>NC_065535.1:71179861-81179861 GCF_932294415.1 Quercus robur
TTGTTCATCTTCCCCTCGCTACCAAATGAGTGAACTCTACCCGTCTATGCTTGATGGGATTGGATTCAATCAACGGACTCCCCTTGCCTCCTGGATCCACTAGACGAGTGGAAGACATTGAGAAGGGCTTCACATCCCTTGCAGGGCTTTGAGCTTTGAAACTTAGTTGCGCTCCTCCGATTGACAGATTCCTGGAAAAAAAGAACGCCTCAAGGCGGAGGATTGTATTTGGAAATGGAAGTTCTGTCCTCCTCACACTATATTTTGAATTAAGGGCTTGCCTCTCTTTCTCTATCTACCACCAGTGTCTATCTCCTGTCAAGTGTGCTTGTGCTTCCTACCATGCTACTCTCACAGCAACCGTAACTGTGTGACTAACAACAACAGTACCAATTCGTGCATTAATGGTTCAAATGCAATGCCTAGAAACGGTTCAAAGATCTATGGCAACATAAATTTCCCAACAAATCTATGGGAAGTATATTAAAAATAATAATAAAGTGACCTTAGTTTCATAACCTAAAGCACCGGTCTTCTTATCAACAGCAGAAGCAACCTTATGGGAGTCTCTTGGGTTCTCCTCTATGATTCACTTGGGTATGTATACTTTTTTTCTCTCTGGAGACATGGCTATCATATGTCCACAGCGTTACAACTCGAGTTATACTCTACATCAAACAACTCATCACATAGGTATTATGTAGTCATCTTCCAAGCTAGATTAGAAATTGTTTTTTACATTTACACTGGGGCTAGCATCATATGACGAGCAATCTGGCTGCATTTGTCTCATCCTCACCGTACCAAGGCAAAAGTGTTGTCTTCACTAGCAACCACACCCCACTCTCTATTTTAGACATTGGTACGATCTCTTTATCATCTCATTCTGGTAATGTTCCTCATCTCAATGATGCTATGTTGCTTCCTAAAATCAATCTCTCAAAAGATTTGATCGGTTGGACAACTTTTTGATGATCGCCAAAGTTATGCCATCTTTACTCCGACTTCCTCTATGTTGTCAAGGATCTACACACGCATAATATCATAGCTATGGAGTGCCGCCTGTAGCCAACCCATATATGCTTTAGACCTTGATTTTTCTCTGATTTATTTGTGTGGCTTCTTCATAACAAAGAGCTTCCTGACCTTAGGCAACTAAGGGCTTTTAGAGGTCTTCTTGTTGGTTGTTAGGTCTTTGACTACATGGAACACAAACAAGAACGTTTTCAGTTGCTTCCTGCATTCGCTAGTTCTTTATTCTCTTCTTGGTTTAGCTACCAGTTGGCCAAACATAGGCAACACCTATGAATTCCATTCTTCTAATTATTTTAATTCTATTAGCCCTTTTGCATTCTGATGTATGGGGCCCATCACCTCTTTCTTCTTTCTTTGGTTATTGCATTCCATTCTTAGAACTAATTCATAGGGGGTTAGTTCAAAGCTCGTTTATAGATGATGTATTTCATTATATAAAAAAATGCATTAAGTACAAACCTTACTAGATAAGGGGTACTTCAATGCTTTCGGCTTTTTAAAGCTAAGGTAGAGAATTTCTTCTTTTGTCGTCGAATCCCAGTTTTGCACTAAGATTCAGAGGGGGGGGGGATCTGTCTCATCAACTTTCTCTCAGTTTACAGCCACTCATGAAATTGATCAAAAGTTCTCCTGCTCATATATCTGCCCAGATACGTTAGAAGCTTGCACCTTGCTCTTCTAATAAATAAAAAGAGTAGCCTGCATCTTTATCTTCTTCTGGTAACGACCAGTTGTCTACATATTCTTCCTCATACTCTATCGTAGTGGAGCCATCGCCGTCTCTGCGCTTGAATGGTTCTCCCCGGCCCTATAGCAAAGGAAAAGTTCTTTCTCTAAATCGGGCCTGGAACATTCAACGAAAAGGATGACCCAATGTTTTGCCCTGTCTCCTCGCAAAAAGGCCCTGATCCTCTATTTATTTATAGGAGAATTTGCCTACCCCGCTTTCCTCCCTCGTGAAAAGAGCTCGTTCGCCAAGTTTGAACTCCCACTTTATCGTCAATGATGGCTCTCCTCAATGCTAGCAACCACGTTTAACCCTTTTCGTGCTTCTTTCAATTTCCTTATATTCTAACTGAAGCAGAGACTTTACCTTTACTTAGATAGAGAGGGGCAACAGTACCACGCCCTTCCATGCTCATAGGTTGACTTCCCTATGCATCTCGACTAAGGTCTCACAAATGTGCACTTCCCTTATGCATCCAGTCGCTTCACTAATATGAATAGGTTATACATTATACACATTATACAAAAGGGCGGGTTAGTTATATACTCTTATGCGTGTTCCTTCTTCGAACATTTTGGTATGTATTGCCCCCTAACTATAGATCAGATCCACCAAATGAGAAACTCAATTCCGCACTGTTGCTGAGTCGTCAAACATCCACCAAGTGATTCGTGGAATTTTTGTGGATTGCGTTGGAGGAAATCTACCAAAGCTAGGCATATAGATACTCCTTTCCCACCACTAAGGGAGAGCAAGAAACAAAATCAAATGACTTTTTTTAATCAACACCCCCTTTTGGGTATGCAGGTACTAAAAAGTCCTCTCACTACCAACCAGCAGACATCATCTGGCTAGGTCTTGCCGATATCAACAACAAGAAAAAAAACAACCAAATGGAAACAACAACTAACTATGGCTCTTGGCTTAGACAACCAAATATATAAATATATATATATATATATATATATATATTTACCTATGAGCATTGTAGTTGTGGAGCCAATTATTTGGCTTTGGCTTCACAAATGTATCCATATTTTTGTATTTGGTGGTGCTAAAAATAGTAATATAGCTTTTTAGCACCATCAATACTAATACTTAGGGGTGTACACAGTTCAGTTTGGTAAGTTTTTTAGAGGTGTTTTGCACCATGCCTCTAGGGTGTGGTTTCACCCTATGCTTGACCACACCTCACTTTTGGAATGTAAGAACCGGTCTACACAAGGTGCGGTTAATCTTAGCGGCTTGGTGCGGTTCATTCGGTTATGTGGGCTGGGCTATTATAATATTATTCTAAGTTTTGGACTTTTAGGTCTCTAAAAAAATAGCATTTTGAGCCCATTTTGACTTCTTTTTAACTGGGCCTTTCTTTATCAGTTTCAACCACAATAAGATTAAAAACCTCAACTTGTTACAAGACTCATAAGATTCCAAATCAAATACACAATTATAAAGTATCAAGTCTCAAACACACAATTATAAAGATAAATCTCAATCATAAGTAACAAGAGAATTCTAGCATGGCAGCAACATTAACATTAATATTTCTAGCATAATAATATCAAACATTAGTGAACTCAAAACAACCCTTAAAACAAAATCAAACAGCAAAGCAAAAAATCAAACATTAGTGAACTCAAAACAAGTATAAATAGAATGAGAAAATACCCGAAACTCTTTAAACCTTTGAGATCTCTCAAATTTACCCCTGAAATTACAAGAAAATAACCCAAAAAAAAAAAAAAAAAAAAATAGAATCAACAAAAAACACTCATAGACTTCAAAATAAAACTAAAAAAATTAGGAGTTAAGGTTACCAAATATAGAACTACATTATATGGTTGAGAGCAAAAAAGAAAAGAAAAAGGGTTAGGTAGGAGCCTGAGATTAAGAGGGAAACACTGGTTTGGAAGAAAAATGAAGGTTGCTGAGTGAGTCTGATTGTCCGAGTCTCTGATAGCTAAAATAGGAAGTTTAAACTCAAAAGAGGAGAAAAAGAAAATAGGAGACAACTCGGTCTCAGACAAGACGTGTGTGGCTGAGATCAAAAAAGCAAAAAAAAAAATATCACAAACTCACGAAGTGGCTCATACGGTAACCATTAACCAAGGGGGTGGGGGGAACTCAAGCGGCAAGACCAAGACTTAGGGGACAAGACCTGTTTGACAGTCCTGACACTAGTTAACCTTATAATATATATATATATATATATATATATATATTTATATGAGATACAATTTATAATATATAATATACTCAGCGCCCTAGAGCTAGAAAAATGGGCAACTACAGCTTGGGCAATCTGAAAAACACGGAATAAGTTTTATTTTGACCATGTTCAGACTCACCCAAAGCTTATTTTTGAGGGTGCTGTTGCTCTGTTGGAGGAATATCGAAGATTAAATGCAGCACAAAGGTGACGGGGGTCGTCACAGAGTAGGCATCAGTGAGGTCGTTGACTTCTTTTCATTCTCTGTTTTTTTCGAAAAAAGCAGAGAATGAATTGCTCTTTGGGACACCGCGTTGGGATGTTGGTAGTTACCCCCAGCTGGTTTGATTAAGCCAGGTCATTACTGTAATGTTTCTTCAGTCAATAATATACTCCTATCATTCTTAATTCAAAAATATATATATATATATATAACATACTCGGGTCGGTTCGAGTCTCGCGATGTGCACATCTCGGCGCAGACGGCCGCACCGGTCCGACGTCGTTGCTAAAGAAATACAACCGACCACCGTGCCGGAAACCTTTGGCGGGGCCCTGAGCGGGGCGGATCGGCGCGGTCAGACCGGTTTCTTCGGTGCCGGTAGAAACATGAATAGGCCAATGCTTATATATACATGAAAGTCGAAGCTTTAGCTAAACTCACAGACTGTTTTTGTAAGAGTTTTTCAAAGATTTTTTTTTTTTTCTTTCTTGTTTTTGAGATTTGAGAGAAATGGCATTGGCGCCAAAGGCCAAAGAGATAATCTTCTCGACTACCTTCCTTCGTTCTTCACCACTCAACCTCATGCCCATCCTCTAACCTGTCACGGTGAGAGAAAACCAGTCGCATTGGCGCCATTTACTTGAGAGTTTGAGACACTTGATACTGTTAAAAAACATCGCACACAGCTTTCACAAGTGATGTTTCCAACCAAAAAAAAAAATTTTAATTAATGAAAGCATTACTTTTTTATTTAAAAAATCACTTTATTTGTATCTGTTTTTTTTTTTTTTTTTTTTTTTTCACATGAATAAGTTATTTTTGTAATTTTTTTTTTTAATATTTTGAAGTATTTCAATACAGAATAATTATACATATAGTTTATGATTCTGCTTAACCAAATATATAGTTTATTATATATATAGTAAAGGGCGAATTTTTTTAGTTTTAATCTTAATTAATCCATTGGTAAACATTAGAAAGATTGGTTGTAGGTTAATCGTATCCACATTTAGAACCGGAGCCCAAATCCATCCTTAAAATAGAGATGTTCGACACTTTGTCTTCAAGCTTTTACAAGCCGCAAAGAGTCACGGTAGTGTTGAGATAAAATTTGCCAACTCCATGTATATTTTTTATGTTGTATTTATCTATTGAGCTTTTTTTTCCCCCATGAATTATCCATTTTTACTATTATTTTTTTAGGTGATCAATTCCTTTCCTTATTTAATAATTGGTATCCTTGCTGTAGATTCCAGTTAGTTCAACTAGTAAAGTTTCTAATGGTTGAATAAAAGATATGAGGTTCAATCTCCACTTACACTAAAAAAAATTGGTGTTTTGGTTTGATAATAAAGAACTATCATTAGGAGTGGACACCATAGGTTGAAAATCTCCACACAAAAAAAAAAAAAAACCCTTAACAGAATCCTTTGAGTGATTCCCCCATTTCCAACTCTTCGTATGGCTTGACAAACTAGCAAGTCTCTCCCTGCAATAATTTTACTCCAAACCTAAGAATTAGTACTCTTGGATTGGAAGGAAAAGATACATGTTTTCTGGAAACTATCAAACTATTTTGCTTCAAAGAGTCAAAAATAAAAAATAAAAAATAAAGTTTGGATTTTATAGCATTGTGCCAAAATCATTTGGGAAACAAAGTTTGGTTCATTAATTTAAACTTCCTCACCCCTAGACCTCCTTCAATGTTTTTTGCTTACAACAATAGAGAGCGGAATTGAATTGAGGTCCTTTCCAGTTTCCATTACTAGGTAATGTCATTAAGTAAACAAAACTCCAAATCCAATAGTTACATTTTCACTTGACCTGTGAATGAATACAAAAACCTACTTTTCATGCTTATTTGAGGGAAAATTATTAGGTACTTCTAGAGTACTATAAATGCGTACTCTCCCCTCTCACATAAATTATGGATCTCACCATAAATTTAATTAGTGAGATCCATCATTCATGTAAGAGGAGAGAATACGTATTTATAGTACTTCAAGAGTATACAATAATTTCCCTTGTTTGAGTATTAGCAATGAGATTCTCCAATATCTTGCTAAAAATAGCTAGGTATTTATTTTTTATTTTTTTAAGATATAGTATAAAAAATTAAAGCTATTGAAAGTGAAGCAATTACTTTGGAAGTTGATGCTTTATCCATGGGAAAATTCATGAATGACTCTCCAAATAATAGTTTGGAATCTCTATTCTCTAGTTGCAAGATCCTATTGATGGAATGAATTTTTTAATGGGAGGATCAAGCATATATTCCAAAAAGCTAATTGATGTTCGGATGCTCTTGCCAAACTTGAAAATTCTTATCCCATGTACTTTTGTTAATTTTGTTAACATATGGTCCATATCGAAGAATCTCCCAAGTACACTTCTTGCTATGAAGGGTTATTCTTCTAATAGACTTACTATTATTTGCTAGGGTCTGTTTGGATGGAAGGAGTAAGAAGGGAAAGTGAAAGGCAGTAGAGTAGAGTTTGCTAAAAATAGGCTAATTTTAGACTAAATATACTTTATTCTACTCTATTCTCTATCCATTCCTTTCAATCCAAACGGACCATTAGTTTATGTTTATCCTTTTTTTACCTTTTTTTTTGTTTTTTGATGCGAAACTTGTAACTTTAAGCATTTGGGTTTTTTTACTATCCAAGTTACAAAAAGATAGAGAACTCAATTATAAGCATCACTGATCCAGCAGTCAAAATCAAGCCTAACCTGGATTCTCAACCGTTAGATTAACATACATACTCAAAAAATTGTTTGTCGCTTAAGATAAAGTCAAACCAAATCGATCTTGATCTTAGTACAGCTTCTTCACTTAATCCCACAGACAAACATCCAAAACCCCCTAAAAACTCTCTAAACCCCAAAAAGCGTTACTTGGAGCTCCCTCCACTATAAAAGGTGACCCTTCTTCACAAACCTTGAATGCTACTCCCAAGAACGAAGGCACTCCGTTTAAGCGCCATGTCGTCCGGCGCCAAAATGTTGGCCTCCACTTCATCATCTTCGTCGTCGTTTTTGGCCGTGAGAAACCCTAGCTTCTCTTCGACCTCCACGAGGCTCTTCAATGGAGGAGTTCTTCATAGGGGGAATAAGAACCGTGTCTCGTTCTCTTCCGCTACTCGCTTCGCGAACGCCTCGCTTCGGTGCTACGCTTCTTCGGCTGGCTTCGATAGAGTTCAGGTTCAGAATCCTATTGTAGAAATGGACGGTGAGTTTTAGTGGCTCTCTGTTTGGTTGGCGAGAAAATGATTGAAAATGATGTATTTTTTTTTTGAAGTATTTGAATCGCATGTTTAAATTGGGAATTTCTTTGTTGTTCTTTTTGTGCTATTAGGTGATGAAATGACGAGGATCATATGGAGAATGATAAAGGACAAAGTATGAATTTTCATTTCTGAGTGAATTCCTCTTTCTTCTTCTTCTAAGGAATGGATTTTTTTTTATTCGCTTTGAGTTGGTTCATTGGGGAATTCTGGTTTTTGTGATTGCAGCTTATATTTCCATATTTGGATTTGGATATAAAGTATTTTGATTTGGGAATTTTGAATCGCGATGCAACCGATGACAGAGTTACTGTAGAGAGCGCTGAAGCCGCTCTTAAGTAAGTAATTGAGCTGAAAACAACATGTTAAAATGCTTGAGTAATGCTAAATTGATGCAGATTATTTTTGTTTATTGCTTTGATCTTTTGGATCATATGAGAAGGAGATGGACTTAGAAGCCAAGTGTGTGTAAAGGTTGTACTCAGTACACAAACCTTTTACTTGTAGACAGCCATTCCCCATTAATTTTTTTTTGAGAGATTTATTAGGGACTTAAACTTGCGACACTTTTGGTGCAAGGCACTTGCATTGAGATAAGGACAACTAGATAGATGATTGCCTAGTGTTAGTATTATGGGTATAAGTTAATTGTACATTAGATGTTTATATGATTCTGATATGCCTATACAAGGAAATTGTTAATGCCAGTGAATAGAAAGGCTTCAAGTATAGGAGGTTATAGCCTTGTGAAAATTGTAGTGGTGGAGGGAGGATGAGAGGTTTGCTGTGCTTCAATTATAGGATTTTAATGAAATTAGTGTAGAGGGATTTTCATAGTGGTGGAAACAGGATTTTTAAGTGCCATTGGGCTCACACCCTACCCCCTCTCCCGTGTCGCGGGTTCAATCCTGCCTTTTAAGTAGCATGATTTTTATTAGGAGCTCATTTTGAATTCTGGAAAGGTTTATGGAATAGTTGTCTTGAGGCTCAAATAAAAGCAAAGAAAACTTCAATGCTATTTATTGAAAGAATATTTTACTGTTTCATTGTTTACTACCTAGACGTCTAAAGTATTAATGATATTTGAGACCCTGTTCATGTATTTTTTTGACAAATGACCCCTTTTTGCGATTCCTTTTAACTATTTATATGCTGCAGGTACAATGTCGCAGTAAAATGTGCCACAATTACACCTGGTTAGTTATTCTTTCTTTTCTCCTGCCTCTGTTGTTTCTATTATGGTTGGCAGGAAACATTATTTTGTGGACATTTGGACCATTCTATTCCATATAATGATTAATATGGTTACTACGTACACAGAAACTTCTTCTTGTTGCTGCTTAATCATGAGTCATTGATTCTCCTTTGGATAAAGGATAATTTTGCTTTTTGCAATTCATATTTCGCAGATGAGACCAGAGTCAAGGAATTTGGGCTGAAGTCTATGTGGAGGAGTCCCAATGGCACAATCAGAAACATCTTAAATGGTTTGTGTTTGATAAATAATCTCACTCATCAAAAGAAAAAAATGTAAATGATTTTAGTTTGTTATTCATTCATTTGATATCAGTTATTCTTCACACAAAATTGTGTTCTACCCCGCTTTCCCTTTTTCTCTGGTAGCTAATGGTTTGTGTGCTTGACTTAAATTTTTTGGAAAGACTTCAATTTAAAAGTTGATCTTGATGAGGCATAAGCTGTCATAGTTTCGTGTGCAGCAATTTTTTGGCAACATTTATTAAAAGTAATTGTTTTTTTTATTAAATTAGTTAAGTACAATTAATTTCCCAGTTACTACAGAGTCAAATCAAGCTTTCCTAATTCGCCTAGCACAATTGACTAGTTTGTATCCTTGGGAAAAGGGGGTTAATCAGTTCACAGAAAATGGTGTCCCCATGGGAATGCCAATTAGATGGACTTGCTAGAGCTTGTAGTTGTTCTAGCTTTTAGGCGAGCAGTGAGCTATTGTGAATGATAGGTTATTTAATAGAAAACCATCAAGCCACCTGAAAGATATTAATTGGTTTTGGGGGGTGGGGGTTATCTACGTGAGTTGTTGGAGTGAACACTGGACTTAGGTCTTCTCTGTACAACTCTTGATTAGATCTTACCAGCTACTTAGTAGAATTTTTTTGTTATTAAATTGGAGTATGTTTTATGATGCTTGATTAAGCAAAGGATAAAATGTTATCTTTTTAGGGAATCTGATTCTTGTCTGAATTCAATGGAGGTGAAATGTGTAACCAAATAAAAGCTGGATGCCTCATCTTTTCAGCCCTATTTTTAGGGAGACCATTTCTCCTCTGTCTTCCTAATGAAAGGATTCCTGATTTCTGTAGGTACTGTTTTCCGTGAACCTATCCTCTGCCGTAATATTCCCAAAATTATTCCTGGTAATGTTCCATTTCTCTCATAATATTGATAGCAAGGTAAAAATTATGAAATGTTGTTCAGTACTAATTTCCAATTTACAGGTTGGAAGAAACCCATATGTATTGGTAGGCATGCATTTGGCGACCAGTATCGTGCCACTGACACAGTCATTGAAGGCCCAGGAAAGCTTAAAATGGTTTTTGGTAAGCTGATTCAAACTTCCCTGCTCATATTAATAAGCTGACACATTTTTCTTTCCTACAAATACTGTTTGTTTCTTAACAACTAATCTGTCTGTTTCTTTTGTTCAGTCCCAGATGATGGAAAGACCCCAGTGGAACTTGATGTTTTTAATTTTAAAGGGCCAGGCATAGCTCTCGCGATGTATAATGTTGACGAGGTTTGTCTAATCGTATTTTCTGTCCTTAGTGTGCCTTTTAATATTTTAATTTTTCTGTTTTGATAAAATTCTCCATATATTGTCAGTCTATTCGAGCTTTTGCTGAGTCGTCCATGACTCTAGCATTTGCAAAGAAGTGGCCTCTTTACTTGAGCACCAAAAACACAATTCTTAAGAAATATGACGGGAGGTGAGCTTTGCTTTCTCTTTCCAATCAGCTGTGCTTCTTCTGCAAAAAAATTCATCTAAATCATGTCAATCTCCAATTCCAATCTGTAAAGAGCTGCAGACATTGTTTACAGTTTTAAAACTATTGCAGGTTTAAGGACATATTCCAGGAAGTATATGAAGAGAAGTGGAAGCAAAAGTTTGAAGAGAATTCAATATGGTTTGCTTTCTCCCACTGTGAAGTTGACTTTGTTGTCTGTGCTTAGAATATCTTCAAACAGTTAACTGAAAGTTTGTGTGGCTGTCAGGTATGAACATCGGTTAATAGATGACATGGTTGCTTATGTAGTAAAAAGTGAAGGTGGATATGTTTGGGCTTGCAAAAATTATGATGGAGATGTGCTGAGTGATTTACTTGCTCAAGGTGATGTCAAAGATTCTAACTTTTGGGGGTTGGCTGCATGATGACATAACTTTTTTGTCTGTAGGCATATTATGTCCTTGTGATAATGAAGTGTACCAGTTAAGGGCATTTTTGTAATTTTATTCTCTTGAGTGATTGGTTCATTATAAGGAACAACTAAATGGTTAATATCTGCAGATTAGATTATCTAGGTTTGAAAAGAAATATTTACATGGAATTTGTACCTTAAAAAATATACCAGTGGTTTGCGAGATATGCCTATTCATATGTGTTCTCTTTAGTATTTAGTACTTATCTATTCATTTGTTGTTTTTTCCCCCCTTCATTTTGTTTGGAGATTTAGTTTTAACCATTTAGTGTTGAGAACATGTTTTTGTATCATCACTTATCAAAATGAAAAGAAAAGAGTTGAGAACCTAGTGTTTCTAGAGCATCAGCTCACCACATATTTGGGGCCCTAGGAAAGTAAAATTGGGTTAAAAACAGGTTTGCTTTGTACATAAAGGTTTTAATCTGTGACAAGGAGTGCAACACTAAGGATATGACTGTTGATTTGAAGGCAAGATGGATAAAGTTGATCCTAGTCTTATACAAAATAAGGAACTCTGTAACTCAGTCATATGTGATATATAGTTCTCTATATATCTGGTTAGTCATTACAAAAATTTTGATTGCAATGCCAAATGTTGTAGTGAATATTTAAATGAACCCCTTGTCATTGTTATTATGAATGTCCATAAAGTGTTCACTAGGGCTGTGCAATATTATTAAAACTGTCTGAATGTTTGTTTCTTTCATGCAGGATTTGGCTCCTTGGGGCTCATGAGTTCTGTGTTGGTTCGTATTTTTTTTAATGGATATTTAGGGTCTGTTTGGATAGAACTTATTTTGCTGAAACTGAAAACTGAAAACTGAAAACACTGTAGCAAAATAATTTTTAAATGTGTAAATAGTACCGTGGGACCCATTTTTAATGAAAAAATTGATAAAAAATGAAATTTGTGGGTCCATGAACAGTGCATCCGTGCACTGTTCATAGCAGACCGGTCAAAAGTTGCGGCTACTGTTGCATGAACAGTAGCCGCTTGTGGGAAAAACGCGTGAAAAAAAAAAAAAAAAAAAAAGGAAAACGCAGAAACGCAATTAAGTAAAAACGCAACGCTATACAAACACACAATTAATGCTGAAATCTATATTTTGGCCTTGGGATTGTGGCAATTCTTAATAACCACAATTTTGTGCAGTTATCCTCTGATGGGAAGACATTAGAAGCCGAAGCAGCTCATGGGACTGTAACTCGCCATTTCCGATTACATCAGAAGGGGCAAGAAACCAGTACAAACAGTATTGCTTCTATTTTTGCATGGACTCGGGGGCTGGAACATAGGTCAGTTTGCTGTTTTGTATAAATTGATGCTATATCTTTCATTTAAAAGTTTTTCTAAGAAATCCCTTCAGAAATAAACATAGTTAGATGTTCCGAGTTTACAAACAGGCTCTTCATCATTATTTTGGGCTGACACTCACATACACACATAATTGCTTTTTACCCCTTTTTGAAACATCTCCAAAACATTTATGTTAATAAAATATTGAACGGCTTTGATCATATCAGTACATATAAATAGCTGTCATCTCGTGGCTCTAACAATGCACTTTTAGGGAATATCAAGGGGTGCCCCCGGGGGGGGGGGGGGGTGTGTGGGGGTGGTTAAGGGGGAATGGTTTAATGACACATGCATGTAAAATGCTTCTGAGTCCCTGTCATTTGTTATTCTTTTTCCACCTAACAGTTTTTTAAAGTTTGCAGAGGTATGACATACTTTGCTTTGACTGTCTACCTTGTTTTGTTGAATGCGTACTTTTGTAAATTGCCATATTAGACTATGTCAATTTGTAAAGGTGCCTACCATTTATATATAATTAGCTATCAGTGCCATTATTTTAAAATTTTGTGTTGGATTTTTAATATTTTCATTAGCCTGCTGATTCTACTGTCAATATTTTCTTGCTCTTTTTTCTCAGGGCTAAGCTAGATGAAAACGAGAAATTGCGGGAGTTTGTTCACAAGTTGGAGGCTGCATGCATTGAGACCGTAGAAACAGGGAAAATGACCAAGGATCTTGCCATTTTGATCCACGGTTCCAAGTAAGTTGCACCTTCCCTTCTAATATGCATTGTCCATAATTATTTAATTTATTTTTGGAATCAACTTGTTGCTTAATCAATTGAACACTTGTGTCACCTGAAGGACTACTACTTGTAGAACTTTGGCACATCTACATAATATCACTCTCTGAATTGAGCCAGTGTAGCTAAAACTATAAAATGTGTGTTAACTATAAGATATTTGGATAATTATGGGTGCTAATTATCCTAATAGTACTCACTATAAGCACATTAGCCTCAACTTTCAGCAGTTATAATAGCTGAGATGATATTGGCGTCTGCAGGGTATCAAGGGAACATTATTTGAACACCGAAGAATTTATTGATGCTGTTGCACAAAATCTGGAGGCCAAGATTCGAGAACCTGTGCTGGCTTAAGTAGATATTTAGTTACCCTAGAGAGAATTTTGTAATGAGCTTAAGGGTCCGTTTGGATACCGCTGAAACTGAAAACTGAATGCATGAACAGTGAAATCTGTCCCCTCTAAAACGCGTGCAGCAGGATAAAAAAAAAAATTAAATAAAATAAAAAAATTAAAAAAAAAGAACAGAAAAACGCAAAAGCAAACGCATCAGCCGGATCCAAACACACACTAAGTTGTCAGGTTTGTGATTGAATATCTTCCTTTCTTAAACGAAGTCCTTTTCCTTCATACGGGTTTTACATTGGCAATAAGGTCTACGCTTGAGGGCAATTTATAGTTCAAATTTCCTACAGATTTTAATTTCAAGTTAAGGTTTCTAAAGTTGTTTGGGAAGAAAAGAAATGACAAAATTTAATTACAAAACTGGTTGTAACATAAAGTTATAACATTATTCAATAAAATAAACAATACTAAATATTTTGAAAATTTAATCGTTAAACTGCATGTTCTTTACGCTCTTAATACACATGTCAATTTTTGTATTAATCGGATATTATTTAGTATTTACTATATATGATTTATAAGTTTATATTTTATGTATAATTTAAAATTACAAAAACTTGTAATTTAAACAATTTATTAATGACATAATTATTGATCTTTAATTTTTAGAAATTTTGCAAACATGGAGGATATAAGAAAAAGATGTAATTTAATGGTGTATTTGTCAAAATTCACTTCTAATAAAAAGATATTGAGTAAGGTCGTAGGTTAAGGCTATAACCAATTTTGTAACTAAATTTTGTCCAAAAGAAAATGCTATACTACAAATTTGGTCTTGTCAATTATTAGGTAATTTTCAATTTGGTATTTGAATTATTGATTGTGTAAATTTTTTATTGACTAAATCAAGACAATTTTGTATGGAAAGAAAAAGAAAGCGTTAAATATCTTTTTTTTTTTTTTAATTATTGGGTAAAGATTTTGTTTTGTTTTGTTTTTTGTTTTTGTTTTTTTTAAATAATTATTGGGTAAAGATTAATTTAGTCTCTTAACAATTAGTCGTCAATTTCATTTTTAGGTCTACTCTAACTTTGAAATTGATTTGATTTCGAAAGTTAATGGAAATTGTTAAATATAATAGTTAAAGGCCTATTTGGTATGTGATTCTAAACAACAGTTTTCAGTGTTTAAATATTGAAAACTGAGGTTCTAAAAAAAACATGTTTGGTAAGGATTTTTTTTAGGAGTATTTGAATTACATTGCTCATTTTAGGGTATTTAAACACTGAATGTAGAAAACTTTTCTTATCAATTTTCAGTTTTCAAACTAGACTTTGGACATTACTCATTAGAGGTTGTGTAACTCGTCCTACTAGTACCATGCACAATCATTTCCCAATCAATAGAATTTAATATTTTGACTATAACCTCCATTAGTAGATATGATTTGAGCATATAATTTTATTTTAAATGTCATTATGTAACATATGCAAACCTATGTACCCTGTCAGTGTTGGCAAAGAAGACCCAAACGTACCAATTAAACTTTATTTATCATCCCATTATATAGTTGTTGCCAATCACCACCCTGACACACATTAACCTGTTGAACCTCTGTTTTGAAACTGCACTTTTTTAAACCTCATTTTGTTAGGTACAACTCTTTTAAACCTCAATTGTTTTAGGTATAACTTTCTTAAACAGTTATTCTCAATATGTTGAAAAAATAAATTGTACTAAGAGTTTGTTTGGGAATAACTTATTTAACTGAAATTGAAATTTTTTTACAAAAGTATTGCAGATAAAGATAAAAGGTAGTTGAAATAGTACAATAAGATTCATAAATAATATCAAAAAGTACAATGAAACTTATGAATAATAGCAAAAATAAATTAAATAGTAAAAAAAAAAAAAGGCTTTTTAAGCCAGTACCAAACTTAACCTAAATGTTTTGACATTTTCCACGTCTTTTGTTTCTGTCTTTTTTAACAAGTCTTATCCCTTTGTCTTTTGTATCAAGTCAGTCTTTTAAAAAACGTGTCCCCCAAGTATACTCTTTATTATTTTATCCAAAGAAACTAGCTTAAGTAATCTTAATCATAGGCTTTACTTGTAAATCTTTTGACCAAAACGGCTGGGACAAAAAAAAAAAAAAAAATTCTTAGCAGGTTAAATTATTAAAGGTTTAATTTTTCCAATTGAAAGCAAGTTTCTGAGATAAAATATATTTTTGATTATTTATTAATTGTGTATAGATTGGAACTTCATACAATTGCAAGTGTTTTTCGTCTAAATAATAGTTGTAAGTTTGAACTTGAGAATCATCCTCTCAGAAATCGGAAATAAGATTTTTATGCAAATATCACTTCTAAGTCCCATGTTTTTCATTTTTCTTTTTCTTAAAAAAAAAAAAAAAAAAAATAAGAAACCCTAAATCCCATGTTAAGTACAAGTTATTTGGAAAAATATTCTTAATGGGTAATTTTTTTGGCATTATATGGCATACTTGATGTTATTTGGCAAATTGAGGACAAAGAGTAATTCTTAAAAATAAATAAATAAATAAAGGAGGTAATTCGGCATTCAAAGCTGTAATTTGGCAATATTAATGTTTAAATGTGATGAGGCCTTGAAGGGGAAGGGGAAGGGGAAGAGGGGGGGGGGGGGGGGGGGGGGGGGTGTTGGGGGGTGGCATTGAAGTGTTGTTCATTGCCCTTACTCTGAATTAAAGAGTAATTTGAATCATTTTTGAAAGCAAGGGCAAAAAAAATAGTGTAGGTCAACCTCGCAAAGAGATTTGAGAGTATGTATATGACGGAAATCAATATCAAATAACTAAGAACTTGAACAATAATTGTCTTAGAATTAAGAATCAAAGCTAGAATTACAAAGAAAAATTGGAGAAACAAATTTGGTCTAAAACTAAGTTAAAGTTACATTAAAAAAAAAAAAAAAAAAAAAAGGTTTTCCTTTTACATTACAAGCTTGTTTATGAGCTTTAACTACTAGGAAATAAACTAGCTAAAAGTTACAGCTAGGTTGCCTATCAACACCATAAGTCAAAACTGAAATTAAAGAGAATACATGGTAGGTCTAAGAAGTCAAAATAAGTAGTTGACTGCTTGCCCTAAGAGGTCAGTAAGGGTGACTAACTGTTTTGGCTTAAGAGTAGAGGGTAGCTAGCTATCAATCCTAAGAATAGAGAGGGGATTGGTTGGTTGGCTTAAAGGTAGAGGATGGCTACATCATACTCCCCTTCATAAAGAAAACTTGCCCTCAAGTTTCAAGTGGAGAATAAGGTTTCAAATGCTTCACATTGAAGGCATTAGAAATATGTGTAGCCATTGTCATTGATTTTAGTCAACACTTTGCATGAACCCATTTTCCTTGCTCCCAACTAGGAATAGGAGTCATGAGGATGCCTTTCCTCAATCAAAATCACCCATACGAGGCTCCCTTCCTTAAAAATTAGTTTCCTTAAATGAATATCAGCAACAACGCTGTTATTTGCATTTGAATGTTCAATCCTTTCCTTGACTTGTGCATGGACATAATTAGATGTGTCAATTCGGGTTACCATGTCGTGTCAAGGCAAGGGTATTAGGCCAAATGGCTCAGCCCAAACCTAACCCATTTAATAATTATGTCATGATCCTTCAACCCTAACACTATTGGTTAATGAAGCAGGTTAACACAACATGATCCAATTGACACGTTTAATAAACGGGTTGTATTGGGTTAACACAAATTCAATCAATTTAATCCGTTTCAAAAAAGCACCTAATTAATATTGTTATAAATTTACTACAAATTTAATAGAAACTCATAAATAAAACCTATGAGTTTCTATTGTTTCTATTAAATGCTATTAACAAGTTGGTAATGGTAAGTGAAAAGTGATGGGCAAAAGAGAGAACTAATAAAAACTTGCTCAACTCAATTCTAGTAAAAAAAAAAAAAAAATTGTTAAGAGTTGTTGAGCATGAAACATTACCCTCAATTGCCAATAGTTATGGAAACTTAAAATTTTTTTTAAAAAAAATTATATATATATATATATATATATATTTGTAGGGACACGATTTGCGTTAAACCGCAGTTGAGTTGGGTTCGCACGTAAATGGGCCCGTACAATATCATTTGTAGAGAGTGGGATCGAAAAGCTAATTCATGTTTACCCGGCTGTGGGTTTTTTAAGATATTTATGCATGGTTTCAGTATATTTGCCTCTAAAGCCCTTTTTCCTTTCCGTGGGACTGGAGTCCCCCCTACTTTAGGTTACATATTTTTTCTTTTATACTCGCATGCGTTCAATCTCCTTCGTCCATGTGTAGGGTCGACCCTTTCAAGACTGATACTTGTCCCATCAGTTTTAGACCCGAATTGTTGGGGAGTAGTTGAGTAGGCTAAAGAAACATGACTCTATGAGAGGCAAAGCTCTGTCTAGGGCAGGTAGTATGGGCAGCCTTTTCTAGATATTTTAGATTTCTTACAAGATTATCCCTATGCCACTTTTGCTTCTTTCCTTAATGTAGTTCTGGGCCAGCCGAGGGCTGTACCCTCCTCGGCGGCTTCTCTGGCCCAGTGATGCTTTGCGTTATTGGGCTTGGACTACTATCTTCTTCGGCTTGGGCCTTAAGTCTTCCTGTGAACAGGTGGATCTCGCTCATCTGTTATCGGGCCCCACAATAGCCCCTCAAAACCATGCTGTCCGACCCCTTGGTTGGATAGGAGGGTTTTGATAATACCGAGCATTTATAGCGGCTCATTAAATTCGGCCCTTGATCAACGTCGGCGACTTTTCACCTCCCCAAGGAATGTGCCGGTCCACGAGACGTTTCCCTCGATTTGCGCGTGATGCGCTTATACCGTTTGGTTATTCGTAGTGTGCCTTTAATATCTTCCTTTTACGAGGCTTCCCAAATCTTACGGTTACTGATAACGTGGGGGAATGACATGAATGCACATTTATTCGCAGATTTCCTTGAGGATCAGAACGTGTTACGTGTCCCTGTTTTACTCCCTTATATAAAGAGAGAAGTCCAGAGGTGATTCTTTCATATCTGAATCCCTTAGACCCTTCTTATAGTTCACTTCTTCCATCTGGTTACTCCTAATCCAATAATACATCCACCATAGTAGTCGGCCATGAATGAATCCTTCCTTCTCCAAAAACGCCATGCCCTAACAAAACTTGAGATGGCTCGGTCAGGGCAAGGATGGCGGAGACTCAAAATTTGTCTCCCCATTCTTTTAGCCAAAATCCGAAGCAGGGACTCGTCACACCTCACTTCCGGTGTGACTGAGTCGAAAACCTCCCTTGTCATCTCCATTCGCTCTTTCATGAGCATACCTAATATGGCTCCCCTTCTCCCTCTTTTACTCCTTTTACTTTCTTTTCATTGCTTCCCTCTTCTTCTCCTCCTTCCTACTCATGCCCTCCATCTTCTTTTTCCCTTGCTTTCTTCAGCAACAAGAGCTTGCTGAAGTGCTTCCATGTGTTCCAATTCTTCTTCCTTGTCCTTCATTATTTTTGTATAAGGTTCTTCTCCTGATATGAGCAGTACTGAGGCATAGATTTCAGAGAGACTTTGAAGGCGAGTTCAGAAGACACCTGATGGTTTACTTATTTGTATTACGAATGTTGTTACTGTTTTAGAAGTTCATTTTTTGTATAGGCTTGTTTAAGCCCTTCCTTGTACGTTGTAACAATTTTTCATATTAATAAAAGTTATTGTTACTCTATTTCACATGTCTTGTTTATATATTCTAACAAATGTGAAAGCGCTGCTCGGCATAATAGTATAGCATTTGAATCAATAATAACTAAGGCCAAAGTAATCGTTGATAAAAAGATGCCAAGATAACTTTAACAAAATTACTATTCAATATAACAGTCCGACCAGTAAGGAATGAGACTTATCTTAAGATTAGCCGTGATGGGTATTAAATGCTCGATAATGTGTAAGAAGTAGTTATCCGAGGACATGTTACCCACCGGATGAATGGCATCCTTAGGTTGACGATCATTAGGTCGTTCTGCCATCTCCATGATACGCGGGCCTTGACCTTTTCCAGTATTCAAGCCGAGAAATTTCTTCATTAGGGCAGTTGATTTCCCAAGAAGCTTGAGTCCGAGGACTTTGCAAAACCTGGGTTTTGTTCAGGACTTATGCGTTTTATCTTATGTACTTGATTTTTCCCTTTTAGCTTGAGTCCGAGGACCATGCAAGCCTCAGGTTCTGCCTTAAACTTAGATTTTTCAGTACTTGGTTTCCCCATAGGTTTGGGGTCCGAGGACCATACAAGGCCTAGGTTCTGTCCAAGATTCTTTAAGCTTAGTTTCTCCTCTTCCTCAGGTAGTTCACGAGGTGCCGAGCAGCAAGTTGTCCTCGGCAACAACTATTCCTCGGTGGGGGGGCCATTGTCCCTGGGCCTCCATGCAGAACAGGCCTGGACCGCGAATTTACTTGGCCCATAACTTTAAGGGTATTTACGTAGTTTAGGGTTACGGGGTGCTTTCTGGCGTCCTAATGTTCGAGGTGCACCTTCCAGAGACTCCTTTAATCCCCTGGTTACAGGTGGCATTGGAGATTGAGCCTAAGCTATCTTGTCCGTAGCGTTCCTTGGGGCGCTGCGTGCATTAAATGCCACCACCTTATTTCTTTAAATAAACAGATAGGAGAGAAAATTATTTCACCCTCTCATCAACTCTTTAGTTTTCTCCCAAATCACAGTTCCTATACTCAGTGTCGACCTCCCTTAGCATAACCTGTTTGAGGCGAGAGTTGGGAAAAAAGAAATCCCTCCGCCACAGAAGCGCCGCACCCTTATGAGACTAAAAATGGTGAGGTATGGGCACAGAAAGCATAAGTTCAAGAGAATACTCCATCTCAATCGAGGGGAAAGGATGTCTCTCCCTCTTTTAGTCAAAATCCGAAGCAGGAACTGTTCATGCCAAGATCTTGGTATGTCAGAAGAAAGATTTTCTGCCATCAGCGCCTCTGCTTTGCGGCAGGCGTATATTTAGAGAAAGCCCCACGATATCCAACTCTCTGCACCTTTCCTTCAACGGTGTCAGGTTCAAGTTGGGTCTCTTTCGCTGTTTGAGTTGTGGGCAAGTGAGAGCATTGAAGAAGAGCAAGGTCTTGGAGCTGTAGCCAACCTCTCCTCTGATCTACTTCCTCGGCTTTTACTTATTCTCTTGTATCTTCCTTTCTTTTGGTCATGTAGTGAGCTTTGACACAGACTGGTTCTAGCTTTCCATTGTACATTGTACTATCTCTTTGCTTTAGTAAGAAATGACGATTTCTTTACTTATTTTGAATGTTGTTCCTTTGATAAAACTACTTTGTGAGTTGGTGTGCTCCATGTGTGTGTTTCTCCTCGGCAGTATTTAGAGCAAGAACTCTTGAAACACGATCCAACTAATTCTAATCTATGGGCACTATCAGACATAATAATAACTCATAGTAAGTTAAACTTAGGAAACTAACCGAGATGACAGTTGAACGTTCTGTAATAAGCGTGGGAGTATTGTCTGAGGGCGACGAACTTTGAATAATTCATCCAAGGGCACGAACGAGCATTGCCTGACTTCGGTTATGCTTTTGGAAACACGTTAATCCATTCCATACTGGTCCCTTTAGTGTTGAGGATTCAAAGGCAAACTAGAGAGTCCATGTAACACAGCTTTTCCTTTTGAGTAGTTGGTTTCCCCAGAGGCTTGGGTCCGAGGACCATACAAGGCCTTGGTTCTGTCCAAAACTTGTAAGCTCGTTTTTGAGTAGTTGGTTTCCCCAGAGGCTTGGGTCCGAGGACCATACAAGGCCTTGGTTCTGTCCAAAACTTGTAAGCTTGTTTTTGAGTAGTTGGTTTCCCCAGAGGCTTGGGTCCGAGGACCATACAAGGCCTTGGTTCTGTCCAAAACTTGTAAGCTCGTTTTTGAGTAGTTGGTTTCCCCAGAGGCTTGGGTCCGAGGACCATACAAGGCCTTGGTTCTGTCCAAAACTTGTAAGCTTGTTTTTGAGTAGTTGGTTTCCCCAGAGGCTTGGGTCCGAGGACCATACAAGGCCTTGGTTCTGTCCAAAACTTGTAAGCTCGTTTTTGAGTAGTTGGTTTCCCCAGAAGCTTGGGTCCGAGGACCATACAAGGCCTTGGTTCTGTCCAAAACTTGTAAGCTCGTTTTTGAGTAGTTGGTTTCCCCAGAGGCTTGGGTCCGAGGACCATACAAGGCATTGGTTCTGTCCAAAACTTGTAAGCTCGTTTTTGAGTAGTTGGTTTCCCCAGAGGCTTGGGTCCGAGGACCATACAAGGCCTTGGTTCTGTCCAAAACTTGTAAGCTCGTTTTTGAGTAGTTGGTTTCCCCAGAGGCTTGGGTCCGAGGACCATACAAGGCCTTGGTTCTGTCCAAAACTTGTAAGCTCGTTTTTGAGTAGTTGGTTTCCCCAGAGGCTTGTTTTTGCTTATCTTTCGCAGGTTTAGCTCCTCGAGTAAGGTGGAGGAAGCTGGCCTGATGTTTGAAGCCCCTAGGTTTGCCTATGTCGATGAGACCGTGGAACGTAGCCCCTAGTGGGAGCCTATGTTAGAATAGCAACAATGTGTCGCCGGTGATACAGGCATCCTCGTAGTCCCTTATTCGACAGAAGCTCAACTTCGCCACCTCTCGAGTTAACACGCAAGCTTTCCCACAGACGGCGCCAATTGTAGGGACACGATTTGCGTTAAACCGCAGTTGAGTTGGGTTCGCACGTAAATGGACCCGTACAATATCATTTGTAGAGAGTGGGATCGAAAAGCTAATTCATGTTTACCCGGCTGTGGGTTTTTTAAGATATTTATGCATGGTTTCAGTATATTTGCCTCTAAAGCCCTTTTTCCTTTCCGTGGGACTGGAGTCCCCCCTACTTTAGGTTACATATTTTTTCTTTTATACTCGCATGCGTTCAATCTCCTTCGTCCATGTGTAGGGTCGACCCTTTCAAGACTGATACTTGTCCCATCAGTTTTAGACCCGAATTGTTGGGGAGTAGTTGAGTAGGCTAAAGAAACATGACTCTATGAGAGGCAAAGCTCTGTCTAGGGCAGGTAGTATGGGCAGCCTTTCCTAGATATTTTAGATTTCTTACAAGATTATCCCTATGCCACTTTTGCTTCTTTCCTTAATGTAGTTCTGGGCCAGCCGAGGGCTGTACCCTCCTCGGCGGCTTCTCTGGCCCAGTGATGCTTTGCGTTATTGGGCTTGGACTACTATCTTCTTCGGTTTGGGCCTTAAGTCTTCCTGTGAACAGGTGGATCTGGCCCATCTGTTATCGGGCCCCACAATATTAATAGATGACTAAAGACATAGATATATAATAAATTTTTAAAAAAATTTTATGGAAAAAGAACAGTTAATTTCTTTATCGATTTTTATATTTCTTATAAATATGATGTTAAAATTTTTTCAAAATAAATTATTAACAATTATTATAAGTATACTGGTTAACGTGTTCCAAAAAAATTAATAAAATTTTCACAAACGCCACCTACCCAACAATTGGTAAAACTTCTCCAACTGTGAAAGTTGTTTTTAATAAATTATTATCAGTATTCAACTTAAAAAGCCTTGCACTGGCCCACCACTACCAAAATCCAGTATTTATTTATTTTTTCTTTTGTTGAGAAGAAAACAGAATAAATTTCATTAGTCTAGAATATACTTTTTTTTTTCTTGGTTATGAAAACGACCAAAAAGCTTGTGATGTTGTGGCACAAATCAACGTTTGCAGACCAACGGCCCAGATTAATTTACAATTTTATTTATTTATTTATTTTTTGAGAATCAGATTAATTTACAATTTCGTTTTCACATTCATACAATATTCACTCGGTCTTTGACACACTTCACTCGCATATAAAGTAATATATACTCATAGATTCAACAAGGTGAGTTTCTTAGGTATTAGAGAGAAGAAGAGAAAGTTGATCAAAAGAGAGAGAGAGAGAGAGAGAGAGAGAGAGAGAAAATGGCGTTGGCAAAGGCTAAGGAGATCGTTTCGTCCAATCCCGTCGCAGTTTTCAGGTCTCTCTTTAATCCCTCATTCTTTTTTGTGCTATTTTTATATAAAAAAGATCGTTTGGTTTTACTTTTTTTGTTGTTGTTGCAATTGATGGTTTATAAATTCCAATGAATCTCACAGCAAGACATTCTGTCCTTACTGCGTGACCGTGAAGCAGCTCTTGACTCAATTGGGTGTCACTTTCAAGGCTATTGAGTTGGACACTGAAAGTTAGTTTTCAATCTTTTTGCTTTCATGTGATTTAATTTGATTGCAATTAGGCCAAATATAATTGGGTTTTTTTTTTTTTTTTTTTTTTTTTTTTTTTTTTTGTTTTTCCTCTCAGATATTTGTTCCCTTTTAGATTAATTTACACAAATTTAACAGTTGTACATATGTTACATCATTTGAAACCTTTTACTATCAAGTATTACTTCTTATTTGGTAGAATGAGATTTTAAAATGGTGTGACATTTTATGCACCTTTAGATTTGTTGAAATTGTGTCTTATATATGGAGAGAATTTTATGCTAATGAGATTTTTGGCTGAATGACAAAAGTGTCTTATGTAATGGGTGTATGCAACACTCCTCTCACATGTATATAGGACAATCCAGACACGCGAATCCTACATACATGTGAGAGTGATGTTGCATATACCCATTTCGTTGATACCATCTCCAAAAATCGGTGGAAAGTGAGGTCAAGGGTCCAAAAACTCACTAGGTTGCATGGGTAAGTTATGCAAAGTGTAGAGAATCTTAATCCTTGAATCTCACATTTCTATGTTGTTGTGTAAAGGATGCAACTTTTGCAAACTTGAGCAATTTTGCGTACTTTTACTTATGCACCATTCTAACTAACTATGGAATATGGATGCTGTACTAGCATACTTTTAGTCTAACGGCGCTATCGTGCTTTAGAAGAATTTGATAGCCTGTATGCTTGATATGGAATGATGCCATCATGCATAAAATTTGTCAAGCTCTAGTTGTAAAGAGTGATTGTTATCATGATTTTTTTAGAAAGAATATTTTTTCTTAAAAGTGAACATCATAGTGTTGATTGTTCATCACGTTATAAAAGCAGGACCTTTGTAACCATACATGTAAAAATTTATAATGTCAATAGATAAGAAACTTATTATGGTCTTCTGACTTCTTGAAGGTGATGGAAGTGAAATTCAAGCTGCCCTCGCAGAGTGGACTGGACAGAAGACTGTGCCCAATGTATTCATTGGTGGGAATCACATCGGTGGCTGTGACAGTAAGATCTTGATCCCTAAAACAAACTATAGGCTCCCTATTTGCACTTGTATTTGCATTTAAATATAATGAACATATGTTTTTATTTTGGTCCTTCTATAGATAATATTCTCTTTTATTGTTTTGCAGAAACTACAGCATTGAACAATGAAGGAAAGCTGGTCCCTCTGCTGACTCAAGCTGGAGCTGTTGCTAAGCTTACTGCTTAAATAAATGTAGTTTTCTAATATGTGTCTGCTATCTAATATTGTGGTGTTCGTGCCCTCGAATAAAACTTCTGCATAGCTTTTATAAACTTTCTAGAAAAACATAAATAATATTGAACTTGGAAGTTCTATATTGAGGTTCTAGTGGGTATTTGATATTTTTACCTGCATTTATATACTAACTTTTTGTCTACTATGGGTGTATGCAATTTGTTATATGGATTGAAGACAGTTGAGCCAAAACCTCTACCTCCTTGGTGGACCAAATGGCTTGCCTGTTTATGTGCCGGCTTGAGTAATTCTTTGAAACCTTGATTGGTTAAAATTTTCCTATTTACACTAAAGTTCGTCCTTAAAATCCTGACTTGCCAATTCGAAGAAAACAATAAGGCTTCTTCTTCGCCTGTAAATCGACTTTTGCCAGACTCTCTGTTGAGGCTGTCATAAGATTTTGATTTAAAATGATTGATATATATATATATATATATATCTCTCTCTCTCTATATATATAAAAATGTGCTCCGCGACCTACTTGTAATGGAGATGGATACAATGGTTGTTGAGGTCACAACAGAATACAGGAAGCAAAGGATAAAAAAAAAAAAAAACTGATAAGCCCAAGACACTGCCTAATTCACCGCATAAACGTAATGATCAAACTAACTTGACATGTTGATTGAGCTAAGATTTCAATTAGCTTATTCTCAAGATATACTCCGGAACATACAGTTTTGTTTTCTGTATTTTAGAAGTTAGCCAGAACAGACATGATGGAATTACCCACGGAATGTGTTAATGAAATGGAAGTAAATAAATCTAGGATTTTACTTTTCATGAAAACTTATGAAATATTTCTAGCACAGCTGCACAAGCAAGACTTATACAAAATTCACTTGAAATTAAAAGCCTGTAAGTGATTGGTTAAAATCAGCCTGCTCAATGGGAAAAGCAATTAACAGAATCCAAAATTTGTAGATCACCTCATATATCAAAAGATTTAAAAAAAGAAAAAGAAAAGGTGCTTTAACAAGTCCTAAGCGCTGTTTGGATTCGCGTTTGTCCACGTCCGCAGTTTGTGTTCTGTTATCCCTTGACATTTTTTATCCTGTTTCATTCTTGAGGTAAGAAACCTCAAAAAGTATTTAGCACATTCAACTACCCGCCTGCGACAGAGAGAGCCTGAATGTGACTCTGGCACAGATCAAAATATGTTTGGCTTCACAGGGAATCAAGCTGATATGTCTTCTTATCTTTGACACTGATAAGACTGAGGAAACCGTTTTGACAACAAATAATGCTTTAATTCCACAATTAGTGAAAAAACGCCATAGCAAGGAATATGCATTGATGCTATCAACAAGTACCTTGAATTTAGTATCACAAGAAAATGGATTAGTCACATAATATTAAGTTTGAAAACTAAGCTTCGATGCAAGCTAGAAGCATAAAAAAGATGCTTCAACTACATTCAAGATGTACTCTAGACAAGCAATAGAAGTGAAGGTCAGAACACAATGTCTACCAATGGTATATCATTATCATGATGTTGAAGTAATGGTTTACATGTAATGGATTCAGCAAAGAGAGAGAGAGAGAGAAAAGAAGACATGTAATGCCTTGAGGTAATGAGTTCCTTTTGACAAACTACAGCTAGAATGCCACTTTTCGATTTATACTTTATAAATTTCTTGAACTTGGCTCACCAGTTTCAAATGAATAGCTTGCCATGTGGAGCAAAGTTCGCTTGAATAAATAATTAGGATAAAATGAAGGTGTAGACATTTTCATGCAAACCTATTCATGTATAATTCAGTTCGATGAATTGTCTCAAAGCTCAACAATGATTAGATGTCTTTCAAGCTTTATATATATATATATATTTTTTTTAAAGATGATTAGATGTCCAGACTCAAATGAGATAACATACCATAATGGAGCATATGGTGATGACAAGTCAAGAAATGGGTAAGGCCACCTGTTGAAAAGAGAAATATCATATTTTAGAATTGAACCACTATGTCCTCATATAGGATATAAGAAGAATAAGCAACATTACCAAATTGAGACACAAGCATGAATAATCCACTGCACAATGACATAAACTCCCGTCCATATAACAAAGAATGAAATCCGGTACAAAGGGACCCGCTGAGGCAGCAAGTTGAAATAATTCAATTATGGTATAAAATTAAACTACAGAAAAATAAATTAAGGGGAGAGAAAGCATACAGATATTACCAAGCAATTCAATGCTGTATCACCAAGGAGTAAAACTGCATTGAGTGTATGCATGTTCACGGTAATCTGACATAAAATACAGAGATATTATTCAGCTTAGACGAAACTTACGCAGACATATAACTGTAGAAATAAAAAGAAAGGTGAGTAGTAGCAGAGGCTTCACAAACAATTTAATATCAACTGTGATGTATCTGTTCCTTATTTATATATGTGATTGAACAAATTGGGCATAATATGAAAAATTTTAAATAAGTAAACAGGGCATAACATGAAAAGTTGTGGTCCAAACTATGCCCAGGTGCATTTGGCTATAAATATTAAATCTTAAAGTTTCAAAATTATGAACGTATATGCCACTGCCTGTGCAAGAATTAAGAAATAATAAATGAATTGGGTGTAACAAGTGATTTTGTTCAACTTACAATATTGAGATTGTAATCTTGGGTGGTAAGAAACGGAAAAATAATGCACCAATAAACAGAATCAGTGAGCATAACTGCCCCAGCATTCATCTGTGACAAATCAAAGAAAGTAAACACATAAATGACTTGTTATGTATGCATGCAGGCACAAGGAAAGCTGAAATACTTTTCACAACATGCTTGATAGTTTTTTCGGACATCCAAATTAACAAATTATAGAATGAATTTTTTGAACATCAAAAGCAATCATGCTAGAAGTACAAATGATTTGTTAACAGCTGACAACTTAAACATTGCCGACTAAAGCTGTCAATCTCAGTACCCTGTTATCCTATAACAATGCAGTTGCTGATTCAGTGATTCTTAGCAAACAAGCTACCTGGAACATGACTTCAAAGATGTAACTTAAAATGGCTGCAGCTTGGAATGCACAATTTTTTTCCTGGGGATCTGAAATTCTCCTAGCTTTGGACACATTTGTTGCTTCCCTGTATGTGAGAGTGAGAGGCACATATGGTCCTTGCTCAGCATCTGTCTCAACACAATGAACATTTAAATCCCTTCTGCTTAACAGGTGATAGTGGTAACACCCATAAATTGAGAGCAACGATCCACACTACAAAAGAAAGTTAGACAGTAACGTACAGAAGAGATTTAGATTACATTAATCTTAGTGCCTAAAGACACCATGATCAATAGTACCAAATAGTATTGACAGGTTTCACGGGATAGCAACATGTATTTTATTATTGAGGTGTTTCAACAGGATGCTTTCAAGAAGGAAAATGGAAAGTATACCGCAAAATAAATTATAAGCAAAGTAAAAGTCCACCTGTCCAGATCAAAGAAACATCACAACCCAAAGTTAGAAGAATATAAAAGCCACAATTCACAATTAATTAGGAAGGTCAATAAACAGGAAAATTAGCATATCATTTAAAAGAAAATATGGACCTATATTAAAAAAAAAAAAAAAATATATAGTCCTTCAAGATCAGTGAGTTAAAGAATTTAGAGATGGGTTATGATCAAGCACATTCCGGTGCCCATTGGTAATGAACATACCACTTCTAAAAGAGAAAAATGACTCATATAGTTGTGTGTGTGTATGCACATTCGCGTGCGTGTGAGAGAGAGAGAGAGACATTTCTGCCCTTCACAAATATTTGTTTCATAGATATCCTATACCATCCAAAAACTTTTAACTGTCCCTGCTCAATACTTCTCAGTTCCTAAACTTCACATTAGTACCAGATGAGATCAAAACTGACAGAAGGCTTACTGAGTATAATAGTAAAATATGCGACCTCCATTGGCAACAACTTTGACAATTAGCGTTCCCAAGAGCAAACAGAATGCAAAAACTCGGAAAGCCAGAAGCCAAATGGGGTGAATTTCTTTGACACATGGTCTCCATGCTTTGCAATACTGTGAAATCTGGTTTGTGTGAGTTTCTGCTCTGTCAGATTTCATATGGTCCAGAATTTCATATTTCCATATCATGAATGATGCTATAACCAGAGGCATCACTACCCACACTGCACATAGTAAGACCCTCCATTTCAACCAGTAACTAGGGGAGGTAGCATCAGCAGTACCCTCTAGCTGCATCCTGCTGAAGAATTCCCATGTTACTTCTACTAAATCTTAATTGTCACTCCCTGATATTAATGCTTTGTATGTTTTCATACATTTTTATATAATTGAGTCAAAACAACAAAAGCACACTACCCAACCCAAACCTTTAGTAAAAAGAACTTTCAGTAAAAGTCTAATGGATAAGATTTTACTAACATATACAAAGAGTTCATTTTTGCTTCTAGGATATACAGATTCTTAAGAATGCACTGGAGAATCTCAATCCATACTTTGCTTGGGTAGCAAGAAAGTTCATAAAAAAGAGATAACTAATAAAGTATAAACCTCTTGAAATGCCAGAAAAATAGGTTTTGTTATTGCAATGCTCCCTTCTAGGCAGTATTCATATTAAATTTTTCCACACTCTCCAAACATGTAAGTTTTCATATAGTGTTTCTTATCAATGTTATAATCATTATAACAGCAATCCTAATCAAAAAGCATTTTTTTTTCCATGTATTCCCTGATTTTATATCCATTTAAACATATAAAGCCTAAAACTTCCTTCTCAATCTAATAAATGAAACCAATTTCTCACTATCTTTCACAAAAGTAATAAATCTCTAAACCCAGCATTCTAAGTGGCAATGCAGTTAATCCACTCTCAGAACTAAAACTCTCACGCAGGTTTTGTAAGACAAAATGCAAAAAAAGAAAAGAAAAACAGAATTTATTTCGCTGCAAAATGTTGAATATTTTTTAGTATTTTACCGTGATTGTTTCGTTATAAAATTTGGTTGAACCTGAAAATGTTTTCTGTTGACCATAAAATCCTTTGTAAAATGTTGTAAAACATTCTACCTTGAAAACTTGATAAAGAATTTTACAAAAAACACACAGTAGCTCTTCTCCCATCTGGTGGTTGGGTTGCTGGAGCTGACGGTCCAGTCACCAGACCACCAACTCCGGCCACTGTACTGGTGGCTCCGGTGGCTGAGCCACCCATTTTTGTAGTTTGTGCTTGAAAATTTTTACATGTCACACCAAACATATTTTACAGCAAAACCGAAAAATCATTAACAGAAAAAAATTATTTAGTGAGGTACCCCAATGCTCAAGTAACAAACTAACAATAAGACAGATATTATAAGTTTACAAGTGTCAAGCTAAAAAAATTCTTAAAAACTACGGGTTTTCACTTGCCCTGTCGGTTACTGAGAAAGAAGTAAAAAAACCAATTGAAAATTGGAACACATAGACGCCCTCAACAGGCAAAATAATCTATACCCATCCCATCATTGAGTTTCTCCATTTATGTTTCTTCATATTGTTCCTTCAACTGCTCAGCAACCAAACGGACTAATAACCCAGCAAACCAAAAAAAAAAAAAGAAAAAAAAAAGGAAAAAAGAAAAAAAGAAGAAGGATAACTTACAGAGAATGTATGTAGCTTTTCGCTTTTGCAATGAAGAAAAATGAACGAGGGGGTCTTTTACTATGTCGGCTTGTGGATCACTACAGGAAGATAATAAACTTGTGTATTGGAGTGAGGGCCAAAAATGGTCAAACTTGGCGGTGCATGGGAAAGCGGTTTGGAATGTGAATGTGAATTGTGATGTCAGAAATGGATTGGACCCACTTCACATCATACACATTTTTTGAGGAAAAGTTCTAAATAACTTAAGGATAATTCAGGAGAAAAGTAAAAAGAAATTCTTAATGGAAATTTATTTTTCATATTGGACTATTGGATTTGGAGTGGTTCGTGTCTTATTTCAAGAGGATGTAGAATACGAACAAGTAATGATAATGGAATAATTGCATGCAGGTAAATGTAATTGATAATGAAATAAAAAAGAAAATTTATTTGAAATATTTGAGTTGTTTATTACAATGAAGTATGAGAGATCTGAATCCAAATCCAGTGAAAAGCAAAGTATAAGAATTTGAGAATAATCTTGATATATTAGAATTTCACCCCAAATTACAGAAAGATTTGACAATTTGTTTGGGAGAGGAAAAAGGAAGGGAAATGAATTAAATAAAAAGAAAGTTTAAAGTATAATCCAAACACATATAATATATCTCTAATTTATCTCTTCAAAAGATCCCAATTCGTTGAGTGTTGTCCAGTTGATGAACAATAATAGTGTAAATTTGTTAATGGAACCTTTATTGTTTGACTGCAAGAACATATTGAAAGCTATTTCCAATAAGCGAATAAAGTATATATATCGTGAAGTCAACCAATGTTTTGATGTGTTAGCTAAAATGGGATTAGGTGCTAATACTCATTTTGTTGTTTTTATGTAACCACCACCTGTGGTGGAAAGTCTATTGGGCCATTGACCTTAGATAAGATTGATATGCTTATTCCCAGTTTTAACAAAATAAAAATATAACTCTTATACCCAAAAATAGAGAGATAATGATCGGTTTTTTATAATGATTTTTTTTACTACTTAAATGCAAAAACAACTACTGGGTTTCAATCATTCTTCATAACTTTATCAGGTTTTCAAATTTGCCAAATTGATCCCTATGACTAACTTCTATTAGTTTTTATGGATGATTTCAATCATTCTTCATAACTTTATCAGGTTTTCAAATTTGCCAAATTGATCCCTATGACTAACTTCTATTAGTTTTTATGGATGAAAAAAATCATGTGACCTTATATGACAAACATTAAGAGAATTTACCAACTGATTTGTGCTACTGGACACATGATAGCCACGTGATTTTTCTGTTCATAAGAGTTAGCGAAAATTAATTTTAGGAGTCAATTTGGTGGATTTAGAAACCTTAGGTAGTTATAAACAATAATTAAAATCTCAGAGTGTTTTCGCATTTAGGCCCCTTTTTTATTTTTTGAACTCAATTGATCAGTTGTCAATACAAAATTTTATTTATTTGAGTTTTGCTTGCATCTAATGTTTAAACTTTCAATTACTAGAATATGTATCAGTCGTCACCAAAAATTACCAAATGTTGTCCACAAATATTAAATGGAAGTTATGTCATCCTTGTTTTCCTTGTCTTGTAATCCATAACTATACGTAATATTTAAAAATTGAAATCTAATATTTCTTGTTGCTACGTTATTTTTTAGCCACATCAGTGTAACATTTTGGTCCATTTTAATCCACTTCATCTATTTCGGTCTCATTCGGTCTAATACGGTCCATTTTGGACTAATTGGGCCTTTAATTGATTTTTTTGTAGGTTGCTTTTTTTGGTTTGGGCTCAAAAATTCATTTTTTTTTCCTTAATTTTTTGGTTAAAAGTATGACATTTTATTATATTTGAGCCAAAATATTTATTTTTAGGCTAAAAAATACAAGCAAAATAGGCATTAAAAATTAGAGATATAGACCTTAAAAAAGCAATAAAAATAATAAATATTCAAAATATTACTTTAAAATTCAAATTTCAATAATATAAGCATTATATTTATATATTTGAAAAGAAAAAAAATTACTAAAATTTTAAACTTGATGTAACATGTTACGTTGCAACGCTTAAGATTACGACTAATAAGTAATAATCAACTAGAAAGTGGATTCTCAAGAGAAAAAAAAGTGATGTTGAAGGTCCGTTTACTGGGCCCCTGGGCCTATATGATAGACCCAAATGACTTTCAAAATGCATCCAAACAAAAATGAAAAAAAAATGGACCTCAACAAATGTACGGCCCACCCAAACCCTCCCAAAACCCTAATGCACCACTGAGACACAAACTCTTTCTCCTATAAAAGCCATCATATTCCTCCATTCGCAAACCTCACCAGCAACCATGCAGATCTTCGTGAAAACCCTAACGGGGAAGACCATAACCCTAGAGGTTGAGTCCTCAGACACCATCGACAATGTCAAGGCCAAGATCCAAGACAAGGAGGGAATCCCACCGGACCAACAGCGTTTGATTTTCGCAGGGAAACAGCTCGAAGATGGCCGAACCTTAGCCGACTACAACATCCAGAAGGAGTCCACTCTTCACCTTGTGCTTCGTCTCCGCGGTGGCGCTAAGAAGAGAAAGAAGAAGACCTACACCAAGCCCAAGAAGATCAAGCACAAGCACAAGAAGGTCAAGCTCGCTATCCTCCAGTTCTACAAGGTCGACGACTCTGGGAAAGTTCAGAGGCTCAGGAAAGAGTGCCCAAATGCTGAGTGTGGTGCTGGAACCTTCATGGCTAACCATTTCGATAGGCATTACTGTGGCAAGTGTGGGCTTACCTATGTGTACCAGAAGGCTGGTGGTGATTAGAGATTCGATGAAATGAAACGAAAGTTGAGTTTTTTTGGGTACCCTTTTGGCTATTTTGTTGGATTTTAGTGAATTTTGATAGTTTTATTTTGGTTTAAGTTTATGGGTATTTCGGATGACGTTATGCAATTGAAATAATTTGTTTAAGACTTTTTGTTTATTTATTAGATTTTGAATGAAATGACGAGTTTTTTGGGTACCCTTTTGGCTAATTTGTTGGTTTTGAGCGGCATTGAGTAGTTTTACTTGGTTTATGCATATGTGTTTCGATGAATTTATGCAATTGAATAATTTGCTTTATGTTTGTGGGCTACCTTTTTGTTTGGTGATTAGAATTTGAATGAAAGGTTGAGACTTTTGGGTACCCTTTTGGTTGGCTCATTGTTTTTTAGTGGTATTTGATAGTTTATACAAGTTTTAAGTTTATTGGGTATTTTGCTCACTTAATGATATTGAATAATTTTTTTCGTTTTGTAATAGAGTTTTTGTTTTTTAAGGGCAAATGATAATTGGTGAGTTACAGAATGCTGACTTGATGCAGTGAATGTTTTGCTTGAAATTTTGAATGTTTGGAGCTAGTTGGCAATTGATAGTGGTAATTGATTGTAGTTTGTAGCTGTTCAATATTTTGGGTTACATTAGATAATGCTTGGTTTGAGTTATTTGGATGGGTGATTTGATTTGTTGAACATGGAAATGTAAGACTGCAGTGATTAGAGGCTAAATTTTGAGTGTTGATTCATGTAAGTTGGATATATGCCCCAGGAGTATGGGGGATATATGCTTTGAGCTGGTGTTGCAAGATTTAGAATTTGGGGTTGTGATGGCCCTTGAAGATTAGGATTCATTTCAACCTTGTGGTTTTGTTGATATGGTTTAAAATCCTTGAATTTGCATATTGGTTTCTTGGTCGATTTTTATATGACAGCAAAATGTTGGGTTTGAGTGATGGCAAAATATCCTATCTTAGTTTAGGTGGTTTAGATTTTAGGTTTGGTGGATCTGATGGAGCTGGAATTGTGGGGGATATTTGCTTTGAGCTGGTGATGAAAGATTTAGGATTTGTGTTGTGATGGCCCTTGAAGATTAGGATTCATTTCAACCTTTTGATATGGTTTAAAATCCTCGAATTTGCTATTGGTTTCTTGGTTGATTTTTTATATGACAGCTAAATGTTGGGTTTGAGTCATGTAGTGATAGCAAAATATTCTATCTTGGTTTTGGTGGTTTAGATTTTAGTTTTAGTTGATCTGAAGGAGTTGTCTACTGTGATTGTCATAATTGGAAATTCCAGATGAACATGAAGTGATGATATTATTTTGTTGGTAGGTCAATAAAATATCTTTCTTCGCATCTATATTCAAAAGCAGCAATAGCTTTCTTATAATCTATTTTCAAGTTAGCTTAATGTAGATCTTTCCAAGTAGTCATCATAAGTTATGAGCAGCTGCAAGCTCGTTCAGTTGTTCCAGTTATCAATTGTTTTCTTGTAATTCATGTTTGGCTTGTCAATATCTTTGATCTTTCCTGGTATTTTTCCAATTTACTTGATTTCTGGATCATCATATGTTATGTTAATGGAGACATGGGCTTGGCATAACAATTTTATTGAGGTTTCATTTCCAACAGTTGGATTCATCTGTTCTCAAGGATTTTTTCACCATTTGCTTTCAAGGATTGTTAACAAAAAGCTAGGGTAGTAGGGTAAAGGATGGGGACAAATATGTCTGATGTGAGTGCCCTTCAGGTGTTTGTACACACTTAAAAGCATCTTAATGGTGTTGACTGTTGAACAGTGGGGTGGGTTTTGTGAGCCCTCCATCACAAACAAGCTCTTATCTTTTTAAAGAAATATATTTCTTTGCATGTTTCAGCAGAGTGGGAATACCTTAATTCTGTGACTTACAGCAATATAGCTTGTTTATTCTGGATTATATTCATAAAAACAAATTTGTTTGTGGGCTCCTGATCACAAAAGATGGTTCTTATTGCGTGCTTAGTCTTATGGTACTTGGTTATGCTTGATAGATGTTGCAGAGAAAGTACCTGAAGTTTCAGAGTAAAGAGATTTAATTGTTAACATCATTTTCTATTACAATCTATTTACTAGTTATTATGCTGCCATAGTTTCTGTTGTGTTCCAATAATGCTGGCAACGGTTATTTAAACCCACGTGAGTTTGCCTGTTGGCACTTCTTGTGTTGTGTCTAGTATTTAGAGGTTTCATCCATTATAGTTTATCGAGGGGTTATTTTCTGCTGTTTTTAATTTTTTTTATTGCTCTCAAGTCTCAATGCCCCTTATCATCACCAAAATTTTATTAAATTTCGATGAAAATGTGCCGCTTTTGCAACAAACTGAGCTAGTTTTCTGTTCAAGTCGATTCGGCTTCTAGTTAATAAAATTACCGTGTTTCCTCTTAAAAAAAAAAAAAAAAAAAAAAAACTGAGCTAGTTTCCAAATCCGTCTCTGGCATCCATGTTCCAAAATCCACCTTGGTCTCGGTTAGCCACGTCATTTAAGATTTATGAGACTTGTTTGATTGCAATTAGGAGGAAATACCTATATTTTCCCCTTCCAATATATTACATGGCCATTAAAAAAGTTATTGATAATTTGATATATACTTTTAATCGCATATGACCTTTTTCAATGAGTCAAGCAATTTGTTTAAACAATACAATATATAAGTAGTCTTATAAATTGTTGAAGTGGGTTTTATGAAATTCTTTCAGAAGTTTTTTACGATTTACGATGACACTTAAATATGTTTATTGTTTGAGACTTAATAGTTGCTCTATTTAACACTTTAATTCTTGAGGCTTAATTGATTTTTTTTTTACCTTAACAACTTCTATAAAGGGGGTTGTTACCCATTTATAGGGACATATACACAAATTGGGTGTTAAACCTAAACCTAAATTTAGACTTGAATTTGACTTGTTTAAAAAATAAATAATAACACTAAGAAAGAAGCACTCAAACTATACAAGATGCTTGAATTATTCTATAATCAATTTGTAATACCTTGATGATTTCTATATAACACACAAATTAAGTCTCAAACCAAACTTGGACTTGCAACTTGACTTGTTTATTAAATGAATAATTTCATGAGAAAAGCACCTAAAACTATAAAAACTACCTGAACTATTTTACAATTCGATGATTTTTACAAAAGGGATTGTTGCCTCCCTTCTAAATGGAGGATGAGAAGAGAAAGATGACATAAAATTAGTTGGCTGACATTTCTAGCAACATGTTCATTTTCTCACCCAAATTTAGAGAAAAAATAATAATTTTTATATTTTATCTATTTACATTTTAATAACTTTTTATTATTTTTGAATCTCATTTAAATATTATTTTTTCATTCGTTAGTACTTGTTTGTTTAGCTAGAGATGGGTGTAAAGGGTAATGAAATATTTTATTGAGTGTTTTTTTTTTTTTTTTTTTTTTTTTAAGAACAAAATGTTTTATTGAGTTGACCCAATATTTTTATTGGGTTAATCTTTTGTTTTTTTTTTGTTTTTGTTTTGTTTTTTTTTTTTTTCCAAATAATTGAGTAAAGAATCTGTTGGAGTTGGATTTTACTATTTCAATTTCTAATTTTTTTTTTAGAAAATATAGTTTAAAGAATCCATTGGAATGCCCTAGCCAACTTTAATGAAGTAACTTTCGTTTTTATCATGAGTCCACTCTTTGTTTTTTCAAAAGTGTCCATTAAACTGCTTGCTTGCTTGCTTATCTCATATTCAACTAATAATCAACTAACTACACATTCAAATTCATCATAATCCTCTCTCTCTCTCTCTATATATATATATATATATATATTATAACAAGTTTCTCCAAAAAATAAACCACCCAAACAAAAGATTATAAATCCTTGTGTTAAGGTTTGTTTGAGAGGCATGATTCAACTTTTATATAGTGTCACCACTTTAAGAAATTCCTCCCAGAAGAACAATTTGCTACTCAGAAAGGTTTAGATAACCTAGGGCTTGTTTGGTTTAAGCAAAAGAAAGGTGTATTTTGTATTCATTTTCAATTTTTTGTTGGACCTACCACTAAAAAACTTGTTTGGCTTTGTATTTGTATTTAATTTTTATTTTTAATATAAAAAAATAGAATTTGAATATAAAAACAGAATATAATTTTTTGATATTTTCATTTTCTTGAAAATGAATACGGTGAAATTTTCATTAAAAATATCAAATTTGTGGGTTCCACTATTACTGACTTGTCATATCAAAAGACACTTTTTCTCTCTATTTGTTGGTGGTTGTCATAAAAAAAAAAAGTGAAGGGGAAGACAAAACAGAGAATGATGCCAAACAAAAAATATAGATGGAAACAAAAAATGAGTACAAGATTTGAATATGAAAAATGAGTACAAAATATGAAAATAGAAAATAAATACAACCTCAATACAAACCAAGCAGGCCCTTAGTTACTTATAAATAAATAATAATAAAAAAAAATCCCTCTTATACGGTGTCGTTTAGGCTTATTACTCATCTCACCTTAAAAAAAAAAAAAAAAAAAAAAAATCACAAAATCAGCTTATGTTTTTTTGCGAACTTTGGTCGATCCTCTCACACAAAACAGAGTGTCGGCGTCGACCTAAAGAAACCCAAGCCATCGCCGCCATTCGCGAGCAACCAGCGCCGCCGGAGCCCAAGGTCGGCGTAGTCATCAAAATAAATAACACTTTTGGCTTCTGTTCTGTCTCTTTCTTCGACCCAGAAACAACACTTTTACTCGTAAGTGTTTTTTTTTCTTGACTAGTAATGTTGGTTCCTTACATTATTTCCATCTTTGATTTTGTTTTGTTTTCTAATGTTTGTTAAAAAAAAAAAATTGTCTTGCTTTCATAATTTTGTGATGCTTGCACATATGGGTTAGTTTCTGTGCGTTTCATTGGTACTATATTATTGTTTCAGACTCGTTGAGTTTTCTATAAGCTTGAACTTGGAAGCGACTTCGCAGCTTTGTTTTTGGCAGCAGTTTTTTATTTGATTGCTTTTTTGCTAAAAATTTGGTTGAGGTGAAGTTTTAAAAAGCTGTATTTGTATCTGAATTATCTTTGGGTGATTGTGGTGGAAGCTTGCCAATGAAGTAGCTATGTGCTTATTGAGCATTTATAGTATAGAGTTGATAAGATTATGATTTGTATGAACTACATTATGGTAAAGAATATTTATTATTATTGTTTATATCTGAGAGTTTGATGTAATTCCCATCCAATCAATGATTCTATTGTGCTAGAAGTTAACCCTTCATCTATCAGAAAACAAGATACTTTGTAGCATGGCAAACCACTCATAAAACATTACAATGAGTGGAGTGGGAATGCTCCAAAAATCAACCAAAGACAATGTGGGAATGCTGCCCAAACCTGTATTTCAAAACGGGTTTTGCACACGCTAGTCAAAATTGACTACATTCTAGGTCAAATATGAGCGAATGATTGAGATTCATTTTTTTAATTGGCATTTGAATTTGAATATAATAAGTGATAACACGAAAGTTTCACAATAGAATCATTATGCTTATGGGTAGAATCTCGCCTTCGCCTTCCCCTTGGTTTCAATTTCACTTATAATGAAAAAGAAGATAAAGACATAACATTTGTCTCAAAATACATACAAAATTTGATTGAGATATGGGGAGTTGTGCCTGTGACTAGATGAAAGCATTCTCCACTTCGCCTTTTCCTATTGAATGCCATCTCATGACTTGGAGATTTATTGCTAGAAAGTGAGGACTTTATTATTTTTAGTAGAGATTTTTTAAATTCTTTTTAATCTTTTTATTTACTGAAGTTCATTCGATGCTCATTATAAATGTGATTTTGGGTGTCCCTGTTTACCAGCCTAGTTGCATGAATCTATTGTAGACTGGGATATAAGTTTCTTGGTTATATTACCTTTATGTTTACAAACCATGCTGTAGGGCAAAATTGACTATGGTTGTGTGAAACATGATAGCTTTTGTGTCTTTTTATTAATGGTCTCCTACAAACTTTGATGAGCAATATATAAATTATTACTCAGGATTTTTAAAGGTTGATAAGTTTCAATTTCTCTAGATTCTTATAAATGTCAATTTGTCTTCCTCTTACCCTTTTTTGAAATTTCATCATCACAGGTAGCTGTTATTGTAATTGATTTTACAAATTCAAGATTTTGAGGATGTTGCCAATTGATCCAACAAAAAAGATATCTTTTACTCGTCACATTTGTGATGGAGATTTGGTTATAGTCTATGAGAGGCATGATAACATGAAGGCTATTAAAGTATGTCAGGGCTCGGTACTCCAGAACCGATTTGGTGTATTTAAACATTCGGACTGGATTGGGAAGCCTTTTGGATCCAAGGTGTTTAGCAACAAGAATGGTTTTGTTTACTTGTTGGCTCCAACTCCTGAATTGTGGACTCTAGTTCTAAGTCACAGGACCCAAATTCTCTATATCGCTGATATCAGCTTTGTGATAATGTACTTGGAAATTGTCCCTGGTTGTATGGTTCTGGAATCTGGGACTGGAAGTGGATCTTTAACTACATCACTTGCAAGGGCTGTTGCTCCTACAGGACATGTCCACACGTTTGATTTTCATGAACAAAGGGCTGCCTCAGCCAGGTAAGAAAGGAATATTTCCACTTGATCCACTTTGACTGGTTAATGTTTGTTTTTCTTGAAAGTAGACACTATTTTGAACGAGAGTTGTAAAATAAGATATCAAATACTTAAGATCAAAGCTTAATTGGTAGTTGAATATCTGAACTGCATACGTGATCTATTTTGACACGATTTAAAATTAGGTTGTCTATTGTGTTGACTGTTGAGAAGGAATTTTAATTTCTTAGGTTCTCAAGAAACTCAGTTAACCAATCTCAATTTATTTATGGAAAGAAAATTTTTGGTTTCACTAATTATTTTTGGTATTATGCAAGGGTGTGCAATGGATTATGCCACTTGCATATGCCTTCATTTTGTTTTGTTTTTTTTTTTTTTTTAAATGAAGAATTTATGTTTTGAGAGATATGAAAATCTGCAGTAGCTGTAGCTTATAGTGATAGGGAGGCTTTATTTTTGTCTAGTAGTTGCCAGTGGCTTGAAGTGTAATTTCTCATTGAGCTCAAGTTTCATTTTGTTATGAAATATTTATAAGATATACTGAAATGTTGATTTGATCTTTTACTTTTTATAGAGAGGATTTTGAGAAGACAGGGCTAAGTAGTTTAGTCACTGTGGGAGTTAGAGACATTCAGGGTGAAGGATTTCCAGATGAATTTTCTGGGTTAGCAGATTCTGTCTTCCTGGACCTACCCCAACCTTGGTTGGCCATTCCTTCAGCTGGGAAAATGTTGAAGCCAGATGGGGTTTTGTGCTCCTTCTCCCCATGTATTGAGCAAGTACAACGAGCCTGCGATTCCCTTAGATCAAACTTTACAGGTATGCTTTTGTGTATCCATTTCCTCTATGTTTTCAGATTTAGGATTTTTTCCTGTTAAAAATATCTTTCTTATTTAAAGAATTTTCTCCTTTTGCTCTAGCTATATTTTTCTACTTGATTGTGATTCAGTCACTGATGGATGCTTGTATATGTATATTCTGCTTGTGTGCCAGATCTAAAGACATTTGAAATACTCCTTCGTACTTACGAAGTTCGAGAAGTGAAAATGGATTACAGCCAGGGTGATGAAACTAAGCCTGGGTCTATTCTTCCATGTAAGAGACCTCAGCGTGCTATTGAAGGAGGCAATGATCAAGACAAGTTGAGTTCTCAAACAGTCATGGCTAGGCCTTGCAGTGAGGCAAAAGGTCACACTGGCTATTTGACATTTGCGAGACTCAAATGCCTCTCATGATGTGGATAGTCTTCCATTTTGTAGGATAGTGAGGGTTCTTATTCTTGTATCTGGTTCAGGTTCAGTCCATTTCTCATGTAAGGAATTCTTTTGTCATTCAAAAGTTTTGAATATTTTGATGCGTGATTCATGGTTGCCTCCATTTTTTTGTTTTTGTTTTTTTTTTTTCAATTTCTTTCACATGGCATCTATTGGCCGCTAAGTACTTGTAGGAGCAAATGAATGTTTTATTTGCAGCGGTCAAGCCAATTCATGGCATTTGATATGCACTAATTATAGGGAAGACCTCTATTATTTATTTAAAAATCTCAACATTGTTGGGGTTTAAGATGACATTTAATGACCTCTCTTAGACCAAGGAGCTTTGTGCATTTGATACGACTTTTTTTTATCTCAACATTGTTCAATTCACCACTGGAACTTTCAACTCTAAAAGAAAATTCGACTTTCCCCTTATAACCCCACAAAATTGCTCTTGCCTTCCCAAACTGTTGGAACTTGGCAAGCTGTTCTTGATTAGATGCAACTGGTGGTACATGGTAAATAAATTTACTCACAGGCTTCCAGCTCTCATAATTCACTCAATGTTCTATACTTGCGAGAGAAAATCCTTCAATACTTTGAGAGTAATCTTTTTTTCTTTCACATAATAGTGGATCTCATTAAATAAGAGTGGGTTGCCTTTTCATCGTTATAGAATCTATAGATAGTAATTCCTTGTGAAATTCCTTATATTTGCATGATGCTGAATCTCTAAAATATTGGTCCCAAGTTGAAAGCCACATATGCCCCATTTTTGTCTCAGCAAATATCTTACACAAGAGACTAGATTCTGGCATGTCCTCCATTCATTCCATCACTAGCTAACAACCACCCAACACTAGCATCCAAGCCACTGACTATCAAGTCTCTGCTTGTGGGCACCAGATTTTCATGAGGACTTTACAATCATCCAAACATCGAAACATACCATTACATCTTCGCCAACACATCAACGTGACAGTAAAAGTACCCCACCGCGCATTGTTTGATCATTTATCCACAATTCGTTTCCTCAAATTACATCACATTGCAGTCTAGTTTTATATATGTCTACTTATAGGAAAAATCTTTGGTAGAACCTGTCTTTTAGTTCCAAAGTCGATGACTTCACGTGACAAGTCAGATAATCCATTTTCTAGTACTGTTTACTCTTTCTTATCCATAATGAGGTGATATAATCACTGTCATACTCATGTGTTTGTGCAATCCACATGTGATTTTTTTCTCAAACAAAATATTTATAGAAAAGAAAATCATATCATTTTCATATCCCTTATAAAGTAAAACAACATTTTAAGTGTATTAGTATATTTTTTTGAGAAACAAACACACACACACAAGGGAGAGGGAAAGGGGTTCTAACACAAAGGCACATCACAACTCCACTTAAAAGCCACGGTAACTTTTAAAGGAGGGTGGGGCAAGTTATACTACACACAACACACTCTCTTAAGCAATGTGGGACAATTACCCATTTTTTTTTTGAGAAACAAACACACACACACACAAAGGAGAGGGAAGTGTATTAGTATATTTTTAAATCTTCATTAAAAATTATGCTATTTAAAAATTATAATCCGATATAAATAAGGAGTAAGACAATCATCACTATATTTATATAAAAGGATATTTGAATCCGGTACATTTTTGTTTGAAATATTAAGAGATTTCTGAAAAACAAAAAAAAAAAAAAATCAAAGGAATATATCGAATTAGCCATTATCAATAATCAATAATTTCCATGCTTTCACTTCTATGAATCTTCTTTATTTTTGACTTAGTTTATTGGTGTATAATAAAAGTGATGTAAATAGTAAAATTATGTGAAAATAATATGGGTAAATTATAGAAACTATTCTTAAGGTTCGGAGAAATGACATTTTGTTCCAAACGTTAACCGAAAAACACTCTTATTCCTTGAGATTTTAGAAAATCAACACATTAGTACATTAATTATTCCGTTATAAAATAGGAAATTTTTTTTTTTTTTTTCCTTAGACCAAATCCTAATTAGTTTAAACTACCCTCCAAATCCAAACGCGGTCGTTTTTGTCCCCCCCCATGCAACGTTAAGACCTCTGTTTCTCTGTCCCATCTGTTCTTCAACTCCACAAGATGCAGAGCACTCTGTTTTCTCTGTCTCTCTCAACCCCATTTGTCAAACCTCCAAATCCAAATCCTAAAGGACCTAAAGCCAAGCTCTCACACCTCTCACACTCATCGTCTTCAACACAAATCAACCTTAATTCCACTCATGGACTCTCACAGCAAAGTCCTGTGTATGCATTTTCTTCATTATGCTTTAACATGCGAGTATGCGGTTCCTTTTTTGTTTCAAACCAAAGAAACAACAGTTTTAAGGTCAGAGCTGCTTCGGTGCCCGAGAACACAGGTGATACCGTGAAACCAAGTGGTGTGATTAAGACTTTGCAGCTAGGATTTATGTTTGGAATTTGGTACATTTTGAATATCTACTTCAACATCTACAACAAGCAGGTTCATCATCTCTATCTTTATCTCCAATTTGCTTTTTCAAGCAAGATAAAACTTAATGGAAGCAATAGTACCCATTGATTGAAGCGCTAAATTATTTTTCTGGTTGCCTCAGAAAACTTTAAAAAGAAAGAATTAAAATTTTGATTAGATACCTTCCTCTTTTATTATTATTATTTTTATAACAAAAAGTCTACTAATTATTTAGTATAGTTTGGAATCCAAACATGTGAGTAGAATTTTTTACTTATGTCTCTTTACATGTGTTTGGTTGCTGGGAATTTCAAATTTTGAGAGTTATAGATTTTTGAGAGTAAAATATTGGTCCGTTATATTTTTACAATATCTAATGGGGATATAATTTTGTAACATTGCTACAAGATTGTCATAGTTGGTAATGTTTTAGGGCCTGTTCGGTTGCTTAGAATTTCATATTTTGAGAGTTATAGATTCTTGAGAGTCAAAAATAGGTCACTTGTATTTTACGGTATCTAATGGAAATACAATTCTGTAACATTGCTCCTTATCAAAAAAAAAAAAAAAAAAAAAGTAACATTGCTGTAAAGATTGTCATATTTATTGACTTTTGAGGCTTGTTCAGTTGTTGAAAATTTCAATTTTTGAGTTATTCTTGAGAGTAAAAAATTGGTTAGTTATATTTTACAATATCTAATGTAGATACAATTGTGTAACATTACTAGAAGATTGTTATTTGTGGTTAATCTCAAGAATGCTAGAATTTGAATGCCACTGCTGATTTATATATAGGTTCTAAAAGTCTATCCATTTCCTGCAACGGTTACAGCATTTCAGTTTGGCTTTGGGAGTTTGATGGTTGCTTTGATGTGGGCATCTAACTCTTATATCAGACCAAAGATTACTCCTCAACAGGTACTTTGTTATTGTGATAAAATTGTTTTGTATATTTTTGCTTCTGTTTGATTATGGGTTTTATAAACATATTCACTTTCAGCTTGCAGCAATTTTTCCTTTGGCTGTGGCACACACGGTGGGGAACCTCTTGACCAACATTAGTCTTGGGAAAGTTGCTATTTCATTCACTCACACAATCAAAGCTATGGAGCCCTTTTTCACTGTTGTACTCTCTGCCTTGATTCTTGCTGAGGTGAGGGGTTCTGCCCCAAATTTTATTTTTTCTTGTTTTCATTTGGAGATATTATTGGCTGACTGTATGGCTCTATGATATAATTTTGAGAAGTGGAAAATGCGTTTTGACTCCTGTAATGGCTTACTACCAGTCCTAATGAGTTATTCAGGACTTAAACTGAGTAGATAATTAGTTGAGAGGCAATTCGCAGGGTTTGCATGGATTAATATATTCAAAACAGTAAATAACTGACACACACACACACACAAAAACAAGTATATGTTCATGGAGTGTAAAGAACTCTGGGCCCAAGCAGTCTTCAATCCTCATTACCACAATTCAGTAATTCACATTACAATTTTAAAACCCAAAAATACAAATAAATTTGTCATGGAATTAGCCAACACTAACAATCCTAACAAGAAACATATAGATATGGTTGTGTGCAATAATACTGGAGAGTATTTGATGTCATCTTCCCATTTCATGCCTAGTCTTGAGATGTTTGCTAACTCTCTTTTAAATTCTTCTACAGTGGACCATTCACTTTAGTCTATTCATTCTTGCTTTTGTGCAAATCGAAGTGCCAAAAGGTATAATCAATGAAAGACATTTCATATATATCAATAATTATCAGCTGCAAGAAAGGAAGAATTTGGACCTATCTCCAAGTCTTCTGCTTGAATCCTTTGGGAAATTCATTTATATACCAATGCAAGACCTTTGTAATTTCAAAAGTCAATTATCTGGGTGTTAAAAGTAAATTGTTCCTCTTAGTAATAACTTAAGTATAATGATAATGTTAAAAGTTATATGTTCCTCTTAGTATTAACTTTAGTAAAATTAGAAATGCTAATGGATACTTTCATCATTACAGGAAGAGTAATATGGGCATCTGGAGTCCTTAAATAGCAAGAAACTAATTTGAGCCACATTGGTGGTCCTTCATTTGTCCTTTTATAGTTCCTTTATATAAATTGATAATTTGAAATAAAAACATGTATTCTTGAGCAATTGTCACATAAGATGATTGATTGCAAGCCACCTTTTCCCCTAATTCTGTGATACATGTGCTTTCTGGAATTCATTATTCTTGTGACCGTGGAGATCTATTCTAGTGCAGGTAGTCTATGAAAGTGCTTGACTAAGGACTAACACATACCACTTTCCAGTTAATCTATATATAAGATAATTTGATTTTTTTTTACCATGCTGTGCACACAGAGGCCTACTCTTTGGGTAGTTTCTTCCCTTGTACCAATTGTAGGTGGAGTGGCATTGGCATCTTTCACTGAGGTCTCTTTTAATTGGTAAGAGAACACGCTGCAGTTGTCTCATTAAGGAGTATGCAAACACATTTTTCTTTTGCATAGAGGTTTCTTCTGATAGAACTCCATATAGATTCTGCTAATAGATAAAACAATTACATTTTTTGAAATATTTAGGCCTGGTACTGACGTGTCACTCACCCTCCCTTTTGAAACAGGACTGGCTTTTGTAGTGCAATGGCTTCCAATCTGACAAATCAATCCCGTAATGTATTCAGCAAAAAGTTAATGGTTAAAAAGGAGGTACAAAAGTAACAAAACCCAGATGCAAGTCATATGTATTTATGCCTTTGAGTTACTATAGGTTCACAAGTAACTGTATTAGTAGAAATGGAAGCATTAGTTCACTTATGCAGTTGTCGCACAATTATTTGGTTAAATCTGTAATGTCAAGGAGAGTTATTGTAGATCATATATTCTAATTTTTCTAACCACGTTTTATCCATAAAACAGGAGTCTTTGGACAATATCAATCTCTTCTCAGTATTAACCATTATTTCTTTCATCCTGTTGGCTCCTGTGGCTATTTTCTTGGAAGGTGCTAAGTTTACTCCTTCATACCTGCAATCTGCTGTAAGTAGTACATATAAATAGTGAGATTATACTAACTTAACTTTGCTATAATCAATCAATACAATAAAAGAAGAGAACATCCTGCGTCAAACAGTTTTCTTTTCTCCTTGTTCTAGGCAAATCAAGGTTTGAATGTTAGAGAACTATGTGTGAGATCGCTTTTGGCTGGGTTCTGCTTCCTTGGTTACCAGCAGGTGAGGTCTATGATTATTTGTGCCCAGTGTCTGTTTACCTAGCATACTGCATATGATAAATGTGCATAGTGCTCTCTCCTTTTTTTTTTTTTTCAATTGTGCTTTGCTTGATTGTTGATTTTCTGTTATGTTAATCATATTCTACTATGGTAGAATTCACTCGTGGTTCTGCTAGTGTGTGATTACAAATTCAAATGCCAAAGCTCAAGATTTTCTGAGCATGAATTCTACAAAACTATTCATTTTATAGAGATTTAGCATGATAGCAATTACTCAAAAAACTGTGAAAAACTCAAATCACACTTATTGAAAACTTGAGACTGCTCCAAAAGCCTGTCTCTGTATTCCAGTGAATTTTCAATAGAAACATCAGAAGTTAAGTATTTAGTAGTGGCAAAAAATTGATAAATACTGCTCATATCTAAAAAATTTTCTTTTATTGAACTAAATCCCTATCATTGGCGCCATGTTGCACATATAAATTGTCAAATGGTACTACAATTTTTTTCCCTCTCCCAATCATAATTCACTGTTCAATTGCTATAAGTTCTCCCTGAATACTATTTATCTTTCCGCATCATATAGTTATTTTTTCAATGAGCTCTCCAAATGGGGGCTTAAGCTTCCTTTGTTCTAAGAGCTTGTAAACCTTAATCTACTTTCGATGGTTGATCATTAAAAGAAATCATACGTATTCATTTGTGAAAGTGTATTTCTAGAAGTAACTCAACCATACATTTGTAATTTAGATTTTAGAATAATTTGCAATTTTTTTAGAATTACATTCTGAATCCAAATGATGCTACTTCCTTAGAGAACAAATTTGTGTCATGGCTACCATGCATGTATTTGGACCCTTTTCTCCAGACCTTTCCCATGAAATTTATGAGAATCTATTTAATTTATACTTAAAAAATTAACATCTTAGTTGTTTCTGCTCTTGATTAGAAAGCTCATATCAAGGTGAACATACACATTCCAACAATTTAGTTGTTGGAAGGGAAAGATAAATAGAGAGTCAAAGTTTCACACGTGTTAAAGTTATTCAAAGTTCAACAGAGATCTATTGCAAAGAGGACTTAGCCCTCAAGATTATTATTTCCTTATTTCATGGAGGTTGAGCATGTCACACTCTAGCATTAGATTTCATGCTGGCAAAAGACTGCTCAAAGTCTGCCATTCAAGTATCCAAGAGCCATCCTTGCTATGGTAACCACTGTTTTTCACATATTTGTTGATAGGAAAATTTCTTGGAAAAAGGATCTTCTCCATTTCAAATAGATCAATTTCATAGTTCATGTTAAATATTACAAAGTTAAAGGTTTATCTAGTGCCACTTTATTGAAAATTTTAAATGATGTGACACTGATCTAGCAAATAAAATCTTAGTCGTGAAATGAAGTCTTCAGCAATGGTCCATTAAGCATAATCATCTGAGCTAATCCTTATAATTTATAAATGGATCAGTTTAGCAGATAGACATTTGGAGCTCATTTTTTATTCTTAGGACCCAGCCTTCTCCTGCCAATGTTCTGTTATAGCATATGGAATATGTTCTGAATTAAATGAGTTCCAAGAACAAATTAAAAAAATAAAAAGAAAATAAATTTTGTTGAGAATTTTATCAGAATATATGTTCTTTAGCACCATATGAAAATATTGTTTCCACTTTATGAAGAACAATAGCCAACTTTGATACAATATTACTGTTTATCGATTCTACTAATTTTTGTCTGGCAGGTCTCCTTTATGATATTAGACATGGTATCACCGATCACCCATGCAGTGGGAAATTGTGTGAAGCGTGTGGTGGTCATAGTCTCCTCAATTATCTTCTTCCAAACCCCTGTCTCACCCATAAACTCCCTTGGTAAATTCTCATTACCAATTGGTAACAGATGAAAGTTGTTTTATAATGAGCTTATACATATATTTGAAGTTATGATCTATCCTACTTCTTTTACATGCAAGTTGACTTGCTTTTGCTGCAGGAACTGCCTTGGCTCTTGCTGGAGTCTTCTTGTATTCAAGAGCAAAACGGATAAAGCCAAAGCCAAAGGCTGCTTGAGTTTATACAGAAGATAGCAACTTTAACCATTTAAAAGAAAATTTCCATATGTTAATTATGAATATTATTTTTGGACCAATCATATTGCTTGCTTTCTAACACAGGGTCTTCCTTGAAAGAAAAGAGAAGAAGCTTCTCCACATCTCATGCATAAAGTGAATCAACATCATTCTCATTGTTAATTTTGAATGATGTTTGTCTGGAAAGCATACAACTCTATTTCAAGACTCTTGAACTCCAACTTAGAAGCTAGGATCAGCCCAGCACTCAGCAACGATGCTGGAAGAAGTCCCAATCGATCTAGAGAATCTGCAAATCCAGTTATCCAGAGAGTCTCTAAATATACCACCAGCTCCTGCTTTCTCAGGACTTCCCCAAAAAGCCCCATCAGTGTAAGCTTAACACAGCCCTTCACTAGGTCTCTGGCACCTACCTTCAAGGTTTGTTTAATTTTGAGCACAAATTCTGGGAACACCCATCCTATTCCAAAAGGATTTAGTAAATCTACAGTCCTTGAGAATGTGAATAATGGATTCATTACCTAGTTGAAAACAGAACAAGTACTTAATGCCACTCTTGGAAAGGACCTATCTGACTGGGACACTATCCAGCACACACCGCCACAGTAAAATCTAAGTTCTGCTACTTCAGTTCAAACTTACATAAACAATACTACTATATATTACGCATATGATCGACACATGACAATACAACAGCTGAACAAAGTCTACAACTCTTCCTCTCTTTTAAAAAGGTCTACAACTCAAACTTAAATTTTACAGTCAAATGACGGAATAAAAGTATGGAAATTACCTCATTTGTCAAGCAACAAAAGGTTGTATAGTGAAGTATCATCATGGTCTTGATAGAACTGAAGGCAATAATGGAGTGGCAGCAAAAATAGGCACTTCTTGGTTATCAACTCCAGCTCTTACGTTTAGTAAAGGTGGATTTGAGAAGAAATATTCTAGATCTGATTCAACATTCACAACACCCTCAAAGACCTTAACCACCATGGACATAGAAGGCCTCTTTGTGAAATCATTTTGCAAACACCATGCTGCAATCCTCATCATATTAACAACTTCTTCTCCATGCAATTGCATATCTTCACTGTACTTATAAACCAAATCCAATAATTGGTCCTCCTCAACATTTTTCTTGAATAGATCAAGAAAATGCATTGCTTCCTTTGGTTGAGAGTGATCAAGGTTTCTCCTTCCACACAATATCTCTAAAAGTACTATTCCAAAGCTATATACATCCACTTTTTCTGTGATTACTGAACTTAACCATTCTGGAGCCATATAGCTAGGAGTCCCTCTCATAGTTGTTACAACTTGGCTCTGGTCACAATCAACTAGTCTAGACAATCCAAAATCAGAGATTTTTGCATTAAAATTCTCATCTAAAAGGATGTTATGGGGTTTTATATCTAAGTGAGCTATCTTCTGCCTACATTCCTCATGTAAATAAGTTAGCCCCCGTGCTATGTCAATGATGATCTTCTTTCTATGTTTCCAATCAAGTAGCATCTCTAAATTCTTGTGAAATATTCATCTATCTAAAGACCCATTAGACATGTATTCATAAACAAGAAGCCTATGAAATTTCTCAGCACAAAATCCAATCAATCTTATCAAGTTGAAATGATAAGTGCTACCAATTGTCTCAACCTCAACTAAAAATGATTTTTTGATTTGACTGAAACCATCAATATGCTTCACTGCAACCTTAGTGCCCTCAATTAGAGTCCCTTCAAAAACTATGCTAAATCCTCCCCCACCGAGCTCCTTATTGAAATTTTCTGTTATGGTTTGCAAATCATCATAAGAATATCTTGTGGGCATTCATGGTACATGATCCAAATGATACTCCTCGTCTTCATCAGCATCTTCCTTGTTCCGAATTCGAAAAACAAAGATTCCAATTAGAAACAAAACAAGCAAAGATCCAAGGCTGGATCCCATTATTATTCCAAGAGGATGTTTATTCTTTTCATGGTTTGTCGGCTGTTGAGGAGGAACTGCACTTGGGACATTCTGCACCTTAATGTATACTTTATGGTTGGTATTTTCTATGGTAGTGGCATTAAGTGAAAAAATTTCAGCTTGTAAATAGCAATACCCACTGGAATAATATATAGCAGCTTTGCACGAACAATTTTCTAAGCATGCCTCTGTCCAAGTCCTTAAACTTATATTTTGGTAGTTAGGATTTATTTCTGGGATGGATGTATCTAAAAGGGGGAAGTATGTGATGTTCTGAATCTCTAAAAGAATTTGATTTTTGGAAGCTTCACAAGACAAGGGAATAACAAGGGAGCATCCAAGGTCAAGCTGCCTCTCTTCCATTGGTTGAAAGTAGCTTGTCCCATTTATGGGTCCAGGACAACTACATCCGCCATTTATACAAATACCATAACTGCCGCAAACCGTAGGGTAAGCACATAAATCAGTAAGTTGGAAAAGATCACCCACTTCTTGCCAATCCTGATCATGAACTCTCGTGTGTCCGTCAGGCTCTAATCTCATGTACTGCATTGATAAGAATGTTGAAGGAATGGATAATTTATCAAATGGGGAATTTGGCCCAGACTGAACACTAAAGAAACTTAAGCTTTGATTAACAAATTGAACATAACTGATAATGTTAAGATAATCTGACCGATTATACCAATAGCATAGGGGAGGATTAGAATTGACATAAGCAAACAACCCTCTAGTGGTAATAGAGAGCGAAAACAATCCTCCTTGACTTTTGAGTTGCTGTCCTGGCACCAACTTTTGCCCATAAAACAACGTGTCAGTTGGCCAAGATTGGTGATCAAAAGACTGCCAAATTGTAGCATTATTTTCATCCAATAGCATGAGGTTGCATTTGTCGGTTAAGCTTATGGCAGCCACAGATTTGTTGCTGATGTTTGTGGACCAAGCAACCGTTCCATCAGCATCTTGTAACACCAAACCTCTTTCTGAATTGAGCTTCAAAGTCGCATTAATGCTAACAGGATTCTTTGAGTTGGCCGACCATAGTACTTGTGGATCATCATTAAGAAGGAAAGTGGCAAAGCGAGAACTGTTGCACGTTTGATTACAGAAGAAGCCACAAAAACAAGCATGTCCATAGTCTGGATCACCGGAGGATCTACTGGCAAGTATATTTACTGCATCAGTTTTCAGTAAATCGCCAACAGGCTCTCTGTTGGTCCATGAAGCAGTACAGAAGAGTTCACAGTCAGATAACCGTTGGCCGGAACTGTGATGGAAAAAAGAACAAGATACAGAAGAACAGTACAGCCAGCCCAACCCATTGTATGTTACAACACGTATACAGTGCTAGAAGAAAGAAAGGCAAAGCCGACTCTGGACAAGGAAAATGGGATGGAAATATGACTAGCTAGAATAGTTTTGAATTCACAACTTGACAATAAATAATGTAATTTCATAGATCCTTCACTGGTTGACCTACAAAATCAACCTCAGTCCACAAACAGCAGCCAGCAGAAGCATATCCGGTTGAGCTACAAAATCAACTTTAGCCCACAAGCCATCGCCGTGTTTAGTTCAAAATTGCTGAATAAACGGAGTCCTGTTGCTGCATAAAACTACAGATTAATATGACAACAACTGCTATTGGGCACTTCAACCGTCTCGATCTAATTGCTTCTTTGTAATTGGTGACACATCAAAGCTCAATGTAGTAAATGCTATAGTACCCCTAGCATTACTCTTTCCTTTATGCAATACTAGCCGATATACCATGCATGGTGTATTTTGGAATATTTGTAAGAAATATTTTATGACCAAAATATAATACTTATTATAAGTTATAATATTTAGGGAAATAATTTCAATTATTTCCTCATTAGAAAGGAAAAAAAAGAAAAAGAAAATTGTTAAAATTAATATAATTAAGAATGTGAATTTATTGCCAACACGCATGAACTTAGCTCGAAGGAAGATTATTGAGGATGACTTATGTGAACTGTGTAAATGTGCTCTGGAGAATGGAATTCATGTGTTATGGGAATGTGGGGTTGTGCGAGGTATTTGGGCAGGAAGCTTGGTGAAATTACAAAAGTTCCCTCAAGGCCAAGGTGATGTTTTACAACTTTTCGCTGAATTGTTGCAAAGGTTGTCGACCGAGGAGTTTGAAGTATTCTTGGTTGTGTCTTGGCTTATTTGGAACCAGCGGAATTTGGTGATTCATGGAGGGCTAGTGAAGGATCCACGGCAGATTCTTAAAAGGGCTGAAGATTTCTTGACAGAGTATCATCAAGCGCAAGACCAGCTGGTGCTTCCGTAGAACGTCCAACAGCAGTCAAGTGGGTGGCAGCCTCCTCATTCTGACCATTACAAGTTGAATTTTGATGCGGCTATATATACAGATTTGGGATGTTTAGGGGTGGGAGCTATTATTCAAAATGAGAGGGGAGAGGTTATGGCAGCTCTGTCTGCTAAGGGACCGTTTGTTCAGGACAGTGAGGAAGCTGAGACTTTAGCTTGTCGAAAAGCACTTGAATTTGCTATAGATGTGGGATTTTCAGACTTGATAATTGAGGGTGACAATGTATCGGTAATGAGAGCCGTGGCATCAAACTGTATGGATGGGTCCAGACTAGGCAACGTCCTTGAAGACATTCATTGGCTTGTAAGGGGTCTGCGATGGAGTTCCGTTAGCTGCGTGAAGCGAAGTGCCAATACCGTCGCCCATTCTTTAGCCCGTTTTGCTGGAAATGTACCAGATGAGCTGATTTGGATTAAGGATAGTCCACAACCTGCTAGAGAAGCTTTGTATAATGACTCATTGATTTTCAGTTAGTTGAATGAAAGTCCACGTTTAAAAAAAAAAAAAAAAAAAGAATGTGAATTTATTGCTGGACTGAATTAACAATATTTAATTATTTTCATTACTTTAGCACCCAGTTTTTTATTTTCATATTTTTAATTGTGTTATTAAATTTGCTTTTTATTTTTTGTTGGACTTTGTTTCAATTGTTGTTGAAACAACTAAATTTGAGCTCCAATTTCATACTTCGAATGAATTTTTTCTTATGTAATTTTTTTAAATAAAAATAACTATAACAATTCCTTTTACATAATTGTGCATAGCATATAAATAGATTTTTTTATTAAAAAAAAAACCACATAGATAATGAATACATGAAAATAAAAGCATTCTCCCATATTAATACTCTTTTTAGTTACATAGCACAAGGTAAGTTATTACATGTCATTTGAAAGGAGTTATGAAATAAGTACCAGTTAGCTTAATTGGTTAAGGAGTTATGAAATAAGTACTAATTTGCTTACTAAAAAAAAATCTTATCGATGCTTTCGCCTAATTATAAGGAGCAATCATCATAAAAGGAAGACCATAGATTTCAATCATTATAATATCTATTAAAAAAAAAAATAAGTTAGAAAATGTAAATTGTTAAGATTAACATAATTAAAAATATTTAATTATTTGGACTAATTTGACCACTCATATATTTTGATATTCTTGATTTCATGTATTATTAAAATTGATTTTGTCTTGTAATGATTTTTATTTCAATTGTTTCTAAAACAACTATATACAAAAAAGAATTTTATATTCCAAATAAATTTTTTTATTAAACTATTTCTTATATAAATTTTATAAAATAACCACCTAAATTTATTCTTTTTTATAAATACTTAATGCATAATCTATAGATAATTAATACATGGAATAAATACATTTATCTCATTAACGCATGGTAATCAATTAATACTTTGACATAAATACAAAATTTTGGTGGGATGGAAGGCTAAATAATAAAAAATTTCTCTTTTGTTCAAAGAATGCACTACTTGTCCTAACCTTAGACCATGATACCAGAGGTTATATATATATATATATATATATATATATAAATATATATTATTCAACCAATGAAAAGTGTAGGGTCACAATTCGAGGCCCAAGCCCAAAAGGTATGGGGTCTTGGTCCAAGGAGCTCAGAAACAATGAATTTGTAGAGAATGAGCTGTAGAACTAGGTCTTAGCGAATTGGACAGTGGTTAATATTGGGCTATATAACAGTTGAACACAAGTAAAACTCGTTAGTATCCATAGATCCTCAGTCCGAGGAGATAAGATGAATATATGCCGGTCCCTGTTCGAAGGTTACAGTTGTTTGTACTGCTACTCTATTCTCTCTTCCTTTTTCTGTCCCCTTTCCTCATGGGGACTTCCTTTCTTATATAGTCTTTTTGAAGCCATCGTGGCCTTACACTTGTTGATCATTTGGATCCTTACTTGAGTGCTTGTCCCATCGGACACCCCCATTCAGCCTTCTGTGAGTTGTGCTGGCCAAGGCAGCACTGTTCACAGGTTTTCTCCACATTAATACGGCCAGAAAAGTAGCTGCAACGCATTTAATGCGGCAGCAGCAGCCTCTCCTTGGATATCTTACGTTTCCTTCTTTCCTATGGGTCTGTGGGACGCATCCCTACTGCTAAAGTCTGTTGGGGTGGGTCCTTTTGGTAGACAGAATGCATATTTGAGCTATACTCATCACGTCCGAGGAGGCATTCCTCCTCGGACTGTCCTTCAAACGCCCCCCTATCCACGAGAGCTGGGTTGGAAATCCTTTTGGCATTCACTTCCTCTCCTCGGACATTGCTAATCGTCCCGGATGGAGCCCAAGGCCCATTACATGATTTTGGGCCTTTGCCCCTACAATAGCCCCTCAAAATTCCGGTTTTTCTCTTTTATCCGAGGAGAAAAAAGGGAAATTTTGATATTTAATGGATAAGTCACCTCAATTCCTTGATTCACGCGTGTGGGAGTACTGTCTCACGTGCTTCATTATTGCTACTGATGTTTCGTAGTCCACGAGGCGCCATTAATTGCACCAAGCGGCTCTATGTCCCTTCGCATCCAACGATGGGGCACTTAATCAACGATAGATATTCCTCTAGACTTTGGGCGGGAGTAATCCCGTTCATCTTTCCTCACTATATAAGGCTCTTAAGAGAGATTACTTTCCCTTTTTTAGAAAAGACATTCAAGCGTTCCAGAGCACTTCAGCATTTTCTCTAGCGAAATACTCTAAGTCCCTGAGTTCCATAGCCGTTCCTGTAAGGATTCTCGGCGGATCCTTTGAAAGCTTGAGAGACTTAGAACTCGTATTTCCCGTAAGTTTTTATTTCCCCATATTCCCTTACTCCCCTTCTTTGTTGTTCTCCTCGGCCTTCTTTCATTTATAAACCTTTCTCCGTGCCCTTTAGGGTTAATAGGATGGGTAAGTTTAAGGGCCTAGTAGATTCTCCGGCCGGTATGGAAGGCTTTAGGGCCAATTACCATATCTCGCAAAGAGTGGGCCTAGAGTATTGCTCCTCGGACCAAATCCTAACCAAAAGAGAGACGGGGCAGGTCGTCATTCTTATGATCACTTTCATAGAAGGAGGGATGACGATTCCCATGGGTAGGATAACTAGGGATTACTTGCGTGGCTATAGGTTGGCCCCCCACTAGTGCGCCGCTAACATGTTCCGGATTCTAGGGTGCGTAGACGCTTTGAATAAACAGATGAACCTCGACCTCTCATGGCACGATGTTGTTCACTTGTACGAGTGCCACTGCCTTTCTGAGTCGTATTACTTGAAATCCAGGTCCGACGAGGTGAGACCAATATCTTGCCTTCCCAAGTCCAACAAAGGCTTGAAGGACGATTATTTGATTGTCTCCGAAGCATGGCACGACGGTCTTCGCTACCCAGTTAGGACGGGAGCACCAGGTGAGACATTCTAGGATCAGGTCCCTCGACGGGGATCTTAGTCTTTTGAGCTTTCCCTTTACTTGTTTTGGTCTTGGTTTTGGTTGCTTGTTTTCTCGGACTGACATAACCTTTCCTTTGGATGTTTTGCAGACAAAGTACACACTACCCCGAGGATCAGTCTAGTCAACGTCCAAGCTCTCAACTACCTTTTAAGGTCCGAGATCTTTGTGAGCGAGGACGGGCAGTTGCGGGCCGCTCACCTCATTTTGGACTACGAGCCTCTTTCTCGTGCCTTCGTGGACGTGGGCAAGGCGATAAGGGCTGGGAGTCCCCGATTAGCCCGTATTGACGTTTCTAAACCGGGCTTCTTAGCTCGGAGAGACTTACCACCAGTCCAGCCGTCCACTCATCGCGTTCCCCAAGAGGTAGCCGTTCCAGGGGAGGGAATTGATTCCACGCACTCGTCCCTCGAAGCAGAAATCGATCATTTCCACTTCAACGAAGAGGGTGAGGTATCAATAAGGCCCGTAGAGCTTTCAGATTCCGGCTCGGATCTTGATTGCTTCTCGGCGGCTCACTCTCTGGAACTAATAGTTGCTCGGATCGACACGAGCCAAGAAATTGAAGAGGAAGGCATGGACCTAAAGCCAAGATCTAGTCTGAGGGGCCTCATGTCCAATAGGAACAAAGGACAATCCTCCAAGGATGCCCCTAAGGAGCAAGTTCCTGCCAGCCTTCCTCCTCCTCCTCCTCCTTCCACTGACCCTGCACTATAACCCATTCCAAATTTGAAACGGAAAAGGCCAGTCAAAGAACTGGAGGAGGGCGAGGTCGGCCCTCAAAAGGCCAAACAGCAGAAAAAAGGCAAAGAGCCTAAAGACAAGAGGACGAAGTCCATTGACAGCCGAGATGAGGCTGCATATAGGAGGGGGCAGCGCACCTAGTCTCCCTGGCTAGAATTGGATGGCGCTCCCATCCCTTGGGACGCGACCCTTTTGGAATCCCAGTGGGGGCAAGCGTCGTATCTCATTGAGGCCCTACAGCAGCCCCTCCTCTTGCCTCGTGACATGGACGGGTTCCGAACTACGAGGCAACCGGACCTCTTCATGTCATTGAAGAGGGATCTCGCTATGGTAAAATGAAGATTCTCCCTTGTTCAGGTTCCTTATTCTATGCTCATCTATTTGTCGTTTACGTTTTAATGATTCTTCCATTACTTCTATGTAGGTCACCCAGCAAATCTTCGTGGCCGAGGTGTGGGTGAAGAATTCCTGGGAGGAGGTAAACGCTGAGGTTCAGTCTCGCCTCACTGCTGAGAAAGCTGTTGGTGTCCTCAGGCTGGAAAAAGAGAGCCTAAGTGAGAAGATTAAAGAGGCTATTAAGGTCCAAGATAGCGCTGAGGTCGGCCTTAAGACCACAAAGAGACAAGCCAAGGATATGCGCCAGTAGCTTCACCAAACAGAAATAAACTTGGCCACCGAGAAGCAAGCGGTCCTAGATCTCAAGGCGCAACTGCAACAGGCGAAGGAGGCGGCTCGGGTGGCTAGGGAGGCGGTTGAGGTTGTGATGGCAGCCTCTTACGAGCGTGGGGTGAAGGATACCGAGGTTAGGCTGACCAAAGAGGTGGCCGTGGTTTGTAGGGACTACTGCATCGAGTCTTAGGAAGTAGCAATGGACCGGGCAGGGGTTCCTACAAACTCCAAGCTTAGAAGGATCGAGAATATCTTCTTTCCTGAGGATATTCGAGAGATTTCTGATTCAGATCCTCCTAAGAAGCTCCTTTCTGCCCCGACCGCCATTCCTGATCCTGTCGTCCCTGAGGGGAAAGGGGCGGATGAGGAGGCACAGGCACCAGCCAAGGACAAGTCATCTGAGGACGCCCTCACAATCAAAGATGTTGTCTCGCGGGCCAAGGATGCTGAATCTAAATCCAAAGCCGAAGTTGATCATCCCGAGACTGATGGCGTCGCAAAAAGCCCAACCAAGGATAAAGCCTAGAATTTTAGCATAGGGTTTTCTTTTGTAATTGTTTTGTTCTGCCTTTCATTTCCTTGGCTTTTGCCAATTTTTGTAAGTTAACTTCTTTTGGGTTTTAATGAATGATATAATTTCTTCTTCTTTGGACTTTATTTTACTGCTTTAACTTTATTGTCGTCATGAATGAATTCGGACTGTGTTGCTAGATTTCTAATGGTAATTCATTATAGCTAAGTATGAGCAAGGGAAAAAGATTCTTCCCCAGTGCTTTATGCTTTTTTGAGTAATTAATTTCCCCCAAGCCTGTGGTTTGAGGAGCCATGCAGGGCTTGGGTTCTGTTTAATACTCGTATAAAAATGCGAAGTGATTAATTTCCCCAAGCCTGTGATCCGAGGAGCCAGGCGGGACTTGGGTTCTGTTTAATACTTGGATAAAAATGTGTAGTGATTAATTTCCCCCAAGCCTATGGTCTGAGGAGCCACGCGGGACTTGGGTTTTGTTTAATACTTGGATAAAAACGCGAAGTGATTAATTTCCCTCAAGCTTGTGGTCTGAGAAGCCACGACGGACCTTGGGTTCTGTTTAATACTTGGATAAAAATGCGAAGTGATTAATTTCCCCCAAGCCTGTGGTCTGAGGAGCCACGCGGGACTTGGGTTCTGTTTAATACTTGGATAAAAATGCGAAGTGATTAATTTCCCCCAAGCCTATGGTCCGAGGAGCCACGTGGGACTTGGGTTCTATTTAATACTTGGATAAAAATGCGAAGTGATTAATTTCCCCTAAACTTGTGGTCCGAGGAGCCACGAGGGACTTGGGTTCTGTTTAATACTTGGGTAAAAATGCGAAGTGATTAATTTCCCCCAAGCCTGTGGTCCGAGGAGCCACGCGAGACTTGGGTTCTATTTAATACTTGGATAAAAAGGCGAAGTAATTAATTTCTCCCAAGCCTGTGGTCCGAGGAGCCACGCGAGACTTGAGTTCTGTTTAACAATTGGATAAAAATGCAAAGTGATTAATTTCCCCCAAGCCTGTGGTCTGAGGAACCACGACGGACCTGGGTTCTATTTAATACTTAGGTAAAAATGCGAGATAAGTAACACAAAGGCTTTTCGCAATAGAAAGGTATATCAAGAGTGGGAACTTTCATTAATAATAGTACATTTCAGGTTGTTTACATTCTAGGGGCGTGGTACTACACGCTCATCTAAATCTTCTAAAAAGTATGCCCCTATACCGGCCACCGAAGTGATACGATATGGCCCTTCCCAATTTGGTCCAAGCTTTCCCCATGCGGGTTTTTTTGCAGTGCCCAAAACTTTTCTTGATACCAGGTCCCCAGGTGCTAATGGCCTTAGCTTTACCTTAGCGTCATAACCTTGCTTAAGTTTGTGTTGGTAGTAGGCGAGTTGGACCGTTACCCTTTCCCTTCTTTCCTCGATAAGGTCTAAACTCTTTTCCAGCAGCTCATTGTTGCCATTAGGACAGAATGAGCTAGTTTTCAGTGTTGGAAAGTTTGTTTCTAGCGGAATTACAGCCTCGGTCCCATAGGTCATCGAAAAGGGGGTTTCCCCCGTTGATCTGCGGGGTGTGGTTCGATATGTCCACAGGACATGTGGCAGCTCTTCCACCCAGCTTCCCTTCGCGTCATCTAACCTCTTCTTTAGCCCGTTTACTATGATCTTGTTAATGGCTTTGGCCTGGCCATTCCCCTGGGGGTAAGCCGGTGTGGAGTATCTATTTACAAATCCCAACTCGCTGCAGTACCTTCTAAAAGCCTTACTATCGAATTGAAGACCGTTGTCCGAGATTAGGGTATGAGGGACTCCGAACCTGGTGACAATGTTTCTCCAGACAAACTTCTTGGCATCCATGTCTCTGATATTTGCTAGTGGTTCGGCCTCAACCCATTTGGTGAAGTAATCAGTGCTGACGAGCAGATATCCCTTGCTCCTTGCTGCTTTAGGAAATGGCCCGACGATATCCAAGCCCCACTAAGCAAACGGCCAAGGGCTGGACAGTGGATTAAGAATCTCCCCCGGTTGATGTATATTTGGGGCGAACCTCTGGCATTGGTCGCACTTCTTCACGTATTCGTGTGCCTCTTTCTGCATGTTTGGCCATTAATATCCTTGGGTTATGGCTCTATGGGATAAGGACCTGCCCCCTGAATGGCTTCTGCAAATTCCTTCATGCAACTCTTTTAGGATAAATTTCGTGGTGTTAGGGTGCACGTAGAGCAAGTATGGTCCTGAAAATGAGCGTTTATACAGTTTCAAGTTCTCGGATAGCCAGAATCGAGAAGCCTTTCTTCTAATCTTGTCGGCTTCACTCTTCTCTTCGGGTAAGGCATCCTCTTTTAGAAATAGTATTAAAAGGTCCATCCAGCTAGGCCCCACTCTGACACTGTGGACATGGATCACCTCCGTCTTCACCACCGAGGGCCTGTGTAGATCTTCCATAAGTATAACCCGAGGTAAACATTAAACCGAGGAGGTGGCCAGCGTGGCCAGAGAATCGGCATAGGTGTTTCCGCTTATGGATATGTGCAGTAGGCTAAAAGGATCAAAACGCGACCGCAGATGTTTAGCTTGGTCTAGGTACTCTTACATTCTTTCATCCTTTGCCTCTAATTCACCATTTACTTGACCTACAATAAGTCTTGAGTCCGAGAATATGTTTACGGATTTCCGGCCCAATTTCTCGATCATGGCCATTCCTTCTAGCAGGGCTTCATATTCTGCCTCGTTATTCGTGGCCGAGAAGTCTAGTTTTAGCAATTTTTTGATGGTAATCCCCTTGGGGGAAATCAGGACTAGTCCCACCCCAGAGCCCTTTTGATTTGCTGTGCCATCAACGTATGCTTTCCAACAGGTGGGCCCTTGTAGAGAGATTGTGTCAACCAATTTTTCATCCATGCTTCGCATTCCTCCCTTTTCTTCTGGTAAGGGTTCAGCAAATTCAGCCCCCAGATCCGCGAGGATTTGGCATTTTACGGCGGTGCGAGGCATGTACTTGATGTCGAAGGCGCTCAAAATGGTCCTCCATTTAGCAATTCTCCCTGTGTAATAAATGCTTTGGAGTATAGACCTGAGCGGGAGTTAGGTTAAAACAACGACTGTGTGTGCCTGGAAATAATGGGGGAGCTTTCGTGTGGCTTGAACAACTGCTAGGATGGCTTTTTCTAAGGGAAGGTAGCAAATCTCAGCCTCATGCAACGACTGGCTCACGTAATAGACAGGCCGTTGTACGCCGTTGTCCATTCGTATCAACACCAAGCTTATTGCATGAGGGGCCACGGTGATGTAGGCGAACAAAACTTCATTGGCTTCAGGGCTAGACATGATTGGTGGCCGAGACAAACACTCTTTGAGCTGTTGGAAGGCCAAGGCGCATTCTTCAGTCCATTCGAACCCTTTCCACTTGTTTAACAAGAGAAAGAAAGGTCTACACCTATCCGTCGAACGAGAAATAAAACAGTTCAAAGCAGCAATCATGCCGGTCAGCTTTTGGACCTCCTTGGGATTCTGAGGAGGCTACATGCTGTGGATAGCTCTAATTTGGTCGGGGCTGACTTCGATACCTCTGTGGGTCACCATATAGCCCAAGAAATTTCCTGATCCCACCTCGAATGAACACTTAGACGCGTTGAGGCACAGCCTGTGTCTTCTCAGGATTTTAAAGATTTCGCCGAGGTCTCTCACATGTTCGGACACCAATTTACTCTTTACTACCATGTCATCTATGTAGACTTCAATGTTCTTACCCATTTGCAGCTCAAACATCTTGGTCATCATCCTCTGGTAGGTGGAACCGGAGTTTTTCAAACTGAAAGACATCACTTTATAGTGGTAGTTTCCGATGGGGGTGACAAAAGCTGTCTTTTCTTGGTCGTCTATAGCCAGGGGTATCTGATGGTATCCCTGAAAGGCGTCTAAGAAGCTCATTTGAGGATGTCCCACAATTGCGTCCACCAACTGGTCTATCCGAGGCATAGGGAAGGGGTCTTTTGGGCAGGCCTTATTCAAGTTCATGAAGTCTACACAGACTCGCCATTTTCCGCTCTTTTTCTTCACCACGACAGTATTGGCTAGCCACTCAGGGTAGAAAACTTCTTTGATAGCCCCTGCTTTCTTAAGTTTCATCACCTTCTCCTTAATCGCATCAGCATGCTCTTTCGACGGGCACCGAGGGGGTTGCTTCTTGGGTGTAACAGACGAATTAACATTAAGGTGGTGGCATATAAAGTCTGGATCGACCCCTGGAGCCTCGTAAGTGTCCCATGCAAACACGTCCACATTTTCCCTGAGAAAATCAATTAGCATTTCTTTCTCTTGGGGAGGTAGTTCCGAGTCGACTTGAAAGAATCTTTCCGGATCAATGCCCACAAGAACTTTTTCCAAATCCTCACAATTCGCCTCTTCGGATGATCCCCCACCAATCATGGCCAGGGTTGTTAATTGCTATAAGCCGTTCTCGGTAGAGGTTAAAGGCTCGGCACTCGGCCGTCGCGAGATAGCGGACACCATGCATTGTCGAGCCATGGCTTGATCTCCTATAACTTCCTTGACTCGACCCTCCGACGGGTACTTCACCTTTTGGTGCAAGGTAGAGGAAATAGTCCCTAGGGCATGAAGCCAAGGTCTAGCTACAATGGCTGTGTAAGGCGAATATGCGTCAACCACTATGAAGTCCACCTCCACTATGTCCGAGCTTGTTTATATGGGCAGTCTAATCTGGCCTTTCGGAGTAACGGTTTTCCCTTCGAAACTTACTAAAGGGGAGTCGTATGCCGTCAAGTTTTCGGGTTTCAGATTCAGCCCCTTGTATAGGCCGGGGTACATTACTTCCATAGCGCTGCCCTGATCGACTAACACTCTCTTCACATCATATCCCCCAATCCTGAGCGTGACGACTAGAGCATCATCGTGGGGTTGGATAGTTTCGACCTTATCCTCATTCGAGAATCCCAGCATGGGTGAGGCCATCCTTTTAGCCTTCTTAGACTCTCGGTCATCAACCTCAGTAGGAAGTCGGGCTACCGACATTACTCTGGAAGGATGAGAACCGGTCCTTCCTGAAGCCGCGAGAATGACATTTATCGTGCCTATAGGCGGTCTCAAGGTGTCCCGTCGTGTCTCAATGTTCGTCTGTTCTTATCGGCCACTGGAATGATGCAGGAGGTGACTTAATTTTCCCTCTCGGACTAGCTGGTCCAAGTGGTTTTTCAGGTTTCTGCAGTCTTCGGTGGTGTGCCCCGGTTCTTGGTGGTACTGATAGTATAGGTTCTGGTTGCGTTTCGTGGGGTTTCCTGCCATCCTATTTGTCCATTTGAAGAATGGTTCGTTCCTGATTTTCTCCAAAATCTGATGTAATGGATCTCGGAACATAGCGTGGACTGTCTGCGCACCGGCGGATCTAGGTTGCTTCATGTAGTCTCTTCTCGGTCGGTTGTTGTTGCTAAATCGGTTCAACCTAAAGTCCCTCATCTCCTGAGGGACAACCTTTGCTTTACCCTTACCCACCTGTTGGTCCTCTTCGACCCTCTTATACTTGTCGATTTGGTCCATGAGCTGGCGTAGGCTGGTGATCGGTTTTCCCGTCAGGGATTTCCTTAAACCGTGCTCGGTCGGCAGGCCTCTCTTAAAGGTGCTAATGGCAACGTTATCATAATTGCCCTCTATCTCATTATACATCTGCCAATATCTATCCAAGTAGGCCTTTAGGGTCTCCCCATCTCGCATGAATAAGGACAGAAGGGAATCCAAGGGTCGAGGAACCCTGCTGCTCGTGATGAAGCGAGAGCCGAAGGCCTGGGTTAGCTGCTTAAAGGAATTTATGGAGTTCGGCTTGAGGCCGTCAAACCATTTCATCGCCATGGGTCTCAAATTGGATAGAAATACTTTGCACATCAAAGTTTCGTCTTTGGAATGGATGACCATCCTCTGGTTGAACTGACTTACGTGCTCTACGGGGTCCGTCCGACCGTTATATATGGTGAAGGTAGGTTGATGGAACCGTCGAGGAAGTTCAACCCCCTCTATCTTGTGTGTGAAGGGTGACTGGGAGATTCGGTCCAGGGCTTTGCTCATGGCGTCGTTTACTAGGCCCTTGTAGGACGGACTTCTGTGACTGTGTTTGTGAGGTTGCTCTTCCTCATAGAAGAAGGTTTCACTTGGTAGAGTTCTCGACCTTCGCCTGTATTCGTTGTCCTCTTCATCGCTGGTGTTCGGGCTGAAGGAAGGACGCCTTCGTTGCGCTCGACGCAACTTCCTCTTCAGGTCATCAATTTCTTGCTGTAGAGCTCTGTTATCGTCCCACTTTTGGGATGCATGACCTTTCCCCTTTGAACAGCTTCTGCTCGTATGGGAGGTATGTACATTACCCTCTCGTCGCTTGTCTTGATCTCTTTCCCGTTCGAGGTTAAGAAAGTTGTCCTGCCGTTGGGAGTCTGCGAGCTCCGTTCGGCGCGAACCTGATCTTTCCATATTTAATCGTTGCACTTGCTGAGACACAAGTTCTTTCCCACGGTGGGCTTCAATTGTAGGGTCACAATTCGGGGTCCAAGCCCAAAAGGTATGGGGTCTTGGTCCAAGGAGGCCAGAAACAATGAATTTGTAGAGAATGGACTGTAGAACTAGGTCTTAGCGAATTAGACAATGGTTAATATTGGGCTATACAACAGTTGAACGCAAGTAAAACACGTTAGTATCCATAGATCCTCAGTCTGAGGAGATAAGATGAATATATGCATGTCCCTGTTCGAAGGTTGCGGTTGTTTGTACTGCTACTCTATTCTCTCTCCTTTTTCTGTCCCCTTTCCTCATGGGGACTCCCTTTCTTATATAGTCTTTTTGAAGCCATCGTGGCCTTACACTTGTTGATTATCTGGATCCTTACTTGAGTGCTTGTCCCATCGGACACCCCCTTTCGGCCTTCTGTGAGTTGTGGTGGCCAAGATAACATTATTCACGAGTCCTCTCCACATTAATGCGGCCAGAAAAGTAGCTGCAACGCATTTAATGCGGCAATAGTAGCGTCTCCTTGGATATCTTACGTTTCCTTCTTTCCTACGGGTCTGTGGGACGCATCCCTACTGCTAATGTCTGTTGGGGTGGGTCCTTCTGGTAGACATAGTGCATATTTGAGCCATACTCATCACGTCCGAGGAGGCATTCCTCCTCGGACCGTCCTTCAAACGCCCCCCTATCCACAAGAGCTGGGTTGGAAATCCTTTTGGCATCCACTTCCTCTCCTCGGACATTGCTAATCGTCTCGGATGGAGCCCAAGGCCCATTACATGATTTTGGGCCTTTGCCCCTACAAAAAGTATTTGCAAAGTAGTGATTCAATTTTTAGAAATAATTTTCTTTGGATAAACCATTAGTAGCAATGGTTATTTTTGCCTTAATTACTTTTTTTTTTTTTTAATACAATATAGAAATTCTATTCTAGTCTAATCTAAGTGTATATGTATGTGAAGCTCCCTCTTAATTTGAACCCCGACTCTTCCTCCCCACATTTTACATGAACTTATATTGTTCATACAAGCAAGGATGTCCAAATGGGTCTAGTGTAAGTACTGCTGAGTATGGGCAAGGATCAGGTGGGTTATTCCAATGGAGTGGGCTTTCTCTTTTTGGGCTCACCATGGCCAAACTATAGAGCCAGGTATTTGGGTCCAGTCTTTTTATAGGGATCACATTCAGCCTCAGGTTCAATAAAGTGGATCTGGATTAGAGTGTGGAAATTGTTTAAGGATTTAGTCTCACTAAAAATCTATATTACATCATTTAATTGGGATAAGTTTAATTTTGATCCTTACCGTATCAAAATTTGGATTTTTTTTTTTTTTGAGAAGATCAAAATTTGGATTTAGTCTTTAACATTTGATAGAGTTTTGAATTATTTTCTTCTGTCCATGCTTGTTAATAACGTGGTTATTAAATGGCAACTAAACTAACTTTGAAGTATTAATATGCAAAACTACTTACTTTTACGGACATTTAGAAAAAAAAAATATTTTTCCTATTTTTTTTTCACATTATATATAAAAACGTATTTCTTTCATGTGTTTTATCCTTTTAAAGCAATCCTCTCATACCTTGATCAAGGATCCTCCATTTCAATTTAAAAAAAATACTCTTCATTTCAAGTGACATGGAGAGGATCATTTTTTGCAAAAATATAACTCCACATCACAAATTAAGAATTGAGAGAGTTCATAACATAATAATGATGCTATAATGATGGTGATAAAGCTGAATCCAGTGTTATATTTTTTTAAATTTTAAATGATTCGACACTTTGTATACTATTAGATTCAAAAAATAAAATCTTAACTATGAAATATACAATCTCCATTTTAAGTTAAATGAAGAGTATCTTGTTCTTATTTCCGCACTTATTTATCCAATCCACTCAATGAGAAAGTTGCCATGAATGAGGCTTAGCTAGCTAAAGCCTAAAGCTATACATTGAGCTTTTGCATCGTAGCTGCCATCTTTGATTTTTCTCGGGACCAAGACAAAAAGACAAGTATGGTACCTTGACTGAGCATAGCCACTGAGTACAGACCGCCAGTCGTTAACGATGGTGCTGATATCTTTTCGCGTTGTCTTGGTAGTTGGTCAACCTCCTATTACAACGCCTTAAATCTCACAAGGCTCTCCGCTCTCTCTCTCTCTCTCTCTCTCTCTCTCATATTTTTCTTTTTCTAGACAGTAACTTTCTATAGCCTTTTTTTGGTTGCTCAGAAAATGAGGCAAGGGATATGAAATTTCAAGTTTTCTGCCTAAACCTTTGCTTTCTTGCGTTTTCTTAATAATTGGATAGAGTACTTTGAATTTGGAATTGAATTTGGAGAATTTTTTTTATATGACCTATGCTTTTCTGTCTTTTCATATGTATCAATAATTGTAATATTTGGTCACATGTTCTTTTTAAATAATGCTAACTTATAACTCTATGCATATACATATGATACATTTACAAATAAGTACAATTAAATGTGAATTAAAATTTTCCCAAGTTTATAAAAAAGATTTGTTAGCTGCTTCATGATACCAGAATGTATAAGAGGAATTCCAAATAGTAGATTTGAACCTCTTGATCTGATCCTTTCTCCAGGTAATACCAACTTCAATATGCATCCATTCTCATGTGATTTAAATCAACCAGGAAAATTTGAACTCGATTAAATACATATATAATTATAAACAACAATTTTTTTTTTTTTTTGGGTAGAACGAACAGCTAGCAAAGCTGTTGAACGAGATCACTCGGTTAAAAAATGAATCTATGGCATCCTGATTAAGGTACTAAATGATTTCACAAGGAACAACAGAATAAACTAAAAATTCTATGTCCTCTTCTTGGTTACATCCAAAATTAGCTAACACATCAGCACAGTGGTTGGCTTCATGTAGGACATGCTTCAGACTGTATTTCTCAAGCTCATCCAGCAACCACTTGCAATCAGATAAAAGAGAGGAGAGAGATCTATAAGAAGAAGAGTTGGAGTAGACTAAAAGTTCACAACAGATTTAGCATACAACTCTATTTCAAGACTCTTGAACCCCAACATAGAAGCCAGGATCAGCTTAAAACTCAGCAACCACACTGGAAGAAGTTCGAATGGATCTAGAGAATTAGCAAATCTTAACTGTACTTATCAACCTAACCTACAAGGTTTGTTTAATTTTGAGCACAAATCCTGGGAATGCCCTTTCTATTCCAAAAGGATTTAGCAAATCTAAAGTCTTTAAGAATGTGAATAATGTTCTATCGTTTATCTCAAAAAAAAAAGAAAAAAAAAAAAGAATGTGAATAATGGATTTATTACCTAAGTTGCAAACAGAACGGGTAGTGGTACAATTAATGCCTCTCTTGGCAAGGACCTCTCTGACTGGGACACTATCCAATATACACAGCTACAGCAAAATCTCAGTTCTGCTACGTACTTCGGTTCAAAGTTACATAAACAATACTACATGTATTATATATTACGCAGGGGATCGAAACACAACATTACAATAAAGTCTACAACTCTTCCTCTCTTAAAAAAAAAATCTGCAACTCAAACCTAAATTTTAGTTTCAGTGACAGAATAAACACTTATACATCACTGCAATAATGTCAAATAAATGTTACAAGAGAAGCCGTGTTATTTGCCAATAAATGACCACATGAAATAACGTATTGAAAGCTTTCCATCAAAATTTGAACTACTAATATTAGTCATTATGTGAGACTTTATAATTAGAAGTATGGAAATTACCTTCATTTGTCAAGCAACAAAAGATTGTATAGTGAACAATCATCTTGGTCTTGATAGAATTGAAGGCAATAATGGAATAGCAACAACAACATGCACTTCTTGGTTATCAACTCTAGCTCTTGTGTTTAGTAAAGGTGAATTTGAGAAGAAATAATCTAGGTCTGATTCAACATTCAAAACACCCTCGAAGACCTTAAACACCATGGACATAGAAGGCATCTTTGTGAAATCATTTTGCAAACACCATGCTACAATCCTCATCATATTCACAATTGCAAACACCAATAATTGGTCCTCAATATTTTTCACAAAAATATCAAGTAGATGCATTGCTTCCTTTGGATGAGAGCGATTACATGTTTCCTTCCACACAATATCTCCAAAAGCATTATACCGAAGCTATATACATCTATTTTTTCTGTAATCACTAAACTCAACTATTCTGGAGCCATATAGTCAAGAGCTCCCCTTAGATATTAAATCCCAATCATCTCTCTGCTCCACTACTAATATCTCCAAATTTGATCAAATTATGGATTTTTAGTGTAATTTTGGAAGCTTATTTGTCCCCTAGTACTAAACACTTTAGTAAGTCGAAAGAAAGCCAGAAGAAAGATCATTTGTACCTTAATTAACCAATCTCAGTTTGATCGTTTGTAACTCTTATAACTATTTGTAGTGGAAGATACAATTGACTCTTTCCTTTAACTAATAGTATTAACAGTGGTGAGCAGGATTGTAGAGATGGGAGTTTCTTGACAATTGGAATTCTACGTATCTAATCTAATCTAATCTAATCTAATCTAATACTATATATAATAGCAGAAGCTTTTAAGGAGGTGTTGCCACGTTAGCAAAAAAGACCATTTAAAAAATTGACACGTATATAACTTTAAGTCAAAAGAGCCGCACGTAACATCGTTTCAATAATCTTAAAATTTTAACTTTTATTTCTACTACACCGTTTGAATGCATCTCACTATAAATAACAAAAATAAGACTAAAAACCAAACGTTAGGCAAAAAAAGCATCCGTTGTTTCCAGAATTTTTTTTCTAAATAACAATAAATATTAAAAAATTTAGTTAATTGTCACGTTTCAAAACAATTTTGAAAACTAGCATCTCGAGTGTCTAAAACTCGAGTTCCAAGATAGAACTCGAGTTTTTAAGTCTCGATTTGCAAGTGGATTAGTTGGAAGTTGGAAAAAAATCAAGCTGAAAATCGAGTTTTAAAGACTCGAGTTCCATAAATTGAATAAAAACGCCGCTATAGGTCTATAAAACGTCACTATAGGGCTTAAAAACGCCACTATAGGACTCCTTAAACCTGTACTTATAAAAAATTTTTTTTGCAGGAAAACGTCGCTATAGGGTTTTAAAACGTCACTGTAAGTCTTAAAAACGCCACCATAGGTTAAATTTTTTTTGCATGAAACTCGAGTTTAAAAGACTCGAAATCTAAAGCGAGTCTTTCAGACTCGAGTTCTAATATGGATCTCGAGTTTCTAAAACTCGAGATGCTACTTTCCTATATTGTTTCAAACGTTGCCTAACTAACTATTTTGAATGGTTGAAGAAATCTGATATGCACAATACCTCGCTGTTTCCATTCGTTAAACACAAACGGCCAAAAGAAAAACCCTTCCTCACCGATCTGCTTTGCAGTTTGCCCCATGTTCTGTTTCTTCTCTGCAACAATGTGCAAACTTGCCCACTTAGATTTCTGCCCATATACGGAGAAATTATTGTTCAGAGAAAGCGACCGATTGGAATTTTTCTGGCAGAAGAGGAAGAATAAGCGTTAGACTGTTAACGCACCATGGATTGAGAGAGGGGTACCACCACAAGCCTCCACTCCACCCGCTATCAGACTACCGGAATCGCTACTGGTAAAGTTTTGTTTTAAATTTAAAAAAAAAATTAGGGATTTTGTTTTTTATTTGGAGAATCAATTGGGTGTTAATTATGATTTAGATTGGTATTATGGGTCTGATTTGGTTTTGATTAAGGGATACGGAGGTAGAAGAACCAAGCAGAGTTTGTAGGCGCCAAGAGAAAGAAGAAATATTTAAGGCCGGCTATTGTCCATTCCCTCGCCAGACTTGGGCCACCGGAACCGCAAGCAAGAAAAAACTATGGACCATCAACACTGTTAGGCCATATATCTGCCACCTAGATCGTCGGAACCGGAACCGGTACAATTTTTTCCCCATTTTTTAGATTTTGGCATTTGGGTATGAAACGTTACTATTGATTGAGTTTTTTTTTTTTTTTTTTTTTGATATGTTTACATTTTATTCGTTTCTGTTTCGGGTTTTTGGGTTCTCTATCAAAATGTTTGTTATCTCAATTTTAGATATTTGCTTTTGTTCTGTTTTTTAGATTACAAAATTCACTAAAAATATTGATTTCAATTTGGGTGCTTCTGTTTCTAATCTTTACGAAACCATTGAGATTAAATAAGTATAGGATTGAAATCATTGGGTATTTCCGTTTCTAATGTTTATTTTCCTTTTTCAATCTTATTTTAGGTCTTTCTGCCAGAACATCATACACCCAGATAGAGTCCATAAGGCACAGAGAGACAGGCCGTATACCTGTAAAGTTATTGTTTTTGGTTTTTTCCCTTTCGTTTTCAAATATGGGGATTGAATATGATTTAGGTTTGAATTTCTTGGTTTGGGTTGGTTTAGATTTAGCTATTTCAATTAGATTTGGTTTTGAGTTAGGCTTCCATTAGCATGCCGCTGATAGGCAATTTGGCCAGTTTTTAATTTTTAACATTTTAAATTATTGTTGTGTTAGTTCTGGCTTGAATTAGATTGGTTTGGTTTTGAGTGATCATTTACAAAATTCATTACGATTAGTATTTTTTCTCTTTTGAAAATTGAGACTGCTAAGTTTTTGAAATTGACAGCACTGATCAGCTTTGCAATGCCTAAGATAGTAATCAATATATACATTTTAGTAATATGCTCACATATTGTTTGATAAAATTCTGCTGTTGTTTTTTATTCTAAAATTTATTTTTATTGTTTATAATTTAAGTTTTATGATGTGCATAATTCTCCTAAATTTATTGTTAATATTTCTTTTCATCTACTTTTGGTTTTTGAGTTGCTATGGTTGGATCGTTGGCCTTTGGTTCAATGGCATTAAAAAGGGGTTTTTAGCAAATTTTGAATTGTGTAGTTTTGGTATTTGATGTCCTCTACTTTAAGAATTCTCAGTTTATGCTCCATTTGTATTAATATGAGACTTTTTTTTTTTTTTTTTTTTTTTTTTTTTTTTTTTTTTTTTTTTTTTTTTTCGTTTGTTTGTTTGTGTTTGGCTTGAATTAAAGTTTCTAGGTTATATCAAGCTTTGGTTTTATGTTTAGTCTATAGGTTATCTCAAGCTTGGTTTAATCAAAGAATCATGCTATTGTATTTTAATTCGACCATAAACTTCTTTAAGAGTAGCATCTAGATTTTTGAGGGGTTTTGTTTGATTCTTTGTTTGTTTACAGGCCCCAGCTTCTTTTCCAATGTCCTCCTTCAGTAACCCACAGATTATTTTCTACTTTCTGCCATGCATAGCAAAAGACCAAATCTATAGAGTTTAGAAGCTGTCTGCAAATTCCTGCAATAGCAAAGTGAAAAGGTAGAGCTGTGTTTTTCCTTCTTCTATATATATTTTTGAAGCATATTTCCTAAGACTTCACTGTCATCCAAGATGATATATTGATTGTTGGAACCATTTTTCACAATTAATTTAATAATGAATACTACTGTGAAATTTGACGGTGCTTAGACCATGGAAAGGACTAAGAAGATTACTTATTGATAAAAATAAATAAATAAAGGACTAACAGGGTTGAGTCTAATAGGTGGGTTCATGCTCTGCCCCTATCTCCTCTCTATAGCATCTGCTGTTTGTGTTTGTGCTCTTCCCCCATCTCCTCTCTGCAACATATACGGAAGGTCCACATCATCTTACTGTTTCTTCTCCTATTCGAATTAGCATCTTCAATCTTCAATATATGTATGTTTTAATTTAAAATATGATGCTTATACTACTCGAATTACAATCTGTCTTCTTCAATATATCTATATTAAATTTTTTTTTCCCTGCTTAATTGTCTAGGATTCTTTTACCCTTTTTAAAAAATATATTGGTTGATTCTCTTTCTTTGAATGCATTGGTTTGGTTTTTTCTTATGGTAACATTAGGGACTTATCTTTTGATTTATTGTAGTTAAAAGTAAAATTTCACCTTGGATTGTTTAAAATCTTTATGTATAAGATGAAAACAAACTTTCCAGTTCAAGTTTGTGCCAAAAAGTGTTACTGTTTGATGTTAATTTTGCTTTAAGTATTTATTTTATATGTCCTTGGCTAATGGAAGCCAAATCCTTAGCCATCATCATATGGGAAATAGCCAACAGATTGTTAAAAACTAACCAACAAAATGTAAATCCACTGCTTAAATATTAACTAACATCTCCTATCCATGTATAAGAACTGTGTTTTGAAGCATATTTGAATGCCAAATATTTGTTGAAATGTGTGATAGAAAATCTAATAGCCTATGTGCAAATAAAGATTAGCTACTACACATTGCTAGACCATTTAGACTAACTTTATAACAATTCATTATTATTGTCTCTTTTACTTTCCATAAACTTTTATGCTTAGAGCTTTAACATAATATGTAATTCATATCTATGAGAAATACCTGATTCGAGGCAACTAACCTCCAAGAATGAGAAATAAGATTTAGAGAGAATAAAGAAGATTAGGAGAGAAACTGTTGCTTTTTTCATTCAATGGTCCTTACAATCACCACTCTAGCAAACCACTAATATCCAGTTTTCTTGAGTATTCAAAACTATTCCAAGTAAAGCCATATATGTTGCATTCTAACAATTTGTCTAACTAACTAACTAACAGCAACTAACAGATGTTAACAGCTTTTATGGTAAAAGACTAACAATTCCCTAACTCTAATGCAGCTGCTTAGGACAGGTGTATGTTAGGCAACATCAACAATAACAGCTATGGCAGCAAGTCAACTTCAGCAGCAACATCACAGGTGTTGCTTGATGACTCTTAACATATTCTATATTGTTAAGTAATAAAATAGTTTACTTTATTTTAATATACAAGTTACAAGGAAAGTTTTGATGCACGGGTTAAATTTGATCTGTCATGATTTATTATTGCATAATATTCTCCTTGAGTTAGGCAATGATTTGATTTGATTTGATGCAATGATTTTCTATGTTTGGGTTTTTACCAGAAAGAGACTGATTTTCAGGATTTATGATGGCTGAACCAATGCTCATGATTGGTGGCAATAATGCTCAACTTAAGTTGCTGCATAACTCATGTTGGTGCTGCTGCTGGAGGCTTAAGTAGCTGCATAATTGCTGGTGGTGTTGTTGCTTAAAGTCAAATTCTTTTTTTAGACACTATATGCTTAAATATACTACATTATTTAAGTTTGAATGTAACCAGTGGAATTATGATAACTAAGTTTATGTAGGATGCAAAGTTCATAACTAATCAGACTATTCCAATGTTTATTGGGTATAAAAGGAATTGCATTTTCTTCAATGATCAAAATGAAACTCATGTTTTCAACTTGCAAGATAGAAGCTTTGGAGATTTACAGAATATCCATCCATCCTGGCTTCTCTCAAATTTGCTTTAGGCCTATGTAAGATAGTACACTTACATTAACTTTCTTTTTGGGGACTTGAATTTGAAGCAAAGAAATAGATAGAGAATATGTAATGCAACTGTTAGAGAGAAAAGGGTAAGAGATATATTGTTTTCTACCAGAGATGATTGCTAGAGATTAATAAGTGTTAGAGATATTGAAATTGAATGTTACAGTACTGAAGTGGATGTTGAGCAGAGATGGTGGCCAGATATTATGCAGGAACTGAGATACGGAGATAGAGAGAGAACTACCACCAGTAAATTTTTTTGTTCCTTTCTTTCTTATATCTAGGTATGAAATATGAATTAGTTTTGAGAAAATTGGTTGGATTGATTTTTATTTACGTATTTGGGTTTGATTTTAAAGATAAATACCGCACGTTGTAACGTTTAAGGGCTTTGTATTTTGCCCATTTACTGTACTAACCACACGGTTTAAAAAAAAAAAAAAAAAAAACACATTTGAGGCCTTAAAATTTGTCCACACGTTGTTTTTCTCTTCTTATATTGTTTGTTTGTTTTTTTTTTTTGAATATCTGCCATGCTTTTTTTTTCTTTGATTTGGTTATGAACTAAGAAATATGAGTTAGTTTTGGGTGTTTTGGTTAGTTGGGTTAGTTTTGTATCGTTCTTTCCTTGCGAGGATGGCTTTAGGCTTGGCATTTTGTATAGTAATGTAGATTGAATCAGATTTGAAACAACTGATTTTGTTACAATGAGAGAATACTATGCATTTCGATTGTTTCAACAATTTAATGTAGATGCACCTATGCAAAAAAAATTGCAGTGGTGTTGGTGGTGAATATGAGTTTAGCATGGCATAACTTAAGTTCATTATTATTGTGGGTGGTTGTCATATTTTGAGTTCTTAAAAGTTAAAACAAGGGGACCATAACTTACTTTATTTCATCAAAGGAAACTCCAAATGTCACTGTATGAAATGTTGATACTTTTTTGTAATAATGTTAAGATATGTTCATGTCTTACATGCTTTTGGTTATGGTGGTAAAAACTAAAAACTAAAAAGTTAGGCAATTAGATGTAGATATGAAGCCCAGCCCAGCCATAACACGTACTGCCCAAATTCAGACCCAACTTCCAAGTAAGCCCAAAAAAAGGATTCTTATTTCTCAAGAAGATAAAATTTTAAGTACAATTTTTTAAAAGTGGTAACCTTTCCAATTGATTTCAACTACTTGATTGTATTGACCAATATAATTTAATTTCCATGGAAAAAAATCACATTGTATTAACCATATGATTGATTTCAATTGGAAAATCGAAAGTACAACATATAAGAACATGTTTGATCTCACCAAACTGCTTAATGGGGTGCGACCTGGTGGAACCCAGACTAAGCAAAATATAAAATTATGTCATGGGTGCGGAAAAGACAAATCATAAACAAAAAGAGTTGATAGGCCTCACTTGCCATAAAATTTCAGTCTCATACATTCTAAATTAGTCTTACTCAGATGTTCACAATCATAGCCTCCATTTTGGATCTCAAGTATGCTATATGTATTTGTTTTAATTTATTCCAAATATCTTGGCAGGACAAAATTTTTCTCCCAAATGCTTAATTTTGATATGCACCTATGCATATCGTTTGCAGTGGTGTTGGTAGTGAATATGAGTTTAAAAATGACCCCGCGCATTGCGCGGGTTAAACACTAGTTATTATATTATAGAGGAACAACTACAGCTTTTTCTTGAAGATTTTCCGTATGTACGTGATTGGTGATCTTTAGGTTATATGTGGTTTAGGATTCCCTATTTGCATATATATATATATATATATATATATATATATATATATTTGTGTAGCTGGAGATTGACTTCTAAAGTTCTACACTTCCCTGAAAAAATCTCCCCGTAATGCTGTTTAGGGAAAAGTGACAAGCTTTAGGTAAGATGTCTAGTGCTTGTAATACTTTAGCAAGTCAGAGATATATTGAATTAAAGATTCTATGAGGGTAGGGTTTTAGAAAAATGATTCTAGTTAACTTAATCGGTAAAATATTTTGTTATTAAATAAAATATTTGGCTTCGATCCCTACCTATACCAAAAGCCAATCAATTTTATCTTTCTACTTATGTAAAAATATTTTTCCATCCCTTTTTTCAATATTCATGAGATTATTTTTTTGTATTTGTTTTTATTTTTGTAATTCGATAGTTACAATAGGAAATGGGGATCCTAAACATCTTGATTGAAAATATCAAAAACTAGTGTTAGTTAAATTACAAGACTCTTGACATATTCTTGAGATGCCACTTCGATTGTAAAAAAAAAAAAAAATGTTCCTTAGTGGCTCTTTGTTGAAAGACCTTTGTATCATATATCTTGTTAGATGCAATTTTATGAAGACCTTACTAGCTTTTCTCTTTTAGGTTCTTCAAATAATATTTCATTGGGATAGCATGTTTGTCGGAAAATAATTAAAAAATTCACGACCCTGAACTAAGAGCTCGTTATGAAATTAAAATATGACTTGATAGTCTTGATTTAATAATATGAAAGCTACAAAAAGGGTAAGGGGGCCAAATTATTATTATTATTTTTAAATAAGATATATTTAGAGATATATATATATATATGTGTATATTCATGATGATCTCAAAATTTTATTAATTAAGTATATATACTTAATTATGGCCTCCAAATCCTAAATAAAATTGTTATATATCTATATAAAAAATTATTTGAAATTTATAATTAAAATATATAATTTTATAAGATGTGTAAGGATCATTATATTTATTAGAATAGAGTCACAAATCCTATTAGTGATGAGCTATGTATACCAATTATTTAAATTAATTGAACATTAGGTAAAATTATAATGAACACATAAGTATATTAATAATTATCTTAAAAAAAAAAAAAAAAAAACTCCTAAGACCTCCTCATAAATGATAGTTAATAAAAGAAAAGTCAAAGGCATCAAATATTTTTATTAATTTTGGTTCAAGTTGCCAAGAACGCTCCATTTGTTTCAATGGAAAACTTTGTATAATGATAGTTGTGGGGCCCGGCCCAAAAATAATGGGCTATTCCAAATTCAGGCCCGTCCGAGGAGCGTCCTGTTCGAAGGGAAACCACATATGAAGCCCTACTCAATCCCAATAACGCCAGGGAAACCTGTCCGAGGAGTAACTCCTCCTCGGACATCACGAATCCCAGACGAGGAACTCTCTCCAGCTATTTCAGTTCATCCTCCCAACATATAAAATGAATAAAATCCAAAATATCTCATGGAAAGCTACCACCACATTAATTGCGCCCCAACCACCCCCTTGGCCGCATTAATAAGGAAAAGACACCTGAACAGTACCGCCTCGGCCTCTGCAACTCACAAAGGGACTGATGAGAGCGTCTGATGGGACAGGTGCTCAAGTAGATGCTTAGATGATCGACAGGTGTAAGGTTGAGATGAGAGGAAGAGAACTATATAATGTAGAGGAGTCCCTCAAAGAAAGGGGGGAAAAACTGTATTGGAAACTGAAGAAATAGAATCAGACAGGAGAGATTCATTCTGGTGTCTTTATTTTTTCTGCAAACAATACTATCCATGTATCAGACCGATTAGGCTCACTGAGGCTAAGTTCTTTTGACCCATCCTCTACAAATATTTATTGTGGGTTGTACTTTGGGCCAAGGCCTGATCAATATAAGTTGGGCCAGGAAAATCGTGCAACTACAATTGGTGCCGTCTGTGGGGAGAACTAAGGCATCAGCTAGTACAACGGTCGAGCATGGCAGAGCTAGGCCCGCACCAGGAGGATCCTCACCAAGCTGACTCCCAACGAACACAACCCGCCGAGTCCCAAAGGCAAAATAACCCAACCAACCCAGGCGGCAGGGGGAATCGTGAGGGAAGTGTGCATACTATCCGGACGAGCCAGAGTCACACTCAGACAGGAAGTCACGTGTCTCAGAGGCGAAATAGTCACCAGGCCATGCAGCGAGAGATAGATGACCTAAAAAGGAAGTTACGACGTGTATAGCGAAGACGATCTCCTTCTGACTCAGGCGAGTCTTCTAATGCGGAGGACGTGAGTTACAGACAAAGGTCAAGGACCCCCCCAAGTGAGACCTTTTCTTACGAAAAGGAACCACGCCCAGTACGGAAGTATAAGAGCCCATCTAGTAAAGGTTCGGGGAACGACGCCATGAAGAAGGCGCTGGATCAGGTCTCGAGGTCACCCTTCACGAATAGAATCGAAGGGGCTAAGCTTCCAAGACGCTTCAACCAACTGGTGTTCGCCATCTATACCGGCAGAGCAGACCCGGTAGAGCACGTGAGTCAGTTTAACCAAAAAATGGCGATCTATTCGCAAAACGAAGCCCTAATGTGCAAGATCTTCCCATCCAGCTTGGGATCGATGGCAATGAGGTGGTTCAACAGCCTGAAGACAAACTCCGTAGGCTCCTACAAGCAGCTCACTCAAGCTTTTTGCTCCCGTTTTATTACAAACACCAGAGTCCCTCGACCTCTCAGTTCGCTACTATCTTTATCCATGCACGAAGGAGAAACCCTGAAAGCATACTCGGATAGGTATTGGGAGGTGTATAATGATTTAGATGACAACCATGATAATGTTGCTATCAGTACGTTCAAAAGCGGTCTCCCCACCGAGCATGGCTTAAGAAAATCCCTCACCGGAAAACCAGTTACTGACGTCCAACAGTTAATGGATAGGATCGACAAGTACAAAAGAGTAGAGGAAGATCAGCTGCAAGGGAGGGGAAAGGAGAAGGTTATCCACCCCAAAGCAAATGATGTCAGGTCGGAACGTCACAATCATGGTCAGTCGAGGAGAGACTTTCCGCGACAGGCTGGGCAGAGCAACCCGCAAACAGTGAACGCCGTGTTCAGAGAGCCAGTACAATAGGTACTGGAGAAAGTAAGGGATGAACCCTATTTCAGGTGGCCGGGAAAGATGGCTGGAGATCCTTCCAAACGTAACCAGAACCTGTACTGCCACTATCATCGGGACCATGGGCATACTACTGAGGACTGCAGGAATCTGTGGAATCACCTAGACCAATTGGTCCGAGAAGGAAAGTTACGTCACCTGCTGCACCCATCGAGCGACCATCCCGGCCAAGCAGCACAAGAACCTCGAAGGGACGTGTCTTTAAGACCCCCCACCAGGACGATACATGTCATCCTCGCTGCACCAGGAAGAACAGGGCCACCCATCCCCAGGGTATTAGCTGTTGATCGGCTCCCCTCCGAGGGCAGGCAAAGGGAGCCCAAAAGGCCAAAAAAGGGAAGCTCCTTGATACTGGGATTCTCAGATGAGGATAAGAGAGGAACTATTCAACCTCACGATGATGCCTTGGTGGTCACATTGCGGATTGGGGGCTTCGATGTGAAAAGGGTGTTAGTAGACTCGGGAAGTGCGGTGGAGATAATGTACCCTGACCTATACAAGGGGCTGAACTTGAAGCCGGAAGATTTGGTAGCTTATGACTCCCCCCTTCTCAGCTTCGAGGGAAGGATTGTTACGCCAAAGGGGCAAATCCGACTGCCCGTACAGACTGGGGCGGAAGTGGTGGAGGTGAATTTTATCGTGGTCGACGCTTATTCACCCTACACCGCGATAGTTGCAAGGCCATGGATCCACTCCCTAGGGGCCGTGACCTCCACACTTCATCAAAAAGTAAAATACCCATCCAGAGGACAAGTGGAAGAGATCCGAGGAGATCAGGCCGTGGCCAGGAAGTGTATGGTGGCCGCCATCTTACATCGGCCCTTAGTCGAGTCCTCGGCCCCAGAGAGCTTATAGCAACCAGCCTCCTCGACAAGACAAGACGATGGGCTGGCCGAGGAGATAAGGTGTGAAGGTTTAGATAAGATTGCTGTCAAAGATGACCCGGAGAAGTTCTTTCAGGTCGGCTCTGAATTGCCCTCTCAAGAAAAGGAGGAACTGGTCAGATTTCTCAGAGAAAATGTCGACGTATTCGCATGGGACGCCTACGATGCCCCGGGAGTTGATCCTAGCCTCATCTGTCACCACTTGAACGTCAACCCCTCTTCCATTCCGAGGAAGCAGCCACCCCGACGCCCTTCAAAGGAACACGCTAGTGCCGTAAGAGACGAAGTGGCAAAATTGAAAAGAGCAGGGGCTATCAAAGAAGTCTTTTATCCCGAATGGTTGGCAAACACAGTGGTGGTAAGGAAGAAGACGGGGAAGTGGAGGGTCTGTGTGGACTTCACGGACCTGAACAAGGCGTGCCCCAAGGACCCATTCCCCCTACCCAAAATCGACCGATTGGTGGATGCAACCGTGGGGCACCCTCGAATGAGTTTCCTGGACGCCTTCCAAGGCTGTCATCAGATACCCCTTGCGCTAGAGGACCAAGAGAAAACGGCTTTCATGACGCTCATCGAAAATTATCATTATAAGGTGATGCCGTTCGGGCTAAAGAACGCGGGCTCAACCTACCAAAGGATGATGACTCGGATGTTCGAGCCACAGCTGGGCAAGATCATTGAGATTTATATAGACGATATGGTAGTGAAGAGTAAAAGGGTGTCCGAGCACGTGAAAGACCTCGGAATAGTCTTCGCTATCTTAAGAGAGCACCGATTGCGGCTGAATGCCTCCAAATGTTCATTCGGGGTCGGGTCTGGGAAATTCCTAGGGTACATGGTCACCCACAGGGGAATAGAAGTAAGTCCCGACCAAATCAAAGCCATTAACAGCCTACAGACTCCTAGGAACCCGAAGGAGGTGCAGAAGCTCACTGGCATGATTGCGGCATTAAACCGGTTCATATCGCGATCGGCGGATCGATGTCGGCCTTTTTACCTCCTGATAAACAAGTGGAAAGAGTTCGAATGGTCGGAGGATTGCGTTCAGGCTTTCCAGCAGCTTAAGGACTACCTGTCCCGACCACCCATCATGTCCAGTCCTGAGGCAGATGAGGTACTATTTGCCTACATCGCCGTAGCTCCCCACGCTGTAAGCCTGGTACTTATACGGGATGATAATGGGGTGCAGCGACCGGTGTACTATGTGAGCAAATCACTACATGAGGCCGAGGTGCGATACCTACCTTTAGAAAAGGCAATTCTGGCGATAGTGCATGCAACCCGTAAGCTTCCTCATTACTTTCAGGCGCATACGGTCATCGTTCTGACTCAGCTTCCCCTTCGAGCCGTTCTTCGAAGCGCTGACTACACAGGAAGGATCGCCATGTGGAGTGCTCTTTTGGGGGCCTTCGATATTAAATATATGCCCCGACCCTCCGTCAAAGGACAGGTCCTCGCAGACTTGGTAGCGGAGTTTGCTGAGCCCTCTATAGAAACGATGACCGAGAAGAAAGACCTGGGTGGAAAATTGGTTGGAGCAATTTCAGCAGGGGGGACCATGCATTGGAAGGTCTACGTGGATGGTGCGGCCAACCAGAGTGGATCAGGAGTTGGGATAGTATTAATATCGCCGGATGGCGCTGCCATTGAAAAATTGTTAAGACTCGGATTCTCGGCTACGAACAATGAAGCCGAGTACGAAGCCTTACTTCAAGGGATGGCGATGGTTCAAAAATTGGGTGGAAGAATAATAGAAGCATTCTCGGACTCCAGATTAGTGGTCGGACAAGTGATGGGCGAGCTTGAAGCTCGAGACACTAGGATGCAAGAGTATCTGGGACAAGTCAAACGGCTACAGACGAGTTTTGAATCCTTCAGTTTGACGCACATTTCCAGGAGCATAAACACCCATGCAGACTCGCTGGCCACTCTCGCCACGTCCTCGGCGCATAATCTGCCGCGAATGATCCTTGTTGAAGATCTATCGCAGGCAAGTTCCATCTGCAGAAACCCGACTCAAGTCCATCAGATCAGAAAAAGTCCTAGCTGGATGGACCCCATAAAGAGTTTCCTCCAAAACGACATCTTACCGGAGGAAAAACTGGAAGCCGAAAAGATACGCAGGAATGCTCCTCGTTTCTGGCTATCAGAAGACCACAAACTATATCGACGCTCTTACTCTAGGCCGTACCTACTCTGCATACATCCAGAAGAGTCTGAGTCTTTACTTGAGGAGTTACACGAGGGGATTTGCGGAAGCCACACCGGAGGAAGATCGCTGGCGCACAGGGCCCTCACCCAAGGGTACTGGTGGCCGAACATGCAAAGAGAGGCCCAAGAATACGCTAAGAAGTGCGACCAGTGCCAAAGATTCGCCCCGAATATCCACCAACCCGGAGGGGTTCTCAACCCCCTCCTAGCCCATGGCCGTTCGCACAATGGGGCCTTGATATAGTCGGACCTTTCCCCAAAGCTGCGGGGAACAAGCGATACATAATAGTCGGAACTGATTACTTCACTAAATGGGTGGAAGCTGAACCCTTGGCCAACATTAGGGACGTGGACGCCCAAAAATTCATCTGGAAGAACATCATCACCCGCTTCGGGACTCCGCGTACACTCATTTCCGACAATGGTCTGCAGTTCGACAGTAAGAACTTTAGGGAGTATTGCCGCGAGTTTGGAATCATTAACCGATATTCCACCCCCGCCTACCCTCAAGGAAATGGGCAAGTCGAGGCCGTGAACAAGGTCATAGTGAACGGACTGAAGAAGAGACTGGACGAGGCAAAGGGGAGATGGGTAGAAGAACTCCCCCACGTCTTATGGACTTATCGGACGATGCCACGACGATCGACCGGTGAGACCCCCTTCTCGATGACTTATGGAGCTGAGGCCGTGCTCCCGATCGAGAATAACTTTCCCACGCTAAGGTCTAAATTGTTTACCCCAAACGATAACGACGAGTTATTGGAACGGAGTCTGGACCTAGTTGAAGAAAGAAGGAAAAAAGCGATGATTCATATGGCCTATTATCACCAGAAGCTGAGACAGGGGTATGATGCTAATGTCAAACTGCGGCCTCTGGGTCCAGGTGATCTCGTGATGAGAAAGATTCTTGGCAGCGCAAAGAACCCCTCTTGGGGCAAGTTAGGGCCCAATTGGGAGGGACCATACCGTGTCACATCCGTGGCCGGAATAGGCGCCTACTACCTAGAAGATTTGGATGAAAAAGCTGTACCTCGACCATGGAATGTAAATAATCTCAGAAGATATTGTTATTAATGAGAATGGCTTAGCATACGTTTTCTTTCATGATTGTCCGCTGCTTGCTGTTCCACTGACAACTATTTATAAGTTCTTGCATGGCTCCTCGGACCACAGACTTAGGGGAAATTAATACTTAAGGCAACTAATCACAAGTTTTGGACAGAACCAAGGCCTTGCATGGTCCTCGGACTCAAGCCTATGGGGAAACCAAATGCACGAAAGAACAACCACAAGTTTTGGACAGAACCAAGGCCTTGCATGGTCCTCGGACTCAAGCCTATGGGGAAACCAAATGCACGAAAGAAAAACCATAAAGTTTTGGACAGAACCAAGGCCTTGCACGGTCCTCAGACTCAAGCCTATGGGGAAACCAAATGCACGAAAGAAAAACCACAAGTTTTGGACAGAACCAAGGCCTTGCATGGTCCTCGGACTCAAGCCTATGGGGAAACCAAATGCACGAAAGAAAAACCATAAGTTTTGGACAGAACCAAGGCCTTGCATGGTCCTCGGACTCAAGCCTATGGGGAAACCAAATGCACGAAAGAAAAACCATAAGTTTTGGACAGAACCAAGGCCTTGCATGGTCCTCGGACTCAAGCCTATGGGGAAACCAAGTACACAAGAAAAACCATAAGTTTTAAACAGAACCTAAGTCCTGCATGGCTCCTCGGACCACAGACTTAGGGGAAATTAATACTTAAGGCAACTGTTCATAAGTTTTAAACAGAACCTAAGTCCTGCATGGCTCCTCGGACCACAGACTTAGGGGAAATTAATACTTAAGGCAACTATTCATAAGTTTTAAACAGAACCTAAGTCCTGCATGGTCCCTCGGACCACAGACTTAGGGGAAATTATTACTTATGATGGATTGGGAGATTATTACTTAAAGGAAATCATTTTAATGCATGCGCACAGTCTAGCACCATCGCAACCCTCAAATGCGCAGCCTAAAAACCCATTTTTATTTTGACCGTTTACCTGTATCTACATCGTTGCAAATGTTTAAAAAAAAAAAAAAAAAAAAGAGCGCTACTGACGTACATCCATAGTAAGCAAAACGAACATTTTATATTAATATTCCGAGTACATTAGAAAGAGAGGTCCTTACAAAAGAATGGAAAAATAGGACGACTCTCATTAAAAAGAAAAAAAAAAAAGAGTACAAAGATCAAAAGCCTAAAAGGCTAAGCCTTAGCGGGAGGATCTTCTTTCTGCTCGGGCTGAGGAGGAGGAACCTCAATGGTAGAGTCTGCGGCAGGATCCTTCGCCATATCAGGCACGAGGACGGCATCGGGCACCGCCAGGTCTTGCTCCGAAGCGACTTGGGCTTCATCAGGGTTAGCTCGGATCTCCTGAGGATAGAAGATGCTCTCGGGCAGTCTTAGTGCCGAATCCGCAGGAACTCCTGCAGCATCGAGAGCATGAGCCCATGAAATACTGCAGTAATCCCTGCACACCTCGGGGATCTCCTCGGATAGCCTGGCTTCCGTCTCTTCAGCCCCGAGCTGGCGAGCAGCATTCTTCTCAGCCTCAGTAGCCTCTCGGATCAGCTGGGCCTCCTCTTTGGCCTGTCTCAGCTCATCCTCAACTTTTTGCAGGGCAGTCTTGAGATCCTGCACTGCCTGCCTCTTAGTGGCGAGGTTAATCTGTGTCGAGTACAGCACTTTGCGCTGGTCCTCCGCCTGGGTCTCGGCACTCTTTAAACCAGCCTTTGCACTTTTGCGCCGGTTCTCCGACACCTTGAACTCGTCCGTGAGTTTAAGGTGCTCGTGCTTGAGGGACCCCAAGGCTTTCTCCATCTCCGCCCGAGCCAGGGTCTCAGCCTCAACCCGACTACGGCTATCACGGCAAAACTCATCGGCCACGAACACCTGTTGAGTAATCTACGAACGAAACAAGATTGTTTTGAAAAAGAAATCTAACAGGGGTAAATAAATTAATAAAACAGTAAAAGGATTACTTACCAACGCGAGATCCCTTTTTAGGGATAGGAAGAGCTCGGGCTGAGAGAATCGCCTATAGGCCTCCATGTCCCGAGGAAGGAGTAAGGGTTGCTCTAAGGCATCCGCCACGTACCCTGCCCGGCCTCGGTTATACTCTCGGACCGAAGCATTGAAAGGGATGGCAACCCCATCCAGTTCCAACTTGGGGTTCCATGCACGAGGGGAAGCGCGCACGTCAGCAAGGTTCTCCTCATCCCGGCTCTCCGAGGAGTTACCCCTTCTGCTCCTTGGCGCCCGCGTAGTCTTTTGCTGCTTGGTCGGCTGGGCAATCACCTCACCTTCCTCAGGAGTGTCAACCGGCCTCTTCTTCTTCAGGTCCGGATTAACCTTAAGGCCAGGGTCCGGACGCCCTGAGGGACCACAGGGGGAAGGGTTTTGACCTGTGATGGAGTTGGTCCCTTCGATGACTGACCCTTCGATGACTGACCTTTCCCTCGGGAGGACATCAGCTCCTTTAGAGACTTTCCCTTTCCTGCCATGGGCTCTACCTCTTCGTCTGAAGTATCGTCCGAGCAGATAACGATTGAGGGAATACCAACTGCGGAATGTTGGTCCTGCTCTGCTTCGGGATTAGAAAGCTCCACCAAGGGGTTTTGCTGAATTTCCTCCTCGAAGTAAAACTTATCTATCTCTTCCTCAAGGGAAAGACGAGATGATTCAGCCCCTTCTTCAACCAAAACGGCAGCGCCAGGCTCGTTTACCGGGGGTAGCTGCTCTGCTAAGTAGGGATTTATGACACCAGACAACACAACTGGTGGCAGATCGTGGTCAGCTAGGAACCCGTCCTTGGACATGTCAATTCTAGCCAGCCTCGGACTGCCAGCCCTTATAGCGTGACCGACTGCCTGAAAAGCGCTGCTCAGAGGTTGATAGCCCAGAACCAGATGGGCCGCACGCAACTGTCCGTCCTCGGCGACGTAAATCTCCGACCTAAGGAGATAGTTCAACGCTGGCACGTTCACAAAGTTTATCCGAGGAGCAACGTGAATTTTGTCTGCAAACAAACCAAGAAAAGTGAGGTTAGACCATGAAATTTTCCAATTACAAAGAAAGCAAGAAAAATAACCCCTCAACACTAAATCCTTTCCCAAAAAGGACCAATCCTAAAAGCGCCGCACCTGGGTTTCCTACCCGAGTTGGACAATGAATACCGTCGAACCACTCCCCAGAAGCAATAAGGAAGTCATTCTTCACGGTCTTATTGGATACTGGAAGACAAGAGATCAACCTAACGTCCTCGTTCCGGGATTTAAGATAATACCCATCATCCCCGAGGCGGTGACATTCGTACAGATAAGCCACATCGTGCCAAGTAAGGCCTAGATTCATCCGCTCGTCTAAGACATCTACACAGCCTAGTATCTTGAACATATTCGGGGCACACTGATACGGCGTCAACCTATGGTTGAACAGGTATTCCCTTGTGATCCTACGCATGGGAAGTGTCATCCCTCCCTCTATGAAAGCAATCATGGGGATAACGACTTCTCCCTTAACTCTATCTGTCAATACTCCTTCCAGAGGACAGTACCGCAGCCCAACCCCAGGGGGAATGTGGTATTTAGCCCTAAAGGCCTCCATAGCGGCTGGAGTTTTTACTAATTTTTCGAATCTACCAATCTGAACTGAAATGGGGAAATGAAAGTAGAGACCAAGAAGAAAAGTAAAGTTCGAGGAGGGAATTGAAACGGCGAAAAGAACGAAATGTACTGGTACCTGCACAGAACGCTCAATGGGACGCTTGGAAATCTCTCTTGGACGAAACGCTTCACAAAGAACGGCTACGGTGGCGCAACGGACGCAAGTGTTCGTATATCTCTGGGATTCGATGAAGTTCTCTGGAGTCCTTTGAGGTTTATGAAATACAGATAAGAAGAAGGAACTGAACCCCTCTGACTTCTTATATAGCCAGGAGGAGAGAGAAAAGATCGCTCCTGCCTAAAAATACGAGAAAAAACGATGGCCGTTCGATCCCCGCCACGCCGTTGGATGAAGGGAACATAACGTCTCCAGAAGTTAATGGCCGCGCCTCGTAAATTGTAGCGCGTCAAAAGTAACCGTCCGCACGCACGCCACACGATCTCCTTATTTCCATCCTCTCATAAACACCAAAACCCCGCTTTTCTCCTCGGAAGGAGATAAAAACCGGAGTTTTGAGGGGCTATTGTGGGGCCCGGCCCAAAAATAATGGGCTATTCCAAATTCAGGCCCGTCCGAGGAGCGTTCTGTTCGAAGGGAAACCACATATGAAGCCCTACTCAATCCCAATAACGCCAGGGAAACCTGTCCGAGGAGTAACTCCTCCTTGGACATCACGAATCCCAGACGAGGAACTCTCTCCAGCTATTTCAGTTCATCCTCCCAACATATAAAATGAATAAAATCCAAAATATCTCATAGAAAGCTACCACCACATTAATTGCGCCCCAACCACCCCCTTGGCCGCATTAATGAGGAAAAGACACCTGAACAGTATCGCCTCGGCCTCTGCAACTCACAAAGGGACTGATGAGGGCGTCTGATGGGACAGGTGCTCAAGTAGATGCTTAGATGATCGACAGGTGTAAGGTTGAGATGAGAGGAAGAGAACTATATAATGTAGAGGAGTCCCTCAAAGAAAGGGGGGAAAAACTGTATTGGAAACTGAAGAAATAGAATCAGACGGGAGAGATTCATTCTGGTGTCTTTATTTTTTCTGCAAACAATACTATCCATGTATCAGACCGATTAGGCTCACTGAGGCTAAGTTCTTTTGACCCATCCTCTACAAATATTTATTGTGGGTTGTACTTTGGGCCAATGCCTGATCAATATAAGTTGGGCCAGGAAAATCGTGCAACTACAATAGTTTTTGGTACTTTCTAGTATTTAGTAGCATCATAAGAAAATAGTAAATGAAAAACTATCTTTAGTCAACAGAAATATTATGGTTTATTTTTAGAGATTTTTTTCATCAAATTTTTTTGGAAAACAACTTTATCTCATAACGAATTAAATAAGAAAAGTTAGAAAATTGTTTTTCAACTCATTTAAGGTTATTACCAGATATAGAAAAATGAGATAGTTTTATAGAAAATACTTTTTAAAAAATAACTCATTTTCTAGAAAATATAATCATAAAAAAAAATAGAGTGTTGAAGTTTAAGAGGTTGGCAGCTCGTGGGTTCCCTCCCCATCTTTGTTCAAGTTAGTTGAATTTGAATGGATATATTTTTTATAGTAAAAATTTGCTTATGAAGTACTTAATTTATATCTTGAGTTGTGTTTATGTTTTATAGTACTATTTTATACTACTATATATATATATATGTGGTAGGAATATAGTATATACAAAGAAAGGACATTACTTAATTATTAAATTTTTATTCTTGACCCTAATGACAAATTTTTTACTTCACCATTGACTATATTCTATTATATAATTATGCAATATCAATAAGTCACTCCAAAGATCTTTTTGTATCGGCTACTACTTATCCTAGTCTAAAATTATGAATTATGAATGTTTCATGATTTGTGATACTCATAATCTTGTAGGAAGAGTCAAATATATATATATTTGGACTTTGAAATGTGTGACAATTCGGTTTTTGGACTTTCAATTTGAACATTTAGCTGTGCACTAGGTTTGTGCCATATCAAAAATTTTATATTAGTATTTTATTTTAAAATTTAATGGATTCGCATATTTGAGTATGATAATAATGGACTTTAAATTACTGAGAAACATGAAATATATTAGTTTTTAACATAAAACACTAACAAAATGTTTGATTTATTATATATAAACATAATTTGTAGGGGTTAATAGTTCAAATCAAAAGTTTATAGACCAAATTAACACTCAAGTGAAATCCAAAGGCAAAACCCCTAAAAAAATAAGAGAAAAATAATAATAATAATTTGGATAAAATACTATTTTGGACCCTAAACTTTATCAAAAGTTTTTTTTCTCCATCCCTAAACTTTAAAAGTTCTTTTTTCATCCTTAAACACTTTGTAAAGAATTTTTTCAATAGTTTAGGATTGAAAGAAAAAAAAAAAAGATCTTTTTTAGAGTTTAATTAATAACATAAAGCAAAACGTTTTTGATAGTTTAGGAACGAAAAACAAACTTTTTAATAGTTTAAGGACGAAAGATAAACTTTTTAATAGTTTAGGGATGAATTTTTTTTTTTTTTTTTTAATTTAGGAATGAAAAAAAAATTTAGGAAATGAAATAGTATTTTACACTAATAATTTTATACTCCATCATCTATTACCTGAATATATAGCATGTAATTTGCTTGAATTTTCTACTTACAGGAGATATACAAGCCCTAAATCAAACACATATCACATATCAAAAAGTTCTTAAAAAAAATATTTGGACTTTGAAATGTGAGTCAATTCGATTTTTGGACTTTCAATTTTAAAAATTAACACGTTGTAAGGTTGAATTTATTCAACCATCTAATTGGCTTTATTCCGTGCCAAATTTGCTTGTAATTCAGCATTTAGTAACCCTGTATTTAGGTGGGTTTGTTGTAAGGGTAGTGAGTGAGATAGAGTGAAGTTTGCTCAAGAGTGTGCAAGAAAACAGAATGTCGCGGCTGGGACTCGCGGGTGGACTTGCGGCTGCAAGCCGCCAGAAGCTGCACACGTGCCAAGCATGCTGGAAGATGAACAGTCATGCTAGCTGGAGCACTACAGGACAAAACAGGACAACTGGCCATACGGTTAACTCGCGACTGGATCTCGCGACTTGGTCAAGCCGCGAGGTCAAGCCGCGAGCCACCCCTGTTTTGGAAAAACCTGACGTTTCACATTCCTCTTCACTCAAGTATAAATACCCCTTTAACCCACGATTGAAAGAGAGCTTCCAGAGAGAATTTTGAGAGAGAAACCCTAAAGAAAAACAAGATTGTTTCACACACAATCCCTACCTTAGAGTCTCATCAAAATCCCTCACTCTCTTCCTCTCCATTGTCAAAACCTTGAGAGGCATTATACCAAACCTGGTTCTCACCATTATCATCTCTATGAGACAGTCGTTTGGAGTTCTGGGAAGCAGTTAGGAAGGAGCCAATCTTCATTGGTTGATGCTACGGTGTAGTAGCGGAATCCGGAAAGCTAGAAAAGAAAAAGGTTCGGCGCAACCTCGTTGGAGCAAGAAGTTTGGAGGGCTTAGGTGCACTGGGTAGATTAGGCTTGGAGGGTCTATTGCTGTCCTTGTATCCCAACTGTATTTTCTAGTGGATTGATTACCGCTTGGAGGGCGGCGGAGAGGTTTTTCGCCGAGGTCTTCGGTTTCCTCTTCGATAACACATCGGGTGTTATCTTTGTGTTTGCATCTTCCTTCCTCTCTATCTCTGCCTTTATATTATCTGCTGTGATTTTATTATGTTATGGCTTAGATAGTTTTTTATCCTATTTCACATTATAGCATATGTTAAGTTTCCGCACACTTGTTGTTTAACATATTGCTTGTGTTGGTTAAGTTAATTTTTGGGGGTCTAAACGTTCAAAAGTGTATTGGTACACGTTTTTGAACTTTCAATTGGTATCAGAGCGGGTACACTGCTGTTGGTTTTATTACCTCAGTGTGATCCTAGACCCCTGAGTTGTGGTTGTTGTTTTCGTTTATACCATGCTGAATTGTAGCTTAAGTGTTTGTGAAAATGCCTCTATGCATATGTCTGAAAGGTGTCTTACTGATGATCTTGTAGAGTTATTAATAACTAAGAAACATGCTAGAGTTTTTGTTCACATGCTGAAATATCTTGAGAATCAGAATCTTGTCTTACACAGTAGCATATCTGAATCAAAATCATTGATTAAGAAATATAAAAGAAAGAATAGAATGTTGTGTGAGATGATTGAGAATCTGAAAATGAAAAATCAATCTAAAAGTAGCATGAAACCTGATGATGAGTTTGTGTTTGAAGGTCAAGATTGTCTGTCACATGTGAACCTATTTGTGCATACCTCATTAAAGGTGTTTAATGCATGTTTGTGGTATCTTGATAGTGGGTGTTCTCGCCATATGACAGGGTATAAGTCACTGTTTAAGTCACTCAAAGAAAAGGTGGGTGACTATGTGACCTTTGGGGATGGAAGCCATGCTCAAGTCCTAGGCAAAGGAACCATTGAGATACCCGGTTTGCCTCTGTTGAAAGATGTGCTGTTCATAAAAGGGCTGAAGGCGAATTTGCTGAGCATCACTCAAATTTGTGATGACGACTTCCTGGTACAATTCTCCAAGAAAGGATGTTTGATCATCAATAAAGAGGGGATTCAGGTTTTGGAAGGAAATCGGACTACGGATAATTGTTATGGAATAGTTCCCATGGCACCAATATCGTGTAGAAGTGCTCGGGTGGATATGTTGGAGCTGTGGCATCACAGATTTGGGCATGCCAACTTCAAACAAGTAGCAAAAGTCTCCAAACTTGAAGCAGTCGAGGGACTTCCTAAGTTTGGAAAAGTAAAGAAGACCATTTGTGGTGCATGTCAAATGGGGAAGCAAACTAAGGCAAGTCATCACAAGGTAAATGTGATAGCCACCTCTCGTTGTTTGGAGTTACTTCATGTTGATCTGATGGGGCCCACCAGAACTGAAAGCCTAGGGGGAAAAAGATATATTATGGTCATTGTGGACGACTACTTAAGATACACTTGGGTTGAATTCCTTAGAGAAAAATCAGAAGCTTGTGAGAGGCTGGAGATTCTGTGCAAGAAATTACAAAATGAAAAGGGGATTCCAATAGCCAAAGTTAGAAGTGATCATGGGAGAGAATTTGAGAATGTAAGATTCGAGTCCTTCTGTGAGAAGAATGGTATTAAAAGAGAGTTTTCAGCTCCCAAAACTCCACAACAAAATGGAGTGGTAGAGAGAAAAAATCGTGTGATTCAGGAGATGGCAAGAGTCATGTTGCTTAACAAGCAAATACCTCAAAAATTTTGGGGAGAAGCTGTCAACACCTCGTGTCACATTGGCAATAGGATTTTCTTTCGAGTTGGTACAAAGAAGACTGCATATGAGATATGGAATGAGAAGAAGCCTAAAGTGAAGTATTTCCGGGTATTTGGAAGTAAATGTTATATCTTAAATGATCGAGAGAATCTTGGGAAGTTTGATGCAAGAAGTGATGAGGGTATTTTTCTTGGCTACTCTACTACAAGTCGAGCATATAGAGTGTTTAACAAGAGAACAAAGACTGTGATGGAATCCATAAATGTCAAGATTGATGATGCCTTACCTAAGGTGGAAATGATTGATGATGTAGAAGGGCCGAGCACCGAAGAGCCTGATGTTGAGGTAGAAGCTTTGGATATAGAAGGTGAAGAACCTATACCAGAAGTAGAATCGACTCCCATCAACCCAAGAAGGGAAACGAGATCGATGTCTAGAACTTCAAGTCCTCTTACTCCTCCAGAAGTTCATCCTCCTATCTCTCGTAGTGATGAAGTTTCCACTTCAAAAAGGCCATCCTCAAGAATTATCAAGAATCATCCGGAAAGTAATATCATAGGATCACTTGATGACGGTATTCGCCTCAGGAAAGGAAATATTCTGCTAGCCAATCATGTAACATATCACTGTTATCTTGCACAGTTTGAACCAAAAAGGGTTGAAGAGGCTCTTCAAGATGAGAATTGGGTTGAGTCAATGCATGAAGAGCTGAATCAGTTTGTGAGGAATGACGTGTGGGAACTTGCTCCACGGCCTGAGAAAGTTCATGTTATAGGCACAAAGTGGATTTTTAAAAACAAAACTGATGAAGATGGAGAGATAATCCGAAACAAGTCTCGGTTGGTGGCTCAAGGATACACACAAGTAGAAGGGGTGGATTTTGATGAATCATTTGCTCCGGTGGCAAGACTCGAATCCATTCGAATCCTCATGTCCATTGCGTGCACTTTGAAGTTCAAACTTTATCAAATGGATGTTAAGTGTGCTTTTCTGAATGGATATCTAAATGAAGAGGTTTTTGTTGAGCAACCAAAAGGATTTGAGGATCCTCATTTTCCAGATCATGTATTAAGATTGAAGAAAGCACTATATGGTTTAAAACAAGCGCCTAGAGCCTGGTACGATCGTCTTACACATTATCTTCTAGATAGAGGTTTCAAGAGAGGGTACGCCGATCGAACTCTATTTGTCAAAAATGATGAAGATTATCTCCTTGTGGCACAAGTCTATGTTGATGACATAGTGTTTGGAGCAACTATCGAAGATCGTGCTACTGAATTTTCTGAGGAGATGAAGAAGGAGTTTGAGATGAGCATGGTGGGGGAGCTCACATTCTTTTTGGGTCTTCAAGTCAAACAACAGAAGGAGGGTATATTTGTATCTCAAGAGAAGTATGCCAGAAATATTGTCAAGAAGTTTGGCCTAGACTCCAAAAAACATGCCTCCACTCCCATGAGCTCTTCCACTAAACTGAATGTGGATTCATCAGGAGTTGAAGTAAGTCCTACATTGTATAGGAGCATCATAGGAAGTTTGCTCTACCTTACAGCAAGTAGACCGGACATTGCTTTCAGTGTGGGCGTTTGTGCCAGGTACCAAGCTAATCCGAAGGAATCTCATCTGACTGCTGCTAAGCGAATCATTCGATATGTGAATGGTACTGCAAACTATGGTCTGTGGTATTCAAAAGACTCAAATGCGTGTCTTGCTGGGTATTCGGATGCTGACTGGGCTGGCAGTGTAGACGATCGGAAAAGCACTTCAGGCGGCTGTTTTTATCTTGGTAACAATCTTGTTTCGTGGATGAGCAAGAAGCAGAATTCAGTGTCTCTATCTACTGCAGAAGCAGAATACATCGCTGTTGGAAGTTGCTGCACTCAGCTTCTTTGGATGAAGAAATTACTTCATGACTATGGAATTCCTCAAGAAACGATGTGTGTCTTCTGTGACAACACCAGTGCCATCAATCTTTCCAAAAATCCTGTTCAGCATTCAAAATCCAAACACATAGAGATACGTTACCATTTCATTCGGGATTTGGTAGAGGAAAGAGTTGTGTGTCTTGAGTTCATACACACCGACAATCAAAAGGCGGATATCTTCACCAAGCCTCTCGATGGTCCACGGTTTGAATCACTCCGTAAGACCATTGGTGTCGGTACAATTCCTTGACTCTCTTGTGTGTTGTGTGCTTCACATTTTTATAATTTGATAAATCTGTCTGTGTTGGGGCACACATTTTTTTTGCAACATGTTTCGTGTTTGTTTGTTCTTTTGTGTATACTGCTGGTTATTTTTGTGTTTGTTCAATCATTTTTGTTTCTTGTGTCAAAAATCCAAAAATCACATAAAAATTAGAAAATCAAAAAGCTTGATTGACTTTGTTGAGTTTTGTCTCAAAACTTGTTTTGCCTTGTACCTTTGTGCTAATGGCTTTGTGCATTTTCGAGCATTGCTTGTTTTCATGCACTCATATCACTGTAGGAAAAATCTTGAAATCTATGTGATTGTTGTAAATAGATCTTCAACCTTGTCATGAATGATTAGTGAATGGTTATGTTGATCTTGAGACATGCATAGACTTGTGTCTATATATCTTCCCATTTTTTATTTTTGTTTTGCTAAAAAGAGCTCACCAAATGTAAATCTCCAAATGAAAAGAGATATTGAGCTGCAAAAGCTTGTCGCACATTCTAGTATTTGACTAGGAAAAAGGGTAAGCGACCTTATATTAAAAGTGAAATTTCATTCAAAAAGGGCCAAAGGCCTGTTCTTCAAAGAGAAATGTTATACATCCCTCTCATAATGAGAGATGATTGCCTCAAATAGATCAAAAAGATCAAATGTTATGTCTGAAAATGGAGTCAAATGAAAAGCTCCAAGTTATGTTATCAAGTTATGTGGGAGGTCATATATTCATATTTCTATAATTGAGATTGGTCACATGATCTAGTGCTAATTGTGTATGCCTTGGTTGAATTGATCATTGAAGCTTCACATTAGACAAAGGACTATCTCATTGTTGATATCCACACACAACACACAAGTTTATGTTCAATAAATGCCATATTCATTTGTGTGATTGTACTTGATAAAATGCGTTTTTCACATGCTCAATCTTTGTTAATTCAAGCACAAAAAGATTTTTGAGTGTTTTAGGTGTTTTTGGAAAGTATTTTGTTTGAAAAATCTGAAAATTTCAAAAATACAGCTTTGCCCTGTTTTGGCGGCTCTGTCACGGGTATGTCAAGTCGCGAGCCTCAGTCGCATCTTCGCTGGTCATTTTTGGCGACTTGTTCGCGAGTGGAAGGTCCAGTCGCGAGGATCACTCAGAGATTTTCGCGGCTCAGCTCGCGACTCACTCGCGGGTAGACCTTCCAGTCGTGAAAAACACTTAGAAAAATTTTTCAAAATTTTGTTTTTAAGTGCTTTGGCGGCTTGAGCTGGCGACTGTGTGGCGACTTAATCCAGTCGCGAAAATCGCGTGTTTTGCAGAAACAGGGGCAGTTTTTAAACTTTTCATTTTTCCCTCGATCTTTTTGTGACTGTTCATTGTCTTTCTCATTTGCTCTTACACTGTATCACCGTGCCTCCATTTTCGATCTCCCATACTTGTCTCTTTTCAGCTCAAAATCGTCACCTAACAGGTATGGTTTTCTGACCTGCACTCTTTTTTACTTGTTCTTTTGGTTTTTCCTCTGGCTTTTTCACATTTGTTTGTGATTTTGTGATGGGTTTTTAGCTCAACTATTATTCTTTGTTCTAGCTTCGCTTGGGTGCTTATGTTTCTGTGTTTGAGCTTGTTCATGTTGGTGGTTGTGTTCTTCATCCTGTGCTTAGCTAGGGTTAGCAATTTTTGTCTGATCTGCTGTTGCTATCATGTTTCACTTTGATCCTGTGTGGTATCTTGCTGATGTGGTGTTGATTTTGGTCCTTTTTCAGCTGATTATGTGGTTATATTTGATCTCTCTATACTGTGTAGTTCTAATTTGGGCCTTTGGTGTCCCTCATTGCTACTTTCTGACCATACTCATCCAGCTGTTAAGGTTTCTTCATTGTTCCTAAATTTTCACTAACCCATTGCTGATATAGTCTGTTGGATTGTGTTCTGTCATTTCCCTTGTTTATAATACAGACTAGTCATGTCTCCATTCAAAAAGGCTGCTGTGAAAGGAGGTTCTTCCAAAGGGAAGGAACCCGTAATTGATGTTGATGAAGACACACCTCTCCCGAAAGTGACTCGCTCTTCATCACAGCGATTCGATCCCAATAAGTTCAGATCATATGCAGCCTATCAGTCATATGAGAATTGTTTTCTTCATGCCACACCATTACTAGAGAGAGCTGTGGATCTGCCCTCACTTCATAACACTGACATTCCGATTTGGTTTGCCCACAAGGATTGGAATTACCTTCTCTCTGATCCGGATATCGTGTATGAAGAGTTGGTTAAAGAATTTTATGCTAACGCAATTGTGGAAGGAGATGAACTTAAGTGCTGGGTTCGGCAAAGGAGCTTTTCTGTCTCTCCTACATACCTGGCAGAAATTCTTCACATCAACAGACCCATTTTTCGACATTCACCGGTCTATGATGATCTATGTCCTGATGAGGAGCTTCTCAAACAAAGTCTTGGTCAAGACTTGGAGTTCTCACCCAATGGCAAATCCATCAGTGTTTCCTCCCTTTCTTCGAAACTGAGAGTGCTTACAATTGTGATGTTTCACAATTTGTACCCTTTATCAAGTACTGGGTATATGAACCTTGGACGTGCTTTGTTTCTTCATGATCTAATCTCTGATGAAGAAATCGACATTTGTGCTCATATCTTTCATGTTCTGCGCAAAACGGTTCTTCGAAGTGAGTCTCGGATATGCATTCCTTTCTGCAGTCTCATTTCACGGATCTTGAAGCTCAAGGGAATTTATCCAACGGCTGATGAGTCTCCTATCCCAAAACCGAGTCCAATCAACATGCGTACATACAATGCAAGTGTTGGACATAGTCGGAAGAGAGCCAAACCAGAAACTTCTGCATCTCACAGTGAATCTCAGTTCAGCAATCTCTCCCTCGATGAGAAACTTGATCGCATTGTCTCCTCTGTCCACGAGTTGAATACAAAGATGTCTGGACTCACTGCTTCTCTACACCATCAAAGCAACCGATGGGATATGAAGTTTACTTCTCTTCAAACTCAGTTGGATCAGATTCAGAGAAAGCTAGAAGAGGATGACTAGCCTATTCCTTGACAAAAAGGGGGAGTGATAGGCATATTCAGAGGGGGAGGATATTACCCTAAGGGGGAGCGTCATTATCTAAGGGGGAGTGTCTTTATTTTTTTTTCAGTTTCATTTTTCTCTTTAAGTTGATATATTGTGTTTTGTAAAACTGTTATTTAGGATATTCTGTGGTTTGTACCCATGTGCTTTTGTAAGCTTTTAGGGTTATTGTTTTATGCATAGTTTGTAGGCTTTATGGTATGTACCTTGCTTAAGTGCAGCCTTTATGCTATGTTGAAATCAGTACTTTAATCTGAATGTTCTGCATTTTGGTTTATGTACTGTCACTCTTGTGCCCTTGTAGGATTGTTCCTAGATGCATATGCCTTGTGTGCTATGCATTGGTTGAGTGTTGTGCATACAAGTGTCTTGCCTTGTGCTTGTTAACTTGTATGTCCTTGTGTTCATTCCAAGTGTGAATGAGCACCGTGATCACTACCTTGTGGTGTTCACTTGTGTAAGGTTGAATTTATTCAACCATCTAATTGGCTTTATTCCGTGCCAAATTTGCTTGTAATTCAGCATTTAGTAACCCTGTATTTAGGTGGGATTGTTGTAAGGGTAGTGAGTGAGATAGTGTGAAGATTGCTCAAGAGTGTGCAAGAAAACAGAGTGTCGCGGCTGGGACTCGCGGGTGGACTCGCGGCTTCAACCCGCCAGAAGATGCACACGTGCCAAGCATGCTGGAAGATGAACAGTCATGCTAGCTGGAGCACTACAGGACAAAACAGGACAACTGGCCATACGGTTAACTCGCGACTGGATCTCGCGACTTAGTCAAGCCGCGAGGTCAAGCCGCGAGCCACCCCTGTTTTGGAAAAACCTGACGTTTCGCATTCCTCTTCACTCCAGTATAAATACCCTTTTAACCAACGATTGAAAGAGAGCTTCCAGAGAGAATTTTGAGAGAGAAACCCTAAAGAAAAACCAGATTGTTTCACCCACAATCTCTACCTTAGAGTCTCATCAAATTCCCTCACTCTCTTCCTCTCCATTGTCAAATCCTTGAGAGGCATTATACCAAACCTGGTTTTCACCATTATCATCCTTGTGAGACAGACGTTTGGAGTCCTGGGAAGCAGTTAGGAAGGAGCCAATATTCATTGGTTGATGCTACGGTGTAGTAGCGGAATCCGGAAAGCTAGAAAAGAAAAAGGTTCGGTGCAACCTCGTTGGAGCAAGAAGCTTGGAGGGCTTAGGTGCATTGGGTAGATTAGGCTTGGAGGGTCTATTGCTGTCCTTGTATCCCAACTGTATTTTCTAGTGGATTGATTACCTCTTGGAGGGCGGCGGAGAGGTTTTTCGCCGAGGTCTTCGGTTTCCTCTTCGATAACACATCCGGGTGTTATCTCTGTGTTTGCATCTTCCTTCCTCTCTATCTCTGCCTTTACATTATCTGCTGTGGTTTATTTTGTTGTGGCTTAGATAGTTGTTTAATCAATTCCATATTATAGCATATGTTAAGTTTCCGCACACTAGTTGTTTAACATATTGCGTGTGTTGATTAAATTAGTTTTTGGGGGTCTAAACGTTCAAAAGTGTTTTTGTACACGTTTTTGAACTTTCAACTTGGTTGATCAAGCTATGGTTTGTTTATTAACTCCATCTTTGCTTGATCACATTCTGCCTGTTTCATATGCATTTATATTTTTCTGCTTACAATGATCATGGTGTATTGTTGTGTTTTAGGAGTTTATGTTCATATGATTCAAGTGCTTCACAGCTTCTAGAGTTAGGTGTGAGTGAGTTTTGTTCAACTGTTCCCAACTCACATGTTAAGTCTAGAGTCTGTTTTAGGGTTTTGTCACGGAATAGCCAAAGGGGGAGATTGTAAGGTTGAATTTATTCAACCATCTAATTGGCTTTATTCCGTGCCAAATTTGCTTGTAATTCAGCATTTAGTAACCCTGTATTTAGGTGGGTTTGTTGTAAGGGTAGTGAGTGAGATAGAGTGAAGTTTGCTCAAGAGTGTGCAAGAAAACAGAGTGTCGCGGCTGGGACTCGCGGGTGGACTCGCGGCTGCAAGCCGCCAGAAGCTGCACACGTGCCAAGCATGCTGGAAGATGAACAGTCATGCTAGCTGGAGCACTACAGGACAAAACAGGACAACTGGCCATACGGTTAACTCGCGACTGGATCTCTCGACTTGGTCAAGCCGCGAGGTCAAGCCGCGAGCCACCCCTGTTTTGGAAAAACCTGACGTTTCACATTCCTCTTCACTCAAGTATAAATACCCCTTTAACCCACGATTGAAAGAGAGCTTCCAGAGAGAATTTTGAGAGAGAAACCCTAAAGAAAAACAAGATTGTTTCACACACAATCCCTACCTTAGAGTCTCATCAAAATCCCTCACTCTCTTCCTCTCCATTGTCAAAACCTTGAGAGGCATTATACCAAACCTGGTTCTCACCATTATCATCTCTGTGAGACAGTCGTTTGGAGTTCTGGGAAGCAGTTAGGAAGGAGCCAATCTTCATTGGTTGATGCTACGGTGTAGTAGCGGAATCCGGAAAGCTAGAAAAGAAAAAGGTTCGGCGCAACCTCGTTGGAGCAAGAAGCTTGGAGGGCTTAGGTGCACTGGGTAGATTAGGCTTGGAGGGTCTATTGCTGTCCTTGTATCCCAACTGTATTTTCTAGTGGATTGATTACTGCTTGGAGGGCGGCGGAGAGGTTTTTCGCCGAGGTCTTCGGTTTCCTCTTCGATAACACATCGGGTGTTATCTTTGTGTTTGCATCTTCCTTCCTCTCTATCTCTGCCTTTATATTATCTGCTGTGATTTTATTATGTTATGGCTTAGATAGTTTTTTATCCTATTTCACATTATAGCATATGTTAAGTTTCCGCACACTTGTTGTTTAACATATTGCTTGTGTTGGTTAAGTTAATTTTTGGGGGTCTAAACGTTCAAAAGTGTATTGGTACACGTTTTTGAACTTTCACACGTGCGCTAGATTGGTCTCATATCAAAAATTTTATATTAGTATCTTATTTTAAAATCTAATGGATTCACATATGTGAGCATGATAATAATGGACTTCAAATTACTGGAAAACATTTGCATATCACATAATCAAATATATTAGATTTTAACATAAAATACTAACGAAATGTTTGATTTTTTATAAACCTAATTTGCAGGGGGTTAATAGTTCAAATCAAAATTTTATAGACCAAATTAACACTCAAGTGAAATCCAAAGGCAAAACCCCTAACTAAAAAAGAAAAAGAAAAAGAAAATCATAATAATAATAATAATAATTTGGATAAAATATAATTTTGGTTTCTAAACTTTATCAAAATTTTTTTTTTTCCATTCCTAAACTTTAAAAGTTCTTTTTTCATCCTTAAACTTTGTACAAAAAATTTTCAATAATTTAGAAACAAAAATATGAATGAAAAAGAACGTTTTCAATATTTAGGAATAAAAAAGATCTTCTTTTAATGTTTAATGACAGAAAGTAAAATATTTTAATAGCTTAAGAACAAAAGACAAACTTTTCAATAGTTTAGGGACGAAAAACAAATTTTTTAAAATTTAGGAATGAAAAACAAATGTTAACAAATATCAGGAACTAAAATAGTATTTTATACTAACAATTTTATACTCCATCATCTATGACCTGAATATGTAGCTTGTAATTTGCTTGAATTTTCTACTTACAAGAGATACGCAAGGCCTAAATCAAACACATATCGCATAACAAAAAGTTTTTGAAAAAGTATTTGGACATTGAAATGTGTGTCAATTCGGTTTTGGACTATCAATTTTAAAAATTAACTTGTGCACTAGGTTTGTGCCATATCAAACATTTTATATTAGTATTTTTATTTTAAAATCTAATGGATTCACATATGTCAGTGTAAGGACTCAATTTATAACGACCCCAAAATGATATTGGGTTCGCGCGTTGAGGGCCCAAACAATACAATTTGTAGAGCGTAGGTTTGAAAGGCTAGGCCTTGGTCACTGAACGGTGGTTAGTCGTAGTGTTCATACAGAATTAAATCATGTTCGCTCGAGGAGTCTTTCTTCTCAAGACGATCTGGGAGGCTCTAGTTCTTGGTCTTTTTTCCCAGCCCCCCTTTTTTGACTCATCAGTCTTCACATTATATAGCCCCTCTTGGCTGATCCTAGCCCTCCACCTATTGATCAGGCAGGTGCCTATTCAAGTACCTGTCCCATCAGCTGCTTCCTCTTGCTTTTTGTTAGTTGCAATAACCGAAACCACACTGTTCAGGCGTCTTTTCTCATTAATATGGTTGGGACGTTTGTGGACGTATTAAATGCGGAGGGGATGTATTTACCTTGAACCACCTCCACACCATACCCCCACATGGGTCCCATTCTACTCGCCTCTTCTTCCGGGGGCCTTTTGGAGGCTGCCCTTGATGACATGTCACTCTTCACTTCGGAGTCTTGGGATGCTGAGGACAAGGTCATCCTCGGCTGCGTCTCTAGGCTATTTGGTTTTTCCCTACTCGTCCTCGGCAACTACCCTCCTCGGCACGGGCCTTAGGCCCTAGTGGAAAGTGGGCCGGGTCGTAAGTTCTTTGGCCCCACAATAGCCCCTCAAAATCCTGCTGTCTGGATCCTCGGCCGGATAGGAGGGTTTTGATGACATCAGGCCTCTGCCAAAGCTTGTCAATCTTTGTCACCTATCGGTTCCCGAGACTCTTCATCTGCCCGAGACACGTTCCTGGAACCTTTGGAAGGCGAAACGTGTCCTCATTAAATGCGGGCGGCTCTATGCTTCCCACGTTCAACGGCGTGATGGAGATCTAACGGTGGAGATTTCCTTGCCTTTATGGGCGGGAAAATTCGTGTAGTTACTTTCGATGGGAGGCATAAATGATTTTTGGAACTGATTTGTCTCTTCAGTTTTGCACTTAAGAGTTCTAGCGCATATACCCTGGGTTCATCTGAACTTTCGTCCAAACTCAAGTCTATCTCCAGCACAAAAAGCCTGTCCAAGGCACCTTTACTCTTTTCTGTAAGTTCTCTGCCTCCATTAACTCGTGCTTTTTCTTTTCTGGGTTTATTTTTCTCTTGTTCCTCTCCTCCTCCCGTAGTTGGTTAAGTCTGTTTAGTAGTTCTTAGAGATGGTTAAAATGAGACTGAGGAAATTCGTTGAGACCGAAGAGGAGATGGAAAAGTTCATCGCCGATTATAGAATTCCCCCCAACGTGAGTTTGAGGCACTGTAAGATGGGGGAATGGCATATTCTGAGAAATACAGGTGAGGTGGTAATCCCTGTTCTCGCCTTCATAAAGGGGGGTATGAGAATCCCCATGGGGCCAGTAATGAAGAATTACCTTAGGCATTTCCGGTTAGCTCCCACCCAGTGCGCCGCCAATATTTTTAGGATTCTAAGTTGTGTGGATACCCTAAATGAGAAAATGGGGCTAAGACTAACCCATCATGACGTGAATTGGTGCTACAATCTCCAAAAATTAAAGGGCAAAATCTATTACATGAAGACCAGAGACGAAAGGGTTCGGCTAATTCAGTGCCTCCCCGACTCTAACAAGGGGTTGAACAAAGACTTTCTTATTGTATCTGGGGAATGGCATGACGACGTTCCATGCCCAATGGTGGAGGGAGAACCAGGTGGGGTATAGAGAATGGAAGGGCGCTGATCCTTTGCGCCATTTTAATTTGATGTGGCTCGGTTACTAACCATGTGCATGCCTTTTTCTTGCAGATCCCAACGCCTTTCATCGGCACTTTCACCTAGTTAACCGGGTGGACTTGGAGATTGTTCTTCAAGCGGCAGTTTTTGTAAATGACAATGATGGTCAAGTCAGAGCCGCTCACAAAATCTTAGGGTACGCTCCTCTTCAGAAGTCGTTCGCCGACCCAAAGCATGTGATTAGCGCTAACCGTCCTCGGCTTCCAAAAATTACTGTAGTTGAACAAGGGTTTTTGATCTCCGAAGGATCTCTTGTCCTAGAGGGCATCCCATTGGTGGGCTTTTCGTCGCTTCATCGCGTAGCGGAGGACGAAGATAATTTGGATCCATCCGAGGAGGGTTTTGGGGCATTTGATCAAGCTGACCCATCCGAGGATCCTTCTGGCGATCTAGGGGACCTAGACTTGTCCGAAGCGGAGCTATTGTTAGTGGGTACATCCTCCCAAGCCGAGATGGGACTTAAGAGAAAGCCCCCGACCAGCTTACTTGACCTCCTTGAGGGTCAACTGGGGAAGGGTGCGCAGGGAACACCACAGTCCAGTGTTCCATCTCCACCACTTCAGCCCCAGACCATCCAGACTAGGTCATCCTCCACTAAGTCGCAGCCACAATCTCCCCGCCCCAAACTTCCTGCTCCTCCTCAATCAGCTCTGCCTCCTCGGCCGGAGCCCACTAACTCAAAGAGAAAAAGGAGTCCCAAGGGGAAGGAACCCATGGACAGGGGAAAATCCCAATCCTCTCAGGAGAGGGATGAACCCTCGCGAGTTCAGAAACAATTAAAGATTGAGCACCAGAGCAAAGGGAAAGGGGCCGAGGCCCAATCCGCCTAAGGCAAGGGGAAAGGGATCAAAGCCCAATCCGCGTCGAGTGCTTGGCTTCCCGCCCCCATGCTTCACGGGGGGCCATTGCTGGAAACCGCATCCATGAGGGACCTTAGAGATGGCGAGGGCGGTTATGTAGCCGATGCGCTAAGGAGAACCATGCTGCTTCCCACCGATGTGGATGAATTGAAGAACATGAGGATGTAGGAGGTTTTTCTCAGTACGAAGAGGTACTTGGGTATGGTAAGACTCTTGAAACCTAAAACTTTATTAACTCTTGCTCCCAGTCTTTCACTCACGATGTATTTATCTCACTTGACAGGCTCTCTAGACCACCTAAAGGATGGAGGAGGAAGTTGACAAACAGAGTAAGGTCGCCGAGAATGAACGCGCCAAACGCATAGACGCCACGCGGACTCTCAAAGCTTCCGAGGACGACCTTGCAAAGGCTAAGGAGGCCTTAAAGGAGGCTATCCGAGAGAGGGATAATGCCTCGGCAGGTTTAAATGGCGCCCAAAGACAAGCTGAGAAACAGACAAATCGTCTACTCGAAGCCGAGGATCAGTTGCAGATAGCCAAGGAACAGATCAGTGATTTGAAGAAAAAACTAATCCTGGCAAAAAATGCAAAGGGTGTGGTGGAGTTTGTCCAGGACGAAGCCGTGAGGGCCAAGCAAGAGGCTGAGTTTGCCAGAAATGAGGCCGAAGCTGCTAGGGATAAGGCCGAGGATGAGGGTTACAATACGGGGGTAGCTGAAACCCAAGCCTCCCTTAAAGCCCAAATTCCCGGAGTGTGCAGGCTATACTGCTCCCAGGTTTGGGAAGAGGCCTTAAAACGGGCTGGGGTGGGTGCGTCGTCTGATTTGTGGAAGGCAGAGAGCATATTTTACCCTCCTGCCATCCGTGAGGCCGCCTCCGCCAGCTCCGAGGCTGTGAGTGATCAACACGAGGCAGAGGTTACTCAGTCAGAGGCTGCACAGATCAGCATCCCTTCTGGTGAGTCGCTTGAAGGGGAAGAGCCTCATAATGCGATAGAAGCACCTGGAGGTATTAATCCCGAGATGCCCAAGGAGGTTGCCGAGCCTGTGGTTGGAGCTCAGACTCCTGTTGCCGATGAGCCAGCCATTCTTGCTCAGCCCCTACAGGCAATTCCCCTCACTGAGGTCCCCAAGAGCATTGAAACCGATCCTGCTCAGCCTTCCCCAGAAGGGACTTTCCTCCAGGGCGTCGAAGCTAGCCCTGTTCTGCCTTCCCAGGATGTGGCCGACACAGAATTGAAGAAGTAGAAACCCCAGCCAGCCTCCGCATTTGTTTTTAGTTTACTAATTAACTAGTTTCTTTTTTATTTTGAAAACTTTATAGTTCGCTTGTAGTTGAACTCATTAACCATATATATGGAATTCTTTTCTTTCTTTAAATTACATGATAGCTGTCCTTGCCGATGCTTACTGTTGTTGCGAATCTTCTGATTTTTGAACTAGTTATCTTTAACACATATGAATGGTTGTGCATATGATATGTTTGGAATTATATCCTGGAACCCTAACTTACCCACACCCATAGGACGTTGAATTCGTGTCTGAACCTACTTCAGTGAAGGCATAGGCACCATCCGAGATGTCCTGTATGTTGTTAGGACCAACTTGGTATCCAGATTTCTTTTAAATAGTTGGTTTCCCCATAGGTTTGAGTCTGAGGACCATACAATACCTTGGTTCTGTCCAAAACTTAGTTTTTAAGTAGTTGGTTTTCCCATAGGTTTGAGTCCGAGGACCATGCAATACCTTGGTTCTGTCCAAAACTTGATTTTTAAGTAGTTGGTTTCCCCATAGGTTTGAGTCCGAGGACCATGCAATACCTTGGTTCTGTCCAAAACTTAGTTTTTAAGTAGTTGGTTTCCCCATAGGTTTGAGTTCGAGGACCATACAATACCTTGGTTCTGTCCAAAACTTGATTTTTAAGTAGTTGGTTTCCCCATAGGTTTGAGTCCGAGGACCATACAATACCTTGGTTCTGTCCAAAACTTCGTTTTTAAGTAGTTGGTTTTCCCATAGGTTTGAGTCTGAGGACCATATAATACCTTGGTTCTGTCCAAAACTTGATTTTTAAGTAGTTGGTTTCCCCATAGGTTTGAGTCTGAGGACCATATAATACCTTGGTTCTGTCCAAAACTTGATTTTTAAGTAGTTGGTTTCCCCATAGGTTTGAGTCTGAGGACCATACAATACCTTGGTTCTGTCCAAAACTTAGTTTTTAAGTAGTTGGTTTCCCCATAGGTTTGAGTCCGAGGACCATGCAATACCTTGGTTCTGTCCAAAACTTGATTTTTAAGTAGTTGGTTTCCCCATAGGTTTGAGTCTGAGGACCATGCAATACCTTGGTTCTGTCCAAAACTTGATTTTTAAGTAGTTGGTTTCCCCATAGGTTTGAGTCCGAGGACCATGCAATACCTTGGTTCTGTCCAAAACTTGATTTTTTAAGTTTGGGGAGATTAGCCCCTCGGCCAAGGTGTGGGAAATTGGTTTGGGGGGATTAGCTCCTCGGCCAAGCCCCTAGAACCATCTGCGCTATCGACGCTTCGAAGCGTAGCCCCTATTGAAGAAACGTAGCCCCTAGTGGAACTTTATGTTAGGACACTACAACAGGCTGTTGGAAATGATGGGGGGACTTTCTCGATCCACCGCCTGTGCCAACACACAAGCCTTTCCCATAGACGGCGCCAATTGTAAGGACTCAATTTGTAACGACCCCAAAATGATATTGGGTTCGCGCGTTGAGGGCCCAAACAATACAATTTGTAGAGCGTGGGTTTGAAAGGCTAGGCCTTGGTCACTGAACGGTGGTTAGTCGTGGTGTTCATACAGAATTAAACCATGTTCGCTCGAGGAGTCTTTCTCCTCGAGACGGTCTGGGAGGCTCTGGTTCTTGGCCTTTTTTCTCAGCCCATTTTTTTTGACTTATCAGTCTTCACATTATGTAGCCCCTCTTGGCTGATCCTAGCCCTCCACCTGTTGATCAGGCAGGTGCCTATTCAAGTACCTGTCCCATCAGCTGCTTCCCCTTGCTTTTTGTTAGTTACAATAACCAAAACCACACTGTTCATGTGTCTTTTCTCATTAATATGGTTGGGACGTTTGTGGATGCATTAAATGCGGAGGGAACGTATTTACCTTGAACTACCTCCACACCGTACCCCCACGTGGGTCCCATTCTACTCGCCTCTTCTTCCGGGGGCCATTTGGAGGCTGCCCTTGATGACATGTCACTCTTCCCTTCGGAGTCTTGGGATGCCGAGGACAGGGTCATCCTCGGCTGCGTCTCTAGGCTATTTGGTCTTTCCCTACTCGTCCTCGGTAACTACCCTCCTCGGCATGGGCCCTAGGCCCTAGTGGAAAGTGGGCCGGGTCGTAAGTTCTTTGGCCCCACATCAATAATTTAAGGGAAAAAAAAACTTTTCAAAATTAAAAAATGAAAAAACAAATTTTAATAAAATTTAGAGACTAAAATAGTATTTTAGGGTTTAGGGTTTAGGGTTTACACTAATAATTCTATACTCCACATCTATCATATAACCATGCTAAATATTTCATTAGGTAATTGTCCAAAAAAACAATCCCCCTTCTTTCACAAAACCGTTATTCCAGTTTGGTGACATAATCCAGCAAACGCATATAAATATAATAATGTCTTATCTAATAGACATAGCAATCATCGTATAGTATTAGTTCAAAGGGTCTACGATTCTACGTTATATTTCGTAGATTATTCAAACCCTTAGAGCTATATATGATAATACCACACCTGCATAAGGGTTAGTATGATATAATTTTGCACAAATGCATGCAATTGCAAGCTTCCCAAGCTTCATGGGATGCATAAGCAAGCATTCAGATCATCAAAGTGAGCCAAAAACTGAAGTAAAATAGCAACACTTTTAAAACCCAAAAGAAACATAACATAGATTATAGCATATAAGATGCTAATTAATTAGTCCAAGCTAATTGTCACCCATAAGCTGGGGATAATACAACACACAAGTCTGAAATTTATGAAAATACAACAAGTCCAAATCTTTTTAGTTTTTTGGAGGATAGGCACTCACACATACTGAAATAAAAATAACATAGATAAGAAAATGTCAGCAGAGAGATCCACCACTTACATCTTCATCTTCATGTTCCCATGTCATACAAGCTTTGGAGGGCTGAGCAACTATTGGAACTTTGGGAGATGCTTCATCACCTTGCAAAAGAAGCCCACCAAGAATTCACATAGCTCAAACGCTTCCTCGACCTACAGTCGTCTCGTACAACTCCATTTCCCTGCCCAACTGATCGAGTATCAAGTAATTAGTCACGTCCGAGGACACCTCAAACTGCCAGTTGCTGTCATCAAAATCGGAAATACAAGGCATCTCCTCATCCTCAAGCATGGGCACATAGACATTAATATTATTTTCAGGGGGCATAGCGTTGTTTAGAGACACACCAGTATTGGCCGCCTCGTTGTGATTGTAGACGTTGCTTAGGAATGCTGCCCAGTTTGGGGAGGTGAGGTCTGAGTTCTCAAGCTGAACTTGAGGGTTGTTGTTCACCATATTCACCACGTACACGCTTGACTCTGAGAGGTTGTTGTTGTTGTTGTTGTTGATGGAGTTGTCGTTGACGTGCATATTGGATGAGGTCACTGCCTTGATGTAGCTTTGCAGGAGGGTGGCGCTAGAGTTGGAGTCCCTACTGTTCTTCTTTGTGTTCTGCCTTCTTTTGGTTGCATTCCAGTGATTTTTGATGGTGTTCTCAGTCCTTCCTGGCAGCCTCCTAGCAATTTCTGCCCATTTGTTTCCAATTTGCTTGTGAGCTTCAATCAGGATCCTATCTTCCTCTTCAGTCCAGTTATCTTTCTGCAAACATGACAAAGAATAATGTGTGTAAGAAGGATGAATATATATATATAGAATCAACTTGAAATAGATTGTGGTCATACTATGGCAAAGATAAATATATATATATATATATATAAGCATTTGTATGATGCACTATTTAATGTGTCAATTCTTGTGTGTGTTGGTGTGTGCATATGAATTGATGGAAAGTATAATGAATGTAAGCAATACTCTTGTTACATGTATATCAAATTCATAAACATGAACTACACGAAAAGTAATATTACATACATCCACTACATAATTCCGCCTCATGTACTAAATACTTTATTATATACAGGATTTCTTATACAAAGAAAAGAGAAAATTAACTGTGAAACATGTATGCATATCATTGTTTTACTTCAAAATGATACACTCTATTTGAAACACACTCAATACACACACACACATTACATGTAATGTAATTTGATGTGACGTTATGCTACTCCACAGCTTTTCAATTTTCATTGAATAAGTATTTTTTTACAAATTATCAATTGTTGGATTAAATTATCCTCTTACACGCTTTATGCTTGCGAATTATATATCAAAAAGATTAATTGAAGATCATTAACTATCTAACCATAAAATGTCTAAATTAATTTAAGGTTTTCCAACTTTAAAATTATACACAAAACATAAGTTTGTGATCAAATAATAAATAACTTCTAATTAACACGAAATTTGAAACATGTATGGGTTTTATTCGATTCACGATTTGAGAAAAAAATAACACTATATAAATATAGCATAAAAAATGGAAATGAGAGAAAAAAAAAATGTAGATAGACATATGTATTAGTATATTACAAAGTTGAATATATATTCTAGACTAAAAAAATGACTATGTATGTTAAGTAATTTCTCTATTATATTTCCACTTAGTAAGATACTTATATTGTCTTAATATAATTTTAAGATGCTAAATTAAATCAACTAAATAAATATTGAATATATTTAGTATTTTTTTCTTCAATTTTTAATTGTGGTTCGCAAGCAAAAATATATAACAAATAAATGAAGATATAATATTTAATTCTATTCTTTCTGTCACTTAGTCCTAAAAAAATTAATTAATGTCTCATAATATTATAATTTAAATTATTTTATTTTTATATTTCAAAAAATAATTTATTTTTTATTTACAATTCAATATATGTAGATACATATCAGATGTAGCAATAACATCTCTATTCATTCAAATTATAGAAAATTCTTAATAGATAAAAGAAATTCAAGTTTATAATAAAACTAATAAAATATTGGGTTTAATAGAAATAGTAAAATATGGAATTAAAAATATTGATTTTGATAATTTCATTATTGTCCTTGATGACACATCTTAGTAAAAGAAATAATTATATATATTGCCAAAAAAATATTTAAGTTTTGTCAAGTTGGAGTATTTTATACAAGTATAATATAGGAAATTTTTAATTCATGTTTAGTACATTTAATTAAAAAAACATATAGTTTTAGAGTATTTTTGTTTCATAATATAAATTAAACAAGTTTCTTGAAAAAAAATAAAATCGTATGGGTTATAATGTAGTATATGTTATAGTACACATATTACTAATCATGAATTCATCATCTGAAATGAAAAGATCATTCTTTATATTTTTTTAAAAATAATTATGTTCATTATAATGAGAATCAATACAATTAGCTTTAATTTGCTAATGAGCTCGATGTACATTAAAAATCCCTCGCTGTGTTGGACTTAGGATATAACTTGAAAAGGAAATTAAGGCAAATTATATTTTAACCCCCAATTTTTTTTTTTTTTTTTAATACAAGATAGAATTCTACTCTAGCCTAATCTAAGTGTACATGCGTGTGAAGTTTCCTTCTAGATACTTGAACCCCGACCCTTGCCCTTCACACCCCACAAGCACTTATACTTATGGAGTGACCATCACACCAAGGATGTGCGGTAGTAACCCCCAAATCTTATTGTTAGAAAGATAATTAAGTTTACAATATTGAGAACCAACAGTATTAAGGGCTAGTTTTATTATTTAGTCTAATTTCAATAATACCCTTGATGAACTTTACGAATTTCCTTGTAGTGTTGTGCCTAGGATAAAACTCAAAAATAAATGGATAAAATATATTTTAAATCCTATACTTTAGAGATATTTTTAAGTTTAACTCTATAGTTTCAAAATTTTCTATTCAAAACTGAAAGTTCAAATAGTGTAAAAACACCTTTGAATGTTTAGACCCCCAATTTACAAATTAACCAATTCAAGCTCTATGTCAAACAACTAGTGTGCGGAAAATGAACAAAAACTATAAAACAAAATTGGTAAACAATCTAAGCCAATTTAAAATCACAACCCACAGCAGATAATAAAAGGCAAAGATAAAAGGGAAGGAAGATGCAAACACAAGGACAACACGCGATGTGTTATTGAAGAGGAAACCGAAGCCCTCGGTGTAAAACCTCTCCTCCGCCCTCCAAACGGTAAACAATCCACTAGAAAATGTAGTTGAGATACATGGACAGTAATAGACTCTCCAAGCCTAATCTACCCAGTGCACCTAAGCCCTCCAAGCTTCTTACTCCAACGAGGTTGCGCCGAACCTATTTCTTTTCTAACTTCCCGGATTCCGCTACTTGACCATAGCATTAACCAATGTAAATTGGTTCCTTCCTAACTACTTTCCAGAACACCAAACAGCCCAGAACACCAAACAGCTCTCTCACAGTAATGGATATGGTGAGAAAAAGGTTTTGATAAAATGCCTCTCAAGGATTTAACAATGGAGAGGAAGAGAGTTGAGGAATTTGAAGAGACTCTTATGTAAAGATTGTAGATAAATCAATCTTGTTTTACTCTAGGGTTTCTCTCTCAAAATTCTCTCTAGAAGCTCTCTTTCTTTTGTGGGTATAAGGGGGTATATATACTAGGGTGAGAGAGGAATGTGAAACGTCAAGTTTTTCAAAATAGGGCTGGCTCGCGGCTTGGCCTCGCGACTTGACTGAGTCACAAGATCCAGTCGCGAGATAACTAAATGGCTAGTTGTCCTATTTTGTCCTGTAGTGCTCCAGCTAGCATGGCGGTTCAACTTTTGGCATGTTTGGCACGTGTGCTGCTTCTGGCGGCTTGCAACAGTGAGTCACCCGCGAGATCCAGCCGCGAGACTCTGTTTTCTTGTACACTCTTGAACATTCAACACTCTATCTCACTCACTACCCTTACAACAAACCCACCTAAATACAGGGTTACTAAATGCTGAAATACAAGCAAATTTGGCACGGAATAAAGCCAACAAAATAGTTGATTAAATTCAACCTTACAAAAACCTTAAAGTTTAAGATTTGTTATAAATTAAACCCTACACTTTCACTAACTTCAAATTGGACCTTGAACTTTTGAACTTGTTATCAATTTAAACATCCAATCAAATCTATAGGTTCCAAACTAGTAAAATATTTTTAATCGAATAAGAGACTTAGAATTAAAATCTCACCTACACTAAAAATTATACTTATCAAACCTGGCTCAAATATTGACCTGATTTATGAGTCGGGTCACTAGGTCTTCGGATAGATTTATGAAATTGGTTATGATTCCTAAAAGAGATACAAGTAACTAGAGATATTATGTAATTAATTGGTTCAACAAGTGAATTATCGTTCGAATCGTTGGGTCAAATAATATTTTTTTTAATTATATATATATATATATATAAATTAAGTTTGAGAAATCATAATATAAATATGTAAATTAAAAAAAAAAAAGAGCATATACCTAAATTAAACTTGCAATTATGATTCAAAATCAAGGTTTCACAATAGCATAGTAGTATTTTGATAGGATGAGAGTCTTGCATGTAGATATATAGATAGACAAAGAAATGCACTTTTTTTTAAAAATCTTTAGGTTTTCTACTCTTTAAATTACCATATCATAACATATTAAACGATAAAAAAAATTAATAAATTAAACCAATAAATGTAATTTTACAAATTTTACAAACTCAACTAAGCTATATAAATCCATCCAGGTTACTCAAGTCACAACAGACCCACTGTGTCTAACCAAGTTATACGTAGAAACGATCCATTTAAACACCCGGATTGGTCTAGGTTTCGAGTCACCGAGTTTTCAGTGCGATCAATCGGATCGGTTCTGGTTTAATACTTATATAAAAACCAATTAGTGTATTAAGGATAAGTACATCAAGGGCCAGTTGTTTTGAGATTAAGAAAAACTGGACCAATTAGGCACTCATCGGGATGCATGTTCATGCATTGTCAAGCAAACTGACAAATGCTGGATATATAGGGTAAGTATTCAAATACTTTTGAAAACGCGTAGACAAAAAGAAAAATGTAAAACAAAAAAGCTACGTCATAATCTCTATACATTTGATAACACGTGTCAGAAAAGTAAATATAATTACCAGAATCTTAATAAATGAAAAACTACAAATATACAACGCGGCATGTAAATATATGTATATATTTGTAAAATTATTATTAAATAAAAGAGTTTTGCTCTTATATATATGAATGAATTTATTTTCATAAAAATATGTAGATATGTACGGATTTCTGCATAAATGGAAGGTAATATAGAAAGAAGAGATGAAAAAAGACCCTAATGTCAGGCCGCAAATGGTTGTGCCATCTTTCCCTGCACTGCTTTCCCACTCTCCCAGTAATGATCCTAGCAATTTGAGACCATTTCTTTATACCAAACCGGTCTACCAACTGCACCAATAGCCTGCAAATAGAGATTTACAATGACCAATTCTTTATCAGTAAATAACAATACCAACCATAAAACCCTAGTTGGAAGGAAAAAACAAAAAAAGAAAATTTTGAGAGAATATATTCCTGAATTTTCCAAGAAATAAAACAAACAAAAATGAACTAATATAATTCTCTACTGGCCTGTCTTCTTGTGGAGTCCATTGCCCTTTGATTATGTTATAGTATTTCTTTCGAGCTTTGCTTGCCTTTCTCATGTGCAGTCGCTGCTGCTTCTTCAGATCAACTTTGCTAAGATATTTATTAGTTTCAGCTGCTGTGCATGACATGTTTTCAGCAAAACTACCATTTGCTGATCCGAGTTGTTGAGTATTGAGAAGCAGATATGCCTCAGTTTGGGCTACAGGATTGTTTTGAGGATTATCCCTAAGGCCTAGGCTAGCATCACTCTCAAGGCCATGCATGTTTCCATTTCTGCCATCAGGTGCAAAAACAGAAGATGCATAAGCATTGAAATCACAGTAAAACTCATTTGCAAAAAGTGAAATTGGACCTACATATGGGATTTGAATCCCAGCAAGGAGGTTTGAGGTAGATCCCACGAGGTTGACATGATCAACATGGTGGGGATTCAAGTTGGACCCATAAATGGGAACAGCATGATCAAAATGGTGAACATTATTAGGAACCAAGGCATTAGAAGAATTAGAGCCTGCTATGGAAAATCTATCTCCCCCCAACTCATTTGGTATCTCTTGTTTTGAGGGACTACCAGAGAGAAGGTTGGGAAAATAAGGAAGATCTCCACCAAACGCCATGCAGCTGTATAAGAGAGAGGAAATAACAAAAGGGCTAAAGAAAGGAAGGATAGCTTAATGTTGGTGTGAGAGAAAGGGGGGGTCCCTGGGGGGGTATTTATTAGTGAAAGAAAGGCTAGTCTGTGGCCCCACTGACTCGAAAACCATTGATTTTCTATATCCTACGGCTAAGATTTCTTGTTGAGTGTGACTGTTGAGCTTCCACTCTTAGTATTTTTCACTATTTTCAAGTGCGGATTGCGGAGAAAAGAAAAAGAAATTAAATCAATTTTTTTTTTTTATAAAATAAAATAAAATAAAAAGAGTTTTTTTTTTTTTTTTTTGAGAAATGAACTAGTTGTATATATAATGATTGGGTAGTTATAATGTTTGTACTTTATAAGAAAAATTAATTCTCGGACAAGTGAAAGACACATGGAAGACATGGGTGATGCCTTTTGCTCCGTTTTAAGGCAAAATAACCCACCAACGGCATGAGTCTAATTTCTTTACTATATAAATTTTTTTGTGTGTTTATTTATATATTAGAGCCATTCATAATGCCCTCCAAGCAAATATCACGGTTCTACTATGAAGAATCATATAGTGGAAATTAATTATTAGGTGGGACAATGCAACAATTTGGTGGCAACAAAAAAAGTAAATTTTGTTTTGGCTTCATGAATGAGGTTTCTAAATTCTAATACCCTTATCATGAGCTTAAAAAAATTAATATTGCTTGCTTCATTGGATTTTTTCTTAGCAAGTGCCAACTAATTTTTTAGGACTTTTTTTTTTTTTTAAATGTAGCTGTAAATGCTATTTTATATTAATTATAATTGTGAGCCAAAGTGCAAAGTAGTCGAGATAAATCAATTTTGTTGAGAAAGAGAGTTCAATTTGTAATGATTTTTAATTTTTTTATAACAAAATAATGTTTGTTAGGCAATGTTCTCATCAATTAAAAGAGTTACGGTTTATTTATGGACCAATTAAATTATCATTCGGATCTCTGAAATGTGTGTGTGGCTTTTTATTTTTTTATTTTTATTTTTTTTTCAAATAAAAAAAGGTCCTAACAATTGATCAAACCCGTATAAAAATAAAAGGCCCTTTTTGAGGTCCCTCTTTGAAGCTCAACTCTCATAAGAAAAAGGCCCTTTTATGGAATTTGAAGGAAATTTTCTTTGAATTATTTTCATTGAACATATATATTCTTTACACTCAATAATAATTTTATGCATCTGATACATATGAGATTCACACGCTTTGAGAGAAAGCATGCATGCATATATCTCCTATCACTAAATACCCAAAAAGTGAAGATGCATTTTAGATACCATTCACAAATGTTTTGTCTTAATGTGAGGGTAATAAAGTAATTCAAAACTCAGGTTTGCAACCATATTTATCCATTAGGTATTGTGGTTTTTTTATTTTATTTTTTATTTTTTTAATTTAATAATTGAGAGAGGGGAAATTTTAAACCTAGATATCATCGCTAGAAACACTAAAAAAAATGTGAAAATTAATTAAGTTATAAGGCTTAAGGTATTGAAGTTGAAATTTGAAATTAACCTGAATAGGCCTCTCTTTTTTTTCTTTTTCTTTTTTTTTTCTTTTTTTAAAAAGGGATGGGCTTGTTTGAAGCCATGCATGACTCATAAGCTATTTGTAATTTTGTTTTCTTAAGAATGAAGGCTATGTGTAAGTTAATTAAAGGGATCAAATATTTATAAGAAATTTACTTTTGAATTGTTTTCATTGAACCGACTTGTGTGTAAGTTAATTAAAGGGGATAACTTATTTAAAAGCAATTTACTTTTGATTTATTTTCATTGGACTAACTTGATCATGTTATGCGAACTTGTTATATATATATATATATTCTTCACACTTTCAACAATAATTTCACGCGTTCAGATATATATTTCATAATGTGTGGATCTCATAGCTACGTGAGATCCACACTTTATGAAAGAGAGTATGCATGCATATATCTCCTATCACTAAAAACCCACAAAGTGAAAGATGTGTTTTATATATTATCCCAAATTTTTTTGGTCTTAAAGTGAGGGTAATAAAGTCATTTAAAACTTAGGCCTGTAACCATATTTGTTTTTTAGGTATTGTGGGGTCTTTTTTTTTTTTTGAAAAAAAAAATCTTATAATTTGATAATTGGGAGAGGGGGAGATTTGAAACCTAAATGTTTCCATTGAAAATACCAAAAGGTGTTAACCAATTAAGTTACAAGATTTTAAATATTCACTTCTTCTTCTCCTTCTTCATTTTTTTTTTTTTTTTTTTTTTTGAGAAACAAACACAAAAACACACACACAAGTGAGAGCAAATGAGGTTTTAACACAAATGTACACCACAATCTCCACTCATAAGATGTGTGCTTATTTTTCTTCTTAAGAATTAAAGTTTTGTTTAAATAGGGGAGCAATTAATTTATAATTGAATATTTCACATCTCCTTAATTGGTATCTAATTTAATGGCTATATGGCCACCTCCTATTCTTTTTTATTTTTATTTTTTGAGAAACAAATACACACACAAGGGAGAGAGAATGAGGTTTTAATACAAAAGTACACCACAAGCTCCATTCATAAGATATGTACTTATTTTTCTTCTTAAGAATTAAAGTTGTGTTTAAATAAAAGGGGAGCACTTAATTTGTAATTGAATATTTCACATCTCCTCAATTGGTATCTAATTTAATGGCTGTATGGCCACTTTTCTTTTCTTTTCTTTTTTTTTTTTTTTTTTTTTTTTTTTTTTTTTTTTTTATATTGGAGAAACAAACACAAACATAAGGAAGAGAGAATGGAATTTTAACACAAAGGTACACAACAAGCTCCATTCATAGGATGTGTACTTATTTTTCTTCTTAAGAATTAAAGTTGTGTTTAAATTAAAGGGGAACACTTAATTTGTAATTGAATATTCCACATCTCCTCAATTGGTATCTAATTTAATGGCTGTATGGCCACTTCATCTTTTTTTTTTTTGGAGAAACAAACACAAACACAAGAAAGAGAGAATGGAATTTTAACAAAAAGGTACACCACAAGCTCCATTCATAAGATGTGTACTTATTTTTCTTCTTAAGAATTAAAGTTGTGTTTAAATTAAAGGGGAACACTTAATTTGTAATTGAATATTTCACATCTCCTCAATTAGTATCTAATTTAATGGTTGTATGGCCACTTCATCTTTTTTCTTCTTCTTCTTCTTCTTCTTCTTCTTCTTCTTCTTCTTTTTTTTGGGAGAAACAAATACAAACATACACACAAGGAAGAGATAATGAGGTTTAAACACAAAGGTACACCACAAGCTCCACTCATAAGATATATACTTATTTTTCTTCTTAGGAATTAAAGTTGTGCATTTAATTTAAATTAAAGGGGGGCACTTAATTTGTAATTGAATATTTCACGTCTCCTTAATTGCTATCTAATTTAATGGCTATATGGCCTTTTCTTCTTCTTTTTCTTTTTTTTGGAGAAACAAATACAAACACAAACACAAGGGAGAGGAAATGAGGTTTTAACACAAAGGTACATAACAAGCTCTACTCATAGGATGTGTACTTATTTTTCTTCTTAAGAATTAAAGTTGTGTTTAAAGTAAAGGGGAGCACTTAATTTGTAATTGAATATTTCACATCTCCTCAATTGGTATCTAATTTAAAGGCAGTATTTATTCCTAATTAAGTTATTACTAAAGTTAGAAATATGCACCACCGCACTCCCTTGGTGCGATGGTCACTCCACAAGTATAAGTACTTGTGAAGTGTAGGGGACAAGGGCCGGGGTTCAAGTCTCCAGGAGGGAGTTTCATACACATATACACTTAGATTAGGCTAGAGTAGAATTCTATCTTGTATCAAAAAAAAAAATGCCATTACTTTACATGGATATTGCCAAAAAAAAAAATTTATATCTATTAAACTCCACTTTTATATCTATTAAACTCCAATTTTTTTTCCTTGAGAGTAATGCTTTTTTACAAAAAAATTTACAAACTGTTAATATGATGAGTGGTTATTGGTAAATGAAAAAATGATGTTAATAGTGGGCCTAAGTGAAAACCAATAAGGAGTTGACTACATCAATAATTTGTAAAAATATTATAAAATAGTTTATATCTACGGTATTACTCTTCTTCCTTTAATCCATAGTGCAAGGAATATGTGCATATTTTCCTATTTGGTATGCAAGAAGCAATAAAAATGAAGTGTAAATGGCATTTCATTGATTGTATGGGCTTTAAGAACAATTAGTATTAGACTTTAATGTGCTTTAATTTACTTCTGTAAAAGACTTGATAAATACTCCATTTTGAAGTAAAATATATTGCCTCATAAATATCTTATTGTTGGCCATGAATAATGACTGAATTTTGCATCACTTGCTTGTGAGTCAAACTCCTTGAAATAGATCAGAGCAATCTTTACTTCCGGATAATTGCTGTTGAAAGATGAAACTTGCAAAGGACACTATATATATATATATATATAGAGTGTCATGTTCAAATTACACCTAGTGTAACTCTAAATAATATTACACCAGCAAATAACTAGTTATAGAATTCATATTTTGAAAATCTCAATGTTGAATTACATGTTCTATATGTTCTTAACAATTATGTCAATTTTCATATCAATTGGATGTTATTTACCATTTGATCCATAAACTCATCTTTTATACATTATTTTAAACTATAAAAATTTGAATTTAAAAAATTGATTGATAATAAGGCTATTAATCTTTGATCACCTTGAAATTTTGAAAGCATGGAAAATATATGAAGATAATGTAATCTAACGGTAGATTTGTTAAAATTTGCACCCAATTAAAAAAATTGAGTGGTGTAACATTACTTAGAGTTACACCAGGTGTGACTTAAACCCATTATATATATATACATACATACATACATACACGACTCGTAATATTTCAGAAATATTTGAATGGTGCCCATTTTAGAGCCTTTTGGCTTAGAAATTGAAATCCTTTACTTGCACTTCATCTCTCGTTTTTTTGCTCATGAGTTGTTTCTTTTCTTATCTTATCTTAAAAGGATAAGTAGAAATTCAATTTTTAATAATATTTTGATGAAAATTCAATGGTGATTGCTCCTTTTTGCTATTCATGAATAAGGTTTCTTCAAATCCAATTTGAATAATAAACAGGATTTGAAATAAAATCATAAAAGTGCATCTGCTGTTTAGTCGTTTGCAGCTTCGTGAAGATTCTCAAATTACTTCTACACAAGTTTGAGACATTTTATTGAAGTATAGATAGAAAACTAAAAATAAAAAAATGAGAGGGTTAATATTTTGATAAGTATTTTCTTTTTCTTTTTTGTGGGGGAAGGGTTGGGGGGTTCATATTAAGGCCTGATTATTTTAGCTTAAATGTTTGTCTTATTTTTAATGTCCACTTGTGCCTAACTTCTTAAAATTTCATTTTTTTGTAGAAACTTTTATTATGAGTTTTAAATTTTTAATTAGTTTAACTGATAAAAATTTTTGTTATCAAATAAGGTGCATGAGTTTGAATCCAATCCACACAAAAAATAAATACATTGCCATGGCCAGAAGGTTAAGGGTTATCATCCTAAAGGAGACACCATAAATTTCAAACTGTATCTTATGAGAGAGAGTGTGTGTATATATGTGGTATTTCTATTTAATTTATTTTTAAAAAGGAAAATTCAATGCTAAAAGTTTTGTTCCTCCATGCACAGGCCAGCCAATCATATCAAAAGAAAAAGATATAGGTCGACTTGGCTAGCTGGAATATTTTATTATTTAGATGTATGCTGATTATGTGGCGAAATGTAGTGCATGAAATACATCTGTAGCAACTCTAAGACAAAATAATAGGAAGGACCTAATCTCACGTTACAACTTACAAGTGAATTGGCTCCAGTTGCCTTCACAAAAGCAGGATAGCTTTGTCCCATTTCTCACCAATAGTGGCATTTAAACAATAAGGCCTAAAAAAAAATCTACAAGTTATTGAGAAATAAAATAAAACAAAAAAACAAGGTCATGCATTTCTGTTTGCCAGGAAAACAAGATGAGAGGTCATGCTCCATAATTTTTAGCACTACAGGTTTATTAAATAGGTAATTTGGTTGATTTTCTACTTCATTAAGTGTCCATTTTTCTTTTCTAAAAAAAAAGTTTTGAGAATAATTATGGTGACATTTTACCTTCAAAGACTTTTTTTTTTACACAATTTGAAGAAGTGGTAAGTCGTGAATAGTGAATAATAAAAATGATACTAGTTATAGCTTATATGAAAGTGATTTTTCAATGCTCACAATTTACAAACTTAATAAATTATGAAAAAATTGTGTGAGTAACAGAGTTGATTATGACCTAGAGGTTTCTCTCCCTCCAATGAAAACACTGTATTTAACAAGTCACTATCGTTGCCTTCAAAATGATAGCATCTCCTTTGAAATGGCAATGGTTTAAAAGATTGAACTATTAAAATAACCCTTTTTTTCCATTTTGAAAATGGCAAACGTCAACAATTTTGATCTTCGTAAGCAAAGAAGTAAAATGGCACTACAAAAAAAAAAAAAAAAAAAAAAAAAAAAAAAAAAAAGGAAAAAAGGAAAAGAAAGAGAGTAGTCTATCCCAATGTTTTCTTTTGTGGCGGTTCCTAAAAACACCTCTATGTGTAACCTATAGCGGTGCTTCCTAGGTCTATAGCAGCGCTTTAGACGGATGTACCTATTAAGGTGATATATCCTAGGCAAGTCTATTGAGACGATTCAAACCCGACACTAGAAAACGCTGGTATAGACTTAATGGACCTATGCCGGCACTTTAAAGACGTATAGCAGCATTTTTGAAGTACCAGGAAATACTGGTTTTTTTTTTTTTTTTGGTAGTATTGTAGAATGTTCAAAAGGTCGGCCTGATACAATTTTAAGTTGTTCAGAGGAATCTCAAATCAAAGAGGTGTTAATTTAAGCTTAGGCATCCAACCCAAAACTCAACATTGGCCTAAGAAAATAGCTAGTGGCTACTAGTGTAATTCTTAGCCCACTAAGAAATAGCCAACCTAAAGTTTGAAGGAGTGAGATACTCGTAGACACCTCATTTTGCAACCTCCATCTAACCTCATTCAAGGGACAAAACAGTAATTTTACATCCCGAGAGTATAATAATAATTTTGACCATTAATTTCCATTTGGTTCACATTAAAAAAAATATTGAAGTTTTAACGATTAAAACAATGGCATGAACCTCAATTGGATCATTAGATTGAAAGATATGACAATGAAATTTCAACGGCTGAGATGCACCCACATGATTGAGTCAATTCATGGGTGATTATGAACAATTAATTTTAATTGGTTCCATGAGAAATTAATTTGAATTAACAATATTTCATAATTTTACCGGATTAGATTTAAAACAATCATGAGGGTGCACACATTTGATAAGTTAGATTGGTAAATATTAATAATTTATAGATAATTATTGAAATTATCTTTTAAAAAGGATAATCCAACAATAATATAGGGTTATCAATGCAAAAATAAGTGTAATTTGGCTAGAAACAAAATATTGAATTTGACCACGTGCAATAGTTGATTCCAACTCAAAAATGAAAAGTCACAAGCTAGCAATGAGTCCAAGTGCCAATGGACACCTAGACTACCACTTTGTCTGCCGATCGACCTCTCTAATTCAAATTTTAGAGTTTTGGCTCCTATTTCTTGCTCCAATTTCAACATAGAATTCAAATCCGAACCAATTAATCTACAAAGGCTCCACCCTCTTATAGAACATTCTTTCCCTTTAATTATAAATAGAGGATGAGATTCATCATTCAAGACCCTAATTCCCCTAGAGCTCTAAAGGAAGCAACAAGCACGGTCCTTGTGTATTCGGTCTTTATAGATTTGGTTTGCAACCAATTCTTTCTTTACCTTTTCTCTAGAGCTCTAGTGAACTTTTACCCCCCCGGGCTTTTGATTGTTAAATTTTATATGAGTATAATTTAGTATTGTTATCATGTTGTTCTGCATATACAAACATATTTTGTTGTGATGTTGCCATAGTAGCTAAGATCGAAGCTTGTTGGTATTTGAACATTGTTTTTGTGTTTTTCATTTGTTCATATATAGTTCATGAAATATATCATGTTGATCCTAAATTTCCATTAATCACATGTGGTAACATGTTTTTCTTTCAATTATTTTATTATGTTCATATGTTAGATCCATGATTTTCATAGATCACATGTTTTTCTTTTAAGTTCTCAATCATGTTCATATGCTATGTTCATCACTTCACATGTTTCCCTTTTTAAACTTTTCTATCTTGAGCACATGCTAAGTTCAAATCCATTTTCATTCATCATGTAGTTGTTTATTGATTCACCATTTTATGCTTGTATATATTCTTTGCAATTTCAAGTTTTTGTTTTGATCCATTCTCAATAACAAATGGCATGCTTTGTATTTGTGACATATTGTTTAAGTAATGTGACATGCCAATTGACCATTATAGTTTAGAAGACAAGTTTATTGGGCAAAGTGGTTGTCTAAAACTTTCCTACCTTGTAAATTAGCCTCCGAACTTAGCTCAAAAGTTCATAGACTAGGGTTATCCATGTAGTTTTCATCTTTTTAGAATGTAACTAGGAATAAAGTCCTGAAAATTTTCTTTTAGATTGTATCTAGGACCCAAGTCATGTAATGTTTTAAGTTGCATTCAAATTGATGTACATTTTATCAAATCAATGAAAATGAGACATTCTATCAAATGGTTTTCTTATTTTTGTTATGAAAATAAAATAAGTATCAACTCTTTGTAAAATCCTCGATTTAAGGGAGGAAAAAAAATCAATTGAATCAACATTTTGAGATGCACTAACACAACCTCACACATTTACATAGTTTTGGCCAAATAAAAGAAAGGCGAGTTGAGATTGATGTATCTCATAAATATTACTAAAGTTCACAATTACTAATCTCAGTATGATCTGAATGATTACCATGTAGTAATTAGTCAAAATGAAATGATTTTAACTAAAAATCAATATGCTTAGAATATCCAAATATAAGTTAGTGTTATATTATTTGGTGATAAACAACTCAAAAAAATTCTTGTGGCCAATATATTTCTCCTTCCAACATGTAGTCAATAAATGAAACTAGCTCTACAATAATAAAAACATTATATCCATCCATAGTTAAACAATACTATAATATGAGTTCTTTGATCAGAGTTAGAAGATAAAAGACGATAAACTTGGTGTATCTTGAAGGCAAAGAAAGTATGTGTATTGTTGTTCACAACAAAGCTTCAAATAAACTCCTTCAAACAAAACATATGTACATGATAATTCTCATTCAATGTTTATAGTGAATGCTCTTTAATGGGAAATGGATGTATATCAACCAAGAGGTTTTGGCCAGGGGAACTTATTGTTTTGCTCTTGCTATACTTCATTTTATAATCTTTTGGGAATGGGTTGGTGAGCGATAGTAGAGATTGCAAGGAGTGTGGATACTCTATTTTTTTCCGACCTATACCCAAGGTCCCCAATTCAAATGAAGAAAAAGCCTCAATCTCCTTTCAAAATGATCAACACCGTGTATCAAGTTCCTATCCCAAAGCCCAATGAAGTTCCTTGACGAATTTGGCATACACCAATCATTACCATTTTACGCTAGTGATTAAGTGATGTACGCCACTTAGAGACAACAGTCTTGAAATTACTCAATTTCATATCTAACTCAATGTTGGTTAGCTTTCAACTGGCCATCATGTCCACCAACCCTTAGGGTACAGTCTTTTAGCTATAATTTCTCTTATTTCTACAATTTTGAGAGATACACAAATATCATATCGAAACTCAGCCAAAACAAACCCTTAATATTGCGACTTAAATAATGCTCCTAAGTGCAGGATTGTCACGAAATAATAACTCAGTAAGTCTGAGGTCGAATTCACAGGAAGAAGGGAATTGATTAGCAAACCACAAGAGAATAAAACTAAAATAATAAATTTTATTTGAAATTTTTTTTGGTGGTTTAATAAAGGTAATTTAAATTGAGAGAAAATAACAATATATTAAAGTACTAAGATTTAGGGCTCCACACACAACACACCTATTGGTAGTCTTAACAATATTTATTTTATAACTCAACTAAAATTCATATGAAAGATGATCTTAGTCAGATGATTTAACAATAAGAACTCAAGAATTAATTGTCTAAGGAAGTTTTATGAAATTGATTGATTTTAGGCCAAGCAAAACAAGTGAATTAGTTCATAAGGAATACTGAGCATTTAACGTGCCGGGAGTCTACAATAAATCAAAGAATTATACAAAATTAAATAGTTTTCTAGATAAGTAAAACAATCAAAAACATAAAAATATAAGCATTAAAACCATAAAATAATTGTTAAGAACATACCAAGAAACGGTTGGGTTTCACACCTTACCTTAGCAACGCTTCTAGCAAGACATAACACAAATAAAACTCTAAAAATTGTAAATAAATTTAAAAAAAAAACCTTAATTATGTTCTACAGCAGCCCCCTCTGAATTTTGCCCTAAAGAGCATTTAAATAGGTCAAAGAATCCAATTACAAGTTGAATTTCCCTTTAGAGAAAATCTCAGGTTTTTAGGCTTCACTTAACTGACATTTTTGGCCTATTTAACTTTAGAATTCGGACTTTTGGTAAACACAAAGTTGTAGCCCTTTAAGTTATCTTTCCAACCCAACTTAAATCATCTCAATTGAACATCTGAGCCAAAAGTTATGCTTTAAATACTAACTGGTGCATAGGCTGGAATCTTAATCCGAATTGGACTTGGATTCGGTGCAAATTTCCTTTGATTTCTTGCTCCAATTGGACTTGAATTTAATTGGGTTGGCCTTCTTTGACTTCATCATGGCCCTTGTAAAATTAAAGTCCATTAGATTTCTTTTTTACACAAATCCACTTATTTAATTTCATCATCCTACAAAAACAAATTCATGCATTAAAATTCAATTAAGCACAAAATTGATTATTTAGTATTATTCCAAAACCAACTATAAAATGCATGAATTAACTCAAAATAATTATAATAATGCTTTCTAATAATGATATAAATATGTAAAATTAAGTTATTATCACTTAAACTACCATTCCCTCATTTTCAAGGTGATAGAGCAAACTTTTGAATATCGTACTTAATTTTTTAACTTTAATCGTTGGAAAGTTAGTGTCCTATTTTCAGCCAACTCCACTCTACTCCCCTCCACTCCCCCTCCCTCCCCCTTAATCAAAACAGGCCCTAAGTTGCAATTGGAAATTCAACAAATGGACCATCAAAAAATCACACCAAGTATAGACCAAATTGAGGCATGGAACTTTAACATAATCCATATTCTCCTCTATTATTTTTGGTTAATTCTAGGAATCTGTCCAAAGTGGCATACGCCTAAATTAATGGTCGTGCCGTTCAAGGACTAGCATAAGCCATATTTTGGGCATATCCCGTTCAAGGCATCATGGCATATGCCACTCAAAAGAAGTGCAAGCCATTTGGGAGTTGTGTATGACATTATGGGCATGAGCCCTAATTTTGTTTTGTTTCCAATTTTTGATTATGTACAATTTTATTTAATGTATAACGCATTTTTGTTACTTGTTTAATTTTCTTTAATCAATAAAACCAAAATTACAAAAAAAAAAATCAAATCAAATTTCTTCAATTAATGCACATTTAATTCTCCTTGTTTTTAGGGATAAGTTTTCTTCATTTGGTAGGATATTTAGTGTGAATTTAACAAGGAAAAGACAAAAGCATTAAATGGTGAAGATTTCTTAATTAAATGTTAATTTGAATTTGAATTCAAAAATTCTAAAAAGGGAAAACATTAATCACTTAAATTGAAGATGAAATTTTTTTCCTTAAATGCAACAAATTAAATTATATTGGTTAATTTATAATCTATTAATAAATGGATAAATTGCGTATTTGATTTTTATCCTTTACACCATATTTTAATTTAGTCTTTAACCTTTCAATTGTGTCAATTTGGTCCCTAACTTTTTAGTGCTATGCTAATTTAGTCTCTACTGTTATCTTTTGGATGAAAATTGATGATGTTGCAAACGGCCAAAATAAAAAAATTAGTTTATTGCCACATCAACAAAGACTATTTTTTTTTTGGACTTTAGCCATGTCATTAATTTCCATTCAAGGACTAAATTGACATATAGTACTGAAAGGTTATGGACCAAATTGACACAGTGCCGAAAGGTTGTGGACCAAATTGACATAATTGAAAGGTTAAGGACCAAATTGAAATATGGTGTAAAGAATAGGGACCGAATATATAGTTCATCCATAATAAATCAATCAAGATTTAATTAAGAAATAAATGTTAAATACTATTATAATGATACAAAAATAACAATCTATAGCACAAAGTATTTATCCAACAAAACAAAGATGTCAAACATGAGAATGAAAATAATCAAGATACTTTTGTGGCATCAATTACCTCTAACTAACATTTACTTCATTTGTAAAAATTCTAGAATCAAACATGATATTTAGAAGTTTGGTTCTTAATAAAATATTACACAAACACACGGATGATGGAAATAAAAATATGAAAAAGATACACAAACATGGAATATTAAAGAAAAATTCTGAAAAACAAAAGTAATTACGAAAGAGAAACTCATGTAAAAAACACCTTGCGGCTTGAGGATGAAGGGTTTGTAGAAATAAAAGAGCAGAAACGACATAGAGATGATAAATTGCATAAAGGGTTTTTGGAGTGGTGCTATATATATATATATATATTAGCAAGTCGGTTTGGTTTAAAACTCTCCATGTTGCTAAGCAGTAGTTGGTTTAAAACTTTTTAGTTCGTTGAGTAGTAATCACTAATCAGTTTAAAAATCTCAATTTGGTATTGTTAGATTTAGACCCCTAAGACAAACAATGTTTAACCAGTTTTAAGGCCAAGTTATTAATTAGGTCAACTATGCAAGCCTTAGGTTAAACAAATAATCAAACATATCATCCATAGCAAAAAAGTAAATAATACAATAATATGATGACCCAAAAAAACCAATGAAGCAAATTAGTTTCAAGGTAAAAAACCTGGGCGGGCCAATTCCAAGATGAACAATCAACTATCAAATGGAGATTTACAGTTAAGAATATCAATACGTAGTAAATTTAACTAAAGTTAATAAACTTAGCTCTGAATCCCACAAACTTCTCTAATATGGATTTGTTCCAAACATGAACCCCCAATCCACACACTTCAAATTCCCATTGAAGCTTTGAATCAACGTAATCCTCCAGTCTACAACTTCAAGACTACCCTTAAAGATTTAGATTCAACACTTTTGATGACTGGCTTGCAACAACTTCAGATCAACTGGTTTTGATAGTATGTAGATCGATTTCCAATAGTGACTTTAAAGGAGAAGGCATAGAACTTTTTTTATTATCTTAAAATGGGAAAAAGTTTATCTCCAAACTAGTTTATAGGGACAAAATGGGCTTTTGCCCTTTTCGGGCAAATTAATTAGCCTTTTGCCCTTCTTCCCAAACTAAATAGGGAAATGCTCCTCTTTCGAAAATCGAGTTTTTCAAAATCGATTTAAACCCTATAGTGACGTTTTCAAGGACCTATAGTGACGTTTATAAGGACCTGTTGTGGTGTTTTGTAACTTGATATCCATGAAATCAAGTTATAGGCAATAAAATTGCCTATAACTCGATTTCCTAGATATCAAGTTATAAAACGTCACTACATGTTTTTAAAACGTCACTATAGGTCCTTAAAAACGTCACTATAGGGCTCCATATTTTTTTTTTTTAACTCGATTTTGAGAAACTCGATTTTCAAAAGAGGGGCATTTCCCTATTTAGTTTGGGAAGAAGGGCAAAAGACTAATTAATTTGCCCAAAAAGGGCAAAAGCCCATTTTGTCCTAGTTTATAGAGAAACTTTTCAAACTTCGCTGATATGTTTTTATTGGGTGTAAATTTTGAAAATCTAACTATTGGATTGCATGTTCTTATTATATCTTCTATTCTTGCAAAATTTCAAGAAAATCAAATATTAATAGCTATGTCATCTATCAAATGTTTAAATTTCAAGTTTTTGTAATTTAAAATTATGTATAAAAAATAAGTTTATTGATTGAATAGTAAATAACATCTAATTTGAATAAAATTTGACATGTGTGTTAAGAACATAAACTACATTAAATCCAACAGTTAGATTTTCAAAATTCATATCTTAAAAAAAGATATAGGAGAAGTTTAAAGGATTTCTCTCTAAACTAGTTTGGAGAGAAACTTTGTCCCTTAAAAGAGAAGCTCCAAAGTATTCTAAAAATATGTCTTAGGGTTTCCTTTGAATATTAGGTGAATTAGATTTGAAAGTTGAAACCCTAATCATCTGATGGGCTAATGGGCTATTGGGCCAAAAAATAAATTCTACATAATTAACTTATTATCGATCGAAGCTTTCTTCCAATCAGTCAAAATTGCTAAAATCTAATTCCATAAAATTGCAACTTCCTTGTTTTTGTACTCTTACTTGTAGTATCTTGAGCATTGTCAAATCATACTTACACAATATGGTGTATTTGGAGGGAGCGAAATTAGTGGACTTTTGAGGACATGGACAAATCTGATGATCAATTGCTTGCTTCTTTTAGTGGTTCTCTTTTTTGAATGGTCTAGGGCTTGGGGACTCACTTCTAGTGATTCTCTCCCTTTGTTCTTTAGTTTTCTCCTTTGTAATTAGCATTTTCTATCTGTTTGTTTCTTTTTCTGTAATCTTTGCTCTGCCTTGTGCTTTTTCTACATGAGGAAGCTTTTTGAATATACATTTTTCTTATTTATCAAATAAAAAAATAAAAAATAAAAACTATGATCTATTTCTAGACAAATTTGTGCTCTCGTGATTGCTAACAAATCTATACACCTATAAGACCTAATAGGCCTAATAATTAAATAAATTATGTGTAAAACTGTGAGATTACCAAAGCGTATGTGGCAAAATATTAGAAGATCAACTAATAGTCAAACGTTTTTAGTTTAGTTTAAAATTATTTATGTTGTTGAGTAGTAATTGGTTTAAAACTCTCTATGTTGCTAAGTAGTAGTCAGTTTAAAAGTCCCCATGTTGCTAAGTAGTAGTTGATTTAAAACTCTTTAGTTTGCTGAGTATTAATCAGTTTAAAACTCTCATTTTGACATAATAAATTAATTAATAAAAAATGATGTGTAAAATTGTGGGACTACCAAAGTTTATGTGGCAAAATATTAATAAATCAACTATAATCAAACATTTTCAGCTATTATAAATTATATAGATTATGTTTAATAAGTTAGATTTAATTGGAATCATATCAAGATTTAAGTCAATCAAAACTTAAATGATTTAATCAAATATGAATCAATTCCCAATCAAACTAAAAATTAAAATTAAAATTTTATTAAGGGAAAAATCATTCGTTGATGGTGATTAAAAGTCATACTTTCTCTAAAATATTTTGAGGTTAGAATTTAAGTAATATAGATGATGATGAACATTAATGACTAACTAAACATGCAAGAACATTTTTCAAAGTGACAAGAACTCATCTAAGTAAATCAATTAAGTTTAGGACCAAATTTAACAGCAAACTTGGTTGTAGCCTAAGGCTACAACTCCATTCAATATTTTTTTTTTATTGAATGTGAATTTTGACAAATCCACCATTGAATTACATTTTCTTCTTATATCTTCCATGCTTGCAAAATTTCAAGAAGATCAAAGATCAATAATTATATCATCAATCAAATATTTAAACTTCAAGTTTTTGTAGTCTAAAATTATACAAAATTAATTAGTTTATAGATCTAATAGTAAATAACATCCAATTGGCTAGAAAGTTGACATGTGTTAAGAACATAAAGAACATGGAATTCAACAGTTAGATTTCTAAAATATCTAGTCATGTTAATTTTTTTAATGGAGTTATAGCATTATGCTACAACTAAGTTTGTAGCCAAACTTTGCCTTAAATTTAATAAGGGAAGATGTCCAACACTTACTGAATACTTCACTTGAATTAATGACTCTCTCTCATAAGACTTAAGCATTAACTCCAATTAAAGATCCATCCAACTATTTGATGCTCACATGTCAATATGTTTGGATATTCATGTACTTGGATGTTCACATGTTTACACATTTGGTTGGTAATAATGTTTATGTTTTCTACTCTTTTGCAATTCTTTTAGCTAGGTTGTTTTCCTTTTGTGTGATTGAATTTATAAATAATACAGAAATGGAATAAAAAATAATCCACTTTGAATAAAGAGATTATTTCCAAATCTATCACTTGCTATAATTCGAAGAGAGTGACCCCTTTCAATAAAGAAATGCATGAAAGAGCCCCTTCAAGTAACAAATATTATTCAGATTTTGAAACAAAAGAACTCTCTTTCTATCAAAATATCCAATTTTTTGAAGGAAAAAAAAAAAAAAAAAAAAAAAAAAAACGACGCACAGTTCGGGAATTTCAGCATATTAGTTTAGAGGCTAGGATTAAGGAATAGATGCATGCTTTAGGGGAAACTTAGTAAAATATGTTTTAGTGTAATTCAATAATACAAGTGAGACTCAACTACGTTCGGGTAGTTTTGGGTTCCAAACATTTTCCTAAGAGTGTATCTTAACTCCGAACCTAGTTTGGTATCAGACCTTTTCTATTGGGATTCAAGTTGGTTCCTAGATCTATAACCAAATGGCAACTCTTGGTTATAAAAAAATTATACCCATTTTTTGTTCAATTTAAAGAAATAGATATGAATTGACATCATAATTATGAGTAAAATTGATAATTTATAATTTTCTAATATAGATGGAACCTTTCCCCTCCAAATCCTCAAATTTGGAAGAAATAAAAATGAGGGATTTGAAGCGGTTGCTTACCACTCCAAATCTTCTCAAATCCTATCCCCCCCAGCCTTTAAAAAATTCAAATGAGGTCAATTAAACACCCTCATCGCCTTCCCTCTCCAACCCTCCATCCAAACGCACTGTGAAGTGGATAATTATCTCAACAATAATCTATCTTGGCTTGCCTTAGCGGTTATGAAAAAGGCTTTTCAACTACAAAGGACCAAACTCATAGTAGCCCTCTTAAGAGCACACTCTAAACGTAGATAATTTTATTGCTAATATTTTTAGAAAGTATGAAGTTCTGCTCCTACTTATTGTTCCAAGTAATAACGATCGTTGTTCTCTTACTTAGCCTAAGACTACTAGCATCAATTCAATACAGCTTTAGCCAAATCTAAGCAACCCTTAATCCACTATTTACACATACCTACATTAGCCCCTATTCTCTATTTGTATTTCATTTAATTTTTTTTTCTTTCGTTCTTTCTTACACATTCAGCCAATTCACTATCAACTACCAAGACCCAAACAAACTATCAATTGCCAAATTTTACACATTTAACCAATTCAGTTCAATCCATAAACTCTCTACATTTCACAACCCAAATTATACATTCAACTGATTTGAATGTCCTTTACACTGATCTGATTTCCCCATTCAAACTAGATTTATGCATCAACCAAAATTACACATTCATCATAGATTTACACATATTACAAACACAATACAAAAAATTAGCTACCAAACACCAATAAAAAAACAATAGAGCATCATGGCCAACATCAATTGCTCAAAATTTCACATGCATTTATCAAATTACAAAGATTATGAACAAATTTGGGGTTAAATTAAAGGGAAAAAACAAAACCAAAATCAAGAATAAATAGGTTCTCTGTTCCAAGCCCTAGTTACAAGCCCTACTTCCACTTACAACACTAAGCCAAAGCAAAAACAACAGCGTTAGAAAACATTCTCAAACCATTTTAAAGTACCCCTCAAACTATTATTGTTCAAGGGGAACAATGGGCATCTTCATTAGCTATACGGTACATGTCATCATCATCTTGAGGTATCATGCCTTCCTCTTCTTCTTCCCCAAAATAAAAGAAAGAGATCCATTGGCAAATCCCCTATCATCCTTCCCACTACCTAAGGATCTTCCCCACCCTTGTGGTGAATCCTTGCATTCCCTTGCATTCTCACTATTATAAGGCTACCCATGCTGGTGATGAGGTGGTGAGGATGGCCGACTCCTTTCCATCATTGCCTGGTGAAAACTGCGTGGCGGGCTGCACTCACGACTACGATTGCGCTCACGGTTCAAACCTTTATTGCGGTCACCCCAAGCAGGCCCCTTGGGGCTCCGACTGTGACCTCTATCTTGTCCATAGTTATTACCACAGTCAAACCTGTCTCAAATAGTAAAAAATCACACATTACTTCTCAAAATTCTCTTTTTAAGTGCAAACAACACATTATCATGGCTCTTGTTTGTTTCTTTGGTAACTCAGACATTAATTCCTATTATTTGAAGTCCAACACACACAAAAATAATATATACAAATAAACAAGTGTTTGAAACAAAGTCCTGACTGAATGCTTCCCCAACCCACTATATATATATATATATATATATATATATATATCGAGAGAGAGAGAGAGAGAGAGAGAGAGAGAGAGAGAGAGAGGGAGAGAGAGGCTTTTGAAATTAAAAGACCTAATTGAATTGGTTTTACCCCCCACCAAAAAGTTGTGGCCACAATAACAAAGAAAAAAGGAAAACACTTCCACTGTGCACTATGAAATCCAAAAATGCAGATAAAAAAAAATCAGGTAAAATTCCAATTTATGCATATTATACCGGTAAATATTGACAAATACAAAATCATGCAAACAAATTGGTAGGCTGAAATAGTAATTGTACCATGGTACAATGGGAGGACTTCATTCTCTAGAGGCATCAAACCCAATATATAAATTTAAATGCACCAATTAGTGGTTAAAAAAAGAATTAAAAAAAAAAAGAAAAAAAAAAGCTCCATACCTCTCACGTGACTCATTATCATATCCACGACCTCTTCCACCATAACTCGAATCGTTACGTCCACCCGGACCCCCATCACGACCACCAAAACCAAAACCAGAACCCTATCATCTGGACTTGCCCATCATCCCACCACCACGAGAATCCATATCACGAATTTTTGGAGGGACACGCTGATTTGCCCCTTCCAAAACTTTGATGAGATCTAAAGCATACTTGGCATCCTGGTCATCGAAGAATGTGTAAGCCAAACCAATGGCATTGCCCTCCCTGTCCTTCCAATCCTATGAACATAATCCTCCACTCTAGTAGGGAAATCATAGTTGATAACCACCCTGTGACAGAAACTATAACTAATCCTTAACATGATTTTTTACCCCAGGACACAATAATACAGGGAAAATGAGGATACAACCTTTTCTTTTCTGGTTTTTTAGGCCCCGTTTGGTAGAGTATCTTAGCAACATGTTTTCAGTTTTTAAACAACATTACACGTATTTTCACACACTTTTTCACCCACACATATTTCAAAAAAATGCAAACAATGTTACTCAAACTCATCTATCAAATGGGCCTTTATTAACTTAGAAGTTAAAAGCGTCATAACATACTTCAAATAGTCACTTCAACATACTACTATGAGTCACACACACACCAATATAATAAATAGATAAACTACAAATATTTGATTCTCCTACTCTCTAAGTAATCAATGTCATGCAAAATGAATGTATATTCTCACTTCAATTTCCAACATAGCCAAAGTAGAAGCTAGATACAATCAATTTTTGGGATGTAAGATATTTTACTCTTTGACAAGCTTTATCCTTTTCAGTGCATTCATAATTAACTGAAATTTCATTAAGCTACAATTAAAACTTCAACCACGTAATGTGTTTTAAAAATTCTCAGGGGATGAGGGTTCATAAAAGACTTAAACCGATACCCCATAATATGTAGTAGATATTGTTTCAGGATTTATCATTTGAAAAGCTTTGAACTAAGCTTGAAAATGCTTCAACAATGGAAGTTTTCCAGTAAAACACTCAAAGAGAAAGAGAGGAAATTAGAGAGAAGAAGTTTGAGAGAGACGAAGAGAGAATTGGAATTTTCTGGAATAATACCACATTATCATTCGTTACACTGATGTACAATTTATATATTACCAGAGAATCAATAACTGCCTAATTAGAGATCCCTAAAATCACGGGATTGATCCGTGAAATTAGGAACTAAACAACTACCATCAACTACCTAATGAATTGAGCTAACTGACCAACAACAACTATATGAAATGCAACGTATCAATGAGTTAATAACATACAGACAAAATGCAATGTTTCATTAAATAGATTTACAACTTCGTGTTAAATAGAATGACACCATTCTGGTGAATATCTGAAGTAGTCGTTGTGAACTAGCCGTTGACATCTAGCATTTGAACCTTGTTCTTAGCAATACTCTGTTGATCTCTGAGTATACTCTTAACATCCCCCCTCAAACTCGAGGCAGTGGCAGCTAAGAGTTTGCTGCGTAGAACCAGAAAATGAGGACCAGGTAAGGGTTTCATGAAAATGTCAGCAAAATTGTCACGACTAGAGATGAATTTGATCCCCAAAGTGCTACAAAGAACACAACCCCTCACATAGTGATAATCAACCTCTATGTGTTTGGTTCTGGAATGAAATACAGGATTAGAGGCAAAGGCAATAACAAAGTTATTATCGCACCAAAGGATGGGAACATGAGGAAGAAATAGCTTTGATGTGCAATGAAAATCCGTTCAAGTCTTGTCTCATCCATAGGCGTCGTCCAAAGAAAAGAGAGGAAGAAGGGAGATCCTCGTCCGAGTTTAACCTCGTCCGTCCGTCCTTATAGGACGGACGAGATTACTGCACCATGAACATGTTTAGCCTTGGACGAACATGTCTCCACCAAGTGTGAGAGAAAACGAATCGTCGCTAGTCAAGTCCAACCGTTGTGGAATGCAGACTCAAATAATCTAACTTCCATAGCAGTTATGGAAGTTACCTCCAAGCCTTTTGGACTCCTCAACAATAGGAATGGTTACCAAACAAGTAACCGCTCCCTGCATGCTATATAAACGCTCGCCAACGAAAGAGTAAGGGATTCTGATTCTAAGACTTCCAATTTACTGGGAATCACAAAAAGGCTAACTTTACCATCGGAGGTGTCTTGGCTGGCTTCCACCGGTCTCCTCTGATTTTCTGTTCATTTTCTCAGGATTCAGTCACAAACTCATCAACGCCCGAGACTTTCAGCCCATTGATATCACAGGATTCATCAAGCTTAAGCTCCTTAAACAGAGTGCGAAGCCAAGCTAACTCTACCACAGTGGAAGCCAAGGCATGATACTTTGCCTCTGTGGAAGAACAGGAGACAGTGGGTTGTTTCTTGGAAGACCAAAAAATGGGGCTTAAACCAAGGAAAACCAACATCCCAGTGGTAGACTTCCTGTCAGTGGGGTCTCTAGCCCAATCTGCGTCGGAGAAGGCAGAGAAGGTAAGTGGACCAGGGGCAAGATGAATCCCAAAATGTAAAGTACCCCTCACATAATGAAGAACACGCTTGGTTGCCTCCAAATGAGAAGTAGTAGGAGGATTCATAAATTGGCATAGCTGATGGACACTAAAAGCCAAATCAGGGCGTGTGAAAGTCAAATATTGGAGAGCACCCATCATACTTCTGTACTCAGAGGGATTAACCAAAACAGAACCATCAAAAGGAGTAAGACGTACATTTAGGCAACAAGGGGTTTTGGTAGGTTTAGAATTTTCCATCTTGAATCTATGAAGTACATCAGAGGCATACTTGGATTGGCACAAAGTGAGACCAAACTTGGAAGGCACAATCTAAATGCCTAAGGAATAAGAGAGAGCACCCAAATCCTTAAGCTCAAAGGCTTTACTAAGAGCAGTGACAAGATGAGATACTTGTGAAGAAGAATTTCCTGTGATTATAATATCATCCACATATACAAGGAGATAAATGATGGTCTGATGAGAGTGAAACACAAATAAGGAAGAGTCTGCCATGGAAGCTTCAAATCCAAGATGTAACAATTGAGAGGTAAATCTGTCAAACCAGGCTTTTCGGGCCTGTTTTAAGCCATACAAAAATTTGTGTAATCTACAGACATGATGAGGAAATTGTTGATCCACATAGCCTTGAGGTTGTTCCATATACACTTCTTCCTTGAGAAAACCATGGAGGAAGGCATTAGAGACATCCAACTGTCTGAGAGGCCAATTAAAACTCACAGCAATGGAAAGTACAAGTCTCACAATAGCTGGTTTCACAACTGGACTAAATGTCTCTGTGTAGTCCACACCTACCTGTTGGTGAAAACCCTTGGCAACCAGTCTGGCTTTATAACGAGCAATGGTGCCATCACTGTGTAATTTCAGCTTATACACCCACTTGCAACTCACTAAATTGATGCCAGGCATAGCAGGAACAAGAGACCAAGTCTTCTGTCTTTGTAAAGCAGAAAATTCCTCATCCATGGCCGTAATCCATTGAGGAAACTTACAAGCAATTCTATAGGAAGGGGGCTCAGTGTGAGTATAGTCAAGCACAGCCTTATAACACAATTTTGCTTGGAAATGCCATTCTTTGATCTAGTAGTCATAGGATGGACATTCACAGGAACAATGGAAGATGCAGTGGCAGCAGGAGCTGAAGATTCATTGGGAACATAAATATTGGGAATAGACTGTAAAGATGTTGAAGTGATAGAAATAGAAGGGAGTGGAGGTGTAGGATGAGAGATAGAGGCAGGTGGAGATATAGCAGCAGGAATAGAAGCAAATGGTTCAGAGTTTGTGGAAGTATCAGATTGGGGAAAAAGACAAGTAGGATGAGATGAAGGAATAGGACTAGGATTTGTGGAGTGTGACATAGGAGTAGAATAGGGTCCTAGAATAGAGGACTGATTAGAAGAGTGCAAGTATAACAAATTGGATAACCAAGTGTCTGAATTAGGTGGAGTAGAAGGGGAAACAGAAGACAGAGCAGAAAAAGAAAACTTGGTTTCATTGAACAAGACATGCCTGCAAGTACACAGCTTGTGAGTGAGTAAATCAAGACACAAGTAACCCTTAGACACGGTGAAATATCCCAAAAAGAGACATTCTGTGGTCCTATGCTCTAGCTTGTGTTTAGTGTATGGTCTGAGAAAAGGGTAACATGCACAGCCAAAAATCTTGAGGGAAGTGATATCAGGGTGTTGACCATAAAGTTTGAACCAAGGAAACAAAAGACCTAAAGTTGGAGTTGGAAGGAGATTGATCAAGGTTAAGGTAGACTAAACAGCAAAAGACCAGTATGTGGAAGGTAAAGAAGCTTGAGAAAGAAGAGTGATAACAGTCTCAATTAAGTGTCTATGTTTTCTCTCTACCAACCCATTCTGTTGAGGTGGATAAGGACAAGAAATTTGATGGTGAATTCCATGGGAAGACAGAAAAGACTCAAAAGAATTAGAGGTATACTCACCACCACCATCTGATCTAAGAGTTTTAATGTTTGTAGAGAATTGTGTTTTAACCATAGCATGGAACAAGAAAAATTTAGAATAAACTTCTGATTTGTTAGTGAGCAAGTAAAGCTATGTAAAACGACCATTCTGTTGAGGTGGATAAGGACAAGAAATTTGATGGTGAATTCCATGGGAAGACAGAAAAGACTCAAAAGATTTAGAGGTATACTCACCACCACCATCTGATCTAAGAGTTTTAATGTTTGTAGAGAATTGTGTTTTAACCATAGCATGGAACAAGAAAAATTTAGAATAAACTTCTGATTTGTTAGTGAGCAAGTAAAGCTATGTAAAACGAGTGTAATGATCAACAAAAATGACATAATATTTGTAGCCACTTATTGAATCAAGAGGTGCAGAACCCCACAAATCAGTATGTACAAGTTCAAAAGGAGAAGTTGCTACAAATCTTGAACTAGGAAATAGTAGTTTGTGCATTTTGCCATGAAGACAGTGAATACAAGAATTGACAAAATTAGCACTATTATTACAAGACAGACCATTATTTATCAACAAAAGTCTAAGAGTTTGAGCACTAGGATGGCTAAGCCTACTGTGCCACAAAGACCAACTAGAAGAAGAAAGCTTGACAGAATTGCACAATTTGTTAGAAAGAAGTGCAATGGCCTTGTGAGGATAGATGAGGTAAACACCACCTTCACTCCTGCCCTTGTAGAGAACTTTCCCCGTGGCCAAGGCCTGAATTAACAAGGTGTTTTCATCAAAATAACACTAACAGTTATTATCATGGCAGATTTTGTGAACTGAAGCAAGATTAGAAGCAATGGAAGGGACTCTTAACACATTTTTAAGCTGAAGAGTAGAATTAGAAGAAGGGATTAGAGAGTTACCTATATGAGTGATAGGTAAGTTCTGTCCATTGCCCACTGTGAGATGCTCCTGGCCAGTATAGGGTTTGGGAAAGCTTAAGTGATTGAGGCTAGAGGTGACATGGTTAGTGGATGCACTGTCTGCCAGCCAAGGTTGCTCCTGAGTCATCAAAGAGTTGGAAGAGGTAGCCATAGCAGCCAACTTTGTAGGTGGATGTTTGCCTTGGTAGGCATAATCCATTCTGTGGTAGCAGTCAATAGCTAGATGACTTGCTTTACCACAAATTTGGCAGATTGGCCTTTCTGATCTTCCATTAGAACCTGGAGATTGTGATGGTGAAAAATGATTGAAGTGGTTGGATGATGGACCTTAACCTCTGCCTCTACCTCTTGCATTGTTGCCTTTTCCTCTACCTCTATTACTTGACTGATTGAAGGTATTATAACCACCAGTATTGTTGAATCTTGGTGTGGTATTTACTGACATTGCAAAGGTAGAGTCTTTGATCTCAATGCCTTCATTCAATGACTCCTTTTCTACATTCAACAGAGTAGCCAACTCATCAAAGCTTAATATTGTGCTTCTGGTTCTAATTGCAAACCTGAATGCACTGAATTCTTTGGGAAGACCTTTAATTGCTACATGAAGTAGCTCTTCATCATCCAAGATAACACCTACTGCCATGAGTTTGTCTCTTATCACCTTAATTTTCTGTAGATAGACATCTACAGAATCAAATCCTTTCTTCACATTATGCAGTTCTTCCTTGAGGTTCATCACATGTGACCTTGAAATTGAGGAGAATCTATTTTCAAGAACCTTCCATACCTCTCGAGCAGATGAACAACCAACAGTTATAGCTAAAACTGAAGGAGTGAGGGTAGAACTGATAAAGGTAAGTAAAGCCTTTTCCTTTGATTTCCAGATGAGATAATCTGGATTAAACACTGAAGTAACAGTACCAGTGAGATCCTTGAGAAATTTCTCAGGAGTAAGTGAAACTTCATCAAGAATCTCAAACATAGAGTATGTTTCCAACACCATCGAAATTTGATGCTTCCAAACAATGTAATTGGAAGAGTCAAGTTTGACTGTCATCATGTTTGACATGTTTGACAGTAGTAGCAGAGGCTGATTAGTGAGATCGATGGAAGTAGATGAAGAAATTGAAGACATGGTTGTGGAGGTTGAAGACATAATAGTAGAGGTTGGTGCTGAAGTAGTTTCTGCCATTGTTGGATCTATACAACTTTGGATCAAAGTAGCTCTGATACCATGAAAAGCTTTGAACTAGGCTTGAAAATGCTTCAACAATGGAAGTTTTCCAATAAAACACTCAAAGAGAAAGAGAGGAAATTAGAGAGAAGAAGTTTGAGAGAGACGAAGAGAGAATTGGAATTTTCTGGAATAATACCACACTATCATTCATTACACTAATGTACAATATATATAATACTAGAGAATCAATAACTGCCTAATCAGAGATCCCTGAAATCACGAGATTGATACGTGAAATTTGGAGTGAAATTAGGAACTAAACAACTACAATCAACTACCTAATGAACTGAGCTAACTAACCAACAACAGCTATATGTAACGCAACGTATCAATGAGTTAATAACATACAAACAAAATGCAGCGTGTCATTAAATAGATTTACAACTTTGTGTTAAATAGAATGACACCGTTCTGGTGAATATCTGAAGTAGCCGTTGTGAACTAGCCGTTGACATCTAGCATTTGAACCTTGTTCTTAGCAATACTCTGTTGATCTCTGAGTATACTCTTAACATCGTTGCCCAAAATTTTGATCCTTGGAAAATAATGTACCATAGAATGCAATACCAAAACCTAGATAATGTGACTATAAAATAAATAGTCCCCAACCTGATGTCTTTCATATCTAGCCCTCAAGCTGCAATGTCAGTGGCTACAAGAACTAGAGATTGACCAGTTTGGAACTAACTCAACACATGATCCCTCTCACCTTGTGATTGTTAAGAGTGAAAAATCTCATTAACTTGCTTAATGATATGTGGCTTTGATCCTTATATACAATCAGAGACTAACTAACTAACTTAACAAACACAACAACTCCTTAATAGAAAAAATAAAGCACACACGTGCACACTCACGTGCATTACTAAAGCTATTTACAAGATTGACTAAAGTCACTAAACTACACACAGTTGAAGCTATATACAATACAAAGACCAAAGCTACAAGTCATTTAACCATGACTATCTGCACTTCTATAATTCTGCTCTGACTCTTCTTATTGTGCTGAGTCTTCTTGCTGTTACCTTGATCTCTGATACTCTCCCTCAAGATGGGCACTATTGGAATGAATATTCAAGATTCTCATCTTGACAATTAAGGCTGAAAATTGATTCAAGTTCAAGGCCTCTATTAACAAGTCTACCAATTAAGATTGACTCCTAATATTCATCAACCTTATAACTCCATCTTGCACCTTATCTCTCACAATGTGACAATCTTTTTCAATATGCTTTGTACACTCATGGAACACAGGATTAGACCCTATGTGAATTGCTACCTTACTGTCACTGAACAATAAAGCAACCTTATCATGTTTTACACTCAAATCCTTTAGCAAGTAGAGAATCCAAGTCACTTCACATACAACCATAGTCATTGATCTATATTCAGCTTTAGTAGTGGATCTAGAGACAGTATGCTGCTTCTTAGACTTCCAGGAGATCAATGAGTCACCCAAGAATACACAAAAACCTGTAATAGACCTTCTAGAATCAAGGCAAGCTGCCCAATCTGCATTTGCAAAGGCCTTTATATGTAGTGAAAAGTTTGATGGAAACAATAACCCTTGACCTACAGTTCCTTTGATATATTGAATGATTCTATATGCTGCCTTTAAATGAGGCTTTCTAGGTTTAGACATAAATTGACTTAACCTATGCACAGAGTGTGTAATATCTGGCCTAGTGATGGTTAAGAACAGTAGTTTACCTATTAACCTTCTATACATCCCAACATCATGTAATAACTCCACATCATCCTTGCTTCACTTTAAATTAACTTCCATAGTTCTAGCAAGTTTACATCCAAGCATCCCAACATCATGAACAATTTCAAGGGCATACTTTCTTTGACACAATGAGATACCCTTTTGTGATTTTTCAACTTCCAAACCCAAGAAATATTTCAAATTGCCTAGATCCTTTAACTTGAAATGCTATCCAGATGCAACTTGAGATCTTCCACAGCTTTAGGATCGTTACTAGCAATGAGTATGTCATCAACATAAACAAGAAGTGCTATAAAAAGCTTACCATGCTACCTAATGAACAAGGAATAGTCTGGTTTAGACTATACAAAGCCATTCTACAATATAGTGGTTGAAAATTTTAAAAACCACTACTTTGAAACTTGCTTAAGTCCATATAATGATTTATGCAACTTGCAAACCATCTCCCCCTTGCTACCCATCTCCCCCTTGTTGTGCAAACCTGGAGGAAGAGACATGTACACTTCTTCATAGAGATCACCATTAAGAATTGTATTGTTGACATCTAATTGTTGAAGATCCCAGCCTTACACAACAGCTAAAGCCAAGAAAAGCTTAACTGTGACCATTTTAGCCATTAAAGAGAATGTTGCAGTATAGTCCAGCCCTTCTTGCTAAGTATACCCTTTGGCCACAAGGCGAGCCTCATACCTCTCTATACTGCCATCAACTTTGTACTTGATTCGAAATACCCACTTACATCCAACAACCTTTTTGTTGGGTAGCAAAGGAATAGTAGACCAAGCATGATTTTGTTCTAAGTCCTCAATTTCTGCTGCCATAGTAGTTTCCCAATTACGATCACCAACATCTTGATGGTAAAACTAAGGTTCTTTAAGAGCAGAAATGCTATTGCAGAAATGAGAATAGCTAGGTGATAACTTGTGAGAAGAAACAAAGTTAGCAATAGGATACCTAGTTGAAATTGTGTTGCATTTGTAGGATTGAAGATATGGAGGAGGTTTGGACACTCTGGTAGACCTTCTAAGTGAGGGAGCAGAAGGAGTGGACAGAGAAGGAGGGATCAGATTAGGATGCAAGGTAGGATCATCAACTATATCATTAGGTAAGTAAACATATAGTTCTTCTGGAAGATCAGAAAAATGATCTTTAAGAATGAGATGCGGGATCATCAACTTAATTAGAGGAAGGATCATCAACAAGAGGAAGGATCATCAACAAGAGGAACAAACTTAGAATGTTGAATAAGATCTCCTACAGGTAAAGGTGGAGCATTAGGAGTGCAAATCTAATATAAAGGATCAGAAGGAGAAAGGAATGTTGAGGAAGGAATGGACTGAAAAGGAAAGATGGACTCATGAAAAGTAACATCCCTCGAGATAAAATTCCTTTTAGAATGTAAATCGAGTAATTTATATCCCTTAATAGCAAAAGGATAACCCAAGAAAACACATTTGATAGCTTTAGGATCAAATTTAGGCCTATTATAAGCCAATGTAGATGCAAAATACAAACAACCAAAAACTCTAAGAGAACTATAATCAGGGACTTTGCCATAAAGCAATTCAAAGGGAGTTTTGTCATGAAGAAGAGGGGATGGAAGTCTATTGATAAGGTGCATTGTTGTGAGAATGCAGTCACCCCAATAGGCAATAGGAACATTGAATTGAATTCTTAAGGCTCTTACAACACACAAAATATGTTGATGTTTCCTCTCCATAACAGAATTTTGTTGAGGAGTGGCAACACAACTATGTTGGTGTATAATTCCCTGAGTCTTGAAGAAATCAGTCATTTGAAATTCAACACCATTATCAATTCTAAAAAATTTAATGGATTTATTGAATTGAGTCTTGATCATAGCATAAAAGGACTGTAAAATGAACCTAGTATCAAACTTGGATTTCATGAGATAAATCCAAGTTTATCTAGTACAGTCATCAACAATAACGAGGAAGTATTTGTGTCCATCAACAGTAGGAACTATATAGGGACCCCAAATATCACAGTGTACAATATCAAAAGGTGAATCAGACATGTGATTTGGAAAAGGGAAAGGAAGTCTTTTGTGTTTTGCAAGTGGACAAATCTCATAATCTTTATTAAAAGTACAAACATTATCAAGAAGTACATTCTTTAAGGAAGAGAGTTTAGCATCAGAGGGATAACCTAATCTAAAATGCCATTTAGAAGAAGGTACAGCAATGTTATTGATTACATAAGATTGAGGCCTGTTGAAAATAGACTTGAAAACAATGTTAAAGATGGATTGAAAGGATGATCCAAGAACCTTGGAGTTGATTGGAAAGGTACAAGCATCTAAGGGGCTGTGTTGTAGCAAATACAACCCATCATGAATTTCACCCACACCAATATTCTCCAGCAAATAAGGTCCTATATAAAACATAAATTTGACAAGAAAATAAGACAACAAGAACAAGATTTTGTGAGTTGACTAACTAACAAAAGGTTAAAAGAAAATGAAGGACCACAAAGAACATTAATAAGAGTTAAAGTCAAAGAGAAATGGAACCTATGTGAGTTACCATTGTTGTTTCACCATTAGGAAGTTCAACAACACAACTAATAGCAGTGAATTCAGTAAGCAATTGAAAAAAATGTACAATGTAATCAGTTTTCCCAGTGTCAATAACCCAAGTATCTCTATTAAAGGCTGTCCTATTTACTACATGGGCAGAAAAGATTGAATGCCTCAAATCAAGATCTCCAAAAGAAGATATACCTAACATTGTGAGAGCATTGTCAGACTTGGAAGCACTTGTAGAAGATGCTGATTAAGAATCTAAATGAGGCTTAATCACACTGCTAGCCATATGAACTTCCTTGGTTCCCATGTTAAGTTGAGTAGCAGCTTGCATCTGGTTGCCTAGCATGGCCAAAATTGCTGACATTGTTCTTAAGTAAAAGGGAATTGGGTGGCATCATTGGATGATTGTCTTTTCTCTGTAGTGTCATGTTGAATGCCTACTTGATTCACCATTGAAGTCTTTCCTTTAGACTTGAATCCAGGTGGGAAGCCATGCAACTTGAAACACTTCTCCATGGTATGACCATGTTTCCCACAATGAGTGTAAATAGGCCTATCCTTACCCCTTGAATTCTTTCCTCCAGAGAAAGCAAAATTGGAATTAATAACAATGGAATTGGAACCTTTCACAGCAAGAGCAGTGGACTCAATGTGAACATTAGAATTTCCCACATTCCTCTACCTTTCTTCTTGAATCAACAAGGAATAGACTTTGTTGATGGATGGAAGTGGATTCATTAACAAAATATGTCCTTTGATTTGAGAATAAGAATCATTGAGTCCTATCAAGAATTGCATCACTAAATCTTGAAAGTGAAGATTCTGAATCCTTTGTGAAATATTACAAGTGCACTTTTCACAAGAACAAGTTGGAGTAGGCCTAAAATTCTTGAGTTGATCCCAATACACCTTTAATTGAGTGAAATAGGTAGTAATTGAAGAATCACCTTGATTGATTGATGCAATGTCCTTTTGCAGTTGAAAAACCCTAGGTCCATTGCCTTGAGAATGCGTGTCCCTAAGATCATTCCAGATTTCTAATGTTGTGTCTCTATAAGTGATACTAATTTTGATCTGAGGTGAAACTGCCTTCATCAACCAAGAACCAACCACATTATCACAGTGAATCCAAGCATCAACGCTGCTGGAGTTTTTATCAATGGAGAAGAAAGAGTAATAGTGCCATTAACAAAACCAAACTTGTTCTTCGCAATCAAAGCCTTCTTCATAGATTGAGCCCAAGCATGGTAATTTTCAACAATCAAGACCTCAGAAACAAGCATAGCTCCAGGACTTTTAGCATGGTGAAGGAACAAAGGATTTGAGATGTCTTCTACCAATGCTAGATCTTGCTTAGATGAAGTGGAAGAAGAATTTGACGCAGAAACCATTGAACCAGCTTCAAGGTTTCAAGAACGAAACCCTAGAAATTTGGGAGAATTTTGAGCAAACTATGGCTCTGATACCATATGAAAGATTGTTAAGAGTGAAAAATCTCATTAACTTGCTTAATGATACGCGTCTTTGATCCTTATATACAATCAGAGACTAACAAACTAACTTAAAAAACATAACAACTCCTTAATAGAAAAAAATAAAGCACACACGTGCACACTCACTTGCATTACTAAAGCTATTTACAAGACTGACTAAACTACACACAGTTTAAGCTACATACAATACAAAGACCAAAGCTACAAGTCATTTAACCATGAGTATCTGCACTTCTATAATTCTGCTCTGAATCTTCTTGTTGGGCTGAGTTTTCTTGCTGTTGCCTTGATCTCTGATAGCAACAGCACCAAACTGGCGAGTAAGGTTATGGGCAAGTTGATCACACATCTTCTTGGTTGAACAAAAGATAATTATCTTTGATCCTGGTTCTTGAAATCATAATATATCTGCTCCAGTCGTCTGTGTTTCTCCATGGATGACAACACTTCAATATGCTACAAGATGCCGATATAGAATGTTAGGTTCTAAAGACTTAGGAACTAATGTATTTAGAACTCTAATGTGTATTGTTAGCAAACCATGATCAAAATAGGTTGTTTAGTCTTGTTTAGACTTGCTCAAAGTTATGTCTTTTATGTAAAGTTGGAATCGAGCTGTTGTAGAAGTATTAGTGCATTTCGACCTGGCTCGATCGATCGAACCTCGGGTAGAATGTTTTTTCTGCAGATTTCTCCAACTCAGCCCTAGCCTATTAAAACATGTAGGGTTTTATGTTTTGCCCTAAGTATAAAAGGCAAACCCTAGCCACGTTTTTAAGGTTGCTCTATTTGCTATGTGTGTGAATCTCTTTTGAGATCTAAAGGTGGTTGCCTTTACACATGCTTAGGATTATAAAGAAGGAGATTTGATTGAGAGCTTGATGATCATTCAGTTACTGCACTAAAAAGGTTAAAGAAACACAAGCGGGTGTGCTTGTACTTGCTGGAGAAACCAAGAAAGAAGGAATCTGTGGTTTCGGAGCTTGCACATGGTCATGTCAGTAAGTTTCTACTGGTGGGTAGCAATAGAATGTTAGTGGTCTAAGTCCTATTGTAGAATTTTGATTCTTTCATAGTGGATTTGCTTTTTACTTTAAGGATAGCTAGGTTAAATCCTCCCTAGATTTTTACCGATGTGGTTTCTTGGGTCATCATATCATTGTGTTATTTATATTTCCGCTGCTATACATGATATGATTGTTTAATTGTGATAACCTAGATCTGGAATATAGACTAAGTAATAACTTGGCTAATTAACTAGGTTAATCCAATTGTGTTTTAAGAGGTCTAAAAACTGTCAAGTGGTATCAGAGTAGGTAGCTCTTTTGTTTTAAATCTTTTGATCTAAGAGCTGATCCTTGACCCCTATTGTAATGGATAATTTGAAGTGTCTTTCTGATCATGTTTCTGCTCATGTTTTTGTTGATCTTATTGATGCCGATGAAACTCTCCGTAAGAAATTATTGAAATCTATGAAAATTGCTAAGAAATTCAAGGAAGAGTTAAAATTGGCTAATCTTGAAAAAGAGGAATTGGTTGCTAGATTAGATGAATCTAATAAAAAGAATGAATTTTTGAGAAATCAAATTTCCTCTCAAGATGAGAAGATGAAAAGCTTGGACCAAGAGTTAGTTGAATCTAAAGCTAAAATTGAAAATTTGACTAGTACCAAGCCTGTTGATAACAGAAGTGTTTCTATTTCTCTTAAGTCTAAAACTGAGAAAGTTTATATCCCTCCTTTTAAAAGGAATAACAAAGAAAAGGCTTATTTTGCTAGGTTAGACAAAGGTAAAAGTTCTGATGTAGACGCTGAAGTTTATAAACCTAAGTCTAAACCTACTGTTAGAGAGCATAATAAATCTGTTTTTGTGCCTACTTGTCACCTTTGTGGTGTTGTTGGTTATATTAGACCAAATTGTTCTTTGTTGATGCAAAAACCAAAATCTGAGACTAGATTTGCTGTTAGGAATGCTGATGTTCCTAAAATTGTTCATGTTTGTCACTTTTGTGGTGTCTCCGGTCACATTCATCCTAATTGTCATAAACTGAAATTTAAGCATTCAGTGTTTCAATCTAGAATATGTGATAATATTTCTCCTGCCATAAGTTCATATAAATTGTTTCATTTTATTTTGCAAAATTTAAGCTTGTTGGCTTGTGAAAGGAATTTGCAGGATTTCAGTCTTTCTCAGAAGATTTGGTGTAATCCCTCAAATACACTGTGCTATATATGGATTTTCACCTACAAAGTCGAAGACTCGTGCTAGATGGGTGAGAAAAGATTCTCTAAGGTGAGTGTTGCTGACTTGTCCCTGATTTAATTCTTTCAATTATTTGTGGACATGTTTTGTTTCTGATTGGTTGTTTTATTTTTCTTGAGGTTTACATGAATTATGATATCTCTTTCTTAATTTAAAACATGCTTGACATTGTGGAGAAACTTGAATAGAATGTGTTATATATGTGCTAAGCTATTTTTGATTTTGTATGAGTATGTACTAGTTTGTATATTTACTCATAGGTTAATTAAAAAATTGATATTTTTTGTTTGTGTACCCTCAATAACTTAGTTAAGCACTGTCATACATTACATTTGCATTGTTCATTTAGCATAATGTGTGCTTTTTGTTTTTTGGTCATAAATTTTTTTAAAACCAAAGAGATTTTTGTGTTTTGTATTTTACATCTTGGATTTAAAATCAAGGATTGGCCATATTATCTTTACATAACATGTTTATGTACCTTGTTTAGCTTGGACAAGATTCACTGACCGGAACTAACCCCCGCCCGGTGACCAAGATCTAGCCTTTCAAACCCACGCTTTATAAGTGATATTGTTTGGGCCTTTTTACGTGCGAACCCAACACTATTATGGGTCGCTACAAATTGTGTCCTTACAATTGGCGTCGTCTGTGGGAAGGCTTGTGTGTTGGCACAGGCAGTAGGTTGAGACGGTCCCCTTGTCATTTCCAACAGCCGGTTGTAGTGTTCTAGCGTAAAGTTCCACTAGGGGCTACGTTCCTTTACTAGGAGCTGCGCTTCATAGCGTCAACAGCACGGATGGTTCTAGGGGCTTGGCCGAAGAGGTAATTTCCCTAAACCAAGGTCCCACACCATAGCCGAGGGGTTAACTCCCCCAACTACTTAAAAAATCAAGTTTTGGACAGAACCAAGGTATTGCATAGTCCTCGGACTCAAACCTATGGGGAAACCAACTACTTAAAAAATCAAGTTTTGGACAGAACCAAGGTATTGCATGGTCCTCAGACTCAAACCTATGGGGAAACCAACTACTTAAAAAATCGCAAGTTTTGGACAGAACCAAGGTATTGCATGGTCCTCGGACTCAAACATATGGGGAAACCAACTACTTAAAAAATCAAGTTTTAGACAGAACCAAGGTATTGCATGGTCCTCGGACTCAAACCTATGAGGAAACCAACTACTTAAAAAATCAAGTTTTGGACAGAACCAAGGTATTGCATGGTCCTCGAACTCAAACCTATGGAAAAGTCAGCTACTTAAGAAGAATTCTAAGTCGCTCAGTCCTCGGACCAAATACCAGAAAAGGCTAAGGCTATGAAGGTCATTAGGCAGATGGCGAAACGCCCTATTTTTCAGCGACCTGCAGGGGCTGTTCATTTTGGGTTATATATCCTCGGATGATTACTTCCTACACGGCATCGAGCATTCGGCCATCATCTCGTTCAAGTTTAGGGTATACAACTCATTTTCAGGTTGGTCTTATTGTACACGATAGCTCCAATAAGTTCATAATAACACCTTTTTTCTTGATAAGGGATTTCGGCCCTAAGTATTGTTTTCTCAGGTCGGCGTTATTATGCCAGACAGCTCTAATAAGCTCATCATAATATCTTTTTCTTTTTTCTTAGTAATGGTTTCTGCTCTAAGTATCATTTGTTCAAATCAGCATTACTATGCCGAATAGTTTCTATAAGCACATAGCAAGGTCTTTTTATTAACTGGGATTTCGACCCTAAGCATCATTCAGAATGTTAAAAAAAAAAAAAAAAAGAGAAGTCATATGGTAGTACGTCTATTCACGGCATAACCATTTCAAAAAGAAGAGGTAGAATATACGAATTACAGCGTACAATAGAGGGCTTAAACAAGCCTATATGGAAAACGAATTACAAAAACAATAAATAAAAAAAAAAAAAAAAAAAAAAAAAAAAAAACAACAACAACAACAACAACAACAAAAAACAACAAGACAAACAAACAGCCAGAGGTCTTTTTAAGCTCTGCTCCGAAGTCTTTTCAAATTCTGCCCCAGTAGCACCCATATTGAGAGGAGGACCTCCCTTGGTGGAAGAGGAGAAGAAAAGGAAGAAGGAAAAGCATCAGGATGGATCTGGTGATGGGAAAGAAGAAGAAGGGGAGGCAAAAGGAGGCACCAGTGAAGGAAGAGAGGAAGAAGCAGGGATACATTGTCCCTGCATCAGTCCTGACTCCTAACACGCTGGTGCTATGTTAGCTATGCTCATAAGAGAGCGGCTGGTACTGATAATGGGTGACCCCAGCTCAGTCGCACCAAAAGTTTGATGCGACGAGCCCCTGCTTCGAATTTTGGCTGAAGGGAGGATGAGAGGTATCTTGAGTCTCTGCCATCCCTGTCCTGACCGAGCCATCTTGAGCTTCGGAGAGACAGAACGCTTCTGAGAAGGATGTGATCTTTTCATCCCCACTTCTACTTCAAATGTGTCACACTATAAGCTGTGGCTATGCTGATAAGGAAGACTTAGAGCACAGCTTGAGGGTTGAGGCTTTAGGAAGGTTAAAGAGTCTTTACGCGAAGGGAATACCCTCTCGTTTGGCTTCTTATATGGAAGGTGAATTCAGTGGCATTTAATCCATACATATCTCCAAGAAGATTTGCAAGTAAGGTAGCGTCTGTTCAACTCCCCAATTTCATCTGTAACTGTTAGATTTGATTGGCCTCGTAAAGGAAATTTATTAAAGACGCGCCTCGTACATTGAAACAACGGGAGTGCATCGTGTGTAAATCTAGAAGAATGTCTCGTAACCCGGCACATTTCCTAAGCAGATGAATATACGCCAACATTAATGAAGGGCAGAGTTAAACGAACCGTAATAAAGGCTTGGCATCATCAAAACCCTCCTCTCCGACCAAGAGGTCGGATAGTAGGATTTTTAGGGGCTATTTTGGGGCCCAATAATTTGTGGCCCTGGCCCATTTTTACATTAGGGCCCAAGGCCTGAGCCGAGGAAGGGTATAGCCGAGGATGGGTAATAAAAGTCCAAATAGTCTTGAGACACAGCTAAGGATGATTTTGTCCTCAGCATATCCAAAGTCCCCTTGGAAGAAAAGGCAAAAACTGTATAGGAACAGTTTGGGAAAAAAATCTAAAAATATCTATGTCAATAGAGAAGGAGACGCTGGATAGTATGACGACCAAGGACAAAGGGAAAGCTGCCATTACTGCCATTCAATACTCTGCACCTGACAGAGCCATGCTCTTCAGCTTTTATAACCACCCCCAACCACTCTAGGTATGGGTTGACAGGACAGGTCTTAAGTCCTTGGAAAGTGAGCTTATACGTGGACGCTGGTGAGAGGATAACTGCCCATATAAAAGGATAAGAGAGGCAGTGTGAGAGAAGGGGGAGAACCCGTCCTCCCAGCCATGGTGTCCTAGAAACAAGGAGAATAAGAAGAGCATAGCGCTCCCCAGACTCCTCGGGCGAGATTCATTGACCGGAACTAACCCCCGCCCGGTGACCAAGACCTAACCTTTCAAACCCACGCTCTATAAGTGATATTGTTTGGGCCTTTTTATGTGCGAACCCAACACTATTATGGGTCGCTACAAATTGTGTCCTTACAGTATTCAATTTTCATTTTTAATATAAAAAAATAGAATTTGAATACAAAAACTGAATACAATTTTTTTATATTTTCATTTTCTTGAAAATGAATACAGTGAAATTTTCGTAAAAAATATCAAATCTGTGGATTCCATTATCACTGACTTGTCATATCAAAAGAAAAATAGAATTTGAATACAAAAACTGAATATAATTTTTTTATATTTTCATTTTCTTGAAAATGAATACAGTGAAATTTTCGTAAAAAATATCAAATCTGTGGATTCCATTATCACTGACTTGTCATATCAAAAGACACTTTTTCTCTCTATTTGTTGGTGGTTGTCATTAAAAAAAAAAAAAAAAAGTGAAGGGGAAGACAAAACAGAGAATGATGCCAAACAAAAAATATAGATGGAAACAAAAAATGAGAACAAGATTTGAATATGAAAGATGAGTATAGAATATGAAAATAGAAAATAAATACAACCTCAATACAAACCAAACAGGCCCTTAGTTACTCATAAATTTAAAAAAAAAAAAAAAAAATCCCTCTTATACGGTGTCGTTTAGGCTTATTTCTCATCTCACCTTAAAAAAAAAAAAAAAAAAACAAAACAAAACAAAATCAGCTTATGTTTTTTTGCAAACTTTGGTCGATCCACTCACACAAAACAGAGTGTCGGCGTCGACCTAAAGCTATGAAGCATGGACGCGGCACCTGAGGTACCGCACCGGCGTCGGACGCGGCCGGACGCGGCGACGCGCGAGGGACGCCGTTGCCCGCGTGTCCGGCCGCGTCCGACCGAGTCATGCCACGTGGCAGTCTCGATTTTCTAGCCGACTCACGCCGACTCGCGCCAATGCGCACCGTTTAAAGAAAACACTAAACCCTACTCACTCGTTTCTCACCTCTCTGCCTCACTCTCATTAGTTCTCTCATCACTACCTCTCTCTCATTCCGTCTCACTCTCTCTTGCTCTGATCTCTTGCAAGTTGTATTCTAATTTCCGAACATCATGAATGTTTTAGTTTCAATCTTGTGGGTTGTGTTTAATTTATGAACATCATGTTTTAGTTATTATCTACTATTGTCTATTGCTCTTAAATTTGGTATATATTTGTATAATGTAAAAAAATATGCTTAGCAATATATTAAAAATATAAATAAAAATATTTTTAATAATTTTTTAATCGCCGAGTCCCGCCGCACCCGCACCCACCTTTTTCAAAAATTGCCGAGTCCCGCACCCGCACCCGAGTCCCGAAACGCACCCGTGCTACATAGACCTAAAGAAGCCCAAGCCATCGCCGCCATTCGCGAGCAACCAGCGCCGCCGGAGCCCAAGGTCGGCGAAGTCATCAAAATAAACAACACTTTTGCTTCTGTTCTGTCTCTTCTTCGACCCCGAAACAACACTTTTACTTGTAAGTGCTTTTTTTTCTTGACTAATAATGTTGGTTCCTTACATTATTTCCATCTTTGATTTTATTTTGTTTTCTAATGTTTGTTAAAAAAAAAATTGTCTTGCTTTCATAATTTTGTGATGCTTGCACATATGGGTTTGTTTGTGTGCGTTTCATTGGTACTATATTATTGTTTCAGACTCGTTGAGTTTTCTATAATTTTGAACTTGGAAGCGACTTCGCAGCTTTGTTTTTGGTAGCAGTTTTTTATTTGATTGCTTTTTTGCTAAAAATTTGGTTGAGGTGAAGTTTTAAAAAGCTGTATTTGTATCTGAATTATCTTTGGGTGATTGTGGTGGAAGCTTGTCAATGAAGTAGCTATGTGCTTATTGAGCATTTATAGTATAGAGTTGATAACATTATGATTTGTATGAACTACATTATGGTAAATAATATTTATTATTATTATTGTTTATATCTGAGAGTTTGATGTAATTCCCATCCAATCAATGATTCTATTGTGCTAGAAGTTAACCCTTCATCTATCAGAAAACAAGATACTTTGTAGCATGGCAAACCACTCATAAAACATTACAATGAGTGGAGTGGGAATGCTCCAAAAATCAACCAAAGACAATGTGGGAATGCTGCCCAAACCTGTATTTCAATACGGGTTTTGCACACACTAGCCAAAATTGACTACATTCTAGGTAAAATATGAGCTAATGATTGAGATTCATTTTTTTAATTGGCATTTGAATTTGAATATAATAAGTGATAACACAGAAGTCTCACAATAGAATCATTATGCTTATGGGTAGAATCTCGCCTTCACCTTTCCCTTGGTTTTAATTTCACTTATAATAAAAAAGAAGATAAAGACATAACATTTGTCTCAAAATACATACAAAATTTGATTGAGATAGGGGGAGTTGTGCCTGTGACTAGATGAAAGCATTCTCCACTTCGCCTTTTCCTATCAAATGCCATGTCATGACTTGGAGATTTATTGCTAGAAAGTGAGGACTTTACTATTTTTAGTAGATATATTTTAAATTCTTTTTAATCTTTTTATTTGCTGAAGTTCATTTGATGCTCATTATAAATGTGATTTTAGGTGTCCCTGTTTACCAGCCTAGTTGCATGAATCTATTGTAGACTGGGATATAAGTTTCTTGGTTATATTACCTTTATGTTTACAAACCATGCTGTAGAGCAAAATTGACTATGGTTGTGTGAAACATGATAGCTTTTGTGTCTTTTTATTAATGGTCTCCTACAAACTTTGATGAGCAATATATAAATTATCACTCAGGATTTTTAAGGTTGATAAGTTTCAATTTCTCTAGATTCTTATAAATGTCAATTTGTCTTCCTCTTACTCTTTATTGAAATTTCATCATCACAGGTAGCTGTTATTGTAATTGATTTTACAAATTCAAGATTTCGAGGATGTTTCCAATTGATCCAACAAAAAAGATATCTTTTACTCGTCACATTTGTGATGGAGATTTGGTTATAGTCTATGAGAGGCATGATAACATGAAGGCTATTAAAGTATGTCAGGGCTCGGTACTCCAGAACCGATTTGGTGTATTTAAACATTCGGACTGGATTGGGAAGCCTTTTGGATCCAAGGTGTTTAGCAACAAGAATGGTTTTGTTTACTTGTTGGCTCCAACCCCTGAATTGTGGACTCTAGTTCTAAGTCACAGGACCCAAATTCTCTATATCGCTGATATCAGCTTTGTGATAATGTACTTGGAAATTGTCCCTGGTTGTATGGTTCTGGAATCTGGGACTGGAAGTGGATCTTTAACTACATCACTTGCAAGGGCTGTTGCTCCTACAGGACATGTCTACACATTTGATTTTCATGAACAAAGGGCTGCCTCAGCCAGGTAAGAAAGGAATATTTCCACTTGATCCACTTTGACTGGTTAATGTTTGTTTTTCTTGAAAGTAGACACTATTTTGAACGAGAGTTGTAAAATAAGATATTAAATACTTATGATCAAAGCTGAATTGGTAGTTGAATATCTGAACTGCATACGTGATCTATTTTGACATGATTTAAAATTAGGTTGTCTATTGTGTTGACTGTTGAGAAAGAATTTTAATTTCTTAGGTTCTCAAGATACTCAGTTAACCAATCTCAATTTATTTCTGAAAAGAAAATTTTTGGTTTCATTAATTATTTTTGGTATTATTCAAGGGAGTGCAATGGATTATGCCACTTGCATATGCCTTCAATTTGTTTTGTTTTGTTTTTTGTTTTTTGTTTTTTTTTTTTTTTAAATGAAGAATTTATGTTTTGAGAGATATGAAAATCTGCAGTAGCTGTAACTTATAGTGATAGGGAGGCATTATTTTTGTGTAGTAGTTGCCAGTGGCTTGAAGTGTAATTTCTCATTGAGCTCAAGTTTCGTTTTGTTATGAAGTATTTATAAGATATACTGAAATGTTGATTTGATCTTTTACTTTTTATAGAGAGGATTTTGAGAAGACAGGGCTAAGTAGTTTAGTCACTGTGGGAGTTAGAGACATTCAGGGTGAAGGATTTCCAGATGAATTTTCTGGGTTAGCAGATTCCGTCTTCCTGGACCTACCCCAACCTTGGTTGGCCATTCCTTCAGCCGGGAAAATGTTGAAGCCAGATGGGGTTTTGTGCTCCTTCTCCCCATGTATTGAGCAAGTACAACGAGCCTGTGATTCTCTTACATCAAACTTTACGGGTATGCTTTTGTGTAGCCATTTCCTCTATGTTTTCAGATTCAGGATTTTTTCCTGTTAAAAGTATCTTTCTTATTTAAAGAATTTTCTCCTTTTGCTCTAGCTATATTTTTCTACTTGATTGTGATTCAGTCACTGATGGATGCTCTTATATGTATATTCTGCTTGTGTGCCAGATATAAAGACATTTGAAATACTCCTTTGTACTTAACGAAGTTCGAGAAGTGAAAATGGATTACAGCCAGGGTGATGAAGCTAAGCCTGGGTCTATTCTTCCATGTAAGAGACCTCAACGTGCTATTGAAGGAGGCAATGAGCAAGACAAATTGAGTTCTCAAACAGTCATGGCTAGGCCTTGCAGTGAGGCAAAAGGTCACACTGGCTATTTGACATTTGCGAGACTCAAATGCCTCTCATGATGCGGATAGTCTTCCATTTTGTAGGATAGTGAGGGTTCTTATTCTTTTATCTGGTTCAGGTTCAGTCCAGGTCTCATGTAAGGAATTCTTTTGTCATTCAAAAGTTCTGAATATTTTGATGCGTGATTCATGGTTGCCTCCAATTTTTTGTTTTTGTTTTTTTTTTTTTTCAATTTCTTTCACATGGCATCTATTGGCCGCAATGTAAGTACTTGTAGGAGCAAATGAGTGTTTTATTTGCAGCCGTCAAGCCAATTCTTGGCATTTGATATGCACTAATTTTAGGAAAGACCTCTATTATTTATTTAAAAATCTCAACATTGTTGGGGTTTAAGATGACATTTAATGACCTCTCTTAGACCTAGGAGCTTTGTGCATTAGATATGACTTTTTTTGATCTCAACATTGTTCAATTCACCACTGGAACTTTCAACTCCAAAAGAAAAATCGACTTTCCCCTTATAACCCCACAAAATTGCTCTTGCAGGCTTCCCAAACTGTTGGAACTTGGCAAGCTGTTCTTCATTAGATGCAACTGGTGGTACATGGTAAATAAATTTACTCACAGGCTTCCAGCTCTCATAATTCGCTCAATGTTCTATACTTGCAAGAGAAAATCATTCAATACTTTGAGAGTAATATTTTTTCTTTCGCATAATAGTGGATCCCATTATAAATAAGAGTGGGGTTGCCTTTTCATCGTTATAGAATCTATAGATAGTAATTCCTTAGATTTGCATGATGCTGAATCTTTAAAATATTGATCCCAAATTGAAAGCCACATGTGCCCCATTTTTTTGTCTCAGCAAATATCTTACACAAGAGACTAGATTCTGGCATGTCCTCCATTCATTCCATCACTAGCTAACAACCACCCAACACTAGCATCCAAGCCACTGACTATCAAGTCTCTGCTTGTGGGCACCAGATTTTCATTACGACTTTACAATCATCCAAACCTGGAAACATACCATTACATCTTCGCTAACACATCAACGAGACAGTAAAAGTACCCCACCACGCATTGTTTGATCATTTATCCACAATTCATTTCCTCAAATTACATTACATTACAGTCTAGTTTTATATTTGTCTACTTTTAGGAAATATCTTTGGTAGAACCTGTCTTTTAGTTCCAAAGTCGATGACTTCACGTGACAAGTCAGATAATCCATTTTCTAGTACTGTTTAATCTTTCTTATCCATAATGAGGTGATTCATATAATCACTGTCATACTCGTGTTTGTGTAATCCACACGTGATTTTTTTTTTCAGACAAAATATTTTTAGAAAAGAAAATCGTATTATTTTCATCTCCCTTATAAAGTAAAACAACATTTTAAGTGTATTAGTATATTTTTAAATCTTCATTAAAAATTATGCTATTTAAAAATTATAATCCGATGTAAATAAGGAGTAAGACAATCATCACTATATTCATATAAAAGGATATTTGAATCCGGTACATTTTTGTTTGAAATATTAAGAGATTTCTGAAAAAAAAAAAAAAAAAAAAATCAAAGGAAAATATTGAAGCGGCAATTATCAGTAATCAATAACTTCCATGCTTTCACTTCTATGAATCTTGTTTATTTTTGACTTAGTTTATAGGTGTGTAATAAAAGTGGTTTAAATAATAAAATTATGTGAAAATAATATGGGTAAATTCTACCCACTGTTCTTGAGGTTTGGAGAAATGACATTTTATTCTAAACCTTAATAAGGGAAAAAAAAACACTCATATTCTTTGAGATTTTAGAAAATCAACACATTAGTACATTAGTTATTCCGTTATAAAATAGTAAAAAAAAAAAAATTCCTTAGACCAAATCCTAATTAGTTTAAACTACCCTCCAAATCCAAACGCGGTCGTTTTTGTCCCCCCCGCCCATGCAACGTTAAGACCTCTGTTTCTCTGTCCCATCTGGTCTTCAACTCCACAAGATGCAGAGCACTCTGTTTTCTCTGTCTCTCTCAACCCCATTTGTCAAACCTCCAAATCCAAATCCTAAAGGACCTAAACCCAATCTCTCACACCTCTCACACTCATCGTCTTCGACACAATTCAACCTTAATTCCACTCATGGACTCTCACAGCAAAGTCCTGTGTATGCATTTTTTTCATCATGCTTTAACATGCGAGTATGCAGTTCATTTTTTGTTTCAAACCAAAGAAACAACAGTTTTAAGGCCAGAGTTGCTTCGGTGCCCGAGTACACGGGTGATACCGTGAAACCAAGTGGTGTGATTAAGACATCGCAGCTAGGCTTTATGTTTGGAATTTGGTACATTTTGAATATCTACTTCAACATCTATAACAAGCAGGTTCATCATCTCTATCTTTATCTCCAGTTTTCTTTTTCAAGCAAGATAAAACTTAATGGAAGCAATAGTACCCATTGATTGAAGAGCTAAATTATTTTTCTGGTTGCCTCAGAAAACTTTAAAAAGAAAGAATTAAAATTTTGATTAGATACCTTCCTCTTTTTTTATTATTATTTTTATAACAAAAAGTCTACCAATTATTTAGTATAGTTGGGAATCCAAACAGGTGAGTAGAATTTTTTACTTATGTCTCTTTACATGTGTTTGGTTGCTGGGAAATTTTGAGAGTTATAGATTTTTAAGAGTAAAGTATTTGTCGGTTATATTTTTACAATTATCAAATGGGGATATAATTCTGTAACATTGCTACAAGATTGTCATAGTTGGTAATGTCTTAGGGCCTGTTGGTTGCTTAGAATTTCATATTTTGAGAGTTATAGATTCTTGAGAGTCAATAGGTCACTTCTATTTTACGGTATCTAATGGAAATACAATTCTGTAACATTGCTACTTATCAAAAAAAAAAAAATGTAACATTGCTATAAGATTGTCATATTTAGTGACTTTTGAGGCTTGTTCAGTTGTTGAAAATTTCAATTTTTGAGTTATTCTTGAGAGTGAACAATTGGTTAGTTATATTTTACAATATCTAATGTAGATACAATTGTGTAACATTAATAGAAGATTGTTATTTGTGGTTAATCTCAAGAATGCTAGAATTTGAATGCCACTGCTGATTTATTTATAGGTTCTAAAAGTCTATCCATTTCCTGCAACGGTCACAGCATTTCAGTTTGGCTTTGGGAGTTTGATGGTTGCTTTGATGTGGGCATCTAACTCTTATATCAGACCAAAGATTACTCCTCAACAGGTACTTTGTTATTGTGATAAAATTGTTTTGTATATTTTTGCTTCTGTTTGATTATGGGTTTTATAAACGTATTCACTTTCAGCTTGCAGCAATTTTTCCTTTGGTTGTGGCTCACACGTTGGGGAACCTCTTGACCAACATTAGTCTTGGGAAAGTTGCTGTTTCATTCACTCACACAATCAAAGCTATGGAGCCCTTTTTCACTGTTGTACTCTCTGCCTTGATTCTTGCTGAGGTGAGGGGTTCTGCCCCAAATTTTTTTTTCTTGTTTTCATTTGGAGATATTATTGGCTGACTGGATGGCTCAATGATATAATTTTGAGAAGTGGAAAATGCGTTTAGACTCCTGTAATGGCTTACTACCAGTTCTAATGAGTTATTCAGGACTTAAACTGAGTAGATATTTAGTTGAGATGCAATTCACAGGGTTTGCATGGATTAATATATTCAAAACAGTAAATAACTGACACACACACACACACACACACAAAACAAGTATATGTTCATGGAGTGAAGACCAAATGGTAAAGAACTCTGGGCCCAAGCAGTCCTCAATCCTAATTACCACAATTCATATTACAATTTTAAAACCCAAAAAATACAAATAAATTTGTCATGGAATTAGCCAACACTAACAATCCTAACAAGAAACATATAGATATGGTTGTGTGCAACAATATTGGAGAGTTGTTGATGTCATCTTCCCATTTCATGCCTAGTCTTGAGATGTTTGCTAACTCTCTTTTAAACTCTTCTTTAGTGAACCATTCAGTTTAGTCTATTCATTCTTGCTTTTGTGCAAATCAAAGTGCCAAAAGGTATGATCAATGAAAGACATTTCATATATATCAATAATTATCAGCAGCATGAAAGGAAGAATTTGGACCTATCTCCAAGTCTTCTGCTTGAATCCTTTGGGAAATTCATTTATATATCAATGCAAGACCTTTATAATTTCCAAAGTCATTTATCTGGGTGTTAAAAGTAAATTGTTCCTCTTAGTAATAACTTAAGTATAATGTTAAAAGTTATATGTTCATCTTAGTAATACCTTTAGTAAAATTAGAAATGCTAATGGATACTTTCATCATGATAGGAAGAGTAATATAGGCATCTGGAGTCCTTAAATAGCAAGAAACTAATTTGAGCCACATTGGTGGTCCTTCATTTGTCCTTTTATAGGTCCTTTATATAAATTGATAATTTGAAATAAAAACATGTATTCTTGAGCAATTGTCACTTAAGATGATTGATTGCAAGCCACCTTTTCCCCTAATCCTGTGATACATGTGCTTTCTAGAATTCATTATTCTTGTGACCATGGAGATCTATACTAGTGCAGTTAGTCTATGAAAGTGCTTGACTAATGACTAGCACATATTCATAACAAATAACACTCTCCAGTTAATCTATATCTATGATAATTTGATTTTTTTGACCATACTGTGCACACAGAGGCCTACTCTTTGGGTAGTTTCTTCCCTTGTACCAATTGTAGGTGGAGTGGCATTGGCATCTTTCACTGAGGTCTCTTTTAATTGGTAAGAGAACACGCTGCAGTTGTCTCATTAAGGAGTATGCAAACACCTTTTTCTTTTGCATAGAGGTTTCTTCTGATAGAACTCCATATAGATTCTGCTAATAGATAAAACAATTACATTTTTTGAAATATTTAGGCCTGGTACTGACATGTCACTCACCCCCCCTTTTGAAACAGGACTGGCTTTTACAGTGCAATGGCTTCCAATCTGACAAATCAATCCCGTAATGTATACAGCAAAAAGTTAATGGTTAAAAAGGAGGTGCAAAACCCAGATGCAAGTCATATATATTTATGCCTTTGAATTACTATAGGTTCACAAGTAACTGTATTAGTAGAAATGGAAGCATTAGTTCACTTATGCAGTTGTCGCACAATTATTTGGTTAAATCTGTAATGTCAAGGAGAGTTATTGTAGATCATATATTCTAATTTTTCTAACCAGGTTTTATTCATAAAACAGGAATCTTTGGACAATATCAATCTCTTCTCAGTAGTAACCATTATTTCTTTTATCCTGTTGGCTCCTGTGGCTATTTTCTTGGAAGGTGCTAAGTTTACTCCTTCATTCCTGCAATCTGCAGTAAGTAGTACATATAAATAGTGAGATTATACTAACTGAACTTTACTATAATCAATCAATACAATAAAAGAAGAGACCATCCTGCATCAAACAGTAATCTTTTCTCCTTGTTCTAGGCAAATCAAGGTTTGAATGTTAGAGAACTATGTGTGAGATCGCTTTTGGCTGGGTTCTGCTTCCATGGTTACCAGCAGGTGAGGTCTATGATTATTTGTGCCCAGTGTCTGTTTACTTAGTATACTGCATATGATAAATGTGCATAGTGCTCTCTCCTTTTTTTCTTTTTTCTTTTTCAATTGTGCTTTGCTTGATTGTTGATTTCCTGTTATGTTAATCATATTCTACTATGGTAGAATTCACTCGTGGTTCTGCTAGTGTGTGATGACAAATTCAAATGCCAAAGCTCAAGATTTTCTGAGCATGAATTCTACAAAACTATTCATTTTATAGAGATTTAGCATGATAGCAATTACTCAAAAAGCTGTGAAAAACTCAAATCAAACTTCTTGAAAACTTGAGACTGCTCCAAAAGCCTGTTTCTCTATTCCAGTGATTTTTCAATAGAAACATCAGAAGTTAAGTATTTAGTAGTGGCAAAAAATTGATAAATACTGCTCATATCTAAAAAAATTTCTTTTATTGAACTAAATCCCTATCATTGGTGCCATGTTGCACATATAAATTGTCAAATGGTACTACAATTTTTTTTCCTCTCCCAATCATAATTCATTGGTCAATTGCTATAAGTTCTCCCTGAATACTATTTATCTTTCCGCATCGTATGGTTATTTTTTCAATAAGCTCTCCAAATGGGGGCTTAAGCTTCCTTTGTTCTAAGAGCTTGTAAACCTTAATCTACTTTTGATGGTTGATCATTAAAAGAAATCATGTGTATTCATTTGTGAAAGTGTATTTCTAGAAGTAACTCAACCACACATTTGTAACTTAGATTTTAGAATAATTTACAATTTTTTAAGAATTACATTCTGAATCCAAATGATGCTACTTCCTTAGAGAACAAATTTGTGTCATGGCTACCATGCATGTATTTGGACCCTTTTCTCCAGACCTTTCCCATGAAATTTCTGAGAATTTATTTAATTTATACTTAAAAAATTAACATCTTAGTTGTTTCTGCTCTTGATTAGAAAGCTCATATCAAGATGAACATACACATTCCGACAATTTAGTTTTGGAAGGGAAAGATAAATAGAGAGTCAAAGTTTCACACGTGTTAAATTTATTCAAAGTTCAACAGAGATCTATTGCAAAGAGGACTTAGCCCTCAAGATTATTATTTCCTTATTTCATGGAGGTTGAGCATGTCACACTCTGGCACTAGATTTCATGCTGGCAAAAGACTACTCAAAGTCTGCCATTCAAGTATCCAAGAGCCATCCTTGCTATGGTAGCAAGGATGGCTCTTGGAACCACTGTTTTTCACATTTTTGTTGATAGGAAAATTTCTTGGAAAAAGGATCTTCTCCATTTCAAATAGATCAATTTCATAGTTCATGTTAAATATTACAAAGTTAAAGGTTTATCTAGTGCCACGTCAGTGAAAATTTTAAATGTTGTGACATTGATCTAGCAAATAAAATCTTAGTCATGAAATGAAGTCTTCAGCAATGGTCCAGTAAGCATAATCATCTGAGCTAATCGTTCTAATTTATAAATGGATCAATTTAACAGATAGACATTTGGAGCTCATTTTTTATTCTTAGGACCCAGCCTTCCTCTGCCAATGTTCTGTTATAGCATATGGAATATGTTCTGAATTAAATGAGTTTCAAGAACAAATTAAAAAAATAAAAAATAAAATAAAATTTTGTTGAGAATTTTATCAGAATATATGTTCTTTAGCACCATATGAAAATATTGTTTCCACTTTATGAAGAACAATAGCCAACTTTGATACAATTTTGATACAATATTACTGTATATCGATTCTACTAATTTTTGTCTGGCAGGTCTCCTATATGATATTAGACATGGTATCACCGATCACCCATGCAGTGGGAAATTGTGTGAAGCGTGTGGTGGTCATAGTCTCCTCAATTATCTTCTTCCAAACCCGTCTCACCCATAAACTCCCTGGGTAAATTCTCATTACCATTTGGTAACAAATGAAAGTTGTTTTATAATAAGCTTATACATATATTTGAAGTTTCTCTTCTATCTATGATCTGTCCTACTTCTTTTACATGCAAGTTGATTTGCTTTTGCTGCAGGAACTGCCTTGGCTTTTGCTGGAGTCTTCTTGTATTCAAGAGCAAAATGGATAAAGCCAAAGCCAAAGCCAAAGCCAAAGCCAAAGCCAAAGCCAAAGGCTGCTTGAGTTTATACAGAAGATAGCAACTTTAACCATTTAAAAGAAAATTTCCACATGTTAATTGTGAATATTATTTTTGTGCCAATCATATTGCTTGCTTTCTAACACAGGGTCTTCCTTGAAAGAATAGAGAAGAATCTTCTTCACATCTCATGCAAAAAGTGAATCAACATCATTCTCATTGTAAATTTTGAATGATGTTTGTCTGGAAAGCATGCAACTCTATTTCAAGACTCTTGAACCCCAACTTAGAAGCTAGGATCAGCCCAGCACTCAGCAATGACGCTGGAAGAAGTCCCAATCAATCTAGAGAATCTGCAAATCCAGTTATCCAGAGAGTCTCTAAATATACCACCAGCTCCTGCTTTCCCAGGACTTCCCCAAAAAGCCCCACCAGTGTTAAGCTTAACACAGCCCTTCACTAGGTCTCTGGCACCTACCTTCGAGGTTTGTTTAATTTTGAGCACAAATTCTGGGAATACCCATCCTATTCCAAATGGATTTATTAAATCTACAGTCCTTGAGAATGTGAATAATGGATTCATTACCTAGTTGCAAACAGAATAAGTACTTAATGACCCTCTTGGAAAGGACCTATCTGACTAGGACACTATCCAGCACACACAGCCACAGTAAAATCTAAGTTCTGCTACTTCAGTTCAATCTTACATAAACAATACTACTATATAATACGCATATGATTGAAACACAACAATACAACAACTGAACAAAGTATACAACTCTTCCTCTCTTTTAAAAAGGTCTACAACTCAAACTTAAATTTTAAAGTCAAATGACAAAATAAAAGTATGGAAATTACCTCATTTCTCAAGCAACAAAAGATTGTATAGTGAAGAATCATCGTGGTCCTGATAGAATTGAAGGCAATACTGTAGTAGCAGCAATAACATGCACTTCTTGGTTATCAACTCCAGCTCTTGCATTTAGTAAAGGTGGATTTGAGAAGAAATAGTCTAGGTTTGATTCAACATTCACAACACCCTCAAAGACCTTAACCACCATGGACATAGAAGGCCTCTTTGTGAAATCACTTTGCAAACACCATGCTGCAACCCTCATCATATTAACAACTTCTTCTCCATGCAATTGCATATCTTCACTGTTCTTATCAACCAAATCCAATAATTGGTCCTCCTCAATATTTTTCTTGAATAGATCAAGTAGATGCATTGCTTCCTTTGGTTGAGAATGATCAAGGTTTCTCCTTCCACACAATATCTCCATAAGTACTATTCCAAAGCTATATACATCAACTTTTTCTGTAATTACTGAACTCAACCATTCTGGAGCCATATAGCCAGGAGTCCCTCTCATAGTCGTTACAACTTGGCTTTGCTCACGATCAACTAGTTTAGACAATCCAAAATCAGAGACTTTTGCATTAAAATTCTCATCTAAGAGGATGTTATGGGGCTTTATATCTAAATGAACTATCTTTTGCCTACATTCTTCATGTAAATAAGTTAGCCCCCGTGCTATTTCAATGATGATCTTCTTTCTATGTTTCCAATCAAGCAGCATCTCTGAATTTTTGTGAAATATCCATCTATCTAAAGACCCATTAGGCATGTATTCATAAACAAGAAGCCTATGAAATTTCTCAGCACAAAATCCAATTAGTCTTACCAAATTGAAATGATGAGTGCTACCAATTGTCTCAACCTCAGCTAAAAATGATTTTTTGATTTGACTAAAACCATCAAGACGCTTCACTGCAACCTTAGTGCCGTTAATTAGAGTCCCTTCAAAAACTGTGCCAAATCCTCCCTCACCGAGCTTCTTATTGAAATTTTCTGTTATGGTTTGCAACTCATCATAAGAATATCTTGTGGGCATTCCTGGTACATGATCCAAATGATACTCCTCATCTTCATCAGCATCTTCCTTGTTCCGAATTCGAAAAACAAAGAGTCCAATTAGAAACAAAACAAGCAAAGATCCAAGGCTGGATCCCATTATTATTCCAAGAGGATGTTTATTCTTTCCATGGTTTGTCAGCTGTTGAGGAGGAACTGCACTTGGGACATTCTGCACCTTAATGTATACTTTATGGTTGGTATTTTCTATGGTAATGGCATTAAGTGAAAAAATTTCAGATTGTAAATAGCAACGCCCACTGGAATAATATATAGCAGCTTTGCACGAACAATTTTCTAAGCATGCCTCTGTACAAGTCCTTAAACTTATATTTTGGTAGTTAGGATTTTTTTCTGGGATGGATGTATCTAAAAGGGGAAAGTATGTGATGTTCTGGATCTCTAAAAGAATTTGATTTTTGGAAGCATCACAAGACAAGGGAATAACAAGGGAGCATCCAAGGTCAAGCCGCCTGTCTTTGATTGGTTGAAAGTAGCTTGTCCCATTTATGGGTCCAGGACAACTACATCCGCCATTTATACAAATACCATAACTGCCGCAAACCGTAGGGTAAGCACATAAATCCTTAATTTGGAAAAGATCATCTACTTCTTGCCAATCCTGATGATAAACTCTCGTGTGTCCATCAGGCTCCAATCTCATGTACTGCATTAATGATGATGTTGTAGGATTGGATAAAATAACAAATGAGGAATTTGTCCCAGTAAAGTATATTAAGCCCGAACTATCAAATTGAACATAACTGATAATGTTAGCAAGAGATGGTAGATAAGACCAATAGCATAGGGGAGGATTAGAATTGATATAAGCAAACAACCCTCTAGTGGTAATAGAGAGCGAAAACAGTCCTCCTTCACTTGTGAGTTGCTGTCCTGGCACCAACTTTTGCCCAGAAAACAACGTGTCAGTTGGCCAAGATGGGTGATCAAAAGACTGCCAAATTGTAGCATTATTTTCATCCAATAGCATGAGGTTGCAATTGTCGGTTAAGTTTATGGCAGCCACAGATTTGTTGCTGATGTTTGTGGACCAAGCAACCGTTCCATCAGCATCTTGTAACACCAAACCTCTTTCTGAATTGAGCTTTAAAGTCGCACTAATGCTAACAGGATTCTTTGAGTTGGCAGACCATAGTACTTGTGGATCATCATTGAGAAGGAAAGTGGCAAAGCGAGAACTGTTGCACGTTTGATTACAGAAGAAGCCACAAAAACAAGCATGTCCATAGTCTGGATCACCGGAGGATCTACTGGCAAGTATAATTGTTGCATCAGCTTTCAGTAAATCGCCAACGGGCTCTCTGTTGGTCCATGAAGTAGTAGAAGAGTTTACAGTCAGATAACCGTTGGCCAGAACTATGACGGAAAAAAGAACAAGATACAGAAGAACAGTACAGCAAGCCCAACCCATTGTATGTTACAACACGTATACAGTGCTAGAAGAAAGAAAGGCAAAGCCGACTCTGGACAAGGAAAATGAGATGGAATTATGACTAGCTAGCATAGTTTTGAATTCACAACTTGACGACAATAAATAATGTAATTTCAGAGATCCTTCACTGGTTGAATGGTTGACCTACAAAATCAACCTCAGTCCACAAACACATGGAACCCCTGACTTGATTTTTTTTTTTTTTTTTTTTAATTTTTATATATAATTTTTTATTAGTATAATTTACTCATAAAGATATGTTTGTACACTTTATCTTAAATCTTGCACACCCTAACCACATATTAGTCCAGTCTAAAATCAAACAATAACATAGATCACAAGTCTCTCTAAGAGTAAAAAGAGAATGTTTGTAAGTCGTAGGTGTCTCTCTTTATAAATTTATATTATATGTGTGTGAGTGTGTGTCTAATACTGATTGTGAGTGTTATTTTTTATTTTTTATTATATTATTTGCGTGAATTGTGATGTATGTAAATGTGTGGTGTACTACAAATATAATATAACTTTATATAATTTAATAATTAGAAAATACGGAAGGTTTGCTACATATGTGTATATTATTATCATGTTATATAAAAGCAGAGACCTCATATGGGAGTGTATGAGGTCTTGCCAAGTAGCGCTCTAATTTACCTCTTTCATTAAGTTTTTCTATATCAATATGTGCTGTGATGGTCCCAAGTATTTTCACTTTTTCAATTTTCTATTAAAAAGTGAGAATACACAATTTGACCAATTTGCCAATATTTCATACTTTTTTCTTTTTTGATGAAATTTCATACTTTTCTCACAACCCATAATTTTGAGAAAAGTTTGTGTTTTAGAAATTTTCTTAGCACAATCCTTCAGATGGTCCAATTATTTTTTCAAAGAAGACCTTTCTTTTGAAGAACTTGTATTAATGCAATCCTTCTATGTACAACTCTCTCTTCTTCCCTTTCCCTTCCCTTACTTTTTTTCTCTCTTCTTTCTTTTTCATCTCCCTTACAACCAAATAGGATATTAGTTTCCAAATTCAGCTAATAAAAAAAAATGTTTTGAATATATTAATAAAGAGAGTCTAAATTTGGTAAGAATAGAGTGTAAAATTCATGTTTTACACTATCTAATAAGAGATGTCACATCAGCTTTTTACTTAAAATTCAGTGCATAATACCACAATTAATAACATCTTAATAAACTCCCAATTTGATTGAATTTTCAGATGAGTATTATAATTGTTTGAGCGTGATTGTGCTTATTCTTTAATACATGATAAGATGATGTGGTATGTTGAGATTGGAGGATGTAAAACTTGGGTTTCAAACCACATCCTTATAGAATTTAATTTTTAATAAAAATATGTAAAAAAAAATGTTTGATTATCGTTTTAGTCTTTAACACTTATACTATGTATCAAAATGGTTTTTAACATCTTAAATGTGTCAATTTTGTTTCTAAACTTTTGGTATTGTGTCAAAATAATCCTTATTATTAAGCGGTACATGAAAAGAATTGATTTATATAATATTAATATCAAAACAATATTTTTATGCCATCTAAGCTATCATTTGAATTACCATGTGTCCTTAATTAGAAAATAAAATAAAATACTTGAAAATATATTAATTGCATCTCCATAAGTAAATGAGATGTCATTTTATTAGCAAAAATTGAAAATTTCTTTTCTTTTCTTTTCTTTTCCTCTGCTTTCTCAGCAACCAAATGGGGTTTAAGTCTTGACTTTTTAGTTAAAGTTCTCATGAACATAATCTAAAAAACATACTATTTACCTAATTTTAAAATGAAAATTTAAAAAAACGAAACAAAACAAAAGGCCAAATGTCAATTTTTTACATTATCATTTTTTTAAGAAGTTAAAGTTATTACCAATTATATTATAAAAATCTTGTAAACTAACATGGTAATGAATATAATTAGTGTCATGTCAACAAGGTAATAAATCAATTTCCTAATTATTTTTCTATTTTGTGTTTAAAAATTGATACATCCATTTAATAAAAGTAGTGCGTAACCCTGTGCATATGCACATGTACATTTAAAAGCAATCACAATTATATACATGATTTAGAATTTAATTGGATCTAGACTCTTCAATTTTTGTACTAAATAATTCACTTGCTACAAAAATTAAAAAATTAGATGGGACACGTGGCTTAAAATTAGAATCTAATTGAATTTAGACTCTTTGATTTTTGCACCTAATAATTTACTTTGACACACAAATTTAAAAATTAGATAAGACACGTGGCTTAAAATTAGACTCCAATATATAAATGTATAGCAACCTACCATCACTTTATTTAAAACTAGTTTATAACCCCATGCATATGCATGGATACACTTAAAGATATACAATAATATGCATAATATAATTCCTATATATATAATTTAAATACTATTGGTAATCATTTTTATATTCTGTTAACTCTTCAAAAAAATTTGTAAGGATATTATTAGATATAAAACGTAAATTGTCAATATTTATTTATTTATTATTGTGAAGTATTTTTTTTTTTTTTTTACGATTCATTAATTCTACACTCTTTATGTTTTCGTACTTAATAACTCATTTGGATAAATATTTATGATGTGATTCCACATTTGATTATAAAATTAAGAAATATAATTCTTTAAGAATAAATAATTTAGAACACATGGCGCAAAATTGGAACTCTAATTTGGAATTTTAATTTGAGTTTCTCTCAGCTTCACCTATTATTATTATATATAGATTACATGCTGTTCATGAAATCACAATCCCATATATGACCCCTTTTTTAGGAGCCACTATCTCATCAAAAAAAAAAAAAGGTTAGTATATTGCAATGTATTTGGAATGGTGAGTCCATCGGTATTCGGAATCAATGTTTTTTTTTTTTTTTTTTTTTTTTTTTAAAATAAAAACAAAAACCTTAAATTGGACGCATAGCGCAAAATTAGATAGTAATTGGAATCCAATTTAGAATCTAATTGAATTTTCTCAAAGTTTTGACATTAATTATATATATATATATATATATATTAGACTGGTTATTGGCTCGTGTGTTGCACGTTTTTTTTTTTTTTTTTTTTGTATGATCTTTTTTGGTAAATATTATGACTGGAGGACATTTTTTTGGGAAAAAAACTTCTTTCATTTTTATGTAGTGATTTTAAAAAATACAATGAAGGGTTTTATGATAAATTTTGCTAATTTTATGAAATACATTTATATAAAATAAAACTCATAAAATGCATAAGATATACATAAAGGTATAATTCATGACTACGCATGAAAGTTATTGTATTTTTTTAATTTCTATTAGCTAGATCACATTTCTTAAATAAACTAAACAACCATTTCATCACCTTGTTATGCACGTAATGATTGGAATTTTGTTAGTTAGTACATGATTGCTTGATAAACAATATTGAGTAAAAATTATTTTAATTCTATTTAAGAAATTTTTTGTGAAATTTTCATTTTCATGTCCATTTTTTTAATCTAATAGATTTAATTTTTCACGTTAGTTTAATTGAATAGTATTGTGTTTATACTTTTTTTTTTTAACTACAATTGATAATTCACAAAATGAGTAAACAACTTATTGAGTATTGCAAAAGATACAAATATGAACATTAACATGAGCATGAACTTGAAGGGAGATTTCTATTCATTTTCTTGAAAAAAAAATGTACTTGCAAAAATTCCAAACTTTATTAGGTAAAGAAGAATTAAGTTATAGATAGCAAAATCAATCAACCAAAAATTTTAGGAGCCTAAGAAGAGCCATTACTCAGTTGAAACAACCCAAAATACTCAAGGACTAAAAAAAAAAAAGAAACCATCCACTCCACACTTCCATCGCAACTACTTTAGCTCAAGGAAAACAATATGTGTATATATATATCATTCAATAAATATAGAACATCCTTTAAAAAAAAAATAATATGTTTATCATAATTAAGGGAAATCGTAATGGGTACTTCACTTGAGCATATGTGAAAAAGGCATATACATACCACAAATGGTAAAGGCGAAAGAAAAAAAGTTGCTAATCCCTTTTAATATGGTTAATTGCTTTTCCTCAATTAGTCGCCCAAACAACATACCGCTTATTCATACCACAACCACAAATGACAATGCTGCATTGGCCATCGGTAATTGCTAATCTGAAAGTACAAATTTCTTTAATAGCTCTACCTTCATTTCTTTTGGTTAATATATCTTTACTAAATCAAAATCAATTCACAAAAATCATATAAAAATCACCAAATTAGAGTTTAAAATTATAATTAAATTTTTAAAAGAAATCTAGGCACAATTGCACAAAAATTCCTTGTAACTAAGTCACACTTAGGAATATTGGACCCTTTTTCCTTTGTATAAATAGGGGGGTCCCAATGGGATGAGGGGGCAAACAATTTTCTCTCCAAAACATTTATTGTAGGAACATAAAAGTTTTCTATTGTAAACTTTTCACGCTTAAAGAACATGACTTGCCAACTAATCAAAGTAGAGTTTTTAGTACCTACAACAATTTCACAACATCAAGAACAAACCCCAATGTATACAGTGTCAAATTTCATAGTCTCCTATTACATCATATGAGTGTTTAATTTTTCTCGCAAAGTATTGAATAGTAAAGCTTCCGGGCCATAGTCTCAACTACAACTCTCAATCATGTTGGACTTGGATGACACCTTTCCACAACGTATTGTTATGAGATGTAGAAAAAATTTGGAGTGTACACAACGATTAGTGTGGATGGGAAGAAATTTCGTCCTATTCCAATTGGTTAGGTCAGTAAGGTCCTATTCAAATTTAATGATCATGGAATTTTGTATACAAGTAATAATCAATGAAACTTCCGCCTAAAATAAGTGGGACTTTCGGCAAGAGAGAAAATTGATGTCTAGACAAATCAAGCTAAGACCAACCAAAATGGACCATATTCTTTATTTCTTATCTCAATTTGTTCCATGTACAAGACTTATAGTCAATGCTTGGTGTATAAAAGTTGAACATCTTATCTAAAGTCCATCCTTTGAAAGCTTGAGAAAAAATTCATGTAAACCAACACAATATATAAATTATAAAGGAATCAAAGAAGAATTGTCAAAAATAATGAAAATTTAATCTGTGCTTAAATTCTTATAAGGATGAACACAATAGCAATATCCTTTTAAAAAATAAAAAATAAAGATAAAAAAAAAAAAAAAAAATCTATGCTTATTTTGTACGTATGATAAAGTCCTATCACAAAATTTTTTGAGACTCATGCTGATTAGTGATTAGAAGTTATAAAACAGAGATCTCATGCAAGAGTGTATGAGGTCTAGCCAAGTGACGCTCTAATTTTGCATTTAATATTTTTTTACCTCATTCATTAAGGTTTTTTTACTGTTACTCAAAAGTTTACATTAACTTATTTTACTGCTATCTTATTAATCTCTCATTAATTTCCTAAGTTTACATCACACCTTTCTCTCTTTTTCATGTCTTTTAGCATACTCACTATTTTAATATTTTAAAAAAAGCAAAAAAAAATAATAATAATAACTAAGGACTAATAGTAATAACTAACCAGATAAGGCCTTGGAGAGAGACAGAGAGACACAAAAATGTTGTGGGTTGTTAAATAAAATGCATTGTATATATTACCAAAATAAAATACCTGAGACTAACAAAACATTTGAAAGAGAAATCTGAGGAGCCGCCGCCTCTGTCATATTGGCCTTCCACCACCATCAAGACTTCAAAACCCCTGTGGATATATTTTTTCTTCTTTTTAAATTAGGAGATTAAATATGATTTAGGTTTGGGTCATTTGGTTGGATAGTTTTTGTTTTGGGTATATAAGTAGAGAGAATACTTGGTATGCAATGTAAAACCATATTCTACCATGGTTTTAAATCATCTATAAGACACATGCATACACACTTACCCACACCATGTTTTAACGACGCATTATTGATGAGTGGAAGACAGTGAGAGAGTTCGACATACTTTTATTTCATAGTATTGAATATGTGAACACAACACAAATTAGTTGATTTTCATGGTCCCATTACTTTTTTGCATTTATTTTTGGTTTCATGATTTAATAAAAATAATAATCTTACCTTGAAAATACTATAAATATGCAGTGAAACTACTAAATTAATTTTTAATATCTCAAAATGTATATGTTTCTTTACTCTAATTTAGTTTACTTTTTCTTATAATATATGTACAACACTATCCAAAACCATCTTATATAAAATATTACAAAATTATCCGTGCATCACACGGGCAACTTACTAGTTTTATTAGTTATATAGATACTTAGTGTATTATTTATGTATGAATGAGTGTGGCTGTGTGGGCCAATTTAATACAGTGACAATGGGTTGAGTTTTGTTATTTAATTTGAAATATTTTTTTATAAAAATAATGACAAATAGATAATAACAACTTCATAAAAATTAAAAATGTTATATACAAACTTAATAAAATAAAATGGTCACACTTACCAACATTAACAATAAATAACGACAATTGATAATAAACTATATTGTAATGATTTTAAAATATTAAAACTTTGAAGAAAATTGTAAAACTTCATATATTTGCGGTTTTTTTTTTTTTTTTTGTTGACAACTCAATATATTCAAAAAAAATTTATATTAAATTTTGTTTGGTTTAAGTTTCTTAATGACCCTCTTGAACAAAATTTCTAGAGCCGCCATTGCACAAATAGCAGCCAGTAGAAGCATATCCGGTTGAGCTACAAAATCAACTTTAGTCCACAAGCCATCTCTGTGATTAGTTCAAAATTGCTGAATAAACGGAGTCCTATTGCTGCATAAAACTTACACATTAATGTGACAACAACTGTGATTGGGCGCTTCAACCATCTCATAAATAAATATTAGATCTAATTGCTTCTTTGTAATTGGTGACACATCAAAGCTCAATGTAGTAAATGTTATAGTACCCCTAACATTACTCTTTCCTTTATGCAATACTAGCTGATATACCATGCATGGTGTATTTTGAAATATTTGTAAGAAATGTTTTATGACCAAAATATAATACTTATTATAAGTTATAATATTTGGGGAAATAATTTCAATTATTTCCTAATTAGAAAGGAAAAAAAGAAAAAGAAAATTGTTTAAATTAATATAATTAAGAATGTGAATTTATCTTTCTCAAAAAAAAAAAAAAAAAGAATGTGAATTTATTGCTGGACTTAATTAACAATATTTAATTATTTTTATTACTTTAGCACACATAAATAACGAATACATGAAAATAAAAGCATTTTCCCCTATTAATACTCTTTTTAGTTACATAGCACAAAGTAAGTTATTACATGTCATTTGAAAGGAGTTATGAAATAAATACCAGTTAGCTTAATTGGTTAAGGACTTATGAAATAAGTACTAGTTTGCTTACTAAAAAAAAATCTTATCGATGCTTTCGCCTAATTATAAGGAGCAATCATCATAAATGGAAGACCATAGATTTCAATCATTATAATATCTATTAAAAAAAACTAAGTAAGAAAATGTAAATTGTTAAGATTAATATAGTTAAAAATATTTAATTATTTGGACTAATTTGAACACTCATATATTTTTATATTCTTGATTGCATGTATTATTAAAATTGATTTTGTCTTGTAATGATTTTTGTTTCAATTGTTTCTAAAACAACTAAATACAAAAAAAGAATTTTATATTCCAAATAATTTTTTTTTTATAAAACTATTTCTTATATAAATTTTATAAAGGTGAAAACACCAATTTAGTCCCTACATTTTAGGGTTACGGTCAATTTGGTCCTTACATTTTAGTAGCAGTCAATATGATCCCTGCTATTTTCAACTTGTAGTCAATTTAATCTCTACCGTTAACTCACTAACGGAAAATGTTTACGTGGCAAACGGTCTGCCTTGTTGGGGCATATGTGGCTAACATAATAATATAAAATCAATTAATTAAATATTATAAAAGCCACATCAGCATTTTAATAATAAAAGAAATCCATGTTAGACAAAAAAAATCTAAAAAGATTAATTAAAAGAAAAAAATAAAGAAAACGAATTTTTAAAAGAATCTTCACTTTCTTTTATTTTCTTTAGAATTCTTGCACATTCTTATTTTCCAAACACAATATACCCAGCAACACCCAACACCGAGCAACACCACAATATGAAATCAAATCCCAATACCGAGTGTTTAGCCAAAAAAAACCCAATACCCAGCAGGGAAGGAAGAGATGATCTAAATCCCCTTCTTCTAAGTGACACAAGACACACACCTTAATTATCTGTGACAATATACCTTCTCTCGATACACAATATAATTGGAAGAGAATTATTCAGAAATTTCCATGGAAGGAATGGAATTTTCAACCTCCATAATTTCTTCCAAATCCATTCATTGTTTGTACTTGTGTGAATATTATGTTGAGTGCCTTTTGCAAGAAGCTGATATCTGCTTTTAACTTCAGAAACTCCCCTATTGTATAGAGGCCAAATGAGCATATCTTCCCTACATTCCCTACTCTCCATTTAGCCTGTATCAGAGGGGAATTCAGACATGAGCAGATACTCTTCCAAATCCAGAGTCTTGGGATTTGAATTGTCCCTCAAAGGGAGATAATGGGTATTTAAAGAATTAAACTTAATTTTAAATTCATTATAGAGTGCTTATTTAGTGCTAATGTCGGTATTGGGATTTTTTTGGCTAAACACTCGGTATTGGGATTTGATTTCATATTGTGGTGTTGCTGGGTATACTGTGTTTGGAAAATAAGAAAGTGCAAGAATTCTAAAGAGAATAAAAGAAAGTGAGGGTTCTTTTAAAAATTCATTTTCTTTATTTTTTTTTCTTTTAATTAATCTTTTCCGAATTTTTTTGTTTGACATGGATTTCTTTTATTATTAAAATGCTGATATGGCTTTTATAATATTTAATTAATTGATTTTATATTATTATGTTAGCCACATGTGCGCCAACAAGGCAAACCGTTTGCCACGTAAGCATTTTTCGTTAATGAGTTAACGGTAGGAACTAAATTGATTACAAGTTGAAAATAACAGGGACCAAATTGATTACTACTAAAATGTAGGGACCAAACTGACCGTAATCCCAAAATGTAAAGACTAAAATGGTGTTTTTGCCTTTTATAAAATAACCACCTAAATTTATTCTTTTTTATAAATACTTAATGCATAATTTATAGATAATTAATACATGGAATAAATACATCTATCCCATTAACGCATGGTAATCAATTAATACTTTGATATAAATACAAAATTCTGGTGAGATGGAAGGCTAAATAAAGAAAATTCTCTTTTGTTCTTAAAGAATGCACTACTTGTCCTAACCTTAAATCATGATACCATTACCGGATATTATTTATATATATAAATATAAATATATATATATATTATTCAATCAATGAAAAGCATTTGAAAAGTAGTGATTCTATTTTTAGAAATAATTTTCTTTGGATAAACCATTAATTAGTAGCAATGGTTATTTTTGCCTTAATTACATTTTTATGATAAGCGAGATGTTCATATATTTTCGAGATCTGACTATTTTTTCGAGTATATGCAGTTCTTTTATCACACACACACCAAATTATTTCAGGAGGAAAATTTTTTCCTATATTCTTAGTGGTTTGAATTTGATTATGATGGGATGGTAATTTGCTTAAAACATTTTGCACTTGTTATGTTTTTGCATGTTAGGGACAATAGTTAGGTGAACAGGAGTTCAAGATGAAAATGCTTCCTTTCTTGACTTTTCTTTTGCCATCGTTTTCAATATTTTCAACTAGTTAGGTGAGTTATTAGGTGAACAGGAGTTCAAGATGAAAATGCTTCCTTTCTCGACTTTTCTTTTGCCATCGTTTTCAATATTTTCAACTAGTTAGGTGAGTTATTAGGTGAACAGGAGTTCAAGATGAAAATGCTTCCTTTCTTGACTTTTCTTTTGCCATCGTTTTCAATATTTTCAACTAGTTAGGTGAGTTATTAGGTGAACAGGAGTTCAAGATGAAAATGCTTCCTTTCTCGACTTTTCTTTTGCCATCGTTTTCAATATTTTCAACTAGTTAGGTGAGTTATTTTAAGAAAGTTCTCCTTTGTATTTTATATATAGCTTTCTACAGTAAGCATGAAAGTGCAAGGAAAAGAAAGTGAAGCAAGTGCATGTGCAACAGTGCATGTACATGGAAATATGACGGAAAGAGCGAGTGAAATAGTAAAAAGTGTGTGTGCAGCAAAGCATGTGTAATGTTTTTATGTATTAATCAAATTGTTTTTTTTTTTTTTTTGAGAAACAAATTGTTCTTTTATTGAACTCCTTTGTGCATTCTATTTTAATGTTGTGAGATTAGTTATAAAGTATTTGATAAGATACTTTTATCCTAAGTATTATTTATTATTCTGACAAAATTTTTACACCAAAAAATCTTTGTTTATATATATATATATATATAACACCATAGATTTTCAAGCTTCCACAAAATTTTGCAAAATCTCCAATGGACTAGGCTTCAATTTTTTGTTTCCCTTTGTTATGGGCAGATCAGGCATGTCTACCACTACATTCTCCACAAACACCATTGGACTCTATTAATTCTTCTTTTGCAACACCTTTTGAGCTCGGCATTATCTCGCCTAGAGGGTTGTCGTTGAGTCAAACTGGTTAAATGGGTCTAGTGTAAGTACTGGTGAAGCTGGATCCAATGTCATCTTTTTTTAAAATTTAAATGATTGACACTTTGTACATTGTTAGATTTAAAAAATAAAATTTTAACTGTGAAATAGACTCTCCATTTTGAGTTAAATGAAGAGTATTTTGTTCTTATTTCCGCACTTGTTTACCCAATCCACTCAATGAGAAAGTTGCCATGAATGAGGCTTAGCTAGCTGGAGCCCAAAGCTATACTTTGAGCCTTTGCAACGTAGTTGCCATCTTTGATTTTTCTCAGGACCAATACAAAAAGACAAGCATGGTACCTTGACCGTGAGCATAGCCACTGAGTACAGACCACCAAGTCATTAACGATGGTGTCGATATCTTTTCGCATTGTCTTGGTAGTTGGTCAACCTCCTATTACAATGCCTTATGACCTGTTTGGAAGTTTAGAGAGGGAGGAGAGTAGAGGAGAGTAGTAAGGAGGAGAGTAGAGGGGAATGATTGTCCCCCACCTTGTTTGGATGTTTTTAAAATTAAGTAAGGGGGAGGGGAGTAATTAGTCATTCTCCTTATTTGGATGTTTTAAAAATTAGGATGGAAAGGAGAGGAAATGATTAAATATTTTTAAATAGACAAATTTACTCTTATTTGAAAATGAACTTGCAACATTGGTTTATGATTAATTTGTTAGATTAAATAATTATGACTATAACATGAAATATTTTTTTTTTGATAATTTTTTTTTTCTGATGTCAATTAAATAATCAACATTGGTCTATGATTATTTTTTTTTTTCATTTTTTATTATACTAAAAAAAACCATCCTTAATTGATAATAATTAAAATAAGAAAAAATGTTTGATTTGTTTGTTTAATGAAAAAATCAATAAAATATTGAATTTAGAGTTTCTTTCATTTATTATTATTATTTTTAATTTTTTTTTTATTTTGCTTAGTACGTGAATTTAATTTTTTGAGGATTCGGAGAAGAATTAAGACCCAAAAAAAACAAAAAAAGTTAGAGAGAGTAACTCTATGAATTAACTCAAAAAATAGGATCCTACTATGTAATTTAAATTCAAGTGTTTTCCCACTTACTATTTAGAAAAGAAAGCAACCCAAAATTCTCAAGAGAATATCCCTGCTAACTATTAAGCAATAGCACACAAATTTTGACCAAAACAAATGACAATAATTTTATAATTTCTCAAAAAAATGCAGAATTTCACACACTGAAACATTTATTTTTCATGACCATACTTATCCATTTAGGAACCAATGCCACATTTGTAACATTAACAATGTTTAGTAATTAATGCCACATTTGTGTTATACCTCTAATCCTAAACAGTTTCTTTTCACCTCTAATGCTTACAATGTGTTCAATCATCCGGGTTTTCTTAGCCAAGCCTTCATCATAACCATAACATCCTCTATCCTGGACAATTCTTCCACTTCTCTGTTCTTCTTAACTCAAATCCTAATCTTTCCTCTTAGCAGCTAAAAATTTGCTGCTAAGCGCCAGTGTTTTCTGACAGCCATTGTTAAATATATTATGTATGAGAAACTAGGCAGGTCAGATTGTTCCCCAGTTGCTCTATCTTTTCCATAAAGCTCAACCAATTTGTCGTAGTTTGGAATTGGTTTGTTCTTAAACTCTTTTGCTTTAGGTTTAGCCTGTTAAAAAATGATAACAAAATAAGAATTGTATTAGTATAATGAAATGACCTTGACAAGACAAATCAAATAAAAGAACCAACTTCATACATGCTTAATGTATGAAGTTACTTTGAGCATCCATAAGACAAATCAAATGAAATTTGTCTTCACCCAAAGGTCTGGTAAACACATCCATAAGTTACTTTGAGTGATTGTGTTAGTGGAGGTGGTGTGTAGGAGACTGTTTCAAGGCTTTTCACCACCTAAAAAAAAAAAGTAGGGAGACAGTCATGCATGATTTTCTTTTATTTATGCATGATTTTCTTTTATTCACTCATGAATTCGCTTGTAAGGGAATATGGACATATGTAAGTTCAGGTGATTGAAACTCTCTGACTTTTAATTTTTGCAAGATGATGGCAAGTATCTTTGATGAATTAACCTATAGAGAATTTTCTGAGATATTTGACAGAGGCCTGGAAGATACCATTTAAAATAATACATATTCTCTACCCATTTTTTAGTCTGCTTTTTATCCTTTTAATTGAATGAGTTCAAGCCTAATGTCACACCATATCTAAAATATGAACAGAAATACTCTTCAACCACTGGTTGCTCTTATTAAGGGAACTACTAGTGTATTAATATGTTCTTTCCCTTTTTCATGTCTCTGATATTCCTGTTTCTGTTTTCTTGGTGTAGTTTAATGTTTGGACCAGACATATGTGGTACACAGACAAAGAAGCTTCATGTTATACTCTCCTACCAGGGCCAAAATTACCCCATCAAGAAGGATTTGGAATGTGAAACAGACAAGCTTACTCATTTCTACACATTTATTCTTAGGCCTGATGCAACATATAGCATCCTGATTGACAATCGGGAGAGAGATTCTGGAAGCATGTATGTAGATTGGGATATTCTTCCCCCACGGAAAATTAAGGATGTCAGGGCAAATCAAATAAAAGAACCAACTTCATAGCAACGAACAATATGCAAACACAGAGACATGTTCAATGCATGTGTGTGTGCACATGCTAGAAAAAGTTCTTAAAAAAAAAAATTTTTTTGAAATGTGAGTCAATTTGATTTTTGGACTTTCAATCTTAAAAATTAACACGTGCGCTAGGTTTGTGTCATATCAAAAATTTTATATTAGTATCTTATTTTAAAATCTAATGGATTCACATATGTGAGTATGATAATAATGGACTTCAAATTACTGGAAAACATTTGCATATCACATAATCAAATATATTAGATTTTAACATAAAATACTAACAAAATGTTTGATTTATTATAAACCTAATTTGCAGGGGTTAATAGTTCAAATCAAAATTTTATAGACCAAATTAACACTCAAGTGAAATCCAAAGGCAAAACCCCAAACTAAAAAAGAAAAAGAAAAAGAAAATCATAATAATTATTTGGATAAAATATTATCTTGTTCTCTAAAGTTTATCAAAATTTTTTTCATCCCTAAACATTAAAAGTTTTTTTTTCATCCTTAAACTTTGTAAAGAATTTTTTCAATAGTTTAGAGACAAAAATATGAATGAAAAAAAAAAAAAAAAAAAAAAACGTTTTCAATATTTAAGAATAAAAAAGATCTTTTTTAAAAGTTTAATGACAGAAAGTAAAATGTTTTAATAGCTTAGGAACAAAAACAAACTTTTCAATAATTTAGGAACGAAAAACAAATTTTTTAAAATTTAAGAATGAAAAACAAATGTTAACAAATATGAGGGACTAAAATAGTATTTTACAATAACAATTTTATACTCCATCATCTATGACCTGAATATCTAGCTGGTAATTTGCTTGAATTTTCTACTTACAAGAGATACGCAAGCCCTAAATCAAACACATATCGCATAACAAAAAGTTTTTAAAAAAGTATTTGGACATTCAAATGTGTGTCAATTCGGTTTTGGACTATCAATTTTAAAAATTAAACTGTGCACCAGGTTTATGCCATATCAAACACTTTATATTAGTATTTTTATTTTAAAATCTAATGGATTCACATACGTGAGTATGAAAATAATGGACTTCTAATTACTGAAAAACATGTGCATATCACATAATCAAATACATTAGATTTTAACATAAAATACCAACAAAATGTTTGATTTTTTTTTTGAGCAATGTTTGATTTATTATAAACCTAATTTGTAGGAGTTAATAGTTCAAATCAAAAGTTTATAGACCAAATTAACACTCAAGTGAAATCCAATGGCAAAACCGCTAACAGAAAAAAAGAAAATAATAATAATAATAATAATTTGGATAAAATGCAATTTTCGTTCTTAATTAACTTTATCAAAAGTTTGTTTTTTCATCCCTAAATTTTAAAAATTCTTTTTTCTTTCTTAAACTTTATAAAGAATTTTTTTCAATAGTTTATAGACAGAAATAAAGATGAAAAAGAATGTTTTCAATAGTTTAGGAATGAAAAAAAAAAAATCATTTTTTAAAGTTTAATGACAAAAAGTAAAATTTTTTTTTTTTTTAATAGTTTATGGATAAAGACAAACTTTTCAATAATTTAAGGAAAAAAAACTTTTTAAAATTTAAAAATGAAAAACAAATTTTAATAAAATTTAGAGACTAAAATAGTATTTTACACTAATAATTCTATACTCCACATCTATCATATAACCATGCTAAATATTTCATTAGGTAATTGTCCAAAAAATCAATCCCCCTTCTCTCACAAAACCGTTATTCCAGTTTGGTGACATAATCCAGCAAACGCATATAAAAATAATAATGTCTTATTTAATAGACATGGCAATCATCATATAGTATTTCTTCACAGTTCAAAGGGTCTACGTTATATTTCGTAGATTATTCAAACCCTTAGAGCTATATGTAATAATACCACACCTTCATAGGGGTTAGTATAATATAATTTTGCACAAATGCATTCAATTGCAAGCTTCCCAAGCTTCATGGGATGCATAAGCAAGCATTCAGGTCATCAAAGTGAGCCAAAAACTGAAGTAAAATAGCAAAACTTTTAAAACCCAAAAGAAACATAACATAGATTATAGCATACAAGATGCTAATTAATCAGTCCAAGCTAATTGTCACCCATAAGCTGGGGATAATACAACACTCAAGTCTGAAATTTATGAAAATACAAGAAGTCCAAATCTTTTTAGTTTTTTGGAGGATAGGCACTCACACATACTGAAATAAAAATAACATAGATAAGAAAATGTCAGCAGAGAGATCTACCACTTACATCTTCATCTTCATGTTCCCATGTCATACAAGCTTTGGAGGGCTGAGCAACTATTGGAACTTTGAGAGATACTTCATCACCTTGCAAAAGAAGCCCACCAAGAATTCACATAGCTCAAACGCTTCCTCGACCTACAGTCGTCTCGTACAACTCCATTTCCCTGCCCATCTGATCGAGTATCAAGTAATTAGTCATGTCCAAGGACACCTCAAACTGCCAGTTGCTATCATCAAAATCGGAAATACAAGGCATCTCCTCATCCTCAAGCATGGGAACATAGACATTAATATTATTTTCAGGGGGCATAGCGTTGTTTAGAGACACACCAGTATTGGCCGACTCGTTGTGATTGTAGACGTTGGTTAGGAATGCTGCCCAGTTTGGGGAGGTGAGGTCTGAGTTCTCAAGCTGAACTTGAGGGTTGTTGGTCACCATATTTACCATGTACACGCTTGACTCTGAGAGGTTGCTGTTGTTGTTGTTGTTGATGGAGTTGTCGTTGACGTGCAAATTGGGTGAGGTCACTGTCTTGATGTAGCTTTGCAGGAGGGTGGCGCTAGAGTTGGAGTCCCTGCTGTTCTTCTTTGAGTTCTGCCTTCTTTTGGTTGCATTCCAGTGATTTTTGATGGTGTTCTCAGTCCTTCCTGGCAGCCTTCTAGCAATTTCTGCCCATTTGTTTCCAATTTTCTTGTGAGCTTCAATCCAGTGATTTTTGATGGTGTTCTCAGGATCCTATCTTCCTCTTCAGTCCAGTTATCTTTCTGCAACATGACAAAGAATAATGTGTGTAAGAAGGATTAATATATATATAGAATCAACTTGAAATAGATTGTGGTCATACTATGGCAAAGATATAAATATAAATATATATATATATATATATAGATTGTGGTCATACTATGGCAAAGATATAAATATAAATATATATATATATATAAGCATTTGTATGATGCACTATTTAATGTGTCAATTCTTGTTTGTGTTGGTGTGTGCATATGAATTGATGGAAAGTATAATGAATGTAAGCAATACTCTTGTTACATGTATATCAAATTCATAAACATGAACTACACGAAAAGTAATATTACATACATCCACTACATAATTCCGCCTCATGTACTAAATACTTTATTATATACAGGATTTCTTATACAAAGAAAAGAGAAAATTAACTGTGAAACATGTATGCATATCATTGTTTTACTTCAAAATGATACACTCTATTTGAAACACACTCAATATACACACACATTACATGTAATGTAACTTGATGTGATGTTATGCTACTCCGTAGCTTTTCAATTTTCACTGAATAAGTATTTTTTTACAAATTATCAATTGTTGGATTAAATTATCCTCTTACACCCTTTATGTTTGCAAATTATATATCAAAAAGATTGAAGATCATTAACTATCTAACCATAAAATGTCTAAATTTAAGGTTTTTTAACTTTAAAATTATACACAAAACATAAGTTTCTAATCAAATAATAAATAACTTCTAATTAACATGAAATTTGAAACATGTATGGGTTTTATTTGATTCACGATTTGGGAAAAAAATAACGCTATAAAAATATAGCATAAAAAATGGAAATGAGAGAGAAAAAAAAAATAGATAGACATATGTATTAGTATATTACAAAGTTGAATATAAATTCTAGACTAAAAAAATGACTATGTATGTTAAGTTATTTCTCTATTATATTTCCACTTAGTAAGATACTTATATTGTCTTAATATAATTTTACGATGCTAAATTAAATCAACTAAATAAATATTGAATATATTTAGTATTTTTTTCTTCAATTTTTAATTGTGGTTCACAAGCAAAAATATATAACAAATAAATGAAGATATAATATTTAATTCTATTCTTTCTGTCACTTAGTCCTAAAAAAATTAATTAATGTCTCATAATATTATAATTTAAATTATTTTATTTTTATATTTCAAAAAATAATTTATTTTTTATTTACAATTCAATATATGTAGATACATATCAGATGTAGCAATAACATCTCTATTCATTCAAATTATAGAAAATTCTTAATAGATAAAAGAAATTCAAGTTTATAATAAAACTAAGAAAATATTGGGTTTAATAGAAATAGTAAAATATGGAATTAAAAATATTGATTTTGATAATTTCATTATTGTCCTTGATGACACATCTTAGTAAAAGAAATAATTTTATATATATTGCCAAAAAAATATTTAAGTTTTGTCAAGTTGGAGTATTTTATACATGTATAATATAGGAAATTTTTAATTCATGTTTAGTACATTTAATTAAATAAACATATATTTTTAGAGTATTTTTGTTTCATAATATAAATTAAACAAGTTTCTTGAAAAAAAAAATCGTATGGGTAATAATGTAATATATGCTATAGTACACATATTACTAATCATGAATTCATCATTTGAAATGAAAATATCATTCTTTATATTTTTTTAAAAAATAATTATGTTCATTATAATGAGAATCAATACAATTAGCTTTAATTTGCTAATGAGCTCGATGTACATTAAAAATCCCTTGCTGTGTTGGACTTAGGATATAACTTGAAAAGGAAATTAAGGCAAATTATATTTTAACCCCCAAAACTTATTGTTAGAAAGATAATTAAGTTTACAATATTGAAAACCAACAATATTAAGGGCTAGTTTTATTATTTAGTCTAATTTCAATAATACCCTTGATGAACTTTACGAATTTCCTTGTAGTGTTGTGCCTAGGATAAAACTTAAAAATAAATGGATAAAATATATTTTAAATCCTATACTTTAGAGATATTTTTAAGTTTAACTCTATAGTTTCAAAATTTTCTATTCAAAACCTTAAAGTTTAAGATTTGTTATAAATTAAAACCTACACTTTCACTAACTTCAAATCGGACCTTGAACTTTTGAACTTGTTATCAATTTAAACATCCAATCAAATCTATAGGTTCCAAAGCAGTAAAATATTTTGTAATCGAATAAGAGACTTAGAATTCAAATCTCACCTACACTAAAAATTATACTTATCAAACCTAGCTCAGACATTGACTTGATTTATGAGTTGGGTCACTAAGTCACCGGATAGATTTATGAAATCGGTTATGATTCCTAAAAGAGATACAAGTAACTAGAGCTATTATGTAATTAATTGGTTCAACAAGTGAATTATCGGTCGAATCGTTGGGTCAAATAATTTTTTTTTAATTATATATATATATATATATATAAATTAAGTTTGAGAAATCGTAATATAAATATGTAAATTAAAAAAAAAAAAGAGCATATGCCTAAATTAAACTTGCAATTATGATTCAGAATCAAGGTTTCACAATAACATAGTAGTATTTTGATAGGATGAGAGTCTTGCATGTAGATATATAGATAGACAAAGAAATGCACTTTTAAAAAAAAAAAAAATCTTTAGGTTTTCTACTCTTTAAATTACCATATCATAACATATTAAACGATAAAAAAAAAAAATTAAACCAATAAATGTAATTTTACAAATTTTACAAACCTAATTGAGTTATATAAACTCATCCGGGTTACTCAAGTCACCACCGACCCATTGGGTCTGATTGAGCTATATGTAGAAAAGATCCATTCAAACACCCGAACTTGTCTAGGTTTCGAGTCACCGAGGTTTTAGTCCAATCGGTTCGGGTTTAATACCTGTATAAAAACCAATGAGTGTATTAAAGGTAAGTACGTCAAGGGCCAGTTGTTTTGAGATTAAGAAAAACTAGACCAATTAGGCACTCATCGGGATGCATGTTCATGCGTTGTCAAGCAAACCGACAAATGCTGGATATATAGGGTAAGTATTCAAATACTTTTGAAAACGCGTAGACAAAAAGAAAAAAGTAAAACAAAAATGCTACGTCATAATCTCCATACATTTGATAACACGTGTCAGAAAAGTAAATATAATTACCAGAATCTTAATAAATGAAAAACTACAAATATACAAAGCGGCATGCAAATATATGTATATATTTGTAAAATTATTATTAAATAAAAGAGTTTTGCTCTTATATATATGAATTTATTTTCATAAAAATATGTATATATGTATGGATTTCTGCATAAATGGAAAGTAATATAGAAAGAAGAGATGAAAAAAAAACCCTAATGTCAGGCCGCAAATGGTTGTGCCATCTCTCCCTGCACTGCTTTCCCACTCTCCCAGTAATGATCCTAGCAATTTGAGACCATTTCTTTATACCAAACCGGTCTACCAACTGCACCAATAGCCTGCAAATAGAGATTTACAATAACCAATTCTTTATCAGTAAATAACAATACCAAACATAAAACCCTAGTTGGAAGGAAAAAACCAAAAAAAAGAAAATTTTGAGAGAATATATTCCTGAATTTGCCAAGAAATGAAACAAACAAAAATGAACTAATATAATTCTCTACTGGCCTGTCTTCTTGTGGAGTCCATTGCCCTTTGATTATGTTATAGTATTTCTTTCGAGCTTTGCTTGCCTTTCTCATGTGCAGTCGCTGCTGCTTCTTCAGATCAACTTTGCTAAGATATTTATTAGTTTTGTGCATGACATGTTTTCAGCAAAACTACCATTTGCTGATCCGAGTTGTTGAGTATTGAGAAGCAGATATGCCTCAGTTTGGGCTACAGGATTGTTTTGAGGATTATCCCTAAGGCCTAGGCTAACATCAGTCTCAAGGCCATGCATGTTTCCATTTCTGCCATCAGGTGCAAAAACAGAAGATGCATAAGCATTGAAATCACAGTAAAACTCATTTGCAAAAAGTGAAATTGGACCTACATATGGGATTTGAATCCCAGCAAGGAGGTTTGAGGTAGATCCCACGAGGTTGACATGATCAACATGGTGGGGATTCAAGTTGGACCCATAAATGGGAACAGCATGATCAAAATGGTGAACATTATTAGGAACCAAGGCATTAGAAGAATTAGAGCCTGCTATGGAAAATCTATCTCCCCCCAACTCATTTGGTATCTCTTGTTTTGAGGGACTACCAGAGAGAAGGTTGGGAAAATAAGGAAGATCTCCACCAAACGCCATGCAGCTGTATAAGAGAGAGGAAATAACAAAAGGCTAAAGAAAGGAAGGATAGCTTAATGTTGGTGTGAGAGAAAGGGGGGGTCCCTGGGGGGGTATTTATTAGTGAAAGAAAGGCTAGTCTGTGGCCCCACTGACTCGAAAACCATTGATTTTCTATATCCTACGGCTAAGATTTCTTGTTGAGTGTGACTGTTGAGCTTGCACTCTTAGTATTTTTCACTATTTTCAAGTGCGGATTGCGGAAAAAAGAAAAAGAAATTAAATCAATTTTTTTTATAAAATAAAAGAGTATTTTTTTTTTTTTTTTTTGAGAAATGAACTAGTTGTATATATAATGATTAGGTAGTTATAATGTTTGTACTTTATAAGAAAAATTCTCGGACAAGTGAAAGACACATGGAAGACATGGGTGATGCCTTTTGCTCCGTTTTAAGGCAAAATAACCCACCAACGGCATGAGTCTAATTTCTTTACTATATAAATTTTTTTGTGTGTTTATTTATATATTAGAGCCATTCATAATGCCCTCCAAGCAAATATCACGGTTCTACTATGAAGAATCATATAGTGGAAATTAATTATTAGGTGGGACAATGCAACAATTTGGTGGCAACAAAAAAAGTAAATTTTGTTTTGGCTTCATGAATGAGGTTTCTAAATTCTAATACCCTTATCATGAGCTTAAAAAAATTAATATTGCTTGCTTCATTGGATTTTTTCTTAGCAAGTGCCAACTAATTTTTTAGGACATTTTTTTTTTTTTAAATGTAGCTGTAAATGCTATTTTATATTAATTATAATTGTGAGTCAAAGTGCAAAGTAGTCGAGATAAATCAATTTTGTTGAGAAAGAGAGTTCAATTTGTAATGATTTTTAATTTTTTTATAACAAAATAATGTTTGTTAGGCAATGTTCTCATCAATTAAAAGAGTTACGGTTTACTTATAGACCAATTAAATTATCATTCGGATCTCTGAAATGTGTGTGTGTGTGTTTTTTTTTTTTTTTTTTTCAAATAAAAAAAAGTCCTAACAATTGATCAAACCCGTACAAAAATAAAAGGCCCTTTTTGAGGTCCCTCTTTGAAGCTCAACTCTCATAACAAAAAGGCCCTTTTATTTTCTCCATATTTTCATGGAATTTGAAGGAAATTTTCTTTTGAATTATTTTCATTGAACATATATATTCTTTACACTCAATAATAATTTTATACATCTGATACATATGAGATTCACACGCTTTGAGAGAAAGCATGCATGCATATATCTCCTATCACTAAATACCCAAAAAGTGAAGATGCATTTTAGATACCATTCACAAATTTTTTGTCTTAATGTGAGGGTAATAAAGTAATTCAAAACTCAGGTTCGCAACCATATTTATCCATTAGGTATTGTGGTTTTTTTTTTTTTTAAATTTGATAATTAAGAGAGGGGAAATTTTAAACCTAGATATCATCGCTAGAAACACTAAAAAAAATGTGAAAATTAATTAAGTTATAAGGCTTAAGGTATTGAAGTTGAAATTTGAAATTAACCTGAATAGGCCTCTCTTTTTTTTCTTTTTCTTTTTTTTTTTAAAAAAAAAAAGGGATGGGCTTTGAAGCCATGCATGACTCATAAGCTATTTGTAATTTTGTTTTCTTAAGAATGAAGGCTATGTGTAAGTTAATTAAAGGGATCAAATATTTAAAAGAAATTTACTTTTGAATTGTTTTCATTGAACCGACTTGTGTGTAAGTTAATTAAAGGGGATCACTTATTTAAAAGCAATTTACTTTTGAATTATTTTCATTGGACTAACTTGATCATGTTATGCGAACTTGTTATATATATTCTTCACACTTTCAACAATAATTTCACGCGTTCAGATATATGTTTCATAATGTGTGGATCTCATAGCTGCGTGAGATCCACGCTTTATGAAAGAGAGTATGCATGCATATGTCTCCTATCACTAAAAACCCACAAAGTGAAAGATGTGTTTTATATATTATCCCAAATTTTTTTGGTCTTAAAGTGAGGGTAATAAAGTCATTTAAAACTTAGGCCTATAACCATATTTGTTTTTTAGGTATTGCGGGGTTTTTTTTTTTTTGAAAAAAAAAAATCTTATAATTTGATAATTGGGAGAGGGGGAGATTTGAAACCTAAATGTTTCCATTGAAAATACCAAAAGGTGTTAACCAATTAAGTTACAAGGTTTTAAATATTCACTTCTTCTTCTTCTTCTTCATTTTTTTTTTTTTTTTTTTTTTGAGAAACAAACACAAAAACACACACACAAGTGAGAGCAAATGAGGTTTTAACACAAATGTACACCACAATCTCCACTCATAAGATGTGTGCTTATTTTTCTTCTTAAGAATTAAAGTTTTGTTTAAATTAAAGGGGAGCAATTAATTTATAATTGAATATTTCACATCTCCTTAATTGGTATCTAATTTAATGGCTATATGGCCACCTCCTCTTCTTTTTTCTTTCTATTTTTTGAGAAACAAATACACACACAAGGGAGAGAGAATGAGGTTTTAATTCAAAAGTACACCACAAGCTCCATTCATAAGATGTGTACTTATTTTTCTTCTTAAGAATTAAAGTTGTGTTTAAATAAAAGGGGAGCACTTAATTTGTAATTGAATATTTCACATCTCCTCAATTGGTATCTAATTTAATGGTTGTATGGCCACTTTTTTTTCTTTTTTTTTCTTTTTTTGGAGAAACAAACACAAACATAAGGAAGAGAGAATGGAATTTTAACACAAAGGTACACAACAAGCTCCATTCATAGGATGTGTACTTATTTTTCTTCTTAAGAATTAAAGTTGTGTTTAAATTAAAGGGGAACACTTAATTTGTAATTGAATATTTCACATCTCCTCAATTGGTATCTAATTTAATGGCTGTATGGCCACTACATCCATTTTTTTTTTTTTTTTTTTTTTTTTTTTGGAGAAACAAACACAAACACAAGAAAGAGAGAATGGAATTTTAACAAAAAGGTACACCACAAGCTCCATTCATAAGATGTGTACTTATTTTTCTTCTTAAGAATTAAAGTTGTGTTTAAATTAAAGGGGAACACTTAATTTGTAATTGAATATTTCACATCTCCTCAATTGGTATCTAATTTAATGGTTGTATGGCCACTTCATCTTTTTTCTTCTTCTTCTTCTTCTTCTTCTTTTTGGAGAAACAAATACAAACATACACACAAGGAAGAGATAATGAGGTTTTAACACAAAGGTACACCACAAGCTCCACTCATAAGATATATACTTATTTTTCTTCTTAAGAATTAAAGTTGTGCATTTAATTTAAATTAAAGGGGGGCACTTAATTTGTAATTGAATATTTCACATCTCCTTAATTGGTATCTAATTTAATGGCTATATGTCCTTTTCTTCTTCTTTTTCTTTTTTTTTGGAGAAACAAATACAAACACAAACACAAGGGAGAGGAAATGAGGTTTTAACACAAAGGTACATAACAAGCTCTACTCATAGGATGTGTACTTATTTTTCTTCTTAAGAATTAAAGTTGTGTTTAAAGTAAAGGGGAGCACTTAATTTGTAATTGAATATTTCACATCTCCTCATTTGGTATTTAATTTAAAGGCAATATTTATTCCTAATTAAGTTATTACTAAAGTTAGAAATATGCACCACCGCACTCTCTTGGTGCGATGGTCACTCCACAAGTATAAGTGCTTGTGGAGTGTGCGGGCCAAGGGTCGGGGTTCAAGTCTCCAGGAGAGAGTTTCACACATATATACACTTAGATTAGGCTAGAGTAGAATTCTATCTTGTATCAAAAAAAAAAAATGCCATTACTTTACTTGGATATTGCCAAAAAAAAAAATTTATATCTATTGAACTCCAATTTTTTTTCTTGAGTAATGCTTTTTTACAAAAAATTTTACAAACTGTTGATATGATGAGTGGTTATTGATAAATGAAAAAATGATGTTAATAGTGGGCCTAAGTGAAAACCAATAAGGAGTTGACTACATCAACAATTTGTAAAAATATTATAAAATAGTTTATATCTACGGTATTACTCTTCTTCCTTTAATCCATAGTGCAAGGAATATGTGCATATTTTCCTATTTGGTATGCAAGAAGCAATAAAAATGAAGTGTAAATGGCATTTCATTGATTGTATGGGCTTTAAGAACAATTAGTATTAGACTTTAATGTGCTTTAATTTACTTCTGTAAAAGACTTGATAAATACTCCATTTTGAAGTAAAATATATTGCCTCATAAATATCTTATTGTTGGCCATGAATAATGACTGAATTTTGCATCAATTGCTTGTGAGTCAAACTCCTTGAAATAGATCAGAGCAATCTTTACTTCCGGATAATTGCTGTTGAAAGATGAAACTTGCGAAGGAAACAATATATATATATATATATATATATAGTGTCAGGTTCAATTACACCTAGTGTAACTCTAAATAATATTACACTACCAAATAACTTGTTATAGAATTCATATTTCTAAAATCTCACTGTTGAATTACATGTTCTATATGTTCTTAACAATCATGCCAATTTTCATATCAATTAGATGTTATTTACCAATTTATCCATAAACTCATATTTTATGCATTATTTTAAACTACAAAAATTTGAATTTAAAAAATTGATTGATAATAAGGCTATTAATCTTTGATCACCTTGAAATTTTGTAAGTATGGAGAATATATGAAGATAATGTAATCTAACGGTAGATTTGTTAAAATTTGCACCCAATTAAAAAAATTGAGTGGTGTAACATTACTTAGAGTTGCACCAGGTGTAACTTAAACCCATTATATATATAAATATATATATATATATATATATATATATATATATACATACATACACGAATAGTAATATTTCAGAAATATTTGAATGGTGCCCATTTTAGAGTCTTTTGGCTTAGAAATTGAAATCCTTTACTTGCACTTCATCTCTCGTTTTTTTGCTCATGAGTTGTTTCTTTTCTTATCTTATCTTAAAAGGATAAGGAGAAATTCAATTTTTAATAATATTTTGATGAAAATTCAATGGTGATTGCTCCTTTTTGCTATTCATGAATAAGGTTTCTTCAAATCCAATTTGAATAATAAACACGATTTGAAATAAAATCATAAAAGTGCATCTGCTGTTTAGTCGTTTGCAGCTTCGTGAAGATTCTCAAATTATTTCTACACAAGTTTGAGACATTTTATTGAAGTATAGATAGAAAAAAAAATATATATATATGAGAGGGTTAATATTTTGATAAGTATTTTCTTTTTCTTTTTCTTTTCTGTGGGGGAAGGGTTGGGGGGTTCATATTAAGGCCTGATTATTTTAGCTTAAATGTTTGGCTTATTTTTAATGTCCACTTGTGCCTAACTTCTTAAAATTTCATTTTTTTGTAGAATTTCATTTTTTTGTAGAAACTTTTATTGTCAGTTTTAAATTTTTAATTAGTTCAATTGATAAAATTTTTTGTTATCAAATAAGGTGCATGAGTTTGAATCCAATCCACGCAAAAAATAAATACATTGCCATGGCCAGAAGGTTAAGGGTTATCATCCTAAAGGAGACACCATAAATTTCAAACTGTATCTTATGAGAGAGAGTGTGTGTATATATGTGGTATTTTTATTTAATTTATTTTTAAAAAGGAAAATTCAATGCTAAAAGTTTTGTTCCTCCATGCACAGGCCAGCCAATCATATCAAAAGAAAAAGATATAGGTCGACTTGGCTAGCTGGAATATTTTATTATTTAGATGTATGCTGATTATGTGGCGAAATGTAGTGCATGAAATACATCTGTAGCAACTCTAAGACAAAATAATAGGAAGGACCTAATCTCACGTTACAACTTACAAGTGAATTGGCTCCAGTTGCCTTCACAAAAGCAGGATAGCTTTGTCCCATTTCTCACCAATAGTGGCATTTAAACAATAAGGCCTAAAAAAAATATACAAGTTATTGAGAAATAAAATAAAACAAAAAAACAAGGTCATGCATTTCTGTTTGCCAGGAAAACAAGATGAGGGGTCATGCTCCATAATTTTTAGCACTACAGGTTTATTAAATAGGTAATTTGGTTGATTTTCTACTTAATTAAGTGTCCATTTTTCTTTTCTAAAAAAAAAAAAATTTTGAGAATAATTATGGTGACATTTTACCTTCAAAGACTTTTTTTTTACACAATTTGAAGAAGTGGTAAGTCGTGAATAGTGAATAATAAAAATGATACTAGTTATAAGCTTATATGAAAGTGATTTTTCAATGCTCACAATTTACAAACTTAATAAATTATGAAAAAATTGTGTGAGTAACAGAGTTGATTATGACCTAGAGGTTTCTCTCCCTCCAATGAAAACACTGCATTTAACAAGTCACTATTGTTGCCTTCAAAATGATAGCATCTCCTTTGAAATGGCAATGGTTTAAAAGATTGAACTATTAAAATAACCCTTTTTTCCTTTTGAAACTGGAAAACGTCAACAATTTTGAGCTTCCTAAGCAAAGAAGTAAAATGGCACTACAAAAAAAAAAAAAAAAAAAAGAAAAGAAAAAGAAAAGAAAAGAGTAGTCTGTCCCAATGTTTTCTTTTGCGGCATTTCCTAAAAACACCTCTATATGTCACCTATAGCGGTGCTTCCTAGGTCTATAGCAGCGCTTTAGACAAATGTACCTATTAAGGTGATATATCCTAGGCAAGTCTATTGAGACGATTCAAACCCGACACTAGAAAACGCTGGTATAGACTTAATGGACCTATGCCGGCACTTTAAAGACCTATAGCAACATTTTTGAAGTACCAGGATATACTAGTTTTTTTTTTTTTTTTTTGGTAGTATTGTAGAATGTTCAAAAGGTTGGCCTGATACAATTTTAGGTTGCTCAGAGGAATTTCAAATCAAAGAGGTGTTAATTTAAGCTTAGGCATCCAACCCAAAACTCAACATTGGCCTAAGAAAATAGCTAGTGGCTACTGGTGTAATTCTTAGCCCACTAAGAAATAGCCAACCTAAAGTTTGAAGGAGTGAGACACTTGTAGACACCTCATTTTGCAACCTCCATCTAACCTCATTCAAGGGACAAAACAGTAATTTTACATCCCGAGAGTATAATAATAATTTTGACCATTAATTTCCATTTGGTTCACATTAAACAAATATTGAAGTTTTAACGATTAAAACAATGTCATGAACCTCGATTGGATCATTAGATTGAAAGATATGACAATGAAATTTCAACGGCTGAGATGCACCCACATGATTGAGTCAATTCATGGGTTATTATGAACAATTCATTTTAATTGGTTCCATGAGAAATTAATTTGAATTAACAACATGTCATAATTTTACCGGATTAGATTTAAAACAATCATGAGGGTGCACACATTTGATAAGTTAGATTGGTAAATATTAATAATTTATAGATAATTATTGAAATTATCTTTTAAAAAGGATAATCCAACAATAATATAGGGTTATTAATGCAAAAATAAGTGTAATTTGGCTAGAAACAAAATATTGAATTTGACCACGTGCAATAGTTGATTCCAACTCAAAAATGAAAAGTCATAAGCTAGCAATGAGTCCAAGTGCCAATGGACACCTAGACTACCACTTTGTCTGCCGATCGACCTCTCTAATTCAAATTTTAGAGTTTTGGCTCCAATTTCAATATAGAATCCAAATCCGAACCAATTAATCTACAAAGGCTCCACCCTCTTATAGAACATTCTTTCCCTTTAATTATTAATAGAGGATGAGATTCATCATTCAAGACCCTAATTCCCCTAGAGTTCTAAAGGAAGCAACAAGCACGGTCCTTGTGTATTCGGTCTTTATAGATTTGGTTTGCAACCAATTCTTTCTTTCCCTTTTCTCTAGAGCTCTAGTGAACTTTTACACCCCCCCCCCCCCCCTTCGGCTTTTGATTGTTAAATTTTATATGAGTATAATTTAGTATTGTTATCATGTTGTTCTGCATATACAAACATATTTTGTTGTGATGTTGCCATAGTAGCTAAGATCGAAGCTTGTTGGTATTTGAACATTGTTTTTGTGTTTTTCATTTGTTCATATATAGTTCATGAAATATATCATGTTGATCCTAAATTTCCATTAATCACATGTGGTAACATGTTTTTCTTTCAATTATTTTATTATGTTCATATGTTAGATCCATGATTTTCATAGATCACATGTTTTTCTTTTAAGTTCTTAATCATGTTCATATGCTATGTTCATCACTTCACATGTTTCCCTTTTTAAACTTTTCTATCTTGAGCACATGCTAAGTTCAAATCCATTTTCATTCATCATGTAGTTGTTTATTGATTCACCATTTTATGCTCATATATATTCTTTGCAATTTCAAGTTTTTGTTTTGATCCATTCTCAATAACAAATGGCATGCTTTGTATTTGTGACATATTGTTTAAGTAATGTGACATGCCAATTGACCATTATAGTTTAGAAGACAAGTTTATTGGGCAAAATGGTTGTCTAAAACTTTCCTACCTTGTAAATTAGCCTCCAAACTTAGCTCAAAAGTTCATAGACTAGGGTTATCCATGTAGTTTTCATCTTTTTAGAATGTAACTAGGAATAAAGTCCTGAAAATTTTCTTTTAGATTGTATCTAGGACCCAAGTCATGTAATGTTTTAAGTTGCATTCAAATTGATGTACATTTTATCAAATCAATGAAAATGAGACATTCTATCAAATGGTTTTCTTATTTTTGTTATGAAAATAAAATAAGTATCAACTCTTTGTAAAATCCTCGATTTAAGGGAGGAAAAAAAATCAATTGAATCAACATTTTGACATGCACTAACACGACCTCACACATTTACATAGTTTTGGCCAAATAAAAGAAAGGTGAGTTGAGATTGAGGTATCTCATAAATATTACTAAAAGTTCACAATTACTAATCTCAGTATGATCTGAATAATTACCATGTAGTGATTAGTCAAAATGAAATGATTTTAACTAAAAGTCAATATGCTTAGAATAGCCAAATATAAGTTAGTGTTATATTATTTGATGATAAACAACTCAAAAAATTCTTGTGGCCAATATATTTCTCCTTCCAACATGTAGTCAATAAATGAAACTAGCTCTACAATAATAAAAACATTATATCCATCCATAGTTAAGCAATACTATAATATGAGTTCTTTGATCAGAGTTAGAAAATTAATAAAAGACGATAAACTTGGTGTATCTTGAAGGCAAAGAAAGTATGTGTATTGTTGTTCACAACAAAGCTTCAAACAAACTCCTTCAAACAAAGCATACGTACATGATAATTCTCATTCAATGTTTATAGTGAATGCTCTTTAATGGGAAATGGATGTATATCAACCAAGAGGCTTTGGCCAGGGGAACTTATTGTTTTGCTCTTGCTATACTTCATTTTATAATCTTTTGGGAATGGGTTGGTGAGCGATAGTAAAGATTGCAAGGAGTGTGGATACTCTATTTTTTTCCGACCTATACCCAAGGTCCCCAATTCTAATGAAGAAAAAGCCTCAATCTCCTTTCAAAATGATCAACACCGTGTATAAAGTTCCCATCCCAAAGCCCAATGAAGTTCCTTGACGAATTTGGCATACACCAGTCATTACCATTTTACGCTAGTGATTAAGTGATGTACGCCACTTAGAGACAACAGTCTTAAAATTGCTCAATTTCATATCTAACTCAATGTTGGTTAGCTTTCAACTGGCCATCATGTCCACCAACCCTTAGGGTACAGTCTTTTAGCTATAATTTCTCTTATTTCTACAATTTTGAGAGATACACAAATATCATACCGAAACTCAGCCAAAACAAACCCTTAATACTGCGACTTAAATAATGCTCCCAAGTGCAGCATTGTCGCGAAATAATGACTCAGTAAGTCTAAGGTCGAATCCACAGGAAGAAGGGAATTGATTAGCAAACCACAAGAGAATAAAATTAAAATAATAAATTTTATTTGAAAATTTTTTTGGTGGTTTAGTAAAGGTAATTTAAATTGAGAGAAAATAACAATATATTAAAGTGCTAAGATTTAGGGCTCCAATTAAAGATCCATCCAACTATTTCATGCTCACATGTCAATATGTTTGGATACTCATGTACTTGGATATTCACATGTTTACACATTTGGTTGGTAATAATGTTTATGTTTTCTACTCTTTTGCAATTCTTTTAGCTAGGTTGTTTTCCTTTTGTGTGATTGAATTTACAAATAATACAGAAATGGAATAAAAAATAATCCACTTTGAATAAAGAGATTGTTTCCAAATCTATCACTTGCTATAATTCGAAGGGAGTGACCCCTTTCAATAAAGAAATGCATGAAAGAGCCCCTTCAAGTAACAAATATTATTCAGATTTTGAAACAAAAGAACTCTCTTTCTATCAAAATATCCAATTTTTTAAAGGGAAAAAAAAAAAAAAAAAAAAAAAAAAAAAAAAAAAAAAACGACGCACAGTTCAGGAATTTCAGCATATTAGTTTAGAGGCTAGGGTTAAGGAATAGATGCATGCTTTAGGGGCCAACTTAGTAAAATATGTTTTAGTGTAATTCAATAATACAAGTGAGACTCAACTACGTTCGGGTAGTTTGGGTTCCAAACATTTTCCTAAGAATGTACCTTAACTCCGAACCTAGTTTGGTATTAGACCTTTTCCATTGGGATTCAAGTTGGTTCCTAGATCTATAACCAAATGGCAACTCTTGGTTATGAAAAAATTATACCCATTTTTTGTTCAATTTAAAGAAATAGATATGAATTGACATCATAATTATGAGTAAAATTGATAATTTATAATTTTCTAATATAGATGAAACCTTTCCCCTCAGATTTGGAAGAACTAAAAATGAGGGATTTGAAGCGGTTGCTTACCTCTCCAAATCTTCTCAAATCCTATCCCCCCCAGCCTTTAAAAATTTCAAATGAGGTCAATTAAACACCCTCATCCCCTTCCCTCTCCAACCCTCCATCCAAACGCACTGTGAAGTGGATAATTATCTCAACAATAATCTATCTTGGCTTACCTTAGCGGTAATGAAAAAGGCTTTTCAACTACAAAGGACCAAACTCACAGTAGCCCTCTTAAGAGCACACTCTAAACGTAGATAATTTTATTGCTAATATTTTCAGAAAGTATGAAGCTCTGCTCCTACTATTGTTCCAAGTAATAACCATCGTTGTTCTCTTACTTAGCCTAAGACTACTAGCATCAATTCAATACAGCTTTAGCCAAATCTAAGCAACCCTTAATCCACTATTTACACATACCTACATTAGCCCCTATTCTCTATTTGTATTTCATTTAAAATTTTTTTTTTCTTTCATTCTTTCTTACACATTCAGCCAATTCACTATCAACTACCAAGACCCAAACAAACTATCAATTACCAAATTTTACACATTTAACCAATTCAGTACAATCCATAAACTCTCTACATTTCACAACCCAAATTACACATTCAACTGATTTGAATGTCCTTTACACTGATCTGATTTCCCCATTCAAACTAGATTTACGCATCAACCAAAATTACGCATTCATCATAGATTTACGCATATTACAAACACAATACAACAAATTAGCTACCAAACACCAATAAAAAAACAACAGAGCATCATGGCCAACATCAATTGCTCAAAATTTCACATGCATTTATCAAATTACAAAGATTATGAACAAATTTGGGGTTAAACTAAAGGGAAAAAACAAAACCAAAATCAGGAATAAATAGGTTCTCTGTTCCAAGCCCTAGTTACAAGCCCTACTTCCACTTACAACACTAAGCCAAAGCAAAAACAACAGCATTAGAAAACATGCTCAAACCATTTTAAAGTACCCCTCAAACTATTATTGTTCAAGGGGAACAATGGACATCTTCATTAGCTATACGGTACATGTCATCATCATCCTGAGGTATCATGCCTTCCTCTTCTTCTTCCCCAAAATAAAAGAATGAGATCCATTGGCAAATCCCCTATCATCCTTCCCACTACCTAAGGATCTTCCCCACCCTTGTGGTGAATCCTTGCGTTCCCTTGCATTCTCACTATTATAATGCGGCCCATGCTGGTGATGAGGTGGTGAGGATGGCCGACTCCTTTCCATCATTGCCTGGTGAAAACTGCGTGGCAGGCTGCACTCACGACTACGATTGACTCACGGTTCAAAGCTTTATTACGGTCACCCCAACAGGCCCCTTGGGGCTCCGGCTGTGACCTCTATCTTGTCCATAGTTATTACCACGGTCAAACCTGTCTCAAATAGTAAAAAATCACACATTACTTCTCAAAATTCTCTTTTTAAGTGCAAACAACACATTATCATGGCTCTTGTTTGTTTCTTTGGTAACTCAGACATTAATTCCTATTATTTGAAGTCCAACACACACAAAAATAATATATACAAATAAACAAGTGTTTGAAACAAATTCCTGACTGAATGCTTCCCCAACCCACTATATATATATATAGAGAGAGAGAGAGAGAGAGAGAGAGAGAGAGAGAGAGAGAGAGAGAGAGAGAGAGAGGCTTTTGAAATTAAAAGACCTAATTGAATTGGTTTTACCCCCACCAAAAAGTTGTGGCCACAATAACAAAGAAAAAAGGAAAACACGTCCACTGTGCACTATGAAATCCAAAAATGCAGATAAAAAAAAAATCAGGTAAAATTCCAATTTATGCATATTATACCAGTAAATATTGACAAATACAAAATCATGCAAACAAATTGGTAGGCTGAAATAGTAATTGTACCATGGTACAATGGGAGGACTTCATTCTCTAGAGGCACCAAACCCAATATATAAATTTAAATGCACCGATTAGTGGTTAAAAAAAGAATTTAAAAAAAAAAAAAAAAAAAAAAAAAAAAGCTCCATACCTCTCACGTGACTCATTATCATATCCACGACCTCTTCCACCATAACCCGAATCGTTACATCCACCCGGACCCCCATCACGACCACCAAAACCAAAACCAAAACCCCATCATCTGGACTTGCCCATCATCCCACCACCACGAGAATCCATATAATGAATTTCTGGAGGGACACGCTAATTTGCCCCTTCCAAAACTTTGATGAGATCTGAAGCATACTTGGCATCCTGGTCATCGAATAATGTGTAAGACAAACCAATGGCACCTGCCCTCCCTGTCCTTCCAATCCTATGAACATAATCCTCCACTCCAGTAGGGAAATCATAGTTGATAACCACCCTGTGACAGAACCTATGACTAATCCTTAACATGATTTTTTACCCCAGGACACAATAATACAGGGAAAAGGAGGATACAGCCTTTTCTTTTCTGGTTTTTTAGGCCCCGTTTGGTAGAGTATCTTAGCAACATGTTTTCAATTTTTAAACAACATTACATGCATTTTCACACACTTTTTCATCCACACATATTTCAAAAAAATGCAAACAATGTTACTCAAACTCATCTATCAAATGGGCCCTTATTAACTTAGAAGTTAAAAGCGTCATAACATACTTCAAATAGTCACTTCAACATACTACTATGAGTCACACACACACCAATATAATAAATAGATAAACTATAAATATTTAATTCTCCTACTCTCTAAGTAATCAATGTCGTGCAAAATGAATGTATATTCTCACTTCAATTTCCAACATAGCCAAAGTAGAAGCTAGATACAATCAATTTTTGGGATGTAAGATATTTTACTCTTTGACAAGCTTTATCCTTTTCAGTGCATTCATAATTAACTGAAATTTCATTAAGCTACAATTAAAACTTCAACCACGTAATGTGTTTTAAAAATTTTCAGGGGATGAGGGTTCATAAAAGACTTAAACCGATACCCCATAATATGTAGTAGATATTGTTTCAGGATTTATCATTTGAAAAGCTTTGAACTAAGCTTGAAAATGCTTCAACAATGGAAGTTTTCCAGTAAAACACTCAAAGAGAAAGAGAGGAAATTAGAGAGAAGAAGTTTGAGAGAGACGAAGAGAGAATTGGAATTTTTTGGAATAATACCACATTATCATTCATTACACTGATGTACAATATATATAATACCAGAGAATCAATAACTGCCTAATTAGAGATCCCTAAAATCACGGGATTGATCCGTGAAATGTGGAGTGAAATTAGGAACTAAACAACTACCATCAACTACCTAATGAATTGAGCTAACTGACCAACAACAACTATATGAAATGCAACGAATCAATGAGTTAATAACATACAGACAAAATGCAACGTTTCATTAAATAGATTTACAACTCCGTGTTAAATAGAATGACACCGTTCTGGTGAATATCTAAAGTAGTCATTGTGAACTAGCCGTTGACATCTAGCATTTGAACCTTGTTCTTAGCAATACTCTGTTGATCTCTAAGTATACTCTTAACATCCTCCCTCAAACTCAAGGCAGTGGCAGCTAAGAGTTTGCTGCGTAGAACCAAAAAATGAGGACTAGGTAAGGGTTTCATGAAAATGTCAGCAAAATTGTCACGACTAGAGATGAATTTGATCCCCAAAGTGCTACAAAGAACACAACCCCTCACATAGTGATAATCAACCTCTATGTGTTTGGTTCTGGAATGAAATACAGGATTAGAGGCTAAGGCAATAACAGAGTTATTATCGCACCAAAGAATGGGAACATGAGGAAGAAATAGCTTTGATGTGCAATAAAAATCCGTTCAAGTCTTGTCTCGTCCATAGGCGTCATCCAAAGAAAAGAGAGGAAGAAGGGAGATCCTCGTTCGAGTTCAACCTCGTCCGTCCGTCCTTAAAGGACGAACGAGATTACTGCACCATGAACATGTTTAGCCTTGGACAAACATGTCTCCACCAGGTGTGAGAGAAAACAAACCGTCGCTAGTCAAGTCCAACCGTTGTGAAATGCAGACTCAAATAATCTAACTTCCATAGTAGTTATAGAAGTTACCTCCGAGCCTATTGGACTCCTCAACAATAGGAACGGTTACCAAACAAGTAACCGCTCCCCGCATGCTATATAAACGCTCGCCAACGAAAGAGTAAGGGATTCTGATTATGAGACTTCCAATTTACTAGGAATCACAAAAAGGCTAACTTTACCATTGGAGGTGTCTTGGCCGGCTTCCACCGGTCTCCTCTGATTTTCTGTTTGTTTTCTTAGGATTCAGTCACAAACTCATCAACGCCTGAGACTTTCAGCCCACTAATATCACATGATTCATCAAGCTTAACCTCCTTAAATAGAGTGCGAAGCCAAGCTAACTCTACTAAAGTGGAAGCCAAGGCACGATACTCTGCCTCTGTGGAAGAATAGGAGACAGTGGGTTGTTTCTTGGAAGACCAAAAAATGGGGCTTGAACCAAGGGAAACCAACATCCCAGTGGTAGACTTCCTGTCAGTGGGGTCCCTAGCCTAATCTGCGTCGAAGAAGGCAGAGAAGGTAAGTGGATCAGGAGCAAGATGAATCCCAAAATGTAAAGTACCCCTCACATAAAAAAGAACACACTTGGCTGCCTCCAAATGAGAAGTAGTAGGAGGATTCATAAATTGGCATAGCTGATGGACACTAAAAGCCAAATCAGGGCGTGTGAAAGTCAAATATTGGAGAGCACCCATCATACTTTTGTACTCAGAGGGATCAACCAAAACAAAACCATCAAAAGGAGTAAGACGTATATTTGGGCAACAAGGGGTTTTGGTAGGTTTAGAATTTTCCATCTTGAATCTATGAAGTACATCAGAGGCATACTTGGATTGGCACAAAGTGAGACCAAACTTGGAAGGCACAATCTAAATGCCTAAAGAATAAGAGAGAGCACCTAAATCCTTAAGCTCAAAGGCTTTACTAAAAGCAGTGACAAGATGAGATATTTGTGAAGAAGAATTACCTGTGATTATAATATCATCCACATACACAAGAAGATAAATGATGGTCTGATGAGAGTGAAACACAAATAAGGAAGAGTCTACCATGGAAGCTTCAAATCCAAGACGCAACAACTGAGAGGTAAATTTGTCAAACCAGGCTCTTGGGGCCTGTTTTAAGCCATACAAAAATTTGTGTAATCTATAGACATGATGAGGAAATTGTTGATCCACGTAGCCTTGAGGTTGTTCCATATACACTTCTTCCTTGAGAAAACCATGGAGGAAGGCATTGGAGACATCCAACTGTCTGAGAGGCCAATTAAAACTCATAGCAATGGAAAGTACAAGTCTCACAATAGCTGGTTTCACAACTGGACTAAATGTCTTTGTGTAGTCCACACCTACCTGTTGGTGAAAACCCTTGGCAACCAATCTGGCTTTATAATGAGCAATGGTGCCATCACTGTGTAATTTCAGCTTATACACCCACTTGCAACCCACTAAATTGATGCCAGGCATAGCAGGAACAAGAGACCAAGTCTTCTGTCTTTGTAAAGCAGAAAATTCCTCATCCATGGCCGTAATCCATTGAGGAAACTTACAAGTAATTCTATAGGAAGGGGGCTCAGTGTGAGTATAGTCAAGCACAGCCTTATAACACAATTTTGCTTGGAAATGCCATTCTTTGATCTAGTAGTCATAGGATGGACATTCACAGGAGCAATGGAAGATGCAGTGGCAGCAGGAGCTGAAGATTCATTGGGAACATAAATATTGGGAATAGACTGTAAAGATGTTGAAGTGGTAGAAATAGAAGGGAGTGGAGGTGAAGGATGAAAGATAGAGGCAGGTGGAGATATAGCAGCAGGAATAGAAGCAGATGGTTCAGAGTTTGCGGAAGTATCAAATTGGGGAAAAAGACAAGTAGGATGAGATGAAGAAATAGGACTAGGATTTGTGGAGTGTGACATAGGAGTAGAATAGGGTCCTAGAATAGAGGGCTGATTAGAAGAGTGCAAGTATAACAAATTGGATAACCAAGTGTCTAAATTAGGTGGAGTAGAGGGGGAAACAGAAGACAGAGCAGAAAAAGGAAACTTGGTTTCATTGAACAAGACATGCCTACAAGTATACAGCTTGTGAGTGAGTAAATCAAGACACAAGTAACTCTTAGACACGGTGGAATATCCCAAAAAGAGACATTCTGTGGTCCTATGCTCTAGCTTGTGTTTAGTGTATGGTCTGAGAAAAGGGTAACATGCACAGCCAAAAATCTTGAGGGAAGTGATATCAGGGTGTTGACCATAAAGTTTGAACCAAGGAGACAAAAGACCTAAAGTTGGAGTTGGAAGGATATTGATCAAAGTTAAGGCAGACTAAACAGCAAAAGACTAGTATGTGGAAGGTAAAGAAGCTTGAGAAAGAAGAGTAATAACAGTCTCAATTAAGTGTCTATGTTTTCTCTCTTCCAACCCATTCTGTTGAGGTGGATAAGGACAAGAAATTTGATGGTGAATTCCATGGTAAGACAGAAAAGACTCAAAAGATTTAGAGGTATACTCACCACCACCATCTGATCTAAGAGTTTTAATGTTTGTAGAGAATTGTGTTTTAACCATAGCATGGAACAAGAAAAATTTAGAATAAACTTCTAATTTGTTAGTGAGCAAGTAAAGCTATGTAAAATGAGTGTAATGATCAACAAAAATGACATAATATTTATAGCCATTTATTGAATCAAGAGGTGCAGGACCCCACAAATCAATATGTACAAGTTCAAAAGGAGAAGTTGCTACAAATCTTGAACTAGGAAATGGTAGTCTATGCATGTTGCCATGAAGACAGTGAATACAAGAATTGACAAAATTAGCACTATTATTACAAGATAGACCATTATTTATAAACAAAAGTCTAAGAGTTTGAGCACTAGGATGGCCAAGCCTGCTATGCCACAAAGACCAACTAGAAGAAGAAAGCTTGACAGAATTGCACAATTTATTAGAAAGAAGTGCAATGGCCTTGTGAGGATAGATGGGGTAAACACCACCTTCACTCCTACCCTTGTAGAGAACTTTCCCCGTGGCCAAGGCCTGAATTAACAAGGTGTTTTCATCAAAATAACACTAACAGTTATTATCATGGCAGATTTTGTGAACTGAAGCAAGATTAGAAGCAATGGAAGGGACTCTTAACACATTTTTATGCTGAAGAGTAACATTAGAAGAAGGGATTAGAAAGTTATCTATATGAGTGATAGGTAAGTTTTGTCCATTGCCCACTGTGAGATGCTCTTGGCCAGTATAGGGTTTGGGAAAGCTCAAGTGATTGAGGCTAGAGGTAACATGGTTAGTGGATGCACTGTCTGCCAGCCAAGGTTGCTCTTGAGTCATCAAAGAGTTGGAAGAGGTAGCCATAGCAGCCAACTTTATAGGTGGATGTTTGCCTTGGTAGGCATAATCCATTCTGTGGTAGCAGTCAATAGCTAGATGACTTGCTTTACCACAAATTTGGCAAATTGGCCTCTCTGATCTTCCATTAGAACCTGGATATTGTGATGGTGAAAAATGATTGAAGTGGTTGGATGATGGACCTTAACCTCTGCCTCTACCTCTTGCATTGTTGCCTTTTCCTCTACCTCTATTACTTGACTGATTGAAGGTATTATAACCACCAGTATTGTTGAATCTTGGTGTGGTATTTACTGACATTGCAAAGGTAGAGTCTTTGATCTCAATGCCTTCATTCAATGACTCCTTTTCTACATTCAACAGAGTAGCCAACTCATCAAAGCTTAATATTATGCTTCTGGTTCTAATTGCAAACCTGAATTCACTGAATTCTTTGGGAAGACCTTTAATTGCTACATGAAGTAGCTCTTCATCATCCAAGATAACACCTACTGCCATGATTTTGCCTCTTATCACCTTAATTTTTTGTAGATAGACATCTACAGAATCAAATCCTTTCTTCACATTATGCAGTTCTCCCTTGAGGTTCATCACATGTGACCTTGAAATTGAGAAGAATCTATTTTCAAGAACCTTCCATACCTCTCGAGCAAATGAACAACCAACAGTTATAGCTAAAACTGAAGGAGTGAGGGTAGAACTGATAAAGGTAAGTAAAGCCTTTTCCTTTGATTTCCAGATGAGATAATTTGGATTAAACACTGAAGTAACACCATCGAAATTTGATGCTTCCAAACAATGTAATTGGAAGAGTCAAGTTTGACTGTCATCATGTTTGACATGTTTGATAGTAGTAGCAGAGGCTAATTAGTGAGATCGATGGAAGTAGATGAAGAAATTGAAGGCATGGTTGTGGAGGTTGAAGACATAATAGTAGAGGTTGGTGCTGAAGTAGTTTCTACCATTGTTGGATCTATACAACTTTGGATAGAAGTAGCTCTAATACCATGAAAAGCTTTGAACTAGGCTTGAAAATGCTTCAACAATGGAAGTTTTCCAATAAAACACTCAAAGAGAAAGAGAGGAAATTAGAGAGAAGAAGTTTGAGAGAGACGAAGAAAGAATTGGAATTTTCTGGAATAATACCACAATATCATTCATTACACTGATGTACAATATATATAATACCAGAGAATCAATAACTACCTAATCAGAGATTCCTGAAATCATGGGATTGATACGTGAAATGTGGAGTGAAATTAGGAACTAAACAACTACAATCAACTACCTAATGAACTGAGCTAACTAACCAACAACAGCTATATGTAACGCAACGTATCAATGAGTTAATAACATACAAACAAAATGCAGCGTGTCATTAAATAGATTTACAACTTCGTGTTAAATAGAACGTCACCGTTCTGGTGAATATCTGAAGTAGCCGTTGTGAACTAGCCGTTGACATCTAGCATTTGAACCTTGTTCTTAGCAATACTCTGTTGATCTCTGATATACTCTTAACATCATTGCCCAAAATTTTGATCCTTGGAAAATAATGTACCATAGAATGCAATACCAAAACCTAGATAATGTGACTATAAAATAAATAGTCCCCAACCTGATGTCTTTCATATCTAGCCCTCAAGCTGCAATGTCAGTGGCTACAAGAACTGGAGATCTCCCAGTTTGGAACTAACTCAACACATGATCCCTCTCACCTTGTGATTGTTAAGAGTGAAAAATCTCATTAACTTGCTTAATGATACGTGGCTTTGATCCTTATATACAATCAGAGACTAACTAACTAACTTAACAAACACAACTCCTTAACAGAAAAAATAAAGCACACATGTGCACACTCACGTGCATTACTAAAGCTATTTACAAGATTGACTAAAGTCACTAAACTACACACAGTTGAAGCTATATACAATACAAAGACCAAAGCTACAAGTCGTTTAACCATGAGTATTTGCACTTCTATAATTTTGCTCTGACTCTTCTTGTTGTGCTGAGTCTTCTTGCTGTTGCCTTGATCTCTGATACTCTCCCTCAAGATGGGCACTATTGGAATGAATATTCAAGATTCTCATCTTGACAATAAGGCTGAAAATTGATTCAAGTTCAAGGCCTCTATTAACAAGTCTACCAATTGAGATTGACTCCTAATATTCATCAACCTTATAACTCCATCTTGCACCTTATCTCTCACAATGTGACAATCTTTTTCAATATGCTTTGTACGCTCATGGAACACAGGATTAGACCCTATGTGAATTGCTACCTTACTGTCACTGAACAATAAAGCAACCTTATCATGTTTTACACTCAAATCCTTTAGCAAGTAGAGAATCCAAGTCACTTCACATACAACCATAGTCATTGATCTATATTCAGCTTCAGTAGCGGATCTAGAGACAGTATACTGCTTCTTAGACTTCCAGGAGATCAATGAGTCACCCAGGAATACATAAAAACCTGTAATAGACCTTCTAGAATCAAGACAAGCTGCCCAATCTGCATTTGCAAAGGCCTTTATATGCAGTGAAGAGTTTGATGGAAACAGTAACCCTTGACCTGCAGTTCCTTTGATATATTGAATGATTCTATATGCTGCTTTTAAATTAGGCTTTCTAGGCTTAGAAATAAATTGACTTAACCTATGCACAGAGTATGTAATATCTGGCCTAGTGATGGTTAAGAACAGTAGTTTACCTATTAACCTTCTATACATCCCAACATCATGTAATAACTCCCCATTATCCTTGCTTAACTTTAAATTGACTTCCATAGTTCTAGCAAGTTTACATCCAAGCATCCCAACATCATGAACAATTTCAAGGGCATACTTTCTTTGACACAATGAGATGCCCTTTTGTGATTTTTCAACTTCCAAACCCAAGAAATACTTCAAATTGCCTAGATCCTTTAACTTGAAATGCTATCCAAATGCAACTTGAGATCTTTCACAGCTTTAGGATCGTTACTAGCAATGAGTATGTCATCAACATAAACAATAAGTGCTATAAAAAGCTTACCATGCTACCTAATGAACAAGGAATAGTCTGGTTTAGACTATACAAAGCCATTCTACAATAAAGTGGTTGAAAATTTTGAAAACCACTACTTTGAAACTTGCTTAAGTCCATATAATGATTTATGCAACTTGCAAACCATCTCCCCCTTGCTACCCATCTCCCCCTTGTTGTGCAAACCTGGAGGAAAAGACATGTACACTTCTTCATGGAGATCACCATTAAGAATTGTATTATTGACATCTAATTGTTGAAGATCCCATCCTTACACAACAGCTAAAGCCAAGAAAAGCTTAACTGTGACCATTTTAGCCATTAAAGAGAATGTTGCAGTATAGTCCAGCCCTTCTTACTGAGTATACCCTTTGGCCACAAGGCGAGCCTCATACCTCTCTATACTGCTATCAGCTTTGTACTTGATTCGAAATACCCACTTACATCCAACAACCTTTTTGTTGGGTGGCAAAGGAATAGTAGACCAAGCATGATTTTCTTCTAAATCCTCAATTTTTGTTGCCATAGTAGTTTCCCAATTAGGATCACCAACATCTTGATGGTAAAACTAAGGTTCTTTAAGAGCAGAAATGCTATTGCAAAAATGAGAATAGGTAGGTGATAACTTGTGAGAAGAAACAAAGTTAGCAATAGGATACCTAGTTGAAATTGTGTTGCATTTGTAGGATTGAAGATATGGAGGAGGTTTGGACACTCTAGTAGACCTTCTAAGTGAGGGAGCAGAAGACGGAGTGGACAAAGAAGGAGGGATCGAATTAGGATGCAAGGTAGGATCATCAACTATATCATTAGGAAAGTAAACATATAGTTCTTCTGAAAGATCAGAAAAATGATCTTTAAGAATATGAGATGCGGGATCATCAACTTGATCAGAGGAAGAACCATCAACAAGAGGAACAAACTTAGAATGTTGAATAGGATCTCCTACAGATAAAGGTGGAGCATTAGGAGTGCAAATCTAAGACAAAGGATCAAAAGGAGAAAGGAATGTTGAGGAAGGAATGGACTAAAAAGGAAAGATGGACTCATGAAAAGTAACATCCCTCGAGATAAAATTCCTTTTAGAATGTAAATCAAGTAGTTTATATCCCTTAACAACAAAATGATAACCCAAGAAAACACATTTGATAGCTTTAGGATCAAATTTAGGCCTATTATAAGCCAATGTAGAAGCAAAACACAAACAACCAAAAACTCTAAGAGAACTATAATCAGGGACTTTGTCATAAAGCAATTCAAAGGGTGTTTTGTCATGAAGAAGAGGGGATGGAAGTCTATTGATAAGGTGCATTGTTGTGAGAATGCAGTCACCCCAATAGGCAATAGGAACATTGAATTGAATTCTTAAGGCTTAAAATATGTTGATGTTTCCTCTCCACAACAGAATTTTGTTGAGGAGTGGCAACACAACTATGTTGGTGTATAATTCCATGAGTCTTGAAGAAATCGGTCATTTGAAATTCAACACCATTATCAGTTCTAAAAAATTTAATGGATTTATTGAATTGAGTTTTGATCATAGCATAAAAGGACTGTAAAATGGACCTAGTATCAAACTTGGATTTCATGAGATAAACCCAAGTTGATCTAGTACAGTCATCAACAATAACGAGGAAGTATTTGTGTCCATCAACAGTAGAAACTATATAGGGACCCCAAATATCACAGTGTACAATATCAAAAGGTGAATCAGACATGTGATTTGGAAAAGGGAAGGGAAGTCTTTTGTGTTTTGCAAGTAGACAAATCTCATAATCTTTATTAAAAGTACAAACATTATCAAGAAGTACATTATTTAAGGAAGAGAGTTTAGCATCAGAGGGATAACCTAATCTAAGATGCCATATAGAAGAAGGTACTGCAATGTTATTGATTACATAAGATTGAGGTCTGTTGAAAATAGACTTGAAAACAAAGTTAAAGATGGATTGAAAGGATGATCCAAGAACCTTGGAGTTGATTGGAAAGGTACAAGCATCTGAGGGGCTGTGTTGTAGCAAATACAACCCATCATGAACTTCACCCACACCAATATTCTCCAGCAAATAAGGTCCTGTATAAAACATAAATTTGACAAGAAAATAAGGCAACAAGAACAAGATTTTGTGAGTTGACTAACTAACAAAAGGTTAAAAGAAAATGAAATAACACAGAGAACATTAATAAGAGTTAAAGTCAAAGAGAAATGGAACCTATGTGAGTTACCATTGTTGTTTCACCATTAGGAAGTTCAACAACACAACTAATAGCAGTGAATTCAGTAAGCAATTGAACAAAATGTACAATGTAATCAGTTTCCCCAGTGTCAATAACCCAAGTATCTCCATTAAAGGCTGTCCTATTTACTACATGGGCAGAAAAGATTGAATGCCTTAAATCAAGATCTCCAAAAGAAGATATACCTAACATTGTGAGAGCATTGTCAGACTTGGAAGCACTTGTAGAAGATGCTGATTAAGAATCTAAATGAGGCTTAATCACACTGCTAGCCATATGAACTTCCTTGGTTCCCATGTTAAGTTGAGTAGCAGCTTGCATCTGGTTGCCTAGCATGGCCAAAAATTGTTGACATTGTTCCTAAGTAAAAGGGAACTGGGTGGCATCATTGGATGATTGTCCTTTCTCTGTAGTGTCATGTTGAATGCCTACTTGATTCACCATTGAAGTCTTTCCTTTAGACTTGAATCCAGGTGGGAAGCCATGCAACTTGAAACACTTCTCCATGGTATGACCATGTTTCCCACAGTGAGTGCAAATAGGCCTATCCTTACCCCTTGAATTCTTTCCTCCAGAGAAAGCAAAATTGGAATTAATAACAATGGAATTGGAACCTTTAACAGCAAGAGCAGTGGACTCAATGTGAACATTAGAATTTCCCACATTCCTCTACCTTTCTTCTTGAATCAACAAGGAATAGACTTTGTTGATGGATGGAAGTGGATTCATTAACAAAATATGTCCTTTGATTTGAGAATAAGAATCATTGAGTCCCATCAAGAATTGCATCACTAAATCTTGAAAGTGAAGATTCTAAATCCTTTGTGAAATATTACGAGTGCACTTTTCACAAGAACAAGTTGGAGTAGGCCTAAAATTCTTAAGTTGATCCCAATACACCTTTAATTGAGTGAAATAGGTAATAATTGAAGAATCACCTTGATTGATTGATGCAATGTCCTTTTGCAGCTGAAAAACCCTAGGTCCATTGCATTGAGAATGCGTATCCCTGAGATCATTCCAGATTTCTAATGTTGTGTCTCTATAAGTGATACTAATTTTGATCTGAGGTGAAACTGCCTTCATCAACCAAGAACCAACCACATTATCACAGCGAATCCAAGCATCAATTGCTACTGGAGTTTTTATCAATGGAGAAGAAAGAGAAATAGTGCCATTAACAAAACCAAACTTGTTCTTCTCAATCAAAGCCTTCTTCATAGATCAAGCCCAAGCATGGTAATTTTCAACAATCAAGACCTCAGACACAAGCAAAGCTTCAGGACTTTTAGCATGGTGAAGGAACAAAGGATTTGAGATGTCTTCTACCGATGCTAGATCTTGCTCAGATGAAGTGAAAGAAGAATTTGACGCAGAAGCCATTGAACCAGCTTCAAGGTTTCAAGAACGAAACCCTAGAAATTTGGGAGAATTTTGAGCAAACTATGGCTCTGATACCATATGAAAGATTGTTAAGAGTGAAAAATCTCATTAATTTGCTTAATGATACGCGTCTTTGATCCTTATATACAATCAGAGACTAACAAACTAACTTAACAAACATAACAACTCCTTAATAGAAAAAAATAAAGCACATGTGCACACTCACTTGCATTACTAAAGCTATTTACAAGACTGACTAAACTACACACAGTTTAAGCTATATACAATACAAAGACCAAAGCTACAAGTCATTTAACCATGATTATCTGTACTTCTATAATTCTGCTCTGAATCTTCTTGTTAGGCTGAGTCTTCTTGCTGTTACCTTGGTCTCTGATAGCAACAGCACCAAACTGGCGAGTAAGGTTGTGGGCAAGTTGATCACACATCTTCTTGGTTGAACAAAAGATAATTATCTTTGATCCTGGTTCTTGAGATTGTAATATATCTGCTCCAGTCATTTGTGTTTCTCCACGGATGACAACACTTCAATATGCTACAAGATGCCGATATAGAATGTTAGGTTCTAAAGACTTAGGAACTAATGTATTTAGAACTCTAATGTGTATTGTTAGCAAACCATGATCAAAACAGGTTGTTTAGTCTTGTTTAGACTTGCTCAAAGTTATGTCTTTTATGTAAAGTTGGAATTGAGCTGTTGTAGAAGTATTAGTGCATTTCGGCCTGGCTCGATCGATCGAATCTCGGGCAGAATGTTTTTTCTGCAGATTTCTCCAACTCAGCCCTAGCCTATTAAAACATGTAGGGTTTTATGTTTTGCCCTAAGTATAAAAGGCAAACCCTAGCCACATTTTTAAGGTTGCTTTATTTGCTGTGTGTGTGAATCACTTGTGAGATCTAAAGGTGGTTGCCTTCACACATGCTTAGGATTATAAAGAAGGAGATTTGATTGAGAGTTTGATGATCATTTAGTTACTGCACTAAAAAGTTTAAAGAAACACAAGCAGGTGTGCTTGTACTTGCTGGAGAAACAAAGAAAGAAGGAATCCGTGGTCTCGGAGCTTGCACATGGTCGTGTCAATAAGTTTCTACTGGTGGGTAGCAATAGGATGTTAGTGGTCTAAGTCCTATTGTAGAATTTTGATTCTTTCATAGTGGATTTGTTTTTTACCTTAAGGATAGTGATAACGCCTTAAAATGTATACTTGTTATATATTTATATGAGCGTTATCTTCTTATTATTATGCTTAATTTGTATAATTAAGTCATGGTTTGCATTAGTCCCTATTATTTATCTTTACATAATTTCTTGAATAAAATGCTATTTATTGTGTGTAATTTTCTACTTTCAGGAAATTATGTGAGAAAAATGAGTTTACAAGAATTTGTGACAGAATGGAGACCAAACTAGAATTAAAGTGAAGCTAAAGGACTATGCTTAAATTTCTAAGGAGGTGCAGCTGGAGTGCTTGGATCGTCTACCATGATTGGAAGCTTCAAATAAGGAAAGAAATCAAAGAGGCAGAATCTGAAAAGGAAAAATCTGATTTGAGCACTGATCAGTATTTTAGGCGTATCTCTCTCCTCAAAAATCCAATTGACACAAGGCTAGATGGGTTGGAACCGTGACTTAAATATCTACAACTTTCCAGTTTTGAGTTTTCCGAAATTCTCAATTTTTGAAGGCTGAAATTAACTCACAAGTTACCACTGTAAACCTAGACGGAAATTAAAATAGAAAATGTTTTATTTTCTTTGGACACTTAGACATTAGGGTTTTGGAAGGGAGGCTGTGTAGAACGAATTTTGGAGAGAAAAAATTGTATTTTCCTTTCTCTTATGGCAGCCTAAACTCTTTGCTAGGGCTCGGGGTTATGTTTCTTCGATACGGTATGGATATTCAATGTGATTCTTTCTAGGATTTTATCAACAACATATTTGATTGTTCAATTAGATTTCTTTTGATGTATTAGTTCTTACATGCTTTCAATAAGTTCAATCATGTTTTTCTTATTGTTTAGATGAATTTCTAATAGTTTCAAATAGAAATCAGGTTTTAAAGTGAATGGGTTTTTTTGAAAACTTTTCTAACCGCATTATTAATCGAGGTTATCATGCGTTCTTGAATTGTCTCAGTTCAACCGAATCATAAGTTTTTAATTGTATAAGAACAATCAATTATGAAATAGATATTTTCTTAGATCACAAAGAATTTCATATCGATATAGGGAAACACCCCGATGCCCTAGTATTTACATTATTGATTAAAATCAGTTATTATTATTATTCTTGTTAACAATCACCAAGCAAAAGTATTTTTCTTCTTCACTCAAATTGTTATTTAATTATATTTTCTTTTAATTTACCCTGCTCCTTGTGGTTCGACCTCGGTACTCCGAGAAATATATTGCTACAATCTCCTGCACTTGGGAGTGAGCAAGCAGATAGCTAGGTTAAATCCTCCCCAGGTTTTTATCGGTGTGGTTTCCTGGGTCATCATATCATTGTATTATTTATATTTCCGCTGCTATGCATGATATGATTGTTTGATTGTGATAACCTAAATCTGGAATTTGGATTAAGTAATAACTTGGCTAATTAACTAGGTTAATCCAATTGTGTTTTAAGAGGTCTAAAAACCGTCAAGTGGTATCGGAGCAGGTAGCTCTTTTGTTTTAGATCTTTTGATCTAAGAGCTGATCCTTGACCCCTGTTGTCATGGATAATTTGAAGTGTCTTTCTGATCATGTTTCTGCTCATGTTTTTGTTGATCTTATTGATGCCGATGAAACTCTCCGTAAGGAATTATTGAAATCTATGAAAATTGCTAAGAAATTCAAGAAAGAGTTATGTAAGGACTCAGTTCGTAACGACCCTAAAAGGATATTGGGTTCGTACGTTAAAAGGCCCAAACAATATAATTTGTAGAGCGTGGATTTGAAAGGCTAGGCCTTGGTCACCGAACGGTGGTTAGTCATGGTGTTCATATAGAATTAAACCATGTTCGCTCGAGGAGTCTTTCTCCTCGAGACGGTCTGGGAGGCTCTGGTTCTTGGCCTTTTTCCCAGCCCCTTTTTCTGGATTGCTTACTTCTCCTTTTATATTAGCCTACACCCCTCATCCAGCGTCCACGTGTAGGTTCGACTTTCCAGGACTGATACTTGTCCCATTAGCCCATACTCAAAGTGGTTGGGAGTGGTTGTCAAAACTGAAAAGTATTGCTCTGTCTGAGTCAGAGTATTCAATGGCAGTAATGGCAGTTTTTCCTTTGTCCTTTGTCGCCATATTATCCAGGGGTTTCTTTTTTATCAACACGGATGTGTTCGGTCCTTCCCAAAACTGTTCCTATGCCATTTTTGCCCTTTCTTTTAGGAGGGTTTTAGGGATGCCGAGGACAGAGTCATCCTCGGCTATGTCTCAAAACTACTTAGACTTTTATTGTATGTCCTCAGCTAGATCCCACCTCGGCTCGGGCCTTGGGCCTTAAGGTAAACTGGGCCTGGGTCACAATTTCTATTGCCCCACAATAGCCCCTCAAAATCCTGCTGCCCGACCTCTTGGTCGGGGAGGAGGGTTTTGGTGATGTCGGGCTTGTATCATGGCTTGCCCAGCTTTGTCCCTCATTAATGTCGATGTCTCTTCATCTGCCTAGAAAATGAGCCAGGTTACGAGACATTCTTTTAGATTTACTCACCATGCGCTCCTGCCGTTTCCGTGTACGAGGCGCGTCTTTAATAACTTCCCTTTACGAGGCCAATCAAATCTGACGGTTATAGACGGCGTTGGGGAGTTGAGTGGACACTATCTCGTTTGCAGCTCTTCTTGGAAATCTGTACGGATTAAATGCCACTAAACTTACCTTCCATATAAGAAGCAAGGCAAAAGGGTACTTCCTTTACATAGAGACCCTTTAACCTTTCTAAAGCCTTAAACCCCAAGCTGCGCTCAAAGTTTTCCTTATCAGCGCAATCAAACCTTAGAGTGTGATATGTCTGAGGCAAAAGCGGGGGTGAAGGAACCACACCCTCTTCAGAAGCACCATGTCCCTCCGAAACTTAAGATGGCTCGGTCAGGACAGGGTAGGCAGAGACTCAAGATATCTTTCATCTTCCTTCAGCCAAAATTCGAAGCAGGTGTTAATCGCATCAAATTTTTGGTGCAACTGAGTTGGGGTTGCTCATCATCAATACCATCCACTCTCTTTCGAGCATAGCTAATATGGTACCAGCGTGATAGGAGTCAGGGCTGACGCAGGGATTAATTATCCCTGCTTCTTCCTCTCTTCCTTCACTGGTGCCTCATTTTGCCTCCCCTTCTTCTTCTTTCCCATAACCGGATCCATCCTGGTGCTTTTACTTCTTCCTCTTCTTCTCCTCTTCCATCATAGGGGGTCACCCTTTCATACACGATCGCTACTGGAGCAGAGTTTTAGAAAGATTTGTCGTTTCATTGTATATATATTTTTTTTTATTTTTGCTTTTGTAATTAGCTTCCTGTATAGGCTTGTTTAAGCCCCTCATTATACGCTGTATTACTTCTTTATATTAATAAAAGTTAACATTATTTTATTCTATATATTCTTTCTTTTCTGCAATAGTTATGCTGTGAATGGATGTGCTATTATGTGAATTTTTTTTTTATTCTGAACGATACTTAGGGCCGAAACCCCTGTTAAGAAAAAGATATCTTTATGAGCTTATTGAAACTATTCGGCACAATAATGCCGACCTAAAAAAAAACGATACTTAGGGCCGAGGCCCTTGTTAAGAAAAAGATATTGTTCCGAGCTTATTGAAACTATCCGGCACAATAATGCCGACCTGAGAAAATGATACTTAGGGCCGAGGCCCTTGTTAAGAAAAAGATATTGTTCCGAGCTTATTGAAACTATCCGGCACAGTAATGCCGACCTGAGAAAACGATACTTAGGGCCAAGGCCCTTGTTAAGAAAAAGATATTATTCCGAGCTTATTGAAACTATCCGGCACAATAATGCCGACCCAAAAAAGGTTACACACCCAAGACTAACCAAGATAACAGCTGAATGCTCGGTACTGTGTAGGAGGTAATCATCCGAGGAGGGGTAACCCAAAATGAGCTGCCCATGCGGGTCGCCAAGTACTAGGGTGCTTTGCCACCTTCTTAACATCCTTCATAGCCTTAGCCATTTTTGGCATCCGGTCCGAGGATTGAAGTACGATCGTACTGAACTTAAATGCTCGTTTGCATCAGTTCCCTTAAAACTGAGGATCCGAGGATAGGTCGGGATCTCCATTCCGTCTAGGACTTAATCCGACTTTTAGTATATAATCATCCCGTAGGTCTGAGCAATCTAGAATTCTCCTTAAGTGATTGGTTTCTCCATAGGTTTGAGTCCGAGGACCATGCAATACCTTGGTTCTGTCCAAAAACTCAGCTTTTTAAGTAGTTGGTTTTCCCATAGGTTTGAGTCTGAGGACCATGCAATACCTTGGTTCTGTCCAAAACTTAGCTTTTTAAGTAGTTGGTTTCCCCATAGGTTTGAGTCCGAGGACCATGCAATACCTTGGTTCTGTCCAAAACTTAGCTTTTTAAGTAGTTGGTTTCCCCATAGGTTTAAGTCTGAGGACCATGCAATACCTTAGTTCTGTCCAAAACTTAGCTTTTTAAGTAGTTGGTTTCCCCATAGGTTTGAGTCCGAGGACCATGCAATACCTTGGTTCTGTCCAAAACTTAGTTTTTTATGTAGTTGGTTTCCCCATAGGTTTGAGTCCGAAGACCATGCAATACCTTGGTTCTGTCCAAAACTTAACTTTTTAAGTAGTTGGTTTCCCCATAAGTTTGAGTCCGAGGACCATGCAAAACTTAGCTTTTTAAGTAGTTGGTTTCCCCATAGGTTTGAGTTCGAAGATTATGCAATACCTTGGTTCTGTCCAAAACTTAGCTTTTTAAGTAGTTGGTTTCCCCATAGGTTTGAGTCCGAGGACCATGCAATACCTTGGTTCTGTCCAAAACTTAGCTTTTTAAGTAGTTGGTTTCCCCATAGGTTTGAGTCCGAGGACCATGCAATACCTTGGTTCTTAGCCCCTCGGCCAAGCCGTGGGACATTGGTTTGGGGGGATTAGCCCCTCGGCCAAGCCCCTAGAACCACCCGCGCTACTGTCGCTTCAAAGCATAGCCCCTAATGGAACTTTATGTTAGAGCACTACAACGAGCTGTTGGGAGTGATAGGGGGACTCTCTCGACCCACCGCCTGTGCCAACACACAAGCCTTCCCCACAGACGGCGCCAATTGTAAGGACTCAGTTTGTAACGACCCCAAAATGATATTGGGTTCGTACGTTAAAAGGCCCAAACAATATAATTTGTAGAGGGTTGATTTGAAAGGCTAGGCTTGGTCACCGAACGGTGATTAGTCATGATGTTCATACAGAATTAAACCATGTTCGCTCGAGGAGTCTTTCTCCTCGAGACGGTCTGGGAGGCTCTGGTTCTTGGCCTTTTTTCCCAGCCCTTTTTTCTGGATTGCTTACTTCTCCTTTTATATTAGCCTGCACCCCTCATCCAGCGTCCACGTGTAGGTTCGACTTTCCAGGACTGATACTTGTCCCATCAACCCATACTCAAAGTGGTTGGGGGTGGTTGTCAAAGCTGAAAAGCATTGCTCTCTCTGACTCAGAGTATTCAATGACAGTAATGGCAGCTTTTCCTTTGTCCTTTGTTGCCATATTATCCAGGGGTTTCTTTTTTATCAACACGGATGTGTTCGGTCCTTCCCAAAACTGTTCCTATGCCGTTTTTGCCATTTCTTTTAGGAGGGCTTTAGGGATGCCGGGGACAGAGTCATCCTCGGCTATGTCTCAAAGCTACTTGGACTTTTATTGTATGTCCTCGGCTAGATTCCATCTCGGCTCGGGCCTTGGGCCCTAAGGTAAACTGGGCCTGGGCCATAATTTCTATTGCCCCACAAGTTAAAATTGGCTAATCTTGAAAAAGAGGAATTGGTTGCTAGATTAGATGAATCTAATAAAAATAATGAATTTTTGAGAAATCAAATTTCCTCTCAAGATGATAAGATGAAAAGCTTGGAACAAGAGTTAGTTGAATCTAAAGCTAAAATTGAAAATTTGACTAGTACCAAGCCTGCTGATAACAGAAATGTTTCTGTTTCTCTTAAGCCTAAAACTGAGAAAGTTTATATCCCTCCTTTTAAAAGGAATAATAAAGAAAAGGCTTATTTTGCTAGGTTAGACAAAGGTAAAAATTCTGATGTAGACGCTGAAGTTTCTAAACTTAAGTCTAAACCTACTGTTAGAGAGCATAATAAATCTGTTTTTGTGCCTACTTGTCACCTTTGTGGTGTTGTTGGTTGTAAGGTTGAATTTATTCAACCATCTAATTGGCTTTATTCCGTGCCAAATTTGCTTGTAATTCAGCATTTAGTAACCCTGTATTTAGGTGGGATTGTTGTAAGGGTAGTGAGTGAGATAGTGTGAAGATTGCTCAAGAGTGTGCAAGAAAACAGAGTGTCGCGGCTGGGACTCGCGGGTGGACTCGCGGCTTCAACCCGCCAGAAGATGCACACGTGCCAAGCATGCTGGAAGATGAACAGTCATGCTAGCTGGAGCACTACAGGACAAAACAGGACAACTGGCCATACGGTTAACTCGCGACTGGATCTCGCGACTTAGTCAAGCCGCGAGGTCAAGCCGCGAGCCACCCCTGTTTTGGAAAAACCTGACGTTTCGCATTCCTCTTCACTCCAGTATAAATACCCTTTTAACCCACGATTGAAAGAGAGCTTCCAGAGAGAATTTTGAGAGAGAAACCCTAAAGAAAAAACCAGATTGTTTCACCCACAATCTCTACCTTAGAGTCTCATCAAATTCCCTCACTCTCTTCCTCTCCATTGTCAAATCCTTGAGAGGCTTTATACCAAACCTGGTTCTCACCATTATCATCCCTGTGAGACAGACGTTTAGAGTTCTGGGAAGCAGTTAGGAAGGAGCCAATCTTCATTGGTTGATGCTACGGTGTAGTAGCGGAATCCGGAAAGCTAGAAAAGAAAAAGGTTCGGCGCAACCTCGTTGGAGCAAGAAGCTTGGAGGGCTTAGATGCATTGGGTAGATTAGGCTTGGAGGGTCTATTGCTGTCCTTGTATCCCAACTGTATTTTCTAGTGGATTGATTACCGCTTGGAGGGCGGCGGAGAGGTTTTTCGCCGAGGTCTTCGGTTTCCTCTTCGATAACACATCCGGGTGTTATCTCTGTGTTTGCATCTTCCTTCCTCTCTATCTCTGCCTTTACATTATCTGCTGTGGTTTATTTTGTTGTGGCTTAGATAGTTGTTTAATCAATTCCATATTATAGCATATGTTAAGTTTCCGCACACTAGTTGTTTAACATATTGCGTGTGTTGATTAAATTAGTTTTTGGGGGTCTAAACGTTCAAAAGTGTTTTTGTACACGTTTTTGAACTTTCATTGGTCATATTAGACCAAATTGTTCTTTGTTGATGCAAAAACCAAAATCTGAGACTAGATTTGCTTTTAGGAATACTGATGTTCCTAAAATTGTTCCTGTTTGTCACTTTTGTGGTGTCTCCAGTCACATTCGTCCTAATTATCATAAATTGAAATTTAAGCATTCAGTGTTTCAATCTAGGATATGTGATGATATTTCTCCTGCCATAAGTTCATATAAATTGTTTCATATTATTTTGCAAAATTTAAGCTTGTTGGCTTGTGAAAGGAACTTGCAGGATTTCAGTCTTTCTCAGAAGATTGGTGTAATCCCTCACATACACTGTGCTTCACATGGATTTTCACCTACAAAGCCAAAGACTCATGCTAGATGGGTGAAAAAAGATTCTCTAAGGTGAGTGTTGCTGACTTGTCCCTGATTTAATTCTTTCAATTATTTGTGGACATGTTTTGTTTCTGATTGGTTGTTTTATTTTTCTTGAGGCTTACGTGAATTATGATATCTCTCTCTTGATTTAAAACATGCTTAATATTGTGAAGAAACTTGAATAGAATGTGTTATATATGTGCTAAGCTATTTTTGATTTTGTATGAGTATGTACTAGTTTGTACATGTACTCATAGGTTAATTAAGAAATTGATATTTCTTGTTTGTGTACCCTCTATAGTTTAGTTAAGCACTGTCATGCATTGCATTTGCATTGTTCATTTAGCATAATGTGTGCTTTTTTGTTTTTTGGTCATAAATTTTTTTTAAACCAAAAAGATTTTTGTGTTTTGTATTTCACATCTTGGATTTAAAATCAAGGATTGGCCATATTATCTTTACATAACATGTTTATGTACCTTGTTTAGCTTGGATGAGCTTCTTTTATTGTGTTTTACTAGTTTAAGCTTTGTAGTGCATGTTGTGTGGGAGATGTTTATAGTTTTTGATCACTTTGTCTTGATCTCAAAGTCACATGTCTTTGATTGTCGGACTTGAACCTTTTGAGAAAGGCATAAATAACCATCTTACCACTGTTTACTAGCCAGTCATGAACACCTTAGTGCATATCGTAAGATTTTGTGCTCGAGAAAGTGTAGCACATGCATAAAAAGAACATAAGATGTAGCCTCGGTTTAAATGTTAAAATTGGTGTATACATTATTGGACTTAATGTTAAATCAATCAAATAAAATTGGTGTGTACATTATCCCGGCTTTTTTAATAAGTTTCTACTTAAATAAAATTGGTGTGTATATTATGAGGTAAATCAAGAAACTTACATGATTGCAAGCTTGTTTTCTAGGAGATGTGAAAGTTATATGATGTAACTCTTTTGGTGATAGTCTCTTTCAAATTCTATGTGATGAATTTCGTAAAAATTGTGATTGATTTCTATTTACATATCACCTCACATATTTTTCAAGCTTTTGCTAGTTGCACACACTACACAAGTTACTATTTGCTAAACTCGGTACATTATATTGTGTGTAATCTTGTTATGGCCATCCAAGATTACATGCTCCTGGATTTTGATGTAAAATGTCTTTAATGTTTGAGTTTTGCAGACAAATTAGTTGAAAAACTTGTTTTTGGAAGATCTGGGTTGAATTCAAGTGTTTTAAAAAAAAATTTAATCTCATACTCATGCATTTCATTCATAAAACTATGTGCTTTGAGGAGTTTCTGCATTAAATTGCTCTATTTTTCAAAATTTTGATTTTTCCAGATTTTTGATCGATCGAATCTGTCTCTCAACCGATCAAAATTGCGATAAAAATTTTTGGTTTGAATCTGCCTGACTCGATTGGCATTTGATCGATGCTCGATTGATCGAAACTGAAAATTTTCAGTTTTTAAGTATTTGACCAAATTTTTTCATGCATAATTTATGTTTAGGATTCACATACATTGCATTGTTTTCTATATCCATCTTGCAGTTTTGCAGTCATATCTCTCATTGTTTTCACACATAACATACATACACTTTGCTAAATTAGGTACTCAACTTGATTTAAAAATTGATTGATTAATTTTTGAGTTATGTACTCTTTAGTATATGCTATTTTTATGTGTGAACTACATAAAATATTTTTCTAAAGAGATATGATGGATAATCAATGGGCAAATATTTTCTCTACTCATGCAATTGTTTATGGGTCACATAGTGTCAAGTTTGCATTTATTGAAAGAGAGAATATTTTTCTTCATGTGTATCCTCAACTTAATTTTTTTAAGTTTGGTCTGTGTTTTTTTATTTATCCCCACCTCCTAAATATTCCCCAAAACTGGTTTTGTTTTTCCTATTTTTATAGGGGGGGAAGCTTGTTTTTACCCTTTGTTGTTCATAGAGGGAGTTGTTGCTCTTCATAGGGGGAGTTGTCTCTATTTTCTATAGAGTTGAATTGTTTTGTATTCCCTTAATTCTCTATTTTCTCTTATCCTTTGTTTACTCTTTGTATGAGTTGTCTTTGTCAATACGTGACAAAAAGGGGGAGAAATAATTGATATGTGGGAATCCTATTTGTTTTGTTTAGGGGGAGTTGAAATTGTTTTTGGGCTATTCATGTTAGGGGGAGATACATTGTTATCTATGTTTCTTGTTTCACTGCTTATTGATTTATATTTATGAGTTATTCATTGATATATGTCTTTATTTTGTGCTGAGTGAAATCAAGAATTTATTTTGTTTACTTGTATTTTCCGCACATGCGTTTATGCGTTTTGTTTAAGTGTTCCAGGAAATATACTGGTTGATTCAATTGAGTTCCTGTCTACACTTGCAACTGATGGATAGTAGTTAGGATTGGATTTGTTATAATGGGTAATTTTTTGTAAAGGGCTTTTCTTTGTAAACTTTGAGTTTTTAGTTGTGTTTTGTCACGGATTGCCAAAGGGGGAGTTTGTTAGGTTCTAAAGACTTAGGAACTAATGTATTTAGAACTCTAATGTGTATTGTTGGCAAACCATGATCAAAACAGGTTGTTTAGTCTTGTTTAGACTTGCTCAAAGTTGTGTCTTTTATGTAAAGTTGGAATTAAGTTGTTACAAAAGTATTAGTGCATTTTGGCCTGGCTTGACCGATCGAAAAACAGGCTCGATCGATCGAATCTCGGGTAGAATGTTTTTTCTGCAGATTTCTCCAACTCAGCCCTAGCCTATTAAAACGTGTAGGGTTTTATGTTTTGCCCTAAGTATAAAAGACAAATCCTAGCCACGTTTTTGAGGTTGCTCTATTTGCTATGTGTGTGAATCTCTTGTAAGATCTAGAGGTGGTTGCCTTCACACATGCTTAGGATTATCAAGAAGAAGATTTGATTGAGAGTTTGATGATCATTCAGTTGCTGCACTAAAAAGCTTAAAGAAACACAAGCGGGTGTGCTTGTCCTTGCTGGAGAATCAAAGAAAGAAGGAGTCCGTGGTCTCGGAACTTGCACATAGTTGTGTCAGTAAGTTTTTACTGGAGGGTAGCAATAGGATATTAGTGGTCTAAGTCCTATTGTAGAACTTCGATTCTTTCATAGTGGATTTGCTTTTTACCTTGAGGATAGCTAGGTTAAATCCTCCCCAGGTTTTTACCGGTGTGGTTTCCTTGGTCATCATATCATTGTGTTATTTATATTTCCACTGCTATGCATAATGCATGATATGATTGTTTGATTGTGATAACCTAGATCTGGAATTTGGACGAAGTAATAACTTGGCTAATTAACTAGGTTAATCTAATTGTGTTTTAAGGGTCTAAAAACTCACATAAAAATATCAAATAATACCATCATTAATATCCATAAACAAATAATATCCATGTCATGTGTAAGAAACAGCAAACATATTAAAAGAAACTTGCTCAATATTTAAAATATGGATAGAAGTACATGAACAATTTCACTTTCTAAACAAAAAAGATATATAATAATATATTTTTACAAATGTAATTGGAGAAACAGGTAATCTACCGTGCAAGAAATTCTTGATGACTTTTCGAACTTCACAGCTTCATCTTGTATCTGTGTTGCCAACTCCCTTGTTGGTGACAATACCAGCACAATAGGACCTAATTGAGCATCATTACGGGTGCGCTTCAGATGAATAAATCCTGGAATCAAGTAACCCAAGGTTTACCCCGAACCGGTTTTGGCAATGGCCACTATGTCTCTACTTTGAATAGCAATTGGCCATGACTGTGCCTGAATTGGAGTTGGCGCAGAGAACTCAGAATTGTGTACCTGGAAAAAGCAAAATTCTAGCAACCCCTGTGAGAGAGGTACTGGCTTCAAGATTTCTGGTGGTTTTTTTTTGAGCCTATAGAGGATTGAAAAACAAATTTTGGAATGAAAATTTTTAAAATTTAGGAATGAAAAACAAATTTTAATAAAATTTGGGAACTAAAATATTGTTCTACACTAATAATTGTATACTCCACATCTATCATATAACCATGATAAAAATTTCATTAGGTAATTGTCCAAAAAAACAATCCCCCTTCTTTCACAGAACCATTATTCCAGTTTGGTGACATAAGCCAACAAACGCACATAAATATAATAATGTCTTATCTAATAATAGACATAGCAATCATCATTGATGATACCGAAAATCGTTAGTAAGTTATACAGTTCTCACGTGCTTAAGACAACACATGCACAACACAGAAAAAGAAGACCTTAAGAGAGTACCGGTGTCGTACCAGCCAAAGACCCTTCCAATTCAAGTTAGAGAACCTTCACAATTCTAGAGTGACAGTTTTTAGACCCCTTAAACAATTTATTAAACCTAGGTAATTAGCCAAGTTGTTACTTAGTCCAATTAAACAAGTCTAGGTTATCACAACAATAAAGATCAAATCATGCAAAGAAGCGGAAAATAAATAACACACGATATGATCACCCAAGAAACCAAACCGGTAAAAACTTGGGGAGGATTTGATCTAGCTATTCTCAAGGTAAACTTGAATTCACTATCTTGAAAGAATCGAAGTTCATACAAAAGGATTTACAAGCACCCCCACTCGACTTCCTAATGCTACCAACCAGTAGAACTTACTGACACGACCACGTGCAAGCTCCGAATCCACAGACTCCTTCTTTCTTGGATTCCCACCAGCTACAAGCACCCCCGCTTGTGTATTCTTTAAACTTTTATGGCAGCAACTGTTTTGATCATCAAGGTGTAGAGAATATCTCCTCCTTGAAAACCCTAAGTTTGTGTAAAGGAAAACTCCTCTAGATCTCACAAGAGATTTACACAAACCGCAATATGAGCAACACTAAAACGTGGTTAGGGTTTGCCTTTTATACTTATGACAAATAAGAAAACCTAAAAACGTTTTAAAACAACTAGAGCTGAGTTGGAAAATTCTGCAGAAAAGCAATCTGCCTGAGCTTCAATCGGTCGAGCCTAAGCTTCGATCGATCGAGTCAGGCCGAAAGCTACACTCGATTCCAACTTTACATTGACATACAACTTTGAGCTAGCTTTAAACACTTCTAAACACATTGTTTTGATCATGGTTTGCCAACAATACAAATTAGAGTTCTAAATACATAAAGTCCTATACTTTAGAACCTAACATAGAGTGCCAGTGTTGGAGGAAATTACATGTACCTTGGTTTGTGAGGGTTTTGGGGTTTTTATAGTAGGTAGGAATGACATTCGTTCCTTGGCATAGAGGGTTTTTCCTTGTAGGGAAGATCTTCATTAATACGCGTATCTTGCGAGATCTTTTCCTTGTAGGAATCCCCTCGATTAAGGTTAGTCGAGGAGTACAAGATGTTTCCTTATATATTCATGCATGGAGACCAAGCAAGGCCATGTCAGATTCGTTAAAGGATTACTTATCCCTTTCATCTTCCTTCTGTCAACTTTTTATCATGTCTATGTATTCTGGTCGTCTCATTCAAGTGTTGTTGCACCTGTCGACCTTGAGGTGGAACCGTCGGCTTTATGGTGTCGTCATTTATGAATGCACAAGCAAGGTCATTGGGTTCATCAAGACCGTTAGCTTTGCCTCATGTGAACGAGTTTATCAAATTTTCAGAATTACTCTTATCAATCGTATAGTATTTCTTCACAGTTCAAAGGGTCTACGATTCTACGTTATATTTCGTAGATTATTCAAACCCTTAGAGCTATATATAATAATACCACACCTGCATAAGGGTTAGTATAATATAATTTTGCACAAATGCATGCAATTGCAAGCTTCTCAAGCTTCATGGGATGCATAAGCAAGCATTCATGTCATTAAAGCGAGCCAAAAGCTGAATAAAATAGCAACATTTTTAAAATCCAAAAGAAACATAACATAGATTATAGCATACAAGATGCTAATTAATTAGTCCAAGCTAATTGTCACCCATAAGTTGGGGATAATACAACACACAAGTCTGAAATTTATGAAAATACAAGTCGAAATCTTTTTAGTTTTTTGGAGGATAGGCACCCACACATACTGAAATAAAAATAACATAGATAAGAAAATGTCAGCAGAGAGATCCACCACTTACATCTTCATGTTCCAATGGTATACAAGCTTTGGAGGGCTGAGCAACTTGGAACTTTGGGAGATACTTCATCACCTTGCAAAAGAAGCCCACCAAGAATTCACATAACTCAATCGCCTCCTCGACCTACAGTTATCTCGTAGAACTCCATTTCCCTGCCCAACTGATCGAGTATCAAGTAATTAGTCATGTCCAAGGACATCTCAAACTGCCAGTTGCTATCATCAAAATCGGATATACAAGGCATCTCCTCATCCTCAAGCATGGGCACATAGAAATTAATATTGTTTTCAGGGGGCATAGCGTTGTTTAGAGACACACCAATATTGGCCGCCTCGTTGTGATTGTAGACGTTAGTTAGGAATGCTGCCCAGTTTGGGGAGGTGAGGTCTGAGTTCTCAAGTTGAACTTGGGGGTTTTTGGTCACCATATTCACCATGTACACGCTTGACTCTGAGAGATTGTTGTTGTTGTAGTTGATGGAGTTGTCATCGACGTGCATATTGGGTGAGGTCACTGCCTTGATGTAGCTTTGTAGGAGGGTGGCGCTAGAGTTGGAGTCCCTGCTGTTCTTCTTTGAGTTCTGCCTTCTTTTGGTTGCATTCCAGTGATTTTTGATGGTGTTCTCAGTCCTTCCTGGCAGCCTCCTAGCAATTTCTGCCCATTTGTTTCCAATTTGCTTGTGAGCTTCAATCAGGATCCTATCTTCTTCTTCAGTCCAGTTATCTTTCTGCAAACATGACAAAGACTAATGTGTAAGAAGGATGAATATAGAATCAACTTGAAATAGATTGTGGTCATACTATGGCAAAGATATATATATATGTATGATGCACTATTTAATGTGTCAATTCTTGTGTGTGTTGGTGTGTGCATATGAATTGATGGAAAGTATAATGAATGTAAGCTATACTCTTGTTACATGTACATCAAATTCATAAACATGAACTACACGAAAAGTAATATTATATACATCTACTACATAATTCTGCCTCATGTACTACATACTTTATTATATACAGGATTTCTTATACAAAGAAAAGAGAAAATTAACTTTGAAACATGTATGCATATCATTGTTTTACTTCAAAATAATACACTCTATTTGAAACACACTCAATATACACGCACACACATTACATGTAATGTAACTTGATGTGTGATGTTATGCTACTCCACAGCTTTTCAATTTTCACTAAATAAGTATTTTTTACAAATTATCAATTGTTGGATTAAATTATCCTCTTACACCCTTTATGCTTGCGAATTATATATCAAAAAGATTAATTGAAGATCATTAACTATCTAACCATAAAATTTTTAAATTTAAGGTTTTCTAACTTTAAAATTATACACAAAACATAAGTTTGTGATCAAATAATAAATAATATCTAATCAACACGAAATTTGAAACGTGTATGGGTTCTATTCAATTCAAGATTTGGAAAAAAAAAATAACACTATAAAAATATACCATAAAAAATGGAAATGAGAGGGAAAAAAAATAAAAAGATATATGTATTAGTATATTACAAAGTTGAATGAAATTCTAGACTAAAAAAATGATTATGTATGTTAAGTTATTTCTCTATTATATTTCCACTTAGTATGATACTTATATTGTCTTAATATAATTTTAAGATTATAAATTAAATCAACTAAATAAATATTGAATATATTTAGTTTTTTTTTTTTTTCTACAATTTTTAATTGTCGTTCTCAAGCAAAAATATATAACAAATAAATGAAGATATAATATTTAATTCTATTCTTTCTGTCACTTAGTCCTAAAAAAAATTATTTAATGTCTCATAATATTATAATTTAAATTATTTTATTTTTATATTTCAAAAAATAATTTATTTTTTATTTACAATTCAATATATGTAGATACATATCAGATGTAGTAATAACATCTCTATTCATTCAAATCATAAAAAATTCTTAATAGATAAAAGAAATTCAAGTTTATAATAAAAGTAAGAAAATATTGGGTTTAATAGAAATAGTAAAATATGGAATTAAAAATATTGATTTTGATAATTTCATTATTGTCTTTGATGACACGTCTTAATAAAAGAAATAATTATATATATTGCCAATAAAAGTATTTAAGTTTTGTCAAGTTGGAGTATTTTATACAAGTATAATATAGGAAATTTTTAATTCATGTTTAGTACATTTAATTAAATAAATATATAGTTTTAGAGTATTTTTGTTTCATAATATAAATTAAACAAGTTTCTTAAAAAGAATCGTATGGGTAATAATGTAATATATGTTAAAGTACACAGATATTACTAATCATGACTTCGTCAATTAAAATGAAAAGATCATTCTTTATATTTTTTTTAAAATAATTATGTTCATTATAATGAGAATCAATACAATTAGCTTTAATTTGCTAATGAGCTCGATGTACATTAAAAATCCCTTGCTGTGTTGGACTTAGGATATAACTTGAAAAGGAAATTAAGGCAAATTATATTTTAACCCCCAAAACTTATTGTTAGAAAGATAATTAAGTTTACAATATTGAAAACCAACAATATTAAGGGCTAGTTTTATTATTAAGTCTAATTTCAATAATACCCTTGATGAACTTTACGAATTTCCTTGTAGTGTTGTGCCTAGGATAAAACTTAAAAATAAATGGATAAATTATATTTTAAATCCTATACTTTAGAGATATTTTTAAGTTTAACTCTATAGTTTCAAAATTTTCTATTCAAAACCTTAAAGTTTAAGATTTGTTATAAATTAAACCCTACACTTTCGCTAACTTCATATTGGGCCTTGAACTTTTGAACTTGTTATCAATTTAAACATCCAATCAAATCCATAGGTTCCAAACTAGTAAAATATTTTGTAATCGAATAAGAGACTTAGAGTTCAAATCTCACCTACACTAAAAATTATATTTATTAAACCCCACTCAGACATTGACCCAATTTATGTGTCGGGTCACTAGTTCACCGGAAAGATTTATGAAACTGGTTATAATTCCTAAAAGAGATACAAGTAACTAGGGATATTATGTAATTAATTGGTTCACCAAGTGAATTATCGGTCAAATCGTTGGGTCAAATAAAAATTTAAAAAAAAAATTTATATATATAAATTAAGTTTAAGAAATCATAACATAAATATGTAAATTAAAAAAAATAAAAAAAAAATAAAAAAAAAAAAGAGCATATACCTAAATTCAACTTGCAATTATGATTCAAAATCAAGGTTTCTCAATAACATAGTAGTATTTGGGTAGGATAAGAGTCTTGCAGGTAGATAGATAGACAAAGAAATCCACTTTAAAAAAAAATTTCTAGGTTTTCTACTCTTTAAATTACCATATCATAACATATTAAACAATAAAAAAAATTAATAAATTAAACTAATAAATATAATTTTACAAATTTTACAAACTCAATTGAGTTATATAAACCCATCTGGGTTTCTCAAGTCACCATAGACCCACTAGGTTTGACTGAATCATATGTAGAAATGATCCATTTAAACACCTGAACTGGTCCAGGTTTCGAGTCACCGAGTTTTCAATCCAATTGGCCGGATTGGTTCGGGTTTAATACCTAAAAAAAACCCAGTTAGTGTATTAAGGGTAAGTACATCAAGGGCCAGTTGTTTTGAGATTAAGAAAAACTAGACCAATTAGGCACTCATCGGGATGCATGTTCATGTGTTGTCAAGCAAACCGACAAATGCTGGATAGGGTAAGTATTCAAATACTTTTGAAAACGCATAGACAAAAAGAAAAAAGTAAAACAAAAATGCTACGTCATAATCTCCATACATTTGATAACATGTGTTAGAAAAATAAATATAATTACCAGAGTCTTAATAAATGAAAAACTACAAATGTACAACGCGGCATGCAAATATATGTATATATTTGTAAAATTATTATTAAATAAACGAGTTTTGCTCTTATATATATGAATTTATTTTCATAAAAATATGTATATATGTATGGATTTCTGCGTAAATGGAAGGTCATATAGAAAGAAGAGATGAAAAAAAACCCTAATGTCAGGCCGCAAATGGTTGTGCCATCTCTCCCTGCACTGCTTCCCCACTCTCCCAGTAATGATCCTAGCAATTTGAGACCATTTCTTTTTACCAAACCGGTCTACCAACTGCACCAGTAGCCTGCTAATAGAGATTTACAATGACCAATTCTTTATCAGTAAATAACAATACCAAACATAAAACCCTAGTTGGAAGGAAAAAAAAATGGAGAGAATATATTCCTGAATTTTCCAAGAAATAAAACAAACAAAAATGAACTAATATAATTCTCTACTGGCCTGTCTTCTTGTGGAGTCCATTGCCCTTTGATTATGTTAGCGTATTTCTTTCGAGCTTTGCTTGCCTTCCTCATGTGCAGTCGCTGCTGCTGCTTCAGATCAACTTTGCCAAGATATTTATTAGTTTCAGCTGCTGTGCATGACATGTTTTCAGCCAAACTACCATTTGCTGATCCGAGTTGTTGAGTATTGAGAGGCAGATATGCCTCAGTTTGGACTACAGAATGGACCAAATTTTTTTGAGGATTATCCCTAAGGCCTAGGCTAATATCATTCTCAAGGCCATGCATGTTTCCATTTTTGCCATAAGGTGCAAAAACAGAAGATGCATAAGCATTGAAATCACTGCAAAACTCATTTGCAGAAAGCGAAATTGGATGGTGGGGATTCAAGTTGGACCCATAAATGGGAACAGCATGATCAAAATGGTGAACATTATTAGGAACCAAGGCATTAGAGGAATTAGAGCCTGCTATGGAAAATCTATCTCCCCCCAACTCATTTGGTATCTCTTGTTTTGAGGGACTACCAGAGAGAAGGTTGGGAAAATAAGGAAGATCTCCACCAAACGCCATGCAGCTGTATAAGAGAGGAAATAACAAAAGGCTAAAGAAAGGAAGGATAGCTTAATGTTGGTGTGAGAGAAAGGGGGGGTCCCTGGGGGGGTATTTATTAGTGAAAGAAAGGCTAGTCTGTGGCCCCACTGACTCGAAAACCATTGATTTTCTATATCCTACGGCTAAGATTTCTTGTTGAGCGTGACTGTTGAGCTTCCACTCTTAGTTTTTTTTCACTATTTTCAAGTGCGGATTGCGGAGAAAAGAAAAAGGAAAAAAAATAAAAAATTAAATCAAATTTTTTTTAAAATAAAAAATAAACGAGTACTTTTTTTTGGGGGGGAGAAATGAACGAGTTGTATATAGAATGATTAGGTAGTTATAATGTTTGTACTTTATAAGAAAAATTCTCGGAAAGTGAAAGACACATGGAAGACATGGGTGATGCCTTTTGCTCCGTTTTAAGGCAAAATAACCCACCAACGGCATGAGTCTAATTTCTTTTACTATATAAATTTTGTTTGTTTGTTTATATATTTGAGCCATTCATAATGCCCTCCAAGCAAATATCACGGTTCTACTATGAAGAATCATATAGTGGAAATTAAGTATTAGGTGGGACAATGCAACAATTTGGTGGCAACAAAAAAAGAAAATTTTGTTTTGGCTTCATGAATGATCAGGTTTCTAAATTCTAATACCCTTATCATGAGCTTAAAAAAATTAATATTGCTTGCTTCATTGGATTTTTTCTTAGCAAGGGCCAACTAATTTTTGAGGACATTTTTTTTTTTTTAAATATAGCTTTAAATGCTATTTTATATTAATTATAATTGTGAGTCAAAGTGCAAAGTAGTCGAGATTAATCAATTTTGTTGAGAAAGAGAGTTCAATTTGTAAAGATTTTTATAACAAAATGATGTTTGTTAGGCAATGTTCACATCAATTAATAGAGTTACGGTTTATTTATAGACCAATTAAATTATCATTCGGATCTCTGAAATGTGTGTGTGTGTTTTTTTTTTTCAAATAAAAAAATAAGTCCCAACAATTGATCAAACCTGTATAAAAATAAGCAAGCCAGCAATGTGAGTGTAACAAGGAAATTAAGGTCACTTCTAGAGATTCCTCTTTGAAGCTCAACTCTCATAACAAAAAGGCCCTCTTATTTTCTCCATATTTTTATGGAATTTGAAAGCAATTTTCTTTTGAATTTTTTTCATTGAACATATATATTCTTCACTCTCAATAATAATTTCATGCATCTGATATATGTAATCCCACTTTCATAATGTGTGGACTTCACAATCGTGTGAGATCCACGCGCTTTAAGAGAACACACGCATACATATATCTCCTATTACTAAATACCCAAAAAGTAAAAGATGCATTTTAGATACTATTCACAAATGTTTTGTCTTAAAGTGAGTGTAATAAAGTCATTCAAAACTCAGGTTGGCAACCATATTTATCCATTAGGTATTGTTGTTTTTTTTTTTTTTTAATTTGATAATTGGGAGAGGGGAAATTTTAAACCTAGATATCATCGCTAGAAACACTAAAAAAATGTGACAATCAATTGAGCAATAAAGCTTTAGGTATTGAGGTTGAAATTTGAAATTAACCTAAATAGGCCTTTTTTTTTTCCTTTTTAAAAAGGGATGGGCTTGTTTGAAGCCATGCATGACTCATAAGCTATGTGTAATTTTGTTTTCTTAAGAATGAAGGTTGTGTGTAAGTTAATTAAAGGGGATCAAATATTTAAAAGCAATTTACTTTTGAATTGCTTTCATTGAACCAACTTGTGTGTAAGCTAATTAAAGGGGATCACTTATTTAAAAGCAATTTACTCTTGAATTATTTTCATTGGACTAACTTCATCATGTTATGGGAACTTGTTTTATATATTCTTCACACTTTCAATAATAATTTCATGCATTCAAATATATGTACTTTCATAATGTGTGGATCTCACAGCCACGTGAGATCCACGCATTATGAAAGAGAGTATGCATGCATATATCTCCTATCACTAAATACCCACAAAGTGAAAGATGTGTTCTAGATATTATCCCAAATTTTTTTGGTCTTAAAGTGAGGGTAATAAAGTCATTTAAAAATCAGGCCTGTAACCATATTTGTCCTTTAGGTATTGAGGTGTTTTTTTTTTTTTTTTTTAAATCTTATAATTTGATAATTGGGGAAGGGGGAGATTTGAAACCTAAATGTTTCCATTGAAAATACCAAAAGGTGTCAACCAATTAAGTTACAAGGTTTTAAATATTCACTTCTTCTTCTTTTTTTCTTTTTTTCTTTTTACAAATGTACACCACAATCTCCATTCATAAGATGTGTACTTATTTTTCTTCTTAAGAATTAAAGCTTTGTTTAAATTAAAGGGGAGCAATCAATTTGTAATTGAATATTTCACATCACCTTAATCGGTATCTAATTTAATGGCTATATGGCCACTTCTTCTTCTTCTTCTTTTTGTAAACAAACACACACACACAAGGGAGAGAGAATGAGGTTTTAATACAAAGGTACACCACAAGCTCCATTCATAAGATCTGTACTTATTTTTCTTCTTAAGAATTAAAGTTGTGTTTAAATTAAAGGGGAGCAATCAATTTGTAATTGAATATTTCACATCTCCTCAATTGGTATCTAATTTAATGGATGTATGGCCACTTTTTTTTTTTTTTTTTTTTTTTTGGAGAAACAAACACAAACACAAGGGAGAGAGAATGATATTTTAACACAAACACTACAAGCTCCATTCATAAGATGTGTACTTATTTTTCTTCTTAAGAATTAAAGTTGTGTTTAAATTAAAGGGGAGCACTTAATTTATAATTGAATATTTCCCATCTCCTCAATTGGTATCTAATTTAATGGTTGTATGGCCACTTCTTCTTTCTTTTTTTTGGAGAAACAAATATAAACATACACACAAGTGAGAAAGAATGAAGTTTTAACACAAAAGTACACCACAAGCTCCACTCATAAAATGTATACTTATTTTTCTTCTTAAGAATTAAAGTTGTGCGTTTAATTTAAATTAAAGGGGAGAACTTAATTTGTAATTGAATACTTCACATCTCCTCAATTGGTATCTAATTTAATGGCTATATGGGCTCTTCTTCTTCTTCTTTTTCTTTTTTTTTCTTTTTTTTTTTTTTTTTTTTTTTTGGAGAAACAAACACAAACACACACACACAAGGGAGAGGGAATGAGATTTTAACACAAAGGTACATCACAAGCTCTACTCATAGGATGTGTACTTATTTTTCTTCTTAAGAATTAAAGTTGTGTTTAAATTAAAGGAGAGCACTTAATTTGTAATTGAATATTTCACATCTCCTCAATTGGTATCTAATTTAATGGCTGTATTTATTCCTAATTAAGTTATTACTAAAGTTAGAAATATGTAGTTACTTTACATGGATATTGCCAAAAAAAATTTATATCTATTAAACTCTACTTTTCTTCCTTGAGTAATGCTAGAGATACAAAAAATTGTACAAACTGCTGATATGATAAGTGATTATTGGTAAATGAAAAAATGATGTTAATAATGGGCCTAAATGAAAACTAATAAGGAGTTGATCACATCAACAGTTTGTAAAAATATTATAAAATAGTATGTATCTGTAGCTTTACTCTTCTTCCTTTAATCTATAGTGCAAGGAATATGTGCATATTTTCCTATTTGGTATGCAAGAAGCAATAAAAATGAAGTGTAAATGGTATTTCATTGATTGTATGGGCTTTAAGAACAATTAGTATTAGACTTTAATGTGCTTTAATTCACTTCTAGTAAAATACTTGATAAATACTCCATTTTGAAGTCAAATATATTGCCTCAAAAATATCTATAGGCGAAAATACCATTTTGGTCCCTACATTTTGAGTTCACAGTTAATTTGGTCCTTACATTTTGATAGCAGTCAATTTTGTCCTTGTTATTTTCAACTTGCAGTCAAATTAGTCTCTGTCATTAACTCACTAACGGAAAATGCTCACGTGGCTAACGGATTACATTGTTGACACATTACATGGCTAATAAAATATTTTAATTGTTATTTAAAATGCCACGTCAACCTCATAAAAATTCATCATGCCAAGAAAAAATTTGAATTGCTAATTTAAAAATAGAAAATAAAAAAACAATAAAAAAATCAACTTAGAATTTTATTTTTTTTCTTTCAGTTTCTTGGCTGCCAAACATATTTGAAACTATTATGACAAAATAATTCCAATCCCCAAACTCACATGAAATCTGAAATAAGAAATAAAACAAACCCATAGTCAAGTGATGATGAACCACCACCAAGAGATGGGTGCTTCGGATAAATACACTCTTGGTTATTTCTCCTTCTATAACTTGCCAGATGGAAGGGTTGGGATACTAAGGTTATGTTTGGTAACAATTTTTATTTTCTATTTTCAAAAACATGTTTTTGGGGATATAATGAAAAAAAAAATTCTTGTATTTTTGAAATGAAAAACATGTTTGGTTAGTTAAAATTAAAAAGATAGTTTTTTGAAAGAAAAAAAATGGTATTTTGTTATTAGGATTTGAACTCTAATGCTAACTTATTAAATGAGACAAATTCATTATATTAAATACGTGTTTTCATTGACCTTTGAAAATTAGAAACTAAAAACAACATTTTGTCTGTTTTTAGTTTCCTTCACAAATTGAATTGTGAGAATAATTTTTGTTTTCTATCCATTTTAGGTAGTCAAACAAGTTTTTTAGTCTAAAAAATAGAAAATTGCTTTTGGAAATAGAAAATAAAAGGAAAAAACAATTACCAAACATACCCTAAATTGTCAGGATCTTCACACAAACCAACTTGTGCAAGTTACTCTTGATATATTTGATTCCATAAACCCTTGCTTCCTCATGGTTATCACTGGATTTGGTACCAATATCAAGATCATGATAGTTCAATGAGGCATGTGGTATTTGATTTGGGCTTGGGATTAGGCCGAAGATGAAGATGGATCAGACGATTAGTGGTTTTGGCGACACTGTGGCTGATTGTTCAATGTCGATTTTAGAGGTTGAGGTTCAGGGTTTGGACCCAGGTCTGAGAAAGGGGAATCAAGCCCATTACGTATGAGAGAATTGAGCTATGAAGCACGGGTGCATTTCGGGACTCAGGTGCGGGTGCGGGACTTGGCAATTTTTGAAAAAGGTCGGTGCGGGTGTGGTGATTAAAAAATTATTAAAAATATTTTTATTTATATTTTTAATATATTGCTAAGCATACTTTTTAAAATTATATAAACATATACCAAATTTAAGAGCAATAGTAGATAATAACTAAAACATGATGTTCATAAATTAAATACAGCCCACAAGATTGAAACTAAAACATTCCATGATGTTCGGAAATTAGAGTGAGATTGTGTGAGTGTGAGAGTGAGTTGAGAGTGGGTCGGTGAGGTTGTGAGTGAGTTGAGAGTGAGATTGTGTCGTGTGAGTGTGAGAGTGAGTTGAGAGTGAGATTGTGTGTGTGACTGAGTGGCTGAGTGTCTCAGAGATAGAGAGGCAGAGAGCACACAGCACAGAGAGACGAATGAGAGAGAGCTGAAGTTTGAATGAAGTGAGAATGCGTGAGAGAGTTTAGGCCCTTTAGGGTTTGTTATTAAGTTCAAACGGTGCGTTTTGCACCTTTTTTTTTTCTTTTTCTTTTTTGAATTTCAGCCTGAATCGGCCGTTTCGGCGATTTCGCCCGATACGGCCCAAGTCGGCACGAATCAGCCCGATTTAGCGCGATTCGGCTCGAGTCTGAGCCGCGTCAACGCGAGTCAACGCAAGTCGTGGAAAAAAAAAAAAAAAAAGCTGGACACGGCACCGATGCGTGAGCAGTGGCGTCCCTCGCACGTCGCCGCGTCGGACGCTGGTGCGGCATAGGTTTTGCCGTGTCCGTGCATCCCAGGAATTGAGTGACTACTCATTTCTTTTATGCTTTGAGTTTGGGACATTTGAAAAAATTGCAGATCTGAAAATTTTGCAGATTTGAGCAGGAAAAAGTTTGGTCGAACAATGGTGGCTGGGGTACTTGTTGAGTAAAGTTTGATCTAAGCAAACACATCCACAGTGATTTTAGATGTGTTTGGCATTTAAGAAATTGAAAGAAAAAGGAAATTGGCATCCAAGAAACTGAAAGAAAAAGGAAATTGCTAAGTTGATTTTTTTTATTCATTTATATTTTTCTTTAAAATTAGCAATTCAATTTTTTTCCTGGCATGATGAATTTTTATGAGGTTGATGTGAAATTTTTAAAATAGCAATTGAAATTTTATTAGCCACGTAAGCTTTAAGTGTGCCAATTGTGTAATCCGTTAGCCATGTAGGTATTTTTCGTTAGTTAACAGTAGAAGCCAAATTGACTGCAAGTTGAAAATAATAAGGACGAAATTGACTGGTACCAAAATGTAGGGACCAAATTGATTGTGACCCCAAAATATAGGAACCAAAATGGTGTTTTCACCATATCTATATTGTTTGCCATGAATAATGACTGAATTTTGCATCACTTGCTTTTGAGTCAAACTCCTTGAAATAGATCAGAGCAATCTTTACTTCCGGATAATTGCTGTTGAAAGATGAAACTTGCGAAGGACAATATATATATATATATATATATATATATATATATATATATATATAGGACTCGTAATATTTCAGAAATATTTGAATGATGCCGATTTTAGAGCCTTTTGGCTTAGAAATTGAAATCTTTTACTTGCACTTCATCTCTCGTTTTTTTGCTCATGAGTTGTTTCTTTTCTTTTCTTATCTTAAAAGGAAAAGGAGAAATTCAATTTTTAGGAATATTTTGATGACAATTCAGTTGTAATTGCTCCTTTTTGCTATTCATGAATAAGGTTCCTTCAAATCCAATTTGAATGATAAACAGGATTTGAAATAAAATCAGAGAAGTGCATCTGCTGTTTAGTCGTTTGCAGCTTCATGAAGATTCTCAAATTATTTCTACACAAGTTTGAGACATTTTATTGAATTATAGATAGAAAAAAAAATGAGGGTTAATATTTTGATAAGTATTTTCTTTTTCTTTTTTGTGGGGGAAGGGTTTGGGGGGGGGGGGGGGGGGGGGTTCTTATTAAGGCCTGATTATTTTAGCTTAAATGTTTGGCTTATTTTTAATGTCCACTTGTACTTAACTTCTTAAAATCTCATTTTTTTCTAGAAACTTTTATTGTGAGTTCTAAATTTATAATTAGCTCAACTGATAAAATTTTTTATTATCAAATAAGGTGCATGAGTTTGAATTCAATCCACACAAAAAATAAATACATTGCTATGGACAGAAGGTTAAGGGAAATCATCTTAAAGGAGACACCATAAATTTCAAACCATATCTTATGTGTGTGTGTGTGTGTGTGTATATGTGGTATTTTATGGATAAACTACGTATTTGGTCCCTATCTTATACACCATATTTCAATTTAGTCCTTAACCTTTCAATTGTGTCAATTTGGTCCCTAACCTTTCAATACCATGTCAATTTAGTCATTATTGTTATTTTTTGGATGAAAATTGATGACATGTTTAATGGCCAAAATAAAAAATTAGCTTTTATTGATGTGACAATATACTAAAATTTTATTTTGGTCATTTACCATTTCAACAATTTTCATCTAAAATATAAACATATGGACTAAATTGATACAACATTGAAATGTTATGGACCAAATTAGCACAATTGAAAAGTTAGGGATTAAATTAAAATATGGTATAAAGGTTAGGGGCCAAATATGTAGTTTACTTTATTTTTATTTAATTTATTTTTAAAAAGGAAAATTCAAAGCTAAAAGTTTTGTTCCTCCAAGCACAGGCCAGCCAATCATATCAAAAGAAAAAGATATAGGTCGACTTGGCTAGCAGGAATATATTATTATTTAGATGTATGCTGATTATGTGGCGAAATGTAGTGCATGAAATACATGTGTAGCAACTCTAAGACAAAATAATAGGAAGGACCTTATCTCACGTTACAACTTACAAGTGAGTCGGAGCTCCAGATGCCTTCACAAAAGCAGGGTAGCTTTGTCCCATTTCTCACCAGTAGTGGCATTTAAACAATAAGGCCTCAACAAAATCAGAAATAGCAAAAATACAAGTTATTGAGAAATAAAATAGAACAAAAAAAACAAGGTCATGCATTTCTGTTTGCCAGGAAAACAGGATGAGGGTCAAGCTCCATAATTTTTAGCACTACAGGTTCATTAAATAGGTAATTTGGTTGATTTTCTACTTAGTTAAGTGTCCATTTTTGTTTTCTAAAAAAATAAAAGTTTTGAGAATAAGTATGGTGACATTCTACCTTCAAAAAAAAGTATGGTGACCTTTTTTTTTTACAATTCGGAGAAGTGACAAGTTGTGAATGGTGAATAATAAAATTAATATTAGTTATAAGTTTATATGAAAGTGATTTTTCAACACTCAATTTACAAACTTAATAAATTATGAAAAAATTGTGTGAGTAACAGAGTTGGTTATGACCTAGCTAGAGGTTTCTCACCCTCCAATGAAAACACTGTATTTAACAAGTCACTATTGTTGCCTTCAAAATGATAGCATCTCCTTTGAAATGGCAATGGTATAAAAGATTGAACTATTAAAATAACACTTTTTTTCCCTTTTGAAAATGACAAACGTCAACAATTTTGATCTTCGTAAGCAAAGAAGTAAAATGGCACTATCCAAAAAAAAAAAAAAAAGTCTATCCTGGTGTTTTCTTTTGTGGCGTTTCCTAAAAACACCTCTATATGTCATCTATAGAGGTGCTTAATAGGTCTATAGCAGCGCTTTAGACGGATGTACCTATTACGGCAGTATATTCTAGCCAGGTCTATTGAGACAATTCAAACCCGACACTAGAAAACGTTGGTATAGCCTTAATGGACCTATGACAGTGCTTTAAAGACCTATAGTGGCATTTTTGAAGCACCAGGATATACCGGTTTTTTTGTAGTGTTGTAGCATGTTCAAAAGGTTGGCTCGATACAATTTTAGGTTGTTCAGAGGAATTTCAAATCAAAGAGGTGTTAATTTAAGCTTAGGCATCCAACCCAAAACTCAACATTGGCCTAAGAAAATAGCCAGTCACTACTAGTGTATTCCTTAGCCCACTAAGAAATAGCCAACTTGAAGTTTGAAGGAGTGAGATACTTGTAGACACCTCATTTTGCAACCTCCTTCTAACCTCATTCAAGAGACAAAACGGTAATTTTACATCCCGAGAGTATAATAATAATTTTGACCATTATTTTCGATTTGGTTCACATAAAACAAATATTGAAGTTTTAACTATTAAAATGATGTCATGAACCTCGATCGAATCATCAGATTGAAAGATATGACAATGAAATTTCAACGACTGAGATGCACCCACATGATTGAGTCGATTCATGGGTGATTATGAACAATTCATTTTGATTGGTTCTATGAGAAATTAATTTGAATTAGCAACGTGTCATAATTTTACCGCATTAGATTTAAAACAATCATGAGGATGCACACATTTGATAAGTTAGATTGGTGAATATTAATAATTTATAGATAATTATTGAAATTATCTTTTAAAAAGGATAATCAACAATAATATAGGGTTATTAATGCAAAAATAAATGTAATTTAGCTAGAAATCAACAAAATATTGAATTTGACCATGTGCAATAGCTGATTCCAACTCAAAAATAAAAATTCACAAGCTTGCAATGAGTCCAAGTGCCAATGGACATTTGGACTACTCGTTTGTCTACCGATCAACCCCTCTAATTCAAATTTTATTAGTTTTGGCTCCTATTTCTTGCTCCAATTTCAATTTAGAATTCAAATCCAAACCAATTAATCTACAAAGGCTCCACCCTCTTATAGAACATTCTTTCCCTTTATAAATAGAGGATGAGACTCATCATTCAAGACCCCGATTCCCCTAGAGTTCTAGAGGAAGCAACAAGCACGGTCCTTGTGCATTCAGTCTTCATAGATATGATTTGCAACCAATTCTTTCATTGCCTTTTCTCTAGAGCTCTAGTGAACACCCCCCCCCCCCCTCCCCCCCCCAGGTTTTTGCTTGTTAAATTTTATATAAGTATAATTTAGTATTGTTATCATGTTGTTATGTTATGCATATACAAACATGTTTTGTTGTGATGTTGCCATGGTAGCTAAGATCGAAGCTTGTTAGTATTTGAACAGAGTTTTTGTGTTTTTCATTTGTTCATATATAGTTCATGAAATATGTCATGTTGATCCTAGATTTCCATTAATCACATATGGTAACATGTTTGTCTTTCAATTCTTTTATTATATACATATACTAGATCCATGATTTTCATAGATCACATGTTTTTCTTTTAAGTTCTTAATCATGTTCATACGCTATATTCATCATTTCACATGTTTCCCTTTTCAAACTTTTCAATCTTGAGCACATGCTAAGTTCAAATCCATTTTCACTCGTCACATGGTTATTTATTGATTCACCATTTTATTCTTGTATATATTCTTTGCAATTTCAAGCTTCTGTTTTGATCCATTCTCGATAACTAATGGTATGCTTTGTGTTTGTGACATATTGTTTAAGTAATGTGACATACCAATTGACCATTATAGTTTAGAATACCAATTTATTGCGCAAAGTGGGTGTCTAACACTTTCATACCTTGTAAATTTGCCTCCGAACTTAGATCAAAAGTTCATAGACTAGGGTTTTATCCATGTAATTTTCATCTTTTTAGAATGTAACTAGGAATAAAGTCATGAAAATTTTCTCTTAGATTATATCTAGGACCCAAGTCATGTAATGTTTTAAGTTGCATTCAAATTGATGTACATTTTATCAAATCAATGAAAATGAGACATTCTATCAAATGGTTTTCTTATTTTTCCTATGAAAATAAAATAAGTAGCAACTCTTTGTAAAACCCTCGATTTAAGGGAGGAAAAAAAAAACAATTGAATCAACATTTTGAGATGTACTAACAAGACCTCACACATTTACATGGTTTTGGCCAAATAAAAGAAAGGTGAGCTAAAGTTGAGGTATCTCATAGATATTACTAAAAGTTCACAATTACTAATCTCAGTACGATCTGAATAATTACCATGTAGTAATTAGTCAAAATGAAATGATTTTAACTAAAAGTCAATATGCTTAGAATATCCAAATATAAGTTAGTGTTATATTATTTGGCGATAAACAACTCAAAAAAATTCTTGTGGCCAATACATTTCTCCTTCCAACATGTAGTTAATATATGAAACTAGTTCTACAATAATAAATACATTATATCCATCCATAGTTAAGCAATACTATAATTTGAGTTCTTTGATTAGAATTAGAATATAAAAGAGGATAAACTTAGTGTATCTTGAAGGCAAAGAAAGTATGTGTATTGTTGTTCACAACAAAGCTTCAAACAAACTCCTTCAAACAAAGCATACTTACATGATAATTCTCATTCAATGTTTATAGTGAATGCTCTTTAATGGGAAATGGATGTATATCAACCAAGAGATTTTGGCTAGGGGAACTTATTGTTTTGCTCTTGCTATGCTTCATTTTATAGTCTTTTGGGAATGGGTTGGTGAGCAATAGTAGAGATAGCAAGAAGTGTGGATACTCTATTTTGTCCCAACCTACACCCAAGGTCCCCGATTCTAATGAAGAAAAAGCCTCAATCTCCTACCAAAATTTTCAACACCATGTATCAAGTTCCCATCCCAAAACCCAATGAAGATCCTTGACAAATTTGGCATACATCAGTCATTACTGTTGTACGCTAGTGATTAAGTGACGTACGCCACTTGGAAACAACAATCTTAAAATTACTCAATTTCATATCTAACTCAATGTTGTTTAGCTTTCAACTGGCCATCATGTCCACCAACCCTTAGGGTACAGTCTTTTAGCTATAATTTCTCTTATTTCTACAATTTTGAGAGATACACAAATATCATACCGAAACTTAGGGCCTGTTTGGGTAACCTTTTTTCATCACTCAATTTCCGTCACTCAATTTCCATCACTCATCACTCATCACTCATAACTCATAACTCATCACTCATCACTCATCACTCATTTTTTCACACTCATTTGGCAACATCACTTTTATTTTCATCACTCAATTTTTTCACACTATTCATGGGTCCCACACCTGTCAGCCAGTACAGTAGTGTTTTTTTTTTTTTTTTTTATTAATACCCAACTCACCGAAGCTTAAAAAAAAAAAAAAAAAAAAAAAAAACTGAACGGCCAACCCAGGAAAAGGAAAAAAAAAAAAAAAAAAACAGCCAACGCCAACCCAGAAAGAAAAAAAAAAAAAAAAAAAAAAAAAAAAAAAAAAAGAAAGTCAAAAGGTGGTCAAAAGTTGCGGCTGTGGGTCTCTCATGTGTGTTTATTTACGGAAATGCCATTGAGTTATGAGTTATGGAAACTGAAAACAGCCTTTTGTTGTTTTCAGTTTCCATAACTCATAACTCAAAAATCAGAGAATTGAGTGATGGAAACAGAGTTATCGTTTGGCCAAACAACCTTTTTATTATGGGTCCCACCATTTTTGAGTTATGAGTTATGGAAACAGAGAATTGAGTTATCAAAAAACTCAATCCAAACGGCCCCTTAGCCTAAACAAACCCTTAAGCTACCATTCCCTCATTTTCAAGGTGATAGAGCAAACTTTTGAATATCGTACTTGTTAGGTTCTAAAAGTTTAGAACAACTAACAAACCATGAGCACAAACTTGTCTGGATATAGATTCCTAGATCTATAGGTTTGATTAGATAATGCTTAAAGTGTTACAAGTCAAAACACAAGAACATACAAGCTGCAGAAAGAAGAATTTGAAACATGCTAGGTTCAAATGATCGAAAGACAACTTTGATCAATCGAAACACAGGTCTGCAAAATTATAATTAAGCCCATCAGCCTGTTAAGCCCATTAAGTAATTAGGGTTTCAAATCTATTTCACATAGTATTTAAAGGAAACTCTAAGGAACGTTTTGAGAAGACTTTGAAGGTGCTCTTGTGAGATCTAAAAGGTATTGTACCTTCCTCTGTCAAAGTCACCACTGGAAATTATTCTCATACCATTAGAACTGGTAGATTTAAAGTTGCTGTAACAAGATCATACATAATTGATGATTTAAACTTTCAATGGTGGTCTTAGAGTCACAAACTGGAGAGTTTGTGTTGCTAAACCTCTTAGTCAAATCTCAAAGTCACAAACGTGGGTGTTTGTGCAAAGAAAATCCAAGAGAGAATGAGTCTGCATGTGGTCGTGTCAGTAAGTTACTACTGGAGGTAGCAATAGACTTAGGGTTAAATCTTTTGTAAAAACTTCAATTCTCTATAGTGAATTTGTTTTTCTAGGTAATCATATCATTGTCTTATTTATTTTTCTGCATTGCATGATATGATTTATTATTGTTTAACCTAGATTTGAATAATAAACCTAAGTATCAACTTGGCTAATTCATTAGGTTAAATAATTGTGTGTTCAGGGGTCTAAACAGAACAAACAATACTTAATTTTTTAACTTTAATCGTTGGAAAGCTAGTGTCCTATTTTCAGCCAACTCTACTCCACTCCCCCACCCTCCCCCCTTAATCCAAACAGGCCCTAAGTTGCGGTTGGAGATTCAACAAATGGACCGTCAACAAATCACACCAAGTATAGACTGAATTGAGGCATGGAACTTTAACATAATCCATATTCTCATCTATTATTTTTGGTTAATTTTAGGAATCTTTCCAAAGTGGCATACGCCCAAATTAATGGTCGTGCCATTCAAGGACTATCATAAGCCATATTTTGGGCATATCCCGTTCAAGGCACATCATGGCATATGCCACTCAATAGAAGTGCAAGCCATATAGGAGTGGTGTATGACATTATGGGCATGAGCCCTAATTTTATTTTGTTTCCAATTTCTGATTATGTACAATTTTATTTGATGTCTAATGTTTTTTTTTTTTTTGTTTAATTTTCTTTAATCAATAAAACCAAAATTAAAAAAAAGAAATTCAAATTTCTTCAATTAATGCACATTTAATTCTCCTTGTTTTTAGGGATAAGTTTTCTTCATTTGGTAGGATATTTAGTGTGAATTTAACAAGGAAAAGACATAAGCATTAAACGGTGAAGATTTCTTAATTAAATGTTAATTTGAATTTGAATTCAAAAATTCTAAAAAGGGAAACTATTAATCACTTAAATTGAAGATGAAATTTTTTTTCCTTAAACGCAATAAATTAAATTATATTGGTTAATTTGAATTATAAATTTTTTTCATAATTAATAAATGGATAAATTACATATTTGGTCTCTATCATTTAAATCATATTTTAATTTAGTCTCTAACCTTTCAATTATGTCAATTTAATCCCTAACTTTTCAGTGTTATATTAATTTAGTCTTTACTGTTATCTTTTGGATGGAAATTGCTGACGTCACAAATGGCCAAAATAAAAAATTAGTTTATTGCCACATCAAAAAAAACTAATTTTTTTTTATTTTGGCCATTAGTCATGTCAAAAATTTTCATCTAAGAAATAACGGCAAGGACTAAATTGACATATAATACTAAAAGGTTATGGACCAAATTGACACATTACTGAAAGGTTATGGACCAAATTGACATAATTGAAAGGTTAGTGACCAAATTGAAATATGATGTAAAGAATAGAGACCAAATATGTAGTTTACCCTTAATAAATCAATCAAGATTTAATTAAGGAATAAATGTTAAATACTATTATAATTATACAAAAATAACATTCTATAGCACAAAGTATTCATCCAACAAAACTAAGATGTCAAACATGAGAATAAAAAAAATCAAGATACTTTTGTGGCATCAATTACCTCTAACTAACATTTACTTCATTTGTAAAAACTCTAGAATCAAACATGATGTTTAGAAGTTTGGTTCTTAATAAAATATTACACAAACACACAGGCAATGGAAATAAAATATGAAAAAGATACATAAACATAGAATATTAAAGAAAAATTATGAAAAACAAAAGTAACTCCGAAAGAGAAATTCATGTAAAAAACACCTTAAGACTTGAGGACAAAGGGTTTGTAGAAATAAAAGAGCAGAAATGACATAGAGATGATAAATTGCATAAAGGGTTTTGGTGTGGTGATGTATATATATACTAGCAGGTCGGTGTAGTTTAAAACTCTTCATGTGCTGAGCAATAGTTGGTTTATAATTTTCAGTTCGCTGAGTAGTAGTTAGTTTAAAAATCTCAATTTGGCCTTGTTAGATTTAAACGCCTGAGACAAAAAATGTTTAACCAGTTTTAAAGTCAAGTTATTAATTAGGTCAACTTTGCAAGCCTTAGGTTAAAACAAATAATCAAACATATCATGCATAGGAAAAATGTAAATAACACAATGATATGATGACCGAGGAAAACCAATGAAGCAAATTAGTTTCAAGGTAAAAACCTGGGGGGACCAATTCCAAGATGAACAATCCACTTTCAGATGGAGATTTATAGTTAAGAATATCAATACGTAGTAAATTTAACTAAAGTTAACAAACTTAGCTCTGAATCCCACAGACTTCTTTGATATGAATCTGTTCCAAACGTGAACCCCCAATCCACGCACTTCACATTCCCATTGAAGCTTTGAATCAACGTAATCCTCCAGTCTACAACTTCAAGACTACCCTTGAAGATTTAGATTCAGGACTTTTGATGACTGGCTTGCAGCAACTTCAGATCTACTGGTTCTGATAGTATGTAGATTAATTTCCGATAGTGACTTTGAAAGGAGAAGGCACAGAACTTTTTAGATCTCAAAAGAGGAAACAGTTTTTCTCCAAACTAGTTTGTAGAGAAACCCTTCAAACTTTGCTGATATGTTTTTATTGGGTTTAAATTTTGAAAATTTAACCGTTGGATTGCATGTTCTTATTATATCCTCTATACTTGCAAAATTTCAAGAAGATCAAATATTAATAGTTATGTCATATATCAAATGTTCATGTTTCAAGTTTTTGTAATCTAAAATTATGCATAAAAAATAAGCTTATTGATTGAATAGTAAATAACATCCAATTTGAATGAAATTTGACACGTGTGTTAAGAACATAAATTACATTAAATTCAACAATTAGATTTTCAAAATTCACATCTAAAAAAAAAGATATAGGAGGAGTTTAAAGGATTTCTCTCCAAATTAGTAGTTTGGAGAGAAACTTTGCCCCTCAAAAGAGAAGCCCCAAAGTATTCTAAAAATGTGTCTTGGGGTTTCCTTTGAATACTATGTGAATTAGATCTGAAACTCTAATTATCTGATGGGCTAATGGTCTATTGGGCCGAAAAATAAATTCAGCATAATTGACTTATGATCAATCAAAGCTTTCTTTCGATCGGTCCTAAAATCTGACTCCATAAAACTGTAGCTTCCTTATTCTTGTACTCTTACTTGTAGTATCTTGAGTATTGTCTAATCATACCTATACACTATAATCTATATCTAGACAAATTTGTGCTCTCGTGATTGCCAACAAATCTATGCACCTATAGGACCTAATAGGCCTAATAATTAAATAAATTATGTGTAAAACTGTGAGATTACCAAAACTTATGTGGCAAAATATTAGAAGATCAACTAATAGTCAAACGTTTTCAGTTTGGTTTAAAATTATTCATGTTGTTGGGTAGTCATTGGTTTAAAACTCTCCATATTGCTAAGTAGTAGTCGGTTTAAAAGTCCCCATGTTGCTAAGTAGTAGTTAATTTAAAACTCTTCAATTTGCTGAGTATTAGTCAGTTTAAAACTCTCATTTTGATATAATAAATAAACTAATAAAAAATGATGTGTAAAATTGTGAGACTACCAAAGTTTATGTGGCAAAATATTAATAATTCAACTAATAATCAAACATTTTCAGCTATTATAAATTATATCGATTATGTTTAATAAGTTAGATTTAATTGGAATCATATCAATATTTAAGTCAATCAAAACTTAAATGATTTAATCAAATATGAATCAATTCCCAATCAAACTAAATATTAAAATTAAAATTTTATTAAGGGAAAAATCATTCATCGATGGTGATTGAAAGTCATACTTTCTCTAAAATATTTTGAGGTTTGAATTTAAGTAATGTAGATGATGAAGAACATTAATGACTAACTAAACATGCAAGAACATTTTCCAAAGTGACAAGAACTCATCTAAGTAAATCAATTAAGTTTAGGACCAAATTTGACAGCAAACTTGGTTATAGCCTAAGGCTACAACTCCATTCAACATTTTTTTTTTATTGAATATGAATTTTGGGAAATTCACCATTGGATTACATTTTCTTCTTATATCTTCTATACTTGCAAAATTTCAAGAAGATCAAAGATCAATAATTATATCATCAATAAAATATTTAAATTTCGGATTTTTGTAGTCTAAAATTATACCTAAAAAAAATTAGTTTATGAATCTAATAGTAAATAACATCCAATTGGCTCGAAATTTGACATGTGTGTTAAGAACATAAAGAACATGAAATTCAACAGTTAAATTTCTAAAATATGTAGTCATGTTAATTTTTTTAATGAGAGTTATAGTATTATGCTACAACTAAATTTATAGCCAAACTTTGCCTTAAGTTTAATAAGGGAAGATGTCCAACACTCAATGAATACTTCACTTCAATTAATGACTCTTTCTCATAAGACTTAAGCATTAACTCCAATTAAAGATCCATCCATCTATTTGATGTTCACATGTCAATATGTTTGGATACTCATGTACTTGGATGTTCACATATTTACACATTTGGTTGGTAATAATGTTTATGTTTTCTACTCTTTTGCAATTCTTTTAGCTAGGTTGTTTTCCTTTTGTGTGATCAACATTTTAGTTTAGAGAATAGGGTTAAGGAACAGATGCATGCTTTAGGGCCAACTTAGTAAAATATGTTTTAATGTAATCCAATAATACAAGTGAGACTCAGTTACGTTTGGACAATCTTGGATTCCAAACATCTTCCTAAGAATGTACCCTAACTCTGAACTCAGGTATTAGACATTTTTTAAAGGGATTCAAGTTGGTTCCTAGATCTATAACCAGATGGCAACTCTTGGTTAAGAGAAAATTATACCCATTTTTTGTTCAATTTAAAGAAATAAATATGAATTGACATCATAATTAAGAGTAAAATTGATAATTGATAATTTTCTAATATAGATGGAACCTTTCCCCCTCCAAATCCTCAAATTTGGAGAAACTAAAAATGAGGGATTTGAAGTGGTTGCTTACCTCTCCAAATCTTCTCAAATCCTATCCCCCCCACCCTTAAAAAAATTCAAATGAGGTCAATTAAACAGCCTCATCCCCTTCCCTCTCCTGCCCTCCATCCAAAAGCACTGTGACGTGGATAATTATCTCGACAATAATCTATCTAGGCTTGCCTTAGCGGTAATGAAATAGGCTTTTCAACTACAAAGGACCAAACTCACAATAGCCCTCTCAAGAGCACACTCTAAACGTAGATAATTTTATTGCTAATAATTTCAGAAAGTAAGAAGTTCTGCTCCTACTTATCTTGTTCCAAGTAATAACCCTCGTTGTTCTCTTACTTAGCCTAAGACTACTAGCATCAATTCAATAGAGCTTTAGCCAAATCTAAGCAACCCTTAATCCACTATTCACACATACCTACATTAGCCCCTATACTCTATTCGTATTTCATTTAAATTTTTTTTTCTTTCATTCTTTATTACACATTCAGCCTATTCACTATCAACTACCAAGACCCAAACAAACTGTCAATTACCAAATTTTACACATTTAACCAATTCAGTACAATCCACAAACTCTCTACATTTCACAACCCAGATTACACATTCAACTAATTTGAATGTCCTTTACACTGATCTGAATTCCCCATTCAAACTAGATTTATGCATCAACCAAAATTACACATTCATCATAGATTTACGCATATTACAAACACAATACAACAAATTAGCTACCAAACACCAATAAAAAACAACAGAGCGTCATGCCCATCATCAATTGCTCAAAATTTCACATGCATTTATCAAATTACAAAGATTATGAACAAATTTGGGGAGAGTCGGAGCCTTCCAGTCTGAGCTGCCTCTGTGGAGACCATAGTTGACCAAGCTGCAAACACTGTGTTGACTAGAGGGACCGAATCGGAACTCAAGTTCCAGCCCGAATTTTCTTGATTTATCACGAGAAAGAGAGCTCTGGTGCGGGGGGAGGCCAAGAGAGAGAGGGAGATGTGTCAATAACTCAATACATGTTCAAAAATTGCTTTTTGTCGAAAGCCTATTGAGCTTTATGTAGGAGCTTTTAGGTGAATTTAGCTCAATTTTAGCTTAAAAAATTATTTGTTGAGCCTAGGGTAAGCTCTCAAAACGCCTCGCAGTTGTGATAGAGGTCTTAGAAAAGTAGAACCTCAAGCACAAGTGTAAATTGGTGCTATCAAATTATAGATCAGCAGGGGAGGCTAGCATGTCTTTCTGCAGGATTTGCACTTACAATCCCTGCAGACTCCTCTATCAAAACAGAGGAATGGGGGAGCTTTATGAAGCATTTTCAGGCTGAAGGTTCTCGACAGAAACAGGGTATTTTGTTCAATTTATTTTCATACTTAGCATGAATAACAACACTCCTTTGTGTGTACAGTACACCTCACAACAACCCAATGAAATGGCAAATCACACCATCGAAGGAACCATGCTGGTACCAGAAACAATGAGCATGTTATATAATATTCCTGAGTTTTTACATTTACACAATGACAGCGTCAAACAAATTTATCAGACCATAAAATATGGATATAATAACTATGACCATGCAGGTCACCGTATTACAAAGCAAATACATAAAAAACACTCGTTGAGTGGTGCTTCATGCTTGCCCTTTCTTTCCTACCAAAAACAAGAAAGAGAAACAAAAGGTTGTCAAAAAGTTTTAAGAGGGGTCTGGTTTAATTTTTAACCCTCAAGACCATCCAACAAAAGTCTTCCACACCCCCAGTCACCCTAGTTACAAGCCCTACTTCCACTTACAACACTAAGCCAAAGCAAAAACAACAGCGTTAGAAGACATGCTCAAACCATTTTAAAGTACCCCTCAAACTATTATTGTTCAAGGGGAACGATGGGCATCTTCATTAGCTGCACGGTACATGTCATCATCATCCTGAGGTATCATGCCTTCCTCTTCTTCTTCCCCAAAATAAGAAGAATGAGATCCATTGGCAAGTCCCCTATCATCCTTCCCACTACCTGAGGATCTTCCCCACCCTTGTGGTGAATCCTTGCGTTCCCTTGCATTCTCGCTATTATAAGGCGGCCCACGCTGGTGTTGAGGTGGTGAGGATGGCCGACTCCTTTCCATCATTGCTTGGTGAAAACTGCGTGGCGGGCTGCGCTCACGACTGCGGCTGCGCTCACGGTTCAAACCTTTATTGCGGTCACCCCAAGCAGGCCCCTTGGGGCTCCGGCTGCGACCTCTATCTTGTCCATAGTTATTTCCACGGTCAAACCTGTCTCAAACAGTAAAAAATCACACATTACTTCTCAAAATACTCTTTTTAGGGTGCAAACTACACATTATCATAGCTCTTGTTTTTTTCTTTGATAACTCAGACAATAATTCCTATTATTTGAAGTCCAACACACACAAAAATTATATATACAAATAAACAAGTGTTTGAAACAAAGTCCTGACTAAATGCTTCCCCAACCCACTATATATATATATAGAGAGAGAGAGAGAAACAAGCTTTTGAAATTAAAAGACCTAATTGAATTGGTTTTACTCCCCTCCAAAAAGCTGTGGCCACAATGACAAAGAAAAGAGGAAAACACTTCCACTGTGCAAAATGAAATCCAAAAATGCAGATAAAAAAAAATCAGGCAAAATTCCAATTTATGCATATTATACAAGTAAATATTAACAAATACAAAACCATGCAAAGAAATTGGTAGGCTGAAATAATAATTGGACCATGGTACAATGGGAGGACTTTATTCTCTAGAGGCACCAAACCCAATATATAAATTTAAATGCACCGATTAGTGGTTAAAAAAAGAATAAAAAAAAGCTCCATTACCTCTCACGGGACTCATTATCATATCCGCGACCTCTTCCACCATAACCCGAATCGTTACGTCCACCCCGACCCCCATCACGACCACCAAAACCAAAACCAGATCCAAAACCAGAACCAGAACCAGAACCAGAACCCCATCGTCTGGACCTGCCCATCATCCCACCACCACGAGAAGCCATATCACGAATTTCTGGAGGGACACGCTGATTTGCTCCTTCCAAAACTTTGATGAGATCTGAAGCATACTTGGCATCCTGGTCACCGAAGAATGTGTAAGCCAAACCAGTGGCACCTGCTCTCCCTGTCCTTCCAATCCTATGAACATAATCCTCCACTCCAGTAGGGAAATCATAGTTGATAACCACCCTGTGACAGAAATTATGACTAATCCTTAACATGATTTTTTACCTCAGGACACAATAATACAGGGAAAAGGAGGATACAGCCTTTTCTTTTCTGGTTTTTTATTAACTTAGAAGTTAAAAGCATTATAACATACTTCAAATAGTCGCTTCAACATACTACTATGAGTCACACACACACCAAAATAATAAATAAACAAACTACAAATATGTAATTCTCCTACTCTCTAAGTAATCAATGTCATGCAAAATGAATGTATATTCTCACTTCAATTTCCAACATAGCCAAAGTAGATGCTAGATACAAACAATTTTTGGGATGTAAGATATTTTACTCTTTGACAAGCTTTATCCATTTCAGTGCATTCATAATTAACTGAAATTTCATTCAGCTACAATTAAAACTTCAACCATGTAATGTGTTTTAAAAATTCCCAGGGGATGAGGGTTCATAAAAGACTTAAACCGATATCCATAATATGCAGTAGGTATTGTTTCAGGATAGATCATTGCCCCAAATTTTGATCCTTGGAAAATAATGTACCATAGAATGCAGTACCAAAACCTAGATAATGTGACTATAAAATAGATAGTCCCCAACCTGATGTCTTTGATATCCAGCCCTCGAGCTGCAACGTCAGTGGCTACAAGAACTGGAGATCTCCCAGTTCGGAACTGACTCAACACATGATCCCTCTCACCCTGTGATTTGTCTCCATGAATGGCAGCAGCACCAAAATGGCGAGTAAGGTTGCGGGCAAGTTGATCACACATCTTCTTGGTTGAACAAAAGATAATTATCTTTGATCCTGGTTCTTGAGATCGTAATATCTGCTCCAGTCGTCTGTGTTTCTCCATGGATGACAACACTTCAATATGCTGCAAGATGCCAATATAGAAATATCAAATAACCATAGCACAAATGACCATAAACTTTACCAAAACACATACATAATGAAGGATTAAACAAATAAAGAGATATTTCCACATATGCTTCACACTAAATTATGACAAGCAACAATACTAAAATATGTTTCATACCTGCGTGATGGACTTGTTTGCGACAAGCTCATCCACATTGCCAATGTTAACCTGAACAGGATTGACCAGCAGATCTGCAGCAATTTTCCGAACCTCCTTTGGCCATGTTGCTGTGTACATGAGGGTCTGGCGGCGAGCAGGCACCTCCTTTACAATCTTCCTTATCTGAGGTTCAAAACCCATGTCTAGCATGCGATCAGCCTCATCAAGCACAAGGTAAGAAACTTGATGAAGGCTAATTCTCTTCATCTCAAGAATATCATTCAAGCGGCCAGGAGTGGCAACCACTATATCTGCTCCTCTCTCTATTTCCCTTAACTGGGGTCCCTTTGGTGCTCCTCCGTACAAACACTAAAAACATAAACAAAAAATACCATCATTAATATCCATGTCATGTATAAGAAACAGCAAACAAACTATAAGAAACTTGCCCAATATTTAAAATATGGATAGAAGTACATGAACAATTTCACTTTCTAAACAGAAAAGATATATAATAATATATTTTTACAAATGTAATTGGAGAAACAGGTAATCTACCGTGCAAGAAATTCTTGATGACCTTCCGAACTTCACAGCTTCATCTTGTATCTGTGTTGCCAACTCCCTTGTTGGTGACAATACCAGCACAGTAGGACCTAATTGAGCGTCATTACGGGTGCGCTTCAGATGAATAAATCCTGGAATCAAGTAACCCAAGGTTTTCCCCGAACCAGTTTTGGCAATGGCCACTATGTCTCTACTTTGAATAGCAATCGGCCATGACTGTGCCTGAATTGGAGTTGGCGCAGAGAACCCAGCATTGTGTACCTGGAAAAAGCAAAAATCCAGCAACCCCTGTGAGAGAGGTACTGGCTTCAAGATTTCTGGTGGTTTTTTTTGAGCCTATAGAGGATTGGCTAATGGCAGAAGAAGCACCATCCCCCATATGCAGGCGGCCAATGCTTGCTGATGCAAGCTAGAGCAGGAGGCCTCTTCTTATGTTTGGACCGAGTGGCAGACTTAATCATCACCAACGGCAGTCCCGGCCACGAACTCCGGTGATTCGGAAAGCCCTTCCCAAAATTTGGTCCACCATAAAAGGGCGCTCCAAATTAATGGCAAGCCCCCCACAAAGAGGGCACACAGCGTACGACATTAGCTCCTCCCAGGAGCAAATATCGCACCTGCGACAAAAAGTACAGACGGCAAAAAATATTAACATGAGTCTGAAACTCAACATCGGACCTCCAGCAATCACAGACTTTGCACAAGAAACACTCAGGACATAGTTTAGCAAACTTACATGAAATCTTGGCAACCAGTATTACATAAGGACCAAAAAGAAAAAATAACAACACGACCAAAAGAGAAACAGAAGTCCATACCTCTCTAAGAAGCTCAGCTGGAAAGCCAGAAGCTTCAAATGAAATAAAAGGTGGAGGAACATTATCACCCTGAAAATAAATTAAGGAAAATTGATTGTCAACAATCATAAAAAGAACACATCAAACCATAAAATAGATGTAAAAATTATAAGCCTGTGTTTCTGAACATAATTTTTACATAATAAAACGAAAGAAAATACAACTACAAACACCCAAATGGTTCATTAACCCACAAGAAATAGTGTTGATAACAGTTAGCCTGCCCCACTTTTCACCATACAGCTGCTAATGAAAAGTGGAAACAATAATGGCATTACTTCAGTATAAGTGATATTAAATAATATAATTCAGGTATGTGAAACTTTGTTTGTGGAGGAAAAAGAGCATACAGCAGTTTGTTATGATTTAAAAAGTGCCAGCAACATAAATCCACACATATTTGGCCCAGCAACATAAATTCATTAACCCTAATATCTACTTTCCCCCTTCTCTTCAAGGCACAATAGAGGATAATCTACAATCACATCTTCTATGCCTCATAATCAAGACAAACAACTTAATATAAATAACTAACCATTATCTAACTCAAATTAAGTTTACAAATTCTGAAAATCTACAATGGATCCAGTAATCATTGAAAGGAGGACTCAATGTGGCAGACAGTTTTCAATTATCCAGTCAGATATAAGGTCAAGATCACTAAAATTTAAACATTAGTGTATCACACCCAGTGCATGAAGTTTTTCAATACTTACAGAAACAGTTATTTCATGCCGGCGACGGTAAGCCTCAGGGGACAAATCAGCTCCTACATCTGAAGCTCCATGTCCTCTTGTAGAAGATCCTCCATGTCCGGCACTGAGTGTGCCATTTGGACCGTTACTGGAATGCAAAGTTCCACTTCTTGCACTCTAATGCAAAATTATAGACATTTCATTAGACCCAATTGAAGAGTAATGGTACAGCAAACACGTAAATACATAATATATCCTCATAATAGTTTAATGGTGGGCAGGGGAACCTTCAGTCTGTCCCCTCATTCCTGTTTCAGATAAGTGTTACTGGTCATTTTGAATTTGATTTGTCCATATTTTAGGTTTCAGGTGTTAATCTATTCTTAGAATTTTATACTTTCATATGCAAAATGCAACATGGAACCATCTTTACATAATGTGAACAAGAAACATAGAGAATCTGAATCAAGGCACGTAATCAGACATCAATAAAAGATACAAATGTGTGGATTTGAAGCTCTTGACCAAAAGCAACAAAAGCTACAACTACGCTCATTTAATGTGATGCGACAAAAGCTACAACCATGATAGTTTTGATTATTGAAACTCAATGCCACACAATAAGCCCATTGCAAATTGTCTCTGCCAAACTCTTTATTTCTTGAAAGGAAAATATAATTTGCATACCATGGAATTAGCCCTGTGACTTCACCAACACTCCTTATTTTGGAGGATGTGCCATTCAGTCCAAGGACCATTGATTTCTATGGAACATCTTTCATTACTCAACAACACAAAAATAGATATAATCCAACTTTTTAGTAACTTTTTTTGATAATTCAATCGTTGGGGGAGGGGGATTTGAACCCTAGATGTCTCCATTGGAAACACCGAGAAGTGCTGACCAATTGAACTACAAGGCTCTTTGGCATATCATCCAACTTTTTAAAAACTAAGCAATAGATATCATCTATCCAGCATGCATCATATTACTAGAACTGCATCTATCACAAATAGGGTAAATCATATACAAACAAATTTTTTTTACAAGTAACCCAACAAATCTTCATGTATGTCCATGTGAGCTCCAACCTCTTAGAATGTGCAAGAGGGGATGCTGTCTTAACAGAATTTTTTAATTTCCAGACTCTACACCCACTAAAAGCATAAGTATAATTAAAAGAAAATCATATAAAATTAACACTGGGCACACCACATAACCATACATGAAACAAAGTTAGAATATGAGTGGAACGCAAACCTGCTGGCTCCTTGATCCAGCCTCAGGTTTTGACCCTCCATTGCTGCCTCTGGCATACTTATCATCATCATCAGGACTATAGCCGCGTCGCTGTCCTTGAGAAGATTGTTGAACTTGGACAGAAGAACTAGGCACTGAAGACTTTGGTGGGGCCGCCGAGTGTGCAGGCCTCTCATATTGCGTGACATTTGTCTCTGGATTCCAAAAGTAAAGGTACCCAGTTTTACCATCAACAAGGCCTCTCCACGGTCTGGGAAGCGTAGGGTCCTCTGGAGCATAACGTGGACCTGAGGAAGAGGCAGTCGCAGTGGCAGCCATTGCAAGGGAACAACCAAAACAATCCAACACAAACCTATTATACAAAACATGTTAACTTAAAAGACAAGCATTAAATCCCAATAGAAAAAAGAGAATCACACAAAAGAAACAGCACATAACCTCAAGAACACTAAACTAAATCTAATTCCCACTTGTCAGCAAGCTCAACAAATCAGCAGAAGCAAAGAAGCAAAAAAAACTACTCTAAAAATGAGATGGGTTTATTATAAAGATAAACACTTTCCCATTAAACCTAGAAACTGAGTCAACTAAGTTCTACTTTAGTATAATAATCTTCATTATCTGAGACCCCAAACAAAGAAAAAAAAAATGCTCTAACCCAACACAAAGAACAACAACACAAGATTAACAAAACCCAATAAATCTGAGCAAACCCTAGCTCAAAAAAACCACAAAAGAAAAAAAAAAGCCAGAGACTCACACAAATCCAAAACCCCAGATCCACAATCTTCCACTAACCCTAAAAAAAAAATTTTTTTTTTTTTTAATCTTAACTTGACAAAAAAAAAAATTTATATTCTCACAACTTCCCGTTTGGTTCCGGCGATCAAAATCCCAACATGCAAATAGATGACCTAGAAAATTAAACCCAAAAAAAAAAAGTTCATTTCCAAGTAACCATTAGAAAAAATTAACTAACCCAAAAAAAAAAAACCCTAGATGCAATTTTTTGTTTGTTTGGTTGGTTATGGGTCGCAGATATAGAAGAACGAGAAAATCGAATTTCAGATCTGAGAAATAGGGATTTGATGAAACGAAAAAGAAAAAGAAAAAGCGAAGTGCACCTGACGACGTCGTATAGAGAGGGAGAGAATATCTGTGATTTGGTTACAACGTTAAACAAACCCTTTTCCCCTTCTTTGTGAGAGAGAGAGAGAGAGAGAGAGAGAGAGTAATGCTCTACGCTTCCGAAGGGTAAGAAGCGTAGAATAAGTTTGGAGAAGCAAAATTAGTTGGATATTTATAGAATAATTTTTTAGACAATTTGACACTTTTTTCCTTTTTCTTTTTTCTTTTTTTGTGTGTGAAGGAAAGTGAGACTTGGCCACTTGACTTGAGTTTTGTTGGTATTGGTTAGCTTTGTGACTATAGTTTGGATGCTTTGGTTTTGGCCTTTTTTGACTATGGTTAAGTCATCATTGGTCCTTAGAAAATCAAAACATCAAGATACTAATAGCAATGGACCAATTGGGGTCTTTTTTTTGCTTTTTTTTTTTTTTTTTTTTCAACAATATTTGTGACATAAAGTTTTGGTAAAACTATATTGTACGAAGTTTGATGAGTTTTTCCTTTTGGTCAATTAAGTTTAAATCTTTTCATTTTAGTCTTGTTAATTCTGGCAATGTTGTCATTTTAGTCATTTCATCCATTGTTGTTTGTGTAAAATTTTACCTATCTTAAGACCATGTTGTTATAAATTATTTTTTAATGTTATAAACGTGAAAAGGTGTCGTTTAAAGAGAGTTGATGACATCTTTCAAACAGTGATGGACATTAGCACAAAACTGACCGTGTTTTCGAAGTTAACAAATTAAAATAACAAAATTTAAACTTGGTAGACTAAAATGACAGTGCACCAAACTTATAGGATGTATTTTTCTTTTTTTGTGCCTAAATTTTGTATTTTTTTCATACTTATTTAGTTGGCATGTTATAATATGTGCATACTACAAAAAATAGTATTAATAGAGACTTATGTGAAAATAATGTTAAACTAATTATAATTTATTATTCAGCAAATTATTGTGAAACAAAGTTTTTTTTTATCCTCTTTTTTTTTTTTTTTTTTTTTTTTTTGTAGATTCTAGTTAACTTAACTTATAGAGGCTTTTGTCATTAAGGAAAAGATTTGGAATTCAAACCCTATCTACACTAAAAATTAATTGATCTTTTGACATGATGATGAAAAGTAATCATACTTAGATTATACTATAATAGAATTTCTATATGGTAAAAAGAATTATTAAAAAAACAAAAAAGAGCAATCATTATAAATACTGTATCTATTGAAAAATCTCCTCTCTCTTTTTTCACTAGATAAAAGTAAAACATTCCTATTTTTGCTGCTTCTTTTTTCCACTTTTATTTTTAGTTTGGAAAACATAGACTAGAGTAGTGACAGGAAAAAATTAGGTAGGGGAAATAAAGTCATAGGCGTTAGAACCGTTCATGTAACCATTACTGACTCTTTGCATCTTTTTTTGGCAGCATTTTTTGGTTAATTGAGGAACGAGAAGAAATGGAAAGAGTAATAGGAACAAGAAATAAAAATCTGATGTTAGATTAGTTATGTTGGTCAGTGTGACAGTGAATACGTTCTAGGTTGATTTTTTTTCCCCTAAGTTGTTGTAACCTCTAAAATTTTATCTTAGATTTTAGCAATTTGAGACATTATTTTATTGGTGTTTTCCATCCACCCCAATGTATTTTGATTTATTTCTCTTCTAAGAGAGTGGGATTGGAAATATAAATGATTTGCATTTGACAAATTTATTTTACAACGAATAGCATGATTGTGTGTTTAGGAAATAAATAAATAAATTTCAAAATTTCTATAATATGGTGTTTTTATGAATATGTTCAAGGTTCAAAATCTCTTCTCTATTAAAAAAATGTATAATATATATACACACACTAGTCTCTAAGCACACGCATTGCACTTGCTCAAAGTCTCTTTTATTATTTTTTATTTTTTGTAAAAGTTAATAATTTGCATCTATTATAATTTAGAATTTTTTTTTCTCAAACAAATAAAAGTTACTAGCCTCATCACACATGCTCTGCACATGCAATGAGACTCTTTTTAGCCTTATCACACACGCTCTGCATATGCTACAAGGCTTTTTTTTTATTTTAAGTTTAACGTGATTTTTCAATTTGAATTTATCTACTATTAGTGAGGTTACACTAGAAGAGATTTTTAAGAAACTCAAATTTATGATTTGAAATAGAATAAACTGTTAAGTTTAATGTGTGCTAGTTTTTAGGGGGAAAAATGTTTTAAAGTTGTAAAAATGTTGTAGATATATCTTTTCTCATATTTAAATAGAGAGTATACTAATTTTAGAAAAAAAGTTTCTTTGATAGTTTTTTTTTTTTTTTTTTTTATTGAATTACAATTTTAACCTTATTTTTTATTTTTTAAGAGTAAGGATTATCCAATTAGATTAGGGATATTTTTTACATTTTTTAAAGCCATAACTAAAGTTTAGGTAGGAAAATAAGATGAACGTGAGAGGAAAGAAGGCTAAATTTTAGGAGTTCTCTTATTTTTATTTTTATTTTTAAAATTGGGGTTGTTTTACTTTTATTTGGATGAAAAAGGAATAAAAAATGCTAAATTTTAGGGAATAAAAATATGAATGTGAAGGAAAAAAAAATACTAAGGGTACGTTTGGTACACTGAATGGAGATTACGACAGGAATTATAATCTTTATTACTAGTAATAAAATGTGTTGTAATGTAATAGCTAAACCTATTTATTAGTTTGGTTATGAGTTATAACATTAGAATGAAACTTAACATTTATTTTAGGAAATATCTTACTCATACAATTATATCTCTTTAAAAATTATTATTTTTAAATTTAAGAGAGATATGTATTATTTTTTATGATTTTTTATTTTTATAATTGTTAGATGTATATGGAAAGTTTGTTTATTTGGAAATATATTAAGTTTTGAAATTATTGCACTTATTAAGGAATAACTAATACAACCTTTTAAAGAGGAATAGTTAGTCCTCATTTTGAAGAATAGCAATTCATAAAGAATGACTATTCCTTGTAATAAAAACATAACCAAACTAAAGAATAACTAAATCATAGGAATAACTATTACATTATAGCGCCTATTACAGTCTACTAAACATGCCCAAAATTTTAGGAGTTTTTTTTTTTTTTTTTTTGAATTCAAAATGAAATTTATTATTTGACATTTATGACCCTATTTCTAAGATAAGTTACCCTTAATTAATGAGGGTATTTTTGAATCACAAAAAAAAAATATAGTTGAGAATGTTCTTATAAATAGTATAGATATATAAAGATATATTAGTAAGATCACAAAGGCCACAAAATATTCAATTTATAATCTAATATCAAAAGGAAAAAGGAAAAATACTAAAAATAATATCAAAAGCAAAATGAATAACTGGCATTACTATGTATCTTCTTTCCTTTCTAGGAGAGAGTAAGCTGGAGGTGTAAATGCACAAAATTTTCGTACAAATGAATAGCATAATTGTGTATACTACACCCCCATAAGATGTATAACCAGTGTTTTCCATAGAGAGGTTCGATGTCCAAATCCTACTCACTTAAAAAATGCATTCAAAATATGGATTTGACTTATCTCCAGTACTTTTTTTAACTGAAATCTCTTATTGTTTTAATAAGAAACTGCCACATTATCTACTAACAAAATAAAAAGTGGAGATTAAAACCTATTACTACTTGCCATGTGTTAAGGGCCATTTGTGGAAGCCTAGGCAGACAGAAATAAAGCCTAATAATGAGGGCAACAAAGAATTGACAAAATAGATAGCAAAAACCCATTAGGCCCAAGCGGCAGGAATAATGGATCACAAGCCCAACAAATAAACAAATGGGTCTTGAAGAGGCAAGCGGGTTTAAAGAAGTCAGGAAATAAAGAAATAGCATCACATGGGCAGTGTATGAGGTAGAAAAGCGAGAAAGGGCCGCCATAGGCCCAAGGCAATGCAAACTAAGAGAGTAAGGGGTTTATGGCAGGCTCATGAACCCCAAGGATAAGAATAAGGTTATTGGGCCGGGGAAGCCCAATGAAGTTAGTAAAAAGTCCATGGGAGTGTGGAATTAGCAAACGGGCCGAGGAAACTCAAAGAAAGCAATCGGGCCGTGGATGCCCAAAGGAAAGCCTAAAGGGACATAGGAGCCCATAAGTAAAAGCAAAACAGTGCCCGTGACAAGCCACTAAGAAAAGGAATAAGCGGCTGGCCCAAAAGAAGTCCAGCAGGATTAAGTTATTACGGCAGGAATAACAGTTCAACGTTGCAGGAAATAAAGAAAATCAAGAGTGAACCAAGGAAATGTAAGGCCCATCACCAGACAAAGCCTAGCTTTTGAATGGAGCGGGAAACCAAAGAAAAGCCCACATAAAAGGTCAGAAAACACAGATGGGGAGTCTCCAGATCACGGCAAATGCATGAGCAACAGGCAGACTTTTGAACATATCTGAAAGGGAAGCACGCGCAAGGCCCAGGCACCACCAGCCTGTACCTAGCCAATATAGGACGTGGTGGGGCCATGGGCTAAAGGTAAAAGGTAAAGGGGGTATGGTTTGGTGGTGGGGAGAGGGGAAAAGATCTATTTTACGATTCCTGCCCAAGCCCTTTTAGGAGGTACGTCTTGCTGGGATGACAGACCACCCAAAAGAGGCAAGGTTGAGGGGGGAACCGTTGGGTGCATGCCTTGAGGGAAAGAGAGAGAAAGCATTTATGCCGTGGCAGGTAAGAGTGCTACGGTGAACTGAGGAACGAAACAAACCTGCCTTTGTCTGGCAAGGGTAAATATCACACAGACTTGGTGGTCGGCAAGTATGCCCAGACCAGACAAAGGTGGTTAAAGGACAAAGTGGTAAAACATTGGTCACGACAGGCACTATAAAAGGGCCCTTGCCGTGCCCTGAGGAAAGGACCGAAAAACAGAGTATTCACGGAGTAAAAAAGAAAAGCAAAGTAAAAGAAAAGAAAAAAGATAAGAAAGAAAATAAAGAAGAAAAGAGAGGAAAGTGAGGAAAAAAAAGAGATAGTTCAAGGGGCATGCACCAGTAGGTCGGTTTCCCTCTCTCCCCCTTCAAATCCTGCTCTCTTCCAAAACGTAACAAAGACTCCTTTTGGGCAATAACCATTCAGGTCCGACTCCCTCAAAGCCATTAATCCCCACGACAGGATCTTTTCTTGGGAGATTATTTGCATTAAGAAGAGGCGTTCTCCCCTCTTTGGTTTTGCTTCAGCAGACTAAACTTAAAACTTGATTTATGCCTATTCTTAATTAGTTCATATTATTTTCTGTCTCCTTTACTTTATCTGTGAATAACATTATCATGACTGTAATCATGCTTTATAAGTAGGGATTACATAGTCATTTATTTAAATAGTCAGAGTACTCTGTTTTAGCTATTATCATTATATCTGCTTGCCGTAACTCATCTGAAACAGTTTTGCTTGCCGTAAGCCTACTCCTGGCAGACAAGGCATAAGTTTGTGCACAAACCGGCCCAAGGTGAGTTACAATTGGACTGGCCCCAACTCCTTTACTCAGAAACATTCGGGCCCCATTACCGCAGGAGGCAGCCCAGCCCAACACACAATACACAAACAAGGCCCCTACACCATGGTACATTTAAAATAAAATGATATATTCAATTAAAAAAGTACTGGAGGTAAACCAAACCCTAAAAATACTATATAAAAATAATATTAGGGAATACTACCTAGATAACAAGGGCCACAAAAAACCCTGTTAGTGATCAATTTTGATTTCAAACTGACTTAGTAATTTTTTTTTTTTTTTTTTTGAGAAAGAAGTAATTTATGTAATTGATGCCATGTTTTGACGGCATAATAAATACTTTTTTTTTTTTTTTTTTTTTTTTTTTTTTTTTATGTTTAAAAGTTACACATTAGATTGTAAACACATATATATATATATTTTTTTTTGGGTAAGCTAAACACATATAATTTATACTATCCTAATGCCACTTTTATCAAAATGTCACACCATTGTTTCTAGAACACTTAGGTTATGCTTAGTTGGAACTTAGGAGGATAAAAATAAAAAAAGTTTAAAGATGGATAATAATCTTCTATTATATATACTTATTATAAAGTGAAAGATAAAAAAGTGGATAGGTAATTTTGTAATTTTATTTTAAATGTCAATTTCCATTCCATTTTTGAAGACAATTTCCATTCCATTTTGTTTAAATACTCCAGCCACTTTTTTTTCCCTCTTCCTATTCACCCCAACCAAATAATAAAAAATCACAATACTCCCCCTTTCCCATCCACTCACTTTCTTTCTTTTCTTTGCTTTTCCCTTTTTTATTTTTTAAATTAAAAAAAAAAATTGGTGAAGTTCTAATAACATTTTCTTTTTCCCCTTATAACAATGTTTGAAGGTCGTAGGTGAAGGCAATTCATGCTTTGTACCCTCAACAATTAATCGGTCTTCATGGTTGTTGTCTATCATGATTCTTGAACTACTAAGCATAATAGGCCCATTCACCATTATGAGTCAAATATAAATTGTACCCACAAATGTGCCAATAGAGGTAATTGTCCCAAATGATGATTGTCCACTTATTGCCAACATGTGAAAGAAATTGGAATCCATAATTTCTCAACTTTTTCATATCCTCTCAAGAGGGAAAGAGTAAAAAAAGAGTATATGATCAGCTCCCAACAAGTAACCTGACTCTCACTTCGTTTACCTTTGAGAGTTGTTTTATTTACCCCTTGCTGCCTGGCAAATCTAGACAAACAAGAAACAAACATGCTATGCAAAACAAATCTTGGGAACCATGGACTCTACTAAGGAACATTCTTTCATTAACTCCACTCTACCTTACCACAAAAAACGGGGACAATAATATCTGATAGTATCGGAGTATGAGATCAGCAGCACTTCTTTCTCATAGGATTTTATCAGCTTAGGCAGAATGCCGTGCTGAAATGCGATTGAGAAAATTTACGGACAATTCTATTGCGTTAAAACTTTTATCACAACCTAATATGACTATGAGTAGCGGAGAAAAAGTAGTGTATTCATGTAAAAGTGATAGACAATCTATGTGAAAGTAATAGTCAAACCACATTAAGTTAAGGTGAAAATTGCTGTCCCCTCAATGTAATTACTGCAATTTCTTGCAAGTACAGAATTACATAGATAACCTTTGTTTTGACAAAAATGGTTCTAGAGATTCTCAGCAGGGCTAATCGTTTGGGGGAAAAGGTGCAATCCTTGCTACGGGTGCGAGAGGTCCTGAATTCAAATTGTTTCAGATTTGACCATTCATTCTTTGAATGCCCCTGCCCAGCATCAGATTTATCACGCAATTCCAACATATTCACAGCATAAGAAAATAAATTTTACTACAACGAAGTGCTATGATCCTCAAAATGTTGAGAGGACACTTCATGTTGGTAAGATGTCATTAAAGAGAATGCTTACTCCAACAGAATACTGGACCAGCATCACAAACATGGAGAGATATCCGGTCAATAACTTTTACCTTCCTTTACTAATAATTCCTTCCATTGAAACAATCAGAAGCTTAAAAAGATTTTGGCAGGTCATGTTTAACTTAAGAGAGAAAGCCCCTTTACAAAAAATTCATTGATTTTTTGTCATGATACATTTGACCAATTCTTGACCAAGTCTAGAATACGAAAGTAATCATAGAAGAGTGCAGACTCTTTACCCTCAAGTCCATCTCGATGATGCCTGTTGCTACCTGCAAGATTATTACATGGGCTCCCACCAACTACAAGATCAAATCCACCAAATGAGTTCATCAACTGCTCCAACCGGTCACCATTTAGCTGCTGCACATCTGCAAGGTCAATCAAATTCCCTTTCTGGTTTGTTTGCTCCCACCAACTCCTGACAATATTTCTATTTACTTCTGAAATCTCAACCGACACAACATTCTTCAAAGGGATACCAAGTCGATGTAGGGCTACTTCTGCACCACCTATCCCAGAGAAAAGAGAGAGAAGATTGATGCCTCCTGGGAACATGTCTTTCAAGACTGAGAGATGGTATGCTACTGTGTCAACCTGAAAATAATTTATCCAACAGCCTAAGTGACTTACAATTCCCAGGGATATTCTCAAGCAAAGAACCACTCAAAATTGGAAAAAATTCAAGGAGAAAATTAATTAACAAGCATTTCTGGTATAAAATAGCTAACATTCTACAAATATTTTGAAATCATGCAACATTTCAAGATATTCATGATTATTTCATGTATTATTGACCCATCTTAAAAAAGGAATAATAAAGAGATGGCAACAAATTCCCACCTGGAATGAATTACCAAGTGATTTATATCTATCAGTTCGACTTATTCCACCTCCCCTTGTGTGGTTCCTTGGGAACCCCAAAAGCATTTCTACTTCATCAGGTTCAAGTGGGGCAACCTTATTCCTCCCAACCCAGACCAGATTCCATTTTCGACATTCATCAAGTACATACTTTTGAACTCTTAGAGGTGGTTCACCATCATAGTCTTCAAGTGCCTTTCGGATCCTCTCTGTCAGTTTTGCACTACCAATACAAGTTTGTAAGCAATTCAACTTTGTTCTCTCATCCCATGAAGGCCACCATTTCCTTGTTAAGGGTAATGCCTCATGAATGGTGTGTGGTGGAAGTGGAAGGAGAGGAAACCTGTTTTGGATTGGAAGATTGTGAACATAGCCCCTTTTCCTAGCAGAAGCACAAAAATATTTTGAATCAACAAATTCTGGCTCCACGTCATATAGGAACCGTGAAATAGTGGTCCAAACGCCTTTAGGAGCAAGCGCCACATTCTCATAATAGAAATAGGGAGGTCCAATAGCTGCCTCTGGGAGTGTTCTATGAATTGTAGGGTGTGATTCATTAGGGACACCAAATCCAATCATTGGATTCGGGAGACGAATTGTTTCATCATCATCAAGGTGCGCCTGCTTTTTTCTTTTCCACATCTCATAATCATACTGTTTTCTTTTCTTGAGCTTAGCGGAAACTATGCATGGAAGCTTAGGCCTCGGCTGTGAAAATAGATGAAAAAAAAATCACCTTTGACTCTTGATATTCAACATGGTATAAATAGAATCAGTAGAAAAAACTATGGTTCAATACTCCATTTATACAGGAAAACAAACTAAACATATAAAAATAATTACAAAGCTTTAAGTTCAATTTGTTTTTTTGGTGGTTGAATTTATAACCACTTAAAATAGTCAAATTAATTACCTTTTCTTCAACAGGCAGATGAGCATCCTCTACCTTAGAGATTTGAGCAGCACAGATAAAATCTGTCAACTCCACAAGCGATGCGTTGAGACCTGAAGTGTTTGGAGGGCATAATAAGGCCAAGGACAAAAGAAACAGCAGAAGCACATTCTGATATAATAACAAGAGATTGAAGAAGCTTTTTGCACAGTCAACTAAGATAGCCACTAAAGAAGACTGAGGAGAAGGAGCCATAGAAGTACATATATATTATCATTATTATGGATAATACCACCTAGAAACCAAGGTCACTGAGTAAACTCGGATAAAGATGGAAAAATGTCCCACCTCACCTAGACCAGCCCTGCGCAACTTCTCCCAATCCCATCCCACATGAAATTTATCTTTTATACATAGAGATAGATTTTACCATCTGCAAAATACTTTTCTTTTCTCTAAGTACTCTCACCGTTGCCTATTTCCCAAAACTAAACCTAATCTAGTCATGTTACCAAAATATTTGAATTGCTGCCTCAAAGACTAACAAGAAAATGAAAATAAAAATAAAATTTTTCATTTACTTTGTATTTTTGGGAGATTCCATTTGAACACCACCTATGTTCTTGCACAACACTTCCTTTTGGTGTTCTTTCAAACCTTTTTTATTACAAAAACCAAGTTTTAATCTCAAAACATTGAGGTCGGCTATGAATCCAGATAGACTAATTAGGATCCTAAAACATTTTTTATTACATTAAAATTCTTTAAAAAGGGGGGTAAAATGGAAGTATGGTTGCCATAACAACTGTCAAGGGTTTATACACACTTTTTCACTCAAAAAGCACTCTATTCAAATAAAGCTTTTACTCAGCAAAGGCATGCATCATCCCAGAAGTATTACATAGAGCTTCTCAGTAAAAATAAAACTAGAAGAGTGATATGCAACAAAGATACCTTGAAACTGAAACCTTCATAGGTTGTAGGGAGGATCAGAGGAGAGAAAGGAATGAAAAAAATAATTTTAGAATATTCCTTCCTTACCCTTGTTTGGGAGTTTAAATAGAGGGAATGGAAAGGTTCATTCCCTTATTTGGAAGTTTAAGTGAGAGGGAATAAAATGAATAGAAGGAAACACTCGTTTCTCTTTATTTCCTCAAAACCTCAAATTTTCATTTCTCCCAAAATTGAGAGGAATCATAGAGAATGGAATGAGGTTTAATAAAATTTCACTAAAACTCCCAAATACCCTTATATATTCAGCCCTTCATTTTAAAACCAGGGTCTAATATTAATATTGTGATTAAATGATTTCATTCATTTCCCTCTATATTACTCCCAAACAAGGTTACTTACCCCTCATTCCTTTGAATCCCTTTATTTTAAAACCTCTAAACAATGTTACTTCATTCCTTTCTTTTCCATTCCTTTCTGTTACTTAAATGCATTCTATTCTATTCTATTCCATTCCTTTATGATTTACTCATTCCATTCCTTTATGAACTCCCAAACAAAGTGTCAATGACCAATATAAATGATGAAAAATTTAAACACTCCAACCAATACCTTGTCATGTGAGATATGGATGATGCAAAATGAGCATTGATAAAATACAAGCAGCAATGCAGCATAGCTAGAGTACTTGACTGACACAGCTAGATCCTTTGTTTTAATTTTCCAGGGCTGTTAGGGTGTAAAAAACCCAAATCTTAAATCTTCTTAAGAATTTTTCCCCACTAGGGGTCGTAGTTGGGGTGTGGGAAACTAAACCTTAGATCTTCACAAGATATGACATGATCATGGACAAAAGTGAGTAAAAAACTAAACCATTTCAAAATATGCATAACACTGAAATACGCACCACATCTCTCCATTGCTATTGAAGCCTCATCTCTTGTGTACCCCATACTCATTAAGGATGACAATTTATTATCCTCATCAAACACAGTATTTGTGATTTCCTGCAAGATAGATCCAATGTATATGCATATTATCAGCAAAAAAAAAAAACGTAATTGCAATTGTCATGATCCTACATGTCCCTCGTATGTGCATCAATGATTGCACAACTTTCAACAATATTGCAGAATTATATTTCCATCTAGGTGGGTAGGAAGACAAGAACCACTAGTAAGCCATGCATAATAAAGAGTTGCTGGTGGGCTCATATTTGCAGAAGGGTATATTAGATGAAAATTGGTTCAAAAGTCCATACAGTAAACATCATCTAAGTAATTAGTTTAGCCCAAAAAAATAAAAAATAAAAAATCTCTACCTCATTGTCAGACCAACTGTCAACATCAGAGAAACCATCCAGAAAGCTCCCATCGCAATCCAAAGAGTAATTATCAGAATCAATATGTTGCTGTTCTTGAGGAGATGTTTCAAGAGTCTGCAAAAATAATTAATATAAAGGTCAGAAATAGATAACCCCAAATGGCAGATTAATTCAAGTTGTGAACGGTGAAGCACTAGGATGTTCACAATAGAATCATATGCCAGACCACAGACAATAAATTCTGGTCTAACAAGGTAGCCAATCATTAAGCCATAGAAAAGAATTTTCAGTCCAATGTGATAGACAATTTATTAGGCCACTCAAACCAGATAGGGAATGAGCACAACGTAAGTAAGTCTTGGAACAGTTTACAAGTGAATACCATCCATATTTACGGTTCCCCACTCTCCCCTCTCTCGAAAAGATGATCCCCAAGTTTTAAAGAGTCCAAAAATACCAGGTTACTGAGTTGGGTTTGTGATAATTTCCATTTTTTTTATTGGTAAGTTATACATGCACCTGGGTCCTAAATCCACAACGTCATCCTCTACCTAAAACTTCTTAAGGGGAGGAAATGCTAATTGAGCTAGAGCACATTGGCAGTTTGTGATAATTTCTAGAATAAATATGCTTGTAACAAGCAAGATAAGTCCCAAAAAAATCTGGGAATTCTTTATTAATAGTAGAGATGGACCTTTCATATAGTTGAAGTCAATTGTACTTTATATGTTTTATCAATTCTTTCTCAATTTGCTTCATTATTGTAAATGTACTTATTAATAATTTTTTTTGGTCACTTCAAGTGCAGATTCCAAAACCAAAAAAAAAAAAGAACTTACTTATGTAATTTTTATTTTATATTATTTAGTTATAAAGAATAATACATACACATATTTTAATATTTATACAAAAATAATATAATAAAAATATTTATTTAATTTATTACTTAAAAAAATGCATTTTGAGTTAAACAATATCGTCTAGTTCATAGACATAGAATCTGCATGAAGAGAACAGGGAATAACATGGTACTATGTAGCCAAGACAAAAGTAGCAACTACATCATCTGAGAATTAGGAAGCTATTAATAAGTGATGCAAAATGGGTTTGCATGAATAAGAATTAAAATGAGAAAAAGAAAATCTTAGGCTACACCACCTATGGGTGCTTGGAATCACCGAAGCTATAGAGAAAACTCTTTAACTTTTTCTTTTTTTTTAATTCAAAATTGTCTCAAACTATACCTATAGCAGATTCTCCCCCCACCCCCAGCCTCATTTTTAGGGCTTCAAGGATTACATAAAGTCACAATTACATCCCATTAAATCCTCAACAATATTGAAGCCCAAATTTGAATTCAATAATTAATAACTGATATCATGTATAAAATGAGTAAAAATCTAAAATAATTTTGGTTGTACTCCCCGCATCACTCCTTGGTTGGTGAAGACCTCAAATTTGAAACACTTATGATAAGAACTATTGCAATTAACACTTGCAAAAACTCTTGAAGTTGTACTAAAACCAAAGAAGCTTTTTGTCCCACTGTATTAAATTCATTTAGAATGATCATATCAATGGGTGGAATAAATTATACAACCTTATCTTGACAGTGGGGGTGTGGGTTCAGTGGTGGTTTTCACAGTTTTGGGCTATGACAAAGACTTGGAGTACGCTATAAAATGGGTTTGCATCAATAAGAAATAAAAAAGGGGAGGGGTGGGAGGGAAGAAAATCCTAGGCTTCACAACCAAGCTTTAGAGAAAACTCTTAACTCGGAGATTTTATATTCAAATTGTACTGTCTCAAACAATTCCTAAAGGTTGTTTTTAATGGCTTCAAGGTTACATCAAGACACAATTACGTTGCATTGAAAAAAATCCTCAATAGCATTAAAGCACAAATTCAATTAAAAAATTCAAATATGAGATCAGGTATCTCAAATAAGTACAAAATAAAAATAATCAATTCAAAAATAATTTTAATTGTACTCCCTGCATCACTAACTCACCGAGTATGTAAGGAGTGTATTTAGAATTGAATCTGTATTGTCCTCTCCTGGATATTCATCAGAGAAGGGTTATTTATAATGCTTATAAGTTAAAAACATGTGCACAAAAGTAAGATAGAGCTTATACCATTTTCCTGAATTGCTTTTGCAACCATCTTTTCAGTAAAGCCCATCCCTATGAACTTATCAAATAATTTGGAGTTGGAGGAACCAGCAGATGAGCTTGCCTTGAGACATAAAAACAAAGATAAATAGTTATTTAATGAACAATCTGTATTTCTACATAAATCTTCTTGTGCACATAAATGAATGAATATAGTATTTTAGTAGTAAGCAATTTTGTATAAAATCATTGCATGTGGTTGAAGCTAACCAGAAGGAAGTATTTATTATGAATAAATGAGGCATAAATAATTATCTCAGAAGGGAACATATAACATATGCATATGCATTCTTATGGATGATGAAAAGTAAAAATAATAACCGGCTGGATTAACATATTATCGGAAGCCAACAAGTCTATGCAGCTCAATAGAAATGCAACAAGGTACCCTACAAAGTAAATAAATGCATGGAAAATCTTCATAAATTCCACAATATGAATTCAAGCAACAGAGATGTTGGTTTCCTTATGGAAAAGAACATAGGGTAATCCTTTTGTATATTATGAATTATGAGAGGGCATTTAAACAAGAAGAGATAGAATTTTGTGATATCCCTCCAAGACTAGACGACAAATGGAATACCTATAGATGCTAAAGATTTTTATGATCTAGGGAAAATCCTTAAGCTTAGTACAATAAAACATATGCTTAACAAGAATGAACCTCAAGAGACAACATTGACAGTCACACTTAATCTTGGATAACCAATTAAATTATATGCTTAGATATCTACCACATCTATCTGTTAAGTTACTTGAACCATTTTGGTTAAACATGTTCTTTTTTTTCCTTTTCCTTTTTTTTGTTTTGTTTAAATTGTTGGAGAAATGCATTAACCAGGAACATCCATCAATAAACTGACTAATGAAATTAAAAATGCATAATCTGGTTAAATTACTATCTAAAGATGGATGATAAAACCATATGAACAAGTACATACAAAATTTTTCAGAAGCTGGTTCAGGAGAGAAATATTTTCAATAAGAATTGGGCATTTCTTTTTTAACAATATTAAGTATATGCATGACACTTGACCAGAAATCAGTATCTCATTTCTTTTGTATATCATTCCTTGATTTAATATCCACCAGATGCCTCAAATTCACATTTGAATATTTCCATGATACTAACAAATATGAAGTCTTCCATCTCAAGCCATCTTCATAATTAAACCATAAAATTTAATAACTGGAACCCTTTTGCTACTAATTTCAACGCCTGTATATAAATATTTTGAATGTTGAAAACAATAAGGAAATTCAGAATAGGCTGCTATTTACCTCCCCAGAGCCAGTAACAGTTTCGTCATTTGGAGGTGTCAAACTTGAAGAAGAAGATAAAGAGAAGTCATCAATTTCCCGCTCGTCTTCACTGTTCCAGTCACAGTTGTCACCCTCAACACCAGAAGCATCCCCATCCTGCTCAAGTATAAACAAAAACACAGACATGCATGATGTATTGAATTGAAATCACAGTTGGCAGAAATATATAGATAACCAAATCGGTTTTGTTTTCCCTAATATTTAGTTATTTACTGGTCATTCAAGCCATTTTCGTTTGTTAAAAAAAAAAAGAATTATTATGAAAGTAAAATGATACCAAAATTATATCTATTAACAAACATAAAGCTATAATGAATAACAAACAGTACCATTTCTCTGTAATCTCTAGCTTTGTGCAAAGTTGAGGTTTCCAAGCTGTTCAGGAATACAAATAAGGAAATAAGTACCAAATAGAGGCATATTATCGTGCAATAAATCATTACAGAAGTAATGACAAATATTAAATTCCAAAAGTTTACATTATGCACCTTATGACTTATATAAGCTGTTTGCTAATAGTAGATCAGGAGCCAGGATAATACTCAAGTCCCATAATAAATTTATGAGGTGAGATGTTAGGATGATCACATAACTTTGAAATATCAACATTTTTTTTGTTCAAATATACGCTAGAACTTATCAAATCAAGTGGGGCCATCAGTTTTTAGTCCAAAACAATTTGACCAAAATCTTTTGGTCAAATTTGATCAATATCTTACAGAGTACAAACCATCATAACCAATTCACTGATAACGCATAGAATCAGTTGTATATTCTTAACACAGAACGCAGAACTTCAGATGCTAATCACACCAATAATCAGGTCAAGCATGAATTTATTAATGTTAAGACCACTTAAAACGAATCTATCAGATCTCTAATCTCCTATGTGAACTCAACGGCATTGATTTGCAATCAACCAACCTCTCTCAAATATAACATTTGCTCATGTACACATTTTCCTCCAAACCAGTTTTGAGGAATCTCTTCCAACCCATTATGTGGTGATTCATAAAACCATCCAGGTGTGTTAAATAACATGACTCATTAAATAGGATATGTGACTAGAAGATTGTGTGAATGGTCCACGTAGTGGTTTGGAGGAATTCTCTCCAACCCAGTTTAGAGGTAAACTCAGTCATTTGTTCATACAACGACTCGATACATCCTTTGCTCATACATTGACTACTCAATGCCTTATCCAAAACCAATTACAAACCTCGCCAAACACAGCCCGAAGAAAAAATGTGACTAAATTAACCCTTATCAATCATATAGATCCCTAACTAGAGCCTCACAATTTGAGAAATGCTAGGGACACACCCATTTCCACACCCCAAATCCACGCCCTGTTTACGTGTCAACTTTTGATTGGATTCCAACACTTTCCCATGGGTCCAGCACATGTACTTGAAAAAGCTGAAATCCAATCAAGAGTTGACACATAAGCAAGGTGCAAGAATGGGGTGTCCCTAGCATTTCTTTTCACAATTTATTTCCCAAATGTTCCAAAACCCTCTTGAAGACTTGGAACAACATAAAACCCTAATTTTCAATATCCCAACCTCTTTGTTTTGCACCAAAAAACAATTATCCGCCACAATATTCAGCAAAATAAACCTAACACATCCGTTTATTTGCTAAGAAAAATCTGAGAAACTCATTTCCAAGAAAAAAGAGAGAATCCCAGAACCCCCCTCCTATTCTGCATGTAGTTTAAAATTCAATGAAATGAAAACCCCACTTTCAAGTGAATCGTACAGTCCAAGACATTCTCTTTCCCCCAAATTCAAAACACAAAAAATCCAAAAACCACAAAACAAAAGAAATACAATCTTTCCATTTCTTGGCAACCAAACAGAGAATAACAAACATGCTTAAAAGTTAACATCTCTAATTATCAACAAAAATAAATAAATAAAAAAAAAACCGAAAATCTTACTTCCAAGAATAACGGTTAAGAAAATTTACCTCTCCCAGACGAGAAAGCAAGAAACCCTCTCTGATTCTGAAGCTACTTCCGGTAAAAACAATAATGTACTACTACAAAGCCTCTGTAAAAACCTCCATGGTTCAGTTAAAATTTGAACCAAACTTCTTTTTTTTTTCTTTTTTGGGTAAAAACCACAAAAGAAAATTTTGGTCAGAGAAAGAACACCAAGCTACATGCAAAAAAAAAAAAAATTTAATCTAGAGCGAGAAAATCTAGGAGAGAGAGAGAGTGTGTGTGTGTGTTGCTGTTGTTGATGTAGGTAGAGAGAAAAGAGTGTGTGAATTTTTGAGAAGAAGAAGGCTTTGGAGCGCGAGTAGTGTGGTGTGGTGTGAGACCTTTTTTTTCCTTTCGTTCGGAATCTGGTGCTCGGGTTGCGGTTTAAGCGATACTGTGGTCAGTACATTCTGATTCTACTCGCTACTTTGAAAAAAGTATTTATACTCGCTCGTTCCGACTCTCGTTTTAAAAAACGTGAAAAGTTTGAAAAATGCTGAAACTGCAATGATCATAAATATATAATTATTTTTATATGGAGCCCACGAAATATTAGCTATTTTCTTTTTCCTCTTTAATTTTTTTAAAGTTATAATAGGAAGATAGGAATGAAAGGAATGGAATGGATGGGCGAGTACGACAAATTTGTACTCTTGAAAGTAGGACCAAATGTCTTTACCACATATTTGTTTAATGCAAGCTGACACATATGGATGAGAGAGAAAGGAAAAGAGCTGTTACAGTCAAAAGTCCATGATTATGTTCACATATGAATTTGGAAAATTTATGGAAAAATAATAATAATATGTTTATTGAATTAATTCATGTGTAAGTGATATAATAGAAAGTTTTAATTTTTAAGTAATTATATTTATGCTTTATATGCTGAATAAATTCTTTTTTGTTTTTTCTTTTTTTGTAATTAAATCTTCTAGTGCATTCTTCTTTTATCGTTTTTGCTTTTTAACCACAAAATAATTTTTCATATTGCTCTTCAAAAAAAAAAAAAAAAAAAATTTCATATTGGACTTTAATCATAAAGTTGAGGTTTTTAAACAAATAATATTCATGATTTAATTAAGCATATAAGTGGATTTCAGTTAGCTTAAATGGTAAAATTTCTGATAGTTGAATAAGAGATATATGGTTCAATCTCCTGATCGGTGTCTTGGTCTAATGATAAATAGCTATTATCAGGAGCGGACGTCATAAATTGAAAATCTCTCAAAAATTAAGTATATGACCTGCTAACTTTTTTTTTAATATATAAATATAATAAATTTTTAAATTTATAGTGTGGTGATGATTTTTTTTTTTTATCACAAATTTCTTATATCATTATAACTTGAAATAGAATAAAAAAAAATAAACATATAGCTTAATTTCGTAGTTGGTATACCTCGTTCCCCCACCCCCAATGTCATAGGCAGACAGGCTCTCACGGGTTTCAAATAACGTTATTGTGTTTTGTAATATTGTATGATTATTGAACTAAATCGATAGTACTTCAATTGCAATTATATATTACTTTTCAGTTTTTCATCAAATAAGCTGTCTCAGTAAAGATTATCCAAAAAAAGGCTGTCTCAGTAAAGCCTTGAACTCAAACAGCATGATTGTAGATAGAAGGAAAAATAAAAGTTATAAAAGAAAGTTATATGAATATATGATTTAATTATTAGTTATGACGTACAAAATCAGTTTCTTTCCTAGCAAGATTCTTCAAATCTTCCACGTACCTTCTTGCCTTCTTGGTCGGTAACGTATAATTGCCTCTAAATATCCCCTTTGACTCTTTGAGTTTTGAAACAAAAGCAAGAATTACCAATGTTTTTTTTTTTTTTTTTTTTTTTTTTTTTTTTTAATATAAAAATAAATAAATAAAAGCAATTGATGCCTGTCTGTACTAAAAAGCAGAAAAATTTTGAAATTTAATCCTTATCTACACCAAAAATCAATTAGTATTTTAAACTAATGATAAAAAATAATTATAAAAAACAGACTCAACTAAAATATTGTTGTGAAATATGACTGCTTAAAATCATCTGAAATTTTGGGGGAACAAAAAGAAAAAGAGACAGTTTTGTTTTAAGAGCTTTTATGATCTTTGGTAATAACAATCTAATCACATGATTATGTTTGGCCACAATCTCTTATCTTATTTTGTAGTGTCTCTCTATTTATTTGAGCCAATCTTGTTTTTTACCGGTCGACTCTAGCTAAAATACCCAAATGAGTCCCTTCTTTTGAATTAAAATCACTAGGAAAATAAAGCCCAAAAATGTAATTACATATTTTCCTTAGCTGGTCTCCACTTTCCACTCACCAATTATCAATGCATGTCACTGTCACCACCACCACTACTGTCCACCAAACTTTTAGAGGATAGGACATTTGATCAGTGTGCATTTGATTTAACTTATTTACGATGTATAAATTTTTAAAACCTCACAAAATTCACACTCTTTTTTCAAATATAAATATTTATTTATAGAAAAGAAGAGAAATGGCTCAATAAACTATTAACAGTAATTTTTACATTTTATATTTATTTAAGTTCGATACAAACCTTCTGTTGTTCAAAAAGTTCGATGCAAACCATAGCTTTGTAATCATCAATACGAGGATGTCTCTATAAATGCCAGACAGCTTGGTGAACAAAAACTATTGAGGTGATTCAGACACCAAAGTGAAATCTTCTTGATGCGTTTTACTTTTACGCATGACCAGTTGAAATAAAAAAATAAAAAAAAATTTAAGAAGAAAAATATATACAGATATGGATTAATTGAATAGAATCTTCTTGTAATTATTTGTTATATGCGTTAATTTTTTTTAAGAAAGACAAAATATGTTTGTTAAGATAATTAATAGGTTATTAAAGTGAAAATTACACCTTACATAACATAACCAACTATAAAGATGTTGAAAGTTTGCTGGAATTTTTTTTTTTTTTGGAAAAAAAAAAGTTTGGTCAAGACATAAAAGTTTTATAACTCAGTTAGTATAGATGTTCATGATTCAAATTCTTCTTCCACATTGTACTTATTAAATTATAAAAAATAAAAATGAATTGTTTGAAAATTTTGTACCAGAAAATAAAAGTGTAAATGTGTATATATATTGGATAAATTGATGTGTAATTTTTTTTTTTTTTTTTTTTAAATTGAAGTCATGGTGTTCTCCTTATAAAGGAGACCAATCAACAACTGAGTTACAAAACTCGACATTGTTGTAATGGTAGTTATTCATAGCAAAAATACAAAGGTGTTACTAAAAGATTTTGCCAAGATATTTATGCAAAAGACAAAATTTAGATACAAGACCTTAGGTGCAATACATTAGATTTCCTAATTAAATTTAAACAAACAGTTGCATTTTATTTAATTGTCCTTGAAAATGATAACATTATTTGTGTTTATATTTGTTGGTTAATATAACCAAGTCTAAGCGTTTGAATTTGATTAGTGAGTTTAATATATATATTGCACACCTAAAATATTGTATTTAAAGTTTTAGGCACAGTATATGAAATTAATTGGCCAATAGTTCTCAATATATTAATCCGTCTGAGATTTTTTTTTCTATCCTGTTATTTTGATGAATGAGATTTATAAGTTCAGAAGGCATAAAATATTTACCTATAGGGCATAGAGGGTACAAAGGCTAAACACATGAAGAGTTTCAAAAACTAAGGCTTTGCATTTGTTTAAAAAGACGGGAGAAATGTATTAAAAACATGGCACGCCTATTCAAAAACAAACATTATAGGCCTTATCTTGAAGCAAAAAAAAAAAAAAAAAAGGTTAGGAGTAAGGAATTTTGAACTTTTGAACATTAATATATCAGAAACACCAAGAGATGCCGACCAATTCAACTACAAGACTTTTAGCCCTCTTAAGAGTCTTCTTAAGATTTTAAGAATGCCTAACTTGTTCACGATAATTACTTGACGTGTATGAGATTAATGGTCTGTTTGAATTAAGGAAGAAGGAGAGGGAGGGAGAGTAGAATAGAATAGAGTGGATTTGACTCAAAATTAGTCTATTTTCAACCAACTTTACTCTACTCCCCTTCACTCCCCCTTCTTCCCCCCTCAAATTCCACCTTCCCTCCACTGTCTGTCTATCTTAAAAGCTAATTTGCAACCAAGTGTTTTAAGGAAAAATACATTTAACCCCCAGTGATCAGACCATGAATGTGGAACCTACCTAACGTAATTTGTAACTCACAACCCCTATGGTCGAACTTAAAAAGTATTTAAGTCCAATGATGCTGATGAAATTGATGATGATTAACTTGAAAACAGGAAAACTATATAATTGTATTTCAGATTGTCATTTTGACTGAATTGGTAGGATGAGAGAGGATGCAAAAATATTGAGCAACATAAGCCGTGGGTTGCCTTTTACACTTCAGAGATAATCATAAAATGAATGATTAATTTAACTAAACTCATGGACTTGAGCATATGTGACTTTTGGGTTAAGATGGTACTTTACACGTTATATCAAAGCCTCGTTTGGAGGCTCCACAAAATGTTTTTTTTTTTCAGAGGCAAATAAATTGGGGAACAGAGTTGTTATCCGAGACAAACAGGGGTTGGTTATCGCATCTTTGGGTGCAGCAACTTCCCCAGGCCTATAACGCAGCTGAGGTGGAGGCTATGGCAGCAGGTAGAGCTATTGAGTTCGGCTTGGAGGTCGGCTTACAATAGGTGCTTTTAGAAGGAGATTCGGAGGCTGTGGTTACAGCACTGGATGGGGGATTTTGGATCAGCAGCTTATGGGTTGTTACTCAGGGATGCTAGCCTCCTTTCTAGATCCTTTTCTAAAGTGTCTCATTCTCATACAAAGAGAAATGGCAATACCTTAGCGCACACTTTAGCAAAATTAGCTATTAGTTTTCCAAAGTGTATAGTTTGGATGGAGGATGTTCCATCTCAAGCCATTTGTTTTGTTCAAGCCGATATGGCTGCTTTAAGTTTATAAAGTTGACAATCTTCACTCTCAAAAAATATAAATAAATAAATAAATAATAAAAAAGATAAAGAAAAAAAAGGGAGATACTAGCATGCATTCATTGCAGCATATAAATTGATCATCATCATCATCATTATGGCTAAAGAGGTAGAAATTCATCTTGATGCATTTGTTGAACCACTTTCCTCCCCTCATGAGGTCTCTATGGAAGAAAGACAAGAGATATAGAGAGAGAGAGAGAGCTATACAATAAGTGATTAATTTATGATTACAGACACGATCAAGATAGAATCACTCCGAGTCTTTTAGCAGAATTATATGTGACCATGGCCAACAGGAAAACACCAGCATCATTTGTCAATCAAGTACTTCAAGTTGAAACTAGATATAACAACAAACAGGGCGGCACTAATCTGTGCAGAAAACATACAAGGCAAACATGGTAAAATATAGCAATAATTCCATTGTTTCAGCACTTGTTTTAAAATCTACAAACCAAGGAATGGGCATTGCTTCCGGGCATGCTCTGGTATCAGTTTGGAAAGAAGCTCCAAAGTTGCTCCTTTCAGCTCTAAAAATGCCATGTTATCATTCAAAGCATATGGTATTAGCAGATTAGTTCAAGCTTTTAGAATAGTTACACTAAGAAATAGAAAAGGTGGGAGAGAACAAACCTTGAGGTTTGAAGTTGAAGAGAGGTGGCAAGGGACGCCCATGAGGGAGACGGATATTAGGATCACGAAGTTCATCAAAAAATGGGTGGACACAGGCCTCCAACTGCAAAAGATATACAACAGCTGATTATTGGATTGATAAAGAAAATACCATAGCAGCAAATTGGTTATTCCATGGATATAACCATTTCCGTTGTTCTTTAAGGCAATTGCAATGAGTATATTTCACTTTGCATAGCATTCAAAGAAGTATATGATGCGGGCATATGATCATAATTTAAGATCTGAGAAATGAACAAGGAATCATCCACAATTATCTCAGCAGAAGCTCCTTTTTCTGAGTTAGTTGCATCCTACAGGATACAATTTTTGCCTCCTAACAACATGGGAAACGATGAAGGGCTGCCAAGAGCCTTGTAGCTCAGTGGCATTGTGTGGTCACCCTTATGAGGAGAACTTGGGTTCAAATCCCCCTCCACTTGTTGTAACAAATATAAAATAGAAACGATGAAGGGCTTTTGGTTAAGAATAAGACATATATAATTAAGTAATTCAGAAAACACTATAAATATATACATACACGAGTAGAAACCACACCCAAAGGCTTTGACAAGGAAAGTCAAATGAACAGTATAAAGAAATTATTCCACACAATAACTAAACAGCCAATAGAAAAAGATAACCTTGATAATTAATCCAATCGTTCACTTGCATTAGGACACAAGGAGGAGCAAAAGGGAAATACTTACAGCAGTGCACCTCAGATTTGGAGAGTACTGAAGAAGTCTTGAGACAAGATCTACCGCTTCTGGGGGCATGCGCTTGTGAAATATCTGTGTGCAAAAGAAAAATGTGTCAGATGAATCTGAAAGTATCATGCAGCAAGCATCATGAGCAGAAAACATGGAACACAGAAGCTAGGGAATTCACCTTATGCCAGGGGTGGGCCTTGATTTGTGGGAATTTGAACTCTGTATAGTTTGGGTTCATGCATTTGATTTCCTCACGAGTTGGTGTACCGAGCACCTATTTGAAAAGGATAGGTCAATTAAGTTTAATTTACAAAGCTAATTGATCAAAACTTTCAGTTCATCTAATGATGGCAATGCGCCATCTTACCTTAATAATCTCTACAAGCTGATCGACTCCACTTTCACCTGGAAAGAGAGGCTACAAAATTGGGATGGCCCAAAGAAAAAGTAAAAAGAAACAGCAATACTTGCGATCAATCCCTGCTATATATCAAGTGAACCAAAAAAAGAAAAAGAAAAAGAAAAATATAGGTGTCCATCTAAAACGTGAAACTTGATGTTTGTGAAGAACCTGTCCTAGAAGCAGTTCAGCGAGAACACAACCCACAGACCAGATGTCAATTGCAGTAGTGTAGTCAGTTGCTCCAAATATGAGTTCAGGCGCTCGATAATAACGAGAACAAATATATGATATATTTGGCTCACCTTTTACCTGTTTCAGATGATAGATAAAGAAGCAAAGGATGCATCAGGTTGATGTAACAAAATAAGAGCTCATAAAATTAAGATGGCCCTACCTGAGGGAAAAACATTGACAGCATGGGGCAAAAGTTATTGAAGCATAAAGAAAAGGTTAATTCAAACAAGTATTAAAGACCATACATTTTTTTTGTTGATTAGTCTTAAAGACCATGCAAAAAGGAATTCAGAACTTCACTACTGTAATTCATGGTTCTGTATGCAGTCATCCATTTTATCATTCTAACAACTAAAAGATCCAGCATAAATTTGTAAAGAGAAAGGAAAACATTCCCTAAAAAACAAATCTTAATATCTCTCTGTTGGTATCTATCAGGGAGTACTAACAGGGCTAACTTGACTCAATCAGCCAATCTGTTATTTTCTTGATAAGCATGAAAATATTAACCTCAAGTTCTCTGACTATATCCCAATATCTTCAAATAAAGATATGACAGCTAGGGAATAGATCTAGCCACTCTCACAAAAACTATGTAAATAAACACCATCTATACTATATATATGGCATCAGGAACCAGAGACAAGGCAAGAGGATACTACCAGAACTTTTGCACTTCCAAAATCGCATAGCTTGACCTGGTGGGTATGGGGATTAACCTGCAAGAAGAAATTGCATTGGTAATAGTTTCCAATTTCAATTAGGAAAAAAAAAAACCCTAATTATCAAACACAAACCAGTAGATTCTGTGGCTTAATGTCCCTGTGGCACACGCCTATGGCTCCGTGAATATATGCCAAAGCTCTACATATCTGTCAAAATCCAATAGGTGTTATCTATCACAGTAGACACTATATGCTAAAAAGATATGTGGTAAACTGGTAATCAATAACTAACTCCCTAATATAACAATAATAAATATAAAAAAGCTAATGCGTTCCAAATCCAATGTAGTATATTTCACATTTACCTATTAGTACAAGCCTAGAAGGTTCTGTTTCCAATATCAACCATATGTCGAAAGTGATCTAGATAGTGGCCCGAGTTGGGGAAGGGGGGGGGGGGTGGGTGGAAAGATTTTTTTTTTTTTTTTAAATACTATACTAATACAGGTAACAGGCCAGCTCATAAGGAGGAAGTATAACAGTCTAAACAACCATCATATCTATGTTCCATTTATGTATTAGGATGCACAATATTGGGAGAAGGTATCTATCTAGTTCCTTTAATAGCCTAGCAGGTGAATTTATTAAGGAGATAATGATTGTCAATGTTAAGTCAAGTTCTGCTCGTTTTCTCTAGTTGAACAAAAATTGAAATGCAGAGCATCTAGAAATTAAACTAAGAAATATTTAGCAGTGTTAAAAAATTAAAGTGGTATTGGGGGAGAGAGATGCCTAGGGAGTCCACCAAGAGCAAGTTGATATACATGTTAGAAAACCACTCCAACCCAAAGCTTAAGCTAATAGGTTGCCCCAACTAGTATTTTCATTTCCTTGAAGTAGAGTCAACACTCACAACATTGAGTTTTTACTCACTTTAAACAATGCAATTGTAACTTTTGACTCTTGTTTTTGTTGGCATTTCTCAAACTTGTCCCAATAGTTTTTTTTTCCCCCCCTCCAGACCTCTGTCTTAAATGAACTTCTTAGCTAACTAACACTGGATAATAACAAACCATCACTAAAATACTTCATTAACAAGTATAAGACAACACATTCAAAATGACAGCATTCTTACCCATAAATATGGCATAACTAACCTGATAGGTGTAGAGTTTCACATATATCATGGGCATCCGCTGATTTGCTTTGCTGTAGTGTTTCGCTACACGATATACAGTCTCAGGTACATATTCAAGCACCAAATTGAGATAGAGCTCATCTTTTTCCGTGGTTGAAAAGAAGCAGTGCTTGAGTGAGACAACATTAGGATGATCAAGAAGGCGCATTGTTTGCAACTCACGGTTCTTATATCTCTTGTCCTGCAATACCTTCTTAATTGCAACAGTTTCTCCTGTTTCCAGACACTTGGCCTGCAAAATAAAATGTGTGAGGCTTCAAATACATTATCTGTAATCCTTATAGGCTACCACAATATCAGCTATCATTATAGATGATTCATGATTTGCAGTTAAAGTGTCACCTGAAACACAATTCCAAATGAGCCCTGTCCAACAACGCGCTCTGCCATATAACTTATGGTCTGCAGTAACATTAGAAAAATTAAAGCTAAAGAGCTGAAGTCATGTCAAAGAGAAAGTTGTGTGTGTCTGAGATAAGCGAAGAAGAATACAAGAATCCAACAAGTTCCATCTATTTATATTTATTGGGGACAGGCTTTTCAATGTTTATCTGCTAAAGCTCACATCTTATCTAAAAGAAAAACAGTTGAAACTGTATCCCAACTCCAGAAAAGTTTTACATTCCAGAGTTTACAGTGAATTTCATAGAACATATCATATTGGATATGCACTATACTCCTATGATATTTCATACTTCAAAGCACAAAATTATCAATGTTATGTCCATATAACATTGGTGCTGAGAGTCCTATTTTAATGCCATGCCATCAGGGAGGGATTGAGACCCATTTCCCCAGGCACGTAAGTGGAATGGGTTAGCAAAATTTCATGAGAGATAGAATAAAGACACTAAGCATGTCCTTCCCAAGGGTCAGAATTCTTGGCAACAGAAAAGGCAGCAATATTGACACCAGAGAAGTGAAAGACTGTCAACTTTTCAGTTTTCTCAGAATGAAACATTTCAGGGTGTTGTATCTGATGTTATCTCACCATTCCACAACTTAACAAGAAATGACACATTTACAAATATAAAGTTTCACATATCTACCTGTTTGGGTTGACCATTTCGACCCCCAATTGTAGTTACAATAATGTGTCCAGTTTCAGTTCCATTTCCATCAACCACTGTTGCTTCCATTTCCTACATACAGAAACTATCAATAGCAAAATTGCATATAAGAAGGGAACAAAAAACTGAACATTAAAAAAAAAAATCATTTAAGAATATTTTAGAAGCTCACCTTTTCAACTTTTTCATCCCTGATCTTCATTTCATTGATCTCCTCTGGGAGCGTATCAACAATCATTGCATCACCAGCAGGTTTTCCAACTGCTATAGCAGGAGCCATACCACCAGAAGCCATATATACTGCGGGAGATAGAGGCAAAACGTTTGCAGTTTCTTAGAATACACAATCCATGTTAACAGGGGCAAGCTTTATAACCTGGAAAAAAAAAAAAAAAAAAAAAAAAAAGCGAAAAATATCACAGCCCTGAAATGAAAATAATATATACTATCCAATTAGATTTTTTTTTTTTAATTATAACAAGTAATAATTTTTGTTGAAAATGAATAAAACTCATTCACACAGATTTTATACAAAAAGTTGTCAGAAAGAATTACAGAGAGTAAGATTTACCAAAAAAAGAAAAAAGAATCTATAAACTCAGTAATTGGATCCTAAGAAAACCTAATTTCAACTCAAAAACCATGAATTTCGATTATTCCTCTCCCTCCACATTATCCATGTTAAACTTAAGCAAACCCTATTCAAAACCAATGAACTACCATGATAGCCAAACCAATTGTTCCAACCAAATATTACCTCCACAATCCCCTTCAGCATCATCCTGTACACCCCAAAATAATGAAAATATAAAAAGAAAACATCTCACAAGAAAATGCACAATGCACTAACAAATGGTTTCACAGCTGCAGTTACACATGCAATACAAATCTGCCAATACTGTGTCTCTCCTCATAAGGTTATCTCATGTAAAAATTTACCCCCAGGTTACTGTCCACACAAAAAGGCCACCCTTTTTGGGACCTAGTTACACCAAATACTCCTCCTGGGATAAAAAGTAAAAACACGCTATTTGAGCCCCATAATGCTTCATAGTAATTAGTAAGAACAGACCTCAAGCTTTTTCTCTATTATTCAATCACCACTTCGTACAAACAACTCCCTTGCCTCTTGGGATACTTTGATACAAAAGATCAAAAATGAGTCAATAGATTCCAATTCCCAATCATTGAAACTTGTGCAAACCTGATCTTCCAAAAACCTTGTCGCTCTTAACCGGTGGTCTCCAAATAGGAATGAACCAAAGCTTCCTGGTCCACTATAATGGAGAAATATTCTGGATGCACATCTTTAAATGCCATGTGTCATGCCAAATCCTCAATCTTCTACCATCACCAACTTGAAAGAATAAAGAATTCACAAATTGCTCCCACCCTGCCCTAATGCTACGCCAAAGACCCATGTGTACTTCTTACTACCCTCGTAGTCCATTGACCCCAAGCTTCCCCATATTTGACACCTACCACTCTTCTCCGAAGATAATCACCATCCCCACCAAAACAATAGAGCCACTTACCTAACAAAGAATGGTTAAAAGTACTCAACCTCCTCACTCCTACCCACCTCCTCCCCCCAAATTCCTTAATGGAGAGCATACCCTATTCCACTCTACAAGATCAAATTTCAACTCATCCCAGTCCACCCCGTAAAAAATTCTGCAACAGCTTTTCCAATTGATTAGCCACATAGGTAGGAATAATAAATAGGGACATATAATAGGTTGGTAAACAAGATAATGTACCCTTACAAAGAGTCAACCTAAAGCATGGATGAACTAGAAGCAACTAAACATTGATTGCCCTAATTACTTTATAAGAGAACACTTAACTTTAGAAGCAATATATATGTTCCAAGATTGTGTTAAGTCTAAGCATCAAAATCTGGTATCAAGGTCAATATGATCAAAATTTACTAACTAGGATTGTTCTAATAAGCAGTTACTCTTAGAAATATGTAACACCATGTCGTTATCTTGGCTTTAACCTAGACACATTGTATGTTACATAAATGTCAAAATAGCATGAACCTCCAGGAATTGCAATTTGAAAGTAATTCATAAAGATTAAACACAACTTTTTCTAATGAATAAAAACAAGCATATTGTCTATCTCTTCATAGATTTTGGCCTAACCATTCACAATGTTAGAGGCATAGACAAATGCCCAATAGCCCACTGCATCATATTGTCCCATTCCTAGTTATACTCATAGTCCTAGCTTTACTCCATTAAAAACGAGAGCAAATAATGTATCATTGTGTATCAGATAACTATACAAGGCTCAGAATTTATAACAAGACTAACCCTAAGCTAATTAAATCTAGTCTAACTTCAGGGTTGCACAACTACTACTACAACTAGGAATTTGGGACAATGTAGTACAATGGACTGTCTCTAATACACAAATCAATAACCTGATAGTATAGAAGATGGACTAGAAAGTACATTTCTACAACTCCAACAACACCCTAATACTTACTTTTTCTGAACTTTTCTTAGCAACCAAACAGAGTATTAAGTCATTCACACCCCTAATCGTAACTCGCCACAAACTCAAAATGCCGAATCTGTAACTAGCAAACTAAGCTCATGTCAAAACAAAAGGCAGTAACAGCTAAAATCATAACATAAAATTCAAAAAAGTAAAAAATAAAAACCACTACTTCATAACCAAGGATACCTAAAGCTCCGTTTGGGAGCTGAGAAAATGGTACCCTCCTCTCACCTCAACTAAATCGAGCCTAATAAAGCAACTACCAAGCTTAGTTGAGCTCAGCTCAGCTCAGCTCAGCTCCTCGTTTTCTAAAAGATACTCTATTTTCTTTGGTTTTTCTTAGAAACCAAACAAAACGTTAAAAAAAAAAAAAAAAAAGTAATCAAGGAGGTGAATAAGCCTATGTACCTGTGGTGTAAAATGTGAAGCAGTAAAATCCCTCACATTTTGCAAATCTCTTCGATCCAGACACTGTGAGTGTGTGAGAGAGAGACAGAGAGAGAGGAACAGTGAGATATTCTAGAGAGAGAAAGAGAGAGGTCTTCGCAGTTTCAGAGTTCTGGTTTCGTACGGGTTTGACTAAAGAGTGACTCTTTGTTTTGTTTTGTTTTGTTTACTTTGGATACTCTGTGATTTTCTGATACTAGTGACCCAGTTCACTACACTACACTGGTACAGAAGCGGAATCCAACCGACGCTTATCAATTCTAGTTAAGACTCAGTTTTCACGTCCGTACTTTTGATGTCTGTCTCACCACCTCACTCTACACGTGGGACTTCCGGGTTGGGTGGTGCTTACATACTTACGTCATGCTCTTCACCGGCTTCGGAGACCACGGAATTCATATAAGTTTTAACTAGGGCTTGTTACATTTTTTTATTTTTGTGGTAAACCGGGATTTTTCCCCCTTTTAAACTATCATTTTGTGATATTGAGGTCTGTTTAGTATATGTGTTTAAATATATGTTTTCAGTTTTTAAATAATATTATACGTATTTTTATATATTTTTCATTCACATATATTTTTAAAAAAACTGAAAATTGTTATTTAAACATACGTACCAAACAAGCTATATACATCTACACTTAACTTGTGAACCATTGAAATGCACGATAAATCTCCCAATTTTCTTAACATATTTTTTAGAGTTTTAACATATAATGTTATTTTTTATCATCAAACTAAAATATTAAATTAGTTTATGGTGTAGACAAAAACTGAACCCTAAATCTTTTATCAAAAAATAAAAAACTTTACTAATTGAGTTAATTGGTAAAATCTCTTGTTAGAAGAGACATTAAAACGGAGTTATAACCTTGGGGTTTCAACTGCATTTCAATAATTCATTTGATCATGAAATTAAGTGCAATCGGGGTGATAATTTAAAATGTAACCAAAAAAAAAAAAAAAAGTAAGTTGTCATTTTGCCCCTAAAAACAATGCATTAACGTTTGGGGTGGGTGAAACTTGAAACTAGAACATAAACGGCCTATTAGAAAACTTTGGGCTGCGAATGGCATTTAATTCCTATGTTGATTGGGCTGGAAATGGCCGGGTTGATTAGAAATCATCCAGCCTGGCCTCAAGAAAGTTTACCAATAAAAGTAATTATCTTAGAGCATTTGTAGCAGTGGAGTTAAAAAGCTATAATGCTATTTTAGCTCAGCTCCACCAATATAGCAAAAAGGGCTTACAGCAGTGGAGCCAAATGTATAAAATTTAGCTTATTTGTTACAGTGCACTGTAGCACTGATTTAAAAAAAATTAGCTTATTTAATCCCACTACCAAATAAAATAATAAAACTAATCTTATTTTTTTCATTCTTTTATTCCGTTTCTTTCACCGTGCACTCAGATCACTCATCTCCCTCAATTATCAAACACTCATCTCCCTCACTCATCTCTCTCACTCCATCAAGCACTCATCACCGTCGCCGTCCCAGCCCTAGCCCACGCCGTCCTAGCCCAGCCCAGCCCAGCCCACGCCGTCGCAAGCTCTCATCTCCCTCACTCATCTCTCTCACTCCATCAAGCACTCATCACCGTCGCTGTCCCAGCCCCAGCCCACACCATCGCTGTCGCTCCTTACCACCATTCTTCCTTTGTTCAACCTCACCAGCCTCTCGTTCACGTCCTCGCCTCCGGCAAACGACACCGAAGGGCACCGTAGGAACACGAACCGGCTAAACGGCGTCGGACTGGTGAAGAGAATCCACTCCTCGACATCGGAATCGCCTCGATGTCTCAGCCGATCCTTGGAGTGGCGGTGGAGAGCGAAACCTTGATTTGGGTTTTTTTTTTTTTGGGTTGAGCCTTGATTTGGGTTTTTTTTTTTTTTTTTTTAATCTACTGTGGATTGGTGGTGGTGGTGGTGGTGGTGGTGGTGGTGGAGGAGGATGTTTGTGCTGTGTGGTGGTGGTGGTGGAGGATGTTTGTGATGTGTGGTGGTGGTGATATATTATTTTATTAGAGTAGAAATATTATTATTTTATTGTAGTAGAAATATTATTTTATTGTGATGAATATATTATTTTATTATGTTGAAAGCTAAAATAGATCCACTGCTGTAGCATGTGTGTAGGTAAAATAGATAAAGTAACTTTTAGTGAAGCTAAATTGCTAAAAATTTAGCTCCATTGCTGTGGATGCTCTTATTGATCTCATAAAAGCGATTAAGGTGTTTATCAAAAAATAAATAAAAGCGATTAAGGTTAGGCACTTTAGAGCATCTCTAGTAGAATCAGCAAATTTTTATACTGTTTGGAAAATGAACAGTGATTTTTACCTTTATCTACCCACTTTTTCAAATACACTTTCCAACAGATTCTGTATCTCATTTAAATATTATTTCTTCATTCATTATTTATTCTTTTTTTAACAACTACACATCATGAGCAAAAAAAAAAAAAAAACCAGTTTTAGAAAGGCTATTGGAGCACAGTTTTCCTTTTTTTTTTTTTTTTTTTCCAGTTTCACTCTCTATATTTTAGCAATGCATGCTCTGTTGAAGATGCTCTTAGACCCCTAGTAGATAAAGGCTCCAATATTTTAATTTAAAATTTTGATTTATTTAAACCAAAAATTAAAAAAAAATTATATTACAAATGGACCATTTGTTTTCTTTCTCACCCTAATAAGTCCTTCAAATTTGTGGGGTAATAAAATCTTAATTGAAATTTTAAATTGTTTTGTTTCAGGGACATCTTGGTGGTGGGCTCAATAAATTTGAAGTACATAAAATCAAAGGTCTCAAATTCCATCCATCATACAATCAGTCAATTGAATTTCTAGGAAGGATCATGGGTAGCGAATGTAATTGTTTATTCAAAGGCTAGAACACTACTTCTTTTATATTAGTAAAAACTTATATGTAAATTAAGAAAATATTTCAATGTTATAATGAAATTGAATAATAAAATAGGTAAACAAATAAAAGAACAAAAAATATTTTAAGTAATGTGGCAAAAATCACATCATGTAAGACCAAATTTTATTAATTAAAACCAAAGATTAAAATATATTACCCTAAAAATAAATAATAATACTTTTTATAAATCATATGAACCTTTTTGGCATTCGGTTTTGCTTTGAAACTTTAGTAATGGAGTTTTACATTGAGCAAATACATTAGTAATTTTGTTTTTTTTTTTAACATATATATTAGTAATTTTTAATGTAATTATTGAGCATCAAATGTTGAAATTTCGTTGTGTGATGTATAACACTTATGTTGAGCCATATGGTACATGCATGACACGGATTACTCCATTTAACTCTTAAACAAAAAAAGATATTTAAAAACAAAACAAATAATAAAAATTTTCTTAAATTTATAGCAACTTTTTAGTTAATCAGAGTAGTCTTTTGATTCTACTCTTCTTGAAACTCTAGTAAAATGTTTTTACTTGAAGCAGATTGTAGGGACACGATTTCTTTAACGGCCCAATAATGATGTTGGGCTCATACATGAAAGATCCCTCACAATATGATTTGTAGAGAGTGGGCTTGAAAGGCTTGCCTTTGATCACAGGGCGATGGTCCGGTCCTATTTTTAGAGGAGTTCATGTAAAAAATAAGAGTTGGATCTGAATATTTAAGCTTTCTAGCATTACACCCTGAGGGGTTGGACTCCTCGGACAAAGATCATTAAGGTCTTCCTCCGGTTGTCCGGCGGTGATTTTTTACACCCATGGAGTCTTTCTCCTTGAGGTAAGATGGGAGTCCTCTGTTTTTTCTCCCCCCCCCCCCCCCCCTTTATCCAGATTACTTACTCTCTTTTATACTAGCCTACGTTTGCTATCCTTCGTCCACGTGTAGGGTCAACTTTTACGAGACTGATATTTGTCCCGTCAGTCTAATCCCAGAATTGTTGGGGATGGTTGATAAAGCCGAAGAATTCGGCTCTACTGGATGCTGAGTCTTATCTGAGAAGGGTAATGAAGGCAACTTTCCCGAGATATTTTAGATCTCCTATCCAGTCTAGTCCTATACCGTTTTTGCCCCTCTTTTTTGGTGGAATTTTGGGTTTGCCGAGGACCGAACTGTCCTCGGCAACATCTCCGGGCCATTTAGGCTTTATGTTATTGAGTTTGGGCCGTGGCTGTCTTTGGCTTGGGCCCTTGGACTTCTCACGAGCAAAGGGATCTGACCCATAAATTATTGGGCCCCACACAGATTATGTTGATTATTTTAATGTGGCATAGTACGCTATATGGCAAAAACATGTCATACATCCATACGACACATTGCTTAATCAAGAACTATATATAAATTTAAAAAGATATATTTTAATAATATAATTTACATTGAATAATGAAATAAATGGTAAAAATAAAAGTAAAATTTATTTTAAATTATATGATAAATACACATTGTGTTACCAAAACACTATAGGATATCAACAACAAAACAAGGGAAAAAGTTTACTCTTGGAAACTTCTCAGAAAACTCTCCTTTTTAAACGATTTTCCAAGTGGATAACGTGCTGCATAATGTAAAATTATGACATGTCTTATTAGAATTGTTAAGAAAATAAAGCAGAGGGAGGCTTTTGTTGGGAAAGGAATCCCTCCTATATTGAATCTTTTAATTCTCTCATTTTTAGCTTGTTTATTTTTATTGATTTTTGAATACCATATATGTCTTACATCTAAATAAAAGTTGAAGAAAATTTGAGGATTCAATAGAGGATCCTCCCACTTTTGTCTATAAGCAGTAAAATTCTTATAATTTGAATTGATTATTACCAAAAAAATTCACCCTGTACAATGAAGAACAACAACAACAACAACAACATAAATACGTAGATGTAAAATATATTTGTTTGAATTTTAAAATGTTTATAGATAATGGGAATCCAAGCCCGACAATCTTAACACATCTAATGTGTAAGAGTTTACTCTAAACTCTGCAATCTACATCCAATTTGAAATGCTTCTGGATAATGGGGATTCAAGGCTTCAAGCCCGAGAATCATAAAAGTGTAAAAGCCTTATTTTATTTTATTTTTATTTTTTTATCGAAGCAAAAGATTAGTACTACTCTAAAGTCTGCATCAAATTCAAATATGCATGTGATGCATACATGTGATGCACACTAGATTATAATATTATATTTGATTTTAACATTGTCCCTCTTTCGACTTTCAAGGTGCCAAAAAGCAATAAATTTTCAACACAGTTGGAGCAAATAAACGTAAAAGACAAACCCTTCGTTTGCAATTGGGTAGAGATTAAATATGTGTTTGGTTTAGAATGAAAAATGAAAATTATTTCACTATTCAGCTTATTTTTGTTATTATTTATGAATTCTATTTCACTTTTTTGGCATTATTTATGGGTCTCACTGTATTATTTCAACTTACTTTTATTTTTATCTACAGTACTTTCAGCAATAATTTTTCAGTTTCAGCAAAATAGCGATATCCAAATACCCTAAAAATTAAAATTATTTTACTATTCAGCTTATTTTTGCTACTATTCATGGGTCATACTATACTATTTCAACTAACTTTTACCTTTATCTACAGTACTTTTGGTAATAATTTTTCAGTTTCAGCAAAATAAACGGTATCCAAACACACCATTCGTTATATTTTTTAGGACTACTAGATTAAAATATATAATCCGTACATATCTCAAGATTGATTAGGATCTGTTTAGGATCCACTTATTTTGCTGAAACTGGAAACTTTTTGCTAAAAGCACTGTAATTAGCTGAAATAGTACAGTGGAACTCATGAATAGTACCAAAAAGTGCAGTAGAACCCATGAATAATAGCAAAAATAAGTTGAATAGTAAAATAAGTTGGCAAAAACACACACTAAAGGTCTATTTGGATACCGCTTATTTTGCTGAAAACTGAAAACAATAAAAAAATTATTAAAAAATTACTGTTCACTCTACGATTACTGTTTATATGCCTTAGTGCACTATTCATGTCCCATGAACAATGCACCAGGCGCTGGTAAAAAAAAAAAAAAAAAAAAATTGAAAACGCAAAAAACGCCAAACACAGGAATTAGTATCCAAACACATACTAAGTGCTTGTTTGGATAAGAATTATCCTGCGTCTGCGTTTTGAGTTTTCATGTTTCCTTCTTTTTTTTTTTTTTTTTTTTTTTTTTTTAGCAGTGATTTTTGACTTTTTCATTCGTGCATTGTTCACAGGACCCACAACCACTTTATTCAGAAAAAAATATTAAAAATGGGTCCCACAGTATTATTCACACATTTAAAAATTATTTTGTTATAATGTTTTCAGTTTTCAGCAAAATAAGCTGTATCCAAATGGACCTTAAGAGTCCCAAATTTGATGAAATCTTCCTCTAATTAGAAAACCTACTTATCATGACTTGCAAGTAGCATTTTGCCATTATAATTTATACATATATAGGACCTATATATTCTATGAAGCCTAGCCACCTATGAAATTTCAAACTTCAAATATTATGCTATTATGCTACGAAGCCTAGACAAACATACAAATCAAATATTCAAGCCTAAATACAGGAAGAAAAATAACGAAAAAGTCTTAAGTGTATAATATAACTTATCCCACATTCCTTTAACAGTTACGATAACTTTTAATTAGAGGTTGTGGTGTTTTTGTGTAAGAATCTCATTCATTATCTCTTGCGTGTGTTTAGTTTGATTGTTTGAAGCCAACTTATTTGTTTAAACTTTAAAGTCACTTTTGTCTCATAAAAAATAAAATTAAAGTTACGTCCATAACATTTTCTTAACAATTCATAGATAGCGGATTGTTATTGACTTGTAATTGAGTCTATTACTGACATCACTTTTTTATTATTTAATAACAACTTATCATTTAGAATTTGTTGTGAAAATGTTGTAGATATAATATTTCAATAAAAAAAAAAAAGCCAAATACCTGATATGAATTTTTTCATCCTTTCTAAATACAGTTAGCATTCTTTGTCATATGATTCAATATTTCTTACAAGTTAAGTTATGCAGGTCACTGTACGAATTCAGTTTACAGTTGACACACAAATTTGCTTGTGAATGGGAAATTTCCCAAAGAGGGAATGCCAAGCAATATGAAACTAATCATCAAACTTAGATATCTAGCTAGGCTCAAGCATATGCTGGAAATAGAACCAGATCAACTTGGAAAGATTAAAAAATATATATTGCTATAAATAGTTAAATACCAATTGTCTAGATCATAAGTCAACATTGTTGTGAGATAAAATTCAAGTTCACATGTGATTATCAAAAAAAAATTCTAAATGATAGGTTCAAACGAGGAACATGGAATTTGTTAAAGAAGCTACAAACCGTAGAATCTACTCTACAGTATGGTCTATGGGTTGCATCAAGTTCTTGCTATTAACGTGGCGTGATCAGTGTAACTTTGAAATTCTACATCTACTACTTTATTTCAAAAATTGCGTCTTGTAGGGGAAGTAATGCTGGTTCTTTTTGCTGTTGCTTCATGTGATTTTGAGCAATGTATTGGAAAATATGGTTGCTCACTATTTTAGAATAAAAGCAATCTATACTTTTTCTCGTGAGTTCTAAATTCTAAATCTCAATGAGAAAGTTTACAGACACAAAAATTTGACACTGACCGATGTGGCGTGAAACTTTTTATTTACTTATTTATTTTATTTATTTGTAGCATTGCTCAATTTCAATAGGTGATAATAACATTGGTTCCTTTTTACTGTAGAAACACCAATCCCTAAAGCCATGGCATGATTTCTGGATAACCGATTTAACGGTTTTCTTTGATAAACGAGACTCACATGTAACTGTCACTTTCACAAAGAATGACTATTTTAAATCTGAAGGAATAAGCTAGTAGGATGTTCCACAATTAGATCTTTCTATGTCATTACAATCTCATTAATTAATATATAAACGTTTATTCTAAGATTTTGCCTTGTCCCCTGCCACTTTTAATGGCTTTGCATGTAAACTTTGATCCATTTACGTGGGCCATTGTGTTCGAGAATTTTTCTTTTTAGGAACCACTTGACCTTTTGAGAGTCTTTGGAATGATTTATAGGAGAGAGAGAGATAGATGAGAATATGAGATTGCTTAAGCACTATTGGGTGCACGCATGAATATCACGATTTAGGATTTGAATAAGATAAGAATAAGAAACCGGTTATGACTCATGGTAATGTGTGCATGACGTTGCCTGAACCTAGCTAGCTAAATTTTGGTTCAACAAGCAAAGCCAACAGCAAATATATGACAAATTATGTACCATACGAATGTGCATGTATTTCAAAGTCAGATATACAATTTAACGTGTACAAAAAGTAAAAGTAATGATAAGAAAAATTATCCTTTTTCATCTTAAAAACCCTTAGAATCTATTAAGATTTCATCATTAATTCTACTTACGTGTAAAATTGTGAAGTTTTAAAAATTTATGTAACAATAAGTTCAATTTTATAAATATAATTTCAAGTTACGTCTCATCTAACTCTAAGTTATATTACATATATTGTTTGAATACTTCTTCCCCCATTTATGGTGTATGTCAAATGAATTTTTTTTTAAGCGGGATTTCAAATTGAATATTCTCTATTTAAGTTTTTTTTTTTTTTTTTTTTTTTTCAAACTTTTTAACATTATAAATCTACAAAATACAAAATTAATTTTATATAATATTTATGTAAGGGACAAATACATAATACATTTCTGAAAATCCCCCTAGACAAAACCTGAGTATATATACTTTGAAGGAAAATGGTAAAAAACACAGTAAAATTCTCTGACCATAATTAATAATTTATGCCTTGATCCAAAATAGCTAAAACTTAAGATGAGATCACTCACGCTGATTGGAGATTTAAGTCATTCAGACTTGAAATATTGTGTTGCGGCCCCACTATTATGATAGTACGTAATAAGAGAATATCAGACAAGCAAATGATAGAAGTGCAATGTGAAATCAACATATTGTACCCCTAATTAGCGGGTTGACTAATTTTTGAGACTGGAGACATCATAACATATTGTACCACCAAATTATTGTAACAACAACATACATGTTGTAACTCATAATATGCCACAAGTTTTTGAGTTCTTACAGCTTTATATGTAATTATTCTAATATATACATATTTTAATTAAATTCAAATTTCATTATATTTTATAACCCTTCATTAAAATCTTGACATATCATATTTACTTTGAATGATGGAACATAAAAATATTACAAAAAATTTATATTCAGATTCCATATAAAAAAACAATTACAATAAATGCCTAATGGTAGAATACATTACTTTGGGACTCATAAAACCAACAACTTCACATGACTCAATAAGTACGCGATATGAGTTAAAAAAAACATGTAGATGAATCACTATGTAAAGGGTTTGAAGAATATTCCTCCAAACCAATTTAGATGTAAACTTTTTTTCAAATCAGCAAGTCACTAAGTATCAACCATACAAATAATGAAAAGTAAGACAGCTTAGAATAATGAACAAAGTCTACCTCATGTGTGCATAGTGCCTCAAGCTTTGCACCTATAAATATAAACCCAAATCATGTAAGAAATTCATTAAGCGTATAAAATTATTTCTTTAAGGCTATTGACATTGTGTCCCTCATCTCTCTCTCTCTCTCTCTCTCCAAAATGAATAGGTTTAATCTGAAAGACCTTACATTGATACTTTTCATTGCATTTTCTGTATGGTCTTCAAGCTTTGAGAATTGCTGTGCTAGAGAAGGCAGGCAGTACTGGAGGCAAAGCAGCAAGGCTGTCCCAGCTTCTGTGCTTGTAAAGAAACCAAAAGGTTATAACCATGCTGGCCGCAGAATGTTAAGCTCAGCCATCTTTAATGTATTAGACTATGGTGCTAAAGGTGATGGACAAACTGATGACACAAAGGTGTGCATGATCTTATAAAAAGCTTCACATTTTGCTTCATGGTTCATTATGAATAATTATATTATATCTTCTATTTTTTTTATCATCGATGTCGCTCAACATATATTTTAAATTACTCATTCAGTTGTGGTAAATGAATGCTAATCTCTTTTAATGCAAGGCAGGCATTTGAAGCAGCGTGGGCAGCAGCTTGCAAGGTCGAGGCATCAACAATGGTTGTTCCATCTGGGTCTGTTTTCTTCGTCCTGCCAATCACTTTTTCGGGGTCTAGTTGTGAACAAAACATTGTCTTTCAGGTAAGTTACAAAAAAAAAACATTGTCTTTCAGGTAAGTTACATATTGTCTATGTTTTTTTTTTTTTTGAAGGCTAGTACATTTTTTCAACCCCACATTTTATTGGGGTCTGATCTCCCTCCCTTAATTAGTTCTAATTAATCACACCACAGCAGAACAGCGATGATAGAGTCGCCTCCAAAAGCCCGAAAGTCGCCACCAAAGTCACTAATAGCAAAATAGCTAAATTGACTCCAAAAGGGATTCTATATAAATTTTACCGTATAAACTTTTATAAATTGATGTGTTAATTTTTAAGTATAAAATAATAAAAAATATATTAAAATTTTTTATATATTATATTGATGTAATAATAATTATATTCATTAATTAATTTTGTAACAATAATACTATAGCATGTATAATTTTTTCAGATGACAAGAGCTTTTTCAGTCAGAAAAAGAAAAAGAAAAAAAAAAAAAAAAGATGAAAAGAGCTTTTTGAGTCCCACAAAAGCGGTCTACAAAAGTAATGACTAACAACATTCCTTTTCCATTTTTGTTTTACGTCTTTTGCTTTTTCTTTTTTCTTAATTTTTTTTTCATTTTCTTCATTAGTATAGGAGGAAAGGTAGCAATATCTCAACATATATGGGTCAAAGTCAAGGGATATAATAAAAATGCCTCATCTTACATGACCGGCCGGTCCGGTCTTACCTCTCTTCACCTCACACCAATTTTCCCTGTCTGAAGAGGTGATGGGATGGGAGTAGATTTTGCTCACCTTATCTTGTCTCGTTTAGAACAAAATATACATACATTTACATATACATACACACACATATATATATATATATATATATATATAGAGGTATACCATATTTCAAAACATTTCTCTCTCTATTAACAATATTATGGTCGTCGTCCCCTTTTCTCTCTCATATCGGCTTTATAAATTATACCTTAAGACTCATCTCACCTCTAACGTGCCTTGCTCTCATCTGCATGGGAACCCCGTCATGAAGAGGAGACAAATATATCCATAATTTGAGCTTGTCCTTTCCTGATGTCATCCCTATTTATTGATATATACATTAATATTAATTTATGAAATACCATGCAGTTGGATGGCAAAATCATAGCCCCTACAAGCTCTCAACCTTGGGGTTCAGGTCTTTTACAATGGCTAGATTTTACAAATCTTAAAGGGTTTACAATCAAAGGTAAAGGTATCATTGACGGACAAGGTTCAGTCTGGTGGGGTGACTCGGTAAGTCTCTACATTATATGTCAAGTCAAACAAACAAGGCCATTGCTTTTTCTAATTTTAAATAGTAACACTCACATCTAAATTCTTTTTTTTTTTTTTGTTGAGAAAAAACACATCTAAATTCTAATTATTCTACCGTCTATAAAACTTTTTCTATAGGGGAATATGCCAAGCACCAAACCAACGGTAAGAATATTTTCCTATACTAATCCTCATTTCACAATATAACAATGATATTAGACCTTGAATATTGTTGGTTATATATATTTTGATATGCAGGCACTCAGGTTTTATGGAAGTGATGGTGTGACAGTCACTGGCATAACAATTCAAAATAGTCAACAGACCCATCTCAAATTCGATAGCTGCAAAACCATTCAAGTTTATGACATAAATGTTTCATCCCCTGGTGATAGCCCTAACACAGATGGGATTCACCTACAGAACTCCCAAGATGTGGTCATTTACAGCACCACTCTTGCATGTGGTAATTTCAAATTTCTCAGTAGGGTATAGTTTCATCTTTATCCACAACACAAACACTGCTATGAATGGCTAGTTGCTCTAAGGACTAGGGCTGAGTCAGGAACATAAAGAAGTTGAATATCCAAGTCAACTATTCAAGCACAAAAATAACAAAGATGTAACACCCCCCCCCCCCCAACAAAAAAAAAAAAACAAACAAACAAAGCAACTTGAACATTCAAAGCACAATTTTTTCTAGTAATGGACTTTTTTTTAATGAGAATTATTGGATTTGAATAAGATCAAAGTTCAAATGACACTTTGATTTTTCCCACGAAAATATCTAAAGTTCAAATTTTCATCCTTTCTTATAAGTATCGAATTATGAAAAAATAAAATAAAATAAAAATAAATAAATAAAGTTCAAACGTCGTCATCAAAGTGTACGTATGGGGTTTAAAATGGTGACTTAGAATTTTGCCGAAACTATTGTACAATGTCAAAAGTCAAAATTCTTCTCAAAAAAAAAAAATGTCAAAAGTCAAAAGAATAATGTCAAAAGTCAAAACTAGTGTTGTAGATTGTCTTATGGATTTTTATTTTTTATGAAAGAAAAATTGGGTGGAAGGCAACTTGAATTGACGTCTTTAATGGTTAAATATTTAAGAAAGTATAAAATCTGGACTTTCATATTCTAATTAATAATACTTCAAAAATCAATATTAATATGCATGTCAATATATCTTTGATTTTAATTTCAATAACATCTAGATATTATTTTATGTATTACCTTAGCAATTAAAAAAGTTACATGCATGTCTTATTATGTTGATTGTTGTGCTTTCTATAATATGTTAATTTTTTTTTATAAGTAGAAAATGTTAATTAAGAGTGTATTTGAATACCACTTATTTTATTGAAACTGAAAAATTATTGTTGAAAGTACTGTAGATAAAGGTAAATGTTAATTGAAATAGTACAGTGGGGCTTATGAATAATGCCAAAAAGTGCAGTGGGACCCATAAATAGTAGCAAAAATAAGCTGCATAAGGAAATAATTTTAATTTTTAAGTACAACCCAAACACACACTAAGTCAGTAAACCTACATAAAAATTCCTAATTAGCTAGATGGTTGAAATTTTCATAAAATAAAAAGGCTAAAATTGAATTTAGTTCATTGAACTTTAATTGTCACATTACTCCATAAAATTTAATTTTTGTCAATTTAATATGTCCCTCACCCTATCAATCTGATCCTTTTGTTCAAATATGTTAGCAAATAAAATGGTTTAAAAAAAATATTTAGGGGACGATCTGAAAATGTTACCTTGACAACCAATATCTGTAGTCAAGGTAATTTAATTAACATCCAGACTAATATTATTAAGCGTGCTAACCTTGGTAATAGATATTAACACAAACACATTAATTACATTTTCAAAGTCTAACAAAAGTACAAATGTGCGATTCACATATGTGGGGAACCTTAACTTTGTCCTAGTTAAGAAGAAAAAGGCCAACCATAATTGGGCGATTAAATCTCTTCATAAGTGAGTTCTTTAAATTTCCCATCATAGAATATAGCAATGAATTTAAGGAAGATAAATAACAGTAATAAACACAAATTCGAAATTTTGATACCTCTACAAGTCTACATAGAGGCAACTCGAATAACTTCTATTGAGTTCTGCAGGAGATGATTGTGTTTCCATACAAACTGGATGCTCAAATGTATACATTCACAATGTCAATTGTGGACCTGGACATGGAATCAGCATTGGATCACTAGGGAATGATAACACTAAAGCCTGTGTGTCAAATGTCACTGTTCGAGACATAAAAATGCAGAATACAATGACTGGAGTCAGAATAAAGACTTGGCAGGTATAAAAATACATTCCATTTTCTTTCCTATTTTTTGACAGTCTTACGTGGTAGTTCATAAAAGTATACATGTATATTAAATCACACGATTCATTAAATCATTTAAATAAGTTATATGACCAAAACACATGTGGATAATTTTATAAGTTGTTGTGCAAGTAGTAGATTGAAGGAACTTCAATTCTTCCAAATTGGTTTAGAGAAATTTTTTATCAGAAACTGACATGTTAATTTTTAATCACACCAATAAAAAAAATGATTTGTTATGTTGTTCAAAATAACCTTTAAATTTATTATGACTAGCCAGTTTGGGCATTCAATATATATGCTATAAGTTAGCACTAGACTCACACATGGACTTATTAATAGTCATATATACTGTTTTGCAATGCAGGGAGGGTCAGGCTCGGTACAAGGAATTATGTTCTCCAACATTCAAGTTTCTGAAGTTGAAACTCCCATAATGATTGACCAATACTACTGTGATAAGAGCAAATGTCAGAATGAAAGCTCAGCTGTGGCAGTGTCAGGCATAGACTATGTAAATATACAAGGAACCTACAAAGTAAAACCTGTACATTTTGCATGCAGTGACAACGTGCCATGCACTGGTGTCTCTCTAGCTACAATTAACCTAGAAGCTGCTCAAGAAAACCAATCAAGTGACCCTTTTTGCTGGGAAGCATTTGGAGAATTAAGAACTACAACTGTTCCTCCAATTGATTGTTTGCAAACTGGCAAGTCACCAATCGCCAAAGCTCAGTCTACTGTTGATTCTTGCTGAGCTTAGCCTAAATATATATATATATATATATATATATATATATTAGGACAAAAAATATTTGAATATTTCTCTAGGGATGTGCTGCTTATTAGTTATTTCTCATACCCAACTTCCTATCAAATTAATCTAGACTGTACACCAAGTAATGAATGATTCAAGTGGATCAGCATACAATATTGTTATTTCTATATATACGTAGTGCCGGCTCAATGGGTGAGCCAAATAGGCAACCGCCTAAGACCCTCAATGAAAAAAAACTCCTAAATTTTTACGAATAGAGATATTCGTATACTAATAGAAGTATTAATTAAGCCTTAAATATTCATCAATAAATAAAAAGTAGTTGTTTTTTATCAAAGAAAAACTAGTTAAAGAAAAATGTTTTCATTAGATGGGTCAATCATTTAATCTCTCACAGATAAATGTTAAAAGAACTCATCAATCTTACATTAGTATATAAATTTATACTCAAATTTTATTTAGAGATATCAAATATATAACTTTATTAAAATTTTTAATCATAATTTTTTAGTATTTGGTTACTTCATTCAATAAATGGTGTTTATTTTAGTTGTATAGTAATTGAGTAATGCGATGGGTTCATTTTAATATGTAATTTAAAAAAAAAAAAGATTTTAGATGTAATAAAAAATAAAAAATAAAAACCAAAAGTTAAATAAATATTTTATTAATATTCAAAGTATAAGAATAGAACTCACTTAGAAGAGTTGTCTTAGACCCCACAATACCTTGAGTTGGCCCTAATATACATATAAAAGAATGTATACCACTTCATTTTATTTACATGTGTTTTCCAAACATCTCCTACTGGCAAAGCATTTTCTCGCACAAATGCAGCCCAAACAAGAGAGAAGTCATATGATGAACATGAGCATGAATAATTGTGTGACTTCACAGGCCATAATCGGTCCACAACTTGGAGCATCACGTACAGTGCGTGCACTGCCTTTGGCATATTCCTTGATAAAGCCTTCTTTTTGGTAAATGGTAAGTGGTTGATAAAGCCACAGCACATCCTGCACAAAAGAGAACAGAAGATATTTCAAAAATATATAGTTTATTAGTGAGTGTAGAACCCATTCCATGAAATGCAAGGTTTTTTTTTTTTTTTGAGGTGCCTTCGGATGTTCATCAGCTTATTTTGTTTATTTTGTTCACTAGTGTAAAAAACTAAAAACTAAAAATATAGGAGTACCTTGAAGAGGATGATGCTTGAAAAAAGTGTGCCTTCTCTTTTAAGATGAAAAGTTGAACCTAATAGGTCATAACAATAATATTATTTTTTGGATTTTGTTAATAAATGCTCCAAGCAGTGATTAAAATGCAATTAAATAATAATTGTATACATTTTTTAATAACTAAAATCAAAAGGTAGAAATATATTTTAAAAATAAATAATTTAACTATGGTTGTAGCCTTACATGATAAAATAAATATTACTACATATTTTGAAATTCTAACTGTTGAATTATAAGTTCTTTATGCTCTCAATACACATGTCAAATTTTATGTTAATCAAATACCATTTACTATATGATCTATAAATTTATATTTTATACATAATTTTAAACTACAAAAACTTGCAATTTAAACAATTTATTGATAATAAAACTATTGATCTTTAATTTTCTAAAAATTTTACAAACATAAAATATATAAGAAGAAGATATAATCTAATTGTGGATTTGTCAAAATTCACCTCTAATAAAAAAAAATTGAGTAAATAATTAACCTTAGGCAACAACCAATTTTATACCAAAACTTTTTTCTTAAAAAAATACGGAATATTACAATGAATTTATGCGTATAAACCAATAAATAATTAATATGTGTATTTAGAGCATTCATTAATCGGACCCAGCATCATCCATGTAGGACCATTATACAAATGTCAATGAAGTGATTCTATTGCTCACAATGGTGTTGCAATATATTGTGATTTCTCTTACGTAGAAGGAAATCATATATATATATATATATATATATATATATATATATATGTATTGATTGATTTGATTGTTATTTTTGAAATTTTATAGACCAAATTAAAAAATAGGCAAACTTGATAAAAATACCGTTTACGAAACATATTTTGTGCCACATGCTGCTTGAACATTGATTTGAAGCATTCATCAATTGGTAGTAATTTCATGGACTTTGTTAAAGAAATGTGAACCATTCACTCTTTGCAACGTTTGAAATCAAGTGGCAACAGCTCATTTTGCAAGCAACTAGTTAGCCAAACCATAACAACCTGACCAAAATTCTAACAATAGCTAGTGATGAAAATTGTGCCTTTAATCTTTCCTCCCCCTTTTTTCTGCTGTGCCTTCAATAAGGGTCAAGATTGTTGGACAAAATATACAAACCCTAATGATAGAAGTCCCTAAAAGGCCAGGGCTGTAGATATAACAAAACATCAACCTTGATTCTAACCAATCCAAAAACAAAAAAAGGGATAAAAAGGTCTTGAACAGAGTAGTAGCAAAATAATAAGCTCCCAAGATGAAACATAATGCATTATTTACAATGCAACATTAGTAACCACTTAATCAAGGCATCTGAAAATGTGGACTTTTAACACAACATCGTCCTTTATAATCAGCTCAAATACGCAAACATCTCCTACTCGCAAAGTATTTTCTGTTGCAAATGCAGGCCAACCAGCAGAAAACTTACACGATGAACTCCGGTTCATTCCTTCATAAGCACATAACTTCACAGGCCATAATCGGTCCACAACCTGGAGCTTCACAGTGAGTACACTTCCTTTGGTGATAAAGCCTTTTCTCAATAAGTAGTTGAAAATGCCATGGGGTAAACACTGTACAAAAAAAATAAAGGATATTTCAAAAATAGTAGAACCCAATTGAATGAAAAGCAGTTTTGAGGCAATAATATTATTTGTTACGCTGATGGTTGAAGGGCAGTCACATGGATGCCAGTGATTTGATTATATTGTTCATAATGACTTTACATTCTTATGTGATTTCCTTCTACCTAAGATGATACTGTTAAATATAAATTAAACTTTAATTCCCTTAAAAACACAAAGAAGCAAACATCATTACCAACTTATGTCTAGCAACAACTCTCTGCTACATGCTTTCTAATTAATCTATGAAAAATCGAAGTTAATAGGAGTCGCATTTCTAAAACCCAATAAGATGTTCAGCTGAAAGCTTACCATACCACCCTTACGAATGTATGATGGTTGCATGATAACCACGGAAAAGGGATTATCTGATTTAAAAGCATTGGCTCTCACAAGATTTTCAGCTTTTCCATTAGTAGTCATCAATTCTTGCTTCTTCTCAAGAGCGTTATATTCTTGGTTCTTCACAAGAGCCTTAGCTTTTAGCCTTCTCCGATTGGTAGACATGCCTACATCACCATCTTTCGCAGGACATTGGTCACAAGATAAAGACGCATCATCCAGATTGCAATCAGATTCAGGTTTAACTAACGGGCTGCTTTTGCATCCTACTCGATTTCTTCCAACCCCATGATCTGATCCTGAAACGAAATGAAAATATGAAGTCATTCACTTGAAATTAATAGTAAACAGGCTTACAAAATCAACCAGTTCCTTACCATTCAACAGGGGGCAATCAATATCATTAGCAGCCCGGAAAATGGCAACTTTAAAAGCAACTTCAACGCCATTAATTAGCTCAAAGATACAAACATCACCTACTTTCAAGTTATTGTCTCGTGCAAATTTCATCCAACCCAGCCGAAACTTAGCCTTTGTTTGTGCTTTGTAAAAACTAAACATAACAGACCAAGTTCCTCCATTAAAAGACCGAAGGATGACAAATTCACCACTCATCTTCCTCATGTATTTTTTTGCAAAGCTGGATGATATACTCTATAAAAGATAAAAAACGAAAAGGGTAATAAGGAAGATTTCTCCTTTTCAGCCAACAAATAAAGGAAAAAATGCTTTTGGTTTTGCTCTACAAAGGAAGAACCAGTATGTATCTTTGTTCTCATGCTAATGTATGTCATCTAAAAAGTGAAGTTAACAAATGTTTGAGCCTGCACATTTTTGAACTAGAAGCTTACCAATGATTTCGCATGGTAAACATATGATGGCTGCATGACAGCCATGAAAAAAGGATTCTTAGATTCAAAATCTCTAACTCTCTGAAGAGCAATATCTTTCTCACTGGCAGACAATGTCCTCTCAATAACCTCAGATTTTGGGCATCTCTTCGTAGCTCCATTGCATTCTTCTGCTGAAAAATGAGGTTCAGTTAGGGGCTATAAAAAAACATGACACCGTTATACTTTCACAGTCATTCACATCTGCTATTTCACACCGATCCACAAGTGCAATGGGAATGTTCACATTTTAAGCACATAGAGTGGATGTGAAAAAAAGAGATGTGAAATAGTAGATGTGTGAGAATCAAAAATTTAAGCACAAAAGTGTAAGATTCAAACCTTTTAATTCTTGCCTAGTAAAAGATACTCCTGCATTCATTTTTGATTTCTCTAACACTGACCCTTTAGATTTAGTGAGTTCAGGTCTAAAATGTGTATCCCCTGCTTGCAAAGCAGAACTTCTTGGATTGGTTTTTGCCCTTTTTTGCGGTAGAGGGCATGGTAATGGTGATTTCTCCCTTGTTTTTCGGCTTGGCATAAAACCATCCATGATTTCAAGAGAGTTATCAATATCATCCCTCTCAATGTCTTCCATCCTGCGAACTTGGTGTTGGTCATCTAAAGGATAGTCTATTTCTGTTGCAGTGGCATCAAATATGAGTACATAAAAGCATGAATTTCCTTCATATCTGAAAACTAGCAAGTGCCCCAGGGTTAGAGCATGACACGTTGCAAATTCGCACCAACCATTTTGAAACCAAACCTCACCATCGCGTTTTGTCATCTTGACTTTCCATTTTGTACCATTTGGAACCGTAAGAAATGCCATATTTGACAGATCATCTCCATATTTGCTTATAAACTTTTTTGGAATCCGCTGTAAAAAGAATCTCCATAACATAAATGCAGGCTTTGTAAATAAACACATGCAATCAATCAAGCTCTATTCTCCTTGTGCAGTCAGTACCATTACAGGAAAAATGGATTTAGTCTTTCTTTTTATTAATACTTTAATAATAATCCAAAGAAGATACTTAGAAAAAAATTTGAAGTGGCGTTTCAAAGGGGGGAAACGGTTTACAGAGTAGGGAAAATTAAAAGAAATTTGAAGAAGGAAAAAAAAAAAAAAAAAAAAACAGACAAAAACCATATAGACAGTCCCAGATAGTGTCATTCTGCAGATAACATTCTGGTGATACAGCAACAGAGTAAACGACCTGCAGCCTGCCTAAGGAGTTGAGTCACACGACATGTAGTTCAGTGAGGGATGATTAGTGTCAATTCTGTTAAGAATGAGAAGCCACGTGTCCTGTATTAATTGGTGCTTAGAAAATCTGTTAGTCTGTGAGCATTTTCCGCTGAGTTAGTCAGAGTTTGTTAGGGAAAATCCTCATGTATAAATACATCAAAGCTTGTAATCTTATAGTGTGAATAATAATACAATTCAATAGTATATTGAACTCAGATATTCTCTCAAGAATAGCTCTCTTTTCACCAGAAAGATGTCAAAAAATAAAATAAAATCTCATGGGATATATTGTTCCACTATATAAAAAACTCAAAAAATCCAAGGCTACAGCCATAATCTACGCGCATTACAAAAGGGCAGATTTACATGACTACATGTCACATAGAATTAAGTCCTACTATTTGCTTGTACTGTTTTCTTCTACTATTCTTGTTGTGCAATCAAAGAAGGATTAAGACTTTTTTATTTTATTTTATTTTATATTATTACCATTATTATTGTTGAAAGAATATAATGATTGAATAAAAAGAACTGAAGTGTTATGTGGAAAAAAAAAAACCAATACAGGTTTACCTAGTGGATTATAAAGACATTGAAAAAATATACAGTCCGAAAAGAAGAAAAAAGAACTCATGGCCTAACTTGTTCCAACATACTACTCCTTAATCAAAACAGTAACCTTACCTATGCATTACAAAATGAAAGTTTCCATGACTACATGTTACATGGAACCAAGTTCACGGATTTGCTTGAACTTGGTCATCAACAAATGTAAAATTTTCAAGAATCACAAATAAATAAGACAAAGTGGACGTCGACGTTAATTAGCATATGATTTTCAGAGAGAAAGAGATCATGAAAGTGTTCTTACTAGCTTTCCTTCTTGAAGAGTTTGAGGCATAACAATCTTGAAAAAGTGTGGGGCCTTTGTGGTAAGATCAGCAGGGCCATCCTCATTGTCTCTCCGCCATTGAAAAGTCATAGTTCTAGTTGAAGAAGTTGAACTATTTTTTGCTGAGAAGTTGAACTTAGATGCTTCTTAAGTTGAGTACTAAAATTTAACACATAAAAGCTAATAGTAATAGAGCCTGAATCGTTGGCCTTTGTGCTTTTTTTTTTAACTTTAATAGAGGCCATTAAAAAGAGTAGGTAGAGTAATGAAAATCCAATTAAAGCGTTGTCAATTCAAGCAAATCAATCCCAGGTGGGAGCTAAAGTGAAGTTGCAATTGTAATAATCAATATTTATTACCACCTTCCATCGGTCTGCTCAACGTAACATCCCGTTTAATTAACTAATTAAACCGTCTAGCGAAATGGCCAATGGGGCAATACCACTTAAGCCTATAGGACTTAGACGCCAAATCCAACTTGCCTTAAAAGTTTTCTAAGGACTTAAAAATTGTGAAAAAAAAAAATTATAATTGTAGAATGTTAATTTTTCTTTTTAAAGAAAAAATATTAGATAAAAAAGAAAACCTAACTCATAAATTGTTGTACAACACAAAGAAAAGACAGCCTAAAACTCTGAGATATATATATATATATATATATGACTTTACAGTCTACTTAAAATATGTATGTTGTAGATTCCTAATCATCTCCCCTTATTAGAATAGAATTAGTGACGGAACTTGAAATTTTATTTGAGCGGCCAAACTAAATATATCATTTAAAAAATTAAATCTAGAGAGTAATACACACACATATATATATATATATATATATATATATATATGTATAATATTTATTTATTACTTATACATGCATAGTAGGAATATGGATAGACGAAATGTTTAAAATTTTGATTTAACACGTGATTTTTTTTTTTAAACAAAAATATTTATATCAAATAAGTCTTTCTTTTCCTTAAAAGAATTTTTTTTTTCCGCAAAAAAAGTAAGCCTAATAAAAATAAAATATAATTGATATACGTATAGTATACATTAAAAACACTTTAATTTGATGAGTTATGTATAACATAAAAGTAATTAGAGAGAATCAAAAAACATTAGTCAACTATAAAAATGTATTCTCCTAAAAATATATATATATATATATATATAAATGTATTGTATATTTTTTATAAAAATCTAGTGAGTTATTATTAAAATTTATGTTCAAATTATTTTTTTTTTTACAAAAAATAAAAGAAAGAAAGAAATTTGAAAAGTCAGGGGCCATGCATGTCTCCCAATAGAATAAATAATGCATTTCACTTTAACCAAACCTGAAGAGATCACGGTTTCAAAAAAAAAAAAACCCTGAAGAGATCATAAAAGGAAGATATATATCAATGTTTGCATACAACTTCTAATTAAATGGTGCGTATCGTTGGCCTTTGTGCTTTATAGAGGTCATTAAATAGCTATAGTAATGCAAATCCAATTGAAACGTTGTCAATTCAGGCAAATTCAATCAGAAAGATATGGGATATGATCAATATTTATTACCAAATTCATCAAAAAACGCAATATTTATTATCAAATCCCATCTGTCTGCCCAACATAATAGCCCAGTTTAATTAGCTACCTACTGCCTGTTTTTTTCTTTCTCCCGTTTCTTTAGGTTTGGATTTTGTAGCAGAGTGATCAATCCGCCAATGCCGAGTGTCCAACCAGGGCTAGTAATTAATAATAGACGCAGTGGTAATTAAAATTCGGTAAAAGTTAATAGATATTAGAGACATTAGTTTAGAAAATATTTTTAAAAATTTGATTTATGAAAAAAAAAAAAACAGATATTTTTGACATTTTATATATATATATATATATATATATATGATAAAAGTGATATCAAAACTTACCTAAAATTATTTATTACCAAATTCTCTAAGAGCACTTATTAACTGGATTTAGGGTTATTATATTAAGCTTTCCAATTAATTTCAAATAAATGGCTGTATTGAATTTAGATTAAATATATATATATATATATATATATATATATATTTTGGCCCTTATATTTTGAGGTCAATCAATTTACTGCCTACATCTTAGTCGCACACAACTTTATAATAACAGAGTTTAATTACTAACCACTTACGCTTTTTTTTCTTCCTCCACTTTAGGTTTGGATTTTGTAGCAAAGTACCCAATCTGTCAATGCCACGTATCCAAGCAAGGCTAGTAAATAATACCAGCAGCGTAATTAAAACATAGGGTTACCACATTCGGCTTCCCAATTAATTCAAATTTTCCATTAAAAAAAGTTTAATTTCAAATGCATGCCTATATTGAATTTATTTGCCCATTGAAAAAAAAATTGTGTTTCATTGATCAATACAACTATATACTTAAATTTGATTAGAAAATTTAATGTAAGTGCACAGGGACGGCTCTACATAGAGTCCAAGGTGGTCACAACTTGGCCTAAAAAAAAACAATTATTATGTATAAATTTTAAAAATTTATGTTTTTTTTAATCTTTAAAATAACTTTTTGACCACCCTAAATTTTTTTTAGGCCCAACATAATTAACTTTTGGACAAAATTTGGCAACAAACTTAGCTGAGACTAAGGGTCCGTTTGGATACAGCTGAAAACTAAAAACTGAAACTGAAAACTGAAAAACACTGTAGCAAAATAATTTTTAAATATGTGAATAGTATCGTGGGACCCACTTTTAATGAAAAAGTTGCTGAAAAATGTATTTTGTGGGACCCATGAACAGTGCATAAAAGCACTGTTCACAACAAAAAAGTCAAAAAGTGACGGCTTGACCAAAAAAAAAAAAAAAAAAAATTTTTTCTGAAACGTAAACGTGCGTCTGGGAAGCAAAACGCGCTTCCCAAACGCACTCTAAGGCTACAACTTTATTCAATATATATTTTTTTATTGAATGTGAATTTTAATAAATTCACCATTTAATTACATTTTCTTTTTAAATCCTCCTTACTTACAAAATTTTAAGAAGATATAAAATCAATAGTTATGTTGTCAATCAAAATTTAAATTTCGAGTTTTTGTAGTCTAAAATTATACATAAAAAATAATTTTTTGGATCGACTGGTAAATAACATCCGATTGGCATGAAATTCTAACGTGTTTTAAGAACGTAGAGAATATGCAATTCAACGATTAGATTTTCAAAATATGTAATAATGTTAATTCATTTATTGAGAGTGACTACAACTAAGTTTGTAGGTAAATTTTGTTCTTAAACTTTGATCCCCTTAACAATATATTAGGTCCTTACAAATAAAAAGAAAAAGTCCAAGAAAAATTTTATTTAACTAAAATTTTGAAGAGATGTAGCTTGCAACATTGATAATGAGACTATTATGTAACAATTTCAAATTTTTAAATAAATAAAAAATTGTAGAAGGAAATTGTAAGATTTTATGTATTTGCATGTGTGTGTGTGTTTTGTCAATGTATGAAGTTCTCTTTTTATTAGATTTTGTATAATTTAAGTTTCTTAATGACCACCCTAAAAAAAATTCCTAGAGCCGTCACTGTAGGTGCACTATATTAGGCAAAACATAGATTCATGACCTTTGATGTAGTATATTAGAACTATAGGACTTCATTTAGCAAAGCAAGGACCATTATAGTGACAACAACATAATTTTAGCCATATATATATATATATATATATATATATATACATGAAATCAAAGTGTTTGGCTTATGATTGGTGGAGCTTAAAGTTAACTATCATCAACAAGTCCACGAATGTCAAGATAAATAAATTCAAACTAGCACACCACTAGGAATCCTATAAATCACATTCAAGATCTAATGGTTGTAAATTGTAACACCACCGGAAAAAAAAAGTTTTTGATTATATGATTTTAAGTGGGTGGTATTTTTGTAATTAAACTCAAGCCCCACCCCTAGCCATTTTATGTCTCACATTGCCTCCCCCTCTCTCATTTATCAGCTGCCCCTCCCTCCCATGGCTTTAATAGTTGAAACAATTAAAGAAATGGAAAAGAGACTAGTTCTCGATTTTGACCAAATCGATTTTATGCTCGGTTCCTGGTTGAACTGTCTGATCTTGTTTTTAAAACACTAATCCCTCCCCTCTTCTATCTCACGCCCCTTTCACTCATCACCCTCCCTCATGACTAAATCTTCAAGCATTCATATCTTCTTGCTCATTTCTTTTACTTTCTCTAGTCAAGACCTCCATGGTAGTGAGGAGTTCTCTTCATTAATCCTTCTAATAGCCAAAACCCAATAAGATTAGAGAGGTGGGTAGAGGAGTGCATATAGATAAATACAACTAAGAGAGGGAATAAGAAGATGAGTAGTGGGCAGGGAAGTGGGAAGGTTTTTTTTTTATAAACGTTGGGTAGTTTTTTGTTTTTATTTTTGTGAATTTAGAGTTTTGACCTTATTTCTTATATGTTAGGAATAAGGATAGATTATTTCAACTAGGGGTATTTTTGAAAGTCAAAAAGGTAATAACTAACTTTCTGAATCTTTTTTTTTTGATAAGATTTGAATTGTTTTAATAAATAAAGATAAGCAATGTTATAATGTTTATTTAAAAAATTTAAACGAACCTACTCATCAATTAGAACCATATATAAACTAAAAATTTATTGATTGTTTGTATTCATAGCATCCCACATCCTTGAGACTCTAATCTTGATTTTGAAATTGTCATTCTTGTTAGAAAGCTGATTAAGAAAACTGTATCAGGTCATTTTTTAAGTTTTTGACCCTTGCCTGTGTAAAACTGCAAATCATTCAATATGAAGTTTAGTTTAGTTTAGTTTTCTTTTTTCCTTTTTCCCCATCTACACTGGAAAATGCATAACATTTATCTGTAGCATTGAAATAATTATGCAGATCATGTGTTTAAATGATAGTGATATTAATCGACTAAGAAACTATTGGATGAGTTCAATATAAAATATATCTGTATTTGAACAGTGATGATGCACAAAAATCATCATTGAGCTGACTGTCCACAAGCGCTCCAATGGGGTTCCCAAGAAATAAGAAACCCAAGAACCAACAGAGAGCACCGATGGGGTGCTGGCCAAAAACCCTCCGAAGGTTAAGTCAGTGAAAGAATAATCACCAAGAACTCAACAGTGTGAGAGTTAGGGATTTTTTGCGTGCCTTAGGTATGAGAAGGCTTGGTGCTTTTATAGTGGCGGAGGGCTAACCAAGATCCCATGAACATAGAATTTTTCCTTGTATGAAAGATACAGAGTTAATGCTCAGAGATCCCAGGGCCTTTCTTCCCATATTGGGAAAACATAAACATGGAATAGGGCCTTTAGGCATAGCGTGCAAGTTATTACCATGTAGGGATTTATGAGCGGTGAGCACTCAAGGCCATGTGGGGCCCATGAATCGACCGTCGGGCTCATGTTTTCATCCATCGGTTTTTGCCTACCCCGTTCATAGGGTTTCTCATTGCTCATTGGTGTGGCTCTACTTCTATCTGTTGGTATGAGTCAAGGCTTTCTGGTCCGTCGGTTATATGAATAGTCACCTGGTAGGGTTTCTGATGGAAGACCGGCTCGTTGGCCATCCTATGTAGTCCAACAGGTATATAATCTTATAGGATCCATCCCATGTAGTCCAACAGGTCCATAACCTTATGGGACCCATTGGGGGAGTCCGTACATCCCAAAGGGCAGCAGGTTTTATAGGTCTAGACAAAAATGCCCTTATCAAACAGTAATGGTTATATATGCAATAATGATATATACCTTCAAGATTTTTTTTTTTTTTTTTTTTAGAGAGATATCTTTAAGAAATTAATACCCACTATTCAGCAACAAAAAATAAAAAAATAGTACCACTGGTGTCACATTAAATCCGTGAGAAAAGAAAATACCACAATATTATACCATAACAATTGTAATTCTGGGCTTAAGCTTAATCGATATTAAAAGATTTTAGGGGAAAAAAAATCAAAAGTAAGCTCACTTGGATGAAAGATCATGTATTTTGTAAGACTGAAGGAAATAAAGACACTGTAATAATTTAAATAAATACTGGGAAGTAGATATCAGGATAAGAACAAAGTTAAGAGACTTTTTAAAAGTACATCAAATTTCAAAGAGCAACGCAACTAATAAAACTTTATTTTAAAAAACCGAAAGCATTATTAAGAACTTCCTTGCATAACTTCTAATGCAGAATGCTTTACACATAGTTAGTATCAAATTCATTAAATATCTTTATATTTGTTTTCCTATTAATAACAAAAAAAAAAAAGTCATTCTATTTTTTTTTATGGAAAAAAAAATAGTCATTCTTTTCAAAACAACTGAGTTGTACACATTTAAATAAGTAGTGGCATAAGTAGTTGAAAACGTTATTGTAAGAAATATATGAGCTTTAAATATACTAGTCTCATCATATGCGTTCCACACGTGCGATGTGACTCTTTTTTTATTTTGAGTTTAATGAATTTTTAAATTTGAATTTATCTACTGTCAGTGAAGTTACATAGGAAGGAATTTTTAAAAAACTAAAATTTAAGATTTGAAATTGAGTAAATTGCTGAGTTTAGTGTGTGCTAGTTTTTTGGAAAAAATGTATCAAACGAACGTGAAATATATTTAAAAAGAGAATGTGCTATATTTTCGAAAAAAATGTTGTTTTGGTATTTTTTTTTTGAATTTTTTTGAATTACAATTTTAACCTTTTTTTTTTTTTTTAAAGAATAAGGATTATCTAATTAGACTAGTGGTATTTTTGACATTTTTCAAAGTCGTAACTAACTTTCTGAATCCTCATAATATATAGAGATAAATTTTTTTTACCTTGCACCACCACGACTTAAATAAGTTTGATTCGATAGATTTGGAGGTTAAAATTTCTTTATTAATTTTTTGATTCAAGTTATTTCAATTTTTGAAAGCAATTTTTGATTTGAACTTTAATTCTCTTTTATTGGACTCATTTTTTTTTCTTTTGAGAAAATTGCAACTTACCCACCTATGGTTTGAAATTTGACATTTTACCCACTTGAGGTTAGCTCAATTAGATTTCTGTAACCCACCTTTGTTAAATACAAGGCTAAATATGTAATTTTGTTCCACTTTTATGTCTCTCTCCTCCAAAAACACAAAAAACATAAAAATAAAAGATCAAATAAGATAAAAAAGAATCCAACGGAACATTTGCATCATGAGATTTCAAACCACAAGTAAGTAACTTAAATTACAATTAAATCTCAGGTGGATAAAGTGTCAAATTTCAAACCATATGTAAACAACTTAAATTTTAGCTAAACCACAAATGGGTAAACTGTAATTTATCATTTTTTTTTTAAAAAAAATCTGCCAATGAAACCTCTAAATTATGCGAAACCAAACGTAGTAAAAGAACACATTATCAGTAATTCCGCAGATTTGGTTCAGCCAATGCTACTGTGAAGTTAATAGATGCGTTGATTTTCTTGCAAGAAAGGGTGCGACGCAGAATGAAGATTTTTGTATTTTGATTATCCTCCTATGGATTTACTCCTTGCTTTCAACCATGACTTGTTTGGGCTGTATTTAAGTCGGCGCTGCCCTTCTGACCCCTTTTTTTTTTAGAAACTAGCCAGTGAGGCCATCTTTATTGGAATGCTTGAAAGTCAGCCAAATAACAATTATAAAGGTCAAGTGGAATAGCCTCCATCCAGACTAGAAAATGAGAAAACAACCTAGCTCTCTTAGCTAAGGCATCTGCTAACGCGTTACCTTGCCTACAAATATGAGAGAAAGAAAATCTCTGAAAAGAGCTAATATAAGACCAAATGTCTCTAATAATATGACCAAAAAAAGAGTACATGGAAGTCTGGTTTCGAATTGCTTTGATGGATGTCTCTGAGTCTCCTTCAAAAATAGCATTGAGGAAGCCCACTTCAAGTGCAAACTAAACTGCACGCCAGGCTGCCATAGTCTCCAGGATCACCACAGATTCTAGTATAGGAATTCTCTCTGTCATCTCTGCTAAGACCTCACCTCTATCATTCTGCACTACAACTCCAATCCCTGCTGCATTAATTTCCTCAAACATCGCCCCATCAAAATTTATCTTTATGTGACCAGAATCTGGTGGCTTCCACATGGATTTTGTCTTCCTCGCCTTCATCTTCGAGTTTGGCCAAGACCTGTGAAATTCCTGGAGTTGTTTTCGAGCCTCCTCAGCAACTTTGTTGATCGGCACTGCCATTTCCCCCACCCTTAACTTATTTCTTCGAGTCCAAATTACCCAACTTGTCATAGCAAACAACTCAATGTCAAAGTTTGAGCTGAAAAAGAGATGTAGCAACTCTGCATAGTTATGAACCCAATAAAATTGTGATGGAAGCAAGGCAAACCGTGAACCCTAAACTTCTTTAACCAGTGGACAGAGCCATAGGGCATGGAGTGAAGTTTTCTCACCTGACTTACAGTGAATACCGCTAGCACTGTTAGTGACCTTCCTTCTACTCAAATTATACATAGTAGGGAGAGATTCAGTGCATGCTCTCCACATGAAACATTTGACTTTATTTGGAATCCTTAATTTCCACAAACTTGACTAGAATTTCTTGGTGCTTTCTATGTCTAAGGACGAAGCTTCCTTACTGTTCTAAACCTCACATAGAAGGTTGAATCTAGATTTCACCGAGTACAAGCCATTATTTATGAACTACCAAATTAAGCCATCTTCTTGAGGGGATGAGCAGAAAGGAATAGATTTAATTTTACGTGCCTCATATGGTAGGAAAATTTCATCTATAAGAGTTGAGTTCCACCATCCACTCTCGCTATCAATGAGTTGATTTATAGTGGCATTCTTTGACAATGCTGACACTGTGGAAAGCACCCGACCAACACCACTTCTAGGCAACCAAGCATCCTTGAAAATTTTTGTCCTTAACCCATTCCCTATCCTCCACTTTGCTCCCATGGATATAACCTTCCTTGCTTGTAAAATACTTTTTCAAGCAAAGGAGCCCGAATTTGATTTTGCCTTAAACATAGTCCCCCTTGGAAACTATTTTGCCTTGAACACCATGTAGAACAAAGAATCAGTGTCATGAACTAATTGCCACACTTGCTTTGCTAGCATTGCTTTGTTAAATTTTCCCAATTCTCTAAACCCCATCCCTCCTTTAGATTTTGGCTTGCACATTGTTTCCCAATTTTTCTAGTGAATCTTCCACCTATCTCCAAGTTGACCCCACCAAAACTTGGGGATCATAGCTTCAATATCATGACAAAGTCCTATAGGGAGCTTGAGACAACTCATAGGGAACGTGGGAATTGCTTGCACCATAGCTTTCAACAACACCTCCCTCCCCGCTTGAGACAACAACTTTTCCTTCCACCCTTGTAATTTTCCCCAAACTCTTTCTTTTATCTAATTAAAGCTTGCCATTTTATTCTTCCCCACCACTGCCGATAGACCTAAGTATTTCTCATATTCCTTTATCTCAAGTACACCTAGGAAGTTTTTTATGGCTAATTTGGAGCTCACAGAAACAGATTTTCCAAAAAAGATAGTGGTCTTCTCAGGATTTATTTTTTGCCCCAAAGAGAGTTCGTACCTGTCCAAAATTATTTTTGATTACTTGAACCACCCTTAATTCAGAACAGCAGAAGAGGAGAGTGTCATCTGCGAAAAATAAATGGGTGATTTTAGGTCCATTCCTACAAAAAGAAAAGCCTTTGATATCCCCTCCATCATCGCCCTTTGAATTAATCCGTTGAGCACCCCGGAGCAAAGTAGGAACAAGTAAGGAGATAATGGATCTCCTTGTCAAATTCCTCTTGTAGGAATGATATTTCCCTTCGGTTCTCCATTCACCAAAACAGAGTAGGACACCGAGTTTATGCAGCCATAGATCAGGTTAATCCACCTTTCATGAAACCCCATTTTCCTCATGACTTCACATAAAAAATCCCATTTCACCCTATCGTAGGCCTTGCTCATGTCAAGTTTCATGGCCATAAAACTCGATCTTCCTACCTTTTTATTTTTCATGTGATGTAAGGATTCATAAGCCACCAACATGTTGTCAGAAATTGCTTTATATGCTTGAAATGCACTTTGGGAATCTGAAATGATATCTAGTAAAATAATTTTAAGTTTGTTTGCCAACACCTTAGACATAAGTTTATATAAGACATTACATAGTGCAATAGGGCAGAAATCAGTGACTTTTTGGGGATTTTTTATTTTTGGAACCAAGGTGATGTATGTGTGATTCATATAGGGATGGATAATACCTAAATTGAGGCAAGAGAGGATTGCATGGGACATACCATCTCCAATTCTTTCCCAGTAGTGCTGATAGAATATTGGCGGCATCCTATTTGGGCCAGATGCCTTTAAGGGAGACATCTGCTTTAGTGCCAGGTCCACTTCAGCTTTGGTGAACTCACTTAACAGGGATTGATTCATTTTAGAGGAGACCAATTGTGGAGTATCAACCAAGACAGCCTCCACGAATTCATTGACCAGGTTTGAGGAGCAGAACAGGTGTTGAAAATAATCCATAAATAGCCTAGCTAGCTGATCCCCTCCTTCACACCACGATCCATCCACCATTCTTAATCTTTTAATCTCATTCCGTCGATACCTTTTGGAAGCCCTGCTATGAAAGTATTTAGAGTTTTGATCCCCCCCCTTTCAACCACGCAGATTTTGCTTACTGCTACCATAATTTTTCTTCTTGGGTTAAGAGATTCCTTAGTTCACTCTTGAGACTAAGAAACCGATTCATGGATCCACCTTTAACAGCCGCCATCTCCACCTCTTTTAATTTTTTATGTACCTCAATCAGCTGCCGTGTAATATTTCCAACAAATTTTCTACTCCACAATTTCAAGCTAGCCTGGCAACTTTGTAAATTATCAGTTACCCGAACCATTGGAGAGGAGTCTGAGTGGGTTGATGTCCACGTTGAGTTGAATGCTTCATGGCAATCCTCTTCTTGTAACCAAACTTGCTCAAACCTCCATGGTTTTCGATGTCGGATTGGGATGCCTAGGGGGTGTATGATGATAGATTTATGGTCAGAGCACCCACATTCTAAGTGATAAACTTTGGAAGCTGGGAAGAGTGATGCCCAATCATCATTAGCAACTGCTTTATCAAGACGTTCCCACACCATGACACCTCCTGCTATATTTTTGTTCCACGTAAATTTATTGCCTACAAAACCCATATCCATAAAGCCATATTCATCTAGGACATTCCTAAACCCCTGCATTTGCCCCAAAGGTCGTGGTCTCCCTCCCACCTTTTCATGAGATTTCAAGATTACGTTAAAATTGCCCTTGCATAACCATGGGAGAATAAATTTTGAATTCAAACTTCTCAAAAGATTCCAGGATACATGACGATTGTAAGTCTCAGGCGCACCATAAAAACCTGTAAACCGCCAAGAATTCTCCCTACCTTCATCAATGATAACATCAATATGGTTAAGAGAGGATGAATCAACCCGAAGAAGAAGGTCAGTTTTCCATAACAGCACTAAACCCCCTCCCTGATTAATTTTTGGAACCACATGCATGTCTCCGAAATTCAGTTTCCTCAGAAAATTCTTTAGCCTAGCTTCAGCCAGCCATGTTTTGGCAATGAACACGACTGTAGGATCTTGTGCCTGAATTAGATCACCGAGTTCTTGAATTGTCTATGGGTTCCCAAGCTCACGACAATTCCAACATAAAAGATTCATTGGTCTTGGCGCGGCTGCACAGCAGCCTCCCCCACTGAGAGAATGTTTTTGCTATCTTGCTTTCAGACTCCTCTGCGCTTAACAAGTACATCATCATAAATCTCCTTCCCACCTGATTGTTTAGCAAGAACTAGGGGTTTTGAACTACTTTTAACCTCTGTTCCAGACCTTGGAATTCTTTTCCACGTTGCCTATCTTGTGTTTTCAACCACAGCAATAGACTCTCAGGGTTTATTTTTTGGGGTTGACATGGGGATATGTGCTTGGGATGGAAAATTTGCGGAGGCACGTGAGATAGGAGTTTTATCTAATCTGTCGAAGATAGGAATTGAATGCTCTGCGTGGACTTATTTTTTTGAGTTATCAGAAAATCCAAGATCGTGGTCAATCTTTGAGAATTTTGCATTAAAAAGCTCTTCCTAAATAGCTGGACTCATTAAAGATGGGCTAGATATATGTGAGGAAACGTTTGATTTTTGAGTAAAGGATTTACTTAAATCACGCCCCTCATTATTTTTGGTTGCTAAATTGAGAGGATCAGCATTTAAGGTTGCCCCACAATTAGTAACGTCCATGTTTTCCACCTGATTCACCAATGAGGATTCAACCCCTTGTACAACCACCGTGGATGGAGGTTTGCATGGAGACTTAGTTGTTTGAGACTTCTTTTTTCTTGCTGCATAATATCCTGGTGCTACTACTAACGACCGCCATGGATTTGGAGAAGACGAGGCACGAATCCAAGGACCATACTCCTGATCATCGAGGGTACCATTGCTATCAATCCATAGGTCGCAGTCCTTGTTACTGTGATTGAGACACCCACACCAATAAAAGATGTTAGGTAATCTCTCAAATTTAAATTTCACCCAGTCTTCGGACCCTCCCTCGAGTGCTATGATTCTGCCCTGACATAGTGGGAGAGTAATATCAATCCTCACTCGAATTCTTATAAAACTTCCACCCTCCATCTCCGCCAATTTAGTAGTTTTATCAACCTCCCCTATCACTGTGCCTAAATCTTCTGCCACTTTTTTGTTCGTGAAACGAATAGGAATGTCATGATTTGAACCCAGATAAATACCTTAGAGAAACTCAATGTATGGACAGGTGAGTGTTTCTCATATTTCTCAAGAACCACCAGATGCTTATCAGAACTCCACGGTTCCCCCCTGAAAATCTTCTCTACCTCCTCTTCATCATCAAAAACGAAAAGGATAACATGGTTCCCCACACTACGGGCTTTGAAACCATTTATTGTACGCCACAATGGATTGAATGTTCTGATAATAGCATCAATAATCAAAGCCTTGCTAGTTAGAAATTTGGCAATGATAATGAACTTAGCAGAACTTCTTTCTTTTCTAAGCGGCATCTTATCACCCTCCCTATCGTTCAGAGATAAGTTGCTCCAATGTTTTGTTAACGAGTCCATGGATTGTAGAATTTGGAAGGGAAGGGGCTGAGAGCACACCACTCACACTCGTGTTTCCCAAGGACCCCGATAGAAAGAGAACCACAAAGCCTAAGAGTAACTGTGTTACCCTAGGGATAACCAATCCTACTAGAAGGAACCAAAATTCTACAGCCTAAGAGAAGTTGGGAAACCCAAGCTTACTTAGCGACAGAGAAACAACACTGCCCTGCTGACTCTCTGCTTGTGTAGTTTCTCTGTTTTATTCCCTTTTACCCAAAAAAAAAAATCAGTGGTGTGTAAACATAGAGTGAATGTCTATATATATATATATATATATATATATATATATATATATATAAATGAAAATGGGCCATGGCAAAGCCCATCTCACCGTAAATTTCTCATTGGGTGGGCTCATTAAAAATAGTAGTACATTACTTTACTGGCGATTTTGGCCCATTAGCATTTATTTTTAAAATATTTAGGCCCGAAACACTGTTTGGGAAATATTTAGGTAAGTACCACTTTTGGTAGTACTCGAGCTTGGAGAGCTCGAGTACCCCATTTTTCTGTTCCAGCGTGGCACCTGACGTTGGAACAGAAAAATTTAAAAAATAAACTTGGTACCCGAGCTCATGAAGCTCGAGTACTGCTCAGTGATCTCTGCCTATTACCCCACACTTAAACCATCTGTTACCCACAATACCCAACCAAGAACAGAGCAAAACATACCCTTACCAGAACCCAGTCTCACTCTCACTCTCACCTAAACGTTCAAACCCCAAACGTTGAGACCCTCACACCATCGGCGGCAGAAATTAAAAACGTCGTTGTGATCGCTTTCGCGTATCGATGATGGCCGGGGGAGTGGAATCGTGGTCTCCGTCGCCGTCGCGCCTGAGGGAATAGGAGAAGGGAAAGTGGTGGTTGTTGGAGGCGCGATGGTAATGGCCTTTTCCGTTGGGTGACAGTGGTGCGACGTCGTCTTCGTCCTCATCTTCTTCTTCGCCCTTTCTTCTCCCTGTCTCCGACCAATTAGGGTTTTCAATTTCATTTCAGAGAGTCGCCACGCGGACCATTTCCCCTTCAATGGCGCTTTGTAAGCTCTCTCTCTCCAAAAAATTTGAGTTCTTTTTCTCTTAATTTTCACTAATCCAACTGGTTTTGGCGCTGCAATTCCATGTCTTGGTTTTTGTTTTAAATTTTCAAGAAATTTCATACTTTTTTGAATTTTGGTGCATAATGTGTTGTGAAGAACTTAGCATGTTGATTTTTTTGAAAGAAGTTCTAATTTTTTTATCTGGGTTTTAGTTTTTGGTGAATAATGTGTTGTGAAGAACTTAGCTAGTTTGATTGTGTGGGTGCTGTGAGGTTGTGTTGGTGAATTTGGAACTTAGTGTGTTTGAATGAAAAATTGGAAGCACTGAAGGCTGAAGGTATAAATCTTGGACTTTTATAGGTTTTTTTTTTTTTTTTTACAGAAGTGATAGAAGACTTTTATAGCTAAATTGCACTAATAATGTAAACTTACGTTATAGACAAACAAATCCACATTATTAAACCCCCAGCATTCATTGTAAATGAAAAGAGATACTACTACAAATCTATCATTTAACAAAATGGCGATTTCCACTAAAAAAAGAAAGAAAGAAGGGGGGCATTGTTAGTACGGACCAAATTAAGATAAGACGGACCACATAATTGTCTTTGGGGTGACACAAGAATTGTGTTTCCTGCATGTGCTTCATGATTCTCTTAATGTATAAATTCAGTTTAGGATTCTATTATTGAAAAGGAGATCATTACTAGAATAAGTACACCTCACAGCCAAAAAAAGGTTAGTCCATAATTAAGGTTGTGGGGTGTGTATTCTCTGGGAAAAAGAAAAAGGTTTTGAGGGTGCGCATCCCCTGCCCATCTCACCCTAAAATCCATATTTTTCATGTTTCCTGTCTTGTTTGTTCTCATATGTCCAAGCTGACCACATGCCCCACAAACAAAACTCTCTCTTGCAGATTTCTTGTCCTTAAAAACCTTGACTTTATCTCCCGATATTTTGATTTTCTTACTGACTAGACCAACACTTGTGATATCATTCTTTTTCGTTAAAGCTTTCACCTAAAGCTTTCCATACTTGCCTTTTTTCGCAATAACATTTTCTACCTCCTTCATGTCTTTATTAAATATCTCTTTGGAAGAATAGGACCCATCAGGTTGGGCAGTACTGACAATTTGCTTGATCCGATTTGTGTTCTCAAAACCAAAACTTGGTTGCAAGCCCAAAGCCAGCCCTGTTTCCTCCCTCACAACTTTAGTCTTTTTCTTCTTCCTCCTCTCAGCCTCATCATCTTCCATGAGTAACCTGCATAATTCGGCAGCTTCAACGGCTTCATCTTCATTTTCCTCTTCTGCCTGAGCTATGGATGGGCGCCTTCTCATTTTGAGCCCCTTAACACCATCTGCTTTGTCATGCTTTGACTCATAGTTACCTACTTCTTCCTCACATTCCTCTGCATCAAGAAGATTCTCTAAATCCCCAGCAAATGAATCAAGATCACTATTTCCTTCAGAGTCACTCTCATTTTCACGATCTAAGGTAGAAAGACTCTGAACTTGTCGTTCCCAAATCTCCTGACACTTCTCCCTTGTCTGCTGTTGCAGTTGAAGAAATGACATCTGCTGGCCACGCGCATACTTGCTGATAGTTGTGGGATCAATCTGTATCCCCGATGCAGCTTGCTCACTTGAAAGTTTGCGTATCATAGCAATACGGTGCCACCTAGTCAGTTTCGCAATCTCCTCCTCACAAACATCCAACTTTAGAAGAACCTCCCGTGCTTTGCAGTATTTGATAATTCAACTATTCTTTTAGTCTTCCGGAACTCAAAACTAGGACTTCCATCCTGACTGACCTGGTCCAGGTCAATAATTTCTTTGGGCCGTTTGATTATGATTTTCTTCTGAGGCTGTTCTTTATCTGTTTCTGTAGGTGGATAAGACTGTTTTCTTTTCTTGCATGAGGGTTAGTGATAATGGGAATGGGTTAGAATTCATTGAATTTGTGGTTCTTGTAAGTTTTTTATTTGGGTTTTAGTTTTTGGTGAATAATGTGTTGTGAAGAACTTAACTAGTTTGATTGTGTGGGTGCTGTGACTTGTGAGGTTGTGTTGGTGATTTTGGAAATTAGTGTAGACCTCATTTTGGCAATAAAGAACTCTGAGTTTCTTCATTTTAATGGAACCAAATCTTCTTTCTTTATGAAGACCTAAAAACCCCGTATTAGCTAATATGGGTATTAACCATTCGTGATTTCTTCTTTTGGGTTTCTTTTCTTCTAAACTTTTAGCTGCTGGGTTTAGAGTTGTGTGTGCATGGGTTTCTCCTTTCTAAGGTGAGAAGATATTGAAAGAGGGAGAGAGAAATAGATCATAGAGAAAGGGGATTTGGTTCCATTTTTGGTATTTTCAGCTAACACACTATAGGTAAATGCTCTCTCTCTCTAATATTTCCACTTTGAAGTTTCACTGATCATAATTTGGTTCCATTTTTGCCTAATCCCATATCATTCTCTTTATTTTTTAACAACGGGAAAAAATGGATTGATGATATAGACCTATACAACTGAGAGAGAGTCTGAGTCTGTAAGGTAGAGATTGAAATCTGTGGGTTGCCTCCACTGTCAGCACGGACTGATGGTTCTTTTGTTTTTTATTTTTTATTTTTTGGTATTTGGGTTATATTGGGTTTTGCCTAAAGAAATTGGATTAGAATTGTTTTTGTTTTTGTCTATTTGGGTTGCATTCATTTTGGGTATCTGTTTAAAATCAACATGCATGCCTTTTTATTTATGTTTTTATTTTTTTTATTGGTATTTATTTCATTCCTTCTTCCTATGTTCTTGTTTCTAATGTTCTCTTTGTTCGTTTTTGTCAAGTTATTTGAATGCTTTTTATTAAAAAATTAAAATCAAATTTAATTTTTTCCTTGTAGTTGCGATACATAGGTTACAACGTTCACAGATTATTATTACACCCTTACTACTTTTTACAATAATTGACAGTTCAAGATTTTATTATTACACCACACAATTGACCTACCCTTGTTTTTGTATCAATACCTCTAGGAACATTACCCTTTTCACAATGGTTGATATAACAAGTTGTGATAGGTGAATAATAAAGTAGTTTCATTAGGACAAGGATGTTATTTCAATCACAACTCATGCCAAACGTTTTGAAAAATCGTTGTAAGTAGGAAAAGGGGGGGGGGGTGTAGTGGATTGTATTAACATGGGTCATGGAATTGTGAGGACCATCTTGCAAGACTTCGGTTTTTGAAGTAAAAGAGATTGGCTCAGGGCAGGGTTGGTAACGTGCAAAGGGACTATCTTGCTTCTTTGGGATGCAGAGTGTCAATAGGTCTATAGGATGAGGTAGAATCTTGAGTAATAAATGTCTCACATATACGTGGAATCTAATTATATGGGTTTTAAATACATGTAACATGTGTATTAAGAGGAGTGTGATATAAACTCGTTGCATACTGTTTTGTGGTAATATAGGCCTACATAGGGCATTAGCCACAGGATTTGCTGATTTTGTCTGGACAAATACTTGATCATTGACTTACAGATAGGATATTCATCACCTGCTGAATCTGGAATCCTAGAAGATTTGGACATATCTGTGGCAGCAGTAAGTACTAGTAATTTATTACCCTTCTTTTTTTCACTTATGGTTTATTTGTACATACATTTTCTTGGATATGTTGTTTACTTGTATAAATATTTTTGTAGCTAAGGTAAAACTTAAACCTGTCATTTATTCTCTAATAATAGTACCACCCAAGCCAAAACAGAGGGGCATCATTCACTTCAACTTACTAAGTGCACCCTAATTTGTCAATATATCAGAGGGAAAGTAAATATGCTGTATGAATATATACTTCAATGTATGTTATTTTTTTATTTATTAAAACCATAGCTTTTGTGCAAGTGTGCATATACATGCCCAACAATAAACAAATGTGCTGAACATTAAATTACTATACATATATATTTTGTTTTGATAAGTCGATAGTTAAGAAAAGAGAGATTTGGATCCTAAATTTCTTTGTCGGATACATCAGGAGGTGCTATAGCGTTACAACGCTCTTGGCATTACTATACGTATATATAAACATAATAATGAGAATATCAGTGTTTCTAAACATTCTTATGTGAATATTTATGTATTTTTCACAAATTTACACATATATGACCAATGAAAAACAAATTTAAATTGTTACGTATAGTGCTGCACAGATGCACGTGTATTTGTTCTTCACAGCTTCATATTGAATTTCCTTTAGATTTTACATCTTTGATGAATTGTATGTATGGCCAAACTTTTTCTTTGTGCTGAACTTTACTGTAATGAAATGACACATTTCTTTGTTTCAGTGGAATTCATTTTGTTGCCAATCAACTCTGTCATTTATCTTACATTTCTTCTGCCTTGTGCAGTATTCAGTTTTTGGTTCATCATTGACTATTGGAGGAGTGATTGGTGGATTAGTAAGTGGAAGGATTGCAGACCTTTTTGGTCGGAAAGGTGTAAGTTTCTTTTGTCACCTTTTTGTATCTTAAGGCTCACTGTAAGGCTCACTGTAAGTTGCTCCTAGCTTGTGGTGTTTCACTAATGTATTTCATCGGAAATATCATTACCTGGCGTACCCTAGCATTAATAGGTAACTTGTTTCTTGGTCCTTCACTAGTCACTAAATTATGGTCATCTGAAGGGAAATCTATTAAAACAATAAAATTGGTTTTATTTTCACGTACTGGTCCATGTCTTGTACAACTAATGGGATTATTCTTCGTTCCAGAGTCTCCTAGATGGCTGGTGGGTCCAAATATCTTGATGGGAATGTAATTTATATGTTGTTTTAATTTTGTGACTAAAAAGAAGATGATTTAGAAGTATAAGGAGTGAAGAAGAGAAAGATCAATTTTTATGACATGTAACAATATTTTTTCATTATTTCATCATATATGTGTCTCAACATTTTTTCATTATTTCATTTTTTCATTTTTCATTATTTCATTAATTTTTTCATTATTTCATCACGTGCAGCCCAAGGTAGTTCTGAAAAAAGTAGGCAGGTACCAAATCTGCCTATTTTAAAAATTGGCAGGTTGGTACCCGAGCTTGGTGGACTCGGGTATCTTGTGAAGTACCCGAGTCCAGAAAGCTCGGGTACCAACCTGCCAATTTTCAAAATTGGCAACATTGGTCCCAGTCCTATTTTGGAAATAGGCAGGTTGGTACCCGAGCTTGCTCGACTCGGGTACTTCACAAGGTACCCGAGTCCACCAAGCTCGGGTACCAACCTGCCAATTTTCAAAATAGGACTGGGTACCAATGTTGACAATTTTGAAAATTGGCAGGTTGGTACCCGAGCTTGCTGGACTCGGGTACTTCACAAGATACCCGAGTCCACCAAGCTCGGGTACCAACCTGCCTATTTCCAGAATTTACTTGGGACAACTGAAAAAAACTAGGCAGATTAGTACCCGAGTCCACCAAGCTCAGTACATGGGTAATTCTTTTTTTTTTTTTTTTTTTTTTTCAATTGGAGAGAATTAATTAGAATGGTTTCGTATCTTCTTTCAGTTTTTCTTTTTGGTGTGTCTTTCAGTATTTCAATATTTATCCGTGCAGTTCATCTCCCCGTGAAAGGCCGGTGCATCGGCAATTTTGGCGTGCGCAGCCCATTTAGCAATATGCGGGGCATGTATTTGGGCCCAATCTTTTTCGTGCTTGCCCTGGAGGGTGATCTTGTGCAGTTCAATTGAAGTATCAACATTTTCTGGTATGCCTTGCTTCATCCCAAACTGTCAGAGAACACGTTCGGGATGATGGCCTTCAACCACCCAAAAATGTATCAGCGGCACAATAGACCTCCATATACGTTGGCCTGCCGTACAATATGCGGGTAGAGAATGCAAATAATTTCTGTACGGCTCCCAAACAATCTGCAATGATTCAACAGATGCAAACAACCATATTAACAATATAATTAGAAAAAATGTGTAACGAATGTGAACAATACATGTAACTCTGAAATTAAGAATGTTTTTTTTTTTTTTTTGATAAGTAAGAAAGATATATAATTAAGAATGTTTATTCACTCCAAAGTGAATTGTAAGTACAAAAACTACATGCCAAAGCGGTTTCCACTTGTAAGACACGATACCTGATTTGGCCGCAGTGAAGTAAACGACACACGATAGGCACGTAGGACGTGCATCGAATGTTCAGTTGTTATCTTAGCCCCTTTCTATCTAGCAAACAACACAGACATAACCTTCATATTAGTTACTTACATAATTCTCATGCGAACAAAGTTATTGAGGAAATGTAAAACGATAACTATCTAAGATGCTACATACCTGACAGCAAGTGGACCTGGAGGCAGTGCCTGGTGTGGATGCCTCATCACAGGACATATGTGGGGAAACCTCGCCCACGCCCACAACTGCACCAATAGTAGTGCACCCCCAATCTGCTTGGCTGTCTTCTCTGATGCCTTACAAAGGTGTCTATAGAGCCAACTTAGTGCTGCACTACCCCAACTATACTTCTTTCCATTGCTGATTGGATCGAAATATTGCAAATACCTAACTGAGATCCGTTCTCCAGACTTATCCATAAATAGCGTACCACCTAACAACTCCAATATGTAAAAACGAGCATACTCCTGCACAAACGCCTCAGGGGCGTCAACCGGGAGAGGGTCGCGAAACTGATCCTCAAGCCATTTGGCTTTTATGCTCGCCCCTTCCAGCACTCCAGTGTTCTTTCTTGGGTTTCTAAGTTCTCTACTTGGCGGATTACGCCCTAGCAATCTTCTGCAGACTTCACGCCAACTGCCCGTCGAGGGTATAGATTCCACCAACGGCAAGCCATCTACAGGTACCCCCATTATAACCTCCATATCTTGTAGTGTGATGGTCATCTCACCGTGGGGCAAGTGAAATGAGTGCGTCTCCGGCCGCCATCTCTCCACCAACGCTGTGATCAATGCGTGGTCAATGTCCATATGTGGGACTCGAAGCAGCCCATCTAACCCCGCATCAGTGATATAAGCGAGAATTCGTGGATCTAACCCATCTACCCCTCCTTCAAGCAGACCTTTGTCTCGGTGACGACAAGTCAATACACCTGGCACTTCCTGCAAATAGAGCAGCGTAGTATTAATAATAATTACAGTACCACATAATAAGTACGCTTCAAAGTTAAATTCCGCCCATCTTTCGACTACATATATTGAACAAGTGCATACCTCGCCTTCCAAATGAGCATCGAAAAGCAAACTTGAACGATGCTTATCCTGCCTCGTGCACAAAGTCTGTATAGCTCCATGTGGGTCCATATCTGGCATTTGGAAACAACATCAAGACAGTCTTATTTATTTATTTTTAATTATAAACAAATTTGTCTGAAAATGGCAACATTATTCATCTAATACAGTCTTTCACTGATTTAATAAATTATTTTAGAAAAGTTAGTTATCAAAGCATGTGTTTCGACAATTGATTCATTTAACAAATTAACATTTCTTTTGATAAATTAACATAGTATCAAAGCATGTGTTTCTACAATTGAAACTTATCTCTACACTACTAAAATAAATTATAAATAACATAAAAACGTGTTAAAATAATAATTAAATTAACTATTTTTTAACATGAGACAGAACTTTTTATCTTGCAATGTGTGCATGTGCGTGAGTGCGTGAAAAGATTTGTGCAGCTCATGGGTCCGGGATACAATTATAATTTTCCGAGTAACATTGGAAAGATATACATTTGGACCACAATACCAAGTTACAAGCTTTCCTCTTCACATGGTTAACTTGCTGCTTTAGACTTGAAAAGAATGAGACTTGAGAGTATTAACTCTAAAGTTTTAAGGATTATTAGAAGTTCACTGTTGTATAAAGAAGAGAATAACAGATTTCCATATGTTAGTTTCAAAAAGAAAGAAAAACCTATGAAATTCTTCCAACTTGAAATTTGAGCTCTAGTTGCATATATTGTCTGGCTGTGAGTCTATGACATCAAATGGTGGACTAAGATCTCAACAGAAGGGGAACAAAAACAAAGACAAAAACGAACTAAGTACATGCATGTATGACTTCAATACTATGTTAATTGTTTGAGTATCTATTTCTAATTTAAGAACAAAACTATACCTTAAGGTAATCCTAAAAGGTAGAGTCACAAAAAGGTAAAATTAATTAATTTCACCTATAGCTAATATTAAGTGTGATGGTGCTAATAACTAATACTCCAATATGTCTCAGTTAGCAAACATATTACTGACTGAGAAACTAGAGCCTAAGATTTCAGACCCATCTTATCAAACTACAAGTTAAAGACTGAAAGGATGGAAACCACGACAAATGATGTTTTCAATTTTGGGGTTGTGCTACTTCAACTTTTGACACGAAGAAAGCCAGAATCTCTGTTTAAAGAGGTATGCTCTATTTAATATGTTGTCTCCCATATAGTTTAGCATGTTACTATTTTATAAGTAGTTTTTTCACCTAAGATGGTAAATTCCAGCGGATTAGCTGAATATATTTCTATTGTCAATTGTCACTGATACAGGCAAGGAATGCAATAATGAAAGGAGGAAGCATAAGTGCCATGGCAGATCCATGCTTAAGTGGGGCTTATATTGTAACTGAATTTCAAAATGTATTATCGATAGCTGTTCAATGTACTACTCCAAATGAGCAAGAAAGACCAAACATGGAAGAAGTCTTACAGAAACTTGAAGAAACCCATATTTTAAGTCTAAACTTCAAATCCAATTGCAAGAATTTTTGAAAAAAAAAAATGTTTGGAAGTTGGAACCAGCAATGCTACAAAATATGTTTTATGGATTTGTATTATATATTTCTCATTATAAAATTAAGTGCCAACAATGGTCAATCTTGCACACATAGAATTGATAGGTCTAGTCCTGAACGGTTCAATGATGGGATCAGCCTAAGGGATTGGCTTAAACCTGGGCATAGTAATCTAAACAAAGCTGAAAGTGTGCTTATATTCAGGCAGATTGTGGAGTTAGTGGATTCTGCACACTCTCAAGGAGTTGTCTTAAATGACTTACGGCCATCTTGTTTCTTTTTACTGCAATCAAGTAGAGTTAAATACACTGGTTCTTCTACTTGATGTGAGAGAATTAGAGGGTGTGATGTGTCAAGAATCATTTCGGAAAAGGCCATTGGAACAAAATGAGCATGCCTACCTTAGTTTGGGTGCAAAGCAGCGAAGAATATGTGAGGAAATGAATTCTATTAAACAACAGCCTTACTTCATGACTAATGGTGGCTTCAGTACTAAATCAATGAAAGAGACTGAAATTTCAATCACTGGTCCAGAAGATTCAGGACAAACTGAACTTCAGTCTCAAAACAATTCCAGCTGCCAAAATAAATCACTGGCTGCACAGCAGACTAGATTTTTATGATTCATGTTGTTACTTTCAAAAATTGAAAATAACCCAGCTGCTAAAGTACAGTTGAATAAAGTTTTTTTTATTTTAATTTTATGTCTTGGCCTTTTCAAGTTCCAATGAATGACAATTCCTTGTTCATTTCTTTTCTCAGAACCCCAAGTTCTGGTAATGAAATTTTAGGACGATTTGAAATTCTGGGTTTTGTGAATTTTTCAAGAAAGCAGTGTGTGAGGCGGCTCCAACTAAGAAAGCAGACTCAGCTGCAAAGAGGGCTCGTCAAGCTGAGAAAAGGCGCATCTACAACAAATCCCGCAAATTTGAAATCAAGACCCCGCATGAAGAAGGTGCTTATTATACATTCTTGTAAAGAGGACTATGTTTAATTCTATTTTTGTTGTGGGCTCGCACTTTATCTGGTTTTAGGATAGTTTTTATGTTCGATTGTTCAGTAAAAGGCTTCTAGATATCAGTGATGATATAATGATATTAGAGCTAATGAGCTCTGGCTCGAATGGCTTCTTCCCTTGTAAGAGCAAGGTAGGGGGTGTGGTTGTGGGTTCAAGACCCATACAAGGTGTGTGTGTAAATTACCAATATATAGAAAAATTAATGGTATAATGATGTTTTATATATTATTTCAAACTGAAATTTTCCTTTTAGATTATGAAGCTATGTATCAAATCATCTTGATATGAAACTTCTCTTTTTGTTTAAGAATCATTAACAGGGTCACGATAAAGATCAAAGATCTGCTTTTCTTCAAATTAGTGTGATCTATCCACTATAACATGAAAGGCACTTCCTCCTATCAACATTGGTAGCCTGACGATTCTCAGCACAACTTTGGAGACCTAAATTCTTATGTTTTTTATTTCTTGTTTTTGTTGTTGTTCTTCTTCTATATTTCATGTGTGGTTAAACTAAATCAAATAAAAGGGTAAAGTTTATGCACAATATGTTAGGTGCTTAGGTGCAATATATGTTTCCCAATTATGTTCAAACACAGCTGCATTGAAGTTACTTGTCTTTGGAAATATAATATTGTTTGTGTTTCATTGGTCAATGCAACCATGTGTTTGTATTTATTTGGGGAACTAATGTACAAAACTTATTTTTGCCTAAATTTTGTCCCAAATTAAAATATCCTTTTTAATTTTTAATTTTTAATTTTATGTTTGGTCCATATCTGAATGAAACATCCATGTCGATATCTAGATTGGTATCATTCCTATATCTTTAAATTATTGAGGTAGAATTTGGGGTTTCAATCCGTAGGCCTCATTATTTGCTGACTTTCATGGACAGAACCTTTCATGAGTGAATCCAGAATTGAACCCAAAAGACAAGCACAACAAGACCAACATTCTAGTAATCACCGAAAAATATAAATTAACTAACTAACTAAATTGATCAAAACCCAGAATCAAACTATGCATAAAAATAACAAATTTACAAACAAAAATACCCACAAGCTAAACATGCAAGCTGAGCGAGACATACCTTGTGAGAGGGAGACCGAGAGCGAGACGGAGACGGAGAATGAAGCAGATCGCGAGATTGAGAGGGAGAATGGGAGTATTTGCGAGATTGAGAGGCAGAATGAGAGTATTTGTGTGGAAATAGCTTTAGATTGAGAGGGAGATAGCGAGATTGAGAGAGGGAGATAGCGAGATTGAGAGAGGGAGATAGCGAGATTGAGAGGTTTGGTTTGTGGGTATGTTTTGCTCTGTTCTTGGTTGGGTATTGTGGGTAACAGATGGTTTAAGTGTGGGGTAATAGGGAGAGATCGATGAGCAGTACTCGAGCTTCATGAGCTCGGATACCAAGTTTATTTTTTAAATTTTTCTGTTCCAACGTCGCTGAGCAGTACTCGAGCTTCATGAGCTCGGGTACCAAGTTTATTTTTTAAATTTTTCTGTTCCAACGTCAGGTGCCACGCTGGAACAGAAAAATGGGGTACTCGAGCTCTCCAAGCTCGAGTACTACCAAAAGTGGTACTTACCTAAATATTTCCCAAACAGTGTTTCGGGCCTAAATATTTTAAAAATAAATGCTAATGGGCCAAAATCGCCTTACTTTACTTGCATAGAATTGATACCAAAGCCCATCTCACCGTAACAATTCAAAAAATTGAAATTTTGTTGGGCCACCATAAGACCCTAAAAGAAGGGCTCTAAAATTTTTTGTTTCCTAGAGCTCTGAGGAGCCAGTGCTTATCTTATACACAACCGTAACCCCATTTATTGCACGTGCCATTCCCGAGCTTCTTTTCCTCCCGTGGAGAGTCAATAAGGGCCCACACAATGCCCCACAGGAACCATATTCGTTCAAGGTTGTCCACTTCAGCCCACTTTAATGCCCCCACATTGGGTCACAAGCCCACGTTACAGAGCTCGGCCTTTCCTAGAGCTAATTTACCACCAAAATGTGCACACTGCAGCCGTGAGTCCCAAAACCAAAGGAAGCCGCAGCCAAACCTTCGCTCTCTCCTCCAATCTCACTTCCGCTCTTCAAGCCGGTCATAGACAGATTATTGTTTTTTTTAAGAGCTTTGCCTGAATGATTTGGTTCTGGATAGTCTAAAATCGCTTAGCAGCTGACCAAGCTGGTTGGTTCAAGTATTCCCATGTAGTAATTTGCGTCTAATATTAAGCTTTCCATGCTCATTGCTAAATTGAAACGCTTATTTCGGAAGTCGTCTTTATATGAGTGGACTTCACCATCATTGTCAATTTTCACCTAGAATCTATGGATTCGATTCCTTAAGTTGTTTCTGTTCCTTAGTGGTCATTTGTAGCATGCAGCTTCCTTGACCTTTTTCATTAAGTCTTGTTCCTTAGGTAGCTCACTAGGATGCTTTAGAACTTTATGAAGGTAGGGCAGAAGTATTACTGCCAGCAGTAATATGTGTTTATGTTTATATCAATTAAAACTTTGTCTTAAGAGACTTGGAAGCTTCAATGATGAGATAGTTCATTAATTTAAATTTGTGAAAATGGTGCTACCAGCTTTTGCTTATTGAGATTTTTTTTTTAGGAAGTTTATGTTGCTTGATATTACCCATTTTCTATATATGCATTTCCTTTCAAGGTGCTTTGTATGTTTTTGTCCAGAAATTATAGGGCTCATAATGCCTTCGCAACTGTTCAGCTAAATATCTATTAGATGTTTCGTAAACGTTCCTAAATATGTAGTAGATGTTTGCTAAAAATTCCTTGTCCAAATTTTCAGTAGACGCCATTTCAAAAGAACCTCATTTTTTGGGAAGATGGGTTTTGTCTCAATTTATTTCATTTGAACTCATCTTTAGGAAGGACAAATTTCAACTGAATTAAATTTTATTTTATCTCGTTTTTAGGAAATTCAAATTCTAAACTCGTTTTGAGGAAAGACACGTTTAGGACTTATGAACTTGTCTTTACAGTAGACTATTTCAACTTGGAGAGCACAAAAGAAGATTATATGCATGATGTTTTTATTTTTAATTAATTAATTTATATATTATTAATCAGAATTTATTGATAAAGAAAACGAGAACTCTATGTTCGAGATGGTGAACGCAAAGTATCATAAACAATTACAATCAAATAAAAAAGAGAAACTAATAGAATGCTGGAAATAAAAAATGGTAGTAAAGTGAATAAATTCCAGATTTTATGAAAACAAATGTGTGCAATTATTTGGTTGAGCAAATTCCAGATTTTATGTGTGAAGAGAGCACAAAAGAACATTATATGCATGTAATGGGTCTTTAATTTATTATGTTATATGGTCATATTGAATTGGACATGGTTGCCAGTAATCATTAGGACATTTGTGAGTTTGACAGTTACATATGATGCACTTGTGTGTGTTTGGATAAGGTTTATTTTCACTTTAAAGCCTCACATTTTCTAGTACGTTGCTTATTTTAAAGAAAAGTAATAAGCCAATGAAAATATATTATCTCAAACAGACCCGTGTGCGGGCAAGACTGACATCTTAATGCTATTTACTTCTGGTGATATGTAGGAAGGCTGTGAGTTTTTCCCTGAAGTGTGTTTCTCTGCTTCGTGTGTTTCTTTTATTGATTTTATTTCTTTTTGTTTGTAATTCTTTGATCAAGTAACACACCCCGTGTACATGATGTCTTTTCTATTTTTACTAAAATATCTATTACTAATCAAATCAAAATATTTGTATTTCTTTTAAACTCAAAAGGATGATTATGATTCTTATGTTTGAGGTTCTCTTCAGGTTATTGTCATAGTAAATTAATTTGGTTGCATTGACATTTCGGGTTGAATGTTTTGAGATCACTTCAGAGGTCTTATGCTTGTAAGAGAACTTTGACCTGTTCTTAAGTCTGTGTATCTGCATGTGGAGCTTTAGATGAATATACTGCAAGTCTGCAACTCTAGTTTTTTCACAAGTTGAACTATAGGCTCTACCTTGTGAGTTCTCTTAGAATTTCAATATTTTTTAGTTTATAATTAATGTTTGTCTTAATTGCTAAATATTTTATGAAGGCGGTGGATCAAAATGAGAAATAATTTATGATTAACCCTGAATATAAAATTACTGTTCCATGAATAAAACATTCTGTGTACGAGGCTTGCACAGCTGCGCCTATTTTTGTTCTTTTTTTCAATAGCTTTACTTTAAAAAAGAAGTTCCATGATATAATTCCTTGACTAAATTATGTTTCAGTTTGCTGTAAATATTCCAAAGCAAGAGATCTTTTGGCTGTTAATTTGTACATCATTTAAATTGCATTTTGTTTGGTTTTGCAGAAGCAGAATTTTTCTTGTCAAAGATGAGTTTAATATCGCAAAATATTCCCCCGAAAAGTAAAGCTAAAATGACAAAAGGGAAGATATCAATAACCTCTCCTCTATGCAAGGGAATGAAGATGCTCAAAATGAATATTTGGATGTTTCAAGGATGAATAAGAAAAAGAAAAGGAAAGAACACAATGAAGAGAATGAGAAGCTAGTAATTGAGCAAGAAAGAGAAATGAAGAAGCTTGAAAACTCTTTGTTTGGATCTCTATATTCCCCTGTTGAGTTCAGGAAGGAAGACAAGGAAGAGATTCAAGACAAGCTTGAGAAAGGTTCTGCCTGATTCATAATGGATCGTTCTGCAAATAGCAAGCTCCTGTTCATGAAGACGATGCAGAATTATCAGAAATAAGCAATGACGAGCTAGAAACTAAGCAAAGAAAACCAGTCTGGGTGGATGAGGAAGAGGATAAAACCAACATAAATATTGCTAAAGTTAACAGATTAAGGAAGTTGAGGAAGACGATGAGAGTTTGATTTCAGGTTCAGACTATTTGTTGAGATTGAGGGCTCAGCATATTAAGCTGAACCCTGGCACAGAATGGGCCCAATTTGATTCAAGGTCAAGGAATGATACATCTTTTGATGATGAATCATCGGATGAAGAAAATGGGGCGGTACTGGCCCATAATTACAAGAATGTTGAAGTTGTTGAAGATATCCTTCAAACAAATGAAAGCCTTGTTGTGAGGAGCAGCACTAACTTGTTGCCTGGACGTCTTGAATATTCAAGACTTGTAGATGCAAATGCAGAGGATCCTTCAAATGTTCCAATAAATTCAGTTCAGTTCCATTGAAATGCGCAGCTGCTACTAGCTGCAGGATTGGATCGAAGACTTAGATTTTTTCATATTGACGGCAAACGGAATACCACGATACAAAGTATCTTCCTTGATGATTGCCCCATTCGAAAGGCATCTTTCTTGCCTGATGGGTCTTAGGTTATTGTAGCAGGAAGGAGAAAGTTCTTCTATAGCTTTGATTTAGTGAAAGCAAAAATTGATAATATTGGCCCCTGGTTGGCAGGGAGGAGAAAAGTCTGGAAGTTTTTGAGGTTTCCCCTGATTCAAGTACAATTGCCTTTGTGGGAAATGAAGGTTATATCTTGCTGGTTTCTACCAAAACAAAGGAACTGATTTGGACGCTAAAGATGAATGGAACAGCTCGTTCTTTAGCTTTTGCTGAAGATGGTCAGCAATTATTGAGCTCTGGTGGTGATGGCCAGGTCTACCATTGGGGCTTGAGAACAAGGGCTTGCTTCGGTAAGGCAGTCGATGCAGGTTGCGTAAACAGTACAAGTCTTTCAACTTCCCCAAATGGAAAATTGTCTGCAGCTGGTTCAGACAGTGGGATTGTGAATGTTTACAACAGAGAGGAGTTCTTAGGGGGCAAGAGAAAGCCTATCAAGACCATAGAAAATCTAACCACCAAAGTGGACTTTCTGAAATTTAACAATGATGCTCAAATATTGGCTATTTCATCTAGCATGAAGAAGAACGGCTTAAAGTTGATACATGTTCCATCATTTACGATATTCTCAAACTGGCCTCCCCTCAAGAAGTCCCTACAATATCCACTATGTTTGGATTTCAGTCCTGGTGGTGGTTTCATGGCCATGGGAAATGCTGGTGGAAAAGTTTTGTTATACAAACTGCATCATTACAATCATGCTTAAAAAGGAATGTGACATTTCAATAAAAGAAATACTGCTTTTATTGAAAATGTTACAGGTCAAGAACAAACAACAAAGGGAGACATCCAACATCTTACTCCTGTCTGGCCTTACCAAGAAGATTGGCAATTGTTGTGTTAAGTTGAAATTTCCAGAAAGTTTATTAGAGGAAGAAGAGGTGCTGTCTAAGACTCACTGGCCTTGGTGGATTGAAACCTTATTAAAAGATATATATATATATATATATATATATATATATATAATATTATTAAGCAATACTCTATGCTAGTTGTTTTTTTGAGAACTTTAGACTCTGTATTAGCTGAAAGCAGGAAACTTGCTAATTTGATAGCAAAACAGCCTCCAAATTTTGTAATGTGATGTAATCTCTTTGTCTGGTATCAAAAAGAAAAAAAAAGGCCAGTCGGTAGATATAACAAAACATAAACCTTGATTCATCTTATCCAAAAACAAAAAAGAATATAAAAAAAAAACTCTGAACAGAGTGGTAGCAAATAATAAGCTCCCAAGATAATACATAATACATATTACAAATGCAATGTTAGCAACCACTTAAGTCTTAACTGAGGCATCTGAAAATGTGGAGTTTGAACACAACATCGTCTCTCATCATCAGCTCAAACATGTACGCAAACATCTCCTACTTGCAAAGCATTTTCTCTCACAAATGCAGACCAACCAAGAGAGAACTCATATGATGAACATGAACATGAATAATTGTGTAACTTCACAGGCCATAATCGGTCCACAACTTGGAGCATCACGTACAGTAAGTGCACTTCCTTTGGCATGTTCCTTGAAGCCTTCTTTTGGTAAGTGGTTGATACAGCCACAGTACATCCTGCACAAAAGAGAACAGAAAATATTTTAAAAATAGTTTATTAGTTAGTGTAGAACCCATTCCTATGAAATGCTATTTTTTTTTTTTGGGTGCCTTCGGATGTCCATCAGCTTATTTTTTGTTTATTTTGTTCACAAGTATAAAAAACTAAAAATATACTAGCTAGTACCTTTTTTTGATACAATACAGTGGTACCTTGAAAAGGATGATGCTTCAAAAAAGTGTGCCTTCCCTTTTAAGATGAAAAGTTGAACCTAATAGGTCGTAACAATAATATTAGTTTTTGGATTTTGTTAATAAATGCTCCAAGCTGTGATTAAAATGCAATTAAACAATATTTGTATACATTTTTTAATAAATAAAATCAAAATGTAGAAATATATTAAAAAAAAAAATGCAATACTATTATGAATTTATGCGTATAAGCCAATAAATCAATAATATGTGTATTTTTTTTAATTGTGCATTTATTAATCTTAGAGCGCTCATTAACTAGATCCAGGTTCATCCATGCAGGATAATTATATAAATGTCAATGAAGTGATTCTATTGTTCACAATGATGTTGCAATATATTGTGATTTCCATCTACCTAAGATAATACGGCTTCATTTTAGGGTAATTTTTAACTATAAACAAAGCTTTAATCTCTCTTTCTCCTCAATTCTAAAACAAAATACCCTTATGACTTTCCCATATCAGCATCCCAAACATCCACAGTCACTCATAGCCTTTACAAAACACACAAGTCCACAATATCCGACCTCAACATTTTAAAATCTTAAAGTCATTGTCGCACAATATAAAATGCAAGCTCCCTTCCCTAGTTGTAGCCAACTCATAAGGGTTAGGATTAGATGGGATAACAATGTTGTAACTAGGTAGGTGTTGTCAAAAGATTAATGGTACATAGATCATTTTTTGTTTCTGTATTTAACATGGGATGATATGAAGAGCTATGGATAGGTATATATAAAGGAGTAGAAGTGCAAGAGATAAAAATGATAAATTGAAGTGCAAAGAGTTTTGCTTGTATATGTGAGGGAGGAAAATTTTTGAAACATTAGACCAAATAAAACAAAAAATCTTTATTTTACAATTAAAAAAAATCTTGAAACATTGAATCAAATGAAACAAAAAGTCAATATTTAATTTCTTCTTATCTTTATTGTGACACTTGGAAATTTTCAATTCTTGTTATTTTTGAAATATTATAGACCAAATTGAAAATATTGCAAACTTTATAAAAATACCGTTTACCAAACATATTTTGTGCCTCATGCTGCTTGAACATTGACTTGAAGCATTCATCAATTGGTAGTAATTTCATGGACTTTGTTAAAGAAATGTGAACCATTCACTCTTTGCAACGTTTGAAATCAAGTGGCAACAGCTCATTTTCGACTGGTGATGAAAAGGAATAATGAGCACGGTAAGCTCGAATCATCAACATGCTCAAAGTGTGTTGGAAATGAATAAAGGGATCAATTTTGTAGGCAACTAGTTAGCCAAACCATAACAACCTGACCAAAATTCTAACAATAGCTTGTGAAAATTGTGCCTTTAATCTTTCCTCCCACCTTTTTTCTAGTGTGTCTTCGATAAGGGTCAAGGTTGTTGGACAAAATATACAAACCCTATTGATAGAAGTTCCTGAAAGGCCAGGGCTGTAGATATAACAAAACATCAACCTTGATTCAATCCAATCCGAAAAACAGAAAAGGGATAAAAAGGTCTTGAACAGAGTAGTAGCAAAATAATAAACTCCCAAGATGATACACAATGCATTATTTACAATGCAACGTTACCACTTAATCGAGGCATCTGAAAATGTGGACTTTTAACACAACATCATCCCTCATAATCAGCTCAAATATGCAAACATCACCTACTCGCAAAGTATTTTCCGTTGCAAATGCAGACCAACCAGCATATAACTTACACGATGAACGCTGGTACATTCCTTCATAAGCGTATAACATAACTGGCCATAATCGGTCTGCAACCTGGAGCTTCATAGTGAGTACACTTCCTTTGGTGATAAAGCCTTTTCGCAATAAGTAGTTGAAAATGCCACCGGGTAAATTCTGTACAAAAAATAATAAAAGATATATAAAAAATAGTAGAACCCAATTGAATGAAATTAAAGCAGTTTTGAGGCAATAATATTATTTGTTACGCTGATTGTTGAAGGGCAGTCATATGGATGCCAGTGGTTTGATTATATTGTTCATAATGACTTTACATTCTTATTGGATTTCCTTCTACCTAAGATGATACTGTTAAATATAAATTAAACTTCAATTCCCTTAAAAACACAAAGAAGCAAACATCATTACCAACTTATGTCCAGAAACAACTCTCTAATACATGCTTTCTAATTAATCTATGAAAAATCAAAGTTAATAGGAGTCGCATTTCTAAAACCCAATAAGATGTTCAGCTGAAAGCTTACCATACCACCCTTACGAATGTATGATGGTTGCATGATAACCATGAAAAGGGGATTATCTGATTTAAAAGCATTGGCTCTCACAAGATTTTCAGCTTTTCCATTAGTAGTCATCAATTCTTGCTTCTTCTCAAGAGCCTTATATTCTTGGTTCTTCACAAGAGCCTTAGCTTTTAGCCTTCTCCGATTGGTAGACATTCCTACACCACCATCTTTTGTAGGACAATGGTCACGTGATAAAGACACATCTTCCATATTGCAATCAGATTCAGGTTTAACTAACGGGCTGCTTTTGCGTCCTACTCGATTTCTTCCAACCCCATGAGCTGATCCTGAAATGACATGAAAATATGAAGTCATGCACTTGAAATTAATAGTAAACAGGCTTACAAAATCAACCAGTTCCTTACCATTCAACAGAGGGCAATCAATATCATCAGCAGCCCGGAAAATGGAAACTTTAAAAGCAACTTCAACTCCATTAATTAGCTCAAAGATACAAACATCACCTACTTTCAAGTTATTGTCTCGTGCAAATTTCTTCCAACCCTGCCGAAACTTGGCCTTTGTTTGTGCTTTGTAAAAACTAAACTTAACAGACCAAGTTCCTCCATTAAAAGACCGGAGGATGAAAAATTCACCACTCATCTTCCTCATGTATTTTTTTGCAAAGCTGAATGATATACTCTATAAAAGATAAAAAAACGAAAAGGGTAATAAGGAAGATTTCTCCTTTTCAGCCAACAAATAAAGGAAAAAATGCTTTTGGTTTTGCTCTACAAAGGAAGAACCAATTTGTATCTTTGTTCTCATGCTAATGTATGTCATCTAAAAAGTGAAGTCAACAAATTTTTGAGCCTGCACATTTTTGAACTAGAAGCTTACCAATGAATTCCCAGGGTAAACATATGATGGCTGCATGACAAGCATGAAAAAAGGATTCTTAGATTCAAAAGCTCTAACTCTCTGAAGAGCTCTATCTTTCTCACTGGCAGACAATGTCTTCTCAATAACCTCAGATTTTGGGCATCTCTTTGTAGCTCCATTGCATTCTTCTGCTGAAAAATGAGGTTCAGTTAGGGGCTATAAAAAACATGACACTGTTATACTTTCACAGTCGTTCACATCTGCTATATTTCACACTAATCCACAAGTGCTATGGGAATGTTCACATTTTAAGCACATAGAGTGGATGTGAAAAAAAGAGAAGTGAAATAGTAGATGTGTGAGAATCAAAACCCCTAAACAAAAGTATAAGATTCAAACCTTTTGATTCTCGCCTAGTAAAAGATACCCCTGCATTCATTTGTGATTTCTCTAACACTGACCCTTTAGATTTAGTGAGTTCAGGTCTAAAATGTGTATCCCCTCCTGCATGCAAAACAGAACTTCTTGGATTGGTTTTTGCCCTTTTATTAGGTAGAGGGCATCGTAATGGTGATTTCTCCCTTGTTTTTTGGCTTGGCATAAAGCCATCCACGATTTCAAGAGAGTTATCAATATCATCCCTCTCAATGTCTTCCATCCTACGAACTTGGTGTTGGTCATCAAAAGGATAGTCTATTTCTGTTGCAGTGGCATCAAATATGAGTACATAAAAGTGTGAATTTCCTTCATATCTGAAAACTAGCAAGTGCCCCAGGGTTAGAGCATGACGGCTTGCAAATTCGCACCAACCATTTTGAAACCAAACCTCACCGTCACGTTTTGTCATCTGGACTTTCCATTTTGTACCATTTGGAACCGTAAGAAATGCCATATTTGACAGATCAACTCCATATTTGCTTATAAACTTTTTTGGAATCCGCTGTAAAAAGAATCTCAATAACATAAATGCAGGTTTTGTATATAAACACATGCAATCAATCAAGCCCTATTCTCCTTATGCAGTCAGTACCATTACAGGAAAAATGGATTTAGTCTTTCTTTTATATTAATACTTTAATAATAATTCAAAGAAGATATTTAGAAAAAAAATTTGAAGTGGCGTTTCAAAGGGGGGAAATGGTTTACAGAGTTGGGAAAATTGAAAGAAGTTTGAAGAAGAAACAAAAAAAACCAGACGAAAACCATATACGGTCCCAGATAGTGTTACTCTGCAGATATCGTTCTGGTGATACAGCAACAGAGTAAACGACCTGCAGCCTGCCTAAGGAGTTGAGTTACACGGCATGTAGTTCAGCGAGGGATGATTAGTGTCAATTCTTTTAAGAATGAGAAGCCACGTGTCCTGTATTAATTGGTGCTTAGAAAATCTGTTAGTTTGTGAGTATTTCCCGCTAAGTTAGTTAGGGAAAATCCTCATGTATAAATACATCAAAGCTTGTAATCTTATAGTGTGAATAATAATACAATTCGATGGTATATTGAACTCAGATATTCCCTCTATATTAAAAACTCGAAAAATCCAAGGCTACAGCCATAACCTACGCGCATTACAAAAGGGCAGATTTACATGACTACATGTCACATAGAATTAAGTCCTCCTATTTGCTTGTACTGTTTTCTTCTACTATTCTTGTTGTGCGGTCAAAGAAGGATTAAGACTTTTTTATTTTATTTTATATTATTACCATTATTATTGTTAAAAAAGAATATAATGATTGAATAAAAAGCGCTGAAGTGTTATATGAAAAAAAAAAAAAAAAAAAAAAAAAAAAAAAAAAAACCAATACAGGTTTACCTAGTGGATTATAAAGACATTGAAAAATATGCAGTCCGAAAAGAAGAAAAAAGAACTCATGGCCTAAGTACTTTCTAATATACTACTCCTTAATCAAAACAGTAGCCTTACCTACGCATTACAAAATGAAAGTTTCCATGACTACATGCATGTTACATAGAACCAAGTTCACGGATTTGCTTGAACTTGGGCACCAACAAATGTAAATTTTCAAGAATCACAAATAAATAAGACAAAGTGGACGTCGACGTTAATTAGCATATGATTTTCAGAGTGAAAGAGATCATGAAAGTGTTCTTACTAACTTTCCTTCTTGAAGAGTTTGAGGCATAACAATCTTGAAAAAGTGTGGGGCCTTTGTGGTAAGATCAGCAGGGCCATCCTCATTGTCTCTCCGCCATTGAAAAGTCATAGTTCTAGTTGAAGAAGTTGGAACTGTTTTTTGCTGAGAAGTTGAACTTTTAGATGCTTCTTAGGTTGAGTACTAAAATTTAACACATAAAAGCTAAGAGTAATAGTGCCTGAATCGTTTGCCTTTGTGCATTTTTTTTTTAAACTTTAATAGAGGCCATTAAAAAGAGTAGGTAGAGTAATGAAAATCCAATTAAAGCGTTGTCAATTCAAGCAAATCAATCCCAGGTGGGAGCCAAAGTGAAGTTGCAATTGTAATAATTAATATTTATTACCACCTTCCACCGGTCTGCTCAACGTAACATCCCGTTTAATTAACTAATTAAACCTTCTAGCGAAGTGGCCAATGGAGCAGTACCACTTAAAAATTGTGAAAAAACATTATAATTGTAGAATGTTAAATTTTCTTTTTAAAGAAAAAATATTAGATAAAAAAGAAAACCTAACTCATAAATTGTTGTACAACACAAAGAAAAGACCGCCACAAACTCTAAAATATATATATATATATATATATGTATATATATATGTATGTATATTTATATGACTTTACAGTCTACTTAAAACATGTATGTTGTAGATTCCTAATCATCTCCTTATTAGAATAGAAGTAGTGACGGAACTTGAAATTTTATTCGAGCGGCCAAACTAAATATATCATTTAAAAAATTAAATCTAAAGAGTAATACATACATATATATATATATATACACACATATATATATGTATGTATATAATATTTATTTATTACTTATACATGCATGGTACATGGAATATGGATAGATGGAATGTTTAAAATTTTGATTGAACACATGATATTTTCTTTTGTAAACAAAAATATTTATATCAAATAAGTCTTTCTTTTCCTTACAAGAAATGTTTTTTTTTTTTTTTTGCAAAAAAAAGTAAGCCTAATAAAAATAAAATATAATTGATATTCGTATAGTATACATTAAAAACACTTTAATTTGATGAGTTATGTATAACATAAAAGTAATTAGAGAGAATCAAAAAACATTAGTCAACTATAAAAATGTATTCTCCTAATATATATATATATAAATGTATTATATATTTTTTATAAAAATCTAGTGAGTTAAATTTAAAATTTATGTTCAAAATTATTATTATTATTTTTTTTACAAAAAATAAAAGAAAGAAAGATATTTGAAAAGCCAAGGGCCATGCATGTCTCCCAATAGAATAAATAATGCATTTCACTTTAACCAAACCTGAAGAGATCACGGTTTCCCAGAAAAAAAAAAAAAAAAAAACTCTGAAGAGATCATAAAAGGAAGATATATATCAATGTTTGCATACAACTTCTAATTAAATGGTGCGTATCGTTGGCCTTTGTGCTTTATAGAGGTCATTAAATAGCTAGAGTAATGCAAATCCAATTGAAACGTTGTCAATTCAAGCAAATTCAATCAGAAAGATATGGGATATGATCAATATTTATTACCAAATTCATCAAAAAACGCAATATTTATTATCAAATCCCATCTGTCTGCACAACATAATAGCCGAGTTTAATTAGCTACCTACTGCGTTTTTTTTCTTTCTCCCGTTTCTTTAGGTTTGGATTTTGTAGCGGAGTGATCAATCCGCCAATGCCGTGTGTCCAACCAGGGCTAGTAATTAATAATACTCGCAGTGGTAATTTAAATTCGGTAAAAGTTAATAGATATTAGAGACATTAGTTTAGAAAATATTTTTAAAAATTTGATTTATGGAAAAAAAAAAACAGATATTTTTGACATTTTTTATATTTATGATGAAAGTGGTATTAAAATTTGTCTAAAATTATTTATTACCAAATTCCCTAAGAGCACTTATTAACTGGATTTAGGGTTATTATATTAAGCTTTCCAATTAATTTCAAATAAATGGCTGCATTGAATTTAGATAAAAAATATATATATATATATATATATATATATATTTTGGCCCTTACATTTTGAGGTCAATCAATTTACTGCCTACATCTTAGTCGCACACAACTTTATAATAACAGGGTTTAATTACTAACCACTTACCCTTTTTTTTCCTCCACTTTAGGTTTGGATTTTGTAGCAAAGTACCCAATCTGTCAATGCCAATTATCCAAGCAAGGCTAGTAAATAATACCAGCAGCGTAATTAAAACATAGGGTTACCACATTCGGCTTCCCAATTAATTCAAATTTTCCATTAACAAAAGTTTAATTTCAAATGCATGCCTATATTGAATGTATTTGCCCTTTGAAAAAAAAAATTTGTGTTTCGTTGATCAATACAACTATATACTTAAATTTGATTAGAAAATTTAATGTAGGTGCACAGGGACGGCTCTACATAGAGTCCAGTGTGGTCACAACCTGGCCTAAAAAAAAGAAACAATTATTATGTATAAATTTTAAAAATTTATGTTTTTATTAATCTTTAAAATAACTTTTTGACTACCCTAAATTTTTTTTAAGCCCAACATAATTAAATTTTGGACAAAATTTGGTAACAAACTTAGCTGAGACTAAGGCTACAACTTTATTCAATATTTTTTTTTAATTGAATGTGAATTTTAATAAATTCACCATTTAATTACATTTTCTTTTTAAATCCTCCTTACTTGCAAAATTTCAAGAAGATAAAAAATCAATAGTTATGTCGTCAATCAAAATAATTTCGAGTTTTTGTAGTCTAAAATTATACATAAAAATTAATTTTTTGGATCAAATGGTTAATAACATCCGATTGGCATGAAATTCTAACGTGTTTTAAGAACATAGAGAATATGCAATTCATCGATTAGATTTTCAAAATATGTAATAATGTTAATTCATTTATTAAGAGTTATTACAACTAAGTTTGTAACTAAATTTTGTTCTTAAATCCTTAACAATATATTAGGTCCTTACAAATAAAAAGAAAAAGTTCAAGAAAAATTTTATTTAACTAAAATTTTGAAGAGACGTAGCTTGCAACATTGATAATGAGACTATCATGTAACAATTTCAAAATTTAAAAAAAAAAAAATTGTAAGATTTTATGTATTTGCATGTGTGTGTGTGTTTTGTCATTGTATGAAGTTCTCTTTTTATTAGATTTTGTATAATTTAAGTTTCTTAATGACCACCCTAAAAAAAATTCCTAGAGCCGCCACTATAAGTGCACTATATTAGGCAAAACATAGATTCATGACCTTTGATGTAGTATATTATAACTATAGGACTTCATTTAGCAAAGCAAGGACCATTATAGTGACAACAACATAATTTTAGCCATATATATATACATGAAATCAAAGTGTTTGGCTTATGATTGGTGGAGCTTAAAATTAACGATCATCAACAAGTCCACAAATGTCAAGATAAATAAATTCAAACTAGCACACCACTAGGAATCCTATAAATCACATTCAAGATCTAATGGTTGTAAATTGTAACACCACCGAAAAAAAAAAAAGTTTTTGATTATATGATTTTAAGTGGGTGGTATTTTTGTAATTAAACTCAAGCCCCACCCCTAGCCATTTTATGTCTCACATTGCCTCCCCCTCTCTCATTTATCAGCTGTCCCTCCTTCCCATGGCTTTAATAGTCGAAACAATTAAAGAAATGGAAAAGAGACCAGTTCTCGATTTTGACCAAATTGATTCTATGCTCGGTTCCTGGATGAACTGTCTGATCCTGTTTTTAAAACACTAATCCCTCCCCTCTTCTATCTCACGCCCCTTTCACTCATCACCCTCCCTCATGACTAAATCTTCAAGCATTCATATCTTCTTGCTCATTTCTTTTACTTTCTCTAGTCAAGACCTCCATGGTAGTGAGGAGTTCTCTTCATTAATCCTTCTAATAGCCAAAACCCAATAAGATTAGAGAGGTGGGTAGAGGAGTGCATATAGATAAACACAACTAAGAGAGGGAATAAGAAGATGAGTAGTGGATAGGGAAGTGGGAAGGTTTTTTTTTTTTTTTAAATTTTTTTTAATTTTATTTTATTTTATAAATGTTGGGTAGTTTTTTGTTTTTATTTTTGTGAATTTATAGTTTTGACCTTATTTCTTATATGTTAGGAATAAGGATAGATTATTTCAACTAGGGGTATTTTTGAAAGTCAAAAAGATAATAACTAACTGTAGGAACACGATTCTCAAACGGCCCAACAATGACGTTGGGCTCGCACGTGAAGGATCCCTCACAATAAGATTTGTAGAGAGTGGGCTTGAAAGGCTAGCGTTTGGTCACAGGGCGTTGGTCCAAACCGGACTTTAGGGAAACTCAGATGAGAAAAGGCTTCAGCCTGGATATCCAAGCCCTACAACTTTGTAACTTGAGGGATTGAACTCCTCGGATCATGTCCGAGGAGCACTAATGTCTTTCTCCGGTTACCCGGCGGTGGGTTTTTCGTGGTGGTGTACATATATTGTCCGGTCATTCTCATCCCTGGAGTTTTTCCCAGGAAGTGAGATGGGGATCCCCTTCCTGATTAGTTTACCTTTTCTTTTATACTAGCCTACGCTCGCTGTCCCTCTTCCACGTGTAGGGTCAACTTTTTCCAGGACTGATATTTGTCCCGTCAGTCTAATCCCGGAATTGTTGGGGATGGTTAATAAAGCCTAAGAATCCGGTTTTGTTAGGTGCAGAGTCTTATCAATGAAGGGTATTAAGGACAACTTCCCTGAGATATTTTTTGATCTTTAAAGTTTGCTCGTATACTACTTTCATCAATGAGACTTTGGGTCTGCCGAGGACTAAGCTGTCCTCGGCCATATCTCCGGGCCCTTTTGTGCTTCTCATTTTTGAGCTTGGGCCATGGCCTTCTTCGGCTTGGACCTGTGGACTCCCCATGAGCAAGCGGGCTGGGCCCATAAATCATTGGGCCCCACACTAACTTTCTAAAATTTTTTTTTGATAAGATTTGAATTGTTTTAATATATATATAAAGAGAAGCAATGTTATAATGTTTATTTAAAAAATTTAAACAAACCTACTCATCAATTAGAACCATATATAAACTAAAAATTTATGGATTGTTTGTATTCATAGCATCCCACATCCTTGAGACTCTAATCTTGATTTTGAAATTGTCTTTCTTGTTAGAAAGCTGATTAAGAAAACTGTATCAGGTCATTTTTTAAGTTTTTGACCCTTGCCTGTGTAAAACTGCAAATCATTCAATATGAAGTTTAGTTTAGTTTAGTTTTCTTTTTTCCTTTTTTCCCCTCTACACTGGGAAATGCATAACATTTATCTGTAACATTGAAATAATTATGCAGATCATGTGTTTAAATGATAGTGATATTAATCGACTAAGAAACTATTGGATGAGTTCAATATAAAATATATTTGTATTTGAACAGTGATGATGCACAAAAATCGTCATTGAGCTGACTGTCCACAAGCGCTCCAATGGGGTGCCCAAGAAATAAGAAAACCAAGAACCAACAGAGAGCACTGATGGGGTGCTGGCCAAAAACCCTTCAAAGGTTAAGTCAGTGAAAGAATAATCACCAAGAACTCAATAGTGTGAGAGTTAGGGATTTTTTGCATGCCTTAGGTATGAGAAGGCTTGGTGCTTTTATAGTGGCGGAGGGCTAACCAAGATCCCATGAACATAGAATTTGTCCTTGTATGGAAGATACGGAGTTAATGCTCAGAGATCCCAGGGCCTTTCTTCCCATATTGGGAAAACATAAACGTGGAATAGGGCCTTTAGGCATAGCGTGCAAGTTATTACCATGTAGGAATTTATGAGTGGTGAGCACTCAAGGCCATGTGGGGCCCATGGATTGACCGTTGGGCTCATGTTTTCATCCGTCGGTTTTTGCCTACCCCGTTCATAGGGTTTCTCATTACTCATTGGTGTGACTCTACTTCTATCTGTCGGTATGAGTCAAGGCTTTCTGGTCCATCGGTTATATGAATAGTCACCTGGTAGGGTTTTTGATGGAAGATCGGCTCGTTGGCCATCCTATGTAGTCCAACAGGTCTATGATCTTATAGGATCCATCCCATGTATCCAACAGGTCCATGACCTTCTGGGACCCACTGGGGGAGTCCATACATCCCAAAGGACAGCAGGTTTTATAGGTCTAGACAACAATGCCCTTATCAAACAGTAATGGTTATATATGCAATAATGATATATACCTTCAAGAATTTTTTTTTTTTAGAGAGATATCTTCAAGAAATTAGTACCCACTATTCAGCAACAAAAAAAAAAAAAAAAAAAAAAAAAAAAAAATTAGTACCATTGGTGTCACATTAAATCTGTGAGAAAAGAAAATACCACAATATTATGCCATAACAATTGTAATTCTGGGCTTAAGCTTAATCGATATTAAAAGATTTTAGGGGAAAAAAAAATCAAAAGTAAGCTAACTTGGATGAAATATCATGTATTTTGTAAGACTGAAGGAAATAAAGACACTATAATAATTTAAATAAATACTGGGAAGTAGATATCAGGATAAGAACAAAGTTAAGAGACTTTTTAAAAGTACATCAAATTTCAAAGAGCAACGCAACTAATAAAACTTTATTTTAAAAAACCGAAAGCATTATTAAGAACTTCCTTGCATAACTTCTAATGCAGAATGCTTTATACATAGTTAGTATCAAATTCATTAAATATCTTTATATTTGTTTTCCTATTTATAACAAAAAAAAAAATAGTCATTCTTTTCAAAACAACTGAGTTGTACACATTTAAATAAGTAGTGGCATAATTAGTTGAAAACGTTATTGTAAGAAATATATGAGCTTTAAATATACTAGTCTCATCATATGCGTTCCACACGTGCGATGTGACTCTTTTTTTATTTTGAGTTTAATGAAATTTTTAAATTTGAATTTATCTATTGTTAGTGAAGTTACATAGGAAGGAATTTTTAAAAAACTAAAATTTAAGATTTGAAATTGAGTATATTGCTGAGTTTAGTATGTGCTAGTTTTTAGGAAAAAATGTATCAAACGGACGTGAAATATATTTAAAAAGAGAATGTGCTATATTTTAGAAAAAATGTTTTTTTGGTATTTTTTTCTTAATTTTGTTGAATTACAATTTTAACCTTTTTTTTTTTAAAGAGTAAGGATTATCTAATTAGACTAGTGGTATTTTTGACATTTTTCAAAGTCGTAACTAACTTTCTGAATCCTCATAATATATAGAGATAAATTTTTTTACCTTGCACCACCAACGACTTAAATAAGTTTGATTGGATAGATTTGGAGGTTAAAATTTCTTTATTAATTTTTTGATTCAAGTTATTTCAATTTTTGAAAGAAATTTTTGATTTGAACTTTAATTCTCTTTTATTGGACTCAAATTTTTTTTTTTTTTGGAGAAAATTGCAACTTACCCACCTATGGTTTGAAATTTGACATTTTAGCCACCTGAGGTTAGCTCAATTAGATTTCTGTAACCCACCTTTGTTAAATACAAAGCTAAATATGTAATTTTGTTCCACTTTTATATCTCTCTCCTCCAAAAACACAAAAAGCATAAAAATAAAAGATCAAATAAGATAAAAAAAGAATCCAACGGAACACTTGTATCATGAGATTTCAAATCACAAGTAAGTAACTTAAATTACGATTAAATCTCAGGTGGATAAATTGTCAAATTTCAAACCATATATAAACAACTTAAATTTCCACTAAACCACAAATGGGTAAACTGTAATTTATCATTTAAAAAAAAAAAAAAAAAAAACCTGCCAATGAAACCTCCAAATTGTGTGAAACCAAACATAGTAGAAGAACACTTTATCAGTAATTCCGCAGATTCGGTTTAGCCAATGCTACTGTGAAGTTAATGGATGTGCTGATTTTCTTGCAAGAAAGGGTGCGACGCAGAATGAAGATTTTTGTATTTTGATTATCCTCCTGTGGACTTACTCCTTGCTTTTAACCATGACTTGTTTGGGCTGTATTTAAGTCGACGCTACCCTTCTGACCTTTTTTTTTTTTTAGAAACCGGCCAGTGAGGCCATCTTTATTGGAATGCTTGAAAGTCAGCCAAATAACAATTATAAAGGTCAAGTGGAACAGACTCCATCCACACTAGAAAATGAGAAAACAACCTAGCTCTCTTAGCTAAGACATCTGCTAACGCATTACCTTGCCTACAAAAATGAGAGAAAGAAAATTTCTGAAAAGAGCTAATATAAGACCAAATGTCTTTAATAATATGACCAAAAAAGAGTACATGGAAGTCTGGTTTCGAATGGCTTTGATGGATGTCTCTGAGTCTTCTTCAAAAATAGCGTTGAGGAAGCACACTTCAAGTGCAAACTAAACTGCACGCCTGGCTGCCATAGTCTCGAGGATCACCACAGATTCTAGTATAGGAATTCTCTCTGTCATCTCTGCTAAGACCTCACCTCTATCATTCTGCGCTACAACTCCAATCCCTGCTGCATTAATTTCCTCAAACATCGCCCCATCAAAATTTATCTTTATGTGACCAGAATCTGGTGGCTCCCACATGGATATTGTCTTCCTCACCTTCATCTTCGAGTTTGGCCAAGACTTGTGAAATTCCTGGAGCTATTTTCGAGCCTCCTCAGCAACTCTGTTGATCGGCACTGCCATTTCCCCCACCCTTAACTTATTTCTTCAAGTCCAAATTACCCAACTTGTCATAGCAAACAACTCAATGTCAAAGTTTGAGCTGAAAAAGAGATGTAGTAACTCTACATAGTTATGAACCCGATAAAATTGTGATGGAAGCAAGGCAAATAGTGAACCCCAAACTTCTTTAACCAATGGACAGAGCCATAGGGCATGGAGTGAAGTTTTCTCACCTGACTTACATTGAATACAGCTAGCACTGTTAGTGACCTTCCTTCTACTCAAGTTATACATAGTAGGGAGAGATTCAGTGCATGCTCTCCATATGAAACATTTGACTTTATTTGGAATCCTTAATTTCCACAAACTTGACCAGAACTTCATGGTACTTTCTATGTCTGATAACGAAGCTTCCTCACTGTTCTGAGCCTCACATAGAAGGTTGAATCCAGATTTCACCGAGTACAAGCCATTATTTATGAACTACCAAATTAAGACATCTTCTTAAGGGGATGAGCAGAAAGGAATAGATTTAATTTTATGTGCCTCATGTGGTAGGAAAATTTCATCTATAAGAGCTGAGTTCCACCATCCACTATTGCTATCAATGAGTTGATTTACAATGGCATTCTTTAACAATGTTGACACTGTGGAAAGCATCCGACCAGCACCACTTCCAGGCAACCAAGCATCCTTGAAAATTTTTGTCCTTAACCCATTCCCTATCCTCCACTTTGCTCCCATGGATATAACCTTCCTTGCTTGTAAACTACTTTTTCAAGCAAAGGAGCCCGAATTTGATTTTGCCTCTTTGGAAACTATTTTGCCTTGAACACCATGTAGAACAAAGAATCAGTGTCATGAACTAATCACCACACTTGCTTTGCTAGCATCGCTTTGTTAAATTTTCCCAATTCTCTAAACCCCATCCCTCCTTTAGATTTTGGCTTGCATATCGTTTCCCAATTTTTCCAATGAATCTTCCTCCTATCTCCAAGTTGACCCCACCAAAACTTGTAGATCATAGCTTCAATATCATGACAAAGTCCTATAGGGAGCTTGAAACAACTCATAGGGAACGTGGGAATTGCTTGCCCCACAGCTTTGAACAACACCTCCCTCCTCGCTTGAGACAACAACTTTTCCTTCCACCCTTGCAATTTTACCCAAACTCTTTCCTTTATGTAATTAAAGCTTGCCATTTTATTCTTCCCCACCACCGCCGGTAGACCTAGGTATTTCTCATATTCCTTTATCTCAAGTACACCTAGGAAGTTTTTTATGGCGGATTTGGAACTCACAGAAACAAATTTTCCAAAAAAGATAGTGGTCTTCTCAGGATTTATTTTTTGCCCCAAAGCGAGTTCATACCTGTCCAAAATAATTTTTGATTACTTGAACCACCCTTAGTTCAGAATAGCATAAGAGGAGAGTGTCATCTGTGAAAAATAAATGGGTGATTTTAGGTCCATTCCTACAAAGAGAAAAGCCTTTGATATCCCCTCCATCACCGCCATTTGAATTAATCCGTTGAGCCCCCCGGAGCAAAGTAGGAACAAGTAAGGAGATAATGGATCTCCTTGTCGAATTCCTCTTGTAGAAATGATATTTCCCTTCGGTTCTCCATTCAACAAAACGGAGTAGGACACCGAGTTTATGCAGCCATAGATCAGGTTAATCCACCTCTCATGAAACCCCATTTTCCTCATGACTTCACATAAAAAATCTCATTCCACCCTATTGTAGGCCTTGCTCATGTCAATTTTCATAAAACTTGATCTTCCTGTCTTTTTATTTTTCATGCGATGTAAGGATTCATAAGCCACCAAGATGTTGTCAGAAATTGCTTTATATGCTTGAAATGCACTTTGGGAATCTGAAATGATATCGGAAATCAGTGACTTTTTGGGGATTTTTTACTTTTGGAACCAAGGTGATGTATGTGTGATTCAGATTGGGAGGGATAATACCTGAATTGAGGTAAGAGAGGATTGCTTGGGACATATCATCTCCAATTCTTTCCTAGTAGTGTTGATAGAATATTGGCGGCATCCCATTTGGGCCAGATGCCTTTAAGGGAGACATCTGCTTCAGTGCCAGGTCCACTTCAGCTTTGGTGAACTCACTTAACAGGGATTGATTCATTTCAGAGGAGACCAATTGTGGAGTATCAACCAAGACAACCTCTACGTATTCACTGACCAGGTTTGAGGAGCGGAACAAGTGTTGAAAATAATCCATAAATAGCCTAGCTAGTTGATCCTCTCCTTCACACCACGATCCATCCACCATTCTTAATTTTTTAATCTCATTCTGTCGATACCTTTTGGAAGCCCTGCTATGAAAGTATTTAGAGTTTTGATCCCCTCCTTTCAACCAAGCAGATTTTGCTTATTGCTACCATAATTTTTCTTCTTGGGTTAAGAGATTCCTCAGTTCACTCTTGAGACTAAGAAACCAATTCATGGATCCACCTTTAACAGCCGCCATCTCGGCCTCTTTTAATTTTTTACTTACCTCAATCAGCTGCCTGTAATATTTCCAACAAATCTTCTACTCCACAATTTCAAACTAGCCTGGCAACTTTGTAAATTATCAGTTACTCAAACCATTGGAGAGGAATCCGAGTGGGTTGATGTTCAGGTTGAGTTGACTGCTTCATGGTAGTCCTCTTCTTGTAACCAAACTTGCTCAAACCTCCGTGGTTTTTGATGTCGAATTGGGATGCCTAAGGGGTGTATGATGATAGGTTTATGGTCAGAGCACCCACATTCTAAGTGATAAACTTTGGAAGCTGGGAAGAGTGATGCCCAATCATCATTAGCAATTGCTCTATCAAGACGTTCCCACACCATGACACCTCCTGCTATATTTTTTTCCACGTAAATTTATTGCCTACGAAACCCATATCCATAAAGCCATATTCATCTAGGACATTCCTAAACCCCTGCATTTGCCCCAAAGGTCGTGGTCTCCCTCCCACCTTTTCATGAGATTTCAAGATTTCGTTAAAATTGTCCTCGCATAACCATGGGAGATTAAATCTTGAATTCAAACTTCTCAAAAGATTCCAGGATACATGATCATTGTAAGTCTCAGGCGCACCATAAAAACCTGTAAACCGCCAAGAATTCTCCCTACCTTCATTAGTGATAACATCAATATGGTTAAGAGAGGATGAATCAACCCGAAGAAGAAGGTCAGTTTTCCATAACAGCACTAAACCCCCTCCTTGATTAATTTTTGAAACCACATGCATGTCTCTGAAATTCAGTTTCCTCAGAAAATTCTTTAGCCTAGCTTCAGCTAGCCATGTTTCGACAATGAACACGACTATAGGATCTTGTGCTTGAATTAGATCACTGAGTTCTTAAATTGGTTATGGGTTCCCAAGCCCACGACAATTCCAACATAAAAGACTCATTGGTCTTGGCTGGGCTGCACAACAACCTCCACCATTGAGAGAATGTTTTTGCTATCTTGCTTTGAGACTCCTCTGCGCTTAACAAGTACATCATCATAAATCTCATCCCCACTTGATTGTTTAGCAAGAACTAGGGGTTTCGAACTACTTTCAACCTCTGTTCCAGACCTTGGAATTCTTTTCCACGTTGCCTATCTTGTGTTTTCAACCACAGTAATAGACTCTTAGGGTTTATTTTTTGGGGCTAACATGGGGGCATGTGCTTGGGATGGAAAATTTGCGGAGGCACGTGAGATAGGAGTTTTATCTAATCTGTCGAAGATAGGAATTGAATGCTTTGCGTGGACTTCTTTTTTTGAGTTATCAAAAATCCAAGATCGTGGTCAATCTTTGAGATTTTTACATTAAAAAGCTCTTCCTGAATAGCTTGACTCATTAAAGATGGGCTAGATATATGTAAGGAAACGTTTGATTTTTGAGTAAAGGATTTACTCAAATCACGCCCCTCATTATTTTTGGTTGCCAAATTGAGAGGATTAGCATTTAAGGTTGCCCCATAATTAGTAACGTCCGTGTTTTCCAATTGATTCACCGATGAGGATTCAACCCCTTGTACAACCACCATGGATGGAGGTTTGCATGGAGACTTAGTTGTTTGAGACTTCTTTTTTCTTGCTACATAATATCCTGGTGCTACCACTAACGACCGCCATGGATTTGGAGTAGATGAGGCATGAATCCAAAGACCATACTCCTGATCATCGAGGGTACCATCGCTATCAATCCATAGGTCGCAGTCCTTGTTACTGTGATTGAGACACCCACACAATAAAAGATGTTAGGTAATCTCTCAAATTTAAATTTCACCCAGTCTTCAGACCCTTCCTCGAGAGCTATGATTTTGCCCTGACATAGTGGGAGAGTAATATCAATCCTCACTTGAATTCTTATAAAACTTCCTCCCTCCATCTCTGCCAATTTAGTAGTTTTAGCAACCTCCCCTATCACTGTGCCTAAATCTTCTGCCACTTTTTTGTTCCTGAAACGAACAGGAATGTCATGGATTTGAACCCAGATAAATACCTTAGAGAAACTCAATGTATAGACAGGTGAGTGTTTCTCATATTTCTTGAGAACCACCAGATGCTTATCAAAACTCCACGGCTTCCCCCTGAAAATCTTCTCTACCTTCTCTTCATCATCAAAAACGAAAAGGATAACATCGTCCCCCACACTACGAGCTTTGAAACCATTTATTGTATGCCACAATGGATTGAATGTTCTAATAATAGCATCAATATTCAAAGCCTTACTAGTCAGAAATTTGGCAACGATAATGAACTTAGCAGAACTTCTTTCTTTTCTAAGCGGCATCTTATCACCCTCCCTATCGTTCAGAGATAAGTTGCTCCAATGTTTTGTTAACAAGTCCATGGATTGTAGAATTTGGAAGGGAAGGGGCTGAGAGCACACCACTCACACTCGTGTTTCCCAAGGACCCCGAAAGAAAGGGAACCACAAAGCCTAAGAGTAACAATGTTACCCTAGGGATAACCAATCCTACTAGAAGGAACCAAAATTCTACAGCCTAAGATAAGTTGGGAAACCCAAGCTTACTTAGCGACAGAGAAACAACACTGCCCTGTTGACTCTCTGCTTGTGTAGTTTCTCTATTTTATTCCCTTTTACCCAAAAAAAAAAAAATCAGTGGCGTGTAAACATAGAGTGAATGTCTATATATATATAAATGAAAATGGGCCATGGCAAAGCCTATCTCACTGTAAATTTCTCATTGGGTGGGCTCATTAAAAATAGTAGTACATTACTTTACTTGCATAGAATTGATACCAAAGCCCATCTCACCGTAACGATTCAAAAAATTGAAATTTTGTTGGGCCACCACAAGACCATAAAAGAAGGGCTCTAAAATTTTTTGTTTCCTAGAGCTCTGAGAACTGAGAAGCCAGTGCCTATCTTATACACAACCGTAACCCCATTTATTGCACGTGCCATTCCCGAGCTTCTTTTCCTTCCGTGGAGAGTCAATAAGGGCCCACACAATGCCCCACAGGAACCATATTCCTTCAAGGTTGTCTACTTCAGCCCACCTTAATGCCCCCACATTGGGTCACAAGCCCACGTTACAGAGCTCGGCGTTTCCTAGAGCTAATTTACCACCAAAATGTGCACACTGCAGCCGTGAGTCCCAAAACCAAAGGAAGCCGCAGCCAAACCTTCGCTCTCTCCTCCAATCTCACTTCCGCTCTTCTAGCCGGTCACAGACAGTATATTGTTTTTTTTAAGAGCTTTGGCTGAATGATTTGGTTCTGGATAGTCTAAAATCGCTTAGCAGCTGACCAGGCTGGTTGGTTCAAGTATTCCCATGTAGTAATTTGCGTCTAATATTAAGCTTTCCATGCTCATTGCTAAATTGAAACGCTTATTTCGGAAGTCGTCTTTATATGAGTGGACTTCACCATCATTGTCAATTTTCACCTAGAATCTATGGATTCCTTAAGTTGTTTCTGTTCCTTTTTGTTTATATTTTGTGTCTACTTCTTTACTGGAATGATAAAATTGTAGTGTTTGTGATTTCTTGAGTATTTATTATGTAAGACCTGGCCCATCTGTATATATATGTCATTGAATTGGGCAGATGCTGAGATGGTGCATTTCATTGTCGGAGTTTTTTTAACTGATTTTTTTTTTTTTTTTGGGGTAAAATTAATAATTGAATATGGAAACGGGACATTATGGAGATCAGACATCCTTAGTGGTCATTTGTAGCATGCAGCTTCCTTGACCTTTTTCATGACTCATGACTAGACTTAATCTATATATATATATATAAAACCGAAGTCTTTGGAGCTTCCACAATTTTCCACGTCATCACTACTTTCTTTTACTTTTTCTTTTTATTTTAGATTATTTTTATTTTTGGTTTTATATCTTATCAAGTATTACAATAGTATAGTTTAAATAAAACTCTATTAGATATATGTTTCAAAAGCTTGAAAATTCTATTTCAACTAAAATTCTATAACAAAAATTTTCACAAATATAAACTTTTGCCAAGGTCGAAACCCTTCATACTCACTCAAATTTTCACAAAGAAAACACACATATCAAATTGAAGCCATAGTAGGAAGCAAGTTGATTCTTCAACGAGAACAAATCCTGTAGTACAAAGACCACCTAATCGCTTTTAGTTTTGAACTCGATTGTCTTATTAATAACAAAGTCTATGAATTGCAGTGATGGACAGTCGTCCACAAATAACATCCACGCAAGGGCTTGATGTTCTTCTTAATTATCTCATATAATTCTAGGAATTATTTTATTTAATATTTTTTGGAATTAATATATTTAGATGGTTGGCATAACAGACAACGTAAAAACAATTTTCTGTCATTTATGTTGCCTTCTACATAACCCTAAATCAATGTTGAAAGGTTGTGTTTTACAACCATTTGATTTTGGTGACCAAACCCTGCACCTATGATTGTTTATGATTATTTTTGTTCATTGATTGTAGTTTAAACCCATTAAAACTTATTGCTTGATGGTATTTCATGGTTTTTTTTTTCCCTTTACTTTTTCTTTCAAGGTTGCTAGGAACACAACCTAACATGTGATTTTTTTTCATTGTTTAAAGTTTAGACCCATTAAAATTTAAAACTTATTACTTTATAGGTTCATATACTTTTTTCTTCTTCTTATTTTTCTCTTTTGAATAGTCATATATTTTTGGCATTTTGGAAGTTTTCACATCTGAATTTTTGTGTTAGTTTTTGCAATATTTGAACATGTTTAGCAGGTTTCAACAACTATACCATGTATTATTCTTTTGAAGGTAATCAATTTTTCTTTTATATTTCTCTATTATAAAATCATATATATATATATATAGTTTTGTTTGAATAATTTATAGGATGTAAATCTTATGATTCCTTAATATTTTTTGGCCTTTTGAAAGTTTTAACATCTGACTTTTTGAGTTATATTTTTGTAATATCTAAAACTATCTAGAAAATTTCAATGATTATAACCATGAATTATTATTTTGAGTGTAACAAATTTTTCTCTTATATTTCTCTGTTGTGTAGTCACACACACATATATATTTTTATAATTTTTAAGCTCTTAATCTTTTGATTCTTTTCAATAGTTATAGGTTTATAGTCATGAACTATTTTTTAATATTTTTCATAAGTCATTGCACGTTCAAACAATGACTTCTTTATCAAATTGTAACACAAATTGAAGTTATATAAGACCAATTCATGCAATAATGTAGTTTCTTAATCAATTTAAAATTTTATAAAATCATTTTAGTTTACCACATAAATAGGTAGGTTCCCGTGCATAGCATAGGCTAGCGACTAGTAATCAGTAAGTCTTGTTCCTTAGGTAGTTCACTAGGATGCCTTAGAACTTTATGAAGGTAGGGCAGAAGTATTACTGCCAGCAGTAGTTTGTGTTTATGTTTATATCAATTAAGACTTTGTCTTAAGAGTCTTGGAAGCTTCAATGATGAGATAGTTCATTAATTTGTGAAAATGGTGCTTCCAGCTTTTGCTTATTGAGATTTTTTTTTTAGGAAGTTTATGTTGCTTGATATTACCCTTTTTCTATATATGCAATTCCTCTCAAGGTGCTTTGTATGTTTTTGTCCAGAAATTATAGGGCTCATAATGCCTTTGCAACTGTTCAGCTAAATATCTATTAGATGTTTCGCAAACGTTCCTAAATATGTTGTAGATGTTTGCCAAAACTTCATTGTCCAAATTTTCAGTAGACACCATTTCAAAAGAACCTCATTTTTTGGGAAGATGGGTTTTGTCTCAATTTATTTCATTTGAACTCGTCTTTAGGAAAGACAAATTTCAAGTGAATTAAATTTTATTTTATCTCGTTTTTAGGAAATTCAAATTCCAAACTCTTTTTGAGGAAAGACAAGTTTAGGACTTATGAACTTGTCTTTCCAACAGACGATTTCAACTTGGAGAGCACAAAAGAACATTATATGCACGAGGTTTTTATTTTTACTTAATTAATCAGAATTTATTGATAAAGAAAACGAGAACTCTATGTTCACGATGGTGAACGCAAAGTATCATAAACAATTACAATCGAATAAAAAAGAGAAACTAATAGAATGCTGGAAATAAAAAATGGTAGTTGTGGGGCCAGAGAACTTACGACCCGGCCCACTTTCCACTAGGGCCCAGGGCCCGTGCCAAGGAGGGTAGTTGCCGAGGACGAGTAGGAAAAGACCAAATAGCCTAGAGACGCAGCCGAGGATGACCCTGACCTCGGCATCCCGAGACTTCGAAGGGAAGAGTGACATGCCATCAAAGGCAGTCTCCAAAAGGCCCCCAGGAGAAGAGGCGAGTAGAATGGGACCCACGTGGGGGTACGGTGTGGAGGTGGTTCAAGGTAAATACGTCTCCTCCGCATTGAATGCGTCCACAAATGTCCTAACCATATTAATGAGAAAAGACGCCTGAACAGTGTGGCTTCGGTTATTGCAACTAACAAAAAGCAAGGGGAGGCGGCTGATGGGACAGATACTTGAATAGGCACCTGCCTGATCAACAGGTGGAGGGCCAGGATCAGCCAAGAAGGGCTATATAATGTGAAGACTGATGTGCCAAAAAGGGGCTGGGAAAAAAGGCCAAGAGCCAGAGCCTCCTAGATCGTATCGAGGAGAATGACTCCTCGAGCGAACATGGCTTACTTTTGTATGAACACCACGACTTACCACCCTCAGGTGACTAAGGCCTAGCCTTTCAAACCCACGCTCTACAAATTATATTGTTTGGGCCGTTTTACGTGCGAACCCAATATCATTTTGTGGTCGTTACAAATTGAGTCCTTACAATTGGCGCCGTCTGTGGGAAAGGCTTGTGTGTTGGCACAGGCGGTGGGTTGAGAAAGTCTCCCCGTCACTTCCAATGGCTCGTTATAGTGCTCTAGCACAAAGTTCCATTAGGGGCTATGCTTTTTCATTAGGGGCTACGCTTCGAAGCGCCGGTAGAGCGGATGGTTCTAGGGGCTTGGCCGAGGGGCTAGTCCCCCCAAACCAATGTCCCATACCTTGGCCGAGGGGTTAATCTCCCCAAACTTAAAGAAAAATGTAAGTTTTGGACATAACCAAGGTATTGCATGGTCCTCGGACTCAAATCTATGGGGAAACCAACTACTTAAAAATCAAGTTTTGGACAGAACCAAGGTATTGCATGGTTCTCGGACTCAAACCTATGGGAAAACCAACTACTTAAAAAGCTAAGTTTTGGACAGAACCAAGGTATTGCATGGTCCTCGGACTCAAACCTATGAGGAAACCAACTACTTAAAAAGCTAAGTTTTGGACAGAACCAAGGTATTGCATGGTCCTCGGACTCAAACCTATGGGGAAACCAACTACTTAAAAATCAAGTTTTGGATAGAACCAAGGTATTGCATGGTCCTCGGACTCAAACCTATGGGGAAACCAACTACTTAAAGAAAAAGCTAAGTTTTGGATAGAACCAAGGTATTGCATGGTCCTCAGACTCAAACCTATGGGGAAACCAACTACTTAAAGGAAATCTAGATACCAAGTTGGACCTAACAATACACGGAACATCTCGGATGATGCCTATATCTCCACTGAAGGAGGTTCAAACACGAGTTCAATGCCCTATGGGTGCGGGTGAGCTAGCATTCTGAAACATGATTCTAAATATATCGTATGCATAACTATATATACTTATTAAGATAACTAGTTCAAAAGTCATAAGGTCCATAACAATAGTAAGTATCGACGAGAGCAACTAACATGTAATCAAAAGGAAAGAGGAAGAAAATAATTTCATATATGTGTTCAACAGGTTCAACTGCAAGCAAACTATAAAGTTTTCAAAAATAAAAGAGAAACTAGTTAATCATTAAAACTAAAAACAAATGCGGAGGCTGGCCGGGGTTTCTACTTCTTCAATTTTGTGTCGGCCACATCCCGGGAAGGCAGAATAGGACTAGCTTCGACGCCCTGGAGGACAGCCCCTTCTGGGGAAGGCTGAGTAGGATTGGTGTCAGTGCTCTTGGGGACCTCAGCGAGGGGAATTGCCTGCAGGGGCTAAGCAAGAATGGCTGGCTCTTCGGCAACAGGAATCTGAGCTCCAACCGCAGGCTCGGCAACCTCCTTGGGCATCTCGGGATTAATACCTCCAGATGCTTCTATCGCATCATGAGGCTCTTCCCCTTCAAGCGACTCGCCAGAAGGGACGCTGATCTGTGCAGCTTCTGACTGAGTAACAACTGCCTCGTGTTGATCGCTCACAGCCTCGGAGCTGGCGGAAGCTGCCTCACGGATGGCAGGAGGGTAAAATATGCTCTCTGCCTTCCACAAATCAGACGACGCATCCACCCCAGCTTGTTTTAAGGCCTCTTCCCAAACCTGAGAGTAGTATAGCCTGCATACTCCGGGAATTTAGGCTTTAAGGGAGGCTTGGGTTTCAGCTACCCCCGTATTGTAACCCTCATCCTCGGCCTTATCCTTAGCAGCTTTGGCCTCGTTTCTGGCAAACTTAGCCTCCTGCTTGGCCCTCACGGCTTTGTCTTGGGCAAACTCCGCCACGCCCTTAGCATTCTCTGCCATGATCAGTTTTTTCTTCAAATCACTGATCTGCTCCTTGGCTATCTGCAATTGATCATCGGCTTCGAGTAGACGTTTTGTTTGTTCCTCAGCCTGTTTTTGGGTGCCATCTAAACTCGCCGAGGCACTATCCCTCTCTCGGATAGCCTCCTTTAAGGCCTCCTTAGCCTTTGCGAGGTCGTCCTCGGAAGCTTTGAGGGTCCGCGCGGCGTCTATGCGTTTGGTGCATTCATCTTCGGCGGCCTTACTCTGCTTGTTAACCTCCTCCTCCATCTTATAGGCGGTCTGGAGAGCCTGTCAAGTGAGATAAATGCATCGTGAGTGAAAGTCCGGGAGCAAGAGTTAATAGAATTTTTGGGTTTCCAGAGTCTTATCATGCCCAAGTATCTCTTTACACTGAGGAAAACCTCTTGCATCCTCATGTTCTTTAACTCATCCACATCGGTGGGAAGCAGCATGGTTCTCCTTAATGCGTCGGCCACATAACTGCCTTCGCCATCTCCAAGGTCCCTCATGGACGCGGTTTCCAGCAGTGGCCCCCCGTGGAGCATTGGGGCGGGAAGCCAGGCGCTTGGCGAGGATTGGGCTTCTATCCCTTTCCCCTTGCTTTGGGCGGATTGGGCTTCGGTCTCTTTACCCTTGCTTTGGTGCCCAATCTTTAATTGTTTCACACGCAGGGCTTCATCCCTCTCCTTAGAATATTGGGATTTTCCCCCGTCCATGGGTTCCTTACCTTTGGGACTCCTTTTTCTCTTTGAGTCGGTGGGCTCTGGCCGAGAAGGCAGAGCTGTTTGAGGAGAAGCAGGAAGTTTGGGGCGGGGAGATTGTGGCTGCGACTTGGTGGAGGATGACCTGGTCTGGATGGGCTGGGATTGAGGTGGTGGAGATGGAACATTGGACTACAGTGTTCCTTGTGCACCCTTCCCCAGTTGACCCTCGAGGAGGTTGAGTAAGCTGGTCGAGGGCTTTCTCTTAAGTCCCATCTTGGCTCGGGAGGATGTACCCACTGACAATAGCTCCGCTTCGGACAAGTCTGGGTCCCCTAGATCGCCAGAAGGATCCTCGGATGGGTCGGCTTGATCAAATGCCCCAAAACCCTCCTTGGACGGATCCAAATTATCTTTGTCCTCCGCTGCGCGATGAAGCGACGAAGAGCCCACCAATGGGATGCCCACTGGGACAGGAGATCCTTTGGAGATAAAAAACCCTTGTTCAACTACGGTAATTTTTGGAAGCCGAGGACGATTAGCGCTAATCACGTGCTTTAGGTCGGCGAACGACATCTGAAGGGGAGCGTACCCTAAGATTTTGTGAGCGGCTCTGACTTGACCATCATTGTCATTTACAAAAACTGCCGCCTGAAGAACAGTCTCCAAGTCCACCCGGTTAACTAGGTGAAAGTGCCGATGAAAGGCGTTGGGATCTGCAAGAAAAAGACATGCACATGGTTAGTAACCGAATCACATCAAATTAAAATGGTGCAAAGGATCAGCGCCCTTCCACTCTCTATACCCCACCTGGTTCTCCCTCCACCATTGGGCACGGAACGCCGTTGTGCCATTCCCCAGATACAATAAGAAAGTCTTTGTTCAACCCCTTGTTGGAGTCGGGGAGGCACTGAATTAGCCGAACCCTTTCGTCTCTGGTCTTCATGTAATAGATTTTGCCCTTTAATTTTTGGAGATTGTAGCACCAATTCACGTCATGATGGGTTAGTCTTAGCCCTATTTTCTCATTCAGGGCATCCACACAACCCAGAATCCTAAACATATTGGCGGCGCACTAGGTGGGAGCTAACCGGAAATGCCTAAGGTAATTCTTCATTACTGGCCCCATGGGGATTCTCATACCCCCTCTACGAAGGCGAGAACAGGGATTACCACCTCGCCTGTATTTCGCAGAATATGCCACTCCCCCATCTTACAGTGCCTAAAACTTACGTTGGGGGGAATTCTATAATCGGCGATGAACTTTTCCATCGCCTCTTCGGTCTCAACCAATTTCCTCAGTCTCATTTTAACCATCTCTAAGAACTACTAAACAGACTCAACCAACTACGGGAGAAGGAGAGGGACAAGAGAAAAATAAACCCAGAAAGGAAAAAGCACGAGTTAATGGAAGCAGAGAACTTACAGAAAAGAGGAAAGGTGCCTTGGACAGGCTTTTTGTGCTGGAGATAAACTTGAGTTTGGATGAAAGTTCAGATGAACCCAGGGTATGTGTGCTAGAACTCTTAAGTGCAAAACTGAAGAGACGAATCAGTTCCAAAAATCATTTATGCCTCCCATCGAAAGTAACTGCACGAATTTTCCCGCCCATAAAGGCAAGGAAATCTCCACCGTTAGATCCCCATCACGCCGTTGAACGTGGGAAGCACAGAGCCGCCCGCATTTAATGAGGACACGTTTCGCCTTCCAAAGGTTCCTGGAACGTGTCTCGGGCAGACGAAGAGTCTCGGGAACCGATAGGTGACAAGGATTGACAAGCTTTGGCAGAGGCCTGATGTCATCAAAACCCTCCTATCCGGCCGAGGATCCGGACAGCAGGATTTTGAGGGGCTATTGTGGGGCCAGAGAACTTACGACCCGGCCCACTTTCCACTAGGGCCCAGGGCCTGTGCCGAGGAGGGTAGTTGCTGAGGACGAGTAGGAAAAGACCAAATAGCCTAGAGACGCAGCAGAGGATGACCCTATCCTCGACATCTCGAGACTTCGAAGGGAAGAGTGACATGCCATCAAAGGCAGTCTCCAAAAGGCCCCCAGGAGAAGAGGCGAGTAGAATGGGACCCACGTAAGGGTACGGTGTAGAGGTGGTTCAAGGTAAATACGTCCCCTCCGCATTGAATGCGTCCACAAACGTCCTAACCATATTAATGAGAAAAGACGCTTGAACAGTGTGGCTTCGATTATTGTAACTAACAAAAAGTAAGGGGAGGCAGCTGATGGGACAGATACTTGAATAGGCACCTGCCTGATCAACAGGTGGAGAGTCAGGATCAGCCAAGAAGGGCTATATAATGTGAAGACTGATGCGCCAAAAAGGGGCTGGGAAAAAAGGCCAAGAGCCAGAGCCTCCCAGACCGTATTGAGGAGAATGACTCCTCGAGCGAACATGGCTTACTTTTGTATGAACACCACGACTTACCACTGTCCGGTGACCAAGGCCTAGCCTTTCAAACCCACGCTCTACAAATTATATTGTTTGGACCGTTTTACGTGCGAACCCAATATCATTTTGTGGTCGTTACAAATTGAGTCCTTACAGTAGTAAAGTGAATAAATTCCAGATTTTATGAAAACAAATGTGTGCAATTATTTGGTTGAGCAAATTCCAGATTTTATATGTGAAGAGAGCACAAAAGAACATTATATGCATGTAATGGGTCTTTAATTTATTATGTTATATGGTCATATTGAATTGGACATGGTTGCCAGTAATCATTAGGACATTTGTGAGTTTGACAGTTACATAGGATGCACTTTTGTGTGTTTGGATAAGGTTATTTTCACTTTAAAGCCTCACATTTTCTAGTACATAGCTTATTTTAAAGCAAAGTAATAAGCCAATGAAAATATATTATCTCAAACAGACCCGTGTGCGGGCAAGACTGACATCTTAATGCTATTTACTTCTGGTGATATTTAGGAAGGCTGTGAGTTTTTTCCTGAAGTGTGTTTCTCTGCTTTGTGTGTTTCTTTTATTGATTTTATTTCTTTTTGTTTGTAATTCTTTGATCAATTAATGTACCCCGTGTACATGATGTCTCTTCTATTTTTTCTAAAATATCTATTACTAATCAAATCAAAATATTTGTATTTCTTTTAAACTCAAAAGGATGATTATGATTCTTATGTTTGAGGTTTTCTTTAGGTTATTGTCATAGTAAATTTGAAATTATATTGGCTGCATTGACATTTCGGGTTGAATGTTTTGAGATCACTTCAAAGGTCTTATGCTTGTAAGAGAACTTTGACCTGTTCTAAGTCTATGACTGTGTAACTGCACGTGGAGCTTTAGATAAATATACATTTGGATTTTGTATATGTTGTAACAATAGGTTGTAACAATAATATTATTTTTTGGATTTTGTTAATAAATGCTCCAAGCTGTGATTAAAATGCAATTAAATAATATTTGTATACATTTTTTAATAAATAAAATCAAAATGTAGATGTGGGGCCCGGCCCAAAATAATGGGCTAGTTAAACGACGGGCCCATCCGAGAAGCATCCTGTTTGAGGAGAAGTTATAGCCAAAACATTATTCAAGCCCAATTGCGGTAAAAGAAACTTGTCCGAGGAGTAACTCCTCCTCAAACATTACGAAGTTCGGACCAAGAGCTCGCTCCAACCATTGCAGTTCATCCTCCAAGCATATAAAAAAAAAAATAAAACCCAAAATATCTCATGGAAAGCTGCCACCACCACATTAAATGTGTCACAACCACCCTCTTGGCCGCATTAATGAGGAAAAGACCCCTGAACAGTACTACTTTGGCCACTGCAACTCACAAGGGAGTGATAAGGGTGTCTGATAGGACAGGTGCTCAAGTGGGGGCTTAGATGATCAACAAGTGTAAGGTTCAGATAAGAATGAGAGAGCTATATAATATAGTGGAGTTCCTCAAAGAGGGGAACGAAGAAATGTATTCGGTACTCAGGAAATAGAATCTTCTGTTAGATATCCATTCTTGTGTTTTCGTTTCTACAATAATATTGTCCATGCATTAGACCGACTAAGTCCACTGAGGCTAAGCTCTTTGACCCATCCTCTACAAAGATTTATTGTGTGTTGCGCCTTGGGCCAAGGCCTGATCAGTAGGGTTTGGACCAGGAAAATCGTGCAACTACAATTGGTGCTGTCTGTGGGAAGAACTAGGGTATCAGCTGGCACAACGGTCGAGCATGGCAGAACTAGGTCCACACCAGGAGAATCCTCACCAGGCTAACTCCCAACAGACACAACCCGCTGAGTCCCAGAGGCAAAATAACCCTGCCAACCCAGGCGGCAGAGGGAATCGTGAGGGAAGTGTGCATACTATCCGGACGAGCCAGAGTCACACTCAGATAGGTAGTCACGTGTCCCAGAGGCGAAATAGTCATCAGGCCATGCAACAAGAGGCAGATGACCTGAAAAGGAAGTTACGACGTGTGCAGCGAAAACGATCTCCCTTTGACTCAGACGAGTCCTCTAATGCGGAGGATGCAAGTTACCGACGGAGGTCAAGGACCCCCCTAAGTGAAACCCTTTCCTACGAAAGGGAACCACGCCCTGTACGGAAGTATGAAAGCCCATCCAGCAAGGGTTCGGGAAATGATGCTATGAAGAAGGCGCTGGACCAGGTTTCAAGGTCACCCTTCACGTATAGAATTGAAGGGGCTAAGCTACCTCGACACTTCAACTAACCGGCGTTCGCCATCTATAACGGCTGAGCGGATCCGATAGAGCATGTGAGTCAGTTTAACCAAAAAATGGCAATCTACTCGCAAAATGAAGCCCTAATGTGCAAAATCTTCCCATCCAGCTTGGGATCAATGGCGATGAGGTGGTTCAACAGCCTGAAGACAAATTCCATAGGCTCCTACAAGCAGCTCACTCAGGCTTTCTGCTCCCGCTTTATCACAAACACCAGAGTCCTTCGACCCCTCAGTTCGCTATTGTCCTTATCCATGCACGAAGGAGAAACCCTGAAAGCATACTCGGATAGATATTGGGAGGTGTATAACGACTTAGATGACAACCATGATGATGTTGCTATCAGCACGTTCAAAAGCGGACTCCCCACCGAGCATGGCTTAAGGAAATCCCTCACTGGTAAACCAGTTGCCGACGTTCATCAGTTGATGGATAGGATTGACAAGTACAAAAGGGTGGAGGAAGATCAGTTGCAAGGAAGGGGAAATGAGAAGGTCATCCCCCCCAAAGTAAATGATTTTAGGTCGGAACGGTATAACCCTAGCCAGCCGAGGAGAGATTTTTCGCGACAGGCTGGACAGAGCAACCCGCAGACAGTGAATGCCGTATTCAGGGAGCCAGTACAACAGGTGCTGGAGAAAGTAAGGAACGAGCCCTATTTTAGATGGCCAGGGAAGATGGCTGGAGACCCTTCCAAACGTAACCAGAACCTATACTGCCACTATCATCAGGACCATGGGCATACCACCGAGGATTGCAGGAATTTATAGAATCACCTAGATCAGTTAGTCCGAGAAGGGAAGTTACGTCACCTTCTGCACCCCTCGAGCGGCCATCCCAGTCAAGCAATACAAAAGTCTCGAAAGGATATGTCCTTAAGACCCCCCGCCGGAACGATACATGTCATCCTCGCCGCACCAGGAAAAACTGGGCCACCCCTCCCCAGGGTACTGGCTGTTGATCGGCTCCCCTCCGAGGACAGGCAAAGGGAACCCAAAAGGTCAAAAAAGCGAAGTTCTTTAATACTGGGATTCTCGGACGAGGATAAGAGAGGAACTATTCAACCTCACGACGATGCCTTGGTGGTTACGTTAAGAATTGGAGGCTTCGCTGTGAAAAGGGTGTTAGTAGACTCGGGAAGTGCGGTAGAGATAATGTACCCTGATCTATACAAGGGGCTGAACCTGAAGCCGGAAGATTTGACAGCCTATGACTCCCCCATTCTCAGCTTCGAAGGGAGGATTGTTACGCCAAAAGGGCAGATTCGACTACCCATACAGACTAGGTCGGAGGTGGTGGAGGTAAATTTTATCGTGGTCGACGCTTACTCACCCTACACCGCAATAGTTGCCAGGCCATGGATCCACGCCCTAGAAGCTGTATCCTCCACACTTCACCAAAAAGTAAAATACCCATCCAGAGGACAAGTAGAAGAGATCCGAGGAGATCAGGCCGTGGCCAGGCAGTGTATAGTGGCCGCCATCTTACATCGGCCCCGTGCCGAGTCCTCGGCCCCAGAGAGCTTATAGCAACCAGCCACCTCGGCAAGGCAAGGCGATGGGCTAGCCGAGGAGATAAGGTGTGAAAGTTTAGATAAGATCGCTATCAACAACGACCTGGAGAAGTTTTTTCAGGTCGGCTCTGAGTTGCCTTCTCAAGAAAAAGAGGAACTGGTCAGATTTCTTAGAGGAAATGTCGATGTGTTTGCATGGGACGCCTACGACGCCCTGGGAGTTGATCCTAGCCTTATTTGTCACCACCTGAACGTCAACCCCTCTTCCACTTCGAAGAAGCAGCCACCCCGACGCCCTTCAAAGGAACATGCTAGTGCCGTAAGAGACGAAGTGGCAAAACTGAAAAAAGCAGGGGCTATTAAAGAGGTCTTTTACCCCGAATGGTTGGCAAACACAGTGGTGGTAAGGAAGAAGACAGGGAAGTGGAGGGTCTGCGTGGACTTCACGGACCTGAACAAGGCGTGCCCAAAGGACCCATTCCCCCTACCCCGAATCGACAGATTGGTGGATGCAACCGTGGGTCACCCTCGAATGAGCTTCCTGGACGCCTTCCAGGGCTATCATCAGATACCCCTTGCACTAGAAGACCAAGAGAAGACGGCTTTCATGACGCCCATCGGAAATTATCACTATAAGGTGATGCCGTTTGGGCTGAAGAACGCAGGCTCAACCTACCAAAGGATGATGACCCGGATGTTCGAGCCACAGCTGGGCAAGATCATTGAGGTTTACATAGACGATATGGTTGTGAAGAGTAAAAGGGTGTCCGAGCACGTGAAAGACCTTGAAAAAATCTTCGCTATCTTAAGGGAGCACCGGTTGCGGCTGAATGCTTCCAAATGTTCATTCGGGGTCGGATCTGGGAAATTCTTAGGGTACATGGTAACCCACAGGGGAATAGAAGTAAGTCCCGATCAAATCAAAGCAATTAACAGCCTACAGGCTCCTCGGAATCCGAAGGAAGTGCAGAAGCTCACCGGCATGATTGCAGCATTAAACCGGTTCATATCGCGATCAGCGGATCGATGTCGACCCTTTTACCTCCTGATAAACAAGTGGAAAGGGTTCGAATGGTCGGAGGATTGTGTTCGGGCTTTCCAGCAGCTTAAAGAATACCTGTCACGACCACCCATCATGTCCAGCCCTGAGGCAGACGAGGTGCTGTTTGCGTACGTCGCTGTAGCTCCCCATGCTGTAAGCCTGGTACTGATACGGGATGATAATGGGGTGCAGTGACCGGTTTACTATGTAAGCAAATCATTACATGAGGCCGAGGTACGATACCTACCTTTAGAAAAGGTAATTCTGGCGATAGTACATGCCACCCGGAAGCTCCCTCATTACTTTCAGGCGCATACGGACATCGTTCTAACTCAGCTCCCCCTTCGAGCAGTGCTTCGAAGCGCTAACTACACAGGAAGGATCGCCATGTGGAGTGTGCTTTTGGGGGCCTTCGATATTAAATATATGCCCAGATCCTCCATCAAAGGTCAGGTCCTCGCAGACTTGGTAGCGGAGTTTGCTGAACCCTCTGTAGAAATAATAACCGAGCAAAAAGACATGGATGGAAAGTCGGTTGGCACAATTTCAGCAGGAGGAACCCTGCATTGGAGGGTCTATGTGGATGGCGCAACCAACCAGAGAGGATCCGGAGTCGGAATAGTTTTAGTATCGCCAGACGGTGCTGCCATTGAAAAATCACTGAGGCTCGGGTTCTCGGCTACGAACAATGAAGCCGAATACGAAGCCTTACTTCAAGGGATGACGATGGTTCAAAGATTGGGCGGAAGATTAATAGAAGCATTCTCGGACTCCAAGTTGGTCGTCGGACAAGTGATGGGTGAGTTGGAAGCCAGAGATGCTAGGATGCAAGAGTATCTAGGTCAAGTCAAACGCTTACAGACGAGTTTTGAGTCCTTCAATCTGACGCACATTTCCAGGAGTGTAAACACCCATGCAGACTCGCTGGCCACTCTCGCCACGTCCTCGGTGCATAATCTGCCGCGAATGATCCTTGTTGAAGATCTAGTCCAGGCAAGTCCCATTAGAAGAAACCCGGCCCAAGTCCATCATATCAGAAAGAGTCCCAGCTGGACGGACCCCATAAAGAACTTCCTCCAAAACGACATCTTACTGGAGGAAAAATTAGAGGCCGAGAAGATACGTAGGAATGCTCCTCGGTTCTGGCTATCAGAGGACCACAAACTATATCGGCACTCCTACTCTGGACCATACCTACTCTGCGTACATCCAGAAGAATCCGAGTCTCTACTTGAAGAGTTACACGAGGGAATTTGTGGAAGTCACAAAGGAGGAAGGTCGCTGGCGCACAGGGCACTCACCCAAGGATACTGGTGGCCGAACATGCAAAGAGAGGCCCAAGAATACGCTAAGAAGTGTGATCAGTGCCAAAGATTTGCCCCAAATATCCACCAACCCGGAGGGGTTCTTAACCCCCTCTCTAGCCCATGGCCGTTCGCACAATGGGGTCTTGATATTGTCGGACCTTTCCCCAAAGCTGCGGGGAACAAGCGATACATAATAGTCGGAGCCGATTACTTCACTAAATGGGTGGAGGCTGAATCTTTGGCCAACATTAGGGACGTGGATGCCCAGAAATTCATCTGGAAGAACATTATCACCCGCTTCGGAACTCCACGTACACTCATTTCCGACAATGGTCTTCAATTTGACAGTAAGAGCTTTAGGGAGTATTGCCGCGAGTTTGGGATCATTAACCGATATTCCACCCCCGCCTACCCCCAAGGAAATGGGCAAGTCGAGGCCGTGAACAAGGTCATAGTGAATGGACTGAAGAAAAGACTGGATGAGGCGAAGGGGAGATGGGTAGAAGAGCTCCCGCACGTCTTATGAACCTATCGAACAACGCTGCGACGGTCAACCGGTGAGACCCCCTTTTCGATGACTTATGAGGCTGAGGCCGTGCTCCCAATCGAGAACAACTTTCCCACACTGAGGTCTAACTCGTTTACCCCAAACGGTAACAACGAGTTATTGGGAAGAAGTCTAGACCTAGCCGAGGAAAGAAGGGAAAAAGCAACGATCCATATGGCCTATTATCACCAGAAGCTGAGACAAGGGTATGATGCCAATGTTAAACTGCGACCTCTAGGTCCGGGTGATCTCGTGATGAGGAAGATTCTCGGCAGTGCAAAAAACCCCTCTTGGGGCAAGCTGGGGCTCAGTTGGGAAGGACCATACTGTGTCACATTCGTGGCCGGGATAGGCGCCTACTATCTAGAAGATTTGGATGAAAAAACTGTACCTCGACCATGGAATGTAAATAACCTCAGAAGATATTATTATTAATGAAAATGGCTTAGCCCACGTTTTGTTTCATGATTATCCTCTGCCTACTGGTCTATTTACGACTATTCATAGTTTTAAACAGAACCTAAGTCTTGCATGGCTCCTCGGACCACAGACTTAGGGGAAATTATTACTTATGGCGACTATTCATAGTTTTAAACAGAACCTAAGTCCTGCATGGCTCCTCGGACCACAGACTTAAGGGAAATTATTACTCATGACAATTTATACAAGTTTTAAACAGAACCTAAGTCCTGCATGGCTCCTCGGACCACAGACTTAGGGGAAATTATTACTTATGACAACTATTCATAGTTTTAAACAGAACCTAAGTCCTGCATGGCTCCTCGGACCACAGACTTAGGGGAAATTATTACTTATGACAACTATTCATAGTTTTAAACAGAACCTAAGTCCTGCATGGCTCCTCGGACCACAGACTTAGGGAAAATTATTACTTATGGCAACTATTCATAGTTTTAAACAGAACCTAAGTCCTGCATGGCTCCTCGGACCACAGACTTGGGGGAAATTATTACTTATGACAATTTATACAAGTTTTAAATAGAACCTAAGTCCTGTATGGCTCTTCGGACCACAGACTTAGGGGAAATTATTACTTATGGCGACTATTCATAGTTTTAAACAGAACCTAAGTCCTGCATGGCTCCTCGGACCACAGACTTAGGGGAAATTATTACTCATGACAATTTATACAAGTTTTAAACAGAACCTAAGTCCTGCATGGCTCCTCGGACCACAGACTTAGGGGAAATTATTACTTATGACAACTATTCATAGTTTTAAACAGAACCTAAGTCTTGCATGGCTCCTCGGACCACAGACTTAGGGGAAATTATTACTTATGGCAACTATTCATAGTTTTAAACAGAACCTAAGTCTTGCATGGCTTCTCGGACCACAGACTTAGGGGAAATTATTACTCATGACAATTTATACAAGTTTTAAACAGAACCTAAGTCCTGCATGGCTCCTAGGACCAAAGACTTAGGGGAAATTATTACTCATAACGATCTATCTAAGTTTTAAACAGAACCTAAGTCCTGCATGGCTCCTCGGACCACAGACTTAGGGGAAATTATTACTTATGACAGATTGGGAAATTATTACTTAAGGGAAATCATTTTAAGGCGTGCGTGCAGTCTAGCACCATTGCAACCCTCATTCAAATTCGTTGCCCAGCGTCCTTTTTATCTCGACCGTTTACATTTATTTATGTTGTTGCAAACGTTAAAAAAAAAAAAAAAGGGAGCGGTACTAGCATACATCCATAGAAAGCAAAGCAAACATTCTATATTAATATTCCGAGGTCAATACAAAGAGAGGTCCTTACAAAAGAGCGCAAAAACAGGACGACTCTCATTCAAAAAAAAAAGGGAAGGGAATACAAAAATTAAAAGCCTAAAAGTTAAGCCTTAGCAGGAGGATCTTCTTTCTGCTCTGGCTGAGGAGGAGGAGCCTCGATGGTAGGGTCCGTGGCAGGATCCTTCGCTTTATCAGGCACAGGGACGGCATCAGGCACCGCCAGATCCTGCTCCGAAGCCGCTTGGGCGCCATCAGGATTCTCTCGGATCTCCTGAGGATAGAAGATGTTCTCGGGCAATCTCAGCACCGAATCCCCAGGAATTCCTGCAGCATCAAGGGCATGAGCCCATGAGATGCTGCAGTAGTCCCTGCACACCTCGGGGATCTCCTCGGATAGCCTGGCCTCCGTTTCTTGGACCCCGAGCTGGCGAGAAGCACTCTTTTCAGCCTCTGCAGCCTCTCGGATCAGCTGAGCCTCCTTTTTGACTCGCCGCAGCTCATCCTCGACTTTTTGCAGGGCAATCTTGAGATCCAGCATTGCCTGCTTCTCGGTGGCAAGGTTGATCTGGGTCGCGTACAGCTCTTTGCGCTGTTCCTCCACCTGGGTCTCAGCACTTTTCAAACCGGCCTCTACACTCTTGCGCCGTTTCTCCGACTCCTTGAACTTCTCCGTGAGTTCAAGGTGATCGTGCTTGAGGGACCCCAAGGCTTTCTCCATCTCCGTCCGAGACTGAGTCTCAGCCTCAGCCCGACTGCGATTATCACGACAAAACTCCTCCGCCATAAATACCTGCTGAGTAATCTGCGAACGAAACAAGATTGGTTTAAAATTTGACAGGGTTAAATAAATTAATAAAATAGTAAAAGGATCACTTACCATCACGAGATCCCTTTTGAGGGATAAGAAAATCTCGGGCTGAGAGAACCGCCTGTAGGCCTCCATATCCCGAGGAAGGAGTAGGGGTTGCTCCAAGGCATCAGCTACGTACCCTGCTCGGCCCCGGTTATACTCTCGGATCGACGCATTGTAGGAGATGGCAACCCCATCTAGCTCCAACTTGGGGCTCCATGTACGCGGGGTAACGCGTACCTTAGCACGGTTCTCCTCATCCCGGCTTTCCGCGGAGTCACCCCTTCTGCTCCTTGGCGCCCGGGTGGTTTTTTGCTGCTTGGTCGGCTGGGCAACCACCTCACCCTCCTCAAGAGTGTCAACCGGCATTTTCTTCTTCAGGTCCAGATTAACCTTAAGGCCTAGGTCCGAGGGAATCTGAGAGACCACGGGGGGAAGGGTCTGGGCCTGTGACTGAGTTGGTCCTTTTGATGATTGACCTTTCCCTCGGGAGGCCATCAACTCTCGTTAAGTTTTTCCCTTCCCGGCCATGGGTTCTATCTCTTCGTCCGAGGGGTCGTCCGAGCAGGTTATGATTAAGGGAGCACCAACTGCGGAGTGTTGGTCCTGCTCTCCTTCAGGATCAGAAAGCTCAACCAAGGGGGCTTGCTGAACCTCCTCCTCAAAATAAAACTCGTCTATCTCTTCCTCAAGGGAAAGACGAGATGATTCGGTTTCCCCTTCAACCGGAACAGCAACGCCAGGCTCGTCTGGCGGAGGTAGTTGCTCTGCTAGATAGGGATCTCGAACGCCGGGTAGTACGACTGGTGGAAGATCACGTCGAGCTAGGAACCCAATCTTAGACACGTCAATCCTAGCCAACCTCGAACTGCCAGCCCTTATGGCGTGACCAATAGCTTGGAAAGAGCAGCTTAGAGGTTGATAGCCCAGAACTAGATGAGCCGCACGTAACTGTCCGTCCTCAGTAACGTAAATTTCCGACCTTAGAAGGTAGTTCAACGTCGGCACGTTCACGAGGCTTAGCCGAGGAGCGACATGAACTTTATCTGCAAACGTCCAAGAAAAGTGGGATTAGTTTATGAAATTTTCCAATTGCAAAGAAAGCGAGAAAAATAACCCCCCAATACTAAACCCTTTCCCTAAAAGGATTGGCCCTAAAGACGCCGCACCTGGGATTCCTGCCCGAGTTGGACAATGAATACCATCGAACCACTCCCCCGAAGCAATAAGGAAATCTTTCTTCATGGTCTTATAGGATATTGGGAGACAAGAGATCAACCTAACGACCTCGGATCGGGATTTAAGATAATACCCTCCGTTCTCGATGTGGTGACACTCGTACAGATAAACCACATCGTGCCAGGTAAGGCCTAGATTCATCCGCTCGTCTAGGACATCTACACAGCCTAGTATCTTGAACATGTTTGGGGCACACTGATGCGGCGTCAACCTATGGTTGAACAGGTATTCCCTTGTAATCCTACGCATGGGAAGTGTCATCCCTCCCTCTATGAAAGCAATCATGGGGATAACAACTTCTCTCTCGCCTCTATCTGTCAATACTCCTTCAAGAGGACAATACTGCAGCCCCACCCCCGGGAGAATGTGGTATTTTGCCCTAAAGGCCTCCATAGCGGCCGGAGTATTTACTAGTTTTTCGAATCTACCCATCTGAGCTGAACTGGAGGAATGAAAATAAAGACCGAGGAGAAAAGTAAAGTCCGAGGAGGGAATCGAAACGGCGAAATGAACGAAATTTACTGATACCTTCACAAAACGCTCAGTGGGATGCCTGGAAATCTCTCTTGGAGGAGACGCTTCACAAAAAACGGCTATGGAGGCTTAGCGGACGCAAGTATTCGTAGATCTCTAGAGTTCGATGGAGTTCTCTGGAATCCTTTGGAGTTTATGAGATGTCGATAAAAAGAAAACTGAACCTCTCTAACATCTTATATAGCCGGGAGGAGAGAGAAAAGATCGTTCATGCCTAAAAATTCGAGAAAAAATGATGGCCGTTCGATCCACGCCTCACCGTTGGATGAAGGGGACAGAAAGCCTCCGGAAGTAAATGGCCGTGCCTCGTAAATTGTAGCGCGTCCAAAGTAACTGCCCGCACGCGCGCCCCAAGCCCTCCTTACTTCCATCCTCTCACTAACATCAAAACCCCGCTTTTCTCCTCGGAAGGAGATAAAAACCGGAGTTTTAAGGGGCTATTGTGGGGCCCAGCCCAAAAAAATGGGCTAGTTAAACTACGGGCCCGTCCGAGAAGCATCCTATTCGAGGAGAAGTCATAGCCAAAACATTATTCAAGCCCAATTGCGGTAAAAGAAACCTGTCCGAGGAGTAACTCCTCCTCGGACATTACGAAGTCCGGACCAAGAGCTCGCCCCAACCATTGCAGTTCATCCTCCAAGCATATAAAAAAGAATAAAACCCAAAATATCTCATGGAAAGCTGCCACCACCACATTAAATGTGTCACAACCACCCTCTTGGCCGCATTAATGAGGAAAAGACCCCTGAACAGTACTACCTTGGCCACTGCAACTCACAAGGGAGTGATAAGGGTGTCTGATAGGACAGGTGCTCAAGTGGGGGCTTAGATGATCAACAAGTGTAAGGTTCAGATAAGAATGAGAGAGCTATATAATGTAGTGGAGTCCCTCAAAGAGGGGAACAAAGAAATGTATTCGGTACTCAGGAAATAGAATCTTCTGTTAGATATCCATTCTTGTGTTTTCGTTTCTGCAATAATATTGTCCATGCATCAGACCGACTAAGTCCACTAAGGCTAAGTTCTTTGACCCATCCTCTACAAAGATTTATTGTGTGTTGCGCCTTGGGCCAAGGCCTGATCAGTAGGGTTTGGACCAGGAAAATCGTGCAACTACAGTAGAAATATAAAAAAAAAAAAAAAATATATATATATATATATATATATATATATATATGCAATACTACAATGAATTTATGCGTATAAGCCAATAAATCAATAATATGTGTATTTTTTTTTTAATTGTGCATTACAACTCATAAATTGAGCATTTATTAATCTTAGAGCACTTATTAACTGGATCCAAGTTCATCCATGTAGGATAATTGTATAAATGAATGTCAATGAAGTGATTCTATTGTTCACAATGATGTTGCAATATATTGTGATTTACATCTACCTAAGATAATACAGCTTGATTTTAGGGTAACTTTTAACTATAAACGAAGCTTTAATCTTTCTTTCTCCTCAATTCTAAAACAAAATACACTTATGATTTTCCTATATCAGCATCGCAAACATCCACAATCACTCACAGCCTTTACAAAACACACAAGTCCACAATGTTCAACCTCAACATTTTAAAATCTTAATAGTCATTATCACTCAATATAAAATGCAAGCTCCCTTCCCTAGTTGCAGCCAACTCATAAAGGTTAGGATTAGATGGGATAACAATGTTGTAACTAGATAGGTGTTGTCGAAAGATTAATGGTACATAGATCATTTTTTGTTTCTGTATTTAACATGGGATGGTGTGAAGAGCTATGGATAGGTGTATATAAAAGAGTAGAAGTGGAAGAGGTAAAAATGGTGAATTGAAGTGCATAGAGTTTCGTGTGTATGTGTGAGAGAGGAAAAATCTTGAAACATTAAACCAAATGAAATAAAAAGTCAATATTTAATTTCTTCTTATCTATATTGTGGCACTTGGACATTTTTCAATTCTCATTATTTTTGAAATATTATGAACACAATTGAAAAATAGGCAAACTTTAAAAAAATACTGTTTACCAAACATATTTTATGCCTCATGCTGCTAGAACATTGAGTTGAAGCATTCATCAATTGGTAGTAATTTCTTGGAACCATTCACTCTTTGCAACGCTTGAAATCAAGTGGCAACAGCTTATTTTCGACTTGTGATGAAAAGGAATAATGAGCACAGTGAACTCGAATCATCAACATGCTCAAAGCGTGTTGGATATGAATAAAGGGATATTTTGCAGGCAACTAGTTAGCCAAACCATAACAACCTGACCAAAATTCTAACAATAGCTAGTGAAAATTATGCCTTTAATCTTTCCTCCCCTTTTTTCTGGTGTGTCTTCAATAGGGGTCAAGATTGTTGGACAAAATATACAAAACCTATTGATAGAAGCCCCTGAAAGTCCAGGGCTATGGATATAACAAAACATCAACCTCCAATCCAAAAACACAAAAAGGGATAAAAAGGTTTTGAACAGAGTAGTAGCAAAATAATAAGCTCCCAAGATGATACATAATGCATTATTTACAATGCAACGTTAGAAACCACTTAATTGAGGCATCTGAAAATGTGGACTTTTAACACAACATCGTCCCTCATAATCAGCTCAAACACACAAACATCTCCTACTTGCAAAGTATTTTCCGTTGCAAATGTAGACCAACCAGCAGATAACTTGCAAACTAAACTCCGGTACATTCCTTCATAAGCGTATAACTTCACAGGCCAAAACTGGTCCATAACCTGGAGCTTCACAGTGAGTACACCTCCTTTGGTGATAAAGCCTTTTCTCAGTAAGTAATTGATAATGTCATGGGGTAAACTCTGTACAAAAAATAATAAAAGATATTTCAAAAATAGTAGAACCCAATTGAATGAAAAGCAGTTTTGAGGCAATAATAATATTTGTTACGCTGATGGTCGAAGGGTAGTCGAATGGATGCCAGTGATTTGATTATATTGTTCATAATGACTTTACATTCTTACGTGATTTCCTTCTACCTAAGATGATATTGTTAAATATAAATTAAACTTCGATTCCCTTAAAAACACAAAGAAGCAAACATCATTACCAACTTATGTCCAGCAACAACTCTCTGCTACATGCTTTCTAATTAATCTATGAAAAATCGAAGTTAATAGGAGTTGCATTTCTAAAACCCAATAAGATGTTCAGCTGAAAGCTTACCATACCACCCTTACGAATGTATGATGGTTGCATGATAACCATGAAAAGGGGATTATCTGATTTAAAAGCATTGGCTCTCAAAAGATTTTCAGCTTTTCCATTAGTAGTCATCAATTCTTGCTTCTTCTCAAGAGCCTTATATTCTTGGTTCTTCACAAGAGCCTTAGCTTTTAGCCTTCTTCGTTTGGTAGACATGCCTACACCACCATCTTTCAAAGGACATTGGTCATGTGAGAAAGACTCATCATCCAGATAGCAATCAGATTTAGGTTTAACTAACGGGCTGCTTTTGCGTCCTACTCGATTTCCTCCAACCCCATGAGCTGATCCTAAAATGACATGAAAATATGAAGTCATACACATGAAATTAGTAGTAAACAGGCTTACAAAATCAACCAATTCCTTACCATTCGACGGAGGGCAATCAATATCATTAGCAGCCCGGAAAATGGCAACTTTAAAAGCAACTTCAATGCCATTAATTAGCTCAAATATACAAACATCACCTACTTTCAAGCTATTGTCTCGTGCAAATTCCATCCAACCCTGCCGAAACTCGGATTTTGTTTGTGCTTCGTAATTACTAAACTTAACAGACCAAGTTCCCCTATCAAAAGACCGAAGGATGACAAATTCACCACTCATCTTCCTCATGTATTTATTCGCAAAGCTGGATGATATATTCTATAAAAAAAAAAAAAAAAAAAAAAAAAAGGATAAGGATAATAAGGAAGATTTCTCCTTTTCAGCGAACAAATAAAGGAAAAATGCTTTTGGTTTTGCTCTACAAAGGAAGAACCACTTTGTATCTTTGTTCTTGTGCTAATGTATGTCATCTAAAAAGTGAAGTTCACAAATGTTTGAGCCTGCAAATTTTTGAACTGGAAGCTTACCAATGAATTCCTAGGGTAAACATATGATGGCTGCATGACAACCTTGAAAAAAGGATTCTTAGATTCAAAAGCTCTAACTCTCTGAAAAGCTCTATCTTTCTCTCTGGCAGACAATGTCCTCTCAATAACCTCAGATTTTGGGCATCTCTTCGTAGCTCCACTGCATTCTTCTGCTGAAAAATGAGGTTCAGTAAGGGGCTATAAAAACATGACGCTTATACTTTCAAACTCGTTCACATCTGCTATTTCACACACTAATCCACAAGTGATGTGGCAATGTTCAAATTTTAAGCACGTAGAGTGGATGTGAAAAAAAGAGATATGAAATAGTAGACATGTGAGAATCAAAATCCTAAACAAAAGTGTAAGATTCAAACCTTTAGATTCTCGCCTAGTAAAAGATACTCCTGCATTCATTTTTGACTTCTCTAACATTGACCCTTTATATTTAGTGAGTTCAGGTCTAAAATGTGTATCCCCTCCTCCTGCTTGCAAATTAGAACTTCTCGGATTGGTTTTTGCCCTCTTATGAGGTAGAGGGCATGGTAATGGTGATTTCTCCCTTCTTTTTTGGCTTGGCATAAAGCCATCCATGATTTCAAGAGAGTTATCATCACTCTCAATGTCTTCCATCCTGTGAACTTCTTGTTGGTCATCTAAGGGATAGTCTATTTCTGTTGCAGTGGTATCAAATATGAGTACATAAAAGTGTGAATTTCCTTCATATTTGAAAACTAGCAAGTGCCCCGGGTTTAGAGCATGATAGCTTGCAAATTTGCACCAACCATTTTGAAAACAAACCTCTCCATCACGTTTTGTCAACTTGACTTTCCATTTTGTACCATTTGGAACCGTAAGAAATGCCATATTTGATAGATCAACTCCATATTTGCTAATAAATTTTTTTGGAATCCGCTGTAAAAAGAATATCCATAACATAAATGTAGGCTTTGTAAATAAACATATGCAATCAATCAAGCTCTATTCTCTTTGTGCAGTCAGACATGAAAAATGGATTTAGTCTTTCTTTTATATTAATACTTTAATATTAATTCAAAGAAGATACTTGGAAAAAAAAATTGATGTGGCATTTCAAGGGGGGGGGGGGAATGGTTTTACAGAGTAGGGAAAATTGAAAGAAATTTGAAGAAGAAAAAAAAAAAAAAAAAAAAAAAAAGGCAAAAACCATATAGACAGTCCCAGAAAGATGTAAAAAATATAAAATAAAAACTCATTGGATATTTTGTTCCACTGTATCAAAAACTCGAAAATCCATGGCTACACGCGCATTACACAAGGGCAGATTTACATGACTACATGTCACATAGAATTAAATCCTCCTATTTGCTTGTACTGTTTTCTTCTACCATTCTTGTTGTGCTGTCAAAGAAGAAGGCCGATTAAGACTTTTTCTTTTATTTTATATTATTACCATTATTATTGTTAAAAGAATATAAGAAGAAGGCCGATTAAGACTTTTTGTTTTATTTTATATTATTACCATTATTATTGTCAAAAGAATATAAGAAGAATGCCGATTAAGACTTTTTTTATTTTATATTATTACCAATAAAAAGAACTGAGGTGTTATGTGAAAAAAAAAAAAAAAAAAAAAAAAAAAAAAAAAAAAAAAACCAATACAGGTTTACCTAGTGGATTATAAAGACATTGAAAAAATATACAGTCCGAAAAGAAGAAAAAAGAACTCACAGCTTAACATGTTCCAATATACTCCTTAGTTACAGCCCAAAAAAAAAAAAAAAAAAAACAGTAACCTTACCTACGCATTACAAAATGAAAGTTTTCATGACTACATGCATGTTACATGGAACCAAGTTCACGGATTTGCTTGAACTTGGTCATCAACAAATGTAAATTTTCAAGAATCACAAATAAATAGACCAAGTAGACGATCGACATTAATTAGCATTTTATTTTCAGAGAGAGATGAAAGTATTCTTACAAGCTTTTCTTCTTGAAGAGTTTGAGGCATAATAATCTTGAAAAAGTGTGGGGCCTTTGTGGTAAGATCAGCAGGGCCATTCTCATTGTCTCTCCGCCATTGAGAAGTCATTGTTCTAGTTGAAGAGGTTGAACTGTTTTTTGCTTAGAAGTTGAACGGTTGATGCTTCTTAGGTTGAATACTAAAATTTAACACACAAAAGCTAATATTGCCTGAAATGAATCGTTGGCCTTCGTGCTTTAAAAAAAAAAAAAAAAAAAAACTTTATAGAGGTTATTAAAAAAGAGTACGTAGAGTAATGAAAGGGTGCTGATCACTAGTGTTGTGTTATACGACACCCGTTAATGTGATAAAATTTAAAATAAATTATTCACGTTTTTTTAGAGATATGAAAAAACTGAATATGTATTAAATGTGTGTCAATTAAGATGGAGAAAGTCAAATTATTTTCTGATAAAACACAGCTGAAAAGTAAAATTTTGTCAATTTCCTATGTAAGTGAAAATTGTAATAGATCATAAATGAACCACAGCTGATTCATTAGCAAGTGCTGGCTGGCAACTATTAACAAAGTCCATTGTAATAATCAATATTTATTACCACCTCCCACCGGTCTGCTCAACGTAACATACAAACATCCCGTTTAATTAACTACTTCTTAAACCTTCTAGCGAAGTGGCCAATGGGCTAATACCACTTAGGCCTACTAGGATTTAGACCCCCAACTCGCCTTTAAAGTTTCTAGGGACTTAAAAATTCCCATTAAATAATAAAAAACCTCAAATTTGTGCAAAAAAAAAAAATCATAATTCTAGAATGTTAATTTATTTTTTTAAGAAAAAATATTAGAAAAAAACACCTAACTCATAAATTGTTGTACAACATAAAGAAAAGACTGCCACAAACTCCAATATCTATATTTTTTTTATAGACTCTATAGTCTACTTAAAACATGCATGTTGTAGATTCCTAATTATTTCTTTATTGGAATATAATATAATTAGTGGTAGAGCCTGAAAGTTTTTTCAGGCCAGCCAAGTTAAATATATAATTAAAAAAATTAAATCGAAAGAGCAACTCTCTCTCTCTCTCTCACACACATATATATATATATATAATATTTATTTATTGCTTATACATGGTACATAGATATTTTAATTTCTTTCTTATTTTTTTGAGAAGAAACATAGATATTTTCTTATGTAAAAAAAAAAAATATTTACATCAAATAAGTCTTTCTTTTCCTTAATTTTTTTTTAATTTTTGCAACAAAAAAAGTAAGTCTAATAAAAATAAAATATAACTGATGTATATACATTAAAAACAATTTAATTAAGTGAGTTATGTAAGGAGTAACTGATGTATATACATTAAAAACAATTTAATTAAGTGAGTTATGTATAACATTAATTAAAGAGAATAAAAAAGATCTTAATCAGTTATATAAATGCATTACATATTTTTAGTGAAAATCTAGTGGTTATTATTGAAATTTATATTCAATTTTTTTTTTTTTTAAATACAAGAAAGGAAAGATATTTGAAAAGTCAAGGGACCATGCCTCCCAATAGAATAAATAATGCATTTCTCTTTAACCAACTTCTAATTATGGTGCATATCGTTGGCCTTTGTGCTTTATAGTGGTTATTAAATAGGGTAATGCAAAGCCAATTCAAGCGTGGTCAATTCAAGCAAATTCAATCAAAAGGATATGGAATGTGATCAATATTTATTACCAAATTCATCAAAAAAACACAATATTTATTATCAAACCCCATCAGTCTGCACAACATAATACCGGGATGGGCTCCTCTCCTGTTTCTTTTTCTCCCATTCTCTTCAGTTTTTAAATGGATGCTTGACATCTGGCAGTTATATAATCTAAGGATGTTCATTAAGCCACATCACATGAGCAAAAATTTATCTCATTTAACATAGATTAGCACAGAACTCTACTTCCCGCGCTCAAAATTTTCACAAAAAGTCATTCCGCTAAAACCTTTGAGCAACCCGCTAAAATATCTAATAATTGCAAAATCTTCCAGTCATTCGAATTCCAACCCAGCAAAGAAGATTTTCTTTCTACTGAGTGTACCCAAGATAAAAATCTTTACATCATTCCAACTTTAGTGAGACCACAAAGCAATCCCCTGTCTAGTGAGACCACAAAACAGAACCGTTGTTGATTTTAACAGCTTGATTGGAATTGAAAGTTCTGAATTCCAATAGGTGCTCAATCATTCTTTGCATTATTTATTTGTGTTTTTTTTCCCTCCGTAGTTTTTATACTCTTTTGCTAAGTCTTTAAGTGATCTCCTAACAAATAATTGAATTCCCTGTTTGATTTGGATTTGTTTTTCTTTTTGCTTCACTACTATTTTAGCTTTTAGACTTTGAAAATTATTTCCTAAGTGATCAAAACAATTGCAATCAGTGTTCTTAAATCTGATTTGACTTCCTTATCTAGTATTATCAAGTATTTGTTCAATACTAGTAATTCAATATTTAGTAATGCAGCAAGTAAACATGGGTATTCAGTTTCTTATTATTTGTTTTATTTTTATATCATTGACTGTTTTATCAACAACACTAACTTGTTTTGCTTTAATTTGGTTTTTGAATTTCTCTTTAGGTGCTCCTCTTTTCAAAGTTACTAGTCAGTATAATGCCTATAATTAGTGATGAACAAATATGCCTTGAAGGTGATAAAGAAAATGAAGATATTTATGCTAATATTATGCAGAATTCTGATTGTCAAGGGAAAATATCTGTTTGGAAAATGGAGTTTGACTCAGAAGAGCATGCTCACCAATGGTATAATGAATATGCTAACGAAGTTGGATTTAGCATTCGAAAGCAATGGAAAAATGAGGATAGATTTAGTGGAGTAATATCAAGTAGAAGATTTGTCTATTATAAGGAAGGCTACAGAAAAAAAAGACAAGCGAGTGGTTGTGAAAAAGCCGCGAAAAGAAACTAGAACTGGTTGCTTAGCAAGACTAACCATTTCTCTTCAAGCTAATGGAAAATATCGGGTCATTGATTTTGAATCAAATCACAATCATGAGTTAGTGGATAAGTCATGTGTACACATGTTACCTTCTCAAAGAATTATTACTGATGTTCAAGCTTTTGAAATTGAGTTGGCAGATAATTCAGGTATACCACCTAAATTGGCACATGAATTGATGAGTCATCAAGTTGGAGGTAGAGAAAATCTTGGTTTTACTAAGCAAGATCATAAGAATTATTTGAGGACTAAGAGGAAAAGTGATTTGCAGCAAGGTGAAGTTGGGGGTCTTCTGAATTATTTTCTTAGTCAAGTATCAGAAAATCCATCATTCTTTTTTCGAGTTCAATTGGATGTTGAAGACCAAATCACTAACATATTCTGGGCTGATGCTAAAATGATTTTCGACTATGGTATATATGGTGATGTGGTATTCTTTGACACAACTTACAGGACCAATAAAGAGTGTCGACCTTTTGGAGCATTTGTTGGAGTAAATCATCATTACCACTAGTTGTATTTGGGGCCTCTTTGTTATATGATGAAACTAGTCAGTCATTTGAATGGCTATTTCATACATTTTTTGAGTGTATGTCCGATAAAAAGCCAAAGACAATATTTACTGATCGAGATCCTGCAATGGCAAAGGCAATATCTTTAGTGATGCTAGAGACTTATCATAGATTGTGCTTATGGCATATTTATCAAAATGCTCTTAAAAATCTTAATCATCTATTTAAGAGCCAAAAAACCTTCAATGCTGATTTTAGAAGTTGCATATATGATGGTGAGTATGAAGAGGAGTTCATTAGTGCTTGGGAGAATATGTTGGAAAAATATGATCTTCAAGAAAATGAATGGTTGCAAGATCTATTTAAAGTGCGAGAAAAGTGGGCTATGGTGTATGGGAGAAATACCTTTTCTGCAGGTAAGAAAAGTACACAGCTTAGTGAGAGTTTCAACTCTCTTTTAAAAGATTATTTGAAGTTTGATTTGGACATAGTACAATTTTTCAAACATTTTCAAAGGGCTGTTGATGATGTCCGTTATAATGAAGTTTGTGCAAACTATGACATGAGCCAAAAAATTCCCACTTTGAAGGTTAATGTTCCTTTGTTGAGACATGCCAGAGATATCTACACAGGAGCTATTTTTACTATGTTCCAAGATGAGTTTGAAAAGTCATTGATGGTGGTTGTTGACACTTTTCATCAAAGTGGACCAGTTTCTACATATAAAGTTCATAATTGTGAAGGTTCTAGGCAACATACAGTTACATCTTCAAATGGTTTGATTACATGTAGTTGTAAAAATTTTGAGTTTGTTGGAATTATGTGTAGCCATATTTTGAAAGTACTCGATGAGATGAAGATTAAGTTGATGATCCCTAAACAATTCATAATGAAGAGATGGACCAAGAATGCAAGGGCTGGAACTGTCTTGGATATTCATGTGTGAGGTACAAAGTGACCCTAAGCTAGAAATGCGAGCTCGTTATAGAAATTTATGCACCACTTATGTTAGATTGATGGGTAAAGCTGCTGAATCTAAAGAGGCATCTGATTTCCTTCTAAGTCTTGCAAGTGAGTTAGATGCAAAACTAGAAGAATATTTAAAGATTGAATCCCCGAGTGAGACCCTTATGCCTTCCTCAATGTCTTGTGAAAATCAGGTCGTCAAGAGCACATGTACCATACAAGCAAAAGGTTTAAAGAGAAGGGAAGTTTTGCGTGGGAGAAAACGGTTGAAAGGATGTCTTGAAAAGGGAAATAAAAAAAATAGAAGCAAAAAAGGTCCAAACTCTCACATCTAGCTTAACTCCTCCAACCACATGTTCCACCACCATGACATAAACCTCAGGTACTTATTGTGATTTTATATCCCATTGTTGAATTTATCACTAGAATTGTGTGTGTGTAAGAAACTATTGCTCACTTGATACCACAACATAAATTTTATCTTTAAAAAACATAACATTAAAAAAAAAAAAAATCAATATGGAATTGAATTTTTGGACTGTCTTAGATGCTACCATCTCATACTTTTACTCATTCAAGTGACTAATAAGAGGTTGGATGATTGCAGGGAAGGGAGTGATGCCCAAAAAAAAATCCTTTTTTTGTACAGCCATGAGCTCCATCTCCTTCAACTTAGAAGCTTATGCTGTAGCTAAATTGCTTGCATCTTCTGGCTACCTCAGATTGCTTTTCATTGTTTTATTATCTTTGGTAGAAGTAGGACATCACAACTAGTGGTGCTAAGTTTTAAGCATGAGAAGTAATCTATTTTTGGCATTGCTTATAATATAGCTTTTGGAGAAACTTTGGTAGCATCCAAGTTGAAGAGATCAAATGACCCATTGTTCTCTTTCTTGTGTCTTAAGAGAAATTTCTTTAAATTTTCCTACAAAAATATTCATTTTCTTATGCTCTCTTGGAAATTAATGGAGTATTAGCTATATCTTTAAGTAATTTTGTAATCAATTGCTTAACTCAGCTTTAAGCCAATATGAGATAAGCAATTGTGTAGAGAAGTGTAATATTCCAGTTGCTATGATGTGCTTATCTTGTAGCTCATGCAGCAAAGTATTTCCCAAGGCTTGCACTCAAAAAGGAAAGTAAATACAACATCACTGTCATAGTGATGACTCTAGAGAGGCACAATGAAGAAACTTCAAGATTCAAACACAAAGTCTAATGCATTTGCAATTCTTGAAGCAAACAAGTTTTGTCAAATTGCTCCATGAAAATTTCCTGCAATTAATATTTTTATACCTATTCTATAATATCTCACGCAAGGATACAAAGAAAAAACAAATATAGAGAGACCCCATTTGTACTGAACTCCAACAAAAAATTTTCATTAATCAAGATAATGTACAATGGTTACATGAGCAAAAAATACAGAAACAAGCCTTGCATTCACCCAACAAAAAAAAAAATGACCCTACAGCCTTGCATTCACCCTTGCTGATGAGGTACTTTTACAAAAAAAACAAGCTACCATCGGCCTAAGCATTTTCACAAACACCTTCACAGCATTTCAAGGGTTACTATTGCTTCTCTTCACAAGTTGCTCAACTTAGTCCTCAAGGGTAGTACATTTCAATCAGAGAAAGGAAGCTTTCGATACAATTGCTGTGCTACATAGTAATGCAAAACGAAGGAAGTCATAAGTATACTCAAATTTTTGCCACATGTGTACATGGCAAGATGTGTAGGGGGAGCCATGCCACTGGCTGTGCCTCTTGCATATCCGAAGTAACTTACACCAAGTACATGGTTACCTACTGCTGTGGATGCCGTGTGTGTGCCATGACCATAAAAGTCTCTTGAAATTAAAGTCTTCTACATTGGATATATTCTTTCCTGCGCCTCGGAATCCTTTGCTAGCCACATGTATTCCACCACTATCTTTTCATTCTCTATAGAAATCATTAATAATTTAACACAAATTGGAAAAAGAGCTCCAACTTTAGCAAGAGATGACTTCTTTGATCAAATTTCTCCCTTTCGGAAGAATACACGTTGCGAACGGTCTCCCCAATAGATTGATGAAAACTGGTTTCGGAAGAATTCACTATCTTAGATCTTCTCATTTCAAAAATTAAGGAAAGGAAAAAGTAAGAAATACCATGCAAGAGTGATGTTGAAGCTGAATCAAAAATCTGAGAGAGATAGAGAGCGATATTACAGGATTTAGTGGGAATAAGATGATGGAAGGCGGCAAGGAAAGCAGCAAATGTGTTTTAGTGGGAAGCAGAATCAGCAGATGATGGAAGGAGTCAAGGAGTCTTTGTGAAATATGACGTGGCTTGATAATTGATCCTTAGATTTAGTCTTGCCAGATGTCAAGCATCTACTTAAAAATTGAAGAGAACGGGAGAAAAAGAAACGGGAGAGGAGCCCATCCCCATAATACCTACCGTCTTTTTTCTTTCTCCCGTTTCTTTTCACATCTCATATTTTTGAACTATTCTATTTACTATATCTAAGTTTCTTTATCTATTATACTATATCATTTTACAATACACTTAGAGCACTATCATCAGCTCTCTCAAATGTGCCAAATGCTAAATATTTGGCACATTTAACACATCAAACACAAAAACAGACCCTCATCAGCTATGTTAAATGTCTTAAAATTTTGAGACATGCTACAGTACGCTTTCAAATATGAGAGCGTACGGACAGCTATGCCATTTTGGTTTATTGTTTTTTTATTCTCTTTTCTCTCTCCGTCACTCTCTATCTCTTCCCTCTCAGTCCGCTCAAGATCTCTCTCATCCTTGCTCAAGATCTCTCGCTGCCTCACCTCGCCGTCAACTTCCACAGCCAGAGCCGCCGACCTTTAGATCTCTTAATTGGGTGGTGGGTGTGAGATTTGGGATGGGTTTTGATGTGTGGGTTTTGGGTCATTGATTGATTGTTTGGGTTGGGATTTTGGGCCGGTGGTGGTGTCGTGGTTGTGGCGATGGTTGGTTGAGTTTTGGGTCGGCGATGTTTATGGCTGTAGTAGGCGGCGGTGTTTGTGACTGTAGTGGGTTTTGATGTGTGGATTTTGGGTCATTGATTGATCCGTTGGGTTGGGATTTTGGGCCTGTGGTGGTGTCGTGGTTGCGGTAGTGGTTGGTTGAGTTTTGGGCCGGCAATGTTTGTGGTTGTAGTGGGCGGTGGTGTTTGTGGCTGTAGTTGGCTGGCAGTGTTTGTTGAAGATTTTGAGTTTCTTTTTCTTTTCTCTTTTGTTGAGGTTTTTGGATTTGGAATTTGTTGGAGATCCAGTGATTGTGATTGTAGTTTGTGGTGGTTGATTTGCCGTTGGTGGTGATTTGCCATTGCCGTTGCCGTTGCCGTTGCCGTTGCCGTTGCCGTTGCCGTTGCCGTTGCCGTCGGTGGTTTGTGGAGGTTGATTGAGATTGTAGTTTAATGTGTTGGAATTTGTTTAATATTATTTAATGTGTTGGATATATTATTTTAATGTATAGAATTGAAAAATAAAAGATGTGATAAATGGTGAATTGTAAAATGGTGTGCTAAAATGATAAAGTAGGTTTTTGATGTGTCAAAATGAGATTTTTTATGAGAGAGCTGATGAGAATGCTCTTAACATCCCAAATTTTATTTTACAATACAACACATTAAAATAATATAAATTATACAATAAAATAATATGCAAATTATCTATCTCTCCTCTCTCCCACTTTCATTTCTATCCCTACCTCAATACCCATCTCTCAACAACCAAACAACCCAATTACCACCATACCCACCACGCCACCCACCCACCAAAATCCCATTGGAACCAAAAACCCAAATTAAAAAGAAAAAAAAAAAAAAACGGCAAATTCCCACCAAAAACCCAGCAAACCCATTAAAAAAAACCAAACAGTCCAGTCACTACCACAATGCCACCACCATGCCCACCACACCACCACTGCCCACCAAAATCCCGCTGGAACCAAAAACCCAAATTAAAAAAAAAAAAAAAAAAAAAAAAAACCAATAACCCAGCAAACCCATAGCAAAAATAACCCAATCACCACCACACCACCACCACCACCACTGCCCACCACGCTAACCCAAACCAATCAATCCAAATCTAACCCAAACCCCATCAAAATCCAATCATTGGAATCCAAACATCAGAATCCAACCATCGAAATCCACAGCCCCTTAAACCATCGCACCATAACACCTAAAACCATCAGAATCCAAACATTGGAATCTAACCATCGAAATCCATTACCCTGCCACCATCGCACCACAACACCCAAAACCATCGGAATCCATAGCCCCACCACCATCGCACCACAACACTCAAAACCATCGAAATCCATAGCCCCTCAAACCACCAACACACCACAACTCACCACCGGACCTACGCCAGAAAAATCACAACCCATCATCAGCGAGCTTGAGCAGCCCATTATCAGAGGCGAGGTTGAGCGCCTCCATCAAAGGACCACATCGTTGAAACCACCAACCCCACGGCACCACCAGACCCACGTCGGACCCATGACCCACGCTAGAATATGCCCACCGACGGTGGTACTATGACAATGGTACCCAGTGGAACTTTACAGCTTAAACACCGATCAATATAAACACGGTGGGCCATCGTGAGAGAGAAAGACCAGGATAGAGATGTGATGAGAGAGAGGCCAGAATGTTGTGGAGAAAGAGAGAGAGATGAGAAACAGAGAAAATGAAGGGAGAGAAAGAGGCAAATACATTAAATACGAGAATAAAAAAAATATTATTTCGTTTTACAATTGTGCTACAGTACTGTCACAAATTTGTGACAGTACTTTCGCAAAATTGTAAATTTTTGGCAAAAATGCAAAATTGACTCTCTAATTTTCAGTTTTTTTCATTTCAGTTCTCTAACTTTTAGTTTTGTCATTTTAGTTCTTTAACTTTCAATTGTTGTCAATTCGGTACTCCGTTAGACCTCAGTTATCTACTGTCGTTAAGTGAGCCAAAACAACGTTGTTTTGGTTTTTTTTTTGTAATTAAAAAAAATTAAGAAAATTGTTATTAAAAAAAAAACATTCATTTTTTTTCTCATTTTCTCTCTCATCGGACTTTCTCTCGCTTTCTCATTCTCTATCTCTATGTCTCACAGTGCCATGGTGCAAGGCCTCACCGCCACCGCCAGCCTCCACCCATTATAGTTCCCGGTTAGTACTTGAGCTTGGTGCTGGTTTCATTGATGATGAGAGAGCAATTGTTGCAGAGCTTCTCGAGCAATCGGAGAAAGGAGATTTCGTGGGGTGGAGACTTGGGAGTGTGTGTTTGGCTCAAATGTCTTTGATCAAAAGAGGTGTTGATGAGAGAGTTGCAAGGACTAGCCTTTGTCTCAGGTTCGAGCTTCCCTTCATCTTCTTGTACTGAAGTTTTCCCATTTTGGGTTTTAACTCTTCTCTCTCTCTCTTTCTCTGGTTCTGGTTTTGGTTCTGCTCTGCTCAGCCACATAAACAAAGTATAAAACCTAAAACCCCAAACACCGTTTTGCTCCAAGGTTGGTGACAGTGTTAGCGGAATTGGTTTTGGTGGGTGTGGATGTGGGCTTTGGATCATTAGAGAGTTTTTAAGGGCTAGACTTGTGTCTAGCTTTCATGACTTTGGTCCTGTGGGTGGAGGCCGACGACGGCGGTGAGGCCTTGCACCATGGCATTGTGAGACAGAGAGATAGAGAATGAGAAAGCGAGAGAGAGTCTGACGAGAGAGAAAATGAGAAAAAAAATGAATTTTTTTTAATAACAGTTTTCTTAATTTTTTTTAATTACAAAAAAAAGAGCCAAAACAACGTTGTTTTGGCTTACTTAACGATAGTAGATAACTGAGGTCTAATGGAGTACAGAATTAACAACAATTGAAAGTTAGAGGACTGAAATGAAAAAGGCTGAAAGTTAGAGGGTCAATTTTGCATTTTTGCCTAAATTTTTTTAGGATACAAGATTAGGTAATGCTGCGTTTTTGTGTTTTGGTGGTAAAACATATCTACATATGACATATGACAGTGCGAGTGTGAATGCTCTTAGGTTTGGATTTTGTATCAAAGTGGTTAATCCACCAATACGATGTGTCCATCCAAGGCTAGTACTAATACTCGCGGTAATTAAAACTTTGTAAAAGTTCTTTCTTCAAAAATAAAAAACAAACTTTGTAAAAGTTATAGATGCTTTAAAAGGATATTGATTTAGAAAATATTTTTAGAAATTTTGTATTGAAAAAAAAAAAAACTGATATTTTTTGTAGTTTTTTATATTTCTCATTAAAATGGTATCAAAACTTGGCTAAAATTATCTATTACCAAATGCCCTAAGAGCACATATTAACTAGTTTGGACTTAGGGTTACTACATGCTTTCCAATTAATTTCAAATACATGGTTGTTTTGAATTTAGATGAAAATATCATTTTGGCCTTTACATTTTGAGGTAAGTCAATTTAGTGCCTATATGCCTACATCTTGGTAGCACACAACTTAATAATAGCCGAGTTTAATTACTAGCCACTTACCCTTTTTTTCTTTTTCCACTTTAGGAGAAAGTATACTATGTTTCGGTAATACCAACTCAGCATCTGTTTTAGTATTTCCTATCCAATAAATGAGTGACACCTGTTTTAAAAAACCACATCAGACTACTCCAATAAATGATTAATTTATCTTTCCGATAGTATAGAAGATTGTGATTAATTTATTGGAATAGTCTGATGTGGTTTTTTGAAACAAGTGTCACTCATTTATTGAGTAGGAAATACCAAAACAAATGCTGAGTTGGTATTACCGAAACATGGTATACTTTCTCCCACTTTAGGTTTGGATTTTGTAGCAAAGTAGCCAATCTGTCAATAGTAAATAATACTAGTAAGGCTAGTTGTAGGGATACGTTTTTCAGCCCAAACCCAAGATGTATGGGATCTGGGACCAGTGAATCCAGTACAATAAATTTGTAGAGAGTTGGCCAAAGAACCAGGCTTTAGTGCACGTATAACAGTTAATATGGTGTTTGCCATGATCAAGCTGAGATGAACTGAGTTTATGAAGGAAGATTGGTCCTCAGCACTATCCGAGGAGCCTTCTCCAGTTCGCGTTGAGTGGTAGGGATCCCTGAGTCCCCCCCTTTGTCTCCCATTCCATCCTATTTATATCCCTTTTCCCTCCCCTAGATTTTTAGATTCATAGCACTGCTACTTGTCCGATCCGCCCATCCCCAAAGTTGTTGGGAGTGGTTGTAAAGGCAGAGAGGCATGGTTATGTCAGGTACGGGGCACTGAATGCAATAATGACAGCTTTCCCTTAGATATTTTCATTCTTCCCGTTGTCCTTTTTTGTCTTAGTACTTACCCTATTCTATGGAATGACCCGGAGTGTCACTCCTAGTAGTAGGCTGCTCCCTTTCTCCTCGGCTACATCCATGGCCGATGAGGGTTCTTCCCATGGCCGAGAAGGGGTTCTTCCTTGGACTAGGCTCTTGGCCCAATGTAGATATTGTCATGAGCCTCCTGGTCTTTTACCCCCCACAATAGCCCCTCGAGATTCTTCTTTTCTTTCCCATGGGAGGAAAGGAGGATCTCAATATGATGATTGTCCTCTCGCGCCCGTTTTGCACTATGCCTAGTTGTGAGACATTCTTCTAGTTTATCTAAGTCGCATTCCTGCCGTTTCGGTACACGAGACGCGCTTTTATTAAGGTCTTCTTATGAGGTGATGTAAATCCAACGGCTGAAGACTGCTTTGGAAATTAAGCGAGATTTATCTCGCTTGTAATTCTTTCTTGGAGATTTGGGCAAATTGATTGCCACCAAGTTTGCCTCCTATATAAGGCGCATGGGAGGGGGATCGTTCTTCTTCATTCGCAGATCCTTGAGTCTTGCGGGAGTTTCAGGCTCTTAACTCTTCAAATATTCCCAAGGGCCCTACCAAGGTGGTGATTGAGATTTAGGGAGTGAAATGGTCAAGGATAAGGGTGAGGGTGAAGGGTTCAAGCCCTCTTCAGAAGCCATGGGTGTCACCAAGATTCAAAATGACACAGTTGAGGCAAGGGAAGCAGAGGCCAAAGATATTTCTCCCCTTCGACCTGACAAAAAAGAGGTCGTTCTTCCTTCAGCTAGAATCCGAAGCAAGCGTAGGTCGCATCAAATTTTTGGTGCAACAAAATTTGGATTTCATCCAGTGCTGTGTGTCACACATGTGCAGATTTGGATTTCTCAACGCCGGTACCATCCATACTTGCTCGATTGCTGTTGGAGCAAGATTGTGGATCTGGCCTCTCTACTTCTTCTTCTCTCCCATCGCCAGTACCGTCCACACTTGCTTGATTGCTGCTAGAACAAGATTATGGATCTGGCATCTCTGCTTCTTCTTCTCTCTCATCGCCGGTATCGTCCATACTTGCTCAATTGCTGCTAGAACAAGATTGTGGATTTATTATTCTCATGGACTGTTTTTATTTATTTATTTATTTATTATAGTTAGCTTTTGAAACAAGCTTGTCTAAGCCCTTTTATGTACACTGTACTTCTTCTTTATCTAATAAAAACACGACTTTATTTCATTTTGCGTACCTTTCCTTTTCTGCAATAATTGTTTTATGAATGGGTGTGTTGGTATCTTTTTCTTTCGAATAGTACTTAGAATTGATGTCGTTGATGGTAAAGAGTTGTCACCCTGAGTTTATCAAAACTGACGGGCGCACCACCGCTAATTTTAAATAAGTTAACTATATAGGACTAACTAGGAAAATAACCGCGTGCTCTACATTACAAATGGCGCAACTGCCAAAGGACATGTAATTTAAAGTGAACAGTCCGAGGGAGTCACCGGGTACTAAGGTTTGTTTCAACATTTACGATGATGTTTGTAGTGTTAGCTTCCCTTAAGTGTCTGGTCCGAGGACCGAGGCATGGTTGAATTTACTTTAAACACTTAGAAAGTTGTCAGCGTGTGTTAGCTTCTACAAAGCAGGAGGTCCGAGGACCATGCAAGACCTCAGTTCTGTCTAATACTTAGACTCTTCTTTGAAGTAACTAGTTTCCCCATAGGTTTGAGTTCGAAGACCATGCAAGACCTCGGTTCTGTCTAGCACTTAAGTCCTTCTTTGAAGTAACTAGTTTCCCCATAGGTTTGAGTCCGAGAACCATGCAAGACCTTGGTTCTGTTTAGTACTTAGGCTCTTCTTTGAAGTAACTAGTTTCCCCATAGGTTCGAGTTTGAGGATCATGCAAGATCTTGTTTCTGTCTAGCACTTAGGTTCTTCTTTGAAGTAACTAGTTTCCCCATAGGTTTGAGTCCAAGGACCATGCAAGACCTTGGTTCTGTCTAGTACTTAGGTTCTTCTTTGAAGTAACAAGTTTCTCCATAGGTTTGAGTCTGAGGACTATGCAAGACCTTGGTTCTGTCTAGTACTTAAGTTCTTCTTTGAAGTAACTAGTTTCCCCATAGGTTTGAGTCTGAGGACCATGCAAGACCTTGGTTCTGTCTAGTACTTAGGTTCTTCTTTGAAGTAACTAGTTTCCCCATAGGTTTGAGTCCGAGGACCATGCAAGACCTTGGTTCTGTCTAGTACTTAGGCTCTTCTTTGAAGTAACTAGTTTCCTCCATAGGTTTGAGTCCGAGGACCATGCAAGACCTTGGTTCTGTCTAGCACTTAGGTTCTTCTTTGAAGTAACTAGTTTCCCCATAGGTTTGAGTCCGAGGACCATGCAAGACCTTAGTTCTGTGTAGTACTTAGGTTCTTCTTTGAAGTAACTATTTTCCCTATAGGTTTGAGTCCGAGGACCATGCAAGACCTTGGTTTTGTCTAGCACTTAGGTTCTTCTTTGAAGTAACTAGTTTCCCCATAGGTTTGAGTCCGAGGACCATGCAAGACCTTGGTTCTGTCTAGTACTTAGGTTCTTCTTTGAAGTAACTAGTTTCCTCATAGGTTTGAGTCCGAAGACCATGCAAGACCTCAGTTCTGTCTAGTACTTAGGTTCTTCTTTGAAGTAACTAGTTTCCCCATAGGTTTGAGTCCGAGGACCATGCAAGACCTTGGTTTTGTCTAGTACTTAGGCTCTTCTTTGAAGTAACTAGTTTCCCCATAGGTTTGAGTCCGAGGACCATGCAAGACCTTGGTTCTGTCTAGTACTTAGGTTCTTCTTTGAAGTAATTAGTTTCCCCATAAGTTTAAGTCCAAGGACCATGCAAGACCTTGGTTCTGTCTAGTACTTAGTCATTTAGAAAGTTGTCAGTGTGCGTTAATTTCCTCAGAGCAGGAGGTCCGAGGACCCGACATAGCTAAGGTTCTGTTTAACCGCTTCACAAGATTCTGGTGCGTGTTAATTTCCCCAAAGCAGGAGGTCTGAGGACCCGTCATAGCTAAGGTTCTATTTAACCGCTTCACAAGATTCTGGTGCGTGTTAATTTCCCAAGAGCAACAGGTCCGAGGACCTGTCGTAGCTAAGGTTCTGTTTAACCGCTTCACAAAATTCTAGTGCGTGTTAATTTCCCCAAAGCAGGAGGTTCGAGGACCCGTCATAGCTATGGTTCTGTTTAACTGCTTCACAAGATTTTGGTGCGTGTTAATTTCCCCAAAGCAGGAGGTCCGAGGACCCGTCATAGCTAAGGTTCTGTTTAACCGTTTCACAAGATTCTGCTTTGGCCCTCGGCTTCTTTCTCCGAAGGGAATTCAGCGAACTAGACAACTAGACCTGTGAGAACTAGCCCCTTGACAAGTGCACAGGGCACATACTTGACGTTAGAAGCCCCTAGAACTGCACTCTGTTTAGCAATCCTTCCCACGTAATCAGTACTTCGAAGTGTAGACCTAAGCGGAAGTTGAGTTATGACAACGACGGTGTGTTCTTGGAAATAATGGGGAAGCTTTCGTGTAGCTTGCACCACCATCAAAATGGTCTTCTCGAGGGACTCTTGATGATAGGAGCTTAATCCCACCATGATTAACCGTTGCATTCGCTAACGCACAAGCTCTTCCCACATACGGAACCAATTGTAGGAACACGTTTTTTAGCCCAAGCCCAAGATGTATGGAATCTAGGACCAGTGAACCCAGTACAATAAATTTGTAGAGAGTGGGCCGAAGAGCCAGGCTTTAGTGCATGTATAACAGTTAATATGGTGTTTGTCAGGATCAAGCTGAGATGAATTGAGTTTATCAAGGAAGATTGGTCCCCGGCACTATCCGAGGAGCCTTCTCTAGTTCGCGTTGAGTGGTAGGGATCCCCGAGTCCCCCCCTTTGTCTCCTATTCTATCCTATTTATATCCCCTTTCCCTCCCTTAGATTTTTAGATTCATAGCACTGCTATTTGTCCCATCCGCCCATCCCCAAAGTTGTTGGGAGTGGTTGTAAAGGCAGAGAGACATGGCTATGTCAGGTACGGGGCACTGAATGCAATAATGGCAGCTTTCCCTTAAATATTTCCATTCTTCTCGTTGTCCTTTTCTATCTTAGTACTTACCCTATTCCATGGGATGACCCGGAGTGTCACTCCCAGTAGTAGGCTGCTCCCTTTGTCCTCGGCTACATCCATGGCCGAGGAGGGTTCTTCCCATGGCCGAAGAGGGGTTCTTCCTTGGACTGGACCCTTGGCCCAATGTAGATATTGACATGGGCCTCTCGGTCTTTTACCCCCCACACTAGTAAATACTAGTATCCAAGCAATGCTAGTAAATAATACTAGCAGGTGTAATTAAAACATAGGGTTACTACATTAAGCTTCCGAATTAATTCAAATGTTCCATTAAAAAAATTTAATTTCAAATGCATGCCTATATTGAATTTATTTGCCCTTGGGTAAAAAAATTGTGTTTCATTTATCATTTGAAGTAGATTAGAGAGTCTAATGTGGGTGCATTATATTATTAGGCAAAACATAGATACATGACCTTTGATGTAGTATATTAGAACTATAGGACTTAATTTGGTAAGCCTGGACTATTACAGTGACAAAAGCATAATTTAGTCTTATATATATATATATATATATATATATATATATATATATATATATGAAACGAAAGTGTTTGCCTTATGGTTGGTGGAGCTTATGTTAACCATCTTCTACAAGTCCACAAATGACGAGATAAATAAATTCAATTAACTAGGAATCCTATAAATCACATTCAAGATCTAGTGGCTGTAAGTTGTAACACCCAAAAAAAAAAAAAAAAAAAAAAAAAAAGATTTTGGGGTCGAACCGTTGAAGTTAGGAATTTGTTGTGGGGAGTAAAAAATAAAATGATTAATTTTTTTTCCTGTATATAAAACTTTCATATTATCTATACTATTTATAAAATGATTTCCCTTTTTAGACTGAACTTTTATATGGTTTAGAAATATTCCTAGACCCTATGTTTAATAAGGACAAATTTTGAGGACAACTTGGTAAAAATATATCTCCAAGACTCTAACTTCCCGTAAAATGCTTACAAAGTAGGATACTCTACTACTAATCCATGTCTTCCAAACAAACTTATCCAAAAATTAAAATTAAAAAAAAAAAAAAAAAAAAAACTTCTCAGTCCATTTTGATATTTCCCTCATGACCATGTTCCAACTCTTTTTTTTTTTTTTTTTTTTTTTTTAACTTTATCGAGACTCACCGATTTATTTATTTATTTATTTTGAATTTCCGATTTTCTTAATTCCTAATCTCACGTACACTAGTATACAATAATCTAAAAACATTATTCCAAATAAAATTTAGTATATAATATAACTATATTGTACAATAGTTTTAAAAAATTATTAATAGTTTAAAGATCGGTAAGACAACAACCATTGAATACATTAGATATAATAGACTCTAAAATATATATATATATATATATATATATATATAATTAAATAACAACTAATACATTTTTGTCAAAATAATAATAATTTATTATATTTTTGATGAATTAAATATAATAATTTATTATATTTATATGTAATATCAATTAAATAAAAATATATGATAAAGAAGAATAGTAACACACTTAGGAGTAGGACTAGTAGTAAACATGAAATTAAAACAAAAAAAAAAAAAATAGTGACTGTTATAAATTTTTACTTTTGAAATATATGACTTATTAAGCATTCATGCGGTTATTTTCTTGGAATTGAAGCAAGCACTAAGAGATTTTTTGAATTTCAAAATATGTAGAATACTTGTCAAACTACTTGATTAGACATAAATAAAACATGGAAAAGAGAAATAGAGATAAAGAGAATAAGGAATTAATCATATATGTAAATACAGATTAATTGGTTGTAAATGTGGTGTAAATTTTTTTTTTTTGGCTAAAAGTGGTGTAATTTTTGGTTAATGAAGAATAAAAGTACATAGAAAACAATTTCATTTTGCTGTCAATGACAAAGTAAGCCAGAGTGTTTATTTATTTATTTTGTTTAACGAATGAGCAATTTTAAAAGTAATGCTACTGACACAACACTTTCATAATGAAATCTATGTGGCAAGTTGTTAAAGGTATGTAAAAAAGTAATATCAATTGTAGGTCTAGATAAAAACCAATTACAACTTACAACTTAACTTGTATTGTAAAACTGTTGTGAAAATATCATATTATATCATATTATATATAATAAAAGGTGGGTTTAAAGGTCGTGGTTGCGCCATGTGGCTTCACCAAACTGTAGAAATTTTATTAGATTTTTAAAAATATACATAATATACATCTCTATCAATTTTTTCGATAAATACAAAAAACTTAATTGTTGTTATCTTTTGTTTAAGTTACATATGATTTTTAATTAAAGTGTGCATCTTGGGCAAATTATTTGTTATTATAAGAATTTTGTCTACTACTTTATCATCTCTTTGGATAAAGTTTGATGAATACAAAAACTTAATAATTTAATAATATATCAATCTCTTCTTTGGATAGACTTCTCTTAAGGGAAAATAACACTTTGGAAAGACACAAATGCCTAATAGTGTATTACAACTAATCAATTATATTGAAGATTAAAAAAAAAAAAAAAAAATCCTTTTCTAATATTTTTCTGTAATTATTTTTTCCTTCACGTTTTTTCCTTTCTAATACTTTTATTTTATTTTTTCTCTTTACTTTTCCTCATATTTTGGTTAATATATTATGCATTTTTTTAGTAATGGATAGAAGGTTTTTTTGATAGATGTATAGAAGGTTCATCTACTAAAGTCTATCAACTTCTTATTTATTTTCACTATCACACGACTACTTCAGCTTTCCTTTAATATATATAAACTCTAAACTTCACATTTGTATATATCTTCGTATAAACTCTCTCTCCACCATTAATTATCATTCTCTTATAATTCTTAAATAGAAAATTTTATACATTCCTCGCCTCCTTTCAACCCTTCCAGTTTTGAAAACCCTCCTCCTCACCCTGGTAGCAACACAATACCTAAAGTTATTCATGCATTATGTACTTTAAAAAAATATATAAATATATATATATATATATTTTTTTTTTTTCGGTGTTGAATATTTGATATAACTTCATTGATCTTTTTGTAATGTACGGGGAAGAACAAGTGCTTTCGTGGGTCAAACTCGCCGTGGCAATGGTTAGCCTCCTGATTCTCATTGTGGCACGGCGCAATTGTAAAAATAACTCCAGCAATGGCGCCCAAAGTGAAGTTATTACCAGCAGCAGCAGCCAAATCACTATCCAACTTGCCCAGCTTTGAACTGAATATGACATGAAGGCTTTTGTCTTATAGCCTACCTCTGTCCACGTATTCAATGTTAGAGGTATGTATTTTTTTTTTTTTTTTTTTTTTTTTTTTCATATAAGAAAGGTACTTCAACGTCCATGAGTTTAACATTTAATAAGAACAGAAGCTCGTTTCATTTTTTTTTTCTTTTCTTTTTTTTTTTTGTTTACCTATAATTGGAGCCATAAGGCTCTATCCATTTATTCACTTAACCCAAAATTTCATTTTATTTTTTTTCGTTAAGAATTTAAACAAAGTTTTGAACCAATCCACTAAGAATAAAATATTTTCAGAATTCCACACGGATACAACATGCTGCTTTTTCCATTCATTCTTTTGAGGATCAGTCGCGGTCTTACAAACTCTAGAGATAATATCGACAAAGACGTTGCTTTATACAAATGTGTAAAAATTGCTAGTCGCACTTAAAAGCCAACAAAAAAAAGACCCAACAAGTAATTTTGATTCTACATAATACATTGCTATTTTCATAACTAACACAAAAAATTTGATTCTACATAATAAATTACTATCTTCATAACTAACAAAAGTTACTGAAGCCAATACGCTAAAAGATAGAGGTGGTGGGAAAAAAAATGGGCAAACCTAACATTGATTAATATATTATTTAGATTTGGCACATTATATCAAGAGATAATATTTTAATTAATTGTTCAACAAAAATTTTATGCAAGAGGGAAAAAATATATTATTTTTTTGGATATATTTGTGGAGGCCATTATTAGAAATATATGTTATATATAATAAACGAGTATGCAATTCTTTCTTTTGAAATATATGGTATGCCTTTTTTTTTTATATATGGTTATTGTGGGGGGTAAAATCTGTCAGCTGATGTTGGGCCGTAGTTCATGTACCAAGCCCAGCCACGATAAGAAGAAAAGGCATGGGCGTAGGATATCCCATCCCAACCATGATGGGCCGGGCCTGCTTAGGGGTGTCCGAGGAGGAGTACCTCCTCGGACTCGCCAATTAAGTGTCCAATTCGCACTCCATACCTGGCGAAAGGTCACCCAATACGAAGGAACAGTGCGTGACGTTCAGGAAGGGGGGCAGCCACAACTGCCGCATTAAATGCCAAGGAACTACTTTTCCAGCCGCATTAATGTGGAAGGGACAGGAACGCAGAATCATCTTGACCAGTGCAACTCACAGAAAAGAGGAAGGATGACCTATGGGACAGGCACTCAAGTGGCGGGTCAGGTGGTTGACAAGTGTAGGGACATGATCTTAGGAAGGATGCTATATAAGAGAAGGAAATCCCCATGGAAAGGGGATCGCAAGCAGAAGGAAGAAAAAGATAGAGAAAGAGAAAAGAGATAGAAGTATAAGAAACAGCCCCAGGGACCATTACTCCAAAAGTTTGAAGGAATATCCTTACGTCCAACTGGTTGCATGGCTTGGTCGTAACTGCGTTTTCCTCTGTCAAAGACCTAGTTCTGTAACCTACTCTCTACAAATTCATTGTTGAGGGACTTTTGGGCCAGAATCACCCGCCTGTTGGGCCTGAGCCCCAAAATCGTGCCCCTACAGTTATCTTCTACAACTCTTCAAAGGTGTAGGAGTCTTAAAATTATTTTTGATAGCTAAGTTTATGTTTTCTTAGTGTCAAAATTTATTTATTTATTTATATTTTCTCAATTAAATTAGAAGTCATGCATATTATGAGCATAATATATTTTCTTTTTCTTCTCGATCACTTCTTCTATACTCTATTGATTCTTTTGACCTTTTCAGGTAGCTTCCTTGAGCATTACATCAGTTCTTTATCTCAAAGATGAAACTTCCATTGTTACTGGATTGGTATATATGTAACCCTTGCAAGCATACATGAATTTTTTGTTTTAGAAGAAAACATACATGAAATTAAAAGTTATTCCAAAGTGTGCTCACACAAACATGCTCTCACTCTCAGTCATACAATATCATTATATTGCAGCTCCATTACATGCACAACTCATACAGATCACCAACTATTATGCATGTGTAAACATGATATATAAGTAAGTAAATTATGGCTATCTATAAAATGAAAAATAATAATCTAATTAATTTTTCTATAAATTTTTTATTAGATTTTTAAATATATATATATATATATATATATATTTTTGTTCTTATCCTCTTCTCCTATAATTTCTAAGTTAATAAAAACTCAATTTGAATACAATAAGAAAATTCTTCATCTAATCTTGTTACTATTAATTTATCTATAATTTCTAAGTGATTTATTTAATTAGCAATAGGAGATTTAGGAGTTCTAGCATTTTAGGGGATTTGAATTTTGGTTTCACACTAATAGTTCATATTAACTATAATTTAATACGCATATACAACTACTAATATCAACCTTTAATTTTATTTTTTTATTTTTTTAAAACACCTTATGGATAGACTAAAAATTATAATTGTTCTTATCGATTTTTTTTTCCATACATCTCTATCAATTTTTTAGATAAATATAAAAACTTAGTTGTCGTTATCTTTTATTTAAATTACATATGATTTTTAATTAAATCATGTGTCGTACAGGCATAATACTAGTATATCGTAAAAGTAGTACTCCTAAACTAATTATATTCAAGCTTATTTCAACTAGGTCTAAACAAAATTTAGGATTAAAATATTCAAAATTTTATTTTAGGAGGTCAAAACAATTTTTTTTTCCATTTTATATATAATTTTTTGAACCCTTAGGTTGGCTGCAGTGCTGCCCGTGTTTGCATCAAAAAATAATCAGCATTACCTATTTTCTAGGTATAAACACAGCTGAATTATTATCTTTGACTTTTATCTCTTAGTTTTTATCTTTTATATACTGTGTTTTTTAAACTTCACTTTTTTTAAGGCAAAAGACTAGAAGTATATTTTAGTATACTAAAAAAAAAAAAATTAATAAAAAACAAAATAAGCTGATCCAGCCGAACACAAAAATTGGAGTGACAGTAATCTAAAGAAAAATTTATATAAAGATAAAAATAAATTATAAAGAAAAAAAAAAAAAAAAAAAAAAAAATCAACAAAACCCTTGACGACCGCCGCTCCCAGTTGGGTCCCTTCTCACCTCTGTTCTCGTCCACTCTCCTCTCTCTCTCTCTCTCTCCGTTTCATTGGTAAACTATCTTCTCGCCATTGCTTTGCAAGGTAAGCCTTAACCTCTATTTTTCAATACAACAAACCAATTCATATTTGTTATTATGCTTCATGATTACCCATTAAAGGTTCTTTTTTTTTTGGTAGAACTGAGAAACCCTAATAAAAATTATATCTTTTTCAAAAAAAATTTGTTTTCCATTATCTGGGTGTGTTTTGTTTTTGAAGTGTGTATGTGTGTGTGTGAGAGAGAGAGAGAGTAGAGGTGGTTTCTAGTGTTTTGTTGTAGGAACTAGGAAGTAATTTTGTGGAAGCAATTAAAGCTTCAATTTCTGGAGGCTGATGCGTTGATATGAACTACACCCACATAATTTTTTGTTTTAGGAACTGCAGTTTTGTGACTGGATTTCATTCTCTTTCATTTTGGTGATTGAAAAACTTGAAATAAGTGAAATTTTCTTTACCAAGTTACTAGTTTAATATAGGGGTGTGCGTTCAAACCGAAAAACCCTAGTAGCATGATATAAATACCACATTTTATCTTCTCTTTTCTTTTCTTCAGCCGCCCCCTTCCTTAATTTTCTCTCTAGCTCTTCTCTTTCACTTCAAGCTGTAGCTGTTCTCCGCCACAACCCTCTTTCTTCTCCATTTCTTTTAGTCTCTCAGAAACAAAGTTCAAGGAATCCCAAAAACGTTTAACCAAAAAAAGAAAAAAGAAAATACAATCTTCTTGATTCTGAGTATATGTTTCTTGTGTTTGCTTGTTGCTTGGTGTTTGGGTGCTGATAAAATGTAGGAAAGCAAAGGGAAATAGGTTTCTCCTTATTTTGGTATGTTCTCGAAATATATACATGATTTTGAGTATATTTTTTTGTGTTTGCTTGGTGATTGGGTGTTGAGAAAATGTGGGAAAGCAAAGGGAAATAGTTTTTTTTTCTTTGATCTGTTTGGTTTCTAAGAAAACACGATGTGATGTTTGCTTAATCTTAGTTTGTGTTTTATTTTTATTTTTTTTTCCTGTGTTGCTCTCTATTTTGGGTTGAAAACAGAGTCTGTGTTGGTTGCTTTTATTGTTAGTTTTTGTACTGATTTTGTCTGCCAATAAAGTCTTTGTTTGATGAAAAAATTTCTTCTTTTCTATTTTTTTTCTTGCTTTTGTTTCTCACATACCAAACACCGAAACCCGACTGAACAGAACCGAAACCAAATGCAATTGGTCAGTTCAGCGTTCCTTCCTTACAAGTCGGTTTCGGTGCTCAATATGTTAAAACCGAAATTCTCGGTTCGGTGCAAAAACTGTCAAACTGTCTTCAACACCGAGTCACCGACCGAACCGAACCGATTACACCCCTAGACTTTACATTATATACTGGTGCCTTGTATGAGATATTGTATTCCCAGGTAGTAATTTGTGTCTACTATTAGCTTTTTCAAAAAAATGTCAACCCCTTTTGTATTGCAATTGTGCATTGCCACCAAAATATTAATGGAGAGGATATAGGAACCAATGGCGGAGCTAGAATTTCAAGTTGGGGGGGCAAGATTAAAAGACAAGATTGAAGGTAGAATTAATCTAAGATAAATTAATCGATACTAAATACACACAATTTAAACATGTAATTTGGATCTTTAAAATAAATTGGAAAAATAAAGCAATGTAAAAATATTAAGAATATAGCAATATGCTTATGAAGTTCTATTCGATTATATGCAACTCAATTCCATGAATGCTTCTAAAATTTCATATAGACATTTTTACTTTTTTATGTCGTTAAAATTCGAGTTTATAGCAAAAACTCAAGTTTGATATTGAAAAGGTTGATAACTAGAAAAAAAATTGTAAGCTGGAAACCAACTGGTGAGGCGCTAAAGTAGGAACATTACACATAAACATAGATTTTTTCTTTCAAAGTCCAATTCAGTATATATATATATATATATATATTTTTTTTTTTTTTTCAGTCGTAGTTGGCAAAGTAGTGTGCAAAAAAAAAGTACTATTAGATGGGACCCATTATGTAAAAAAAGTGTTGCCATGTGAATGTAAAATTTTCTGAGAATTGTTGACAAGCTAATAAATATAAATAACAAGAAAAAGTAGATTGTCTTTTGTGTCAACTGTCAAGTGGGGACTTTTACTGCATTTTACACCACTACTGCTTGAGAAATATTGAGAAGGCCAGGGGGGGGCAAGTGCCCCCCCTCCCTCCGCCCCTTAGGAACCCAAAATATTTTTGGAGAGATATATTTGCAATGTGATTTTCTTCTAATTTTTTTAAGTTTTTTTTTTATATGATTAGAGAACTTTTGGTTTGTGAAAATTATAGGCAATATGTAATACAAATAATGGTGGTTTTGAGTAGCATTATATTACACAGCTTTGGAATTGTCAAGTGTTGTAATTGGGTTTGTGAGTGTATGCGTTACTCTCTAATGTATTATTTGGGATCTCAATGATTTATATATATATATATTTATATATTTATATATATAGTTTTATATATTTATTTTGTTTCTAAGAATGCTTAGTTGTCTCGTTTAATCGCTCCATGTCTTTATCGCAGGATCTTGATCTTAGAAAGCTAGGAGTAAGGAAGCCTCCCAAAAGGCCTGAGTTTGAAGTTCCTACAGAGGAGGTTCTGAAAAGTGCAGAATTGAAGGTAAGCTTATATGGTTTTGTACATTCCCTCTATATGATGAATAAAAAATTACATTATAAAAAGATTTTGCATTCTTCTTAATCATGGTAGTGGGATTGCTATTGCTGTACAGTGGTAGGTCCAATCATATTCCATGCTCATTGCTAAATTGAAACACTTATTTCTGAATTCTTTATATGGGTGGTCTTTACCGTCATTGTCAATTTTCTGTAGAGGGGGTTCCTAGAATCTATTAATTCCTTGAGTTGTTGCTGTTCCTTTTTGTTTATATTTTGTGTTCAGTTTTGTGTCTACTTCTGTACACAGCCCATGTACTGTGGTAGCACGCATTTTGGCTTTTAATGAAATTTTTTTCCACAGACACACACACAAATATACATAAACCAGAAAGATAAAATTGTAGTGGTTGTGATTTTTTGAGTATTGATCAGCTGGCCCATCTGTATGTATAATCATTGAATTGGGAAGATGCTGAGATTGTGCATTTCATTGTCTTTGTTTTTTTAACTGATTTTTTTTTTTGGGTAAAATTAATAATTGAATATGAAAATGGGACATTATGGAGATCAGACATTCTTAGTGGTCATTTGATTAGTATGCAGCTTCCTTAACCTTTTTCATGACTCATGACTAGACTTAATAATCAGTAAGTCTTGTTCCTTAGGTAGCTCACTAGGATGCCTTAGAACTTGATGAAGGTAGGGCAGAAGTATTACTGCCAGCAGTAAAATGTGTTTATGTTAATATCAATTAAAAATTTGTCTTAAGAGTCTTGGAAGTTTCAAAGTCTTTGTATTATGATTCCAGCTTGTCTTATTTGGTTAGTTTGGCATGAACGTAACAACCGTATCTTTGAAGATAATGAGAGATCCTAAGATCTTTTAAAACGTCTTATTTTTGGTACTTTATTTTAGTGGACTCGCATTTGGGGTTTTAAATAATGCATTTCAATTTCTGCTTTCCTACAATCTATTAGCTTTAGCTCTTGAGATTTTTGTATTTTTTCATGTCCAGAGTGTTCATCATCATGAACACGATGTTCAGTTTATTCAATAAAAGTTTTTATTACCTATAAAAAAAAATTTTAATTTGACTTATCAAAAAAAAAAAAAAAAAAAAAAATTTGTGAAAATGGTGCTTCCAGCTTTTGCTTATTGAGATTTTTATATTTTTTTGGAAGTTGATGTTGCTTGATATTACCCATTTTCTATATATGCAATTCCTTTTAAGGTGCTTTGTATGTTTTTTTCCCAGAAATTATAGGGCTTATAATGCCTTTGCAACTGTTCAGCTAGATATCTATTAGATGTTTCGTAAACGTTTCTAAATATGTAGTAGATGTTTGCTAAAACTTCCTTGTCCAAATATTCAGTAGACGCCATTTCAAAAGAACCTCATTTTTTGGGAAGATGGGTTTTGTCTCAATTTATTTTATTTGAACTCATCTTTAGGAAAGACAAATTTCAAGTGAATTAAATTTTATTTGATCTCGTTTTTAGAAAATTCAAATTCTAAACTCGTTTTGAGGAAAGACCAGTTTAGGACTTATGAACTTGTCTTTAGAATAGATGATTACAACTTGGAGAGCACAAAAGAACATTGTATGCGTATGGTTTTTATCTTTAATTAATTAATTAATTTATATATTATTAATCAGAATTAATTGATAAAGAAACAAGAACTCTATGTTCACAATGGTGAATGCGAAGTATCATAAACCATTACAATCAAATCAAAAAGAGAAACTAATAGAATGCTGGAAATAAAAAATGGTAGTAAAGTGAAAAAATTCCAGATTTTATGAAAGCAAATGTGTACAATTATTTGGTTGAGAAAATTCCAGATTTTATGTGTGAAGAGAGCACAAAAGAACATTATATGCATGTAATACGTCTTTAATTTATTATGTTATATGGTCATATTAAATTGTGCGTGGTGGCCAGTAATCATTAGGACATTTGTGAGTTTGACAGTTACATATGATGTACTGTGTGTGTGTTTGGATAGGTGTTATTTTCACTTTAAAGCCTCACATTTTCTAGTACATAGCTTATTTTAAAGCAAAGTAATAAGCCAATGAAAATATATTATCTCAAAACAGACCCGTGTGCGTGCAAGACTGACATCTTGATGCTATTTACTTCTGGTGATATTTAGGAAGGCTGTGAGTTTTTCCCTGAAGTGCATTTCTCTGTTTCGTATGTTTCTTTTATTGATTTTATTTCTTTTTGTATGTAATTCTTTGATCAAGTAACACATCCCGTTTACATGATGTCTCTTCTATTTTTACTAAAATATCTATTACTAATCAAATCAAAATATTTGTATATCTTTTAAACTCAAAAGGATGATTGTGATTCTTAATTATATTGGTAGCATTGACATTTCAGGTTTGATGTTTTGGGATCACTTCAAAGGTCTTATGCTTGTTAGAGAACATTGACCTGTTCTAAGTCTGTGTATCTGCATGTGGAGCTTTAGATATATATACTGCAACTCTATTTTTTTCACAAGTTGAACTATATTGGGCTCTACCTTGTGAGTTCTCTTAGAATTTCAATATTTTTTAGTTTACAATTAAATTTTTGTCTTAGTTGCTAAATATTTTACAAAGGTGGTGGATCAAAATGAGAAATAATTTATGATTTACCCTGAACATGAAATTACTGTTCCATGATATAAAACATTCTGTGTAAGAGGCTTGCACAGCTGCGCCTATTTTTGTGCTTTTTTTCAATAGCATTACTTACTTTAAAAAAGAAGTTCCATGATATAATTCCTTGACTAAATTATGTTTCAGTTTGCTGTAAATATTCCAAAGCAAGAGATCTTTTGGCTGTTAATTTGTACATTGTTTAAATTGCATTTTGTTTGGTTTTGCAGAAGAAGGATTTTTCTTGTCAAAGATGAGTTTAATATCGCAAAATATTCCCCCCAAAAGTAAAGCTAAAAAGACTAAAAGGGAGGATATCAATGACCTCTCCTCCATGCAAGGGAATGAAGATGCTCAAAACGAATATTTGGATGTTTCAAGGATGAATAAGAAAAAGAAAAAGAAAGAACACAATGAAGAGAATGAGAAGCTAGTAATTGAGCAAGAAAGAGAAATGAAGAAGCTTGAAAACTCTTTGTTTGGATCTCTATATTCCCCTGTTGAGTTCGGGAAGGAAGATAAGGAAGAGATTCAAGACAAGCTTGAGAAAGGTTCTACTTTATTCATAATGGATCGTTCTGCAAATAGCATGCTTTCTGTTCATGAAGAGGATGCAGAATTATCAGAAATAAGCAATGACGAGCTAGAAACTAAGCAAAGAAAACCAGTCTGGGTGGATGAGGAAGAGGATAAAACCGAAATAAATATTGCTAAAGTTAATAGATTAAGGAAATTGAGGAAGGAAGAGGATGAGAGTTTGATTTCAGGTTCAGACTATGTGTTGAGACTGAGGGCTCAGCATATTAAGCTGAACCCTGGCACAGAGTGGGCCCAATTTGATTCAAGGTCAAGGAATGATACATCTTTTGATGATGAATCATCGGATGAAGAAAATGGGGCAGTACTGTCCCATAATTACAAGAATGTTGAAGCTGTTGAAGATATCCTTCAAACAAATGAAAACCTAGTTGTGAGGAGCAGCACTAAGTTGTTGCCTGGACGTCTTGAATATTCAAGACTTGTAGATGCAAATGCAGAGGATCCTTCAAATGCTCCAATAAATTCAGTTCAGTTCCATCGAAATGCGCAGCTGCTACTAACTGCAGGATTGGATCGAAGACTTAGATTTTTTCAGATTGATGGCAAACGGAATACCAAGATACAAAGTATCTTCCTTGATGATTGCCCCATTCGAAAGGCATCTTTCTTGCCTGATGGGTCTCAGGTTATTGTAGCTGGAAGGAGAAAGTTCTTCTATAGCTTTGATTTAGTGAAAGCAAAAGTTGATAAAATTGGCCCCCTGGTTGGCAGGGAGGAGAAAAGCTTGGAAGTTTTTGAGGTTTCCCCTGATTCAAGTACAATTGCCTTTGTGGGAAATGAAGGTTATATCTTGCTGGTTTCTACCAAAACAAAGGAACTGATCGGGACACTAAAGATGAATGGAACAGCTCGTTCTTTAGCTTTTGCTGATGATGGTCAGCAATTATTGAGCTCTGGTGGTGATGGCCAGGTCTACCATTGGGACTTGAGAACAAGGGCTTGCTTCCATAAGGCTGTTGATGCAGGTTGCATAAACAGTACTAGTCTTTCAACTTCCCCAAATGGAAAATTGTTTGCAGCTGGTTCAGACAGTGGGATTGTGAATGTTTACAACAGAGAGGAGTTCTTAGGGGGCAAGAGAAAGCCTATCAAGACCATAGAAAATCTAACCACCAAAGTGGACTTTCTGAAATTTAACAATGATGCTCAAATATTGGCTATTTCATCTAGCATGAAGAAGAACAGCTTAAAGTTGATACATGTTCCATCATTTACGGTGTTCTCAAACTGGCCTCCCCTCAAGAAGTCCCTACAATATCCACTATGTTTGGATTTCAGTCCTGGTGGTGGTTTCATGGCCATGGGAAATGCTGGTGGAAAAGTTTTGTTATACAAGCTGCATCATTACAATCATGCTTAAAAAGGAATGTGACATTTCATTCCCACATATCAGAAGCATCATTTGACTGAGGCCCAAAGATGATCTGATTGTAGCATCTCTTTTCTTTTCTGAGATTACCGGTTGGTAAGATTTCATATTGTTAGTGGATAAAGTAAAGCCTTGAATTCTCTTTTTATTTGATTTGGTTAATTGCAGTAACTCTAGCTTCTACTAGTAGTTGGTGGCAGAAAAGCTTTCTGCAGAAATTTTGCGCTATGACGACTTGTTTTTGTTTTGTTGCACCATTTTTTTAAATGAAAATTTGTGTTGCTTTTAATCCCTTGCTGTATTAATTACAATCTGACAATCCTTCTTTTATTGAAATGATTATAAACCGCTCTCTTCCAGGATAAATGGCTATGGATTTGTGATCTCAAAGTCAGGTTTTGTGCCTGAATTGGCACCTTGTAGCTACATTCTTACTATCCCACACAAAAAAGGGTACCTTGCTGGCCACATTCTTCCCATTGGGCTAAACTTACAGATTTGTTTTAAAGACTCATCAGTCTTACTGTCCTGGATATACAAAGAGTTCAAGACCTTCTCTATCTCAATTTATTCTTACCAAAGTAACTATCCTTTTCAGCAAGTTACAGTGAAACATCAGGTGAATGTTTTTTTTTCTTTCCTAAGTTTAGCATGGTTTTTACCTGAATCCTCCTCCCAATCAAGATGATAACGAGTAGTTTCCATTATTGGCTGAATCAGCACTTTCTGAATTAAAATCCAACTGACTTGCCACGCTAGCTGAATGAAAATACATTTTGTGCAAAAGATGAGGAATAACAAATAGCTTGGTTCATCTTAATTTTAAGTCAATCTTTTCACGTTACCTCTGTATAAGACAATGTATTTTCTTATCATATCTTGAACTTTCTCCCTTGGATGAACCATAAAATGAAAATCCCATATGATATCCCTACTTATACAAATCTTCAACGGGCCGAAGTGATTATGAAATTGATCCATTTCATGATTTAGATTAACTATTATAAATTTACATGTGTATCCAAAATCTCATCATATTCTTTTTTAGTGCACAAAATTATGTCATTTAAAAATTTTAAATGACACACAACATTGTTAGATTTAGAAAATCAAATTGTAATTGTAATAAACTGAATTGTTTTGATCATATTCTGATCATGGAAACATACTAATGTTCCCTTACAAGTTCCCTTCAAATAATTCTTCATATCTTTTTTATATATATATATTAACCGGCCAGCATGCCACAACATGGCAAGATGTTCTATTATTTGCCAAAACGAAAGTGTCCGGGAACGGTCAAAACCTTTCAATAGCTAGAATGTATTCTTTTAAATCAATAAAAAAAAGTAGGCAAATTGAGTTAAGCTGGGCTCATTTTACACCTCTAATTGATCAGCCTGTAATGTAACTGGGTACCCATGATTTCATTTTAAAATAAGATAAAGATAATAATGAAAATTAGAAGATATAAAACAAATCTTTTTATTATTAAACTAGAATGTCAGCTCATGTGCAATGCACCTGGTGCCTAGTGGCATAAGCATTTCTACCTATATATACTCCTAAGCCCACATACCCTCTTGGTTACCCAAACAGACCCCCACAAAAAATTGAAGATGAGTAGGTCTAACCTTAAAGGGCTTACATTAGTTCTTCTCATTGCCTTGTTTGTTTGGTCTTCAAGCTTTGAGAATTGCGGTGCTTCGCAAAGTTACATACCGCAACCAAGACATTGGAACTATGCCATCTTTAATGTACTAGAGTATGGTGCTAAAGGCAATGGATATGCCGACGACACAAAGGTGACTCTAAAAAGCCTTCTTATTAGTTCATAATATTTCAAATTGTACATAGCCAATTAATAATATACTCATTATAAAAACCAAAAATATGTGCTTTTTCATATTTTAGATATAATGGTAATCTACATTGTTGATTCTTGAGGTACAGATGAGGTAAGTTTCTAAAGCTATATACCCTATAAATTCAGCTTATTGAACATGTAAGCTTCATTATGAATTTCATTAGACAACCAAAGATGAATATCAACATTTTAGAAACTTGAAGATGATTTCTACTATTTAGTGATGACTCTAACAACAAAATTTGCTAACTGATTCATTGGCCAAATGCAGAACTTTCTGTTAAGAAACAAAATCAAACATGTAGTTCAAAGTTATCAAGCAGAAGGAAGAGTCATGGAATAGTTACCCACTATGTGTTGTGGCACTTGGTGCAAACGTGAGGGACAATCAGCTGGTTACTTCAAGATTAAAATATTTGCTTGCATATAACGAAATGGCCACATAAGCAAGAGGAGATAAAGTCAAAGGGAAATCATAATCATTAAAAAGTAGAAGGAAAAAAAAGAAGAAGCAGAATATTGGATAGTCAACCAGTTGTTATCCCTTATTAAAATTTTTTTTTTTGGGTGTCAATTAATTTCTAATTTCTATTATTGTAGAGTTGGCAAAGATCCCATGTAGGCATGTAGCAGTACAAAATACAAATTAAGACCAATATCTAAATGACATCAGGCATCATCACCAAAACCCTTTAAACTTTACAATATTTTTTTATTGGATGTGAATTTTAAAAATCTAGCAGTTAGATTGCATGTTCTTATTATATCGTTCATGCTTACAAATTTCAAAAAGATCAAAGATCAATAATGATGTCATCAATCAAATGTTTAAATTTTAAATTTTTGTAATCTAAAATTATGCATAAAAAATGAGTCTATTGATCAAATGGTAAATAACATTCAATTTAAATGAAATTTGACATGTGTGTTATGAACAAAAATAGCATGAAATTCAACTAGTTAAATGTTCAAAATTCACATTTAATAAAAAAATATAGGAGGAGTTTAAAAGGTTTCTCTCCAAACTAGTTTGGAGAGAATTATTATCATTAGCATTATTTTTTGACAAATAATCGTGACTCGTAACTCATGACTACAATTATTAATAGTACTGTTACAATATATGCTCTCTCTTTTTTTTTTTTCTTCTTTGGCTAGATTATTATTTTTTAACTTGTCCATGTAATAATGCAATGCAGGCATTTGAAGCAGCATGGGCAGCAGCTTGCAAAGTGGAAGGATCAACCATGGTTGTTCCATATGGATTTGTGTTCCTCGTCAAACCAATCACTTTCTCTGGCCCAAATTGTCAACCAAACATTCAATTTCAGGTTCACTAATAAATTATTAACCCCATATTTCATTACCATATCAGCTATAATTATACCTATATAATATCTAATAGTCGAAGTATAATGTTTAATGTTATCATGCTCTTATTGAGCCACATCATCGACCGTGTTACCATTTTTTATTGAGTTGTTCCTCTATTTTTTTTATAATATTAAATATATTAAACCATCCTAGATATTATTAGGGGAAAAAAAGTCCAAAATGAATGTATAAATTCAATTGGTTAATATATTTAATACTATCAAAAAATTAGAAGAACAAATCAATAAAAAAAAGGTGGTGTGATTGATGATTCGGTCCAGTTCGGTACGTTTGATCTATTTCGGTCCAGTTTGGTTCAGTCATTTTGTTTTGCACAGTTCGGCCTATTTAGGTCCACTGCAGCCCATTACAGTCCAATAGGTCCCTTTTTGGTTGTTTTGATCCAATTCGGTCTACTTTGGTCCATTTTTGTGCACTTACTTAAAAATGGAAAAATTCAAATTTGGGTTGAGAGTACCTATTCTAAATATGAATTTTTTTAAAATAAATAAATTTTCAAAATAAATTGTAAATAGATGACAAAAAGTAATAATATTATTTTTAATTGTTTAATTTAATGATTTGTGGTATTATATTTTTTTTTTGTGTTCTTTTTTTCCCCTTAGTTGATGTTAGTATTTTAGTCATAGTGAATTGCACAATTTTAGTGTTTTGATGCAATATAATTTGAATTTGAAGATCAATTTCTATGTCATATAGAAATTAGGAGATTGTTATAACTATGGTTCTCATAAGTTTTTTAGTGATTTGTTTGAGTACATGAAAGCTTTTTTTTTTTTTTTTTTTTTTGACATGTGAAGCTCATCGTACAATGTATAGGTTATTCAACATACCATGGTAGAAATTCATCTATAAATAAATTTATTGACCTTATTTTCTTACAAGCACTCAAAATAGTTAATATAACAAAACAATGCCACACAAAGTAAAGCACTTATGTTGATGATTTTGTTTCGTAGTTGGAAGAAACACTAAACTTTTTATTGTACAAAAATAAAAATAAAAGCATCGACACAAAGAATAGTAACTGTCTTGCGCATTGTTTGGGCCCTAGACTAGAAACCGTTATGCTAAAATGTGTTAATTCTTATTGTTAAATATATGAGCCAGTACTTACTAGTCAAATATAATGCAGTTGGATGGCAAAATTATAGCCCCTACAAGCTCTCAACCTTGGGGTTCAGGTCTCTTACAATGGCTGCAATTCAAAAATCTTAAAGGAATTACAATTTTAGGAAAAGGTGTTATAGATGGACAAGGCTCAGACTGGTGGAATGACAATGGAAGAATGCCAAGCACCAAACCAACGGTAGCAACCTTAACTTGTGCTCTACTATTCACGATGTTCTAGCAATGCTGTACTCTAAAAGAGCTTTTGTATATGTATGGTGCTATTATGGTAAACAGGCATTGAGGTTTTATGGAAGTAAAGCTGTGACAGTAAGCGGCATAACGATACAAAACAGTGCTAGAACCCACCTCAAATTTGACAATTGCATAGGTGTTCAGGTTTTCGACATACGTATTTCAGCCCCATCTGATAGCCCCAATACAGATGGAATTCACCTACAAAACTCTCAAGATGTAACCATTTACAGAGCTAATCTTGCATGTGGTATGTAACTCTAAAATTCTAAATGGAAAATGCTATAGCTCCTATTAATTTTATTACATAAAACTTAATAGTGATGGGTAATGAATGTGGTAAAATTTATAGTATCCCTAACATCACTCATTCTAGATAGGAGTAGAATTTTATCGTAATTTCACAAACACTATCAGCAGTTGTTCACTTGCTGTAAGCTGAAATGAAGAACAAAAAGATATTAAACAATCAAGCAGGGAATATAAAAAAGAATAAGAATTTACTTGGAAAACAACCAACTAAAACAAATGGAAGCATATATAAACCTCTCTCTATTTCTCTCAGATACTAAGATAGAAAATCCTAGATCTAAAAATTCTCAATGCCCACATGCCTAGTTGTACAACTTGGTGTCAGACCAAAGGAACCTGTGTCATGAGTAGTTATGTAAAGGGTGATAAAAACGACTGCATTCTGCAGGAGATGATTGCATATCCATACAAACTGGATGCTCAAATATTTATATACACAACATCAACTGTGGACCTGGACATGGAATCAGCATTGGAGCACTGGGAGCGGGTAAAACCAAAGCTTGTGTTTCAAATATCATCGTCCGAGATGTCACACTGCATAATACACTGACTGGTGTCAGAATAAAGACATGGCAGGTATAAATTATAAACATTATCAGTATACACTATCGATTACCTCTTCTTAATTCAAATCATAAATGCCATTAAGAGCATATTTACATAATCACTCACAATATTCTACTCTAGGTAACTAGAACCTATTTCAAACTCATCCAACTTACATCTCCTATTAGACATTTTCTTATAGTTTTCAACCGCAGGGAGGCTACGGTTCTGTCCAAGGAATCACATTCTCAAACATTCAAGTTTATGAAGTTGAAATTCCAATCATGATCGACCAATTTTACTGTGCTAGCGACAAAAGCAAATGCCGTAATGATACATCAGCTGTGGCAGTGTCAGGCATAAACTATGTGAATATATGGGGAACATACACAGTAAAACCTTTACATTTTGCCTGCAGTAACAGTTTGCCATGCACCGGTCTATCTCTGGCTAACATAGAACTAACACCACTTCCAAGTTATAACTTCGAATTGTGTGGCTCTTTCTGTTGGAAAGCAAATGGAACACTGAGAACTAGGACTGTCCCTCCAATTGATTGTTTGATGCCAAGCAAGCTATCAAGCACTAGAGTTCAGTCTTATGGTAATTCTTGCTGGGTTTAGCCTCAAGGACAGATGCAGTGCATGGATGCAGTGGTTTCTCATGTCCAACTTAGTTGATTTGGAGTGAATGCGTGATGAATGATGCCAGTGTGAATTTTGTTCTCCTTATGTGATTGTTTCCTAGGAATGGAACAATCTATATTGCCAAATCCACAACATTTATTTACTTGATTCTGGTCTCTAGAATTTTTTTTTGTTTTTTTTGTTTTAGTTTATACAAGTAATAAATTCCAGTTTCTAGAAAGTCTTGAATGTATTATCCCATTTGTTAAACATTGCTAGCGTTCATCTCATGATCTGGATTAGAAAAGAAGTTTTCTAGAAATAAAATGGACGCATTCTTAAGAGAACTTTCATTCGAACAAAAAAAACAGGGAAAAGTAGACACAATTTCGTTTCTTCTGCTCATTTTTTTCTATTATTCTTTCGTTTCTTTCTTTTTTCTCCTAAGAAAGACTTTCAACTTTTTTAAAACAAAGATATTACTTTTCTCCAATCTCCCAAATTTTTTTTGAAGATATTAATAAAAATAAAAAATAAATAAAGAAGCCAATGACACTGACTTCAAATGTCTTGCAGTGACCGAAATTTGCTTGATATCAAATAAACCAGTAGAAATTGACATTTTGAAACATTAAAGCAGACCTGCATGCTCTACAACCAAAATAATAATACAACATAGGACAATAGAGTGAAGCCTTCTAAGAAAATCAAATTGAAAACTCTAATTTCTGCATTACAAGAAAACCTATCAAACATTCCCTACCATCTCCTTGAATGGAAGAGCACTGCAACGTATAATACAATCAGCATCATGCCTAGCACTCAGCTTTCCCATATGATGAGCAACCAAAAGAACAGTTAAAAATATTACAAATGGAAACAAACAAGATTAAGAATTATCAATATGGAATATGGAAACCAAATGTGTCCATGGAAGCCAGCATGTTCAAGATTTTCCAAAACCAGCAGCAGCCTTCTTCCTTTGGCGGGTTTCTATTCTTTCAGGGCTTGCCAATCCTGTCTTCTCCTCGTACTTCTTTTCTAGAGCCTGTCATAATTACCTAAACAAAATGAACATATTCCTTTTCCATTGCAAAGACAGGATCCTGTTAATACACAGGGAAAATCTACACTACAATCACCGAAAACATAAGGCAGACCAAAACAATCTCAAAAACATTTCAATTTGCACCAAAAGCAAAGCTTTCAACAATTTTTTGTACACATTTAGTCACCCAAAAGATCGGCTAGCAATGCCCATGATGCTTGAGTTCAATAAATTTCTTGATGCCATCTAACAAGGATGGTGTATCAGATACAAGCAAAGAGCAGTTGTCACTGCTCATTGCTGGTTCACCTTTATCAATAGGTATACTTTCCAATGAAAACAAAAGGTTCTAAGCATCATCGTGGTATACACTTTCAAGGGAGCAGGGAAACTATTCTTCTGAGATCAGAAAACATGAGATTTATAGGCATGCTTGCTTACCTGTAGCTCTGTGCGAATACTATCAAGAACTTCATCACTCATTCTATCAAAGAATAGAATACCCTGCAAATTCAAGTCATCTTATAAGAAAGAATTACAGGTGAAACATAAAACTGGGCCTGAAAAATCAAACCCTTAAGTATTCATAGGCATTAACATAGATGAATGCTCCTTTGGAAAGGTTCAATCTAAATTGTTTCACCATATGCAAAATGCATTATATTGCTGTGTTAAGAATGACGATACAAGGAAATATGTCATATCTGCACAAACCTAGACAAAATGGTTTGCCTACATTGAACAGACCATGTTACTAATAATATAGGTCCTTTCACTATGAAATATTGGAACAGGCCTGTTATGCAGCTCAATTTTATAAAGTGGATTCTTGTCCTTTATATTTAACATTTTATTTATAAGTAAGTTACGCATGAACTTTGTGGTTCTTAAACCCAAAACCTCACCCTTCATCCCATTATTATGGGAGGAGGAAGTGTCAGTTGAGCTATGGCTCACTGGCCTTTTATATTCAACATTTAGAGCCAGCTCTAAAAGCCAGATTGATTTCCTTCTTAAGCAAGCTCTTGAAATTATGATTTTTATTTCCAATCACCTTATAAGGTTATTGCACCGCTTGTCTCCTATTTAAACGGGCTTCTGCACTTCTACAGCCCTGGCATTTTGTTTCACTTCCTCCATAAAAATCTGTAGCCTATCAGGTTTCATCTGATTAATTTTATTTTTATAATACTTAGCCATCACAACAGTAGAAAAGTGAGACATAAATGTTCATTCTTGTTTGAATTGGATTCTTGGTGTTGTTTCAGGTTCCTTATACAGAATTAAAGTCACAAAAAGTGTGGTTATGAAATGATAGGAACCTTTTTACAAAGAACAAAATGGACCATGAGGAATAAACCAAAGAAGATGATTGCATCAATAAATTGCCTTGCTAAAGCTCGTATGGATAAAACCCAGGTATATAAATGGCTCAAGGCAACATAGCAAGTTTTCTGAGATTCATGGCATTTAAGCAGATGCCTCCACCTAATAATAAGGATATTACATCTCAAAGAGTTTCCATTTCCTTGATTTGACAGTACCCTAATGGCCTAACCTAAGCATCTGTTTTAAAACCTGGTACACTATTAGAATCTTTCTTCCTTCAAATGATGATGACAGATCAAAAGCTAAAAGGTTTGAAGTCTTTGTGGGAAAAAAAAACAAGCAATTGGTATTACAAATTAAGAAATACGAGATGGAAATTAGTAGTTCCATTCCCTTGTCTATTTTTTTCATAGTACTAATTACTTGAAATGAATAGAACACTCATAATTTCATGCATCATTTTTGTTTCTTTTTTTCCCCTTGTTTTGAATGAAAAGAGTGGACTCACATTCATATGCATCTTATGAAGTTCTAACTTATTCTTATCTCTGATTCTATTAAGATCTGGGGAAGGTTAAAAGTGGTATGTCATATTAACTAGTGAGTCCACATTCCAGGTTAATTTAAAATTTAGATTCATTTGGACCATAGGATTTAGCTTCTAAAACTGTAAAATTTACACCTTCCTTCAAGTTTCAAGGGACAAGATTTTTGTTGTATTACCAGATATACTAAATTAGAATCAAAATGGAGGACAGACCTGCAAATGGTCAAATTCATGCTGGAACACTCGTGCAGGAAGATCAGACAAGCTGACAGTAAACCTTGCTCCTTTAATGTCCCGTGCGTCAATCTTCACAGTTTCTGGTCTCTGCAAGTACAAACATGACAGACATTGTAAGTATGGTGCAATCCAAAAAAAAAAAAAAAAAAATCAACAGTGTAAAAACTTGTATGGAGAGCATTACAACATATTCTTTCTGATTTGAGCTCATGACAAGAATTCAAGTGACGCCAATGAGCTCAAGAAGCTTTAGAAAGGAAATCTTAAGAAAACTTGAAAAAATTCAGAGGATCCAGCTTGGCTTTTATTAATGAATACCTAATGATATCTTAGTATTTTAGAGAAAGATCATATGAACTCATAATTTTATTTTTAATTTTTATTACCAACAAGAAATGAGGAAGCAGCCAGGAGTAAAATACACAAAGTCAGAGAGCAATTCAAGCTAAGCCCCTATAAAAATGAATTCACAAACAAAACATTCAATAACTTCTACACATGCATTCATGATTCTCTTGCACATTGCCAATGAGCTCCAGCTCAACAGGCATCTCCTCCCTTAAAAGTTCTAGGTCATGGGTGAGGTCATGGGTTTCATTACTAATTCGGTGCATGTGTAATTTACCAATATATATTAAAAAAAAATATTCTCTTGCACATTCCAAATATTTATAAACCCAGTCAACAATGAAGTTAAGACTTATGAGAAGACCATAAGTGAATTATTGCTGAATTGGAAAAAGGTATTAATATGCACCAAATAAAATTGCTTATTTAAAGTGGCCATGTCCTACAGAGTACTCAAAATGTAAATGAAACCAAAAAGGAGATAATAAGGAATCAATCAGCTTTGAATACCACAACATCAGCATAAATCCCTGGGAAGGACAGGCAACCTTCATTAAAAAGCACCATTTTCTTGGAATATTTGTATACTCTTGGATTTACAAGAACAATTTCCTCTCCTTCACCACGTTCTCCAACAGGATTAAACACCATGAGTTGAACATTAATTCCTACTTGAGGTGCTGAGAGGCCAATGCCATCAGTTCTGCGGAAAAGGAAGCCAACAAGTATTGTTCACACTCCTGTAAATAGCAAGGATTGTTCATAAGAATCTAACTCTATATTCTATAAAACCTAATCACAGAACCATTCAATTCGAACACAGTAAACTGTATCAGTGAATGAGTTTATTGAACCTCATGACCAGCTCGGTATTCAGAAGAGGTTGTAAAGAATATAATAGCAAACAAACAATAGAAAAAAAATAAATAAATAATGCACAGAATTTTGAAATGCTTCATGGTAAGTGGAAAACTACAAAAGGGACAGCAATACTTCACTTCGGATTAATTAAACAAGTCTCCAAAACTAAAGATTTGATTTGGTGTTTCAAAAGATTACTAACAACAATTTTAGTATACAGTTCACCAAAATTATAAGCTACAAAGAGATCCAAAAGGTGAAATTGGATTAGAGTAGCCACCCCCAGAAAGGATGAGGCCAATGCCGAGAATCATTAAGTGAGATTTACAACAGCACCATTGAGTGGTAAGTCAAGCAAATTTCAATTTTTTACTCTTCTTCACAGGTTGCAAGAGGATTTCAGCCAATAAATATGAATGAGGAAAGCATTATGAACCCTTCTAAATTTTTATACCTACATATTTTAATTACCTTCATGAAAAATATTAAATAAATACTCTCAAAGCAAAGTTTTTGGCTTCCAATGAGTTACAGCACATTGGGTGCATATGTAACTTACCAACTAAAAAATAAAAATAAAAAAGCAAAGCTTTTGGCCAGTGCCAATTCATTAAGGTTTCATCTTCACCAATGAAGCAATACTCAATGTAGTTGTCAAACATGGACTTTGAACACACATCAAAGATTTAACCGTAGCAGGCTTATAGTACACTACCATAAAAAATCACTAAATATTAAAATAAGGCCAAAATGATTGTTTAGTCCTTAAATTTTAGCTTTGATTTACATCTTTCAAATTTAAAAAGTTACAATTCTCTCCTTTAAAAAAAATTATCAATTTCACCCTTACATCCGTCCACTATTAAAATAGTTAAGTAAATGCCAGACAAAAATCTTGGGACTAAAGGTTTTGTTGTTGTTGTTGTATGCCAGACCAAATGCTGACATGGCATAGAATAAGCTTAACAGCAATGAAATCAATTTCACAACTGCCGAGGTGACAATGAAATGGTGGCATGGCCTAGAATACTGTTAAAATTTCACAACAGTGGAGGTGAAAGTTGTTAATGGTGGTAAAAATTAAAAAAAAAAAAAAAAAAAAAAGTGATCTCAATGGAGCCCAAATGAGAACCAGCAAAAGCTTGCTAACTCAATTGTTGTGTCTGGAGCATTACTCCAATAAAATAAGAAGCACTTTCTCTAGGACAATCATAATATTATCCCCTTCACCTTTTTTCCTCCTATGCCTATTGATAAAAAATGGGTTCTTTTAAAATCAATAAGTCAAGTGACACAAAAAAATTTCTCAATTGTTTTTTTCACGAAAATGAGTCCGTTTAGTTAGGCATTTTGGAAGCTTAAATAAGCGTTATTACTTTTTAAAACTCAAAACTCTGATTTGCAACCATATCTCCTTGTAGCTTTTATTACAAATGCTCATTTTAAACTCAAAACACCGTTTTCCAATAGCTTATACAAAAGGCACCCTATTTCTAAGTTGGAATTTTATTTATGATTGGTACATAATAATAAAAATAGGGACAGTGCTGACTGGTGAGCATTGCAAAACTGTAACATTATAGATGGGAGAGACGGAAATGAAACATATATTATTAATTTACAACGAATAAAGAAGTGGATTGGGATAAGAGAAGTTACTTATACATAACGTCGAACATTTCGTGGACGAGTTTCTGCAAATTATCGTCGAACGAATCGATTCGCTTGTTCTTCGCCCTCAGAATAGGGTCTGGATATTCCACTATTTTCAATGGCGCTTCAAATCGAACATCCTCAGCTAATTCAAAATAAACAACAACAACAACAAAAACACAAACATATTCAGTATTAATTAATTACGAAATCAGATTCAGAGCTCCACCAAGTTCAATATTTAGAGAGAGAGAGTGTGCGCGCGCTTACGAGTAGCTACGGCGACGTCGTCGTTTTTGGATGAGAAGCCGCGCTTGGCTTGCGCGTGGACAGGAATTGTTGGTGGTGGTGATGGCCGGTTCGCGGAGGAGGAAAATAGCCGACCGGATTGGGATGAGCGGTTGAGAAGGTGAGACATGGCGGGAAGAGTGGAGGAGCGGCGATGGAGAATGGGGACGAAAGAAAATGAGTGGAGCCAAGTCTTGCAAGCCATGCCCACAAAACTAGCAAGGTGTGTGAGACTGTAAGAGACAGGCACTATATATATATATATATATATATATATATATATATTAGTGAAAGAATATGTGTAAATGAAAAATAAAATAACATCTGTAAGTGTTTATTTTTGTGAAATGTCAGAGATAAGAGTCGGAGTTTAAGTATTTAAACGGAAGTTTTACATACATGTATATTTAGACTAATTTAGATTAACTTAAAGTAGAAATTTTATCCTTATTTGAGGAACTAAAAATTCTATCTTTGTATAAAAAAAAATAAAATAAAAAATAAAAAACCGTGGCTTTAAACCATGTGCCAAGAGGTTGTGGGTTTGAAAAAAAATTTCTTAACTAATTGTTTGTTTTGTATTTAAAAATTGACACATTAATTTATAATGATTATATTGTAAAATTTTTGTAATACTCTCAACATCCATATCTTATGAATTGTTTATATAAGTTAAGATAAGATCAAATAAAAAGAAAAAAGACGTTAATAAATTGCAAAGGGCCCATGTAATTAATTAAATTTGTGAAGCTTTGTGTATGTGTTAGAGACCATATGAAGTTAATTAACATGGGTATTATTTAAAAATAAAAATCACTGAAAGTTTATCAAGATGATTCAGCTCATGAAACATCAAAGATGTTTACTAAAAAGACTAACTAATTATATATGCTTTACATAAGAATAATTATCACTATATCTGCATCATAGTCATCAAATAAATCTAGGACAAGAAGCTTGAAAATTGAAACAACTCAAGAAAAATGTTAAAGATTTGGAAAAGTATATTAAATACCACATTGGTAACATAATAAATAATTTTTAATTAATTTGTTGTTTTGTTTTGAAAATTTGACACATTAATTTTTATGAATTATATAATAAAATTTGTAATACGATTAACATGAATTTGTTATAAATTCTTTAGGTAAAGTAAAGATGAGATCATGTTAAGGTAGGTCTTTTTTAAAATCTTTAAAAAACAAATAAAAAGAAAGAAGATGCTCATAATTTTTTTTTTTTTTTTTTTGAGAAGAAGATGCTCATAAATTGTAAGGAGCCCATATGATTTTACATTATTGTCCCAAAAATGACATATAGAACCCATTGAAATATAAGAACATCAATGCTATTACTATATATAAAATAAAAAATAAAAAAGAGAAAATCGCTAAAATCTTATTTAGTTTTAGAAAGTAGTGTATTCACTTTTCATTTTCTTTATTCTATATTCAAATTCAAAAAAAAAAAAAAAAAATCACTTTTCACATTTGATAGTGTTTGGTAAATTGTTTTGAATACATAATTTGGGTATATAATACATCATACCTAAATTTGGTCATTTTTTTAAAAGTAAATTCTCTCACTTACACACACTCGCATCACTCAAAAAAAGTAATTTTGTATTTTTTACAATATTTACGAATATGGAAAAGTATTTGTATTTATAGAAAATGAAAATACTGAACAGTTGTTTTCATTTTTTGTATTCAAATATAACTTTTAGAACATTAAAAATGAAAACTAAGTATAAATTCTAAAACCAAACCAAATTTTAAGTGGTGAATCTCACAGAAAACTGAAAATGAATACAGAATATTGTACTTTTTTCAACAAACCAAACAGGCCCTAACAATTTTCCCATTCCACAAACTTCACAAAACGACGTCGTCCCCGTTTCACACCTCCACAAAAAAAAAAAAAAAAAAAAAAAAAAAAAAAAAAAAATCAAATTTGTTACTGCGCCCAAAAAAATCAGCTGTTAAATAACGCAGAGAAAAAAATTTCATTCACGTCACTCAAAAAACAAAATATCGCGGCTCTCCTCTCCTTACTTCCTTCCTTCCTTCTTTCCTTCCTCCAATCTTTCACAGGTCATTTCTCTCTCTCTCTCTAAAATCCCATCGCAGATCTTAACTGATAGATCCATCAAATTATCGTAGGTAAAATTTTTAGAACTACTTATTCGTTTAAGTTCAATTAAACGATCCTGTTGTTTCTGAGATCTCTTTTTTATATACAATTTTTTTTTTTTTTTTTCAAAATTGTTCGTTTATACTTCGATTTAATTTCATCGCATCGTTGAATTTGAACTAATCTGATCTCAGTTCGAATCTTTTTCTATAATTTTTGTGATTATGAATATTTGAATTGATTAGGGCTTTTTTATTTTTATTTTTTCTGAATAGTTAATCAGGTTCGGTACTGTGAGGTTGCTTAAAAATGGGGCTGACATTTACGAAGCTGTTTAGCAAGCTTTTTGCGAAGAGAGAAATGAGAATTCTGATGGTAGGTCTCGATGCTGCTGGTAAAACTACCATTTTATACAAGCTCAAGCTCGGTGAAATCGTTACTACCATCCCTACCATCGGTAATTATTCCCAGTTTACTAATTACCTTGCTGTTTATGTATTCGAATTATATATATATATATATATATATATATTTGCTTTCGTGGCTCTAAGTATTAGCATAAGGGTTAAATGATTTTGTTTGATAATTTGATAGTTGGGGGATGTGGATTTGAACCTGAGCGTTTCAGTTGGAAACACTAAGACGTGTCAGTTGGGCTACAAGGCTTTTGGTGTATTGGTTAAATGATTTGAATTCATTGTTTCTTATCAGCTTAGGCTTTTGGGGTTTGATTTGGTTCATGTCAAGGGAACAAAAACAGGCATAGGAAGATTTGAAATTAAATGTTAATGAACAAATTTTTCACGGGTTTGGAGCATTCGGAATCTCCTGCCAACACATTACTTGGCAACTCGTAAAACCATTCCGTGTATCTTTTTAAACTAGTCACATGACTTATTAAATAGGTCTTGTGACTAAAAAGTACACGTCGGTCTGGAGGAATTTTTTCCAGACTGGTCTAGATGTAAGCCTTTTCCAATGTTTATTAAGGAGGTAACAAAGAGTATGGTTTTCGATTTGAAAGAATGGCGAAGAAGAATACCTGTGGCGAACCCTGATTAGCGTGTTGAGGATCTATAGCCAGCCCTAATGTTTTGGGACTAAAGCTTTGCTTTGATGTTGTTGTTAGGCGTCTGGAATGAGTTTTTAGTTTGTCGTGGTCCTAGTAGGTGGCCTTGAGTTTTGGACAGTGCCTTCAGTTTATATTCCATCTAAAGTTAGAAACTCCATGTTGTTATGGCCCACTTGTTAAGATAGAGATTGGGTTTAAATGATTAAATTTGTCATTTCCTATTAGTTGTGGTTTTTGGGAAAAGTAGTTCTTCATCAAAGAGAGAATGTAAAATTAGAAAAGGTTTTTAGAGAAGGTTTTTGCTTTGTTTTGTTTTCAGATATTGTTCTTTGAGAAGTCTTTTGATCTTTTCGGATCTAGTCTTTATGATGGGTAAGACAGTGGACCTTGCACTGTTTAATAGATGAAATGTTGCTTTGGATGGAATGGGACTACTTGTTTGCCTGTGTGTGGGACTAATGGTGCTCTAAGTGAATTTACAGATTTGAAATGAGGATTATTTTATGTCTCATTGGAACTTTTGTAGCATGTCATTGGCACCTCCTCCCCTTGCAAAAGCAAGTTGGAGGGTGAAGTCATGGGTTAATATCCATTATGTTTGAGCTCAGTTTGTTTAATAGTCAAGCCTAAACTTAAGCTTGAGCTTGGCCCATTTGCTAAATAAACAAATATAAATAAGGTTTTTCCCTGAGTTGAGCTCTAGCTGTTTCTGTTCGTTTACAACCCTAGTTACAATTTGTGAATACTGTAGCAGAATCTTGTATATGTAAGCTCTATATGTCTATAAACTGTTGTGTATAACAAAGATTTTGAATGAATGGTAGTTAGAAGCTTAGAAGGCTATGTACGTTGTTCTGTACTAAAACTAAGTCGTCTTAGTAGCAGATTTCCAAATTTCAGGAGGATAATTGGAGTATTTATTTGATTTTAAATGTTAGTATTCAATTTTATATAACTACAATCTAGGAATCTTGATTTTTGTGAATGAATTACTCTCACTTGGGAACTTTATTTTGGTTTGTTGAAATACTTTTATTGTCCCAGGTGTACCTTAATTACTTTTGATGAATTAATTAATTTTTTTTAATCCCTATCATGATTTGAATGATGATTTTCCCAATTCATTGCAGTTTTGACATTCTGTTAATTAAAATGGAATTAATTTTTACCTTAATCATGGGAGGATTTGCTCTTTGCAGGATTTAATGTGGAAACAGTGGAATATAAAAACATCAGTTTCACCGTTTGGGATGTTGGTGGTCAAGACAAGGTACATCCCTCTGTGTTTGCGTGTTTGTGAAAAAGTCATGTCATGTGCAAACATCCCTCTGTGTTTGTGTGTTTGATATTTTGAGTTGTTCCTTGTTTTCTGTTATTCATGGATAGTAAAAATGCTTTTGTGTTTAATGCACACACTCACATGTAATGATGTACATATACATACATTTGTACATGCATCCATACATGTGCATGTATATCTATGGGTTTGCTTAAAATGTGTAAGTGAAACTTTTCATGCTTTGTTAATAAAGGACTAAACTAATGTCACATAGAAGGTTCTTGATTCAATTCCTGTTCTAGAATATTTAACATAATAGGCTTTAATTATATATAATCCTTTTATGTAAGATTATTTAAACTCAATGAAAAATTGTACAATAATAAGTACTCCAAAGACTTTAAACAAAAAAGAATTTAAATTGGACATTTGTATTCTCTTTAATTTACTTATTGCTTCATTCTCATTTTTTAGATTATTTGCTCATAATTTTTGGGTCAAAAGAATAAAAAATTACTTTTTAATGGATTTTCCAAAATTTTGGAAGGGAAGGGCATCCAACCGTCCACCTAGTTCCGCCCTTCTATGAAGCTATTTTTCCATCAACAATGTGGGACAAATTTCAAATGCGTCTGCCTGATGAAAAAAAGTTGATTATTGTCTGCAAGATTGGTATTATTTTCAGATTTTTAACAATGCATGAGCAGTGTGGGAAACAGTTACTCAGCTACCTTTAGCGATAACAATCATATACAGTTTAAATGTTGCAACATGGGCTGAGCATTTATAGGTTATGAGTTATCAGATAATGGACCAACATTGTAAAATAGGGTTACATGGAGTGACATTATTTAAAAAAAAAAAAAAGTACTTTCAAAATATGATTATCGATTTCAAACTGATATTGCATATTTGTGGCATTTGTCATGTCAACATGTGTTACAGACTGTACATTGAAGGGGGGAGTGTGAATGTTATCATAGCAGTTTGTATTTTAAATAGAATTTTAGAAGTGGAGCTTTTGGTGCCAAGAGGAGGAGGGGAAGGGTTTCGAACTATTGATCTGAACCTTCATAAGGCGTGGTCTCCTTCTGATTGTACTATCCTCTGGGGTTAAGAATGTGTGTCCATGTAATATGTTAACTAAATAAATGGATATCCACTGTAGAATTATGTAACTAGATGATGATTCATTGATATAATTTCTTTAAACAGATCCGTCCATTGTGGAGGCACTACTTCCAAAACACTCAGGGTCTTATTTTTGTGGTTGATAGCAATGACAGGGATCGTGTTGTTGAGGCAAGGGATGAGTTGCACAGGATGTTGAATGAGGTACATTACCACTTTTCATGTCTTCCTCTTATGCTTTGCATGTTATGCTTTGATCTCCTGGTTTCCTTCCATTATGTGCAACTTAAATTGGACTGACATTTTGCTGCTTTATTCAAAAAAAGGACTGACATAGAGCTGGGTTTGTATACATTCTTAAATCTGTTCTAGATTGCTTTTATTGCTATTTAAGTATTTATTCACATTTTGGAATATAAACTACTTTTTCCTGCATCTTTTTGTTATTTCACCAGGTTCCATTCCTCTACTCTATACTTACATATGTGACATAACATCCCCTTTGCTTAGAGAAATACTGATGTTCCATCTTTTCTCTTACCAATTTTCTTGTACGTTTTTGAGTTTTAACTTGCGTTGTTTCCTTTGCTGTATATATTCTTTCCTTAAGTCACCCATGTAATCTTTATGCAATTGTCAGAGTACATCTTAATTGCTTCCTGCATACTATGATACAACTCTTATTAAGTTCATTGGTAGTAGTTTAGGATTTCACTCACAGGATGCTATTCAGATATTAGTTTGCATAAAAAAATCCAAGTTAAATCTGGGGTTGTTTTGTGCTTTGATTGCTTTCGGTAAATTTCAAAATCAACTAGCACTGTGGCAACTGTTCTATGAACATCTATTTACTGATTCTTGCATCAGTAGGATAAGTGGTATAGCTAGTTCCTTTAACTAGTTCATTATTGCTTTCTTGGCCAAGTATCTGTTTTATCCTTCACAGTATTACAAGCTTGCAATATTGTTTGATATTGGTACTAGGTTTATTAATTCAAATGTTAATCTTGTTTCAGGATGAACTCAGGGAGGCTGTTTTGCTTGTATTTGCCAACAAACAAGATCTGCCTAATGCAATGAATGCTGCAGAGATAACTGACAAGCTTGGCTTGCATTCTCTCCGCCAACGCCACTGGTAATGTTTTCTCCTCGTTTCTGCCTCAACTTGGGGGGGGTCATTTCTTGAATGTTCTCCATGGACATGGCTACTAGATTTGTTGACTTTCCCTTATTCATTTGACATGGTGCTCTCAACCTGATCTAAAAGAATTTCTTTCTCCCTTGGGACAATCATGCCAATTTTTTTTGTCTCCTGAAATTTTGAATGAAGCTAAAGGAGTGACTCTTTTAGCATCATCATACTTCTAACAAGTCAAACTACTAAATAATAAAGTTTAATGGAATTCTTCTTGAAATTCACATCAAGATTTTTACAAAATGGATATAACTGTATTGAATTTCAAAGCACACCCTTCAGTTCTCAAAATCTGATGTTCCTGACAATATGGTCCTTTTGTCCATCACCATCTATAAAATTATTGTTAAGTCTAGTAGAACGATGTTGTATTTCTTGTGATAGTATTAGTTTTATTAATGGCAATGGATGGAAGGACCAACTTGACAGGTTCGTCAAGTTTAAGGAGTAAAATACAAAAATTAAACTTAGGATGAAAATGACAATTAACCCAAACATAAGGTGATGCTAAATGGTGGTCCATTTCAGGTACATTCAGAGCACATGTGCAACTTCTGGAGAGGGTCTCTATGAGGGGTTGGATTGGCTTTCCAACAATATTGCTAGCAAGGCAAGTACATGAATTTTATAGAATGGACCGTGGCATTGAATTATATAATGGCTTTAAGCTGCTATTTTTATTCTCCAAAAACGTAGTGATTTTGAATAATGGGATATCGTTGCGAACGCAAGTTTCATGCTTACACCTGTCATATTCCTTTCGTTATATGTTTGTTACAACCCTCTCTTGCTTTCTTTTCAGGCATGAGCCATTAAAGAATTTTGGTTCCTAGCGATTTGGGAGAGGACGCTTCCCCTTTCTCAGTGTTGTAATAGCAGAACGTTTGTCTAGAACTTTATATATTTGGCTTGTATGGTTGCTACATTAGCTAAATACTTTTAGCTGTAAACCAAACTTTCATCTTTGTTCCAATGCCTTTTGGGCATAGCCGCACTTAATAGTTATTTTTGATTGCCTTATAACTGATTGGTGTGCAATGCAATCTTTCTATTGTACAAAAGAGTGGAGCTACGACCATTTAGGCAATGACCTAAAGGCCCTCAATTGGAAGAGAGCCCTTAATAGAATATATTATATTTATTTGTTTTATAGTATTGCAAAAAAAGGTTTAAAAAAAAAGTATTGCAAAAAAAAAAAAAAAAAAAGTAAGGCCTCTCTCTTATATAGCTAAGAGCATCCGCATCAACGGATGTAAAAGTTTGCAAAAGGCAAAAAGTAAAATAATTTACACATTTTGTTTCAAAAATCTTTCACATCAGTCTTTTTAAAATTGTGTATATACACATTTACTATAGTAACCGAGCGAATATATAGATGTGTATCCTATTATTTAACTAATTTCACATTTGACTCCTTTTTTTTCTCTATCTTCTCCATTTGCAAAATCAACCCAGACTCTTCTTCTTCTTCCTTCCTTTGATACACAAACACACCCACCAAAACGCAGATCCCACCATCCACCGAATACCGTCCAACCATCACCACCCAACCACTACCACCATCACCCGTTAAAACAACCACCACCACCAAAACCCGTTAAAACAATGAAAACCCAAAATACAACGAAAATCAAACCTGATCTACCCAAAATTCACAAAAAATCAACTTAAAATTAAAGCATCTACTAAAAACTCATAACTCAAAATCAAAATCAAAATACAAACTCAATGGTGGCAGAATGCTTGGAATCAGATGAGAGAGATTCAACCATGCAAGCTTCGACAGAGAGGGATTTCTTCAAATCTTTGAGATCGGTGCTTGTGGTGGAGATTGGTTCTTGTGGTAGAAGATAATCTGACCGTGAGAGTGAAAAAATGAGATCAAATGAAATGGAGAGTCTTGACAATAAACGGCATAGGGGTGGAGATGAGAGTGAAAAAATGAGATCAAATGAAATGGGATAAGTACATAAGAAAAAGAGATAAGGACAAAAGAAAAGGATAAAATAATAATAGTGGAGATGAGAGTGAAAAAATGAGATCAAATGAAATGGGATAAGTACAAAAGAAAAAGAGATAAGGACAATAGAAAAGGATAAAATAATAATAAAATATTATAGAAATATTATTATTTAAATAGAATAGATTGTAAAATAGATGAACTGACGTGGGTGTTTTAGAAAAGTGGTAGTGTAAAATAGAAAAAGTAGGTTCTTAGTGTAAAATAAACGGAAAAATTTGGCCAGATTGATGCGGTTGCTTTAAGACCTTTTCTCTTGGCCAATAAATTGTCTTGTTTATCTGTCTTAGCTATAAAAAATTTACCAGGCCCAAAATATTTTACTCTCTCTCTCTCTCTCTAAAAATTAAAACTAAAATTAGAATTAACAGTTTTCTAGATAAATTTATTATTGAAATCTATCGTTCAATATTTAAACTATAGTCCAACATCGTCAAAACTCAAAAGAGACCATGACCATTTCAAAAGTAATATTTATTTGATATGATGGTTTAGATTTATTTTTAGAATTAAAAGTTTTAAAATACATTTTATACATAGATAAAAATAGTCCAATAACATATTATATTTGTAAGGACTCAATTTGTAACGATCCCTAAGTGGTATTGGGTTTGAACGTTAAAGGCCCAAACAATAAATTTGTAAAGAGTGGGCTAAAAGGCTAGGCCTTGGTGAATGGACAGTTGTTAGTCATGGTGTTCATGATGATCGCACAGAGGTGAACTGAGCGCATCCAGAAAGACTTTCTCCTCGGCTCGGCCTGGGTGGCTCCAGACCTTGGACCTCGTCCGAGGAGCTTAATGTTCTTATTGTTCCTTTTCCGCTAGGTTTCAATGATCCTAGAGACGATACATCATGCCGTCCCCCCTTTTCTGGCTGCTTCCTCCTCCTTTTATACTAGCTTTTCCTCTTTCTCAAACGTCCACGTGTAGGTTCAGCTTTTTAGGGCTAATACTTGTTTTGTCAGCCCATACCCAAAGTGGTTGGGGGTGGTTGTAAAAGCTGAAGAGCATGGCCCTGTCAGGCGTAGAGTACTTAATTGCAGTAATGGCAGCCTTTCCCTTGTTCTTTGTCGCCACATTATTCAGGGGTCCTTTCCCCATTAATGCGTCCAGGACGTTTGTCGGTGCATTCAATGCGGATGTGACAGCTTTTCCTTGAACCGCTCCTACACTGTACTCGCTCTTTCTTCTGGGAGCGCTCTGAGGGCTGCCTTTGATGGCGTGCCATTCTTTCCTTCTAAGTTTTGGGATGCCGAGGACAGGGTCGTCTTCGGTTACATCTCTAGGCCATTTGGACTTTCGTTGCACGTCCTCGACAACGTCTCTCCTTAGCGCGGGCCTTGGGCCCTAATGTAAAGTGGGTTGAAATCACAAATTCTCTAGCCCCACAATATTATATATAAAAAATGTTATATTTTTTTTCTAATGCATGTATTGTTTATAAAAATATTAACTAACAATACGTTTTATATTTAATTTTGCAAAAAGAAGTTATTCAAAATTAAAATTGATAAAATCATATTTAAGATCGACTATTTCACTAAAAAGATTAAGTGGATTATCAATATTTCCAATTAAAAAAAAAAGTAGAACTTGGACACAAAAACATAATTAATAGTAATCTTAAATCTAAAAAAAGCTAGAAAAATATATTTTTAAATATCGAAATATAAATATTATTCAATTAATATTTAAAAAATAAGAGAAGGCTCACTATAAATTTGTTGCCTTATGCCCAAAAATGTGTTGGGGGAGAGTTAAATTTGGCTCAATTATTATAGGCCATGAATTTAAGTAAGGTTTGAAATGACGTCTGAAGTTGAATTGAAGTATTTAACATTGTAAGGACACAATTTGAGTCTTAAGCCCAAAAGTTAAAAAGATCTAGGCCCTAAGAGCCCAATACAATGAATTTGTAGAGAGTGTATTGAAAAACTAGGTTCTAATAAGTTGGATAACAATTACAATGCATCCAAGTGACAAAAAAGTAAATGGACTGGTTGTATCTAATAAAAATCGTCCTTGGCACAGTCCGAGGAGATCAATTCTTGTATATATCTCTTGAAGTTGATTACAAATACATTTATTATAGCTACAATGTTTCTCTCTTAATTTTTTGATCTTCGATCCCTTTCTCTCTGGGTCTCTCTTCTATTTTATACAATCCTTTTTCCTTTCGTCTCTACCATCCATGTGTAAAGCAGATTGTTGGTGTTGATCCTTATCACATCAGCACCTTCCTGAAATCTTGAGGGAGTAGCTATAAGGTTGAAAATTATTATTCAGGTATCACTTTCTCATTAATGCAGCCAGAGAGTTAGTTGCAGAGCATTCAATGTGGTAGTAGCAGCTTTCCCTTAGATATTTCCCAGCTCCCTATTTGTCCTTTACATTCACAATGCATATCCTTATCAACAGAACTCCCTAGAACGTCACTTTGGATGACAAAACACACTTTCTGCCCTCGGCTTAGTTTAGCTGAGGAGATACTCCTCCTCGGCCTACCTTCCCCAGCCTTCCTGTTCATAGCTCACTCACAGAGCTCTGAGTTTCACATATTTATTACTGTTTATCTGTCCTTAAACCACTAAGTGTCCTCGGATAAGGCCCAAGGCCCAACATATATTCTTGGACCCATCAACCCTATAAACACCATTTAAAATTTTATAAGTTTTTAAACCTTTTTATTATATATTTAAAATATTCTATGCATATGAAAAATCTTCGTAGCAATATGGCCATATTTTGTATGAAAGACAAGTAACATGTCAATAACATGTTTACTATTTCATGATTTTTGGCATGATCATTGAGGAATTAATACAAAGAAACCAATTTAATTAAGAATAAAGTTTTTAAAAATACACAAATATCAAATACTATCAAATACTATCATTGGGATATTGGAAGAAACCAATATCCCAAGTTATATTCCTAAGTTATCATGTTGTAGTTCTTGCTATATATTATGTTGATCTCGCTTGGATGATTCAGGTGCATGTGAATAAATATTTTAAATGAATGGGCAAACTGGGGAAATTTAAATTGCACTGCTTCCACTTTTCTTAGGAGGTGGCAGACCCCAACTCCATAGCCACAGCATGGAAAAGCAGCTTTCTTAATCTGCACTACAACCAATTTAAATTTTTTCCAGATTGATATATGATGTTAAACCAAAACTGAGATAGAGAGAGCGGGCTGCCCTTTTGTGGGCTCTTTGAGACAAAAGATCTCATAGGAATGGTGCTCATTCCCATGTTTCTTCTAGTCTCATCTGGTTTCGAGAGATCACATTGATTTATCTTTTTTTTTTTTTTTTTTTTGGTAATTCAACGGACGGTTAGAGAAAGTAGAGAGACATAATAAAATAATATATAGGTTTCAAAATATTACACATTTTTCTTCCAAGAAAAGTGTCAATGAAAATATCATCGATCTTGTGGCGTATGGGAGTATGATTGCTAAGTTTTGGTTGTCTAATATGAGTACCATGAATTTATTACTGTGCAATGATTATCTCATGCATTTGAAATATGAATGATGGATTATCTTTCCCAACATATGGACCAGTGTATTCCATTTTATGATCACCATTCATTCATGATTATTTACTGTACTTTTTGAGACAAATGTTGCCGATTGTATAAATGAGAGATCTAAGAATAGACACTATTAAAACTAATTGTTAACCCGTACGATGCACAAAAAAAACTATTGACTTTGAAAAAAAATCCAACAATGAGTAAAGAGACATTTTGAAAAAAAAAAATTTAATTGAAATTAATCCAAACAAATAATTAATCAACCAAAAATATAGCTTTTAATAAGAAAACAAAAAATCACATGAACCTAAATAAAAAGCATTTAAGGTGAAGAATTAAGATCAACCTACTGAGATGCAAATACCAAAAACCCCAAGACTTAAAACTTTAAAATTTATAGAATCCCCAAATTCTACTTTATAACCAAACCAAATCCAACAAATTTATATATAACATACCAAATAAAAATTTATCGTTCCCTTGGCTAGAAGACATAGGTTGCATCTTTGATTTTTTTTTTTTCCAAAAAAATAGAGATGCTTTATCTATCTTGTACAATAAAAAAATAAAAAAAAAAGTAGAAATTTTAACCCAAAAACCAAACCCACGATTATCAACATGAGACTCTCTTTTTTCAAAGTTTTTTTTTTTTTTTTTTTTTTTTTTTTAAAGTCCTATCATAATTTTTGTTTTTATATAGATTATCAATGTTTGAGTTTGAGTTTAAGTTAGACTTATTAGAGAGATAGAGTTTTACTCCTGGTTAAGTTTGAACTAAAAATAATAATTTTATTTAAATAAAATGATAATTTTATTTAAATATTATACTGACGTGAAAAATTGTGAGAGTTTCAGAGGTTTCGATTATATATATATATATATATATATATATATTAGAAGTGTATGAATATTGTCAATTGTATAAATGAGAGATCTAAGAATAGACACTATTTAAACCAGAAGTGTATGTTTAGATTAGACCCAAATTACATTATTTTGCCAAATGAAAGAAAGAAAAAACTAAAAATGACATTGTATCATCAATTCTCAAATAACTTAAGCACTTAACTCCTGACTTAAAAAAAAAAAAAAAAAAAAAAAAAAAAAAAAAAAAAAAAAAAAAAAAAAACCCTTACTCCTGGAAGGCAAAACACAATCGTTTTACTTGAACGACATCAAGTCAGTTCACCTCGGCAAGCTAACCATAATTATGGAATCATAAATTGTGGATTAGCTCAAGCTGGAGATTGTTATAACAGATTTGTAAAACTGTTTTTACTGTGTAACGGATTGATGGTTAGGGCAGCTCCACATAGTCTAGGGTGGTCATAGGACCACTCTGACATTAAAAAAAATATATATAGATATATATATATATATATATATGTATGTATCAATTTTAAAAATTTATGATTTTTTTATTCTTAAAAAAACTTTGTGACCACCCTAAATTTTTTTTAGTCCTAACATAATTAAACTTTGAACAAACTTTGACAATAAACTTTTTTTTTTTTTTTCTTGAGGGGCAACTTTGACAATAAACTTGGTTGTGGAATAAGGCTACAATTCCATTCAATAATTTTTTTTATTGGATATGAATTTTGACAAATCCACCATTAATTATATTTTCCTCTTATATTCTCCATACTTGCAAAATTTCAAGAAGATTAAAGATCAATAGTTATCAATCAAATGTTTAAATTTTGAGTTTTTGTAGTTTAAAATTATATATATAAAATAAGTTTATAGATCAAATAGTAAATAACATCCGATTGGCATGAAATTTGATGTGTTTTAAGAACATAGATAACATACAATTCAATGGTTAGATTTTCAAAACATATAGCAATGTTAATTTTTTTTTATGAGAGTTATAGCCTTAAGCTACAATTATGTTTGTAGCCAAACTTTGGTCATCGTAACAATATATTAGGTCCTTACAAATAAAAAGAAAAAGTCCAAGAAAAATTTTATTTAATTAAAATTTTCTTAAAGACTAATTATTGTATTAACTCTCTCATTCTTTCATTCTATTAGAGATATTTTAGCCTAATGTAATAGGCCTGAGCCCAATCCATCTATGAGTGCAAGCCAAGTTTTCTACTTGTACTAAAATTTTATTAACCATAGTTAATGTATGGTTAGTTTAGGGTTTAGTCTACTATATATACCATGCTATGGTTTTTTGTAACATAGGATTTGTACTACACTCTCATATTTAAAGATGTAGCCCTTTAGGGTTCCTCTGTGGATGTAGGGTGTTAGACTGAACCACGTAACCTTCTTGTATTCTATACTTTATGCTTTCACTTCCACATCTATTATAACATATTTAACATGGTATATCAATACTAATATTTAACATGGTATTAGAGCCAAACATCGCTCTTAGCTTTTAGCAAAATCTCTCTATCAAGCTTGCTCTCTCTTCCTTTAACCTACAGATCTGCCCCGGCCTTCCTCATGCCACATTTCTCTATTGCCTGGTCACAATCGCTGTCAACATCTTCAACAATCACTACGATCTCGAAATTTTTTGGCAAGTCGTGTCTATCCTCTAAGATTTGTGCCTTTCAAGCCTTCCTTTGTTGAAACTGACTCGACAGGCCTCTTCCTCAGCATCCCGCAAGAAAAACCCAAGAATCTGGTTGCTAGAATCAGTGCCATGCGCAGCCAATATGTTTTGTGGCCAATCCATGTGCCTTTCTTGTTCTCATGCGCATCTCACCGACGGCTACACATGCCACTCGGTCAACTTCTCCATTGCTCTATCTGCAAAACCTGGAAATCTGGCGACCATCCATCGTGCCACGCGCCTGCTGTCAATTCCACACTCCTCCTATGTTTTCACGCACTTCCACGCGCTGGTCCTCAATGTCTGCCTCTTCTAACGGGGAAATTATTGTGTACTTTCGAAATACCATAAATGCGTACTCCCTCCTCTCACATGAATGGTCAGTCTCATTAATTAAATTTATAGTGGGACCCACCATTCATGTGAGAGGGGGGAGTACCTAATAATTTTCCCTCCTAACGTCATCCGAGCCATGCAAGCCCACCAGATCATCAATATCTTAGCCATTATATTTTCACCACGTCACATCTTGATCTGTCCTCGTCAGCTAGTGCCACTTCAATAGTAATGCCATGTCATCGCCTCGTCAGTGCCACGTCTTCTCACTCAGCTGACTTAGACCAACCCAACCCGAAATACCCAAATTTAACCATGGACCAAAGCCAGTTTGACCATTAACTCTTTGGTTTGACTTTGACCTTAGGTGGACTTTGACTAAAGGACCCTCCTTTGCACAAAGACTCACAAATCATGCTTTATCAAGATGCCGTCTTCACCGATCTTTTTTAGGCCTTCAATATAGCCATTATCTGGCCATAGCAACCTTTCTTGCTCATTGATGCAGGTCTTCTTTTGAATTTTTCTGATGTCATTTTTTCAATGTGCATGTCTCCATAGGGTTCGATCCATTTGGTCTCTTCAAGGTCATTCTTGAATCTTTCTTCATAGCTTCTTCAAGACATTTTCGTGGTCAATTTCATGGTTTCCTCAAGGGATCTTCTCAAGCTTATCCAATCTCAAGGTTTTATCGTGCTTCCACCTTGAGTTTGAAAGGGGGTATTAGAAATATTTTAGCCCAATGTAATAGGTTCAAGTCCAATCCATCTATGTATACAAGTCAAGTCTACTACTTGTACTAAAAGTTTATTAACCAATTAATGTATGGTTAGTCTAGGATTTAGTCTACTATATATACCATATTATGGTTTCTTGTAACATAAAATTTGTATTACATTTCTTTATGAATGTAAACCATTAGGCTGAACCATGTAACCTTTATGTGTTCTATACTTTATGCTTTTGCTTTCGCATCTATTATAGCATATTTAACATGGTATATCAATGCTAATATACACATTCAATCAATAAACAGTCAAGATTTTATTTTTTCTTGAGATACTTCTCTCTGGAGTGAAAGGGTGAGAGACTTAACAGACACATCATGTGCTCTGGACGTATCAATTGCAAATAAATAGATGAATCATTACTACTAGCAACACCGTTATTTGCTCAAAGAATCCAAATCGCGATGCCGAAATGATGGTGGAACTTTGGTAGAAGCTTGGTCGAAAATCCTTAGTCCAGGTGAACCTTTGTGGAGCGAAGCCATATATGGCAGGACAAAAGTTTAAAGTATATAGTTATTAAAGAGATGCAAGCAATGTGATCAAGTCATGGCTATCAAGAATGAGGGGAGGATGCTCCCTGGTCCATCAGATGAATTTATTGGAGAAACTAAGTCCTTTCTGTCCTGTTTTGTGTGTTGGGATATGGTCTACTACGTTCCAAGAAACTCCAATTTTTTTTGGCTCATAATATTACAAAGTGGTCTCAGGTCTGTGCATTGTAAACCTGGTGGTTTTTTTTCCCATCTCTACTCTTCCTCCTTGGGTTATCTACCAGGAAGAAAGAGGAGTAGGACCATCCTAGTTCTTTTGATGCTGTTTTATTGTCCATCTTTTCTTTGTAATTATATTCTAATTCTTACTCAGCCTAAAAAAAAAACTAGGAAACAATGCAATTTAATGAAAACTTAAACAAGTTTTTGTTTGGTTTTCAATAAATAAAAAAAACTACCCTATTCTTTAAACTATTTCTAGAAAAGTCAAACTCACCAGATAAGGTGAGCCAGTGGATCGAGTCTAACCTCATCCATCAAGGATTGGGTGGAAGTAAGCACCACTAAGCCAATATGCTCTTGATGAGTTTAGGCCGAGAAGGTATTCCGTGTATTTAGCCTTTTACAACATGTGGATCTCATTACATACATGAAAAATACTCGTAAGTCTAAACTCTAAATTAGGCTCCACCAAAATGCAAGATATATGTTTTCATTTAGAGTTTAGACCTATGAGTTTTTCTATGTATATAATAGGACTCATATGCTGTGAGAGACTCAATGTATACATCACACGCAAAATATATATATTTTTTCATTTAGACCTATGAGTTTTTCTATGTATACAACAAACTTACACAATAAGTCTTAAAAAAAAAAAAAAAAAAAAAAAAAAAAAAAACTTACACAATAAGTAAGGTGTCAACCCACCATAGATCAAAATAAAATTAAAAAAATATATGAGACTTACTACAACTCAAAATAAAATGTTTGTGGAAAAAACGCATGCTTCAGGTATAAAACCAACAACCTCTTAGGAGTTTTGGCCCTTTTGGACCTTTGTCCAACACGCTAACCACTGAACTAATTAGCTCCCTTGTGGCCTTCTTGAAATTTATATTTTATTTATTTTAATTTTAAAAGATTAATAGTTTTGGATTTAATTTTATCACTATTTACTTAATAGTATTTTCTAATTTTTTTTATGTTCAAGAATTATTCTTTCACATCAATAAATATGAATATGAAAATTGTAAATTTATGCTAAAAATGATTTTATTTTAAATTAAAATGCATTTTTTATTTGAAAGATTAATAAACACAAATTTTTAAAGCTTGTTTATATTTATTATTTTCTATTCACTTTATAAAAATAATGAATATTCATTTGAAAGTTGTTTTAATTGCTTAATATTTTTCAAGGGTAATTTTCCATATTTTTATACATTTAATACATTTATTTGTATTTTAATTAATATTAAATTAATTTTGACGTCATCACAGTTCGACCTCGGTTGAACCTTAATCCGACCTTAAAAATCTTGAACATCTCCCTTCTCCGGTTCTTTGAATGGTTCGGGTTTGAAAATGATGACCATAAGTCAAAATTAAAATTAAATTTAATATATAAGTGAAAATATTGTGAAGTTTTGTTATGTCTTTAAACTTTTTCTTAGACCTGTGTATCAAGTACATTGATGAAACCGTGCCAAATTGAATAGTTACACAACTAGAAAAGGTGCAGTTTGGACTTTTTTCTTGGATGCTATTGGATATGTAAATTAGGATGGCTTCCATCCAGATATTAATTACTTTTTTTAAAAAAATAATCCTTCCTATGAGTTTATAGTTCATACATATTTGAAGTTCGATTCTCACTGACATAAAAAAAAAACTAATTGAGTGTCTTAATTAGTTTAATAATAAAGAGCAATTATCAAGAACAAACAATATAAATTGAAACTCTCTTAAAAAAATAGAACATACTTATCTTTTTTTTTTTTTTGCATGATCACATACAAATCCTCAATTTAGGGCATACATTGATATATCTTCATTTGAGTTCATCTACATGCTTATCTATTTTTCTGCATGATCACATGCAAACCCTGAATTAAGGGCAGGCAATGATAATATATCTTTCACAAGACTTGGTCGTCATATATATATATAGTCATATCATATCATCGTTTCTCTCTCTGACATGGCACGAAGTGACGCATCTTCTACACTAGATGTATTCCATAAAATCATAAAGTTCTTCTAACATTTTCGTTTAAAATTAATTGCAAAAGTGGCATCATTTATCCATAACACTATGCTTGTCTGAACACTTTATCATTCCTGAAAACAAATTCATCAAAAAAATCTTACTTGAACACAGCTGGATCCCTTCTTAACCACGAATTGCACATGTGGTTAGGGTTGAAATTGAATCTTTTCTAGCAAAAAGTTGCAGCCCTAGTGGGTCTTAACTGAGGATGGGCTGTTCTCACATGGCAATGCTTAATATCTAGACAAAGCTTCTTTACTTGCTAGAGTCACCAATCCTGGAAGAAAAGATAGCTAAGATGCTTCTAATTAAGGCAATGACCTCACAGAAATGGACTCAGTAGACCACAAAATTGTGACTACATTGAAGATTATAAATGCTCCTAGTCTTACACCAACTAAATAACGCGTGACGAACACCTTCCAATAAGGATACTAGATTCATAATGTTCGATTACTCGATATGGTAGTTTACTCTGATATTAAATAATACCAACTCATGGGTAAAACTCACTTTTAAATACCAGCTTACAAGAGGAAGGTGTCTCATATCTTATATACATATGCATACATGGTTAAACTTATTTTTAACCTATATGAGACACTAGAATCATTAAAGTTAGGTTAGTTACCTGTAGGTTTTACTGACACGAAGATAGTCGAAATGACTCTTCCTTAAAAAAATTCCCTACATTATCAATATATGTATATCCTTTCATGCCAAAAAGATACTTATTAAAATGGCTAATTTCTTATACATGAAAAATTATTTTATTACGGTGAAAACTTATCAAGTAAATTGAGAGTATATTGGCTTTAACTATTAGAAACAAAGAATAAACAACAAAAAAATTTCTTTACTAATTAATCGTGGTGAAAAATTTTATGTAATGAAAAGAAAGTCATGAAGGGTTTGTAGGAAATGAGATACACGCATCTTGTGAGTAGTGGGTTGAAATTCACAAAGCCGCTCAATTAATAAGAGCCACAAATAGGTTTCTAAAATTAGTATTGCTTTCATTCAACTTTTGCAGAGTGTCAAAATATTTGTCTAGTTATGGGTTGGGGAAATTAAGGAAGAAGACATTTTGATATGGTTTAATTATGAGTGGGTGACACTTTGTTGCAGGACCTTGCTGTTAGGAATTAGTCTTTGTTACAACATTCAAGTTATTTTAGTCTAAACCATGGATCATAATCCAATAAATGGCAATTTGTCCTTTCTTGCCTTTCGGTTTGTGGATCAGAACCAAGCAAACCTAATTTGATCCCTGATCTTTCATAATCTATTGACTAGCAAACCTAACTTGTGGTTTTCATTTTAAAAACCATGTTAGTTATTAAATATTTTATGCTGTAAATTTCTAAGACTAAGCCCCCCCCCCCCCCCCCCCCCAAAAAAAAAACTCATGGTTTTTTTTTTTTTTTTTTTGAGAATAACTCATGGTTTAATATATTCATAATTGTAGCCATAGTACACATGGTTGATTATCTAATTTTGTTAAGTTTCATTATCCCTCAACAACAATTTTTTTTTTTTTTTTGGAGAGAACTCTCAACATGTTAAGTGAGTATTAATTAGCCATTTCAGTATAACTATTTAGTGCATATAATTTCATGACTTTTAAACCATTAGGACTATTATTAAACTAACCTCATTCCATTATTAGATTATCAATTCATTGTCCTGAAAATGAGATTCACCACCGAGATGGTGGTGGCGAACGATGGCAATCGGTGAGAGGAGCTTGACAAAATCCAATCTCGTTGGATTCTCTCCTCTCCGATCTAATCTGAGTTGTCAAGTTCATTTTTTTGTGGTTTTGAACTCTCTCTCCCCAATTTGATGATCTCTCTTTATTTGGTGGTTTTAAGGTTGCTTTGAAATTGTGTATAATTTTTTTTTTTTTTTTTTTTTTTTTTGTGTAGTTTGGATGAATTTGTGTTTTAAGATTAATTTGTGTATGGATTGGTTGAGACATATCTTTTGATTTTTTTTTTTCTTATCTATTTGTTCTTGGAAAATGTTCATATCCAAAATTTATTTATTTATTTTTTCAAAATATTTTTTCCATATATTTCAATTAAAGAAATTAAAAATTATCAAAGTTGTGTTGTTTTTTAAAAGATCAACGGCACAATTTTGACGGAGACTAATGGGGAGGCTTTGATTGAACAGTTTTGAAACTTAGAGGGCTCAATGAACAAAAATAAAATTAAAGAACTAAAATAAATTTTGGTCAAATTTGAAGGCTGTATTTTGCATTTTGCCTAAAATTTATTAATTGTCATTTTTTAAATTTTAGATCCTAGAAAAAGTTCTGTAGCTGTGGGTGGTCGACAGTTCCATATTCCATACTATTATTAAAGCCTAAAGGAATGATTTTACTGCGGGTCCATGTTACTATGAAAATTGGAAGTCAAGGTTTTTTTTTTTTTTTTTTTTTTTCCATAGACTCGAGGCTTACGCTTAATGGTCACTATCTACTTATCTCCCTATAATTAGTTACTTGAAAAAGAAAAAAGAATTATTTCCAAAAGCCTTTTTAATTAAATGCAGGAGCGGATTAATCTATATATATATATATATATATATATAAAACCGAAACCTCTGCTGGCACCACAATTTTCCACATCAGCACAATATTTAAAAAATAAAAAATAAAAATAAAAACATTATAACACTTCAAAACCCTAGCAATCTTACTCTCAAAACCCTAGCAACCTTACCCCTCTCTCAAGTTAAGAAATATAAAGCCACAGTTTCTGCAAACTCTCTCTCTCCAAACGTAAATATCAAATTCAACCCCTTTAATTTCTCTTTATATTTTTGAGGCTTTTATAGAGTTATAGTGAGTTATGCTGATTTTGTTTTTGTTGTGTGTGTATAGATGGTCATAATACTCCGGTATTCTAAGAAAAGTTTGTGTTTTCGTTAATTGAATGCCTTAGAGAGATAAGTGTTGTAGTTTGGAATAGCAATACAAAAGACGATTTCATTGGCAACGGAAAGTAATTACTTTGTCTCATTTTTTGTTTTTTGAATTGATTTTGTGTGCTTTTTAGACCCTTTTGGATCAATTTTGTTAATTGGGTGTTTTTTTTTTTTTTTTTTTTTTTTGATAAGGTCCAATTGGGGAATGTTCTTTCAAAGGGTTACGACGACCGCACTTGGTATCTGTATACTAATAGTGGGGGGTAAGTGCTATAAATTACTAACCCTTTTAAGTGTATAATCTGTTTCTAAAATTATCTATAATATTTTGTCCTCCGAAAATTTTATCTCTTTAATTTTATTATATTGTGTTTCTTAAGCTATAGACAGATTTTCTTTGTTTCTTATTTTCAATAATAAATCATTTTATTGCAATACCGGTAATTGTTTGAGAAATCCAATATGTTCATATCTCTATAGAATAGAGAATAGTAGAAGCCAATTTTATTACAACTACTTAAATTGAGTTGACTTAATTCCGTACAATTACAAAGTATAGCATGAAAGATAATGGAATTAATTGTTGTAATTTTTATTTTCTTTCCATGTTTTGAATTTCCATGTTTTTATTGTTGATGAGAAATTAAGGCTCAGTTGCACAATATGTGTAAATTCTTCAAAAGGCTATTTTAAATAGTAAGTCAATGTCTCTCTTACATTTGGGTATTAGTTAGAATTATTTTCAAATGATTATACCAATAAAAGTGAATGTGTATAAATTTTGTTTAATTATCCCGTGCATCGCACGGGTTAGCGACTAGTTATTGATATAGTTGAAGAGAGGTAATTAAAGGAATAGGATCATCTCTATATCAGGTTAAGATTTTGTTTCTTATAACTAATATTGTACATGTCAAGTCATTTACAATTATTATTGATGTGGCACAAATACATCTTTATATTTTAAAACTTAATCTAAACTATGGAATATTAAATCTATTTGAAATAGAGAGGAGTAAAAATATTTCACATGAACCAATGATCTTGAAAAAATCAATGATTTTTTATTATTTTTTAAAAATTATAATTCAATGATGATTTTTTTTAAGGAAAAAAATTATTTTTTATATAATAAGAATTCAATTATGATTTTACAATATCATAATGATACAAGATGAATAATGCTATAGTCACAAACTATTTTACAATATTTTTATAAAATGTTGATGTAGCCAACCTCTTTTTAGTTTTCATCGAGGTCCACTATTAATATTATTTTTTCATTTACCAATAATCACTTATCACACTAACAGTTTGTAAATTTTTTTGTAAAATAGTTTATATCTTTAGTATTATTCATACAAGATATTCATGCTTCTAGAGATACTACAAATTTTTTACATAAGACTTACAAATTAATGTGCTAAATTACAAAAATATAATAAAATAAAATAAACATTCATTTATCAGGTTATTGAAAATACACTAATTATATTCATTATCACATTATTTTGTAAAGATTTTGTAGTAAAATTTGTAATAACTTTTGCATTTTCCAATAGTTAAAATTTTCTTGGCCTTTTTTAGCTCAATGAATTTGCATTTCTTTTCATGACCCCAATCCATCATAAAATCCACGTCTGAATATAGCAAAATGGAAGAAACTGGCGTTAGAAAATAGGCTAAACATCCTTCTTTTTATTCATTTTTTTTTTTTTTTCTAAAATTTGTGCTGTTGTTGTTTTTTATTTTCAATAATTCCTACTTAAAAAAAGAGATTTTGAGGAATTTCAAGTGCTCCAATGTGAAAGCAATAAAAAAAAGGGAAAATTGCAAATTACATCCCTAAAATTTAGGGGTGTTTGGATTTTACACCTTGAAGTTTCAGAATTTGAATTTTACCCCCTGAAGTTTAGGAGTATTTGGATTTTACACCTAAACATTTCAGAATTTGAATTTTACCTCCTAAATTTTTAAGAGTGTTTGGATTTACTCTCTAAAATTTAGGAGTGTTTGAATTTTACACCCCCCAAACACTCTCAAACGTTAAGGGGTCAAATCCAAATTCTAAAACGTTAAGGTGTAAAATTCAAACACTACCAAACTTCAAGGGTAAATTCTAAAATTTGAAATTTCATAGTATAAAATCTAAACACCCCAAACTTTAAGGGTGTAATTTGTAATACACCCATAAAATAATTATCATTTTACATTCTATTCAAATAATTTTGAACTAAAATTTAATATCCAAATTCTTTATTATCTATAAATACCTTTATGTAAACAAACCATAAAAAATTCTGGTAAGTGGTTAAATTATATATTTACAGTAAATTAGTAGGCATTTGGCTACCTTATTACTTAATTAAAGGTCAGATAAATAGTGAATTTAATAAGTAGTTTTGTGCGATTAACTAGCTTATTTGCTTAAAATTGGGAATTTTTTTTCTTACCTTCAAAAAAATAAGTTGTGGAGCTAGAGAATTTGTGATCCCAGTCCACTTTACATTAGGGCCCAAGGCCCGCGCCGAGGAGAGGCGTTGCCGAGGACATGCAACGGAAGTCCAAATGGCCTAGAGATATAGCTGAGGACAATCCTGTCCTCGGCATCCCAAAACCTAGAAGGAAGGAGCGGCACACCATCAAAAGCAATCCCCAAAGCGCTCCCAAAAGAAAAGGCGAATACAATATAGGAGCGGTTCAAAAAAAAGCTAACACCTCCGCATTGATGGGGAAGGGACCCCTGAACAGTGTGGTGACGAAGGACAAGTGAAAGACTGCCATTACTGCAATTAAGTACTCTGCGCCTGACAGAACCATGCTTTTCAGCTTTTACAACGACCCCCAACCACTTTGGGTATGGGCTGATAGGACAAGTATCAGTCCTAGAAAGCTAAACCTACACGTGGATGTTGGAGGGAGGAGAAAGGCTAATATAAAAGGAGAAGGAAGCAGTCTAGAAAAGGGGCTAGGACCAGGGCCAAGAATCGGAGCCACCCAGGCCATGCCGAGGAGAAAGTCTTCTTGGGTAAGCACAGTACATCACTGTGCGATCATCGTGAATACCATGACTAACAACTGTTCGTTTACCAAGGCTTAACCTTTTAGCCCACTCTCTACAAATTTTATTGTTTGGGCCAACGTTCGAACCCAATACACTAATTTGGGGTTGCTACAAATTGAGTCCTTACATAAGTTATTAGAAATTTGTATGTGTTTGCTAATTGCTTATTTTCTAAAAAAAAAATTGTCTCAGTTTTTTTTTTTAAATTATGTAATTTTAATTAAAAAAATAAACTAGTTTTTAGCTTTTTGTTTCACATTTAACATAAAAGTTATAAAAAAATTATATCTTTTGATAAATCCTAAACAAATAAATTACTAAAAAGAAACAATCCCTAAATTTCTTTTTGATTTTAAGAAATTGTTCACTCAGTACATATAACACTACTAATTAAGTCCATACATATATATTTTGGGAATAAATAAGGTTTACACATTTAAGTGCCAATAAACGACTAAGGGTCTGTTTAAGATCTGTTTATTTTTCTGAAATTGAAAATTTTTTGCCAAAAGTACTGTAGATAAAGATAAATGTTAGTTGAAATAGTACAGTGGGACTCATGAATAATACCAAAAAGTGCAGTAGGACCCATGAATAATAGTAAAAATAAACTGAATAGTAAAATAAGTTGAAAAAAATAAACTAACCAAACAGACATGAAGTACTAACAACTGGCCGGCCCTCCCAACCCATTGTGAAAAATAATTGATGGAAAATGATCGATCATAGGTTGGTTCCTCTCTTCTTTCTGCACTGCCTGCATTATAGTACTTATATATCACCATAGACATCTCTCTCTCTCTTCAAAATTTAAAGTGTGATAATCTAAACAATATTGGGCAATTATTGCTACAACAAAAAGTGACTTTCTTTGATAATATCAACTCTGGTCCTCTTCAATCGACAAAGTTTTCTTGTTATCCATTTTATTAGGAAAATTATTGTGTACTCTCAGAGTACCATAAGTGTGTACTCCCTCATCTCACATGAATGGTGGGTCCCACTAATTAAATTCATGGTGGGACCCACCATTCATTTGAGAGTGGGGAGTATGTATTTATGATAATCCGGAAGTACCTAATAATTTTCCTTTTTATTATAAAGTTTAGGGCAATTATCGTTGTCATGTTCAATGCTAGATTGCAAGAGAGTGAGCTTGATGATTGGTTTAGACACAAATCATCAACCCACTGGCCCCTACAATCTTATACTAAATTCCATGAGCTCAACTAGATTGAGAATTAAAAATTTGGACTTGTTAGTTTAATTTTATTTCAAACTTGAGTCGTGTTTGAATTTATCACCAAACAAGATTACATATTTAAATTTTGTTCATTTTCTTGTCAAACAAGCTTGAACTCGTTCACAAACTACTTAATTAACTTTTTTTTTTTTTCATATATAGGAAAATAATGACTAATTTTTTTACTCTTTCACAAATTTATGAATTCTTACTACAAATAAGTTATTTATATTATTAATAAATTACAAATAATAATTTGATATCATATAAACCTATTTATAAACTTATATAATTTAATCTCAAGTTTATATAAATATATTTTAGACAATTATAGATATAAAAATACAATATTATACATAGTTAATTAGATCAAGCCTCTCGTTCATGAGCTTATTCATGAACACATTATTATGTTTTAATTTGGTTCATTTAATAGTCAAGCTTAAACTTGAGCTTGAGTTTAACTTGTTTACTAAACAAATGAACATAAATAAGCATTTTCCCGAATTAAGCTTGAGCATTCATAAACATCTTGGTTCAATTATAACCCTAGGCACCTCTTGCCATATTAGGATACAAGCAAGTTCTTATACCAATTGACACAGAACAAAAAGTGTGAAAGGGTTAGATGTTGTTTTAGCTAGATGCAAACCCTTAAATCCATTTAAAAAAAAAAAAAAAAAAACCTTCTTGAATCCATAAGGAAAAAATCTAGAATCCATTGCAAAGAATAGAAAAACATCTTTGAAAATATTATTGATCATATTATGAATTTAAATTTCATTTACATATTATAGGCCTATCTAAAGGCTCTAGAAAACTTATTTTTAAAGAAATATATTCTTATACATATCTTAATTGACACAATACTATAATATGACTCCGTTTTAACTAATAAACCCCTTAAAACACTTAAAATTAAGGAAATAAAATCTCATCTCCTAAAATTACAAAAATTATATACAAATTTTTTTTCTTTCTAAAACCCATATTTTTTCCTACATCATTTAGATTAAAAAAAAAAAGTAACAAATATAAAGTAGAAATAGGATTAACGTGGTTTAATTTGGTAACCTTTTATTTTTTTTTTTTTTTGAGAGGAATTAGTTAGTTAAGTTAGCATTGAAATTCTAGTGTACTAACAGGTTTAAGATCACAGACGGTAAACTAACAAAACGGCCTAAGTCTTGTTAGTCTAGCGAAAGCTTTAAACCTATATGTTAGTTCCTGTTTAATTTGGTAACCTACATTTATATAGTAGAAAGCACTAGAACAACAAGTCTTTATTATATTGAATTATATATTACAATAAACTCAATATATATATATATATATATATATATATATATATATATATATATATATATATATATATATATATATTCAAGGCCAGACCGTGATTCTGCAAAAACATAGTAACCCATTTTATTTGACAAAACCTTTCTGGTATAGCCTATTTTGTATTCTAAGAAGTATAATTAATTACATATCTTACAAATGTACATTTGAAATAGTTTAGCTTTACATTTCAAATTAAATATTACAAATCTAAAAGTATTTACAAAATTATATCATTTAAATTTTACATGACGTGACATTTTGTGTAATGTTAAATCCAATAAATAAAATTTTAAATGCGGAATTGACTATTCATTTTCGGTTAGAAGAGCATCCTGTTGTTACTTATTAGTAGCCCTTATGTGTAGGATAGTTAATACGTCAAACAACGTAGTGACGTACTAATGAAACCACAATAGAACGTGCACATGCGACAATTTCAAGGTAACAATGTAAATGCCTTAAAGATATAGATATTACCATAAACTTTTAAACACTTTGAAATTGATTAACTAAGAAGTACGGACACAGATATCGAAATGAACATGGATATAATACAGTAATATGAACAATTTCTAAAAAATTATAATATAAGATGACTAATACGACATCGATATGACACAAATATGACATGGTTACTATACACTAAATAAAGTGTCTGTACTTCTTAGTCGATCAATTTATTGACAGTAGGTTACATATGAATTAGATGGAAGAAATTGTATACACTGCCCAAAATATTTTAAGTTTAGTGCTTTTTTTTCTCAATAAATATTCATTCTTCAATGGCTTTCTCTTTCATGATGAATCCCTTATTCTACAATAGTACACTCACACCTCACCATGCACGTGATTTTGTAGTGCATTTGTTCTTTTTTCTATTTTCCCTTGGAAAAATATATGTGCACATTATGAGTACTACTGTACTACTACTAGTACCTGTTTTTCTATTTATTTAATTTTTTTTTTTTTTTTAGTTTTTTGTGTGTACACGGAGAGATTAGCATTCGAAGTTAAACGTGGCCATGCACGTACATAAAATTTAATAGATATTATTATATAAAAAAATAGATATTATGTTTTTGTTTTCTATTTTTTTTAAAAACTTCTCTGTGGAATTAATATTAATTAGAAGTGTTATGTTCACAACATTTTTAATACAAATCTTAATTATTAGGTTGTTACGGGTTTTAATTTAAATTCACCATAAAATTACTTTCTTGTCCACTAGTAACAGTAAGTAATAACCTGCCATATAAAATTTGTTATAAAAGTATTACCCCCGAAACTTTTTAAAAAATCTTTATTTCCCCCTTATATTATTATGAGATTTACAATTAGCTCCTAGAAAGAAAATGACACTTTCCCCCTTGACATATTTTAATATTTAAATTCTTGTTAGTATAAGCATATTTCTAGATAATACCCAAACAACTTAGCCATAATTCTCCCAAAATATATTTCAAGTGATGATATATATATATATATATATCATCACTTTCTTATACAATGTCATGTAATTTTTGGGAAAAATGTAGGTATAGTTACTTAAGTGCAATATGTTAGGCTTCCTAATTAAATTAAAAAAAAAAAATGTTACAACACAAACTATATTATCTATCCCAAGGAGAATTAAATTTAATTTAATTATGTGTTTAAATTTAATTAGAAAACCTTTTGTATTGCAGCTAATTAGGAACTGCATGTCTGTATATCTAAGTTTTTCCCTTAGTTTTTAATTGTTTAGATCTCATGTCGATGATTTATTATTGATATAATTACAATTTTAATCCAATGTATTGTGAACAAATTGTTAAATTAAAAAAAAAAAAAAAGTGTTTCATATAATATTCATGTGCTAATAAATCATAGATTACTTCATATGTGATAATGACGTTATAGGTTTACAATCAAAATAAACACATAAATAAATAAGTCTATTTTTTCTACATATAAATAATATATATATATATATATATATTTTGTAGTTGTCCTTTTTTTTTTTTTTTGGATACAAGATAGGAATTCTAAATCTAAATGCATAAGTGTGTAAAACTTCTTCTTGAAAATTTGAACTCCGACCTTTGCCCCCACCTTCCACAAGTACTTATACTTGTGAAATGATCACTACATCAAAGGTGTGTGGTGATTTGTCCTTCTTTTAAATATGGAGTGATTAGATATAATTTTATTATAAGATTACGGTTAATTGAGGCCCCTCAAAGATAATTTCGTGGTTCTGTGACTGGTCTTTAGGCTCTCTATAAAAACCCAAGCTACTCCCATTATCTCATTAGCTTCCTCCACATCTCTCTCTCTCTCTCTCTCTCTCTCTCTCTCACCCACCCCACCAAAAAAAAAAATGGAAAGGAATAAACTATGCAATTCATCCCAAGATGCTGAAGTGAGAAAAGGGCCATGGACCATGGAAGAAGATATGATTCTGATCAATTATATTGCAAACCATGGTGAAGGTGTATGGAATACCCTAGCCAAGTCTGCGGGTAATATTCCCTTCGCCTACCAATATCTTTGTAAAAAACAAACAAAAAAAAATCATTTTTTTATAGTAGTAACCTTGGTGATGATTTATATAAACTTATTTTAACGTACAAGATTCTTGCTAGGTCTTAAACGAACCGGAAAGAGCTGCCGGCTCAGATGGCTGAACTATCTGCGACCTGACGTTCGAAGAGGCAATATTACAGCTGAGGAAGAGCTCTTGATTGTGGAATTGCATGCTAAGTGGGGAAACAGGTACATTAATTCATCACTTTAATCTATATTCTACAGGAATAATCAGTTTTATCTTAAAATTTATAACCTATAGGCTATATATACTCATCAAAATAGTAGTTTTGACTAAGAAAAAATACACTTACGAGAGAGAGAGTCATGACCACCAAAAAGAGTGCAACATGTATGGCCACCTGATCAAGCCCTTTGCAAGATTGGTTCTTGAATTTCATGGCTTTCAAGCTGGTTTTGATTTCGTATATATGTTTATATCATCCACTATATAGATGTTTTCATAAATTAGAAGGATGATATAGGATCGTACTTTAAAAAGGTGCATGCTTTTTCTTTTTTTGGTTTCAGCAATTTTCTCTGATAGGTGTATATGATGGAGGTGGGGCATATGAAATATTTTCCAGATCCTCCACGCAGTACTAGTACAAATAGCATGTCCTTAGGTCCCCCATCTCGAGCTAGGCATCCAAAAACCTTTTGTTTTCTTCATTTTTTTGAATTTCCTTGAGTACTCCTTTTTATCAAGTTGATCATATTTCTAAATCCTTTATATCTAATCCAAGTCTGACCTTTTATGAAATCTAAAAATGGTTTTGTAAAAGAGCAAGGCTTGTGCAGAATTATTTCATTTTTGTAGTGTGCCATAATCATGCGGTTGCGATACTAACTAGGGGTAAGGAGCATAGAGGATGATCCATATCCCCACTCCATGGTACAAATTTAATTCGTACTTACTAATTATTTATAACTTAAAAAAAAAAAAATGTAAAACATAAAAGGGTTATAAATTATATATCTAAGATCCCTATATCATATGAGGGGTATTCTTTGCCAATATATAGGTTTTTTTTTTTTTTTTTTTTCAAAATTCCAAATATCTTTTATGTGTAAATATATAGGGCACGTTGAGCAATAAAATTTTCCATTTTAAGCTGAACTCATACCAATTGGTCACATGTAAACCCTACCTACCTCTTAGGAGAAAGAGACATTTTCTGAAGTAGACATAAAACACATTGCTTTGGCACTTCATAGATATGGCCTGGCCCCCATATAATTTAAGTCATGCATTCCTAAAAGGATGGCTGCGATGCTTTTATGAATCAGCATGTGGACAAAGTGTTATCATTATTTCATGGTTATTGCTAGGACAATAATACTGTTTTGAAGCCTCTTTCTCAAATATTTTTCCTAACTTCCTTAAAATATTTTATGAAACAGTTCTATGAGATTATCTTCTCTCTCACTACGTAGGATTCACATGTCTGAGTCCCTCAAAATACAATTCTATGAGATTATCTTCTCATAGTGTATGGGGCCCACATATCTCTCTACAAGTCTCGCGTGCCATGTGAGAGTGACTTTTTAGAACAAATCTATAAGATAATTTCTTTTCCCATCTCTTAAAAAAGAGAAGGTAAATAAGTATTATAAACTCTAAAGTGTAGTGTAGGATGGTTTAATTTAATTATAGGCCAACCAAATCAAATGAAAACTACATAAAAAAAAACATGAAAACTTTTCCTCACTGAATACTAATAAAAAGAATAAGAGAAAGATACCAGAGGCATTCAGTATGTAACTTGATTAATGATTGATGAGCCCTACTTACCCTAAATAAAAAAGTGGACAAGATTTAGATACAATATTTAGATATTGTTTCTTAGGTTTCAATCTTAAAATTTTGTCATGTAAATTTTTTCTCATAGATAGAAGTGTATTTTTTAGATAAATATCTATGTGGCAGAATCTTAAGAGCAGAACTTAAGAAATAGTACTTAAAATACTGTACCTAAGTTTTGTTCTAAAAAAATATATTGATTAGCCCTAGCCTCAAGCAAGGCATCCGCTCCATTCCAAAACCTTGATGATCTAACATCAAATTGTCCTTATATAAAGTCCAGCATATGGACGACTTCGATTTTGGACCATGGAACATGGCTTGGAGTAAGTCACTATAATGACCTAAATGTTCTCTCTCTCTCTCTCTCTCTCTCTCTCTCATTTATTAGTTATGGTATATGGTAGGTTGCATTTTTACGTTGCTATCTTTGACATTTAGTTCTAGAAAGTAGAAACAACATGCATTGGAAAGTAATTATATATATATATATATATATATATTTCTTCTATATTATATTTAAAATTCTGTATATACTTATTTTGTCATTTACTACCGCCGTTGCCCAACAAAGAATGATGGTCTGTTAATAATGGCAGCCTTGTATCTAGGTGGCTATGTTGCTTTAATTGATAAATTTTGACTTATTTGTCAAATTAAAATGGAAATATGAAAGTTACACATGGACAATGTGAATAGCACTCATCTTATAAACTATCTTTATTGGTCAGCATATCCATCCACTCCTTGTCTCATTAAATAGTCGACATCTTTTAAATGATTTTTTTTTTTATACAAGATAGAATTCTACTCTAGCCTAATTTAAGTGTATATGTGTGTAAAGTTCCCTCCTGGAGACTTAAACCCCGGCCCTTGCCCCCCACACCTCACAAACACTTATTATGGAGTGACCATCACACCAAGAGTGTGCGGTGGTGACATCTTTTAAATGATACTTTGATCTTTCGTATACCTTTTGTTAATTCAAGACTTTGCTGAGTTCTAGACAAAGCAGATGTTTTGTGAGAATTTGAAAAGGGAATTGTCAAGAGTGTTGTAGCTTAACATATTTTTGGTGTTTCAAACTGAAATATCTAGAGTTAATCGTATAATTATCCAAAAAAAAAAAAATTTCTTTTACAAATTATTTACTAAATCAGGTGGTCCAAGATTGCAAAGCATCTGCCTGGAAGAACTGACAATGAAATAAAGAATTACTGGAGGACTAGAATCCAAAAGCATATTAAGCAAGCAGAGAATTTACAGGGACAGACTTCTGAGGTCAATGACCAAGCAAGTTCAAGCCAAGCGTCTGGCATGGCTGAACCTATGGATGTCTACTCTCCACCATTATACCAAAGAACAATGGAGCCTATTCAAGTCCCTTTACCCACTCCTGAATCAAATGAAACCTATTGGAGCATGGAAGACATCTGGTCCATGCAACTATTTAATGGGGATTAAATACAAGGATATACATATAATATATGATGTCTAAAATTCTAAACGATATTTTATATTAATTAATTAGGCTTGTCTATAGTTTGAACTTCAGTACTTAACGTATGCTAATATATAATTATGGCTTGTAATAGGATCTTCTACTCCTCTCAATTTCTTACTATAGTAAAATAAGTAATTGGTATTGGCTTATTATCTCTTTGATACAAGAATACAACACAATTGAAGGAACTCAAGACAAGACTTGAGTGTCAAATCTTGGTAGATATCAAATGTGATGTCCCTTTCTCAATCTTTAGTACCCTAGAAAGTCATGCATACATATGATATCCTTTCTGTTATTATCTATCAGTTGATGCTAACCCCAAAATCCTAATTATTAGCCTGCTTAGCTGACCTAGAATTTATGTGATTGCTTATTAATGGATTGAAATTGATTTATCAGCCTTGATAAGGTTCAATTGATAGGAAGGCTCTTTAAGAATAGAGACATGTAGTTTATATAGCTCATCATACTATTATGATATTATCATAATTGTCACATACACAAATACACACATATAAAACTATAAAAGTGTGCATAGAGACCACATAACTAGCTAGTTTGTGTTTGAATTGGCTCATGTCTATGCACAAAATGTTTTGGAGTTTAGGGAAGAAAAAGTTTGAGTTTCGGGATTAATAGCATATTATACTTATTTATTTAAAAAAACTAGCTAGCTTGGTTTTGAAGTTTGAACGAAATCTATATGAATTTCATGATTTAATATTTTGCTTAATATAATTTCTAAAATATTGATTAAAACTTTCCTAAACGTTTGGTACATTTCAATTAATATCTGGTGGGATCTTCTGGATTCCGGGGTTTACATATGTATAGATGCTCCATTTTGATTTCTAATTTAGGAGAGAGAGAATAGCTAAGATATCTTAGAGCTTAAAGCTGGTTTCCAATAAAGAGTGATATTCATGCATGCGTATGAAGTTAGGAGGCATGGACATGCATAAACACATCGTTATATATGCCCAAATCCATTAATACCAAACTGAAGCCATAGGGAATTTGACACGTACACAGAAATGCAAAATAGCTATAGATGTCATGTTCCATCTAAGCTTTTCAAGAATTAATAATCCATTTTTGTATATAGTCATGCAGAATGAAGCATGACGTTAGCCTAACTCTAGCAAGTACCAATAGCTACAAGGAATTCTTCACGTAGGTGTCCTTCTGGTACCATATATACTGATCATAACTTTAATACGCATATTATGTGATATTATGCCTTTGTCTCCGTTCCTTCTGTGTTTGTTGTCTGTTTGTGTTCCTTCTCAAAAAAAAAAAACATAGGTTCATAATTTATTTTTTAATATCCACAATTAAGCATCAAAGTTGTAGCATAAAAATTATGTTGATAGATTTTCTCTTTTTATAACTAAATTCACACATTCTCGATCAAGAAATTTTAGTTATTTAGAAGTGTCAAAAGCAATAAGCATAGCATTCTACAAATTACCTCACCAAATGCCATGAGTTTCATGTGCCTCAACCACAATTCTTGGTATTTTTTTTTTCGTCATCATACATGTAAAAAAGTTAGGCCCTTTGATGACATCGGACTAGCATTTACGTACAGTGAATACTGTGTAACTCTTACTACAAACGCTATTGAGTGATTCTCAAGCCCCATTTCCTCGGATTTTGCATTGTCTTTATATGGGAAAAGGAAAAGAAAGATGACAATTGTTGTGGGCTTTCATTGTCATATATATACGGAGAGAGGATCTCCATCTTTGAGCCACTCAATTTTTTTATTTTGTTTTTTTCAATCACATGTTTCATGTGGAAAATTCACTTCAAAGAGATAGTCTTCATGTGCAAGATAAGGAAAATTCACATGACGGGTCGGCCATGCATGAGTACCCATATTAAAATGTGTAGGAAAATGATGAAAAACAAGTACCCACTAGGCTTCCTTTATCATAATCACTTTTTGGTTTGCTGTGTTTAAAAGATTTCCACATTGAATTTGGCTTCCGTGCAATACTTTAGTGTATTGAATATGACACACGTTCAAAAATGATTATGTGTAACTTTTGTGTCCATCTCGAATGCGCTAAAATATTAGAGAGAAGCTTTAGTCTTTTAATCTAACATATCGATAATAATAGAAAAGGTTACTAATGGTGATATCCATTTTGATGTTAATTGTTGCAATTTGATGATTGTTCATCGTAAGATTTGATTGTAGACGGGTCATGATAATGAGTAGTCAATGCTCCAACAAGTAATTTTAACCATAGTGTGATTGATGACCCTTCATAAACACATGGGGGTGATGACTAAATTATACGTAAGATGAAAGTACTTATTCCACAAGAAAGGTCACTCTAATTATTAATGTATAAATGAGATGTTTCAAGGAGTTTGGAAACGTTATGTGTTGTATTAATTCTATTTCCACATGCATGTGCATGTGTGTAATGTGAAAGCTTGAAATTGAGAATTCTTTCCTTTAATTACCACATACGAGTCATAATCTTTGATTTTCCGTTTCATATTTCTTCACTTATTCCCTATATGTAATTGGAAAATTAGAACCTAATGAAAGAGACGCCACGAAATATAAGCTACTTTACCTCATTCATTCTTGATTACCTTCCAATATTTTGGAAGAAACATTGGGGAGTTTGGTATATATTGTCCACTAAAGAACCTTAGCTTAGAATCCTCTAGAATTTTTAAATAACTTGCCAAAGAAAAGTACAAACAGCTACATAGACGTGTGGAGGGGAATAGAGTTTCATTTTTAATATCAATATTTTTTTTTCTACATCAAAAATTTATAAAGTCATATTTCCCAAGGTGTTGAGTAAAAATTTTTCATGTCTAAAAAGGACTTTATGTTACTCAAATAATAATAATTCTTATTTAATTCTTATAGTTTAACTAATTGGCACTTGACATCTCTTAATATTTGTAAGATATACAAAGTTCAAATTACTTTTTCACTGTTGTAACTATTAGATTATAAAAAAATAAATAAATACAAGGCTTGGACGAACTTCACTTTGACTATAATAATTGACTTGGAAAACATCTGAAATATGGCCAGCATCATCAAGTCCACAACAAAACTCGGGAACAATTCTTAAAATAAAATAAAAATAAAAAAAAGGCCAAAATGTAAAACTCATCTTATAAGTTTCACCATTTTTCATTTCAGTCCTCTAAGTTTATATTTTGTCATTTGAATCCGTTAAGAATCCGATTTGTGCTACCATTAACTTATTTGATATTCATTTCTTAATTTTTTTTAAAAAAATGTTAATTAAAAAGAATCAGAAATTAAATGCCTTAAACAAGGTCGCTCCCCATATCTGAAGAACTCAAAATTGAAATCCCACCCATAATGAAATCATCATTATGTTTTCTCATAAAATAAAATGATGTATTTGTCATTATCTGTCATGAAATGAAAGTCAAAATTTAAAATAAATAAAATTTGGAAAATAAAGAAATGACATTGCAAATCCCTGGAATCATTCGATGGCTTGTTCGGTGTGGAAGCAGTGGCGGACCGTCACAAGGACTGAAGGGGGCCTTGGCACCCCAAATTTTTGAAAAAAATTAAAGATTTTTTTTTTTTTTTGAATTATCCTATGTAATTTGAAAATTTTTAAAAGAACTTTATCATTTTGGCCCCCATACCCAATAATATATATATATATATATATATATTTAAGAAAGTCTAAAAATAAACATAAATCTCATTTAAATAGAAGAATAATGCTAGAGGTACAAATTATTTTACAAAAAAAATATTACAAATGGCTGATGTGATGAGTAGTTATTGGTAAATGAAAAAGTGATATTAATGCTACTACAATTTTGTGTTTACAATATAAAAGTAAAAGTTCAGTGTGACTAAACTAAACAAGAAAGAGTAAAAGACAAGTTTGAAACCTCCGTAAGCCTCTCACCCATGTATAGTGCTCCTATATGTATTACTTTACTTTTCATTTGCTTTCTTTTGATTTCTTTACTTTACTTTTCATCTGCTTTATTTTTTATATTTCTTATAATACATTATTTGTTATTATAATAATCAATATATTATATACCGTATGGCATTATAATTTATAAATGTACTTGTTTAGTTTGATTAAAATATAAAGTATATACTACTATATTAACATGTATTTAGCACTTCAAAAAAAATTAACATGTATTTAATTGTCGTTTATAGCACATATTGAGTTATGAATTATTATACATTACTATTTTAGATTTCATATACTCAAAAAATTTTATAGATGGCCCCCCCAAAGGTAAATTTCTGGCTCCGCCACTGTGTGAAAGGTGTCATTCTTTCCTTTGATGCCTTGGCAAATGACGTGAGTGTTCTTGTCCATGAAAACTACTGGCGGAGGATGCGCAGCTGTGGCGACATATTGCCGAGTTTGAGTCCATGAGGAAGAAGAAGAAGCTCTAGAGATCAAGCCAATTAGCTTGATGAAGGCTTGGCGACCCATCTAATTCTAATCTTTCTTTCACATTTTTTTTTTTATAGCAAAGATTCCATTTGTGTCTAGTGTCTATATTGCCTTCCTCTGCTGCTGCTAGCTCTCTTTCTTTCCTAATATTTTGGTGGGTGGGGTTTCAATCTTGTGTTCTTCAAAAGTGGGGAGTGACGTTTTTTTTTTTTTTTTAATTAATATTTTAAAAAATTAAGAAATAAGTAAATATTAAATATTACATATTAAATAAATTTGGGTAAGTTAGCGACTTAGCGGTAGCAATTGACAAATTGTTAACGGAAGATCAAATTGAAAAAGATTGAAACTTAGGAAGGGTTTGGATACAGTATTTTACTGCGTTTTCAAAGTCTGTGTTTCATTTTTTTTTTTTTTCCTTGGACGCGCCTCTATTACTGTTTATTGTCCATGAACAGTTATTTTAGGCTTATGAATAGTAAAAACAGGGTAAACAGTAAATTTTCACACATTAAAAAATTATTTTACTACAGTGTTTTCAGTTTTAAGTTTCAGCAAAAATAAGTTATATCCAAACGGACCCTAGTGCCTGTTTGTTTAAGCTTTTAGGGGTTGAAACGCACGTTTTGAAGAAAGCTAGACATAAACGCACGTTTGGTTCAGCATAAACGCAACTTTTGGGTAAAAGTTGCGTTTTGGGCCAAGGCATAAAACGCGCAAGCCAATTATGGAGCTCTGGAGGTCCATAAACAAAAATTCCATGCGTGTTCTGAAGCTATCTGTTGGGCTCTTCCGACAATTACCAAATTACCCTTGATTAAATCATCAGTTCTCACATCGTCCCTCATTCCTCTCATCTCATCTCTCTGCTCTACCCTCTCAATAACAAATTTCCAAATCCAAACACAAAAAAATCTATAACAAATTCCCAAATCAGCTAAGGGAAAAAAAAAAAAAAAAAAAAAAAAAAAAAAAAAAAAAAAAAAAGGACTAAAGGAGAGCTTTGTGAGTCTGTGGAACATTTTAGGAAAAACAAAGAGCAGAAAAGAGTAAAGGAAAAAAAAAAAAGAGGAAAGAAGGAAAAAAAAAGAAAAGAAAAGAGTAAGGGTATATTTTCAGTAAAGGGAGAAAGGGAGTGCTAAAAAAAATAAAAAAATAAAAATAAAAAAAGAAAAAGGAAGAAGGAGAGCTGGAACATTGTGGAGTTTGGAGGAAGTGGTAGGTTACAAAAGAGGAAAGAAGTAAAAAAAGAAAAGTGTAAAGGTACGTGTGTGGAGGAGAAAAAAAAGGAAAAAAGAAAAAGAAATGCGGTACGTGTGTGGAGGATAAAAAAAGAGGGAAAAAAAAGGGAAAAAAATGGTATCATAATATTTTCACAATAAATTTTAAGTGGTAGTGTGGGGGGTAAAATCTGTCTGTGGGGGGGTAAAATCTGTCAGCTGATGTTGGGCCGTAGTTCATGTACCAAGCCCAGCCACGATAAGAAGAAAAGGCATGGGCGTAGGATATCCCATCCTAACCATGATGGGTCGGGCCTGCTTAGGGGCGTCCGAGGAGGAGTACCTCCTCGGACTCGCCAAGTAAGTGTCAAATTCGCACTCCATACCTAGCGAAAGGTCACCCAATACGAAGGAATAGTGCGTGACGTTCAGGAAGGGGGGCAACCACAACTGCCGCATTAAATGCCAAGGAACTACTTTTCCAGCCGCATTAATGTGGAAGGGACAGGAACGCAGAATCATCTTGGCCAGTGCAACTCACAGAAAAGAGGAAGGATGACCTATGAGACAGGCACTCAAGTGGAGGGTCAGATGGTTGACAAGTGTAGGGTCATGATCTTAAGAAGGATGCTATATAAGAGAAGAAGATCCCCATGGAAAGGGGATCGCAAGCAGAAAGAAGAAAAAGATAGAAAAGGAGAAAGGAGGTAGAAGTAGAAGAAACAGCCCCAGGAACCGTTCCTCCAAAAGTTTGAAGGAATATCTTTACGTCCAACTGGTTGCATGGCTTGGTCACAATTACGTTTCCCCTGTCAAAGACCTAGTTCTGTAACCTACTCTCTACAAATTCATTGTTGAGGGACTTTTGGGCCAGAACCACCCGCCTGTTGGGCCTGAGCCCCAAAACCGCCCCCCTACAGGTAGGTTATTATTAGCTAATATTGGTGAGAAAAAAATAATTTTAATAGTACGTTCAAATTAAAATCAGTATCAATTTTTATCACAATATTTTCACAATAAATTTTAAGTGGTAGGTTATTATTAGCTAATATTAGTGAGGAAAAAATAATTTTTTTAGAAAAAGAAAAAAATAATTTTAATAGCACGTTAAAATTAAAATCAGTATCAATTTTTATCACAATATTTTCACAATACTTTTACAATAAATCTTAAGTGGTAGGTTATTATTAGCTAATATTGATAAGAAAAAAATAATTTTTTTAGAAAGAGAAAAATTAATTTAAGTATGATGAAGTAGTTGATTTAAGTATGAACCAAACTCATCAAAAAAAATATATATATATGAAATAAACTCCCTTATATATACATTGTTCTTTTTTATAATTTATCCCTTAAACTGCCACTTTTATAAGTGTTACCCAAACACTCAGCTTTTTCAAAAAGCACTTTTTAAGAGCATCTACAGCAGTGGAGCTAAAAATTTAGCTTTTTAGCTCCACCAAAAGTTATTTTATCCATTTTACCTACATACATGCTGCAGTAATGGATCTATTTTAACTTTTAACACAACAAAATAATATAAACATCACAATAAAATAATATATCAATTACAATAAAATAATATATCCACTATAATAAAATAATATATCCTATACAATAAACAACAATCACAACTACCTTCAACCGCCGCCACTGACGACTCTTTTACCGCCGCCACCACATGATAGCAAATAATTTCTAGTGTTAACAAATGATTTTTTTAACCCCAAATTATACTCATACATTTTTTTTTTTTACTAAAACAATTTCTCAATTATCATGATAGCCTATTATCGTCTCAATTGTCCGGAAGCAACTTTGGAACAATATGAACTATAAAATTGAGGAACTTTATAAGAAAACATATAAAATAGAACACATATTATAGCAAGAACAATGTAGTCCATAGATTTGCTCACATACATAACTCAAACCAAATTACAATAAAACTCACACACTCGCACAAGTTTCTATGACTCATGCTTCTCAACATACAAAAAAGAAAGTTCCTACGACTCGCCTTGCAATTGCCATAAATGTTCAATAATGTCCGACTGGAGTTGAAAATAAATTTCTCGGTCTCTAATGCGTCTGTGCCTCTCAATGTATGACAAAAATCCAAGTCTACCACTTCATTATCATCTCGCTCATCTTTCCGCTTATCTTCAACAATTATGTTATGGAGAATTATGCATGCTTTCATGATCTTTTTGAGTGTTTCAAGATAAAAAAATCGTGCAGGTCTACGGACAATTGTGAAACGTGCTTGAAGCACTCCAAATGCACGCTCAACATCCTTCCTATACGTCTCTTGGGCTGCTGCAAATACTTTATACTTCTGTCCCTGTGGAGCTGGAATTGTTTTCATAAATGTTGCCCCCTTTGGATATATGCCATCAGTAAGGTAATATCCTATAGTGTAGTCATGACCATTAATTGAGTAATGTATTGTAGGAGCACGTCCTTCAACAAGTTCATTAAATACATGAGATCGCTTTAACACATTAATGTCATTATTTGACTCAGGTAACCCAAAAAATGCATGCCATATCCAAATACCATATGATGCTACTGCCTCCAAAATAATAATAGGCTCACGAATATGACCACAATATTGACATTTCCATACAGATGGACAATTTTTCCACTTCCAATGTATGCAATCAATTGAACCTAACATACCTGGCATACCTCGACATTCGCCGTGAGCTAACAATCTAGCAATGTCTTCATTGTTTGGCTTTCTCAAGTATTCTTCAGAGAAAACATCAATTACCGCAGTAATAAATTTTTTCATACTTTCTAATACAGTAGTTTCTCCAATCCGCACATATTCATCTATTAAATCACCCGATACTCCATACGCAAGCATTCTAAGTGCAGCAGTTATCTTTTGTAATGAAGATAAACCAAGTTTGTTGGCACTATTTTTTTTTTTGGACAAAGTAAGAGTCATGAGCTTCTACCTGAGATTGAATACGGAGAAAAAGAGAACGCTTCATCCGAAATCTCCTACGAAATAAAGCGGGTGGATATATTGGTGTGGGAGCAAAATAATTAAGAAAAAGCCTCTCATGGCCTACCAAATGATTACGTTGGATAGAACGACAACGACATTTAGGTTGTGATGTTTCCATAACAAGTTCTTCGATTATCTCATCTTCATCTGAGTCATCAAAAAGGGACTTGCGAAACAAATAGTGATTCATGGATGCAACCTTTAAGACAATTGGAAATCAATTATTACTATAGATGCAAGATTAAAATCAAGTGACATAAGCCACAACAAAATGAATATAACCAATTCACGCACAAGTCATAACACAAACACATACATCTAAAAAAAACAACTTGAAAATACTATGAATGCTCATTGTTCATAGATTTATTCTAAGACCTGTCATCTCAAAACCAAGCATATGATACTAGGAATGTTCAATGAATAGAAATAATTGGATGAAAGACACTCATAGTGGTTGTAATAGCAAGATATATAATAGGCACTCATAGTGGATCAAATAATAGTTTCATTTGATCAAAAAATTATATCAATGCCTATCACAAGACCAAATGGAACTTAACAAAAGATAAAAAAGATTGCACTTCAAAGTCTTTGTTAGATTGTACTTCAAGTCACAACACAAATACATACATCTAGTTTAAGATAATTCATCAAGTAACATAAGCCACTACAAAATACATAAAAGTCTAAGCTACATCCAAAATACAATTAAACCCATTAATTACGTGAACTTCGTCTTGCCATGATTTCCTCTTGGAGTTGTTCATAAAAAGCTTTTTGTGTTCCGGTTAAGCCACTTGTATCTATCATCATGATTCTCTCTTCCTCTAACCTTTCTTCCCGCTCAAATTTTTTCTTCTCAATCATCATTCTTTCCTTCTCAATCTTAAGTTTTTCTTCCCTACTTTCCTTTTCAATCGCAAGTTTTTCCCTCTCAAAAGACATTTTTTCCTCTTCCAACCGAGTTACATCCTCAATCAATTTCAATTTCTTGTTCAAATATTCTCCTACATCTTTTCCGGTGGCTTTGTTCTTTCGGATGGCCTTTTTGGCCTTCTTACCAATAAGTCTCTCAAAATTGGAAGTGTCACAAAGTCCGGACCCACAATCCCCTTCACTAATAGATATTGACTCCGAAGTTGGAGGCACAGATGATCTCGATCTAGCATTGTTAGGATCAATAAACTTTGGTTGGTCCTTTAACATGAGCCAACAATGGTCAAGAAGAAAAGGTTTCTTGTGCTTCTCTAAATACAAAGCCTTCACATTGGTAATCTAAAAAAAATTAAAACAAATATAACATGATTAATATCTTCAAACTATTGGTGAATGGACATGTTAACACTATTGCAATATAATTTATACCTTATCTTCTTCGGTTATACCACTTTGATGAAGTGCGTTAACTTGAGCCATACACCCAGCAAACTTATTTGTCTTTTTACTAATCGTTCCCCAACGACTTAGCAATGAGATAACAGTACGTATGGTACCGGATGTATTGTACTACATGAAATATTCCCAAACTTTTTGATGAAAGGTATTTTGTAATTGTTCATTACTGTTTATGGATCAACACTAGTATTGAGTCATGCTGCCGCTAAGAGTTTATCTTCCTCTATACTAAAGTTAGAGCTCCGTTTTCCTTTTGTAGAAGAGGCATTTTCAACTTGTGGTGGAGGTGGAGGTAGAGAATCAGAAACTGACACAGGAGTATTTTGAGACGTTCCCAAAAATTGTGAGTCAATTTCTATATCCCTGTTTATGATACCCGTGATAAATGTTAGGTCTCTACGTAACTCTGTGTCCCTACGTGACTCCATAAAATTAGAAAATATATATATATAAACTTCTCTGCACACAGAAAATTCCCAAACTAACATTTATATCAACACAACAAATTATAGAGACATTTATAGACATTTACAGAGACAAATTACACAACAAACTTACATTTATATTACAGAGACATTTATATTACATTTATAGACAAATTACAGAGACATTTATAGACATTTATATTACAAATTACAGAGACAAATTACAAAACAAACTTACGTTTACAGAGACATTTATATCAACACAATAAATGTAAACTTCTCTGCACACAGAAAATTCCCAAACGTAACTCTGTGGTTTTGTGCAACACAACAAATTACAGAGACAACAAAACTTGTAAACTTCTCTGCACAAATTACAGAGACCACAAAAACCACACAACAAATTCCTGCAAACAGAAAATTCCCAATACATTCCTCCATTCAGATGTTATACCCAACAAAAACAGCAAAAAAATAACACCATTTGCCCAAAACAACATAGCAACAACACCATTTTTCACCACAAAATAACACTAAACCCAGAAAAATTAAGCCAAAACAACAAACACCAAGATGAAAAAATTCACTACAAAAGAAGAGAGAGCACTGACCTGAAGTGGATCGGCTGGGACGGTGTGGGCTGGGCGACGACGGCGTGGGTTGGGATGGCATAGGACGGTGACGGCGTGGGCTAGGACGGCGACAGTGTGGGCTGGGAGATAAGAGAGATGAGAGCTTGACAGACGGCGTGGGCTGGGATGGCATGGGACGGTGATGGCATAGGCTGGGACGACGACGGCGTGGGCTGGGCTGGGACGGCGACGACGTGGGCTGGGCTGGGACGGCGACGGCGTGGGCTACGTTGGGACGGCGACGGCGTGGGCTGGGCTGGGCTGGGAGATGAGAACTTGAGAGATGAGAGCTTGAGAATTGGAATAAAATTTTTTTTTTTTTTTAGTCTGCGCTATAGTGCACATCTATAGATAGATGTGCACTGTAGCAAATTAGGTAAAATTTATAGGTTTGCCTCCACTGTTGCAAGCCTTTTTTGGTATATTGGTGGAGCTAAAATAGCATTATAGTTTTTTAGCTCCACTGCTGAAAATGCTCTAACAGTTTTTACCAAACACTCAACTTTTTGAAAATGCACTTTTTCATTATGCTCTTTTTGAAAACTCAACTTTTTTATTATGCACTTTTACAAAAAGTTAAACCAAACTCACCCTTAAAGGACTGAAATGAAAAGTGATGAAACTTAGAGGTTTGCATTTTGGCCTAATTGATATGTTTCTAAAAGTGGTTAGTCCATAAACTAATTAATGTAATTACAAATTTATGACTAGATGTCACCAAATCGCGTCCTCCATTAATTTCCCACCGTCAGATTTTTAGAGAGAGAGAGAGTCTTTTTTTTTTTTTTTCCTCTAATAAATCTCCGATTAACAAATTTTATTTATGCCTAGATTGCCCTAAGAATTTTCTTTAATCACATCAATATATTGGGGTTTTTGAGCATTGTACACATCTATAAGTTTGCTCAAATAATTGAAATGATAGGAAAATATTTATCTAATCTCAATAATAAAATGTAAAAAAAAATTAGACAATATTGATCAATTTTCATATTTATTTTTTTTACTTTCATACTAATTAATTATTTAATTGGTTATTACTTCATCCTAATTTAACCTTTGGTCTGACTTCAAGACCTTGAACCCATTCTCTTTCTAGTTTATTCAACAATTCAGTTTTTAAAACCATATATATAGTATGAGGAGGATACGAATAAAAAAAGTATTTGGAAGACATTATAATTTAAAGACATTAGACACTATAGTTTCAAAAGTAACAAACTCTAATATTTCAAATAGTAAGAAACTAAATTGTATAATTTCAAAAGTAACCAATTAAATTTTAAGATTTGAAAAAAATTATCAAATTAATTAAATTTCAACCCATTTAAATATGAATTAAATAAAACATAATACCCAAAATTAGAGATCACAAATAAAGACATACAGAAAATCAATTGGAGATGTGAGATTGTGGAAAGCACTCACTCACAAGTCACAACAGCTTTGGCTAAAGCTCCAATAAAAAGATTTCCGCATAATGAAATAAATAAAATAAAATAAAATAAAAAATCACTTCCAACAAAACAAGATCATTAAAAAACAAAATATAACACGTTATTTTATGGGGTATTCGGTATTAATCCGCCATTCAAAATCTCTTATTCTCTTTAATTTTTAGTCAAATATTATGTGATTTATATGGATTTTTTAAGATCATTAGATTAAAAAAAACATATATTATTTGTGTCACTTTTGCTTTAAAATTAGAGAAAATTGAAAAATTGTATATGGGGAATGTTTTTATCACATGGGCCTTATCCCCCATAGTTATACAACAAAACATTTCCAACCATGTACGAAAGACAATAAAACGTTCCGTTTGATTTGTGCTCCTGTCTCGTATTCATAAAATACAATTTATGCCAAATTTCAATCCGGATCGTATTTCGCAGTACATACAAAAAACAATAAACACCTATACAATCTTATCTTTATTAGCATTTTTATTCAATTTTCAGCATGTCACTACTTTCTGTTGGCAGCTATAACAATAGGTTTATGTTATATGGTAATTGATTCTATGTATTGGCAACAATGATCAGTAATGCAAAGCAGTGCTAGATGATAGAATCCTATATATTAAGCATCTATTTGGATACCGCTTATTTGCTAAAAATTGAAAACTTATTACTGAAAACACTGTAGTAAAATAATTTTTAAAGGTGTAAATAGTGTTGTGGGACCCAAATTTACCTAAAAATCTGTATTTTATTGAGTTTGGTGTAAATAGTGTTATTTGTCCTAACAAGCTTAGGAAAACCGGAAGCTGCAAGCCATGTCAATTACTAGTTGTAATTAGTGGTTAGTTACTATTCCACACTCTTGGATGTAAAATGTTTCACACAATATCCATACTTTTAAGTCATATATCTATATTCTACACATGATATAAAAGAGTATGAACATGATGTGAAAGAGCGTGAAGACTCTTAAATACAAAAGAATTAGTAAAACCTTTGCCTTTTGTTTTATATTTTACCCTGTGTTGCATTTAGAAAGAATAATCTCTATTTCTTTGGCCAGCATCTAATTTCTTTCTTTCATTCATACGTATATTAAGTCAATGACTCTTATGTAGAAAAAAAAATTGTAAACCAATGTCAAAATAGCTAATTAAATAAACCAAATCTCATGGCCTTTTCTTGGATGGAACCCTAGAACCATTCTTAAGGAGAGGAGGTTACGGTTTCAAGCTTTTAGGATGGCTGGCAGCTAGGGAGGTTACGCTAGAGACTCTCATCTCATGCCTACATAAAAAATACTTTATAAGTTCTATAATCTATGATTCTATGTAATCTAAAGAAGTTCTCCCTTAATGGACTGCCCACATTAGCACCATTTGGGTTTGGATGGGCCCAACTTATATGGTCCAATATATGAAAGCTTTCTAGTATTTTTGTTTGTTTGTTTTCTTTTTCCCCAAGAAGGCAAGAATTGGAGCGTGGATAAGCTCAACAAGAATGGGTGTGTGGTAGAGGTGTGAAGCCTCATCCACATTTTTTTTCTCCGGTAAAGGAAGCCTCATCCACAATTCAGTTATACTAGGCCTTAAATGTATATTTAGAAATGCTATATTTATGATATTTTCATAATATTTTTATAACAATTTCATAAGTGGCAAGTTATTATTAACGGGTTATTAGTAGGCTAAAAAGTAGTTTTAGTAGAGGATTCAAATTATAACTGATAAAAATTTATCATTTATAAATTATAATTTGTTGTGAAAATGATGTGAATTTAGAATTTCTTCCACGCATGTATAAATATATTGCTGTAGGTTTTAATCAAGAGTTCGGTTAATGTGTATCCTAAAAACACATATTAAGCCATCTATTTTTTAAAATATTTTCTTGAAAATTGAAAAAATTGTCAATACTTTTTCAATTCCCAAAAAAAAAATTTTAAAAATAATTAATTATTGTGTGGCTTAGAACACACGTTAACAAAATCCTTTAATCAAATCTCCCACTTTATTCATCACCTCCAACTTCAATTTGATCCTCATATGTTCAATCACATCATCATCCTCCCAATTCCCAACAAAATCCACCATCCATTATCCCATCACTACATCCAAACGTGTCACCATATGACTGGCTAGATCCACCTTCAACTGGTCCCACATCCACATAATCACCCTTCTGAGCCTCACTCACAAAAGCACAACCATAACAAAACAAAACCTGACCCAACCCCAAGTCCACAAAAATGGAATTTCCAAATCGAAACCTGATAATCCATTACTGTTTCAAAACGTGTCCCCACTTTGATTGGTCAGCATTTTAATACACCATACATCTGGAAGCACAGAAGTTCAAAGGGCAGTATGGCAAATTAGATATTGTCAACATCATAGAAATTTTGGATTAAATATTGGTTTTTTGTTTTCTGGGGCGTGTGTACATATGTTTCATGTTTGTGTGCCTTCAAAGCAAGCGCTACCCAAAAATAAAAATTCAACACCCTCAAATACAAAACAATAAGCAAGAAGATACACAGTGAGTTTCAAAGAGAGAAAGAAATGGGAAGGGCGTTTGCGTATGTGATTCTTGGAGGAGGAGTGGCAGCTGGGTATGCAGCTCTTGAATTCACAAAGAGGGGAGTCTCTCAAGGTGAACTCTGCATAATCTCTGAAGAAGCAGTAAGCTATTTCTCTCTCTCTCTCTCTCTCTCTCTCTCTCTCTCTCTCTTGTTTATTTCATGTCTTTGAAAGTTTAATTAGGTTCATGTCTTTAATGTGATGAACCCTTTAGTTTCTAAGAAAAAAGGATGAGAATTGAATAGTCACCCTTCAAGAAGAAGAGTAGAAAGGGAAATTTGAGAAAGAAAGTGAGAAATTTGCTGTCTTATTTCTTCAATGCTAAAGTGCTATGGATGACAAGTATTTGTACAGGTTTCTTGTAAATCTTATTAGCCAAATTACCAACTTGGCTCCACCTCTTGCAATCTTACAACTAACTAAGTAATTAACTAACTTGACTATTCCTGATTATGAGGCTAACTTTGTGATTACAAGAATTACACCTATAGTCAATGTTTGGGCTCATTACATTTAATGGGTAATCATTATTTTAATTTAGTTGTGTGTGTTCTTATTGTGTTCCAATATTTGGTTTATAATATAGTTTGTTTATATGGCTTTGTGTGAAATATAAATGTGATTAAAGAATAAATTTTTATTATGAGTTTTAGAGGGGGCGTTTGTTGATTCTTTTTATCATATTGTTGAGTAATTTGAAGAGCAACAGTCTCGTATTATTTTATCATGTTCTATTTGCTAAATGCTATTAGCTGATTGGGTATTTGGAATTGTGAACTTCCAAATCCAATATTGCTTTAATACATCCAGGGCACGTATATTTCAAATTTAACCATAAATTGCTGCTTTATTTGTTTCTTCAAGCAATAGTGCTAATATTTCGATTGAATTGCAAGTTACTTAATGAGAATGCACAGTATAATTCACTCAAAAACACAAAAGGGATGTCATTTTCAAATATTATGTAGCTGACAGCTTTCATGATATGGGTCTGCATGGATAATCTGAATCTCATTAGTAAACTGTCATTCTCCTTTTCCATTCTAGAAGGCCTTTTTGTTTTGGTTTAATTCATAATTTGGTAAAAGTGATAAATTTATAGCTTTGTACAAGCAATAATTTAGTGAAAAGTGCTTGTGGCAAGACTGATGGTACTGATTTATCTAAATTTTTAATGATCAATTGAATTTTGGGGTACTCTACTATATAATGTAGAAGAAGAGATATTACTATCTATTGGTGCATTTTAACAGTACCAGCAATTTTCAACAGGTCCTTTGATTGGACTGGATATCATGTGTAATGGTATTTGTGAGAACTGTAGTTATGCCATATAAATTTGATAGATATTATGTGTATTGGTATTTGTGAGAACTGTATATATGTAGTATTGAGAGTGCAATGTGAGTTGGATGGAGAGATTGTGAGAACTGTAGTTATGCCTTATGCATTGGAAAGGATATTATGTGTTTTGGTGTTGCTAGGGACAGAGCAATACACAGAAACTTATAAGCCTCATTCATTGCAGTAGATGATAGTTGTAAAATACAAGATATTGAATTCCTCATGTCTTGTATTTTGTTTGAGTTGTTTATTGGATATGAGTTACATTTGTTAAGAAAAATGTTGTCATTTTAAGTGTAATTTTCTGCCACATTTCTTTTAGGTTGCACCTTATGAGAGACCTGCATTAAGCAAAGGCTTTTTACTTCCTGAAGGTATGCGTTCTCATTATAACACTTTGTGAACTCACTGTTTTCTTTAGTATTTTCTATCGCTAATATTTGATGATTCTTACTAGCGAAGATGAAATCTGCATTTGTTAATAAATAATGTTTTTGGAACTTTGTCATTTGTTAATAAAATTTCTAGAAAATCAATCAAATTGTCTCCATAGGAGTTCAATCTGTGCTTATATATGCTATGACTTAATGCTAGTTGACTTGGGAAAGCCTAATTATTGAATTACAAAAATACCATTGAGTATAGGAAATTAATAAAATAACCTAGTTAACTGCTAAGACTTAAAATAAAATACAATTGACTTCCAAAATTAAATAAAACTAAACTTTACTAAATATTTATTTGCACTTCCTGCATCAAGGTCTCCTCATAAATTTTAGTCGGTCAGTCATGTATATCTGAAATGCTTTCAGTACCTTCATGTTAACTAGTTTGATTGGGTGTTCTGTCAAGGTTCAGATATCCTTGTGCCCGTGGCCTGTGATTTTTCATTTTTACCCTCAATTTCACCATAGTTAACCATGGAATTGAATCATTCTGTTGGGCAAAGACAAATTTCTGCGTAGCACAAACCACAAATCTAAGAAAAACCAGAAGCATCCATAATCTCTAAAAAATTACTTTTTGTGATTGCACACATACATTCTTGAAAAAGGCTTCAATAATATTTTTTGTGAATTATCCTTGTTTCCCTGCTTAGGGTATGACTGCATGATGTTTGGAACTTTCATATATGCACATGGATGGCAAAGAATCTTATCTATTTTATGTTAAATTTTGGCTTCTTTTGCCTTATTAGGTGCAGAATCTTGCAGCTAAATTTTTTGCACATAAATTTTTGAATTTCTTCTGTAATTCTTAGTCAATTTTTTAAAATTAATTTTAATCTATAATAGTTAAATCAACCTTAAGAATTGGTTGAACCCATCAAAATTTTGCTCTGTTGGTATCTGGACATCGCTATGAATACCTCAAGGGTGAGGAATCTGGAGTTCTGGGGTAGCACTTTGGCTGGGGTGGGAATTAATTTATTTCCTAATGTTCTCAATTGATAGGCAAATGTTGATTATTTCTTGCTTGATTTCCCCCTTTTTCTTTTGTCCTTCCTGCTAAAAATCTGAATTGGTTACTGAATTAAGTTTAAACATGCAGCTCGTGCACGGCTTCCATCATTTCATACATGTGTTGGTGACAATGAGGAAAGGTTAACTCCAAAGTGGTATAAGGAACATGGTAATCATTTTCTCATCCTATGCTCTTTTTAATCACAGATGCTAATGAGAAATGTACCAAGTAGCATGATCTTTCTGTGGATATTTGTTACTTTTGGTGTATGTTTCTGCACAATATTTAGCATTTATTTGGAATTTGGCTCTTTCCATAGGAATTGAGTTAGTTCTTGGAACGCGTGTCAAGTCTGCTGATGTAAGGCGTAAGACACTATTAACAACAACTGGGGAGACTATAAGTTACAAGATTCTTCTTGTTGCTACAGGTGCTCGGGTATTGGAACTATTCTAATACTTCTCTTGCTTTTAGTACTCACTTGTTCTTAATAATATTGATAATGCTTAAAAGAAGTTTACATATAAAAAGGGGAATATTTTTGCTTGGGAAAGTGACAGATTTGATAATGACATTGTTTTCCTTTGTACTTGGTAACAGTTGTGACATCAATATCACTTCTCTAGGACAAATATGAAATTGGAATTATGAGATGTACTAGACCTAAACAAACACTGACACAGTTTTTTGGGGGGGGTTAATTTTTCACAATTTTGGTCCTTTTGTTATAAATAAGACATTATGTCAAAGGAATTGTTTATAATTTTATCAAAATAGTAAGAATGTGTGTAAAAGTGTTTGGCATATCAAATTTTCAGAAGTCCTGAAGTTTATTAAAATAAAAATGGTAGTGGCTTTCTCCCTTTCATTGATTAGTCTGAGTTGAATATAGGCTTTGAAGCTTGAAGAATTTGGAGTGACAGGATCAGATGCTGAAAATGTGTGCTATCTACGAGATTTGGCTGATGCAAATAGAATTTTTGATGCAATGCAATCCTGTCCTGGTGGGAATGCTATTGTCATTGGTGGTGGCTACATTGGAATGGAGTGTGCTGCATCTTTGGTGATAAATAAAATAAATGTAACCATGGTTTTCCCAGAAGCACATTGCAGTAAGTGTGTCTGTTCTGATGTCTTTATATATATATATTGAATGAATCCGTCCATGGGATATCTAAAAATGTTGTCAAATATAATTTTATTCATTTTTTGTCATACCTTTAAAAAAAAAAAAAATTAAGATGACCATTTAAGAGATTTTCTGTTCTATTTTTTTGTCGTTTCTTTTCTTATGTGCAGTGGCTCGTTTATTTACTCCCAAGATTGCAAGTTATTATGAAGATTATTATAAGTCTAAAGGAGTAACTTTCATTAAAGGAACTGTCTTGTCATCATTTGATATCGACTCTGATGGGAAGGTAAATCTTATGCTGCTATAAAAGGATTTCTTTTGGGGTCATTGGTAGTACAGCAATATGGACAAGAAGTCCCCATGTTAGGAATGTGCAAGGATTAATACTGTTAACGAATTTTTATAATTACCCAAATTAAGTAAACTGGCTTCAAGTTGCTATAATAGGATGTCTATGGTCATTTCTTAAAAAATAATACCAATAAAGATTTTCCTTTAAGATAAGAAGTATTATTATCCTACAAGCATATTGATATTAGCGGTGCATCAGTTTGATCTCCAAAGTGACCTGATCAACTCCTTTACAGGTCACTGCTGTCAATCTTAGAGATGGAAGTCTGCTACCTGCAGACATGGTTGTTGTTGGTATAGGAATCCGCCCAAACACAGGCTTGTTTGAAGGCCAACTAACTTTGGAGAAGGGTGGGATCAAAGTAAATGGAAAGTTGCAGTCAAGTAATAGCTCAATCTATGCAATAGGTGATGTTGCAGCATTTCCAGTTAAACTATTTGGTGAATCCCGTAGACTTGAACACGTGGACTCAGCTCGAAGGTCTGCAAGACATGCTGTTGCTGCAATAATGGAACCAGAAAAAACGGGTGAATTTGACTACTTACCATTTTTTTACTCCAGAGTCTTCACAATGTCTTGGCAGTTTTATGGGGACAATGTAGGGGAAGTAGTCCACTATGGGGATTTCTCAGGAAATACAATTGGCGCATATTGGGTAAGCAAGGGTTACCTTGTTGGATCTTTCCTGGAAGGTGGAACCAAAGAAGAGTATGAGGCTATAGCCAAGACCACCAGGCTCAAGCCAGCAATTGAAGACCTGGGTGAGTTGGAAAGGCAGGGTTTGGGCTTTGCATTGACAGTTAGTCAGAAGCCACTGCCATCACCACCTGTTGAAGTAAATGGTTTTGGTCTTGTTCTGGAGAGACCAATATATGCTTTGCATGCAACTGCTGGTGTCATTGTGGCTGCTTCAATAGCTGCATTTGCGTACTGGTATGGGAGGAGGCGCAGAAGGTGGTAAGAAACTGTTTTGGCAGTGGGGGTGGTAGTAGCTGAAGGCTATTGGTGTTGCTCATATGAATTTGTGTAATCATGTTGTAGCGTTGATAGGGATAGGAGATTTTTGATTCTTAAATCTTAATCATAGGAGATGACTTTTATCTGATCTAAAGAATAGTTCCACGATATTATTCAATACAGAATCTATATATTCATAGAAAACTTGTTGATGAGAACTCTCATTTCAATGATATTTATACCCTCTTAGGACCTGTTTGGATTGGTCCCTCTACTCCCCCTCCCTCCCCCTTAATCCAAAAAAACCATTAATGACCAGTTGTTTGCACTTTTTAGTGGTCAAGGGAAAGAAACAGTGTGACTAATTACAGTTTCATCAAGCAAAAGCATCCTGCTTAACATAGTAATGAATGTGACACATATGGAACTGAGTATTGACAAATTCCTTTTTTATGTAACTATTCACAAAATATCTATCTTGTAAAATGATTCCAATTGACAGCAATCATGCATTACTTTTCTAGTTCTTAAATTTGATCTTGGATATTGCTTGATGTATTTTATTTCTTTTCTAAGTGATTATTAAGTTGAAAGTTATTATAAAATTAAAATGTTGGATGAATTTGAGTGTTGCGTTTGTAATGAGCTCCTGAATTTGATGAGAGTCTGGATTTTTTCCTATAAATCTTGGAAGTTAGGTACTTTCTTTGCTATTCCACTACACTAATAGGATAGGACTTCAATCGGCTTTGGTTATCTGTAAACTTGCAAGAGGGTTGCACGATTCATGTTTGCTTACAGAATACTTGCTGAATTTTTATTTATTTATTTATTTTATATAATAATAAAAAACTTTTAAAATACAATTAAGCACCGGTGCAGTAATTAACTTGGGATACAAATACAATTAATGGTAGGGTGCCATTTTAAATGGCTTTAAAAAAAAATTATAATAAAAAATAAAAACCCCGGAAGGTTAACCAGTTCCATGTGCTAAAAAACTAGTCAATTCAAAAGAGAAAGCATCTTTAGTTCTTCCCCTATTAATAACAAAAAAACAATCTTATTTTACAGTTATATACACAACATTCCTCTTAACATATAGTAGTCACACACGTGAATATCATAAAACTATTTTCATAATTGGGTAAACCTGGGTTCAATGTCAAGTTGTATTAAATCTATTGAAATAATAACAAATGTTTACTTTTGGTCATATGTCATCATCTCAATGAATCCAGTACAATAGATCCAAGTCAAGTCCATAAAAAATTAACTTTTCTCCCCATTTCTTTTCCTTTAAGATTAAATTTTCTCCTCATTTCTTTTCATTCGTTTGTGTTTGTTTCTCAAGGAAAAAAAAAATCCTTTTTATTTAAAATAACAGTAATTTAAAAGAAAACAATTTCACACATTTGAATATTACAGAAATGAACGAGAAAGACAAACTTGTGGCTGTAGTTTAGTGGTAAGAATTCCACGTTGTGGCCGTGGAGACCTGGGCTCGAATCCCAGCAGCCACACAACGCTCGTTTTTAACCTTTTTATTTGTCAAACAAATCACAAATTAACTAACAGATTAATAAGTATTGGAATTACTTTACAGCAGCATATACCAACACCAGGGCATTTGGTCTAGTGGTATGATTCTCGCTTTGGGTGCGAGAGGTCCCGAGTTCGATTCTCGGAATGCCCCTATCTTTTTTCCTCTAATATATTTTTTCCCTCCAAGGGCAATCTCGTCAACCAGAAAAATTATTACCAAACCCAAACCCAAAAACTCTTCTTCATCACTGATTACTCTCACGACCATATTTTTTATATCACTCCATTGATCCATTACCTTATCCTATCTTCTCTCTTCTTCAAAACTCTCTCTCTCTCTCTCTCTCTCTCTCTCTCTCTCTTCACTTCAATTTCCAGTATTCACAAATGGCCACAAACACTCTCTCCACAATCTCCCTCACACTCCGTTCCCCCTCTTATCCTTCACCCGCTCCAAAACCCACTTTCCTCCACTTCCCCACCGCTAAACCCACCCACCGTCGTCTCACCCACTTCCGTCCCATCTCCGCCGTGTCCGCCCCAGAAAAGATCGAAGAGCTCGGCGCCCAAATCTCCTCCCTCACTCTCGAAGAAGCCAAGACCTTGGTCGACTACCTCCAAGAAAAGCTCGGCGTCTCCGCCGCCTCCTTCGCCCCAGTAGCCGTCGCCGGAGCCGCAGTCGCTGGAGCTGACGCGGGACCAGCCGTTGTCGAAGAGAAGACCGAGTTCGACGTGGTTATCGAGGATGTCCCCAGCAGTTCGAGGATTTCGGTGATTAAGGCGGTGAGGGCGTTGACGAGCTTGGCTTTGAAGGAGGCTAAGGAGTTGATTGAAGGGTTGCCTAAGAAGTTTAAGGAAGGGGTTTCTAAAGATGAGGCTGAAGAGGCCAAGAAGCAGCTCGAGGAAGCTGGAGCTAAGATTGCTATTGTGTAATTTGAATTTGATTTTGATTTTGGGGTTTCTAATGGTTAATTTGTGTTTTTGGGTTTAGTTTGTAGTTGGGTTTTGGTGGTACAGTGAAATGTGATTGATGTTCATGAATGAATTTCGCAAGTTTAGTGGTTTTTTTTTTTTCTTTTTTGGTTGCACTCCCTGTGTTTGTTGTAATGCCGCAAAGAATGTGATAGACAAAGAGGAGCTTGTGCAATGATAGTGCATTTTATAGACTTGTGTTGTGGTTTTACACTTTTTTATGGTAGTGTTCATTGAATTGGATAAGACTTAAAAAAGATAGCAATTTGCGATTAGTTGAGTTGGGAGGGATTTCATGAGTGAATTTCGTGACTTGGTTGTCCCTATTTTGAAGGGTAATGTTTGTTGTTACTTGTTTTAGTTGTTCTTAGTTGCACTTGTTATGTTTGTTTTATTGCAACAGAGGAGGATGTTGAACAGGTGAGGTTTGTGGAATGAGCTGCATTTCTAGATTGGTAGTTTTTTTATGTGTGCTTTAGTAGTGTTCATTGAATTGGACAATGAAGAAAATCTAAAAAAGTGCAATCTCTTTTTTACATGGAAGAAAATAGTTGAATATGCCTTTTCCAATCTAATTCATAAATGAAAACAGCAGCATTTCTATACGGTGTGTGAGAGAGAGAGAGGGTATCATTTTTCTAGGAAATACTTTTGTGGGAAATGGAACTCAGATTGGAGCCTCATGGAGTCATGGTCACCCGTGACTTGGATCCGAACCAACCCTTTCATCAAAGAGATAAAAGATGTAACAAAAATAGCAAGTTGCTTTTATCAGAAACTTGTGATGAAAAACTAATTCTCATTAATTAGAAATCAAGATACAGAATTTGTATATATATGTACAGAGAAGAAGAAAACTATCAAAGAAACAAACTAACTTTAACATTTGTTGTACAGGTTCTATAACTAACATTTACACGTGCTAACTAATTGTAAAGTTGTTATTTATAATTATGTTTTTGTTGGCTTTAATTCCATGCTAAATTTAATTGTAATTATGTTCAATCTTATGTTCCTTGTATTTCATGTGGGTTTTATTTGTAAGGGTTGTGTGTAAGAGAGAGAGGGAGAGTGTGTAGACTTAAGGCTAATTGAAGACTAAAGCTGTTTTCGCGGGTAGCTCGTGAGTAAGCTTCTCGCGAAGTGATGCATCTACCCTGCACATGACTGGAATGCGAAGAGTCAAGACAGGATGGAGACAGCTGGTTTTTGCGAGTGTCTCGCAAGTAAGGCATTCTCACAAGACACCCGCAAAACATTCTGTTTTGCCAGATTGTCATTTCTGATACACTCTATCCTCACCCACACTATATATACCCCCATTACCCACATATGTTGAGGAGTGCTTTTGAGAGAAAACCTTAGCCACAAACATTGAGAGTTAGAGATTGTTATACCCACAATTCTATACATACTTACTTGTAGATTTTCCTCAACTCCTACCTCTCCATTTCCATACTATTGAGAGGTTGATAGCCCAAACACTTACCACACCCTTTCAGAGTGTCAAATGAGGTTTTGGTGCTGCTGGGAAGCATTGGAAGAAGCTAGGCTTTGGTGAATGCAATCGGGCATATTACGGGATCCAGAGAGCTAGACAAGACACGGTTCTAGACAAGACACGGTTCTGAGAAGCCTTGTTGGAGTAGGAGCTTGGAGGGCTTAGTTGCATTGGGCAGACTAGGTTTGGAGGGTCTTTTGCTATTCGTGTATCCTAACTGATTGTCTAATGGATCAATTACTGCTTGGAGGGCAGCGAAGAGGTTTTACACCAAGTACTACGGTTTCCTCTTCAATAACACATCGGCGTGTTATCTTGTATTTGCATTCTTCTTCCATACTCTTTTACCTATCATTTTACTGTTGTGTTATAATGATTATGGGTTATAGTAGTTTGTTTGTTTGTACTCTCGCATTTACTCTTTTTTGCACTTTATATAAGTTAGAGTAAAATCAATCGAGCTGTAATCTTTAATTTGGGGGTCTAAACAGCTCTTGTGTTTTAACACATTTTCGAGCTTTCACTAATAATAGTAACTAAACAGTAACTAACATTAACTACAGGTCTTTTTGGTGTTTTAAGCTACAGTCACTATCGTTTAGCTTCATCTCTATTCTGTAGTTACCCTTGCTACCGCTATCTTCTTCTGTCAAGCTAGTCTGCCCTTGCTTGAGCTTATTATCTTCATTTTGATACTCCCCCTCAAGGGTAATTGTTGAATGTATATTAATCATTCCCATTTTGCAAATAAGACTTGAAAACTGATTAAAATTCAATGCTTTAGTTAACAAATCTGCAAGCTGACAATGAGTTCTAACATGATTCAATTTAATGAACTTCTCTAACACTTTGTCTCTAACTACATGACAATCTATCTCAATATGCTTGACCTTCTTTAACACTTTGTCTCTAACTACATGACAATCTATCTCAATATGCTTGGCCCTTTCATGAAACATTGGATTTGATCCAATGCGCAAGGCTGCCTCACTATCACAAAATAGCAAGGCTTCCCTTTTATGTTCAACACCAATATCTTTAAGGAAATACTATATCCACACTATCTCACAGGTAGCCATTGCCATTGCCCTATACTTTGCTTCTGCTAAGGACTTGGACACTGTAGATTGTTTCTTTGATTTCCATGAGACCAAGGAATCCCCAATGAAAATGCTATAACTTGTGACAGACCTTCTAGTGTCAGGACAAGCAGCCCAATCAGAATCTGTGAAACCCTTTACATGCAACTCTGTCCTAGCTGAAAACAAGATACCCTTCCCTAGTTCATTCTTCAAATACTGTAGAACTCTATGCACTGCATCTAGACGTGGCTTCCTTGGCTTGGCCATGTATTGACTCAACCTATGGACATCATAAGTGATGTTTGGCCTAGTGATAGTCAAGTACAACACCTTCCCAATAAGCCTTCTGTAAGCCCTTGGATCTTTGAACTCTTCCCCTTCATACTTACTTAACTTCACATTTTGCTCCATTGGTGTCTTAGCTGGTTTACATCTTAACAAACCAGCATCATTCAACACTTCTAAAGTGTACTTCCTTTGACAAAGTGATATACCTTTATTTGACCTTGCAATCCATGGTTTTAAAAACCGGTACGGTGAAAGAACCGAAAAAATATCTAATTACCGGTTTTATGGTCGGACCGGAGTCCAACCTGAAAGTTCAAAAACGTGTACAAAAACACTTTTGAACGTTTAGACCCCCAAAAACCAACTTAACCAACACAAGCAATATGTCAAACAACTAGTGTGCGGAAACTTAACATATGCTATAATATGGAATTGGTTAAACAACTATCTAAGCCATAACAAAATAAACCACAGCAGATAATGTAAAGGCAGAGATAGAGAGGAAGGAAGATGCAAACACAGAGATAACACCAGATATGTTATCGAAGAGGAAACCGAAGACCTCGGCGAAAAACCTCTCCGCCGCCCTCCAAGCGGTAATCAATCCACAAGAAAATACAGTTGGGATACAAGGACAGCAATAGACCCTCCAAGCCTAATCTACCCAATGCACTTAAGCCCTCCAAGTTTCTTGCTCCAACGAGGTTGCGCCGAACCTTTTTCTTTTCTAGCTTTCCGGATTCCGCTACTACACCGTAGCATCAACCAATGAAGATTGGCTCCTTCCTAACTGCTTCCCAGAACTCCAAACGACTGTCTCACAGAGATGATAATGGTGAGAACCAGGTTTGGTATAATGCCTCTCAAGGATTTTACAATGGAGAGGAAGAGAGTGAGAGAATTTGATGAGACTCTAAGGTAGAGATTGTGGGTGAAACAATCTGGTTTTTCTTTAGGGTTTCTCTCTCAAAATTCTCTCTGGAAGCTCTCTTTCAATCGTGGGTTAAAAGGGTATTTATACTGGAGTGAAGTGGAATGTGAAACGTCAGGTTTTTCCAAAACAGGGGTGGCTCGCGGCTTGACCTCGCGGCTTGACCAAGTCGCGAGTTCCAGTCGCGAGTTAACCGTATGGCCAGTTGTCCTGTTTTGTCCTGTAGTGCTCCAGCTAGCATGACTGTTCATCTTCCAGCATGCTTGGCACGTGTGCAGTTTCTGGCGGGTTGAAGCCGCGAGTCCACCCGCGAGTCCTAGCCGCGACACTCTGTTTTCTTGCACACTCTTGAGCAATCTTCACTCTATCTCACTCACTACCCTTACAATAATCCCACCTAAATACAGGGTTACTAAATGCTGAATTACAAGCAAATTTGGCACGGAATAAAGCCAATTAGATGGTTGAATAAATTCAACCTTACAATCTCCCCCTTTGGCTATTCCGTGACAAAACCCTAAAACAGACTCTAGACTTAACATGTGAGTTGGGAACAGTTGAACAAAACTCACTCACACCTAACTCTAGAAGCTGTGAAGCACTTGAATCATATGAACATAAACTCCTGAAACACAACAATACACCATGATTATTGTAAGCAGAAAATTATAAATGCATATGAAACAGGCAATATGAGATCAAGCATAAGATGGAGTTAATAAACAAACCATGGCTTGATCAACCAAGTGAACACCACAAGGTAGTGATCACAGTGCTCATTCACACTTGGAATGAACACAAGGACATACAAGTTAACAAGCACAAGGCAAGACACTTGTATGCTCAACACTCAACCAATGCATAGCACACAAGGCATATGCATCTAGGAACAATCCTACAAGGGCACAAGAGTGACAGTACATAAACCAAAATGTAGAACATTTAGATTAAGGTACTGATTTCAACATAGCATAAAGGCTGCACTTAAGCAAGGTACATACCATAAAGCCTACAAACTATGCATAAAACATAAACCCTAAAAGCTTACAAAAGCACATGGGTACAAACACATTATATTGAATAAAAACTTAAACAATATAAACTAAAAGTGCATAAAGTTTCTCCCCTTCAAAGTGATTAAAGTTTCTCCCCTTCAAAGTGATGAGAAGCTGTGATGCACTTGGAACATATTTGTACTTGTACCCTGAAACACTTGCACAAACCACATTAGACCCTCAAGGTAAAGCAAATAATAAATGACAAGTATAGAAATGACTACAATGATCACATAGCAAAGCAAATGATCATCTGAACATGCATTCAATGAAGTATAATAACATAGGGATATGTGCATGTCCAAAGCACAAACATGATGCAATGAGAACACCAAAGCATAACACAAAGCACCATAAAACCAACAAGAAAACAAACAGAACAAGGTTTTCTAGTTAACACAATGTCTTCTCCCCCTTGGTATATGCATCTCCCCTATGGAATATCTCTCCCCCTACAAATGTGCATGAGAAATAGAATTTCTCCCCCTAAGGATGTGCACAAGAGTCATATAGAAAAGACAAAATACTCCGAAACATTCTCTAGAGTATACTCTCCCCCTTTTTGTCAGGAATAGACAAAGGGTCAAGAAGAAACGAGGGCAAGAGATGAAGGTATGAACAATGCTAATGATGCATGAGGGGTGCAAGATGAATGAGAAAATGAAGCTCAAACCTAAGACAAAGTAACATGCTACAAAGCATAAGGTAAGCATGACATGCTAGGATGAAACAGCAAGGTCAAGACCAATGCATGACAAGGGTAGCAAAGGTGTGTGCAAGAGGTGGCTAAGTGCAATGCATGATCAATGCATGAAAAATGCACATGTGGGGCAAAGTGTGTTAAAATACACAACCAATGAACCAAACATGTTCCTAATGAGGAAACATGAGAAATCCCAAATTTTGGTACTCATCGGAGTCCAAACAAGCGAGAAAATGACTAAGAGGCATTTTATCAAACACCTAGCATGCACACTATAAACAAAAATGTGAAACAATGCATGAACATCATGAAAACCACCCTTAATACATGTTCTTACTGCCACAAGGGGCCAACATCCAATGCATATCAACAAAAGAAACCAATCCCATGAAGAAAATAGACAAAAAATAAGTTTTCCCAACCCCTATGATGAAAATCTCAACCAAGAGCACAAAACTCTCCAAAACATAATCTAAGGATCAAAATCAATGAAAAGAGTTTATAATTACCTTAGAGATGTTAATGGATTGAAAAACCATTCAAATTGGTTGGGTTTTGATGTAAAAATATTGAAAGAGGGGTTTTAGAGAGGATGAGAGAGGTTTAAAACAAGTTTCCCACGAAAAAGCTCTTTAAAAAGCTGATTCTGGGCGACTCGCGACTGGCGAGTCGCGAGCCAAGTCGCGAGTGAGCCGCGAAACCTCTCTGTCTGAACTCGCGGCTTAGACTCGTGGCTTACAAGCCGCCAAACCGACCAGCCAAAACTGGCAGCTTGCTGGCAGCTCACGCAAGTAGCCAAAATGAGTGGCCAAAAAATCTGACACTTGTTTTTCAAACCAGAACATGTTTAAACATTGAAAAACAAAGTAAGCACTAAACATAAACTCAAAGAGTGATAAAAATCACTTCCAAAAACATATAAAATGATCAAAAAACTTTTTGGGTTGAACCATATATGATTGAGCACACACACATCACATTTAGACAAGTACAATCTAACAAATGAATAAGACATTCATTGAACATAAGGCAAGTGTGTTATGTGTGTGTATCAAATGTGGAATAGTCCTTAGTCTAGAATGAAGCTTCAATGATCAATTCAATCAAGTCATACACAACTAGTACTAAGTCAAGTGGTATATCTCAATTATAGAAGTGAACATATATGACCTCCCACAAGAAAATGATTACATAAGATTGAAGCTTTTTATTTGGCTTCTTACAATTCATATCATTTGATCATTTTGAATCAATACAACTCATTTTGAGCAATACATCTCATTTTTGAGATTGATGCCTGAAATTTTTGATATTTCAATTTGATGAACAAGCCTTTGACTTTTTGGGCATCATACAATTTCATTTAAGTCGCTTTCCCTTTTTCCTAGTCGAATACTAGTATTTGCGATGGCTTTTGCAGCTCATTATCTCTTTTCATTTTGAGATTTACATTTATTGAGCTCTTTAAGCAATAAAAATAAAAGAGTGGGAAGAGATATAAGCACAAGTCTACGCAAGTATCAAAACCAATATGACTATTGACTAATCATTCATGACAAGCTTGAAGATCGATTTACAACAATCACACAAAGATGTCAAGATTTTTCCCACAAAGATATAAGTGCAAAAATAACAAGCTAAGCTCGTAAATGCACAAAGCCATTTGTACAAAGGTACTAGGCCAAACTCACATGTGATATGTGCTCAAACATATACGATCAAACTTTTTGAATTTTTCACTTTTTATGTGGTTTTGGATTTTTTACTCACACAAAACTGAAACATAAAAGTAAGATCAAAAACAAAATAATGCATACAAATAAATGCAAGATGCACAAAATGCATGAAGATATGACATTTAATGCATGAAGGGTCCTACAAAGATCGAAAGAATTAGATCAAGGACCAAAAGAGCAAAAGCTCAACCATAGGAACCCTTCCTCATCCAAACGGAACGATTGTTTGGAATGAGTGTCTCAAGAGAAGCGAGACGAGGGTTGGAAGAATGAGAACCGGAGATGCACATAGTCAAAGAGTTAAGAGCATTAAACATTTTCTTTAACAACATGCTATTCTTACTCAAATCCAGTTTACTCTTTTTAGCACAACTTCCAAAAAGCTCAAGTTTCTCTTTTCTTTTGATTCTCTTAAGAGCTTGAAACTTAGAGCAATGAGGTCTTAGATGACCAAAGGCACCACAATGGTGACAAATAATGTGTTTAGGTCCACTAGGCTTTTTAGGAATGGATCTAGCAACATGGTTTTGTTCCCTCTTCAATTTATGACATTGAGGTCTTATATGACCAATCACACCACAATGGTGGCAAGTTGGAACAAACTTAGATCCATCCAAAGCCTTAGGTTGAGACCTAAACGAAGGCTTTGACTTAACAGCCTTTCTCTCCACCTTTTTATTTCTTTTATGTGGAGGAATGTACACCGATTTGTCCTTTAAGGTAGAACACACACTAGGCACAAAATCGGGTACCATAACATGATTGCAACAAACATTATCATCCTTTTTAACAATAGGTTCAGCAATCAAACACTTGGCATGCATCTTAAGAGATTCATTTTCACATTTAAGATCATCAACAAATTTATTAGACAAAACCAGTTTAGCATCCAAGTCCATATTCAAACATTCAAACTCTTTCAGCTTTTCAAGAGAAATTTCAGCAAGTTTTTTATATTTCTCAACCAATTTGTTGGATTCATTGAGCTTAGCAATCAAATCATCATTTTCACAAAATAACTTGCTCAAATTCTTTTGAAACTTCTTAGCATTTTTCTTGAAGAGTTTGTCAACAACACCCATAGATTCAAATAACATGTCATCACACTTATGAGGATTAACACTCATAGAGGCATTTTCACAAACACGTGGCATGTTACATTCATCACCAACCAAATCATGCAAAGAGTCATACAAAGCACAATCCATGGCAAATAAACACAAGGGGTCAAGGATCACACTTAGGTATTTAAACCACAACAAGTGTACCCGCTCTGATACCAATTGAAAGTTCAAAAACGTGTACAAAAACACTTTTGAACGTTTAGACCCCCAAAAACCAACTTAACCAACACAAGCAATATGTCAAACAACTAGTGTGCGGAAACTTAACATATGCTATAATATGGAATTGGTTAAACAACTATCTAAACCATAACAAAATAAACCACAGCAGATAATGTAAAGGCAGAGATAGAGAGGAAGGAAGATGCAAACACAGAGATAACACCAGATATGTTATCGAAGAGGAAACCGAAGACCTCGGCGAAAAACCTCTCCGCCGCCCTCCAAGCGGTAATCAATCCACAAGAAAATACAGTTGGGATACAAGGACAGCAATAGACCCTCCAAGCCTAATCTACCCAATGCACCTAAGCCCTCCAAGCTTCTTGCTCCAACGAGGTTGCGCCGAACCTTTTTCTTTTCTAGCTTTCCGGATTCCGCTACTACACCGTAACATCAACCAATGAAGATTGGCTCCTTCCTAACTGCTTCCCAGAACTCCAAACGACTGTCTCACAGAGATGATAATGGTGAGAACCAGGTTTGGTATAATGCCTCTCAAGGATTTTACAATGGAGAGGAAGAGAGTGAGGGAATTTGATGAGACTTTAAGGTAGAGATTGTGGGTGAAACAATCTGGTTTTTCTTTAGGGTTTCTCTCTCAAAATTCTCTCTGGAAGCTCTCTTTCAATCGTGGGTTAAAAGGGTATTTATACTGGAGTGAAGTGGAATGTGAAACGTCAGGTTTTTCCAAAACAGGGGTGGCTCGCGGCTTGACCTCGCGGCTTGACCAAGTCGCGAGTTCCAGTCACGAGTTAACCGTATGGCCAGTTGTCCTGTTTTGTCCTGTAGTGCTCCAGCTAGCATGACTGTTCATCTTCCAGCATGCTTGGCACGTGTGCAGTTTCTGGCGGGTTGAAGTCGCGAGTCCACCCGCGAGTCCTAGCTGCGACACTCTGTTTTCTTGCACACTCTTGAGCAATCTTCACTCTATCTCACTCACTACCCTTACAATAATCCCACCTAAATACAGGGTTACTAAATGCTGAATTACAAGCAAATTTGGCACGGAATAAAGCCAATTAGATGGTTGAATAAATTCAACCTTACACAACCAATGGTCGAACCGGTGACATCATAAATAATTTAATTAAAATATTAAAATAATTTTTGTTTAAAATTTGAATTTTAATAACTTATATTAAGAAAATATAAAAATTAGAAAAAGTGTTTGTTTCTCCATACCACCTTTCTTTTCTTGTCAGTAATGGTTGACAAAACTATTAATATTTAAGTTTCATCTTTTAGTTTATATAAATATAATAGTATAACTTTAACTATTTATTTAACCAAAAAAAAAAAAAAACCCTAAAGTCAGATGACTAGACAAGTCACTGGCTTATGAGTTATGACTCTTTATTCTTTAACAATCCAATTTCCCACTCCGCCACTCTTAGCCACATGTTTTGTTTTTTTTTTTTTTCTTTTTTTTAATACATCTCGTGAATCTAGCACTCCACTCCGGCACTCCCCACTTTACTTACCATCAAAGACTCTTTATTTTTCCAGTCTTTTGCCTCCACAAAATCCTTATCTTCCTCTCTGTCTCAGGAAGTTAGATCCATTATTTATCTCTGCAATACCATCATCAGTTCCTCTCATTTCTCTCTTTCACTGAAGATCTGTAGATACCACTCCAAAAAGCTAATTTCAACCCCAAGCATGAATATTCAGTCATTTTCTCTCTCTCAAGCATAGCCAATCTTAAGAAAAAAGACTTTATTGCAACAATCTGTCCTCACCATCAACAGATTTGAGAAAAAAGAAGATTTTTACTACAAAAAAAGCTTCATTGCAGATCTCTTTCAGCAATTTTACAAAACCGGTTCGACCTCCGGTTTTTCCGGCTCTCAGGTTGAACCGGCCGATTTTTACTATTTACCGGTTTTTAAGGTATTTTTAGTTTTTTATCATAACCGGACTGGATTGGAGGCCGATTCCTGGTTGAACCGGTCGGTCCGGTCCGATTTTTAAAACCATGTTGCAATCTCCAAACCAAGGAAATACCTCAAATTACCTAAATCCTTCAATTTAAACTTCTAATCCAGCAATACCTTGAACTAATCCACCTCCCCTTTGTCATTACATGCTATCAAAACATCATCCACATAGATCAATAAAACCATTAAATAATGACCTTTTTGTCTAGTAAAGAGGGAATAGTCTGCTTTGGACTACTTAAAGCCCAACTGAACCAAGGTGGTAGAAAATTTGGCAAACCATTGCCTAGAAGCTGTTGACACCCTATTTTGCAACCCGCATTTAACCTCACATAGAGGGTAAAAGGGTAATTTCATCTTGGAAATATGCATCTTGATTCTGGTCATTAGATCCTTAATCTCATTTCACCAAAATGATCTTGATGTTGTAACGATAAATTGATTGGTCATAAGTCCTAATCGGACCACTAGATTGAAAGTTATCATCAAATCAAGTTTTAATGGCTGAGATGCACTATCACAAATTGAGTCCGACTATATGTGATTATGAACAATTGATTTCAATTGGTTATAAGTATAATCAATTTGAGGTCGATGTTGTGTCATAATTTGATTGGTTAGAAATACATTTTATGGTAGGGTTGCACACACCTAATTAACTAGATAGTTAAACATTAATCATTCAATGAGTAATTTGTGTAATTATCTTTTAATTAGAGTAAATTTGGAACTAATTAGGTCTGAAATGGGAGTGATTGGAGCCTATTAGTGTTAATTGGAAGCTAATTTGGGACCTATTAATGTTAATTGTGCTAAAACCATTTTCTAACAAATGATCTCTGCTCACCATTTCATCGATATCTCTCAGAATATTTTGAATCTGTAAATGAAATTAATTTTCCCAGAAACTAGACATCCAGGGCTTCAATTTGAGCACAAGAACAAGACAATTGCGATCAGAATTAAGTTAGATATGATTATTCGAAGTTAGCTCTACAGTCTGTTACAGCAGCTACAGGAAAACCGAATTTTAGCTTGCTCCTCACTCCTATCAATCTTTCCATTTAATGCACTAGATTTCCCCCAAGGCTAAAATGAGGTCTAGATTCATGATTCTTTGTCAAACCTCATTAAATGGCATTCCATTCATATTTCCTCTACCACTACTATATAAACCCCATTTCTCCTTCATTCTAGGACACAAAACCTCCATCTCTTCTCCTCTCTTGAGTTCTAGGAAATTAAGTAGTCTTGTCATATCTTGGTCTTCTTAAAACTCAAGGTATTGAATGAGACTCACTCTTCATCTCCTAACTCTTCTTTTCCTCCGCCCAAAAGGCCTCCCTCAAGAGTCTCTTCCTCCACCATATGGATCTTGTATGAAGGTGTAATCCTTTTTCCTAATTGTTTTTTTGTGTTGCCATAATGAGAGTTCAAGATAAAACATGATAGTAATCATTTAAATTCCCTTGAATATGTTTGAATGTTTAATGTTCTTATATGTTCTTCACATGTTCTTGGTTGTTCATCACAGGTTCATGCATAACACTAATTTTAATCTTAAATCCACATCAAAAATATGAAAAACATGTTTGTTTAATAATTTTTTCAAATCCTTAAATCTAGGATATTACCATCCACACACATTCACTATAATTTATTTTTCAATCCAACTGAAATCCTTAATAAATAGAATTAGGGTTTATCGCATGCACATACTTTAAATTCAACATGTAAATTGCTTGATAACATATTGGATGATGTGATATGAATGTTGGCCACTATAGTTTAGAAGACCGGTTTCGCCAGGTAAGATGGGTAACTAACACCTTCCCACGAATTTAGATCAAGGGTTAGTAGATCAAATGCTTATCCATGTAATTTTCGATTTTTAGATTGTAACTAGGAAACAAAGTCATGTACTTTTATCTTAGATTGTATTTAGGACTAAAGCCATGTAATTTTTCTATGATCAATGTGAATTCAATTGAAAATTAATAAAATGAGGAATTTTTCAATTTTAGTTTTCTTATTTATTCCAATAATTAAATAAGTGGCGATTCCATTGTAAAACCCTTAATCTAAAGGGAAAATATAATCAGTTGAATCTCCATTTTGAGAGACAATAACACGACTCCACCCATTCATATGGGTTTGGCCCAACATCCTATAAAAAGGGGCTCGGGGTGCAGTCTCTCACAGAAGCCTGCTTAAGCCCATAAAGAGACTTGTTCAACTTACAAACCATCTCTCCCTGGCTATGAAACCCTGGTGGAAGAGACATATAAACCTCCTCAGACAAACCCCCATGTAGAAAAGTATTATTGACATCAAGTTGCCCAAGATACCAACCCTTCATAGCAACCACAGCCAAGAGGCATTAAATAGAAATCATTTTGGCAACAGGTGAGAAAGTTTCATTATAATCAACCCCTTCCTTCTATGTGGAACATTTGACAACTAACCTAAACTTATACTTTTCAATGGAACCATTAGACTTGTACTTGATTTTATAAACCCACTTACAACCAATAGGCTTCTTATTGGCAGGCAAAGGTGTCAAAGTCCAAGTGTGATTGGCCTCTAGAGCTGCTATTTCAGTAGCCATGGCCTCTTGCCATTTAGGATTAGAAACAACTTGATAATAGTATAAGGGCTCAACAATAGAAGAGATGGAACAACAAAAATGCTTATAAGAAAGAGAAAGAGAGTGATAAGAAAGATGAGAAGATAAAGGATGGGAAGTACCTATCTGGAGAACATCAGCATTGGGAAATGAGGATACTTGATTTCAGTGATAGGCTTGGAGGTAGGAAGGTTGTTTATGAATCCTAGCAGATCTTCTAAGAAGAATAGGATCAACCAAAGGCTCAGGTGGTTCAACATGAACATCTTGTAAGAATTCATCATCAAGATCAATGTGAACTTGAAGAATAGAATCACTAACTTGATCAAATGAAAGAGGAACAGCAAGTAAAGTGGATGAAGGAAGAATAGGATCAAAAGAATCAGAAGAAACAAAAGGAGAACAAGGTAAAGGAATTGACTAAGAAGGCAAAGAAGAACAAGAATCATATTTATAAGGAAACACAAATTCATGAAATACAACATCCCTGGAGATGAAGACAGAATGAGAATGGAGATCAAACACCTTATAACCCTTCACATTAAAAGGGTAACCAAGAAAAACACATCTCTTTGCTCTGGGAGAAAACTTAGTCCTAGTGTGAGCAACAGTAGATGCATAACATTCACAACCAAAAACCCTCAAATGATCATAAGAAGGAGGTTGTTTAAAAATAAGCTCATAAGGTGTTTTATTATTTAGTAAATATGATGGTAATTTGTTAATCAAATAGGCAGCTGTTAGAATGCAATCACCCCAAAACTGAATGGGAATGTTAGACTAAAAATGGAGAGCTCTAGCTATGGACAACAAATGTTGATGTTTTCTCTCCACAACAGAATTTTGTTGTGGAGTATAAACACAACAATATAGAAATATGGCATGTTAAATTCCATAGCATTATCAGTTCTAACAGATTTAATTTTGCAGCCAAATTGTGTAAGAACCATGGAATAAAAAGAAGAGATGAGAGATCTAACTCTAGATTTGGATTTCATTAAGTACACCCAAGTTGCTGGGTTGCATCATCAACCACAGTTAGAAAATACTTAAAACCATCCAAAGTAGGAGTAGCATAAGGACCCCAAACATCTAAGTGAATCAAATCAAAAGCATAGGAACTCGGTTTATTATTGAAAGGAAAAAGCAAACGTTTTTGTTTGGCTAGAGGACAGACCTTACAAAGATCATTACAAGATTTTTGCGAAAAAGGAAAAACTTGACCTAAAGCTTGAAGTTTAACATCTGATGGATGGCCAAGTCTTGCATGCCAGAGAGAAGAAAGGGAGCCTGAAAACATCACCTAATTTGTGGTGCACAAGGAAGTCTGAAAGTATAGTATAAGAAGGTTGATGAGAAGTGCCACATTGTAGCAAGTACAGTCCATCAATTGCATGTCCCACTCCAATTGTTCTCCAAGAGGTAAGATCCTGTATGAAGCAAAAAGTAAACAAAAGTACAAGACAACTTAGTTGAAATTTAGTAAAGGAACTGACAGAGAAAATAACAGTCCTAATGTGTGTTACTGAAACTGTTTCTCCATTAGGCAGTTGAACCATGGACTAAGTAATAGCGGTAATAGTGGTCAAAAGGTAGACAGAACAAACTATATGGTCAGCAACACTAGTGTCAATGACCCAAGTATTGGAATCTTATGCCCTTCTATTAACTACTTGTGCAGAAAAAAACTGAGTGTTTGAAATCCATACTTGTCATAGTAGGAGCATTAGATGATACCACATTAGCCATGGCATTAGTGAGTGTGTCTTTCCCTTGAATAGATGGATCTAATGGAGAACTAGGAGTGCCAATGAGAACAAGAAACTGTTGATATAGCTCTGGAGTGAAAAACAGGTGTCACAGGACCTAAAGAAGTCAGAAAAGACAAATCTTGGGGCTGTGATTGGGGTTTTGAGAAAGCCACTTGATGTTCCATTGGAGTTTTGCCCTTGAACTTGTAACCAGGGGAGAATCCATGTAACTTATAGCACTTATCAATGGTGTGACCAGGCTTACCACAATGGGTGCAAATTGGCTTATCTTTTCCTTTATTCCCATTGTTTTCAACATAATTGACCTCGGAATTGACATTGAAATTCTGTGATTTGGCAACCAAGGCAGTTGATTCAACCTTTGGATTGGAACAATGAGTAACAGATCTGTGTGTTTCTTCTTGAATCATCAAGGAATACACTTTATTGAGAGAGGGAAAAGGGTCCATAAGCAAGATTTGTGTCCTTACTTGTAAGAAATAGTCATTTATCCCCATCAAAAACTTCATAACAGATTCTCTAGATTGCAAATCATTAAGTCTCTTATTCACATTGCATGTGCATTTGCCACAAGTACAAGAAGGAAAAGGACTATTGTTTTGCAATTGATCCCAAAGAACCTTTAATTGAGTGAAGAAATTAGTAATGGAAGTCTCACCTTGATGGAGTTCTGTAATTTCCTTTTGAAGGTTGTAAATCTTAGGACCATTCTTTTGAGCAAGATGATCTTTCAAATCATTCTAGATTCCCAAGGCAGTGTCTTCATAGATGATACTAGCTTGAAGCCTAGGAGAAACTAAGTTTGTCAACCAAGTTCCCACCATATTATCACACCTGATCCAAGCTTGAACAGCTGAAGGAATGGACACCAATGGAGATGATAAAGTGAGTGTGCCATCATGAAACCTAGCTTGTTTTTGGTGAGCAGAGCTTTCCTCACTGCTCGTGCCCAAGCTGAGTAATTCTCACTCCTTGTCAAAGGTTGAGTCACAAGTGCAATGCTTGGACTCTCTCCATGGTGCAAAAATAGGGGATCATCCATTGGAGAATCCTGAGTAGATGGAGGAGCACTCTCTATTGTGGGAACATATGAAGAAGTAGTGGAAGCCATTGATGACAAGAAAAAGCTTTGACAAGTTGAAAGGAAAAGAAAATTTAAGAGAAAATTCGAAGAGAAAACCAAACCCTAGATTGGAATTTGGGAAAATGTCTAGAAACTTAGAGAGAATTCTAGAAAGCTTGCTCTAATACCATATTAGAAACTTGTGATGAAAAACTAATTCTCATTAATAAGAAATTAAGATACAGAGTTTGTATATATATGTACAGAGAAGAAGAAAACTATCAAAGAAACAAACTAACTAACTTTGACACGTGCTGTACAGGTTCTATAACTAACATTTACACATGCTAACTAATAACAGTGACTAAACAGTAACTAACACTAACTACAGGTCGTTTTGGTGCTTTAAGCTACAATCACTGTCGTTTTTCTTCTCACTATCGTTTAGCTTCATCTCTGTTCTGCAGTTACCCTTGCTACCTCTATCTTCTTCTATCAAGCCAATCTGCCCTTACTTGAGCTTATTATCTTCATTTTGATAGCTTTCTTCTAATGTTGCTCATTGTTTATATGGCTAGAATTGTGGGTTATGTGTTAATTGAGGTTTCATCCGTTAGCAAATTTCTGATAATATTGTTAAAAAGTAATCTTGTTTTGAAACATTGTACTCTCATACTCTATTAAAGAAGTTTTAAAATAATTTTAATAAAACAATAATGATCAACACTACATAAATTGCCCAAAAAAAAAATTCATATCTAAAATATATTTTTGTATAAATAAAATTCACATGATAATTTTTACTTTTTAGCCATTTTTATGTAATGTAGATGACTAACAAAAACTCAATATTAAAAAAAAATTAAATGAGTAATTAAAGTTTCTTGCTACTGTTTATCTTCTATAACTTAGCTTGATTTAATAAGAAGAGGAAGAAGAAATAAACACACAAATAATAGATTTTTTTTTAATTAAAAAATTATAATTGAGCTCAAAGATTTAATGCAAATGTAGATTAACGGTTGCTAGGTGACAATCACAGTGAATGGTTGGAAAAAAGTTAGGGTCCAAATCGTTTTGAAGGTATTGTCTTCCCACTCACCATGTGGCAATTAAATATTATTTATGTATAGTTTAAATCACAATGCTTTTTTAATGAGTTATTTGATTTATTTAAATAATATACATTGATAATCTTATAAATCGTCACATAATAGATTAGAAAAAAATAACTCCAAACTGGTTTAAAGCCAAACTTTATGTGTAGATAAAGATCACCAACCCAGTCATGATGGAAGGATTTAGACAAAATTTGGCTCTAAATATGCCTACAACACCCACTAAAAAAATTAACATGATTACATGTTTTAAAAATATAACCATTAGATTTAAGTGCATAGCCAGAATTTTTATTTTTAAGGCCAAGTTATAACACCAATATATTAGTCAAGACTCAAGACAACCTCCCCCCCCCCCCCCCCCCCCCGGGGCCAAAATTGGCAATTAACACCAATCCCCAAACTATATAGTTAGTTGGCAACATTTCAAAACTATATACTAAACTAGCATATCGAGTTTAAAAGACTTGATTTACCCCTTAGTTCTGATTTGGTTTTTTTCCTCGTGGAATCCACCTGGAACTCGACTCTTAGAGGCTCGAGTTCCATATCGACCCTTAGAGCCTCGATTTTCGTGTTTAGAGAATGATGTGGTTTATCCACATGGAATCCACTTGGAAATCAACCCTTAGAGGCTCGATTTCATAAAGCAAATTCCCCTCTCTTTCTCTCACGCTATCATTCAGTCACACTCACTCTCTCCACTCTTACTCGTCAACAGAGACACCCTCAATTCCTCACTCTCGTTATTCCTCTAACTCTCAATTCCTCGTCCTCCTCCAAATTCCTCATCTACAAACTCATCCTCAGTTCTTCCCTCTAAATCCATAGACTCACCCAAACACTCCAACCACCCTACCTCACTGAAACTCGCTACCTCTGTATCACTGAAACCCACAATCTATAGAAGCTTGTGAAACACCAGGTAATCCATTTTGTTAAATGCTTTTTTTGTTTTGTGGGTTTGATTTTTTATTTTTACGCATTTTTGTTCGTGGGTTGATTTGATGATATATGCTTAAATCATTGAATAGTATATTAGGCAAATCAAATTTCTATCTTGTATTTTGTCAAAAAAAAGGGAACACATTTCAAATTTCTATCAAATTTTAAATGCATTGTTTTGTGATATGCATTGTTGATGCAATTTGAGTTGGATGGATCTTCTGTGAAATTTCTATGCATTGTTCTGTGATATGCATTTCATTTCAGTAATAGCTTGTAAGAGTTAAATTTGATTTGGTATATAGTGTTCCTTTTGCCATTATTTGTTTTAAAGAAACACTAATCGCATTGTTTAGCAAAAAAAAAAAAAAACATGAATTTAATGTTTAATTTTGAAATGATATCGTTTCATCAATAATGAACAAAAGGACTAAAAATGATTTCGTTGCTAAAGTTAATATACGCCTAGCTCGATTTTATTATTACATCTGAAAAGAGATGGTATTAACTGCGATGAAGTTTAAAATTACATAAAATCCATCACACCTCCAATAACAGCCCAACATCTACCATTCTTTTGAATAAAAAAAATCGCATTCTTGGATTGCTTAAACTAGTTCTTTCCCAAAACCAAAACTTACAATTAAGAGTAGAAGATTTCTATTCATGTAGATATATGAAACCCATGTAATAAATGCAGGTTACACATTGAACGTCGCTAACTATCTTATCTTATCTTTTAAGCCAAGGATCTATTTTGAGTTAAAGCCGGTTTGGTGCGATTCTAATTCCAAAGTATCCAAACCCAAGTTTGATCAGAACTTGGGTTTTCTCTTCGCTTTCAAAATTCACTTTGTAGATGCACTTGTCTTAATCCTGATAAACAAAATGCAATATGTAATAAGAAATTCTAATAAAAATAGTGCTATGAGTGAACTTTTTATTAATTAACAAACACTGTATGCAACAAGCACCCAATTGATGCAAAATGAACAAATAAATATTAAATACCGCAGGCAGAGGATCTCCGTTGTCTATTACAAAGAGCTTTCATATATAATCTGAGAAAATCTTTAGCACTTTCTTCCGTTTGAGAAAAAACAAGTTTCCTTCTTGGCTTCTCTCCATTAGAATCAAAATAATTTCAATTCATATAGATTCAATGAAAGTTTCTGGTGTGGTGAACTTGTTAAATTTCAATCTTTTTTTTATGGGACTATTATAGCTGCCAAGATATAATAGCCCAGCTTATTATTGATTTCTAGGTATCAAAATCCTCAATACATTCATTCTCATAAAAAAAAAAAAAAAAAATCCTCAATGTATTCAAGGAACTCAATTGCCAATTTCACCCTTTTAGCTCTAGAGACTCTTGAACACTGAAATGTTTTTATAGACTATAAAAGATTGAGACATAAGATCATCTAGAATCTCCTTGTCATGGATAGGAGGTGAATCCCAATCAATCTCTAAGTCAAGAGATGGAAAAAAAAATTTTGAAAATACCTTTTTGTCATGATCCATTACATACCCATGATAAAAACCTAAAAACACAAATATATCTTAAATAATTTTTACTTAAAAAAAAAAAAAGAGTCATGATCCATTACATACCTATGAGAAAAACCTAACAATACAAATATATCTTAAATAATTTTTACTTTTATAAAAACGTAGCAAATATATACATATAAAAACCTTGCAAATATATACACTAACAACTATACACTATTGGTAGAAGTTCTAAAGTGCAGATACCCTTACTTGACATGTGGATTTATGAGCTGTGAGTGTTAGGATTGTATGAGAGTAAGAGAGAGAGTGGGAGAGGAAGAGTACAAGAGTGAAGAAAGGTTTTCTTCACTATTTGCTCAAGAGACCCACAACAAAGAGAGCTAAGATCTGAATGAGATTTATGAGGAAATAAGGACCCAAAGAAACCACATTGATTAATATCCACCACAATTTGCAAATCGAGCCTTAGAGGCTCGATTTTGCTTTTAAGAAATTGAGACTCTAAGGGTCAATTTTCAAGTGGATTCTACGTGGATAAAAACCAAATCAAAATACAAAAATCGAGCCTTTGAGGCTCGAGTTCTTAGGGATAAATCGAGTCTTTTAAACTCCAGAGCCTAGTTTAGCATATAGTTTTGAAACGTTGCCAATTAACTATATAGTATGGGGATTGGTGTGAATTGCCAATCTCCCCCCCCCCCCACCCCCTCCTCTCTCTCTCTCTCTCTCTCTCTCTTTCACACACACACTTCACTTCAATTTTCAATATTCACATATGGCCATAAACACTCTCTCCACAATATCGAGGTAATTTGCAAACTAGCATAGTGAGGAGAAAGAATATCATAAGTTAAGATGCATTTGAAATAATTTTGCAAACTAGCATCTCAAGTTTTATAAACTTGATTTCAATCTAAAACTCGAGGGTCAAAGACTCGATTCCCACTTGGTGAGTTGGTAGATGCCACATAGATCTTGAGTCTTAGAGATTTAAGTTCCAAAAAGCAAAACCGAGTCTCTAAGACTCGATTTTTGTACTTGAAGAACATCAGATCTGAAGAAGAATAGAGGAAGAACAGATCTAAAGAGGCACAATCTGGAGCTCCGAAGAACAGAGGAAGAACGAAGAGACGATATGGCCGATTGGACGATTGAACGCTGGGTGAGTTGATCTAGTTGATTAGACGATTGAACGCTAGGTGGGCAATTGGACGATCTGGTCTTCAGATTTGCAACGTCGAAGAAAGAAGAAGAAGAAGTAAAAAAAATAACGCGAGGAATAAGAACGCGAAGAAGAAGAATGCGAGGAAGGCGTAGGAAAAAATAAAACTATGAAACTCGAGTTCCACGTGGATATTTTTCCACCTTAGATGCCACCGCTTACAAATCGAGATTCAAAAACTCGAGTTTTAGACACTCGAGATGCTAGTTTCCCACATTATTTTGAAATGTGACAACTAACAAAATTGTTTGATATCTAAGGTTATTTGGAAAGAAAATTCCCACAATCTCCCTCACACTCCGTTCCCCCTCTTATCCTTCACCCACACCAAAACCCACTTTCCTCCACTTCCCATCCGCTAAACCCACCCACTGTCTCACCCACTTCCGTCCCATCTTCGCTGTGTCCGCCCCATAAAAGATCAAAAAGCACGGTGCCCAAATCTCCTCCCTCACTCTCGAAGAAGCCAAGAGCTTGGTCGACTACCTCCAAAAAAAGCTCAACATCTCCCCCGCCTCCTTTGCCCCAATAGCTGCCACCGTCACTGGAGTTGACGTGGGACCCACCGTTGTCGAAGAGAAGATTGAGTTCGACATGGTTATCGAGGATGTCCCCAGCAGTTCGAGGATTTCGGTGATTAATGCGGTGAGGGCGTTGACGAGCTTGGCTTTGAAGGAGGCTAAGGAGTTGATTGAAGGGTTGCTTAAGAAGTTTAAGGAAGGGGTTTCTAAAGATGAGGCTGAAGAGGCCAAGAAGCAACTTGAGGAAGCTGGGGCTAAGATTGCTATTGTGTAATTTGATTTGATTTTTGGGTTTCTAATGGTTAATTTGTGTTTTTGGGTTTAGTTTGTAGTTGGGTTTTGGTGGTACAGTGAAATGTGATGGTTGTTCATGAATGATTTTTGCAAATTTAGTGGTTTTTTTGTTGTTGCACTCCTTGTGTTTGTTGTAATGCCACAGAGAATGTGAGAGACAGAGAGGAGCTTGTGAAATGAAAGTGCATTTTATAGACTTGTGTTGTGGAGGTTTTACACTTTTTATGTATGTATGCATGTGTTATGGTAGTGTTCATTGAATTGGATAAGACTTAAAAAAAAGGTAGCAATTTGCGATTAGTTGAGTTGGGAGGGATTTCATGAGTGAATTTCATGACTTGGTTGTCCCTATTTTGAAGGGTAATGCTTGTTGTTACTTGTTTTAGTTGTTTTTAGTTGCACTTGTTTTGTATCTTTTATTGCAACAGAGGAGGATGTTGAATAGGTGAGGTTTGTGTAATGAGCTGCATTTCTAGATTGGTAGTTTTATGTGTGCTTTAGTAGTGTTCATTGAATTGGACAATGAACAAAATCTAAGAAAAGTGCAATCTCTTTTTTTACATGTAAGAAAATAGTTGAATATGCCTTATCCAATCTAATTCATGTATGAAAACAACAACATTTCTATACGGTGTGTTTTATGTCCTTGTATACTTCTTCACTTTAGAAATTAAGGTGTAAAATTGAGAGAGAGGGAGGGTATCATTTTTCTATGAAATACTTTTGTGGGAAATGGAACTCAGATTGGAGCCCCATGGAGTCAAGGACACCCATGACTTGGATCCAAACCAATCCCCTCACACCCCTCCTTTTTTTTACAAGATAGAAATTCTACTCTAGCTTAATCTAAGTGTATATGTGTGTGAAACTCCCTCTAAAAGACTTGAACTCCAGCCCTTGCCTTCTAGACCCTACAAATACTTATACCGAAGAAGTGACCATCTCACCAAGAGTGTGCGGTGGTCAAATTGCTTTCCTTTAATGTTGCTCATCGTTTATATGGCTGGAATTGTGGGTAATATGTGTTAATTAAGGTTTTATTCGTTAGCAAATTTCTGTTAAAGAAGTTTTAAAATAATTTTAATAAAACAATAATGTCTCATAAGAAATAATCAACGCTACATAAATTGCAAAAATATATAGATATATATATATATATATATATTTATATCATAACTAATAAAATTTTTTGTATAAATAAAATTCACGTGATAATTTTTACTTGTTAACCATTTTTTATGTAATGTAGATGGCTAACAAAAACTCAATATTAAAAAAAAAAATTAAATGAGTAATTAAAGTTTCTTGCTATTGTTAAAGAGTTATTATTATGAGTGGATGTCATACGTTAAAACTCTCTTTAAAAAAAAAAAAAAAAAAAAAAAAAAAAAAAAAAAAAAAAAAAAAACCTTAGCTTGATTTAAAAGAAGAAATAAACGCACAAATAATAGATTTTTTTAATTAAAAAATTATAATCGAGCTCAAAGATTCAATGCAAATGTAGATTAAAGTTTGCTAGGTGGCAATCATAGTGAATGGTTGTAAAAAAAATAGGGTCCAAATCGTTTTGAAGTTATTGTCTTTCCACTCATTGGGTGGCAATTAAATATATTATTTATGTGTAATTTTTAATCCCAAAGCTTTTTTAATAAGTTATTTGATTTGCTTAAATAATATATATTGATAATCTTATAAATCGTCACATAATAGATTAGAAAAGATAGCTCCAAATTGGTTTAAAGTCAAATTTTATATACAGATAGAGATCACCAACCCAGGGGTGGAGCTAGGATTTTTTGTTTGGGGGGGCCAAATTTTGGTATTAATATATTAGTTTTGAGTCAAGATAAACCATCCTACACATGCGTAAACATACATACACGAATATAAATATTAATATTTTGATATAGAGTAGGTCATAATTTATAAATATATTGTATATAAAATTAACAACTTTCAAATATATATATTCGCAAGATAATTTTTTAGGAGAACTTATCATCTTTTAAACTCCAATGAGTATACAAAAGCTGTCTAGTTTGATATTAAACATGTACAAAAAACAAATTAGAGAAAACAAAAACCACCTTGTCTCTATAACTACTAGACCAATTGACAAATTCTATTGATTTTTAAGAACATTATTGGACTAACTCAAACATTTGGGGGGGCCAACTTCTATTTTTGTAGCTAAATATTTAAAGTTTTAATACTTATACATAATATAAAATAATTTTTTAAAATTTTGGGGGGGCCATGCTTAAGCTTCGCCCCTGCACCAACCCAATCTTGACGGAATGATTTGGACAAAATTTGGCTCTAAACATGCCTACAATACTTACTAAAAAAATTAACATGATTACATATTTTAAAAATATAACTATTAGATTTAAGGGCATAGTCAGAAATTTTTGTATGGAAGGCCAAGTTACGACACTAATATATTAGTCAAGACAACCTCCCCCCCCCCCCCCCCCCCAACACACACACACACACACACACACACACACACACACACACACATATACTAACTATAAGAGGATTCCTCTTTTTGGATTGGATTTTCATGTGGTTTGAAATACTCCTAGACCCTACGTTTAATAGGGACAAAACTTGAGGATAACATGGTAAAAATATATCTCCAACTTCATATAAAATGCCTACAAAATAGAACAATCTCTTACTAATCCTTGTATTCAAAACAAACTTATCCAAAAGTTAAAATTATAAAAAATAAAAATAAAAATCTCAATCCACTTTGATATTTCCCTCAAGACCACGTTCTATTTTTTTTTTTATAAACTTTATCAAGACTTACCAGTTTCTTTTATTTATTTATTTATTTATGAATTTCCGGTTTCCTTAATTCCTAATCTCACATAAACTTGACCAAAAAAAAGAGCTTCATTGCACGCGCTTGTGATGAGGCTAGTGTGTGTCTACACACACACACACACACACATTTTTATTTGATAAGTTATATATGTACACACACCCCAAAAAGAAAAGAAAAGAAAAGAAAAAAAAAAAAAAAAGAGCTTAGCATTTTGTATCAAAATTATGTTTCATGATGATCTCTCATAAATTGAAATTTATCCTTTTCCTTTTTCATAGTGAAATTCTAAAGAATTTCATTTTTAATACATATTATCAATTGTATACCAAAATGAGTAAAAAATATTTCAATTGAACTAATAATAATTTTCAAAACATGAATGATTCAAAACTTGGAGGAACAAGTTTGGTTCTAAACATATTTGGAGTTATCTTGCTCTAACCCATTACGTAGCAATTAAATAAACATTTCATGTGTAATTTTAGTCACAATATTTTTTTAATGATTGAATGACTTTTTTAATTGCTACATAATGTGTTGAAAAGATACATTTAAACATGTTTTGAGCTAAACTTTATAAAAAAAAAAAAAAAAAAAAAAAAAATTTAACACATATAAGAGCACATTTTACAATAAAAAAATGAAATTGAGAAAAGTAAAGTATTATCTCTATAACTATTAGATCAATTTTTTTTTAAGAGCATCATTTGACTAACTCAAATATATGGGAGAGCCAACTCCTATTTTCATAGATTAAAATTTCAAAATGTTAAAATAAATAAATATATATACACACACATACACACATATACTAACTAAGGAAATTTCAAAATTTTGGGGGGACCATGGCGCCCCACCCATGTTTGTAGCTCTGCCACTGGTACTTGGATTGTATGTTCTTAAAACACATGTCAAATTTTGTGCCAAATAGTTGTTATTTACTATTCAAATCCATAAACTTATTTTTTAGGTATAATCTTATATTAGAAAAAAAAAACTTTAAATTTAAACATTTGTCAATAACATAATTATTGGTTTTTGATTTTTTTGGAAATTTTGCAATAATAAAATATATAAGAAGAAAATGTAATTAAACAGTGAATTTATCAAAATTCACATCTAATAAAAAGATATTAAGTGGTGTTATAACTTTGTTAGAAAGATTTTAACCCTTCCAACTCTAAAAGAAAGAAAAACATTGAGAGAAGTGAAGAGAAGAAACAACAAAAGTGAGAATCAAGCCTAGAAAGATATGAGTCTAAAATTGTGAAACAAAAAAAATTAACAAGATGTAATTTAGATGCAATAGCTTACATTAAGTACTTTGGGTTTCTCAATCACATATATTAAAGTACATTCACCTATAAAGCATAAACATACTACAATATTCTTGAATGACAATTAAATAAAAAGAAGTGTTATGTTCTTAACATTTTACACAACAAATTATAGGTGGTTAGTTGTTATTGGTTGATGTAGGGGTCAGTTAGTTAGGAGGTACTATTAAGGCTGTACGAATTGGGCCTATGGCCCAATCTGAGGACATTAGCTAATCCAAGAATGACCAAATGAGGTTATAATGAGAATGGTATAAAGAGAAAAATAAAGATAGTATGAGATAAGTCCAATGAACGTCTGAGGAGAAAAGCCATCTCGGGAACAAGGATCCGAGGTTAGTAAGAGTGCTATATCAGCCTAAACTTTTTTCAAAGTTACATCACAACTAGGAGTTGGACGTTGGACAAGGGGTAAGAAAAGGGGGGCAACAAATATCTTCAAAAAACTGCTACCTCCACATTAAATGCCTCCCAACTAACTCTCTGGCTGCATTAATGTGGAGGTGATACCTGAACAGTGACCAAGCAGCCTTATAGCTACTATTTGATGGCTCTGGGAAGTGTTGGATGGGACAAGAAGGAGCTCCTAGAATCCAACCTACATGTGTATGGTAGGGATAACACCAAGATTGTAATATATAGTACGGGAAGGTGACCTAAAAGGGGGATCGGGAAAAAATCATAAAATCGAGGCAATAACATTGTGGGTTCTTGTAACTATGTTCATCATTAAGATATTATAAAATAAGTTTCTCAAGATGTGCCGAGGAGAGAATTTCGTACTTTACTTGTGTTTAACAAACTTAATTCAACAACTTTATAGTCCATCTTTTAGAGTAGAACTAATTCTTTCACCCACGCTTTATAAATTCATTGTTTGTAACAATCTATCATTTAAAATTTGTTATGAAAGTATTATTGAATATAATATTTCTCTCAAATAAAATACACTCACATGTTTGTATTTAATGTATTGCACCTAAAAAATTGTACAAAAGTTTTATACATTAATAACAAATCCAAAGCCATATGAGAAAAGAGATTAAAAAATGAGAAATATTATGTTTACAATATTTTTACAACAAATCTTATATGGTAGATTGTTAAGAATTGTTATTGTTGGATAGAAAAGTAATTTCAGTAGTATGTTCAAATTAGAGTCAATAACAACTAAACAGAAAATATTATAAAGGTAACACCTCTCTTAAAAAATAAGATTGATAATAATAATTGACCCATTTAAACCATAGATAACTGACCCAACTCGTTGTTTTAACCAATCATCATTCGAGCTGACCCCTTTTTTCAAGGGTTCAAATTGTTTTCACCCATATTCATGTTTATCGTTGAGTTTAAAATGGATAAGTGGAATTCGAATTCAATTTTATCAAATCTTAAAATAAAATTCTTAAAAAAAAAACTCTATATGTAAAGTTTCCTAAATAAACTTCAAAAAATTAAATAAATAAACCTGTTTTTAAGTACAAAATAAATCAACTCTCTTCCATTAAAAAAAAATTTTGCAGAAAAATTATAAAAATAAATAAACCTTTTTTTTTTTTAGAATCACATAAATAAATAAACCTAAACACACGCTAAAAAACCTAAGCGTGGAAGTAGACCGTTCGATAGCGACAGCCAAAAAAGAAAAAAGCGCCGAGTCACCACCGCTTGAAAATGAAACCAGCCTCTCTTTTTACCACGATATTTTCATTTCCCAGGCCCGAGATATTCCTCTCTCTTTCTCTCTCTCTCTGTAAAACCATTTTATATTCCTTTCTCTCTCTAGAATTGGATTCCATTCCACTATCCTCTGGAAAAAAAAATGGCCTTGAGAATCGCTTCCAAAGGTTAAAGCTTTGCAAAACCCTAGCCCTGGTATATATCTTTCTTTTCTCTACTTATGTTTTTTTTGCTTTTGTATAAAAATACTATCTTTTTTTTGTTTAAGGTGGGGTTTTTTTAAAATCAAATGTTAGTGTTCAGCTTTTTGTTCAAGAGACCCAAAATCCCATTATAGAATGTTCTGATTTACAAGTGGGTTTTGATTGTTTTTCATTTTGCCTTTTGTTTTTTTCAAGTTGGTGGAGTTTGGTTTTCCCAAGAAATCTATTTTCCTGGAAATATTAAAGTTCAACTTTTTCGTCAAAGAAAAAACCCAAAACCCCAAATAATGTTCTGATTTACGTGTGGGTTTTGTTTGATTTTTCCATTTTCGTTTTTGATTTTTTCAGTTGGTGGAGTTTGGTTTTCCCGAGAAAAATATTTTCCCGGAAATGGGAACGGTTGAGACCAAGTCTAAAACCCTAATAGCTGAACCAGCTAAACCTCAAGTCCATAAAGAGAAAGACTTTGAATTGGGTATTGATGGTTCGGCCGGTTCTGGGGCAGGTTCAGAGGGGGCACAAGAAAATGGGAATAGGGTTTCTGTAAATGGAAAGGAGGGTTTGGATGGTGATTTGGGAGGTGGGTTTGTTGAGGGAGTTAAGAATCAGGTAGTTGGGACCGATATTTCGGTAGAGGAGGGTTTGGGAGGCCGAGATTTTGATGTTTTGGGTGGAGGGGAGAAAGATGGGCTCGAGGATTGTGAGATGAAGGGAGTAACTTCTTTGTTGAAAATGAGAGAAAGTGTGAAGGTAGTTGAGGTTCAAGATGGTGGTGAGAGTGAGAGTTTCAAAAAGTTGGAAACTTTAGGCGTTGAGGAAATGGCCAGTGGTGTTGATGGGGTGTCGCGTGTTGTAGATATAGGCGGGGGAGTGTCGAATAAAGGTGTGGAAGAGAGGGGGCATTTGGGAGAGGAATTTGTGGTTGAGGATAATGGTGGTGGTTTGAGCGAAAATGGGCAAGACCCAGATGGGGAAATTGGGATTGTTGAGGTTCCAATTGAGGATATGTTTGTGAACAATGAGATGGAAGAAGAGGAGGGTGTGGTTGATGAAGGGCATGAGTTTTCTGTGGGTGATTTTGTGTGGGGTAAGATTAGGAGTCACCCTTGGTGGCCAGGCCAGGTATATGATCCTTCAGATGCTTCAGATTATGCAGCGAAGTTGAAGGTGAAAGACCGGTTGCTTGTGGCATACTTTGGAGATGGCACGTTTGCTTGGTGCCAACCCTCTCAGTTGAAGCCTTTTGAGGAGAATTTTGAAGAGATGTCACGGCAGAGTAACTCAAAGACCTTTGTTTATGCTGTGCATAAGGCTGTGGATGAGATTAGTAGGCTTTTAGAGCTAGAGATGACTTGTTCTTGTGTAACAAAAGAGAACGGAGATGGACTTGATAGACCATTGGCAGTGAATGCTGGAATCAAGGATGGAGTCAATGTGCCAGAAGGTGGAATTGGGAAGCTTTCAAACATTATGACTGAGCCAGTGGATCTTCTTGGTGAAGTGAAACAAATTGCGCAGAATATTTCCTTTCCCAGCACACTTGGGCTTTGGGTGTTAAAGAGCCGGCTGGCAGCTTTTTATCGTGCAAAGGGGGGTTATCCCTTGCCTTTGTTTCATGAGCTACAACCAATTCCCGGCCTTGAAGACGATTTGAATTATGGGGCAGCAGGCATAAGTAATACAGTGGAAGTCCCAATCCAAGGGCCATTTGCTGAAGAGTGGCTTTCTTCACCAATAAGTCCTAAATTTGGCCAAACTGGTCCAACCACGTTGCAGAAGTGCCTAGGGAATTCAGATGATAGACTACATCAAAGAAGGAAGCAAAAAAGTATTGCTGAAATTATGGAAGGGAACAACGATGTTACAGCAAAAGGCAAGGATGGAGATGTGGCTGAAGAAGAGACAACCACAGGCAAATTGGCAACATCATCTGCGAGGAAGAAAAGGAAAGGCATTGATGAAACTGATGCTCATCTAGGCAATGAGGCAACTTCTGTAACAAGGACTAAGAGAAAGGCAAGGATGTTGGGGTCTCCATTAAGTACTAATAGCAAAGTTTCTAGTGTAAAAAATGATGGCATTGGTGGCAAGGAAGAAACGAAGAAGAGCCCTTCGTCTAGAAGGAGCAAGAAGAATGTAGATGTCAGCATTGAAAATGATGGTGTTGGTGAGGCCAAAGGAAAAATTGAGAAGGGCTCTTTGTCAAGGGAAAGGAAGAAGAGCAAGTACTTGTCCCCTCCCTTCACAAGTCTAATTGGGGTGCAAAAGAAGAAAGACATAGAAGCAGAGTCCTGTAAAGTTTCTAATGAAGCTGAATTAGGGGAGCAGATTACCACTGCTGCTGGCCACCTTGCTGGGTCCCCTCCAATTCTGAAGCGTAGTCGTGACAAATTGCAGAAGAAAATCTCCCCAGAACTTGGGCTGGGGCATGAGCCTTCTAATATCTCAAGTCCTCAAACACCAAAACAAGATTTGATCCCAGTCATTGATCCGATGAAAGTTAAGGCACCCACTAATCAAGTTCTCACTCAAGTTCGCTGTGCTGCTCTTAATCCCACAATGGAAAACAAATCCCTTGAAATGATGGGCAACTTTATGTCCATACTCAGAAGTTCAGTCTATCGTGATGGATCAAATTACAAAGCGTACAACAAGCGTCAAACTGGTAGAAAGAGAAAGAATATAGACACTGGGCCTGGGTCATTGGGTAAAGACCAAAATCATACTGACCACAAATCACCTGGACATGAATCCAAGCGGAGGAAGATCAATAAGAACAAGGAACCGGAGTCAAATCAGGCTAAACCAAAGAAATCTGCTGAAATACCAGATGCAAAGCTTAAAAAGCCTAAGTCAAAGCAAGCTGCTGGAAAATCCAAAATGAAGACCAGTGTTAAGGAGAATGAGGGGGAAGCTTCTGCTGTAGCAGCGCTTTTTGCGACATTTGGACCAGGATCCTGCTTGCCCACTAAAGCTGATCTTCTCAAAATTTACAGTAAGTTTGGCGCGCTAAATGAAGCGGAAACGGATATGTTCTACAACAGTTTCTGTGCTCGGATTGCCTTTATTAGGAGCTCTGATGCAGAAGCAGCCTTAAATCAGTCACTACAAAGTAACCCTTTTAAATCTGCCTACGTCACTTTCCGACTCCTATATCCAAAACCTGGATCGAAGACTCGTGAAATAAGAGAGATCCCACCACCAAACGCTGTTTCTGTACCCAGTGTCCAAGGCAAGACGCAAGAGAAGTCTTCTGATTCACAGCCATTACAACTTGACTACCTGAAGCAGAAACTTGAGATGATGAACTCAATGCTGGAAAACTCAGGTGGTAAGGTGTCGCCCGATACGAAAGGCAAATTGGAGAGTGAAATAAAAGGCCTATTGGAGAAGTTGAGCACTGAGCCAGGATCTTCCTCATCTTAGATCAGAGAATATGAGAAACTGAGCAATTTGGTTCCACACACACAGTTTTACAGCACATAGCTATGATCCATGTCTAGGTTTAGAAATGTATTATGTTACTTTCTTTTGCGGATGCTTGCAGAGGATGTAAAGAGTTAATTCTCTCACTGTTGTTTCTGTGAGTAGGTATTAACTTGATATAGTTGGGTTGGTCTTATTAGCATTTAAGTAAACTAGTTGCATATGCTCATCAGTATAGAGATTATCACCTTTTAGTCCATCTTTTTCTATCTTAGTTTGTAATTGATCATCAGAATTAACGGTAACAGTTGGCTACATGGTTTCAAGATTTAAAAAATACGTGATCTTGAGCTTATTCAAATCTGAAAATTTCCAAGTTAAAAATTATGGCCACAAGCTATTCCAACAATCTTTCTTACTAGCACAGTGGTGATTATATATTTGTTCCAAGTGCCAATCCATGTATATTCGAGCCTTTGCGGATTTAGAGAATTGGCCTAATTAGGAGAACGTAAAATTTGTAAAGCTGGGCTACTTGTTTTGTCCAAAGATTGAATTCAGTCTCCTTCCAGTTAGTATCAAGTCTTTTTGTTTTTTCCAATTATTGCTACTCCTGAATGGTGCGTTATGGCTGAGTTTGGGGATTTTGTAGGGGCTCAAGTGGCTAATTTCTTATAACGTATCAGTTTAGGCTTTCATCAGAGCCATACGGAAACTAGAGGAAATGTTTTTTTTTTTTTTTTTTAAGTACTAAGGGTTCAACTATAAGCACCTTTAGAAGTAATACTTGATCTTGAAATGCATGTTTTCACCTACGAAAATAGAAAAGAAAACAGAAATGCATCTTTCAGATTTTTTTTGGAAGTCAATGATAGAAAGCATCTTTGGATATCTTACGTCAATGATGCAGTGTCCTTTTAGTTGTCCGGGCCCCTTAATGCCAAATTATAACTAGTTCTGGTCGCTGATAACTGGTTTGTTAAGACAACTAAGAATCTGATCCGGTTCATTAGGCAACATAACTTATTTTTTTGGGACAAATTTAGGTAACACACCTGATCATTCCGAATTGTTGACACAATCCAACTTATATAAAATACGACACTCAATTGACATCTGGAAGGCCTACATAAATCCACTACCTTTTCACCTTATACCAAAAGGAAGGTGCAATTTAAAATAATAATCTATCCACATCAAAAAGAACATATCAAATAATCCATACAAGCTGAAATTACCGAGATCAAGGTTAAGATTTAAGAGAGCTCCAAAAAGGAGTCTGCAAATGAAGGGGAAGACCATATAGAAAAAACAAACCAAGCGAAGACCATATAGAAAAAACAAAGTTTCTCCATGTATGCAAAATCTCCACAATGTGCAGTTCTCGCAAGTGTTTACCATAGTTAATTATCCAGCTGTTAGAAGCCTATTAACAGAATGAAACAATGAAAGCACATTTCAGGGACAATCAGTCATCAACAGGGTCCTGAGGAGCTTCATCTGCACTGCGTTTGATTGTGATGACAGGGCATTCAGCATGCTTCACACAGAATTCACTTACAGTTCCTACAAAAACCCTGCAGAGGAGCACATGAAAGGAATGGTCTTAGTTTTTGAAATGTTCTTTAGTATGTCAAGGTATAGCACAATATCTCAACAAGCAAATCTAAGAATTATTAAAGCATGGATTATAGATTTATGTTTAAAGTAATGGGAAAAGAGAACTTGAGTTTTATATTCCTTGTGTTAGTAGACATGTCTGCCTATAAGAATATCAATCGCTGTGGAAGCCAGATATGTCCATAAACAAAAGCACCAAAATCATACCTCTGAAAAGGGCCAAGACCCCGACTTCCCACAACCAGAAGATCGGGTTGGACTCTCTTCACCTCATGGCAGATTACTTCTTTGGCATCACCTCTCTTGATCCATGCCTCACAAGAAACCTACATTGTGGTTAGATATTACTTGATCTAATATAAATATAGAACACTAACATGAACACACTCATAACTGCAATTCCTTCAAGTTTCCCTTTGTGAGAGAGAGAAATTCAAAACAAATGTACATTCGTACCCCAATTTCATGACATCTAGTAACAAAATACTCAAGCAGGTGAAGCCCTTTTGCCCGATCCCTGTTCATCAAGTTTTTAAAATCTTCAGGTGACGCATAAATACTATCCATGTCATCAAAACCTAGCAGGAGAAAGTTATGGCACACTGTCATTAGCGAGTGATTTTCTTCACATATACAGAACACAATTGCAAATTCATATCAGCATATGGGATAAAATAAGTAGCCTTACATACCGTGCATGAAGTTAATTTTACTCTTCATCAAATTTGTTTTACACAAAGACAATAGGATTTTTTTTTTCCTTACTTAGGCATTAAATGGAGAAATAAAGAGAAATGGGTAAAGATCTTTATTTGATTTTTATGGACCCTTTTTTTCCCCAAAAAAAAAATCATTTGATTTTTATTGACTTGGATAAAGAATATGACAAGATACAAAGAATCCTGGAAAAGAAAGGAGTTCCTCCACAGTAAATTAATGTGATTGTAGATATATATATAATGGAGCTATCACTGGCTTATATTGGGAGTATCACAAGTGAGTTTCCTGTAACAATATGTTTTTATTAAGAATGAACATTAAGTCCTTATTTCTTTGCATTGGTTATGGACAGCTTACTAGATTGATTAAGGATGGCATCCTTTGGTGTATGCTTTATTTTGGATGATATGATGTTATTCAATGAATCTTAAAGCCAGAGTTAACTCCCAGTTGGAAGTTTCAAAGGATACTTCAGAATCATGTTAATACTTTTGGTATTTTGGAACAAAAACATTCATAAGAAAGGGGGAATGAGGAGAGTGTGGCTCATAGAATTAATGCAGGGTGAATGAAGCAAATAGGTGCATCAGGACTATTTCATGACCATAGAATATCTATAAGGTAAGTTATGCTATTATGCCTATTAATATGTTCTTAAAAACGTGTAGCTAAAATAAAATTTTCAAGATAGATAAGTGAGAACAATAAGAAAGATAAGATAATGAATTAAGTCATTTGTTCAAAGGCTTAATCATGCCTCATGTGAAACCGAAGCCGGTTAATTTTAAGAGTGATTTAGCTCAAATTGACTAAGTGAAGAGAGTTAGAGGAAGTCCTAAAAAAAAAATAGGGACAGATGCAATGAAGGTGGATATGTTAAATGGGGAGGCAACATAGGTTATGATTTTAGATGAACAGAATGACAGAAAAGGATACATGTGGCCTAACCCACAACGATCATCCCTATGATAGTCCATTGAAACCAATTCAACACCACCTAATTTGTTTTTGGTTTGAGCATCCTATCATGTAACGCAGACATTGAACTGAAAATAACAAACATGACCTACGCCTACCTTTTTCGAAGACAGCCTATGCATGATCATGTACTTGGTAACAAAAAATGGAAAACCCCACATAAAAAAAGTCACAATTTACAACATTTGAACCTCTATCTTGAAATATTAGAAAAACTAAACAGGTAAAGTTGTTCTTAATTCAATGAAAACAGTATATATCAAAACCAAATTTTTGACATTCAAAAGCTAATTCCCTTAAATTGAAATAGAAAACTCCAAAAAACACCAAAAGGGTTAAAAGGGTGGGTTTGAATTGGTAAAGTTACCATCTTCATCGGGGACTTGGACATGAAGGAAGAGAAGCTTGAAAGCAGAGGTGTTGTGGCGAACGATCTTCTGGATTGTCCAATCAAAAGCTCCTCTGCTGCTTATTGAAGCGTGTGGGTGCCCTTTGATTGTCGACTCGCTCACTCCCATCAATATCCGAGTCACGGAACCACCCTCTATCTCTATCTCCATCTCCAACTCGCTCTCGAAATTAATCAGAATTTGCAGTCTGTGTCTCTCTGTTTTTGGCTTTGTGTAGATTTGTGAGGCTGAGAGGGAGGGATACGGTTGCGCGTTGTGTACTGCGGCGTAATTTTGTGTAACTAACTCTAAGATTGCTAAAGTAAACCGCGTAGCGACACACCACGAAAGCTACTTTAAAATGAGGTGTCAGTCCCTCCGCTCGTGTAGTTTCGTAGAAGAACCTAGAAGAACTGGCGGGGTGTCACCGACACCGTACGAGGAAGTATACCTGTTCCGGGTGTATATTTTCTCGCACTCACAGCTGTGTGGATCCCACCAGCTGTGAGTGTGAGGAAAAATACAGGTGTATTTTCCCGTCACCGTGTCACTTGTTTTTACTTTTGTTTTTGTCCTATTGATAAATGTTTTTAAAGAACATTTTTGTGGAGTCCAAATTGTTTGTCTCAATCTTTCATCACTCTATACTCTACAAATAAAAACATATAACATATCTCTCCATTTAATTAAATACTAAATTTATACCTTCTATTATTTCAATTACTTAAAATTAAAAAAAATTAAAAAAAAAAACTCATTATATTCCCACAGCCCATCCCCACGAGAATTTATTATTTACATTGGAGGACTGCTGATGTGGTCCTCCCTAACCAATGAGATGATGTCATCTATGCAAATGTATGTGTGAATTTCTTAATAAGCACAAGGAATAAAAAATAAAAATTACCAGATGATGTCACATTTGCATAAATAATAGCATTTTATTGGTTGAGAGGTTAGAGAGGACTACTTCAACAGTCCTCCTGGTGGACCTAATAATTTCTCCACCCCCACCTTTGCTGGCAGCCAAGTGACATGAGTTAAGAGATAAGTTTAATCTCCTCTAAAGGATAGTAACATGTCAGAGTAATTCTTTATCACCATACTATTTTGAATCCATTTGCTTCTTCTGTAACACCCTAATCTAATTGCATAATTAATTTTATGGGTTTATATGCTTGTTATTATCTTAATTACTTTAAGTGCATAAAGCTTTGATGTTGTGATATTATAGAAGATATATGCTCTTTTAATGTTGTAGAAAGGAGGTTGATGGGACCCGAGATTGTGCAGATTACAGTTGATAAAATTCGCTGATTCGAGAACGACTAAAGGCTACGTAGAGTAGGCAGAAAAGCCATGCTAATAAGAAACAACGAGACATTGAATTTGATGTGGGAGATCATGTAACACCCCAATCTAATTGCATAATTAATTTTATGGATTTATATGCTTGTTATTATCTTAATTACTTTAAGTGCATAAAACTTTGATATTGTGATATTATAGAAGATATATGCTCTTTTAATGTTGTAGAAAGAAGTTTTATTAAGGTAAGAATATATGTGCATAGTTGTTTTAATATTTGGGCCATTCTAGAATATAGAAATATGGGAGGGTGAAAAGTATAAATACTAAAAGTTGAAAAGGTGGGTCATAACCTTTTCTTTCCTTAGTAAGACACGTGCCCCCACAGTCTTTCTCCCTTATCTTGTCTTGGCTACACCAGAGAGTTCATCTCATGCTCTTCTTTCTCTATTCATTTTTCTTTGTTCTTATTTCTTTCTTCTTCCCTTATTCTTGCACGGCAGCACCATCTCACCAATAGCCCTCCCTCTCTCACCAAAACCATATATCTCTGTCTAAGAAGAAATTAAACTCTTACTAAAGTTTTAGCTTTAATTGTGGGTAAGTATATATGTTTATTTTCTATTATGGATATTTTAATGGTGTAATGGTTTGTTTTAGTTTCATTTCTTTGTTCTCTAATCTGATTGTTAAAAGTTGAATTTTGTGGTTTTGTGTTAGCTATTTGAAAGATTGAAGATATCATGGTCTTTTAGATGCCTATTCATGTATTCTAACATGTATAGTATAGGTATAAAAATACCCACATGAAGTGAAGGCCAATTGCTATTAGTTGAGGATTTTGTAAAAAAAAAAATGTTAAAGCTGTCACTATGACAAATTTGGTATTTACAAGAAGAAAATTTTGGATTAAATCATATTTTGTGAATTAGATGCTAGGAGTAGTTTTTATGAATTCTAAGACACACATGGTTGTAATGGAAGTGGTCTCATAGCATTTAGATTTATATAAAAATAATGGTTTAATTTCTAAGTTACATGAAATTCTGTCAGAACAGATTTGAGCATGTGGTATTGTATAATTTTTAATTAATCATGGTTTTATGCTTTGACTCTGAAATTGATATGGTATATACTAGACATCCAGGAGAGTGGTTCTATAAAGTTTCATGATGTTTGGATGTGTATGGACAACCCATTTGTATTTTACAAATGAGGCATATGCTACTAAAATGAGCAGTGAACAGCATATGATATCCCTGACTTTGTAGATTTAATTCTAAAGTTAGGGTGAATGTTTTGAGCTATAATTTAATTTTCTTATTATTTGGTATGTTTGAATCATAGATAAATTTTATGCCCTGGTTTTCTCTATGGTTTGGGTATATAATGTGTTTAATGAATGTATCATGTGCCTTAGGGAACCTTGTGTGATGGGAAGTAAGGATTTTCTTGAATTTGAGAGTTAGGTTGTGATTGATGTATAAATTTTTATATTAGGAAGAGTTGTTAGTAATAAATTTTGGTTTTTCATCTAGGTGACAAGAACAAGAACCCGTCATCGCATTCGTCACCTTCAAACATGTACGTAGCATAATTCACCTTTTAAGAATCCGTGCATCCAAGGAATTTAAAAATCTTTTCCATCTTAAAAACCCAACTTTCTGCTTCTATCAATTAGGATTACATAGAAGATCTAATTAACATTAAATAGATTACCTTGACAATAGTTTTTTTTATACAAGATAGAAAATTTACACTAGCCTAGTTTAAATATATATGTGTATAAAACTCTTCCTGGAGACTTGAACACCAGCCCTTACCCTCCAAACCCCCACAAACCCTTATATTTATGGAGTGTCCATTGCACCAATAGTTGACATTGAATTGTTTGTATCAAAATGGTCATGCATTAGGGAAGGTAGTGGCAATGAAATCTGGCAAATTGAGACTACACAGACCAGCATATTTTTTGATAATCTTTTGGGTTTTGTCAATTGCCAAAAGTTTAGTCCCTGAGAAGCTCCTTTCAACCTAAATTGATTTGAACCTCTTCATAGATATTTTCATTGCATCTTGGAAACTATTACACACAACATACACACATTTCAGTTTTTGAACTGAAATCATGACTTCAAAAATAAATTGTGTTAGGTTTGTGCACTAACAATTACATTTTTCTTAAAACAAAGTTTCTTTCCAAACTAATTTGGAGAGAAACTCTTCAAACTTCTCATATATTTCTTTTTCGGGTGTGAATTTTGAAAATTTAACCGTTGAATTTTATGTGTCTTATGTTCTTAACATGCATATCAAATTTCGTTCAAATCGGTTGTTATTTACTATTCGATTAATAAAATTCAATTTTTGAACTTAATAATTTACTTGCCACAAAAATTAAAAAAGATGGACACATAATGCAAAATTTGACTCTAATTGAAATACAATTTAGAATCGAATTGAATTTAGACTTTTCAATTTTTATACTCAATAATTCACTTGGCACAAAAATTAAAAATTAAATAGAACACATGATGCCTAATTGGACTCCAATTGAAATTCAATTTAGATTCTAATTTGATTTTCTCTTAACTTGGTTTTTAATATATATATATAGATTCCTTCAGAGGCAAAGAGAATAAAAAAAGATGCCCATTTGAGTGCAACTTATTATTATTATTATTATTAATTCTTCTTTTTTTTTTTACAAGATATTATTAATTCTTTTAAGTTTGGGTGGGAACTTAATATTCTCTTTATACTTTGGGTTGTCAATGCATATAGATATCCACGTCTTTATCAAGTTACAATTAAAAATAATAATAAATAAATACTTAGTAAGCAAAAAAGCCACGTCATCCTAAAAATTCAAGTAATAAAATCAGTCCTTAATTTTTTGTTTATTTTCTTTCATTTGGCAACCAACTTATAATAAAATAATTCAAGATCATATCAAAAATAGAAACCCATTAGCCTCCCACTTGAGAAATTGAATGGTTTAATTTTTTGCATTTCATGTTTGTTTGCTTGTGTGTAATTGTTGTGAGTTCCATCTTGGTATGATTGACATAAATTTGACAATTTGTGACATTTATTCTTGAAATCAGATCACATATTGTTATATATACATTTTCACTGTTCTCTGAAAAAAAAATGTAAAATGATTCTAAAAGTTTTTCATATGTCTTGAAATCAAGAAAAAGTCACACCCAGTATTTATTGAGTAAGGACTTAATCAATTTCCCAATCAAACGCAAAATTCGTCAATCTCCACACAAATTTCATGTCATTCGTGTCTTATAATTCCTATTTCATCACATCTTTGATCTTTCTTACCTTCGGCATTTTTTTTTTCTTTCTTTTTTTTTTTTTTTGTTAATCGTCAGTTAACAAATCATCCCGATGGCTATCGTGACCAATGAAAGAGCCTCTTCTTCTTTTTCTTCTTATTCGTCTTCCACTCACCGATGGAGCTATGATGTTTTTTTGAGTTTTCGAGGTGAAGATACCCGTTATGGTTTTACTGGCCATTTATATAAGGCTTTGTGTGACAAGGGTTTTAACACCTTCATGGATAATCACCTTCAAAGAGGAGAAGAAATTTCAGTGGAACTTCTCAAAGCCATTGAACTGTCGATGATTTCTATCATCGTATTTTCTGAAAACTATGCGTCTTCTACTTGGTGCATGAATGAACTTGTCAAGATTTTTGAGTGTAAGAATAATGGCCAGTTGGTGTTACCAATTTTTTATAAAGTGAATCCATCAGAGATACGTAAAATAAAGGGAAAGTTTGGGATAGACCTTGCTAAACATGAAGAAAAATTAAAAGATGATGTGGAGAAGGTTCAAAGGTGGAGGGCAACATTGACTAAAGCAGCTAATTTATCTGGATTTCTTTACCGTGATGGGTATGTATTTATTTATTTATTTGGTAATTGGGTATGTATTTAATTAATGACTACTTTGGTGTGTTTTTACTTTTTATGAGTTATAATTTATAAACTTCATATGGTTTTTACGTGACCACTAAATATCAAATTATGAAAGTTTTCTTCTTTGATCATATATTATTATATTCTACCTACTAAGGTGGTTAAGCCACAACGGTTCAATGATAGAAATAAAATAATTTCAATCAAATAATATTATTAATTATGATAAATATTTGTAATCTTTTATCCGTTATAAACTTATAACCTATACGAATCTTGTGCTAAATGGTTTTATAATCATAATAAATGGTAGAAAAGTAGAAGAATTTAAAGTTGGGTAATGTTAATTATCAATTAAATTTTTCTCCCATTTGATGTTAAGAAAATCTTTCTTAAATTTCTTAATCTCATTTTGTTTTCGTTAGGAAATGAGTTTTCAATAACTTTGTTTCCTCACCAAATTCTGATTTACTAAAAGCCTAAATCTAATTTTGTATTTATAAAAAAGGGAATGTGCTAAAATTAATCATAGCTCTCAATCCTTTGAATTACAAAGCCAATTAATTTAATTAACAATATGTTAATTGTAATGCACAAAACCAATCATATTTAATTAACATATTGAATTTGGTTCATCTTCATATATTTAATTATTCAATAGTTGGGAGTGGGGGATTCCAAGAATGAATGTTTTTGTTGGAAACACAAAGATATGTCAATTGAGTTACAAGGCTCTTGGCATCTTCATATTTATATTTACAATTAGTCCAACTCATTATATGTTTCTTATGCTTAATGCTTTGCAGCTGCAATGAATTCGAATTTGAATTTATCCAAAGAGTTATTAAAGAAATATCAAGTATGAAATCAAATCGCGTGCATTTATTTGTTGCTAAATATCCAATTGGAATAGATTTTCAAGTGGAGGCCATAAAATTGCTTTTAGATATGGATTCAGATGATGTTCGCATGATAGGAATTCATGGTCTTGGAGGAATAGGTAAGACTACAATTTCAAGAGCTGTTTATAATAAAATTGCTGATCTTTTTGAAGGAAGCTGTTTTCTAGAGAATGTTAGAGAAATGTCTAATATAAATGGTGGCATAATCCAACTACAAGAGACACTTCTCTCTAAGATCTTACGAGATAGATATTTGAAGGTGAACAGTGTATCTGAAGGAACTAGTTTGATAAAGGAAAGACTTCATTGTAAAAAAGTTCTTTTAATTCTAGATGATGTGGATACATCAAAAGAAATAGAAAATTTGCTTGGAGAATGTAATTGGTTTTCTTCAGGAAGTAGAGTCATTATAACAACAAGTGACAAACAAGTGCTAGCTACTCTTGGAAGAGATCATCAAATTTACAAGGTTGAAGAATTGAATCAACGTCAAGCTCTTGAACTTTTTAGTCTACATGCCTTCCAAACAAGTAAACCCAAAGATGATTATTCAAATCTTGCAAAGCAAATTATATGTTATGCCAATGGCCTCCCATTAGCTTTAAAAATAATGGGTTCTGATTTGTGTGGAAAAAGTATACCAGAATGGAAAAGTGCAATAGAAAAGTATAAAAACATTCCACATGAAGACATTGAAAAGATACTTAGAATAAGTTATGATGGATTGGGAAAAAACGAAAAGGATATTTTTCTCGATATTGCGTGCTTCTTCAAAGGATTCCACAAGGATGATGTTGTAAATATATTAGATAGTTGCAATCTATATCCAATTTATGGTATTGGAAAGCTTATCGATAAGTGTCTCATAACTGTTGATTCAATTGGTATTTTGCTTATGCATGACTTGCTACAAAAATTGGGTAGAGAAATTGTACAACAAGAATCAAAAGAACTTGAAAACCGTAGCAGAATATGGTGTTATAATGATGCTCATGAATTGCTAACCGGAAATATGGTATGCATTCTTTGCTTCACCTTTTTTTTCCAAATGTTTTTTTATTCATGAGATTTATCTCTTTTCAATATTGAACAAAATATAATTTTTACTATATATGTTTTGTTTAAAGTTTCAAAATCATTATACTTTTGTTGAATCTAATTATGAAGTGCAACTAATTCTTTGCCTTAAGCAGGGATCAAATAAAATTCGAGGTATTATGTTGCACTCACCTGAACCAATAAAGGTGTCATTGAAATCTAAAGTTTTCAAAAGGATGAAAAATCTCAAATATCTGATAGGTGATGTACACATTGATAAAGAACTTGATTATCTACCGCATAAGTTAAGGTTTCTTGAATGGAATGTATCTCCTCTTTCCTTATCCTCCAAATGTCTTCCTCCTCAACAACTTGTTGCACTCAAAATGTCTAGCTTTATAGTGGAGAATGTATTCAAGCAGGTATAACTATTACTAGTATTTATGAATTTTAATTTCTTTAATTGTTATTTTTAAATTTGCTGAAGAAATTTTTTTGTTTTTTTTTTTTTCTATAGGAGTTCCAGTACAAAAATTTGAAAAGTATCAGACTGAGTAGGTGTGATTCGATTACTAAAGTACCCGACTTGTGTGCCCCAAACTTAGAGACATTGGAAATTTTAGGGTGTATAAATTTAATTGAAGTTCATGAGTCCATTGGATTTCTTGATAAGCTTAAATTATGGAAAATTTTGGTTTGTCGAAAACTTGAAATTCTTCCAAGTAAGCTGGTGTTGAAATCTCTTGAGTATTTTTATCTTAGCTTGTGCATGAGTCTTAAGAAGTTCCCTGATATACACCCAGAAATGAAACGTTTAAAAGAATTAGTTTTGTTTTTTAATGATTTTAGAGAATTGCCTTCATCACTGGGGTATCTCTCTGGGCTTCGTACGTTAAGTTTTTGCCATTACCTTAAGGAGTTTCCAATTCGCAACAACAAATTGCAACTGCTTGAGGAAAAAGATACTCTTACTTCCAAATTGGGAATGGCCTTTACAAGACCTGGGTTTCTAAGCTTGACAAGTCTAGATCTTAGTCATGGAAATATAACTGAATTAGATTTTTGGATGCAACCCTATTGCTTCCCCGTATTGAGATCTATAAATCTAGCTGGAACTAGTATTGTTACCATCCCAGAAAGTATTATCAAATTTACTAGATTAGCACATCTTGACATAAAAAACTGCGAACGGCTTCGGGATATTCCAAGGCTTCCGCAATCTATAGAAACAGTCAATGCAGAGAATTGCAATTATCTGGATCCACAATCATCAATCAATTTATGGAAGCAGGTCTCTCTCTCTCTCTCTCTCTAAATTTAAGTTTTTAGTTACCTTTCCCGAATACATTATATTACTATGATATTTTCTTTTAACTTCAATTTCTTGTATTTGCTAAATTCAAGCAGTTTGGAGAAATTCTAGGGATTTTACCTGAAGCTGCAACAAGCAATAGTCTCCCCGAATTTGAATCAGAAATTGGGAGCTCTGGATCTGAATCTGAAATTGAGAGTGATATTGTCCTTGATGACTCCAAATCTGAATCTCAAATTCAGAGCTCTGGTTTTGAATTTAAATCTCAATTTGACTTCTATTTACCTTATCTTCTACTGCCAGGAAATGAGATTCCAAAGTGGTGCAAATTTAACCACCAGAGCGTTGGAAATTCCGTATCATTCTGGGTCGGTCCCAAATTTTCAAATTTGGATGTCTGTGTTGCTTTTCCGTATCATTCGTGGTTCGCCTATTTCAGTGACGATTTTTCAATTGGCATTTCCATTAATAATTGTGAAAAACAAATTATTTGTAGGGCTCATGTAACAAGTGATACTGATCATCTGTGGTTAATTTATGGGCAATTGAATATATCAAATCCATGTGAACAGAATCATATTGAGCTTGAGGTTACAGGTTCAAAAAACTCAAGATCCGATTACACAAATTGCTTGAGGTTCCATGTAGAATGCATCTGTTGTCCTCCAAGACCCGATATTCCTCTCATCCCCATGGCTCCTATTCTGCCACATGTGTGGGATCAATGGGCTTTTAACAATGTAGATGAAGATTCAAGGCTTTCAATGGAAACAACCGCATTAATGGGTTTGAAGGCTGTGATTTAAGTTTGCTGCCACCCGGCTATCCCGTGGGATACGATTACACTAGGCAGATTTCTTTGCCATCCGTGGCTTCTAATGGATACCAATTACACTTTGGGTTCATCTTCAATTGGCCATGCCTTTGTAAACGATGAATTGGCCTTGAACCTGTATCCACCGTCGAAATGGGAACATGTCTTTCAAACTTGGGAGAAATGTGACTCCATCCGAGAACAACCTTTAAATTTAGAACTGGAAATCAAGTTCTGAAGATTGGCATAACAAATTAACTGTCTTCTCTCTTTCAACAATATTCTTCACTGGTAATGTTAGTTATCATCGGATAAAATTTCATTTCTAGATGGTCATTTCAAAATTTGGCACCTCAGCTTACTTTCCTCTAGGGCCTTGATTATAGATATGCTTTACTGAGTTAATGACTAGAATTCTTTTAAATGCCTTTTACTTGTGTCACTTACAGGATATTCCTTCATTAACAAATGAAGCTGTGAAAGGGCACCCTGGTGTGTCTTATGACATTACTGCACCTCTTGGTCTGCATAATCTACTAGTGGTATAAAATTTTATCCTTTACCTTCTATTGGGCCAAAATCTGAATAACTGTCTCTTAAGCTTTGCCAAAAATTTAAATTGTGCTCGACTTTATGATTGGGCTATGTGCTCTGATTTCTTTCTTACCCAAAAAAAAAAAAGTTTTTCCCTTTCTTCATAAGCAATACTTTCATATAATACTCTTGATTTCATAAATTAAAACTAGCACCCTTGTGGGGCCAATCTGGTGGATACCTTGCTTGAAGTTTTTGGTAGTATTTAGATAGACAGGCTTATATGTCCTTAACTTAGATGGTTTAATATTGCAGGATGTTGTTAATGATAGGATATTCCTTTATTAACTGCTGAAGCTGTGAAAGGGCACCCTATGTGTCTTATGACATTATTGCACTTCTTATTGTTTTGATGAACAAAAAATGGGTAGGGGGCAACTTGAGTTGGTGTCTTCTACCTGGGCGTAACCATAGTGGTACCCTACCCACTAGGCCAGGGCCTGCAGAAACAGGGGATCCAGATGAGTCATAACTATGCACCTCTTGGCCTGCAAAATTTACTTGTTGTATAAAATTTTATCATTTACTTTCTATTGGGCCAAAATTTGAATAATTCTCTTATGCTTTGCCAAGAGTTTAAATTGTGCTCGACTTTATGATTGGCTATGTGCTCTGATTTCTTTCTTACCTATAAAAAAAATGTTTTTCCCTTTCTTCATGAGCATTACTTTTACATAATACTCTTGATTTCATAAATTAAAACTGGCACCCTTGTGGGGCCAATCTGGTGGATACCTTGCTTGGAGTTTTTGGTAATATTTGGATAGAGAGGCTTATATGTCCTTAACTTAGATGGTTTAATATTGCTGGATGTTGTTAATGATAGGATCAAACATTGTTTATGCCATGTAGTAGGAGATCGGATGAGTTTGCAGCTTGTGCATGCTTTATTAATTTAGAAATTGTTGAGCATATTGTGGAAATCTTTTTTAGTAAGAGGCTACTTCAATGTGAAATCTTATGGAAGCGTCTTACAATTGGATATATATGGCTTATGCAATTGTGTTGTAGCCATGATTTCAAAGGAAGCACTACTATTTGGAGAGATAAGGTAAATGGAAGCTTTTATTATTAGCTTACGTTGTACTAGCAATTAAGAGTTACATTATAGACTAATCAAAGTATACAATTTTGTACACTTTTTGCAAATATTAAGACTTTTTGTGTTGGAGACTTTTTGTTATTGTTATGATATTGTTTTGTTATACATTTTGAATTGCTAAAAAGTAGTTTGATTTTATGTGATAAATTTAATTGTAATTTCATGTATATTTATATTAATGAAATAAGTTTTATGAAAAAAATTGTAACAAGCGTGGAAGGATTTTTAAAATTTATTTTTTGACAATAGAATTTAGGAAACATGAAGACATCTTTGGCATTTTCCACATTATGGCATGGGTCATAGGAGGGGCTGCCTTTTGGGCTCATGGCTGTTTAATAGTATAGGCAGGCTTTTTACAAGTATGGGCCGGTTTTTAGAGTAAAGTTCAGGTCGGTTTTAATAAGTTCCACACACCTTTATGTTGCAATTGTACTGCTAGCCCGTTGCTAGTAGTAGTATTTGTCATTATGGATCCACATGTAAAAGTTTTTTTTTTTTTTTGGACTGAAAAGGTTGGATCCACATGTAAAAGTTGAAAAAGCCTAAGGCTTAAGGGTTTTTATTTTTTTTATTTGTCATTATTATTATTATTATTATTATTATTATTATTATTATTATTATTTTCCTTGTGTTTGCTTGAAAACAAAATGGTTCTTGAGTTACAATACTCTTAGCGGTAACAAATGGATTTAGGGCCTGTTTGGTAGAGTAGTTTGAGTAATGTTATTTGTATTTTTTAGAAATATGTGTGGGTAAAAAAATGTGTGGAAATACATGTAATGTTGTTTAAAAACTGAAAACATATTATTAAAATGCTCTACCAAACGGGCCATTAATTTAAGAAATTCATCTTTTATAAAAATTATATTTTCCCGAGATGGTAGACAATGAGATAACATTCTTCTTTATATATATATATATATATATATATATATATTTGCTAGGTAATTGGTTATTGGGGAGACTCGAACCCCCAAGTTAGCGGTTTCATGGTAAACCGGGTACCACTTGGGCCACAAGGCTTGGTGGTCTTCTTTTTATATTATTATAAATTCATCTCAAACGTATAATTATCTGTATATCAAAAGGAGCCCTTCTTTATTAAATGAGGAGAAATAACTTGCAATTTGTCATGATTTAATTTTAAACAACTAACTAGGGTTTTCCTTCTCTTTTTTTTTTTTTTTGGGGGGGGGGGGGGGGTGGGGAATAGCATTTCTTCTCAACCTATATTCCATAAACTAAATTAACTCCCCATTTTTTGAGAAAAAGCTTCTCCCAAAAATATAAATATATATATATATATATTTTTTTTTTTTTGAGAAAAAAAAAATTATCTCTATTGGTCTTAAGGTAGAGGGTCATTTCATTCTTCAAATTTAATTTTATGAAATTGAAAATGTACGTGGTAGTATCATCATGTTATTCAAATTTTGCCCCTTTAGATAATTAAGGAACTAATGTGTGGCACTATATTCATATTTAAATTTGTTAACCATCAAATCCCTATCCTGAAATAGACTCACAAACAAATGGAATAGGATCCTGAAAAACTAGACCACCAGGCCCCCACAAAAGAAAGAAAAAGAAAATAAATAGAGGCTTAAAACAAGTTCATCTACTCCCTTGGCGGCATGCTGCCTCCTGTAACTTCAATTATTCATATTTGGCTATGATGTATTGTCTCTTTGCATTTGTAATCTTTCCTTTTTTGGATAGTGCAGATATCTTGCCTCTTTAAACGTGTGAAAAAAAACACACACACACAATATATGAAATGAGTAAACAAGTTGTGGTTGAACTCATAAACTTGTCTTCGTGGATACTACCTAATAAGCTAAATACCTATATGACATATAGCTCGAAAGTTAATTTATACCGAGAAAGGTTTTATTTTCTGCTAAATGATTATCAGCATTATTATACTCCAAATTTGGTAAATCAAGGAGGAAAATAGTAGGAATATCTGGGTTTTCATATTTGAAAGAACCAATTAACTACCTACCAAACTAGAACTTGAATGTTTATAACAAATTGAAAATAAATCTTAAAATAAGAAAAAATAAATCGCAATATAATTCACAAAGAGACCTATCTTCAAAAGAAAAATGGCTTGTAAATTTTATAAGCTAAATCCTTGCAGAATCATAGAAAAGCACCTCATTTTGCTCAGCAAATTAAACTAAGCCAACCTCAGTGAGACCTATATATCTATACCCCACAGCATAAGGGTTAATAGTTAATACTTCAAGACTAGTAATTACTTATAAAAGAAAAAAAAAAAAAAAAAAATCAAAGACTACTAAATAGTAAAAACAATTGTGTTTGCTAACTTTTTCTTCCCTAATTTCCCTTACCCAGAGATTGAATTCCAGTGAAGGAAACCCTCCCAAAACCCAAATGACCAACCTGATACAACTCTAGCCAAACTCTCTCAGCTTCAAACCTTGCACTACCGCTTTCCATTCCCTCTTCTTCACAAAACCCAGATGCAATATCAGGCAATATATCTTCCTCAACTCTCTTCCTTCTCACATTCCCAATATCTCTCTCCACCACCACACATCCACTACTTTCACTCCTCTTGCTGCATTTCCTCTTCGTTTCCAGCCTGCTTTGACTCTGACCCTTCTTCTTTTTCTTGAACCCCAGCCACAATCTCCTCCCAACCATCCACGGAACTTTCACAAATGCAAGAGCAAGAAAGTTCACCACCGCACATGGACAACAACAGAGGGCTACACAGTCAGCTATCAATCCAGCAGTGCATGCTTTGCAGTGCTTGCCAGAGCACTCGATCTGATCTCCTCCTGCACCATCTTCAACGACGCTGTACCGGCTCTTCCTACTACTGGTTGGTTCAACTCTTGAAGCCTCTAAGTGGGTCCCATTTTTACGTGAAACTCGAGGTGGGTTCTCCTCCATTTGATTTCTCTGATTTGATCAAGTTCAACCCTGCAAAAGATATTGATGAAAGAGAGAGAGATTTCAAACACTTTTTCCCCTTCCCCTCTTTAACATTTCTTTCATTCTCTCTGTATCTTAGCACTATAAAGATTTCCTTGTAGGCTTTGTTTGTCATACATACGTATTGGGGCGTTGAAATGTTTCTTCATGCATTTTTATCCGAGTAAATTTCTAAAAGGGTAAAAGTAAAACGTAGAAGAGTTAGTGTAATTATTGTGTGTGAGAGAGAGAGATATAGCCACGCGCCTTTGGGGGAGAGTGCTTAACACGACTGGGACTTTGGTCTCTTTGGCTTTGTTTGGGGCACAAAGTACCTTGTTTGGGTACTTGTAGCTGAGTGTTATAAAATTACCTTAATTTTTGGTCTGGGATAGAGTGATTGACCCTTGAAACCAAGGACAAGGGCACAAAGTATTCACACTCTCTATTAAAGACGCGCGGAAATGCATCTTTTGCTTCAATTTTTGGGATATTACCTAAACATAGCAGTTTTTGGCAGATAAAACAACCAATAAGAATGTTGTGATGAGATGAATGCCCTTGTGAAGTTGTGTAAACCAGTGAATGAAAAAAGCTATAGCTGTCAGCTCTAACTCTAATGATGGTTGCCAATAACTCATGGAAGTGATTGGGTTCAAACTTCAAACCCAACAACTGTGTTTGTGATGGGGGGTGGGAATTTCTTTTTAATAAATGTGGTGAAATCTTGTGGTTAATTTTAATAAAAAGATATTAGTAGTAACATTATGTTTGGACAATCTTTTCAGGAAACTTGATGAATTGTGATGGGTAGGAATATAGACCTATCATTTTCATTATACTTTCATTCACCATCATTGTTTGCCAATTCAATATAAGTTTGTGGAAAAAGTTAATGTAATTATTTGTGTAACAAGTTGGAGTGGTGCACAAATGCACAATGGTAAAATAGATTGATGCAGAAGATGTATGTGATGCTGTCACAAGGGGGATAACATATTTTTCCTTGAATAAAAAAGGTGAGATTGATAATGGAATGTGACTGAGACGAGACACATAATGCAGAGGCCTAATTCATGAAAAACTTTTTCCCTCATTATATTTTTGTAAATAGAATGATCATTTCATGTCTCATGCCTAATTTAGCTTTGCAACAATAATTGGCCTGTCCTTATGTACAGGCTCTTCATCTTCAGCATTCCATTGTCAAAGAATAACATCAGCTTTTTATGGAAGATAATTACTAACCCCAACTCTTTACAGTCTGGCCCTAGTTGTCTCCTTCATTGTCAATATTCAAACTGGTTCTTGGAAAATCTTATCCACCCCTACCCCACCTTTCCCGGCCCCACGCAAAAATAGTTTTCAGGACATAAATAAGACAATGAAGTGAATTAATTACACTTGTTACTACAATTATTATCTCATACTGTTTCATTATTATGATTTACTAGTGTTCAATGTTCATTAATAGCAAGTTAATTATCAAATATTATATTTAATGCTCTTTCTTAGTATGAAATATAATTTTATATGAATTCAAGGTTGTTCTTATCTCAGCTTTTCCTGTAACTTAATTTTTTGTGAGTGAACATTTTATTCCTCCTGAAATATAAGTATATATATATATATATATATATATATCTCTTTTTGTTGTGATTGTGAGAGTGAAATTAAAGGACACCCGTGTAGTATGACAAAGAAAAAGGCAGGATACTAATCAATTTCCTATTTTTTGAAACATCATGAGCTCTGGTTCAGGGAAAAAAAATTAAAAAACATCATGAAAATGTATTGTCAAAATCAAAGTCACTTTTACGAGACTATAGTCAGTGTTGAAATACCCTCAGCCTATAATTTTCGAGTCCAGAATACGGCTGTTATTTCCAACTAAAAATCATATAAGTAATAGAACACCTATTTTCGTAAATTGGATAGATTAACTGCAAGGCCATTGGGCCTTATGGTTAAAAGTTTCAGACAGGAAGTGATGGTGGTTGTACAGTGCCAAAGATTAGCCCAACAACATAGCCCGTGAATGTGATGAAAGAGCGATCTAAAAGAAAACAATGAACCATGCAGTAGAGGACCCACAAAAGAAAGTTAATTAATACATGCAATAGGACAAACAACAAGTAATTGTATTTTTTAATCACAAACAACATTGTTGATAAAATAATTTTTTTGTTTCCAAGAGCAAGTTTGACTAGTATTTATTGAAAATTCAATTGTACTTGCCATGCATAGTAGGAAACAAAATTATTAATTTAAAGCATTTGTCAGGTACGATGATGCTTATGCCAAACCCAATACTATTTTCCATTTTGTGATTTAAAAATTTTAAGATTAATTATAAATCTTCAACAAATTAATCAGTTCAGGTCGGTCACATTCAAAAATATCTCAACGCGTATCTGTTGTGGATTTAATTTGCAAACTATCAACTTAAAATTTTCCTTGTGAAATAAAAAATAGAAAATATAGTTCAAAGCAAAGTTAGAGTTGGTAAACAGTATATACTGTACAACAAACCCACCCCTCCATGTGCTAGCTTCTTGTTTTATATTACTGTTATCATTATTACTTAGCGTGCTAGTTGATATTCTCTATTATCTATATTTGTCAACTATATAAATTTCATTTATGTGGCTCCACAGTTGGAATGATGTGGTGCTTATGTCAACAAACTATTCTGCTCCAGTGAACCTTACTACGCTGGCATGAACATTTTCCTAAATGAACCATTTTCTTAATTCTATTATTTCAACCATACATTTAGATATTCTTCATCTAAGGATAGTCTTGAGTTTGTGAAAATTTTGGTTGATCTTAATTGGTGACTTTGTATTCCAATATTGTGACTATACCTAGAATCACCTAGCATGCATTTAATTAACTTAACGTGAATCCAAATCAAAGGTTTCCAATTGAAATTTCACTTGCAGTGCATACATGATGACTCGATGAGTATCATTAAGAAAATGAACTGAAAAAGAGGCAGAACCCAGCTCAGTAATTGCAGGATTCTGAGTATGTTGAAATGATTGTGACAATTTTAGTCTTTACTAAAGGAAATATTGAGAATATTTCACTTTGAAGGAGCTGAAAGTGAACACTTTAAAGCACTGGCTAATGCATCAATGGACAATGGTGGTGGTAAGATCTAGTATAGAACTTACTTTTAGACAATACAAACAGTTCTAGCATGAAAATGGATATTGTATATACTGTATATTCATCCAAAAAAAGCACATGAACTACCTGACCATTGTAGACAAATATTCGAAGCAGAAACGAAGTTGCGTGTAAATGTGAATGTGTATTCATATAAAAAAAGAATGTGGGTTATGATTCTTATGAATATGTAACGAAGAAAATACTAACCTTGGCACAAGAAGGTACTGTTGAGAATCCAATGTAGCTGCTCACTGCGTCTTGAAGATATTGGTATTTGCCAAATGATTCAACTTCAATGTTGATTTTGGAGGTAAAACTCTTGAGTCTCAGCTGTGTGAGAAAACAAACACAACTGCGATCTGATCTGGAGTACCTAGATGGTTTAAACTCTTGTTTATCTAGCATTTCTGCAATCAGAATCTGTCTGTCTCTGTCTCTCTCTCTCTCTGTCTCTCTCTCTCTCTCTGCCTTTTATTAATCTATTTTAGTTACTGTTACTTCTAAACCTTTCTTAATACTAAAACTAAAAGCAAAACATTTTCTTATAAGATACTCTGGAGGAGTCAGAATATAAAAACTCTATGCATAGTATATGTGTGTACGTCTGTGTGTGATTCTCCGAGAGAGAGAGAGCTATGAGATGCGAATTGGTTTGATGAGTACCGATGACAGGGAATATAGGGAACTGTTCCTCTTCTACCTAGCTCTTTTTCCACTTCTTCCTGCAGTTTGATTTTTTTTTTTTTAACTTTTTATGAGTCATGCACGTGCAGCCACATTCATCTTCGTCTAAACTAATAGGAAATACAGAAATTGACTAGGACAATGTGGTCATGGGGTCTCCACCAGGGCCTGTCAGGAATTAATACTAAAACTAACTAATACAGCTTAATAAGGACTTTGACATATTGTATAAATTGTAAGCAATATATCTTATCTGTTTCATCTTTCGGCTATAGCAAATCAGGCCCATAAACTATTACAGCTTTTTAACATGGTAATTTTATACTCTCTTTTCTGTTTCCTTTCCTACCTAAAGCAAATTGGATTCAAGGCATTCAAACTATAGACCAAAGTAAAGCTGCCATGCCCTAGAAAATAAGAGGAAACAAACAAGGGATGGAAAAGTAAGGTGTATTTTGGTTTATACACCGACCAACCAAAGTTCTTCAATTCCTAGGACCAGAAAGATTTTCATTCTGGCATTGTTAAGAGCCGACCAAGCAAAGTTATTTTTTCTTTTTTTTGGTTACAAATGCTGTTTCGGGTGTTCACTTATTCATGCATTTTGATGGTACAGGTGTGACCTACAAATGAAGCATTATATTCATGAACATCTTATTTATGTCGATAATCTGAAAAGAAAAAAAAGGGCAAGTTGAAGTTCCTTATTGTCTTCCAAACTACAGCACTAGTGAATCTCTGAGGAATTAACCTATTGAAGATCATCAATTTAGTGGTCCTTTAGGGAAGATCCATTAGTACACAACATTTTTTACAATTGTGGACAAAATTTGTTGTTTTCAAGAGAAACATCACTTTTATTAAAATGCATTATTGACATCATTTTTATTATGTATCATTAGCAATCACTATATATTTTTCTAGTATTTGTGCGGAAAAGAAAATGACCCAAGACTTATTGTTACCAATTTACTACTTGTGTACACTCTTTTTGCCACCACTCTTGTTACTTTCCACATTAGAGAAGTTTCAAGTCCATTATATTATTCTAATCAAGATTTATTGTATGGAACAAAACTTAGATATAATTCAGTAGATATTGAACCTTATTCTCATTCAATCTAGGCAACCTTGGTTATTTCAATTTTCAACTATACTCAATCGGCATGTGCATCTTCCATCTTTGCCCAACATTCGACTTTCTTTTTCATCACATGTCACTACCACCCTTAGTCGATCGAGTTCCTCCGACCATGCCATTGATTGGTGTTATTAGCTTTTTTTTTTTTTAATTTATTTTTTATCATGTGTCTTTTCCACTCTCAACCAAGTTTTTCAAATTGCCTCCAATCAGTAACCTCAACAAGTATGAGTTGCACTACCATTACAAATGTCACTTTAATCATTATGCACCTGTTTGGCATCTAGCCTTCATTCCAGTTTGTCATTTGCGCTCCAATCTCTACCACATTTTTATTTCAAACTCAAGTTATCTTCAATTCTTTCACCTAAAAGTTTAAGGGTGAACGTTAGAGATATAAAAAACCAAGCCCATTATATTATTCTAGTCAATGATGATTGTATTATCTTGGACCAAGTTCATAGTAATACGAATTCTAATCCTACTAATACACATAATCTTACCATTGCAACCCTAGGGACTTAGTTCAAGGCTCGATTATAGTTAGACGGCTATATGTACCTTTCAATGGATTTAATAATTTTAATGTGACATGTAGAGCTTAATAATAAATACATAGTCACTTGGGGTTTTTTTACCGTGAGTGTAAATTGATAAGATCGAATCACATTAATTCTTTGCATTTTCCCACTCTCTTTCTTATTGTTATCTTTTCTAATCTTAACATATTATTTGAAATTATGGGTTGTATTTCCATTTTCTCTCTTCTATCTTATCCCTTATTCTTGTTCTCTAGTTCTTCCTTTATGTCACAGTTGACTTTATATTAGGATTGTACTCTTATTATTTACAATAAATTTATGTACATAACAAAATTCACAACTCTTTTTATAATTGTTGAGGTGACAAAGTTGTGATTAGTGTATAATAAAAATAATGTTAATAGTATCATATATTCTCATGTAAAAATGATATTGTACTAATCATAATTACTTTTATAGATATTGTGGGAAAAAAAGAGAGTATTTTTTTTTTTGATAACCAGCCAATTCATTAAACTAAGAAGAAATACAAAAGGTACCCCAATCTTGCCTACAAGCTTTCAAGATAGGGGGAGGCAAATCATAGTTATTACACAAGAAGCCTGCCTTAAGAGCAACAGCATATTTAGCAGTTGAATGAGCTGCTGAGTTCAAAGATCTCTTAACCCAGCAGAACTTACAATTATCAAAAAATACACTTAAAATAGCAGTATCCCAAGTGATGGAGGAAATGGACCAATCGGATGGTTCTTCATCTTTGGACAGGGCATCTAAACATATTTTTGAGTCTCCCTCCACAACGATGTTGCTCCAATTTTCATCGATAGCCAAATTTAGAGCCCACTGAATTGCAGCTGCTTCAGCTTGAGTAGGAGAGCATAAATCATGAATTTTAGTCAATACCTTTAACACCTCGCCAGACTCATTTCTTGCTACCACAGCTAAGGAGGTGAAAGCCTGTGAGATAGCAGCATCCACATTTAGTTTTATATAGTTTCTTGGAGGGGGCATCCATGAAGTTAGTTCCTCACTTCTATCTTTGTCATGCTCATGGTCCAAAGCCATAAGATATTCCTTTACTCTATTTTCTGCATTGCATATGGTAGAGATAATGTTCACCTCACTGCCATTATGCCAAACCTGATTCCTGAGGTGCCAGATAGCCTCCATGGTGACTGCCATTTGAAGAGTACTCAGCTCATCCAAATTCAAGACTATTTTGAGGATGTCCTCGTTTGATGCAACACTCATTTTGTCAGTTCTTATGCCCCAACTACATCCAAACCAGATGGCCCTTGCTACTTGGCAATGAAAGAAAAAATGAGTTGTTGTTTCAGGTTCACTGCCACAAAGCACACAGTTTGGATCAGATGTCCCTATTCTTAATGCCAAGTTGTTTTTGGTTGGTAGAACATTGGACCCAATTCTCCATAGAAGCATTTTGATTCTATCATGAGCTTTGATTTTCCATATCTTTTGCCACTGAATTGTGGAGCTTCCACAAGGAGGGTCTTGGTTGGCCTTATAAACAGATTTCACAGAAAATGCCCCTTTGCTGTCCGGGACCCAGATAAGTTTATCAGCTTTGCTCCTCAAAGGAATATGAGTTTTTTTGATGGCTTCAACTGACTCAGAATTAAATAGCTCATTAAGCAGAGGTAGATTCCAGCAATGGTCCTCAGTAGATATCAAGTCTGATACCATCAAAGAGTTTCGTAGAATTGAGTCATCCTTTGGAGTTGGTTTAAACCCATCTAGCCATGGAATCCATGGGTCCTCCCATATACTAATTGAAGTACCATTTCCAACAAGGTAACAAGCACCCTTAGCAATAAGGGGTTTGGTTTTCTCAATAGCTTTCCAAGTTGGGGAAGCATTTTTAGAAGGTTCACTTTAGATCCAATTCTTCCTTACCTTGTATTTGCTTCTCAGAAGGTTCATATACAAACTGTCCCTATTTGAAGTAATCATCCAAGCAAGCTTAGCCAAAAGAGCTTTATTAAAATCTTTGCTCTTTTTGAATCCCAACCCTCCACTTCCTTTAGGTAGACAAAGTTTTTCCCAAGCCACCCAAGCCAAATACCTTCCGTTTGGATTTTTTGGATTCCACCAAAATTTCCTAGTCAAAGCATCTAACTTGTCACACACCTTAGTGGGGATGTCAAAGGTAGACATTGTGTATGTAGGTAACGCTTGGGCCACCGTTTTAATTAGGGTGGATCTTCCGGCCCATGATAAAGTCTTACTTCTCCACCCATTCAGTTTGGCTTTCAATCTCTCTTGTAAGAACTTAAAGTCCTTTGCTGGAGCCTTAGTAAGGAATAAAGGAGCCCCCAAGTAAACAGAGTCTGTTTTAAGACTTTTCATCTATAGAATATGCTTTATGCCCCTGCAAGTCTGCTGGTGGGTGAGCTTGGAGAAAATAATCCCTAATTTTGCTCTGTTAAGCATTTGTCCAGACCACCTACAATATTTTTCCAAGCATTCATTAATGGCATTAGCTTCCCTTCTGCATGCTTTTGAGAATAAAATAATATCATCCGCGTACATTACATGTGTGATGGGAGTGCTGCCAATACTAGCCTTAACCCCACTAATATTCTTCTCCATAATATCTTTCTCCAAAATTCTTGAAAGGACTTCTTGGCATAATATGAAAAGGTAAGGGGATAAAGGGTCCTTAACCCTCTTTTAGGTCTAAATTGCCCTGTCTTTCCCCCATTTATTAGTAACTCAAAGGACACTGTTGATACACATTCAAGTATCCAACTCATAAATTTTCCATCAAACCCGAAGTTCTTGAGTACTGCTTGGAGGAAGTTCCAATTCACTCTGTCATAAGCCTTTTGAAGGTCAATTTTGATAGCCATTAACCCAAATTTTACTTTCCTTGTCTTAAAACTATGTAGCATTTCATGGACAATAACCTGGTTTTTGGCAATCCATCTTCCTAGAATAAATGCTACTTGTGTGGGGGAGATAAGCTTGTGCAAAATATTCCTCAATCTAGACACTAGCAATTTAATAATGATTTTATACACAACATTACATAAACTAATAGGTCTATAGTGATTAAATGACGTAGGGCTTTGTGATTTAAGAATGAGAACAATAAAAGAGTTATTTACCTCATATGGCATTCTCCCTGCTTAAAAGAAAGATGTGACAGCTCTTGTAACGGACTCCCCCACAATTGCCCAATATTTTTTGTAGAATAGAACAGGAAAGCCGTCAAGTCCTGGGGCTTTTAGAGATTGCATCTGGAATAGCTCCTTCTTGATCTCAGACTGAGTTGGAATTCTACATAACTCCGTATTTTCTTCTTCAGTGATGCATGGGGTGATTAGATTATCTAGATTTTTTGGAAAGTCCACTTCCTCTTCGTTAAATAAGGTCTTGAATTTTTCCACAAAGTGCTTTTGAATCTCCCTTCTGTCTGTGATCCATTCCCCAGAATCATTCTTTATTGCATCTATTGAGTTTCTTCTTCTCCTTATGATGGTAGATAGATGGAAAAAATTTGAGTTCATGTCCCCCTCCTTGAGCCAAACTTCTCTAGATTTTTGTTTCCAAAGAATTTCATTTCTTAGGAGCCACTCGTTTAGTTCAGCTTGGAGATGTGCTTCCTTTCTACAATTCTCTTCCGTGCAATCCTCCTTTTGTATCTCTTGGATTTTGGTTAGTAGCACGTCTATTCTCCTTAGGCAGTGACCAAACACTTCTTTGTTCCACTTCTTTATGCCATTTGAGTGTTTAGTTGTTTCGTGCATAATTTTAAGAGATCTGAGCCTTCCACCTCTTCTTTCCAAGCTTCATCAATAATTCCGAAGCACTTTGTATCCCTTGTCCAAGCAGCCTCAAATCTGAATGGCCTAGGAAGGTAATGATCAGCTGGCTGAGTGTCCAAAAGGATAGGGCAGTGATCAAAATTTATGGCACCCAAATGTTGAATGGTTGCCTTTGGAAAAGCTAATCTCCAGGACATGCTAGAGATACCCCTGTCCAGCCTCTCCCTTAATACATTTTGGGAAAAAAGAGAGTAAATTTATTGTATTTAGCATTATTGTCTTACTTATTAGTTGTCAATAGTGGTTGTCGAATCTTTTAGAGACCAGGCACCCAACTCTCTTGTACTGTACCAGACAATTGTCGGCAAAATCAATTTTAAGGATAGCGATTCACACTGTTTCAACTTTCAATGGTCACTTTCAAGTTGGCCTTGGCTTAGATCTTAATAAATTGGGACCCATGACCCATCTATAGATTCTATACAAGTGGATTGGTAAAGCTAATGATGTATATAAAAAAATCCCTTAATTTTTGAAAAAAAGATGGAACTAACTTCCCTTTGTTTGCAGCATTAGTTTTCGACAGGATATTGTGGACGATAAATCAAACTATTTTTCAAGAAGCCTCTACCAATCCAAAAATGGTAAGCAGCTGATATTCAGAAAATTTATACCATCACTTGGGAAGCTTTCCACTTCACAAAATCACCAGTTTAGGTTCCACCACAAGTTGGTTGGTACAATTTGAAATTTGATGTTGCTATAAGACCCAATAGAGCCTTAGCAGTTGTGATTTGTAGAAATGACACACCTGACATAATGTCTACACTTTACTACTTCAAAAATCCTCTCTTCACTTGACTACCTGAGCCTCTACTTGAAGAAGCCCAAGCAACTCAACTAATAGTCACTTTGGCTAAGGAACACAAACTAAACTTTGCAATTTTTGAAGGATATTCCATATCACTGATTGATGCAGTGCAAAGCCCCTCTGCCTCTTCCTCTAGCTAGTTCATTCTTTGTGTTGGGATATTATTTAATGAGAGCTTACATTTAAATTTTTTTGCCCAGTCTTGCTAAGTGGGCTATTTTTTTTTTTTTTTTTGGTAGTAGATTAGATATGGGTCCCTATTCATCTTCTCTCTTCTTTCTAAGGTTTTTGTCCTGGAGGAAACGGATTGGGGCCTTCCTCTCATCTTTCTTCTCATAATAGATACTTATTCATTGAAAAAAAAATTATTTGTATTACAATAATTTTAGGTACACAACATTTTTTCACAACTGTTAACATGATCTGTTATAATTGATATATATTGAAAAAGATGTTAGTGGTGAACCCAAGTATTAGAAATATTCTCACATCACAATAGATCACAATAGATCATGTTAATAGTAAAATAAATTCAGAAAAATAGTGTGTACCTAACACTAACATTACTTAATTTGTACTAAAGTCTTTTAATTCAATTATTGTCTCCATTTTCATAGTATAAGCACTTGTATTATTGTCTAAATCTTTGCGACAAAACTTGACAGTACACTACATTGTACTTTATTCATTCACTCAATATTTAAAACGCTAATCTACACACTTAGAACCAACTACTTTATGGTAAAATTTTTTGAAGTTTCGGGAAATGTCAAAAATTCTCACATATTTTTAAAATAGCACTTACCTCCTTACAGTTATTATTTTTTTAATTTCATAAAAATTTTCTTATTATATAACCAATTTGATTAATAAATATATTATTTTGAGGTTATTTTAGTCTTCAGATGAGAATTTAATTTGAAAGAGATGTATTTCGATTTAATTTGCAATGTCATTAGGGATATTTGCTATATTATAAATTAAAACCTCATTAACATTTTCTTAAATCTAGATGGACGTTATTTTAATTTTTTTATATTTACAAATGTAAGTTTTTTTTTTTTTAGAAGAACAAATGTAAGATTAATATATGTAAATCAGCTAATTTTGTTTTATTTTTTGAAATTATAGGTGCATTGGGCCTATAGATTGTACATGACAAAAGAAACCCTCCCTGCACTTGTCTTTTGGGGGCTAATTGGGCTTTCTCAATTAAATAGTCTTTCAAAATAAGGTAATATCAGTCCACTTAGATATGGGCTCATTAGGGTTCAATTAGCTTCGATTGAAAAAGCCCATAAACAAAAATTCTATAAATACTACAACCTCTCCTTCTCAGAAACGCATATCTAAACCCTACTTCAGCCGTAGGTTGCCTCTCTCTCCTTCTGTGTTTTTGTTTTGTGCGTCTCTGTGCGTGTTTTTGTTTTGTGAGAGAGTTTCAATTTGTGTATGGATATGAAATGGGCAAAGATGATGATTGCATGAGTTCTGACACCTCTTGTATGAGATGAGCTTATTCAATAAGCTCTTCCTTGAGCAGAGACAGCAACATTCTGAGCCCCCACCCTTTCTGCTTTTATGCTTTTTTTTTTTGGGTTTGTTAATTAAACTGTTTAACCTAGATCTGTGTTTGGACATGGTTTTGTTTCCTGCAATAATTTCCTAAGCTGTATTTGATTGTCTCTATTCTTATGATTCATGCTTAAATTGTTTGCTGGGATTTGATTGAAAGAACAAACTTTTCCCTAACATTTTGAGGGAAAATTGAATTTTACTCTTTATAATTAATGGGGTTTCAAATTAATCCAATGGGTTTCCTTGGTTACAAATTAAAATTTGAATTTTTAAATGGGTTTCAATACAAACATTTGGAACTAATCTAAAAGTTAAAAGCTTGTATTGAAATAGATTGAAAAGTTTAGTTTGAGACCATCCTTTCATTTATAAGGATTAATTTGTAACTAACGAAATTTTAAGAGGTTTAATTTGAGATGCTCCCTAGAATGTTCTCTCTTATTTCTTTTTTTAATACTTATGTATGGTACCTGTGTTCGTAGATGTTGAGTGTATATTACCTCTTTTTTTTTTTTTTTTTTTTTTTGAAAGCGTGTATATTACCTCTTAGAAGAATAGGTTTTGTGCAATGAAATGAGAGGCTAATTCTAGTATTCAAAATGGGTATCTATCATCACAATTGAAAATGACCCAACAACATTATATTATGGTTCAATATTCCATAATATAATGGAATATTACCTCTTAGAAGAATAGGTATGTTGAGTGTATATTACCTCTTAGAAGAATAGGTTTTGTGCAATGAAATGAGAGGCTAATTCTAGTATTCAAAATGGGTATCTATCATCACAATTGAAAATGACCCAACAACATTATATTATGGTTCAATATTCCATTCTAGTGCAAATTTCTTTAGGAATTGACATTGAAGGATAAAGAGCTAAACTATTTTGTGTCTTCCAAGAAATCGATTGCTTATGTTATTAATGGAATAAATTGAAAGAACTGATGCATAAGAGTCTTGACCTTTTAATTACTGAACTAGGGAAAAAAGAGTTGTTATTACAAGAAAAGATCATCTCAATTGAAATGACCCAACAACCAGTGGTGGATTTTCATCATATCTTGGAATCCAATACACCTTAAATGGATTTAAGTGGGGATTGTATGAGATGGAAGTTGATGGAGAATGAAAATTTTGACATCATTCATTTTATAATGAGTTGAGAGGCTCATTTTCCTTCACCTTTTCTTGGACATGTATTTACCTCTTAGAATAATAGGTTTTGTGCAATGAAATGAGAGGCTAATTCTAGTATTCAAAATGAGTATCTATCATCACAATTGAAAATGACCCAACAACATTATATTATGGTTCAATATTCCATTCTAGTGCAAATTTCTTTAGGAATTGACATTGAAGGATAAAGAGCAAAACTATTTTGTGTATTCCAAGAAATCGATTGCTTACGTTATTAATGGAATAAATTGAAAGGACTGATGCATGAGAGTCCTGGCCTTTTAATTACTGAATCAGGGAAAAAAGAGTTCTTGTTACCATAAAATATCATCTCAATTGAAATGACCCAACAACCAGGGGCTTGGATTTAGTGGTGGATTTTCATCTTATCTTGGAATCCAATACACCTTAAATGGATTTAAGTGAGGATTGTATGAGATTGGAAGTTGATGGAGAATGAAAATTTTGAAATCGTTCATTTTATAATGAGTTGAGAGGCTCATTTTCCTTCACCTTTTCTTGGACAAATATTTAGAAAGTTAAGGCCCTTCGGCAAGTTCCATTTTTTGTTTGGACTGCATTATGGGATGAGAATAAAAGTTCTTGTTATGAGAAAAAAAAAGTATATTTGGACTTGGAGAGCAATCCTTAACCTTTAGGCCAAATGTTAATTTGGTCCCTAATGAAAAATTTTAACCTGACTAACGATCAAAATAAAAAATTATTTTCACATCACCTAAGATGGCATGTATACTGCCACATAACCTAAAAAATAAAAAACTTAAAGTTCAATTAAAAATACAAATCGAATTTGGTAAGACTTATATCAATCTACCACTGTAGTTCTTTCCAATTTCCAAATTGAAGTAAGAAAATAAAAAATGAAGGGATTTTTAGGGGGAAAAAAACTGCACCTGCTCTAAAATTATTTTGCTTAGATTCGCATCTCACTTGAACCCTTTCTCACATATCTCACAAAAAGTAAATGTCCTCATCAAGTAGTTCCATCATCCATGACATTGAGTTCAACTATTTTTGAGAAATTATTCTCAAGTTTGAACCCTTTGTCTAATGGCTCATGTTTAAATGAAACTACATATCCGATGAGAGTGTCAAAGGGGTTGTTGGGTTGGGTATGAATTTGGTTGCAGGAGAGGAGGGCGGCCGTTGACGATGATTTGATAGATGGAGAAGATGATCTAAGAGGAGACATGTCCATCTAAGTTGACCAAGGTAGAAATTTTCATTTTGATGATCTATGTATAGAAATTATATATTTTTTGTTGAATGCGTTGAATATGTATATAGAAATTTGTATTATTTTTGTTGAATCTTTTTTTTTTTCAAACCTTCTTTATGCTCTTCCTGGTTGGTTTTGTTTCTTTTTTGTTTTTATATATATATATATATATATTTTTTTTGTCTTTGTACATGTGGCATCTTAAGTGTATAAAAAAAATATTTTATTTTAGCCATTAGCCCCACAACATTTTCTATCCATCACTTAATGACAATGATTATTTTGACATAATACCAAAAAGTTAAGAACTAAATTGAGTCAATTGACACATTTAAAAGGTTAGGAACCAAATTGATATTCAATCCAAAGGTAAAGGATTAAATATGTAGTTTACCCTTTTATTTATTTAAAATATTGGTTTTGAAATGAAAATGAGTCATTTCCTATAGTTTGTTTGGCAAAATTGATTGTCCGTAATTCGTTTTTATTGCAGTGGAGTCGTTTACCAGGAGACTAAAAGGTATGCTTAAATATAAACTGAATTTTAAGATCATTGAAACTCAAATGGAAAGACTAATTTTATCAAAACATAAACTGAGAGCAACTTTCTCCGGAAACTTTCCTCTACTTTCATTTTCTCTAATTGAACATGCCGTCCAATATTATGTATAATCTAACTCAAAAGGAGCATATAATACGCGGTCTAATAAAATTCTTTAACATTCACTGTAACAACTCCGGAGTGTTCTTGACATAAGACAACAAAGCTTCTTATTAGACAACTCAAACCGAGCTTCAATGTCCCCATTTCCACAAATCTTGTTTATAGGCATTCCTGTTTCCCTTGCTATGTTCTCAGCTTCATCCCTCCCAATAACATTGTCAAAGCAAAGGTATCTGCCATGTGCATTCTTGTCCATTTCCTCAAAAACACATACTTGTGCCCCAGCCAATCTGTCAACATCAACAATTGCTAGTATTCCATTTGAATACATCTCTTGAGCTCCTGTTTTGACATCGACAACCTAGTTAAAAGGGTGTGTTTTGCTCCAACAAAAGAAGTGTGGTAAATAAATCTATTAATGAGTTTTTTCAATGGATGAAGAATGAAAACAATACCTTTAAGATAAGCAATTGTTGCTGTTGGATTTCTTCGACAAAAATTGGGACCTGTAATGAGTCCTGGACATAAGGTGGCCAGTTTTAACCCGTTCTCCTTGGCTATTGTCCATGCAACCTTCTCTGCCCTCAGCTTGCCCAAGGCATACCATAGCTGTCATGTTTAAGAAAATCAAAATTATGTTGTCTAGCGCAATACTTCTGTACATTTTCAGCTTTGTGTTTGAATTTAATTGGGAAACTAAAATACTGTAACTAAGAAATTGTATCTAAATTTTGTCCTAAGCTATGTCTAGTGCAATACTTCGGTACAATTATTGCTTGGATCGCCCAGAAAACGTAATTGGGTTTGATCATTCATGCCAAATGTATTACCTTTTTGTCAGTGCATAGTGTTTCATCACTCCAGCAGTCATGGTTGATAACAGAGGAGACATCATTTTGGGCGTTGTCACGCCACAAGCATGCAACAAGTGAGGATGTGAGCACGCATTTCCTTACTGACGGTGTTCTTGCACATGCATTCATCACATTCTCATTGGCCTTCACTTCTATTTCAGCCATGGATTTCTACATATAAAAAGCATGTCAGAACCCATAAGTAGGTAGTGAAGAACAACTCAATAGATTACCTAAATCACATAATTACTATAAAATACTAATGTATTTGCATGTGCAAAATTACTTTTTGACCTAACATTATTTTAGTTTTGGAGATCAAAATAGGGATTTGCTGAACTAGATCTCTTATTCAATCATCAAAAATTTTACCAAGAGTTAATTGAAACTTACTACAACTTTTTTTTTTCAATTGTAAAAATATAAAGAAAAATATTTGTATATGCAACTTGATATTGTATAGGTTGTGAGCAATTATAATTGACATAAAGCAATAATAATTGCGTGGTCCCTTGGAGGTTGCGTTGGGTCCAAAATAGACACAAATTCAAGATGGTCGGTGTCGTGGTGAGTTATTACCACTGATACAAATTTATGGGCCTAATTGAGACATCCATACTGCAAATTTTTTGGGCAGAGCCATTGAAATCTTCTATGTCGATAATAGACGTATGAAGCACATCAAGAGTGGGCGACCGTTCTTGTTGTTGCAGTATAAATGCTAATTAAGAAAAATAGCATGATCAGGTTGTAGAATCATTTTCAGTTCAGCTAATGTAGGGTAAGCCGCTAAAAGGCCCTTGATTATTGGCACCTCTAAGTGGAGGTCCATGTAATTAATACAAGAACATCGCGGCTGAAAGATACATATATCTGATAATGAGTTACTTTATTTTGAGCGTAACATCATGTCAAAGCAATGCACATTATGCACCTACTCCTCTTATCCGATGAACTTGAAAATGGACACCATTGACATTCATTTATGATCAATAGTGCAAGTAATGATAATGACTACCAAATTCTAATGGTTAAATCTCTAACGATTGAATAAAAAATTTAAGATCCAATTCCCGCTACACTAAAAAGCGATCAAAACACATTGGTGTTTTAATCTAATGATAAAGAGTCAGGAGCGGGCAATAGGTTGAAACTCTTTCAAAAAAAAAAAAAATCTAATTTGATTGTTAGGTGCACCCAAGACCATATCAACTATTAAATGCAATGAGAAAGTACTAGGAGAGAGAGAGAGAACTGAAGAATAAATAAGAGTAGCTAGGCTCACTGAATAGCCAGAAAGGCCAGCAGGGTCGGTAAAGGAAGAGGTGTGAAAAACGCCACGACAGCCTTGGAATGCTTCTGCTAAGCTTTCAACCTCAGTCAACTTTGCCATTACTGCTGATACATTGTTGCTAATTGTCCTCATCTCTCCTGACGTTTCCATTTCTCTTAACATATTTATATCTTCTGCATTTTTTAGCCAATCGAATATGTAAGCTTTACTAAACAAATTCTCTTTATTAAAAAAATATATCTATATATGTATTTTTTTAATATTATTTGATTCCTCTGGCAAAGTGGCAATCCAGAAAAAGAAAATTGAGCCTCGACTCTACAGGAGCCATGACTCTATGGTATGCAGTAAAGAACAAATGAACAATACTAAAAAGATCAAATAAACAAAAAAAAAAAAACAAAACAAAAAAACAAAAGGAATTCATCAAAAAAAGCATATTATATATATTTTTTTAAATGTTACTCTAAAATCTGCAGATAATTCCTCAAAGGACAGAATCGAATTTTATATTAGATCATGCTGTTTTAGCCTGCCGGGATAACATGAAAACAAAAAAACAAAAAACAAAAACTAAACGAACAAACCACTTTGGATTTGATTCCATAATATCTTTGCCTTGCCATCAAACTTGGCCCAAAAAAAAAGCCCAAGCAGTGTTTGAAGAAACAAATAGTACACTCATTCTTTTGGGATGGGTCTATGCATGCCAAAGAATCTAAACCCATCATTCAACATTTCTATTTTTTATTTTTATACATCATTTGCAAGTTTGTGATGATATATTGGAATGACAAAAACAAAAGAGACATGGTGAAGATTTATAACTGAGTTCGAAATTTTGGAATTAAGACTTGATTGTTGTTGTATCATACGACATGTCTGTATTACTATATTAAGATACACTCTGATTAGACAATGGAAAACCAACTTTAAGTTTGACAACAAAAATTACCTTCATTTTCCACAATGATCCGAACTGAGTAGCCACGAAGCAAGAGCTTGTTCACAATAGCAAGGCCTAAATAAGAAACACCACTAGTGACACATACCAACTTCTCTAGTATATCATCTTTGTTTTCTTTGGATGACACTCGAACCCCTTTAAACTCTTCTTGGTCTTTCCTCCTCTGTATGCCGGCACACGCCACCAACATGCGGCGGAGCTCCTCCAACTCCAACTTCCTGCTCTGCTCCGTCCTTACAATCCCCATAACTTTGATGAAGATGATCGAATCAGTTTATGCCCCAAATGATAAGAGAGAAGTATAGGAAAGTGACAAGGTGCTTGTGAGGTTATGCTCCAAATGGTTGTTGATCTTTTCCTTTACATATTTGTATTATATTATAAATACTGGCCAGAGAGGCAGAGACCATAACAAAAAAACAAAGAGAGGGACCTAAGTAATAAATAATAGTCATGCATTTTTCATTCCTGACCCCTCAGCTCTACAAGATTCAAAGATGTGAAATTGGCTCAGCTTAGCTAGCTTAGCCAGCTTAGCCAAATTTTAATTAAAGAAAATTCTATGAGTTTATAAGAAATGTTAATATTTGCTAACTCTAGGGACACGTGACGTGACAGGGGCCTCAAATTTGGTAACTTACGAGTCAAACTTGATCATATAGGTTTACCAAAAAAAAAAACCTTGATCATATTTACGTGTTAGTCATAACTGTTAAAATTTGAATAGAACCCTAAATCAAATTTTTTTTTTTTTTTTAATTTCTTAAAAGACAAAGTTTAGTTACAAAATTGGTTATAACTTAAAGTTACAAACTTACTCAATAAAATAAATATTACAATATATTTTGAAAATCTAACTGTTGAATTGCATGTTCTTTACGCTCTTAATACACATCTTAAATTTTGTGTCAATCAAATATTATTTATTATATGATCTATAAGCTTATATTTTGTACATAATTTTAAATTACAAAAACTTGCAATTTAAAAAAATTATTGATAACGTAGCAATTGATCTTTAATTTTCTTGAAATTTTGCAAGCGTGGAGGATATAAGAAAAAAACGTAATCTAATGGTGGATTTGTCAAAATTCACCTCCAATAAAAAGATATTAAGTAAATTTATAGTCTAAGGTTACAACTAATTTTGTAGCTAAATTTTGTCCATTTTTAAAATAACATTGAAGTACAACCTCAAGAAAAAACCTTAACCTTGATCAAACAACATGTACATTAGTTAATTTAACTATTAACTTTGAATCCCCTCAAAATATATATATATATTACCTTTGAAAGACTATTAACCAATTACTTTGAAAAAACAAGTATGCCTTTTTTTTTTTTTTTTTTTGGGAGATATTTTCTACTCATCTATTATACTATTTGTTATTAAAATTTTGATAAATTAATACATTATTGAACTAACTAATGATAATAAAAAAATATTATCAAGATTGGATGCCATATATTAAAATTATCTAAAAAAACAAAATACATTATGTGAACTTATTAATAGAAATGGGCCTCAAACTTTCTAAAACCTCATTTTGGAGAAAATATTGTAGCAATGGTTGGTCGATTCTTTGCCTTGTAAACGTTCTAGAAACTCATTTTGGAGCCAAAAAAAGTAATGGCTGTTGTCAGTTGTCACTGTCCTAGAAGAAACTCATATTCGATCCAGTAGGACCAGTACACTAGCATCAGGTTGACTCTTTAGTTTCCCCAGATTCACAGAAAATCATTTCTACACTATGGTATTAGTGGGTTGATGAAACATATCAATCATGCATAGTTAAAAGGGTATATATTTGTCATCCATACCTAATTTATTTCCACAGAAATGAGAAAAGATTTCAAGAAACGATTGGGGATAACCACATCTTATCATTGATTTTTGATGTCAAGTTTTTTGTTGTTTTGGGAAGAGAGGGGTCTTCATTCCCTTTTGAAAATTTAATTTTGATTTAGACTTTGCCTGATGTTTGTATCTTTAATTTGTTTCCTTTACAATTGCCTAACAAAAAGAAGAAGAAAATGTTACCACTAACATCACATTTATGTTTATCAATAATTATTTAGAAAATGTTAAAGTCACATTAGTAGTTTGTAAAAATATTATAAAATGATTTGTATTTGTAACATTACTCATATATTACCTAACAAAATGGAAATAATGCAACGAAGTTAGGAAATACCGTCTTGACTTAAACATTTGCTTTGAATCTAGAATGCTACATTCAATTAATTGAGGTAGCCAAAAAAGGAAGACTTAGCTTTGGAAATTTGGCTTAAAGTGACAAAAATGATGGACAATTGTTTACACGTACTACCTTAAGAACATGTGTGTGTGTATATTAGTGATTGATGCTAATTATTGCATTAGGTTTGAGTATGGACCATGGTTGTCAAAATCACAATCTAGATCGTAGGATCACACAATTTTGTGATCTCACCTCACCAAAACGTTTAGGATCGCACTAGGATCGTATGTAGGATCATATAAGATTGTAGGATCGTATCCTAATGTTTTGGTAGGATCGGTAGAATCGGTAGGATCCTATACAATCCTACCAAAACATTAGTTTTTTTTTTTTTTTTTTATGGGATAAATTTTTGGTTTTGATGAAGTTTTAAGGGTTTTTATTTTTCTATGTTCTGATGGTATGACTTTTTATTTTTTATTTATAAAATTATATTAACCTAAGCAAATGTTTTCTAATTTCTACTTCACTTGTAATCAAAATGATGAAGGAATGCTTCATCATTTCTAAATGAAGAATTTATATTGGCTTTACTACATTTTAAGTTATAATGTTGTTAAATTTGTTTGATCAATATACTAATTTGTGTTATAATATTACTAAAAAAAATTTCTTATATATAATTTTATTAGTATGCTTGTATTTATATATTGATTGATTGATTTTTTTTTTTATCATGCTCTGTAATTTGTTGCTAAGTGGTATAACTTGAATAGTTGAGTGTGAAATTATATCTTAATATCTTTTGTAGCTCTAATATATAAATATACAATGTCTACATAGATGATGAAATGGATGATGTAGGGATAAGGGCCCAGGATCATATGTTGGGCCTTGGGCTTAGTCCGAGGACGTTGAATGGTCCGAGAAGGGCCAAATAGTCATTAGGGTTTCCAATCCAAAGTCTCATAAAGAAGGAACGAATGGAGAATGGTCCGAGGAGGAACTCCTCCTCGGATATGATGAATGCAGCTCAAATATCTATTCCAGCAATTAGAGTGATCCTCCAGAAAGCTCCAATGATAGGGACTTGCCGCATAAACATACGGGAAAGAAGAAAACCCAAAAATATTTAAGGAAAAACTGCTACCACCACATTAAATGAGCTGCGGCTACTTTTCTGACCACATTTATGTGGAGAAGACCTCAGAACAGTGTTGTCTTGGCTATCACGACTCACAGAGAGCCTAAAAGGGTGTCTAATGGGATAGGTACTCAAGTAAGGGTTTAATCGATCAACAAGTGTAGGATCAAGATGATTCAAATGAAACTATATAATGTGATAGACCCTCCATGAGAAAAGGATCGGAAATGAAAAGAGAGAACACTGTTGTAATCTAAATTGTCTTCATATCCAATTGTGATCAATTTATACTAGGTTATCTTCTCAGACTGAAAGTCTATTGATATTATTTGTGTTTGATTGTCATTCAATTTAGTATTAGCCGTTGTCCAACTCGTTAGGGTCAAGTTCTTTGACCCACTCTCTACAAATTTTATTGTACTGGGCTTATTGGGCCGAGATCCCATACATCTTGGGCTTGGGTTATAAATCTGGTCCTTACAGATGATAATGATTAGGACAATGGTTATAAGAACCCAAAAATGGAAATAATTAAAAATGTTCACTTCACCTTAATATGAATCGTGCTTTTGGATTTCATATTTTAGTTAGCTAGTTTCTATTTGATAACTTATTTTGGTTTTTAAACTTGGAACTTAAAACTTGGAAAATATTTCCATATGTGTTGATAAATATTTTGGTATTTGGTTGCTAATTAAACATTTATTGAACTTTTTAGATACATTGGGTCAAAACTTAATTATATTTGTTTCGTTATTATAAAAGTAGCGATGTAAGACATGCAAATTACATCATATGATGCAAATCTTTGTTTTTTATGGATAAATTCACAATTTACGTGATTGTTCAACATACAAAGTCATTATCAATGTGTTTTTGGCTTTAAATTTGAAAATATGTAGGATCTTACAATCCATAATCCAATCCTACGATCCATGATTCCACCTACCTCCTACGATCCACGATCCCACCTACCTCTCATGATCCTGCGTAAGATTCCAATTTTGACAACCTTGGTATGGACATTTCACAAGTGCATGTGAACATGGAAATACTCTTCCTTACAGAAGGATAAGAAGAAAAAATTATGATAATGAAAAAAAAAAAAAAGAGGCAAGGGCAAATTCCATCTTAAATCCCATAGTTAATTAGAGCTAGTTTTTCAAATTAAATAAATCTCATTTTCTAAAGTTTCAAAGAAAATTTTTACAAAATTGTATACTTAGGGTTTAAATCACCCTTTTTATTATTACTATCAAATATTTCAAAAAGTGTTTCAAGTCATATTTCAAAACCATCAACTTGTTTTTTTTTTTTTTTTTGGTTAAACAAGGAGTCTATTGCAAACTAACCCGCAAGGAAGCAGGTATCAAAAGATACAAAAGTTTCAGATGTAATAGTTACATTAGGTGCGCTGCCACTAGCGCTATCAAAAAATAAAACATCCAACAAAGTCAAGGGAGAAGTAACATGGTAAACAAAATCCTCTCGTTGTGAACTACCCATTTTGGCAAGTAAGTCAGCTGCTTGGTTGGCCTCTCTATAGCAATGGATGAGCTAGACCTAATGGGAAGCTTGGAGAATGTCCCTACATTCAGTCACCAATGGCCAAGTTAGTCTATTAGTGGAAGATAAGGAGGTTATGAGCTTGACAACATCAGAGGAATCCACATTTACCATAAGATTATATATATTAAGTTGTCTTGCCATGCGGAGCCCTTCATGCAAGGCCCATAGTTCAGCCATTAGGACCGTTGCAGTGCCTAAAGGTTTTAAGAATCCTTGGACCCAATTCCCATTCAAGTCTCGGAGAAGGCCACCAGTACCAGCTTGGCCATTGATGATGGAGGCGTCAGTATTCAGCTTATGCCAGCCCGGTGGGGGTTTGTCCCATTTGGCATTGAGTCGAGGCCTTGCACTGGGGATTTTGGTCGAAGCCGTGAGGAAATGGTACTCCAAAGTTTTTGCAACACACTCTTTTAGGAGCTGCTGGTTTGGATGTTTTGCTTGGTAAATGACACAGTTTCTGTTAGTCCAGAGGGACCAAAGACCAAAAAGAAAGAGAGTGGACCATGGAATGTCGTGGTGCCGAGGGACCAGAACAAAGGAGCAATTGACATGCATCCAATCTGATAAGGGGAGGCTGAATGAGTTGTATAGTCCTAAAGGAGGGTCGAGTTGATTCCAAAATCTGACAGAGTAGGGGCATTCTCTAAGCATGTGGCTTATGGACTCGATGTGAGATTTACAGATGGAACAGCACTGATCCAGGCTTAAACCCCTTGAACCCAAAACTTCTTTAACAAGGATGCTATTATAAGAGCAAAGCCAGATAAATAGAACGAGCTTTGGAGGAACTTTGAGTTTCCATATCCAAGAGAGAGAGGAAGTGGTCGAGTTCAAAGCATTTAAACCTTTTGCTGCATTGTAGGTGGTCCGAAGAGAGAAGTCACCATCATTAGTGAAGGCCCAAGCAATCTAATCCTCCCCTTGAGAAGCTAAGTTCATGGGGATAGCTTGTTTACTTGGACACCACAAACAAAACAACATTTTATTATTATTTTAACATGTGTGCCTATTATATATGAATATTATAGGTACACTTCAACCCATTAATAGTTTCATGCATAAGTGATAGGTGATATGGATTTATGGTTTAAATTGAAACATTTTTTAAGGCATGAAATTTAATTTGTAATATGTATAAATTTGTATTAATTAATATTGCACATAGTGATACTTAGTTTAACTAGAAGAAGAGGAGGAGGTGATAACCATGGTTGTCAAAATCCCGATTTGGATCTTATGATCCTACGATTTTATGATCCCACCTACCCAAAACAATCCGGGTCTTTCAAGGATCTTTGCAATCATTCAAGATCGGTAGAATCCTACGATTCTAACGATCCCAAACGACCTAGACTTATTGTAATCTTCTTTAACTTGACAGAAGGCTCAGTTGGATCCAAATGAAAAATAAAATCCCAAAAGACTAAGTTTTTCCATTTTTATGTAGAGAGAGTGTCAATTGAATCCAAATAAAAAATATCCTAACGGAGTGTCATGTTTTGAGATTTTGGCCTCTTTAAATGATGCTTACAAATGAATGTAGTGATGTATGGTAATTATATCAATAAATGTATAATTTATGTGATTATTTAAAATACCAATGCGTATTTTTTGTTTTTTTCTCAAATAATGTAGGATCTTATGATCCACAATCCAGTCCTATGATCCACGATCCGATCCTACAATTCACGATCCCACCTACTTCCCACGTGTTAGGACATATGTGAATAATATTAGGAATATATGTCATTTAGAATTGGTTAATCCTATGACAAAACGCACTTTACTTGTAATTGGGTAGATCTAGAATGTGTTTAATGCTTCAAAGAACAAGAGTTCAAATCCATGTGTTAAAGCCATGCAAATCTATCCAAGAAACAAGTAAAGAAGTGCTGGATTTTAAAACTCGATGGCTAGCTCGACCAATCCATGTATATTTGTTTAGGCTTTCTTTTCTCACAACCCTAAACATATATAAGGATTATTTTAAAGGTTGTCACAACTGATGCAAGAGGATGCAACTTAATACAAAAGTTTTTCACAAGCATATTGTTACCGAAAACATATGTCCTAGTTCATCTTTCTCTTGAAGAAGCTACTGCGTTTGTACGCCGTAGGGTTTTGTAACCAAGGAGTTTCATGATCTTCATTGTGTTGATGAACTGAAAAACTTTGTAGCCAACATCCTTTTCAAGTTGGTGGTTAGTCACGTACTTGGATTCGTGCATCGATTGGTTAGTCAAATACTGAGAGCCGTGTATTGAAAATGATAGATTGTCACTACAGAACAAATCCAATTGGGTATTGGGGTAAAGGTTCAACTGTAGGTTGGTATAAGATACTGAGATTCATTTACTTGTAACTGTTTGTTGTGATAATAGTGGATTCTCAGGAGTGGTAACCTTAAAATCACCCGATGGGGTTTTGCCTTGGAGGTTTTCTCCATTCGTAAATAAATTACCGACTCAACTTTATTTTCTGTTGCATATAAACTTAGTTGGTGATTTGTTTGTGATACCACAAGTATTGCATGTTGTAGTTGCACAATTTTCCTGGCCTAAACCCTTTTGATCAGGCTTTGGCCCAAGACGCAACCCACAATAAATACTTTGTAGAGGATGGGTCAAAGAACTTAGCCTCAGTGAGCTTGCTCGGTCTGATACATGGACAATATTGTTGCAGGAACAAGAACACAAGGATGGATATCTAATAGAAGATTTTATTTCTTCAATTCTCAATACATTTCTCTGTCCCCTTCTTTGAGGGGTTTTACTACATTATATAGCTCTCTCTTTCTTATCTGAACCTTACACTTGTTGATCATCTAAGCCTCCACTTGAGCACCTGTCCCATCAGACACCCCTATCACTCCCTTGTGAGTTGCAGTGGCCAAGGTAGTACTGTTCAGGGGTCTTTTCCTCATTAATGCGGCCAAGAGGGTGGTTGTGGCACATTTAATGTGGTGGTGGCAGCTTTCCATAAGATATTTTGGGTTTTATTCTTTTTATATGCTGGGAGGATGAATTGCAATGGTAGGGGCGTGGTCTTTGATCGGATTTCGTAATGTTCGAGGAGGAGTTACTCCTCGGACAGGTTTCTTTTATCGTACTTGGGCCTGAATAATGCTTTATCTGTGACTTCTCCTCGGACAGGACGCTCCTCGAACGGGCCTGAATTTAGACTAGCCCATTATTTTTGGGCTGGGCCCCACAATAGCCCCTCAAAACTTCGGTTTTTATCTCCTTCAGAGGAGAAAAGCGGGGTTTTGATGTTAGTGAGAGGATGGAAGTAAGGAGAGCTTGGGGCGCGCGTGCGGACAGTTACTTTGGACGCGCTACAATTTACGAGGCGCGGCCATTTACTTCTAGAGGCTTTGTATCCCCTTCATCCAACGGTGTGGCGTGGATCGGACGACCATCGTTCTTTCTCGTATTTTTAGGCAGGAGCGATCTTTTCTCTCTCCTCCCGGCTATATAAGACATCAGAGGGGTTCAGTGTTTTCTTTTTATCTGCATTTCATAAACCTCAGAGGATTCCAGAGAACTCCATCGAACCCCAGAGATCTACGAATATTTGTGTCCTCTAAGCCACCGTAGCCGTTCTTCGTGAAACGTTTCCTCCAAGAGAGATTTCCAAGCGTCCCATTGAGCGTTTTGTGAAGGTACCAGTAAATTTCGTTCATTTCGCCGTTTCAATTCCCTCCTCGGACTCTACTTTTCTTCTCAGTCTTTACTTTCATTCCTCTAGTTCAGCTCAAATGGGTAGATTCGAAAAATTAGTAAAAACTCTGGCCGCTATGGAGGCCTTTAAGGCAAAATACCACATTCCCCTGGGGATGGGGCTGCAGTACTGTCCTCTTGAAGGAGTATTGACAGATAGAGGTGAGGGAGAAGTTGTTATCCCCATGATTGCTTTCATAGAGGGAGGGATGACACTTCCCATGCGTAGGATTACAAGGGAATACCTGTCCAACCATAGGTTGACGCCGCATCAGTGCGCCCCAAATATGTTCAAGATACTAGGCTGTGTAGATGTCTTAGACGAGCGGATGAACCTAGGCCTTACTTGGCACGATGTGGCTTATCTGTACGAGTGTCACCACCTCGAGAGTGGAGGGTATTATCTTAAATCCCGATCCGAGGTCGTTAGGTTGATCTCTTGTCTCCCAATATCCAATAAGACCGTGAAGAATGACTTCCTTATTGCTTCAAGGGAATGGTTCGATGGTATTCATTGTCCAACTCGGGCAGGAACCCCAGGTGCGGCGTCTTTAGGGCTAATCCTTTTTGGGAAAGGATTTAGTATTGGGGGGTTATTTTTCTCGCTTTCTCTGCAATTGGAAAATTTCATGAACTAACCCCACTTTTCTTGGTCGTTTGCAGATAAAGTTCACGTCGCTCCTCGAATAAACTTCGTGAACGTGCCAGCGTTGAACTACCTTCTTAGGTCGGAGATTTACGTTACTGAGGACGGACAGTTGCGTGCGGCCCATCTGGTTCTGGGCTATCAACCTCTGAGCCGCTCTTTCCAAGCTATCGGTCACGCCATAAGGGCCGGCAGTCCGAGGTTGGCTAGGATTGACGTATCTAAGAACGGGTACCTAGCTCAACGTGATCTACCACCAGTCGTGTTACACGGCGTTAGAGATCCCTACTTAGCAGAGCAGCTACCTCCGCCAAACGAGCCTGGCGTTGCTGTTCCGGCTAAAGAGGAAGCCGAATCATCTCGTCTTTCCCTTGAGGAAGAGATAGACGAGTTTTATTTTGAGGAGGAGGTTCAGCAAACCCCCTTGGTTGAGCTTTCTGATCCTGAAGGAGAGCAGGACCAACATTCCGCAATTGGTGTTCCCTCAATTATCATCTGCTCGGACGATCCCTCGGACGAAGAGATAGAGCCCATGGCAGGGAAGGGAAAAACTTTAAGGGAGTTGATGGCCTCCCGAGGGAAAGGTCAGTCATCAAAAGGTCAGTCATCGAAGGGACCGACTCAGTCACAGGTCCAAACCCTTCCTCCTTTGGTCCCTCAGGACACCTCGGACCTTGGCCTTAAGGTTAATCCGGACCTGAAGAAGAAAAGGCCGGTTGACACTCCTGAGGAGGGTGAGGTGGTTGCCCAGCCGACCAAGTAACAAAAAACCACTCGGGCGCCAAGGAGCAGAAGGGGTAACTCCTCGAAAAGCAGGGATGAAGAGAACCTTGCTGAGGTGCGCGCTACCTCGCGTACGTGGAACCCCAAGTTAGAGCTGGATGGGGTTGCCATCCCCTACAATGCGTCGGTCCAAGAGTATAACCGAGGCCGGGCAGGGTACGTGGCTGATGCCTTAGAGCAACCCCTACTCCTTCCTCGGGATATGGAGGCCTATAGGCGGTTCTCTCAGCCCGAGATCTTCTTATCCCTCAAAAGGGATCTCGCGATGGTAAGTAATTCTTTTACTGTTTTATTAATTTATTTAACCCTGTTAAATTTTTAAACCACCCTTGTTTCGTTCACAGATTACTCAGCAGGTATTTGTGGCTGAGGAATTTTGTCGTGATAATCGCAGCCGGGCTGAGGCTGAGACCCAGTCTCGGACGGAGATGGAGAAAACTGTAGGGTCCCTCAAGCACGACCACCTTGAACTCACGGAGAAGTTCAAGGAGTCGGAAAGACGGCGCAAGAGCGCAGAGTCCGGTTTGAAAAATGCTGAGACCCAGGCTGAGGATCAGCGCAAAGAGCTGTACTCGACCCAGATCAACCTTGCCACCGAGAAGCAGGCAGTGCTGGATCTCAAGATTGCTATGCAAAAAGTCGAGGATGAGCTGCGACGGGTCAAAGAGGAGGCTCAGTTGATCCGAGAGGCCACAGAGGCTGAAAAGAGTGCTTCTCGCCAGCTCAGGGCCCAAGAAACGGAGGCCAGGCTATCCGAGGGGATTCCTGAGGTGTGCAGGGACTACTGCAGCATCTCATGGGCTCATGCCCTTGATGCTGCAGGAGTTCCTGCAGATTCGGTGCTAAGACTGCCCGAGAACATTTTCTATCCTGAGGAGATTCGAGAGAATCCTGATGGCGTCCAAGTGGCTTCAGAGCAGGATTTGGCGGTGCCTGATGCCGTCCCTGTGCCTGATAAGGCGAAGGATCCCGCCACGGACCCTACCATCGAGGTTCCTCCTCTTCAGCCCGAGCAAAAAGAAGATCCTCTTGCTGAGGCTTAGCTCTTAGGCTTTCAATTTTTGTATTTCCTTTTTTTCTTTTTTGAATAAGAGTCGTCCTGTTTTTGCGCTCTTTTGTAAGGACCTCTCTTTGTGTTATCCTCGGAATATTAATATAGAATGTTTGCTTTGCTTTCCATGGATGTATGCTAGTACCGCTTTCTTCTTTCTCTTTTTTTTTTTATAAATATTTGCAGCGACATAGATAAATGTAAAACGCTCACGACAAAAAGGGTTGTTGGGCAGCGAATTTGAATGAGGGTTGCAATGGTGCTAGACTGTGCGCACGCCTTAAAATGATTTCCCTTAAGTAATAATCTCTCAATCTGTCATAAGTAATAATTTCCCCTAAGTCTGTGGTCCGAGGAGCCGTGCAGGACTTAGGTTCTGTTTAAAACTTGTATAAATTATCATGAGTAATAATTTCCCCTAAATCTGTGGTCCGAGGATCCATGCAGGACTTAGGTTCTGTTTAAAACTATGAATAACTGCTGTAAGTAATAATTTCCCCTAAGGCTGTGGTCCGAGGAGCCATGCAGGACTTAGGTTCTGTTTAAAACTTGTATAAATTATCATGAGTAATAATTTCCCCTAAATCTGTGGTCCGAGGATCCATGCAGGACTTAAGTTCTGTTTAAAACTATGAATAACTGCTGTAAGTAATAATTTCCCCTAAGGCTGTGGTCCAAGGAGCCATGCAGGACTTAGGTTCTGTTTAAAACTTGTATAAATTATCATGAGTAATAATTTCCCCTAAATCTGTGGTCCGAGGATCCATGCAGGACTTAGGTTCTGTTTAAAACTATGAATAACTGCCGTAAGTAATAATTTCCCCTAAGGCTGTGGCCCGAGGAGCCATGCAGGACTTAGGTTCTGTTTAAAACTTGTATAAATTATCATGAGTAATAATTTCCCCTAAGTCTGTGGTCCGAGGATCCATGCAGGACTTAGGTTCTGTTTAAAACTATGAATAACTGCTGTAAGTAATAATTTCCCCTAAGGCTGTGGTCCGAGGAGCCATGCAAGACTTAGGTTCTGTTTAAAACTTGTATAAATTATCATGAGTAATAATTTCCCCTAAGTCTGTGGTCCGAGGATCCATGCAGGACTTAGGTTCTATTTAAAACTATGAATAACTGCCGTAAGTAATAATTTCCCCTAAGGCTGTGGTCCGAGGAGCCATGCAGGACTTAGGTTTTGTTTAAAACTTGTATAAATTATCATGAGTAATAATTTCCCCTAAGTCTGTGGTCCGAGGATCCATGCAGGATTTAGGTTCTGTTTAAAACTATGAATAACTGCCGTAAGTAATAATTTCCCTTCAGGCTGTGGTCCGAGGAGCCATGCAGGACTTAGGTTCTGTTTAAAATTTGTATAAATTATCATGAGTAATAATTTCCTCTAAGTCTGTGGTCCGAGGAGCCATGCAGGACTTAGGTTTTGTTTAAAACTTATGAATAACTGCAAGTAGACCAGTAGGCAGAGGATAGTCATGAAACAAAACGTGGACAAAGCCATTTTCATTAATAACAATATCTTCTGAGGTTATTTACATTCCATGGTCGAGGTACAGTTTTTTCATCCAAATCTTCTAGGCAGTAGGCGTCTATTCCGGCCACGGATGTGACACGGTATGGTCCCTCCCAATTGGGCCCCAACTTGCCCCAAGAGGGGTTTTTTGCGCTGCCGAGAATCTTCCTCATCACGAGATCACCTGGACCTAGAGGCCGCAGTTTAACGTTAGCATCATACCCCTGTCTCAGCTTCTGGTGATAATAGGCCATATGAATCATTGCTTTTTCCCTTCTTTCCTCGGCTTGGTCTAGACTCCTTCCCAATAACTCGTCGTTACCGTTTGGGGTAAATGATTTAGACCTTAGTGTGGGAAAGTTGTTCTCGATTGGGAGCACGGCCTCAGCCCCATAAGTCATCGAAAAGGGGGTCTCACCGGTTGACCGTCGCGGCGTTGTCCGATAGGTCCATAAGACGTGCGGGAGTTCTTCTACCCATCTCCCTTTTGCCTCATCCAGTCTTTTCTTCAGTCCATTCACTATGACCTTGTTCACGGCTTCGACTTGCCCATTTCCCTGAGGGTAGGCGGGGGTGGAATATCGGTTAATGATTCCAAACTCGCGGCAATACTCCCTAAAGTTCTTACTGTTGAACTAAAGACCATTGTCGGAAATGAGTGTACGTGGAGTTCCGAAGCGGGTGATGATGTTCTTCCAGATGAATTTTTGGGCGTCCACGTCCCTAATGTTGGCCAAGGGTTCAGCCTCCACCCATTTAGTGAAGTAATCAGTTCCGACTATTATGTATCGCTTGTTCCCCGCAGCTTTGGGGAAAGGTCCGACAATATCAAGGCCCCATTGTGCGAACGGCCATGGGCTAGAGAGGGGGTTGAGAACCCCTCCAAGTTGGTGGATATTCGGGACGAATCTTTGGCACTGGTTGCACTTCTTAGCGTATTCTTGGGCCTCTCTTTGCATGTTCGGCCACCAGTACCCTTGGGTGAGTGCCCTGTGCGCCAGCGACCTTCCTCCGGTGTGGCTTCCACAAATCCCCTCGTGTAACTCCTCAAGTAGAGACTCGGATTCTTCTGGACGTACGTAAAGTAGGTACGGTCCAGAGTAAGAGCGCCGATACAATTTGTGGTCCTCTGATAGCCAGAACCGAGGAGCATTCCTGCGTATCTTCTCGGCTTCCAGTTTTTCCTCCGGTAAGATGTCGTTTTGGAGGAAGTCCTTTATGGGGTCCATCCAGCTGGGACTTTTTCTGATCTGATGGACTTGTGCCGGGTTTCTGCGGATGGGACTTGCCTGGACTAGATCTTCAACAAGGATCATTCGCGGCAGATTACGCGCCGAGGACGTGGCCAGCGAGTCTGCATGGGTGTTTATACTTCTGGAAATGTGCGTTAGTTTGAAGGATTCAAAACTCGTCTGTAGCCGTTTGACTTGTCCCAGATACTCTTGCATTCTAGCATCTCTGGCTTCCAGCTCACCCATCACTTGTCCGACAACCAATCTGGAGTCCGAGAATGCTTCTATTATTCTTCCGCCCAATCTTTGAACCATCGTCATCCCTTGAAGTAAGGCTTCGTATTCGGCTTCATTGTTCGTAGCCGAGAATCCGAGCCTCAGTGATTTTTCAATGGCAGCACCGTTTGGCGATATTAAAACTATCCCAACTCCAGATCCTCTCTGGTTGGCCGTGCCATCCACGTAGACCTTCCAATGCAAGGTCCCCCCTGCTGAAATTGCACTAACCGATTTTCCATCCATGTCTTTCTTCTCGGTTATCGTTTCTATAGAGGGCTCAGCAAACTCCGCTACCAAGTCTGCAAGGACCTGTCCTTTGATGGAGGATCTGGGCATATATTTGATATCAAAGGCCCCCAAAAGTGCGCTCCACATGGCGATCCTTCCTGTGTAGTCAACGCTTCGAAGCACCGCTCGAAGGGGAAGCTGAGTTAGAACGATGACCGTATGCGCCTGAAAGTAATGAGGAAGCTTCCGAGTGGCATGCACTATCGCCAGAATTGCCTTTTCTAAAGGTAGGTATCGCACCTCAGCCTCATGTAATGATTTGCTCACATAGTAGACCGGTCGCTGCACCCCATTATCATCCCGTATCAGTACCAGGCTTACAGCATGGGGAGCTACAGCTACATACGCAAACAGCACCTCGTCTGCCTCAGGGCTGGACATAATGGGTGGTCGGGACAGGTAGTCCTTTAGCTGCTGGAAAGCCCGAGCACAATCCTCCGACCATTCAAACCCTTTCCACTTGTTTATTAGGAGGTAAAAAGTTCGGCATCGATCCGCTGATCGCGATATGAACCGGTTTAATGCTGCAATCATACCAATGAGCTTCTGCACTTCCTTCGGGTTCCGAGGAGCCTGTAAGCTGTTGATTGCTTTGATTTGGTCGGGGCTTACTTCTATTCCCCTGTGGGTCACCATGTACCCTAGAAATTTCCCAGACCCGACCCCGAACGAACATTTGGAAGCATTCAGCCGCAACCGGTGCTCCCTTAAGATGGCGAAGATTATTTCGAGGTCTTTCACGTGCTCGGACACCCTCTTACTCTTCACAACCATATCGTCTATGTATACCTCAATGATCTTGCCCAGTTGTGGCTCGAACATCCGGGTCATCATCCTTTGGTAAGTTGAGCCTGCGTTCTTCAGCCCAAACGGCATCACCTTATAGTGATAATTTCCGATGGGAGTCATGAAAGCCGTCTTCTCTTGGTCTTCTAGCGCAAGGGGTATCTAATGATAGCCCTGGAAGGCGTCCAGGAAACTCATTCAAGGGTGTCCGACGGTTGCGTCCACCAATCGGTCAATTCGGGGTAGGGGGAATGGGTCCTTTGGGCACGCCTTGTTCAGGTCCATGAAGTCCACGCAGACCCTCCACTTCCCTGTCTTCTTCCTTACCACCACCGTGTTTGCCAACCATTCGGGGTAAAAGACCTCTTTGATAGCCCCTGCTTTTTTCAGTTTTGCCACTTCGTCTCTCACTGCACTAGCATGTTCCTTTGAAGGGCGTCGGGATGGCTGCTTCTTCGGTGTGGAAGAGGGGTTGACGTTCAGGTGGTGACAAATAAGGCTAGGATCAACTCCCGGGGCGTCGTAGGCGTCCCATGCAAACACATCGACATTTTCTCTGAGAAATCTTACCAGTTTCTCTTTTTCTCTAGAAGGCAACTCAAAGCCGACCTGAAAGAACTTCTCAGGGTTGTTGTTGACAGCGATCTTATCTAAACTTTCGCATCTTATCTCCTCGGCCAGCCCATCGCCTTGCCTTGCCGAGGTGGCTGGTTGCTATAAGCTCTCCTAGGCCGAGGACTCGACTAGGGGCCGATGTAAAATGGCGGCCACCATACACTTCCTGGCCACGGCCTGATCTCCTCGGATCTCTTCTACTTGTCCTCTGGATGGGTATTTTACTTTTTGGAGAAGTGTGGAGGTTACGGCTTCTAGAGCGTGGATCCATGGCCTGGCAACTATTGCGGTGTAGGGTGAGTAAGCGTCGACCACGATAAAATTCACCTCCACCACCTCCGACCCAGTCTGTATGGGTAGTCGGATCTGCCCCTTCGGCGTAACAATCTTCCTTTCGAAGCTGAGAAGGGGGGAATCATAAGCTGCCAAATCTTCCGGCTTCAAGTTCAGCCCCTTGTATAGGTCAGGGTACATTATCTCTACCGCACTTCCCGAGTCTACTAACACCCTTTTTACATCAAAGCCCCCAATTCTCAACATAACCACCAAGGCATCGTCGTGGGGTTGAACAGTTCCTCTCTTATCCTCGTCCGAGAATCCTAGTATCAAAGAGCTTCCCTTTTTTGACCTTTTGGGTCCCCTTTGCCTGCCCTCGGAGGGGAGTCGATCAACAGCTAGCACCCTGGGGATGGGTGGCCCAGTTCTTCCTGGTGCGACGAGGATGACATGTATCATTCCGGTGGGGGGTCTTAAGGACACATCCTTTTGAGATTCTTGCATTGCTTGACCGGGGTGGCCGCTCGAGGGGTGCAGAAGGTGACGCAACTTCCCTTCTCGGACCAACTGATCTAAATGATTCCACAGATTCCTGCAATCCTCAGTGGTATGCCCATGGTCTTGATGATAGTGGCAGTACAGGTTCTGGTTACGTTTGGAAGGGTCCCCAGCCATCTTTCCCGGCCACCTGAAATAGGGCTCATTCCTTACTTTCTCCAGCACCTGTTGTACTGGCTCCCTAAATACGGCGTTCACTGTCTGCGGGCTGCTCTGTCCAGCCTGTCAAAAAAATATCTCTCCTCGGCTGGCTAGGGTTATACCGTTCCGACCTAAAATCACTTACTTTGGGGGGGATGGCCTTCTCCTTTCCCCTTCCTTGCAGCTGATCTTCCTCCACCCTTTTGTACTTGTCGATCCTATCCATCAACTGATGAACGTCGGTAACTGGTTTACCAGTGAGGGATTTCCTCAAGCCATGCTCGGTGGGGAGACCGCTTTTGAACGTGCTGATAGCAACATCATCATGGTTGTCATCTAAGTCATTATACACCTCCCAATATCTATCCGAGTAGGCTTTTAGGGTTTCTCCTTCGTGCATGGACAAGGACAACAGCGAACTGAGGGGTCAAGGAACTCTGGTGTTTGTGATAAAGCGGGAGCAGAAAGCCTGAGTGAACTGCTTATAGGAGCTTATGGAATTTGTCTTCAGGCTATTGAACCACCTCATCGCCATTGATCCCAAGCTGGATGGGAAGATTTTGCACATTAGGGCTTCATTTTGTGAGTAGATTGCCATTTTTTGGTTAAACTGACTCACGTGCTCTACCGGGTCTGCTCGGCCGTTATAAATGGCGAACACTGGTTGGTTGAAGCGTCTAGGCAGCTTAGCCCCTTCAATTCTATACGTGAAGGGTGACCGTGAAACCTGGTCCAGCGCCTTCTTCATAGCATCGTTCCCCGAGCCCTTGCTGGATGGGCTCTCATACTTCCGTACAGAGCGTGGTTCCCTTTCGTAGGAAAAGGTTTCACTTGGGGGGGTCCTTGACCTCCGTCGGTAACTCGCATCCTCCGCATTAGAAGATTCGCCTGAGTCAGAGGGAGATCGTTTTCGCTGCACATGTCGTAACTTCCTTTTCAGGTCGTCTATCTCTCGCTGCATGGCCTGGTGACTATTTCGCCTCTGGGACACGTGACTACCTATCTGAGTGTGACTCTGGCTCGTCCAGATAGTATGTACACTTCCCTCACGATTCCCCCTGCCGCTTGGGTTGGTTAGGTTATTTTGCCTCTGGGACTCGGCGGGTTGTGTCTGTTGGGAGTTAGCTTGGTGAGGATCCTCCTGGTGTGGACCTAGTTCTGCCATGCTCGACCGTTGCACTAGCTGATGCCTTAGTTCTTCCCACAGACGGCGCCAATTGTAGTTGCACGATTTTCCTGGCCCAAACCCTTTTGATCAGGCCTTGGCCCAAGACGCAACCCACAATAAATACTTTGTAGAGGATGGGTCAAAGAACTTAGCCTCAGTGAGCTTGCTCGGTCTGATACATGGACAATATTGTTGCAGGAACAAGAACACAAGGATGGATATCTAATAGAAGATTTTATTTCTTCAGTTCTCAATACATTTCTCTGTCCCCTTCTTTGAGGGGTTTTACTACATTATATAGCTCTCTCTTTCTTATCTGAACCTTACACTTGTTGATCATCTAAGCCTCCACTTGAGCACCTGTCCCATCAGACACCCCTATCACTCCCTTGTGAGTTGCAGTGGCCAAGGTAGTACTGTTCAGGGGTCTTTTCCTCATTACTGCGGCCAAGAGGGTGGTTGTGGCACATTTAATGTGGTGGTGGCAACTTTCCATAAGATATTTTGGGTTTTATTCTTTTTATATGCTGGGAGGATGAACTGCAATGGTAGGGGCGTGGTCTTTGATCGGACTTCGTAATGTCCGAGGAGGAGTTACTCCTCGGACAGGTTTCTTTTATCGTAATTGGGCCTGAATAATGCTTTATCTGTGACTTCTCCTCGGACAGGACGCTCCTCGGACGGGCCTGAATTTAGACTAGCCCATTATTTTTGGGCCGGGCCCCACACATGTTAATTGAATTAATTAATTAACTTAGCTAATTAATTGGTTAATTTATCACAATGGGTCAATACATTCTTGGCCTATCACCACAATCCTACGTAGGATTCTGATTTTGACAACCTTGGTGATAACATAAAAACTTAGCAGATAAGGTCATGATTTATGAACTCATAATACATTACCACTTGTGGATATATAATTCCATTCCCATTGTTCTTACTTCTTAGTTTGATTGATTTTGAGATAATCTAATTTCTTTGTTGTTTAGCATTTTTTTTTTTTTTTTATATAGAGAATCTGTTGTGTCATACTTCAATCAGGTACACTTCAAGAAAAGGGAAAAAAAGGGGGGGGGGGGGTAATTATTGGGTTTGTGTGGATAGAGCCATAGAGTGGCCGCAGACTACTAACACATATTAGTCATATGCTTAAGAGTCATTAACATTTATACAAAAAAAAAAAAAAAAATTAATATAAATAAAGCACTCCCAAAAAAAAAGTTACAAATTAATAAATATATTAAATAGTATGGTTATGTATGACTTATTATTTTATAAGAATTATGATGAACCACCCCTTCAAATGCAAATTTTCCATGCTCTAATTTCCCAACAACAGCATGGTGAGGGCCGGAAGTGATGTCACCCACAAGATTATTTATATATGTTAAAGTATATTATAATTATCTATCATATGATATCATAATTTATTATTTTTTTAGAGAGTATAATTTATTATTTTAATAGTACAAGATGGGTCCTAGTCTCACACACTGTTTTTGTCAATTTGTGTGATGCGACTCACCTTTCTTGGCCTTTTGGCTAATATCAAGTGTGATGCGACTCAATGTAAATGTATATCCTATTATCTGTTTTCATTGTGTGGTGTATAATACGTTAATATAATTATTATTATAATAGTTTACTCAAAATTAAGCTCAGCTGTTAATATTTCAATAATATTAAAATATCATTCTAATTAAAACTCAATCATTGAAAAAATTGCCAAAAATTTGACCTCAAGTGATGTGCTTTTGTTAGGACATATGTGAATCATTGTTATATGTCAATATAGTATTGGCTAATCCTTTGACAAAACACACTTTACTTGTAATTGGGTAGATCTAGAATGTGTTTAATGCTTCAAGGAATAAGGTTTCAAGTTCAAGTGTTAAAGCCATGCAAGTCTGTCCAAAAATCAAGTGAAGAAGTGCTGGATTTTAAAACTCAACAGCTAGTATCTATCGAGATTTAAAAAGCTGTTTTAGCCTGATACTCGATAGCTTCTCGATAGATAGATTATCTATCGAGGTTTATGAAAATCAGTTTTTTAGAGCTAATTTCACTTCAATCCGTGAATAGATGTTTGGGCTTTCTTTTCTCACAACCCTAAACATATGTAAGGATTGTTTTAAGGGCCGTCATCGCTGATACAACTCAATGCAAAAGTTTTTCACAAGCATATTGTGAATCGGAGACATATGCTCTAGTTCATCTTTCTATTCAAGAAGCTGCTGTGTTTGTACACTATAATGTTTTGTAACCAAGGAGCTTTGTGATCTTCATCATGTTGATGAACTGAAGAACTTTGCATCCAACATCTTTCTCAAGTTGGTAAGTAAGCCGCATACTGGGATCCGTGCATCAAATTAGTTAGTCACGTACTGAAAGCCGTGCATTGAAAAGAGAAATTGTCACTACAGAACAAATCCAATTGGGTATTGGGGTAAGGATTCAACTGTAAATTGGTATAAGGTACTAGGATACTTTTACTTGTAACCACTTGTTATGATAATAGTGAATTCTCGAGGCGCATACTAGGATCCGTGCATCAAATTAGTTAGTCACGTACTGGGAGCCGTGCATTGAAAAGAGAAATTGTCACTATAGAACAAGTCCAATTGGGTATTGGGGTAAAGATTCAACTGTAGGTTGGTATAAGGTACTAGGATGCTTTTACTTGTAACCGCTTGTTGTGATAATAGTGAATTCTCGAGAGTGATAACCTTAAAATCACCCGATGGGGTTTTTGCCTTGTAGGTTTTCCCCATTCGTAAACAAATCACTGTGTCAATTTATTTTTCGCTGCATTTTAACTTAATTGGTGATTTGTTTGTGCTACCATGCTTATTACATGCAAATTGAATTAATTAATTAACTTGGCCAATTAATTGGTTAATTCATCACAATGGGTCAATACATTCTCAGCCTATTAAGTGGTATCAGACTAGGCACACTCTGATTAGGTTTTAATTTGTGCTGTGTGATCCATTAACCCCTGTTTGCCATATATAGAGGACAGTCTCTTATTATACCTCTTTTATTTGATGACACTAACTATGCATACTAGAAAGTACGCATAAGAGCTTTCTTGTAGTCTCTAGATGAAAAAGTGTGGCAAGCTATGGAGATAGGCTGGACCAAGCTTAAGGAAGCACCGACTGATTGGGATGATGCTAAGATCAAGACGGCTAACTTCAATAGCAGGGCATTGAATGCTTTATTTAGTGCAATCACAAATGAGGAGTTCAAGAAGATATCCTTTATTGAAACTGCTAAGGAAGCATAAACCATCCTCCAGACAACCTATGAAGGAACCAAAGCTATCAAGGATTCAAAACTTCAGAGGCTTACCACGAGCTTTGAAGAGATTAAGATGGAGGAGGATAAGTCATTTGATGAGTTCTATGCCAAACTCAATGACATAGTGAACTCAGCCTTTAATCTTGGGGAAACCATTCTCGAACCCAAGATTGTTAGAAAGGTGCTTAGATCTCTACCCGAGAGTTTTCATGCCAAGATCACCGCATTGAGGAATCGAAAGATATTGACAAAATTCCTTTGACAGAGTTGATTGGCAATCTGCAGACCTATGAGTTGGGTTTGACAAGGATAGGGAAATCTAGCAAGGGAAAGAGCATGGCATTAAAGGCCAAGAGTAGTGACATTGATGAGTCTTCAGACGATGAAGATTCTAAGATAAAATCCTATATCACTTGGCAATTCAAAAAGTTTATGAAGAATGCCAATGCTGAAGGATTTGACAAAGACCGCAAGCAGTCTAGCTCGTCTTAGTTCAAGAACCAGGACAAAGCAAAGAATGATGCTAGGGATGGTGGTCAATACACTGTTCACTCAGGACCAAAATGCTTTGAATGTCAAGGCTTCGGACACATGAAATAAGAGTGCCCTATATACCTCAAGACCATTGGAAAGAGCAAGGCACTTACTGCTACCTTGAGCGACACCGAGCCTGAAGACGATTCCGACAATGAGGATGATGGAATCCTAAATGCCTTCACTGCCACTGTAAATCCTACTGAAGGGATTGTTGAAGATGTGGATGAAGAAGAAGATTTGGTGAAGCCTAAATTTGAGAAGATGGATGAACAAGTTGACATTTACACAGCCTATGCAAAATTATACAAGGTCTAGGAAAAACATGAGAAGTTGTATAGGTTGGCCACCAAGAAGCTCAATGAAGTGGAGCTTGAACGAGAAAAAATTTCCACAAATTTTGATGAAGCCAATCAAACCATTAGAGCACTGAGATTTGAGAATAATTTCTTGGCTGAGAAGACCAAGAAGCTTGAGGCAAAATTGTTCCAAGTCAAAGCTCAGTTGGAAATGACTTCAAGTGCAAAGAATGATGATGCTCAGTCTTTAGAAATTTGCTTCCGATCGAACTGGTTTAGGGTATGATTTCTCTTCTTCTAGTATTGTTTCTCCTAGTACTACTGTTTTTGTTTCTCCTACTAATAATGTTGAATCTGAGAACAATGATGTGAAAATGTGTTAGCTAGTGAGAACATAGACAAGGAAAAATCTATCTTAGGAAAACACCCTAAGCAGGATAAGAAGGAGACTAAAAACCCTGGGGCTAAGAAGGGAAATTCTCAAAAGTCTAAACAGAAGAAGCAGCATCTTTGTCATCACTGTGGAGCAGCTAGACATACTCGACCTAATTGCTACAAGTGGTTAGCCACTCAACAGAGCAACAATATGATCTCATCGGGAAACCAGAATCAATTTCCATACTCCTTTGCTCCTCTTGGAGATCTACTCAAAACCCTCATGTTCCTTTCGAACTTGAACGGTTTCAATTCTTCTCCCTCACCGTCGGATCAAGTATTTGCAAAACGAAAAGGTTTTTTCAAGATGTGGAAGGAAAAAGGCTCCAAGTGATTTAGTCATTTTCTCTCTCTCTCTCCCCCTTCTTGTTTTTGTTTTGCATTACTTGTGTGTTTTGCTTTCATGTTTTAAGTCAGTCTAGTTTAATGCTTTGCCTTATTTAACATGTTTTTGTTTGTTTATTTTTCAATTTTTCTTTATGTTTGTTTTTGATAAAAATTAAAAAAAAAAAATCAGAAAAATACAAAAACAGTGTGTGTTTGTGTACATTGGTACTTGTATACCTTGGATGACCATTGAAACAAAGTTTTCTAAATTTTATATCTTTTGTAACTTAGATGAACATCTCTATGCATAAGTAAGCAAGTGAGCTTTGTGATAGGTGTTTGTGATTAGTAAAATTAAGTAATCTCTTGTACTTAACACTTGTATCACTCTTTTTGACTAGAAAGACTAAAAAATCCTAAGAGAAAAACATAAATAACCATCTTACTACTGTTGCCCATCAATCATAAAAGGACATCTGTATGCTTCGGCATAGTAAAAGTGCAATGTCAAAAACTTAACATAATTGGGTATTTCTTTTCTATCTCTTGTATGTCCATGCATGGTTTACTTAAAAGAAAAATAAAAAGTAAAAAGAATCAAAATGTTTTATATATGATTGCAAGCGTGTCTTCTAGAAGATGTGAGAGTTATAGGATGTAACTCGAAGGTGATAGTCTCTATCAAATAGTTATGATTGTGTGTGAGTTAAAGTGATTTTCTCATATCTCAAATCATCATAACATGTAAACACTTATGCAATCTTACGAAATTTTTCACACACAACACGCAAGATTCTTTACTACTCTTGATACATGTGCAGGTACAATGTGATTTGTCCATCACAAGGAATACATATGTTAATATATGCTCACTAAACTATCTTAACTTGTTTTTGAAATATAAAATTGGTTAGACTTATTTTGTGTGTGTGTGTGTGTGTGTTTTGGATCTATGTGCTTGACATTTTTCTTGTTGAGAGATGATTTTGAGAGCTTAAAATTTTGTTTAGATCTTTGGTTGTGTAGCATGCTTGATTGCATTCATATCTGTATTTTTCTCTTCTTGAAAAACTATTTTTAAACAATCTCGACAGCTGCTGGACACCTCTCAACAGCAAGGTTATCTATCGAGACCTTTCAGCTTCTTTTAATTGCATTCTCGATAGCTTCTCGATAGCTACTTGATCCATCGAGGAACGTTTTGGATGCTTGATAGATGCTCAATAGCTTCTCAATCCATCGAGGCCCTTTTGCTGTGGACACCCCTCGACAGATCCTCGATAGCTCTTTGATAGCTATTTCTCGCATTTTTAAAGCTTGATACCTCTCGATCCATCGAGCTTTCTGATTTTCTATATATATGCTTCAACGCGATTTTCTCTCATTTCTCCCCAATCTCTCTCGACAGATCTTATCTCCTCTCCTTCCCAAACTCATTTCTCTCTCTCTCTAAACCTCAATACCAGAAGCTTTTCGACCTAGAGATCTTTTTTTTTACTCTGGTATGATCTTCTTCCTATCTTTTTATCATACATTTCATGCATTCCAACCTAACTTTTGGGGTTTTTGAAAATTTTTGGGTTTTTCAAAATTGATGAAGTATTTGTGAAATTTTTGGGATGGTTTCTGTTTAAATGACCCAAAATGTTCATGCATTGCATCACATCTGCATTATAATAATATTTCATGCATTTTAGATGTGTGATTACTTTGTTGCAATGGTGTGTGCTAGTAGGTTTGGATTGGGCGAGCCCATGATGTTTTTTAAGTTTGCATGTCGCATGTTCATACATTTTTCATACATACGTACCTTCATTTATCTTTATTTTGATATTGATTTGTGTTGGTGCTTTTCTGCGTCTCTCTCTCTCTCTCTCTCTCTCTCTCTCTCACAGTTAGTTGCTCTATGGCACCTAAACGAAAATCCACTCCGTCCCAAAACCCTCTTCATTCTGGGGCTTCTTCTTCTTCCCTCGTTAATTCTACTCCTTCTTCTGTTCGGTTCCGTGATGATAAAGCCTGAAAGGACTTTTTGGAGAACTTCTCACAATGAGGCATTCATTCAAAACGCCAAGTCGTTTTATTAGACTTTTCCGATATTGACCTTCCCACTATCATCTATGGTAGGGGTTTGGAGTCATTGTGTGGCATCCCAAACACTTGTCCCTCTGTAATCATACAAGAGTTTAACTCCAACATGCATAGATTCGATACTTCAGTACCTCAGTTTATCACTCGCGTTCAAGGAACGCGCATTGTAGTTACTTCGAATCTTATATCCGAGGTACTACATGTACCGAGGGTAGCGCATCCTGACTACCCCAGTTGTGATCTTCTGAGGACTGTGTCCAAAGACGAACTCTCGTCTCTTTTCTATGAGACACCTTCATCTTGGGATAACCGTCAAAACACCCCTTGCTCGGGCTTTGCAAAAGGTCCAAGATTCCTTAACATGGTGATGACATTCATTCTTCATCCATTGTCTCACTATAACTCTATCACAGAGCCTTATACTCGATTTTTGTTATCCCTCTTAGAGGACATTTCTATTAACTTCCCTTCTCACTTCATTCTATCCTTTATAGATTTCTATATGGATATGACGACCCGTGATAAGCTCATTTTTCCTTCGGCTATCATGCGGATCCTTCACCATTTTTCTATCTCCTATCTAAAGTCTACACACTTTTCCGTTATGTGTGTCATAGACGCTGCTACCATTCGACGGAGCGAGGCCCAGCTTCGATTGAAGCGGCCACAGACCAAGACGGCGACTCCTCCAGCTTCTTCCGCTCCTTCCACCTCTTCTCTTTAGTCTTCTGTAGGTGAAGTGACTCTTAAGGCCATCATGGCACAGCTTGTGCACATGGATGCTCGCCTTGACACACTCAATAATGAGTTGTGTTAGATGAACACCCGTGTTGGTCGTATTGCACGACGACAGGCTGCCATGGGTGGTTTCACTGCTTATACTTCTCCATCTCCATCGGCTTCAGAGGATGAGAGTGATGATGGCTCTGACAATGATGATGCTGATGAGGACGATGGTACTAGCTTGCCTAATGATGATGAGATGTCTACTTGATTTACTTACCCTTTGTCACTCGTGACAAAAAGGGAGAGTAGTTTTGATATAAGAGTAGTCATATACATAAGGGGAGAGTTAGCATAGGAGATTTTTGTTAGGGGGAGTGTTTATATTTTGAGGGATGTAGTGAGGACTTATGCATTTTTTTCTTTTCTTTTAGAGATACATTGTTCTTACATTGTGATAGCAAACCTTGTACTTATGATGTTATATATATGTTGAGGTTGTTATTATAGTTCTTTCACCTATCTTTACATGTGTTGTTTCTTTTCTCTTTTTATGCACATGATTCTTATATATTGTATCCAATCTTTTATTTCCATTTCACACTAAGATGCCTTGATGAGTTTTGTTTAAAGTATTTTAAAAATACAGGTTGTCAAAGTCTTCTTGCCATAAACTCTCTTCTTACAAAGTTCTTCAAGAGTTTGTGTTAGGATAAATTTTATTATATTCAACAAGTAAATATAAGTTGAGTGATTTATGATTTCTCTCATATGTTCATTTGTTTGTTGTGGTTTTGTCACGGATTGCCAATGAGGGAAATTGTTAGGACATATGTGAATCATTGTTAGGAACATATGTCGATATAGTATTGGCTAATTCTTTGACAAAACGCATTTTACTTGTAATTGGGTAAATCTAGGATGTGTTTAATACTTTAAGGAACAAGGTTTCAAGTTTAAGTGTTAAAACGATGCAAGTTTGTCTAATAATCAAGTGAAGAAGTACTGGATTTTAAAACTCGACAGCTAGTATCTATCAAGGTTTAAAAAGCTGTTTCAGCCCGATGCTCGACAGCTTCTCAATAGATAGGTTATCTGTCGAGGTTTATAAAAATCAGTTTTTCAGAGCTAATTTCACTTCAATCCGTGAATAGATGTTTGGGCTTTCTTTTCTCACAGCCCTAAACATATGTAAGGATTGTTTTAAGGGCCATCACATCAGATGCAACTTAATGCAAAAGTTTTTCACAAGCATATTGTGAACCAGAGACATATGCTCTAGTTCATCTTTCTATTGAAGAAGCTGCTGTGTTTGTACACCGTAGGGTTTTGTAACCAAGGAACTTTGTGATCTTCATCGTGTTGATGAACTAAAGAACTTTGCAGCCAACATCTTTCTCAAGTTGGTGAGTAAGCCGCGTACTGGGATCCGCACATCAAATTGGTTAGTCATGTACTGAGAGCTATGCATTGAAATGAGAGATTGCCATTACAGAACAAATCCAATTGGATATTGGAGTAAGGGTTAAATTGTAGGTTGGTATAAGGTACTGAGATTCCTTTACTTGTAACTGCTTGTTGTGATAATAGTGAATTCTCGGAAGTGATAGCCTTAAAATCACTTGGTGGGGTTTTTGCCGTATAGGTTTTCCCCATTCGTAAACAAATCACCATGTCAATTTATTTTCTACTACATTTTAACTTAGTTGGAGATTTGTTTGTGCTAACACACTTATTGCATGCAAATTGAATTAATTAATTAAATTGGCTAATTAATTGGTTAATTCATCATAAGGGGTCAATACATTTTTGGCCTATCAACTTTCATTACATCAACTAACTTTTGTTAATTTATTTTTTTATGATCGATTTTATATTTCAATTTCAATTACTATTAAAATAGTTTTTAATATATATGAAATTTTTTTACTAAGTAAATCACAGAAAGAAAGTGCTAGTTTCATCTAGAAGAAGTGGAGGTGAAACTTAAAAGACGAATAGAAGCAAGGTCGTGAAACTCATGATGCCAATTGTAATAATACTAAATGGATGAGGATGATGTGCTTAGGTCAATTACTTTTGTTGTTTGACAGATTTTGGGTTAGTTAATTTATTTCTGGTCTTCATTGTTTCGTCCTTCAACCGAAGTACATCTTAGAAATTCTCTAATGGTTGAATAAGAAATCTGGGGTTCAATCCCCCCTACACCAAAAATCAGTTGGTATATTAGTCTGATGATAAAGAGCTATCATCAGGAGCAGACGCCATAACTAAGTTGAAACTCTCCAAAAAAGAAATTGTATTAAATGTGTGGTACAAAAGGACTGAAGTTATCTTAATTAGTTTATACTTTTTTAAGGAACTCATCTTAGAGATTAATAAATGAAAATTTATAGACACAAGTTTTGTGCCACAATTTTTTTCACAACTTTGAGGTGGCTAACTATTGTCTATCACGTTAGAATTGTAGTGAAAATTGTGATGCTCGAGTTGTGATTGTAAAAGAACTCATCATATGTTTTAGGAGACTAACTCCTTGACTCAATAAAATAAAATACACTTAAGTCAAAAATAAATAAATAAAATACAACTATTTTATAATATAGTTATGTATTGCTAATAATATTGTGGGGGCCGATTAATCAATAACTATTAAAACCATATTAACTGGGCCTGTGGTCCATCTGGGGACGTTAAACCATCCGAGAATGCCCATATAAGATTATAAGGGGAACCAAATGAAAAGAGAAGTAGATATCACATGAGATGGGTCCAATATGCGTCCGAGGACAAAATCCATCTCGGCAATATGTGTCCGAGGATGATCTAAACGCCGCATTGTCACAAACACACTTCGAAGTTGTATTGCCACAAAAGGTGGGACATAGGACCTAGGGTAACAAAGAAAAGATAAACAAATATCTTTAACAACAGCTACCTCCGCATTAATTGCCTCTCAACCAACTCTCTGGTCATATTAATGTGGAGGTGATGCCTGAACAGTGAAGAAACAGCCTTACAGCTGCTGGTTGGAGGTTCCAGAAGGTGTTGGATGGGACAGGAAAGGATCCTCCGAACCCAACCTACACATGTGTGGTGAAGATGACACCAAAAGGGCATTATATAACATGGAAGAATGCATTGAGAGAGAAGATCGGAACTTCTAAACGAGTAGTACTTAGAAGAAAACCTTATGAAATAAAGAACTTAACTTGTTTCAAGGAGAAATTGATCGTTATATTTGTGTTAATCCATCTATAAATGTTAAGTTTAATCATTTTTCTTTTGGAGTTAATCTAGTTCTTTGATATCCACACTCTATAAATTTATTGTTTAGGCCTTTAGCGTTCGAACCCAATACGAATTTGGGATCGTTATAAATTGAGTCCTTATAATTTGTGTCGTCTGTGAGAAGAGCTTGATCTAACTTAAAAGAAATCCGGTTCAACGTTCATGATGGAGGAAGCAGGTTCGCATCGCTACGCAACAGGACCACATCAGGTAGATGCCAACCCACACCAAGCAGAGTCAAGGGGCTCCCAGCGTGGTAATCCGCACCGGAGTCCCGAACAAAGAGAAGGTCATGAGGGGAGTGTGTGCACAACTCATACCACCAAAAGTCGCTCTCGTGGGAAGAGTCATGTTTCCCATGCAAAAAATGACAGGAACCTGCAACGTGAAATTGACGAGTTGAAAAGAGAGTTGTGCCATGCCAGGCTAGAACGTTCCCCACCTTGCTCCGAACCATCATCCGAGGAGATGGATGGAGCTAGTTATAGGTGGAGATCCAGAACTTCGCCTAGTGAGACTTTTTCCTATGAAGAGGAGCACAGCCATCGACATAGGTACAAAAGCCCGCCTAGCAAAGGCTTGGGGAACAACGCCATGAACAAAACGTTAAGCCATGTCTCCAAATCGCCCTTCACAAGGAATATAGAAGATGCGATTTTTCCTCGGCGATTCCACCAGCCTACATTCACCTTATATGATGGCCGGTCAAACCCAATAGAACACGTTAGCCATTTTAGCCAAAAGATGGCTATCTACTCCAGGGATGAGACCTTGATGTGCAAGGTCTTTCCATCAAGTTTGGGACCGGTGGTGATGAGATGGTTTAATGGTTTAAGGGCCAAAACTCTATTGAGTCCTTCAAAAAGCTTACCCGGGCTTTTGGCGCTCGCTTTATCACTTGCAGTAGGGTTCCTCGGCCTTTGGGATCCTTGCTGTCTATGTCCATGCAAGAGAGCGAGACTCTCAAAACTTATTCAGATAGATACTGGAAAATGTTTAATAAAATAGAGGGAGAGCATGATGATGTGGCCATAAGTACTTTCAAGACTGGCCTTCCAGCCGAGCATGATTTAAGGAAATCTCTAACTGGTAAACCTGTTACCAGTGTACACCAATTGATGGATAGGATTGATAAGTACAGAAGAGAAGAAGAAGACCAACTTCAGGGAAAAGGAAAAGCTAAGGTAATCCCTCAGGAGAGGAGGGATTTCAGGTCGGACCGTTACAATAGTAACCGACCTCGGAAAGACTTCGTTGGACAATCAAGTTCTGCTGACACCCAGGTGGTTAATGCAGTGTTTCAAGAGCCGGTGTAGCAGGTATTGGAGAAGATAAAGAATGAGCCCTTTTTTAAATGGCCAAACAAGATGGCAGGAGAGCCTAAGAGACACAACTCGAACCTTTATTGCCACTATCATCAGGATCATGGGCACACGACGGAGAATTACAGGAATTTATGGGGCTATTTGGAGCAGTTGGTCCGAGAGGGGAAATTGAAGCAACTCTTGCATCATTCCAGTGGTAGGGTAGGCCAGGCAGGCTCAGAAATTCGTGGGGACACTTCTTCAAGACTCCCCCTTGGTATGATAAACGTTATTTTTGCCGCCCTAGGGAGGAATGGATCTTGTCCTTCTAGGGTACTGTCGGTGTCCCAACCTCCGGCCGAGGATCATTGCCAAGCATCGAAGAGAGCCAGGGTGGACGTCCCCCTGATTTTAGGCTTTTCGGATGAGAACAAGGTTGGAACCATACAGCCCCATAATGATGTTCTGGTGGTCACACTAAGAATTGGTGGGTACGATGTAAAAAGGGTTATGATTGATCAAGGTAGCGCTATTGATATAATGTACCCAGATTTGTATAAGGGGTTAGGTTTGAAACCTGAGGACTTAACAGCCTACAGTTCCCCTCTGGTGAGCTTTGAGGGAAGAATGGTCGTTCCAAAAGGACAGATCAGACTACCTGTGCAAACCGGTATGAATGTGGTGGAGGTGGACTTCATTGTTGTAGATGTTTTCTCTCTATACACGGCTATTATGGGCAGACCTTGGCTTCATACCCTGAGAGCAGTCTCATCTACTCTACATCAGAAAGTGAAGTACCCATCTGGGGGCTAAGTATTGGAGATAGTAGGAAGCCAAGTTGCAGCTCGGCAATGCCTGGTAGCGGCTATACAACATCGGCTAGAGACAGAGACCTCAGCTACCGCCGATAATGGATTATAGTAATTAAAACCCCCAAAATTACCCATAGATGGACCAGCCGACGAGGTAAAGTATGAAGATTTGGAAAGGGTAATTGTTGCTAATGATCCAGAAAGATTCTTCCAGGTTGGGGCTAAACTGCCTTTGCAAGAGAATGAGCGATTGCTGGAATTCCTCAAAGCAAATGTAGATGTGTTCACATGGAGCCCATATGAAACCCCAAGTGTAGATCCGAATTTCATTTGTCATCGACTCAACGTGAATCCTTCCGTTATTCCCAAAAGGCAACCACCTCGGCGACCATCAAAAGAACACGTTGAAGCTGTCAGAAGTGAGGTGGCCAAGCTCAAGCAAGTTAGGGCTATCAAAGAAGTTTTTTACCCACAATGGTTAGCCAATACGGTGGTGGTAAAGAAGAAGACAGGAAAATGGCAAGTGTGCGTGGACTTCACGGACCTCAATAAGGCTTGTCCCAAGGATCCTTTCCTCATGCCGAAGATAGACCAGTTGGTGGATGCAACCGTTGGTCATCCCCGGATGAGTTTTTTGGATGTCTTTCAAGGATATCACCAAATACCGTTAGCATTGGACGATCAAGAGAAAACGGCTTTTGTCACCCCTATTGGAAACTATCATTATAAAGTGATGCCATTTGATTTGAAAAATGCAGGATCTACCTATCAACGGATGATGACTAAAATGTTCGAACCGCAACTAGGCAGAAACATTGAAGTCTATATTGATGACATGGTAGTGAAGAGTAAGGTGGTGTCCGAGCATGTGGAAGATCTCACGAACATCTTTGGAATACTGAGAAAGCATAAGCTACGCCTGAATGCTTCAAAGTGTTCCTTTGGTGTAGGCTCCGGGAGGTTCTTGGGGTACATGGTGACTCATAGAGGAATTGAAGTGAACCCAGATCAGATTAAGGCCATCAACGATTTACAAGCACCTCGGAATCCAAAAGAGGTGCAGAAACTGACTGGAATGACTGCTGCTTTGAACCGATTTATATCCAGGTCGGCCGAGAGGTGTCATCCCTTTTTCCTTCTATTGCATAAGTGGAAAGGATTTGAATGGACCAAGGAGTGTGCTGTGGCGTTTCAGCAGTTAAAGGAGTACCTGTCCAGGCCGCCTATCATGTCTAGTCCTGAGGTGGATGAGGTGCTGTTTGCTTATCTGGCAATTGCCCCTCATGCAGTTAGTTTTGTCTTAATACGAGAGGACAACGGCGTCCAAAGACTAGTTTATTACGTAAGTAAGTCCCTTCATGAAGCCGAGGTGAGATACTTATCATTGGAAAAGGCCATCTTGGCGGTGGTCCATGCAACACGCAAACTTCCACATTACTTTTAGGCCCATACTGTGGTTGTTTTAACTCAGCTACCTCTCAAATCCATACTTAGAAGTGCAGATTACATTAGGAGAATTGCTAAGTGGGGCACAATCCTAGGTGCTTTCGATATCAAATATATGCTTTGCACCTCTGTGAAAGGCCAAGTCCTTACCGATCTGGTAGCTGAGTTCGCCGAGTGCCCAGAAGAAGCTAACATGAAGCAAAATGACATGGATGAAAAATCGGTTGGTCTGATCTCCACACAAGGTGATCTCTCCTGGAGAGTATATGTGGACGAAGCAGCAAACCAACGGGGGGCAGGATTGGGGCTAGTTTTGATCTCCCCTAAAGAGATCATCATTGAGAAGTCCTTGAGGTTGGGATTCTCAGCTACTAACAATGAAGCAGAATACAAAGCTTATTTGATGGGAATGAGTATGGTCCAGAAAATGGGTGGAAAGGTAGCAGAATTATTCTCGGATTCAAGATTGGTAGTCGGCCAAGTGAAGAGAGAACTGGAAGCCCGAGATCCAAGAATGCAAGGATATTTGTGTCAAGTTAGGCGTATGCAAACGAAATTTGAATCTTTCGACTTGTCACATATCCCCCGAGGTGAAAATACCCATGCCAATTCCCTAACAACCCTTGCCACCTCTTCAACACAAAGTTTTCCTCGAGTGATAATCATCGAAGATTTGTATACCCCCACCCCACTAGAAAAGGATGTATGTCAGGTTCATCAAGTTAATCTAGCGCCGAGCTAGATGGATCCCATATTGAAATTCCTCGAAAGTCACATCTTGCCCGAAGAGAAAATAGAAGCTGAGAAAATACGAAGGAAAGCTCCTCGATTTTGGTTATCCGATAACAAAAAGTTATACAAACGGTCCTTCTCTGGGCCGTACCTACTTTGTGTACATCCCAAGATATCAGAGTCACTCCTAGAGGAGCTGCATGAAGGCATTTGTGAAAGTCATACAGGGGGAAGGTCCCTATCACACTAAGCCATTACTCAAGGATATTGGTGGCCAAATATGCAGAAGGAAGCGCAGGAGTTTGTTAGAAAATGTGACCAGTGTCAAAGGTTCCCTCCAAACATCCACCAGCCTGGAGAAATTCTTAACCCTCTGTCCAGCCCTTGGCCTTTTGCTCAATGGAGGCTGGATATTGTCGGCCCTTTTCCTAAAGCCTTAGGAAACAAAAAGTATCTGCTGGTCAACACGGATTATTTCACTAAATGGGTCGAAGCTGAACCTTTGGCTAACATCAGAGACGTAGATGTTAAGAGGTTTATCTGGAAGAATATTGTCATGCGATTTGGAACTCCGCGCACTCTTGTCTCAAATAACGGCCTTCAATTTGATAGTAAGGCCTTCAGGCAATACTGTTCAAACTTAGGTATAAAGAATAGATATTCCACTCCGGCCTATCCTCAAAGGAATGGGCAAGCTGAAGTTGTTAATAAAGTAATAGTCAGTGGACTTAAGAAGAGGCTAGATGATGCAAAAGGAAAATAGGTGGAAGAATTGCCACATGTTTTTTGGACCTATCGAACAACGCCTCGACGATCAACATGAGAGACTCCTTTTTCCATGACCTATGGAGCCGAGGCCGTTATCCCTCTGGAAACTGGATTCCCAACGTTAAAGACTAGTACATTTTCCTCGGACAGTAATGATGGGATGTTGGAAAAAAGTTTAGATTTGATCGAAGAGCGAAGGGAGAATGCAATGGTCCAATTAGTTTACTACCAGCATAAATTTAAGCAAGGCTATGATATTAATGTGAAGCTAAAACCGTTAGCCGTAGGAGATCTGGTGCTGAGGAAAGTTCTGGGAACCACCAAGAATCCAGCTTGGGGAAAATTAGGGCTTAATTGGAAAAGGCCTTATCAGATTACTTAAGTAGCCGAAATAGGAGTCTATTATCTGGAATACCTAGATGAAAAAGTTGTACTCCATCCTTAGAATGTAAATAATCTCAAGAGGTATTATTATTAATAAAAGTAGTCGAGTTTGGGTTTTTCCTTTAATTTATGCTGATCATGCATCTTGTATTTCCACACCTAATGACATCTATTGAAGTATTAAACAGAAACTAAGTTATGTCAGGTCCTCGGACCACAAACTTAGTGGAAATTAATGCCCTATGACATCTATTGAAGTATTAAACAGAAACTAAGTTATGTCAGGTCCTCGGACCACAAATTTAGTGGAAATTAATACCCTATTGCATCTTGTGAAGTATTAAATAGAAACTAAGTTATGTCAGGTCCTCAGACCTCAAACTTAGTGGAAATTAATACCCTGTGAAATCTATTGGGTCACTAAGTGGGTTCCTTGGAAACTAATACAGCCTCTTGCTATTAAAATGCTAGGGCCACTTGGGCTTATGCATTCCAGGATAACAAATTCTCAAATATCGTCCTAAGATCACAGGATTTTTAATTACCTATTGGAGATATAAACCCCACTAAGCCTATGAACATCATCTAATGTATAATTGAAGTACTTTAGACCCAACTTTATTAAACTTTTAAACATTCCCTTAAGTTTCAATTTATTAGAGGGAATGTATATGTGTGCAAAATGTCTCCCTGAGATCTCATAGTATTAATGTTTATCACCCATCTTTAATCGCCAACTTTTAATGTTTATAAGTTATTTTTTCTCTTGCAAACGAAAGATAGTCAAAACGAATCCATTCAAGTTAAGATAACACAATGAACAAGTACAAAAATAAGATAAAATGGCAACAACAATAAGCAAATGGACTTAAAATCCTTACAAAAATCCTAATCAAATTATAAAATAAGTCCTATTTTTTCAACTTAATTTGGAGCTTGGGAGCTTGATCAGCTGATTTATCTGCCTCCGAGGTAGTGACTCCCTCTTTGTCCTTAGTAGCTCCCCCAGCTGGCATGACTGTGGAAGCCAAGTCCTGTTGAAAGCCTTAAGGGACTACCTCTGCCTCAGGAGCTACTGCAGTCTTGTCCAAGGAGGCTTCTGGAGGGGCATTAGCCTCTTTAACTGGCTCTGGTTGGCCAAGAGGAGGAAGACTTTAAGGAAAAACCTCCTGATTAGGATCAGTGGTTGAAGGAGTGTCTTCAGCTTGACTGGATGGAGGAGCTGAGGTGCAGATTGCAGTAAGGTAGAACACATTCTCTGCCTTCCTTAACTCGGAGGAAGCTTCAACCTCAGCTCGGTTAAGGGCTTCATTCCAAGTTTGGGCGCAGTAAATGCGGCACACCACTGGCACCTCTGCCTTTAGGGTCTCCTCCGTCTCAGCCACACCGATTTCATAGCCTTTCTGTTCGGCCTCATTCGTTGCCCGTTCGGCCTTGGCCTTTGCTCTCTCAGCTTCCTCCCTGGACTTTTCAGCTTGCTCCCTCAGTTTTTAGGTTTCCTCCAAGTGCTTCTTAAGGAATGCAACTTGTTTCCGGGCAACCTTTAATTCTACATTTGCTTCACGCAAGCACTTTCCCTGGTCCTCGGCTTGCTTTTGGAAGCCTTCCAAGGCCGAGTCAGCACTCTTGCGAGCTTGCTCCTCAGCCAAGTCTTGCTCGGATATTGTCAAAGTTTGTACAGCCAACACCCGTTTCTTCCTTTCATCGTCTAGCTGATTGTAGCAGATATTGAGCATCTCATCTAGCTTAAAAGTGTTTTAGATAACCTAAAAGGAAGAGATTAACACTATAGTCAGTAAAAAGTACACATCAGTGAGTAATGATCACAAAAAGAAAAAGAAAAGAGTTAGCACTATACCATGCCCAAATATCTTTTATTATTGAGGATGAGTTCATTCTTCCTCGCGTTCTTTATTTCGGCCATATCTCTTGGAAGTAACAAAGTCTCCTCTATAGCCGAGGCTATGTGACACCTAACGCCACCGTTGAAGTCCCTAATAGATGCATCATCTCGTAGGAGCTCCCCACCGTGCATGGATGCTGGCAACCATGCTTGTGGCTCAGGAAGTTGAATGTCAGACCTCTCCTGGCCTCACTGAGCAGGGTGGCTAGTTTTTTGCTGCTTTGCAACTCGCTGGGCATCCTCCTCACGAGTTGGACGGGACTTACCAGTATCCACCACATCCTTCCCCTTCTGCTCCCTACGCCTTTTTAACTCGGCAGCATCAGCTCTGACTGGCTGGGAAGGTTGATAAGAAGGTTGATGAGGAGCAGGAGGAGGAGACCTGGTGGGAAGAGAAGGAATCTGGGATTGCATTGATTTTTCTGGCGCATTCTTCCCAGGCTAATTCTCAATTAACTCCATTAGACTTCTTTGGGGCTTCCTTTGTATTCCCATCTCGTTAAGATCTTCCTCGGAGCGTATAGGTTGATCAAAAATCCCAAAATCTTCCGAGGAGTCTGAGAGTTCTACAACTTCTTCCTTTTCTTCCTCTTCTTCTTCGTCTTCCTCTTTCTCTTCTACTTCTTCTTCTTTGAGGGCAGGTTAGGATGAAGAGGCTCCTGTTAAGATGGTGGCCACAAAAAGGGGCTTAGTGCGAGATGTATCCTTGAGAAGTGGAATACCTTCTGGAACGATGAACCCCTTGTAGGCAACGCTAATACGGTGAAGCCGAGGATCGCGAGCTCTGATCACGCACTTCGGCACTTGGAAAGCAAACGAGAGGGGGGTGTAGCTGAGGATTAAATGGGCTGCCCAGAGTTGGCCGTCAGCTTCGCTCATGTATATCTCGGCTTTCAATACCCTATCCAAACTTGCTTTGTTGACTAAATTGAGTTTGGGCTTGGTGAAACATCTATCTGCAAAATCATTGAATTGAAATGAAGTGTCATTAGGGATAAGAATACTAGGACTCAAAACAAAACCAAAAAAAAAAAAGGAAAAATATGTATGTATAAACTGAACATTATGAATCTATGACTGCATTCCCACCTGGTGTTCCTTCCTCCATAGGGCATGACAGACCATCATGCGATTCCCTATAAAAGATGAGGAAATCCTTTTTTAGATTCTTGTTTGAAGTGGGAAGGCACTGAATTAGCCTCACCTCAGGATATCTCGACTTGAGATAATACCCCTGCCCCTTCAAATGGTGGAGGTTGTACACCCAATTCACGTCATGATGGGTCAGGTTTAGGTCCATTCTCTCATTCAAAGCTTCTATACTTCCAAGGACCCTAAACATGTTTGGGGCACACTGAGTTGGGGATAACCTAAAGAACCTAAGGTAGCTTCTAGTAATCTTACCCATGGGGATGGTTATCCCGCCTTCTATGAAGACAATCATGGAAATAACCACTTCCCCTGTTTTTCTAGCGCCAGCCCATTCCCCTTGGGCTACGTACCTCATACCCACTGTTGAGGGAATCCTATACTTAGCGCGGAAATTTCTCATACCTTCCTCGGACTCAACCAGACATCGAAACTTACCCTCCTTTTTCCTCATTTTCCTAAAGGGTTTAGTAGAGAAATTAACGAGTTTAAGATGAAAGCTGTAAAGGTTTTGAGAAAACTTACAGGTTTGAAAGAGGGTCCTCGGACAAGATTTCAGTATTTGTAGATGCCAGGAAAATGACGAAAAATGAGAAAAATGTTCAGTGTATGAGCTCTAGAATTGTGTGATTACTGAAGGTAAGAAAGAGAATTGATTTGAGAATTCCTTTATAGTCGTGTAGAAGTTATGAGCGGGAAAGTTCCCACTCGCGAAACGAGATAGACCCTCCACCATTCGATTTACATCTTACCATTGAACGTGGGGAGACAAGGGCGTCGCCAAAATTTAATGCTGCCACGCTCAGGATGCTGAAGCGTCAGGAGCATGCCCAAAACATAAAAGGATATGGGCTTGTGACATCAAAATCAATCTTTTCTCCCGAGGAGTCAAAAAACAAGATTTTGAGGGGCTATTGTGGAGGCCAATTAATCAATAACTATTAAAACCATATTAACTGGGCCTGTGGCCCATCCGGGGACGTTAAACCATCTGAGAATGCCCATATAAGATTATAAGGGGAACCAAATGAAAAGAGAAGTAGATATCACATGAGATGGGTCCAGTATGCGTCCGAGGACAAAATCCATTTCGGTAATATGTGTCCGAGGACGATCCGAATGCCGCGTTGTCACAAACACACTTTGAAGTTGTATTACCACAAAAGGTGGGACATGGGACCTAGGGTAACAAAGAAAAGATAAACAAATATCTTTAACAACAGCTGTCTCCGCATTAATTGCCTTTCAACCAACTCTCTGGCCGCATTAATGTGGAGGTGATGCCTGAACAGTGATGAAGCAGCCTTACAGCTGCTAGTTGGAGGTTTCAGAAGGTGTTGGATGGGACAGGAAGGGATCCCCCGAACCCAACCTACACGTGTGTGGTGAAGATGACACCAAGAGGGCAGTATATAATATGGAAGAATGCATTGAGAAAGAAGATCGAAACTTCTAAACGAGTAGTACTTAGAAGAAAACCTTATGAAATAAAGAACTTAACTTGTTTCAAGGAGAAATTGATTGTTATATTTGTGTTAATCCATCTATAAACGTTAAGTTTAATCGTTTTTCTTTTGGAGTTAATCTAGTTCTTTGACATCCACGCTCTACAAATTTATTGTTTGGGCCTTTAGCGTTCGAACCCAATACGAATTTGGGATCGTTACAAATTGAGTCCTTACAAATATTTACCCTAGTGATTTGGAAGAGATCTCCCGAAAAGTATTTACTATTTAGTTCCCATTTCAGCCAGCTTATCTCCATCGTCTTTCATTGACTAATTGGGATGTATTTCAATGATGTTCGTTTTTCCAATTATGAAGAATGATATCAATTTTTTATATTTTTTAATTGTTATATTTCTACACTTTGAGAAGGTTTTGTAATGTTATGACTTCTTCTTTTTTTATTATGTTTTATGAGTTTTAATTTTATGAATGATATATTTTACTATGTGCCCATCTTCATCATTTTTTATTGACTAATTGGCATGTATTCCCACGGTGCTCGTTTTTCCAATTATGAAGCATGATATCAATTTTTTATATTTTTTAATTGTTGTATTTCTACACTTTGAGAAGGTTTTGTAATGTTATGACTTTTTTTTTTTTTTTTTATGTTTTATGAGTTTTGATTTAATGAATGATATATTTTACTATGCCAGCTCATCTTCATCATCTTTTATTGACTAATTGGCAAGTATTTCCACGATGCTCGTTTTTCCAATTATGAAGCATGATATCAATTTTTTTATTTATTTAATTGTTGTATTTCTACACTTTGAGAAGGTTTTGTAATGTAATGACTTCTTCTTTTTTTTATTATGTTTTATGAGTTTTAATTTTATGAATGATATATTTTACTATGTGCCCATCTTCATCATTTTTTATTGACTAATTGGCATGTATTTCCACGATGCTTGTTTTTCCAATTATGAAGCATGATATCAATTTTTTTATATTTTTTAATTGTTGTATTTCTACACTTTGAGAAGGTTTTGTAATGTTATGACTTTTTTTTTTTTTTAATGTTTTATGAGTTTTAATTTAATGAATGATATATTTTACTATGCCAGCTCATCTTCATCATCTTTTATTGTCTAATTGGCATACATATTTCCATGATGCTCGTTTTTCCAATTATGAAACATGATATTAATTTTTTTTTAATTGTTGTATTTCTACACTTTGAGAAGGTTTTGTAACGTTATGACTTCTTTTTTCTTTTTTCTTTTAATGTTTTATAAGTTTTAATTTAATGAATGATATATTTAAAATAAAGTTTAAGAAATTTATATGAAAAAACAAATTGTGTTTGGTTGGACAGGCAAGTATTGTGAGTGCCAACTTAGACAGGAGAGGGAAACAAACCCTTCCTAAAGTGAAAGTGGGGCAGGGGTGGGGGATTAAGACGTGCACCATACTCACCCAATTGCCATTCCTAACCTTTGAAGAATTTTATATATATATATACACACAAACACACATTATATTGGAAAAGCTCTAAAAGATTAAATCTTATAATAAAATTTCACAAAACTGAGGTATCAATTCACCATAGATCAAAATAAAAAGAAATAAAATAGATATTATGTCAGATTTCGTTAAAACTCAAAACAAAAATATTGTGGAATTTCTTTGTATCTTTAGACATTCTAAACAAATAAAAGGCTTTAAAAAAAATGAGGGTGAAAAGAAAAATAAAAGTAAAACAAAAGCAAAGTTGTTTACGCTTAATTAACTCATTCAAAGAATGGAAATAGTGATGGCTCGGCTAGAGGCTTGGAGAGAAAATTAATGTCTTAGTCGGTAAGTAGAGAAAATTCGTGTCGGTCACGTGTTTGAGTGACCGGTATGCACGAGATATCTACTCTTTTCTCTTCGCCAACTACCCGTAAGTACAAGCTCAGGGAAAGTTGGTGTCATGGGAATTGATTTCCCCATATTGCTATTTTCTTCACGGTGATAATTATTACTTATCTAAAAATAGAATGCTTGGGTTTTTGGGCATTGCCATGTCAGTAAAAGCTTGCCAAATTCCAATAGGTCACGGAATTTAACTTCTTTGGGTCCAAGAACTACAAAAGAGAGTGAAAATAATCCAAATCTATGTTGTCATCAATTATACTTAAGCAAATTAATACACAAGTTTTAATCAATTTACTCTAAATGACTTTCATGGATTGGAATTTGAAAAAAAATAGGGTGAGGTTTAGGTCCAATGCATGTAGTGTATTGGACTATTAAGATGGTGGCATGTATTTAAAAGTGAACACATATTATTATCTCAACGGGTCCAGTGTCCAGTTGCACTGGACCCAAACCTCACCCAAAAAAATATATAGCAACATTAAAATATATCCCTATAGGATTAGCCAAAAGAGTTAGTGTCTATTTGAGAACAACTTATCCAGTTTTTACTGAAAACATTTTGTTGAAAATATGCTAAAAAGCTGTATAGAAAAACTAAAAGTTAAAAGTTAAAATTGATGCCAAACAAATTGTAATAGTATTGGTTCAAGGACGTAAGCTTTTTAAGAAAATGATTGACTCTAATTAATGTTTTGAGTACTAAACGCAAACTAATTCATGTTATTTTCCTGAGAATAGTTGCTCTGGACAAATTTTCAAACAAAATTAAGGGCACATATGTACACATTTGGCAAGAAAACAAAAGGGTACCCTACACTACGTTCTTGCTTGTTTTTTTTTTTTGGCTAAGCACATTAGAGGAGAATCGTAGCACAAAGATTCCCTCTTGTGGGATGGATAGATCGAAAGGGGTGGAACTGCAACAAGGAATGTAACTAATCTGTGCTCGTATGGGCTTGCGTAACCGAGCTGATACTGTACCAATTAGAACGTGAATCCTTGATTCTTCCAAGACCAATCACTAGGAGAAGTCAAGAACATCGACTTTGATGGCTAAGAGTATTCGCATAAGCTCATGCAAAATTTGTCTATTTTAGTATAAAATTTTTTTTTTCTTATTTTACATACTCACTTTTTAGAACACTTCACGTCAGATTATCTATTTTACATTACATTTCATTAAAATATTGATTTTTCTTTTATCATTTCTCTTTCTTTACGCAACAACCACCATCCACTCACTTCCTTCATCCTCAAGATACGTAAAAAATAATAAATAACTAAATACAAAATGCAAAATGAATAACACTAGTTTAAATTTACATGGTTATTATAGTAAACTTGTAAATTTACACAATTATACATAGACTAATGTGAGTCATTTTTAGGCAAAATTATATAAATTCTACATCTTTTTTTATTATACACGAACTGAATGCTTAGTTAGTATGTTAAGATTTTTAGGAATGAAATATTGAAGAGTAATAATGATTCTTAATGTGCATATGGTGTGGGGGTGATGAGTTTTTTTGTAGGACATGGAAGAGGTGAGTTTGGTGGGTATTTCTCCCAAAACCAATTGTTAGGCATGTCGCTACTAGGTTATCCCCCTCAGGTTAGCTAAGGAGACGTGTGTCAAAATTACAGTGAAATGAACAAGTCTAATCATAGTTAGTGTACATTTGGCATTGGCTTGAAAAGCCAGCTTTTTTTACTATTTAGCTTATTTTTGGTATTATTCATGTGTCCCATTGTATTATTTCAGCTACATTTTAGCTTTACCTACAATCTTTTCAGCAAAAAATTTTCAGTTTCAACTAAATAAGCTGTTCCCAAATAAACACTTAATGTAATTGATAATTGATGAGGCATAATAAATGTTAATGTTAGAGAAAGGGGATGATAACACTCCCCTCTAGGAAGATTGTTTATACCAATTGATACCCATAGGTCTATGGACACATCATCTCTAAAGCACCCAACTATTGTGGTCCTAAGGGCCATTAACTACCGGCCCGTTTGGATGGAGAAGGGAAAGAGAGGAGTAGAGTAGAGTTGACTGAAAATTGACTAATCTTGGCCTAAATATACTCTAGTCTACTTTACTCTACTCTATCTCCCTCTCCCTCTCCCTCAATCCAAACGAGCTAAGGGCACTCTCTTTGTTGGTTGAGCCTATACAGACTTCAAGTTGTGCTCTCCTATTCACCAATCACATCAATCCTTAGGGGAGTATTTTTCATTTTCCAAAATGAAATTTGTGTGGACTTGACGATATGGAGGTTGATGGAATATCTACATTAGGTAGAACCAAAAGGAAGACATAATATTGAAATACAAAAAATATAAAAACGAAATAAAACTTAAAAGAACTAAACTGAAAACATTTCAAAATTAGAGAATAATTTGTAATTTAGTTTTTTTTATTATTATTAAATATGTGAAGAGGTGAGAAAGTGGTCAAGCCTTAGTATGATAATAAGTACCTTCCACCAAAAGTGATAGATCTTAGATTTCACTCTAGGAATCAGCATAACCAAACAAAAATGGATTTTTGTGCACTGGGTACAGCCTTTTGTGTAAAGAAGTGAGATAAAACTCAAGCAGTTTATGTTTATAAACTCTTCTTATTATAATGAAGGTAGGTTATCTTATTATAAGATTATATAGTTTGATGCGCCTGTTTGATCTATTTGGCATCTTGAACTATTTTGATAGGGGAATATGATTATTTTGAATTATGAAAAAATTGGTTTATTTTTATATTTTTGTGGACTATTTTATATTGATTATATAGTTGATTTACACAATATATATGTTATGTTGTACATGTTTTGAGTTATATAAAAAGTGTTATCAATTTTTCCAACTATAAAAAATATCAGAAAATATTTTCTAACTAGTTTTCTAGGTCACTATCAAATATAGATATAAACGAGACATTTTTTTAGAATTTTTTTTTTTTTTTTTTTAGAAAAGACCTATGTTTTAGTAAAACGCTTTAGGTAGAAAAAAATTGATCATTCAGAAGCAAAAATTCATCAAAAATCTCGAGAAGTCTAGGCAAAAATTTTGCCAATTCTACAGGTAGTTGAGTTTGCCCTTCGCCATCATTCACTCTCAGATGCTTGTTTGTTCAACTACATACGAAAAGAGAAAATTCGAAAACTTTTTTTGTGATTGACATATGTACGTTTGAAATCATGAAAATCCTTTTTTCCTAAGAAATAAACAATGCATGTTATGACTTTTGGGAACCTATCTATTAAGAGAGGGAGCCCCTCTCGCTGCCATAGCCAAACTCCCCTGTATTTTCCTTTTCATTCAAGTCACCTCTTTAAGCTATCTAAATAAGCATAAAAGTTTATTTGAATACCGCTTATTTAATTGAAACTGAAAACTTATTGTTGACTATAAATAAAAATAAAAGTTAGTTGAAATAATACAGTGGAACCTATAAATAGTGCCAAAAAATACAGTGAGACTTATGAATAATAGCAAAAATAAATTAAATAGTAAAATAATTTATAATTTTAATCCACATCCAAATGTACACTAAGACTCTAAACGAACTATATATCTTACAAAATAGCAATGGCCCCTTCTTGAGAAATTGGCATTAATTATGTTTAATTTTGGTCCTGCCCCTAGGTAGGTTAAATTACTCCAAGGTAAGTATCTATCAAGTGGTTTGGTCCTGTCCTTATGTCGTGTCTCTTTTTTCAAACATTATTAGACTATTCTTGTAAAGGAACCTTTACGTATACATGCTATTACAAGTCTCTTTTTCAATGGACACATGTTAAAAGAGCTAAGCAAGTCATCTAATCAAGTCATCTACTAAGTCTTCTTCCAAAACTAACAAAGCTTCTAGTATCAACCTTCTAGTATCAACAACTCGAGGAACATAAGTCTTTGTAATGTTATTTACAAAAACTACTTTTATAATAATTGTCAATAGACTGAAAGCACTACTCCCCAAAATTCATACCTTGGCAAATTGAATTCGAGCCTAGAAGACTCATTCTTCTTTTTTTTCTTTTTTTCTTTTTGATGGGAAACCTGAAAATTTCATTAAACAACAACAGAAGACAAATGGATTACATCGTCAGTACGCGCGTGCTCAATAAGCCTAGGAGTTTCATCCAGAGGTTAACCACACTATTAGCTTGGGGAAAAAAAAGGAAATTTTAGCTATATATAGGGATAGATTTGGACATGAAAAAAAACCTTTGATACATACATAGACTAACATCAACCAAAGACAAAAGAATTGCAAAATCAATAGTGAAAAGCCTGCTATGGTAGTAAGTGATCGGATAGAAGTGAACCAAATTCAAGAAGAGGTTAACCACACTATTAGCTTGGGAAAAAAGAAAAAGGAAATTTTAGCTATATATAGGGATAGATTTGGACATGAAAAAAAACCTTTGATACATACATAGACTAACATCAACCAAAGACAAAAGAATTGCAAAATCAATGGTGAAAAGCCTGCTATGGTAGTAAGTGATCGGATAGAAGCGAACCAAATTCAAGAAGAGGTTAACCACACTATTAGCTTGGGAAAAAAGAAGAAGGAAATTTTAGCTATATATAGGGATAGACTTGGACATGAATAAAAAATCTTTGATACATACATAGACTAACATCAACCAAAGACAAAAGAATTGCAAAATCAATAGTGAAAAGCCTGCTATGGTAGTAAGTGATCGGATGGAAGTGGACAGAATTCAAGAAAATGGTGTGTTTGGATACCGTTTATTTAGCAGAAGTTAAAAAATTATTGCTGAAAATACTATAAATAAAGGTAAAAGTTACTTGAAATATTACAATAGAACTTATGAATATGTCAAAAAATGTAATAAAACTCATAAATAATAACAAAAATAAACTAAATAATGAAATAATTTTCATTTTTTATCCTACCCAAAACGCGTACAAAAGCTTTTGAAGATTCTAACATTTGAAATCGCAAGTGGCATCATAGATACACACATCCTTGAACGGTAAGAAATGGCTGCCTTATGGCTTCATTGATCACTTTTATCCAAAAATTTATGACAACCAATTGACAGGAACGACCGACGTTAACGTCCTTTCACTTTTAGACAATGGGACATTGTACTAACTACTAAGCTCTCATTAAATTTTCTGAAAATTTTGGCAGCTGGTGTTGGAAAACTTTAATGGCCTAATTGATCAGCAGTCCATGAGTGACCACCCACTTACTTATCATGTTCAGGTCGGAGTACTTGTAGGACTGCCACTGTCCATTCGGTTTTTCACTTTTTGTGGGTGTGGGCTCGTTGCGGAAGCCAGAAAGAAGAATGCACAATAATACATTGGCTTTATTATTTGGGAAAAAATTTTCTAGGGCTGCAACCAATTATTGTAGACCAATTTTTACCATTATAGAATGTGGTTAATTGTGAGTAATGAAAAAAAGTTATGAGTTCATATGAAAGTTTGTCATATAAAATAATTGTGAAAATTAATGAAACTTGCTGTGAACTCGTACGTTGTACGTGATAATTATTTTTATAATGATTTTTTTTTTTTTTTTACAATTTAAACTAATTTAATAAAGAATAATGTATTTCATAATCATATTTTTATTTATTATAGAAAAAATCATAAATATAATATAAGAGCAATCATAAATCATAAATATAAATTTTGTGGTACCAAAATGAAAAAAATACAGTTTTTCTCAGAAATTCAAAAAGCAAATTAACGAAAATATTCATTTTTTAATAAAAGTTTTTGTGGGGGCTATGGCCCAAAGTAACGAGTTGGGCCTTGGGCTTGTCCGAGGACACTAGCGAGTCCGAAGAGACAACATGACTTAGATAATCTATGTTACAAGCCTTATCATAGGAGACAAAGAAAGAAGGTCCAAGGAGGGACTTCTCCTTGGACGCTGAAAATCCAGAGCAAACATACATTCAAACTGTTGAGGCACACTCCCTAAACACGTGAAAAGGAAGAAAACTCAAAATATCTAAGGAAAGGTTGCCACCACCACATTAAATAAAATACAGCTGTTTTTCTGGCCGCATTAATGTGGAGAAGACCCCTGAACAGTACTACTTTAGCTACCGCAACTCACAAATGATTGAAAGAGGTGTCTGATGGGATAGATGCTCAGGTATGAATCCAGGTGACCAACAGGTGTAAGGTCCAGATAATCAGAGAGAGCCTATATAATGTAAGAAAGCTCCCACAAAAGGGGGACGGAGAATAAAAGGAAGAAAAGGAGAGGGAGAGATCGAGAGCATGTAAAAGAACCCTGATATGGTGATTTGTGATCCTAAAAGTTCCAGTCTCCTTGGAAAAAGGTCTTTTGACCGTGACAGATCTTACTTCCAGTCTCCTTGGAAAAAGGTCTTTTGACCGTGACAGATCTTACTTCATGTTCATTTACCTTTAAATCTCATGCAAGTCGTAGTTCAACTCATTTTAACCTAGTTCTTTGACCCATACTCTAAATAAATTTATTGTATTGGGCTTTTTGGGCCAAGATTCTAGAAAATCTGGAGTTGGGCTCCAAATCTAGTCCCTACAATTTTTTATAACATTTTGTGAATCGTTAAAAAGAATATAAAATTTTGAAATTATTCTTTTAGTTTCAAACAAAATTTCTCAAACCTTATTTTTTCTACCTACAATCCAAAACACCGAAAAACGTAACTAAGAAAATTAATAAACTTAACAATAATTAATTGGACCAATTAGGAAAAATAATTTGTTGTTGATAATCTATTAAGGTTATTTTCTTTTCAACAATTGTAATTTCATCCACCTAAAACATATTATAGAATAAACAATTATTAGCAAAATCTAAGAATTCAATTTCTATATATGCATTGTTATAAAATAATAATAACAATTAAAGTAAAATTACAAAAGTTAAAATTTGTCACCCATCTGATTATTTTCGTTTGACTAACCTTTGCTTTTTTCTAAATAAATGACATTATAGAGTATTTCTAATACAACTATTACAAGTATTTTGTTCACCACAAAGAATTAAAAATAAACAAAAATTAGTAAAGTTTCATAGTTTAACATCTAAATTGAGCACTATAAAAAATCACGATGTGTCATAGAATAAATACCAAATTATCCAAATTATGCTATGTAATAGAATAATATTATATTTTTATATGCTATATTTAATTCTTTATAATGCAATAGGATAAAATTTAACAATCAAAGAGAACAAAAAAAAAATTCAAAAAAAAAAAAAACTAAGTCTCATTAACCTAAAGTAGAGTTTTAAATAATATAAAAAATTATTAGCCTAAAGCAGAGATACAAGAAAAATAAAAAAATCCACCAAACAGTTGAGAGAGAGAGAGAGAGAGAGAACATTTGTTTTGTGAGGGAAAACTATGCATACAATGGAAGAGATAGTGACAAGTTTATAGTAAGAAGGTGTGAATAAGAAGAGACAAAAATAAAAGAAGATGAAGGGGAAGAGGAAGAATGATATTAATGTAGAGGCTAGTGGGGAGATGAAAAGGTAAGGAGGTAGAAATGTTGGAGAAGTAGTAAGGAGATGAAAAGGTAAGGAAGGGAGAAAGGTTTGAGAAGTATAAATATTAAAAAAATAAATGTTAAAAACAATTATAGGAAAATTGAAAAGAAAAAAGATAATGACATGAACGCTGATGTGACTCAACTAGAACGTAGCAACAATAAATGCTACGCTTCAGTTTATATATATATATATATATATATATTAGTTGTAATTCTATAATAACTCTTAGTTTGGATAGTATGTACCTTGTTAATACACCAAGACATGTGGTAGGGTTTTCTTGATTTGAAATTAGGTGTGAATTGGTGAAATGTGGAGTGATAATGAACCAATCGTTCTTAAGTTTGGTGCTGGTGTATGAATACACTATCATTCCTACTCGGGGTGTTCTAGTTGTTGTTGCAAGTGTGCTCCAAACACTAACTTTTAATGTGAGTCCCACATTGGTTTAGAGTGAACTCTTTTTTTTTTTTTTTTCTTTTTTTGTGATTAGAAACTATTGCGAATCTCTTTTGATATCTAAATATATGGGATTTAGTATAGACTTTGACCTTATCTATATCACATACACCACTCCATCTCATCTTGTGCTACCTACATGTGATCAACTTCTTTACTTTTTTTTTTAGACTTTTCCTTAGCTATTTAATTGCTCCATCTCTATCGAAACAGCACCATTGTCCCTTTATTCTCCATGAAGTGCTTTGCCTCTCTCCACATATTTTCTTCTTGTGTGAATGGTATTCTGCCATCACCGATAATAAAGGAAACACATTTTAGAAGATTTTTCTTAAACCTCTATGAGTGAAAGTGCGTCCAACACAAAAGTGTACACCATAATCTAATCTTGAGAGGTTGTTTGACCTGAGAATCAATCATATCAAGTTTTATTCTTTTTGATACATTGATAATTTAGGATAGAGAAATTTGAACCCTAAATGTTTTTGTTGGAAACACCAGGAGTTACCAGTTAAGGTACAAGCTTAAAGTTCTTGGCGCATCAAGTTGCACTTGGTGCAACTTTAAATAGTGTCACATCACCTAATAACTTTTTATTTAGTTTAAATTTTAAAAATCCCGCCATTAGGATACATGTTCTTTATATTCTTAGAAAGCATGCAAAATTTTATACCAATCGAACTGTTTACTATTTGATCAAGAAACCTGTCTTTTGTTTATAATTTTAAAAGACAAAAACCTGAATAAAAATTTGATAAATGACATAGTTATTGATTTTTAATTTGAAAAAAGAAATTGGTAGATGTATTAATAACATAGAAAACATGTAATTCAATGGCATGATCTCAAAATTTTAATCTAATAAAAAGTTATTAAGTGATGTAACATTTCTTAGAGTCACACTAAATATCTTGACCCACGTATATACTCTCTCACCAGGGTGAACACAATGCATTTTATGACTAAAACAGCGATTTTAAGTAGGGTATTTTATTATATTTAAATACTAATAATATAATATTTGTTTAAATTTTGATAATGAATGTTGTTTTTCATAAATGAATTTGTCAATTTAAGTGCTATTAAGTAATGAACATTGGAATTTAGTAATGAATTTGTCTAGAAAACTAATATTTCTTATTTTAATTTTGATAGAGAGAAAGAAAGAGTTTGTCCACCTTCCATGTGTTTGGAAGATTGAAAATTTTACAATTTTTTTTTTAATTAAATAGTTGATTTGAATCTTGGATGTTTCCATTGAAAACTCCAAAAGATACTAGTTGAGTTACAAAGTTTTTGATAGAAAGTCAATCCTATCTCTCATAGTACTTGGATCCACAAAGGGACTATCTACATACGCATGAATGCAAGAGTTATCTTAGGTTCTTTTATTAATAGGACTATTTTCTTTCATTTGGGAAACTTAGACCATTACTTAGGTGGTATAAAGGTTGAGTCAGCCCTATCTCTCACAGTTTTTGGATCCACACATTATGAGAGGGACTATCTCCATATGCATAAATGCAAGAGTTATCTTATGCTCTTTTATTAGTGGGACTATTCTCTCCAATTTTTATAATTGTTCTTTCTTTTCTTTTCTTTTTTTGATAATTTGTCTCAATAAAATCTTACTGTAATTATACATTTTTATTTTTAATATGGTCACGTGATTGCTACATAATTTTTCCATCCATAAAGCTAATGAAAATTAGTTCCAAAGGGAGGTGTTATATGGAAGAACAGAAACCTTAAACAATGTTTTTGCAACTGACTCAAACCTCAAGGCGTATTTTTGCATTTTGGCCCAATAAAATAAAATAACTTCGGATCCACCTCAACCTTAAATTATTGGGCTGGGCCAACTTTTGTGGGCTGATTCTTGAGAGACTGGGCTGGGCTGCAGCCATAAACCTACTCAGAATAGCTCAACAACGTGGCCCAGTTCAGCCCAAGACTTCTGAAATTGGTCCCGGTTCACTTGCAAGACCGAGTCTTTCTTCTCAAAATCTCTCTCTCTCTCTCCTTCTGTCTAGAGAGAGATAGTTCCTTATGGATAGCTCAGTCCCGCGCTTTCCTGTCACCTACAAGAGTCTCTCATTGGATATTAAGGTAAAAAGATTCCGACTTTTGCTTTTTCATTGGATTTCTTTATCTAATCTTACTGAAAACAAACCATGTTGCCCATCACCTGTTTGATTCAACGCTTCAATGTAAAATCCCAATACTTTATTCTGTGTGATTTTGGTAATAATGGGTTCTTTGTATTTTTCATAATTTACTTTGGGTTGCTTCTGAATATCACTTTAGTGATAAGATTAGGTGATTTGAAGTAATGGGTCAATGGTGTCAGTGACAGTAAGATGGGCTTGTGGGGCTTTTAATTCTGGAATTACAGTTTGCTTTAAAAACCAAAAAACAAAAACAATGTTTGGAATAATTTCTCAGCTGGAGTAAGGGCTTTTGTAATTTTTAACCATAATTGAATGGAGAATTCTGATTTGGCTTGTTTTGGTTTTCTGAAATTTATGTGGATTGCATACTTTGAAGACCTAACTCAAATATAAGAAGTATGATACTACATATTATGGTATCTAGTTTCTTTCTTGTTGATATAACTATGTATTTTTATTAGATGAGAGAAAAAGAATCAAGTGAGGCTTCATTTCAATGAAATACCTGAATGCAAAGGTTAGGCTTGCTAAGAATGTGAGACAGGTGACATAGGGACATTGAATTTTATAGGTCTTACAAAGTGTGCACAAGTAAGTCAGGATCTCTAAATGGTTCTGTTTTAGTTTCAACTACCCCAATCAATTTCATGATGGAAATCATGGTCCTTTTGGGTTTAACATTCCTTGTTTTGTTTGCTTGGCTATTGCTACTAATGTGTTATTTCCCAGTTGCTTATTTTGTTTCTGCTTGTCAGGGGAACAAAACAGATGTAGTCCTTTGTAGTTATGATGATCATTTTCTTGTAAGTTCTAAGTTCCTCTTCATTTGGATTTTTTTTATTGGTGACCCTCCAATAGGGGACGGGGTGTTGATGGCTTCATGTTTGTGTGCACTTCTAATGTTTGAAAAACTTTTAGGTGATTGCAACTCAAATAGGAGCCATGGGGACAATACTCCATGCCAGGTCTGCATATTCTTTTCATTGAACTACTGGAGCAATCCTGTGAAGTGGGATTTCTTTGTTGCTTCATAAATTATATTTCAGTTCAACATTGCTGTAATTATGCACATTAGTTCCTTTCTCACTTTGTCCAATTCTTTGTTCATATGGAAACTTTGTGGCTTATGATAAAAATCCTGTTATTCTTTACTCCTGTTCTGTTCTGTGAAGTATTATATCATATATTGTCCTCCAGTCAGCCTAGAATGGTTGACACAATTTAGTTATTCTATGTTTTTGTACGTGCTTGCTGACCTGGGAGGTTTGCATAACTTACATCCAAAAAACTCTCTCATGTTTGTTGAGTAGAAGGAATGATCTTGTTATGTGGCTTTTTTAATAAAACAAAATCTTGAGAGAGAGAGAGAAAAAAAAAATAAATGAGGGAAAACTTGATTCCAGTACTTGATAATAAGAAGAGAATTTAAGGTCAACAGACTCAACACAGGGCTGAGAGGAGGAAGAATTTTTTTTTTTTTTTTTTTTTTTTTTAAATCCTATAGTTTGACCATTTAAAAATGTGAGAGATTGATTGCATAGCAATGTGACATTGTAATCTCATCCTTGGATGTGAGAATCACATGGAACCATTAAATGATAATTCTACTGAGAGGAGCTTCTGAGATATATATCTCTCTTCATCACCAGGAAGGAGGAAGGGGTGTCAATCGAGCCAACATTCAATGTGTCTGCAGTATTTGGCAAACGAGATGAGGTAGGCTAGCTTGGGCTCTAGCCTCTTAGTATGATAACTGTTAATTTAACTTATACTGATTTCAACCCACTTCAACAAATGCAGCCAATGCTGCTGGCATGTGCTCGTCAGTTAATTCAACACATCAGGTATATTTCCAGTTCAAAATATTTACGAAAGTTTTAAAGCTATTTTTTGTTCCTTGCTTCTCAGAACTAGAATTTGCTAGCAATCATTTTTTTCTTTGGGAGAATTTATTTTGTAAAATCATTTATGTGAATGCTAATAACAAGGTATTCATCTTCTCACATTTAGCCTAAAAGAGGAATTACTAGCATTAATAGAATGCCAATCAGCGTAAGTGGCATCCAAATATAATAGCAATGTATGTTCTGGATACCTGTTTCCATGGAATCTGTTACCTGAATCACAAATAATTTAATGTGTCTTGTTGTGTGTTCAGCATCTCAGGCTCCTCCAGGTCATTGGTGATCTCTCTTGGACTCAAGGACCATTCTGCGGTACTATTCAAAGATATTCACATCTTCTTTATTTATAAAAATAAATAAATTCACCTCTTCTTTGGAACAAATGACACAGTATAACTCATGATCCCACTTTGTTATACAGGAGACACTGAAGGGAGTTGTTTCTGCTGTTATTGAGAACCGCCTCTGGTAACGTAATGTAACTGAACTTAAAGCATTATGCTTAAAACCTCAGATGTTGGTTTCATTCTCCAGGACTCAAGCCTGCTGCATTTGCAGATTGATAGTCGCTTTCTAGTTGCATATTAATACTCACTTAACTAGCCTGAATGCAAATGTAGTTCAATAGTTATCGCTGGGGTACATGTCATTAGATATGAATGTTCAACCATTGCTTAATGATTTGTATCTGAAACCTTACTTTAATACAAGGACTGCTTTGATTTTTAGGGCTCTCTCTCTCTTGCTCTCTCTCTCTCTCTCTCTTGTGGCAGGGGAAGCACTCCTACCAAACTCAGCTGCTATGGTCCAATACTTCTATATAAGTGAACGAGTATAGCATGTCAGCATTAATTCCAAGTTGGGACTGAACCTACCATAAATCTGCTTGAACAGCATCATCTCAGATTATTCAATAACAAGCTCAGTTTATCTTATCAAGAATAAATAAACAATAATAATTAGTAGGGAAGGGAAATGCTGCCCCAAAGTAGGCATCTCTTCAAATAACCCGCCCCCTCTCTCTGAGCTACATAGCATCAGTTCTCATGGAAACTTTCTAATTTCCTGACACACTTGGCCTACTTCCTAGCAGAAGCAGAAACCGCCTGTGTAGATAGCTTTAATGGGTTCTTCAACATGAATAAATGCAGACCTATGTTAGGGCCCGTTTGGATTGAGGAGGAGTAGAGTAGAGTTGGCTGAAAATAAGCTAATTTTAGGTCAATTCTACTTTATTTTACTCTATTACTCCTCCCTCCCCCATAATCTAAATGGACCATTAATCTTGAGAGCCTTCAGTGAGGAAGATCAAATCTTTTCTGAATATTTACACGTGGTTCCAAGAAGTAGCCAACTTTTGTGATCTCACATTCTCACTTCAAATGCTACTTTCTTAGCTTGAGACTAGAGATCCTATAGTTTCGGCCATTTCAAAGGTCTGCATTCCATGTGTAGTTCTGCTTAAAATAACAAACGATCTACATTAAATTGCAGATACCAATCCAAGCCTCAAGTGGAAACCACATGCTTCCCAAAGATTGAAACCAATGTAAATTTCTTGTTTAACCTGAAAAAGTGAAAATAGGATAACATGAAAAATAACTCTAAAAACTTCTCCTGAATAAAATGCTTTGGGAAGGATGCTTAAAATATAATGCTTTGGTAACATTGTTCTAATAAAATTATTTATATTTTTGGAAATACGTGTGGGTAAAAAGTGTATAGAAATACGTATAATGTTAATTAAAAACTGAAAAGTGTTGCTTAAAATGTCATACCATATGGCCCCAAATGTCCCAAGTTGTGGCTGGGAATATGACAAAGGAGGATTCTAGGGTGGACTTATTAGATAGTCTTGACAAGTCTCTGAAGACCTCATCCTTGAGGCCTGAATATTTTTTGAAAAAAAAAGCTACTTCACTCCCCATTGTACAAGTTTTAGCAAAATATCTCACATACGAGGTGTATCTTTCACTATTTCACTTGTATAATTATATATTGGATCTATGGAAGTAGGAAGTAATTAATACACCCACTTAACTAAAACAAGAGTGATTAGGTTTAAGTAACACGAGAGAGAGAGAGAGAGAGAACAATGGCATCCCAAAGCAACCTCTTGGATGGATGTCCTGCGTTAAACACCTTATAGCACTGGCAATTGCAATTATTAGTATAAGTTGATTATAGAAAATTTGTCTTTTAAAAAATTTGATAGTTACAACAATGGGAGGGAAAAAAATCTGAACCTTAGGCGTCTTTATTGAAAAGTGGAAACACTAAGATATGTCAATTAAGTTACAAGACTTTTGACAATAAGTTTGTTAACTTGGAGCAAGAGGTCATGTCCATTCCATGAACTTCGCTCTACATATTACCTTTACCTGCTCATCGTAACGAGCTCAGAATGATACCTAAGTGTTCCTAGTTCACACTTCACATACAGCCCCTGAAGCTTAACATCCACAATTAATGTAAAACAATTCAACTAATCATATTGAGATTATTATCTGTGCTAACTCCTTATCTTTTAAGGATTACTTTGTCTCATATTTATTGTGGAAGATTGTATTTTGTAGGGGTGTCAATTCGGGTTAGCGTGTTGGGTTCGTGTCGTGTCGAGATAGGGGTATTCGACTAAATGGTTCAACCCTAACCCGACTCATTTAATAATCGTGTCATGATCCTTCAACCCTAACCCGACCTGTTAATAAAGCGGGTTGACCTAACCCAACCCATTTGACACGCTTAATAAACGAGTCGTGTTGGGTTGACACGAATGTAACACAACCTATTTCAACCTGCATAATATTAAATATAACATCCATCTAGAAATAATTTTTTTTACATCCCAAAAAGCAGTGCATACACTTTAAGTCTTTAACCCATATTAAAAATAATATAATTCAACAAAAATATAATATTTATCTAGAAATAAGTTCTTTACACTCCAAAAGAAGTACATACACTTCAACCCAAATTCAAAATAACAAAAATAAAACAACATAGTTCAACAAAAATATAATATCTTTGGAACTCGCCAAATACTAAGTATCAATATTGAAAGAATTTGAGCAAACAGTAGACTAATCCTAACTATAACCACGATTATCATCCATAAATTCTTTACTGATGTCCAAATTCATAACATCTTCCACAAACTCATTCAATTTCATTTGTCCAAGTTCTATGCCCAAAAAAAAAAAAAGTATTAGTAGTTCTAGAGTCTGTAAAGTTTCAATTTCTAATTATATCCCTTGTAAATTTTTGTAGTTACTCACTTTTCTATTTAAATTTAAAATATATGTTGGATATAAAAAGTATTTGACAAATCTAAAATAAAATAAATATTTATTTGTTATACGAGTTAAACGAGTTGTGTTAAGTGGGTCATTTCGGATTGATACAAATAAATTGGCGTATCAAACGTGTCTATTGTGGGTTATACGGGTTGACCCGCTTATGACACGTTTCTTATCGTGTCGCTTTCGGGTCGACCCATTTATGACCCAAACCCATTAAGGTCTAAACCCTAACCCAAAAAAACACGTGTCGGGTTCGTGTCGTGTTCGCGGGTTGGGTTGAACATTGACACCCCTAGTATTTTGAATCAATTGGCTTTTCTTCATTACTTATTCTATTCCTAAGGTTGGAGCTACGTCTAAGAGAAAAGAAGTGTCAAATTAGATGAAAGTTTAATGCAATGTGTTGTTACATGTGCCAAGTAGGCATAGATGAAAGGGGCCTAATGATATGAATAAGAAAGAAAATAAATTGGTGTAGAATGTTAGGAGAATTGAAACGATTAAATTATCACATTAACACCCAAGGAATTAACATATTTATACCAAAAAGTTATAGTAATCATGGTTGTCAAAATCGCAATCTAAATCGTAGGATTGCACAATTTTACGATCTCACCTCACCAAAACATCGTTTAAGATCGCACTGAGATCGTACGTAGAATCGTGTAGAATCATATAGGATCGCAGGATCGAATGAGATCCTACCAATCCTACCGATCCTACCAAAAACAAAAAATTTTGGTTTTTTTTTTTTATTGGATAAATTTTTTGTTTTGATGAAACTTTAAGAGTTTTTATTTTTTCACGTTGTGATAGTATAACTTTTTATTTTATTTTTATAAAATTATGTTAACCTAAACAAATGTTTTCTAGTTTCTAGTTCACTTGTAATTAAAATGAATGAATGCTTCATCATTTCTAAATGAAGAATTTAATGTTGACTTTACTGCCTTTTAAGCTATAATGTTGTTAAATTTGTTTGATTAATATACTAATTTGTGTTCTAATATTACTAAAATATTTTTTTATATATAATTTTATCAATTTTGCTTGTATTTGTATATTGATTGATTGATTTTTTTTAACATGCTCTTTAATTGTTGCTGAGTGATATAACTTGAATAGTTGAATGTGAAATTATATCGTAATGTCTTTTGTAGCTCTAGTATACAAATATGTAATGTCCACATAAATGATGAAATAAATGATAATAATTAGAAATTTAAGATGATGGTTATAAGAATCTTAGAATGAGAATAATTAAATGTTCACTTCACCTTAATATTTATCTTTTTTTTGGATTTTATATTGTAGTTAGCTAGTTTCCATATGCTAACTTTTTTTGAATTTCAAACTTGGAACTTGGAAAATATGTTCCATATGCTTTAATAAATATTTTGATATTTTATTACTAATTAAACATTTATTGAACTTTTTAGATACATTAGATCAAAACTTAAATATATTTGTTTTGTTAATATAGACTTAACGATGTATAATATGCAAATTACATCATATGATGCAAATCTTAGTTTTTTTATGGATAAATTTATAATTTACGTAATTATTCAACATATAAAGTCATTATCAATGTGTTTTTTACTTTAAATCTGAAAATATGTAAGATCTTACAATTCACGATCTGATCCTATGATTTACGATCTCACCTATCTTCAACGATCCTATGAAAGATCCCAATTTTGATAATCTTGATGGTAACCCTTCCAAATTTTCAAGGGATGTTTGGAGAAGAAAGCAACTGAAAGTTGTGGCCGCTTTTAACCGTACAGAGAGCGCCCACATAAACCTTTGTCCTTTCTGTATCTTTTTTTTTTCGCACAATGAAAATATTTGTCCTTTCTTGTATCTTACAAATAACAATAAGAACACCCCCGCTCCGGGGGACTAAAAAAAAACGAGGCTAGTACATAGAGAGGACCAAACTGAATATAATTACAAAAGCAGTCAATAAATTACATGATAGAGTGACTCAAGGAATAGCATTTCAAAATTGGGTATCTGCCTTACACACGTTCACACATATGATACACTAAAATACAATAAAAAATGCCCTATACCTTCGAAAGTACCTTGAAGACCCTCGCTAGCCACTGAAGAAATAATCAACCGGTAGAAATTCGGCTTCCTCAACCAACTATAAAGAAATTATGCTTCTTTTTGTTCACAAGGCGGTGGTAATATGAAAAACATCATTGTGCATCCTCCTCTTTGTTCACCAAAGTATTTAGTTGTCTTTCTAACTGCACAACCCAAAGACAAAAGACACCAAGACTGTTCAATGACCGGAAAGTGAGTGAACAAGAGAGAGAAACAAGTTCATAACCACCCTAAGAATCCACTTCAATCACTAAACCAACTCAAACCCCGTACACCCATTCTCATACTACACCAACAAATTGAGATGAGAGAAATGTTCAAGAATAAATTAGCAAAGAAGAAAGAGCTATGTTTTTATACATAAATTTTGTGGAGAGTTAAAGAGGTGCAGGGGCATACATCTCATCATGGTGTTATTCATGGTGAGAATTTTGAAACCAACGAACCACTATACTAACCCTTTGGGGTTCATACTTATTGAATACATTAAATTTGATAAAGTGGCAATTGATATGGAAATGTAGATGCTTTACTTTGTTAGAATGATTTGTCCTTGTGGAAATGTCAGTAGTGGCTTCTAGGCACTAATGTCTTACAAGAATTTGAACAGCATCCACATAGAGATAGATTTTAACTGATAGCATTAAAGAAAAACAGCACTTTTTTGAGGGGGAGAGCAAAACTAAAATACAACATCGAAAAATTTAAGGAGTCAGAATGTCAGATGCATGCCTTGGAACTGATTTTCTAAAGAAGTTCCATCAAAAAGGATTTCAACCACAAGTAGTACCAATGGCCATTTGCACTCAATGAAAGATGCAAATATCAACTGCTTAAAACAGGCCAACAAAGCAAACACAGTCCCACTTAGGGAAATACACACCTGGGCATTTTTCATCTTCTGCCTCTGCAATTCCTCAACAAGGCTCCCAATACTAACATCAAAGATGAGATTCAGTTCAGCATAAGACTAAAAAGTGAGTATGTAATTAGATATCACTGAATTTCATCCTGTACCTTTGCTGCATATGAAACACCTGAGACTGCAGATCTCTCTCTCTGGTGGTAGCAGGATGCATCTGCATGTTGCTCAAATTTGAGAACATTTAATTAAACAGAAAGCAACTGTTGTCTAAACATTGAATTACCTTAACCCTAAAAATCATTAAAAAAATAGTTACATAAATTCACACTCATAATAAGCCAAATTGGAACTATTATTTCCTCAGATATTCTGATTTACCAGTACAGAAAGTGAATAAGAGAAGGCTGTAGTTTTTTTCATTGGTAATTACACAGCCAAATGGATCTTGAACCCACTAATTCATCCTCCACCATGTTTTATCAAGGGATTTAGGCTGTTATGCCATAAACTACTCACTTAGTAATTAGAAAATCTATAAATAAAGTTGCTTCAAGAATGGTCAATAACCAACAAAGGGGACTACTACAGGATTGCTTCCTCTTGGCCAAGTACGGAAATTGACAATTGTGTTGGCAGCCAGTTTTTTTGTGTTTGAATGCATAGCCTTTACTAGTGGATGGTTTCGATTTATAATTTAAGATATCAACAAATAATGAAAACATCTCACAAAATAGATTATATGTGCATATGCATATCATTCCCTTCTTCCCATCCCATCTCAAATCCTATTGCAACCCATATTCGATCTCCCATTAAGAGAATAATCAATCAGATGTAAGAAAGTCATTTGGAGATCCTAACCCAAGTATTCAAAATCATATTTCCACTAGATAGTTTCATCAGGCGAAGGCACTACAAGTTACTAATTACTACTTTATTTATACTATAGGTGATTGTCCCCTTCTACAACATAACACTAAAATAATACCTGATTACTGCTTAAATTGGAATAATCTTTGACATTTTAGTATATTTAGCAAGCAATATTTTTTAAAGTTTCCAACAAATGAGAATACCTGCAACAGGTCACTTGTGACAACCTCAGTTGACTCAGCATGCTTACCTGTATCGAGCAAAAGGGGTCAAATACAACAAAACTTTTGCATGTGGGATTAACCAGCAAAGTGAATGATCAAGATGAGAGCCATACCAGAGGTTTGTTCCACATACTTGATCAATTTCATAAGTTCTTCCTGTCAAATTTTTTATAAAGGAAAAAAGAAATAAATATTTTGAGGCGTAATATCTCTACATTGAAAGGTAGGAAATACAAACTTAAACTTACCCTCTGTGTGGAGTTCTGCTGCAAAATGAATTGCAGAGATGGGAGAATTGAGGCAGCCGTTAGGTTTGCGGTTGCTATACCAGTTGAACCTCCAGAAATTGAGCTAAACATGCTGTTTGTAGGACCCTGTATAGAGAAAAGCATGGCAATGGTTATAAAGCCATTGCCTAAAAGATAAATTGCTAAGTTCCATACCTAGTTTTCAGAACTTCAAGCATCAAAGCACTTTATAAAAAACCAATCACAATTTATAACCATTGCCAATTTATAAAAAACCAAAATAAAGCCTACAAGGATGATGCTAACCAAGAAAAAAAATTGGTGAAATTCAAACCAAAAGTATAAGAAAGCCTCATATAGGAAGTAGCGTCATGGGGGAAGCGCAAAGGCAATTTTTTTTTTTTTTTTAATTATAGAAGTCGATTGTATTTTTATTATTTGTCCATTAAATTGTGTTCTAGGCCAAGAGCCTTGTAGTCAATGGCATTGCCAAGTCTTCATTATGAAGAGAACTAGAGTTCAAATCCCTCCTCGCTCACTTGATGTAACATTAAATTATCAAAAAGGAACAAAATTATTCTAGGTCTTATTAGCTAATTACTTAATTTTTGTTTTATTTTATTTCCTAGAGTCAAGTTTATTTTTGTAATTCAATAATTGGACTTTGATCTAAATCAATTAGGATGGTTTAGTGTTAGTAGTCTGTATGAGCATGCTATTGTGCTCCAATGAAGACAAGTTCATGGCAAAAAAAATTAGTTGGAAATTTTCCAATGACCTAGTGCTGAATTTAGCCAACCATAGGTTTTGATTCCTAGGTTTTCTATCCTATTTGGTGCTAATTCTAAGCAACACTAGGTTTAGATTTTTTTTTTTTAATAGGTAATATGAGAACTATTATTAATGAGAGAATGAAAAGTACAAGTTGTTCATGATGATGAACAACAAGAAACAAATAAAACAAACAACAAAACAAAAGAGAGGGAGATCAGAAAGATAATCTAAGGGAAAACATAAACTCTGGAAGAGACGAAGAATCAATAAAGCCCCAACGACGAGACCACTCAAAAAGACTATGCTGGCATAAAACCTTTAACTCATCCAACGTCTTCTCCCTATTCTCAAAGGAGCGATGATTTCGTTCTAACCAAACTATCCACATTAAGCACCCTATAATCAAATTCCAAATATTCGAGTTATGCTTCTCAAGCCACTGATACCAACAAGATAACAATCCCGCCACCGATCCTGGCATAACCCAATGATCCCTCCTATCACCCCGAGGAATACAAGGTTGGATACACTGAAGTAGAGAATAAGATGCAACTAGTTCCCAATCTTCAAAAGCTCTATAAAACCTCAGAGATGCAAGCCTCTTTGGCAGCTGAAAACACATAGAGCTCAAGATAGAGATCTTTTAGGGTGTTGTCCCCAATCCACCTATCATGCTAGAAGCAGATACGGGTGCCTTCACCCGCTATAAAAGACAGATGCTTAGAGAAACTCTCCCACCCTTCATGAATGCTTCTCCAAAGGCCACATCCATGAGTCCTTCTGCACACTTTCGTACACCACCCCCCTTAACCCTCACCATATTTTGTGGAGATAACTCCCCGCCAAAGATGGGTAACTTCATGCCCGTAACGCCACAACCATTTCCCTAATAAAGCCTGATTAAACGACGCCACACTTCTCATCCCCAAACCTCCCAATTCAACAGGTAAGCACACATTTTCCCAAGCCACCAAAGGATATTTGAAACTCCCCTCAAAAGACCCCTAAAGAAAATTCCTTTTAATACTTTCCATTCTAGCAGCCACAGCTTTAGGAATAGTGAAAAGAGATAAAAAGTATGTTGGAAAACTTGAGAGAGTACTCCTTAGTAATGTGAGTCTACAACCCTTAGATAAATAAAGACGCTTCCATCCTGATAATTTCTTCTCCATCTTCTCCAAAATAGGATTCCAAATCGAAACCGTCTTAAAGGAAGTTCCCAACAGCATCCCCAAATATTTCATAGGCAAACTCCCCACTCTACAATGAAGAATACTAGCCAATGCAACTAGATTATACACCTCCCTAACAAGGACAATCTCACTTTTCCCAACATTAACCTTCAAGCCCGTAAAAGCCTGAAAACAAGACAACGCCAACCTTATGGACAGCAACTGCTCCCTAGAGGCATCACAAAATAAGATAGTGTCGTCCGTAAACAACAAATGGGAAATCCGCACACCAACAGAATTCACTGCACCCACATGAAAACCTTGAATGAGGTTATTCTCCTCGTCTTCTTCAAAATTCTGCTTAAAACCTCCATTATCAAGATAAACAAAAGCGGGGATAAAGGGTCTCCTTATCTCAACCCACGAGAGCTTCCAAAAAAACCTTCAGGGGATCCATTAACCAGGATTGAAAAACGGATAGAAGTAACACAAGATTTAATCCATCCCTTCCATTTCAGCCCAAAACCCATCCAGTCCAACAGATAAAACAAGGCCTTCAAGTTAACATGGTCATATGCATTTTCAATATCAAGCTTGCAAACCACACCCGGTAACCGGCTCTTCAACCTACTATCCAGACACTCATTTGCAATGAGCACTGAATCCAGAATCTGCCTTCCTCCAACAAACGAATTTTGAGTCTCAGAGATGAGATTATCCAATACCACCCTCAACCTGTTATCCAACACCTTGGACAACAACTTGTACACACTTCCCACCAAACTGATAAGGCGGAAGTCCTTAATGTTAACAACATTACACTTCTTAGGGATTAAAGTGAGAAACGAAACATTCATAGACCGTTCAAACACAGAATGCCGGTGAAAATAATCAAAGACATCCATAACATCCTTTTCCACAACACTCCAACATTTCTGAAAGAAAGCCATGGTGAAACCATCAAGACCAAGGGCTTTATCACCCTCCATCTCCCTTAGGACCTGGATGACTTCCTCCTTCGTGAACTCCTTCTCTAAGGACTGCCTCTCCTCCTCTTCAATACATGCAAAATCTAATCCATCCATAGTAGGGCACCCCAATTTAGTTTCCTCATACAACCCCTGATAGAAGAGAACTAAATGAGAGCACACATCCAATTCATCCTCATAGGAGAGAACTAAGAGTGACAATGTCTTGCTGAGAGCGCACACCCAATTCATCCATAACTGAGAGCGCACATCCAATTCATCCTGATAGAAGAGAACTAACCTAGGTTTATTTTATTTTTTGTTCCTTTGAAATTTGTTCAGCCATTGTTTTGGTTGCCCTGCGTCACAGTGCTTTACAAATTTAATGTTTTATATTGAAGTTGGCATATCAGTTGCATCCATCAAGTAAAACAAGCTTGGAACTTGATGATGATAACAATAATAATAATAATAAATCCACAACGCTACATTCTATGCTGCCAAACTTTAGGATAGCAGGCAGATCCATCCACAGAATGAAGGCACATTCTGTAGAAAGGCTACTGAAACTGCAATCAGTACAGTGTGACAATCTTATGCTACAAATAATGAGTGATAATGTCTTGCTATGATATGTAATAGGAAACAACTAAACTTTGTACAGACTTTATATGCCAACACTAGTATAGGTGAAACTAGCTCAACATAAGTGAAATTAGCATATGAAGTCTTCTAATTTTTTTGTAGTACTTTTTGTTTTCTTCTTTTCTAAAATTTTTTTCTTTACAGTCTGTGCTTTGTTCTATGGATACATCCCATTTAATTAGGTAGCACTACTTTTGATTATATTAAAGAATATTTTATTTATCATAATTATATTAATGAATATTTTACTTATCACCCCCAAAAAAAAACCCTTATATTGCTTCAATAAACTTCTTTTATTTATGTGCTATGCAACATGATGGATACAAGCCCTCCACCACTCCCCCACCCCAAATGACGTTGGACCAAGACCTCTCTGGCTCTCCCCTTTGAAAGATGAAAGTTGCCAGTTATCTAGAAGTGGGGTGTTTCCATAGACAATTAAACTTGATAAAAAGGAAAACTATGCTGTCACATATATTCATAATTTGACTAGAAATTTAAGTAAAAGGTAGTTTATTGTTTGAATTAATTAGTGCAGTTGGGGAAAAAAATTGTTCCATTTCAGATCTCAAAATATTTTCACATAAAGGCTAATCCAAAGCAGAAGCTCCCCAGGGGAATGCTAGGATCAAACGCGCCAAAAGAGAAGCAATCCGTACATTGGAAACATAGACTAAATATATACAACCCAGAGATTAGGTCCCAAAATGGCAAAAAGACGTATATTATTTCCCACAGACATTCATCAGTCTAATGATATAAAACTCATATAAAATAGGCTGCTTTTGAATATTATATCAGACTGATGGAATCCACTTGCTAACCATAGACTCAGGTTGAGTGGAGATGATAGCCTATGAATGCATATGTACCTTGGGACTGAGGTCTGCCGAAGTGACCTTAAAGCGGCCCTTACGCTGTACAACTGCTCCTTCTGAAGTATCTTCAACTACATCAGCAGATGCAAGAATTCAATGTCAGATTCTTCATAAGTATAAAAAAGTGACATCGTCTTTAAGAAGAAGTAGGGTTGAGATAAGGAAGGAAATCATAATTTCTTTTATTGGTAAGTTATACAAGCTCCCAGTGAGTCTTAAGACCCATGACCTCAGCCTAGATTCCATTCTTACGAGGGAAATAAGTATCATTTGAGCTAAAGCTCGTTGATCAATAAAATCACAATGGACGTACCAGATGAAATGTTACTAGCATCTTTCTTCTGACGATACAACAATGTACCACTATAGTTACGCTCAGCTTGGTGTTTTGATTGTAGATAATCCCTTCATAACATTTTCAAGACAGGAGTTATTACATCTTACTAAATCCAAACTTCTCAACTCAAGTACATGACAATGATAATTCAAATGTACAACATAACTACAAGACAACAGAAACCTCTTCTTCTTTTTTAAACAATGTACAAACACAGTTGTGAAACATCAGTTTCACATGGGAACAACACCGATCTCACCTTAAGTGTACACCAATCAGAACCAGCTAACCCAGCACTTGTGAAAATTGTTGTGAATTTTGTAGTGGCTTTAGACTTAACTTTTTTTTTTTAACAAAATATAAGATAACATAATGTTGCACATAAAAAAATAAAAAAATAAAAAAAAAAACAAACTTTTAATGGAAAGATCAGTGCTGGAAAACAATCACGTGAGCATCAAAAAACAGCCAACAACTGATTCACGCCAAATATATATATATATATATATAACTTATTCACGAATCACGCCAAATGAAACACAGATAACAATAAAATAGAATTTGCTTTTCCAAATCTAAGAAAAATCACAAATTTAAATCTGTAGATCAATGGTAGTGAGTGTTCTGATCATAGTTTTGTGGGAGAAAAAAATGATTGGACACGCATGCAATCTTGTCCAAGGTATGTCTGTGTCCAACATGGATACGCAGCCAATTTTCCATGCATCTGCTTCCTAGGATAAAACAATACTAAAACTGCAACCATGTCACCAACAAAACTAGTACTCCCTAATTTTCATGACCTTCCACATTTCAACAAGATGAGCTTCCAAGCAAAGCGACCGTATCTCTATGACGTAATGGTTTCAATTTTCAATGAAATCAGATAAATAGAAGAGTTATAAAAACATACGCAGCTCCATACAACCCTCTCTCAAGGAAGAAAGAGAACAAAAACATGAGTCTTATAACACCAATTCAAATAGAAACTGCAGAAAACCATATACAAATAAACTGACAAAGTTGCAACACTACAACATATATACATATTATGACCAGCACCTTACTCAGAGAGGTTTAAAGACCTAGCATATCAGAAGACCACATGATCTTCATATCACGATGAGTACTGCCAATAAACCAAATCAAAAACAAATATAACACAAGTTCAAGGATTATATCCATGATTCCTCCTCTGCACTAAGCAAAAATAATAAGTCATCAAATATGATACTTAAGTGTGCGTTTGGCATTAGAGTTTTACTCAGCTTATTTTACTATTCAGCTTATTTTTGCTACTATTCATAAGTATCACTGCACTTTTTGGTACTATTTATGAGTCCCACTATACTATTTCAACTAACTTTTACCTTTATCTACAATACTTTCAGCAAAAAATTTTCAGTTTCAGCTAAATAAGTTATTCCCAAATGGACCCTAAATAGGAATGTGTTAATGGAAAGACAATAAGACATCTCTTCTTTAATGAGTGAGAGCATTAAAAAATTATGAAGAGAAAAAAAATCAGGACAACAACAAAAACAAAGTTGAATTTTATTAGAACTGGCTTACCTGTCCCCATCGTTAAAAACCTTCTTAGGAGATAGAGAATTCTCTTGTAGTAGTGAACCACTCAAGAATTTTTTATGCTCTGGAATAGCATGGCGATGTAAAATACTACCTTGACACGAACTCTCACCCTCATTTCGTCCATTTTCCTGATCCACACCAATTGGACTATTTGCAGTCTCATCATCCTCACAAATATCAAAACAACCTCTGCATCAAAAGACATGGTTGCTTAAATAAAGGATAAATTGAACTGATGAATATCAGGGTGCTAATAATATAGGTGTCAGACTGCTAAATTTATTATCATTTGAATGAATGCAAAGGATGTAAAGAATGTCAAAAAAGAACAGTAATCAATAGCTGGAAACATTATAACAAAACAAAACAAAACATTGCGTGCAATAAATTACTTGGCAATATTATATAGTACTTCTCTTTTGCCAGGACCCCATTAGGATTATCTTTCAACATGATGGTTCTTGGAAAAGTTTAAACAGTATGCTCAAACCCAGTAAATGTGATAGAGAATTAAAGATTGAGTAATTAAGAATTGAACACAAGGCCAAAAAAAAAATAATAACAATTCATACTTAAGTGCTTGAAGAGGTTTCACAGGAAAGGAAGCAAATGAGCTCTCCAAATCACTAATATCACTGAACCCATCCTGAAAAAAACAGAGGAAGATGTTTCTTTAATAATAAATAAGAGGCAGATGTCAATCAGATGGAAGAATGAAATTTCAACGATTCAAGGGAGTTTATGAACACAAATACAATTAAAAAAAGAGAGCAAATTCTAGCAATGTTAGTGGTACCTCCTGACTAGGATCAGCATTTGAATGGGACATGCTCTCCACTGGGGACCCAACAAAATCATGCCCATATTTTTGCTTATTAGCATCCGGGTCTTCAGCATTTGGCATGCCACCATCCTGTATCTGCAGGCAGCACAGTTCTAATAATAAGAGAAAACAAAGCAACGGAATAACTTTTCACCAGAAAAACCTTTGCCCAAGATATTATGAAATAAAGTAATCAGACATAAAACTAGGAACTGACACTACTTACAAGGGCAGCTTGAGTTTTTAAATCTTCGAGGTTGAAATTCCAGGCACTTATTCCTCGAATGTACTCTTGCTGCAAAGTTATGAGAATTTACATTCAGGGTGTCATTGAAACCCAACTTAGAGACTTCTTAGTGCAAGACACAAGCATAGATATTAGCACCATTTACTTTCTTTAAACATCAGCTATCAAGTAAACACTGAGAGAGGGAGAAAAAGCAACCAAAAGGACATAAACATAAAAACAACAGTAAAACCAACTTTATTTTAATTGGTAATACACACACACTCAGTGGTGGGTATAGAACCCACAATCTCAATGTCCACCCAATCTTAAAGAAGAAGGAAGTGTCATATGAGCTAGAGCTCATTGCCAACAGCAGTAAAGCCAACTTGAGCACAACAATGAGGCAATAAAGAGAAAAAAAACAGGTATTAAATCTTTAGTAAATGTAAATCAACCAATAAACCTAAGTTTGACCATTAAATAAAACCTTGAAAAAGGTAATTCGTGCAACTCCTTGTCTCTCTACTAGAGTTCATTCGACATCAATTTAAGGATTTAACTTCCACACAAGTTCACTATTATTTCCCATCATGACAAGTTTATTAGACACTGCAAATAAGCAATGAATTCATGTATGTTAAGTTTAATACCAGATTCAACACTTAATAGAGAGTTCCCAACATTTGCTTTCAAATGTGCTCTACAGAAGTACAGGTTTTTCATGTTTCTTGTCACATGACCATCCTCAATATTATTAGCCTTGTTTTTTTTCCTATTTAGGAGGCACTCCCCTGACCTCATAAAGCGAGTGAGCTAGAGAGAGAGAGGGGAATTTGGAAAACAATGTATGTATGCATAAAAAGTCTAATGCTCATATGTCTTTGTCCAATTTTTATATTCCTGGTAAGATTTGAACCCCTTGTTTACTACAGGAGATGCAACGTGGTCCAAAGATTCTTGGCCAAAGAAAAAAAGATCCGTTGAGAAAGAATGAATACAAACATATTCATTTCATATCAGAAAGCCTAAAATATGGGAACAAAGAAGAAAGAAAGAAAACATGCGGGACTAGAATGCAATATTACTTCTTCTTTTTTACTTGTTCTAATGATTTTGAAGAACTCTCACCTGCGATAACTGCTCCTTATCCCCATAAAGAGCCTTGTTCTGAACAAGAAGATCAGCCTCTTTTGCCTTAAACAGAAAAGACAATGCAGAGGAATTATATCAGAAGTTGTGCTTCAACTCAAACACAGTTTAAAAACTAGAAAGAGAGATTTCAGATAAGAAAGAGACCTTCAGCATTCTAAAACGTTCACCTAAAGGAGTAAGGCCATCAAGAATGGTATGAGCCAGATATTCATTTGGGCGTGCATGCTTGAAAAAAGGGTGCTTCAATAGCTTTTCTGAAGCTGGACGTTTTTTTGGATCCTTCACTAAGCAAGTCGCTACCAACTCTTTGAAAGACTGGAAAAATAGAGTGCTTCAAAAACAATATTCAAGAGCACTAGATATCAGAAAGTTTCAAGTAAACAACAAACCTTTGAAAATCTCTTGTCTCTTTCATAGTCCAAACCTGGAGGTGCATTTTGTAAAGTCATCAGCAAAACCTGCAATAATTAATAAACAAGACTAAAGGATCAATCAGTAAACATTAGTGAAAAAAATCCAGTATACAAAAGCATTGTAAATCACAGAAAATTCAGAAATTTACTTTCATTGGAGGGTACTTGGAAAATGGGGCATGGCCATGTGCAAGTTCAAGTGCTGTTATTCCAAATGACCATATGTCCGCTCTATTTACAAAGATTATTAAAGAATGAGAAATACTGGTGGAAAAAAGGGACAAAAAAATGTACAAGATAAGCAAACCACTGACTTGAAGTCATAACCATGCAATTGCTGCATAACTTCAGGAGCCATCCTGACCAAGGGGAGAAAAAAGAGTATCAAATCATATAAAAAATTCAAATGCCTTGATAAATCAAGGACTCTGGTGGGATCTCAGAAAAATGGAAAATCATGGAAGGCCCGATGAAAATAAAATTCAAATAATAAATCCTACCAGCATGGAGTCCCAACAAAAGTATTTCTGGAACGCTGCCTATCTCCAGTATCAAACATGCATGCTGATACACCAAAATCAGCTAACTTGACTGCACCATTAGAATCAATTAAGATATTCCCAGCCTGCAAACCCATGTTCCCCAACATTAATAAGAACAACATAATGCATTCCCACATGCAAGAGCAAAGAAAGAATTTAAAAAGACAAAAAACCAATTAACATGAAATTAAAATACGACATATGATTCAAAACATATCCTAGCTTTCATATAAACAAGAAAACCAACCTAGAAACCTTAACCTTGATATGCTACGAACAAATAAAAAAGGTGTGAGACCCTAGAGATTCTATACTCCATACAAGCATTATTTATATCTTAAAAAACAGAAGACATGTCTTTCCTGCATCATTTAATAGATAATATAATATATAATATATATATATATATATATAATTGTCATCAGGAACCCTTGGTTATACGAAACTATTTTAATATGTTTTATGAAACATGGCATTAAAAAGTCCAAAATTGTGAATTGAACGACAAGAAGAAACATGAGAGGTCAGCTATCTCGCATAAGACTTCGGTGAAGCCTATGATGTTGTGAAAGGTGCCCTTGGCCATGATCTCCTCCCTAGCGGTGATGGAACTGTCAGGTGAGGGTGGTCAGCACAGCCCGAGTCGTATAGCACAGCCATCCACCGTGCTGACTGGACCAGCGGCAGTGACCCATGCTTCCCACGAGTTGGTATCCGCTGCCGGAGCTCCGATTGGGTCTTTTATGCTACCGGCGGTGTCCTCGGCCATGATGTCCTCCATTACGGTGTCGGAAGAGATGGGTGCTGATGGATTCGGTGGTCCGAATAGCCAAAATCAAAGCTCCACCTTGCCAGTCAAGCCAATGGGGGTGAATTTGACATCTCAAGTGGTAACGGAAGGTGGGGATGTGGATTTTGTGGGCTTGGAAGGATCAGCCACTACTACTAATGATTCTGATCTTGAGGGAGTTCATCTACCTGGCCCCACTATTAGGGAATTGGTTGGAGACTTGGATAAGTCTTGGGGTAACTCTAAAGACTGGATGCTACAATCGCGTGATGGGCGGCAGTTAGTGCTTCCACTTTCACTCTATCATTCTCTAGATAGCATGTTGGTCTGCTCAAGTATAGAGGAAGAGTGTGTACCAGGTATTGCTGCTATTGCTAATGAAGGGCAGAGGATTAGTTGGGCAGATGAGGGTGAGGAGCTAGTAGAGTCTTTGCATGTGGTGCCTAGATCAAAGAATGTGATGTGGGAATTTGATGAAAGGTTGATGTCTTGGGAGAGAGGTGGTGAGCCATTAGTTGTGGTACCTTTGGCCACTGAAGGTCCTTTGGAGTCAGTGTCTAGTCCTGTTAAGGAGATTGGGTGTAAGGAGAGTGTTGATAACTCTCAACTATCACAATAGGTAACCAATAGAATTAAGGCCTTTAAGAAATCTGTGGGCACTTCTTTGGAAGGTTTTGAGAAGCAAGTTACAGGGTTGTTATTAGCTATAGAGGCCAGAAAAAAAAAGATAAACAGAAACATGTGGTGGCTGATAAGATGAAATTGGTCAAGTCAAGCCAGAAAGGTCAGCGGGAGTTGAAAAATTTGTTGTCATCTTTGAATGTTGAGTATGGTGCAAATAAATTAAGGAGTGAAAGTACGGAACAGGCTGTTGTGCCTCATCAATGAGTTTGAAGATTATTTCTTGGAATGTAAGAGGGTTGAATGAGCAGGATAAAAGGCTCAGGGTTAGAAACTTGATTAGGAAATGGGAGCCTGATGTGGTTTGTTTTCAATAAACCAAAATGGGACTAATAAATAGGGTGGTGATTCGTAGATTGTGGGGTGGCCAACATGTTGATTGGTCTTACTTAGGTTCTTGTGGTGCTTCTGGAGGGGTGTTATTGATGTGGGACACACGGGTTGTGAATAAGATGGAGGAAGCAGCGGGGAGATTTTCAGTTTCTTGTAAATTGACATGTGCCAGATCAGTTTGCATGCGCGTTTACTGGTGTTTATGGTCCAAATGTGCACTGAGACAGAAGGTTTTAATGGGAGGAACTTTGTGGTTTGAACAGCTAGTAGAGTGTTCCTTGGTGTGGGTGGTGACTTTAATGTGGTTAGGTTCCCATCCGAACGGTCGGGTTCTAATGCTTTCATTGCCTCTATGCAGGAGTTCTCCAATTTTATTTCGAAACAGGGTCTCATTGATCTGTCTTTGCAAGGGGGGACTTTCACTTGGTCAAATTCCAAAGAAGTTGCTTCGAAGGCTAGGCTAGACAGATTTTTGTTTTCTGCAGATTGGAAGGATAAGTTTCCAACAGTTTCTCAAAGACAGATGTCTAGGTTGTGCTCGGATCATTTTTCAATTGTCCTTGAGGGTGGATCTTTTCAAAGAGGGAGTAGGCCATTTAGATTTGAGAATATGTGGCTTAAGGATGAGGGTTTTGTGGATAGGGTTCGGTCTTGGTGGGAATCCTATCAGTTTCAAGGTGCACCGAGTTTTGTTTTAGCCAATAAATTAAAGCTCTTAAAAAATGATTTGAAAAGATGGAATGTAAAGGTGTTTGGTCATGTTGAAGATCGGATTAAAAAATTGTGGAAGGACCTGAGTGTTCTTGAGAATTTGGAGGATAGTCGGGATTTATCAGCGGAGGAAACAGTAGAAGTGGGAAGAATTCGTGATGAGTTAGAAAAAGCTACTCTGCTGGAAGAAATTTGTTGGAGGTAGAAATCTAGAATTCTCTGTGTTAGGGAAGGAGACAAGAATACTAAATTTTTCCACCGTATAGCTAACTCTCACAGGAGGGTTAATTCTATTGATAGGCTTATGGTGGATGGGAAGTTGTCTTCGGATCCAGCAGCTATAGCAGATTGTATCTCTCAGTTTTATAGGCAGCTTTATTTTGAGGATGTGGCTCATAGACCTGTCTTAGATGAGGTGGACTTCTCTAGTATCTCGATGGAGGATGCAAGTTGGCTAGATAGGCCTTTTGAGGAGAAAGAGGTGTTTGGGGTAATCAATGATTTTAATGGTGATAAGGCATCTGGCCCGGATGGCTTTTCTATGGCATTCTTCCAATCTTGCTGGTGTGTTTTGAAAACAGAAATTATGTTTGTATTCCACAATTTTCATACCCAGGCAGTGTTTGAAAAGAGTCTTAATGCTTCGTTCCTTGCCCTTATTCCTAAGAAAGTGGATGCTATGGAGGTAAAGGACTTTCGGCCTATTAGCTTAGTTGGTGGGATTTATAAGATTATCTCCAAGGTGTTGGCTAATCAACTTCGTAGGATGGCACATGGGCTTATTTCAAATTCACAGAATGCCCTTCTGAAGGGTAGACAAATTTTGGACTGAGTCTTGATTGCTTCTGAATGTATTGATAGTAGATTGAAGTCAGGAGTTCTAGGTGTGTTGTGAAAATTGGATGTGGAAAAGACGTATGATCATGTGAGCTGGGATTTTTTAATGTATATGCTTTAGCGTTGTGGTTTCTCAGAGAAATGGAAAAAATGGATAAGGTATTGCATTTCAACTGTAAAGTTTTCCATTCTGATCAATGGTAGTCCATATGATTTCTTTGGAAGTTCTAGGGGGCTTCGGCAAGGAGACCCATTATCTCCTCTGTTGTTTGATATTGTGATGGAGGCATTAAGTCGTATGTTGGATGTGGCTGCCTCCGCTGGGCAATTCTCAAGCTTTTTTGTGGGTAGTACGGCTAGCCCATCAGTGATGGTGTCTCACCTTTTATTTGCAGATGACACTCTGATTTTTTGTCATGTTGATCCTTCTCAGATTGCTAATTTGAGGGCGATTCTTGCTAGATTTGAGGGGGTGCCAGGGCTTCGTATTAATTTGGGGAAATCTGAGTTGGAATCTGTTGGTGGGGTGCACAATTTGGACGCTTTGGTGGGTCTGTTGGGGTGTGGGCAATCTTCTCTACCCTTGAAATATTTGGGCCTTCCATTAGGTGCTAAGTTTAAGGATTTAACTGTTTGGAATCCTATCCTAGAGAGAATGGAGAGGAGATTAGCAAGTTGGAAGAGACTGTATTTATCTAAAGGGGGTAAAGTGACACTCATTAAAAGCTCACTCTCGTCTTTACCTACATACTTCCTTTCCCTTCTTCCTTTACCAGGTAAGGTGGCTAAGAGTATGGAGAAATTACAAAGAGATTTCCTGTGGAATGGGATTGGTGGTGAACCTAAAATACATTTAGTTAAATGTGCCAAGGTTTGTAAGCCGTTGCAGGTTGGGGGGTTGGGTATTAGACGTTTGGGAAGTTTTAATTCTGCCTTGCTAGGAAAATGGTTGTGGAGGTATGGCATGGAGACTGATGCTTTATGGAGGAGGGTTATAGAGGCAAAATATGGGAATATTTGGGGTGGTTGGTATACGAAAAAGGTGACAAGTCCTTATGGGGTTAGTCTGTGGAGATACATTCGAAGTGGCTGGTTGAGCTTCTCTAAACTCCTTGTATATGATGTGGGGGATGGTACTAGAGTGAAATTTTGGAAGCATGTGTGGTGCGGGGATTGTACTTTCCAAGAGGCCTTTCCAGAGCTTTATTGTCTTAGTAGGTCAAAGGATTCCTTGGTGGCTGAAGTTACGGGTTGGTCTGCTGAGAGATTTCACTGGAATGTGCAATTTCGCCGTCCACCACAAGATTGGGAAGAAGCCTTTGATCGGTTTTTGGGGTTGGTCTATTCTTCAACAATGAGGGGGTTTGGCCCAGATAAGGTTTGTTGGAAGCCTGCAAGGAACAGAGGTTTTGAGGTTAGAGGATATTATAGCTCCTTCTACCCTCCTACTCTTGTTTCATTCCCATGGAGAATGATATGGCAATCGAAGGTTCCTCTAAGGGTGGCTTTCTTTTCTTGGTCTACTTCCTTAGGTAAGATCTTAACAACAGACAACCTTCATAAAAGACGTGTGATAGTGCTTGACTGGTGCTATATGTGTAAGAGATGGCGGTAGATCATCTTCTACTTCATTGCCCCGTAGCTTGGGAGTTGTGGTCTTTGGTTTTCTGCTTGTTTGGTGTTCAATGGGCTATGCCTCATAACATTCTTGAGTTGTTTGAGGCTTGGCAAGGAAAGCTTGCACGACATCGTCACATTGATGTTTGGAATATTAGTGCCTCATTGCTTGATTTGGTGCATTTGGCGTGAAAGGAATGCTAGAAGCTTTGAGGGTTGTGAACGTTCTTTGCTAGAGATTAAGTCTTTTTTCTTGCACACTCTCTTTGAATGGAGTGTGGTTTTTTCTCATTTTTCTTGTTCTTCTTTTCCTATTTTTCTTGACCGTTGTACTATTGTTTCATGATTTGTGCCCCCATAGTACATCCCCAATGTACTCAGCTTGGCACTTTTTCTATTATTAATAATATTCTTACGTTACTTATCCAAAAAAAAAAAATCCAAAATTTATAGTGGAAAAAATAACTGACTAAATGGTGCTTTCCTGCTAAAATAGGCACACACCAAAAGATCATTCAGAGGCGAATGAGTCAAGCAGGTAGAGTAAGTCACCTTCACATCTCTATGGATGTGCCCATGTGCATGAAGATAAACAAGAGCTTTCAAAACCTCACGCAATAAAGTAGCAATAACAGGCTCCTCAAAACCTTCAGGGTAACCAGATTTCATTATATGAAGGCAGGATCCACCAGCCATGTATGGCATCACAACCCAAAGGCTGTGGCCAGCAGTGAAAGAACAATGCGCCTGTAACAAATTTGGATGATTAATCAAGCTCATTGTCTGTACCTCTCGCCGGATACCATCCTGCATTTTTTTTCCAAGGAAATATATATCTCAATACCAAAGTAGCATAATAAGTTGCATTACTATTTATTTAAGCAGTTGAAAGTTTCAAAAAAAAGCATCAGTCTGACATAAGAAGTGCCATGAGTAATGTTTCTACTGGAATTGATTTTTTATAGATCTTGGCCAAAGGGGAAGGGGGGATTTGAACTAGCAAGGCATGGTTCCTAGCCAATTGTGCTACCCCTGGGGGACAACTTGGAATAGATTAAGCAAACAGGTCTTTCAAACATCTTTAATGGCAAGGAGAACAAATGTGACATACACAATGCAATATATATATATATATATATATATATTGGAGAAATCAATGCAATATATAGAACAGAATGACTTGTAATTGAGCCATTAAACCATGTTATAAAAAAATTTACCCTTTCTTTCCATGTTCATAAGCAACTGGAGTCAACAATGTTGCAACAAATCCTCAAAGAAAATGGTAGCCTAACAAATTACACTCTACATATGCATAATTGTGAAATTAAGAAATTAATCAAGTAAAAAACATGATACCTGATACAGCAAGAAAATGGTAGCCAAACAAATTAAGCTCTACATATGCATAATTGTGAAATTAACCAATTAATCAAGTAAAAACATGATATCTGATACAGAAAATTGTATTGCAAGTGATAACAACTGCAAACCAAATATAATTGTGTACCATTTGGCAAGTATCAACTAAATGTAAGGATGTATGTGTGTGTGTATTTTATACATATATATATATATATAATGAAATTTGTGCATCCAGGGAATATGCATGTGTGTGTATTAATTACACATCAAAATCTTATATCATACAAGATATTTGGACAAACGGGCACTTACCAGGTCATTATTACACTTTTCCAGATCAAGAACCTTGATTGCAACTATCTCATTAAGTGGAACACAGAGAGCCCTGTACACAGTGGCGCTGACTCCCTCACCAACTTCTTCGTATAACTTATAATCTTTTGCATTGAGAGGGAATTTTTTCTCTGATATGTGCTCCATGATTTCTTCTTATGCAGCACCATTAACACCCTCTTTACTCCTAGATGTTGTAGAGAACATGAATAAATCGTATGCTGAGGAGATAGGTGTCAACTTAATGTGAGGTTTCTTCCAATTTGGTACCATTCTCTCTTTATTCAAGACAAAATAGTAAGTGTATCCATTGACTTCATCAAGCCAATTTTTTAAGAGAAGACCTCAGAAGGGCCAAGATCATCAATCCACAAGCAATACAAGCTGATAACAGCAAGTGCAAGATTGTTATCTCAGATTGAGGGAAAAATGAAAGTATATAAGTTATCGTGTACACTTGCTACTAGAACCGCACACCAGTAAATAAGTCATGAGCCCAGAAATATCAATTACATCTCTAGCATCCTCAGCATAACCACAGGCTAATGTCCAATCCTGAACAACAATAAAAGCTCCCAACCCCAACAAAAATGTTTTGTGTATAGCATGCACACAGAATATGGAGAACCAGTATTTGTTGAGGAAAGATAAGCAGATAACTCCTACAAATTCAAAAGGTTAGTTATTAGAGTGGTATTGAAGTTGATACAAAAATAATGATTTTGGCATAATTTGGGAATTGTTGAACATACAGGACCCATAAAAAACCTAATGAACATACAGGACTTTTTTTTTTTGGCGGTAAGTAGAAGGATGTCATTACTCATTGCCTCCACTAGTCTGTGACTCAAATCAGGAACAGCAAAAGGTACTAACAAGTAACAAAACTCCATAATTCAAGGTATAGAAAAAATATATATGCATTTCTTGAGTTTTTTCATCTCATTCCCAAGTGCATTTTGACAACAAAATCAACCCAATATAATATCTCATTAACTTGCTCTAATGAAATTACTTACAAGATTAAGAGGATTCAATCAAACAAATACATGACATTTATCAAAGGGTATTCACATTAAAGGCATCATAGAATGGAGGAAAAGAATACATGTGAATGACCCTAACTAATCTGTTGAGAACCCATAGCTGACCCCAAAATTTTGGGACTAAATCTTTGTTGTTGTTGTTGTTGTTGTTGTTGAATTCAAGTCAAAATGAATCAAGGACACTCAATTAAGCAAGACAATTCAACTGGCCCCCAAAAATACTCCATTTTGATGCACACCAAATACCCATAATCTTTTACCCCAAACAATCTCCATCAAAAATTAAAAACAGCTCAATTTTTAGATTCCATGTAGCACTGGTGCAAACATATTAAAGGGTCCTATTAGAAGTGCCACATCACTTAATTCCTCAACAAGCAATTGGCTTACTCAAATGCAAATTTATCTACCTTTTATATATATATATATATATATATATATATATATATATAATTCAATTATCACAACAAGTGGAGAAAGGGGGATTTAAACCCTGAATGCATTTGCTTAATCTAGCTTTTAAACCCCAAATAAAAAAGCTATTACACCCCAAATAAAAAAGCTCTTACAAAAGCAAATGCCAAGGACTCTCTGATTGTTCCCATAGCTAAATAAGCAAAACCCAGCAATGAAACCCTCACAACAATGATTCACTACAATAACAGTACTTGGCATTCAGATTTAGTAGTCCAAAATTCAAATTTTCCATAACCCAGAAAAGAAAAAAATCCACAGCAACAAACAAAAAAAAATTCCAAACTTCAATCCAATCCCAAATCATCAAACTTAAAAAGTTTCAATCTTTAAGTGTCCCAACTTCACCTAATCAAACTGAATCATTTCATTCCAAAAACACTGAATTCGATTTCATAAACAAAACAAAACTCAACAAATCCAATAAATAAATAAATTGAAATTAGAACCAACAAAAAAATAATAATTGGAATTAAGCCGTGGAGATTTATGGTACGGACCTAGGGTTTTGGGACAAAGCACATCGAACACAGGACTGAATCTGACGGTTCAAAAGAACAGAACAAAACGACGCCGATTCAGCTGTAGTTCGACGTAAACGATGATGATGATGATGATGATGACGCCGACGATGAAGAAAGGTTTTTTTGATATCTCTCTGTCTCTCTTGTTTTTTTGTTTTCTCTCTCCTATGTCTCTGTGTGTGTGTGTCCTTCTGTATCCAACTGTCCGAGCCTCAGGTCCTGGGATCGAATCTCTCACCGTTTTTCATTTTATATTACCAAATATTAATAAAAAAGCTGAATTGCTTTTCTTTCTTTCCTTTTTCTTTTTTTTTTTCTTTTTTTGTTTTAAATAAGTTTTTCATCAGTTGTGTACTTAGAATATAATTAAAATAAACTCCGATACGACATATTATGACTGTATAAATAAATTGAGATTTGTTTATATATATTTATTTAGTAATTAAGTTAAGCCCATGTTATGTTTATTTCGATAAAAAAAAAAATTTTATAAAGATTGTTGGTTTATAAAGATAGTACTCAACGAACAAAGAAAAAAAAAAAAAGTTGAGCCCATGCTATGTTTGTTTTGATAAAAACCTTTTATAAAGATTGGTTTTTATGTTTTTCATTGTTTTGTAATATTATAAAAAAAATAAGTCAAAGGAAAACTATTTATGGTTAATGAAAAAAATATGGTTTGTTCTTAAAGATTTGTTTAGAAAACAATTTTATCACACTGTAAGCTAAATAAAGAAAATTAAAATATTATTTTTCAACTTATTTAAATTTGCTATCAAACATAGAAAATTATATAATTTTATAGAAAATTCTTTTTGGAAAATGACTCATTTTCTAGAGAACATTATAGTTGAACCAAATAGCGTTCTTATAAATAAAAAAGAGTTAGGCTCAACTCATAATTGAAATTTCTTTGTACTTTCATGAAAATTATAATATAAAATTAAAAATACATACCTTTTTTTTATTTTATATAATGAATATGGTATAATATTGATATCTGCAGAATTGAGCTTTATAACCTAAAAGTATAGGAAGAGTTAAGAAAATTCTTGTCTTGTATTTTTTGGCTAGACAACCTATTGTTAGGTTTGCTTATGTCGTCTTGTCAGTTGTTACGCATCAAGCATTGATTAGCACACAAAGAGTGAAGAAGGCTAGCGATATGTCTCATAATATTGTGAAAGATAATAAAGAGGAGATTCTCAACTAAGTACAATGCTATGTATTTTCTAATCATGAAATTAGGTAAATTTAGAGCGGTGTGGTAAAGGGGAAAGAAGACCACCCCCCCCAAAAGAAATACTACTACTTTTTTAGATAGCTAAACGGTGAGGTAAGGAGAGATAAGATTTCAACCACGAATATAGAATACTACAAAGAATTAATGTCATTACTGTTGAACTCTTACTTGAACCTTAAAAGAAATACCACTTTGATCAGTAAGTATTTTCATAGACCCATAATTTTTTGTTAAGTGTCATTAATAATAATAAATCAAAGTAGGTTCCAATTTGCTCAACTATTAAAGTATTTTGTAATCGAATAAGAAATATGGAAGTGTAAAAATGAACCTATCTCTTAGATAAACATCTTTTAAATATAGTTTAAATTAGTGAACGAAATTTTTGTTTACTCGAATTAGTGAATAGAATTACGACACCTACTCATTAAAAGAAATTCACTAGCACTGTTTTTTACACTATTATTTGTTATATAAAAATAATTGACTTAATAAACATCTTGAGTTATTTAAAATTTTCCATAATGCTTATTTATGTATAAAAAAATAAGTGAACTCCCTTCGAGATGAGAAAGAGTTGGTCTATCATAATTTCATGATTGTGATCTTCTATTATTATTAATTTTTTTCAAATTTCTTTGAGAGACAGAAAAATAGAAATGATGACCGCCAAGAGGTTTGAGTTTTAATAAGTGAAAACCTCGGGGGTTTAGAAGCATGGGATTGTATCGGCTAGTTTAATATGAGGAGTTAGGTATCAAGTCTGAGGGGGAGTGATTGCGTCACTGGGAAGTGGGAAGAGGGTTGGTAACGAAGTAAAAGGTCAACTATGTTGGGTATTGGGTGGATTTATTATATTTACTTCTTTTTTTTTCTTTTTCTTTTTTTAATCTTTAGATTTACAGATTTACAACAAATCCTTTTTTTTTTCCTTTTAGTTGTTACTTTTTTGGGGAATATAAATGGGGAATTTGCTACCTTAATAAGGTGGAGGGGACGTTAACGATGGTAGACTAGATGAGAGAAAAATGGCGGAAAAATATATTAAATTATATTGGACAAAATTTAATTATAATTTTTGTTTTTTAAAGTTTAGTTACAAAATTAGTTATAATTTAAGATTTTTTCTCAATTCAAAATATATAGTAATGTATATAATACTGAGTATGTTTTGGTTTTAGGTTTCAAGAAATTATTGTGTACTCCCGAAGTACCATAAATGCGTACTCTCTCCTCTCACATGAATGGTGGGTCTTACTAATTAAATTCATGATGGGATCCACCATTCATGTGAGAGGAGGGAGTACGCATTTATGATACTCCGGGAGTACCTAATAATTTTTCTTAGATTACAACCAATTTTGCAACTAAATTCCGTTCAAATATATTTTTCCATCCTAGATTATTACCCTAATTACCCTTATCTTCCTAAATTATTAAATGCACAATTAAACTTCCAATGTTAGAACTATGTTTCAATGTCTCATATGCCATTTGTTTTAGTGTTAAGTACGGAAAAAAAAATAACATTTAAAAACTAATTTATCCTTCTCCAAAATGAATAGCAAAATGGTAAATTGGTCTTTCAAACGTTAAAGGGTTAAGTGTTGTGCATTTTTTTAAATTGGGGGTCAATTGTGCATTTTAATAGTTTAGAGGGTCAAGTATAGCTATAATCGAGGTGATATAGTCTAGAGTGAAAAAATGTAATTTGCCCTATTAAAAATACAAATTTTGAAAACTATAATATGTTTAAAGAAGAATTTGAACTTACATATCTATACATACATATTTAGAATTGGACAAAACAAGAAAGATAAGTAAAATTAATTTTTGTGTTATCCCTTTTTTGAGGTGAAGAAAATTTACATGAGTAGGCCAGGATATTTTGCTATCCCTACAATGGGATTTGAACTCAAACATAAGGTTCAAAACAAAAATAAGCAACATTTATAAAACAGGCTAAAAAATTTATTAAAAATTATTTATCTGAAGAAAAAAAAAAGAATTCCAATAAAAAGGACATCGATTAATAAATTGACTAATTAAAGTTTCCTATGATAATCACTTACGCTTTTTAAGAAAGATGGTAAAGATTTTGTAAAAAAAATTAGGCATAAAAGTATAGGATGGTATAAGACAACTATCAAAAAGTTTGAATATTGAAAACCACAAGATCATGTTGAATGTTTATTGAAGATGTTGGATTTTTCTTCTCCATTTTAATTATTTAATTATTACTTTTTTTAGATTTCAATTTTATATTCAATAAGTTTACTACATGTAAGTGATCACACAAGTAGTGGCATTTGAATTACAATTTTGCTACCTAAAGTTTTGGGTAATATGATAGGAAATATTATCTCCATATGAATAATTGTTGGTTCCAACATCACCCCCACTCTAGATAGTAGGATCCATCGCCAATACCAATACATGAATGAGTGATTATTTTGAACTTTGAATTGTAAAAATAACATTAATATAACGATCTTTTATTTCTTACTCAATACAAAATTATAATTATATTACCCCACATTATATACTTAAGAGATAAGTTTGTCTTCTTCTTTTATTATTACTATTATTTTTAGCTTAGTTTAGAAGCATATATCAATACTAAATATAGAATCCATTTGGATAAAACTTATTTTACTGAAACTAAAAACTGAAAACACTATAACAAAATAATTTTTAAATGTGTAAATAGTACCGTGGGACCTATTTTTAATGAAAAAGTGGCTGAAAAGTGAAATTTGTAGGACCCGTGAACAGTGCACAGGTGCACACTGTTCACAGGAGAATAGTCAAAAGTTGTGACTTGAAAAAAAAGAAAAAAAGAAAAAAGAGAGAGAGAGAAAATGCGTCGTAGCTAAACGCAGACACCAATAAACGTGGATCCAAACACACATATAGCCCACCCCTTGAGTCTTTAACCCGAGACTCCCTTAGCCTTAGGTAGTTGCTTAGGGAGGTGCCATTAGGCTAACGTGGTCATTGCCAAGTAAAAATACATGGCAGAAACACTATTTTCGTCCTTACATTTTAACTCTATTCCCGTTTTGGTCCCAACTTTTTTATTTTACCACTTTTAGTCCCTAAATGAAAAGAGCATTCCATTTTTGTCCCTACCATTACTCACTTAATAGAAATATCATACGTGACAAATAGAGTACACTATTGACACAGTAAATGCTGATGTGTCCATTAAATGAAAAAAGCATTCTATTTTTATCCCTATTGTTACTCACTTAACAGAAATATCATATGTGACAAATGGAGTACACTATTGACACAGTAAATGCAGATGTGTCCATTAAGATAATATTAAGAAAATTTATTTGGCTTTTAAAAAATTCCACGTCAGCAATTTAATTTTTAAAAAAGTCAAAAATTAAAAACTTCTAATTTCTTAATTTTAATTTAAATTGAAAAAAAAAAACAAAAAAAAAATCAGTTTTAAAGATTAGGAAAAAATTGTTTGCATAACTTTTTTAATTTTTCTGAAACTTTCTTGGTAACCAAACACAACATTAGAACTCAAGCTCATGTTAACTTTAGTCAATAATCTGACCCAACTCATATTTTCCAAGCTCTCTCTCTCTCCATGAAATACTCCAAGATCTCACTCTCTCTACAAAAATCTCCAAGATCAAATGGAAATCTCTCAAGCTCTCTCTCTCTCTCTCTCTCTATGGGCTAACTGAAGGTGAGCTCTCTCTCTCTCTAAACCCATGGACAAAAACCCAAACTTTCTCTCTCCAAATTCATGGCCAAAACCAGCAGTGGGTTTCTCTCTAAACCCATAGGCTAACTAAATCGGTAGCTTCGAATCTAGGGTTAAAGGTGGTGTGTGGGTTGTCGGATTTAAGGTTATGCGGTTCAAGGATGGACTCAGGTGGGGGCCCAAAGGGGCCTCGTCCCCTTGGGCAAAAAGTTAAAATAAAATTAGTAGGTTAATTTTTAATATATAAAAAATATATATGTATATATATACACACTTGGGCGCCCCTTACTTTGTAGCTTGGGCCCTCTCCAAAATCATGAACTATTAACCTAGCCCAAGTAAATATTAAAAAACAAAAATGTAAACCCAGTCCAAATGAAAAAACAAATGAACAATTTTTTTTTTTTGAGAGGTGAGATAGAGAGAAATTGAGAGGCGAGAGAGACCAAGAATTCGAGACCAATCTTGTTGCCACCACGCGAGACCTATCTCGCTGCCCTGACGCAGACCCAAACGGCCACACCAATGCCACCACGCGAGACCCATCTTGCTGCCGATTGCTCGATCTGCCCTGTCCACCTTCGTTGCTCCAGCCTTCACAATTCACACTTCACACTCAAGTATTTAATCTATCATTCAAAACCTAATATAATGATTGTGAATCTCATAATCTGTGCTTGTGGTGTTTGTGTTTTTACTGATGAGTGATGATGGTGATTGTGAATTGAATATATGAATCTATGATTGTGTTTGTGACTCCCTGTCTCAAAGAGTTTTTTTTTTTTTTGGCTTTCTCCTGGTGTTTGGGTTTGTGAGTAAAGTTATATTATATATATATATATATAGAGAGAGAGAGAGAGAGAGAGAGAGAGAGAGAGAGAGAGAGAGAGAGAGAGAGAGAGAGAGAGAGAGAGAGAGAGAGAGAGAGAGAGATTCAACTATATGGATGTGTATTTGAATTTTTTTTGCTTATCTCCGGCTCCCCTAGCTTGAAATCCTAGGTTTGTCCCTGTGGCTGTTTATGGTTTCTAATATGGGGTTTTGTTCATTGATTTGAGATTTGAGTTTTGTGTTTGGTTTCTCAAAAAACATAAGAAAATATGGGTTGAGTTTTGTGTTTGGTTGTGCATGGAGGCCAAAAATTTGGGTTTGTGTTTTTGTGTTTGGTTTCAAAGCAAAAGAAAATCTTGTTGAATGTCTTTGTGTAATTGTTGAATGTCTTTGTATTTTGTAAATTTTTATGGGCATGTCTTTTTATTTTGTAAATCTGAGTGATTTTATGGGTTTGGTTGCTAAGAAAATGCAAGAAAATAAAAGAAAGTCTAGAATTTTTAATTTTCTGGGCAAGATTAGTTGGGGAAGAAAATGAAAAACACATGTTTAGAGTTCTTCATGTTCTTCCAAAAAAAAAAATAACTATTTCTTTTTTTTATAAAGAAGGTTAGAATTTTTTTTTTTTTTTTTATCTGATGTAGCTTTTTTAAAAATTAAATTCCTGACATGGCATTTTTTAAAAGGCAAATAATTTTTTTTATATTATTTTAATGGACACATTAGCATTTACTGTGTCAACAATGCATTCTGTTTGTTATGTAGGATATTTTTGTTAAGTGAGTAACTGTGAGGACCAAAATTGAACGCTTTATTCATTAGGGACTAAAAGGGATAAAATAAAAAAAATAGAGACCAAAATAGGAATATGATCAAAGTGTAAGGATGAAAATGATATTTTTACCAAAATACAATGATAAACCTCGTGGTTCTTAGCTTCCTTATGATTGTTGGCCATCAAAAATAAAAAATTTAAAAAATAATTAGATAAGTAAAATATTGCATCTTATTTACTAATTGCAATTCACTTACACAAGAATGACGGTGTCTAGAATTGATATGAAAACTTTCCTTCTTCATGTGATATTTCCCATCGCATTGGATTATGGCGTTTCTCTTTTTTCGATTGCTACTCTAACCTCAATCCACACTCACTTATCTTTGTTTAATTTAGAGAAAATACATTTTATTCCTAGTATTTAGTGATAACTCACTTTACCTCCACCTTCCTTAAAAGTTACCATGACTTTTGAGTAGAGTTGTAGTTTGCCTTTATGTTAGAGCCAATTTTTCTCTCCCTTGTGTGTGTTTGTTTGTTTATCAAAAAAAAACAAAAAACTCACTTTACCTCCTTAACTTTTAGAACATTGTGCTAGACCCCTTATATTTCTTGTTCAAATTGACATAGTTGGAAATAAAATAACATAAATACCATTTTGACCTTTCAATGCTTCAATCACTTAATAACATTTTTTTAAAACAACAAAAACAGAGGTCTAGATGGATTCTACCACCGCATGAAATTAAAAAAAAAAAAAAAAAATTATGATGGAGTGGTTTTCCCTGTTGAGAATAGATCACGCATAGGTGTGGCGATCCGAAATAATAGGGGTTTTGTTATGGCATCCCTTGTACAACTATTACCCCAAGCTTATCAAGTTGTTGAGATTGAAGCTATGGCAGCGAGCAGAGCTATGGAGTTTGGTAGGGAGATAACAGTTGCCAAGGTTATTGTTGAAGGAGATTTGGCAATAGTGGTGAAAGCTCTATGTTCTATTGATACAAGTTTGGCCTCGTATGGCTTATTGGTGAAGGATACTACTCTTTACTCTAGTTTCTTTTTAGAATTGACTTACTCTTATACTACGAGAGAAAACAATAGAGTTGCTCACAGTTTAACTAGACAAGCTGTGTTTTTTCTAAATAGTACAGTGTGGATGTAGGATGTTCCACCCATCATTTCTTCTTTTGTTCAGGCCGATAAAGCCACCTTTGATGAATTTGAATAAATGATGTCTTTCTTCAACAAAAAAAAAAAAAAATCACTTAATAACATATAGGATTTTTATGGGCAACTAAATAAACTTCAATGCTTATTAAGTTTAAGAAAAAATATTTAAATTGTTTTTTATTTAATTTTTATTAAGTTTTTCATCTTCAAGCATGATAATTCTAAAAAACATATTAGATATAGAAACCAAATGAAAAAAAAAAAATGAAAGGTATATTTTGTCATTTTAATATCATATTTTGTCAATTTAGATGAAAATATGAAGTTGTAATCTAGTCCAAAATAAAAGGGGTTGAGTGTAACATTCTAAAAATCAAAGAGGTAAAATAATATTCATTTTAACCACAAAAATGAATTTTTTATTTTACTGATTTACTTTTGCCTTTGCTTCTATAGTATTTGTAGGGGTGAAATTCCCAAAGTCAACAATGGGCCTTGGGCCCCACACGGAGCCCAACCATGACCAAAAGGGGAAAGGGGGACCAAAAGACTTCTAGCCCAATCCTGTTGAGCCCAATTTATTTAAAAAGACGTCCGAGGAGGAATGCCTCCTCGGACACACAAATACGGGCCCAATGTGCGCCCTCTCTACAGTGAAAAACCATCCCAGACAAACGTGGGTAGTAGGATGAGCCTCACATAACAGGAAAGAGAAAAATGTAAGGCGTCCAGGGAGAGGCCGCAACTGCCGCATTAAATGCAAGGAAGCTACTTTTTCAACCGCATTAATGTGGAGAAGACAGGCGAACAGTGTTACATTGGCCAGAGAAACTTATAGAAAGATAAGGTCGATGTCCGATGGGACAGGCACTCAAGTGAAGGTCCAGATGGTTAACAAGTGTAATTATAGGGGTGAACCCCGCACGGAGCCCAACCATGACCAAAAGGGGAAAGGGGGACCAAAAGACTTCTGGCCCAATCCTGTTGAGCCCAATTTATTTAAAAAGACGTCCAAGGAGGAATGCCTCCTCGGACACACAAATACGGGCCCAATGTGCGCCCTCTCTACAGTGAAGAACCATCCCAGACAAACGTGAGTAGTAGGATGAGCCTCACAGCAGGAAAGAGAAAAATGTAAGGCGTCCAGGGAGAGGCCGCAACTGCCGCATTAAATGCAAGGAAGCTACTTTTTCAACCGCATTAATGTGGAGAAGACAGGCAAACAGTGTTACATTGGCCAGAGCAACTCACAGAAAGATAAGGTGGATGTCTGATGGGACAGACACTCAAGTGAAAGTCCAGATGGTTAACAAGTGTAAGGCTCTTATCAATTTAAGGAGGCTATATAAGAGAAGGAAATCCCCATGAAGAGGGGATCGGAAAATTTACAGAAAAAGAGAGAGAGAGAGAGAGAGATTAAAGAATTCTGTAATCTTTAATCAGAGCAAGAGATGCACTCATACGTCTCCTCGGACCGGTATCCTGTGAACATAAATGAAACATTCTCACGTCCAGACTGTTGCATGGCATACAACTAATCAACGTTCACTTCATCCAGCCCTAGCTCTGTAACCCACTCTCTACAAATTCATTGTCTAAGGTCTTTTGGGCCAGAACCACTTACTTGCTGGGCCTGGGCCCTAAAAACCGCCCTTACAATTGGCGCCGTCTGTGGGAAGAACTTGTGTCTCGACAAGTGAAACTGTAAGAAATGGAAGGATCAGGTCCGCGCCAAACCGGACATGTAGATTCCCAACGGCAGGACAATTTTTTGAATCTCAAACAAGATGAGGACCAAGATAAGCAACGAGAGGGCAGTGTGAATACCTCTCACACGAGTAGAAGCTGCTCAAAAGGGAAAGGTCATGCATCCCATAAGCAAAACAATCGGAAGGCTCTGCAGCAAGAGATTGATGATTTGAAGAAGAAGCTGCGCCGAGCGCAGCGAAAACGTCCTTCGCCCGGCTCAGACACTAGCAGTGATGAGAATAACAAATACAGGCGAAGATCAAGAACCCCTCCGAGCGAGACTTTTTCCTACGAGGAAGAGCGGCCACAAAAGCCCATCTTACCAAGGCCTGGCCAACGATGCCATGAGCAAGGCCCTGGATCGCATCTCCCAGTCGCCTTTCACGTGTAGAATAGAGAAGGCAGTGCTTCCTCGACGGTTCCATCAACCAACGTTTGTCATATACAATGGTCGGACTGACCCAGTAGAGCATGTAAGCCAATTTAATCAGAGGATGGCCGTCCATTCCAGGGATGAGGCGTTAATATGTAAGGTGTTTCCGTCCAGCTTGGGACCTATGGCGATGAGATGGTTTGATGCCCTCCAGCCGAATTCCATAGATTCCTTTAAACAGCTGACACAGGCTTTTGGTTCCCGCTTCATCACCAACAGTAGAGTCCCTCGGCCCCTAGATTCCCTCCTATCCTTGTCGATACGGGAAGGAGAGACACTGAAAGCCTACTCAGACAGGTACTGAGAAATGTATAATGAGATAGAAGGAAATTACGATGACGTCGCTATTAGTACGTTCAAAAGGGGCCTGCCGACAGAGTATGGCTTAAGAAAGTCCTTCACTGGGAAGTCAGTCACCAGCGTGCGCCAACTCATGGACAGAATTGACAAGTACAAAAGGGTCAAGGAGGACTAGCAGATGGGGAAGGGCAAAGTAAAGGTTGTCCCTCAGGAGAGGAGGGACTTCAGGTCAGACCGCTTTAACAGCAGTAACAGTCCGAGAAGAGACTACGCGGAACAGTCCGGATCTACTAGGGCTCAGGCAGTCCATGCTGTGTTCTGAGAACCATTACATAAGATCCTAGAGAAGGTGAGGTGTGAACCTTTCTTTCAATGGCCGAACAGGATGGCAGGTAACCCCTCGAAACGTAATTAGAATCTGTATTGCGCGTACCACCAGGAGCCAGGTCACACCACCGATGATTGCAGGAATCTAAAAAACCATTTGGATCGGCTTGTCCGAGAAGGGAAGTTGAGGCATCTGTTGCATCGCCTTGAAGGATGGCAGGAACAGTCAAATATCGAAACCAGACAAAGCACATTGAGGCCACCCATTGGCACAATAAATGTCATTCTTGCCACACCTGGAAGGACCGGTTCCAGCCCTTTCAGAGTAATGTCAATGGGCAGGTTCCCGACTGAGCCGGACGACAGGGAATCCAAGAGAGCCAGAGTGATTGCCACACCCTTAATCGGGTTCTTGGAGGAGGACAAACAAGGAACCCTTCAACCCCACGATGATGCCCTAGTCGTCACGCTCAGAATTGGAGGTTATGACGTGAAAAGGGTGTTAGTTGATCAAGGCAGCGCCGTGGAAGTAATGTACCCTGACTTGTATAAGGGGTTGAACTTGAAGCTAGAAGACCTGTAGCCATACGATTCCCCTCTGGTCAGCTTTGAAGGAAAAACCGTCACCCCAAAAGGCATGATTAGGCTGCCTGTGCAAACAGACTTAGACGTGGTGGAGGTGAACTTCATTATGGTAGACGCGTACTCCCCCTACACAGCTATTGTGGCCCGACCGTGGCTTCATGCACTAGGGACTGTGCCATCAACGTTGTACCAAAAAGTGAAGTATTCGTCAGGAGGTCAAGTCAAAGAAATAATAGGGAATCAAGGAATGGCTAGGCAATGCATGGTGTCGGCAATCTCACGACGATCAAATAGGGAACCTTCCACTTCAGCCGAGAACAGCTTATAGCAATTAATGACCCCGGTCCCAACTGCGGGTGGTGGAGGACCAGCCACGGAGGTGAGCTGTGAGGATCTGGAGAAAGTACTCGTCGGATCAGACCCTGAGAGGTTTTTTCAGATCGGCTCAGAATTACCACCCTAGGAGAAGTCAACACTAATTGATTTTCTCCGACGGAATGTGGACGTATTCGCCTGGGATCCCTATGAGGCCCCCAGGGTTGACTCATATCTCATTTGCCATCACCTTAACGTTAACTCGGCTATAACACCTAAGAAGCAACCTCCTTAGCGACCGTTAAAAGAACATGCAGACGCTGTGAGAGAAGAGGTCTCAAAATTGAAGAAAGCAGGGGCTATCAAAGAAGTATTCTACCCCGAATGGTTAGCCAACACAGTCGTGGTCAAAAAGAAGAGCGGGAAATGGCGGGTCTGCGTAGACTTCACGGACCTAAACAAGGCCTGCCCGAAGGATCCTTTCCCCATGCCACGGATAGACCGATTGGTAGATTCGACTGTCGGACACCCCCGAATGAGTTTTTTGGACGCCTTCCAGGGCTACCATCAGATATCCCTAGCTGCCGAAGACCAAGAAAAAACTGTTTTTGTCACCCCAGTTGGAAACTATCATTATAAGGTGATGCCCTTCGGCTTGAAGAACGCCGGGTCGACCTATCAAAGGATGATGACTAGGATGTTTGAACAGCAGATGGGTAAGAGCGTTGAAGTGTATATGGATGACATGGTGGTAAAAAGCAAATTGGTGGCCGACCACATCAGAGACTTCGGCGACGTCTTTCAAATTCTGAGAAAGTACAAGCTACGACTGAACGCATCCAAATGTTCATTTGGGGTGGGATCAGGAAAATTCTTAGGCTACATGGTGACCCACAGAGGTATAGAAGTTAACCCTGACCAAATAAGAGTCATTCATAGCCTGCAGCCTCCTCGGAATCCCAAAGAGGTCCAGAAGCTCACTGGAATGATTGCTGCTTTAAACCGTTTCATCTCTTGCTCAGCGGACAGGTACAGGCCTTTCTTCCTCTTATTGCACAAGTGGAAGGGCTTCGAGTGGACTGAGGAGTGTGCTTTAGCTTTCCAATAGCTTAAGGAATACCTCGCTCGACCATCGATTATGTCCAGTCCCGATGCCGACGAGGTGTTGTTCGCCTACATCGCAGTAGCCTCTCATGCGGTGAGCTTAGTGTTAATCCGAGAAGACAACGGCACGCAGCGACCCGTCTATTACGTGAGCAAATCACTGTAGGAGGCAGAGACCCGGTATCTCCCCCTCGAAAAAGCTATCTTGGCCGTCGTATGAGCCACGCAGAAGCTCCCCCACTATTTTCAGGCACATACTGTAGTTATGCTAACTCAACTTCCGTTGAAATCCGTCCTCTGCAACGCCAACTACATAGGCAGAATTGCAAAATGGGGAACAATTCTGGGTGCCTTCAACATTAGATAGATGCCTCGCACTGCCGTAAAAGGTCAGGTCCTCGCCGATCTAGTAGCTGAATTTGTGGAACCCACACTAGAAGGAAAGGGAGTGTCGGGATCACTAAGTGCTAATGAGAAACTAATCAGCACAGTCTCTCAGCATGAACACAATTGGTGGAAAGCACACATCGACGGTGCAGCGAACCAAAGGGGCTCAGGGGTGGGGCTCGTTCTGGTCTCTCCCGAAGGGATAACCATAGAAAAGTCGTTAAGGCTCGGATTCTCAGCCACGAATAACGAAGCCGAGTATGAGGCGCTATTGGAGGGAATGTCGATGATCTAGAAATTGGGTGGAAAATTCGTGAACATATTCTCAGATTCGAGACTCATCGTGGGACAAGTAAACGGGGAGTTGGAGGCAAAGGACGAAAGAATGCAAGAGTACCTGGTCCAGGCTAAGCACCTGCGGACCCATTTCTATCACTTCCGTTTAACGCATGTTCCCAGGAGCAGGAACACCCATGCTGATTCTCTCACAACGCTGGCCACCTCCTCGGCTCAGCCACCTCATTGGCTCAGCCACTTCCTCGGGTTATTTTAGTAGAAGATCTCTACCGCCCAACAACAGAGAAGGCCAACGAAATTCGGGCACACAACGTCAGGGCAGGGCCTAGCTGGATGGATCCTCTAGTGCTGTTCTTAAAGCGAGACACCTTGCCAGACGATAAGGTTGAGGCCGACAAGATCAGGAGGAAAGCTTCTCGATTCTGGTTGTCCGAGGACTCCAAACTTTACAAACGCTCGTTCTCAGGGCCATACCTGCTGTGTGTGCACCCAAAGGCGACTGAACTCATCCTGGAGGAGTTACATGAAGGAATTTGCGGAAGTCATACGGGGGGTAGGTCCCTGTCCCACAGGGCCATAACGCTGGGTTAATGGTGGCCGAGCATGCATAAAGAGGCTTTGGAATATGTGAAGAAGTGCGACCAGTGCCAAAGGTTCGCCCCGAACATACACCAGCCAGGCGGAGAACTTAACCCGCTGTCCAGCCCTTGGCCATTTGCACAATGGGGCCTAGACATACTAGGACCATTCCCCAAAGCGGTAGGGAACAAGAAATTTGTTCTCGTCGGCATCGATTACTTCATAAAGTGGGTCGAAACTGAGGCACTGGCAAACATTAGGGACGTTGATGTCAAGAAGTTTGTTTGGAAAAATATTATCACTAGGTTCGGGACCCCGCACACCCTGATCTCGGACAACGGCCTCCAGTTTAACAGCAAAGCCTTTAGAAGATACTGTAATGAGCTGGAAATTATCAATCAATACTCCACGTCGGCTTACCCACAAGGTAATGGATAGGCGAAAGCCATCAATAAAACCATAGTGAATGGGCTCAAAAAGAGATTGGACGACGCGAAAGGGAGGTGGGTTGAAGAGTTAGCCCATGTCCTGTGGACATACCGCACCACACCTCGCAGGTCCACGGGAGAAACCCCCTTTTCAATGATCTACAGAGCCGAGGCTGTCATCCCACTGGAGATAAACTTCCCCACGCAGAGGACTACTGCCTTCAACCCCATTGCTAATAACAAACTTCTGGAAAAAAGCTTGGACCTCATCGAAGAAAGAAGGGAAAGTGCAATGGTCCACCTAGCATACTATCATCAAAAGCTCAAGCAGGGTTACGACGCCAAGGTGAAGTCAAGGCCATTGGCGCCCTGGGATCTAGTACTGAGGAAGGTCCTGGGCACCGTGAGGAACCCTACATGGGGAAAACTCGGACCAAACTGGGAAGGCCCATATCGTATCACTTCCGTAGCCGGTATAGGAGCCTACTTTTTGGAAGATTTGGATGAACATGTAATGCCACGCCCTTGGAATGTAAATAACCTGAAAATGTATTGTTATTAATGAAAGACGCAATTCTTGATGCCGCATTACTGTACAGCTACTTGGACTAAGTGTTAAACAGAACCCAAGTCCTGCCTAGCTCCTTGGACCACAGACTTGGGGGAAATTAACCTTGCAGCTATTTTCACTAAATGTTAAACAGAACCCAAGTCCTGCCTAGTTTCTCGGACCACAGACTTGGGGGAAATTAACCTCGCAGCCATTTTCACTAAGTGTTAAACAGAACCCAAGTCCTGTCTGGCTCTTCGGACCACAGACTTGGGGGAAATTAACCTCGCAGCCATTTTCACTAAGTGTTAAACAGAACCCAAGTCCTGCCTGGCTCCTCGGACCACAGACTTGGGGGAAATTAACCTCGCAGCCATTTTCACTAAGTGTTAAACAGAACCCAAGTCCTGCCTGGCTCATCGGACCACAGACTTGGGAGAAATTAACCTCGCAGCTATTTTCACTAAGTGTTAAACAGAACCCAAGTCATTTTGTCTAATTATCGACTATCATTTTTTACATATTCATTCACTCATGCTTGGTTTTCAACAGTTAATGGCAGAATAGACATCCATTCATGATGAAAACATAAGAGAAAGTAAAACAACAAGACTTAAAGGAAAACGACACCTTTCATTAAAATCCAAAAGCGATCCTTTTACAAACATTAACAAAACAAAATATTAAGGGTAAAACAAATAAAATCCTACACTGCTTTCCCAAGTCTGAACCCTGAGTAGGCCCAGGTTGATCGTCTGCTGCCTGGGGTCCCGGAACAGTCTCTTTAGCCTGTGCAACAACCTCCCTGATTGAAAGACTGTCCTTGGGCAACTTGTCCTTCACGGCCGGCTGCGCATCCTCAACTTCAGGCATAGTGGAGTCCGAGACTAAGGCCTTCGTTGGGAGAGGCTCTTCAGGGGCAACCACGTCGGGGATCTCACGAATATCCTCCGGAAAAAAGATATTCTCAGTGTCCCTGACTCCGCGATCATAAGAGGTTGCCACTGCTTTCTCAGCCACCTCCCTGGCCAGTCAGGCCTCCTCCTTGACCTTCGCAAGCTCGGCCTTGAGATCTGAAACCGCTTACTTCTCTGTCACGAGTTTTTCCTCGGACTGACGGAGCTGTAGACGCAGATCCTCAGCCTGCTTAGTGGCGTTTTTGAGGCCGGCCTCCGCGCTCGCACGACCCTTTTTCGCCTCCTTTACCTCACTGCTCAAGCGATCATTTTCCTGCCTGAGGTCGCTAGCAGTCTTCTCGGCAACACAGCAGGACTGAACCTCACTGTGAAGGTCCTCATGAGCCTTCTTGGCCCATTCCTTAGTAACAAAGATTTGTTGAGTGACCTGCGCCAGAAAAGTAAAGGCCTAATTAAGAGAGAATGACGAATAAATAGACACGTAATAAGAAAACGAGATAGGAGAGGTTTTCACTTACCATAGCCATGTCCCTCTTCAACGACATGAAAAGGTCTGGTTGCCGAGTATCCCGGAGACCCTTCATATCGCGAGGCAAAAGAAGAGGCTGCTGTAGGGCCTCAGCTAAGAGTGTCGCCTGCCCTCGTTGGGATTCCCTTAGGGTCGCATCCCAGGAAATTGGGGCGCCATCCAATTCGAGCCATGGCGACCATATCCGCTGTTCTCTCTGAATAGCCGCCTCGTCTCGGCTATCAACGGACCTGGTCCTCTTCTCCTTAGGCTCTTTGGTCTCTTTGCCTTTCTTCTGAGGCTTGGCCTTTTCGTGGCCAACCTCGCCCTCCTCCAATTCTTCCACAGGCCTTTTTCGCCTCAAATTGGGCATAGGCTGCAGTGCCACATCCGATGTGGGAGGAAGAGGAGAAGGAGCCTTAGAGGTAGGCTGTTCCTTGGGGACATCCTTGGAGGACTGCCCTTTATTCCTGTTGGAAAGGAGGCCCCTGAGGCCAGACCTTGGTTTCAGGTCCATTCCTTCTTCCTCGATCTCTTGGCTGATATCGACTTGTGCAACTACTAAACCAAGATCAGGGGCTGCCGAGGCGTGGTCTAAATCTGAATCAGAGTCTGAGAGCTCTACTGGCCTGGCCGACACCTCTCCCTCCTCGGCGAAATGGAACTGGTCTATCTGATCTTCCAAAGACAAGTGCGAGGAACCGGCTTCTTCCATTGGGACAACTACTGCGGGAAAAGCACGCTGAACAGGCAGCTGGACGGGAGGTAAATCTCTCGAAGCGAGAAAACCTGGTATGGAGACGTCGATTCGTGCTAATCGCGGACTGCCAGTCCTGATTGCTTGACCGGCGTCCACTAGAGCACGAGTAAGGGGCTCGTAGTCCGAAATCAGAGGTGCAGCCCGCAATTGCTCGTCTGCACTCATGTAAATTTCAGACCTTAGAAGGAAATTGAGTGCTGAGACGTTGACCAAACTTAGCCGAGGAGTCGTATGCGCCTTGTCTGCAAAGCCCAAAGAAAGGGTTACGTTAGTCTGAGGAGGCAAACAAGCGAAATCAAAATTGAAACGAAGAAAAAGAAAGATCAAAACTAAGATCCCTTCCAAGGGATCTAACTCTATGGTGCCCCACCTGGTTTTCCTACCCTGACCGGGTAGTGAATACCGTCGTGCCATGGTCTGGAGACGATCAAAAGGTCGTCCTTCAAGCCTTTGTTGGACTTGGGAAGGCAGGATATCAACCTCACCTCATCGGACCTGGACTTCATGTAATATGAGTCGCCGAGGCTATGTAATTCATATAGATGAACCACGTCATGCCATGAAAGGCCGAGGTTCATCTGATTGTTCAAGATGTCTACGCACCCCAGAATCCGGAACATATTCGCGACGCATTGGTGAGGGGCCAACCTATGACCACGCAAATAATCCCTAGTTATCCTCCCCATAGGGATGATCATTCCTCCTTCCACAAAGGCTATCACTGGAATGGCAACCTGCCCCGTCCTTCTCTTGATTAAGACTTCCTCCAAAGAACAATACTCTAGACCTACTTCTGGCGGGATACGGTACTTAGCCCTGAAGCCTTCCATACCGGCCAAGGAATCTACCATTTTCTCAAGCTTACCCATCCCCCTAATCCTAGGTGACGCGAAGACGATTTACTTAAGGAATAACGCCGGAAAAGGCAACGGAAAAGAAATGTGCACTTACGGGTGAGGAACTTGCAGGAAATCTTCAAGGGGACGACTGCGAAGGCTTGAACGCTTTGAAAGGGAAAGTACTGGAGTGCTTTGAGTGCTTGAGTGCTTGTTCAAAAAATGGGAAGGAAATGCCTTTGAAAAATCTTATGTATCCTGGAGAAGTTGGACAGACATACTCCCGCCTAGAGAAATGGAAATGATACCAACCGTTGATCTAGCATCCAACCGTCGGATTTAAAAGATATAAAACCGCTAAAAGCAATAATTAGCGCCTCATGGGTCATTAAACGCCTCCATCATTAATGAGGCACGTGAGAAGCATATCTCCGCACGGGTGAAGCAGGAATCCACAATAAATGATCCCGTGAATGTCAAAATCCCGCCTTTCCTCCTCGGACAAAAAAGAAAGAGCCGGAATTTTGAGGGGCTATTGTAGGGGTGAAATTCCCAAAGTCAACAATGGGCCTTAGGCCCCGTACGAAGCCCAACCATGACCAAAAGGGGAAAGGGGGACCAAAAGACTTCTGGCCCAATCCTGTTGAGCCCAGTTTATTTAAAAAGACGTCCGAGGAGGAATGCCTCCTCGGACACACAAATACGGGCCCAATGTGCGCCCTCTCTACAGTGAAGAACCATCCCAGACAAATGTGGGTAGTAGGATGAGCCTCGCACAGCAGGAAAGAGAAAAATGTAAGGCGTCCAGGGAGAGGCCGCAACTACCGCATTAAATGCAAGGAAGCTACTTTTTCAGCCGCATTAATGTGGAGAAGACAGACAAACAGTGTTACATTGGCCAGAGCAACTCACAAAAAGATAAGGTGGATGTCCGATGGGACAGACACTCAAGTGAAGGTCCAGATGGTTAACAAGTGTAAGGCTCTTATCAATTTAAGGAGGCTATATAAGAGAAAGAAATCCCCATGAAGAGGGGATCGGAAAATTTACAGAAAAAGAGAGAGAGAGAGAGATTAAAGAATTCTGTAATCTTTAATCAGAGTAAGAGATGCACTCATACGTCTCCTCGGACTGGTATCCTGTGAACATAAATAAAACATTCTCACGTCTAGACTGTTGCATGGCATACAACTAATCAACGTTCACTTCGTCCAGCCCTAGCTCTGTAACCCACTCTCTACAAATTCATTGTCTAGGGTCTTTTGGGCTAGAACCACTTACTTGCTGGGCCTGGGCCCCAAAAACCGCCCCTATAGTATTTATTTTAAAACTTAGAATGGTTCACTCTTTCTTGGTGGTAGCAAATTTGCAATTTATTGCAATGAAAATTAACTTGTACCATTTTCTCTCTCTAACACTTCTAGAAGCCATAAGTGGATGGATCATTTCATTCTTTCCTAGGAATACAATTTTAGTGTGACATACATTGTCAATTGAGTTACTTGCCTTTTCATATCCTTTATGATTGAGAGCTTTTATTCAAATATCAAACTAATACGTTATTTTCAATAGATAAAATTATAATACTTAATAGCACCTTAATTGCCTACAAGACTAATCTTATATGAAGTTGCTTAGATAAGTTAAACTTGGTAGTTAAGAGTTTTATAACTCAACTGACAATTTTTGGTATTTTAAAAGGAAACATCCAGGATTCAAATTTGTCTTTTCTCATTGTAATTAACGAATTATCCAAACAAAGAGAAAAAAAAGGACTTAGGGGCTTTAGTTTAACAAAAAAAGAAGAAGGGTAGGACTGGGTGGGCTTTAATAGCATCCATCAAAATGAACACTAGTTGTAACTTGTAAGGCCTACCCAGCCGAATCGCTATTCACTATTCTCCTACATCGTTATATTTGGGCCTTTATTAAGCCCATTTCCCACGCTATCTCGGCCTTTTTCAGTGTTCATTTTTCAACTATTTTGATCACAGAACAACGTTGTTGTTCGCATGGTGTTTGTTCCGCCAACAAAACGTTTAGGTAATTCAAACTTTCACCTTAGCCGTCTGTTTGGTTGCCTAGAAATTTGAGAAGAGAAAATAAATATTGATTCTTCCGAATTTTCCCGTATTTTCCTCTCAATTTTGATTGCAATCAAGTGGGTCGTGAATTTGCATTGCCCTTTTAAAGTTTGTCCATTTCTTGTTGGGTACTTTGATAGGTTATGATTATGCATCAAAATCTGAAATATAGTTTTACAGAATTCGACAAAATTTATATTATCTAGTAGTATAAAACAAAATTTCTAGCCGTTGATAATATTCATGGTGTTAGCGCTTTATTTTTCTGTTGGCACAGAAGGTGCTTGTTGAAATGCTTCATATAGTTTAAGTACGTCCAAACTTGTTGTGCATTTGTGTGTGTGTGTGTGCGCGCTTTAAATGTTAATGTGCTGCTGAAATTTGATTTTTCTGCTTGGGGCTTTGGATTTGGTTAGAATTTTATAGTGGCAGGATAGGTGCATTGCTAGACTTACTGGAAAGCCTGCTTTTGAAAGAGTTCTGGAGAGGATGAAGAGGAGCACAAAAGGTGGAGTAAGAATATTCTCCACACCTACTACTAGCCCTTTTATTATAGAAACATAATCTGATGCACTCTAACCGGTCCTCATTTGTTCGCTCATCCATATTACATTATTCGACACCAACCTTAGCTCACAACACTAGGAACCACTTATCTTCCTTGCCAAACTTGAAACAAACTTACACAGAAAACCCAGTACCATACATTGTCAAGAAATGCATTGCTCACTTGCAGTTATGTGCCTCCTCCATATTCAAACTGAAGCAAATCCATGCCTTCTCAATCAGACATGCTGTCCCACTGTCAAACCCAGAGATGGGCAAACACCTCATCTTCACCATTGTGTCCCTCTTAGCTCCCATGTCTTATGCCCAACACATATTTGGACAGATACAGGGTCCCAACATCTTCACATGGAATACCATGATTAGAGGCTATGCTGAGAGTGAGAACCCGTGGCCAGCCATTGAACTTTATCGCCAAATGCACGAGTCCTCCATTGAACCTGACACACACACATACCCTTTTCTTTTAAAGGCTGTAGCCAAGTTGACTGCTGTTAGAGAGGGTGAAAAGATACATTCTATTTCTATAAGGAATGGATTTGAGTCGTTGGTATTTGTTCAGAACTCATTGGTTCATATGTATGCTGCTTGTGGACATGCCGATAGTGCACACAAGATGTTTGATTTAATGGTTGATAGAGATCTTGTGGCTTGGAATTCTGTGATTAATGGGTTTGCTCTTAATGGGATGCCCAGTGAGGCTCTTACACTTTTCAGGGAAATGGGTTTGGAGGGTGTCCAGCCAGATGGGTTCACTATGGTAAGTCTGTTGTCTGCTTGTGCTGAGCTTGGAGCTTTGGCATTGGGTAGGAGGGCCCATGTTTATATATTGAAGATTGGTTTGAGTGTAAACTTGCATGTTAATAATGCCCTTTTGGACCTTTATGCAAAGTGTGGGAGCATAAGAGAGGCACATAAAGTATTCAATGAGATGGAGGACAAAAATGTGGTTTCCTGGACTTCTTTGATAGTTGGGTTGGCTGTTAATGGGTTTGGTAAGGAAGCACTTGAGCTCTTCAAGGAGTTGGAAAGAGAACGGTTGGTGCCAAGTGAGATAACATTTGTTGGGGTCCTGTATGCTTGTAGTCATTGTGGAATGGTGGATGCAGGTTTTAAATATTTTAAGAGGATGAAAAATGAATATGGCATTGTGCCTAGGATAGAACACTACGGTTGCATGGTTGATTTGTTAGGTAGGTCAGGCAAAGTGAAAGAAGCATATGAATATATTCAAAACATGCCATTGCAACCCAATGCTGTTGTTTGGAGGACCTTGTTAGGAGCATGCACAATTCATGGAAATTTGGCTCTTGGGGAGGTTGCAAGGGCCCAACTCCTACAATTGGAGCCTGGACACAGTGGGGATTATGTACTTCTCTCCAATCTCTATGCAGCAGAGCATCATTGGTCAGACGTGCAAAAGGTTAGGAGGATAATGCTTACCGAAGGAGTGAGGAAAACTCCTGGCTATAGCCTTGTTGAGTTAGGGAATTGTGTTTATGAATTTACCATGGGAGATAGTTCTCATCCTCAAAGTAAGGATATATATTCGATGTTAGCAGAGATCACAAAGTTGTTGAAATTGGAAGGTTATATGCCTCATACAACAAATGTGCTTGCAGACATAGAGGAGGAGGAAAAGGAGAATGCTTTGTCTTATCACAGTGAGAAAATTGCAATTGCTTTTATGCTCATTAATACAGCACCAGGGACCCCAATTAGGGTTGTGAAAAATCTGAGAGCCTGTGCAGATTGCCATCTAGCAATTAAACTCATATCAAAAGTTTTTAAGCGAGAGATTGTTGTGAGGGATCGTAGTCGGTTTCACCATTTCAAAGATGGTTCTTGTTCTTGTAGAGATTACTGGTAACTGAAGGATACTTTGTAACTGTTGGCTAAAAGCATATGGTAGAGGTTTGCATTCATATAAGAAAGAGATTTTTTTGATAAGTCATTCACATAGATGAGATGAAGCTGCTGCTGGAGATATGCCTGTAAACTTCACTCACTTGTTACCCTCTCCTCGTGTTTGTGTGATGCCAATCTATGCTTAACTTGGAGATTATTGCTATTTCTGATGGTAATTGATGCCTACTTTCTTTACTTTTTAGTACTCAACATTGTTAAATTGTGAGGGAAAACATCAAACTTCTACCTTGATTGTCAATTTGTTTGTGTCCTTATCCTAATAATATCCACAAATTGATGTTATGTGTCAAGCTTTAATTATAATTTTTTTTTTCAAACTTTGATCTGCTGCATGCATTAAGTCAGCAGTTATAATTGTAATGCTGCTACTATCCGCCTTTGCAACAAAACATAATGCCATTGTACTGCATTAGACTAATATTGAGGACTGCATCATTCATTATGGTCAATGACGTTCTTGTTGCAATAATTTGTTCACAAAGCACACTTCAATAACTCTTTTGTCATGGATTTTGGAAAATTCATGTTGCAATAATTTGTTCATAAAGGAGACTTTTATAATTAATTATTTATAATAAAAAAAAACAAATAAAGAAGACTTTAAAAAAAAATTCTTTTGTCTTGGATTTTGGACATGATTATCTCATGTTGGACACATTTGGTATTAAAAAGGGGGTAGAAATAGCATGTTTTACCATTTTATTAATGTTCAAAAAGTTACTTGGGCACTTCAATAATTTGATTTTTATAATCTCAATTTTTGTGGCTACCTTGGTTTTTTTTTTTGGTATATCTCCAAATCATTTAGTTTGCTTAATACACAGAAAAAGGATAATATTGTCACAAAGGAGAAAATATGCATCTAGCAATATTCGTACTCTACTGTTTCCTACATTTCGACTTTAGAGAGTCTTGTTCGTTTGGGGATATTGAATTTGTGGAGGAATGTTAGTCATTGGACAAATAATATGAGTAATGGTGTAGTTAATAGCCTTTTTAATGGTAATTCTTTACTATAGAAGTTTAAATAGAAAGAGATTCATCTTCTTTGAGTGGTGTGTCGCACGCTACTTTTTACTTCGGAATTAGTGGGAATCTGCCAAGAACAATGATCATCAGTGAAATACTAGTCGCAAACCCGTGCTATGCACGGGAATCTATCTGTTTGTGTGGTAGACTAAAATAATTATATAAAATTTTAAATTGATTACGAAACTATACCATTAATTGCATGAATTTCTCCTGTTTCACTTCAATTTTTGTTACAATTTGATAAAGAAGTTATTGCTTGAATGTGTAATATCTTGTGAAAAATCTACCAATTGGTTTCAGATATTAAAATTTTTGAAAGGCCAAAAAATATATAAAAAAAAAAAAAATCAAAAGATTCACTGCCTAGAAATTTTTGAAACAAAAAAAAAAAATTATATATATATATATATATATGACTACACAAAAGAGAAATATAAGAGAAAAATTGGTTATCTTCAAAGGAATATATGATTCATGGTAAAATCGTTGAAATCTGCTAAACATGTTCAGATATTGCAATAACTAATGCAAAAATGTAGATGTTAAAACTTTCAAAATACCAACAAATAAAATTAAAGAATCAAATGATTCAGAGCCTATAAATTATTGAAACAATACAAATATATATATATATATATATATATATATATATATATGACTACACAAAAGAGAAATATAAAAGAAAGATGAGCTACCCTCAAAAGAATAATGCATAGCTATAATTGTTAAAATCTGCAAGACAGTTTCAATTGTTACAAAAATCAAACAAATATATATATATATATATATATATATATATATATATATATAACTACACAATAGAGAAATATAAGAGAAAGATGAGTTACTCTCAAAAGAATAATTCATGACTAAAGCTATTGAAATTTGCTGAAAACATATGCCAAAGAAAAAAAAAAAATCAGATGTTAAAACATATGTGGATACAAAATAGAGAAATATAAGAGAAAATTTGGTCACCTTCTATTGAAATCTGCTACAAATTTTAAAACTTTCAAAAGAAAAAAAAAAGAATTAGAAGATTTAGAGCCTACAAATTATAAAAAGAAAAAAACTATGACTACACAGCACAGAGATATGAGAGAAAGATACCTTCAAAAGAATGATTCATAGTTATAGTCGTTGAAATCTGGCATGCAAATTCAAATAATGCGAAAAATTAATCTAAAAATTCAAATGTTAAAACTTCCAAAAATTAAAGAATAGATTTAGAGCTAAGAAATTATTGAAACATAAAAAATAAATAAATAAATGATTACACTATAGAAAAATATTAGTGTGGCTCACACATGGGTGGCTAGGTAATAGCGACAAAGAAGATGTTGCGACCGTTTTTGGATTGTAAGTGTAGGGTTTTTGGATTTTTGGGTTTTACATTTGTTGTTGACTTTCATGTTAATTCAAAGACTTTTGATTTGCTTAGGGTTTTTGAGATTCACATTTTTGTGGCATGGTTGTAGGATTTTTAAAAAGTTAATTAACTTTGTTTTTGGGATGAAAAATAGTTTTTTTTAAACGTTTGTTGTTGAGTTTTACGTTGATTTGCTTAGGGTTTCCGAGTTTCACTTTTTATATGAAAGTGCCAGTTTCCTAGTACCAACTATAGTAGGTAACATAAGGTAAAAGGACTCTCTCTCACATGAAAAATAATTATAAAAAAAAAAAAAGAACAATAATAAGTAAGGACTCTTTATAAAAATTGCAATAACTTTTTTATCAATTGACATAATAAATAAAAATAGATCATTGTAAATTATCTTGACTGCTGTTGAAGATTAAAAGTTGACGGTAGAGGAATAGTTTGATATATATATATATATATATGATAGAAAATTATATTATTTATAATATGATACCAACAAACTTATAAGAAAAAGCAACAAATCTATAATTTTTATTGAACAAATCAAATAACCCTAACCTTGATGCATTGACCGAAGAAGGAGAGGAGTCCAATACATAAGTGGAATATGTGAATTGTGAAGCATGAGCCGCCCTCAAAAAAAATCTTGAAGAAAAATAAGTTTTAAGGAGAAAATTGTGTTGCGGCAAAAATAAGTTTTTGGGGCTTAGGTTTTCTACGCAAGCAATTCTTAAATAGGAGAGAGTAGAGGCGGTGGGAGAGTGTCCTTATTTGGCTAGAAGTCTAATTTGCATTGGAAAAGGAAAACAGTGATGAGGTGGAAATTTTAATTTAATTTAAATTTAATTTAAATATTGTGCTGATGTGGAAAATTGTGGGAGCTTCAAAAGCTTCGGTTTTATATATATATATATATATAGATTATTGCCTTATGAAAGCAATGGGGTATCCACAGTTGGGAGCTCTCGGCATATTGTTCGTAGAGGTATGATCTTTATAAGGTCAATTACGAGCAAGAGATGATGAAAAAGATGAATGGAAAACTCGTTGGAGACTATAATTTTCTTATTTTTTTATTTTCATTCTGATTGTAAATTAGATTTCCATTAGTAGATATTGTGTTAAAAGTTGTTAATGAAACTGGTAGTGTTAGCAATTTAGCACAAATATAACTGGGCAACATGAAAACAGACAAGATGTAGATGAGTTTCAATTTTCTGTGAGAAGAGATACATTTGTAATCTAAACTATTCAAACATGGGACTTTTTCCTTGGAAGTCTTGTAGTCTACATTTTAGATTTCCCAATAATAAATGATAGTAAAATTTCTACTACGAGGAGTACAATTTTGGGAAGTTGGTATTTGTTAGTATCTTATGATTTTGTTTCCTCTGAACTTGGAAGAAAACAACACAAGGATTATATTTCAGACAAAGTTTAGTTACAAAACTGGTTGTAACCTAAGGCTATAACATTACTCAATAAAATAAACATTACTGCATATTTTGAAAATCTAATTGTTGAATTGCATTTTTTTTTTTACACTCTTAATACACATATCAAATTTTGTGTCAATCAGATATTATTTACTATAGGATTTATAAGCTTATATATTATGCATAATTTTAAATTACAAAAATTTGCAATTTAAATAATTTATTGATGGCATAGTTATTGATCTTTAATTTTCTATAAATTTTGCAAGAATAAAGTATATAAGAAAAATATGTTATTCAATGGTGGATTTTTCAAAATGCGCCTCAAACAAAAAGATAATAAAGGTTGTAGTTTTAGATTACAACAAGTTTTATACCTAAATTTTGTTTTATATTTCTTAGTATGCAATAATTTTTGTAAATATTATAGTTCAAGCTTGAGATGGGTTTTTTCAATATTTTCGATATAATAGGGTAATTGAAGTCAAACTCCTATTTATTATATATAAATGAGCTAACAAAACTATTAAATATAAATCAAATACCTTAATAAGATATATTTGTAGGGACACGATTATTTAATGACCCAAGAATGACGTTGGACTCGTATGTAAAGGGCCATAACAATATGATTTGTAGAGAAATGGGCTTAAAAGGTAGGGCCTTGGTCACCGGTCAGCGATTTAGTCATGATTTTTATGGGAGCTTTTACGTGGCTGGATTTGGCTTGACTGGCTAAGCGTTTCATTGGTATGGGTTGTAGGACTTAGGTCCTTGGATTTAATCCGAGGAGCCTAGTATCCTTCCCCTTCTCCACTCGCCCTCCATTTTTTCTCCTCCTTCCCCTTTTTATATTAATGATCCTCCCCCTTTTAGTGTTCACCTGCCAATTTTACTTTCTGGGGCGCAGACCTGTTCTATCGACCCATACCTCCAGTGGTTGGGGGTAGTTGGGAAAGTTAAATAGCATGGTTTGGAGTATAGGCCTGTCAGATGCAGGATTCTGTAATACCATATTGGCAGCTTTCTCCCTTGTCCCGCTCCTGTATCGAGTTTGTCCTTTTCTTCGGGTGTTTTGTAAGGTGCTGAGCTTGATATCGTCCTTGGTAATATCCTTGTGCCTCTTTTGGGCTTTCATTATGCGTCCTCAGCAATAGCTCTCCTCGGCTTAGGCCTTGGGCCTTAATGTAGAGTGGGCCTGGGCCACGAATTCTCTGGCCCCACAATAGCCCCTCAAAATCCTGCTGCCCGACTTTTAGTTGGGAAGGAGGGTTTTGGTGATGTTGGGCCCACATCACGGCTCGCTCAAATTCTGTACTTTACTGATGTTTGGGTTTTTCCATTTGCATGGGAGATGTGTCGAATTAAGAGGCATCCCTTTATTTTTCAATCACGCAGTGTCCTTTGACGTTTCAATACTCGAGGCGCGCCTTCACGAGGATCTTCAAATCTTACGGTTGCGGATGGTGTTGGAAATCGAGCCAAAACTGCCTTGTCCGTAGCATTCCTTGGAAAGCTGCATAAATTAAATGCTACCACCTTACCCTTTATGTAAGTAGGATAGGGGGTTATTCCCCTTATATATAAACCCTTCGGCTCCCTTCAAAATCATAATCCTTCAGCTATAATCACAGTCCCCATATCCAGTGCTATCCACCCTTAGTGCAATATGTTTGAGGCATGGGCAGGGGTGAAGGAACTACACCCGCCACAGAGGCACCGGGTCCTTCCGAGACTCAAGGTGGTGCGAGCTGGACAGGGGAGGCACAGATTCAAGATAATCTTCCGTTTTGATAAGGGGGGGAATGGTATCTCTGCCTCTTTCAGTCAAAATTCGAAGCAGGTACTGGTCGCATCAGATTCTTGGTGCGTCCGAAGTAAGGTTTTCCTCCATCAGCGCCGTCTGCTCTATCGCAGGCATGGCTAACATGAAGGCTTATCAACTTCCGGCTCCCTGCACCTTTTCTTCAAAGGTGCTAGCCCCATGTTGCCAAGTTATGGGCATGTAAAAGTATTGAGGAATGGTTTTCGTAGACAACGTGCTGGAACTGCTACATCTCTCATCTCTGCGCCTCTTCCTCTGTTTTTCCTCATTTCCTTGTATTTTTTCTTTTGCTTATGTAGTTGCTTCTGTAGTTAGTTTTCAGTATGAGCTTATTCAAGCTCTTTCATTGTACGTTGTACTATTTCTTTGTCTTAATAAGAGATGAATCTGTTTCCTTCTAAATACTTTTCTTTTCTGCATCAATTACTTTGTGAATGGGGTACTACATGTGTATTTTTCTTCAATGATACTTAGAGTAGGAAACCTTGAAACAAAAACCTACTAGTTTGAACTTATTGACATTATCAAGTACAATAATGCTAACTCACAGTAGATTGAACTTATGAGACTAACCGAGATAACAGCTGAGTGCTCCGTAATACATGTGAGGTAACCGTTTGAGAATGATAAACTCAAAATAAACCATCCGAGAGGGTTGCCGAGCAGTGAGGGACTTTGGCCGTGTCTTGATAACACCTGACCCTATCACAATCGCATCAGTTCCCCTGGTATTGAGGATCCGAGGGTAGACTGGGAATTCCATTCAGTCTAGGGATTGACCCAACTATTAATGGGTAATTCCTCTCCGGGGTAGAGTCCAAGGGCCACATAACGTCCAGGTTGTGTCCAAAACTCGTATTGTTGCTTCTAAGTAGTTGGTTTTCCCAGAGGCTTGAGTCCGAGGACCATACAAGGCCTTGGTTCTGTCCAAAACTTGTATTGGTTCTTCTAAGTAGTTGGTTTCCCCAGAGGCTTGAGTCCGAGGACCATACAAGGCATTGGTTCTGTCCAAAACTTGTATTGGTTCTTCTAAGTAGTTGGTTTCCCCAGAGACTTGAGTTCGAGGACCATACAAGGCCTTGGTTCTGTCCAAAACTTGTGTTGGTTCTTCTAAGTAGTTGGTTTCTCCAGAGGCTTGAGTCTGAGGACCATACAAGGCCTTGGTTCTGTCCAAAACTTGTGTTGGTTCTTCTAAGTAGTTGGTTTCCCCAGATGCTTGAGTCCGAGGACCATACAAGGCCTTGATTCTGTCCAAAACTTGTGTTGGTTCTTCTAAGTAGTTGGTTTCCCCAGAGGCTTGAGTCCGAGGACCATACAAGGTCTTGGTTCTGTCTAAAACTTGTGTTGGTTCTTCTAAGTAGTTGGTTTTCCCAGAGGCTTGAGTTCGAGGACCATATAAGGCCTTGGTTCTGTCCAAAACTTGTATTGGTTCTTCTAAGTAGTTGGTTTCCCCAGAGGCTTGAGTTCGAGGACCATACAAGACCTTAGTTCTGTCCAAAACTTGTATTGGTATATTTATTTATTTGCTTATTCATTTATTTTTCGAAGATTAGCCCCTCGACCAAGGTAGGGAGAGTTAACTTAATGTTGGAAACCTCTAGAGCTGTCCGTGCCATTGGCACTGCGAGGCGTAGCCCCTAGCGGAAATTTATGTCAGGGCAACAACAGCGTGTCGCTGGAAATGGAGGAACTTTCGTAGACCTTTGCTTGACGGAGGCTTAACTCCACCGCCACCTGTGCCAACGCGCGAGCTTCCCCACAGACGGCGCCAATTGTAGGGACACGATTATTTAACGACCTAAGAATGACGTTGGGCTCATATGTAAAGAACCCTAACAATATGATTTGTAGAGAAGTGGGCTTAAAAGGCAGGGCCTTGGTCACCGGTCAGCGATTTAGTTATGATTTTTATGGGAGCTTTTACGTGGTTGAATTTGGCTTGACTGGCTAAGCGTTCCATTGGTATGGGTTGTAGGACTTAGGTCCTCGGATTTAATCCGAGGAGCCTAGTATTCTTCCCCTTCTCCACTCGCCCTCCATTTTTTCTCCTCCTTCCCCTTTTTATACTAATGATCCTCCCCCTTTTAGTGTTCATCTGCCAGTTTTACTTTCTGGGGCGCAGACTTGTCCTATCGACCTATACCTCCAGTGGTTGGGGGTAGTTGGGAAAGTTAAATAGCATGGTTTGGAGTATGGGCCTGTCAGATGCAGGATTCTGTAATACCATATTGGCAGCTTTCTCCCTTATCCCGCTCCTGTATCTAGTTTGTCCTTTTCTTCGGGTGTTTTGTAAGGTGCTGAGCTTGATATCGTCCTCGGCAATATCCTTGTGCCTCTTTTGGGCTTTCATTATGCGTCCTCGGCAATAGTTCTCCTCGGCTTAGGCCTTGGGCCTTAATGTAGAGTGGGTCTGGGTCACGAATTCTCTGGCCCCACAATATTAATAATAAAAAATAAAATAAAAATATAGCTAGTAATATTAAATGAATAAATAAATATGTAAATAGAAAATACATTAAAAAAAAAAACATTATGTGCCTTCATATCTTATTTTTGAAATATATTTGTTACAAGTTATCCCTTTTTCCTTTTCGGGAAAAATTAGAGAAGCTTTACTTTGCTCATAAGTGACAATCACTTTCAGCAAAAATAAAAAAAAGTGACAATCACTTAGGTGCGATTCTGTGATTATAGGGTCTACCTCTACCCACTGTCATGGGAAGTGCCATTTGCTACACAAATAGTCAAATAATGATATGTTTTTTTGGTTGATATGACCAAACAATGCTATTTTATCTTTCGCACATAGTTTCTCGTTAAGTTATGATTATTTTATGTAACAAATTATAATGGACTGTTTGTTATTATTATATGAGCCCATTAATTTTTCTCCCATTACTTATAATCTAACATATAAGATAATTATGACAAAATGTCTGTTTTAGATTCGTTTATTTTGTTGAAATTGAAAACTTTTTGCTGAAAGTACAGTAAATAAAGGTAAAAGTTAACTGAAATAGTACAGTGAGACTTATAAATAGTACCAAAAAGTGCTATGAAATTCATGAGTAATAGCAAAAATAAGCTGAATAGTAAAACAAGTTGGCAAAAATAATCTTTGCCAAACAGACACAAAGTGTATGTTACTAATATTTTTTTTGAGACAAGTGTATGTAACTAATATTATTGATTATTATCAGATTTTAGAGCTACTCAGATTTCCACAGCATCAAGAGAACAAACCATCACACTTTTTGGCATAGTTTGCCAAGGGAAGTGATAGTTATGTAACTTAGAGGAAAATCCTAATATGATTGGGTCTACATTGATTCAAGATGTATTAAATTTATTTTATTCTTAATAAAGTTTTGATATTCCTATAAAAAAAAATATTAGTTATTATCGAGGCAAAGATACACTATGTCACATATATATATATATATATATATATATATATATTTATATATATGCACACACCAAAAAATTTGGAGTTTTGGAACATTTCCACTAGTGATACATTTTAATATATACTTTTTGGGTAATTATTGGGTATTCCCGGAGTACCATAAATGCGAACTCCTCCTTCTCACATAACTGTAAGTTCCACTAATTAGATTTATGGACTTACAATTCATGTGAAAGGGGGGGTACGCATTTATGATACTCCCATAGTGTTCAATAATTTTTCATGTTTTTTTGAGGGAACATTTAAATTATTTTTTTTTTGAGAAGAATATTTTAATATTTTTGATGGGGAAGAAGAGTCATATTAAATTAATATAAACCTTTTTATGATTATGTTATCATTATTTTTATTATATACAAATCACAATAAAATACATCAAGAGTTATTATACAAAATTCATATTTATATAAATTTAATCAGAAAACTTAATGTACAATACCCAAACAACTATAGTGTAAAATGTTTTACATGAATGTTCGGATTTTTTTAGAAAATAACAATAAAATTCAAACAATATCATTAGTTAGGAAACGTTTGAAACTAATTTGGAATATAACAACTCGAGTTCAGAGGGGACGATTTGTATGCGATAAAATCGAGTATGGTTTACTCGATTTTCCTATTTTGCACTGTCCCCCAGGTGGGTCTGATATGCTAGAAATCGAGTTCGTAGGAGTCGTTTTGTAAGACTAGAAAACGAGATTAATAAACTCGGTTTGTATTCTTGCAAACCGAGTTTATTAAAGTCAATTTTTATAGGTGTAAATCGAGTTCAATGAACTCGTTTTGTTTTAAAAAAAAACCACCCACGGTCAACCATCGCAGGCTCACGCACTCAAAAAAACCAAACAGCACTTCAGCACACACCAAACACACAAAAAAAAAAGCTAAGTTCAAACTCTCATTCCCTCTCACTCTCAATCTCTCTCTCTCACTCTCACACGAGATTCCGAGCCTGTCGCTCCTTCGCCGGCACTGTCGCCGTCGCTGCCTCTCGCTTCCGTCGCCGTCGCTGCCTTTCGCTTCCGTCGCCGTCGTTGCCTTTCGCTTCCGTCGCCGTCGCTGCCTTTCGCTTCCGTCGGTCTGAACTGGAGATGGATGTTTTAGTTCATTGACATTGTTGTCAATCTCATTTGCAAGCAATTGAATGCCAATATCTGAGTTCTGTTGTTGTACAAATTCTGCTTCGTGGGATGGGAGTGAGAATTGGACTGGTTTTGTATACAAAGAAACCGAGTTCGAAGGACTCGGTTTCTAAGCCTAGAAAATGAGTGTAGTTTACTCGGTTTCCAGGCTTTGAAACCGAGTGCAAGGGACTCGGTTTCCATGCTTTAAAACCGAGTCCTTTGGACTCATTTTCCAGGCTTAGAAGTCGAGTTCTTTCAACTCGATTTCTCGCAATAATAAAATAAAAAACCCAGGAAATCGTCCCCTCTGAACTCGAGTTGTTATATTCCAAATTAGTTTCAAACGTTTCCTAACTAATGATATTGTTTGGGTTTTGTAGTTATTTTCTGAAAAATCCCTGAATGTTCCCATATTTGTTTTTTCATTAATTGTCGTTTTACCATGTGTACCAGATACTTTTTTTTTTTTTTTTTGGGTATAAGTATAAGATACAAGTACTATTAGTCAAAGGACAATGTTACTACTATCTAGTACTCTAGTGTAGAAGCCCTGTCCCCAAAATTTGTACACAATCAATATTCATTTCAGCTAATTACCAAAAAATGACTTGTATTTCAAAATTATTTTTTTGATGGATGTATTTCATTGATAAAATAACCCAACACAAAATAAATTCGAATTAATAACTAAAAAAATAAATTCAGATTAAATTTGCTTTTATCTTCAAATGCAATTTTTTATATATCAATATTTATCAATTAAACATTTATATTTATATATATATTCTCATTTCGTATCCATCTTTTTTGGCGTGTTACACGGCTGTTAAGAGAGAGAGAGAGAGAGAGAGAGAGAGACGTCTGTAAGTCCCAGCACTATGGGCTACGTGTAAGCACAGAATCGTGGCATGTCTCCCTACAGTATTACGTGAACTTTAGCTAGATTTCTTGAGAAACACCTTGTACTTGTTTTGTTCTGTTTTGTAAGTCCAGGGGCAACAATCTCCTGCTTCGCTCCTACTTTATCCTCTCTTTGTTTGTTTTTTTTTTCTTTCTTTTTTGCTTTGCTTATAGAAGCGGCAAAAGAAGCTAACTACTACTACTACTACTCTTCTAGTATATATCTCATACAATACAAACCTCACCTTTCTCTCTCTCTCCAACAATTTAGCTAAACCCCACAGGAAAGAGATCTCTCTGGAACTTCATAGAACTCTAATGTTTGCCAACAAATATTTGCCAGTTTTGTTTTGCCATATTACTTGCAATGTTTGGAGAGTAACAAGTCTGTTCTGTTGGTGATATTGAATGGAGCTTGGTGTTATACTTTGTTCACAACTTCACATACTTTCTTTCCATGCTTGGCTATAGATTACGAACGAAGTAGTAAATGCTCTTGAACTTATTAAGTTGTAGTTTTTATTTTTGATTGATTGCACCAATTACATGTATCTCAGTGGAATTGGTGTAAGTTAAATTACTTTTCTTGGGTTTTATATTTTTTCAAATTTTGTTGGTCATTTAAGGACATATGCATTAAGAGTATGTGAATATTTCTATATTGCAAACTATGGGGAATTAAGTGTAGAGAACTAGAGAAGTAGTTGTGAGTTGTGACATGTTTGGTTGGTTGGTGATTGCTCTGGAAAGTGATAAGAGAGATGTCAATGTGGATGGTGATGTGAGGGATAGTTTGGTTTTCTTGGAAAAAAGAAAGAGACCCATTCTGGTTGAGGTGTGAAAATGCCAGAAGAGAGAAGGGAAAGGATACATTTTAGGAAACTCTATTCATTTGCATGTTTTCACTCTAAGTATGAACATAGCCATTCCCAAATTGGGCAGAAAGGGTACTCAAGGGTAGTGTATTGTAATGATCCCTATCATTCAGAGGCAGTTAAGTTGAACTACCGGGGAAATTATGTCTCAACTACTAAGTATTCCGCAGCTAATTTTATTCCCAAGTCTTTATTTGAGCAGTTCAGGAGGGTTGCAAATATATACTTTCTTGTTGTGGCTTGTGTTTCATTTAGCCCATTGGCGCCTTTTTCGTCTCTTAGTATTCTTGCACCATTGATAGTGGTGATTGGAGCTACTATGGCAAAGGAAGGCGTGGAAGATTGGAGAAGAAGAAAGCAGGTAATATTTGAAATCAATTTTATTTTTTGTGCTATTCTGGATTTTGAATCTTGTAGATATCCTTGGACTTTTCATTCTGTATGTTGATACACTTGTTATAAATTATTCCACACTGAAATATATTTTTGTCAAGTTTTGAGTTACATCTATGGTAAAAAGACTCTGTATTGGTTCAAACAAAGTTCGTTTAAATAGATATGCTGATATCATTAGAAGTGTATTGAGGAACTGGGTGATTGGGATTGTGGTCATAAATTTTATTTAAGGAAATGGGCAATTAGCATTGGCTTCTTCTAATTGCCATTAGGACTAGGAGTGCAAAGGCATCAGAATCCTTGATTGGGAGATTCATAATAAACAAGATAGTGAGCATACATTTCCTTTATCAAGTATTATTAGTTAAGTTCTGGTATGTTATTTCTGGCACTTGTGGTTGTGGTACCATATAAGTTCTGAAATAATGTGGGGTAATGGTCATAAATATTGTAATGAACCACACCATGATATCAAAACGCTTCTTCAAGATAAGAGTTGTTTTACGACCAAAATGGATGCTGCATGATTAGAATGAACCACATTACTATACCAATTGGATGTCATAATTAAACAGTACTTTATGAAAAAGTTAAAATTCTAGGGAATCAGTTGAAGAGAATAAAGATTCTCACACATTTCATAAGATCATCCATATTGTCAATCTCTTATACCACCACTTTGAAGGCATAGAATGTCTAAAAAATAACTTTCGTAAGTTCATAAGTCATAGCTCTAATTTGAATCTCTTGAAAAAACACATAACTCTTAGCAACCAGACTCACTTCTACATTCTGGTATTCAATAGTTGCCTTTTGCCAATGAGCTCTAGCTCAAATGGAACTTCCTCCTTCAATAATGATATGGAGTGTGAGATCATGAGACCAAGACATCTTAGGTGTGTCTGTGTGTAACTTACCAATTAAAAGAAGTATTCAATAGTTGCTTTCATAATGTTCATTCTGATTGCATTGGTTCACAAACACTGCTTTTATCCATCTATTATTCTCTACCCTAACTTCTATGGTGGGCTCTCCAAAAAAAATGTAGGAAATAAAGTGTTGCACATCCAAACAAGTCATTTGATTTAAGATATGGGTGCCACTTTAGCCTCAGGTTCTCTATGTGAGCATGATATTTCTATATGGATCACTTCGAGGGAATATTTATCTCTCTCTGTCTAATGATTCATTTTAGATGTGTCTTGCTATTCTAATCTTACCTGTTTTTTCGAAATGAATCCTCCTTATCTTTTATTTATTTATTTTTTCATATTGTTCATTCTGCTGGAATCCTTTCTTGCACACCTACTCCATCCCTTTATTCTTTGGTATTCTTTTTCTAATTATGTTGCTACTTACTGAATGTTGAAAATGTTTTCAGGATATAGAGGAAAATAATCGAAAGGTCAAAGTGTATGGTAGTAATTATACATTCCATGAGACCAATTGGAAGGAACTTCGAGTTGGTGATATTGGAAAGGTGTGTAAGGATGAATACTTCCCTGCTGATTTAGTTCTGCTTTCATCTAGCCATGAAGATGGGGTTTGTTATGTTGAGACCATGAACCTTGATGGAGAGACCAATTTGAAATTGAAGCATGCCTTGGAGGTGACGTCCCATCTTCATGAAGAAAATTCCTTGAAACAATTTACGGCAGTGATCAAGTGTGAGGACCCCAATGAAAAGTTATATTCATTCGTTGGAAATTTGTCTTGTGATGGCAAAGAATACCCACTTTCCATACAACAGCTACTACTAAGAGGTTCTAAGCTTAAAAATACTGAATATGTCTTTGGTGTTGTTATTTTTGCGGGACATGACACAAAAGTGATGCAGAATGCTACAGATCCTCCTTCCAAGAGAAGTAAAATTGAGAAAAAAATGGATAAGATAGTCTACATACTTTTCAGTACTCTGGTATTGATTGCTTTTGTTGGATCTTTGTTTTTTGGAATTGAAACCAAAAAAGATTTCAGTGATGGAAACCTTAGAAGGTGGTATCTTCATCCAGATGATACAACTGTCTATTATGACCCTAAACGACCATCACTTTCTGCATTTCTTCATTTCCTGACAGCCCTTATGTTGTATGGATACCTAATTCCAATATCTTTGTATGTATCCATTGAGATTGTGAAGGTTTTACAGAGTACTTTTATTAACCAAGATCAGCATATGTATGATGAAGAAACAGGCAAGCCAGCACATGCACGCACATCTAATTTAAATGAGGAACTTGGTCAGATAGATACTATACTGTCTGATAAAACAGGCACTTTGACATGTAATTCCATGGAGTTTGTTAAATGTTCAATAGCAGGAACTGCTTATGGCCGTGGTATGACAGAAGTGGAGAGGTCACTGGCAAGGAGGAGGGGGGATCCACTGCCTGAAACTGGTGATGATGTTCAAGGGCATGAGGGTGAAAAGTCAGTTAGGGGTTTCAACTTTAGAGATGAACGAATCATGAATGGTCAGTGGCTTAATGAACCCCATTGGGATATAATACAGAAGTTCTTCAGGGTCTTGGCAATATGTCACACAGTGATTCCTGAAAAAAATGAAGAGTTGGGAGAAATTATGTATAAAGCTGAGTCACCAGATGAAGCTGCTTTTGTCATAGCTGCAAAGGAGATTGGCTTTGAGTTTTTTAGAGTGACACAAACAAGCATCTCATTGCGTGAGTTAGATTATGAGACTGGAGAAAAGGTTGTTAGGTAAGCTCTCACGCAACAATTTATTTTAATTTTTTTTTTGTTTTTTAAATTTTTTCTATAATTCAATAGTTACAATGAGGGTTGGGGGATTGGAACCCTAAATGTCTCCATTAGAAAAACTATGAGGTACCAGTTGAGTTATAAGGCTCTTGGAAAGTTATTTAATATATTTTAGGTTCATTTAAATATAGTTTCTACTTCCCATGCGGGCAGCTGCCTACAAACCTTTTGATGATTATAGGTAATTGCTCTATTTTGTCATATTTGAGATACCATGTTTTTATTTTGATGTAGAAAATTTCAGCTTTTGTTTATGAGGAAAGTCAGTCTGGTTGCACATTTAGATTAATACAATTTCCAACTTTCTCTGTTTTTGAAAACTGCAATCTGCCGCAAGTATACAATACAATTAATTTCATGATGTCTATAAGCACACAACTCATGTTTTAGTTTTTTTTTAAGGTCAGAAATATTTTATTTATAGAGTTGATGATGTCTGCAGTCGCATTATGTATAAAAAATAAATCTTTTAGAACATCTAACAAGTTATTTTCTGCTCAATGATCTGTTAGGAAAAAGGTTTCTGAAAGCTCTTGCATTCATTAGGGAGACATCAAGATGATAGATTGAGCGAGAAAACTTATACTCTTATGAGGCCTTTTTGTATAAAAAGACCATGGGATGAGGGAGCAAAGAAAATAATAGAAGAGTGTTTATGTGAGGAACTTGTAGAGAAAAAACTATATTGACCCCTCATAGAGAGAGACTAAACACCATTTTGCTTATATGTAAGTTTCTTGATTTTTAAGGCCATTCCTTATTTTTTTTCCATCTTTAAAAAAAAAAAAAAAAAAAAAAAAAAAAAACTTAAAAATCAGGTTCATTGTTGTGTGTGTCAAATCCATGGCAGCTACATCTAGGTCAATCTTGAGACAAATGCCCAAAATGCTACCTTTGGACAAGGCGTGTCATTGTATTTTTCTTTTTATTGATCTCTGTTTTCTTGGACTTCTTTTAGTTTCCTTTTTATGTATTTTTGTTAAACATCAGATAACTTGGTTTCTATATTCCAGAAAATACAAGCGTCTACATGTCTTAGAGTTTAGTAGTTCTCGCAAAAGAATGTCAGTGATTGTAAGGAATGCAGAAAATCAGTTGTTTCTACTTTGCAAGGGGGCAGACAGGTTAGAAACCTATGCATACTTGATTTAATGTTACATATATGAAGTTGCAGTTTGAGTCAACTGATTTCAATTTATTTGCATTTATTATAGTGTAATGTTTCAAAGGCTTTCAAAAAACGGGCGGCAGTTTGAGTCACAGACCAAGGATCACATCAAAAAATATGCTGAAGCAGGTCTACGGACCATGATAATTGCATACTGTGAGCTTGGTGAAGAAGAATATAAATCATGGGATGTGGAGTTTTCCAAGGCCAAAACATCTGTCACTACAGAGCGTGATGTATCGGTGGATGAACTTGCTGATAAAATAGAAAGGGATTTGATTCTTCTTGGTGCTACAGCAGTTGAAGACAAACTGCAAAAGGGGGTCCGTATTGAAAAATTGCAGTTTCATTATTTAATTTTTAGATTATTCACTCACTATAAGTTTAAGCTTTCTCTGCTGTCTTACTGTATGCCAATTGGAAGTTAATAACCATTAGGACCAAACCAGTTCCTCTCATTCTATTTTTGGAAACTTTGATTGCATTATTTTATGTGATTAGTTTCACTTCAATTGTGTTCTCCGGTGTTCAGGTTCCAGAATGTATTGACAAGCTTGCCCAAGCTAGAATTAAGCTATGGGTATTAACTGGTGATAAGATGGAGACAGCAATTAATATTGGGTATTGAAGAAAATTTTGGTGTAGAGATTATATATTTTATTTTTCTTGGAGTTACATATTTTAACTATTTTAATTTTTCCAGGTATGCTTGTAGTTTACTTAGAGAAGATATGAAACAAATTGTGATCACTCTGGATTCACCAGACATTGATGCCTTGGAAAAGCAAGGGGATAAAGAGGCCATTGCAAAGGTGCAAGATTTTGAAGTACACAAAATTTATTATTTTTTATTCTTTAGGCAGTAAGTTTCTAAATCATTGATTGTTATAGGCTTCTCTTGAAAGCATAAAGAAGCAAATTAGAGAAGGGATGTCTCAGATAAAGTCAGCAAAAGAAAGTGATGTCAAGTTTGGCCTAATAATTGATGGAAAATCCTTGGATTTTTCACTAAAGAAGGACATAGAGAAGTCATTTTTTGAACTTGCAATTAGTTGTGCTTCTGTTATATGTTGCCGATCTTCGCCCAAGCAGAAAGCTCTGGTAAGTGTTATGATCATGCTAATATCGAGTTTCTGCTAGTTTAAATTATCTAGGCATCTTAAGAATGGCTAGTTACTGTTTTGGATGACGTAAGGATAATCTGATAGAAATATAAAAGTTATGCAGGTTACAAGATTATTAAAAGGAGAAACAGGTAAGACAATGCTCGCTATTGGTGATGGGGCAAATGATGTTAGCATGCTTCAAGAGGCCGATATTGGAGTTGGCATTAGTGGTGTTGAAGGGATGCAGGTAAACATATATTTTATTTTTATTTATATGATGTGTACTTCTTCTCTTTTCCTTAATATGAATCTTCATTTCTCAGATGTTTGGAGTCTATATTATTATTTTTCTCAAATCCCTTATCTTCCCCCCTTTCCCTCTTTAGCTTATGTAAGCTCTTGTTGAAATTAATGAATGCTGGAGTTTCACACGTTTCTTGCCCATTTCTTGTGACTAATGATTTATATTTGATTTGGATTTGTGAAAAGCTGCAAAAAATTAGAGCATATGAAAAGAAGTTCTGATTAGAAACACTGCCTTTTCTTCTCTTTGTTTTGCTTTTGCTGACAATTAAAACTGGTTCAAACATTTTCCTTCTAGAGATTGTGTTTTCATGTAAAACCGGAGATATTATATATGTCTTATACAACCTATGTATGCACAAAGCATATGTTTTATTTGGTGACTGATTCAAGCTGAAAAAAAGTGAGGACCCAACTTCTGATTCCAAAAATTTCTCAACTGCAGGCAGTGATGGCAAGTGATTTTTCGATAGCTCAATTCCGATTTCTAGAACGTTTGTTGTTGGTTCATGGACATTGGTGTTACAGACGAATAGCAATGATGGTAAAATAGTTCTAACTCAACCCCCCCTCCCCTGGCCAAAAAAAAGAAAACTATTATCAATAAGTTGAGGAAGAAAAATCACTCTTTCATTATATTTGTACTAAATGTTCATTAATTTTGTTTTAACTCTTTTTTTGGTGGGGTTTTTTTTGTTTGGGGGGGAGGGAATAAGGACAGAAACTAAGTTTGTTTACTTCTCTTGCTTTCCTTTCTTCATCTTCAGTTGACTTGCAGTATCATCTTCTGTTTGGTTAATGCAGATATGCTACTTCTTCTACAAGAACATAGCATTTGGGTTCACTCTGTTTTGGTTTGAGGCCCATGCTTCTTTCTCTGGTCAACCTGCGTATAATGATTGGTACATGTCATTTTACAATGTCTTCTTCACCTCACTTCCCATAATTGCTCTTGGTGTTTTTGACCAGGATGTTTCTGCACAACTTTGCCTCAAGGTACGGAATTATTGCCCTTCTCCAGGCTTTATATACATAGTAAAAGAACTAATGGAAACCCAGGAAGAAAAAAATAAAGATAAGAATAAACCTGTTGTACCTTTAGCGTAACATATGGCCTGCATAATCATGTTTTACACATCAGCATATTACAGCTGCCGCATAGCATTGGGTAATTCCACTTAAACATAAGCAGTTAAAACAAATCAGTCCTTATCATCTATGCATTATTTAAAATAGTTGATACTAAAATATTTTTCTGCTATGAAGGGTTTTCTGTGTTATGCATGGTCTGCTTCTCTTGATATTGGGGAAAAAAAAACTCTCTTTGATTTACATTTCTCCAGTGGAACCTGCTTGAAGTATGTAATGCTTTGTAACAGGTTATATTTTTGGAATACAATTGAAGTGGGATTCCTAATGTTCTGTTTCTTATTTAAATTCTTCATGTATTTTACAGTGAGTAGTGCTTATTACACATTTTGACACAATTCCTCACAAGTGTTTCTTCATTAACCTTTTGCTCTGCAAATTTGATTCTATACCTGCAATTCCAATATTCTTTTTGGGTTATGCCTCCTCACTTCTGTTTCCCATATCTCTCTTTCCTGCTTCTCAAATTGATAGATTAAGCACACTAAATCTTTACAAGTATTCTTCAAAATCAAATACAGTGGATTCATTTAAGTTTAGAGGATGCCTAAATAGTATCATGACATGAAAATAATGTTTCAATATTTATGTTGCAACTTATAACTGTGATTCTATATAAACAACAATGCAGGCAAGTAGGTATATCTTAAACAGAATACTCATTTCATATAATTTCACCTTTTTGGTTCCTAAATATTCCTTGAGAGCTTTATGTAGGAGCCTAAATAACCATTTATTTTTCATGCTTCTTTGTTTGCAGTATCCCTTCTTATATTTGGAGGGAGTCGAGAACATTCTCTTCAGCTGGTCCCGTATACTTGGTTGGCTGTTTAATGGATTTCTAACCTCCATAATTATCTTCTTCTGGACAACAAAGTCGATGATTAAACAAGCCTTTCGGAGAGATGGGCAAGTAGTCGACTATGAAGTCCTTGGAGTCACAATGTATACTTGTGTCGTGTGGGCTGTAAATTGCCAAATGGCAATCTCCATCAACTACTTCACTTGGATCCAGCACTTCTTCATCTGGGGCAGCATTGCCCTATGGTATAAATTCTTAATTATTTATGGTTATCTCCCACCAGAGTTGTCAACAACAGCATATAGGGTTTTTGTGGAAGCATGTGCCCCGAGTGTTCTCTATTGGTTGGTCACCCTCTTAGCTGTCATTTGCACTCTGCTACCTAATTTTACCTTCAGGGCTTTCCAAACACGATTTAGACCAATGTACCATGACATGATACAAATAAATGAGTTTGAAGGTGTAGAGGCTGATGAATTACCTCGGCGAGTCAGGAAGAAACTACATCTCATGGAGAGATTGATGCAGAGGAATTTGAATTCATGAAGGACAGTATTTTTCTTAGCTTATATGAATTGGGATATTTGGTGGCTGTATATGTTATGGTTGGTGTTAGAAGCATAGGTTGGGATGAGAATGTAGGTAGAATCTGTTAGTCTCACATTTTCATGTAGATTAGTTATCTGTTAGTCTCTCAATTTTGATTGCCATCAAAATTGAGCATTGCCCATTTAAAGTTAATCGCCAAATGCATGTCTTCCGTTGAACCTGACACACACATACCCTTTTCTTTTAAAGGCTGTAGCCAAGTTGACTGCTGTTAGAGAGGGTGAAAAGATACATTCTATTTCTATAAGGAATGGGTTTGAGTCGTTGGTATTTGTTCTGAACTCATTGGTTCATATGTATGCTGCTTGTGGACATGCCGATTGTGCAAACAAGATGTTTGATTTAATGGGGATAGAGATCTTTCGGCTTGGAATTCTGTGATTAATGGGTTTGCTCTTAATGGGATGCCCAGTGAGGCTCTTACAGTTTTCAGGGAAATGGGTTTTGGAGGGTGTCCAGCCATATGGGTTCACCATGGTAAGTTTGTTGTCTGCTTGTGCTGAGCTTGGAGCTTTGGCATTGGGTAGGAGGGCCCATGTTTATATATTGAAAATTGGTTTGAGTGTAAACTTGCATGTTAATAATGCCCTTTTGGACCTTTATGCAAAGTGTGGGAGCATAAGATTATTGCTATTTCTGATGGTAATTGATGCCTACTTTCTTTGCATGTTAGTACTCAACATTGTTAAATTGTGAAGGAAAACATCAAACTTCTACCTTGATCATTAATTTGTTTGTGTCCTTACCCTAATAATATCCACAAAGTGATGTTATGTGTCAAGCTTTAATTATAAAATTTTTGTCACACTTAGACCTGCTGCATGCATTATGACATTAGTTATAATTGTAACTAGTCGCAGACACACGCGATGCGTGGAAATGGATAATTACTTTGTAATTTTGACATAAGTATAATTTGTTATCCTAAATTTGTTGAAAATAATTTACTCTCCCTAAAAATTAAGGAAAATGTTATGTCAACAATAATTTTAGAACCCTTCCACAACAAATCATATGTAGCAAGTTGTTATTGATGGGTAAAAAAGTAAATTTAGTGATAGGTTTAAATTAGAATTGATAACAACTTGCCAATTATAACTTGTTGTGAAAACGTTGTAGATGTAGCACTTTTAAAAAATTAAACAATTTCTAAAATTATTTTTTATCTTTCTATCTCTACAAATATGTACCATTCTATTATTTTTGGGTGTATTTGATTGATATTTATCCATTTTTAGGTGGTTCATATTCCTCTAAATTATGTTATAGTGCGTTATGTTTTTCTAACTTTTTTCCTTTACAACTAAACTTTTTAAGTTTCAAATTTGTTATTCAAAATTCTCATTCTCTTAAAATATATTATCATGATAATCAAAACTCATGACAAAAATACCTTTGATATTAGTCAAATAACTGATAGGCACACTCAAATACATAGCCAAGATTGTGTTTTGATATAAATTTAAATTCTGACTTTCAAAATAGCTTAGTAGTAGCTCAAACAAAAATTAAATCAAAACAATAACAAGAAGAGAGAGGATTTGTGATAGGAAACTCAATTCAATTCAATTGGTCTCTCCCATAATAATATCTAAATTTGTTACAATACAAAACCAAAAAAAGTAACATATCCTGTATAAGTGCATACACAAAGAGAATTCTTTATCCATAATGGTGAATACATCATACAAATACACATAAGAGGTATCCATCAATGGAAAAAAACTCATCCATGATTAACGACCACATAAACTATAGTAGTAAGAGCCCATTGCGATTCTTTTGTTGTTGGCTATTTGACCAACTGAGAGAGTTGTGTTCTTGATTTTGAGCCTTTGTTTTGCACCCCCATGAAATAGCTATCATAAAATAGCCATGCCAAGTGCTCGATCAAATACCCATTGTATGTATGAGCCCACTTATGTCAATCCTAGTTTGAATGTTTGTGAGATTGAAACCATGTAGCCATATCAAAGGAAATCACCATATAGAAAGAGTACACATGTTTTAATCTATTTTACATATCGTGACCTATCCTTGTGTCAGTATCCTTGTGAACAACCATGGCTTTGAGATTTTTTTGGTTGGTTTATGGGAACCAATGTTGTTGGCACCTGAGATCTTCGATGGCACATCACCAATAAAATTAATTTGAAAAACTTGAAGAATATGGGGAAAAAATAAAAATAAAAAACTCACTTTAGAGGGACTATCCAAATTTGCAGAAGTGAGGTAGAGCAATTGCAAATATATATAGACAACAAATCAATAGGTTTTTTTTGTTGTTGGTGGAATTCTAATAGAGTGGCAATTGAGTAGTTTTCATAATTGCTTGATTTGAGAGATGGAGAGTCATAGAGTCAAAGGAAGATTGGTTATTATCATATTGAGATTGATGGAATAATAAATGAAAAGTTGAAAAGTTAGGATACGTTAATTAAGAGACGAAGGTTTTTTTTTTTTTATGTGATAGAGTAATAATTGGGAAAATGTTAATTTGTAAAAGGAAGGAAAAGGAAAAAAAAAAAAATTAGTGGGACCGTTGATGTGGCTCAACAGGAGCGTAATAACAATAAATACTATGCTTCAGCTTTTAGATATACTAGCTTTCGAACTCGTGCAAATGCATAGGAATTACATAATTACATGTATTTTCGGGTTCTTGGAAAAAAAATACATCTATTTTCAACAAAATAGAAATAAAAATAATGAAAATTTTATAAGAGTCCACAAATAAATTTTTGTACATAGAAATAATTAGAATCCGAGAAAGCAAATATATTCAAATAATTTTAGGAAAATATTTGGAGAAATATTTTGTTTCAAAAGTCATACTTAAATAAATTTAATTAAATAAGTATGTAGCTAATGCAATTGAATTTATAAAATTTAAAAAATAACACTTGGTATGAATTTCAAATTTAAAATGTATATAACACTTAGTATGCTATCCATAAAAATATGTGTTGTCTTACAAATAGACTTTCTTTTAAGCCTATTCTAAACAACTAAAACTGTAACATCCACTATGATGGAGAGAAAAATATTTCTAGCAATTGAAAAAAAAAATCCAGTTAAAGAGAATGGTGTGACCATCCTTCCATGGAAGCAAAAATTGGTGAAGAAGCAAGATTGTTTTCCATTTCACACCCTTCATCTTAATACTTCTTCAGCTAAAGAAATTGAACCCATGAACCTAAGTTTAACAGGAAAAAAAATTAAAGAGATGTAGACATCAAATCTTGTACTAACTTTGATAAGACAATTTTAATTATAAAAATACAAACCAACCCCAAGAATATCTCATCATCTCCCAATCTAAATAAAACTTGTTTAATTTAATGTCCATGATAGTGGATGACAAAATCTTTAGTTTATGCATCGGTGAAAGACTAATGATTCCATAATGACATAAGACTTGATATGTCATATTAAACTTTACCTTGAAACTACCCAACTACTCATCTAAGCCCTTTTTTTCACTAACAAAATAAACATTTCCAAGATGCATGATACTAAGAAAAAGTATGTAGTCAAAATAAACATTTGATGAAGCCGACGGTTCCAATGAACCAGTTAGCTTTACTTGCGCATTCGGAGAGATGAAAATGACAATATCATAGGCCGATGACTCCACCTCAACGTTTGATGACATCTGTGTGAGACAACTAGAATGCCTAGATGGGATAAGAAGCTGACGGAAGGAAGCTGATGGAGAGAAAGAAATCTAAGACAGGTCCAACATGGCCTTGCTTGGCCTCCACAAATGTGTATATAAGGAAACATCTTGTGCCCCACGGTTAACCCTAACCAAGAGGATTCTTACAAGGAAAGGATCCTGCAAGATATGTGTATTAATGAGGATCTTCCCTACAAGGAAAAGCCCTCTCCGCCAAGAAACGAATGTCAACTCTATGCTACTATAAAAACCCCAAAACCCTCACAAACCAAGGTACGCATAACTTTACACTAACTATGACACTCTAGAGTTGAGAAAGTTCTCTAACTTGACATTCGGAGGGTATTTGGCCAGTACCACATCGGTACTCTTTGTTAGGGTCTTCTTTTTATTTGTTACGCAAGTGTTGTTTCGAGCACATGAGGACTGTGTGACTTACTGACGATTTTTGGCATCATCAGTTGGAGCCGTCTGTGGGAAAGACGTCGTAGTAGAAGCAATACTACCGCTTCCTGAACAAAAAGTTGTATGGTACTTACTCGCTCGATAGCTACCACCAATAATAACCAAGGAGATGAACCACGTACCACCGCCTTCAAAAGACAGGTTCAGACTCTTGCCGCGGCCGTGAAATGCCTAACCAAGCAAAACCATGACCTAGAAGAGCAACTGCACCAAAAGAACGCAGGACTTAACACTCAGGAGGAGGACTAAGATGGTACCGGCATTGGGAGAAGAGATCAAGAAGGGTCGGAAGACAGCAACGCCCCAAGCAGACAAGAGCGATAGGATACAAGCCGTCCATCTGCCACAGATATGGCTCCACCATACATGGTCGCAGAGATGCAGATGATGAAGGAACAGATGGACTTCATGATGAATGCCCTCAGAGGACAGGTGTCGAGCGTCCTTGACGAGTTGGTCCATCGGACGGATTCACCCTTCACTGCATTCATCACTTCGTTCCCCCTTCTACCAAAGTTTTGTATGCCGTAGGTAGAGGCCTGCGACGGCTGTAAGGACTCCTTAGATCACTTGGAGTCTTTCAAAACGCTGATGCACCTATAAGGCGTGGCAGATGAGATCATGTGCCAAGCTTTTCCAACTACGCTGAAGGGTCCTGCAAGGGTATGGTTCAATAGGTTGATGCCAAACTCCATCAGTACCTTCAAGGAGTTGAGCGCATAGTTTGCCTCGCACTTTATTAGGGGGCACAAGCATACGAAGACCACTGCATGCCTGATGAACATCAAGTAACGGGAGGAGGAGACGCTGAGCTCTTACATAACCCGCTTTAACAAGGAGGCCTTCTCGATTGATGAAACTGACGACAAGATACTCATGGCTGCATTTACCAATGAGTTACGGAATGGTAAGTTTTTGTTTTCTTTATATAAAAATGACCCAAAGACTATGTCGAATGTACTCTACAGGGTTACTAAGTACATGAACGCGGAAGACGCATTGCTGGCTCAAGAAGATAAACCTAAGAAGAGGGAAAGACAGGAAGAGGCATGGCAGGACAGGGGATGAAAGACAACAAGGAATTGAGATCGACGGGAGGATAGGTGCTTCAAACCCCCTATTGGGATGTTTCGCAAGTTTCACCCCGCTAAATTCCTTGATTGATCAAGTCTTGATGCAGATCAAGGATGAAGAAGCCTTGACATTTCCTGGCAAGCTGAAGGGAGACCCCAGTAAGAGGTCCAAAGACAAGTACTACCGTTTTCACCGTGATCACAATCATGATATGTCTGACTGCTATGACTTGAAGTAACAAATAGAAACTCTTATCAGACAAGGAAAGTTGCGGAGGTTCGTCAGTAAGGAAAGAACGGACCCACCACAAGAACAGGTTACCCAAAGAGAGAACCAGCATCCTAGGCCACCCTTAGGAGACATAAGAATGATTGTGGGAGGCACTGCAGCTTCTGGTTCATCTAACTGATGGGCTTCGTCTCGAAGATGGCGCAGGTCAACAACCTTGTAATTAGATTCTCAGAGGAAGATGATCAATGTCTCCACCACCCGCACGACGATGCACTCATTGTTAGCATACAGGTAGAGGACTACAACACACATCGGGTCCTAGTTGACAATGGGAGCTTTGCTGACATCCTCTACTACCCAGCATTCCATCAAATGAGGACTGAAAGAGAGAGGTTGGTTTCGACCAACGCCCCACCCGTTAGGTTTGGAAGAACAAGGGTATACCCTCTCGGTGCGGCCACATAGCCTGTAACGGTTGGAGATTACCCTTAGCAGATTACTAAGGATGTTACATTCCTTGTTGTCGATTGCTCATCTGCCTACAATGCCATCCTGGGTCAACCTACTCTCAACTCGTGGAAGGCCGTGCTTCCTGGTTGCAAAATTTGTTGTTGGCATACTTGGATCAGGATCTGGGTACCCAGTACAACTATCACACCATACCCAGGAGCGTACCTGGTACTACGTTACTGCGCTATGTATTTTGGGCATTCGCTCTATGCATTGTTGCATTCAGATATTGCAAGCTAGTGATCAGTATTGATGAAACTCATTTGTATGGTAATTATCGAGGGGTGTTGTTGATTGCAACGGAAATCGATGCTAACAACAAGCTTTTGCCTCTCGCCTTTGCTGTTGTAAACAAGGAGTCAGGGCCTAGTTGGGGATAGTTTTTAGAGTGCCTCAGGATTTCGATAGGGCATGTGATACTTAACGAGGGCATTTGCATTATTTTTAGTTGACATAAAGGTATCAAAAGCGCCATTGCAGAGTGGCATAGAGGTGATGACGAAAGATTACGGGTATTTCACCGATATTGCCTTCGACATGTTGTTAGCAACTTCAACACACACTTTGATGACCCGATTTTAAAGGCATTGACCTTAAAAGCTAGATATGCAGCTCAGGAAGCTAAATTTGAGTCCATAATGCAAACCATTAAGGATGTTGAGATTAATGCACTTAGGAGGAATCAATTGATACAAAAAAATACTGGCGAAACTGAACACTATATGCCATACACATATCTAATGAGTGAGGATCTGGACAAATGGATCTAGTCACATGATGGTGGAAGACGTTATGAGGCAATGACAAACAATATCTCTAAGTGCTTTAATGGGATACTTAAAGGCGCTCGCGGTTTGCCCATTGTTGCAATGGTTGAGTTCACTTGGTACAAACTTGTTGCATATTTCCATGATCGACATAAAGAAATTACTTTTGATCTCTCTCAAGGAAAGGTGTGGAGTAATCATGCCATGGGGATCTATGGCTCAAATGTTCGCAAAGTTTCAAGACACTTTATAAGGGCATTTAATCATGAAGCTGGTATATATCAAGTAGTTACCCCATACAAGGACTATAACGGTGGCGGGGGAAACCACAATCATGAAATAAACATAGTGGCTAGAACATGTGGTTGTGGAAATTGGCAAAACATTAAGATCCCCTATTCACATGCAATTAAATTTTTTTCAGAGTCTGTGAGTTGATCCAACTAGTTATATTGACCCATGTTATAGTTTGGACAACGTCATTCATACATATTCACATCAATTTGTGGTGCCAAAGTCAGAGTCATTGTGGAGATACATTAGCGGGCCATAGTGAGTGCCTGACCCAAATCTGTTGCGGGCCAAAGGTCGTCCTGTGAAGTCAAGAATAAGGAATGAAATAGATGGGGTATGACGAGAACCGAGAAGCCAGAAGGACGATTCAGACTTAAGGGAGATTCAACCGAGGCGGCGATTCAGACTTGATTTTTTGTACATTTGTTTGTTAATTGCAGGAGTATTCTTTAATTCATTGAATAGTATGGTGAGAGAATTCTCTCAAAACATGGATGCCAATGAAGATTTGAGTCCTAGAGTTGATATGGAATTTGATACATTAGAAGATGCATGAGAATTTTGGCTAAAATATGGAAGGCAAATGGGCTTTAATGTTAGAAAGCATTATATAAATAAAAGTAATAAGGATGGAAAGATAACATCAAGGGGATTTGTATGTGCAAAGCAGGGCATTCGAGGTAAAAAAAAAAAGATATGATTCGCACTCGTAACCGAGATGATACAAGGACTAATTGTCCTGTAAAGCTATATGTTTCAGTAGTGCGAGAAACTAGAAAGTATAAAGTGACTGATTTTATTGAAGAACATAATCACACTTTTCATCTATCAGAAACAGTTTATATGATGAGATCTCAACGGAAAATCTCAAAAGTTCATGTAGGATTGATTGAGTTAGCATCCTTTTCTGGAATCAAGCCAAAAACAGCACATGAGTTAATGAGTAGAGAGGCTGGTGGGAGAGTTAATCTTGGATTCACTGAGTTTGATCAGTATAATTATCTTAGAACAAGACGGCAAAAAAATTTGATATATGGTCAAGCGGCATGCTTATTAGGATACTTTTAGGAACGATTGACTACAAATCCATCCTTTCAATATGCAATACAATTAGATAATGTTGAGCAAATTACAAACATTTTTTGGGCTGATGCTAGAATGATTATTGATTATTCTAATTTTGGTGATGTGGTGACATTTGACACTACATATGGTACTAATAAAGAGCTAAGACCTTTAGGGGTGTTTACTGGTTTTACTCACCATAGAGTGTTAACGGTTTTTGGGGCTACTTTTTTATTTGATGAAACGACAGAATCATTTCAGTGGCTGTTTGAAAGGTTCTTAGTTGCACATGCAGGTAAAAGACCTAAAACAATTTTTATGGATCAAGATCCTACAATGGCAAAGGCATTGAGTGAGGTAATGCCTAACACTTACCCTAAATTATGTACTTGGCACATAATGCAAAATGGGATAAAACATTTGGGGAATTTGATGAAAGATGGTTTTTCTTTTCTTCAAGTTTTTAAAACTTGTATGTTTGAGTTTAATGATGAAATTGAATTTGAAAAAACTTGGGAGGACATGATTGACACATATGCTATACATGATCGTAGTTGGTTGGATACTGTCTACAAATTGAAAGGAAAATGGGCAAAGTGTTGTATGAAAGAATGAATTTACATTGGGAATACGAGGTACCCAACTCAGTGAAAGCTTGAATGGAGATTGGAAAGACCACTTGACATCTGATTTGGATGTGGCAGAATTTTTTGAACATTTTGATCGAGTGATTGAGCAAAAACGAGAAAGAGAGTTACAAGCTGAATTTAATGCAAGACAAAAATTTCCCCAGTTAGGCTTGGAAAATTCTCCATTATTGAAGTAAGTTGTACAAGTGTACACACCTATAATATTTTGAATGCTTCACGATCAATATGATCTTGCATCAGCAACAAGGATAAAAAATCGCCAAGAGGACTTGTTAGTGCATACATACACTATTGAGTTTATGCATAAGCCTGGTGAGTTCATAGTCTATCATAACACTATAGATAAGACATTTTCATGTAGTTGTAGAAAGTTTAAAATTGTTAGGATTTTATATTTCCATGTTCTAAAAGTCTTTGACTTCCTTGATATAAAAACAATTCTTGATATGTACATTTTAAAAAGATGGATAAGAGAGACAAAAAATGGATGTATCTTGGACAATAAGAGAACAAATGTGAAAGAGGATGTCAACTTAAGTGTTACACAGCAATATAGAAGATTATGTCCTAAGTTGGTACGATTAGCTTCTCGAGCGGTAGACAATGAAAAAACATTTGCATTAATAGAGAAGATGATAGAGGAATATGAAAAAAAGGTTGAAGACATTGCAACAAAAAATGTGACTGGTCATCAATTGCCCCATCAAATGCCATTATGTAGTGGTGTAGAAAATCTTGATCCTAACCAACATTTGGAAGATTTGGTTGAAAGAGCAAAAGGTCTTAAGAAAAAAGAAGGCCACAAGGGTGGAAAAAGAAAGAAAAGTTGGGTTGAGAAGCAAAAAAAAGGGGGTAGAGTTGGATTAAATGATGAAGTTAGCCAATAGTTTTCCAAAGTAAATTTTATTTATTTTTGTCCCTTACTAAGTTTCCATTGTTGGTAAACTTTTATATTGTTATGGCTAATAATATATATATATATATATATATATATATGAAAGTTCAAAAACGTGTACAAAACACCTTTGAACGTTTAGACCCCCAAAATACAACTTAACCAATACAAGCAATATGTCAAACAACTAGTGTGCGGAAACTTAACACATGCTATAATACGAAATTGGTTAAATACTATCTAAGCCATAACAAAATAAAACCACAGCAGGAATATAAAGGCAAAGATAGAGAGGAAGGAAGATGCAAACACAAAGACAACACGCGATGTGTTATCAAAGAGGAAACCGAAGTCTTCGACGAAAAACCTCTCCGCCGCCCTCCAAGCGGTAATCAATTCACTAGAAAATATAGTTGGGATACAAGGACAGCAATAGACCCTCCAAGCCTAATCTACCTAGTGCACCTAAGCCCTCCAAGCTTCTTGCTCCAACGAGGTTGCGCCGAACCTTTTTCTTTTCTAGCTTCCCGGATTCCGCTACTAGACCATAGCATCAACCAATGAAGATTGGTTCCTTCCTAACTGCTTCCCAGAAATCCAAACAACTGTCTCACAGTGATGATGATGGTGAGAACCAGGTTTGGTATAATGCCTCTCAAGGATTTGACAATGGAGAGGAAGAGAGTTGAGGAATTTGAAGAGACTCTAAGGTAAAGATTGTGGGTGAAGCAATCTGGTTTTTCTTTAGGGTTTCTCTCTCAAAATTCTCTTTGGAAGCTCTCTTTCAATCGTGGGTAAAAGGGGTATTTATACTGGAGTGGGAGAGGAATGTGAAACGTCAGGTTTTACAAAACAGGGGTGGCTCGCGGCTTGACCTCGCGGCTTGACTAAGTCGCGAGATCCAGTCGCGAGTTAACCGTATGGCCAGTTGTCCTGTTTTGTCCTGTAGTGCTCCAGCTAGCATGACTGTTCATCTTCCAGCATGCTTGGCACGTGTGCTGCTTCTGGCGGCTTGCAGCCGCGAGTCACCCGCGAGTCCCAGCCGCGAGTCTCTGTTTTCTTGCACACTCTTGAACAATCTTCACTCTATCTCACTCACTACCCTTACAACAAACCCACCTAAATACAGGGTTACTAAATGCTGAATTACAAGCAAATTTGGCACGGAATAAAGCCAATTAGATGGTTGAATAAATTCAACCTTACAATATATATATATATATATATATTTTTTTTTTCTCATATAGGAACCTGGTTTTGCTCCTAACATGCAATACAATAATTATGGCTCACATGGAGAACATTATTCGCATCAAGTAAGATATTTTTTTATTCGTAGTGGAATAACTTAGTAATTTGTGAAGTTAGATGTTGTACTACATTTGCCTTTTCATTTGTGAATTTATTAATAAGGTTTTCTTTTTTGTGATATAGCAGACTTATCCTGTCGTTTTTTACACGCCAATGATGACATCTGAATTGGGACCAATCCATAGTTACCAAACTAGTTTCACGTCATTCTTAAGGGTGAACATACTTGTTTACATGTTTTGCACTTATAAGTAATTAAATGATTTCTTATACTCTCTCTTCATCATTGTGATTACATAGATACTATTAACTCCATTATTGTCTCAAGTATCAAATCTTGCGGATGTTAGTCAGGTAAAATGTAAATGTTTTCATACATGAAATTTTGAAAAAACTTACATGTTTACTTGTTTTGCAATTATAAGTAATTAGATAATTTCGTAAATTATTTCTCTTATGATCATTGTGATTATATAGGCACCATTAACTCCATCATTGTCTCAAGTGTCAAATGATACAGCTGTTTTTCAGGTAAAATGTAAATGTTGCTTTAAGTGACTATCTTCCCTCAATTGAGCTCTACCAATCTTCCCCCCCCCCCCTTTTTTTTTTCATGAACTTGTTAGATTTGTGTGATGTATATTCATGTTTTAAGTAACTATTTAGAAACTTTTGAATTTGTGTGGTAGATTTGAAGTCTATTTTTTTGATTGATTTGTATTACAAAGTTTTTGTTGAAGTGGCTTTATGCATAAGATTTAAGTAGGGCTTGGCTGCCAATTAGGTAGTTGATGGGTTGGGATATTGTTATGGCTTAGCTGTGTGTTGTCTTGTTATTTGGGTTGGCTCTTTGATGGTTGATAGTGATAGATGATTTGGGTGTGATTGGCTATTGATCGTCTCTTGGTTATGCATACTTGGAAATGGGTGATTTGGGTTTTGGCTTGACCTAAGGTGAGTGACTTTATTAAAAGGTCATTTCTGACTGTCCCTTTGTATGAGTTCCACCTGTAACAATTTGGTGAGTGACTTATTATATTTTTGGTTGAGGCATGTTTGGTTTTGGTCCCTTAAATTTAAAATATTTAGTTTTAATTCTTACTCACCAAATGAATATTGGTCAAGTAAAAAATAAATCCATGTGTTTATATCCTCTCTACTCACCAAATGAATAAACTTATTTGTTTATATATATACACAGGGAAATGAAGTTAGGTTCAATTATTGACTAACTCCATGTGTTGAAAATACAAATGCTTACCTGCAAATACAACACTTTTTTGGTATGTAAAAATCTAATAAATGGTAAGTTCAATTATAGTGAAATTTTCTCATGTTTGTTTAAGTTCAAAATGTAACTTGATTTTGTTGACATTTTTTTAGGCTAATATTGATTTTGTAGTATGAAGGACAACATTTTTTGGCAGTTTGTCTAATAGTATATTGCAGTGGACATAATATTTTTTGGCAGGTTGTCTGAGAGTATATTGCAGAGTGGACATGGCTTGAACAACATTTTTTAGCAGGTTGTCGAGAGTATATTGCATAATGGACATGACTATATTGCACAATGGACAATATTTTTTGGATAGTTTTTTGAACAGTGTATTTGACAACTTAGATAATTGATTGCACATATAACAATTTTTTTGGATAATTTTTTGTAACTAAAGAAGATATTCAAACATGTTAGATTGTTCAAGTGCATATTTGAATAACTTCTAATTAGACATTAATTATATATACAAGTGATTAATATTTTTAAATGCAATGGCATGTCTGTTGTTCATTTTCTGAATGCAAGTGATTACAGTTGCTAATGGTTAATGCTAATAGTGGGCCAGCTATGTCATATGGCTTTGTTGAAGAGAAAAGATCCTTATGAAAAATATATAAATTTGGCCATTGATAACGAACTATGTTATGCATCAAAAGATTGACCTTTTGTGGAAACATGCGAGTTTTTGAACCTCAAGTCAAAATTTCAATTGTTTATTGAAACTTTGATGACACATGAAATTAATAAAATAACAATGCAAAGACATTAGAAGTGTCTATTTGGGGTGCATTTGATATTCTCAATGAATTGGATTGATCCCATTTGTATTCCATTTCTCTGATAGAAGGCTAAGTTACATACTTTATAAATGGTGTCATTGCAAAAATAGGAGCCACATAATGGTAGAAAACATTGTGAGTCTTGTCATTCTGTAAAATCTCAGTAATGAGCATGTGCATGCAATGGAAAACAATCCACTTTGGAAATTATGAGAACACAATGAGCTTATCAAAATTCTTAAGTGTAACATGGTGCCGTGGTTTCTTTTCATCAGATGTTAAAAAATGCTTATATAAAAGGCACAATCAAAGCACATAAAAGCTAATAATTTCTTCTCAAAGACAAGTTAATAATTATGGTTCACATACCATCTAGTAATAACAAAAGAAAATAACCATTTATGCTAGTAGTAGGGCCACCAGATTCACTTGTTATAAACAACAAAAATTCATTGAAATTTTAATCGACGACCAAATGAACAAAACCCAAAACAAAAAGGCTTTATAGCTTAGCTAAATTAGTTTCACAATATACATATGTGATTTCAGTGTTTCAAGAAAGCCAAAATAGCTACATCTTGATTATGATCAACTAAAACAGATACGAGTCATGTTCTTTATATCTAAAATTTCATGAACAATTTCTCCACACACAAAAAAAAAAAAAAAAAAAAAAAAATCATGAACAAAGCCAGTTTCATGGTCTTCACTAATTCCTAAAATAATTACATTAGAGTGTAAGAAACTAAGGCTGTGTTTGTTTCATGTAAGTGATTTTTCGGAAAATACTTATTTTTCGGAAATGCTATTTTCCGGAAAGGAAAATATTTTTAAGTGTTTGGTTGCATTTCAGAAAATGTTGTGAAAAATATTTTCTGGTGTTTGGTTGTATGGTTGAAAATGCTATTTTCCTACAAATTTTTCACACAGCAATTCAACCCACGACAGCAAACTCCGGCAATCAAAAGCCACAACCACCAAAACACCACCACCACACCACCATAACAACAACAAAAATCAAAATCACAGAGAGAGAGAGATCGGTGGGTTGAAGGCGAGATCGCGCGGAGGCGAGATCGAAGGTGCGATCGGCGCGGTGCGATCGTCGGACTGGAGCTCGCGAGATCTAGCGACGCGGTGTGATCATCGGACTGGAGCTCGCCAGATAGATTGGTGCGTGCGATCGGCGCGGACTGGAGCTCAGGGTTTGCCGGCGATCGTCGGACTGGACTGGAGCGGGGGCCTCTTCTTCCTCTCGCTCTCTCTCTCTCTCTCTCTCGGTCCGGAATTCATTTGAAGTGAAAATAGGAACGGAATTCATTTGGAGATCAGTTTACCAATCAAAATTAGTGTTGAATTTACCAAATTAGTGGGCTGGTTTATGTGGTAGTGTGCTGTAATGTATCAAAATTAATTTGTAATGTTCACCCAGGTGGGCCTTTACTAAATTTTGCATTTTAATACTGGTATTAGATATTGGGATGGGCATTGCAAGTTAATCTTGAATTAAGGTGTTGATATTGCAAAAATAATTGTGGGTTAGGGTGGAAATTGTAAATGAGTCAATGGCCATGTAGGTTAGTATCAATACGCAATAGCTACATTGAACCCTTAATACCAGAATTGCTTAGCTTCCAATTAGCCCTGAAATGACCCCCTTTAAGTCTTATAAGATTTTTAGATGATTTTAGTAATTCTATTTGTCCCACCAGTAGAGGTCTACTCATGATTGAAACCTTATTTTGTCATATAATTCAGGTAATTGAAAAATGGATAGTTGTTTCAGCGTTAATAAGTTTTGCATATTTTCAATAATAACTAAATCAAAATCTTATCATTTATGACTTTATTCTCTCTCAAAGATCAATGAATACAAATCATCCTCAATAACTTTACTGATGTCTTTTACATTCTAATTTGAAGTATCACTTGTCAATTGTCAATGTGTTTTTCATTGTTTCCTTGTCCTATATAAGTTTCTATCCTTTGGTTCTCTTCTTGAATTCTATGCTTTTAGGTCCTCATTGTATTTATAATAGTTGATTTTTTGTACATTTGTTTGTTAATTACAGGATTATTCTTTAATTCATTGCATAGTATGGTGAGAGAATTCTCTCAAAACATGGATGCCAATGAAGATTTGAGTCCTAGAGTTGGTATGGAATTCGATACGTTAGATATGCATGGGAATTTTGGTTAAAATATGGAAGACAAATGGGCTTTGATGTTAGAAAGCATTACATAAATAAAAGTAAGAAGGATGGAAAGATAACATCAAGGGGATTTGTAGGTGCAAAGCAGGGCATTCAAGGTCCAAAAAAAGAAGATATGATTCGCACTCGTAACCGAGATGATCCAAGGACTAATTGTCCTGTAAAGCTATATGTTTCATTAATATGAGAAACTGGAAAGTATAAAGTGACTGATTTTATTGAAGAACATAATCACACTCTTCATCTATCAGAAACAATTTATATGATAAGATCTCAACGGAAAATCTCAAAAGTTCATGCAAGATTGATTGAGTTAGCATCCTCTTCTGGAATCAAGCCAAAAGCAGCACATAAGTTAATGAGTAGAGAGGTTGGTGGGAGAGTTAATCTTGGATTCATTGAGCTTGATCAGTATAATTATCTTAGAACAAGACGGCAAAAAAATTTGATAAATGGTCAAGCGGCATGCTTATTAGGATACTTTCAAGAACAATTAACTACAAATCCATTCTTTCAATATGCAATACAATTAGATAATGTTGAGCAAATTACAAACATTTTTTGGGCTGATGCTAGAATGATTATTGATTATTCTAATTTTGGTGATGTGATGACATTTGACACTACATATGGTACTAATAAAGAGCTAAGACTTTTAGAGGTGTTTACCGGTTTCAATCACCATAAAGGGTTAACGGTTTTTGAGGCTGCTCTTTTATATGATGAAACGACAGAATCATTTAAGTGGCTATTTCCAAGATTCTTAGTTGCACATGCAGGTAAAAATCCTAAAACAATTTTTACGGATAAACATCCTACAATGGCTACACTATAATGTAATCATTTTTACGGTGGGCAATTCCTCTCTTCTCAGCCATAGATTTAATCTACTGGCTTAAGCCTTTGACACCTCACAATCCACGCTGGCAATCCGTGTGCTCACACTTTTCTTTTCATTTTAGCATCACTTTTCAGTAAAACACTCTCTCCTGTCTCTCTCTCTCTCCCACTTCAACCAGTGTCTCTCTCACCTCCACCACTCTCTCAACCTCCACGCTTCCCTCAACCTCATCGTCACCGCTACCAGCGTACTGAACTCAGACTCATCAGCAAAATCGAAGCCAAAACATCAACTCACCATTTGAAGCCAAACCTCCATGCCTCGTAGAGCGCTTTTTAGACCCAGATCAGAGAGCACAGTTGGGGTTTGGAGAGAATCAGGTGTAGAGAAGTTGATGAAGCTCTCTCTTCACGGCACAGCCACTAGCCCGGCTCTCCGGTTCCAACGATACTAGCCTTTTTCTCATCGGAAATCCCTAAAATCACCGCTTCCTACATCGGACTTCGCAAGGAGGTGAGTTCTCTCTCCCTTTTTCTTTTCTTCTTTTATTTTATTTTATTTATTAATAAAAATTATCATTTTTTTTATTCTGTAGCTTGTGTGCGAGCTAATAACAACAAGAGGAGCAAGCTTAAAAATCACAACCAAAACAACGAAGTTCAGCCATTTTTGGCTTTCAGTTAGATCGATAAGAGGAAATTCTCAATAACCCAGTTTTGATTTGTTCTTGTTACTTGTTTTTAGCTTTTGTGGCTTTTTCTTGGGGGGCTTTAAGGCTTTAGGGTTTTAATAGTTGAAGGGTTTTTGTTCATTTCATATTATAATGATCAACTATTGTTTTTGATTGTGCAGTTTGTGAAATTGGGGAGGTGGGTTTGGTTGAAATTTGGGTTGAAGGTGGCTACAGGGGTTGGATGTTGAAATTTTAGTTGAAGAAGTTGAAGTGGCTGTTGAATTCCTTTTATGGATAGGCTCTGCTGTTTTAGTGGTTCCTACTCTAAGGTAAAGATTTTTTTTTTTTTTTATTTTTATTTTTTTAACTTCATGTGTCTATAAGTTTGTCTCTAATACCAATCAATATGTTCTGTGTTGTGAAAAGGTTAACCAATAAGCTGGAAAGGCATAGTCTTTAATTGTTTGTTAGAGGATTATTTGTGTTGTGTGATTGATTTGTGTCTCCAATTTTCTTAGTAGGGGTATAGACTCTTGAGTGAATATGATAATTTTGTGATGTTATTCAGTTGAATTATTCAACGTTTGCAGGTTCTTAGTGAGATTATTGATCATTCTTTGTTGTATAATCACTTGTATAGAATGGATAATTGGGGGGCTTTGAAGGTGATGACGGCACATCTAGTTAGTTTGAGTGGTTCAACTGTTCAAGTTATCTTCTTGCTTCTTTAGTGAGTTTGATGGGGGACTTTTAGCACAGAATTGGACTGATATTTGCAGGGTTGCTGAAATTGGGTATAAGAGATTTTGACATTTTTACACTGTTAGGCCACATATTTTAGGAAGAACTAATGATCAGAATTGAACCAACTGCATGTTTTCTGACTTGCAGTTTATATAACTAACTTTTGGTGACCCTCTTCTTTCATCCTCTGTCCCACCCCCCACACCCACCCCCCCCCCCCCCCCCCCCCCCTTTAAAAAAAGAAAAACAAAAAAGAACCATCATAAACATAGCAAAATAGAGTAATAGAGACCAAAATAAGAAGGAAAAAAAAAAGTTCTTATCTTGATAACTTTCAATGCTTCATTTGTTTGTAATGATAGTTGTTGATTAAATATAGTAATTTCTCCGTTTAATCTTCTTCTTGCAGCCTCATGCAAATGGTTTTCAAAGTTGCAACTTGCAACTACTTTTGTTTGCATCTGTACCATACAACTGCCTCTAAAACACGCAAGATTAATATTGAGGTTTTTGTTATTTATAGTTTTGTTGCATAGCCAAGAGGGTGTTCCTCATATAGCTCTGGCCAAGGAAGAAGCCATGAAGGGTTAATCAAGTTTGGTTCAGCCTAGTAAAAGGGAAATCTAATCATCCCATGGAGGATTACCATGTTGCTAAATTTATGCAGATTGAGGGACATAAATTAGGACTATTTGCTATCTATGATGGCCATTTGGGAGATACTATTCCTTCCTACCTACAGAAACATTTGTTTTCCAATATCCTAAAGGAGGTGGGGTCTTGCTTTTAAACTTTTAACAGAATTTTAAATTTCAGTCTTGCTCAGAATTCAAGAAGAGAACCAAAGGATAGAAACTTATATAGGACAAGGAAACAATGAAAAACACATTGACAATTGACAAGTGATACTTCAAATTAGAATGTAAAAGACATCAGTAAAGTTATTGAGGATGATTTGTATTCATTGATCTTTGAGAGAGAATAAAGTCATAAATGATAAGATTTTGATTTAGTTATTATTGAAAATATGCAAAACTTATTAACGCTGAAACAACTATCCATTTTTCAATTACCTGAATTATATGACAAAATAAGGTTTCAATCATGAGTAGACCTCTACTGGTGGGACAAATAGAATTACTAAAATCATCTAAAAATCTTATAAGACTTAAAGGGGGTCATTTCAGGGCTAATTGGAAGCTAAGCAATTCTGGTATTAAGGGTTCAATGTAGCTATTGCGTATTGATACTAACCTACATGGCCATTGACTCATTTACAATTTCCACCCTAACCCACAATTATTTTTGCAATATCAACACCTTAATTCAAGATTAACTTGCAATGCCCATCCCAATATCTAATACCAGTATTAAAATGCAAAATTTAGTAAAGGCCCACCTGGGTGAACATTACAAATTAATTTTGATACATTACAGCACACTACCACATAAACCAGCCCACTAATTTGGTAAATTCAACACTAATTTTGATTGGTAAACTGATCTCCAATCTGGGTATTGAATATATATTGATCACAAAAATTTATAGTTTAGGATGGACATTACAAATAATCCTATAGTTTATGGTGGATAGTTACAATAAACCCTGGTATCAAAAAGTAACTTTTTTCAACTCAAATTATGTTTTGCCTAAATATTCCAATGGATAGGGAAATTTAGCCAAAAAAAAATGGTGATTTTCTTTTGGGTATAAGAAATAACTAATACATATCTTGGGCAAGATTAGAAAGTCAGCTCATTAAGGAAAGGAAAAGAATAAATAGTAGTCCACTTCAAAATAGTACACTATCATTCTCTAAAGTAGTCCACTTCATATCATTCTCTAAAGTGTATAATGGGTGAATTCTCGAATTCTTAATTAATATATAATCTATTTTACAGTTCCTGTCCTCTCAATCATTTAAATATGAAGAATAGCACATTTAGTTCCAAAATTTTGGTAGAACTGAAAAGGTAAGCAAAGATTCAATACTCACAACTAGATGTAACAACGGATTGAAGGAGAGGAAGAGAATGGGTTGAAGGGGGGAGAGAGAGAGAGAGAGAGAGAGAGAGAGAGAGAAATTTGATTTTAGGTTGGGTTTACTCAGACTTACAAAACAGTGGGCGGGCTGAACTGATTTTAAGGGTGAAGTAGTATTTTTGTTTTTGGTGAGGTGTCAATGTTGAAAGCCATTAGATTAAATCTATGGCTGAGAAGAGAGGAATCGCACGGGATGCCCTACCTTTTCTATATATTGTCCTTCGTCCCCAATATTTTTCTCTATCAATTCCAAATTTCCAGCTACATTTCATCTCTCTCCGATTGGTGAAAATCATGAGTTTTTCATCAATTTCCCAATCAAATGCAAAACTTTTCAATACATCTTTGATCATCTTTCTAACCTACAGCTCCTGTTTTTTAGATCTTCTTACTTTCTTACCTTCCGATCCTTTTTTTTTTTTGAATCTTCTTAATCTTCAGTTAACATACATCCCGATGTCTATCCTGACCGATGAAAGAACCTCTTCTTCTTCTTCTTCTTCCACTCGCCAATGGGTGTATGATTTTTTCTTGAGTTTTCGAGGTGAAGAAACCCGTCATGGTTTTGTTAGCCATTTATATAAAGCTTTGTGTGACGTGGGTTTTTACATCTTCGTGGATAATGACCGTCTTCCACGAGGAGAAAATATTTCAGCTGAACTTCTCAAAGTCATTGAATTGTCGATGTTGCTTGACTGAACTCGTCAAGATTTTTGAGTGTGAGAAGAATGGTCAATTGGTATTACCGGTTATTTTTAGAGTAAATCCATTAGAGATAGAGGAAAAGTTGGAGAGAGACTTTGCTAAACATGAAGCAGAATTAGATGATGTGGAGATGGTTCAGAGGTGGAGGGCAGCATTGACTAAAGCAGTGAATTTTCCTGGATCTCTTTACAATGATAGGTACATATTTATTTGAGAATTGAGTATGCATTTAATTAATTACTAATCTGGGGTGTTTTTACTTTTTATGAGTTATAATTTATAAATTTTTAATGATTTTTATGTGTCCACTAAATATCTAATTATGAAAGTTTTTTGCTATAAAAAAAGAAAAGAAAAAAGAAGAAAGTTTTCTTCTTTGATCATATTATTTTACTCAAATAATATTATTAATTCTGATGAATATTTGTATTCTTTTATCCGTTATAAACTTATAAGTTATATAACCTATATGGCTCTTGTGCTCTTTTACTCATTTATAAACTTTAAATGGTTTTATAATCATAATAAATGGTAGAAGCAGAAGGAATTTAAATTTGGCTAATGTTATCGGTTAAAATTCTCTCCCGCTTGATGTTAAGATAATCTTTCTTAAATTTCTTAATCTCATTTTGTTTTTTTTTTTTTTTTGTTAAGAAATTTCTTAAAATTTCTTAAGAGTCATAGTCATAATGGGATGCACTACTCATATAATAAGTGCATAAAGCCATTTCGTCAACAAACAAAAAAATTGCATAAAGCCATAAACTAATATTTTGTTTTTTACTTCTTCTTTTCTTTTTTTCTTTTTTTTAAGGAATTAATATAAAATAATACTTTAATGTACAACCATTCCTTGAATAATCTTATAATTGAGCCCTTGCTCAATGATTGCATGACCCTATTGAAAAATTTCCATATATTTAAAGTTCAACATATTTTAAAGAAGTAAACTAGTATGTTGATGTATTTACTAAGTTAAGAGTTAACCAATCTAGTGACTATTTGTATTTTGATAACCTACCGCATGTGGTGGAGAACTTGCTGGTTTTTGATGAGACTGTGCTATTTTGTAGCTTTTTTTTGTAACAGACTCATTTACAATTATTTAATATTTGCATAGCCATATTACCAATAATAATAATAATAATAATAGTTTCCCAAAAATAAAAATAAAATGTAAAACATAAGCCCGGAAACATTTTAAGCAGGCCGGGTCAAAGTCCAAGCCCATTTAATACCCTTGCCCGCTCCAATAAAAAATGACCACAGAAAAGGGTACTTTAGTAATTACATCCTCATGCTCCATAACCCGCAAAACCCTAATCGTAGCTTACCCCTTCACCTATATATATATATACCCAACACTCACTCAGCCTCTCGTGTCTCTCTCTCTCTCGGTCTCTATTTTCTGTGTTATTGTTTTTGTTTCAATGTCTGTTTAATTTTAATTTGTGTGTAAATAAACACAAAGGTTTTGCTTGTAAGTTAAAGCAGGGATTGTGTGTATCGGCGTTGTGCAACAATAAGTGCACTGTGTCCGAAAGAGTTCTCTGCAACATTGATCTGGGGAAGGTGGGCAGTTGTGTTTCATCTTTACCGTTGATATTTTCAACAATCATCTTCCCCACATCGCTTTTTTTCTTTTTCTTTTTTTTTTATAAAAACATCTTTATTTTCCCTTTGATTTTTTTTTTTTTGTGAGGCCCTTTTATTTATTTTAAATGTTTATTTTTGGGCAATCATTTAACATTATATTTGAAATTGTTCTTTAATTGTTTAATCTGTTTTTTTGGATTGTCTAAAAGATATAATAGGAATGGGAATGTGCTAAAATTAATCACAAAAGGCGTATAGGCAAGCAAACTTCATCGTGGAAGGATTGAATCTCATTTCATTTACTTCCTCCACAACCTCTCTAAACTGAACTGTGAATTTACAAAGGGTAACAAACTAACAATGAAATTATATCCTGCAACTAAGAAAAGAAACCAGATAGGTGAATTTCCTAACCTGCAATCTTAAGGAGTTCTTAAAGAAAACCCTTAAATGCATTGAACAAAGCTAAATCCCATATCAATTCCGTCAAAAACAGAAACCAAGGAGATAAAGCCAGTAAACAATCCAAATTTCTGCCTCTAGCCCAGACGAGCAGATGAAGATATTTGATTCCGGGAAGGAAGTTCATTACTTACTAGCGTTCTTTGTTTGGCACCAGCTTTTTCATTAGTAAAAAGCTTTCAGCAAAAAGCAAAGCAAAATAATGATTGACATCTATTTACTTACTAAGTATTATAGTATTATTATTATATATTGGATGAGGTTGTATACGGGAATGAAAAACACAATTCCTGATTATGATTCTGTTGTTTCAAAGAGAAAGAGAGAGAGAGATATAATGAAGATCCCTGAAATCCTCAATGGAAAAGTAATACACTTGGAGCATCAGCCTGCGTTTCACAGGCCCATCATGCATCCAAAGGAGGATCAGCCTGCGCTTCGCAGGCCCATCATGCATCCAGAGGAGGATTGGCCTGCCCTTTGTAGGCCCACCATGCATCCAGAGGAGGATCAGCCTGCGCTTCACAGGCCCATCATGCAACCAGAGGAGGATCAGCCTGCGCTTCACAGGCCCACCATGCATCCAGAGGAGGATCACAGGCACCCCATGCATCCGGAGGAGGATGAGCCTGCTATTCGGGTTTATCGTGTGAACTGTGCCTCTGTTGTTGGAATCTCCAGGTCCACTACACTATTCTCTTCTCTTTTATCGCATTTTGCTTATTATGTTTGGTTTTTGTTTTTAAATTGTGTTTGCTATATGATGCTATTGTGGTTTTTAGCAGTTTAAAGATGAATGGATCTGGATTCATGTGGGACAATATGGGTCACATTGTTACCAATTGCCATGTCATTAATGTCATTTAGAATGCTTCTGATTTTAGGTTCGTTCATTTGCTTGTTTATCAATTCTCTCTCTTTTTTTGGTCTTTTGTTCATTATGTTATTGTTGTAAAAATGAGATTCTTTTTTGTGCGATCACCAAAGCTGTGGAGGGTGGAGAAAGCCTGGTGTGCAACATATATTTCCTTATTGTTCATGGTGCTATTTATGAACAGGGTCACTATTTTGACCGCACAACTTATGGTGCAAAAGTAATTGGGTTTTGCAAAAATGAGGATGTTGCTATGTTGCGTGCGGTAGAACTTTGAGACAAAGTGAAGCCTTAAGCATTGGTCTCTGTGCGAACCTACATGTTGGTAATTCAGTTTTTGCTATTAGAAGCCCTGTGATTATGAGTTTTTAACGCTGCTTGCAAAACATATTTTTTTCAATGCAATATTGCTTGAAAGTGTATTGTTTATCTTGTATGTAAAGTAGAAATTACACTTACCAGATAAACAATACACTTTCAAGCAATAGTGCATTGAAAAAAATATGTTTTGCAAGTAGCGTTAAAAACTCATACTCACAGGGCTTCCAATAGCAAAAACTGATTGACCAACAAGTAGGTTCGTAGAGTGACAAATGCTTATAGGTTTCACTTTGCCTTCCAGTTGCTTCCACATGCAACAAAGCAACATCCTTATTTTTGCAAAACCCAACGACTTTTGCATCATAAGCTGTGCTGTCAAAAATAGTGACCTTGTTCATAAATAGCACCATGAACAATAAGGAAATATATGTTGCACACCGGGCTTTCTCCACCCTCCATAGCTTTGGAGATTGCACAAAAAAGAATCCCATTTTTACAACAATAACATAATGAACAAAAGACCAAAAAAAGAGAGAAAATTGATAAACAAGGAAATGAAAAGAAAAAAATGAACGAACCTAAAATCAGAAGCATTCTGAATGACATGGCAATTGGTAACAATGTGACCCATATCGTCCCAAATGAATCCAGATCCATTCCTCTTCAAACTGCTAAAAACCACAATGGCATCATATAGCAAACACACAATTTAAAAACAAAAACGGAACATAATGAGCAGAATAACTAGGGAAAATGTTAGTCTACTAGTGGCAAAATTCGTAGTGGAGGTGCAGCCTTATAAGATCATTATAATTTGTCAATAAGCGTTTTGTCATTGAGCTAGGAGAGGTTCCATAGAGATTGTGGTCTTAGTGATTTGTCATTTATTATGGGTGGCGATAGTTGCTTTTTTATTGAATCCAAACTTTTTCAACTGGTGGTAGAGGAAGGGGGACTGTATTTTTCTTTAAGGATTTTTGAGCGGAGTAGGTACTTCATGAAGTCGGTCTTCATGGGTAAGAATGTGGCACAATGGTTGATGAAGAGTATAGAACATATTGTCGTTGGGGTCAGTCCAAAGTATTTTTATACGTTTAAGGAAGGTGATTTAGCCTACACCCTCCAACGGAGCTCCAATTCTTTTGGCTTGTTCCTACTGCTGACTGAATTTAAAGTTGGCGGGTCTAGGAGGTCCATTTTTATTCTAGTAGGCAAAGCAAAGAATGGATGGAGGGTTTTTGGGTTAGAGTTAAGGAAGATATTAGAACTTGAAAACTATGTGAATGGTGGCACTGGGCAATTGAAATTTGTGGCTCACTTCATAAGGATAGATTAAGGGTTCAACCTTTTAAATCTTTTGCCGACACGGTGTGTGGGCATCAGGTGCAGGTAAGGGGCAGAAATTAGCCTTATCGGTTAAGCGCCCATGATAAAGGGAAATGACTGTTAGGGGATAATAAAGGGGAGAAGCAAAACCTGCTGAGCGAAACGGCACTAAACTTACTAGGTTCAGCGACTCTAGGAGGTACAAAAGGGGGTTCTTAGTGCAGTACAAAGGACTTTAATTTTGGAAAGATATATCGAGTAGGAAATAAAAGGAGATCTCCGTTGAATTTCAAATCAAATTGGACTGAACAGGTTTATGGAAAAAAACGTGAACTGAGGAACTCAGACTGGACAGGAAAAAGCTTGATTGTAGAAGTGAATGGGAAAGGAAAAAGGAGTGTGGCATGGAGAAAAGGTGGTCTGAGGAGTTCTATTTGGGTTTCAAGGGGTCAGAGGGATCACATGGTGGGTTCTTCTAGTGTATCACAGGTTCACAAACCTGTGGTGGGCTTAAACCAAGATGGTATCTAAGTGGGCCTTCCAATGATCCCTTTTCCAGAGCCCACCAGCCCATCTAGGATGGAAGAGGGTGTAAGCCCATTTGTGGGTGACTTGAGACTTTTAAATAAGGAAGCCCATGCATCAGTGATGTCCAAAGAACCTCACACAACCTCGGATGCTCAGAATGTCAAAGGCGCTAATGTTTTTCTCACTGAGGAGTCATTGGCGCCACCGGTAATGGTCGTCACAGCAAGACAACATGCCTTGAAGTCGGCGATGAGCTCGGTGGGTCAATCTGTGATGAACTTTTGTCCTGCAAAGGCAACGGTGGTGAACCGTGGTCCTTTTTTCGATGAGTTTCACGCCGAGGACTCACCGGCGACACTAGATAGGGCCGATCTTGCTCCATTCCACACCACGAGGACAGATACGATGTCTGTTCCTCCAATTGAGTTTATGGGTAGCCTTACGGAGACATCAGTGGAGGCAGAGTGTCCTTTTTCTGTTGGGCATAGCACCGATGGGCCTTTGATCATACTGGGTAAGGCAGAAACTGAGGGTGGCAGGGCATTAAAAGGTCTTGTGTTATCTAATTATGTTCTGAGTTTATCGAGAGTTGGGATTGAGGAATTGGGTGTTCCGGGTGGAGTTGAAGGTGGTACGGTTGAGGGTGCTTATGATATTCAGGGGATAGACACACCCCATCAGACTAACCAGCTGGTGTTGGCATTGACTGAGGTCGATGAGGGCCTGGATGATGTGGATAGCTCTTCTCCCTTGATGACTTTTAATCCTCTCGGGTTGGTTGTGATGGCTGAATTGAATAGTAACACTGAGGTGATGAGGTTGGATAACACATTGAATGTTTCTAATTGGGTGAAACGTTGACTCCTCGGGTTCAGTAAGATAATGGGGTGGGTCGACATGAGAAGAGGTGTATTATGCTACTACAAAGACTTGAGACGGAGATTGAGGCGGCCAATCTGGTGCATAGGAATGCTGCCCACCGAAAAGCTGTCTCCAAGGATAAAGGGAAGAGGGAGCTGAGGAATTTGATTTCTTCGGTTAATTATGAAGGGAGATAGTTTTTTTTTCTTTGATAGCATTACTGTAGGTTGTAGTAGGGAGTTTACACTTTCAATGAAGTTAAGAATGGTGTCATGGAATGTTCGAGGTTTGAATGATGCGCGGAAACATTTGGTAGTTAGAAATTTATTACGGGAATGGAATTGTGATGTTGTTTGCCTTTAAGAAACTAAGCTTGCGGGCATAGATAGACAGCTGATTTGCAGCTTGTGTAGTTGTCCCTACGTAGACTGGGTAGCATTGGATGCGGATCAGACACCTAGTGGGTTTTGATGATGTGGGATAGGAGGGCTTTAGAAAAGCTAGAGGTATTGGTGGGTCAATTTTCCGTATCAGTTTGGTGACAGGGTTTGGGGGATGGTTTTATTTGGGTATGTTCTGGGGTTTATGGCCTGAATGATAATAACTTGAGGGGGCAGATGTGGGATGAGCTGATGGGAATTTAGCAACTTTGGGAAGTCCCATGGTGTTACTAGGGGATTTCAACATTGTTCGTTTCCCAAGTGAACGGTTAGGAGGATCACAACTTACCCTGGCTATGGAGAATTTTTCTAAGTTCATTAAGGAGCTTAGCTTGATAGATCTGCCATTGGAAGAAGGGAGTTATACTTGGTCGAGTGGTTCGGATTAGCCCTCGATGTCTAGGATAGATAGGGTTCTGGTTTCTCATGACTAGGAGGATCACTATCCGGATGTGATCCAACGGGTTTTACTTCATCCTATTTCAGACCACTTCCCCATATTAGTGGAAGCAGGAAGGATATTAAGGGGGAAAAGTCCTTTTAGGTTTGAGAACATGTGGCTAAAGAAGGATGGGTTCAAAGATAGGGTTCATTCTTGGTGGAATTGATATTCCTTCTCAAGTACTCCCAGTTTCGTACTTGCTAAGAAGTTGAAGGCATTGAAGGAAGATATTATTCTGTGGAACCGGAGTGAGTTTCGAAATGTAGAGCGTCTAAAAAAAGAATTGTTGGAGGCTTCGAAATTATTGGATGTTAGGGAAGGGAAGCATAGCCTTTCTGAAGTGGAGTTAGGTGAGAGGGTTGTGTTTGAGATCTCAAATACAAAACCTTCTCTCATTGGAAGAAGTCTCATGGAGACAGAAATCGAGGATGCTTTGCATTAAGGGAGGAGATAACAATACCAAATTCTTCCACAAGGTGACCAATTCTTGGAGAAGGTATAATCATATTAGCATGTTGGAGGTGAATGGGGTTATCTATAAGGATGAATCTGAGATGGCAGACCAAGCTATACAGTTTTATAAAAACTTGTACAAGGAGTTAGAGGAGTGGAGGCCTTTTGTGGAAGGTTTGGAGTTTGATTAGATAGAAGGGTTTGATTAGATAGAAGTCAACAAAAAGTTAAATTGTTCTTGCACATGCAACACCACTCTACAAGGCAGATGGAGCTCATTATTGCATGATGAGCTCATATCTACAAGGCATAATAGAAAATTTTAAAGCATGCAAAAATAATTGTTTGGTTTTCTGTTATGTTCTTATCATGCGTGGGGGTGCTGCGTGGTAATCGCAAGAAGAATATTTCTGTCTCTCTTGAGCTGAATCTTGATGAGTCAGAGTCAGATGTTACGCTTAGTACCAGAAAAGTGTTTAAGGTCAGTGCATATAAGATGAATTTGCATTATTTTTGTGTGTTAATTTTTTCTTGCTAAGGGGTCCTGAATCCTGATATGCATATGTATTGCAAATGCTGTACTTTGATGGCAAAGTTTACATTATTATTGAGGTTAAACCGTGTCACTGTAATCTCCTTTAATGGGTATCAATTGAAAGCAAAAAAGTAAAGAACCAAAAGTGGGATGTAAGAGCCACGCCTACTAGGTCCATACACTTTACTACACTGCCTAATCTCATAGTTTGTTGCAAGTAGCCATCCAACCACCTTAATTATGCTTGGCAATTATCGTGATGCTGGAGACATCGGAAAGACATAGTTATTATATTTTATTTGATTTTATGTATCGAGGGAAAATTTGTAATTTCTTAATATTCTAGAATGGGCTTTGCTAATGGTCCATTGGGTCTTACTTTAGTTTTATTTTAATTTAGTTATTTATTTGGGCTTAGTAATAAAAGCCCAAAGCCCAAAGTCCAAGTCTTATTAGGGTTTTAAGAAATCCTAGTTCTACTAGGAATAGGTATCCATATTAGACTTATATTTAAAGGGTTGTAATACCTTCTATTGAAGAAGAATTGTAATAATATTTTCAGTTTAGAGCTATGAATCTTTGTCTACGGTTTGTGTGATGCAAACTACTTCTAGGTGTGATGCTAAGGAACTCTAGGTGTGATACCTAGAAAATTGTTTCTCCTTTGTTCCTTCCCAAACCCTACCAATCCTTGTCCCTTTGGAAACCCCATAATCCCTATTATTTTCCAGCCATTTCCCACCAAAACCTAACCCTAAACCCTCAATTGAAGCAATACCTGATCTTTCCCAGGTGTTCTAAATCAGATTTTGTTTGTTCCCTTGTACTGCGCCACATTGCACCATTATTGGTATCAGTAAGTCAGTTACTTTGGTCCATGTAGTTTTCAAAGTTATGAAATTTTCTATAGTGAAGGGCTATGGTTTCCAAGAGTAGGAAATCATCACATTTGTCATGGCATGAATTCCACACATTCAGGCATGTTGAGATTTATATTCTTTGCTATCATGGTGCATACCAGCTTTATATATAGGAATTTTTATTTTTTGTAACAGCGATATGTAGCATCACTGTCATATGGGTGTAGAGCCCACAAATATTGGAACCATTGTTATATGTGAGGTATATTACGTAACGTTTATACATAAAACCATCTTGATAGATAGGTTGAATTAGGGAAATTCTTTACCTTCACATTCTTTAAAGTTATCTCTTTTGGTACCTATTAGTGTTTCCAACGGAGATATTCAGGGTTTAAATTTCCCCTCCCCCAATTATCAAAATAATTTGGTTAGGTTAAATGTGTTGCGTTCCAAGTCCAACACTCACTTTTGGAGAAGAGTTACAGCTTCAAGAAAAAAAAAAAAATGATGTATGTGAGTATGTGACTGTGTTCTGTGTTCCTCCAGTTTTAGATATGGTGGAATACCCACCTCGTGCAATACCTTAGATTGTGGCTATCCATTCAATCCTACGGCTCTGATTGGATGACATGTCATCAATTGCGTTGATTGCAATTTTCACTTCTGAAATTTAAACTCTTTTCTTTTTCTCTCTCCCTCTATCTTGCCTAGACTCACCCTCTGCTCTCTCTCAATCCCGACTGCTCACTAGCCACCATCGCACTATCAGCCATAGTCGCCGCCGCCTGCCAGGCTGCCACTGTCTTACCTTTAGCCATTGTTGTAGCCATAACATCATCACCACCATCGCGCCACTTCCATCGACAGTAACCTCCGACCTCCCTTCTCACGTTTTCATTTGGTCCTCAATCTCATAAGTCCCAGGTTAGATTTGTACCATACTCTCTCCTTCACTGCCTCTCTTTGTTTTCTTGATCTCTCAAGTCCTGTTGTGGCCAAGCTTCTGCTTAAACCCACACCCACTGCCGCTAGTGGTGCTTCTCACTGGCGTCAAAACGGTTGGTGGCCATCAGGTCCCCATCTCTTATATTCTTTATTTCATTTTTTATTTTTGTTTCAATTTTTATTTGTTTTCTAGACATGACCAAAACCCCTTTGGCTTGAGTTTGAAAAATGGGGTTTTGGGATATGGCCAAATGCTGTGATTGAATGAAAAGTGGTCCTCTTGTAATTGTTGTGTGTACGGTCTCTTGGCTTTGGCAATTAAGAAATCTTGATACCAAATTATATTTCTTTGCCTAAGATCATCCTTTTCTTTGGTTTATAGCACTAACAATAATCCTTTTCTTGGTTTCTTTCACTGAAACAACTTTGCTTCTTAGCTTAATAATAAGCTCTTAGTTTGAGTTCGTCACAATGTATTAGTTTTCTCCCATTCCTTTTGTTAGTTACTATTGTGGTTTGGGTTTGGCAGTAGTTGATTATTTTATTTTATTTTTATGTTGATTTTGGAAATGCACTGATAGAAACTTGAAGTGATGTTAAGCTATTTTCTATGCATGTTGTGCAGTGTTGAGGGAGATTCACCATGCTTAGAAATGCACCAGTACTCTCTTAATTGGCTGATTCTCTTCTAAAGATTCATCTTATGCAATGGGCAGAACCAGATAATTCGAAGTCTGGTTGAACCTGTATCTTCCATGTTATAATTCTTCTTGCCCTTCTGTTGTTATTGTATAATCGAATTGTTGAGCAAGTTGTAACTTCATGTTGTAGCTGATTTTGTGTTGATGAATCAATGTAATTTAAACAAATTTGTTATACAAATAGCATGTTGTGATGGAGTACTACTTCATGTTGTAGCTGATTTTGTGTTGATAAATTGATGTAATTTAAACAAATTTGTTACACAAATAGCATATTGTGGTGGAGTTATGTTATTAGCTTTTTGGGTCTTAGCTTGGAGTAAGTACTAAAAATTGGGGATGATTTTTTTTTTTTTTTTTTTTTTTTTTGTTGAGAATACTAAGTATTTTAACATACACACAAAGTGTAAGGGGAGAAGATTTTAAAGAAACTAACAATGGTGTATATCCAAAAGCATGACTAAAAAACATGAATTATATCAAATTGTCCACATAGCCTCTCCACCAAAAAGCAGTTTTTATGATGGAATTTCATGCAAATGCTGTTGATTAATGCTCTAATTATTGGTAAAGCTTTCAACTTCTTGACCGGCTCAATATGTTCTCTTGAAAACAAGGATTACAACTCAAGAGTCTTCCAAGGATGCGTGGCCTATTTAACAAACAACTGATCCAAGATAGAGGTAAACAAGAAAAAAACTTGAATCCAAAATGAACAAAATCTTATTAAAATATACACTACGAAAAAAAAAAAAAAAAACAATTGTAATAAGAGTTATAATGAAAACATGGTAGTTGACCTTCGAGAATGAACGACATTTCCCACCATCATAATACCTTCCTACAGAATAACCAATATAAAAAAAAAATTGGTGCATGCTTCAAGACCAAATGCTTCTATAATCGTAAGTGTTGCCACCTTGCTCAACTGCAAAGCTAATTAAATAAAACATTCACTCATTTAGGATTAGAATTTGGTGCAATACCGATGTAATAACAATGATTGAGATTGAAAGTTGCAAAAAGTAACTTTTAATCTCAACTATTAAATAAAAAAATATTAAAAAGAAGTAAAAAGTTAAAGTTAAAAAGTTAAAAATATAAAAAAAACTTTGTAAAGGAAGTGGTGTAATTGCATGGTGCATTTAGTTCCATACTGGTATGTTTCTTGTTTCTTGACGGTATATTTATCCAAAACTGGTATGTCTCTTGTTTCTTGACTGTACATTTATGCAAAACTAGCAATTTTCAATCCACCCTACGGATAAGCTTAAACAAAAAAAAAATTGTTTTGCACTTTCTGAATAATAACAGTTAATATCAATCTAGGTTTGTGAAAGATATCATTAAAATTTTTCAACCCAATCATTGACAAGTGTGTATTAAATAACTTTAACCATAACAATAAGAAGAAAAAGTAGAATATCCCCCCCTGCGTGGAGAGCTTCTTAACAATAAAATTATTATTGGAAATTCGTCAACAGCAAATAGAATGCGTCTTGAAGTTGAGCACTAAGAGCATCAACAATGGGCCTGTTATATGCCAAATGTAAAGTACATTTGGCATACAGGCCCAAAAATTGATCCACAACCGGAAGGCCATATGGTAAAAGCCAATTTTTTTTTTAGATTTAGCTACAGTACCATCTCAAATGTAAGATGGTACTGTAGCTGAATGGTATAAAAAAAAAATAATTTTTTAATGCTTTTTACCCGGCAATTTCTCTCTCCTGGCTCATTTTTTCTCTTTCTTTTCTCTCTCTTCCTTCTCTCTTTCTCATCCCCTCTCTCTCTCGCCTACCATATCGATGATTCCTTTGAACAACCTCATAGCTCACTGCGACGTCATCTGTATCCGCTGGCTCTTGCATAACGGACCTGACACCCATGAAGAGCTCTTGGACCATCACTTGGCGAAGGAACAAAAACCTACCCTTGACGACGATGAGGCCAAGCTGCTAAATCGTCGCCGACTCACAAGCACTCGGCGCGAGGCACTGAGTCTCTACAGGGACATCCTCAGGGCTTCCCGGTTCTTCACGTGGACCGATTCGCGGGGCTTCCTGTGGCGAGACATATTGAGAATGAACGCCCGGAAGGAGTTCGAAGCTACTTGGTTCGAGACCGACCCAGAAATCGTGACCCGGTTGCTTCTTGGTGGTCAAGATGCTGTGGAATCGGCTCTCGAAAAGCTTGCAAAGAAACAAAGGCAAGAAATTGAGAAGGAACGTCGTGATGGTGGAGATTGACGGTGATTGTTGACCTTCTGTACATTTTGATCACGATTTCGATCTCTTTATTTTTGTATTTGTAATTGTAATTGAAATTGTAATTTGTGGGTTGCCGTGGTTGCCGGAGTTGGGGTTTGCTATTGCTATTGGTTTGATTTGATTTTGTTTTCTCTATGGGTTTCTGGGTTTCGATGGCCATGAGTTTGTGGCTGGGGTTTCAAGAAAACAACCGTTTGGTATGTTCTTCGCGGTGATGGTGGTAGCAGGTGGTTGCAGAGTTGTTTTGGATTTTGGGTTTTTGTTTTTATTTGGATTTTAGGATATATTATTTTATTGTGTAGAAATATTATTTTAATGAGTAGAATAGGAAAATAAAAGTTGGGATGTTGGGAGTATTGTAAAATTGTATTGTATAACTGATAAAGTGACTTTTTGGGATGGTAAAATAGGATGAGATGAGAATTCCGGCTGTGGATGCTCAACACCTAAAGATACTCTAAACTTCTATTTAAATACAAAAGGAAACCAACAAGAAAAGGAAAGGAAAAGACTTAAAAAAAAAATTGCACTATTCATAATCTCTAATTGTGCAACCACAGTTGGAAATTTGGCATTTCTGCTACTGATTGTGCAAAAATAGGACCAAAATCCAGTCCTTATTGTAGGAATGTGAGAATAGCACAGCTGGCCCTAGACATTTTGGGGTCTTAGGCAAAAACTAAAATGGGGTATTCTCCAACTCCATTTAAAATTCTTACAAAATAGGATATTCTTCTACTAATCCATGTTTTCAAAACAAATTTATCCACTTAAAAAAAAAAAAAAGGAAAATTATGACACTATACTAAAAAAAAAAAAAAAAAAAAAAAAAAAGCTTCATGGCACGTGCAAAGCACATATGATGAGGCTAGTTTATATATATTAGAGTAATTAATATTACTTTTTACTATAATAGATAAATTACATAGATTAATTTAAATAATATTTTAATTATATATATAAAAAAATAGTGTTTTAAAATATATTCAAAATAAGTGGTCAAATTTAATTTTTATTTTTATTTTTTATAAAAGAACAAATTTGGAAAATAAAACTACCTTCCTAGAACCTTCATTTCAAATAATTTTTTCCATTCCCAAGCTCCCACCCACATGGCCACCTCTGTTCCTCAACTTTTCCATTGCATTTATTCTCTCATTTATTTATTTATTACTTTTTTACAGTTTAGTAAGTTTATAATGCTTCTTTCTTCTCAGTTCTTCAAACTCTCAACTATGTTTTCGTCTTCTTTCTTCTCAATTCTTCTTTCTTTAGAGGTTAAGGATGATATTTTTGGGATAATTGATTTTGTTTAGACTAAAGAATTTTTTAGGTACCAATATTTACAAGGATGTTCTAGATTTTTTGTTCTTTGGTCACAAAGATGTATAAGATTTTTTGGAGTTTTATCTAAAACTAATTTTAAAAAAAAAAAAATCTACTACTTTTTCAAAATTTTGGGGCCCTCTTCTACTTGGGGGTCTTAAACAGTGGCTTAATTGACCTAGTGGAAGGGCTGGCCCTGTGAGAGAGTCATCACTACCCGAATGTGAATGATCACTATTAAGAGAAAATTACTAAGAAACATATGGCATTTTGTTATCATGATTTGTAGATGTTTTGGCTACTCCAGTGCTATTACCACCAACTAAGAGCACTTAAAATTTTCAATGTTTGCTCCCATCTGAAAGCATAATGGACTATAAAGTAAAGACTCACCATATTTGCTAAAGCAATAGCTTAGGGCAGCCAGCAGATCCCTTTTTTGCAGTTCACAAGTAAATGGTTTTTCATTTTTGTGCTTATTTTGGATACTAAACCTTATCTTATGAGAATAATGAAGGAAAGAAGTTCAGTTTGTCTACTGTTTGCATAACTCTCATATGGGTGCCTCACACCTTTTCACCTTATAACCTAGTCCCCAATCCTTAATCTAGCTAGGTTCTAGATAGTGCTTTGTTCATGTATTTCTACATTTTGATGGAATGTAACTAGGACTAAAAGTTACGTACTTTTTGAGATTGTATATAGGACCAAGGTCTTGTAATTTTTGTCAAATGTAAAATATCAAATTATTCAATGAAATTTAAATTTTCAAATCAATTTTTGGTTTTCTTATTTTTTCCTTATTAATAAAATAAGTGGCGGTTCTATTGTAAAACTAAAACCCTTAATCAAGGGGTCAAAACATTTCAAGTGAGCTTCCCACTATTTGAGGGACAAAATCATGATCTCACTCATTCATGTGGGTTTGACCCAATATAAAACCTGGGAGATTGAGGTCATGGTCTCTCACAAATCACAATGAGTCGGACAACTCAAAGACTTGACATCTAGCTTGATCCCATTGAATTAAAATTTGTTGACTTCCCGCCATTGACACATCCCCACATGAAAATTGACTTGATCAATCGAACGCTTGCAATTTAATAATGAAGATTTTGATGACTACAATGGGATGGGACAGTAAAATCCATTTCTATTATATAACTTTTATTAGGTGAGGGCAACGGGCAACCCATGAGAGTAGCAAAGCGATGGCTCTTTTGATTAGCTTTTGGGTTAAAGGCTTGAAACTAAGGCTCAAAGAAAAAATGAGCATTGTTCCATAGTATAATGTTGCCGTTTGAAAAAACATATGGAAAAAAAGATATTGAATAAAACGAGCTATTCAAAGTATCCTATGGAAAACGAGATATTGAATAAGTGGTGAAGGTTGAGCATGAGAAAATCAATTTATAGCTATAATTCCGCCAGAGGAAATTACAAAAATCTTGTAATGTGAATTTTTCAAACAAAAGTTAATTTCCTATGTCAGTAGTATTTGTAGTTGAAATTGTAACTTGATCTAAAATATAACTCAGTTATATATGATTATGCAGGATGAGCATGGTATCATATACTATAAAGATTGAGGCAGAGATTCAGAGTGAGAGAGAGAGAGAGAGAGAGGGGTACCATGGTACTGAGTATTGAGATTGCACGAAAAAAGAAGAAGATTTTGTGACTCAAGAGAAAGAAATAATAAAGTCAGTATCGTTCCAACCAAAACAAATATAACGAATTAACAAAAACCCTAATTTTGAGTTGAACGAATAAAAATTGAAACCATGCACCCTCTTCATCTTCCTTCTTCTTCTTCTCTCCCTAAACAGAGGAGTCTGAGAAGCCAGCAGGCAGGCATGTTTTATTATCAATAGAGAAGGCAAAGCCTTTCGCAAATTAAGTTGGCAGAAAATCGTAGATATTTATAAAAAAACGTTTGACATGGAAAATTGTGGAAAATTCAAATATGATGTGGCAAGATATTATGAGTCAACAAAAAGTCTACAATGCTTCGGTTTTATATTATTTATTTATTTATATATAGAGTATAGATTAATAGACTAATTGCTACTCCATACGATGCATGATATAGTTTAAGAAAACTTACATATATTTATTTTACTTGAAGGGACAATGACTTAAAAATGAATGGCAATAAGTAATTTAGTTATAAACAACAATCCTAGTTGAGAATACACTTTGATCATCAAATATAATTATGCAAGGATTACAATGAGAGAGAGAGAGAGAGAGAGAGAGAGAGAGAGAGATTATTTATCAGGCTTATGCAATTCATCTAAAAGTAATGGTGTTAAAATAATGGTGACTACACTAAAGATAACATTTTTATAAAGGAATCTATAATGTGGAAAATCCAACTTTAATTTTTTGTGCCAACATAAAAAATAAAAATCAGACACAGCCTTTGGTTCCCATCCCCAAATCTAACAAAGCCAAATTAAGGCTGCTCTCCCAGAAATTGTTTCCAACATGAAATAAAACCTAAACAGACTTCATATTAAACAAGCGAAAGCTGTTTTGGAATTAATTTTGGGGTCAAATTTCATGAATAATTAAGTTGGTTTACATTTACGTGATCCCATGTAATTTTTATATAAACAAATAGTTTACTTATGATGAATTGAGTACTCAACTTTCTTAAATGAGTTGTGATAGACCTCATACATCACACATTGTTTTTTGGGTAAATGAGTTGTTGTCACGCATGTAGGGTTACACCTAACTCGGAGATTGTTATCGAAGTTCTTCAAGGTGAAGCTGGTCCTTAATCATGTTTTGGTCATATCTTAAATGATGTTAAGTCTATTGTTAGTAGTTTGCAGAATTGTAACTTCTCTCATGTACGGAATACAAGGCATGGGGTTGTCCTTGGCTAGGAGAGGTATGTAATATTTTTCACTTTACATTCATATAGTCCTTATGAACAATTTTTTTTCATAGTTGAATAAAAAGCATGCAGTCTTGATTCTCAACCCAAAAAAAAATTAAAAACATTGGACACATGATAAGAATTAAAAATAAATAAAAATTGCATCCGTAAATATGTTGGAGGGAGGCTAATTAATTCAAAATTATATTCAAATAGAAAAATTAATCATAATTAAATTTGGCTAAAGTAAACTTTTTGCCCTTAAAGTTTGAGATTATTTTCATTTTGACATTTTTCTTTTAAAATTTTCATTTTAACCTTTCATGTTTGATTTTGTTATCATTTTGGTCATTCATGTTTGATTTTACTTTCTATTTAGCTCTTAAAGAAAATAAAAAAATTTAAAAAATTAAAGACCAATATAAAAATAAAATCATATAAAAAAGATCCAAATGAAGATAACCCAAATATTAGTCAAAACCATACTTCAGGAATCTTCAGCAAAAACTAGAATTTAGTAATCAGATACACTTGAGAAAGCATAGAGAGTTGAATGTTCCTGCCTTGTCCTTTTCATGGCAATTGCTATTTGCTATACCTTGGATGAGTGAAATCTGTACAATAATTGAATGGAGTAGATTCCTAATGGTTTATCCATATAGGACTAGGAGACTAGGAGTCCTTTTTTTTGTTAGCTCCGAGACTATAGGAGTCTTCTTGTTTGGTTTTCTGCAATGTAGGGGCAATCAATGACAGTCACATCCACTGACCCTTATTGCATGTGGATGTGATTACAGTGTAAAATGCAAAATGTTTTACATGAATGTTCCCATATTTGTTTTTTCATTAATTGTCGTTCTACCATATGTATAAGATACAAATACTATGGTCGAAGGACAATGTATCTACTATATCTTACTCTAGTGTAAAAGCCTTGTCCGCAAAATTTCTACACAATATTCATTTATATCTATATCATATATTATATATAAAAGTAGAAACTTTTTCCTACAATTAAGGAAGTGCTACCACGTAGGAAAAATGCCTATCTAAAATTCAGTCACATTTAAGTTAAAAAACGATAAATTACATTGTTTAGTAATGCTACAACACGTTTTAAAACACCATTTGGTTTCTCCAAAAAAAAAAAAAAAAAAAACCCTCGCGATATAGACTACAGAGATAGACCACCATCCGTTTACTTAGACCACCGGAATTGCAAGCACATAGAGAAAGAAAAATCTGCCACCATCAGAGAGACAGGCTGTGTACCCATAACCGGTAAAGTTATTGTTTTTGTTTTTTCCTTTTCATTTTCAAATCTGGGAACGGAATATAGTTTAGGTTTGAATTTCTTGGTTGGATTGGTTTAGATTTAGATTTACATTCACTAGTTCAAACAAAACACTGATATACTCCAATCCGTCTTCTATTTCTTCTTCTTCATTGCCCAAATCTCGAATAAACCCTTCAAAACCTCATAAATCTTCCCTCAGACCCTTCCTTTGCATCTCCAACGTCCCCAAACCACCACTTATTTTCCATTCCTAAGATTCTGCCTCTTAAACCGTTTACAAGGTTTAGGTTGGTGTTTACAATGTTTGAGTATCGGTCGTATACACTATTTTTGGCATCCTGACAAATTGGCGATTGAGACGGATCGAGTTTCAAGGACTAAGACAGTTTCATTGGGGAGACGCTATGTTGTATTCGCTTAATGGGTTTTGGCCAGAATCATATTGGCATCGGTTAGACGATACGGTGTGTTGGGTTTTGTTTTCGATTTTGCTATTACTCTTGCTTTGCCTCTGTGTGCCGTTTGGTTTCATTGGGGTCGCTTTGCATTGCTTTTCTATTTAGTTGCGTTACTCTGTTGCTTTTGCTTTTTTTGCCATTTACTCTCCAAAATTCTCATGTTATCCTATGTGTGGGTTCAATCCCTTTTGTTTTGTATTGTCCCCTAATCATAAGGACTCGAGGTTTTGGTAAATGGTAATAAGAATTGGGTTAACATGAGGCTTTTTTTGTTGTTCTTAAATTCTTAATTAACGTAAGAGTTCCAGCATATTTGATAGTTTGATTGGTGGTGCATTATAGAGTTTCAAAGTTAAGGATAATAATTATAATTACTTTGAATATCCATTGGATGGTATGCATTGGTTGAGAAAATGCAGTGATAGTTTTAGTGGACTTGCTGAGAGAGATACTATTTATTTATAATAATTATACTAATATTAGTTTGTCACTGTACAATGTTGTTTAATTTGTGGCTTAGCCAATTTTATAGAGATTATTGTATTAGTGACATAACTATTATTGTATAAATTTGTTACATGCATAGCCAGTTTTGTAGAAATTATTGTCCTACTACTAAAAGATTTCTTAAAAAATTAGTTTACTCAAACATATAAATTCCAGCTGCTGCATAAAATAAATAAATATTTAAAGAAAATTCACAACTCCAAGAAAAACTCAGTGATGACACAATTTTTGCTCTAATTAAACTGAGTCTAACTAAAATTCTACTACTCTGCTATTTGAGAATGCTGAAATCAATCTAAACTACTGAAGTAAAAAATGAAAGAAGAGACAAAAGAGGGAAAAGAAAAATCCAAGTGCTCACACAAATGAGTTCTATTGAAACTCTCTACTACTCTACTAACAAATAGATGAAAAGGAATTAGAATCAATGTGTTTAGAATATGCAACTATAGCCAAAAGACAAACTAGAGAAAAAAAAAAAAAAAAAAAAGACAAATTATTTTAAACAAGGAGATGTCAATAATGTTTAACATGAGTTAACTAATTAATTACATATTTTGGACCTCAAACGCACTAATATGCATATGTTAGATTACACATAAATAACATAAACCATATTTTGAATTCTATAAAAACACTTTATAGAAACAATATTTTTTTTTAATACTCTTTATATATATTAGACTTTAACTACGAAGATTAATGAAAACGTTGGGCAATCGAGTTATCTTTAGAAAAATCATGTAAATGAGCAGTTTATCTATATGTTTAGCTATCTATTTTCATGAAATTTCAAGCCAAATGAGTCACAAGTGAAAGGAAAAGAGTTGAAAATATATGATAAGTTTAAGAAACAAATAAGATGAGAAATAGAAAAATATACCTATGATTGGAAGCATTTCATCTTTTTGGTTAAAATTAGAGTGACAATTTCTTGAATACAATAATTTTTTTCATAATAGCTCCTATTTAAGGATCTATTTTTCATTTTCTCATACATGTGGTGTGTATGTGGGAAAAAGGGATTTCTTGTAACTGTGATATCAAATACTTCAGTTTCTTTCTCTTTTAGGTTTATTTTCTTTTACTAAATTTTTTTTCCTTTTTTTTTAAATTTTTTTATTTCATTCTTTTGCCAGCATCGTATATGATTTTCATTATTAACATGATGAAGAATCATATTGAGGTTATCTAATATATGTGTTAGATGAAAATGACAGTACCACTTTTATTTTTGTGGAGCAATCGGTTATATGATTTCATTCTAAGGTCATAATTAAATTTCATGCCTTCGATTATTAATAAAGTGAAATTTTGCCCAAAAAATATGAAATAAAGGCAACATAAAGGAAAAAAAAAAATTAGACAAAATAATAGTTGTTATAGCAATTGCAAAAAAGATCTTGAGTTATGTCGCATTTCTAGGTCTTGGAAGTATTTTATGTTTCTTGATATTCCTCCCCTAGCAAATGACATTTTAAAGATTACGAGAAATTTTATCATTAGCAGAATCTATATTATATTTTAGTTATTCACTAGCAAAAAATTAACATATTTAGTGGTAGTTAAACAGTTGTTACAAATCACAAAAAATGTTGGCTAGAGTAAAAAATATGAGGAACCTTTGTTTCAACCTATATGCATTGATTTAAAGGATAAGACATACTCTTTCAAGTTTTTCTTCTTCTTCTTCTTCTTCTTCTTCTTTTTTGTGTGTGTGTGTGTGTGTTCTATACCTTTATGAAATTCTATGTCTGGTACTTTATGCTTTTGTTAGTACTATAGGTTAAAAATGTGACAACATGAATGTGTAGAACTTTTGAACATTTGGATTTCTGTATTAAAACTGATGATGCCGAAAAAGTCACCAGTGAGCCACAGGTACTTGCACACTCGAAATAGCACCTGCACAACACAAAAGAGAAGACCTTGCAGAGAGCACCAGTGTGGTTCCAGCCAAGTACCCTCCGAAAGTCAAATTAGAACTTATTAGAACTTCTTACAACTCTAGAGTGCTAAAGAGGGGTGAATTCTGCGTACCTTGGCTAGTGAGGGTACTGGGGCTTTTATAGTAGTAGATGGTTAACCTTTCTTCCTTGGTGTAAAAGTCTTTTCCTTATAGGAGTCTTTCTTGGGCGTATTTGGCGGGATCCTTTCCTTATAGGAATCCTTTGAGTATCGTTAAACATGGAGAGCAAGACATTTCCTTATATACGCAATCGTGGGCAACAAGTAAACCTGCATTAGGGTCGTTAGCTTTATCCTACTTCCTTCCGCCTTACTGTCGTTAGTTTATTGATGGCGTCAGCCTTTAGGTATGCCTTACGGACTGAAAACATTGCCCTTATTAGAGCTTTGTTTGTTGAAACCTACCAAAGGAAGCTGACGATTTTATTCGTAACCGTCAGCTTATGCCTTATATGAGTAAGCACTCTTTTTATCCTTATCAAAAACCATGCAAGTTTAATAAGTATTTGAAATTTACAAGAGATGTGAAATGATTCCTCTTTTTTCTTTCTACACATTGTATAATACATTTGATTAAATCAAATTTATTATTTTTCTCTTTTTTCTAATTTTTTTTAGGAAAACATTTAAAGATGAAAAGTAAAAAAAAAAATAAAATAGAATAAAATTGAAAGTGCAATATAAGTTGCTTTGTAAGGAATACATTTAAAGATAAAACATAACAAATAAATAAAATAAAAAATTCCTGCGCATTACGCAGGTTAAAAGATAGTATATCTAAAAGTTGAAGTGTAGAATTTATTGTTGCTATGTCCCTGTTGAGCTACATCAACGACCATGTCATTATTTTCATTTTAGTAATAAACTAAATTATTTATTTACATTATTTTTCTATTAGTTTTTTAAGTTTAACGATTCCACAGTTTCCACTTCAGCTTCCATAACACCCCTAACTCCCCCTCTCTCCATTCCTTTCAACTTCCCATGTAAGCTCTTTAATGCCTTAGACTCTCCCTCTCCTCCTATCTTGGCTCTTCATCTCCTTATTGAATCCAACCAATTCAATTGCCATCACCACCCCTATAAAATCAAAGAGATAATATATAAACCGTTAGACGCCCTTTATCTCTTTTAACCAGAAGATGAATGGTTTTAAATTTAACTCTTGCCAAAAAAGAGCTCATTTCAAATCAGCAATCATACATTCTTGAGTGAGGATATTGCTTTATTCCTTAAAACAATATGGTATGTTAGGTCTAATTTATATATTGGAGTATTATGTGTTTTTTTTTTTAAATTTTTTATTTATGTCCCTTTTACTATGAAATGTTGTCAAGCAAAATGGTTTGTTCTCTATTTTGATGCTAAATGTAATCCTAAGATTTGCAATTCTATGTTTAAAAAGGATTCAACACTATGAAAAATTCCTAAGGTGTGTTTCCTTGGATTTTATTTATTTATTTATTTTTTTTGTAGAAATGAAGATAGTAAAAAGAATATTACATAACAATAATTTTGATTCATTATCCTCTTCTCCATTAACATGTTCTAACAGTTGTTGGTTTTTTCCCCCTTTACCACTTATATTTCAGAATTTGAAATAAAGAATAAAGATTTGCATTACATATACTTCATATTTCAAAAAATGACAAGGCATATAATATACTTATATTACAAATAATCTTTACTTTCTTTATAGCATCTTTGTCAAAACAGAATAAACTATCTAAAAATTTGTGACTCTAAAGCATAATAATAAGGAGAAATTACATTTTGCCCACCTATGGTTTGCCCGAAAAACACTTTGCCTACTTGTGGTTTAGAAATTGGCACTTTACCCACTTGAGTTAAGCTCTGTTTGTCTTTCGTTACCCACCTCTGTTAAAAATAGGGGTAAATTTGTATTTTTGTTACCATTTTATGTCTTTCCTCTTAAAACATAAAAAACTAAAAAAATCAAGAGAAAAGAAGATCTAAAAGCTAGGTTTTGTAAAAATGAAAGCCTAACTTTTAATTTAGATCATAAAAGATTGTCCATAATTACAAGAATGTTGAAGTTGTTGAAGATATCCTTCAAACAAATGAAGCCCTTGTTGTGAGGAGCAACACTAAATTGTTGCCTAGACGTCTTGAATATTCAAGACTTATAAAAGCAAATGTAGACGATCCTTCAAATGGTCCAATAAATTTAGTTCAGTTCCATCGAAATGCATAATTGCTACTAGTTGCAGGATTGGATCAAAAGCTTAGATTTTTTCTTTTCTTCTTCTAGATTGATGGCAAACAGAATACCAAGATACAAAGTATCTTGATGATTGCCCCCATTCGAAAGGCATCTTTCTTGCCCGATGGGTCTCAGGTTATTATACTAGGAAGGAGGTAGTTCTTCTATAGCTTTGATTTAGTGAAAGCAAAATTTGATAAAATTGGTCCCCTGGTTGGCAGGGAGGAGAAAAGCTTGGAAGATTTTGAGGTTTCCCCTGATTCAAGTACAATTGCCTTTGTTGGATATGAAGGTTATATCTTGCTAGTTTCTAACAAAACATAGGCTAGGTTTTAATTTTTTTTACAAAACTTAGTATTTAGATATTCTTTTCTCTTGATTTTTTTAGTTTTTTATGTTTTAAAAGGAGAGAGACATAAAAGGGTAGAAAAAAAATACAAATTTACCCATATTTTTAATAGAGGTGGATAACAGGATACAAATGTAACTTACCTCAGGTAGATAAAGTGTCAATTTTTAATCCACAGGTAGGCAAAGTGTTTTTGGGGCAAACCACAGGTGGACAAAGTGTGATTTCCCCTAATAATATAATAATAATCAAATTCCCATCTAAAATGGTTCACCGAATATAGAAGTCATCAAATACTATAAGAATGACTCTTTGTTTGCCTAGGTAATACAACGTATGTCTATATGAGTATGTTCTCTATTGTAATTACTTTAAATTACAATCAATTGTCTTCTCCTCCATTGTATTAGAAAAAAGAATTTAGGTTTTAATTTTTTTTATTACATAGTATCAATAAATCACAATAATCATTCAAATAATAGTTACATTTTTACTGATCTAGATATATATGAACAGATCAATATACCATAACATGGAGTCCACAAGTATAAGAGTGTTTGCAAGTTAGATTTGAGCTGATGTAGGGAAATAAAATAAGTTATCTAACAGTGCATCTACATGAAAAAGCTTGAAAAGATGCTAGTTTTGACATGACACTTGAAAAAGAAGAAGAAAGTAATAGTAAGAACATAAAAGGACACAAGATGTACGTGGAAAACTCTAGAGAAGGGATGAAAAACTACGGTTTGAGCAAGAATAGAATGTTCTTGCACTGCTCAGATTTATTGTGTGAAAAGAGGTCACTCTTGTACAATAAGGGTGTTCTTCCCATGGTTTTAAAAACTGGTATGGTGAAAGAACCGAAAAAGGAACTAATTACCGGTTTTTGGTCGGACCGGGGTCCGACTGATGGTCAAACCAGTGATGTCATAAATAATTAATAATTTTTTAATATACTAAAACTAACAAACCAATAGTAATAAATATGTTTCCTTAAAAAACATACAAGTATATAACATCTTTTTATAGAATTTAACATAATAACATTACAAAACAATCATCCTTAACATAATAAACTTTCAACAAAACCAAATAAATAAGTTCATTAGTCATTACACTTACATCCAAATGACAAATAGCAAATAAGTTCATTACATCCAAATAGTGGAGAGGCAGTGCACAGAGGGTGAGAAAATTATCAAATGAAAGAGGAAAATAATCAAAATACTTGATGAAGCAGGGCACAGAGGGTGAGACCGAGACAGCGAGACCGTGTTAAATGCAGAGTTATGGTGGTTTTGTTTCTAGCTGAATTCGAGGCCAATTGGACCTCCCAGAGAAGAATAGAGACAGAGAAGAAAAATAGGACTGAATTATGCTTGCTTCTTACTTGATTCTATACAAAAACCATATCCTTCCTTTATACACCTTTCCCACTCTAACTAACTTGTAACTACTAACTAACTAACTCTCCCACTCCAACTGTACACACACTAACTACCACTCCTAATACTAATCTCTATTCAATTGCCACTTACTCACTCTTACATCCAATCACTTGCTTAATTGTTTGCTGATATACACTATACATTGACATTACAACAACACCAACACTATTCCTAACAATACCCCCCCCCCCCTATTAAAGTACCTTGCCCACAAGGTGAGGAAACTGTTGTTGCAGCAAGTATAAACTCTCCCAGGTAGCACCCTCCACTTGTTCTCCTTGCCATTGAACCAAAACCTGAGTGATAGACCTATTTCTCAAGTTATAAGTCCTTTTTTGTAAAATAGCTACAGGTTCTGGTTTGATGATACCCTCAGAGTCCACAGGAGGTAAGGTAGGGAGAGGTACCACATGTTGACCCAACCTACCTTTTAAACAGGAGACATGGAAGGTGGGATGGAGCCTTGATTTAGGGGGCAAATTCAACCTATAAGAGACACTACCAATCTTCTACATTATCTGAAAAGGACCATAATACCTGGGTGACAATTTCCCCAAACGTTTCTGCCTCAAGGACATCTATTTGTATGGTTGCAACTTGAGATAAACCTAATCACCCACTGCAAACTCTCTCACAGTCCTATGCTTATCAACAGTACCTTCATCCTTTCTTGAGCTGCCACCAGGTTTTGCTTTAATAATGAAATGAGCTGCAATCCAGTTTTCAGATGCACATCCACACTATCAACTTTAGTGGTGCTTGGAATGTAGTCCAAGAGTCTGGGTGGGGTAAAACCATATAAAGCCTCAAAAGGTATCATCTTGATGGAGACATGAAAATTGGTATTAAACCAAAATTTAGCTAAAGGTAGCCACTCCACCCAAGATTGTGGTCTGTCTGTAGCAAATGCCCTCAGGTAATGTTCTAAACTTTTATTAACTACCTCAGTCTAGCCATATGATTGGGGATGATAAGCTGAAGACATGGCCAGCTGCACACCTTGTGACCTTATCAGCTCCTGCCAAAAATGAGATGTGAACACAAGGTCCCTATCACTCACAATTGTAGCTAGCATGCCATGAAACTTAAAGACATGTTGCATATAAAGATGGGCCACTTTAGTTGCAGTATAAGGATGGGTTAAGGCCACAAAGTGAACAAATTTAGTTAACCTATCTACCACCACTAGCACCACATCCTTCAACTGTGATTTTGGAAGACCTTCAACAAAATCCATACTCACATCCACCCAAGGCTTCTCTGGAATTGGCAGAGGTTGTAAGAGACCAGTTGGATTACAAGTTTCAGATTTCAATCTTTGACAAGAATCACACTCTCTAACCAGCTTTCTCACATCTGCCCTCAAACCAGGCTAATAGAAATCCCTTTTAACCCTATACAAGGTCTTAAGGAATCTAGAATGACCCCCTAAAGGACTGTCATGAACCTAATGTAAAACAGCAAACTGCAAGGCCTTACAAGTACCTAGGTAGGTCCTCCCTTTATACAACAGCAAGCCATTCTGTAGAGAATAGCCCTTAGGAACATTCTTCCCTGAATCCAAAGCCTATAAGATACCCTGCACCTGCTAATCCGTGGCATAGCTTGTTTTAAGGTCAGTCAACCAAGCTGGGGAAGGGAAGAATATCATACATAAAACCCCTTCCTGAGAATCCAATCCACACTCAAAAGTAAAGTCCTCAGAATCAGCCTTACTAGACAGCACATCTGGTACCAAAATATCCTCAGTTTCAACTTTCCTAGACAATGCATTAGCCACAAGATTCTCCTTACCCTTTTTATATTGTACCACAAAGGCATATCCCAACAATTTGGCAAACCACTTTTGTTGAGTAGGAGTACCAATTTTCTGTTCCAATAGATACTTTATTGATCAGTTTTGACAATGAAAGGCCTACCAACCAAGTAAGCTCTCCACCTTTTGATAGCAATAACCAATGCCAATAAATCTTTCTCATAAGTAGACAAGGCCAGATTCTTACCCTTGAGAGCTTGACTATAGAAGGCAGTAGGCCTGCCTTGCTGCATCAAGACTGCACCAAGCCCCTTCCCTGAAGCATCACATTCTATGACAAATGGCTTATCAAAATTTGTAAAGCCAACATAGTTGGTTGAATCATGGCTGCCTTCAACTACTGGAAAGCTAGCTCAGCCTCTTTAGACCAAGAAAATGAATCCTTATTCAATAGGATAGTTAAGGGAGTTGCAATCTGACCATATCCCTTAACAAATTTCCTATAATAACCTGTGAGCCCCAAAAACCTTCTCAAAGACTTAATATCAGTAGGGATGGGCCACTGCTGCATAGCAGCAGTCTTTTTAGGGTCAGTATGAACCCCTTCATCAGTGATAACATGCCTTAGGTACTCTACTTCATTACAAGCAAACTTGCATTTGGATCTTTTAGCATACAATTTATTAAGAGCCAAAACCTCTAAAACAGATCTAAGATGAGTAACATGCTCAGATAAGGAAGTGCTATAAACCAATATATCATCAAAGAAAACTAACACAAACTTCCTAAGATAGGGTTTAAAAACCTAGTTCATCAAAGATTGGAAGGTTGAGGGAGCATTGGTTAAGCCAAATGGCATTACCAAGAACTCATAAGGCCCTTCATGTGTTCTAAAAGCTGTTTTAGGTACATCTTCATCCTTCATCCTGATTTGATTGTAACCTGATCTCAAATCAAGCTTGGAGAAGATAGTAGCTCCATTCAACTCATCTAACAGTTCATCAATAACTAGAATTGGGAACTTATCCTTCACAGTGATGTTGCTCAAGGCCCTATAATCAATACACATTCTCCAAGATCCATCTGCCTTCCTTACTAACAAAATAGGTGAAGCAAAAGGACTGGTGCTATTCCTGATTCACCCTATAGACAGCAACTCTCTCACAATTTTCTCAATTTCATTCTTTTGGTAAAAAAGGTATCTATAAGGTCTCTGGCAGACTGGCTGAGAGCCCTCCATGAGAATGATCTGGTGCTCATGCCCCCTAAGAGGTGGTAAACCAGTAGGAGTCTCAAAAACATCTCCAAATTCCTATAACAACAATTCCACTTCTATAGGCACTGTATCTTTTGGCACAACACCATCTACAGGAGTGATTTGTAGTAACAAACCCTTCCTCACTGATCCTTTGAACAACTGATTACAATCCATAAAAGAAGTTCCTGAAGAGGGACTCAAACCTTGCAACAAGACTTGCTGCTCCTTATAATGGAAGCTCATAGTTAAAAGCTGAAAATTCCATTGTATTACACCAAGAGTACTCAACCATTGAGTGCCCAACATAGCATCACAACCCCCTAATGCCAATACATGAAATTGAACACAAAATTCCACCCCTTGCACACACATTGGTACATTACTACAAAAACCTTGAGTCCTCACCATAGTACCATTAGCCAACTTAACCTCCAAAATTCTTGAAACATCAACCTTTAATTGTAAACTAGAAACCAATAATGCATCCACAAAATTATGAGTACTACTTGTGTCAACAAGTATCACCAACCCACTACCATTAATCTTGCCCTTAACCCTTATAGTATCAGGTGTAGGAGTTCCTGTGAGAGCATACAAGGTAATTTCCACTCCTTCTTCTTGACTAACTTGACTATTCCCCACTGCCCCAGGAACAACCTCATTCTCCACTTCTTCCTCTAATTCAGTGATCTGTACCCCAAACTGCAACCCACAAGCTAATTCAATTCCTTCTAAAAGGAACAATTTAGCATTCTTGCACTTGTGCCCAACTCCCCATTTCTCATCATAGTTATAGCAAAGCCCCCTCTTCCTTCTCTCATCCATCTGGGCAGGGGTTAATCTCTTTATTGGTATCTTAGATTTAGATTCTATAACTACATTACTCTTAGGTAAGCCCAAGATAGAAGCCTTACTTGTTTCTTGTTGGAATCTGGCACTCTTCTTGCAACTAAACACATATTCCTCCTGAATCTTGGCCAATCCAATGCTTCATTCAAGGTGTGTGGGTTAAGCATCCTCATTAGAAGCCTAATTTCATCCCTCAAGCCACTTGGGAAGCAACTAAGCTTATGTAAGGGAGAGAGACCCTTAATTCTATTAGACACAGCTTCAAACTCTGCCTTGTACATTGCCACTGTTGAAGTCTGTCTCATCCTTGTTAGCACCTCCATAGGATCATCATAAGCAGTTGATCCAAACCTCACATGTACAGCTTGCACGAAGGACTCCCAATCAGAAAATACCCCAGCCTCCTCTGCTTCTTGAAACCATATTAGTGCCTCCAATTCCATGTGGAATGAAGCAATCAAGAGCCTTTATGCAATTGGGGTTTGATAATACCCTAAATACTGGTTAGCCTTGTAAACCCAGCTAGCAGGATCATCACTTGAGAAACATGGGAAATCCAATTTCACAGGCTTTGCAAGTGATAAGGTTGAAGAACTTGGACTTGAATTTGATTGTACATTACTCTGAGGTGAATGTTGATTTCCATCTAGAGAGTTAGCTTCTATAAAATAACATTGATATTCTGATTCATTTCATTCAAGGTTCTTGTGTGAATTGCCTGAATCTTCTATATTTCTTGGATGTCTTTATGGTGGTTGTCAGAAATATTCTGTATTTCTTGGATGTCTTTATGGTGGTTGTCAGAAATCTTCTGTATTTCTTGGATAGTTTTGTTGTGGTGATCAGAGGTGGTACGAAGGGAAGCAATGGCCTCATTAATCATGGTAGTAGCTCGAGTTTCAATCATGGCAACGCAGGAACGATGCTCTAATACCAATTGTTAAATGCAGAGTTATGGTGGTTCTGAATCAAGTAATCAAAATCAAAGGAAAAAAACCCAGACTTCAGAATTAGAATCAAAAATCAAAATACTTGATCAAACCACTGAAGCAAAGAGGGCAAGACCGAGATGAAAAAAAAAAAAAAAAAAACCCAGAAGCAAATCGTGACCCATGACTGTGAGGATGAGAAGTAGATTAAAGGCCGTGAGGGTGAGAAGGAAAAAAAATTGAGAGATTCTGAAAGAGGCGTGGTCGCGTGAGCTTGAGTGAGGTGAGACTCTCACTATGAGAGTGAGAGAGAGAGGCGTGAGAGTGAGATACAGAGATAGAGAGGCGTGAGAGTCTGATGAGTGAATTAGGTGTTTAGGTTAGTTTTTAGGTTCCTTTTGTCCAAAATGACATAGTTTTAGGCTGGATAAAAATCAAAAAAATGGTGTAGTTTAAGTGAACAACCCAACCGGCCCTGAACCGGTTTGACCATGTTGATTCCCAGTTTTCTGGTTGAACCAGTTGGTTTCCAGATTTTCTCGGTTTTTGAGTGATTTTCAGTTTTTACCCATAACCGGACTAGATTAAAGGTCGGTTCTCGGTTGAACTGGTCGGACTGGCCGGTCCGGTCCAATTTTTAAAACCATTGTTCTTCCTTCCTATTTTATCAACTTTCTACTCTCTTCTTTAAAATATCTACTTGGGTTCTTGCCTAAAACTACAACTGCATGTCCCTCTTATAATCTGAGGAATATGGTTAAGTACAAAGACAGGTGTCAAGTCATCATTTCTCTATTTTTGACCTTTTCATAGATGTGATATTATTTGTTGAATAGAGAAACAAGTCCTGGACATTGAGAGGGACATCAGGAGTACTATGATCGATACACGTGTCTCTGAGATGGTCCAACATGCATTTAACCAATAAGGGGTGTTCTCATAGCTTCTAACCTTAGAAAGTTACTATCTCCCTTTTTGTGAGTGCTTGAGTACCATGTCAGGTGCAAATCTTACTTCTTTCACAAGGTAGTCACGCCTTTAGCATGGACCAAGAACAAGATCCTTTAGCCAACGCTTTCTCTTCCTTTACTCACAGCCATTCCACGTGTAAGGTCTAGATTCAACCACATATGCATTCTCCCATGCCTTAGTGGTGTTATGTACAAAAAGTAATATTCAACTACACAAAAATTTACATGAAGATTTTTCTTCTTATCATTTTCTACTTTTTTTTATGTCAATTTAAATTCATTATTTTTGTAAAACCATATTTAACACTATTTAATTATAAAGTTTCTAGGGTATGTCATATATTTGATGGCTGATTTAATAAGTTATGTTATATATCTTTGATTATTTTTTTAGTAATGGTAGTTTATTTACTTATTTGGTAAGAATTTCATTTGACAATTCACAAAATGATCCTTAACGAATTATTATTATAATTTTTTTTTTTTACTTTTAAATAAGTTTAATCATAAAGTGGTCATTAAATATATTCCCACGCATTGCGTGGGTTTGCGGCTAGTTTCAGCTAATTACCAAAACATGACTTGTATTTCTTTTCTTTTCTTTTTTTTGATGGATGTATTTCATTGATAAAATAACCCAACACAAAATAAATTCAAATTAATATTTGCTTTTATCTTCAAATACTATTTTTTATATATCAATATTTATCAATCAAACATATATATATATATATATTCTCATTTCGTATCCATCTTTTTTGTCGTGTTGCACTGGTGTGAGGAGAGAGAGAGAGAGATACATCTGTAAGTCCCAACACTATGAGCTACATGTAAGCACAGAATCGTGAAATGTCTCCCTATAGTCTTACGTGAACCTTTCTAGATTTCAAGAAAGGTTATGGCTTGTGTCTAGTGGCCAGTGGTCACTAGACACGTTAGGATACAAACACGTATCCTATCTTAGACATATGTCTGCATTGCAACATGTCCAGTGGCACTAGCCATTGGACACAAGCTTCACCCTTCATAAGAAACACCTTGTACTTGTTTAGTTTTGTTTTCTTAAGTTCATGGGCAACAATCTCCTACTTTGCTCCTACTTTATTCTCTCTTTGTTTGTTTTTTTCTTTCTTTTTTGCTTTGCTCTTATAGAAGTGGCAAAAGAAGCTAACTACTACACTACTACTCTTCTTCTTCTTTTTTTTTTTTTTCTTTTTTTGATGAAACACTACTACCCTTAAACCTCACTTTTCTCTCTCTCCAACAATTTAGCTAAACCCGACAAGAAATAGATCTTTCTGGAACTTCATAAGAAATGTAAGGAATTCTAAGAGACACTGAACTCTATGTTTGCCAACAAATATTAGCCAGTTTTGTTTTGCCATATTACTTGCAATGTTCTGTCGGTGATATTGAATGGAGCTTGGTGTTATATATACTTTGTTCACATACTATTTTGTGAAATCAGGCTCATTGTTATGTGTGTCAAATCCATGGTAGCCACATCTAGGTCAAATCTCGAGACAAATGCCCAAAATGCTACTTTTGGACAAGGCGTGTTATTGTATTTTTCTTTTTATTGATCTCTATTTTCTTGGACTTCTTTTAGTTTCCTTTTTATGTATTTTTGTTAAACATCAGATAACTTGGTTTCTATATTCCAGAAAATACAAGCGTCTACATGTCTTAGAGTTTAGTAGTTTCTCGCAAAAGAATGTCAGTGATTGTAAGGAATGCAGAAATAAGTTGTTTCTACTTTGCAAGGGGGCAGACAGGTTAGAAACCTATGCATACTTGATTTAATATTACATATATGAAGTTGCAGTTTGAGTCGACTGATTTCAATTTATTTGCATATATTATAGTGTAATGTTTCAAAGGCTTTCAAAAAACGGGCGGCAGTTTGAGTCACAGACCAAGGATCACATCAAAAAATACGCTGAAGCAGGTCTGCGAACCAAAACATCTGTCACTGCAGAGCGTGATGTATCGGTGGATGAACTTGCTGATAAAATAGAAAGGGATTTGATTCTTCTTGGTGCTACAGCAGTTGAAGACAAACAAAAGGGGGTCTGTATTGAAAAATTGCAGTTTCATTATTTAATTTTTAGATAATGCACTCACTATAAGTTTAAGCTTTCTTTTCTGTTTTACTGTATGCCAATTGGAAGTTAATAACCATTAGGACAAAACCAGTTCCTCTCATTCTATTTTTGGAAACCTTGATTGCATTATTTTATATGATTAGTTTCACTTCAATTGTGTTCTCCGTTGTTCAGGTTCTAGAATGTGTTGACAAACTTGCCCAAGCTAGAATTAAGCTATGGGTATTAACCGGTGATAAGATGGAGACAGCAATTAATTTTGGGTATTGTGGAAAATTTTGGTGTAGAGATTATATATGTTATTTTTCTTGAAGTTACATATTTGACCTATTTTAATTTTTCCAGGTATGCTTGTAGTTTACTTAGAGAAGATATGAAACAAATTGTGATCACTCTGGAAGACATTGATGCCTTGGAAAAGCAAGGGGATAAAGAGGTCATTGCAAAGGTGAAAGATTTTGAAGTACACAACATTTATTATTTTTTATTCTTTAGGCAGTAAGTTTCTAAATCATTGACTGTTATAGGCTTCTCTTGAAAGCATAAAGAAGCAAATTAGAGAAGGGATGTCTCAGTTAAAGTCAACAAAAGAAATTTGTTAGGACATATGTGAATCATGTTAGGAACATATGTCAATGTAAAGTTGACTAATCCTTAATCCTTTGATGACAAAATGCACTTTACTTGTAATTGGGTAGATCTAGGATGTGTTTAATACTTCAAGGAACAAGGTTTCAAGTCTAAGTGTCAAAACCATGCAAATCTGTCCAAGAATCAAGGGAAGAAGTGCTGGATTTTAAAACTTGACAGATAAAATCTATCGAGGTTTAAAAGGCTGTGTAAGACCGATGCTCAACAGCTGCTCGATAGATACCTTATTTATCGAGATTTATGAAAGTCAGATTTTCAGTTCTGATTTTACTCCAATCTGTGTATACATGTTTGGGTTTTCTTTTCTCACAACTCTAAACATATATAAAGATTATTTTAAGGGCCATCACAGTTGATGCAAGTGAGTGCAATTTGATGCAAAGGTTTTTCACTAGCATATTGTGACTGAAGATAATTTGCCCTAGTTCATCTTTCTTTTCAAGAAGCTACTGCGTTTGTGCGCTGTATGGTTTTGTAACTAAGGAGCTTTGTGATCTTCATCGTGTTGATAAACTGAAGAATTTTGCAGCCAACATCCTTCTCAAGTTGGTGGTTAGTCACGTACTTAGATCTGTGTATCGATTGGTTAGTCACGTACTGGGAGCCGTGCATTAAAAGGAGAGATTGTCACTACAAAACAAGTTCAATTGGGTATTGGGGTAAGGATTCAATTGTAGATTGGTATAAGGTACTGAGATTCCTTTATTTGTAACCGCTTGTTGTGATAATAGTGGATTCTCGGAAGCGGTGACCTTAAAATCACCCGGTGGAGTTTTTCCCTTGGAGGTTTTCCCTATTCGTAAACAAATTATCGTGTCAACTTTATTTTCCACTGCATATTAACTTAGTTGGTGATTTATTTGTGCTACCACGCTTATTGCATGTTAATCGGATTAATTAATTAACTTGTCTAATTAATTAGTTAATTCATTACAAGGGGTCAATACATTCTTGGCCTATCAAGTGGTATTAGAGCAAATACACTCTGATTAGGGTTAATCTTTGCTATGTGATTCATTGACCCCTGTTGTCATGGATAGATGACAATCGTTGATTATACCTCCTTTATTTGATGACACTAACTATGCATATTGAAAAGTACGCATGAGAGCTTTCTTGCAATCATTAGATGAAAAAGTTTGGCAAGCTGTGGAGATAGGCTGGACTAAGCCAAAGGAAGCACTGGCTGATTAGGATGATGCTAAGATCAAAGCAACTAACTTCAACAGTAGATAATTGAATGCCTTATTCAGTGCAGTCAAGAATGAAGAGTTCAAGAAGATATCTTCCGCTGAAACTGCAAAGGAAGCATGGACCATCCTCTAGACAACCTATGAAGGAACCATGGCTGTCAAGGATTCAAAGTTTCAAAGGCTTACCACGAGCTTTGAAGAGATTAAGATGGAGGAGGATGAGTCATTCAATGAGTTTTATACCAAACTCAAGGATATAGTGAACTCAGCCTTTAATCTTGGGAAAACCATTCCCGAACCCAAGATTGTTAGAAATGTGCTTAAATCTCTACTCGAGAGATTTCATGCCAAGATCACCGCGATTGAGGAATCAAAGGAAACTGACAAAATTCCTTTGATAGAGCCGGTTGACAATTTGCAGACTTATGAGTTGGGTTTGACAACGATTAGGAAATCTAGCAAGGGCAAGAGCATGGCACTGAAGGCTAAGAGCTGTGACACAAATGAGTCTTCAGACGATGAAGATTCTAAAATGCAATCCTACATTACAAGACAGTTCAAAAAGTTTATGAAGAATGCCAATACCAAAGGATTTATCAAAGACCGCAAGCAGTCCAGTTTGTCTCAGTTCAAAAACTAAGACAAAAGAAAGAAGGATGTTAGGGATGGCGATCAGTACACTATTCCCTCAGGACCAAAGTGCTTTCGGTGTCAAGGCTTCGATCACATAAAACAAGAGTGTCCTACGTATCTCAAAACCATCGAGAAAAGCAAGGCACTTTCTGCTACTTTGAACGACATCGAGCTTGAGGATGATTCGGATAATGAGGATGATGGAATCTTGAATGCCTTTACTGCTATAGTTGATCCTACTAATAGGGGTTCAAAAACCATAAATGATGAAGAAGACTTGGTGGATTCTAAGTTTGAGAAAATGGACGATCAAGATGATATCCATATAGCCTATAAAAAATTGTACAAGGTTTCTGAGAAGCATGAGAAACTATATAGGCTGGCCACTAAGAAACTGAGTGATGTGGAACTTGATCGAGAAGAGCTTTCCACAAAGTTTGATGAAGCTAATTAGACTATTGGGGTACTGCGGTTTGAGAATAATTTCTTGGCTAAAAAGACCAAGAAGCTTGAGGCAGAGCTGTTCCAAGTCAGAGCTCAGTTGGAAAGGACTTCAAGTGCAAAACTTGACGAGATGCTCAACATTTAGAAATCTGTTTCTGATCAAATTGGTTTAGGGTATGATTTCTCTTCTCCTAATATTGCTTCTACGAGTACTATTGTTTTTGTTTCACCTGCTAATAATGTTGAATCTGAGAACAATGATGCGAAAATTGTTTTAGCTAGTGAGAACATAGACAAGGGTAAATCTATCTTAGGAGTACCCCCTAAGCTTGATAAGAAAGAGATTAAAAACCCTAGGGCTAAGAAGGGAAATTCTCAAAAGTCTAAACAAAAGAGGTAGCATCTTTGTCATCATTGTGGAGCAACTGGACATACTTGACCTAATTGCCATAAGTGGGTAGCCACTCAACAGAGCAATAGTATGATCTCATCTGGAAACCAAAATCAGTTTCCATCCTCTTTTGCTCCTCTTGGAGATCTACTCAAAGTCCTTATGTTCCTTTCGAACTTGAACAGTTTCAATTCTTCCCCTTCATCGCCGGATCAAGGGCTTGCAAAATAGAAAAGTTCTTCCAAGGTGTGGAAGGAAAAAGGCTCTAAGTGATTTAGTCACTTTTTCTCTCTTGTCCTTTCTTGTTTTTGAGTATGCATTACTTGTGTGCTTTGCTTTCTTGTTTTGAGTCAGTCTAGTTTTATGCTTTACTTTGTTTAACATGTTTTTGTTTGTTTATTTTTAGTTTTGCTTTATTTTGTTTTTCATAAAAATAAAAAAATAAAAAAATTGAAAAAAAAAATCAGAAAAATACAAAAACAGTGTGTTTTGTGTACATTGGTACTTGTGTACCTTGGATGGCCATTGAAACAAAGTTTTCTAAACTTTGTATCCTTGTAGCTTAGATGAGCATCTCTATGCACAACTAAGTAAGTGAGCTTTGTGATTTGTAATGAGTAAGATTAAGTATTCTCTTGTACTTAACACTCGTATCACTCTTTTTGATGGGAAGGACTAAAAAATCCTCAAAGAAAGGTATAAATAACAATCTCACCATTGTTGCCTGCCAATCATGAAATTACATCTGTATGCCTCAGCATAGCAAAAGTGTAATGTCAAAAGTTTAACATCATTGGGTATTTCTTTTCTCTCTCTTATATGCCCATGCATGGTTTGCTTAAGAGAAAATATGTAAAGAAAAATAAAAGCAAAAAGAATCAAAATGCTTTACATATGATTGTAAGTGTGTTTTCTAGGAGACGTGGGAGTTATAGGATGTACCTCGAATGTGATAGTCCCCATCAAGTAGTTATGATTGTGTGTGAGTTAAAGTGATTTTTTAATATCTCAAATCGTCATAACATGTAAACACTTATGTAATCTTGCGATGTCTTTCACACACAACACGTATTATTCTTTGCTACTCTTGATACATGTGCAGGTACAATGTGATTTGGCCATCACAAGGAATACATGTGTTAATGTATGCTCACTAAACTGTCTTGACTTGTTTTTGAAATATAAAATTGGTTAGACTTATTTAGTGTGTGTGTGTGTGTGTTTTTGGATCTAAATGCTTGACATTTTCTTGTTGAGAGATGTTTTTGAGAGTTTAAAATGTTTTTTGGATCTTTGGTTGAGTAACGTACTTGATTGCATTCATATCTGTGTTTTTCTATTCTTTGAAAAACTGTTTTTGAGCAATCTTGACAGCTTCTCGATACCTTTCGACAATTAGGCTATCTATCGAGGCTCTTGACCTTCCTTTCTCAACAGCTGTTATTGCAATTTCATTCCATCGAGCTTTTTGAGAATTTGTCTCAATAGCTTCTCGATAGCTTCTCGATCAATCGAGGAAGTTTCTGTATGCTCAATAGCTTCTCGATCCATCGAGGTCTCTTTGTTGTGGACACCTCTCGATAGCTTCTCGATAGCTTCATGCATTGCATCATATTTGCATTTTAACAATGATTCATGCATTTTAGATATGTGCTTACTATGTTGAAATGATGTGTGTTGATAGGATTGGATTGGGCTGAGCCCATGATGTTTTTGCTTTTGCATGTCATATGTTCATGCATTTTTCATACATAAGTACCATTTTTTTCTTCTTATTAATATTAACTGTGTTTGGTACTTTTCTACGTGTTTCTCTCTCTCTCGGTTAGTTTGCTCTATGGCACCAAAGCAGTCTACTCCGTCTTGAAACCCTCTTCGTTTCGGGGTATCTTCCTCTAATTCTACCCCCTCCCATGTCAGGTTCCGTGATGATAAAGCCCATAAGGACTTTTTGGAGAACTTTTCACGACGCGGCATTCATTCGAAACGCCAAGTCGTTCTATAGGACTTTTCCGATACTGACATTCCTGCTGTCATGTACAGTAGGGGTTGGGAGTCATTGTGTGGCATCCCAGTCACTTGTCCCTCCCTGATCATATAGGAGTTTTACTCCAATATGCATGGATTTGATTATTCTATACCTCATTTTGTCACTCGCGTTCGAGGTACGCGTATTGTAGTCACTCCGGATCTTATATCCGAGGTGCTACACGTACTGAGGGTAGAGTTTGTTGACTACCCTGGCTGTGATCGTCTTAGGACTGTGTCCAAAGACGAACCCTCGTCTCGTTTCTGTAAGACACCTTCTTCTTGGGGTGATCGTCAAAACACCCCTTACTCAGGCTTTGTAAAAGGTCCGAGGTTCCTTAATATGGTAATGACATTTGTTCTTTATCCCTTGTCTTACTATAACTCCATTATTGAGCCTCATGCTCGATTTTTGTTATCCCTTCTTGAGGGACTTACTATAGATTTTCCCTCTCACTTCTTCCTCTCCCTTATAGATGTTTATAGGTATACAGCAACTCGTGATAAGCTCATTTTTCTTTCAGCTTTCTCGAAGATTCTCTGCTATTTTTCTGTCTCCTATCCTGAGTCTACACACTTCTCTGCTATGTGTGTCATAGATGCAGTGATCGTTCGATAGAGTGAGGCCTAACTTCAACCGAAGCGGCCGCGGACCAAGGCGGCGACTCCTCCAGTTTCTTTCGCTCCATCCAACTCTTCTCCTTTTTCTTCTATGGGTGGAGTGACTCTCAAGGCCATCATGGCACAGCTTGTGCACATGGATGCTCGCTTTAACACTCTTAGTGATGAGTTGTGTCAAGTGAACACCCGTGTTGGTCGTATCGCATGACGACAGGCTATCATGTGTGGTTTCATTGCTTCTTCTCTTCTCCATCTCCATCGGCTTTAGAGGATGAGAGTGATGACAGCTTCGGTAGTGATGATGCTGATGAGGATGATGATGCTAGCTCTTCCAGTGATGACGAGATGACTGCTTGAGTTACTTGCCCTCTGTCATTCATGACAAAAAAGGGAAGTAGTTTTGGGCATAAGAGTAGTCATGTTCTTAGGGGGAAAGTTAGTATAGGAGATAGATATTTTTGTTAAGGGGAGTGTTTTTCTTTTTATGAGAGTTGTAGTGAGGACTTTTTGTATCTTTTCTTTTCTTTACTTACTTTATAGATACATTGTTCTTACATTGTGATAGCAAAACTTATACTTATGTTGATATATATATATATATATTGAGGTTGTTATTACAGTTTCACCTATCTTTTCATGTGTTGTTTCTTTTCTCTCTTTATACACATGCTTCTTATATATTGTATGCAATCTTTTATTTCTATTTCACACTAAGATGCCGTGATGTGTTTTGTTTAAAGTGTTTCAGAAATACAGGTTGTTAAAGTATTTCTTGCCATGAACTCTCTTCTTGCAAAGTTTTTCAAGAGTTTGTGTTAGGATAGATTTTATTGTATTCAACAAGTGAGTATAAGTTGAGTGATTTATGACTTCTCTCATATGTTCATCTGTTTGTTGTGGTTTTGTCATGGATTACCAACGGGGGAGATTGTTAGGACATATGTGAATTATGTTAGGAATATATGTCAATGTAAAGTTGACTAATCTTTTGACAAAATGCACTTTACTTGTAATTGGGTAGATCTAGGATTGTTTAATATTTCAAGGAACAAGGTTTTAAGTCCAAGTGTTAAAACCATGCAAATCTGTCCAAGAATCAAGTGAAGAAATGTTGGATTTTAAAACTTGACAGCTAGCTTGATAGATAGAATCTATCGAGGTTTAAAAGGCTGTATAAGCCCGATGCTTAATAGCTGCTCGATAGATACCTTATCTATTGAGATTTATGAAAGTCAGATTGTCAGTTTTGATTTCATTCCAATCTGTGTATACATGTTTGGGCTTTCTTTTCTCACAACTCTAAACATATATAAAGATTATTTTAAGGGCTGTCACAGTTGATACAAGTGAGTGCAACTTGATGCAAAGGTTTTTCACTAGCATATTGTGACTAGAGACAATTTGCCCTATTTCATCTTTCTCTTCAAGAAGCTGTTGCGTTTGTGCGCCATAGGATTTTGTAACTATGGAACTTTGTGATTTTCACCATGTTGATGAATTGAAGAATTTTGCAGCCAACATCCTTCTCAAGTTAGTGGTTAGTCACGTACTTGGATCCGTGCATCGATTGGTTAGTCACATACTGGGAGCCATGCATTAAAAGGAGATATTGTCACTACAGAACAAGTCCAATTGGGTATTAGGGTAAGGGTTCAATTGTAAGTTGGTATAAGGTACTGGGATTCCTTTATTTGTAACTGTTTGTTGTGATAATAGTGGATTCTCAGAGGTGTTGACCTTAAAATCACCCTGTGAGGTTTTTGCCTTGGAGGTTTTCCCCATTCATAAACAAATCTCCGTGTCAACTTTATTTTCCGTTGCATATTAACTTAGTTGGTGATTTGTTTGTGCTACCACGTTTATTGCATGTTAATCGGATTAATTAATCAATTTGGCTAATTAATTGGTTGATTTATCACAAGGAGTCAATACATTCTTGGTTTGTCAAAAGTGATGTCAAGTTTGGCCTAAGAATTGATGGAAAATCCTTAGATTTTTCACTAAAGAAGGACATAGAGAAGCCATTTTTTGAACTTGCAATTAATTGTGATTCTGTTATATGTTGCCGATCTTCGCCAAAGCAGAAAGCTCTGGTAAGTGTTATAATCATGCTAATATCGAGTTTCTGCTAGTTTAAATTATCTAGGCATCTTAAGAATGGCTAGTTACTGTTTTGGATGACGTAAGGATAGTCGGATAGAAATATAAAAGTTATGCAGGTTACCAGATTGTTATTAAAAGGAGAAACAGGTAAGACAATGCTCGCTATTGGTGATGGGTCAAATGATGTTTGCATGCTTCAAGAGGCTGATATTGGAGTTGGCATTAGTGGTGTTGAAGGGATGCAGGTAAACATATGTTTAATTTTTATTTATATGATGTGTATGTCTTCTCTTTTCCCTAATATGAATCTTCATTTCACAGATGTTTGGAGTTTATATTATTATTTTTCTCATATCCCTTATCTTCCCCACTTTCCCTCCTTAGCTTATGTATGCTGTGTTGAAATCAATGAATGCTGGAGTTTCACACGTTTCTTGCCCATTTCTTGTGATTAATGATTTATATATGATTTGGATTTGTGAAAAGCTGCAAAAAATTAGAGCATATGAAAAGAAGTTCTGATTAGAAACACTGCCTTTTCTTCTCTTTGTTTTGCTTTTGCTGACAATTAAAACTGGTTCAAACATTTTCCTCCCAATGATTGTGTTTTCATGTAAAACCAGAGATATTGTATATGTATTATACAACCTATGTATACACAAAGCATATGTTTTATTTGGTGACTGATTCAAGCTGAAAAAAAGTGAGGACCCTACTTCTGATTCCAAAAATTTCTCAACTGCAGGCAGTGATGGCAAGTGATTTTTCAATAGCTCAATTCCAATTTCTAGAACGTTTATTGCTGGTTCATGGACATTGGTGTTACAGACGAATAGCAATGATGGTAAAATAGTTCTTCTATATATTTAATACTTAACCCCCCTCCCCTGGCCAAAAAAAAAAAAAACTATTATCAATAAGTTGAGGAAGAAAAATCACTCTTCCATTATATTTGTACTAAATGTTCATTAATTTTGTTTCAACTCTTTTTTTGGTGGGGTTTTTTTTCGTTTTTTGGGGGGAGGGGGGGTGGTGTGGCGGGGAAGAAGGACAGAAACAAAGTTTGTTTACTTCTCTTGTTTTCCTTTCTTCATCTTCAGTTGACTTGCAGTATCATCTTCTGTTTGGTTAATGCAGATATGCTACTTCTTCTAAAAGAACATATCATTTGGGTTCACTCTGTTTTGGTTTGAGGCCCATGCATCTTTCCTGGTCAACCTGCATATAATGATTGGTACATGTCATTTTACATTTTTACAATGTCTTCTTCACCTCACTTCCCGTAATAGCTCTCGGTGTTTTTGACCAGGATATTTCTTCACAACTTTGCCTCAAGGTACGGAATTATTGCCCTTCTCCAGGCTTTATATACATAGTAAAAGAACTAATGGAAACCCAGGAAGAAAAAAATAAAGATAAGAATAAACCTGTTGTACCTTTAGCGTAACATATGGCCTGCATAATCATGTTTTACACATCAGCATTTTACAGCTGCAGCATAGCATTGGGTAATTCCACTTAAACATAAGCAGTTAAAACAAATTGGTTCTTATCATCTATGCATTATTTAAAATTGTTGTTACCAACATCAATATTTTTCTGCTATGAAGGATTTTCTATGTTATGCATGGTCTGCTTCTCTTGATATTGGGGAAAAAAATAACATTTTTTTGATTTACATTTCTCCAGTGGAACCTGCTAGAAGTATGTAATGCTTTGTAACAGGTTATAATTTTGGAATACAATTGAAGTGGGATTCCTATTGTTCTGTTTCTTATTTAAATTCTTCATGTATTTTACAGTGAGTAGACATTTTGACACAATTCCTCGCAGATGGTTCTTCATTAACCATTTGCTCTGCAAATTTGATTCTATACCTGCAATTCCAATATTCTTTTTGGGTTATGCCTCCTCACTTCTGTTTCCCATATCTCTCTTTCCGGCTTCTCAAATTGATAGATTAAGCACACTAAATCTTTACAAGTATTCTTCAAAATCAAATACAGTGGATTCACTTAAGTTTAGAGGATGCCTAAATAGTATCATAACATGAAAATAATGTTTCAATATTTATCTTGCAACTTATAACTGTGATTCTATATAAACAACAATGCAGGCAAGTAGGTATATCTTAAACAGAATACTCATTTCATATAATTTCACCTTTTTGGTTCCTAAATATTCCTTGAGAGCTTTATGTAGGAGCCTAAATAACCATTTATTTTTCATGCTTCTTTGTTTGCAGTATCCCTTCTTATATTTGGAGGGAGTCGAGAACATTCTCTTCAGCTGGTCCCGTATACTTGGTTGGATGTTTAATGGATTTCTAACCTCCATAATTATCTTCTTCTGGACAACCAAGTCGATGATTAAACAAGCCTTTCAGAGAGATGGGCAAGTAGTCGACTATGAAGTCCTTGGAGTCACAATGTATACTTGTGTCGTGTGGGCTGTAAATTGCCAAATGGCAGTCTCCATCAACTACTTCACTTGGATCCAGCACTTCTTCATCTGGGGCAGCATTGCCTTCTGGTATAAATTCTTAGTTATTTATGGTTATCTCCCACCAGAGTTGTCAACAACAGCATATAGGGTTTTTGTGGAAGCATGTGCTCCGAGTGTTCTCTATTGGTTGATCACCCTCTTAGCTGTCATTTGCACTCTGCTACCTAATTTTACCTTCAGGGCTTTCCAAACACGATTTAGACCAATGTACCATGACATGATACAAATAAATGAGTTTGAAGGTGTAGAGACTGATGAATTACCTAGGAGAGTCAGGAAGAAACTACATCTCATGGAGAGATAGATGCAGAGGAATTCATGAAGGACAGCATTTTTCTTAGCTTGTATGAATAAGGATATTTGGTGGCTGTATATGTTATGGTTCGTGTTAGTAGCATAGGTTGGGATGAGCATGTAGGTAGAATCTGTTATAGGTTCACATTTTCATGTAGATTAGTTATCTGTTGGTCTCTCAATTTTGATTGCTATCAAGTGGGTCGTGAACTTGCATTGCCCATTTAAAGTTAATCGCCAAATGTGTCTTATGTTGAACCTGACACACACACATACCCATTTCTTTTAAAGGCTGTAGCCAAGTTGACTGCTGTTAGAGAGGGTGAAAAGATATATTCTATTTCTATAAGGAATGGGTATGAGTCGTTGGCATTTGTTCTGAACTCATTGGTTCATATGTATGCTGCTTGTGGACATGCCGATTGTGCACACAAGATGTTTGATTTAATGGTTAATAGAGATCTTGTGGCTTGGAATTCTGTGATTAATGGGTTTGCTCTTAATGGGATGCCCAGTGAGGCTCTTAAACTTTTCAGGGAAATGGGTTTTGGAGCGTGTCCAGCCAGATGGGTTCACCATTGTATGTTTGTTGTCTGCTTGTGCTGAGCTTGGTGCTTTGGCATTGGGTAGGAGGGCCCATGTTTATATATTGAAGATTGGTTTGAGTGTAAACTTGCACGTTAATGCCCTTTTTGACCTTTATTGCAAAGTGTCGGAGCATAAGATTATTGCTATTTCTGATGGTAATTGATGCCACTTTCTTTGCATGTTAGTACTCAACATTGTTAAATTGTGAAGGAAAATATCAAGCTTCTACCTTGATCATTAATTTGTTTGTGTCCTTACTCTAATAATATCCACGAAGTGATGTTATGTGTCAAAGCTTTAATTATAAAAATTTTGTCACACTTTGACCTGCTGCATGCATTATGACAGTAGTTATAATTGTAATGCTGCTAGTATCTGCCTTTGCAACAAAACACAATGCCATTGTACTGCATTAGACTAATATTGAGGACTGAATCATTCATTACGGTCAATGACGTTCTTGTTGCAATAATTTGTTCACAAAGCACACTTCAATAACTCTTTTGTCATGGATTTTGGTGGTTCATGTTGCAGTAATTTGTTCATACAGAAGACTTTTTATAATTAATTATATATAAGAAAAACAAATAAATAAGACTTTTTCAATTATTTTGTCTTGGATTTTGGACATGATTATCTCATGTTGGACACATTTGGCAAAAAAAAAAAAACTTAGTAGATATAGCATGTTTTAACTTTTGTCATTTTATTGCTGGTCAAAAAGTTACTTGGACACTTCAATAATTTGATTTTTATAATCTCAATTTTTGTGGCTACCTTGGTTTTGTGCATCTCTCCAAATCATTGAGTTTGCTTAGAGTGTGTTTGTTTGGAGGTAAAATAAGGTAGATGGAAAACTTTGGAGAGAAAATGAATTTGTGTGTTTTTTGGTTGGAAGGAGAGGAAAGAAAACTTTTGTGTGGGGCCCAGGCATTTTCCACCCGGGCCCACAAAAACCCTTCTCTCCAAAATGGAGAGAAAATAGGGGAGAAAATGTTAGAGGCCTACTGTGTGACAAAAATACCCTCACTTTTTATTGCTCTCACCTACCCCTCTCACTTTCCCACATCTTGTGACTTGATCAACCATTCAACCTTATTGCGTCTTCATCCTTATCTCTCAGAGCAATGGTGAACTCTAGGTTCTCTTCTCCTTTTTCTTTTTCTTTTTTTTTTTTTTTTTTTTTTTTGCCTTGTCCTCGTTACATTCCTCATTTTATTGTATTAATCTATTGTTTCTGGTTGATTTTTTTGTTTCGTATGACGTTCAACTTTTTTTTTTTATTAATTTTTTTGTCATCATTCGTTTATCTGCCTTGTCCTCGTTATTTTCCTTTTGTTTTTTTCTCCAACCAAGGGGTCTTTTGATTTCTTCTCCAGCAGAGTTTGCCTAGTTGCCCAGTTTTTAGTGAAAAGGGTTATTGTATTATCGAAAAGGCTAGTGAAAAAGTTTTTTTTTTTTTTTTTTTTTTGAAAATATCTTCCCAGTTTATCTAACAATGGTCATGTGGATAAAGTATTTTTTTGGAAAATGTCTTCCCAGTTAACACATAATCAATTTTTGTTGCCCATAAATTTTAAATTATATATAATAATAAAGAAAAGTAATATAAATTTATATGTATTTGTGTTAATTTTTATATTATTTAATGAGTGTAAATATATATATTTCTTATATATTATATAATAAGGACATAATAGTCAATTTATATAAACTACATTTTTCATCCTCCCACTTTTCTCTCCAACAAAATAAAAGAGTTTTCCACCCCTCCAACCAAACACACATGAGGGAAAACCAAATATTTTCTATCCTCTCACTAATTTTTCATTCTCCCACTTTTCCACACTTTGTCACAAAGGAGAAATTATTCATTTGGCAATATTCGAACTACTGTTTCCTACATTTAAACTTTAGATAAAGTCTTGTTCGTTTAATTTGGGTTAAATACAAGAATGATATTGAATTGGTGGAGAAATATTAGTCATTGAACAAATAATACGAGTGATGGTGTAGTTGGTAGCTTTTTTAATGGTAATGCTTTACAAGGAGAAGCTTAAATAGAAAGAGATTCATCTTCTTTGAGTGTTAGCAACTTAGCACAAATATAACTGGCAACAATGCAACATGAAAACAGACAAGATGTATTTGATGAGTTCAAAGTTTTTTGCGAAAAGAGATATATTTGTAATCTGAACTATTCAAACATGGGACTTTTTCTTTGAAGTCTTGCAGTTTACATTTTAGATTTCCCAAGAAGAAATGATAGTAAAATTTCTACTATGAGGAGTACAAATTTTGAAGTTGGTATTTGTTATTAGTGTCTAATGATTTTGTTTCCTCTGAACCTGGAAGAGAACAACATAAGTATCATATTTCGTTAAATGCATTAATTTTTGTAAACATTATGGTTCGTTCAAGTTTGAGATGAGTTTACCACCGCGTATCCTTGGTGCGGTAGTCACTTCACAAGTATAAGTGTTTGTGGAGTGTGAGGTGTGGGGGACAAGGGGCAGAATTCAAGTCTCCAGGAAAGAGTTTCACATACATATACACTTAGATTCGGATAGAATAGAAATTCTATATTGTAAAAAAAAAAAAAAAAGTTTGAGATGAGTTTTTTTTTTTCAATCTTTTAGATAAAATAGGGTAATGGAAGTCAAATTCCTATTTATTATATATAAATGAGCAAAACTATTAAATATAAATCAAATGCCTTAATAGAATATTAATAATAAAAAATAGAATAAAAATATAGTTAGTAGTATTAAATAAATAAATATGTAAATAGAATACTTTTTTTTTTTAATAAAAAAAATACATTACGTGCCTTCATATCTTATTTTTGAAATATATTTGTTACAAGTCCTTTTCCTTTTCAGGAAAAATTAGAGAAGCATGGAATTTTGACCCTCCAGCCCAATTATGTTCATATCATAGATCAGCTTTGGTATGAGGAGAGAATTATCAAGTCAACGAAGCATAAGAAACCTAAACTCATTTGGTTTAAAGTATAGCCATTGGTAATCTTTTTTCTTCCTTCTTCTTCTTCTTTTTTTTGGGTCCGAGTTCACAATAGTATATTCATAGAATTATGCACACGAAATTTCGAGCCCCAGGTCTTAATTAGCTTAAGTTGAGTCTTGGACTGTTTCACTAGGACCAAGTCTATTTTGTACTTGGCTGTCTTTTCGGGGGTCAAATAAGCCTAATGCTTTTCTTTTGTGTGGAAAAATGCAAAGTAGACAAGGTGTTGGGACATTCTATCTAGGATAGTCAAGGCACTGCATTTAAGCTCAGCTATCTACCACCGGATTTGAAGCCTGTTTTGTCAAGTCCGAGCTGAAGCACATTCTCAAGTATGGCCCATAATGTGGAAAATCCAACCATTTTTGTGCCAACATAGAAAAATAAAAATGAGACACCCCTCCAAATCTAACAAAGCCAAATTAAGGCTAGCTTTCTCTGAAATTGTTTCCAACATGAAAAAAAACCTAGACATACTTCCTATTAAACAAGTGCAAGCTGTTTAAGAACTTATTTTGAGGTCAAATTTCAATGAACAATTACGTAGGTTTACATTTGCGTGATCCCATGTAATTTTTATATAAACAATAGTTTACTAATGCTTGAGTGGGGTTAAGATGAGTTGATTACTCAACTTTCTTATTTTATAAGAGCTGTGATAGACATAGACCTCGTGCATCACACATTGTTTTTTGGGTACATGAGTTGTTATCACGCATGTAGGGTTACACTTATAAGGTGAAACTGGTCCTTAATCATCTTTTGGTCATATCTTAAATAATGTTAAGTCTATTGTTATAAGCTCAATTTTTATTTTTAGCTTTTTATTTATTTTTATTTTTTAGTTTTTATATACATTTTTTCACGCATTTTCTTATTTTTACAATTTTTTTTTAGGTACAAGTATATTTTAGCACACTTTTAATAAAAAGTTAAATAAGTTGTTTTAGTTGTTCTCAAAGGGACACTAAGTCTTAACATTCATAAAATCATTGAAATCAATTTTATCATAGTTGATAGAAAAGCATGCAATACTGATTCTCAATCCAAAAAAAAAAAAAAAAAAAAATGGAAACCTAAGAACATTGGACACATGATAAGAAGAAAAAAAATTTGCATCCACAAATATGTTGAAAGGAGACTAATTAAATTCAAAATCACATTCACATAGAAAAATTAATCATAATCAAATTTGACTACACTAAACTTTTAGCCCTAAAAGTTTGATATTATTTTGAACCTTTACATTTGATTTTGTTTTTATTTTTGGTCTTTTATATTGGTTCAGTTTTTTATTTAATTTATAAAAAAAATGAAAAATTTAAAACGTAAATGACTAATATAAAAATAAAATCAAACAGAAAAAGTTAAAATAAAAATAGAAGAAGAAGACCCAAACGAAGATAACCCAAATATTAGTCAAAACTTTAGTTAATCTTCATCAAAAACTAGAATTTTGTAATCAGATTCCATTGAGAAAGCGGGGAAAATGGGCATTTGTCCATACCAGTTCTCTCTTGAAAAAGCATATAGACAAGTTGAAGGTTCAAGGAAATATGGGTATTTGTCCATAATTTACAAACTATGCAGCAAAATGTTCATATTTTGAAACTATTTAGCAAAATATCTCTATTTTTCAAACTCAATTTTAACAAAAGTGAATTACAGGTGGAATTTGACATTAGCAATATCAAATTTTATACATATTTTGCCACATAATTTTTTTTGAAAATTTAAGTGAAACTCGACATTACTAATGTCGAATTCCACTTGAAAATATATATACAACTCGATTTTGAAGATATCGAATTTTATAACAAACTTGATTTTATTAGAATTAAGTTTAAAAAATAAAAATATTTTACTAAATAGTTTGAAAATAAAAACATTTTATTGTATAGATTGTAAATTATAGACAAATAACTATTTTTTTTCCTTAATGTTCGTGCCTCGTACTTTTCAATGTTTTCGTGGCAATTACTATTTACTATACTTCTCGTTGAGTGAAATCTGTACAATAATTGAATGGAGTGGATTCCCAGTGGTTGATCTATCTAGGACTAGGAGACTAGGATTTATGGAAGAATGTGCTCCGTCCACCAACTTGGGATTTTTAGTTTTACCCAGGTAGGATTTATGGAAGATGGCTCTGATGCCAGTCTTGTTGTTTGGTTTAATTTCAGCAATGTAGGGACAATCAATGACAGTCACATCCGTACTAACCCTTATTGCAAGTGTCACAGTTCCTACAATATTTTATAGTACTACTGAATTGCATGGTCCCAGCAACAAGAATCCAGCTTTACTTTACTCACAAGTGACAACCACTTAGGTGCGACTCTATGACTATAGGGTCCACCTCTACCCACTGTCGTAGGAAGTGCCAATTGCTACCCAAATACTCAAATATCCAATAATGATAAATATATATATATATATATATATATATATTAATAGGGTTTGATTAATGTGTGTCTTTTATTATTAGAAAAGTTTTATTAGGAATTGAAAAAGTTGTCAACAACTTTTTCAATTCTGATAAACTTTTTTCAAAATTGGTTTATTATTGTGTGCCCTTAGGGCACACGTTAGTAAAATTCATATATATATATATTAATTACTTTTTTTTTATTAAGAGTTTCATTTAATGTCATCAGTTTTTAATAATAATTTTTTATCATTAAGTCAAGATATCAATTGAGAATTAAATCATAAATTTTTTATTCAACAACAAGAGGTTTTATTAGTTGAGCTAATTGGAACTCATTATTACTTACAATTTAATATATAAGATAATTATGATAAAATGTATGATACTAATATTATTGATTATTACTGAGGCAAGAATACACCATAAACTAAAAATATATTTGTACACACACTAAGGAATTTGGAATTTTAGACTATTTCCACCCATGATACATTTTAACAATTAGTGGACATTTTTTTTTTTAGAAGAACAATTTAATATTTTTGATGTGGAAGAAGAGTCATTAAATTAATATCAATCTTTTTATGATTAGTTATCATTATTTTTATTATGCACAAATCATAATAAAACACATCAAGAGTTATTATACAACTTTCTAAAAAAAAAATGAAAAAAGAAAAAGAAAGAAAGAGTTATCATACAAAATTCATATTTATAAAATTATAGCTTCATGCATTAAGGAAAAAAGGAAGAAGAGGAAAATAGAATGTTACAAGATGTCCTTATTTCATGATTTCATGTGCAGCTCATGCGGGGATGGACCCATAATTTTGAACTAGCAAGGATTGGAGTATAAAGAAAAAAAAAATAAAAAACTTCAAATAGACATTCATATAGTATTAAAAAATAATAAATACTCAAAATTGTTATTTCTAAATACATTAAGATGCAATCATTTCCTAACAAAGACAAAAGCAAAAACAAAATAATGTTTTTTTTAAAAAAAAAGATACTTTATCTATTTTACCACCTCACTTTACAATACACCCAGTATTAATTGTTCTATTTTTTTTTTATCTCTTCATTTAATATAATATAAACAACTTATTAAAATAATAAAGGAAGTGAGAGAATTTTAGTTTTTTAATTGAAGGAAGAAATATAGTCTTAATAAAATATTTTATTTTATTTTTAATAACTTGTTACAGTCAACTGGTATTTATACCAGTTTACTGTTGTAAGAACTCAATTTGTAACGACCCAAAATGATATTGGGTTCGCATATAAAAAGGCCTAAACAATATCATTTGTAGAGAGTGGGTTTGAAAGGCTAGGCCTTGGTCACCGGACGGGGGTTAGTCGTGGTGTTCATACAGAATTAAGCCGTGTTCGCTCGAGGAGTCTTTCTCCTTGAGGCAGTCTGGGAGGCTCTGGTTTTTAGCCTTTTTTCCCAACCACTTCTCCGGATTGCTTGCTTCTCCTTTTATATTAGCATGTATCCCTTATCCTACGTCCACGTGTGGGATCGACTTTCCAGGATTGATACTTGTCCCATCAGTCCATACCCAAAGTGGTTGGGGGTGGTTGTAAAAGCTGAAGAGCATGGCTCTGTCAGGTGCAAAGTATTCAATGGCAGTAATGGCAGCTTTCCCTTTGTCCTTGGTCGTTATACTATCCAGCGTCCCCTTCTCTATTGATATAGATATTTTAGATTTTTTCCAAAACTGTTCCTATACCGTTCTTGCCCTTTCTCTCAGGGGGACCTCGGATATGCCGAGGACAGAATTATCCTCGACTATGTCTCAAGACTACTTGGATTTTTATTACACGTCCTCGGCTATACCCCTCCTCGGCTCGGGCCTTGGGCCCCAATGTAAAAATGGGCCAGGACCACAAATTCTTGGGCCCCACAATAGCCCCTCAAAATCCTGTTGTCCGACCTCTTAGTCGGAGAGGAGGGTTTTGGTGATGCCTAGCCTTTATTACAGTTCGTTCAGCTCTAACCCTCATTAGTGTTGGTGTCTCTTCATTTATTTAGTAAATGCGCTGGGTTACGAGACATTCGTCTAGATTTTCACACTGGGCGCTCCTGCCGTTTCAGTGTACGAGGCGCATCTTTAATAGATTTACACTACAAGGCCGATCAAATCTGACGGTTATAGATGACATTGGGGAGTTGAACAGACACTACCTCATTTGCAGATCTTCTTGGAAATCTGTACGGATTAAATGCCACTGAATTTACCTTCCATATAAGAAGCTAGACGAGAGGGTATTCCCTTCGTGTAAAGACTCTTTAACCTTCCTAAAGCCTCAAACCTCAAGCTGTGCTCAAAGTCTTCCTTATCAGCATAGCCAAAGCTTATAGTGTGACACGTTTGAAGTAAAAGCGGGGATGAAAAGATCACATCCTTCTCAGAAGCGTTATGTCCCTCCGAAGCTTAAGATGGCTCGGTCAGGGCAGGGTTGGTAGAGACTCAAGATGCTTCCCATCCTTCTTCAGCCAAAATCCGAAGCAGGTGCTAGTCGCATCAAGCTTTTGATGCGATTGAGTTGGGGTTATCCATTATCAGTACCAACCGCTCTCTTATGAGCATAGCTAATATGGCACCAGCGTGTTAGGAGTCAGGGCTGACGCAGGGACTAAGTATCCCTGCTTCTTCCTCTGTTCCTTCACTGATGCCTCCTTTTGCCTCCCCTTCTTCTTCTTTCCCATCACCAGATCCATCCTGATGCTTTTCCTTCTTCCTCTTCTTCTCCTCAACCATCAAAAGAGGTCCTCCTCTCAATATGGAAGCTACTAGAGTAGAATTTAGCAAGACTTTTTATTATTTTTTATTATTTTTATTTTTTTTTATTCTAGTTCTTGTAATTTGTTTCCTATATAGGCTTGTTTAAACCCTTCATTGTATGCTGTACTACTTCTTTACATTAATAAAAGTTGCCATTGTTTTATTCTATGTATTCTTTCTTTCCTACAATGGTTATGCCGTGAATGGACGTACTACCGTATGACTTCTTTTCATTTTTATACTCTGAACGATGCTTAGGGCCGAAATCCCTGTTAATAAAAAGACCTTACTCTGTACTTATTGAAACTATCTAGCACAATAATGCCGATTTGAACAAATGATACTTAGGGCAGAAACCCTGAAAAAGGGTTGTATACCCCAAACTGAACGAGATGATGGCTGAATGCTCGGTACTGTGTAGGAAGTAATCATCCGAGGATATGTAACCCAAAATGAACAGCCCCTGTGGGTCGCTGGGTAATAAGACGTTTCGCCATCTTCCTAATGACTTTTATAGCCTTAGTCTTTTCTGGTATTTGGTCCGAGGACTGAGCGACTTAGAATTCTCCTTGAGTAGCTGATTTTTCCATAGGTTTGAGTCCGAGGACCATGCAATACCTTGGTTCTGTCCAAAACTTGATTTTTAAGTAGTTGGTTTCCCCATAGGTTTGAGTCCGAGGACCATGCAATACCTTGGTTCTGTCCAAAACTTAGCTTTTAAGTAGTTGGTTTCCCCATAGGTTTGAGTCCGAGGACCATGCAATATCTTGGTTCTGTTCAAAATTTAGCTTTTAAGTAGTTGGTTTCCCCATAGGTTTGAGTTCGAGGACCATGCAATACCTTGGTTTTGTCCAAAACTTGATTTTTAAGTAGTTGGTTTCCCCATAGGTTTGAGTCCGAGGACCATGCAATACCTTGGTTCTGTCCAAAACTTGATTTTTAAGTAGTTGGTTTCCCCATAGGTTTGAGTCCGAAGACCATGCAATACCTTGGTTCTGTCCAAAACTTGGTTTTTAAGTAGTTGGTTTCCCCATAGGTTTGAGTCCGAGGACCATGCAATACCTTGGTTCTGTCAAAAACTTGATTTTTAAGTAGTTGGTTTCCCCATAGGTTTGAGTCCGAGGACCATGCAATACCTTGGTTCTATCCAAAACTTGATTTTTATGTAGTTGGTTTCCCCATAAGTTTGAGTTCGAGGACCATGCAATACCTTGGTTCTGTCCAAAACTTGATTTTTAAGTAGTTGGGGGAATTAACCCCTCGGCTATGGCGTGGGACCGTGGTTTAGGGGGATTAGCTCCTCGGCCAAGCCCCTAGAACCATTCGCGTTACTGGCGCTTCGAAACGTAGCCCCTAGTGAAAACGTAGCCCCCAGTGGAACTTTACGCTAAAACACTACAACCGGTTGTTGGAAATGATGGGGGGACTGTCTCAACCCACCGCCTGTGCCAACACACAAGCCCTCCCCACAGACGGCGCCAATTGTAAGGACTCAATTTGTAACAACCCAAAATGATATTGGGTTCGCATGTAAAAAGGCCCAAACAATATCATTTGTAGAGCGTGGGTTTGAAAGGTTAGGCCTTGGTCACCGGACGGGGGTTAGTCGTGGTGTTCATACAGAATTAAGCCGTGTTCGCTCGAGGAGTCTTTCTCCTTGAGGCGGTCTGGGAGGCTCTGATTTTTAGCCTTTTTTCCCAGCCACTTCTCCGGATTGCTTGCTTCTCCTTTTATATTAGCATGTATCCCTTATCCTACGTCCACGTGTAGGATCGACTTTCCAGGACTGATACTTGTCCCATCAGCCCATACCCAAAGTGGTTGGGGGTGGTTGTAAAAGCTGAAGAGCATGGCTCTGTCAGGTGCAAAGTATTCAATGGCAGTAATGGCAGCTTTCCCTTTGTCCTTGGTCGTTATACTATCCAGCGTCCCCTTCTCTATTGACATAGATATTTTAGATTTTTTCCAAAACTGTTCCTATATCGTTCTTGCCCTTTCTCTCAGGGGGGCCTCGGATATGCCGAGGACAGAATTATCCTCGACTATGTCTCAAGACTACTTGAACTTTTATTACACGTCCTCGGCTATACCCCTCATCGGCTCGGGCCTTGGGCCCCAATGTAAAAATGGGCCAGGACCACAAATTCTTGGGCCCCACAACTGTAGTTGCAAAAAATTTAGCTTTAACTTCTCTAATAACACATGATTTTAGTTCTTTGGTGGTAAAATAGTTTTTATTTTTATTTTTTTTGCTAAAATACAATCATCATTATGAATATTTTTATTATTTTTGTTAAGTTTTTGGGTTGAATAATTGCTATTTGGGTGAGGCTAATTAGGCTTATTGAGGAAAATGGAGCCTAAGATTTTGAAAAGGGGGTCCAATTACAAAAATGAAATATATAATACCTAACAAAAAAAAAAAAAAAAAAAAATTGGACCCAAAGGGGCCCCCTTTGGCCCCCACCTGGGTTCGTCCCTAAGCTCATGTATGTTGAGGACATTAATAGAATGGTGTAAATTATAAGTGTACGTGTAATATTTTAGGTATAATAAATTAGATTATTAATTAAATTTAAATATATAGTTGTATTATTATTATTATTATTATTATTATTATTATTTTGTTGAGAAAGTTGTATTGAAGTTAATTGTTCTTGAAAAATAAAACTATTTGTGATTTATTGATCAATGCAATCATGTGTTTAAATTTAATCTGGAAACTTAATGTACAACACCTAAACAACTAGTGTAATTTTTTTTTACACGAAGGTTGAATATTTGATTTTTCATTACTTTTTGTTTTACAATCTGTGGGTCCAGAGAACTTATGATCCGGTCCACGCTTTACTAGGGCCCAGGGCCCGTGCCGAGGAAGGTATTTGCCGAGGACGAATAGGGAAAGGCCGAAATGCTGAGGGCACAGCCGAGGATGACCCTGTTCTCGGCATTCCAAGACTTCAAAGGGAAGAGTAACATCTCGTTGAAGGCTGCCCCCAAAAAGCCCCCTGAAGAAGAGGCGAGTAGAATGGGACCCACGTGGGGGTACGGTGCGGAACTGGTTCAAGGTAAATACGTCCCCTCCGCATTAAATGAACCCGCAAACGTCCTAATCATATTAATGAGAAAAGATGCCTGAACAGGGTGACTTCGGTCATCGCAACTAACAAAAAGCAAGGGGAGGCAGCTGATGAGACGGGTATTTAAGTAGGCACCTGCCTGATCAACAAGTGGAGGATTAGGATCAACCAAGAAGGGCTATATAATGTAAAGGTTGATGCGCCAAAAAAGGGGCTGGGAAAAAAGGCTAAAAACCAGAACCTCCCAGACTGCCTCAAGGAGAAAGACTCCTCGAGCGAACACGGCTTAATTCTGTATGAACACCACGACTAACCCCTGTCCGGTGACCAAGGCCTAGCCTTTCAAACCCACGCTCTACAAATGATATTGTTTGGACCTTTTTACATGCGAACCCAATATCATTTTGGGTCGTTACAAATTGAGTCCTTACACAATCTATAAATATAGTTAAAGCTAAAACTTAGAGGAAGTCCAATTAAATTCTAAATTTGAGTTCAAGTCTGCGCTACGTATCACATCTAATTTTTAAAATTGTGTCAAGTAAATTATTATGTGCAAAAATAATTCTACATCAAATTATATTCTAAATTAGATTTCAATTGGAGTTCAATTTTGCCCCATGTGTTCTATCTAATTTTTTAAATTTTTGTGGCAAGTGAATTATTGGGTGCAAAAACCTAAGAGTCTAAATTCAATTAGATTATAAATCATACATAAATAATGAGAAACTATTACATATTTTAGAAATTCATCACATTAAAAAGTTATAAGTTTTAACTCTAATTCCATGTATAATTTGAACTTATATATATATATATATATATATATATGTAAGGACTCAATTTATAACGATCCTAAATTGGTATTGGGTTCGTACGTTAAAGGCCCAAACAATAAAATTTGTAGAGCGTGGGTATCCAAGAACTAGGTTAACTTTAAAAGAAAAACGATTCAACCTCACATTTATAGATGGATTAGTACTGATATAACAATTAGTTTTTCTTTGAAACAAGTACAGTTCTTTGGTTTCTAAGCTTTTTTCCTGAGTGTTCTCTGTTTTTTTTTTTTTTTTTTTTTTTGTTCCGATCCTTTTTCTCAATGCTTTCTTTCATGTTATATACTGCCCTCTTCATATCATCTTCACCACAGATGTGTAAGTTGGGTTCAGGGGATCTCTTTCTGTTCCATCTAACACCTTCTAGAACCTCCTACTAACAGTTGTAAGGCTGCTTCATCACTGTTCAGGCATTACCTTCACATTAATGCAGTCAGAGAGTTGGTTGAGAGGCAATTAATGCGGAGGCAGCTGTTGTTATAGATATTTGTTTGCCTTCTCTTTCTTACCCCTGGTCCCTTATCCTACTTCTAGTGGTGACGTAGTTCCGAAGTACGTTTGTAATAAGGTGACGTTCTGGTCGTCCTCGGACTCATATTGCCGAGAAGGATTTTGTCCTCAGACGAATACTGAACTCACCTTTCATGATATTTACTCTTCCTTTCGTTTGGTTACCCCTACAACCTGATATGGGCCTCCTCGGACAGTTTTACGTCCTCGGATGGGCCACAGACCCAATTAACTTGACTTTAATAATTTTAGTGACTAACCGGCCCCTACAATATATCATTGTGATTGTTTTTAAATAGGCGTAAAACCCATTTTCGTCCCTATATTTTCACACGATTCCCACTTTGATCTCTAACTTTTTTTTCCCACCAATTTTAGTCCCTATCCTGAAAAACACGTCTCATTTTTGTCTCTGCCGTTACATCAGAGACAGAAATTGCACAGGTGACAAACGGCATAAGTTAAGATCATTAAAATAATAATAAAATTTTTTATTTTAACATTAAAAAATGACACGTTAGCATTTAAATAAAAAAATTAATTTATTAATTTTAACTAAATTAAAAAATTAAAAACATAAATAAAAACAAAAAATTACATTAATTGAGATCTGAGGGTGGCTTGGACAAGAACAATAAAAACATAAACCCAAATCTAAGAACACAAAATTAAAATCCAAAAATCACAATCCCAGAAACACAAACACAAAAACAAAAACAACAGATCTTCCTTGTTAACCAAACACAAAAGCAACAAACACAGCCTGGTTCGGCACAGCCTTCCCATTCTCTTATTCCTGAACCACCTGAGGCCGCTCGTTGATCTGCTTGGCCAGCTCAAACACAAATCATGGAAGCAGCAGCAGCAAACGTCAACTAAGCGCAAATCAAAACCCTAGACCCTCCTCTTCCTCCTCCACCGGAAACCCTAGAATCCTCTTACTACCACCAAAACCAACCACAACTACCACCTCCTTACTCTGAAACCCTAATCCCAAATCAAAACCCTCGCAACGATTTTCCCCAAAATACCTTCGATGACAGTCATAATTCCTCTTTTCCCACCAACAAACCCTTGCTCTCCGAAAACGGCTTGACCGACAACACCCATAGTGGCACCGGCACCACCGACAAGGATTGTTCCGGCGGCGAAGAGGAAACCACTAGCCGACTTAGTCGCCACCGCAGCCGATTCTAACAACAATAATAGCATCGTTGTCTACGGTGTCGATAGCAACAACCAGAATGGCAATGACAGTGGTGAATCGGGCGGCAGGCCGCGGAAAAGGAAGTCGCGATGGGCCGATGATGAGCCCAAGCCCCTGCCGACTTTGCTGCCGATTCAGCTCCCTGATTTCATGAAAGAACTCACTAATGTGAGGGATTACTTAGTGGCTCAGAGCTTGGCCCCTATCCTAGAAAGCTTGTTCGATGAATATGGGGACGTGGGTGCTGAGACTAATTTATCTTCTAGGGTAAAGATGAATCGGCGGGATTGCTGGGTTTGTGTTTGTATTCTTAGTGATTTTTGGGTTTGTGTTTGTTGTTTTTGTGTTTGGTTGACAAGAAAAATTAGTTGCTGGGTTTGTGTTTTATGTTTGTTGCTTTTGTGTTTGGTTGACAAGGAAGATCTGTTGTTTTTGTTTTTGTATTTGTGTTTTTGGGATTGTGATTTTTGGATTTTAATTTTGTGTTCTTAGATTTGAGTTTATGTTTTTATTGTTCTTGTCCAAGCCACCCTCAGATCTCAATTAATGTAATTTTTTTTATTTATGTTTTTAATTTTTTATTTAAATGCTGACATGACATTTTTTAATGTTAAAATAAAAAATTTTATTATTATTTTAATGATCTTAACTTATGCCGTTTGCCACCTGTGCAATTTCCGCTTCTGATGTAACGGTAGGGACAAAAACGAGACACATTTTTCCGGATAGAGACTAAAAACGGTGAAAAAAAAAGTTAGAGACCAAAATGAAAATCGCGTGAAAATGTAGAAAATTGATTTATAAACTAATATGGATAAGATACAACTACTATAGTCTTTTTTTTTTTTTGGTAAAATACAACTACTATAGTCAAAGTACAATATATCTACTATCTAGGACTCTAGTCAGTCTAGTGTAGGAGCCTTGTACCCAAAATTTGTACACAAAATTCATTTCAGCTAGTTACCAAAACATGACTAGTATTTCAAGGATAAAATAAGCCAACACAAAACAAAAACTAAAAAAATAAATTCAGATTAAATTTGATTTTATCTTCAAATCCTATTTATATATCAATATTTATCAATTAAACATTCATATATACATACACACACGCATATTTAAATATATATATATATATATATATATATTTTTTTTTTCTCATTTCCTATCCATCTTTTTTGGCGTGTTACTCGGGTAAAGAGAGAGAGAGAGAGAGATACGTCTAAAAAAAGTCCCAACACTATGAGCTATGTGTAAGCACAGAATCGTGAAATGTCTCCCTACAGTCTTACGTGAACTTCAGCTAGATTTCATGAGCGAAACACCTTGTACTTGTTTTGTTTTGTTTTCTTTAGTCCAGGGGCAACAATCTCCAGCTTCGCTCCTACTTATCCTCTCTTTGTTTGTTTTTTTCTTTGTTTTTTGCTTTGCTTATAGAAGCGGCAAAAGAAGCTAACTACTACTGCTACTACTACTCCTCAAGTATATATCTCATACAAACCTCACTTTCTTTCTCTCTCTCTCTCTCTCCCCAACAATTTAGCTAAACCCCACAAGAAAGAGATCTCTCTGGAACTTCATATGAAAGTAAGGAATTCTAAGAGATACTGAACTCTAATGTTTGCCAAAGAATATTACCCATATTACTTGCAAATATAACAATTCTCTTCTGTATGTGAGAAATTGAATGGAGCTTGGTGTTTTACTTTGTGAACATACTTTCTTTCTATGTTTGTTTATAGATGACAAACCAAGTGGTAAATGCTCTTGAACTTATCAAGTTGTAATTTTTATTTTTGATTGACTGCACCAATTTTGTCTCAGTGGAGTTGGTGTGAATTACTATTTCTATATTGCAAAGCAATGAAAAATTAATTTTAAAGAAGGTTGTGAGTTGTGACATGTTTGGTTGCTTGGTGAATGGTGATTGCTCTGGAAAGTGATAAGAGAGATGACAATGTGGATGGTGATATTGTGAGGGGTAGTTTTGTTTTCTTGGAAAAATAAAGAGACCCATTTGTTGTTAAGGTGTGAAAATGTCAGAAGGGAGGAAGCAAAGGATGCTCATAAATTTTAGGAAACTCTATTCATTTGTATGCTTTGGCCTTAAGTATGAACCTAGCCATGACCAAATTGGGAAGAAAGGGTACTCAAGGGTAGTGTATTGTAATGATCCTGATAATTTGGAAGCAGTAAAGTTGAACTACGGGGAAAATTATGTCTCAACTACTAAGTATACCGCGGCTAATTTTATTCCCAAGTCTTTATTTGAGCAGTTTAGGAGGGTTGCAAATATATACTTTCTTGTTGTGGCCTGTGTTTCATTTACCCCCTTGGCACCTTATTCATCTCCTAGTATTCTTGCACCATTGATACTGGTGATTGGAGCAACTATGGCAAAGGAAGGCGTGGAAGATTGGAGAAGAAGAAATCAGGTAATATTTGAAATCAATTTTATTTGTTGTGCTATTTTGGACTTTGAATCTAGTAGATATCCTTGGACTTTCCATTCTATATGTCGATACAATTGTTATTGCAAATTATTCCCCACTGAAACATATTTTTGTCAAGTTTTGTGTTAGATCTATAGTAAAAAGACTCTGCATTGGTTCGAACAAATTTTGTTTAAAAAGATATATTGATATCATTAGAAGTGGATTGAGGAACTGGGTGATTGGGATTGTGGTCAGAAATTTTGTTAAGAAAACTGGCAATTAGCATTGGCTTCTTCTAGTCTCCATTAGGACTAGGAGCGTGAGCATACATTTCCTTTATCAAGTATTATCAATTAAGTTGAGGTATGTTATTTCTGGCACTTGTGGTACCATATATGTTCTGAAATAATGTTAGGTAATGGTCATAAAATTTGTAATGAGCCACACCATGATATCAAAACACTTCTTCAAGGTAAGAATTGTTTTAAAATCAAAATGAATGCTTCATCTTTGGAGTGAACCACATTACTATACCAATTGGATGTCGTAATTAAACTGTACTTTATCAAAAACTCAAAATTCTAGGGAACCAGTTGAAGAGAAAACAGATTCTCCCATATTTTCATATTGTCAAACTCTTAAATCTGTATAATAGTGTCAAACACAGTTGATGTTTGATGGTAAATTCCTTGATGGTCAACCTTCCTCAAAGTATTCAATAGTTGCTTACCAATTAAAAAAAAAAAGTACTCAATAGTTGCTTTAGTAATGTTCATTCTGCTTGCATTGTTTCACGAACACTGCTGTCATCCATTTATCAGTCTCTACACTAAATTCTATGGTGAGGTCTTCCAAAAAAAAAAAAAAAAGTAGAACAGAAAGTGTTCCACACCCTAACAATTCTTTTGATTTAAGATATAGGTGCCACTTTAGCCTCAGGTTCTCTATGTGGGCATGATATTTCTATAAGGGTCGCTTTGGGGGCATATTTATATGTCTGTGTGATGATTCATTTTAGATGTGCCTTCCAGTTCTAATCTTCCCATTTTTTCAAGATGCATTCCTTTTTATGTTTTTTCTTCTTCTTCTTTTTTTCATGATGTTCATTCTGCTTGCATTCTTTCACGCACACCAATGACATCCCTTTATTATTTGATATTCTTTTTCTAATTATGTTGTTACTGAATGTTGAATGGTTTCAGGACACACAGGAAAATAATCGAAAGGTCAAGGTGAATGGTAGTGATTATACATTCCATGAGACCAAATGGAAGAAACTTCGAGTTGGTGATCTCGTAAAGGTGTGTAAGGATGAATACTTCCCTGCTGATTTAGTTCTGCTTTCATCTATCCATGAAGACGGGGTTTGTTATGTTGAGACTATGAACCTAGATGGAGAGACCAATTTGAAATTGAAGCATGCCTTGGAGGTGACGTCCCATCTTCAAGTTGAAAATTCCTTTCAACAATTTAAGGCAGTGATCAAGTGTGAGGACCCCAACGAAAAGTTATATTCATTCATTGGAACTTTGTCTTATGATGGCAAAGAATATCCTCTTTCCTTACAGCAGCTACTACTAAGAGGTTCTAAGCTTAAGAATACTGATTATGTCTTTGGTGTTGTTATTTTTACTGGACATGAAACAAAAGTGATGAAGAATGCTATAGATCCTCCTTCCAAGAGAAGTAAAATTGAGAAAAAAATGGATAAGCTAATCTATGTACTTTTCAGTACTCTGGCATTGATTGCTTTTGTTGGATCTTTATTTTTTGGAATTGAAACCAAAAAAGATGTTAGTGGTGGAAAGTTACAAAGGTGGTATCTTCGTCCAGATGATACAACTATCTTTTATGATCCTAAACGACCATCACTTTCTGCATTTCTTCATTTCCTGACAGCCCTTATGTTGTATGGATACTTAATTCCAATATCTTTATATGTATCCATTGAGATTGTAAAGGTTTTGCAGAGTATTTTTATTAACCAAGATCAGGATATGTATTATAAGGAAACAAACAAGCTAGCACGTGCACGCACATCTAATTTAAATGAGGAACTTGGTCAGGTAGATACTATACTGTCTGACAAAACAGGCACTTTGACATGTAATTCCATGGAGTTTGTTAAATGTTCAATAGCAGGCACTGCTTATGGCTATGGTGTGACAGAAGTGGAGAGGTCACTGGCAAGGAGGAGGGGGGATGCACTGGCTGAAACTGGTGATGCTGTGAACTCTGGAAAGTCAGTTAGAGGTTTCAACTTTAGAGACGAACGAATAATGAATGATCAATGGGTTAATGAACCCCATTCGGATATAATACAGAAATTCTTTCGGGTCTTGGCAATATGTCACACAGTGATTCCTGATAAAAATGAAGAGTCGGGAGAAATTATATATGAAGCTGAGTCACCAGATGAAGCAGCTTTTGTCATAGCTGCAAATGAGATTGGCTTTAAGATTTTAAAAGTGAAACAAGAAAGCATCTCATTGCGTGAGTTAGATTATAAGACTGGAGAAAAGGTTGATAGGTAAGCTCTCATTGCGTGAGTTAGATTAATACATTTTTTTTTTTTTTTAATTTTTATAATTCAATAGTTACAATGAGGGTTGGGAGATTGGAACCCTAAATATCTTCATTAGAAAAACTAGTAGGTGCCAGTTGAGCTACAAGGCTCTTGGCAATTTATTTAATATATTGTCGGTTCATTTATCTATAGCTTCTATTTCCCATGCAGCCAGCTGCCTATACACCTTTGATGATTACAGCTAATTGCTCTATTTTGTCATTTTTGAAATACCATTTTCTTATTTTGGTGTAGAAAATTTCAGCTTTTGTTTACGAGGAAAGTCTGCATGGTTGCTCATTTATGTTTATACAATTTCCAACTTTCTCTGCTTTTGAAAACTGCAATCTGCCGCAAGTATCCAATACAATTAATTTCATGATGTCTATAAGCACACAACTAATGCTGTAGTTTTTCTTAAGGTCAGAAATATTTTATTTATACAGTTGATGATGTCTGAAGTCATATTATCTATAAAAAAATAGATCCTTTAGAACATGTAACAAGTTATTTTCTGCTCAGTGATCTGTTAGGAAAAAGGTTTCTGAAAGCTCTAGCAATCATTAGGGAGACATCAAGATAATAGATTGAGGGAGAAAAATTATACTCTTATGAGGCCTTTTTGTGTAAAAACACCATGGGATGATGGAGCGAAGAAAATAATAGAAGAGTGTATTATGTTAGAAACGTGTAGAGTAGAGAAAAAACTATATTGACCCCTCATAGAGAGAGACTAAGGGAAAAAGTGCGCCATGGGATGAATGTATATGTATTATTGCGTAAACACCATTCTACTTATATGAAAATTTCTTGATTTTTAAGGCCATTCCTTTTATTGTTTTTCATTTTTTTTTAATTATAAATAAACCTTAAAAAACAGGTTCATTGTTGTCTGTCAAATCCATGGCAGCTACATCTAGGTCGATCTCGAGACAAATGCCCAAAATGCTACTTTTGGACAAGACGTGTTATTGTATATTTCTGTTTATTGAACTCTGTTTTCTTGGACTTCTTTTAGTTTCCTTTTTATGTATTTTTGTTACACACCAGATAACTTGGTTTCTAAATTCCAGAAAATACAAGCGTCTACAGCTCTTAGAGTTTAGTTCTTCTCGCAAAAGAATGTCAGTGATTGTAAGGAATAAAGAAAATCAGTTGTTACTCCTTTGCAAGGGGGCAGACAGGTTAGAAACCTATGCATACGTGATTTATTGTTACATGTATGAAGTTGCAGTTTGAGTCAATTGATTTCAATTTATTTGCATATATTATAGTGCAATGTTTCAAAGGCTTTCAAAAGACGGGCGGCAGTTTGAGTCTCAGACCAAGGATCACATCAAAAAATATGCTGAAGCAGGTCTACGGACCCTGGTAATTGCATACCGTGAGCTTGGTGAAGAAGAATATAAATCATGGGAGGTGGAGTTTTCCAAGGTCAAAACATCTGTCACTGCAGAGCGTGATGTATCGTTGGAAAAACTTGCTGATGAAATAGAAAGGGATTTGATTCTTCTTGGTGCTACAGCAGTTGAAGACAAACTGCAAAAAGGGGTCTGTATTGAAAAATTGCTGTCCCATTTTTTAATTTTTAGATTATGCACTCACTATAAGTTTAATCCTTCTCTGCTGTCTCACTGTATATCGAATGGAAGTTAAAAATCATTAAGACAAAACAAGACCCTCTCATTCTATTTTTGGAAACATTAATTGCATTATTTTATATGATTAGTTTCGCTTTAATTGTGTTCTCTGGTCTTCAGGTTCCAGAATGTATTGACACGCTTGCCCGAGCTGGAATTAGGCTATGGGTATTAACTGGTGATAAGATGGAGACAGCAATTAATATTGGGTATTGTTGAAAATTTTGGTGCAGGGATTATATATGTTATTTTTCTTGAAGATTCATATTTTAACTATTTTAATTTTTCCAGGTATGCTTGTAGATTACTTACAGAAGATATGAAACAAATTGTGATCACTCTGGATTCACCAGACATTGCTGCCTTGGAAAATCAAGGGGATAGAGAGGCGGCCATTGCAAAGGTGCAGATTTTGAAGTACACAACATTGATTTTTTTTTTTTTAATTCTTTAGGCAGTAAATTTCTAAATCATTTGCTGTTATAGGCTTCTCTTGAAAGCATAAGGAAGCAAATTGGAGAAGGGATGTCTCAGATAAACTCAACAAAAGAAAGTGACATCATGTATGGCCTAATAATTGATGGAAAATCTTTGGAATTTTCACTAAAGAAGGACATAGATAAATCATTTTTTGAACTTGCAACTAAATGTCATGCTGTTATATGTTGCCGATCTTCGCCTAAGCAGAAAGCTCTGGTAAGTTTTATGGTCATGCTAATATCTAGTTTCTGCTAGTTTAAATTATATAGGCATCTTAAGAATGGCTAGTTACTGTTTTGGCTGACATAAGGATTATCTGATAGATATATAGATGATGTGCAGGTTACAAGATTGGTAAAACGGGAAACAGGTAAAGCAACACTCGCTATTGGTGATGGGGCAAATGATGTTGGCATGATTCAAGAGGCTGATATTGGAGTTGGCATTAGTGGTGTTGAAGGGATGCAGGTAGACATATATTTAATTTTTATTTATATGATGTGTACATCTTCTCTTTTCCTTGATATGCATCTTCATTTCACAGATGTTTGGAGTTTATATTATTATTTTTCTCATATCCCTTATCTTCCCCCCTTTCCCTCTTTAGCTTATGTATGCTCTGTTGAAATTACTGAATGCTGGAGTTTCACACGTTTAGTGCCCATTTCTTGTGACTAATGATTTATATTTGACTTGCATTTGTGAAAAGGTGCAAAAAGTTAGAGCATGTGAAAAGAAGTTCTGATTAGAAACACTGCCTTTTCTTCTCTTTGTTTTGCTTTTGCTGACAATTAAACTGGTTCAAACATTTTCCTCTCAGAGATTGTGTTTTCATGTAAAACTAGAGATATTGTATATGTCTTATATAACCTATGTATACACACAGCATACATATTATTTGGTGTCTGATTCCAGCTGAAAAAAAGTGAGGACCCAACTTCTGATTCCAAAAATTTCTCAACTGCAGGCGGTGATGGCAAGTGATTTTGAGATGGCTCAATTCCGTTTTCTAGAACGTTTGTTGCTGGTACATGGACATTGGTGTTACAGACGGATAGCAATGATGGTAAAACAGTGCTTCTATCTTTTTAAAACTCAACACAAACCCCCCCCCCCCCCCTTCCCCCAGCCAAACCAAAGAAAAAAAACTATCATCAATAAGTTGAGGAAGCAAAATCACTCTTCCATTATCTTTGTACTCAAATGTTCAGTAATTTTGTTTCAACTCTTTTTTGTTGGGGTTGGGGCGCAGGGAAGGACAGAAACTAAGTTTGTTTACTTCTCTTGTTTTCCTTTCTAGCCCTTTTTATGGTGTGATTGGGGGTATAAGCTGCATAATAGCTTATGCCTTTCAGTTTCCTTGTGAAGGGAATGATTTTTTTGCCAATATATTGATTTGTGTCTTGTCTGCAAATGTGTGATTTAAAAACTATTATACAAAAAGATTCATTTGCAGTATCATCTTCTGTTTGGTTAATGCAGATATGCTACTTCTTCTACAAGAACATAGCATTTGGGTTTACTCTGTTTTGGTTTGAGGCCCATGCTTCTTTCTCTGGTCAACCGGCATATAATGATTGGTACCTGTCATTTTACAATGTCTTCTTCACCTCACTTCCAGTAATTGCTCTTGGTGTTTTTGACCAGGATGTTTCTGCACCACTTTGCCTCAAGGTACGGAAATATTGCCCTTCTCTGGGCTTTATATACGTAGTAAAAGAACTAATGGAAACCCAGGAAGAATGAAATAAAGATAAGAAAAAGCCTGTTGTAGCTTTAGCATAACATATGGCCTGCATTATCATGTTTTACGCATCAGCATATTACAGCTGCCGCATAGCATTGGGTAATTGCACTTAAACGTAAGCAGTTAGAATAAATCAGTTCTTATTATCTATGCATTATTTAAAATAGTTGTTACCAAAACCAATATTTTTCTGCTATGAAGGGTGCATGGTCTGCTCCTCTTGATATTTGGAAAAAAAAAAAAAACATGTTTTTGATTTGCATTTCTCCAGTGGAACCTGCTAGAAATATGTAATGCTTTGTAACGGGTTATATTTTTGGAATACAATTTAAGTGGGATTCCTATTGTTCTGTTTCTTATTTAAATTCTTCATATATTTTTCAGTGAGTAGTGCTTATTACACATTTTGACACAATTCCTTGCAGGTCTTTCTTCATTAACCATTTGCTCTGCAAATTTGATTCTATACCTGCATTTGCAATATTCTTTTTGGTTTATGCCTCCTCACTTCTGTTTCCCATACCTCTCTTTCCTGTTTCTCAAATTGTTAGATTAAGCACACTTAATCTTTACAAGTATGCTTCAACATCAAATACAGTGGGTTCACTGAGGTTTAGAGGATGCCTAAATAATATCATGACACGAAAATAATGTTTCAAACTTTCAATATTTATCTTGCAACTTATAACTCTGATTCTATATAAACAACAATGCAGTCAAGTATGTATATCTTAAAGAAAATACTCATTTCCTAGAATTTCAACTTTTTGGTTCCTAAATATTCCTTGAGAGCTTTATGTAGGAGCCTAAATAACCATTTATTTTTCATGCTTCTTTGTTTGCAGTATCCCTTCTTATATTTGGAGGGAGTCGAGAACATCCTCTTCAGCTGGTCCCGTATTCTTGGTTGGATGTTTAATGGAATTCTAACCTCCATAATTATCTTCTTCTTGACAACCAAGTCGATAATTAAACAAGCCTTTCGGAGAGATGGCCAAGTAGTTGACTATGAAGTCCTCGGGGTCACGATGTATAGTTGTGTCGTGTGGGCTGTAAATTGCCAAATGGCAATCTCCGTCAACTACTTCACTTGGATCCATCACTTCTTCATCTGGGGCAGCATTGCCTTGTGGTATATATTCTTAGTTATTTATGGTTATCTCCCACCGGAGATGTCAACAACAGCATATAGGGTTTTTCTGGAAGCATGTGCTCCGAGTGTTCTCTATTGGTTGGTTACCCTCTTAGTTGTCATTTGCACTCTGCTGCCTTATTTTTCCTTTAGGGCTTTCCAAACAAGATTTAAACCAATGTACCATGACATAATACAAAGAAAACAGTATGAAGGTTCAGAGGCTGAGAACTCTGTAAGATTACCTAGGCGAGTCAGGACGAAACTGCATCCCGGGAGACACTGATGCAGAGGAATTCATGAAGGACAGTATGTTTCTTAACTTATATGAATTGGGATATTTGGTGGCTGTATATGTTATGGTTGGTGTTAGAAGCATAGGTTGGGAATGAGCATGTAGGTAGAATCGGTTACACTCACATTTTCATGTAGATTAGTAATATATTGATTTATTAAATTTTCAAAAAGCACTAACCCCTGTGTTTTACTTGTTACTTTCTGCTTTCCACCGTCCCAAATATGTAAATATTAAATGTGAGCACCTTTCTTGTAACTACATTGTGAATATACATTTGAGGCATTATATTCTTTCAGATTACCAACAGGTTGTTTTCTTATTGAGTGATCTATTTTCTTGATTGAGATTTTACTATCCATGAAATAATGAGTATCTACAAAAATTAATGTTTTTAGAACTTATTTAGACTCTAAAAACCATTCCACGTGAATCATAATTTATATTTTGGCATTAGACAAGCTTATGAAATGACTTAAAAGAAACCCTAACAAATAATTGTTTTTTGGGCACCAAATACTGCTTGGTTTTAATGTGATATGTCTTTTAGAATTCAGATGATTTTTAAGTAAAATTTATTTGAACTTTTGTTAATTTTAGTTCATAATCACTTTTTAAGTGGGTGAATTGAAATAGTTAAGGAAGTTTAGAGTTTTGATTTTTATTTTTTTTGGAAGTTTAGGACTTAATTTGAAATACCTCTAAATTAGGGGGAAATCATATAATTTACCCTGTTAGTTTTATTAGCCACATACTTTTTCGTCCTTAGCATTTTTTTTTTGGTTACCTTTTTGTCCCAAACATTTTCAATATTTGAGCCCCACCCAACACTAGAATCTGTTCTGCCACTGGCTACAAGAAAGTGGTTGGAAGCATTTAAATTGGAATAAGACAAATGATACAAGTATACAACTGTAAAAGTGAAACCTGGTGATTAGTATTTTGTTTAATGAAAACGATGTTGGTGATAAACCCATATAAAAGCAATATTAGTATTACACCAATAACAACTTAGCATCCTAATAAGTTGTGAAAAAACAAAAGAGTAAACTTTTTATTTTCTAGTATTTGCTTAAATTGTCTTCCTAGACCACTCAAAGATCTGAAAAGAAGGGTCTCAACAGTTTTGGCTCAAAATTTCTACGTTTAATGTATTTGTTGGCGACTTATGAACTCAAAAAAGGCTTAAATTCTCTTTATTAGTATTTTAGGGTGAAGCTTGTCACTGGATAACATGTCCACTATATCCCTTTTTTTAGGTCGGCAACATGTGGTTATGCATGTCACATTTATTTTTAGAGATAATTATAATATGCTGCTAATTCTACAATTCGAATCATTTCCCCTCTAGACCTCCAAGCACTTTGTGCATGGGGAGGTGTCAATTCAGTTACAAGATCCTTGGCGATTATGCATCTCACATTAATTTACAGAATTTGCTTGGAACTTACTGTATTAAAAAGCATTAACAATGTGGTCCCTTGATTGAAAATGATAATTCTCCACTTCATGGGTCACCTCTCTCATTTTCCTTGACATGAAAATCACATGATATTGGCCATTATGGCACAAAAAGTGTTAATGGAATTTCAACCACAAGGTCTAACCCAATATCCCCGTCAATATTTTGCACCCGAATCCCTTTATAATTTTTATTATTCCTAGAATCCTAGTCTAATCTAAAGTTATAAACAATGCCTATATAAGAGAGGCAAGGGGTGCCTATCCCTAATCTTTATTCCATCATATTTAACTACCCACTAATTTGTAGATCAATTTCAACATTTTAGGGTAATACTCTTTAGAGGGTCCCAAAAATAATTTAACCTTTTTAAAAGATGTACTATAAGTAAGGAAGATCAGTTCCTCAGTGCATTTGTTGTAGCTTACTTTCTAGTATTAGTGTGTGTTATCATCATATTTAGCAATGCAACAACACCAAACCATTAACAGTAAGAATAGGATAAGCCCATAGAAATCAGCTCCAATTATATTCCAACTGTTTCCAAGCCAATTTGAAAGAAGTAACTTTTTTATTTGGGGGAAAAAAACTAAGCAGTAATGTTTCACTTATGTGAAGGTCTTACGAAAATAATTTTGGAAACCAATATCATGAGTTTGCACTTTGACTTGGGATGCACTTGCTCACCAGTGAGCCTTAAGTAAGATACTGTCAAAGGAAAAAGAATAAAATAAAAGGTAAAATATCTATACCAACTCTGGATTTTATGGACAATCTAGAAAATTATTGAAACGTTTACTATATTTCATATATGACAATGACATACACTTCAATCTAGTTTGTTATATTAGAGACCAAAAAAAAATGTTTATAGAACTGTTACAAAAGTTTAAGTGCTCAAAATACCCTTGATTTTATTGTTGTAAATTCCTATTCATTCTTTCTTTTACTTCAAAACTCTCAAGTTGTACATACATCATACACCCGTGATATTTTAGTTTTTCTCAAAATGAAGATACCGTCCTAACCTTTTGTCAAACTTGTTAGACTTATTATAGTCCAAGAGTTCCAAACTCATTGTAAGCCCATGTATTTATACACTTGTGGTGCAAATAAAATAATCAGGAATCTTAGTATAATTAATTTATGCTTAGCTTAAAGTTAGGTATTATATACAGTAAACAAGTTGTTAGATTGAATCTCGTTAATTTTCCTTCTATTTTATGTTTCCCTCGCTTCTAACTTACTCATAATTTAACATCAATTATACCAAAAAAATAATAATGATAATAAGACCAAGATCATCAATTTACATTTCCTGTTTACATAATGATCTTATATATGAAGTATAATTCCAAAAGATACAAGAGAATAAACCGTATCCTTTTTGCCTAACACCAATAGAGGTCGGTAATCCATCATAACATTAGGAATGGGTTTTTCCACGGGTTTGTAGATTTGGTGGCAAAGTAATGAGTACAAAAGGGACATCAGCATTGAAATTCTATTATTAAAGAAAGAATGATAACATGTTGAACCTATAATCTATAATAACCTATATTTCCGAATCACAAAAAGGCTAACTTGTTGGGCGTGAGAAAGTCAGAATTTTGTCCCTATTGAGTCTTCAACAAGGATGAATGAGTTGAAACAGAATGTTAAAGATGGTCATAATGCACTGCAGCAAATCATTTTCATTACTGAAATTCAGGTATGTGGGGCCTTTTTAAGCTGTAAAATCTTGAAAATTTTGGGTTCTAAGAGATATTCAGCGCATTTGATATCTAGCTAAGCTTCATTAACCTCGTATCAAGTCCTTTGACATTCAAATCAATCTTGGGCAATGACTTCAAGCTCCCTCCAAAGGGTTTTCAACGTGCTCGTGATGTTCAAAGTTCGGTATTTAACGGTGTATATAATATCACATTATTTAAAATTTTATACGTGATAGTATTATATATAGATTTAGATTAATGTTTAATTTATATCATAAAATGTGAGTTCTAATTAAGTCAACTAGTAAAGTCTTTTATAGTTAAATAAAATATTTAGGGTTCAATTCTCGTCTACACAAAAAACCGATTGTGTCTTAGTTTGATAACAAAGAGTTTCTCTCAAAAAAAAATTATATCATAAAATGAATCTATTTCAAATGAAAATTATCATTTTCTATGCTTGGATCAATAATGTAATTATGGTCAAACTCTATAGTATTCACAACTTACAAGTAAAGGATGACATAAAAGATTTTATGTGGCCGACCTCCTATACTTTAGGACAATGGTACAATGTTTTCAAACATTTTTTTAATTAAAAAAAAAAAAACTTTTTCTGTTAACAGTATTTAAGATTAAATATAATTTGAGTTGTTTTCAAGAATTATTAGTTTACTTTCCAAATTGATATAATTTATGCTATGTTAGTGGAACTACCTAATATTTTTCTAATACGTTAGAAATGAAATGATTATTCTAAATCATTCTAGAAGAAATGCTAGTTCTATTATATAAGTAGCAGTTCTATACTTCTATTTGATTTCCAAAGGTCGTTATATGTGTATATGCATATTACTAAATCTAGTCATATAGGATTTTTCACAATTATTAAATTGAAATATTGTGATTGGTGCACCGTGTACACTTTTTTTTATTAGGAAACACTTCGATTTTGTTTTTTTAGAATAGATTGTATAAGTAATTTTAGAGAAAAGTTAACGAATGCACTAAAGACATTGGTTTAAAAACTATGTTTAGAAACATTTTATGTTAAACAAAAAAAGTAATTAACATTTTTGACAATTTTTTATATTTTCCTTGAAAGTAGTATTAAAATATTTCTAAAATGATCCATTAACAATTAACAAATATTATAAGGACACTTGTTAATGTGATTCATAGTTTTAACATTAGATCTATATGAAAATGATGTTGAACCAATCACAATTCATGGCTAATCCCATCAACAATTTATAGAATGCAGGAAAAAAAATTGTATCATTCCCATGACTCTATTGATATTTATATGAGTCATTTTAAAGGGTGTACTTAGGACATTTTTTAAAGGGCTATTTAAAAAATGTTTTAGTATCACTTTTTATGAAAAATATAAGTTGTTGAAAAATTGTTGAAAAAATCAGTTATTTTTTTCCGGTAAAAATTTTATAAAAATATTTCTTAAATCAATATTTATAGGGCATCCGTCAACTTTTTCTTATTTATATTTATATTTGATTGTTATGCGTCCGTGTCACTTGAAAGTACATTTATAAAATTAAAAAATTAAAAACTATTGAAAGCATCATTTTTAATTACGAAAGAAGAATAAGGAAGTGAACATGTTTCTAGATTAGAGTTCTGTCAGACCTTTTGTACAAAATTGATTCTTGATTCAGATAGTCCCAAAACACGTTGTTACAAATATATAAAAACGAACACGTTATTATATATAATGTAAGGAGGTTTCCAAAAAATTATGTCAGCACTTAGGTATGCACAGTATTAAATTTTAAGCAAACATTAAATAAAATAGTACCACTAAAAACCACGAGTGGTGACTATTCTCTCATTTCTCATTAATATATATATATATATATATATATAACCCACATCCTACCTTAAATGTTTTATTTATAATATATATTTAATAATCATAATCTTATAATAATGTACCTTAGCATGACTTTCTGTGCTTCAAAGAGTTAAATCTCCGGAGTCTATGCCAAAGTTTGTTTTTTTGCTTGCCAAATAAGGTTTTTCTTCTATCAACATCATGGATTAGCTCTTATCCTTGGGCCTGATTTTCTTTCTAGAAAGTCTGCGTTTTTATTCTAGATTGTAGAATCCCACTTTTAATTTCAATCTGTTTGGAACAAAATTATGTATGACTTTGCATATTTTGGACTTTCCTACATCATGTTCCTATTAATTACTCCAACACATGTTTTTTTATCTTATCTTTATGCGTATGTCAATTTTGTGGGAACGTAATCGGTGAATTGAATTTGATGGGAAAGTTGGCAAAAAACCAAAGAAGAAGAATTTGATGGGAAGAGTTTTGATCTTCTCGAAGATCAACCTGAGCCGTCCTATGCAACTAGACAAATTTTAAGTGTTAATGAGCTCCAGTGGCATATCCCACATGGAAAGGAAGTATTAGAATGCGCTTGGATATTACTTATTTACTGAAAATTAAAAATTTATTGTTGAATACATTGTAATAAAATAATTTTTAAATATGTGAATAGTGTTGTGAGACCCAAAAACGCATTAGTGTTGTGAATAGTGTTGTGCAAAAAATGCACACTGACCACTATCCAAGCTCACGCGTATTGTGCTATTGTTTCCTAGTGTGGTCATATAATTCATCCCAAAAAAAAAAAAGTGTGGTCATAGAGCAAAAAGCCAAAAACTGTTTGAATTGCACGAACTAAAAAGGAAAACAATTGGTACATGCAGTTTGACACTAAATAATAAAAGAACAAAGATAGAGAGAGAAGATAAGAAGAAGAAGAAGAGGAAGAAAGGTGGAGTAGTTAAAACAAAACAAAAAGGATGAAGTTCTAAATCAATTTTAAAAAGTTCAAGAATTAAATTATTCATAATTCATAATTGTTGAGATAATATGTTATGATTGGAATATATTAATGTGGTGTCAGTAATGATGTTTGTAGGGGTAAAATTCTCAAAGTCAACAATGGGCCTTGGGCCCCACACGGAGCCCAACCACGACCCAAAGGTAAAGCTCATGGCCAAATCCTGTGGAGCCCAGTTTGTTTTAAAAGACGTCCGAGGAGGAATGTCTCCTCGGACACACAAATATGGGCTCAATGTGCGCCCCCTCCACAGTGAAGAACCATCCCAGACAAACGTGGGTAAGAGGATAAGCCACACACAGCAGGAAAGAGGAAAATGTAAGATGTCCAGAGAAGAAGCCGCAACTGCCGCATTAAATGCAAGGAAGCTACTTTTTCAGCCGCATTAATGTGGAGAAGACAGGCAAACAGTGTTACATTGGCCAGTGCAACTTACAGAAAGATAAGGTGGATATCCGATGGGACGGGCACTCAAGTGAAGGTCCAGATGGTTAACAAATGTAAGGTCCTTATCAAATTAAGGAGGCTATATAAGAGAAGGAGATCCCCATGTAGAGGGGACTGGGAAATTCAGAGAAGAGAGAGAAAAGAGGTAAAAGAATTCTGTAGTCTGTTATAAGAGCAAGAGGTGTCCTTATACGTCTCCTCGGACCGGTATCCTGTAAACTTAGATGGAGCATTCTCACGTTTAGATTAGTGCATGGCATTCAACTAACTAACATTCACTTCGTCCAACTCTAGTTCTGTAACCCGCTCTCTACAAATTAATTGTTTAGGGACCTTTGGGCCAAAACCACTTACTTGCTGGGCCTGGGCCCCAAAAACAGTCCCTACAATGTTGTTTCAATAATAATTTACCACCTTAACAAGGTATGGACAAAATTGTATCCCCAATTTTACTTATTGGATATCGATATAATTGAAAGGCATATATGGTCGGGTTCCATTTGTATACTTGGTAGAATCTGGCATATCTTAACCAAACCTTTTGCATGTGTGTCATGTGCTTGTACAGTTTGGAGAGGCTTACTTGTTTTATAGTTTAAGTGCTCTAGTTGTTTTTGGTTTTATTACTTGTTACTTTGTTTAATTGTTTCAATTACTTTGTTTAATTGGTTCAATAATACCACTTATTCTAGTGAGTTTTATGGGCCCACTAGACTAGAATCAAGCTCAAGTATTAAGTTGTTTAAACAAAACAAAATGTTGAAGTTCTAAGGGTCTATTTAAGATCCGCTTATTTTGTTGAAACTGAAATTTTTTTGTTAAAAATACTGTAAATAATAGTAAAAGTTAGCTAAAATAGTACAATGGAACCCATGAATAATATCAAAAAGTGTAGTGAGACTTATAAATAGTAGCAAAAATAAGCTAAATAGTAAAATAAGTTGGTAAAATTAATTTTTGTCAAACAAATACTAAATCAATTTTTAAAAGTTCAAGAATTATATTATTTATAATTGTTAACATAACATGCTGTGATTGATATATGCTATATGTGATATCTATAGTAACATTGTTCCAATCATAATTTACTACCTTAGTGTTCGTTTGACAAATATTATTTTTTCCAACTTATTTTACTATATTCAGTTTATTTTTCTACTATTTATGGGTTTCACTGTACTTTTTGGTACTAAGCATGGGTTTCACTATACTATCTCAACTAATTTTTACTTTTATCTAAAGTATTTTTAGCAAAAAAATTTCAATTTCAGCAAAATAAGCAAATTTCAAATGGACCCTTAACGAGGTAGGAATGAAATTGTATCACTATACTATTTCAACTAACTTTTACTTTTATCTACAGTACTTTTAACAAAAAAATTTCAATTTCAGTAAAATAAGCGAATTTCAAATGGACCCTTAATAAGGTAGGAACGAAAATGTATCCCCAATTTTACTCGTTGCATATCGATTGAAATGGGTTTGGTACCTTCAAAAATTATATTTATATGATTCCCCCCAAAAAAAATATATTTTATCTATAATACTTTTAATAAAAAATTTTCAATTTCAATAAAATAAGTGAATTTCAAATGGACCCTCAATAAGGTAGGAACGAAATTATATCCCCAATTTTACTCGTTGCATAACGATTGAAATGGGTTTGGTACCTTCAAAAATTATATTTATATGATTCCCCCCAAAAAATATATCCAATCCAATATAAAACCTTGCAAAAGTAAACACCAATTTGTACAAGTCATTTACCTTATTTAAAAAAATGAGTTCCCTCTCTAAAACATTAAACACGCGCACTTCTTGTCTCCACAATTTTCACACATCAAAATCAACAAATAAAACTTGTAAGAAATCGAAAACCCTTTTATAATTTTATATCCAACAAAGTAAACAAAAACGGAACAAAATTTTAAATTTGACAAACATATACATTGACGTAAGGTTCACTAATAAACACGTATTTGGTTGCGACTGTCAATTTCACCATTCTCATTGGGAATCCAAAAAAAAATCCTTGTACGACTGATGGCTAAAAGTTTTTAGATAATAATTTTGCTTTATATACTAGTCCCTTTAAATTTGATGCCATTATTTTTTGACTGGGATAACGGTATTTTTTTTTTTTTTTTTTTTTTTTTTAGTTATAATGAGAGGAGAGAATTTGAAAACGTTTTGTTGGAAACATGAAAAGGTTTCAATTAAGCTATAAAACTTTTAGTAGGGCAATCGTAATGTATATTAACTCCTGGTTGCAGTTTTAAATTTTTAATCCCTTTAATACCACTTTCTCAATAAATAAATTAAATAAAAAAAAACCCTTCAATTTGACATATGAAAATACATTTTTCTCTCTTGAATTGGTGCTTAATTATAAGAGTTTTCTCCTTTGCTCATATGGAGAGAACCCTGGGGTAAAATTAATTGGATCATTTGTATGATCGTCTTTATATATGTAACTATGTAAGGTCCTAATTAATATTCCTCGGTGGAAAATGAATGTAACATTATTATTATTTTTTTTTAATTTATGGGAGGTAACATTATTTATTGAATATTCTTTAATATATTTCAATACTTGGGAAACCAAAAGGTAGTCAAGTTAACTTTTTTTCTTGATCGAGAAAAACCCAAATAGGTAACCAAAGTCACAATAAAAATTTGACAATTACCAAATTGATCAAAATACTGAACAAATCCAGACTAAAGAGTTTGAATATATATATATATATATTGTGGTAGCTAGTAGTGGTACACTCATCCTTAGGCCAAAGGCTTATAAGGCATGAGTGGGAGGCGTCTCTCCCCGATGTGGGATTGAACAAATCCTTGAGGACTAAGTCTCAACGTCATTTCCAAAGAGGACAATACCTGATTGGGGGCCGAGACGAAAATCCTCCCACAAAAAAGCGTCTTTTGGGGTTTAAGGGGAAACCCCCACCTTCCCCTTTTGTAAGTTCATGTGTAACCCGAAGGAGTGCACTAACATAACATGAGGAAGCAGTTTTTGAGACTTGCTCTACTTCGCATGTGTAGTAGTGGTACACTCATCCTTAGGCCAAAGACTTATAAGGCATGAGTGGAAGGCGTCTCTTCCCGATGTGGAATCGAACAAATCCTTGAGGACTAAGGCTCAACCCCATTTCCAAAGAGGACAATACCTGATTGAGGGCCGAGACGAAAGTCCTCCCACATATATATATATATATATATATATATATATATAATGTATATGAAAGATAATTAAGGTAAGTATATTAATTATTGAAATCCGATATATCTATAATTTCATATTCTAATAATTTAGATTTACACAATCTTAAACCCAAAATCAAATCCAACCAATCCAAATCTATTTGATTAAATTCGGGTCTTTGAACACTTACGAACCATTTTTTTCCTTTATAAGTACAATAATTTCTCTAACTTTATAAGAATTTTGTAGAAAAATACGAGAAAGAAATAAAGAAGAATAAAATGAACATACAAATTTAATGTGATTTAAGCTAACAACATGTGTCCACATCAAAAAGCTTTACTGACTACAAAAAAATTTATTAAAAGTGTGTGTATATATATATATATATATATATATATATGAGCAAAATTTAGATACAGTACTTAGGTGCTGTTTTTTAAGTTCCCATTTTAAGATTCTACTATATGTATTTTTTCTCATAGGATAGAAGTATATTTTTTAGTTAAATAGTCATATAGCTGAATCTTAAAAAGAAAATCAAAAGAACAATATATAACTTTTATGGCAGAATTATATACACTTTTATGGCAGAATTATGCTTTCTTTTTGCCCCTCTTATTATTTGTATATCATATATAACTCGTTAAATCAATTTGTATTTAAGGTATATTTTCTTTAAAATAGATAATTTATATAAATGATCAATGCATCATTTTTTTCTAGATACATGTTCCTGTAAATAAATAAGTAAATTTATTTAAATAAAATAAATCTTCTTTATTTTCTAAAAACAAAACCTCTTTTTTTATAATTATTTTGCATTTGAAGACTTTTTTTTTTTTTTTGAGAAACAAATACACACACAAGGGAGAGGGAAGGGGTTCTAACACAAAAGCACATTACAACTCCACTCAAAAGCCATGGTGCATTTGAAGACTTAGAGATATTGGCAATATTTTTTTTTTTTTTTTTTTTTTTCCCTTAATTTTAAGAAAACAAATTAGAAGCAAGGACAGTTACAAATTTCATGGTTAGGAGGTAAATATCCTTATTGTGTTTGTCATCTATGAAAAATAAATATTTTTCTTTAGTTATATTATTGTTTTATTTTGTTCAAAAATAATTTATTATTATATTTTTCTTATATTGACCTACATTTATGTATAGATTTAAATTGGTGTATATTATTTATGTGGGGCCCAATAATTCGTGGGCCAGGCCCATTTATTCGTTGGGGTCTAAAGGCCCAAGCCGAGGAAGGTTCTGGCTCATACTCGGCAATACAAGTACGAAATAACCTTAGGATACAGCCAAGGGCGATTCAGTCCTTGGCATGTCCAAGGTCTCACCGGAAAGAAGGGCAAAAGCGGTATAAGACCAACTTGGAAAAGAATCTAAAATATCTGGGTCAATAGAGAAGGATACGCTGGAAAGTATAACGACCAGGAAAAGCTGCCCTTACTGCCATTCAATACTCTGCACCTGACAGAGCCATACCCTCCAGCTTTTACAACCACCCCCAACCACTCTGGGTATGGGCTGATGGGACAAGTATCAGTCTTGGAATGTCGATCCTACACGTGGACGAAGGATAAAAAATACAGGCTAGTATAAAAGGAAAAGTAAGCAATTCATAGCAGGGGCTAGGAAAAATGGCCAAAAACCAGAGCCTCCCAGCCCGCCTCCAGGAGAAAGACTCCTAGGGCGAAAATGACTTAACCATGTATGAACACCATGAAAGGACCCGCCGCCTGGTGACTAAGGCCTAGCCTTTCAAACCCACGCTCTACAAATGATATTGTTTGGGCCTTTTTACGTGCGAACCCAACACTGTTACGATTCGTTACGAATCGTGTCCTTACAATTGGCGCCGTTTGTGAGGAAAGCTTGTGTCTTGGCATAGGCGATAGGTCGAGATAGTTCCCTTGTCATTTCTAATAGCCGGGTATAGTGTTCTAGCGTAAAGTTCCACTAGGGGCTATGACTCTTGACTAGGGGCTACGCTTTGTAGTTTTAGTTGCATGGATGGTTCTAGGGGCTTGGCCGAGGAGCTAATCCCCCTGAAACCAAGGCCCCATGCCAAAAACTGAGTTTTGGACAGAACCAAGGTATTGTATGGTCCTCGGACTCAAACCTATGGGGAAACCAACTACTTAGATGAGAAAACTGAGTTTTGGACAGAACCAAGGTATTGTATGGTCCTCGGACTCAAACCTATGGGGAAACCAACTACTTAGATGAGAAAACTGAGTTTTGGATAGAACCAAGGTATTGTATGGTCCTCGAACTCAAACCTATGGGGAAACCAACTACTTAGATGAGAAAACTGAGTTTTGGACAAAACCAAGGTATTGTGTGGTCCTCGGACTCAAACCTATGGGGAAACCAACTACTTAGATGAGAAAACTGAGTTTTGGACAAAATCAAGGTATTGTGTGGTCCTCGGACTCAAACCTATGGGGAAACCAACTACTTAGATGAGAAAACTCAGTTTTGGACAGAACCAAGGTATTGTGTGGTCCTCGGACTCAAACCTATGGGGAAACCAACTACTTAGATGAGAAAACTCAGTTTTGGACAGAACCAAGGTATTGTGTGGTCCTCGGACTCAAACCTATGGGGAAACCAACTACTTAGATGAGAAAACTCAGTTTTGGAAGAAAAACTGAGTTTCGTAAGGTCGGCTACTTAATAAAAATTCTAAGTTACTCAATCCTCGGCTCAAATACCATAAAAGGTTAAAACTATTAAAGTTGTTAAGAAGATGGTGAAGCGCCCTATTACTCAGCAACCTGGAGGGGCTGTTCATTTTTTTGGGTTATATGTCTTCGGATGATTACTTCCTCCACCGCACCGAGCATTCAGTTGACATCTCGGCTATTTTGGGGTAAGTGTTGTTTTCGCAGGTCGGCATTGTTGTGCCAAACAACTCTATTAAAGTCGTGATAATATCTTTTCCTTAGCAAGAATTTTGACCCTAAGTGTCATTAGTTCAAGTCTGTATTATTGTGCCGAACAGCACTTGTAAGTTCATAATAGCGCCTTTTTCTTTGATAAGGGATTTCGGCCCTAAGTATTGTGCTCTAAGGTCGGCGGTATTGTGCCAGGCCACCTCAATAAGCTCATCATAATGTTCCTTTCTTTTTCTTCTTAATAGGGGTTTCAACCCTAAGTATCACTTATTCGATTCAGTGGTATTAAGTTGGATAGTGTCTATAAACACAGAGTAAGATCTTTTTATTAACTAGGATTTCGGTCTTAGACATTGGTCAAAGTGTAAAAATAAAAAGAATTCACAAGATAGTATGTCTATTCACGGCGTAACCATTTCAGAAATGAAGAGATAGAATGTGTGAAATAAAGCAATAACGACTTTTATTAATATAAAAAGGTATTACAACGTACAAAGAAGGGCTTAACAAGCCTATACAGAAGGTGGATTACAAAAATAATAAAAGGAAAACAACAACAATATAACAAATAAACAGTCCGATGTCTTTTTAAAACTCATCTCCGAAGTCCTTCCAAACTCTGCCCCAGTAGCGCCCATATTGAGAGGAGGACTTTCTTCAGAAGAAGAGGGAGGAGATGAAGGGAAAAAAGGAGGCACCAGTGAACAAAGAGAGGAAGAAGCAGGGGCACTTAGTCCCTGCGTCAGTCCTGACTCCTAACACACTGGTGCCATGTTAGCTATGCTCGTAAGAGAGCGGCTGGTACTAATAATGGGTGACCCCAGCTCAGTCGCGCCGAAAGTTTGATGCGACGAGCCCCTGCTTCGGATTTTGGCTGAAAGGAGGGTGAGAAGTATCTTGAGTCTCTGCCATCCCTGCCCCGACCGAGCCATTTTTAGCTTCACGAGAACATGGAATTTCTGAGAAGGGTATGGCTCCTTCATTACTTACTCCTATTACAAGCGAATTACAAGTTAAAGTATAACTAGCGGGTAAAGCAAACTCTGGAGGAGTCTAAGGGTTTCAGATTTCAGAGGGATTAAAAGGGTTTATGTACAGGAGAAATAAACTCTTGCTTTTTCTTTTTATATGAAGGGTGAAATGGAATGTATTTAATCTGTTCAGATTTCCAAGAAAATCTGTAAATGATAATATGCCCGTTCCACTTCCCCACACCATCAATAACCATTGAATTTAAATGGTCTCGTAAAGGGAAATTATTAAAGGCACGTTTTAGATAACCAAACGGTATGAACGCGTTGTGAATGAATTCAGAGGAATGTCTCGTAGACCGGTACATTTCCTGGGCAGATGAAGAAACGCCAACACTAATAAAGGGCTGAGTTAAGCGAGCTGTAATAAAGGCTTGGTATTACCAAAATCCTCCTCTCCAACCAAAAGGTTGGACAGCAGGGTTTTGAGGGGCTATTGTGGGGCCCAATAATTTGTGGGCTAGGCCCATTTATTCGTTGGGGTCTAAAGGCCCAAGCCGAGGAAGGTTATGGCCCATGCTCGGCAATACAAGTACGAAATAACCTTAGGATACAACCGAGGGCGATTCAGTCCTTGGCATGTCCGAGGTCTCACTGGAAAGAAGGGCAAAAGCGGTATAAGACCAACTTGGAAAAGAATCTAAAATATCTGGGTCAATAGAGAAGGATACGCTGGAAAGTATAACGACCAGGAAAAGCTGCCCTTACTGCCATTCAATACTCTGCACCTGACAGAGCCATACCATCCAACTTTTACAACCACCCCCAATTACTCTGGGTATGGGCTGATGGGACAAGTATCAATCTTGGAATGTTAATCCTACACGTGGACGAAGGATAAAAAACACAGGTTAGTATAAAAGGAAAAGTAAGCAATTCATAGCAGGGGCTGGGAAAAATGGCAAAAAACCAGAGCCTCCCAGCCCGCCTCCAAGAGAAAGACTCCTAGGGCGAAAATGACTTAATCATGTATGAACACCACGAAAAGACCCGCCGCCTGGTGACTAAGGCCTAGCCTTTCAAACCCACGCTCTACAAATGATATTGTTTGAGCCTTTTTACGTGCAAACCCAACACTGTTACGGGTCGTTACGAATCGTGTCCTTACAATTTAAATTATTTAAAATTGTATATGTTTCATAATTAAAACTGCTAGTTACTTTGGCAGTGTAATCTCAATATTGTTTAGCTAAGAATATAAATCTAAAATGTATAATAATTATGATTGTGGGGCCCAATAGTCTATGGGCCCGGCTCGCTCGCTTATAGGGAGGCCACAGGCCCCCAAACTAAAGAAGGCCAGGGCCCAAGCCCAAAAATAGTGAGCCCGATGTGGTTCAAAGATACGTCCGAGGACCGCTCCGTCCTCGGAAAGCCCAGAACCCCATTGACGAGGATGGGATACAGGCAAACTTGAAAGATCAGAAAATATCTCACGGAAATAGTCCTTAATACCCTTCATTGACATGACACCGCCCCAAACAGAGCCGGATTTTTAGGCTTTATGGACCATCTCCCACAATTCAGGGATTAGACTGATGGGACAGATATCTGCCCTGGAAAGATCGACCCTACACGTGGACGAAGGACGACGAACGTAGGCTAGTATAAAAGAGAATGTTATGTGACCAAAGGGGGGGGCTCCCAGTTAGCTTCTGGAGAAAGACTTGATGAAAGAGAATGTCTGGATAATACACGCCGGACACCACATAAAAACCCTCCGACGGGTAACCGGGGACAGCACTATCGCTCATCGGACATGATCCGAGGAGCCGAATCCTCCTAGATACAAGATTGATGGGCCTGAATATCCAGCCCAAAGCTCGTTCTCATACTGGTTCAACTATGGTCTGGCCCGAAATGTCGCCCTGTAATCCAACGCTGGCCTTTCAAGCCCACTCTCTACAAATATTATTGTGAGGGACCTTCCGTGTGCGAGCCCAACGTCGCTGTCGGGCCGTTAAAGATTTTGTGTCCCTACAATTGGCGCCGTCTGTGGGAAAGGCGTGCGCGTTGGCACGAACGGCACATAAGTCAGCCCTCTCGCAAACAGAGATTTACGAGTTTCTTCTCATCTCCGGCGACGTGCAGTTGTTGCTCCGCCGTAGGCTTCGTCTAGGGGCTACGCCTTGCGCTGCCAACGGATCGGACAGCTCTAGGAGTTTGCGGCCTCGAGCCAACTCCTCCCTCCCTGGCTTAGGGGCTGACCTTCGAAAAATAAATCAGTATAGAGAAAAGACTACAAAGAAGACATCTTACAAGTAATGGACAGAACCAAGGTCTTGCATGGTCCTCGGACCCAAGCCTATGGGGAAACCAAGTACAAAGAAGACATCTTACAAGTAATGGACAGAACCAAGGCCTTGCATGGTCCTCGGACCCAAGCTTATGGGGAAACCAAGTACAAAGAAGACATCTTAAAAGTAATGGACAGAACCAAGGCCTTGCATGGTCCTCGGACCCAAGCCTATGGGGAAACCAAGTACAAAGAAGACATCTTAAAAGTAATGGACAGAACCAAGGCCTTGCATGGTCCTCGGACCCAAGCCTATGGGGAAACCAAGTACAAAGAAGACATCTTACAAGTAATGGACAGAACCAAGGCCTTGCATGGTCCTCGGGCCCAAGCCTATGGGGAAACCAAGTACAAAGAAGACATCTTAAAAGTAATGGACAGAACCAAGGCCTTGCATGGTCCTCGGACCCAAGCCTATGGGGAAATCAAGTACAAAGAAGACATCTTAAAAGTAATGGACAGAACCAAGGCCTTGCATGGTCCTCGGACCCAAGCCTATGGGGAAACCAAGTACAAAGAAGACATCTTACAAGTAATGGACAGAACCAAGGCCTTGCATGGTCCTCGGACCCAAGCCTATGGGGAAACCAAGTACAAAGAAGACATCTTAAAAGTAATGGACAGAACCAAGGCCTTGTATGGTCCTCGGACCCAAGCCTATGGGGAAACCAAGTACAAAGAAGACATCTTAAAAGTAATGGACAGAACCAAGGCCTTGCATGGTCCTCGGACCCAAGCCTATGGGGAAACCAAGTACAAAGAAGACATCTTAAAAGTAATGGACAGAACCAAGGCCTTGCATGGTCCTCGGACCCAAGCCTATGGGGAAACCAAGTACAAAGAAGACATCTTAAAAGTAATGGACAGAACCAAGGCCTTGCATGGTCCTCGGACCCAAGCCTATGGGGAAACCAAGTACAAAGAAGACATCTTAAAAGTAATGGACAGAACCAAGGCCTTGCATGGTCCTCGGACCCAAGCCTATGGGGAAACCAAGTACAAAGAAGACATCTTACAAGTAATGGACAGAACCAAGGCCTTGCATGGTCCTCGGACCCAAGCCTATGGGGAAACCAAGTACAAAGAAGACATCTTACAAGTAATGGACAGAACCAAGGCCTTGCATGATCCTCGGACCCAAGCCTATGGGGAAACCAAGTACAAAGAAGACATCTTACAAGTAATGGACAGAGCCAAGGCCTTGCATGGTCCTCGGACCCAAGCCTATGGGGAAACCAAGTACAAAGAAGACATCATAAAAGTAATGGACAGAACCAAAGCCTTGCATGGTCCTCGGACCCAAGCCTATGGGGAAACCAGATACAAAAAAGCATCACTGGAATCCCCTATATCCCAGTGGATTGCTCAGATGGATTGCTTAGAAATCATCGGCCTTGGGCGATACTCACGCACTTATCACAGACTACCCAACTGATATCCCGGTTAGTTTCTTAAGTTTGATTTATTACAAGTTATCGGTATAATGCCTGATAGTGCTGACAGAGGAGAGTTGATTAGATTATGCTTCAAAGTAGCTTTATCACGAATATTTTCGAAGCAACACATACAGAGAGCACATTCGTTCACAAAGTTGTGTTGCCCACTAGGTCAACGCTTAAAACATGTAAATCAGTTTCCATTTTTATTACGATGAAGAAATAGTACAGTGTACAAACGAAAAGCTGGAATCAGCCTACGTCAAAGCTTACTACATAAGCAAGAAAAAGAAAAATACAAGAAAGCTGGAGAAAGCCGAGGAGGTATGTCGGAGGAGAGGTTGGCTACAGCCCCGAGACCTTATTCTTCCCCCGCACACTTACCTGCCCATAACTCAGGCAGCCAAGGAGACCCAACTTGAACCTGACACCGCTGAAGAAAAGGTGTAAGGAGTTGGAGGTGGTGGGGCTTTCTCTAAATATACGCCTACCGCAAAGCAGAGGCGCTGATGGAGGAAAACCCTTCTTCTGCCGCACCAAAACTCTGGCATGGACAGAACCTGCTTCGGATTTTGACTAAAAGAAGGGAAGATTCCTTTCCCTCTCGGTGGAGATGGAGTACTCTCCTGAACTTGTGCTTCTTGTGCCCATACCTTTCTGTTATAAGCCTCATGAAGACGCGGCGCTTCTGCGGCGGAGGAAGTTCTTTATTCCCAACCCTCGCTTTCAACATGTTATGCCAAGAAAGGAGGACTCCGGATATGGGAGGCGTGATGTAAGAGAAAACCAAAAGGAGGGGTGTATATATAAAGCAACCTTTTCTCCCTCCTATTTATTTGAAAAGACAAGATGATGGCAGTCAACTCACGCGGCGTCCCAAGGAGCACTACAGACAAAGTGGTCTTGGCTCAACTTCCAACGTCAACTGCAACTAAGAGACTCAAGGGGCCTCGTAAAGGCGCGCCTCGATCCTTGGGGTGTCAGTGAAGTACCGCATGACCAGAGGCCGCAGAAATATCTCTTAATCTGCGGGTCCATTGAATTCGCGGCCCAGGCCCGCTTTGCATGGAGGCCCAGGGACACCCTGTTCGGCACCTCGGGAAATGCCTAATAAAGGGGAAACCAAGTACTAATGCAGACGTTGGTCTTGGACAGAACCTAAAGCTTGCATGGTCCTCGGACTCAGGCTAAAAGGGAAAACCAAGTACTAATGCAGACGTTGGTCTTGGACAGAACCTAAAGCTTGCATGGTCCTCGGACTCAGGCTAAAAGGGAAAACCAAGTACTAATGCGGACGTTGGTCTTGGACAGAACCTAAGGCTTGCATGGTCCTCGGACTCAGGCTAAAAGGGAAAACCAAGTACTAATGCAGACGTTGGTCTCGGACAGAACCTAAGGCTTGCATGGTCCTCGGACTCAAGCTAAAAGGGAAAACCAAGTACTAACGCGGACGTCGGTTTTGGACAGAACCTAAGGCTTGCGTGATCCTCGGACTCATGCTGAAGGGGAAAACCCAGTACCGATAAAGACCCAAGTCTCGGACTCAAGCCTAAAGGGAAAAAAGTCAAGTACATAAGATAAAACGCATAAGTCTTGAACAAAGCCCAGGTTTTGCAAAGTCCTCGGACTCAGGCTGCTTGGGAAATCAACTGCCCGAATGAAGAAATTTCTCGGCTTAAATACTGGAGAGGGTTAAGTCTAGCGTATCATGAAAGTGGCAGGACAGCCTAATGATCGTCAACCTAAAGAGGCCATTCATCCGGTGGGTGACACGTCCTCGGATAGCTACTTCTTACATCTTATCGAAGCATTTAGCACCTATCACGGCTAATTTTAAGATAAGTCTCATTCCTCACTGGTCGGATTGTTATGTTGAATAGTAATTTTGTTAAAGTCATCGTAGCATCTTTTTATCAACGATTACTTTGGCCTTAATTATTATTGATTGAAATGCTATACTATTATGCCGAGCAGCGCTTTCACATTTGTTAAAATATATAAACAGGACATACGAAATAGAGTAACAATAACTTTTATTAATATGAAAAATTGTTACAACGTACAAGGAAGGGCTTAAACAAGCCTATACAAAAAATGAACTGCTAAAACAGTAACAACATCCGCAACACATGTAAATAAACCCTCAGGTGCCTTCTGAACTCGCCTTCAAAGTCTTTCTACAATCTATGCCCCAGTACTGCTCATATCAGGAAAAAGATCCTTATACAAAAATAATGAAGGAAAAGGAAGAAGAATTGGAAGACATGGAAGCACTTCAGCAAGCTCTTGTCACTGAAGAATGCAAGGGAAAAAGAAGATGGAGGACATGAGCGGGAAGGAGGAGAAGAAGAGGGAAGCAATGAAAAGAAAGTAAAAGGAGCAAAAGAGGGAGAAGGGGAGCCTTATTAGGTATGCTCATGAGAGAGCAGATGGAGATGACAAGGGAGGTTTTCGACTCAGTCACACCGGAAACGGGGTGTGACGAGTCCCTGCTTCGGATTTTGGCTAAAAGAATGGGGAGGCAAATCTTAAGCCTCCGCCATCCTTGCCCCGACCGAGCCATCTCGAGTTTTGTTGGGACATGGCGTTTCTGGGAAAGGAAAGGCTTGTTCATGGGAGATTACTATGAGATAAGTATTATGGAATAGGGAGTAACCGGATGGAGGAAATGGATTCTGGGAAGAACGTGAGGGATTCGGATATGAAAAGGTCACCCTCTGTCTTCTCTCTTTATATAGGGGACGAAGAAAAGGGAATGTGACACATTCAGATCCCCAGGGAAATCCAGAGTATAACACGCCGTTTCGTTCTCCCACACCATCATTAACCGTTACATCTGGAAGGCCTCGTAAATGGTAAGAGATTAAAGGCACGTTGCAGATAACCACGCGGCATAACGGCAACGTACGTAAATCCAGGAAAAACGGCTCGTAGACCGACGCATCCCTCGTGGAGGTGAAGAGTCATCAACGTTGATCAAGGGCCGAATTAAATGAGCCGCAGTTAAGGCTCGGAATCACCAAAACCCACCTGTCCAACCAAGACGTTGGACAGCAGGGTTTTGAGGGGCTATTGTGGGGCCCAATAGTCTATGGGCCCGGCTCGCTCGCTTATAGGGAGGCCACAGGCCCCCAAACTAAAGAAGGCCAGGGCCTAAGCCCAAAAATAGTGAGCCCGATGTGGTTCAAAGATACGTCCGAGGACCGCTCCGTCCTCGGAAAGCCCAGAACCCCATTGACGAGGATGGGATACAGGCAAACTTGAAAGATCAGAAAATATCTCACGGAAATAGTCCTTAATACCCTTCATTGACATGACACCGCCCCAAACAGAGCCGGATTTTTAGGCTTTATGGACCATCTCCCACAATTCAGGGATTAGACTGATGGGACAGATATCTGCCCTGGAAAGATCGACCCTACACGTGGACGAAGGACGACGAACGTAGGCTAGTATAAAAGAGAATGTTATGTGACTAAAGGGGGGGGCTCCCAGTTAGCTTCTGGAGAAAGACTTGATGAAAGAGAATGTCTGGATAATACACGCCGGACACCACATAAAAACCCTCCGACGGGTAACCGGGGACAGCACCATCGCTCCTCGGACATGATCCGAGGAGCCGAATCCTCCTAGATACAAGATTGATGGGCCTGAATATCCAGCCCAAAGCTCGTTCTCATACTGGTTCAACTATGGTCTGGCCCGAAATGTCGCCCTGTGATCCAACGCTGGCCTTTCAAGCCCACTCTCTACAAATATTATTGTGAGGGACCTTCCGTGTGCGAGCCCAACGTCGCTGTCGGGCCGTTAAAGATTTTGTGTCCCTACAATGATCATTATAATTAAAAAGATATTTTACAGTTTACAAACAGTTTGGATGACAAAAAAAAACTTATTTCGAGTTACATAAAAAATAACTCGGTCTAAATATTTTTGTTGCTTGATGAGAAAGTAATGTATGTTAAAGTGTGTTATAGACATATGCTATATATAAGTAATATATTTTTGGATTCAATTTTTTGATATATTTAGCTTGAAAATGTTTTTTTGGCCCCATCACTATATATAGATATACATATTATAGTAATCGTTACAACAATCAAATATTTAAAACCTATTTTTTCTCGTACAAGAAAAGGTAAGACTTGCCTCTTAACAAGTAAAATAGATGGTTATTTAACTCACATAGCAGACAGGGCTTAATTTAACTAAGAATATAGACTCGAACTTTAATTGAATTTTTTTTTTTTTTTTTGAGAAATAAACAGACACACAAGGGGGAGAAAAATGAATTCTAACACAAAGACACACCACAACTCTATTCAAAAGTCATGGTAACTTTTAAAGAACGACAGGATAAATTATAGCTTTAATTGAAACTGAGACTTCAAGTTCTCGTGTCTCCAGTATATTGGACCGTTACAACATATGTCATCGTCCGATGAAATACACAGGAGCACTGCAATCAATCTCTTCCCAATTTCCAACCAAAAACGAAGAAACCGAGTTAATTGCAAAACCAACAAAGGGGGTATGAAATGACATGATCCGTGTGAACTCAGTCACCACAATGAGGTTTCTAACGTGAGAATCAGGAAAAAGAAGTATCAAAGAAGGTGAAGAGAAATTGTCAACCATTATTATTCTACCACTTCTGCTACTAATACCAGTAACATCTAGGTTCATTTTCACGCGCCAGCACTACACTTTTTTTTTATAAGCCTTTATTATATTTCCTTTGCCACCCACACCCACCTCCCATATTTATAAGATCCCCACTTTATATTTTCATTCCCAAAAAATCCTAAACAGGAAAAAAAAAAGAAAAAAACCTCAAAGAAACCCAACCATCACAACTATTCACACAGAAACAAAATACTAGTCCCCCTATTTATTAACCCAGAAAAAAAGCTTAATAAGAAGAAGAGGAAGGGTGTGAAAGAGGGTTCAAATGCAAGAAGAAAGTTGGGAACTTTCGGTGTGTCCAAGCTTCAATAGCTACTCTTCTGATAAACTCGTGGACGTAGCCGCTAAAGTGACCCGCGAGTTTGATCATCGTGATCACGATGGTGAGGAAGCGTTCGAGGAAAACGAGGAGTTCGAGTTCGTGTCCGTTCGTAAAGCCGAGGACCACGTGGTCGTGTTGGACGGTCAGATCGGTCCGGTTTTCCCGGTGTTCAATCGCGACCTTCTGTCTGATCAGAACCCCACCAAAAGTCAACAAATTACCGACGGCCAGGATTTGAAGAACAGAGAAGGAGAAGAAGAAGATGAGGATGTGCGGTGTCTTCGGATTCCGCTAAAGAAGCTGTTCAGCGAGGAACATGATCCGACGTCGTACTCTTCGTCGTCGTCGGAGATGGATGAACTGGAAGGGGTCCCACCTGGTACATACTGTGTATGGACCCCACATAGTAACAGCCCACCAAAAGCCATAGCCTCAGCCGCCTCACCGAGCCAATGCAAGAAAAGCAATTCAACTGGGACGACAACCTCGTCTAATACAAAGTCTTCTTCTTCTTCTTCCAAACGTTGGAGGCTTATGAATTTGCTTCGAAGGAGTAACAGTGAAGGGAAGGACTCGTTTGTCTTTTTGACTCCGAAGAACAAGGAGGAAGAGATTAGTAATAGTAATAATAGCTTTGAGGAGGAGAATTCGAATTCGAAGGAAATGAAGAAAGTGGTGGTGGTGAAGAAGAAGAAGAAGAAGGAGAAGGAACAAACGGTGTCGTCTGCGCATGAAGTGTTTTATGGGAGGAAGAGGGAAAGCATGGAGAGGGATAAGAGAAAGACGTATTTGCCCTACAGGAAAGATTTGGTCGGATTCTGGGCTAGTGTTGGTAGCTTGGGTCGGACCTTCCCTCCTTTCTAAAGGTTCTTACCGGATCATCTCTCTCAGTTTGACTTTTTCTTTTTTCTTTTTTTAATATGATTGAATTTATGTACAATTACTTAAGAAGTGATGTACCTTAAAATTTTTTAAAATTAAATTTAACTATATGATTTTGCAAAATGTTCGTATGATTGATAAATCATATGGTTGAATTTGATTGAAAAACTTAAGGTACAATGCTTTAGGAATTGCAAGTAAGTTTTATCTTGATTTTGTAATTAGTTTTAAGTTTTATTTTTAATGTAAAGAGATTGTAATCTAGGAAATGCAATTGTTGCTTGCTGGCCCAACAAAGGAAAAGGCAAAAAAGGCAACCAAAAAAAAAAAAAAAAAATCCAATAAAAGAAAAAAAAAAAAAGTGTAGAATACATGGTGGCATTTGTTTGTTTGTATGTTAATATTTGTATTTTACATGTTTGAGTAAATAAATTATTTTGTTTCTTACTACATTTTTATGGAATATGGATAGTTTATTTTTGGCTGAATAAAAAGATGAGGAGGACAATGAGACGTGGTAGTTTTATTTGAGCATGAATAGCTCATTACCTGGCTACCTGCTGGCAATTAATGTTTTAAATTTATAATAGCAATGGGATATGGATGGATTTTACTTGTAAATAAGCATGTATACATTTATTTGCTTTTTATTTCTCAATTTTGGTTTAACTCAGTGAATTCCAGCCAAACAACTTCTTTTAAGGTTTTCATAGAGTGATGCTCATTAAATAAACATTTATTTTAATGTACATAAGAATTTAATGTATAAAGTGTACACAACTTTTTATATGGACGGTGGTGGGATCTATAGGAATTCTTCACCTATGTACCAAAATATTGGTTGCACACAACTAGTTGCACAGTCTTGAAAATTCTGTACTTAAGTTCTAATTTTGAAATCATTAAATCGTGTTTTGAAAAACACGTTTTCACAATTTCAACTGATATAGTGCATCCACTTCGTACAATCAGCACCCAGAAATTTATACGGTTTCTCAAAAAAAAAGTGTAAGTTTACTTCTTTGAATTTTTTTTGTCTGTTTTGTTTATGATTTTCTCTCTCCAAATCTAACTCTGCAAATTTGGTCCTTCTCTTCTTGCATTTTCCTAACGTGCAATCAATATGCATCATCGGATGTTTCACACCTCTGAGGTGGCAATGATTAGGATTGCATATACATATATATATATATATATTAAATTAACTCTATCATATATGAAAATTTTAAAATCTTATCCATGTATTTGAAAATAAATGGATTAAATTGCATCACATAATTAACATTGAACAAATTAGAACCATTTTTGGTATCATACTAAAACCTCTTTCCTTACAGCAAGCCATGTCTAGAAACAGGTCATTTGCCAGGAAAATTTGTATTTTCATAAGTCACTGTACATTTAGTAATATAATCATGTTTTGCAAGTCATTGATAGATTTTAGTGGGATGTAATTATGATGTGAAATTTTACTTGAAAACAAACAGATTGCGACAGAGAAGGAAAATTAAGCACAAGCAATTAATAAGCTTATTTCTGCTTCGTCCGGACCATGAACCAGCACCTAAATTGATTCAAAGTTTTGGCCCACAAGCAGTTGTGTCTTCCACATCACTTTTTTTTTTGTCTCTACAGTACACGATGAATTCAATGTAAAATGAAAAGTCATTGGGTCCATAAATATTTGAATATGAGCCCCTGGAGCCCCTGAATTGATAGTCAGCAATTAGAAGAATAGATATATATTTAATCATAGTATTTCACGGTGTAGGATTGGCTCTGGGGGGTTGTGTCGGTTTTTCTATGGAAGCCACTGAAAGGACAGGGAAATAATATGAATGTAAACCCTCTAAAATGTGTACAGAAATAGACTTGGTGTGGAAAGCGAAAGAGAAATATGAAAGAAGACAAGAAAAAAATGGTGTCCTAAATCAACGTCTTAATTTGCCTTTGCCTTTTGAAAGTATGACTGCTAGACTCTACATTTGTGTTTACACAAATATGCACTCAAACAGGGCTATCAGGCAAATAGCTACCAACCTCTTCGTATAATAAAAGGTTTAATCTTAGTGATAAATTAATAAGTTAGACTTAATACGTAGGATTTTTGTAAGACAGAGTCCTAATTCTTCACCATCTACTATGAACTCTGGTATAATGATAACATGTAGCATATAACCTAACTAGACATGTTAGTGGTTTATTAGTGTGGATGAAATATGTTCCTCCTCACCTAAATGTGTTGTAATCTCAGTTGATTTGGCTGCCTTATCTTAATAATATTTACAGCATTCTTCTAAAAAAATATATATATCTTTTTTTTTTCTAAAATCCTAAATGGTTAGAAAATGGTAATTTCAATAATTAAAAAAAAGAAAAAGAATTCAGTAGTTATAAACTTATAAATTATAATAGGACAAGGGGAATTAAACCTAATAGAAATACCACGAAGTAACATGGTGTGAAGTGTGAACCCCTCTTTGCTCATAGTAGTTACTAGTTACTTTACTGTGAAATTCCTTTTTGGAAAAGGAAGTCATGGTGAAATTGTATTTGAGCAATTAGCAGGTAAGAAATTATGCAGTTTTCACTTTTCATTGACCATGTCAAGTCATATGGGCTTATTGCCATTGTGTTGACAAAAGGTGTTATGTGGCAATATGACCGGTTTAAATTAGGTGAAGATGGTTGGGCTTTGCCTGAATTTTGCTAATAAGTGTCAACCCAGTTCTAATTTCTAAAGAAACATAAGAAAGTTAAAAGGAAAATGGTGGGTCCAATAGGGTTCATCTGATCTTATCTCCTCCGACCAAATTTGAGCATCGAATTGACAACTTCTCCAATAACATTGTAATTTCCTGAAACCATTTATCAATTCCATCACTGCGTGTTAATCTAGGCAGTTGTGAAATGCTTAAATTAGATTCTATTTATTAATTTTGTCTCTTTCTGGATGGTGGGAAGCAAAGGATTTGACATTATTTAAGTAACTAATCTAAAACAAATGCAAGAATTTAAGTGATATGCTAAGCTACTTAGTGCAAAGAGGAAATCAGTATTATTACATATGATTGATTTGATAGAATAATAATATTCCCCCATTTGTAGCAAATAGATAACATTTTGCTAGTTTAGAACGAAAACAATTGATTTTGCCCTTCTTTTTCTGCTTTTAGAGCATATGGATTATTCAAAAGGGTTTTGAGATTGTGTTCGGTATATCACTGTACTGATACATTGAGATACAAACACGTATCCGTTCCAAAAAAATATACTTCCTTCGCTTATGAATCAGAGACCATTTATATATCCAGAAAGGCGAGATTCACTGTAAAATTAACTATGTAGCAAATCACATCTATTTTCTTTGCAAGCTTTGAGAAGTTTTTAATTTTTTAACTCTTGTTTACAAGAAAAAGAAAAAGAAAATGGTCGTTTTTACACTTGGCATTTGGGTAAAATGGCGATTCAGTTGTGAAATGCTTAAATTAGATTCTATTTATTAATTTTGTCTCTTTCTGGATGGTGGGAAGCAAAGGATTTGACATTATTTAAGCAACTAATCTAAAAAAAAATGCAAGAATTTAAGTGATATGCTAAGCTACTTAGTGCAAAGAGGAAATCAGTATCATTACATATGATTGATTTGATAGAATAACAATATTCCCCCATTTGTAGCAAATAGATAATGTGGGGTCACGTTTTGTAGCCCAAGCTCAAGATGTATGAGATCTTGGATCAATGAGCTCGGTACAATAAATTTGTAGAGAGCGGGACGAAAAGCTAGACTTTAGTGCATGGGCAACAACCAACATGGTGTTTATCACAGTGAAGCAAGGATGAACTGGGTTTATCAAAGAGGGTTGGTCCTCGGCACGACCCGATGAGCTTTTTCTAGGGCCTCTTGAGTGATAAGGGTTTCAGCCCCCCTCTTTTCTGCTTCCCTTCACCCTCTTTTATAGTAGTTTCTTTTCTCATGAATTGGGTTTCTAGTGCTGATACTTATCCCATCAGCCCTTCCCTTAAGTCGTTGGAAGTGGTTGTAAAGGCAGAAAAACATGGCTATGTCAGGTACAAGACACTGAATGCAATAATGGCAATGGAGTGGTTGTAAAGGCAGAGAAGCATGGCTATGTCAGTTACAGGGCACTGAATGTAATAATGACAGCTTTTCCCTTAGGCATTTCCATTTTCTCCGTTGTCATTTTCTGTTTTAGTACATTTCCTGTTCCATGGAGTGACCCGGAGTGCCTCTCTTAGTGATAAGCCGTTCCCTTTGTCCTCGGCCATACCTGGCCGAGGAGGAATTTTTCCCATGGCCGAGGAGGGAGTCTTCCTTGGACTGGGCCCTTGGCCCAATGTAGATGTTGACATGGGCTTCCCGGTCTTTTACTCCCCACAAATAACATTTTGCTAGTTTAGAACGAAAACAATTGATTTTGCCCTTCTTTTTCTGCTTTTAGAGCATATGGATTATTCAAAAGGGTTTTGAGATTGTGTTCAATATATTACTGCACTGGATACATTGAGATACAAATACGTATCCGTTCCAAAAAAATATACTTCCTTCGCTTATGAATCAAAGACCATTTATATATCTAGAAAGGTGAGATTCACTGTAAAATTAACTATGTAGCAAATCACATCTATTTTCTTTGCAAGCTTTGAGAAGTTTTTAATTTTTTAACTCTTGTTTACAAGAAAAAGAAAAAGAAAATGGTCGTTTTTACACTTGGCATTTGGGTAAAATGGCCACTTGGGTAAAATTAGAATGATGGAGATTTGATATTTGGATTTAAGTAGGGTTTGGCTTACTTCCAATATATTTTTAATTAGACATGTCTTTTTATTTTAAATATATAATAACAAGTGGTAGTGAGTTTTAATATCAACTTTTTATTTAGTTAGTGGTTGATGTAACAGTCTCTTATTAAAATAAAATGAGATTCATTTTTAAAAAGTATTGGAAGTAAGCCAAACTTTTACATGATATTTGTAGGGTCTCTCTTTGGGGCCCAGGCCCAACTGGTAGGTGATTCTGGCCCAAGGAGCCCTAAACAATGAATTTGTAGAGAGCGGGTTACAGAACTAGGCCCTAACGAAGTGAGTGTTAGTTAACTTTGGGCCATGCAACGATTGAACGTAAGAATATCTCCTTCATGCCCACTGAATGCTCGGTCCGAGGAGACGTGTGGGTGCACTTCTGTTCTTGATCAAAGGCTATGGTCTTTCTCTCTCTTTCTTCTGTTCTTTCTTCCACTTTTTCACGTCCCCTTCTTCATGGGGACTCCTTCTTATATAGCCCCCTTTAAGTCATCAGGACCTTATACTTGTTGATCATCTGGGCCTTCACTTGAGTGCCTGTCCCATCGGACATTTCCCCTGTATTTCTATGAGTTGTAGTGGCCAAGGTAACACTGTTCGCCTGTCTTCTCCACATTAATGCGACCAGAAAAGTAGCTGCCCTGCATTTAATGTGGCAGCTGTAGTCTCTCCCTTGACATCCTAGACTCTCCTCCCTCTCCCGGGCTTGTGGGACTCGTCCCTGCTACTAATACTCGTTGGAGTGATTCTTTATTGCTAGTGGGATGCATGTCTGAGCTGTACCTGGCACGTCCGAGGAGACATTCCTCCTCAGACCGACTTTTAAATAAGTTTGGGCCCATAAGAATTGGGTCGGGGGCCCTTTTTGGCGCCCACACTTTCTCTTTGGACTGGGTTGAACTCTATAGAGGGCCCAAGGCCCATTATTTGATCTGGGGACTTTACCCCTACAATAGCCCCTCAAAATTCCGGTTCTTTCCCTCTTATCCGAGGAGAAAAGGCGGGATTTTGACATTTATGGGGTCATTGATTGTAAAATCCTGTTTCACTCGTGTGGAGGTATGGCCCCACGTGCCTCGCTACTGTTAATGGCGTTTCGTAACTCACGAGGCGCTAATTATTGTGCTTGACGGCTTTATGTCATTCTAATCCATCGGTGGGGCGTTACATCAACGATTGATATTTTTCCCATTTCTCTAAGCGGGAGCGAGCCCGTTCAGTTTCTCCCCGCTATATAAGATTTTCGGAGAGACTTGCTTCCATTTTTTGAAAAAGCACTCAAGCGTCCCAGAGTACTCCGGCATCCCCTTCTGCACAACATTTGAAACTCTACATACACTCCCTCGAAGATTCCTAGCGAGTCCCTCACCCGTAAGTGCTCATTTCCCTTCCGTTGCCTTTCTCGGCATTCTTCCTTAAGTAAATCTTCTTCGCGTCACCTAGGGTTAGTGGGATGGGTAAGCTTGAGAAACTGGTAGACTCTCCGGCCGGTATGGAAGGCTTCAGGGCTAAATACTGTATTCCGCCGAGCGTAGGTCTAGAGTATTTCTTTTTGGAAGAAATCTTGATCAAGAGAAAGACGGGGCAGGTCGCCATTCCAATGATAGCCTTTGTGGAGGGAGGAATGGCGATCCCTATGGGGAGAATAACTAGGGATTATTTGCGTGGTCATAGGTTGGCCCCCCACCAATGCGCCGCGAACATGTTCCGGATCCTGGGGTGCATAGACGCTCTGAACGAACAGATGAACCTCGGCCTTTCATGGCACGACGTAGTTCACCTATATGAATGTCATAGCCTCAACGAGTCGTATTACCTGAAATCCAAGTCCGATGAGGTGAGGCTGATATCTTGCCTTCCCAAGTCCAACAAAGGCTTGAAGGACGGCCTTTTGATCGTTTCCGGAACATGGCACGATGGTATTCACTGCCCAGTTAGGGCAGGAACACCAGGTGGGGTATTGTAGGGTTAGATTCCTTGGAGGGGATCTTAGTCTTGAGTTTTCCTTTTTTTTTTTGTTTCAGTTTTGGTTTTGCTTATTTGCCTCCTCGGACTAACGTAACCCTTCCTTTGGGCTTTACAGACAAGGAGCGAACAACTCCTCGGCTAAGTTTGGTCAAGGTTTAGGCACTCAATTTCCTCCTAAGGTCTGAAATCTTTGTGAGTGAGGACAGGCAACTGTGTGCTGCTCCTCTAATCTTGGACTACGAGCCCCTTTCGCGCATTCTAGTGGACGCCGGTCAAGCCATCAGGGTTGGAAGTCCCTGATTAGCACGCATCGACGTCTCTATACCAGGTTTTCTTGTTTGGAGAGACCTACCTCCCGTCCAGCTGCCTGCTCAGCGTGTTCTTCCCGCGGAAGTTGTCCCAGGAGAAGGAGCTGATTCTTTGCACTCATCCCTTGAGGTTCAGATTGACCAATTCCACTTCTCCGAGGAGGGAGAGGCATTGGCCAAGCTTGTAGAGCTCTCGGACTCTGATTCAGACATAGACCGTGCCTCGACGGCTTCCAACCTTGGTTTGGTAATTGCCTAAGTTGATACTAGCCAAGAGATCAAGGAAGAAAGCATGGATCTGAAGCCAAGGTCTGGTCTCAGGGGCCTCCTGTCCAACAGAAATAAAGGGCAGTCTTCTAGGGATGCCCCAAAGGAACGGGCTAAATCTAAGCCCCCTCCTCCTCTTCCTCCCACAACTGATCCAGCACTACAACCTCTACCCAATTTGAGGCGGAAAAGGCCCGTGGAAGAATTGGAGGAAGGCAAGGTCGGCCCTGAAAAGGCTAAGCACTAGAAAAAGGGCAAAGAGCCCAAAGAGAAAAGAACTAGGTCCGTTAACAGCCGAGATGAGGCGACTATAAGGAGGGAGCAGCGGACCTGGTCCCTGCGCCTCGAGTTGGATGGCGCCCCGATTTCATGGGACGCAACTCTGTGGGAGTCCTAACGAGGACAGGCGTCTTACCTGGCTAAGGCCCTGCAGCAGCCCCTTCTCTTACCTCGTGATATGGAGGGATTTCGGGCTACTCGGCAACCGGACCTCTTTATGTCACTGAAGAGAGACATGGCTACGGTAAACGAAGACTTCCATTATTCAATTCCCTTATTCCGTATCTGTCTATTCTGTCTATTCATTATTTTCTTTTAGTTAAACCTCCATTACTCCGACGTAGGTCACTCAACAAATTTTTGTCGCTGAGGAGTGGGCCAAGAAGGCTCGCGAAGATCTGAACACTGAGGCTCAGTCCCTCCTCGCTGCTGAGAAGGCTGCCGGTGCCCTTAGGCAAGAAAAGGATCACTTGAATAGCGAAGGCTCGCGCTAGTGCCGAGGCCGGACTCAAGACCACTACCAAGTAGGCTGAGGATCTGCGCCAACAACTTCATCTGTCCGAAATAAACCTCGCGACTGAGAAACAGATGGTCTCAGACCTCAAGGCTAAGCTATCAAAGGCCAAGGAGGCGGCTTGCGTGGCCAGGGAGGCGGCCGAGACTGCGGTGGCAACCTCATATGAATGTGGAGTAAGGGATACTGAGGTTAGGCTAACCGAGGAGGTGGCTACCATATGTAGGGATTACATTACTATGTCTTGGGGGGTAGCCCTGGATCGGGCGACAGTTCCAGCGGACTCTGATCTCAGGAAAGTTGAGAATATCTTCTTTCTAGAAGATATTCGTGAGATTCCGGACTCGGTTCCTCCTGAGGAGCCCCTCCCTGCCGACAAGAAGAAATCTTTTGTTCCTTGCTGCTTTAGGAAATGGTCCTAGGATGTCTAGACCCCACTGTGCGAATGGCCAAGGGCTGGACAGCGGGTTAAGGGTTCCACCTGGCTGATGTATATTCGGGGCGAACCTTTGGCACTGGTCGCACTTCTTTACGAATTCTTACGCCTCTTTCTGCATGCTCGACCACCAATACCTTTGCGTTATGGCCCTATGGGACAGGGACCTACCCCCCGTATGAATTTCGCAAATCCTTTCGTGTAATTCCTCCAGGATGAGTTCAGTGGCATCCAGGTGCACACACAGCAAGTATGGTCCTGTGAATGAGCGCCTGTACAGTTTGGAGTCCTCGGGTAGCCAGAATCGAGAAGCCTTTCTTCTAATCTTGTCGGCCTTGTTCTTATCTTCTGGTAAGGTGTCGTGCTTTAAGAATAGTACTAGAGGATCCATTCAGCTAGGCCCTGCCCTGATGCTGTGAACCCGTACTGGGTTGGTCCTCGCCGTTGTTAGGCGATAGAGATCTTCTACGAGAATAACCCGAGGAAGTGGCTGAGCCGAGGAGGTGGTGAGCGTTGCAAGAGAATTAGCATGGGTGTTCCCGCTTCTGGACACGTGCACTAGATTGAAGTGACAGAAATGGGTCCGCAAGCGCTTGACTTGGACTAAGTACTCTTGCATTCTTTCATCCCTCGCCTCCAATTCCCTATTCACTTGTCCCACAACGAGTCTTGGGTCCGAGAACATGTTCATGGATTTTCCACCCAGTCTCTGGATCATTGACATACCTTCCAATAGTGCCTCATACTTTGTTTCGTTATTCGTGGCCGAGAAACCAAGCCTCAACGATTTTTCGATGGTGATCCCCTTGGGGGAGACCAAAACGAGCCCCACCCCTGAGCCCCTTTGGTTGGCCGCGCCGTTAATGTGTGCTTTCCACCAATTGGACTCTTGCTGAGAGATTGCGCTGATCAGTTTTCCGCCAGGGTTTAATGTCCCTCCCCCTTCTTCTGGTGTGGGCTCTGCAAATTCAGCTACTAGATCCGCGAGAACCTGACCCTTCACAGCGGTGCAAGGCATGTACCTAATGTCGAAGGCGCCCAGAATCGTCCCCTATTTTGCTATTCTATCCGTGTAGTCGGCACTCCGGAGTATGGATCTCAACGGAAGTTGGGTTAGTACAACAACAGTATGTGCCTGGAAATAGTGGGGGAGCTTTCGCGTGGCTTGTACGTTTGCCAAGACGGCCTTTTCGAGGGGGAGGTAACGGATCTCTGCCTCGTGCAGGGATTTGCTTACGTAGTAGACGGGCCGTTGTGTGCCGTTGTCTTCTCGGATCAGCACTAGGCTCACTGCGTGAGAGGCTACAGCAATGTAGGCGAATAGCATCTTGTCGGCCTCAGGACTGGACATAATTGGTGGCCGGGTCAGGTATTCCTTAAGCTACTGGAAAGCTAAAGTGCACTCTTCAGTCCACTCGAAGCCTTTCCACTTGTTTAATAGGAGGAAGAAAGGCCTGCATCTGTCCGTTGAGCGGGAAATGAAACGGTTTAAAGCGGCAATCATGCTAGTGAGCTTTTGGACCTCTTTGGGATTCCGAGGAGGCTGCAGGCTATGGATAGCTCTAATTTGGTCAGGTCTGACTTCGATGCCTCTGTGGGTCACCATGTAACCTAAGAATTTCCCTGATCCCACCCCAAATGAACACTTGGATGCGTTTAGGCGCAGCCTGTATTTTCTCAGAATTTGAAAGATATCGCCGAGATCTCTAATGTGGTTGGGCGCTAATTTGCTTTTTACCACCATGTCGTCTATATAAACTTCAATGCTCTTACCCATCTGCTGTTCAAACATCCTGGTCATCATCATTTGGTAAGTTGACCCGGCATTCTTTAAGCCAAAGGGCATTACTTTATAATGATAATTTTCGACGGGGGTGACAAAAGTCGTTTTTTCTTGGTCCTCGGTAGCAAGGGGTATCTGATGGTAGCCTTGGAAGGCGTCCAAAAAACTCATTCGAGGGTGTCCCACGGTCGAATCCACCAAGCGGTCTATTCGTGGCATGGGGAAGGGATCCTTCGAGTAGGCCTTATTTAGGTCCGTGAAGTCTATGCAGACTCGTCATTTCCCATTTTTCTTTTTTACCACGACTGTGTTGGCCAACCATTCGGGGTAGAATACCTCCTTGATAGCCCCTGCTTTCTTCAATTTTGTGACCTCCTCTCTCACAGCGTCTGCATGCTCTTTCGACGGTCGCCGAGGAGGCTGTTTCTTAGGCGTCACGGCCAGACTAACATTAAGGTGATGGCAAATGAAATCTGGGTCAACCCCAAGGGCCTTGTAGGCGTCCCAGGCAAACACGTCCACATTCTATTTGAGAAAATCAATTAGCATCTCCTTCTCTTGGGGCGGTAATTCTGAGCCGACCTGAAAAAACCTTTCTAGGTCTGATCCGACAAGTACTTTCTCCAAATCCTCGCAACTCGCTTCCATGGTTGGTCCCCCACTACCCGAGGCTGGGACCGGGGTTGCTAATTGCTATAAGCCGTTCTCGGCTAAGGTGGAGGGCTCACTATTCGGTCGCCGCGAGATTGCTGACACTATGCATTGCCGGGCCATCGCCTGGTTCCCTATTACTTCTTTCATTCGACCTCCTGACGGATACTTGACCTTTTGGTGTAAGGTTGATGACACAGCCCCTAGGGCATGAAGCCACGGTCGGGCCATGATGGCAGTGTAGGGGGAGTATGCATCTACCACAATGAAGTCCACCTCTACCATGTCCGAGTCTGTTTGTATAGGCAGCCTAATCATGCCTTTCGGGGTGGCGGTTTTTCCTTCAAAACTGACCAAAAGGGAGTCGTATGCCATTAAGTCCTTTGGCTTCTGCTTCAATCCCTTATACAAGTCGGGATACATTACTTCCACGGCGCTGCCTTGGTTAACGAGCACCCTCTTCACATCGTATCCTCCAATTCTGAGTGTGACGACCAGGGCATCGTCGTGGGGTTGAAGGGTTCCCAGTTTGTCCTCATCCGAGAATCCGATTAAAGGCGTGGCCATCCCTCTAGCCCTCTTGGATTCCCTGTTGTCAGCTTCAGCTGGGAGCCTGCCCACCGACATTACTCTGAAAGGATTGGAGCCGGTCCTTCCTGGTGCGGCGAGAATGACATTTATTGTGCCAATGGGTGGCCTCAATGTGCTTTGCCTGGTTTCGACGTTTGATTGCTCCTACCATCCAACAGGGTGATGTAATAGATGTCTCAACTTCCCTTCTCAGACAAGCCGGTCCAAGTGGTTTTTCAGATTCCTGCAATCATCGGTGGTGTGGCCCGGCTCTTGGTGATATGCGCAATACAGATTCTGGTTACGTTTCGAGGGGTCACCTGCCATCCTGCTTGGCCATTGAAAGAACGGTTCGTTCTTCACCTTCTCTAGGATCTTATGTAATGGTTCTCGGAACACAGCATGGATTGCCTGTACCCCGGTGGATCCAGACTGTTCTGAGTAATCCTTTCTCGGCCTATTACTGTTGTTAAAGCGGTCCGACCTGAAGTCCCTCTTCTCTTGAGGGAAAACCTTCGCTTTGCCCTTCCCCGTCTATTGGTTTTCCTCGACCCTTTTGTACTTATCAATTCTGTCTATGAGTTGGCGCACACTAATGACCGGCTTCCTAGTTAGGGACTTTCTTAAACCATGCTCTGTCGGCAGGCCCCTCTTGAATGTGCTGATGGCGACGTCATCGTAATTTCCCTCTATCCTATTATACATTTCCCAATACTTGTCTGAATAGGCCTTCAATGTCTCTCCTTCTTGCATGGACAAGGATAGGAGGGAATCTAGGGGCGGAGGGACTCTACTGCTGGTGATGAAGTGGGAACCAAAAGCCTGTGTCAGCTGTTTAAAGGAATTTATGGAATTTGGCTTGAGGCCATCAAACCATCTCATCGCTATAGGTCCCAAGCCGGACGAAAACACTTTGCACATCAAAGCCTCGTCCTTGGAATGGACGGCCATCCTCTAATTAAACTGGCTTACATGCTCTACTGGGTCCGTTCGACCATTATATATGGCAAAGGTTGGTTGGTGGAACCGTCGAAGAAGCTCAGCCTCTTCTATCCTACGTGTGAAAGGCAACTGGGAGATGCGGTCTAGGACCTTACTCATGGCGTCGTTTGCCAAGCCTTGGTAAGATGGGCTTTTGTGGCCGCGTTTGTGAGGTTGCTCTTCCTCATAGGAAAAAGTTTCACTTGGAGGGGTTCTTGATCTTCGCCTGTACTCATTGTCCTCCTCATCGCTAGTGTCCGAGCCGGGTGAAGGACGTTTTCGTTGCGCTTGGCGTAACTTCTTCTTCAAGTCATCGATTTCTTGCTGTAAAGCCCTGTGATCATTTCGCTTATGGGATACGTGACCTTTCCCTTTCGAGCGACTTCTGCTCGTGTGGGAGGTGTTTACACTACCCTCTCGCTGCTTGTCTTGATCTTTCTCCCGTTCGAGGTTCAAAAAGTTGTCTTGTCGTTGCGAGTCTGTGTGTCCGGTTTGGCGCGGACGTGATCCTTCCATTTCTAACGGTTTCACTAGTCAAGGCACAAGTTCTTTCCACAGATGGTGCCAATTGTAAGGTCTCTCTTTGGGGCCCAAGCCCAACTGGTAGGTGATTCTGGCCCAAAGAGCCTTAAACAATGAATTTGTAGAGAGCATGTTACAGAACTAGGCCCTAATGAAGTGAGTGTTAGTTAACTTTGGGCCATGCAACGATTGAACGTAAGAATATCTCCTTCATGCCCACTGAATGCCCGGTCCGAGGAGACGTGTGGGTGCACTTCTGTTCTTGATCAAAGGCTATGGTATTTCTCTCTCTCTATTCTGTTCTTTCTTCCACTTTTTCACGTCCCCTTCTTCATGGGGACTCCTTCTTCTTATATAGCCCCCTTTAAGTCATCAGGACCTTACACTTGTTGATCATCTGGGCCTTCACTTGAGTGCCTGTCCCATCGGACATTTCCCCTGTATTTCTGTGAGTTGTAGTGGCCAAGGTAACACTGTTCGCCTGTCTTCTTCACATTAATGCGGCTAGAAAAGTAGCTGCCCTGCATTTAATGTGGCAGCTGTAGTCTCTCCCTTGACATCCTAGACTCTCCTCCCTCTCCCGGACTTGTGGGACTCGTCCTTACTACTAATACTCGTTGGAGTGATTCTTTATTACTAGTGGGATGCATGTCTGAGCCGTACCTGGCACGTCCGAGGAGACATTCCTCCTCGGACCGACTTTTAAATAAGTTTGGGCTCATAAGAATTGGGCCGGGGGCCCTTTTTGGCGCCCACACTTTCTCCTCGGACTGGGTTGAACTCTATAGAGGCCTCAAGGCCCATTATTTGATCTGGGGACTTTACCCTTATAATATTTTTTTGATTTTGAGTTTTGGGATTTTTGTTTATCGGTTTTGAGATTAATTGACTTTTTGATAAGACCAAGAACCTTTTTTTTTTTTTTTTTTTTTTTAAGAACTATTTTGCTATAGGAATAGGAGCATGAAAGAATTTTGAATGGTTAAATCGATGGAATTCCAAGACTGGAGTTTAATATTTTATTAGTTTAATACATGAAATTCCAAGGGTTTGATTCTTTGGTACCATGAACTCTCTCTCTCTCTCTTAAAAATTAATTATAAGTCACTCTTACAAGGTTGTTGTAAAGGTAATTGGTGTTGTCACGTTGAAAACTGCCATTTTAATAATACTAATAGAGGTCCCGCACATACCATGGTTAAAACTTAAATACTTAAATGTTACAAGTTGTAGTGTGAACGTAATTCTATGTTATTGTAGTACTTCGGTATTTTCATATTGGCATAGGTGAATGTTGTTGGTATTTGATGTTAATGTGCTGTTCAATTTTTTTTTTTTTTTTTTTTAAAGAGAGTTTTAACATATAGCGTCCACTTCTGATGATAATTCTTTATTATCAGATTAAGACACCAATCAATTTTTAGTATAGACGAGGATTAAACCTCATATCTCTTATCCAATCATTAGATACTTTAATAGTTGAGTTAACTGTAACTCGTGCGGTTCGAATTAGTTTTACAATAACATAACGATGTTTATTTTAATTTAAAAATATGAAATTAGGGGGATACAATATTGAATGATATAAAAAAAATTTCATTAAAAAAAATAGCAAAATTGTTAAAGAAATTAGAAATGATTTGAACTAATGAATTCATGACAAAAAAGAAAAATTAAAAATGAGAGACTCATTCCCATTATAATTATTCACTTAAAGTGTGGAGTGATTGAAGGTTACAAGAACAAAAACTTTTCTAAAATGATTTATTAACAAATGTCCTTAAGGACATTGTTAACAAAATCCTTTAAATAATCATAAGAGCATGTTTAATCCATATCAAATTATTGATGTATATTATGGTGTTTTAAGTTAATTATTTGCTTGACTATAGGTATAGGATGGCTTTTGTTGCTTCAATGGAGATGTCTAACATCCAAATACCCCCATTATAACTATTGAATTATGAAAGAAAGTTTTCAAAAGTATTCAACACATTTAGGCACGTATTCAACTTTATAGATATACTGTTATATTCTTAGGTGTGATTTACCTCCAGTACTTTCTTAACTGGACATATTCTTTTGTTTTAAATATATAATGACAAATGGTTGTGAGTTTTAATCTTCATATTTTATTTAGTTAGTGGATGATGTGACAGTTTCTCATTAAAACAAAAGGAGATTCCAGTTAAAAAAATACTAGAGATAAGCCAAACCTATATCTTAACACTTTACTTTGATTTATTATGAAAAATCAAATTATATGCTTAAACTTTAGAGAAATGTTATGTCCACAATATTTTACAATACTTTCAAAGCAAATACCATGTGGTAGATTGTTATTAATTGATAAAAAAATAATTTCAATTATGGATTCAAATTAGAATTAGTAATAACCTGCCACCTAAAATGTGTTATAAAAATATTGTGAACGTAGTAGTTTTCTAAACTTTATGTACTTAGGCTAGTCTCTTAATTTGATTATTATTGACCATGATTTGATTATTTTATTTTCTTTATTTTAATTTTAATGATATTTTGAGAAAAGAGTATATACTTTTTTTCTTCATAATTTCAATTATTTTATTTTCTTTATTTTAGTGAAATTTTGAAGAGGGAGTGTGGGACCCACTAATTAATAAGGTAGGTTTCTAATTTGGGTTAAACTTGTTGCACACAAATTTTTTTACATAATTTTACATACCCAAAAAAGCAATTGAAATTGTAAGAACTCAATTTATAACGATCCCAAACTGGTCTTGGGTTCGTATGTTAAAGGCCAAAACAATAAAATTTGTAGAGCGTGGGTGTTCAAGAACTAGATTAACTTTTAAAAGTAAAAAGATTCAACCTCACGTTTATAGATAGATTAGAACCGATATAACAATCTGTTTTTCTTTGAAACAAGTACAGTTCTTTGGTTTCTAAGCTTTTTTCCTGAGTGTTCTTTGTGTTTTTTTTATGTTTCGATCCTTTTCTGCATGCTTTCCTTTCATGTTATATACTGCCCTCTTTATACCATTTTCACCACACATGTGTAGGTTGGGTTCATGGGATCTCTTTCTGTCCCATCTAACACCTTCTGGAACCTCCTACTAGTAGCTGTAAGGCTGTTTCATCACTGTTCAGGCATCACCTCCACATTAATGTGACCAGAGAGTTGGTTGAGAGACAATTAATGCGGAGGCAACTGTTGTTATAGATATTTGTTTGCCTTCTCTTTCTTACCCTTGGTCCCTTATCCCACCTTTAGTGGTGACGTAGCTCCGAAATATGTTTGTAATAAGATGGCGTTCTAATTGTCCTCGGATTCATACTGCCGAGAAGGATTTTGTCCTCGGACGAATACTGAACTCACCTTTCGTGATATTCACTCCTCCTTTTGTTTGGTTACCCCTACAATCTGATATGGGCCTCCTCGGATAGATTTGCATCCTCGGATGGGCCACAGGCCCAATTAACTTGACTTTAATAATTTTAGTAACTGTCCAGCCCCCACAGAAATCATGACTTAAAATCACAATTCTAGGGAAATGCAACATACGGTAGAATCTCATCATTTCCCACATGAAATGTTTGCTTTAAAGATGCTACTAATTTGTGAGAATAATTGTGTCTCTAGCCTTATTGCTAATGGAAGTAGTCTAAATTCTAAAAGACTACTACTCTAAATAGATGCTCTGGTTTTTGTTTTTGTTTTAATAGATGTTATCCATTTCAACTAATTTGGGTTGAGACCTTACTCTTGCTCATATGGGAATGCAGTGTAAAATGACAATGGTAACTAGTGGTCATCAATATCAATCTCAAGTTTAAAAGATGCTGAAATGGCCTTGAGCTAGATTACACTTTACGAAACTAAAGAGCAAAGTCTCAAAGACAACACTTGTTAAAAACTTAAAATACAAACCACTCTTACCCAAATTCAGAGTATCTAATAACTCCACAAGTGGATTTTCATACAAAATATAATCACTATCTTGATGCAGAATTTCATACAAAATATAATCACTATCTTGATGTGTGTCGCTAGACTATCCGCACATCTATTCGCTTCATGTTGGTAGTGGCCAAGTCTCACTTGGGTAGCTGCATTAAGACTTCATAATGTTGGAAAGTCGACTTGCATAACAAGTGAGACTATTCTAATAACTCCACAGGTGGATTTTCGTACAAAATATAATCACTATCTTGATGCGTATTGCTAGACTATCCGCACATCTATTCGCTTCACGTCGGCAGTGGTCGAATCTCACTTGGGAAGCTGCATTAAGACTTCATAAGGTTGGAAAGTTGACTTGCATAACAAGTGAGACTATTCTAATAACTCCATAGGCGGATTTTCATACAAAATATAATCAGTATCTTGATGCATGTTGCTAGACTATCCGCACATCTATTTGCTTCATGTCGGCAGTGGCCAAATTTCACTTGGGAAGCTGCATTAAGACTTCATAAGGTTGGAAAGTTGATTTGCATAACAAGTGAGACTATTCTAATAACTCCACAGGTGGATTTTCATACAAAATATAATCACTATCTTGATGCAGAATCATACAAAATATAATCAATATCTCGATGCATGTCGCTAGACTATCCGCATTCCGCACATCTATTCGCTTCATGTCGGCAATGGCCAAATCTCAATTGAGAAGCTGCATTAAGACTTCATTAGGTTGGAAAGTTGACTTGCATAACAAGTGAGGCTATTTGTCATTATTTTAACATCTTAACAATAACTTGTTTTGTACAAAAGGTATGCATCAAGTTTGGTCCCCAGTACATACTTAATTAATTTCTTGCTGACCATGTGATCTAGAACGAAATGCATTGCCATAATTAATGCTTTTGAAAATCAATCTCCCTTTCGTTGTATCTAAGATAGCCTTACTCACACATAAAAATAAACACATCGCCAGCACATGACAGATGGTTGTTTTTCATTCGAGAAGTGAGGATCATGTTCTTTTAATTATTATTTTATTTTATTATAAAGAAGTTTTAGCAATTTTCAATATGTTCAAAAACAATAGTTAGGTGCTATAAAGAGTTATGGAATACCCTCATTTATTAAGATAGAAGGTCGTATTCTTTTCCTTGCAGTCCTACATGGAACAAAATATAAGGTTCGTATTAATTTGATTAATTACTTCTAAACCAAGCAGAGCATATTTTTTCCTAAGGAGCTAACAAATCAGTTTGTTCTAGTAGTCCAAAATCACAGTAGTTATAGTACAAAAAATTGTAATAAAAAATAGTACAAAATAATTTAATGTGCAGCTACACAAACTCTCACGCCCCCATGCCACACTTTCTTGTTAGTGTGGAAGAATAAACGACTCAAAATGAAATCAATCAATCATTCCTCGTTGCAAAGTTGCCAAGCAAATCACCTTAACTTAAAAGGCCTCAACTGTAGTTGAAATCCCATATGTAAATACTTATTGCTTTAGTTTAAGAATTGTCAAATGAAAAAAAAAAAAAATGTATATATATATATATATATATATATAGAGAGAGAGAGAAATTATTCAATATTGTGTAATACCCTATGCTTTGGTTTTAATCACCACCAATCACCGGTTGCCACATCACAATAAGCTTTGCTTGATTCTGAAAAAAAATAAAAAAAATCTTGCCTTTGCTTCTTTTGGTTCGAGGTGTAAAAGTGCGTGAGATTGATAGGAAAAGCAAGCTAACAAAACTCGTGTCGGGCGGGGGGGCAAGTGGCGTCTCCAGCAAAGAGCCACGTGTACCTTCAATTTCTTACCCCACCTCTGTGTCTGTGGCTTTCTTTCTATCTTTTCTTTTTGGCACTCCAAAATTCTGTTTTCTCTTCCATTCTCCACTCTCCAGCTTCCAGCAAATCTATAATCCCCAAAATGCCCTCGTCTCTGCAACTACAATCCCCTACTTTCAGAGCTCTCCATCTCCATCGTCTTCCAGTGTCTTCGTTTTGGGGCAGTGATCTCTGCTCCTACAACACTGGAGGAGTAGGAGTAGCTCTCAACCTCGATGCTGCTGCTGCTGCTCCTGCTAAACGCAACAACATGAAGAAGAAAAAGAACCTTCTTTGCTCCAATGGCAGAACCTTTAGGGTTTTCGCAATGTCCAACGCCTCCCCTCCTCCTCCGTTCAAGATGAACCTCAACGAATACATGGTCACTCTAGAGAAGCCACTCGGTATCCGATTCGCTCTCTCCCTCCACGGCAAAGTCTTCGTTCATGCTCTCAAGAAAGGGGTATTTCCGTCTTTTTCTTATATTCACTACTTCTACTTGCTCCTCCTTATAGATTGATTATGTGAAAGATTCAATAAATTAAGGTTTAAGTAGTATTCAATTTATGATAATGACTTTTTTTTTTTTTTTTTGAATTTGAATTTGGGGTTGTGGATAGAGTAATGCAGAGAAGTCAAGGATAATCATGGTGGGTGATACTTTGAAAAAGGCAGGGGATTCATCTGGGGGCAGGCTTATTGAGATCAAGGACGTTACTGATACACGGTATGCTCTTTTTTTAGTCATCTAATCTATCATATAAATTGGCTTTATATTAGAGTTATAGTTTATCAATTATCATGATTCTGATTTTTGCGAACGCAGTTTATTTAAATGCGCAAATTGTAGCTCTCGTGTATGTTTTTAATTTTTATTGCTCAGATTGATGAGAAATTATTCCGTACACCCAGTGTACTATGCCTTTCTTATTCATAAAGGTTAGTCCTTTGTGCAAAACCCACTATTGGAACCCGCTCTTACGTGAGAAGAGGGTGTAGTACACTATGTGTACTGAATAATTTCACTAGATTGACCTACTACACATAATATATATACCACATTTGAGGATAAATTGCTTAGCTCGTTAGTGAGGATTGTTGTACAGCGTGCTCTGCAATGTGCAACTAATCTGAGTGAAGTTCTTTTACGTCATAAAATATATATACACACGCACAACACATTTGATCATTGACGTGGGAGTCAGCATGTTGGGCTACTGGATTAACTTATTGCGTTGTTATGACAGCTCAATTTTTTTGGCACTGATATTGGATTATAATATACTTTACATTCAATGCTTGTTGTGGCATCATATAATACGACAGTGAAGGATAGTGCGTTGTTGTCATACTGTTCTTCGATTGGCTCTGTCAATGGGCAAAACTCCACTTAACAAAGCCTTTGTTACAGGGTGGCATGCCATTGTTGCATGTGATAAGTTCAATATCTGAGGCAAAGTTATTGTGGGTGGCATACTGAAATAACTGCTTTGTACTAGATCTGTTTTCTGGCTAATGCATATATTTTCTTTCCTTCAATAACCATGCAGTATTTTAGTGTCGAAGTTACCTTTATACATTGCAAAGTTACTTTATGAAGTAATTGTCAAAGATGTGTTCTGTTCATAAGTGATTTTGTTTTTATTTTTTTCAGTCTTTGGTTTCCTCAGGAAGATGCTGAAAGAGTTATCAGGACCTTTTAGCCTGATCCTTGAGAGGCCCTTCTCTCCATTTCCAATCCACCAACTGCATCTTATGAGTGATCTTGATGTACTATTTAATAGAGGTCGGGTTTCTGTTGCCAGCTGGAATAAGAGTATATTGGCATCAAATTTTCAAACATCTTCTGAAAGTACTGGGAATTCTGGGTTTGTCATGTTTTCCTCTAAGTTTCTAACATCCCATGGATGGAAACTTTTGAATGATCAAAATGGACTTGCACAACCCATGAGTGAACTTGTTTGTATTTTTTCTGAGGAAGAGTCTGGAGATGGAGAATGGGCTCATGGGAACTTCCCACTTGAGGAATATGTTAAGGCACTGGATCGTTCTAAAGGGGAGCTATACTATAATCACTCCCTTGGCATGCACTATAGTAAGGTGTGATGTTCAACAATTTTAAAACTCTATGCTTCTATTATATTTAAGAACTGTATACAGTTTATGCTATTAATTCATTCATATTGCTTCAATGTTATGCTTTGAAAGATAATTTAGTACAGCACTTATGGTATGTTGTTAACTTTTTTGTTGTTGTTCATTTTGTTAGATTACAGAGCAGATATATGTGGGTTCATGCATTCAAACAGAAGCTGAGGTGGAGACTTTGTCAAATGTTGCTGTGAGTGCCACCTGTTTTAGCTGTATTGGAAGGAGATAGTGTTCATTGGGTCTACTTCCTGCAATTAATTTGCATTTGTGGATGATTATCATGTTCATGAATGCTCTTTGAAAGGGGTCTTTGCCTATTCCCACTCCATGTCTCTCTTGTTACTATAACAGCTTTTGAATTTCTGCTTCAGGGAGTGACTGCTGTTCTAAATTTCCAAAGTGGAGTTGAAGCAGAAAATTGGGGAATCAATTCTAAATCAATCAACGAATCATGCCAAAGATCTAATATTCTCATGATCAACTATCCTATAAGGTAAGCAAAAGGTTCTATGGCATATCCTATCTTGAATAATAGAATTTTCTTATATTAATGAAGTAATGCGTCTGTTATCGGTCTTATGATGCTGTGTGTGTACTTGTGGTAAAGTGTTTTCTGTAATGATTTTGCTGAATCTTAATTGGCTAGATATTTTGGATTTGTTGATTGAGTTGTTGAGAATATTTACTTAAAAAAAATTGTTGAGACTTGAGAATATTCTATATTTGGCTTGTTCTCTGGACATTTTGTTCTTATATGTAAATGATGCCAGACATTTGATGCTTCAATATATATTCTACTTATGTAATCGTTTTTCCTTGGTTTTCTTTTGCAGGGAAGGAGACTCTTTTGATATGAGGAAGAAGTTACCATTTTGCGTGGGACTTCTACTACGCTTGTTGAAAAAGAACCATCGTGTTTTTGTTACTTGTACTACTGGTTTTGATCGATCTCCAGCTTGTGTGATTGCATACCTGCATTGGATGACAGATACTTCCCTTCATGCAGCTTATAATTTTGTCACTGGGTTACATACTTGCAGGCCTGACAGGTTCCTCACTGACCCTCCTTTATTTTGGTACTTTATTGTTGGTGATGCTAAGGAGCATTTGATCATGATATGCATCTCAACTTTAAAGATCCTAAGTTATGATTTATGAATAACAATCTCAAGTATTTTAGCCATAATCCTTGTGTTAGCTGCTTAGCTATGACTTAAAAACTCTTGTTGGACAGGATTGACTGTTAGCTAAGGTTCTTAGTCGTCTGTCATTAATTTTATATATATTATTTCTAAAAACTCACACACACACACACACACACACATATATATATATATATGTATATGTATGCACACTGTAGCCTGTTTATAGTTAGACTTCTTATGTTAACTATAACCAAAGTATTGGTATATTTCTTCCACCCAAAATGGAATGGAAAACAAAAAAAAAGAACAAAGATTGCATAATTAGTATTACGACAAATTATCCATTCAGATTTGATGATTTGATTAATATTTTAGACAGTTTCTTCAAATGCGAAAATGTATGCTGATAAATATATAAGAAAGGAAGGTGGCAAGTGGTAAGGTATTTTAGAGAGAGAGAGAGATGCTTGAATAACTTTGGCAAGCATTGTTTAATCTTCCAATTGTAAATACTAACTGCCATAGCAACAATGAAAATTTTTTCGTAGCTTAGATTTACGCACATCTAGTACTTGTATAAAACCAATGTTCAAGTGAAGTCTAGGATCCGAAACCTGGGGAACTGTAAGTCAGAGTGAGCATCTACTTCATATATGTATAAAGCATGTCTTTAATCTATGGTGTGTCATTCATGCTCTACTGCTGCTTTAAATTATCTTTTTCTTTAGCTTGACAAAGCATCTAAAGCAGATATTTATGCAGACCGGCAATTGCTTGGGCAACATGGGATCTTATAGCTATGGTAGAAAAAGGTGAACATGATGGTCCTGGAACCCATGCTGTGACGTTCATATGGAATGGGCAAGAGGCGAGCGACAATTTCAGTTTCATCTTCACTATACTTTTCTTTTGATTTTTTATCACCTAAAATGAAGGAAAAGTTTCACATTTTCTCTTTCTTGAAACTTTGTTTTTTAGGAATAGGCCAATACTCATAATGTATTTGATTATTTCCTCTTATGAATGAAATTATTTTACTTATATATATAAAGAGTGATTCTGTGAAAGAAGTTTAAACCATTTTAGTTTTTGAACCATTATATCAGCTGTAAATAGATTCAGTTATGACACACAGGGTTTTGATGGTTGCTTGTTGTATGTCCACTTTGTCTCTGCATTACAGGGAGAGGATGTAAATTTGGTAGGTGATTTTACTGGAAATTGGAAAGAACCAATTAAAGCAATCCACAAGGGTGGATCTAGATATGAAGTTGAAGTTAGACTCTCACAAGGAAAGTAAGTGTCAAGCTTCCTGTTCTTTCTCTTAATTATTTGTGAGGATTTAGAATACAAGATTTTTAATCAATCTGCCATATTGCATCTTTGCTGATGTTTTGGCTCAAGAAGTTTATGCATTGTAGTTCCTATATCTTGGAACTTCTGTAGTTATCTAAGAAGAAGTCAAGCTTCCTGTTCTTTCTCTTAATTATTTGTGAGTATTTAGAATACAAGATTTCTAATCAATCTGTGCCATATTGCATCTTTGCTGATGTTGCGTCTCAAGAAAAGTTTATGCAGTGTAGTTCCTATATCTTGGAACTGCTCTAGTTATCTAAAAAAAGAGCTCCTGTATTGTATATAATTGACTGGGACTCAACAATTTTCAATTCCTGAAAGAGAGAAAAAGTTACAGTTCAGTAGTATAAAGTAACTAAATGCTCAAATTGTATGTTGTTAAACATAATAATAAAAAATAATTCCAAGAGCCTTGCAGCTCAATTGTCACTTCTTAATTTTTCCAACGGAGAAGTCTAGGGTTCATATCCCCCCTCCCCCAACTATCCGAGGAGAGAGAGAGAGAGAGAGAGCTTGGCTTCTAGCCACTTTCTTTGATGCATAATTCTTTAGATATTTCTCCACTTATCTTTGTTAAAAATGTGGTCTCATATAAGATTTATATGATAGTAAAATGTAAAATTCTGCAAGTTAGAAATCTCTGTCACAATCTATAAGCACAGTTGCGATTCATTTGTGGACGTTCTAACCTTTTAGAACACCATGCAATAATTTAACTTGTATTCCACACACTGGAGGAATATATATATTCTTGGTAAATATAATTGTGCTTTCTGTCTATTGTGATTTAACTTGTATTCCACACACTGAAGGTACTACTACAAGTTTATCATTAATGGGCAATGGAGACATTCAACTTCTTCACCTGCAGAAAGGGATGGAAGTGGCAATCTTAACAATGTAATTGTGATTGGTGATATTGCGAGCGTCTGGCCTTCTGTTCAACAACAAAAGAAGGTTTGCACGCTTTGTCTTGTGACATTTTGCATATATGAACTTGAAATGTATGTCATCTCTTTCGTTTGCTGCACATTCAAATACCAGAGATTCATCATTTTGTTGTGGTAACCTCTCATGTTCAATACTCTGTAGGGTTGCAATATAGCTGTGATGAAGAAGCATTATGCATAATGACTCAGTTTACAGTATAATTGTGTTCTTTCCTTTTGTTTCACCTTGTATTTTACTGAAAATCAAAGTTTATGCATTCAGCAGAAAAGAAATCAAAGTTTATGTACATAAAACAGCTATGTTTTTGTTAAAAACTTGTTTGTTGTGTCACGTGCTTCGCTGCTCGGCTTTACTTGTTCCCATTTAATGGTGGTGGCATCGCCCTTAAAAGGATTATTCATATTTCAAAAAACAATAAATGATAACTTATTTATTTTGGGGAAAGTTGTATTATCATTGCTTTTGCCACATCATTATTAAATTATTAATGCTCTTACTTCTGGGGTTGTATCTTTGTTCTAATGATGGCTTTCCTCTGATGTTTTAGGATGTGAATGTTGTGAGGGTGATTGAGAGGCCTCTGACAGAAAATGAACGGTTTATGCTGGCCAAAGCAGCTCGGTGTGTTGCATTCTCCATTTGTCCAATCAGACTAGCTCCCAAGTAGTTGGGCATACAGTACCCTAGGCAGCGGTATGGCTGTTAAATTCTCTGATACTGTGGCGTTACTACCAGCCCTTTTTGAGACATTAATTACCACTTAGTGGTTCTACATTCTCTCGTCATCCTCTTTTTGACTTGAGTTCTCAAGGTATTCTCTTTCAGACTTGAAATTATCGTGCTGGTTGCTTCAAGTGGTGGGCTAGAAAAAAGATGCATATTCATAAATGTCAAACATATTGTAATTAGTGAGGCCAACTTTCTGGTGTCTTTCACTCCTACTGAGAGAAAATGAAGTCATACCATATCCACGGAATATAACTACAGGGTATTTATACAATGTCAGCCCGATTCTATTGATTATTTCTGTTATTGTTGATGGCTCCCCAAGGAACAGCTTGCTTATTACCCAAAAGAACCTTTTATTCTGTTTGATGTTGAATCATTTGGATTTTAGACCATAGACATATATATTACCCAAGGTTTCAGATTTTTATACTGTCTTTGGTGTAATAGGTAATCAATTCTGTTCTACCAGGGAAAATGAAGCTAAAACAACAAAGCCTTAGTCTCAAAATCTTAGGGTTAGTTATGGATCCTCAACAAATTAGTTACGGTTGATTACATGTATTATTTTCCTTCATTCTATTCTATCTCAAATCATTTTAAGGGAAAATGAAAGATTTTACTCCCAAAAAAAAAAAGAATTACTATTGGGTGAATCATTCATGATTCATGATGCCTAAAATCATATTTTAGACATGGCTATGCGAGTGTGATTAAATGAAATGTGGTTCTCATTCCATGGCATTTCATAACTTCACATCCTAAAATGAACATATAAAACTTTTGGATGATGAAGCATGAATTGTCCCATAAAGTCCTCAAAACTCATTTAGTTATTGCAACACCATGAAAAATGCGTTCCCTATAGATGATTGGACCATATTAGGAGACTATAGTTGTATCTGAGAAGTTAAGCATAAAAACCATGTTGCTGTCGACTTGTTTTGGGCTAGTTAGATTGTAAACAATACCTAGTTAGCTGATTGTGGGTATGAAGTTACTAACTGGACCAAAAAAGAAAAAAAGAAGCTGCGACGCTGTTCTCGAAGTGCATTTAGCCTTATCAAACCTATATGGTGGGTTTTTTGTCCTTGGGCCATTTCCATAAAAATGACAATGGGATGACCACATTTCTTCTGAACATGTGAAAATTTCTATTCGTGGTCCTTTTAACTTGAGTTTTGCTCGGATATAAACAGAAATGTTGAGATAAAAAAAATTTTAAGATCCTTTTCATAACATGCTAAGGATTCTATTAGTGCATCACTTTTTCATATCATTGATATTGTTTTTATTATACACTAGTCGCGGACCTTCGTGTTGTGCGTGATAATATTTTTAGGATGATCTTAGTAAATTTATTTTTTGCAGTTTAAACTAATTTAATAAATAGTAATGTATTTCATAATCATATTTTCATTTATTATAGGAATAATCACAAATGTAATATATATATATATATATATATATATATAATTTTTTTTATACCAAAATGAAAACAATACAATTTTTCTCAAGAATTCAAAAGGTAGCAAAAATATTAATTTTTTAATAAAAATTATTTATAAATTTTGTGTATCATTAAAGAGATCTATTCATTGATAAGAAAAAGAAAAAATGTGAACGGTTATTGGATTGATGATCAAATAGAATCTTGGGTCTCGAATAGTGATTCGATTGATGATAAAGAAGGAGAATTCTTGTATATAAAATTTGAAAATTATTATTTTTAGTTAAAAAAAAAACTTTTTCAAATCCAATTGTATCTACGGTACAATCAAAAACACCAAAAAACTTATTTAAAAAATCAACAAAAATTAAAATTAAAAAAAAAATCACATCAAAGTCAAACTTCTTCTTCTGAATATGTAAAACATTTCAAACGTGATGTGATCAAGCCAAATATCCAATATTCAAAATTTTTAATAAGATTTTGAAGTGACACAATAGAAATGTCATTATTCCCAAGAAAAAAAGTGTTGGTTATAACTTTATATATAATGATTGTAGCCAAGAGTACAAAGGGGAAATTTAGAGAAATTTTTTTGAAAAAATAAGAAGTTTTGTGTTGATGCTATCATAATCTAATCTAACACCTAATTCAACATATGAAAAATGAGTAGATAAATAAATAATTTTAAACACAAAATTGATTTTTTTTTCTTAAAAATCTCAAAGAATACACAAATGAGATAAGGAATATGAGCAATACAAAATATTCGTAAATGCTTAAAACAATTACTCAAGTATCTAAAAATATCATATAATAAAGACATAACAATTTGCTGCTAATTTGTTAAACAAAATATTTACAAATAATGAAAGGAAACTGCACAAATACCATCTTCTTCAACTGCATTAACTGTTTTTCATCATATTGTCCAAATTATCCAGCTATTTTCCAAATAAACTAAAATCTGACAACAATACAAAATATGGACATATTATAATATGATTTTTTCCTAAATCTGGCTAACAACATTAAAACTATTTTGTGTTGTAAATAAAATGATAAAAAAAAAAAAATACTTGCATCAAGTAACACATATAAATTAGTCAATAATAAGACAATGGGAGTACAAACCTTATTAAAAAATCCAACAAAAAATGAGAGAAAGAGAGAGAGAGAGAGAGAGAGAGAGAGAGAGAGAGAGAGAGAGAGAGAGAGAGAGAGAGAGAGAGAGAGAGAGAGAGAGAGAGAGAGAGAGAGAGAGGGCGAGAAATAACCTTTTTGTGTGGGAAAAATATGCATAAAATAGGAAAAAGTGACAAATTTATAGTAAGAATATGAGAATAAAAAGTCAAAATAAAGGAAGATAAATGGACAAAATTATATGTAAAGTTAAAACTGTCTAAGAGGAATATGTATTGTGGGCCAGAAAATTCATGGCCCAGGCCCGCTCTATATCAAGGCCCAGGGCCTGATCTGAGGAGACCTATTGTCAAGGATGAGTTTATTGCACGGATAAGATAAGTGAAAAGACTGCCAATACTGTGGTAGAGAACTCTGTACCTGACAGGCCCCTATTCTTGACCATGCTTTTCAACATTTACGTCTACTCCCAACCACTGGAGGTATGGGCTGATAAGACAAGTCCTCTTTCCCGAAGGTAAAGTTTACACGTGGACCCTAAAGAGAGGAAGAAATGCGAGTATAAAAGGAAACGAAAGCCAAGAAAAGGGGGGGGGGGGGAGAAGAACCTGATGCTCCTCGGACTAAGTCCGAGGAGTCCAACCCCTTAAGCTACGACGCTGTAGGGCGTGGATGTTTAGGCCGAACCCTTTTCCACATGAGCCCCCCTAAAATCATGACCGGACCATCGCCCCGTGATCAAAGCCAAGCCTTTTAAGCCCATTCTCTACAAATCATATTGTGAGGGATCTTTGGTGTACGAGCCCAACGTCATTCCGGGGCCGTTAAATAATCGTGTCCCTACAATTGGCGCCGTCTGTGGGAAGGCTTGCGCATTGGCGCAGGTGGCGTTTGAGTCAACTCTCTAGTAAGCAGAGATTCGCGGGTTTTCCCCCATCTCCGGCGACATGCAGTTGTTGTTCCGACATAAAATTCTGCCAGGGGCTACCCCCTGCAATACCAACGGCACGGGCAGCTCTAGGGGCTTCCGGCTTCAAGCCAACTCTCCCCGCCATGGTCAAGGGGCTGACCTTCGAAAAAGCAAATAAGTACAAAAAAGTACACAAACAAAAACTACAAGTTTTGGACAGAACCAAGGCCTTGCATGGTCCTCGGACTCAAGCCTATGGGGAAACCAAGTACTCAAAACAAAAACTACAAGTTTTGGACAGAACCAAGGCCTTGCATGGTCCTCGGACTCAAGCCTATGGGGAAACCAAGTACTCAAAAGAAAAAACTACAAGGCCTTGCATGATCCTCGGACTCAAGCCTATGGGGAAACCAAGTACTCAAAACAAAAACTACAAGTTTTGGACAGAACCAAGGCCTTGCATGGTCCTCGGACTCAAGCCTATGGGGAAACCAAGTACTCAAAACAAAAACTACAAGGCCTTGCATGGTCCTCGGACTCAAGTCTATGGGGAAACCAAGTACTCAAAACAAAAACTACAAGTTTTGGACAGAACCAAGGTCTTGCATGGTCCTTGGACTCAAGCCTATGGGGAAACCAAGTACTCAAAAGAAAAAACTACAAGTTTTAGACAGAACCAAGGCCTTGCATGGTCCTCGGACTCAAGCCTATGGGGAAACCAAGTACTCAAAACAAAAACTACAAGTTTTGGACAGAACCAAGGCCTTGCATGGTCCTCAGACTCAAGCCTATGGGGAAACCAACTACTTCAATGAAAAACTACATTGCATGGACCTTAGAATCTATCCGAGGAGAACTCTCTATTAACAATTGGGTTAATTCCTAAACTGCATGGATTCTCAAGTCTGCTCTCGGATCCTCAGTACCAAAGGGACTGATGCAACATAGAGTAATATGTTACCAAAAACACAACCGGAGTCCCTTACTGCTCGGTTACCCCCTCGGATGAATTATTTAGAGTTTATCGTTCTCGGATGGTCCCCTCGCACTTATTACAGAGTATTCAGCTGTTATCTCGGTTAGTTTCCTAAGTTTAATTTACTGTGAATTATCGTTATTATGCTTGGTAATGTTGGTAAATTAAAATTAGTTGGACTCTGTTTTAAGGTTTCCTGTTCTAAGTATCATTGAGGAAAAACACACATGGAGCACACCCATCCACAAAGTAGTGTTGCAAAAAAGAAAAATATTCAAAACAAATAAATAAATTTCCCTTTTATTAAAACAAAGAAATAGTATAGCGTACAATGAAAAGCTGAAATCAGCTTATATTAAAGCTAAGTACATAATCGAAAAGAAAGGTACAAGAGAATAAAATAAAGCCGAGGAGGAAGTACAGATGAGAGGTTGGCTGCTGCTTCAAGACTTTGTTCTTCCTCAACACTTTTACATGCCCATAACTCAGGCAGCAAAAGAACCCAGCATGGGGCCTGCACCGTTGAAGAAAAGGTGCAGAGAGCGCCCAGCTTCAGGCTAGCGCAGCTGAAGAAAAGGTGCAGGGAACCCAACTTGAGGCCCACACCGTTGAAGAGAAGGTGCCGGGAACCGGAAGTTGAGGAGCCTACACCAAAATTTGCCTTCTACAAGGCAGACGACGCTGATGGCGGAGAATCTTTCTTCTGACACACCAAAAATTTGGCGTGGCCAGAACCTGCTTCGGATTTTGACTAAAAGAGATGAGGGTACCGTCCCTCCCATGTCTAAGCGGGAAGACACCTTAAATCTGTGCCTCCCCTGCCCAGGCCACATCACTTTACGTCTTGGAAGGGTCCGGTGCCTCTGTGGCGGGTGAAGTTCCTCCACCTCCATCCAAGCCTCAGACATATGGCGCAAAGGGAAGATGACACCGGAGGAGGGAACTGGGTATGGACAAAGGGTTATAATTCTGAAGAGAGCAGAAGGGTTTATATGCCTGGAGAGCAATCACCTGTCCTACTTATATAGAGGGTAAGGAGGTGTCATGTAATTTAATTTGAGCAAATTCCCAAGACGCGCTGCAGACAAGGCAGCTCTGGCTCAATTTCCCACACCATCCACAACCGTAGGATCTCAAGATCCTCGGGAAGGCGCGCTTCGATTGTTGAAACTTCAGAGTACTCGCGAATGAAGGGATGACTTTTGACTTGGCACGCCTCCCATGTGAATGTAAAAACAAAAGCATGAGTGGAGTGCAGAACTTGAACGAGCCGTGATGTGGGCCCAAAGTCACCAAAACCCTCCTCCCCAACTAAAAGTCGGGTAGCAGGATTTTAAGGGGCTATTGTGGGCCAGAAAATTCATGGCCCAGGCCCGCTCTATATCAAGGCCCAGGGCCTGATCTGAGGAGACCTATTGTCAAGGATGAGTTTATTGTACGGATAAGATAAGTGAAAAGACTGCCAATACTGTGGTAGAGAATTCTGTACCTGACAGGCCCCTATTCTTGACCATGCTTTTCAACCTTTACGTCTACTCCCAACCACTGGAGGTATGGGCTGATAAGACAAGTCCTCTTCCCCGAAGGTAAAGCTTACACGTGGACCCTAAAGAGAGGAAGGAATGCGAGTATAAAAGGAAACAAAAGCCAAGAAAAAGGGGGGGGGGGGGGGAGAAGAACCTGATGCTCCTCGGACTAAGTCCGAGGAGTCCAACCTCTCAGGCTACGACGCTGTAGGGCGTGGATGTTTAGGTCGAACCCTTTTCCACATGAGCCCCCCTAAAATCATGACCGGACCATCGCCCCGTGATCAAAGCCAAGCCTTTTAAGCCCATTCTCTACAAATCATATTGTGAGGGATCTTTGGTGTACGAGCCCAACGTCATTCCGGGGCTGTTAAATAATTGTGTCCCTACATGTATAGACAATACTTAGTTATATCATCAAAATTAAAGTAAGTGAATATATAAAGTTAAAACCGTCTAAGATGAATTTGTAAAGCCAATGTATTTATATATTTAATATTGTCAAAAAAAATTAAAGGTAAAAAATAAATATGAAAAACAATAATAATGTGGCAATGACGTGGAGGATAAGGTGGTTTAACAGGAACGTAACAATAATAAATGTTACGCTTCAGCTTTTAGATATATATAGATATAGATATAGATTAATTAAAATATGCCACCTTAATAACTGTGAAAACAGGTCTGACATTATTATTATTATTTTTTTGAGCACAGGTTTGACATTATTTTTATTGTATACCAATCAAAATATGTCACCTTAACAATTGTAAAAACAATTTAGAAATTTGTATTAACACTTAATAGAATTATTGAGATATGTAAATCTTAAACACAATCAATATGTCATTGGTAACTTTACTTATTCAGAACAGGAAAAAGGAAGAAAAAAAGAAAAGAAAAAAGGGTACGGTCTATAACTATAACAAGGGGATTAGAAATGTTTTGCAATTCCTTATGAGATCTTCGAATTAAAATACAGTGAGACGTGCATTCCAGCCAGTCTCCTGGCCATCGAAATTCAGATTGGACAAGCTTGGTAGTTAGGACAATATTAAGTACATGTGATCAATTAATTTCAATGAACATGTTATATTTTCTTATCAAATAAAATTGTAATAACTGAAATATTAAAAAAGTACTCTATTATATAGGATGATTTTAATAAAAAAAAAATGATGCTGATCCATCAGTTCACCAGCCGTGTGATACACTGTGTGTCACACACATCAAACATAAGGTGGTTTTGGTCTAAGGTGGGTATTGATTTGAAAACCAATTAATTGAAGGGAACCATGGGTTTGCCTTATTTACCAGGAAGAAAATGCTTAAATTGGTATCAATTTTTCTATATATTTATACAGCGTATCAAATTGACATAAAATGCTCACAAATGTGGCCATGAATGTAACGATTAAATTTCAAAAATAGTATGTACGTTAGATCCTAAAGCACATAAATGTGACTAACCTTCTAGTTTTTTTCTTACATGATCAATAATGTCTCCCACGTAGGTCTTCACTGCACAAAAATGTTGGGTAAAATATACAATGACAACAGGATGTTGACATTCTTCTTGCAAAATGTTGACATTATTGGTAGGCCAAGCTTAGATATATATCTTAAAGTTTCAAAAAGAAAAATAGTCAAATACTCCATCTTCCTCCCTCTCTGGGGTATTCTTGTGAGTCCGTGAAGCTGAAATTTTTCTCGAGAAAAAGATAACGAAAAAGCATATTTGCAATGGAAAATGTTTATGTGATTTCAGTGCTTCCTTTCTTGAGGTTGTACCAGTTTGCATCAACTTCTCTCTCTATCTCGACACACATGCGCATGCCTAGCCAACGAACAGGTGCTCATTTATTTGATTAATTATGTTGGTTGTAATTTGTAAATCTTGCTCAGCTGTGACAGGCTCTTTTTAAGTCATGAAAAAATATCTCATGCATCCGATATATGCATATTATTCCCTTTTACAATGTGTGCATCTAGATGAAACTAGAATTTAGCCACCTAATTTTTGCAATTATAACGGTACATATACTCATTCTCAGTGCATGTTAGGCTTAATTAGTAGCATATTAATTAAAGGCTGCACAAACTCAAAAGGATACATATTCTACAAATCTTGTGCTGCAAAAACGAACATTAAGTACACTATGTCCTAGTATGTACTTCAGTTTCTTTTTAATTTTTTAATAAATGGATTGACAATTTTATTAAGAAAAATGATTTAATTACAAATAATGTCTATAAACTTCTAAAATAGAAGAAAGGAATGAAAGAATATTCCTCCATCCACACTATAATATTAAGTTGAAGGCTAAAACTTATCACATATGTATTTTATAACTAAAAACGTAAGTTCAACCCACGATTTCGAATTAATTGAATCCATGTTTTTAATTATAAAACACGTGTAACAAACCGAGCTCTTGGCGTGTTAAAATGAGGCATATTGGTTTATTGGCAAATGAGCTGTAGCAGTACTATAGAGTTCGTGCAGCCTTTAATATGCTACTAAGCCTAAAATAGGGAATGGCTATAGATACGTTTTTAAGTGATTGCAGTTGAGTTAGCCCGTTAATAAGTTCTAGTTTCATCTATATCCACACATTGTAAAACACGTTGTAAATGAGAGAATGCTAGTATATATGCACTTTAGTTGTCTAGTTTAATCTTTGAGAGGTTCTAACCCGAATCTATTCAATGCACCTATAAGGTAGTTCTTGTAATCAAATAATTTTTTTTTTTGTGAAGAATAAAAAGGAGTCAAGTTAGTTCATTAGTAGGTTACAACATTAGTCAGTTAGTAGTAAAATTGATAAAAGTAGAGTCAAATTAGTTTACATTACAAGAAAGGTAAGAAAGTGGAGCCAAATTAGTTATAAGTTCTTAGTTCTTAGTTATTTTAGTGAATGAGTCTTATAAGTATATTGTATAAATAATTTGCAATCCATAGCATTTCATCTTTGAAAAACACGACATATCTTTTCTCATTTTTCTCCATCGAATTCTCTCTTCTTCCTTTTCTTTTCTTCTTGGAGGGTGATTACATCAAATTAAATTGGTTCTCATTCATTCCCCCTGACTAGCGGATTCATTGGAAGTGCTACACGGGTAATTCTCGGAATTCCATTCATTTTGCAAATTTTACTGAGTTGTGATACATCAATGATAGATATCTTGTTCTACAAATTGCATGTGGTCCACAAGAAGATGTGACTGTGAATGTATGTGATATGATGAGATTAAACTACCCATATATTGATCCACAAACTTGTTTGTGAACCCAAAAATTTGGTTTGAGAAATAGTTTTAAGAAAAAATTATTAAAGAAATTATTAAATAGTGACTTAAAAAGTAGATAAGGGAACTGCAAGTCTGCAATTGTGACTTGAAATTATCATGCAAATTTTCCTGGGAAAGCCCATAAAATCAATTTCTTTGTCACAAAAGTCTATTCGCAAATTTTTTTATACCATAGTCCACACATAGACGAATCCTCCATTGGATCCAATTAGATCCACACTATAGCTACCACAAAAACCATGCCGTAAAGATAGGGCCTTATCTCTATAATCCATCACTCATTGAGTCTGTCCCATATAAGCCATTCATCAATTTCACCTAAGGATAGCGAAGGCCAGAAGTTTGTCCTGTAGCAAACATTTATATCACTTTTGATAAGCAATATCCAAACTCTTACCCCAATTTTTAGTCACCATAAGAGCTCAATGCATTATTGCTTGTGAAATTGTGTTCTACCTTTGAAAATTAGTTTGAAGAACAAACTCTGCATAATCTAGGTCAATGTTTAAATTTACTGAGATCCCATAATGAAAAATAAAAAAAATTGGTCTCGTCCTTCTCAAAGTACTAGGGTTTTTTGGAAATATATAAATACATGGGTCCAACAAATAGAAAGGTTTTTTTTAAAAAAAAAAAAATTTGGTTTCATACTTATACGAAATATCTTGGGACTTAGGATATGTAGCAAGTGAATGTATCTAACTCAATTCTAATGCATAATAAGGAACGGAACGTATCTAACTCAGTTCTGTATATGTAATGCATGTACATTATAGTTTGGAATGGATAGCTCAGCTTGGGGACTTGCAAGTGGGTAATAGGATGGCTTTGTTCCTAACTAATATCAGAGGAGCAATATTCACGTCGCTAACAGTCATTACATGCATGTTTTAACTTATATGCATAAAAATGAAATTATAAATTTTGACACACAGCATTTTTTAACAGCTATTAACATATCCTATTATGATAAAAAGTAATGGTTCCGGTTGAAAGCGACGTTGCTTCGATCGCAACAATGCATATCAACGATGTCAAAATGTTGTATTCCTATCGGTTACACAAATTAAAGGTACATGACATGGCATCAATTTGGTTTTCTTCCTACCATCTCCAGCGTCCAAACCTCATCTACAAGAGTAGAAGCTCTCGTTCATTAGGCTTTCGCTTTCATTATCGGATGTGGAAGATAGACCCTATTAATTTAGGACACTATAAAGTTAACGAACACGAGGGTGTAGTGCACAATGTCGACGGCTTCAATCAACGGGTGGTGCATTTCATCTATCTCTCCTGCTTCCCAATCTTCTCTTATCAAGAAAGCTACATTACGTCCATCTGTCTTTGCTAGGCTTAACTCTTCTCCCTCTCCTCCCTCCCTCATCCAAAACAAGCCTGTTTTCGCTGCCCCTGCTCCCATCATCACCCCTACTTGGGTACACTTCTCTCTTGATTTGAACTCATATGTGTGTGTGTGTTTTTTTTTAATGTCTATGTTGAAGTTGATCTATAAGACTTTTAACAATAATTGTATAAAATAGAATAAAATGCCACTGAATGTTATGACCATTAATTATGCATGTGTTTTCATTATTGAGCATGTATTTTATAAAAAGAATAGTGTTTATTACATACAAACTATTTTAAATTAAACTACTATTTCAGTTGTTTTTGAGAGAGTGTGTAAAACAATTCATATGCAAGTTTAATGCTTATAAAGATCATACATTTTTTAACTTTAATAGTGTGGACCATGAGACCAACTACGTTTCATGGGGGAGCTATCAATATTGGTGAACATTAATTATAAGTGGATGTGAATAATGGGTGAATAATTATTGAGCATGTATTTTATAAAAAGAATAGTGTTTATTATATACAAACTGTTTTAAATTAAACTATTATTTCAGTTACTTTTGGGAGAGTACATAAAATAATTTATGTACAAGTTTAATGCTTATAAAGATCATACATTTTTGAACTTTAATAGTGTGGACCATGAGACCAACTACGTTTCATGGGGGGGGGGGAGCTATCAATATTGGTGAACATTAATATGTGAATAATGGGTGGATATATACATACTATGTTTATATAGTATATACTACATTTTACTATAAAGATTCTACTCTTTCACAATTGACTACCTTTTTATCATCCTTTGCCAATGTGGTGGCTACTCATTGGCTCACTATATATATCCATGCATGCTTCTTTTCTTTTTCTTTTTTCTTTTTTGTACGTGGCAATATTACATACACTCGAGCCATGTATATATATACGTAGTGTTTTAGGAAGTTATATATCGCTTTCGACTAAATACGATAGAGCTTAAATTAATTACTAATTGATTAGGTGTAGATCGAAGGTCCATACACGGTCTCAATGTTGCCCACTTCACATGGGCTTGCCTTGGTTTTCATACACGTATTTTGTCACTTTGACAAATGTGTGGTACTGAGAATTCAGATTACATAAAGCCATAAAGGGCTTCATTTTTTCGGATTTTGAGAAAATATGAAATAAATGTGGGAGTTGAAAGAAGACATTGTTGGCGAATTCTAAGCCGAATATAGAATTTGAAGCATAGATTCTTAAAAGAAAAGGTCCATTCAAATGCAATAATACCGCACTAAAAACAAAAACTTGGTTATTATTCCTCTCCGTTTCATTGCGACTATTTCCTCAGTTTCCCTTTAATTTCGTTTCCTCATTTGAGTACACACAACACCCGCTATATATATATATCTACATGCTTTCTCTAAGTTCCTCTAAACATTTCTAATTTGATTTTTTCTCAAACTTGAAGAGTTCGATAATAAGAGCTGAAAAATAGGTACTCTAAATTAGTATATCTTGCATGAATATATGTTGTCAAAACCATTTTTTTTTAGTGATTGTGTTTAAGCTATAGTAGTCTAATAGTATTAATTTGCCACTACAACATATTGGAGGTAAACTTTTATTATGAGGTTACTACTTTTATACTACACATTTTTTTCTTTTTCTTTTTTCTTTTTTTTAATTTACAATTTACATGGTATTCTTTTCCTTAATTTGCAGAGAGAAGACATGGGGAAGGACTCGTACGAGGAAGCTATTGATGGTCTCAAGAAACTTCTCAGGTGTAACTCTATCACCAAGTCTTTTTTGTTCAATTCAATACAATTATATATTTTGGTACTCTAATGGAATAGAGAAATGAGATTAGTACATGTATATATATGTTTGACTTGGTTGCAGTGAGAAAGGAGAGCTGAAAGCTGCTGCAGCTGCAAAAGTGGAGCAGATAACAGCAGAGTTACAAACACCAAATTCTAATGGCGCGTTTAACCCAGTTGAGAGGATCAAAACTGGTTTCGTTCACTTCAAAAAAGAGAAATATGAGTCAGTAATCTAACCTATTTTTCATATTCTTTGCCATATTATATATATATAGTTACTAAAGAAGCTCATGTATATTTGCTCGTAAATTGTTACCATTAATAGACTATTTTAATTAATCTTTCTACTTACTTTTCATTTTTTTGAATTCAATTGTAGTAAGAACCCTGCTTTGTATGGTGAACTGGCCAAAGGCCAAAGCCCCAAGGTACATGATCTTTTTTCCTTCTTACATATTTTTCAATAAATGCCATGCAATTAATTTGTTTCCATTTTGTAATCAACTTGTGGGTAGTGGCAATTTTTTTTTTCTTGCATATTTTTGGTTCCTATATATGGTGGGTGTTTTATTCTATTGTATTTGGAACATTGATAAATATAATTAATATGAATTTTATATAATGTTGTAGTTTATGGTGTTTGCATGCTCGGACTCCCGGGTTTGTCCATCACATGTGCTTGATTTCCAACCAGGAGAGGCTTTTATGGTCCGAAATGTTGCTAACTTGGTTCCACCATATGATAAGGTCCCCATTACAAGTCTTTTCTTATCTATATTGCCTTGTCTTGCTATAATAAGCAATAAAAATGTTTCTCAAAAAAATTAAAAATTAAAAATATCTTGCTATAAGCAATTATTTTTGGTCTTTTCTTTGCTCAACAGACTAAATATGCTGGAGTTGGTGCTGCAGTTGAATACGCAGTTTTGCATCTCAAGGTAAGGACTAATTTGAGAATGAAATTATGTGTACAACTTATTAAGATTCGATAGAGTTCTTATGATAACTTTAGTAGGATTATGGAGTTTTTAAACTCTTATCCATTCAATTTAAAATAAATGAATTAGATTTTACCATGTCATCAATAATTTAAATTGATACCGATCTTTGACTTGAATCTATAACTTGCTATTTTTGGCGAAAACACTTACAATTATAGTAGGTCTTCGACCTCTATTTGTTTAAATATTAATGACGTGGCAAAATCTAATACACATGTTTCAAAATAAATAAATAGAATTTAGGAACTTTATAGTTGAGTTATCCTAAGTTCCTAACAATTCTAGAAAATTTTAAAAAGTGTAGATTGTAGAGACACGAATCTATGAAATGAGAAAAATATTGTATATTGTTGTGTTTGTTTATTTTGGTTTCTATTTATTTTCAATAAATTTCACAGGTGGAATACATTGTGGTGATTGGACACAGTGCATGTGGTGGAATTAAGGGGCTTCTTTCCTTTCCCTTCGATGGAACCAGCACTACGTAAGGCCTTGCTTTAGTCACCATGCCTATTTGCTAATACCCAATAAAAGGAAGCCAGAATATTACTATCATTTTCCACCCTAAAAGATCCAATTGCTACAGAGCAGTATATATATGTGGAACAGGATTTTGCAAAAGTCCTGCATCTAATTTTAGGCCCAATCCAAATTTGAAATTTGAATCAGGGAAATGGGTCTTCCATGTAATTTTAGTCCAATACAGTTCTCAGGCTTAAGAAAAGTTCTCTCTCTCAATAGTTCATACTAGGTGAATTTCCCCACCTAAAGAGTTTTGGTCAAGCTTATTAAATGCCTAAACACCTTAATATCAAGAAGTTAACAACATTTTGATTGGATTAAGAAGTGACTAAACCTTGACTCACACACTGTGGCTTTCTCTATTGATTGGGATATGCAGTGACTTTATTGAAGACTGGGTCAAAATTGCTTTGCCTGCCAAGAACAAGGTGAAATCAGAATTCGCTGGTGCTTCTGTCCCAGAACTATGTGGACATTGTGAAAAGGTAAGCCTTTGCTTCCTCAAATTCTTTGCCATGATTATTGCCTTTAAAATTGCTAGTACTTAGCTAATTAGAACTAATAGAAAGGGAAGACAAAAAAAACAAAAAAGCTTGTCCCAGCTAAACCTATACACATGCTAAACACGTGACAATAATTTAAGCCCAACATGTTAACAATCATGCATAAAGCTTCAGAGGGTGTTACTAATAATACTTAGGAAGAATTATCTGAATACTACAATATCATTTTTTTTAATCTCTATTAGTTTATGTTTCTTAACAAATTTGATTGATTTGTGATACAGGAGGCGGTGAATGTGTCACTTGGAAACCTGCTGTCCTATCCATTTGTAAGAGAAGGCTTGGTGAACAAGACCCTAGGATTGAAGGGTGGTTATTATGACTTTGTTAAAGGAACCTTTGAGCTTTGGGGGCTTGAGTTTGGACTGAATCCTTCTTTCTCCGTATGAACATCAACCATTATCAGTGACCTAATCTTGGTTCCCTAATTACTTTTTCTAAGTACAATGTACTGTATCGTTGGTTTGATGATTTAGTAGTTTATAATATGAAATGGAGATCACCTGTGGGCTGTGGCTCCTTTTTATTACGAGTGTGCAAATAAAGTTCTTTTCTTTGATAAATAATAAACATGTTCTAGTGTCTTTTTTTTTTTTTTTTTTTTTTCTTTTTCACTACTGCAATATTTTTCTTCTTTGTCTCTGTTTTAGGTAAAAGACGTGGCCACGATTCTGCATTGGAAGCTCTAGGACACGCTTAGAGGCCATTCATTCCTGCAAAGATGAGGCTCTTCTTCATATGTATATGATAAATTGAGCTGGTTTATGTAGACTAAGCCTCTTTTATTTAGTCTCCTGAGACTGAATTTCATTGTTCATCTCAACTTCCTTGACATATACCCAACTTCTTTAAGTGTCAGGCCTCATCCAATTATATACTTGATAATTTCAAGTGTTACAAAGTAATTGAAAATATTATAAGATGTAGAACATATATACAGAAGATTAATTTATGAGGAAAAGCCAAAATATACTTTATCACCACTAAAAAATAGGATTCAATCTTTGGAAAGCCATGGTTTAAGTTCATCATGTGTTCCTATAACAAATTAGGGAATTATTCATTATCTTCCAATATAACAACTAAATTAGGGGGGAAAGAAAGAAATTTCTTCAATGATATATCGTAATGGCCAAAATGATTCATCACAAACAAAAGAGTAATGTAAGGTTGAATTTATTCAACCATCTAATTGGCTTTATTCCGTGCCAAATTTGCTTGTAATTCAGCATTTAGTAACCCTGTATTTAGGTGGGTTTGATGTAAGGGTAGTGAGTGAGATAGAGTGAAGTTTGCTCAAGAGTGTGGAAGAAAACAGAGACTCGCGGCTTGGCCTTGCGGGTGACTTACGGCTGCAAGCCGCCAAACGCAGCACACGTGCCAAGCATGTCGGAAGGTGAACAGTCATGCTAGCTGGAGCACTACAGGACAAAACAGGACAACTGGCCATACGGTTATCTCGCGACTGGATCTCGCGACTTAGTTAAGCCGCGAGCCACTCCTGTTTTGTAAATCCTGACGTTTCACATTCCTCTCCCACTCCAGTATAAATACCCCTTTTACCCACGATTGTATGAGAGCTTCCAGAGAGAATTTTGAGAGAGAAACCCTAAAGAAAAACAAGATTGATTCACCAACAATCTATACATTAGAGTCTCTTCAAATTCCTCAACTCTCTTCCTCTCCATTGTTAAATCCTTGAGAGGCATCTTACCAAACCTGGTTCTCACCATTATCATTACTGTGAGAGAGCTGTTTGGATTTCTGGGAAGTAGTTAGGAAGGAACCAATCTTCATTGGTTGATGCTACGGTCTAGTAGCGGAATTCGGGAAGTTAGAAAAGAAAAAGGTTTGGCGCAACCTCGTTGGAGCAAGAAGCTTGGAGGGCTTAGGTGCACTGGGTAGATTAGGCTTGGAGGGTCTATTGCTATCCATGTATCCCAACTATATTTTCTAGTGGATTGTTTACCGCTTGGAGGGCGGCAGAGAGGTTTTACGCCGAGGGCTTTGGTTTCCTCTTCGATAACACATCGCATGTTGTCTTTGTGTTTGCATCTTCCTTCCTTTCTATCTTTGCCTTTTCATTATCTGCTGTGGATTGTGATTTTAATTTGGCTTAGATAATTTTACCAATTTCATATTATAGCTTATGTTAAGTTTCCGCACACTTGTTGTTTGACATAATGCTTGAATTGGTTAAGTTGTAATTTGGGGGTCTAAACGTTCAAGGGTGTTTATACACATATTTGAACTTTCATTTGGTATCAGAGTAGGTACACTGTTATTGGTTTCATTACCATTGTGTGATCCTTGACTCCCTTTTGAGATGGATCGGTCTCAATCCCTAAATGCTCCTCCATATTTTGATGGTAGTAATTATGCTTTTTGGAAGGTTCGCATGAGAGCTTTTCTGTGTTCCATTGATGAATCTGTTTGGGATGCTGTTGAGATTGGTTGGACCAGACCTGAGGCAGCCAAATCCACATGGGATAAGGCAGCACTTGCTGCATCTAACGCTAACAGTAAAACACTCAATGCTATTTTTTGTGGTGTTTCTCCAGATGAATTTTATAGGATTTCTCATATTACCGTTGCCAAAGAAGCATAGGAGATATTGGAAACCACCTATGAAGGCACAAAGAAAGTGAAAGACACCAAGTTGCAAATGCTGACCACTCGGTTTGAGGAGCTCAAAATGAGTGAGGATGAGTCTTTTGACTCTTTCTATGGGAAGCTAAATGAGGTGGTTGTTAGCAAGTTCAACTTGGGAGAGAAAACGGAGGATTCAAAAATTGTAAGGAAGATCCTTCGATCATTGCCGGAAAGTTTTCGTGCTAAAGTAACGGCGATTGAAGAGAGCAAGGACCTTGATGACATCAAAGTCCAGGAGCTGGTTGGTTCTCTTCAGACTTATGAGATGTCGCTGCCCAATCAACGGAAGAGTAAATCTCTTACTCTTAAGACCATTAATGAGAAGGTGGAAGATTAAGACTCATCAGGAGAAGATGTGGTTGACAAAGATGTTGTATACCTTGTCAAAAATTTCAAAAAGTTCTTGAAATTCAAAAATAATGGCAAATTTGATGATAAAAGAAAATTCCAAAGTTCTGGAAGGGAGAAAAGGGAATTCAAAAAGAAAGATGGAAAAGAATCCCAACCTACACAAGGTGTCACTTGTTTCGAATGTAACGGGCATGGACACTTTAAGAAGGAATGTTCGAATTATTTGAAATCGAAAGGCAAAGTGTATGCCACGACATTGAGTGACTCGGATTCATCAGACTCAGAATCTGAAGAAAGCTGTGATGGAGAGGGGAACTATTCAGCTTTTATGACTATTGCTCATGTTGAGTCTTCAGATGAGTTGAGTCTGCTTGTACGAGACCTTGGAGAACATAGTGATGATGAATCATTGGGAATTGTTGAAGAATCAGATGCTGAAGAAGATGAAAGCACAGCAAATCTTCAAGAGAATTATAACTCACTCCTGGAGAAGTTGGGTGAGTACACAAGGGTGGCCAAGGCTGCTGTGAGAAAAATGAAGAAGGCAGAGGAGGACTACAAAAGTCTCCTAATCCGATATAGGGAGGCCAAATGTGAGATAGAAACACTGAATGGTGAACTGTCCGAAACTTACACAAAAGTGAGATTTCTTGAGCAAGAGGTTGTGCAAGCAAATGCTAAAATAGAGAGGGTCACCACCAAGAAGCTAGATGATGTTATTTCATCTCAAAAGAGTTTTTCAGACAAATCCGGATTGGGATATACCGGAGGAAGTAGCTCATCTGGAAATGTCACTAAAGAAGTGAAGTTTGTAAAGGCCAAAGATCCAGTTGTAGTTGACCTTACTGATGAGAAGCTCAAGATGGAGGAGAAGAAGAATGTGGTGAACCAACGGTTGGTGAATCCCCGAAATCAATATGTGGGCAGGTCTGAATCTCGTGCAAAGTCACGCCCACGACCACAAAAAGGTCCTAGAGCAACTTATGTGTGTCATTATTGTGGATTTCAAGGGCATACTCGACCAAATTGCCAAAAGCTGAGAGCAAATAATAGTGCAACTCCTCAAAGGTCAGGAGGACCTAGAAATGATAGAAGAAATTGGGCAGGTGATCAATCTAGAGATCAGAATGGTGATCCCAGAATGATGAATGTGATGAAGATGATTGGTGCATTCACCAACTGCTTGGAAAGCTTCTCACGAAGGTTTGAAAGCCCTAACTCCCGTACCCAATCCTATAAGGAAATCACCCCAAACGCAAGTGATGTGTGGGTGAAAAAGGGTACTCATGCATAAGCATTACAACATGTCCATGCATTAATACTTCCTATGCTTTGTGACGATATTTGTTTGTTTGCTTGGTGTTTTTGCTGTTGGTTGTTTGTTTGTCTACTTGTGCATACTTTTAATTTATTTCGTTTTTGATCTATCTTTTTTTCTTCTAGTGTCAAAAATCCAAAAATCACATAAAAATTAGAAAATCAAAAAGTTTGATTAACATTGTTGAGCTTTTGTCTCAAAACCTGTTTTGCCTTGTACCTTTGTGCTAATGGCTTTGTGCATTTCCGAGCATTGCTTGTTTCTTTGCACTCATATCACTGTGGAAGAAATCTTGAAATCTATGTGATTGTTGTAAATAGATCTTCAAACTTGTCATGAATGATTAGTGAATAGTTATGTTGATCTTGAGACTTGCATAGACTTGTGTCTATATATCTTCCCACTCTTTATTTTTGTTTTTGCTAAGAAGAGCTCACCAAATGTAAATCTCCAAATGAAAAGAGATATTGAGCTGCAAAAGCCTGTCGCACATTCTAGTATTCGACTAGGAAAAAGGGTAAGCGACCTTATATTAAAGAGAATGTTTATTCAAACAGCCAAAGGCTTGTTCATTAAAGTGAAATATCAAATATCACTCTCACAATAAGAGGTGATTGTCTCAAAAGATCAAAATGATCAAATGTTATGTTTGAAAGTGGAGTCAAATGTAAAGCTCCAAGATAAGTTATCAAGTTTTGTGGGAGGTCATATATACATATTTCTATAATTGAGATGGATCACTTGATCTAGTGCTAATTGTGTATGCCTTGGTTGAATTGATCATTGAAGCTTCACATTAGACTAAGGACTATCTCATTGTTGATATCCACACACAACACACAAGTTTATGTTCAATAAATGCCATATTCATTTGTGTGATTGTACTTGATGAAATGTGTTTTCACAAGCTCAATCTTTGTTTATTCAAGCACAAAAAGATTTTTGAGTGTTTTAGGTGTTTTTGGAAAGTATTTTGTTTGAAAAATCTGTAAATTTCAAAAAATTCAGTTGATCTATAAGACTTTTAACAATAATTGTATAAAATAGAATAAAATGCCACTTAATGTTATGACCATTAATTATACATGTGTTTTTACTATTGAGCATGTATTTTATAAAAAGAATAGTGTTTATTACATACAAACTATTTTAAATTAAACTACTATTTCAGTTGCTTTTGAGAGCAGGGCCGGCTCTATGGTGGAGCAAAAAATGCAACCGCCTAAGGCCCCAAGTAAAAAAAAGGCCCCTAAATTTTAACCAATAGGATTATTTATAATTAATAAATAAAATAATTTTTTTTATTAGATGAAAAACAAATAAAAAATTAGAGAAAAATGCAACGTCGTCCACAATATTTTTCACAACACTTTTACAACTAATGCTAAGTAGCAAGTTATTACAGCCTATTGTTGATGGCAAAAAAATAATTATAGTGATATTTTCAAATAAAAAACAAAAAACAGTTTAAAATCTAGGATTTGTTGTAAAAAATATTGTGAATGTTGCACTTCTAAAAAAAAAGAATAATAATAAGAGTTTAATTAGCAAACTTTTACTAGTTTTCATCTAAATCTACCACTAACACCACTGTTTTACTTACCACTATCAATCTACCACATCAACAAGTATGAAAAATTTTGTCAAATTTTTTTTGTCTTAAAATTTTTTTTTTAAAAAAAATTCTATGCAGTTCATGTTAATTAGTAGTAATTTTGCATCTAAATAAGATGATCAATTTTCGCCTTAGGCCCCCAAATGCATCAAGCCGCCCCTGTTTGAGAGAGTGTGTAAAACAATTCATATGCAAGTTTAATGCTTATAAAGATCATACATTTTTTAACTTTAATAGTGTGGACCATGAGACCAACTACGTTTCATGGGGGAGCTATCAATATTGGTGAACATTAATTATAAGTGGATGTGAATAATGGGTGAATAATTATTGAGCATGTATTTTATAAAAAGAATAGTGTTTATTATATACAAACTGTTTTAAATTAAACTACTATTTCAGTTACTTTTGGGAGAGTATGTAAAATAATTCATGTACAAGTTTAATGCTTATAAAGATCATACATTTTTGAACTTTAATAGTGTGGACCATGAGACCAACTACGTTTCATGGAGGGGGGGGGGGGGAGCTATCAATATTGGTGAACATTAATTATAAGTGGATGTGAATAATGGGGGATATATACATACTATGTTTATATAGTATATACTACATTTTACTATAAAGATTCTACTCTTTCACAATTGACTACCTTTTTATCATCCTTTGCCAATGTGGTGGCTACTCATTGGCTCACTATATATATCCATGCATGCTTCTTTTCTTTTTCTTTTCTTTTTGTACGTGGCAATATTACATACACTCGAGCCATGTATATATATACGTAGTGTTTTAGGAAGTTATATATCGCTTTCGACTAAATACGATAGAGCTTAAATTAATTACTAATTGATTAGGTGTAGATCGAGGGTCCATACATATGAATGCCACAAAGATGAATTATTCAAAAACATTACTGTATTTATGAAGCGTAGGGAACGCTGAGAAGAACACGGTCTCAATGTTGCCCACTTCACATGGGCTTGCCTTGGTTTTCATACACGTATTTTGTCACTTTGACAAGTGTGTGGTACTGAGAATTCAGATTACATAAAGCCATAAAGGGCTTCATTTTTTCGGATTTTGAGAAAATATGAAATAAATGTGGGAGTTGAAAGAAGACATTGTTGGCGTATTCTAAGCCGAATATAGAATTTGAAGCATAGATTCTTAAAAGAAAAGGTCCATTCAAATGCAATAATACCGCACTAAAAACAAAAACTTGGTTATTATTCCTCTCCGTTTCATTGCGACTATTTCCTCAGTTTCCCTTTAATTTCGTTTCCTCATTTGAGTACACACAACACCCGCTATATATATATCTACATGCTTTCTCTAAGTTCCTCTAAACATTTCTAATTTGATTTTTTCTCAAACTTGAAGAGTTCGATAATAAGAACTGAAAAATAGGTACTCTAAATTAGTATATCTTGCATGAATATATGTTGTCAAAACCTTTTTTTTTTAGTGATTGTGTTTAAGCTATAGTAGCCTAATAGTATTAATTTGCCACTACAACATATTGGAAGTGTTAAATATTAGCATTGATACACCATGTTGAATATGCTAGTATGGATGCGGAAGCGAAAGCATAAAATATAGAACACAGTAATACACGAGAGTTACGTGGTTCAGCCTAACGGCCTACATCCACGAAGGAAACCCTAAAGGGTTGCATCAATAATATATTAGAGTGTAGTACAAATCCTGTGTTACAATGAATTGTAACATGTGTATATGTAGTAGACTAAACCCTAGACTAATAGACTTCTAGTACAAGTAAGAGACTTGACTTGCACACAAAGTAGAATTAGGCTTGAGCCTATACTAATGGGCTAATATATCTTTAACACCCCCTCTCAAACTCAAGATGGAAGCTTGATGAAATCTTGAGATTTGATAAGGTTGAAAAGATCCCTTGAATGAAGTTTGGCTATGTGACGGTAGTTTGAGGAAGGCAATGGTCATGCAGTGTTGATGCGACTTCTAACGATAGCTTGACTATACCAGAGAGTTTTGACGGCAGCAGTAGGAAGCCAAAGAAGATGAACGCAACGAAAAAAAACACCGAGGAAGACAAAGATTGCTCTTAAATATACCACAAGGACAGAAAATCATAGCCACAGGAACCTGGCTCTGATACCATGTTAAATATTAGCATTGATACACCATGTTGAATATGCTAGTATGGATGCGGAAGCAAAAGCATAAAATATAGAACACAGTAATACACGAGAGTTACGTGGTTCAGCCTAACGGCCTACATCTACGGAGGAAACCCTAAAGGGCTACATCAATAATATATTAGAGTGTAGTACAAATCCTGTGTTACAATGAATTATAACATGTGTATATGTAGTAGACTAAACCCTAGACTAATAGACTTCTAGTACAAGTAAGAGATTTGGCTTGCACACAAAGTAGAATTAGGCTTGAGCCTATACTAATGGGCTAATATATCTTTAACAGGAGGTAAACTTTTATTATGAGGTTACTACTTATATACTACACTTTTTTTTCTTTTTCTTTTTCTTTTTTAATTTACAATTTACATGGTATTCTTTTCCTTAATTTGCAGAGAGAAGACATCAAGGATGCACGGACGCGGCTCCCAGGCCGGTGCACCCACGTCCAACGCGGCGGGACGCGGCGACGCGGGAGGGACGCCGCAGACCGTGCGTCCGTCCCGCGTCGTGCCGCGTCGCGCCACGTGGCGGATCCGACTCGGGCCGACGCGGGCAAAATCGGCGCCGACGCGGCCCAAATCGGGCCGAATCGGCCGTATCGGCCATATCGGCCGGCGACCGATACGGCCGAAACAGGCCGGAATCGGCCGAAACATGCCGGAATCGGCCGAAACAGGCCGTGAAAATCGCCGGAGAGGCCGAAATTCTGGCCTCAGATGCGTTTCTTGCCTTATTCTTTCTTTGTTTTGTGAATCATTTATATTAATGTGTTTTTTAAGAATATTTTAATAGTGAAAATATATAGAAAATATAAATAAAAATATTTTTAATAATTTTTTAATCGCCGAGTCCCGCCGCACCCGCACCCTAATTTTTTAAAAATTGCCGAGTCCCGCACCCGCACCCGAGTTCCGAAACGCACCCGTGCTTCATAGGAAGACATGGGGAAGGACTCGTACGAGGAAGCTATTGATGGTCTCAAGAAACTTCTCAGGTGTAACTCTATCACCAAGTCTTTTTTGTTCAATTCAATACAATTATATATTTTGGTACTCTAATGGAATAGAGAAATGAGATTAGTACATGTATATATATGTTTGACTTGGTTGCAGTGAGAAAGGAGAGCTGAAAGCTGCTGCAGCTGCAAAAGTGGAGCAGATAACAGCAGAGTTACAAACATCAACTTCTAATGGCGCGTTTAACCCAGTTGAGAGGATCAAAACTGGTTTCGTTCACTTCAAAAAAGAGAAATATGAGTCAGTAATCTAACCTATTTTTCATATTATTTGCCATATTATATATATATATATAGTTACTAAAGAAGCTCATGTATATTTGCTCGTAAATTGTTACCATAAATTGTGAATATATTTCACAATTCGCTGGTGCTTCTGTCCCAGAACTATGTGGACATTGTGAAAAGGTAAGCCTTTGCTTCCTCAAATTCTTTGCCATGATTATTGCCTTTAAAATTGCTAGTACTTAGCTAATTAGAACTAATAGAAAGGGAAGACAAAAAAACAAAAAAGCTTGTCCCAGCTAAACCTATACACATGCTAAACACGTGACAATAATTTAAGCCCAACATGTTAACAATCATGCATAAAGCTTCAGAGGGTGTTACTAATAATACTTAGGAAGAATTATCTGAATACTACAATATCATTTTTTTTAATCTCTATTAGTTTATGTTTCTTAACAAATTTGATTGATTTGTGATACAGGAGGCGGTGAATGTGTCACTTGGAAACCTGCTGTCCTATCCATTTGTAAGAGAAGGCTTGGTGAACAAGACCCTAGGATTGAAGGGTGGTTATTATGACTTTGTTAAAGGAACCTTTGAGCTTTGGGGGCTTGAGTTTGGACTGAATCCTTCTTTCTCCGTATGAACATCAACCATTATCAGTGACCTAATCTTGGTTCCCTAATTACTTTTTCTAAGTGCAATGTACTGTATCGTTGGTTTGATGATTTAGTAGTTTATAATATGAAATGGAGATCACCTGTGGGCTGTGGCTCCTTTTTATTACGGGTGTGCAAATAAAGTTCTTTTCTTTGATAAATAATAAACATGTTCTAGTGTCTTTTTTTTTTTTTCTTTTTCACTACTGCAATATTTTTCTTCTTTGTCTCTGTTTTAGGTAAAAGACGTGGCCACGATACTGCATTGGAAGCTCTAGGACACGCTTAGAGGCCATTCATTCCTGCAAAGATGAGGCTCTTCTTCATATGTATATGATAAATTGAGCTGGTTTATGTAGACTAAGCCTCTTTTATTTAGTCTCCTGAGACTGAATTTCATTGTTTATCTCAACTTCCTTGACATATACCTAACTTCTCAAGTGTCCGGCCTCATCCAATTATATACTTGATAATTTCAAGTGTTACAAAGTAATTGAAAATATTATAAGATGTAGAAACATATATACAGAAGATTAATTTACGAGGAAAAGCCAAAATATACTTTATCACCACTAAAAAATAGGATTCAATCTTTGGAAAGCCATGGTTTAAGTTCATCATGTGTTCCTATAACAAATTAGGGAATTATTCATTATCTTCCAATATAACAATTAAATTAGGGGGGAAAGAGAGAAATTTCTTCAATGATATATCGTAATGGCCAAAATGATTCATCACAAACAAAAGAGTAACACGCTAAACGTCCAACATCGGCCCCCACACACTGATAATTGTAAGCACATTCATAGGACACTTAATTCTAGAGTAGTAAGTAATTGATCCCAAATCCCATGAATATTTCAATTTCTAAGCACTGATAAAACCATAAATTTCATAACTTATGCAACTACTCCTAGTATTAACCCTTCCTCCTTGCTTTCCATAACAATAGTGAGAGAGTGTCCGAATTGTATTATTAAAACAGGTCTCACAAAAAAACCTAGAAAGATTTCTAGTACACTGAGCCAACCCATAGAGGTTGTTCAAGTCATCCAGCTTTTCCATTCATTTTTTGAGTTATAGAAGCTTTCTTGGCTAGTTGTCTCACAAAGTTAGTTGACTTGTAAAACATCATGGGCTGGTTTGGATACTCTTTGTTACACATAGAAGTTAGGTCCATCTTAAAAACTAATCTCGCCTGCACCTTTCTTTCCTTCTTTCTTTGTTGTTGTTGTTCTTTTTTTATTTATTTATTATTTTTCTCCTTTATAAGTTAGCATTTGCTAAGAAATTTGCATGTGTAGCATATTTTTCAAATGTGTTCTATTATAATAAACGAACTTCTGAAGCATACCTCTTAATGACCAAAGAAAAGGAAGCAGTTTGTACTACTAACTAGTACAGAAATTTTGTTGGTCCTCATAGAGGAATGAATATCAATGTCAAGCAAAATTAAAAAAGTCCCATCCCAGAAGTCCATCAGGGTTGCTTAAATCTAAGTCGCTCTCAGAGTACTCCCAAAAAGAGTTAATATAACTCTTGCTGATTTCTGATTTTTGCGAGTCTGAGGCCTTACCAAAATTCTGAGTGCCTATACTTGCCTCATCTTCAATAGCTTTGCTGGTATTACAACAAGGACTTACAGTTCTGGAAGTCTCAGAGACTATCACTGTCTTGGAGTTATTGAGGCCTGTAACACCAAGATGACTATTTTGCTTCTTGAGGCCCAGCTTTTTGCTCAGATGAGAGTTCCAGTAGTTTTTCACTTGATTGTCAGTTCGTCCAGGCACCCGTTTAGCAATCAAAGACCACCTAAACAAAAGAATTTAGTTTTAGAAAGACCCCGCAATATTGAGAGATTTTGTGTACTCTGTATGACCTTTATTAATTTCAGAAAGAAAAAACAGGGCAGGTATCATATTCAGAAATTGTTAGCACTACTGCTACAACAATTTAATTACCATTGACCCATCTACCTAGTATAAATCCTTTTGCAATTTACTGCAAATAATACTTCATGTAATTGCAATTAGAGTCCATTCCTAACTGCGTATTCAGAAGGACAAACTATCATGGTTGCTTTTCAATAATTCCTCCAATCCCAAGTTTCATGGAATCAAGTTCAAAAAATAGGATTTTCTTCTTTATGGGACCATGATCATCCTTATAGAGAACTTAGGCAGTTTCAAGGCCTTAAAAAACACAAAATAAAATCCCAGCCTGGCTAAATGAGAAGCATTCAAATGCAGCTGAAATACAGAATTAAGGCATATATATATATATATATATAAAGGTCAAAACCAGTGCACAAAACTCACACTTTTTACTGGTCTGGGAGAGGTGATTGGTAATATTGCCAAAAGGAATTACCTGTTTCCAAGGAGATTATGAAGTCTGATAATAAGGTCTTCTTCTTCCTCAGTAAAACTGCCTTGCTTCACATTAGGACTTAGGTAATTCATCCACCTTAACCTACAACTCTTCCCACATCTCTTCAAATCTGTATCACATTAGAAAATAGATAATTAGAATCCTTTTTCTCTATTAAAAAGCAATGCAAAAGAAGTATATATTTATCCCACCAACAAACAAGTAAATCAATAAAGAAACATTTCAACCTGTCTTCTTAGCAGCAAGATTCCACTTTCCTTCTCCATGCACCTTAATGTAATCCGTAAGTATCTTGTCTTCTTCCTTAGTCCATAAACCCTTCTTATATGTGTTCCCTTCCTCCATCATTTTCTTTGTCATTGTTGTTTCTTCTTGCCAATTGAGAAAGTGGAGGAAGAGAAATATTGGATAATTTTCCTACTTTCTTGACTACTTTATGTAGTTGTGAAGAGCTGTAATGGGGGACCCCTCGTGTGTGTGTAACTATTATCCGAACTTTATAACGAGATAATGATGGAGACTGTTACACAGTATCTGACTGTGCTAGGACTATAGGTATTGAAATTTCAAACAAAAGAGGGTGACTTTGGATGATTTACAATGCAGAGTTGGCACACATCTTGACACTGCATTTATTAGGTTCATTGTCAAACTTTATGATACTGGCAATTGCAAAAGGCTGTTTGTATTGACGAGCTCCCCCTCGAGCATGATCTCATTTTCAATACAAGATCCTCAATTGAAGAATATGTTTTGGTGTAAGTCAATGTACAAGTGTTTTGTTTTTATTTTGTTTTCCTTTAATTGTTAAGTAACACACACCGGATTTAAACCTTAGAACTTATGATGTTACCCTCCATCTTATTATTAAAGGATTATTAAGAGAAGAGTTAGTATCATTTGAGCTAATGCTCATTGACAAGTTTATGTACAAATCTTGTTACATAAATACAACAAAAGAGAGCCTAATAGACTCACTAAAAAATTAGTGTTAGCATTCTCACAACTGCATTTAGTTTTCTTAAGTTGTTGGTTTATAATTATACATGATCAACAATTAGATCTACACTATTCCTTTTTTTTTTTAAATTTTAATTCTTGGCACTTAAAAACAAGCGGGGAAGGAGATTTGAATTGAAATCCAAGTGCTCTTCAATTAGAGACTGAATAATACCAGTGTACCATAAGGTTCTTGACAATCTAGATTGTTCCTTGATGTGCCATGAGAGTTACTCTCCAATTATTTTCCAAGATGCAAGCTCGCTCTTAGGGCCGGCCCAAGATAGTTTGAGGCCTAAGGTGGAAATTTTAAAGGCCTTTTACATCTAAATATCACTTAAATAATATTTAGTTTTTATTATTATATATTTTTTATTTCAAATCTATTATTAATTCATACTTATTAATATGACTAATTCACCCAAAGTAAGCTAATGATACTTACTATATAGGTTTTATAAACTAGCATATCACCAATTCAAAAAAAGTTATTCAAATATTCATTTATTATACTGTTTAAGTGACACCAATAATATTATTGTCACATCAGTTTATAAGTTTTTTGTTGTAAAATTTGTATTAGCTTTAGCATTTTTCATTCACTTAATGGAGATTAGGTTGCATTTCTATTAATTCATATTTTTTTTTGGATAAAATGTTAAACTTACTATAAATTTTATTACAAAAGCTTACAAATTGATGTGACAATAAGGTGATACTTCAACAAAAGAATAAATTAGTATTGGATTACTTTATGTGATTAGTGACATATCAATTTATAAGACTTTTGTAATACACTACCACAACTCTAATATTTTAGGCCTTGTGAAAAAAAATGTATACCTAACTCACATTTTTTCTTTAATAATAAAAAAACAAAAAAAACTTATTGCCCCCATTTTTGGGGGCCTTTCCATGTTAGGAGGCCTTAGGCCATGGCCTAGGCCTAGGGCCGGCTTTGCTTGCTCTTAAAACAATTAAACCTTAATGTCAGAATACCTTTATTTTTTGAGGGCACCTCAAGATTGGCTATTTCACTAAAAAATTCTTGTGCCACACCAAAAGGCATAATATTGGCCACAACTCGCCCATAAGACAAGTTGTGGTTGGTGGAGGGTTGATGATTGGTCCATGTGGGGATACCTCTCCACCAACCACAACTCGTTACATGGGCGAGTTGTGGCCAATGTTGTGCCTTTTGATGTGACGCAATAATTACTCCTATTTCACTAGGAGCAGGAATCCGTAGTCAAAAGTGAAAAGTTCATATTCATTATTGCACCAACATTGTGCAAATGCACTATTTCCAAATTGGGAAAACCTACGTGATCTATGTTTAAAAGGTGTAGTAGGCTTTTGACAATGGCCAATTCAATTCTATCCATTTTTAGACACTTTGTCCTATACGGTAGTACTCATAAAGAGAATCATTAATCCTGCACCGTCCTCCTCTGTTTGAAGCATTTATTGATTATTTAAGCGGGCACAGAATTATTGTTAACAATAATTCAGTACGTAGTCTGTCCTCTCTCGCCAGAGTGGACTGACTGTGAAAGAACACACTAATCAGAGCACACATCAGGATCTTTTCTTGAAGGTGTAACTCTTAACCAGAATTGAGCATTGGAACGCATTTAACATAGCCAAGCTACTATCAAGCTAATTGCAGAAAGAGTTAAGACTTAGACCTTAAAGAATGCGGGAGTTCAAGAATTTCCCTTTCCCTCATTCAACACGTCTATCGAAGTGGTATTATGTTTAACAGTTACATGTAACATCCATTTCATATGAGAATGGGTGTCACACTTGTGGAGTTGACGCTTATATTTAAAGGGATGTTATATTTCATAGTTACACAAAATATAAATTCTTATTTGAAGCTGGCATGCACCATGATAACAAAGAATAAAAATTATTTATCTCATTTTTAGAGTTCCACTTTATGCTCCAGTAGCATTGTTTTTTCCTTCCTCATTTTAAACTTCTTTAAATAAAAAATAATAATAATAATATAAAAAGAAAAAATGAAAAAAAAGAGGAATATGGAAAAATTGTGATTGGCAAAACATAAAGTAAAACATTCAACATGTGACAGTGGCATGATTTTTATTTGATAACAAAAGCATAAGCACATATGCAGGAGTCTCCTGCAACTTGCCACTCGCAAAAAAAAATGAAAGAGATGTTGATTACAGTATTTGTAGAATGGCCCAATTCATCCCCTATCAGATTCATTGAGGTGAAAGAGACAAACCTACCCTCCGTATTGAGATTTCCAGATAAAATTATCCTCTGTTAATGGTACTGCACTACCTGTACACCATTCACCATGAATTGCTACTTTGCAAGGTACATGCACTGCCTTGATCATGACTTACAGAATCAACCAAGTAAATGGACTCCATCCTTATCCCTTCATTACTAGACACTGACACACAGTGTTCTCTACATGCCTGAATGTCTGGACTCCATGCCATGACAAATGTGATGATTTCTTAATTTTAGAATCAATAGCACTTCACTACAGCAGACTACAAGGGCCAAAGTCACTGAAATTCTAACACTGACAATGAAACCATAATGATGACTACCTAGCGTAATTAGGGAGCTTGGTTGGCTGCTTGCAGCATGCTACAAGATTAGGCAGTTCAGTAAAGTGTACTGAGCTACTAGGTATGGCTCTTACATCCAACTTTAGTTCTTTAATTCTTTTTTGCTTTCAATTGATACCCATTAAAGGAGATTACAGTTGCACAGTTTTACCTCAAGAATATGAAAACTTTGTTACAGCATTTGCAATACATATGTACATCAGGACCCCTTAGCAAGAAACAATTAATACACAAATATAATGACATTTCATCCTATATGTACTGGGCTTAAATATACATGTACCTAAAATATACGTGCAGGACCGCTAGGCATATCATGACTCATCAGCCTTCGGTTCAAGGGTTACAGGAATCTTCTCCTTGTGATCACCACGCAACACCTCCACAGTCACCTGAATGCCAAAATAATTAATAAGAAACAAATATTTTTTAACTTGGTTTTTAGATTTAAAAATAATTCTAAACTATGTTAGTCAATCTTTTTGGATAAAGAAGCCCAATACTTTTTTTTGATAAGTATAAAGAAGCCCAATACTAAATAACTTTTATTAGTATTGGGCTTCTTTTTGGATAAAACAATTATCAAGAAACAATTTCATTTAAGTATGTTTGATCTTCTCTAACAGAATTCTAATTAAATTATGCATGTTCTTTTATACATTTTATAATCGACTTTTTATTTGTTTATACTTATTAAATAAATGTGTATCATATATAAATATTTTTACCAAACATCCCCGTGTAATCATGGATTACTATAACTATTTGTTTGACTATTGAAAGCAGTCTTGAACCATATTTATCTTACTTCATCACTAAAAAAATTAATATATGAAGTCTTTGATTCAATTGCATATTGTCATCAGAGAGTTTCTCATTTTGAAAAATTATCTCTGCCCCTTGCACCATCCCACCCAGAGAGAGAGAGAGAGAGAGAGAGAGAGAGAGAGATACCTTCTCGCCCACTTTACATTGGTCAAGAATTCTGTACAAATCACTGCCATTGGTGACCTTCTTACCATTCACAGATGTTATGATGTCACCCAAAATGAGTCTACCATAGGCATCACGTTTGGTTGGTTGCAGGCCCTGCAGCATAGAGATTGATCAACTCTCATTGAATGGAAGAAAAAAACTATCAAACCTAAAGAAGCTAATGTCAATAAAAGAAGGAAGATCAAAACAAAGCATCTCACCTAATAACCACAAAACTAATTTGAATAATATATACAACTCTTAAAGGAAAATGAGCACAACACTTTCCTGGCAGGAAATTTCATTTCCATGTAACATAAAGCTCAAAGATAGAAAGCGTACATACCGCTTTACCAGCTGGCCCACTTGCAGGAGCATCTAAGACAAGCACCCCACTTACACCCAACTGCTCCACTGATTGATCAGGTGCAAACTTAATTCCTAAAATTGGTCTTGTAACCTTCCCAAATCTCACCAACTGGTCAACAATGCCACCTACCTGGATATGTAAGAATTAGGATAGTGACTTAGTCACTCACCGAAAACAAAGAAGATAGCAACTTAGTCTAAAGCATAAAGATAAGGAAGTTTTGTATCTCAATTAGATCTACATGATGCCTATAACTAAGATCTCCTATCAAAATAAAAAGGAAAATTCTACAAAATAACTCACGGTATCAACAGGAATTGAAAATCCAACACCAGAGGATGCACCAGATGGAGAATATATAGCCGTGTTTATCCCAATCAGACTTCCAGAACTATCTAATAGAGGCCCTCCACTATTACCAGGATTGATGGCAGCATCTGTCTGTATAACATCCTGAATAGGTCGGCCAGTAGCTGCAGAACTGATTTCTCTGCGAAGCCCACTAAAGAAAAGAATAGAAATATCACTTTAGTAAACGCACATTTTCATATAAATCTCAAGGCATGCTTATTTCTTGATAAATAACATGAAAAGGCCACATTTATATTGAGAAATTCAGCAGAAGATATTAATACAGGACAAATATGAATAGTTCACACACACACATATACACATTACACACAGTTTTTTTTTTTTTTTTTGATAAGTACATACACAGAGATTTGAACTTGTTCATGTACATTTTTGTTTCTCCATTAGTCTGTAAATAAATAGAAATATTATATAATGTATGTTGTTTCCAAAATACTAAAAGGATTCACAAAAGTACAAAGTTTAGTTACAAAGTTGTAGCCTAAGGCTACAAACAACTCAGATAAATTGACATGTGTAAAAATGGCATGTGCACTGCACGTGATTACCTAACTAAACTTAACCCTTTCCTCAAAAAAAAAAACTAAACTTAACCCCATAAACCCAAGTAGTTAACCACACCACGTATTAAATATATATATATGTGAATACGTATTTATCTCTGAGTTACTTATCTCTGTCTCTCTCTCTGTAAACCAGCTCCACCAGTCACCCCCAAACTCTACTCTGTCTCCACTACCAACCTACCCAGTCTCCGCTGCTCAAAGCCACCTCTTGTTTGCCGCTCTGCTGCTCAAAACTACTACCCTTTTGCAGACAAACACAAAAGATCTGCATTTTATTCCTTCAATTTGTTCTCTAAGTTACTAGAATTTATGGATTCGTGTTCATATGCAGAGGCTGTATTTATCTCAACAATGAAAGGAAAAATTGAGGATGTTTCTTTGTTTGAAATAGTAAAAGAAGCAGAAGAACAAAAGAAATCCATGTTTATGATACAAGCTCCGTTGGTACTCATTTGCCTGAAACAAAGGGAGAGCTAATCCATAGGATTTTGGTTGTATTTATCTCAACAAGTAAAGAAATCGATGATGTATCTTTGGTCAAAATAGTAAAAGAAGTTGGTTGTGTCGTTGCTTGTTATTATGTTAAAACATATGCTGCTGGTTTATGAGTCTAGGTTCTTTACTTTTATCATTGATTCCTATGTATTTATGATTTATATCTTATTGCTGAATTTGCAAAAGCAAATTTGAAACTATTTCAGATCCTTTGCATTATTGCAACATGAATGGAGTGGCAGATAGATGAACAAGAGGTGGCTTTGAGCGGCGGAGACTGGGTGGGCCAGTGGTGGAGATAGAGAAGAGTTTGGGGGTGACCAGTGGAGGGAGAAGAGGGTTTGGGTTGACCGGTGGGAGCTGGGTTACAGAGACGTCGAAAAGAGAGAGAGAGAGAGAGAGAGAGAGAGAGAATGTATATGCATTCGTACTTTTATTTTTTTTAATAGGTGGTGTGGTTAACTAGGGTTTGTTGGGTTAAGTTTAGTTAAGTATTCATGTGCAGTGCACATGCCATTTTTACACTAGTCAATTTCTTGGGGCAGTTTGTAGCCTTAGGCTACAACTAGTTTTGTAGCTAACCCTTGTCCTTCACAAAATGTGAAACAACAAAAAAATCACAGCCAATGCCACTAGCATTTTAGCAACTTTGGCTATATTAAACAAGGTTCATGCACAAAATTTAGAACACTTCTAAAAAATGTCAAAACACTATTATATATCACAAATACTAGCATTGAGCAAATAAACTTTAACGAGTTTAGTACCTGATAACACCAGTTGTAAGAGTATGGTCAAGTCCAAACTGCAAAAAAGAAATTAAGACAAAGGTTTAATTGGTTGGAATAAAGAATTAATAATATTAATGGTATATGATGATCAAAGTCTTGATTTGGCAATCATTGACAACATGTAGAGTTGGATTCAACCATAGGTAACCAGCTCTGATGAATATGAAATGCACCAACCACAAACCATTTGGAAGCCTTTTCTCTGATATTAGGCCAAACCTGATATAGGGGGAAAAAAAGTTTTTCCAGGCACTTTTTTGGGAAGATGAGATGAAAGCAAATGAATTTTCTCATGCTTAATATCAAACTGGGCACTATGCATATGGATTAAAAATATTAAAAGAAAAATTTATGCTGTTTTGAAATTATTAAGAAATAAACTATTCCCTTGGCTGCCAAAAGTGAATGTTCTCAGTAATTCAGAATAGTAGTATGTTCACATACTGGATAAACAATACTATTTCAAGCAATAGTGCAATGAAAAAATAGATTACGCAAGCAATGTAAAACTAACACTCACAGGGTTTCCAATAGCAAAAACTTTTTGACCAACAAGCAGGTCCGCAGAGATTCCAACAGGTATGGGTCTCAGTTTGTCTTTGGGTGCATCAACACGCAACACAGCAACATCCTTATCTTGGTCGAATCCAACAACTCTTGCATCATAAGTTGTCTGGTCAGCAAGAGTGACTCTGTACAGAACTAGCACCAATTTAAATGCGAACAATAAGGAACTTAAAATTTAAAAATGACAACCTGATATGACATTTTGAAACTTTTTGAGAATAAAATCTTACATGAAACATATATTATAGTCAGCAGGTTTGACTACAGGGGAATCGCATGTCATAGATAACAAAGAACTCAGTGAAGGAATTAATTCATGATAATCAAAACCAGCGCCAATTGAAGACACTGGTCAGTCATTAATGCAAATAGTTCTATGCTCTCCAGAGACAAAGGTGAGAAAATTTCGTAGGCTGACAAAAGTAGTTCGGGCACAGCAGCTAATATGGATAAGGACTGAAAAGTGAAAACTTAACAATCCCTGTTTCCTGAGAAGCCACATTATAAGCAGCAGTATGAGTATACAATCATGCTCATTGCCAGTAACAACTTCCCTAACAGTTGAAGATGTATATAAGTGTCCATAACTTCCAGACAGATGGTTTCCTTGGCGCAATATATGGCATGTTAAAGTTCCTCCCCAAGTAACATTTTTTTTTTCTTTTTTTGGAGGACAGCAGCTTTAATTAAAGAGAAATGATATGTCTACAACAATTTTACAACAAATCCTAAATGGCAAGTTGTTATTAGTTGTTATAATTGGGGCAAAAAAGTAATCTTAGCGTTAGTTTGAAATTTGAACCAATAACAACTAACCACCTGTGATTTGTTGTAAAAATGTTGTAGACGTAGCATCTCTCTTAATTAAAATATTAACAATGGACAACATGCTAAAACCCATTACAATCACTAGTTGGCATTGTAAGTGCAAACACAATGGTGAGTCAGTGGATCACCTCTTCTTTCACCATGACGCTGATTGCGATTTATGGTCTCTTATTCTCAATATGAGTAGGGATAGGCAAAAGATTTGACTTCAGCATCTAGAGTAATGGAGTTTTTAGATCAAATGAATTGTCATTATTATTAATTTTCTTCCTTGCTTACTATTGACTCACCTACCTGTGTACTTCCCATGTATGAATGATGTAATATGGATGTGCCCAACAATTATTGTACTGTTTTTCATCTTTGGTTTCCTAATAAAGTTACTTATCAGAAAAATCTATTTTCTTCACACCGAGTACCCTCAACAGCTTTGGTCATCTAGATTGATTGGTTATCATAAAACTACATCTCCATTCCAAAAAGCAAAATGGCATGGCCCCAAAATAGAAGTGTTCCAATCCCTTTTCTTTTTTTAAAAAACAATCACACAAATCCATTTCATTATTACAGAAGACCATCCAAAAGGAGAAAGGATTGATAAAAAAAAAAACATGTAAATGAAAAGAACAAAAATGAAGGAACGAACGAACCTAAGATCAGAAGCGCCACGAATGACATGGTAATTGGTAACAACGTGACCCTGTTTGTCCCACACGAACCCTGAACCCGAACCCTGCGGCACTTCTAACACGTCCAGAGTAAACGCGTCCTGCCTAAAACAAAACAATACAAATCGAAAGCATCAAAACCAAGCAAGCAAGCACAGCCGAATTCACAAATAGCCGAACATAGTGAAGTACTTGACAGCGAGATTGGTGATGTAAACAACGGAGGGAGTGTTCTCTTGGAAAAGGCGAACGGTGGCGAGCTCATCGGTCTGTAATTTCCTGGGAGTGGTGACGACGAAGGCGGAGGCGGAGTCGACATCGCCGACAAAGAGAGAGATGGATAAGGCGAGTGAAGCGCAGAGAAGGAGGAGGGAATCTAGGGCGGCTGAGGAGAAGAAGAAGAAGCGGTTTTGTTTGGCGAAGAGGTAGTTGTTATTGTTGTTACTACTACAGTTTGGGGTTATGAGAGAGTTTTGGTGGATGGAAAGGATAAGGGGATTAAGGGAGGAGCGGGGAGGAAAGAGGGATTTGGAAGAGGAGGAGGGAAAGGAAATTGGTTTTCTGTTGTATGGTGATGGTGGTGGTGGAGAAGAGGCGTGGAAGAATGTGGAGTTGAGGAGTGAAGAAGCAGCCATTCTTTTGGACAGACTGGACAGCTGCTGTTAAGGGATTGACTCCTATGAGATCATCACCTACTTTTATATATTATAATACTTGCTTCTATATGTGTGCTACTGTGCTTTGCTTCTATAGGTGTGCTTTCTCGACCGTCGTTTTCATACTTCTTTTATATATTATAATACTTGCTTCTATATGTGGGCTTTCTCGACCGTCGTTTTCATACTTCTCTAATTCCATTGCTTCTTTCTATATTTTGTAGCAAGGATGGGTATAATTACTAATTATTAGGGGAGGGAGATTTGATGTCTTCTTTGAAATTATTAGGAATGGATAATTAGTTAAGAGTTATAAAACTTTTGACAGTAGTTATGTGTTTTGGTTAACTTAATTTGATACAATTCTTTTTTCTTTTTCTTTTTTTAATTTTTACTTTGACTCGGTGTTTATTATACCCAAACAATTTTACATAGTCCAAAAATAACTGAATCTATGACTTGAAGTTGCAATTTCTAGGTTGAAAATTGTAACTTTAAGTCATGATTTTAGTAATTTTTTTAAGTTATGTAAAACAATTTGTGTGCAATAAATATTATTCATATATATATATATATAATTCAGTAGTTACAACGGGATGCTAACTAATTAAGGTACAACACTCTTGACAATGCAAGAATAAAGAGCAATAATTATTAAGCACGTGTAATAGATTTCAAATTGTATGGTAGCCTTGTAAAAAAAAATTGCAATGGTCTCCAATGTTGGATGGTGTATATATATAAGTGAATGCATTACATCCTAAAGCTTACATGAAGTATTCTCTATTGCTATTTACCAATCATGAGAACTTGGAATAGAAAATTTGCAATGCAAATTGCAAGCCTCTATGGATCTTTCAAAGTGTCTTTAATCGTTTAAAATAATTGTTATTAGAAAATTTTGATACTTAAGATGATATGTGGTTAAGTGTCCAATTTTTATTTATGAAGTTAAATAGCAAATTGTAGGAAGTAAAGTTGGAAACAAACTTGCCTTTTTATGATTTTAAAATAGCTTTGATAAATTAATTTCCTTCTTTAATCAAATTACTTGCAAAGTAGATGAGCACGAAGACCTACGTTGCATTATTAACACATCCTGTCACGTAGGAATGTTCTACACTAGAAAAGAGAGATCTAGGCAATAGCCGAAGCACACACGTGATCCAACGAGTACCTTCTTCTAACCTTATTATGCTTACCACATTTCACTTCACAATTTCATTTTCACATCCTATCCATTGAAAAAAGAAGCCCACTATCAAGAAAAAAGTTGAGCGAGTGAGATTTCTTCACCTCAGTATGGTAATTGTGGTCCCTGAACCGTAGGCATCATTTTCAAAAGATTGATGAATCAGAGATCCCATATTGCAACAGTTCTTATAAATTAATTTAAAACAAAAGAGCTCTAACTCATTGATGTAGAATGACTACTCAACAAAAATCAATCCTACGGAAAAGAAAGAAAGTTACAAAATTTTATCAAAAGGTCGCAATTCCCTTGGTATGCCATCAAAATTTCCAGCATTGACGTCTGATTGTAGCATAGGACGCTTCCCTTCCCAAACAATGCCCTCTGCTAGGTGCTCCATGTTTGGTGTAAGCATTACATAATTTGGATCAGCTCTTTGATAACTGCAAAATAGGAAGATGATAACTCTATTACTGACAGATGTAATTGGTGTAGCATGTCAAATCCAATAACTTATAAAGTAAAAGTTATTGTTTACTAATATGAAAATCCATAAAATATTTGAGCTTGCAGGGCAGAAGTTGATGATGATTAGAACTAAACATATTTGGAAACAATAATTTTAAGAAGAAAGGGGTGAAAAGTAAAAGCAAAAAAACAAGAAACCTGGCTTCTCTCAGATTCTCGACACGAATGCCAAATCCAAAGGCTGTCTTTCCAATAACACGATCTCTAGTAGCTGCAAGATAGTGGGATTTACTGAGTTGGTAGTAGAAACCCATAAATAATTGAATGGTGCATCTTCTATCGTAGGAAAACTAGCCCTATGGATGATAAAAACAATTCTATAATTCTTTGCTACTCAGGCTCAACTCAAAGCAGATCTAAGAGCACAAGTTTAGATATGTTTCAAACATCATCAATATCAGACAAAATAATTGTTTGTCAAGAAATCAATTGTTCAGAGGAGAACAACTAATGCACCGTTAAGAAAGTGTGTGTTGATCCAAGTTGAGCAAACAAAAAAAAGTAGAGGGAGACTAAAAATCAGATTAGTAATAGTAATAAAAAATGACATGTCAATTAAGAACTAATAGAGAGTATGACTTTAGATAGAATCATAGAATAGAGTGAAGGAAAAATAATACATGTGGCCGACCTTAACTAATATGTTGAGGATCCATAGTTGATCATAAAATTTTGAGACTAAGGTTTTATTGTTAGTGGGACATCAAATGGAATCTACATAATTCCACAATGCTATATATACTATCTAAAGAATGCACCATCTTCACAAGTAATTAACCTATTATTATTAGCATTTACATCCTGAATACTGCATTGATATAGCACACACTATGTTAACATGGAACAGTTCCATTGCAATTATAGGTCTGAATACTCTTCAGACATTAGTATAGGCTTCTAATAAAATGCACTGAACCATTTGTGCATCTCCCAGTCCACCAAGTCGGACACATACCATAGTGGCACAGCCTCACCAACTAATACACAAAGGTTTCATGAGAAAAATTGTATATACCTACGTGTCTAATTAAGTAGAAAGTATTAAATCTAATTGTAACTATAAAAATAAATTTTTTGGTCAACCATGATACAATCAACCAACTACAGGCACCTGAAATGTTGAAAGTGAAAGCAGGTTTCCACCATGACTTGAATGCCAAGGACGCAGATGAACTCTGAGGCCCCACTTTTCCCTGCAAAGATGGGTATTGATACTTTTCAAACCTGATACAATCAGTAGTTATAAAGCACATGGTTGCACCAGAAGCACTACCTTCAGCAAGAAGTTTTTATTGGCTTGCCAGGATGCAGCCACTTGAAAAGTGGACTCAGGGATCTTGTTTGATGCATTGGCATCTTCGACCCTTTAAAACAAAATCATAACAAAATTAGATATCACCACAATGGTTATAATCAGTTCTGTTATTCACTTATTTGTAATACCTTGAGTGCAACTCAAAGCCAAAGTCAATATAATTTGTAATTCCAACTACTTCATCTTCTTCAAGGGGGTTCTGGATCTGTTTAGTTGAGGCAGTTCAAAGACTTCATCAGAAAAATTTTGAACTAATAAAAGAAAGAAACTTCATCACAAAAACATATAACAAGAAAAAAGAATGATAATTACAGTTATTTCTGGATGGATGTTTAGGGGGCATAATACTGGAAATTGGTTTTTGTAGTAAATGACATGCATCCATATATTACTTGCACAATGAACATACTTGGTCAAGATTCTACACATCTTATTCCAAATCAACCAACCAAGCAAGGGGCTCAATTAGCCACCCATAACCATTGTTGGCCTGACTAAAACAGGGTCCTATGGTGATTTAAAAACATGCAAGTAGATACCCATCCATTAATCCTGAAGAGAAGTACACAACAAAAAATATAGCTCAAAAAATGCTGCACAACCTAGAAACAATATATTTATAGTCAGTGTCCTGCGCTCCGTTAGAAGCCTAACAGAGGATCAATAAGAACAAGCATTTGAAAAATAAAAGGCCATGCAGGAGACAAGGACAAGGAAGGAAAAAGAAGAAGATACATACCTGTCTTTGGACAACCACATGTTGATAGAATGAGGCAATGAGCTGCAGGTTATATCAGCATACGACATTTCAGCAAAACAAGTCAAAAAATTAAGTTACATATTGCAAATGGAGTCATGCAAGCATGCAAGGTAGGGATAATGAGTGGGAGAAATTAACAAAATTTGGAGATTTTTTTTACCCGAAAATTTGAAGAAATTTACTAAGCAACATGTTGATCCAAGATCAAACACTGATTTCAGTGTGGAAAATATTAAAGGTGATCCATCATTTGACACATTAACCCAAGACTAAAAATCTTATTCTCGCCACCAAGATCATACCATGATAGATATCTTCTTTGAGAAGTCACAATGTTGTATGAATATAATTGGCTTAACAGTTAAAAGCATAAAGTTCCTTTCATGTGTAGCTTGAATTAGGGTGAGAGATCCATATCATCATTCCAATCACAGTTAACGGGTGATTTAGTGTTTTTTTATCAAATCACATGAAATAGATTAGTGGAGAAAACATGACAAATAATTGCTTGTAAGTATTTTTTTATGGAAATTTTTTGCAAGTATTTAGATCATGCTGAATTCCCAAACCATGCCCCAATCTTTTACCAGATTTTCATCGAGTTTCTTTCCAGAGCCATTTTGTAAAAGACTCCATACAGGCAAAGAGTTATGTTTGCCTATGCATCTAGCGTGTGGACAGCTTTGCCTTCAGAATATATAGAAGGATCTATGATAAAAAAAAAAAAATCTGATTTGTGGAATTGTACATCCACCTGTGCAAATTGATTAGAAATTTATCAAACACACATCACATATTAGTTTGAAAACAAGATTCATTAAACAATCATATTAAAAGCAAGAAACAAAAGGCTAATTCTATGTTGCCTTTATTTCTCGAGTCAAAATTTTCAATGTTGGGCATGAGGATAACATAGGCACAATTGCAGCATAATTACATTAAAATAACATCCCACAGAGAACAATGCCACGGAGTCCAAGAATGAGGAAATCTATTGCTATTTGCAAGTATAAGAAGTTGTGAAATACCATGAAATATGTAGCTCACAAAGACCAACAAATTAGCTTCTTTCTTTGTTCTCATTTCAAGTGGGGATTAAAGCAAAATCACAGTGATCAAACAATCCCAAGTATCTCTTCTTCTTCTCTGTTTTATATTACAGCTTTAACATTCTAATTTCTAGCAATAATACTGAATCTATTCTGATACAAATGAAGCAATCATTTGGGGTAGAGAGAGAGAAACTGTCAGGCACATATTCAAATGGGTATATAATTGAAACTATCTGGAACAAACCTCAGAACTTTTAGCAAGTTCAATACCAAAATTGAAGGATGGACTCAGGGGGCTGCCTGATCCTGCTCCATAGCCAATTGCACAACTCCAATCATTTAAATTTTTATAATTTGCACGATCATTGCTTCCATCTAATAAAAGCAGCATTAAAAAGTTAAACAATTAAAGTCAATTTAGATCTTGCTCAAATTCCAGTGTCACATAATATAGTGCTCATATTACACACATGCAACATGACCTACTTGAAAGGATATTAAAAAATAACAATGACACCCACTGAGCAAAATGACACATTCATGCAAAGCATTCTTAGAGACGAAATGCATCTTTTTCCAAGACTTATCAAGAAAAAAACTTGAGTTTGACACTGAATTAAACATTAATAGAAAGCCAGGGGTAAATAGAAACATTTAAAGTAAGAATAGAAACATGTGAGAATAGCAATTTCAGCATAGGCCAGAGAGCCAATTCACAAACTCAACTAATTGTTTAACAAATTGGCATAAAATGTTTAATATAAGAAATTTGGCAAGTAAAACTTACACTGTGGCTCATATTGCACTCCAGCAGTTAGCCTTCCCACCTTGCTTACCAACCATACACTTTTTGCAAATTCATCTTTCACTGGAAAGTATGATGAGTATATAATTCAGAGGTTTTCATCACATATTCCATATGATAGTTTTGTGAGTGTACACATAATATTTCCAAGGTTGCAACATGAAAAACTAAAAATCAAATGGGAATAAGAAGAGAGTTACTATCTCAATTTTCATCTGCAGTCTCAGAAGGGTTGAACAAAAATTTTCTTTTTATTTGGGGAAAGGGATGGAAAGAGGGGTGGGGGGTTGGGGAGCAAACTGATAAATTATATTCTTAGCAAGGTTCTAGCACTTTTTTTTATATTTTTTGATGAACAAGGTTCTAGCACATATTACTAGTGAGGATCTTGCAATAAATTTGAACAGTTTCTGTGGCCAAGTATCACCTTGGAAATTGTCCTACATTGCTTAAGAGAGTATGTTGTGTGTAGTATGACTTGTCCCACTCTCCTTTAAAAATTAGCATGGCTTTTGAGTGGAGTTGTGGTGTGTCTTTGTGTTAGAACCCCTTTCTCTCTCTCTTGTGTGTGTGTGTGTGTGTTTGTTTCTCAAAAAAGAAAAGTATCACATCAGAAGGCATCCCTTACAAAAAAAGATGGGCCATCTAAAATGATGTAGTAAGCAGCTGGCTATGGCTTCTCCATTTCCCTGACCCTCCCCCTAAGTCTTTAGAACCAACAACTCTAAGTATAGTTGACTAAAATATTCTTTTCATCCTTAAAGTTTGCATGAATTTGGTTTTCCAGTCATAAACTTTAAAATGTTTGTTTTTCGTCCTTAAAATATTGTAAATGTTATGCATTCTATCCTTAAACTTTGAAAAATATTTTTTTCATCCCTATTTTCATACTTAATATGTTGAAAAAAGTTCTTTAAAAATTTTAGGGGTGAAAAACAAAATTTTTAAGTTTAGGGAAAAAAAAAATTCATGCAAACTTTAGGGACAAAAACAATATTTTAGCCACTATTGTTTAAGCTTAAAAATAATGGACAAAAAAAAATTCAAAACAAAGGGGGGGGGGGGGGGGGGGTGGGGGGGGGGGAATATAATATCAAGTGTTATAGTATAGAAATTGATTGCGATAAAAAAAACAAAAGAAATTAATAATTATACTCTCTTTAGGAAAAATTCTCACAGCCAGAAAATAGTGATCACAGCAGATCTAAATTAGTGAACAGTGCCTCATATATCATGTGTTCACAGAGAGGGAACTTATTGTCCTAAAACTCAGATCACATACAGGATAAAGGCATAAACGTGGCTCCAAATGACAAATTTCCTGAGCCATATCTCAATCCAAAAACACCATAATCTTCAGAAGATACTCTGCAGGAATAGGTAGATACATCAACAAAGTGCATCTGAATTTTGAATGTACCAACTAGCTAAAGAAGCTGCAAAGATGGAATTAATGATTCAAACTAACCTTCTCTTCAGTAACAAAGGAAAAATACCAAATGCTCCAAATCCATATTTAGGGTAGTAAGCAGATGACCTCATTTGCAAAATCCTGAAGCGACAGCACAAACATAGTAACATTCAAGGAATTATGGCTAGAGAGGGGGAAAACCAGCCTGGAGGGAGGAGAGGCCTTTTGTCAGAAAGTGAAATTATTTACTTAACATAAAAGTTTCTTACGGGTCAGAGCTCGATACAAAAAGGTCCACAAATGTATTAGGATCATCAACATCACTGTTCACAGAAACGAATCATAAAAACAGTGTTTAGTAACTCAATTAGCATATACTGTATTACGAAAAAAGAAGACATGACAAACAATAAACTAATTCTACAATACCTTTGCCAGCGAAATAGTGCATTTCCTACAATGTTCTCGTCAGGCTGATTATCAAGTGGACCTGAAACCTAATTAGGCTAAGGGAAAAAAAAATCTAATTCCTCTATTCCTCATGGCTCATATTTTCAACAAAAAGTATCCAAAAAAAAAAAATCAATCTCATACAAGAACTAGATATATTAGTAAAAACAAAGAAGAAAGATTTTAACGGATACAGTAGCAACCAAATCCACATGAGGGTCATCAATTGGCTTTAGCATAATTCTTGAGCTGAAATGCCGTGCTTCTTCAAAATAGTCCTCAAAAAGGCATTTCAAAGCAAGCTTCCCAAATAACAAGTCGTATGATGACTCCAACATCCTACATCACGTCATAGACATATACATTCAGTTATGATGCACACACTCAGTGGGTTTTGAACTGATGATCTCACCCTCCATCCCGTTATTAAAGGAGGACAAAATGCAATTATTACATATGTACACACACTCAAACATGTATTTATCAAATAGAGTACTTTTAAGTTAACAGTTACCTCTTCAAAACCAAATGGTCACAAATGAATATTAATATTTGTTAAACCCTAGTCAAAGCAAAGACCTAGTCCATTACCCCTAATCATACTTGTAGTCTAAGCAACAAAATCTCAATCCTACTTGTATTGTAAGCATTGTAAACCTCGATTATTGTATAAGGGTCTGTTTGGATATCATTTATTACTAAAAATTAAAAACTAAAAATATTATAACAAAATAATTTTTAAATGTGTGAATAATGCCATGGAACTCAATTTTAACTTAAAATTTGTTGAAATCCATACTTTAATTTTAACTTAAAATTTGTTGAAATCCATACTTTATGAGTCCCGTAAACAGTATACAAGGCCCACAAAAAAAGACACTAAACTTTCAATTTTCAGCAACATCCAAACTCATAGAGTAGAGATTAAAAATTAAAATTATTTCACTATTTTACTTATTTTTATTATTATTTATAACTTTATTGTTTTTTTTACTATTTATGGATTTACTGTACTATTTCAATTATCTTTTATTTTTATTTTTATTTACAAGACTTTCAACAATAATTTTTCAGTTTCAATAAAATAAACGATATCCAAATACACCGGTATTTATCTTTTTATATTTTTTTTATATTAAATAATGAAAAATCAAAAGGGCCAATTCCAATTCTCGAAGAATTGAAATTCCTAAGGGTAAAAGTTTGATATGAAAAGGAACCTGGTCCGGGCAGCGAGAGGAGGGAAATCGAAGAGAGGTGGGACGAGCACCACTGGCGGTGGTGGCTGCTTCAACCAATTCCCGAACCAGTTCCACATCTCTTTCTCTCACTCTCTCTGTGCTTTTCAAATGACAGTGAAAACGGGGTTTAGGGTTTCTTAAATAGACCTAAAGTTAAAGTTGAAGTTGAAGGTTGAAATTGCATAGAGTGAGCGAGAAAGAAGCTTTGGATTCTCGCCAGCCCCACGCATCTTTCCTCAACTCCAAGAAGCTTTCAACTTACTCAACGGCGAGCCTAATGACGTGGCACTTGCGATGCACGGCAATTAGGGTTTTTCTATTTTTTTAATTTATTCATTTTAGGAAATATTTATGAATGTCTTGTTAGTTAAATAAATCATGACCTGTTAAAAAAGTTAATGACTAAAATTATACATAAATGATATCTTTAATTACAGTGTATAGAATGTATAAAATTGTGTATATTGTTTGAAAAAAGTGTATTTGGAATATACAAAATTACATATATTTTTTGAATTTGTGTATGTATTTAATTGCGATGCATTTTGAAAAATAAAAAGACAATAATACTTATTAAAATATACGAACACGAAAATAATATATAGAGTTTTTTAAATAGATTTATAATATGTCACATAACCAGAGTACCAATAAAAAATTGTCTAACCTTTATAGTAGTAGTCTAGCGTTGAATGTATAAAATTATGTACATTCTTTGAAAATGTGCACGTTGAATATACACAATTCTGTGCAATTTTTAAAAATGCGTACTTTGAATATACAAAATTGTGTATATTTTTTGAAATTGTGTATGTATTTAATTGCAATGCGTACTTTTAAAAAAAAAAAAAACAGTAATACTTATTAAAACCTATGAACACGAAAATAATATATAGAGTTTTTTAAACAGACTTATAATATGTTACATAACTAGAGTACCAATAAAAAATAGTCTAACTTTTATAGTAGTAGTCTAGCATTGAATGTATAAAATTATGTACATTTTTTGAAAATGTGCATGTTGAATATACACAATCTTGTGCAATTTTTTAAAAATATGTACGTTGAATGTATAGAATTATGTACATTTTTTCAAAAATGGATACCTAGAATATAGAGAATTATGTACATTCTGATGGGAGTGACGAGGTTACCTATCATGACGAAGATAACTCTCATGACGAAGTCATCCCTATTGACGAAGAAACTAGTCATCCCTGACGAACGTAAGAGAGTCATTTAATGCAGTCGATCAATGACCTGAATAGTTACAAAATCATCTAGGCAGACCGTTGGGAAGCTATTAAAAGCCCCATTATTGAGGAGGAGGCGTTACTATGAAGGGCATTAACCACCACAACGGCTAGCACCCAAAGCCACATATATAAAGCCTCCACATTGTAAACCAAAGGTACGAATATACATTCACACTTTGAGAGAGCACTCTGGTTCTTTATTTTGTTCTCCCATTTTTCATTTCATAAGGTGTTTTCATTATTCTGACTTTGACATCGGAGGCGTTGTGACAGGCACCACACCGGTGACCCTTTTAGAGGATACATTCACATCAACAAGAAGCTCCATCTGCCCACTTTGACTGACGAACTCATGCTTCATCAGTTTGGTGCCGTCTGTGGGGACGACATTTTCAGATTCATATTTGAAAACATAGTTTCCATCAATCCTCTACATTCAGATGGAATCCAACCCATATTCAGCAGCCTTGGCCCAGTAAGTTCAAGCCCTTGCAGCCACCATTGAAGAACTCACCAAAAAAAACCAGGAAATGAAGCTATGACTCCAGCAAGTTCAACAGGCTTAGCAGGAAGAAAACTGGTCCAAGGGTAACCTGGAGGGAGAAGGGGATAGCCACAGGAGAGGTACCCCTCAGAGGCCAACTACTCCGGACGAGCAGAACTCAGATCTCCTTCGAGAAATGAGGAAGGAGATGGACAAACTGAGGAGCGCCATTAAGGAGAAGATGGACCGAAGCGTAGACAGAATGGTAAGGGTTACGGACTCGCCTTTCACCGCGGCGGTACTTGAATGCCCTGTACCGTCAAAGTTTCGCTTACCTCAACTTGAGCCATTCGACGGACTCAGAGACCCTCAGGATCATCTTAATACCTTTAAGACGACTCTAGGTCTTCAACAACCACCTGACGAGATATTGTGTAGTTCCTTTCCCACCACCCTCAAAGGAGCTGCAAGAGAATGGTTCACGAAGTTGCCGACCTCGTCCATAGACAACTTCAATCAATTGAGTAGTGCCTTCTTGCGCCATTTCATAGGGGGGCAACGTCCAAAGAGGCCGGTAGACTACTTACTCACCATAAGACAGGGAGAGAAGGAAACTTTGAGGTCGTATGTTAAACGCTTCACCCGGGAGACTCTAGAGGTAGGCGAAGCCGACGACAAGGTACAGCTGACGACCTTCAAGGCGGGGCTGAGGTCCAGAGATCTCGTGGCCTCCCTCGCAAAGAACCCACCAAAGACGATGGCGGAAATGCTCCTGAAAGCACAGAAGTACATGAATGCTGAAGATGCTTTAGCTGTCATAAAGGATGCTAAGAAGCCAGGCAACAAGGCAAAGAAGGAAGACGACCGTAGGGGGCAGAAGAAAGAGCGACCGAATTGCCGGAACAATGACGAGAATAGAAGGAAAGATGATAAAAGTCCTCGGACGGTAAGGTTTACTCCTTTGGTTATGTCTGTTGACAAAATTTTCACGCAGATCAAGAACAAGCATTATCTCAAATGGCCCAGACCATTGCACTCATCCCCCAATGTCCGTGACAAGAACAAGTACTGCCGGTTCCATAAAGATCACGACCACAACACGGAAGATTGCAGAGACCTAAAGGAGCAGATAGAAGAGTTAATACGGAAAGGGAAGTTACAGAAATATGTGAAGAAAGGAGAATATAGCAAGTTCAGAGACGACAATAAAATCCAGCATGAATCCTTTTCCCAGGATGACGACCGTCCGTCCCAGCCTCCACACAAGGTGATCGGGAAGATAAACACGATTACAGGAGGGCCATTTTCAAGAGGATCGTTTAAATCACTCAAGAAGGCGTACCAGAGACAGGTAAACAATGTCCACGCCATACCTCCGTCTAAGCACTGACGAACATACCAGGATATATCCTTCAAGGAAGGAGACACCATGGGAGTGAAGCAGCCCCACAACGATCCTTTGGTCATAATGTTGAATATAGAAGGATTCAATACCAAAAGAATCCTCGTCGACAATGGCAGCTCAGCAAACATCATCTACCTCCTAGCCTTCCATCAGCTGAGGCTGGATCCAAGGAGATTACGCCCCTTTGACTCTCCGCTCGTCAGTTTCAGCGGAGACAGGGTATACCCCAAGGGCATAGTGACATTGACAGTGACGGTGGGGACCTACCCGGTGCAGCTGACCCGTCAGCTAGACTTCTTAGTGGTGGACTACCCCTCATCCTACAACGTCATCATTGGGAGGCCCACACTCAACAAGTGGAAAGCGACGATGTCCACCTACTGTTTGAAGGTAAAATTCCCAACAGATAATGGCGTCGGTGAAGTGAAAGGAGATCAAGTCCTGGCAAGAGAATGCTATCAAGCCGCCCTGGCTGTGAAGGAGAACCACACGTGGATGATTGAAGAAAAGGAAGAAGACAGAATGGAGGCTCTGGAAACAGTGGAATTGGTTGAAGGAGAAGCAAACAAGACGACAAAGATAGGAACGACTTTAAGCCTCGAGATAAGAACAAGACTCATAAGGTTCCTTAAAGAAAACCTAGACGTCTTTGCATGGAGTCACGAGGACATGCCGGGCATAGATCCAAAGGTCATCCAGCATAAGTTAAATGTGAACCCGGAACGGAAGCCCGTCCAGCAAAGACGAAGAACCTTCGCCCCAGAACGGGATCAAGCAGTTGCAAAGGAAGTTACTAAACTCTTAACGGCAGGGTTCATCCGGGAAGTGTACTATCCTGAATGGCTCGCGAACGTCGTCCTAGTAAAGAAAGAAAATGGAAAATGGAGGATGTGTGTAGACCTCACCGACCTGAACAAGGCGTGCCTGAAAGATAGCGTCCCTCTACTGAGAATAGACCAGCTCGTGGACTCTACAGCCGGGCACAAGTTACTGACGTTTATGGACTCCTTCTCGAGATATAACCAGATAAGGATGGCTGAGAAAGACCAGGAGAAAACCGCTTTCATCACGAGTCAAGGACTCTACTGTTACAAGGTAATGCCTTTTGGATTGAAGAATGCTGGAGCTACGTATCAGAGGTTGGTGAACAAAATGTTCAGTCAACAGATTGGCAGGAACATGGAAGTGTACGTGGATGATATGCTCGTCAAGAGTAAGGAAGAACTCACACATCTGGACAACCTGAAGGAAACGTTTGCAACCCTCAAAAAACACCAGATGAGGTTGAATCCAAGTAAGTGTGTTTTTGGGGTAGCTTCGGGAAAGTTCCTGGGATTCATGGTGTCCCAAAGAGGAATAGAAGTAAACCCAGAGAAAGTGCGAGCCATCATCGACATGGCGTCACCCAAGACCGTCAAGGAAGTTCAAAAACTCACGGGAAGGATAGCAGCTTTAAACAGGTTCGTCTCCAAAGCTACAGACAAATGCCTGCCCTTTTTCGAGACCTTGAAGGAAGCTTTTACCTGGACCGACGAATGCGAGGCAGCGTTTCAGGATTTAAAGCATTACCTGAGCAGTCCACCTCTCTTGAGCCCGTCCAAAGAAGGGGAAGATCTATACTTATACTTGGCAGTGTCAGCCTCAGCAGTAAGTGCAGCCTTGATCAGAGAAGAAGGCGTGAAGCAGCTCCCAGTTTACTACATCAGCCAGGCATTCCAAAGGGCTGAGTCCAGGTATCCAAGGATTGAAAAGATCGCGTTTGCGCTAATAGTGGCCTCGCGCAAGCTAAGGCAATACTTTCAGGCAAATCCTATCCTCGTAATGACGGACCAACCAATCAAGAAATCAATGAACAAGCCTGAGGCAGCCGGAAGAATGGTCCAGTGGGCGATTGAACTTAGTTAATTTGACATCGAGTACCATCCCAGGACGGCAGTCAAGGCGCAAGCTCTGGCGGACTTCATTGCAGAGTTCACCCTTCCCGACGAAGATAGCCTTACCGACGGAGTTGATAGATGGACGATACAAACTGATGGTTCGTTAGCCCAGAGGAAGGGGGGAGTAAGGGTTGTCATAACTACCCTCAACGGAGAGGTGTTAAAATATGGGGTCCAACTAAAATTTCCGGCCACCAACAATGAAGCTGAATACGAGGGGATACTGGCGGAACTGAGGCTTGGAAAGGCACTTAGTGCTAAAAACTTGTTAATCCAAAGTGATTCAAAGCTAGTGATCGGGCAGATTAGGGAAGAGTACGAAGCAAAGGAAGAAAGGATGCAGAAATACCTCAAGCTGACGAAACATCTAACTCAGGAGTTCGATACAGTGGAGTTCGTGCAGATCCCAAGGAGTTAGAATATGGAGGCTGACGAAGTCTTGAAGCTAGCGTCATTAGAAGAAGGGGAGATTAGCATAGATTTGGCGATGGAGGTCCAGAAACACCCCAGCATCAAAGAGATTGCAATATTCACCATCCAAAGCATAGACAGCTGGATGACACCCATAATATCCTTCCTCCAGGACGGGCACCTCCCTTAGAACACAGAAGAAGCTAAAAAGATCAAGAAGAGGGTGGCCAGGTTCACGATCCTTAATGACGCCTTATACAAGAGATGCTTCTCTATGCCTTACTTGAAGTGTGTCGACGAAGAAGAAGCTAGATACATCCTGGAAGAAATCCACGGAGGAATTTGCGGCGACCACGCTGGCCCCAGATCCCTGGTGAACAAGGTAGTACGAACAGGATATTTTTGGCCAACTATGCAGGTAGACGCTGCTAAAATCGTTAAGAGATGCGACAAGTGCCAGCGATACAGGAATGTACAACGGCTTCCAGCAGAGAGACTAACGACTATAGCTTCCCCGTGGCCATTTGCACAATGGGGAATTGACATCGTCGGCCCACTACCCCAAGGTAAAGGTCAGGTAAAGTTCCTGCTTGTTGCTATTGATTATTTCACAAAATGGGTTGAAGCAGAGGCTCTAGCAACAATCACTGAGGCTCGAATTTGGAGCTTTGTGTGGAAGAATATAATCTGCAGGTTCGGGATTCTCATGACGATCATATCAGATAATGGGAGGCAGTTCGATAGCCAAGGTTTCAGAGAATTCTATTCAAACCTTGGGATCAAGAATCAGTTCTCGTCCCCGGGGCATCCCCAGGCAAACGGGCAGACGGAAGTGACAAATCGAACGCTCCTCAAGATTATCAAAACCAGGCTGGACGATGCGAAGGGTGCCTGGCCAGAAGAATTACCTAATGTCCTATGGGCTTACAGAACCACAGCCAGAACCCCAACAAGAGAGACCCCCTTCAGGCTTACCTATGGCACAGAAGCAGTAATCCCAGTCGAAGTGGGGGTAACGAGCATCAGACGAGGAACGTTCAACGAAGGGCGCAATGACGATGAACTGCGACTCAACCTGGACTGTTTGGACGAAGTAAGAGACAACTCATCCAACAAGATGACGAGGTACCAGGAAAAGATGGCCGAGTATTACAATAAGAGGGTTAAACTCAGGCGACTGGACATAGGAGACCTCGTCCTGCGTAAGACCACCACAGCAACTAAAGATCCTACCCAAGGAAAGCTGGGTCCTACATGGGAAGGACCTTACCGAGTCATTCACTACTCAAGACAAGGCAGTTACCACCTTGAATCCATGGACGGACAAAGACTTCCCCGACCATGGAACATCGAGCATTTAAAAAAGTACCATAAGTAGATGTAACAAACATGCATGTTCATACTTGAAGTTAATAAAAGAATTATTCCTCTAATGTCTTTGCGTAAGCAGGTCTAGCCAATCGTACGGCAAAAAAAAAAAAAAGAAAAAAAAAAGGGTTAAGTAACGAGATTCCGCCTTGACGGATGTAAGTTACTGACGATCCCCCAAAAGGGTTCAAGATATAAAAAAAGGGTTCAGTAACAAGATTTCGCCTTGACGGATGTAAGTTACTGACGATACCCCCAACAGGTTTAAGCCATAAAAAGTTAAGTAACAAGATTCCGCCTTGACGGATGTAAGTTACTGACGATCCCTCCAACGAGTATAAGGCATGTAAAATCTAAGTGATAAAATTCCGCCAAGACGGATGTAAATCACTGACGAATCTCAAGTGACAAGATTCCTTAAATGGATGTAAGTCACCAAGACGAATTCAGGCCACCGACAAATCCACAAAAATAAAAGAAAAGAAAAAAAAGAAAAGGGACAAGAACCTTGCAACAAATCAAAACAAAGCTCAGGCTGTATCCAAGCCCTTCCAAAGGATCAAGGGTGATGAACAAATCATGGACGAACGGAGAAATCACAGCTAAGAAATGTATGCTAAGTACAAGGTATGGATGAACTTAAAACATCACAGGCACGAGCACAATCATATAAACAGGTAAGAGCAAAATCATAGGGTCAATTAAGGCCCAAAAACAATGGGCAGTTATCCTTGTTCTTTCTAATGACCCATAAACGTTGGGCCACAAGCATTGTTTTCAAAATAAGATAACAATTAATTGTTCCGGAATTAGATTTACAAAAAAAAAAAAAAAAAAAAAAAAAAAAGGCCCAAAGCATGACGGGCATTCACCAAAAGTAGAAATTTCCTAAGTGATTAAATCAGGCATCAGGGGCGTCTTCACCGGCAGGGGCGTCAGTGGTAGTCCCAGGGGCGTCAGTGGCAGTCCCAGGGGCATCACCTTCAGGGGCGGAGGATTGAGCAGCTTCGTCCATTGCCATCTCCTTATCAACCTCTTCCAGATCTAAACTCTCCATGTCGACCCCAGAAGGATGCTTCACCAGATATCTCCTGAGAAGCTCGAAGCCTTTAAAGTACCAACTGAAAAGTACTGTGTTGTACTCGTCAGTGGTTTGGAAGGCCTCAACTGACCTGGCAGCAATGGTTTTAAGTTTCTCCTTGGCTGAAAGGAGTTGCTCATCCTTCTCCAGAGTCAATTTGCGCTCGACCCTGAGGTCGTCATCCAGTGTCTTGACCTTTTCCTTCAAAGAAGTTGTCTCATCCATAAAAGCGATCAAATTCTTCTTCAGGTCAGAATTCTCCTTCTCCAAAGCCTCCATCCGAGATGTTAAAGATGCCACCTTGGCCTCTTGAGTGAAGTATTCAGAGGTAATATGAAGGCTCTCCCCCAACACTTGGAAAGAAATCATCAAGTCGTCAGTAAAAAAAAAAAAAAAAAAAAAAAAAAGAAAAAAAAAAGGGAAAGGAGAACACCGTACCTGGACGAGCTATGGACAGGACGAGAGGCAACCTCATTCGATGGCATATCAGAGAGGGCCTTTAAATCTGCTGGAGTGACAACTTCGTGAGCCCTGTCCACCACCAGCCTCTTGTCATCCCAAATCGTGGACGATCGTGAACCAACTTTCTCCTTCTCCTTATCAACCACGCGTGGCCTTTTGGAGTCTAGAGTAGGGATTTCCTCGATAGACATGGTCGGAGAGGCCATCCTCGTCGTCTCCGTAGCAGAAACTATGGGAGTCACGGAGCCGAGGGGATTGACGGACGGGCCTTTCCTGGTTACACGCATGGCTTTCTTCCCTAAGTTGGACAGCGGTTCGTCCTTCTTGGACCTCATCTTCGCGTACATGTCCTTGTTAAACTTTGTTGTCATCTCTGCAAGAGGAAAACACTTAACAAGAGATCCTAAGTGTACAAGAGTAGAATTAACACTAACGAGGACAATACTTACTTTTTTTGCCCTCAATACCGATTTGATGAAGAATGTAAGGAGATGGGTCAGGACCAAGGTTGTAGAAGGCGAGGGTCCAGGGATCAACCAGGTTGTCCCAATTCTCAATCGTCTCAGCGTACCCGATTGCGGTTTCAATGCGCTCCTTGTGCCTGCTCTTAAGCTTAGGCCATCTCTTAACTGTGCCAGATAGAAGAAAAAGGAGTTAGAAATACTAAAGCATCAAAAGTGGCCAAACTGAAACAACGAGGAGAAATACTGACGCACCTAAAGTCGGAGTTCCCCACCGACGAAGCAACCTCGGGATATCGCCCCAATCACTGCTGGATTGAGTCTCGAAATCATCCCCAGACACAAAGAAAAAGCGCAACTTCCAGTATCTGAAGGACGAAGGTAAACCCTTGACAATCCTTGTTCTTCTCTCCCAGGGAACTAACTCATAATACCCACACTCCTTCGACTCTTTCAAACGATATAAATAGGTGAGTTCACCAACCCTGATCATATCTCTGTTGGAGGCCAACCATATTTGCATACAGTTGATCACAATCCTCCACGAGTTGGGCATAAGCTGCCCCAGAGCAATACCAAAATGGGCTAAGAGTTCCATCAGGAACGGGTGGATGGGGAGCCTAAGCCCGCAGGTGAAGGTCGACTCATAAAAACATACCTCACCCGGGAAAAAATGACAGGCCCTATCCTCGTCCTTAGGTAGACGAACACGAACTCGAAACGGAAACTGGAACCTATCCTTGAATTTGCTCACAGTTTCGGCATCCAAACCACACTCCTCCCTGAGGGCATAAAAAGCCCTAACCTCTCGAGAAGCAGAGACGGCTGTGTCCCCCTCCACCGGGTCGCCATTGGATGACAACCTAGTCTCGAGATCACTAGACCTAACCTCAAACATCACCTCTCTTTCTCTCACTAAACCCTCGAACCAACTGAGCGATTGGCGAAGCAAAGGTAGCAAATCACTCAAAACAATACCCAGGCAATTACCCTCAAAAACGAAATTTTCTAAGTGTGGGAAAACCTCCAAAGACCCCCCTAGGCACGCAAAAAGAAAGGAAATTGAGGGGCAAGCTATCCTAACTTTAGAACTGTTGACCATGGAAATACAGAAAAGAGACAAGGGAGGACAACACAAGCTAAAATCAAAAACCAACAAAAGCAAAGGAAGAAAAAGAAAAAGAGAATCAGAAGCTATACTACAGTAAGATAGAAAGAAAAGACAAAAACATGTAAGGGAAAACGTAACTCCACAAATGGCAAAGCACCGAGACACAGCACACTAGTTTGGAGAAGATTAGCAGAAGGAAGCTTTGAGAAAATCGCTCGGAACAGTGTTTGGTAGTGTTTGTTTTGTTTTCTGAAAGGCAAAAGAAACTAGAAGAGAAGTTTCAAAACAAGGCTAAAAAACGATTGGAAAACCAGCGGGAAACCCAAGGGTCATGCCATTAACTCCACGAATCAGCGCACGCCATGTGGCCACATTGCGTGTGGCACCGCCACTACGCATTAAATTCGGAATAAAACCCCAAGAGTCATAGACAGCTCAAGAAAACTTTTCATCTTCTATGGTCCTCCTGACACGTCATAGACAACCACAGAACCTGGGAGGGCAACTGATGGGAGTGACGAGGTTACCTATCATGACGAAGATAACTCTCATGACGAAGTCATCCCTATTGACGAAGAAACTAGTCATCCCTGACGAAGGTAAGGGAGTCATTTAATGCAGTCGATCAATGACCTGAACAGTTACAAAATCATCCAGGCGGACCGTTGGGAAGCTATTAAAAGCCCCATTATTGAGGAGGAGGCGTTACTAGGAAGGGCATTAACCACCACAACGGCTAGCACCCAAAGCCACATATATAAAGCCTCCACATTGTAAACCAAAGGTACAGATATACATTCACACTTTGAGAGAGCACTCTGGTTGTTTATCTTGTTCTCCCATTTTTCATTTCATAAGGTGCTTTCATTATTCTGACTTTGGCATCGGAGGTGTTGTGGCAGGCACCACACCGGCGACCCTTATAAAGGATACATTCACATCAACAAGAAGTTCCATCTGCCCACTTTGACTGACGAACTCGCGCTTCATCACATTCTTTGAAACAATGTGTACATTCAATGTTCAAAATTTTGTACATTGTTAGAAAAATAGGTTTTTTGAATGTACAAAATTGTGTTCATTCTTTGAAAAATTGTGCAAGTTGAATATATAAAATTATGCACAATTAAAAAAAAAAAAAAAACAAACGTGTATTTTGAATTAAAGAATTATGTACATTATCAAAAAAAATTATATATGTTGAATGTATAAAATTGTGTGCGTTGAATATACTGAATTTTACATATTCTTTGAAAAATGTATACGTTGAATGTGCATAATTGTATACATTATTTGAAATTGTATATGTTAAATATATAGAATTGTGTACATTTATAAAAAATTATGTTCGTTAAATGTACAGAATTGTGTACATTTTAAAAAAAATGTGTACGTTGAATGTTCAGAATTGTGTATATTCTTTGAAAAATTGTGTACTTGAATGATATAAACATTTTTTGAAAAATTGTGTACGTTGAATGTATAAAATTGGTTACATTTTCTGAAAAATGTGTACATCAAATGTTTAAAATTGTACACATTCTTATGTATGTTGAATATATAGAATTGTGTACTTTAATTACACATAATTGTATACATTCTTTGAAAATATGTATGTGTTGAATGTACAATATTGTGTCCATTATATGAAAAATTGTGTACGTTAAATATATAGAATTGTGAACATTTTTAAAAAAAATTGTGTACATTCTTAGAAAATGTGTACATATAATAAACAAAATTATGTATAATTATAGAAAAATGTGTGTGTTAAATGTACATAATTGTGTATGTAAGGACACAATTATTCAGCGACCCAAGAATGACATTGGGCTCGTATGTAAAAGGCCCGAACAATACAATTCATAGAGAGTGGGCTAGAAAGGCTGGACCTTGGTCGTTGGACGGCGGTTTGGTTGTGATTTTCATGGAAGCTCATACGAAGGTAGGCTCGGCCAGAATAGCTAGGCTTCACATCGGTGTAGCTCGGAGGGTTTAAGTGCTCGGACTAAGTCCGAGGAGCATCACATTCTTTCCATTCTTTTTTTTTTTTTTTGTGGGATCTTACCCCCCCCCCCCCCGGCTCTCTTCCCCTCTTATACCAGTGTTTACTTCCCCTTTTTCATCTACGTGTCAGTTTTTCCTTTTTTGGGGTAATGACTCGTCTTATCAATCCATACGTCAGAGTGGTTAGGGGTGGTTGGGAAAAGTTAAATAGCATGGTCTGGAGTATGGGCTTGTCAGACGCAGGGCTCCACATTACGGTGTTGGCAGTTTTCTCCCTTGTACTGCTTTTGTACTGAGTTTGTCCTTTTCTTCAGGCGTTTTATGAGGTGTTGAGCGTGAGATCGTCCTCGGCCACATCTTTGGGCCTTTAAGGGGCTTTCATCATACGTCTTCGGCAGTAGGGCTCCTCGGCCTGGGCTTTGGGCCCTGAATACAAAGTGGGCTGGGACCTCAGATTTCGGGCCCTACAATAGCCCCTTAAAATCCTACTGTCCGGCCTTGTTGTTGGGGAGGAGGGTTTTAGTAATGTTAGGCCCAAACCATGACTGGCCCAGCTCAACATTTCTTTAATGTTGGGGTTTTTTCGTTTGCATGGGGGGCGCGCCGAATTTGTGAGACATCCCTCTAGGTTTTCTCGCGCGGCGTCCTCAACGTTTTAGTGTTCAAGGCGTGCCATTAATATGTTTCCTTCACAAGGTTATTCAAACCTTGCGGTTGCAGATGGTGTTGGAAATTGTGCCAGGATCGTCTTGTCTATAGCACTTATTGGAAACCAACTACTTAAAAGAAAAAATACAAGTTTTGGACAGAACCAAGGCCTTGTATGGTCCTCGGACTCAAGCCTATGGGGAAACCAACTACTTAAAAGAAAAAATACAAGTTTTGGACAGAACCAAGACCTTGTATGGTCCTCGGACTCAAGCCTATGGGGAAACCAACTACTTAAAAGAAAAAATACAAGTTTTGGACAGAACCAAGGCCTTGTATGGTCCTCGGACTCAAGCCTATGGGGAAACCAACTACTTAAATAAAAAATAAATAATACAAGTTTTGGGCACAACCCGGTACAATCAAACCTCGATCCTCAGAACAGGGGCCAGGTATTATCGAAAACACGGCCAAAGTTCCACACTACTCGGCAACCTTCTCGGATGGATTATCTTGGGTTCCTCATTCTCGGGCACCCACCTCACGCGCGTTGCGGTACACTCAACCGTTATCTCGGTTAGTCTCATAAGTTTAATTTGCTATTGATTGGTGTTATTATATTTGATAGTTTCAATAGGCTCAAATTGGTAGTTTTTTGTCACAAGGTTTCCTGTCCTAAGTATCATTAAAGGAAAATACACATGTAGCATACACATTCACAAAGTAATTGCCGCAGAAAAGAAAAGTATTTAGAGGGAAACAAATTCATCTTTTATTAGCACAAAGAAACAGTACAACGTACAATGAAAAAGCTTGAATAAGCTTATGCTAAAAGCTAACTACATAAGCGGAAAGAAAAGATACAAGAGAGTGAAGAAAAAGCCGAAGAAGAGGTGCAGAGAAAAGGGATGCTGCCATTCCGAAATGTTGTCTAAGGAGACCATTCCTCAATACTTTTACATGCCTACGACTCAGGCAGCAAAAGAGCCCAACTTGGGGCTAGCACCGTTGAAGAAAAGGTGCAGGGAGCCGGAAGTTGATGAGCCTCCATGTTAGCCACGCCTGCAATAGAGCAGACGGCGCTGATGACGGAAAACCTTACTTCTGACACACCAAGAATCTGATGCGACCAGAGCCTGCTTCGGATTTTGACTGAAAGAGGCAGAGATACCATCCCCACCTCATCAGAACGAAAGATCATCTTGAGTCTATGTCTTCCCTGTCCAGACCGCAACACCTTGAGTTGTGGAAGGATTCGGTGCCTCTGAAGCGGGTGAAGATCCTTCATCCCCACCCATGCCTCAAACATATTGCTTTGAGGCTGGATGGCACTGGAAATGGAGATTGTGAGAATGGCGGAAGGATTATGATTCTGAAGGGAGCAGAAGGGTTTATATGCAAGGGGAGTGACCCTCTATCCTATTTATATAGAGAGTAAACCGGTGGCATTTAATCCATGCAAGTTTCCAATAAGTGCTATAGACAAGACGATCCTGGCACAATTTCCAACACCATCTGCAACCGCAAGGTTTGAATAACCTCGTGAAGGAAACGTATTAATGGCGCGCCTTGAACACTGAAACGTTGAGGACGCCGCGCGAGAAAACCTAGAGGGATGTCTCACAAATTCGGCGCGCCCCCCATGCAAACGAAAAAACCCCAGCATTAAAGAAATGTTGAGCTGGGCCAGTCATGGTTTGGGCCTAACATTACCAAAACCCTCCTCCCCAACAACAAGGCCGGGCAGTAGGATTTTGAGGGGCTATTGTGGGGCTCGAAATCTAAGGTCCCAGCCCACTTTGTATTCAAGGCCCAAAGCTCAAGCCGAGGAGCCCTACTGCCGAAGACGTATGATGAAAGCCCCTTAAAGGCCCAAGGATGTGGCCGAGGACGATCTCACGCTCAACACCTCACAAAACGCCTGAAGAAAAGGACAAACTCAGTACAAAAGCAGTACAAGGGAGAAAACTGCCAACACCGTAATGTGGAGCCCTGCGTCTGACAAGCCCATACTCCAGACCATGCTATTTAACTTTTCCCAACCACCCCTAACCACTCTGACGTATGGATTGATAGGACGAGTCATTACCCCAAAAAAGGAAAAACTGACACGTAGATGAAAAAGGGGAAGTAAACACTGGTATAAAAGGGGAAGAGAGTTAGGGGGGGGGGGGGGGGAAGATCCCACAAAAAAAAGAAGAATGGGAAGAATGTGATGCTCCTCGGACTAAGTCCGACGACTCAAACCCTCCGAGCTACACCGATGTGAAGCCTAGCTATTCTGGCCGAGCCTACCTTCGTATGAGCTTCCATGGAAATCATGACCAAACCACCGTCCAACGACCAAGGTCCAGCCTTTCTAGCCCACTTTCTATGAATTGTATTGTTCGGACCTTTTACATACGAGCCCAATGTTATTCTTGGGTCGTTGAATAATTGTGTCCTTACAGTGTACATCCTTAAAAAATGGGTACCTTGAAGGTACAAAATTTTGTACATTCCATAAAAAATGGTACCTTGAATGTACATAATTATGTACATTCTGTGAAAGAATGTGTATATTGTTTGAAAAATGGTTTCTTTAATTGTACATAATAAATTATTTTCCTTGAAAAATTGTGCACTTTGAACATATATAATTGTGTATATCCTTAAAAAGATGGGCACCTTGAAGGTACAAAATTTTGTACATTCCTTAAAAAATGGGTACCTTTAATGTACATAATTCTGTACATTCTTTGAAAGATTGTGTACATTATTTAAAAACTGATTTCTTTGATTGTGCAGAATTGTGTACTTTCTTTGAAAAATTGTGCAAGTTGAATGTATAAAATTATATACATTCTTTAAAAAAAAAATGCGTATTTTGAATGTACAAATCGTATACATTCTTCGAAAAATGCTAAACATTGAATGTATATAATTGTGTACATTTTTTGAAAAATTTTGTGCATTGAATATACAAAATTGTGCATATTAATTGAAAATATGTATGTTGAATATACGGAACTGAGTTCATTCTATGAAAAATTGTGTACGTTAAATATACAAAATTGGGTACATTCATTAAAAAATTGTGCAAGTAAAATGTACAAAATTGTGTACATTCTTAAAAAAAAATGTGTATGTTGAATTTACAAAATTGTGTCCATTTTTCGAAATGTTCTGCACATTGAATGTACATAATTTTTTAAAAATTGTGCAATATTAGAAAAATGTATATGTTGAACATATAGAATTGTATACATTCTATGAAAAAGTATGTACACTAAATGTACAAAATAGTGTGTGTTCTTTGAAAAATTGTGTACGTTGAATGTATAAAAATGTGCACATTTGTTTGAAAAAAATGTGTCATTTAATGTACAAAATTGTATACATTATTTAAAAAATTTGTGCGTTGAATGTACGAAATTGTACACATTCTTTGGAAATTCTACTTGTTCAGTGTACTCAGTTGTATACATTCTTTGAAAATTTGTGTCTGTTGAATGTACAAAATTGCATACACTTTTTGAAAAATTTGTGTACGTTTAATGTACAAAATTGTGTTAGTTGAATGTACAAAATTGTGCACGTTCTTATAAAATGTGTACGTTGAATGTACATAATTGTGTATGTTTTTTAAAAAATTGTATAGGTTTTTTTTTTTTTTAAGGAAAAAATTGTGTAGGTTGAATGTGAAAAAATGTGTAAAATTTTTGAAAAATATGTATGTTGAATGTACAAAATTGTGTAAATTTTTTGAAAAATTTGTAGGGTTGAATGTTTAAGTTCAAAATATATATGTTGAATTGTGGGTTTTGTAGTCAACTTGCCATCATCTTTTCCATTTAGTTTTTTAGCATATTTGTTTTAATACAAGGTTGCATTTTTGTTTTGGCAGTAGATAGTGAGGAGAGGAAGGTGAGGCTAAGTTTGAACTTTGAATCACATAAATAAACACCTTAAAAATATCATTCTAACCAGATTATCATTGAAACCCCAATAAGAATAAAAAGCTGCAAGTTGCAATTGCATCAAAATAGAAAATAGAGTTGTGGGTTTCAGTTAGCTCAACTGGTAAAGTCTCTGATAGTTGAATAAGAGATCTGAGATTTAATCTCCGCTTACACCAAAAACTTATTGGTATCTTAATCTGATGATAAAAAGCTATCATTAAGAGCAGACGTCATATGTTAAAACTCTCTAAAAAAAATAGAGAGTAGAGGAATCAAGAATAAAATTTTTTTTAAAAAAAATACAAGGACTACTCATAGTCATAGCAAAAAATTTAGAGTTCAACCCACGCATGACCCACCTAGGGTGTGTTTAGATACCGCTTATTTTGCTAAAATTGAAAAATTATTACTGAAAATACTGTAGATAAAGGTAAAAATTAGTTGAAATAGTATAGTGGGGCTCATAAATAGTGTCAAAAAGTACAATAAAGCCTATAAATAATAATAAAAATAAGCTGAATAGTGAAATAATTTTAATTTTTAATTTCAATCCAAACATACACCTACTATATATTACTTTTTTGAAGATTTGGGTGGCTATGGTCACTTAATGAAGATTATGGTTGCAGTGGCTCATAAATCTCCATGAATATTCCATTTGGGTGTCCTCTTCCGTTTCCTTTTTTGACTAGTTGGACTGCCTCCTCAGCTTAATTTTCAATGGCCAGAAAACATTCCAGTGTGCAATTTCCACAACAATTGGTCAACGTTAATTTATTAGTATATTACGATGGATCACCTAATTTTTTTTATTTTCATTTTTTGTCTTTATATAAAAAAATAATAAAAAAAGGTAAATGAAAATATTAATTGTTTCAACCTTACTAATGGAGAATTTAATAGGGATCAATGATAGCTCCTCAAATTTTTCATTATTTATTAAGGCCATTATTTGTGATTAGAGTAATATCACATTCACGTGAACTTATCATTAATATTATTTTTATCATACATCAATCTCAAGAACTAATATATTGCCTAGATTTATTAATTAATAATTAAGAGGTACCTAGACTTACACACAAAATTAGGATTCATTCAAGTGAGCTTAATCATTGTTTGTTCATAGTACTTAATAGTCCATGTATTTTAGGCGTAATAGTCAATTTCTACGAAGGATCAAATAATAAGAAAAAAATTAAATTAGGAGGATTTAAACTCTAAGCATCTCGATCTGTTGAAAACAATAGGAGGTTTAAATCCTCTATCCAATAGTGATTTTCAGGCATGCCATAGATATGAATTGCTGTAATAATAAAAAAAAAAAAATCAATTTAACAATTTTATATTTTATGTAGCATGAAATTGAATACTCCACAACAAATTGAATAGCTTTGGCATTGTAACTTGGTGGAGAAATGCTTAAAGACATACTTTACTCACCAGTCATCACTTACCATGCAAATATATTAAGGATATGTTTGGTATGTTGAGTGGATATTTTGTTAGGAAAAGATTAAAAGTAATCTTTATTAATTAGGAAAGTTAAATAATTAATAACACAAGGAAATTTTAGCTAAGTTTGTTTGTCTATGTCATTATTTATTTTATTATTTTTTTTAGAGGGAGTTTCAACATATAACGTCTACTTCTAATGATAACTCTCTACTTCAAGCCAAGGCATTGATCGATTTTTTAGTATAAACAGAGATTAAATCCCAAATTTCTTATTTAACCATCAAAAAACTCAAACTAAGGCCATATAGTTTAGTAGGTCATTTATGAAACTATGATTATTACAAAGAAAAGTTTGTCAAATACCTTGCTGCGAAACTGGACTGACATGATTTGAATTGCCAGATTTGTTTGGGGTTATGATTCTTAAGAGCAGTCAAGTCATTGGGCTAGTTGGAACTCTTTATTAAAAGCAAAGGTAGACTATGATATATGGTCCTACAATTTAGACTATTGCATGAGTCATTGGATTATTACAATCCAAGCATAAACCTACTATATATTACTTTTTTGAAGATTTGGGTGGCTATGGTCACTTAATGAAGAGTATGGTTGCAGTGGCTCATAAATCTCCATGAATATTCCATTTGTGTGTCCTCTTCCATTTCCTTTTTTGACCAGTTGGACTGCCTCCTTAGCTTAATTTTCAATGGCCAGAAAACATTCTAGTGTGCAATTTCCACAACAATTGGTCAGCGTTAATTAATTAGTATATTATGATGGATCACCTAATGTTTTTTATTTCTATTTTTTGTCTTTGTATAAATAAATAATAAAAAGGGAAAATGCTAATGGATGCCTTAGGAGTTAGGGCATTGGTTTATAATCAATTTAAAAAAAGTTTTTATGAGAAAAAAAAAGCAATTAATGTTTTGATAGTTTTTTCCATTTCCCATAAAAGTTGTGTCAAAACTTTTCTAAAATAGATTATTAACTTGTGCCCTAAAGGCACTAGTTAGCATAACTCATAATAAAAACAGGTAAATGAAAATATCAATTGTTTCAACCTTACTAATGGAGAATTTAACAAGGATCAATGATAGCTCCTCAACTTTTTCGTAATTTACTATGGTCATTAGTTGTGATTAGAGTAATATCACATTCATGTGAACTTATCTTCAATATTATTTTTATTTTATATCAATCTCACGAACTAATATATTGCCTAGATTTATTAATTAATAATTAAGAGGTACCTAGACTTACACACAATGTAGGATTCATTCAAGTGAGGTTAATCATAGTTTGTTCATAGTACTTAATAGTCCATGTATTTTAGGTGTAATAGTCAATTTCATTGAAGGATCAAATAATAAGAAAAAATTTAAATTAGGAGGATTTAAACTCTGAACATCTCTGTTGAAAACATCAGGAGGTTTAAATCCTCTATCCAATAGAGATTTTTAGGCATGCCATAGTCCATAGATATGAATTGCTTTAAAAAAAAAAAAAAAAAAATCAATTTAGTAGTTTTATATTTTATTTTATGCAGCATGAAACTGAATACTCCACAACAAATTGAATAGCTTGGCATTTTAACTTGATGGAGAAATGCTTAGGCTTTGTTTGGGAGGGGGCAATGGAATGGAATGAAAAGAATCATTTTAAAATATTCTTCATTTTCCTTGTTTGGGAGTTTTAATGGAGGGAATGGAAAGTTTATTCCCTTGTTTGGGAGTTTAAGTAGGAGGGAATGGAATGGGTAGGAGGGAACACTCATTCCTATCTATTCCCTTAAAACCTCAAATTTTCATTTCCCTTGAAAATGGGAGGAATGGAAGGAAATGAAATTAAATTTAATGATTTTTTTACTAAAACTCCCAAAATACCCCTATATATTCAACTCTTTATTTTAAAATAGGGATCTAATAGTAATATTGTCATAAAATGATTACATTCCATTCCTTCCATGCTGCTCCCAAATAAGATTACTTACATTCCATTTATTTTCATTTATTTCTATTTCTTTATTTTAAAACATTCAATCAAGATTACTTAATTCCATTCCATTCCATTCTTTTCCATTTATTTCCCTTACTGAAATAAATTCCATTCCATTCCATTCCTTTCCATTCCCTTATGATCATTCCATTCCATTCCATTTCCTTCCATTATGAACTCCCAAACGAAGCCTTAAAGACATGCCTTACTCATCACTTATCATGCAAACATATTAAGGATATATTTGGTATGTTGAATGGATATTTTTTTAGGAAAAGATTAAAAGTAATCTTTATTAATTAGGACAGTTAAGTAATTAATAACACAGAATTATAGCTAAGTTTGTCTATGTCATTAATTTTTTTTTTTTTTTTTAGAGAGAGTTTCAACATATGACGTCCACTCCTGATAATAACTATTTATCATCAGGCCAAGACACCAATTGGTTTTTTAGTATAAGTAGATATTAAATCTCAAATCTCTGATTCAACCATCAAAAACTCAAATTGGAGCCATATAGTTAGTAGGTCATATGAAACTATGATTATTACAAAGAAAATTTTATCAAATACCTTGCTATGAAATTGGATTGCAATGATTTGAATCGCTAGATCTGTTGGGGGTTATGATTCTTAAGAGCAGTCAAGTCATTGGGATAGTTGGAACTCTTTATCAAAAGCAAATGCAGACTATGACATATGGTCCTACAATTTAGACTATTGCATGAGTCTCTGGATTAGTTGGAACTAATTAATGCTTTGTCCTACGAATTGAATTTTATGAATGCAATTTCCCCGTCCTCCCCAAATTTTTTATTTTTTTTATGACCCCCCAAAAAGTTATTTGCCCCCCACCACCGCACAGAAATGTCAAAGCAACTTTTCATTTGCCAATTGTCAAAATGTTGGTTCACATTCGTAGAGGAGAAAATGGGCTTTTGCCTTTTTTTTTCAAAAAAAAAAAAATCCAACATTTTGTCCCATTTTCCAAACTAATTAGGGAAATATCCCTGTTTTGAAATTCGATTTTCTAAAAATCAAGTTTCAATTTAAAACTCAATTTTTGGACAATCAAATTATAATCATAGTTAGTAGGTCATATGGAACTATGATTATATTTATCAAATACCTTGCTGCAAAACTGGACTGACATGATTTGAATCGCCAGATCTGTTTAAAAGTAATCTTTATTAATTAGGAAAGTTAAGTAATTAATAACACAGAATTATAGCTAAGTTTGTCTATGGCAATAAATTTTTTTCTTTTTGAGAGAGAGTTTTATCATATGGCGTCTACTTTATCATCAGGCAAAGATACTAATCGGTTTTTTAGTATAAGTAGATATTAAATCTCAAATCTTTGATTCAACCATTAGAAACTCAAACTGGAGCCATATAGTTAGTAGGTCATATGAAACTATGATTATTAGAAAGAAAAGTTTATCAAATACCTTGCTGCGAAACTGGACTGACATGTTTTGAATCTCCACATCTGTTGGGGGTTATGATTCTTAAGAGCAGTCAAGTCATTGGGATAGTTGGAACTCTTTATCAAAAGCAAATGCAGACTATGACATATGGTCCTACAATTTAGACTATTGCATGAGTCTTTGGATTAGTTGGAACTAATTAATGCTTTGTCCTAATCTTTATTAATTAGGAAAGTTAAGTAATTAATAACACAGAATTATAGCTAAGTTTGTCTATGTCATTAATTTTTTTTTTGACAGAGAGTTTCAACATATGACGTCCGCTCTTGATGATAACTTTTTATCATCAGGCCAAAACACCAATCGGTTTTTAGTATAAGTAGATATTAAATCTCAAATCTTTGATTCAACCATTAGAAACTCAAACTGGAGCCATATCGTTAGGTGGTCATATGAAACTATGATTATTACAAAGAAAAGTTTAACAAATACCTTGCTGTGAAACTGGACTGACATGATTTGAATCGCCAAATCTGCTGGGGGTTATGATTCTTAAGAGCAGTCTAGTCATTGGGCTAGTTGGAACTCTTTATCAAAAGCAAATGCAGACTATGACATATGGTCCTACAATTTAGTCTATTGCATGAGTCTTTGGATTATTCGGAACTAATTAATGCTTTGTCCTACGAATTGAATTTTATGTATGCAATTTCCCCGTCCTCCCCAAATTTGTTTTTTTAATTTTTTTATAACCCCCCAAAAAGTTATTTGCCCCCAACCGCCGCACAGAAATGTCAAAGAAACTTTTCATTTGTCAATTGTCAAAATGTTGGTTCACATTCGTAGAGGAGAAAATGGGCTTTTGCCTTTTTTTTAAAAAAAAAATCCAGCATTTTGCCTCATTTCCCAAACTAATTAGCGAAATGTCCCTATTTTGAAACTCGATTTTCTAAAAATCGAGTTTCAATTTAAAACTCAATTTTTGGACAATCGAGTTATAATCATAGTTAGTAGGTCATATAAAACTATAATTATATTTATCAAATACCTTGTTGCAAAACTGGACTAACATGATTTGAATCGCCAGATCTGTTTAAAAGTAATCTTTATTAATTAGGAAAGTTAAGTAATTAATAACACAGAATTATTGCTAAGTTTGTCTATGTCATTAAATTTTTTTTAGAGAGACTTTCAACATATGACGTTCGCTCTTGATGATAACTCTTTATCTTCAGGCCAAGACAACAATCGGTTTTTTAGTATAAGTAAATATTAAATCTCAAATCTCTGATTCAACCATCAGAAACTCAAACTGGAGCAATATAATTAGTAGGTCATATGAAACTATGATTATTACAAAGAAAAGTTTATCAAATACCTTGCTGAACTGGACTGACATGATTTGAATCTCCAGATCTGTTTGGGGTTATGATTCTTAAGAGTAGTCAAGTCATTGGGCTAGTTGGAACTCTTTATCAAAACCAAATGCAAACTATGACATATGGTCCTACAATTTAGACTATTGCATGAGTCTTTGGATTAGTTGGAACTAATTAATACTTTGTCCTACGAATTGAATTTTATGTATGCAATTTCCCCGTCCTCCCCAAAAAGTTTTTTTTTTTTTTTTTTTTTAACCCCCCAAAAAGTTATTTGCCCCCCACCGCTACATAGAAATGTCAAAGCAACTTTTCATTTGTCAATTGTCAAAATGTTGGTTCACATTCGCAAAGGAGAAAATGGGCTTTTGCCTTTTTTTTTTTTTTTTTTAAAAAAATCTAGCATTTTGCTCCCCTTCCCAAACTAATTAGGGAAATGCCCCTATTTTGACACTCAATTTTTAAAAAATCTAGTTTCAATTTAAAACTCGAGTTATAACAAACTAAAATTTGAAAAAAAAAAATTTCTAGAACTCGATTTTATGAAACTCGAGTTCCATTCAAGGAACTCGAGTTCCTTGAACTCAAGTTCCCTGTGAAGTACTCGAGTTCATAGAACTTGAGTGAAACTCGAGTTCCATGAACTTTTGAGTACTTTACATGGTACTTGAGTTCATGGAACTCGAGTTCCAAATATATATATATATATATATATATTCCTAAATCCACATTCGCTATAACTCGAAGTTCCGAAAATCGAGTTATACATTTGAAACTCGATTTTTAGAAAATTGAGTTTCAAAACAGGGACATTTCCCTAATTAGTTTGGGAAAGGGGGCAAAATGCTGGATTTTTTGTGTGAAAGGGGCATTTGCCCATTTTGGCCCATTCCCAGATTACGTGTGCCCCTTATTCACTCATTAAAACTTTTTTACTAGTTTCACTTTTTAATTTTTATTTTTTTACTTCCCATTTCAAAATATTTTCAATTGAGGTTTTACTCTAAATCCAAATTTTATAACTACTTATGCATTTACTATGCAAAAATTCATGTATATTTTAATATAAAAACTTATTTTTTCTATTTTATTTGATCACTTTACAAAATACTCACATTAGATTATCTATTCTAAATTCTATTTTATTAAAATATCAAACTTTTTTTATTTTTTAAATTAATTTTTTCCTCTTTGTACACCTCAACTACCGTCCATTCTCTTTTTTCATCCTTGTAAAATGCAAAGAAAAAGAAAAAAAAAACTAAGATTCATAATAATAGTAGTTGTGTATATTTTTGCACAAGTATTAATTAATTATAAGGAATTTATCCTACATCTACCTAACCATTTAAATAATATTTTGACATTAGACTGACAAATTTCTCTCATTTCTTAAAAAATAACACTACCATACAATTTATTATGCAAACTCATTATAATTTTTTTTATTTATAAAGTAACATTATTATTACAAACACAACTAAAAACTTTTAAAAAGTAACTTAAAAAAAAAGTAACATTAAACATTTCATATTTCACAGCATATGAACTGAGAAATTGAGAATCATATGATTTGATAATGTCAGATTCATGCTTTACTTTTATTGTCAATATTTGTTTGTCGGCAAGTAATTCATGTTACTTTTGGGGCAATTAAGTTCTCTAAACCAAATTTGTGCTTTATTTTTTCTGCTATTATTCAGAGGTTATTGTAATTATTCTTGAGGCAATTGGGTAAAAGGGATAAAGCATTTATATTTTGGATTTCATAGGCCAATTTATAATTTTTTTGGGGGGAGAGGCCAAGATTACATATTTTGGGCAAATTGTAAATTTTCTCTGTGCACACACATGCTAAGCATTTTTTTTTTTTTTTCCCCTCCAAAATTTGGGCAAGGCTAGGTCCGTCTCTGTGTGCAATGGAGATATTTTCTTAGGTTTCCAAGGAAAGGTGTGAGAAGTCTTCATTATACACTATTTTGGGACCCTCCCAAAGAAGAAAGTGTTGATGCTGTAAATGGAACCAGTGAATCTACAACGAAGAAGATAAAGTTCACACTGTTCACTAATTCAATAATCACTTGAGTTTTTAATATGTTACTGAGAAGTCAAAACGATGACATTTGTCTAAATGATAAACGGCATCGTTTCTCACTTATATCTGGCATGGCTTATTCAAGGCAGTAAACGGTGTCGTTTTATGAAGCTGTTCTTCCTCACTGAGCACGGTCTTGACTTGCTCTGTTTCAACAGAATTTGCTTCAGATATTTTGTATAGAGTGGAGATATTTTTGTGTACAGCTGTCATTTTCTGTTTATATATTGTGATGTATGTGTATGAAATTAATTAAGCTTGGAATACAAAGTTCAGAGAGTTCTCTTCCCAACTTCTCTCCCTGTTTCGTATTTCCTCCATTGTTGAAGCTTCAGCCTTTTCCTAATTCTCACAGATGCAATCCTTTTCTTGACTAGTCTTCAGCCGACAAATTATTAATGAAAAAAAACCATTCTGGTAGTTAAAAAGGCACTATCCTCAGTCTTAATTCTCATTAATTCCTCTTCTCCAAATACGATCAAAAGACCCATAATGCCATTCTGTCCACCCTATGACATGTCGCGGCCACCTCTCTACCTTTTCTACCTCCTTTTTTGCTTCTTCTCCCTTATCGCCGGGATCCAACCTGCTGACCTTCAAATTCTCATGAAACTGAAATCCGCACTTCAAACATCAAATGGTACCAGTGCCTTTAAATCTTGGGAATCCAGCAATTCCATGTGCAATTTCACTGGAATAACTTGCAATTCAGATGGTTCCGTTACAGAGATTGAACTTTCACGCCACAATTTAACTGGGGTTCTTCCTCTTGACTCCATATGCCAGCTCCAATCATTGGAAAAGCTCTCGTTTGGGTTCAACAACTTGCATGGTCCAATTATGGACGACTTGAACAATTGTGTCAAGCTGCTGTACTTGGATTTGGGCAACAATTTGTTCTTAGGGTGGTCGGCTCCAGACATATCTTCTCTAAGCCAATTACAGTATTTGTTTCTGAACAGAAGTGGATTGTCCGGATCATTTCCATGGAAATCACTCCAAAACATGACTGGCCTTGTTCGGCTGAGCCTCGGACACAATCTTTTCAATCCTTCTCCATTTCCGAATGATGTGTTGCAGCTTGCCAACCTCACCTGGATTCACCTATCCAACTGTAGCATCCAAGGAACAATTCCGGCAGAGATTGGAAACCTTAAAGAGGTAATCAACTTGGAGCTTTCGTGCAATAACATGACGGGGGAGATTCCAGTTGAGATTGGAAACCTTGTCAACCTCTGGCAGCTTGATCTCTCCAACAACTCATTCACAGGAAAACTTCCTGTTGGTTTAAGAAACCTCTCGAAGCTTGAGAGGTTTGATGTTACAATGAACTATATTGAAGGTGATGTGTCCGTTTTGAGGTTCTTGAGTAACCTAGTTTCTCTGGAACTATTTGCAAACAAGTTTTCTGGCCAATTACCGGCCGAGTTTGGTGAGTTCAAGAAGCTTGTGAACCTTACTCTAAACAAGAACAACTTCACCGGTCCCCTGCCTCAAAACCTTGGCTCTTGGGCCAAAGTCGAAAAAATCTCTGTGTCTTATAATTTCTTTACTGGTCCAATTCCACCAGATATGTGCAAACAAGGTACTATAAAGGGGCTTTACATGCATCACAATAATCTCACCGGTGAAATTCCAGCCAATTTCGTCAACTGTTCCACTCTACTTGAATTCAGGATCGATAATAATTTGCTTTCGGGTACCGTTCCCGCTGGAATCTGGGGATTACCGAACTTGCTCATTTTTGATATCTCGTTCAATAGTGTGGAAGGCCCAATTACATCTGATATAAAACATGCAAAGTCTCTTGTGGCGTTACGTGCAGAAAACAATCGCTTATCTGGTGAATTACCCGCAGAGATTTCAGAAGCCACGTCTTTGGTTTCAATTCGTCTGAATGACAATCTATTGCAAGGTAAGCTTCTTATTCCAATTTCTCCCATAACATTCTTTGGTATCTCAAACAATAGACTGACTGGAGAGATCCCGTATATGATTTGCAATGTAAGTTTTCTTAAAATCTTTGACGTCTCAAATAACAGTTTGAGTGGTAAGATTCCACAATGTTTGGGAAACTTCAGTAATCATCTATGGGTGCTAAATTTGCAAATGAATGACTTCCACGGCCCCATCCCTGATACATTTGCAAAGTGTCATAGTTTGGAACTTCTTGTCTTTAATGACAATCATTTAGGAGGGCTATTGCCAAAATCTTTGCTCAACTGTACAAATCTGGCAGTTATTGACCTTGGAAATAACATGATAAATGATATCTTCCCATATTGGTTGGAAGCTCTTCCCAATTTAGAGGTTCTTGCCTTGAAATCCAACAAAGTCCGTGGTCCTATTGGAAATCATAACAATAGTGGGATGTTTTTCTCGAAGCTACGAATTCTTGATCTTGGAAATAACAAGATCAATGATTTCTTCCCCTATTGGTTGGAAGCTCTTCCCAATCTACAGATTCTTGTCTTGAAATCCAACAGATTCCATGGTCCTGTTGGAAATCATAACACTCGTGGGATGTTTTTCTCTAAGTTACAAATTCTTGATCTCTCTTTCAATGAGTTTACTGGTTTTTTACCGAAAAATTATTTTGAAAACTTGAACACCATGATGATCAATGATGAAGATAAAAATGAATCGCAATATTTCGGCAAACGTCATTATTATCAAGATTCGGTGGTGGTGACAATAAAAAATATTGAGATTAAGCTACCAAGAATCCTAACTATCTTCACAACAATTGATTTATCAAGCAACAAATTTGAAGGAGATATTCCAGAAGTACTTGGAAGGCTTACAGTTCTCCGATTGCTTAACCTTTCCCATAATAACCTAACCAACCATATCCCACCATCATTGGCAAATATGTCAAGACTTGAATCCTTAGACCTTTCTTCAAATAGGCTAACAGGACAAATTCCTATTCAATTGACAAGTCTAACATTTTTGGCCATGATAAACCTTTCACGAAACCAACTTACTGGACCCATACCTGAAGGCAAGCAATTTGGTACGTTTGAAAATGACTCATACGAGTGGAACTTGGGGTTGTGTGGATTTCCTCTGTCAATGAAATGCAACACTAATGAGCTGCTGCTACCGCCACCACTACCATCAATATTCCAGGAAGACAAGGGTTTGATATTTGCGAGTGGATTTGATTGGAAGGTCGTGTTAATGGGCTATGGATGTGGATTTTTGTTTGGAATAACGATGGGATGTATTGCGTTTAAAAGAGGAAAACCTCAATGGCTTATAAGGTTTATTGAAGGAAAACGAAAAGAAAAGGTGAGAAGGTGCAATGATCATAGACCCAGGAAAAGAAGAAATTAAGGCATTCAAGGTATTGCAGAAGGTGATAAGGACTTCGTCTTACAGCAAAGCATTAGAATCATAGAATGGTGTATGACGTGGAGTTTATTATACTTGTATGAATTATGGTGGTGTTTTCTTCCTTCTAAATAATCGTATTCAACATTTCAGTATGTATATCTGAGGATATTCTGTTTTGAGATTGTATGGAATGTTAGAGCTAGTTTCGATGTTAGTCATATGCTTAGTTTTTTTTTTTTGTTGATAAAGCAGTCATATGCTTAGTTGGAGTTCTATTTTATGTATCTTATATTTAAGGGTATTTTGTGTGTTGGTTACTTTGTTTGAGACTTTGTGGCATGTTGGCCTTAGTTTGAAGGGTGGCCCAGGGTTAAGTTGGGCTTTTTGAGAGTTATATGGTTTAGACTCCTTTTTCGGCTGATGTCAATTTTAATCTAATTGTTTAAATTAAGTCCAATTGTTCAATTAAGTAATTAACCGATTGATATATGCATGGATAAACAATCAATAAAAACAATCCCAATCACAAATATTTCAGCCCATCGAACACAAGGATTTTTAAGAGAGAAAAACTCGAGAACAAGGCAAAAAACTCTTCAAGCCACTACGACACCAAATTATCTACTAGCGAAAATAGATGAACTGATGTATAAAGTTCAGTTTCAAGAACCATTACTCGGATCCAATAGATTGTATCACATGTATAAAGTTATCACTTCTGTGAGATTGAAAGAAGTAGAATTGGATAAGTAGTTTTAACTTTTAACCTAATTTTCTAATATTCTAATTCTTTTGCATTACACACATATACATATATATATATATATATATATATATAAACCTATTATTTTATGATTTTTATTGGCAAATGATTGGAGGAATAATTAGAAGAAAATTGAAGCACTAGTAAAAAAGAGTCATAGCCAAGTAGGAACTAGGAGGTGGTCCCAGTAACATGCCCTCCAGTCCACACAAAGAAGTGTTACAAAACGTGAGTCTTAGATTGAGAAATCCAATTTGTTCTCTTCTAAAAGAAAAACCGCACCAACCAACACCCTCTTGTTTTATAGTCAATTGACTATGTTAAAAGTTAAAACCATCTGTATAAAATTTGTTGACTATAAAACAAGAGGGTCTTGGTTGGTGCGGTTTTTCTTTTAGAAGAGAACAAATTGATTTCTCAATCTAAGACTCACGTTTTGTAACACTTCTTTGTGTGGACTGGAGGGCATGTTACTGGGACCACCTCCTAGTTCCTACTTGGCTATGACTCTTTTTTACTAGGGCCCATTTTTAAAGAAAAAATTGCTTAAAAGTGTAATTTGTGGGATATGTGAATAGTATACGGGTGCACTGTTCACAGTTGACTGGTCAATAATTGCAAGCTGAACAAAAAAAAACAAAAGAAAAAAAAAGAAAAACGCAAATTACAAAAGGCAAACACCAAATTAATTTGAATCCAAACGGATACTATATATTGTGATGTATGTGCATGAAATTAATTAAGCTTGGAATACAAAGTTCATAGAGTTCTCTTCCCAACTTCTCTCTCTGTTTCGTTGAAGCTTCAAGCTTTTCCTAATTCTCACAGATGCAATCCTTTTCTTGACTAGTCTTCGGCCGACAAATTATTTAAAAAAAAAAAAAAAAAAAACCATTCTGGTAGTTAAAAAGGCACTATCTTTAGTCTTAATTCTCATTAATTCCTCTTCTCCAAATACGATCAAAAGATCCATAATACCATTCTGTCCACCCTATGCCATGTCGCGGCCACCTCTCTACCTTTTCTACCTCCTTTTTTGCTTCTTCTCCCTTATCAGCGGGATTCAACCTGCTGACCTTCAAATTCTCATGAAACTGAAATCCGCACTTCAAACATCAAATGGTACCAGTGCCTTTAAATCTTGGGAATCCAGCAATTCCATGTGCAATTTCACTGGAATAACCTGCAATTCAGATGGTTCCGTTACAGAGATTGAACTTTCACGCCAAAATTTAACTGGGTTTCTTCCACTTGACTCCATATGCCAGCTCCAATCATTGGAAAAGCTCTCGTTTGGGTTCAACAACTTGCATGGTCCAATTATGGACGACTTGAACAATTGTGTCAAGCTGCTGTACTTGGATTTGGGCAACAATTTGTTCTTAGGGTGGTCGGCTCCAGACATATCTTCTCTAAGCCAATTACAGTATTTGTTTCTGAACAGAAGTGGATTGTCCGGATCATTTCCATGGAAATCACTCCAAAACATGACTGGCCTTGTTCGGCTGAGCCTCGGACACAATCTTTTCAATCCTTCTCCATTTCCGAATGATGTGTTGCAGCTTACCAACCTCACCTGGATTCACCTATCCAACTGTAGCATCCAAGGAACAATTCCGGCAGAGATTGGAAACCTTAAAGAGTTAATCAGCTTGGAGCTTTCGTACAATAACATGACGGGGGAGATTCCAGTTGAGATTGGAAACCTTGTCAACCTCTGGCAGCTTGATCTCTCCAACAACTCATTCACAGGAAAACTTCCTGTTGGTTTAAGAAACCTCTCGAAGCTTGAGAGGTTTGATGTTTCAATGAACTCTATTGAAGGCGATCTGTCCGAGTTGAGGTTGTTGAGTAACCTAGTTTCTCTGAAACTATTTGAAAACAAGTTCTCTGGCCAATTACCAACTGAGTTTGGTGAGTTCAAGAAGCTTGTGTACCTTGCTCTGTACAAGAACAACTTCATCGGTCCCCTGCCTCAAAACCTTGGCTCTTGGGCCAAAGTCGATAAAATCTCTGTGTCTCATAATTTCTTCACTGGTCCAATTCCGCCAGATATGTGCAAACAAGGTACTATGAAGGGGCTTTACATGCATCACAATAATCTCACCGGTGAAATTCCAGCCAATTTCGTCAACTGTTCCACTCTACTTGAATTCAGGATCAATGCTAATTTGCTTTCGGGTACTGTTCCCGCTGGAATCTGGGGATTACCGAACTTGCGCATTTTTGATATCTCGTTCAATAGTATTGAAGGTCCAATTCCATCTGACATAAAACATGCGAAGTCTCTTGTGGCGTTAGGTGCGGAAAACAATCGCTTATCCGGTGAATTACCCGCAGAGATTTCGGAAGCCACGTCTTTGGTTTCAATTCGTCTGAATGACAATCTATTGCAAGGTAAGCTTCTTATTCCAACTTCTCCTATAACATTCTTTAGTATCTCAAACAATAGACTGACTGGAGGGATCCCATATATGATTTGCAATGTAAGTTTTCTTAGAGTCTTTGATGTCTCAAAAAACAGTTTGAGTGGTAAGATTCCACAATGTTTGGGAAACTTCAGTAATCATCTATGGGTGCTAAATTTGCAAATGAATAACTTCCACGGCCCCATCCCTGATACATTTGCAAAGTGTAATAGTTTGGAACTTCTTGTCTTTAATGACAATCATTTAGGAGGGCTATTGCCAAAATCTTTGCTCAACTGTACAAATCTGGCAGTTATTGACCTTGGAAATAACATGATAAATGATATCTTCCCATATTGGCTGGAAGCTCTTCCCAAATTAGAGGTTCTTACCTTGAATTCCAACAAATTCCGTGGTCCTATTGGAAATCATAACACTAGTGGGATGTTTTTCTCGAAGCTACGAATTCTTGATCTTGGAAATAACAAGATCAATGATTTCTTCCCCTATTGGTTGGAAGCTCTTCCCAATCTACAGATTCTTGTCTTGAAATCCAACAGATTCCATGGTCCTGTTGGAAATCATAACACTCGTGGGATGTTTTTCTCTAAGTTACAAATTCTTGATCTCTCTTTCAATGAGTTTACTGGTTTTTTACCGAAAAATTATTTTGAAAACATGAACACCATGATGATCAATGATGAAGATAAAAATGAATCGCAATATTTCGGTAAACGTCATTATTATCAAGATTCGGTGGTGGTGACAATAAAAAATATTGAGATTAAGCTACCAAGAATCCTAACTACCTTCACAACAATTGATTTATCAAGTAACAAATTTGAAGGAGAGATTCCAGAAGTACTTGGAAGGCTTACAGTTCTCCGATTGCTTAACCTTTCCCATAATAACCTAACCAACCATATCCCACCATCATTGGCAAATATGTCAAGACTTGAATCCTTAGACCTTTCTTCAAATAGGCTAACAGGACAAATTCCTATTCAATTGACAAGTCTAACATTTTTGGCCATGATAAACCTTTCACGAAACCAACTTACTGGACCCATACCTGAAGGCAAGCAATTTGGTACGTTTGAAAATGACTCATACGAGTGGAACTTGGGGTTGTGTGGATTTCCTCTGTCAATGAAATGCAACACTAATGAGCTGCTGCCACCGCCACCACTACCATCAATATTCCAGGAAGACAAGGGTTTGATATTTGCGAGTGGATTTGATTGGAAGGTCGTGTTAATGGGCTATGGATGTGGATTTTTGTTTGGAATAACGATGGGATGTATTGCGTTTAAAAGAGGAAAAACTCAATGGCTTATAAGGTTTATTGAAGGAAAACGAAAAGAAAAGGTGAGAAGGTGCAATGATCATAGACCCAGGAAAAGAAGAAATTAAGGCATTCAAGGTATTGCAGAAGGTGATAAGGACTTCGTCTTACAGCAAAGCATTAGAATCATAGAATGGTGTATGACGTGGAGTTTATTATACTTGTATGAATTATGGTGGTGTTTTCTTCCTTCTAAATAATCGTATTCAACATTTGAGATTGTATGGAATGTTAGAGCTAGTTTCGATGTTAGTCATATGCTTAGTTTTTTATTTTGTTGATAAAGCAGTCATATGCTTAGTTGGAGTTCTATTTTATGTATCTTATATTTAAGGGTATTTTGTGTGTTGGTTACTTTGTTTGAGACTTTGTGGCATGTTGGCCTTAGTTTGAAGGGTGGCCCAGGGTTAAGTTGGGCTTTTTGAGAGTTATATGGTTTAGACTCCTTTTTCGGCTGATGTCAATTTTAATCTAATTGTTTAAATTAAGTCCAATTGTTCAATTAAGTAATTAACCGATTGATATATGCATGGATAAACAATCAATAAAAACAATCCCAATCACAAATATTCCAGCACATCGAACACAAGGATTTTTAAGAGAGAAAAACTCGAGAACAAGGCAAAAAAACTCTTCGAGCCACTACGACACCAAATTATCTACTAGCGAAAATAGATGAACTGATGTATAAAGTTCAGTTTCAAGAACCATTACTCGGATCCAATAGATTGTATCACATGTATAAAGTTATCACTTCTGTGAGATTGAAAGAAGTAGAATTGGATAAGTAGTTTTAACTTTTAACCTAATTTTCTGATATTCTAATTCTTTTGCATTACACACATATACATACATATATATATATATATATATATATAAACCTATTATTTTATGATTTTTATTGGCAAATGATTGGAGGAATAATTAGAAGAAAATTGAAGCACTAGTAAAAGAGTCATAGCCAAGTAGGAACTAGGAGGTGGTCCCAGTAACATGCCCTCCAGTCCACACAAAGAAGTGTTGCAAAACGTGAGTCTTAGATTGAGAAATCCAATTTGTTCTCTTCTAAAAGAAAAACCGCACCAACCAACACCCTCTTGTTTTATAGTCAATTGACTATGTTAAAAGTTAAAACAATCTGTATAAAAGAGTTCTTTTTCCCAGCACAATGAGGCCTATTGTTGCTTCAAAGAAGATTCCAAAGAAATTGCTCAGTTGGATTGGGACCTAAACATGTATAAGAACCTAAACATGTGATTGTGGAATGCGACATTAATTTAAATGTATAAACTACTGGTTATTACTAGTTTTTTGCTTAAGAAATAAACACACACACAAGAGAGAGGAAAAATGGGTTATTACTAGTTCAAACCTTATTTTTCCCTTAATTTGTATTACCAATATTTGATCTTGATATATCTCTATCTTTGCTATTAATGAGAGTATATAACCATATTTTCAAGAAATAAATTAATTTTGACTTTCAAATATGCAAAACTAGTAAAATCTCTAATAGTTGAATAAGAGATATGAGGTTCAACATTCGCCTACACTAAAAACCAATTGATATCTTGGTCTGATAATAAAGAGTTATCATTAAGAGTGAACGCTATAAGTTGAAGCTCTCTTAAAAAAAATGCAAAACTTTTATTCTTTCAAATATATATATATATATATATATATATGTGTGTGTTATATATATATAAAAGCAGCAAAACTTCTACGTGGGTATAAAAAATATGTGGTTGAGATTTTTTTTTTTTTTTTTTCTAATAATAAATGTGGATGGCTCTACCCCCATAAATGGAGAGTGGTCACCATTTCTAACAAACGAGAACCCTTCAATAACAGCTCACATACAAGGGGACCCATTTGAATTTTTAAGCCTTTCTTTTTTGGGTATTGTCAAATTTTCACATACACTTAATCAAATTTTCAATGTTGTCCTTTTTAGTGGTTTTCTTTTGATGCTTTTAACTAGACAATATTCATATAATAGTTTCTATCAACGACATAATTGGAAGAATCTTTATATATTATTAATATTTAATAAATTAAGATGTTTTAATGAAAAAAGATGGTTGCTTAATTATGTATGGTTTAAAATATATATACAGTTTTAACCAAAACTTATTATATATTCAACTTTGAGTAATCAAAGAAAATATATATAAAAATTGTGGATAATAAAATGTGTTAGCGGTGAATTTATATGAAATTGATGTTGTATAAATAGCTACTATATATATTGTGGGGCCCGGCCCAAAAATAATGGGCTATTCCAAATTTAGGCCCGTCCGAGGAGCGTCCTGCCCGAAGAGAAACCACATATGAAGCATTACTCAATCCCAATAACGCCAAGGAAACCTGTCCGAGGAGTAACTCCTCCTCGGACGTCACGAAGCTCAGACGAGGAACTCTCCCCAGCCATTTCAGTTCATCCTCCCAACATATAAAATGAATAAAATCCAAAATATCTCATGGAAAGCTACCACCACATTAATTGCGCCCCAACCACCCTCTTGGCCGCATTAATGAGGAAAAGACCCCTGAACAGTACCACCTTGGCCTCTGCAACTCACAAAGGGAGTGATGAGGGCGGCTGATGTGACAGTTGCTCAAGTAGATGCTTAGATGATCAACAGGTGTAAGGTTGAGATGAGAGGAGGAGAACTATATAATGTAGTGGAGTCCCTCAAAGAAGAGGAGGAAAAAACTGTATTAGGAACTGAAGAAATAGAATCATACGTGAGAGATCTATTCTTATGTTTTTTATTTTTTGCAAACAATACTGTCCATGTATTAGACCGAATAGTTTCACTGAGGCTAAGTTCTTTGACCCATCCTCTACAAATATTTATTGTGGGTTGTGCTTTGGGCCAAGGCCTGATCAATAGAAGTTGGGCCAGGAAAATCGTGCAACTACAATTGGCGCCGTCTGTGGGAAGAACTAAGGCATTAGCTAGTGCAACGGTCGAGCATGGCAGAACTAGATCCGCACCAGGAGGATCCTCACCAAGCTAACTCCCAACGGACATAACCCGTCGAGTCCCAGAGGCAAAATAACCCAACCAACTCGGGCGGTAGGGGGAATCGCGAGGGAAGTGTGCATACTATCCGGACGAGCCAGAGTCACACTCAGATAGGAAGTCACGTGTCTCAGAGGCGAAATAGTCACCAGGCCATGCAGCGAGAGATAGATGACCTAAAAAGGAAGTTACGACGTGTGCAGCGAAGACGATCTCCCTCTGACTCAGGCGAGTCTTCTAACGCGGAGGACGTGAGTTACAGACAAAGGTCAAGGACCCCCCCAAGTGAAACCTTTTCTTACGAAAAGGAACCACGCCCTGTATGGAAGTATGAGATCCCATCCAGCAAAGGTTCGGGGAACGACGCCATGAAGAAGGCGCTGGATCAGGTCTCAAGGTCACCCTTCACGAATAGAATCGAAGGGGCTAAGCTGCCAAGACGCTTCAACCAACCGGTGTTCGCCATCTATAACGGCAGAGCAGACCCGGTAGAGCACGTGAGTCAGTTTAACCAGAAAATGGCAATTTATTCGCAAAACGAAGCCCTAATGTGCAAAATCTTCCCATCCAGCTTGGGATCGATGGCAATGAGGTGGTTCAACAGCCTGAAGACAAACTCCGTAGGCTCCTACAAGCAGCTCACTCAAGCTTTTTGCTCCCGTTTTATTACAAACACCAGAGTCCCTCAACCTCTCAGTTCGCTACTATTCTTATCCATGCACGAAGGAGAAACCCTGAAAGCGTACTCGGATAGGTATTGGGAGGTGTATAACGATTTAGATGACAACCATGATAATGTTGCTATCAGCACGTTCAAAAGCGGTCTCCCCACCGAGCATGGCTTAAGGAAATCCCTCACCAGAAAACCAGTTACTGACGTCCAACAGCTAATGGATAGGATCGACAAGTACAAAAGAGTAGAGGAAGATCAGCTGCAAGGGAGGGGAAAGGAGAAGGTTATCCCCCCCAAAGCAAGTGATTTCAGGTCGGAACGTCACAATCCTGGTCAGCCGAGGAGAGATTTTCCGCGACAGGCTGGGCAGAGCAACCCGCAAATAGTGAACGCCGTATTCAAAGAGCCAGTACAACAGGTACTGGAGAAAGTAAGGGATGAACCCTATTTCAGGTGGCCGGGAAAGATGGCTGGAGACCCTTCCAAACGTAACCAAAACCTGTACTGCCACTATCAAGGTCACCCTTCACGAATAGAATCGAAGGGGCTAAGCTGCCAAGACGCTTCAACCAACCGGTGTTCGCCATCTATAACGGCAGAGCAGACCCGGTAGAGCACGTGAGTCAGTTTAACCAGAAAATGACAATTTATTCGCAAAACGAAGCCCTAATGTGCAAAATCTTCCCATCCAGCTTGGGATCGATGGCAATGAGGTGGTTCAACAGCCTGAAGACAAACTCCGTAGGCTCCTACAAGCAGCTCACTCAAGCTTTTTGCTCCCGTTTTATTACAAACACCAGAGTCCCTCAACCTCTCAGTTCGCTACTATTCTTATCCATGCACGAAGGAGAAACCCTGAAAGCGTACTCGGATAGGTATTGGGAGGTGTATAACGATTTAGATGACAACCATGATAATGTTGCTATCAGCACGTTCAAAAGCGGTCTCCCCACCGAGCATGGCTTAAGGAAATCCCTCACCGGAAAACCAGTTACTGACGTCCAACAGCTAATGGATAGGATCGACAAGTACAAAAGAGTAGAGGAAGATCAGCTGCAAGGGAGGGGAAAGGAGAAGGTTATCCCCCCCAAAGCAAGTGATTTCAGGTCGGAACGTCACAATCCTGGTCAGCCGAGGAGAGATTTTCCGCGACAGGCTGGGCAGAGCAACCCGCAAACAGTGAACGCCGTATTCAAAGAGCCAGTACAACAGGTACTGGAGAAAGTAAGGGATGAACCCTATTTCAGGTGGCCGGGAAAGATGGCTGGAGACCCTTCCAAACGTAACCAAAACCTGTACTGCCACTATCATCAGGACCATGGGCATACTACTGAGGACTGCAGGAATCTGTGGAATCACCTAGATCAATTGGTCTGAGAAGGAAAGTTACGTCACCTGCTGCACCCATCGAGCGGCCATCCCGGCCAGGCAACACAAGAGCCTCGAAGGGACGTGTATTTAAGACCCCCCACCGGGACGATACATGTCATCCCCGCTGCACCAGGAAGAACTGGGCCACCCATCCCCAGGGTATTAGCTGTTGATCAGCTCCCCTTCGAGGGCAGGCAAAGGGATCCCAAAAGGTCAAAAAAGGGAAGCTCTTTGATACTGGGATTCTCGGATGAGGATAAGAGAGGAATTGTTCAACCTCACGATGATGCCTTGGTGGTCACATTGCGAATTGGGGGCTTCGATGTGAAAAGGGTGTTAGTAGACTCGGGAAGTGCGGTGGAGATAATGTACCCTGACCTATACAAGGGGCTGAACTTGAAGCCGGAAGATTTGACAGCTTATGACTCCCCCCTTCTCAGCTTCGAGGGAAGGATTGTTACGCCAAAGGGGCAAATCCGACTGCCCGTACAGACTGGGGTGGAAGTGGTGGAGGTGAATTTCATCTTGGTCGACGCTTATTCACCCTACACCGCGATAGTTGCAAGGCCATGGATCCACGCCCTAGAGGCCGTGACCTCCACACTTCACCAAAAAGTAAAATACCTATCTGGAGGACACGTAGAAGAGATCCAAGGAGATCAGGCCGTGGCCAGGAAGTGTATGGTGGCCGCCATTTTACATCGGCCCTTAGTCGAGTCCTCGGTCCCAGAGAGCTTATAGCAACCAGCCTCCTCGGCAAGGCAAGACGATGGGCTGGCCGAGGAGATAAGGTGTGAAAGTTTAGATAAGATTGTTGTCAACGATGACCCGGAGAAGTTCTTTCAGGTCGGCTCTGAATTTCCCCCTCAAGAAAAGGAGGAACTGGTCAGATTTCTCAGAGAAAATGTCGACGTATTCGCATGGGACGCCTACGACGCCCCGGGAGTTGATCCCAGCCTCATTTGTCACCACCTGAACGTCAACCCCTCTTCCACTCCGAAGAAGCAGCCACCCCAACGCCCTTCAAAGGAACACGCTAGTGCTGTAAGAGACGAAGTGGCAAAATTGAAAAGAGCAGGGGCTATCAAAGAGGTCTTTTATCCCGAATGGTTGGCGAACACGGTGGTGGTAAGGAAGAAGACAGGGAAGTGGAGGGTCTGCGTGGACTTCACGGACCTGAACAAGGCATGCCCCAAGGACCCATTCCCTCTACCTCGAATCGATCGATTGGTGGATGCAACCGTAGGGCACCCTCGAATGAGCTTCCTGGACGCCTTCCAGGGCTATCATCAGATACCCCTTACGCTAGAGGACCAGGAGAAAACGACTTTCATGACGCTCATCGGAAATTATCATTATAAGGTGATGCCGTTCGGGCTAAAGAACGCGGGCTCAACCTACCAAAGGATGATGACTCGGATATTCGAGCCACAACTGGGCAAAATCATTGAGGTTTATATAGACGATATGGTTGTGAAGAGTAAAAGGGTGTCCGAGCACGTGAAAGACCTCGGAATAATCTTCGTTATCTTAAGGAAGCACCGGTTGAGCTGAATGCCTCCAAATGTTCATTCGGGGTCGGGTCTGGGAAATTCCTAGGGTACATGGTCACCCACAGGGGAATAGAAGTAAGTCCCGACCAAATCAAAGCCATTAACAGCCTACATACTCCTCGGAATCCGAAGGAGGTGCAGAAGCTCACTGGCATGATTGCGGCATTAAACCGGTTCATATCACGATCGGCGGATCGATGTCGGCCTTTTTACCTCCTGATAAACAAGTGGAAAGAGTTCGAATGGTCGGAGGATTACGTTGAGGCTTTCCAGCAGCTTAAGGACTACCTGTCCCGACCACCCATCATGTCCAGTCCTGAGGCAGATGAGGTGCTGTTTGCCTACATCGCCGTAGCTCCCTACGCTGTAAGCCTGGTGCTAATACGGGATGATAATGGGGTGCAGCGACCGGTGTACTATGTGAGCAAATCACTACATGAGGCCGAGGTGCGATACCTACCTTTAGAAAAGGCAATTCTGGCGATAGTGCATGCAACCCGGAAGCTTCCCCATTACTTTCAGGCGCATACGGTCATCGTTCTAACTCAGCTTCCCCTTCGAGCCGTGCTTCGAAGCGCTGACTACACAGGAAGGATCGCCATGTGGAGTGCTCTTTTGGGGGCCTTTGATATTAAATATATGCCCAGACCCTCCGTCAAAGGACAGGTCCTCGCAGACTTGGTAGCGGAGTTTGCTGAACCCTCTATAGAAACAATGACCGAGAAGAAAGACCTGGGTGGAAAATCGGTTGGCGCAATTTCAGCAGGGGGGACCATGCATTGGAAGGTCTACGTGGATGGCGCGGCCAACCAGAGAGGATCAGGAGTTGGGATAGTTTTAATATCGCCGGACGGCGCTGCCATTGAGAAATCGTTAAGACTCGGATTCTCGGCTACGAACAATGAAGCCGAATACGAAGCCTTACTTCAAGGGATGGCGATGGTTCAAAGATTGGGTGGAAGAATAATAGAAGCGTTCTCGGACTCCAGATTAGTAGTCGGACAAGTGATGGGCGAGCTTGAAGCTCGAGATACTAGGATGCAAGAGTATCTGGGACAAGTTAAACGGCTACAGACCAGTTTTGAATCCTTCAGTCTGACGCACATTTCCAGGAGCGTAAACACCCATGCAGACTCGCTGGCCACTCTCGCCACGTCCTCGGCGCATAATCTGCCGCGAATAATCCTTGTTGAAGATCTATCACAGGCAAGTCCCATCCGCGGAAACCCGGCTCAAGTCCATCAGATCAGAAAAAGTCCCAGCTGGATGGACCCCATAAAGAGTTTCCTCCAAAACGACATCTTACCGGAGGAAAAACTAGAAGCCGAGAAGATACGCAGGAATGCTCCTCGGTTTTGGCTATCAGAGGACCACAAACTATATCGACGCTCTTACTCTGGACCGTACCTACTCTGCATACATCCAGAAGAGTCCGAGTCTTTACTTGAGGAGTTACACGAGGGGATTTGCGGAAGCCACACCGGAGGAAGGTCGCTGGCGCACAGGGCACTCACCCAAGGGTATTGGTGGTCGAACATGCAAAGAGAGGCCCAAGAATACGCTAAGAAGTGCGACTAGTGCCAAAGATTCGCCCCGAATATCCACCAACCCGGAGGGGTTCTCAACCCCCTCTCTAGCCTATGGCCGTTCGCACAATGGGGCCTTGATATAGTCGGACCTTTCCCCAAAGCTGTGGGGAACAAGCGATACATAATAGTCGGAACTGATTACTTCACTAAATGGGTGGAAGCTGAACCCTTGGCCAACATTAGGGACGTGGACACCCAAAAATTCATCTGGAAGAACATCATCACCCGCTTCGGAACTCCGCGTACACTCATTTCCGACAATGGTTTGCAGTTCGACAGTAGGAACTTTAGGGAGTATTGCTGCGAGTTTGGAATCATTAACCGATATTCCACCCCCGCCTACTCTCAAGGAAATGGGCAGGTCGAGGCCGTGAACAAGGTCATAGTGAACGGACTGAAGAAGAGATTGGACGAGGCAAAGGGGAGATGGGTAGAAGAACTCCCCCACGTCTTATGGACTTATCGGACGACGCCACGACGATCGACCGGTGAGACCCCCTTCTCGATGACTTATGGGGCTGAGGCCATGCTCCCGATCGAGAACAACTTTCCCACACTAAGGTCTAGATCGTTTACCCCAAACGATAACGACGAGTTATTGGAACGGAGTCTAGACCTAGCTGAAGAAAGAAGGGAAAAAGCGATGATTCATATGGCCTATTATCACCAGAAGCTGAGACAAGGGAATGATGCTAACGTCAAACTGCGGCCTCTGGGTCCAGGTGATCTCGTGATGAGGAAGATTCTTGGCAGCGCAAAGAACCCCTCTTGGGGCAAGTTGGGGCCCAATTGGGAGGGACCATACCTTATCACATCCGTGACCGGAATAGGCGCCTACTACCTAGAAGATTTGGATGAAAAAGCTGTACCTCGACCATGGAATGTAAATAACCTCAGAAGATATTGTTATTAATGAGAATGGCTTAGCATACGTTTTCTTTCATGACTATCCGCTGCTTGCTGGTCTGCTGACAACTATTTATAAGTTTTAAACAGAACCTAAGTCCTGCATGGCTCCTCGGATCACAGATTTAGGGGAAATTAATACTTAAGGCAACTCTTCATAGTTTTAAACAGAACCTAAGTCCTGCATGGCTCCTCGGACCACAGACTTAGGGGAAATTATTACTTAAGGCAACTATTCATAGTTTTAAACAGAACCTAAGTCCTGCATGGCTCCTCGGACCACAGACTTAGGGGAAATTATTACTCATGACGATTTTTAAGTTTTAAACAGAACCTAAGTCCTGCATGGCTCCTCGGACCCCAGACTTAGGGAAAATTATTACTTAAGGCAACTCTTCATAGTTTTAAACAGAACCTAAGTCCTGCATGGCTCCTCGGACCACAGACTTAGGGGAAATTATTACTCATGACGATTTTTAAGTTTTAAACAGAACCTAAGTCCTGCATGGCTCCTCGGACCACAGACTTAGGGGAAATTATTACTCATGACGATTTTAAAGTTTTAAACAGAACCTAAGTCCTGCATGGCTCCTCGGACCACAAACTTAGGGGAAATTATTACTCATGACGATTTTTATAAGTTTTAAACAGAACCTAAGTCCTGCATGGCTCCTCGGACCAAAGACTTAGGGGAAATTATTACTTAAGGCAACTATTCATAGTTTTAAACAGAACCTAAGTCCTGCATGGCTCCTTCGACCACAGACTTAGGGGAAATTATTACTCATGACGATTTTTAAGTTTTAAACAGAACCTAAGTCCTGCATGGCTCCTCGGACCCTAGACTTAGGGGAAATTATTACTTAAGGCAACTCTTCATAGTTTTAAACAGAACCTAAGTCCTGCATGGCTCCTCGGACCACAGACTTAGGGGAAATTATTACTCATGACGATTTTAAAGTTTTAAACAGAACCTAAGTCCTGCATGGCTCCTCGGACCACAGACTTAGGGGAAATTATTACTCATGACGATTTTAAAGTTTTAAACAGAACCTAAGTCCTGCATGGCTCCTCGGACCACAGACTTAGGGGAAATTATTACTCATGACGATTTTTATAAGTTTTAAACAGAACCTAAGTCCTGCATGGCTCCTCGGACCAAAGACTTAAGGGAAATTATTACTTAAGGCAACTATTCATAGTTTTAAACAGAACCTAAGTCCTGCATGGCTCCTCGGACCACAGACTTAGGGGAAATTAATACTCATGACGATTTTTAAGTTTTAAACAGAACCTAAGTCCTGCATGGCTCCTCGGACCCCAGACTTAGGGGAAATTATTACTTAAGGCAACTCTTCATAGTTTTAAACAGAACCTAAGTCCTGCATGGCTCCTCGGACCACAGACTTAGGGGAAATTATTACTCATGACGATTTTAAAGTTTTAAACAGAACCTAAGTCCTGCATGGCTCCTCGGACCACAGACTTAGGGAAAATTATTACTCATGACGATTTTTATAAGTTTTAAACAGAACCTAAGTCCTGCATGGCTCCTCGGACCAAAGACTTAGGGGAAATTATTACTTAAGGCAACTCTTCATAGTTTTAAACAGAACTTAAGTCCTGCATGGCTCCTCGGACCACAGACTTAGGGGAAATTATTACTCATGACGATTTTTAAGTTTTAAACAGAACCTAAGTCCTGCATGGCTCCTCGGACCCCAGACTTAGGGGAAATTATTACTTAAGACAACTCTTCATAGTTTTAAACAGAACCTAAGTCCTGCATGGCTCCTCGGACCACAGACTTAGGGGAAATTATTACTCATGACGATTTTAAAGTTTTAAACAGAACCTAAGTCCTGCATGGCTCCTCGGACCACAGACTTAGGGGAAATTATTACTCATGACGATTTTTATAAGTTTTAAACAGAACCTAAGTCCTGCATGGCTCCTCGGACCACAACTTAGGGGAAATTAATACTTAAGGCAACTATTCATAAGTTTTAAACAGAGCCTAAGTCCTGCATGGCTCCTCGGACCACAGACTTAGGGGAAATTATTACTTAAGGCAACTATTCATAAGTTTTAAACAGCGCCTAAGTCCTGCATGGCTCCTCGGACCACAGACTTAGGGGAAATTATTACTTATGATAGATTGAGAGATTATTACTTAAAGGAAATCATTTTAATGCGTGCGCGCAGTCTAGCACCATCGCAACCCTCAAATGCGCAGCCCAGAAACCCATTTTATTTTGACCGTTTACCTGTATCTACATCGTTGCAAATGTTTAAAATAGAGCGCTACTGACATACATCCATAGTAAGTAAAACGAACATTTTATATTAATATTCCGAGTACATTAGAAAGAGAGGTCCTTACAAAAGAATGGAAAAATAAGACGACTCTCATTCAAAAAAAAAAAAAAAAAGGGGAAGAGTACAAAGAACCAGATGTTGCTCAGAGGTTGATAGCCCGTCCTTGGACACGTCAATCCTAGCCAGCCTCGGACTGCCAGCCCTTATAGCGCGACCGATTGCCTGGAAAGCGTTGCTCAGAGGTTGATAGCCCAGAACCAGATGGGCCGCACGCAACTGTCCGTCCTCGGCAACGTAAATCTCCGACCTAAGAAGATAGTTCAATGCTGGCACGTTCACAAATTTTATCCGAGGAGCAACGTGAACTTTGTCTGCAAACAACCAAGAAAAGTGAGGTTAGACCATGAAATTTTTCAATTACAAAGAAAGCAAGAAAAATAACCCCTCAATACTAAATCCTTTCCCAAAAAGGACCAATCCTAAAAACGCCGCACCTGGGTTTCCAGCCCGAGTTGGACAATGAATACCGTCGAACCACTCCCCAGAAGCAATGAGGAAGTCATTCTTCACGGTCTTATTGGATACTGGGAGACAAGAGATCAACCTAACATCCTCGTTCCGGGATTTAAGATAATACCCATCATCCCCGAGGCGGTGACATTCGTACAGATGAGCCACATCGTGCCAAGTAAGGCCTAGATTCATCCGCTCGTCTAAGACATCTACACAGCCTAGTATCTTGAACATATTCGGGGCACACTGATACGGCGTCAACCTATGGTTGAACAGGTATTCCCTTGTAATCCTACGCATGGGAAGTGTCATCCCTCCCTCTATGAAAGCAATCATGGGGATAACGACTTCTCCCTCACCTCTATCTGTCAATACTCCTTCAAGAGGACAGTACCGCAGCCCAACCCCCGGGGGAATGTGGTATTTAGCCCTAAAGGCCTCCATAGCGGCTGGAGTTTTTACTAATTTTTCGAATCTACCCATCTGAACTGAACTGGGGAAATGAAAGTAAAGACCGAGAAGAAAAGTAGAGTCCGAGGAGGGAATTGAAACGGCGAAAAGAACGAAATGTACTGGTACCTTCACAAAACGCTCAATGGGACGCCTGGAAATCTCTCTTGGACGAAACGCTTCACGAAAAACGGCTACGGTGGCGTAACGGACGCAAGTGTTCGTATATCTCTGGGATTCGATGGAGTTCTCTGGAGTCCTTTGAGGTTTATGAAATACAGATAAAAAGAAGGAACTGAACCCCTCTGACGTCTTATATAGCCGGGAGGAGAGAGAAAAGATCGCTCCTGCCTAAAAATACGAGAAAAAAACGATGGCCGTTCGATCCACGCCACGCCGTTGGATGAAGGGAACACAACGCCTCCAGAAGTTAATGGCCGCGCCTCGTAAATTGTAGCGCGTCAAAAGTAACAGTCCGCACGCGCGCCACACGATCTCCTTATTTCTATCCTCTCACAAACATCAAAACCCCGCTTTTCTCCTCGGAAGGAGATAAAAACCGGAGTTTTGAGGGGCTATTGTGGGGCCCGGCCCAAAAATAATGGGCTATTCCAAATTCAGGCCCGTCCGAGGAGCGTCCTGCCCGAAGAGAAACCACATATGAAGCATTACTCAATCCCAATAACGCCAAGGAAACCTGTCCGAGGAGTAACTCCTTCTCGGACATCACGAAGCTCAGACGAGGAACTCTCCCCAGCCATTTCAGTTCATCCTCCCAACATATAAAATGAATAAAATCCAAAATATCTCATGGAAAGCTACCACCACATTAATTGCGCCCCAACCACCCTTCTTGGCCGCATTAATGAGGAAAAGACCCCTGAACAGTACCACCTTGGTCTCTGCAACTCACAAAGGGAGTGATGAGGGCGGCTGATGTGACAGGTGCTCAAGTAGATGCTTAGATGATCAACAGGTGTAAGGTTGAGATGAGAGGAGGAGAACTATATAATGTAATGGAGTCCCTCAAAGAAGAGGAGGAAAAAACTGTATTAGGAACTGAAGAAATAGAATCATACGTGAGAGATCTATTCTTGTGTTTTTTATTTTTTGCAAATAATACTGTCCATGTATCAGACTGAATAGTTTCACTGAAGCTAAGTTCTTTGACCCATCCTCTATAAATATTTATTGTGGGTTGCGCTTTGGGCCAAGGCCTGATCAATAGAAGTTGGGCCAGGAAAATCGTGCAACTACATATATATATATATATATATATATGTTTTTTTTTTTTTTTTCTACCCTTTTTTATTTTTCCTACCAAATGTAGCGTGGGATTTGTAGCCAACTTGCCATCATCTTTTTCGTTTAATTAGTCTTTAATTTTTTTAGCTTATTTTATACACAACTTTTTAATTTTTAATTTTTAATTTTTAAATTTTTTTTTTTAAAAGTTATAATTATACCTCAACTAATATTTGACAAATAGGCAAATCCATAATTTGTAAAAAGCTATATTTTTGTTTTGATTGGTAGATAGGAGGAGAGTGCGAGCTGAGATTTGAATTTTGAACACATACATAAGCATCATTAAAAAAAGTAATCTATATATATATATATATATATATATATATAACCGAAACCTTTGAAACTCCCACAATTTTCCACATCATCATTTTAATTTAAAAAATTTTTAATTTTTAAAACTAAATAGTGAGAGAGTCCTAACAGGAGTCTCTTATATATATATATATATATATATAAGAGACAAAATCTTTGAAACCCTAGAGCAATCTCCTCTGTCCGTCTCCACTAAGAGAGAAAACCCTAAACTTCAATTTCTTTGGTATGCTTGCTATTGCTTTTTCTCTTTTTTGTGAATTAGTTTTTTTTGCTTTTGTTTTGTATGGAGTAGTACTTTATAATATATAGTATAACTACAAGTATTGTAGTAAGTTTGCTAACTTTTTGTGTGGTTCAAAGATGCTATATTCTATATTATTTTAGATTGTATAACCTTAAACTTTACCTTATGGAGACGTATGTACAAGTTTTCAATTCCTTTTGTGTGGATATTTTCTCATAGTTGTGGAGTAAGGTATATGCACTATATGTTATCTTATGTTTTCTCTTATGGTGTCATGCTTCTTTATTTATTAATTAAAGATTATGTTGGAAGCCTATATTATTTGCACCTTCAAAGTGTTCGACAATGTTTGAACCAAATTTTTCATCAATTAGGAAGAATTGGATTAAAAAAAACTTAGAAAAGCTTTCCATCCTTACTGAAATTGTCTCGCAATAATGATTTTTTTTTTTTTTTAATTTGTAGGTTCTAAATGTTTTGATTTTTAATTTTATTGTCTTTTGAAAGTTTGACCATCTAAATTTTTTGGTTCAATTTTTTGCAATATTTGAAACAGTTTAGCAAATTTCAACCATTATAAGTATAGATTATTCTCTTGAAGGTAACCTATCTTTCTCTTATATTTCTCTATTTGGTAGTCATATATATTTTGTTTTGTTTCAATAGTTTCTAGGCAATGCCAGTAAATTTTCTGATTTTTTCCCCCTTTTGAACGTTTTAACATCAGAACTTTTTAGTTATTTTTTTTTTCAATATCTAAATTTGGCTTATTCATCAAATTGTAACTCAAAAAGATAGGAGCAATTCACGCAGTAGTATAGTTTCATAATCAATTTAAAATTTTATAAAATTATTTTAGTCTATTATAAATAGGTAAGTTCCCGTGCGTTGCACGGGTTTCCGACTAATTATTACAATTTATAAGACTATTACTTGAACATAAAAAAAATTTGCACCTACCTCTAAACAATTGGGCTGTTTGATTGGTGAGTTTAAACAACAGTTTTTAATATTTAAGAGGGTGCTTGGTACATGTATTTAAAAATTGAAAAAATATATTTGAAAATATGTGTAAAAATACATATGAGTGAAAAAATATATGAAAATTCGTATAATATTATTTAAAAATTAAAAACATATATTTGAGTGGTGTACCAAATGGAGCCTAAATATTAAAAATTGTTGTTCCCAAAAAAATAACATGTTTGATAGAATGGTTTTTTTAAGCGTGTTAGAAAAACATTGTTTAAATATTGGTGTTTAAAATCCAATTTGAGAGAGCTCCTCAGGGTAGATTTTAGGTTTTAAACAATGTACTCCAATGGCACGTTTGTAAATAATTGCAAATCGGTGGAGCCCATACAGATGTGACATTGTGACAACACCACATATCCCTCTCTCCCACGGCAGTCTCTCTTTCCTCAGTCTATTCGAATAAAAATTTATAAAATAGTACAACTTTGTCAACTTTTTTTTTATATAAAAAAAACACCCTTCACAATAGAATATCTTATTTAAAGTATGACACTAAACACATTTTTTATACTATACTTACTTTAAATATGTATTTTTATAATTTTTTTAGATTATAATTTTCACGTCATTTTGTAATACTTAAAATCGATTACCAAACATATGAGAACTGCTCGGAGTCAAGCAAAAAGTTCAGACGCCAGGCACGAGCATGACTTTTCTATTTACTTTTTGGAAGATTTGGGTGGCTATGGTCACTTTTTGAAGAAATGGTCCAGTCGCTCATAACTTTCCATGGATATTCCATTTGGGCGTCCTCCTTACCCTTTTGACCAGTTGGACTGCCTCAGCTTTTCAATAGCCAAAATATAAAAAATTACGGTAACACAATATGATGTGACACGAGATGGTCACGCCCTAGCATGAGACCTGCCTCTCAGTATGTGGACCTCACCCAAAAAATAAATCCAAGATTTTAAGCTGGGCCGAAATATAAAAAAAAAAAAAAAAAAAAAAAAAAAATCAAAATAGACATATGTATAGTATTAAGAAAATTATAAATATATAAAATTGTTTTTTTAAATACATTAAGATGCAATCATCTACTAATAAAGATAAAAATAAAAACAAAATAATTTTTTTAATACTATGCTGGCTATTTTTTTTAGTTAGATTAGAGCATTCATAGTAGTGGTGCTATAAATTTTAGTTTTTAACATCTCAAAAAGCTACTTTATCTATATTACTATCTCACTTTATAATACACCCAATATTAAATGTTCTATTTTTTTTATTATTTCATTTAAAATAATATAAACAACTCATCTATATATCTATATAAAACCGAAACCTTTGAAACTCCCACAATTTTCCACATCATCATTTTAATTTAAAAAAAAATTTAATTTTTAAAATTAAATAGTGAGAGAGTCCTAACAGTAGTATCTTTTATATATATATATATATATATATATATATATATAAGAGACAAAATTTTTGAAAACTCTAAAGCAATCTCCTCTGTCCGTCTCCACTAAGAGAGAAAACCCTAAACTTCAATTTCTTTGGTACGTTTGCTATTACTTTTTCTCTTTTTTTGTGAATTAGTTTTTTTTGCTTTTGTTTTGTATGGAGTAGTACTTTACAATATATAGTATAACTACAAGTATTGTAGTAAGTTTGCTAACTTTTTGTGTGGTTCAAAGATGCTATATTCTATATTATTTTAGATTGTATAACCTTAAACTTTACCTTATGGATACGTATGTACAAGTTTTCAATTCCTTTTGTGTGGATATTTTCTCACAACTGTGGAGTAAAGTATATGCACTATATGTTATCTTATGTTTTCTCTTATGGTGTCATGCTTCTTTGTTTATTAATTAAAGATTATGTTGGAAGCCTATATTATTTGCACCTTCAAAGTGTTCGACAATGTTTGAACCAAATTTTTCATCAATTAGGAAGAATTGGATAAAAAAAACTTAGAAAAGCTTTCCATCCTTACTGAAATTGTCTCGTAATAATGACTTTTTTTATTTTATTTTTATTTTTTATAATTTGTAGGTTCTGAATATTTTGATTTTTAATTTTATTTTCTTTTGAAAGTTTGACCATCTAAATTTTTGGGTTCAATTTTTTGCAATATTTGAAACAGTTTAGCAAATTTCAACTGTTATAACTATGGATTATTCTCTTGAAGGTAACCTATCTTTCTCTTATATTTCTCTATTTAGTAGTCATATATATTTTGTTTTGTTTCAATAATTTCCAGACAGTGCCAATAAATTTTCTGATTTTTTCCCCCTTTCGAACGTTTTAACATTAGAACTTTTTAGTTATTTTTTTTTCAATATCTAAATTTGGCTTATTCATCAAATTGTAACTCAAAAAGATAGGAGCAATTCACGCAATAGTATAGTTTCATAATCAATTTAAAATTTTATAAAATTATTTTAGTCTATTATAAATAGGTAAGTTCCCGTGCGTTGCATGGGTTTTCGACTAGTTAAAATAATAAAGGAAGAGAGAAAATTTGAGTTTTTTAATTGAAGGAAAATATATAGTCTTAATAAAATATTTTATTTTATTTTTAACAACTTGTTACAGTTAATTAGTATTTATACCAGTTTACTGTAGTTGCAAAAAAAAAAAAAAAAATAGTTTTAGCTTCTCCTATAACACATGATTTTTTGGTTATTTGGTGGTAAAATAGTTTTTTTTTTTTTTACTAAAATACAATCAACATTGTAAATGTTTTTATTATTTTTGTTAAGTTTTTGATTGGATAGTTGTTATTTGGGTTAGATTAACTAGGTTGATTGGGGAAAATGGGGGCCTAAGGCTTTGGAAGGGGGCCAACTGCAAAAAAAAAAAAAAAAAAAAAAAAAAAAAAAAAAAAAAAAAAAAAAAGGATATATATATATATATATATATATATAAATATAATTGGACCTAGGGGGGCTTGGGCCCCTACCTAGGTCTATCCCTGACCCCACATCTCATGCGCTAGACACATGAGACATGCCTCTCATAAGCAGGGGAAAATATATAGTCTTAATAAAATATTTTATTTTATTTTTAACAACTTGTTACAGTTAATTAGTATTTATACCAGTTTACTGTAGTTGCAAAAAAAACAATAGCTTTAGCTTCTCCTATAACACATGATTTTTTGGTTATTTTGTGGTAAAATAGTTTTTTTTTTACTAAAATACAATCAACATTGTAAATGTTTTTATTATTTTTGTTAAGTTTTTGATTGGATAGTTGTTATTTGGGTTAGATTAACTAGGTTGATTGGGGAAAATGGGGGCCTAAGGCTTTGGAAGGGGGCCAACTGCAAAAAAAAAAAAAAAAAAAAAAAAAAAAAATATATATATATATATATATATATATATAATTGGACCTAGGGGGGCTTGGGCCCCTACCTAGGTCTATCCCTGACCCCACATCTCATGCGCTAGACACATGAGACATGCCTCTCATAAGTAGGTGGGCCCCACACAATATGATGTGATACGAGTTGGTCTCTCATGCACCAAACGCATGAGATTTGCCTCTCACAGGCAGGTGGGCCCCATATCTCATGCATCAGACACATGATGCGCTTGACGCATGAGAGACCAGCTCGTATCACATCATATTGTGTGGGGCCCACCTACTTATGAGAAGCAGGTCTTATGTGTCTGGCGCATGAGATGTGGGGCCAGGGATGAACCCAAGTAGGGGCCTGGGCCCCTTAGGTCCATTTTTAAATTTTTTTCTTATATAGTTATTATATAAGTGATGGTAGAAAAAAAGAATAAATTTATATAAAAGTAACGGGTAATAAATTAAAATTTATAATGTAAGATAATTGTGAAAAAAATTATTATGATTTTTTTAGTCCTAGAATTACTCCCAAAAAAAATTAAAAAAAATCATAGTCTCTCGTAGTGTGCAATTTCCATGGCGATTAGTTAGCATTAATTATTATTAGTTTATTACAATGGAGCACCTAATGTTTTTTTTTTTTTTTTGGTCTTTTTATAAAGAAAAGAAATAAAAAAAGAAAAAGAAAAAGATCAAAATCTTCCTCCTTACTAATTGGATAATTTAATAGCGATCAATGCTACCATCATACATTTTTTCATAATTTATTAAAGCGGTTAGTTGTGATTAAAGCAACATCATATTGACATGGACTTATCATTGATATCAATACTATTTTTAGTATGCATCAATCACAACAGCTAATATTGTCTAAATCTATTGATTATTAATTAAGAGGAACCTATACTTACACACACAAAGTAGGATTCCTTCAGGCAAGTTAAATCATAGTTTGATTTAATAGTCCATTTATTTTAGGAAAAATAGTTGATTTCTACAAAGGAAGAAATAATAACAAAAAAATTAAACTAATAAATGAAATGGGAAAAATTATTTAATGAGACCTCCTACTAAATGAAATATTACCTCCATAAAGAATGTGATTCAAAGGTATTCTCTCAAATAGAACTAAGTCTAAAGTTAAAAGTTAATTGAAATAGTACAATAGGATCCATGAATAGTACCAAGAAGTGTAATGTGGTCATGAATGATAGCAAAAATAGGCTGAATAGTAGCAAAAATAAGTTAAATAATATAAAAGTTGCATTTTTCAGTCAATACCAAGTACAATCTTTGTCTTCTTGAATGTTGGAATTTTCGAATTCATGACTTATTCATATCCAAGTATCCAACCAACCACTTTCTCAAAAAAAAAAAGAAAAAGAAAAAGAAAGGTATATAACCAACCACATAAACACTTTGCAACTAGTAGAACCGTAAGGAATAACAGTAGAATTATGACATGTTTTTTAATTAATAGAATTGTGAAAATTATTTTATATATATATATATGTATGCATTTTATTTTTGAGAGAGAGATATATATATATATATATATATGTATGTATGATGACATTTTTTAATTAGCCAAAAACTTTGCAATTAAAATCTATTGGTAGTTTTTATAAGGTTCAAATCTCCCACCTCTTCTTTCTCTCAAAAAAAAAAAAAAAAAAAAATCCCCCACCTTGAAATATAAAATTATCCAAAAAAAAAAAACGTGAAAACTACAAAAAATTAATGAGAATTAAGTTTAGAGAAATACTCAAATATTATGTACATAATAACCTCACAACAAAATCCTAAATGGTATGATAATACTGCTGCTACTTTTGGATAAAAAAGATAATTTCAATAGTGAATTTAAAGCAAAACCAATAATAACTTGTCATCTCAAATTTATTGTGAAATAGTTGTCTCCTATAATTGAGTAATGCTAGGGTAACAAATTCTTATTAATTGGCAATTGGCATCTAAGCCGACTATTTACTTATCTTTTTTTTACTTATTAATAATCACTTAATCTAGTAATTTATTAAAAATTTTTTTTTTTTCATTTTCTTTGTACTGATAATTAGCATTCAAGTTTAAGCTAGTGAACTATTATCTATAGCCGTTAAATAGCAAGACAACAGAGACAAGCCGTGACTGCGCATATATAATTTATTAAAGGAAAAAAAGAAAAAAGAAAAAGAAAAAAAGATTGGCGCGAAGTTCGAGGATGGTTCTGGAGCAAAACTTAGGTGTGGCGTGTCGGAAACGTAGGCTTATTTATACTTAAAGCTCCATTCACCTCTCATTATAAATTTTACTAGTAATTTTTAAGCCCTCCATTGTGTTTTATTTTTACTTTTGTTCAAACATTATCGAATATATTTTTTTCAATGTTCTTTGATTGGTCCATGTTTTGTTGGGCCAGGTTCATTGTTTGAAAAGCGAGGACACCCAGGTTCAGATACTTTCTTTTTACTTTCCATTAGCGTACAGGCAGAGTTGTTGGAGCACGTTTCTCTGTAAGTTTTGAGAGCTTTTGATGAATTTTTGAATCTGGGTTTTGTTGTGTTTGACATTCTGATGTTCTGTTTGTTATTGTTTCAATCACTTTCTTTACATTTTTAAGAATGAAAGGAAAAATTTTCTGGTTCTCTCTCTGTGTGTCTTGTAACTGCTCTTTTTTCTTTTGGATAATGGGTGGTTGTCTTTTTGGTCTGAGAATGATGGGTAGTAGTTAGATTGCTTGGTGACTGGAGTTTATGCCTTATCCAACCCCCCTCTTGTTAACCCTTTAAAATTTAAATTTCTCTCTCTGTTTTTTCTTTTGGGTTGTTCCTGATTTTATAGGTTTTGTGGGTGCCAATTGTGACTAAGTTTTCTATATTTTATTGACTCTTAATTGATGAATTTTGAATTATTGTATGCTATGCTTTGAGTTGGTTGTTAATATGAAAGGGGATGACATATTGACATATGCCTTATTTTCAAAACAAGTTTGAGGAAGTTGGATGTATTGATGTTGGGCTGTGCTGATTTTTCTCTAGGGGGAGTAATTTGTGTTCAAAACATGTATTCGAGTTTCAGGATCATAGTGCTTCCCTTACTGATATTATTACTTTTTGTTTAGTTGTTACAGCTGATTTTAGCTGTTTGAATATTTTTTCTTGCTATGGATCACAATATATTGAATTTCAAAGGATGCATGAAATTTTAAAAGCTGATTCTTTTTGTGAAAGGTGAAGTTTGATCTAATTTTGAGCCTTTACTATTGTTATCTGGCAGAAGTATTTTAAATGACAACTTGTATACCTGCTGGAAGTGGCAACTTGCATTGTAGTGTGGCACCATGCAGGGGACAAGATTATAGAAAAACTTCTTGGGTTTCCGGTGTAGCATTCAACCGATGCATACAGAAAGAGCTCTTGTGGTATGTGATTGGTTTAGAAATAAATTTTGTATAGAGCTACTTCAATTATTCTATAAAAAGTGAGTCTTGTAGCTTAGCTGACACCTCCTGATATTTCCAATAGAGACGTATAGGGTTCAAATCCTCCACAACTGTCGAGTTATCAAAAATTATTCTATTAAAAGTTCTCAATTACATTTTTCAAGAACAACTTCCTTGTGTCTGAAAAGGCTTCTATTTGAGAATTAGTTGGATCTCTTCATACATTCTACTGTAGTTTACAGATACTGCTGCTCTACCAGAGCACTTTGGTTATAAATTTACTTTTGTTCACATATCACTTATTTTGTTATTCCTATATATTTTTTGTGAGATCTAACTTTCATTTTCACTTTGACCATGTTGTTCTAGGGAAAAGAATGCCATGGATATGAATTGTTGAGAAAAGAATAATCAATTTAGTAGTTTATTTAGCATGAAAATGATAGCCCAGAACAACTTGAATAGTTTTGGCACATTGTAAGTTTGCAGGAAATGAAAATATAATAATTGTTCAGCACAGACAGTGGTAGCTTGAACAGTTCCGTTGATTATATTCCATGTCAATGCACTAGAAATTTCAATTTTGTGGCTCATACTTGTATTCTAAATGTGTAAAAGAATTTTCTTTTGCATTCTTTCAGGTCATGTGGAGTATCAAAGTTCTTGCAGACCCAAAGATGTAATTATTCCAAATTTCCATTTAGTGAGAACTGGAAGTCTCTTAGAACTGTCACTTCATCATGCTTGAGAGAGGGTTCCACGAAGTATTTTGATTTTGCTGTCATTGGCAGTGGAGTTGCTGGCCTTCGCTATGCTCTTGAAGTTGCAAGGCATGGGTCTGTTGCTGTGATTACAAAGGCTGAGCCTCATGAGAGCAACACAAACTATGCTCAGGGTGGAGTTAGTGCTGTGCTATGCCCTTCGGACTCAGTGGAGAGTCACATGCATGACACCATTGTAGCAGGGGCTTATCTATGTGATGAGGAGACTGTCAGGGTTGGTTTCTGATTTGATCATTTTAGCTTATATCATCAATTAATGAACTTTGATCTCTGTATGAAATTTATTTAATTATGATATCTCATGGGCCATACCGCCCCTTTTCATTTATAACTCATGAATCTCTTGATGTTCTCAATCTAGCTATAAATTAGATGGGGATCAATCAAATTGAAACAGGATGTGTATGGTCCAGTATCTCAGGCCCTCATTTTTCCCAACCCCGTTAAAGTTAATAGAGGGAATTATAAACAATGCCCATGGTTTATAAAACTGAGAATGTCATAATTTTCCTCTGAATTAGTTTCACTTAATAAACACTTTGTTGTGAGAAAATCAGTACTTTGAAATTTTGTACATGCTCTCTGGTTGTGTTCACTTTTTTATTCTTGTCTCATTTGAATGCTAATTACCACCGTCTCTTGCATAACTGTTGAGCTTTTCCTTTTCTTTTTTAAATTTTTTTTTTTTTTTTTTTCATTCTTTATGTTATCCAGATTGTTTGTACAGAAGGACCTGACAGAATTAGAGAACTAATTGCAATGGGTGCCTCATTTGATCATGGGGAGGATGGAAAATTGCATCTAACAAGGGAGGGGGGACACTCTCATCACAGAATTGTTCATGCTGCTGATATGACCGGAAGGGAAATTGAGCGGGCTTTATTGGAGGCAGTTGTTTATGATCCAAATATTCATGTGTTTGAACACCATTTTGCAATTGATTTGCTAACTTGCCAGGTCACTATCTCCACCCATTCTATTTGTTGAAAAATGTTTGTTTCATATTGTATTTTACATGGTCCTATATGCTATGCTTTTGGGGATAATGATTCTAAGAAAGAAAGTTTAAGCATATCTTAGGGGTGGTATTAACTTTAAGACCCTGTTTCAACATATGATCACCAATTGAATGTTCTGAAGGTCATCTTTAGTGGTTTCCTCTATGTCGATTTGGTATTTCTAAGTGAACTTCGAGATTTCATTTTATAGGCATTCGCTAAAGTAAGTTTGTCGTTGATATTGCAGGATGGTTCTGACACAGTATGTCTTGGTGTTGACACAATGAATACTGAAACACAAGAGGTGACGACAGTATTTACTGTTTAAAGTTTCTTAAATTCTATGGGGGAAGTATTTTGCCAAAAAATCATAGTCTATATTCTATAACCTTTGCTTTCTTGAATTTTCAGGTTATAAGGTTTATTTCAAAGGTGACTTTACTTGCATCAGGTGGGGTTGGACATATCTATCCATCAACTACAAATCCTCTGGTACTTATGCTTTCACACTTCTACCATAAATTGTTGTTTCCATCTTCATATCTGAGGAAGAATGCTGCACAACACCCACACACCCCCCCCCCCCCCCCCCCCCCCCCCCCCCCAAAAAAAAAAAAAGAGAAAAGAAAGAAGAAAAATTTGGCCCTTTTTTTTACCACCTAATTACATCCTTTTACAAGGGAATTTCTTTGAATCCACAAATTCATAGCGATCAGTATGAATTTGCATTTTATGAATTTGTGGTCCATTTTCAAAATTGACTGCAAATTCGACTATCTCTAGGGCTTATCAAAATGTCTTTAAGTGGTTGTCTGATACCTATGACCTCATAAAGGTGATATACATTACAACAATAAAAAAGTGTTTTGTCTGAAAGGGTTATTTAATGTGGCTTTTTTTGCTGAGAGGAAAGAGCTTTTGAAATGTCGAAAGACCTCAAGGTAATTTATGAGAGTGGACGAAAATACTTGACATTAGAGATATAGCTTGGCCTTTTATTAAACACCCTATCGGTAATGGACAAACTTTCTTGTGGCTTGCCATTTGTCACCCTAATGGTGCTTTGTTTCCCAAGTTTGTGTTTAGGTTGCCAGCTCCATAAATGCTAAGGTTCCAATTACAATCCCTTAAGGGCAATGGCACTAGCTCCTTGGTCTTTTGGATGAGCTCAAGCTGGCATATCTTGAGTAATTTTGGCTGAGGAAGACACTGTACATTTGCTGTCATCAAATGTCAGGCAGAGTCACCTGTTACTCAGTATAGGATGAGATAACTGATAAGGCCTAAAAAATATGAGTTAGATTGATGCAAACTGGTGGGGGTATAGAGCTGCTATTCCCAAGCATTCATTCATATGCTTGTTGGCAATAAAGGACAGGCTATGATGGGAACCTGTTATGTGTGTATTGCAGAAGTAAGCTAGAGAGCATGACCATTTGTACTATGTGTGTTTATTGACTTTATTCACTTGAAGGATATGGCAAAAAGTTGTGGTTAAGCTTGGTGGATAAGGCTGAGTATGGATGGGATGCAGTTCTTCACTGGGGCATTAACAAGCTGCAAGGGAAAGGCTTTAAAACCACTGTGTCATGTATGGATCCAAAGAAATGCTCGGGTGTTCAATGGAAGAATTCTTTAACGGGAGGGAATTTTTTGATTGATCACAATTGATGTGAGGCATAGAGCTGTTAGTTGTAAGGGTGTTTGAAATTCCCTTTGTAACATGGTGTTATGTGGAAGATGTAATATCTCCTTGTCTGTTCTAAAGGAGGTGCAGCCAAAGAGTTTGCTTTTAGTTTTAGTTGTGAGGAAGGTTTTTTTTTTTTTTGTAATGTTTGCTTTGATCTGATCCAGTGTTCTTAGTGTGTGCAGCTTATTTTACTGCTTGTTTATTTGAGCTTGCTGAAGTGATTGTATATTCTTTGTTGGTTTTATTAAAAGCTGACTCCTTCATCCTAAACAAACAAAAAAAAAAAAAAAAAAAAAATGAAAGAAAGAAAATAGAAAACTAAAACTTAAAAATTATAATCAAATTTGAAAAAGAAAAAGAAAAAAGTAATATTAGAAATATAAAAAATGATCTCAACTTTTAATATTTTTGAAATCATCACTTTTGTGCCCTCACTGTTGCTCTTGCTCTATGTATCCTAGTTTTGAACATATTGATAATAATAAATGAATACTTTGGAGGCAACTGGATGCTCTAATTTTTTAGTTTTTCTCACTAGAAGTAGTGTCTGTAATTTTGCTGCTGCTGCTCTCTCTCTGTTGGCCATATTATCTCTTGGATCTCTTATCTTCTTTTGCATTTAATATTTATATTAGATACCATATTTCTGCCTATAATTGATAAAATCTGACTACTTGGATATTTAATCACCATCTAAAAAATTAAACCTGTTTAGGCATCAGTATAATGCTCTTTTATCTGCTTCATGCCAGGTAGCTACTGGAGATGGAATGGCCATAGCCCATCGGGCCCAAGCTGTGATTTCCAATATGGAGTGAGTAATTATTTATTAATTATTGTCTGAAATGTAAAAGCTCTCTGTCATAACTGTCTTACTTGTTAGTTTTTATTTGGAAATAAAAATAAAAATTGTAGTGCTGTGTTACTTACAAGTCATAATTATGTAATAGAAGTCTGGAAGAATTTGGAAGATTCCAAATTGATATCATAATGCCTTGATCTCATGGCATTTGAATATGCAAGGTCAACTTTCAGGATGATACCGGATGAGTTACATTGCTCTTATTTAGGGGCCATCCCCTTTTTATGATTGTGTATGAGGATTACTACTTTTCATTTGGTTGGTTAGCCCAAATGTGTAACATTTTATATGAAAAGAACTCTTAAATTAGGATTGTGCCTCTGCTCGTGTGCACATGAATCATTTTATTATTAGATCTTAATTCATTGTGTGTATATGCAGTGATTAACTGAGTATGCACTTATATGCCTGTATTGGTGTGAAATGGAAATAATAGTTTTTTTGGCATTATTTTGTTGCCCAGATTTGTTCAGTTCCACCCAACTGCCTTAGCTGATGAAGGCCTTCCTGTCAAACCAAGCAAGTCTCGAGAGAATGCGTTTCTCATCACTGAAGCTGTTAGGGGTGATGGAGGCATTCTGTATAATTTAAGCATGGAAAGGTTCATGCCCTCGTATGATGAGAGGGCAGAGCTTGCTCCCAGGGATGTTGTGGCAAGAAGTATAGATGACCAGCTTAAAAAGCGTAATGAGAAGTACGTGCTCCTTGATATAAGTCACAAGCCTAGGAAAAAGATTCTCTCACATTTCCCCAACATTGCTGCTGAGTGCCTACAGTATGGCCTGGACATAACCTGCCAGCCAATTCCAGTGGTTCCTGCTGCCCATTACATGTGTGGGGGTGTCCGTGCTGGGCTCCAGGGGGAGACAAACGTGCAGGGCTTGTATGTGGCAGGTGAGGTTGCATGCACAGGTTTGCATGGAGCAAATAGGCTTGCTAGCAACTCATTGCTTGAAGCACTGGTATTTGCAAGAAGAGCTGTTCGGCCCTCAATTGATCACATGAAGAGCTCTAAACATGACCTCGGTACTTCAAATTGGTGGTCTAGACCGGTTGTTCCTTTTTCACTTGGGAGTGAAGCTATGGACAAAATTTTATTAATGACAAGGAAAGTAAGGAGGGAATTGCAATCAATCATGTGGGAATGCGTGGGAATTATTCGGTCCACAACAAGGCTGCAATTTGCAGAGCAAAAGATTGGTGAGTTGGAGGCTAAATGGGAGGAATACTTGTTCCAACAAGGGTGGGAGCCAACAATGGTGGGCCTTGAGGCTTGTGAAATGAGGAACCTCTTCTGTTGTGCAAAGCTGGTGGTGAGCAGTGCCCTTGCTAGGCATGAAAGCCGTGGACTTCACTACACGATTGATTTTCCTAATCTGGAGGAAAGTAAGAGGCTGCCAACAGTGATTTTGCCTGGTTCATCAGTAAAGGGTACATGGAGTTCACGACAACTACACAAGCAGCCCCTATAGCACACAGTTCAGCCTTGCTGGCAATATTTGTATCTACAGGTCTTTTACCTTTACACGTGAAAAGCCAACATTGAGGCTGGGGTGGAAGTGTCTCTAAGAGTATTCACATCTGAAAATTCTATCCCATCCTATTTTACTATCCCAAAAAGTTAGTTTATCAATTATATCATAACATTTAACAATACTTTCAGCATCCCAACTTTTATTTTACAATACAATACATTAAAATAATATTTATACACAATAAAATAATATATCCCAAAACCCAAATAAAAACAAAAACCCAAAACCCAAAAACCGAGAGAGAGAGAGAGAGAGAGAGAGAGAGAGAGAGAGAGAGAGAGAGAGAGGAATTGATAAAGTAAGTGAATAAAATATTAGTTTTTTTATTTTTATTTTTATTTTAATTTTAGAATTGAGCTAGAATTGCATTGTAGCACTATTGCAATTTATTTATTTATTTATTTATTTTATTTTTTTGCAATAGTTGGTTTTTACAAGTCCAGATGTATAGGGGGTTTTGGGCTTTTATGCTAAATTTTCCCTACATATAGCGTATGCCATTTCTAATGTGAATGCTTTTACAGTATTAGTTGTTGGCTTCCAATTTGTTTTACATGTTATTACTAAGTTAAATTTTTTTTTTTTTTTTTTTTTTTTTTTTTTTTGTGAATAAAACAAAATTGTATTTAGAATAGTTTCAAAATGATTATGTTATAGTTGTCCAATTTATTTATTTATTTTAATGGGAAAAAAATGCTTGTTTTTAATGTTTAGTAGGCCTAGCTATAATAAGCAACATTAAAAAGAAGTATCTTTTACATTTAGGGTCTGTTTGGATACCGTTTATTGCTTAAAATTGAAAATACTGTAGCAAAATAATTTTTAAATATATGAATAGTGCTGTGGGACCCAGTTTTAAAAAAAAATTTGCTGAAATCCGTATTTGCGGATCTTGTGAATAGTGCATGAGACCCACATGTTTAAAATGCAAACACAGATGTGGTTGGATTTCATTGCAATCCAAACTCACACTTAATGGATATCCAAATGTTAACTTCTCTGCATAGGTTCATATTTGTTCTAATTAACTTCAGGATGCCATAACTTAGGGCAAGGATAAGGTGTTAGTTTCTATTCACTACTGGCAATCTTACATTATAGATGATAGTAATAATTGATAGTCCTTGTGCGAGTGATTATTAAATACTTTAGGAGTATAATAATATTGTATTCCTTTCTCTCACATAATGGTGGGATCTTATTAGTTAAATTCATGGTGAGACTTATTATTTATGTGAAAGGAGGGAGTACAACATTATTGTACTCTGAAAATATATTACTAAAAATTGAAGCGTAGTATTTAATGTTGCTACGCTCTCGCTGAGCCACATCAGCAGCCATGTTACTACCTTTCTTTTTTCTAAAATTTTCCCATAATTTAAAAATACTTTTTCTAAATATTTCTCATAATTTTAAAATACTATTAAAAAGAAATGATTTCCAAGCCTATCTGCACCATAAAGCCAATCTTACGTTAATGTTATTAATGTTGTCTTTAATGCTAACCCCACTGTCTCCCCTCCTTCTCCTTTTGCTCTTCTTCTCTTTCTCACTTTCAAAACTTTGGAATTTCACATTTCTAACGCCAAACTCTCTTTCTTCCCTCCTTGGTCTCTTCATCTCCTCTGAATCACTTCTTCATACCTGTTCAATTGCCACTTTGCTAAAAAAAATCACTTCTTCATACCTGTTCATCTCCTAGGTATGCATTATCTCTTCCTTTTGTAATTAACATTTTGCTATTCTTTCAATTAATTGAGCATTAATTCAGACTTTCTTCAAATCTGTCTCTTGATTAATGGTGATTCTTCCTATTCCCAATTAAGAGGTTTTTCAAAATGTTCAATTGTTGCTTATTGGAAATAGAACCCCCACTGCTTTATTTTTCTATATATATTTGCAATCTCTTTGCCTTCATAGATAAAGAGCCTATTAGCCTAACCTATACCAATGTAGAATCCAATCCTTCCCACTAATAAGCCCCCATGAAATTATCATATTTAAAGACATGGATATTTGTTGTGGGGTTCTCAGCAATCAAATAGACCAAAAAAAAAAAAAAAAAAACCAAAAGCTTTTAGAATCAAAGCCCTTCAACCTCCAAACCAAAACGTTGTCAACGTTAAAGAAGTGTTTGAACAATTTGTAATTCGGTTCTCATAGGTTCAGATCATATATATTATTATTATTATTATGGGTACTTACAGCCATTGTTGAAGCTTCAATCGCCATGAGATGCTATCAAACCATGAGATTGTCTTTATCTCTCTCGCTCTCGCTACATTTTCTCCATTTCTACAGGTCTTCTTTGCTTGACTGTCACGGTGAAGGTTTTGGCTGTTGCAGAAGATGGACTGGTTGTGCTTGACCCACCAAATGCTTAGGCAAGCTTAGCTGTCAGCCACTTTATAGTGTGTCAAACGCTTGCAAGCCGTCAACCACTTATTTCTTCCGTAAATTGCCTTGGGCTTGTGTTTTTACTTAATCGGTTTTTTAATGGGCAGACAAACCAATGTCCACCCCTCTTCAGTTTTTGTATTTTTTGATTAATGGGGTTAGGCATAATAAAAAAATATTGGGCAATCAAATGGGCTAGACATGATGTAAGATAATTTAAATAAAGACTTGCATAAAAAGTAGTAGAATATTAAACTCTACCAAAAAGTTTAAGTATATATCCATTGATTAAAATACTCAATATTTATTTATGTTTGCTTTTGATTTAATATTACTTATTTGTCTTATGAAAGTTATGATATAAATTTTTTTTTTTTGAAATATAGATATTTATATTTATTTGAATTATTTTAGTCAATTTTTATATTTTTACTAATTTAATATATTTATTTTTTAAAAAAATTATTAAATTAATTATGATGTCATCATGGTTCGACTTTAAAAACCTTAAACCTCTTTCTTTTACGGTTCTTTGAATGATCCGGATTTCAAAGCTATGTCTGTAAATGACAATGTCATAAACAATCTCTACCCACTTGGTGTCACAGATCCTATTTGATCCCTCAAGAGATTATCTTTGCTTGAATATATGTTATTGGTATAACAAATTGGAGAGCAAATTATGGAGAGAGATCACAACTCTTCTTTTCTTTGTTTCTCATGAAAAAAGTATATGGGAAAATGGTTTTTTTTCTTCCCAAATTTGGTAGGCTGTGGTTGGTTATGATTATTGAGAGTTAGAGTTGTTTCGTTGTTGACGATAAATGCATGAATGTTTTTAGGAATGGGTCATAAATGTTTTTAGGGCTTGACAAGTTAGTTGTCAGTTGGAGCTTGTGTGTGTATGTTTTTTATTTTTATTTTTATTTTTTATGTAGGGTCCTTGGGCCCAAAAGTGCATTATTTATTCATATATTGGGCATGTGGCTGAAGCCAAGAACAAAAATCTGCCTGAGGATGAGATGTCTTCGTCGGAGGAGATTGTGCTGATGAATAAAAGGTGGGGTTTGGTCCTAAAGGCTCCAGAAAGTGTGCCGAGGATGAAAACTTCCTCGGCCGAACTTGATCAAGGTCCTGGAAAATGGATTGACAGCAAAGATGACAATCCCTGAAATACATTTGGGGCGAACAAGCACTACAGATATATAAGATAAGGATGAGCCCCAAAATATCTAGGGAGAACGCTGCTGCCTCCGCATTAAATGCACTGTAGCTAATCCCCTGGCCGCATTAATGTAGAAGTGATACCTGAACAATGTATTTCAACCTTACAACTACTACTTGAGGACTTATGAGAAGGGCTGATGGGACAAGTATCAACCTTAGCCATTTAGCATACAGGTGGACGGTGGAGGTGAAAAGGGAGGTGAGTATAAAAGAAGACCAGAGAGAACAAGGAAGAGGATCAGAAATTTGAAAGAAGAAATACTGTAGCAATCCACAATCAAATTTGTAATACTTTCTAAGAACATTATATTAGAACTATTGTCCTCGGATTTTGCAGAGGACGTTCTTTCTTCATTGCATAATAGTCCATTTTTATCTTTTTGTCATCAAGCCTATCTATATCGTTATTTGATCAACTAAAACCTAGTTTTCCAACCCATTCCCCTACAAATCCATTATTTTGGGCTCCTTGGGCCAAAGTTCGTCCACGTGCTGGGCTAGGAACCCAAGTTCGGGTCTTTACAATTGGCGCCGTCTGTGGGAAACCTGGTGCGATAGTGAAGCAGACGCATAACGATGGTAGGATCGGGTCCAAATCCAGCAAAATCAATGGGCTCTCAACATCAAGATCATTTCCATGAACTTGAGCGAAAGAGAGACCGGGAGGGAAGTGTGCGCACTACACACACCAGCAAGAGTCAGTCTCGAGGTAAAAACCATATCTCTCATGAGGAAAATGCTCGAAACATGCAGGAGAAGATTGATCACCTAAAGAGAAGCTTATGCCACGAGCGCAGAAGGTGAGCTCCCTCCAATTTTGACTACTCTTCTGATGATGAGGAGGATCAAGACTATAGGCAAAGGTCAAGAACTCCCCCCAGTGAATCTTTCTTGTATGACGAAGATTACTGCCGTAGTCGCAGAAACAATAATTCATTTTTAAGAGGCTTGGTAAATGATGCTATGAATAAAGCGCTCAACCAAGTTTCTAAATCACCATTCACCCGTTGGATTGAGGAAGGAAAATTTCCTCGATGGTTCACTCAACCCACTTTCACCTTGTATAATGGCAGAACGGACCCTGTTGAACATGTTAGCCACTTTAATTAAAAGATGGTGGTACATTCTAAGAACGAAATCTTGATATGCAAGGTTTTTCCGTCCAGTTTGGGGTCTGTGGCGATGAGGTGGTTTGATGGTCTGAGGGCAGGATCCATCAGTTCCTTTAAGGAACTCACCCAGACGTTTGGGTACTGTTTTATTACGTGCAGTAGAGCGCCTCGTCCTTTGGTTTCTTTGCTATCTCTGTCCATGAGAGAGGGTGAAACTCTGAAAACATACTTAGACCGATATTGGGAGATGTTCAACGAGATAGAAGGTGACTTTAAGGACGTGGCCATCACTACTTTCAAACTTGGCTTGCCTGCAGGGCACGGTCTAAGGAAGTCTTTAACGGGGAAACCTGTTACCAGTATTCGTCAATTAATGGATCAGATTGACAAGTATAAGAGGGTTGAGGAAGACCAGCTGCAAGATAAGGGGAAGGGCAAGGTTATCTCTCAAGAGAGGAGGGATTTCAGGTCGGATCGTTACAACAATAACAAACCCCGACGATATTTTGTCGGAAAATCTGGACCTACAGCCCCACAAGTAGTAAACACCGTGTTTCGAGAACCGGTGCATCAAGTTTTAGAGAAGATCAAGAACGAGCCGTATTTTAAATAGCAGAACAAGATGAGTGGAGATCCTTCAAGACGTAATCAAAGCCTCCATTGCCAGTATCATCAGGACCGAGGACATACCACTGAAGATTGTCGAACATTGTGGAACCATCTAGAACAATTGGTTAAGGAGGGGAAGCTGCAACAATTTTTATATCGACCTAATAGACAGGGAGACCATTCAAGGTCATAGGGCCAGGGGAGTGCTTCTTCAAGGCCCTCATTGGGTACAATTAATGTTATATTTGCTGCACCTGGAAGGACTGGCTCTCAACCTGCCAGGGTGATGTCTGTGGCCAGGTCACCAGCTGAGGACCCAAACTCTAGACCAAAGAGAGCTAGATTAGAGATTCGACCTTCACTGAGTTTCTTGGATGAAGATAAGATTGGAACTATCCAACCACATGGTGACACTTTAATAGTCACCCTTCGGATAGGGGGGTATAATGTGAAGAGGGTTATGGTGGATCAAGGTAGTTGTGTAGAAGTCATGTATCCTGACCTATACAAAGGATTGAACTTGAAACCTGAAGACCTGATAGCTTACGATTCGCCTCTGGCGGGTTTTGATGGAAAACTTGTTGCCCATAAGGGTCAAATTAGGTTACCAGTGTAAGTCGGTTCAGAAGTGGTGGAAATAGATTTCATAGTGGTGGATGAATATTCCCCCTATATGGCCATTGTTGCCAAACCTTGGCTTCACACCTTGGGTTCCGTTTCTTCAACTCTACATCAGAAGGTTAAGTATCTGTCCGAAGACAGAGTTGAGAAATTAGTAGGGAACCAAGCTATGGCTAGGCAATGTCTCGTGTCTGCAATTTTGCATCAGCCAGCAGCTGCGTCCTCGGCCATAGTCAAAGAAGGTTTATAGCAGTCAATGTCTCTTGAATTACCAAAGAGGGGGCCTACCAAGGATGCCAAATGTGAGGATTTGGAGAAATTCCCTATTGGTGACGATCAAGGCCTGAGATGGATGAGGTTCTGTTCGCTTACCTTGCCGTGGCCACTCATGCGGTAAGTCTATTACATAAGCAAGTCATTACATGAAGTTGAAGTTCGATGCTTACCACTTGAAAAGGTTATTTTGGCGGTAGTGCATGGCACACATAAGCTCCCCCACTATTTCCAATCACACACAGTTGTTGTTTTGACTCAACTCCCGCTGAGATCCCTACTTCAGAGTGTCGATTACACAGGGAGAATTGCGAAGTGGGGCACGATCCTAGGGGCTTTTGATATCAAGTATATGCCTTGCACTTTGGTCAAAGGTCAGGTCCTCGCTAATTTGGTAGCTGAGTTCACTGAGACCCCATCAGAAGATAAATTAGAGGAACAAAACATGGATGAAAAATCGGTTGGCATAATCACCTTGTAAGAACCTTTGTCATGGAAGGTTTACGTTGATGGTGCAGCTAACTACAAAGGATCTGGAGTGAGGCTAGTCCTAATATCCCCAGAAAGGATCACAATCGAGAAGTCCTTGAGATTGGGATTCTCGGCTACAAACAATGAGGCCGAGTACAAAGCTCTCTTGGTAGGGATGACCATGTTTCAGAAAATGGGTGGAAAGAGAGTGTAGATGTTCTCTGATTCAAGACTAGTGTTAGGTCAAGTCCAAGGGGAGTTGGAGGCAAGGGATCCCAGAATGTAGAAGTATTTGAGCTAGGTTAGACACTTGCAATCTGGATTTGAGTCTTTTGCTTTATCACAAGTTCCTAGAAGTAGGAATGCACATGCAGATTCTTTTGCCACATTGGCAACCTCCTCCACACAGGACTTACCTCGGGTAATCCTTGTGGAAGACTTACACAAACCTTCCGAAGAGGTAAGGAATGTGATTCAAATTCATTAGGTCAGGGTGGGGCCTAGCTGGATGGATCCTATTGCACTATTCCTTAAAGAAGATGTTTTGCCCGAGAATAAATCCGAGGCTGACATGGTGTGAAGAAAAGCACCTCAGTTTTGGTTGTCCGAGGACCAAAAACTATATAAAAGATCTTTTTCTAACCCGTATATGTTGTGCGTGCATCCTGAAGTGGTGGAGTTGCTCCTAGAAGAATTGCACAAAGGAATTTGTGGAAGCCACACAGGAGGTAGATCTCTATCTCATAGGGCCCTCACACAAGGCTACTGGTGGCCAAACATGCAAAGGGAAGCTCAAGACTATGTAAAGAAGTGTGATCAATGCCAAAGATTTGCACCAAACATCCACCAACCTGGAGGAGTCCTTAATTCCTTGACCAGCCCTTGGTCTTTCGCTCAGTGGGGCTTAGATATTGTGGGGCTTTTCCCTAAGGTAGCAGAGAATAAGAGATATTTGTTGGTCGGCACAGATTATTTCACTAAATGGGTCGAAGCTGAACCCCTGTCAAACATCAGGGATGTGGACGCCAAAATTTATTTTTGGAAGAATATTGTCACATAGTTTGGGATTCCTCACACTCTCATCTCAGATAACGGGCTTCAGTTTAATAGTAAAACCTTTAGAAGGTACTGCTGCGATCTTGGAATAAAGAATAGGTATTCCACTCCGACCTATCCACAAGGAAGTGGGCAGATCGAGGCTGTCAACAAAGTTATAGTGAGTGGACTCAAAAAAAGACTAGACCATGCAAAGAGGAAATGGGTAGAAGAATTGCCACACGTCCTTTGGACTTACCGAACTACACCTCGTAGATCTACTGGAGAGACGCCTTTCTCAATGACCTATGGTGCCGAAGCTGTCATCCCTTTGGAGACTGGTTTCCCCACACTTAGAACAAGTTCTTTCACTCCAGGCGGCAACGATGGGCTGTTGGAAAAAAGCCTAGATTTAATTGAAGAACGGAGAGAAAATGCCAGGGTCCAATTAGCTTATTATCAACACAAGCTCAAACAAAAATACGATGCTAACATGAAGCTAAGGCCACCAGCACCTAGAGATTTAGTTCTAAGAAAAGTTATGGGGATTGCCAAGAACCCAACATGGGGGAAGTTGGGACCTAACTGGGAAGGGCCCTATCGTATTACATCAGTGGCTAGAATTGGTGCTTATTATCTAGAAGATCTAGAAGAAAGGGCGGTACCACGCCCTTGGAATGTATATAATCTAAGGAGATATTATTATTAATGGAGATTCTCTTCACTTCAGTCTGGATTTGTTATGTTGCTTGTCATGTGTTCTGGACATCTATCTAAGTATCAAACTGAACTTTGGTCATGCCTGACTCCTCAAACCACATGCCTTGGGAAAATTGATAACTTTAATCATTATTCTAAGTATTAAACAGAACCTTAGCTATGCCTGGTTCCTCGGACCATCTGTTTTGGGAAAATTAATACTCATTGGCATTTATCTAAGTATCAAACTGAACCTTGGCAATGCTTGGCTCCTTGGACCACATGCCTTGGGAAAATTGATAACTTTATTCATTATTCTAAGTATTAAACAGAACCTTAGCTATGCCTGGTTCTTCGGACCATCTGCTTTGGGAAAATTAATACTTGTTGGCATTTATCTAAGTATCAAACTGAACCTTGGCCATGCTTGGCTCCTTGGACCACACGCCTTGGGAAAATTGATAACTTTATTCATTATTCTAAATATTAAACAGAACCTTAGTTATGCCTGATTCCTCGGACCATCTGCTTTGGGAAAATTAATACTCATTGGCATCTATCTAAGTATAAAATTGAACCTTGGCCATGCCTGGCTCCTCGGACCACATGCCTTGGGAAAATTGATAACTTTGTTCATTATTCTAAGTATTAAACTGAACCTTGGCCATGCCTGGCTCCTCGGACCATATGCCTTGGGAAAATTGATAACTTTATTCATTATTCTAAGTGTTAAACAGAATCTTAGCTATGCCTGGTTTCTCAGACCGTCTACTTTGGGAAAATTAATACTCATTGGCATCTATCTAAGTATAAAACTGAACCTTGGCTATACCTGGCTCCTCGGATCACATGCCTTGAGAAAATTGATAACTTTGTTCATTATTCTAAGTATCAAACTGAACCTTGGCCATGCCTGGCTCCTCGGACCACATGCCTTGGGATAATTGATAACTTTGTTCATTATTCTAAGTATTAAACTGAACCTTGGCCATGCCTGGCTCCTTGGACCATATGCCTTGGGAAAATTGATAACTTTGTTCATTATTCTAAGTATTAAAAAGAACCTTAGCTAAGCCTAGCATACTCTGGGTACAGTTACAATGGTCTAAATTAGATATTCGTTAGCATCACTTAAAGCATTTGCAGGCATACCCATGTCTGTATGAAAGTGGTTTGCTACTCAGCTCCTATAAAGTTATTTTTAAGTAAGGCAAGTTGCAACTTTAAAACCCATGCTCATGTCACAATGTTGAGTAAGTTTTTTTCAAAAATTAGGCAGGGCTAAGGTGTTTAGCTTAGTGAATTCAAGTTGTTTTAATATTGATCATATTTTTGCGTAAGGCATGTATTGTTACTTAGACGGATTGGTCACTCAAGATATATTCCATCACAACAAGCAAAATCATAAAAAGAAAATCTGCAACTTCCATTAAAGTTTAGGCCTTAACAAAGGCAATTAAATAACAAGGAAAAGATATAATCATTTTTTCATCTTTATTACAAGTTTTTCCTTCACATCTTTGGGAGGCTGGGTATTTCCTGCTGTGGTGGATACTTGAGCCTTATCCTTAGGGTCCACTTTTGGAGGTATGGCAAGGGTTGCCAATACTAGCTCCATACTCTGGGAATTTTCTTTTTCTTTGAGGAAATCCTCTGGAACAGTTGGAGCTAAGTTAGCGCCTTGGACTGCACCTTGGTTGGCATCCCCAGCTTTTGTAATGTCCTCGGCCTGCTCTCCACCCTCAAAAGAAGTGTTAGCTGCAGGAGGGGTTATGGTTGGACTTCCTTTGGCTTCAGCTGTTTCCGAGGACGCTGGGTTGGCCTTAGAATCTGAAGAGCTCACAAGGCGTATGGCCGGCGGGTAGTAGAAACTTTCTGCCCTCCTGAGCATGGAAGAGGCCTCAACCCCAGCCTGGTTGAGGGCTTCTTCCTATGTCTGGGTGCAGCAAGTTCTGCAAATGGCAGGGACCTCGGCCCTAAGGGTGTCCTCAGTCTCAACCACGCCTATGTCATAGCCATGTTGCTTTGCTTCATCTTTGGCTTTCTCTGCCTCCTTTAGAGCTTTCTTGGTGATACCTCTGGCCTTCTCGGCCTCTTCCAGTTTCTTTTTTAATGTGGTAATCTGAGTTTTGGAAGAGCCCAGGTTGTCCTCAGTAGTACGCAGCAGCAACCTCTAACTTTCAGCTTGTTTTTTAGCACTCTCCAGGGATGCCACCGTGTACTTTCTCTCTTTCTCCTCCTCTTGAAACTTTTTCTTAAGCTCCTGGATACTCTTCTCGGCCACATGAAAGGCGTCCACAGCAGTGTTACACCTCCCTTCTTCCTCCTTCATTTGTCGATGGCAGGAGTTGGCTATCTCTTTAGCCCAAAAAAATGCTTAAACAGCCTGCCAAGGAAAGAAAAAAGAATCAGAAGAGAAAAGTGAAGAGAATAAGTTAGAAAGAAAGGAGAGGAACGTACCATAGCCAGATATCTTTTGAGACTGAGAAAAACCTCATGTCTCATAGCTCGGCCATGTCCTCAGGGAGCAGCAAAGCTTGCTCCACTGTGTCGGCCACATAACCAGCTACTCCTCTTTGAAAATCGCAAATTGAGGCGTTAGCAAGGAGAGGTTCCCCATTCAGCATTGGGACAGGGAGCCAAGCTGGAGGCCTAATCTGGGGGTTGCTCCTCTTCTCGACAACCTTTTCGTTGCCCCTCTTTCCCTTTTTGGCTTGTTTGGACGCCTTTTGAACCTCGTCCTCGCGAAGGGGGGGGGGGGGAAGGGTTTGTTTAGCTCCCATCACCCCCTTCCCCTTTGACTCTTTCTTCCTCTTCAGTTCTGCTGCTTGGGAGGGCAAGGCAGGTGGAGGAGTGGGAATCCTAGTTTGGGATGGAGTGGGAAGCTTAGCCTGGGTAGCCTTCCCAGGTGCATCCCTCCTAGGTTGTGACTCTATTAAGTCAAGCAAACTGGACTTTGGTTTGCGTTGTATCCCCATCTCGTCGATTAATGGTGAGAATGGAAGGCTGAGATCAGGATTTGAAACTTCCGGGGACAATGCTCGGTTGAAAACTTCAAACTTGTCCTCGGAATCAACTACTTCTACCACTTCTTCTTCTTGTATATTGGGGGGGGGGGAGGGGGTTAAGATGAAGTGGCCGCACTGGTTGTCTGTGGTAGCGATGAGGCCCCTACTGTTGGTATACCTTTAGGAATGGGGGTTGTAACTTCTTTGATTTCTACTTTTGGACCAGGAAGAAGGAAACCGGGAGCAGGTACGCTTATTCAATGTAGGTGGGGGTCTCTAGCCCTTATGACGCACTTCGGAGCTTGGAAGCTGGACGAGATCGGCGTGTATCCGAGGATCAAGTGAGCCGCTCGTAACTGGCCGTCCGAATTTACAAATACCTCGGCCTTAAGGATTTTGTCTAGGCTATCCTTGTTGACCAAGTTGAAATTCGATTCAGCAGCGCGTCTGTTTGCAAATCCATTAGTGAAATAAAATTTTGTCAGATAAAAAAAAATACAGTAAATCAAAGAAAGGACTTGTAAATGAATACCCTAGTCTAATTATCCCACCTGGTTCTCCTTCTCTCGTCGGGCAAGGGAGACCATCACTCCACTCCCCTTGCAAGATTAAGAAGTCTTTATTCAGCTCCTTGTTGGATTCGAGGAGGCATTGAATGAGCCTAACCTTGGGATACCTTGATTTCAAGTAGTATCCCTGTCCCTTTAGGCGGTGAAGGTTATAAACCCAATTGATATCATGGTGGGTTAGACTTAAACCCATCTTTTCGTTGAGGGCATCCACAGAGCCTAGGATCCTAAACATATTAGGGGCACACTGAGTGGGAGCCAACCTATGAGCTTTAAGGTAGTCTTTAGTGACTCCACCCATGGGGATTTTCATCCCTTCTTCTATGAATGCAATCATCAGGATCATTACCTCCCTGACTTGCCTATCCTCATGTCATTGACTCTCATCACAGTATCTAATTCCTACTTCTGGAGGGATATTATAACGAGCCCTAAAGCTTTCTATCCCCTCCTCGGAATCTACTAAATTCTTAAATCTACCCATTTCTAGAAGAGGCTGAGAAAACTAAAGAGATTGACAAAGAAAGAACGTGAAGAAAAGAGGAGGATGTAGAAAATTAAAGAGCAAAAGTTTAAGAAGACTTACGAGGAGAGTAAAGGTGTCCTCGAACGGGTCCTTAGTATTTGTAAGGGCTCAGGAAGGTTGAAAAAGTGTACAGGTTCAATGTATGAGTGCTAGAACGAAATGAATGCTAAAGTGAGGGAGAAAGTTGATTTAATAGGTATTTATACCAAGGAGAGAATAGAGAGCGCGAAAATATGAAAAAGAGAGAAAAAAGGGTATAAAAATTGTGATTCCATATGAAAATCTCATATGGTTAATAGGCTACAATGAGCACTTTCTACCTCAAAATTCTGTCTTGTCCATCCTGACCCTTCCTATTAAATTCCACAAATTGTAGGAGGGGAGTTAGGAATTCCACTTATATTAAAAAAATTTAAATTATCCATTTTCTCCTTGTGATGTGAATTTATATCTACTTCTTTAAGGCTAAATTTGTTTCGACGTAAAATTATTTTACCCCAGTTTTGAGTGTTTGATGCGACTAAAAAAGCCGATTAACTTGGAAATATTTTTCGAGTTTATCGTAAAATTTTGGCTCAGGAGGCATAAAATGGTTTACGCCTAGGATCATGTGTAAACAGGGCCGGCTCAACGAATTTGGGGGCCCTAGGGAAAAATTTTAAATGGGGCATTTTATTATAAATTAATATATATTTTTTCAATTAAAATTTATTTTTCTTACTTTTTGAGAGACAAAATTACTAATTAAATTTTTGCATTCAAGTTCCGCTAACATTTCCTTTTCAATTGATAATATAGCTAATCCACTTAATCTTTCCTGTGACATAGTTGATCTTAAATATGATTTTATTAATTTTAATTTTGAAAAACTTCTTTCTGCGGAAGCAACTGTAATAGGTATAGTTAGTAATATTCTGAAAGCAATACATGTATTTGGAAAATATTCTAGCCTTTTTATATAATTTAGTACATTAATTGGAGAGTTATCATTTATTTGCAAAACTTCTTTTAAAACTTTTAGCTTTGAATATAAATCAAAGCCATCAATATCAGAATAAGTTTCATGTGTAAGAAAACATTCAAGATTAAGACAATTTTTTTTCAAACTATCATCATCTAGTGATTTTAGTTTTTCAAAATTAAATAAAAACCCAAAAATATTTTCATATATTTGAAATTGTTCAAACCTACTTTCAATTGAAAAAATAGCTTGATCTACTATATATAAAAAATAATTAATTCTAAAATATTCTTCAGCGGATTGTGTTGTCTCATCATTGACATTCTCATCAAATTGTTTCTTCCTACGAATTATACGTTTTTCATGAAATATAGGCTCTATTTCCATTTTGCTTGCAATTTCTTTAGATGAATTCATAGCAGATGTAAATCCATCTTCTCTATATTTTTTTAAAAAAGACATGAGACCTTTTAATTGATCTATAGCAATATCAATATGCATGTCTTTCGATTGTAAATTTTTACTAATAGAGTTAACAGCAAATAATATATCATACCAAATAGTCACAGATAGCAAAAACTCAAAACTTTCAATCTCATATGTTGCTAAACAATCAGCTTCACTTTTTGTTTTGGGATCTTCACTTGTTTTTGCCAATTGTAACAAAGCATCTCTTATTTCTAGAACTTGAAATTTTATTGCTTTCACACTTTCAATTCGACTTTCCCAACGTGTTTGTGACAATGGCTTAAGAGTTAAACCTGTCACATTATCTTGTAAAATGTTCCATAATTTTGTGGAAGAAGAAAATAATGTGTATATTCGTTGTACTACTCCAAAAAAAGAAATAGCTTTAGGACAAGAATTAGCCATATCACACAGGACAAGGTTGAGATTATGACAACCACATGGTGTGTAAAATGCTTTAGGATTTATATCAAGAATTCTTTTTTGTACCCCTTGTTTTTTCCCTTTCATATTAGACCCATTATCATATCCTTGTCCACGTACATCATTAATATCAAGTTCAAGATTTTTTATTGCATTTATAATTTCATTGAAAAGACCTTTTCCAGAAGTATCATCTACCTTTAAAAATTCCACAAAATGTTCGTCTATTTTTATCAGACTTGTTGAAATATCCACACATCTTAGTATGAGAGTCATTTGTTCTTGATGACTTACATCGGGGGTACAATCAAGTATAATTGAAAAGTATTTTGCTTCTTTAATCTTTTTTATAATTTTACTTTTAATTTCATTTGCTAATAATTGTATCACTTCATTTTGTATATTATGTCCAAGATAATGATTATGGATTGCACCATTTTGAATACGTTGAACATGTTCTTGCATTATTGGATCAAATTCTGCAATCATTTCAATTATATTTAAAAAATTTCCGTTATTTTCTTGATAGATCTTTTCGTTTTTTCCTCGGAATGCCAAATTATTTTTACCAAGATTTTTTACCACCGCTATTATTCTTAATTACACTTTTTTCCAATGATCTTTCTCTTTCTTAATTTGTTCTTGGACATTTTTATCAATTGTTTTATTCTTCAATAATCTAAGTTCTAAATCAATCCAAGTATTCATATTAGTAATATGCTCATTAGTTGTTTCGTGATTTTTAAGAATAAAACTAATATTTTTCCAATCCTTAGTTCCTCCATTAGCTAGTTGATTTGTATTAGATTTTGAATTAAACAACTTGCAACAAAAACAAAATACTTTATCTAGGTCTTTTGAATACACTAACCATTTTCTATCATGTTTCTCTCCATTTGGTAATTTTCGAATATAATGCGTAGTAGAAAAATGTCTAGAGTTCTTATCTATAGGAAAGTTTAGATCATCAACTCTTATTGGACCATTTTCTACTAACAAATCTCTTAATTTTATATCAATAGTTTTCCATTGACTTGGATCAAAAATATTTGTAGGAATATAATTAGGTTGATCATTAATATTTTCACTCTCCTCTAAATTATTTTGAGCTTCATTATCAAGAATGGTGACATTACATGTTTGAACATTATCATGACCACCTTCATTATTATCATTTTGTTGTATATTTTCATTATCTTCTAACTCTTTTTGATGAATTTCTTCTTCATTTATGAAACTTTCACTCAAATTTTCTACAAGATTTTGTTTTTTACTAGTAATAAATTTGTCCATAGCTCCTTTTTGAGATTCAATTAGTTCTTCTCTTTGTCTTTTCTTTTTTAGTTTTTCATATCCGGATGGATATTTTCTAGTAGACATTTGTAATTAAAAAATATTTACAAATAAATGAAATACAATCTATAATAATAATAAAAATTACAATTTAACTAGAATAATATAAATTTAACGTATAAAACAATAGAACCTGGTTTATAAAAAGCACAATTGTAGCTTTACTTAATATGATCACTTTACACTTTAAACCTGCACAAAAAAATTAAAATTAATATTAATACAAAATAAATTATTCTAAATTTATAATTTTGTTGTCAATACTCTTCACTAACAAAATATGTAGAACTCAACTTGATTCACACATTCACTGATACTAAAAGTTCATCATGGCATCACACTAAAAAAATCTGATTTCTTAAAAAAAAAAAAAAAAAAAATCAAATATCAAAAAGCAAAAGGCAAAACGCGTAAGGCTTTCTCTGATTTCTTAAAAAAAAAAAAAAAATCAAAAATCAAAAAGCAAAAGGCAAAACGTGTAAGGCTTTCTCTGATTTCTTAAAAAAAAAAAAAAATCAAAAATCAAAAAACAAAAGGCAAAACGTGTAACTGTGTAAGGCTTTCTCTAGAAGCCACAGCCAGCTTATTTTCACTTTTTGTAAAGTGAAATCAATGGTCCGGATGAATTGATGCTTCTAGAGATATCTTTAAGGGCCCGGATCAACCTTTTAGAGAAATCTATTTCTCTTTTCACTTTTTGTAAAGGCAAATCCTTTAGTCTCTGTGTTTGTTCTCTCGCCGCAGCTGCTTGTGCTCTTTACTCAGCAGCAATGAGCAATAGCAGAGCTGAGCAAACTCCTCTTCAACAAAAAAAAAAACCCAGCAAACAATGAAGAAGACGAAAGAGGTAAAGGAGGAGAAAACAAAAAATGAACCTGAAATGAAGATCTGTGAACACATCAAGTCTATTGCCAACACCAATTGATGAGTAAGTCAACAAAAAAAAAAGTGTTTTTTGTTTTTTTGAATCAAGATGGAGACTGGAGAGAGTCAAAGAGTGGGCGATTTTTTTCTTCTTTCTGCCTTTTGTAATATTTTCTTTTACAAACCAAAGATTATTGCTTTTTGTAATCTTTTCTTCTGCAAGTTAAAGATTTGATGATGGGATTTCATGTCACTTCAATGTAAGTAACGGGCAATTTTTTTTTTTTCAAGATGAGAAACGGGTGTTTTGTGATCTTTTCTTCTGCAAGCTAAAGATATCATGTCACTTCAGTGAGAAACGACCCCTTTTTTTTTTTTTTTTTTTTTTTTTTTCTCCTCAAATGAGAAACGGGCCTCTTTTCTTCTGCTGCTGCAACCTAAAGATATGGTGACTTAAATGTGAGAAACGGTTTTTTTTTTTTTTTTCCTTCTTCAGATGAGAACACAATATTATATACTATGTTTTTTTTTTTTCATCATATGAGAACACAATATTATATACTATATATATATATATATATATTTTTTTTTTTTCAGATGAGAACACAATATTATATACTATATTATTGCTACTTGGGGGCCCTCTTACATGTGGGGGCCTTAGGCGACCGCCTAGCTCGCCTATAGGTTCAGCCGGCCCTGTGTGTAAAACAACTTACATTTCTTCTTCAACATCGCCTGAGCCCTCCCAACCTCACATATTGGGATTGGCTATAACGAGATTGGACTACTGATGACGAGATCGAACCGCCACAACTGAGATCGAACTGGTTCTTTCATGGTCCAACTGAGAGAGAGAGAGAGTCGCTGAAACCCACCCATGGCTAGAGGACCGCTGTAATCCACCACTCTCTTTGACTCTCAGTTTCATGCATTTTTTTTTTTTTTTGACATTCAGTGGATTTTGGGTATATTTTTTGAAATTATAGTGAATTTGTTTAGATTTTGTGGGTTATACTATTGGTATGGTAAATTTTGTCTTCATGAACATTTTTATTTTCTTTACAAGCCAAACACAACATTTACAATAATACAAGTAGATACTAGAAAACAAATTGTTTTCTCTACAATATTTTTAACTGAAAATATTTGGCAGTCAAAATATATTACATCAAAACAAATGCAGTCCAAAATTAGCAAAAAGATGACCTCAATTATCATTTTATATGAACATTCATCTCTACAATATTTCGAAGGACTACCATTTCTTGTGTTGTCCCTACGTATCATTTCTAACATAGAAAATATGTCTCCTTCCTAAATGTGATAGGGTGCTTTATAGGCACGGGACACTGGTCCAAATAGTCCCTACTATTTCTCATGTGAGATATATATATATATATATATATATATATATATTATATGTAACAAGGACCACCTCAAGCTAAAATTGGCTGTCGAGGGACTTATCGCTTTTCTACTTTAGTTCCATTCATTACTGATGAGACGGTATTATTTGTAGCTGTTGCATTCGTATCTCTCTTACATAAAGGTGGATAATATATTTATAGGGTCTATACCTAAGAGAGATGTTACATAAAACTATTAAACAAAATAATAATAAAAAGTCCGGTTAAAGAGAGTGCAATATGAGATTGTTTAATGTGAAAGGTAAATCAGTCTTTATATGCATCATTTCTTTTATAGCATATATTCTGTGAGAATAAAGATACAATGTATTTGATGCATGACATTCTTGTGCTTCCATGTAACAAATGCCACAGGTCCGCATCTGTCAAAATCCTGATTCCAAAATTTGTCGGTGACTAATGACAAGTCATGAATTAAGAAAACAACAAAATCAGCCACTCATTCTTGTCCACATAGTAAGTAAAAACAAACAAGTATATATGTGAGACTGAGTGCATACTTTTTGATAGGATGCTACAAGGAAAACCATGGACTCAATGAGGCTATGCTGTGTGTTGGTGGTATTGGTTGTGAGCCTGGTAAGATTTCCAGCATTGGTGGTGGGTGGTCTAAGATGTGATTTTCCCGCTATATACAACTTTGGAGACTCAAACTCAGACACAGGAGGCATTTCAGCAGCTTTATCAGAGATTCATACACCCAATGGTGAAACCTTCTTTGGACACCCTTCAGGAAGGGCTTGTGATGGTCGACTCATCATTGATTTTATAGGTAAGTAAGGTTGTAAAGCTTCCTCCTTTTTTGTTGCATCAATAAATTGCATGTAAATAGAAAGTTCATACAAATTGTACATGTTAATGTGCTATACTGTTACTAATCATTGTATTGTATTGTCTTGTCATGCTTCATAGCTATGATCATTGATCAATTCTAACATCTTAATGTTACAACTAGTCCTCCCAATTTAAAGGGGTTTAAGACTTAATTGAATTGAGTTGATCTGCTATATGTTAGTGCAGCTAAGGAGCTGAAGTTACCGTACCTGAGTGCATACTTGGACTCACTAGGTACAAATTTTAGGCATGGTGCAAATTTTGCAACAGGTGGTTCATCAATTCGCCCAGGTGGTTATAGTCCATTCCATCTTGGCATTCAAACATCCCAGTTCATACAATTCAAATCTCGTACAACTGCTCTATATAATCAACTCAGCCCCAACAGTAGTGAGTCTCTCTAGCCCTCTCTCACTGACTGGTTCTTGTGTGCTAAAGATGCTGGGAAACACAACATTTTGTGGGTACTAAACGCTTACTAACAATGAACATTGAATTGGTAAATTTTGGCACCAGGAGAGACCCCACTACTTAAAACACGGCTCTCAAGGCCTAAGGACTTCTCAAAGGCTATTTACACATTTGATATTGGACAGAACGATCTTGGTTTTGGTTTTCAACACACAACAATAGAAGAAGTTCGACTGTCCATTCCTAATATCTTAAGCCAGTGGTCCCAAGCAGTGCATGTAAGCAACTGATGATTATGCTAGAACAATATATGTACTAATTGATAATTCTAACATTTTTTAGGGCTCATGTTTTAGCTATTATACAAGGAAGGTGCAAGAGTATTTTGGGTACATAATACTGGCCCAATTGGTTGCTTGCCATATACTGTTATATACCAATCAAAGTCAGGTAATCTGGACCAGATTGGGTGTGTGAAGCCTCAGAATGAGGTAGCTCAGGAGTTCAACAGGCAGCTTAAGGACATGGTGTATCAGCTGAGGGCACAGCTTCCTAATGCAGCATTTACATATGTTGATGTGTATTCAGCTAAATATGCTCTCATTAGCAATGCAAAGAATGAAGGTAATCTTAATTTATTTTACAAACATAAGTGTGAGCTTTTATGCACTGCTTAAGACCTTTTATTTGGCCTGTTCGGATATGGCCACGTATGGGTGGCGGTGGGATAGTGATCCACTAAACATTGCAATATACTATGTTTCTAATCTTAGCTGTTTGGCGATGACAGGTTTTGTTGATCCATTTGAATTCTGCTGTGGGAGTTTCTATGGGTACCATATTAATTGTGGGCAGAGAGCCACAGTTAATGGAACAGTATATGGTAACCCATGCCACAATCCATCAATGCACATTAGCTGGGATGGCATACACTACTCTGATGCAGCTAACCTATGGATTGCAAAGAGAATTCTTAATGGTTCCTTATCTGATCCACCGGTTTCTATTGGGGAGGCTTGTTATCATCCAAACAATTCGTAAGCACATTGCAGTATGTTAATGACAGTTATTGCTCAATTTCTTAGAAATGGTTAGGAGTAAGATTTTCACAATCATAAATGTTGGTGATGTTGAACATGTAGCATTCATCAAGTGAGCCGTGTCTCAATCATTATGTCTTTCTGGACAATCTGGACATGTGTCAAACGTTTGCTCTTTGATAACTTGATGTTGCAATTAAGAAAACATTTAAGACTTCAATATGCTACAAATGGCTAGGTTTTCTATCCATATAACTTTGACTAGATTTTAATATACTACTTTTTCCATCCATCAATTTAGTTATTTGGTACCACAAAAAGCTACTTTATTTATTTTATCTTTCTTACTTTACAAAATACCCAATATCAGTAGTTTTATTTTAGCTTTCAATACAATAAAATAATATATCTACTCTAATAAACAATCATCACAATCATTATTGCAGTGGATTTGGCTTTCTATTTTTCTTTTAATCTGAACACACTAACACACAAATTTGTAATAAAAAAAAAAAAATCAAAAAATTCCAATTTGCAAAACCCATAAAACAACCCAACATATCAAATATAAAAACTAAAGAGAGCTGAGAGTCATTAGCTGAAAAGTAGCATGCAAGGGAGAGAGGCCAAAAAAAAAAAAAAGAAAAAAAAAGAAGAAAACAGCATGGAAGGGAGAAAGAGAGCCTGGAAGTGTAATAAAATAAAGGTAAAAATGTAAAACTGACCCTTTAATTTTTACATTTTTTCATTTTAGTTCTCTAACTTTCAGTTTTGTCAATTTAGTCTTCTAATTTTCAATTTTTGTCAATTCAAGGCTCCATTAGTGCTTCTGTTACTGTTGCCGTTAAACCCACTAAACGACGCCGTTTTGCATGTGGTTTTTTTTTTTTTTTTTTTAATTCGAAATTAAAAGAAAAATCCGAAAAAAAGAAGAAAAAGAAAGTTCACCAGTTCACGGCCATCGTCTAGAAGCTCGTGGAGTAGCTCGAATGCCGTCAACAAATACCTCTCCTCCAACAGAAAGTTCACCACGCAATTGCACAGCGAAGACCTCTCCACGTCCATCTCTCTCTCACTCTTGGTCCGGAGTGATAGATCCAAAACCCTAATATTATCTATCTCTCTCTATCGCCATTGAAGAAGGAAGAAGAAGCTTGTGTGCTAGTGCTAGATGAGATCTCCGTGGGCTTTGTAGTTTGTGCGTGAACGTGAACGAAAGCTCAGGTCGTTAGAGAAGAGAAGGTAGAGAAGAAAACCCTTAATGTATTCTTCTTCTTTTTTTTTTTTTTTTTTTTTTTTCTTTTTTTTTTTCAGATTTTTCTTTTAATTTCGAATTAAAAAAAAAAACCACATGCAAAACGGCATCGTTTAGTGGGTTTAACAGCAACAGTAACAGAAGCACTAACGGAGCTTTGAATTGACAAAAATTGAAAGTTAGAGGATTGAATTGACAAAATTAAAAATTAGAGGACTGAAATGAAAAAATGTGAAAGTTAGAGGGCCAATTTTACATTTTTGCCTAAAATAAAATTTTTTGCTTTAGTTTTTTTGCTACAGTGTACAGTTATAGATAGTTGTGCATTGTAGCAAGAAACTAAAATATTTTGGCTATGACACCACTATTGTAGCATGCTTTTTAATATTAGTGGTGCTAAAAATAGTAACAGGACTTTTTAGCATCATCAGTAGCAATGCAAAAGAATGAAGGTAAATCTTAATTTATTTTACAAACATAAGTGGGAGATTTATGCACTGCTTTCAAACTTTTTTTTTTCACCATATTCAAAGGACCACCATTTATAACTCAGAAAATATATGTTTCCTTCCTAAAATTGTGCACGCTTCAAGTAAATTAACTGTTGGCAACAGCTAATCATATTCATGCTTCAACGCTAGTTATAAAACACCAAAATTTTTAATACAGTTAAAAAAAAAAAAAAAAAATCCAGGTTGAGAATATGAAATTATTCGTTGTAATACTATGCTTCTACAGAAAATTTGAGCTTAGCCGTATAAAGTATAAACCCAAGCCCAACCCAAATCCTGGACCTGGAGGCCTAGTATTGTGCACTTCGGTTACAACTTACAATGGCAAACCAGCCCATAAAAATATAAAACCAACCAACGCCGGTTTCGGTTCAGTCGGTCCGCCTGTGTAGCGGCCTGGCTCACACTTCAGCGTCACTCGAATCTAGTTGAAACATGAAATTACTATTTGGGAGTACCAGCTAGCATTGGACCATGCTTCTGGAGATTAGCTTCTGTTTTAATGTTCAGGTGAAGATCATCAACTGTCCAAATGCGCTACAGAATGTTACAAAGCATCCCTAGTCCCTACTATTTCTCATTTGATAGATATATTACACGTAACAAGGACCACCTCAAGCTAAAATTAGTTGACAAGGGGCTTATCTCTTTTCTACTTGCTTAATTTGTTGCATTCCTTAATGGGATTGTATTATTATCTTATTTTTATCGGGGTCTACCTCGATGCGAGAGAGATGTTACATAGATATGTCAAACAAAATAAAATATGGTCTAGTTTAGAGAATGTAGCATCAATCTCTATAGTTGAAAAGATATCTCATGTATTGAATATATGCATTATATCACTTGTAGCATATAGGTTTCGCATTACTATAAACTTCATACACTGTGAGAAGAAAGATGTAATATATTTGATGAATAACATAATTATTGTTCCATATGTTTGTGCCACTTAACAAATGCCACAGGTCAAAATCTGTCAAATGCTGATTCCAAAATTTATCGGTGACTATGACAAAGTGAATTAAGAAAACAACTATAAAGATTGAAGGTCATCAAAAAAAAAGAAAACAACAAAATCTGCCACGCACTCTTGTCCTCATAGTGAAGTGAAAACAAACTAGTATGTGAGTGCACACTTTTTGATAGGACAATGTTGCTAGGAAAACCATGGACTCAGTGAGGGTATGCTGTGTGTTGGTGCTATTGATTGTGAGCTTGGTAAGACATCCAGCATTGGTGGTGGGTGGTGGTGGTCTACGAAGATGTGATTTTCCAGCTATATACAACTTTGGGGACTCAAACTCAGACACAGGAGGCATTTCAGCAGCTTTGTCAGAGATTCATGCACCTAATGGTGAAACCTTCTTTGGACACCCTTCAGGAAGGGCTTGTGATGGTCGACTCATCATTGATTTTATAGGTAACTAGAGTAGTAAAGCTTCCTACTTTTTTTGTTGAATCAATAAATTGAATGTAAATAGAAAGTTCATACAAATTTTACATGTCAACTAACCTGCCATACTTTTACTAATCATTGTATTGTCTTGTCATGCTTCATAGCTATGAACATTGATCAATTCTGACATCTTAATGTTACAACTAGCTCTCCCAATTTAATGGGGTTTAAGACTTAATTGAATTTAGTTGAGTTGCTATATTTTAATGCAGCTAAGGAGCTGAAGTTACCGTACCTGAGTGCATACTTGGACTCACTTGGTACAAATTTTAGGCATGGTGCAAATTTTGCAACAGGAGGTTCATCAATTCGTCCAGGTGGTTATAGTCCATTCCATCTCGGCATTCAAACATCCCAGTTCATACAATTCAAATCTCGTACAACTGCTCTATATAATCAACTCAGCCCCAACAGTAGTGAGTCTCTCTAGCCCTCTCTCACTGACTGGTTCTTGTGTGCTAAAGATGCTGGGAAACACAACATGTTGTGGGTACTAAACGCTTACTAACAATGAACATTGAATTGGTAAATTTTGGCACCAGGAGAGACCCCACTACTTAAAACACGGCTCTCAAGGCCTAAGGACTTCTCAAAGGCTATTTACACATTTGATATTGGACAGAACGATCTTGGTTTTGGTTTTCAATACACAACAATAGAAGAAGTTCGACTGTCCATTCCTAATATCTTAAGCCAGTTGTCCCAAGCAGTGCATGTAAGCAACTGATGAGTGTGATTGAACAACTTATGTACTAATTGATAATTCTAACATTTTTTATGGCTCATGTTTTAGCTATTATACAAGGAAGGTGCAAGAGTATTTTGGGTACATAATACTGGCCCAATTGGTTGCTTGCCATATGGTGTTATGTACCAATCAAAGTCCGGTAATCTGGACCAGATTGGGTGTGTGAAGCCTCAGAATAATGTAGCTCAGGAGTTTAACAGGCAGCTTAAAGACATGGTATTTCAGCTGAGGGCACAGCTTCCTAACGCAGCATTTACATATGTTGATGTGTTTTCAGCTAAATATGATCTCATTAGCAATGCAAAGAATGAAGGTAGTCTTAATTTATTATACAAACATAAGGGAGCTTTATGCATTGTTTACGACCTTTTATTTGGCCTGTTCGGATATGGCAACATTAAAATGGGTGGCTGTGGGATAGTGATCCACTACACATTGCACATATAATGATTATAATCTTAAATTTTTGCTGATGACAGGTTTTGTTGATCCATTTGAGTTCTGCTGTGGGAGTTTCTATGGGTACCATATTGATTGTGGGAAGAAAGCCACAGTTAATGGAACAATATATGGTAACCCATGCCACAATCCATCAATGCACATTAGCTGGGATGGCATACACTACTCTGATGCTGCTAACCTATGGATTGCAAAGAGAATTCTCAATAGTTCCTTATCTGATCCACCAGTTTCAATTGGGGAGGCTTGTTATCATCCAAATCATTTGTAAACACATTGCAGTATGTTAATGACAGTTGCTCAATTTCTTAGAAATGGTTAGGAGTAAGATTTTCACCGTCATGAATGTTGGTGATGTTGAACATGTAGCATTCATCAAGTGAGCTATGTCTCAATCATTATCGTGTATCTTTCTGGACAATCTGGATATGTTGTGTTAAACTTTTGCTCTTCGATAACTTAATGTTGCAGTTAAGGAAACATTTAAGACTTCTAATATGCTACAAATGGCTAGGTTTTCCATCCATATAAGTTTGACTAGATTTTAAAATTTTAATATACTTCTTTCACCTTTTTTTTTTTCCTTGTTTTAAAAAAAATATTATATATATATATATTTAACTGTTTCATTCTATTTTGTGCTAAAATTAGTTGACTAGTTGAGATTGGTATAACATAAATTTTTTATAATCCTATCAATATCACTTACATTATTTTTATTGTACACCAATTACAACACGTCACCTTAACAGTTGAGAATTACAACACGTCACCTTAACAGTTGAGAATAATTGTGTATTTTTTTTTTGGTGGTCCATAGACTTTTTGAAACTTTGAAAGCATCTCTTCCACTATTAGAGCAAGTTAAAAAAGCTGCATTTTTAGGACCAAAGGGAAGGGCAAGGATGCTTATGTATGGCATTTAATTTTAGTTAATCTCTACAAGTTGGGTCCCTTTTAGTCATGGGATGAGGGAATGTTTACAGATGTTCTTTCACCTCAGGACAATTGCAGTCCAACTACAACCATAAATGTTTAAAGTCTGGAAGTAATTTTTGAGAATTGAATGTGGTATTCTGGTATTGGTAATAGATTCACCTAATTGCATAAATCCAGCAAGCTTAGCTACTGCATGATGGTTGTAGTCTGCTGGATTTATGCAATTAGCTAAGCTTGCTGGATTTATGCAATTAGGCAAAATCATGCACTAATTGCATTGGCCTAAGCTTCAATATATTGCTGCCAAAATATGCAGATACACTATCAATATCAGAATCATTTTAGTCATTTATGAATCAAAACTTGCAACCAGTCTACTGAACTTGCAAGCAGCTATAAATTTAACCCTCCTATTAGGTTATAGGATTGAGATATGGTGCCATACAATTGCACTATAATGTATAATGGCTAAATTTGAAAGTTAAAAAACTTATTTTTAATCTCAACCTTTGGATAAAAATGTTAACTTTTAACTTTTATTTTTTATTTTTTTTATTTATCATTTTAACTTCTCAACTTTTTCCTCTCACAATTTCATGGCGGTGCAATAGCCCAAATCCCAAGTTCTCTAAACTAACACTAACAATTAGCTACAATTAAACCCTACATAACGTGTTTTTATTTCAAAACTAAGATAAATTAAATTAAATTAAATTCGAGGGACCAAAGCAATAGCAATTTGAAAATTCAGGGGTAAATGGCAAGTTTTAAAATTTGAGAAATCAGAGGACGACAACAACAAAGTTAGAGAGACTAAAATGTATCTTTGCTAAAAGTCTTATTCTTCTTCTTAAATGGTACAATTTCTTGATGGTCATCATTATCAATTCCATATCATCACCTAAAAGAAGAAGAAGAAAAAAAAGGGTCCACATGCATACTAGTTGGACTTGCGTGCCAATTGCCATCCATGAAAAATTCAATTTCAAAGAAAGATGCATAAAATAACTTTGCTCTAGGGGCTTGTGCCACATGACAAATGTCAAAGTGAAAGCCAACTATTATGTGAATGCACACTTTTTGATGGGATGTTGCTGGGAAAAGCATGGATTCAATGAAGCTATGCTGTGTTTTGGTGCTCTTGGTTGTAGGCTTGGCAAGATTACCAGCATTGGTGTGGGGTGGTAATGGTGTACGAAGATGTGATTTCCCAGCTATATACAACTTTGGGGACTCAAACTCGGACACAGGAGGCATTTCATCTGCAGCTTTGAAAGAGGTTCCTACACGGCTACACCCAATGGTGAAACCTTCTTTGGTCACCCTTCAGGAAGGTTTTGTGATGGCCGACTCATCATAGATTTTTTAGGTAAGTAGGTTAGTAATCATCAATAATTTCATGCAAATAGAAATTTCATACAAATTGTTCCTGTTGCCTAATGTGCTATGCTTTTACTAATCATTGCAGTGTCCTGTCATGCTTCAATCATAGCTATCATAATTTATGACAGGTAAATGTTACAGCTAGTCCTCCCAATAATTAAGAATTCATTGAATTGAGTTGAGTTGTTATGTGTTAGTGCGGGCCGCGGCTCAGGAGCTGAAGTTACCATTCCTGACTGTGCAGACATGGACTCACTCGGTACGAATTTTTGGCATGGTGCAAATTTTGCAACAGGAGGTTCATCAATTCTTCCAGGTGGTTATAGTCCATTCCATCTTGGCATTCAAATATCCCAGTTCAAACAATTCAAATCTCGTACAACAGCTCTATATAGTCAACTCAGGGCCAACAGCGAGTCTCTCTAGCCCTCTCTCACTGACTGGGTCTAGTGATCCTTGGAATTGGAAACAACATTTTGTGGGTAATAAATGCTTATTTAATAACTAGTCGCAGACTCACGTGATGTGTGAGAATAAATAATTATTTTGTATTGTAATAATTTTTTCTTTAAAATTTGTTGAAGATAATTTGTTCTTAAAAAAATTTAAACAATTTCTATTTGGTCCAATTAGGTCCACTTTTGTCCAATTAGGTCTACTTCGGTCCACTTGGTCAATTTTGATCCCCTTCAGTTCATTTTAGACTAATTGAGCCTTCAGTTGATTCTTTTTGTAGGTTTTCTTTCTAAGTTTAGCTCAAAATTTCTTTTTTTTTTTCTTCTTAATTTTTGGGTTGGAAAGTATGAAATTTTATTATATTTGGGCCAAACTCTTTAGTTTTGAGTTAAAAAATAAAAATAAAAAAACTAAAATAGACATGAGAAATTAGAAATATGAGCCCAAAAATGCAATAAAAATGATAAATATTCAAGTCTTATTCAGTCCACATTGGTTCTATTCGGTCCAATTTGGTCATATTTGGTCCATATGGTGGTAATCGTTCTATTCAGTCCTATTTAGTCCATTCTGTCCACTAAAGTTATATTCAATCCATTAGGTCTTATTCAGTCTGCTTTGGTCTCATTCAGTCTATTCGGTCCACATTGGTCCTATTCTGTCAATTTTGCTCCTATTCAGTCCATTCTGTTTATTCCGGTCTTATTCGGTCTATTCTGTCCACTTTGGTTCTATTTGGTCCTATTTAGTCCATTTTATCCACTTTGGTCCACTTCAGTCCTATTAGGGCCATTCGGTATACTTTAGTTCTATTCGGTCCATTTTGACCATTTCTGTTCCATATGCTTCATATTGGTCCTTTTCGGTCCAGTATGTCCACTTCAGTCTAATTTGGTTCTGTTTGGTCCATTCCATGTACTTTGGTCCTATTCGGTCCACTTCGATCCTATTATGTTAAATGCCAATCAAAGGCAGGTAATCTAGACCAGATTGGGTGTGTGAAGCATTGGAATGAGGTAGCTAAGGACAAGGTGTTTCAGCTAAGGGCACAGCTTCCTAATGCAAGATTTACTTATGTTGATGTGCACTCAGCTAAATCTGCTCTTGTTAGCAATGCAAAGAATGAAGGTAATCTTAATTTATTATACAACATTTAATTGAACTTTTGGTCACATTAAAATGGGTGGCTGTGGAATAATGATCCACTAAACATTGCATATATAATGATTCTAATCCTAACTGTTTGGTGATGGAAGGTTTTGTTGATCCATTTGAGTTTTGCTGTGGGAGTTTCTATGGGTACCACCATATTATGTGTGGGAAGAAAGCCACAGTTAATGGAACAATTTATGGTAACCCCTGTGACAATCCATCAATGCACATTAGCTGGGATGGCATACACTACTCTGAGGCAGCTAACCTATGGATTGTAAAGTGAATTCTTGATGATTCCTTATCATCCCAATGATTTGTAAGCACATTGCAGTTTGCTAATGACTGCTGCTCAGTTTCTTGAAATTTTAGCCATATAAATGTTGGCCATGTTGAACATGTATCATTCATCAATTGAGCTGTGTCTCAATCATTATCAAGTATCTGTCTGAACTCTTTGGATATGTTGTGTCAAACGTTAAGAAAACATTTAAGACTTCTAACATGCTACAAATGGCTAGGTTTTCCATCCATGTAAGTTTTGACTAGATTTTAATAAACTTTGAGAGAGAACCTTGAGATCCAAAAGATTTCACAATTCAATGAGCTGACCAGTTATTATTAGTGCAACATCACTTATATGTAGTCTTATCACTATCACTAACATTACTTTTATTATACACCAATCATAACATGTCACCTCAAAAGTTATGAATTATTTATTTATTTTTGTGTTTTTTTTTTTTTTTTTTGGGTCTTTAGACTTAAATGAAACTTTGAAAGCATCTGTTCTACCATGAAGAGCAAGTGAAAGAAGCGTTATTGTTGGGAAGTTCTCCATCAGAAATTACTTTCAAGAAAAGGAAAGGGCAAGGATGCTTATATATGTGCCATTGAATTTTAGTTAATCTCTACAAGTTGGGTGCCTTTTAGTCACAGGATGGTAATGTTTACGGATTTCTTTCACCTCAAGACAGTTGTAGCCCAACTACAACCACAAATGTTTAAAATTTGAAGCAATATTTAAAAAATTGAATGTGTTATTGGTAATAGAGCCGTGGAATGGCGTGTAATAACTAAGAAGTGTTATATAACGGTTTGTGGGCGTTGAGATAGTGAAATTTTGCCTAACAAGAAGCTGGATTACATTGCTATAACTGCCTTCAACTTCAATTACAGGACTGTGACCGATATTGACCAATGTCTGCCATGAATTTCTGAAATTTATTATTAATATGTAAATAAGAATTTTGTTTTATTTTTTACAATAAAATTTTAAAATTAGTGTGTTGTCCAATTTGATGTCAATGAAGTAAGAAAATAATAGCCTTGAGCATATTGCCATTGCGTAGACCTTGAAGACATGAAACAGAAAAGGGCAAAAAAAAAAAAAAAGAAGAAATCTTTAAACTTATAAGCAAGTGTAGAATTATGGCCCTTTGAATCTTTGATGTTATAATTTTTGTATTATTCTGTGACTTTTTGAGGCGTTAGGCATTGTCCCAACCATTATACATGACATGAAACATAGCGAAACGAAACTTCTTAAAAAATTAGGACATGACATAGAGATATTAGCCTTAAAATTGGCCATTGCATAGACTTCAAGGATTGATTTGTTACTTTTGAAACTATATGGATTAATATGTTATATTATTGAAATAATAGGGTTTAAAATGTAATTTTTTTGGGCTATTGAGGAGTTTAGTTTGTATTTTTTTTTTTTTTTTTTTTTGAGAAGATTTTAGTTTGTATTTGATCTGGATTATAACCTGACCTAGTAGAGGAGTAATACTTAAGGATAGATTTTCAAAGGTTTAGTTCATGACCCAAACCAAAGTAATATTTTTAAGCTTGCTTTGTAAGCTTGAACTCACACATCTTTGTCTTTTACTATTTATTGACTTACTTTACATCAAACTTTTAATATTGAAACTCCTTCCCCAAGGTTATATTATGCAAAAACTAGGGCGATGCACAGGTAATGTTGTAGTGTTTATGTAAAATGATTTTGAAAACTAAAAAAAAAAACTACGAACATGGATAACTAAAAAAAAAAACTCTAAAACCAAATTCATAATTCATTATTGCACCTAAATCCTAGACAAAACTAAAAAGAACCACCGAAAGTCACTTCAAAATCATAGTGATAGCTTAATTATGCTCTTCATTTGGATAAGTATGTCTGTTGAAGAGCCAAACTGAATCGGCAGCAACGGCTTCATTATCGTCGTTACGGTGCCAAGTATAGTGGGCATGAGTGCTATTTTTTATCTCGAGAATTGCATGCCCAAAGCTTGCTTCTCTATATGCAGAATAACTTGGTTGTGGATCAACAAAACTGCACAAAAAATAATCATGTATAAAATAAGTGCTGCTACTTAGTTTTATTTTAGTGGGTGATAGAAATCATTTTTAAGACTAAATGAATGAGACTCACCCAGAAGCAAGGCCTTCAATGTTACCTCCATCACCAATAGTTATGTACACTGGTGCAGAAGGGTCCTTTACCGGGGTGCTCACTCCATTTGTTATGTTGTACTTCACATTCGATATGCGCTCCTACAATACATTAGAATGACTTAGAAAATTGAATCATTGATTGACACAAATCTACTAAATGTAAATTAGAACAACTCACCGAGCGTTCATAGGAATGAACATGACCAGCAAATACTAGATCAACTTTGTGTTGAACAAACCAAGGTTCAAATGTCACTCTCATGGCTTCCCCTTCCATGTAATGGTAGCTGTTGCTATTATACCATGGTGAGTGCAGAAGAACAATTAGCCATGGGGTTTCAGCTCTATTAACCTTTGAGAGCTCTTTTTCAAGCCAAGTGTATTGAGGAGTGTATTTGGCTGTAAAACAAGATATATATATATATATATATATATACCATCAATATCAAACTGCTTTATTTCAATAATTTTATCACTTTGTAGGTGATATCATATACAAATTGGAGGAAAATTTCTCACCAAATGCAGAGTATGAAGACAAGACAATGATGTGTGCAGATGCTCGCCTAATGGAATACCAAAGTGGCGACGTACTCTGTGATTCCTGATAGGGTGTATAGTACCTATGCAAATACGGCTTGAAAGGAACATTTTCTTCCTGAAAAATTACATGAACAGGAACCATCATTAGTACCATGAACAATCAACAATTAAAACCAAGATTATCTATATATTAGAAGGCAAACAGTGATAAAGCTCTTACAATCTGTGGCGCAAAATCAAGCTCATGATTGCCAGCAGCCCAAATCCATGGTTGATATGCAGTACTCTTTTCTACGAATCGGCCCCATTCATCCCATCTCTCATTGTCATGGTTTGGGTGATCATCAGCATAAGAAAGATCTCCCACAAACAGCATAGCTTGGGCTTTTGGATTGGCCATATAATGCTTTAATGTCTCATAAGAGTCAAATGTTTGTCCCAAATCACCTGCACAATACACCATACACGTTACATCTTATAGCTAGCTAGCACTAAAGACCAACAATACAATTCATAGCATGTAATTTTTGGTACTGACCGATAACGCCAAATGTGTATGGAACATCTGGCCCTATTTTTGGTGGAGTTGTGAAATGAAATTGACGAGCTGAATTGCCTTGCCCGATCTCATAAAAGTATTTAGTGTCATACTGAGGAACAAGAATATAATCAAAATCATGTCAATTCCCCAAGCACTACTACAAGTATGGCCTAAAATGAATCTATCTTGCTTAAGCAATGTAAAGTAAGTAACATTTGCTGCCATAGGCAATGTCAAAGTAAATCTAATCCACCAAGACTGATGAATTGGTTTTTCAATGGGAAAAATAAATATAAATTCATATAAATACATTAGAAACACAATGCATGTATAGTATCCAAACATACTAAGACTTGAAAATCAATCACTTACTTCCAATCCTTTAATGGTAGCATGGTGAATGTAGCCTGAGTTATAATTATAGTATTTGTAAGTAGTGATTACAGAATGAACTGTATGCTTATGCTTGTGCTTGCCCTCTGCACCTGCAGCCCAATAAGACACAACATCTGGGTGTTTCATAACTGGTGTCACCCATGAAATGATCACACCTCGCCCATCATAATCTCCTTGAGTTATATGAACCTTCACGTATATAAAATCTTTTAGCTAACAAAATCTTAAAGGCACACCACATATAATTACATAAATATGATTTTTATTTCAAATTTTAAATATGAATATATATATATATATATATATATATATTTCAATGCATGAAGAAGCTTTTTGATTGCTAAAAAAACATGAAAAATCAATAATAAAACATGAAAAAAGTTTATGATAATACCTGCTCTGGTGCATTGAAACCTGGAGGAGAAGGAAAAGTATCTTTTGGCAAGTCATCAGAGGCGTATAGTTTCCTAACATAAGGGCTTGTTTTCCCTCCATTGCACAAACCAATATACAGCAACACAAACACCATTGCTACCATCCACAGTGCACCCATATTTTTGGAATGCATATTTGGGTTAGAGAGAGTGCAAGTTACGTGAACAGTGTATGTGTTGTAGAGCAAGGTATACGTGAATATGTATATATATATATATATATATATATGATTATATAGAGCAAGTTCGAATAGTAGATGACTAAGGACTCTAAAGTTTAGGAGTCAGAGATAACTGATAAGATTTTAAACTTTTCGAATTTGATAAGGAGATCACTTCCAAAATCTCTAATACAGTTTGGAAATTGATTATGATGAGTTGTGAATTGGATCTCTTCAGAATTTTTTTTCTTCTTAGAAAGTATCTCTTCCGAATATTGTTTTGCTCTGTTTTTATTTCTTTTGATTTTTTTTTTATAGTTTTTTTTTTTTGGTTGGACTATAACGGTTGGCCTAAATTTCTAATCTTGCTATGTAAACAATAAAATTATGGCACATAAAAAAAAATTATGACATATAATAAGTAAAATATATATATATATATATATATATATAACCAAAACCTTTGAAACTCTCATAATTTTCTACGTCAACATAATATTTAAATAAAATTGTCATTTTATTTAAATAAAATTATTTTTGTTTTGTTCAAACTTAACAAGGAGTGAAACTCTATCTCTCTAACAAATCCAACTTAAACTCAAACTCATCATCAATTTTTTAAAACAACTATATATATATATATATATATATATATATAACCGAAACTTTTGAAACTCTCACAATTTTCTACGTCAGCATAATATTTAAATAAAATTATCATTTTATTTAAATAAAATTATTTTTGTTTAGTCCAAATTTAACAAGGAGTGAAACTCTATCTCTCTAATAAATTCAACTTAAACTCAAACTCATCATTTTTTTTAAACAAAATTATTTTTATTTAATACAAACTTAACAAGGAGTGAAACTCTATCTTTCTAACAAGTCTGATTTAAATTCAAATTCATACGTTGATAATTTATCTCAAAATTTGAAAGGTTAATCATGAACACTATAAAAGCAATGTAAACACCAATATATATATATATATATATATATATATAAAGCCGAGTAAAAGTATGAGCTTTTTTTTATGTTATTTTCTTCTCCTCTACTTTGTAAAAAAAAAAATATATTTTATGGTTTTTCATGTATTTTTTTTAAAAAATAATTTTTGTATATGAATCACCAAACTCTAGTTAGCCATTTTTTACAAGATAAAAAAGCTTACAATAATTGAAATTATTATTTTAAATGTAACCCATTTTTCTTTTATATTTCTCTATTGTTTAGTTATATATATATATATATATATATATTTTTTTTTTTTTGTTTCAATAATTTTTAAGTCGTGAATCATCTGAGTCTTTAATATTTTTTGGTCTTTTAGAAGTTTTAATATTTGAATTTTTGAGTTATTTTTTTGTAGTATCTAAAATTGTCTGACAATTTTTTTGTAAACCATTACACGTTCAAGCAATGGCTTCTTCATCAAATTGTAACACAAATTAAAATCATATAAGAGCAAATCATGCAATGGTGTAGTTTCTAAATCAATTTCAGATTTTATAAAACTATTTTAATCTATCTCACAAATAGGTAGGTTCCCGTGCATAGCACGGGTTAGCGACTAGTTAACTACTATAGTAGTTTTTCTAAAAAAAACTACTATAGTAGTTATTGGGGGCATATTTTCGGATTGCCCATATGATATTTGGGAAGTCAATAACGAGACTTTACTTTGGGCTTAAAATATGGCCTAAAGGCTATCGGTGAAGCGCGGAAAGCCCATTTTTGCTCATGGTCTGGGTTGCATCCAACAAAAATTATAATAAGGCCCCAAAAATACATTCTACAAAAATAAGCTAGCACAAAGGATGACCCACCACAATAAGTGCTTAAATAATAGTCCAATGGTAGATGTTTAGAAAATTAATAAATGTATTTGCATAGTAAAAAATTATGCATTTCCTCTATAGTCGGTTAATATAAAAGTGGGCCTGTTATAACAAGTACACAAGAGGAAAATGATTTAGCAATGAATATGACAGACTTCCAGCGATAGACGTTTGACAAATTATTAAGTGTATTTACATGATCAAAAATCATATAGTTTCTTTATTATTATTATTATTATTTTGGAGAAACAACCATCTAAAATAAATTAATCAAAGAGCTAGTACATCAGCAGAAACAAAGTTGACAACATTTGGAGGGACATGCTCCAACCAAAGTGTAGAAGGAAATGAAAATTTGGCTCTCTTAGCTAAAGCATCTACCACAACATTACCCAGCCTAAGAGTACGCGAGATCGACCAACTCTTTAAAGAGTTTAACAAACACAGAGTATCAAAAAGGAGGTGTCCAAAAGCTGAGTTAAAAATATCACCATTCGTAAGAGCATTTATGATTATTTCTGAATCGCCTTCTAGGACAGTGCCATCCAGCCCAAGCTCCTAAACTAACATGACAACGCGCTTTGTTGCCAACAGCTCTAGCACAGCAACAGAGGATGGGTTTGGGATTCTCTCGGAGAGAGAGGCCAAGACCTGACCTCGAGAGTCCCTAATAACCACCCCAATTCCAGCTTCATTAGTATCCGCGAAGACTGCCTCGTCAAAGTTTGTTTTGATACTTCCACTTCCCGATGGCTTCCATTTCACACCTCTGACTGGTTTCACCTTCACTGACGCTGCATTGAATTTCCTGTACTCAAGGAGGTAGTGGCTGACTTCACTTGGTACCTGTGATAGCGGTGTGATTGTCTGATGCAAGTGAATTTTATTTTGCCTATTCCAGATGAACCAGGCTGTGACTGCAAACTGCTCCCTCGCCTGTGGTTTGGAGCTAAGCAATTTCCAGAGATCAAAGAAGTCAACAAGAGGGAAAACTTTCATAGTATCCAAGACATTATGACTTTCATTATAATATCAATAAACAAGTATTAAAGGTTTTATAATTACAAGTAAAATAGGAAAATTAGGATGGACTAAGGGGAGAGAAAGACCCCCAGCTTAGCGCGGCAAATATGTAACCAAGATTCTTATGCCCATGATGGAATACATAGAAGGATGTATGGTAAATGATGGAAACGACTCTTATATGAGTGGGTGAGCAAATATATGGTGATGTGGGAATAATATTACCAATGAGAAATATTGTTCATCATTGGACTTTAAGTGTAATACTTATGATATAGTATTTTGCCAAGTATTAATAACCTTGGGCTTTTGACAAAATAGTGACAACGTAAGTTGGGTTTTTGATATTGTCAATGTAAATTGGGCTTTTAATATTGCCAATGAGAATTGGGCTTTTGATGTTGCCAATGTAAATTGGGCAAATTGGGCTCTTGATATTGCCAATATGAATTAGACTTTTAATATTGCCAATAAGAATTGAGCTTTTAATATTGTTAATGAGAATTGGATTTTTGATATTGCCAATGCAAATTGGGTTTTTGATATTGCCAATGCAAATTGGGCTTTTAATGTTGCTAATGTGAATTGGGTTTTTTATATTGCCAATGCAAATTGGGTTTTTGATGTTGCTAATATAAATTGGGCTTTTAATGTTGCAAATGAGAATTTAGCTTTTGATGTTACCAATGTGAATTGGGCTTTTGATATTGCCAATATGAATTGGGCTTTTAATATTGCCAATATGAATTGGGCAAATTGGGCTTTTGATATTGCCAATATGAATTGAATTTTTAATATTGCTAATAAGAATTGAGTTTTTAATGTTGTTAATGAGAATTGAGTTTTTGATGTTGCCAATGAAAATTGGGCTTTTGATGTTGTCAATGCGAATTGGGTTTTTAATGTTGCTAATGTGAATTTAGCTTTTGACGTTGCCAATGTGAATTAGGTTTTTGATAAATAAATTGTAATGGGTTTAAACCATGGGCTTTGCTTATAGGATTTGAATTCCATTGATAAAATTGTCATGAATTTAAACCTTGGGCTTTGATTATGAATTTGAATTCCATTGATAAAATTGTTTTGTCATGGACTTGAATCATGAGCTTTTCAAATATTGCCAAACATAAGTATTCTTGAGCTTTAAATAGAATGGGATGTGTGCAGTGGGCTCATAAGACGAGTTTTGGGCTTAACTAAATAATAATAATAATAAAATTTGATAGAATATGAGTTTTTAGGATTTTTTGTGATAGTTTATATCATGACCCAATTTAGATAATAAGATATGAAATATTTGTGAGCCAATGGGATGAGATATATTCATGGAGGCCCAAAATAATTTATGGGTGATATTTTGTTATTTTTTGGTGAATAAATAAATGTGATTAAATATGATTGGGGCACGTGGCATGAGTGAAAAAATTGTACCTCAACAGTACTATGATGTTCTTCTAATTTTTAATAATTTTTTTAAAGAGTTTCAATTTATGATGTCCTCTCTTGATGATAGTTTTTTTTTTCTTAAATAATGTGTTTGAACTTGGTGAGAGAGTGTCATTAAGTATGTGTATTTAATAGTTTATTTCTAAAAAAAAAAAAATCACCAATCGGTTTTTAGTGTAAGTGGGGATTGAACTCCAGATCTCTTATTCAACCATCAGAAATTCTACTAGTTGAGCTAACTGAAACTAGGGATGGCAAAATTTGACACGACTTATGAACCCGACATGAAATTAGTGGGTTATGGGTTAAGGCTTAACGAATTTGAGTCATATTTGGGTTGACATGGCTGACTCGTTTAATAAACAGGTTGGGTTAGTGTTGAACATATAGAACCTGTTTGACCTGTCTCACCCGTTTAATTAAATGACATTTTACTAATATACCATTCAAAATCTAGGTATATAAACTTATTAGTTGTTGTGATTTATTTTCTTTGACATATTGTGATTAATTATTTGTGATCTTGGGATATGCTTTAGTTTTGAATTATTATTTGTAATGTAATTACTCGTTAGTTCTGAATTTATATTACAAATATTTATTTGTTTGTCTTTTCATATATATTTTTTCATTTTGATAAGATTTGATAAACCGGTTGATACGACTAACCCGTTTAATAAATGGGTTGTGTTAGGGTTGTGAAATCTTGACCCATTTTATAAACATGTCCGGTTAATGTTGACCTATATAGTCGAATACTCATGAGTTGACACGACATGAACCCGACACATGAAGACGAATTGGCACCCCTAATTGGAACCCACAACTTTTAATAATTAAGTATGCGTGGGAATATACAATTGTTTTGTAATGTGATATAATATATAATTTATTCTATAATTATTTTTCTTCTCTCCATCTCTACAAATATATCATTCTATTATTTTGAGTTTTTTAATTTTAAAAAAACTTAGGTGCATTTGATTGATATTATTCCTTTTTTTTTTTTTTTGAGATAAAAGATAGAAATAGTAATCTTTTTTTCTAATGATCTGTATTATTCAAACTTTTGTATAGTGTGTTATGGTTTATTTATTTATTTTTTATTTACAACTAAAATTTTTAAGTTCCAAAATTAATTCTTTGAATTTTTCATTCTCTTAAGAAGATTATCATGATAACCAAACCTCATCACAAATTTACAGTTGATATTACTCAAATAATTTATAGAGACATTCAAATACATAATCATCTCACTTCTAAAATATCTAAAAATTAACTCAAACCAAAACCATAAGAGGGATAGAGAGTACATGTGATAAATAACTCAAAAAACACACCACTAAAGTGTATCATCCAAAAGTAGAGATACAAAAAAAAAAAAAAATCAATCTAAAATGGAGTTCCAATAAAAAGAATTAATAAGAGAGAGAGAGAGAGAGAGTATTCACATTTTTGTGTGAGAAAAATATGGATTGAATGGAATAGAAAATAACAAATTTTTATAGTAAAAAAATTGGGGAGAAGAAGAGTCAAAATAAAAGGAAAATGAAGGGATGGAGAATTGTAAGGTTAAGGTATAAAATAGTGGGGAGATAAAAAGATAAAAAGAAGTAAATGTTGGAGAATGTGTAATTGTAAAGTGACAAATTAATAAGGAAAAAATTAATTAAAAAAGAGAGAAAATATTGAAAATAAGTTGATGATGTGGCGCTGATGTGGCTAAATAGGAGCGCAGCAACATTAAACTCTATGTTTCAGCTTTTAGATATACTAGTCACGAATCCACGCGTTGTGCATGATAATCATTTTTATGGTGGTTTTATTAATTTTTTACAATTAAAACTAATTTAATAAAGAATTGAAAGCTCGAAAATGTGTTAAAAACACAAAAACTGTTTAGACCCCCAATTAAAATTACGGCTAGATTGCTTTTACTATAACCTATCTAAATGCGGAAACAAGAGTAAATGAAGCGCAATAAACCGATACTACTCTAGTGCATAAACATGAACAACAAACATTAAAAGTAAAGCACAAGAGTAAGGGAAGAGAGAATGCAAACACAAGATAACACGTCGATGTGTTATCGAAGAGGAAACCGAAGAATCTCAGGGAAAAATCTCTCCGCCGCCTTCCAAGCGGTAATCGATTCACTAGATAATCAGTTGGGATACATGGGTTAGTAAGAGACCCTCCAAGCCTAATCTACCTGCTGTACCTAAGCCCTCCAAGCTCCTACTCTAACAAGACTTCTCGGAACCGTGTCTTGTCTAACTCTCCAGATCCCGCAACAAACTCCATGTTGCATCTGCCATCCTTGGCTTCTTCCAATACTTCCCAGCAACTCCAAAAACACTCACTACACTCTGAAAATGTATGGATTGTATTTTGGTACAAATCTCCTCTCAATGTATGATAATGAGAGAGGGAAGGAGAAGAGGTTACAATGAATTCTCACAAAGGATGAGTAGCTCTCTCTCTAAAAGATGGGTGTGTGTTGTAAAAAACCTATCTAGAGTTTTTCTCTCTGAATAGCCTCATTTACATTTGTGGGTAATGAGGGTATATATAGTATGGGTGAAGGGTAAGGAATTCACACATAAAAATCCTCCAGGTAGAATATTTTGCAACTATCTTGCGGGAAGGCCTCACCTGCGAAACACTCGCGAAAACACTAGCCGGGCATGACTCTTCAGCTTCCAGTCATGTGCTCCTCACATGCTCTTTCGCGGCTTAGCTTCTTGCGAGCTTCTTGCGAAATCCACTGATTCTTCATTTAAGCTTGAGTCTTCACCAACTTAATACTAAATCCAATACAATAAAATCCCACAAAATACAAGGAACAAAATTAGAGCAATTACAACATTTTTTGTCATGGAATAAAGCCAACATAAAACATAGTTGTAAATCACAACTTTACAAGAATAATGTATTTCATAATCATATTTTTATTTATTATACGAACAATCATAAATGTAATATAAAAACAATCATAAATCATAAATATAAATTTTGTTATACCAAAATGAAAACAATACAATTTTTCTCAAAATTTCAAAAGACAAGTTAACGAAAATATTCATTTTTAATAAAAGTTATTTATAACATTTTTTGAATCATTAAAAAGAATATAAATTTTGGAAATTATTCTTTTAGTTTTAAACAAAATTTCTCATTTTTTTTTTTTTTGCCTACAATCCAAAACACCAAAAAACGTAACTAAGAAAATTAATAAACTTAAAAGTGATTAATTGGACCAATTAGGAAAAACAATTTGTTGTTGATAATCTATTAAGGTTATTTTATTTGTAGAAATTGAAATTTCATCCACCCAAAATATATTATCAAATAAACAATTATCAGCAAAATCTAATGATTAAATTTCTATGTATGCATTGTTAAAAAATAATAATAACAATTAAAGAAAAATTGCAAAAGCTAAAATTTGTCACTCATTTGATTATTTTTGTTTGGCTAACCTTTGTTTTTCTTTAAATAAATGGCATTATAAAGTACTTCTAATACAACTGTAAGGACTCAATTTGTAACGACCCAAAATGATATTGGGTTCGCACGTAAAAAGGTCCAAACAATATCATTTGTAGAGCGTGGGTTTGAAAGGGTAGGCCTTGGTCACCGGACGGTGGTTAGTCGTGGTGTTCATACAGAATTAAACCGTGTTCGCTCGAGGAGTCTTTCTCCTTGAGGCGGTCTGGGAGGCTCTGGTTCTTGGCCTTTTTTCCCAGCCTCTTCTCTGGATTGCTTACTTTTCCTTTTATACTAGCCTGTACCCCTCATCCAGCGTCCACGTGTAGGTTCGACTTTCCAAGACTGATACTTGTCCCATCAGCCACTACCCAAAGTGGTTGGGGTTGGTTGTAAAAGCTGAAGAGTATGGTTCTGTCAGGTGCAGAGTATTCAATGGCAATAATGGCAGCTTTCCCTTTGTCCTTGGTCGCCATACTGTCCAACGGTCCTTTCTCTATCAACGCAGATATTTTAGGTTTTTTCCAAAACTGTTCCTATACTGTTCTTGCCCTTTCTTTCAGGGGAACCTCGGATATGCCGAGGACATAATTATCCTCGGTTATGTCTCAAAACTACTTGGACTTTTATTACACGTCCTCGGCTATACCCCTCCTCGGCTCGGGCCTTGGGCCCCAATGTAAAAATGGGCCAAGACCACAAATTCTTGGGCCCCACAACAACTATTAACAGTACTTTGTTCACTACAAAGGATTAAAAAATAAACAAAAATTAGTAAAATCTCATAATTTAACATCTAAATTGAGTACTATAAAAATCATGATGTGTGATAGAATAAATACCAAATTATCCAAGTAGTGCTATGTAATAAAATAATATTATATTATTATATGCTACATTTAATTTTTTATAACGCAATATGATAAAATTTAACAATCAAAGAGAACAAAAAAAAATTAAAAAAATAATAAATACCAAATTATCTAAATCATGCTATGTAATAGAATAATATTATATTTTTATATGCTATATTTAATTTTTTAATGCAACAAGATAGAATTTAACAACCAAAGAAAACAAAAAAAGCAACAATTTAAAAAACAAAACTAAATCGCATTAACCTAAAGTAGAGTTTTAAAGAATATAAATAATTATCAACCTAAAGTAGAGATACAAGAAAAATAAAAAATCCACCAAAAAATTGAGAGAGAGAGAGAGGAGAAATGTTAGAGAAGTAGTAGGGAGATGAAAAGGTAAGGAAGAGAGAAAGGTTGGAGAAGTGTAAATATTAAAAAAATTAAATATTAAAAAAAATTATAGAAAAATTGAAAAGAAAAAAATAATAATGACGTGAACGTTAATGTGGCTCAACTGGAGTGTAGTAACAATAAATGTTACGCTTCAATTTTAAATATAATATAGATATAGATGAATATTCTATAAATATTAACTTCAAATCCAGCTAACCAATTAGCGGTGCAAATTAAAAGTCTCATAAAAAAATGTAGTCAAAAAGGATTTTCGGCTCTTACCGCTTCTTTTCAAATCCTTTTGTTCTCAAATAAAACCGTTTTTTTTTTTAAATGCTGGCACATAGGCAGATATAGCAATAATCTTAAAACGATACACTAGTATTGATCTATATTGAAACATTTTGAAACAGCTCCAATATGATATTAAGAGTAGGGATGGCAAAATTGGATACGACCCGCGAATCCGACATGATATGACACGAAATTAGCAAGTTATGGGTTGAGTCTTAATGGGTTCGTGTCATATTTAAGTTGACATAACTGACCCGTTTAATAAATGGGTTGAGTTAGTGTTCAACATATGAAATCCGTTTGACTTGTTTGACCCGTTTAATTAAATGACATTTTACTAATATATCTTTCAAATCCTAGATATATAAACTTATTAGTTGTTGTAGTTTATTTTCTTTGACATATAGTAATTGATTATTTGTGATATTGACAGGGATGTAGCTAGCTTTGGACAAGGGGGGGCAACAGCCCCCCCTAAATTTTTTTTAAAAAAAATATTATTATATATATATGTGTATTAATTTTAGCAATTTTGTTCTATAAAATTACATTTTTTTTCCTTAAACAATATCATTGATTCTTTTAACAGTAATGCTATACTCACAAACTTTTTTACAACATTTTTACAAACTATTTTAGTAGCAAATTCTTATTGGTTTGCACATGAACCCACCACTTACATCATTTTTTTACTTACTAGCAACCACTTATACATCAATAATTTATAAAAAAAAACGTTTGTAGCGCAAGTATTTTCCTCATTTTAGTGACTATAAAAAAATTTATATATCTAAAATCTAAAACAAAATATACAAACTCAAAAAAAATAGTTCAACAACAAAAATTAGCAATAGTAAAACTTTGAAAAAAATTAAACTCAATTAACCAATTTTATTTAAAATAAACAACTCTGTCATTTAAAAAATTATAAACAAAAATAATTTTGTTCTTACCAACAGAAAAAAAAAAAAAAAAATTTCTAAGTAGTAGCAAAGTTAAAGGTCGAAACCGTTACACAAAGCCAACGGTAAAGTCGCTTCCGTTAATTCAAAGCTCTAGCTCCATCCTTGGATATTGAGGTATGCTTTAGTTTTGAATGACTATTTGTGATGCAATTATTTGTTAGTTCTAAATTTTATATTAAAAATATTTTTTTGTTTGTTTTTTCATAATTTTTTTTTCCATAAATTTTTTTTCTTTTCATTTGGAAAATATTCAATAAACAGGTCGACACGACTGACCTGTTTAATAAATGAGTCATATTAGGATCGAGGAATCTTGACCTGTTTAATAAATATGTCGGGTTAGTGTTGACTTATATAGTCGGATACTCATAAGTTGACACAACACGAACTTAACATGTGAATGCGAATTGCCACCCCTAATTAAGAGATTTCATTTTTTTTTTTTATCGAAAAAATATATTTAAGCGGTGGGAATTTGGCATTGGACCAATGAGATTGTAATACAATGATCAAGGATCAAGGCAGGAGAGTAGTTGGGGTAGGTGGAAAGGGAAGGTGGATATTCAAAATCACATGGTCTTCTACAATACTCACGGGTCAAATGAAGGAAGATCACACGGATTTCGGAATGAGGATGTGTGTAGAAATGAAAATCAAGTTTGAAAAAGGTTAAATCGGAAAGCGCAACAAGAGACCGTGGATGGACACGGTAGCTTTGTCCTATAATCAAAATAATATTTAATTAAGGGTATGTTTGGAATTTGTTTATTTTATTTTATTTATTTATTTTGTTGAAAATAAAAGTTAATTGAAATAGTATGGTGGGATCTATGAATAGTACCAAAAAGTATAATGGAACTTATGAATAATAGCAAAAATAAACTAAATAGTAAAATAAGTTGATAAAATTAATTATGACAAACGGATACTAAATAGATTTTTTTTTTTAAAGAATTAAATAGAGATTGAAATAGTGTGGAAATTGGTAATTGGACAAACAACAAAATGAAAAAAAATAAAATTGATAGTGGTAGTGGAGTTCAGCCATGCTATTTGTTCATTCACAATTTACTAAAAAAAAAAAAAGAAAAAAGAAAAGAAAAAAACATGAAAAAGCTAGGCCACTTACCTTCATTAATCAAGGGTTATTTTTGGCCTTTTATAGCCCACCGTGAAGGATATGATATGTGAGATATAAATATTGTTGCTTTAGATTAAGGTTGGTGTGTTATTTTAGAGAGAAAAACTATATTGTTGTATCTTGTATTAAATAAAGTAGGCAAATTATTATACCACACAATTTCTTGTGTCGTATGATTATTTTTGTGTATAATTTTTTTTTTCTCATGTCTCACAAATTTGGGAATTTGTGTATATTCCCAACAATTTTCCTTATCATTTTATGTCTAAAGTTGGAGAAATTATACAGTCCTCTGGTGGACCACGTCATTTGTCCACCATTTCATTAAAAAATGCTATTTATTTAAAATTGCTGAGTTAGTAATCAGTTTTTATTTTAAAAAATTTTCTAACTCAATAATTTTAAATAAATAAATTTTTTTTAGTGGAATGGTGGATCATGTCACTTATCTACTATAACAACCTTATAATATCTGCAAAAGTTGAATGATACATTTTTGAAGAATTTATTAAGTTCTCCTATTGGACCATATATGTTTTTCGTAATATCAATAAATAAACCATTTTGGGTTTTGGCGACTGTGTAGACTTCTTGAAATTAGCAAATGATAAGATATATTTTTTTATTGGTTAAAAGGATCACGTGACCGTTCTCCCATTGCATTGAATAATTTCGCCCACTATTGAGGGCAACTCAAAGTGCAAAGGCGTGGGTCCGGTGTCAAACACTTTATCTGCAGATTTTCTTCTTTAGCTGACAGATATCTAATGTCATTCCGAACAAATTACTTAGGAAACAAGTATTGCTTTTATAATTTTTCTATGAACATCAGAATATTTTTTGTTAGTAAGGTTTGTAACTTAGTATCCTACTCATTTGAGGTAAGAAGCAATAGAAAATTTTCAAGCAGTGGGTGCACCAATAATAGAAAATGAAGTATCACCAATTCTAATATTGACATTGAGAAACGATATTCCACCAATTCTTTTATTAACATCCCACAGAAATTTCATCAATCAGTAAACAGCAAAATATAAATGTGACTTCTATTGACACCTTCTTATACCATATCCAAAGAATTTGAATCAGAATCTCTCCCTTGCTGCTATTATTGACTATTTATGTATCTGTTTATTTTTTCCAAACTTCTCAACGATCTGCTAACCAAACAGACCACCTAGTGCTCTTGTGCAAGATACTTTACAAACAAGCATATATACACCATCAACATTACAATACCTAAATACCATCATCTTTTACTATCTCAGGGTTGTTGTCAAGAAGTGTAACTAGTGATCTTGATTGCCTGTTCCGGGCTCTGCCCGCTTCTTTCAACAACTCCGATAACCTCCTCCTCTCATCATCCACATCAGGATTTGCTGTTCCAAGCTTCTCTTCTCTCATGCCAACAACATAGTCCAAAATATCAATGGCATCGTCCAGCCTGTAAAATCCATAAGTTGGAAAGCAAAATGATATTACAAAGTATAAGTAAAAGAGAGCCAATGCTTTGATTATATGTCTTGCAATGTAACATTCTGTGTTTAATAACCACTAAAATGAAGCGAAGTGAGAAGATCACAGCTAAAAATGCAAAACAACAAATATTCACATATGTGATAAATCAATTTGCTAAAATATAATGAAAGAATGGTACCTGCCCATTGCATCATAAGTTCCAGCAAGATTACTATAGACCCCTAATGTATCAGGGTGATATGGCCCATATTCCTTCTCTAAAATACTCCTTGCTTCTTCAAAAAGATCTGCAGCCTTATTTATCGCATAGCGCTGCACACAGGCAAGTCCCATTTGGTTAAGAGCAATCCCAAACAGGGCAGATTTCTTCTCTCCACTTGCCCGGAACTTCGTGATGGCACTTTCCAAGGTGTTATGGGAGTCAGAATAGTTCCCCATCATATAATACATGACTCCCATTTGAGCCTCAATTCCAGCAATTGTACTTTGTTGACCTGGGGTGTCACCATATATTTTCAAAGCCTTTTTAAGTAACTTGAGTGCCTGCTCCAATTCATTCATGGATTGATAGATAGCAGAAACATCAATAAGACCACTGGCAATCTCTTCTGAGGGGATCCCAGGATTAGGCCTTCCATAGATTCTGAGTGCATTTTCACAATAAGATTTAGATTCTTTAAACTTTCCTATCTTGTGGTACAAGTCAGCTAAACGGACAAAAACGGAAGCAACGGCTGGATGATTCTCTCCTTTGGCTGATTTAAAGACTGTGAGTGCTTTCTGATAAGAAAAGATGGCCTCATCATACCGAGCCAAGGATAAATACGCATCTCCAATGCTGCAATCAATTGAAGCCACATCTATTTCCTGCTCATTGGCTGCCATGGCCATGCTTGCTAAAACATAGTGCTCAAGAGCAGCTTCATAGTCTCCCTTTGCATCATAGACAAGTCCCATGAGTCTCCTATCTGCTGCTTCTTCAAGAGAAGCAGGAGAACCATTCTCCCTGTGGATGTCAAGGGCCATCTGACAAAACTTCTCAGCCTCATCAAACTGCAATGCTTGAACATGAGCCTCAGCTACATACCGGCATGTTTCACCAACTCGAGGGTCTGTTTCTCCCAAAACTTGCCGTTGGATTTCCAAACCAGCGGTATAAAACAGTATTGAATTCTCAACCTGGCCTAGCATTGCATAAGTATCACCTAATTGCATGCATCCAGCAAACTTAGCTAGTGCATGATTTTGGCCATCCTCTATCACCGGAATATCAATTGAGCGCTCCAGAACTGGTATTGCCTCATTGTAATGGCCTAAGCTGCAGTATATTGCTGCCAAAACATGCAAACACATGACCAGCTCCAAATTGGGCTTCTCATTTGCACATATCTCAAACGACTTCCTTGCCCGAAGAGCCAGTTCAAGAGCCTTCTTAGGATTTTCACCGGAAGAAATCATATTCCTAGTTTGTTTAAGCAAGAATGGGCCAAGGTCTGGGTTGTCTAGTCCTGCCACAAGAGGGTCCTCAACTCCATTCTGAAATTTTGCTCCCAATAAAGCAAAATTTCTCTGTCTTCTCATAGCATTTGCTTTTCTTGAATTCTTCTCTTGCCTTTTATCAATTGGAGGCCTTTCATGAGAAGAATTACTCCTAGGACGAGATTTTGGTGATGTTCCAGAGTCCAATGGCAACCGAGAAAGCTGCTTAGGACTACCGGATTGGGTCCTAGCCTTCTTTGTAGACTTTTTACCAATAGACCCGTTTTCTTTCTCTGGAGTCAAGTCACCTCTATTGCCATCCTTATTTTCTATCACCACCTCCTTTGTTACCTCAAATTCCCCTATATCCCCAACAAGGTGACGCAATTCTGAATCAATCCTTGATTCCTCACCATATGACAGAAAGCTACGCCTTGAAAGGGACTGATCAGAGCTCTGCATCTCACAGACATTGTAATACAGCTGCTCAATAGAGGTGTCGATCATGCCATCAATAGCCAGATCAAAAGAGTCACTATGAGGACTTTGTGGACTCAATGGACTTCTTGGAGAGCCTTGCTGAGTAAAGCTTTCCTTATGTGGTGTGTAGCTTCCATTGGATTCGTCTACTACACCATCCCCATGTAATGCATCCATAGCTAATCCAGGCATAGTAACTACTTATGTACTAATCAGATAAAAGAGAAAAACGAAAATGTCTATCAGATAGCATCAACAAACCAAAATTTAATGCAGTACTCACAAAATGCATATCAACCATTTAACAATACTACATTAGAATTAGAAGAATATATATATATACATATATATCAAATTTTTAAAGAGAGCATTCAATATTAAGTTCATAAAAAAACTCTGTCCCGCCTTCCATTTTGCACTCATAGATTCTTGTTGGCAAGTTCTTCCATTATTAACTTATATCCAAAAGCCAAACGACAAAATATTGAATTTGCTGCATCAAATTGGTTTTATACTTTTATTCACATATTGATGGAAAGAAAGCCTAGCAGAGAACAAAAGTTCAATGGTAATTAGTGGGGTCTCTGCAAAGAAGACCATTTTACAATTCAATGATCAAGAACCAAACCAAAGAATAACACATAAACACATTAAAAATATGGAACAGCCACACAGACATCAAACCTTAATAGCCAAAAATACAGACAACAAACGATGCTTGATATGGGGAGCCAAAAAAAGGAAGAAGATAAACAAGTCAACCTCGGAAATAAATGTCAAATGTACTTATATCATTAATTATTTTGAAACTCAAAAAACTAGAAGATATAAATGATAAGCATATGAGACATACCTTAATATATTTGCCAAAGAAGGAGAAAGCCAAAGAGGTTCTCAACTTACAAAGTTGTCTGGGTGTTAATATGTATAGAAAGATAGAGAGGTATGGGGGGTGATACATGTGTCTTAGTATGCTTTATATATGAGACATGAAGGTGGAAATTATGAGAGAAAGATGAGGGCAACATGGAGAAAAGACCACTAGAATATTAAGTTTTTGTGTGAATATTTACAGATAATATGTGTATAGGTGTGGGGTTGCAGAGAGTTGGAATGTTGAAGCAATAAGGAAGGTGACTTCTCTCCCAACCCGTCACTCTCTCTATCTCTTTCTCTTTGTGATTCAAAGGATATAAATTTAATTAATTAATTAATTAACTAACTAAATATTCTCCAAAAACATAAAAGAAGTAAACTAAGGGCAATAATTAAATTGAATTGATAAAAGTACTAAATTTTTTTTTTTTTTTTTTTTTTTTTTTGTGACTTCTCTCCCTCTGCAGGTTCAAAGCAATACATTAATTAATTAAATATTTACTCAAAAAAATGGTAATAAAAAATAAAATAAATAATTAAATGAACTAATAGAAAGTTTGAATTTCTTGTGTGTGACATCTCTCCCTCTTTCTTTTTTTGTGAATTTGTGATACATACATTATTAATTTTTTAAATATTTTAATCAAAACAAAAGGGAAACAAGGTAATAAATAATTAAATATGAATTAATAAAATTATTGAAAATTATTTTATATAGTTTTGCGTGTGATAGCTAGTTGGCGGGATTAACGGCCTTTTAACGTTAAAAGGACTGTGGAAATGTTAACGTGACAGTACTGTCGGTTTGGGAAGTTTCTATGAAACTTTAATTTTTGATTTTTGGCTTTACCACGTGGCAAAAGAAGGTTTCAGCTTTTGTCTGCTGTGATCTAATGATTGGATGCCTTTGCGGGTACACGTGGACCACATCCAGCCGTATTTGGGCTGTTTTCTTTTTTTATTTTTTTATTTCTTTTGGGATGGGGTCACCAATTTTCAAATTCTAAAGTTGGCCCTAACAAACACAAAAAGGTCCCATTGGTGGCTGTAATATTTTTAGATTATAAATTATTTTACAATATTTTTATCACAATTTTGACGTGATAAATTGTAAGTGAATAACCATCATTCATATATGAACTTATAATTTTTTTTTTTAATACTAATTATACTTTACCACGATACAATTGTAACAAGAAATTGTGAAACATTTTGTGGTTTTAGAATTTTTCCACATCACTCAAAGAGGGAGGGAAGAAGTGGGCTCTTTCATGTTGGTAAGGAGGGCAGAAGGGAAAGGAATAAATTCTCTTTTCTTTTGGACTCACTATTTTGGGAGGAAAAAAAGAAGATTAGAGATTTTTAAAAAAAAAAAATATTTATTAGAATAATATGATGGAATATTGGAATTCTTTATTACACAATTTATCTTGATTTCTCTTTAACCAACCAAAGAGAATATAACTTTTTTTTTTCCTCCTTCAAAAACATGGTGTGAATCATGCAAGGGATTCTTTTACTTTGGCAATGATTTGAGGGCAAATGGATTAATTATTGCTTACCTATCAAATCAATTTTATTGTCAAGGAATACTTTGTTCTAATTTTTTTTTAGCTCTATTTTTTATATTTTAAAAGCTAGACCATATAATATATAGGTCTATTTAATATAATTGAAATCTTTATGTGATTAACATACATGAATAATTTGATATATTTTATCTTATGAAGACAAGATATATTTACTTAAGTAAGCCCTCGTCCCATCAACTTCTGTTTGTTATTTGGTGGTTCCAATGTAAGGAATTATTATTCTCACAAGTCACACTACAGTCTGACAATGTGAGTTTAATTTTTAGATAAACTTCATAAAATGGAGTAATGTGAAAGAAACCAATTATGATATGAAAATATTACTTCTGTGGATTATCCAAATAAATAAATAAATTAGCAGCCAATAAACAAAAACTGGAAAGTCCAATCTACTTCGGCCCAAAAACTTGTTGCCCAATGGGCTCAACTGCCATATGAAATACGTTTTCAACTTTAGGGTATGTGTTTTTATTCATTTTATTTTATTATTATTTTTTCTTAAAATGGTGTTTTAACTTTACTCGGGCGAAAAATGAAAACCATAAATAAAAGAAGATAGGGCCTACACGAAGTTACCAACCTAAGATATTTTAGGAATTGAAGTAGTTGAATGAAATGAAAATGATGTAAAAATCTATCATACACACTTGTTTTTATATTTTCCATAATTTTTTTTTTTTTTTTGATAATTGGATAGTTATAACTAAGAAGGGGAATTTGAACTCTTTGTTTCCAATAGAAACACTAAGAAGTAAGAAGCATAATTGAGTTCTTAGACTCTTCTTGACTATATGTACCATAATAATAATTATAGAAATTATTAGTTTTTTTTTTTTTTTTTGTTGATGAAATAATAAAATTTTTTTTTGAGATAATTTCAACCTTTAACGTCCGCTTCTGATGATAGCTCTTTATTATCAGACCAAGACACTTATCAGTTTTTTGTGTAGGTGGGGATTAAACCTCAAATCTCTTATACAACCATCAGAAACTTTATTTGTTGAGCTAACTGGAATCTACTATAAAATAATAAGTTGAGTTACAATTATGCATACAAAAAAGAAAAAAGAAAAAAAAAAGAAGCCCATTATTCGATTCATATAATTGCAACTTTTTTGAGGTCAAAAGGTGAAAAACCAGGGAAATATGCCAACTACAATAGATGCGCTTGCTACTCTTATTAAAGAGTAGACAAGGAATGACATAAAAAAAGAAGAAGAAAAAAAAAAAGTAGACAAGGAATCCATGTAGGGTCATCAAACGAATTCAGGACAAAAATAAAACTAAAAATGTTATTCGGCTCCTATTATTCAACTAGACTTGAAGACAAGAAGACATACCAAGGTCATTGATTTATAATTATAATTAACATTACCATATATATATAATTTGTAACCACAGTATATTCTATTGGAGCAATACCCAGCTGCCTAGTGGTTAGGACCCAAAGTTGAGAATTTTAGTCAGATGTGGGTTTGGGTCCAAATTAAAGTACCTACTTGAGGAACTTGATAGAAATCTAAGCGATCACCAGGGCTTGATAGAAATTGAAGCTTAAATATGTTGCACAATTATTCAGCAAACTTGTATCTGAAAGATATAAATATGGCTGAACCAACTGACTCTACTTAGGACAAATCAATGTGAGTAGGTGGGTCTAATATCATGACAGGGAATCTAAAATTGATACACCAACCAACTATTAAACTTCAAATATGCCTAAATTTCTATTCAATTTCGATTGAACCGTCTCATCTTCAACAGCAAGAAGAAGACACCACCCACCAGAATTAAATAATAGAAACCAAAACGAAAAAGATGTAGGCAATTCTCAGCCATATGTCTTATTCAAAACTAAACTGCTAAACTTATAGTTGGATGGGAGATTTTTTTTCTTTCTTTCTTTTTCTGGATGGTATATATGATGTAGCTTCTTCTCCACATAAAAAAAAAAAAAAAAAAAAAAAAAAAAAAAAAAAAAAAAAAAAAAAAAAAATCCTAGTTTCTACTTTCTATTCATTTCTTCAGAAACAAATTAGCTCCTATTCATTTGTTTACAATATTACTTTTAAACACATGGGTACAGTTCCTTAAGTCTTGACTTTATTATGCTAATTCTTTTCCCTCTTGGATGAATGAAAATGTATTGATGTGTAGAGAAAATTTGAGGAATAATATTGGGCTGGGAAGAACCCTGACAATTCTGACTATAGAGTATAGTGGGTCTTTTTCAATCGATAGTGAAAAACACTCTTTTAACTTAGTATGGCTTACTACCAAATTTAACCAACAAATCAAGATTCAGTCCAAGTAGTTAATTAGTTAATTTCAAGTAAAGCAGTATTCATGGATAAATAGTAAAGCAAGTAATAAATCACGAACACCTGCGCACAAGGACATGTAACACGTTCATAGAGTGAAAGCCTCCTAAACGTTAAAAACACTAAGAGGCAAGCCCAAATCATCAAACGCAAATGCTAATTCTTCTCTTAAAAACATGTAGCTAATACATTAACTCAAATTTGCAGGAATAAAAAAATTATTTTTATAAACAACACAATTTATTCCAAACAATTTATACTAGTCAAGGAAAATACTTAGTATTTTCTCAAAAAAAAAAAAAAGATTCCTAATTTATTTTTATTATTATTATTATTAGAAAGAAAGACGTAAGTTTTATTAAGTAACAACAGCCAAATTAGCTTGAATTATAAAAGAGTTATGTAGTGAGACATCTTCCATCCACACTAGAAAATTTATCGACATGAAGTACATGTCTCTCAAGATTATGAGCTATAGAGTTTCCCTGAACATGAGAAAATTTAATACAAAGGAAAGACTCTGTAAAAGCTTTTGCATCCTGTAACAAAAGTCCAAAGGAGGCCAAAGAGAAAGATTCGTCCTTAAATATTCCTTTTCAACTTCTCTAGAATTCTCCAAACTTAACTTAAAATCAATCTCACATCAATTCAATTAGTCAACAGTATCCAAAATATTATACTTGGTTTTTCTAAGTTCTTTTCAGTGATATATGGTCATTATCAAAGATTAAAAGTTCATCGAAATAAAAATATTGATTCCTAACATGAAAAGTGTAGCCAAATATACTAATATTCACTCTCCCAATCATTAAAAAGGAAAAAAAAAATCAAAATCAAAATCAATACCTGTGTCTAGATCTACAATGATTCAACACTTTTGAGTCTTCGCACCACGATAGAGAGAGTGCAAAGCCTAGCTAGTTATTACACGTAAGTATAATACGTGTTTGTACTAAAGATTTAAAGAAACTTGCGTTTTCCGTTTTCCTATCAATTGTATGGAAACATACTCGATATTTTGGAACAAAAAGTTCAATTTGCGTTATCTCCGAAGACATTATGGTCTGTTTGGATACTGTTTATTTTGCTGAAATTAAAAATTTATTACTGAAAGTATTATAGATAAATATAAAAGTTAGTTGAAATATGATAGGCCAAATGTTGGGTGCGCTGCACCCTGTTCCAGTCCACATTTTGTCTTAGCTCATTAAATGAGCTTGTTGGACAAGTGCTGAGAAGTCAGCAAAGTGAAATGGGTTTGCTAGAGTAGCTTGTCCGAAAGAGAAGAATTGGGATCATCTTTTCCTCTATAATTATGTACAAAAGTCCAGCAACATTTATGAAGGGATGTACAAAAGTCAAACTACATAAGAGCACCCACACTAGATGTGGGATATGTGCCAAATGCTAAATATTTGGCACATATCCCACACCAAACCCAATTTTAGCCCATTTAGTAGATGTGGGATATTGTTTTTTTTTTTTTTGCAACATTGAACAGTACCGTGGCAAATTTGCCACGGTACGGAAGATATGTGGTATATTATTTGTTGTTTGTTTATTGTGTTGATGAGTAGTAAATATTATTTTAATGTGTAGTAAATATTATTTTAATGTATAGAATTGAATTATAAAACATCTGATAAATGGGATGTTGTAAAATGATGTGGTAAAATAATAAAGTAGGCATTTGATGTGGTAAAATGACATAATTTTTGGAACATCTGCTACGGATGCTCTCAAACTTGTGAGACACGTTGGAAGGAAGGAGGAAAAGAAAGAAGCAAAAGGCAAGGGTCATTCGGCTAAGGGAGAGATGAAGAAAAGAAATTGGTTGAAGCAAAGTCAAGATAAGTTGGCTTGCATTTATTGTGACTTGATGTGAAGAGTGTGAAAGGGAGAAAAAAAGGAAAAGATGAAGAAATAAAAGGAGAGGCCATTCGGCCATTCGGCCATTTGAAGAGGTGAAGAAAAGAAAGAGTGAAGTCCCAGAGTGTGAGGACCAGTGTAGTCTTGAAGAACTGTGTGAGTGAGAGTAAGCAAAAGAGAAGAGAAAAATAGAGAGGGTAAAAGAAAATACACAGTGAGGAAGAGAGCAGTGAGTAAAAAAAAAAAAAGAGTTTTTTCTTTACTCAAGTTGCATCTCTAAGTGTTGTAATCTCTATTTAATATAGTGAAATTATTTGGAGTTTGTTCCGTAGTTTTTCCCTTCAAGGAGAAAGGGTTTCCACATAAATCTTTGTATTCTTGTGTGGTTGTACTTTCGTTGTACTTGCTAAAATTTATTTATAGTTATATAGAATTTTTCCCAACACCAAGAATGTATTGATCCCTTTGGTAACTTAGTCAATTAATTTAACCAAGTGAAATTAGTTAGATTCAATTACATGCAATATGTGTGGTAATATAAACAAATCACCAAATAACTAAATGTAGTGGAAAATAAATTTGACACGGGTGATTTGTTTACGAATGGGAAAAACTATTGAGGCAAAACCCCATTGGTGAATTTAAGGTTACCACTCCTGAGAATCCACCAATATCAAAACAAGTGGTTATAAGTAAAAGGAATCTGAAAGTTCGAAAATGTGTTAAAACACAAGAGCTGTTTAGACCCCCAAATTAAAGATTATGACTTGATTGATTTTACTCTAACTTATACAAAGTGCGGAAAAGAGTAAATACGAGCGGATAAACAAACAAACTACTCTAACCCATAATCATTATAATACAGCAGTAAAATGAAAGGTAAAAGAGTAGGGAAGAAAAATGCAAACACAAGATAACAAGCCGATATGTTATCGAAAAGGAAACTGAAGTACTCGACTTAAAACCTCTTCGCTGCCCTTCAAGCGGTAATCGATCCACTAGATAATTAGTTGGGATACACAAATAGCAAAAGACCCTCCATACCTAGTCTACCCAATGCACCTAAGCCCTCCAAACTCCTACTCCAACAAGACTTCTCGGAACCGTGTCTTGTCTAACTCTCCAGATCCTGCAATATGCCCGATTGCATCCGCCAAAGCCTGGCTTCTTCCAATTCTTCCCAACAGCACCAAAACCTCATTTGACACTTTGAAAGGGTGTGGTAAGTGTTCGGGCTATCAACCTCTCAATGGTATGGAAATGGAGATGTAGGAGTTGAGGAAAATCCACAAGTAATTGTGTAGAGAATTGTGGGTATAACAATTTCTAACTCTTAATGTTTGTGACTAGGGTTTTCTCTCAGAAGCACTCCTTAACATATGTGGGTAGTGGGAGAATATATAGTGTGGGTAAGGATAAAGTGTATCAGAAATGACAATCTGGCAAAACAGAATATTTTACGGGTGTCTCGCAGGAAGGCCTTACCTGCGAGACACTCATGAAAACCAGCTGTCTCCATCCTATCCTGACTCTTTGCATTTCAATTATGTGCAGGGCATATGCATCACTTCACGGGAAGCTTAGTTGCGAGCTACTCGCGAAAACAACTTCAATCTTTAATTTGCCTTAAGTCTTCACACTCTCTTTCTCTTACACACAACCCTTACAAATAAATCCTACATGAAATACAGGGTACATAAGATTGAACATAATTACAATCAAATTTGGCATGGAATAAAAGCCAACAAATACAAAGTTGTAAATTACAACTTTACAGAATCCTAGTATCTCATACCAACTTACAATTGAACCCTTACTCCAATACACAATTGGACTTGTAATGTAGTGACAATCCTTCCTTTTAATGCACGGCTCCAAGTACGTGACTAACTAATCGATACATAAATCTCAGTACGTGACTAACACACCAGCTTGAGAAAGATGTTGGTTGCAAAGTTCTTTAGTTCATCCAAACAATGAAAATCAAGAAGCTCCTTGGTTACAAACCCTTGGCGCAAAGATGCAGCGGCTTCTTCAAGAGAAAGATGAACTAGGGCAAATTGTCTCCGATCACAATTTTAGTGAATAATCACTTTGCATCAAGTTGCATCACCTTAGATGGCCCATAAAATAATCATTAGATATGTCTAGGATTGTGAGAAAAAAAATCCTACACAAATAACTTGGATATGTGTGAAAAACAGATTTGGAAATTTGAATTTTGTAATTCTTGATAGATACAGCTTCTATCGAGAGTTGTCGAGAATTATACATTAAATCTCGATAGATATATCTATCGAGATATCTGTGAGTTTTAATGAATAACGCTTCTTCACTTGTTTCTTGAACAGACTTGCATGGCTTCAATATTAGACTTGAATTCTTGATCCTTGAAGTATTAAACACATCCTAGATCTACTCAATTACAAGTAAAGTGCGTTTTGTCAAAGAATTAGTCAATTTTATATGACATATGTTTTAACAAGTTCCACATATGTCCTAACAAAATATTACAATGGGGCCTATGAATAGTATAAGTGCAGTGAGCCTATGAATAGTAGCAAAAATAAGCTGAATAGTGAAGTAATTTATAATTTTCATTAGTTCCTAAATGCACACTATATTTGCCTAGTTGTAAACGTTGTTTAAAGGATTGAATTTTTTTTAATTGATTCATGTTGCCGTCATACACGGAAATAAAAGATTTATTAAGAATTCTAAAACATCGAAATGAACACAGGATTCACTCTATGTAGTTGTTGTCTCACCTCACGATTCTTGATATATTAACGACCAAACCATTTGTCTTTCATTCAATGTGATATATTTTATTTTCCTCGAAAAAAAGTGATATATTTTCATCTCCTCTCTTTGGCTTTTGTTTTTAATCTCATTTATCTATTGTTACTAGAAAAAATTTATAGATATAACAATTATACCTAGTTTTTCTATCCAAAAAAAAAAAAAAAAAACCTAGTTTTTCTAACACCAACAATTTTGTGCCATAGCTTTTGTCATTGTTATGATGTAGTAGACTCTGAGTGAATGACTGCTTATCACTTAGACTCACAACTTTTTTTCACCATTAATCATATCAAGTTGTGGCAAAAGTTGTGATATAAGAATTGTGTCCATAGATTTTCTCTTTTGTATCATAACTTTTGTCATAACTCTAACATGTACGAGTGTGAATGATGGACAACTCTGACATGTGCGAGTGTGAATGATGGAGAAAATGTAATAGGTCTATGTGAAAGTGATAATTTGCCAATCACAGTCGCATATGTTATCAAATTGTGGCAAAGTGTGTGATCTTTGAAGAACTATTATTATATTTACAACTCTCAAATGTTTATGTATTTTTTAGTTGAAATTTTAAAATATAAACATACTACACATACTGTTTATCCTCCATTTTTGTATTTTCTGCTGAATTTTTAAAACGTACTTCTTGAAAGGATGATGTATTATACTTATCCATATACTTAATGTAATATATGGGTACTGTATTTTACTAACTATGGTGCAAAGAGATGGATGAGTTTTTGACATTTTCTATTTGTGTGTGTGTGTGTGTGTGAGAGAGAGAGAGAGAGAGAGAGAGAGAGAGAGAGAGAGAGAGAGAGAGAGAGAGAGAGAGAGAGAGAGAGAGAGAGAGAGAGGTTACAGTAAACTTGTATAATTACAAGTTGTAAGGGTACTTTTTTTTTTTTTTTTTTTACACCTAATTTTATTTGGGTACGACCTATTTATTTTCAAACACCACTAATAAGTTATTGGGTTTTTCCATATACTTTTTGCTCTATTATTATGTTAATCACAAATGTTTCATATCTCATTATCTAAATTGAGTTATGATATAAACTATCACAAAAAGCCCCAAAACTCATATTTTATCCAATTTTATTATCATATTCTATTTAAAGCCCAAGAATACTTATGTTTGACAATATTTGAGAAGCCCATGATTCAAGTCCATGACAAAACAATTTTATCAATGAAATTCAAATCCATGATCAAAACCCACGATTTAAACCCATGGCAATTTATTTATCCAAATCCCAATTGTCATTGGCAACATCAAAACCCAATTTTCATTGGCAATATCAAAAGCCCAACTTATGTTGGCACTATTTAAATCCCAATTTTCATTGGTAATATCAAAGCTCAATTCTCATTGGCAACATCAAAAGCCCAACTTACGTTTTATTTATCCAAACCCCAATTGTCATTGGCAATATCAAAAACTAATTTTTATTGGCAACATCAAAGCCCAATTCTCATTGGCAATATCAAAAGCCCAACTTACGTTGGCACTATTTAAAGCTCAATTTTCATTGGCAACATCAAAGCTCAATTTTTATTGGTAACATCAAAAACCCAACTTACATTGGCACTATTTAAAGCCCAATTCTCATTGACAATATCAAAACCCAATTCTCATTGGCAATATCAAAAGCCCAACTTGCATTGGCACTATTAAAAGCCCAAACTAACTATTTAGCACTATTCTATCAAAAGCTCAAGGTTATTAAATACTTGGCAAAATACTATATTATAATTATTTCACTTAAAAGTCCAATGATCAACAATGTTTTAAGTTCTTAAACCTATTACTACAATATTACAAGCCTATGAAATCTATCTTATAAAACCCATGGTAACCATTTATGTTACGTGACACTATTCATTTTTCAAAAACCCATGGCAAACATACAACAAGTCCATGGAGAATTATGAATTTGTGTTACTAATATAAAAACCCATGAGAAGTTATGATTTATTTTAAACCCATAATATTTATTTATTTCATACCTTATTATAAACCCATGGTAAGTATTTATGTTACGTAACACTATTCATTTTTCCAAAACCCATGACAAACATATATTAAGCCCATGGAGAATTATGAATTGTGTTACTAATATAAAAGCCCATGGAAAATTATGATTATTTATTTTGGACCTATGACATTTATTTATTTTAACCATAATATAAACCCATGGAATTTATATAAGAACTAATGGTCACTATTTATCTTACATCACAACATTCATAATATTTATTACCAAAACTCATGGTAATTATTCATCCTATATGTCCATTATGATTATCTATGAAGAAACTATACAAGTTGTTATTTAAAACCCATGAAAATTAATACCCAAAATCTATCATAAATATTTCATAAAAGCTCATAGATTCATTTTATTTCTACTAACAACTAAAGCCCATGAAGAGTAAAAAACCCATGGCAAAGCATGTCTTTAATGCCCATTTTGTAGGCTCAAGAATCTCATGAAGAAGGGAACAAGCCCAAGCAAAGAAAGGGTCATGTGGCCCAACTAAAAGTGCTGAAATGGAGAAGAGTTCCAACCCAAAAAGGTCCCCCAGCAAGAGGCTTGAAAGTGGGCAACCAGCCTTTGTTCATTCCTAACCAAAAAGAGCAACTAGGTACTCATATAAGGGAACCAAGCCTTTGAGAATGGACTAAGGGTTGTCCCATCAGTTTTCTGCCACACTTTGCCTGACGTGAACAGTGCCCAAGGACTGTCATATCAGTTAAAGTCAAAATAACGAAGGGACTCTATCATCTTCCTCAAGATTGCACCTCCAGTGAAAGGGGAGTTGAAACCAAACTTCAATAAATTAATGCTATAAATGTTAAAAACATTCAAGACATGATTCATGTGCCAAGCCCATGAATCCTAAAGAGGAAAATTTGGGAACATGTGGTTTGGAGGGCATAAAGGGATCTCCAGTGGAACCCCCTGAAGTGACTAAGAATTTGACACCTGGCTTGGGGTGTTGAATCTTACTTCTTGGGAACCAAATCTCAGTTGCACCATTAGGATTCGTTCTTGATACTTGTCTTAATCCCATTGGCTGAACACAATCTCAGCAATCTTAGCATTTAATGCAAAAAGTTCTAAAATCCCATTGTTACCCAAAGAAGCAAGACAACCCCTCAAAGTGGATTTTCCTACTTCTGATAAAAAATCCCAGGAAAGTTAAACCTTGATTCGTCACCCCTAATGAGTCATGCATTTTTGGATTCTTGTCAATCAATGCTTCTCTAATGCTCCATTATAAAAACATACACACCTTAGCCCACAATAGGGGTAGGGGAGCCTCTCTAAAAATTTTCTGTCATTAACTACACTCTACAGAAATTCAATCCTTATTTGCTTTCTTTAAGCTTCCCCAAGTTCTCTTGAGCTCACTCACAACCTTTCTCAACCTATAGTCACCATAACACCAACATTCACCACCTTGCTTACACCTTCCTACTCCATAAACGTCCCATAACTGACCAAGACAGCCACTCCCTCTAAAACTCTTGGTTTGTTTACTACTTTGCTCGTGGTTTAGCTTTCCTCAAGCTCACCACTTATCATCTTTAGCCCACACTCATCTAATCTCAAATACTCTTTTCCCCTTTCACACAATCACAGCCCATAAATGTCTCTCAACTAGTCACAAACAAACCACTACTCACAAAAAGCCTTAACCTCAGAGTTAACCTCATCCCACTCACTCAAAACAGCCCATATTGTCTCATTCATGCCTTATGAACACACATTCACCAAAATCTTAGTCTAATACTTGCTGCACTGAGCTAGGGATCTTTCTCTCCCTTCATTCCATCATATTTTTCCTCTTTTATTTGTAACTATGGAGCCTTTAATCATTGTTTATTATTATTATTATTATGATGAAGGATATAATGTATTTGTAACAATTGAATTTTTCCTTCACATTGATGTAATGATGGCTGAAAGTGTTATAAATTCCCCTGACCAAGACACACAAGGACCCTTAGGAGTGAACACTTTCCTAAATTTATTTAATCATTGACTGTTGGACTCTAAGTATAATTTCACCCCTACCGCTGGAGATAATACAGTACCGCTAGAGGATTGATTTGAACTATGACACTGTAAAAAGACTGATAATATAACAAACTAACAACACTAACGTGTTTATTATGCTTTATTGTTGTCTTTTTGTTAGGATGCAGCCTCTATCTCCTGCTTGGGCGGGCTTACACCACACCGATAGCCTTTGGGCTTTATTTCAAGAGTCCATCGTCGAGTTTCGGCTTGGCTACCCCTATTCTATTTGGGAACATCAAAATTTCCCCCCCAACACAAGTTTGTTGCAGCTCTATAAAATTATTTACAAAATGCCTTACTAACTGTAGCATGGTTTTCTTGTCTTTTTAGCCACATTTTTCTCTATAATAGAAAATCTAATTTAGAGAGAAATGCCTAATGTGCATGAAATATATACAATAAAATACTCACACATCTACATATTTAGCTTTACTTTTATGTTATTTTGTGACTGATTATATAATATCTTTGTGTTGTAGGTAACAAGGGCTTTACATACAAAGTGAGGCTAGTGCTAGGGCTGGGGGTTGTACATAGAGAGTGCGGCTACTTCTTTGGTTTTCTTCCATGACAATTAGTTTTATTTTATTTGTCTAGTTTAATGTTTAGTATTTTATTTTTATGTTTTCTTTCAATTACTATGAGCAGCTAAATTTATAATTAGGGTTGAGGATGAAACCTTGCTAAAGATTATCAGTAATATTTATGTAATTTGATTTTTCCCACAATAATTGTTCTTTAATGATTTAAAGTGTTCTTGCTTCATATTAATTGACTAAGATGGGATTCTAGATATGAGTTCAATCATGTTTTTCTCATGATTTAAGATTTGTCTTAATTAATTGAATGCTTGGTTTATTAATTCTTGATTATAAAATTAGATATCTCTTGTGATTTGTCTGTCAATAGATACAATTTATGATTTGATTTTTAGAATTGGATATATCTTGTGATTTTTTTGGCTACGGATACAATTGATGAGTTGGTTTTATACTTAAGAAGCGAAGAAGAACATGCTTTAGATTTTTAAACATAAGTTTTAATGATGATATTTTCCATGATAGCAAGATTGATTTCTAGATTATCATGTAGTGAGTTGGGAAAAATTAATGATCATAAATATATACTGATATGACTTACAAGGCGGATTCCAAAACCTTAATTCCTTTCCCTTGATTGTTTACATCTTTTTATTGCTTTATATCTTTTGCTTAGTTTAACTATTTGCTTAATTTTATTATTTGCTTAGTTTATTTAATTGCAAACAACCAATTTTGATTAAACTAGATTAGGATTAATTTGGTTAAGGTTTAATTAATTTTCCTATGTTCATACAAGTCCCTGTGGGTTCGACCTCGTTCTTGTTCAACTATACTTCGGTACGGTTTGTACACTTGCGAGTATTTTAAAATTTCACAACTATGCCCTAAGAGCATTAGCATCCAGGATGCCAAAAAAGTTCTATTTTAGACCCTAAAAACCTACTTTATTTATTTTACAATCTCATTTTACACTCTTCCAACATTCCAGTTTTTATTTTTACAAACAACTCATTAAAATAATATAAAATATACCAACAAATAATATTAAAAATTATTATCTCTTTTGAAACACCAAACACCTAGAAACACACCAGCACTATCGAACACCAAACTTAACCACCCAAAAACACCAAACACCACCACCACCACCTCTGAAACTCCATTAAAACACCAAACCAAACCCCCAAACCCACCATCGTAACACTAAATTGAAATCCAAAATCCAAACCCACAGAACAAATCACATCCAAATACCCATCACTTACAACCACCAGCAACAATGTCAACCCACAACAGCACCACCAAAACAGCCACCTATAGTAGCACCATCGAGAAACACTCCAATAAAAACCCAGGTGCCAAAATACTCAAATCTAAACACTGATTCATCACCAAAAATATTCGCAAACCCAAATCTAAACACACGACCCACGGCGGCCCACAAACCCACGGTGAGCAAAACCACCCACCCACGGCGAGAAAAACAACCCACGGTGGCCCATGACCCCATGGCAAAGAAAACCACCCACCAATGGCCACACATGCTAGAATGAACCCATGCCTACCCACGGCCACCTATAGCCCGACGACCCCACGCCGATTTGAAGCCACCCAAGCAAATCTGAAGCCTTTTTCTTTACACCCAAAGTCGATCTTGAGAAGTGGGAGACTTCACCATGAGAGGAAGAGAGTAAAGAGTGTGAGAGAAAGAGAAGAGAAAAAAGAAAAAGAAAAGGGAGGTAGAGGAGTCTGAACTCTGAAGTGAGAGGAATAGAGACAAGAGATGTAAAACTTTTTAGGTTTGCATACTTGGACGTGGAAGGAATTTAAGGGTTTAGGTGGTAAAATAGCAATAGGGGGTTTTTACACCCCCAATGCTAGTGCTCTAATAATATATACACGTGTAGAATTCACTGATTTTTCATTCTACACAATAAAAAAAATATTTTTACCTCTCAAAAAATGTTATTAGTTTAAATTTCTTTTGTAGCAACTTAATATTTGTCATAAAATGTGTATAAGTAATAAAATTTGGAAATAATTGTATAATATTTTTTTTCCAAGTTAAACTCTAAAATTTTAGACACGCAAATGATTGGTTTAAAATTGTTATAGTTTAATCATTTTATGAGTTTGGAAAAACTAATTTAAATTGTATTTGAGGTTTATCTAATTATATGAGAATAATAAATAAAATTTTGTCAATGAAAAAAATTATAATATAGCTAAACATAGTAAAAAAATACATATAATAGATATGCTATCATTTATGGATTCTCTAACATTAAAATAACATTTAATATTCACACAAGGAGCATTTTATTGTTCATATTGATTTTAAGTATTATATGTATCATGTGTATGCTTTGTGCTCGTCTATGATGATCAGTACAAATCTATGTATGCCCACGGCCCACGGGCGTATAACGATATATTTATTATATATTAGTTATAAATTTGTCCTTCCTAAAATTAAATCCTGGCTTTGCCATGATGCATGCTAGTTTCCTACAAATAATTATTTGTAATTAACCGTGAGTGGCCTAACCCCAGCACTTCTGGTGGTCGGGGAATTTAGCCAAAGGGGATAAAGTTTTGATTGGGAAGAGTAGGACAATATATGATTTACTTGCATATTTTATTTTTTCTTACTTATGTAAGGCTTAGGGCTGTAAACAAATTGAGTTTTGTCGAGTAATGTATGTTCAAGTTTGGCTCGTCAAGAAAAGTCAAAAGCTCAAGTTTGCCTCAACCTCGTAACAAGCCTAAAAATAATGTTTGAGCTTGAGTTCATGGGAAAGCCAAAAATCTTGAGCTTGGCTTGATATATTAGTGAAGCCAAACTCAAACTTAATATCAAGTTCAAACTTTTGAGTTTGAGATCTAAGAAAATTACATTATCACCAAATGCTTAAATCTCTAAAAAAAAAAAAAAAAAAAAAAATAGTATACTCATTTTATCATGCATGTGTCTAGTCCTACTTATGATTATCAATTATTCAAATTAAAATTTTATATAATTAAGTTCATTCATTTATCCTTCCTTGTTTACATTCACGTTAGATGTTGAAGAACTAGAAAAATACTTGTTTGTAACTATTATGAATGAGAAAATACTAACATGTTTCATAACTTTACATTAGATGATTGAGAGGAAAGCATCATATGTGACCCACTTAATTAATTAATTAATTAATTAATTTTCAAATATAACTTAAGTCTAAAGTGGTTCTTGGTCAATTTAGAGGGAAGGAAAAAAAATTAAGGTAATAGGTGGTGGTTCTATGTTAGCCATGTCATAATTAATTAAGATAATTGTAATGAGTACATTTAGCTAACACATATAAACTTATAAATGAGTCTATGCTTGAATTTTTTTGTATCAAATTTTATAGCTCATAAGCTTGTTCATGAACAAATTTTTTTGCTTGGGCTCAACTTGTTTATAAATGAGCCTAAAACTAAGGCTCAAGCTTGGATTATTTATAAATATACAAACATGAATGAGCTTTTTATCAAGCCGACCCCAATTATTCATGGTTAACTCGGTTCATTTATAGCCCTAGTGAGGCTTAACGATGAAAGCTACATATATGCAACAATAATATTAATGGCACAAATTTTTTCGTAACAAATTTCATACTTGTAGAATTAAATGAGTGTGAATTGTGGACTCAATTGACGTTTGTTGATGCTCATTTTTGCGAATCCATATCCAAAAGCCCATGAGGAAAAAAGTCTAATAAAAATCAAGGCCCAAAGACCCACCAAGAAGACTGAAGAGCAAGAAAGGTCCAGAGAAAGAAATGCAAGGGAAAGCGATCTACAAAAAAACCTAGGTCTGCAACAAATTACAAATTTGCAACAGAGTACAGATTTGCTGCAGAATACAGTTCTTCGGCCGAATGGCTTCAGCAGATCAAGGCAAATTGGGCCTAAGACCCTTTTAATCTAGTCAACATTATTTGGCCCACAAAGGCCCAAATCCTTTTGTATAAAAGGATAGGTGTGAAAACTATATGAAAAAGCATGATGAAAAGAAACAAGGAACAACAGGAAGTGTCAGCAGCAGGAATCACGAGAAGAAAAGAAAAGCCAAACCGAAGGAAATGACAAACACAGCAGGAAACACGTGAAGAAATAAGACAAAAACACGCAGTAGAATGAAATAGAACTAATCTGCTATTGTAGAAACGACATGGGAACGAAAGAAGACAAAAGCAAAAGATAGTAAAGCAAGCACAGAAGGGCCGAAGCACCACCAACCTGTACCTAGCCAATACAAGGGAGGTGGGCCCACAGTCAAGGGGATTCAAAGGATGTGGTTTGGTGGTGGGGGGAAAAGGGGGTTTATATTTGGTTTCCTACCATAACTTCTTTTGGGAATATACCTTGCTGGGATGGTATCTTACCCAAAAAAAATAATAGATGTCTGGGACCATTTGATGCATGTCATAAAGCTAGGTAGTGAGGTAGCCCAATCTTGATCCATTTGAACCTAAAGGTAGAGGTATACAGTAGGAACAAACAAAATGGAATTTTGTCGTGAAATGAGTAATGGTGTGGCTGACATATTCTGAATAATGGCAGTGGTCGAGGCAACCAATGGGTTGGTGGGTAGTCCTAAAGGGATGCTTGTAACAAACCAAAAACAGTTGGTGAAGCCCTAGGGATAAAAGGGAGAAATCCCATTGAATTTGCTTACTATAAAAGGAAGAGGTAACCATGGCAGAAAGGGGGAGACCCAATGGGGGAGAAGCACCTAAGGGAGGCACTTAGAAAGAGAGAGTCACCTAGAGAGAGGGACCCAAGAAAGAAAAGACCAAATGGGGAACAACCCACGGCAAGAGAGTAGTAAGCAACTAAGAGTAAAAAGAACAGAGAGAAAGAAAGTGGTAAAAAGAAGAGAGAAAACATGGTAGGAATAGGGACATGCATCAATAGACTATCTTTTCCCTCCCTCTTAGCAAACCCACTCTTTGATGTCCCCAAAAGTAATAGCTAGTAGCCATTTAGGCCTATTCTCCAAAATGCACAACTTTGATAGCAAAACCCAATGACAAGATTGTTCAAGTTGGGGTTTGGGTTCTTTCTTGGTTTACTTATCCTATGGGAAGATTCAATAATTGATTTCGATTGAAAATATATTTGATTTCTCTCATTATAAATTATATCTACTGTATTTAGTCATTCTGCCGTAACATGTTTTTATCACGTTTGCTACATCAGTTGTCTTGCTTGGTATCTTTACTTGTTGTACTAGTTATTCTGTTGTAACACTTTTTCATTATATTTACCATGTTAGCTATTATACTAGCTAAAAATTTTTTGCTGAAGCTTTCTTGTTTATTTGTTATTACGTGCTTTACTTTTGACACAAACTAATCATTATCCTACCATAAGTATATATATATATATATATATATATATATATATATATATATACATATATCTTGTTTCTCATTTTCTGCAAAATATATTTTATAGATGTATACGTGAATACGTATAAGTATATTTACCAAAATGTGTAAATATTTGAGAATATGCTAACCCATGTAAGCTAACATTTGCTTGATTGGTATTTTCTTTGGGTTTTAGATTTTTTTGTGTGCAGGAAGTAGAAAAGTATTTTTGTAGTAAAAAATGAAGAGTAGTCATTCACATTGCAAAAGGCTTTACTGCACGGCAGAAGGCTTTAATGCACAGCAAACAGCTTTACTGCACAGCAGAAGGCTTTAATGCATAGCAGAAAGCTTTATTGCACTGCAAAAAGCTTTACTGCAAAGCAGACGGTTTTATTGCCTAGCAGGAAGTTTTACTGCATAGAAGAAAAGTCAGTCCTGCGGCAGAAACTGGAGAAAAGTTCATTCTGCGGCAGAAACTAAAGAAAAGTTCCTTCTGCGGCAGAAACAGAGAATAAACCCACTTTGCAGCGTCTTCCCTTGGACTTGGACTCAACGTTTGCGCATAAACTGGCAACCGCAAAATGGTACTTTGAAGCCCATTCTGCAGAGCGCTAGTCTCGACTTCCTTCTTAGAAAAAGAAACGTAAAAAGAACCCTCTACAATGTTCAACATTTTATTTTCACCACTCAAATGCAGTCAATTACTTTAACAATTATAAAATTTATTATGAAAAGAGTTTTGTAGGAATATTATTGTATATGCAATCTTTTGTTGGAGCTGCATCGTTTATCTTTTTAAAAGGTTCTTTTTTTTCTTTTTTTTGCCCATAAGAAAAAGGTTCGGTTTCTCTTCAATTTGACTTTTGGTTGTTTAGAAATCAAGTGGACCTATATGGCACATCACATCGTCAAAGAAAGCATGAATGCAATGGCCAAAATGGCCAAATAGCACATTTTTGCAAAATATGTGAGGATCTAAACCCTAAACCTTAAACCATAAACTCTAAACCATGGAACTCGAGTTCCTCCACTAAAATTTGTCATCGTGGCAATGGCTGAGCTGAATATTTTTAATTTAAAAATGCCACTGTGAACTCGAGGTCTGGAAGCTTGAGTTTTGTGTTGATAGTACTTGAGGTCCTTAACCTCGAGTACTATGTAAGTGTGTACTCGAGTTGATGAAACTTAAGTACCATGTGATATGCCTAATCTTTCACTCTCACTCTTACTCTCACTCTCACTCTTGCTCAACTAGGGATGGCAATGGGGTGGGGTGGGTCCGAAGGATGGGGTCTTCGCCCCCGCCCCTCATGGTCTTGTCTTACCCTATCCCCGCCCTGCCTTGCATGACGGGGAAAATTTTCTTGCCCTATCCCCACCCCTTGGGGCCCCGCGAAGACCCACCCCACCCTGCAAAACTCTACTTCTTATTAATTTGTCCACAACTATTACAATTATTTTTAATAAAACCTGTTTCGTTAATAAAAATATATTTGAAAAATTGAATAATATTATTAAAGTATTTAACAAGACAATATCCCAACAAAAACAAAAAAAACAAAAATCTCATAATACAAAATCAATAATTCAATAGTATTTAAATTTTTTTATAATAAAGACAAAAGAAAATGTTTAAATTAGTATCTTATTTCCAAACCTTCGTACAGAGAGAGTGAGAGAAAAAAAAAGGAGTATGAAAATTAGTAGGGTTTTAGGGTAAGAAAATTTTACAATTTAACCTTTATCAATGTGAGGCGGGGCTGGAATGGGTTAGGGTGGGGTGGGTTGGGCCTAAAAAGTCTAAACCCATCCCCTCCCTGCCCCGCCCCATGGTGCGGGGCTAAAATCTTGCCCCATCCCTACCTCACCACCTTTGCAAGACTGGGAAAACCCGCATGGGGCCAAGCAGGGAGGGGTGGGTCAAGCGAGGCGGGGCAAAATTGTCATTCCTATGCTTAACTCAGTGTCACTACTAGAAAAAGTCCGTCTCACTGTCACTCTCATCGTAAAACCTATCCCTCTCACTGTCACTGTCACTCTCCCTCGCTCGCTCTCTCTTTGTTTAGATGATGTTGCAATCCTCCCGGTCATTAGAAATTCAATCGAAACACCAAAGCACCCATATTTGTTCGAGTTAATTCAAGGCTGATCTTGACATTGATGATATCGAGTTCTTCAATTGGTGATTTGCATCTTCAATTTCGAATCACAAGGTTCATGTGCCATTACATGACAAAGTCTGGACTTTAATAAAATATATTGTTACTGATAGACATGACATCCCTATAACATGTCATTACCACCCTCAGTTGACATGAAAACACAAACACAAACTCTTTGACACTAATGACTGTAAGATGTGCTAATAAATTCACCAAATACGTAAATGGTTTGTTTCAAACCCACTAGCAACAAAGGTTGAATTGGAAGTGAGTTCTAGCTCTTCAAAATCACATCGTGTAGTGAGAAAAAAGTTTGGATCTACTTCCACATGTGCATCATTGGAAACGACATCAGAGCCACTACTACAGACATACACCAACCACTATGGGCTAACATGGGTTGGAAGGAAGAGAGATTTTGTTAACGCTCCAATATACACATATGACAGACTTGGTAGCGTCAGACACATCATGGTTAGTGAACCTAGACAACTAGGTGCAAATAACCATCGTAGAAGCCACCACAAAAGAAAAGCCATGGTCGAAGTTGTTATGAGAAACAATGTGAGTTGGAGGTGTATTGTAGGTGGCATGGGTTAAGAGTTCCAAAAGAACATTCAATAGAGTTACCTAGAGAGGAATCAACAAATGTACTTGCACGCCTTGAAAGGGATAACAATCAAATGTAGTGGAGGCTAGACCGTTTCAACGCAATCCAAAAGGCTAGAAAACATCTTAAGGGAAATTCACAAGAGCGAGCCATCAAGTCCATTAATGAAATTACAAACTTAGATAATGACAAAGATATTCCAGACTTATCAGATTCAAGCAATAGCGATTTCCAAAAAATTCTACCTACCAACATAAGAAGTTGTTGTTAATGTGTAACAAAAAGGTGATCATGCATGCTAAAATTTTGTAAAGTCAGCCATTATGCTATGTATGACAATACCTTCTACAAGGTTCTATCCATTGTTATTTGCATTTTGCAAGAAGAATTTATGGGAACTTATCTTTTATTATTTCTACCTTGTTGGGTTGCATTTTAATGTTATCCACTAATTAAAACAACAGTCAAAGTTTCCAGCATAACATTGAGTTATATATGTCGAAATTAAAGTTAAATTTATTTAAATGACGAATGATGTTTATACAGTAATATTAAAGATTAATTCTCAACTATAAACATCAAAACTTGAACTGAATACATCCTCTAAATAACCTGAAAAATTGTTTTTCAACAATACTGAATAAACATCATTTGCAACTTAAGAATTAAATTATGTATTCAAACAACATATTTTTCATCAACGTTAACAAAAATAAATAAATTAAACTCAATGGCCACTTCAAAATCATACATTTTTCTATTAAATTTGATGGATCGTTTAGTAGATCCCCACATATTTTGCAAACAAGTGGTATTTTGCTATTATTAGCATCAACTACATATTTGCATCAAGGTTCTCAACAAAATTTAAAATAACCAAAATGGCCATTTAAGATTTGTACCTTTTGGTGTTAACTCTGATGGATCAAATTTGTTGACAAGAGACAAACTACATTACAGACGTGGGATTTTTGTTTCAGGTGAGATCGGAGGATAAGACTAAGCTATAGAACTGCTCACAGTTTGAGCTACACCTACTAAAAAGAGTGGGTGAAAGGGAGATGGGATCCAATGAAATATTGGTATATAACTACACAGTACTTGAGTTTCATCAACTTGGGGTATGTACTTACATAGTACTCGAGTTTAAGGAACTTGAGTACCGTGTAGATTACTTATTACATGGTACTCGAGTTCCTTGAACTCGAGTACTCTATAGATTACATGGTACTCAAGTTTAAGGAACACGAGTACTGTTAACACAAAACTCGAGCTTTAAACCTAGAGTTCAAGATGGCAATTTTAATTAAAAAAATTCCAACTCAACCACTGCCACGGTGGCCAATTCTAGTGGAACTTGAGTTCCTAGAACTCGAGTACCATGAGAAACTTGAGTTCCTAAATTGTGGTACATTGCTATATATTTCTGAAACAGTGGTTGATCCCAAAATATTTTGTAAAAAGGTGGTATTTGTAAACGATCCTAAAACTATGGTTCAAGCTTGGCTTATTTATAAACAAACAAACATGAATGAACTTTTTATCAATTCGATTCCAGTTATTCATGATCAGCTTGATTCATTTATAGCCCTTGTGAGACTTAACGATGAAAGTTACATATATGCAACAATAATATTGATGACACAAATTTTTTCGTAACAAATTTCATACAGGTTGAATTAAACGAGTCTGAGTAGTGGACACAATTGACATTCAACATTTTATTTTCACCACTCAAATGCAGTCAATTACTTTCACAATTATAAAATTTATTATGAAAAGAGTTGTGTAGGAATATTATTGTACACGCAATCTTTGGTTGGAACTGCATCGTTTATCTTTTTGAAAGATTCTTTTTTTTTTTGCCCATAAAAAAAAGTTCAATTTCTCTTCAGTTTGACTTTTGGTTGTTTAGAAATCAAGTGGACCTATATGGCACATCACATCGTCAAAGAAAGCATGAATACAATAGCTAAAATGGCCAAATAGCACCTTTTTGCAAAACATGTGGGGATCTATCATTGTTTAAAAAATATATAGCAATCTACCACTATCTAGGAACTCGAGTTCCACTAAAATTTGCCACCATAGTAGTGGCTGAGTTGGATTTTTTCAATTTATAAATGCCACCTTAAACTCGAGGTTTGGAAGCTCAAGTTCCAAAAGTACGTTCAACGGAGTTACCTAGAGAGAAATCAACAAATGTACTTGCACGCCATGAAAGGGAGAACAATCAAATGCAGTGAAGGCTAAACCATTTCCACGCAATCCAGAAGGCTAGAAAACATCTTAAGGGAAAAGCACAAGAGCGAGCCATCAAGTCTACTAATGAAATTACAAACTTAGATAATGACAAAGATATTATAGACTTCTCAGATTCAAGCAACGACGATTTCCAAAAATTTCTACCTACCAACATAGGATGTTGTTGTTAATGTGTAACAAAAAGGTGATCATGCATGCTGAAATTTTGTAAAGTCAACATAGTACTAACTACAACAATACCTTCTACAAGGTTCTATCCATTGTTATTTGCATTTTGCACGAAGAATTTATGGGAACTTATCTTTTATTATTTCTGTCTTGTTGGGTTGCATTTTAATATTATCTACTAATTAAAACAATAGTCAAAGTTTCCATCATAATTAACATTGAGTTATATACGTCCAAATTAAAGTTAAATTTATTTAAATGATAAATGATGTTTATTCAGTAATATGAAAGATTAGTTCTCAATTTTAAACATCCAAACTTGAATTGAATACATCCTCCAAATAACTTGAAAAATTGTTTTCCAACAATTCTGAATAAACATCATTTGCAACTTAAGAATTAAATTATGTATTCAAACAACATATATTCATCAACGTTAACAACAAAAATTAAATTAAACTCAAGGGTCACTTTAGAATCGTACCTTTTTGCTATTAAATGTGATGGATCGTTTGGTAAATCCTCATATATTTTGCAAACAAGTGGTATTTGGCCATTATTAGCATCAACTACATATTTGCATCAAGGTTCTCAACGAAATTTAAAATAACCCAAATGGCCACTTAAGAATCATACATTTTGGTGTCAAACCTGATGGATCAAATTTGTTGACAGGAGACAAAATACGTTACCAACTTGTGATTTCTGTTTCAGGTGAGATTGGAGGAAGAGACTAAGTTGCAGAATTGCTCTCAGTCTGGGTTGCACTTGCTAGAAAGACTGGGTGAAAAGGAGATGGGATCCAACAGAATGTTGGTATATAGTTACACAATACTCAAGTTTCATCAACTTGGGTATGTACTTACATAGCACTCGAGTTTAAGAAACTTGAGTACTGTGTAATTTACTTATTACATGGTACTCGAGTTCCTTGAACTTAAATATTGTGTAGTTTACATGGTACTCAAGTTTAAGGAACACGAGTATTGTCAACACAAAACTCGAGCTTCCACACCACGAGTTCTAGGTGGCATTTTTAATTAAAAAAATTCCAGCACATCCACTGCCACGGTGGCCGATTCTAGTGGAACTCGAGTACCATTGGAAACTTGAGTATGAGGAACTCGAGTTCCTAAATAGTGGTTTATTGCTATATATTTCTGAAACATTGGTAGATCCCAAAATATTTTGCTAAAAGGTGGTATTTGTAAACAAGCCTAAAACTATGGCTCAAGCTTGGCCTATTTATAAACAAATAAACATGAACGAGCTTTTTATCAAGCCAACCCCAGTTATTCATGATTGGCTTGGTTCATTTACAGCCCTAGTGAGGCTTAATGATGAAATGTAACGTCCCAATCAGTTAGACAAAAAAAGAAAAAAAGAAAGTAAAGATCAGATTATTTAAGTTCCCACGTGCCCCCCACCTAACACCACTTCCTACCACTCATTTCAATCTATCTCACCCTCTCATGTCCGGCCATATCTCTCATTTGTTTCTTTTTCTTTTCTTTTCACTTAAACACACTCCTCTCTATCACTCTCATCCTCTCCACCGGTACTTCCGCACCACCACCACCATCTTCCGGCAAGATCATTGGAAAATTCTTGAGAACCCATAAGCACCTTCACATCCTTTTTTCTTGAGGTAAAAATTTCTAATCTCTTTGGTGGGTTTTACACTTTTACTTGAGGTTACTTTTATCTAAGTTTTAATAATGATACCCATGTGATTTATGAGTTGGAAGTGATATTTATGTGTTTATATGTATGAGTTTTGTATTGGTGGAATTATTTGATGAGTGGGTATATGGTTTGTGCTAATGATGACTACTTAAGGTTTATGTATGGTGGAAAATTTAGGGGTTTTGAGTTATAACATGTGATGATTGGTAAATCTAATTTTTCCATTGTCATTGGGTTTATTTGGAGTTAGTTAAAGTTTTAAATTTCTTGTCTTGGAGGATATTTTGATTTTGCTTCCATAGGTCTCTTTAATGATGTGGTGTAAATTTTATGGAAGCTAGTCATAATGTTGGAGACAATATTAAATGGGTTAACTTTATAAATTGGAGTGTATGCCTTGTGAATCAATTTGTTGAGAAACTTTGGAAGTGGAATATATTATTATTGATGAGGTTAAATACTACGCTTGCCTAATTAAGTGCTTATTTAGCAATTCCTAAATTGTAGTCAGATACAATTTCAAGCTCTATGCTTATTGTGATAGGTTTACTTGATATTGTTTAGGTTCTAGCTAATCTCCTTGGAGATTGGAGAATTAGGCTTTTGCAGTTGCAAGGTAAGTAGTTTTTTAATGGGATTTTTGAAAAATAAACATGTTGCATAAATGTTGTTTTTGGGTTAGACACACTTTTGGAAACTACCTATGGAAATTATATTTTCCTAAAAACTATTGTGTCATAACCTTAATATATGTATGATTATATATGAAAATGCATCATATTTGGTATTGCATTTGGGGAAATGCATGAATTTTTGACATGGAAAAATGAGCATCTTTTATTTAATCTTTGCTAAGGAAATCATGGATTTTATGGTATATTAGAAAATGTAAAGATGCTTATCTTATCTTGTTATGTGGGAAATCGATAGAAAATCTCTTGACAAGAATGAAGTTGAAAACTTTGCAAACTTTGTGGAAATTAGATCATTTAAGTTTTTTTTTTTTTTTTTTTTTTGAAATTACCTAGATATAAACTATGTGTTTCAAAGTATATGTAACCTATGAGTTTTATGTGCTTTTAACACCATGCCATGTGTGATTTCCTGGTGATCACCTCGATTTGGTTTCCGTAGTCTTTGTGACTGTAGAATCAAATCCAGGTCAGTGCCCTTTCACTTTGGATGACGCTTTCCTTGCTACCCAAGGGGGGAAGAGGTTCCTTGATTGTGTGTGGGTGAGGCTGCTGCCCATGGGGCCAAGAGACTACATGCAAGAGAGGTCTTATTTGACGCGCTCTCTCTGCTGCCCACGGGGGGAGAGAAAAACTTTGAGATTATGGGTAAGGCTGCTATCCATGGGGCCAAGAGTCTGCATACCAAGGAGGACAATATCATGTCAGTTGTGAATGGGTGGATCCCCTAATTGGTCTATATGGTAGTGTGGTATATTTGTGATAATTTATCTTACGTTAGATATTATGGCTTTGGAAATTATATTGTTGGTGCTCATAAATTATACTATATAGTTTCAAGTTATTTACTTTGAGAAACTTTGTGTTTCATTATTAAATCATTCTTGTCATAGCATATTATTATTATTGAAAATGAAACTAACATTTCTCCCACCCCCATTAATTATGCTACTTACTGGGCTTTGTCTCATTCCATTATTTTATGAACTTTTCAGAGTAGGCAACAATATTTTGAGACAGCTTTTTGGTGGCTAACAGTAGTTAGACTAACTACTGATGAAGGCTAAACTTTTGTAATGGAGATATTAGATGATGTACATCTTAGAATAGACTTGATTCATTCTTTTGCATATTATAGTGGTTGTGACTTTATTCCCACTAATGGGACAAGCTAATATTATGTAATTATTTATTCATACCTCTATTCTTTTGTGGCCAATGGTCCTTGTATTTACTGCTTAGAGCTCTATCTTATTTTGAGAGTATATTCAATGGAATTATTATTATAATTCTTGATGTTGGTACTTGGTATGATTTATGTGGATTGGATTGTAAAAAAGGAAAAATCTACAGGTACTTTGAGATGTCTTTCTCATGCTTTGGACCCTTTGGGGTTTGGGGCGTGACATGAAAGTTATATATATGCAACAATAATATTAACAACACAAATTTTTTCGTAACAAATTTCATACTTGTTGAATTAAATGAGTGTGGTTATGACATTCAACATTTTATTTTCACCACTTAAATGCAGTCAATTACTTTAACAATTATAAAATTTATTGTGAAAAAAGTTGCATAGGAATATTATTGTACATGCAATCTTTGGTTGGAGTTGCATCGTCTATCTTTTTAAAAGGTACTTTTTTTTGCCCCATAAAAAAAAAAGGTTTGATTTCTCTTCAGTTTGACTTTTGGTTGTTTAGGAATCAAGTGGACCTATATGGCACATCACATCGTCAAAGAATAAAGCTTGAATACAACAACTAAAATGGCCAAATAGCATTTTTTTGCAAAATATGTGGGGATCTACCACTGTTTTAAAAATATATAGCAATCTACCACTATTTAGGAACTCGAGTTCCACTAAAATTTGCCACTGTGGCTAGAAAACATCTTAAGGGAAAAGCGCAAGAGCAAGCCATCAAGTCCATTAATGAAATTATAAACTTAGATAATGATGAAGATATTTCATAATTCTTAGATTCAAGCAATGACGATTTCTAAAAATTTCTACCTACCAACATAAGACATTGTTGTTAATGTGTAACAAAAAGGTGATCATGCATGTTGAAATTTTGTAAAGTCAGCCGTTGTGCTAACTATGACAACACCTTCTACAAGGTTCTATCTATTGTTATTTGTATTTTGCAGGAAGAATTTATGGGAACTTATCTTTTAATATTTCTGCCTTGTTGGGTTGCATTTTAATGTTATCCACTAATTAAAATAGTAGTCAAAGTTTCGAGTAGAACATTGGGTTATATATTTCCAAATTAAAGTTAAATTTTTTTCAATAAAAAATTATGTTTATTCAATAATATGAAATATTAGTTTTCAACTATAAACATCCCAACTTAAACTGAATACATCCTCCAAATAACCTAAAAAATTGTTTTCCAACAATACTAAATAAATATCATTTGCAACTTAAGTATTAAATTATGTATTCAAACAACATATATTCATCAATGTTAACAACAAAAATTAAATTAAACCCAATAGCCACTTCAAAATTGTACCTTTTTCAGTTAAATCTGATGGATTGTTTGGTAGATCCCCACAGATTTTGCAAACAAGTGGGATTTGGCCATTATTAGCATTAACTACATATTTGCATCAAGGTTCTCAACAAAATTTAAAATAACCCAAATGGCCACTTAAGAATCGTACATTTTGGTGTAAATTTGATGGATCAAATTTGCTGACAGGAGACAAACTACGTTACAAAGGTTTTGTAGTGACCCAAAAGGGGGTCTTGCATTCCATGGAATCCCACATCGCCTAGGAAAGCACATGAGGATGTGCTTATAAAGAATGACCTCCCTTTAATGTGTAGAGGCCTTTTCCCCCACTGCTATGTGCTTTGGGAGAGAACAAAACCGTGAGGGGTATGGGTCCTAAAACGGACAATATTTATATAGTTGAGGGGTCATTATAGATGGTATCAGAGCATGCCCTAGCCGGAAATGTGAGCCCCACACGTGAGGACGTGTGTGCCCGTAAAGGGGGTGGATTGTAGTGACCCAAAAGGGGGTCTTGCATTCCATGGAATCCTACATCGCCTAGGGAAGCACATGAGGATGTGCTTATAAGAAATGACCTCCCTTTAATGTGCAAAGCCCTTTTCCCCCACTTCTATGTGTTTTGGAAGAGAACAAAATCGTGAGGGGTGTGGGCCCCAAAGCGGACAATATCTATACAGTTGGGGGGGTCATTATACGTGTGATTTTTGTTTCAAGTGAGATCGGCGGAAGAGACTGAGCTACAAAATTGCAATGGCCACTTCAGAATCATACATTTTTCTGTTAAATCTAATGGATCGTTTGGTAGATCCCCACATATTTTGCAAACAAGTGGTATTTGGCCATTATTAGCATCAACTACATATTTAAATCAAGGTTCTCAACAAAATTTAAAATAACACAAATGGCCACTTAAGAATAGTACCTTTTGGTGTTAAATCTGATGGAACAAATTTGTTGACAGGAGACAAACTACGTTACAGACATGTGATTTCTGTTTCAGGTGAGATCGGAGGAAGAGATTGAGTTGCATAACTGCTCACAATCTGGGCTGCACCTGCTAGAAAGAGTGGGTGAAAGGGAGATGGGATCCAATGGAATGTTGGTATATAACTACACAGTACTCAAGTTTAAGGAACTTGAGTACTGTGTAGTTTACATGGTACTTAAGTTTAAGGAACTCAAGTACTATCAACATAAAACTCGAGCTTCCACACCTAGAGTTCAAGGTGGCATCTTTAATTAAAAAAATTCTAGCTCAGCCATTGCCACAGTGGCCAATTCTAGTGGAACTCGAGTACCATGGAAAACTCAAGTTTGAGGAATTTGAGTTCTTAAATAGTGGTACATTGCTATATATTTCTAAAAATATTTTGCAAAAATGTGGTATTTGTAAATGAGCCTAAAACTAAGGCTCAAGTTTGGCTTATTTATAAACAAACAAACAAACATGCACGAGCTTTTTATCCAGTTGACTGCAGTTATTCATGATCGGTTTGATTCATTTACTACCCTAATGATGAGGCCTAACGATGAAAGTTACACATATGCAACAATAATATTAACGACACAAATTTTTTCATAACAAATTTCGTACTTGTTGTATTAAATGAGTGTGAGTAGTAAACAAAATTGACATTCAACATTTTATTTTCACCACTCTAATGCAGTCAATTACTTTAACAATTATAAAATATTTTGTGAAAAGAGTTGTATAGGAATATTAATGTATATGCAATCTTTGGTTGGAGCTGCATCGTTTATCTTTTTAAAAGGTTCTTTTTTCTTCTTTTTTTTCCACCAAAAAAAGTTCGGTTTCTCTTTGGTTTGACTTTTGGTTGTGTAGAAATCAAGTGGACCTATATGGCACATCACATCGTCAAAGAAAGCATGAATACATCATGACCATGGCCTCGTGAATCATGATTTCAACATGACCAGGTGCAAAGGAATCAAACATGAGCTTCCCAGCTTCCCTCTATCTTTTCCATTACCAACGAAAAGTATGGAAATGAAGTGGGAAAAAAAGTCTTTGCGTCCAAGTCTTTAGTAAATGGTCTCTATACTATGGACGTATCATCTTCCATTTGATGCATTTCACTGATAGAGATAATTATTTAGGTTGGTTGTACTAATACTGTGACAGTTCTCGAATCACAATCCTAACTTGTATCGCACCCATGGGTTAATCTCTCAATAATAAAGACATAGTCTCTTGAGGGCATCCTGTTATGGATGTCAATATCTAAGGTTGAATCATATTAATTTTGCTTCAACCCTTTATTTATCTCTCTTATTTCTCTCACATAATCTTAATAATAATTCTAATATGGTATTAAAATGAAAACCTAGTTTAGTTCCCCAAAGGTTGCTAACTCGTTCATCTGTCTCACCATGACATTGTTCTCTGTTGATGATTTCCGTCTCCCAAAGTACTTTTCTCTATCAAATGTATTTTTGCCAATGGTGCCGCTCTTCTATGGTCATCAGTGTCATCATTCATCGCCAACCATCGCTACCAACAATTGTCATTCACTACTGCCAACAACTATCTTTTATTTTCCATTTCATGTCGATCAAGCCTAATTCATTTCATATTTGATGTAATCCCGCATGTTTTCATACATAGAAACACTTGTTTTCTAAACTCAAGGTGATCTTAAAGTTCCATCTTAGTTTGAAAGGGAATGTATCTAGGTTCATTGTATACTAGTACTGCAAACCTAACTTATAATATGACATCTTTAGGGTTAGTCTATGAATGACTTAGGTTAATATTTCTTTATATACATCCAATTGGCTCATTTTGTAATAAATGGCTTAATAGTTAAAGCTGTAGTCTCTCAAATTGAGAAGAAAGTGGGAGGAGAAATGACATTAAGAAGAAAATTAAATTACTAAATTATCTCCACTTTTCCATCTTCTCATTATTATATATGTTAAAGATTAGACCCTGGTTGTTGAATTACAAGTGAATTAGCCAAGCAGTTAAATTAATACAATTATGCAAATTTTGAATTCACAAGCGAATAATCTAAGCATGTGATGACAAATTAAATAATGTCATCAATCGCAAAAAATCAAACACAATGGAAGAACAATATAGTGACGCAAGAAAAATGAAAGTAAAAACTATTCCAAAGCGTCCTTGATAAAGAAAATCCACTAGAGTAACAGAAGTCTTACAATTTTAGAAAAAAACTACACTAGACTCAATGATGAACATGATAGTAGGAATATTATATGTTGACAATGACAGAGAATATGATGAATTATTGCAGCCGTCTGTATGAGGTGGGTTAAAAGAAAGTCAACCCATGCAGCATGCACAGAGGTGGGTTATTTTTGTTGTTTTGTTTTTATCAGCTGAACGTATAGTCTCTTAGGTTAATTAGCAATCAATAAAGAGGCTGAATTGACTGAGATTAATTGAGTTCTTATCACTCATGATTTTACATGATTTTATTGATATAACACTATATTCATATTATCATATTCATAAAATAAAATCTTATTAGTAAAATAGACCATTTTCATTAATTTAAAGTAAAACGATGAATAGAATTATTTTCAGCATCCATGGATGTGTTTAATCAATTAATTATTTCTTTTGTATAAAATTATTTTAAATTTCGCTACAAAAAGATTCACTGTTGTTTTATAGATACGATAGAATTTTAACTTATGAATTCTCTCTATGATGATTTCTCTTTATCATCAAGCTAAGACATCAATTGGTTTTTTGGTGTAGGTAGGATTAAAACTCTAAATCTCTTATTCAACGATAAGAAACGTTAATTTCCTAATTGAGCAAAGTGGAACTCACCAAAAAGGTTTACAAATGCTATTAGTAAAACTTCAATAATGTAATATAAAAAAAGAAAAAGAAAAAAAGTGATTTATCTTTTTGTAATTGGTGATACATTAGTTGTAAGGTTAATATAGTAAAATTCTGCAATTTCCCTAATATCACTCATTTTTCTCTTCAAAAACGTGGAACATATAATCCATGGCATGGATTAATTAAAATTGTTCTGGTATTTGGAATGTCTCTTGCAGTTTATGTGTAGGGACAGAGTTAGAATTTGAAGTTAGGGGAGGCGGCTCTGAACGTTGGCTTTGCTGCTTCTTAGCTATTGAGATTTAATTTTTTTTTTTTTTTTTAATTTTTGATGTGTGCGTTTTTTGCTAGGTAAAGACACAATTATTTTGTTTAAAACTTTTTAAAGGGCTAGTTGTTTGTTTTGAGTAAAATTTGTTAATTAGGCTTAATTATTTTTAACTTTACTATTAGTAATTTTTGTTATTGCGCTAATTTTTTGGGGCTTGTATATTTTGTTTTAGATTTTAGATCTATAAATTTTTTAATGACCTTTAAATGAGAAAAATGTTAGTTACAAATTTTTTTACAAATTCCTAATATGGTGAGTGGTTATTATCAAGTAAAAAAGTGATGTAAGCTGTAGGCCCAAATACAAACCAATAAGATTTTGTACCTCAACAGTTTGTAAAAATGTTGTAGATAAGTTTGTGCCTGTAACATTACTCTAAAAAATCAATGATATTATTAAGAGGAAAAAATGTAATTTTATTGAACAAAATTGCTAAAATTAGCGCGCGTGTGTATATATATATATATTTATTTATTTATTTTAATAAAAAATTTGGAGTGGGGGCCCATTGCACCCCCCCTAGTCAATATATGCCTCCGTCCCTGCCTATGTGGTCTAATGCAACCGATAAGAGGCCCAAAGCCACGCGCTCATACACACACAGCAATCTTTCTAGTTTCTAGTATGGAAAGAACTTTCATACAACTTTCATGCATTAACAAAAGGCACTTTCTATCCCTTGCCTTTTGGTTTGACATTCGAAATAGCTAGAGACGTAAATGTGAGTGGTGACATTGGCACCATGCATGTTAGTGGACCAGAATCATCAACAAAATGTTCTCTTCTATGCAACTTTTCTTTTTGGGTATTCCTCAACGCATGAACAATGAATATCGAATCTGTTGGGGGTCCTTCATAGTCAAAAGAAAGTCTTGCTGACATTCCCACGTTTGTAAAGTCAAACGGTGACCCACAGAGAGATAGAGAGATACTAACTATGATGCAATGGTATATACTAACTATGATGCTAGGAGACAAAAGAGATAGTGTCGATGATCTTGCAAGTTGAGAAATCTTATCTGCAGATCCATGGGGCGCCTTTGCCGAAAGTAAGCCAAGATTAACTAACCTTGATTTTCCATCAAATTATCTGAGCGTTTATCTTCAACTCCACTAGCTACAATCCATTAACACATCTTTTTAATTTTTTGTCATGTCAGTGAATAGGATAATACTTTTTTTCTTGTCTACAGTAAAGCTAAAAGATAACTTAATTATTTAATTTGTAGGTTAAATTCAATTTATATCCCATATATTGAGAAATCTTATCTGCAGATCCATGGGGCGCCTTTGCCGAAAGTAAGCCAAGATTAATTAACCTTGATTTTCCATCAAATTATCTGAGCGTTTATCTTCAACTCCACTAGCTACGATCCATTAAAACATCTTTTTAATTTTTTGTCATGTCAGTGAATAGGATAATACTTTTTTTCTTGTCTACAGTAAAGCTAAAAGATAACTTAATTATTGAATTTGTAGGTTTAATTCAATTTATATCCCATAAAATATTTTTTAATAAAAATTACACTACTTGTAATAACTATACTTCACATCAATGTATTAGTATTTTGTCAATATCACCATTAAATCACATCTTTTTATATTTATTGTGAATATAAAATTTTGTATCAATTTATAATATAAAACTCATGAATCCACGCATTTAATAAATTCAAAAAAACATTAAAAGAAAAAAACTAAAGTTTTGAATAGTTTACTGATGGATGGTTTTACCTCCTATCATTTTGATATTTGAAGAGCATAATGAGTATGGAAAAACATATAATATTTTTTTGGATGTGTTTGATGCATGAAATACTTAACCAATAAAATGGAATGGGTATTGCGTTGTATATGACATTAATCAAAAGTCACAAAAAGTGTGACTACTTTACAGCGTTGAGTTTAGAATCTAATTTAAGGTTTCTCATATTTGAAAGATGCAGAGTAAAAGCGAGTTATAAGGTTCATCTCATTAATGATATATCACACATCACTTTTACTGGTTATTGATGTGTGTTTGTGACTCATTTTACTAACAATTTTTGACAATTCTATGTTAATAGAAATGTGAAAATTCCACCACATAAGTGTCAAAAATTTCAGCTTGCATATCCAATGTATTAGACTTTCTAATGCCAAAAATGGTGCATGTATGTATGAAAAAACCTAATGCCATTTTGGTGATAGAATGGTGATCTAAGCTCGAGGAAATCAGCAAAAATAGGACTGCTGAATGCAAAGAACAGCAACTTGTATGTATAAGCGTGCAATTATTAGATTTGATAAATTGAACCACAACTAATGTCCTTGGGGGTCTAGCACCATATTATTGACCCTAATGATGCCCAAATATTGCTAGACATCATAGCCAGAAAAGTAAAGAGTGCCTCTTTATCAGCTGAGATGTTTATATGCCTTTCAAGTTCATTCTGGAAAATGAAACATAGAAAAAGAAAAGTTCTCCAATATGAATAGCATTGTTTATTCCATAATATGCAGTGGCTGTATATGTTAATGCAGTTATCAGAATTTGTCTCTAATAAAAATAAGCGAAAGGGAAATGTTCCGTAGAACTTTCAATGCAGAAGTCATCTTTAATTAGCAAAGACCATAAAATGAAAAGTTATGCGCATCTTAGCTGCAGAGATCGAAAGAGAGAGAAATCAAGAAGCAAGAGAAATATTCTAGTTGAATCGTGGGCCCCAAGTAGTGGCGGCTCCAAGAATTTTATCTAGGGTGTTCCCTAAGAAGCATAAATTACACAATCTTATTTCCTTTTAGCCTTTAGGTAATTAGGTTTGATTCAATGTTATTAATTTCATTCTGTTTCGGCCGAACGGTCGGAAAATACTGTGCCAATAAACAAACCAAAATAGTAACCCACCCTATTCCACTTTGAAAAAATTTCGGGTCGTTCTGGTCTATTTCGGGATGTTTCGATAATATCAGCCGAAATTCAAAATTTGGCCGGCATGAAGTTTGCGCTTAAAAAAAAAAAAAACAAAATTGTTCTTAAAACCAAAACAAATTTACATTCTGTACACCGAAAAACCTCAAAAGGAAAAAAAATGAACAAAGGTACCTGTACAGCTAAAAAAAAAACTTATTGAAAAATTTGAAACTCAAAACTTGAGAAGAGATACTGCCGCACTGGTTCTAGTAGAAGACACAGAAATTACGAACAAGGAGGAAGACAAAACGTAGATGTAAAAGTGTAGATGAAGATGTAATAAAATTTAAAACGTAGATGTTAAAGGGTCTGGGAACTGCTTATTTTGTTAAAACTGAAAATTTTTTGCTGAAAATACTATAGATAAAGGTAAAAATTAGCTGAAATAGTATAGTGGGATCCATGAATAGTACTAAAAGTGCAGTAGGCCCATAAATAGTAGAAAAAATAAGCTGAATAGTAAAATAAGTTGGCTAAAAATAATTTTTCCAAACACACACAAAGCATGCGTTTGGATTGAAATGAAAAATTAAAATTATTTTACTATTCAGCTTATTTTTGCTACTATTTATAGGTCTCACTGCACTTTTTGGTACTATTCATGGGCCCCACTGTACTATTTCAACTAACTTTTACCTTTATCTACAATAATTTTAATAATAAGTTTATAGTTTCAGTAAAATAAGTGGTATCCAAACAGACTTAAAGTATAGAAATTGAGGAGACAAAAGACGTGTGTGGTTAAGAATAAACAAGACAAAAAAAAAGTTAAAAATGAGAAGTAATATTTGTCTAGTGAGGAAAAATAATAATAAAAAATAATAAAATGTTGGAAATTGTGTTATATTGGGCAGTGTGTTTAGTCAAGGAATCAATCAACTGCCCAGCCTTTAGTAGTTTTATTATAATTTTTTTTCTTTAGATTTTAGTTCATTTTTTTTTTTTTTTAAGTTTTTCCTTTTTGCTTGAAAAACCCCAATATATTGTTAAATTGTTCAAATTATGGACCAAAATTTAATTTTATTGGCATAAAAAATATTCAGGGTGGTCCCAATTTTTTCTTTAAAGGTAAATAAATATAAAATTTTAAATTATTATATATATAAATAAAAAAAAATTTCCAAGTCAGGGTGGTCTTGGGACCATTTTGGCCATAATGTGGCGCCGCCATTGGCCCCCAGTATTTGGATTGCTACGAATGTTCATTGTTAGGATGATAACACAAGGCCTTCTATAGACTATAGAGTAAGAAAACTCCAAAACTTAGTCAACATGAATTGCCTTGAGGAATAATTCTGACACTCAAGTTGGAGGCAGTTTTCTTCCCTCTACTAATATAAATACCCTTCCTTCCCAACCTTCTTCCTCAAGAACTCCTCTCAATCTTCTTCTCTTTAGTAGATATATACAAAAGATTTGCTACTATCATGGACTACAGATATGAGTCATCAGAAACTCTCAGGTTCTTTCTTTATATATGACACACACACACTACATAGTTTAGCTTGATTTGAGATTTTTTTTCCTTGCAATAAGTGAAAAAGACGATTCGAACACAAATTCTCCTCGATTGAAAAAGTGCAATATCACTAAACTACAAGACTTTTGGTTGGCTTGATTTGAGATTAGTTTCAAAGATTTCACATCAAATATTTAAATGCGTGATCCTAGTTCTAACTTGATGACTATTGAAAACAGGAACAAGTGTGTAGCATGCTTCAAACAATTCAACAAAATGGAGCACCTAGTGGAGCACATGAGGACCTCGTATCATTCAGTTCATGAACCTATCTGTGGAATTTGTAAGAAACATTGCAGATCATTTGAATCTCTCAGAGAACATCTTATAGGTAATTTCAATTTATCTAGCTAAGAGTAAGTTCCAATATCACGATTCTATTATGGATAAATTTTGAGACATACTTTGCATCTTTCAGGACCATTGCCAAAACAAGAATGCAAAAATATATTCAACATCCGAGGATGCAAATTCTGCTTAGCTATCCTTGATAGCCCTAATGCTCGCTGGATTCACCAAGAAAGATGCCAATTCTCGAGCATAAATTCTGTATAATACTAATCCTCAACTAGAAATCATAAGTTCTTCTCTTTGTATCTATTTTTTACTCTAATCATAGATCAGGCTTTTCTCCATTTTTTTTTCCTCGATGCATAGCTAACCTTTGAAAATATATGATCTTTTCTTGCTATTCCTTGTTATAGGGCCTACTTGCTCGCTTTGCAAACTTGGGCATTCGCGACAATTTGACTGTTGAAAATGGTGGAACAAGAGGGCCGCAAGTAGTTGCACTGGCTTGCAAAATGGTTGGTGGTGGCAGCGATGGCTCCCTTGATCTTTGTGCAAGGGTCTGCCTGATTGATGAATCTGAAAACATCATTTTCCATACTTATGTCAAGCCACCAATTCCTGTCACGAACTATAGGTGGGATACATATATATAAGTCCACTGTCTACATAAAGTTTTGGTTGATTTTGAACTATATAAGAGTATAAGGCTACGTTTGGATTGGGTTGAAAACCAGAGCGTCTGCGTCTACGTTTTTTTTTTTTTTTTTTTTTATTTCACGCGTTTGTGAGACTTGCTGCTACTGTTCATGCACTGTTCAATGAACAGTAGCCGCAAAGTTTGACTTTTCTCACTTTTTTCAGCCAATCAGTGCACATCATGTACTGTTCACGGAGCCACAAATTTCACTTTTCAGCAACTTTTTCATTAAAAATGGGTTCCACGTTACTATTTACACATTTAAAAATTATTTTGCTACAGTGTTTTTTAATTTCAGTTTTCAGTTTTCAACTGTATCCAAACGGACCCTAAGAGTGATGCATTGAATTAACCTATTTTTTGTTTGAAACTTATAGGTACGAAACAACAGGCATTCGACCAGAATACTTAAGGGATGCAATGCCACTTAGGCAAGTGCAGAGGAAGATTCAAGACTTCCTTTGCAATGGAGAACCAATGTGGAAAATTCGACCTAAAGGTGGAAAAGCCAGGATTCTTGTGGGTCATGGTTTGGATCATGACCTTGACCGTTTGCAGGTTGAATATCCAGCAATTATGATGAGGTACTATCTCCAACGAACCTTTAAAATACAGAAAAATGAATGGAGGTTGATTATTGAGTTGACGAACTTTAAGTTAAAGACATGCTTTGGATTGTATCTTCTGTAATGATTATTTGCAAAAGCAGTACAAAAATGCTCTATATACAATAGTGATAAGATTGCCTAAAAAATTAACAATTAAAAATGTCACTTGGACCACTTAAGATGTTGAATTCAGGTCAGGCATCTTTGTGGCTCTCTGGTCTCTTTAATTATAAGAGATGATTTGAATTTATAACAGCAACCCATGATGAGAAATGTATTATATTTCAAAAATGTAAATTGAATATATGTGACTACAGGGATACTGCTAAATACCCTCCACTGATGAAAACAAGCAAGCTCAGCAATTCACTCAAGTATCTAACACAAGCATATCTTGGGCAAGTACCTCTAATATCAATTTTGTTAACCCTTTTTCTTTTGTGTGAATTATCAAATATGGACATTTTATGAGTATAGCGATGTTAGATCTATTATATATATACAGGTACGACATTCAAACTGGCATACAAGACCCTTATGAGGATTGTGTTGCAACACTGAGGCTTTTCATGAGAATGAGATCCCAAGTTCATAAAAAAGAGGACTATCCACTGGCTTCTGACCCACAGAACCGAAATAATTTTGCATCGTGGAGGCAAAATGAGCTTGAAAGGATGTCCCCAGAACAATTGTTGGAAATCTCAAGGTCAGATTACTACTGTTGGTGCTTGGACTCAAGGGATATGTAGTGCATGAATGCATTATGACTAGCTAGAAATAACAATAAAGTGGGAATATGTTATTTCCAAAAGATGTTATAGTTACTTTTACTATGTAAACCAAAGTTATGCTATATGCATGCAGCTGCTTAAATGAATACTTTATAATTTATATGGAAGTCAATGATCAAATATGAATCCTTTATATATAGTTGAGACATTTACTTTGTTTTCTATTTAGTCTTTAAATAAAATTTTCCTTTAATTTGTAGTATTATGAAATAGAGAGATTTTAATCTCGATTGGCATATATCTTTAACTCAAATCAAGCAAACCTTAAAAGGAAGTGATCATCCATGTGTATTGAAAATTGATCAGGTGGGTTAGGACCCGATGCAAGGTCTCCACAAGCCCTAAATAAAGAGAATTACTTATTGGAAGTTGGTCTCTATTTTTTATTTAATGAGTGTTTTCTCTATAAATATTTAACAAGAACATGTTGGATGATTATCATTCTCTCTCCTTCTCCATCTTTCTCATGCAAAAGATTACTTCTTTAGTTTCCATCTTGCATCTTAGTTTTCGAACTATAGAAAAGTACAGTGTTTTGGTATATCTGTGGTGATTGATTCATATAGGGAGTGTAAAACAACCCATATCCATCCGCTTCTACTTTCATATTCAAATTTGTTTAAATAAGGTATGTTAATGTACTTTTCATAAATTTCATTTTGTGGTATTAAAGCCAAAATTAAGTTTTGTTTTCCTCCATAGAAGTATGTAAGAAAATAAATCCTTGATATGTTTTTTTTAAAGTAGTTTTATACATGGAAATACTGTTATTTTTGGATTTCTAGCTGTTGGCGTCAATGAGTTTGTGATGGTCCACGATTATCTAAAAGAACCCTCTCATGATGAGGATTCGAACAAAGTCAAATCTTGCATGATTTGATTAAGTATATTGTGAGATGTTGCATTTGTATTTTGGGTTAAAAATGATTGCCAAAATTTTAGTCTTAGAAATCACTTGTTAATTATATTTGATTCTACTCACAACCCAAACGTGTATAATTCCACGAGATGTTACAATGGTCTAAGATTGGTGGGGTGAAAAGACTAGAAAATGAGGTTTATGTGGGCTGTAAAGTGGTCTCCACAATTCTCTAATTTTTTACCCAAAAAAAACCTAACCAAGATTGTAGATGACCTTTTAAGAACCATGCCTACCCTCATTTAAGAGGGTACTGTGATTCACCAAAGAGTATCATGGCCACATGGCTAGCCCGTCTAGGGTTGTGGATTTTTGAAAATTTTAGTATAAAATTTTTGTTATTTTCAAAAACTAATTAATTTTCACAAAATTAATTAATTTTACATTAAATTTTAAGAAAAGAAGGGTGAGGGTGCATGGAACCTACTAAAATTAATATTGTTGCATGTACAATTAATCTTTTCTGCTTTTTTTTTTTTTTTTTTTTTTTTTTTAGAGTAATGGAGGTGTCATAAATTGCCGGCATTGGTTTGATTTTTTTTTCTTTGACGGAAAACTTGCGCAAAATTCATTCAACAAAATTGATTTTTGGAAACATAAATCAAAGAAAATTGGAATTTTCTAGCAATGCTCAATAAGTAAGACAGAGCGAAGTTCACTTCTTAGTCGATTAGATTTTTTTTTGTATAAACACATAAAATGATATATTATTAACATGTTTCATGTTTTGAATAAGATGTTTTTACTCACATGATTTTTATTTAAATAACATGAAGAGTAAACATATTTTATTTTACATGAATGTGAAATTAATCTCTGTAAATTCCTGATGAAATTGTGTGTTTTTTTTTTTTTTTTTTTTTTTAATGTTGATAAGTGACGTATGTTAGTATAGGGTGTAAAATGAGTTGAGATGTTCTATTTCCTCGTTATATTTCGTGCACATAGGTGCATGAATTATAAATGCTACTTAGGAGATGATTCTTAGCCTAAGATTGTTTTGTGAGATTTTCAAACTTGAAGTTTAAATGTGAATTTGTATTGCCATCTAATTTGGCTAGCTATAGCAATAAAATGGAATAGGTGAATCCATTCAATTTGAATGGTGTTAAGAAGCGTCACAATCAATCAATTATTCAATTAACACTATTATTACTATTTTCATGTTTATTCTAATAAGTATTATTGTTTACTAAAAAAAAAAATCAATCATCAATTTATCTATATTATTATAAAAATTGGATTTTCAAATTGGATGATGCACATAGCGATGATACATGTCCGTTTTTCCAAACCTACCATGATGACACGTCATCTCTTTTTAAAACTAAAAAACTCACAAAGAGACTTTATTAAAAATTATCATTCATTCACTATTAAATTCTTTTATTTTCTTTCTCAAAAAAAATTCTTTTATTTTCTTCTAAATTCTATATATATATATATATATATATCAAAATTTATCCCATTTGCATTTCATCAAAATTTTACATATAATTCTTATGTAATGAATTTTAAAAAAATTTACATGGTCAATATGTTATTCTAATTAATTTTATTTAAATATAAATTAGAAAATTCTTACATAATATTACTTAAATATCCACTTACCTCCTTTAAATTGTCCATAATACTTTTTTCTCCTTCTCTTTTTCCCTAAGTTTAAAGATTTTATTCTTCTCAATTAAAAAAAAAAAAGTTTTAACGGTTTTACAAAGTGGGTTTTTTTTTTTTTCCCTCTTAAATGATTGTTGCACCACTCAATTATTAATGTATTATTAAGAGACCTGTCATTTTACTTTTTCTTTTTCTTTTTCTTTTTTTGATACAAGATAAAATTTCTACTCTAACTTAATATAAGTGTATATGTGTGTGAAGCTCCCTCCTAGAGACTTGAACCCCGACCTTTGTCTTTCACACCCCACACCCCACATCTCACAATCACTTATACTTGTAGAGTGACTATCGCACCAAGGGTATGCGGTGGTAACCTATCATTTTACTTAAAGTAACTTGAAATGTATGTTGTTATTTATTTATGTTGAGTAGCCTAAAAAACAAGTTCTAAAATGTGCTGAATATGTGTAATTAATGTAGTTTTTAAATTTTTTTTTTAAAGAATATTAAGTATTTTAGCCTAATATAAGTGTATGTGTGTGAAGTTCCCTTTTGAAAACTTGAACCCCGACCTTTGCCCCTCATATCCCACACCCCACAAGCACTTATACTTGTGGAGTGACTATCGCACCAAGGGTATGCAGTGGTAACCTATCATTTTACTTAAAGTAACTTGAAATGTATGTTGTTATTTATTTATGTTGAGTAGCCTAAAAAACAAGTTCTAAAATGTGCTAAATATGTGTAATTAATGTATTTTTAAATTTTTTTTTTAAAGAATATTAAGTATTTTAACATACATACATAGAGAAAGATAAGAAGGTCTTAAAAAAAATGACAATAGTGTATATTCAAAAGGGCTTATGTGTAATGTAGTAGAGTAATTGAATTATGAGTACTTGGAAATATGTCCATGAATCCAAACATATGGTGTTGATTATTAAGGTAACATAATTTGAATTTAATATTGTTATTAGTGATTAATGTATTTATGTCTCTAAAAACAATGTATTTATACAAAAAGGCTGCCATTAATTTTCATAACGGATCCTTGATTTTTCAATTACTAATTTAATGCACATTCATAATTATATTTTGTTTCCTACTTTTCATTACAAAAAAAAAAAAAAAAAAAAAAAAAAGATGGATGGGTTGCCAAAAACAAGTAGAGGAAATTTTTTTTTTTTCCTCTCTCTTCATTCCACCATAAAATTTTGATTTTGAAATCTTTATATTTATATTTAAATTAATCTTTATATTCATTTAGTTTTTTTTTTTTTTAATTAGTTACGATGATCGCTGGGATTGTCACAAACAAATTCAACTGTTTCAACATTGCTAATTTATTTCTAGATCAAGCTATTTTAATACCTAACTGTTTATAGATTTCAATTTTAAAAATCTGTTGTTTGCTCTTTTCTTTTTCCCTTTGTTTTACATTTTTTGTACTTTTTAAATTTATGCAATAAGGAGGACGAGAAGAATATGGAGACAATGCCATAGCTATAATTGGTTTAGCTCTTTCAAATCTTTGTAATTTTCTTTGTTGCTTATTAAGTTTTTATTGTTCTCGAATTGTTGCAATATTATATTTGATTTTTTTTTTATTCTTAGGGTTTAGATTAAATTCATATTGATGAATTTTTTTTCAAGGATCCGTCTTTCATTTATAAATTTCAAAATGATTTTTGTAGTTTGATTTTGATCCAGGGAGATTTATACATTGGCATTTGTGGTCATGACATGAATGAAATGGTGTTGAGTTTGGACTACTGGTTAAAGTAAAACTCATCCATGTTCTTCCTTTTTCTTATTCATTTTCTGTCTTTTTGTGCCCATGAGAGCCTAGGGTTATGTTTTGCTATATGTGACGTGATTCTTCTTGACCCATTTGCCTTTCGGCTTGTTTCTTGGGGCAAAATTCTCTTAAACCTGTTTACCGAAACTTAAGAAACTTTAGGTCCTAAAATTAAGGTTGTTTTGTCATGTAGAAAATCTTTGTCAGAAGAGGACAAGAGTACGTCTGAGGAGGATAAATCTTTGTCAAAAGAGATAGTGTTAGTAAATAGAGAAGTTAGTTTTGGTCATAATGGTTTAAGAGGGTGGTCCAAGAATAAATGCATCCTCGGCTAGCCAAAGCTGAGGTTTGAATATGTGGGTCGCCGTCCTGGGGGATGTTCCAGGGAGTTCTATTGGCATGGATGAGCATTGTAGAAACAAAGTACAGAGGGGAGTCCCAAAATATTTGAGGACAAAGCTACTACCACCGCATTAATTGCTTTGCAACTAACTCTCTGGCCGCATTAATGTGGAGGTGATGCCTGAATAGTAGAGGCCAGCCTTACAGCTACTACAGAAGACTTATGGGAGGTGCTGATGGGACAAATATCAACACCAGCCATCTTGCATGCACGTGGAAGGCGAAGACAAAAGGAAAAGTGAATATAAAAGGGAAACGATGCAAGGAAAAGGAGGGATTGGAGAAATCAAAGAAGAAACATTATAGCAATCTAGAATCAAACTTGTAACCATACTTAAGAACATTATATAAGAATTAGTCTCCTCGGACATTGTTGAGGACGTTCTTCCTTCAATTTAAACTTGTATATTTTCACTCCTTTGTCATCGAGCCTACCTAACTTGTTGTTTGGTTAACTAAAACCTAGTTTTTCTAACCCATTCTCTACAAATTCATTGTTTTGGGCTTTTTGGGCCTAAGTCCATTCATTCCTTGCACTAGGATTTCAAATCTGGTCTTTACAATTGGTGTCGTCTGTGGGAAATTACTGGTGTGATAGTGAGTTTGACATCCAACTATGGTAGGTTCTGGTTCAAACCAATCAAAATCCATGGTGTCTTAACGTCAAGATCACTTTCATGAACTCGAGCGAAGAAGAGACCGGGAGGAGAGTGTACGTACTACCCATACTAGTAAGAGCCATTCTCGAGGTGGTAGCCATCTCACCCAAGAGAAAAATACCAAAGCCATGCAGAAGGAAATTGATCACCTAAAGAGAAGCTTGTGCCATGAACGGCAAAAGCAAGCTCCATCCAATTCTGACTTCTCTTCCAATACTGAAGAGGATGGCAGCTATAGGCGCAGATCAAGGACTCCTCTTAGTGAGTCTTTCTCATATGATGAAGACTATCATCATGAACGCAGAAATAGAAATTTGTTCTCGGTAGGCCTAGGAAATGACGCTATGAGTAAAGCACTCAACCAAATTTCCAAGTCACCTTTCATGCGTTGGATTGAAGGAGGGAGACTTCCTCAGCGGTTCATTTAGCTCACATTCACTATGTACAATGGTAGAATAGGCCTTATGGAGCATGTCAGCCACTTCAATCAAAGAATGGCTATACACTCCAAGAACGAGGCCTTGATGTGCAAAGTATTCCCATCCAGTTTGGGGCCTGTGACGATGAGGTGGTTTGATGGCCTGAGGGTAGGTTCCATTAATTCCTTCAAGGAACTCACTCAGCCATTTGGATCCCACTTTATTACATGCAGCAGGGTTCCTTGTCCTTTAGCTTCCATATTGTCTTTGTCCATGAGAGAAGGAGAAACCCTAAAAACATATTTGGACAGATATTAGGAGATGTTTAACGAGATCGATGGGGATTTTGACGATGTAGCCATCAGCACATTCAAGCTCAGCCTACTTGCCGAGCATGGCTTAAGGAAATCTTTGACTGGGAAGCCTGTTACCAGTGTACACTAGCTCATGGATCGAATTGACAAGTATAAAAGGGTTGAAGAGGACCAGCAGCAAGGTAAGGGAAAGCGAAATGTTATCTCTTAGGAGAAGAGGGATTTTAGATCGGACCATTACAACAATAACAAAGCTCGGAAGGATTTTTCTGGGGAGTCTGAGCCTACAGCTCCTCAAGCAGTTAATATTGTGTTCAGAGAACCGGTACATCAGGTTTTGGAGAAGATAAAAAATGAGCAATACTTCAAGTGGTCAAATAGAACAAGTGGAGACCCTTTGAGGCGCAACCAAGACCTTCACTACCAATACCACCAAGAGAGGGGACATACCATCGAGGACTGTAGAACACTATGGAACCATCTGGAGCAATTGGTCAAGGAAGGGAAGTTGCAACAATTTCTATACCAGCCCAATGAATAAGGGGACCAATCAAGGTCAGGGGCTTGGGGGAATACTCCTTCAAGGCCCTTACTAGGTACCATCAATGTCATTTTTGCTACGCTTGGTATAACTGGTTCTCACCCTTCTAGGGTAATGTCTGTAGCTAGGCAACCGCCCGAGGACCTTTACTCCGAGTCGAGGAGAGCTAGGATAGAGGTCTGACCACTATTGAGTTTCTCGGACGAAGAAAAGATTGGAACCATCCAACCACATAATGATGCTTTGGTGGTTACCCTCAGAATATGGGGGTATGACATTAAGAGAGTAATGGTAGACCAGGGCAGTTGTGTAGAAGTCATGTACCCTGACTTGTACAAGAGGCTGAACTTAAAGCCTAAAGATTTGACTATGATTCACCTTTAGTAAGTTTCGATGGGAAAGTTGTTATTCCAAAAGGCCAAATTAGGATGCCCGTTCAAGCTGCCTTAGAGGTGGTGGAAGTAGACTTCATTGTGGTAGACGCATACTCACCCTATACAGCCATTGTGGCCAGACCATGGCTTCATACCCTAGAAGCTATTTCTTCAACTTTGTATCAGAAAGTGAAGTATCCATCAGGAGACCAGATTGAAGAGCTAATAGGGGATAAATCAATGGCTAAACAATACCTTGTGTCTGCAATTGCATCAGCTAGTAGTTGAGGCCTCGGCTTTTGTTGAGGGTGGCTTATAGCAGTCAAAGTCTCTGGTATTAACCGTGAAGGGGCCAGCTAAGGATGCCAAATGTGAAGATTTAGAGAAATTTAATGTAAGTAGTGATCCAAAGAAGTTTTTTCAAGTTGGAGCTCAGCTACCACCTCAAGAGAAAGAGGAGTTGGTGGCATTCCTTAAGAGGAACATTGACGTATTCGCTTGGAATGCTTACAAAGCTCCAGGGGTGGATCCAAACTTCATCTATCATCACTTGAACGTCAACCCGTCCGTCGTCCCCAGAAAGCAATCACCTCGATACTCATCTAAGGATCATTCTGATGCCGTCAAAGACGAGGTGATGAAGCTTAAGTGGGCCGGGGCTATTAAAGAGGTGTTTTACCCTGAATGACTGGCTAATACAGTGGTGGTAAAGAAGAAGAGTGGGAAGTGGTGTGTATGTGTAGATTTTACGGATTTGAACAAAGCCTGCCCAAAAGACCCCTTCCTCATGCCTCGGATTGATCAGCTGGTGGATGCAATGGTAGGCCATCCTCAAATGAGCTTTTTGAATGCCTTTTAAGGGTACCATTAGATACCTTTATCCTTGGACGATCAAGAGATGACAGCTTTTCTCACCCCTATTGGGAATTACCATTACAAGGTGATGCCTTTTGGTTTAAAGAATGCAGGGGCTACCTACCAGAGGATGATAGCCAGGATGTTTGAGCCACAATTAGGGAAAAACATTGAGGTCTATATAGATGACATGGTGGTCAAGAGCAAATTGGAATCGGAGCACATCACTGACCTCAGGAATATTTTTGATATCTTGAGGAGGCACAAGCTGCGACTTAATGCTTCCAAATGTTTCTTTGGTGTCGAATCAGGGAAGTTCTTGGGCTACATGGTCACACACTGCGAAATTGAAGTCACCCCTGACCAAATCAAGGCAATCAACAACCTGCAACCACCTCGAAATCCCAAAGAGGTCCAGAGACTAACTAGGATGATTGATACTCTAAATCGATTCATCTCTTGGTCAACAGACAGGTGTAGGCCTTTCTTTCAGTTGTTAAACAAATGGAAGGGATTTGAATGGACCAAGAAGTGTGCCTTGGCTTTCCAACAGTTGAAAGAGTACCTTTCTCGGCCACCCATTATGTCCAGGCCCGAGGTGGACGAGGTTCTATTTGCTTATATTGCAGTGGCCTCCCACGCAGTAAGTTTGGTGCTGATCCGGGTTGACAGTGGTGTGCAAAGGGCAGTCTATTACATGAGCAAGTCACTACATGAAGCCGAGGTCTGATACTTACCACTTGAGAAAGCCATTTTGGTAGTGGTGCATGGTACGTGTAAACTCCCCCATTATTTCCAATCACACACGGTTGTTGTCTTGACACAGCTCCCACTCAAATCTCTACTTCAGAGCGTTGACTATACGAGGAGAATTGCAAAATGGGGCATGATCCTAAAGGCCTTTGATATCAAATATATGCCTCACACCTCTGTCAAGGGTCAGGTCCTCGCCGACTTGGTGGCTGAGTTTGCCGAGACCTCATCAGAAGATAGATTAGAGCAAAATATGGATGGAAAATTGGTTGGTGTAATCTCCTTGCAAGAGCCTTTGTCCTAGAAGGTCTACATTGATGGTGCAGCTAATCACAGAGGATCTGGGGTGGGATTAGTTTTGGTATCTTCGAAGAAGATCATAATTGAGAAATCCTTAAGACTGGGATTCTTGGCCACAAACAATGAGGCCGAGTACGAAACTCTGTTGGTAGGGATGACCATGGTTCAAAAAATGGGTGGAAAAGTAGTGGAGATTTTCTCTGACTCAAGGTTGGTTGTAGGCCAAGTCTAGGGAGAGCTAGAAGCAAGAGATCTTAGAATGCAAGAATATTTGAGCCAGGTTAGACACTTGCAGTCTAAATTTGAGTCTTTTATTTTATCACAAGTTCTTAGAAGTAGAAATGCACATGCGGACTCTCTCACCACACTAGCAACCTCTTTAACATAGAGCTTACCTCGGGTAATCCTTGTGGAGGACTTGTGCAAACCATCTGAAGTGGAAAGGAATGTGGTTTATGTTCACCAAATAAAGGTTGGGCCTAACTGGATGGACCCTATTATGCTATTCCTTAAAGAAGATGTCCTGCCTGAGAAAAAGTTCAAGGCCGACAAGATGTGGAGAAAAGCCCCTCGATTTTGGCTATCCGAGGACCACAAGTTGTATAAAAGATCCTTCTCTAGCCTATACCTGCTATGGGTACACCCTGAAGTAGTTGAGCTACTCCTAGAAGAATTACATGAAGGGATTTATGGAAGCCAGACGAGAGGCAAATATTTATCTCATAGGGCCCTCACACAAGGTTATTGATGGCTAAATATGCAAAAAGAAGCACAGGAATATGCGAAGAAGTGCGACCAATGCCAATGATTTGCACCAAACATTCATCAACCTGGTGGAGTCCTCAATCCAGTGTTCAGCCCTTGGCCTTTCGCTAAATGAGGCTTGGACATTGTAGGTCCTTTCCCCAAGGTAGCAGGAAATAAGAGATATTTATTGGTTAGCATGGATTATTTCACCAAGTGGGTTGAAACTGAACCATTAGCAAATATCAGGGACATAGATGCAAAAAGATTTGTTTGGAAAAAATTGTCACCCGGTTTGGAATCCCACATACACTCATCTCAAATAATGAACTTCAATTCGATAGTAAAGCCTTTAAAAGATACTGTTGCGATTTGGGAATAAAGAACAGGTATTCCACTACGGCCTATCCATAAGGAAATGGACAGGCTGAGGCTGCCAATAAGGTCATAGTGAGTGGACTTAAAAAGAGGTTGGACGACGCAAAGGGGAAATGGGTGGAAGAGCTGCCACACATCCTTTGGACCTACCGGACTACTCCTCGCAAATCCACTAGGGAGACGCCCTTCTCGATTTCTTATGGGACAGAGATTGTTATTCATCTAGAGATTGGATTCCCCACACTGAGAACGAATTCTTTCACTCCAAGCAACAACGATAGGCTTTTGGAGAAGAGTTTAGGCTTAATTAAAGAACGAAGAGAGAATGCCATGGTCCAATTGGCCTACTATCAACGCAAGCTCAAGTAGGGGTATGATGCCAAAGTAAAGCTAAGGCCATTGATAGTCGGAGACTTGGTCTTAAGAAAGGTTTTAGGCACTACAAAGAACCCAGCATGGGGAAAATTGGGACCCAACTAGGAAGGGCCATATCGTATCACATCGGTGGCCGGAATAGGGGCATTTTATCTTAAGGATTTAGAAGAAAATGCTGTACCATGCCCCTACAATGTAAATAACCTAAGAATGTACTATTATTAATAAAAGCTTTCTTCCCCACATTTGGGTCTACTATATTGTATGTCATGCGTTCTACTATAAATCTTAGTATTAAACAAAACCTTGGTCATGCCTGACTCTTCAAACCACATACCTTGGGAAAATTAATACGCATTGACATCTAACTAAGTATCAAATAGAACCTTGGTCATTCTTGGCTCCTCGGACCACATATCTTGGGTAAATTAATATCTTTTAATCACTATTCTAAGTATTAAACAAAACATTGGTCATCCCTGGCTTTTCGGACCACATACCTTAGGAAAATTAATACTCCTTGACATCTAACTAAGTATCAAACAGAACTTTGGCTATGCCTGACTCCTCGGACCATATACCTTGGGTAAATTGATATCTTGTAATTACTGTTCTAAGTATTAAACAAAACCTTGGTCATGCCTGGCTCTTCGGACCACATACCTTGGGAAAATTAATACTCCTTGACATCTATCTAAGTATCAAATAGAACCTTGGTCATGCCTGGCTCCTCGGACCACATACCTTGGATAAATTGATATCTTCTAATCATTGTTCTAAGTATTAAATAAAACCTTAGTCATGCCTAGCTCCTCGGACCACATACCTTGGGAAAATTAATACTCCTTAACATCTAACTGAGTATCAAACAGAACCTTGGTCATGCCTGACTTCTCGGACCACATACCTTAGGTAAATTGATATCCTTTAATCATTTTTCTAAGTATTAAACGGAACCTTGATCATGTCTGGCTCCTCGGAACGCATACCTTGGGAAAATTAATACTCCTTGACTTCTAACTAAGTATCAAACAGAACTTTAGCCGTGCCTGACTCCTTGGATCACATACTTTAGATAAATGAGTGTCCTTTAATCACCAATACTTCCTATCATTTTTAACAAATGTCCAGACAAAACCTTAATTCATCCCACATACTTAAGGTAAGACAAGCATTTCTTATGGATTACTTAAATGTCAAGGGTGATCATCTACTCTAAACAACAAAGATCTTCGTAGTGGTAACAAACTCAGGTGGATGCTCATGAGCGTCACTTAAAGCATTTACAGGCTTACTTGTATTTGTTCAAGAGTTTATTATCCTTAGTGTCCTTTAAACTTACCAATAAGTAAGGAGCAGAGCAAATTTAAACCTGTATGCAAGTTATATTACTATGTATGTTCTTGAAGTTGAAATTATGCCTTGCCGAGATGGTGGTCTTAGTAAATTTCACTTGTTTTTGCTGCTGATCATATGAAATGGGATAAATTTTCTATTACTTAAGTAGATTAGTGAGAGAAGTTTTACCTCATTACTACTTTCGTTAAGTGTTAGATAGAAAGAAATCATATCAGCTTCAATATGTGAATCACAAGGAGAAAGAAAATGCCCATAACATTCATTAATAAAAGCCTTAAAATAAGGCAGACCAAATACAAAGAGGCAGGTTGATTACAAATTGTAAAAAAATAAAATAAAAGGGCAACCTATTGTTTCATTTTTATTACAAGTTTTTCTTTTGGATTCTTGGGAGGTTAGGTATCTACTACCGTGGTGGACACTTGGGTTTTGTCTTTGAGATCCTCTTTTGAGGGTATGGAGAGAGTTGCCAATACCAGCTCCATGTTTTGAGAAGTTTCTTTTTCCTTAGAGAGATCCTTTGGGGCGATTAGGAGTAGGTCAGCACCTTGGACTACTTCTTTGTTGACATCCCCTGTTTTTGTAGTGTCCTCGGCCTGCTCTGCCACCTTTGAAGAAGTGTTGGCTGCAGGAGGAGCTTTGGGTGGGTTGCCTTGGATTTCACCTGCCTCCAAGGACGTCGGGTCGGCCTTAGAATCCAAAGAGCTTGAAAGGCGTATAACTGGGAAGACGCCTCAACCCCGGCTTGGTTGAGGGCTTCATCCCATTCCAAAGCGCAGTAAGTCCTACATACACTAGGGACTTTGGCCCTAAGCGCGTCCTCGGTCTCAGCCACCCCAACATCGTATTCATGCTGCTCTACTTCTTCTTTGGCTTTTTCTGCCTCCTCCTTGGCCTTCTCAGCTAGAGCCCTGGCCTTCTTGACCTCCTCCAATCTCTTCTTCAGTGTAACAATTTGAGTTTTGGAGGTGGCCAGCAGATCCTCAGCATTACAGAGCAGCAGCCTTTGGCTCTCAGCTTGCTTCTCGGTATTCTCAAGAGCAACTGCTGCATACTTTCTCTCCTTTTCCTCCTCCTGCAGCCTCTTCTTAAGCTCTTGGATGCTCCTCTTGACCACGTTAAAGGCCTCCACGGCGGCATTACGCCTCCCTTTCGCCTCCTTCATCTGTCGATGGCAGTAGTTGGTCATCTCCTCTGCTCGGAAAGAGGCTTGAACAGCCTGCTGAGGAAAGAAAGAAAGATTAGAAAAAAAAAATGAGGAAAATGATTAGAGAAAGAAGAAAAGAGAGAAGAAAAAAGGGCTAAATAGGGGTCATACCATGGCAAGGTATCTTTTGAGGCTGAGGAAAACCTCATGCCTCCTCATGGACCACAGCTCAGCCATGTCCCGAGGGAGCAGTAGAGCCTGTTCCACTGCGTTGGCCACATAGCCAGCCTTTCCTCCTTGGAAATCCCTAATAGAGACATCAGCTAGCAGAGGGGCCCTATCTAGCATTGGCGCGGGAAGCTAGGCTGAAGGCTTGACTTGAATGTCAATCGCTTCTCCTTTCAGCACCCTTCTGCCCCACCTTGGCCTGCTTAGCCACCCTCTGGGCCTCATCCTCCTGAGAGGGGTGGATTTTGCTTGTATCCATTACCTATTTGCCTTTGAGCTCCCTCTTCCTCTTCAGGTTAGCAAGTCCATACAGAAGGGGCAAGATAGGAGGGGGAGTGGGAGGCTTAGTTTAGGCTGCCTTCCCAAGTGCGTCCCTCCCCGGTTAGGACTTTATCAAATCCAACAGACTGGATTTTGGTTTGCGTTGAATCCCCATCTCATCAAGTATTGGTGAGAATGGTGGGTCGAGATCAGGAATTGAAATTTCTGGGGACAAAGCTTGGTTGAAAACTTCAAACTCGTCCTCAGAATTAGGTACTTCAACCACTTTTTCTTCTTCTATGTTGGTGGGGTGAGAAGAGGTGGCTACTCCAGTTGATTGTTGTAGTGGCAAGGTTACCTTTGGTATACCCTCCAAAATGGGCTCTGTGGAGAACGTGTCTACAAGTATGGGCTTTGTGATGAGCATGCCTCCTGGAACAAGAACACCTTCAAGGAGGAGAAAGCCAGGGACAACTACACTTATTCGATGAAGGCGGGGGTCGTTAGCCTTTATAAAGCACTTAGGCACCTGAAAGTTGAATGAGATCAGCTTGTATCCTAGGATTAGGTGAGCCGCTCGTAATTGACCGTCCGTGTTCACAAACACCTTGGCCCTAAGGATTTTGTCTAGGCTATCCTTGTTGACCAGATTTAAGTTCAGCTCGGCATCGTGTTTATCTGCAAAATCATCAAAGAAACAAAGAGCTGTTAGAATCAAGAATTGAACGGATAAAAGAGAACAAGTTAATTAAAATAATCTTCCCAAGCCTAAGACCCCACCTGGTTACCCCTCTCTCGTCAGGTAGGGAAGGCCATCATGCCACTCTCCTGACATGATCAAAAAATATTTGTTCAACCCCTTGTTGGATTCGGGGAGACATTGGATGAGCCTAACCTCAGGATACCTTGATTTCAAGTAGTACCCCTGCCCCTTTGGATGGTGAAGGTTATAGACCCAGTTGACATCGTGGTGGGTCAGACCTAAACCCATCTTTTCATTAAGGGTATCTATGGAGCCTAAGATCCTAAACATATTAGGGGTACACTGAGTGGGAGCCTAAGATCCTAAACTCCACCCATAGGGATTTTCATCCCTCCCTCTATGAAGGCAATCATCGGAATCACTACCTCTCCCTCTTGCCTATCTTCATGCCACTATCCCTCCTTACAATATCCAATACCTACCCCTAGAAGGATCCTATACAGAGCTCTAAAGCTCACCATCCCCTCCTCAGAGTCTATCAGGCTTTTGAATCTACCCATTTTTAGAGAAGTTCAGTAGAATTAAAAGATTGAGAAAAGAGAGTGGAATTGAGGAGAAGGAAATTATAGAGAAAAGAAAAATATATGGAAAAACGAAAGATAAAAGTTTGTGAAGACTTACAGAAAGAATGAGGATATCCTCGAACTGGCCTTTTGTATTTGTGAAGGCACAAGAGAGTTAAGAGAATTGACAGGTTCAGTATATGTGCGCTAAAACGAAATGAATGCTAAGATGGGATGAATGATTGATTTAAGGAGTATTTATACCAAGGAGAGAAAGTTGTGAGCGGGAAAATTCCTGTTTGATTCCCAGTGAAGTCCTCAACCGTTGGATTCGCATCATGCCGTAGATAGTGGGGGACAAGGAGCCGTAAGAATTTAATGAGGATGCGTCTTGAATGCCGTAGCACTAGGAGCGTGCCTCAGGCAGTTAAAAAGGCATCTTCATAAGCAAATATAGTAACATCGAAATCCTCCTTTCTTCCCGAGGAGCTAGAAAGAAGAATTTCGAGGGGCTATTGTAGGGATGTTGGGCCCAGGAGTTCATTATCTATTTATCTATTGGGCCCGTGGCCCAAGCCGAGGAGGAGAGTATGTCCGAGAAGGATATATCTTTGTCAAAAGAGATAGTGTTAGTAAATAGAGAAGTTAGTTTTGATCATAATGGTTTAAGAGGGTGGGCCAAGGATAAATACATCCTCGGCTAGCCAAAGCCAAGGTCCGAATATGTGGGTCGCCATCCTGGGGGATGTTCCAGGGAGTTCTGCTGACATGGATGAGCATTGTAGAAACAAAGTACAGAGGGGAGTCCCAAAATATCTAAAGAGAAAGCTGCTACCACCGCATTAATTGCTCTACAGCTAACTCTCTAGCCATATTAATGTAGAGGTGATGCCTGAACAGTAGAGGCCAGCCTTACAGCTACTACAGAAGACTTATGGGAGGTATTGATGGGACAAATATCAACACCAGCCACCTGGCATGCACGTGGAAGGCAAATATGAAAGGAAAAGAGAATATAAAAGGGAAGCGATGCAAGGAAAAGGAGGGATCGCAGAAATCAAGAAAGAAACACTGTAGCAATCTAGAACTAGACTCGTAACCATACTTAAGAACATTATATAAGAATCAGTCTCCTCGGACATTGCTGAGGACATTCTTCCTTCAATTTAAACTTGTATATTTTCACTCCTTTGTCATCAAGCCTACCTAACTTGTTGTTTGGTTAACTAAAACTCAGTTTTTCTAACCCATTATCTACAAATTCATTATTTTGGACTTTTTAGGCCTAAGTCTATTAATACCTTAGGCTAGGATTTCAAATCGGGTCCTTACATTAACATCCAAGATGAATGTGTAAAGTTAATTGGCTAATATATTTAATATTATCAAAAAAATTAGAAGATCAAAATAATTTAAAAAATGGTAATGTGGCCGATGATTTGGTCTAACTCGGACCATTTGGTCCAATTTCATAAAAAATGGTCTTATTTGGTCTATTTGGTCCACTTTTGTCCAATTCAATCTACTTTGGTTCATTACATTAGATTCATTTCGATTCACTTACCTAGAAATGGGAAAAGACGGGTTTGAATTGAGAGTAATTATCTAAAAATTTGAATTTATTAAAAAATATATATGACAAAAAGTAATATTATTATTTTTAATTGTTTAATTTAATGATTTGTGGTATAATATTTCTTTATATTCTTCCCCCCCCCCCCCCCCAAAGTTGATATTAGTGTTTTTATTTTTTTTATGAATTACACAATTTTAGTATTTTCAAATGATATAATTTGAATTTGAAGAATAATTTTTATATTTTAGATAAAAATTAGGAGATTGTTGTAATTATAGTTCTCTTAAAATTTTAAATCACTCACCTGAGGATATGAAAGCTTTTTTCTATTGACGTATGAAGCTCATCTTGTAATGATCATATATATTATCATACATGCACTCAAAATTATTAATATGACAAAACAAAACCACATGAAACAAGCTATTTATGTTAATGGCTCTGTTGTGTGGTTAGAAGAAATATCAAACTTTTTACTATATATATATATATATATATATATATATATATATATATATATACACACACACATCAACAACAACAAATGGTACCATGAACAACAACAAATTGTAACTATCCCAATGATCGCATGGATCTACGACTAATACTTAATGATTATGAAAATATGTTAATTACCCAACATCAGTGGTCATAAGTTATACTATTTAAATAAGGATTTACAATATAAGTGTGGTCTTTACCCTAACTATGCAATAAAATTGTAAAGTTACTACTACCATGATATGTACACATTGAAAGATCATAAAAAGAATGACAACACTAAAATCATAGGATCTGAACTAATCAAAATCAAGTAGAAAAATTGAATACACATCCAAATATCCAAAGAAGATTTGTAGGCACCATATGAACACTTCTCTTATATATATATATATATATATATATATATATATATATATATATATATATTTGTCCACCAGTAACAACCATTAACAACCTACCACTTAAGATTTATTGTGAAAGTTTTGTAAAAAAGTTGTGAACATAGCATTTCTTTATATATAAAGTCCTAAAACTCTTTCATAGAATAAAAATAAAAAATTCCTAAAATCTCTAATTCTAACACGTAATCCACATCCTAAGAACCTAATTATTAATAGGAACCTAGGTGTTAAAGCTAAAGAAAAAGGGATCCAATTAATAGGTCCATTTAGGGAATTTCTTAATGAACTATTTTAGGAAAGTTTTGATATTATTTTTTATAAGAAATAAAAAGAATAATGCTAGAGATACAAACTATTTAACAAAAAATTTTACAAACTACTGATGTGGTGAGTGATTATTAATAAATAAAAAAGTGATATTAATTGTGAATCTAGATGAAAATCAATAACAAGTTGGTCACGTCAAAATTTAGTAAAAATGTTGTACAAAATTTTGTATCTGTAGCATTACTTGGAAATAAAATTTTGTAAGTGATATAGGCATTTGAAAAGAAGAAAAAAAAAATCGAAACTACTAATATAATTTAATTCATTGGTCAATTGGAATTTTTTTCTATAAGTGATTTTTTAAAAAAGAATTTAGCTTTTTTTTATATTTAAAAAAAATTATAAACTATCAATATCACAATTTAAGGAACCCTATCTGTAATATAAAATTATAATATTGGTATAATAAAATAAATTTTAAAGTGTAGAATAATATAATATGATTTATCAAAGATACTATAGTAGTTTAACTTAACAATATAATCACTCAATAGCCTCAACCTTTACAAGAAAAGATAGATTTACTTAAAATCGACTAATAATAGAATTTTTCACATCAGTCATATATAAAGCATAATATGAAATAAAATAAAATAACTTTATCTTTTTTTTTTCTTTTTTGTATATGACTCATGAGAATAATTTTAGGGGTATAAGAGAGGGTCAAAAAAAAAAAAAAAAAAAAGCTGGTAATTGGTTAGCAATAAATGCTTTTCAATTGGCAAAGTATATATGTGTGGTTTGATACTGAGTCACTATTTTGAAAGAATGGGGGAGAAGAGGGGATAGAAAAGTGTGTGTTGGGGGGGGGGGGGGGGGGGGGGGGTGAGGGGTTCAATAAGGCCTTCGGAGAGGAGGGTAGACAATTCTTGTTTGGCTAAAGCTAAATGCTCTGGGTTCATTCCTCTATGGCTTGCTTTTGTGGGATTTACATCTTCATTCTTTTTGAAAGGGAGGTGTATGAAAAAAATCTGGATTCTTCCATAAGGGATTTGGATTTTTAAGGAGGAATTTAGAATGGCTATTTGCACAACAATCATTGATGATCTTGGTTCTCAAAGAGCCATAGGGGTCAACTGTAAATAAGTGAGGAACCTGAGTCCAAGTAAGAAGGTGTTGTTTGTGCAAAAGTCCTTTTGAAGACCATCTAGGACTAGGTATTTGATGAAAGACGTCAAAACTTATAAGGAGGTCTTTACCAGGTTTAAGTTTGAAAATTATCATTTGAGTCCGATAACTTTACCCAAAAATCATTTTGGTCCTTTAAGTTTGTTATTTTAAGTAATTATTGGATAAAGCTTATACCTGATTAAATTGACCAACTTCAAATTTAAAGGACTAAAATGATTTTTAGGTTGCTCTGGACACTTTTCCAAAAGAAAAATTAAATGAAAATAAATTATGGGTTAAATAGTATTTTATATATTGTTGGGGGGGGGGGGGGGGGGGGGTGCCTTATGTAAAGTGAAGCCTGATATTTCGGGATCATCACCAGCTCACCAATCACCACAGTAGTCTTATCCATCTCCAAATGACTTTTTAAGGCGTGAAGCCCACTGGGACCAACATGGATGCCAGTTTACTATTTAGATTTTTTTTTATTTTATTTTTTTATTTTTTATTTTTTTTACTACTGTGAAGATAGAAAGTTTACTATTTAGATTTTGAATGTGCTAAGAACATGTAAAGTTTTTGTGTAGGGGTGTTGGATGATATTGATAGCGTCATGGGCCGTTTTGATCATAATATGATGACAGTCTTGCGTAAATTATGAGCAGCTTCTGAATTTGCTGCTTCCTGAAGGATGATTTAGTTGAATAATATCAGCGTTTGTTGTTATACTTTTAAAATTGAAGTAGGACAGGTTTGAGATTGTAGGACAAAGCTGTACGTAAAGAGAATTAATGATATGTGACCTTGGGGTTGGACATCCGACTTAAGTTTATGGGTCTCAAATGGGCCCAAAACCCATTTACTCATTATAAATGGGTTTGAATTGGGCATTTAACTCATTTAATCAATTAATTATAATTCAAACCCAACCCAACTCAACCCATTTATTATAGATAAAAACCAACCCACTCGATTACCCAATAATCAATGAATATATATAACAAAAATACCACAAAAACCTCTAAATGACCAAAATACCCTTAAATCTAGAAAATTACCAATGAATACTTATGTTAATTGAGTTAATACTCATTTGACCAAATTAATAATTTGGTGAATTTGGTCTTATTTTAATGGGTGAGTTTGGTTGGGCAAATGAGTTTGGATTGATTTTACCACCCCTAATTAAGATCAAGTAATAGACATGGCCTGAGCTAGAATAGAAAGGTCCAAAGTACAAAGCTTATTAGTTATTACTTCAAGCTGCACAACTAATTAGATGCTCCACTGTAAATTCTACTCAAGGTTGCATTAGAAGTAAGAGTTTCTTTTTTATTTTCCTTTATAAACTATGATTGCTGTTGATGCCTGTTAATCATAAATCAATTGACTATCATAAATGATTAACCTAATAGGTCGACTTAGTTTTGTTAAAATAAAACAAAGGGGTCTAAACTGTACTCTCAAGTGCATTGAGGTTTATTCTCAAAAAAAGAAGAAAGTGCATTGAAGTTCTTTTCCAAAAAAAAAAGTGCATTGAGGTCCACTCTAAGATGCATTCATGGAGCAGATCCAAGGTGCATGAATGGAGCAGATCTAGACTGCTGGGATGAACATCATTCTCTGAATAGTGATAATTGGATTCCTAGAATATAAATGGTCCCCTCTCAAGCATCTGGAGTTGTACATATCTCTAAACGAACTTTTCTTTTAACCAAAAAAGAGTGGACCTCAACATTTAATTTTGGTCATTTGAGGTATACTAGAAGGCTCGTGGAGCAATATGCCACATAAAAATTGTGGCAAAAATTTTTTTTTTAGATGGTCCTAGATTTTCTAAAAATAATGAATCTTCTAGACTTTATTTGTTACGGTACTATGAGATGAGGCCAAGCCCTTAGTTTTTTTGGTTTGGTTTGGGTCTAGTATTAATTACTTTATTCCCCACATGGGTATTACACGTTTAGTATTCCTCTAGATACCATAAGGGCATGACACGTCTTAAAATGATCATAAGTTGGTCCTTACTTGGGAGCTGTACCCAATTTTTTTTACTCATTGTATTATAACTTATAACGTCTAGTATTAATTCCTTTATTCACCACATGGGTATGACAAGCCTAGCATTCCTTTAGACACCACAAATGTATGACACGGCTTAAAATGTTCATAAATTGGCCCTATACATGGGAGTCGTACCCAGTTTGTTTTTACTCACAATACATGTGTTATAGCGGCAGAATTTATAAACTCTACCACAAAAGGTTAGATAGACCTTACTAAACACATTGTATTACAATGGTAATGTTTCCAATGATGAAACCGGAGCACGAAACCCTAATGCTTTAGGATTTTGGTCATAGAATGTGGTTAAGCCCGAAGGTAATGAAAAATATATGGGGTCAATAAAAGTCAAGAAATTATTGTTTGAAAATATGAATTTGAAAAGAAAACCTACTTGAAATGCCTCCAAAGTTCATACGTATACCAATATTCCATTGATCCTCCATTTACATAGGTTCATAAATGCTTACGCGTTCAAATCTCTCTTTCTATCACATTATTGAAAACGATAATGAAAAAAACACTTTTTCAGGTATTTCATGGTGCAAATCTCATAATCTATTTTGATGAAAACTGGGACCATACAAAGAATGCAGAAGGCATATTTGGAGAAACGTTCGAATGAAAGGTACTCGCAATGTAAAGGAGAGGAGGAAAAAAAACACAGGTAAAATTATTCTAGTTGATTTGTCAGTGGGTCCAAATCTTTTGGATCATAAAAAATGTTTTGTATTAGGACAATAGAATTTAGTCTTGTGGGGGCCATCTCTATGTGAGACTAGAAAAGAATTACCCTAAAAATATTCAGTTGACATTGTTCATCAATTTGGAATCCATTCTGTCTCAAAAAAAAAAGGAATCCATTCTCTTCATCCATCTAGTACTATGAATAGCTTCCTCAACGTACTTTCTTCTTCTTCTTCTAAGGTCCTCCTATTACTCTCTCTCTTTAAAAAAAAAATTCAGAACTGTTTTTCAACTGTCATGGACAACAGAAATGATCAGTCGTCATCAGAGACAAGGTTCTCTCTCTCTCTCTCTCTCTCTCCACACACACTAGATCCATTTTCAATAACATAATGTAAAAATGTTAATAACTCAATTAATAGGTCTCTTTGTAGTTTGAGGAGAATTCCGTTTCGGTATTTGATTCTTGTTAGTTGTCTGAACTCGTAAACCATTTGTTGCTTGTTGTACATGATAATTGCCCTATAAAATCAGAGGTGGAGCCATTTATCTTTGGGGGGCCGAAGAAAATATAAATAATTAAAAAATTTCTCCTGATATACTATGTACTATATCCATACTACATAGAATGGTGTTAATAAACATAATTCAATGTACAACAAAAGTTTAATACTGTTTTATAACTCAATAGTTTTTTACTTGCTCATGCTCTAGTTTTTCAAATTAAATTACTACTTTTTTAGAATATAAATTACAATTTATTAATTGAGTATAATAATCTATGTAGGGAATTAAACACGAAATTCCCAAACCTATGAGAAACAAAATAGAGAAAACACACGCAAAAAAAAAATAATCACACGTACAAGACAGTATTTACATGATTCGGTAATTTGCTTACGTCTACGGAGTTGTAGGGATTTCACTATTATCAGTAAAAAAAATACAAAGTGCGACAGTAAAGTTTTTTTCTCTCTCAAAAAACTACATAAAGTAATCCTAATCACCAAAACAACGGTTTCTATATCCTACGTACAGGATTCACAATGAGCTACAAAATGGGCCAAAACTTTTTCCCGGGGGCCTATTGGCCCAATCCTCCGCTCAATAGACTAAGCCTTAGAAAGTCTCCCATTAAAAAATCACGCAATAGTATTTCTATATCCTCCACTCCAGTTAAGAATGCAATAGTATTTTATTTCTTTGGGCTAAGCTTTTAAATTTTAATTCGTACTCTCACTACAAAAAAACAAGGCTATCCCAGCGTTTTCAAAACCGCTGGGATAGCCCCAGAAAGCGCTGGGATAGGGTCAAAATTCCTATCCCGGTGTTTTTTTTCCCAGCGCTTCAAACCGCCGCGTAGTGAATGTGGGTATAGGGTCGACGGACCTGTCCCGGCGCTTTTCAAAAGCGTTGGGAAAGGCATATGCCCTATACCAGCGCTTTTGAAGCGCTGGTATAGGCCTTTTAAATCATATTGATTCAAGACCTATACCAGCGCTTTTGAAAGCGCTGGAATAGGTACTACCTATGCCAGCGCTTTCAAAAGCGCTGGTATAGGTCTTGAATCAATATGATTTAAAAGGTCTATACCAGCGCTTTTGAAAGCGCTGGCATAGACTATACCTATTCCAGCGCTCACAAAAGCGCTAGTATAAGTCGTGAATCAATATAATTTAAAAGGACCTATGCCAGCACTTTCAAAAGCGCTGGTATAGGTCCTTTTTTAAAAAAAAAAAATTTTAGCACCTGTAATGTACCTAAAATACATATTTTTCAATACTTATTTTATAACACCTGTAATGTACCTAAAATACATATTTTTCAATACTTATTTTATAACACCTGTAATGAATCATAATTCATATTTTCCAATAGCAAATACAATACCACATTAAACCAACAAATTAAATATATCTACTTATAATTATTTACAATAGCAAATACAATACTTATTAATGATGAAAAATCTTCAAATGTTGAAAAATCTGAACTTAATCATGGGTAATAATCAAGAATATCTTCAAATGTTGGCTATAATGAAGAGCCATAATTTTGTTCAAACTCAGACCACATATCCTTGGATTTCATTTTTTGGAGCAAATATATATCCATGTCCTCACTTTCTAACTCATCCAACTCAATCTTCCCCTCATCAAACCCACCTCTTCAAACCCACCTCTAGCCCTCAATCTCTCATCAAGGGCATTAAGTAATTGTCCTTGTACCATAAATTGCCATGCCCATTCTTCCAAAGGAGCCATACATATACTTATCGATGATGAAAAATCTGAACTTAATCATGGGTAATAATCAAGAATGCCTTGAATTTGACTCCATAGCTTATGTTGAAAAAGCTTTAAGATGCTAGACCACTCCAATCACCTAGGAACCTAGTGTTCACGAAACTAAAAAATATAAGTCTAAGTCAAGTTAGATCCATACTTGGTCTGCCTAGGGCTAATCACTGAACACACCAATGCATGAGTATTACTCAAGTAGTAATAGATAAAAAGTAAACTTAGATGATCACATAAAAGGTAGAATTATTAAGGAAATTCCAGCAAGAATGACTAAGTTCATTATCAATAATTATAGCACAATAGGAACAACACAATCAACACTCCCAAAACAAAATACACTATCTTATATCTTCGTGCAAATAACCCGCTTGCTCCAAATCAACAACCTACCATAGTAGAATATTTGAATTTACTAAGAGGAGATAAAATAAATTCACACATAGTTGAACAATAATATCACAATATTCACAAGACAATCAACACTCCCAATAATGAAAAGTAAACCACCTTATATCACCGTGCAAACCACCCACTTGCTCCGAATCAACAACTCACCACAACAAAAAATTTGACATATAATTATATACTAATAGGGTATTTTGAAGTAGATTTTACTCTCCCTTGAGCAATTCATTGGTTTGCTCCCAGAAAGAGGAACTCAAACTTACAATGAGCTGCTAATCTTACAAAATCTAAGTCTAAATTATAGACTACTAAGATCACTTAAAAGACGTAAATTAGGTGACTTCACGTCCAAAATCATGTAAAAAGAGAAGAAACTACTAAACTAAGTACATTGAGAGAACAAACTATAAACTAAAATAGAGAGAGGTGTACAAAGATATACAAACCAGAAGATAAGCTCCAATATTTTCCTAGTTTGCATTTGTTCCACAGTAAACATGAGCTATTTAATAATTTAATCATACGTAGTCAGAGAATGAGAGGTTAACTTACTAGTTGCTACCTTGCTTTGCTCCGCAGGGGATGCTAAAGATATTGCAGTAGCCACCAAATGTTTAATCTAGCAATTTAACAAATCCAACAGTCAGAATTGAGTTGTTTTTTATTTTAATAAAAAATACAATGAAAAAGTAAAATAAAATTATCAACTAAATTGAGTGGAAAGATTAATGCATAGAAGCATTGTTAAAGACACTTGCTTGATTCGTGTTTGAAATATTGATAAATTAGACGTGCCATAACAGACTTGTAGTTCTAGTTGTAGTTGTAGCTCTCTCTCTCTTTCTCTCTTGGGATATATATTGATAGATGATGTATCTAAAATCTTGCACTCTCTTACACTATGCAAATATTTTTAGTATAAAAAAATTAAAAAAAAAAAAAAGATTGCAAGAAGTCAAGAGCAAAACTCACTCATCAATTCAAAAGGAATAAAACTGGTAGAAATTATTTAATTGTCAAATTGCAAAGGCATGTTACATATTAAATAATAGTATTTATACATTATTGTCATTCAGGTCAATTTAGATTGTTATTTGGAACTAGCTGTTTGCAAATGTTAGCTATATTTTTAGTACTAGTATACTTGGTCAATGCTACATTAAGCACTCAAAAAATAAAATTCAATGAGTTGGGTCCACTTCAGACGAAATGGTTGGCTAAGAAACCAGACATGAATTGACATAGATGAATGAAAGCCTTCAGCTTGACATAAATGCCCTGCAAAGTACCATGTTGGCAAAAAAGAGGGGGGGGGGGGAATATATATATAACGTAGCCAAGTCTAGATACTCAATAAGGATGGTGAGACAAGGACATTTGACCCATAACCTAAAAATCTACTAATAAAAGAAACGGCCACATTTTAGGCCATGAAATGAAAGGACCAAAATCAGAAAACCGTTAAGTTATTAGTATTGAATGCATTAGCCTTTTCACATCTCAATTACATCAAGATGTAACTAAAAATCATTGAAAGAACTCTTATAAGAAGACCATACCACAATCGAATGCAATAACAGGCTTCAATTTTACCTCTTCTTCCTGAAAAACAATCAACAAATAAAAACTAAATAATTGGTAAAATTAAATGACTAAAAGATTGTAGTTAAGGGTTAAAAAAAACTTCACACTAAACTTGCAAAAGAAATACAACAATAGCAATAATACAAATGAACTTAGTAATATCATAAATAAGGGTGAAAAGTACCAACTCATCACTCATACCTTCACCCTCAGTTTCTTGGCTAGCTTAGATACATGACATTGAGAAAGCTCCCTACTTTGTTGATCCTAAACACAAGTAAAACTATAGAGGTAAAGAAACAAAATTTGTAGGCATAACTAAAGTGGACATCACTTAGAAATTTTTCATGTGATTAAGAAATTCTCACAATTAAATCAAGGTATAAAAGTGTCAAAGACCGCTGCATGAATAGACAAGCTCTTAAAGCAAGCACTAAAAAAAAAATAGTTTGTTTCTCAAATGTGTTTAATGTAAGACCCAATGAAGACATCCCTCATATTTAGCATTGCAAAAAAAAAAAAAATTTAACTTGTATATGATAATTAAAAAAAATTAATAAAGCATATATATATACACACAAACCTAGTAAATTTCGATCCCCTACCAGCAGTTTTCCCATAATGAAAATAGTATGAACCGGCAGCCCTAGTCCAAACTCAGCTTCCTCCACATACTTCCAGAACTTCCATTCTCCACCATCAATTACCTCAAACCCCACTTGTTCCAATACCTATAAATATCCCAAATTCACTACTGTAAAATTCAAAGTAACTCACATTTTCTCTGCATTGTTAAAAAATCAAATACAACTAATTTTTACACACTTAAGGTTTAACTTCTCACTAAATACTAACCCAAATTCATTATTAGGAAAAAAAATACAAATGCCTTTAAATGGCTTTATTAGAATCGTAAACTCAAAATAAAAAAATTACATGGTTACAATCTGATTCGCATATGGTGAAAATATAACATTTCGAACATAGTTTCCAAATAAAATTAAAAAAAAAAAAAGTAGAAAAGGAAAAAGGGTATACCTTTGTGAGAGCAGAATGGAGATCGAAGTTGGTCAAATTGATTCCATTTCTATTAAAAATCAAAATTCCTTCTCACTTAATAAGATTGTCAAGCTCTTCTTAAGCATCAAGCTAATAGCCTTAAGTGACAAGCATCTATAGCTAAGCCAAACATATGATTATAGTCAAACCCAAAAAGACAATTCAATTTTCATTCCCAAGAAATTTGAAAGCAAGCACCAGAAGGTTTGTTGCACCATAACTTATACCCATTCTTTTGCAGTTTTAAGAAAAATTCCATTGGAAGTGTAATAATTCTATGAAGATAAAAAAGGGAGCAGGAGCTAGGATGCAAGAGAGAAGAAGAAAGCTCTAGTTAATAATTCTATGTACACCCTTGCTAAATCTTGTGTCCAAAGTTCTAGTTACTTAAATTTTAAGATTTTAAAATATATCAATTTTGACGAAATTATTGCTCAAAAGTCTTGCCTCCATGTAACAGACCAAAAAGATTTGCAAGCAGTTCCCACTCCCTAGATACAACTAACTCAGCTATCTAACTATATATTTAGGAAATAAGAAAGTTTTGCAAGCCGTCCCCACTCTTTTTATTGCTTTGATTAATGAAATCAATAGTAAATAGCCCGGTAACATTAATATGATTGTTGATCTCGGTAATATATAATCAATACAAATATCAATTCCCATATTAACGATTTAAAAATGTGCTTTGACTAATCAAATCAACATGAAATGGCCTAGTAAAGTTAGTAAGATTTGTTAATCTTGGCAATATATAATCAATACAAATATCAATTCCTATTAATGATTTAAAAACATTTAACAATGAATCGTTTAATAAGGAAATATATACAGGCAATTGATAGTTTTAGAATCTCACTAACATTTGAAAAAGTTTTCTAATTACTAAAAAACCAGAAATTTAACATCAAATATATATACAAATATTGCTACAAAATAGAAATGAGAGCTAGAGAGACTTACCTTGCTTTGGGTAAACTTTAATCAAAACCAAATCCAAAACTGAAACCCACACAATCAACCAATAGTTACACAAAAATAAACACATAACCCAAACCAAACTTCAACCAAAATCAAAACCCACACAATCAACCAATAGTTACACAAAAAAATACACATAACCCAAACCAAACTTCAACCAAAATCAAAACTAAAAAACCAGAAATTTAACAACAAACATATATACAAATATTGCTACAAAATAGAAATGAGAGCTAGAGAGACTTACCTTGCTTTGGGTAAACTTTAACCAAAACCAAATCCAAAACTAAAACCCACACAATCAACCAATAGTTACACAAAAATATACACATAACCCAAACCAAACTTCAACCAAAATCAAAACTAAAAAACTAGAAATTTAACAACAAATATATATACAAATATTGCTACGAAATATAAATGAGAGCTAGAGAGACTTACCTTACTTTGGATAGGGTCTGTGGTTTTGGGTAGTATTTTTGTGGTTAAAATTTTGGAAAAGAAATGGTGGGTTTTGAGTAAAGAAGAAGAGAGGAGGAGGGGAAGTGGGTTAAGGAAGAGGGAGAGGGAGAAAAAATGTGGGTGAGAGGAAAACAGCTGAACTAAAGAAGTGGGAGACCAAAAATGAGAAACCAAAGTGGTGGGAAGGTGAAAAAAATAAGTGGGAAGTCTGAAAATTTTTAAGTGGTACGAGGGACCTATTCCAGCGTTTTTGGAGACCTATCCCAGCACTTTTGGAAGCGCTGGAATAGGTGGACCCTATTCCAGCGCTTTCGAAAGCGCTGGGACAGGTCTATCCCCATAAAGGAATAAGTGATCTTATCCCGTTGCTTTTGAAAGCGCTGGAATAAGGTCCACCTATTCCAGCGCTTCCAAAAGCGCTGGGACAGGTCCCTCCATTCCCTCATGGAGAGAGGCCTATCCCAGTGCTTTTTGAAACGCTGGAATAAGGTCCACCTATTCCAGCGCTTTCAAAAGCGCTGGGACAGGTCTCTCCATTCTCTTATGGAGAGAGGCCTATCCCAGCGCTTTCCACCTATTCCAGCGCTTTAAAAAGCCCTGGGATAGGTCTTTCCATTAGCATTTTCTTGATTAATAAAAATTATATTAATTAATAAAAATATTTTTTAATAAAATAAATTATATTAATCAATAAAAATATTTTTTAATAATTCAATTTAACAAAATTGAATTTAATAATTCAAACTAATTTAATATATTTTAATTTAATACTTCAAATTAATAAAATATAATTCCTCACTAAAAATTACTAAAATATAATGTGATAGCTAAAAAAAATTTGTAAGATGTGACTCGAGGACCAACAATATTAAAATATAACCATGAAACCTACGAAATGACCAAAATACCCCAAAAACCAAAAAAAATTACCAAAATATCCCCAAAATCAAAAAATGACCAAAATATCCCCAAAACCCAAAAAAAGACCAAAATACCTCCCAAAAACCAAAATTTGACAAAAATACCCCCCAAAACCTTAAAATGACCAAAATACCCGCCAAAAACCAAAAATACCCTTAAAACCTTTAAAATGACTAAAATACCCCCGAAACCAAAAAATTACCAAAATAATCATGAAACCTACAAAATGACAAAAATACCCCTAAAACCTAAAAATGACCAAAATATCCCCGAAACCCAAAAAACGACCAGGAGTATTTTGGTCATTTTATGGACTTCAGGGGTATTTCGATCATTTTTTAGGTTTTGGGGGTATTCTGGTAATTTTTAGGTTTTGAGGGTATTTTGGTCATTTTTTGGACTTTAGGGATATTTTGGTCATTTTTTGGACTTTGGGGGTATTTTGGTCATTTTTTTGGGTTTTGGAAGTATTTTGTTCATTTTTTTGGTTTCAGGGAGTATTTTAGTCATTTTTTTTATGTTTCGAGGGTATTTTATTTTTAGGTTTTGGAGGTATTTTGGTAATTTTTTGGGTTTCGGGGTTATTTTGTTTTTTTTTTTTAGGGTATCTTGGTCATTTTTTATGTTTAAGGGTTATTTTGCTCATTTTAGTGGTTTTGGGGTATTTTAAAGTTAGTTGATTTGTAGAAATGATACTTGGATCATAATTAGGTACCAATTTAAAACGCAATAAACATTAATATTAATTGGGTTTAATTGGGTTAATACTCATTTCACCCAATTAATAATTGAGTGGGTTTGAGTCTCATTTAAGTAGGCGAGTTTGGGTGGGCAAATGGATTTGGGTTGATTTTGCCACCCCTAGTATTATTCAAATAATCAAGGGGTTTTCCACCTTTTATATGCATGGGGGGTGCTTTTGTCATTTTCTAGTTTTTAGGATTCATTTCAATGTTTTGGGGATATTTCGGTCATTTTTTATGTTTTGGGGGTGTATCAATCCTTTTCTGGGTGTCAGGTGTGTTTTGGACATTTTTTGTCTTTCTAGGGGCATTTTGGTCATTTATTTGACTTATAGGGGTATTTTGTTCTTATTTAAGTAATCGAGGGTATTTTGGCTAGTTTTAGACACAAGGGGTACTCTAGTCATTTTCAATGCCTTAGGGGGTGCTTAGGTCATTTTTGATATTTTGGGGTTATTTTAGTCATTTATTAGGTTTCGGGGGTATATTATTCTTTTTCTAGGTATCGGGGTGTTTTTGCTCTTTTTCAATGTTTTGGGGGGTACTTTGGTCTTTTTTTAGGTTTAGGAGAGTATTGGTCATTTGATAATTAACAAATCCCTCCACAAGTATAAGTGTTTGTAGGATGTGAGGGGCAAGTGTCGGGGTTCAAGTCTCCAGGAGGAAATTTCATACACATATACACTTAAATTAGGCTATAGTAGAAATTCTATCTTGTGTTAAAAAAAAAAAAAAATCCCTATAGGTGACCTATTCCAGCGCTTTTGAAAGCGCTGGGACAGGTCCTTCCATTCCTTTAGGGAGAAAGACCTATCCCAGCGCTTCCAAAAGCACTGGGATAGACCTCTCTTCATAAGGGAATGGAAGGACCTGTCCCAACGCTTTTTGAAGCGCTGGAATAGGTTGACCCTATTCTAGCGCTTCCAAGAGCGCTGGGATAGGTCTTTCTCCATAAGGGAACGTAGGGACTTGTCCCAGCGCTTTTGAAAGCGCTGGAATAGGGTCCACCTATCCCAGCACTTTCAAAAGCGCAGGAACAGGTCCTTCATTCCCTTATGGAGAAAGACCTATACCAGCGCTTTTTGAAGCGCTGGAATAGGGTCGACTTTATTCCAGCGCTTTTAGAAGCGCTGGGATAGGTCTTTCTCCATAAGGAAACGTAGGGACTTGTCCCAGCGCTTTTGAAAGCGCTGGAATAAGGTCCACCTATCCGAGCGCTTTCAAAAGTGCAGGTACAGGTCCCTCATTCCCTTATGGGGAAAGACCTATCCCAGCGCTTTTTGAAGCGCTGGAATAGGGTCGACCTTATTCCAGCGCTTTTAAAAGCGCTGGGATAGGTCTTTCCCCCTAAGGGAAATCAGTAACCTTATCCCAGCGTTTTTGGGCTTCCTATAACAGCGTTTTTGAAAAATGCCGCTATAGGCCTCCTATTGCAGCGCTTTATAAAGCGTTGGTTTTGAGCCGCCGTAATAGGATTTCCTATACCAGCGTTTTCAAAAAGCGCTGGTACAGACTTATCTATTACGGCGGTTTGTAAAAACGCTGGGAAAAAAACGCTGGGACAGGACGATTTTTTTGTAGTGTCTGGACTTTTTGGGCTGGTGAATGATTGGGTAATAGACTTGCATTTTTAAGAGTTTTCAAATGTTCTTGGCTTTTGAACCTTTTATAAGTTCATTGATTATATCTATAATTTATAAATATACAAAAATATCTAAGTTTATAAATAAATGTAATATATATATATATATATATAATATATATATAATATTGTTGTAACTTTATTATGTTAATAAATTACAAATAATATTTAACCAAAAAAAAATTACAAATAATAATATTGTTGTGGCATGTGTCTTTTTTTTTTTTTTTTTTTTTTTTTTTTTTTTTTTTTTTCAAACTAAAGAAATAAATATCGGAATGAAAAATAAAAAATATTAATTTTTATATAGGATAAAGATTCTTGACTTTGCAAGTCAAGAAATAATTTGAATCATTATGTAGGATAAAGATTCTTATTATTATCGATCATTTTCATTTCCTCTTTCACGGCTTTCACCCAAAACATCCTGCTTCTTCAAAATCATCTGGTTCAATAACTGAAAAATTGTACATTCATAGATGTCTCAAAAGCTTCTAAACTTTCTTGGAGGAGCTCTAATGAAGATGACCTGGGGGGATGATGGTTCTCTACTTTAAGGTGATTGCAACAATGAAAATTCTTTCATTGTCTTCTCTTGATTGGTGTTATGCATCTTCTTGGAGGAGCTCTAATGAAGATGACCTGGGGAAATGATGGTTCTACTCTTTAAGTGATTGCAACAGTGAAATTTCTTTCATATTCTTCTCTTGATTGGTGTTATATATGAATCTTCTTGATCTGCTTTAGAAATTAGAGGTAATCTCTGCAATTTCTTTTCGTTCTAATTCCAAGAAACTTCTGTTGAGAAAACATACCTTGATGCAACAAACTTTCGCAACAATCTGTTTCGATTAGTAATACATTCATCATATGAACGCATTTGACTTACAACTTCCATAATTCTTGAAATATAATATCCCATATCTTCTATCTCCTTCATTTTGGCATTCTCCAATTCTCATTAGAGAGATTGAAGTTCAATGCTTAATTGCTCATTAACTTTGTTGCCTAGAAATTTATTCTTCAAAATATCCCGTGCATCTTTGGCTTTGAAGGCATCAATAATATGTGGGAAAATCGCTTCGGAAATTCCTTACTGAAGAAATAGAAAGTCATCACGTACGTTCTTTGTACGGCTGCCATTCATACTTCTTGACTTCACTCAAATTTGCTTCTTGAGGCTCAACATAGCCATCCTCACACTGCCGCATAAAGTTTTTAAAAATATATTGTAAACTAGGCTCTGTGAACAAAATATGTTGGGTCTAGTGGAATAGGTTGTTGATGATGGAGAATAGGAATTGGTGTAGAGTAGCTAGCTAGTTACTGCAGAACCCAAACACTCGGAACCAAAGAAAAAGAATTGCTTTTTGTTTTATTTCTTGAAAGTATACAACAAATGATGTTTTCCATGCAATGCATAAAACAATGGCCAACGTAACTATGCGTTTTTATACTTATGCTTGTTCACTAACTCCCCTCAAAAAATAAAGTATAGTAGATTGATTAATTACTTAAACTTCATTTATTGTTTTACTAATTAAAATGATGTTGCTGAAAGTGTATTAACTTAAATACAAGGATAATCACAACAAGGAACAAGTGTGCTGCATGCTTTAAGCAATTCGTCAAAATGGAGCACTTTGTGGAGCACATGAGAACCTCATATCATTCAGTTCATGAACCCACATGCAGAATTTGCAAAAAACATTGCAGATCTTTTGAATCTCTAAGGGGACATCTTATTGGTAATCTGCAATTTTTCTTTTTAACTTCAAACTGCTTGATTCCATTAAAGACAGCTTGTGATAATTTCTCTCCTCTAACAGGCCCACTGCCAAAAGAAGAATGCAAAAGAATTTTCAGCAATCGAGGATGCAAATTCTGCCTAGTTATCCTCTGTTAGGTTCTAAAAACTTAGGTATTTATGTATTTAGAACTCTAATATGTATTGTTGGCAAACCATGATCAAAACAATGTGTTTAGAAGTGTTTTAGTCTTGCTCAAAGTTGAACATTTTATGTAAAGTTGGAATCAAGCTAATGCAGAAAGCATTATGCATTTCGGCTTGGCTCGATCGATCGAAGCTCAGGCAAAATGTTTTTTTCTGCAGATTTCCAACTCAGCCCTAGTTGTTCAAAATGTTTTAGGGTTTTATAATTTGTCCTAAGTATAAAAGGCAAACCCTAACCACGTTTTAGTATTGCTCATATTGCGGTTTGTGTAAATCTCTTGTGAGATCTAAAGGAGTTTTCCTTTACACAAACTTAGGGTTTTCAAGGAGGAGATATTATCTACACCTTTATGATCAACTTGATTGCTGCCATTGAAGTTTAAAGAAAACACAAGCGGGTGTGCTTGTATCTGGTGGTGAATCCAAGAAAGAAGGAGTCCGTGGATTAGAAACTTGCACGTGGTCGTGTCAGTAAGTTCTACTGGTTGGTAGCAATAAGAAGTCGAACGTGGGGGCTTGTAAGTCTTATTGTATGAACTTTGATTCTTTCTAGTGGATTTGCTTTTTACCTTGAGGATAGCTAGGTTAAATCATCCCCAGGTTTTTTACTGGTTTGGTTTTCCTGGGTTATCATATCGTTGTGTTTTTTATTTTCCGCTGCTATACATTGGCATGATATATTTGTGTTAACCTAGATTTGTTAATTTGACTAAGTAATCACTTGGCTAATTACCTAGGTTAATCTGATTGTGATTTTAAAGGATCTAAAATCCATCAAGTGGTATCAGAGCGGGTTACTCTTTTGTTTTAGATCTTTTGATTTAAGAGCTGATCCTTGACCCCTGTTGTCATGGATTATTTGAAGTGTCTTTCTGATCATGTTTCTACTCATGCTTCTGTTGATCTTATTGATGCCTGTGAAACTCTTCGTAAGGAATTATTGAAATCTATGAAAATTGCTGAGAAATTCAAGGAAGAGTTAAAATTGGCTAATCTTGAAAAAGAGGAATTGATTGTTAGATTAGATGAATCTAATAAAAAGAATGAATTTTTGAGAAATCAAATTTCCTCTCAAGATGAAAAGATGAAAAGCTTGGAACAAAAGTTAGTTGAATCTAAAGCTAAAATTGAAAATTTGACTAATACCAAGCTTGCTGTTGATAACAGAAGTATTTCTGTTTCTCTTAAGCCTAAAACTGAAAAAGTTTATATTTCTCCTTTCAAGAGGAATGATAAAGAAAATGCTTATTTTGCTAGGTTAGACAAAGATAAAAGTTCTGATGTAGATGCTGAAATTTCTAAACCTATGTCTAAACCTACTTTTAGAGAGCATAATAAATCTGTTTTTGTGCCTACCTGTCACCTTTGTGGTGTAGTTGGTCAAATTAGACCAAATTGTTCTTTGTTGAGGAAAAAACCAAAATCTGAGACTAAACTTGTTGTTAGGAATACTGATGTTCCTAAATTTATTCCTGTTTCTCACTTTTGTGGTGTCTCTGGTCACATTCGTCCTAATTGTCATAAACTGAAATTTAAGCATTCTATGTTTCAGTCTAGGATTTATGATGATATTTCTCTTGACATAAGTCCATATAAATTGTTTCATATTCTTTTGAAAAAATTGAGCTTGTTGGCTTGTGAAAGGAATTTGCAGGATTTCAGTCTTTCTCAGAAGATTTTTGTAATACTTCAAATACACTCTGCTTCACATGGATTTTCACCTACAAAGCCGAAGACTCGTGCTAGATGTGTGAGAAAAGATTCTCCAAGGTGAGTATTGCTAACTTGTCCCTGATTTAATTCTTTCAATTAATTGTGGACATGTTTTGTTTCTGTTTTTGGTCGTGTTTTTTTTAGGTTGTTTTTTATTTAAAAAAAAAATCCAAAAACATTGAAAATTTTCAAAAAGACAAAAATATTTTATTTTGTGTCTAGTTTTTCTTTTTGAGGATTACATGAATTATGATATCTCTCTCTTGATTTAGAACATGCTTGACATTGTGGAGAAGCTTGAATAGTATGTGTTATATAAGTGCTAAGCTTTTTCTGATTTTGTGTGAGTATGTACTAGTTGTACATGTACTCAAGGGTTAATTAAGAAATTGATATTTCTTGTTTGTATACCCTCTATAGCTTAGTTAAACACTGTCATGCATTGCATTTGCATTGTTCATTTAGCATAATGTGTGCTTTTTATTTTTGGCCATAAATTTTTTTTAAAACCAAAAAGATTTTTGTGTTTTGTATTTCACATCTTGGATTTATAATCAAGGATTTGCCATATTATCTTTACATAACATGTTTATGTACCTTGTTTAGCTTGGATGAGTTTCTTTTATTGCACTTTACTAGTTTGAGCTTTGTAGTGCATGTTGTGTGGGAAAGATGTTTATGATTTTGATCACTTTGTCTTGATCTTGAAGTCACATGTCTTTGACTGTTGGACTTGAACCTTTTGAGAAAGGCATAAATAACCATCTCACTATTGTTCACTAGCCAATCATGAACACCTTAGTGCATATTCTAAGATTTTGTGCTTGAGAAAGTGTAGCACATGCACAAAAAGAACATAAGATGTAGCCTCGGTTTAATTACTTAATGCTTAAAATTGGTGTGTACTATTAGGCTTAATGCCAAATCACATAATTAAAATTGGTGTGTACATTATCCTAGCTTTTTAATAAGTTTCTGAATAAATTAAAATTGGTGTGTATATTATGAGGCAAAATTCAATAAACTTACATGATTGCAAACTTATGTTCTAGGAGATGTGAAAGTTATATAATGTAATTTTTTAGGTGATAGTCTCTTTTAAATTCTATGTAATGAATTTTATAGACTTTGTGATTGATTGCTATTCACATATCACTTTACATGTATCTCAAGCTTTTGCTAGTTGCACACACTACACAAGTTACTCTTTGCTAAACTTGGTACATTATATTGTGTGTGATTTTGTTGTAGCCATCCAAGATTAAAAGTTCCTTGATTTTAATGCAAAATGTGTTTAATGTTTGCACTTTGAGGACAAATTGATTGAAAATCTTGATTTTGGAAGATTTGGGTTGAATTCAAGTGTTTTAGAAAAACTTTTCATCTCATACTCATGCATTTTTTTTTTATAAAACAATGTGCTTTGAGGAGTTTCTGCATTAAAATGCTCTGTTTTTCAAAACTCTGATTTTTCCAGACTTTTGATCGATCGAACCTGTTTTTCGATCAATCAAAATTGCGATTAAAATTTTTGGTTTGAGTCTGCCTGACTCGATTGATGTTCAATTGATTCTCGATCGATCACAACTGAAAATTTTCAGTTTCTATGTTTTTGACCAAAATTTTTTTTCATGTATCATTTGTATTTAGGATTCACATGCATTGCATTGTTTTTGTATCTAACTTAGGGGGAGAGTTAGATTTTTCTGTCACACATGCGTTTATGCGTTTTGTTTAGTGTTTCAGGAAATATACAGGTTGATTCAATTGAGCTGCTGTCTACACTTGCAACTAATGGATAGTAGTTAGAATTGAATTTGTTTTATGAGCATTATTTGTGTAAAGGGCTTTTATTTTATAAACTTTGAGTTTCTAGTTGTGTTTTGTTACAGATTGTCAAAGGGGGAGTTTGTTAGGTTCTAAAGACTTAAGTATTTATGTATTTAGAACTCTAATGTGTATTGTTGGCAAACCATGATCAAAACAATGTGTTTAGAAGTGTTTTAGTCTTGCTCAAAGTTGTACATTTTATGTAAAGTTGGAATCGAGCTAATGCAGAAAGCATTATGCATTTCGGTCTGGCTCAATCGATCAAAGCTCTGGCAGAATGTTTTTTTTCTACAGATTTCCAACTCAGCCCTAGTTGTTTAAAACGTTTTGGGGTTTTATAATTTGTCCTAAGTATAAAAAGCAAACCCTAACCACGTTTTAGTGTTGCTCATATTGCGGTTTGTGTAAATCTCTTGTGAGATCTAGAGGAGCTTTCCTTTACACAAACTTAGGGTTTTCAAGGAGGAGATGTTATCTACACCTTGATGATCAACTCGGTTGTTGCCATTGAAACTTAAAGAAAACACAAGCGGGTGTGCTTGTATCTGGTGGTGAATCCAAGAAAGAAGGAGTCCGTGGATTCGGAGCTTGCACGTGGTCGTGTCAGTAAGTTCTACTGGTTGATAGTAATAAGAAGTCGAACGTGGGGGCTTGTAAGTCTTATTGTATGAACTTCGATTTTTTCTAGTGAATTTGCTTTTTACCTTGAAGATAGCTAGGTTAAATCCTCCCCAAGTTTTTTACCGGTTTGGTTTTCCTAGGTTATCATATCGTTGTGTTTTTTATTTTCCGCTGCTATACATTGACATGATATATTTGTGTTAACCTAGATTTGTTAATTTGACTAAGTAATCACTTGGCTAATTACCTAAGTTAATCTGATTGTGATTTTAAGGGGTCTAAAAACTATCATCCTCAATAACCCAGATGCACTCAAGTTGCACCAAGAAATTTGCCAACTCCCCAGTGTAAATACTATATCTTTCAACTAGCACTAAAATCAAGTATTTCTGATGCTGATCGAGTTGAATATAAATCTTTTTGTCCTTTTTATTTGTTCTAGGGAGTGCTTTCTCAATTGGCTAACTTGAGCATTTTTGATCATTTGACTATCGATAATGTTCAAATAAGAGGGCCACAAGTAGTTGCACTCGCTTGCAAAATGGTTGATGGTGGTGGCAGTGATGGCTCCCTAGATCTCTGTGCAGGGGTCTGCCTCATTGATGAATATGAAAGCATAATCTACCATACTTATGTCAAGCCACCAACTCCAGCCACAAATTATAGGTATATATGGATACGTCTCCACCAAGCTTCTCCTGATTTCAAACCATATATATATTTACCAGCAACAAATAAAACCGTAGTCCACATTTTTTGGATGAGCTATGGATTCTCAATGGTTAAATCTGGGTCAGTCTCTCTCTCTCTCTCTCTCACACACACACATATATATATATAACACTATAATTTACATTTTTTGAATAACTTATAGGTATCAAACAACGGGCATTCGAGCAGAATACTTAAGGGAGGCATTGCCGCTGAGCCAAGCGCAGAGGAAGATTCAAGACCTCCTCTACAATAGAGAGCCAATGCGGAAGCTTAGACCTACTGATGGAAAAGCCAGTATTCTTGTGGGTCATACTTTGGATCGTGACCTGAGCCTCCTACAAATAAATTACCCAGCAACAATGATGAGGTAATTAAAGCTCTTCAGGGAAAGTAACAAAGTTTTGATAGTTCTATATATAGTATCATCAACAGTTCAGCTTTGACTAAACACTCCATAGCTAAGAATACTAGTAACTGATAAAAAAATATTTTAAAAGAAAAAAGATTATAAAAATACCATGGACCGTTATACGTCATAATTAAATTAAAATATGAATATATTAAATTAGTATATAAAAAATTAACTAAAATTGTCTGATTAAATATAGAGACATATATTTCTTTTTATATGAAAATATATTTATTTATATATTATTGGTCAAAATCCATATAATTCATTAAGATATTTCAACCAATATATTAATATCAAACCCAAATTTCTACCCAATAATAATAATGATGACAACTACATTTTTAGAATATTATAATTATAGTATGAAGCCAGAAATAATGGAAAAAAAAGTAGAAAAGAAGACCACGCTCACAAAAAGAAAAAAAAGAAAAAGAGAGAACATGATATAGACATATCATTATCACATGGTGGAAGGGCTCAAAATTAAAAGGAAGTATATTCTGACACTATCCACTCCTACCCTTCAATTTTCTAACTCTCCATTGTCGTTTTGAATGCTAGTCACATGCTTGGGCTTATAAAACTAATGATCTGTTTGGTTTGAGAAGTGGAAGAGTGGGAGGATAGAAAATGAGGAGAAGATAGAAAAGATTTAATTTTCTCCTATATGTATTTGGTTGCGAGGATGGAAAAGTGAAGAGATAGAAAACTTATTTGTTTGGTTGAAAAGAAAAATGAGAGGATGGAAAAGTGAAGTTTGTATAAATTTACAATTGTGTCCCCATTAAATAAAACAAAAAAGCTACACAATTTTTAGCAAATCTATTGTGTATTTGCAAACAAAAAAGTAACATACTTTTTTAGCAAAAATAATTGTGTATACACAGCGCAAGTGGGGAAAAAAAAGAAATGAAAAAAGAAGAGCCCTGGAAGAAACAAACAAACAAAAAAAAAAAAAAAAAAAAAAAAAAAAAAAAAAAAAAAAAAGAAGAAGAAGAAGAAGAAGAAGAAGAAGGGGTAGGAACAGCGTCCATGTGCACTGTTCACATGGGCATTTTAGTCAGCCTAGTTGAGTGATTTTCTTCCCCTCGATTTTCTCCCATTTTTGGGAGAAAACTTTCTAGTGGGCTTAGGGAGAAAACACTTGGGCCTCATCACAAATTTTCTCTCCCTCCCTCCCAGCCAAACACCCTTCAAAAAGTTTCCCCTCCTTTTTTTTCTCCTTTTTTCCATCCTCCCTAAAATTCATTCTACCAAACACACTCTAAAAGCCAGTACAAAAGAAAGTTGAAAAAACAAAAATAGCAAAAGAGAAATTAGCCAACAACTGGAGAAGAACAATAGAGAAATGTGGAGATGAGGATGAAACAAAGAAGAAGGGGCGTTCAAGTGACCCACAACATAAAGGCTGCCTGCTGTGAGGAATAAGTTCTTCATTTGTTCAACTTGGATTTGTGCTTTCTTCTTCTTCTTCGTCTTCTTCTTCTCACAAATTATTTGATTCCAAATCTGAAAAATAAAAATAAAATCCAAAATGTTACTGGTGGAATTTTCAATTTTGGCTGATATTGGTCGAAACAAAAAGGAACCATGAAAACCAGCCATAGTTCTTGGAATTGTAAGGTTTGATCGCAGTTCGAGTAGTTCAATGCTTTTTTTTTTTTTTTTTTTTTCATATAAAGAGATTCTTAGGATTAAAAGAACCGCAATGACAAGATGTTAGCGGTTAATTGTATCCATTGACAAACAAATAATAAAAGATATCCAATTTTAAAATCAAGAAATAATAAATCAAGCAGTCAATTAATTAAAATAAATCTTAAATCATGAGAAAAACATGATTGAACTCATATTTAGAATCCTACCTTAGTCAATTGAGATAAAGCTAGAATAATTTAAATCATTAAAGAATAACGGTTATGAGAAAGATCAAATCACATAAATAAAACAGATAATCCTTAACAAGGTTTCATCCTCAACTTTAATTGAAAATCTAGCTACTCATAGTAATTGAAAAAAAAAAAAAACACAAAAATAAAATACTAAGCATTAAACTAAACAAATAAATAAAACTAACTGTCATGGAGGAAAACCAAAGAAGTAGTCGTGGCTCTATACGTTTAGCCCTAGCCGTCCTCCTTAAACGAACTAACCTAAAGCATTATATAAGAGAAGTCACTCCTAATACAATTTGGACTAGCATTCTTTTTTTCTTTTCTTTTTTGGATACAAGATTGAATTTCTACTTTAACCTAATCTAAGTATATATATATGTGTGAAGCTCCCTCCTAGAGACTTGAATCCTGACCTTTATCCCCCACACCCTACAAGCATTTATACTTGTGGAGTGATCACCATACCAAGAGTGCACAGTGATATTCGGACTAATATTCTTAACATTGCTTTGATTTGCTCCTTTATAATCCATCACATGCGGCTGACCTAAAGCCTTATTAATAAAATCCCAACGTGGCCCCTGCAAGAACTCTCAGCTATGTGTTTTGGTGAAGAAATCGAGTGGCCCCCGTCAAGCCCATCTGTATATCAACAACGAAAACAAGCCTTCAATTTCTTTTTTCTCCACTTTTCTTCACCACGTCAGATTAACATTAGTCCCACTCTTCTTATTTTTCTTTTTCTTTCCTTCACACCTTGTTGGACTTGCCCAGCCTGCTTTTATTCTTTTCTTTTATCTTTGCTTGCTTCACTTCATGCTTGGGCTGGATCTCTCAAATTGGCTTGACTTAATTGACCATTATTCTACCTCAAATAAAGCCTATTAGCAATAGCATGTAATTCCTTTATCACCTATAAGACAAAAATAATAAATAACATTAAAGTAATGCTAAATATGCATATATGAGAGAACTTTATTATATATATTTCATGCACATCAATATCATCTCCATATATGTTAAGATACTAGGATTATTTCATTTGAGATGTACAAAAAAAAAAAAAAATGTGACCACAGGGATACAGCAAAATATCCCCCACTGATGCAAACAAACAAGCTCAGCAACTCTCTTAAATACATAGCAAAAACATATCTTGGGTAAGTAACCTACATGAGATTTTATTTTATTTTTCTCTTTTTCATTCTTTGTTATTCATTTTCAATATATATATATATATATATATATATATATATATATATATATATATATATATATATATATATATATATATATATATATATATACCTTGAGGAAGTAAAGAAGCTTCAGTATTTAGGTATGACATTCAAGCTGGCAGTGAAGACCCTTATGAGGACTGTGTTGCATCAATGAGGCTTTACAAAAGAATGAGATCCCAAGTTCACAAAAAGGGGACCATCCACAAAATGACAAAATCAAAACAATTTTGCATTATGGAGGCAAAGCGAACTTGAAAAGATGACCCCAGAACAACTATTGGAAATTTCAAGGTCTGATTTCTACTGTTGGTGCTTGGACTCTCAAGGTTAGTGCTTCAAAGGTGTTGCATACCTAATTAAGTGTGCAAGACAATTGCAAACTTCCTATCCAATTAATGTATTATTGGTATAAATAACAATAAAATGGGAACGTATCTTATCAATTAGATATTACTCCTATGTATGCCACGGTACAACATGGATTTTTTTTTTTTTTGGCTTGAAAATGATGTTTAAGAAAGAATATTAGATGTATTACCCCCCCCCCCCCCTCCCCAAAATAAATCTATGTATCATGTATATGAAACAATTATATTTTATGTTTTTATTGCGTGTTATACTATATTTGAGCATTTTACCAAAAATTAATCTACAACAGAGCTTGTGATTTAACTTTTATCTTAAACAAAAAAGATTTACACCTTAAACTATGTGATTATCTGCAATGCAGTCCATAAATTACAAATTTTTTGCTATCAACAATATCGTAGTTGAAGATTAATTTGTAATGTTTATTTGGCGCCCCAAAATTTAGTCCTTAAATTATTTCATTGTGGTTTTCTAATATAGATACAATTCACATATGTGATAAAAGCGTCTTTTTACTGGACTTAACAACAATAAAGGACATGATGAACAATATGACCAAAATATTAATTAAAGACAAAGGACTAAATGAGAAGTGGCTGGAGTTGTGTTAAAGAACACAATAATGAGAATAGATGAGGGGGGTGTAAAAGTAGGGAGGTTTTGTTGTTCAAGTTCTTCTTGTAAACGACCCGTCTTTATATTCTTATGGACCTTATTATGTCATTTTCATCATAAATTGTTGGACGACATCCTATTTATGCCTATTCATATGGTTTGGATAAAAGAAATTGTATTTAAATTAAAAAAAATACTTAAACTACGTACTACCAATTTTATTACAATAAAGCTTGCAAATTTACCAGTTTTTTTTTTTTTTTTTTTTTAATAAGTTACAAATTTACCAGTTGATGAAAGTGATTGTTGACATGTCAATAAACATTAAAAAAAAAAAAAAAAGTATGTAATCCTATTTTGTGATTTGTGGCTTATCTATTTGTAAGGTTTATCTAGTAAAATTTTTAATATAACTAACATTACTCTTTTTAGTTACAATTTATTCCTTCTATCTTGTTGTCTATTCATATCATTTGCATAAAAAGCTTGGACCAATTCATTTTGAAAAATGGGGTTGATGCCTTTTTTTTCTTTTTTCTTTTTTCAATAAAAAAAAAAGAGGGAGTTTTCGGTGTGGGCTTATCAGCTCCACACCACGTAACAGCAATGGGTAATACCATGTGTACCACATAAGTCTTACTAGAACTATCGTTTAATACGCTTCTCTTTAAGTACTAAAACAAAGACTTCTACCATCAGGCCACATCTCATGTGGTAGGTTGGGATTAATGCTATTAACTAATAAAGAAGCTGAAGTGATATAAATATATATATAAATATATATATATATATATATATATATATATATATATATATATAAAATAAAAAGGGACTATACCATATAAACTATTGGTATTGCGGTAATCAAGTCTTTCATCAGGGAATCCAAACTGATATTCAAATAGCAATAGATCATATTCATCACAACTTCGCTAAATTCTCTTCCTTAATGCCACCCACAAACTGTTGGCATATGCGGAATTTTTATTGATAAATAGCAATGGATTACAAGGTTTTTTATTTTTGTGATGCAAAGCTGCTGCTCCTGCACAATGCTAGGCAGATTTTTCTGATCTGCATAAACCAGTACAATAGCACTTATTTATACTTCAAAGAGCCTTCTAGACCTCTAGATACAAGTAACTGACCCTTAGGAACACAGAACACCAACAGACCTGAAATACTAACAGCCATCGATCATCTAGAAATTTCTTTATTAAAATTACAAATTAATTCTAACACCCCCTCTTAATTTGTAATCTTTAATTGCTTCTTGAACCACTCCATTCTGTCAACTGTAGCTGCTTTGGTGAGAACATCTACTGGCTGATCATTGGTACTGACAAATTGCAGTTGGATTTCACCTTCACCAACCAAGTCTCAAATAAAATGGTGCCTAAGCTCAATGTGCTTTGTCCTTGCATGAAAAAAAGGATTCTTAGCCAAATAGCAGTAGGTTCTTCAATTTTTTGTTGCAAATCTGAAAGTAATCTCCTTAGCCAAATAGCTTTACATGCTGCATCAGTTGCTGCAATATATTCAGCTTTTGCTGAAGATAAGGCAACTGTCTTTTGCTTCTTTGAACTCTAAGCAATCACATTTGATCCCAAGCAAAAGATGTAGCCACACGTGCTTTTTCTGTCATCAAGTGATCCAGCCCAATCACTGTCAGTGAAACCAACAAGATTGTTGCCATTCTCCTTTTTGTACAAAATGCCTAGCTTCTTGGTGCCTTGTAGGTAGCGAAGAATTCTTTTTGCTGCTACATAATGTAGCTTGCTAGGCTGATTCATAAACCTTGATATAAGGCTGACTGAATGAACAATATCTAGCCTTGTATTTGTGAGATAAATCAAAGAACCAACAAGGCTTCGATATGTCTTTGCATCTACCTTTTCCACTGCATCTTCTTGCTGCAATTTCTCATTAGAAGACATAGGTGTGGACACTGGTTTACATGCTACCATGTGAAATTTTTTAAGCAAATCTTCAATGTACTTTTCTTGGCAAATAAAAACTTCACCTGTAGATTGTCGCACTTGAAAACCAAGAAAGTATTTCATCAAACCCAAATCAGTCATCTCAAATTCTTTCATCATGGCCTTTTTAAAATCCTCAACCATCTTCCTATTTGTGCCCATATAGATCAAATCATCAACATATAAGCAAATTACTAGAAAATCTCTAGTACCTTCACGCTTGACATAAAGCGATGGCTCACATATGCTCCTTTGAAAACCATTTTGGCGAAAGTAGCCGTCAATTTTGCTATTCCAAGCTCTTGGAGCTTGCTTTAGGCCATACAATGCCTTTCAAAATCGATAGACTTTGTCTTCTTTGCCTTTCTTCATGTATCCCTTCGGTTGCTCTTCGTACACTTCTTCTTCTTAGTCACCATTTAAAAATGCTGACTTAACATCAAGCTGAAATACTTCAAGCTCCATTTGTGCGGCAACAGCTAAGAAAGTTCTAATAGTTTCCATGTGAACAACGAGTGCAAATGTTTTATGGAAATCTACTCCAGGCTGTTGCGAATAGCCTTTTGCAACCAAACATACCTTATGCTTTTGAATTGAGCCATCTTCATTGTACTTAGTTTTGTAAATCCATTTTAAGACAATCACATCTCTTCCATTAGGCAAGTCCACAAGCTCCCATGTCTGATTCTTCTCAATGCTAACAATTTCTTCATCCATGGCTTTTGCCCACACATTCTCCTTTACAGCATCTTCAAAGGTTTGTGGCTCACTAGCATATAATGCAAATTCACAAGATTGATATATATCTGACAATGAGCGAAACTTCCTTGGAGGGCTATCTGAATCATAAGTATTTGCATTTGGCAAGACAGTGCTTGAAGATCTAGTTGGAGATGATGTTGCTCTTGGGGCTTCTTCAGAATTCATGCTTAGAAGTGAATTAGACTTGTCTTGAAAATCAAGAGAAGCAGGAACTTCCAATTTTTTTCTTTCTTAGATATTTTCTTCCCATTGCCATACTGCCAACTCATCAAAAATAACATCTCTTGCAATCACCAGCTTGTTTGTCTTGGGATTCAAAAGGCGAAATCCCTTAAACTCATCATTATAGCCAATGAAGATATACTTTTCCCCCTTTTCATCAAACTTCTCTCTTTCTTGTGAGGGAATATGAGCATATCCTATGCAGCCAAAGACTTTAAGCTAATTCACCATAGGTTTTTGCTTATGCCAGGCTTCAAATTAAGTCTTGTCTCTAATTGCTTTTGTTGGAGAGCGATTGAGAATATATGCTGCTGTGTTGACAGCTTCTACCCATAGCATGTTGGGTAATCCCTTGCCCTTGAGCATGCTTCTAGCCATTTTTTCAATTGTTCGATTCTTCTGTTCAGCTACTTCGTTTTGTTGAGGAGTTCTTCGAACTGTGAGCTGCCTTTGAATGCCATTTTCTTTACAATATTGCATAAATGGCTTATAGATAAACTCCCCACCACGGTCAATTCTCAAGGTCTTCATTTGATGACCACTTTGCCTTTCAACAAGAGCTTTAAACTGAAGAAAAAATGAGAATGCTTTTGACTTTTGATCAAGAAAATAAATCCACATCATCCTTGTATAATCATCAACAAACAAAAGAAAATATCTTTTGTTGCTCAGTGATGGAGTTCTAGTTGGCCCACATATGTCTACATGCACAAGCTCTAAAGGAGCACGAGCTCTCCAAGCTATCTTTGGAAATGGAAGATGATGCATCTTGCCATATATACAGCCTTCACAAACGTTGTAATTTTTCTGAATTGAAGGAAGACCAACCACCATATTTCTTTGCTTCAGCAATTGAAGGCCTTGATAGTTCAAATGGCCATATCTTAGATGCCAAAGATGAGACTCATCAACAGCCTCACTTTTCAAAGCAATTTTCTCATGTAATGGCATGCTAAGAAGGAAAACATTATTTTGTGACAATCCAAACTTTGCCACTGTCAATTTGTTTTTCTTATCATACACAGTACACACACCATCATCAAAGTATAAAGAATAACATTTTCTAAGCAATTGACCAACACTAAGAAGGTTTTGTGATAAGCTTGGCACATAAAGAACATCATGAATAAATTTTTGGTTACCTTCTTCAGTGTGGACAGCAATGGTTCCTTTTCCTTCAACTTTCTTTAGCTTCCCATCTCCAAGCTTTACTACAGAAGTATAGCTCCGATCAAGTTCCACAAAAGACTTGGAATTCATTGTCATATGACTACTGCATCCACTATCCAGAAACCATGTATCTTGTGTTTCATGTAAAGCATTCAAGCAAGAATAAAATAACTGATTTTCTTGACTATCTTTTACAAAATTGGCATCATTTTTCTCTTGTTTATCTTAGTACCAGCAATCTCTTTTAGAGTGATTAGGAATTTTGCATCTAGTGCATCTGAAACGACATTCCCTTGACTCATGACCAGGTTTCTTGCAAATAAAACATTGACCACTAGAGGTACCTGGTTTTTGCTAGTATTTTTCTCCATTCCTTCCTCGTCCTCTTTTCTGCCCTTCTTTGAAGTTGCCTCAGCCTTTTCCATACTGACCCTTCTTTTGGTAATTGCCTCCTCTTTTCCCTTGTTCTTCTTTGGAAAATTCATTATGAGAAACATTCAGCTTTGATTGAAATGCTTGCTCCAATGGCTGGCTTGAAAATCTGCTCAATCTTCCTTCATGTGCTTCAAGAGACCCCATCAATTCATACATGGTAAGAACTGATAGATCTTTGGATTCTTCTATTGCTGCTGCTACATGATCAAATTTTTGAGGCAAACTCCGGAGTATCTTCTCAACAAGTTTCTGCTCTTGAATAGTATCTCCATAGCTCTTGATTTGATTAACAATCTCAGCAACTCTTGAATTGAAATCTTTGACAGATTCAGTTTCTTTCATTGTCAAATTATCAAAGTCTCTCCACAAATTTTGAAGCTTAACGAAGATTGCTTTATTTGAGCCTTGAAACTCCTTTTGCAAAATCTCTCATGCATCTTTTGCCTTTTTAACACCAAAGATTCTAGGATAGATAGACTTGCTTACCCCATGATGAATGATCCTCAAGGCAATAGCATTTTTCTTCAATTTCTCCTTGTACTCCTTTTGATTTTCATCAGTCCAGGAAGAATTCCTAGTTCCAGGTGGGTCTTGGAAACCATCTTCAATCAAATCCCATAGATCTTGGGAAATGAAAATGGTCATCAATTGAGAGCTCCAGTAGTCATAGTGTTCTCCATTGAAAATAGGAACCTGGTTTGTTGAATAAGAAAACAAGACATCTCCAGATTTGGCATCATGAAGATTAACTAAAGAGAGGTTTAAAGTTGGGTGAACAAAGAAAAATCAGGTGCTGTATAGGCTGAATAGGTTGAATAGGCTAGCTCTGATACCAAAATTTTTTGGCATATGCGGAATTTTTATTGATAAATAGCAATGGATTACTAGGTTTTTTATTTTTGTGATGCAGAGCTGCTGCTCCTACACAATGCTAGGCAGATTTTTCTAATCTGCATAAACCAATACAATAGCACTTATTTATACTTGAAAGAGCCTTCTAGACTTCTAGATACAAGTAACTGACCCTTAGGAACACAGAACACCAACAGACATGAAATACTAATAGCCATTATCTAGAATTTCTTTATTAAAATTACAAATTAATTCTAATGCCATCCACAAACACTGTTGTCCAACACAAATGGATCCCCCCTCCCACAGGATGGATTAAATTCAATACAGACGCTATCATTTCAGACAAAGCCACTGCTCTAGCTGCCATAGCTCTCAATGACAAAGGTGAAGTCCTCAAGGTCTGGCAAAATTGCACACAGCTTGCTCCCCTATTCTAGTAGAAGAAACTGCTATTTTATGGGCTATGCAGCTTGTAAGAATAGAGAATTGGAACTATATCATTTTCGAAGGCGATGCTAAAGCCCACTTTGATCCCTCTCTGCTGAATCCATTACCGATTGGTCCATTAGCAATATCGTTTGCAATATATTAAATTTGAAAGAGTTCTTGTTCTTTCCGTTGGGTTAATAGGAACATTGCTGCTCATAAAGCAGCTAGATTGTGTCTCCTTTCTTTTAAATCTTTCTACTTTCATAATCACAGTCTGCCAGTTGCCTTAGCGAATGTTTGTAAGGTAGATTGCTATTCTTGTTAGTTTTTGTAGCATTCAATAATGATTAAAGTTTATTATAAAAATAATAAAATAAAAACAAAACAAAACAAAAAAACACTGCCACTACTCTGTGTAAAGGTTTTGCTTGCTTGTAGGAAAGGGAATGTAAAGGTTTTGAGTGCCGCTTTATGTTTTGGTCGAAGTAAAATGCACTAGGAGGTACTTCGTTGGACCCAAACAAACACCATACTTCAACTTCATAAGTGATCTTTCTAAATAAATTACTTCTTGTTCATATACTCCTCTTTTTTCATTTCCAACTAAAATCCAACACATACGGTAGGAATGCAAAGTACAACATCTCAAACATGTAGCAATATATGTCCACGCCCTTTATTACATGATACCTAATGCATAAGCAAGGATATATTGGTTACATATATTGCTGAAACTAGATGTTATTTCTCATGGGATTGGATATACGACCACTTTTTCAGTGGTTCTGTTGGTGTTAAGATAGGAAAATACTTCAACAGTCTTTGAAAATGGAAATGGGCTTTTGGGGTCAATCACTGGTTTCACCTTCCCACTTTCCAGGTAAGGTTTCAGTTTCTCCAAGATAGACCCTTTAGAAGTGAGCACAACATAGTTGCTGGTGGAATTACAGGGCCTACTATTGTCACAACATGCCCGTCCTTTTTCACTGCCTTGACTGCCTTATCAGTCTGCCCTGTTTTTGTGTACAACAAAAATTAGTGTTTGACATATTACGAGTAATCAATACACGTTGAATAGAAAAATGCAATTAGATTGGCAGGTAATGCACAAATAAATATCATGAGCAATTTCACCAACCTTTTGTTTTAGAAATGGAAATCAATTTAAACACAGAGTTAGACACAAAAAGCCACAAGTTTAACAATTGTTTAGGTTGATTATTGACACCCCCACAAGACCTAATTCTAAAAGTCTATTTGGAAATAACTTATTTAGCTGAAATTGAAAACATTTTGGTGAAAATATTGTAGATAATGTTAAAAAATAGCGAAAATAATACATTGGGACCCATGAATAGTAACAAAAATAAGCTAAATAGTAAAAAAAACTGGCTTTTTTAAGCCAATGTCAAACGCACATTAAGAGTCTATTTGAGATTTACTTATTTTGTTAAAACTGAAATTTTTTTGCTGAAAGTACTATAAATAAAGGTAAAAATTAGCTAAAATAAAATAAAAGGGTCTAAACTGTACTTTCAAGTGCATTGAGGCTTTTTCTCAAAAAAAGAAGAAAGTGCATTGAAGTTCTATTAGGACATATGTAGAACTTGTTAGAACATATGTTATTGTAAATTAGCTAATCTTTTGACAGAACGCACTTTACTTGTAATTGGGTAGATCTATGATGAGTTTAATACTTTAAGGAATAAGAGTTCAAGTATAATATTGAAACCATGCAAGTCTGTCCAAGAAACAAATGAAGAAGTGTTGTAAATTAAAACTCACTACAAAAAAGATTGCTATTTGTGACGAAACTTTTTCGATGACTACAAAAAGCTGTTGGAAAAACTAGCTTTTTCGACGGCAAGTCTCTTTTATCGACAATTACTCTTCAAATATTAAAACATTTGTGACGGCAAAATAAGTCTGTCGAAAATGCCTATTATTTTTGTCGAAAATATGATTTTTTTTGGAGGGAATTGTTCCCACCTTATTTTTTGCGACGGAATAAAAATATTTATCGCTAATAAAGTATTATTTACAACGACTGAAGAAAAACCGTCGGAACTATTAACACTTGTGACGGCTTTCATGCATCGAAAATACCAAAAATATTTTTTTTATGGTGTTAGTATTTGTGACAAACATTCTTCCATCGTAAATATAAAAGAGAATATTAGCGATAGACATAAAGCCATCGAAAGTGGTAAAATATTTTGGAGGGAAAATTCCCTCCTTAGTTTTCATATTTGTGATGACATTTATCCATCGCAATTATTATTTTTTATTTTTCTAATTGAGTTTGTATTTGCGACGAACATGTTGACCATCATAAATAGTTAATTTTTTTAAAAAAGAAAGAATGTATTAGTGATGGACTTGGATCCCTCGCAATAGATAAGATTTGCGATGGACCTAAGCCGTCAACAATGGTAATTTTTTAACCTTTTTTTTTTTTTTTTCCATCACCATATATTGCATTTGTTATTTACGACGAACATGTTGGTTGTCGTTAATAGTTAAAATTTTCTTAAGAAAGAAAGTATTAGTGATGGTAAGGTAAATCCATCCCAGTAAAGGTGATTTCCAACATACATGGCCATAAAAAATGGTTATTTTCTTTGAATGGTGAATTTTCCTCAATTTTGTCTCAAAGATCTAGAATTTTTTTTTTTTTTTTTAAATTTTAAAAGCTGCACAAAAACATCTTTCAAGACCCTCTAAGTACTTAAGGGCTATTTTGGTCATTTTAGAGTTAAAAGGTATTTTGATCATCTTAAAGCTTTGAGGGGCACTTTGGTCATTTTGTAGGTTTTGGGTTGTGTTTTGGTTATTTTAGAAGTTTATGGGTATTTCGGTCATCTCCTAGCTTTGATGGCGTATTTCAGCCATTTTGGATGGTCGGATTGTGTTAACAGGGTTAATCAAAGTTTCTCATTAGGTGGGTACAACAATATGTGTCCATCATGCAACCAGATAGAGATCCAAAATCTGACCGTTCAATTGGAAGAATGTGGTGAAATATTTGTGTTTGTAAATTACAATGACAATCAGACGGTCAGATTGTGAGAATAGAGTAGTCAAATCTTGCAAAAATTCGTCAAAGTCTATTAAACTTGTTCAATCTTTGGTCAAACTTCAAAGTTGGTTTTAGGACCACTAGATTTAATCAAATTAGGTTGATTAGGGAGGTTTTACGTGGGTTTTGGGTATTAGTCAGTATTTTAAGGTTTTTTTGATTTTCATGTTTTTATCAATTTCAAGTTTTAAAATAGCAAAACAAGGTAGTCAAAAGTCACATACAAATCCATTATGGTCATTTTGTAGATTTTGGGTTGTGTTTTTTAGATCATTTTATCAATTCTTAGTAATGTTTATATAGTATATAACTCTCTTGAAAGAGTATTGAATATTTTTAGTGATTGAAGTTTCATGATAGGTGGATACAACAACATGCTTCCATCTTATGGCATAATCAGACTTAAAATTTGACCATTGGATTGAAAGAGTGTGATAAAATATTTGTTTTGATGAACTTTGAGCTCAATCAAACGGTTGGATTGTGAGAACGTGACCAATCAAAATTTCTTGATATGTTGGTACAATGACACATGTCCATAATGTTCTAGACTTAAATCCAAAATCCAACCGTTGGATTGGAACAATGTGGTCATATATTGGTGTTTGTAAATTATGACAAAAATCGGACAGTCGGATTGTGAAAAATGAGTAGTCAAAGTTTGCAAAATTTGGTCAAAATTTGGTCAAACATGGTCAATATTGAAGTTGGGTCTATGACCCGTGGGAAAACTAAAAAATTGTGGGTACATAGTAAGTAATCCCCTTCACTACATCCAAATTTTCATTTCTTAAATCATCCACAAGTCACATTAACATTCAAGCTTTGGCCGATGTGAAGAATGTCTCTCATCTCTATTTCCTATTTTAAATTGAGATACTAAATATCTATTGAGATCTAATAAGGAATCTCGACAGCTGGTTGACAGAAGCAGTATCTATTGAGAATTACGAAATTTAGATTTCCAGATCTGTTTTTCACACATATCCAAGTTATTTGTGTAGGGTTTCTTTTCTCATAACCTTAGACATATATAAGGATTATTTTAAGGGCCGTCAAACATGATGCAAGGTTACGCAACTTGATGCAAAGTTATTATGCATGTATATTGTGACCGGAGACAATTTGCCCTAGTTTATCATATTCTTTGTAGAAGTTACTGCGTCTTTGCACCAAGGTTTTTGTAACCAAGGAGCTTCTTGATCTTCATCGTCTAGATGAATTAAAGAACTTTGCAGCCAATATCTTTCTCAAAGTTGGTGTGTTAGTCACGTACTTGGATCCGTGCATCGATTGGTTAGTCACGTACTGGAAGCCGTGCATTGAAAGGAGAGATTGTCACTACATTACAAGTTCAATTGAGTATTGGGGTAAGGGTTCAACTATAGGTTGCTATTAGGTACTGAAATTCCTTTTACTTATAACCGCTTGTTTTGATAGTAGTGGATTCTCGAGTGTGGTGACCTTAAATTCATCTGGTGGGATTTTGCCTCGGTGGTTTTCCCCATTCATAAACAAATCACCTGTGTCAAATTTAATTTCCGCTACATTTAGTTATTTGGTTATTTATTTGTGCTACCACGCTTATTGCATGTAATTGAATTTAATTAATTAACTTGGCTAATTAATTGATTAATTTACCAAAAAAGTCAATATATTCTTGGCCTATCAAGTTCTTCTCAAAAAAAAAAAAATAAAAAAATAAAAAAATAATGTGCATTGAGGCCCACTCTAAGATGCATGCATGGAGTAGATGTAGGGTGCATGCATGGAGCAGATCAAAGGTGCATGAAAGGAGATCTCATATCAAAGGTTCATAAATGGAGATCTCAGATTAAAGGTGCATGAATGGAGCAGATCTAGACTGCTAGGGTGAACATCATTCTCTGAATAGTGATCATTGGATATCCTAGAATATAAATGGTCCCCTCTCAAGCATCTCGCGTTGTACATCTCTAAACAAACTTTTCTTCTAACCAAAAAATAGTGGACCTCAACATTTGATTTTGATCATTTAAGGTATACTAGAAGGTTCATGGAGCAATATGCCACATAAAAATTGTGGCAAAAAAGCCCTAGATTTTTTTAAAATAATGAATCTTCTAGACTTTATTTGTTAATGTACTATGATATGAGGCCAAGCCCTTAATTTTTGTGGTTTGGCTTGCGTCTGGTATTAATTACTTTATTCACCACATGAGTATGACACATTTAGTATTTCTCTGGATACTATAAGGACATGACACATGTCTAAAAATGATCATAAGTTGGCCTTATACATGGGAGTCGTACTCTATTGCAGTTTACTCATTGTGTTATAATTTATAACATGGGTATGACAAGCCTAGCATTCCTCTAGACACCACAAGTGTAAGACACGTCTTAAAATGTTCATAAATTGGCCCTATACATGGGAGTCATACCCAGCTTCTGTTTACTCACTGTACATGTGTTATAACTTACAGCGGCAAGAATTTATAAACTCCACCACAAAAGGTTACATAGACCTTACTAAACGCATTGTATTACAATGGTAATGTTTCCAATGAAGAAACAGGAGCACGGAACCCTAATGCTTTAGGATTTTGGTCAAAGAATGTGGTTAAGCCTGAAGGTAATGAAAATATATAGGGTCAATAAAAGTCAAGAAGTTATTGCTTGAAAACATGATTTTGAAAAGAAAACCGACTTGAAATACCTCCAAAGTTCATAGATATACCAGTATACCATTGATCCTCCATTTACATAAGTTCATAAATGCTCACACGTTCAAATCTCTCTTTCTGTCACATTATGGAAAACGATAAGAACTTTTTCAAGTATTCCATGGTGCAGATCTCATAATCTATTTTGATGAAAACTGGAACCATACAAAGAGTGCAAAAGGCATCTTTGGAGAAATGTTCGAATTAAAGCTACTCGCAATATAAAGGAGAGAGGGATAAAAAAAGACACGTAGCCAGAAAATTATTCTAGTTGATTTTCCAATGGGTCCGAATCTTTTGGGTCATAAAAAATGTTTTGTATTAGGACAATGGAATTTAGTCTTGGAGCGGTGCTCCGATTCTCACGTGTGGGGTCCACCCCTGTGTGAGAGCCTGGAGCACTGCTACGAGACTAGGTAAGAATTACCCAAAAAAAAAAAAAAAAAATATTCAGCTAACATTATTAGTCAATTTAGAATCCTTTCTTTCTCAAAAATAAAAAATAAAAAAATAAAATTTGGAATCCATTCTCTTTATCCATTAGTACTATAAATAGCTTCCTCAACCCACCTTCTTCTTCCAAGGTCCTCATATTACTCTTTCTCTCTAAAAAAAAAAAAAAAATCAGAACTGCTTTTCAACTTTCATGGACAACAGAAATGATCAGTCGTCATCAGAGACAAGGTTCTCCCTCTCTCTCTCTCTCTAATCACACACACTAGATCCAGTTTCAATAACTTAATGTAAAAATGTTAATTACTCAATTAATAGGTCTCTTTGTAGTTTGTGGAGAATTCCTTTTCGGTATTTGATTCTTGTTAGTTATCTGAACTCTTAAACCATTTGCTGCTTGTTGTACATGATAATTGCCCTATAAAATCAGTGGTGGAGCCATTTATCTTTGGGGGGAAGAAAATATAAAAATTGTTCTCCTTTTATACTATGAATTATATCCATACTACATAGAATAGCGTTAATAAACACAATTCAACGTACAATACAAGTTTAATACTGTTTTATAACTCAATAGTTTTTTACTTTTCATTAAAAAAAAAAAAAGATTTTTACTTGCTCAGGCCCTAGATTTTCTAATTAAATTACTACTTTTTTTTAGAATATAAATTACAATCTATTAATTGAGTATAATAATCTAGAACTTTGTAACTTAACTGGATGATATCTCATGGAGACATCTACCTATTATAATTATCCAATTATTAAAAACCTAGTATGTTTAATAATTAATTACAAAATTACTAATAGGTTAAAGATTGCAGAAATTTAGACAAACAATCACTGAATTAATCAAATAACCAATAAAAATTACATTATTTTGATTATATGATATATTATATATCTGTATCAAATTAAGAATAATTTATTATATTTTTATGTAATGTATATAAAGTGTAAAATAAGGAATAGAAGAAGAACATGGAGAAATACTAAGAAAAGAGTTGCACTCACCAGTGGGCATTGGGTGGTAATGGTTTTCTTTTAAGTCAAGTTTTTAAACTTTTTTTTATTTAAGATAATTGTTTTTTTAAGTTTAATCAAACCATCCCTTTGCTATATTGCCCCAAAAATATCAAGAAAATCCATTAGAAAAACCAACAAAACAATTCATAAACCTGGATGATTAGAAAAACCTTTAGACAATCACAAATTCAGTCTAGAAAAACATACCAACAAAACAATTGAAAATGACAAATCCTTAGTAAAACAATCCTTTAGTGCAGCATCACCACCATCATCTTCTTCTCTAGCCGGTTGCGTCTTTGCTGCTTTCTTCTTCTTCTATTTTTTTTCCTAACTTCACAACCTTCAGACTTTAGGGCATGCCTTCTCTCTATTTTGTAAAATGATGGTTAACAAAAGCACCTTGGAGATTGTGGCAAAGATGGCTACAACTCATTATGGTTCTTTTGGCCAACATAAAGCCACGTGCACTTGATTGTTTCTCTTTCTTTCTTTCTTTTTTTTTTTTTTTTGGTGGCCTGATCATATACTACCTTATATTCATATTTCATAAAGTTATCTTAAAAAGAATGTAATAGTATTTTATTTCTTTGGGCTAAGCTTTTAAATTTTAATTCCTACTAGACTTTTTGGGCTGGTGAATGATTGGGTAAAAGACTTACAATTTTTAAGAGTTTTCAAATGTTCTTGGCTTTTGAACCTTTTACAAGTTCATTGATTATATCTATAATTTATAAATATACAAAATATATAAGTTTATAAATAATTGTAATATATATATATATATATATATATTTTTTGTTGTAACTTTGTTTTGTTAATAAATTACTAATAATAATATTATTGTGGCAAGTGGGTTTTTATTTTATTTTTTTAACTAAAGAAAAAAAATATCTGAATAAAAATAAAAAATATTAATTTTTATATAGGATAAAGATTATTGACTTTGCAAGTCAAGAAATAATTTCAATTGTTATGTAGGATAAATATGTTTTCTATGTTTTTACCATGCATACTAAACTTTGTTCTAGTTAAAAATTATTTGACATTCAATCCATAAAGTCTTCTTTTATGTATAACTTTAAAATACAAGACCTTGAAATTTAAAACTTTTATAGATGAAATAATTATTGATCTCATTAACTATGTCATCAATCAAATTTTTAAGTACTTGTAATTAAAATTATGTATAAAATATAAATTTATTGATCAAATGGTAATAACATTCGATTGGCATAAAATTTAACTGCATGTTAAGAACACATAACTCAACAGTGAGATTTCCAAAATACAAATTTAATAAATAGTTATTAGGTGGTGTAACATTATTTAAAGTTACACCTAATGGATAGAATAGCTTGAACTGAGTAAATTAAATGTGAATTGACCACCTGTTTAGATTTTAAAACCTATATAAACCCAAAAAAAATAAAATAAAATAAGCTAAAAATCATTAAAATTGTAGTCAAATTGACCGGTCCAACAAATTTTTTGATTTGTTTTAACAAAAAATTATTAAGCTACTTAGTTGAGCCTAATAAAATATATGCCTATGAGTTTTTTTTTTTTTTTTTTCCCCAACGAACTTTGGAGTGCACACTTTGACACTTTACTATGCATAAAGAAAAAAATTACAATATAATTATATATATTGTTAAAATCAAAGGTATCAAATGACAATATAGTTACTTTATCTTTGTTAGTATTGTTATAAGTATTACAAGAAACTAGAACACCAAGAAGAAATCTAAATAAAAAATTATTAAAATATAAGAACAAAAAGAGATAGTAAATATTGATGATGAAGAAGAAAATGTCAATAAATAAATAGTTTTTCAAAATGATGATAATATTGACTTCAACGGAGTTGATTATGCATTATGATGAGTATCATGAATAGAAATTATTATTTTGTCTCATCTGTCATATATTATTACTTTTGAGTTAGTCATTTTTTTAATTTTTTTTTATGAGAGTTTAATCAATTTGAATGTGTATATTATAAATATATGTTAATTTGATTTATTTAGTAAACTTTGTTAAATCTTATTATATAAGTGATGATTAAATTAGTTATTAGTTGAATATATATATTTCAAATTTATAATGAATATACATTTTATATATGCATACCTATAATTTTTTTTATAGGTTTTATTAGGTATTTATTTTCTTAAAATACATGACATAATATAATACACGATACAAAAAATAAAATAAAAATAAAAATAAAAAATCAATTCACAATACGATTCACATTTTGACAACTATGGTTCCAACTGTCATTAATTTTATTGATCATTCTAAGCATGTTGCAAGATGACCATGTCTAAAGGCAAGTTTCAATGGAAGGGGAAAATAGAGGGGAATATAGTAGAGTTGGATTAGTGTTTAGCTACAAATATTGACTAGTTTGAATACAGGGATTGGTTTAATTGGTTACAAGGTTGATGAAACTAATTGGAGAATTGGATAACTCTGTCCTAGGTTTTTATTTGTGCTTGTTTATGTTTTTTAATAAATTAGAGATTATATATTGATTTATTATATAATATTTTATGTTTTCCTTATAAAATTGTATATTCACCTTTGAATGTTGTTTAAATTTCTTTAAATTTTTTTAGTCAATGTTTGTTTTAGCTACCGACCTTAAAACTTTAAACCTCTTCTTTTTTAGCTACTTTTAAAAATTAGGGTTTTTACACCATGGATTAAGATGTAACTCAAATATAAATCTTTTAAATACATGATGATTGACGCAAATGTTGGGATTTAGTGAAATAGCAGTTTGATCTGAGGATGGAGAAAAGAATTGTTATGAGTAGCTACAACAGAGCTCAAGCACTTAGGAAGAAAAACGTTTTTAGTTTTATTTCTTGAAGAAAACTAGCTAAAAATCTTTGTCTTCCATTCAAAAACAATTGCCAACTATGCATTTTTTATACTGGTGCTTGTTCACAACAATAAAGTAGAGTTAATTAAATAGTTACTTAAACTTCATTTATTACTTTACCAACTTAAGCTAGCTGAAAATATGTTAACTTCAACATTCCCCCTTAATGCATTTACTGTCAAAATCCAAGCATTTCTTTTTAAGTGAAAGTGCCCACAAAACCCTAATTCGGGCAAGGACCAAACGAAGGAATCTGCCCAAAAAAGTGTCATCACTCTGCACCAAATTAAGAAATCTGAAGTACCTCTAGTCTTCACATACAATGCAACCTCACTTTCACTTTTATGTAAAAAGAATCAATTCTTTTGTGCAGCCAATTAAAGCAACAGGTGCATGTATAGTGAAAGTGAATCTTGCCTTGTGCTTCTGCATGCGTGGATCCATGCATCAAGGTTGAGCTATGCTTTGTAAATCCAATGTACTCCAATGACGTCTCTATTGATAGGCCAAGAATGTATTGACCCATTTGGTAAATTAATCAATTAATTAGCCAAGTGAATTAATTAGATTCAATTACATGCAATAGGCGTGGTAACACAAACAAATCACCAATTAAGTTAAATGCAGCAGAAAATAAATTTGACACAAGTGATTTGTTTATGAATAGGAAAAACTATCAAGACAAAACCCCACCAGATGAATTTAAGGTTACCACTCCTGAAAATCCACTATTATTAAAACAAGCGGATACAAGTAAAAGGAATCCCAGTACCTAACACCAACCTACAGCTGAATCCTTACCCCAATACCCAATTGTGATGTAGCGGCAATCTCTCCGCTCAATGCACGAATCCCAGTACATGACTAACTAATGATGCATGGATCTCAATACATGACTAACTCCATAGCAACCATTTGATTGTTGTAGTTGATTTGTAGCAGCTTTACATAGAAATACTAATAAGATCTTCAATGCTGGTACAAGAGACTTTGCTTGATTACAGAACCCAAAAGCATACAAGAAACGCAGTAATAATTCTTTCTTCTGTAAAAGGAGGCTAGGGTTTCAAAAAGAAAACCTTATGAAACTCTCTAGGGTTAGATTTTTCTTTTTCCACCTCCTTTAAAAAGGAGCTTAATAGGCTCTCCTATTCCAAATAGGTTTATACAAACCTTGGGCTTTCCTAGTCCAATAAGGATTATACAAACCCACAAACCTTGGGTTTTCTTAGTCCTATAAGAATTATACAAACCTATAAACAAATAGCCTTTTAGAATAAAAACGTTGCTGACCATAGTCTGAATCCCGTAAGTTCGGTAGATCGAGACATGTATCGAGCTTTAATGAATCTCGACAAATCGAGCTTCTGTCGAGGAGGTATCAAGACCTATAGATTGCACTTTTCTTGAGCAGTTTTTGAGTAATCTTCATGTCTTTAATTTAACCACTTGTAATGATCATCTTGAACCTTCTTAGATTTACTCAAATACAAGTAAAGTGTGTTTTGTCAAAGGATATGTCAATTACATAAAAATATGTCCTTGATAATCTCCCCCTTTAGGAATCCGTGACAAAACCACAAGAATACATTGAACGTCTTAAAATACATTCTACTCAAAATTACAAAATAAATAAGTCTAGTCTAAAAGATCTGAACCTTGGAAGTTGCTGCAAGAAGAAGGTTAAATCTTGACTTGGCTTTAACTTGTCTTTCCTGAAAAGCACTAAACAAAACACATCGACCTACCATGTGGAAAATAATGATAAGTTAAATAAATAAGAAACATGTGTATAAAGAGCGAAAAAACAACACATGTGAGATAAAGAGTGAAACACATATATCATCATCATCAAATATATGTATGTAAATGGTTACAAACCAAAAGATACACAACACAAAAAATATATCAATATCAAAGTGTACCAAACTAACCCTCCCCCTAAGTTAGTTACATAAAAAAACTTTCTTCCTTTTAACATGAAGTTCTCCCCCTAAGTCTATTACTCCTCCTGAGGAATGACATTTAATTCTCAAATTTCTCCCCCTTTTTGACATGATTGTTAAAGGGCATAAAAAGCCAAACGACTTGACCGAAGACAGAAAAAAATAGACATAGAGGGAACGAGGAGAGCAAGGAACCATAGACTTACAAGAAAAAGAAAACAGAAGCACAGTAGGAAGAGGTTCAGGAAAGAAAGAAAAGATAGAACAATGCATGGCAATGTTATAATGACCATAGAATGCAATGCATGAGCATATAAGATCAAATAAATAGCACCCACCCCAAAAATTTTAGCAAGACACAAAAAACAAAGACAAAAACAATTAAAAAAAAAAAAAAAACAAATATTTCCCTAAAATGAATGAAAACCTAGGTCAAAATGCATGAAATGCAAGAGAGAAGAGAGAAGGAAGAGATAGGTATCAACAACAAAAGGATTTCGATAGATCGAAGTATCTGTCAAGGATGTGTCAAGAAGAAGCCTAGAAACCTCGATGGATCAAGAATCTGTCGAAAATCTATCGGCCAAACAGAAAGTTTCTCGATGGATCGAAGAAACTATCGAGAAGCTATCGAGACACAATCCAGAAAGCTCGATAGATCAAGTATGCAATAAGATCTATCGAGAAAAGAAGACAAAGGGGCTTAATAGATGCGAATCTATCGAGGACCTATTGATAAGATGTCGAGCTTGAAGAAAAGGAGTTTTTCAAAGAGAGGAAAAATACAAAGAGATGAATGCAAACAAGCAAGCTACTCAAACATAGATCCAATCAACATGTTAAGCTCTCAAAAACATCTCTTAACAAGAAAATGCAAAGCATTCATGATTCAAAACACACACGCACACTAAATAAGTCTAACCAATTTTATATTTCAAAAAGAAGTTAAGACAATTTAGTGAGCATACATTAACATATGTATTCCTTGTGATGGCCAAATCACATTGTACCTGCACATGTATCAAAAGTAGCAAAGAATATGCGTGTTGTGTGTGATAACATTACAAGAGTGTATAAATGTCTCAAGTTATGACGATTTGAGATATGTGAAAATCAATTTTAACTCACACACAATCATAACTGCTTGATGGGGACTATCACCTTTTGAGGTACATCCTATAATTCCTACATCTCCTAGAAACACGCTTGCAACCATATTTAAAAGCATTTTGATTTTTTTTGCTTTTATATTATTTGCATATTTTTTCTTTTTGAGCATATCATGGATGGGCATATGAAAGAGAAAGAAGAAATACCCAATTATGTTAGTCCACAAACATCACAATTTTGCTATGTCAAAACACACAGATGATATATATGATTGGCAGGCTTTAGTAGTGAGGTGGTTATTTATGCATTTCTCTTAGGATTTTTTAGCCCTTCCTGTCAAAAAGAGTGATATGAGTGTTAAATATAAGAGATTACTTAATCGTACTCATCACAAACACGAGCCACAAAGCTCACTTACTTAGTTGTGTATTAGAATGCTCATCTAAACTACAAAAGATACAAAGTTTAGAAAATTTTATTTCAATGGTCATCCAAGGTATACAAATACCAATATACACAAAACACACACAATTTTTGTATTTTTCTGATTTTTCAATTTTTATTTTTTTATTTTTATGAAAAACAAAATAAAGCAAAACTAAAAACAAACAAACAAAAACATGTTAAACAAACTTAAAAGGAAAGCATAAAACAAGATGCATATATATGAAAGCATGATTCCAAAGGTAGATAAGAAATCAAGCAAGAAGAGTCCTACTTTAGATAAAAAGAATTAAAACAGAGGACAAAAAGAAAGATAATTAAGTCTTAGGATCCTTTATTACCCACACAGTACGAGTCCTTGGCCGTGAAAATGGAAAGGCGCATGTCCTAGTATGACTACTAAAGGACAGAGGAATTAGAATTCCCCTGAAATTAAGTCAAAAAGGTCAAAGTTTTTAATAACTCACCAAGAATAGATACAAAGCCTTTAGACAAATGATAAGACCTATTTGACACTCGCTTATAAGGAAACAACTTGAAACAATTAGGATGAGTATGACCAAAAATACCACAATGGTGACAAACATAAGTAGTTTTTGAACTACTATGCTTTCTAGAAGGAGGTCTAACTTTAGAGGTTGACAAAGACCATAATTTAGGACAATTTGGCCTAATATGACCAATAATATGAGAATGATGACAAGTAGGGACAAAATCAGAATTTTTATTCTTTGGAGTTTTAGACATAGGTTTAGAAATTTTAGCATTAACACTAGAATTTTTACCTTTGTCTATCCTAGCAATATTAGCCTTCAACTCTTCATTATTCCTTTAAAATGAAGGAATATAAATATCTTTTTCTTTTGAGTTAGGCTCAACAACAAGTTTGGCACTAGTTAATTTTTCAACTTCAGTTTTAAATTCAACTAGTTGCTCTTCCATACTCTTAATTTTGTTCACCTGAGATGAAATTTGATTTTAAAAATTCTCATTCAAATTATTGGCTTCATCCAATTTTGCAATCAAATCATCTTTTTCAAGCTTGACCTTTTTAAATTTAGCTTTTAATTTTGTAGAGCTTTTAAGAGATCTCATACAAAAATTATAAAACTTACAATAGGCATCTTGAATATCATCATCATCATTCAACACAAGATCATGCAAATTAAAACAATCAAAAGTTTCCATGACAACGAGGGTCAATGGATCACACAGTCAAAAGTTTCCGCTCTAATACTACTTGATAGGTCAAGAATGTATTGACCCCTTTGGTAAATTAATCAATTAATTAACCAAGTGAATTAATTAGATTTAATTACATGCTATAAGCGTGGTAGCACAAACAAATCGCCAACTAAGTTGAATGCAGTGGAAAATAAATTTGACACAGGTGATTTGTTTACGAATGGGGAAAACCACCGAGGCAAAACCCCACCGGGTGAATTTAAGGTCACCACTCCCAGGAATCTACTATTATCAAAACAAGCGGTTACCAGTAAAAGGAATCTTAGTACCTAATACCAACCTACAGTTGAACTCTTACATCAATACCCAATTGGACTTGTGATGTAGCGGCAATCTCTCTGCTCAATGCACGAATCCAGTACGTGACTAACCGATGATGCACAGATCATAATACGTGACTAACTCCACAGCAACCCTTTGATTGTTGTAGTTGATTTACAGCAGTTTCACATAGAAACACCAATAAGATCTTCAATATTGGTGCAAGAGATTTTGCTTGTTTACAGAACCCTAAAGGCATATAAGAAATGTAGTAAGAACTCTTTCTTCTATAAGAGGAGGCTAGGGTTTTAAAAAGAAAACCTTATAAAACTCTCTAGGATTAGGTTTTTCTTTTTCCGCCTCCTTTAAATAGGTGCTTAATGGGCTCTCCTATTTCAAGTAGGTTTATACAAACCTTGGATTTTTCTAGTCCAATAAGAATGATACAAACCCACAAACCTTGGGTTTTCTTAGTCCTATAATGATTATACAAATTCAAAAACAAATAGTCTTTCAAAATAAAAACATTGCTTGCTATAGTCTGAATCCCGTAAGCTCGATAGATCGAGACATGTGTCGAGCTTTAATGAATCTCAACAGATTAAGCTTTTGTCAAGGAGGTATCAAGACCTGCAGATTGCACTTTTCTTGAGCAGTTCTTGAGTAATCTTTATACCTTCAATTTAACCGTAATGATCATCTTAAACCTTCTTAGATTTACCCAAATGCAAGAAAAGCACGTTTTATCAAAGGATATGTCAATTACATAAAAATATGTCCTTAACATCTCCCATTAGGCTTGTCAACTAACTTCCGTGTCTTATTATTATCAATCATTTTCATTTCCTCTTTCACGGCTTTCACCCAAAACAGCCTGCTTCTTCAAAATCATCTGGTTCAATAACTGAAAAATTGTACATTCATAGATGTCTCAAAAGCTTCTAAACTTTCTTGGAGGAGCTCTAATGAAGATGACCTGGGGGGATGATGGTTCTCTTCTTTAAGGTGTTTGCAACAATGAAAATTCTTTCATTGTCTTCTCTTGATTGGTGTTATGCATCTTCTTGGAGGAGCACTAATGAAGATGACCTGGGGAAATGATGGTTCTACTCTTTAAGTGATTGCAACAGTGAAATTTCTTTCATATTCTTCTCTTGATTGGTGTTATATATGAATCTTCTTGATCTGCTTTAGAAATTAGAGGTAATCTCTGCAATTTCTTTGCGTTCTAATTCCAAGAAACTTCTGTTGAGAAAACATACCTTGATGCAACAAACTTTCGCAACAATCTGTTTCGATTAGTAATACATTCATCATATGAACGCATTTGACTTACAACTTCCATAATTCTTGAAATATAATATCCCATATCTTCTCTCTCCTTCATTTTGGCATTCTCCAATTCTCATTAGAGAGATTGAAGTTCAATGCTCAATTGCTCGTTAACTTTGTTGCCTAGAAATTTATTCTTCAAAATTTCCCGTGCAACTTTGGCTTTGAAGGCATCAATAATATGTGGGAACATCGCTTCGGAAATTCCTTACTGAAGAAATAGAAAGTCATCACGTACGTTCTTTGTACGGCTGCCATTCATACTTCTTGACTTCACTCAAATTTGCTTCTTGAGGCTCAACATAGCCATCCTCACACTGCCGCATAAATTTTTTAAAAATATATTGTAAACTAGGCTCTGTGAACAAAATATGTTGGGTCTAGTGGAATAGGTTGTTGATGATGGAGAATAGGAATTGGTGTAGAGTTGCTAGCTAGTTACTGTAGAACCCTAACACTTCGGAACCAAAAAAAAAAAAGAATTGCTTTTTGTTTTATTTCTTGAAGTATACAACAAATGATGTTTTCCATGCAATGCATAAAACAATGGCCAACGTAACTATGCGTTTTTATACTTATGCTTGTTCACTAACTCCCCTCAAAAAGTAAAGTAGAGTAGATTGATTAATTACTTAAACTTCATTTATTGTTTTACTAATTAAAATGATGTTGCTGAAAGTGTATTAACTTAAACACAAGGATAATCACAAGAAGGAACAAGTGTGCTGCATGCTTTAAGCAATTCGTCAAAATGGAGCACTTTGTGGAGCACATGAGAACCTCATATCATTCAGTTCATGAACCGACATGCAGAATTTGCAAAAAACATTGCAGATCTTTTGAATCTCTAAGGGAACATCTTATTGGTAATCTGCAATTTTTCTTTTAAACTTCAAACTGCTTGATTCCATTAAAGACAGCTTGTGATAATTTCTCTCCTCTAACAGGCCCACTGCCAAAAGAAGCATGCAAAAGAATTTTCAGCAATCAAGGATGCAAATTCTGCCTAGTTATCCTCAATAACCCAGATGCACTCAGGTTGCACCAAGAAATTTGCCAACTCCCCAGTGTAAATACTGTATCTTTCAACTAGCACTAAAATCAAGTATTTCTGATGCTGATCGAGTTGAATATTAATCTTTTTGTCCTTTTTGTTTGTTCTAGGGAGTGCTTGCTCAATTGGCTAACTTGAGCATTTTTGATAATTTGACTATCGATAATGTTCAAATAAGAGGGCCACAAGTAGTTGCACTCGCTTGCAAAATGGTTGGTGGTGGTGGCAGTGATGGCTCCCTAGATCTCTGTGCAAGGGTCTGCCTCATTGATGAATATGAAAGCATAATCTACCATACTTATGTCAAGCCACCAACTCCAGCCACAAACTATAGGTATATATGGATACGTCTCCACCAAGCTTCTCCTGATTTCAAACCATATATATATTTACCAGCAACAAATAAAACCGTAGTCCACATTTTTTGGATGAGCTATGGATTCTCAATGGTTAAATCTGGGTCAGTCTCTCTCTCTCTCTCTCTCTCTCTCTCTCACACACACACATATATATAACACTATAATTTACATTTTTTGAATAACTTATAGGTATCAAACAACGGGCATTCGAGCAGAATACTTAAGGGAGGCATTGCCGCTGAGCCAAGCGCAGAGGAAGATTCAAGACCTCCTCTACAATAGAGAGCCAATGCGGAAGCTTAGACCTACTGATGGAAAAGCCAGTATTCTTGTGGGTCATACTTTGGATCGTGACCTTAGCCTCCTACAAATAAATTACCCAGCAACAATGATGAGGTAATTAAAGCTCTTCAGGGAAAGTAACAAAGTTTTGATAGTTCTATATATGGTATCATCAACAGTTCAGCTTTGACTAAACACTCCATAGCTAAGAATACTAGTAACTGATAAAAAAATATTTTAAAAGAAAAAAGATTATAAAAATACCATGGACCGTTATACGTCATAATAAATTAAAATATGAATAAATATATTAAATTAGTACATAAAAAATTAACTAAAATTGTCCGATTAAATATAGAGACATATATTTCTTTTTATATGAAAATATATTTATTTATATATTATTGGTCAAAATCCATATAATTCATTAAGATATTTCAACCAATATATTAATATCAAACCCAAATTTCTACCCAATAATAATAATAATGACAACTACATTTTTTAGAATATTATAATTGTAGGGTCCAATTTGTGGCTCAAACCCAAAGTGTATGGGATCTTAACCCAATGAGTCCAATACAATAAATTTATAGAGAGTGGGTCAATGAACTAAACCCTAATGAGTTGAATAACGACTAGTATTGAATTAAATGACAATCAAGCACAAATAAGAGTTATTGATATCAATAGACTTTTCATTCGAGAAGGTCACAATTATATATATTGATCACAATTGGATACAGAGATAATTTAGATTGCTACAGTGTTCTCTCTCTATTTTTTTCGATCCCCCTTCCATAAAAAGTCTTTCACCATTATATATCCTCCTTTAGACCATCTTCACCATACACCTGTTGATCATCCGAGCCCTTACTTGAGTACCTATCCCATCAGACACCCCCTTTGGTTTTCTGTGAGTTGTGGTAGCCAAGATAGTACTGCTTAGAGGTCTTCTCCACATAAATGCGGCTAGAAAAGTAGCTGTAGTGCATTTAATGCGGTGATGGCTGCTTTCCCTTAAATATTTTTAGATTTCTTTCATTCTCGTATGTTCATGAGGCATGTCTCTATCATTAGAACTTCTTGAAAGATTACGCTAACTGATGGAGTACATATTGTGAACTATATTCATCATATCCGAGGAGGAGTTCCTCCTCGAACAACTTTTCACTTGTTCCCCACCTTTGAGACTTTAATTGGGAACAATTAACAACTATTTGCTCCTCCTCGGACGAGGCCCAAGGCCCAATATACTATTTTGGGTCCTCATCCCTACAATAATTATAGTATGAAGCCAAAAATAATGGGAAGAAAAAAAAAAGTAGAAAAGAAGACCACGCTCACAAAAAGAAAAAGAGAGAACATGATATAGACATATCATTATCACATGGTGGAAGGGCACAAAATTAAAAGGAATTATATTCTAACACTATCCACTCCTACCCTTCAATTTTCTAACTCTCCATTGTCGTTTTGAATGCTAGTCACATGCTTGGGCTCATAAAAGTAATGATCTGTTTGGTTGGAGAAGTAGAAAAGTGGAATGATAGAAAATGAGGAGAAGATAGAAAAGATTTAATTTTCTCCTATTTGTATTTGGTTGCAAGGATGGAAAAGTGGAGAGATAGAAAACTTATTTGTTTGGTTGAAAAAAAAAAATGAGAAAATAGAAAAGTGAAGTTTCTATAAATTTACAATTATGTCCCCATTTAATAAAATAAAAAAGCTACACATTTTTTTAGCAAAAAAATTGTGTATTTGCAAACAAAAAAGTAACATACTTTTTTAGCCAAAATAATTGTGTATTCACAACGCAAGTAAAAAAAAAAAAAAAAAGAGAAGGTGCAGGAACAATGCCCATGTGCACTGTGCACATGGGCAGTTTGGTCAACCTAGGTGAGTGATTTTCTTCCCCTCAGTTTTCTAGTGGGTCTAGGGAGAAAACATTTGGGCCCTACCACACATTTTCCCTTCCTCCCTCCCTCCCAACCAAACACCCTTCAAAAGTTTCCCCTCCTTGTTTTTCTCTTCTTCTTTTTTTTTTTTTTTTTTTTTTTTTCATCCTCCCTAAAATCCATTCTACCAAACACATTCTAAAAGTCAATACAAAAGAAATTTGAAAAAACAAAAATAGCAAAAGGGAAATTAGCCAAAAACTTGAGAAGAACAATAGAGAAATGTGGAGGTGAGGATGAAACAAAGAAGAAGAAAGAAGAAGGGGCGTTCAAGTGACCCACAACATAAAGGCTACTTGCTGTGAGGGATAAGTTCTTCGTTTGTTCAACTTGGATTTGTGCTTTCTTCTTCTTCTTCTTCTTCTTCTTTTTCTTCTCTCAAACCATTTGATTCCAAATATGAAAAATAAAAATAAAATCCAAAATGTTGCTGGTGGAATTTTCAATTTTGGCTGATATTGGCCGAAACAAAAAAGAACCATGAAAACCAGCCATGGATCTCAGAACTATAAGGTTGGGTCGCGATTCGAGCAGTTCAATGCTTTTTTTTTCGTATAAAGAGATTCTTAGGATTAAAAGAACCGCAATTACAAGATATTCACAGTTAATTGTATCCATTGACAAACAAATCACAAGAGATATCCAATTTTAAAATCAAAAAATAATAAACCAATCATTCAATTAATTAAGATAAATCCTAAATCACGAGAGAAACATTATTGAACTCATATTTAGAATCCTACCTTAGTCAATTGAGATAAAGCAAGAATAATTTAAACAATTAAAGAACAACCGTTTTGAGAAAGATCAAATCACATAAATAAAACCTGATAATTTTTAACAAGATTTCATCCTCAACCTTAATTAAAAATCTAGCTTCTCATAGTAATTGAAATAAAACACAAAAATAAAATACCAAGCATTGAATTAGACAAATAAATAAAACTAACTGTCATGGAAAAAACCCAAAAAGGTAGCTGCAGCTCTATACATTCAGCCATTGCCATCCTCCTTAAACAAACTAACCTAAAGCATTATATAAGAGAAGTCACTCCTAATACAATTCGGACTAGCCTTCTTAAGTCTTAACATTGCTTTGATTTGCTCCTTTATAATCCATCACATGCGGCTAACCTAAAGCCTTATTAATAAAATCCCAACGTAGCCCATTGCAAGAACTCTCAGGTACGTGTTTTGGTGAACAAATCAAGTGGCCCGCGTCAAGCCCATCTGTATATCAACAACGAAAACAAGCCTTCAATTTCTTTTTTCTCTACTTTTCTTCCCCACGTCAGATTAACATTAGTCCCACTCTTCTTATTTTTCTTTTTCTTTCCTTCACACCTTGTTGGACTTGCCCAGCCTGCTTTTATTCTTTTCTTATATCTTTGCTTGCTTCACTTCATGCTTGGGCTGGATCTCTCAAATTGGCTTGACTTAATTGACCATTATTCTACCTCAAATAAAGCCTATTAGCATGTAATTCCTTTGTCACCTATAAGACAAAAATAATAGATAATCTGTCACAAAATAACATGAAAGTAATGCTAAATATGTAGATATGAGAATACTTTATTTTATATATTTCATGCACATCATATATTATCTCCATATGTTAGAGATATATTAGTCCATTAGCATAGGCCTAAGTCTAATTCTACTTTGTATGCAAGTCAAGTCTCCTACTTGTACTAGAAGTCTATTAATCTAGAGTTTAGTCTACTATATATACACATATTATGATTCATTGTAACATAAGATTTGTACTACACTCAAATATATTATTCATGTAACCCTTTAGGGTTTCCTTCGTGGATGTAGGCCATTAGGTTGAACCACATAACTCTCGTGTGTTACTGTATTCTATACTTTATGTTTTCCCTTCCGCATCCATACTAGCATATTCAACATAATGTATCAATACTAATATTTAACATGGTATCAGAGCCACCTTTCTGTAGCCATGGTTTTCTGTCCTTACGGTATATTTAAGAGCAATCTTTGCCTTCCTTGGTGTTTTTTTTTTTCGCTGCGTTCATCTTCTTTGGCTTCCTATTGCTGCCATCAAAACTCTCCTTTATAGTCAAGCCACCGTTAGAAGTTGCATCAACACTGTAAGACCATTACCTTCCTCAAACTACCGTCACAAAGCCAAACTTCATTCAAAGGATCTTCTCAACCTTATCAAATCTCAAGATTTCATCAAACTTCCATCTTGAGTTTGAGAGGGGGTGTTAAAGACATATTAGTCCATTAACATAGGCCTAAACCTAATTCTACTTTGTGTGTAAGCCAAATCTCTTACTTGTACTAGAAGTTTATTAGTCTAGGATTTAGTCTACTATATATACATATATTATGATTCATTGTAACACATGATTTGTATTACACTCTAATATATTATTGATGTAGCCCTTTAGGGTTTCCTCCATGGATGTAGGCCATTAGACTGAACCACGTAACTCTCGTGTGTTACTGTGTTCTATATTTTATGCTTTCGCTTCTGCATCCATACTATCATATTCAACATAGTGTATCAATACTAATATTTAACACCATATATGTTAAGATACTAGGAGTATTTCATTTGAGATGTACAATGAAAAATATGTGACCACAGGGATACAGCAAAATATCCTCCACTGATGCAAACAAACAAGCTCAGCAACTCCCTTAAATACTTAGCAAAAACATATCTTGGGTAAGTAACCTGCATGAGATTTTATTTTATTTTTCTCTTTTTCATTCTTTGTTATTCATTTTCAATATATATATAGATATACCTTGAGGAAGTAAAGAAGCTTCAGTATTTAGGTATGACATTCAAGCTGGCAGTGAAGACCCTTATGAGGACTGTGTTGCATCAATGAGGCTTTACAAAAGAATGAGATCCCAAGTTCACAAAAAAGGGGACCATCCACAAAACCAAAACAATTTTGCATTATGGAGGCAAAGCGAACTTGAAAAGATGACCCCAGAACAACTATTGGAAATTTCAAGGTCTGATTTCTACTGTTGGTGCTTGGACTCTCAAGTTTAGTGCTTGGACTCTCAAGTTTAGTGCTTGAAAGGTGTTGCATACCTAATTAAGTGTGCAAGACAATTGCAAACTTCTTATCCAATTAATGTACTATTGGTAGAAATAACAATAAAATGGGAACGTATCTTTTCAATTAGATATTACTCCTATGTATGCCATGGTACAACATGGATGATTTTTTTTTTGGCTTGAAAAGGATGTTTAAGAAATTAAGAATATTAGATGTATTACGACAACCCACCCCCCCCCCCCCCCCAAAAAAAAAATCCATGTATCATGTATATGAAACAACCATATTTTATGTTTTTATTGCGTGTTATATTATGTTTGAGCATTTTACCAAATATAAATCTACAACAGAGCTTGTGATTTAACTTTTATCTTAAACAAAAAAGATTTACACCTTAAAATATGTGATTATTTGCAATGCAGTCCATAAATTACAAATTTTTTGCTATCAACAATACCGTAGTTGAAGATTAATTTGTAATGTTTATTTGGCACCCCAAAATTTAGTCCTTAAATTATTTCATTGTGGCTTTCTAATATAGATGCAATTCACATATGTGATAAAAGCGTCTTTTTACTGGACTTAACAACAATAAAGGACATGATGAACAATTTGACAAAAATATTAAAGACAAAGGACTAAATGAGAAATTGTTTGCATAAAAGAAATTGTTTTTAAATTTTTTATAAAAAAAAAAAATACTTAAACTACGCACTACCAATTTTATTACAATAAAGCTTTCAAATTTACCAGTTTTTTTTTTTTTTTAAGTTACAAATTTACCAGTTGATGAAAGTGATTGTTGACATGTCAATAAACATTAAAAAAAAATGTATGTAATTCTATTTTGTGATTTGTGGCTTATCAATTTTTAAGGTTTATTTAGTAAAATTTTTAATATAACTAACATTACTCTTTTTAGTAGTAATTGGATCCCTCTCTGCCGAATCCATTACCGATTGGTCCATTAGTAATATCGTCTGCAATATTTTAAATTTGAAAGAGTTCTTGTTCTTTCCGTTGGGTTATGGGACATTGCTGCTCATAAAGCAGCCAGATTGTGTCTTCTTTCTTTTAAGTCTTTCTGCTTTCATAATCACAGTCTGCCAGTTGCCTTAGCGGATGTTTGTAACTGCTGTTCTTGTTAGTTTTTGTGTTTTTGTAGCTTTCAATAAAGATTAAAGTTTATAAAAATAGAAACAAAAACAAAGTCAAAAAACACTCCCACTACTCTGTGTAAAGGTTTTGCTTGCTTGTAGGAACGGGAATGTAAAGGTTTTGAGTGCTGCTTTATGTTTTGGTCGAAGTAAAATGCACTAGGAGGTACTTTGGACCCAAACAAACACCATTCTAAATAAATTACTTTCTTCTTGTTCTTGTTCTCATCTTTATTCATTTCCAACTAAAATCCAACACATACAGTAGGAATGCAAAGTAGAACATCTCAAACATGTAGCAATATATGTCCACACCCTTTTTTACATGATACCTAATGCGTAAGCAAGGATATATTGGTTACATATATTGCTGAAACTAGATGTTATTTCTCATGGGATTGGATATACGACCACTTTTCCGGTGGCTCTGTTGGTGTTAAGATAGGAAAATGCTTCAACAGTCTTTGAAAATGGAAACGGACTTTTGGGGTCAATCACTGGCTTCACCTTCCCACTTTCCAGGTAAGGTTTCAGTTTCTCCAAGATAGACCCTTTAGAAGTGAGCACAAACATAGTTGCTGGTGGAATTACAGGGCCTACTATTGTCACAACATGCCCGTCCTTTTTCACTGCCTTGACTGCCTTATCAGTCTGCCCTGTTTTTGTGTACAACAAAAATTAGTCTTCGACATATTACGAGTAATCATTACACGTTGAATAGAAAAATACAATTAGATTGGCAGGTAATGCACAAATAAATATCATGAGCAATTTCACCAACCTTTTGTTTTAGAAATGGAAATCAATTTAAACACATAGTTAGACACAAAAAGGCCACAAGTTTAACAATTGTTTAGGTTGATTATTGATTATTGTCAAAGGACACCCCCCACAAGACCCAATTCTAAGTATAGAATTCATTGACCAAATTAGGCTTATGATGAAATGAAAACAAATTCAAAATCTTACCAACTGCATCATATACGACATCAAATTTCTCTGGAAGGTCTTCAAAGTTTTCTTTGGTATAATCAATGGCCAAATCAGCTCCCAAACTCTTCAATAGCTCCAGTTTCCCAGTGCTTGAAGTAGCTGCTACCTTGGATGCACCAAAAACATGCTTTGCTAGCTGCCCCAGACGTCAAAAAAATAAAAAAATAAAAAGACATACAAGGATTATCATATCTGAGATAGATGAGTATGTATGAGGCCACAAATTTATACTGAACATTAATGATGATTCTGGGATACAGTGAGAACCAAAAACTTCTAAATACTAAACTCACAATAGGGATGAAAAGACTAACATGAGGGCATTGGAATATCAATGAGAGTCAAGAATATACCTGAATAATGTGTGTTCCAACTCCACCAGCACCACCTAATACAAGGATGGATTTACCTGCAGAGAATTCAGTTCGTTCAAGGCCTTCATAGGCAGTCTCAATGGCCAGGGGAAGGCTAGCAGCTTCAACAAAACTTAGATTTTTGGGTTTCAGAGCCAATAGTCTCTCTTCAACAGCAGTGTACTCGGCCAAAGTGCCATAGCTTTTTGGGTGGTCTAAAGCTTTTTCATTGAGGTCTCCATATACTTCATCTCCTTCCTCGAAATTCTTCACTTGGCTTCCCACTTTTACCACTACCCCAGCTACATCATAGCCAGTAACAATCTATACAAAATAATAACAACAATAAGAAGAAATGATAATCTTACTAATAAAAATAAAATTTAAAATATATATATAGTCGTTGATATTAAGATTTTTATAAATTAGTAAGTGATTCATGCGCTAGTAGATTTTGAACCCATTGGTGATATTAAAATATTCAAACCCCACTCCACTTATTAAAAGGGAAAAAAAATTAAATTAATTCCTTGCCATGGACGGTATCAAGGCAATGAACACATAGGAAGATCTTGTAATCTGGGAAGCACGGGTGTGGCTAAAGTGTAGCTGGGTCGAACACCGCGGGGATGCAGCTACACGCGCGTCCCACACAATTTTTTTTAAATCTTATATGGCCGGGACACCTCAGATCTTCTTCTTCTTCACCTCCGGTCCTTCATCTTCCTTTTCTTCTTCTTCTTCTTTTCCAGTCTGAGCGGTAGAGATACTGAATGAATTGGGCTTCCAGATTTAGTTTGATGTACTTTATTCGTCATCAATTATTTGGGCCTTTGGGGATTTGGCTTGCTTTGTCAAGGGCCTCAAGGCCCATGGGCTGTTTGGATAATATATAGTTGGCCATAGGACCTTTTCTTTTCTTTTGGGTTAGTTGTTTTTTCTTTTCTTTTCTTTTTTTTGAGATTAATTACAATAAGAGGAGGGATTTGAACATATACATTCAAACTGACGGTTGAACTAAAAAATTATTAGCGATTCTTCTTTGTTGCTTTTTTTTATTTTTATTTTTTGAAACGTTGCTTTTGTTTTCTCTACTTGTTTAGTGTTTACCATGTATCTATTCTTTTTAGTTTTGTGGGCTTAGGCATGTGACTAGGCTTGGGAACTCTCAAACTTATTAAGTCTATACGATTATTTTAACTTGTGCCTTTATTTTTTCAATTTTATATTCTAATTTCGAAACATCATTTAATAGTTATATATTCACTTTATTATCTATTATTACTCTTAAATTGATGTATATATTTAACATTATATGAAGAAAAAAAATGTTTAACAACATATAAAAATAAAAATAAAAATATATTTAATAATTAATTAATAAACATATTCCACCGCACCCATGTCCTACTTTTTCTAAAATTTTCATATCACCACACCGCACCAACACCTGCACCAATATTCATGCAAGTGCTTCCTAGCATGTAACCTTCTTTTAATTTTTTTTTTTTTTTTAAAAAAAATTTGTTAAAAAGAATATTATAAATCAAACAGAAAGATAGAGAGAGAGCCTGAGATCATCTCTCGAGCCCGAGGAGAGGAGACCCAATCAAGGAAAGAAGAGAGGTGTAGGAACCTCAGCCCATCCCACTTACAAAAAGCAATCCAACAAGCAATATTAATTATTGGATTGGAATTTCTTCTTAAACATGTAAGCTTGTAGAGGGAGTTTCTAATATTTGAAACTTGCAGCCCTCAAAATTGTCTCTTGAAACTTCATCTATGATGGTCCTCAATTTACAGTCTTATTTCAACTTTTAACTTTATGTCCAATCGGTCAAAATATTAAGATAAGACTAGCTTCTCCTAGTCCCTCTCGACTCCTCATCCAAAATGTCAAATAAAAATCGACATTTTTCTTTTATACTTTGCTTTAACTGAAATGGCAGGATTGTATTCCTTTCGCATTTAACTTTTCCAAGATGTGATCATTGGTGAAGTCCTGCAATATATCATTCATGTCATGGTTGTCTTCGTATCAAACCATAGCAAGAATATATAAGTTTCTTCAGCTTTCGTATCACTAAAATAAAATTTAGTCTCCTTATAGGTGAAATTTATAATTATTTTTAATATATAATTAATTCTTAATTATTAATTTATTATTCATATTTGACTTCATTCAGAATAATTTTATTACTTTAATATATTTATGTTAAATTCACAATTTTTTAAATTTAATTTAATATTATTAATATTAATATTAACTGCAGTAATATTACCAAGAATTAGGATTGTTATTATTAATCGCTATTGTTATTTAATTTTTAAAATTAAGGTATAACCAAGTTAAGAACTATTGATACATTTATTTAAAAATAAAATATGTCAACAATTTAGAAAGCAACTTTTTCATTCTCTTGTTGAAACTTCAATTCTCAAACATATCATTTCAAATCTCTAAGTTGAGTTTCTTACAAACAATTTGGTTGTCCATATTAAAAGGAAACTTATTAAGAACTTCAATTCATTTTTTTTTTTTATTGATAATCTTCAATTCATATTTGACACTTAATGATCTTATTTCTCTACAAACGCATAGGCTACAATTTTAGATGGAAATATTCAATGTTTATATTTTATTTCCTTTTGTACCTAACTTTTAATGTTTTTTTGTTTTTGTAAAAGTGCCCAATATTTTTTTTAATCCTAGCTAGCGTGTCCACTGGTCATTTTAGACTCTGGTTTTACATCAACATGGCCATTAACATTATTTCCATCAAATCTCTTAAGCAAAGCTTGATCAACTAACGACAGCACACGACAAAGCTCAAGCAAAGAACGACAAAGTTTAGGTGTAGCACTTGCAATTTCAAACGAGTCGAATTCATCGAGATTCCAAATGGGAGATCTGCCACTCGACTTGGGCTTGTCAGGTTTTGACAACGAGAACCCACAGCCCCCCCCATAAAGCAATCTTTAGCTTGAGTACCTCTGAATCAAGTTGATATGCTAGGTCTAGTTGTGGATGTGGATTGGCACTTTATTAAATTTGATAAACATTTTTTGTTTATACTTATTGGTTTACGAAATACTTCACTTGCATCTTGAATTAGGTTTATAATTATTTTATATCACTATATATATAATAAGTACCAAATTTATTCGCCAATTTTTTTTTAATTTGGTCAATTAAAGATTTTTACTCCTCAAAACTTATTATGTTGTTTTTCTTTTGTTTTCTTTGTAGATTCCAACCCTTTCTCAATTTTTTTTTTTTTTTTTTATAATTTGATAATAGGGGATTGAGGAATTTAAATCTTGAATATCTTTATTAGAAATATCAGGAAGTGCAAACCAATTGAGTTGCAAGACTTTTGGTTACCTCTTTCTTAATTAAATCAAGCTAATTATAATCAAGAGAAACTTTATGAAGTGCATTATACAAAACCACCTAGTATGTAGTTAAAGTTCATACATAATTCACACACAAGTTCCGAAAAAATTAGTTAACTTTAAAAAATGAAATGCAAAATGGAGACAATCACATTTAAGCACTGTACACATCCATGATACCATATAATATATAACATCAGTGATGGCTCCATGTTGAACACAGGATGGTCATAAAATGCAGCATTGATAGTATGATTATATTACGTACACAACGATTTCAAAATATGAAATCACATAAAAGGAAATTATAAAACTTTATTTATTTGCTTTTTTTTTTTTTGTCAATATCTGAAATTATCTTTTTATTAGATTTTGTATAATTTAAGCTTTTTAATGACCCTCTTGAAAAAAAAAAAAAAAAATAGAACTACCATTATATAACATATATATATATAAATCTTTTGAGAATTATATACGTTAAAATGGAGACAATTCAGACAGCGTTGATGAAAATCTTCATAAAAGAGATGATAACACCAACAAAAAATGTATTCATAAACTTCTGAAATAAGAGAGAGATTGGGAAGAAGGTCTTACTGGTAAAGGAGAGTCAGTTTCCTTGAAATACCCAAGCATCCTCTTAGAATCGACAGGGTTAAGAGATGCAGCAACAACCTTGACCAGTACTTGGTCTTCCTTCACTTCTGGCACGGTTACATTTGAGTCCAGCTTCAAAACATCAACAGCCTTTCCATATTCAGAGTAGGCCCAAGCCTTATTTTTAGAGGGTATTGAAGCAGTTGGAGGAGCTGCCATTGTATTGTATGCTGAAGAAACTTGCAGGGATAAAGAGAAGGAGTTGGGTCTGCGTTACAAAGAGAAGAGATGGCTTAGTAGTGACACTCAAATGGTGATTTTCTGAATAGCATCTTTGCTTGATGATGATACTTATTGATACACCTTGAATTAGCAAACCACAAGACTCGGTCAATTTGAGACTCGATAAGGAAATAAAAATGAGCTATTGTCCATGAGATTATTTACACGAATTGAGAACGTCCAAACAAGTGGCTTGTCCATAGTGATTTTTACTCAAAACTTAGTAATTTTTAGCTACGTTCATCAAAATTGGGATTTACCATACAAGTCCACTGCTTTAGAATTTGGGAGTGAATTCCCCAAAACTCGCTCTCGCTTCCTCTACTGATGTAACATGTCTCCCATGAGGAGTGGCACAAAACAATGAGACTCATTCTTTCTTTCTTTTTCTTTTTCTTTTTCTTTTTCTTTTTTTTTGGCTGAACAAAAAAATGAGTCTCCAGTGTGAGCTCATCAATTCCACGTCACATGACAGCAATAAATAATATCACGTATACCACACGAGCCTTACTAAGGCTATCACTCAAGCCACAAGATCTCCTATATAAAGACCAGTACCTTATCAAATCTAAGGTAAGTGAGAAATCTACTAACTTTGAGAGTTTATAGAGATCTTGGAGGAAATTATGACTTAACTTGTCACCCCAACGAAGGAAATCATGTGATTTGCGAGCGAGTCTCAATTAGGAGAAATTAGTGTATGAGATGAGACCATGTCACACGCCAAGCCCAAGGTATGAGCAAGCCATATGACAACAGAGCCACACTAACAAAGTTTCACAGTACAAGCATGTAAGGCTTTCTTATTGATTAGCAACTATCCTCAAAGAATATTACACAAAATAAAATCCAAAACTAACTTCAATAATTAAATTACCAAAAATCTCTAAAGTATAAATGAAAAAAAAAAAATCAAAGATAAAGAGCATAAAACAATAATATATAACAACAAAACACTAAATACTAAAAATTAAAATTCCTAAACTCTTCTCAAGCGCACAGCCTAAGCAAAAGCTCCAAAATTTGTTGTTCCTCATAATCTAAAACTGAAATGGTAGAAATGGGGTGAGTTTGACAAGTCAGTAAATAATTACATCGAAGTTAGCCAAATGAAAAGCGCACACACATATATAATTAACACATAATTTGCAATGCATTTTTATTTATTTAAAAAACATAAAAAATTATAGTTTGCAACGAGCTCCAAAGACTTTAAAAATTGTAATTTGCTATGAGTTCAAGATTTTCAAATTTTGGATTGGACTTGAAATAATAACCATATCCCATCAGATTCATAAATTTTAACGATCTTTATAACCATGGTCACAATGATTTGTAAACAACAAGTCTTAATATTCTTCTTGGCCGTATTATGTCATTTTTATCATAAATTGTTGGACGACATCCATTTTAGTACGCGTTTGGATAGCTGATTGCGTTTCAGCATCTGGGGTTTTCGCCTTTTTTTTTTTTTTTGACCAGCGCCTCTTGCACTATTCATGTCTCATGAACAGTGTATTAAGGCAAATGAACAGTGTTTTGTGAGTGTGAACAGTAACCGGAAATTATTTTTTTATTGTTTTTAGTTTTTAGCAAAATAAGTGGTATCCAAACGTACCCTTAGTGCCTTTTCAAATCTTATCTGTTGTTTGCCAACTGAGGACAATGTCAAAGACACTGATGAAGTTAAAATTGTCACGTGTTTGTTTCCTTCAAGGAAAAATGATTTTTTTTTAATATAAATATTTTTTGGTATTTAGTATGATAGAAAACTTAGGTCAACAAAAAAGATTAGTAGCCTAGTCAAAGGAAAATAATGAGTTTTGGATGGAAAACATTTTCCGTCCTTAAAATTAAAGATGCCGAAGTCAAAATATTTTTTGCGTGGGCATTGTAGGGACAAGGGCCCAAAATAGTATATTAGGCTTTGGGCTTTATCCAAGGACATTGATAGGTCCGAGGAGGAGCAAATAATTGGTAAATGTTCCCAATTGAAGTCTCAAAGGTGGGGAACAAGTGAAAGGTTGTCCGAGAAGGAACTCCTCCTCGAATATGATGAATATAGTTCACAATATATACTCCATCAATTAGCGTAATCCTCCAAGAAGCTCCAATGATAGAGACATGCCTCATGAACATACGAGAAGGAAGAAAACCTATAAATATCTAAGAGAAAGCTGTCACCACCGCATTAAATACACTGCAACTACTTTTTTGACCGCATTTATGTGGAGAAGACCTCTGAACAGTACTACCTTGACTACCACAACTCACAGAAAACCAGAAGGGGTGTCTGATAGGACAAGTACTCAAGTAAGGACTCGGATGATCAGCAAGTGTATGGTGAAGATGGTCCAAAAAAGGATATATAAGGGTGAAAGACTCTTCATGGTGGGAGGATCGGAAAAATAGAGAGAGAACACCGTAGCAATCTAAATTGTCTCTGTATCCAACTGTGATCAATATATATAATTGTGACCTCCTCAGACTGAAAGTCCATTGATATCAATACCTCTTATTTGTGCTTGATTGTCGTTTAGTTCAATACTAACCGTTGTTCAACTCATTAGAGCTTAGTTCTTTAACCCACTCTTTACAAATTATTGTATTGGGCTCATTGGACCGAGATCCCATACACTTTGAGCTTGGGCCATAAATCGGGACTCTACAATTAGCGCCGTCTATGGAAAGAACTTGTGTAATAGTGAAAGCAACGGTTAACTATAGCAAATTCAAACTCACATCGAGCAGAATCCATAGCATCTCAACGTGAAAATCCTTTTTCGCCAACCTTGAGCGTAGGAGAGATCAGGAGGGTAGCGCGCACGTTATGCACACAAGCAAAAACCACTCTCGAGTTGGGAGTCACGTCTCTCAAGAACAACACAATAAAGCCATGCAAAGGGAAATCGACCAACTTAAGAAGAAGTTACGCCATGCGCAACGAAAATGAACTCCCACCCCGTTTGATTCCTCTTCCGAAGATGAGAAGGATAGCGGGTATCGACGTAAATCAAGGACTCCTCCTAGCGAATCCTTCTCATATGAAGAGGAGCACCATAGTGAACGCCGATGCAAAAGCCCCATTCACAGAGGATTGGGAAATAATGCGATGAGCAAAGATTTGAACTAGATTGCCAAGTCGCCCTTCACGCATAGGATCAAAAGGACAGCTTCTCCTCGGTGTTTCCATCAGCCAACATTCACCATCTACAATGGGTGAACAGACTCGGTGGAACATGTGAGCCATTTCAATTAGAGAATGGCTATCTATTCTGATGAAGCCTTGATGTGTAAAGTGTTTCCATCTAGTTTGGGACCCGTGGCGATGAGATGGTTTGGCGGCTTGAGGACGGGTTCAATAAATTCCTTCAAGGAGCTCACTTGAGCATTTGGCTCCCATTTTATCGCGTGTACCAGGGTCCCTCGGCCCTTAGACTCCCTACTGTCTTTGTCCATGTGAGAAGGGGAGTGTGAGAGACCGCGCCCCCGGCCCGTTTTTATAGGATGTTAGACCAAACCCACGTGAATGGGTGGAGTCGTGTTATTGTCTCTCAAAATGGAGATTCGACTAATTATATTTTTCCCTTTGGATTAAGGGTTTTACAATGGAGTCGCCACTTATTTAATTATTAGAAAAATAAGAAAACCATGAATGAAAAATTCCTCATTTTATTAATTTGAAATTGAATTTACATTGATCATAGGAAAATTACATGGCTTTGGTCCTAGATACAATCTAAGATAAAGTACTTGGCTTTATTTCCTAGTTACAATCTAAAAATCAAAAATTACATGGATAAATATTTGATCTACTAACCCTTGATCTAAGCTCGGAGGCTATGTTACAAGATGGGAAGGTGTTAGGCACCCACCTTGCCAGGTGAAACCGGTCTTCTAGACTATGATGGTCAACATTCATATCACATCATCCAATATATCAATCAATTTGTATGTTGAATTTAATGTGTGTGCATGTGATAAACCCTAATTCAATTTATTAAGCATGACGTTTGGATTAAAAAATGAACTCTAGTGAATGTGTGTGGATAGTGATAAACCTAGATTCAAGGATTTGAAAGAATTACTAAACAAACATGTTTTTCATATTTTTGATGTGGATTTAAGATTAAATCTAGTTATATGCATGAACATGTGATGAACAACTAAGAACATATAAAGAACACATAAGAACAATTAAGAACATTCAAACATATTCAAGAGAATTATCATGCTTTAATCTTAAATTCTCATCATGTCAATATAAGCAAACAGTTAGGGAAGGGGATTATACTTTCATGCAAGATCCATGTAATGGAGGAGGAGATTCTTGATAGAGGTCCTAAGGGTGGAGGAAAAGAAGAACTAGGAGAGGGAGAGTGAGTCTCACTCAATACCTTGAGTCTCAAGAAGACCAAGATATGACAAGACTACTCAACTTCACTAGAACTCAAGAGAAGAGAAGAGAGGGGGATTTTTTGTGTGCTTTGGAATGAAGGAGAGGGGGGTTTATATAGTAGTGGTGGAGGAAATATGAATGGAAGGCCATTTAATGAGAGTTGACAAGGAATCATGAACCTAGACCTCATTTTAGCCTTTGGGAAAATCTGGTGCATTAAATGGAAAGATTGGTGGGAGTGAGGAGCAAGCCAAAATTCGGTTTTCCCGTAGCTACTGTCACAACCTATAGAGCCAACTTTGAAAAATCATATCTGCCTCAATTCTGATCGGAATTGTCTCATTCTTGTGCTCAAATTAAAGCCCCGGATGTCTAGTTTCTGGGAAAAATAACTCCATTCATAGATTCAAAATATTCTGAGAGATATCAATGAAATGGTAAGCAGAGGTCATTTGTTAGAAAATGGTTTCAGCACAATTAACATTAATAGATCCCCAAATTAGCTCCCAATTAACATTAAATGGCTCCAATCACTCCTATTTCAGACTTAATTGGCTCTAAATTTACTCTAATTAAAAGATAATTGCACAAATTACTCATTGAATAATTAATGTTTAACTATCTAGTTAATTAGGTGTATGTAACTCTACCATAAAATGTAGTCCTAACCAATCAAATTATGACACATCATCGATCTCAAATTGATTATATTTATAACCAATTGAAATCAATTGTTCATAATCACATATAGTCAGACTCAATTTGTAATAGTGCATCTTAACCATTAAAACTTGATTTGATGATAACTTTCAATCTAATGGTCCGATTAGGGCTCATGACCAGTCGATTTGATCGTTACAACATCAAGATCATTTTGGTTAAATGAGATTAAGGATCTAATGACCAGAATCAAGATGCATATTTCCAATATGAAATTACCCTTTTACCCTTCATGTGAGGTTAAATACGGGTTGCAAAATAGGGTGTCAACAGGGAGACCCTGAAAACATATTCGGACAGGTATTGGGAGATGCACAATGAGATAGAGGGTAACTTTGAGGACGTCGCCATCAGTACCTTCAAGAGTGGCCTCCCAATCGAGCATGGCTTAAGGAAGTCTCTAACAGGAAAACCAGTCACCAGCCTGTGCCAACTTATGGACCGTATTAACAAGTATAAAAGGGTTGAGAAAGATTAACAACTGGGTAAAGGAAAGGCTAAGGTTATCCCTCATGAGAGGAGGGATTTCAGGTTGGACTGATTCAATAACAACCGGCCCCGGAGAGATTTTGCTGGACAATCAGGGTCTACCAACACCCAGATCGTTAATGCAATATTTCGAGAACTAGTGCATCAGGTTCTAAAGAAGATTAAGAACAAGCCATTCTTTAAATGGCCAAACAAGATGGTCAAAAACTCCTTGAGACGCAACCAGAGTCTTTATTACCAATATCATCATGACTAAGGGCACACTACGGAAGACTACAGGAATTTGTGGGACCATTTGAACCAGCTGGTCCAAGAAAGGAAGTTGAAGCAGCTGCTGCACCATTCTAGTGGCCAAGCGGGGTAGACAGGTTCGGATCCCCAGAGAGATTTTTCTTCAAGACCTTCTCTAGGAATGATCAATGTCATCTTCGTTGCCACCAGTAGGACCGGTTCCTGTCCCTCCAGAGTGATGTCTGTGGCTCGGCTATCAACTGAAAACAACAATTCAAAGCCAAAAAGAGCCAGAATAGAGGCCTCACTAGTCCTGGGCTTCTCGGCCGATGATAAGATCAGAACTATCCAACCCCATGACAATGCTTTGGTGGTCACACTCAGGATAAAGGGGTATGATGTGAAAAGAGTGTTGGTAGATCAGGGAAATCCTGTCGAGATAATGTACCCCGACCTATACAAGGAGCTGAATTTAAAACCCGAAAACCTAACAGCATACGATTCCCCACTAGTAAGTTTCGAAGGGAAAACAGTTACTCCGAGAGGTCAGATTAGACTACCTATACAAACCAGTTCAGATGTGGTGGAAGTAGACTTCATTGTGGTGAATGCTTATTCACTTTATACGGCTATTGTGGCCAAGCCTTGGCTTCATGCCTTAGAAACCGTTTCTTCTACCCTCTACCAGAAGGTAAAGTATCCGTCCAACGGCCAAGTTAAAGAGATTGTAGGGAATCAATCCATGGCTAGGCAAGGCATAGTGGTTGCCATCTTGCATAGGCCCAATGCAGAGTCCTCGGCCTCTACTGAAAGGAACTTGTAGCAATCAAGAACTCCAGTATTGTCCAACAATGAATCAACCGAGGAAGCGAAGTACGAAGATCTAGAAAAGGTTGTTGTTGGCAATGATCTGGAGAAGTTCTTTCAGGTCGGCTCCCAGTTGCCTCCCCAAAAGAGAGAAGAGCTAATCGAATTCCTGAGAAAAAACGTGGATGTATTCACGTGGAATGCTTATAAAGCTCCGAGGGTCGACCCAAATTTTATTTACCACCATTTGAATGTCAGTCTATCTATTACACCCAAAAAACAACCTCTTCGGCGATCATCTAGAGAACATTTTGATGCTGTCAAAGATGAGGTAATGAAACTTAAGCGGACAGGAGCTATTAAAGAGGTTTTCTATCCTGAATAGCTGGCCAATACTATGATAGTAAGGAAAAAGAATGGAAAATGGCAAGTATGTGTAGATTTCACGGATTTAAACAAGACTTGTCCAAAAGATCCCTTTCCTATGCCTCGGATAGACCAGCTAGTAGATACTACCGTAGGCCATCCTCGGATGAGCTTTTTAGATGCCTTTCAAGGATACCATCAAATACCGCTAGCACTAGATGACTAGGAAAAGATAGGTTTCGTTACTCCCACAGGAAACTACCATTACAAGGTAATGCCCTTCGACTTGAAAAATGCAGGATCCACCTATCAAAGGATGATGACTAAGATGTTTGAACCTCAATTGGGCAAGAATATTAAAGTCTATATAGATGACATGGTAGTGAAGAGCAAGGTGGTGTCCGAGCATGTGGGAGATCTCGGAAATATTTTTAAAATACTCAGAGAACACAAGTTGCGCCTTAACGCCTCCAAATGTTCTTTTGGTGTGGGATTAAGAAAATTCCTGGGTTATATGGTGACCTACCGGGGAATTAAAGTTAATCCTGACCAGATTAAGGCGATAAACAATTTGCAACCACTTCGGAACCCCAAAGAAGTTCAGAAGCTAAGCGGAATGACTGCTGCTCTAAACCGGTTTATTTCTCGGTCCGCAAATTGATGCAGACCCTTCTTCCTATTGATGAATAAATAGAAGGGATTTGAATGGACTGAGGAGTGTGCTTTGGCATTTCAACAACTTAAAGAATACATATCTCAGCCACCTATCATGTCTAGTCTTGGGACGGATGAGGTCTTGTTTTCTTATATTGCGGTTGCCCCTCACGCTATGAGTTTAGTATTGGTACGGGTTGACAACGGAGTACAACAGCTAGTCTATTATGTGAGCAAATCACTACATGAGGCCGAGATTTGCTATCTACTGCTGGAGAAGGTCATCCTGGCAATGGTGCATGGTACACGAAAGCTTTCTCATTACTTCCAAGCACATACAGTTGTCGTCCTAACTCAACTTCCACTTAGGGTCATACTCCAAAGTGCTGATTATACGGGGAGGATTGCAAAATGGGGCATAGTTCTAGGGGCTTTTGACATCAAATACATGCCCCGTACCTCTGTCAAGGGTCAAGTACATCAAATACATGCCTCGTACTTCTGTCAAGGGTCAAGTATTGGCAGACCTCGTGGCCGAGTTCACTGAACCCCCGTTAGAAGAAACCTCAACAACACAGAACATGGATGGAAAATCGGTTGGCACAATCTCCCTACAAGAACATTTATTCTGGAAGGTATACGTTGATGGTGCGGTAAATCAAAGGGGCTCTGGAGTGGGACTAGTTCTGATCTCGCCCGAGAAGCTCACCATAGAAAAGTCACTAAGATTGGGCTTCTTGACCATGAATAACGAAGCTAAGTACAAAGCCTTACAGGAGGGAATGTCCATGGTTCAAAGAATGGGAGGAAAGGCAGTAAAGATGTTCTCAAACTCAAGGTTGGTCGTTAGCCAGGTGAAGGGCGAACTAGAAGCAAGAGATGAGAGGATGCAAGGGTATTTAAATCAAGTTAGACATCTACAATCAGGATTTGAATCCTTCACTCTTTTGCACATCCCCAGGAGTGGTAACACACACACCGATTCTTAAGCCACGCTAGCGACCTCCTCGGCACAGAGCCTACCTCGGGTTATCCTTATAGAAGACTTGTACAAACCCACGGAGGTCAAGGGACAAGCGGTTCATGTTCACCAAATCAAGGTAGGGCCCAGTTGGATGGATTCCATAGTACTACATCTGAGAGAAGACATCTTGTCAGAAGACAAATCAAAGGCTGAAAAGATAAGGAGAAAAGCGCCTCATTTCTGGCAATCCAATGACCAAAAATTGTACAAGCGCTCTTTTTTCGGGCCATATCTACTTTGTGTTCACCCCGAAGCGACAGAGCTACTCTTTGAGGAGCTGCATGAAGAAATTGTGGAAGCCACACAGGAGGCAGATCTTTGTCTCATAGAGCCATAACTCAGGGCTACTGGTGGCTAAATATGCAGAAAGAAGCACAAGAGTATGTGAAGAAGTGTGATCAGTGTCAAAGGTTTGCACCAAACATACACCAGCCAGGAGGAGTTCTTAACCCCCTGTCTAGCCCCTGGTCTTTTACTCAATGGGGCTTAGATATAGTTGGCCCTTTCCCCAAAGCAGCAGGGAACAAGAGGTATTTGCTGGTCGGCACTGACTATTTCACTAAATGGGTTGAAGCTGAACCTTTAGCAAATATCAGAGATGTGGATGCTAAGAAGTTTATTTGGAAAAACATTGTTACCCGGTTCGGGATCCCTCATCTCGGATAATGGTCTTCAATTTGACAGTAAGTCCTTCAGGAGATACTGTTGTGAATTGGGAATTACGAACAGATATTTTACTCCAGCTTATCCTCAGGGAAATGGACAAGCCGAGGCTATTAATAAAGTCATAGTTAATGGACTCAAGAAAAGGTTAAATGATGTGAAGGGAAAATGGGTGGAAAAACTACCACATGTCTTGTGGACGTATCAAACCACACCTCGCAGATCAACAAGGGATACCCCCTTTTCGATGACTTATGGAGCCAAGGCTGTTATTCCCTTAGAAACAAGCTTCCCAACACTAAAGACCAGCTCGTTTAGTCCAAGTAGTAACAATGAGTTGCTAGAAAGGAGTTTGGATCTTATCGAAGAAAGAAGAGAAAGTGCAATGGTCTAATTGGCATACTACCAACACAAACTCAAGCATGGTTATGATGCTAAGGTAAAGCTAAGGCCACTAATGCCTGGTGACTGGGTATTGAGGAAAGTTCTGGACACTGCAAAGAACCCAGCATGGGGAAAGCTAGGACCCAATTGGAAAGGACCTTATCGCATCACCTCTGTGACTAGTATAGGGGTTTATTTCCTTGAAGACTAAGATGAACATGTAATACTGCGCCCTTAGAATGTAAACAACCTGAAAAGATATTATTATTAATGAAGATTTTCTTTATCAATAAATTCTCTTGTTGTATAAAAGTATTGTGCTTCATGTTACTGAATCTGTACAAGTATTAAACAGAACCTAAATCCTGTATGGCTTCTCGGACCACAGGCTTAGGGAAAATTAATTACTTTTGACATCTATACAAGTATTAAACAGAACCTAAGTCCTATATGGCTTTTCGGACCACAGGCTTAGGGAAAATTAATTACTTTTGACATTTGTACAAGTATTAAACAGAACTTAAGTCCTGCATGACTCATCGGACCACAGGCTTAGGGAAAATTAATTACTTTTGACATCTGTACAAGTATTAAACAGAACCTAAATCCTACATGGCTCCTCAGACCACAGGCTTAGGGGAAATTAATTACTTTTGACATCTGTTCAAATATTAAACAGATCCTAAGATATATCAGATCTCTCGGACCACATATTTGGGTGAAATTAACACTCAAGGGCATGTATATAAGTGTTTAAGTAGAACCTAAGGTCAAAACAGATCCAAGGCAAATTTAAACTTATATTTATTTACATAAGTGATGAACAATATTCAGATTTTTTGCCTCTTTTATTTTCCTTCACATGATATAAGTCTATCAATATCAATCTTCATTACATATGATTTAATTCACAATACAAACACTTAATACACAACTTTGCTCCTAGCACTTAATCAAAGTAATTATATTATTAACCAGCGTATTATTGTTGTCTTTTATTGAAGGCACAGTAACGGCAGTTTGATGCTATGTATAAAAATAATAAAATTCAAATTACATAAGGCAAAAGAACAAAAGATGAAATGAAGAACATTCTCATTGAGTGATAAAGAAAGTACATTGTACGCATTGACATAGTGTCATTTAAAAAATAAAAAACTACTACAAAAGGAATTAGAAAAGGAACCATAAGGGCTAAGCTTTAACGGGAGGGGCAGGAGGATCTTCCTTCTGGCTTGGCTGAGAAGTATGAGCATCCTTGGCCTTGGGGTTAACTTCCTAAATCTCAACCTTTACTTCCTTCGCCTTGTCAGCATCTTTAGTCTTGGCAGAGGGCTTTTTCCCTTTGTCTTTGCCTTTGCCTTTCTCCCCTTCAGCCCCCTAGCCTTGGTCACCAACCTGGCTGGATCCTTTCGAAATTTCAGGAAGAGGGAGGGCATCTGGGATAGCCAAAGGCTGCTTGGAAGATTCTGGGGTAGGGGTAGGAGGAGAGGAGATAGCAGCCGAGACTTCACGGATCTCCGAATGGTAATAGACACTTTCAGGCAGCCTCCAAACAGAATCTGCAGGGACTCCTGCAACAGTCAAGGCCTTATCCCATGTCACGTTGCAATAATCCCTACACACTTCTGAAAGCTCCTCGGCAAGCCCTACTTGCATCTCCTCCACACCAAGCAAATATGAAGCCTTCTTTTCAGCCTCGGCTGCTTCCCTTGCCAGTTGAGTTTCTTCCTTGGCCTTCTGCAACTCAACCTTAAGATCTATGACCAACTGCCTTTGTGTGGCCAGATCTATCTCGGTCAAGTGTAGTTTTTGGCGCTAATCCTCAGCCTGCCTTTTAGCGGTTTTCAAGCCGGCCTCAGCGCTTGAACGAGCTTGGTCCGTCACTTTAAGTTTCTCGGACAACTCAATTTACTCCTGCCTAGCTGCCTAGCAGCCCCCAATGATTTCTCAACATCAGCAAGAGTGAGGGCTTCATCATCGGCCTATTTACGAGCGTCACGGTACCACTCCTCGGCCATAAAAACTCGTTGAGTAATCTGTCCAAAGACCACAAATAAATAAATAAATATATATATATATATATATGAGTTAAAAACAAAAGTATGATTTAACATCTAATTTCATAAGTAGATAAACTATTTACCATAGCAAGGTCCCTCTTCAAGGACAGGAAAAGGTCATTCTATGTAAAGCACCAGTAAGCGTCCATATCCTTGGGAAGGGTAGAGGCTACTTCAGGGCTTCGGCTATATACCCCGCTCGACCCATTTGAAAATTCCCAGACCGAGGCATTCCAAGGAATGGGAGCCTCGTCTACTTCCAGCCGAAGACTCCATGTGCGTTGTGTCATGCGCACATCTGCCCTATTTTGTTTTTCTCAGCTATCCACAAACTGGGATCTCTTGTCCCGAGCATCTAGAACCACCTTCTGTTGTTTCGTTCCCTTCTGAGGACCCACGTCGCCTTCCTCAAGCAGCTCGAGTGGCCTTTTCTTCTTCAAGTCAAGATTAGGCTTCAGGCCAAGGTCGGTGGGGATTTTGGGAGGATGAAGGGGATGATTGGAGGGAACTTGGGACTTAGAGGCTCCTTTTGATGTTGACTCCTTGCCCCTGGAAGCCATGAGCTCCCTTAAACTCTTATTGCCCTTATTCAGCGCCATACTTTCTTCCTCTTCTTTGGAGGAGTTTTCTAGGTGGGCGATCACTAGAATGGGAGTATGAACACCAAAATTCCTATCTGATTCACCCTTGGCGTCCGAGATGTTAATTAGAGGAGCCCTCGGATTATTTTCTTCCTCAAAATGGAATTTATCTATCTCCTCCTCTAGTGATAAACAAGACGAGGCAATCTCCTCTTCAGGTATTGCCGCTACCTCAGGAAGAATATGTGGAAATGGCAATGCAATTGGTGGAAGGTTCTGTGGAACTGGCAAGACAACCAGTGGAAGGACCCTCCTAGCCAAAAATCCTGGCTTGGAGACGTCAATCCGAGCCAATCTGGAACTTCCAACCCTTATTGCTTGGCCTACGTCCTGGAAGATGCGAGACAATGGCTCATAGTCCAAGATTAGATGAGCGGCCCGCAGCTGTCTGTCTTTACTCACAAAAATCTCTGACCTCAAAAGGTAATTAAGAGCCTGAACATTAGTAAAACTGATCCTCGGAGCAACGTGGTTTTTATCTGCAGAAACATCCGAGAAGGAGATCATGGTCAGATCGACAAAAATTATCACCAAAAGAAGATGAAATGTCAAAAGAAAAAAGAATAAAGCTAAAAAGGTTGAATCCCCTTCCAAAGGGATTGATCCTAAAGGTACCCCACCTGGATCTTCTACCCAAGTTTGACAATGAAAACCGTCGCTCCACTCCCTTGAGAGAATCAGGTAGTCATCCTTCATGCCCTTATTAGACTTGGGGAGACATGATATCGGCCTGATGACCTTGGACCGGGACTTGAGGTAGTATCCCGCACCGGCGAGCGTGTGGCACTCGTACATGTGAACCACATCGTGCCATGTGAGCCCTAAGCCCAGCTGCTCGTTGAGAGCATCTACGCTGCCCAAGACCCTAAATAGGTTAGGGGCGCACCGGTAAGGGGTCAATCTGTGGTTTATCAAATAGTCCCTAGTTATCCTACCCATAGGAAGCATCATTCCTCCCTCTATGAAAGTAATCATGGGAATGATGACTTGACCCACGTCCCTATCAATAAGTATTCAATCCGGGGGACAATATTCTAAAACCACCCCCTATGGGATATGATACTTAGCCCTAAAACCCTCAATACCAGCCGGTGAGTCTACTAAGTGCTTGAACCTATCCATCTAAATAAACAGAAAGGCCGAGGAGAAAGGCTGAGAAGAAAAAGGAGAATATAAAGAAATAAAGACTTATGGGAACACATATGTTAATCTCTGAAACTTTCAGAAATTTTTCAAAGACTTCTTACAAGAAATAGCTATGGAAACTCAAGAGTTTAGAGCGTTTTGTAAGACAAAGCGCTAGAATTCTCTGAAGCTCTTGAAGATTTGTGAAGAAAGGAGGAAATTGGGTTCACTCAAGGCTTTATATAGAGGGAGAAGATGAGTGGGAATACTCCCGCTCAAAATACTAGGAAAAATGTCAGCCATTAGATTGACATTTCACCGTTGGATGCGGGGGACATAAAGCCGCCTGGAGTAATTAATAACGCCTCGTGGACTATGAAATGTCAGAGACAATTATGAGGCATGTAAAACCACATTCTTGCACGTGTAATGCAAAAAATCAATTGATCTTAGCTCTTAAAAATCAAAATCCCACTTTTTCTCCTCGAATGGAAGGGAAAAACCGAAATTTTGAGGGGCTATTGTAGGGACAAGGGCCCAAAATAGTATATTGGGCATTGGGCCATGTCCGAGGACATTGATAGGTCTGAGGAGGAGCAAATAGTTGGTAAATGTTCCCAATTAAAGTCTCAAATGTGGGGAACAAGTGAAAGGTTGGGAATAAGTGAAAGGTTGTCCGAGGAGGAACTCCTCCTCAGATATGATGAATATAGTTCACAATATGTACTCCATCAGTTAGCGTAATCCTCCAAGAAGCTCCAATAATAGAGACATGCCTCATGAACATACGAGAATGAAGGAAACCTAAAAATATCTAAGGGAAAGCTGCCACCACCGCATTAAATGCACTGCAGCTACTTTTCTGGCCGCATTTACATGGAGAAGACCTCTGAACAGTATTACCTTAGCTACCACAACTCATAGAAAACTAGAAGGAGTGTCTGATGGGACAGATACTCAAGTAAGGGCTCGAATAATCAATAGGTGTATGGTGAAGATGGTCTAAAGGAGGATATATAAGGGTGAAAGACTCTTTATGGTGGGAGGATCGGAAAAATAGAGAGAGAACACTGTAGCAATCTAAATTTTCTCTGTATCCAACTATGATCAATATCTATAATTGTGACCTCCTCGGACTGAAAGTCCATTGATATCAATACCTCTTATTTGTGCTTGATTGTCATTTAATTCAATACTAGCCGTTGTTTAACTCATTAGGGCCTAATTCTTTAACCCATTCTCTACAAATTTATTGTATTGGGCTCATTGGGCCGAGATCCCAAACACTTTGGGCTTGGGCCACAAATCAGGACTCTACAGGCATGTTGAATTATTTTCTATGATGATGTAGATGGTTTAATATGTTTAAATATTTTGGGGTTGATTTATTATGATTTTTTTAATAATCGTGAACTAGTAATTATGTAGTTGAAAAAAAAATTAACTTTTAAGTAGATATTCTAGTTTTATGGAACATTCATAAAATTTTGGTTTATATAATTAATTATTTAGAATAAAAAGTAATATTAATTATTTAGGGTGGCAACTAAACTCAGGAAAATTAGTCAATTTTCTATGAATGTAATTAAAGAGAATTGATATGTGACCTTGGGGTTGGACATCCTTTAGCCAGTTAAGATCAAGCAATGCACATGGCCTAAGCCAGAATAGAAAGGTCCAAAGTATACAAAGCTTATTACTTCAGGCAGCACAACTAATTAGGTGCTCCACTGACTAGCAGTACCATCTATGTAGAAGCACCACATTCAAGCTAAGAGTAATCGGCAAAGCGACCCCAGTTAAGTTTTTATCTTTCAAATTTTTATTTTAAGATTATGCACACATGCTGATAAAGTTAATTATGTAGAGTTTCTATGACTGTGAGACAATGCGGAGTTGGTTCAACATTAATTGGTGATGTTAGGTTAGTGTTGACAAATCTATATATGGCAATGTAATGTTTCGTTGAGTTATAACAATGAACTTTTTAAGTGTAAAAAAAGTTCAAGAATCAGTTCAAATCAAGGCAGTCTCTTGAATCTCAATTATATCTTTATCGACTCTTTCTTTTTTCTTTTTTAACAAGATAGAAATTCTACTCTAACTTAATCTAAGTATATATATGTGTGGAACTCTCTCCTGGAGACTTAAACCCCGACCCTCGCATACTTGTGGAGTGACCATCACACCAAGGGTATGCGATGGTTATCTTTATCGACTCTTGATTTATCAATATTTTTCTATCGATTGACTCTCAATCAATTGAAAATCAAGAATCTTGATTCTTTTAAAGGCTCATTAAGTTGACTATCAAGTTGGAATTCAAACCCTACATGGAAATTTATATTAGGGTTTATTATAGTTTACTCAAATTGAAAGAAGAGAGAGATAGTGTTGTGCATCTAAAGTTCCAAAACCCTAATCTATATCTATATATATCTAAAAGCTAAAGCGTAGTATTTTTTGTCACTACGCTCCAGTTAAGCCGCATCATCATCCACGTCATTATTGTTTTTAACATTTATCTTTTTAATATTTACATTTCTACAACCTTTCTCCCTCCCTTACCTTTTTATCTCCCCACTACTTCTCCAACCTTTCTCCCTCCCTTCCCTTTTCATCTCCCTACTACCTTCTACATTAATATCATTCTTCCTCTTTCCCTTCATCATCCTTTATTTTTGTCTCTTCTTATTCACACCCTTTGACTATAAATTTATCATTATCTTTTCCATTTTATTCATAGTTTTCCCTCACAAAAAAAAAAAAAAAAAAAAAAAAAAAAACCTCTCTCTCTCTCTCAATTTTTTTGTGGATTTTTTTATTTTTCTTGCATCTTTGTTTTAGGTTGATAATTTTTTATATTCTTTAAAACTCTACTTTGGGTTAATGTGATTTTTTTTTTTTAATTGTTGTTGTTTTTTTGTTCTCTTTTTTTTCTTTTGAGAATGATTTTTTTGTTCTCTTTGATTGTTAAATATTATCCTATTGCATTATAAAGAATTAAATATAGCATATAAAATATAATATTATTCTATTACATAGCATGATTTGAATAATTTGACATTTATTGTAATTTGGTATTTATTCTATTATATAGCATGATTTTTTATAGTGTTCAATTTAGATGTTAAACTATGAGACTTTACTAATTTTTATTTATTTTTTAATACTTTGTGATGGACAAAGTACTCTTAATAGTTGAATTAGAAGTACTCTATAATGTCATTTATTTAGAGAAAAGTAAAGATTAGCCAAACGAAAATAATTGAATGGATGACAAATTTTAGCTTTTGCAATTTTATTTTAATTATTATTATCATTTTATAACAATGCACATATAGTAATTTAATTCTTAGATTTTGCTAATAATTGTTTATTTGATAATATGTTTTGGGTAGACAAAATTATAACTTCTGCAAAGAAAATAACCTTAATAGACTATCAACAACAAATTGCTTTCCTAATTGGTCCAATTAATCTTTGTTAAGTTTTATTAATTTTTTTAGTTACATTTTTTGGTATTTTGGATTGTAGACAGAAAAAATATGGTTTATGTTTAAAACTAAAGGAATAATTTCCAATTTTTATATTCTTTTTAGTGATTCACAAAACGTTATAGATAACCTTTATTAAAAAATGAATATTTTCGTTAACTTGCCCTTTGAATATTTTTGTATTGTTTTCATTTTGATACGACAAAATTTATATTTATGATTTATGATTGTTCCTATATTACATTTATAATTGTTCCTATAATAAATAAAAATATGATTACGAAATACATTACTCTTTATTAAATTAGTTTAAATTGTAAAAAAACATTTAATAAAACTACTATAAAAATAATTATCACATGCAACGCGCGAATTCACAGCTAGCTCTCTTAAATTTATATCACCGCATACCGAAGTTCAAGAAGAAAATCTGGAATACATTAGTTGAACATTGTTAATTGATAACTGAAGCCACAGAGCCACTATGGTTAGTTGTTGTGAAGAAATTTACAGTCGCTCCTCAGAGTCATAAATGGAGTTTGTGTGGAGAATTTATGATAGAAGAGTCTGAGAGTGCTTGGAGCTGTTTGTGGGGTCACGACTATAAGTTCTACACAATGTAACATTAGAATTAAGGGTTTTTTTTTAAGAAATGCATGATATGTCTATAATATTTTTACAACAAATTTTAAGTGACAGGTTGTTACTGGTTGTTATTGTTAAGGCAAAAAAGTAATTTTAGTGTTAGTTTCAAATTTGAACCAATAACAACTAATCACCTGATTTGTTGTAAAAATGTTGTAAACGTAACATCTTTTTTTTTTTTTTTTTTTTCTATCATAAACTTTAATTGTAAATAGTGAAACTTTCCTCTGGGGGTGTGTTTTTTCCTTTGAATGACGTGCATAGGTCTTTCAGGCCGTCAACAAATTACTATATATATTCTTTACTTATAACATTTATATTTTTTTGTGATTTGTTGTTGTTGCCTGTTAATCATAAATCAATATACCATAATTGATTAACCTAATAGGTCGACTTAATTTTGTTAAAATAAAACAAAGGGGTCTAAACTGTACTCTCAAGTGCATTGGCATGTTACATGTATATATGAAGGAGACCAATTCGTACAGAGACAAGTTACTATTGGGATGTAACTAGTCTAATAACACAATGGAATAATTGAGGTCCACTGTAAGGTGCATGGAGCAGATCTAGACTGCTGTGACTGTGAACATCATTCAGAATGGTAATTGGATAAACTAGAATATAAAAACTGGACTCAGCTATGTAAAAGATCTATGGTCCCCTCTTCGAGCATCTAGGCTTTGTACATCTCTAAACGACTTTTCTTCTGACCAAAACAGAGTAGACAGCTTTTCATTTAACCATTTTGGTTTTCAAAGACAATGCTTGCCTTTAATGGAATTGTTGGTGGGCATCAAATATTAATGGAAGAAGTCATTGTCCCAACTGGTACAGACTCTTTACTCTTTAGGATATACCGTCACCGGAAGGGTATACAATCATCGGAATATATAGAGCCAATAACGGCAAGAAAGAAAAACTACTCGTTACACTTGAGAGACCAACCAGTGAGTTGGTCAAATCAGATGATAGTGATGAGAGAATAATTTCGTGTGGTAGGTGTATCAGATTTTTCATTCCTTTATAACTAGAACTAAGTTAAGGTATTATAGTTCATCAAAAAAAAAGTTAAGGTATTATATATACTGAGGGTATAGTATAGAGATTTCCCTTTCCTTCGAATTCGGAGGTTTAGGTTAATCATCTCATGCCCCTCAAGGAGCCCAAGGGTGTTTGGCAAGGAAGGAAAAAAAAAAAAAAAAAACTACCAAAAAAGACAAGGTTGCTCTAGTAAGTCCATAGCTTTTTTGCCACAATTTTGATATAATAAATTGTAAGTGTTTGCCTATCACTTTCACAAGAGTCGATTATTTTTTCTCTATCATTTACAGTATGCTACATCAAAGTTGTGAGCCTTGTGGCAAAAAAAAATTATGATCCTAAATTTTCTTTAAAAGGTCAATGACTATCATTTTTGTAAAGTTGTAATTTACAACTATATGTTTTGTTGGCTTTAATTTCGTGCTAAATTTAATTGTAATTTTACTCAATCTTTTGTACCATGTATTTATTGTGGGATTTAATTGTAAGGGTTGTGTGATAGAGAGAGAGTGTGTGAAGACTTAAGCAATTGAAGACAAAAAGAGTTTTCGCGGGTAGCTCGCAACTAAGCATCCCGCAAAATGATGCATGTGCCTTGCACATGACTAGAATGCGAAAAGTCAGGACAGATGGAAACAGTTGTGTTTCGCAAGTAGCTCGCGGGTAAGCCTTCCCGCAAGACACTAGCGAAACATTCTTTTTTGCCAGACTGTACTATCTAATACACACTGACTGTACTATCTAATACACACTTTCTGTACCCACACTATATATACCCACATTACCCACAAAGTTGAGGAGTGCTTCAGAGAGAAAACTCTAGCCACAAACCTTGAGAGTTAGAGATTGTTATACCCACAATCCTCTACACAATTGCTTGTGGATTTTCCTCAACTCCTACCTCTCCATTTCCATACCATTGAGAGGTTGATAGCCTAAACACTTACCACACCTTTTTAGAGTTTTCAGTGAGGTTTGGTGCGGTTGGGAAGCATTAGAAGAAGCCAAAGATGTCAGATGCAACATGGAGCTTGTTGCGGGATTCAGAGAGCTAGACAAGATACGGTTCCGAGAAGCCTTATTGGAGTAGGAGCTTGGAGGGCTTAGGTACATTGGGTAGATTAAGCTTGGAGGGTCTCTTGCTAACCCATGTATCACAACTAATTGTCTAGTGGATCGATTACCGCTTAGAGGGCAGCGGAGAGGTTTTTCGCTGAGTTCTTCGGTTTTCTCTTCGATAACACATCAACGTGTTATCTTGTGTTTGCATTCTTCTTCACTACTCTTTTACCTTTCATTTTACTGTTGTATTATAATGTTTATGGGTTAGAGTAGCTTGTTTGTGTATCCGCTCGCATTTACTCTATTCCGCACTTAGTATTAAGTTAGAGTAAAATCAATCGAGCCGTAACTTTAATTTGGGGGTCCAAATAGCTCTTGTGTTTTCACACATTTTCGAGCATTCAATTTTGAATTTATTAGTCACCATACTTTGACATAAGGTCAAGCCTCCCTTTATTTTTGTGGGTTTGGCTTGTGTCTAGTATTCCTCTATTCACCACATGGGTATAACACGTTTAGTATTCCTCTAAACACCACAAGGGTATGACATATGTCCTAAAATGATCGTATATTGGCTTTATAAACGAAAGTCTCACCTAATTTCTATTTGCTCACTTTGTTAATGGCAAATGAATTCCACGCAAAAGTGATGTCATGGAAGTTACAAGAAAACAAACACGTTGCTTTATAAATGGAAAAAGAAACTAAACACGTTAGCTTCTAAATGAAAACCTCGAATCCACGAGGGGTCCCTTAAATCCACAAGGTGATAAAGTCCTAGAATCCACCAGAGAAAAAAAAATGGAAAAAGCCTGTATTTTTATGAATATGAAAACTAAATTGCCCTGAAAGCTACAATATGTTTAAATAGTAAAAGAAACCCTAGAACCCTAATTTGTGCTAATCACGTAATTAGGTGGCAAAATAGTGATTTTTGCCAAAAATAGCAAAATTTAGATAATTGCAAAAATTGAAAATACTATCTCGAAGAGACATCCCAAAACAAACGGGACCTTATTCTGACTTTTAAACTAAAAGTTATTAAGGAAAAACAAATATTACTATAAATAGCAAAAACACTATTTTCTATGCCTTAACGAAGGAATTTACCTAAATTTAGGCAACGCTCATCCTAAGTCTGGATTAAAATGTCGTTTCCAGCGTCCCTACTGCTCCAGGAAGGCATGTACAGTCTGTCCTACATCAAAAATGATTAGGCAAACATTGCTAAATGCAATATATTACACCAGTAATGTTTCCAATGATGAAACCGGAGCATGAAACCCTAATGCTTTAGGATTTTGGTCATAGAATGTGGTTAAGCATGAAGGTAATAAAAATATATGAGGTCAGTAAAAGTAAAGAAACTTATAGTTTGATAATATGAATTTGAAAAGAAAACCTACTTGAAATGCCTCCAAAAGTTCACATATATATATATATATATATAAAGGTTTCATGTATAAGTGCTTGAATGTTCAATTATAACCTCTTTCTGTCACATTATGGAAAACAATAATGAAAAAGACACTTCTTTAGGTATTTTTATGGTGCACATCTTAATTAGAAGCTATTTTGATGAAAACTATAACGATATACAAAGTGGAATGCTACTAGGGGTGTAATCAGTTCGGTTCAGCCGTTTTTTTGTGTTTGGCCAACCGAAACCGAAAATTTTGGTTTGTGAAATTCTCAACCGAAACCAACCAAAATAATTGGGAATCAATCGGTTTCGGTTTTATTGCGATTTCGGTTGGTTTGAAAAGGAAGCAAGAAAACTTAGAAAAGTGAAGTGTAACCATTTGAGGTGTTGGAATATGTGAAACAAAGAAATTTAAGCGAAATATTGCAGAAGAAGAAGCCCCAGCAGGCCAGATGGTACTCTCATGATATATATCAGAGATAGACAAAGAAAAAGAAAGGATAGAAATAAAAGAGAAGAATCATACCATGAGAGACGCAAAAGGCCGGCGTGAGGAGTAGTCGTGGAGGCCAACGACAAATGTGGACTGATGTTTGATGCAGGCCGGTGTGTGTGAGAGGGAGTGATAGAGGCTGTGTGAGAGAGAGAGAGAAAGTGATGGAGGCATGAGTGTGAGAGAGATGGAGGCATGAATGTGAGGTAGGGTTTCAAATTAATTTAAGTTTATTAGGTTACTCTAATGGGTTTTAAATAGCCATGTTTAAAAAGATAAAATCATTAAAATGAAAAGCCAAGGCCCAAATGTTTTAAAATAAAATGATGAAGGCCCAAAGCACATATACACTAACGGAGGCTCAAAGCAAAGAATATATAAACTAACAGAGGCCCAAAGCCCCAAATATTTACAAACATTATATTATATATTTAATATAATAATATAATATAATAATATATAATAAGATATTCAGTTCGGTTTCTGTCAGTTCAATGCATGAAAATCTACCACTGAAAACCGAACCGAAAATTTCGGTTTTTAATATAATAAAACCGAACCGAACCGAAACTGAACCGAAATTCAGGCAACAATTCGGTTGGTTTGAAGTAGTTTTTTCAATTTCCCGGTTTTTTGCACACCCCTAAATGCTACTTCTCATCACAAAGTGATGCCGAAGGCATCTAACTTTGGAGAAATGTACTTCAAATGAAAGCTACTTGCATTGTAAAGAAGGAGAGAGAAATAACACCAGGTAGCCAAAAAATTATTCTAGTTGATAATTCAGTGGGTCCGAAACTTTTGGTTTTGGACCACTTCAAATAAAGGACAATCGAATTGGACGTTGGTCCAAAGATAGAAACTCGAAAGATTCAGCTAACATTATTGGCCTAAACACAATTTGGAATCCATTCTCTTCATCCATCTAGTATGAATAGCTTCCTGAACCCACCTTCCTTCTAAGGTCCTCCTATTACTCTTTCTCTCTAGAAAAAAAAAATAATAAATTCAGAACTACTTATCTACTGTCATGGACAACAGAAATGATCAGTCGTCAGAGACAAGGTTCTCTCTCTCTCTCTCTCACATAATTCAGTTTCAATAACTTAATGTAAAAATGTTAAAACCAGGTCTCTTTGTAGTTTGTGGAGAATTCCTTTTCAATATTTGATTCATGTTAGTTGACGGAAGCCATTTGTTGCTTGTTTTAAATGATAATTGTTGATCCCTAAAGTTCTTTCGTTCATAAATAAAATAATTTATATATATAGATATGAAATAAATAATATTGATCTCACATCAACTTGAAATTTTGCAAGTACAGAAAGTATAAAAAAAATGTAACCAACTAGTGGATTTGTTAAAACTCACATGCAATGAAAAAATATTAAGCGGTGTAACTTTAAGTAAAATTGCACCATTTGGTATTTTTTCATTGCATCTAAATTTTAACAAATCTACCGTTAGACTATATTTTATTCTTATACTCTCCATGCTTGTAAATTTTCAAAAAGATCAAATATCAATAAGTATGTTATCAATCATATGTTAAATTTCAAGTTTTTGTAATTTAAAATTATACATAAAATATGAATTTATGGTAAATAAATCTGATTGTCATAAAATTTGACAAATCTACCGTTAGACTATATTTTATTCTTATACTCTCCATGCTTACAGATTTTCAAGAAAATCAAATATCAATAACTATATTTATCAATCAAATGTTAGATTTCAAGTTTTTGTAGTTTAAAATTATACATAAAATATGACTTTATGGTAAATAATATCTGATTGTTACAAAATTTAACATGCATATTAAGAACATATAAAATATGTAATCCAATAATGAGATTTTCAAAATAAAAAGTTATAAAATGGTGTAACATTGTTTAAAGTTACAATAGGTGTAACTTGAACCAAACTCATTTATATATACACACACACAATTATTAGAGAATATTTTTAAAAATTGCACAAGATAGCTCAATCGAAGTGGGTTAATCAGGAACTGACTAGTGACTACTTGTCTATATAACGAAAATAAATAAATAAAACAGTTGAAAATCATTCTAATCGTGATCAAACAAACCAGTCTAACAAAACTATACATATCATATCATATATAAACGTTCTGTATTAGAAGTAGTCATGAATCGTATAATACACAAGTGTGTATCGTATCGTACGATATATAGATATGTAGGTTTAAAATTGGTTTTTTTTTTAGTTAAAATTTGTGCTTTTATTTTAGTCCAACAAATTGTTAGATTTGTTTTTAGCACATAATTATTAGCCTATTTAATTAAGCTCAATAAAATAACATATCCATGAGCTTTTCTTTTTCCTTACAAACTTTGGAGTACAAACTTGACACTTCACTTTTTTTTCTTTTTTTCTTTTTTTTGCAAATTTTTTTCTATACTATGAAGAAAGGAAAAATGAAAATATAATTTAAAGAAAAATTATTTTTATTTTTGTTAACCTCAAAGTTATTAAGTGAAAATTTAATTATTTTTATTTTTATTATTATTGTTATAAGTCTAAGAAGCTAGAATAACAGGAAGAAATATAAAGAAAAAATTATTAAAATAAAACAACAAAAAGATATAGTAAATGTTGTTGGTGATGATGATGAATTTCAAAGAAAATGTCAATAAATAAATAATTTCGTAAAGTGATGAACATAATGATAATATTGACTTAGATGAAGTTAATTAGGCATGATGATAAATATCATCAAAAAATCTATATATTATTTTGACTCATATATCATGTATTATTACTTTTGAGTTTAGTTAATTTTTAAATTTTTTTATGCGAGTTTAATCAATTTGAATGTGTATATTATAAACATATTAATTTTATTAATTTCATTTGCTTTGTTAAATCTTATTATATAAGTGATCATTAATTTAATCATTAGTTGAATATTTTTTGAATTTATAATGAATATATACCATTTTTATATGTATATTTATTAGTTTTTTTATAAAATTTTTTAGGTTTTTTTGTGTATCTTAAAACACACAATATAATACACAATACAGAAAAATCAATTCACAATCAAGGATATCAATACCGTACCGGAGGCTATACTGGTTTGGCCACCGGTACAATATATTTCAGATACCGGTCAATACCGGTGTACCGTTTCGGGTTTACTGCTATTTTTTATATTTATAAATAAATAAATATATATATATATATATATATATATATGTATGTGTCTGTGTATAAATATATTATAATAAATATAAAATTTTACCATAAAACATTTCCTCAATTCAGAACTAATTATTCATAGTTTTAGACTTTAGTATCAATTAAAAGGGAAAAAAATAAAATAGAAAGCTTAAAAGTTACCATTGTATACTAAGAAAACAAATAATACTAATAAGTTAATGCAAGCAAGTTACCATTTTGTCCTAACAAAAATTCAAAAGTTACAAAACTTTAAAAATAAAAAATTAAAAAAAAAAAATTTTCTGTACCGGCCGGTATTGCCCAAAATTGGCCGGTACGGCCAGTATTTTTTCCGGTACGAAACAGGGGGGTCGAGCATACCAAATTGCTGGCCGGTATGGTATATTCCGACCGATACGGTATGGAATCGATAACCTTGTTCACAATACGATTTATGTTTTAACAGTTATAGTTCCAATTATCTTGTCAAAAAAAAAAAAAACTATAGTTCCAATTATCATTGATTTCATTGATCATTCAAAGAATGTTGCTAGATGCCCATGCTTAAGTCAAGGGTCTCTCTCTCAAACACAAACACACACTATCAAGCACCAAGCATGTCATACACCATCGACTTACAAAGGAAGTGTTGAAGCAAGCCAAGAAGATTAATGCTATGTTTGGAAGTTTGGAGGAAGAGGAGAGGAGAGAGGAGGAGAGTAGTAGAGAAGAGAGTAGAGGAGAATGATTATCTTCCACCTTATGTGGATGTTCTTAAAATTAAGTAAGGGAGAGGGGAATAATTAGCATTATCATAGTTTGTAATTTTGTTAATATAGTAAAGGTAAATTGGTAATTCATTTGGTCAAGCATTTCTATACTCTACTCTCCCTACAAATCTCTCCAATTTGGGAGAATTAAAAATGAAGGGTTAAAAGTAGTTAGAACCCCTCCAAATCCCTCCCCCTCCTCCTGTAAAAAAATATTCAAATAAGGTAATTTAATTTACTCTCTCTCTCTCCCTCTACTCTATTCCCTTCTACTCCTCATCTATCCAAACAAGCTATAAAGTACTAGGGCTAGCTAGTGGACTAGTGTTTGGCTACAAGTACTGACTTGTTTGATTAGAGGGATTGGTTCAATTGGTTACAAGGTTGGTGAAACTAACTTGAGAATTGGATGGCTCTGTCCTAGGTTTTATTTGTGCTTGTTTATGTTTTTTCAATAAATTAGATATTATTTATTGATTTATTCCATATTATTTTCTATTTGCCTTATAAAATTGTGAATTCACATTTGAATGTTGTTTAAATTTTTTTAGTCAATGTTGTTAGTTTTAAAAAATTGAAAGTCTATATATTTTTATTACAATTCAACCTTAAGTCAAACCTTGATCCAATCTTAAAACTTTAAACCTCTTCTTTTTCAAGTTAACAATTTGGGTTTTAAACCCTGGATTAAGGTGTAAATCAAATATAAATCTCTTAAATACATGATCCTTGCAAGGATTGAAGCAAATGTGTTGGGATTTAGTGAAATAGGTTGACGATGATAGCTAGAGAAAAAAAATTGGCGTGAGTTGCTACAACAGAGCTCAAATACTTACAAAGAAAAACGTTTTTAGTTTTATTTCTTGAAGACTAGTATAAACCGTTGTCTTGCATGCGTAAAACATTAGCCAACTATGCATTTTTTATACTCGTGCTTGTTCACAGCACAATAAAGTAGAGTTAATTAAATAGTTACTTGGTTTCTCAAAAAAAAAAAATTTAATAGTTACTTAAATTTCATTTATTACTTTACTAACTTAAGGTAGCTGAAAATACACTAACTTCAACATTCTCCCCTAATGCATTTTCCGTCAAAATCCAAGCATTTCCTTTTAAGTGAAGAAATTTTTCTTTGGCAAGTGCCTATATATGTTAAAATGCCAGCAATTCGGTCATTGGTCTTGTAATCTTCAATCTTATCATTATTTTCAACTATTTCTACAATAAAGTGGTATTTCATGGATAATGATGTCTAGACATTTTGTAGTGGCCACTCAAGTTTCAATAAGTGAAAATTTTAAAAATGTCCCATCTTCTTTCACTAACCTTTTTTTTTTTAAAGAAGATTCTTTCACCAACTTGTCACTGGTTTGCAAAGTGGTTGTAACAGATTTGCATCCAAACATCTTGAATCTTCTAAGAATATTTCCAATATAGTTCTTTTGACTAAATATCCCTCTATTGTCATGGCATATCTACATTCCAAGAAAAAGATAAATAAAGTAATCTCCAACCATCAATCTCATAATAGTCTCTATCATAACTTTCCTAAATTCTAATACCAAGGAGATAACCTCGAACCCACAAGGAATTGCTCAAATCCACAAGAATTTCTTAAATCTACAAGATAGTTTGGAATCCACCAAAAAAGAGAAACAAACCATTTATATTTTTATTAAATTGAATATGAATTGTCTTGTAGGCAATAATATGCTTAAATAGTAAAAGAAGCCCTAAGGTGGCTAGAAAAATGCCCACAAAACTCTAATTAGCACTAATTATGAAATTATGTGACAAAATAGTAAATTTTACCAACCCAAAAAAAAAGGATTACAAAGCCCAAACGAAGGAATTTACCCAAAAAATACTGTCACTTAGCACCAAATTAAGAAATCTAAAGTACCTTTAATCTTAATAATAATATACAACACGACCTCACTTTCACTTTTATGTAAACACTTTTTGCTAAAATAATATAATTGATTTGGCTATATTATGCATGAGGCATTTGGTTGGGTTGATTTTAGGGATAATAGGAAAAAGTGGAGAGAATAGTAAAGAGAAAATAATAATTTTGTGTATTTGATTTGGAGAGAATGGAGGAAAGAAAATTGGTGAGACTTTAGGAGTTTTCTATCCTGGTCCACTGAAAAAAACTCCCCAAATAGGGAGAAAATGAGGGAGAAAAGATAAGACTATCATTTTGGAAAAATTTGACCCCACGTTCTTGCTTTTTTCTTTTGGCTTGTGTTTGTGTTCCCCCTTCCCTTCCCCCCCCCCCCCCCCCCCCTTCTATTTCATCCCCTGTGCAACCTCATTGGACAAAATTGTCCCCTGGGCAACAATCTCTCTTCTTCCTTTTCTTTTTTTTTTTTAATATTTATATATATGTTTTGGGTGTTTTTTTCATCCTTTTGTTTCCTCTCATTTGTTTTGGTTTTTTGTACTTTTTTTTTTTTAGTGTCATCCATATACAATTTTTTTTTTTTTTATCTAATAGGAGTATTTATACAAATTCTATTTTCTTTCCTCCTATTTTTTCTTCTCAACCAAAAAAACAAAAAAAAAAAAAAATCATCTTTCCAACCCTCCAACCAAACACAAATAAAGGAAAGTTAAATCTTTTTTATCTTCTCACATTTCCACATCCTCCCACCATTTTCCCCCTTAAAACAAATCGAATCCTGCTAGTTGTTCCTCATAAGTTTCTTCAATAAAAGTTATTCAAAACGACAAATTTAACATCAAAGTAGAAAAAGAATCATTTCTTTTGTGCAGCCAATTAAAGCAACAAGTGCATTGTAAGGACTCAATTTGTAACGACCCCAAATTGGTTTATTGGATTAAAGGCCCAAACAATAAATTTGTAAAGAGTGGGCTAAAAGGCTAGGCCTTGGTTATTGGACAGCAGTTAGTCATGGTGTTCATGATAATCGCACAGGGGTGAACCTAGCGTATCTAAGAAGACTTTTTCCTCGGCATGGCCTAAGTGGCTCTAGTCCTTGGACCTCGTCCGAGGAGCTTAATGTTCTTAGTATTCTTTTTACGTTAGGGTTCAATGGCCCTAGAGACCATCTGCTTCCTTTTGGCTGCTTCCTCCTCCTTTTATACTAACTTTTCCCCTTTCTCATACGTCCACGTGTAGGTTCTGCTTTTTAGGGCTAATAGTTGTCTTGTCAGCCCATACCCAAAGTGGTTGGGGGTGGTTGTAAAAGCTGAAGAGCATGGCCCTGTCAGGCGCAAAGTACTTAATTGCAGTATTGGCAGCCTTTTCCTTGAACCGCTCCTACACTGTACTCGCCCTTTCTTCTGGGAGCGCTCTAGGAGCTGCCTTTGATGGCGTGCCATTCTTTTCTTCTAAGTTTTGGGATGCCAAGAACATGATCGTCCTCAGCTACACCTCTAGGCCATTTGGACTTTCGTTGCACATCCTCGGCAACGTCTCTCCTTGGCTCGAGCCTTGGGCCCTAATGTAAAGTGGGCCGGGATCACAAATTCTCTAGCCCCACAATAACCCCTCAAAATCCTGTTGTCCGGCCCCTCGGATGGAGAGGAGGGTTTTGGTGACACCGGGCCTATGTCGCGGCTTGCCAAGTCTTATCCTTCATCAATGCCGGAGCTTCTTCGTTTGCCTGGGACACGCTCTTGGTTGTGAGACATTCTTTTAGTTTACCCACACCGCGTCCCTACCGTTTCGGTACACGAGGCGCGCCTTTAATAAGGTCTCTTTATGAGGCGACACAAATCCAACGGCTGAAGACTGCTTTGGGAATTGGTGGGACTTATCTCGTTTATAGTTTTTCTTGGAGATTTGCACAGATTAAATGTCACCAGGCTTACCCCTATATAAGAAGCAAGGGGGGAGGTTATTTCCTTTATTCGCAGACATTTTAAGCTTTTCAAATTCCCAACCCTCCTATTATGCCCAAAGTCCCCACTTCCAGTGTGACTGAGCCTTAGGGGGTGACATGGTCAAGGCCATGATGAGGGTGAGGGGACCACACCCTCTTCAAAGGCCTTGGGTATCTTCGAGATCCAACATGGCCCGGTCAGGGCAAGGGAGACAAAGACTCAAGACATTTCTTCCCCTTGATAAGGCAAGAAAGGAGCCTCATTTTCCTTTAACCAAAATCCGAAGCAGGTGGAGGTCGTATCAAATTTTTGGTGCGACAGCACTGAGATTTCTCTTCGCCAGTACCATCCGTTCTAGCTCAATTGCTGCTAATGTGATGCTTGCTCGATTGCAGTCAGAGCTGGTACGAGGATTTGGCATCCCTACTTCTTCCTCTCTTCCATCACTGGTGCCACCTAGGTACCTCCGCTTCTTCTTCTCTTCCGTCACTGGTGCCACGTCATCCGGATGTGCTTAATCGCTACTAGAGCAAAATTGAAGGATTTATCGTTCCCATGTATATATATATATATATATATATTTTTTTTTTTTTTTTTTCTTTTTGCTTCTATAGTAGGCTTCTAGTGTAGGCTTGTCTAAGCCCCTTATTGTACGCCGTACTACTTCTTTGTCTAATAAAAGATGACTTTATCCTATTTTGCGTGTTTTTTATTTTCTGCAATAGTTATTTTGTGAATGGATGTGTTGGTGTCCTTTCTTTCGAACAGGACTTAGGGCCGAAACCCTTGTTAACAAAGAGTTATCGCTTTGAATTTATTAAAACTAACGACCACAATAATACCGACTTGAAGTAGGTTAACCATATGAGACTAACCGAGATAATAGCTGAATATTCTGTATTGCATATGGGGTGTTCACCCGAGGATGGGTAACCTAAAATGAACCGTTCGAGAGGGTCGCCGGGCACTAGGGTGCTTTGCCACGTTCCTGACAACATTCATAGCCTCAGCTTGTTTTTGGCATCCGATCCGAGGACCATACAAGACCTTGGTTCTGTCCAAAACTTAGATTTTCTTAAAGTAGTTGGTTTCCCCATAAGTTTGAGTTCGAGGACCATACAAGACCTTGGTTCTGTCCAAAACTTAGATTTTCTTGAAGTAGTTGGTTTCCCCACAGGTTTGAGTCCGAGGACCATATAAGACCTTGGTTCTGTCCAAAACTTAAATTTTCTTAAAGTAGTTGGTTTCCCCATAGGTTTGAGTCCGAGGACCATACAAGACCTTGGTTCTGTCCAAAACTTAGATTTTCTTAAAGTAGTTGGTTTCCCCATAGGTTTGAGTCCGAGGACCATAAAAGACCTTGGTTCTGTCCAAAACTTAGATTTTCTTAAAGTAGTTGGTTTCCCCATCGGTTTGAGTCCGAGGACCATATAAGACCTTGGTTCTGTCCAAAACTTAGATTTTCTTAAAATAGTTGGTTTCCCCACAGATTTGAGTTCGAGGACCATACAAGACCTTGGTTCTGTCCAAAATTTAGATTTTTTTAAAGTAGTTGGTTTCCCCACAGGTTTGAGTCCGAGGACCATAGGACCATACAAGACCTTGGATCTGTCCAAAACTTAGATTTTCTTAAAGTAGTTGGTTTTCCCATCGGTTTGAGTCCGAGGACCATACAAGACCTTGATTCTGTCCAAAACTTAGATTTTCTTAAAGTAATTGGTTTCCCTATTGGTTTGAGTCCGAGGACCATACAAGATCTTGGTTCTGTCCAAAACTTAGATTTTCTTAAAGTAGTTGGTTTCCCCATAGGTTTGAGTCCGAGGACCATACAAGACCTTGATTCTGTCCAAAACTTAGATTTTCTTAAAGTAGTTGGTTTCCCCACAGGTTTGAGTCCGAGGACCATACAAGACCTTGGTTTTGTCCAAAACTTAGATTTTCTTAAAGTAGTTGGTTTCCCCACAGGTTTAAGTTCGAGGACCATACAAGACCTTGGTTCTGTCCAAAACTTAGATTTTCTTAAAGCAGTTGGTTTCCCCACAGGTTTGAGTCCGAGGACCATACAAGACCTTGATTCTGTCCAAAACTTAGATTTTCTTAGGGTACGTTTGGTACGCTGTAATAGCTCCTGTAATGGAATAGTTATTCATGTGTAATATCAATTCGGTCATTTGGTTGCATCTTTATTACATGGATTAGTTATTACATTGTAATAACTATTCTTTAAATTGAAGAATAGTTATTCCTCTTTAAAATGAATGTGATAGTTATTCCTTGGTGTATCTAATAGGTTTTAAAATTAATATATTTCTAAAAATATAAAATTTCTAAAAATATGAAGTTTCCTTATACATCATCTTTTACAAGTTTTCCATATGTAACAACCAAACTTATGAATAGTAATAGTTATTCAATTACAATGTCTTCTATTCCCAGTAATAAAGATTATCATTCCTAATGTAATATATGTTCAGTGTACCAAACGTACCCTTAAAGTAATTGGTTTCCCCATAGGTTTGAGTCCGAGGACCATACAAGACCTTTATTCTGTCCAAAACTTACATTTTCTTAAAGTAGTTGGTTTCCCCATAGGTTTGAGTCTAAGGACCATACAAGACCTTGGTTCTGTCCAAAACTTAGATTTTCTTAAAGTAGTTGGTTTCCCCATAGGTTTGAGTCCGAGGACTATACAAGACCTTGGTTCTGTCCAAAACTTACATTTTTTAATCCCTCAAGGATTAGCCCCTTTGCATGTGTGTGTGGTATAAACTTGATGCTAGAAGCCCTTAGAATTGCCCGCGCCACTGGCACTTCGAAGTGTAGCCTTGAGTGGGAGCCTGTTGGAAATGATGGAAGAGCTTTCACATAGCTTGCACCACTGCCAAAGTTATTTCTTTCGAGGGACCCTTGTTAACAGGGGCTTGATCCCACCATGACTAACTGCTGCCTGCACCAATACACAAGCCTTCCCACAGACGGCGTCAATTGTAAGGACTTAATTTGTAACGACCCCAAATTGGTTTATTGGGTTAAAGGCCCAAACAATAAATTTGTAGAGAGTGGGCTAAAAGGCTAGGCCTTGGTTATTGGACAGCAGTTAGTCATGGTTTTCATGATAATCGCACAAGGGTGAACCTAGCGTATCTAAGAAGACTTTCTCCTCGGCACGGCCTGAGTGGCTCCGGTCCTTGGACCTCGTCCGAGGAGCTTAATGTTCTTAGTATTCTTTTTACGTTAGGGTTCAATGGCCCTGGAGACCATCTGCTTCCTTTTGGCTACTTCCTCCTCCTTTTATACTAACTTTTCCCCTTTCTCATACGTTCACGTGTAGGTTCCGCTTTTTAGGGCTGATACTTGTCTTGTCAGCCTATACCCAAAGTAATTGGGGGTGGTTGTAAAAGCTGAAGAGCATGGTCCTGTCAAGCGCAGAATACTTAATTGCACTATTGGCAGCCTTTCCCTTGAACCGCTCCTACACTATACTCACCCTTTCTTCTAAGAGCGCTCTGGAAGCTGCCTTTGACGGCGTGTCATTCTTTCCTTCTAAGTTTTGGGGTGCCAAAGACATGATCGCCCTCGGCTACACCTCTAGGCCATTTGGAATTTCATTGCACGTCTTCGGCAACGTCTCTCCTCAGCTCGGACCTTGGGTCCTAATGTAAAGTAGGCCGGGATCACAAATTCTCTGGCCCCACATGCATGTATAGTGTTTAATGTTGCAATTGGACCAAAAGTATAGTAGAAATCTATACGGTTGCACAAAATATCCTTTAGCCGTGAATCTTTCCTTGTGCTTTTGCGTGGATCCATCAAGTTTGATCACCAATGTTTTTAAACCCATTTTACTCCAATGATGTCTCTATCATGAGGCTGGTCAACTAACTCCCGTGTCTTATTATTGTCGACCATCTTCATTTCCTCTTTCGTAACTTTCACCCGAACATCATGCTTCTTCAAAATCATCTGGTTCAATAACTGAAAAATTACACATTTCGTTGATGTCTCTCAAGCTTCTAAACTTTCTTGGAGGAGCTCTAATGAAGATAACCTGGGGTATGATGGTTCTAATCTTTAAGTTGATTGGAGATTGCAACAGTGAAAGTTCTTCATTGTCTTCTCGGCCTGATTGGTGTCATGCGTCTTCTTGATCTGCTTTAGAAATGAGAGGTAATCTCTGCAATTCTTTCTAATTCCAAGAAACTTCTGTTGAGAATACGTCACACATCTCATGCAGGAAATACGTTCGCAACAAAAAAGAGTACGGATCTACTCCATATCATAGCCACATGTTTTCTAGATTCTGAAAGAAAACATACCTTGATGCAACAAACTTTCGCTACAATCTTTTGATTAGCAATATTTTCATCATATGAACGCATTTGATTAAAAACTTCCATAATTCTTGAAATATAATATCCCATACCTTCTAAGTTCTATCTCCCTTCATTTTAGCATTCTCAAATTCTCTTTAGAGAGATTGAAGTTTAATGTTCATTAACTTTGTTGCCTTGAAATTTATTCTTCAAAATTTCCCATGCATCTTTGGCTTTGAAGGCATCGATAATACATGGGAAAATTGCTTCAAAAATTCCTTTATGAAGAAATAGAAAGTCCTTCACGTTATTTTTATGGCTGTTATTCATCCTTCTCGACATCATTCAAATTTGCTTCTCCTTGAGGCTCAACATAGCCATCCTCGACAATGCCCCATAAAATTTTTAGAAATTATTAGGGTCATAGTTTTCATGTGTTGACATATGCTTTGATAAAACACATTTTACTTGTATTTAGGTAGTTCAAAGTGGATTCTAGAATATCATAAAGTACGTCTCTTAGCTATAATAAGTGGTAGTATTAAAGACACGAACACTGCACAAAGAAACATAGAAGAAAAGCTAAAAATAGTGAACCTCGACACAAGCTCGATACAAGGCTTCTATCGAGAATTAATGAAGAACCTCGATACCTTTCAATGCCTATCGATCTATCGAGCATTGCAAATCCAAAATTTTCAGATCTGTTTTTCGACCCATAATAACTTGGACTTCTAGGGTTTCATTCACTAAACTTTGAGGGGATATAAGTGAAAATAGTGAACCACAACACAAGCTCAATACAAGGCTTCTATCGGAAATTAATGAAAAACCTTGGTACCTCTTGATACCTATCGATCTATCGAGCTAGCTTCGCAAATCTAGAATTTTCAAATCTTTTTTTCAAACCATGATGACTTGGATTTCTAGGGTTTCATTCACTAAATTTCCAAGGGATATATAAAATGATTATTTTAAAGTCATCATCATAATACATAGAGACTCAGTTAGAGAATCTGTACACTTATTGTGAAGCTACTGCATTCTTATGTGCCTTAGGGTTTTGTGACAAGTGCTTCCTTCTTTACAAGTGTATTAAGGAACTTTGCATCCAACAACAAGCTTCAAGTTCCTAGGAGTGAGTCATATACTAGAATCCGTGCAAAGGGAAGAAGTCTATACAAAATCAAGACTAATTAGAGATTAGCGTAAGGATTCTACTGTAAGTAGGTACTTTGGGATAGGTCAAGTTTGGGGTAAGATTCCTTGTATTTGTAATCTCTTGATTTTGATTAGTAATTCTTGGGAGTGGTGACATGAAAATCATCCGTGGAATTTTTGCCTTGTGAAAGGTTTTTCTCATTAGTCAACAAATCATTGTGACTACAATCTAGATTATTTGGTGATTTGTTCGTGCCTCCACGATATTGCATGTAATTTGACCTAATTAATCAACTTGGGTAATTGAATTAATTAACTCGAGTCAATCTATAACCCAACAAAAATTAGTAATGTCTTCATTTTTATCTTTCAAAAGTCATAATTTCTCGCCCAAACACTGGACTCATAAATTAAGAAAAGCCAGATGGAATTGACATCTTTATTCTTTAAAATTTCTATTCATGGGGAATAAGGAGAGAATAGTTACTGCAAAGCCTAAACAATTCGAAAAAAAGGGAAAAAATGTCTTTTGTTTCATTTCTTGAAGAATTTCCATGCATAAAACAATGGTCAACTATGCATTTTTTATACATATATTGTTGGGGAGAGAAATACAATAATGTGTTCTTTACTCAACTGCTTAAGGCGGACATGGGAGCCTTCCTTACACAACTTTGAGAGTCATCAATACACAATCACCTTGACTCACCACGGCTAGAACCAACATCAATGGTGTGCTCTTTACTTAACCATGCTTGAGGCGGACATGGGAGTCTTTTTTGCACAACTATAAGAATCACCAATTCACAATTGTCTTGGCTCACCACTACTAAAAGCCTGTACCAGCACAACTATGGGAGTCACCAATACACAATTACTTTGACTCACTGCTACTAGAACCCTTACTCAACCATGGGAAAGAGAACATGTGAGTCTTTCTTATTCTACCTAGTGGGACCCACACCTTTGGGAGGCTCGTTAAGTGCCTTTGTATACTTATGTTGTTGGGAAAAGAAATACATTGGGAAGACTCCGATTGAGTAGTTAATATAATATTTAAAAACACACTTAACCCAAAAGACCTAAACCCAAAGAGTATGAGTTCAACTATGTTATATTAACCGCTCTTTCTTCTCAATAGTATCTAATGTGAAATTCACTACTTAACCAACCACACTAACACAAATAAAATAACATACGGCTTGTTCACTAACTCCCCTCAAACAATAAAGTAGAGTTAGTTGGATTAGTTACTTAAACTTCATTTAGGGTCTGTTTGGGATCCGCTTATTTTGCTGAAACTGAAAATTTTTTGCTAAAATTATTGTAAATTAAGTTTAAAGTTAGCTGAAATAGTACAGTAGAATCCATGAATAGTACCAAAAAGTGTAATAGGACTCATAAATAGTAACAAAAATAAACTGAATAGTAAAATAAGCTGACTTTTTAATTTGGAGCCAAACGCACATTTATTGGTTTACTAACTTGATGTTGCTGAAATGTATTAACTTAAACACAAGGATAATCACAAAAAGGAACAAGTGTGCTGCATGCTTTAAGCAATTCACCAAAATGGAGCACTTAGTGGAGCACATGAGAACCTCCAATCATTCAGTTCATGAACCCACATGCGGAATTTGTAAGAAACATTGCAGATCTTTTGAATCTCTAAGGGAACATCTTATTGGTAATCTTCATTTTTTCTATTAAACTTCAAACATCTTGATTCCATTGAAGATAGCTTGTGACAATTACTCTCCTCTAACAGGCCCATTGCCAAAAGAAGCTTGCAAAAGTATTTTCAGCAATCAAGGATGCAAATTCTGCCTAGTTATCCTCAATAACCCGGATGCACTCAGGTTTCACCAAGAAATTTGCCAACTCCCCAGTGTAAGTGCTGTATCTCTCAACTAGCACTAAGATCAAGTATTTCTGATGCTGATCGAGTTGAATATAAATCCTTTTGTGCTTTTTTCTGGTTTTAGGGACTACTTGCTCAATTGGCTAACTTGAGCATTTTTGAGAATTTGGCAATCGATACTGGCCAAATAAGAAGGCCACAAGTAGTTGCACTCGCTTGCAAAATGGCTAGTGGTGGCAGTGATGGCTCCCTTGATCTCTGTGCAAGGGTCTGCCTCATTGATGAATATGAAAGCATAATTTTCCATGCTTATGTCAAGCCAAAAATTCCAGTCACAAACTACAGGTATGAATAGGTCTCCACCATGCTTCTCCCGATTTCAACCCATATACATTTACAACAAAATCTTAGTCCAAATTTTTTGGGTCAATTATGGATTCTCAATAGATTAGTCGGGTCAGTAACATGTATTCAACCCACAAATGTCTAACACTATAATTTACATTTTTTTTTGAATAATTTATAGGTATCAAACAACAGGCATTCAAGCAGAATACTTCAGGGAGGCATTGCCTCTGAGCCAAGCGCAGAGGAAGATTCTAGACTTCCTCTACAATGGAGAACCAATGTGGAAGATTAGACCTACTGATGGAAAAGCCAGTATTCTTGTGGGTCATATTTTGGATCATGACCTTGACCTTTTACAGATAGATTACCCAACAACAATGATGAGGTAAAGCTCTTCAAGGAACGTAACAAAGTTTTGATGGTTCTTTGGTATCTTTTCAGCTTCGACTAAACGTACACCAGTAACTGATAAATAAAAAATAAAAAAAATAAAGGAATATAACAATTCTACAAACACTCCAAATTTCACATGTCAATATGATTAACTATGAGTGATCAATAAAAGATAGCAAGTCCATGTAAACAGGAGTTGAAAAAAAGTGTCCACCACATTAGCATGCTAGTCAATGAAATTTGAGTAATGCTCATGTTAGTCAATGAAATTTGAGTAATGCTAGAATTACAAACTATTTTACAGATTTTTTATATATTAGTGATGTGTCATAATCCACATTATCTTTTAAAAAACAAATACAAGATATTAAATCTAAAATTTAATTACAAGTCTTAATTAAATAAATAAATAAATAAATATATATATATATATATATTTAAATGAATCATTTTCACCAGACCATCCCTTCTCTTTCTGCATCTACAGTGACTTACCCATTGCCAGCCAAGTCACACCCACACACCAGTTTTCTTTCTTTAAAGCGGTATTTTTAGATTAAGTTTCAAACCAATTGCTACATTGCATGGAAACTCCCAAAGCCAAACGAAACCAGTCAATGAAATTTGAGTAATGCTAGAATTACAAACTATTTTATAGATTTTTTATATATTAGTGATGTGTCATAATCCACATTATCTTTTAAAAAACAAATACAAGATATTAAATCTAAAATTTAATTACAAGTCTTAATTAAATAAATATATATATATATATATATATATATATTTTAAATGAATCATTTTCACCAGACCATCCCTTCTCTTTCTGCATCTACGGTGACTTACCCATTGCCAGCCAAGTCACACCCACACACCAGTTTTCTTTCTTTAAAGTGGTATTTTTAGATTAAGTTTCAAACCAATTGCTACATTGCATGGAAACTCCCAAAGCCAAACGAAATCTCACTCTAAGTGTGCGTTTAGCGTGAATGAAATTTGTGTTAGGTTCTAAGACTTTAGAAACTAATGTATTAGAACTTCAATTTGTATATGTTGGCAAACCATGATCAAAACATTTAGCCTAAATTTAGACTTGCTCAAAGTTTGGTTTAATGTAAGTTTGGAATCGAGTAATTGTAGGAAATTACTATTCAATTTCTGCGAGGCTCGATCGATCGAAGAACAAGCTCAACCGATCGAGAATCGTATCTGCAGAATTTTAAGTCTGCCCAAACAACAGTTCAAGCCCATTAAGGATTAGGGCTTTAGATCTACTTCTCCTAGTATATAAAGAAAATCCTAAGCACGTTTTTAAAATGGCTTTAGAGAGAGAGAGATTAGAGTGCATCTTATGCCTCTTTTGTATCTAGGGTTTTGTACCCAAATCCTCTCTATGGTGGCTCTTTATGTTATGTGTGTGAATCTCTTGTGAGATCTAGAGGTATTTGCCTTCATATACACTTAGGATTTCTAATCTCAAGATTGATGTCGAGAGCTTGGTGATCAATTCAATTGCAAATTCAAGAGTTTAAAGATATACAAGCGGGAGTACTTGTACTTGCTGGGAATCCAAGAAAGAAGTAGTCCATAGACTCAGAGCTGTCACGTGGTCGTGGTAGTAAGTTTCCTACTTGATGTAGCAATAGGATGTTAGTGATCTAAGTCGCTATTGTGTAAACTTCAATTCTTTCATAGTGGATTCAATTTACCTTGAAGATAGCTAGGTTAAATCCTCCTCAAGTTTTTTACCGATTTGGTTTTCTTGGGTTATCATATTGTTGTGTTCTTTATTTTTCCGCACTTGTCATTGATATGATTTATATGTGTTAACCTAGATCTGCATAATTTACCTAAGTTAATCACTTGGTTAAATAATTAGGTTAATCTGCTTGTGTTTAAGGGGTCTAAAAACGAACAATTTGCCAATATATTTTACTATTCAACTTATTTTTGTTACTATTCATGAAAACTTGCCAACATGTTTTACTATTCAGCTTATTTTTGCTACTATTCATGAGTCCCATTGTACTTTTTTGTATTATTCATGGATACTATTTCAGCTAACTTTTACCTTTATCTATGGTACTTTTAACAAAAAGTTTTCAGTTTTAGCAAAATAAGCGAATCTCAAATAGAAAGTTTCAAAGAAAATGCCACTGCTGGACAACTTTTTGTTGTGTCTCAAATAATATTATCAACAATATTAGCAATCCAAAATAACAATCACACACAAAAACACAAATATTTACATGAAAATCCTTTTTCTTTGCTCTCTCACACACTAATTATCTCTCTCAAATGCGGCAACACTTTTCTCTCTTCTTTCTATTTTTCTTCTTCACGCACAGCTCTCTCTCTGGTTGTCTTCTTTTTCTAAGCAGCTCCCTCTTTTTCTAAGTAGCTCCCTCTTGGCCGCTCAACCAAAACCTAATAAATATTTTCTTTATATATAAACCCAATTGTAGACTTCTAGTAGCACACAAATCCTAGTGCAAGTCAAATAAGGATTCTTTAAAACCACTAACCACAGTCTCCTATTTCAAATAAGATTATATTTTAAATAGAATTAGTTCTTTTGTTTTCCTTGGAGTTCACTGACTCCTAATTCTACTTGAAGTAGAATTCTTGGTGCAAGCCCATTGTATAGGCTACCACGTGGGCTGGACCTTTTGGTGCCGTGCACCCAACGCTTCTTGGCCCACCGATCCAAAACATCATTGTAGCCAAATAGTCCATAGTCCATAGTCTCCCAAACCCGAGAAAGAGAGAGAGAGCGAGAGAGAGAGAATCTTATACGTCCGACTTATGTGAGGCTGAAATGTGACCTCAAGGTGTCTTTTTTTTATTTATTTATTTATTTATTTATTTTTAAGACTTATAATTCAATATTAATTCTAATATTTTAGGTATATGTCAGTCTTTTAAAAGCTAATGTTGAGCATGCCACATCAATAATTTGTAAAATATTTATAAAATAATGTTAGGTTCTAAATGTTTAGAACAATTGGCAAATCGTGAACACAAACTTGTCTAGATATAGATCTTAGAGTCTATAAGTTTTATTAGACAATGTTCAATGTGATTCAAGTCAAGATTCAAGAACATACAAGCTGCAGGAAGAAGATTTCATAATCTGTCTGGTTCGATCGATCGAAAGACAGGCTCGACCGATCGAAAGTCGTATCTGCAGAATTTTAATTAAGCCCAAACAGCTATTCAAGCCCATTTAGGATTAGGGTTTCTAATTTACTTCTCCCAATATATAAAGGAAACCTTAAGCACGTTTTTATGTGGCTTTTTAGAGAGAAAAGAGTGTGCCTCTTTTGTATTTAGGGTTTTGTTCCTAAAAATCTCTCTTATGTCTTCTACCGGTATTATTCCTTGAAAAATCTCAAGATCCGGTATTGTAGAAGTTGCTGCCTTCTCTTGTCATCAAAGGTGTTGATGATCTAAACCTTCAAGGGTGGTCTTGGAGTCACAAACAGGAGTGTTTGTGTTGCTAAACCTTTGAGTGGGATCTCAAAGTCACAAACGGGGGTGTTTGTATTTTGCAAAGGCCAAAGAAAGAAGGAGTCCGTGGATTCGGAGCTTGCACGTGGTCGTGTCAGTAAGTTCTACTGGTTGGTAGCATTAGGAAGTCGAGCGGGGGTGCTTGTAAGTCCTTTTGTGTGAACTTCGATTCTTTCTAGTGGATTTGCTTTTTACCTTGAGGATAGCTATGTTAAATCCTCCCCAGGTTTTTTACCGGTTTGGTTTTCCTGGGTGATCATATCGTGTGTTATTTATTTTCCGCTGCTTTGCATGATTTGATCTTTATTATTGTGATAACCTAGACTTGTTTAATTGGACTAAGTAACAACTTGGCTAATTACTTAGGTTTAATCAATTGTTTAAGGGGTCTAAAAACTAACAAATAATTTGAGGCTCTAACATCACTTGTGAAATTCAAACATGGCTGCATTGATTAGTTAATGACAATTAAATTCAATATAGTAATGTGTCTAAATTTAATTAAAAAACATGATAGGTATAGCATTTGACATCCATGTTAAGATACTAGTAGTATTTCATTTGAGATGTACAATGAAAAAATGTGACCACAGGGATACAGCAAAATATCCTCCATTGATGCAAACAAACAAACTCAGCAACTCTCTCAAATACTTAGCACAAGAATATATCGGGTAAGTAACGTACATGAGATTTTTTTTTTTTTTTTTTTTTCATTTTTTAGCTTTTGTTATTCTTTTTAAATATATAAACTCTGAGGAAGTAATAAAGAAGCTTCAGTGTTTAGGTATGACATTCAAACTGGCAATGAAGACCCTTATGAGGACTGTGTTGCATCAATGAGGCTTTACAAGAGAATGAGATCCCAAGTTCACATACGAGAGGATCATCCACTGGCTTCGGACTCACAAAATCAAAATAATTTTGCATTATGGAGGCAAAGCGAACTTGAAAAGATGACCCCAGAACAACTATTGGAAATTTCAAGGTCTGATTACTACTGTTGGTGCTTGGACTCCCAACGTTAATGCTTGAAAGGTGTTGCATATATAATTTAGTGTGCAAGACAATTGCAAAATTCTTATCCAATTAATGTATTATTCGTAGAAATAACAATAAAATGGGAACGTGTCATTTCAATTAGATATTACTCCTACTATGCATGCAATGGTACTTAAACTAGTACCAATTTTATTACAATAAAACTTACAACTAACCAAATAATGAATATGGTTGGAGACATGTCAAAAAACATTTTAAAAAAATGTATTTATTTTTATTTTATGATTTTGGCACATCCATTTGTAAAGTTTATCTAGTAAAATTTTTAGTATACTTAACATTAATCTTTTTTTAGTTACCATTTATGCCTTTTCATATGTCTATTCGTATCATTTGCATAAAATGCTTGGACCAATTCATTTCGTAAAAATGGGGTTGATGCTGTTGACTAAAAGAAGCAGAAGAGAAGTGAAATAAAATAAAAAAGAGGGACTATACCATATAGACTGCTGGTCTTATGTTATTCTAACACTCCCACACTACTGTAAAGGTTTTTCATGCTTGTAGGAAAGGGAATGTAAAGCTTTTGGAGTGCTGCTATATGGTTTGGTCGAAGTAAAATGCACTAGAAGGTACTCTGTTGGACCTAAACAAACATCATACTTCAACTTCATAAGTGATATTTCTAAATAAATTACATTCTTCTTGTTCTTATCCTCCTCTATATTCATTTCCTACTAAAATCCAACACATATAGTAGGAATGCAAAGTAGAACATCTCAAACATGTAACAATATATGTCCACACCCCTTTTTACATAATACCTAATACATATGCAAGGATATATTAGTTACATAGATTGCTGAAACTAGATGTTACTTCTCATGGGATTGGATATACGACCACTTTTCCGGTGGCTCTGTTAGAGTCAAGGTAGGAAAATGCTTCAACAGTCTTAGAAAATGGAAACGGGCTTTTGGGGTCAATCACTGGCTTCACCTTCCCACTTTCCAGGTAAGGTTTCAGTTTCTCCAAGATAGACCCTTTAGAAGTGAGCACAAATATAGTTGCTGGTGGAACTACAGGGCCTACTATTGTCACAACATGCCCGCCCTCTTTCACTGCCTTAACCGCCCTATCAGTCTGCCCTGTTTTTGTGCACAACAAAAATTAGTCTTCGACATGTTACAAGTAATCATTACATGTTGAATAGAAAACTACAATTAGATTGGCAGGTAATGCACAAAAATTAGTCTTTCACCAACCTTTTGTTTTCGAGATGGACACAAAGTTAGACACAAAAAGGCCACAAGTTTAACAATTGTTTAGGTTGAATATTGACACCCCCCTTCCCCCCCAAACAAGACCCAATTCTAAGTATAGAATTCATGGATCAAATTATGCTTATGACGAAGTGAAAACAAATTCAAAATCTTACCAACTGCATCATATACGACATCAAATTTCTCCGGAAGTTCTTCAAAGTTTTCCTTGGTATAATCAATGGCCAAATCAGCTCCCAAACTCTTCAATAGCTCCAGTTTCCCAGTGCTTGAAGTAGCTGCTACCTTGGATGCACCAAAAACATGCTTTGCTAGCTGCCCCAGACATTCAAAGAATCAAAAGGACATACAAGGATTATCATATCTGAGATAGAGTAAGGATGAAAAGACTAACCATTCACAAGGTTAACACGAGGGCATTGGAATATCAATGAGAGTGGAGATATACCTGAATAATCTGTGTTCCAACTCCACCAGCACCACCCAAAACAAGGATGGATTTACCTGCAGAGAATTCAGTTCGTTCAAGGCCTTCATAGGCAGTCTCAATAGCCAGGGGAAGGCTAGCAGCTTCAACAAAACTTAGATTCTTGGGTTTCAGAGCCAATAGTCTCTCTTCAACAGCAGTGTACTCCGCCAAAGAGCCATAGCTTTTTGGATGGTCTAAAGCTTTTTCATTGAGATCTCCATATACTTCATCTCCTTCCTTGAAATTCTTCACTTGGCTTCCCACTTTCACCACTACCCCAGCTACATCATAGCCCACAACAATCTATACAAAATAATAACAATAAGAAGAAATGATAATCTTACTATAAAAATAAAATTTAAAAAAATATATAGTTATTGATATTAAGATTTTTATAAATTAATAAGTGATTCATGCACTATTGGATTTTTTTTTTTTTTTTTTTTTTGGAGAAACTAGTGGATTTTGTACTCATTAGTGATACTAAAATATTCAAACCCCCCCTCCCCCACTTATTATTAGGAAAAAAATCAAATCAAATCCTTGCCACGGACCATATTAAGACAATGTGCAGAATTCTTGTAACCTTAATTCAATGACAGTTCTTTTTCTCCCAAAAAAAAAAAAAAATCAATGACAGTTCTCACAGATTAGTGACAGAGGTACCCTCAAAGTTGATTTTTTGTTTTTTTTTTTTTAATATGTAAGCTTGTAGAAGGAGTTCAAGTTTCTAATATTTGAAACTTGCGGCCCTCAAAATTGTCTCTATTTTTTTTTTTATTCTTTGAGAAACTCAAAATTGTCTCTTGAGACTTATTCTATAATGGTCCTCATTCACAATCTTATTTCAACTTTTAACTTTATGTCCAGTCAGTTAAAATATTGAAATAAGACGAGCTTCTCCTAGTCTCTAATGACGACTCAACCAAAATGTCAAATAAAAATTGACATTTTTCTTTTATACTTTTGCAAGATGTAACCATTGGTGAAGTCCTACCATATATCTTTCATGCCATGGTACTTTTCTTCATATCAAACCATAGCAAGAATACATAAGTTTCTTCTAAAACTACTCTGGCTCATTTCACCAAATTGTTTTTAGACTCCTTATAGGTGAAATTTGTAATTATTTATTTAAAATAAATAAACATATATATATATATATATATTCATTCAGAATAAAGTTATTACTTTAATAAATTTACACTAAATTCATAATTTGTTAAATTTAATTTTAAAATAATTAACTGCAGTTAATATTACCAAGAACCAGGATTGTTTACTATTAATCATTATTGTCATTTAATTTTTAAAATTAAGGTACAACCAAGTTAAGAACTATTGATACATTTGTTTAAAAAGAAAATATGTTGATAGTTTGGAAAGCATCTTTTTCATTCTCTTGTTGAAACTTCAACTCTCAAAAACATCATTTCAAATATCAAAGTTGAGTTTCTTAAAAATAATTTGGTTGTCCATGTTAAAAGCAAACTTATTGAGGACTTCAATTTCTCTACAAGCGCATAGGCTACAATATCTAGCCATTAACATGATTTCCATCAAATCTCTCAAGCAAAGCTCGATCAACTAACAGCAGTACAACGACAAAGCTCGAGCAAAGAACTACAAAACCAAGGTGTAGCACTTGCAGTTTTGAACGAGTCGGATTCATCGAGTTTCCAAATGGAAGATCTGCCACTCGACCTGAGCTTGTCAGGTTTTGACAATGAGAACCCATAGTCAACTGAGCCAACACTTACATTAAGTAGTCTTTGGTTCAAGTACCTCCGAATCAAGTTGATCTGTCAGGTCTAGGTGTAGGTGTGGGTGTGGGTTGGACACCCTAATCCTAGTACATATTTATTAAATTTGATAAACACTTTTTGTATAAACTTGTTGATTTACAAAATACTTCAATTGCATCTTGAATTAGTCTTATAATAATTTTATATCACTCCTCAAATCTTAACTCTATGTTGTTTTTCTTTCTAGATTCCACCCCTTTCTCAAATTTTTTTTTTTTTTAATTTCATAATTTGATAGTAGGGAATGGGGGATTCGAAAGATGGTTTTCTCAGTTAGAAACATCAGGGTTGCTAACCAGTTGAGCTACAAGCTCTTGGCTACCCATTCTCAATTAAATCGAGCTGATTATGATCAAGAGAAACTTTATGAAGCAAAACCACCTAGTATGTAGTTCAGGCTCATCTATAATTCATGCACAAGCTCCTAAAAAATTTGTAAACTTTAAAAAATCAAAAGCAAAATGGAGACAATCCCATTTTAGCATTATACACAGCCATGGATACCATATAATATATAACATACATCTTTTGAGAATTATATATTTTAAAAGAGTCCAAGGATGGGTTGTAAAACTCATGTTTTACATCATTCAATAAAAAATTATCACATTAGCATTTTACTTAAAATTCAATGCATTTACCACACCTAATAACATTTCAATACATTCACAATTTGGTTGAATTTATACACGGGTATTAGAATTGGTGTGGTTGTGCTAATTCTTAAATAGTTATAAGGAGTAAAATTAAAATGGAGACAACCCAGACAGCTTTTATGAAAATCTTCATAAAAGAGATGATAACAACAACAACAACAACAACAACAAACAACATATTCATAAACTTCTGAAATAAGAGAGAGATTGGGGGGAGAAGGACTTACTGGTAAAGGAGAGTCAGTTTCCTTGAAATACCCAAGCATCCTCTTAGAATCGACAGGGTTAAGAGATGCAGCAACAACCTTGACCAGTACTTGGTCTTCCTTCACTTCTGGCACGGTTACATTTGAGTCCAGCTTCAAAACATCAACAGCCTTTCCATATTCAGAGTAGGCCCAAGCCTTATTTTTAGAGGGTATTGAAGCAGTTGAAGGAGCTGCCATTGTATTGTATGCTGAAGAAACTTGCAGGGAGAAAGAGAAGGAGTTGGGTCTGTGTTTCAAAGAGAAGAGATGGCTTGGTAGTGACACTCAAAATGATGATCTTATCCTAACTCGGGTTCCCTTTCTTTTGTGACTCTGACAATATGGGAGTGAAAGGTATTTCACTTTGAGATGTTTCTTTGTAATTAAGTGACTGAAAGGTGGTTGGGATATTTTGGACAGGTTATGGACAGAAAAATTTGCATCTGGACACAACTTCTCTCACGAGGTTCAATGATTCATTGACTAAAAGCCTATATTATACTCCATGCCAGTTTTCATTACCTAGTGAGAATGCATTTTATGGATTTTTTTTTTTTTTTTTTAAGTATATAAATTGAAGAAGAAGAAAAAAGAAGAGTGGATGAAACTATTAATCACAGTCTAAAAAGAATTTCAAAAAGGATTACTCAATTCCTAAGGTAAGTTAGAATTAGATCAGCAATTAGGCAAGTTGGTCCCACTTAATAGATCATCTGATCATGCATGATGAAGTCCTAGATCTGTTCATATTCGATTTTCTTGTCACCCCAAAAGAAGAAAATCATGTGATTTACGAGTGAGTCTCAATTGGGAGAAATTAGTGTATGAGAATGAGATGAGACCATGTCCCACAAAGTTTCAGAATCAAGAGTGTAAGGCTTTCGTATTGATTAGCAACTCTCCTCAAAGAATATTACACCAAATAAAATCCAAAAATAACTTCAATAATTTCATTACAAAAAATCTCCCAAGTATCAATAAAAAAATAAAAAATAAAAAAAAATAAATAAAATAAAAAAATAAAAAACCAAACCTAAAGTGTATAAAACATTAATAATAAAAAAATGCTAAATACTAGAAATTAAAATTCCTAAACTCTTCTCATGCGCACAACCTTAGCAAAAACTCCAAAATTTGTTATTCCTCATAATTTGAAACTAAAATGATAGAAATGGGGTGAGTTTGACAAGTCAAGAAATAATTAAGAGTATGATTAATGTGGGTCTATTTTAGGAAATTTTTTATAAAAAATTGAAAAAATTGTCAAAAAAGTTAGTCATTTTTTCTTTTCTTTTTTCTATAAAAATTTTTCTAAAATAGTTTAGAAATGTATGCCTAAAATGATTTCATTTATTCACTTTTTGCCATAATACAGGAGTTACCATGCTAGGTCTTTCTTAGCCTTGATTTTGCAATTGGAAGGTGTAATTTAATGTAAATACAATTGTAAAAGAGCTTTTATTTTCTCTTATCTATTTTTTTACATCCACTTTTTTATATTCTTTTTTTTTTTAAGATATCAACAATTTTTTTTTTATATGCGTATATCAATACATCAATAATAAATATCTGTGTAAAATAGTTAATGTTTTCTAGTGCATGAGAATACTTTTGCCATTATAACACATAGTTCTAGTAAAATAGTGGGCTCTGGTGTTGGTGAAAGTTCCGGGACTTTTTTACTAAAAGTAAATGTAGTAATTATGTAAGTCACTTTTATCAACAACAAAAAAAAAAACAAATATATATATATCCTTTTTATGCACTACGTCTTGCACTTAATAACACAGTAAAAAGTGGAAATTAGATTCAGCCTTAGAACTCAATTTTTGTAAGTGAATTGTCATTTGTCAATCACAATCATGGCCAATGGTCCTAAGAGATAAGAAGAGCAAAAGCCAAATTGAAATTGGTTTTTTTTATAAGTATTATTATTGGAAATAAACATAGTCAGTCCAGTACATATGTCGATTCAACAGTTTTGTTCAAGTTTTCCCTAGACAATGACTTTTTCTTTTCTTTTCTTTTTTATTATATCGTTTGGGCCTAAAAATAGCCCACAAAGACTCTTCCTCAGTTCTTCATTTTTCAGTTCCGAGCCCACTTAACTACCAAAAGGACCAAATGATCTGGAAAAGAGGCAAGTTGGTTTTGTCAGGTTCAATTTGCTGTTCCATAGACAATATTTTTTTTTTTTTCCATTGTTAATATGGCATGTTTTCATTTGTGCGTCATAAAAATAGTATTTGTGATATAATCCTTGTCCGTGTAAAAATGACCCTGATCTAATCACAACTTAATAACATAACATGTAAAAGCGATGTCAACGTCATAATATGTTACTAGCCTCTGAGCACACGTGTGAGCGCGTGCTCAAAGAATCTTCTATTTTTTTGGGTAAAAGTTCATAAATTATAATTTAGGATTAATATATTTTCTAATCACAAAAAAAAAAAAAAAAAAAAAAAAAAAAAAAAATCTAAGGGTGTGATGAATGTTAAGCATTTGTGGTGAAATAATATTATGCGATGTGAGTAGTTGCTCATGGGCTAGTGTTTTTTTTTAATTTTATGTGATGTGAGTATTTTTTTTTTTAATTTATGGAATTTTTTTTTTTTATTGGAACTATTGGTAGTTTTTTTTTTTTTAATAGGAGCCATGGGTGGGTAGCCTTTCTTTCTTATTTTTGGTTAGAAACGTGAGGTAGTGGGGCTGGGAAGTGAGAAGTTCTTATTTTTGGTTGGAAACGTGGGGTAGTGGGGTTGGGAAGTGGAAAGTGTGAGGATAGTGGGAAAATTTTAGTTGATTTACTATCTAAAAGTTCACTTGGTGTATAAAACACAAGTGAATGTTTAGACCCCCAATTTCAAAATAACCAACACAAGCTTATACTCAAACAATATATATGCAGAATGATAAGTACAAGCAATACCCAAATAAACAAACTACTCTAAACCATAATTAATCTCAACATAGCAGCAATTAAAGGTAAAGAGTAAGGGTTAGAGAGATGCAAACACAAAGATAACATCGGCTCGTGTTATCGAAAAGGAAACCGAAGAACTCGACGAAAAACCTCTCTGTCGCCCTCCAAGCAGTAAAATGATCCACTAAAAAATAAAGCTGGGATACACGAATAGCAATAGACCCTCCAAGCCTAATCTACCCAATGCATCTAAGCCTTCCAAGCTTCTTGCTCTAACAAAGTTAAACCTAACTGTGTCTTCTTTAGCTTTCCAGATCCCGCAGTAAGCCCATTGCATCAACCAAATGAATTGGTCATCTCTGAACTGCTTTACAAGCACCAAATAACATCCTCACATATATGGGTATGGTGAGATAAGGATTTAACTAATGAACCTCTCAAGAGTATGTCAATAGAGAGAGTGAGAGTAGAGGAATTTGAGAATCAAAGATATAAGATTGTGGATGAGTCAATCTTGTTGTTCTCTAGGGTTTCTTTCTCAAAATTCTCTCTAAAACCTCTCTACATTTCGTGGGTATAAGGGTATTTATAGTGGGACTGGCTCACCTCCTGTTAAGAACCCTCCCATTACCTCCCATTTTTAAATAGATTTGAGACACCTGTCAAATGATAAATCTAAAGGGCAAAAACAAAACCATGTCACCCCACCTTATTTATCACACGTCTACTCTTTTTTTTGTCTCAAACTTTCTCCCTCTGCAACGTCACTGTTGCCTCACCATCACTGGAAACTGGAAAGGGGACCCTCAACAGCAAAGAGCATAAGGAGACACGATTTGGTGGAGATCTTTCCATTGCCATTTACCTCTCCTTAAAAAACCCAGAAACTAACAGATGGAACTTGACCCAGAGATCTTTGATCCCAATCTTGTTTTATAAGCTTCACTTTCATAGGTCTGCTGGAATTTTATTAATGTTTGGGTTTTGCAAAATTTGAAATAAAATTGGCTCATGTTGTTTATAGATTTGACTTTTTTGAATCATTAAAATTTAGTAAATCCATTCTCCATTAAAAGAGAGAGAGAGAAAGGTACTTGTACTTTGCTCCATGGCCTTGTGGACTTGTGCCTCCGCCAGCAACTGAAGCTTTCTTCTGTCCACTGCGTGTTCTAGTAGATCTTCGATTTGGCCGCGGTGATGTTGCAGAGAGAGGAAGTTTAAGACAAAACAGAGGAGAATGTGTGATAAATAAAGTGGGGTTGACGTGGTTTTATTTTTGACCATTAGATTTATTAGTTGACAGGTGTCTCAAATCTATTTAAAAACGGGAGGTAATGGGAGGGTTCTTAACGGGAGGTGAGCCGGTCCCATTTATAGTAGGGTAAGTGAGGAATGTGAAAAAGACATTTTTCTGCAAAACACGGTGTTCTAGCGACTCACTCACAATTGCGATGAGTCTAGTTGCGAGTTTAAGTCACGAAATAACTGTCTAGCCAGAGAGTCCTTTTTTTTTTCCTGTAGTACTCTAGCTGTCGTGACCCTTCAGTTTCCTACATGCTTTACACGTGTGGCATTTTGGTGAGTCAACAGTCACGAGTCACTCACGAGATCCAATCGCGAGAATCCTCTTGAATGCACACACACTTGAATTTTTCACTCTCTCATACACAACCCTTACATGATTCCCACCTAAATGCAGAGTATCTAATTGCTGAAATACAAGCAAACTTGGCATGGAATAAAGCCAACACATGGTTAAATAAATTCAACCTTACACTATCTTAACCTTATTTCTCTTTTTAAGGAATAAGAATAGATTAATTAAATTGGGGGCATTTTTTACAGTAAAAAAAGTAATAACTAACTTTCCGAATCCTCTTAATATAAACAAATAAGTTTATGTGACGCGAATAATTGCTCAGAGGCTAGTGTTTTTTTTAATTTTATGTTATGTGAGTATTTTTTTTTTTAATTTTTATGGAAGTTTTTTTTTTTTTTTTATTGGAACCGTTGGTAGTTTTTTTTTTTTTTAGGAGCCATGGGTGGGTAGCCTTTCTTTCTTATTTTTTGTTAGAAACATGGGGTAGTGGGGCTGGGAAGTGGGAAGTTCTTATTTTTTTTGTTAGAAACGTGGGGTGGTGGGGTTGGGAAGTGGAAAGTGTGAGGGTAGTAGGAAAATTTTAGTTGATTTACTATCTTAACCTTATTTCTCTTTTTAAGGAATAAGAATAGATTAATTAAATTAAGAGTATTTTTTACAGTAAAAATAATAATAACTAACTTTCTGAATCCTCTTAATATAAACAAATAAGTTTATGTGATGTGAGTAGTTGCTCAAAGGCTAGAGTTTTTTTTTTTAATTTTTTATGGAAGTTTTTTTTTTATTGGAACCATTGGTAGTTTTTTTTTTTTTTTTTTTTTTATATGAGCCGCGGGTGGGTAGCCTTTCTTTCTTATTTTTGGTTAGAAACTTGGGGTAGTGGGGCTAGCACTGGGAAGTGGAAAGTGTGAAGGTAGTGGGAAAATTTTAGTTGATTTATTATCTTAACATTATTTTTCTTTTTAAGGAATAAGAATAAATTAATTAAATTAGGGGTATTTTTTACAGTAAAAAAAGCAATAACTAACTTTCCGAATCCTCTTAATATATACAAATAAAGAAAAAAAATTATAACGAAAATATATGGGCTTATCATGCTTGATATAATTTAGCTTTTCTATGTCTTCCTGACTCTTAATATTTTTGAGTTGAAGTATACCTACTTCGGTCCAATTCAGTCCACTTTGGTCCATTCAGTCCATTTTAGTCCACTTCAATTCATTTCTGTCCACTTCGGTCTATTTGGTCCATTTTGGACTATTTGAGCCTTAAATTGATTTTTTTTTGTAAGTTGCCTTTTCAATTTTGAGCTCAAATTTTCTTTTCTTTTCTTTTTTCCCCTTAATTTTTGGATTGAAAAGTATGAAATTTTATTCTATTTGGGCCAAACTCTTTAGTTTTGGGCTAAAAATACAAAGAAGGTAGGCACTAGAAATTTGAGACATGGGCCCTAAAAAAACAATAAATATGATAAATATTCCCAAAAAAAAAACTTACCTTATATTTGGGGGAAAAAATGTTGTAGTTATAAACTTATATAATAATTTATAAACTCAATTGTAACATGTTACATGTGTTCCATGGAATGAGGTTACTTTTTTTAAAATATTATTGGATGTGTTCAAATTAGTCAATTGATTATGGTACAATTAAAATTTTAAAAAAAAAATCTTTTAATGTATTGTTGTTAAATGCAAATTACATTATATGTTTCACTAAATAAAACTTATAAAAATAGAAAATACTCTAAAATAACATATGCACTATTTAACCTACAAATTTTACATTATATTCTTATAAAATAATTATATTACATTCTGTCATGCAACGCGTGAGTTTGTGACTAGTTTCCAACTAAAATCCCACACAAAACAAGCACCTAGGAAAATAGAAACAATACTAAGCATGCAAAGTAGAACATCTCAAACAAAATGTAATAGTGTATAGCCACACCCTTTTATTACTCGTCCTAATTTCTCATGCACACACAAGGAAATATTATTTCCATACATTGCTGTTAACTGATTTGTTTTCTCTTATGGGATCGGATAAATGACCACTTTCCCAGGGGCTCTATTAGAGTCAATGTAGGAAAATGCTTCAACAGTCTTCAAAAATGGAAATAGGCCTTTAGGATCGATCACCGGCTTCACCTTCCCAACCAGTAAGGATTCGGCTTCTCCAATATAGACCCTTTAGAAGCGAGCACAAATTTGGTTGCTGGAGTTACAGGACCTATAATTGTTACAACATGCCTGCCTTCTTTCATCGCCTTCACTGTCCTATCACATTGCCCTGATTTTGTCGAAAACAAATTTAGTCTTCAATTTGGCAGGTGGATAAGGTATCTTGTGTATCTGTCATTCACATCTTCTCTCATAACATGTGCGTCCCACACAATGTAGGATCTACATATTTTTAAGAGAGACAATATATATATATATATATATATATATATATATATATATATATATATATATATACTTCATGCATGAGATAATTATTGTGGTAGGTGATATGAATCTAAACACAGTCTTCCATGTCGTTGATTGATTAAGCCTATAATAATTACTATGTCAAATTTCATTGCCTCGTAACAATGCCATTCTTGGGTTTTTTTTAAGAAGCAAATTGAAGGAGAAGAAGAGTGGCTGAGACTGTTAATCAGAGCCTCAAAAACACCCTTTAAAGAACTAAACAATTCTTAGGATAACTTAGATCAGCAATTACCTAACCAATGTTTTGTCCAACTTTATATTTAAAGTTATACTGAGGCAGGACATTTTTGTTTCTTGAAGACCAAATCCAAGCGCTAGCGACAGAAAGATTGGCAAAAAAAAAAAATATATATATATATATATATATATGTGTGTGTGTGTGTGTGTGAAATAGGTAATGAGGTCATCCATTAATTGTCCCGTTCTCTTTTGGCCCTTTCCTCTTGCAACCAATCCATTATGTTAGAAGCATTCAAATATTAAATAAAATACACTAGCAATTTTCAATAAGAGGCAACTCTTCCAAAACAAAAATAGCAATAAAAACAGCAACAGCAGCAGCAAACTGGGAACATCAGTTAAAAGGATTTCTGATTTTCAATACTCGGCATATCTGTTAGGTCCAGTGCAGTATCAACATTAAACAGCTTTAGCATATCTCTAGAAATAGCCAATCCAATCATTCACCAGTACATTAATGGAAATTCACGCTTAAGTCCACCATTGATTATGTTGTCATACCAATTCAACCCATATCCGGCTATCCCATCAGCTGCTATATCTTTTTAATATGACAATGTGACACGAGAACTTCAGCTTCCGCTCAGTCACCGACTGAATTACAATTGAAATTCCTTCCATAATTTCAATTCAACAAATTAGAAGTTTGCTTATATAGCTAGCTGTTAGCTTTAAGTTTGTGCTACTATATTTCTAAAATACTAACATGTATAACATGTAGCTGGTTGAAATGAGAAATGGAACAGACTCATCAGTATAAATAGCTGCTAAAAGAAATAGACGTACTCACTAGACCAAAGAACGATTAATGTGATTAGTCAAAGGCACTTAACAAGTCAAAGAAGAAAATCACAAAGTAATTCCATTGAAAATTTTGCAATGTAATGGGTTTACGAAATGCATACCTTCATTTTTTACTTGATTGGGTATTTATAGGGTCCTAGGGGTGGAGGTGGGTAAACGCTTCTCATGAAGTTAGGCCAAGAATCTGACAACACCCCCCCCCCCCCCCCCCCCCTCTTTTTAAATGGATTGAAAAGACATGATCTTAAGGGTTTTTTTCTGGGTTTCCCCCGACTACAAAGGCCCTTATGATGTTGCATTGTATGCAAAGTTGCAAACGGGTATGTGAGCCATAATTAATGTTGAATGTGACAGTGAGTTTCCTTCAAATGCTCCTCTTGAGGAAAATGAGGCCAACAACGAACCTCCACGCTAGCTCTCCACTGATCCCTAGCTAAAGTAGACCACCTAGAATGAAAGGTTTGGCCGTTCTAGAAGGTGTTTGGCCATGCCAAGCTGTTCTAACTGAAAAGTCACGCCCAAGAACATGTTCAACCAAATGGCCATAAGCTCAGTAGGAGTAGGGTGCCTTTTCAATATGTCATGGATCACTGCTGTAGGCTGTATTCATTGTGTTAGGCTGCTGAGATTAGGCCCTTTGAGCCTGTTGGTGGGTTTACCCATTCTGGGAGCTTTTCCTCCCTTCAAGTGCCCCCAGCTTTCAATAACTTAAGCGAAGCAGAGGGTGGAAAGGAAAGCTTGTAGGTCATGCTTGCAACGATTAAAAATTACTGAAGTAATGTCTAAGATCATACCATTTTAAAGATCAAAGGGATCCATTCAAAGGCATCAGAGTTCTTTGCTTGGCCATGGGGACGCAATCCCTGAACAGATGCCCCTTTAGATGGGGCTATTTTGGTTCTTGCCAAAAGGCTTCTGTACAACTCCGATTTTTCTATATTGGAGATGACAATAGTTCATCTGCTTAGGCATTTTGGAGTGGCTATCTGGGCCAAAGGGTCAGTTTTGTCCAAGCCACACTAGATAGAAACCAATCAAATACTTGGTCGAGCTTGTTAAGACATCCATTTTCTCTAAACTGAATCATATGGCCGGGGAGGCCAAACTTGCCAAGTACTTGGTAGTTTTGTGATGAGTGACTCTTAAGGTAGGCCATCATGTAAAACTGAGTCATCCTTAGCATAAACTATCAAGGTGTCGTGCCATCTAAAGTCTCATTATGGTGCCAAGGTCCAAAATCATGTTGAGCATTTAAGTCATTCTTAGCTCTGGGCATTCTTGACAAGTGTATAAACTTACCCTCTATCCATGCTACCAACCCCTCAATCTTTCAGGACTTCAATTGGGGGAGTGCACCTAGACTAAGGTTTATCCCCTGTTAGGGTAGTACTAGTGACAGTCACACTGATGATCTTATCCAAACTTGGGTTCGTTTTCTTTTGTGATTTTGTGATAATATGGGAGTGAAAGGAATTAACTTTGAGATGTTATGTTAGTTCAGCAGTGGCTTTTTGGTAAGGTAAATATTCAAAATTTCAATAACAATGTCCCTTCCTGTCACATAATAGTTGATGCCACTTAATAAATTCACGATGGAATCTCCCATTGATGTGAGAAGCTAAAAAACTACAATTCGCCATACTTCTATCCATGTATATAAAGCAGCTTTCTGTGATTTCTCTGAACCTTTAAACTTTCTAAAAGTTGATGACTACCCAAAATCAGCATCACATTAGTTGAGTTTTGAAGCTGTTTGAATGGTCTGTCAATCTCAGCATTACATTAGCAGATTTATCAAGCTTATCAAAGGGCTATGACAATCATCCATAGTTTCAAAATAAAGACAAGCATCTACTATCATACAAAGCTTTAAAACATTTCATTTTCATTAATTTTTCTTTTCAACAAACTAGTTTTTCAGGGAATAGAAAGACTAGTTCTTCATAAGTCGGACTTGGTATGATTTACTGATATGGCCAGACATTGGCAATCATGTTTAACTATGAAATTTTACAAGGGTATAACCACAAATGAGAGAGCTCAACGCAAAGGCCAGAAATGCAACAAAGGACAATCCCACGGACACAATTGCCATTTTAGGAAACTCATCTTTGCCCCAGTTGGATTGCCAAACATAAACTCTGGTGGCAGCCGATGATGAGGCTGATATAAGAAGATAAGTCAACATCTGCCATATCAAAACAAGAAGAACAGAATTTTGCTCTACATATTAGTATAGAATTCTTGGAATGAATCATATAAACATGCTCTTAATTAATTATGTCTTCATTTGGTATAACTTCTTTTCATTGGTTTATTTTACTTTTTTTTTTTTAACTAATCTAAGTAAAAATACAGCTGAACCTTGAAAAGGTGAATATGTCTATTATATTTATGTGTATCTTTTTATGTAAGTGCTGAATTTATGGGTAAACAGAGCCCAGTGGTATCCATATTCTTTTCAAGGGATCTTCAAGTCCCCCACTATATGATTTTGGGGTGAGTGGGAGCCTATGGACCTGCTGGAATAATGGGAAAAAGGAGGTGGCAAGGAACTTGAGCTAAAGCACCTACTCTTCTATTTAGTACTCCTTGTTTATGACCATGAGACTTGAAAATGACGTGCTGCATAGATTACTTTCAGTCCTAGAAGTTAAAGAGGAAGGAATTTTGTTCATTCCATCCCTTGCATTTGTATCTTGATTTTCTCCTTCTAAAAATTATATGGGTGGGTTTGAGTAAAAGTATAGTTGTATTTACAAAATGTAAGGTTTTGAAAAGCTATATATAAAATAATAATTTAAAAGATTAAAGTTAATCTAAACTTATGCCTAATACTACTTACTCAATAAGCATTTAAAAGCTATTTGACACACTAATAAAGTGATTATAAACCCACCATGAATATTCTTTGCTTTAGACTTTAGAGAGTGATAACTTTCTTCCTAGTGGCAATTATATAAACAGAATAGGAGAAAGCAGAGGCAGCATAAAACCATGGGGAAAAGGCAGAGAAAAGGTGACAAAAAGGTGGTCGAGGAAAGTCAACAAGAACATGGCCTGAAATTATGTGATCTAAGGCAAATTCTCCATGGACCACGCCCAACAAAGAGTGTGTAAAAAGAACTCATACTTTTTTGAAGTACAGAAGTTAGCAACTCATTTGGTGTAGGCAGGATTTATTCACAAATCTCTTATTCTGCCAGAAGAGATTTGGGATTTATTAGATTCTCTGAGCTGGTTGTGCAAATTAATACTGCAAACATCACATAAGTCCAAATACTCTGTGGGCCTAAATGCACTACATTTTCTACAAGCTGTGGTCCCCCATAATATGCTAAATCTTAAATTCATAATCTAGTCTATATTATATGTCTATATACCACAAGATGGGTAAGGGTTAGGTGTAATAATTGACACAAAATTAAGTCCTCGGCCATAATTCCCAAACAAAGACTTGCCTGGTCCATAGAGAAATCAAAGTAACGACGGAAGTGGTGGTGGATTATATGTCTTCCGGTGGTGAAATACTTGACTAAATCACAGAGTTGTAACCCTGAGTATACAAAGCCTATGACATTCACTGCCAAACAGTACCTGCAATTACATAAAAATCACAAAATTTGACAAGCATAACAATACCGATCAAAATTACAGTGGCTGAAAACCCAAACAATTTTAGACCCATGATCCAAAAACTCAAAACAAAATAAAGGGTACTGCCTTAAAACCTTGTTTTGGAAACAAATTTCTTTCTTTCTTTTAAGTGTTTTTTTTTTTTCTTTGAGTGAGTAACTGACTGACTAACTGACAGAGAGAGAAACATTACCTGAACTCCTTGTACCAGTAAAAGGAATCCAAAGCCCAACCTTTTTGCTTGTCAGCCGCCATAACCGAAAAGGAGATCAAGCAAAACACAAACGCACAAATCCTTAAACCCAAAAACGTTTTCTTCATCATGTTGTTGTCCCTCCTCGTCTTCTTGAGAATAGACGGATCTGGTCTCAGTCTTCTACTACCACCACCACCACCACCAACACCAAAACCACTATCAACATCAACAACAACCCCTTCTTGAACTTCTCTAACGCTGGTGTAGCCGTGTTGGGCTTCTGGGTCCACCCTGGTGGTGAACACAAGTGGGTCAGCCTTGAACGACCGGTTAGCCACCGCGGCCAGCGGTTTTGGTGGTGGGGTTCTGTTGGGTGCGGAGGGGAGTTTGTACTCATGGCTGTAAGTGGGAGGAGAGGATGGGTTGGAGTTGGAGCAAAGAGAAGAGACTGAGGATGATGGGGTATATGCTTTTGGTGGTGATGTGGGTTTGTGGTCTATGTGGGATTGAGGAGGTGATGATAGTGATGGTTGGTCTGAGATGGTGTACTTTGCTTCTCCTTCTTCTCCTTCTTCTTCTTCTTTGTCGATGTGGGATTGAGTAGGTGAAGCGTGGATGGTGTGTGGTGATTGATCTGAGATGGTTTCCTTTTTTTGTACTCCATCATCTTCGTCATCATCTTCTTCTTCTCTGTGATCTTCTTCTTCTTCTTCTTCTTTCGTGTCCATTTTTTGGTCTGAGTTTATAGACATACTTTGGGATTATCTTTAAATATAAGTGAAGGAAGAAGAGGGGCTAAATGAGTGGTGGAGTGAGGAATTGGCAGTTTTCAGTTTTCGCTTAAGCATAGAGTGCATTCTTGCTTAAACATAAAACCTGACTTGACTTGCCAAAAGACTGAAAGAGTGTTCCCATGAAAAAGGCCATTGTGAAAAAAAATAAATAAATAAATAAATCAAACAAACTTATTTAACTCTCATAATGACTTTTGGAAAAAAAACAAAATATAGTAGTGGTTAAATTCGCATATAATAAAATTACATAGTTGAATCTTTTTGTTTAGTACATAATTGAAGATAGATTTTTTTTGAAGCCAATTGAAGATAATTACATCCGATTCCAAAATTTTAAAATTAAGGATTTGTTATTGTTGTTGTATAGTACACACTTCACTCAAAGATAACAGAATTGAAATTTTAGTGGTATTATAAATAAATGTATTTATTTAGTTTACTTAATTTTTGTTCAATTTTCAAAAGGTATAACTTTACTTTTATCTAACTTATTTTTTTTAAATCCAATAAAAATAAATTTTCTTAAAATAATTAGAAATCCAATTATCTTTTAAATCAAATAAAAACATTAATTTTTTAAGATTATTTAAAAACACAACTTTTGTACCACAATTTTTGCTATCATCTTAACATGCAGGAAAGTGGTAAACTCATGTAAAAATAATGACTCACCAATTCTAAATTATACATTCTTAGAAGAATACTTTTTCACACTAGTACTATATATCTAATATTCCACACATATATCTACGTCTATGTGGGAATGTATATATTTTAATCTATAAAAATTATATGAAAAAAAAATGTGAAATTGTAAGCATGAGAGGATCAAACCCAACTAATTTTTTGTATGAAGTTTATCTACTCATTTTTCCTTCTTTATTATTGAACCCAAAAAAAACCACCCACATACGCCCTATGATTGCATCCCAAAAGAAAAAGAAAAAAACCCATGAATATGATTGCAACTCTTCCCGGCCTCTTTGGTTGGAAGTTGCAATATGAACTGTGAAATACATAAAAGAATAGTGGCATTATGAGACTATTATCAAACAGAAAACAAAAATTTAATTGGTCTTGAACTCTTTCAAATCCTGATTATTTCTCAAATTAAGGCCCACGTATTTGAACTCTCTCAGCCCTGGTGTCGAATGCTGATTTGCTGAAAGTGGATGAAAGTACTAGAGATGTTCTTAAAAAAAAAATTAGACTTTAAAGTTTAAACACTATTCGCAAACAAATAAATTAGAAGAAGCTTCACCCAAAAAGCCAAAACCAAAAAGTCGCAGGGCGGTGGGAACAAAAGCTTTAGCAAATCTAATCAGAAATGCAAAGTGTTACTTTCAGAAGGTCACTGTAAACGGGACCCAAATCCTTTTTTATGTTACACAAATAATTGACCCCAGCTACTATTATATGTATAGAAAGCAGAGTTCCAGCTCATTAGCTTATGCTATGGCCAAAATCTGACAATAGTATAGTTAGGTACAACCGGACTTTTGGTCCCAAATGAGCCAAACGACAACTCGTTTAGTAAAGCTCATTTTCTTGGACTTATTGGACTCTTAAAAAAAATACTTCCAAGTCTTCAAACAAAAGGGTATAATAAATCTTTAAAAATCTGAAAATAACTAGTACTCCATTGTCATCACATTTCTTTAATACACTCCCATGGCAAGTTCATAGTTAATCAATTCCAAATTGCAATTCACCATACCTGATTACATGGTATAATTCATGATCATATTTGCTTCTCTTAACCTAACAGAAACAATTTGTAGGGTAGTATACATTTACATTATAAACTTCAGTCCTGCAGATTGACAAACCTAACAGTAAGAAATTTGCTTAGGGCGTGTCAAAGAACTCATGTGCTTCATAGTACTGATCTAAGACAACATTGAAGAGAGGGTGGGTGCGTTCCAAGAGATTGGCATAAGGACCCATTACTGCATTTGGCAACGGTGGAGTATCCTCATCCTGTGACCAACTATGTTGAGACAATGAGAGACCGCTTAGAGAATAACACGTGTGATAAAAGTCCCTGTGCTTCCCGGGCTTGTCTTTCAATCCACCCTTCATGTCCTGCGTCAACCAAATTATGCCAGAATATTAACCCCTTGGAAGTAGGATACAAAATAGCATGTCAAAACAATTTATCAACAACCAATACAAAATCATTCGCCCAAAAACACCAACCATACAATACAACATCATCAAAGTCAAAAGATGCCATTATGCAATTCAGGATATTGAACATTCATATGGCACTTTATTAATTGGAATGTTTGGGGCGGCCATTAGTTAAATGTTGCAAGAACTTTGGAAATCATAATTATTTCAGAACCTGAAAAGTGCTTAAAATTGCTAGAGTAGCATTTCCAGTTCAGGTAATTTGCTAAATCCATGCATAGAGAAAAAAAAAACCTCAAACTTTGTTTCCTTCAGTGCTTAAGATATCCACCACGTTCTACTTTTATTTACCTTCTTAAGCAAAAGCCACCAACTCTTCCTGGTTCCCATGGTCCAAAGAGCTAAAAACTCATTTCAGAAACTTAAAATTGATAGTTGAACACCCCACAAAAATATTAAAGGTAAGGGACTTAGTTATAGCACTGAAAAGCTGAAAAGTAAATTCTTAAAAGACAGCCTATTTTCCAGACCTTTCATGAACAAATCCTAAGGCAATAATCAGGCAGATGCACATACAAAATTAACCAATCAAGCATCAAGTTACTACAACATTTAATCAAAGGTCAAGTTTGCACCTGTGCACATAACAGTATATATTGTTGCAAAGACCATCTGTGATAAAGAGCTTCCATTTCTCCAGGTTGTTTGACAAAATTATAACCAATACTGTTTAAATTTACTGGACAGGAAGCATTCGTGCCTGCAGACAAGTAAGAACAAAGACTTGAACATGGACCACATGATATATGAAGTGGACAAGAACTACAAATATCAAGTGCAAATTTTAACCTATTCATAAAGAATAGAGAATTTAAAAAACATCTCACCTCCCAGCTTAGAATGGCAAGTCTTATCATCAACTTGAGTCCCATCTGAACTTCCTTCCCCTCCAGATATATCAGAGGCTACACCAGTTTGTGGGCCAAAATTTGCAAGTTGTTCATCAAGAATAGCATGTAACCTTTGTAATAATGCAAACGCACCTCCCTGATCACTCTCTTTGTATTAATTCCACTATAAATAAGAAGGAACACTGAAGAATTGGCAGGAAGGAAAAAATTACCTGCCAAAATGAGTAGCAACTATCAACCAATTTATTTGTTCTTCCCTGAAATCCACCCTCCCTACCTTGTCGAAATGCCACCCAATCCTAGACAGTAGCAGACATTTGATAAAGTAGAATAACAAAAATGTTCACAGAAATCATCAGAAGGGAAATGCTCAACAAATAAACGCACAAGCAATACAGCAAAATTGTTCCACAAGTTATATAAAGCCAGATTATGAAATAACTTGTACCAAACATCACAAAGAGAGACAAGATTGCCTTACTAGTAAACCAGCCAAGTCCAAACGATTAACCTCATTTATCAGAATCATTGTGGCAAACCCACAAAAGGTGTACCTAATAATCAAGTAGTCAAATATGTGAGAAGCAACCTTGAGTGCAAGCTGTGATAATCAACTCAAAAGATATGTAGGGAAGAGAAAATATGTACAGCATGAAACATACCCACCATGAGCTTCAGCACCTGGTTCCCCAGAAATACCACCTTCATAAGTTTGACAGCTACAGAGAGACGGCAGAATAAACAACTATTAACTACTTACATTAACCAAGAAATGCAGATAAGGGCAAAATTTAAGTAAGCAATCCAATAATACTGTTTTAATCAGTATGCAGAAGGATAAATTTCTACTCATTGCCAACAAAAGCAGAAGGTGAAAGCAGCCAAAAACTTTCCAAAACAGTGCAGATTACCCAGTGCCACAGACTAACTGCACAAGTACTCATCAAGACAGCTACATTACAATGCAACGAATACTGAAACTAGCAAAGGACATGATTGTAAATAACTTCAAGAAGTGACCTCCAATTCAATTCTATCATGAATTCAAATAACATCCCTTCCTTTAAATTTTATATATATATATATGAAAGATAATCTTTTTTAGACATGTTCTCCTTATAATTTGTTTTTGTACATGATCTATTATCATCCCCTAAAACACTTGTTTTCTCTCTCTCTTAGCACTCTCATGATTGTCCCCTCCCCTTTTTCTTTCATCTCTACCTCATTAATGTCAAAACCAACTCATTAGGGATGGAAAATACCTCCAACTCGTACCAAACCCCACCAGCCCCACTCCTGCCCTGAACAGGTTTTCCCTGCCCCAAAGAGGGGAACAAGGCACCCCTGATCCGAACACACCCTACCCTGTTGCCATTCCTAGTTAAACCCTTTGTTTGAATTACATATCTTACAAGGCTAGCACGCCAAAGAAAAATCTCTCTCTATGACCTGTTTTTATATCATAATTTGCAAGGAAAGCATGCCAAAAAAATTCTCTCGGCCAACATAAGAGTGAGGGAGTTTTCAGTTTATTATGGTACAGAACCAAGCATGGTAGATCCTATGTACAGCATGCTTATACAAACTAGCTCACAGATTCCTTTCATGTGGTTCAAGCCAAGGAAATCCCAGGAAATCAAACACCTCTTTCTCTGTGTTTAATTTCAAACTTCAACTGGCGCTCTTGCCCCATTTACCACCTGGACTGTGAGTTGCCGGAAACAGCCCTGTATCATCAAGCTGGGATCCTTCAGATTCTGCCAACAATGTCAACCTCCTATTCAACACATCATTCCCTGTGCAAGCTATTAGTCCAAAACTCTAAATGCACATATGTACCTTGGGTATACCTTCAAATCTATGTGGTGCCGCAGCTCATGTCCAGGATATGTGCATAGACCAAGTGCAACACCAGAATCAGTACCCTCCTTACTGTGAGTACTGAAAACCAAATCCTCTTCATATCCTCTCTTAGGGCTGTTTGGTAGAGTAGTTTGAGAATTGTTGTTTAGAGTTTTTTGGAGTTTTTTGAAATACGTGTAGGTGAAAAAGTGTGTGGAAATGTGTGTAATGTTGTTTAAAATGTGAAAATTGTTGTTTGAACTTGATGACCAAACAGGCCCTAAATGATCCTCTGCAGATGATGATCACTGCAGGCAAAATATCCTGAACAACTTCTGAAGAAGAAGCTCCATCTCTTGCACCTCATGACATAGAATCCTCTACTTGATATCATCAAGACATTTTAACCCAATTATTTGTAAATTTGTTAATGAATCCTCAATTTTTGGATCATCTAGTGTATGATATCCTTTCTCGTATAACTTCAGGGCAGTGGTGGGACCAATACCCCAAACTTCACAAAATAAGGTGATTGTCCATATATTTTCATCTTTTTCAAAGTGCTCCAGCTTGGATAACTTTCCAGTTGTCACTATCTCCAGGATATGATCTTGCAATGAGTTTCCAACCAAGGGAAGGCCTTTGACCTGGTCTCCACTTTCAATTTTAAACAAGAACTTCTCAATAACTGGGATAGCCTTGTAGTAGCTGAATGACCTCCAATCATCACCCAACACGCTATATATGTTAATAAGCTTCCCAAATATCTTGTTTATATTCCTGCTTAAGGACCATATGGCAAGGATGTTTGCAATGCGTCAACATCCTTATTAAAAGGATCTGGAGTGTGTGGACTGGTATTCACAGGGCTTAAAGTACAGGGTGACCAGGTGAGTCATCAGAACTTCTGGGAGAACTTGTTGCCTCATCTAGAGCATACTATTTGCATCTACTTTGCTTTCTGCATTTGAATCTTTTGAATTTTCAGGAGAGGATCTGATCTTTTGCTATATTATGATTCTTCAGCACTAGAAATGTTTGTGTTGACTTCCTTAGGAACTAAATATTTGTCTGGGATAATGTACAAATTCCCAAATACCTTTTCTTCTAATCTCAAGCTGTCCCCTATCCATTGATAAAGAAGAACACTTCCCTTAAAACGTTCCAAGATTTCAGGGAAGAGCATCCAAGTTCATAGCAAATACATGAGTGACCCTTTTCAATTGGCACTCTTCTATTGCAGCCCCCATTTGCACCAGTTTCTGCTTCCGCATCTGTAATCAGTGAGGCTGGACTCCGTGTCAGACTAAGAAAGCTACCATTTCTGCGAATTTCCCATGTTGGTCGTGAGGTCTGTTTTTTGTTGGCTTGGCACCATTCACAGCTCTCTCCAGATGACTTTTGTAACAGTTTAAGGGGTTTTAAACCCTTTTTTTTTTTTACAAACATCTGTTCTCATTATTAGATTTCAATTCTACCATTTCTTTAATTTTCATGTAGCATTTTAAGTACTATATGGCAAGGATGTTTGTAATGTGTCAACATTCAGTTACAAAAGTCAACATATCTCAGCTATATTCCTGCTTAAGGACTATATGGCAAGGATATTTGCAATGTGTCAACATCCTCATTAAAAGTATCTGGAGTGTGCGAACTGGTATTCACTGAGAATATGGGGTGAGTCATCAGAACTTCTGGGAGTACTTGGTGCCTCATATAGAGCATACTTTTTGCATCTTCTTTGCTTTCTGCATTTGTACTTTTTGAATTTTCAGGAGAAGATCTGATCTTTTTGCCATGTGATCGTTTTTCAGCACTAGAAATGTTTGTGTTGCCTTCCTTAGGAACTAAATATTTGTCTGGAATATTTTACAAATCCGCAAATACCTTTTCTACTAATCTCAAGCTGTCCTCTATCCACTGATAAAGGAGAACACTTCCCTTAAAATGTTCCAAGTTTTCAGGGAAAGGCATCCAAGTTCATAGCAAATACATGAGTGACCCTTTTCAATAGGCACTCTTCTATTGCAACCCACATTTGCACCAGTTTTCTGCTTCCACATCTGTAATCAGCAAGGCTGAACTCCATGTCGGAGTAAGAAAGCTACCATTCCTGCATATTTCCCATGTTGTTTGTGAGGGGGAGTTTTGTTTTTTATTGGCATGGCACCATTCACAGCTCTCTCAGGCACTTTTGCTTCTTCTCCCACAAGCCAGATGACTTTTGTAACAGAATGAGGGGTTTTAAACCCTTTTTTTTTAAAAAAAAAAACATCCCTTCTCATTATTAAATTTTAATTCCACCATTTCTTTAATTTTCATGTAGTGTTTAAGTAGTTCACAGTTACTAAAAAGGGGAAAAAGTACATCAAGGGGAGAGCAAAGAATACATTGTGAAGAAAATCCTAGAGGTCATTGCCAAGTGCTCCTATGAGCAAGATTAGACCCTAAAGAACGACAGCATTTCATGAAGAATTAAGCATCACAATCCAAAGATAGATTACACAATAAATGAGTAGCAAGGCAGACTGGCCTCTATTTACAATTATATAACTTTAACTAGAACGACCTAATTTTTAGAGATTTCATTTACATACCCTATTGATTCAAAAATAGAAGGACCGGGCTTTTATGGGGAGTCAATAAAATAGCATTCAACATTGGAATGTTTTAAATTTTCAAACACAAATATATGATTCTACCACAATATGTAAGCTTGCCATGCTACATTCAAGAGTATTCAAAGTAGAAAGACCAACTAAGCATAAAAAATAATAATAAATAAATAAATAAAAAAGATTAAAAAGAAAAGAAAAGAATGCTCAACCAGATAGCTTAGCACAAAATCAAACTTAATGGAAGCTAGAGACCAACCTTAAGATGTAATCTCCAACATTCTGAATCAGTTCATCATCCAAAATATTAAGAACACTTGCAACCTGGTCGATCAAAAAGAGTGGTGTCCAAAGATTGGGAAATCAGAAAAATAATTTGCTAAAACACAATCATGAACAGAGCTACTGTAAAATGTTTACACAGACATGTGGAAGCAAAGAACAAGGTTTGATAATAAAAATTATGACAGAAGAGACAAAAATCAAAACCAATGGAAAACGTGAATTTGGAAGATCTATCAAATTAGTCAAGCATTGGGTTCGAAAAATTAAAAGATGTACCAGTAAAAGCATTAACAAGTCCGCAAAACCTTTGAGAAACATTTCTTGATACAATGCTCTTAAGGCCTCACCTTTTACATCATCAAATAATTAGAGGGTAATGTTCTTAAGGCCACAAAAGATGTTCTTAAGGCCTCACTTTTTACATCATCAAATGATTTCCCTACCAATTTACTTGATACAATGCTCAAGACACTGCATGCTGTGTTATAAAATAGAGAGACACAATTAGAGGGCAATGTTCTTAACTGTAACAAGTATGTGTGTGCACCAAACATGTTTGAGAAGCATGCGAATGCATCAAGAGTGGGAGAGAGAATTAACAGGCTAACTTACAGAGATGGCAGTGTAGCAAGCGCGAACATCAATTTCTCCAGCATCATGCATCCTGATAAAAAGGGATTTCTGATATTAAAAAGTAATCATATGGTGCTTAAAATTCATAATCTATACATACTTATACAAGTAGTAAGCATAAAATAGTTAGCACTCCATAAATTTATAAACGCCCCCTCTAAAAATTTACCAAACAGGGAGGGGGATGGAAAAAATTGTAAACAGAGAGAAATAAATAGAGGTCCAATACAACAACATTCTTTGAAAACACAGGTGTATAAATTAACAGCATTGGCCACCCATGTAAATTCAGCTATTGTTATAGAATACACAATTACTATGATGTCACACCTGAAGGCCCCACTTGGCTGTTTCATTCGCTTCAAAAACATGTACACTTTCTCTCTGCAAAATATTTTAAAATCCATGTCATTTGGTTCGAAATGACTCCAATATGCACTATTGCAAAAGAAGTGAGATACTTCAAACATGACAGACCACCTATTTATTGATGACAAAGATCTGTCACCACCCACTGTAATAAGTGCATTTACGGCAGCATAAGTTGTTGCAAGATGAGGCAACTGAGCAGAAGATCATAAAGGTTAATGATTATAAATAGAAACATAAAATAAGTCAAGAAGGTGAAAGAGAATAGCAGGATAATCTTCAATTAAAAAAAAAAAAAATGAAAAAGGATGCAGAAAAAAGACAGGAAATATTTGAAACCCACTATATTCTAAGTTACCAGGAATCAGCCTCTCCAAAACAAATTGGATGTTAGGCTGTCTACCAATCACCACTCCTAGACCCCGCAAAAGTAGGAGCATTGTGCACTAGGTACATATTCTAAGTTAGCAACTCTAGGAGACCAACAAATAAAAACAGCCAACAACCAAAAAATCCTATTAAATGACATGATTCCAAATTTGATAGCTTCTCCAATGCAACACCACTAAGTCAGATCAAAAGCATGCCATGCGAAACCCATATTTGTCCCTTCTCTTAGAAAACGAACACATATAAAGGTTCTAATATCATGATAATATAATTTATTTTTATCAGCTAACACAAGGCCATTTAGTTCACTTCTTATGCATTACAGCTAAGAAAATAGTAAGTTACAAACAAAGGGAAAAAAATAAAATAAACAAAATGCCATTTCACCACTAAGATATGGAATTTCAGATAAAATCAGTTTAAATTATCATAAATTATTCCAATAGTATTTAACAAGAAAATATATCAACAATGACAACATGATCTTGCCTGTCCAGGTCCACCACCATATCCACCGTTTGGATCCTGCAAGTAAAAGATAACAACGGAATTCATGAAATTCTGTCAGGTAAGAGGGCCAATGAATGTATGGTTTGCACATAACCCAAAAGAAATAATTAAAGTCATATGAATCCAAAAAAAAACTGGAAAACCAATATTAATGTTAAATAAGTAAGGGTAAACAAGGTAATAGTTGAACTCTATGATTACTACTGCAGTTTCTGGAAATATCACGCAATTTTACAGCACGGAATGGAGGATACTAGACACTTCCAGTGAAGCAGCAAATACATCCCAAATTAAACTCTTAAGGAAATATTTATTTGATCAAAAGGAAATTTGTGTTTATGTTGAAGAAGAAAGCAATGGGAATCTACACCGAGTTTCCAATCATAAGTTCTAAAATAGGCCAAGGAGGTATTTGTGTCCAAAAGTGACACCTATTTCTTTGATGCTAGTGATATTAAATATACTTGCAGCTGCTAACAAAATATTAGAGAGAGACTTGAACAAAACACAATATGAATAATTTTTGAAGCAAAACAATGTAACATAGCTTTGATTGAAACTGCAAACCTGACAACGACTAAGAAAATCGACGACATTATTTTCCACTTCATGCTCAACATAATCCCCTAGCAAAGCGATTGAGTGAAGGATCCAGTAGCAAAGCCAAGGCCGACTGTAAAAAGGCAACATTAGACGCCGATGATACAATATAAGAATAACTCAACAGTATGCACAAGAATGTCACATTACGAGAAAGAAAGTACCAACAGTTAATTTAACACAAATAACTTCTCTCGAGGCTCGACTTATTATTACACAAGCCTTAGGATCATAACAGATTAAATCTCAGACCACAAAACGAAAATGCACAACGCCTAAAGCTACTACGATACAACCTATTTTTTTACTACAAAAAGCTTAGGAACTTGACTTTGGCAGTGAACATGATTGGTGTCAGTAACTTTTTTTTTCTAGCATCGCTCCAAAATTGAAACTAAATATAACTTTTATTAAACATAATGTCACGTAATTTAAAATCAATTCACAATGTACACCATTTAAATTTGTGATAATGAAAATTCTCATATGAGCAAGAGAGATAGAGAGATACTTGGCATCCAAGACGCAAAACGAAGGGTCGAGACGTTTGAGACCTTTGGTGAGGTACTCGAGGTGATTATCACGTTGAAGCTCCACCCTACATCAAAATACATATATAACCAAAAACAACAACAAATTGAAACCCTAAGCCTAAAAAGTATTTTTTTTGATTGAGGAGAAAATTAAAGCTAAAAGAGAGAGAGAGAGAGAGAGAATACAAGGCGGATTTGGCGTTGCGAGGAAGGTTAGCAAAGAGGTCGAATATCTGAAAGACTTGATTATCGACCACCCATTGTTCTTGCTGTGTTTTTGTTGGTGCTGCTGCTGTCATACTGTTGTGGTTTGCACTCTCTGCACTGCTCATTAACTATAATTTACGCTATTCTATAGAAAGTTGAAAAAAATAAATAAAAACAAAGCGACCCGCGAATCAACTTTTTCTTTCTTTCTTTCTTTCTTTCTTTCTTTTTTTTTTTTTTTTTATGCAGAAGATTTTTTTTTATGTTTTTTTTTTTATGCAGAAGATTTTTTTTTATGCAGAAGAATCAATCCTCTTCCTCCTTGCCTTCTTTTAAAAAAAATACGGATGGAGGACACGTGTTAAATAACAAATATGAGGGCAAAAAGTAAGCCACGTCAAACACAACTTGTTTCTCTTAACCAGACTTTTCGGCAACCATACACCTTGGCAAAGCCTTGGGTTGCAGTCCGTCGTGGACAGCGAAGACATCTGATAAATGGGCGGCGTGGGTTTTCCAAGGGAAGTCACCCATGGTTTTGTCATAAATTGTCACAATTTTTGTTACAAGTTATAACTATCTTACGTATTAGATAAAATTGATTATTTGTGATTTTCACATGAACCGTTATTTTTTCTCCGTCATTCGCAGTCTGTCACACTAATAGATGAAGAACAAGTTATGTCATTTTTATATGATCTTAGAATTTTTCTTGTCAAATACTCAAAATTCCATTAAAGGGTTTTTTTTTTTTTTAATCGATTACAAGTTTTTGATTGTTGATAAGTTTGAGTGACATGGATTATTTTACATTTTTGTAATACTCTCATAACAAGTCTTAGCTAGTATATAAGTTATTATTGGTTTTAATCTAAATCTACAACTTAAATTACTTTGTTACCTTATATCTAAAAAAGGAATTTACTTTTTTTCCTACCCATAACAGCATTTCTTAAAAAAAAAAAAAAAAAAAAGTTGATGTCACATTTTCATATTCCTTTCCCAATGTTTTTGATTTTACGGATTAGATTACCCACAAATCGGATCGGGTCAGGTCGGGTCGTATTGAGTTTTACATGAACCTGTCTTCCAACCCATCATAATTCGGTTCTTGTACACATAAATCCGCAATGGACTCTGTGAGCAAGTCCGCTATTGGGTGATTCACGAGTGTTAGGCCTTTTTTTTTAAAGCCCATATCAAACCAAGCCCAGAAGCATTACTCAAAACATACTTAATTGGGAGTTTGGAAAATAATTATGTTTCCACCATGTGTGTTGGATGGGGTCACTTGGTTGAGTTGTTAGTCCTATTAATAGTTTTTTCTTTTCTTTTCTTTTTCTTTTTTCTTTTTTTTTTCTTTTCGCTTTTTGCTTTGGGCGTGAATCACGTGATTGACTTGTTGGTTGCCTCTTTTTTTTCTTTTTTGGGTAAATTGCAAATTACACCCCTGAAGTTTGGGGTTGACTTGATTTTACACCCCAAAGTTTCAAAAACTTGATTTTACACCCTGAAGTTTGGTTCCGTTAGTAATTCACCTCCCACGGTTAAGTTTTGCTATTAAGTGACACATCATCGTGCTGATGTGTTCTATTTTTGCCAAATAAGCATCAAAACTACGTGTTTCAGCTATGATCAAGAGAAGAGCTGGCAGTGGCACAAATCAAAACTATACGTCATTTTAGCCTAAAGTTAAAACAGAACCACAAACCCAGCTCTTCTGCTCTGCAACTTCTATCGTGAGTCAGTCCGTCGAAGGCTTCTCTTTAGCTCAGTAAGCCCACACGGCCAGGCCTCCCCTAACCACGAACCCAGCTCCTCCACTCGTGAGCCCATCAACCCAACCAGATGAGGTCGAATGCGGCTGCCACGGTTCCAGCCACAGTGACGGCCAAAGCAATGGTTATTAGTTATCTTCGACTGGAAGGATTTTTATTTTTATTTTCGAAGCCATATTTGTGAATTGATTGTTAAATTAGTTGCATTATATCATTTTATTATTTATGTATGTTGATTGGATGAATTCTATCGAATTTCCACCATAAACACATAATTTCAATAGAGAAGCAAGTTGCACAGTGAATTTAAATCATACACATATAGACAGTTCCAGCAACAAATCAATCACCCAAATTTTTTTACAAAAACCCCACCAATCCCAATCAACAAAAACCCCAAAAATCTAAGACTTACAAAGGCCAAATCCGAAAAGAGACACACGAGAAGAGCAGCTCACAGAGTTGGAGAAGTCTAGACGTCACCACCGAGGCCGCCTGAAGCCGTCACCATGGCCGCCGAGGCTGCCTGGAGCCGCCGCCATCGCCTGGGTTCACAAGAGCCGATGGGTTCGTGGGGATTGGGTTCGGTCTGTCTGGGTTCACAGGTGCAATTGGAGCTAGGGGAGGTCTGGCCGCGTGGGGCTCACCGAGCTGAAGAGAAGCCTTCAACGGACTGACTCACGGTAGAAGTTGCAGAGTAGAGGAGCTGAGTTCCTGGGTTCTGTTTTGGATTTTAGAGTTAGGTCTTCATGGTGTCGTTTAAGTTAGATGCTAGTGTTTTAACTTTAGGCTGAAACAACGTAGTTTTGATGCTTATTTGGCAAAATTAGAACACATCAGCATGATGATGTGTCACTTAACAGCAGAATTTAATTGTGGGGCGTGAATTGCTAACAAAACCAAACTTCAGGGTGTAAAATCAAGTTTTTGAAACTTTGGGGTGTAAAATCCAGTCAACCTCAAATTTCAAGAGTGTAATTTGCAATTTACCCTTCTTTTTTTATTGGGCGTGATACAATATATCGGTAGTTGTGTGGGTGCTTTTATCTTTTATCTTCTTTTTTTTTTTTTTTTTGGTTTAACTGGACAAGATTTTTCTTTTTTTAATAAATTTTGGGTGATTCACTCTTTTTTTTTTTTTAATTGGACATAATTTTTAACAAATATATATGACTAAATTTATACAAACTCATTTTTTTCCATTTTTCAATTTTTCCATCTCTAACCAAATAAAGATGAGAGAAACTAAAATATCTTCTATGTGATGATGCCAAAATTGTCAGTCCTTGTGAGTGCGTCCAGATGGAGCTATGTCATTGCCTGTGTCTCTACAAAATATGGACACCGGTGTGGTACCTGCCACAACGTCTCCGATGCCAAAATCAGTACAAAGAAACCTTGAAACCTTTGGAGAACAACACAGAAAATCAAAGAAACTATTAGTGCTTTTTGGTGTGTTTATGTACCTGGTTTGTAGCTGTTTGAAGCGTATATATACAGCTTTGTGGTTCTTAACCGTTGGGGGCCTTAATTATGGCTTTAGTGCCCTTTTTGTAACACCTCAAAGCCATGAATATGGGTTTTGATGAGACTCCAACGGTTTGCCAACTGTTTAGTAACTATGCGAGGCATTGAATGTTCTTATTTATGGTTCCTCTATGTTCATCCGTGTTGCACCGAGGTGGACGAGTATGTTTTATGAGATCGTCCAGAGAAATTGAGTTCATCTGTCCTATCAACTGCCCCCGGGTTCTGTGGTCGTCGTGATCTGCCATGACGACCATCAGAAGATGAAAGGTTTCCTAATCTGACACAGTTCTTGAGATTTCGCTCCATATTTAATGCGTAGTGGCAGGGCCACACATATCGTGGCCACGTGGCGTGTTCTGACCAGTGGAGTTAATGCTCCAATTGTGCGGCACTTGGGGTTTCCCGTTGAATTTTAGTTTTTTGTGCCTTGGTTTTTAAACTTCCCCTCTTTTCACTTTCCCTTCACTTTCTCCAATTTTCAATCATTGTTCTAAGCTTCTTCTTCTCCAACTTTCTTCTGCGTTTTTCTTCGAGCTAGTGCATTCTGTGGCTAGGTTTTCTGTGCTTTTTTTAGGTATGTTTTTCTTCTCCCCCTTCTTTTTTAGATACAGATCAATGCTTAGTCTCTAATCTTGCTTTCTCTTCTTGTTTTGTGTTTGTTTTGGGGTTTTTGTTTTTAGGATTCATCCCTATGTCTGGTTTTCATGGTAAATAGCTCTGAGGTTAAGGTAGCCTGCCCCTCGTTTTCTTTCTTTTTTGCACGTTTAGGGGCTTCTTTGGGTACTTCCCGTGTCTTTCTCCCTTTGGTTGCAAATTTTTTCTCTGAGGGTAGTAGTTTAGGCGTGGTGTTGGGTAGTTTATTCATGTTGCTTTGCTAATCAATTGACTAGTTTGAGGGTTTATTGAGTGAGCAAAAGGCAATGTCTGAGGTGAGATCAAGTGAGCCGGAGACCGAGTTGTCATCTAATGACAATCCCATGGGGGTAGAAGTAGATACTGCGGTCTACGTTCCTCAAGAAGTTAGGGCTTTTCATACCCTCGGGGAGGTGTGCGGTTTAGATGACGAGACACTGTCTAGATTTTGGGATAGATTTCAATTCCCTAAGAGGGTTAGGGTTCGTCTTCCTCAAGAGGAGGAACGAGCTTGTCATTTTTCTCCCGAGTAGGTATGCTTCTACAAGGCTACTTTCCTATATGGGCTTAGGTTCCCCATCCACCCATTCATCATGGAGCTCCTAGATCGCTTTGGCATCACTCCTGGGCAACTTATGCCCAATTCATGGAGGATAGTGGTCAGTTGTATAGAAATATGGCTGGCTACTACTAAAGAGGATATGATCAGGGTGGCCTTGTCATGTCCACAAAATCGTCCAAGTAATGTACTTGTGTAATTTCAGTCCCTTTTTCTTTTTTCTTTTTTTCGTCCTAAGGGCTTCAATTTTCTTTTCAAGTGCTAGGGGAAAGCCTTCATATCACCTCGGAGTTCCTCACTTAGGAAGCAAAGGTCGCGTCTGTGATGTCCAGGATGGAGGCTCTGGAAGCGGAGAACTCCAAATTGAAGAAATACCTAATTGTCGCCATGGACAAGGCCAATACCATCAAGGAGAAGGCCAAGACCTTGAGCGGCAACCTCAGGGTCGAGCAACAGTTAACTCTGGAAAAGGATGAACAACTTCTAGCTGCCAAGGAGAAGCTTAAGACCATTGCTGCTAAGGCCGTTGAGGCTTTCCAGCAGACTGAAGAATACCACACAGTACTCTTCAGTTGGTACTTTAAAGGCTTTGAGCTCTTGAGAAGGTACTTCGTCAAGCACCCCGCCGGAGTAGATCTAAAGAATTTGGACCTGGAAGAGGTGGATAAAGAGATGGCTACTGACGAAGCTTCTCAATCCTTGATTCTTGAAGGCGATGCTCCTGAGGGTGCTCCTACTGACATTGTTGCCGATGCCTAAATCTGTTACTTCTCTTTTGTAATCCCTGCTTCTTCTTTTTTAAAGTGCCCAATGTGTTTTTCCGCTTTTTAATTCTACTTTGAGAACAATATTCCAATTTGAGAACAATCTTACCCCGTGTTTAAGGGCTTATAAATACAATGCTAGTTGCCCGTTGTCTTTGGGCTTTCACTTCTGTTTGTAATTTTATACTTACTTGTTTGCATTCTTGTCTCTATTTGCTTTGTTTCTTTGGTTGTTTCTTCTTCGTCAGTAGCTTGTATTGTTGCTGCTTAGTTAAACTTTTCGTTGGGACTTGCACTTATTGAAGGATTATTGTCTCGGTGATAACTTACATCCGTCTTAGGCGGAATTTTGTTACTTGGTCAATTTTATGCTTGACTTGCTCCCTTTTGAGGGTCTTGTCATTTTTTGACTTTGTCAATAACTTACATCTGTCTAGGCGAAATCTAGTTACTTAGCCAATTTTTTATGACTTACACCCATTTAAGGGATCTTTTTATTTTTGTGGTTTCGTCGGTAACTTACATTCGTCTAGGCAGAATCTTGTTACTTAGCCAATTATTATTATTATTATTTTTTTTTTTTTTACTTACATCCAGTTAAGGGATCTTGTCATTTTTATGACTTCGTCAATAACTTACATCCGTCCAGGCAAAATCTTGTTACTTAGCCAATTTTTTTGACTTACACCCATTTAAAGGATCTTATCATTTTTATGGCTTCATTAGTAACTTACATCCGTTTAGGCAAAATCTTGTTACTTAGCCAATTTTTTTTTTTTTTTTTTTAAGTTGCTGGGTTGGCTTGCATTGAGACATGGGCTGAATAATTCTTTTATTGCTTTTCAAGAATGAATACAATTGTCTATTACATCTGTTGGTGGTACTTCTTCAAGTGCTCGATGTTCCATGGTCGTGGGAGCCTCTGCCCGTTTAAGGTTTCCAGGTGATAGCTACCTTGTCTAGAGTAATGGACGACTTGGTAGGGTCCTTCCCAAGTTAGGCCGAGTTTCCCTTGTGGGATCTCTGGTCACTGAGGTAACTTTGCATAGAACGAGGTCCCTTATGTCAAGTCGTTTGAGCTTCACTCTCTTGTTGTAGTAATCGGCCATCTTCTGCTGATACTTCGTCATCTTGTTAGCGGCTCCATCTCTGACTTCGTCCAGGTAGTCCAAATTGACTCTTAGCTGATCATCATTGCTATCCTCGTGGAACATTTCTCATCTGATATTGCTCATTCCCACCTTGACCGGGATTACTACCTCAGTGTCGTAAGTGAGTCTAAAGGGGGTTTCTCCTGTTGGGGTTCTTGCTGTAGTCCTATAAGCCTACAAGACATTGGGCAATTTCTCAGGCCAGGCCCCCTTAGCATCGTCCAACTTGGCTTTGATGATCTTGAGTAGTGTCCAATTAGTCACCTCCATCTATCTATTTGCTTGCAGATGTCCTGGGGATGAGAATTGGTTTTTGATCCCGAGACCTGAGCAAAAATCCTTGAAGCCCTGACTAGCGAACTGCTACCCATTATCTGATATGATCATCGGTGGAATTCTGAATCTGCAAACTATGTTCTTCCACACGAAACTCTAGATTCTCGCTTCGGTGATAGTTGTTATTGCCTCCGCTTCAACCCATTTCGTGAAGTAATCAATAGCGACTAATAGGAATTTTACCTGTCCTTTACCTTGGAGCAATGGGCTGATAATGTCAATTCCCCATCATGCAAATGACCGAGGGAAGGCTATTGTCGTCAATCTCTCGGCCGGAAGGCGTTGGACATTCCCAAACCTTTGGCACTTGTCACACTTCTTGATGAGCTCCCTTGCGTCCACCTGCATAGTAGGCCAGAAGTTACCTGTTCTGATGACTTTACTTACCAAGGATCTGGGGCCTACATGGTCTCCACACACCCCTTCATGAATCTCTTTCAAAATATACTTGGCTTCCTCTTCATCCACACACTTCAAGTAGGGCATAGAAAAGCCCCTCTTGTACAGGGTGTCGTTCAGGATCGTGAATCTGGCTGCTTTCTTCCTGACCTTCCTAGCCCCCTCGATGTCTTGTAGGAGATGGCCGTCTTAGAGAAATGATATGATCGGGGTCATCCAGCTGCCTGTGTTCTGGATTGCAAATGTAGAGATTTCTTCAATGCTAGGGCGTTTCTAGGCTTCCATCTCTAAGCCCATGCTCGTTGATCCTTCTTCTAACAATGCTAGCTTTGCAATTTCGTCTGCTATCATGTTTTGGCTCCTGGGGATCTGCTTGAACTCCACCCTATCAAACTCCTATGTCAAACGCTTCGTCAACCTGAGGTATTTTTGCATTCTTTCCTCCTTTGCTTCATATTCTTCCTTTATTTGCCCTATTACCAACTTAGAATCGCTATAGAGGAGCAAGTTTTTAGCTCCTAGTGCTTTCCCGAGTCTTAGCCCCGTCAATACTCCTTCGTACTCGGCCTCATTATTGGTGGCTGGGAATTTTAGTTGAACTCATATTTAAGCATCTCTTCGTCTGGGGTGGTTATGATGACCCCTATTCCCACCCTTTTTTAGGCGGACGAACCATTGGTTTGTATCCTCCACCGTTCTGTCTCATCAGTGAGGCCATTCTCGTTTGGAAGAGTAAACTTGGCAATGAAGTCTGACAGAGCCTATGCCTTAATGGTTGTCCTAGGGTGGTACTCGATGTCGAACTGGCTAAGCTCAATTGCCTATTGGACCATTCTCTCAGCTACCTTGGGTTTGTTCATAGACTTCTTAATGGGTTGGTCTGTCATTACCAGGATGGGGTTCGCCTGAAAGTACGGTTGCAGCTTACGCAAAGCCACTATTAATGCAAACGCAATCATTTCAATCCTTCAGTACTTTGCTTCTGCGCCTTGAAAAGCTTGGCTGACATAGTAAACTAGAAGCTGTTTCTTGTCTTCTTCCCGAATCAAGGTCGTACTCACGGTTGTGGCTGATACTGCCAGATACAAATACAATCTTTTTCCTTCCTTGGATAGACTTAGGAGGGGCAAGTTACTCAGGTAACGCTTGAGTTCTGGAAAAGCCACCTCACATTCATTAGTCTAAGCAAAAGCTTGCTTCAATGTCTTGAAGAAGGGTAAGCATTTGTCTGTCACTTTAAAGACGAACCTGTTGAGTGTCGTTACCCTTCCTGTGAGCTTCTAGACTTCATTGAGTATCTTCGGTGATGCCATATCGAGTATGGCTCGCACCTTCTCCGGGTTTGCTTCTATCCCCCTTTGGGACACCATGAATCCCAAGAACTTCCCCAAGGCTACTCCAAAGGCAAACTTACTGGGGTTTAACTTCATCTGGTACTATCTGAGTGTGGCAAATGTTTCTTCGAGGTCATCTAAATGGGCAAGCTCTTCTTTACTTTTGGCGAGCATGTCATCCACATATACCTCCATATTTCTCCCGATCTGCTTGCTGAACATTTTATTCACTAACCTCTGGTAAATGGCTCCTACATTTTTCAATCCAAAGGGCATTACCTTATAGTAATAGAGCCCTTGGCTCATGATGAAAGCAGTTTTTTCCTTGTCCTCTTCAGCTATTTTTATCTAGTTGTATCCTAAGAAGGCATCCATGAACGTTAGTAGCTTATGCCTTGCTGTAGAATCCACTAGCTGGTCTATCCTCGGCTGAGGGAAACTATCTTTTGGGCAAGTTTTGTTCAAGTCCATGAAGTCCACGCACGTCCTCCATTTCCCATTCGCTTTCTTCACTAGGACGACATTGGCAAGCCATTCTGGATAGTCAACTTCTCGAATAAAACTTGCTGAAAGCAACTTGTTAACCTCATCCGTAATTACTTGATTCCATTCTGGAGCGAAAACCCGTTGTCTCTGCTGGACGGGTTTCTTCTCGGGGTCCACATTTAGCTTGTGTTCGATCACTCTTGGAAATATACCTGGCATGTCCTCGTGACTCCATACGAAGACATCTAGGTTCTCTTTAAGGAACTGGACAAGTCTCGTCCTCATCTCGAGACTCAATGTCGTCCTTATCCTGATCGTTTTTCCTATTTCTCCCTCGACCAACTCCACTGTCTCCAGGGCTTCCATTTTCTCTTCTTCCTTCTCCTCGATCATCCATGTATGGTTTTCTTTGGCAACTAGCACGGCTTGGTGGCATTCCCTGGCCAGTACTTGATCTCATTTCACCTCGCCCACACTGTTCTTTGTTGGGAACTTTACCTTCAAGCAATAGGTAGACGTGACTGCTTTCCAACGGTTAAGTGTGGGTCTTCCGATGATCACATTGTAAGATGAAGGGCAATTTACCACCCAGAAGTCCAGCTGACAAATCAACTGCCTTGGGTGAGTCCCCACTGTAACCGTCAGTGTCATTATGCCTTTGGGATTCACCCTGTCTCCACTGAAACTAACGAAGAGAGAGTCAAATGGGTGTAGCCTTTCTGGATCTAGCTTCAGCTGCTGGAAAGCGGAAAGGTAGATGATGTGTGCCAAGCTACCACTATCCATGAGGATTCTCCTTGTATTAAATCCTTCGATCACAAGCATTATGACCAAAGGATCGTCATGAGGTTGCTTCACTCCCCTAGCATCTTCTTCTGAGAAACACATGTCTCGGTTGGTTTGTCTTTGCTTAAATGGGGGCATCCTGTGGACACTGTTCACTTGCCTCGATACGCTTTCTTGAGGGATTTGAACGACCCACCCGTGGATGGGCCACTTGTGATAGTCTTTATCTCCCCGATCACACTTGGCGGGCGCTAGGACGTGTGATCCTCATCACTGGGTGAAAATTAGCGTTGGTTCTTGTTGTCGCCTCTAAATCTACTAAATTCCCCCATTTTCACATACTTCTGCAGTTTCCCTTTCTGTATAAGCTCCTCTATTCTCTTTTAGGTTCCTGCAATCCTCTGTGTAGTGGTCGTGATCCTTGTGGAACCGACAGTACTTCTTCTTGTCACGGACTTTGGGGGATGAATGTAATGGCCTTGGCCATTTGAGGTAGTGTTCATCCTTAATCTACGCCAAAATTTTGAACAAGCATAACTAAAGGAGTGAATTTTACCGTTCAAGGAGTTTTTTCATCTTTCCTTTTACCCCCATCATTAGTTTGACAATCTAGACGCTCCTTTTTTTGTCCTCTACGATCGTCCTCCTTTCTTCCCTTGTCTCCCGGCTTTTCCACATCCTTTATGGTGGCTAACGCATCTTCAATGTTCATATACTTCTGTGCCTTCAGGAGCATCTCTGCCATTGTCTTAGGAGGATTCTTCGTGAGTGAAACCACAAACTTTCAAGACTTCAACCCCGCTTTAAAGGTCGTCAACTGCACCTTATCGTTAGCTTCGTCTACTTCTAGGGTCTCCCGAGTAAAGCATTTCACGTACGACCTCAGGGTTTCTTTCTCCCTTTGTCTTATGGTGAGTAAGTGGTATGATGGCCTCTTAGGGCGTTGTCCCCCGACGAAGTGGCGCAAAAAGACGTTGCTCAACTGTTCAAAGCTATCGATGGACGATATTGGTAACTTTGTGAACCACTACCTTGCAGGTCCTTTGAGAGTGGTGGGAAGGAACGACAAAGTATCTCGTCAGGAGGCTGTTGAAGGGCTAGTGTCATCTTGAAGGTGTTGAGGTGGTTCTGGGAGTCCTTAAGTCCGTCAAACGACTCAAGCTGAGGTAACTGAAATTTCGTCAGCACTGGGCATTCTAAGACTGCCGTGGTGAAGTGCGAGTCTGTTGCCCTAACCATTCTATCCAGGCTTCAGTTTGTTTTCCCCTTAATGGCGTTCCTCAGCTCGTCCATCTCCTTTCTCATCTCCCGAAGAAGATCTGAGTTTTGTTCATCTGGGGTAGTTGGTTCTCAACGGTTACTCCTTCTATAGTTATCTCCTTCATCCTCTTGATTGGCTCTAGACCGGTTCTCCTTCTGTTGAAGTCCTAGCCTCATTTCCTAATTTTTTCTGGTGAGCTCTTCGACGCTAGTCGTAAGAGCCTAGACTTGCAGAGCTAATGCTGCAGAATCCTGGTTGGACTCCATCTGGATGTAGAAATAAATTGGGAACTACGCTTCCACACTTAAGTATGAAAATGTCGTCCTCACAGATGGCGCCAAACTGATGACGCCAAAATAGTCAGTCCTTGTGAGTGCGTCCAAACGGAGTTGTGTCCTTGCTTGTGTCTCTACAAAATATGGACACCGGTGTGGTGCCTGCCACAGCATCTTCAATGCCAAAGTCAGTACAAAGAAACCTTTGGAGAATAACACAGAAAATCAAAGAAACTATGAGTGCTTTTTGGTGTGTCTATGTACCTGGTTTGTAACTATTTGAAGTGTATATATACAGCTTTGTGGTTCTTAGCCGTTGGGGGCCTTAATTATGGCTTTAGTGCCCTTTTTGTAATGCCTTAGGGCTCATGAATATGGGTTTTGATGAGACTCCAACGGTCTGCCAACTGTTTGGTAACTGTTTTAGGCATTGAATGTTCTTATTAATGGTTTCTCTGTGTTCATCCGTGTCACACCGAGGTGGACGAGTATGTTTGATGAGATCGTCCAGAGAAATTGAGTTCATCTGTCCTATCACTATCTATTCCTCATTTTCTATCCAACCACTTTTTCACACCTCCAACTAAACGGATCCTTAAGGTATTATGTCTTTTTTAATGAATAATTTTTCTCTTTTTTATAAAAATATAAATTATTTTTAATACAAATTATATATATATATATATATATATATTTATATATATATAAACGGTGCAAGTGCAAGGCAAACTCGAGGAAGGAGGTCCCATTTGCAAGTAGGGCAGGTAAGACCTGTTTCATTAAGGCAAGGTGGGGCAATTTTAAAGAACTTATTAGAAGAAGAGGTGAGAACTGAGAGGGGGAAAAAACAACATAAAGCTCTAGATGTATTTGTTTATATGATATACCTAAGTTTTATAGTTAAATTCAAATTTTATCACACATATTAGTTAATAAACCACGTTGTTTAATTTTATTAATTTTAAAGAAATATAACAACAATTACAGTTACATTGTTAGATTTAATTGAAGGAAAAAGTTAATTAATACTCTAAATACATTAGTTTTTGCCATATAAAAAAAAGTAAAAAAGACACTCATCATTGATGAAGATTACCTAAATTTTATAGTTAAATTCACATTTGATCATACATATGAGTTGATAAAGTTAGTGGATGTTCTAAATATATTGTCTTTTACCGTATGAAAAAGTAAAAAAGATAATTATCATTGACAAAGAATTACCCAATGGCCTAAGTGATTGAATACATTTTTTTTATTATTTTTGGATTGGAAGTGATTGGATACATTGAATCATGATAATTGAGAAATGGAGACAACCTATTGGGCAATTAGTGCTCACAATCATCATTATTTTAATAACATTTGACCATAATTGTTGATCCGTAGTAATAGTATAATCATTAATCATTAAAAGTTGAAACTCGTGGCAAATTTCAATTCACTTTTGCCTTTTTCCTTTATTTCTCGAGAGTCCAAATCTTTTGTACCACTTTTTGTGTACCACTCTATGTTCCACCAATCACTACTTATCAAGTGTATGATTGCTTTCCATTTTAAACTTCAGTAATTCTATAAGGAAAGTAAAATGAACACATGGCAAATAGTGATTGGTGGAACATAGAATGGTACACAAAAAGTGGTACAGAAGATTTGAACTCATTTCTCGAATCATACAGTGGTACTATCCTCAGTTGCCGTTGCCATTGCCACTTCCGGTAACTATGCTACGAGTATTTAACTAGGCCTGCATATCTGGTTATGATAATTATTCTATAAGTATAAGTAGTTGTCAAATATAAGGGATAAAGATTAGGGTTGAAGTCTCTAGAAGAGAGTTTCATACATATATACACTTAAATTAGGTTAGAGTAAAATTTCTATTTTGTATAAAAAATTAAAAAAAAAAAAAGTCTACTACTATAACAAGTTTTACAACTTTTGCTACAATTCATCTATATAGTGAGTTATAAGTAGTAAAATAAAATTGGGAACTATGCTTCTACACGTAAGTACGAAAATGTCGTCTTCACAGACGGCGCCAAACTGATGATGCCAAAATAGTCAATCCTTGTGAGTGCGTCCAGATGGAGTTGTGTCCTCGCCTGTGTCTCTGCAAAATATGGACATCGGTGTGGTGCCTGCCACAACGTCTTTGATGCCAAAGTCAGTACAAATAAACTTTTAGAGAATAACACAGAAAATCAGAGAAACTATGAGTGCTTTTTGGTGTGTCTATGTACCTGGTTTGTAGCTATTTGAAGTGTATCTATACAGCTTTGTGGTTCTTAGCCGTTGGGGGCCTTAATTGTGGCTTTAGTACCCTTTTTGTAATGTCTCAGGGCTCATGAATATGGGTTTTGATGAGACTCCAACGATCTGCCAATTGTTTGGTAACTGTTTTAGGTATTGAATGTTCTTATTAATGGTTTCTCTGTGTTCGTCCATGTCGCACCGAGGTGGACGAGTATGTTTGATGGGATCGTCCAGAGAAATTGAGTTCGTCTGTCCTATCACTATCTATTCCTCATTTTCTATCCAACCACTTTTACACAACTCCAACCAAACGGACCCTTAAGATATTATGTCTTTTTTTTATGAATAATTTTTCTCTTTTTTATAAAAATATAAATTAATTATATATATATATATATATATATATATATATATATATATATATATATATATATATATATATATATATAAACGGTGCAAGTGCAAGGCAAACTCGAGGAAGGAGGTCCCATTTGCAAGTAGGGCAGGTAAGACCTGTTTCGTTAAGACAAGGTGGGGCAATTTTAAGTTGCCATCCTTGTTTCATTAAGGCAAGGTGGGGCAATTTTAAAGAACTTATTAGAAGAAGAGGTGAGAACTGAGTGGGGGAAAAAACAACATAAAACTCTAGATGTATTTGTTTATATGATATACCTAAGTTTTATAGTTAAATTCAAATTTTATCACACATATTAGTTAATAAACCACGTTGTTTAATTTTATTAATTTTAAAGAAATATAACAACAATTACAGTTACATTGTTAGATTTAATTGAAGGAAAAAGTTAACTAATACTCTAAATACATTAGTTTTTGCCATATAAAAAAAAGTAAAAAAGGCACTCATCATTGATGAAGATTACCTAAATTTTATAGTTAAACTCACATTTGATCATACATATGAGTTGATAAAGTTAGTGGATGTTCTAAATATATTGTCTTTTACCGTATGAAAAAGTAAAAAAGATAATTATCATTGACAAAGAATTACCCAATGGCCTAAGTGATTGGATACATTTTTTATATTATTTTTGGATTGAAAGTGATTGGATACATTGAATCACGATAATTGAGAAATGGAGACAACCTATTGGGCAATTAGTGCTAACAATCATCATTATTTTAATAACATTTGACCATAATTGTTGATCCGTAGTAATAGTATAATCATTAATAATTAAAAGTTGAAAATGGCAAATTTCAATTTGTCCATCACCGTCTCAAATTTCAATTTGCTTTTGCCTTTTTCCATTATTTCTCAAATCGTACAGTGGTACTATCCTTAGCTGCCATTGCCACTTCCGGTAACTGTGCTACGAGTATTTAACTAGAAGGTCTGCATATCTCGTTACGATAATTACTCTATAAGTATAAGTGCCTGTCAGATATAAGGGACAAAGATCAGGATTGAAATCTCTAAAAGGGAGCATCACACATATATACACTTAAATTAGGTTAGAGTAAAATTTCTATTTTGTATAAAAAATTAAAAAAATTAAAAAGTCTACTACTATAACAAGTTTTACAACTTTTGCTACAATTCACCTATATAGTGAGTTGTAAGTGGTGAAATAAAAATCATGGGTTGATTATCCTACCACTCATGAGTTACTACGTGGCAAAGTTGTAACAAAACTATAAAAATAATTATGGCACTAGACTCACTCATATTTACCCCTCCCAATTTGTCACTATTGGTTGTCAGTCTACTAATAATGTTATATTTACCTCCTCCCAATTTTAAGTGAATTTTTTTTTTTAATGAAAAGTGACAAGTTATTATTACCTATTCAGATTAAATTTTGTAAGGATGTTGTGTTAAACTCATATTTTACCCCTCCAATCTCAACATAACACATCATCTATTCACATATTTAAAAATAAGCATAACTACACACAATCAATTCTAATATCTATATATAAATCCAACCAAATTAAAAGTTTATTGAAATGTTATTAGGGGTGGTAAAATGTATTAAATTTTAAGTAAAATACTGAAATAATAATTACTTATTAAATGATCTAAAAATGGACTTTACAACACATTCTTACCAAATTTGTACTCACAATAACTTTGTAACTCGAGTATCATTCAGTCATATATTAATTGATTTACAAATTGGGGTGGGCCAATGCGTTGGGGACTTAGGGTAGCTCTTTATAAAAAATACAAAAAAATGAAAAAAAAAAAAAAAAGGAGGAAATAACCACGAGGAGTACTGCATACTTATACCTTTCTTTATATAAAAATAAAATCTTGCTTTTAAGTTCTTTGTTATATATATATATATATATATATATATATATATATATATATATATGTATGTGTAAGGACTCAATTAGTAACGATCTCAAAATGATATTGGGTTCGCACATTAAGGGCCCAAACAATATAATTTGTAGAGCATGAGTTTGAAAGGTTAGGCTTTGGTCACCAGACGGTAGTTAATCAGGGTTTCCATGGTGATTTGCACAAGGATGAACCTGACATGTATAATAATAATCTATTCCGATACATTATGAGTGGCTCCGGTCCTTCAACCTCGTCTAAGGAGTTTCATGTCCTTCTTATTCTCCCTTTTTTAGGACTCCCTGGTCTGGAAGCCCCCCTTTTTTGGCCTATAAGTCTTCACATTATATAGCCCTTCTTGGCTGATCCTGGCCCTCCACCTGTTGATTAGGCAGGTGCCTATTCAAGTACCTGTCCCATCAGCCGCCTCCCCTTACTTTTTGTTAGTTGCAATAACCGAAGCCACACTGTTCAGGCGTCTTTTCTCATTAATATGGTTAGGACGTTTATGGACGCATTCAATGCGGAGGGGACGTATTTACCTTGAACCACCTCCACTCCGTACCCCCACGTGGGTTCCATTCTACTCGCCTCTTCTTCTGGGGGCCTTTTGGAGGCTGCCTTTGATGACATGTCACTCTTCCCTTCGAAGTCTTGGGATGCCGAGGACAGGGTCATCCTCGGCTGCGTCTCTAGGCTATTTGGTCTTTCCCTACTCGTCCTTGGCAACTACCCTCCTCGACACGGGTCCTGGGCCCTAGTGGAAAGTGGGCCGGGTCGTAAGTTCTCTGGCCCCACAGTATGTATGTATGTGTATATATATATATTCCTCTTTTTGATTTTTTTTGGTATATAATATATCAATTGTTAACAAATTTTTTTTTTTTTGTGAAAAACAAAATCAAATAAATGTGAAGCTCTAATTAAATAAATTTATAATCAAAATTGATTTAGAGATATCAAATATATAATTTTATTTAAAAATTTCAATCATAATTTTGATAAAAATATTGTCTTGGTCTTGAATGTTTTTCCAAATAGGATATTTATTATGATATTGATGACTTAGAAAATAATCTAAATAGGATATTTATTATAATATTGATGGCTTATATATATTTTCAAAACTAGAAGTTTTAATAGAAGTTTTTTCAAATAGATGAAAATATTCTAATTACGTAATAATTATATAAAGAGAATACTTTTTTTTTCAAATGCTTGTTTTGCTTCAAAATATTACTAACTGTTAGAAAATATGTGATTCACTTATTAGGAATGTGGGGACACAATTTTAGTGACCCAATCCTTGTCGGTTAAGTCTTGGCCCAAGAAGTCCCATACAATGAATTTTTTGTAGAGTATGGGCTAAAGAACTTAGTTTCAGTTAGCTTAAACGGTTTGTTGCATGGATTAAGGGAATACAGAAATAAGAACGAAAAATGCCACCATAAAGAGAGATCCCTCACAAATGATAAGGCATAAAACTTGATTAATGGACATAGATTAATGCAGTAAGATTTCTCTACAGTGTTCTCTCCTCCTTTTTTTTTTTTTTCTCTGTCCTCTCTCTTGGGGGACTTTTTACATATTATATAGGCCCTTTCATATCATCTGGGCTTTACACTTGTTGATCATCCAAACCCCTATTTGAGCACCGTCCCATCAGACACCCCTATCAATTTTTTGTGAGTTACGGTAGCCAAGGTAGTACTGTTCAGAGGTCTTCTTTTCATTAATGCGGCTAGGAGAGTGGTTGTAATGCATTTAATGTGGTGGTGGCAGCCTTTGCTGAGATATCTCGGGTTTCCTTCCTTTTTACGTATTTGGAAGATGGACTGTAGGGGCTTGGACGCGCCTTTGATTTGGATTTTGCAGTGTCCGAGGAGAAATTACTCATCGGACATGTTCTCTTTGCCCCAGTGGGCCTAAATAAGGATTGCTTGGGCCACGATGTCTCCTCGGACAAGCTTCGTTCTCGGACGGGCCTAGGGCCCAGCCAGCCTATTATTTTGGGCCGGTCCCCACAATAGCCCCTCAAAACTCCGGTTTTTGATCTCCTTCCGAGGAGAAAAGTGGGGTTTTGACATTACAAATGATGGAATTAATTAGATCCTGGTTCACGCGTGTGGGGGCAGCTGCTTTTAACGCGCTACAATTTACGAGGCGCGGCTATTTACTCCAGGTGGCTTTGGGTCTCCCTTATCCAACGGCGAGGCATAGATCCAACGGCGAGGCGTAGATCTAACGACTGACATTCTTCCCTGAATTCTTGAGCGGAAGTGATTTCCTTTTTTCCCCCTAGCTATATAAAGCCCTAGAGAGGCTCATTTTTCTTTTTTATCTGCATATTAGAAGTCCAGAGAACTTCAAATAACTCCAACGCCCAGAGATTTACGAACACTTCCGACCTCCAAATTTCTGTAGCCATTTCTGCAAAGCATCCTTCCTTGAAAAGATTTCCAAGCATCTTGCTGATCGTTTGTGAAGATACTCGTAAGTTCCGCTCGTTTCGTTGCTTCGAATTTCTCCTCGGATTTCAATTTTCACTTCGGTTTTTCTTCCTATTCCTCCAGTTCAACTTAGATGGATAGATTCCAAGATCTAGTAGACACTCCGACTGCCATGGAGGCCTTTAGGGCGAAATATCACATCCCACAGGGGGTGGTTCTGCAGTACTGCCCCTCAGAAGGAGTATTGACAGGTAGAGACATGGGTGAAGTTGTCATTCCTATGATTGCCTTTATAGAAGGAGGAATGACACTCCCCATGCGTAGGATTACCCGGGACTACTTGTTCCACCATAGGCTGACACCGTATCAGAGCGCTTCGAATATGTTCAGGGTATTAGGCTGCATAGATGTCCTGAACGAGCGGATGGGTCTAGGCCTTACCTGGCATGATGTGGTTCATCTGTACGAGTGCCACTACGTCAAGAAGGGAGGGTATTACCTTAAATCTCGGTCCGAGGTCGTTAGGTTAATCTCCTGCCTCCCCGTATCTAATAAAACGATGAAAGATGATTTTCTCATTGCCTCAGGAGAATGGAGTGATGGTTTCCATTGTCCAACTCGGGCAAGAATTCCAGGTGCGGCACCTTTAGGGCCGATCCTTTAGGGAGGGGGTTTAGTTCTTTAGATTCGCTCTTTCTCGCTTAAGAATTAAAAATTTTCCATCCTAACCCTAATCTAATCCTCAGCTATTTTGCAGATAAAGCTCACGTTGCTCCTCGACTGAGCCACGTAAACGTTCCGGCCTTGAACTATCTCTTGAGGTCAGAAATCTATGTGAACGAGGACGGGCAACTACGCGCGGCTCATCTGGTTCTGGGCTATCAACCCTTGTCACGCGCCTTCCAAGACATTGGCCACGCCATAAGAGCTGGTAGTCCGAGGCTAGCTAGGATTGATGTGTCCAAGCCCAAATTTTTAGCCTGCAACGATCTCAAGCCAGTCATTTTGCCCCGCGTTCAAAATCCTCCACCAGATAATTTCGAGGTTGCCGCACAACCTGAAGAAGAAGCTGAATCATCTCGTCTTTCTCTAGAGGAGGAGATAGACGAGTTCTACTTCGAAGAAGATATTCCCAAAGCTCGTCTGATTGAGCTTTCTGATCCCGAGGAAGAGCAGGACCGAAATTTAGTGGTCGGCGCGCCAATAGTTATAGCTTGCTCGGACGACTCCGAAGAGGTAGCTAATATGGCCTCCGACAAAGGAAAAAGCCTTAGAGAGTTGATGGCCACCCGAGGCAAAGGTCAATCATCCAAGGCATCAGCTCAGTCGTAGACCCCTGTTCTTCCTCTGGTCGCTCCACAGCTCCCGTCTGATCTCGGCCTTAAGGTTAACCCGGACCTAAAGAAGAAAAGGCCAGTTGACACCCCTGAGGAAGGCGAGGTGGTCCCCTGCCCGGTCAACCAGCAAAAAACCACTCGGGGGCAGAAGAATAAAAGGGCCTCCTCCGTAGAAAGCTGGAAGGAAGAGAACCAGGCCGAAGTACGTGTTAATCCGCGTACTTGGAGCCAGAAGCTGGAGGTAGACGGGGTCGCTACTCCCTATACTGCCTCCGTCCAAGAATACAACAGGGGCCGAGCAAGATACATAGCTGAGGCCCTGGAACAGCCAGTGCTCCTTCCTCGGGACATGGAGGCCTACAGGCGATTCTCCTAGCCCGAACTCTTTCTATCCCTCAAGAGGAACCTTGCAATGGTAAGTGACTCTTCTATCCTTCCATTAAATCATTAGACCTTGTTGCATTCTAAGACATTGTCTTGTTGTTTTGTGGGCAGATCACTCAGCAGGTGTTTGTGGCCGAGAAGTACTGCCGCAACAATCGCAACTTAGCTGAAGTTGAGGCTCAGTCTTGTGCCGAGGTTGAGAGATCTATAGGGTCCCTCAAGCAGGAGAATCTTGAACTCTCGGAGAAGTTCAAAGAGGCGGAGAAAAACCGCCGGAGCGCCGAGGCTGGCTTGAAGAACGCTGAAACCCAAGCCGAGGACCAGCGCCAAAAATTGTTCGTGACCGAGACCAACCTTGCCATTGAAAGGCAAACAGTGTTAGATCCCAAGGTGGCGTTACAGAAAGCCGAGGAGCAGGTTCGGCTGGCTAAAGAAGAGGTTTAGCTAGTTCGGGAAGCAGCCGAGGCTAAAAAGAAGGCCTCTTATCAGCTTGGGGCTGAAGAGACTGAAGCCAGGCTCTCTGAGGAGCTTCCAGAGGTATGCAGGGATTACTGCAGCATCTCATGGGCTCATGCCCTTGATGCTGCAGGGGTTCCTGCAGACTCGGCATTGAGGTTGCCCAAGAAGGTCTTCTTCCCTCCTGAGATCCGAGAGATCCCTGAAGGCGCCCCTAAAGCTTCCGAGCAGGCCCTGGTTATTCCTGATGCCATCCCTTTGCTTGATAATGCCAAGGATCCTGCCTAGGAGTCCGTCTCCGAGGGTCTTAGGGCAAATTCCCAAGCCAAAGTGGTTCCTCCTCCTCAACCAGAGTAGAAAGAGAATCCTCCTGCTGAGGCCTAGCTTGTAGGGTTTTTAATTACTGTATTTCATTTTTTTTAGAACGGGAGTTGTCTTATTTTTTGTTCTTTTGTAAAGACCTCTCTTTGTATTGACCTCGGCTTATTAATATAGAATGTTATTTTTGCCATTCTTTTTTGGTACTTATGATTGATGTTGATATAATGCCATTATTTTGTTCAAAGCTAATACAGTTCCTCTATTTAATGTTTGCAACAATATAAACAAATATAAACGAATGAGAAAAGGCAATGCTGTGCGACGAACTTAGAACAATAGATGCCATTATACTAAACTACACACGTACCTTAAATTCACACAAGAGTTCTAAGTTGTTAATTTCTCGTAGGTCCGTGGTCCGAGGAGCCATGCTGGACTTTAGTTTTGTTTAAAACTTGTATAGACGCCATAAGTTATTAATTTCTCCTAAGTCTGTGGTCCGAAGAGCCATGCAGGACTTAGGTTCTGTTTAAAACTTGGATAGATGCCATAAGTTATTAATTTCCCCTAAGTCTGTGGTCCGAGGAGCCATGTAAGACTTAGGTTCTATTTAAAACTTGGATAGATGCCATAAGTTATTAATTTCCCCTAAGTCTGTGGTCCGAAGAGCCATGCAGGATTTAAGTTCTGTTTAAAACTTGGATAGATGCCATAAGTTATTAATTTCCCTTAAGTCTATGGTCCGAAGAGCCATGCAAGACATAGGTTCTGTTTAAAACTTGGATAGATGCTATAAGTTATTAATTTCCCCTAAGTTTGTGGTCCGAAGAGCCATGCAGGACTTAAGTTCTGTTTAAAACTTGGATAGATGCCATAAGTTATTAATTTCCCTTAAGTCTATGGTCCGAAGAGCCATGCAGGACTTAGGTTCTGTTTAAAACTTGGATAGATGCTATAAGTTATTAATTTCCCCTAAGTCTGTGGTTCGAAGAGTCATGCAGGACTTAGATTCTGTTTAAAACTTGAATAGATGCCATAAGTTATTAATTTCTCCTAAGTCTGTTGTCCGAGGAGCCATGCAGGATTTAGGTTCTGTTCAAAACTTGTATAGATGGAAATGGACCAATGGGTATGCGATGATCATGGAACAAAACATAGGCAGAGCTGTTTTCATTAATAATAATATCTTCTTAGATTATTTACATTCTACGGGCAAGGTACAGTTTTTTCATCTAAGTCTTCTAGGTAATAAGCACTTATTCCGGCCACAGATGTGATGCGATACGGTCCTTCCCAGTTGGGTCCCAGCTTGCCCTAGGAAGGGTTCTTAGCGCTGCCGAGAATCTTCCTCATTACGAGGTCGTCTGGACTTAAAGGTCGCAGCTTTACATTAGCATCATATCCTTGCTTTAGCTTCTGACGATAATAGGCCATATGGATCATCGCTTTTTCCCTTTTTTCCTCAGCTAAGTCTAGACTTCTCCCCAGTAACTCGTCATTGTTTTCTGAGGTAAAAGTGCTAGACCTCAATGTGGGGAAGCTGTTCTCGATTGGGAGTACGGCTTCGGCCCCATAAGTCATTAAAAAGGGAGTTTCGCCCGTTGACCGTCGCGGCGTCGTTCGATAGGTCCATAAAACATGCGGGAGCTCTTCCACCCATCTCCCCTTTGCATCATCCAATCTCTTTTTCAGATTGCTCACTATGACTTTATTCACGGCCTCGACTTGCCCATTTCCTTGGGGGTAGGCAGGAGTGGAATATCGGTTCGTGATGCCAAACTCGTTGCAGTATTCCCTGAAGTTCTTACTATCAAATTGAAGACCGTTGTCCGAGATGAGGGTGTGAGGAGTTCCGAAGCGCGTAATAATGTTTTTCCAAATGAATTTCTTGGCATTCACGTCCCTGATGTTGGCCAAAGGTTCAGCCTCTACCCACTTGGTGAAATAGTCGGTGCCGACTATTAGTTATCGCTTATTCCCTGCTGCTTTAGGGAAAGGACCGACAATATCAAGACCCCACTGAGCAAACGACCAGGGGTTGGAGAGGGGGTTAAGGACTCCTCCTAGTTGGTGAATATTTGGGGCGAATCTCTGGCATTGATCACACTTCTTCGCATATTCTTGGGCCTCTCTTTGCATGTTCGGCCACCAATATCCTTGGGTGAGAGCCCTATGCGCTAGCAATCTCCCTCCTGTGTGACTTCCACAAATCCCCTCATGTAGCTTTTTAAGTAAGGACTCAGATTCCTCTGGGTGTATACATAACAGGTACGACCCAGAATAGGAGCGCCGGTATAGCCTGCGGCCTTCTGATAACCAAAACCGAGGAGCATTCCTCCGTATCTTCTCGGCCTCCAGGTTTCCTTCTGGCAATGTATCGTCTTTGAGGAAGTTCACTATAGGATCCATCCAGCTGGGACTCTTTCTAACCTGATGGACCTAAGTTGCGTCTCTTCTAATTGAACTCGTTTGGCCTAGATCCTCAACAAGGATCATTCGCAGCAGATCATGTGTCGAGGACGTGGCAAGAGTGGCCAGCGAATCTGCATGTGTGTTCCCATTTCTAGAAACATGTGTCAAATTGAAGGATTCAAAGTCTGACTGCAGGCATTTGACTCGTCCGAGATACTCTTGCATTCTAGCATCTCTAGCATATAACTCACCCATCACTTAGCCAACGACCAATTTGGAGTCCGAGAACGCTTCCATTGCCCTTCCGCCCAATTTTTGAACCATCATCATTCCTTGAAGTAAAGCTTCATACTCGGCCTCGTTGTTCGTAGCCGAGAACCCGAGTCTTAGTGATTTTTCAATGGCAATACCTTCGGGCGATATTAGAACTAGCCCAACTCCAGATCCTCTCTGGTTGGCCGCGCCGTCCGTGTAGACTTCCCAACGCAAGATCTCTCGCGCTGAGATTGTGCCAACCGATTTTCCATCCATGTCTTCCTTCTCGGTTATTGTTTCTACAGAGGGTTCTGCGAATTCTGCGACTAAGTCAACGAGGACTTGACCTTTGACAGAGGACCTCGACATGTATTTAATATCAAAGGCCCCCAAAAGTGCACTCCACATGGTGATCCTTCCTGTGTAGTTGGCGCTTCGAAGCACCAATCGAAGGGAAAGCTGGGTTAGAACAATGACCGTGTGTGCCAGAAAGTAATGGAGGAGTTTTCGTGTGGCATGCACTATTGCTAGAATTGCCTTCTCCAATGGTAAATAACACATTTCAGCCTCGTGTAACGATTTACTTACGTAATACACTGGTCTCTGTACTCCGTTATCATTCCGTACTAGTACCAGGCTTACAACATGAGGGGCTACCACTATGTATGCGAACAATACCTCGTCCGCCTCAGGGCTAGACATAATGGGTGGTCGCGACAAGTATTCTTTGAGTTGCTGGAAGGCCAGGACACAATCCTTCAACCACTCAAACCCTTTCCACTTATTCATTAAGAGGTAGAAAGGTCGGCATCGGTCTGCAGATCGTGATATGAACCGGTTCAATGCTGCGATCATGCCAGTGAGTTTCTACACCTCTTTCGGATTCCGAGGAGCCTGTAGGCTATTAATCGCTTTGATTTGATCTGGGCTTACCTCTATCCCTCTGTGAGTTACCATATAGCCTAGGAATTTCCCAAATCCGACTCCAAATGAACACTTGGAAGCATTGAGCCGCAACTTATGCTCCCTTAAGATGCCAAAGATGATCTCCAGGTCTTTCACGTGCTCAGACACCACCTTACTTTTTACCACCATATCATCTATGTAGACTTCAATAACTTTGCCTAGCTGAGGTTCGAACATTCTTGTCATCATCCTTTGGTAGGTTGATCCTGCGTTCTTTAGTCTAAAAGGCATCACCTAATAGTGATAGTTTCCGACGGGTGTCATGAACGCCATTTTCTCCTGATCCTCTAGTGCCAGTGGTATTTGATGATAGCTCTGGAAGGCGTCCAGGAAGCTCATTCGAGGGTGGCCTACAGTCGCATCTACCAATCGGTCAATTCGAGGTAACGGGAATGGGTCTTTCGGGCATGCCTTGTTCAAATCTGTGAAGTCCACGCAGACTCGCCACTTCCCCGTTTTCTTTCTTACCACCACCGTATTTGCCAGCCATTCGGGGTAAAAGACTTCTTTGATAGCCCCTACCCTTTTCAGCTTTGTCACTTCGTCTCTAACGGCGCTCGCATGTTCTTTCGAGGGATGTTAGGGTGGTTGCTTCTTCGGAATGGAGGATGGGCTCACATTCAAGTGGTGACAAATGAGATTAGGGTCAACCCCCGGGGCATCATAAGCGTCCCATGCAAACACATCAACATTTCTCCTCAGAAACCCGACCAGCTCCTCTTTCTCTTGAGGAGGCAACTCCGAGCCGACCTAGAAAAATCTCTCTGTGTCCTTGTCAACAATAAACTTTTCCAAACTTTCACACTTTATCTCCTTGGCTGGCCCGCTAACATGCCCCACCGAGGTGGCTGGTTGCTATAAGTTTTCAGGAGCCGAGGACTCGGCCCTGGACCGACATGAGATGGCGGCCACCATACATTGCCTAGCCATGGCCTGATCTCCACGAATCTCTTCCACTTGGCCTCCGGACGGGTATTGCACCTTTTGGTGAAGTGTGGAAGACACGGCCTCTAGGGCATGGATCCATGGCCTGGCTACTATCGCCGTGTAGGGCGAGTAGGCATCGACCACGATAAAGTCCACCTCCACTACCTCTGACCCGGTCTGGATGGGTAATCTGATCTGCCCTTTTGGTATAACCGTCTTTCCTTCGAAGCTGATAAGGGGAGAGTCATAAGCCGTCAAATCCTCCGACCTTAAGTTCAACCCCTTGTATAGATCAGGGTACATTACCTCTACCGCGCTGCCCGGGTCTACCAGTACCCTCTTCACATCGAAACCTCCGATCCTCAGTGTAACTACTAAGGCATCGTCGTGAGGTTGGATAGTTCCCCTTTTATCTTCGTCCGAGAATCCTAATATTAAAGAGCTTCCCTTTTTAAACCTTTTACACTCTCTTTCCCTGTCCTCGGCAGAGAGTCGCGCCACGGACATCACCTTGGAAGGAAATGAGCCTGTTCTTCCTGGGGCGGCGAGGATGACGTGTATCGTTCCCGTGGGAGGCCGTAACGACACATCTTTTCGAGGTTCTTGCATTGCCTGGCTTAGATGACCGCTGGAGGGGTGCAAAAGGTGACGTAACTTTCCTTCTCGGACCAACTAATCTAGGTGGTTCCATAGATTCCTACAATCCTCAGTGGCATGCCCATGGTCTTGATGATAGTGACAATACAGGCTCTGGTTGCGTTTTGAAGGGTCCCCAGCCATTTTTCCCGGCCATCTAAAGAAGGGTTCGTTCTTCACTTTCTCCAGAACTTGTTGTACTGGCTCTCTGAACACGGCATTAACCGTCTGCATGTTGCTTTGTCCAGCCTGTCTCGAAAAATCTCTCCTCGGCTGGTTATGGTTATATCGTTCCAACCTGAAATCATTCCCTTTGGGGGGAATGATCTTCTCCTTTCCCTTTCCTTATAGCTAATCTTCTTCCACCCTTTTGTACTTGTCAATCCTATCCATCAACTGCTAAACGTTGGCAACGTGTTTACCAGTGAGAGATTTCCTTAAGCCATGCTCGGTGGAGAGACCGCTTTTGAATGTGCTGATAGCGACATCATCGTGGTTCTCATCCAGCTCGTTATACATCTCCCAATATCTATCCGAGTACGCCTTTAGGGTCTCTCCTTCGCACATGGATAAGGACAATAATGAACTTAGGGGTCGAGGGACCCGGCTATTTGTAATAAAGCGAGAACAAAAAGCCTGAGTGAACTGCTTATAGGAGCCTATGGAATTTGTCTTTAGGCTGTTGAACCATCTTATCGCCATTGGCCCCAAGCTCGACGGGAAAACTTTGCACATCAGAGCCTCATTTTGGGAGTAGATGGTCATTCTTTGGTTAAACTGGCTTACGTGTTCCACCGGGTCTGCTCGGCCGTTGTAGATGGCAAACGTTGGTTGATTAAAGCGTCGAGGTAACTTAGCCCCTTCGATTTTGTGCGCGAAAGGTGATCTGGAGATCTGATCTAATGCCTTGTTCATAGCGTCATTTCTCAAACCCTTGCTGGACGGGCTCTCATACCTTCGCACAGGGTGAGACTCCTTCTCGTAAGAAAAGGTCTCACTTGGGGGTGTTCTCGACCTCCGTCAATAACTCACGTCCTCCTCGTTAGAGGATGCATCTGAGCTGGAGGGAGATCGCTTTCGCTACGCACGTCGCAACTTTTTTTCAGGTCATCTATCTCTCGCTGCATGGCCTGATGATTGTTTCGCCTTTGGGATACGTGACTACCTATTTGGGTATGACTTTGGCTCGTCTGGGTAGTATGTATGCTTCCCTCATGATTCCTTCTGTTGCCTGGGTTGGCAGGATTATTTTGCTGCTGAGACTCAATGGGTTTTGTCTGTTGAGGGTTAGCCTGGTGAGGATTCTCCTGGTGTGGACTTAGTCCTGCTATGCTCAACCGTTGTGCTTACTGACACTTTAGTTCTTCCCACAAACGGCGCCAATTGTGGGGACACAATTTTAGTGACCCAATCCTTGTCAGTCAAGTCTTGGCCCAAGAAGTCCCACACAATGAATTTTTTGTAGAGTATGGGCTAAAGAACTTAGTTTCAGTTAATTTAAATGGTTTGTTACATGGGTTAAGGGAATACAGAAATAAGAACGAAAAATGCCACTGTAAAGAGAGATCCCTCACAAATGATAAGGCATAAAACTTGATTAATGGACACAGATTAATGCAATAAGATTTCTCTACAGTGTTATCTCCTCCTTTTTTTTTTCTCCATCCTCTCTCTTGGGGGACTTTTTACATATTATATAGGCCCTTTCATATCATTTGGGCTTTACACTTGTTGATCATCCAAACCCCTACTTGAGCACTTGTCCCATCAGACACCCCTATCAATTCTTTGTGAGTTGTGGTAGCCAAGGTAACACTGTTCAGGGGTCTTCTCTTCATTAATGCGGCCAGGAGAGTGGTTGTAATGCATTTAATGTGGTGGTGGCAGCCTTTACTGAGATATCTCGGGTTTCCTTCCTTTTTACGTATTTGGAAGATGGACTGTAGGGGCTTGGACGCGCCTTTGATCTGGATTTTGCAGTGTTCGAGGAGAAATTACTCCTCGGACATGTTCTCTTTGCCCTAGTGGGCCTAAATAAGGATTGCTTGGGCCACAATGTCTCCTCGGACGGGCTTCGTTCTCGGACGGGCCTAGGGCTCAACCAACCTATTATTTTGGGCCAGTCCCCACAAGGAACATATGTCATTATTTTATGTAATTGGATAATCTTTTGACAACTTTACTTGCATTTGGGTAAATCTAGGTGTTTTTAATACTTCAAGAAATAAGGTTTCAAGATCAAGTGTTAAAGTCATTTAAGTCTATCCAAGAAACAAGCTGAATAGTGCAAACTCATTAAAACTCGACAACTGCATCTATCGAGCTTAAGAAAGTTGTTTCAGCCTGTGTGCTCGACACCTGCTCGACACCTCCTATCTGTCGAGGTTTAAGAAAAATAGATTTTATGTTCTGTTTTCTTGGGATCCATGAATGTGTCTTTGGGCCTTCTTTTCTCACAACCCTAGACATATAAAAGGATTATTTTAAGGGCCATTAAAGAGTTCACAAGTTGCACAAGTGTTGAGCAAAGTTTGATCAAGTAAATTGTGACCGGAGACAGAATTTGCCCTAGTTCATCGTTCTTGAAGAAGTTGCTGTGTATGTGCACCGTAGGGTTTTGTAACCAAGCATCTTCTTGAACTTCATCGTTAGGATGAACTGAAGAACTTTACAACCAACAAACTTCTCTAGTTGGTGATTGAAGTCGCATACTGGAATCCGCGCAATTGGTTAGTCACATACTTGGGAGCTGTGCATCAAAAGGATAAATTGTCACTACAAAACAAGTCCAATTGGGTATTTGGGTAAGGGTTAAACTGTAAGTTGGTATAAGGTACTGGGATTCCTTTACTTTTAACCGCTTGTTGTGATAATAGTGGAATTTCGAGAGTAGTGACCTGAAAATCACCCGGTGGGGTTTTTGCCGTATAGGTTTTCCCCATTCGTAAACAAATCACCGTGTCAAATTTATTTTCCGCTGCATACTTAGTTTATTGGTGATTTGTTTGTGCTACCACGCGTTTGCATGTTAATTAACTTAATTAATTCACTTGGCTAAATTAATTGGTTAATTTACCACAAGGGGTCAATTCGTTTTTGACCTATCACTAACAATACTTGTTACATTGCTTTTTGAATAAAGAAAATTTTCAAAATAAAAACTAATAAATTTTTATTTAAGATTACCTATGTCACACACAAAAAAAAAAGGAAGATTAAGTAGATTAGCCAAATTGTTAATTGAAAAAGAAATGTTAGCCAAACTTGAATACAAAAGCTTAATTAGTAATTTGCATCTCAAAACACAAGAAAAATAGATTTTAAGTGGAAAAAAAGTTGATATCATATTAAATTATTTTTAAATTAATATTTAAATATAAAAAAGGCCAACTTAAAATTATCGCCTTAGGCCCCACATTGCATTGATGCATGTGTGATGTGGGCTAGCTCAAACAATAGTAGGGATTGACACTACTTGAATCCACAAGTTCCAAACTCACAAGTTTGACGAGTCACAAGAGTCTCCAACTACTAAACCAAACCCTGAGCATGTAAATACATAATTACACACACACACACACACACACACACACACACACACACATTACACACACACTAAACTAACCTATTTAACCACCCTAGTAAAATGTTGAATATTTTGACTTGAGAATCACAAGAACTTGGGTTGAACAAGAATCCCAATAATTTGGATTCAACAAAAATAAGAGTAATGCTACATGCACAACATTTTCATAATAATTTTACAATAAATTTTATGTGGTAAACTGTTACTAATTCTAATTTAGGCCCAGTATTAACATTAATTTTTTACCCACCAATAACAGCTTGTTGCATAAGATTTGTTTGTGAAAATACTATTGACACAAAATTACTCCAAAAATAATTTTAACCCCCAAACATAATCATTAACCCTTTAAACATTAAATAAATAAAAAACTTAAATAACAAAAATAAAAGTAGTCCTAATAACAATAAAAATAACTCAAACAAAAACAAGGCTAGACCAAACAACAAGAAGTTAATAAATCATTCAATAAAAAGCCTATTAAAAAACAAAAGGCGAAAATACTATTTTTGTCCCTACATTTTTACCCCATTCCCACTTTGCACTACAACAAAAGTGGGTTATGGTGACGAAATTTAGTGAGGATAAACAATTTCGTCACCAAATGATAACATTTAGTGAGGAAAAGAAGAATTCGTCACCAAATATCATAAAAATTTTAAAATTGGTGACGAAATCAATATTTCGTCACCAAAGCTGTACCCATTGGTGACGAAATCAATATTTCGTCACCAAAGATGTACAAATTGGTGACGAAATATTTATTTCGTCACTATAGGTCATGAAAAAAAGGCAAACCTAGGGTGACGAAATATTCGCGTCACCAAAGACTTACCAGAGGTGATGAAATTCTAAATTCGTCACCCAATATTAGGATGTAGGTGTTTTTGGTGACGAAATAAATTTTCGTCACCTATTGCTTAACCAAAGACTAATTGGAGGTAATGAAATTCCAAATTCATCGTCCAATATTAAGATGGAGGTGTTTTTGGTGACGAAATAAGTGTGCGTCACCCCTTTTTTTTTTTTACCACTTTTAGTCTCCAAAATCAAAAACCATTTCATTTTGGTCCCTACTATTATCTCACTAACGAAAAATAACCTACATGGCAAACAGAATACACAGGTCAGCATTTTAAATATTAAAAAAAGCCACGTCATTATTTTTCCTTTTCTTTCATTATTTTTTTAAAATTAGTTATTATTTAATTATATAAATTATAATTAAAGTAAAATTTTCTTTTCTTTTCTTTTCATTATTTTGTTGGAAGATCATTTAGATTTTTTCTACGTATTCTTCCCTAGAAAATATTTGATTGTTCTTCGTGTTCTTCCTCAAGAACATGGTTGCCCAAAAAATTAAAAATTCAAGATTTTCTTCTCTTTTCTTGCATTTTCTTAACAACCAAATAGACAAAAACACATACAAAACCATGATCAAACTCAGCAATTCTAATACAATCAACTAGCAAAACCCAAACTATGGTTAGATCAAAAACACAAAACCAAAAATACCAAAACCCAAAGCCGATCCTCATCAATAAAATACACCAAAACACAAGCCAATCCTCATCAATTTCATATCTGGTCAGATCAAACCACGGTGACCATCTTTGGCATTGGGCTCCACTCACATGCATGCTTCTTCTTCTGATTTCCTCTAAACAATCCTAACCAAAGACAAGGGTTGAGAGAGAGAGAGAGAGAGAGAGAGAGAGAGAGAGAGAGAGAGAGAGAGAGAGAGAGAGAGAGAGAGAGAGAGAGAGAGAGAGAGAGAGAGAGAGAGAGAGAGAGAGCTTTTGGGTCTTCGGGTTTGAGTAGTGTTTTTGTGTTTGGTTTCTCAAAAAGCTTTTGGCTTATGGAAGAAAATTTGAGTTTTCTTCATAAATATAATGAAAAAAAAACTTTTGGGTTTGTGTTATTGTTCAAGATAAACTCAAATCTCAATTCATATGATTTTTTGTTTTTAATTTTGTTATTTAGTTAAAATTGATAAATTATTAAAAAAAATTTATATGTTGACGTGGCAATTTTAAATGTCAAATAAAATTTATTATTATTAATTTAATAGCTACGTTAGCATTGTGTATGCCAACAATACATTTTGTTTGCCACATAGGCTATTTTTAGTTAGTGAGATGACGATAGGGACCAAAATGGAATGATTTATTTATTTATTTTATTTTGGGGACTAAAAGTGGTAAAAAAAAGTAGGGACTAAAGTGGGAATGGGGTGAAAATGTAGGAACGAAAATAGTATTTCCGCCAAAAAAAAAAAAAAAAAAAAAAAAAACCTAATTATTTAAATTTGTAATTTGTTGAACCCATTATATTAAAATAACCCCTCATTTAATTTTTTTTCCTACAAAAATGGTACATGGTTGTGAGTTCTCATTGGCAGTGTGCAATTATGCTTTGCAATCGAAGCAATTTAGCGACTCAGCTTGTAGTTGTAGCATATATCATATGTCTCTCTCTCTCTCTCTCTCCACTTTTTCTCTTCTCTATTATCATTTTAGACTATCTCTCACTTTATTAAAACCATCATCTCAACATTCTCAGTTTCGGCTTTATTTCTCTTATCAATCATTTTTTTTTATTCTCTTTGTTATGTTTTTTTTTTTTATGATGATATATTCAAATTATTTCTTTATTAAATTGTGTATAATTTAAGTTTTTAAATGTATCCACATCAGCCCATGCATACTAGAAAAATGTGTAGAATTTATATAGTTCATTTTGTATTTAGTTGTTTAGTATAGTGGGGGTCATTTAATTAGGAGATACTGTTAAGGCTGTACTAATTAGACCTATGACCCAATCCGAGGACATTGGACCATCCAAGGATGTTCAAATGAAATTATAAAGGGAACAGAATAAAAAGAAGAGTAGAGATAATAAAAGATAAGTCCAACGAATGCCTGAGGAGAAAAGCCATCTCGGCAACAAGTGTCTGAGGTCAGTAAAAGTGTCATATCATCATAGACCTTCTTCAAAGTTACATCACAACTAAGGGTTGGACATTGGACAAAGGGTAAGAAAAGAAAAGGGCAAACAAATATTTTCAAAAGCTGTTACTCCGCATTAAATGCCTCTCAACCAGCTCTCTGGTCGCATTAATGTGAAAGTGATGCCTGAACAGTGATCAAGCAGCCTTACAGCTACGGGTTGATGGTTCTAGGAGTTGCTGGATGGGACAGAAAGGAGTTCCCCGAATCTAACCTACACGTGTGTGGTAGGGATGATACCAAGATGGTAGTATATAACATGGGAAGATGTACTAAAATGGGGGACCGAAAAAAAATCAAGTAATTGGAGAACAAGACTGTGAACTCTTGTGTAATTTTATTGTTCAACAAGACAATATAATATAAACTCCTCGAGTTACTCCGAGGATAGATTTTCTCATCCTACTTTTGTCTAACAATCTTAAATTACCAAATTTAATTGTTTTTCTTCTGGAATAGATCTAGTTCTTTCATCCACGCTCTACAAATTTATTGTTTAGGCCGCTTGGGATAGAACCTAGTCCTATTTTGGGTCCAATCCAATTTCGGTCCCTACAAGTATTTATTTACATATCTCAATAATGAAATAAGAGAATGAATGATGGTTGTTGTAGTGAAGAAAAAAAGCAATTAAAAAAAATTAATAAAAAACAATATTTTAAAGAAATATAATGTAAATAGATAATTAATTTTGAAAAATGAGTATATAAAATAAGAAAAAAAGATAAAATTTTATACTAAAATATTAAATATTGGCAAAGAGATCCCATAGCCAGCAAGGTGGCCCCAAGTGAATCATTTGGTGTTGTTAAAAGCAAGCTCCTATGAAAACTTACAAGTCACGACTCGCGAGTCACAATCAAGAGAAATTATTATTTGGACCGAGGATTGCTGATACGTTATTAATAAGATATCTATGTAAATGTAAATGTACATGTATGTGTAAGTTTTCTAATCAGCACCAGAAAGAGAGGAGCCCAATTAGATCAGATTGTCATATGTGGCAGAGACGTGGACCACGTGGTTACTAGTTGGAGGTAGTCTGACTTAGGTGTTATCTGGTGGAGGTTGGTTTGATAGTTATAAAAGAGTCATAAACTATACCATTGGGCCTTTCATGGTGTTGAAACGCCGAGCAACTACAACAAGAGAAAGTTTGAACTTTTAGACTGTTGCTCGTGTTGATTAGGGATGGGGTCTTTGTAATTCAAGCCCATACTTGTGTGCATGGTATTAATACTTGATGTGGTAAAATCATGTGCTTTTTTTATTTGGTGATAATTAGATAGTTTGAGATGGTGGATTTGAACCCTAGAAAACCTTGTTGAAAACAACAATAGTTGTTTGTGTTTTTATTTTTGAAAAAAAAAAAGCAATAAATAACAGTTGAACTACAAAATTTTTAGTAAAATGAAATCATGTATATATCACATTATTAAATCTATTAATATTTAATTGAAGATATTAACAAAATATCTATTTTGTTATAGATATAAGTCCATGGATTAATGATTCAAATAGAAAATGTAAGGAATTGAAGGGACCTTCTCCCAATCCTTCTATTTTTCTATCTTCTCTACTCAACAAGAAAAATTTTAGGATCACAAGTCACAACTAATTTCACAACTATTATATGGCTAATTGTTGTTGAGGACAAATTTTTCACACTACATGGCTTCATTTCATTGGCGACCCGCAACACGTCAATATTATCATGGATTTTGGGAAAACCTTTTAAAACCCAAAAGAGCCCATATTTACACAAGAAGGCGTCAAAACCCATGGTTTAAGCTCATGGCACAACATCTCATTTTTGGCTCATGATCCAAGCTCATGAGTCTCATCGGAGGAATTTTGGGAGTCGTGGTTTGGAGGGCCAAGAAGTATGTTCAGTAAAACTCCAGTGGTTCAAAATTGATAAAGGAAAACATGTTGCTTGGCGTGTCTTCCCCAATTCCCTAAACTCTGATGGGTCAGTGTGCAATAGGTAACATTTGGGTAAGCCTCTCATATCACATAACACTTAAAATGATAAAACTCCCCATGCTCTTTACATAAAAATTAAAGTTTTTCATATAATATAAGTATTTCACATAAATTATATTATTATCATCTAAATCAATTCCAAGCACATGGCTAAATATATATTAATATCTCATATCTAGTATTAAATGCTTTCTTTACTCTTTAAGATTTGGTTAAAATGCAAAAGGACCATGATCACATCTCTAAAACTTCATCAAATATATTTTCCAAAAGAGAAAACTTAGCCGAAAACACCAAAAACGGCTCCAGCAGAAGCTGCAACAGCTTCTGTAGAAGCTGAAACAACTCCAACGGAAGTTGCAAACAGCTTCTGCAGAAGCTGTAATAGCTCCAGCTAAGTTGCAAAAGCTCCAGCAAGTTGGCGTGTCTTCCCCAATTCCCTAAACTCTGATGGGTCAGTGTGCAATAGGTAACATTTAGGTAAGCCTCTCATATCACATAACACTTAAAATGATAAAACTCCCCATGCTCTTTACATAAAAATTAAAGTTTTTCATATAATATAAGTATTTCACATAAATTATATTATTATCATCTAAATCAATTCCAAGCACATGGCTAAATATATATTAATATCTCATATCTAGTATTAAATGCTCTCTTTACTCTTTAAGATTTGGTTAAAATGCAAAAGGACCATGATCACATCTCTAAAACTTCATCAAATATATTTTCCAAAAGAGAAAACTTAGCCGAAAACACCAAAAACGGCTCCAGCAGAAGCTGCAACAGCTTCTGTAGAAGCTGAAACAACTCCAGCGGAAGTTGCAAACAGCTTCTGCAGAAGCTGTAATAGCTCCAGCTAAGTTGCAGAAGCTCCAGCAAGTTGACACATGTCCTAAAAATGATATCACTTGCTCATTAATGCCTAATCTCAGCAGCTTGCTGTCATACCCAAAGAAATAGAAGGATCTCATAAAGATTATCTTACCATTTTTAGCTAAACCATGAATTTAATGCCAAGTATTGTCCTCCAAGCAAAGGATGTCATCCACATGACATCATCTAGCTGTGTCACCAACAGTAAGTCTCAAACTTTCTTCTTTTGGTTAAAAAACAAAAGACCATTTACTCTGTCAAAGACTTTTTCTCATTTGCTATTTTTTCCTTCAACTAAGTTCTGATCTAGTTACAAAACTTGGCTCTATATAAAGAGGGCCAAGCTACACACTTAAGGAGGATGGATCCCTCTCTCATCTCCCATAATCTGAAACCCCCTTCATTTTGCTGCCATATCTCTAAAGATCTCCATATTTTTCTTCATCTCTCTTACAAAGTCATTCTTCATAGATAACAACACAACATACATATTACAACACCATTACCCATTACTCATCTTTCCCACACTCCATTATTTTGAAGTATCATCATCTTGCTACTCATAAACACATCCCCATCTTTTTCTCCATTTTCTCTTGCAATACCTCACTTCTTAGAAAGCAACATAACCAATGTCATAATACAAAAAACAATCCCAACAGCAGCCTTTACTACATTTAACCCTCATTTATCTATCTCATGCTTCCATTTATTTTACAAAACACATTCCTCACAAAATACCCATACATACTTCTCATATATCTCTAAACTCCATGTCTCACAAATTATACATATACAAGATCCATGTCCAACAAAGTATCTACATATAATTCTCATACATATTACAAACACCATATCTCACAATATATATATATATATATATATATATATATATATTCCTTACCATCTCCACACATCTTAAAATATATCAAACACTCTTCCAAAAACTTATTACTAAAAGCCCTTTCTTATGAAAGGCAAAAACTTATAAAATCAAAAGCCCTTCTTATGGAAAGCAATATCACTCATATTTGACTAAAAAACTAAAAAGAGTACTACATGGGGAAAGTCATTTAAGTGTATGATGAAAGAGGATAAACTTAACCAATCTATGCACACGGCTAGACATACTCTCTCTCCCTCCAGTTGCACCCATTTTTCCCTTCAAACATGTAGTCACCATGAAAGGATTCACTTCACCATGCTGCTAAAATGTTAAGTCCACTGGTGTTGTACGGCTGGAGCTGCAAAAGTCTGAAGGTTGCTGAAATGCTAAGTCCACTGATGTTACGGCTGGAGCCCCAAACTATGAAGATAAGTCATTATATTTTACCTTCAAACTTATATTATCAAGTATATTTTGTTCATTATTATTATACCACTCAATTAATGTCATTATACTGCTGAAATCTTACTAGCTCATCAACATTATAAGGCTAGAGCCACAAACTATGAAGCTCACCAACATTATACGGCTGGAGCCACAAATAACATGAAGAACAAAGTGATGCTACACAGCTGAGTCAGAAACATAAAAGATAAGTCAATGTTTTCTCCATCTTTGAAATTACATTATTGAGTATATGTTAACTCATTATCATTTTACCATTTTCTCACCATTTAATAAACATTGTCTCACTAATAATAAACATACACATTAATAAATTGATATACCACCAATGGACATATATTACTTGGACATAAACCATTGTTGGACTTGTATTATTTGGACATATACCACCAATGGACATATATTACTTGGACATGAACCATTTATTATGATGAACATGAACCATGAACCGCAACTAGACATGGACTATTGAACTCATCCCATTGTTGGACATTAGACACCTAATTAAACACTTTCTAATATTGGACATCACTTAACAAACATAATAATAATGTATCAACTCACCATTTAATCAAAGCTATCATGCTAAGCATATTATTTATTTATTTCAACCATTATCATGATTCTAAGATTTTGGGTTTTATCTATTTTGTAGGCTTAAAAAATACACCGGTTGCCATTGGTCTATGCGGCCCAATGTCGAGTTCCGGGTAGACCTCCCCAAAACAAATCCGGGCCTAGCAAAGCCACACTCCAAAAGGCACGTGGCCACGCGCAAAAAAACACCCCCGACAATTGTGAATCGTGAAAAAAAAAAAGTTGTGAACACGTATATTTGAAAGTGACAAACAACCAATTATAATCTGCCATATAAAATAATTGTGAAAATAAGTGTAGAAAATGCTCTGTTTGTTTTGATGGAAAACCTTCTGTAAAGATAGTTTTTTGTGTTTTCCAAGTGTTTGGTAGTATAAAAAAAATTAAGTTAAAGGAAAACTATCTTTGGTTAACATAAAAAATATGGTTTATTTTTAGAAATTGTTTTCCATTAAATTTTTTTGGAAAACAACTCTATCTCACAACAAGCTAAATAAGGGAAGTTAGAAGATTATTTTTCAACTCATTTAAGGTAATTACTCAACATAGGAAAATGAGATAATTTTATGGAAAATACTTTTTAAAAAATGACTCATTTTCTAGAAAATATTTTTGCCTAAACAAACAGAGAGGTAAAATGAGGAGCGGAGGATAGTTCAATCATTGATTGCAACTATTTCTCTCTCCTCTATTTTCTCTCTAAATTGGAGAGATAGAATTTTGGTAGGTTTGGAGAGAAAACGCATAGGTTCCATGCCTCCACCAATTTTTCATCCTCCCCTTCTCTCCAACTAAACATCCATGAAATTAGTTTTTTCTCAAGTTTTCTGTCATTTATTTGCATCCTCTATGTTTCACCTCCAACTAAATGTACCCTAAATGGATTAATGTAGTACTATATATTTGAATTTAATTAGGAAGTACCTTGAATGGATTAATGTAGTACTATATATTTGAATTTAATTAGGAAGTTATGCTCCATTTATTTTGACTTATCGTTTTTGAAATATAAGTTATTTTCCAAAAAAATTCTTTGGAAAATTATCTCATTTTCTTATATTTAATAACAACTTTGAAAATGAGTTAGAATACTATTTTTTAACTTATTTTATTTAGTTTGTTGTAAGCTTGAGTTATTTTCCAAAATTGTTTTAAAGAAAAACAAACTCAAAAAAATAAATCATACTTTTAATAGGATTTTTCATTGGTCATAGATAGTTTTCTATTGACTAATTTTATTGATATTATCAAAAATAGGAGAACGCAAAAAATTATCTCCACATAATATTTTTTATTGAAACAAATAAAGTTGATCACAAGCGGAGCCAAGGGGGACCAGGGCCCTCCCTGAGTTTTGAAAAAATCTTTTAATAATAGTACTAAAATGAAATTTAAAAAAATAAAAAATAGGAACAACTTAATCACCGTGGCCCCCTAATATTTTTGACAAAAAATATATACAACAATTCTAATCCTAAAAACTAAAGTAACTATGGGTCTAGGACTAGAATAGAGTACTGTAGGTCCTTAGCATGGCTGAGTAGTTTACTACTTAAATTAAATTTATTATAATTTGACAATAGTAATTTGTTAATTGTTTGTTTAATTGATATTAGTGGCTTAGATAATTAAATTAAATTATCATTATAAACTTGTTTATTCTATCAATTTGAGGTATTGAGGTTATAAAATTTAATATTCAAGACTTCATATTTTGTAGTAACTTACAGGGAAAAAATTTATAATTGATGCAAAAAAGACCTCTTATGTGTTTGCACCAATTTAATTTGGTACCAATTATAAGTGATTTTAGTGCTATGAAAGGGCCTAAAAACAACATTTTTTAAGTTAAAGTTAATTTGTGAAATTAATTTATTTTAGTTATTTTTTTTTTATATATAACAATTTTATTGTGTTTAACTTAGCCCCTTCAAAATATTTCCTAACTCGGCCACTGAGCTGATTGTATCCACATATGCCCATTTATGGTAATAGCTTTAACATTTTATAAATTAAAAAATAATAAAGATATGAGAAGCCACACGTGCCCACCATGCATAAGATAGCACAGCATCCGTGAAGTAATACATAAGATAGTAAAGCCATTATTCAGCAAAAAAAAAAAAAAAAAAAAATAGTAAAGCCATTTTCGACTTCTCGACACAGCCAACCAAGAAAATCAATTTGGTCTCTGTCTCTATGATTGGACTTTCGGAATTTTGTATCTATAAGTAGTGGCGTTTGGGGTCCTTTGTTTTGCACAGAGCACAGAAGAAACTCAACTCAAAAGCTTGGTTTTTCTTCCTCTTAATCTTTCACCCAAAACAGCATATATAGCACACTGAGAGTGATCAGAGAGAGAGAGATAGCAATGGCTGGTGCTGCTACTTCTGCAATCAAATCAGTTCTCACTAGATTATATATCCTTTCATCTTTCATATCAATTGATTTAGTCATATTTTGTGATTATGATTATGTGAACATAAATCAATCTTAGCCTCTTAAGTCTTATGATCTTATCTATCAAATGGTTTTTTTTTTCTCCCTAAAATGTTTGGACTTTGGATTCATTGATTTGGCTCATCATTGATGTGTGGACTCTATTCTGACAATTGGACGGTCAGGATCTGGTCTGAGGGGATATGGATTAGTTTAAAGCGTGACGATCTTTTCGTGGGTGCGTTGGCACGTGTGGCTTAGGATTAGAATTGGGCAAATAATTTTTAAGAAAAATATTTCTCTAGAAGTTTTTTTTTTTTTTTTTAATTTTATTGAATTACAATTTTAACCCTATTTTTTATTTTTTAAAAATAATAATTATCTAATTAAATTAGGAATATTTTTGACATTTTCTGAAGTCATAACTAACTTTATAAATCCTTTTAATATATAAAGATTATTGACTTAAAAATACTAAGTCAACAAAAATTTTATGTAACATGTTGTTACTTGTTGTTATTGGTAGGCAAAAAGAGTAATTTTAGTGGTAAATTTATATTAAAAATTATAACAACTTATAATTTTAATATTTGTTGTGAAAATATTGCGGAATGAGTTTTTCATTGACTTTTCATGTAAAAAAAATGGAATTTTTTTATATAACATCATTTAATTATTTATAAATAATAATATGAGATCATCTTTTGTCTTTTTTTTTTTTTTAACTATTTATTCTATTCATAAAGAGAAACACTAAGAGACAAATAATTTGCATAATATTTTTTATAATAACTCCATATTTTATATATCTACCATTCACATCACTATTATTAACAGTTTAACACCAATGGTAACATGCAGCTTGAGCAGTTGTGATTTTTTTTTTCCTAACTTTTTTTTAATATATTATTTTTTTAAAGTTTTGAGATAACATTTGTGTTAGAAATATATTAACCCATTAGTATAGGCCCAAGCCTAATTCTACTTTATGTGCAAGCCAAGTCTCCTACTTGTATTAGAAGTCTATTAGTCTAGGGTTTAGTCTACTATATATATACATATTATGATTCATTGTAACACAGGATTTGTACTACACTCTAATATATTATTGATGTAGTATTTTAGGGTTTCCTCCGTGGATGTAAGCCATTAGGCTGAACCATGTAACTCTCGTGTGTTACTGTGTTCTATACTTTATGCTTTCGCTTCCGCATCCATACTAACATATTCAACATGGTGTATCAATGCTAATATTTAACATGGTATCATAGCCACCTTCTTGTGGCCATGGTTTTCTATTCTTGCGGTATATTTAAAAGCAATCTTTGTCTTCCTTGGTGTTTTCTTCGCTGCGTTCATCTTTTTTGGCTTCTTACTACTACCGTCAAAACTCTCCGATATAGTCATGCCACCATTAGAAGTTGCATCAATACTGCAAGACCATTGCCTTCCTCAAACTACCGTCACAGAGCCAAACTTCATTCAAGAGATTTTTTCAACCTTATCAAATCTCAAGATTTCATCAAGCTTCCATCTTGAGTTTGAGAAGGGGTGTTAGAGATATATTAGCCCATTAGTATAGGCCCAAGCCTAATTCTACTTTGTGTGCAAGCCAAGTCTCCTACTTGTATTAGAAGTCTATTAGTCTAAAGTTTAGTCTACTATATATATACATGTTATGATTCATTGTAGCACAGGATTTATACTACACTCTAATATATTATTGATGTAGCCCTTTAGGGTTTCCTCCGTGGATGTAGGCCATTAGGCTGAACCATGTAACTCTCGTGTGTTACTGTGTTCTATACTTTATGCTTTCGCTTCCGCATCCATACTAACATATTCAACATGGTTTATTTCACTGTCACTCGTCTAGACATTTCCTATGCTGTTCACCAGGTGAGTCAGTATCTGTCTGCTCCACAATCGACTCACTATGCTGCTGTTCTGCGCATTCTTCGATACCTAAAGGGCACTCTCTTCCATGATCTTTTCTACTCTGCTCAGTCTCCTCTTGTTCTCCGTGCATTTTCTAATGCTGATTGGGCAGGAGATCCCACTGATCGCAGGTCCACCACTGGTTATTGTTTTCTTCTTGGTTCTTCTCTGATTTCTTGGCGAAGTAAGAAACAAACTCATATGACTTGCTCCAGTACTGAAGCAGAATATCGTGCCCTTGTTGATACCACATCTGAGCTCCTTTGGCTACGGTGGCTTCTCAAAGACTTACGTGTATCCACATCCTCTGCTACTCCTCTTTATTGTGACAACTAGAGTGTCATTCATATTGCTCACAATGATATCTTCCATGAATGGACTAAACACATAGAGATCGATTGTCATTTTATCCGTTATCATCTTGTCCATGATGCTCTCAAGCTGATCTCAGTTTCTTCTAAAAATCAACTTGCAGATATCTTCACTAAGTCACATCCTAAGGGACGTCTTCGCACTTTGGTTGATAACCTCAAGTTCGTCTCACATCCACCTTGAGTTTAAGGGGAGCTATTAACGTGTATTAGGGTATGTAGGCTTTAGGCCCACTTTGTTTACTTGTATAGCACACTTATTTGTACTGCACACTCTGCCTCTTATATAAAGGCACTTATATATATTCTATTACTTGAGAAATACAATACAATCATTCAGTATTTCTAACAACTTGGCCCAAAGGTTTTCACTTCTCATTAATCTATCGAGGATAAGCTTCTCTAAAAGTTGAATTCCAGTTACTAAGGCTGGAAAGGAAGATGGTGAATCATTTTAATATATATATATTTTCAAATTGGTTTACAACAGTGTTTTGTTTGCGCTGTTAGCTTCACAATCTGATTTTCACATTAGTTTTGTTATCATTAATCTGAGTGGCTATGAAAGCTAAGCTTGATTTTGAACAAATTTTTTGGTCTTGCACAGTGAATTCTTTGTAAGAAAGTTAAGTTATTATATATTTTTTACTAATTGTGAGGTCATGTTCCTTTCTCTCAATATGGACAGGCTTCTCCTGGAAGCAAAAAGATTGTGGGGGTGTTTTACAAAGCCAACGAATATGCTGCCTTGAATCCCAATTTTGTGGGTTGTGTGGAGGGAGCCTTAGGCATACGTGATTGGCTTGAATCACAAGGTCACCAGTACATTGTCACTGATGACAAAGAAGGACCAAACTCTAGTCAGTATATTGTCATATCCTACATCTCTTATATGAAACCAACCAACTGGAAATTTGAGTTTGTGGTTAAAATTGTAGTAAAGAACTAGTATTGTTGAAATGTTAATATCGTTTGGTTTTGTTTTGAGAGTTTTCCAATATATATATATATATATATTTTGGCTGTTGTAAATTTACATGTACCCTTATGCATGTTTCAGAACTTGAGAAACATATTCCCGATCTTCATGTTCTCATAACTACCCCCTTCCATCCGGCCTATGTTACGGCTGAAAGGATCAAGAAGGCCAAGAATTTGCAATTGCTGCTCACAGCTGGAATTGGTTCTGATCATATTGATTTGCATGCTGCTGCTGCTGCTGGATTAACAGTCGCAGAGGCCACGGGAAGCAATGTAGTTTCAGTTGCAGAAGATGAGCTCATGAGAATCCTCATTCTTGTCCGGAACTTCTTACCTGGATACCATCAAGCTATTAGTGGAGAATGGAATGTTGCAGCTATTTCTCACAGGGCTTATGATCTTGAGGGAAAGACAGTTGGAACTGTTGGTGCTGGGCGAATTGGCAAACTTTTACTTCAACGTTTGAAACCTTTTAATTGTAATCTCCTCTATCATGATCGTCTCAAGATGGACCCTGAATTAGAGAATCAGATCGGTGCAAAGTTTGAGGAGGATCTTGATGCAATGCTTCCCAAATGTGACATAATTGTCATCAACACACCTCTCACTGACAAGACAAGGTAATAATTTTATGCGTGTTTAATCTCAGGTATCATCACTATTTGAATATTAGTATTTTTGGCTCCTTTAAATTTTTAGCTTTGCAACTTCTCTTTTTTTTTCCATTCAGTTATGGATCAATCTAACACTATCCTAAACTCTTCTGATCCTTACTGAATTATCCTAAAAAAATGATAGACAAATCCTAAATAGAACCTTGTTATATGGGGCATCATAAGTAATAATCAGGACTTATTTGTTTATGTTTGGAATTTCTGTAAATCGATTAATAAGCATTAACTTTCAAGGCAACTCATTCTTTATCAATTGTAATATGCGTTACTTGATGAATCCATGACCTTACAAGGCTCTCAGTTTTGTTAAATATCATATTGTGATACAATTTGAATATGTTTGTTGTTGAATATCATATTTCATCTCACTTATAAACTATCATTATGTTGGGTTATGCAATGCAATTCAAACTAATGAGAATTTTGATTTATATGATTCAGAGGTTTATTTGACAAAGATAGGATTGCAAAGTGTAAGAAGGGAGTCTTGATTGTTAACAATGCTCGAGGAGCAATCATGGACATACAAGCAGTTGCTGATGCTTGTTCTAGTGGCCATGTTGCAGGTAACTCAAAAACTAGCCAAAAATAAACGAATCTCTAATGGGTGAAGAAACCTATTTGTTGTAATTTAAAATATAGCATTATTATACTCTTTACAACATAAGTTTTATGTTTTTCTCTTTGAGTGATCCTTTTTCTTGATACGTGATAATATGGGTTTCTGACAGCTTTTACAAAAAGGGCTAACGGATTTGTTTTGTTTTCTAATTCTACAGGTTACAGTGGTGATGTTTGGTTCCCACAACCTGCTCCAAAGGACCACCCATGGCGTTATATGCCTAACCATGCTATGACCCCTCATATTTCTGGTACCACCATTGATGCACAGGTATGTTTTGTCCTTTTTTCCCCTATATTTAATTTTTTATTTGTTCAATTTCCTGTTAAACACCACCAATTTTAAATGGAACTTGTGCAGTTACGAAATGCTGCTGGAACTAAGGATATGCTCGAGAGGTACTTCAAGGGTGAAGAATTTCCTTCACAAAACTACATTGTCAAGGAGGGTAAACTAGCAAGCCAGTACCAGTAAAAGCTTGTGCTTCTTGTGTGATGATCTGAGTTTGTTTTCTTCTGTCAGCAAGGTCCTGAAATAAATTACTTGCTTTTTAAGGTTTCTAAGTTTTCTGTTTTAAATCTGTAATGAGAACTAACGATGGTTATATTCCATCGACTTTTATGTTATCTTAGCATGCAATGGTGAATTTCTTGTGCTTTTGAATATGATGTTGTATAATAACTCACGATTGTAAAATAAGACAAATGGCATCCCGTCACACCCAGATTCACTCCCTTCTTAGAACTTTAAACAATAGAAATGACTTGTTCTGCTTGCTAGCACGGCTGCAACAGCGCTTACGGTGTGCTCTCACCTGTATTTAATAACCATTAACTAGAGCTAGTAGAGTACAAGATCAGGAAAAGAAAATTTGCGACTAACTTCTTTCAAGTGCTAGTTTTATAATAGGTTGCAACCATGCCACTAGTATAACTAAATGAAGACAATACATTTCTTTGGAATTTGAAAAGTGCCTGTAAGCTTCTAATGCCTCAAAAAAGCACGTAAATTGTATGTTATCGAATAAAGAACGTAAATCCATGAAATAAAATTTTGAACCATAGGAACAATGGAAGTTTGAACTTAGAAGTATTTGTGACCACTTTCAGTGTGACTTACTGCTACCACAGAAAATGATAAAACTCCTGCAACTTTGCTCTCAATATTTGATCAAGCAATTACTTACTATGGTCACAATAGCATCAAGGGCATGCAGCACTTTGATTAAGAGTCCCTGTTTTGTTTAAGGAATTCAAGGTCCTTCATTTGCAGTTGTACAGCTTCTTTTGGTAAGGGTTTTGGCTCCAAAACATAGTTCTCATCACCGCCTTCAGCTACTCTCCTCCCCTTCTCTTCAACAATCCTCTGAATCTCTGATTGCCCAACTGATGCAAATACAGAACTGAGCATGATTTTTAATAGTCTCTTATCTTCTTCCTCGATAGGGTCCTTCCCAAATCAACATACATAAATTGCTTCAAGAGCCTTCTCAGCTCGAATCTCCATAGGGATTGTTGGAGCCGCTACCTTTAACTTTGCCCGTCTCTACGGTTTGAAAGGCATATGTAATAAGAATGTATTTAAGATAGCTAAAAAATTTCAAGCCTCACCCGGTCAAGGACTCAATATATGGATGAAAGTGGACAGCACACACAAAAAGATATACAAGCACATCTCTTGAATTGTTGCTACTATTGATGAGCTAATAACCTCCAAGATTTAATTGCTCATTCATTGCTAATGATAACGAGAAACCATAAACATTTGAAGCCCATATAATACATAGATCTCATATCCTATGTGATATCCAAAGTAGAGAGCATTTGTGATAGAACAAGGAGGAAGCTAGAATACCAAAAAAAATTACTATTCTTTTACTCCTATCCTATGACAAGATCATTTCAAATTTTGTTACCACCATGTGCCTTAAGACCTGGAATAACAACCCTACAATAGGAATAAAATGGCAAACTGCATTTTCTAAAACCTTTTCCCAACCTAGTAGTCTTCCAGATATCAAATGAACTTAATGTGGATCTTTTTCTAGATTATGGGTATGAATGTAAAAACTTTTAGTCATTGCATGTTAAATAGTCCTGATTAATGGGTTATAATGTAACTTACAACAATAATTTACAATGCCTTGTTTGAAATAATTTGAGCTTGTAATAGGATTCCTATACAGGTTTTCTTAACAACGAGAAAAAATTGTAGTAGTTACCCCCACCCAAATTACATTTAATGTTCCCCCAGTAAGGAACATGTTCAATATTTCAAATGCGACTCAAGTTTTGAATTAAATGGCCTGCAATATGGATTCTCAAAAATTTTACACACAAAAGAAAAGAGAAAGTAAAAATGTAAATTGCTCAGATTAAATGAGATCAACCAACCTCCTTTGCCTCATTCATCATAGAAAGGAAAGCTTCCTCCTCAAATTCAATATCATCATAGGAGAAATTATTATTTGGACCGAGGATTGCTGATACGGTATTAATAAGACATCTATGTAAATGTAAATGTAAATGTATATGTATTTGTAAGTTTTCTAATCAGCACCAGAAAGAGAGGAGCCCAATCTCATCGAAAAAAGAAAAAGAAAAAGAAAAAGAAAGAGAGGAGCCCAATTAGATCAGATTGTCTTATGTGGCAGAGACGTGGACCACGTGGTTACTAGTTGGAGGCAGTCTGACTTAGGTGTTATCTGGTGGAGGTTGGTCTGATAGTTCTAAAAAAGAGTCAAAAACTGTACCATTGGGCCTTTCATGGTGTTGAAACGCCGGGCAACTAAAACATGGGCCTTTCATGGTGTTGGAACGCCGGGCAACTAAAACATGAGAAAGTTTGAACTTTTAGACTGCTGCTCATGTTGATTAGGGATGGGGTCTTTGTAATTCAAGCCCATACTTGTGTGCATGGTATTAATACTTGATGTGGTAAAATCATGTGCTGTTTTCATTTGGTGATAATTAGATAGTTTGAGATGGTGGATTTGAACCTTAGAAAACCTTGTTGAAAACAACAATAGTTGTTTGTATTTTTTTTTTTTTTTAAATAGTAATAAATATCAGTTGAACTACAAAATTTTTAGTAAAATGAAATCATGTATATATCACATTATTAAATCTATTAATATTTAATTGAAGATATTAACAAAATATCTATTTTGTTATAGATATAAGTCCATGGGTTAACGATTCAAATAGAAAATGTAAGGAATTGGAAGGGACCCTCTACCAATCCTTCTATTTTTCTATCTTCTCTACTCAACAAGAAAAATTTTAGGATCACAACTAATTTCACAACTATTATATGGCTAATTGTGAATGGTGAAAAAAAAAAATTGTGAACACATATATTTGAAAGTGACAAACAACCAATTACAATCTGTCATATAAAATAATTGTGAAAAGAAGTGTAGAACGCTCTGTTAATTTTGATGAAAAACTTTCTGTAATGATAGTTTTCCGTGTTTTCCAGTGTTTGGTAGTATAAAAAAAATTAAGTCAAAGGAAAACTATCTTTGGTCAATAGAAAAAATATAGCTTATTTTTAGAGATTGTTTTCCATTAAATTGTTTTGGAAAATAACTCTATCTCACAGCAAGTTAAATAAGGGAAGTTAGAAGATTATTTTTCAACTCATTTAAGGTAATTACTAAACATAGGAAAATGAGATAATTTTATGGAAAATAATTTTTAAAAAATGACTCATTTTCAAGAAAATATTTTTGCCTAAACAAACAGAGAGGTAAAATGAGGAGCGGAGGATAGTTCAGTCATTGATTGCAACTATTTCTCTCTCCTCTATTTTCTCTCTAAATTGGAGAGATAGAATTTTGATAGGTTTGGAGAGAAAACGCATAGGCTCCACCAATTTTTCATCCTCCCCTTCTCTCCAACTAAACATCCATGAAATTAGTTTTTTCTCAAGTTTTCTATCATTTATTTGTATCCTCTATGTTTCACCTCCAACTAAATGTATCCTAAATAGATTAATGTAGTATTATATATTTGAATTTAATTAGGAAGTTACGCTCCATTTATTTTGACGTTATCGTTTTTGAAATATGAGTTATTTTCCAAAAAAATTCTTTGGAAAATTTTCTCATTTTCTTATATTTAATAACAACTTTGAAAATGAGTTAGAATACTGTTTTTTAACTTATTTTATTTAGTTTGTTGTAAGATAGAGTTATTTTCTAAAATTGTTTTAAAGAAAAACAAACTCTAAAAAATAAATCATACTTTTAATAGGATTTTTCATTGGTCATAAATAGTTTTTTATTGACCAATTTTTTTGATATTATCAAAAATAGGAGAATGCAAAAAAATTTATTTCGGTTTTCTACTGAAACAGATGAAGTTGATCACATGGCTGAGTAGTTTAGTACTTAAATTAAATTTATTATAATTTGATAATAGTAATTTATTAATTGTTTGTTTAATTGATATTAGTGGCTTAGATAATTAAATTAAATTATCATTATAAACTTGTTTATTCTATCAATTTGAAGTATTGAGGTTATAAAATTTAATATTCAAGATTTCATATTTTGTAGTAACTTACAGGGAAAAAATTTACAATTGATGTAAAAATGACCTTTTATGTTGTTTGCACCAATTTAATTTAGTACCAATTATAAGTGATTTTAGTGCTATGAAAGAGCCTTAAAACAACATTTTTTTTTAAGTTATAGTTAATTTGTGAAATTAATTTTTTTTTAAGTTATTTTTTTACATATAACAATTTTATTGTGTTTATCTTACCCCCTTCAATATATTTCCTGACTTGCCACTGAAGCTGATCTACCTAAAAAGTATGCCCATATATGGTAATAGCTTTAACATTTTATAAATTAAATAATAATAAAGATAAGAGAAGCTACACGTGCCCACCGTGCTTAAGATAGAACAGCATCCGTGAAGTAATGCATAAGATAGTAAAGCCATTTTCGACTTCGCGACAGTCGACTCAGCCAACCAAGAAAAGCAATTTGGTCTTTGTTTCTACGATTGGACTTTCGTGATTTTGTATCTATAAGTAGTGGAGTTTGGGGTCCTTTGTTTTGCACAGAGAACAGAAGAAACTCAACTCAAAAGCTTGGTTTTTCTTCCTCTTAATCTTTCACCCAAAACAGCATATATAGCACACTGAGAGAGAGAGAGAGAGAGAGAGAGAGAGAGAGAGATAGCAATGGCTGGTGCTGCTACTTCTGCAATCAAATCAGTTCTCACTAGGCATCTTCATGTAAGATTATATATCCTTTCATCTTTCATATCAATTGATTTTGTCATATTTTGTGATTATGATTATGTGAACATAAATCAATCTTCTTTGATCAATCTTAGCCTCTTAAGTCTTATCTATCAAATGATTTTTTTTTTCCCTAAAATGTTCGGATTCATTGATTTGGCTCATCATTGATGTGTGGACTTTATTCTGACAATTGGACGGTCAGGATCTGGTCTGAGGGGATATGGATTAGTTTAAAACTTTAAAGCGTGACGATCTTTTCGTGGGTGCGTTTGGCACGTCACTCAATATTAGTACTATTGACTTTTTCTATGTAAAAAAAAATACTAGAAAATATACTAGTCTCATTGCGCGATACTTTTTTTTTTTTTTTTTTTTTTAGTTTAAAGTAATTTTTTAATTTGTGAGATTACACGTTAATGAATTTTTAAAGTATTAAAATTTATGATTTAAAGTGCTAATTTTTAAGGGAAAAAAATATATATTAAATGTGCGATGTGATATATTTAAATAGAGAGTGTGTTAATTTTTAAGAAAAATGTTTCTTTGAAATTTTTTTTATTTAAATTTTATTGAATTATAATTTTAACCTTATTTTTTATTTTTTTAAAATAATAATTATCTAATTAAATTAGAGGTATTTTTGATATTTTTTAAAGTTATAATTAATTTCGAATCCTCTTAATATATAGAGATTATTGACTTAAAAATACTAAGTCAACAAAAATTTTATGTAACATGTTGTTACTTGTTGTTTTGGTGGACAAAAAGAGTAATTTTAGTGATAAATTTATATTAAAAATTATAACAACTTATAATTATAATATTTGTTGTGAAAATATTACGGAATGAGTTTTTCATTGACTTGTCATGTAAAAAAAATGGATTTTTTTTTATATAACATCATTTAATTATTTATAAATAATAATATGAGATCATCTTTTGTCTTTTTTTTTTTTTTTTTTTTTTATAACTATTTATTCTATTCATAAAGAGAAAAACTAAGAGACAAATAATTTGCATAATCTTTTTTATAATAACTCCATATTTTATATATCTACCGTTCACATCACTATTATTAACAGTTTAACAGCAATGGTAACATGCAGCTTGAGCAGTTGTGAATTTTTTTTTTTTTTTTCCTAAACTAATTGATTCATAAAAAAAAGTTTCAAATCTTTACTTGAAATAAAACCAAATAGAGAGGATTGCTCTGAGTCTCACCAGCTAGGCTGTATTTTGGGTCAACCAAAGCACTAAATGAAACCATAATCGAACTTTTTTTTAATATATTATTTTTTTTTAAGTTTTGAGATAACACTTGGCCCGAAGGTTTTCACTTCTCATTAATCTATCGAGGATAAGCTTCTCTAAAAGTTGAATTCCAGTTATTAAGGCTGGAAAGGAAGATGGTGAATCATTTTAATATATATATTTTGTCAAATTGGTTTACAACAGTGTTTTGTTTGTGCTGTTAGCTTCACAATCTGATTTTCACATTAGTTTCGTTATCATTAATCTGAGTGGCTATGAAAGCTAAGCTTGATTTTGAACAAATTTTTTGGTCTTGCACAGTGAATTCTTTGTAAGAAAGTTAAGTTATTATATATTTTTTACTAATTGTGAGGTCATGTTCCTTTCTCTCAATATGGACAGGCTTCTCCGGGAAGCAAAAAGATTGTGGGGGTGTTTTACAAAGCCAACGAATATGCTGCCTTGAATCCCAATTTTGTGGGTTGTGTGGAGGGAGCCTTAGGCATACGTGATTGGCTTGAATCACAAGGTCACCAGTACATTGTCACTGATGACAAAGAAGGACCAAACTCTGGTCAGTATATTGTCATATCCTACATCTCTTATATGAAACCAACCAACTGGAAATTTGAGTTTGTGGTTAAAATTATAGTTAAGAACTAGTATTGTTGAAATGTTAATATCGTTTGGTTTTGTTTTGAGAGTTTTCCAATATATATATATATATATATTGGTTGTTGTAAATTTACATGTACCCTTATGCATGTTTCAGAACTTGAGAAACATATTCCCGATCTTCATGTTCTCATAACTACCCCCTTCCATCCGGCCTATGTTACGGCTGAGAGGATCACGAAGGCCAAGAATCTGCAATTGCTGCTCACAGCTGGAATTGGTTCTGATCATATTGATTTGCCTGCTGCTGCTGCTGCTGGATTAACAGTCGCAGAGGTCACGGGAAGCAATGTAGTTTCAGTTGCAGAAGATGAGCTCATGAGAATCCTCATTCTTGTCCGGAACTTCTTACCTGGATACCATCAAGCTATTAGTGGAGAATGGAATGTTGCAGCTATTTCTCACAGGGCTTATGATCTTGAGGGAAAGACAGTTGGAACTGTTGGTGCTGGGCGAATTGGCAAACTTTTACTTCAACGTTTGAAACCTTTTAATTGTAATCTCCTTTATCATGATCGTCTCAAGATGGACCCTGAATTAGAGAATCAGATCGGTGCAAAGTTTGAGGAGGATCTTGATGCAATGCTTCCCAAATGTGACATAATTGTCATCAACACACCTCTCACTGACAAGACAAGGTAATAATTTTATGCGTGTTTAATCTCAGGTATCATCACTATTTGAATATTAGTATTTTTGGCTCCTTTAAATTTTTAGCTTTGCAACTTCTCTTTTTTTTTTTTTTTTTTTTCCTTTCAGTGATGGATCAATCTAACACTATCCTAAACTCTTCTGATCCTTATTGAATTATCCTAAAAAAATGATAGACAAATCCTAAAGAGAACCTTCTTATAGGGGGCATCATAAGTAATAATCAGGACTTATTGTTTTATGTTTGGAATTTCTGTAAATCGATTAATAAGCATTAACTTTCAAGGCAACTCATTCTTTATCACTTGTAATATGCGTTACTTGATGAATCCATGACCTTACAAGGCTCTCAGTTTTGTTAAATATCATATTGTGATACAATTTGAATATGTTTGTTGTTGAATATCATATTTCATCTCACTTATAAACTATCATTATGTTGGGTTATGCAATGCAATTCAAACTAATGAGAATTTTGATTTATATGATTCAGAGGTTTATTTGACAAAGATAGGATTGCAAAGTGTAAGAAGGGAGTCCTGATTGTTAACAATGCTCGAGGAGCAATCATGGACACACAAGCAGTTGCTGATGCTTGTTCTAGTGGCCATGTTGCAGGTAACTCAAAAACTAGCCAAAAATAAACGAATCTCTAATGGATGAAGAAACCTATTTGTTGTAATTTAAAATATAGCATTATTATACTCTTTACAATATAAGTTTTATGTTTTTCTCTTTGAGTGATCCTTTTTCTTGATACCTGATAATATGGGTTTCTGACAGCTTTTACAAAAAGGGCTAACGGATTTGTTTTGTTTTCTAATTCTACAGGTTACAGTGGTGATGTTTGGTTCCCACAACCTGCTCCAAAGGACCACCCATGGCGTTATATGCCTAACCATGCTATGACCCCTCATATTTCTGGTACCACCATTGATGCACAGGTATGTTTTGTCCTTTTTTCCCCTATATTTAATTTTTTTTATTTGTTCAATTTCCTGTTAAACACCACCAATTTTAAATGGAACTTGTGCAGTTACGATATGCTGCTGGAACTAAGGATATGCTCGAGAGGTACTTCAAGGGTGAAGAATTTCCTTCACAAAACTACATTGTCAAGGAGGGTAAACTAGCAAGCCAGTACCAGTAAAAGCTTGTGCTTCTTGTGTGATGATCTGAGTTTGTTTTCTTCTGTCAGCAAGGTCCTGAAATAAATTACTTGCTTTTTAAGGTTTCTAAGTTTTCTGTTTTAAATCTGTAATGAGAACTAATGATGGTTATAATTCCATCGACTTTTATGTTATCTTAGCATGCAATGGTGAATTTCTTGTGCTTTTGAATGTGATGTTGTATAATAACTCACGATTGTAAAATAAGACAAATGGCATCCCGTCACACCCAGATTCACTCCCTTCTTAGAACTTTAAACAATAGAAATGACATTTGTTCTGCTTGCTAGCACAGCTGCAACAGTGCTTACGGTGTGCTCTCACCTGTATTTAATAACCATTAACTAGAGCTACTAGAGTACAAAATCAGGAAAAGAAAATTTGCGACTAACTTCTTTCAAGTGCTAGTTTTATAATAGGTTGCAACCATGCCACTAGTATAACTAAATGAAGACAATACATTTCTTTGGAATTTGAAAAGTGCCTGTAAGCTTCTAATGCCTCAAAAGAGCAGGTAAATTGTATGTTATCGAATAAAGAACGTAAATCCACGAAATAAAATTTTGAACCACAGGAACAATGGAAGTTTGAACTTAAGTATTTGTGACCACTTTCAGTGTGACTTACTGCTACCACAGAAAATGATAAAACTCCTGCAACTCTGCTCTCAATATTTGATCAAGCAATTACTTACTATGGTCACAATAGCATCAAGGGCATGCAGCACTTTGATTAAGAGTCCCTGTTTTGTTTAAGGAATTCAAGGTCCTTCATTTGCAGTTGTACAGCTTCTTTTGGTAAGGGTTTTGGCTCCAAAACATAGTTCTCATCACCGCCTTCAGCTACTCTCCTCCCCTTCTCTTCAACAATCCTCTGAATCTCTGATTGCCCAACTGATGCAAAAACAGAACTGAGCATGATTTTTAATAGTCTCTTATCTTCTTCCTCGATAGGGTCCTTCCCAAAGCAACATACATAAATTGCTTCAAGAGCCTTCTCAGCTCGAATCTCCATAGGGATCGTTGGAGCTGCTACCTTTAACTTTGCCCGTCTCTACAGTTTGAAAGGCATATCTAATAAGAATGTATTTAAGATAGCTAAAAAATTTCAAGCCTCACCAGGTCAAGGACTCAATCAATATATGAATATAAGTGGACAGCACACACAAAAAGATATACAAGCACATCTCTTGAATTGTTGCTACTATTGATGAGCTAATAATCTCCAAGATTTAATTGCTCATTCATTGCTAAGGATAATGAGAAACCATAAACATTCGAAGCCGTATAATACATAGATCTCAAATCCTATGTGATATCCAAAGTAGAGAGCATTTGTGATGGAACAAGAAGGGAGCTAGAATACCAAAAAAAATTACTATTCTTTTACTCCTATCCTATGACAAGATCATTTCAAATTTGTTACCACCATGTGCCTTAAGACTTGGAATAACAACCCTACAATAGGAATAAAATGGCAAACTGCATTTTCTAAAATTTTTTCCCAACCCACTAGTCTTCCAAATATCAAATAAACTTAATGTGGATCTTTTTCTAGATTATGGGTATGAATATAAAAAATTTTAGTTATTAAATAGTCCTGATTAATGGGTTACAATGTAACTTACCAACAATAATTTACAATGCCTTGTTTGAAATAATTTGAGCTTGCAATAGGATTCCAATACAGGTTTTCTTAACAATAAGAAAAAATTGTCGTAGTTACCCCCAGTAAGGAACATGTTCAATATTTCAAATGCAACTCAAGTTTTGAATTAAATGGCCTGCAATATGGATTCTCAAAAATTTTACACACAAAAGAAAAGAGAAAGTAAAAATGTAAATTGGTCAGATTAAATGAGATCAACCAACCTCCTTTGCCTCATTCATCATAGAGAGGAAAGTCTCCTCTTCAAATTCAATATCATCTGAAATCCGAAGCCTAACAACCCCCTCCAAAATCTCCTCAGATTTGAGAAACCCGGCACCAACAGCTGCTAGCCAACAACACAGTAGAACATGCGAAGGATCCCCTGCCTATCCAGAAAGAAATCTCAGCTCAGAAACTCAATTCCAATACTAAACTTATCTTAGAGCATTAAAACCCACACAAACACACCAAAGAACCATTATTGTATCAACGAAAAATACTAAAGCTACTCCAAATTTTACTATAAAATACTTAGAAATGACTTTGTTATGAATGTGATTAGTGCCTCGTCAATAACATAAATAAATTGTTTAATTACTGTTTTTTTAAGGTAGTATTTAAATGTTGACAATCAATTTTTAATGTAATTTGTAATGTTTATGTAATAAAATTTATAGGAGTAAAACTTAGATACAATTCCTTAAGTGCACTATATTAAGTTTCCTATAACATAGATGGATTGAATTTAATTATACTATATGTAGTTTTTGGGTCAATAAAACCATGTAACTATATTAAGTTTCCTATAACATAGATGGATTGAATTTAATTATACTATGTAGTTTTTGGGTCAATAAAACCATGTATTTAGATTTTAATTGAAAAACTTAATGAATTGAACCTAAGAAACTATTACAAAGTTTTGCTGAATTTATACTCATTCTATCTAAATGAACAGTCAGTAAGCAATATCTAAAAGCAGTCCATGGTAGGCATTACCCACCAAAGTTTTTGTCTCAGCAAAACAATAACACTATAAATATAGATACAAGGCCAAGACTTTAGCAAAGATTATTCATTACCGGGCCTCGTCGATCTTGGAAGTCATAGAAAGCTTTAGAATCAGCAACGCTACAATTCTTGCCCACCCGCCTTCTAAACTCTGCAAAATCAATAATGTCACCACCAACCCCACCTTCATCGCTTAGAATTCTCGCTAGTAACCCAACCACAGGGAGAGAACCAATGACTTTGCTGGCAAAACTGGATATAGAGTTTGGATTCTCCATGTAAGCTCTAACACACACCACTCCATTACAGTTGTTTGGCAGTTTGGACCAACTGGGTCTTCTGGGGTTGCCATAAATTTGGTTGAAGAATTGAAGTAAAGGTGAAACTGGTTTGCAACAGGTTACTGTGTTGGTGAAATGGGTTGCGAGGTTAGAAGAAGTGGATGTCACAACCACCATGGTTGTGAAAAAGTAAGAAAGGAAGTTATAAATGTTAGTTGATTATATTGGCCTCACGTTTGGATATATACTCCAATTCCAATAAATGTGTTATCTGGAATGAAGGGAGAGGACTTTATAGTGTTGGGAGTAGTATAAGAACGGTGTACCTGTGGCCTATTTGCATTTTGGGCTTGGGGCCTTGGCCACTCCAAAGTCAAGAAATCACCCAAAAAAATAATAATAATTGACCTCTTCTATCTTTTTTTTTTTTTTTTTTTTTTTTTTTTTTTTTTTCAGAATTACTATATTTTTCAATTACAAAATTACTAAGTGTGTGTTATCCACAAATAAATTATTTCTTAACCCACAAAAATTAGTTCATCATTAAACCCAACTTTTTCAATGAATAATGTAAATATTTAGAATCTATCATAAAGATATTCATATTTTTTTTATTACTTTAAACATTTCTTGAAAACATTTACATGTGAAAGAATTAAATAAATAGAGAAACTTCGTTTAAGGCTTTTACTATTTATTTATCATTGACATTAGCTTGAGTTTTTGAATTTGATTGATTTGTAGAGAAGTTGGGCTCAATTGAATTAACAAGAAACAACCCTCCTATAGTGCTTTTTGGCTGTAAAGAAGGAAAGAAAAAAAAAATACAAAATCTTATGATTCAAAATCTCTTGATAGGTAATCAATAGTGAGTTTGGCATTATGGAAGGTGTAGGGGCAAAGGCCCAAATTCATACAATGGGCCTTGGGCCCCATACGGAATGGTCAACCATGTCCGAGGAGAGGATGTGGATGCCAAAAGGGGTCCCAGTCCAATTCTCATAGGCCTGAAGTCACTTAAAGGGCAGTCTGAGGAGAAATGTCTTCTCGGACGTGACGAGTATGGCTCAACATGCACTCTGCCTACTAAAAATGACCCACCCCAACGAACACTAGTAACAAGGACAAGTCCTACAGACCCGTGGCAAAGAAGGAAATGAAAGATGCGCAAGGAGAGGCTACAGCTGCCACATTAAATGCGTTGCAGCTACTTTTCTGACCGCATTAATGTAGAGAAGACTTGTGAACAGTGCTACCTTGGCTATCACAACTCACAGAAAGATAGGAGGGGTGTCCGATGGGACAAGCACTCAAGTGGAAGTCCAGATAATCAACAAGTGTAAGCCACGATAACTTCAATGAGGCTATATAAGAAAGGGAGTCCTCATGAGGAAGGACACACGAAAAAAGGGAGAGGAACAGAAAAAGAATTGGAAAACTTAATGTAAGAACAAGCAAATATCTATCTCATCTTCTCGGACTGAGAATATATGGATATTAACAGGATCTTCTTGTGTCCAAGTGTTGTGTAACCCAATCTTAGCCTCTATCTACTTCGCTAAGGCCCGGTTCTGTAACTCACTCTCTACAAATTCATTGTTTCAGGGCCCCTTGGACCAAGACCCCATACTTGTTGGGCTTGGGCCCCAAATTAAGACCCTATAGAAGGTTTTATGGCTGTGCATATTGACATTACTCTCTGTCATGCAGCTACCCACAAGACTGTAGACGTCTAGATAGTTAGCAGAGCTACATGCGGCAACATTGTTTCTTGCACTAGTTGTACTAGAAATGCTGAGGTATTAAATATTTTGCTGGTTTGATTTGCATAAATTAGAAATTGAATATACATGTGGAGTTCATGATTAAGGTAGTTTGAAATGATTAACAACTTGTTTTCCCTTGTTTTCCTCCTTTATTGGTGTAGGAAAAATTGGGGGAATTTGTCTATCAAAAAATGAACACTAAAAAAGTATTGAAATCATATATTTGTGTGTAAGAAAGGGCTAATTATGAGGATATCAAAGTTGTTATCAAGTAAGGATTAAGAATTGAGCTCATATGGCCGATTTTGGGTTTAACTAAATAATGATAATGAAATTGGATAAGATAAAATTTTTTGAGATTCTTGTGATAATATTGTGACCCAATTTAGATAATGAGTTAAAAAAATATTTGTGGCCCAATCTTATGATGAGATGGGGAAATATTTATGGAGGCCCAAAATATTTTATGTGTGATATTTGAGTATCTTTTGGTAAATGAATATATATGATTGAATAGGATTGAGGCATGTGACACATATGAAAAAAAAAAAATTATCTCAACATAGGTTAAAGTTGTGATAGTTTATATTGTGACCTAATTTAGATAATAAATTTAAAAAAAAATATTTGTGGCCCAATATTAAGATGAGATGGCAAAATATTTATGGAGGCCCAAAAAATTTTATGTGTGATATTTTGAGTATTTTTTGGTAAATGAATATATATGATTGAATAGGAAATACAAGAAAAAAGACATAATACAACAAGTATTATTGCAAAAAAAAATAAAATAATGGAGGTAATATATATACTATTGCATCTCTAGGTTGTTTTTTATTGTAATAGTAACTTAAATTTATTACATCAATATGAGATTGTAGCAATAATTATTATGTTACATCGAAATGTGTTGTTGTAAAAGGTAACTCTTTTTATACATTGAGATATGTTGTTGCAATAGGTAATCTTTTATTTCACATTGAACTATATTGTTAGTATAGTTCCTAGATATGGTTTTTGAATTGCAAAACAGGTTAATGAAAAAATTATTATTCAAGAAAATGATTTATTTATTTTTAAAATTTTTTTTGATAAAAAAATCAACCTATTGCAATGAGATTTTTTCAACTTATTGCCTTAGAGTTTATTATAATGGGTTGCATCAACATTTTTGTCATTGCAATAACACCTATTGCAACGAGATTTTCAAAAAAAATCATTGTAATATGTGGTACTTATTGCAACGAAAATCTAGTGTTGCATAAACCTATTGCCTCGGAGTTTATTACAACGACTTGCATCAACTTGTTTATCGTTGCAATAACTCCTATTACAATAACACCTACCCATTCCATTCTCTCCCACTGAAATTTCTAAACAAGGGAATTGAAGAATATTCTGAAATGATTATTTTCATTCTTTTCCATTTCATTCTATTCCCTCCTCCCAAACAAATCCTTAGGTTTTAGGTTTTAAGAATGTTGAGGGACAAAATATGTTTTGATTGCCGTGATGTCTACTTCAGCAACAATGGCATTGCTCTCTGTCACCAATGCGATCGTCATATATTCTACTGCAAGAACTGCGACAGCTTTGGGAGACCTGAGGTTGATCATCTGAACTCGACCCTCGCCTGTAGAAGGTGCAAAAACTCCTTTGATCTCAAATTTGAACCAGCCATGCCGATAAACCTAGTGATTTAATGTTGTGATTTTTGGTGTTTGTGATTTAATGCTGTGATTTTTGGTGTTTGTGATATAACGCTATGGTTTTTGATTTGATAATGTTAGGGGTTGGTTGCTTATGGCGGTGATTCTTAGAAGATGAAGATCGGCATTAATGGTATGTGTTTTTTTGGAAAATTATTTTTGATATTGTTATGAATTTTTATTTGTGTTTTTGTGTGTGTGTTTTTGAAAATGTTGAAGGGTTTGGGAGGATGGGTAAATTCGTGGCAAGGGCAATTCTCCGGAGTAAGGATGCTTTGCTCGTGGGTATTAATGACCCTTTCATCAATATGAATGACATGGTAAAAATACTACTCTTTATCTTCCATTGAATTTGGATGATACTCTAGATCAATGTGAATTGGATGTTGTATGTAGTTATCATAAGTTATTTTTTATTTGTAAAAATAGTACTCTTATCTTCCATTGAATTTGGATGATACTCTAGATCATTGTGAATTGGATTGAATAATTGTGTGCTATGTGTGGACATGTTTTTCGTCTTATTTCAAGTGTATATTCGGTTGATTGGACATGTGATTGTGAACATGCTGCATTATCATTCTAATGTTACATTATACATGCATTTTGAGGAGTGATCTGAAGCCAGTTGCATTTTCTGTAATAAGTGTGAGAATTATCAAATGGCCTTAATAAACAAAATTTAATCCCTAGAACTTGAATTTGAAAGTCATTATGTGGTACTTTTAATTGAGTTGCAGACCTTGATACCTTTTTGCTTATTAATTTATTGTTTATGTCTGGTACATAAAGGATGAAACTTACAATTAGACACCGACCGTATAACCACATGACATTTGTCCCCTTTAATAAGCTGGAGTTCTAAGGTTCAGCCCATGGAAAGGAAACAATTTGGGAAGAAAGGCTACCTCTCCTTGAATAGCTTAGTTTGTATTTTGATTAAAAGATTTCAACAATTAAAAAGTAACCCAAGAACTTTATTTGCTTGCTCCAGGACTTAAATGACATACCAAAGCTTTTCCCTGTTAATCACCATTGTAATGCTATACAGTTGCCATATTTGAAATTATGAATTATAATGTGAGTGGGTTTGGTTTTGCATGCGTTACTAAAGTTAGTAGCTAATACTATTTTGTAGTAGCGCTTGTACATGAAATCAAGATAAATTTAATTTTTTATTTGTAAAAATATTACTCTTATCTTCCATTGCATTCGGACAAGTGTTTGCTTGATCTAATGGATGATTTTTTCCCCTTAAACTTCATTCGGGATCAAATTCATATTGTACATGATTTTTTAACATACTTTTAGTCCTTATCTATATCTTGGTCGTTTTCATTGGTACCCTAGAAAAAGATATCGCATATTTGTGTTACTTTTTTATTTGATATTCATATTTAAGTCTTTGTCATCTATTTATTTTGAGAGTAACTTGTTTGATATTCATGTCTAATTGATGGGTTAACTATTTTGAATTGGGTGGGCAAACCACTTACAATGGGTTCAGGTCAATGAATTTAACTTGAATGCTGGCCAACATGAGTTAAAGATTCAGGACTCCTATAACATTTGGTGTCACACCTGTTACTTTTTTTCGCGTCAGGTATTCTCTTATACTCTTTAATTCTTTGTTCAATACAATAATGATATTTTATTGAGACGTTTTCTTATTGAGAAATGATATGTCTACAACATTTTTACAACAAATCCTAAGTGGCAAATTGTTACTAGTTGTTATTGTTGGAGCAAAAAAGTAATCTTAGCGTTAGTTTGAAATTTAAACCAATAACAACTAACCACCTGTAATTTGTTGTAAAAATGTTGTAGATGTAGCATAGGAAGCCTGAGAATATCTCATGGGATGTGGTTGGACAGAGTATGTCGTCGACTATACCGGAGCGTTCACCAACAAAGGATAAAGTTTCCATATAAACTGGCTTGGAGGAAGTTCCTCCAAACAGCTAGGTGGCAATCTTAAACAATGATAGGTACCTTGGACATGTGCACCAATTTTAGAAAAGTAACGTCTCTCACCTAAATCACTCTTTCTCTTCCTCTCTCTCCTTCATTCTAGATCCAAATTAAAACCAACAACATTAAATGGTAGAAATCAGTAGTACTGGCACCAGCCAACCTTCTTCTTTTCTTTTTTTGAAAGATTAGAAATTTTATCAATGGAAAAACAAAGATTACAATGATCTTGCACAACATTTGGCACTTGATAATAACCCACCACTAGGTTCACGTCCTAAACCCAAAATCTAGATCTTAGTGAAAGACCCTAAACATACCCACGTCAAAGAGATTATGAAATATAAGACAAGCGAATTAACCCCAACCTATTTTTCACAACAAGGATTCTTTTGATAACCAACAAATTTTATTAACAAGGGAACATAAACTACAAACTAGACAAATTCTGTTGTTGTGAACAACAAAATCCTTGTCGGTGTTGTTCACAACAAGGATTCTGGGTAATTTCTCGTTAATATAATTTTTTTTTTCTAGAGTTAGGCTAAAATTTGAGAGCAATGGAGGTTATTTTTTGTTTGGATTCAGTAGGGATTAGGCAAACTAGCAGAGAGAGCATGTGGTTGGAAATCGAGGAGGAGTAGGGGAGAGAGAGAGAGAGAGAGAGAGGAAAAAAGAGGTTTGAAATTTGATTTTAGTCTGGAACGAAAGAGAGAGAAAGTCTTTTAGGTGAGAGAAACATCCGAGAGAGAAGTCAGTAACGTTACTTAACAGCGTTACTTTTCAACATTAAGCTAAAATTGGTCATCTGCAATGCACATGACCAGGACGCTTGTCATTGTTTAAGATTGCTACCTAGTTGTTTGGAAGAACTTTCTCCAACTAGTTTGTATAGAAACATTATCCTAGTATTTAATGTTTATTGCTTTTGTAGTAGTGATTCACATTAGTTTTATGAAGGAAACTATAAACTGTTCTATTTGTGGCGGGTGTTTGACAAATGTGGGTTTGTCAGGAAGCAAGGAAGGTGATTATCACTTCACACAGTGATGACATGCCCATGAATGTTGTGGGTGTCAATGAGGAAAACTATGACCCACTGTTTGATGCTGTTGTCTCAACTACCAGTAGACTCACTAATTGTATTGCCCCATTGGCAAAGGTAATTGTAGTGCTTTTTGGTTGTACAGAAAGTAAGAAAAAAAAAATTAAAACAAAATCTTACGATTCAAAATCTCTTTACAGGTAATCAATAGTGAGTTTAGCATTATGGAAGGTTTTATGACTGTGCATTCCAGTGGCTGTATGTTAAAAATTGCATTCTTTTCATTTAGATATTAATTATGTATTGCAGATTGACATTTCTCTTTGTCATGCAGCCACCCACAAGACTGTAGATGCCTGGACAGGTAGCAGAGCTGCATGCGGCAACATTATTTCTTGCACTAGTTCTCGAGATGTTGAGGTATTAATATTTTGCATTAAAGGGATGAAAACAAAATATAAAAGGGATCAAAATGTTGGGGTTTGTTTATTATTTTATTTTTTTTTGGTTTGTTTGTAAAATGGATGAACATTGTATGACTAAAATTCCCAATGTTCAATTTCATTGAGGACGAGTTTGATGGATCTAGGTTAGGGTTTTGGGTTGCAATATGTGGTTTTAATTTTTCAAATTACTTATTTGAATAGGAATCGTATACACAAGAAAACTTTTTAACTCTTTTTCAAGCAGTATGACTAAAGAGGACATAGGTGATGGGATTTTAGGCAACTGCCCCCCGAGGGGGGGGTGCTTTTTGGTAGTATGGCTAAAAATCACTACAAGAAAAAATGTTTATTGCAACGAAAAAAACCATTGCAATAACATTAGAGTCATTGCAATAGTTGATACAAGATATTACAATAAAATTCGAGGTAATAGGTTTACACAACAAAAATTTTTGTTGCAATAAACTCTAAATATTTTAATAATAATTTTGATGCAATGATATATATATATATATATATATATATATATTGTTACAATATGCAATTTACTATTTCGAATATCTTGTAAGTATAGATTATTACTTCACGAAACTTGTTGCAATAGATTGCAAATAATTAAACAAAATAGATCGGATTAAATTACTATAATGATATATTCATTGTAATAGATAATTAATTCATTTTGTCACTGCGATTGACTATGAAATAATTGATGCCAAGTTATTGCAACGATATATTCATTGCAGTTACATGTTTGTCATTGCAATAGATTGTAAAAGAATTAATATCAAATTATTGCAATGGTAACTTCAATGCAATAAGCTATTAATTTGAAATTTTCATTGCAATAGATTGCAAAAACAATTGATATCAATTTATTGCAACGATTCTTTCATTTTAAGTTATTGCAACAATTTTTCCTAAAATATTAAAGTTTCTATTACGACTGAAAATTATAAGTTATTACAACTTATTATTGTTGATGCAATAATTTAACACTTTTAAATTACTATTGCAACCATTTTAACTTGTAGATGCGATATTTTGTCTAAAACTACTATATACATATTTTGTTGTATTAACACTTGATGTAATAGATATTTTTTGTTGTAGTGAATGTTAATGTTTTGTGTGTGGTTTTGATCAATATTTACCAAATCTAGATCTTAGTTATTAGTTTTAATCTCTGTCCAAGGTCTTCTTTCCAAAACGCAATTGGGCGAAAATGACCATAAAATTCTAACTATTTAGTTAACAGACCCATTTTGAAACTATATATTTTATTAGCAATTCGAGTCTAAGAGACTCGATTTTAGACAATAAATCGAGTCTTTAGGACTCGATTTTCTTGGTCTAATCACCTCTTATGTGGCATCGTTTTCCACGTGGCAACCATTTCAAAATCGAGTCTCTAAGACTCGATTTATAAACAAATTTTTTTTTTAAACTTTGAGTCTCAAGCGCTGCCTCACCTCACTGAATCGGATCAGATCACAGAGGGAGAAAGAGTTAGATCAAATCAGAGAGAGGGAGACCAGATCAGAGGCCGCACGACCTGGGTCGCGCAACCTGGGCAGTGCGACGCAGGTCGCGCGACACGTGGCAACCATTTCAAAATCGAGTCTCTAAGACTCGATTTATAAACAAAATTTTTTTAAAAACTTTGAGTCTCAAGCATTGCCTCACCTCATCGGATTGGATTAGATCACAGAGGGAGAAAGAGTTAGATCAGATCAGAGAGAGGGAGACCAGATCAAAGGCCGCACGACCTGGGTCGCGCGACCTGGGCAGCGCGACGCAAGCCGCGCGACCTGGGCAGCGCGACCAGGCTCGCGCGGCCTGGGGCTTGCCCAGCCCAAGCCGCCAGGCTCGCACGGCCTGAGGTTCGCCGCGGCCTAGGTGGATCTTATTTTTTCCGGGTTTTTTCTTCGTCGTCTTTTTTTTTTTTTCTTTTTTTCTTCTGGCTCTAATTTCATTTTAGTTATATATAGGCTTATAAATCGAGTCTTTAAGACTCGATTTTTAAGCAGTCGCCACGTGAAATATGATGCCATATCAGATGTGAGTAGACCATGAAAATCGAGTCTTAAAGACTCCATTTTCAGGTCAAAATCGAGCCTCTTATACTCGAATTGTTAATAAACTATATAGTTTCAAAACCGGTCTACTAACTAAATAGTTTAGATTTTATGGCCATTTGGCCATTTTTGCCACGCAATTGTCAAGGACTCAAGAAGTTGCAGAGAATAGTGCATTTTGTTTGAGCCCTAAACTCACCCATTTAGTAGTTTGTAGCTTTGATTTTGTGAAAGTGAGAAAGGAGAAAAGAACTAGAAACCATTGTCCATGGTAGCAGATGTGCTCGTTTCAATTTTGTCAAAGAAATTAAACAAGCTGGTTGCCAAGTTCCAGGACTTAGAAATTTGTGGGTATTGGGATCAACAAACTAAGGCAAGTTTTGAGCTTCCTTGAAACATATAAACCATCCTTCTTATACCAAGATGATCTCTTATTGCTCTTTGCAAAACCCAATAGTGTGAAACAAAGTGGTGATGCCGGAGTTTGTAGAGCATCTCTAAGTTTTGATATTCATGTCTAAGTCTTTGTCATCTATATATTTTGAGAGTCATCCATTTATAAAGTTGAACTTACAGAAGGGTTTTTATTGAACTTAGGATTTGTCATTTGAAACATACTATCTTATCTTTGTAGACCTCATAATTTGTAGGAGTTTGTGCTTGATTTTACACGAGTCAAAAAATGAAATATATGGATTGAATCTATGTCACATTGAGGTGTATTGTGTACTTTTATATGTACAGGCTGTTGGTAGTATGTTGCCTGCATTGAATGGGAAGTTTATTGGGACAACCTCCCGTGCTCCTATTCTAGATGTGTCGGTGGTCGATATCAAAGTTTTTGTCAAGTAAGGATTAGGAACAGTTGCTTTTAAATATTCTGTTAAGGAAAAAAAATAAAACTATTGGTAATCACAAGAGCATGGTAGGGTATTAGTACGTAATGTTCTTATCACTCCTCTCATCTCTTTTTTCTGTTTTATTGATGTGTAGGCGAGAATCTGAGGGTCATTTGAAAGGATTATTGGGTATGTTGAGAATGATGTAGTGGCAGAAAATTTTGTGGGAGACTGTAGGTACCTATTGATTCTGATTATTATTTTTGGGCTTTATTATATCTACTGCTTTCTTTTCAATATATTGTTCTCCGAAATGAGTTTAGTTGCTCTGATTTTTCATAATCTTTTTGGTGGTTGTTGCAAGCTAAACTTAATTTCAAGCTTTATTTTGATAAATTCTTGCTGTAGGTCTTGTGTTTTTGACTCAAAGGCTAGCATTGTTGTGAATGATAAGTTTGTAAAGCTTGTTGCATGGTTTGACAACAAATGGAGTTACAGGTAACGTGTTTTTTTTAATACCCTAATAACTTTCTATTTAGTTATTAATTTACCATGAATCTTGCCCCAACTAGTTTTAGTTAAACTCCCTCCACTTCCTTTCTAGTTGTATTTGCTTTACTTTTGAGTTTGCGTTCTAAAGTGATTTGTTTGTTTTGTTGCAGCTCACGCATTTTGGACTTGATGAGGCACATGCAACACATAGCTGTATAGATTTCAAGACATTATTGAGGCACAGGCAAACCCATAGTCATATAGATTTGAAGATATTATTGAGATTCTAATAGCTTTGCTGCTTTGAAGTTTAACTGTTAAGATACGTGTTGCTTAAGAATTACCCCCCTTGATGCATAATGCTTATGGGTGCAATGTAATCTAGTCTACACATTTGAAATGCTTTCCAAATTTCTAACTTGAACTATATTCTGAGTAGGAAAATGTTAATTCATAAGGGTCATGGTTTCAGCAGATATATCAGTATTTTATATGTTTTAAACATGGGTTGTGCACGTTGCATTAATTGTTCATGGGCTCTAAGGAATTTCAAATGTTCCAAGCTCAATAGAGGAACCTTAGGCGAGCTAAGACTAGTTCAAAATGAGTCAAGTACTCTCCATTCCATAGTTCCTGTCTAGTGATCACCCCTTTGTTAGGCTTCTTCCTTGCTCTTTGTGAGCTTGGACTCCACGAATTAGAGAAGGCAGCATGTAGTTGTTTCATTTGCAGGTTATTTATCAATATAGTGGGCCTTATGGGCTTAGTCTTCCTTTCTTTATCAATTTTTAGCCTGGTGGCCCCTCTTGCTTTGTTTGTAATGAGACAACTAACACATTTCCTGTGATGGCTTCATTAATTTTAAGAAGAGTCAACCTATGGGTCACATGTTGGACTTAATGGGCTCATTTGGACCAGCTTTGCAAATGAAATTATTTGGACCTCTTCATGGGTTGAGTTCAACTCTTACTGATATAAGGAGTTTTGAGGGCCTCAAGCCGTTCTACTTTTGTTTTCCTGTTCCACAAATCATTGTTGATTTTTTTTCTACTTTGGGCTATTTTAGAGCATTTAGCATCCGTGCGGTGGTGCTTGTATAATTGTTGAAAAAAAATACCATGTTTTAGTCAATTAAACCCAAAATTTACCCATATTCTAAGAGCACTCGCACAAGACATTATAAAATAGAAAAAAGTGGTTAGTTTTACTCATTGCAAAATATTTTCTTCTCTCTTCTCTCTCAACCTCGTCGGAATCTCTCTCTATCTCTTTCCTTCACTTGAATGTCTTCAATGTCCAGAGAAGCAAGAGAGGGTGTATTAGTAGGTGAAAAAAGAAGAAGACTATTTAAAGAAAATAGAGTTTATAATAGATAATCTGATTTGAGTGTTTTTGCCAAGTGTTGTGTGAAATAGAAAAAAATGAGTTTTTATTTTAAAATAGATAGAAAATTTTAGATGGATTGATGCGAATGCGTTGTCGGATGTGATTGATTGTGAGTGGTGGAAAAAAAACTCTGAGTCCATGTGAAAGTGATAGGCCAGTCAGAGTTTGCCATATAGATAGTTGTGAAAATTAGTGGAATTGGTTGTAGTTCTATAATAACTTGTAGTTGGGATAGTATGTGCATTCTAAGTACCCCAAGACATGTGGTAGGGTTTTCTTGATTTGAAATTAAGTTTGAATTGGTGGAATGTGAAATGATAATGAACCAACCATTCTTAATTTGGTGTTGGTGCGTGAATACACTATCATGCATACTCGGGGTGTTCTAGTTGTTATTGCGAGTGTGCTCCAAACACTAACTTTTAATGTGAGTCCCACGTTGGCTTAAAGTGCATTTTTTTTTTTTTTTTTTGGTGTTTAGAAGCTATTGTGAACCTTTTTTGATATCTAATATATGGGGTGTAGTGTGGACTTTAACCTTATCTGTATCACATACACACACTGCTCCATCTCATCTTGTGGTGCCTGCATGTGATCAACGTCTTTACTTTTTTTTTTTTTAGATCATTTTCCTTAGCTATTTAATTGTTCTATCTCTATCAAAACAATACCATTGTCCCTTTCTTCTCTATAAAGTGTTTTCCTCTCCCCACATATTTCCCTCTTGTGCGAATGGTATTCTATTGATAATAAAGGAAACACATTTTAGAAGGTTGTTTTTAATCCTCTGTGTGTGAAAATGCTTCCAACACAAAGGTGTACACCATAGTAATCTTGGGGGGTTGTTTGGCCTGTGAATGAATCATATCAAGTTTTATTCTTTTTGATACATCATAAATTGATAATTGGGGTGGAGGAATTTAAACCCTGAATGTTTTTGTTGGAAATACTAGTTAAGCTACAAGCTTAAGGCTCTTGGAGCATCAAGTTGCACTTGATGTAACTTTAAATATTGTCACACCACCTAATAACTTTTTATTTAGTATAAATTTTAAAAATCCCTCTGTTAGAACACATGTTCTTTATATTCTTAGAAAGCATGCAAAATTTTGTACCAATCGAATTGTTTACTCTTTGATCTAGAAACCTATCTTTTACATATAATTTTAAAAGACAAAAATTTGAATAAACATTTAATAAATGACATAGTTATTGATCTTTGATTGGAACAAAATTTGGTAGACGTATTAATAACATAAAAAACATGTAATTCAATGACGTGATTTCAAAATTTTAATCTAATAAAAAGTTATTAAGTGATGTAACATTGCTTAGAGTTATACAAAATGTCTTGACCCATATATATATATATATATATATATATATATATATACACTTTCACCAAGGTCAACACAATGCATTTTGGGACCTAGAACAATGATTTTAAGTAAGCTATTGTATTATATTTAAGGCAAAAATGCAAAACTAACCCTCTAACTTTCACTTTTTTTCATTTCAGTCCTTTAACTTTCAGTTTTGACAATTCAGGCTTTGTTACAACTCAGTTAGTTTTGTCATTACCACCAATAAAATGACACCGTTTTGCATCTATGTTTTTTTTTTTTTTGGGAATAAAAAAAATAAAAAAAAAATCTAAAAAATTAAGGGGAATGACTTCCCCTGAACCAAAACAAAACAGACCCAAATCCCTAACCCTCATGACCAAAACAACCAAATATTGTAACTTTGAGAGAGAGAGAGAGAGAGAGAGAGAGAGAGAGAGAGAGAGAGAGAGAGAGAGAGAGAGAGAGAGAGAGAGAGAGAGAGAGAGAGAGAGAGAGAGAGAGAGAGCGTCGGAACTGGGTTTTCATCACTTACCCAAAACTTGGCTGGAGCTGGAGCAACGGTAAGGCAAGGTAGAGCAAAACTTGGCTGGAGCTGGAGTTACGGAGTACACCCATCACCGATTCAGTCAAGGTAGAGCAACGAGGGTGGTGGTGGTTTACACAGCGAGTAGGGGTGGCGAGGTTCCTCCGGAGTAAGGATGTTTTGCTGGTTGCTATTAACGACCCATTCATCAACATTAATCAAATGGTGATGGGCAAATCTTCAGGGAAGGATTTTTTTTTATACCCTAATAACATTCTTTTTTTTTTTTTTTTTGACGAGAATAACATTTTATTTAGTTATTTACCATCTATCTTGCCCCAACTAGTTTTTGCTAACTCCCTGCACTTTCTTTTTAGTTGTACTAGTTGATGTAACTTATTATTAGTTTTCTTCAATATTTCAATAAGTTTTACCAAAAATCTTGTAGCTCAACTTATGGGCACCTTAATTTCCAATAGAAACATTCAGGATTCAGATCTCCTCTCCCAACTATCAATGTATAAAAAAGATATTTCGTTAAATTTCTTAGTAAAAAATTGTAATCATTAGTTATTTTATATATAGACAAAATAGAAATACACTAAGGGTAGTATATATATATGTGTGTGTGTGTGTGGGTGTGGGTGTTTACAAATTGAAAATTGCATGATATAGTAGCTAATATAGATAGGCATGTTTCATGCCTACTAAAAAATGCATATATCCTTTTTTTTTTTTTTTACATTCTTGATTGTGTGTTACTAAAAAAAAAAATTTCCCCTTATTTTTTGGAAAAACAACTAAATTTGAGTAAAAATGCTATATTTCAAATCATTTGTTTCTCATATAAATCTTAGAAAAATGATATTAAAATTTCATTATACTTAAAATAATTAATATAACAAAATAAACATATTTATTATATTAGTAATCTTTCTAATTACATAGAATACATATTACAGTGTTAGTTCCACACACACATATACACGCGCGCATACACACACACAAAGTAGTTTGAAAATTTAAAGGATTAATATTAATTTTGGTGAATTTACAAATATTAAATTTTTTTATGGCTTTTGTGACAATTGTTGTCAAACCAACTAAACATGAGTATGAATATCTTATTCTAAATTTATTATTGTTATTCCAACTAAAAATTATTTTCTATATAGAGTTTATAAAAAAAATCGTATAAATTCATTTAATATAAATTGTAAGGGCAAGTTTTGGATCCTAAGTCCAAAAGGTAAATGGATTAAGACTCAAAGAGCCCAATACAATGAATTTGTAGAGAGTGGGCTAGAAACTAGGCTTCAATGAATTGGACAACGTTCACAATGGACTAAAAATGGTAAGAAAGCAAGGAAAAGAAAAGAAAAACAAGTTTTTGCAAAGAAATTCTTCCTTGGCAAAGTCCGAGAAGAATAGTTCTTGAATATATTGCTCTTTTTGACTTGATTACAATTTCAGTTCTTTGTATTATAGTGTTTTTTCAAATTTTTAGATAAACTCCCCCCATCCTTGGGGATCTCTCACATTATATAGCCTCTTTTGGTTGATCCTAACCCTCCATTTGTTGATTATGCAGGTACTCGAGTGTTTGTCCCATCAGACGCCCTCTTAAGTCTTCTGCAAGTTGCGGCAACCAAGACAGTATTGTTCAGGGGTCTTCTCCACATAAATGTGGCTAGGGTGTTTGGGGAGATGCATTAAATGTGGTGGCAGCTACCATCCCTCCAATCACGTTAAGGCTAACCCCTTCTCTGAAACTCTTCCTCTATAGTGTGGCCCCCTCTGGTAATGTGCCATTAACGTGGCCATGGCCCGCCTCTCTGGCCTTACCATCCCAGTGTATGGACTCCTCGAAACTGTATTGGTCTCCTCGGCCTTGGGTATGACACATGACATGATTACCTTATTAAATTTCTGTACCCTACATAAATAATTAATGCACAATAGTAGATAATTAATATATGCATTTACTCCATTGGGTAATTCAATGAACTAATACTTTAATATAAATGCAAACTTTTTTTTTTTTTGAGAAGTATAAATACAAACTTTATTGAAGTAGAAAACTAAATAAAGAGAAGTTCAAGGAATGCGCCACGTGGCACAACCTTATACTCTCCAACATGAAGTTTCTACTTTTATATATATATATTGATTTGCTTTACTTTTGAGTTTGCATTCTAAATTGATATGCTTGTTTGTTTTGTTGCAGCTCACGCATTTTGGATTTGCTGAGGTACATGCAACACGTAGCTCTATAATTTTGAAGAAATTATTGTTGATGTTCTAAGTGTATGGGTTGCTACTACCATATTATGTGTGTTCCTTGTTCACTGCCTTTTAACTCATTAAAGATATTGCATAGTGGACATGTTTCAATACAAAATTGGAAAGGTGATTGTTTACTCGGTTTATAGATTTGAAAGCTTTGCTACTTTAAAGCTTGACTAATAAACCTTCACTTCGATGCTTTTAAAAATATTAATCTCTTTAAAAGAACTTTGTTTTACATGTATATGAGGGTGCTCATAGTGGATAGTTTGTTTGTGATGCTTCCAAGTTCCAATACCATCTTAGATACCATCTTAGATGGTAATTCTTATTGTTTCTATCCCAGATTTTCAAATCATAAGTTCTGTAAAGTATATCATATCCGAAATTGCAATGTCAACTAGATGGATTATTCCGGGTTGCTAATCAACTTGCCTGTTAAACTTGATGTTTTGATGTACAACTGAATTCAGATGATGATTTTTCAGATCTCTTGGCTTCTTTCTCCAGGATAATTATTAACTTGAGGATATATTAATTATTTATATTTGTATACTTGGTGGCCAAAAGTTTTAAATGACAACATATGAGTTCCTGCCAAGCCGAAAACAGCCCCATTTTTTTTATTATAAATTATTCCTTTACATATCTGATTTGATTAGGAAAGATCCCAAAGCCCAAAATTTCTCATCCTCTCTTTAAGATACCTGCTGCCTAAGAATGACCCCCTTTAATGGATATTGCTTATGTGCGCAATATGATTATACTAGATGGCAAAAGTAAATCTAATCTGCACATTTGAAATGGGGAAATTCTTAGGTAAATATTTTGGAGAAGAAGCCCATAACTTTGCTCAGTTGGCTAGCTGTTGTCATTTTGTTGGGTCTAGTCCAATCTCCTCTTTGCAGATATGGACTGGTAAGGCAGATGGGCTTGCCCCCAACATCCCAAAAGTTTATTGGCTCCAAAACGATATCATAAAAACTAAAATGCTAAAATGTAAATTACAGCCTTTAAATTTGAGGAAAATTTATTTTAGTTTTCTAACTTTACTTTTGTTTATATACATATATATATATATATATATATATTTTTTTTTTTTTTTGTTGAGGGAATACTTTCGTTCAATTAAGCTTCAAATCTATCTAATTCAAGTCTTTCGTCCAATTTCGTTAAAAATTGCCCTTAAAAAATAATAATTTTCTCACATAAAAAAATTTATAAAATTAATTAAAAAATATTAAAGATTTTTTATGTGAGATTTTTTTCTCTTAATTTGTTTTCATTAGTTAATTTCATACTTAACAACAATTTTTTTGATAGAATTGGACAAAAAACATAAATTGAATAAATTTGACACTTTGATAATTCAATTAAATTAATTTCAGTTAAACTTAGAGGGTGCAATTTGCATTTTAGCCAAATCAAAACCAAAAACAACGACAAATATATAGTCAAGCCCTAAGAATATATGTTCCATCAAATAATAAAAGTTCTTTTTACTCCATGTAAATATCATGCTAAAGACATAGGCCTATATATATATATATATATATATATATATGTGTGTATGTATGTACGTATTTGTGTGTACATTTTTTTTTCCTTTTCCACTTTTATTGAGGAAATAACTATAAGTGACTCAACACATAAGTTGGTCTAGAATTAGAAGAGGCATGTATTTGCAACGGTTACCGCTTAGCAGACCAAGGAACTGTAGCGTCTGGATTTAGTAAAAACAAAGGGCACAAAAGAAATATAGGTTGGCAGCAACAAATTCTGCCCTTCAATCTTTCATTTATTAATTTCCTGTTCTTTGTGTATGTATGTATGTTTTTTATGAAATTATAAATTATCGATATATTTAGATCATAATTTCTAAATTTTTGTCCTAGCAGATTGTAGAGCATGCATAACTTGACACCAATATCCAAAGTAAACTTAGCAATATCATATTTTTCCATTATGCCCATAGGACACAAATGATATAACCTTTTTCGCAATTTAATTTGTCTTTCCCTTCATAGAAGGCATCTTCTTGGGTAAGTTAGATTCACTTTTGAGGTCAATGAGGCAGAACTCATTCCCAAGGCTTTAAAAGGGACATTTCGAAGGTTCCATGGTCTTGATAGTGAGTTTTCCTTGTTGGCCATTTTCCTGAAAATAGTATAGATTCATCTTCGAGATGGATGAACTCACAAGTTAGAAAGTCTTCAAGCACCTTTCCTCTTATCCCATGCTTTCTCTGGCCGAGGTTCCTTAAACTCTTCACATTGAATTTCGAACTTCAAAAACCTATCAGGACATCATTCGTCCCTTTCATCTTTTCCTTCTCTCCAAGGAACTCAATTCTGATGGGCTTCCCAAATTCCTTTCCCTTTTCCTTATGGGCTTTCCCTGAGGACCCCTTGGATCCCCTTTCTTGGGCCATCTGCTCCTTATACAAGGCATCCTCATTATTTTTTATTCTTCTGGTGTTGGGCCCTTCTCTTTACTCCATCTCTTCTTGAGTTATCTTTTTCTTTGTAAGAGCCCTTGTTGGGCGGTGGGCTCTTTGGTTCCTTCAAGGCCTACGGTCTCAATTCCATGGACTGGGCTTTTCCTTATTGTAAACTTTTGGACCATAACAATGGTGCAAGGTAGCAATTGACTTTAATGTTGCCAATAAGAATTAGGTTTTAATAGTGCTATGTATCAGTGAGTTTTGATGTTGCTAATAAGAATTGAGTTTTAATAAACTTTTTGTCATGAGCTTGAACTATGAGTTTTGATTATGGGATTTGAATTTCATTGATAAAATAGTTTTACCATGGATTTGAATTATGGCTTTTGAAATACTGCCAAGCTGGCATAGGTAGTCTTGGGCTTTAAAAAGAATAGGACGTGCACATTGAGCTCACATGACTGATTTTGGGCTTACTAAATAATGATAATGGAATTGAATAAGATATGAGTTTTTGAACTTCTTGTGATAGTTTATATTGTGGCCCAATTTAGATAATGAGTAAAAAAAATATTTGTAGCCCAATCTTATGATGAGATAAGGAAATATTTATGGAGGCCCAAAATATTTTATGAGTGATATTTGAGTATTTTTTGGTAGATGAATATATATGATTGAATAGGATTGAGGCACGTGGCATATATGAAAAAAAAAAAAAAAATTACCTCAACATAAGTTAAAGTTGTGATATCAAAGTCTTAGCGTTAGAAAAACTCTTCCCCAAAATGGGACACGCTGGCTGGGGTTGGGAGTTAAAAAAGTAACTTCTAATTTCAATCCTTAAAATACAAAATTAAAACATTAAAAAAAAGGTAAAGAATTTAAAAACTATTGTGAAAGGAATGAGAGTAAACACATGCTCTCGAGTCTAAGGGGCTGTTTGGCCAAGGTTTTTTCATCACTTAATTTCCATCACTCATCACTCATCACTCAATTTTTCACACCCGTTTGGCATCATCATCCAATTTCCATCATTCAATATTTTTTCACACTATTTGTAGGCCCATACCTATCAGCTGGTGCAGCTTTTTCTCTCTTTTTCTTTTCTTTCTTTTTTTTTTTTTTTTTTTTTTTTTTTATTACGTGCCCAAACTCACCAAAGCTAAAAAAAAAAAAAAAAAAAAAAAAAAAAAACCAAACCAAAACTGAAGACCGAATAAGTGAAAAAAAAAAAAGTCAAAAAGTGGTCAAAAGTTGCGGCTATGAATCCCTCCATATGTATTTATTTACGAAAATGCCATTGAGTTATACTCCTCTAATTCCACTACCAAACTTATTACTTATTTTGATCATCCGCTACAAATATAACGGTAATAACTCTTCTTCACTTTCACTTTCTCCCTTTTCCTTTTCCTTTTCTTTCAAAACTAATATTAATTTTGAGTAGTGTTTTTTATTTTTTTTGAGAATCTATGAGTAGTGTTAGGTACATATAAAATGATATAATTCTATGTCATAATTTATTATGTGGCGAATTATGAGTGCGTTTCACATGAACCCATTGTCATACTTCTACTACTTAAAACCTATCATATAGCAAGTTATGATATAAAGTCGTATTATTTTAGTTATCCTTAGCATTACTTTTAATTTATTAGTAGGTTATAAAAAAAAAAATTATTAGTAGTACTACTAAATACTAATAAGTAGTAAAACTACGCCTTCTTAAAGCTACAAAGCATAAACCCCTAATATTCCTTTACTTTCCTGTTCCTCCTGTATCTCTAATCTCTAGTTTCTCTGCTAGAGCTTAAAAGAAAGTAAGAAAGAAGAAGGAAGTGGAAGCGAAATGGGAGCTTATTGCAACGACGGACACAGTCTCTCTCCCATCTACAGTTTCGCTTCCTCACAAGATCTCAGGCTCTCCAAACACGTCCACGACAATGTCCACGGCAACATTTACATCGACCCAGTAAGTATATTTATTTATTTATTTCCATTCTCTCTCTCTCTGTAGAAAAATTTGTGCTCTGTGATTTGTCTTTTAAGTAGAGAATTTTTTATTAATTTTCTTATTATTCGTTGATTATTCTTTCAGTTTTTGTGAAATTGTGGTTACTATCGATTTTCTTTAAAATTTAGGTTTCAGTTTTAGATTTAGTCCTAAAAATTAAATTAAACTAGAACCTTCGGTAACTAACTTTGACCTTATGACAATATGTCACGTGGCTTTGTTGAAATTTTACCACGTGGCTTTGTCAATTTTTTTTTTTTGAGAAATCACAAAGGAATGCTATTAATTAGGAAATACCAGCTAAATCAGCTTGGTAAAAGGATAGTACATTAGGTGGAACATCTTCCATCCATATTACACAATTTGGTAAATTAACTGCTAACTGAGCCAAGTTGTGTGCAACTGTGTTACCCTCCCTCTTAGTATGAGAGTAGGGTAATTTTGAAAAAGCTGAAGATAATGATAGAGTGTCTTGCAATAGCAAACCATACGGGGCCAAACCAGGATCTTTAGAGCTCAATGCTGCCATTACCAGGGAAGAATCACCCTCCAGTACCACATCAGATAGGCCCATCTCCTGTGCAAACTCAAGAGCTTTGTTGGCAGCCAAAGCTTCAATCTCTATCGCCTGAAGGAGTTGAGGGACACGAGTGGCCATGGCTGCAATAACCAGACCCTCCTTGTCTCGAACCATGACTCCCAGACCGGAGCACTTTTCCCCAGCAAAAATAGCTCCATCGAAGTTGATCTTGTATGAGCCCAGGTCAGGTGGTTTCCACCGGACTTTCCTCTTTGTCCTGCTAGGAACCGGAGCTGATTTCAGGGCTTGAAACTCCAAATAACTGTCATGAGCAAACTGGAACAGCTGATGTAATGGCCGGAATGCTTGCTGGGTTCGAATTTGGTTCCTTTGCTGCCAGATGGACCAAATGATGAAGGCAAACTGAACCGGGTTCTTGTTGTTCTCAAATACCCAGATCAGTAGTTCAGAAAAACTAGAGAAGCTCCTTTGGTTTCTAAAACTCCAAATATTATCCATTTTCCACACTCCATCCAATCCCTTACAACTCCATACCGCATGCACAATGTCTTCATTTTCTTCCTTGCACCGATCACACCTTTGCTCGGTAATAATTTTCCGACGCAAAAGGTTGCTTTTTGAGGGGAGTGAGTTACGGCATGCCCTCCAAATTAGATTTCTTATTTTATTAGGACATTCAAGAGCCCATATCTTCTTCCAAAGCTTTTTTCCATGGTCTTGATTCTCCGCTACCGGAAAACCCACTTCATCTTCCTTCAAAAATCTATAGCCTGTTTTGCAACTATATCTTCCATCTTGCTCCCAAGGCCAATATAGTGTGTCCTCCGATTCTTTTCTAGCCAACGGAATATTTTTTATTTCTTCCGCTTCTTGTGGTGCAAAAATCCCATCCACCATTGTTGCATTCCACGTTCTAGTGCTCTTATCAATTAAGCACTCCACCGTGGCTTCTTCCATTGATTCCACCAAAGGGGAGAGCACCTTAGTAGGATGTTTCCGGGGCAGCCAATGATGTTGCCAAATCTTTATTGATTTTCCATTCCCCACCCTCCAACACGCCCCATCTAGGATGACATCACGGCCTTGTAAGATACTCTTCCAAGCGTAAGACCCAGAATTGGATTCCTTAGCTTCTAGAAGAGAGTGGTTTGGGAAAAACTTCGCCTTAAAGACTTTGTAGAAGAGAGTTTCCTTATTATGCAAGAGCCGCCACGCTTGTTTCGCCAAAAGAGCATTATTAAAATGAGCTAAGTCTCGAAAACCCATACCGCCTACCATTTTGGACTTAGTTAATTCACTCCACTGGATCCAGTGAATTTTCCTTCTATTGCCTCTTTGCCCCCACCAAAACTTCTTAATCATTGCCTCAATGTCATCACAAAGTCCCAAAGGTAATTTAAAGCAACCCATAGCATAGGTAGGGATAGCTTGGATCACGGATTTGACAAGGACCTCTCTCCCGGCTTGTGACAACAATTTACCCTCCCAACCTTGAAGTTTTCTCCAAACCCTCTCTTTTATATAGTTGAAGCTAGCCTTTTTCCCCCTACCCACAAAGGAGAGAAGCCCCAAATATTTCTCATAAGACTTTACTTCTTGAACTTGAAAGAGATTCTTTATGCTTGATTTTGCTTCATCCGTGGTGGACTTGCTAAAGAAGATTGCGGTCTTGTCTTTGTTGATTTTTTGGCCTGACCAAGATTCATATTCACCCAATAACTTCAGAACATTATTACAATCCTCAGTGATTGACCTGCAAAAAAGTAGGCTATCGTCTGCAAAAAACAAGTGGGTTAGTTTAGGCCCTCGTTTGCACAAGGAAAAACCCTTAATATCCCCATTCCTCGCCGAGTGTTTGATGAGAGTATGAAGGCCTTCCGTGCATAAAAGGAAAAGGAAAGGAGATAAGGGGTCTCCTTGTCTAATTCCTCTTTCAGGATGGATCATTCCAATGGGCTCCCCATTCACCATGATAGAGTACGACACCGTCTTCACACAACTCATCATAAGAGCTACCCATCTAGCACAAAAACCCATTTTCTCCATGAGCTTCTCCAAATACACCCACTCCACCCGATCGTAGGCTTTACTCATGTCTAATTTAATAGCCATAAAGCCATGTTTTCCTGAATTATGTTGCTTCATATGATGGAGGGTCTCAAATGCAACCATAATATTGTCTGAAATAAGTCTTTCCTTCGCAAAAGCAGATTGATGTTCCGTAATTAAGGAAGGTAAAAATTTCTTCAACCTATTTGCTAAAACCTTAGAATAAATCTTATAAAGGACATTACAAAGACTAATAGGGCGAAAGTCAGACACATGTTCAGGATTTTCTATTTTTGGCACAAGAGTAATAAGTGTATGGTTGATGGGTTCGGGAAGGATACCTGAGTTCAACCATAAGAGAATGACTGAAGTAACATCATGCTGCATCGTAGACCAAAAATGTTGATAGAACAATGGAGGCATGCCATCTGGACCCGGCGCTTTTAGAGGTGCCATCTGATTCAAGGCTTCCTTTACTTCCAGTTCTGTAAATTCCTTCATCAGATCTCCATTCATCTCATCGGTCACCGTACATGGAATTTTCTCAAGAGAATCATCTTCTAGATTCGGATTGGAGGATGAGAAGAGTTCTTTATAGTAACTCTCCATCACATTTCCAATGTTATCTTGATCGATCACCCAAGCTCCATTCCCATCTCTTATTCCTCGAATCAAATTCTTCCTAAGCCTCTTTGTAGCCTTACTGTGAAAGAAAACTGTATTGTTATCTCCTTTGCTTAGCCACAAAACCCTCGATCTTTGACACCACATCCTTGATTCCCGGTCTTGCAACACCTTAATCTCCATTCTTAAGCTTCTAATCCGAAAATTATTCCCACTCTTCATAGCTTCAATCTCGGCCAAAGCTAGTTGTCTCTTTTTGGTCTCTAATTCCCTCCTTACGTGCCCAAAGTTGTGCTTGTTCCACCAAGTTAATGCTTTCTCACATTTAGCCACTTTTTCCAGAATAGCTAGACTTGGATTTAGATCCCTTGTATTACACCACACTTCCTCCACTGTTTCACCACAAGAAGGATCCGATAACCACATTTCTTCAAATCTAAAACACCTCTTCTTCTTAGGTTCAGGCAATCCCGACAAATTAATCAAAAGAGGAGAATGATCCGATGACATACAACTAAGATGATGAATCCTAGTTCCTGGAAATTTTTGGAACCAAGAATTTGTAGCCATGCATCGATCCAATCTTACTCTTACGGAATGCCCATCAACATAGTGTTTTGCCCATGTGAATTTCGGCCCCACATATCCCAAGTCCATGAAACTACATTCATCGATCACATCTCGAAATAGTTGCATTTGATTATGATCTCTAGGTGCCCCACCCAACTTCTCCTCTTGACGAACAATTTCATTAAAATCTCCACCACAAATCCAAGGAATGTTTGTTCTGGAATTTAAGCTTCTCAACTTACTCCATGCTTCACTCCTCCGGTGAGTTTCGGGCTCTCCATAAAAGCCGGTGAAACGCCATGCATTCTCAGTATTCCCATTGATAATCGTATCAATAAAATACCTATGAGAATCAACAACCTCAATGCTAATAGAATTTTTCCAAAATAATACTAATCCACCACCTCTGTTTAATCTTGGAACCACCCATTTCTGATCAAAATTAATCTTGCTCAACGTACGATCTAGCCTTACTTCGTCTGCCCATGTTTCGGCTATAAACACGACAGAGGGATCTTTTGCCTGTATCAATCTAACAAGCTCATTCTCTGTACGTGGGTTCCCAAGCCCACGACAGTTCCATAATAATAAACTCATTGCTTCTGGCAGGGCTGGTAGCCAGCCTCCGCCAATATCTTATTTTTTGATTCACCTCCCTGAGAAACCCTTCTTTTTTTTGGTAACTCAATTTGGTTTGAAATATTTTCTGCACTTCTTTTTTCTCCCACTATTTCGGCCATACTCACATCTGATGCCACTCTTGTTCTAGTGAGCCTTTTCCAAGTACCTTCAACTTGCACATGATGGACAGGAGGGTTTGGGATCTCAGCTAATGGCATGCGTGCTGATGGAGACAGTTGAATTGCATGGACTGCTGGGTCTAACGTGGTAGCTGCATGGGTTGCTTGGCACGGCACCTTGGGCTCATAAATGCTAGGCACAACATTTTCCTTTCCTGTACCAACTCCAAAACCGGATGGTCCTGTTAAATTTCTATCATACTTTTTTATTTCCCTATCAAGCTCACTAATTTCCTCCTCAAAAGCTTTAGCTGACAACTTTCCTCTTGCTGGCTCGGGTTGGTATGGCTTCACATCACAAGGTAGGCTCACGGGTTGGTGTAGCTTCACATCACAAGGCTCACTCACCAATATTTCCTTTCCTGTATCTACTCCAAAACCGGGTGGCCTTACACATATACTTTCATGCTTTTTTATTTCCCTATCCATCTCCCTATTTTCCTCCTCACATGCATCAATAAACACTGTTTCCGTTGCTGGCTTGGGATTGTGTATTGTCACATCCTCCATAAAATCCTCCTTAGCTGACAACTTTGACTTGTCTTTGTTCACTTCCAACAAAACCGGATCCATGTCTCCTTCAACGTGGGGATCTAGACTTTCCTTATTAGGCCTAACAATTTCCGGAGTAATTTTCCCAGAACGCACCACCACAACCGGAACCTTCTTCACTTCACATTTTTCCTTCACCGTTCCAGCTTTTTTTCCGGCAAAAAAACCAGGTACTTTAACCATATACCGTCGTGCTGGAACAAAAGGGGCAGCCTTAAGCCATGGACCGAACTGTTGGGACTCCGGTGATAGGCTCCCTTCACTTTCAACCCAAACTTCACAATCACGATCATCGTGTGTTAAACAACCACACCAAAAGCAGAGGCTTGGAAGTCTTTCGTATTTGAAGGGCACCCAGAGATCTTTCCCACAGTCAAGCGAGATAACACGTCCCCTGCATAGAGGTTGGGAGATATCCAAGGTAACCCGGACTCTCAAGAAGTTATCTCCCTCTGTTTCTGCATCATCAGCTCCTACATTCACCCTCCCAATCGCTTCACACAGCTGTTCCGCTATCTTCCTTGTTCGAAATCTAATTGGGAGGTCATGTACTTGCACCCAGAATGTTACTTTGTTGAACTCCATATCTCCCAAGTCCTTTTCCTTCCCATAACGCTGCAATACCATTAGACGCTTGTCAAAGCTCCAAGGCTCAGCTGCCATGACTTTCTCCATCTCATTCTTATCATCAAATGTAAACAAAACCATGTGACTACTTTCCTTTTTAATTTTGAAGCCATTTTTCGATCTCCAAATAGGAGTGAAAGTTTTAGCGATTGCTTCTATATTAAGAGCTCGCTTAGTAAAAAATTTTGCTGCTATAATAAACTCGTTCTTCGCCTGGTCCTCTTTGATGCGAAAATTTGAACCTTCACATTCCGAGAGGGTTAAACTATTCCAGGTTTTTGTTAGCTCTTCCATCCTAATCTAATGACTGTTTCCCTAATACCCTGAAGAAAAAACCCACAACGCCTCAAGGTAAACCTGTTACCTTGGGGGACATAGACACCTTCAAGAGAAGGGACAACTATTCTACACTCTAGGAAGAGATGGGAACTCACCCTTCACTAGCAGAGAGAAACTATCACCTCTTTTCAAGATGTATTTTGATTCCCTCTGCGTGGCTTTGTCAATTAGTACTTCATATGTATAGCAAAGTATTAGTATAAAGTTTGAGGTTTTATTTTTTATTTATTTTTTCATTTTTTTAAGGAAAGAGTTCAATACTTAGTACAAGATGTATAAGCTGTATTTGGACACGTGTTACATTTTTTTTTTTTTTTTTCTCTTAGACAAGTTTAAAAATTTTGATTACCGTTATAGAAGTTTCACTTCATGGGATTAGATTGACTTACTCTTTTATCTATTGGGTGCAGCTTTGTTTGAAGTTCATTGATACCGAACAGTTTCAAAGGCAAGTAAATTTCTACAATGCCATCGGGGATATTGGATTGTGCTTTAACCAAAAAATGTTTTGGAAAATTATCTTTGCTTTTGTCATTGCTTGCTTATTTTTTATTAGTTGGCAATAGTTATTTTGTTTGTTATTAAAGATTTCGATTAATTTTGATATTGCAGGCTTCGTGAGCTGAAACAGCTTGGTGAGTATTCTGACCTTTGGACAATTGCATTTGCACCCATCAATTAATTTTGAGTTGGGCTATCAAAGTTTGACATAAGCAGTTATTTGTAGCAGTTTTAGGAGCTATCAAGTACTTGTAGTAGAATGTAACACCCTGGTGTGAAACTCTTTTATCTGATTTGATGGCAGAAACAATTGTTATTGCTTGAAAAAGCAGCAATTCCATCCAACAGTGAGACTCTTGTATGCACGTATATTTGTGGGTGTGTGTATTTGACTTTAAGTTTATGACAGTTGAGTGGTTGTCTTTAGTCTTTACACATATTTACATTTAAATCGACACTGCAATGCCATTGATATTGATATTGTAACTAAAATATACTCAAAGCATCAATATTGATACATGATCATTTGTTGATCTTCAAGTACAGCGCAAAAACTTGCTTACATATAAAATATTTCATGTGTTTCAGGTATGGCACACTTGGTTTATCCAGGTGCTGTGCATTCCAGGTTTGAACATTCTCTTGGGGTGTATTGGCTTGCTGGTGAAGCTGTTCAAAAGCTTAAAAATTATCAAGTACAAAATTGTTTTTTATTGTAACTCATATTTGTTAACATGCAATTTGGAAGAAGTTGTGGATAGCATGTATGTTTGCTTGTCATTATTGCAGGGTTTGGAGCTTGATATTGATCAATTTGATATTCAAACAGTGAAACTTGCAGGTAATGAATTATGTTTCTCCCGTGTTGCTTATATTTTATGCCAACTTTTGTTTACATTCATACATTTTGTAGGGCTTCTGCATGATGTTGGTCACGGGCCTTTCAGTCACTTGTTTGAACGCGAGTTTCTTCCCCAGGTTCTTGATGGTCATTGGTATGTTAATTAGAATGCATTTATTTCAACTTTACGTTTCGATCTTTCTGGGGGAAATGTATTCTTTCAGTATCTGATTCCTAATAATTCCGTTTCCCATCAGAAGATAAAAAAGGTTTAAACTTTGATTTTCTAGGTCTCATGAGCAAATGTCAGTAAAGTTGGTCGACGATATTGTTGATAAGCACTATATTGAAATTGATCCAGAAATGATCAGAAAAGTCAAGGTAAGCTGATTTTCTGTGTTTTTATTGAGTATCTTAGCATCCTTTTGTTTAATTCTTCCAATACTATTATAGTATTGGATAGAGTTGAAGAGACTAATGAAGTTGTTGATTCTCACCAAATAACTGGCGCATGATCACTTGGCACTATAATGACTTATTTTGTAAAAATTCAGGATGACATGGTTCCTTAACTATAAACTAACTTGTATGTTGTTGCATCTAGAAAATATAATTAGTGGTTTAACTGTTCTTTTGTTTGGAGATTCTCTGTGTAGTACTAGTCTACACTACATTACATGGAAAATTAAATTTCAAACCATGTGTTGCTGGATGGCTTGAGAAGGTTGTCTGATCACCAATCTCCAACCCCCCTCCTTCCAAAAATTAAAAAAAAGAGGAGGGGCTGGGGAGATCCTCTCTTCACTATGGTACAGTTTCTCGGATGATTAAATAACAAATTTAGATTTTCTGTTTTCATGGTTTTTATTAATTTTCCTGTGCAGGAGATGATACTGGCGAGCTCTGAATTTGTACGGCCAATAGTAAGATCTTTTTCTAGATAACTTTGTGTTTGTTCAGATAGTTTTCATTCTATTTGGTGTCATTTCAAATTTATTGTCTATTTCCAGTCTCTAATTTGTATGTAACATGTAGGGCTCAGGGGAGAAGCATTTCTTGTATGATATTGTTGCAAATGGCCGAAATGGAATTGATGTGGACAAGTAAGATATGGTTATTTTTCTGTTGGAAATTTATTATATTTCCAATTTTTCATCCAAGCTTCTTTTTTCTTTTTTATATAAATATTTTTGCTTCATACTATTACTACTAAATTTTAACCTTTCAATAAATTAAAAATTCACAGGTTTGACTATATTGCCCGTGATTGCCGAGCTTGTGGTCTTGGGTGCAACTTTCAGTTTCAGAGGTTTTATTGAACTTTTAACTAACTTTATTTGTTGGTGGGGCTTTGATTTAGGTATATAATTGAAAGTTTTCTCTGGTATCGTGCTTTCTTTTCCATTTCCAGGTTAATGGAGTCAATGCGGGTATTGGGTGATGAGATCTGTTATCCTGCTAAGGACTGTTAGTATTTTCAATCAAATTCATCTATTTCACATTTAATTTTTAAATCTCCTGCTTATGAATTGGTATTTTTGCTAGATCTGACCATCCACAAGTTATTTGCCACTCGGGCAGATCTGTATCGAACAGTTTATACACATCCAAAAGTAAAGGTAAAATGGATAAAATTATTCTTCAATCAAATAATATTTTCATCTGTATGGAGAGGCACATAACTCTCCTTTCCTTATTTTCATATCCCCACATCCCCAAAAGAATTACTATTAAAATTTGAATTCCTCTTATTTAATATGGGAATCTTCTTTTTCAGGCAATAGAGCTTATGGTGGTTGATGCACTTTTAAAAGCAAATGATTATCTAAATATTTCATCTTTCATTCAAGATCCTTCTAAGTACTGGAAGGTTTCAAGAGCTGCTTACTTGAACTTTGGCGTAATGATAATCTTGTGTTTATATCATGAACTTCTTTGTTATCTTTCTTCCTTTGTAATGCAGCTAGATGACACGATAATGAAGACTATCGAGACCGCTTCAAACCCAGAACTGAAGGAATCTAGGGACTTAATCATGCGCATTCGTAGGAGGAATTTATACCAGGTAGCCAAGCTAGCTAATAACTCCTTTCATACTCTAAACTAATGTAAAATGTAAGTAATAATGGCAATAAGCAGATCTCTTGTATTTTCAAAATGTTCATATTTTCATAATGTCGATGAACCTGTTATTTTGCACTTGTAGGGACTTGAACCTGTGCATAAAAATGTTGATGTTTATAATGTTTTGTCTTTTCTCTGTGGCAGTTTTGTAATGAGTATGCTGTACCAAAGGACAAACTAGAAAATTTCAAAGCTGTCACTCCTCAAGATATTGTTTGTTCCCAGGTCAGGTCCTTATTCAACCTAGCTATATACACTGAAAAAAGAAGTTACAAATCAGCTTTTTTGAAAGAGAATAGTGGCATGAGAGAGAGAAGAAAGATGTCTCATAAAAGAGATGTGACACGAGGAGAGAGAAAAAAACCATTAAAAAATTTATAGTATTTTGACCGTACTACGCCATTTATAGAACATCATTGTAATTCCATGCCTTTTCTTTTGGCATTTGGCACATCTCATGAAACATGGATTTTGGTGTTTGGTGTGCCAAATGCTAAATATTCAACTGGCTTGTGTTGTGTTCTTTGAAAGCGGGTAAAGCTGAGTCTCTAATATTGAGTGTAATTCAATCTGATATCATAGAAAAATGGTGGAGTGATACTAAAAGAGGAGGATGTTTCAGTTAGCAATGTCAGGATTGATTTGACTCGGGGAAGGCAAAATCCTCTAGAAAGGTACTTGAAGAAGTATGAAGCATTTATGATGAATTTAATTGGACTTTTCTTCTTTATAATTTATTTATGTATTTTTGGCATATACCTTTGCCCTCTTTTTGGTGCATGTATCATCTTCCAGAATCAACTTTTTTAAGGTACGCAAATTTATTTTACTTACCTGAACCTTATTAGATTCTAGTTTTGTTTAAGCATATTGTCCTCAGCTTTTAATATCTTTGATCTAAGATTTGAAATTATTGTTTTCTTACTTTACTTCAGCATTACTAAGACAGGGTAAATGCATGTTTATAGTATTGCAAAATGCTGTTCAGCCAACTGATAACTGGCTTGCCAGTAATCTAAAGAGGGAACCTTGAAAATCGACAGTTTTTCTCCATAACAATTGATACAAGAGGAAGAAACATTGACATAACTTGGGGGGGGGGGGGGGCCGGTTAAATTTTCAATGCTAAATATTAGTTCACACACCATTCAGTCTCCTTTTGGTTTAAGAAACGTTGAGAGCACTTTGCTGCCTCAATTTATTTTTGGGGTCCTTATTCATGCTTCTGTTGAGGGAGAGTTTTGTAATGTTGTATGTTTGTATGGTAGAAACATTGAGAGAACGTATTACCTGCTACTTGCAGCAGTTAATTTCTAAGTTTTGTAGGGGATAATAATGATAAGATTAAAACCCCATTGTACATGAGATATTCTAAAGAAAATCATGTTGGCAAAATATTGATTAGAGGGGATGTTATCAAATTGAAAAGAAGAGGAAATGAAAGGAAAGCAGTTGTATCAAGTTTGAAAGATTTCTGTTAGGATTTCTTTGTAGCATCATTTCTAACAGTTCAGGTTTTATTCAGGATTATGAGAGTGAAGATAAATTCTCGATACCTGATGATCGCATTAGTCACTTGTTGCCTACATCATATCAAGATATGATAGTGAGGGTGTACTCTAAAAAGCCTGAACTGGTCTGTAAGCTACAATGCTAACACATTTTTTATTAAAATTTCTTCTATTCTGGTAGCAGTAATGTTCTCTCCTTTTCCTGATTTTACATTATAGGTGGCAGCAATCTCCGAGGCTTTTGAAAATTTTCAGTTACGTACGTATGGGATTAAAGCACAAGTGCATGCAACACCAGAGAAGAAGAAACGTCGTCTATAAGGTCACTGATGGTGGCTGCCTCTATATATTTCCCATATGAAACAAAAAGGTTAAATAATTATCGTCTTTTTGTCTAATCTTCCTGTCAAGCTATTTGCCAGACCACAAATTTCTATATAGTTAAAGCATCACACAACACAGGTTTTATTTAATTAGTGAGTTTCACCCTGTCTTAGTCACTGTGGTTTTGTGAAAGATCATTCAAATTGCATAAAATAGATTTGTAAGTAGTCTATTGTTGATGGCCTATTTTTAAATGGGATAATCCATCATTTTTGTATAATTAACTATCAATGAAACAGCAAGCTTCTATTTCCTTTGTTCTTGTACTTCCAATGGTAAGATACATTGATTCAGAGTTTGACATATAGGTATGTTCTTTTGGTGTGTGGCCATAAGAATCGTCATCCTTGAGAATTAATACCACCAGCAAATAAATGGATTACCAGGACATTTTCCTTTTCTCAAAACTATGCCATTTGTGGTCATCAGAAACACTTTGGTGCTTTGTTTTTCCTATTTAGGGTGTGGATGTGGGTTTTCTTTTTTTATGTGGTGAGAATTGAGATAAATCTGGAATCTTGGGAAGGAGACTAGAAACTTTTCTTAATTAAATTTAAACAACATATAGTACAATAGTATGTTTGAAATTATTAAAAAACAAACACGTGTTTAAATTTAATTACAAAACTTTATATAAATGCACATAAGATTTTCCCTGTCAAGTCTCTAGTATCTCTATCATGCCCACCTTTGGAAAACCAATGGAACTCTGGTCCCGTGACCATTAAGTCGAGTCCCTGTGGCTGTGTGTGACCTCTTTTCATGCCAGATTAAGTCAAAAAGTATGGGCTTCACGGGCATGTATATATAATATAGGGCTGCAGTAAATACTAAAAAGCTTAGATATGAGAGAAAAGTAGTGATACACAGCTGAAAATCGTGTATTAACAGAGAGTGTGTATGGGTGTATGGAAGTGTATAACTCAGCGTGTAAAATCGTAATTAGAAATCCTATTCCTACTCACAAAGGTGTTTCTCCCACTAGTTCAGGTTTTCTTGGTCTGTATTCAGGCTCGTATTTTGGGTTTGGGCTACTAAACGGTAAGAATAGTTGTGTAAAACTAAAACATCTAAGCCATTGAATTTAGATCTTGACCACTTCTCTAGGTGAAAATCCTCTAGGCTGAGATGGAAATTCTAAAGAATAATTAAGTGTAGGTTCAGTTGAAAGCAAGTTAGGCATCTGTCGGCAAAGTGAAAAGTAAGCGTATGATGCAATTATTAATTATGTTAATTTAACCTTATAAATTTTTTTAAAAATGGTTGAATATCTCTCTTCTCTTTTTATTAATTAAATTCATATCGAAAACCACCATTCACAATAAGTATATATAAAACATTATTTTCCTCAAGTATCTAATAATTTTCCACTATTGTTGTCAAATAAAATTTTTAAGTACTTTTAAAGGGAATTTTAAAGTATTTTATTTATTATTATTATTATCTATTTATATTTTTATTTTTATTTATTTTGAACCTAAGGAGGGTGTTCAGACGACATGCCTCATGCAAATTGACGAAATTATTATTTTTTATACATTAGGTTCTTCAATTTGTTCTAAAAAAAATATTATAAGGTTATTTATTTAAATTCAAACACATTGTTGCACTGACCAATAGAACACAACCACTATTATCTTTCTCAAGGACAATAAAATCTAATACAGATTTAAGTTTGAATAAGATAATTAATTTAGAAATCTAATGTGCTGCACCCAAGGAAATATGCCTAAATTTTACCCTTATCATATTATATGTTAATCACAATTTGTCAAGTTATGAAAAAACTTGTGTTAATGGAATTATTGTTCTTATCTTTGCCAAGGGTTCAAAAAATTTTACTCAATCATGAGACTAATAGAAATTAATCCTCAAAAATGAAAGTGATATCCTTTTTTGAATGGATTTTTTGGGGGAGCTGGTATTTGGTGTCATAAGTATATGAGAGTTATCAATATGCAATGGTTATTTGTTACCCATCTCCGTAGGAACCATCCTCATGTGAGTACTATTATGCATAAAACTACAACAGTAAATTTTTTTTTGGGGGGGTTTGGGAGGAGGGGGGGGGGGGGGGGTTAATTCTATTGTTCAACCTTTTTTTTTCCAAAGAATTTAAGAGAGTTGGAACTTTGACCCCCACAAAGACTTTTATAATTATTATGAATGTACTATAGGAAACCCAAATTGATTCAATGTGTATTCCTAAATCTCATTTTTCAATGATCGGTAGTGTGTTTAAACACATGTTTTTAGTTTTTTTGGAAATACGTGTGGGTGAAAAATACCGAACTGTCCCTAAACATTTCATTTTACCATTAGTCAACAATAATTTACAATTTTACATATTTTGATGCAACAAAAGATTTTTTTAACAAGTAGTACTAGTTTTGTTAGTTAGTTTAGTCAACATTTATATGTTTGGAATCAAAACAAAAAGATATTAGTTTTGTTAGTTGGTGAGCCGAGGATCAAAAAAATTAATGACACGAAGATCATGAAGGAGTTGATCATGGAGGAGTTGACCTTGGATTTATGCTAAAAGATCCGAGATCAAGTCCTCCATCAACAAGCCTATTTCTACATCGTAAAAGGCAGTCAGTGTTGCTTGGCCGAGTTCAAGACCATGCCAATCCAATATTAAATCTAGTTTATATATATATATATATATATATATATATATATATATTTATATATATTTTTTCTTTTTCTTTTTCTTTATTTCTGCCATATCCAACCGTCCCAAATTTGTTTACCCTGTTTTTCTTGCTATTTACCAAACTTCCACCTTTTCCTTTTTTAGTATTTCATTAGTGATTTCTTTTTCATAAGTTGTTGGATGTAGTGAAATTTAGAACTTATTCAATTTTTTTGAGGGATTATTATTTGTATAGTTTAAGGATGATATTTATTTTTTAATAATGTTAATATGTTTAACATATATATATATATATGTATTCTTTTTTTTAATAAATAAGACGTGAAAACTCACATAAACATTGCTAAACATTTTTAGATATTTTTTAATAAATAATATCCGCTATACAAAATTGTTGATTAAATTAATTAGTTGGACTAGAAAATAGGGATCGATTTCTTTATGATTCTTTGTCTGCTCTGATTTAAAAAATCATACAAATACCACGTCAGTAAATGCATGTCACTTTAGTACTAATGGAAGTTAAAGTATTTTTTTTAATTAAGTGGGGTTCATTAACAATCATTTGGAGCATAAGAAAGTGGCAAAAGTTCTTGTTTGATTGCTTATTTGAAGTACCTGTACCTCTAATACAACCTTCCCCATATCGACCAGTTTTGTTTAAAAAGAGAGATTCAAAGCTACATGCCATTTTTGTACTCACAAAAGTTATTTTTTATTCTTTTTTTTTAAGAGGGTTTCAACTTATTGTGTTTTTTTCTGATTATAGTTCTTTATTATTAGACCACAAACTAAGATATCAATCAATTTTTAGTGTAGGTAGGAATTAAACCTCGGATTTCTTATTCAACCATAAAAAACTTTACTAATTGATCTAACTAAAACACATTATTCACAAAAGTTATGATTGTTTTCTTTATTAAGTGGAAGTAACACTACTCATTTTTAAAATCACTAAAATGGCTATAAATTTCTTGTTTGCATTGCTTAGCTCGTTTTAAAGCATCTCTCTAAAATCCAACCTTCCCCATATGAACCATCTCTTTTCCTTTTATTATAGAGATCTCCTTTTGTGCCTGTCTGTATGTCTCTGTATTATAGTATGCAACTAATGCAATCATGTAACTGAAACTCCCCTAGTATGGAAAAAGTGAAGAATCCTAGACCACTCACAATTTCTCTTTCTTCCCAGCCAGGCAGTGCCCAAAAATTCATATTACTTAATCCCCAAATCTTGGCCTTCCCTTGCAATATGTGAGGTATTCTATTCATGTGTGATTCCACCCTTTTTAGCCTTTTTGCATAAGAGGAATTAAAAAAAATTAGATGCCATGAAAAGATTAACCTATTGACCCAATCATGGTGCTGCAGTTGCTGTCCATATGCCATGTAGTCATGATATATTTTTTGATTGGATCTTTGACATTAATTTAATTTCAAAGTAATGGTAAACATTTATTTTTATTGTACCAATAGCTTGCTTCTTCTTCTTTTTTTCCTCTTTTTATAATACGAGTCTATTCTTTGTCTTTTTAAATATAACCATTCAGTAATCAATGCAATGCACAATAAATATCGATTCTACCATTTAAATAAAATATGATAGGTAAATATTCTAATAAAGGCTCTATATATAGAATAAAAGATATATATATATATATATATTTGAACAACGACGTATAAAATTGTTAAGTATAAAATTATAAGGTAAAAAAAAAAAAAAAAAAAAAAATTTATAAGGTTCCCACTATTGAAAAAAAAAAAAAAAAGTAATGCTATAGACACAAACTATTTTACAACATTTTTACAAATTGCTGATGTAGCAAATTCTTACTAATTCTAATATGGAAGAAATTATACAGTACTTTGGTGGACCACGTCACTTGTCTACCATTCCACTAAAAGACTTTCATTTGTTTAAAATTGCTAAGACAGTATTTAATTTCTGTTTAAAAAATTTCTAACTCAGTAATTTTAAACAAGTGGGAGTTTTTTAGTGAAATGGTAGACCACGTCACTTGTCTACAATGAGAACCTTATAATTTCTCCTAATATGGGTCCATCACTAATATCACATTTTTACTTACAATAACTATTTGAAAAATACTAAAGCCATATCAGCAATTTGTAAAAATGTTGTAAAATAGTTTGTGTTTGTAGTATTACTTAAAAAAAATTAAAGTTCCTTTTAACGAGTGTCTTACATGCAAAGGTTAATGGACTATAATGCCAATCTTCAAAAAAGAAAATACAATTGTCAATAATTAATTAACTTGCAAGCACAAATTCATTGTGGTTGTTAGTGCTTTTATAGATATTTCTATATAATGTGATTTTATTTTTTGAAAAGTGTACAAAAATATTATTTAATGGAGTATTATATGTACCATAACTTGCCCTTAGGGCATTCCATAACATAAATTTAATTATAATTTGAAGAACCATATATCAACTAAACAAAAGTTGAGCTTTTATTGTAAGTTTTAGTAAGCTCAACTAGTAAAATATTTTGTCATCGAATAAGAGATTTGGGTTTCAAACCATGCCTACACCAAATACCAATTGGAGTTGTTAGGAACATATTTTATGTAATTGACTAATCCTTTGATAAAATGCACTTTACTTGTAATTAGGTAAATCTAGGATGAGTTTAAGATTTCAAGAAACATATTGTTAAAGTCAAGTATTAAAGTCATGAAGATCTGACCAAGAAACAAGTGAAGAAGAACTGTTCATTAAAGCTCGACAGGAGTCTCAACAGAATCCTTTCTATCGAGATTTAATGTTGAAACTCGACAAAAGCTTGACACAAGCTTTTTCTGTCGAGACTTACGAAATCAGAATTTCTAGATTTAATTTTCAGCCCATGTTTGTATATTTGTATAGGGTTTCTTTTCTCACAACCCTAGACATATACAAAGCTTATTTTAAAGGCAATCATACATGGAGAATATATGCAGAAAGTGACCTAGTTCATTATTCTCTTTGAAGAAGCTACTGCATCTTTACACCAAGGGTTTTGTAATTAAGGAGTGTTGAGGTCTAAAAAGGATCATAGTGAAGGAGGCCTAAAAGAATGAATCAGCCCCAAAAGGAAAAAATCAAGCTAAGTCCAAAGTAGCAGATGCAGGGGAACCATGAAGGAATAAAAAAGGCCCAGGAGACTTGAAGCCCAGACGAAGAAGCATCCAAAAGAAAAAAAAGAAAACCACGGCAAGGGATAAGAAGTTAGGATCCTCAGCAACCATCAAGAGGCGCGGATCCTTTCAGGCACAAAGACAAAGGAAGACTAGGACAGCTCGAAAGAAAAAGACAGAAGAAGAAAATAAGAAACAAAAGCAAAAGAACACAAGCGCCAATAGAACCCAGCGACCTCTCATGGCATAGACAGAAAAAAAAAATCTCGGGGAACCAGAACAGGGAAGCACAAAAAAAAGAATGATAACAAGCGGCTTTTAAGTTGGCAGAACAGGATTCCGCCCAGATGGGAAAGAAAAGGGAAAAGTGGAAACTGCCAAAAAACAGGGATGTCGAGAAGGGCATACCTCAGCACATCCCAAAGAAGGTGGCCAACCAGGAACTTTCAAAAGAATCAAAGCTGAAAGAAGGAAAGAATGAGAAAAACGGGAAATGGGACTTACCGAGTGATAGGCATGGAACATGCTCTGTTTGCAAGAAGGCAAAACAGGGGAACCAACGGTTCCCCGGGAAGACCAAAACTCCATTATAAAAGGAAGGGATGGGTTGTGAAGAAAGGGCAGTGAAAAAAGAGAGAAAAAAGAAGAGATTTTCTAGAGAAAAAACTATCAGTAAATCTGTGGTGAAGAAAAAGAAAACACTAAGGGAAAACGAATATTGCTTTCCGGTATCCTGTGAAAGCCACTATTGCACATACTCGGATTCAAAGAGAATCAAACTTTGCAAGTTTTGAAGGCTGAAATAGCCACTCAAGACGGTAATTTTTGAGCTTGATTGAACCTTGTATCACGTCCTAGTAAGCTTTCTGTAACTTGACAGACAACGTATTAATAAAATATGCCTCATTAATCCCAGGATCCCCTTAGCATTAATTTTGTACCACTTTGCTAATCCTGCTTCTTTCCTTTTGAATTTACCTTGTTGTTTTTTTTGGCATTCTTCAATACGAATATCCTTGCTTGTCATTTTTTTTTTATTGTTAGGAGTATCCCCTGTACATCACTTGATTCTTAAACAGCTTGTTAGCTGCGGTGAGTCAAGGCCCGGTTCACCAAACCTTTTATTTAGGCCCGGGATCCTTGGGCCTGAGTGTCACAGAAAAAAGGCACTCTCACAAGGAGTTTCCTGATCTTCATCGTTGATGAACTGAAAAACTTGCAGCCAACATCTTCTTCAAGTTGTTGGTGTTAGTCATGTACTTGGATTCATGCATCATTGGTTAGTCATGTACTGGGATTCGAGCATTGAACTGGAAGATTGCCACTACAATATAAGTTCAATTGGATATTAGGGTAAGGGTTCAATTGTAGGTTGGTATTTCGGGATAGGCCAAAGGGTTTGGTAAGATTCCTTATACTTGTAACCGCCTGTGATTGATGATCATGGATTCTTGGGAGTGGTGACCTAAAATTCACTCGGTAGAGTTTTGCCTCGGTGATTCTCCCCATTCGTAAACAAATCACCCGTGTCAAATTTATTTTCCATTGCATTTAGTATAATTGGTGATTTGTTTGTACTACCACGATATTGCATGTAATTAAAATCTAATTAATTAACTTGGATAATTAATTAATTTGCAAGGGGTTAATTCATTTTAACCCAATAGGAGTTAGTCCTTAAGGATGCTAACCCTTTTTTAAATCCCTATTTAAATATATAGTTATTTTTCTATAAGCGGTCATTTTTTTTTCTACAAGCTATCATTGTATATAGATAGTGGACACCTTTTTTAAAGAGTTTCTCATTTAAAGATGCTAACCATTAAGTAGTATTTTTGCTCTATCTCTTGAGCAAATCCATTTTAAAACTTACAATTATTTTTCTAAAAAACAGTTACTGTATGTTATCGTGTTTTGACTCAAGACATATAATAAATAGATTGTGGACATGTTTTAAAGAGTTACCCATTTAAGGATACTAACCATTAACTGGTACTTCTGCTCTATTCTAAGCAAATCTCTGTTAAAATTTATTGTTATTTTTATTTAAGTAGTTACTGTATGGCATCATGCTTTGACTTGAGACACATGATATATGGATATTGGACATATTTTAAAAATTCAATCATTTAAGGATACTAATCATTAACTAATACTTCTACTCTATCGTGAGCAAATCCTTCTTAAAATTTATTTTTCTATAAGTAGCCACTATGCCATCCTACTTTGGCTTGAGACACATAATATATAGATAATGCACAAGTTTTAAAGAGTCACTCACTTATGGATACTAACTATTAACTATTACCTTTTCTCTATCATGAGCAAATTCCTTTTAAAATTAATAGTTATTTTTCTTTAAGCAGTCTTCGTATGCCATCGTGCTTTGACTCAAGACACATAATAAATAGATGGTGGACACGTTTTAAAGAGTTACCCATTTAAGGATTCTAACCATTAACTGGTTCTGGTCTATCATGAGCAAATCCATTAAAAATTTGTAGTTAATTTTCTTTAAGCAGTCATTGTATGCCATCTTGCTTAAACTCGAGACACATAATACATAGATGGTGGACATGTTTTAAAGACTTACCCATTTAAGGATTCTAACCATTTGCTAGTAGTTATGCTCTATCATGGAGTCTTTTGGGTTAATATTACAAAATCTGAACTTAATTTGCGTTATAGGTACTGTTTGAACTTAATTGGGGAATTGAGGGAAGAGAAAGAATTTCGGCAATAGTGTTGCCGAAATTCAACAAAAGTAGGAGAGAGAAAGAGAAAAAGGTGGAGAGAGAAAGAAGAGGAATTTCGGCAATGCTGTTACCGAAATTCCTCTGCCCAAATTCCTCCCGGTCCTATGTAAAGAAGCAATTGCGGCAATGCTAATGCCGAAATAGGAAAAAAAAAGAAAATTTTTTTTGTGGTAATTGTGGCAATGGCATTGCCGAAAATGGGGGAAAAAAATTGAATGGAATTATAGCAATGTCATTGCCAAAAATGAGAGAAAAAAAATGTTGTTGCCGAAATCTGGGAAATTTTTTTAAAAAAAGTGTTACGTTCACAATATTTTTATAATACTTTCACAATAAATAACAGGTGATTAGTTATTATTAGTTCAAATTTGATTTTAACACTGAGATTACTTTTTTAATCTAATAATAACAACCTGCCATTTAAAATTTGTTGTAAAAATATTGTAAAAATTATGTGTACCTATCATTTCTTAAAAAATAAAAAATAAATAATAGAATTGTGGCAATGGGATTGCCGAAATAGGTGTAGAAAATTTTCACCTATTTCGGCAATGCCATTACCGAAAATGTGAGAAAAAAAAAAAGAAAAAAAGAAGAAGGAGAAGAATTGTGGCAATGGGATTGCCGAAATTCGCATGGCCTCGCAATCCCATTGCCACAATTCTTCTCCTTTTTTTTTTTTTTTTTTTTCTCACATTTTCGGCAATGGCATTGCCGAAATAGGTAAAAATTTTCTACAACTATTTCGGCAATCCCATTGCCACAATTCTATTATTTATTTATTAAGAAATGATAGGTACACACAATTTTTACAATATTTTTACAACAAATTTTAAGTGGTAGGTTGTTATTATTAGATTAAAAAAGTAATTTTAGTGTTAAAATCAAATTTGAACTAATAATAACTAATCACCTGTGATTTGTTGTGAAAGTATTATAAAAATATTGTGAACGTAACACTTTTTTTAAAATTTCTTCCCAAATTTCGACAACAACATTTTTTTTTTCCTCTCATTTTCGGCAATGACATTGCCATAATTCCATTCAATTTTTTTCCCATTTTCGGCAATGCCATTGCCACAATTACCAAAAAAAATTTTCTTTTTTTTCCCTATTTCGGCAATGGCATTGCCGCAATTACTTTTTTACATAGGACCAGGCAGAAATTTGGACAGAGGAATTTCGGTAACAGCATTGCCGAAACTCCTCTTCTTTCTCTCTCCAACTTTTTCTCTTTCTCTCTCCTACTTTTGTTGAATTTCGGCAACACTGTTGCCGAAATTCTTTCTCCTTCCTCAATTCCCCAATTAAGTTCAAACAGTACCTATAACGCAAATTAAGTTCAGATTTTGCAATATTAACCCAAAAGACTCTCTATCATGAGCAAATCGCTTTAAAAATTTATAGGTATTTGTCTTTAAGTGGTCACTGTATACCATCTTGGTTTGACTCGAGACACATAATATATAGATAGTGGACACATTTTAAAGAGTTAGTCATTTAGGGATACTAACTATCAACTATTACTTTTGCTCTATCATAAGTAAACCCCTTTTAAAATTAACAGGCATTTTTCTTTAAGCGGTCACTGTGTCATCCTGCTTTGACTTGAAACACATAACAAATAGATGGTGGACATGTTGTAAAGAGTTACTCATTTAAGGATACTAACCATTAACTAGTACTTCTGGTCTATCGTGAGCAAATCCATTTTAAAATTTATAGTTACTTTTCTTTAAGCAGGCGTTGTATGTCATCCTGCCTTGACTTGAGACACATAATACATGGATAGTAGACACATTTTAAAGGGTTACTTGTTTAAGGATTCTAACCATTAGCTTATAGTTATGCTCTATTGTGAGCAAATTCCTTTTAAAATTTATAGTTTTTTTTTTTTTTTGGTCTCTAAACAGTCATGGTATGTCGGTTTGCATTGACTCGAGACACATAATATACAAATAGTGGACATGTTTCAAAGGGTTAGTCATTTAAGGATATTGACCATTAACTAATACTTCTGCTCTATCATGAGAAAATTCATTTTAAAATTTATAGTTATTTTTCTATAAGCATTCACTGTATGGCATCTTCTTTTGACTCGAGACACATGATACATAGATAGTGAACACATTTAATTTAATGATTTATTTATTTAAAGAAGCTAACCATTAACTAGTATTTCTGCTTTATTGTGAACAAATCCCTTTTAAATTTTTATAGTTATTTTTCTATAAGCAGTCACTGTATGCCATTTTGATTTGACTCGAGACACATAATGTATAGATAATAGACACGTTTCAAAGAGTTACTCATTTAAAAATACTAACCATTAACCAGTACTTCTGCTCTATCATGAGTAAATCCCTTTTTAAATTCATAATTATTTCCCCATGAGCGGTCACTATCTACTATCTGTTTTGACTCGAGCCTAGGTAGTATACATGTTTTAATGAGTTAGTTATTAGGAATAAAGATGATAAAATGTCTAGCCCATCTAAGATGAATCTGGCCATCTCGGTACAAAACCTATTTAAAGAGTTGCAAAACCAATATTGATTTATATTAAAGGTACTATTAATTTCACACAAGTTTGTTCACATACGCAAAAAAAACAACTGAAATTGTACATTGTTTTAGTTTTTTTTTTTTTTTTTTTTGTGTGTACGTGTTCAACGCACAATTTTGGTTTTTTTTTTTTTTTTTTTTTTTTTTTTTGCGTGCGAGTATGAATATATGTGAAACTGTGTGTGCACACGCAACAAGTTGTAGCCTTATAAAGAAGACTTCATACTGTATACAATAGATGAACAAATAGATTCCTATGTTCTGTATTTTTAATGATTCCAAATTTAATAGTCAAATGATGTAGTAGAACAGTAAGATAACGCTGTTGGACTTTTTAAGCGCACCTTATCATATGGGATTGGAATTTTATCCAATTCAAGTAACAAACGGAACCTCCTAACCACACATGCAAGTATGAGACCTTCCCGTTTTCACCTCTATTCCAATTTCCAAACACAACACAAAGCCGTTCTAGCTAAGAGAGTGATGAACAGTACTCCTTTGGAAGCTGTAATAATACTATTATAGTCTAGTTAGTCTTTATAGAAAAAAAGGTACATTGACCGTGCGTGAATACCATAAAAATAACAACGCCAGCCACACAGGCTGAGAGAGAGAAGTGGTTCAGAAATACACGTCGTAGAGAGAGATAGGTGGGTCAGAAACACACGTCGTGTTCAGGCAATATCCATGTGCCCACATGGATGATATAGTCTAGAGACTAAGAGAGAGAGTTACTCTGTTACTGATACTACTACTACTTGTAGACAGACATCATTATAATCCAGAGCAGTCAGCACCACCACAACCACAACAACAAGGAGCAGCGATAGTTAAGTGAAAAAACATAGATACACACACAAAAAGACACAAACTATCAATCAGAACCCGTTACTCTTTTTGTACCTTAACCGTTGAACTTTGACACGACCAACATAGAGAGAGAGAGAGAGAGAGAGAGAGAGAGAGAGAGAGATGAAGGAGAAGAGTGAAAGTGGAGGTGGGTATGTGAGAGCGGATCAGATAGATCTGAAGAGCTTAGACGAGCAGCTTCAGAGACATCTAAGCAGGGCATGGACTATGGAAAAGAACAAGAAGAGAGAGGAAGATCAGCAAGAGCAAGAAGCAGCAAGGTCCACTGTCACCAGGAGGCAAGAGTGGGAGATTGACCCCTCTAAGCTCATCATCAAGGCTGTCATAGCTCGTGGAACTTTCGGCACCGTTCACCGCGGCATTTATGATGGTCAAGACGTTGCTGGTAATAGTTAATATAACTGGAATACCCCTTTTTATTATTATTATTTTTTAAAAAAAAATTCTTTTGTTTTGTTTTGGAAATTCCATTTGTGAAAATAAACAAAACCCATTTCTCAAAATTCCATCTTTTTTGAGAATACCAATTCATTTCATGCAATATGGTATGCATATGAGCTATATTGTCTCTTTTGTTCTTTTTTTTCTCATTACGGTTGTTATTATGTGCTTGTGGCACACCATTTAGGGGCTTTCTGTGTTTTTTTTTGCCAAATTTTATGTGGATTTACTTTGTTATATTGTTAAATGACATGATTTTGGGCCTTTTTGGCTCAAAAATGGTTGGTTTTTGCAGTGATTTCTAACATATCGTTTTATCAACTTCTTGAAAGTGGTGCATCCCATTTATTTCTTATGTGTAACATAAGTCTTTCTACAAGTGGTGACCAAAGAATAGCTCAAAGTAGTGTTGGTCAAGAAGAATGTTTTATTTTTCCTCTTCATCTGAAACTGGCTGATTCTGGCTGTTATATGGTGGGGTTTTAGTTTAAACTTAGGCCTTTTTTTGGCTTAGCTGGCAAGGGCATCTACTGGATTTACTGTTGCTAGTTCCGCAATTTCAGTATTAATATTCTATATTCTCCATTGTTGCTCTATTCATGAGGAAATGCAGGAAAATAGATTAATTTTTATACTTTGGGCCTCTGGAAACAGCAATGTTTACTTAACTGAGCCAAATTCAGGTACCATGCTTAGTTAAAGTGACCTTTTTCTTGAAGGTAAGGAGCTTGAAACATAAGATTACAACTAACTTTATCTCATAACCCTTTGTTTTCTCAGCTACAAATTAGAGGAATAGTGTCGTGCTTCTTTCAGAAAATGACTACCTGTGAATTGTTTTTAATTTTTTTTTAATTGATAATCATGGGTGGTTTGTGATTGATCCTTGTAGATCTAGACTTGCAAAATCCGTGATTCACGAGACCAAGTTGAGTCGGCAGTTATAAGCATTAACTTTAAAGTTGTTTTTTTCTTAACTTTCATGTGTGATAATTTATTACTGACCTGCACTCATTTCATAACACAGTTTGTGGAGGTAAATAGCTGGACTTAAGAGTGATTAACTTAATATTGGTGACAAAAGTTTACTGCCAATATCTGATGCTGCCAAATGGATGCTCACTTTTGCAACTCACAAAAAGCCTCATACTGATCATTTTGATTTGGCTAGACAAATCAAATCCATTCTTTAATTTTACTCCATAACTATGTTTGGATATATTATGTAGTTTTTATTTGATCATCAAAACATAATGTATAATAAGAGTTTAATTTTTTATGGTTGCTGTTATTTTAATTACTAAATTAATATGATTTTTCATTAATGATGGCTATTGTTTTAGTTATTGTGAGTCAAATTGAAAGTAAAGCATTCTTTTTTCTCATTCTCAGTTAAACTTCTTGATTGGGGGGAGGAGGGCCACAGGTCAGATGCTGAAATAGCTTCTCTTAGAGCTGCTTTTACACAGGAGGTTGCTGTTTGGCACAAGCTTGAACATCCTAATGTAACAAAAGTAATATTTCATGTCTTCACTATTCTCTTTTGTTTCCATTTTTTTCATCACTTTCATGGAGTTTTAAAAGAACTAAAGAAGCAATGTGATAATGCATACATGGTATAAGATTATTATTTTGAAACAAACGTTTTAAAAAAAAAATTCTCAGGGAAACAGATGTTGCCTAAATCTCTTAACCCGGATTCGCAATTGAATAATTATGCTTATTTTTTTTGCCAAATTGGTAGGATGGATATTTATTTGTTTATTCTTATTATGTCTTACTCTTTAAGTGCACCCCTTTTCTTTTCTTCTCCCTCTCTTTTTTTGTTTTTTTGTTTTTTTTTTGGGGGGGGGGGGGGGGGGGGGCATTCAGGCTCATGTATCTTGAAAGTGGGTCCCATAGATAGTGCCTTCATCAAGCTTTTCCTTGAGAGATTTATTACTTACACTCAGTAGTTATGAAGGAGTGATTAACACGGGTAGATTTTGAATTCTTAGTGTTAAATCACCTTAAATTCTGTTTTGAATTATCCTTCACCTTGTCTTGCACAAGAATGGTATATATATATATATATATATATATTTTTTTTTTTTTCATTCTTAGTTATGAAAATTAAAGCTTTCATTCTTTTTTATGCTATACCTTTTTAGATTTATAGGTAGTTTTTACGAGGAATTCTGAATTCTCAAATGCAGATCACCTAAAGTTCTGTTTTATTTATTCTTTCATATTGTTTTGCAGAACATAAGCTATTTCATACTGTGTCTGGAAACTTGAAAAAAAAAAAAAAATCTAGCTAAACAACAAAAATTCTCATTCTTCTTAATGCTTCACCTGTTTAGATTTCTAGTTGACATGTTCAAAACCATAAACTCTTGAAATATTTGGTGATATATCTTCAGTTTCCTTCATTTTAAGGGTGAAACAATTCCTTTCAAATAAGGTAGGGATGGTGTTGTCAATGATCATGTAAAATTTCCATAAACCAAAAGCTTTCAAGTGATACATTATCTTCATGTGTACTTACATTTGCATTCTCATTTTCTTAAATCTACTTGTTTTAGATTCATGCAAAAGGAACATTTATTATATCATCAGTATCCAAAATGGATAGGAGATATCAGACACTGCATTAAAGATAAGATGGACTCTAATGTGGATCTTAGAGCTCAATTTTTGTGGTGTCTTATTCCTGGGCTTGTAAAAATCGGTGTTAAGCACTGCCTAAATATGCTAAACCAGAAGGTTGTCCTTTTAAATTTAATTTAATTTACTATTTTGTTTAACCACTTGTCGACATTCATGTTAAGTATGTTTAGAAATTTACATGAAAATTATCTTTACTGATTCATGCAAATTTCCAAATCCTTTTCTGCAGTTTATTGGGGCAACAATGGGTTCATCAGAGCTAAACATACAAACAGATAATGGCCACATAGGCATGCCGAGTAATATTTGTTGTGTTGTAGTGGAGTATTGTCCTGGCGGTGCTCTAAAATCTTACCTCATAAAGAACCGAAGAAGGAAGCTAGCTTTTAAAGTAGTTGTCCAACTTGCACTGGATCTTGCAAGAGGGTAAAACTCCACACCCCATCTTTCTTTTGTTTTATTCTTCAAATCTGTTGAATGTTTTTTTTTTTTTTTTTTTTTTTGAAGAATAAATTTAATTTGCTATATATTGGAATTTTGAATATCATGTTCACTATTATCCTCCCTTTTTATAGAATGAGCTATCTTCACTCCCAGAAGATCGTCCACAGAGATGTTAAAACAGAAAATATGCTTCTGGACAAGACACGCACTGTTAAAATAGCTGATTTTGGAGTTGCTCGTATTGAGGCTTCAAATCCTAATGACATGACTGGCGAGACTGGAACCCTTGGTTACATGGCACCGGAGGTATGCACTTGATTTGCATTAAAGTGAACTCTGTGACAAACCAAATGATTCAAATATCTCTCCCTCATGTGCATGCTTGATATACTATTGGGATGTGTTTCATCAATTTAAGTCATTGCAGTGGCCTCTGCTTATGTTGATCCTTGAAGCTGAGAATACTCATTAGTTAAAGCCCTAAGAGTGTACATGCTGCCCCTAATTGGTCCCTCAAAGCACAGGACATCTTCTATTATTCAGCAGCCACTACCTATGAAATTCAAGTTTATGAATTTTAGCATTCTTTGTTGTATTGCAAGGGAACAAAAGACAAATAGTTTCTGCTTAACTTTTGGATGAGTCTGGAAATTATGGTTAGCTTTAGTGTAGATTGATGTTTCCCATTTTCAGTGCTTGGCTTGGCTTTGCTTAAAGTACGGATAGCCTTTCAGATTTTAAACATGCAAGCATCTAACTTATCTTGAATGGAGCAGGTTCTCAATGGCAATCCATATAACAGGAAATGTGATGTCTACAGTTTTGGCATATGCTTGTGGGAGATATACTGCTGTGATATGCCGTACCCTGACCTCAGCTTCTCGGAAGTAACATCAGCTGTTGTTCGCCAGGTAGATAAAATATGTCAGATGTTATTGCTTGCATAGAACTAACAATAACAATAACAAGTTTATCAAAAAACATTAACAATATTAAACATAACAGCTCTTAGTAATATTGTGCTGTTGTTTTTGTTTTTCTTCAGCAACTAACGGCAGGACTTTTTCTATTGATAATAACAATTATGTCAACTTTTATTAGTTTTGTAAGCTAGAAAAGAAATTAAACTTGTATATATATAAAACCGCAGAACCTGAGGCCAGAGATACCCCGTTGTTGCCCAAGCTCTCTTGCAAATGTAATGAAGCGATGCTGGGATGCTAACCCTGATAAACGGCCAGAGATGGATGAGGTAGTGACCATGTTGGAGGCCATTGACACGTCGAAGGGTGGGGGTATGATCCCAAATGATCAGGCTCAGGGTTGTTTATGTTTCCGAAGGTATCGTGGGCCTTGAAATATTTCAACTCCTTGAAGCAAAGAGATTGTGGTGGTATGCAACAAAGTCATAAGAGTTCTGGATCCAATTTGTATCTTATTCAAAATTAAAAGGTTGAAAATGAAGGGAAAAGCAAACTGTGGAGGCTAAAAGCTAAGAGAAGCTCTCCAATATTTGTTACTCTATTGGACTATAGATTTTGTAAAGCTGTTTTTTTCTTTCTCATAATCTTTTCTCTTACTTTGAAAATTTTAATACATAATAGTTTAGTTGCTATGATCATAGGGCTTATCTGTTCTAACAAACGGGCATGTGCGTGGGCCTGCACTGATACACACATTCCTGAGTACCTGATGGCTCAACTCTATGGAGGTTATGAACTGTTGTACTTGATAATAGTTGTTTATCATGCCCTTTTTGAGGTCATCTAGATGTTGAGGGAAAAAGCTGAGCATATTGAACAAGTTGCCAAAGTTATCAATGGTTATGTGATCTAGTTGTTTTTTGTTTGTTTGATATATTATGAGGTCTAAACTTGGGTACAATTAAAGTATTGTATCTTAAATTCCCCAATTAAATTCATTCAACCAATGGGTTATTGACTAATAAGTTTAGAGCTGAATTTAGTTGCCATTAGAAGATATCCCTGTTTGCACTGCATTGGTCAATGCAGAAATGTGATTAAATTCAATTGAGTCGTAAGATACAATAAAATGTACCTAAGTTTTAACCTAGAGTATTATTATCTAAAGATGTTGATCAGCCAATTATTTATTTTCTTTCCAATTTCAAATATGCATAATTCTTTTTTGAAATAATTTTGAAAAGTATATATATATATATATATATATATATAATAAGAAGCTTTTTTATTATCTTCACACAAATTATAATAACTCAAAATTTCATATTCTCTACCTTAACCAAAAAAAAAAAAAAAAAAAAATTCTTGAAATCCGCAACAAACAAATCTTGGGATGAGTGAGAAACTGAGAATACATAAATTTGTTATGGGTCATGCTAAGTGCTTTTAGGATATTGGTCAACAATTCAGTTAAATAAAGTTTTTATGGGAAATGAAAAAAAAAATTAATATTTTGATAGTTTTTTTCATTTTTCATAAAAGTACTATCAAAACTTTCCTAAAATGAATTATTAATCAATATCTTAAGAATACTCGTTACTATTTCTCATTTGTTATTACCCCAGCCCCAACTTCCGATAAAGCCAAAATTGACCTTCCAAAAATTAACATTTCTTTTTTTTTTTTTTCTTAAAGAGAAGGTTCGGAGAAGCAACATGATACATCTGCTTCTGTTGTGAGTTCCTAATGCAACAAAAATCACAAAAATTGAATAAACTAGCATCAGCACCAAGACAACATAAAAGCTACAAGGTCAAACTTAACATCAAGGAGCAGCTTGCATCATCCAACTACTTTTATGAAGTTTTATTGAATCAAGAAATAGGTCAGAAGCACCAGCCAAATTGGACGCTACTTCTTTGTCATTGTTTTTTCTTGCTCGCTATTATGAAAAAGGTATTAAATTTCCAAACAAGTCATTATGATCAATGAAAGACCCAAAACCAATCAGATGATACAGTTCAAGGAGTTCAAGACAAACCATGTTCTGAGAAAATTATATTTATGTAGAGTAAGAAATCAAAATTAATTTTCTTCATAGAAAAACCTGGGAAATTTCAATGTTAATGTGTAATTTGGAGTTTATGTACTAACAAGAAATGGTACAAAGCTGACCAAAGGCGCAAAGCCACAAGCGTATTCACCAGAAGAAGCTCCCACTAAGGAAAAAATTGATTGTGTCCAAGAAAGAGTACATTTACAAAGTTTTTCCTCAAATTCTAAGAACCCATCAAGTTTTCATGAAATTCTAAGGCCCAGTTTTGTTGGATTTAAGGTAATCTTTTATCACTGGCACGATATAAGCCATAAATTGACCAGTAAAGCCCTCTTCAGTGGGACACATTCTGCTTCATCAACCTTACATGGATGATCAATCAGTGGTTACACACTTGCACCGACATTCTAGCTAAAGCTGGCTGAGTCCAGTAGGTTTTATTTTTTATTTTTTTATTTATATATATAGAAAGATGGTGATTTTTATTTCAGTAGTTACTATTTGTACTTGTGTTAGAAGCATTAGAATTTGATAGATTAGATACCGTGTGTACACATATAACAATTGCTAATGTATTATAGTTCCCTCTTCTATCCAAAAGAAAAAAAAAAAAACTTTTTGGAGATCCTCAATAACTATAACTTTAAATTGCAAAATTCACCTGTGGAATCCATAAGATAATTGAGCCTTTTAAATTAAACCAGTTTCTTGTGCCCCAGCAATATAAGCCATAAATTGACCAGTAAAGCCCTCTTCAGTGGGACACATTCTGCTTCATCAACCTTACATGGATGATCAATCAGTGGTTACACACTTGCACCGACATTCTAGCTAAAGCTGGCTGAGTCCAGTAGGTTTTATTTTTTATTTTTTTATTTATATATATAGAAAGATGGTGATTTTTATTTCAGTAGTTACTATTTGTACTTGTGTTAGAAGCATTAGAATTTGATAGATTAGATACTGTGTGTACACATATAACAATTGCTAATGTATTATAGTTCCCTCTTCTATCCAAAAGAAAAAAAAAAAACTTTTTGGAGATCCTCAATAACTATAACTTTAAATTGCAAAATTCACCTGTGGAATCCATAAGATAATTGAGCCTTTTAAATTAAACCAGTTTCTTGTGCCCCAGCAATATAAGCCATAAATTGACCAGTAAAGCCCTCTTCAGTGGGACACATTCTGCTTCATCAACCTTACATGGATGATCAATCAGTGGTTACACACTTGCACCGACATTCTAGCTAAAGCTGGCTGAGTCCAGTAGGTTTTATTTTTTATTTTTTTATTTATATATATAGAAAGATGGTGATTTTTATTTCAGTAGTTACTATTTGTACTTGTGTTAGAAGCATTAGAATTTGATAGATTAGATACCGTGTGTACACATATAACAATTGCTAATGTATTATTGTTCCCTCTTCTATCCAAAAGAAAAAAAATACTTTTGGGAGATCCTCAATTTATAACTATAACTTTAAATTGCAAAATTCACCTGTGGAATCCATAAGATAATTGAGCCTTTTAAATTAAACCAGTTTCTTGTGCCCCAGCAAATATATTGCATCAAATAAAGCTAGCCAAACCAAGTCGAGCAACACCCTAGAAATTGGTTTTATGATCAAGAATTTGTTTAAAGAGAGGATTGTACGATTATGTCATCAAGGAACAAATACTTGATGATACTATATTCCATCAATAAACAAGTGAATACAAGAATGCATGTAATATGGAATAAATCTGATCTTGGCGTTGGTACTGTCTTACAAGAATTCCTTCTCAACTTAGATGCTAAAATTCTCTCAAACTATCCAGAATCCTGGAATGAAAATTCAAACTTAAAATCACATAAATTATTAGGTTCATCAACAAATTTGATGGAAATGACCAATTAACTCTCATATGCAGTATTTAATACTAAAAATATAGAAAGGTAATTAGCCAGCAATCTTGTAGCTGGGGTTGACTAGATTATCCAAGCCAGCGACTACTTGAATTGACTCTATGACATCACCAACCTTAACATCTGCCAAATAATCCTCATTTTCTGTCACATAACCAAACACTGCGTAACGACCATCCAATATGTTGGCATTACTAGGAGTTAATTCACTTTCTTTCAGTAGCCAAAATATCTGGCTGGATGCAGAATTGTCCTCAAATTCCTGTCAACAAAATTTAAAAACAATATCTAGTTAGCCTTTCTATCATATTAACAAAATCATTGCATAGACATAGAGAACAGTAATGTTGGAAGTTCAAATTCTCACATCTCTTGCCATGGCCATCGTTCCAAATGCATTAAACGGAAGCCTTGTTTGAGCCTTGTACAGACCAAGCTCCTGTCCAAACATTCATGTTAAAACCGAAACCAACAAATCTTAGCAAACACATTAATTTAAACAGTAATAAAGGAAAGTTATAAAATTTGAAGTATATGAAAATAATTTTACGAAAGGAGGGACACTATCAAGGTAGTATGATAATGCAATCTAATATATATAGAGCTATTTGAACTGTAATATACCAAATGGCTAGAAAATTCTATGAATACTTAAGTAATCAACTAACTTAAATTTGAAGCAAACCAGGGAAACATAAGTCAGTCAAGGTTCCCATAGTCAATATCTAAAGTTTGCTTGACAAGGATGAGCTATCTGTTTAAAAGAGTGTATTTAAATTATTTCTTTTCTATAATAGTGTATCAAAATTACGTCAAATTTTTTTTTTTTTTCTGTAATACGCACTATAATAGAGTTGGAAAATATTGAGGCAATGTTGTCTAATTTGATTTTCTTTTAGTTTTAAATTTTGTCACCGCCTATGATCTCTTGTTTCGTCTTCATATGTAATAATAGGCACAAAAACACACAGACAGTTTTGAGAAGCTTACTTCCAAAGTTGCTCCATAGAAGGGTGCTTTCTCCCCTTCTGCCATGATTTCTAATGGTATTGTCCTGGTTTTCTCTGTACTAGGATCAATGAAACCCTCTGCAGGACCTTCAGGGTCACCGGTTTGAACAACAAAGCCATCAGCTGCAGCAAATGCAAGGGAACTTCTAAGCCTTGTTAAGACATAAGTAAATTTTTATTTGTCGCTATAACATGATGCATGGTTAAAAATATTTGTCAAGTCTATTGGTTATAGTATAAATTGAAAGATTGGGGAGCAAGCTAGTGTGGGTGAAAAGTGACAGTAAGATAGTTTGCAAGCTGCCAGAAGATATGGATTATTGTCAATCTATGCTAGTACATTGGTAAAAAAATATCTGACATCTTGTGAAATTGCCTGTGTTTGTGCAATTACACAACCAAGATATAAAAAAATAATTTAGTTGATGATGGTGTGCATGGCAGTTGAACCAGTAAAGTTCCTTTACCAAGGTAGCTGAAAAACATGATATTATCCCCTAGGTACAAGTAAGAATCAAATGCATTTAACTTGAGATGCGTTACCTCTTTGAATTTCCATCCCATCATAGAAGTGCCTTTCCACCAAGTCTATGAAATTCCCAGAAGTTACAGGTGCATTATAACCGTCTAGAACTATACGGAAGACACATTCATCTAGGTTAGGATTGTCCTTAACCTTGACCTTCATCTCCACAGTTGCTCGCCCCTTCAATAAAGGCATATTTCGGTATTCTTCAGGCACTTCATACGGGAAGCCATCCACCATATCCTCTTCAACACTGCAGAAACCCAATGCCCCAGGAAGATCTCAGCTGCAGTCAATGACAAGGGTATATATGAGAAGGAGTTTATCTTAGGAGGATTACTTTTACAAGTCCTTCTCAGTTTTTATTTTAATTCTTTTATTGGTAATTGCACACATATCCAATGAGCCTCGTAACCATTCCCTCACAGGATTAAGTAACAATCTTCATAACAAGTTTTCAATCTTGGACATTATTTTGGCACCTAAACCTTTTGTGCCGTTTAGCATTGTCTGAGAGAGCTGTAATAAACAAATCACATATGTATTGGAGGCCAAAACCCATGATAATGCTATTTTCACACAAGAGAAAAGCCCTGAAGGGCAAGAAGTTAGTCAATCACTACATAATTGGGTGAGCTAAACATTGAGCAAATTGAAGGGAAAAAGGAAGGATTCTTTATGGTTGACTTAAAAAATGAGAAATAAAAGTTCGAGGAAGTGAGGGATGACCAATCAATGGTAAGTGTATCAAATAAATGAATTACGATGGCCCTGGAAAGAGAATCCTGAGCCAAAATCCAGTGTCATATGAATCTAACCCAACAAGCAAAGATCTTTCGTTTATCAACCATTATCACCAAGCAATGGCATGAACAGTGAGCTCCACCCCAACATTAAAGTATAGTTTGCCTTAATCTAAATACCTAAATTAAGCGGAGAAGACCAGCACTCAGTCTACAAATCCTCTTTCATTATCCAACAGCAATACTTCCTCAAATCATCTTCATAAGAGTTATGATCGTATCAAGCATCATAAAGTAACAATTAAAAGTCAATTTACATGGTAAGAGCCATATGTTTATGAAATTCCTACATCTGAAGTTAACCACTCACAGCCTGAGATTTTCAAGTAATGCTGAAAACCAAATCAGATAGCACAGCCATTTTCTAATCCTAAAACCATCTAGACACAGCTTTAGATTTAAATACTGCTGAAAGCATAAGACTATTCAATGCTCATTCCAGTTCTTATATTGAGTTATAGTGTGGCCGGCCATTCAATTGTCAGCATGTTGTATGTTATATTTCTACAGCCCCCCACCCCCCCCCCCCCCCCCCCAAAAAAAAAAAAAAAAAACCTGCAACAATACTCACCTTCCAACATATTGAAGTAGCTCCTTCTGTTTTGGTGCTACTGCATCTCTATTCCTATCCTCCACTATTTGTTGAAGTTCATCCATTCCTGCTTCCAGCTTGTCTAGAAGTTCTACTCCACGGTCCTTCTTTGACTCTGCTAACCCTGATATAATTAAAGTTTTCCCCTGCTTGAGGGCTCGAGATGCCTGCTTCAGATTCTACATTTTCAAGCAAAATTGAATCTCAACTTTATACTCTAGCTCTTTTCAACATATACATAGATATTTATGGATATTAAACATTTTAAGTGTCTTACCCTTTCCACTGAATCAAGTGCCTTGACTCCAGCAACCTTAAGACTGTCTGTGATGTCTTCCAGTGGTTTTTGAACTTCCCTGATAGCTTTATTGTCAATAGGCAGCGCATATCTCAACAACGCCTCCGGGTCCTTGATGGGAGGTCCAGATATCAACACAGACAGATCAGGAAAAACTGGACTAGCAGCATAGGCATTTGCAGACCAATCCAATGTGGGAACCCCAGTTATTAACCCAACTGCCAAAGCTATAGAAATTGCACTCTCCTTCAAGGAAAATGACCTCACTTCCTGCTTAATAAGTGAAATGCTTAATAAGTCCTACTTAAAAACACCAATCATTGCAACACGTTATCAACTTTTTAACAAATTTTTTATCTTTGCTTGAAAAGCAAAAAACTATGCATACCATAAGCTTTACAATTTGACCTACTTAAAGAGTTTCAATAACACATAACCACAATCAAGAAACAAAAAAAAAGCAACATCTCATACATTCTTAAACGATTTCCAAGACTCAGAATTTGGTTGAATATTCAAATATAATGCAGTAAAAAACAAAATATTCAACAATGTGAATAAAAGGTATAAGATCCAAAATCCATACCTTCTGGTGAGGATTCTGTGCAGAACATCTGGGTCCAAATCTCCGAGACAAAAAGTTGTTTTGGGAAAATGGGAAACGAAAATGGTTGGTGGGTATCTTTGGGGTGAAAAGTTTGGAGCTTGGTAGAGTAGAACAGTAATGGCAGGAGATAATGGCTGCCATGGAATGTCACACTATGGTTTTACAAGACAAATAACATCAGGGTCTTAGGAAAAAGAATTGATGAATGTTTCAGTTTGTGTGTCTGAGAGAGAGGATAACAGCAGATAAGGTTTTTGGTCACTTGGGGCTAAGGTTTTTGGTCACTTGGGGCTCTTGTACTTGTATGCGTAAGTGTAAGAGAACAAAGAGATGGCTATGAAAGACCCATCATCCCCTCGCTTTGGATAAGATAACAACTACTAGTATTTTTCTAGATTCTGGTTTTGATTTTGGAGGGGTGTCTTGGTTTTAACTTTTTATGGCAACATATATGTACAATCCCTTATAAACTGGTTTTATTTTTATCAAACATAAAATTAAAATTAAAATATATAATTATATAAATTCTTTTTTATATATAAGGAAATATAGAATTAAGTAATTGAAAGAATTTTTATGATTATATTGATGGGTTTTTCATTGAAACCCTAAACTTCTAAGCCCTTTTACCAAAACAAAGAAGAAAAAACCTATAATTTAATTTGTTTTTCTTGGATGATGTATTTTAAAATTTCGGATGGCACTTCATTTAGTTAAAATAAGAAAGTTTAAATCATATACTATTAATACTATAATTGGTGTTATTACAAAATAAAATTTGTATGAATTTTTTAATAATTATTATAATTTATGTGCTTATAAAATATAAAAATATGTTATATGTATTGTGACATGTTAACCTAATTAATGCCTTAGTTGTGTGAAGGTGGAAAAAATTTGACTTTTTTTATTTTTTATTTATTAGAGAAAATTTCAACTTAATGCGATTGAAAGAGAGATGGATTTTAACTAATTATAAAATGAGTCATGTTTAGGAATGAAGATTCCAATATTAATTCTTCTCATAAGAGATACTAGACAATACCACTAAGCTACAATACTTTGGACTCAAATACCCCCAACTTCAATACAACACAATTATAAGCCAACAACTAGAATTGTCACCCCTATATGCTAATTTGAATGTTAATGTGTCATATGATAAAGCACATTTATAATAATAAAGGTCTCTGTGGCTTAAAACTTACACACGAGGAGTCTAGCTAAATTAAAAGTGCCACTATGACTACCATGATGGCTGATTATTGCCATGTATTGGCAATGGTAAGATTGACAGTAGCCGAAGCAGTATTTTTTTTATAATCAAATTGTTTGCCGAAGCAGTATTTAATATCGATCTTTGCCAGTTTGTTTGTAACTTTGAGTCATCTGGATTTTTTTTTTCTTAAATTATAAATGTGCCCAAACATACAATACATTAACTTTTAGATTAACATATGAGCCAACAGTCATCCAACTCATTAGAACTTTGCATTAATGTCAAAATATCCCTTCTCAAAAAAAAAAAAATCCAAATATTAATTCATTATCCTATGTTAATGGAGTAAATGCATTTATTTTCATATATTAATTATTTATATATAGCGCACTATTATTTATGTCAAAGTAATTTAAATAGTTATTTTAAAAAATTATTTATATAAAAAATTATTTATATAAAAAATTATTTGGAATACTTACTTTATTATTTTAAAAAAATTGGAACATTGCATTCTTACTCGTATTAAATTATGGGCCATGCTACTAAGTGCCCTTAGGGCATTAGTTAACAATCCATTTTAGGAAAGTTTTGACACCACTTTTATGAGAAATGAAAAAGGCTGTCAAAACATTAATTGTTTTTTTTCCCTATAAAAACTTTCTTTAACTGGATTATTAACCAATGTCCTAAGAGCATTCGTTAGCATTTTCCTTAAATTATTTTGGCAACAATTAAAACAAAAGTAGGTAAAGCAACTTTAATACACACATTCAATACCACTGCACACCCTTGGTGCAATAGTTACTCCACAAATATAAGTGCTTATGGGGTGTGGGGGGCAATGGTTGGGGTTCGGGGGGCAATGGTTGGGGTTCAAGTCTCTAGGAGTGAGCTTCATACACATATACACTTAGATTAGGCTAAAGTAAAATTTTCTATATTGTATGATAATAAAATAAAATAACACATTCAATTAATAATATATATAAATATATATATATATATATATATATATAAAATAATTCCCCTCTTTTAACTGATCTTTTATGTGGTTCAAAAGTACCTTCATTAATGAAGAGTAACTTCTCTTAGAAATATGGTCATAAATATCATATAACAAATTTAATTTTGAATTCAAAAAGAGAAATCCTAAAATTTAGAATTTTTTTTTTCATTAATGTTCAACTTTTTATTTCCTAAAATTTAGCCTTTTTTTTATTCCTTTTTTATCTGAATAAAAGTAAAGAGAAATGCTACGTCTACAATATTTTTATAATATTTTTTTCAACAAATCACAGATGGTTAGTTGTTATTGGTTCAAATTTGAAACTAACACTAAGATTACTTTTTTGCCCTAACAATAACAACCGGTAACAACCTACCACTTAGAATTTGTTGTAAAAATATTATAGACACCCCCAATTTTTTTAAAAAATAAAAATAAAAAACTAAATGAACTCTTATTTTTTCCCCTCAAGTTTATCTTATTTTTCCTACCCAAAATTTTCTCTATATCACATTATCACTACACCACTTTTAAATACATGTTCAAAAAAGAAATTATAGTTATTGCTTATATTTAAAGTTTATCCTTTGTGTTTGTTTGAAAAATTTTTAAAAATATATTTCCAAATTATAATAGATGCAAACTATTAACCTTTATCCAAAAAAAATAAAAGAGTCTTTGAGCACACACAACGCGCGTGCTTAGAGGCTAGTATATATATGAATGTGTGAGTGTGTGCATGTGTAATTGCATTTAATTTAGTCAAAATAGTTAAATATTTATGATAGTCAAAATAGTTATATATATATATATGAATGTGTGAGTGTGTGCATGTTTGTTTTGTTTCAAATCATTTTAATCTTAACAATTTACATTTCCTAACTCCTTTTAATGGCACATTACACGCATTCATGTGTGCACACTATGTACTATGTTCATAACAAATTTTATATGGCAAATTGTTATTAGTGGATAAAAAAGTAATATTAGTGGTAGAACCAAATTAAAACTAATAAAAAAATTTACCACTTAGGAATTATTATAAATTGTTATGAAAATTTTGTAGACGTAGCATTACTCCACACATATATGAAATCAAGGTTGTAGTAGCCTAAATATCAATTGTATTAATATGGTGTATACATTTATTAATTATTGGTAGGTGGTCCACTAATTAGTTATGTGAAAATTAAGATATATATGGTTATTTTTCTATAAATGGTGCATTGATGATTTATTGCATTCTTGCTCAAATTTTTTTGCTTTGTAAAGCAATTTAAACAAAATCCAAAAAATAAATAGACAAATCCAAATTTAATGCATGCCAAAAAAGAAAAGAAAAAAGAGTTGACTCGTAATTTAGGCTCTTTTTGTTTCAACAATCATGTTTTCTAGAAAATGAGTCATTTTTCAAGAATCATTTTTCTATAAAACTATCTCATTTTTCAATGTTTGGTAACAACTTTAAATGAGTTGAAAAATAACCTCTTAACTTCCCTTATTTAGTTTACTTTGAGATAGCGTTGTTTTTCAAAAAATAAAAAATAATAATAGAAAACAATTTTTAAAAATAAGTCATACTTTTTATGTTGACCGAAAATAGTTTTCCTTTAATTTCTCTTTTATTATGCTTCCAAACATTGGAAAATATGGAAAACTATCTTTACACAAAGTTTTCTATCGAAAGAAACGGAGCGTTAGTGAAAATAATTTAGTCTTTATCTTCACTAATTTAGTCATTATCAATTTAGTCAAGCAAATATAATGACATGTAAGTGTTATAAATAGCTTTTTATAAATAAAAAAAAAAGTATTATAAATAGCTTATAAAGAAAATTTCTTACAAAATATTTTAAAATAAATCTATAGTATAAACACACATGGTGTGGGACATCACTTGCATAGTGAATGTTAAGACTTAAGAGGTAATAAAATATTTTAATTATCGTTTCAAAGAATTCACCATGTGTCACTAAAAGTTCGTTTGGATTGAACTAGGGAGAGGGAGAGGGAGGGGGAGGAGGAGTAGAGTAGAGTTAGTTCTAAATTAGCTTATTTTTAGTTAACATTACTCTATTCTCTCTCAATTTCCCCTTCAATCCAAATGGCTCTAAAGGAGTGAACTTGCTAATTTCCTTCCCACGAGTGCAAATAAACAATAAAAGATTTTACTTTTATTTTATTAAATGTAATAAAAATTATGTAAAATTAGAAACAGTGGATGTTGACCAATTTTTTATATGAGTATTTGGAGATTAAATTTTTTTTTTTAAAGAAATTATTTAATTAATGTAGATATTTTCAATTAAAAATTTAAAATTATTTATAGCATGGTCATAATTATAAAAAATTTATAACATTTTTATTTTTATTTTTATTTTTATACAAGATAGAATTTCTACTATAACCTAATCTAAGTGTATATGTGTGTGAAACTCTCTCTTAGAAACTTGAACCCTCGGCCTTTACCCTCATACGAGAAATTATTAGGTCCACCAGGAGGACTGTTGATGTGGTTCTCCTTGACCTCTCAACTAATAAAATATTTTATTTATGTAAATGTGACATCATCTGATAATTTTTATTTTTTATTTTTTTATTCTTTGTACTGATTTGGAAACTCACACATACATTTATATAGATGACATTATCTCATCGGTCAGGAAGGACCACATCAACAATCCTCCCGTTGTAAATAATAATTTTTCCCCTCACACCTCACAAGCATTATACTTGTAACATTTTGAGAGAACTTTTTTTAGTTCCTGTGTTCAGCATCGTTTATGAGGAATAAAGAAGATATTTCAGCCATTGTTGCTCCTTTTGCAAAGAAACTAAATCCTATTGGAAAAGGTGTGGTGTACTAGCTTAGAATGGTCATTGGGCCTCAGTGTGCTATTAAGGCCCATTAACGATGGAAGAGGGCAAAATTCTTCTACAAGACCCTCCTATGGTGTGGGCTTTGATCTGACAGGCTATCCCATTGCCTATAGCCCAATATTGGGGCACATTATTCTTCGGCTGGTCACAAAAACTTCACCATACTATAAATCAATCATTATAGAAAAATTCCATCACAAAAACACGACGAATCAAAAGGGAACATGCTTTCTTGAATCAAAGAACCATTGTATTTGATACAAGGCGTCTAAGAAAATTATAATCCAAGAGAACAGCATCTAATGTATTCACAAGATCCAGAACTTGAAAATACAAAACTAAGCATAAAGATGGAAAACTAAAACAAACGGATTAAAAAATTGATGCGGAAACTAAGAGGGTCAAAAGTATGAATTCTAAGAGCAACCCGGCACATAGCTATCAGAATGTTTTAGGCTACACTTGCACCAGAGAGCTGGATCTGAGTTGGCTTTTGAGGCGCATCATCATTGTGTTTTGGAGTTTTCCTATAGTAAATTGCATATAGTATGAGTTGAGCTGCGCCAGAGACTGCACCAATGCCATTGCTGACCTGCAAGAATAATATATATAAAAAGGTTCATGTTAAATTCCTTGTATATGAAAAATACATTATACAAGACTAACAAGATTGGGGAACAATGATACTGTAATAGGTATCAAATATTTCAGACAGCTAGTAGCAAGGCATATGATAATAATGATATGATTATCATTGCCATAATTCTTATTAAAACCATAAAACTATGTAGCAGAAATTGAAATTACCAGCACGTAGATGTCAAACTGGATGAGGGCATAGGCAGTCCAGATGGAACCATTAAGGAAGTTAGTTAATGAAAGATAAAATGGCATGTACTCCACACTCTTGGTTGTGATGACTTGTTTCTGTCATAAGATATAAGAGAAAGATACACAAAATATTTGTCAATATATATATATATATATATATCAAACACTCAAAAAAAACAAAATGTGGGTAATTAACTAGATAGACCCAAGTTTTAAAGGTATGGGATTGAAAAGGGGGACGTACCATGACTGTAAGTGGAGACACATACATAAGAACGTTGAAAATATCACAGATGACTCCTACCATCAGAGACCTTTTCTTGGTAGTATGTAATGTTGTCATGGTTATGATGATGATGATCGCCGCGAAAATCACATCAACCGAAAGCCCAAGGAGTACCTTTTTCTGCAAATAGAGGACTGCATTAACTAAAGCACCATTTAAACAATGTATTATATATCATTATAAGATGATCACAGAAACATTTTTTTTAGTTGAAGTGATGAGTACAGGGACACTTCAATATTCTAATCATAAACTATGCTAAACTATCATGTGCCCATTTGGAATAGCTGTAAAAAAAACCACACTTTTTTTAAAGCATGTTATTTTGTAACAATTTGCCCCACCACCTTTAAATAACAAAATGATTATGTTGTATATTGATAACACATTTTAAAAACACTTACTAAACAAGTTTATTAAACTTTATTATTCTCGAATTTTTATTTAGACATACGACCTGTAACATTTAAAAATTAAGTAAATGCCCAGTGTCTCACATTCGACTAAATGACAATGTGGGTAAAAAGACATTGTGTCATACAAAGAGTTCCATGAAGTCAAAATCAGTAAAAGAACATTATGCAAGAAATAGTACCCGTCCATTCTTCTGCTTCGCACCATAGGTGTAGAATATGGCTAAATAGATCAGCGCAAGTACCAGCCCAACACTATTGATGGTCACAACAAGAAGACTATCTGGGTGCACAAATGGCATGCCATAGAAGACCCAAAAAATGCAGTTCAGTACTGTTGCAATATATGGTATTGGCGAGAAATCCTCCACGGCCTTGTTCGAAATGATTCTATAAAATGTTGGCCTGGTACATACAATTAAATTTAGTCAAACTTGAATCTCAAAAAAAAAAAAAAAAATTTAGTCAAACTTTTACATTCACTAAGTCATTAATGCAATTAAAACATTCATATGAAATATTCTTTTCTAAGAAAGTACAACTCATGATACAGTATCATCCATTTTTTTTAAAAGGTGAGTTACACGTGTATTTGCGTGATAAGACTTAAACCCACCATTCTTTTAAGCCTTATCTAGTATAGAGTTGTTATAATTACAAATAATAATAATAATTAATTGATAATTAATTGATGTTATGATCTGATAATAAAGAAAAATAATAAAAAGCGATTCTCAATCTCTAAAAAAAAAATTATAATTTTATAGTAATCTTAGTTTTTTTTCTAAATAAATTTAAGCCAAACCAAGCTTACAACTTTAGATAGAAAGAGAAACTCATTAAAGGGTATTTACAATTGGGTTTTCACAAATTTCATTAACTTTCAATGTTAAGTATTTCCATGTGTCCTTTAAAGTTTTTTTTTTTTTTTTTTTTTTTTTTTTTTTTTTTCTGAGAATCAATAAAATTAAAACAAAAAAAAAAACTTATTATTCTTTTTGAGGACACACGAATCTGATCATTACAAAATATTAGCAATAATTATTATTTATTAAAAAAAAAAAAAAAACACCATCGATTACAATCTCATTCTGTAACCAAATAATGCATGTAACTAGTGTGATTGTGACATCAAAGTGGGTCCCTCCCCAAAATCCACCAAGTGGGTCCGATCTCATAAAATATAGGCGAAACGTGTGATTTAAGGGAATAATCAATTGCTCCTAGACTAAGTAGCAAACACTAAACACACTTTTTATCCATTAACTGTTCAACTTTTATTATTTAATTAATATATAAAAATAAATTGGCAGAGAGAGAGAGAGAGAGAGAGAATTACACTGGGGAGAGGAACAGCCCGAAGGAGATCACGTTTCCTGATCAACAGAGATTAACGAAAACAAACTTAGCCATCTAATCAATCATTCAAAATCATCATCATCATCAAAACTATAAAATTAAAGGAATTGAAAACCAAAAATTTTTATTCAATAGTTAACGATCTCTTGTATTATCAATATCTATATATGCATAACGTAGAAAAACACACACGCGCGCATTAATTGTTTTCTCAGCAAAATTAAGAGCAATTATAGGGGGTTTTGGAGCACAGACCGATGATCCCAATCACATTCCTGATTGAATGAGAGTTCATCACCATCTTCGAATACACAGAGAAAAAGAGAGAAAGAAGAGAGAGAGAGTGTTTCAAGTTTGAGAGAGAGAGAGAGAGAGAATAGTGTAGTAGTAGTGGGTATGAGAAGCCTCCTTTTTATATACCAAAAAAGCTCACCAAACAAATACACAGTTTGAGTTGGAGTCAAATTCGCTTACCAGATAAAAGAGTAAGACACTATCTCTCTCTTCCCTCCTTTTTGATATTTTTTGTTTTTTTGTGTTTTTTTTTGGTTGTTTTTCCTTTTGCCACAACAAATTAAATCAGTTAACATCTAGCCTAGAAATCCCGTCATTTTATTTTATTTAAATAAATTATATGACTTAAATATTCTTGAAATAATATCTTATTGAGATAAAGTTGCCTCGAATCTCGAAAAAAAAGATAACATGAATTGGATAAGTTTAAAACAAAAATAAATACGTGGAATTAAACAGAATGAAAATAATTTGGATGGTTGATTTTAGGGAAAAATTTCACTGATTCAATGTTGAACCGGTCCCCCAAGAATCTATCTCTAACGGAATGTATTTGAAAAACAAGGTGCGTGAGTTGAGTGCATGGGATTGGGAGGGCGGTGGCAGAGAGTTGGCTATGTGTGCGTTTCGTTTTTGATAAAGTTTGTGTGGCGGTTTGTTACGTGGGGTTGTGAAATTGGTATTGTGTTTCCACTTATTCACGAAATCTACCCCTTTCTCTAGGTTTCTTCTCCTCTTCCTCTTGCACTAGTCGTGGCAAAATGTTTCACTTCTCAAAAAGGCAACGTATCCAACATATTCACTGTTCTAGCTACCTCTACAATATTTTTCTAACCCTTTCGTTCCTCAAGTAATCTATGAAATAAACAAATTTTGCCATCTATTTTTTTTTTTCTTTCTTTTATAGAGTTTCAATCCGTGATGTCCGTTTATATAATTTTTACTTTTTATCATTAGACCAAGACATCAATCGGTTTTTGGTGTAAATAAAAATTGAACTTCAGATTTCTTATTCAACCATAAAAAACTTTACAAATTTTTTTTTAAAAGAAAAAAGACTTTACAAATTGAGTTAACTAAAACCCACAATTTTTCCATCTACTTAAATACATAATTTTGTCATTTTTTTCCCTTAAAAAAAAAATTACCACCACTCCACATGTACAAGTTCTTTGTGGGGTGGAGGGCAAGATAAAAATATATTCATAATAAATTAAGTTAAGGATAAAGTTAAGCATAGTGACCCAATTAAATTTAATGAAATTTTTGCATTGACCTATAAATAGATAAAAACATAATCTTAATAAATTAAATTAAGGATAAAGTTAGGCATATAGTGACCCAATTAAATTTAATCAAACTGTTGCATTGACCTGTAAATAGTTTGGATGGATTTTAATTTTGGATAATAAATTAAATTATGGAGAAAGTTAGGCATAGTGACCCCATTAAATTGAATCAAATTGTTGTACTGACCGATAAATAGTTTTGATGGATTTTAATTTTGGAGAAGGTTTAACACCTTTTGTGTTTGTAGGGGCCAATAATGGCAAACTAAGATGTGGTTTGGTTGAATTTGGATGTTGGTGTCAAAGTTGTGTAGTACTGATTTTAGAAGTTATAATCTTCCTGGATTCTGTTAATTAATGGCAATTTAACTTTATTCCACCTACTGCTAATAGGATAGCTTCTGTACTTTTTTTTTTTTTTTTTTTGCTGAATAAATAGCTTCTGTACTTGCCTCTTTTGCTAAGCAGTCTTCGGGTGTTTGTACTTGAATGGAGAATATGTCTAATTATTTTAGGCAGGCAATATTTATTATTTTCTGAAGTTGTGATGTAATTTCTTACATAAATAATACATTTTTGACAATTTATAAAAAAATATTAATGAGAAAACTCTTCATTATTTCATTATGAATTTAATTAATAAAACTCACTATTGTATGAAAGGAGATTGCATTGCTCCCGGAGTGAATAGTTTCTCTAATTAATAAAACCCTATGGTTTTTCTCAAAAAAAAACCCTATGGTTTTTCTCAAAAAAAAACCCTATGGTTGAATTTAATTGTAAAATCAAAGTTTCAAAAACTAAAATATTGTATTTAAGTTTTGTAATTTTATTATCTCAAAAAGAATTCGTCAGTTGATAAGCTGATTGTTTCCTTTTTAGTTTTATCAATTTAATAAAAAATAAGATATGAAGTTTTTACTACATAATTAATCGTGAGTGTCATGGTGGAAAATTTTTATAGTAGCTCTCTATTGATTTGGTACTCACCATCAACACAATCAGGTATTTTTAAATATTTTAGTTTCACCACCGCACACCCTTGGTGCGATGGTATGCTTGTGGAGTGTGGGGGACAAGGGCAGAGGTTCAAGTCTCCACTCTGTTTGTTTCAATGAAAAACTTATGTGAAGACAATTTTTACATTCTTTTGTGTTTAGTATTATTAAAAAAAAAATTGTCAAAAGAAAACCATCTTTTAACTTCTCTTATTTAGCTTGGCATAAGTTCTTTTCCACTAAAAATTTCTAGAAAAGAAAACAAGTCTTTCTCTCATGAAGTTAAATAATTAAGGAAAATAACTTTATCTTACATGAAACTAAATAAAGGAAGTTAGGTGATAATTTTCTAACTCATTTTAAGATTGCTTCTTTCTACCAAATATAGAAAAATGAGATCTAGAATATAATTGTTGAAAAATTATTTATTTTTCATAAAATGTTAATGTTGAAACAAACAAAGCGTAGGTATCCACTTAAAATAAAGGGTTTTCATGGTATATGTACCATAAAAGAAAGTGTAAAATCTGTGGCTAAGTTAGGATTTAATTTTAAGGGGAAAATTTTATACACATATACACATACATACATACATACTTACATACATATACACACACATGCATAATTGCACTTCAAAACCTAATAATTTTTTTCATTCATCAGCAAAGTGAGTATAAAATATTTAATTTTTTGAATAAATTTTTTTGGATGATGGTTATTTTTTGATATTTTAACAATAAGTTTCTCTGATGAAAAGTTTCATAACTTTCACAATTGAAGTGATATGTTGTAATTGGTGCATGACAAAAGTAGTTTCAGTTATGGGCTCACATGAGAGTGATGTTTCATTAATCACAACTTATTATAGGGTTGTAAACAGGCTGAGCCAAGACAAGTATTTAAAGGGTAAATTACAAATTACACCCCTAAAGTTTGGGGGTAATTGAATTTTACACCCTGAAATTTCAGAATTTGGATTTTACCCCCTTACGTTTGAGGGTGTTTGGATTTTACACCCTCACGTTTCAAAATTTGGATTTTAGCTCTTATATTTTAGGGGTGTTTGGATTTTACCCCCTAAAGTTTGGGGGTTTTTGGATTTTACATCCTAAAGTTTCATAATTTTTGGGTGTAAAATCTAAACACTCACAAACTTTAGGGGGTAAAATCCAAATTCTAAAACTTTAGGGTGTATAATCCAATCACCCTTAAACCTTAGGGATGCAATTTGCAATTTACCTGTATTTAAAATTAAGACTTGTTCGTTTAATTTTATTTCGAGGACAAGCCAAGCTTGAACTCATCACCAAACAAGATTATAAATTTAAAATTGATTAATTTTTTGTCAAACAAGCTTGAGCTTGTTCACAAGCTACTTGATTAATTTATTTCTTTTTCCCATATATAGTAAAACTATAACTCAAATTTTTTACCATTTTACAAATATAAGAATTCTTATCACAAATGGACTATTTATATTATCAATAAACTACAAATAATAATTTGATATTATATGAACTATTTACAAACTTATACAATTCAACTCAAATCTATATAAGTATATCTTTAGACAAATATAACCAATTTGGTTCATGTGTAGAATATTTTGAAAGTAACTTTGTCCCAAAAATTTCATATTTTAATATCCATAACTTTGTCAATAAACATCGACTTGAGCAGACTAACATGTATTTATTAGTCCAGACCCTAATGTTACAGATTGCACACAAGTACAAAAATAATTGGGAAATTATTATGGTTCTACTCACCCTAACAGGTCATTGTTTCTACACTATAAAATTAAGGAAATCAATTCTTGTGAGTTCCAGTTAGCTCAACTAGTAACTAATAAAATCTCTAATGATTAAATAAGAGATTTGGGGTTCAATTCCCGCCTACACCAAAAAGTTAATTGGTGTCTTAGTCTAATGATAAAGAGCTATTATCAGGAGTGGACGCTATTGGTTGAAACTCTTTCAAAAAAAAAAAAAAAAGTCAATTCTCATCTATATATATATATAAAACTGAAGCCTCTGCTGGCACCACAATTTTCCACATCAGCACAATATTTAAAAAATAAAAATAAAAACATTATAACACCTCAAAACCCTAGCAACCTTACCCCTCTCTCAAGTTAAAAAATATAAAGCCACAGTTTCTGCAAACTCTCTCTCTCCAAATGTAAATATCAAATTCAACCCCTTTAATTTCTCTTTATATTTTTTAGGCTTCTATAGAGTTAGAGTGAGTTATGCTGATTTTTTTTTTTGTGTGTGTGTGTGTATAATACTCCGGTATTCCAAGAGAAGTTTGTGTTTTCATTAATTGAAGGCCTTAGAGAGATAAGTGTTTCAGTTTGGAACATCAATACAAAAGACGATTTCACTGGCAGCGAAAAGTAATTACTTTGTCTCATATTTTTGTTTTTTGAATTGATTTTGTGTGCTTTTTAGACCCTTTTGGATCAATTTTGTTAATTGGGTGTTTTTTTTTTTTTTTTGATAGGGTCCAATTGGAGAAGGTTCTTTCAAAGGGTTACGACGACCGCACTTGGTGTCTGTATACTAATAGTGGGGAGTAAGTGCTATAAATTACTAACCCTTTTAAGTGTATAATCTGTTTCTAAAATTATCTATAATATTTTGTCTTCCGAAAATTTTATCTCTTTAATTTTAGTATATTGTGTTTCTTAAGCTATAGAAAGATTTTCTTTGTTTCTTATTTTCAATAATAAATCATTTTATTGCAATACCGGTAATTGTTTGAAAAATCCAATATGTTCATATCTCTATAGAATAGAGAATAGTAGAAGCCAATTTTATTACAACTACTTAAATTGAGTTGACTTAATTCCGTACAATTACAAAGTATAGCATGAAAGATAATGGAATTAATTGTTGTAATTTTTATTTTCTTTCCATGTTTTGAATTTTCATGTTTTTATTGTTGATGAGAAATTAAGGCTCAGTTGCACAATATGTGTAAATTCTTCAGAATGCTACTTTAAATAGTAAGTCAATGTGTCTCTTACATTTGGGTATTAGTTAGAATTATTTTCAAATGATTGTATCAATAAAAGTGAATGTGTATAAATTTTGTTTAACTATCCCGTGCATCGCACGGGTTAGCGACTAGTAAATCATAATAAGTGACGTCACACAAGTCCACAAATAAATGGTTCACATTACCAAAAAGGAGAATTCCGTGCTAGGTTGTTTTGGGAACCTCCTGCTAATTCAAACTTTTCAATTTTCACACACTTACTTTACTAAATTAGGTATACTTTAGAAATCACTTAAAAAAAATTATAATTTGGAAAGGAAAAAAAATGTACACAGAACTCCCTAAATATCTCTAAAACATGAAAGCCTTTGAAATTTTAAATATAAAACCTAACCCTCTTTTGGTAATTTTTCATGTATAAAGTATTAAAATTGCCCCTCATATCATATTTAGCTCATTAACCCCCTTGAAAAAATTACTAGTCTCCATCACGAAAATTGTTAAACATGCATTAAAATAAATGATAAGTTTATCATGTGATGACATGTATCTATATTTAGAGTTGCATTTTCACATAAAACCTGACATTAAAACCATTAAACATCAGTTCGAATAAGTGGTAATTACGTTTCTAATATGATGACACAAACATACTTAGAATTGCGTTTTCACACAAAACAATACTACGAGGCCGTTTGGATTCCGATGAATCCGGCGTCTGCGTTTTACAAGTTTTACGTTTTACCTTTTTTTTTTTTTTTTTTTTTTTCGCATTTGTTGACTTTGGGTGACAGAAGTTACTGTTATGAACAGTGTATGCACTGTTTACGCACTATGCATACACTGTTCACGTATTAAAAAATATTAAAAATGGGTCCCACGGTACTATTTACACGTTTAAAAATTATTTTGCTACAGTATTTTCCGTTTTCAGTTTTCAGTTTCAGCAACAATAAGTTCAATCCAAATGGACCCTACGTAGATATCAAGTGTTGTATTCAAAAACTCAAAAAGATCATGTGATTTCAAGGAAACCACGGGAAAGTTTTGTGTATTTTTCCATATAATTTACATTCATTTGATTTTCCTCCCCGAGAAGGTTTTGCTATTGATGAACAGGTGAAGCCACCGACGTTTAAATTTGATATTGAAGACCCAATCACATATATACTTTCTGTGGTGTTCAATTTATTAGGCAAGGAGGTCATTTCTGACGTTAAAAAGTCTATGTCTCATTCAGCCACCATAATAGGAACTCAATAATCTAATAGTTTCTCATAGAAAAGAAAGCTTTTGCTTAACCTTTCTAATTTGCTTTTCAGAAAAAAACAAAAACAAAAGGTTGGCGTTGGTATTGGAAATACAACAAGAGTCTTTCAATGTCTACTTTTGGGTCAAATAAAATTCATGGACATAGGAAGAAGTGGTGTCGAAAAAGATTTTTTCCTTTGATCATGTTTTGATTGTTAATATGATATATATCAATTGTCTGTTAAACCCGCAATTTCTATGAAACTATGATACATCCAAATTCAAGAGACCCAATTGTTTTATATATAACTCTAATAGGAAAAGAGTATATTGATGTGTATTTTACTCACTAGAGAAAAAATACATACCAACCAAAATACATGTACTATTTGAGTAATAATGCATTAATGCTTGTGTTTGTGTATGTTCGAGTCAGGAAAAGACTCTGGCCTAGCTCAAGTCAGGGGCGGCTCCAGGATTTTTGTCCAGGGGGTCAATAAGAAACATAAATTATATAAAATCTAAAACAAAAGGGACTTGAAAAAAACATGAAATTCTACAATTGTCTTCTACGATGTTTCATATTTTAAAAGCGTTGCATGATAGATTCATTATCAATCCTACGATCTATATCTTTTTCAATGTACACAGTCAAACAATCATTCATTCACTGATCTCCCATAGTACTAGCAAAAAAATAAAAAACAAACTATATAAGTTTATTTGACATATTTTTTTCTAATACACTATAACATATTAATTGTTGTTGTTAAGTGATTTTTTTGCAATTCTTTAATTAATAAGTTTACAATTCTTTGAATGTTTTATATTTTTATTTTCCTTTAGTGATAATGTATTGACCCACTCACATAGCTAGCAACCATCACATATCACGTTCAGCATCTTTCTCTGGAAAAAAAAAAAGTCACATTCAACCAAATTATAAAACCACTCACAAGCCACAAATTTAGTCAAATAATCAAAGTGCAAAAGACAAGCTCATAACTTTATATCAAATCATTCCAAACACTTACAGTACCAGTAAAGAAACTCAAAACACTATGGCTTAAAAAAAAAAAAAAACCCCAAAACACTATAACCCATTAACCCCCCACAGACCCACACACACGGTCAAACTCCCTCAAAGACTCAAAACTCCACCGGTTAGCCACAAAAATCAGAAGAACACTATAACCCCCACAAACCCCCACCCCCCCCCCCCCCTCCCCCCAAACACACACACTCAGTCTCAAAGATTCAAAACTCAAACAAAAAAATCAGAAGACCATAACAGTATAACTCCACACACACATGGTGATTCACTCACACAGATTCAGTGAAAAAGTATATCAAAACACTATAAACACACTCTCACAATGAAAGAAAGAGAGAAATAGAGAGCTGAAAAACCAGATCAAGCGCGGTAGATCAAGCGGCGGCTACGATGGCAGATCGTGAAGGCTACATAGCGGCAGATTTTGTGTGTGTGAAGCAAAGGCAGCCTTTTTCCTTTGGGTTTGGAGAGTGAAGAAGGATAGTGAGAGATTTTAGAGGCTAAACAGCTGCAAATTCTTAGGTTTTATTTGGCCCTTTTTTTATTTATGATTTTTCAAAAATTGATTTATGGGCTTTTTATTTTTGAGATTAAAGGCCAAAATTTTCTGTTGGACTTCTTTATTTTTCCGGAGTTTAAGCTGGGCTTAAAAAAGGATTAGGTTCATGGACACGGATAGGGTGTGCAAATTTGTATTGAGGGGGTTCAAAACAATTTTTTTTTAAAAATATTATATTTATATATATATATATATATATTTATAAATTTCGGGTCAGGGGGTTCATTTGAACCCCTTGACTATAACGTACTGCCGCCCCTGGCTCAAGTATATGAGAAAACGGGTAGCATCCTAATCCTCAAGGGCTTTAATGAATAACTAGCCTCATCACACACGCTTCACGCGTGCGATGAGTTTTTTTTTTTTTTTTTGGTTAGTGGTCCTATTTTGTAGAAAACAAATGGTGTTTATATATATATATATATATATATATAATTTTTATTTTCTATTTTAATTTATAAGTGAATAAATCAATTTAAAAATTAATAGGAAAGTGGTCCATTTTTTAGGCAATATTTTAGTGGGAGTTAGTGTTGCATTTTTACTAGATTGTCCTTTAGTTTTGTTTCTACTTAAACATAGGGGTGTAGGGGCATTTTTGAACTAAAAAATGAGGAATCCAAACAGGAGAAGCCCCTTAAATAATAATATAGATAATCCAATAATGAGTTCATGTTGGTGAGGGGATTTTATGGTATGTTCTTTCATCAAAGTGTACACACAAATCCCATTTGCCAAGGACATTTCTCTTCGCTCTCATTGGCCTTTTTAATAGTTTTATTTGTGAAGTGTCATTCCTTTTTTAAGGTGTCTGGCCTTTCTAAGCAAGCCATATGGGTCCACGTCTTCGCCGCCATCTTTCCCCCACTCTCCTCTCCTTTCGGGCTTTTCCTCATAAAAAAATTTCAAACTTAAGTTAGCCTAATCGCCCTACTAGTGGTTCCTTTTTTTGTATGCGTGGATGTTGTGTGCCCTAGACTAACTCTGTACTTGTTAGTTTTCTTTTAATTTAAATTTCCTTTTCACTAAAAGCTAAACTTTCATTGTAGGGTATTCATATTTGAATGTGCAAAATTTTTTATCTATTTGAAGTCTTTTTATTTTTTTAGCTAACAAATGTTCAAAACATCTGTAAGAGCGCGTTTTGGATCCTTGGCCCAAGGTATGATTGAATCCAAGCCCAATAAGCCCAATATAATGAATTTGTAGAGAGTGGGTTGGAGAACTAGGCTCTAATGAATGACTTAACAGTTAGAATGGATTTTAAAAGATAATCAGACAGAAATGGACTGGATTTATCTAAGTAAATTTGTCCTCAGCACAATCTGAGGGGGTATATTCTAGTATATATGGGTTGAAAATGATTACAAATATGGTTCAAGTTGCTATAGTGTTTTCTCTTACAAATTTATGATCCCCTTCTCTCAGGGTTTTCCCTCTAATTTATATCATCTTCCCTTCTCATCCTTCCCCTACACGTGGACAGTAGATTGCTCAAGTGGATCCTTGTCCCATCCACCCCCTCCTGAAGTCTTTTGGAATAGTGTAAGGCTGAAAAAATACTGTTCAGAGATCACTTCCTCATTAATGTGGCTAGGGAGTTAGCTGCAGAGTATTTAATGCGGTGGTAGCAGTTTTCCCTTAGATATTTCTGAGCTTCCATCCCTTTGTACGTTCATGATGAACGTCCCTATCACTGAATCTTCCTGGAAGGTCACCTTGAACATTATGATATACATTTGACCTGTGCTTGGCTTATCCGAGGAGATACCCCTCCTCAATCTACCTTCCCATTTGTAACCTACTCATGGAACTTTGAGCTTAACCCACCCGCTACTATTTATTCATTCTTAGATCACCCCACGTTCTCGGCCAAGGCCCAAGGCCCAATATATAATTTGGGTCTTTATCCCTATAATAGCCTCTCAAAACTCCGGCTTTTTCCCTTTCATCCAAGGAGAAAAAGTGGGGTTTTGATTTCTTAAGAGTTAAAACTATTTATTCCTTTGATTTACACACGTGGGAGCACCGTTTTGCGCTCCCCATAATTGTTACTAACACTTCGGAGCCCGCAATGTGTCATCAATTGCTCCAGGCGGTGCTTTGTTTCCCGCATCCAATGGTGAGGCGTAGATCCTACAGTGGACATTTCTTCTTGAATTTTCCCTCATTTCACGAGTCTTCAAACTTTCCAGAGATCCCAAACACTCAGACCTTCAAGGCTTTTTAAGTTCCTAAACCTCCCCACCCCTTTTCTTAAGAAATCTTTGAATCTTTTACAAGTTTAGGGATCAACATACGCACTTGTCCTTGTAAGTTTTTACTTCTTTAAACTTTTTTTCTCCTCAGCCAATCTCCTTGGTCTTCTATTCTTTGCTTCCTTCTTTTAAAAATTTCTTTCGCACCCCCTTAGCTTGCTTAGATGGATAGGTTCAAGCACCTCATAGACTTTCCGGTTGGTATGGAGGGTTTTAGGGCTAGATACCACATCTCGTAGGGAGTAGCCCTACAATATTGTGTCCTAGACCAAATTCTTATAGATATGAAAGAAAGTGAAGTTGTCATTCCTATGATCGCCTTCCTAGAGGGAGGAATGACACTTCCCATAGGTAGGGTAACCAGAGATTACCTAATCAACCACAAACTATGTCCCTACTAGTGCACTCCCAACCTGTTTAGAGTTTTAGGGAGTATAGATGCTATGAACGAGCATATGAACTTAGGGCTCACATTGATGCCGTTCACCTGTATGAGTGTCATTCCCTTTTCGGTGCGGGATTTTATCTCAAGTCCCAGTCTGACATCGTTAGAATGGTATCATGTCTTCCTAAGTCCAACAAGGTTATGAAGGATGATTACCTGATCGTCTCCGGGGAGTGGCACGACGGTTTTCACTGCCCAACTCGAGAGGGAGAGCTAGGTAAGGTACCCTAGGATTAGGTCCCTCGGCAGGGGATTTAGCCCTTTTATCTTTACTTCCTTTCACCTTTAACACTTCGCCTTCTTCTGACGATAATTTTCATTGATCAAACCCTAATTTCCTCCTCGGATGTTTTTGTAGATAAAAGGCACGTTGCTCTGAGACTCAGCCTGGTCAACATTCTGAGTCTCAACAAGCTGCTGAGGTCGGAGATATTTATAAGTGAAGACAGGCAGCTGCGAGCCGTCCACTTGATACTCGACTACGAGCCTCTGTCAAGTACATTCTAGGACGCGAGCCAAGCAATAAGAGCCGGTGACCCTAGATTAGCCCGCATAGACGTTTCTGTGCCTAGCTTTTCGGCTTGGAGAAACCTTCCACCAGTTGAACTACCTCTTCAATGCTTTCCTAGAGAAGTAGTTGCCCCGAGGGAGGAAACAGCCTTCTCGCGTCTATCCCTTAAGGCCGAGATTGACCAATTTCGCTTCGAAGAAGAAGGAGAGGGGCTAGAAAGGCTTATGGAGCCCTCAGATTCTGAAGCTAAACTTGACAGATTCTCCACGGCCAATTCTCCAAGACTTGTAGTTGCCCGGGTTGATACCAGTTCTGAAGAAAAGGACAAAATATCCCTTGAACCTAAGGAGAGGCCTTAAAGATCTTGTAGCTGGGAGGAATAAGGGATCCTCATCCAAAGAGGTTCCTAAGCTTAAAGATGCCGACAATCTCCCCCCTCCCCCTCCTCCTCCCATAACCTCACTCAAGCTAATCCCCCTCCCTAATATGAAGAAGAAGAGAAAGGAGCAGGACTTGGAGGAGGGTGAGGTGGTCCCTTAAAAGGGGGGTAAGTAGTAGAAGACTGCTAGAGATAAAAGGGCCTCCTTCGCGGATAGCAAGGAGGACCTCGTTGGGGTCAAGGTGCGCCGCCAACAGTGCACTTGGGCTCCAAGGTTGGAGCTAGATGGCGTTGCCATCCCCTAGGACACTTCAGTGCGAGAGTTCCAGAGAGGGCATTCAGCCTACATTGCTGAAGCCCTAGAACGGTCTCTTTTCCTCCACAAGGACATGGAGGCTCTCAGGCGGATGAGGCAACCGGACCTCTTCATGTCCCTGTAGAGGGACCTTGCCATGGTGAGTTAATTAACACATCTTTGAATTAAATACTAAGCTATGCTTTCATTCATTTTTTTTTATGGGATTCCTTCGTTATTTTAATGTAGGTTACCCAACAAGTTTTTGTGGCCGAGGAGTGGGTCTAGGACGCTCGTAATGAGGCTAGGGCTGAGACCCACTCCCGTGCTGAGACTGAGAAGTCTCTAGGAGCCCTTAAGCAGGAACAAGCGGAGCTGTCTAACAAGCTGATCGCCATGGACAGGGCCTGTTTAAGTGTCGAGGCTCAAGTTGAGGATCAACGCAAATTTCTCCACCTGACTGAGATAGACTTGGCCACCTAGAGACAGTTGGTACTAGATCTCAAGGCTGAGTTGCAAAAAGTTAAAGAAACAGCTCGGGTGGCCAAGGACATTGCTAAGGCTGAGAAGGTAGCATCCTATGAACATAGGGTGCTGGACACGGAGACAAGGCTGGTTGAGGTGGCGGCTGGGGTGTACAGGGACTACTGCACCGAGGTATGGGCAGGAGTTCCTGCCACTTCTGAATTGAGGAGTGTTGAGAATATCTTCTTCCTAGAAGATATCAGAGAAGATCCAATTATGCTCCCTCCTCCCACTGCTCTTCCCTTTCCTCCTCTTGAGCAGCCCCCCACCATTCAAGCCCCTTCTCTGGATGCTGAAGTCCCAACAGGGGCTACTAAGAATAAGGAGGATGTTATGGGGGGTCCTCGACCTGAGGATAAGGATAAGGGCAAAGGGGTCCAACCACCAACCGAAGCCAATCCCTCCGAGGATGCTCTCACAATCAAGGATGTGGTCTCCAAAACCAAAGCTGCTGAGTCCAAGTCCAAGACTAGGGATACCAAATCCAAGGTGGCTGATCACAAAGAAGACCCTCTCCGTGTGAAGCCACAGTCATAAGCCCCCCCCCCTTTTTTTTTTACTTCATCTTTAGTTTTTATTTATTTTTTATTTATTTTTTTTTTTTGTGTGGTTGTCCACCACTAATTATAATGTACCCTTATTTTGATCAATAAAAAGACTCTACTTTTTACTTTATGTGCTTTTCCTTTACATGTCTTTAAGTTTGACAATATTGCACACAGCATTGAACTGCTGCTACTCTTTCTTTAATAAAAGTTAATAGTAATATATTACTAATAATTTAAATAAATTGAACAAGTACTAGTAATAAAGAGTATTATCACTTACTTCTATTAAGGGCAGATAACTTTCACTCTGTTCAACACTTAGATAAATATCCAAAAATATTAAATTACTTAAGGCCAGTGATCCGAGGAGTTGAGTGTAACCTAGGATATGCTTTGACACTTAGGAAAAATGAATAGATGTCATTAAGTATTAATTTACCCAAAGCATGTGGTTTGAGGAGCTAGGCATGACTAAGGTTCTATTTAATACTTAGAAATATGTCATTAAGTGTTAATTTACCCAAAGCATGTGGTCCGAGGAGTCAAGCATGACTAAGGTTCTGCTTAACACTTAGAAAGATGTCATTCAATGTTAATTTACCCAAAGCATGTGGTCCAAGGAGCCAGGCATGACTAAGGTTTTGTTTAACACTTAGAAAGATGTCATTAAGTGTTAATTTACCTAAAGCATATGGTCCGAGGAACCAGACATGACTAAGGTTTTGTTTAACACTTAAAAATATGTCATTAAGTGTTAATTTACCTAAAGCACATGTTCTGAGGAGCCAGACATGACTAAAGTTCTGTTTAACACTTAGAAAGATGTCGTTAAGTACTAATTTACCCAAAACATGTGGTCTGGGGAGCTAGGCATGACTAAGGCTCTGTTTAATACTTAGAAAGATGTCATTAAGTGTTAATTTACCCAAAACATGTGGTCTGAGAAGTCAGGCATGACTAAAGTTCTGTTTAACACTTAGAAAGGTAATAAGGGAAAGTGCAATACATTACATAATAAACAAGAATATGATAACAAAAACTTTCATTAATAATAATACCTCTTCAAGTTGTTTACATTCCAAGGGCGTGGTATTACATTTTCATCTAGGTCTTCAAGGAAATACGCTCCTATGCCAGCTACCGAGGTGATATGATATGGCCCCTCCCAATTAGGCCCCAAATTTCCCATGTTGGATTCTTTGCAGTACTCAGAACTTTTCTTAACACCAAGTCACCAGGTGCTAATGGTTTCAGCTTTACATTGGCATCATACCCTTACTTGAGCTTGTGTTGGTAATATGCCAATTGGACCATGGCATTTTCTCTTCTCTCTTCAATCAAGTCTAAGGATTTCTCTGGCAATCTGTTATTATCACTTGGATTGAAAGAACTTGTTCTCAGCGTTGGGAGGCTGGTCTCTAGAGGAATAACAGCCTTAACTCCATAAGTCATTAAAAAGGGGGTCTCCGCTGTTGACCTGTGAGGTGTGATTCGATACGTCTAGAGGACGTGGGACAACTCTTCCACCCATTTCCCCTTCACATCATTCAACCTCTTATTGAGTCCGTTCACTATGACCTTCTTAACAGTCTCAACTTGTCCATTTCCTTGGGGATAGGCTGGGGTGGAATATCTATTCGTAATTCCTAGGTCACAATAGTATCTCCAAAAGGATTTGTTATTAAACTGAATGCCATTATCCGAAATGAGGGTACGAGAGATTCCAAACCGGGTGACTATGTTTTTCCAAACAAATTTCTTGGCATCTACGTCTCTGATATTCGCTAAGGGTTCAACCTCGACCCACTTAGTGAAGTAGTCTATGCCAATTAGCAGGTACCTCTTATTCCCCGCTGCTTTAGGGAAATGGCCAACAATGTCCAAGCCCCATTGAGTAAATGACCTAAGGCTAGATAGGGGATTAAGGACTCCCCCTGGTTGGTGTATGTTTGGTGCAAATCTTTGGTATTAATTACACTTCTTTACATACTCTTGTGCTTCTTTCTGCATGTTTGGCCACCAGTAGCCCTAAGTGATGGCTCGGTGAGATAAAGATCTGCCTCCAGTGTGGCTTCCACAAATCCTTTCATGTAACTCAAGGAGTAATTATGATGCTTCAGGATGTGTACATAACAGGTATGGCCCAGAAAAGAAGCGTTTGTACAATTTTAGGTCCTCGGATAGCCAGAACCGACGAGCCTTTCTCCGTACCTTGTCAGCTTTTGATTTCTCCTCGGGCAGGATATCCTCCTTCAAGAATAGTATCATGGGGTCCATCTAGCTAGGCCCCACTCTAAACTGATTAACATGGACCACCTTTTTCTTCACTTCTATGGGTTTGCACAAGTATTCTACAAGGATGACCCGAGGTAAGCTCTGCGCTGAGGAGGTTGCAAGTGTGACTAGGGAATCAGCATGTGTGTTTCCATTTTTAGGGATATACAATAGGCTGAAAGATTCAAACCTTGATTGTAAATGCTTAACTTGACTCAAGTACCCTTGCATTCTCACACCTCTTGCTTCTAACTCTCCCTTCACTTGGTCTACGACCAACCTTGAGTCCGAATATCTCCACTGCCTTTCTGCCCATTCTTTGAACCATGGCCATTCCTAGCAGCAAAGCCTAATATTCAGCCTCGTTGTTTGTGGCCGAGAAGCCCAACCTTAATGATTTCTCAATGGTGATTTTCTCAGGAGAGATCAGAACTAGCCTCACTCCGGATCCCCTTTGATTCGCTGCTCCATCAACATATACCTTCTAGAATAAAGGTTCCTGCAGGGTGATTGCGACAACTGATTTTCCATCCATGTATCGTGTTTCTACCTCTTTCTCAAACAGGGATTCAGCGAACTCAGCCACCAAATCTGCGAGGACCTGACCCTTAACAGAGGTACGAGACATGTATTTGATGTTAAAAGTCCCTAGGATCGTACCCCACTTGGAAATCCTCCCTATGTAGTCAGCACTCCGAAGTAAAGATCTTAGCAGAAGCTGGGTTAGGACAACAGCTGTGTGTGCTTGGAAGTAACGAAGGAGTTTACGTGTAGCATGTATCATCGCCAAAATGGCCTTCTCCAATGGTAGATAATGGACCTCGGTCTTGTGTAGTGGCTTACTTACATAATAAACTGGCATTTGTATGCCGCTATCAACTCGTATCAACACTAAGCTTACAGCATGAGGGGCCACAACGATATAAGCAAATAGGACCTCATCCATCTCAAGACTGTACATGATAGATGGCTGAGAAAGATATTCCTTAAGCTGCTTGAAGGCCAAAGCACACTCCTCAGTCCACTTAAATCCCTTCCACGTATTCATTAACAGGATGAAAGGTCTGCATCTATCTGCTGACCAAAAGATAAACTGATTCAAGGCAGCAGTCATTCTGGTTAGCTTCTGGACTTCCTTAGGGTTCCAAGGTGATTGTACACTGTTAATTGCCTTGATCTGATCGGGGTTAACCTCAATTCCACGATGAGTTACCATATAGCCCGGAAACTTGCATTTAGAAGCATTAAGACGTAGTGTTTCCTCAAAATTTCAAAGATGCTTCCGAGGTCTCCCACATTCTCGGACACCAACTTACTCTTCACCACCATATCATCTATGTAGACCTCAATACTTTTGCCCAATTATGGCTCAAACTTCCTAGTTATCATTCTCTGATAGGTAGACCCTACGTTTTTCAAACCAAAATGCATCACTTTATAATGACAGTTTCTAGTAGGAATAACAAAGGTTGTCTTCTCCTGATCATCCAAGGCCAGTGGTATTTTCGGATATCCTTGGAAGGCATCTAAGAAGCTCATCCGAGGATGGCCTACAGTTGCATCCACCAGCTGGTCTATCCTAGGCATAAGGAAGGGATCTTTTGGGCAAGCCTTATTTAGATCTGTAAAGTCCACACACACTCGCCACTTCCCACTTTTCTTCTTCACCACTATAGTATTGGCCAGCCACTCAAGGTAGAATACCTCCTTGATAGCCCCTGCTTGCTTAAGCTTCATCACCTCGTCTTTGACAGCATCAAAATGATCCTTGAATGAGCGCCGAGGTGGTTGCTTTTTGGGGGTGACAAATGAATTAACATTTAAATGATGGCAGATGAAGCTCGAATCTACCCCTGGGGCTTTGTAAGCATTCCATGTGAACACTTTTACATTTCTTCTAAGAAACTCTATTAGCTCTTCCTTTTCTTAAGGAGGCAGCTGAGCTCCAATATGAAAGAACTTCTCCGGACCATCACCACCAACAACCATTTCTAAATCTTCACATTTTGCCTCCTTGGCTGATCCATTAACAGGCAATACTGGAGCTTTTGATTACTATAAGCCCCTTTCAACAGAGGCCGAGGACTCTACTTCGGGCTAATGTAAGATGGCAGCGACCAGGCACTACCTAACTGTGGACTGACTCCCAACAATTTCTTTAATTTGACCCCCCCAAACGGATATTTCACCTTCTGGTGCAGAGTAGAAGAGACGGCTCCTAGGGCATGAAGCCAGGGCCTGGCCACAATGGCCGTGTAGAGGGAATAAGCGTCCACCACGATGAAGTCCACCTCCACCACTTTTGAACTAGCCTGCATTAGTAATCTAATTTGACCCCTCGGAATGAAAATCTTCCCATCAAAACTGACCAAAGGAGAATCCTAGGCTGTTAAGTCCTCGGGTCTTAAGTTCAACCCCTTATACAAGTCAAGGTACATAATCTCAGCACCATTGCCTTGGTCTACCATCACCCTCTTCACGTCATATCTTCCAATCCTGAGTGTGATCACCAAAACATCATCATGGAGCTGTATGGTTCCAATCTTATCCTCGTCCGAAAAACTTAGTGCCGGTTGGATATCCACTCTAGCCCTTTTCAGCTCCAGATTAGTGTCCTCGATAGACAGCCAAGCCATAGACATCACTCTGGAGGGACAAAAACCGGTCCTTCCTGGAGCAGTAAAAATGACATTTATCATGCCCAAGGGAGGTCTTGAAGAAGCATCTCTCCGAGGTTCTAAATTTTCTTAGCCCTGCTAACCATTGGAATGATGCAAAAACTGCTTCAATTTTCCTTCTCAGACTAGTTGGTCCAGATGATCCCGCAAATTTTTACAGTCCTCTGTGATGTGTCCCTGGTCCTGGTGGTACTAGCAATAAAGGCTCTGATTGCGCCTCAAAGGGTTTCCTGCCATCTTATTTGGCCATTTGAAGAATGGCTCTTTCTTAATCTTCTCTAGAACCTAGTGCACCGGTTCTTGGAACACCGCATTAACCACCTGAGTACTGGCAGGCCCGGATTGCCCAGCAAAGTCCCTCCGAGGTCGGTTACTGTTGTACCGGTCCAACCTGAAATCTCTCCTCTCCTGAGGGATAACCTTAGCCTTTCCTTTCCCCTGCTGCTAGTCTTCCTCAACCCTCTTGTACTTATCAATCCGATTCATGAGTTGGCGCACACTCGTGACAGGTTTTCCAATCAAAGACTTCCTTAAACCGTGCTCGACTAGGAGGCTGACCTTGAAAGTACTGATGGTCACGTCATCAAAGTCACCATCTATCTCATTGAACATCTCCCAGTATCTATTCGAGTATGTTTTCAGGGTCTCCCCCTCTCACATGGATAAGGACAATAGGGAATCCCAGGGCCGAGGAATAAAATGAGAGCCGAATGCTTGGGTGAGTCCCTTAAAGGAATTTATGGAACCTACCCCCAGGCCATCAAACCATCTCATCGCCACGGGTCCCAGACTGGATGGGAACACCTTACACATCAAGGCCTCGTTCTTGGAATGGACAGTCATTCTCTGGTTAAAATGACTTACATGTTCCACAAGATCCGTTCGACCATCGTAGATGGTAAACGTTGGCTGATTGAATCGCTAAGGAAGTCTTGCCCTTTCAATCTTGTGCGTGAAGGGCGACTTGGAAATTTGGTTCAACGCCTTGCTCATTGCGTCATTTTCCAAGCCTTTGTGAGGCAGGCTCTTATACTCACGTTTGTAATAGTGCTCCTCATCGTAGAAGAAAGACTCGCCAGGTGGGTTTCTTGACCTTCGTCTATAACTAGCATCCTCTCTATCATCAGAGGAAACGTTAGAGTTGGAAAGGGTTCGCTTTCGTCGTGCATGGTATAACTTCTTCTTTAAATGGCCAATCTCTAATTGCATGGCTCTATTATTCTGCTTTTGAGAGACATGACTTCCAACTTAAGAGTGGCTTCTACTTGTATGTGTAGTGTGCATGCTACCCTCTTGATCTCTCCTGTGTTCAAGATTAAGGAAATCATCTTGTCGTTGGGACCCCGTGGACTCTTGCTGATGGGGACTTGATCCTACCATAGTTAACCGTTGCATTCACTATCACACAAGTTTAGACAACGCCAATTGTAAGAGCACGTTTTGGATCCTTGGCCCAAGGTATAATTGGATCCAAGCCCAATAAGCCTAATACAATGAATTTGTAGAGAGTGAGTTGTAGAATTAGGCTCTAATGAATGACTTAACAGTTAGAATGGATTTTAAAAGATAATTAGACAGAAATGGACTGGATTTATCTAAGTAAATTTGTCCTCAGCATAATCCGAGGGGGTATATTCTAGTTTATATTGATTGAAAATGGTTACAGATATGGTTCAAGCTGCTACAGTGTTTTCTCTTACAAATTTCTGATCCCCTTCTCTCAGGGTTTTCCCTCTAATTTATATCATCTTCCCTTCTCATCCTTCCCTTACACATGGACAGTAGATTCCTTAAGTGGATCCTTGTCCCATCCACCCCCTCCTGAAGTCTTTAGGAGTAACTTTAAGGCTGAAAAAACACTATTCAGAGATTACTTCCTCATTAATGTGGCCAGGGAGTTAGCTGTAGAGCATTCAATGCGGTGGTAGCAGCTTTCCCTTAGATATTTCTGAGCTCCCATCCCTCTTGTACGTTCATGATGAACGTCCCTATCATTGAAACTTCCTGGAAGGTCACCTTGAACATTCCTATCACTGAAATTTCTTGGAAGGTCACCTTGAATATTATGATATACATTTAACCTGTGCTTGGCTTATCCGAGGAGATATTCCTCCTCGGCCTACTTTCCCATTTGTAACCTACTTATGGAACTCTGAGCTTAATCCACCCACTACTATTTATTCGTCCTCGAATCACCCCACGTTCTCGGCCAAGGCACAAGGCCCAATATATAATTTTAGCCCTTATCCCTACAACATCCATATCTAATTTTTTATTCTAAATTTTATTTCATTTAATTTTTTTTCTCCATCTTTAAACACCAACTTTTCCTCTATTTTTGAAAACACTCACACCCAATTTTCAAAAAAACCATTTAAATATTCATTTGGAGAGTCTACAATGTTCTTATTTTTAAGAAAGCATTGTAGCTTAATGGCATTGTAGCTAATGTTTAGGGAAGACAATTTAGGTGTTTTTATTATATTCATTCTCCATATTGGACTCTTGTGCTATAGAACTATTTTAGAGCCAATGTGTGTACTCTTTTGTAAGTTTTGATATATAAACATGAAACATGCCAGGCTTCGGCTTCAGCTTCAGCTTCACTCTGCTGACACCTTGAAGGCTCACTATACTGACACCTTTTGAAATTAGAAACACTTTTCTACTATGTGTCTAAGTTTTAGAAATGTGTCATTCTTTTCTTTTTCTTTTTTTTCTTTTTTTGGTAGAAAAGGATATAACATTAAACTAAACAGAAAACACAGGTTCAGGACACAGCCTGTTAACATACAACCCACGGCAATCAGCCTCAACAAAGGAAATAATGTCCACAAGAGGACTAGAAAGGACAACAAAATCAACATCCATGGAAGATCCTAGTTTAGCCAAGTGATCCGCACATCTATTCACTTCTGTATATACATGCCTAAATCTCAATTGGGGGATCTAGATAGCCAACTGTCTGCAGTCATCCATAAGTGAAGAGATAATATCATTAGAGTTAGTCTGATTTGAGAAAGCATCTACTAAGGCTTTGGCATCCATTTCTACAATAAGGCTTGAACCTGTGCTTGCAAACAAAGGAAAAGCCCATCTCTGAGGGCCCAAAGTTCGGCAAGGAAACTATTCACTGAACCAATTTTCCTGGCATATCCAATCACCCAATTACCCTGATCATCTCTAACCACACCTCCACCTCCAGCCAACCCGAGAGTATCAACTGATGAGCCATCCGTGTTGAGCTTCGTCCACTTGGTGTTGGGCTTTTCCCATCTGATGCTTTTAAGCACCATTTTTTTTTGCTGCTGTGTGGCTGCTTGCACAGTGATTATACTCCATGGCTCAGGCCAAGATCTCCTTAGCAATATTCGGGATCTGCACTCCACCTTTGAAGACATGTTGAATTATGTTTTTCCAGATCATCCATATAGCAAACAAGAACACCTGAAACCACGACAATTGACCTGATCTGTGACTCAGCTTAGCATTATAATTAGAGAATAGCCACTCCTTTAGATTTCCAGCAAAAAAGGCAAGGTCCGAGGGAAGCACTCCAAGTTAATGCCAAATGGCTTTATCGAGGGGTAGTCACACAAGGTATGGATTATATTTTCAGGACCATTAAGACAGATGGGGCAAGAATTTTCTATTGCAATGCCTCTTGCCGAGAGACACTCCCTGACACCAATATTGTGATGCATACATTTCCAAACAAAAAATTGAACTCTTGGCAAGGTTTTAAGATTCCAAATCCACTTCCACCTAAAAGGAACCACTAGGTCAGGCTCCAAGGTCAGTAAATATGCTGATTTTAAGTCAAAATCTCCCTTAGACGAAAGCTTCCAGGCTAACTGTCTTCTGTTCTAGCTGCTAAGGGTATGGGGGTGGCTTGAGTGACCCTTTTGATATTAATTGGCATCTCCATCTACATTTTTCCACAGTCCCATCCGCCAGGATTACTAACCTCCTTAACTTTAATTCTGGCGGATTCTTCAAAGGACCTTGTATGGTATGCCTTAAAGGACCAATCCCTAACTAATTATCATGCCAAAAATCCAAATTACTATTAGCCCCAGAAAGCCATCTGGTGCCTTTCTTGAATATTTCTTCTCCTTTTTTCAAACTCTTCCACACTCTAGAGCTTGACAACTTGTTTACATTCATCGAATTCACCCTTGATGATTACAATACTTCATTTTAAGCACTCTTGCCCACGGGGCTTTTTCCTCGGTGTGGAACCGCCAATTTAATTTTGCGAGCAATGCCGTATTCCTTCCCCTGTTGTTTGGAGACCCAACCCCCATCTTTCTTTGGTTTAGTTACCTTTTTCCAGCCCACCCAATGCATTTTTTTGTTGTTGTCTGAGGATCCTCATAGGAAATTCCTATTACTCTATCAATGCCCTCTAGCACCTTGCCAGGCAGTATGTAGCTCTGCATAACATAAGACAGAATGGTCGAAGAGGTAGCTTGTATAAGGACTGATCTTCCTGCCATAAACAGAAGGTTTGCCTTCCACCCGGCCAGTTTCGTTTTAACTTTATCCAATATAAAATTAAAGTCCTGATTCGATCCTCCACGGTGTCTAATGGGGAATTCGAGGTACTTCCCCAAACAGCTTGTTGATTGGGACTCGAGTATGGAAACAAAGGCTTCCTCTTCATCCTGACCAATATTTGGGGAAAAGAAGACTCTTGACTTTGCACCGCTTATAGTTTGTCCTGAATCCGTACAAAATTTGTCAAGAACTTTAATGACCATACAATTCTCAGTATTAGCCTTTGCAAAAAGAACCAAATCGTCGGCAAAGAAGAGATGTGAAAAGGAAGGGCCACTTCTAGAGGCTTTTACTGGTTTCCATAGACCCTCTTCGCATTTTTCTTGGATTAACCGACCCAGGTACTCCATGCACATGATGAATATGTACAGAAATAGGGGGTCCCCTTGCCTTATTCCTCTAGTTGGGGAAAATGACTCTAAACTACCCCCATTGAAGAGAATGGAAGTTGTGACAGTGGTAATGCAACTCATGATAATCTCAATGAGATTATTAGGGAAGTTGAATATGCTCAACATGTTTTTTATAAAACTCCACTCAAGCTTATCATAAGCCATTTCTAAGTCAATCTTAAGAGCCATGTAACCCACTTTCCCTCTCGTTTTGCCTATTGTATGAATGACTTCTTGGACTATGATTGCATTATCGATCCCCCTTCTTCATGGAACAAAGGCTGCCTAACAAGGGGAGATAATCTTATCTAAATAAGGGCGGATTCTCCCAACCAACACTTTGGAAATGATTTTATAAACAGAATTACAAAGGCTTATGGGGCGGTAACTTCCAATAGTCTTAGGATCTTGCACCTTTGGAATAAGGACAATGTTTGTTCTATTGAGATATTTAGGAATTCTCCTATCCCTAAACACCTTCTTGATTTCTTCTCTAACCAAATCCCCAACGATGATCTAAAACCGCTAGAAAAAACCAGCATGAAGGCCATCCGGTCTAGGAGCTTTAAAAGCCTTCAAAGACCACAAAGCGGCTGAAATTTCCTCCTCGGTCACCATATGACTCATACCTTCCTTTTCTTCCTCCGAAAGTTTGGCCTGCCATTGATAGTGGTAGTTTAACTCCCATGTGGCCGAATCTTGACATGTGGTGTACAGCTTATGAAATCCTTCCCTAAAATAGTTCATAACTTCCCCTTCCTCAAAAATCCAATCCCCTGTCCCATTTTTAACTGACAAAATTTGGTTCCTTTCCCTCCTGGTTAGAGCTTAAATGTGATAAAAGGAAGTGTTTTAATCACCCAACACCAACCAATTTGTTCTAGCTTTTAAAGCCTTGAGCTCCGTTTCTTGGCCATTCACCATGTCCAACTTCTTAAGGAGCTAATTTTCTAGGTGGATCAGGGGGGGGGGGGGAAGGGGGAGGGATTATTTGTCATTGCTCTTTGGATCCCATCTAGCCGAGCCATGATTCTTTTTTTCTTGGCAAAAATATTCCTGAAATGATTCTTATTCCACAACTTAGCTTCCTTAACAAAATTATCTATATTCTCCAATAGATCCCTAGCCCTCCTCCAAGCCTGATTGATAACTTTTGGAAAAGATGGGTTGAAGAGCCAGAAGCATTGAAACCGAAATGGTCTGTTGAGATAAGTCATCCTCCTAGGTAGTGTTTCAAGGAGTACAGGGCAGTGATCTGAGTGACATCTCGTGAAATGGGAAACTCTGGCTTCTGGGTATAGGAGACACCAACTCAGATTCATGAAATATCTATCAATCCTTTCTTGGATAAAGTAATTGGCATCTCTCTTATTGGTCCACGTGAATCTTGGCCCATTAAAACCTAGATCCACCATATTACACCTATCTAAGCAATCCTTGAAAATAAGGGATCTGTTGATGCTCACTAGTCTACCCCCAAGTTAATCCTCATCAATCAGGGGTTCATTAAAATTACCAGCTATCACCCAAGGTTTATTATGCATTTCCGCCACTTTGGACAGATTATTCCACAAGATACATCTCTCCTCACTCCTAGGACTAGCATAAATTGCAAAAAAAAAACTAGGAGAGGTTAGAGGATAGTACCTTGACTTTAACATGAATCTCTTGTTCTGTATTAGCCAACTGCTCAATCTCCACCATGTCTAAATTCCACAGAAGCCACAGGCCTCCAGCAAAGCCAATTGTCTCCGTATGGATAGCATCATCGAATGGGAGCCTATCAGTGATCTCCCTAGCTCTTTCTCCCCCAAGTCGGGTTTCCATAATCACCATAATTGCCGGGTTGTGATTCCTTGCCAACTCCCTTACATGATTCTGAAAATTGGGCTTCAGAACACCCCTACTATTCCAGACGATAATATTCACAGTGAGATGATGGTTAGGGGTAGGGCACTCATCAAACGGGGGCAGCCACTCCACCTCTATCCTCAAGTTCCATCCCAACTTCATCATCCTTTCCTTTGTCCGCCCCCTCCCTAGGCACAAGGTTAGACAATGCTTCAAAACCCCCATGTTCATTTTCCTTGTTGATGAGTGCATGTTGAACTCCAGGGTAGGCTTGAACCCCTGACTCAGCTTGGTGGCATGTCGGTTTCCCATTATAGAGGTAGAGATTGGTTGGAGCTCTAGCATCCTCCTCTCCGACAACTCCTCTGTCGGCTCAGTCTGAGGTATTAGTGGAATCGTCCTCCATTCTATCCTTTGCACCTCCTCTATTCTATCCTTTGCACCTCCTCTGGTGACAACCCGTCGATCAAAAAGATCTCCGGGATCTCCACTACTCTCCTCGTAGATTAATGCCCCACTTCGGGTTGGACTGAAGCAGTGAACTGAAATGGATTGTCTGACCTTCCCTTGCTGCCATCGATGTTATGCCAAAGCCAAGTCTGAGTGTTTAGTGCAGGTGTGTTCTTTCTAGTGTGTGCAGTTGTCTTCATGTGAGTAGCTAAAGCCCTACTCTTGGCTATTTCTTTTTTGCCCCTTACAAAAAAGAAATGTGCTCGGTTCCATCCAGCGTAATCCCCACACGAAATGGTCCACGCTGATTGTTCGTTTTGCTTGGTTCCGAAATGGCCATATTCAGCTTATTGGCTTCCTTGGCCTAGCCCATTGTAGTGGGCTTCATAGAAGGGCCTTGCCCACTTGCTTGATACAACCCCGATCCTGTGGGGCCTTCCAAAGCCGCGGAATTTCTGGAGCCACACTATCCAGCTTTCTTGCATGTCACTATCATCCAAGTCCTGTACGAGTCGTTATCCGTCGTCGCTCCATTACCTTCTGACATACCACTCCCACTGGTTGTACCATCTGTGCCATGCATCATGTGTGAACCTGCTAAGTCACGATGTTCATCGTTTCCTCCTTTCACCAGCGGTGAAGAACTCCGAATGATGTGTGGGCAGTCATCCTTCTTATGTCCTATCCTACTACAGGCGAAGCATGATTTATGGATTCCCTCATAGACCATTGGCTGTTCAAATCTACCTATTAGTACAGTGTTGATAAGTGGCTTATTCATGTCCACTTGAATACATAACCTCGCATATTTCCCTTTCATCTCCATGGCAGTTTAGGCATCAATTCGTAAGACTTTGCCAATGGCTTCTCCAGTCTGTTTAAGCACCTCTGTTTCATAAAGTTCCAACGGGAGTGCATGTAAACGAACCCACACTACTATCGATGAGACGTTGGCCACTGCTAGTTTGAAGAACGACTCCCAAGGTTTGATTGATAAAAAGTGCCCTTTGATGAACCAAGGGCCTTTCTCTAGAATTGAATCCATATCCTCTTTCAGGGTGAAATGAATGGAATAAAAGTCGTGTCCTAGATCGACACAGTCCAATCTTCCATTTGGTTTCCAAAGAAGTTGGAGCTTGCTTTGGAGAAAATGAAAACCAACAGTTCTTTCGTACAACTTGATAATCAGCGTTTGAGTCCACGGTCCTCTTATTCGCAGTTTAGTTTCCTTAGAAAGCTTCACTGTGGTTAGACCTTCTCGGAGATCTGCGACCTCATCGTCAGACTCGGCATCATCTTCCATCAAATCCGTAAAGTCGAAAGCTTTTGCGAAAGCTCCTGGAATTTCTCTGACTAGTTTGTCCTTGAAGGATGCTTTAGAAGACCCCCATGCGTTTTGGTGGCTCTGTGACCGACTACCGTCACTTGGGCCGTCATTGAATTCAGCATGGTGAACGTGCTTCACCTTATTTTTACTTCATGATAGCTCAGCTTCCTCCTCTCTAGAGAGAGCTTGGTGTTTAGAGAAAACCATATTCCTTCTGCCAAAAATGAAAATGTGTCATTCAACAACCAGTGAGATCACCTTTTGAAAGTACCTGTTATAAAACAGCATGAAACAAGTTCTTTGATATTGGCTCAAACTCAAGGCCATTTCAATTTTCCTTTGAAGGGGTGAAAAAAACTCCTTAAGTTATTTAGTGTCTGTTTAGAAATAATTTATTTAATTTTTTGCTAAAAATACTATAAATAAAGGATAAAAGTTAAATAAAATAAGTAGGTGACTCCCGTGAAGCCTATAAGTAATAGAAAAAATAATCAAAAGTCAAATAAAATAAGTAAATGACTTCGCAGGACCCACAAATAGAAGAAAAATACTATAGATAAAGGATAAAAGTTAAATAAAATAGGTAGGCGACTCCCGTGAGACCTATAAGTAATAGAAAAAATAAGCAAAAGTTAAATAAAATAAGTAAGTGACTGCATGGGGCCACAAATAGTAGGGGAAAAAAAGGGTAAGTATCTTCTAAAAAAACACTAACTTATAAGTACATCTCAAATGGGTACTTAATGTCCATTTAGGTATCCTTTAGTTTTCAATAACTTATTTGCTAAATATGATATAGATATAGTTTTTGTTAGATAAATTTGTGACAAAAAACTAAAGGTTAAAAAGAAATTTTTTTTTTTATAATAAAAAAAAAAAACAGATTAAAAGTGTTTTTTGGATTGAAAAACAGAGAAAAAGTTAAACTAATGGTTCGTGCCAAACAGACTCTAATTAGTTGGGCCAAATCTAGTAATCACACGGCGAATCAATGTTAACTCTTTAACAGTTAAAGCACATACATCGGCTTCGGCCCAATCACAAGACAGGTTTACATATATCTTATGGGCCAACCCAATTGACATGGGCGGTGAGCCCAAGCAATACCAAAATTTTTTATTCTCGACCCAAGTCTGTCCTTCTTGATTATCACATTATCCTTACGGAAGATATTGGGCCTACTTTTTTAGCTTTAGGTAATATTGGATTCGTCTAGACCTTGTTCCTTTTGCGAGGTTTGGGCTTTTCAATTGTTTTATTCATCATTTTTTGTTTTGTACTCTGAAGTCTGAACCCATTTGTTTCTACATTTTAAAACCACACTTTTTTAAAAGCACCAGTGGAATTTTTGTGATGCACAGATTAATTAAAATTATATGTGGAAAAAATACTAATATTATAAAAATTAGTGAGTCATATGAATAAAAACGTAAAATAGCCATGTTACTAAATTAATTAGTTATATAGCAAAAAATATTTTAATTATATATATACACACATACATACATACTAAGGGGTAAGCATTGCATGTAGTAAATATAAAAATATTATTTTAAATTTCATGAATGCTTTTTAATTGAAGTATAATTTTAATTTTTAAAAACTGATGTAATAGAATTTTACCCAACATAAACTAGGATAAACTTAATGTTTTGGTAATTGAGGGTGTGTTTGGATATCGCTTATTTACTAAAAATTAAAAATACTGTAGCAAAATGACTTTTAAATGTGTGAATAATGCTGTGGGACCCAAATTTATATTGAAATTTGTGTTTGGATAATTTTTGTGAGTCCGTGAATAATGCTGTGTGGGACGCAATTTTTTCAACAAACGCACAAATGCAAACTTCAAAACGCAATCCAAACATAGGCTGAGTCTCATTTGAACTAAACTATATAAAGGGAGTAAGTGTAACCACTTGTTAATTGTTACATAAAGAAGATAGTCATTTGTTCCTAAAAAAAAAAAAAAAAAAAAAAGAAAAAGAAAAAAGAAAAGAAGATAGTCATTTGACACAACTACAATCTCTAGGAATTGACTTTTATTCTCTTTTTAAAATTTCACTTTTTTTTAAGTGTATATATATATATATATATATTTTTTTTTTTTTTAAATAGTATATTATAAAAATAAACTGTACGGAACTAAGTGATTTTGAATGACTTAGATTCCAATACCTTATCAACAACCATTTATGCTTTGCAAATGATTCCTTCTCCTACATATACTAAGATGAATTGGATTGATGTGGTAAGATTAGTGGTCTACTAATAATTCCCTGGACTGAAAATATAGTGTATTTTAAAAAGAAAGATATGGTGGGTGCCATACTAGACCCATAAAAGCCTAATTTTTGACATATAAATAAATATAGACACAAAGGTGGCCAAAATTAGACCAATCGCTGTTGTAATATATAGTAGTGGATGGTCCCTATAGAGAGATAGAGACTAGTTGTAAAGAGAAACACAACACAACACATTGGTATAACTCAAATGTAAGAGACATGCAGTAGTCAATTAATCCATTCGTCGCATTTCTTAAAAAGAAAGAAACAAAAGAAAAGAAAGCAGCACTACCTTATTATGCTCGATCCCACACTTTTTATATCAATTATCATCACGACCTTTATTATCTTCTCTATACACACAAAATACACGCTCGATCAAAAAACATATCTCAAAAGCATTGTTCTTTCTCAGGTGCTTCTTTCCTTTATGTGACTTTACATTCTTCTCTCTCTCTCTTACCCATTATAGTTCTCTTTCTCTTAAGTTCACCATTCCTTCTCATCTCCAACTTTTCTTAAAGCTATACTAAGGACAAAAGAAAAGTTTCTAGTCAAAAGATACCACCATTTAGTCTCTTGCCTTAGTAGTGAAGGTATTAAATAACAAAAGCATTAGATAGAGAGAGAGGCAAAATTCAGTGTATTACAGAGACAATCAACTTAAAACTCTCTGCAAAGTTGCAAACCATCTTACCGACTTCTTCTTCTTTTCTTTCTATTTATTTTATTTTATTTGATAGTTATAAATATTCATCCAAATGAGTTATTAGGTACAAAAATCAAAGAGTTTAGAATAAATAAATTGTAAAAAAAAAAAAAAAAAAGTGCTTCACAATAATAAATAAATAAATAAATATGGATAATTTACATCTTATACCTAATAATATCCTTATAAATTTTTTAAAAAGTTAACAAAATATAAAAATGACTATCAATAGTATTTAAATTATATATATAGGAATTATATTATGTATTTTATTGTATATCTTTAAGTGTATCAATGCATATGCATGGAGTTACAAACTAGTTTTGATAATGAATAATTACAATTACTTGAAAAAAAGGCAATTCCTTTTTAATAATTTGACATCATGAATGAAATTACCATAAATTGAAAATTAAAAACTATAATTAAGGACAGAGTTTCTCTTCAAGTCCAAACTCTTATTTTATTTTTTTACTAAGTGAGAGTTTTAACAAATCTATTGTTAAATTGCAGTTTCTTATTATATTTTGCATACTTGCAAAAAATTTCAAGAAAATCAAAAATAAAAAATTATGAAAATTTTTTAAATTTCAAATTTTTGTAATTTTAAATTATGCATGAAAAATACGTTTATATATCTAATAGTAATTAACATCCAATTTTAACGAAATTTGACACACATATTAAAATTATAAAGAATATGTGATCCAAATATTAGATTCTCAAAATATATAACTATGTTAATTTTTTAGTGGAAGATTGAATGGTTTATGGAGAGAACTTTGTCCTATACTTAATGGTATTTGATGCATTTCTAAAATTAGTTATTGATGATTCATTCACTAGGTCTTTTCATGTGCCAAAAAATGTTTCTTCTAGTAGCTAGCTCTTTTCTAAATGATGCAATTGTACTTTACAATGCTATATACTACTTTGGAACCGTACGGGTTCTTCTGGAACCTAGCTCCAAACGTGAGCCATTTTTTTTTTTTGGTAAACGTGAGCCATTTTACTTGGATAAATTTAGTAATAAGTTCATTTGCATTACAGGTTTGTATTGCCATTCCAACACAATTGCTTTGAAAGAAAGTTTTTGTCGATCAAGGTGGAGAATCTGCATATAATCTCCAAGATCTTTAATTATCTGACACAATGTTCACTCAAAAAAGACATATTCTTATACAAAAATATATATGTAGAATGCTCATTGGTTGGGAGATAAAGATAAATGCGTCAAAGAAATAAAAGAATTGATAGGTTGTTTCCTTGATTCCATAAATTGAGTGAGAAGTGATGCTTTGCTAAATGAGAATATAAGATTAATAATAAAGTTATTTAAATGGTTACCGCCACCTTCCTCAAAAGAGATTCTATAGCTTTTGTTATCTTTTGGGGAGAAGTGAACCCATTTCCTTCTTAGTTAGGATGGGAACGAAGTCCTCATTTTAGTTTTTGTTCCTTCTTAGTGAGTGTCGTTGTTGATTCTATAAGCTTATCATCACAAAATTATTCGCATTTTTTCAATAATGTTTTAATTGATATACTCGAATTAATGCTAATAAAAATTATATTTAACTATAAATCTATGTGAAAATGATGTTATTGTTTTGATTTTAATTTATAACATCAATTATTGTGAAAAATAGCTTGCTCCTAGGGGCAGAACCACTCCCAAGCGTGAGGGGCCGTGTCCCCCACAATATTTTGAATTTTATTTATTTTTTTATGGTATGTAAAACTATTGAGCATTTTAAAGATATAGCTTATAAAAATTGGAGTTGGTCCACCAAATATTTGAGTTATTGCAATGGTGCTTTAAAAAAAATATGTTTTGCACCTTATAATTTAAGAGGGGTAACAAATTGAACCATGTAATTTCATAACTAATAAATTAAACATTGAAATTTCAAAAAAAAAAAATACCCTATAATTTCAAAAGTAAAAAATTAAATCTCAAGTTTTCAAAAAGTAACATCAACCCATTGTGTTTGAGGTTTAATTTGCTACTTTTTGGAACCCTTAAGATTATTATGACTAAAATGTTAGTATCATAACTTGGTCTTTTTAAATAAAAATTCTCGATTCTACCCTTGCTTGTTCCTAATATTATTCTAAATTAATATTATGTATACGTCTATTCCACGTCATTGGTGGACAACTGGCCAACACATGGAAAGTATATTGATATAGCTATTTTATTTTCTGCAACCCAAAAATAAATAAATAAATAGTTTTAGAGCCTTCTAAGAAGGTCACTAAACTTAAATTTCCACTAGGATCTAAACATGTGCAAGTCTCGCACAAGAAGATGCTTACATATGCACCATTTTATTTTTTTCGAGTACAAGTGTACAACGCATGCATAGAACCTCTAAGTCAAAGCGCTATATTAATGGCCACAAAGAGTTTTCCTTTTCCAATGGAAGTAACAAAATGCAAATTTTCAAGCATTTGATCTATATAATATAACACTTTGTTTTCCACATTGAACGTGCATAGTTTTCTGGCATAAAAAATGGGCCGTCCTTTTCTTTATTTTGGCTAGATCACATATGCAATTTGTGATTGTAGTTCATGGTTGTGTTGTGTAAATCTCTACGTTAGTTTTCTCTATCTTCTCTTTACTTTCGCTAAAACTGTGTTTGGTTTGAGAAAAAGGGAGAGAATGGAGAATAAATAACCCATTGTCTTTTGTTTGGGTTGAAAAGAATAGAAGGGATAAATGAAATGTGCCGAGAAAAGATTTCTATAGTTCTATGGATTCCACCGATTTTTCATTTTTATTTTTTCTATCAAATCCATAAAATTACTCTTATATCTTTTAAAAAAAAAATTGACTTTTTTTATGAAATTACATTTATATCCTTTTTTATATAAATTAAAAGAATAAAAGTGTAAAATACATTCCATTTCTTTTGTTTCTCATTTTCTTTTCTTTCTATTTTTCCTTTCTCCCACTATACTTTGATTCTATAGGTCCCATCGTTGCGTGGTTGTCCTGTAATAGCCATTGCCAATTAGGTGACCACACAAGCTATAGAAAACAATCACCTACTACGACCACACAAGCTATAGAAAACAATCACCTACTACTGCCCCTTCCATCTGTCTTTGCACTCTCCAATTATCTTACTATATCATTAGTGGGTTCCTATGCTTCACATATTTCACAAAAATTACAGTCTTATATGCAATTGTGAACACCATATCATAGTTCCACTAAATATTTATAAATTTTTTCATGTGCCCACAAATAATTTTGTCGGTTATGGTTTTTTTTTTTTAGGAGTATAGTATGTAATCTATGAATAAAATAATTAAGTAAAGGTCATAAGATAAGACTAGCTAGTACAGTAGCCATTGTTTTTGTTGGAAACTTCTATGGTGGGCTGAATTCTATTTGATATTTAATTGGTGATTCTGAGTAATTATTCAACATTCGTACAGCAACCTCTTTCTTTTTTTTTTTTTTTTTTTTTTTTTTTTTTTTTTTTTTTTTTTTTTTTTTTTTTTTTTTTTTTTTTTACGAGGGTTACTAATTAAATTTATGGTTCACTGATATGATTCACTGTTAATGTAAGAATAGACAGTATCACGTTGCTACTTGGAGACAACCTTTTTTTTTTTTTTTTTTCTATATTCCTTGTACTACTAAGTTAATTTATTGTTGAGTGGTAATCTAATCCTTCATATACTATAACTTTCTTTTTCAAAACACTTGGTGCAACTAAATTATTAAGATTAACCCCTATTCCTTATAAAATTAACTAGTGGACTAAGCACTCTGATGCGTAACAATAAGATTAAACCTTATAAGTTGCATTTCAACATTGCTTGTGAAAGCATTACAATGGCCGATGGGCTAGTTCCTGATTATTATATTGAAACAAGAAAAATTGAACTGAATGGGTTAATTTCCCCTGAATGAAAATAAGTAGTAGTTAGTGAGAATGTTAGAAACTTCACACATGAGATATTTTGACATAATCTTCATCGCCAAGAAATGTACTTGAAAAGTTGATACACAATCTTTTAATCAAATCTAAGATAGTACTTCTTATATTTTTGTTAAATTAATTGAAACCATAACTTTATGGAACTATAAGTGCATGATTCTTCTTACCTTTCTCTCCAACAAAAAAGAAAAAGAAGAAGCATGATACAACCATTGAGGAAAAGTACATGATCTTATGCTTCTTAAGTGTCTGCCACTAGGGTTTCCCAAATATATTTGTAATGTAAGTGCAACATATTAGCAAGACAATAGTGACATACACTAGTTCCTTAAGACATAGAAGCTATATGTCATAATTGTTTATGCAACATATCAAACTTCTTGTCCCCACCATGTGAATTTCATCAAGACCACTCATTTCCAAGATGCTAACTTTGTTTGCTTCTTTTGTTTGTACTTTATTTTTCTTATTCCTCCTTTCCCTATTCCATGGTGTGATGCGTTGGACACCAACAAACTTAGGTTAAAATAACAAGGTTAGAGCATTAAAGTGTAGATAATCAATCAATCAATATATATATATATATAAAAACAGAGATCTCATGTGGGAAAACATGAGATTCTGCCAAGTGGCACATTGTATGACATTCTTCTCATTTAGGCTTCCACCTCATCTAAATTTAGCATTTATGTTAAATTATTAAGTAACGGCAAATGCATTTATTTCAATGTATTAATAAAATTCAAAGAATTTGTATACATTTATAACTTTACATGCTTTGAATTGATATTGATGGATTCAAAAAGTCATGGGAAATGTAGGAATAAAATTCAAAGAGTTTTTATACATTTATAACTGTGTCATACCCATTGTCGAGGGGGCCATTATTGTGCTAAGGATGTCATATGCTCGGACAGTAAAGCCACGTCAGTGGCACCTTACCAGAGGAGGTCATACTGTAGAGAAAGAGTTTCAGGGAGGGGGTTAGCCCTAACATGACTAAAGGGATGGTGGCTGCCACCACATTTAATGCATCCTACCAAACCTCCTAGCTGCATTTATGTGAAGAAGACTCCTGAATAGTGCTGTCTTAGCTGCCCCAACTCACAAGGGGTTTGGGAAGGTGTCTGATGGGACAAGCACTCAAGTAAAGACTTGGACGATCAACAAATGGAGGGCCAAGATCATCTAAAGGGAGCTATATGATGTAAGAGACCCTCTCAAGGGAGAGGGGATTAGAAAATTTGTAGAGAACACATTGTAGAAACAAAAACTGAAATTGTATCCAAGTTCAAAAGAACTATATTCAAGAATCATTCTCTTTGGACTTCGCCAAGGAAGGATTTCCTTGCTTAGAACTTGTCTTTCTTTGCTTTCTCAATATCTTTAATCCACTGTGCGTGTTGCCTGATCTATTGAAGCCTAGCTTTTAAGTTTACTCTTTACAAATTTATTGTGTTGGCCTCTTTGGGCCTGAATCCTTCTACCATTTGGGCTTAGAAACCAAAACGCCGCCCTTACAATAACTTTACATGCTTTGAATCTATAGGGATGAATCTAAGAAGTCATGGGAAATGTAGGAATCAAAAAAACTTTTCAATTTTCTACATAAGACTAATTTCAATGTGGAATTGCAAGAGTTGAATTCAATGAATTGCGCAAATATTATTTGTCTCCACATTTGTCCAATATAAATCAAGTCATGGGAAATGTAGGAATAAAATTCAAAGAATTTGTATACATTTATAACTTTACATGCTTTGAATTGATACGGATGGATCTAAAAAGCCATGGAAAATGTAGGAATCAAAAACACTTTTCAATTTTCTGCATAAAACTAACTTCAATGTAGAATTGCAAGAGTTGAATTCAATGAATTAGGCAAATATTATTTGTCTCCACAATTGTCTAATATAAATCAAGTCATGGAAATTTTAGGAATAAAATTCAAAGAATTTGTATACATTTATAACTTTACATGCTTTGAATTGATATGGATGGATCTAAAAAATCATGGAAAATGTAGGAATCAAAAAAACTTTTCAATTTTCTGCATAAGACTAACTTCAATGTAGAATTGCAAGAGTTGAATTCAATGAATTGGGAAAATATTATTTGTCTCCACATTTTTCCAATATAAATCCTCATTTCCATTGGACTTAAAAATTAAACTTCCATAATTTTCTCACAATATCTTTGTTTTTCTTTCTGAGAGATATTTTAATTTTCATCAATATATATAAAAGTAGAGACCTCATGTGTGAAAGCATGAGGTTCTGCCAAGTGGTATATTGTATAACATCCTTCTCATTTAGGCTTCCACCTCATCTAAATTTAGCATTTATCTCAAACTATTAAGTAATGGCAAATGCATTTATTTCAATGTATTAATAAAATTCAAAGACTTTGTATATATTTATAACTTTACGTGCTTTGAATTGATACGGATGGATTTAAAAAGTCATGGGAAATGTAATAATAAAATTCAAAGAATTTGTATACATTTAAAATTTTACATGCTTTGAATTGATAGCGATGAATCTAAAAAGTCATGGGAAATGTAGGAATCAAAAAAACTTTTCAATTTTCTGCATAAGACTAACTTCAATGTAGAATTCACTACAACAAAATGTATTTTTAGTGACGAAAAAATTCATCACTAAAAGTCTAGTTTTTCGTCACTAAGAACCTTTAGTGACTAAATCGGACTTTTAGTGATGAAACTCATTTTGTCGTTGAAACCCTGTCACTAAAAGTCTTGGCGACGAAAAATTTCGTCACTAAAAGTCCAATTTGTTTAAAAAAAAAAAATTAGCGACAAAAACGTTTCATCGCTAAATGTTTTCCTCGCTAAAAACACTATTATTCAGTAACGAAAATATTTTGTCACTAAAAATACCTTAGTTTATTAAATCATATTTAGTTACAAATAATTTCGTCACTAAAACTATGTTCGGGTACATATAGTGACGAAAAAGTTCATCACTAAAACTATTTTTAAGAAAATCCAGGCATATATAACGATGAAAATTTTCGTCACTAAAACCATTTCTTACAAAATTTTGCTACATTTAGCGACGAAATATTTCGTCACTAAAACAATTTTTTGTTGCTATATTTGTAACGAAAAAATTCGTCGCTAAAACTTATTTTCTGTTTTTATTTTTTTCATGGCTTTATATTAACCTGTAACTTGTCATTACATTATTAAAACCTCACATTTGAATAACACATTATTTTAACAACACATTTATAAAAAAATATCCATACATTCCACAAGTAAAAAATAAAACTTAAGTATCTAATTCAAACTCCTTCCATACAATAATTGTTTGCAACACATACAATAACTCAAGATATTTTATAACAATACAAAAAGTGTAGCATAATATAATTAGAACTAACAAAAGATGTCCTTATATGTCTTCAAGGCCTGCAGAAATCTTTTATACAATTCTCACCAAGATTCCTAACACTTAAGAATTAAGCAGAAAGCTCACCAAAATGGCTTTGGCTCATTTGGCTTTGAAGAGTTTGCAACAAAGAGTGTTGGCTTCCCCTTCTTGTGCTTATTCTTTGCTGGGTGAAGGTATTTGTGCAAAGGCAAAGGTGAGAAATGAGATTGTTAGGAGGTTTACTACAACAGCTAGTGATAAGGTAGCTATTGAGAAGACTTCAGATGGCAAAGATGTTGCTATTTCTGAAGGTAATAAAAAGTCCAAGTTATTCCCAAGGAAGCAACGCAAGAGGTGGCTTTGGAAAAACGACGACCTTGACTTTGTTCTTGCCATTTACTTTTATCTACTTTCTAGGAAACCCAACACTAAAAAGAGCTAACTTCATTTAGCTACCTCAAAATCCAGTTTCCCTTATCAATTTTCTAAAGAAGCAAAGGGAATTCCAATAGAGCATTTCGTCAAACACTTTATGTGCATTCACACAATACATGTGAATCACATAAAGACAAAACCATATCTAAATTTAAAATAAACCTAGTTGGCTCCTTCACGGCTCTTCCAAAAAAAAAAACAGCACAATCACATATTCACGCAAACTATAAATGTATAACGTGAAGAAAAAGCATCAGATAAATATCATATCAAATTTTCTCATCCTGTTTTATCGAAAACCAAACTTCGTTTTAGCAAAAGAAAACTCCTTGTTTCTCGACAACTTCCAAACAAAATTTAAACAAATGAAAAAAGAGCAGAATGATACAAAGAAAGAGAGTACCTAGACAACGGTGGTGAAGGAAGAGAGATGAACAGCGGTGGCTAGGGAAAAGGGAGCTTGATGGCAGCGAAGGGACTCGACAATGGCAGCGGCTTAGAGGCTCAACAACGGTGGTGGCGGCTTAAGTACTCGACGGAGAACGATGGAAAGACCGAGAGAGTAAGAGTGAACAACGAAGAGAGAGAAAGAGTGAGAGTGAACGGCTGATGAAAAAAAGCTAGGGTCGGACTAAAAAAACTGAAGCAGCATATTTCTAGTCACATCTTTAGCGACGAAATATTTTCATCGCTATTGCCTACTTATTGGTCGCAAAAGGTATCAAGATTTTTTACACTTTTAGTGACGAATTTAATTTCATCACTATAACATAAATTTAGCGACAAAGTTCAATTTCGTCACTAAATAACCCAAATTTTGTCAAGATTTTTAGAGACGGAATTCAGATTTCGTTGCTACAGCATACTTTTAGTGACGAATTGTGATTTCGTCGCTAAAACAATGAAATGAAAAACCATGATTATTTTTAGCGACGATTATTTTCCGTCGCTAATTCTTCCTTATAGCGACGAAATGATTTTCGTCGCTAATACTATCCAAAGCAATACCTACAGTGACGAAATATTTTGTCACTAAAAATTTCAACTTTTAGCGATGAAATATTTTGTTGCCATAGATTAATTAAGTTCCCAACAAAGTTTTCCTTGTGGCGCCCATTTTTCAGATCATCATAGCGATGAAAATTATTTTTCATCGCTAAATGTTATCATTTTTTTTCATTATTAGTGACGAAATTTATATTTTGTCGCTAAATCTGTATTTTTAGCAACGAAAAATATTTCCTCACTAATTTTCGTTGCTAAAAATACATTTTGTTGTAGTGATTGCAAGAGTTGAATTTAATGAATGCTAAAAATACATTTTGTTGTAGTGATTGCAAGAGTTGAATTTAATGAATTGGGCAAATATTATTTGTCTCCACATTTGTCTAATATAAATCAAGTCATGGGAAATGTATGAATAAAATTCAAAGAATTTGTATACATTTACAACTTTGCATGATTTCAATTGATACGGATGGATATTCAAACTAAATACATTGGGGGAAAAATTCCTCTAATTCATGCAACCAAGAAATGTCAATTAGCTATAAAAACTTCTAGAATTTCATGATACAGCAATAGAAAATAATGCCATAGTGATGCAATAATATCACATTTTAACCTCGAAATTTTAATTGAACTAAAAGTAGCCAAAAATAGATCCTTACCAAGTATACGCATCATAATGAAAACCAAAAATATAAATTGGCACATAATATGAATATATAAGCCTAAATAAATTACAATGCTACATAAGTAAAACCGTATATATAAAATCTAAGCAAAATATTTAAGACGAACATAATATTTTGAAAATTAAAAAAAATCTCTCAGAAAGAAAAACAAAGATATTGTGAGAAAATTATGGAAGTTTAATTTTTAAGTCCAATGGAAATTGGGATTTATATTGAAAAAATGTGAAGACAAATAATATTTGCCCAATTCATTGAATTCAATTCTTGCAATTCTACATTGAAATTAGTCTTATGCAGTGCATGAAGTTCTACCATGTAGCGTTCTAATTTTGCATTTAGCATTTTTTTGCTTCTTTCTTTAACTTTTTTTTACCGTTACCCAAAAGTTCACATTAACTTATTTTTACTATTATCTCTTTATTGTCTAACCTTATACCACACCTTTCTTTATTTTTCATGTCTTTTAGTATACCCACTATTTTAGTATTTTTTTTATTATAAAAAAATAAAATAAAATAGTAAAAACTAATAGTAATAACTAACCAGATAAGACCCTAAAGAGAAATAGAGAGACACAAAAGTGTTGTGGATTGTTAAATAAAATGCACTATTTCACTATATATTACCAAAATAAAAGACATAAAACTAAACAAAATATTTGAAAGAAAGAGAAAGAAGAATCTAAAAGGTCACCACCTTTGTTATACTGGCCTCCCACTACCATCAAGAGGCCAAACCCCCTACGGGTAATTTTTTTTCTTTTTTCTTTTTAAATTAGGGTTTAAATATGATTTAGGTTTAGATAATTTGGTTGGATAGTTTTTGTTTTGGGTATATAAGTAGAGATAATATTTGGTGTGCAATATAAAGTCATATTCTACCATAGTTTAATTTTAAATCAGCTATAAGACACATGCATACACACTTGCCCACACCATATCTTAGTGTCGCACTATCAATAAGTGGAAGACAATTAGAGAGTTAGGCATACTTTTATTTCATGGTGTGAAATATGTGAATACAACACACATTAGTTGATTTTCATGGTCCCATTACTCTTTTGCATTTATTTTTGGTTTTATGATTCTTAAAAAAATTAATATTACCTCAAGAAGGCTACAAATATACAGTGAAACTACTAAACTAATTTTTAATATATCAAAATGTATATGTTTCTTTATTCTAATTTAGTTTACTTTTTCTTTATAGTATATATACAACATTATCTAAAACCGTCTTACATAAAATATCAAAAAATTATCTGTGCATCGCACTGATAACTTACTAGTTACACTAAAGGCTATTCACATTTGGTCGAGGTTATATCTAGCTAAAACATAAAATAATACACCCAAATTTTTGAATGTTTCATTCCTTTATGTTTTAAAATTAGATTAAATTAGAGAAATTTAGAAAACTCTCATGATTATTGACATATGATCGAGTTTATATCTAGCTAAAACATAAAATAATATACCTAAATGAGTTTATTTGTGAATTGATTATTCCTTTATGTCTTAAAATTGGATTAAATTATCAAACGAAAATTGGATTACTCTCATAGTTATTGACATCTAGTCGAGTTTATATTTAACTAAGAACATAAAATGATACACCCAAATGAGTTTCTCTGTGAATTAATCATTCCTTTATGTCTTAAAATTGGATTAAATTAGAGAAAACTGGATTAAATTGAATGGTAGGTGGTAAATGATTTTATTAGTCTGCAGTAATAACAATAAAATAAAAACTGAAGAAGAATCAAAACTGTTCACTATGGGCAACAAGTTGACTTATTGGGATCAAACAAATCTCCACCAACAAATCATGGGACCCATACAACACCTAGGCACGAATTTTAGGAACCATTTATTTATTTGAGAATTCAAATCCAAAACTGAATTAACGTTCCAGATTCATCCCTCTAAGTCTCTGAGGAGCGACAGTCACCTGCGGCGCAAGTTAGTGTTGCCCACAAGAAGCCCTACCCTCCCAAGCCATGCAATTCTCAGATCCATCTCCTTTCTATTCTCTTCTAGTCTTCTAGAGGAGATTCTCAAAAAAATAATACTAATAAATATTAAATAATACAAAATCTAGAGGAAAATAAAAAGCTAATAATTAGAGATTTCAATATTTATAATTCAAAATTATATATAACCAATATTAGCTTTTGTAACTTTTTTTCAACTTGTGCAACGGTGATAAATTTTGGTTCAAATAATAGCCTAACAGTAATAATATTTTTTATAATGTTCTATACTTGTGGTTTAAATTTCACATTCTCTCTCCTCCCATTATTTAATAATAAATAATAAAAAGGTTTGTATGTATCAACTTATTAATTATATATATTTAGACAACCTCAATTAAATATTATTTCATTAGATAATAGATAATAACTAATTTGATTATATATTTTCAACTTTCAAAACTTGAAATTTACACCATTGAATATTACAAATAATATCAATGTGCCCTTCTGTCACGACCCATCACATTTTTGTCATTAACCCGCTTAAAAATGTCAATTTTCTTTTCTTTCTATCCAAAATAAAGTTATTTTTGTTAGGGTTAATAGCATGATCCTAATGGATGTTAATAGAAAAGACAAATTAATATTATTATAATACTAGAAGATGTAAATTGTAAGTTTTTATAGGTAAATAATTGATTCAGTAAATAGAAAATATGTGTTAAAAATTAGATTTAACTATAAAAATATATTGTATTTATTTTAGAGGAAAACTTAATTATAATTCTTTAGTTAATGTAACTTTTTTTTAGAATCTAATTAATTTAACTTAGTTTTCTTAGTTTTTTTATTAAATTCAATTATGTGATTGTATTTACCAACAAACCATATGATTAAATTTAATTGTATTTATAGAAATGTGTTAAATTGATTAATATAAGCACATGATTGAATTTAATTTGAGAATCCATACAAAACTTAGAGAACATTACCTTTTCTTATCAATAGCTAAAAAAGAAAAGAAACAAAAATGTTTTCTAATTTTAACATTTATTTAGTAAAAAGTTTTCCTATAATCATAATTTTGTGTCACGACTTTAATATAACAAACTGTAAGTGACTATTAATTACTTTTATATGAACCCATTACATTTTTTTCATTAATCATAATTAACCAAATCAAAGATGTGAAAAATTATTGTATAGTTTGAAGGTATACTCCCTCCTTCAAGGAGGGAATATAATCCCAAACTATTCAATAATAACTCATATATGTAAACAAAAGTTGTGGCTATTCTCCGTTTAACAAACGAGTAGGATGATGTGATGATGTTATGTTGTGATGCAATTACATTGAAAATTACCAAAAACTCACCCAAGAAATTCGAATCAAGAGGGCATTTTCACAATTTCAAAACCAGAGAACCAATATAAAAGCCGGTAGGCTCACCTCTCTCAACTTTAGCTGCAAAAAACACCTAGAAGTGACCCAAAAAAAAGAGTGCAACAGCAAACCCACTTCCCTCACCGGAATCTCAAGAGCTCCGGTGACCACTGTTTCCACTTTCCGGCCACCCAAATATCTTATACTCTCTTCCTCTCCATCTCACTAGCTCAATCTTTCTGACCCCCCCATATTTCAAAGCCAAAAACCTTGACCTTTTGCTTTGTTTTCTTTGCTTTCTAAAGCTTTAAACTAAACTCTCTCACTCCCTACTCCCAGCTCCACAAAGTGAAACACAAGTGGCTTGGACAAGCAAGACGAGCTGGGGAAGACAGGAGCCTCAGGTGTGATGGGATTTTGTATATGCCCGTTGGAGACTCCGGCGAGGTTGCTTTGGAGCACCAGTTTTTTCCGTCACAAGATTATGATCTTCTAATCCTATATCATACATAATATATATTGAAAAAAAAACAAAACCAAAACCAAATTCTACAACATCCTACTCCAAATCCATCATCACCAAAAAAAAAAACACCAAACTTTGTAAGTACGTAGATATACCTTCCTACGTAATAAGCTCTTTTCTTCTTAATTTCTCTCTCTTTTTTGTGTGTGCGCCCGTGACTAGTCGGGGAAAACACACGTGTCAACACAGGATTGGATGATGGAATCCGGCCGCCTTTTCTTCGACCCTTCCGCCTGCCGCGGCAGCAACATGTTGTTCCTCGGGAATGGTGATAACACTTTTCGAGGTATTTTTTTTTAATTCATTAATTATTATTACACATGTTTGTTTGTTTGTTTTAGACTTTCTGTTTGGTTAGTAAGAAAGCTAAGGAAAGTACGAGGAAGTGAATTTTAGACCGTAAAAGTAGATTAGGACATGTTTTGTGTATTTTTCCTTGGATTCTAAATCATAGTGTTCTTTCTGGTCCCGGAAAATGAAAAAAAAAAAAAAAAAAGTCAAAATTCCTGATATTTCTATCTGTGATTCTCATAATAAAACAAATACTAATTATAAAGTTTGTTAGTTCAAATATCTTTAAATCCCAAAAAAAAAACCTCTTCATTCAAAATTCAACATGTAAAGAACAATTAAACAGTTAAATTAGACCTAAAATTCTTATTTGTTTCCTATACTAGTTATGTTTTATTTTTTGATGATACTAATAATTAGGTTTATTTATTTATTTTGGGTTTGTGTTGGAAGGAGGAAGAGCAATAATGAGCATGGAGGAAAGCTCAAAGAGGCGATCCTTTTTCGGCTCACCGGATGAACTGTTCGACGAGGAATATTACGACGAGCAGTTGCCGGAGAAGAAGCGCCGCCTCAGCCCTGAGCAGGTTTGTGGATAGTAATCTTAGCTGACACGCCATCAGTCCCAATATGCTTGAGATCTTATTATACGTATCTACTTTCTTCCAAGATCTTATATTCCTTTATGATATGACATGTACGCATGTTATGTTATATCACTTATGTTCTCAAACCTTATCCGCATCACATTCACTTCGTAGGCAATTGAAATATGTGTGTCATGTGATTGAGGAGGCCTATATTTGACCAACTTTTGTGAAATATTTTTGGGATTAAAGATCATTCTTGTCGACATGTAAAAGTTGTGTCAAGAATATAGGATAAAAAATATTATAGTATTAGTTAAGAAGGAAGAAGCATAAGGTAATTGGATCTTAGAACCCTCTACTCAGAATTGATTCTGGATTTGGTTGCCAAGGAGGTAAATAAATGAAGGTAGTCAAAAAGTTGAGTACTGAATAATGAGAAGATATGCTAATTGGATGAGCTGAGTGATTTAGTGAGTATTCTTTGCTAACTTTATGAGAATGAACATGTTAAGGTGCATCTGCTGGAGAAGAGCTTTGAGACAGAGAACAAACTGGAGCCAGAGCGAAAGACCCAGCTGGCCAAGAAGCTGGGGCTGCAGCCAAGACAGGTGGCTGTATGGTTCCAGAACCGCCGGGCACGGTGGAAGACAAAGCAGCTCGAAAGGGACTATGATGTCCTCAAATCTTCTTATGACTCACTCTACTCTAATTATGACACTCTTGTCAAGGAGCATGAGAAGCTCAAATCTGAGGTATATACATAGATATATGCTCAGCATAAAGCTTACTTTTTAAAAATAAAAAAAAAAAAAAAAAAAAAAAAAAAAAAAAAAAAAAAATTATTTATCATTCATTGTGCATACTTTGAGATCTGTAAAATTATCTAAATTTCATATAGGTATCATTATTACTGCCTATAATTGATTCTTATACTTGGGTTTTCTCTTCAATTTGAAGAATACTAACGGATAAAAGCAATTACATACTATTTGAATGTCTGTAAAACCATCTACAAGCATATGGAAAGCTAGAGGAACAGAACTTGGACAATTGTGTTTATTGGCCAACTTCGATGCCTTCCTAATCAAAGCTCCATCTTGTGATTGAGAAACCTTAGCTAGAATAGAAAGATGATTGGAACCTGCTTGAAGAGGGTCCTGCCAATGAGATTCTGCCCTGTAAACAAACATGTGTTTTCAACTATAGCATCTGTTCTAAACCCCACCTTGATTTTAAAAGGCAATTATAAATTGACTAAAGGAATATACTTTGGTAGCTTTATTTATATATGCCTTTAAGGCTCATTCTTTATGAAAAGAATGACCAGGTAAACTTGTTCAAAATGAAAACAGTGGCTAGTTTTTTGTTTTTTATGAAAGGAATATCAGGGTCAGTATTTTTCACATGCTAAGATTGTATGTTATGATTGAAGTAACGTTATTTTTACATCACTGACATTACTTTTATTACACACCAATTACTGTGAAAAATGTTGTGTCGCTGCTAAGTTTATGTAATGTGATTTGCATAATATGACAATTGGACTGCAGGTGGTTTCCTTAAATGAAAAACTTCAAGCTAAAGGGGTGGCTGGAGCAGATATTTCAGCTCAAAAAGCTGAGCAACTTCCGGGGGATATCACTAATGTTTCAGCCCTCCAATTCAATGTGAAGGTTGAGGACCGCCTAAGTTGTGGGAGTGCTGTGGTAGATGAGGATGGTCCACAGATTTTGGACACTGGTGATTCATACTTCCCAAGTGACAACTATCCTGCAGAGGATGATGGGAGTGATGATGGCCACAGTTACTTCGGCAATGTGTTTGTAGCTGCAGAACCTCAACACCAGGAGGATGAAGAGCCTTTGGAATGGTTGGAGTGGCCATAAAATGTGCTTAAAGTTAAACTACTAGTTGGGTGTGTTTTAGTCTCTTTGTAACATGTCACATATTCCAATAGTTGCTTAGTAGAAAAGTATCTGCAAACTATTTGGACTAAAGAAAAAAAAAAAAGGTGAGGAAGTAAACGCTTAGTTTAGTGGCTGAGATCCTGAGAATGGAGATCTACGGACTAAGTTAATTAATAAATAAAGTCAATGGCGTCTTGTATTATCCTTCTATGTGAATGAGAAGTAAATGACTTGTTCCTAGGTTTTATTCTTCTCTCTCTCTTTAAGAACTGGTTAATTGTGGATGCCTTTGTTGTTGAAGTATTAAGAAGAATTTTACAACTTTGTTTTCTAAATGTAGCAAAGAATAAATATATTTTCTTTTTATGAACCCACCACCATTAACATGAAATTTATTTTGTACCAATCATAATAGCATGATTAACAGTGAAAATTTTTTGTGCCACTAGATTTATTGCTAACTAGCATGTCCAGGGGTGAATCCCTTGAAATTTTTTTTTTTTTTTTTTTAAATGAAAGAAAGGAAATTCTTACTCCCCTGCTTTATGGTGTGTGATTCTATGGTAGCAACTTCTGGATGTTACTAAGAAGAGATAAAGAAGCAGGGATGTTCCAATGCAAGAGGCTAAAAAGCTAGTTTACCACTAATTTTGTCCTACATTTGAAAATCAAGAATTTTCAAGGGTTAGAATGAATATGAAGATGTCTACTGCTTGAAATTAATTGCTTTATAAGAATAGCATTTTGGGTTCGAAGAGAGGTGAACTCTTCATTTCAATCCCCCAGAACAATATCATCCCAATTCCCAAAAGGTATAAATATAATAGAGGATATAGCATTGGTGTTTGAGGATTCAATATTGGACGTCATAAACTTACTATTTCAATTTTCCTAAAATAGGTTTTTAGAAATAAATTGAAAAAAAAAAAAAAAAAAAGTGTCCACTCAATACCTTACGGCCAATAATTAGGTTTAAGTCTTCTACTACTCTAGTATCGTGTTCTTATACGGTTGGATTCTCTAGTATCATGTTCTTATACGATTTGATCAGGTTATAGTCAAAAGCATGTTTAAGTGGTTACTATTTTTAAATTTGTAAAAAGTTTGTGCAAGTTCATAGGTTTTCGTTCCCCCACCTCTAAATATTAAAAATAACTTAATCAATTCATAAGTGACTAAAAATGATAAAACATCAAATAACCCAATTAGTAGTTAGTGTCTCACAAGATTAATACAACTTACAATTCAAGCCAAATAATTTCAACAAATTACAACCCAAAAAAAAAAAATTTTTGAATTTAAACTTAGTTTGACTTGTTCTTACCGTATCAAAAGGCTAAAAAACAATTCATCCAAAAAAAAAAATCAATATTTCCTAATTTGATAGATGATTGCTAATAGAACACCATTCCATTGGTTTTTGAAGACATGATACAATAACAGCCCTAACATTACCGTATAACAAGAGATTGGAGGGGGACTTCTGAAAAAAATGCTAAAACTACTACAATTTTTACCATAAAATACTTATAAATTAACATGACAATATATGTGATTGGTCAACTTTAACAATATAATAAATATATATTTAATTATGTTATGTTTAATTATGTTTTGTAATTGATGATACATTAAGTATGATTGGTCCTCCTCGCACGCAAGAATTTTTGGAACCTATAAGAGGGGTTTTCTCTTAGTGCATGTTAGCGCCGTGATCTCAACGTGTACTCAAGCTTGAATATGCACTCAAGCCATATTCCATGTTTTCTCTTTTTTTTATCAATAACTTTTTGTTGATTTCAGTATAATTTGTAATATCTCTAGCATTACTCGCACTTCTTTAGTTTCTTACTTTTAGAGTTTCTCAAGAAGCTTACTCCTTTGACTTTTTGTCTAGCCTAATAGGTCCTAAGATCGATTGAGTCAATTCAAAATGAAGTGATTCTAAATTTGTGTTGCATATCTCTGTAGATGGTGGTTCATTTTTATATCTAATCGAAATTATAGAATATAGGAAATGCCACAGAAAGCAAATTTAGTAATTAATGGCGAGTACCAGAAGTTTCACAATCTCACATTATAACCATCAAGAAAGAACTAGGATAGGTTTTAGCATTTATAGTCAAGCGTGTTACTCGATAATAATAATAAAATGTACAAGCCGTGTTAAAAAAAAAAAAAAAAAAAAAAAATTGAAAATAGATGAGGTGGTGGGGGAAGAAAATATAATTCAGAATGACAAAGACACATCTTAGTGATGCTGATTCTTCTTTAGCAAGCAACATAAGCAGAGCACTATCTACGGCCATAAATATGTCATCCTAAACATTAATATATACATGTTGACAGTAAAATATTTCATTGACGTAATATCCATTTGACCAAATATGCAAATTTTGAAATGGGTGTACATCAAAATCCAGAGAGAGGCCACTTCCATCACTTCACGGTGCCTCTTAGAAGGCTAGTAGAACACTATCTAGACACACCTACCGACTCTGATTTTTCTTCTTTTATTCCACCCACAAATATTAGATGCCTACGCAACCAAAAAAGAAAAGAAGAAATAGAAGTGGGAGGACAAGAGGAGGCAACTTTTATGTTGGATAGTCTCATTCAAGAAATGGCCTCTCATGGATATACATTTATCTATATCTTTCAAGATTTTTCACTTTCTATAGGGGGACGAAGGCCATGGACGAAGTGTCAAATTCAATTGGACACTTTCATGTGAAGGGATTTAACACGACGTCACAAACCCACACCCACTTCCAACTTGCTATTTAACTTTTCTAGAATCAGTTCTTTCCTTTCCAACACACCCCAAAATAAGAACTTTTTATCATCTTGTCTTGTTCTTTCATCCAATAGCTTAGATTTACTGCTTTTTGACCATTTCCTCAAAATTTTATTGATAAGCTAACCATACTCAGGGCCTTGGGGGGCTGCCCGTGGCCTTGGCAGCATGCCCATGGGCATGACATGGCTTTGACAGCGTGCACACTAAGCTGCCATGGCCTAGGCAGCGTGCTCACCGGCATACATGGCCTTGGTGGGCATACCACACACCGACTAGACTAAATTCCATCAGGGTGTGGGTGTGAAGGAGTGGAGCCAAGCATTGGGATTTTGCAAGCCATACCAACCCTAGGGGTTCCACACTTGAGGACACACCTGACCAACCCAAGTGCGTGAGCTTTTTAAGAGAATCAATGCTTGAGAACACGTCAAATACTAATTTTCAGTTGGGTGTGTATTAGTCAGTGACAGGTGCTAGTGTGGTTAGACAGTGCGCCAGCAGTGCAGGATGGAAAGGAGAACTGCCTTCCTTTATCTCCCCCTTTCTAACAAAAAATCCCTGCTTCATAAAAAATGACCTCCAACCACTTACAATGATAAACCTGTTTAGGTACTCAAGATACCTTTTGAAATTTAAGCTGAAAGTTGATAGTATTATCATTTCGCATGTAGAAAGTTTTAAGCTTTTCACCAATTCAGAAGTTCCATCCATAGAATAAGGTTTATAACTCCCAAAATTAAATCCCATAACGACTTATAGGTTGATTGGACCGATAAACTGATAACCTGAAGCATATTGTATGGCAAATCACGCATGGTTTGTTTGTTCCCAATGGAGTCGGTATGGCGAATCACCTACAGAGCCGTAGATTGGTCACTCAATTTTTAGTGAAATGCCAAAATCCGAGCACAATGGTGACTACTTTTACGCAACTTCTCTACCACACCCTCATTTAATTCAAAAATTTACAAAAGCAAGGTGGGATAGATAAAGAGATGAATAAAGAATGGAATATAACTACACCTGCTCAACTTTGACTGTTCCTAATTTATCCTGCCCCACTCCCCACCCCCTTTTTTTTTTTTTTTTTTTACAAAAATTCCTCTGTATACGTATATGGATCCGGCTCAGTGAGAAAAATGTACTCCCAAATCTTCTTTCCAAGCAACAAATCTGAAAGCTGCAGCAGAATTAATCCAAAATTGGATATATCCTCGTGCATTACTGCTCACAGTATTTCAAAGTCCTCCGAGCAGAACTCAGCTTCCCAACCGAGCATCCTGAGTTAGCAAGTCAGCTTTTACCTCATATGTACATCCAAACGATTTGGCAGCAGCACAGCGACCTCAGTCACCTGTCCCCAGATTCTCTATGACCCAGAAAAAACCACAAACTGGTCTCTGATCATATCTACTATGCATACAACAAATGGGCCACTGCTGCCCCATATCAAAATTGGTCTGGAATGAATTCCTCAGGAAATGAAAAGGTCAAGCATCCCAAGATTAACCCTCTGGTTCCTTCCTCTTCTTGTTAGACCTCCTGGTGACCTTGGATTTCTCTGCTAATTCCAAGCTTGGAAGCGGCTTTGGATCTGGTATGCTGCTTGGTTCCAAATTTTCAGTTGAATCTAAACAGGATGAGATCTTCTCATACACGATAGCAGCATCAAGGGAGAATATACGTAGGGCAAGGGAAGAGAGAGTAGAAGTTTTGGCAGCAGCTGAGAGTGAAGACCAATACCACCAATCATTCCTCAAGTATTCTGTCCTAATCATGTCCTCCAATACAATTGTTGCTTGAACCATCTGAAACAACCAAGGAAGTTTAACTTTGCAACTACATAAAATATGTATTAAATATGCAACAATTATTAAATTGTAAATTGTAGAGATCAAATACAAGTTAAGTTCACTTAAAATTTTAAACTCCTTTCATTGCATAATATCTAATATTTCAGTTTAGAGAGAGAGAGAGAGAGAGAGTTAATGGCTAACAAACGAAAATCAACTGACAAGTTAAGCAGAGTCGTGAGACTACGCATTCACTTTCACTACATTCATTTATACCAAAGATTTGGATAATTTCATAGGAAGGCAAACTTTGTCCATGTAGTCCACACAGTGATTATCTTTCAGATGAATGCATAAGTGCACATGCACAAAAAGAACACAAGACCTAATCCATTCCACAAGGTAAAAAGAATTGATAACAGCAGACTGTATACTCAAAAACAAACCAGGTTGATACTCTTATAAAGACTAAATTTAGTCCAAAGTTCTCTACAATGTAGATCATTTTGAAATGCACTAGTACAGAATTGTGATAAACCAGTTTACCCTGAACGCAAAACAAAGGGGGATAGGCTTAAACTTCTATAACCGCACTGATTATAATTAAAAGGATTCTGTAAGGTTTTCTTTTGAAGTTGCTTTTCAAAATGGTAAATAAGGGGGGGGAACAAAATTTGGGATTGCTAAAAATTTTGTCTTGGATCAGAAATATCAGGTCCTAGTTCAATAAGGTATTGTGAATCAAAGAAACTCCAATCTATTCCTACCCCGAAGTACTCATTAAGGACATAATAAACAGTATAGATGGACTAACAATGATTGAAGCACTGTAAAATGTGGTTTGCTAGTGATATGTCAAACTGCTCCAATACCAAGAGATGAGACTGACCAACCCCAAGGGAATGATCTAGTGGTTTCCAGGTCTCTTGATCCATGAGGATCTGGAATCAAGCCACCTTGGGACCACCCCTAAGGCATTCCACTCTGTAATTATGATTTGTTTGTCGGACCGGCCCCCCGGGAGGGGGGGGGTGGGCGCTACATGCATCAGGAAAACTAGTTAGATGCTCGGAGAGAGAAAGAGAGACGAGACTGACCTCATATATTGTCCCTGCAGATTTAACAAAAGCACGCCATGCCCATCTCCTTTCCACATGCGACTTTGATGGTCTAAGAGCTTCTTCAGGGAGGGCAGCATCCATATCTAGTAAGTTGATCTTGAGTCGCCTTGAAATCTGTGATACTTTACCTACTAATGGCCTCAAGGAAGACACGGGCACCACACAACAGCGACCAACACCCGTTTCTAAAGAATGGCAGTCTAAAGAGGATATTTTCTCTCTTTTCTCCACACGTCCTAAAGCTGCCTTGTTGGTTTTCAGTACTTTTTGATTGACTTCATTTGCAGATCTTCTGGGAGAATTATCACATCTACCATCATGGCCAGCATTAGTTATGCTAGTATTTTCTTCTGAAACAGGTCTTTCAATAGCCTTGGACCCATCACCTGCAAGACCTACATCTTCCTGAGGAATTAAGACTACTGTAGAATCACTGAGGTAAGGAGATGTGGATGGGACAAGAGATGGGATTCCATTTGAACAAAGAAGTCCAATCTCCTGTACCAAATCCTTGTTCGAATCCTTTGTCACAAACTTGGAACTGATCTCATCAAAGTCATACGGGCATACTAATCCTTCATTCTGATATTTAATCAGCCTTGAGCTAGGCTGAGAACGTCCACCTTTTGAAGTTTCAACACCATCCATTTCTCCTGTGCACTCCTCCCGAACGACTTCACATTTTGGATTCCCTTTGCCTTTCTTTACATCAGTTATTTCCTTACCCTTCTCAAAGGCTGGTGCACCAAAACTGCACCTACCGTCATTGTGCCCCTCAAGTTCCACATCAGTGTAAAAGGATCTGTGACAAGAGTGGCAATGGTGTCTAGAAGGCCAAATGAGTTCTAAGCAATCACATCTGTACATCTTCTCATCATTGACTACTCTTACCTTTTTCCCCCGCTTCTTCAAAATGTCAATTGTTTCCAACTCAAAGCAGGGACCATACTTCTCCTCAAGCAATGTGGCTGCCTTTGAGACAAGACAATTAGAAGATCCAGCTAGCTCCCTATTTCTGCTCAATGACAGATCTGCCTGGTGCTCATCCTGACCTTCATTTTCATTTTGAAAAGAGTCTTGAAATCTCAGCTTTTGCCACTGCAAAATGGACTCTTTCAATTCTCTCCCCTTTGGGTCATTAGTCTTCAACCAACCAGTCAGTTCATGAATTTCTGCATCAGTTTCATAACAAAACCATGATGAACAAAGGGCCATAGCATCATTCAGCTCAGATAGGAAAGGACAGGAAGCTTTTGACCCCTCATGATTATCTATGCCAGATAAAGCAGAATTCTGCAGAACAGAAAACTTGTCAGCAGCAGCTCCATGATACATCATCTTCCTTCCATGCTGCATAGCTCTCCCACAAACAATAAACCGCGGATGCCCGCCCGGTGTGACAGAAGCCCAATAAAATCGACCCACAGAATCACTTCCCAAGAACTCCCTCCTCACAGAAAGCCTAAAAAGCTGCAACTCCACAGAAGTAATTGAGTCCTGCAGAAGCGCAATGTCATTCTTCACAGAGTTCAACTCAAGATGACAGGCCTGTGACTCATTTGCACCAACAGGAGCATGCTGAGCTGCATGACTGCTCACCTTGGTAGCAGTACTATGTCCTTGCCGATCAGAAGGTGACAAAGAAATCTCCCTTCCCTTGTATTCTTGCAAGTTATCCTGGAAATCGATGTCTCCAGCAGAGCCATTAATTTCTTGGGACAGTGAATTTGATCTGGGCAACCCATTTGGTCTACTGGATTTGTCAGTCTCTTGAGAAGCACTATGGGAGAAAAGGTTGCCAGCTACTTTCCTGTCATCCACCACACCATTGACATCTTTTAAATGAACTTCAGTGTCTATGTAATTCATAATTTGAATGTTATTCTCTGAACCAGTGACAACAGGTGGGTGTTTATCAGCACCATTAAGCCCAGATTCATCTTGATCACCCTCTGGATGCGGCAGTTCATTAGAGAAGACTCCAAAATGGTTAGGAGTACCAGTTGAAATTTGCGTCCGTCCCAAACAATTTCCCTGGTTTGTAAGTTTATTAGCAACACCTTCTTTTACATTAACTTCCCCAACACCATTAAGCAAACTTGTATCAGCCTTCGCAACTCGTGCAGCCAAGTTTTCTTCCTTGGCCTTAAGATTCTTCAATTCAACAGATAAAGAACGCAATTTCTGCTGCAATTCAGCTGATGACTCGGGGCACTGCTCAAGGTGCTGACGGATAAGAGCTGAGTTAAGTAACTCATCACATAAAAATTTGAGCAGGAATGTTCTCTGCAATTTCAATAAAAGGGAACATCATGTTTTTTTTATCATTAAAGGAACATAATAACCAAAGTGAGAAAAAGAAACAGAGACTCTAAAACATATTTTGAAAATATGAATAGCACATACAAGCTGTGTCCACATTTCGTCATCATAGCAAAAATTGTTGGTGCATGCCTGTAAAATGATTCCTCAAACAATATGTACAAGATACTTTTACTCTCACAGTAAGAAAAAAATAAGAAATACATTTACCAGGTTATCAGTGACAAAGTAATAGACAAGACGTATAGAAATAGAGCATTATGCACATATAGGCCTTCTAGTCTAACTACAAGGGTCCATGTCTGGATCACTAAAATCAGGTTAAAACGCTGTATCATGATTTTGTCTAAAAAGCACAGCTAGTTCAGAAACGATACATGCTTATGCTGTATCATAAGGCACACAGGACAGTTTATCTTGAACAGCACCATTCAGGCTGCTAAAGATAAGCAAGGTAAAAATGGACATTAATTACCACCAAAGGGTATAACAAGTTTTTCCATGCCAAGTTCCCTTGACACTGTTCTCAGTCCTGAACACAAGTCTTCCAATCTCCCAACACGCATGATCATCTAGTATATATATAACTTGAATTTACAGGATTGCATGCCTATATGCACAAAAGAGCGCCTAAAGCTCGCAAAATCCTATTCAGACTAACTAATGATGTTAAGCCCCCCAATTCAGACTACCTAAAGAAGTAAGCCCAACCATTCAGACTACCTAAAGAAGTATGCCCAACAATTCAGTTGATAACCATATCAATTGAGTCCACATTATTTTTACCTCCCTACTTTCACCACTACAAAATCCTGAATCCAGAAGCAATTTCTGGTCCACCACTCCCAGTCTCTCCACTTAAGACAATTCAACAATACATCCAAACCATACCTGTCCAACGATTATGCAGAGGAAAACTCCAATCACCCGTATTTTCATCTAGATCGATTTTTTTAGGTGGATAAATAGCAGAAGTTGTGAATGTGACCTTTTAAATATATATAAGCAGACCAGTTTTATTAAGAAAGAGGAAGCAGTTTAAACACACAATATGTGTACACCTTAAGGATTGCAAACTAAAATCAAAGAGCCAATAAAACTATGTATATTAGCTTCTTTTTTTTCTTTTTTTCTTTTTTGATTGGTAAATAAAAACTTTGTTGAAAATATGAGAAAAGAAAAGAAGCAAATTCCTTTATACACAGGAAGTGTACAAGGAAAGCAAAAGTCTACCAAAAATTACAAAAATCTACAAAATCTAAAACAGAGGGTATGTCAAGACCACTCAAAGCAGTCCTCCATTCAAACAAAGAAAGAAGGAAAATGCGCTTCAACTCAATGATAGAACACTCCTCCCCTTTGAAGATTCTGATGTTCCATTCTCAACATATGTTCCACATAATAAACTGCAGAATCACACCCCAAACAGATGCCTTCCTATGTCGCCCAACACCTCTAAGCCAACAAGAAAGCAACTCAACCATCACCATGTCCAAGAAATACCAAACAAGCAACAAAAAGAAATTTATTGCCAGACATCGCCATGTCTGAGAAAGACATTATAATTTGTTCTCATTTTACAAACATGAACAAGTCAAGCTTTAGCCTGTAGTTTTATAAGAAAAACTTCAAAATGTAATATTTATTATCCATTTGCATGTTGGAAACCTCAATGTCAAATACACCAGCAGTTCTTAATTTCTCCATTACACAGAAGTATACAATAAGATATAAGGATACAGACAAAATGCAACCAAGATAAGAATAAGATAACAAATCCAACCCAAAAAAAAAAAAAAAGCAGAGGAAAGGTTTAATGCCACCAAAAAAAGTGAGGGAGGAGGAGGAGGAGGAGGGGGGGGGGGGGGGAGTGCGGGAGAGAGAGAGAAATAAAACCACAGATGAAGGAAAACAGACAGTGCATTATAATATCAATGCTGCAATGGCATGGCCATATAGTGCCAATATGCCATTTATCCATTGAAATTGCACAAAACAATAACTACCACTCACACAAAAATTATTTCCAAGTTAAATTAAATTAGCAGGGATTAAAACAAATAAACAATAAACTGCCTATTAAAGGCCAAAATAACATCAAATGATGCAAACTTCCACAGAACACAATCAATATCAGCACAGCTAGCAAGGCAATATTTAAGTATAGTTCCATAGACAAACCTCGCCTACACTGAACTCCCAGTACTCTTTCTCTTCCATTACAGATGATAATTGTGTAAGTGCCTCCAAGTAAACACGGGTAAATTCTCCCTGATACTTTTTACTCTGGCGTCGGTTAATGACCTGGATGTGTTCTGAGGCATCTTGAACCATGCGTTTACCAGCACAAGTAGGGCAATACCAGTTTCCTTCAGGAATCCTTGCAAGTGGAGGATCCAAGCAATAAGTATGATACTCAGCATCACAAGTATCACATAGTAGGACACTGTCATCATCTCTATCAATGCCACATACTCTGCAAACTTCCTCATCCCAAGGGGCTTTGGGAATCTCATTTGTGGAAGCAAGAAACTCGTCAATTTCCTTCCTTGTTTCAGCACTAAATCTTTCCAATTTAGTGTACTCCCCAAATTTCTGGACAACAGTAGCAACCTGCATCAAAAGAAAACAAACTCAACACTGGTGCTAAAATATTATGCAAAAGATGGTGTGGAAAAGCACGTGCATATGAGAGAGAGAGAGAGAGAGAGCAATATTATTATTAGTATGGGAGGAGGAATCTTGCGAAGATTTTTTACTTAAATGATTGCAGTGGTTATTTAGAGTATATGATTATTATACTGAAGTCTTTCACATCTTTCTAAACCAATCACATAAATCAATCCAGAAAATCCACCATGGTCCCTTCCAAAATGCCAGTTTGACAATCTTGAAATTCTTTTTTTTAATTGGTAAGTTACACAACCAATTAGTGGATCTTGAAAGATCTTGAAATCATAAACTCACCCTAAATGGCTACATCCAATTAATATGGGAGGAGGAAGTACCAATTGAGCTATAGCTCATTAGTGGCAACCTTGAACTTCATAGTAGCTTTTTTTTTAATGATGAATAAAATGTCACAGCAAGTGTGGTCGTGAATTTTTTTTTTATAGGTAGATAATGGAGGAGGTAGGAACTTCATAGTAGCATTAATCATGGTATCTTTCAGATGGTGACTTTAGACAAAGTTCGGCAACAAAAAATATATGATAATAATAAAATAAATACCAGATTAATTGCATAACCAAATTTTATTTTATGGAATTCTAAACAAGCTGAACTATATTCAGTCTTCCACAATTGAATAGCTAAGTCATGAATAACTGGTCAAATAGGCTGTTACATATATAAAAACACTGAGAGAAAAAGAGAGACTACGAACCTCCTTTTCATACAATAATTCAAAGTTCTGAGATAATGTCTCAGCCAATTCAACCAAATCAGGCTGATCCCCATAAGCAGTGCGAATAGTATTCCATAACTGCAAGTTGAAAGTTTTCGTTTATTACATTTGAAAGGTTAAATAAATAAATTATGTGTCAGTGAAAACTGAAACCTGAATAACCACAATGATGAGAAATAAAATATTCCAGTCTTGTGTTAAGAAACATGTCAATCCTCATCTGCAGGATGTACATTTCATAACCATCATAGCCTGATCAGTTTTTTTTTTTTTTTTTTTTTTTTGGGGGGGGGGGGGGGGGGGGGGGGTTGGGGGTGTGTGGAGGATCTGACCTCTGAGATCACATAATTAATAATATTCCAAATAGTCAATCCCACTCATAAATGCTATAAAAATACACTGAAGTTTAAATTACACTTTTGGCCACTCAAGATTTGGCCCTCCATGTTTGACTCCATTTTCATATTGGCCCTACGGTCCATTTTGTTAAGAATCTGACCAATCAGTGCCAGATAAGTAATGTCCATTAAGACATGTCACCCATACAACACCAAGTGTCACCTGATTACTAACAGATATGTACAACATGACCAATATGAAAACGGAACCAAACATAATAGGCCGGAATGAAAATTTTGAAACCTTAGGAGCCAAAAGCGTACTTTACTCATTAAAATAGGTACATTAAGAAATTTATCAACCTCCACACGTTTAAGGAACTTCATGGACAGAACCTTTTTTAATAACTTAAGGGAAAGAACATTGTGAGGAAAAACCAGAGGCAAAACAGTTAGGCCAAGCAAAAAATTTCGCTAGAAAACAGACCTCCCGAATGTCCTCAAGAAACGCTTCATGAGATCCACCATAGGCCCCAGTTGCCAATCTCAAATCAATGGTCCTGAAGTCCAAAGGACGAGATACCATGGCAGGAGATCCAAGAAATCCCTCATCATCATTATCGCTTGAATTTATAGGTTTTCTCCCCAGCAGAGTGCAGAAAACTTTTGTATCATCTGCAGCAGCAGCATGACGTAACACAATACGGCATCGCTTCATGATGATGTCGGATATAGAGATAAAGGTCTTCTGTTTTGCCCCCTTCACAGATTTTTGTTGCACTTTGTCACCACATACATCAGCTAGCACTGAAAGAACAGCTTTCTGCATTCAACCAATCAGAGCATTCATTTCAGCATCAATCTTGCTGCAATGTTTGTTAAAAAAAAAAAAAAAAGACACTAAGCTTGACTAGTTACACAGTAAAAAATAGAGGAAGACAAACAATTCATAAAGTTTATCTCAGATTTTTAACTATAAGGTTTGACCTTTGCAAGGTTGCATGGTTGATCTTTCTACTTACATTTTTTTTTTCCAGTAGGTTAATAGATCAGATCAAAATAAATACCTTGAAAGCTTATGTGACATAAAACAATAAAATAAGAAATCAAATTCTAAATATTTATGGAAATACAAAACAAATTCTGGGAGGTTTTCTTGACTTCTTAATAAAAATTGTATTACTTATCAAAAGAAAATGAAGCACAACAAATTCTGCTAACATGTTCAATCAAATATTCAAGTTTCCTTTTTCACAGTAGGACAATCATATGACCCATTGCACCCAGCCTCCAACCCGAAGTCAGTCAATTTATAGTAAGTTGTATTAAGCAGAGCAAATGGATTAAGCTTGAGTCAGCATTGTAGATTAGCACAGGTTTTGACACTGCTACTTACAAGGAACATTCAATTGAACAAAGAGAGAAAACATATGATCATTGCTTTCCTGAACAGGATGAGAAACTACTAAACAAACCTATATTTCAAAAAAAGAATAACAACAATAAAGATACCTTATAGGTGGTAAATACTTTTTAGGACCCAGGTAGAGAGAGAGAGAGAGAGAGAGCACAACGTATGGATAGTACTAAAAAATTGTTAGTTTAATAAAATTGAACTCATGACTACAACGTGAACTCAAGGATACCTATGTATAATCCATCAGATTGTCGTAAAAAGGTAGAAAATAGCAGTTACAGGTTAAAGGCATCTAGAATTTGCAGGTTTTGTTAAATTCTTAAGATATAATGGTCAAATGATTTTTTTTTGATAAGTAGATATAATGGTCAAATGATGACACATTCCCTACACTATTCAATCCCCTTGCAGAGCCTTGCATGTCTCAAGATGTAACAATTCAAATTCTGCATTAAAGATTTAGTGCTTTTGTCTAATCATTTAAAGAAAATAATTATTAAATTTTTGCTAACATGAATTATTGTTTTAACTTAACTTCAAGTAAAGAAAATGGACAGATATGAACTAAAAATTAAAAAAAAAAAAAAAAAAAAAAAAAAAAAAAAAAAAAGATGATAGGATACAATATGAAACATACATTTTGCTTAGGGTTTTAATATCTACAAAGATTTCATTAAAGAAAGTAGAGGAAACAAGTTATTGCAAATAGCACCTTTGTAGGTCCTGATGCATTGCCCTTGTACACTTCTTTACTGATTGAATGTTCCAATATCTTCTTTGCCCACTCCGGTGGACCTTTATCCAAAGCTTCATAAACACACTTTCTGATCCTTGTTCCCACATTTGTGGGTAGTTTTCTAACAGGTTCCAGCACCTTTGCCCACTCAGGTATATTATCACCATTCACACAATTCTTCTCGGAAGCACCAGTTGCATTTGCATCAGAAGCTTCATCTTCTATGGCAAGAACATCATTTTCTCTGTTCAAAGAACCAAAAATTTGCTTTGTAGCCTCTGCAAGCAACTGAAGGTTAAGGAAGAAAAGCAATTAGCATGCATCTTATTTTTTCTTTTCCGTTTTTCAACTGCACCATGAGTTACAGCAACTACAGACACTGGAAAATATATGTACTTTGTATAAATCAGAGATCTGGACCAAAATTTTTTATATAACTAAAATTAAAAGGGAAAAATATCACACAGCAGTGAAGCCATTGTAGTATATCAGGAAAGTCAAGTAACTAAAAGGCACTACAAAATCATTTTCTTGAATCACAAAACCAAGAATCAAAGGAACAAATATTGGAATTAGATAATGCAGCAGGGAAAGCACAACTAATAAAAAAATAAAAATGAGGCACATATCATGGAACCAAGAAACATACACATGAAAATGTAGAGATTGAAAAAATTAAAAAAATAAAAACAAGTCAAACAACTGACATAAAATGCACTTAGCTATTACCTTTTATACTCAGAATTTTTCAAAGACAGCCATAACAATAGGAAACTTTTATGTAGTGTCAATGTACAGATCATATAAGAAGAGTTACACAACAATTCCCACAATGACACAGGCAAGTTCACTATGGATCACACAAAAAGTCCATGAAAAGCTCAACATGCTCTCCAATAATCTCTTTCATTCCTTTAGAGGCCATAGAAACAATTTTGCAATTTCTGTATGGCAACAAGAACAAAACTAAACCACATGAAAAGAATGCAAATTATTTGAAACCATGATGATCACAATCAAGGGCACAAGGTTCAAAGTTAGAGTGACAAAGTTTAGCTACAAAATTGGTTATAGCCTTAGGCTATAACCTTATGCAATATCTGTTTATTGGAGGTGAATTTTGACAAATCCACCATTGGATTACATCTTCTTCTTATATTCTACATGCTTGCAAAATTTCTTGAAAATTAAATATTAATAGTTATGTCATCAATAAATTGTTTAAATTACAAATTTTGTAGTTTAAAATTATGTATAAAATATAAGTTTATAGATTATATAATAAATAACATCTGATTAACACAAAATTTGAGATGTGTATTAAAAGCATAAAGAACATACAATTTAACAATTAAATTTTGAAAATATGTAGTAATATTTATTTTATTGGGTAAGGTTGTAGCCTCAATTTTGTAGCTAAACTTTGTCCTTTTTTACATGTCCCCGCATGAAATATTGAAGGCAATTGTTCTCAACATTTTACTTCAAAGATGCGTACCAATCAAAATGATTTTCTTTATTTGGTGGATAAGTACCAATCAAAATGATGTTGATGCACATCTAAATCATTGAATTAGGAAGGTTCAGTAAATAATGGCCATAAAAAGTAAGAGACTTACAAGGGCATCAGCTTCCATTCCAGCCACTCCAGTAAGTGAGCCACAAAGCACCCCACCATCACCTTTCAAACAGCGAAAGACCTTACCACTTTCACGAGCAGTAATCTCTGCAGAGTCAAGATTACCATCCATGGATAAGACAGCCAAGATGTATCTTCGAGCTAATTCTGGCCAAGTTAGTTCATTAATAGGCAGCATATTGATCTTAGTTATTTTAGCAGGAATACCGCTATCCACATCTTTCTTCCTTCCCCGTTTTGATTTTGACTCTCCGGAATCAAAATTTGGATCAACTAGTGCAGCAACCTTGGATTGCAGCTCACCTATCAGCACTCTTAGCAGAGATTTATGAGCCTTAGTTAAGGCTACACCAGAGCTTCTACTGTAAGTAAGAGATGCAAGTTTAGCTTGAGCTGCCTCCTTTGTCGCCCCTGTTTCCATTTGTATAAACACATGCGGATTTTCTGCATCTAGTGAAGGAGAAGATTTACAGCTTGGGGATAAGATTGATCCACCAGTACCATCAATTCTATGTGACTGTACACCATGACTCCCCTGGGTCTCCTTTTCAAATTTCTCTAGAAGATTTGTGCCATCTGACCATGGATTGATGAGTTCTTCTTCAAGTTCCTCCAATGACAAAGGTTCTTTCAGACTCAAAATTTCATGAAAACGCCACAGTAACTCCCAAGCCTAGAAAGATAACAGAAAACCAGTAAGACCTCAGATAGTAGCTATTGAATCATATGCCACAAAGTACAATTATGATAATTAAATCAATCAACTGTGACACTTGCAAGAGTATGGACATACCTGATAAACATCACCAACAAGTTCATGGGGAACCCTCGAGCACAAAGGCTTACCAGGAGGAGGACAGTCATAAATGACATGGTTTTCAACCAACCTGGCTTTTTTGGATCTCCTAAATAATCCATCCAATGCTTCTTCTTCAATGCAATGTAAAGCACCTTTCAATTTGACCATCAGGAGCCCATTTCCAACTGTTGGTGAAGCAGAATAATTACCTCTATTTATCAGAAACTCATAGCGTGAACAGGTTTGTACCCCAGGAAGCTGTTCTATGATTTCCTGCACAAATTCCGCATCTAATCCAAATCTATCCTGCTCCAACCATTTTTCCAGTACATTAAATGAAGTCTCCAGCTCATTGTCAGCCCGAAATACAGATGGGATGCTGAGGGAAGCCTGTGAACGGCAGAATTTAGATAATAATGTCCAATTCACTTGGCTTTTATCAGATGCTATGTAACTATTAGGTATGCCTATTTCATTTTCAACATGCTTGCAGAAGAACTTTAAAGTGCCTTTCCGTTCACAGATTTCAGAGCAAGCAGTAATGATTTTTTTAGCCACCTTTTTCCATGCAGAAGATGACGAGCGATCTTCTACTAAAATCTCGCCAATTTCATCTCTCAAACCTAAATCGCCTAATGTTTGAACATCACAAGCTCCATTTGAACTACTCCGAAGACAGGACAAAATATCATTTTCTGAAGGCGGGCAGGGGTCTGAAAGAATAGTCTGAATTCCACTATCATTATCACAATCCATATCATGGGAAGTAATATCATTGATTTCTTCATTAATTTGATCAACAAACTGCCCAAGGTTTTGCCTGAAGATGACAGTTACCCCATTTGGAATGGACAACACAGAGCATGAACACCTTCTGACCCTAAAGATAGGTCCAGAATCACCACCATCTGACACTTCACACATAAAAAGAGAACCAGTAATCTTATCGTGCCAACAGGATCTATATCCTACAGGCCAGATCTGGCTAACATCATGATATGAAGCCCTAGCATCAAGCTCTCCAAGTGAAAGAACAAAAAAATCTTCAAACTGCACAGGAAACCCATCCTGAAAATGTAGAAAATAAACAAAAATGAGGCAAGAAGAACTAGCTGAAAGTAATTACATCCAGTTTTTTAAATCAAATAGCTTACATATCATTCCGTAAGCAGAGAAAGAAAAACTAGTTCAATAACATGTAAGATGTAAACTTACTTTAGACTGCTGAGACCCAGAGTAAGCATTCTCTTCTGTCCCAGTTTCTGTAACTTTTACATTATTCCCAACAGTATTTGAACAGACTTCCATAGTCAGGCCATTTGATGAGAGCTCTTTATGATTATCACTGGTCAAAATTTCCTTATTTTCAGCAAAACCATTAGCAATTGAAATTCTTGATGACTTCCTTTTCCTTGATAGATGAGACCTTCCAGACATTGACTGAGAACCCTCACTTCTTACTTCAGGTTCCAAAGTGTTGAAGTTAGGCTTCAGCCCAAGATAACAAGCAACTTCATACACTGAATCAAATATCTTCCCATCTGGAGCACAGTAAACAGCACACAGTTCACAATTGCCCATTGATTGTCTAAATTCCACGCGCCAACCTTCCTCCAGCACACCATGCCTTTCAGAAACAAAATCTCTAAGAGCTTGCAAAAAAATCTCGCTAGGATTCGGAGATGATCGTCTAATAACTGTATTATTACTACTCTTACACCTTCCTAGTGGGAAACCCAAATCTACCTCCTCATATTTTCTATTAGTACTCTGTGAATGTTGCAATATATCTTCAAAACCCAATTTGACAGTGTGTGTCAAAATCCCAGAAGCTTTTGGAAATCCAAAGCCATTTCCCGCGAACAAAAAGTTAGGGAATGTCACTGGAGCACCAAATGGATTGCGACCAAAAGAATTATCACCTGGAGTGTGTTTTCTAAAACCAAAATAAATGTAACCAGTAACTACTTATGACAAGTTGCATTTCAAGGTATTTGCTAAATATATTAACAAACAAGTATGGATGACATAAATGAAAAGAAAATTCAATAAATTATGAAATAAGATAAACTCACTCACAAAGAAACAAAATGGCAGCTAAACCCTACAAGCTATTAAATGCTTTAGCAAGCACAAGAATGACCTAAAAGCAGTAAGGAACAAGCTTATGTTCAAATGGATTCCACCAAGCTTGATTATCAATTTGCTTCAATGGTGAAGTTTGCAAATGACACTGACATAAGACCGCAATGATGGTCTCTTACGCTAGCTTGGAGAAAGGTTTTCAGAGCCCAACAGTAAGAAATATATGTGCAATTACATATAATGGCTGGAAAGACCGATTTGAGCTAAGAAGTCCAAATCTTGACGGGTTTAGGTTGTTGGAAAACAAGAACTTTCGTTGCATTAATTTATTTATTTATTATAAGTAACAATTCATCATAGAGCACAAAGGAGCGCAACCCATGTACATGGTAAGCATACAAGAGTACAACAACAACTTTTGTCTAAATTTACAAAGATCTATCATCTCAAATATATTTGAAAATGTCAGCTATCATGAAGCTGATGACCACTCATTACTCATATAAGAACCTAATTAACATATATTTCACTTCTAAAACCAAGATTTCATAACCTTCAAAAGACCAAGTGTTTCTTTCCTTCCAAATACAAAGTAATAGTGCCCTAAAATCCAATTTGAATGAAATTTTTCACTAATAAGTGTTATTTTCTGAAATTATATCAACATTGGACATTATGAATTCGTTTGATGAATAGTCCATGAGTTACATTAACTTATGTATGTAATTTAGGTGTGTTAATGAGATTAACATATGGAAAATCTAAGTCACAATGCCCTTTTGACTCAAAAACTTTAATTGTTAGGCAGTGATGAAATTGGGTATTGCATCTGATTAGACAACATATCAAAATAATGATGGTCTATCTTGATCAAGGAAATGGTGTAAACCTCTTATTGATATGTTGATGTATTTAAATTACATTGAACAGGTTTGTTGTGGGTTATTATTCTATAAATTACTGTCACTTGAATAATTAAACTCGTGACTGCTAAGAGCATTCACTCTCAATCTTGAGAACACGGTGCATTCAAACATAAAATGTAGGGTGTTTTATGTATATAAAAGTGAAATCATGAATGGTAATAATCTCAATATATTGGGTAATCACATTCCTCAAGATAAAATCCATAATCTCGACACCAGACAAGATATATCCCCCTTAGATAGATTTAATGGGAATTAATTATTCAAAGTATTGGACCTGATCAAACTAATCAAGATATTAAATTAGGAACTCAAAAATTGAAGATATAGTGATAACAAACAACAGCGACAACAACAAAGCCTTGGTCCTAAATTTTTTCAGGTCGGCTAAAAAAAATTTGGGACTAAGGCTTTTTTTTTTTTGTTGTTTATCATCACAATATCTTCAATCCTTGAGTTCCTAATTTAATATACTGATAATAAAGTGACAATAAATTATTTTTATTTCCCATTTCACTACGGATATTTCACGGATGGGTCAAATGCAATTTTAAGTAGTCAAGGGATATCAAAAATAATTAAACGAATCCAACAGTGAAATTATTTTTTAAAGTGGAGAAAAATATAATTAACGGTAATGTTGGGCTACTTATGAGATAACATAACTCCAAAATCCACTGGAGCTAAGTTTTATTTTTCCTTTGGTCCCACCTAAGTTATGTACTTAAAACACCCATGGGATGGCAAACCAACACATTGATTGTGATAGGGGAAAAAAAAGAAATTTTGGTGAGAAAGAACTCCCTAGAGTGTCGGCTAAAGCACATAAAAGACAAAAATCTGCTCACATTTTTCTACATCTCCCTACAAGCATACATGGTTTCTAGGAGTTTCAACAAAGGAAGAGCTCACTCTCATGGCCAAACACAGTTATTGAGGTGATCAAAGTGTTTCAAGGTTTTTTACTGGGTTTCTTTTTTGGAGCATCTAAACTGTGTGACTTTTTATCTAAATTTCAAGATTCGTGAAAAATGTTGATTTGTGAAAGACTAGATATAGATAGTGGTTTTTAGTCCGCAATGCTTGATATGTATGAGATATATATGCTTTTTCAACATACACCACATAAGGCAGGATTTTCTTTCGCGTTAACAGTTTATAGGATTTTGGAATAGTTAGGCCTGGGCTGCACTTTTCTTTTATTTTATTTTTTTTGCGGGTGGGGGGGGGGGTGGAGAGAGAGAGAGAGGAGAGGTAGGAAAATATTAGGGAATATCAGGCTTCTAATGGTGCTAAGAGGAGGATAGTATTTCAAAATGAAATACGGACAAAAACTTATACATGCTTGTTTTGCGCTTGAATAATAACCTGATTTGCTCTATGCAACGTCCAGAAGTTGGTAATTTCATTCCTAAATAAATAAGAAAGTAACAAGTGGGTGATACAATTACAAGTTCTGATATAAGGGGAGACTACAAAGCTACATAGAAAAAATAATGCAGCAATTATAAACTATACCTCTGCCACAACCAAGAACTTCTAAGCTTGCCTATGAAACTATATGAAAAGCAGTTTCAGATTCCAGAAACTGCAATAGAGCCAAAAAAAAAAGGCTAACTATTTCAAGGGGATAAATTACAGTGGTGACATAATAGGTATTTGACTACCTCAAAATCTTGCATAGAACAAAAGTTAAAACAGGAAGTCTAAAAATAGCCACAAGACAAGCACCATATAGGCAAATACCATTGCAAGGCCATGGGCCACATTCACATAGACCAAGTTCTAACTTCCAATAGATGGCATTTCTAGGAGTTGGATGCTAGACATGGTATCAAATGCTTGCCAACACAAGTTGTGGTCCACAAATATAAAAAGCCCAGGTTTCAAACTAAGACCCCTAAAGCATCATTTTTGGCAATGATGTGTCTACCTCACAAAAATGCTGGCATGAAGCAACGCATGGCAGTCATGGGACGCCAAACCTTCATCTTGGCACCATATATTGGGCTACCATAGACACACATTAACCACCGGGGACTGTTTGATGCATCAACTGCTAGGAAAACACAGCATTGCACATCTCAATTCATCTAACCCAAACCCCAAGTCCAAGTCAAACTACACCATAAATCCATAATAATAAAGTACCAAACTTTGAAAACTAGATTGCAAACTAACCCTCTAAACCCATTGCCTAACACTAAGTTGTAAACTAGTTAACTACCAATATGAAGCAAAAACTAAAATTTTAGCCTCTAAAACACAAATTTTTACTGCTAACCAACAAAACGTTACACCAATTTCACTCAATTCAATAACTACTAGAGCAATTCTCAAACTTCAAATGTAAAAATTCTAACTTGAATGAATGAACTCGAGCCGCCGCACTTACCTCGAACCCAATAACTCCACCGTGGCCTCACCGTCGGCATCGGCGTCGCTCGGCGGCGAAGAGTTGATGTCCAAAATCCGCTTGGACTTAACCCCAAGAGGCCAACGCTTGCTCTTCACACCGCTGCACTCGCACTCCGTACAAATCCACTCGTCGTGACTCAAAACCTGGCGGCCTCTCGCTCCTGCGCAGCCGATGTGGAAGCCGCGCTCGCAGCCATCGCAGACGACAACTTGGCCTTTAACCTCAGGCCCTCCGCACGCACCACAAACGCCAGAGGAGCGGCGCGCGTGGTTGATATTGCCGGCGCCGGCGTCGTTCTCTGCACCAGGGAGTTCCGCAGGGCCTCCTAGCGGCGGCGGAGGGTTGTCGTGGAAGTTCCGGACGACTTCGAACGAATCGGGTAGGGTTTCGTGGAGCGAAGGCGAGGGGATCTCATTGAGATCGATTCCGAGGCCGAGTCCAATTCCGATACCGGACCGAGTCTCCTCGGCCGAGTGCCTAGACTCGTCCCTAACCCTACTGAGTTCGTCGCTTGAATCGGTGAGTTCCATCATCCGAGTCTCGGCTCCGAGTTCCATGTCGGCGAGTTACGATGTGGCTCTCCTACCATTGCTCGCCTCGGCTTTCAAGATTCAGATATGATCAAATCCAACGGCTCAGATTATTTTAAGAGAGAGCTTTGTTTTTTTGTTTTTGGGTTTGGTTTTGGTGTTTTTGGGTTTGGATGGAAAGACGGAAACGGAAGGGTCGGTTTTGAACAGCGTGTGCGGTTTGGGTTTGGGTTTGGTGTGAAGAATGAAAGGAAATTGGATATGAGTGAAATAGGTGAGAGTGTGGCGTGCGAGGTTGGGGATTTTTTTTTAATATATTTTGGGTACTCGCTCTGTGGGAGTGACACATGGGCAAAAGTGGAACCGGTTCTAACTTCTAACAGTTTCACACACTCTCTCTCTCTTATGTGCTTTTGTCTCCAAGTTGGCAAGTACACACATGGTTTCCTATGTACTCACTCAATGTGAATGTGAATAGGGCTGCTGCTTTGGTGGGTTTGAACTTTGAAGGAAAACCATCGTTTGGTTGACCCTGAATTTTCCACCTACCATTAGGTTTCAATTTCAAGGCTAAAGTGAGTAAAGTTACAGTGAAGATATTAGAGTATTTGTGGTTTATGGGATAGTCTAATAGTAAGGACATGTTTATGGTTCAAACTCAACCTAAAATAGTATTAGGGTATTCATTTGAGATAAGACTATAACTCATCCCTTTGTTTCCTTGGTTTACTTACATAGAAGAAAAAATCTTCTACCTTCTAGTTTTTTGAAACAAAAAAAAAAAAAAAAAAAATGCTAGAGAGATGAAAACCGCCCTGTAATTTAATTGTTGCTATAGGGAATGAGAGAATTAAACTCTTGATGTTATAGATACATCAAGATGTGTCAATCAATTGAGTTACAAAATTCTTAGCTCAAGTTGCGTAAATTTACATTTGGTTATTATGATCGGCTAGTTGCCTTTTAGTTAAGGATTATGAAGGTCATCCAAGTTATAATTAACTTTGAGCAGTTTAATGCTTTACTTTTTTACTATTACCAAATTTGACAACTTTTAATCCCATTTATTCAGACATTTCTATGATATGGGAAAATTATTAGATATTCTAGGAGTACACAATAATTTCTCCTATGATATGTGCAGAGCACAATTATTTCTGCATTGTTACTTTAACCAAGTATGTGTTGGAGATTCCATAAAAATAAAATTAAAAAAAGTACGCATTGGAGTTGGTTTATTTTCATTTATTTAAAAAATAAATTAAATAAAAATAAAATTATACTTTTTATTTTCAGTGAAAAAAAAAAAAGCCTTTTAAAGGTTAAATATATACTAACTCAAACATAAGATAGCTTTTTTTTTTTTTTTTTTTGCTAAACAAAAAAAAAAAAAAATCCTAATATCTGAATTTCACAAATCTAAGCTTAAAGAAAGAAAAGTAGAAAACTCAATATCTGAATTGTACAGCATCAATCTAGAACCTGTTTAAAAAGGTGGGGCATGATATCTAGGGAACTATAAGTCGGATTTGCATTGCCATGGTCAAACTAATAAGAGGTACCATGACAAGTGTCAGACAAAGTAAAGCGTGTCATTGGTGGAGTTCACGCAAAAAGACTAGACGCTTCTTCTTCTATGCACGGCTAAGAAAAGTGCGATTTCATTGGTGAAAGCGGTAACATAAATAATTGCACATGCTGAAATTACTGTAAATTTTTTTTTTTTTTGGTTTTTCGGTCATGCTGTAAAATTAATTGTAGTAGATGGATTTAATTTGTCATGATTATATACAAGCAATCATAACATTCACACCGATTTGGTGGCTAACAGTGGAAAAGTCATAAAGACTCAGTACCAATCTTTTTTTTCTTTTCTTTTTTTGAGAATGGACTCAGTACCAATCTAAACAGGAAAATTGGGCTTATTTGTACGTAATGGGTAAACTCCTCCAAATTTGACAGATCCAATTTTATTAGATTGTGTTCATTTTGCTTTGAATTTGATCCTAGCAAACACAAAGCCAACAACTAAACCAGGTTATTTTATTATTTAATTGGTAAAGTCTCTAATAGTTAAATAAGAAATATGAATTCAATTCCTCCTCAATAGATTGAAACTATATATATATATATATATATATAAGATTATTTCATTGATAGCAAACACCCATGTTACAATGTTAGGTTTGGTTTTTTTTTTTTTTTTTTGGCTAAATGAAAAAAGAGTGTGAGCTAATTGGTAAAGTCTCTGATAGTTAAATAAGAGATATGGAGTTCAATCCCTGCCTACACCAAAAACTGATTAATATCTTAGTTTGATAATAAAGAGTTATTATCAAAAGCGAACACCATAAATTGAAACTCTCTCAAAAATAAAAGAAAAAATAGTATATTCGATATGAACTTATTGACTCTATGTCGAATGGGTAATACTTTTTTTTTTTTTTTTTTTGATAAGTCGAATGGGTAATACTAGTGTTAGGTCTATATGGGTAGTAAATAAGGTCCTTTTACATCATGCTGTGCGAACACAGGGCTTCGTATATAATGCAACATGGAATCTGGGCCATGTCTACTAAAAATCCAAAAAAAAAGCTTAGAAGGGTTTCTTAACTCTACGCAGGCTAGGCCTTGTCCAAAAAGATTTCAGTCTTTTCATATGAAATTCTGGGCCCAAAAAGATATCAAATCTAGATGTTCCAAACTATTTCTAACCTATTGTCAAAAAAATCTAGCTGTTCTAACCAATTTCTCATTATTTCATGCGAGTCAACATCATTCTTACGTAAAGAAAATATATAAAGATCAATCCTCGATGATAGAATTAAACAATAAAAAAACAGAATTCCGTATTTGTCTCTTATATGATTTTATGCAAAAATTTAAATTAATAATGTATGAACATCTAGATAAACATGAAATTCTAATTACTGCAAATTTTAATCATGTTACAGCATATGCTCAGAGGCTAATTCTAATTAAAGATATGTTTATATGAATACAGCAAAACATGATCATAGCATTTAACATGAGATGCACAGATTTAAAATTATCAGAACAAAAACATTAAAAATAACATGAAAGATCTATCCCAATGAATGTTTCTTGCTTTGTTTTGTTTTTTTGTTTTTTTTTTTTTTTTTTAATTGTATATCAAAGCGTAGTGAAAACCTAATCAAAATGTTATAAAAACAAAAGGAATCATCAAATAATAAAAGATTACCTAAATGTACTTTGGGTTTCGAACGGCTGATGGCCACAGGGTGTACCGATTCTTCGTGCTCCTTTATTAATCTTGGATTGTTTCCTTTAGGTCTCCACCTTGCTAAATGGGTTCTCCAAAAAAATTGATGCTTCTTGTTGATGAAAGCAGTTCCCTGTAAACTATGTAAACTGGCGTGCATAGGTGAATCCTAGGGGAACTATAGTGATTTGTGTATATTGTGAGAAGGTGTGTGAGTGGTGAAAATATGCCCAAAAGAATACAAATTCGTGGGTTTTACTGGGTTTGGTAAACTAGCTTTAAAGGTTTCCTAAGATTATCTTAAGTGATAATCTGGACCCCTTGGGTCACCACTCACCTGTAGACCTTTGAGAGCTGAGACTCCTATTTTTTATATAATAGATAGAAGTGTTTTAGTCTTACCCTGAAAAAAAAAATAAAAATCTCTGAATCAACAATTGAGGAATTCTGTTTTTTTTTTTTTTTTTTTTTTTTTTTTTTTTTTTTTTTTTTTTTTTTATGAATAACAATTGAGGAATTCTTATCACAATAAGTGTTTGAGTCCATATGGGATTAGTTTCTTGAAAGATGGACTCCCAAAAGACTTGGGCTCTTTCCTGATTGTATTTGTCCACTATTACAACTCTAATTAATTAATTAAGATAAATACATTTTATTGAAGATAAATATAATTAATTATCTTAAAGTAATTAAAAAGATAACATTAACCACATTGAATTGTTTAGTGCTTGCATGTTTACTATAATTAGATTCATCAACCAATAGGATATCATCTTTCAACTCAATTTTTTTTTTTTTTTTTTTTTTTTTGGAGAATCAGGCCTGACCGACCAAGCCAAAAAAAAATCATTTCATTACTGGAATGTCAGATACAAAGAACCGATAAATATCCGCAGGAACGGAGTTCATCCAAACTAAAGTAAGAAAAGACAATCTTGCTCGTCTAGCCAACGCATGTGCTAAAACATTGTCTTGCCAACGTGTGTGCAAGAAAGAATAGTACTGAAACGAACTGACTAAAGACACAATGTCTTTAACTAAATGGCCCACCACTGGGTGCTGGAAACTCTGCTTCTTAATAGCTGAAATAGCCTCTTTAGAATCTCCTTCCAAAATTGTGCCACTGAAACCAAGGTAACGGACAAACAGGATAGCCCGCCTTGCTGCAATTGTTTCCAGTGCAGCAATGGATGAAGGTAGTGGAATAATTTCGGACAGTGCAGCCAAAACTTCACCGGAAGAATTACGCACCACCACTCCAATTCCTGCAGCTCCCAAATCTTCAAAAACCACACCGTCAAAGTTTGTTTTCAACAGACCTGCATCGGGTGGCTTCCAAATGACTTTCCTCGGCAGCTTCTTTGATTTAGGTTTCGTACAAAACTGCCGGAATTCCGGTAGATGCTTTTGCGCCAACTCCGGGATCTTCTCAAGGGATGCAACGACCTCATTGACTCTGATTTTGTTTTGCCGATTCCAAATAAACCAGCAAATCATGATGAAACCTTCAACTCCACGGGGATTCTACAGCGCTAACCTGAAAAGATCAACAAAAAATAAATTTTAATTTGTTACACTCCGCAACTCATCAAAGTTAGTACCCAAGCCCCCTTCACCTTCTCACAACCCCATAAAGCACGAATCACAAACTCAGGCTCTCTGTTACAGCTTGTGTAGCTGTTTGAGAGCACCACCCTTCGCCTTGCCAAATTCACCATCGTAGGAAAAGACTCGGAACAAGCCCGCCACACAAATGTCTTAACTTTGTTAGGCACCTTCAACCTCCAAAGGCCTGACCACATCCTACGATTCACCTCATTTGAAGATCCCAATGCTGAACCACTAAGCTCTTTAGCACATAACAATTGATAACCAAGCTTCACGGAATACTGACCATCCTTAGTTTTTGGCCAAACCAAAGTGTCTTCCTGTGGAATCAGACATAGAGGGATGGACTTTATTTTTTGTGCCTCAAACGGCAGAAAAACTCTTTCCAATAGATACACATTCCACCAACCCAAATCAGCATCAATGATGTCTGCTACTCTCACATCAGCAGATAGCAAGGAGGGGAGAGAGATCACCTTGCCTGACCAGTCACCTGGCAACCAACGATCTTGATAAATCCGGACTGTTTGGCCATTACCCACTCTATATCTAGCTTCAATAATTAAGTATCGAGTCTTAAGAATACTCCGCCAAGCATAGGACCCCGATTTGACTTGAGCTGAAAAAATATCATCCGAGGGGAAAAACTTAGCCTTGAAAACCCGGTAAAAGAGAGACTCTTTATCATGAACCAGCTGCCATATTTGTTTAGCTGACATGGCATCATTGAACTTCCTAAGCTCTTTAAAACCCATCCCACCTTCATTTTTTGGCAAACACAAAGACTCCAAATTTTTCTAATGAATATTCCGTCTCTCACCACGTTGACCCCAAATTTTTTTTTTTTATCATAACCTTAATCTCATGGCAAAGGTTCATGGGTAGTTGGAAACAACTCATGGCAAAGGTTGGAATTGCTTGCATAATAGCTTTCAATAACACCTCCCTTCCGGCTTGTGACAAAAGTTTCTCCTTCCACCCTTGAAGTTTCCCCTAGATCCTCTCCTTTATATAGATAAAGCTTTCCTTTTTTTTTCTACCCACCATAGCCGGCAACCCAAGATACTTTTCATACTCCTTAATCTCTGGTACACCTAGGAAATTCTTCAAATCTGATTCGGTGCTCTCAAGGACAGATTTACCAAAAAAAAAGGTTTGTTTTAGTACCATTTATTTTTTGCCCGGATGCTCTCTCATATAGGGCTAAAGCTGATTGAATTGTTTGCACATCACCCATCTTCACACGACAAAAAATCAGTCTGTCATCGGCGAAGAATAGATGCGAGATTTGTGGACCATTCTTACAAAGTGGGAAACCCCTTAAATCACCCCTAGCCACGGCTTTTTTGAGTAGCCCATTTAAACCCTTCGAGCACAACAAAAAAAGATAAAGAGATAGGGGATCGCCTTGACGAATCCCCCTTGTTGGCTTAATGAAACCTTAAGGAACTCCATTGATCAAAAAGGAATAAGAAACAGATTTAATTGTAGCCATTACCAAATCTACTCATCTCCCATGGAAACCCATCCTCCGCATCAATTGCTCCAAAAAAATCCACTCAACTCTATCGTAAGCCTTACTCACATCCAATTTCATAGCCATAAACCCCTCTTTCCTCGTTTTTTTAATCTTCATGTGATGTAGCGTTTCAAAAGCTACCAAAATATTATCCGAGATAGCCTTGTCAGATTTAAAAGCACTCTGAGATCCTGATACAACATAAGGCAACAGGCTTTTCAAACGGTTAGCTAACACCTTGGAAATTAGCTTGTACAAAATGTTACATAAGGATATAGGCCTAAAATCAGAAACTCTTTCCAAATTTTTTAATTTGGGAATAAGGGTGATATAAGTATGATTGAGACTAGCTGGGATAGAACCTGAATTGAGACAAGAAAGTACAGCACAAGACACGTCATCACCCATGGAATCCCAATAGTGTTGATAGAAGATAGGGGGCATGCCATTTGGACCCATCGCTTTCAAAGGTGCCATCTGTTTTAGAGCCATATCCACCTCTTGCTTCACAAAAGATTTCACCAAATCCGCATTCATTGAATCTAGTACAACCTGAGAAATAGTGACCAACACTTCCTCCAATTGATTTGGATTTGAGGTTGAGAAAAGCTCACTATAGTAGTCAATAAACAATTAAGTTATTCGATCATCACCTTCAACCCACTCCCCATTTGGATTTCTTAGGCGTTTGATGCAATTTTTCCTACACCTCTAATAAGCTTTACCATGAAAGTAACGTGTGTTTTGGTCCCCTTCTTTAAGCCAATGCAGCTTTGAACGTTGCTGCCAAAGCTTCTCTTCCTTGGTAAGGAGTTCTCTCAATTCTGCCTTCAAAACATGTAACCAGTCACCATTACCACTTCTTACCACTTCCCCTTCCGCCACTTTGATTTGCTTTTTCTTTTCAGCTAGAGTCCGAGAGATATTACCAAAAGAAACCCTACTCCACTCTTTCAATATCCTCTGACAATTGTTCACATTAGCCTTAACCACTGACATCGGATTAGAAGAGAAAAAAGGGCTCTCCCAAGCTGCTTCCACCATAGTACAACAAGACTCATCATTTAACCATACTTGTTCAAACCTCCAAGGTCTTTGATTTCGAATTGGCAGCCCCTCCATATGAATACTTAAAGGCTTATGATCCGAGAAAGCCATATCAAGATGAGTTACTGAATAACTCGGAAACAGAGAAATCCTTTCATGATTAGCTACAGATCTGTCAAGGCGCTCCCATTCTGTAACACCACCTGTCAATCTTTTACACCAAGTGAATTTTTGTCCAATAAACCCCAAGTCAGCAAAAACACATTCATCTAATGTTTCACGGAAATCCCTCATCTGAACCTCCGGTCTTGCTCTACCACCTTTCTTTTCATGAGACCTTAAAATCTCGTTAAAATCACCTGCACATAACCATGGCAAAGAAAAGTTTCGGTTAAGATTTTTTAGAATAGCCCAAGATTCGTGGTGCTTGTGAGTCTCGGGGTTGCCGTAGAAACCGGTAAATCTCCAAGAGTTTTCCTTACCCGAATTAATCACTGCATCAATATGGTTGAGTGAAGAAGAGACCACCTTAACATCAAAATCAGACCTCCACAGAAGAGCTAGTCCGCCCCCCTGCTTTATTTTTGAAACAACAAACATCTGGTCATAAACAAAATTCTGCAAAAGAGACTTTAGCCTAACTTCATCCAGCCATGTCTCGGCCAAGAACATGACCGCAGGATCTTGTGCCCGAACAAAATTCCCGAGCTCTCGAATTGTCTGTGGGTTCCCAAGCCTACGAAAATTCCAAACTAGGACACTCATGGCTCCTGGCAGAATTGGATATCAGTCTTTGCCAATAGAATAGTACTTCCTGACTCCACCTAAGAAACCAAACGTCTTTTACTAGGTAACTCATTTGAATCCTGAAGTAGAGAAGAAGGCCGTTTTGAGGAAGAGTGCGTTGCTTCAGAGAAAGCAGCCTCATGACTAAGGTGAGGAATTCTTTTCCAGGTACTTGGGTAGGGCACAGAGATATCAGTCAAGATTGGAACTTCAGTCAACGTAGAATTCTGAAACTAGATGGAAATAAGCTGCTTAAGTGAATCACATGCTTGGGGGTGAGGGATGGAGCACCACGGACTGTATGGTTGCATGGAGAAGCCCCCACAACACTGATGTGGCCAGGAGAATCGAATTTAAAAATCTCCGTATCAATCTCCTTTAATGTGTCCGAATATACATCCTTGACATTACTAGGATTCTAATCTGTTGGGATTACCAAATCTGATTGGGATATTGCCTCCGAAATACTAGGAATCGATTTTTTTGGTTCATCATGCGTAACTCCCTCCATGCCAGCCGGGGAATTTAAAATTGAAACGGACACTGCATTAATGATCCCCTCCTGTTGCACCTTTTCCTTATCAAGTTGCTCCACTGGCGCCTTTGAGTTAACACCCTCCTCCACCACCGTTTCAATCACCGGGGCTTGTGAAAGTTTATTCTGCCTTGAGTACCGGTCCTCATAGTACCCCGGAACGTAGATGACATCTTTACCGGCAGAGGTGTATGGTGCGGCTCTTAAGCATGACCCAAATTGTTGATTTTTAGCCTTAAGAGTACCCTTACTGTTAATCCATAAATCATAGTTTTTGTCGCCGTGGCTTAGACGACCACACCAGTAACATAAATTCGGAAGGTGCTTATACTTGAAAGAGACCCAAGACTTACCCCCTCCTTCAAGAGTAATAACACAACCCCAACACAACGGCAAGTTTAAGTCGAGAGTTACTCGAACCCTCATGAACTGACCCCCATCATCATCGACAGCCCCGGAGCATTTTTGCACTTCACCAATAATATCACATAAACATTCGCTCATATGCTTCGTCATGTACTTGTAAGGTATGTCGTGAACCTGCACCTAAAATGTAGCCTTATTAAAGATTAATTCATGAGCAGGGGATTCACCATCATACCTTTGAATAACGACTGAGTATTTGTCGAAACTCCAGGGCTGATTTTTTATAATACGGTCCACATCAGGAAGATTATTGAAGACAAATAGGCACTTGTGGTCTCCAATATGCCTAATCTTGAAGCCGTTTGTCGACCTTCACACCTGCTTGAACATTCTAGCCACCGCCTCCATTAGCAAGAAACGTGGAGTTAGAAATTTGGCAACCAACATGTACTCCCCTATACGATGATCAGCTCGCATAGTGTATCCAGTTTGTTCTTTTTAGGACAGAGATAGGTTATCCCAAATGGCTGCTAGATCTTCCATGATGAGAAAAAAGGTGCAGAAAAAGAAGAGAGGAAAAACTATTTCCCAAATACCCTACAAAAAAATAGCACACAGAGATTAAACAAGAGAAGAAACAAAACACTCCTTACTACTGTAAGGGACAAAACTCTTCTACTGCCTAAAGGGAGAATGGGGGACCATCCTTCCTAAGAGATAGAGAGACAGCTATGACTAGTCAAAATTAATTCATTTTGTTAGCCTTAGCCTATTAGGACCCGTCAAAATATTTGGTTAGTTTGCACTTTACATTTGCACAAATAAAAATAATAACCCAATCACCTCAATCAATGGTATTAGAACCACCATGAAACAGGCCTACACCAAAACCAAGACTCAGTGTGTTCGATAATTCACTTGCCTTTTACCCTGTTGATTGTCACCACTAGTAAATGTGACGAATCAAATGGCAATGTCTTCTATTCGTGCTTGGCTGCCAATGCTTTAGTTCACCTCCTCCAATGTTGAACCGTCATGAACCCATAAGGGAGTAGAAGGCTCTGGTGATGTTTGAAACTTTGAACCACTAATCACCAGAGCCAAACTTGGTTGTTCCCATCGCAATGGACTAAAGCCAAAACTTAGGTTGTGCAATCCATAACTTAGGGTCCGTTTGGATACTGCTTGTTTTGCTAAAAACTGAAAATACTGTAGCAAAATAATTTTTAAATGTGTGAATAGTGCCGTGAGACCTATTTTTATGAAAAAGTAGTTGGAAAAAAAGGTTTGTGGGTCCCGTAAACAGTGCATGAGACCCTGAACAGTGCCATTCCAGTGCAAATTTGGTTGTCAACAAGGTAGTGTGTACGGGACCCACTAGTAGGTCTATGTTCATGTGCTTCTCAATTAAAAAAAAAAAAAAGGCGTGAAATGCTAGAAACGCAGATGCAGGGTAAAATAATTTCTACCCAAATGCATACTTGATTGAATATTTGTGTGTGTATATATATATATATAAAATAAATAATTTGATATGAAATTTTATTATGCTATCAACATTAAAGATAATTTGATATCGTTTATATTGAGAAACATTAAGATGCACTAATGCACTGGATGCCCCAATGTGTTCAGTGCACTAATGCACTGATACAAGCTATGTCCATTTATACTAACTTTGGTAAATTGGCTACATGAATTATTTAATTAAGGAATCTAGGAGCTATTGTCTCAAAAAAAAAAAAGAATCTAGGAACTAACACTGATCTTACTTGAATTTTGTCTTATATCAATAATAATGTAAGTACAAATAATATCAACAGTTATGTAATGAATTTCATCCGCTCATTTAAAATTCATATGATAAAACTTAAAAAGAATTCTATTTTCTACCAAAAGAAATTACTCCAAAAAATGAAAAGAATCTTGATCAACACAAACTCAAAACAAAAAGCAGCTTATGTCACCTCCACAATAATGGGAAGGTATGGCCACATGGGCGCACCGACATTAGCGGTTTGGAACCCCATGTGGTGCTGTTACAACATTCTTGTATGTAAAAAGGGGGCCCAAAATTCCTGATTTTAAAAAAAAAAAAAGTTAAAGAAGGGCAAAGCAAGCCTTCTATTCTATTCCACCTTTATTAGCTACAATTCTACAATCTAATCACCCATAAATTTTACCAAGTTTAAAAAAAAAGAAACCCAATTACAGATAAACATCACATTGCCAACCTGTAATTAGACCTTTGATCTTTTGATTAACCAACCTTAGATTCACAATTAGAGAGGAATCCAACGGTTGTGATCAATCACATGGTCGAATTAATCAACCTTTGGCGTTTACAGAATAACAAATCCCTTTCCCCCCCAACTCAATTAATTGAGTAATCCTTTTCCAATCATAAGCCATCATTACAGAAATTTCATTTTCTTGTGTTGGAGCGTCAGTTCAAAACCCCAAACCTTTTTCTTCTCTTTATTAAAATTAACAAATTTAACGTTATTAAGCAAAGTAAGTAATTCAGCCAAAAAAAAAAAAAAAAAGCAAAGTAAATAGTAGATTTTTTTATTTATTTATTTTAATAATCGCAAAGTAAGTAGTAGAAACAAAAAATCAGATCCCACCGATTAATTATTATAAAAGAAAAATAATTTTTACAAATATAACCATCGAATTTTAATTTAAGTATCAAATTGGTCATTAAATTTTCAATATAGGAATAATTAACCACGCATTCAGGTCTGTAACAAATTTTATAAGTAGTATTTTGTAATTAAAAACTAATGCATTTAATCACATAATGTTTTGTTCACATTATTAATATAAATTTAGTAATGTTATAGCACTATCGCGCTCCCTAGGTGATCACTCCACAATTATAAGTACTTGTAGGGTGTTAGAGGTAAGGGTTAAGGTTCAAGTTTCTAGGAGGGAGATTCATACACATATACACTTAGATTATGTTAAAGTATAATTTCTATCTTGTATATATAAAAAAAAAGTAATGTTACAGCTATAAACTATTTTACAACATTTTTTTACAAACTGTTAATGTGATCAACTTTTTATTGGTTTTCATTTAGATCCACCATTAACATCATTTTTTTTTAATTAATAACCACTCACCACATTATTAGTTTTAAAATTTTTTGTAAAATAATTTGTGTCTATAGCATTACTCATATAAATTTTCAAATTTTCAATTTAAAAGTAAAAGAATCAAAGAAAAAAAATTATATCAATAGCATTACTCATATAAATTTTCAAATTTTCAATTTAAAAGTAAAAGAACCAAAGAGTAATGCTATAGATACAAACTATTTTACAACATTTTAAAAATTATTAATGTGACGAATTCTTACCAGTTTTAATCTGGATCCACCGTTAACATTACATTTTTATTTATCAATAGTTATTAGAAAATGCTAAAACCACGTCAACAATTTATAAAAATATTGTAAAATAATTTGTATTTATAGCATTACTTAAAAATCAAATCGTCATTCACATTAAATCCATAGAATAAGATTCATAAAGGCCAGAAAAAAAGTATAATATTAGGAATACAACAAAAATTTGTTTATAGGTCTCACAAACTCAGCATCAAATTTTAACAACATAAAAAAAAAAATATTCAACAAAAATATTTATTTTTATTAGTGCTGCTATATTAATTACATTTATTATCACTTAAATTTGTCAAATTGCCATTTAAAAAATAAGAAAAAAACTAGTATGACCAAGGTCAAAGCCGTAGTGGTGTTATTTTAGGTAAATTGATGAAAAACCAGGGGCGTTTCCAAAGCCAAAACCGCCAAAAAAAAAAATGCTACTGCTGTAGTAAGTGGCATTTTAGATAATACGTTAAAAAACCACAGGCATTTACGAACCCAAAAATCCCCAACAACAAATATATATTAAATAGAGTCGCGAGGTAATCGCATGCAAAAAAAAAAAAAAAAAAAATCCCGTGCTTGCCGGCCTAGTCGGGGTTTTTACCATAAGCAGCATCGTCTCATTTCATTTGACTGCAATTGTTTTTTTTTTTTTTTTTTCTCTCTCGCTCGCCGGTTACAATACATTTCACAATTTTTTACATCTTTCTTATAAGAGTCCGCCACATTTTTCACACACAGAGAGAGAGTGGACTCAAGAGTCACGCTGTTTTCTCTTAACCACTATTTCGCCGATTACTCTCTTCGCATTTCTCTGGTACTCTCTTTCTCTCTCTTTCTCTTTCTCTTTCCATTTTGATAATGGTGAAGAATTGGATTGAAATGCGTGGTTTTCCGAACAAAGATTTTGCGATCCTGATGCTTGAGATCTTGTTGTTTGCTCGGTTTTTTTTTTTTTTTAAGCGCGCTAGATCTTCGTCTGTTTTTAGTTTTTTTGTTGAATCCGTTTGTGTATCTGAGGGTTTTTTAGTTAGATGCTAGTAAATGTGATTTCTATGTTTTGTAATTCACACAATTTGCTTGTTTTACTTGTAATTTGAATTTGAATTTGACTGTTTTTGACTGGATTGGGGGTTTGTTTTGTAGTGAGATTTCTAATTAGTCATTTTAGGGATTTGCAAATGCTTGTGCACTAGTTTGTTTGTTTTTTTTTTAATTTTTATTTATTACTAATACATATTTCATTTCAGATTTTTCACTATGAGAGTGATAAGATCAAGCATTATGTTATGTTCTAGTTGACACTTATTTAGATTAGTCTTTTGAATAAGATGAAAGATAAATTTGATTAGGCAGGAGATTCTGAACTCTCCGTGTCAGTGTTTAGTGTAATACATTTTTCTCACGGTTCGGGAAAAAGGAGGAGGGTTGTGGTGTCTAATAATATAGCGTTTGATGAATACATGTGGTTGGTCCTGATTAGTCTATTGAGGATCCATGGTTGAATCCAAAATTTTGGGAGCTTTCAGATTGTTTGGTAAGTGGTTGTCGATCTCTTATTATGTGATTAAGAGTTGATGGGTAATGTGGTGGAATTTGAAAGGAGTGATTTAGCGTTAAAGATATCGGGTTTGAAGTTCCATTGAAAATCCTAATGCTAGGATTTTAAATCTTTAAACGAATTGGAGTCAATTGGGCCTTGAAAAATGTGAAATCTGATCATAGAGAGAGACTGAAAGTTATAAATGAAGCCAAATGGTAAGCTTTTATGATGTAGCTATATGGAAACTAGAACTTTGAGGATTGGATTCACCGAGAGGAAATATTTTAAAAGCACTAGTAAACGGCTTGCATTCAAAGGAGAAAGGGTTGGTTTGAAAATCGCTAAATTACGAATGCATGTGGTGCTTGATGAGATCTATGATGTGATTTTTGTTTGATGTGTATAGCCAAAAGATGATGTTGTGGGGCTTGTGGCATTGATAAAGTCAGGAGAGGCTTTTGTTAATACTTGTGTTTAATTTGAGTTGCAAATATGGTCCAAAAAATATGGCATTGATAAAGTCCGGAGAGGTTATCTGTTGACTGGATGTTTTTGTCTACAATTTTTATAGATCCTTACATGGGAAGCACCATGAGGTGCACATATAGACTGACATGTCAGATGCTTCAACAATTATCAAGGCATTTAAATACTATTTTCACATGTGATTGTTGGAAATGGTGATGGGAGTACATGGATTATAAAACTTAAGTTGGTTTATCTTCTAGGGTAGGAAACGAGGGTGAATGTGTGAATCTTCTTATATTGATTGAAATCTGGTTTTTATTTGTATTCACTTGCCTTTCTCTTCATGCTAAAATTTTATTTGAGCATATCAACAACCATTTGCATCCTATTTGTTCTATAGCATTGTTTATGATGAAAAATTGAAAATGATTTCTGTTCTGTTCAGACTTCTATGCAGGAAGTGATGTCAGAGAATGCTCTTCGAGATCTGAATACAATACCTGGATCTGAGAAGAAGAATGAAAGCTCCAGCAAAGGGAGTTTTACAAAGCCTTATATTGGGGCTGCAACTGAAAATCTTGAAGAATTCCAGAAGAAAAACTCTGTCTCCTTGGTTTCACCTCCAATGAATGGCAATGAGACTGCTAATACTGTATTAGAAACTGGAATTCCAGAAGTAGAATACATTGAATCTGAGAACTTGAATGATCTAGAAGACGTTGATACAAGTCTTAAGGTATTATTCCTTCTTTTTTAAAATTATTCTGCTGGGCAGGGGTTCTTATTATCTTTTATGGTGTTTGGTTTTGACTTTTAACCTCAGATGATTATGCGTGAATATTCTGATATATGGAGTTTAACTTTTTGTGTGATGTCTGTATTGTTTTGTTTAATATTTCAGACACTCTTAGCTGGACTGGAGTCTAAAGATTGGGTTTTGGTGTGTGAAGCACTCAATAATGTACGCCGAATATCAATATTTCACAAGGATGCAATGCTCGATATACTGTAAGTTGCAAAATTTTACTGGATGATCTAATTGAATTGTGTAACAGAGATGTATGGTTAAATGTTTCTATAAATATCATTTATTTTGGGCAAATTTATTCATGTTGACCATGTACTGGTGAATAGGGGAGATGTGATTTTACTGGTGGTGAAGTCCCTGAAGAATCCAAGAAGTGCTGTTTGCAAAACTGCAATCATGACATCTGCAGACATTTTCAATGCATATAATGATCATATAATTGATTCATTGGACCCTATGGTAACTCGTGTTTTTTATACTTTATTGCCATTTTAGGTTACCTAGCTTTTTAGTGAAAGACTACTGCCATTGACATGTGAATTTATTCGTTTTTTCAATGTGATCAAATGTGATGGGTGCAGCTATTACAGCTTCTTCTCAAGTCTTCACAAGACAAACGTTTTGTATGTGAGGCAGCTGAGAGGGCTTTAGTAGCAATGACGAAATGGGTTTCCCCTGTTCTTTTGTTACCTAAACTGCAACCATATCTTAAGCACAAGAATCCTCGAATTCGAGCAAAGACATCAACGTGCTTCTGTCGAAGTGTTCCCCGACTGGTAAGAAAAAGACAATAGATATGCTCGTTTGCTGATTTGTGTGTTTAATAAAATTTCATATCTGCATCCAATTTTTTTGTTGATAACAATTCATTTTATTTTAGACCTCTCTTTTATATCATTTACTTTGTTTCATATCTTTCAATGTTATTACTCTTTTTAAAGAGAGGAAAAAGGCAATGCTAAATGGGATTTATCAAAACAATGTAAAGAACTTTCACTTATCAGTATGGTTAAGACCCCATATATACTTCTCTCTCTCTCTCTCCCTTACATCTGATTGAACTTTAGATGATCCAATTCTTTTGTTAAATACTTAATGTGGTTAATCCAAATAGTTAAATGCTTTTTGTGATTTCAGTGTTAATAATTTGTATGTATATATCCTATTAAAGATTATTTGAGCACTTCTGTGTGGATGTATAGATATTGCTACATAGTTTGCATCGGCTGCTGGTGCTGCTTGTTTCCTGCTCTGCTGTCAATGTAATTACCTTATGTGCATCCTGGCATTATGGGTCTAGGCACCCTTTCCTTGTGTTACATATGTGACAAATGTTTTGTGCACCTACTTATTGTTGGTGTCACTTTTCTGCTGTATTGACTCTGTAATCTTTTCATTGACCTTTGAGAAAAAAAGTTTTAAGGGTTCCTTTGGAGTTTGGATATACCAATCCATACACCCACTTTAATTAGAACCTCATGCATTCCCCTCTATTTTTGTGTGTGTTTGTGTTCAGGAACAGTATCATTGTACACAGCAGAACTGTATTCTGATGCCCCCCGCCCCCCCCCCCCCCCCCCTTCTTTTTTTCCTTTCTTTTTAGTGTATTTGCCCCATTTCTTCCTATCAATTTTTTTTCCTGAGCTAGGGAAAAAGGAAAATTAAAATTTCACATTCATCTAATTGGTTTTTATACTGCTATAATATTCTTTTGATCTTTCTTTTTGGGGAGAGGTCCCTGGATCTACTGAACGTTTTGTTATTGTTTTCGAATGTTTTTGTTTTTCACAGCGTGTAAACCTATAGTTAAGTGGTTGTTGCTTATATCTGTAATATTTGGTGAGGCTGATAAAAAAATTAGGAGGAAAGATTTTTAGAAAGTACTGTGTAAAAAAAAGTAGCTGTAACTTCAAATATATATTTATATTGACCGCATGGTGTACCTGGGTTTTCAGGGATGGGTAAGCTGTTACACATTAGGTTTTGAGGAGTTCTTATCTCTAGTTAGTCCTTTTTATAGAGAAAAAAACTTTGGAAGAATTAGTTGCAATATTAGCCATCAATAGACATGGTATCTTACTGTGACTAGACACCTACTTTATATTTGCCTTTATTTCCCTAATATCCTCATGTTGTTTATGTCAACAGGGTGTTGATGGAATTAAAGCATATGGTATTGACAAATTGATCCAAATAGCTGCATCCCAGCTGAGTGACCAACTTCCAGAGTCCAGGGAGGCTGCTCGTATCCTTCTACTGGAGCTACAGACTGTATATGAGAAATTTCATGACCTCACGCCCACTGTATCAGAGCATCCGGATATGGGCTCTTGGGAGAACTTTTGTCAATCAAAACTCTCTCCTCTAAGTGCACAAGCTGTCCTTCGTGTGACCAATATTGCTCGGGAGGGTCTTGTTTTGGGTTCCTGACACTATAGAGAACATATAAGCTTTAGGGAGCACTGTCCCCATTTACCAACATATATGAGCTTTAGCAAGCCTAGTCTACAATTACATTTTTCCTTGCTTTTTGGTTTGCTTCATAGTCCTCTTTTGTAAATACTACGAAACATTGAGATGTTTGGAATTGCGGTTGAAGCTTGTAGTCAAGCAGGAAAATTTTTATGGTATTTCCCGAGTATTGTTTACTGCTAGTCACCATTTTCTTGAGATTTGTGCTACGTTTTAGGAGTTACATTGCCTTCTAATAAAATTCAATTTAAGGAACCTAATTAAAAGCTTGCTTTTCTTCTGATTGTAATCTTAAGAAGGTGAGGGTTTTCTATTTTCACTCTTTTTTTTCCTGGTTATTGTAGTTATGTGGGTTGCAACGTTGGTGTTGCGGAGACTAGATGTGGATTATGCCTTATCAGGAATTTGAAAGTCACTGTCTTTGCAGGATCAAACACTAGGGTTTGTTTGATTGCCCCACAAATTTGATGGCTTCTTTACATTTTATATAGTTCTTAATAAGCTAACATTGTGAATGAGGTAATTCAATAATCACAAATATCTAGTTGGATCGTTGGAATGTTCTCTTCCCTCTCCCATTGTACCAAAAGCTGGATAAAATTATTTAATTGATGCGTGAATTTTTTTATAAATATTTTTTTAGGGAAATGACTTATTCACGATAGCAAAGGTTGTATTTGTTTAGGTCTAGTTTAAGATTATGGACTTGTTATTTGTGCATTAAATGTTTGATTAAATGTAAATGGGCCTACCAAATTCATGGAACAACCAAACAGATCTTAGTGATTTGTTGATAAGAATGGGCTTTTTACATTTAGATTATCGGTAACAGCTGGAAGGAAAATGGAAAATCCTTTAAAATATAAGAAAAACGCATCGGTCTCATTCTCTAAAGTCTAATCTCTACGCTGATAGGGTGCTGCGATCTGTGGACGTAGGAGTTTTTTCTTAAAATAATGATGTTCAGGGAAAAAAAAAACTATTTCCAAACAATGCCTTCTCATTTTGTTTTCCAAAATCCTTCAATAAGTCTAGGGGTAAATGACTGAGTGGAGCTCTATGTGAGTGATTGTTTTAAAAAATCTGTGAATTTTCTGGTGTCTGTGGTGTAGAGTGTAGACTATGGTAGAACTCAATACCCTTTATGTCACATAGATACCACACTGGCAAGAAAAGAGTAATAAATATCAACTGAGACAAACAAAGGTTACTAAAGCAATTATGCTATCCCTAACTAATGGATATGAAAATGTGTAAAAATTTGATATGTTGTTTAGAGTTAGATATTTAGGTTCATATTTTTCAAATGTTATCCAACATGTTAAATTTACACATACATATATTGAATGTGTTTGGTTTTAGTGAGGTAAACTTTTAGGCATTATTTTAGTTTGTCAAAATATTGTCTTAAGAATTGATATCTATTAAAGCTTTATAACTCAACTAGTATTTCTTGATGTTTCCAACAGAAATGTCCAAGACTCAAATATTTTCTTCCTTTTTTATTTTATAACTATTGAATTATAAAAAATTAAATAAAAAAAGTGGATATGTAAAAAAAATATATGAAAAAAACTTTTGGCACTGCTATACAACCAAACAAAAAGGGATGTTAAATTTGAAGATTTATCGAGTCCAACTGCATCCCCTTAAAAGCCCTTAAAAGAGCTATATCATTTGGCCATTACAATTAGTATTTTGTAATGTGCTTCTTCCAGACACTTTCTAAATTTAAATAGTTTATTAACCGTTAAGCCTATTTAGGTTATCAATTTTTTCTTTTATCTTTTTAGTTTATTAGTTTTTACACAACCTTTTAAGGTCTCAAATTTCTAAGTACAATTCTACTTTAATAATCTTTCAATAAATAAAATAACAGTAAAATGTTGCATCCAAATACATACGGAGGTATGCAGGACTTATTTTTACCCACTAAATACCTTTAGTTGTCTCAATAACTATCTTTAAGTGACATGTTGACTAGACGAAAATGATGTAAAATCATTCTATTAGAGACTTATTGTGATTGGGCACATAATCCCTTAAAAAAGTGGATACAGAATCATTAACTAAGGGGATTTTGCGCTTTAAAGAATTTTCAGCAGTCTCTTCAAAATTTTACCAAATTTGAAGGATAATTTTTTTTACCTACCAAACCACTTTTTTAACACACCTTCCAACAATCTCTCTATTATTATTATTATTATTATTATTATTTAATACTTTTATTAAACTAAAATTTTTTAAATATTTTTATCCATAACTTTGAGAGAGAGAGAGAGAGAGAATATTTGATTAAAATGTTTTATTGATTTGCAATAACTCTCCATACCAAGAGAGTCACTGTAAATCTCTAAATTCTAAAAATCGAGAGTCACTGTAAATCTTTAAATTCTAAAAATCTTTCTCCATAATAGAAAAGATGTTGGAGCCCCATTTTGTGGTTTCACTATCCAGGTTAGCTCAAAAATTGGTTTGAAGAGATGTTAGAGTCTTAGAGATGCTCTTCATAATTGTGATTTACCTCAATAGCTAAATTTAATTGACATCTATCTTACTTTGTAACCATTTTTCTTCCATTTCATTACTTGTCCTTTTCTTTGCTATGCACCAGATTAAGAAAAGGAAAAAAAATTGAATGAATATAATCTTATTGTTTTTTTTCCCTTTTATTATTATTTTTTTTTGAGAAGAACCCTTCTTATTAATTAAGTTTACAAGTACAATATTTTCACAAAAAAAATTCACAACACAGGTCCTATCACCTTACACATATCTGTTCACCAAAATCAAAACACAAGCAAACTCAATGAATAATATTACCATCATAACTCGCTAAAATTACAAGTTGTAATTGATTTTCACATGGTTCATTATATATTAAAATTAATTTATTGTCTACAATTAACGCTTTCTACCTCAACAATTTATAAAAAAAATTTGTATATTATGTAGAGTTATTGAAAAATCAAATCATGGAGACATGAACCCAGATTTCGTGAAATTCTGTGTTTGAAGACTCTACTGTTTTCTTTTTGCTGCATTCTATGTATTCATGCACCCCTTTTTTCACTCAAAAAAAAAAAAAAAAACTGCCCTTTTTCTTTATAGGCAAAATAAAGTTTGAACTTTGAACAACGAAAGAAGATAATTCTGAGATAATTTTTTTTTTTTTTTTTTTTGCTTTATTGGGCTCTTCATCTAAAACAACATCACAACTAATGATAGAGTGATCCAACCACCGCGGCTATAATGTGTGATGTATGACAGAATGATAAGTCAGGTGGATCTAAAAAAATTTGATTAAAATAAAGCTTGTTTCTATATATTAGTTAGGGTAGGTATTTATGTTGGACTTATATAATCCACAAACTTTATTCCATTTTGGAAGTCTTAATCACACATTAATAATTTATCTACTTTTTCTTTGAATCAAATCTTGTATTTTGGCACATAATCTAAGAATTATTACATGACACTGACTTGAGAAATAAAGAACCATCTTATATGTTGTCATGAAATAACCCTAATCAATGGACCTGGCCAGCTACGATACATCACACATGTGACATGAGCTTTATTTATTTATTTTTTGAGGAACTGTGACATGAACTTTTCCTTAATCGGCTGGGCATATGACATGGACCTAGCTATGTGATCTATATTTTTGCTAACAACGATGTAGTTGATTCTTTTTTTCTTGATTGAGGATGATACACAATAGAATGTTAATGTAATATTATATTTTTCTCTTTAAAATAATTTGGAAAAAAAAATCATTTAAACTTCTCCAATTTCTTTTTTATTGAATGTGAAGTTTGAAAATCTAACCGTTAGATTGTATGTTCTTATTATATAAACCTTCACACTTGCAAAGTTTCAAGAAAACCAAAGATTAATGGTTATGTTATCAATAACATGTTTACATTTTGTGGTAAAAAATTATGCATAAAAAATAAGTTGATTGATCGAATAGTAAATAACACCAAATTTGAATGAAATTTGACATGCGTATTAAGAATATAAAGAACATGTAATCTAACAGTTAGATTTTCAAAATTCACATTCATATATATATATATATTGAAAGTTCAATCTGCATCCTTGCACAATCTTGAGCATTTCTTCACACTCTCTCACTCACTACCCTTACATGATTCCCACCTAAATACAGGGTCACTAATTGCTAAAATACAAGCAAATTTGGCACGGAATAAAGCCAACAAGATGGTTGATAAAATTCAACCTTACATATATAAACAATTGTAATTTAGAGAGAAACCCTGTTCATATTTTACCCTCAAATTAGGTATCTAGGATTAAATCTCGTGCACACCAAAAAAAGAAAAAAAAAAAAACAAAAGAAGAAGAAGAAACTTAATACAGGGGTTTGTTTCTTTTTCAGTTTCAAATGTTGTTTATTCTAATTAATCAATTAGATTTTCACCAACCCTTATTGGCTCCTATGCAAATGCAGTGGTTTCTCAAATCATTAGATGACCTGTTATAGAGTGGTCCAGCTTGTATGTTTGGTGACCGACCAGCTTGGATTTTATGAGAGGTTAATTACTGTTCCACTTCTGCCAGGAGAGAATCAGAAAAATACATTCTATAAAACATGTTTAAATCAAGTGAAATTATATATCATATAAATATTTGACGATATAGGAGAAAAGAATGTTTATCAATGGGTTAAAAGTTCAAATAAATTGATCAATTGGAGGGCTTCTCAATTCTCAACCAATCTCAATGAGGTTGGCAATTCAAAACACTCGAATGTGAAAGCATTAAAAATGTATACAAGTAACCAAAGCGCCTTCTAGTATGCTTTTTTGTCCATATTTGTATATGATAATTAAGTTTATTTAAATTTAGTCTAAGCTTGTTTCTCAAAAAAAAAAAAAAGTCTAAGCTAAATTTTGTTTGTTTAGGACCCGGAAATAATGCATCAAAGAAGAGAAGAGCGAATCTATCAAAGGAAAATGTGAACACTAAAAAAAAGGTACCTTTCTTATCATGATTTAGGCAGCTCTTGTCTTGATCAATGATCATGATTCATGGGGTCACCCTATTAATGATAGGGCAGTGACATGAAGCTTTGAAAGTTTACAATTACTACTTCCATTTAGTAGTTGTATAAAAATAAAGATAGCAGAGTTGCCTTTGACTGATGCTATATCTATTGAAAGGAGTTGTTTTATCTGCCAAAACCATATGAAAATTGAAAAGAGAGAGCTAGAAAGTTTGGGGGAAAGGTCTACATTCATCATCAGCCTTGTTTGTAGCTTAATGTTAATGGTACTACCAGTCCATTCTACCTTTGATAGCTCTTAGCTAGTCTTGGGTTTGATCGATTCATTATAGTTACTGGGTATTAGAACGAAACTATATATTGAAAGTTCATTTATTGGTTGGTGCAACTAGAACAGAAAAAGAAGAATAAATAAATTGCTTGATTTTGTTAATAAGTGTTCTAAAGCTTCAAGTTAAGAGATATATTTAACATTTTACTATTCAGTTTTAATGCTTTATTATTTAATTTTTATACAAATTTTTTTATTTAAAAAATGTCAAATTTTACATAAATATTACAAAAGCCCACGACTCAATCTTGAATTTGTAGGCATGAAGCATGCAACTATAATTGTCTCTATTTTTTTTTTAAATTAATAATATAATACTGTTAATATTAAATATTTTTTTAATTTTATCAGATATTTTTTTTGGCCTAGATTTTTAACTTTGGTTCTTTCCCTACCGACTCTAGATTGACCCAACCCCCCCACTAAACATTTAATACACTTGTTGACATATATAAATGAATTTCTTTCTCTTTTTAAAACAGAACCACCCCAATGATTATCAAAAAAAAAAAAAAAAACAGAACCACCCCACTAGGCCACATGTTTCTAATTAATATAATATTCTCTTTCTACTCATCAAATTTCTCTTACACCAGAAACATTTCTTCACATTTTCAGTTTTTGGAAGTTGTGAGTTTCTTGATGTATGGCAAAATATGTTGTGTTGGCTTGAATAATGTTTTTCTTTGAAGAAAAGAAACTATAAGTTGGCTATGGTTTTTACTTTTCAAGGAAGTAGGTATAGGGCAGAGGATACTAAGCTTTTGAATGAGATTCAATCTTCAGAAAGATTTTGATGAATAATGAACTCTTGAGTTTGGCAACAAAGGTCTTTGTAATGGCAATTATCCTATCTGTCACACTTTTATTTGGTGGAATTTTGGTCTTAGTCTTAATCCATGTTTGTATTGTTGGAAGGTCCTTTAGAAGAGGATTCCCTAATGGAAATATCGATGAGAGAGGCAGCACTGGAAGCACAAGCATGTCCAGGGATGACTTAGAGAAGCTTCCTTGCTTTGATTACATAGCCAAAGATGAGAGAAGTAGCCCTGTGGATTGTGCAGTTTGCTTGGAGAACTTCAAGATGGGTGATAAGTGCAGATTATTGCCCATATGCAAGCACAGTTTTCATGCTCCGTGTGTGGATGCATGGCTTTTGAAGACACCTATTTGTCCACTTTGTAGAACCTGTGCTGACTTGAAGAAAGTTGGTTCAATTTTAGGTGAAGAAAGTAGTCATTTCAGTGATCTTAGTGTTGACTTGAGAGGGAGCCAAACTACAGAAAGTGGTCACCTAAGTGATATTAGGATTGATTTGGGAGAGAGCTTGGCCATAGAAAGTGACCATTATAGTACTATTAGCATAGAACTTGGAGAGAGCCAGGCAGTGGAAAACACCCATTTGAATGATGTTGGCATTGAATCACAAGAGAGCCATGTAAATATGGTTGGGAGTCAATTGAGTTCCAACCCCTCTCCTTTGCCCCAGATTGCCTTGGCAAACTGATGTATGAGATTCCTATAATAGTTGAAGTGTATATTTCATAAGGTTTATTTGTTAAGCTATGATGAACAGACCAAGTTATGCTACTTTCTTTTTTCTTTGTTTAGATCTATCTCTAGAATTTGAATACACACGTCTCCTATTTGTTTGCTTGGTAGATTTAGCTGATCTGCTGATGGGTGCCTCTTTCTTTTTTGAGAAATGTTACTCTACAATATTTTAATAATAAATATATTTTTTAGAGAGTTTAACACTACAACAAAATGTATTTTCAGTGACGAAAAAATTCGTCACTAAAAATCCAGTTTTTCGTCACTAAGGACCTTTAGTGACGAAATTGGACTTTTAGTGACGAAACTCATTTCGTCACTGTAGCCCCGTCACTAAAAGTCCTGGTGACGAAAAATTTCGTTACTAAAAGTCCGATTTGATTTAAAAAAAAAAACATTTAGTGACGAAATGCTTTCCTCACTAAAAACACTATTCAGTGACGAAAATATTTTGTCACTAAGGCTGCGTTTATTTTGGCTTCAAACGATTTCCGGAAATCCTTTTACATCTTTTCATCTGTTTGGTTGCGCATGGAAATAGAGTTTTTCGGAAAATCATTTACTTTGACCGTAAAATTAAGGCCTTTGACTCGGAAAATGAATGCAGGTTCTGTTTTACCTTCAAATCATTTTCGAGCTCACAAGCGTGAAGAGAGAGAGAGAGAGAGAGAGAGAGAGAGAGAGAGAGAGAGAGAGAGAGAGAGAGAGAGAGAGTAGAGAGAGTGAGCTAGATCGCGCCCCACCCCAGACGCGCCGTTGAGATCATCGGTGCCGTCGTTCTCGACCCAAAGCTCATCGGCGCCATCGTTACCGATCTCGTTCTCGTTGCTCATCGGCGTCATCGTTACCGATCTCGATCTCGTTCTCGTTCTAGAGACAAAGCTCATCGGGGCCGCTGATCTCGTCGTCTCGATCTCATCGCACCAATGATCTCGTTGTCTCGATCTTGTCGTCGTCTCTCTATCCCTGAAGTTTTCGATCACTCTCTCTTCCTCCCTCTCTCAGTTTGACCAAATTTGTATGAAGTTCAATGAATTGTTTTGAGCAGATTTTTGTTTCTTTAAAGTGTATATATTGAATTTTTTGTAATAAAATTTGTTTGGATGCTAAGAAAATGGTTGAGAAAATGTGAAAAATTTGTAGGAAAATAGCATTTCAAAATGTTACTAAACACTGAAAATGGTTTTCTAATATAAATTTTAAAATGCAACCTGATGATGTTCGAAATCAGTAAGGTAGAATGGCCTGGCTTCGGTGGGCTGTTCAAGCGGTTGATGGCCTGCAAGGAAGAGAATGCGATCAAAAGAGGAGACCGGAGAAGACCGGTCGAACCCCCTCCGATGGAGAAGTTAGATTTGTAGAAGAATAAGTTCCAAGTGTTTTGGAAATGTGTCTGAGAGAAAAGACTTACCTTTGTCGGGTTCAGACCGGTCCCTTATATAGGGAGCCTGGGGCGGTTATTTGTCCAATAACCTCCCCAGAATTTGCGAAAGCCAACACATCCGGGGTTAACCGCCTCAACGGATATAAAAACTATAACCGCCAGTGGGAGTCAACTTATTCAAGTGTTGTGCTATCGTCCATCCGGTGTAGAACTGTTTGGTCGTCCAAGGGTATCTGATGGCCGCTCATGGACGACCTTCATGGACGATCATATCATCCATGGGAGACTTAACTTATAGAGTGGTGCTGTTGTTTAATGGACGTTTCTTCTTCTTCTGGGTTGACTCTTGAATCAACCTGCGCTGTAAGCTCTGGACGAAACATTTGGACGAGCTGGAGATGGATTATTTTCCGCTTCTCTATCAGTTGCCCCTTTGTTCAAAGGGTCGTCCAGGGCATCGTTGTGATTTTGGCCAAATTTCACTTTTTCGTACGCCACGTGTCGCGAAACTGTTGGTTGGCCAGTACTGTCGATCTCGTTTCCCAAAAGAATCGCCACGTGTCTGTCTCTGAGTGGCGAACGTCGTTTCGCTGACCCTGTCGCTGGGGCCTATAAATAGTACATTCTCTTTCATGCCCCTCACTTTTTTCCTCATTCTCTCTTCTGCCAATTCGTCCAAGATTCTCGTCTAGCTCTCGTCCTAGTTTCATCAGGTATTTCCTCTTTTCTTCCCTTTTTTTTTTTTAGGCTCTCATTTTAAGTCTTCTTCATTCCAAACATGTCTTCATCTTCTAGTTTAGAGAGAGAGATAGACGACTACCTGGACGGCTCTGAGAGTGAGGGTAGTATAGGTAGTTCGTCCTGTAGTAATTCCTCAGACGAGCATTACTCGTCTGGGGTTCCTGGCATTCCCTTAGAGGAATTTCAGGAACAGCGACGTAGGGCGGCTTCTGGATCTGGGGCTAGTTCGTCCAGACAGCCGTCTAGTCCTCCTCAAGACGAGGAAGAGGACGAAGAAGATGTAATCTATAGTTGTGCCCCAGAAGTAGCATCTACCTTAGACGGTGCTAAGTTAAAAACCCTTGTAGATAGATATCAAATTCCTAAAGAGCTTAACCCTCGTCTACCCCAGCCTGGTGAATGGTGTTGTTCCCCTTCCTCTGGCTTAGGGGTATATACTTCTTACCTATTAGCTGGCCTTAGGTTTCCCTTAAACTCTTTCTGCAGAGACCTCTTCCAAAGGTTGGGTATTGGGCCAAACCAGCTCAACCCTAATGGCTGGAGGACGATAGTTGCCATGCAAGTATTATGGCGTGAGGCATTGGAAGGGAACCGTCCAATTACAGTGGACGAGTTCCTTTACTGCTATAAGCCCTCAGAGATCAAAAAATCTGCTGGGTTCTACCAATTTTCGTCCAAAGGTACATATTACAGTTTAATAACGGGCCGTAGTTCGTCTGACCGGCTTTGGAAAAAAGAATTTTTTATTATTTCTGGAAATTGGGCTGGGGACCCAGCTGATGTGGGTATTCCCCTCTTCCCACCTTTTACCAGCCCTCTAGGTCGTCTTCGTCCTGAGGGTATGTCTTTCTTTCCATTTTACCCTGTTTGTCCCTTAAAATTTCTTATCTGTTACTCGTCTAACCATTTATCTTGGTGATGCAGCTGTTGTTCGTCCACGCTTGGACAAGTTTTTCTTGGACCGGATAGACGTGGTTCGCACCTTTCCAAGAAGGACTTTCCACGACTTAGTTACCCTTAGTCGTCTAGCAACTTGGGGACTTGGTCCACTTCCTACTGCTGAGAACCTAAGTCACGAGGAGGTCACTCGTCGAAGTAAGTGTCGTCCATTATATTCTATTATTTCAGCTCTCTTTTCTTTTGATTTTCTTTTTTTAATTTTTCTGATTAATTTTTCTCGTCATAGGGATAAGCACAATGAGGGAAAACAAGGAGAAAACAGTGGCTAGCGGGGACGAGGATGTTGCTGCCCCAACTCCCAAAGTGGCTTCTGTCCAGGCTGGGAAGAGGAAGTCCAAGCCAATCTCAAGCAATGTGGACCTGGACGACCTTCCCAGTCGTCGTGGCCACAAGAAGCAAAAGCCAAGTAAGACTTCCCTTCCCGAGGTTCCAAAGTTCGTACCACCAACAGTGAACTTGGACGAGCCTGTGGACGTGGAGCCCGTCCAAATAGTTCATCCTGTCCAGTCTGATCCTCCCCCTGCTCCCAAAACTTCTCACAAGCCTAGCCCGTCTGAGCCCTCTGATCGTCCCTCTAATTTGGTTCTGGACGAGGGTTATGCATGGAGGACGTTCAAAGGGATCGTCACTGATCATGAAGTTAACGAATGTTACAACATATCAGTGAAGGAGTTTGAGCGTTCTGGCATCCATGACCTTTTCAAGGTAAGTTTCTTCCTCGTCCTTGTGTGTAAACATTTAATTTTGAATGAAATGTCTAACTCCTTTTCGTCCAAATGCAGGCCATGTCAAAGTTTTATACAGCGACTTGCCAGGCCAAGGAGCTTGCTACAGAGGCCAAGACTGCCAAGGATAAGGCTAAGGAGCTAAGCCATGAGGTCTTATCCAAGAAGGGGGAGGTCATTAGGTTGACCGAGGATTTTAATCGTCTGCTGGGAAACGAGACGAAGCTGAAGAACGATATTGAGGAGCTCAAAGCTGACAACTTAGAGAAGGATACCCGCATCGTCCATCTAGAAGGACAAGTTGCAGAGCTTACCTCGTCCTTGGAGAAGGCACGTGAAGAAGCAATTGCTGCTTTTAAGAAGTCTGACGAGTATAAGAATCGTCTAGACAGTCATTATGCAGCTGGTTATGAAGACTTCCGTGCTGATGCCAAAGACGCATATCCTGATTTGGACTTCAACTCCTTCAAGCTTCCTCTTGCTACAGAGAGTTCCATGTTGCAGACGAGTTCCGAGGACGTCAATATCATGGACGATGCTAACACTGAAGTTACTCAGGACGAACCCAAGTGAAGTCTATTTCCTTAGAGAATTTATTTTTATTTGCTTTTTCATGGAAGTGCCCGTTGTTTTGGGCTTTTTACTTCTTTTTTCTTTTATTTTAAAGCTCATGCAAGTACAATCATCTCGTCCAGGATTGTGGACGAGCTTCATATACATATTCAAAACTAAAGGGGTTTTTGGACGTTGGTCGTCCACCCTTTGAATTTCATGAAAGAAATGAATAATTCTATTTTTACCTCCATTGTGTTTGAATATATATTTTTTCAGCTTTATGTATGAACTTTTTATTTTCATATCAGCAATGTGGTTCGTCCATCTAGGAATTCAGTTCACCTCGTCTTGGTCATGGGGGTGAATTTTATTACATCACCAAGATAAAGTATGTTGATTCCTTTGGCTAGATTTTCCATCATTCCGAAATTATGGACGATCATTTTGTCGTCCTGGATAATTAGACTTTTAGCGTTTCTCGTCCAAGGTAATGGATTGTTAAGCTAATTTTGAAGTCTTGGCTCGTTTGCGTTTCGGACGAACACTTTTGGGAATTCATCTCGTCTTGGGGTCTAGACGAGTATGCCCCTTTTCATCTCGTCCCATGTTCTGGACGGATGAATCATGCTTTATTTTTTGCTTGGGTTTCATCTCGTCCTGTGTTCTGGACGGATGGACCTTTGTATTTTAGTTTGGGTTTCATTTCGTCCTATGTTCTGGACGGATGAAACTTAGTTTCATTTTCAGGTTAGGTTTCACCTCGTTCCATATTCTGGACGGATGTACCTTTTCATCTTTCCTTTGGAGAAAGGTTTATGGACGATATATCCTTGCGTCCAAGGATTTCATTCGTCCATGCTTGCTTTCTTTTTACGGATCAATCTGAATGAACATATAAGGATTCCAATAATATATTTGAAAACAATATATATATATTTGAAAATCCAAACTTATGTAAACATTCGTCCACAGGCATGGCACATGCTTATTAGCTAGTGCCTTATTAAATTTAAAAATACAAACCAAATTTAAAAATACAAACCAACTCGTCCATGAATAGCACAAAAGTGAAAACACTAATGTACCTTCTAGGGGATTATTAAAATACTTAAAAACACTTGACAGTAGTAAAATACTTCTTCTCGTCCTACATCTCGTCCAAGGACACCGGTGAAGAGTCAGCACTTATTGATGGTACTTCCTGAGGTGCTCAACATTCCAAGGGTGTTCCAGCCTCCGCCCATCCAAAGCTTCCAAATAGTAGGATCCTTGCCTTTTGCAGTTGATAACCCTATATGGTCCTTCCCAATTTGGGCCAAGTTTCCCGTAGGCCGGGTTTCTTGTTGCCAAGGTAACCCTCTTCAAGACGAGATCTCCAACGTTGAAACGCCTAGGCTTTACCATAGCATCATATTGTCTTGCCATGAGATTTTTGTACCTTGCTGTCCTTTGTTCTGCATCCATCCTGACCTCGTCCATAAGGTCAAGGTTAAGACGGAGCTGTTCGTCATTTTCTTCAGCTTGGTACTTCCTGACCCTGTGGCTCGTCATGTGTACTTCTGCTGGTATAACTGCCTCGCTTCCGTAGGCTAGCTTAAAAGGAGTTTCTCCTGTTGGAGTTCTCGCTGTCGTTCTATAAGCCCATAAAACACCTGGTAATTCATCCGGCCATATCCCCTTTACCCCTTCGAGCCGAGTCTTGATGATCTTCAGCAAGGATCGGTTCGCTACTTCTGCCTGGCCATTGGCCTGTGGGTGGGAGGGTGAGGAGTAATGGTTCTTCATTCCAAGTTGTTCACAAAATTCCCTGAAGGGTGTGTTGTCAAACTGTCGTCCATTGTCAGACACTAGTACTCTAGGTACTCCGAATCTGCATACAATGTTCTTCCAGACGAAGTTCTTGACATTCTGCTGTGTAATTTTGGCTAAGGGTTCGGCTTCCACCCATTTTGTGAAGTAATCTATTCCCACCACCAGAAACTTCATTTGCCGAGTTCCAGTCGGAAAGGGCCCCAAAATATCTAGTCCCCATTGTGCGAAAGGCCAAGGGGCCATCATTGGCGTGAGATATTCTGCTAGCTGTCTGGGAATGTTGCTAAAGCGTTGGCATTGATCACAGACTTTGACATATGCTTTAGCGTCAGTTTGGATGGTTGGCCAATAGAATCCACTTCGGATGACTTTATGGACGAGTGATCTGGCTCCCGAATGGTTCCCGCATGCTTCTTCGTGAACCTCCCTCAACATGTAATTTGCCTCGTCCGGAACCAAACATCTTAAGAGAGGCTGGGAAAAACCTCTCTTATATAACACCTCGTCCATAAGCACATACTTGGCTGACTTGACCCTGAGCTTCCTAGCTTCGTCCTTCTCTTCTGGAAGCCTTCCGTCCTTTAAGTATGACACTATCGGGGTCATCCAATTTCCTTCTCCTTCTATCTGCATCAGTTCTGGAAGGTCTATGCTTGGCATGTAGTGTACATCATTCATCTCGTCCAAGGCCTCATTCGCAGATGCTTCATTCGCCAGAGTATCTGCCTCCACATTCTCTTCCCTTGGGATTTGAACAAAATCTGCTTTTTTGAATTTCTTCACAAGGCGTACTACCTTCCTTAGATATTTCTTCATTCTGTCTTCCTTGGCTTCACATGTCCCATTGACTTGGCCTATGACCAGTTGAGAATCTCCCAGGACAAGTATTGAGTCTGCTTCTACGGACTTGGCCAGTTCCAACCCCTTTAAAAGGGCTTCATACTCCGCTTCATTGTTAGTAGTCTGGTATTGCAGACGGGCCTTGTATTTCAATTTGTCCCCTTCTGGCGACTGCAAAACAACTCCTATTCCTCCAGCATATAATGTAGACGATCCATCAACATGGACGACCCATTTGTTGTTGTACTCGCCTTCCCCCAGGTCTTCATAACATGGAGTGAACTCCGCAATGAAATCTGCCAAGGCTTGAGCCTTTATTGCACTTCTCGGTTGATACCGAATGTCGAATTCACTAAGTTCAACTGCCCACTGAACGAGTCGTCCTGCGGCTTCCAGCTTGTTCATTGCCTTCTTAAGCGGATGGTCCGTCATGACATTAATGATATGAACTTGGAAGTAATGTCTTAACTTCCTAGAAGCCGTTATTAGTGCGAAAGCCAATTTCTGCATTAGCGGATATCTTCCCTCTGCTCCTCTGAGTGCCCGGCTAGTGTAGTACACCGACTTTTGTATTTTTCCTTCTTCTCTGATTAAAGCTGAACTTACGGCATGTGGGGACACCGCTAAGTATAGGTACAGTTCTTCTCCTTGCACAGATGGACTTAATAATGGGGCCGTTGTAAGATAATCTTTCAGGTCTTGGAAGGCCCTTTGGCATTCGTCCGTCCACTCAAATGCCTTCCTGAGGACTTTAAAGAAAGGTAAACACTTATTTGTGGCTTTCGAAACAAACCTGTTCAAAGCGGCAACTCGTCCTGTGAGGGATTGGACTTCCTTGATACTCTTCGGTGGCTCCATGTTCAATATAGCCTGGATCTTATCCGGATTTGCTTCAATTCCCCTTTGCGAGACCATGAACCCCAGAAACTTTCCCGACGACACTCCGAATGCACACTTGCTTGGGTTCAACTTCATCTTATATCGCCGAAGTGTTTCAAAGGTTTCCTGTAGGTCATCTAGATGGCTTCCTTCGTCTATGCTCTTCACAAGCATGTCGTCGACATAAACCTCCACATTCCGTCCTATCTGTGGACGAAACATGTGATTCACTAACCTCTGATAAGTTGCCCCTACGTTCTTCAAGCCGAAGGGCATTACTTTGTAGCAAAACAAGCCTTGGCTGGTAATGAAGGAAGTTTTCTCCTGATCAGCTTCATCCATCTTGATTTGATTATATCCTGAGAAGGCATCCATGAAACTCAGCAACTGATGGCCGGCAGTAGAGTCCACCAATTGATCAATGCGTGGTAGAGGATAACTATCCTTGGGACATGCTTTGTTCAAGTTCGTGAAGTCTACGCACATTCTCCACTTTCCATTAGCTTTCTTCACCATCACCACATTGGCTAACCAATCCGGGTAATAGACTTCCTTGATGAACTTTGCTGTGGTCAGTTTTTGAACCTCTTCCTTGATTGCTTTGTCCCTCTCGGGAGCGAATACCCTCTTCTTCTGACGGATGGGCTTAAAAAAGGGGTATACATTCAACCGATGAGTAATCACACTTGGGTCGATTCCTGGCATGTCGTCATGACTCCATGCAAAAACGTCGATACTTTTTCTCAGGAACTGGATGAGGTCTTCTTTTGCCTTCTCCTTCATGCATGTTCCAATTCTGGTAAATTTCTCTGGATCATCTTCTTGCAAGAGAACATCTTCCAACACTTCCGTGGGCTCTGCAATAACTCTTCTTTCCTCGATGCTCATTGTCTGCACCTGTTCGTCCAAAGCCATCATGGCTAAGTAGCATTCTCTAGCTGCCAACTGATCTCCTTGTGCTTGTCCTATCCCGTACTCCATAGGGAATTTGACTGATAGATGGTAGGTCGAAGTTACCGCCTTCCAACTATTAAGAGTGGGTCTTCCAATAATGGCGTTGTATGAAGATGCACAATCTACCATAAGGAAATTGACTTCCTTGGTTATCTGTTGCGGGTATGACCCTACCACAACTGGTAATGTAATGGTACCCACAGGCTGCACCTTCATTCCTCCAAATCCTATCAGTGGCGAGCATACTGGACGAAGTTGATCTCGTCCAAGCCTCATCTGTTGGAAGGCGGGGTAGTACAATATGTCTGCTGAACTTCCGTTGTCAACTAACACTCTCCTGGTTGTATAATCTGCAATGAGCAGTGTAATGACGATCGCATCATCATGCGGGTGATGGATCCTCTCAGCATCTTCGTCGGTGAAGGAAATGGTTGGCTCGTCCATTGATCTCATCCTTGGTGATCGTCCAGAGAGCTGGACGCTTTGTACCGCTTTGAGATACGTCTTTTTTGACTTGGAAGATTGCCCCGTCGAGTTCCCTCCAACGATAATCCTTATTTCTCCTAGTGGGGGCCGGGATGATTCCTCCATTTTGCCTTTCAGCTTCTCATCTGTACGATCCCTTCCAACAAAGTGCTTCAACTTTCCTTGTCTGATAAGGTTCTCTATTTGCTGTTTTAGGTCATAACACTCATCCGTGTCATGCCCATGGTCCCTGTGAAAGCGACAATATTTGTTCTTATTGCGCTTGTTGGGATCCCCTTTCATCTTCTCTGGCCATTTTAAAGCAGGATCGTCTTTGATTTGCATGAGCACCTGATTAAGTGGAGCATTCAGGGGCGTATAGTTCTGGCTTCTTCCCGAGGGACCTGCCTTCCTGCTATCTCGTTCCTTCCTATCTTCCGTCCGTCCCTTCTTTGGACGAGGGGCTTGTTCTGAGTGTTGAGCTGGGTGCGCTTCCATCCTTTCAGCTCTTTTCCTCTTCTTGGCTATGATTGCATCTTCTGCATTCATGAAGTTCTGAGCCGAATGGACGAGCTCGGCCATGGTTTGAGGCTCCTTCTCATATAGCTTGTGGATAAATAAATCCGAATTAATCCCGTTGTGGAAGGCTGCCAGTAGAAGCTTGTCGTCCACCTCGTCCACACTAAGGGCTTCTTTGTTGAAGCGAGTGATGAATGACCGCAGGCTTTCGTTCTCCCCTTGTTCTATGGTCAGTAAGCTGGACGAAGAGCGCTTGTGCCTTTGTCCCCCGATGAAATTGTTAACAAACAATTTGCTTAACTCTTCGAAAGAACTTACGGAACTTGGGGGGATTTTACTGAACCAAACTCGTGCCGGGCCTTTAAGGGTAGTAGGGAAGGCTCGACACATGATTTCATCAGGGACCCCTTGAAGGTGCATTGTTGTCTTGAATGTTGCAATGTGATCGAAGGGGTCACGCGTCCCGTCATACGAGTCCAGGGAAGGTAGTTTGAACTTTGATGGTAGAGGGTGGCCATTGATGGAAGCCGTAAAAGAAGAGTCAGTCCTGTGGACCAAATCCTCTATAGGATTCGTTCTCCTCATGTTCTCCTTCATCTCCTCCATGACTTTCTTCATTTGATCCATCTCCTCTTTCAAGTGTGGCACTGTCCGTGAAGTGGTGCCTCTAAACTGACTTCCAATCTCAGTATTCTGTGTGTCACCATGGCCTTACGTCTGCCTTGCATGTTCCTCACGTGTCTGTCTCCTGTGAGTGATCTCCATCCTTAACTCCTGGTTTTGGCGAGTCAATTCCGCCATTGCAGCCGCCATGGATTGCATATTCTGAACGGATGACGTCTGCATGACTGGTGCAGATTGGCGATCACGCTGAGGATCACTTGAAGCGCCTCTGCTTCACTGACGGCCAGGGCTAGTAGCCCTCGACCTGGTCCTGACCATCCTAACCCTTTTGTCGCAGAAAAGAAAGTCGCAAAACAACCTTCGCTTCCCATAGACGGCGCCAACTGATGATGTTCGAAATCAGTAAGGTAGAATGGCCTGGCTTCGGTGGGCTGTTCAAGCGGTTGATGGCCTGCAAGGAAGAGAATGCGATCAAAAGAGGAGACCGGAGAAGACCGGTCGAACCCCCTCCGATGGAGAAGTTAGATTTGTAGAAGAATAAGTTCCAAGTGTTTTGGAAATGTGTCTGAGTGAAAAGACTTACCTTTGTTGGGTTCAGACCGGTCCCTTATATAGGGAGCCTGGGGCGGTTATTTGTCCAATAACCTCCCCAGAATTTGCGGAAGCCAACACATCCGGGGTTAACCGCCTCAACGGATATAAAAACTATAACCGCCAGTGGGAGTCAACTTATTCAAGTGTTGTGCTATCGTCCATCCGGTGTAGAACTGTTTGGTCGTCCAAGGGTATCTGATGGCCGCTCATGGACGACCTTCATGGACGATCATATCATCCATGGGAGACTTAACTTATAGAGTAGCGCTGTTGTTTAATGGACGTTTCTTCTTCTTCTGGGTTGACTCTTGAATCAACCTGCGCTGTAAGCTCTGGACGAAACATTTGGACGAGCTGGAGATGGATTATTTTCCGCTTCTCTATCACAACCAAACACTAGAAAATATTTTCCTTTCTCAAAAATATTTTCACCTGAAAATATTTTACACCCGAAAAATATTTTACACTAAACCAAACGCAGCCTAAAAACACTTTAGTTTACTAAATCATATTTAGTGACGAATAATTTCGTCACTAAAATTATGTTCGGGTACATATAGTGACGAAAAAATTCGTCACTAAAACTATTTTAAAGAAAATCCAGGCACATATAGTGACGAAAATTTTGGTCACTAAAACTTATTTTCTGTTTTTATTTTTTTCATGGCTTTGATATTAACCAGTAACCTGTCATTACATTATTAAAACTTCACATTTGAATAACACATTTATTCCAACAACACATTTATAAAAAAAGATCCATACATTCCATAAGTAAAAAATAAAACAAGTATCCAATTCAAATTCCTTCCATACAAGTATACAATAATTGTTTGCAACACATACAATAACTCAAGATGTTTTATAACAATACAAAAAGTATAGCATAATATAATTAGAACTAATGGAAGATGTCCTCATGCCTCTTACTTAGCTCATGCCTCTTGGTCCTTAGCTCGCTCCTCTTGGTACAATTGAAACATTCTAAAACTTCATGTACTATTGGAATCACTGCTTGATCATAAAGATCTCTTTGTTGAGCCGAGGGACCAAAAACCTACATATTACCACAAACAAAATCTTAGCATCTACCATCAAATATGAAACTAGATTCTCAAAACTAACATTGTTTAACATTTCTGACATACATGTTCAAGTTTTTTTTTTTGCTAACATTAAGTGGGGGAGGGAGATTCAAACTCAAGTTCTCCTGCCTCTATAGAGAACTTGACAATGTGCCAATGCCGCTAAGTACAAGGCTCTTGGTGACATATACATTCAAATTATAGGACTCCCTAATACTTTCCATTTCAGTGTTCGGATGTAAAGGTGTACATGGTGGCACATCATTTAATATTCTATTCTTACTACACCAAGGAATGAATACTTATTTTAGAGGACAAAACACCATGCACACCATTAAATGGACATTTTCCATTTCAAAGACAAATGAAGAGGACCCTTTTCCTGGAAAAAAAAATTACTTAACAAGAACATGCCTCTTTACCTACTCATTTTACCCTTTTCTATCCAAGTTTTATGTATATAGCCCTTACATTAGATCACCTTGAAATAATGTGAAACCAAAGAATCCCTCATAAACAACTAATTAATCTTTGAACCTTAATTCTTGAAAGCAAAAACCAAACAATTATAAGTAAATATTGAACCACACTTTGAAACAAACACCCAAATACCAAAACATCAAAGTCTAAGTAAAACCCAATACCCTATTTGTGAAAATCTACTCATCACACTTTAACCCTCCTCAAAAAGTTCATACAATTTTCACCAATCTCAAAAATCCACTTCCCATATCATATATATACAAACTAATTGAAATGAATGAAGTAGTACCTAATCTACTCATCACACTTTAACCCTCCTCAAAAGGTTCACACAATTTTCACCAATCTCAAAAATCCAACACAACCCACCTTATAACACCATGCAAGCCACCCGCTTGCTCCAACACAATAACCCACCACAAAACCAATCACAAACATCACAAATATAGAGTGTTTACAAGTATTGAAATTAATTAAATTACTATTCATCACATCTAATCAACAAGGTCTATTCACATTTGCAATAAATTAAAAACACTCCTAATATAAATTTAAACCACCTTATAACATCATGCAAGTCACCCGCTTGCTCCAACACAACATACCACCACAAATCCAATTTCCAAAATCACAAGAATAGAGTTTTATAAGTTTTTAACTAGAATTTATTTACTTTGCTCAAGCTAAGTTTACAACTTTCAGAAAAAATCCAAAGTTACTGCAAACAATGTGTATTTAGTTTGCAAAAGAAAAGTTAAATTTATAAGTACAAAAGTTAAAGAAAAGTTAAACAAGCAGATAAGACAATAATTAGAACCGCCAATGAAGAAAGATATTTACAGGGGGAATGAAAAGCTTGTAAACAACCAAATGTCAGCACAAATGTCTAATTCTTCAAAATCACTATCCCACATGAAAACTAGCAAACAAAAGCCACAATCCAGAAACAACACTACTTGTACTATAATGGAAAAATTAGATTCAAAAATCAACCATTCAACTGCTGGGTGCATGTGTGTACCTTAACAAATAAATTTAAAAAAAAAAGGCAGGGGTAGGGGTGTAACCAACAAGGGGGGTATATTGTCATGAAAATTTGGCAAGACGCAGCATTATGACATCATTTATAATAAAAAAAGGAGTACACTAGAAGTCTACCCTTCAAAGTACTATGAAAGATATATGTTGAAGAAAAATTTGACAGAAGTCTACAACCTTCTCTCCAACCATCTTGATGGGAGAAGTTTCACTAAATTATGAGTTACAAACCATAATGCAATGTTCTTGAAAGGTATCTCAGCAAAAAATCCTCAACCAGTCACCATTTCTAGATAGGGCACAACAGCTCAAACTAATAAAGCTTGGCGAACTTTCCATGCAATGCACAACCAAAATTTCCCCTTGTTTAACCCATTTATAACCGAACAATTTCATGAATCCCTTGACATTACACTCAACCATTTTGGGAAGTTAGAATGAATGAGAAAACTTCATAGAAAGTGAACATCCTCAAACTCCAATAAACTCATGAAAATACACAAGATATTTCAAGAAAACCAGTTGGTGATAATGTAATGAAATTAGAAAAGGTTGCAACTGAAAATTTTAGGCACACGTGATAAATAACCGCAAGTCACTATATTGGAAAAAAAAACCTAGAATACATACACTGCCCTTGTGCTTACCATTCCCGCCCCCTTTGTATATTTTGAAACATATTGTGTTGAACAATTGTAAAAGGTTAATTCCTCATATGTAACTTCTAGGATTTATGGTAATATCTGACTCTTAATTTCTAAATTCCCAAATATAAACAAAAATCTAAGTTTCCCCCACTGGTGACTGCTAATGATCTAGTCCATTTCTCACTTTCATCACACACTTATTGTTAAGTAAAAATGGAAGGATATAGCACTAATTTTAATGGGGGTTAGGGCATGACTTATTACAAAGCCCATATTTCAAAAGAAACATCATACGACAATTCCTTGGTGAATTCAAATTTCAAATTCCTACTTCTTTATCTTTAGCTCAATATATTCTTTCTCTCCTCAGCAATTAACCAAAGCATAATTCAAATAAGAAGAAAGAACAGAATTTCAAAAACTTAAAACATATATATGTCAAAAATGAAGTGCAAAAAAAAAAATAATAATAAAAGAAAACCAAAGTTGTAAAGACAAAAAAAGAAACCTTGAAAACCCTTTCCAATGGTGGTGCCAGCCACATCGACAAGATCACCCTCCTTGAAAATATCATCAAACACAAGCCTCTGGTTAGCCTCAAACCCATCCACAGAAACCAAACGAAACTCCTGCAAATGGCACATAGGAATAGCACCCGCTTTTTGCAAATGACCCATCTTTGGCTTTGTGAGCTTGCGGTCCCTGACCCTTCGGTACCCAACTTGGACTGCGTTGTAGCCATTAGTGACCTCAGTTTTCACCTGGGTCACAATGCCAATCACACGAACTCAAATTTGGATCATTAAACAAAAATTAACAAAAAAATTAAACAAAAATTAACAAAAAATACCCATTACACAAACTGATGCATCGCCGGTTGTGGTGGGAGGCGAAGGGTTGTCGGAAGCGTCGCCAAATGGTGCGAACTGAAGCATCGCCGGATGGTGCGAACTAAAGCGTTGCGAACGGCGTCGATCACCAATGGCGACGCTTAAGCGTCGCGATTGGCGCCAACGGTAGTGTGGCAAGCTCGATCGGCGACAACGACTGAGATCAGGTGAAGCGGCTGTGAGGTATTGAGTGAGGGAAAGAGAGAATTAGGTAAGGGAAGGAAAATAAAGTGGGAAAAGTGAAAAAGAAAAGGGGGCTGAAGTGTTTTAAGTATTAAACTTTTAGTCGCAACTTGTATGTCGTCACTATAGGCTACCTTTAGCGACGAAAATTTGGATTCATCGCTGATACTCCCATCTAATTTTATGTTCTTTTTTTAGTGAGGACTTATTTTCGACACTATTTGTCACATTCAGGGATGAAATGAGTTTCATCACAAAAAACTTAAACTTTTAGTGACGAAATAATTCGTCGCTGTAGATGAATTTAGTTTAGCACCTACATTTTTGTTTGGTGCGTTTAGTTCAACACAACATATAGTGACGAAATTTAATTTTCGTCACTAAAAGTTACTAATTTTTTTATAAATAGTGACGAAATATAAATTTTGTCACTATATGGTACCTTTTTGTGACGGAAAAATTTTCCTCACTAAAATTTGTCACTGAAAATATATTTTATTGTAGTGTTTCAACCTGTGACGTTTACTTCTGATAATAGTTTTTTATTATTAGACCAAGACACCAATCAGTTTTTGGTGTAGGCAAGGAGTGAACCCTAGATCTCTTATTCAATCATTGGAGATTTTACCAGTTGAATTAACTGAAACCCACTAATTATAAATCTTAAGTAGTAAGTTGTTACCGGCTCTTATTGGTGAACAAAAAAGTAATTTTAGTGGTAGATTTAAATTTGAACCAATAACAACTTTAAACTTAGTTTTTGTTGTGAAAGTATTATAAAAATGTTGTGAACATAACTTTTTTCTTTCCTTTTATGTAGCTGTGATGGCATTACATGATTGCCTTGTCTTTAGCTCATGTGAGTGACAATTTTGTTAGTAAATGAGAGAAAAAGTTTGCCAACCCTAAAGATAGTTTGTGTGTTTGAAATAAGGTATAGAATCCCAAAATAATGCTTTCTCAAAAGAGAAAAAAGAAAAGAAAAAAAGAACCCCAAAATAATTTAGGTTAAATTGCATTTTTGTCCTCAATTTATTTCATAATCTTCCCTGTTTCTCAAAAAAAAAAAACCATAATCTTCCTTAATTTTAAAATGTTTCAAAAAGTATTTATTGTCATTTGAAAAATAAAAAAATATTGATATGACAAACGAAATTCATAATTCAAAGATTACTTTGATAACCTGGAGGCCATGATATGGTATGGATTTTGTTTATTAGGTCAGTATTTTTCATCATCATATAATCGTAAGGAATTTTTTGAAATGATTTTAGAAGTATTGAAGTGAAACATTTTAAAGTCTAAGGAACCTTTTGAAATAAAAATCAAAGTTAAAAGACCAAATATGCATTTTAAGGTTGCAAAATATAGGTTGGATACAAATCATGTCGGTGGGTCCATATAGGTCAAAAGAGCATTTTTAAGTGTAATAAAAGCAGGCCCAATTTGTACTCTAAGAGCTAAAAAGAAAATTTAACAATGACAGCAAACTGAACTTCTTAGGGTTGACTTATAGATTCAGGAGGCCCAATTAAAGTGCCTGATGGAATCAAATTAGAGACAATTCAAAGAATGGACCTCTGTAACACTATTATACTAAATATGCATTGGGCTCCACATGACAATAAGAAGATAATATTAAGTCCAATTAGAGGACCTCTGTTGCATGTATTGGCTTGGGCAGTTGGGCTCTATAAGAAAAGCATTAGATCCAGTGGATGGGCTAGTATTGCATCTATAGATTGGGCTTTGAGATATTTGTTTCCAAAAACAGTGCATAAGGTTTCAACCTGCAATTAATGCGGTGAGAGATCAAAAGACGTCACTATAGGAATAGGACGCATAAAACTAAGTTTAAGTTGTAGCATTTGTATTTGTACATGGAGCCAAAGATCTTGTACTTGAATTGATATCTCCCAATGTATAAAGTGCTTAGGAGTTTGGAGGAGAAAGGGTTCAAGCTGCGGGGTTAATAACACGTTGTAATTATTTCTCCAAAAAAAAAAAAAAGGATTCGTACATGAAAAAAACTTAGGTAGAATTCTTTAACTGCAAATTTTTTTTGCACGAACTGATACTAATGTCCTAATATTAGCTTTTCAGGACCTAACTGCTAGACATGGTCCATAAGATGAGGCAATTTGTCGACAAGAATTTTTAAGTTCATTGCTGGGTCCATAATAACGATTGGGATTGTGCGCTCAAAATTTTGTGGAGATGCACCATGCAGGACCAGCTCAACAAAGTGAGACAAATCAACAATGATGTTAACTGAACATTAGTAGATCTCACGTGAAGTCGTGAACAGTCCTTTCCGATTCTGAACCATCAATTAATTTTATTTACTTGTTTCTGACTTGTTCCAAGTTTAGAATTTAAGAGATTCCATGAACATTTATTATTTCCTCGATAAACTAGACCATAAATTTTATTACACAACACTAACAAATTAGCGTAATAATATATGTGATTAGTGGATTTAACTATCTAATAAATGAATATTAAAAATGTATTTTGGTGATTGGTGACATATCAATTTATAAGCTACATACTTACATATGATAAAAATTATACTATCATTTTTATTTTGAGAAGGAAAAATTATAGTATATATATATATATATATATATACTCCTTCCATTCCAATTTGTTTGTCATGTTTCAAAAATCCAACTTTTTAATGGTTTGGAAATAAAGTAAGGGTATAATTGGAACACTAGTAAATTAATGGTTTTTAATTTTAAAAACAAGACAATATTTTGGGACGTCCTAAAATGGAATAGAAGACAAATAAATTGGGACGGAGTAAGTACACACACACAGGTGTTAGGGGCCTTTCGGCTCACCAATATTGAAATCTGGCGTGCTTGAATAGTAGGATTTAAGGATTTGGATGGTTTTAACTTTTAAATCTTGAAATCCTTGGATTTGAAATAACATCTAACCCCATGAAATTTTAGAAATCCTTTGCCATACTTGAATAGATTTTATATTTTACAAATTTAAATCCTCATAGGCATAAAATACATCCAAATAAGGAATTTTAAAGTTTATAGATTTGGAATCAAGGCATTTCAAATCCAAATCCAAATTGAAAATCAAGATCCAACACAAGTTACACAACTAAGGTCTTCTCAACAGCATCCCATTCCACAATGAAATCACCTCACAACAGGATTAACTTGCATAAATGTTTTCTAGTATTACTCACATATTCTGAGAGATTCCGCTGCATGCGGGTACAAAATATACCACCTTGTGAATTCAATTGTAGTACTAAGCCACTAAGAGTCTAAGACCATATAATTGTCCTAGACACGACAAACCATAAAAGCATACTCCTATGTACCTAGTACCACACTGTCATCAATGACAACAAGGGTAGTAGTCCAGGGGTGGCCCAACAAATTTGGAGGCCTAAGGTGATATATATAAATGAGGCATTTTTGTTATCACTTAAATAATATTTAACTACTGTTTAATATCATAGTTTTTTTTTTTTTTAAATAACAAAAATCCATTCTTTTTATTTTGCAATATGCTTGTTTTTTTTGTGGGGGGGGGGGGGGGGAATGCTAAAACTATAACAAATTTTACTAAAGAAACTTACAAACGATGTAGAAATGAATGTGATTAGTGACAATTCAAGAAAATAATAAACAAGTATTTGAATGAATGATATTAGGGATATTATAAATTTTACAAAATGAGGCTTACAAAGATGTATCACCAATCACAAAAAGTAATTCAAAGATGCATTTAATAGGTTATTGACGTCCACATTTTCCTATCTGAATTATTTCTTATGATTAGTGACACATATTTGTAAGACCCATATATTTAAAGTTGTATTATCTTTAGCATTACTCAATTCTTTGGGACTTCTTAAAAGTAGAGGAAAAATGTAAACCTAATTTTTTTATGCTATATCTCCAAATTTTTTTAATAAAACATATATCAAATTTTGCCCCAAAATTTGGGGGCCTTCCTCTAGTAGGGGCCCCTAGGCGGTGGCCTAGGCCTAGGGCCGGCCCTAGGTAGCATCGACACCTAATGTTTATCACAAGAAGTGGGCTACAAAGTTTGGTACCTAAAGGCTAAAGGTACCTACTATTTGCAATAGTATAAGAATAGCCACATCTCTTGAACTTAGCTTCTCGCTAAACAATTAATACTTGACTTAGCTAAAACATGCATGGTATCATAATTATTAAGGATCATATTAACGGATGCCCTTAGGGCAATTATTAATAAATCATAATATGAAAGTTTTTACACTATTTTTATGGGAAATATAAAAAGCTGTCAACAACATTTATTGTTTTATTATTTTCCCAATAAAATGTTTCTAAAAATAATTCCTAATACAATGCCCTTAGGATATTAGTTAACATTTTCTAATTATTAATTACACGTAATAGATTTAAGGAACTAATTGTTCAAACTTCAATGTTCGAGGACAAATTCCTTCTAGATAAAGGGTTCTATGCCCACCGTCTGAATGCAATTTATATATAGCAAATGCGAAAAACTTTCTAAGTAGAACCATTATCTTTTCGAATTACTTTATAAGTTTCTTAAAAAAGAAAGAAAAAGTGAAGAACACTTTATCACCCTTGTTATACAACATATAAATTTATAAACAAAGGTGAAGAACAAAGCGCCCAAATCCAAGGAGTACAATTTCTTAAAAGTTATAACTTATAAGGTGTGAATTAAGAGAATTTGATTCCCAATTTCAATTTAAAAAAGTGACTGTGTATGTATGTTCCACTAGGTTAGATGAATTGTAACCACACATCTCCTAGTCCAACTTAGAAGATACGCATATCATCATCTCTCATTGAATTTAGATGGCTATATGTGTGTGTTTGAAATTAACTTATTTAGACTTGTTTTATACTAGACTTCGGGTGTGCTTGCGTCCAATTCTTTTGATAAAGAATCATACTATTACTACTATTCCAAATGTGAACTCTGATTTTTTTTTTTTTTTAAAAAGAAGAAAAAAGAGAGCAAATTTTAAGAGTTTGATTCATAGGTTCTTGTCAATTGTCATGGTAGTATATATGGTATATAAGATTGGTTGTGAGAAATTGTTTTCGGTTTCTTAATTGGAAATGCAATGCCTAATTTGCCAATGCATTTGGTTTTTGGTGCATATATAAATTCTATGTTGAAATGGAATATATACTCAAAAGTCATTGAATTATATATAATCTTTTTTTTTTTAAAATAAAAAATGGGCCTCTGGTGTGAGCTTATCGACTCCATGTCACTTAACGGCAATAGGTGTACCACATGGATTTTATTGGGATTATTGCTTGAACCGCTCTTCTTTCTAGGTGTTGGAACAAGAACTCCTACCTTCGCCATGGAAATCACATGCAGTCATTTTACACGTTCACTTGGATCGAGCAAAGAGTAGTCTATGTCACTAAATTAATGTGCCTGCAGGCTGCAGATTCTTGTAGTTCCATTCAGATCCACTGAACGATATTATTTCAGTAGGGTATGCTATTTGGCATTTGCTTGACGTACGTGCGTTCCTAAGTCCTAACACGTTCTTGGAAAAGTGGTGGGGGTGGTGGTGGGGATTGTCCTTTTTGTTTTAATTCCTAACAATAAAACAAACAAATTAAAAAAAAGTTTATTGTCACATGCAATTCCTAACTATAATTCAGTAAGTCTTTCTCTTTTGGCGGAAATAATGGACACATGCATGTTCTATCTTTTGAAGATGAGTCGTGTTTGAAGAGTAATCATGATGAAGAGTTCCAAAGATGAGAAGAGAGAGAAAAAAAAAATGGTTCTCTTGTTGCCAAATGCCAAAAGAGTAAAAAGCAAAGAATCTTAGGAAACTTTGCAAGTTTACAGACCAAGTCTGATCAATTTTCTTGTCTATGATGGTGTTCTAGAAGATAGTCCTTTCTGAGAAATTGTTATGTGAAAGGTTTCAACCCTAGCAAATTAGGGATGTGCATCCAACTGTAAATCTTATGGTAACCCAATCCAACTCGAAATTAAATAATCGGTTTGTGACCATAAACTATAGCACTACTAATAGGCACACAACTAGAGGAAAATAAGACAAATAAACAAATCAAATCCACTATATTTAGGGAATGTTTAGTTGGGTGGATTTTAAAGAGAATGAAAAAAAAAAGTGAAAAATAGGAGAGAAAATGAGTGGGAAGGGTATTTGGTTGAGAGAGGAAAGGAGAGAGAAAAGTGGTGGGGCTCAATTATTTTCTCTCTGGATCCACTAAAATTCAATATTTCCAAAATAGAGAGAAAATTAGAGAGAAAACGAGGAAGATGTGTATTGGACAAAATTGCCCTTCTCCAACCAACAACCATTTTTTTGTCTTTTTCTACCTTTTGTTTTTCCGGGTTTTTTTTTTTTTTTTTTTTTTTTGCCCTGGATAAAATTCCTTTTTGTTTGCACAGTACGTTCACCTTGGTTTGGTTTTGGTTTTGGTTTTTTTGTTTTTATTTTTATTTTTAGCATTTGCTTATTTTATAAATAAATAAATAAAATTAAAGTATCCATACAAATTTTTTTTAATAATAAATGTGTTACTTTTTGTTTATATATTTAGTAAGAATATAATGGTAAATTTATATCAACTTTATTTTTCATTATCACATTTTTTATCACAATCAAACAAAAAAGTTTTCCATCCCTCCACTTTTCCATTTCTCCAACCAAACACAAATTAGGAAAAACTAAATCTTTTATATTCTCTTACTTTTCATCTTTCCAACCAAATGGACGCTTAACCTCCTTTCCAAACTCTCACTCATGGATATTCTTTCAACTCTAAAATAACCACCAAACAACTTTTTTTTTTTTTTTTTTAAATTGCAAAATTAGTAAGTATTTCATTAATGGAAATCAATTTGGGACAACTCTTAAGTGTCCTTTTGAACAAAAGGTACTGTTGAATTCTTAAGTTTAGGATCATTTTGATTTTACCTTTAAAGTTTCAAATTTTGAATCATTATACCTAATGTTACATGCATTTTTTTTTAAATGTCATTTTGTCCGTGTCCGTTTATAAGATGGCTGTTTAATTCAGCTAAGTTTACAATCTCCATGGCTAATCAAACTAAAATAGACCACATCATTTATAAATAAATGTCACTTTTTTTTTTAATAATTTTTTTTAGTAGAACACACATCACTCAATAAAAAAATTCACAATTTATCCAAAACAAAGAAAAAAAAAAATTATTCCCCATTCTATCTCTCTCAATCTCTCTCTTCCTTCTTTCCTCCGCCACCTATGCCTCCTCCTCCTTCTTTCTTCTTAACTACCGTTGCAATCTCCTTCTCCACCATATCATCCCTCTCGAGAAAGTTACTCTCTTTAAGTAAAAACTTTCACCACAAGCCCTATCTGGCTCGATGGGTCGAGATTTGCACTCAATGCACAGTACTCGTGGTCAATGACAAGGAATGCTCCATGTTGTTCTTTGGGCTTCTTGGTCTCTATCTTAACAGATATAATTTTTTTTTTTTTAGATAAAACTATCTTAACAGATATAAATACTTGCAGGGAGTTAGTACTTATATTTTTCCTTTAACGTTTCTTTTCTTTTTCTTTTTCTTTTGTAAGTATTACAACTTTTTTCTTTTTAAAAATCTTACAAGTTGTTTGGTATACGAGAAAATGATAGAAAATTTGTGATCACATGAGGAAGAAAAGAAAAAGAAAATATAAAGTGCTAAGTAACTTTTTTCGGTAACATGGACAAAATAACATTATTTTAACTTTTGATTGCATTAAAATTATCTCGTTTTGAAAACATGGTTAAAACAAGTAAACAACATTTAAAAAAAAAAAAAATTAAGGTGACACTTGATAGAGACCTTAGCATGACATATGGGTGGAATGGCTTAAATTAAAAGGCTACCTAATGTTAACGGTATGAATTCAAAATCCGAAACTTTAAGGAAAAAATCAAAATTACTCCAAACCTAAATTATGCAAATCCAAATGCAACCTAACTTTAATTAGAGCATCCGCATTAGTGGATGCAAATTTTTTGTAAATTTGTACATCTAAAATCTACTTTTTCTATTTTACACTTCCATTTTTACAAAACACCCACATCAGTTTATCTATTATACATATTTATTCAAATAAAATATTTTAAACCCAGCCACCATCAACCCAATCAATACCCATGGATCAATATCCATCAAAACCCACTCGTCAAAATCATCAACTTTGTCACCACCGAGTCTAACTTGTCTTCCTCATATCAAGTTAAGCGAGAACCTCAAGCTTCTGCCTCAGATGTTACTGTCGCTTTCATCGGACCCACACATCATGTCCCTGAGAGCCTCGCCACATCGTCGTTTTTGGGTCTCGTGCGTCGTGGTCTGCGTGTTGATCTCAACGAGCCTCCTCCTTTGTGGTTTGCTTGTTGATCTCAACGAGTCTCCTCCTTTTTTTCTCTTACTTTCAGTTAGGCTTCGCTTCATATGAATGGACATGAATGGTCACTAGAAATGTATGTCTTCCCTAGTACTCCCTTCACATTCACATTCACATTCACATTCACATTCACATGCTCTGTTGAATTAAGAGCACCTACACGTAAGTTGTTGTCAAAACTTTAAAATGTGCAACACGAAAACATGAAAATCTACAAATCACATGAATCTGAAAAAGCACGAGAAAGTTGCTTTTGAAAAAAACGTAAAATCTATTGTTTTAAAAACGCAATTTTAGCTTAAAATGTAGGCTTCTAGAACATCCTATCTAAAGGGGCCCTAATTAAGGACTATGAAGAGCCCAGTGTGTGTACTATGTAGAGCTCAAATAATGTAGCTCTTATTCCCTTTTTCCCTTCAAGGACAACACACTGCTGCACCACTATTTGTAGACTTTTTATCGTAAGGAGTGCAAATACAGATGCTAACCAACTAGAGCTAACCTCCCATAATATTAAATTAAATACAAACTAAAAAAAAATACAATCTAATCTTTCAACATTTTTTTTTGTGAGAGAGATCTTTACAAAAAAAATTCATCAAAATTAAACATTAATTTTCATATACTCAATATCAATGCTTCTTTTATGCTAGGGGGTGGAGAGAGAGAGAGAGAGAGAGAGAGAGAGAGAGGGATGTTTTGGTGGAAGTGGGTGGTGACCACAAGAGAATAAGGTTGAGGCAGAATTTTGTCAGGTCATGAAGGGAGAAATTCGGCAAGGAAAAAGACAGAGATAAAGGTAGAGATAGTTTGGGGTGAGAGGTAGGCGAAAATTAAAATTTTTTTTAAATAAATTTTTTTTATAAATAGTTGGGAGTAGATGGAAATTAAACTTTAGATGTTTAATTTGAAAATAACAAGAGCCAAGATGGCATTTGTTTTCATGTTTAAAACTAAAGATTTTCGCCATTGACCTTATAACTCAATTGATTAATAAATTTGGTGTTTTTAATGAAAAAATCCAGAAATTTAATTCTCCCACCCTCATCTATCAATTTATAAAAAAAATGCTAAGTATTTTTGGACTGCATTCAAAAAAATATTATTTCTCATTTATTTATTTAATATATCCACCAGTTCTTAAAAAATTGCACTGAGTTATATTATTAATATACTCTCATAATTAACCCCCTCAAAATTTTGTAAACGGGTATAATTATTAAAAAAAAAAAAGAATTGAAACTTTTTGATACACTATTCTATATGTACCCTAGAACTTAAAAAAAAAAAAGCATATAATTAATTGATTATTATGCATTCACCGTAGAAAAATCAGGTGATCACTCACATGGAGTGTACTTATCAATTAATGAAAAATAAATAACTCTCATACAGGAGACCATTGATTGCTAATGAGTTATCAAGCTTTGAACAATGTAAGACTATATAATAGTAGGCTCAAGAATAGGCTTGGGCCTTAATAGTGATATTGATATATATAATTCTACAGTTTGTGTAATAAACGTTTAATGTTTTCGTTGGGGGAAAAAAAATCTAACAAAAAGACATTGTATGAATACGATTGGAGTGTTTTCATGTTTTTAATTGTACAACAAAACAAAAATTGTATTCGTTGTTCATTTCATTGATTGATAATGAAAATGAAAACATTTGTGAAGTCTAAGTCAAGGAAAAAGAAAAGAAAGAGGAACAGGAAGAAATGGTTAAAAAAGAGGGGAAAAAAAGAAGAAGGAAAAGAAGTGTTTTTTTACTCACATAAAAAGTAAATGAAATCTTAATTTTAAGTCACAACAAAATTATGAATTTATGATTTAAAGTCACGAATTTAATTATCAAGTTTACAAATTTGTGTAACACTTTTTTCCTTACAAACACATAAAAAAAAAAAAAAAAGCAATCCGAAATTTTTTTTCTTAATGTGTTTGTAATATAGCATGCGTAATATAGCTTTAATTTTATCCAAAAGTAAACATCAATAGAAAGTTAGAAACATAGTAGCGGTTGATGAGGCCGTAATATCTCTTAACCCCAAAAGTCTCTAACCATATTTTGTTTGTAACATACTCACAGTCACAGTATCATCTTTTCAAATTTCAAGGCTTTAATAAGACGAATTCTACCGACCACATACGAGTTATGACATGACATTTGTGCCAAAATGTGTGGCTATAGATTTACTCAAATACCTGACTTTGTAACCTATGCATGTAGCCTTCCACTAGGATCCTCTATATATATCCTCCACCGGACCACCAAACAACATGTTTGTTCACTAAACACTATTAAATTGAACCTGGTTAGAGAGAGAGAGAGAGAGACAGAGACAGAGAGATCTGAGGAGAGGAAGAGAAGAAGGAGGAGGAAAAGAATATGGGTTCTATATCTGGTGATACACAACCACACCATGTGGTTCTCTTTCCATTTATGTCCAAAGGCCACACCATCCCACTCCTCCACCTTGCACGCTTACTCCTCCAGCGCCGCCTCACAGTCACCATTTTCACCACCCCAGCCAATCGTACTTTCATCTCTGAGTCCCTCAATGACGCCGCAGCCTTCATTCTTGACCTACCATTCTCTCACGACGTGACTGATTTACCTGCTGGCATTGAGAGCACAGACAAACTGCCCTCAATGTCCATGTTCCCTTCATTTGCAAACGCCACAAAGCTCATGCAGCCCGACTTCGAACGAGCACTCCAGAATCTTCCACGTGTCAGCTTCATGGTCTCTGATGGGTTCCTCTGGTGGACCCTAGAGTCTGCTTCCAAGTTCAACATCCCAAGGTTTGTATTCTATGGTATGTGCTATTACTCTTGCTGTGTGTCTAGAGCTGTGGCTATTGATAGACTTCTCTCTGGACTCGAATCAAATAACGAGTTAATAACAGTGCCTCCTTTTCCATGGATTAAAGTTACTAGAAATGACTTTGAGCCCCCAATGTCTGAGGGGGAGCTAAAGGGTCAGAAATTTGAGTTCACCATGGAAACAATCATAGCAACATTATTGAATAGCTATGGTATTATATTTAACAGCTTCTATGAGCTTGAGCCTTTGTTTGATGATTATTGGAACCGTGAGTGTACACCCAAGGCCTGGTCCGTGGGGCCTCTTTGCCTGGCTGAGCCACCAAAGGGTAGAACTGAACCCCACAATAAACCCAAATGGGTTCAGTGGCTGGACAAGAAGCTTGACCAAGGGAGCTCAGTTCTGTATGTAGCTTTTGGGTCTCAGGCAGAGATTTCACCTGCACAACTCAAAGAAATAGCAACTGGATTGGAAGAATCCAAAGTGAATTTCTTGTGGGTGATAAGAAAGTGTGAGTCAGAGATTTCAGATGGGTTTGAAGAGAGAGTGAAAGATAGAGGAATTGTAGTGAGAGAGTGGGTTGACCAAAGGGAGATTTTGATGCATGAGAGTGTGCAAGGGTTTATTAGCCACTGTGGATGGAATTCTGTGTTGGAGAGCATATGTGCTGGGGTTCCAATCCTTGCATGGCCTATGATGGCAGACCAACCTTTGAATGCAAGAATGGTTGTAAAGGAGATCAAGGTGGGACTGAAGGTTGAGACGTGTGATGGGTCAGTGAGAGGGTTTGTGAAGTGGGAGGGGTTAGAGAAAATGGTGAAGGAGTTAATGGAGGGAGAGAAGGGGAAGGAGGTGAGGAAGAAGAGTAAGGAACTGGCAGAGATGGCCAAGAAAGCTATGGAGGAAGGTGGATCGTCCAAGTGCACTTTGGACTTGCTCATTAATGAGACTTGTGGAAAGAAGACATAAACAGGTGTCAACGGGGTCTAATAACTTGATGCAAGTCTTTTGTTTTGTTTTGTTCTGTTATTTTTTTTTATTGAGATAATTGTATGCAGTTTAAACTTATTTCTCGTTAGACTTATTGAGATAATTGTATGCAGTTTAAACTTATTTCTCGTTAGACTCCAAACATTTTGTGTATAAACAGGGGTCAATTAAGTTACATAGTTTTTGGCATCTACGGGCGGTTTGGTAGGTAGTTTAAGCAATACTTTTCAGTTTTTAAAAAATATTACACGTATTTTCTCACACTTTTTCACCGATACATATTTTCAAAAAATACAAATAATGCTACTAGAACAAAGTTACCAAATGACCCCTAAATTCAATTTGGTACTGAATAATTTGTGAGTAATCCATTCAATTTATGAGAAATTACATTTTACTACTCTAAACTATACATCAGATTACACTTTGTACCCTAAACTATTTGAATTCACACTTTATATCTTAAACTATGATCTTTATTACACATTGCATCCTAATGTTAATTTTACCATTAAGTTAGACAAAAATTAAATGCACATGATTTGCACGTAACTTTTGCTTAAGTGGCACATTGTTTAAAGACCAAAACACCATTTTTCCCCGATCAATTAAAAACATTTCCCTTCCATGTTTTTCTCTCTCTATGTCACCCAAAGAGCAAAATGGAAAAAATGATTTCTTGGTTTCTTCTCCCTCTTCCGCTAAGATCTTTCTCTTCTTGGTACACACACTCCCACTCCTCGCCGGCGCATCGGTTTCTAAGGCCCAAACCAGCGTCGTAGGTAAGGAGCTGTGGTGCGTGGCGAAGAACAACACGGAAGACACGGCCTTGCAGACGGCGTTGGACTGGGCTTGTGAGCCCGGCGCCGATGACTGCAGCTCAATACAGCAAGATGGGCCTTGATACGACGCAAACGACATAGTGGTTACGGTTGCATGCGTTCAACGACTATTACTTGAAGCACGGCTTGACCACCGACAATTACTCCTTCGATAACACTGCTGCCCTCACTTCTTTGAACTCCAGTCAATCCCAAAAGCTCTTCTTCTTTTTCTTTTTATATGATTGATCTTGACTCTTCGAATATCGACTCATCAATTCCTTTTTTTTTTTTTGGGGGGTTCTAAAACTCATAATTTAAAATAGCGTATCTCTGAATCAATTTTAATGGAGGCCATTTTAACAACTCATCGGAGCAATCATGTTTCAAAAAAAAAAAAAAAAAAAAAAATCGTTATTGCATAAAATAATCTCAAAATTTTTACTACTTCTCAAGGAGGCTAATTTAACAACTATTTTTTTTTTTTTTTTTTTTTTATAAAAAAAAATAGCACAAAAAATGATTGAATGATGGTTCTTTGTTGGTTGGATCGATATTCCAGCAGTATAACAAGAAAAAATTTATAACCTTCGGCAGATTAGGTCCAACACATAAAGAATGATTATGAAATTTTCTGTAACAGAGGAGAATAAATAGTGGAAAAACAGGGATGATAAAGGCCGCTGCAAATCTGATTTTTTTTTAATTGTTCCTGCTTGTATGTAAGTAATTTTATTTATAAGTGAAAATGATGTTTTGGTCTTTATAAGTGAAAATCAGTGGCGACTCCAGGAATTTTGTCCAGAGTATTTCTATTCTACTTTGAAAAAATTTCGGATCATTCCGGTCTATTTCAGGTATTTCGGGAAATACCGGCCGAAATTCAAGATTTGGCCGGCATGAAGTTTGTGTTTAAAAAAAAAAATGTTCTTAAAATCAAAACAAATTTGCATTCTGTACACTGAAAAACCTCAAAAGGAAAAAAAAATAAAAAAAAATAAAAGAAATGAACAAAGTTACCTATACAATAAACTATAAGTTCATTTGAAATATTGATAAAATTATTAATTATTGTTGTTTAGTTGTTTTATTAATTTGTTTATCTTTTATAAACTATAATTTGTTATATTATTGTTTCATTAATTATAACATTATTAATTGTTGTTTAGCCTAACATAATTTAATTTGTTTATCTTTTATAATGTATTGGATAATTAAATTATTAATTATTGTTTATTAGTTGCTTCATTATTTTTCTTTACTAACTATTAGCACACACCCCATTCAGCCCTCCCCCCACTCAACAGACAAGCTCCAATCACAAGAGCCAATCAGAAATTTACAATCACTGATCACAATAGACAATACACTAAAAGACAAAAAAGAGAATCAACCAATCATAAATATTAATAAAGTTACAGTAAAGCTAAAAAACAGAAAAGAGAATCAGCCAATCACAAATATTAATAAAGTTACAATAAAGCTAAGCAGTTACAGTTCAATAAAGCTAAGCAAGCTCGTATCAAAAAAATAAAATAAAATAAAGCTAAGCAATTTCACCAAAAAAGAAAAAAGAGAATCAGCCAATCTAGTCTTAAAGAGAGTGACTCTCACTCCACTTCCATAATTTCACTCTTCAGATGAGAGAAAGAGACAGAGAGAAATAAGAGAGTAGAGAGAAAACCCATTAGAGAAAAAGAGAGAGTCAGAGAGAAGAAAAGTGTAAAGTAAAGATGAAATACCTTAAGGTTGAGGGAGCAAGGAGGCTGAGGCTGAGGGGCGGCGCCGTCGGGCAGGGCAGCACGTCGAGGCGACAAGGTGAGGAAGGAATCTTCGATCCGATCTGTGCTATTCCGATCTCCAATCCGACTAGCGAGGTCAAGGCGATGACCGATCTTCGATCCGACTGGCGATGACTGATGTTGCTCGAGTTTGAGGCGGAGGCAGAGGCGATGAGCTCTGTTTCTCCGTTTCTGATTTCAGTTTTTGCTACCATCTGTGGGTTAGGTTTGCTACCATCTGTCTTTAGGTTGGGTTTTGGGTTTTTTTTTTTTTTTTGGGAGAATCCGTGGCCCGTGGGTTTGCTATCATCTGTTGGGCTTGCCATATGTTGTTTTTTTCTTTAGATTGGGTTTGCTTTCTCATCTGTTGTTTAGGATTAATGTTGGGCTTTTGGGCAGTGGGCTTGCTCTGTTACTTTTTTTTTTTTTTGCTTGAAAGTAGAACAGATAATTTTTTATTTATTTTTTATTTGAGGGTGTTCTTGATTTTGGTTAAGGGTGTTCCTATTTTTTTTTTTTAAAGTTAAACAAATAAAAAAATTTAAATTATTATATATATAAAATTTTATTTTCGGGTCAGGGTGTTCCTGGGAACACCTTGCCCTCAACGTGGCGTCGACACTGGTGAAAATGATGTTTTGGAAAAATCATTTGCAAGTCATATGCTAATTTAACAGTAAAACTAATATTAGGATGCAAAGTGTAACAAGTGTCATAATTTAGGGTGCAAAGTATAATCTAGTGTATAGTTTAAGGTGATAAAGTGTAATTTTCCTTTTAATTTGTGTACAGTTGTATGTATACCTTTCGTTACATAGGAAAGGAGGAAAAAAAATTGGAACCAACCTACTCACAAGACGGGCATATATTTTATTGGACTTTAAGCTCATGAAAAAAGAGTTCAGCTTAGGCCCGTGTATAAATGCGCTGAACCGAAGTCCTATCCATGAAAAAACTCCAAGTTATGATCCACAAAGCTGGGATGTAGACTTGGACTTAAATTGAGTTAAATGATTCGTAAACTAAAATGAGTTGTTAAAAACATAGCAAGTGGGACTTTAAGATTTATCATTCATACCCAAGCTGATTTAAAAAATGATCTGCGGATTTATTTAGGCTCAACAATTAATCTTCACATTTGTCAAGAATATTTAGTTCAATTGTATTTTTCTTGATATTTCCAAAAGATACGTAAATGACTCAAATGGTCTCCACCTCTTATTTTTCGAATTAAAGAAAAAAAAAAAAAACACTTCAAATTTGGGGCTAAAACTAAAACATCCATAATATATTATCTGAGACAAATGATAAGGGCTGCAAGATTACCAACTGTTTATGAATAGTTTTCATAAGTTATAGTTGATTATTAAAAGAGTCAAACTCAAATATAATAATATATTTGTGAATAAACTTGTAAATATGAGACTACTTTACCCAAGGCTCAATTATAGTCATGTTTAAAATAACAAAACTTGTATCACAACTGTTTAAAAGGCTAACCATGAATAGTGGAGAAAAAGTAGTAGATTTACGTGAAAGAGATAAATAATCAGTCACAGTCTAACATGTAAGATAGTTATGACAAAAATTGTGGCAATTTATGTGGTACTAGAACTACTCTTCCTTTTATCCCTTCCTTTTATCCCTTACTCTTTTGCACCAACATTCGTATACCTTTTGTTTTAAGTAGTACAAATACAAATACTAACCAACATCTAACAACTCAAAAAGAAAAAATAATTAAAATTCAATAACAACAAGAGCTACCTCTTGTGTAACATTAAATCTATACATATATATATATATATATATATATAATCTTTCAACACTTATTTTTTTTAAAATAAAATTTTTGAGAGAGATCTTTACCAAAAAAAAAAAAAAAATTCATCAAAATTAATTTTCACATTATAAATGTTAAGAGGATCGTTGTCATCTTTAGTTAAGAGTCTTGTACTTTAATTAACTGACACTTTTTGGTGTTTTTAAAGAAAACATCTAGGAATCCTAATTCCCCCACCCTCAACTATCTATTTATCTAAAAATAAAATAAACACTAAAGATTTTTGGATTGCATTTCAAACAAATATTATTGTAGTGGGGTAAACATTGGGCCTTATTATAATAGAATAAATATTGGACCCATTTCAAGCAATGGCCTAAACGCAGGAAACAAATCCAACATGGACTGGCCCATTCTAACAATAGATACAGAACCTTCGACTATTGATCAAGGTCAGTCTCCTTCCTAGCATACTTCTAAGGTAGTGTCCAAACTACCAAGGTAAGTCCTAGCCTAGTTTTGAGGTAGTGTCTGAACTACCAAGGTAAGTTTTAGCCTAGTTTCGGGATAGTGTCTCAACTATCAAGGTAAGTCTTAGCCTAGTTCCGAGGTAGAGATAAGTACCAGGGAAGATCGACTTCACTGAGGAAGCTATCTAAGATTTTCAAATAATTCTACAACAACCCCCGCATTAAATGAAGGTCACCTGCCTAACATCACCACATTTAATGCAAGGTTTTCATACCCGGACCGGACCGTACGGTCCGACCGGAAAAACCGTGAACCTTTCTGTTTTACGGTTTTTTTAGCTTCAAAAACCGCTCTATGGAAAAAAAACAGGGACCCGTGGGAACTGTGGTCGGACCGTACGGTTCCGAGAACCGCAGTCCGACCGGTTTTTGAGGTTCGGATGGTTTTTTTTGTTTCAGCTTTTCCGGTGAATTTTGGCCAACACATCGGAATGAAGTTATGATCAGATCTAGAAGAAATGAAAAAGAAATGAAAGAACATGAAGAAGAACAAAGATCGGAAGGATTTCAGGTAATTAGATACCAGACCAGAACAAAAACCAAGCTTTCTTTATCAAATATAAGAAAAATGAGGCGGATTGTTTTGCAATTTTTCTCACCCTAAACTTAGATCTAACACTTGCAGTAACCCATCAGCCTCAGTTTTGTTCATCTTGGCCTCACTTTGACGGCGATGACGATGGTGACTAGCAGTGCACAGCAGTACCAATGTTCATTGAGTCAGCAAAATGAAGCTGAATGCCTTACCTGAGAGAGAGCCTGAGAGATATTTGAAAATAAGTGGTTAGCCTATATATATTTTTCTACCAAACACTGAACAGTGAACACATACCCCAATGTATTATCATTTAGGACTTCTATGTATTATATATATATATATACTTTTTTTTTTTCATTTTCTCTGCAATTTATGAGCTTAACAATTATATTAGTTTTAAGTTTTTTTACCAAATATAATTATTTATATTTTAAATAATTATTAAATTAATTATGACGTCATCACGGTTGGACCTCGGTTCAACCTCGGTTCGACCTCAAAAACCTTGAACCTCTCCCTTTTACAGTTCAATGAACGGTTCGGGTTTCAAAACCTTGATTTAATGTAGAGGGACAATCCTAAACAATAAAAAAAAGACCCCAAAAGTCTCTATCCATGATGAATAACCAAAAAAGGAAAGCCCAATAAGATCAGAAATTATCTAGGTGGACACCTGAACAATAAGAAGAAGCCCTAGAAAGCTCCATTCATGATGAAAAATTAAGAAAGAAGAGCCTGATGAGACCAGAAGTTATCCACGTGGACAATGACAAAACATAAAAAAGAAGATGACTCATATAAAGGAAGAGAGAGAAAAAGGGGGGGGGGGGGGGGGACACATAAAATATAGGTGTGAAACATTAGGAGTGAAAATTGTAAGAGAAAAGGATGTTATGAATAAGAGTTTTCCTTTTTTTACATACTGGTGTAAGAGTGAGATAAATTCTGGATTTTTGTTCAAACTTCCCATTGCGGATTGTTATAAGCTCATAATCTAAATTAATTGCGTTCTTAGGCAAGTTATTAAGCTCGGTCTAAATTCTTGCTTCCACAATTAGTGTTCATTTATTTATTTAATACGTGTATCAATTCTAAGAAAAGTTACACTGAGTTATGCACTCTCATAATTAACCCCTTCAAAATTTTGTAAACGGGTATAATTACAAAAAAATGTTTGAAACTTTTTTGACATACCATTCTATATATACCCTAGAACTTTTAAAATATGCATATGATTATTATGCCTTCACCATTGAAAATAAGGTGACTCACATGGAGTGTACTTACCAAATGGAAAAAAGAAATGACTCATATATATATATATATATATACTGGTAAACTGGAATTTGCATTAACATAAACTAAAGGCAAACAGCAAGATCAGGGATAGCCCTGTTACAAAACACACCCTCCTTATCCGCACTAATAAAATCTAGTAGGTCCACAGGAGGATCCTAATACACACTAAAGCAACAATCTTGGAGCGCCCCTTTCCTAGCTAAGAAATTAGCACAAGAATTAGCCTCACGATAGCAATGCCCAATCCGGACTTGGCCAAGTTAGGCTATCAGCTGTCTACAGTCATCAACAATAGGCATAAAAATCCGGTTAGAAAAAGAAGGATTGCTAATTACATCAACCGCAGCTTTTGCATCTATTTGAATATCAACAGCTTGAAGATTCATGTTATGACAAAGGTTAAGGTCATCACGGAGAGCCCAAAGCTCAGCTATAAAGCTTGTGGTGACTCCGATGCATCTAGAGAAACCTCCAATCCAATCTTCACGGTCATTCCGAATGATGCCACTGCAACCAGCTTTACTTGGATTTCCTAAGGCTGATCCGTCTATGTTTAAGTGAACCCAACCAGGTGAAGGCTTCTCCCATCGAATCTGAATCATCCTTCTGCTACTCGATATTTTAGGATTCAAAACACAATGCAAAAACTTAAGTGCCTGGAACACAGCTTCATTGTGAAAACCAGGCTGAAAGTTTTGGCCTTTGAACACAACGTTATTCATTTCTTTCCATAACAACCAAATGACAAAAGGAAAGAGAATTCTCCAAGGTGGCTGATTGGACACTCTACTCCTATCTACTTTGCAATTCTTCTCAAGCCAAATGTGGAGGCTATCCTCAAAGAAGCTGCTGTTTGGCCTAACACCTAGGCTGGTCCAAGTTGTTTTTGCCATCTCACAGTCCCTAAGTCTATGAATAATAGTCTCAACTTCCCTTAGATAGATGGGGCACTTATCCAGCTCACTAAGGTGCCTTTTAACAAGGCAATCTCCCACACCAATGCTATTATGCAAGCATTGCCACATGAAAGATTTAATACGCAGTAAAAAATCCACCTTCCAAACCCAAAGCCCCATGAACTCCTCTTCCTCCTCACTGCATCTAGTGGCTAATGAATAGGTTGATTTAAGCGCAAATTCCTCGTGCTTATCACCATTCCAAATCAACCTATCTTCCTCAATAGAAGCTCCCAAAGAATAAGGCATGGCATTAATTTCCATAAGAATATTATTTAGAACCTGGACAGAAATTTTTGACCAATCCCACCCATGAGGACCAAAATCCTCTTTAACTTGGAGACTCTCTTCTTCTTCAAGGAGTAGACCTTGGATTAAAGTTCTTAAAGGGGCCATTGCAAACCATTTGTCATGCCAAATGCTCAAACTACTATTTCACCCCGGAATCCACCAAATTCCTTTATGGAAAACCTCACTACCCTTTTGAATTGCTTTCCGAACTCTAGAGCAAGGAAGCTTGTCCTTAGCTCTAGCATGCAACCGACGGCTATTGCAATACTTGCTTCTCAAAACCTTTGCCCATAAAGCATCCTTCTCCGTCCGAAGTCTCCAATTAAGCTTAGCAAGGAGAGCTTGATTCCTTCCCCTTGCCGATTGAATTCCAAGACCCCCTTGATCTTTAGCTTTGGTCACTTTGTGCCAACCCACCCAATGTGTTCTTTTCGAAGAATCCGAAGATCGCCAAAGGAAATTATGATTAACTCTATCAATATCATCCAACAGCTTCTTGGGTAAAGTCGTGCATTGCATGACATAGGCAGGAATAGTAGATGTGGAGGCTTGAATGAGCATCGTTCTACTTGCAAGGGATAATAAATTAGCTTTCCACCCCGCCAACTTCTGCTTGACCCTATCCAAAATGAAGTTTAGATCTTGATTATTCCCTCCTCGATGCTTCAAGGGAAAACCAAGGTACTTTCCAAGATTTGGAGTTTGACTTAAATCCCAAAATATCACACAAGGATTCTCTTGTATCCACATCTACATTTGGGGAAAAATAAACTCGAGACTTACTCTCACTGATGGATTGACCTGACCTAGCACAAAAGTCATCAAGCACATCCTTTATTATAGAGCAATTTACATGATCCTCCTTTGCAAAGAGGACCAAATTATCCGCAAAGAACAAGTGAGAAAAAACCATCCCACTCTAAGAGCTTTTGACAGGCACCCAACTCTTCTCACTGCACTTATCTTCAATGAGATGCCTAATAACTTTCATACAAAAAATGAAGAGATAAGGTGATAGTGGATCACCTTGCCTAATTCCATGCGAGGGGAAAATAGGCTCAACATTTCCACCATTAAAGAGAATAGAAGTGGAGACAGAAGACACACAACTCATGATGAGGTTTACCAAATTGTGGGGTAAATTTGCATTAATCAACACTTCCCGAATGAAACTCCATTCAATTTTATCATAAGCCTTTTCAAGATCCACTTTAACGCTGGCAAATCCAGGCTGCCCTTATCCTCTTCTAACAAAACCACTTGCCACTTGGAGGGTCGGGGGATATGTAAAGGAGAGCAATCAAGGGTAGTCAAAAACAATTTGCTAAACCCTTCTCTAATGAAAGACATAGCCCCACCCTAGTGATCCATTCTCCCATATCATTCTTTATACGCGAAATACAATTATGTCTTCTCCTTACAATGGTAGACATATGGTGAAACGCAGTATTTCTATCACCCTCAATTGGTCAATTAGTGCGAAACTTCTGCACCCACAACTCCTTTTCCTGACAGAGAATATCATTTAACTCTTTGTGCAAGGATTTCTCCATTTCAACCAAAGAATGAGAAGGATTTTCTGCCAAAGCTTTCGGGATCCCATTCAGCCAAGCTAAAACTCTCTTCTTCCTCCCAAAAATGTTTCCAAAATGGTGCTTATTTCAATCCGAAGCCTTCTTGGAAAAAAAATCAATAGCCACTTGGAGAGGTCGAGAAAAACCCTAGGCTTCCGAAACAATCCCAAGAAAAGATAAGTTCGACAACCAAAAACTCTGGAATCTAAAAGGCCTAGGAAGGCGAACTCCATTACTTGGGTTAGGTTCGAGAAGCACTGGGCAATGATCGGATACACACTTTGTGAGATGAGTCACCCTCGCATTGGGGTGGGCAGCACACTAGCTTGGGTTGGCAAAGAAACGATCAATTCTTTCTTGGACTAGAGCATTTATATTACGTCTATTTGTCCAAGTGAACTGAGGCTTATTGAACCCCATATCTATCATGTTGCAATAGTCAAGACAATCTTTAAATAGTAAAGACCTATTTGAGTTAACAGCTCTACCCCCAAACTTGTCCCCATCAGCAAGAACTTCATTAAAATCTTCAGCTATTATCCAAGGTTTCTCATGCAAATCAGCAGCATTTTTGAGATAGTTCCACAAAATGCATCTTTCATGAAATCTAAGACTAGCATAAATAGCTGAAAAAATAAATTTAAAGGAAGATGAGATTACCTTCACCAAAACATGAACCTCCTGCTCTGACACAACTAATTGAGTAATCTGCCATTTATTTGAGTTCCAGAGAAGCCATATTCCACCAGCAAATCCAATCACATCTGAATGGATGGCCCCATCAAATGGCAACCTATCCGAGATATCCCTAGCTCTATCACCACCAATTTGGGTTTCCATAACAACCATAATAGTCGGATCGTGATTATAAACCAGCTCCTTAACATGATTTTGAGAAGAGGGCTTTAAAGCTCCTCTGCAATTCCAAACTATAATACTCATCATTAAACAATTTAGAGGAGTCAGACGAACATCAAATGGACGGACCAAACCCGCTTCCTCCATCAAAATCCAGACGATCCACCATACTATCTTCGTCGTCAGGCCTTTGCCCGACCTTGTTAACGTACAACGCAACAGCACACCCACCCATTTCTCCAGGATTATTTGTTAGATGCTGAACACCCTCATCCTTCTCACGATCAACCTCATGTTTGCCATTCTTCTCTAGGCTGGTTTTGTGATCTTCCATACCCATTGGAAATTCAGCCTGAATTGAATCATGGTGTGAGTGTGATGAGCTTCCAACTCCACCGTAGTCACTCTCGGGTTCTCCAAAAACCCGCCACCCATGTTTCTCACTTGTCTCCCTCCCTGCATAAACTCCAAACTTGAACCCACCATTTTGATCAGCCTTGATCGAAGAGATACTCAAAGTACACTCGGTGTTGCCGTTGTTGACCTCCTTTGTGCGGCCAAACTAAGGGGAGTTAAAGTGGAGAGCCCTACTCCTTGCAAATTCTTTTTTGCCCTTTACTGAATTGGAATTGGGCTTACCTTTAGCTGAGCCATGACTAAACCGGCCTTGATTCCTAAGCCCGTGCTTAAAGCCTCCTTAATATTCACTTGCTCCTTGGATACCATATTCAGGCCCAATTCATATTGGGCTTTTCTTTTACCTTCATCCTTGCTTATGCGACTTAGCCCATCTTCATTATTTAAACTCTTGCTTCCCAACGTCTCTTTAGAATTCTCGTGACCTGAAGCAGACCTCAAAACCACTACATGGTTGTTGTGACTTTTATTACCCAGTCTGGAATCTTTCCTTTTCCGTGAAACTACCACCCAAGGGCCAAAAGCAGCACCGTTGGACTCCTTTTCCGAGGTATCTCGGTTTTCGGGTGTAGCCTCGGGTTGTGCCATAGGAGATGTTGGTGCTTGATTCCCTCTGTCATCACTATCGGCAACAGAGGCATCACGTGGACCCGCCGATAAGAACGACTTGATGGTGAACGGATAGAACTCCCGTCGATGGCCTATGCGACCACAGTCAAAATATAGTTAGTTCACACCTTCATAAACAACAAGCTGACACTGCTATCCTATTTGCATGTTGGTGACCAACGGCTTGCTCATTTCCACTTGAACACATAAGCGTGCGTATCGTCCTCTAGCTTACAAGGCAGTATGTGTATCCATGCTTAAAACTGTCCCTAATGCCTACCCAATCTGCCTAAGCACTGTGGCCTCATAATACTCTATAGGCAATTCATTCAACCTGACCCACATCGCCACTGAAGAAACTAGCGCTTCTGAGGGCTTAAAGTTTGCTTCCCATTTCCAGATGGATAAGAAATGGCCCCTAACAAACCAAGGACCTTTCTTAAGCACCACTTCAAGATCCTCATCAACTAAGAATCTTAGTAGGAAAAAATCTCTACCAAGATCCACCATGTCCACCCTTCCATTCGGTTTCCATAGGTCTAGTAGCTTAGAATGGAGATAGTTGTATCCCACATTTTTGCCAAAAACCTTTACGATAATCACATTTGTCCATGGAGCCTGAATGCGTTGTTTAGTTTCCTTCGACAAACACACCAACGCAAATCCATCCATGATCTCCTCAATCTCTTCATCCGAGTCTGAATCCGCCTCCATTTGATCCGTAAAAACGAATGCTTGAGAGTAAGCTCCCGGTATTTCCCCAACCAACTTGTCCTTGAAAGAAAGCTTGGGTGGGTGGCTGGGTTCCCCACCCCGTGAAGATCTTCTTTCATCTGATGCATGGTGTGAATCTTTCACTTTTTTGGTGTTGTGGGCTAGTTTGTTTTCCTCTTCCAAGGAGTGTGAGCGAGAGCGTTCCATCATAAAACTTGGGTTAGAAATCCACCGAAGTGGGAAAAAGTTGACTCATATAATTGAGTTGATAGCAACATGTGTTAATCAAACACATAGGCATGCATTTAAATAGATGTAAAATCATGAAAAAAGATAGGAGAAACTATGATAAGATGTGAATTCTTTAAAGTGGATGGAGCACACACCATTATCTCTCTCTCTCTTAATCATATTATTTATAGATCTACATTGTGAAAACAAATTTGTAAATCTCAATGATAAATAGTTTTCACATTTTACTCAATTAAATATGATCTACCACTCCTTCTAAAAAAAAAAAAACTAATCTACCTTATTATTTTGTATTAAATCTGTTAATAATATGACATGCGTATGATGAATTATTATTATTATTATTTTTAAGGGGGAAAACATTCAAATTTCATTAACTAAATCCGGCCAAATTAGCCTGAATTACATAAGAAAGCTGTGGTTGAAAATCCGAAATATTGCTAGCAAATTTAGCTAGACTATGGGCCGCAAAATTACATTCTCTCTTGACATGAGAGTAACGCAATTGATCAAAATTAACTGAACTAAACTTAGCATCATCTATCAATGGACCAAAGGAAGATAAGGATCTTTGATCAGTTGACAGCACCTTTATTACGGTTAGCGAATCACCTTCCAACATAACCTTAGAAATACCTATCTCTGCTGCAAATGACAGAGCTTTAGTAGCTACAAATGCCTCAACCTCGTCGTTGCTATATGCTTGTGATAAGCATTGGGAACATGAAGCCATGACCAAACCCGCACTGTTTCTTATTACCATGCCAATACCTGACTTGTTCTCACTAGAAAAAACAGCTCCATCGAAGTTTATTTTCATAAAATCTGATGGAGGAGGTTGCCATCTAGTTCTGAGTATAACGTGTCTATCGGTTGTGGTTGGTTGACAAGCCAAAAATTTAGCAAACTTGTCATTAGCTAACTGAAGGATCTGGTGGAGAGAAGCTGCTGCAAGATGAAGTCGTACCTGATTGTGTTGAGTCCAAATCAACCAAGTTGTCATCACAAAGACCTCTCCTCACTCAAGCTTGAAATCGTGGCCTCTCCCATAGACTCAATATGGTAGGAAGCCACAAAAGGAGAGTTTTTCCTTGGAATCCACCCATGCTGCCAAATTTTAATTGTCTTACCATTCCCAACCCGCCACCTAGCTCCCCTTTGTAGAACGTCTCTGCCTATGAGTAGGCTTCTCCAAGCATATGATCCGGATCTTGAATCTGTGGCTTCCATGATAGAGCAGTTAGGAAAGAAGAGTGCCTTAAACACCTTATAGAAAAGAGAGGTCTTATTGTGTAAAAGGCGCCAAGCTTGCTTGGCCAAAAGTGCATCATTGTAAAGAGCTAAATCTTTGAATCTCATCCCACCAACCATTTTTGATTTTGTAAACTCACCCCACCTCACCCAATGGATTTTCCTCTGGTCACCTCTTTGTCCCCAAAAGAATTTTGTTTATTAGTGCCCCAATGTCATGGCACAACCCTAAAGGAATTTTAAAACACCCCATAGTATATATTGGTATAGCCTGGATTATTGCCTTGATCAAGACTTCCCTTCCTGCTTATGAAAATAGCTTTCCTTCCCAACCTTGGAGTTTTTTCCATACCCTCTCTTTGATGTAATTGAAGCTTGCCTTCTTTCCCTTTCCCACTAGTGAAGGGAGGCCCAAGTACTTCTCATATTGCAAAATCTCCTGCACTCCAAGGGCTTGTTTAATACTTGACTTGGTTTCATTAGGGATTGATTTGTTGAAGAAGAGAGATGTTTTGTCCCCATTCACCTTTTGACCCGAAGCTTTCTCATAATTTTTCAGAATATCCAACACATGGCCACACTCCCACTGTTGCCCTGCAAAAGAGAAGACTATCATCTGCGAATAACAAATGTGTTAGTTTTGGCCCCCTCCTACAAAGAGAGAAACCATGAATATCCCCATTCACCTCTGCTTGTTTAATCAATCTGTTCAAACCTTCAGTACATAGCAGAAAAAGAAAGGGTGAAAGAGGGTCACCCTGTCTAATGCCTCTGGATGGGTGGATGAGACCCCTTGGCTCGCCGTTCACTAAAATGGAATACGTTATTGTCTTCACACAAATCATAGTTAAATTAATCCATCTTTCATGAAAACCCATTTTCCTCATCAGCTCTTCAAGAAAACACCACTCAACCTGGTCATAAGTCTTACTCATATCCAATTTGAGTGCCATAAATCTGGAGGTACCTGAATTATATCTTTTAATACAATGAAGAGTTTCAAATGCAACTAAGATATTATCAGAAATCAACCTATCTTTAGTAAAAGCAGATTGATGCTCAGTAATGATATGTGGCAAGACTTTTTTCAACCGATTAGCTAACACCTTTGAGAATATTTTATATAGCACATTACAAAGACTAATAGGGCGAAATTGGTGAACATATTCAGGATTATCAGTCTTGGGTATGAGTGTAATGAAGGTGTGATTTATAGGATGGGGTAAAGTACCTGAGTTTAGCCAAAATAAAATTGAAGAAGTGACATCCTTATCAACAGTACTCCAAAAATGCTGATAAAATAATGGTGGCATCCCATCAGGCCCCAGAGCTTTAAGCGGAGCCATCTGTTGTAAGGCTTCTGAAACTTCAATCTCCATGAAGTCACGGGTAAGAGATAGATTCATCCTTCTGTTATGATTTGAGGGACATGTGCCAACACATTGCTTGAGTTCTCTAGTCTGGAAGTGGTAAAAAGATTTCGATAGTACCTTGTCAATATAGCAGAAATCTCATCGAGTTAGGTCCTCCAAGCATCCACCTCATCTCTAATCCCCCTAATCTGATTCTTCTTGAACCTCTTCATTGCTCGACTATGAAAATATTTTGTATTTTTATCACCTTGGCTTGCCCACAAAACCCGTGACCTTTAAGCCCACATACGAGCCTCCCTATCCATCAGCACACTAACTTCAAATTTTAACTCTCTAACCCGATGGTTAACACCATTGATTTGTGCTTTAAATTCGGCCTTACACAACAATTCTTTCTTTTTTATCGACTCTTGTCTCACACTGCCAAACACATTTCGATTCCACCAAAGTAAGTCTTTACCACATTTTTCCACCTTAGATAATATTGTAGAATCCAAGTCCGAACCTACCATTGAGTTCCATGCTACTTGTACTGTTTCTTTACAAGTTGGATTTGACAACCACATCTCCTCAAAGCGGAATATTTTTTTGCGTGTTGGGATGTCTAACGGTGCCAGGACTACTAAGAGAGGGCTATGATTCGAAGAATCACAATGTAAATGATGAACACGTGACCCTGGGAATTTCAGAAACCACCCATTAGTAGCAAGACCTTTATCAAGCCTTTCCCATATTGAATTGCCACTTTCAAAGTGTCTAGCCCATGTGAATTTCGACCTAACGTATCCAAGATCCATAAAACCACATTCATTAATAACCTCTCGAAATAGTTGCATCTGAAAATGAGACCTAGTTGCACCCCCCAACTTCTCATCTTGCTTAGTGATCTCGTTAAAGTCCCCAAAACAAAGCCACTGAATTTTCGGACTTGAATTGAGAGACCTCAATTTGTTCCACGCCTCACACCTTCTAGCTGTCTCTAGTTCCCCATAAAAACCTGTCAAACGCCACTCATTGCTCGAATTCTTATCTATTGAAGCATCAATATAATATTTGTGTGAACCTTCAATCCTCAAGTTGACTGAAGATTTCCAAAAGAGCACCAATCCACCTCCTCTACCTTCTCTTGGCACCACCCATCTATGATCAAATTCAATGTTTCGTTGTACAGTCTCTAGCCTTGCTTTGTCTGTCAAAGTTTCAGCTAAAAAAACGACAGAGAGATCTTTTACCCGTATGAATTCTACAAGCTCTCTTCCTGTTCGCAGGTTCTCAAGCCCATGACAATTCCATGCTAGGCAACTCATTGTGACTGGCGGGGCTGATGGTCAACCTCCACCTTCTCAAAAAATACCTCCTCATCACACCGAGAAACCTGTAGTCGCTTGGAAGGTAACTCGGCTTGATGCGCTAATGCTGAACCCCTTCTTTTTTGGCCTGAGATAGTCTCTAAACCATGGCTGGCCGTGTGAGCTTCGTTTCTATCTCTAAACCATGGCTGGCCGTGTGAGCTTCGTTTCTAACTCTACGGGTCCTAGATGGCAAAACACGTAATTGGCTAGATGGGGAAGAAACCCTAGCCGTTACTTAAGGGGCACGTGCTTCATTAACTTGAGTATGGGTAGGAGATGTCTTGAAAGCACATGACTCAGGTCCAAGTGTATTAATTGTTGGAGAATTCTGAATGTCAAATTTGGACAGCTCGGCATCAATTCCTATTAAAGGCTTATCACTCTCCACCGTTTGCTGAACTGAGACAGATTTGGGCAATAAATCCTCATTAGTCACGCAATTACTTGGTTGAGTAATCATAGAGTTACTTCCCAAACTGGACATGCTATTACTCCCCTTATTGATCACGTTATTTTCTTCCATATTAAGCCCACTATTCCTTCCTTGCATGCCGTCAGGACCTGAGTTTATTGATTATTTTTTCTAAGCAAATGAAACATTGAGTTTATTTTTTTTATTCAGTTATTTACTTTACTATATAAGAGATTCTTAACCTATCAAATGATTTAAATTATCAACAAAAATTCACCGTAAAAAAATGTGTGAGGATCACTTTAGTCTTTTTTTTTTTTTGGCTAAGTATAGGTGTGATCAAGGTTGTTAAAGTCGGGATCCTACATAGGATCGTGGGAGGTAGATGGGATCGTGGATCATAGGATCGGATCGTGAATCCTAAAATCCTACATTATTTGAGAAAAAAACAAAAAATACACCTTGGTATGTTAAATAATCACATAAATTATACATTCATTGATATAATTACCATACATCACTATATCCATTTGTAAGCATTATTTTAAAGAGGCCAAAAACCTCAAAACATGACACTTTATTGGAATATTTTTTATTTGGGTCCAACTGACACTCTCTCTATATTAGAGTGGAAAAACATAGTCTATTGAGATTTTATTTTTTTATTTAGATCCAACTGATCCTTCTGTCAAGTTAAAGAAGATTATAAGAAATAAAAGTCGTTTAGGATCGTCAGAATCGTACAATTCCATCGATCTTGAATGATCAAAAAGATCTTATTTTAAGTTTGCTTTAGCGTCTTTGTAGAATTGTTTGTAGTCTAGTTGAAGGCTTTTGGCCTTTTTTTATTATTATTATTTTTTTGGCCCTATTGTAAAGTGTCTTGTATTTGATTAAACTTTTCATTAATGAAATTATACGATCATCTCAAAAATAAAAGAAAAGAAAAGAATCATAAGCATTTACTTGTGTTTATTTTTAAATAAAAGAATATATAATTGATTTTTTTACTATGAATCTGTATTTTTTTTAATATTGTACATACGATATGGTATAATAGTGCAATATATTTTATTTTATTATTTTATTAAAGCGAGGGAGGAAGACCAACCTTGTGAAGTATTGCAAGATATTTTTTTTTAAAAAAGGCAGAGACTGAGTCAGGACTTGGAGTTAAGGGGGACAGAAGTATAAAAAAAAAAAAATTGAAACTCTAAATAAACATTCAATTAATAAACCATCAACAAAGAAAAATACACAAAATTATTATTTTTTAAGATATGACAATGCAATTATTTATGAAGGTGAAAACACCATTTTGGTCCCTACATTTTGGAGTTACAATCAATTTAGTTTCTGTTATTTTCAACTTGCAATCAATTTAGTTCCTACCGTTAACTCACTAACGGAAAATGTCTACGTGGCAAACAGTTTGCATTGTTGGCATGTCTAATATTTAAATATTAAATAAAATGCTGATGTGGCAAAATTTTAGTGGCTACATTAGTGCTTAGATGGCAAGAAACTCCACGTCGGTTTTTCTTTTTTAAAATAATTTTCTTTTCTTTACCAATTTTGTTCCTAACTTTATTTTTTTTTCTTTTTAATTTTATTACAATTTCTTTTAGCCAAACACCCATTCGCACTACCAATCTTTGACAACCAAGTCCCATGTAGCACCTAAAAGTCTTCCTCCCATGTGAGAGACAGAGAGCAAGAGCCTTGTGTTTGGAGAGAATCATGATAAGTGATAAAGGGTTAGATTTAAGTTTGATTGTGAGAATTTAGGGTTTATTTGAGGAAAGGGGAAGAGATAGAAGCCACTGACGTTAGCGGTGGTGGCAGTGTAGATCTAGCCATAGTGGCTGGTCAAGAGGGACAAAGAGGGCTGAGAGAGAGAGAGAGATTAAAAAAATGAAAAATGAGCTTCGGTGATGGTGAGATCCAGGTAGATTAGCAGACAAAGAGAGGCTGATGCTTGTGCTGTGGTGGTGGTGGTAGTGGCGGCAATGAGCGTTGTTGGGAGGCCGATGCTTCTCTCTCTCTTATTCTCTATTGCCGTCACCGCATGATCTGCAAAATGGGTACAAGGATAATGGATTTGATTGAAATGTGTTTCAGTTTTGGGTTCTCTTGTTGTGTATTCTTTTTTAGATGTAGTGATTTTGGGGTACATGGATCATCCAACCATCTTCTTGATCTGTAAGCATATTTTGATTATTGGGATTACTAGGAAGTGAAGATTGGGTTTCAAAATGTTACTTCAACTTTGGCGAAGGTGGTTCAATTCTAGTGCAGTAATCTAAATGGTAAATGGAGGCATCCTCCCATTCCTGTTTACAACTGGTAAGAGGTTTGTCATTGTTATCAGAGGAAATGTTCTTTTATAATTCATTTCCAGAAGAAAAAGATTTTACCTAGGTGTTGCAACTGGACATAGCATCTCGTGGGGACCTGTTTCCAAAACAATGAATGAATAGTTTCTAAACGATGAATGGTTAAAGAAATTGTAATAAAATTAAAAGAAAAAAAAATAAAGATAGGAACAAAATTGGTAAAGAACAGAAAATTATTTTTTAAAAAGCTGATGTGGATTTTTCTTGCCATCTAAGCACTGATGTAGCCACTAAAATTCTGCCACGTCAATATTTTATTTAATATTCAAATATTAAATGTAGGGACACGTTTTGAAGCCCAAACCCAAAATGTAAAGGGATATTGCTTAATGAGCCTAATACAATAAATTTGTAAAGAGAGGGTTAGAAAAATAGGCCATAATGAGTTGGACAATGGATAAAATGGGTTTGAAAGGTAATCAAACAAAAGCAAGAGAGATTGATTCGAATAAATTCGCTCTCGACACAATCCGAGGAGGTGAGTTCTAATATAAATCAATTGAATAGATTACAAATACAATTTTGATTGCTACAATCCTTTCTCCCTCTCTTTCTTCAATCTCCTATCCATGGAGGATCTCTTACATTATATAGTTCATTTTGGATGATCTTGATCATATACTTGTTGATCATTTGAGCCACTAATTGAGTGCTTGTCCCATTAGACTCCTTCTCTGGCTTTCTGTGAGTTGTGGTAGCCAAGACAGCACTGTTCAGGAGCCTTCTCCACATAAATGTGGTCAGAAAGTTAGCCATAGGGCATTCAATGCGGTGGTAGCAGTTTTTCCTTAGATATTTCCTAGCTTCCACTCTTTCAGTACGTTCACGATACACGTTCCTCCCAACGGAATTTCCTAGAAGGTCACTTCGAGTAATAGAATATACGTTTGATTTTTGCTTTGTTCATTCGAGGAGACATTCCTCCTTGGACCACCTTTCCTAACCTTTCCACTTGCATGTTACTTATGGGATTTTGAACTTAACACCCTCACTATTGTTTATTCTTCCTTGGACCAATCAACGTCCTCGGTCAAAACCTAAGGCCCAATATACAATTTTGGGCCCTTATCCCTACATTAGACATGCCAACAATGCAAACTGTTTTCCACATAGACATTTTTCATTTGTGAGTTAATGGTAGGGACCAAATTGACTGCTACTAAAATGTAGGGACTAAATTGACTGTAACTTCAAAATTTAGGGACCAAAATAGTGTTTTCGCCATTTATGAAAATAGAACTCGCCGTCTTTTTAAATTTTCGAAATCATTTATGATTGAATTCGTGCTAATTGTCGCAGCAATGTCCCTTTCAATGGATAACATCATAGCGTCTAACAAAAACTCATCTTCCATTTTGTTTCAACAACTAATCAATAAATTTTAAAGTTGCAAATAATCTTTTTAATTATTTACCCAAAAAAAAATATCTTTAATGTTTTATAAGACACTAACTAATGGACAAAAACACTAAAGACAAAACTAAAAAAGAAATCATAAAACATCACAAGCTATGGCTTAAGACAAAACTACCAAAAAAAAAAAAAATCACAAAACATCACAGGCTATGGCAATAGGAGTTGACTGTTGACGTGTTGTGTTGTGCTGTGTTTGTTAGATGACAACTTTTATATTTATAAAAGAATATAAATTATGGGCTATATTAAAGAGAGAAAGACAAAGATGGGTCAGATTTTTACCTCTCTTTGACTCTCTCTCTCTAGTTTCCTTTAGTATATTCTATGTCTCTGATGATGACGTAAATATCACCAGTGAGCTACACAATCTTTGCATGCTCGTAACGATACCTGTACAGAAAAGAGAGAAGACCTAACAGAGAGCACCGGTGTGGTGCCGGTCGAATACCCTCTGAAGGTCAAGTTAGAACTATTCTCACAACTCTAGAGTGCTAGAGAAGGGTAAATTATGCGTACCTTGATTTGTAAGGGTATTGGGGCTTTTATAGTAGTAGAAGGTTGACTTCTCCTCCTTGATGTAGAAGTTTTTTCCTTATAGGAATCCTTTTGAATAGTCCTAAACATGATGGACAAGACATTTCCTTATAGAGAAGATATTCATTAATGCGCGTATCTTCCAGAATCCTTTTTGTGCTAGAGTTCCTATTTTCCTTGGGATCCTGCGGTGGTTAAGTATGTGTCGCAAGTATTTCCATCTAGGGCTTCTGGCTGCCATGTGGGTGCTTACGTGGGCGCTTGATCCGTTCCTGTTGCATCGGTTTATGCAAGATATGTCCCTAACAAACCTTTGCACATTTGGGCTCGCCCTCTATCGACCCTCGGACGTGGATCCGTCAGGCCCACTTCATGGAGATCCGTTAACCTAAATTTTTACCTTCTTCAGTTGCCCCCTTACCCCATGGGTTCGTCATCTTTGAGTGGAAGGACTCGTGGGGTGACGATTTAAGGTTCAGGGGATGACGGTTCAAAGTTCAGGGGATGACGGTTCAAAGGTCTGTAGGTCGACGGTTTCAATACGGATGTCATGAATTGTGCCAACCTCTGACAGGCTATCTGGAAGCCATTTATGACGTGTGACACGTGTCACTCTTTCATTGGATCTTATCTCGGATCGAAGCGTCGCTTCGTCTTGTGTGCACTTCCTCTATAAATATCACACTCCTTCTCCTTTCATTTCTCTACTTTCTGTTGAAATGCACTGTCAGAGCATTTCTGTCATACTTGTCAGAGAACACTCCGTTTAGTTTCTGCATCCGTCATCGTCGACCTTCATCCGTTCTCTTGTTAACTTTGTAAGTACTCTCTTATCCACAAGTCTCTCTTATCCTCGGACATACTCTTTTTATTTTTCTAGACTTTATACACCCGTCACTCCTTCTAGACCCGTCAGAGTCTTTGGTTTTGCTGTCACGTGTAGGCAATGTCTAGTGCGTCAAGTAACCAGTTAGTTGTCCGTGATGGGGCGGATTACGAGGAAGTATACCCGTCAGGTCATAAAAACCATGAGAGTCCAAGCGAAGAGAGGAGTCTGTTCGCCTCTTCCTCATCCTCAACAAATGAGGATATGGAGATGGATGACCCAGAGGTTTTTGATGACGTCGAGGAACGAATAAAATTCGTCGTAGGTGCTGATGGACTTAGGGAGTTCATCATGCTACCAGAGTGGACGGTAAATAATTTTAGATCCACCATCAAGGAGATGCACTTCAACACTCTTAGGGCCAATTTTCAAATTCCAGATAACATCTCCATCCGTCTGCCCTATAAGTCGGAGAAATGCTACTATGATGGGGTAGAAGGTGTCAGGGTGTACGGATAGATGCTGAAGGTAGGACTTAGGTTTCCATTAAGCTCCCTTCACCGTGAGCTTCCCAAATACCTGGGCCTGTCCGTCAACCAAGTTTTCCCAAACACCTGGAGGGTCTTCATAGCAATGGAGGTCCTATACGGTGCTACGTCAAATGGTAAGAGAAGGCAGACGGTGCGGGAATTCCTTCACTGCTACCGTCCAGATGAAATAGACAAATCAAGGGGGATGTATAGTTTTGCGCCTAGGAGTCCGTTGTTGAAGGTTATATTTGAAACCCCAGACTCTAATAGGGATTGGAAGAGTTGTTATTTCTTCCTAGAAGGTGACGAGTGGATGTGTCGTCTAGGGGATACGGAACACATGCCTGTCGACACATCTTGGGGCATATTGCCTTCATCCAATATGTACCCGTCCTAGTGTGTGAATTCTTTATTACCGTTCAGTTTATTACAACATTTTTAACCGTCTTCTTCTTTGTAGTTAGACGTTGTCCACAAGTTGAACTTGAGGAGTTCAGCTTCCTTGAGAGAATTTTTGCTAAGACCAAGTTGGAAGAAAGGACTTTGGCGAAATTAGTTACACTTAATACCATCCATTGGTATTGTGACGGACCTGAGCCAACACCAGCAGCCATCAAGTGCGACGCCAAAATTCGCAGATGTAAGTCCATCGTTCTCGTTCTATTTGAATGGTGTTTTTTTTTTTTTTTTTTTTTTTTTAATCTTTAGTAATTAACTTCATCTGTCTACCTTTACAAAAATGGACGATGCTAAGAGGAGGGTAATGATCAAGGCGTAGGGTACCAAGAAAAAGGAGACCGACGACGTGGCTCCCAAGCGGACGGGCTCAAGCAACCCGTCCACAAAAAGGAAGCAGCTGCCCAAAGGGGACCGTCCTGCCAAGAAACCCAAAATCCCTTTGGAGCTCGTTGTAGGGCTAATGGCTAAGGGTGCGAAGACGGTCACACCAGTGAAGCACGGGGCTGGCAAAGGCGCTATAAAGGCTCCGTCCACCAATCAAGAAAAGCTGCCCGTCCTCCTCCGTGAAGACTCTAAATATTCCTTGGAGCAGCTCTCGTCCATTATATCATCAGAGGATTATGAGGACTTGGGCAATCACTCCACGGAAGCTATGGGGGAGACGAGTCTTTTTGCAATCGCTCAGGTAATCTTGCCCATCGACTTTCAGTCCGTCCTTTCCACTTGGTTTTCCATCTAACCTCCCTTATTTCTTGTGTTTCAGGCCATGATTATGATGAAAGGGCTGATGGGACAGTGTCTTACCCACGAGACAGCCTTGGAGCGCGTACGGGCAAAGGCAGAGCTGATGGAGGATGAACTGAATCAGCTCCAAAACTGGAAATCCAAAATGGAGAAGAAGTTTGAACTTTCGAAGAGGGTGAGAAAAGAGCTTAAGCAGAAGACGAAGGAAACGAAGAAGGCCCTTGAGGATAAGGATAAGGAGGTCCGGGACCTGAAGGATTAGCTCTGTCAGGCTAAGGAGGTGGCAATACGTGAGTGCTGTGACTTCGACGCCTTGCTGTCCGAGCTCAGAGATTCTTATCTGCAGGGTTTTGACGACGCCCTCCGTCAAGTTAAGAAGGCCTACCCTGACCTGGATGTTTCAAACATTAAAGTTGAAGATCAAGCTCAAACCTCCGTTATGCCTGTTGCCTCAGAGAACACCGTTGATCTTTTTGCTAAGGACGCAACTCAAGGCGACGGAGAGTCAGCCCAGACACAGAATGCCCAAGGTCAAGTCCAAATTGTGGTTGCTGACACTTGTCAGGAGAAGGATGCAGACCCTCAGGAGTAGTGATTTTTTTTTTTTTTTTTGGTAGATTGGGAGAACAATCTTTAATTTTATCCGTCATTACATTATCTATGTCGAACAATTTCCCTTCAAGGGTTGTATATTTCAATCTGCCCATTTTGGTTTAATTGCTTGTTTCATGGATGCTATGAATGTAGTGGGTCCGTTTTTATTCAATCCGTCCACTATATGCTTTAAAGGCCTTTAATTTTACTGCCATTGAGTTAAAAACCCGTCTTAAAAAATGAGTCCGTCCACATTGTGTTTTGGAATTTAAGTTGCATCTGTCTTAATGTCTAGAGGAACCGTCCTCCTTATGGACTGTTTAGACTTCCTTCCTCAATGGACGATCCGTCCACTTTAAGGACTATAATTTCCGTTCTCCCAGGTAGAACCGTCCACTTTGAATAGAATTTGCATCCTGTATGGATGAACCGTCCACTTCATGGACTATGTAGTATTTTCATCCTTCATGGGTGAATCGTCCACTTCGTGGACTTTAGTTTACGCCGTCTCTTTTTTAGACTTTGAATTTTCATCCCCCTGGGATGATCTGTCCAGTCTGTGGACTTTAGTTTAAACCCATCCACTTTTGTGGACTTAGAATTTTCATCCTCCTGGGATGATCCGTCTAGCCTGTGGACTTAAGTTTATACCCGTCCACTTTTGTAGACTTAGAATTTTCATCCTAGGATGATCCGTCCAGTCTATGGACTTTAGTTTATACCCGTCCACTTTTGTGGACTTAGAATTTTCATCCTCATGGGATGATCCGTCCAGTCTGTGGACTTTAGTTTATATCTGTCTACTTTTGTGGATTTAGGATTTTCATCCTTCTGGGATGATCCGTCCAGTCTGTGGACTTTAGTTTATATCCGTCCACTTTTGTGGACTTAGAACTTTCATCCTTTAGGATGATCCATCCAGCTTGAGGACTTTGTGAGAATACAGGTAGAAAAGACATAGATGTGTTTGAATATTCTTCTTTTAAAAAAAACCATGTGTTTGTAGAAAAGTACTTGCCCCATTGGGCTTAAAAAGATACTTAAAAGTATTGTAGCAAAATATTGTCTAAAGTAAAACTAGTAATAGTAGTAAAAACTAAATAAACTGGGAAAAAGCGTTGTTGCTCTTCATGTTGTCTCTACTGGTAGTATTTCCGTAGGTGCTCCGTGTTCCATGGGTGCTGAAACTTTCGTCCATCCAGCGTCTCGAGGTGGAAGGTGCCCTTCCTCTGCCATGATGCGATCCTGTAGGGTCCTTCCCAGTTGGGGCCAAGCTTTCCTTGCGAAGGATCTCTTGTAGCGCCCATCACCTTCCATAGTACAAGATCTCCAACCTAAAAGTCTCTATGCCTGACATTGGAGTTGTAGTGTTTCGCCATGAGATTCTAATACCGCGCAATCCTTTACTCCGCCATCACTCGTACTTCGTCCACCAGGTCGAGCTGAAGGCGTATGGCCTCTTCGTTCTTATCCTCGTTGTAGTTCTCGACCCGATAGCTTGTGAGCCCTACTTCTGCTAGGATGATAGCGTCACTTCCGTATGCTAGTTGGAAAGGCGTTTCTCTAGTGGGTGTTCTTGCTATAGTTCAGTACGCCCACAAAACGCTTGGTAGCTCGTCCGGCCAGATACCTTTTGCCCCCTCGAACCGGGTCTTGATGATCTTAAGCAAGGATCAGTTCATGACTTCAACTTGCCCATCAGCCTGTGGGTGTGCGGGCGACGAGTAGTGATTCTTGATACCTAGCTCCAAACAGAAGTCCCTAAATGTGTTGTTGTCGAATTGCTTTTCGTTGTCGGAGACAAGCACTCTGGGTATCCCGTACCTGCAAATGATATTCCTCCAAACATAACTTCTAACGTTCTTCTCCGTGATAGTGGCTAGGGCTTCTGCTTCCACCCATTTAGTGAAGTAGTTGATACCAACCACCAGAAACTTTAGCTGCCTAACTGTTGTTGGGAAGGGGCCCATGTTATCTAGTCCCCATTGAGCGAAGGGCCAAGGGGTCGTCATGGGGGTCAGCTCTTCGAACGGTTGCCTGATGAGATTACTGAACGTTTGACATTTGTTACAGGCCTTGACATAAGCTTGTGCGTCCTTCAGCATTGTAGGCCAATAGTATCTTGCTCGGATCAACTTGTGTACTAATGATCGTGCCCCCAAGTGGTTTCCTCAAATACCCTCATGGACTTCTCTCATTATGTAATCTGCTTCCTCGTGACTTAAACACCTCAGGTACAGTCGAGAGAATCCTCTTTTGTATAAGACATCTTTTATCAGCATAAACTGTGATGCTTGGACTTTCAACTTCCTAGCGGCATCGTTCCCGTTTGGTAATACGCCAATCTTTAGGTATGATATCAATGGCGTAGTCCAATTGCTTTTAGAATCTACTTCCTACACATTTGTTCCGTCATCGATTAGTGAGGAGACTTGAACAAATAACAATACCTGTTCGGGGACAAGCATAAATTCTGCCGAGGCTGCTTTTGCTAAACGGTTGGCACATTCGTTTTCCCCCCTTGGGATTTGAACGAATCTAACTTCGAGGTTGCCGATTCGATTCCTCACCTCTTCTAGATACCTCTTCATCCATTCATTCTTGCACTCGTAGCTGCCATCAATCTGACTTGTTACTACCTGTGAGTTGTAATGTATGACCACGTTTTCAGCACCTGCAGCCTTTGCGAGTTCTAGATCCGCCACCATGGCTTCATATTCGGCCTCGTTGTTAGTCGTGGGGAAATCCAGTCGGATCATGCACTTTATCTTATCCCCCTCTGCGGTTTGGATAACCACATCGGCCCCTCCTGCTCGTCTATTGGAAGATCCATTCGTATAAATATTCCATTGTCAAGTCTCCTCTGCCCCCTGGCTGTCCCCGAGGGTGAATTTGGTAATGAAGTCAGCCACTACTTGCCCTTTTATAGCTGTTCGCGGACGGTACTGTATATCAAACTCGCTGAGCTCCACTGTCCACAAAGCCATCCGTCTTGCAGCCTCGGGGCTACTCATGGCTCTTCTCAAGGGCTTGTCCGTCAAAACAACGATAGTATGTGCTTGGAAGTACGGCTTGAGTTTTCCTGCTATGGTTATCAACGTGAAGGCCAACTTCTACATCTGAGGGTACCTCTCTTTTGCTCCTCGGAGCGCTCGGCTTGTAAAGTAGACTGGTCTATGAGATCCGTTTTCCTCTCTTACCAAAGCTGCGCTAACAGCGGCTTGTGAAACAACTAAGTATAGGTAGAGCTCTTCTCCAGGCTTGGATGGACTGAGCAACGGAGGAGATGAAAGACATGTCTTTAAGTTGTCAAACGCCATCTGGCATTCGTTCGTCCACTCAAACGATTTTCTTAGAGTGCGGAAGAAAGGTAGACATTTGTCCGTCGCTTTCGAGAAAAACCTGTTTAGGGTTGCGATTTTGCCATTTAAGCTTTGCACCTCCTTGACCGTCCTCGGTGGTTCTAACTCCATTATGGCCCATATCTTCTCTGGGTTAATCTCTATACCTCTTTGGGATACCATGAAGCCCAAGAATTTCCTTGCTGTCACTCCGAATGCGCACTTGTTTGGATTCGGCTTCATGTTATATGACCGGAGTTTGTCAAAGGTTTCACGGAGGTCACCTAGGTGATCATCTTCGTGCAGGCTCTTCACTAACATGTCATCAACATAAACCTATGCGTTCCTCCCAATCTGATGTGTGAACATCTTGTTCATCAATCTCTGGTATGTCGCCCCAGCATTTTTGAGTCTTAATGGCATCACCTTGTAGCAGAACAGTCCCTGGCTAGTGACAAAAGAGGTCTTCTCTTGATCGGCTTCTTCCATTTTGATTTGGTTATAGCCCGATAAAGTATCCATGAAGCTCAATAGCTGGTGTCTTGTGGTTGAGTCCACCAGAGTATCTATCCGAGGGAGTGGATAGCTGTCTTTTGGGCAGGCCTTATTGAGGTTCGTGAAATCCGCACACATCCTCCATTTTCCATTGACATTTTTAACCATGACCACGTTTGCCAACCAATCGGGGTAGTATACTTCTTGGATGAAATTTGCCTCAAGCAATTTTCAAACTTCCTCGGCAATGGCTTTGTCCCGCTCCTGAGCGAATACTCGTTTTTTCTGTCGGATTTGGGGAAATGAGGGCGATACATTTAACCTGTGAACTATGATCGAGGGGTCGATTCTTGGCATGTCCTCGTGACTCCAGGCGAACACGTCTTGATTGTCTCTTAGGAATGCCGTGAGCGCTTGGTGTATTGGCCAACTTGCCAGCGTACCCACTCTAGTCATCCGTTCTGGCCTTGAGTCGTCAAGGATCACTTCTTCTAATTCTTCAACCGGCTCCACTACTGCCCGTTGTTCTCCTATGCACATTGTTTGCTGATGCTCGTTCGTCTCTAACAAAGCAATATAGCATTCTCTCGTTGCCATGTGATTCCCGCGCAGTTCTCCAACTCCATAATCTGTAGGGAACTTGATCATTAAATGGTAGGTCGAAGTTACAACCTTCCACGAGTTGAGGGTGGGTCTTCCGAGAATGGCATTGTAAGCGGACGAGCAGTCGACCACTAGGAATGTTACGTCATTCGTGATTTGCTGGAGGTAATCACTTATCGTTACTAACAACGTGACAGCACCAAAGGGAAAAACTTTTGTCCCCTTGAAACCAACGAGAGGGGCATTTACTGGGATCGACTATTCTCTATCAATCCTTAACTGCTGGAAAGCTAGGTAATACAGGATGTCCACCGAACTGCCGTTATCGACTAGAACCCAGTGCATATTGTAGTCTCCTACCTGCAGGTTGACAATAAGCGCGTCGTCATGCAGGTGGTGCAGCCTTCGAGCATCTTCTTCTGAGAATCCTATGACGGGGTTGTCGATCTGTGCCATTTTAGGTACGGCGCCCATAAGCTAGACGTTCTGGACCATTCTCAGGTAGGTTTTCCAGGCTTTTTTGGTCGACCCAAAAGTTTCTGTGCCCTCTACGATCATCCTTATGTCTCCAATGGCGGCTTTGGGCGCTCATTCTCCCGTCACAGGGCCTGCTCTTGGGGTGGATCCGTTCTCTCCTTGCTAACGAACCTCTGTAGCTTCCCTTGTCTTATGAAAGCCTCTATTTGCTGTTTCAGATCGTAGCAGTCAGCTATGTCGTGCCCGTGGTCTCGATGGAAATGGCAGTACTTGTCCCTTGGCCTCTTACTGGGATCTCCCTTCAGCTTGCCGAAGAACGTCAGGGTTCCTTCGTCTTTGATCTGTATTAAGACCTGATCTATTGGGATAGTTAAGGGGTGAAGCTTGTGAACCTCCCAGTAGGGGGTTTGGAGCGTCTATCATCCCGTCGTTCTTCAGTTCTAGCCATTTTTCGTCCCCTATCCTGCTGTGTGTCCTCTTGTCGCCCCCTCTTTCTGGGCTTCTCCTCACGGGCCAGCAATGCGTATTCCACGTTCATATATTTGGTGGCCCTGTAAAGCACATCCGACATGGTCTTTAGGTTGTTCTTGTATAGAGAAAATAAGAATTTACCCTTCCGTAACCCATTAATGAATGCTGCCACTAGTATTTTGTCGTTCGCTTCATCAATTGAGAGGGCCTCCTTGTTGAACCAAGTTATGTAGGACCTCAGCGTCTTGTCCTCTCGCTGCTTTATATTCATCAGACATGCCGTAGACTTTTTATACCTGTGTCCCCCGATGAAGTGCAATGCGAATTGGGTGCTTAGCTCCTTGAAGGAACTAATGGAGTTGGGTGTCAGCCTGCTGAACCATATCCTTGCGGGGCCCTTCAGCGTGATGGGGAAGGCCCTACACATGATCTCGTCTGGTATCCCCTGGAGGTGCATCAGGGTCTTGAAATACTCTAGGTGATTGAAAGGGTCCTTGTTTTCGTCATAGTTCTCCACCTGCGGCATTCGAAACTTTGGCAGTAGGGGAAAGGAATTGACAGATGTGGTGAAGGGTGAATCGGTTCAGTTGACCAAGTCGTCGAGATCACTGGAAACTCTTCCCTTGAGTGCGCTCATCATGCACTCCATCCGTTCTTTCATCATTTGCATCTCCTCGACGATGTAGGGCGGGGCCGTATCGGCGAGGAATGGCCGGCTCACATCTGGTCTGTTCGGGGCGTTGCTACCCACCGATCCCTCCTGGTTCCTGTGGTCAACACTAGCCCCTTCTTGATCTTCCTTTTGGTTTCCCATCGCTGCATTCTTCTGTCGCAACTATTCTTTTAGGGTTTGGTTTTGTCTGGTGAGATGCTCCACGGCCATAGCCGCGGTCAGGGTTTGTACTTGTCTCTCGAGAGCGGTTGGGAGTGGCTCGTCTCCCTGAATGTTATTGGTGGTGGTCGCCATTGAGCGAGTAAGAACTATGCAACTCTTAGTCCGGGAAGTGTTTGTTATGGCTTATAAGTCTCGCACTTTCCCCACAGACAGCACCAACTGATGATGCCGTAAATATCACCAGTGAGTTACACGATTTTCGCACGCTCGTAATGATGCCTGAACAAAAAAGAGAGAAGAACTAACAGAGAACACTGGTGTAGTGCTGACTGAATACCCTCCAAAGGTTAAGTTAGAACTATTCTTACAACTCTAGAGTGATAAAGAAGGGTAAATTATGCGTACTTTGATTTGTGAGGGTATTGGGGCTTTTATAGTAGTAGAAGGTTGACCTCTCCTCTTTGGTGTAGAAGTCTTTTCCTCATAGGAATCCTCTTGAATAGCCCTAAACGTGATGGACAAGACATTTCCTTATACATAGAGAAGATATTCATTAACGCGCGTATCTTCCAGAATCCTTTTTGTGCTAGAATTCCTATTTGCCTTGGGATCCTGCAGTGGTTAAGTATGTGTTGCAAGTATTTCCATCTAGGGCTTCTGGCTGCCACGTGGGTGCTTACGTGAGCGCTTGATCCGTTCCTGTTGCATTGGTTTATGCAGGATATGTCCATAACAGACCTCTGCACATTTGGGCTCACCCTTTATCAGCCCTCGGATGTGAATTCGTTAGGCCCACTTCATGGAGATCCGTCAACCTAGATTTTTACCCTCTTCAGTCTCTAAGTCTCTCCGTCCCTACTCTTGCTCTGTGCTCTCTTTTAAGTTTTCTTTATAAGTCACAACAGTGTCAAGTGTCAACATATGATTAAATCTAAGTTAACCAAACAAGGATTCAATATGAGATAAGAGGGATACCTTTGCTTTTGTAGACCTGTAGTGCTAGTGCCATTGGCTGCCGAACTCCTCTCCTCTGTGTTCAGACGTAAGTTAGGTTTTCCTCTCTTTTTTTTTGTTTTTATTTTGTTTTTTTGTTTTTTTTTTTTGTTTTTGAATGTCTTAGAAATCCCCTTCTTTTTTCTACTTTGGTCCATATATTTTATTTTCACCGCTTTTAGTCCCTATTTAGAAAAACGTCATCTATTTTAGTCCTTTCCGTCAATGCCCTAACGGCAAAGTCCTAGGTGGCAGATGGAGTGCATCGCTGGCACACTAATGCTGACATTAGCATTAAAATAATAATATAATATAGGCGTAAATGCACTTTTAGTCCCTACAGTTTGCATCTTTTCCATTTTGGTCCCTACATTTTTATTTCACTACTTTTAGTCCCTAAATCAATTAATGCATTCCATTTTGGCCCCTACCATTACTCACTCAAAAGAAAATGCCTATGTGGTAAACAGAATACACAGTCTACACTCATAATGCTTACATAGCTATTAAAATAACAATAAAAAAGTTTAATTTTGCATTTAAGTAATGCCACATCAGCATTTTAATATTTTAAAAAGCCACATCATTAAAAAAATTTAATTTATTAATTTTAACTAAATAAAAAAAATTTAAAACAGATTATTTAAAAAGAAATTAAATTAATTAAATTAAAACTCTAATCTAAACATGAATGAAACATCCAGATCTTTCTCTCTCGGTTTCTCAAAAAAACCCAAATAAAATCTGAAATATGAATTTTGAAAAGAAAAATTTTAATATCAAGATCACAATTTCTTTACTTTTCTACAAACTAAACACATCAACAATGTTTATGGAGAAATCTGTAACAATTTGTAAGCAATCAAAGTACCGTACAAATCTCCAGAAGCAATTTGCTGGTTCATGTCACACACTTGCACTGCTGGTTCCAGCACCGCCCTCTACATAGAATAAATCACATTTTCAAGCCAAATCTCTAGCCATAAACCACATTTTTGAGTCGTAAACCAAATTTTTTTTTGCATAAACATACTATACAACAAAAACAGAGGGCTTAAGCTTCAGAGTCAAAACAAAACAAAAACAAAAACCCTCATAAAATCTAGGCCATTGAAGGCCAAACTTCACTAAAATTCACCAATACAAAAACCTGTTAATTTAAAGACCCCATTATCAAAGGCAAGACACATAGATTCTAAAACAAGATCATAATTTTTGTTTATAGTTATGAAAAGGGTAACCATTATCACTAGCCACACAAACAAGGACATAATTTTTTTGAAATTACAAAGAAATGATTTTTGTTGCTTGTTAATGAAAATTAATAAAGAGCCAAAGCAACTTGAATAGGGAAGAGCTTGGTGATACCCCTCTTAGACAAAGCAAAGATAATCTCCTGAGAGATTCCAAGCTTAGCGACCTCCAAATCTGCATTAGCTTTTGGCAACGAAGAAGATGAGGCTTCGGATTTGTAATAAGCTATGGTAGCAAATTCGGCAAGAGAAAGCGAGGAATGAATGGTGAAAGTATTCGGTTTTTCTAAGAAACCGAGAGAGAAAGATCTGGATTTTTTTTTTTTTTTTTTTTTTTTGATGAGAAGATCTGGATGTTTTGTTCATGTTTAGACCAGAGTTTTAATTTAATTAATTTAATTTCCTTTTTAAATAATCTGTTTTTAAATTTTTTTATTTGGTTAAAATTAATAAATTAATTTTTTTAATGATGTGATTTTTTAAATATTAAAATGCAAAATGCAAAATTGAAATTTATTATTATTATTTTAATAGCCATGTAAGCATTGTGAATGCTGACTGTGTATTCCGTTTGCCACATAGGGAACATCTGTTAAGTAAGGAACGGTAAGGGCCAAAATGGAATGCGTTAATTGATTTAGGGACTAAAAGTGGTGAAATGAAAATGTAGGGACCAAAATGAAAAATATGCAAAATGTAGGGACTAAAAGTGCATTTACATCTATAATATATTATTTAGCATTTTAAAAATGCCACATCATCTTTTAAAAACAAAAAATTAATTTTTGAATTTTAACTAAATGAAAAAAAGGAAAAAACAGAAATAAAAGCCAAAAATAATATAAATTCAGATCTAACTTTATTTTGAGTAAGAACAGACAAGAACACAAACCCAGTCATTTTTTTGTTGGCAACCAAACACAATATCAGTTGACACACACACGATTAGCCAAAACCTAGAAATACCATAGATTGGTTAAAAAAAAGATTTTTAAAAAATCTAATGTGAGATTAGAGAAAAAACCAAGATTGAGCACCCAAAATTTTCAAAACCCGAAAAATACAAACCCAGAAAATTAACACAAACCCATAAATTTCAAGCACAAACCCAGAAAATCAAACACACTCTCCTCTCAATCCACAGACAAAAGAAAGAAAGAAAGAAAAAAAAATTGCAGCTTCTCCAACTCACACACTAACCCCCAAAACCAACCAATGCCTAGAAATTACACTTAAAAACTCCAAAACTCACAAACCCATTTCCTATCTCTCTCTCTCTCTTTCTCTGTCCTGTAGAGACAACCTGGGTTTCTCTAATCTGGGTTCCCAAAATGAAGCCTCAAACGCTTCCCATTTTGGGTTTCACTTTTCTCACAATATTGTTCCTTTTTTCAAGACCAGATCTGGCTTCTGCCCATTTGCACTCTTGGCTCTTCACTTTGCTGTTGGTGGGAGAACAGAGACTAGTCCATGCCGTTGGGCTGGTGTTATTTGTGAGCAAAATCGAGTCATAGTGCTTCGTCTTCCTGGTATGGCTCTCTCAAGCCAACTTCCCAATGGCATTTTCGGAAACCTCACTCTCTCCGCATTCTCAGTCTTTGTCTCAACGCTCTCACTGGTTCACTTCTCAATGGCATTTTTAGTTTTTAAGTTTGTGTTCTTGTGTTTGATTTTCTAGGTTTGTGCTTGAAATTTCTGGGTTTGTGTTAATTTTCTGGGTTTGTATTATTTGGGTTTTGAAAGTTTTGGGTGCTCAATCAAGGTTTTTTCTCTCATCTCACATTAGATTTTTTAAAAATCTTTTTTTTAACCAATCTATGGTATTTATGGATTTTGGCTAATCGTGTGTGTTTCAGCTGATATTGTGTTTGGTTGCCAACAAAACAATGACTGGGTTTGTGTTTTTGTCTGTTCTTATTCAAAATAAAGCTAGATCTCAATTTATATTATTTTTGGTTTTTATTTTTATTTTTTTTGATTTAGTTAAAATTCATAAATTCATTTTTTTTAGGGTGTCAGCGATGCACTTCGTCTACCACTTAGGATTTTGTTGTTAGGGTACTGACGAAAATGACTAAAATAGATGGTGTTTTTCTAAATAGGGACTAAAAGTGATGAAAATAAAAGATAGGGGCTAAAGTTGAAATCGCATAAAAATATAGGGACGAAAATGTGATTTTTGCCTATATTTTTTTATAGCATTTAAAAATATCAATAATATTGTTAAAATGACAAAGTGTAATTTTATTTAAACAAATTTTTAAAAATAATATATTATATATATACACTAAAAAAAAAATCTAGGAGGGCCACTGCCCCTGAAAAAAAGGTAATTCAATTGTAAAAGTGAGAGAGGAAGACGAACCTTGTGAAGTAGTGCAAGATATTTTTTTAATGAAAGGTAATTCAAATGTAAAAGTGAGAGGGGAAGACCAACCTTGGGAAGTAGTGCAGATATTTTTAAAAAAAAGGTAATTCAATTGTAAAAGTGAGAGAGAAAGACCAACCTTGTGAAGTAGTGCAAGATATTTTAAAAAATAATAATAATTCAGCAAAAAAAAAAAAAAAAAAAAATTGTAAAAGTGAGAGAGGAAGACCAACCTTGATGATTCTTATTTTGATTTGAGAGGTTGGGTCTTTAGTAGTGATATATATTTCTACGGTTAGTTAGTGATATATATATATATAGAAAAATCTAAGGAACAGCACAAATGACTGAACTTAAGTTTTATTCCGTATAGAAAAATATCAGTCAGTAGTGGTGGCCGAGGAGAGTCTCAGTCATCGCATCGTATTCTGTTGGTCACAGGCTCACAGCGTCAGCAACAAGTCTTTACTCTTTACCGTCACCTTGTAAAATATCTGACTTTGTTTAGTTTTAGCCTAACATATATGATCCTTCCACTAGTTTCGTTTATAAATATCATCCACCACCTACACCAAACACCACGTACTGGCTAGATAACTAGCAAGCGAGAAAGATAGAGAGAAATATCTGAGGAGAGGAAAAAGAAGAAGAAAGAAAAAGGAAATGGGTTCTATCTATGGTGATTCACAACCACACCATGTGGTTCTCTTTCCCTTTATGTCCAAAGGCCACACCATCCCACTCCTCCACCTTGCACGCTTACTCCTCCATCGCAGCCTCACTGTCACCATCTTCACCACCCCAGTCAATCGTCCCTTCATCTTTGAGTCCCTCAATGACACCACAGTCACCCTTCTTGACCTACCATTCTCACACAATGTGCCTGATATACCTGTTGGCATTGAGAGCACAGACAAACTGCCCTCTATGTCCATGTTTCCTTCATTTGCAAACGCCGCAAAGCTCATGCAACCCGACTTCGAACGAGCACTCGAGACTCTTCCACGTGTTAGCTTCATGGTCTCTGATGGGTTCCTCTGGTGGACCCTAGAGTCTGCTTCCAAGTTCAACATCCCGAGGTTTGTATACTATGGTATGAACTATTACTCTTCTTGTATGGGTAGAGCTGTGGCTATTGATAGACTTCTCTTTGGACCTGAATCAGACGACGAGTTGATATCAGTTCCTCCTTTTCCATGGATTAAAGTTACTAGAAATGACTTTGAGCCCCCATTTACTAAGCCGGAGCCAAAGGGTCTACAAATTGAGTTCCTCATGGAAGTAGTCATAGCAACAGCGAAGAGCCATGGTATTATATTCAACAGCTTCTATGAGCTTGAACCTTTGTTTGCTGATTATTGGAACAGTGAGTGTACACCCAAGGCCTGGTCTGCGGGGCCCTTTTGCCTGGCTGAGCCACCAAAAGGTAGCACTGAACCCCACAATAAGCCTAAATGGGTTCAGTGGCTGGACAAGAAGCATGACCAAGGGAGCTCAGTTCTGTATGTAGCTTTTGGGTCTCAGGCAGAGATTTCACCTGCACAACTCAAAAATATAGCAACAGGGTTGGAAGAATCTAAAGTGAATTTCTTGTGGGTGATAAGAAAGAGTGAGTCAGAGATTTCTGATGGGTTTGAAGAGAGAGTGAAAGATAGAGGAATTGTAGTGAGAGAGTGGGTTGACCAAAGGGAGATTTTGATGCATGAGAGTGTGCAAGGGTTTCTTAGCCACTGTGGATGGAATTCTGTGTTGGAGAGCATATGTGCTGGGGTTCCAATCATTGCATGGCCTATGATGGCAGAGCAACCATTGAATGCAAGAATGGTTGTGGAGGAGATAAAGGTGGGACTGAGGGTTGAGACATGTGATGGGTCAGTGAGAGGGTTTGTGAAGTGGGAGGGGTTAGAGAAAATGGTGAAAGAATTAATGGATGGAGAGAAGGGGAAGGAGGTGAGGAAAAAGAGTAAGGAGCTGGCAGAGATGGCCAAGAAAGCTATGGGGGAAGGTGGATCGTCCAAGTGCACTTTGGACTTGCTCATTGATGAGACATGTGGAAAGAAGACATGAACAGGTGTCAACTGGATCTAATAAAGATTCAACTAGCACGGAATAATCCGTGACTTCTTAACTCCATTTAATATGTGTACCATTTTATGTTTACCTTTTGTTTTATTTGGAGGTACCATTTAAAAATAGGGATCTCTATAAGGTTAAAAAAAAAAAAAAAAAAGGGTCACTATATATATTTCCTCACATTTCTCACCGTATTTTATGGGCTCTATTTTATTTTATTTTTTTTCTTAATGTTTGTGTAAGGACACAATTTGGGACGACTCATAATAATGTTGGGTTCGCACGTAAAAATGCCCAAACAATATCATTTATATAGTGTGGGTTTGAAAAGCTAGGCATTGGTCACCAGACGGTGGTTAGTCGTGGTGTTCATACATAATTAAATCGTATTCGTTCTAGGAGTTTTTCTCCTGAAGGCGAGCTGGGAGACTCTGGTTTTTGGCCATTTTTCCCAGCCCCTTTCTTGGTGCATTAACCTTCACACTATATAGCCCTTCCTGGTTGATCTTAGCCCTCCACTTGTTGATCAGGCAGGTGCCTACTTCTGTGCCCGTCCCATCAGCTGTCACTCCTTACTTTTTGTTAGTTGCGATGATCGAAGTCACCCTGTCCAGGCGTCTTTTTTCATTAACATGGTCAGGACGCTGGCAGGTGCATTTAATGCGGAGGGGACGTATTTACCCTGAACCAGTTTCGCACCGTACCCTCACGTGGGTCCCATTCTACTCACATCTCTTTCAGGGGGCTTTTTGGTGGCAGCCATCATCGAGACGTTGCTCTTCCCCTTGAAGTCCTGGAGTGCCGAGGACAGGGTCACCCTCGGCTGTTCCACTCGACACTTCGGCCTTTCCCCATTCGTCCTCGGCAAATACCCTCCTCGGCACGGGCCCCGGGCCCTAATAGAGCGTGGGCCGGATCATAAATTCCCCGGCCTCACAATTTGTTTTAGACATCCGTACATGTATCTTTAATTAAAAATTGTGTTAAATGCATGATTTCAATTATAGTTTCAAAAATGTAAAATTGTGTCTTGAAAACATAATTTTAATCATAGTTTGAAAAAAGTAAATTGTGTCTTGAAAATATGATTTTACCATTTAATTGAAATCATATTTTGAACACACAATTTTAGGCTTTTAGCGGATGTAGCACACACATTGTATACTATGATGTATAATTAGCAGCGCCTTATTTTATTAGACTTTAAGCCTGTTAAAGATGAAAAAACTTCAAGTCAAGCTAAGTGATCCACAAAACTAAGTGTGCAAAAAAAGCCACCTCTGCAACTCACACTTAAATTGATTTAAATGATTATTATATATCTAGATGAGTGGTTAAAAAACCCATAAACAAGTCCGACTTTACATTTATAATTCATACCCTAGCTGGATTTATTTAGGCTAAGCAATCTTTTATATTTGTCAAAAATCTTTAAATTCAACTATACCTCTTGATGTTTTCAAAGGAGATATTTATTACTCAAATCTCCTATCTCTTATTTTTTTGAAGAAAAGGTAAGTGATTTTATTGCGGTAAATCATAATGGAATACATCATCTGGTAGAATTTCTAATCACATATCAGTATCTGTAGCTAAAACTACTCTTCTAGCAAGGGCGTGGGCTAGCTTATTCTCATCTCTCTTAACATACTTAAAACTACATTGAATCATAGAACATTTAAAATTTCTAATCTCCTCTATGATATGCCCGAATATAGTATATTTTTTTTGACTTTTTAAATATACATCTTCATATTTGGGGCTAAAAGACCTATATTTTTCTAATCTCATCTTAAGAGGAGATTTATAATCTCCTCTTAACATACTTAAAACTACATTGAATCATAGAACATTTAAAATTTCTAATCTCCTCTATGATGTGCCCGAATATAGTATATTTTTTTGACTTTTTAAATATACATCTTCAGATTTAGGGCTAAAAGACCTATATTCTTCTTTGGTACATGTATCTTTTTCAAGTTAAAACACCCATAATGTATTATTTGAGTCAAATAACTAGGATTATAAATAAATCAAACTATTTATGAATAGCTCGAGCTCAATTTGAGAAAATTCTTGTTTATGTTCGTTAATTTGTTTATAAAAAAGTTAAGCCCAAGCTTAAGTTTAGATTTGACTATTAAACGAGCCAAACTTAAATATAATAACGTGTTCATGAACATGCTTGTGAATATAATACTCAATTTAAATATATATATATATATATATATATGTGGGGCCAGAGAATTTGTGATCCCGATCTACTTTTCATTAGGGCCCAAGGCCCACGCTGAGGAGAGGTGTTACCGAGGACATGCAACGAAAGTTCAAATGGCTTAGAGATATAGCCGAGGACGATCCTGTCCTCGGCGTCCCAAAACCTAGAAGGAAGGGACAGCACGCCATCAAAGGCGGCCCCCAGAGCTCTCCCAAAAGAAAGGGCGAGTGTATTGTAAGAGTATTTCAAGGAAAACTGTTACCTCCGCATTGAATGTGCCAACAAACGTCCTGGTCGCCTTAATGGAGAAAGGATCCCTGAACAGTGCGGCGACAAAGAATAAGGGAAAGACTGCCATTACTGCAATTAAATACTCTGTGCCTGACAGAACCATGCTCTTCAGTTTTTACAACCACCCCCAACCACTTTGGGTATGGGCTAATAAAACAAGTATCAGTCCTATAAAGCTGAACCTACACGTGGACGTTCGAGGGGAGGGAAAAACTAGTATAAAAGGAAAATGATGTAACGCCAAAAAAAGGGGGGCAACACAAAGGGATAATAAGAACATAAAACTCCTCGGACAAGGGCCAAGAACCAGAGCCACCTAGGCCGTGCCGAGGAGAACGTTTTCTTGGACAAACTCAGTTCATCTATGTGCGATCATCATGAACACCATGACTAACAACTGTCCGGTGACCAAGACCTAACCTTTTAGCACACTCTCTACAAATTTATTGTTTGGGCCTTTAACGTTCGAACCCAATACACCAATTTGGGGTCGTTACAAATTGAGTCCTTACAATATATATTTTACATTTTTATATGTAAATGTGTCTAAAATATACTACTTTGACTTGAAGTTAAATTAAATTGTCAAGGACATTGTAACGTAATTGATCTCTTTCCCATACACAAAGTTTTTGAGAATCTAGGTTTATGTATAAAATTTAAGGGAAAAATGGGTCAAATTGCGAAGTTAAATTTTTTTTTTTTTTTTTTTTATAATTATCTCATAAAATAAAAGACTAAATTAAATCAAGTAATTTTTTATATATCGAATTATTAATTGTAGTCAATGATGGAGAGTAGGGGCAATTGCCCCTTGACTCCTCCTAAAATATCGTTTTGTTTTTTTTTTTTTTTTTTTAATTTTATTTGAGAAACACACACATATATAAGGGAAGAGGATGAGATAAAAGAATACACTTACACACAAACACCAAAATTACATACGGCAGTTAGTATCACGGAGCAAGTGATAAATCTTATTAAAATATAGTAGATGTACTGGTATTAGAAATTGTTTAAACCTAAAAGGCAAAGGCAATAACAATAACAATAATAAAATCCAAACCTTGATAAAGAGTAAAGGACAAAACTTTCCTAATACACTCTGGAACAATTTGCTTCGTGATACTGACACGAGCGTAAATAAAGGCAAAAATTTCCCTTTCGCACAAGACCTTTCTTTTTAGGGAAGGGACACACCCAAGAGCTTTGACTTGTCTTGGCTCTATCACCCACCTTCGGCCATCCATTTCTCATCCATTAAATGTTTATGAGTATTGGTTGTTCACAACTGGGGCTGGTATTGTGAACAACCAATACTCATAAACTCACCAATCACCGCTGGCCCCACATGAGGAAGGCAGGTCGATCGAATGATGGGTATGGCTGTCTGAGACCCAAAAAACCCATATTGACCATAGACTTCAACGTTAGTTTCCTCCTTCCCTAGCCGACGTCACCATGAGCAATATTTTATCTCCATTCTTCGTAAATTTGACGAGATCTTCCCTAGATTTGTGAAAATCTCCCTCAGATCAGGTGGAGATCTTACCAGATCTCTGCTAGATCCAATTGAGATATTATAGAGTGAAATCTCCGCCAGATTCGGGGGAGATCTCGTTGAATCTGTTGAGTTCCACTAAAAATCAGTTTCGACTGACTCGACTAAAGGAGTTTTAAGTGTCTGGAAATAGGTAATGGGTCAACCTCTTCAGAACTCGAAGTTGTTGGCTTGCGTCCGGCTTGGGTACAAAGTAGACCCAGATCGACCTATGATACTACTATATATAATTACACCCTATAATTTGATGTCCACTAAGCTTAACTTTTGTCATTTTAATTGGTTAACTTTGACAATAGTATCATTTTATTCCTTTCATTCCTTACTATTAGAAAATTCCATTAATTGTTTGGCCAAAATGGGTATTTGCCCATTTCTCACAATTTTTCAAGCATTTTGCCCATTTTCTCAAACTATTTAGGAAAATACTATGGTTTCAAACTCAATAATATGAGGGTTGATTTTTCATATGAAACTCGATTATCCTATGAGCGAGTTACTAAAAAAGTTGATATTCATATGGTCGAGTTAGTCTGAGTGTTCTGCCACGCTGGCAAAGCAGACATGGCTTTTTCCAATAAAAAAAATGCTCATGTGAACATGCATAACTTAGTAAGTAGAAAATCGAGTTTGCCTTAACAATTTGAATCCCTAACGTCTCACAACGCTTGTTCACTCTCTCCCTGTACACTCTCCCTCGCTCTCTGTTCTGTGATCACTCTTCCCCACTCTCCCCCACTCTCCCCCACTCTTCATCAGTCTCACTCTCCCTATCTAGTCTCCTTCACCCTTTTTGATCAGTCGTCGTTGCCGAAACCCTAGTGCTTCCATCAAACCCTCACCGTACCCACCACCATTGATTACAGGTATGTTGCTCTCCTCTAATATATTTTCTGATTTTGGGTAATATTAGTTTGTGTTTTATGCTGGATTTTGTTTATTTTGTTGAAACTTACTTAAAAGTAGTAAATTTACTAATCAAGATGAGAATTTTGTTGTCTTTAATATGCTGCAATGATGATGATCTAAAGTATTTCTTGCTATATGGTTATGTTTGTGTTATTTTCTCATTAATGAGTTTAAATGTGCTTGTGATATTGTTGGAATTGGGGTTTTGATGGGGGATTTTGGCAAATCGATTGGTGGAGTTGTGATGATATCTCTGGGTTTGTGTAAAATGTGTCTTATTTGATTTTGGTTAATATGGTGCTGTATTTTGTGCGAGATTTTGATGATTTTGTTGAATCTTAGTTAAAATTAGTAAATTTACTAATCAAGAAGACATTTTATTGGGTTTTGTGGACATTGTGTATCAAATCAATGACTGATTGAAATGCCAAAACCCACAAATAGATGCTTATCTAATTGTAATGAAAATTGATCTAAAATGACGTTATAAATGTAATGTGATTATTTTGTTTAAATATTATCTATAGTGTGTAAAAATTAACTTGTTAAGGGTTGGTTTAATAGTTTTTAAGATCTCATGATATCCATGAGGTTCTAGCTAGCATATTGAACTTGGGGTGCTCTAAGTGACTGGTTTTTGGTCAATAGAAAAGGCTTTGAACCCCAAGGTTTCAATCAAAGAGGTTATGATTGGATTTGTTTTAATTGGGTAAAAGAGTTGGCTTGCTTTTTACATGATTTTGGAAATAAAGTGGCTGACTCCATTAGCTATTCTTTCCTTGTCATTGTAGGCTTTTGACAGCTGCATTTGGCTACAATAGGCTAGCTAATTAGTTTAGGGTTAGCTGTGTTTTTTGGGTGGAAAAGAAAATATGATAGCAAAATCAGGTTAGGGCAGAAACTTTGGGCCATAGTCACCTAGAGCATCAAAGCTCTTTTGAGGTGGAAATTTTTGGTATAAGACCTCCTCCATGAACCTGAGGTACTACTAGCGCCCTTTGCCCACTTGGTAGCACGCATGGGCTGGGCTCATGCAAAAGGTTCAAAAGGAAACAACCCATACCCTTCAAACCACACTTCCTCAATTTCCCCCATAAGTCACATGGGCTTGGGCCATGCTTAAAAGAATAAAATAAAATATAATACATAAATTGAGCCTACAATGAAGTTGGGCTTAGTTGAATCGGGCTTGTAGAAAATGTGTCGTGAAAATGAGTATCAACAATAGCTATTTTTTAATTGTCACGTGTTTAGCACGTATTTTCTTTAAGTAGTTAGTTTTGTTAGTTTCAATAGTTAGTTAGATAACTTTTTCCCTACTTTGCTTAGCATGTGATATGTAAAAATACAGAAAGTGTATGTATTATTATATATAACAAGATCATAATGGACCGAATAGGAATAAATAGGATTGAATAGGACTATAGTGGACTAAATAAGAACGATGTCGACTAAATAGGAGCAAAGTGGACAAAATGGACTGAATAGAACCAAAGTGAACAAAATGGACCAAAGTGGACCGAATAAGACTTTTGAATATTTATCATTTTTATTGCATATTTAGGGCTCATATTTCTAATTTCTAGTGTCTATTTTGATTGAATTTTTTAACTCAAGACTAAAGAGTTTAGCCCAAATATAATAAAATCTCATACTTTACAACCCAAAAATTAAGTGGGTCAAAGTGCACCAAATAGGACCATATAAAACTTTTGAATAATTATCATTTTTATTGCATTTTTAAGGCTTATATTACTAATTTCTAATGTCTATTTTGATTGTATTTTTTAACTCAAAACTAAATAGTTTAGCTCAAATATAATAAAATCTCATACTTTTCAACCCAAAAATTAAGAGAAAAAAGAAAAGAAATTTTGAGCTAAACTTGAAAAGGTGGCCTACAAAAAGAATCAATTTAAGGCCCAATTAGTCCAAAATGGACCAAAAGGGACCGAGTTGACCAAATTAGACCGAAGTGGACTATAGTAGACCTGATTGGACTGAATGGCACCGAAGTAGACCTAATTAGACCGAATAACAATTGTTTAATTTTTAGGAAGAATAAATTATCTTCAACAAATTTTAAAGAACAAATTATATATTATATTACAATTATAAAATTATTCTTTATTTCTATGCATTGCGTGAGTTTGTGACTAGTTTGCAATAATAGTGGACTATTATAGAGATAGCAATTTTTTTTTTCTTTTTTTTTTGAGGAAAATTAAACCAACCTTTTTTTTTGAAGAAAAAAAATTAAACCAACCTAAAACATCAATTTTTTTTTTTTGAGAGAGAGTTTCAACTTATGGCGTCAGCTCCTAATGATAGTTTTTTATCATCAGACCAATACACCAATCAGTTTTTGGTGTAGGCGGAGATTGAACCCCAGATCTCTTATACAACCATCAGAAACTTTACTAGTTGAGCTAATTGGAACCCACTAAAACATCAAGTTATATGTCCATAATTAACAGTATATTATTATTTTCTAATTAAAAGCAGACAACTTTTCACCAATCAAAGAGTCATACCAGTAATTACTGACACACCGTCATTATAAGAATGTACACTTCCATCGCAAAATAGTTATGAAGCATGGAGGAAGAGAATGGATTCGCAAAATAGTTATGAAGTATTGAGGTAGGAAGAGAATGGATACGAAAGGTCTCAAGACTCCCTTTTCAACTGTAGATAGAAGTCATCATAGACATCATCATCATGACAAATTACTGAATAAGGACAATTGGAATTGATCAATATCGGCCACAATGGAAAGGATTTTTTTTTTTTTTTTTGCTAGGTAAGAAGTTGGGAGGAGAGGTAGAGTTCAAATTACTAGGCTATCATTTGAATCCCCACAGCCAGAGCAAGATCACTCTTTTTTATTCCTCCCCAACGTAGTCCAACCAATTTGATAGCTAGGATGGATTGCAATAAAACATCCAAACGAAACCTCACCAGCAATGGAGGGGAACACTTCTCTGACAAGAAAAAAACAAATTAAAGGCAGCAAAAGGCTAATGCTACTTCCAACTATATCAGCTGCACATATAAACCACGTTACCTAGCCAATAATTGAATCCAGCCTTCCCACTATGAAAATTATTTTTCCTAAAAATCAACACATAGGCACATACAGAACAAAAAATTGCAGGAATCATGTTGCATCTTCACATAGGCACATACAGTACAATTATTGCAGGCATCATGTTGCACCTTCAAATACAATCCAAAATCTTCCAACTCCACCCTGAAACTCCACCCACACGCACCAAATAAAACACACTCCATACGTTCTTTTTCTTTTTCTTTTTTTGAGTAATGCTATTTATATTACAAATTTTACTCAAATTGATAATTGAAGTTTAAAAAAAAAAAAAAAAAATTAAACCTAAGATATAGCATCCGTTTGTAAAGGTAAATGAAAGAAAATTTGTAACATGGGTAGCACTACTCAAAAGAATAATAATAATAATAAAAAAGAATTAGCCCAATCAAAAAAATGGGCCTATATATGTCTACACATTTTGTATTTTATCTTATTAGATTGAGATCATATGCAATATCTAAAGTATCATACTTGATGTAATTGCTATGAATGATAGAGATTTAAAGCTGAATTTTCAAATTTAAATCTCAACCATTGAATAAAAATGTGAGAAAAATTTAAAAAGTAAAAAATATTGTGAGAGAGAGATGGGTTAATTGCACCCGGTGCTTGGATATTGCACCGGATCCTAATCCTATTTTACTAAGCTTCAAGAACATAAAGACCCAAAAATCTCTAAGCTAATTCTAACTGATCACAAAGCTAAGTGGGCTTAAATAACCACAAACAAACTAAATCTAAATGGGTTAAAAGACCCCGCCCATGAACAAGCCGAACCAGACTAACCCAAGAATTATTTAGACAAGTCCCAAACAATTTACGGCTACATATTCTACTTTTGGTGACTGACACATATTATTAATTATGCCCCATAACATCTATTGGGCTTTATTTTGAGTTATGACCCATGAAGTCTCTTGAATTGGACTCCAACTTAAAGTGGTCTTTAATTAAAGGCAAAAATGGTCCATTACTATCAATTTTCAAAATAATTTGCCCAGAAACACTGTTTCCAAACTATATAGCAATATACCACTTTTTTAGGTACTCGAGCTTGCCAAGCTCGAGTACCATGTTTTTTTAATCCACTATCGCCCCATATTCAAGGAGCCCTATAGTGGCGTTTTTAAGCCCTATAGTGACGTTTTCGGGCCAAAAAACGCCACTATAGGGCCCCTTGAACCTGTTATGGGGACTTATAAAAAAATTTTGCAGGAAAACGCCGCTATAGGGCCCAAAAACGTCACTATAGGGCTTAAAAACGCCACTATAGGGCCCCTTGAACCTGTTATGAGGACTTATGAAAAAAATTTTGCAGCAAAATGCCGCTATAGGGCCCGAAAACGTCACTATAGGGCCCCTTAACCTGGTATGGGGGCTTAAAAACGCCGCTATAGGGCCCGAAAACGTCACTATAGGGCTTAAAAACGCCACTATAGGGCTTAAAAACGCCACTATAGGGCTCCTTGAATATGGGGCGATAGTGGATTAAAAAAACATGGTACTCGAGCTTGGAATGCTCGAGTACCTAAAAAAGTGGTATATTGCTATATAGTTTGGAAACAGTGTTTCTGGGCAAATTATTTTGAAAATTGATGGTAATGGGCCATTTTTGCCTTAATTAAAGGTCATTTTCTATTCACTCTTGAATAGAATTTGAGTAGTCTTCCATGTTTACTCAAATAGACATTGCTTGTTGATCATTTTACAGTCCTCCGCGATGGCCACTGCTCACGACCTCAACGACAACAAGTCGATTCGTAAGAAGCGGCGAACCCTTGAGATTGAATTGCCTGACAAAGACCAAAAGCTCTCTATCAAGCCATTGGACGACCAAAAGGTCCTAAAATGATTTTCTGATTGTGTGAATTTTAGAATTTGAGTAGTCTTCCATGACTTCGTGATGTTACAAATCTTAATTATGTTTGGTGTGAATTTAGATATTAATTTTATTTTTTTAATTATCTTGTTTGATTTACTAAATATATAAATGAATAGTGTTTATGAGTTTGATGTGACGTGAAAAAAATTGGATGTAAATGAATAGTATTTATTGTTTGATATGATGTGAAAAATAAAATGAATAGAAAGTTATATGAGTTGTAAAATAATGTTTTAAAAGGTAAAAATTTTAAAAACCCAAATGTAAATGCTTCGCAATTGCAAATCTTAATAATGTATGGTGTGAATTTAGATATTTTGATACAAAAGAAAGTAAGAAAGAAAAAACTAGTTGATCACTTGGGTTGATGTTTGTTGTTGTAAATAGAAGGAAATATAAAGACAAGAATAGGAAATATGAATATTCTCAACCAAAAAAAAAAAAAAAGAATAGGAAATATAAATAAGATTATATCTTAATTATTTCTTCTCATGGTCATTCACCATATTATATTATTTCTAATATTGAATATATATATATATATATATTCAGTATTAGAAATAATATAATATAGTATATATATATATATATATATATTTGTTATCCATCTCTCAATATTTTAACCATTTATCTTCCTTTATTTTTGGTTTTTTTTTTTTAATTCCCCTCCTCTTACTATAAATTTACAATTCTCTTTCCCATTCTATACATAGTTTTCCCACACACAAAAATGTTATTTTTCTCTTTTTCTCATTATTTTTGGTGGATTTTATTTTTCTTGCATCTCTACTTTAGATTGATGAATTTTTGTATTATTTTGGAACTCTACTTTGAGTTGATGTGATTAAGTTCTGCGTTTTTAAGTTTTTATCTTTTTTATTCTCTTTGATTTCTTAGATATTATCATATTACATTATAAAGATAGCATATAAGAATATTGTAAGGACGCAATTTGTAACGACCCGTAATAGTGTTGAGTTCGCACGTAAAAAGGCCCAAACAATATCACTTGTAGAGCGTGGGTTTGAAAAGCTAGGCTCCAGTCACCAGACGGTGGGTTTTTCGTTGTGTTCATACATAGTTAAGTCGTTTTCGCCCTAGGAGTCTTTCTCCTGGAGGCGGGCTGGGAGGCTCTAGTTTTTCGCCATTTTTCCTAGCCCCCTTCTTGGTGCATTAACTTTTACATTATATAGTCTTTCTTGGTTGATCTTAGCCCTCCACTTGTTGGTCAGGCAGGTGCTTACTTCTGTACCCGTCCCATCAGCTGTCCTCTGTTAGTTGCGATGATCGAAGTTACACCGTCCAAGCGTCTTTTTTCATTAACATGATCAGGACGCTGGCGGGTGCATTTAATGCGGAGGGGACGTATTTTCCTTGATCCAATTTTGCACTGTACCTCCACGTGGGCCCCATTCCACTCACATCCCCTTCAGGGGGCTGTTCGGGGATAGCCTTCATCGAGACATTGCTCTTCCCATTGAAGTCCTGGAGTGTCGAGGATAGGGTCGTCCTTAGCTGTTTCCCTTGACACATCGGCCTTTGATCATTCGTCCTCGGCACACGATCTCCTCGGCACGGGCCCTGAGCTCGGATAGAGCGTGGGCTGGATCATAAGCTCCCCGGCCCCACAATAGCCCCTCAAAATCCTACTATCCGACTTCTCGGATGGATAGGAGGGTTTTGATGACATCAGATATCTGCCAATGCCTGTTAATACTTGTCACCTATCGGTTCCCGAGACTTTTTATCTGCCCGAGACACGTTCCTAGAGCCCTTGGAAGGCGAAACGTGGCCTCATTAATTACAGGCGGCTTTGTGTTTCCCACGTTTTACAGCATGATGAAGATTGAACGGTGGTGATCCCTTGGTCTTTATGGGTGGGAAAATTTGTGCAGTTACCCTAGAAAGTATAAGAGATTTTTTGGAACGGATTTGTCTCTTCAGTTTTGCACTTAAGAGTTCTAGCGCGTATATTCTGGGTTCATCTGAACTTTCGTCCAAACTCAAGTCTATCTCCAGCACAAAAAGCCTATCCGAAGCGCATTTCCTCTTTTATGTAAGTTCCCTGCCTCCATTAACTCGTGCTTTTTCTTTTCTGGGTTTATTTTTCTCTGGTTCCCTTCCTTCTCCCATTGTTGGTTGAGTTTGTTGAGTAAATCATAGAAATGGTTAAATCGAGACTAAGGAAATTAGTCGATACTGAGGAGGCGATGAACAAGTTCATCACTGATTACAAAATTCCTCCCAACGTAAGTCTGAGGCACTGTAAGATGGGGGAGTGGCACTATATGAGGGAAACGGGCGAGGTAGTAATTCCTGTCCTCGCCTTTGTAGAGGGGGGTATGAGAATTCCTATGGGGCCGGTAACGAGGGGTTACCTCAAGCACTTCCGATTAGCCCCCACCCAGTGCGTCGACAACTTGTTTAGGATTCTGGGTTGCGTGGATGTTTTAAACGAAAAGATGGGGCTAAGACTGACCCACCATGACGTGAATTGGTGCTATAATCTCCAAAATTTGAAGGGGAAATCCTACTACATGAAGACGAGAGACGAGAGGGTTCGACTAATCCAGTGCCTCCCTGATTCCAACAAGGGATTAAACAAGGATTTCCTTATCGTCTCTGGTGAATGGCACGATGGCGATCCGTGCCCCATAGTAGAAGGAAAACCAGGTGGGGTACTGGGAATGGAAGGGCGATGACCCTTTACGCCATTCTAATCTGATGTTGTTCGGTAACTAACCATGCATACGTGTTTTTCTTCTTGTAGATTCACATGCCTATCAACGACATTTTCACTTAGTCAACCGGGCGGACTTGGAGACTGTTCTACAAGCGGCAGTTTTCGTAAATGACGGAGATGGTCAAGTCTAAGCTGCTCACAAAATACTAGGGTACCCTCCTGTTCAGAAGTCATTTGCGAACGCAAGGCACGTGATCAGCGCCAGCCGTCCTTGGCTTCCAAAAATTACCGTGGTCGAGACAGGATTTTTAATCTCCCAAGAACCATCTGTCCCCGAGAACATCCCACCGGTGGGCCCCTCCTCGTCTCATCAAGTAGTAGAGGACGAAAGCGAGCTAGACCAGCCCGAGGAAGGTTTTGGGGTATTTGACCTAGCCAACCAATCCGAGGATCCTTCTGGTGATATAGGTGACCTAACCTTGTCCGAGGTGGAATTGTCGTCAGTAGGCACCTCTTCTCAAGCCCAGATGGGACTTAAGAGAAAGCTCCCGACCCCTCTATTCGAACTCCTCGAGGGTCAACTTGGGAAGGATATGTAGGGAACGACACAACCCAATGCTCTTTCCCCACCACCTCAACCCCAGATTGTCCAGACTAGGTCATCTTCCACCAAGTCACAGCCACAATCCCCCGGCCCCAAACTTCCTGCATCCTCCCAACCAGCTCTGCCTCCTCAGCCGGAAGGCACTTATTCAAAGAGAAAGAGGAGCCCCAAGGGCAAGGAAACCATGGACGGGGGAAAATCCCAACCTTCTAAGGAGAAGGAGGAGGCTCCGCATACAAAACAACTGAAGATTGGGCACCAAAGCAAGGGTAAAGAGACTGAAGTCCAATCCTCTCAAGGCAAGGGAAAGGGGATCAAGGCCTAGTCCTCGCCAAGCGCCTGGTTTCCTGCTTGAATGCTTCACGGGGGTCCACTGCTGGAAACTGCATCCATAAGGGACCTTGGAGATGGCAAGGGTGGCTACATGGCGGACGCACTAGGGAGAACCATGCTACTTCCCACTGACATGGATGGACTGAGGAAAATGAGGATGCAGGAGGTCTTCCTCAGTACTAAGAGGTACTTGGGCATGGTAAGGTTTCTTAAAACCTAAAACTTTATTAACTCTCACTCCTGGTTTGTCATTAACTATGCATTTATCTCCCTTGCCAGGCTCTCCAAGCCACCTATAGGATGGAGGAAAAGGTGAATAATAAGAGTAAGGCGGCCGAGAATGAACGCACCAAGCGTTTAACGGCTGCGAAGACTCTCCAAGCTTTTGAGGAGGACCTTGCCAAGGCCAAGGCTGACCTAATGGTCGCTATCCGTGAAAGGGATAGCGCCTCGGCGGGCTTAGCTAGCGCCCAAAAACAGGCCGATGACCAAACAAAACGTCTACTAGAAGCCGAGGATCAGTTACAAATAGCTAAAGAGCTGATCAAAAGTTTAAGTAAAAAACTGGCCGCGACAGAGCATGACAAAGGTGTGACGGAGTATGCCCGTGACGAAGCCATAAGGGCCAAGCAGGAGGCCGAGTTTGCCAGAAATGAGGCTGAGGCTGCCAAGGAAACGGCTGAGGATGATGGTTATAATGTGGGGGTAGCTAAAACCCAAGCCATCCTTAAAGCCCAGATTCCTGGAGTATGCAGGCTTTACTGTTCCTAGGTTTGGGAAGAGGCATTGAAGTGAGCTGGGGTGAATGCTTCATTCGATTTGTGGAAAGTGGAGAACATATTCTACCCTACAGCCATCCGTGAGGCCACTTCCTCCAGCTCCGTGGCTATGAGCGGCCAACCCGAGGAAGGGGTCACTCAGTCGGAAAACTTACAGGTCGGCAGCTCTTCTGGCAAGACGCTCAAAGAGGGAGAACTTCAGGATGTGATAGAAATATCTCAGCATACGGATCCTGAGGTACCCAAAGGGGTTACTGAGCCCGTGGTTGGCACTCAGACGCCTAATGCTGAGGAACCAGCCATACTTGCCCAGCTTCCACAGGCAATTCCCCTTGCTGTGGTCCCCCAGATTACCGATACTGACCCTGTTCAGCCTTCCCCAGAAGGGACTATCCTCCAGGGCGCCGAAGCTAATTCCGTTTCGCCTTCCCAGGATGTGGCCGACGCAAAACTAAATAAGTAGAAACCCTGGCTAGGCTCTGTATTCGTTTTTAGTTTAACGATTAATTTGTTTCTTTTTCATTTTGAAAACTTTGTAATCCATTAGTAGTTTGAACCTGTTGAACATGTATATATGAAATCATTTTCTTCCTTTTTCCTTTTGGTTACTTGTTAGTTGCCCTTGTCGATACTTACTATTATTTATGAATTTTGAACTAATTTATCTTAACACCTATGAATATTTGTGCATGCGATACATTTAACATCATGCTTCAAAACCTTAGCTTACCTGCACCTGCAGAGCCTTGAACTCATCTCTAACCCTCATTCAACGAAGATATAGGCATCATTTTAGATGTCACGTGTAGTTGCTAAGTCCTACTTAGTGCCCAGGTTTCTTTAAAGTAGTTGATTTCCCCATAGGTTTGAGTTCGAGGACTATGCAATACCTTGGTTCTGTCCAAAACTTGATTTTGATAAATAGTTGGTTTCCCCATAGGTTTGAGTCTGAGGACCATGCAATACCTTGGTTCTGTCTAAAACTTGATTTTGATAAGTAGTTGGTTTCCCCATAGGTTTGAGTCCGAGAACCATGCAATACCTTGGTTCTGTCCAAAACTTGATTTTGATAAGTAATTGGTTTCCCCATAGGTTTGAGTCCGAGGACCATGCAATACCTTGGTTCTGTCCAAAACTTGATTTTGATAAATAGTTGGTTTCCCCATAGGTTTGAGTCCGAGGACCATGCAATACCTTGGTTCTGTCCAAAACTTGATTTTGATAAGTAGTTGATTTCCCCATAGGTTTGAGTCCGAGGACCATGCAATACCTTGGTTCTGTCCAAAACTTGATTTTGAGAAGTAGTTGGTTTCCCCATAGGTTTAAGTCTGAGGACCAGGCAATACCTTGGTTCTGTCCAAAACTCAGTTTTTCTTCCAAGTAGTTGGTTTCCTCATAAGTTTGAGTCCCAGGACCATGCAATACCTTGATTCTATCCAAAACTCAGTTTTTCTTCCAAGTAGTTGGTTTCCCCATAGGTTTGAGTCCGAGGACCATGCAATACCTTGGTTCTGTCCAAAACTTAGTTTTTCTTCCAAGTAGTTGGTTTCCCCATAGGTTTGAGTCCCAGGACCATGCAATACCTTGGTTCTGTCCAAAACTCAGTTTTTCTTCTAAGTAGTTGGTTTCTCCATAGGTTTGAGTCTGAGGACCAGACAATACCTTGGTTCTGTCCAAAACTTAGTTTTTCTTCCAAGTAGTTGGTTTCCCCATAGGTTTGAGTCCGAGGACCATGCAATACCTTGGTTCTGTCCAAAACCCAGTTTTTGGCATGGGGCCTTGGCTTTAGGGGAATTAGCTCCTCGGCCAAGCCCCTAGAACCATCCATGCGATTGACGCTACAAAGCGTAGCCCCTAGTGGAACTTTACGCTAGAACACTACAACCGGCTGTTAGAAATGACAAGGGAACTGTCTCGACCTACCGCCTTTGCCAACACACAAGCCTTCCCTACAGACGGTGCCAATTGTAAGGACGCGATTTGTAACGACCCGTAATAGTGTTGGGTTCGCACGTAAAAAGGGCCAAGCAATATCACTTGTAGAGCGTGGGTTTAAAAGGCTAGGCCCTAGTCACCAGACGGTGGGTTTTTCGTGGTATTCATACATGGTTAATTCGTTTTCACCCTAGGAGTCTTTCTCCTGGAGGCGGGCTGGGAGGCTCTGGTTTTTGGCCATTTTTCCCAGTCCCCTTCTTGGTGCACTAACTTTTACATTATATAGTCCTTTTTGGTTGATCTTAGCCCTCCACTTGTTGGTCAGGCAGGTGCTTACTTCTGTACCCGTCCCATCAGCTGTCCCCTTTTACTTTCTGTTAGTTGCGATGATCGAAGTTACACCGTCCAAGCGTCTTTTCTCATTAACATGATCAGGACGCTGGCGGGTGCATTTAATGCGGAGGGGACGTATTTTCCTTGATCCAATTTTGCACTGTACCTCCACGTGGGCCCCATTCCACTCACATCCCCTTCCAGGGGCTGTTCGGGGATAGCCTTCAGCGAGACGTTGCTCTTCCCATTGAAGTCCTAGAGTGCCGAGGATAAGGTCGTCCTCAGCTGTTTCCCTTGACACCTCGGCCTTTGATCATTCGTCCTCAGCACACGACCTCCTCGGCACGGGCCCTGAGCCCAGATAGAGCGTGGGCCGGATCATACGCTCCCCGGCCACACAAATATAATTTATTTTATTACATAACATGACTTGCATTTGATGTTTATTACCATATTTTTTATTTTTACTTTTTTTCTTCTCATATTATTTTTTATTAATTTCTTATTATTCTCTCTCACATTCTTTCTTGAAAAAGTGGTCTCTCTCTCTCTCTCTCTCTCATTCTTTATTGCAACTCTACTTTATATTAATGAATCATTGTGATTTTTAAAACATTATTTTTGGTTCATACGTTTTGGTATTGTATTTTTTAGTTCTTCATCACAAGTAGTCTCTTTCTCTCTACAATAAAATTTAGAGAATATATTATACATATTCAAAATAAGTTTGATATGAGTTTTGATTATCATGATAATCTTTTTTAAGAGGATGAATAAGTAGAATGATTTATTCAAATAAAAATTATACATACACACTAGGGCTGTCCATGGGTCGGTCCGGGTCGGGTTTGTGCCCAACCCGAAACCGATCTTGGAAAATCTCAACCGCCGCTGACCGCCGGAGTAAACGGGTCGGTCCGGGTCAAACTTCAACGGGTGGCGGGCGGGTCGGTCGGTGCTGGGTTCTGTGAAAACGGGGAGAAAACTCTAGAAAACAGTGAGAAAACTCGAGATCCAGCAAAAATCTCATCGGAATCTATGAGATTTCGCCAGATCCGGCGGTAATCTCATTGGATTTGATGAGATTTCACCAGATCCGGTCAAAATCTCGCCTGATCTACGTGAACTATCGCCTGAATCTGGGTTTTTTGGCCAAGATCTGGGTTTTTTTTTGCTGGATTCTGGAATTTTTCTTGCCGGAATCTGGGTTTCTCGCCGGAATCTGCGGTTCTTACTGGAATCTGGGTTTTTCTCCAGTCGGTTCGGGTTTTTCGGGTTTTGGGGGATAGAAACCAAAACTGACCCACCGGAGTCGGTTTCTGTGGGGAGAAAACCCGCCACTGACAACCAGAATAGTCGAGTCGGCCGGTTTCGGATCGGTTCCGGTCGGATCCTCCTAGTGGGTCGGGTCTCGGATGGGTTTGGACAGGCCTAATACACACACACACACACATACAAACATACATACATATATATATATATATATATATGTATTTGTTCATCAAAAAAAAAAAAAAAAAGTTCATAAAAAAAAATGTATTTATTTATTTATTTTTGCTTAAAGATATAATCAACCTTATGCAATTTATTTAAAAGTAATGACATTATAACAAATGAATAACTACACTAAAGATTACATTTGTATATTCATAGTCTTTATATTTAGAAAGACTTTAACTTAAATTTAACCATACCGAAATGAACTGAAATGCTACGTTAATGTGACTCAACAAAAACTTTCTCAAAAAAAAAAAAAAAAAATGTGACTCAACAAAAACATAGTAATAATAAATGATATGCTTAAGATTTTAAATATTACGAGTTTGAAATATATATATATATATATATACACTCAACCTAAACATGTTTTTCCCCATTACGTAAATGCACAAAAATATATTGAAGTGGACCAAAGTGGACCAAAGTGTCTAAGTGAACTGAATTGAACCAAATGGAACAAAGTGGACCGAATGGACAAAACCGAATGGAGTGAATAGAAACAAGGTGGACTGACTAGACGAAATAAGACCAAAGTGGACCAAATAAGACCGAAGTGGACCAAATAGGAGCAAAGTGGACCAAATAAGAACAGACAAAATGGACTGAAAGGGACTGAATAGGACCAATGTGAACTAAATAGGACCAAAGTAGACTAAATGGACCGAACAGAACCAATATGGACAGAATAGAACTTACGAATATAAAATAGACCAATTAGGACCAAATGGCCTGAATAGGACTAAAGTCGACCAAAATGGATAGCATGGACATAAAAGGACTAAATAGAACCAAAGTGAACTGAATGGACCGAATAGGACCGAAGTAGACCAAATATGACCAAAGTGGACAGAATGGATGAAATAAACTAATCTGGACCAAATGGAACCAAAGTGGACAGAATAGACCAATGTGGACGGAAGAGCTAATGTGGACTAAAGTGAACTAAATAAGACTGAATGGACCGAAGTGGACCAAATATAACTGTAGGGGACAGAATGGATTAAATAGGACCAAATTGGACCGAAGAGGATATAATGGACTGAATAGGATCAATGTGGACTGAATCAGACTTTTGAATATTTATCATTTTTATTTCATTTTTAGGGTTCATATTTCTAATTTCTAATGTCTATTTTCTTTGTATTTTTTAACTCAAAACTAAAGAGTTTAGCCCAAATATAATAATTCATGCTTTCCAACCCAAAATTAAGAAAAATAAATAAATTTTTGTTAAACTTGAAATAACAATCTATAAAAAGAATCAATCTATGGTCCAATTAGTCTAAAATGGACTTAAGGGGACCGAAATTAATTGGGTGGACCGAAGTTGACCTAATTGGAGCAAATGTGACCGAAGTTGACCTAATTGGACCAAATAGAAACAGTTTAATTTTTAGGGAGAACAAATTATCCTTAACAAATTTTAGAGAAAAATTATACATCATATTAAAATACAAAATAATTATTTATTCCACATATCGCGTGAGTTTGTGACTAATTGCCCTAAAATCTAAAAATCAATTCCCATTGAAAATCCCCTACACCTAAGTACCACTGCCTCCAACCCTGAAGAGGAAGCACCATGCCCCCACACACCCAAACTCACTCGCCAGGTTAGCCCTTGACATGGACTTTATAATAAAGTATAACTGTATGAGGGGTGCTAATTGTGACTTGATTTTTTTTTTTTTTTCAATAATAATTTGATAGTTACAATGGGGGAGAGACTCTCTTCTAGACCAGATATGTGATAAACAACTTGCAGCCTCAAGTACAAACAAAGATAGAACAACAAGACCAGAGATGACAAGTCGTTGTTCTACTCAGAGCATTGATGAATACCGTGAAACCTTAAAAAAATTACTTGTCGTTTCTGTCCTGAGCTATATTGGTCTGCTGTGCTATGAGTCATTTCTGTTATGGAATCCAAGACAAAATAAATTTGTGTAGTTCAACAGTTAAGTTGTTATATATATGTTAATATCAGTTAGAGTTGGTTAATTTTTTGTTTTGCAACAGATATAGTTAGACATTGATTATTTAGTGATTGCAAATAACATGCCAGAGTAAAAATCGTTATGCAAATCACAAAACACAAAAGAGACCGATTTTATTAGCTAATGAGACAAACAAACAAAAAAAAGACCTTCATATGTTTACGTTATATGCAAACATAAAATTTTCCTTACAAAGGAAAATTAGAACCAGTTACATTACATATATCTGATCATGTCGTCTTACCACATGTCTCGTCAATGAGCAAGTCCAATGTGCACTTAGATGATCCACCCTCCTCCATAGCTTTCTTGGCTTTCTCTGTCACCTCCATGCACTTCTTCCTCACCTCCTTACCTTTCTCTCCTTCCATCAACTCCTTCACCATTTTCTCTAAACCCTCCCACTTCACAAACCCTCTCACTGACCCATCCCACGTCTCAACCCTCAGTCCCACCTTTATCTCCTCCACAACCATTCTTGCATTCAATGGTTGCTCTGCCATCATAGGCCATGCAAGGATTGGAACCCCAGCACATATACTCTCCAACGCAGAATTCCATCCACAGTGACTAAGAAAACCTTGCAGACTCTCATGCATCAAAATCTCCCTTTGGTCAACCCATTCTCTCACTACAATTCCTCTATCTTTCACTCTCTCCTCAAATCCATCCGAAATCTCTGACTCACTCTTTCTTATCACCCACAAGAAATTCACTTTGGATTCTTCTAATCCAATAGCTATTTCTTTGAGTTGTGCAAGCGAAATCTCTACCTGAGACCCAAAGGCTATATACAGAACTGAGTTCCCTTGGTCAAACTTCTTGTCCAGCCACTGAACCCATTTGGGCTTATTATTGTAGGGTTCATTTCTAGCCTTTGGTGGCTCAGCCAGGCAAAGAGGTCCCACAGACCAGGGCTTGGGTTGACACTCACGATTCCAATAATCAGCAAACACAGACTCAAGCTCATAGAAGCTGTTGAATATAATGCCATAGCTATTCGTTTCTGCTACGATCACATTCATGATGAACTCATATATCAGACCCTTTGGTTCCGACTCAGTAAATGGGGGCACAAAGTCATTTCTAGTGACTTTAATCCATGGGAAACGAGTGACTGTTATTAACTCGTCGTCTGACTCGGGTCCAAAGAGAAGCCTATCCTGATCCACAGCTCTGACCATGGACATAGAGTAATAGTTCATACCAAAGAATACAAACCTTGGGATGTTGAACTTGGAAGCAGACTCCAAGGTCCACCAAAGGAACCCGTCAGAGACAATGAAGCTGACACGTGGAAGAGTTTGGATTGCTCGTTAGAAGTCGGGCTGCATGAGCTTTGTGGCGTTTCCAAATGCATGGAACATGGACATAGAGGGCAGTTTGTCTGTGCTCTCAATGCCAACAGGTATATCAGGCACATTGTGCGAGAATGGTAGGTCAAGAATGGTGACTGTGGTGTCATTGAGGGACTCAAAGATGAAGGGACGGTTGGCTGGGGTGGTGAAGATGGTGACAATGAGGCGGCGATTGAGGAGTAAGCGTGCAAGGTGGAGGATTGGGATGGTGTGGCCTTTTGACATAAAGGGAAAGAGAACCACATGGTGTGGTTGTGAATCACCAGTGATAGAAGCCATTTAATTAAAGTCCTTAGCTTCTTCTTGTTTCTACACACAATTCTCGCTTTCTACAGAGCTTAGGAGTTGGCTAAATAAGTTTGATTTAATAATGGTGTGTTACAGATCCGATAAGTGACTCTGCCCTCTGCCCTCTGCCCTCTGCGTTTTTTTATGAACTCTGGTGTGTTGACTGTTGTGTTTATGAGCTGTGGCTTTTTAGTAACTGGTGTGTTGTGTCTCTCAACTGTGTAATTTTGTGTGGACCGATTTCAGTGTTTGACTGTTTGTAATATTATATATATATATATATATATATATATTTTTTGGTTTTATCTATAAAGAAATAAAGAGGAACCACTAGGACAGTAGAACGTGACTAGCTTTGTAAAAGTACTGTCAACTGTAATTGTGAATTTATTTTTTTTTGAAAATTGTGATTGTGAATTTATGAGACTAGTGTAAGTCATAAATGAATTTTTTATGAGACTGATTGGCCAAAGTCTTTGGTCTATTTGTTTTGGTGTTATAAAAAATTGTCATTGTCACTTTGAGTGTGATGCGGCTTGTGGGGCCCGACAACAGATGGACCAGATCCACCTGTTCACAGGAAAACTTAAGGCCCAAGCCGAAGAACATAGTAGTCCAAGCCCAATAACGCAAAGCATCCATGTGCCAGAGAAGCCGCCGAGGAGGGTATAGCCCTCGGCTGGCCCAGAACTACACTAAGGAAAGGGGCAAAAGTGGCATAGGGATAATCTTGTAAGAGATCTGAAATATCTAGGAAAGGCTGCCCATATTACCTGTCCTAGACAGAGCTTTGCCTCTCACAGAGTCGTGTTCCTTTAGCCTACTTAACCACTCCCCAACAACTCAGGTCTAAAACTGATGGGATAAGTATCAGTCTTGAAAGGGTCGACCCTACACGTGGACGAAGGAAATTGAACGCATGTGAGTATAAAAGAAAAAAATATGTAACCTAAACAAGGGGCCTCCAGTCCTACGGAAAAAGGGGAGGTGCTTCAAAGGAAAAGAAATTGGAACCATGCATAAATATCTTAAGAAATCCACAACCGGAAAAACACGACCTAGCCTTTCGATCCCACTCTCTACAAATGATATTGTATGGGCCCATTTACGTGCGAACCCAACCCAACTGCGGTACCACGCAAATCGTGTGCTTACAATTGGCGCCGTCTGTGGGAAGGCTTGCGTGTTAGCTCGAGCGGTGGCGAGGTTGAGTTTCTGTTGAACAAGAGACTATGAGGATGCCCGTATCACCGGCGACGCATTACTGTTATTCCCAACATAGACTCCTGCTAGGGGCTACGTTCCACGGTGTCAACGACATGGGCAAGCTTAGGGGCTTCAAACATCAGGCCGACTTCTTCCACCTTATTCGAGGAGCAAAACCTCGGAAGAAGAATCATACAAGTTTTGGACAGAACCAAGGCCTTGCATGGTCCTCGGACCCAAGCCTCTGGGGAAACCAACTACTTAAAAAGAATCACACAAGTTTTGGACAGAACCAAGGCCTTGCATGGTCCTCAGACCCAAGCCTCTGGGGAAACCAACTACTTAAAAAGAATCATACAAGTTTTGGACAGAACCAAGGCCTTGCATGGTCCTCGGACCCAAGCCTCTGGGGAAACCAACTACTTAAAAAGAATCATACAAGTTTTGGACAGAACCACGGCCTTGCATGGTCCTCGGACCCAAGCCTCTGGGGAAACCAACTACTTAAAAAGAATCACACAAGTTTTGGACAGAACCACGGCCTTGCATGGTCCTCGGACCCAAGCCTCTGGGGAAACCAACTACTTAAAAAGAATCACACAAGTTTTGGACAGAACCAAGGCCTTGCATGGTCCTCGGACCCAAGCCTCTGGGGAAACCAACTACTTAAAAAGAATTAGACAAGTTTTGGACAGAACCAAGGCCTTGCATGGTCCTCGGACCCAAGCCTCTGGGGAAACCAACTACTTAAAAAGAATCACACAAGTTTTGGACAGAACCACGGCCTTGCATGGTCCTCGGACCCAAGCCTCTGGGGAAACCAACTACTTAAAAAGAATCACACAAGTTTTGGACAGAACCAAGGCCTTACATGGTCCTCGGACCCAAGCCTCTGGGGAAACCAACTACTTAAAAAGAATCACACAAGTTTTGGACAGAACCAAGGCCTTGCATGGTCCTCGGACCCAAGCCTCTGGGGAAACCAACTACTTAAAAAGAATCAGACAAGTTTTGGACAGAACCAAGGCCTTGCATGGTCCTCGGACCCAAGCCTCTGGGGAAACCAACTACTTAAAAAGAATCACACAAGTTTTGGACAGAACCACAGCCTTGCATGGTCCTCGGACCCAAGCCTCTGGGGAAACCAACTACTTAAAAAGAATCATACAAGTTTTGGACAGAACCAAGGCCTTGCATGGTCCTCGGACCCAAGCCTCTGGGGAACCAACTACTTAAAAAGAATCACACAAGTTTTGGACAGAACCACGGCCTTGCATGGTCCTCGGACCCAAACCTCTGGGGAAACCAACTACTTAAAAAGAATCATACAAGTTTTGGACAGAACCACGACCTTGCATGGTCCTCGGACCCAAGCCTCTGGGGAAACCAACTACTTAAAAAGAATCATACAAGTTTTGGACAGAACCAAGGCCTTGCATGGTCCTCGGACCCAAGCCTCTGGGGAAACCAACTACTTAAAAAGAATCATACAAGTTTTGGACAGAATCAAGGCCTTGCATGGTCCTCGGACCCAAGCCTCTGGGGAAACCAACTACTTCAAAAGAATCACACAAGTTTTGGACAGAACCAAGGCTTTGCATGGTCCTCGGACCCAAGCCTCTGGGGAAACCAACTACTTGAAAAGAATCATACAAGTTTTGGACAGAACCAAGGCCTTGCATGGTCCTCGGACCCAAGCCTCTGGGGAAACCAACTACTTAAAAAGAATCATACAAGTTTTGGACAGAACCAAGGCCTAGCATGGTCCTCGGACCCGAGCCTCTAGGGAAACCAACTACTTAAAAAGAATCATAGGGGGAAACCAACTACACAAAAGCGCCATTGGAGCTCCCTAACTCCCAGTCGACTGCTCGGATGGATTATTTATAAATCATCAGCCTTGGACGACATTCACGCGCTTATCACAGAATGTCCAACTGATATCCCGGTTAGTTTCTTAAGTTTGATTCATTACAAATTATCAGTATGATGCTTGATAGTGCTGACAGATGAGATTCGATTAGATAATGCTTCAAAGTAGCTTTATCACAAATATTCTCAAAGCAACACATACATAGGGCACATTCGTTCACAAAGTCGTGTTGCCCATTAGAGCAACGCTTAAAACATGTAAATCAATTTCCATTTTTATTACGATGAAGAAATAGTACAATGTACAAATGAAAAGCTGGAATCAGCCCACATCAAAGCTTACTACATAAACAAGAAAACAAAATACAAGAAAGCTGGAGAAAGCCGAGGAGGTATGTCGGAGGAAAGGTTGGCTACAGCTCCGAGACCTTATTCTTCCCCCGCACCCTTACATGCCCATAACTCAGGCAGCCAAAGAGACCCAACTTGAACCTGACACCGTTGAAGAAAAGGTGCAGGGAGTTGAAGGTGATGGGGCTTTCTCTAAATATACACCTGCCGCAAAGCAGAGGCGCTGATGGAGGAAAACCCTTCTTCTGCCATACCAAAGTGTTGGCATGAACAGAGCCTGCTTCGGATTTTGGCTAAAAGAGGGAGAGACGCCGTTCTCCCTCGGTGGAGATGGAAAACTCTCCTGAACTTGTGCTTCCTATGCCCATACCTTACTGTTATAAGCCTCATGAAGACACGGCGCTTCTGCGGCGGAGACATGTCTTTCTTACCAACCCTCACTTTCAACATGTTATGCCAAGAAGGGAGAACTCCGGATATGGAAGCTGTGATGTGGGAGAAAATCTGAAGGATTTGTGCGTATATAAAGCAACTTTCTCTCCTTCCCATTTATTGGAAAAGACAAGGTGATGGCAGTCAACTCATGTAGCGTCCCGAGAAACGCTACAGACAAAACAGTCCTGGCTCAACTTCCAACATCAACTGCAACCACAAGATTAAAGAGCCTCGTAAAGGCGCACTTCGGTCATCGTGACATCAAAGAGTACCACGTGGCTAGAAGTTGCAGAAATATCTCTTAATTCATGGGCTAGGTGGATTCGTGGCCCCGGGGCCGCTTTGTGTAAGGGCCCAGGTACTTTGGCCGACGCCGAGCAGCGGCCATGACCGAGGACAATCACTGTTGGGCACCTCGGGAAATGCTCAAAGATAGGGGAAACCAAGTACTAGTGCAGACATTGGTCTCGGATAGAACCTAAGGCTTGCATGGTCCTCGGACTCAAGCTAAAAAGGAAAACCCAGTACCGATAAAAACCCAAGTCTCGGACTCAAGCCTCTGGGGAAAAATCAAGTACATAAGATAAAACGCATACGTCCTGAACAAAACCCAGGTTTTACAAAGTCCTCGGACTCAAGCTGCTTGGGAAGTCAACTGCCCGAATGAAGAAATTTATCAGCTTAAATACTGGAAAATGTTAAGGCTCGCGTATCATGGAGATGGCAGAACGACCTGATGATTGCCAACCTAAGGAGGCCATTCATCCGGTGGGTAACGTGTCCTCGGATAACTACTTCTTATATCTTATCGAGCATTTAATGCCCATCACGACTAATTTTAAGATAAGTCTCACTCCTCACTGGTCGGATTGTTATGTTGAATAATAATCTTGTAAAAGTTATCGTGGCATCTTTTTAGGAACGATTACCTTGGCCTTAGTTATTATTGACTCAAATGCTATACTATTATGCCGAGCAGCGCTTTCACATTTGTTAAAATATATAAACAAGACATACGAAATAGAGTAACAATCACTTTTATTAATATGAAAAATTGTTACAACATACAAGGAAGGGCTTAAACAAGCCTATACAAAAAATGAACTGCTAAAACAGTAACAACATCCGTAACATAAATAAGTAAACCATCAAGTGTCTTCTGAACTCGCCTTCAAAGTCTCTCTGAAATCTATGCCTCAGAACTGTTCATATCAGGAGAAGATCCTTATACAAAAATAATGGAGGAGAAGGAAGAAGAATTAGAAGACATGGAAGCACTCCAGCAAGCTCTTGTCACTAAAGAATGCAAGGAAAAAAGAAGATGGAGGACATGAGCGGGAAGGAGGAGAAGAAGAGGGAAGCAATGAAAAGAAAGTAAAAGGAGCAAAAGAGGGAGAAGGGGAGCCATATTAGGTATGCTCATGAGAGAGCGGATGGAGATGACAAGGGAAGTTTCCGACCCAGTCACACCGGAAGTAAGGTGTGACGAGTCCCTGCTTCGGATTTTGGCTAAAAGAATGGGGAGACAAATCTTGAGTCTCCGCCATCCTTGCCCTGACCGAGCCATCTCAAGTTTTGTTAGGGCATGGCGTTTCTGGGAAAGGAAAGATTTATTCATGGCCGACTACTATGGTGGATGTGTTATTGGATTAGGAGTAACCAAATGGAAAAAGTAAACCACAAAAAGGGCCTAAGGGATTCAGATATGCAAGAATCACCTCTGGATCTCTCTCTTTATATAAGGGAGTAAAGCATGGGCACGTAACCCGCTCTGATCCTCAAGGAAATCTGCGAATAAATGCGCATTCATTCCATTCCCCCACGTTATCAGTAACCGTAAGATTTGGGGGGCCTCGTAAAAGGAAGATATTAAAAGCACACTACGAATAACCGAACGGTATAAACGCATCACGCGCAAATCGAGGGAAACATCTCGTGGACCGACACATTCCTTGGGGAGGTGAAAAGTCGCCGACGTTGATCAAGGGCCGAATTTAATGAGCCGCTATAAATGTTCGGTATTATCAAAACCCTCCTATCCAACTAAGGAGTCGGACAGCATGGTTTTGAGGGGCTATTGTGGGGCCCAACAACAGATGGACCAGATCCACCTGTTCACAGGAAAACTTAAGGCCCAAGCCGAAGAAGATAGTAGTCCAAGCCCAATAACGCAAAGCATCCATGTGCCAGAGAAGCCGCCGAGGAGGGTATAGCCCTCGGCTGGCCCAGAACTACACTGAGGAAAGGGGCAAAAGTGGCATAGGGATAATCTTGTAAGAGATCTGAAATATCTAGGAAAGGCTGCCCATACTACCTGTCCTAGACAGAGCTTTGCCTCTCACAGAGTCGTGTTCCTTTAGCCTACTTAACCACTCCCCAACAACTCAGGTCTAAAACTGATGGGACAAGTATCAGTCTTGAAAGGGTCGACCCTACACGTGGACGAAGGAAATTGAACGCATGCGAGTATAAAAGAAAAAATATGTAACCTAAACAAGGGGCCTCCAGTCCTACGGAAAAAGGGGAGGTGCTTCAAAGGAAAAGAAATTGGAACCATGCATAAATATCTTAAGAAATCCACAACCGGAAAAACACGACCTAGCCTTTCGATCCCACTCTCTACAAATGATATTGTATGGGCCCATTTACGTGCGAACCCAACCTAACTGCGGTTCCACGCAAATCGTGTGCTTACACGGCTAATATTAGCAATATATATAAATTTGTGAATTTTGTCTTTGTCTCTTGGCGTGATGTGATTAATATTAGTAACATATATAAATTTGTGCTTGTTTGATTGTGATTATTTTGGTTTTAGAATTTTTTATTTTTAAAAAGTTGTATTTTTTTAGTTGGTGTATAGAACTACCAAATATGAAAATAATGAAACATTTTTTTTTTTAATTTGTAGATCATAAAAAAAAAAAAAAAAATTGTTTTAAGCTTTGGCCTCTCAAGTTCGAATCCTGGTTCCTTCCCTGGCTTTAAGTACCTCATAACTAAATATTTAAATTATCTTCCTATGTGAATGGTGACATCAATTGTAAGTTTGATGTAGTAAAATTTTTAATACTCGTAGTACTACTCTTTGTCTACTCACTTTGATTGTTAATCTTATTTAGTATTTGTATTAGTGTGTTTGTTTCAAATCAATGGTCTTCTGTAATATGTAGCACAGAAGACTATTCATTGTATATTCACTCCGATTCTTAATCTTATTTAGTATTTGTATTAAAGTATTTATTTCAAATCAATGATCTGCCATAATATGGTAGCATAGAAGAGGTGATTATCTAAAACTTTAAAAGTATTTTAAGTTGGAGAGACTAAAACCAAAATGAACGTGATTTTTTTATTCAAAAGAAATCATTTGTATTATCATGAAATTAATAGATAGCACTGCTTTTCTTTTGCTAGGAGAAAAATATATTCTAAATAATAGATATGTTGTTGTGTTTCATATAAACAGGATTGTGATTTGTGAGGGAGTGGAGGCGCATAAATGAGATTTGTGAATGGGAAAGAGAGGGAAAAATTATTTTAGGTACAAGGAAAGAGAAAAAAATATGTCAGATAAAAAAACATTTTTGGTATTATGTGGGTTCGAACTAGTGCCCTTCTTCATTAAAGAGCAATGGAGATGTTGTTTCCTCTTTGTGTTTTTAACCCTTAAAAAAAAACTAGAAACAACCATTTGGCTGTTTTCAATTTCCTTCATAATTTGTGAAGTAGAAATATTTTTTGTTTTCTGCTTTTTTTTTTTTTTTTTTTGAGTAACCAAACAAGTTTTTTGTTCTTGAAAACATAAAACTATTTTTGAAAACAAAAAATTGAGGAAAAAAATTGTTACCAAACATGATCTTAGGGCTTTTCCTGTTCCGTAATTTTTTTCCTTTTAATATCCTGAGTTACCAAAAAAGAAAAAGGTATTCAGCAATGGCTTAAGGACTTAAGAAAGTTAAAATCCATGGTGAGTTGCAATAATGATAGGCTCTCCATTAAAAATTATTATGTATTCCTAAAATATAATCACCATAATAAAAACAGGTTATCTAGTAGGAAAGTATATATTTTCACTTGATTTTCTGAGCTTCTGTTATAATTTTTTAAATGATCTTCCAATTCTGAGGAGGATTCACAAAATTATTTCGTTTCCATTGAGAAGTGAATGGAGTTTTTCTTTATTTCAACCGAAGATTAGGTGATTGTTTTTATTAATATGGAGTACCACATTGCATGTATTCTCTTCGGATACCTATCACAAATTAACTACCACTTTGTGTTCTAGCAAATTCATGAATTAAAGAACATTATTATTTGGCTTTAGAATGCCATTATTATTAATTCTAAAATAAAAGTAAAATAATATTAATGAATCTAAAAGTAAAAAGTTTTGTCAAACATTTTTTTTCCAATTAATTACAACGATTGTTAATATTTAAACAATTTAATAATATTAAAACAAAATAACATTTAACTTATCTTACATCACGTTTAAGTAAGAACTGGGCCTGAAATTGAAAGTTTGTGCACCAACCATTTGTGTATTGCGTGCAAAATGCAGTAGTATAGACTCGGCACATCATAGACATCATTTTTTTTTTTACACAAAATCATAGGCATTATTAAGCATTATAAATTCATTACATGCAGGTCACAGATTTATATAACAATCTAGCTTGGAATATCAAAGTTTCAAGTATGAATCCAAGTAAAAGATTTATATTATATTAGTGTTCCTGAACATTCTAATGTTTCTTTAAGAATTATTTGTTTGTTTATGAATGCTTAAAGTTCGCATTTAACAACTACTGTGCTGCAGACCCGTATGTTATAAAATAGTTCAATTTCAATTTTCAATCGTCCATATATATGCAAAAGCTTTAATTTTTGGTCACATAATTAATATAAAAGTTACCCAAAATTATATAAAATAAGCTATTGCAAAACTATCTATAGTCAATGATATCCATTACAGTATGCCATAATAATCATGTCCTATCCAAAGCAATGTGAACATGGATAATCTGTTTTGATCAACATGGTCTGCCAAACATTAATTCTAGAAAAGGTTGGGATCTGGGTTGATCTAGCAGCCTACCACATATTTAACTAAACAACCTCAAGAGAGGCTCCTTGTTTAAAGTGTTTACTTTTTTTGTTACTTATTTCCTCATAGCCAAACTTTAAATTTTAAATATGAAGAGGAATGGGGTTGTGATTGATCTTGATTCTAGAGTTCCAGTAGTGAGGTGAACTTTTCGAGAGAGCCTCTGGAAGCATAATAGGAGTGGTTGGGAGGACTTATCTAAATCAGATTTTAAGTTGGAGGTGGAAATTGCATTCATTTTCTAAATGATTCAGGATCTGAATAGTTGCTTCGAAAGACCCCTTATTTACTAACCATTGCAATTTTATATGAGAGCAACAATTGCAGATTATCTGGAGAATATTGCCATGCATTATTGTCCTACGTTCTGAAGAGCATTGCAATTTAAGGAGATGGAGCCAATCCAAAATCTGTGACTTATTATATGCCATGTGGAATTCCATAGACAAATAATTTGGAAAACCTTTCAACAGTAGTGTTATGATTGAGGAAAAGTGCTAACTACATCTACAAACACCTCGAGTAACATCTAGGACACCATTGATTTCTAGATTGATTGAATCAGTTAAATGTGTGTTGAGTCCTACATTGAGCATATATTAAATTGATATAAACTTTATAAAGTATAAACAAGTACAAGGAACCTCAATTGCAACTTGACTAGGTGTTTTTCCTCATAATAATTTGAAAGTTACAATATGCGAAATGAAATTTGAATCATGAACATCTCTATTAGAAATATTAAGATGTGTCAGTTGAACTACAAAACTCTTGGCTTACTAGTTCTTTTAAGATATTGGGTAGATGTGATTAATCATTTTCCTAGAGTTATCATTCTTATAAAAAAAAATTAATAAAAAATAATAAAATGGGTTGTGGCTACTGGCTAGGCAATTACAAAAAAATTTAGAATATTTTACCACTTATTGAGGTGCTTTATTTTGAATTATGATGAGTAGAAGTGTTATTTATTTATTTTTGTAAAATCTATTTATATTATTATCATAAGTTATGGTATTATTATCTTTAGTTATGGTGGGCCCAAGTGTTTGTTATTATGATACTGTGCTTTTTTTTTGAGATACTCTAGGGAGTAATATTAGGACCGCATAAGATGACATAATTTATGCCAGAACTTGCCCACGTGGTGAGTTGTGAGTGGTAGTCTAGTAGAGGTGTGATACAACTCGCTATGCAGACAAATTGTGGCACAAGTTATGCTATTTTACGTTGTCCTAGCATTACTCTTTCTTAAATTGAGCCTAAGCCAGTGCTGCGTTTATCCATTGTTTGTAAAAGTAGTTGGTCGGCATCATTTAGAATGCAATAACGCTTTGTCCCGTGCCTTGTGGGGGCATTAATTTGAAGGGAGAGCTGAGCAGACCTTGTATTGTTAAGGAAATGAGCTCAAATGAATACGATTGAAGCCTTAAAATTTCGTATTTTCCTTCTCAATTGGATGAGAACCATACACGCTTTCACTTTAATATCTTTCTTCTTCTTTTCGGTTTTTTTTTTTTTTTTTTAATGGTGTGTGTGTGTGTGTGTGTGTGTGTTAGCCAGCATAATGAACAACGTTGAAAAGACTTTGGGCTCTCTACCAGACCAGATACGTGATAAATGACCTGCAGTCTCAAGCATAGACAAAGATAGAATGACAAGACCAGAAAACTGAGCATTGAGTAATACCATGAAACCTGAGAGTCATTTCTGTTATGGAATCCCAAACAAAATTAATGTTTATAGTTTAACAGTTTTAAGTTGTTATATACGAGTTTGAGTTGGTTAATTTTCTTTTTAGATTAGTTTTAACACATTCATAATTACTTAGACTATATCAAGTCAAAGCTTCTTGTACAAATACAGATGTTCTGTAGAATAATCCAGTGAGAGGAATCATTTACACCATTTTATCCAATTTCTATTTTCTTCCTCATTGCTCTGATCCTGGTCCACACTAATTTACAATTTTTTTTTTTTTTTCATTTTAAAATTTTGGGCCTTTGTAATCTTAGATCATAAAAGTGTGTTTTGTTTTCTTTCTCTTGCATATCTCATATATACTTTCGGTATGCTAAAGTCACACCCTTTTATTTTAAGAGATTTTAAGAGTGTAGTGAACACAATATATTAGTTTCTAATTAAAAGCAAGCCCACTTTCCACCAATCAAAGAGGCATAACAGGAATTACTTAACAGCATATATTAGTTTCTAATTAAAAGCAAGCCCACTTCCCACCAACCAAAAAGGCATAACAGGAATTACTGACATAGAGTTGTTACAACAATCCATATAGCAAGGTGGCTATGAAGCACTGAGGAAGCGAAGAAACTGGGGTATGAACTTAGCTCTTCTCGGTGTTGCTCTCCAACTCCTTCTTCAGATGTAGAGAGAAGTCATCATTGACATCATCATCATCCCAATCATCCTCCCATTGCTGTGTTGTATCTTTTCCTTCTTCCTTGTCCTCCCACTCTGCCGCCATAAATAAACCAACCAGGTCATACTAAAAGTAAAAAAGAATGATGGCTCAATCATCTTGGTACAAATTAAAGAAATAATTACTAATGCACAATATATATTTTCAAATTACTAAATAAGGCATTTGGAAATGACTGATGTCATCCACATTGACGATTTTTTTTATCTTTTGGCTAGGTGAATAGCAGGGGAGGGGGGAGGGGGGAGGGGGAGGGGGGAGTGGGGAGGTGGAGTTCAAACCCTAGCCAGGCACCACAAAGGGTGCTAGCACCACTGGGTTATCACTCGAATCCCCACCGCTATTATCCAATTCCACCACCTCAAGGATTTAGAGTTTAAACAAAAAGGATTCTAAGTTTATAACATCTCCAATATTGCAGTGGAAGCTGGAACTACCATTAAAAATAAAAAATAAAAAGATCTCCTACAGCTTTTCCATACCCTTCAAACTCTAAGTGACACTTCCAAACAACCACTATTATCCAAGAACTCCAAAATACTTCTGCAAATGTAGGAGCCTCAAAAGAATATACTTCAAAATTTCAATACAAAATAGACCAAACTGGCTAATCAAATTGACTCCACAAAGGAATCAGGCCATGGCTGGCCAGAGTAATTGGCATGACAAGCTATACCACACTCAAGAAAACTTTATCCTGCAAGTAGGTATGAAGAAATGGTTCAGTATAGGGAAGCAATTCATAGGTGTGAATCCAAGTGAAACAATTCCCAAAAGGTAAGTGATTGAGTAAATTATTGTTAATCAGGAAACAGTATTACACTTGAATCCATCCTACACACTGAAAATTATTTTTCCTAAAAGCTCCGTTTGGGAGTTCATAAGGGAAGGGAATAGAATGGAATGGAATGATCATAAGGGAATGGAATAGAACGGAATGGAATGGAATGTATTTAAGCAATAGAAAGAAATGGAAAAGAATGGAATGGAATGGAATTAAGTAACCTTGATTGGATGTTTTAAAATGAAGGAATAGAAAGGAATGGAATGTAAATAATTTTGTTTGAGAGCAACATGGAGGGAATGGAATGAATTCATTTTATAACAATATTACTATTAGACCCTTATTTTAAAATAAATAATTGAATATACAGGGGTATTTTGGGAGTTTTAGTAAAAAAATCATTAAATCTAATTTCATTCCCTCCCATTCCTCCCAATTTCGAGGGGAATGAAAATTTGAGGTTTTAAGGGAATAGAGAGGAATGAGTGTTCCCTCCTACTCATTCCATTCCCTTCTACTTAAACTCCCAAACAAGGGAATGAACTTTCCATTCCCTCCATTAAAACTCCCAAACAAGGGGAAGGGAAGAATGTTCTAAAATTATTCTTTTTATTCCTTTCCATTCCATTCCATTCCCTCCTCCCAAACGAGGCCTAAAAGTCACCACATAGGCACATACAAAACAAAAAATTGCAGGAATCATGTTGCACCTTTGCATAGGCACACACAAAACAAAGATTGTAGGAATCATGTTGCACCTTCAAATACATTCCAAGATCTTCTAACTCCAACCACACACATGAAATAAAACACATTCCATACAATTTTCCATTCCTAGATATACTGACAAAAGGCATGGCCGAACCTATAGTCCAAACACCAGCTAATATCCTACCTGCAACAGCAGATTGCCCTACAAATCCCCTCCCATGGATTCCCAGTACCTTAATAAACAGACTCTCTTGCAAGGCTCATACACTGTCATCTAAAGGTTATAATAACAACCATCCTAGCCTTTCTGGGCCGCGCGGGGCGGGGGGTGGTGGGGGGTGGGGGGGGAATCACTTACACCCCAAAGATCCCTCATGCTGATAGGTTAAATTCCATCTTTAAACTCCTACGACCAACAAACCTCATAAGATAGTTATATTTGAAATCAATTTAAGTGGACATTTTTCATTGGTCCTTCTACATCTCTAATTCCTTGAACCAACAAATTTATTTCTCGCTCTCTCTTCCCCCCCCCCCCCCCCCCCCCCTCTCTCTTTCTCTCTTTAACCAGTGAGTTAAACATGTATTGAATGAATCTTAAACCCTCCATCTTGCTCTTCCAAAGAGAGGAAGTGTCGTTTGAAATAGAGCTCATTAACTTCTCGAACCAACATATTTCTCAATAGTCAATCCCATCCTAGCAATAACACCCATCTCAAAATTTGCAAATAAAACTACCTACCAACCACCTCTCCCAAACCCCGCAAAAGCATAAGCTTTGTGAACTGGATGAGACCCTTTTTTTTATCCTATCAATAAACACAATTCAAAAAACCTAAAGAACTAATGTACCCATCTCAACCAAAACCACCTTAGTATCCTCACATTCATCATTAATTACAATAATGATACCATCAATGTTGGTAATGCATATTATAATAAATAAAAAATTTTAAAAATTTGAAAAAAAAACTAAAACTAGGCTAAAACAACACAGTGCATATAACGAGGTTGTATATAAAGAGAAAAGTAATTGAACAACAATTAAGAATAAAAATTAAAAAAAAAAAAAAAAAAAAACCTTCGTTGATCTCGAATTCTTCGAACTCGTCATCGTCTTCGAACAAGTCAACCTTGGGATCTTCAGCAGCTACTTTGGCATCCTTCTCCATTATGCGACCTAACTGAAACCTGCAATTCCGACGACAACAACAACAAAAAGCATAAGAAATTATAGGGTTTTGTTTTGTTAGACCAAAACGCGCTCGAATTTTTGAATTATAGTAAAATTGAAACATTTAATGGAATAAGTAATAAGAGGTTGATTTGAAATTAGCATACCGTACAGATAGAAAGCAAAATCGTAAACCCTAAATCGCAGAGAGAGAGAGAGAGTAGTGTTGAGGGGTTTCTTGCTGCTTCAACCAAGTGACTATGTATTCGATGTTTCTTTTCTTACGTGGCGACTTTTCTTTCTAATTTTATTTTGTTTTTTGTTTTAATAATATTATTCTGATAATATTTGAAACAATTATTAAGATTAAATTATAAATTACAACTTCTAATTTTGATTCATTTCAATTCAAGACACTTAATTGTTAATTTTTATTTCAATTATTTAATTTAATTTTTTACAATTTTTTTACTGTTTTCAATTCATTCATTTAATTTTTTTTTTCATTTTAATTATTTAATTTTAATTTATTTTTTCTTATAAAAACTTTATTTTGTTTTGAATTTTATTGTTTTTCATTCCGTCTATTTTTTTTTTCATTTCAATTATTTAATTTTAATATATTTTTAATAAAATTTTTTTAAAAAATTTAGCCATCTAATTAAGTTAATTTCAGTATTTTTTTTAAAAAAATTTCTAAAACAATTTTTTTTTTTTCATTTTTTAGGTGAATTTAATCTTACGAATTGGATGGAGAAGAACAAAAGGATTATATTGAAAACAAATGAAAATAAAAATACTGAAATGAAACTTATATGAAAAAAAAAAAAAAAAACTTTGGACAGTTACATATGTATTATAGTTTAAGTTTTTTAATTAAATTCAATTATGTAATTATATTAGCCAATACAATATAAATAATGTTATGTTTTCAATTGATAAGTAAATGTAACTATTTTGCTACTAAGAGTTTTTTGGCTCAACTGACATTTTTTATGTTTTTTGTATGCTCGATCCCTTACAAGTTAATTGATCCCTTACAAGTTAATTAAGGAACTCAATTTAAGTTTTATTCTTAATATATTATATTTATTAGTAAAAACTGTCTAAACTATAAATAAAATAGAAAAAATAGAAACTATCACAAAAGGATAACTAATCTTAAAAATAAGCTTAGAATATATTGGATTTGTATTTTTGTGAGGTTTAATTATTTTATTAAAGAGAATATTATATAAATTCTCACCAAAATAATGCTAATGACACATGTTTCGCAATTTTTTCGTAGCTTATTGAGATGGTAAGTTGCAATTGGTATCATTTCTTCACCTACCAACGTGTCTCTAATGATTTGGATTAGGGGCAATTTTTGGAATCTTTGAAAGGACTTCTGAGTGTTCACATGTTAAGAGTGAATATCTACATTCTCGTGGCTTAATTATCCTAAAAATCTTACCAACATTCTAATAAAGCCAAAAGTATTAATTACATTCCTAAATATCCAATTTGTCCCATATTACAGTCCTCTAGATGTTGGAGATATTATATTTGCTAATTATGCGCTACATCTAAGTTTGTAATAGACCAAAAGAAAAGGGCTTCATTTGATTGGGAGGGTGACAAAGTGGAAAGATAGAAAGTATGTGTGTAATTTCCATCCTCTCCCTTTTCACCCAAGCAAACATAGAAAAAAAATGAAAAACAACAACAAAGATTAGAAATGGGGCTCCTAATGGACTAATAAAAAAAAGGAAAACCCTCTTTTCTTTAAGCTTTATTTATGCATCTAATCAATCTTAGATTGATTAGAGGGATAGAGAGAGAGAGATATGAAAAAAAAAATAACAAAAGAACCAATTAGTTGCATTCCTTAGTTAAATACAATGGAATAGCTGTAATGCCTCTACAAGAAGAGGCCTTAGGAGGAAAATTTATAACTTGTTCACCTTTTTTTTAATGAGATTATAACTTGTTCACTTTGTGGTTACTAAACCTTTTTTTTTTACCTGCCATCCTAGAGTTTTAGTTTTTTGTGGTTACATTGGTAGTATCATTGGCAAAATGAGCAATATAAACCTACAGCATGTTGATAATGATCATCAATCATTGTTGAAGATTTTATATCTGAGTTGATTAAAAAATATATATATCAGAACTGAGCAACGTTGCTGAAAATAGAGAGAACAAACAGAAAAAAGAGAATTACATGATTTGAAAGCATCCCTACAATCATGAAAGCAAGTGGTTACAGATTTACACTGAAACATAAGGGCTTAACCCACTCCACTCTGCCCGTTAGACCTCTAAACTAGAGACCAATGTTACTTTCTCATTCAGAATATGAGGCACAATCTCTAACAATCATCTAAAATTTCATTCCTTGACATGTAGCCATGTAAACTCTAAAGTATTTAGACCATGAGCCTGACCTTAACTTCAGCATATCCTATGCATTATCAACTCTTTTAACACCTTATGGATGTATACAGCATATTTGTAGCTAGCAGCGTATCTGGAAACGGCAGTTAGTGAGAATTAAACAAATCCATGGTCATGAAATGGGGTACGGCTTAAGTTTTCCTTTTTTTTTTTTTTTTTAATACAAAATCCGCAGTCTTTATTGAGCTGTCTTGCGTACAATGTTATGCTAGAATATTCTTTTACAACCAAGTAACTGTCATAAACTGTAATAATTGTCTGTCATTTCTTTTTCTTGAAGATCTTCTGTGCAATTAGCCATAATGAAGCAGTAGTAACATTTCAAGCTGTAAAAGAAAACTGTAATTTCAGTAAGCATTAGCCGGCAACAAGACTTTTTTTAACAAGAAAGTAATACAATATTAATTATTTAATGCTTTCATTCCAATGATGCATTCAAACCTTTCTCATCGTATTCATAAACAAATTGATATTAAACAAGTAACAAGAAACTTCCAATCATTTGCTGTCCATGAAATTCTTATACAAAGAAGAACAATGTAGTAGAACAAACAAATCAACCATCTCTCTTTCTCTCTCTCAACAAGTTGTTATCTTTCAAGCTCCTCTCTGCTGCTTCAATTCTGCATAATTGAGATCAATCTCAAGATTTGGCCAAGTAGGAAGTCTAAGCTCCATATACTTTTAAGCATCCAAAGCTACCTCATTATACTACATCTCAACTTTGGTCATATTACTTAATGGTTTTGGCATACTTGAGAGCTACCAGCAAGAGGTGAGAAAGGTACCCCTCTCTTCCCACTACCCCAAGACAAGGTCCACAAGGATCCAAATTTCATTGATATATCCACTTTTCACTCACTTTTTAGTCTTCACTTCTCCATTTATATTTGCTTATTCCCTACATTACAAAAGCCTACTTGTTTGTTCAATGCATAAAACCAATTTCAGATTCTCACATATGGCATAGGAGTGAGATTTCAAAGCCAGTCTCCATTATCTACATCTTCATTCTGATCACCACACTCAAAATTGCAGTTTCTCAGCCTCCTGAGCCAGACTGCAGCCTTGACTTAAAAAAATTTCTGGCCTTAAATTATTCAGATCCTGAAGGAGAAGATTGAGGTGGATTTTTAAACAGAAATAGTTGTGGGTTAACATTTGATGCTAACCTTTATGCACTGGGAATGCAGGCAAATCAAACAGGACAAATATATATAAATTCCAGTGAACAAATAATTTGTCTGGATTCAATGAATAGTGTTCAAGGTGATATTTTTGGTTGTGGTGTTGAGAAGCTAACTAGAGGAGCTGGTGGCTGCTCTGACTTCTCTGTTGAAGATGTCACTAGTAGGATGGGAGATGATTTGAGGAGATTGAATGAGAATTGTGAACTCGTGAACTCTGATGGAGAATTTGAGCAGTCATGCAGTTCTTGTGGGAGGACTTGGGAAAACATAAGTGGAAGTGATTCAACATCTACCTATGCTGACTCCAAGAATGAAGCAAATATCTGTAGGTTTGCAGTGCTAGTGTCCTTAACAGCTAGTGGACTTGAAGATGAGAATCATGTCCTTGCACTTTATAGATGCATTGGGGCACAAAAGATTACTGGTAAGTAGGTTGGTGCAACATTGAATGAAAATAATAAATATTTTCACACAATTTTTGTAGTACCATATACATTACAAAATGATCAGTTCTAACTAATCTTGACAGAGACCCAAGCATCAGAAGGTAAAATCAAGAAAAAAATTAGCTCAGGTAATTCTTCACCCATCATTGTATCAACACTTACATTTTCAAAAATTGCAATTATCAGATGGTGTGTCCTTCCATCCTGACAGCAACAAACTTAAATGGAATTAGGTGTATGGATCCTAGTCGGATTTGGAAGCATTGTAGGCATTGTGGTGACAGTAGCTATTGCTAGTAACATCTTGACACAAAGAAGTCCCAAAGCAACCCCAGTACCAAAAAAGATGGTATGCCTTAAAACTTTCGTAAGGTGTGAGTTTTACATGGATATAGCATATGGGACATATTTATATACTAATTTAGTTTCTTCATGTAACAGCATTTAAAGATATGTTTCCACAAAAGCTTGCTTGTCCAAAAGTTCCTATCAAGGAGGAATATTCAGCAACAGATAATCTGAGTGAACTAAATTTCATTGGGGAAGGAACTGCTGGTGAGCGCATACATAGTGGCAACAAGGCTCTTATTACTCTCTCAAAAAAGCATATACACAAATATGAGTTATACATCATTGTGACATATCCTAAAAATTACATTCAAGTGATGTGATCATTACCACCATCTTCCCAGGCCTAGACTAAATTGGTTATGCATTGAGATCTTGATCCACCATATTATCTTATTTAGAGACATTTTTCTGAACCTTCCACATCTGCCAGAATGACATGGTGTCACAGAAAGATAGAGGCATATCCTAGTTATTTCTGTTTGATAAGTTTTACTTTGGCTTCTTCTCAAAAAAAAAAAACTTTAGGTTGTTCAACCCCCACTTTTTAACTCTGAATTTGCCAGACTGGGTGTGATCAGTTTGAGGATATTAAAACTTTGGATGTTGATATGTTTTCTGTATTGTATTAGGTAAGGTGTATAAAGGCATACTATCAAATAACCAGCATGTTGCCATCAAGCACATAATCGATGATGGGAAAATCCAATCTTTTGTCAGGGAAGTTACAAGCTTATCACATGTCAGACACCCAAACCTTGTTGCACTGATGGGCTGTTGTGTAATGGAAGATGAGTACTTCCTTGTCTATGAGTTCTACCCCAATGGAAACCTCTCAGAGTGGCTTTTTGGTATTATTAGATTTAACATGAAGTTTTACTTTCTTTTTACAATTTCCAGTCACAAAAAAGCTGATGAATATAAAGTGATGCACAACAGGGAAAGATAAGGTCCTGACCTGGATCCAAAGGCTTGAGGTTGCGATTGATAGTGCTAGAGGTCTTTGGTTTCTCCACACATATCCAGAAGGCTGCATTGTACACCGTGATATCAAGGTATGTCAGAAAAATGTAGTTCTATCATCCCTCCTAACGAGATCAATATGCATATCAAACCAAGAAACTACATGGTGGTGTGGTTTGTACATAATACTATTGAGATCTCTCTCCTTGGAGGTTTTTTTTTTTTGTTGATAAACCTCTCTCCTTGGAGTTGTTACTAATACTCTCTTATGGAAGATACCTACACTTTAGATATGGACCATAACAAAACCAACTCTCTATTTTTACCTCTAAAGATTCCATTGAACTAAGCTACTCAAGTTATTTTTCTTCAAAAAAGGCCTGCTAGTTCCCCATGTGCACTGAAATTTTAATGGCACCTTGATAAAAAGCCCACCTTTACAAAAGATGATAGTACTGAATTATAAGAATCGATTAAAAAAAAAAAAAAAGACATGGCAATATCTATGTTAGTTTAGATAAAACTTTGTTCCTTTTACAGTCAACAAACATTCTTCTGGGGGCAAACTTTGAAGCCAAGCTCTCAGACTTTGGATTGTCTAAGGTCATTGACATGGGTGAGAGCTATGTAAGTTCAGAAGTTAGAGGAACTTATGGATATGTTGATCCTGAGTACCAAAGCAACCACCGAGTAAATTCATCTGCTGATGTCTACAGCTTTGTATAGTAATTGTACAGATTGTCTCCGGAAAGAAAGTCATTAATTTGAATCTGAAGAAGCCAATGCCATTTGAGTAAAATGGTCAGTCATTGCTCCATATTCCCTTTACCACTCTTGATTTATCTTTGAACAAAGTTAATTAAGTTAATGCTATTGCTTTCCAGGCAAGGGTGCATAGCAGAAGTGGCAGATTTGCAGAGTTTTCTGACCCTAAACTTGATGGGGAGTACTCCACGGAAGCTTTTGATCTAACACTTCAGCTGGCTCTATCATGCACGTCACTTAAGAAAGAAAGACCATCTATGGAGCAGGCTGTTGAAAGATTAAAGGAGACCCTTGAGATATCAACAAGGGCAAAAGCCGGTGCTCCTCAAACTACGCCAGAACAGTCTTTCACGTCATAAGACAGAAATTCCTGATAAGATTTCCTAATCATACAAAGAATGTTTCTTGTAGAGACTTAAGAAGTGCCATCTGTCTAAATACCAAAACAAAAATCATTATGTTCCCGGTATCACCTATCTAATAGAAACTAGAATGGTCAATTTTAAATTTGTATTTTGGAACAATAATGAAGCATACAGTATGTTATAAACGTGTCAAGGAGTTCTTGAACCTCCAGCTAGCCTTGTAGTTAACGGCCATACGCTCTGAGCTTTTCCAACACTTTTGTCAAAATAGCCTCTTCCTTATGTTTCTTTCCTTTTGTCTTTTGTTTATAGATTATATAAAGCACACATATGACTGTATTCATACCATGTGGATGTGGTTTCAGTACAAGATTAAAGCTGGAATGCTACTCTGGCCTCAGCCTTGGCAGCCTTCTCAAAAAGAGCTTTGCCCCTTGTCTGCCACCTACTTTTTAGTAACTAATGTAGGGATGGGCAGAAAAGCACAAGAATGTTTAAAATTTCAGAGATCCACATGCCAGTTTTGAAAGTGAAGCAACTAATTGGTCACAAAATAAGGAGTAATTGTAAGATGTAGATAAGTTAATGTGTCAGACAAATTAAATCATAGCAATGAAGAGACTGATTTGAATTACCACCAAGTAAAAGAACTTTTCATACAAGGCAAAGTAAGCTATTTGCTCATGTATAGACAATAATAAGATTTTCCATTCATGAAATCCCACCCGTTGGTGCTGTTTCCCATGCATATTTGGCAGCATCGGTATGGAAAATAAAAGATATTACAGCCACGCTGGATTCTTCAGGGGAGTAACAACGGCCTTAACTTGCAAGTAGTTGCTAAGGCCATACATCCCTTTTTCTCTCCCATTGCCACTCATCTTGTTCCCACCGAAAGGTATTGCAGCATCAAAAACGAAATAACAGTTTATCCATACTGTCCCAACACGCAAAGCACGAGTCAAGGTGTTGGCAGTGTCTATGTTCTTAGTAAAAACTCCAGCAGCCAACCCAAATTGAGTTGTATTCGCCCTTCGTATCACTTCATCAAGAGTCCTATCATAGGTAAAAGTAATTTAAAAAGTCGGTTAAAGAAAGGATGGCTATTGAAATATGGATAACAATTCAAAGTTATGTATTAATGTATGCATAATAGAGTACTTGAATTTTAAGATGGACTGTACTGGGCCAAAGATCTCTTCCTTTGCTATCAACATGTTGTCCTGATTGGAATAAGGGCTTAAAATGTATTAGTTCCATGCCTCCCTTTATATCTATGCATTGACTCATTTTTCTTTTGGTTTGGTAGAAGTGATACCTCAACATTTGAGAAAACAGTGGGTTGAATATAATAGCCCTTGGAGCCAACTCTTTCACCTCCATATTCAAGCGTAGCACCACTTTCAATGCCTGATCTTATGTAGTTGAGGATCTTTTTGAATTGGTCACCATTAATCTATAACATTCAAAACCTCCATTAATCAGTATAACATTGTTGCACATAGACATGCTATTTAAAGATTTTCAGTTTGTTGTATTTTAGTTGGAGGGATAGGGAGAGTATTACCTGAGGACCTTGTTCAACCCCCTTCTTGAAAGGATCTCCAACTACACGTTTCAATGCACGTGCTTTTGCTTTCTCTATGAATTCATTGTATACGCTTTCATGTACAAATGTGCGAGATCCAGCACAGCAACATTGGCCCTGCAGATAACAGTCTCAGCACAACCTTTTTTTTTTCTTTTTTTTACCAACTTTCAGGTATAAAAACATAGGAAGTAAGTGTGCTTCTTATATTATGAATAACTAATAATAAGCTTTGAATGGCAAACCTGATTAAAGAACACAGCAGAATGTGCATGCTCAACAGCCATATCAATGTCAGCATCCTCACACACAATAATAGGAGATTTTCCTCCAAGCTCTAAAGTCACCTTCTTAAGATTGCTTTTTGAAGCCAGTCCAAGTACTATCTTTCCAGTTTCGGTTGACCCAGTGAAATCAAGCTGCAAAAAGAAAGCTTCACAGTTTTAGGTGTGTAGATAGAATTTGATTTGAATACAAAGATTTAAAAAGAAAGGGCAGTAAAAGATGAGGTAAATTTAAAATGAACGAATGTATATTTTCAATCTACAATATTTATCAATGCAGAGATCACTTTTGAAAATTATAAATTTAAAGCTCGTAAACTACCTTGTCAACATCCATATGACTACAAAGTGCTGCACCAGCAGTTGGACCAAAGCCAGAGATCACATTAAGAACACCAGGAGGAAGTCCAGCCTGTCAGGCCAAATGCAATATTTAAGAACATCAGAGTTAATCAAATAAGGATGTTTATTTGTTCCACTTTGTTTACTCCTATTATTAGAAAACTTCCACTTGGAAGCAAAAGTTTTCCTGGTGTGTATATATACAAAATTAAAAATTTTAAAAAAAAAAATTGTGATGTTAATTTATATATTAGTATCATGTCTGGATAGGAACTCAAAACCATATGTAACTTAGTGAATTTGAAATGCTAAAATCTGACAAACAGAGAGCAGAAACAGGATATATAATATAACCACCTTTTGTATTACACTGATATGAGATACAGTAACCTAGGCTGTACATCAAAGAACTTGGATATATAAAATAAATAAATAAACTTATACATGCATGTGCATATGTACACATGCACCCATGGAGAAGTATGCATCATAATTCTACCTCAAGGAATAGCTTTGACACATAAAGAGCAGACAATGGTGTTAGCTCTGCAGTCTTCAGTACCATTGTGTTACCACAAGCTAAAGCAGGCCCAACCTTCCAACAATATATTAGAAGAGGAAAATTCCATGGAACAAGCTGCCCTGCAACACCAATGGGTTCGTGCAGGGTCTGGACGTGGTAAGGTCCATCAGCTGGAACTGTGAGACCATGAATTTTATCTGCCCAACCTGAAGATTATAGTGATTAAGTCATAAAATGGCAACTCATCTACATAAGCAAGTATGAAAGAGAACTCATAAGATATTCATTTTTTGCAAGACATACCAGCATAATATCGAAATGTTCGTATCACCAATGGTATTTCAACATTGGCAGCCTGTTCATATGGCTTCCCATTATCCCAAGTTTCAAGTGCTGCAACTTCATATCTGTGCTTTTCCAGTAAATCAGCAAAACGATATATTATACATGATCTTTCCTGGACATATTAAACAATGAGTTAGAATTTAAGATAAGTTGAATCTTTTATATGCAGCAACATCCCCCAATTAACACACCAAAAAAGAGGTGATGAAAACGTTTGCAATCAAATAGTGACAGAGTAGAATTATCAGCCGCTTATTCCTGGGGATGTAGGCATACTGCCATATAATGTAAATCTCTAAATTGATTTTCTCTCCTCTCAATTTTCACTAAGATTGCTCAGAACAGAATTTCCCAACAACATCTAATCTAACTATAAATTGAAAGAACAAAAATTTTACATAAGGAGTCATCTTTGGCCATGGTCCCTCATCAAACGCCTTGCGGGCAGCTGAGACAGCACGGTTTACATCTTCAGTGTCACCTTCAGCAACATCGGTAATCACTTCTCCTGTCCTAGGATCCAGTGTCGGAAAAGTTTTTCCTAAAACCAGAAAATTTCTTCCAATTAAGTTTTGTCTCACAATTTCTTAGTACTGTAAGGAATGTAAAAGAGATGGTACTGAAGTTGTATGATATACCATACATATATAACAACTGCAAATTTTATGTATCTTCTACTTGTCATTAAGAAAAAAATCACAAAATGAGAGGCTAACCTGATGCAGCATCAACAAATTGTCCATTGATGAGAAGTTGAGTATAATCTATTTGAACAGTTGGTCTTATTGGTTCCTCAATAGCAACAGAGGTACTAAACCTATTAATGGCTCTTCCCCAGCTAAAGTAACGACCTGAAATTTAATTATTTTAGTCATGCATTCACTATGTCTCCAAAGATGTGAAATTTCATGGACTGAAAAAGATGCAAACAGATCAATATTAAACCTCAAATAAAATCATATCAACTTTGAATTGATGTTATTTATATGTAGTTTGTACAAACCCAAGTTAAAACTAGTTTGGGTTCTGCTTTATATGCAGTTTGAATGAATTAGAACCAACTCTTTGACTAAAAAAAAATAAATTGAATAAATTTGAAACTAGTTATGCTGTTCATAGCTGGCCCTATTCTATGACTTGCCAAGCCCCCAAGAATGGTACTAACTCCAGTTTTCATTCAATCTTTAAAAAGATGCATAACTAAGGCAAATTTAACTCAAAAATCGATCCTATGCAAGACCAATTCCCTTATTCCTTCTATATGATGTTATGAATTCTGTCAAATCAAAGGCAATGGTGTCTCTTGCCACAATCCACATTATTTTGGACCTTCCTCTTACATTTGCATGGTCTTTCCTACTGAACTATATAATCTAGTGACATATAAAATGATTTCTAGGTCAAAGGTTAATATATAAGACAAAATTTAGGTATAAATTCTTACCTATTATATGTCTACCTTAGGTCGTTATAATATTTATCTTAGGTTTTTAAAAAACTCAAACACACGATTGTATTGATCAGCGCTACACAAACAATGTTATCTTTCCTAAGGACAATTAAATTTAATGTAGCCATGAGTTTGAATTTAATTGATGAACCTAAGATACAATACCTAAGAAACTTTACATAAGTTTTACCTTAATATATATTGCAATAAATCTAGAAGCACAAAACTTTTTACAACCGTTGACATGATTTGTTTTGATTGGTACATAAGGAAAATGATGTAAGTGATAAACCCATATAAAAGTGATGATACTCTAATCACAACTTGTCACCTTAACAAGTTTTGAAACTCTTTGTTTAGTAGCCTATCTTGATGATATAATACATATAAACATATATGGTCCACTGAGCAACAATTAACTAGAAAAAAAAAAAGTACCTAGAAAAATAACTAGAGAGTATAAGTAAACTGTAATCAGAAACATTTCATTGAAAATTTTAACAAATCCCAATCTCATTTTTTCAGCATTTGCATTTGTTTTTTCAAAATCAATGGAAGAAATGGAGTTTGTGATAGATTTTTTTAATAAAAAAAATACAATAAAATTTCAACCTATAATGTTCATTTACTCCATGATAATTGCTTTTATTATTAGGCTAAGAGGTGGGGTTTGAATCCCAAATTTCTTATTTTATGACAAGAGACTTTGTTAATTGAATTAACTAAACCCACAGAGTGCGTAGAAGATGTGTAAAAGTGATGCTTTTAAAATAACTATATTTTTAAAATAGGGATTTAAGTTTAAATATTAGAAACAAAAATCGCATTAACGACATAATATAAATTATAATAAAATATATAGCCAAACGACACAAATTATTAAATTTAAAAGAGAACTTGAGAATCAATAATCAATCTTAAAAAATTAAATTATTAAATGAATATACTTATATACCTATCTTTGAATTATTAAAAAAATACAAATAAAGGACTAAAGCAGATTACGATTACAAAGTAAAAAACAAAATGGGTACAATAATAGTGAAGACTTATAATTAATCAATCTCAGCATAGAGAGTGGCTTGGCCAGACCCAAGTTCACCAAAAATGGCAGAAACTATCTAGTGGACCTGCAGTTGCATAAAATGGATGTGTCAGTGTCACACTGCAAGTGAGATCCACAGACCCATGGATCCTCTTACTTTGAATGTGTGACACCCATTGCATGCTAATTGCAATAAGTGCTGAGTGCACTATCTATACCTAGATACTGCCTCCAAAAAAGGATAGAATAAAACCTCTACCACTTATTAGCAGTGAAAATTATAAGATCACTGAAACCTAAGTAACTCACAACAATAAATGAAAACAATATTAAGATACAAACCAAAATTGTTAGAAATTTGAATGCAAGGCCTTCTTCAATTAAAAACAGAGTAAATCAACAAATTCAATTCAAAACATGAAAGATGAAACATCCAATAATCTTCTGTCAAAAAAAAAAAAAAAAAGAGTCAGTAAGTGCATAAATACATGTCTAAAAGTGTTTGAGAAGTGAAAGGTAGTGGCTTTAATACCCAAAGATCGTAGAGAACTAGTAGAAGAAATTGAAAGTATAGAGGAGAGGCTTCGAGTGGCCATGATGTGCACAAACTCTTTGAAAGGGTATCTAATTAAGAATTGTAATTCTCTAGTCACTGTAACTCTCACTCATCCACTTTGCTAGCTTTTTTTTTTTTTTTTGGGATATTTCAAAGGGCTTTCATTCCCTTTTGATATCCAAATTTAGAGCAGAGATTCTAGAGCACACCACATGGACATGGAATACGTGCGTGTTAAATAGAAGCTGACACACTTTTTGAAAACAGTGTTGGGTGCGTCACGCACACATTGATCCAGCCCACACAAGATTAGAGCTTCGGCTTGTCAAAAGGTGGCCGACAGGTAGCCATGTGCATGACTTGAACTTTAATTATTAAAATAATCTTAAGAATCTTAGGACAGTTTGGTAATATTGTTTCTATTTTTTAAAAATATGTATAATTAAAAGAAGTGTAAAATAGGTTTAATATTATTTAAAAATTAAAAACATGTGTTTAAACTTTGGTAACAAATCGTTTTTGGTGATCCTTGGAGTGATAGGCGGCTACAACAATTCTGAGGATAGAGCAAAGAAGAAAATTTGGTGTGCTAGAAAAGACAGCCGAGAAAAAGAGAGTTGTTCGTGCAAAAAAAAATAGTAAGGAGATGAAAATAATGTCACTTATGAGAGAAATAATTAATGTTTTTAAGAGCAAAGAAAACAAGAAAATTTTCATTAATTGTGAGACATTTATTAGAGGAGTTAATTTTAAGTTAGGTATAAACTTAAAAATTATTGTAATTGATTTGATAATAGTGTATTGATTTGAAGTTTATTCTATGGTTTTTCTCTTTAAAGAAATTTTTTTTTTTTTTTTTAAATATTTGTGTTATTGTATGCGATTATTATTTTGAACTAGTCACAAACCCGCGCGTTGCGCGTGATAAATTTTTGATTTATTATTATTATTATTATTATTTTTTATGATTGTGTTATTATTTTGAATCATTTTCAATGTATTACTACTTAAGCCCGTTCAATAGTTGGGCTTCGATATTGAATTTTAAATAATTTTAAATTCAAATAATTTTGAATAATTTTCAATATATTACTACTTAAGCCCTACCAACCATCATTTAACCGTCATTATAGCAAAAAATCATTTCAAATAACTGGTGGATAATATGAACACCCTACCAATAATATGAGGACTATTTTAGCAAAGCATTTCATTTTAGAGAGACCTGAAGAAATATTCCAGTTTGTGTGAACTTGCAATTTAATAGATAATCCATTATAATTTGGCAGAAACCAAAAGATAATATAAAAATTATTTTAGCACAAAAGAAGATAATATAATCTCAATTTTATAATAGCCATTTCATTAATTCAGAGTTGGACATACTTTACGAAATAATCTAGTTGTTGAACTTGAAATTTAATAGATAATCCGTAATCAACTGATAGAAAATATGAACAACCTACACAACCAAAAGAAAATATAAAAAATATTTTAGCATAGCCTTTTCATTTTATAGCTGTTGAACTTGCAATTTAATAGATATTCCGTAATCAATTGGTAGAAAATATGAACAACCTACACAACCAAATAAAAATATAAACAATATTTTAGCATAGCCTTTTCATTTTATTTATAATTAAAAGTTAGAAATACTTGAAAAAACAATCCAGTGTCAAAACATCTAAATTAATAGGTAACTTGTGAGCAACTGGTAAGTAAAATAGTAATCAAAACGGTGACATGTGTCCACATCATTGAACACCAAGACCTTTTTTTTTTTTTTTTTTAATCTTTTGATAAATGAACACAAACACTCACATGCAAATACACACTCAAACACTAAAAATATATATATAATATTTTATGTCATCTATCTATAGTGTCTTCTTGCTTGGTAAGTAAGTTCACACATGTATCATGAAGACCATTTTTCTAAGACTATTTGGAGATTCCTGTCTTTATGCAGTTCCGTTAAAAATTAAAATATCACAAGGTAAGACCAACCCAAAAACTTAAACTATAATAGTTTTTTAGACCAACCTCATTCTTTTTAATCTCCCTCCTTTTTTGCTTTTAATCTACCTTTGTTTTTACTCTTTCACTTTGTGTTAAAACCTTCCACTACCAAGCATGTGAATTTCGGTCAAAAATTCATTAAATAACTTATTGCTCCACAATTGATTTTCCAACTTCTATAATTGCAGTTAACACCTTCCTTTTGAATGAGATCAATAGACAAAAGACCCAAAACAATAGCAGTTTTATTTTTTTGTACTTCGAAATGTATTATGTATATAACCATGTTTTGAAGCTTGGCCTTTGGTAGCAATTATTTCACAGAATGGACCTCATAAGAAGACTAAATTACTGAACTTTTTTGAGAATCAACTAAATTATTGAACTTAATGAAGTATATAAGGCTACATCTAGGAAATAATTAATTAACCATGTTCTAAGGCATCAAGATGGTTGCTGAAAAATGTCGTAGACACTAATCTCAATGTTGATTTCTTTTTCCTTAGCTCATCGTGCTTAAATAGTAGTGACATGACATAAGAGGCATAGATTTTAAAAAAAGTATGCAGTTAATTAAAACTTCTCAATTTGAGGAAAATATTTCATCAACTTCAAAAATTCTTGAAAAAAATGTTCACTGAGTGATTTCATGATAACACATCTTTGTCTTTTTACACATATATCTCTATATCCTCATCAACTTCAATATGGAAATTTTCACACCTCAGCATAATCACCTAAATGTACAACTTGCCCTCAATATGAAAGATTTAAATAGTAATAAATAAAAAACAATGACAAACAAACAGAAAATAGTGTCAAGGTTTTCTTGAGAGAGAGAGAGAGAGAGATTGAAACAGATATTATATAAATCACAATCTAGTCTTGGATTTTGACATTATTTTTTATTTGAACCCTTATGTGTTACAGTGGCTAAAAATATTAACTCCATGAATCTTCAACAAAATATTTGTTTACAATCACAAACAAATCAAAGTAACCCCACATAGTTATGAAAATTTCACCTTCAGAGCATTGGGGTCTCAAAGGTCAAAAAAATTGATTGTATCATCCTTAAGAGGTCCACAACACCACTTGCCTCTCTGAAATTACAAAGCGCATATATCAAGTTTCATATGCTTTTAACTATGGCATTTATGAAATCAAGAACAGAGGACATTCTGTTGATGACAAATTAACACAAACCTTTGACTTTGATTAAAATTTTGGATGACAATTTTCTATTAAATTGAATAGAGTCAAACTAATCACATATAATGAATTAAACAATTGTGCATAAGCTATATATCACGTGGCTAGATTTAGAAGATTCATCCTAAGTGACACTTCCAGTGTCATTGTCATTGTTAACTTAAATTATCGAGTGGCTAGAAGATGCATTAGAAACATGTACTGCACTATCTGTCAGACATTTTATTAGATATTTTGCATTCAAATAGGCTTCATAACAAAATTCTTATACATGGGTAGGAGCTATTAGTTAACAATTCAACCATGGATACCTTTAGTTAATTTTTTGTGAACACATGGAAGAAGAACAATTGAATGTGAAACCACATGACAAATCCAATTGAAACTTCTGGTTTTGTTGCTGATGCCACTACTAATGATTATGGTTCTGATATTATGATGGTTTTATTGTTCTAAAATGCTCTGAAATTTGCATGAAATAAAATAGATTTGCGATGCAATCCTCCACTCTATTTAGCATTCTAGCTATCCAAAACAATTCCATTAAAATTTTATGAATAGGAATAAAATGGATAGTCCATCAATTAATCCAATTCAAAACACACGCTAAATTATAAACCAATCCCAAATCTAATCTTATTATCGATTATCATGGCTAATTTAGCACTTAGCAAACTTTATTTTATTTTTATTTTTTATCCTTTAGGTAGCATTCAAATTTGGCTTGATAGTCCTACAATACACCTAGCATTTTTACTAAAAAATACATTACAATTTTCCAGAAAGCAAAACATAAAGAACATTATAGTATTGCATCCCTTCCTCATTCTGATTGTGCGAGGTCTTTCATTGATCAAAACAAAGATAACATAGTCTTCATCCCATACCCACAATTATGAGAGGGGGAAATGCCACAACAAATAATTATATGATCACATAGTAATTCAACTTTTGGTTGTTCTTTCCCTTTTGAAATCATCCTATAATGACCAAGGCAATTAAAATAATAAACCCTAATTCAAGCATATTATAGCAACAAATACAATTTCAAAGACATAAGATTAAAATTCACTTTGTTAGAGAAAAAACATACAGGTAGCAAACCACTACTACCAATCCATATAAATCAAAAGACAAACTACTGGCAGTATTTCTGCAGCTTTTGTCAGACAGTGCACCAATTAAAAACCACCGCAACCATAACAATCATCCACACCATACCATGAAAGAGGCAGGAACAAAATGCAAAAAGGGAAACCAAAAACATCAAGCAAAATAATGGAGCACAAAAAGAACTGGGGTTTAGAGATACCTAACTGAATCAGCCAGGTTCCGTAAGTATTTATATATTGTGAGGAGAGGAAGACAGCAAGGAAGGAACTCAGATAAGCAGCCGTTACTGTGAAACCGTAGAGCAGGAAGGTGGGGAGATTTTAAGACTCTTTGGTTGTCCTTGAAACCGTTACTATGAAACCATAGTGCTGAAGCGTATCATGCTGTGCTTCTCACGCACAACCCTTCAAGGTTCCACGGTTTCAAAACTTTCCTTTAAGTTGAAAAGGCCTTGGGATGAGCTTTATGGTGGAAGTAAATAGATAAAGAGTGGGCTGGGATTTATTATACATATTTATTATAAGGCTGGGATTTATTATTCTGAAACTTATAAAAATAGTTTTAAAATTGTAGGTAAAATAAAAAATATATATATATAAAAAAAAAAAAAAAGGATTGGGATGACATGGCCGTTGACATGGCTCAACGTAAGCGTAGCGACATTAAACGCTACGCTTCAACTTTTAATAATATATAGATTATTAATATTAGTGATAATATATAGTTCAGACTTGACAAAAACCAGTGACATGAATTTGTTCATTTTGGTAAAAAATAAATTATAAATCCTATTAAAAAAAAAAAGTCGATTTTTCATCGGGTTTTTTTTGTCCCTATGTTTCATGTTTCCCTTGGACATATTGGACCAGAAATTGTCCCCACAAAAGTTAATTTGTTTTGTCTCTTTCTATTTGTCATACTAATTTTATCTGATTTTCTGAAGTCTATGATGGCCATTCACAAATAGTCAATAGACATTATATGCGATTTTGAGATGTATCTGCTCTCTAAAACATTACTGTCAATGTTTTGTCGTTAAGGTTACAATAATTGCTCACCTATAAGATACAGCTAAAGTCTATTCAGTAGAATGTAGACAAGAATTCTTTCTTTTTTTGAGGGGAACGTAGACAAGAATTCTAAAGTTTCGTTTCTAGAGTTCTTTTATAAAATTGTATATTTGACTAAATAAAGAAATTTTTTTTTTTTTGAATTCCATCTATTCCATCCCTTAATTTATAGATAATGAAGAATTTCAATTGAAAGACTCACCGTTTAATTGGCACTTTTCAAAATTCTATATCATAAATAACATCCACGGATTATATTTCAATATATCTCATCTTAATTCAATTAAAAAATAAATAAAAAAGTAGATTGATTTAATTGGGAGGATTATAGCCAAACAAGTCTTCTAAGGGCTTGGTCAAGTTTGTGGACTACAGAAATGCTTCTTCCCCCAGCTATCATGCTTGTAAAGAGAAAATTGAAAGTGGGTGTTCAATATGTGCAAGTGCATTTGTGACACTGAAGAAATTTGAGAATGTGATTCACTCCAGTCTACAGCTATGATTCACACAAATTTCATAAAAATTCCTAACTATTCTGTCATTAGTTCATGTGTCCAATATTTTTAATTGGTTCTTGTACTAGCTAAACATCCTCTCGATCTACAGAGAAATCAGGTTCAACAGGCTTAAATAATTGGGGCATCTTTAAGCTAGTAGAAGCAGGATCACCCCCCAGAACTTTCTTGTTAGCCCCTCTTCTTGTATTTGCAGCAAACTTTGAGGCCAGGAGTGTGACCCCAAGATGCTGAGCATTACTTACATTGTCCCCTGATGGTCTCTGTCCACTCTCATCCTCATAATTCCCATCTGCTAGCTCATCATTGTAGTTACCGTCTTGGTCATAAATTGACATATAGTAGAAGCTCTCCTGTCTAGCCAATTCCTTTGCCTCCTTTTTCTTCCAATATCTTCTCCAAGCTGCTTGTATTAAGCAAGCACCCCATGTCCTCCATTGGTGGGAGTAGTACCTGAATGCATGCTGAATTCTCTTGCTGTGAAGGCGCTTGAACTGACTTGCAACAAACTTAAGGTCCTCGGCTTGAAGTGCAAAAGCTTCGACTTCAGTAAGGGCTCTAACAGTCCGAGTTGAAGAAGGCAGGTTTAGACTAGAGGTTGGCATTAAGGCCCATGTCAGTAATTCCTCACCACAGAAGTCACCAGGTCTAAGGGTGATAGAGTTGAAGAACCCGGACCTTCCTCCATCAGTTGTGGAGCTCTCCAATTGTCCCCTAATGATAAACAGCATCTCATTTACTGGATCACCCTCTCGAACAATGTAGGTGCCTTGGGTGTTCAGTGATGACACAAGGCGTTCACATATGGCATCAAGAAGCTGGTCATCCATTTGTGAGAAGAATAGGACCTGCACAATGAAAATTGACATTTTCACAACCAAGGAGCAATTCCAACAGCAAGAATTTAAATGCTTGCCAACCATCTAGATCCGATTAATTAGCATAAAGATGGTAACCAAGGATGCTGAATTGTCCTATTGATGAAAAGCTAATTGGCCTATTATTATGTAACTGCTATTCATGAAACATGGCACTTTGCTCCATAGGATGCAAAAGTGATTGGAAAGGGGGGAGAAAACACATTTTGGATAAATAATGTAATGCTTAGGAGGGTGAACCATCACATTATTGCACTAAGAGGAGACTCCAGCTAAACAAAAAGCATGACCTGTTAATATATAGATAGGGTTTAGCATTATAGGCCCAAAGAAATCTCTTTAACATTCATACCAATCTCAAGCGCTTCATCCACTGGAAATTTAATGCACCAACATTCACAATGACATATGAACATAGAATGAAATACTGAGATAGACATACACGACGAACGAGTGCAAGACATAAATGCCGTTGAATTTCACGACGAAGGTCCAAGGGTAATGAACGCAATATGGATTCTTCATTAACTCCTCTTGTGGCAAACCATTTGTATTCAACAAACTGAAGAACACGTTCTTGCAGAACTGGAGGTAACTGGCGATGCCTCATCCACTCCTCTGTATCTTTTTTCTTAATCCTCCATTCTTCAAGTCGTACTGTCATCGATTGCAAATAAGTCTTCAACAAGAAAAAAGAAAAGTCTTATTAAATTATCAGTAGTATATGCACAAATGCTACCGCTGAAAATTTTGCATACTGATGTTTTGGACATTTAAATGTATCACAAGATCACGAAGCAATCATTAGAATTAAAAAAAAAAAAAAAAAATGTGCGACTATATATTGTTTTTGCATATGCAAGTTTCCGAATAAGTTCATACAGGTCTCTTGTGTAGGCAAATATTCAATGTTTTATATATGGGTAGGGAAAGAGGCTTCTAGATCATCAACCACAACAAAATTGAGTAAGAGCAGAAAGGAGGTAGCATATGATACCTGCATGTTGCCAATAAAAAATGCGAACAGAACTAAACCAAAGATGCATAAAACAATGCAAAATATTGTCTCGCCAAGATATGTGGTTGTCTCCAAAGTCTGTCCATATGAACTGCATAGAGGAAGATATCAGCATACACTACAAGGCATGCTAAACAAAATCATCTATTATCTTGTACTGTATGAGATGCAAGGATAAGAAAACAATTGCAGAAGGTGTAAATTGTATATGGGAGTAAGCCAGTAAGATCATCTGCATAACCTGTTTTCCTAGATGCTATAACTAAAATTAACTTCAACACAACAAGTAGCTTCTACATGTGAGGGAAAATATAAAGAAATTTCAAGTTCCCTTTTTAATTCAAATCAATTTTTGAATCTCATGGTTCTTCTGAAAATATAATTAAAGTGAGCTCCCCCAAGGGCAAAATGTCATTGTTGCAATATGTTATCGCAAAAAGGGGAAAGCAAAGCTTGATTTTTTTATTACTACAATTAAAAGACGCTTTGTGGCCACTTTGTCCAACATATTATCAGTGTCACAGAATGTCCACTCAGTTCTGCTAATATACTATGAGATATGATTAACTAATTATGATCGTCTAAATAATTTAGACTCAAAAATTAAAATATTTGGCCAATATTTATAAACACAAATGAGTATCATAAATCCACCTATTGATTAATAATCAAACTCAGTGGACAACCTAATGGTTGGCCAAAAAAGGAAAAGACAGCCTGAAGGGCATATTATTACCATCAATCCCCAGCCAAGGTATTTCTACCAATACAGAGTAAGTCAATTTAGCGCTTCAACGTGCTCACAAGTGAATTTAGATGTGACATAAATTCCTCTACAAGAAGCCAAAACCAGAATCCAAAGAGGTATTACAATATCATGAACTGGGCCTATGAAGGGGTGTACCTAAACCTCCTGCATAAAAATCATACCTTAGATTTCTCAAACCCCACCAAAGACAATATAAGTACTTCTCAATAAAACGTGAGGAAGCAACGTCATTAGTAAAAGCAGCTGCAAACATTCCAAACTTAAAATTGATGTCTTCGTTCTTTGGATCACAATTAGAAAGAACATGAGTGATGTTCAGCCAGTATTGTCGTTCAGATTGTTGCAAACTATTACAATCTAAATAACTAGGGAGACAACTCAGAATTCGTGACTCCTTGGCACACTCGGCATTCCAGCAGGAGAACTGCCTCCCTATAGATGATAGATACCATACAGCTCCCAATACCTGCACCAATAGTAAATGATGATAACCATTGAGTTTTAGAGACTATAAGGTAGAGGAAAATAGAAAACATATGTATATGGGTAACCTGGATTTCTTACATGACTGGCTAGCATGTAAAGAAGAAGATTGTATGCAGCTCCTGCCCAAGCAGTCCTGGCAACAACCCCTGTCGTTTTAATAATACGCTGATTCAAAGGGAAGATGAGAAATAGTCTCGGAATATATTGTATAAGAACAAAAAGAGCGAGAGTGTTGTTGGCATGATCAGCTCGGGAGTTTCTTGTTCCTGGAATTACTATCCAGATGATAATCTGCAAGGCAAAAGGTTACAAAATCCTCAAGTGCAAAAGATAAGAGGAACAACTATGTAATTGGAAACAAGACTCTAGTAACTCTATCATATCTATGACATGCCACAGCAACCAAATCCTCCCCAAATTAAACATCTATATAGATTCATAAAAGAATAGTATTTCTCATGAGATATATAGAAAGATTCATATTCTAGGACACTAGGCGAGGAAAATCACAGAGTTTGAACAAAGCTCGAATGACAAGAGTGCATAGTGATTTAGATTTTTATTTATATACATATGCAAGAAAAATTCACAGCACAACTCCATCATGGATATTTTACATCATTTACATGCTATTCCTCCCACCTTTCCTCATCCATATTGATGATTTGATCATTCCACTAGACTGTGACAAGCTGAAATTATACCTGATTTAGCCATACCTAGTTCTAATCAGTTGTCGACACCCGATTACCCAAAAAATTATTAGTAACAATTATAATACTTTCATAATTCATTACAAGTTTCTGTGATTCTTTCAAATTGCTCGTTTGTTATATCGATACATGAAATAAGTAAAGTGGCCATGTCTGAAAACCTAAATAAGAGATGAACCTATAAGATGTCTGGTTTAATTGAACTACACACATGACACCATCAAATAGTCACATATCTGAAGGCCATACAACCCATAGTCCTAAGCTTGGTCCTCCAACCACATAAATAGTACTAACTGTCAACAAAGTCAGCCTATGGTAGCCCTCACTTCACATTTGCTGAATGTAAAACTTCATGAATCTAGCTAGTTACATATAAACCTGTAACAAGTTCCAACCATACCTAACATCTTAGTTCTACTACACTAAGAACAACAACAAAGAATTAGTCACAAAACTTTTGAATCGGTTATAAATCCTTAACAAACTAAATCTGTGTTGGTCACATATATTTTCTAGGGTAAATTACAAAAAAAAAAAAAAAAAAAAAAAAAAAAAAAAAAACAATGCTCAAATTTTAAACGATATTTCAGACCTATTATGTCTCAAGTTTTTAACTTTGTCAATTAAAATCCTAAACTTATGAAACAATTTCAATTTGAATCTCCTGTTCGTCTCCATTATTTATTTTCGTTATTCTAAAAATAAAGCCTTAATGAACTTAGTATATACCTACGTGGTAACAATCATACACACTCACACGATAAACAATCAATCAAATTTGGATATCATATGTATGACATGCCTGTGGTATAGGGAGCGTGGCGGCAAGATCGATGATGAAATCGGACTTCAAGTACCGAACGGCGATCTCTCGAGCGTCCATGACGAGCTCGCCGCGGCCGAAAACCCTGGAACTAGGGGCGACAAAAGCGGTCCTGAACTTCATGATCATGTGGAGGAGGTAGAAGAGATCTGTGATGGAGCGAAAGAGCGTGACGGCGATGCTCAAGCTGGTGTCGGTGGAGAGGCAGGCGGGGCCGCTGACGGAGGGGAGGTAGAAGTAGAGAGGGTCGATGAAGAGAGCAATGAGGGAGGTGACGAGGAAGATTTGGTTCCAGTAGGCGACGATGTCGCTGTCTGGGTCGAGGATTTGGTATTGCCATAAGATGTAGTGGTTTGAAGGTTCGTCTGTGGCGGTGGCGGCGGCGGTGGAGTGGCGCCGGAAATGGCGGAACGTTGAGGTTGAATTGGAGATTATTTTATTCATCTTCCATGGCGGAGTCCGGTGGTTATCGGATTCCGCGGCCTAGAGAGAGAAGAGAGAGAGAGGAAGGAGGAGAAGATGGTAGTGGTGGTGGTGGTGGAGGAGGTGTTTTTTTTTTTTTTTTAATTTTTAATTTTTAATTTTTTGGAGATTTGAGAGAGTGGGGGTGGCGGTTGAAAAGTTAGTTATTATGGCCGTTGCGATATTCGCGGGAAACCGAGCAAAGCGCGTGGAGGTCGCAACTTTGCTGGGTATTGTGTGACGTGTCAACGTGGTGTAAAAAAGAGAGGAGATTTTGTTTGTTTGGTTGCTAAGAAAATTAGAGGGAAAAAACTTACTTCAAACGTGGCTAGGCCAAAAATAATATAGGAAATGTTAACATGCACTTTTAAGGTTTTCTTAACATGGGTCCTATATATTAAAAAAAAATGAGATAAATGAAATGAAAAAAAAAATTACTTGTAAAATTGAAAAAATAACATAAAGCTGTAAAAAAAAAAGTAAAAAAAAAAAAGGATAAAAAATTGTTATTAACACAACCCAATAATATTTTAGGCTTTTGAGTGATTTTCTCCTGACAGAGAAAAGTAACTGGGCTTTAATAATCTTGAGCCTAGTCTGATTTCTAATGGGTTAGGTTTGGGCTTGACTTTAAAGACACAAAGTGAGCTTGGGCTTTACTCTTTTAAGAACTGGAGAATTGTTCTTTCCCATAAGCTTTACACAGGTAATCTATTGCATATTTGCATTGGTTGATAGGTATCTTACCTTTTTATTCTTTTTTTCTTTTTTATTAAATTTTCCCCAAAAAAATTATTTATCCATTGAGATGACAAATTGTGATAGGTGAATAACAAAATGATTAGCCTATCTGGTTTAGTTGTTTTCATCACTTATATCTCAATTTACATCACTCATTACCCTAAAATTGTGGGTCCCATCAGTGCAAATATTGTTTGGCTTGATTCTCATAATTCAATTCTCATCACTCAAGATATTGAGAGTGAGTGATAAGTAATGAGAACACATTTTTTTATATTTTTCAGATGTTTGAATTATGACTTTATTGGCAATTTGGTAATTAAAGGGACCTATTGCATTGCATTGTATTGTCATACTCAACTCTTGACACCAACCAACTTCTCTTTCCTTTTCTCTTTCTTTCTTTGTCTTTGCTTTCTTTCTTCCTCAATTCTTATAACTTCTCTCCACAACTTCTTCTTTCTTTCTTTCTTGCTAACTCTTCACAACGATGCTTCTTCTCTCTTCTCAGCCATTACTCCAACAACCTCCTTTACTCCTCTCATCCACCTCTCTTAACCTAAAATAAATTTACTCCATTTGTTTTACTTTTTCTCTTCCTCATCATCTCTCAAGTGGTACGTTTGGAGTTTCATTTCTTCACAGCCGAAGAAAAGGTGTCCTGTTCGAAGAACCCCAACCCAGTTGAAACCCATCAGACACCAAGAAGCCTAGCCGAAACCGAGGCACTCTTCGGATCTCTCCCTTGCTCAGCTCGTGAATTTTCTGCCAAAGACTTTGCCTAGGTGAGAAGCAAATAATAGATCTGCGCCCAAATAATCTATAATAAAAACCCATAAATTTCGGTATGCCATCTTCAAAAATTATATTCAATAATTAAAGTCAAATGTCCCAAATTATCTACAGATGCTAGACAAAACCGATTCGGATTTCTTCTAACCCAAAACTCATGATAACATAAAATCCATAGTAATCAAAACCAATCTTTCTTCTTGGAGTTTTTTTTTTTTTTTTTTTGGTTTTTTCTAAGAAAAACCCATAATTTAATAATACCCAAATAAAAAATGGAACGCAAAAAGTGTCCCAAAAATCTGGAACTGATTTCATTCATGGTGCTACCTAACAAGGGAAGATAAAAATGTTTAGAGACAGAGCAAATGAGAGAGATAGAGATTGGGGATATTAACTTTGGCTATTTGGTTCAATCCGCGTAGGCTTAGGTGGGGTACACAAGGTGGAATGAGGAGCAAGCCGTAATAACCTGATTTGTGAGTAGAGGTGGGAAAGGGAGAAAGTGGGAGGAGATGAGGTGTCTCTACTTGTTTGGACTTTTGTGTGAGATAAGCCAAACCAAAGAAAAAAAAATGGTTAGAGGAGAGATAATGTCACATGGAGGATAGGCATGTTAATGTTTTGAACATGGTAGCTTGTGGCCTTCACCAATATGTCAAAAAGTTGAGTTGAAGTCTAAGAGCATTCACATTAGGAATGCCATATGCCATATGTAGGCAAAATTTAGCATAAAGGCCCAAAAAACCCCCCACATTCAGACTTGTAAAAAGCAACTATTGCAAAAAAATTTGCAATACTACAACAGTGCAATTCTAAGGTAGAATTGCACTGTAGCACAATTGTAAAACAAATAATATTTTTTTATTCACATATCTGACTCTCACTCTCTCTCACCGTGGTGTCTCTTCTCTATTTCTCATCTCCTCTCTCTCCACAACGGCCTTTCTCTCTCATCACATCTCTCTCTCATGGTGGGCTATTCTAGCGTGGGTCGTGGGTCTGGTGTGGAGGTGAGACTGGGGAAGTCGAGATCGGTTGGGTTTTTTGGGTCCAGATCGACGTGGTATGATTGACGGCGTGTTTAAGGTTTTTCCGGCGTGGTTTCCTCTCAACAAGTACAGGCAAGCCGAGTTGTACCTCCCATGGAAGTGCAAGTCTAAGCGCCACATCTATGAGAAGTGCGAGTGCGAGCTCGTCATGGAGCGAATGACCAAGATGCAGAAGATCCGTGAACAAGAGGCCAACTCGAAGAGCGGCAAGAAGAGCCCCATTCCTCTCATTTCCAACACCGCCAATGCTTCTTAGAGTTCACTTATGCACACATATCCCTTTTGGGTTAGTGATTCTGAATCTCGAAATATGTTATTTATTTGTTTTTTCTTTCTTTGATTGATGATAGGTTTGTTCTGTTTGTTTGTTTTTGTTTTGTTTTGTTTTTTTTTTTTTTTGGGTTATTTATGATCTAGGATTTTGTTGTGCAATTTAGGATTTTTTGTTTTTGGGTTTTATTGAATGATGCGTTTTTGGTTGATCTATGAAGTTTTGGGTTGTTTGAGTTGATAGGTTATTGTTGGATTTTGTTTGATTGATGCATTTTTTTCTTGAACCTATTCAATGGTCTTAAGAAAAAATTATCTTTTGATTCTTCTCCAATTCATGGTTCAGCCAACGATCTCTTTGTTTTGAATCAATTTTGAATAATTGGTGTGTGTGATTTTGTCTCTTTGTGTGTTGTTGTAGATTCGGCATTGAGAGAGAGGCCGAATAAGATTTTTTTTTTTTTTTTTTTTTTTTGAGAAGAGGCTGAATAAGATTATGGCTGAATGAGATAGAGTTTTGAGATATGAGATATGGGTTTGAGTGATGAATTTTGAGTTATAGGTTGTGAGTTTTGAGTTAGGCTTAAACCAAACAAGCTAAAGTTTTAGCTTTATGTTTTTTTTCCATCAGTCATAACCTATTAACTCAATAAATTTTAATAGCTCATTTGCGTGTATTTTTATGCATGTTTAGAGTATGTTTTTTAAAAATAAAAAATAAAACTATATTTTGTCTATATGTGGACCAAGTCATTCCAACTTAATATTCCTACGGTCCTACCAAAATAGGTGATAATTTTTTATTTTTTTTTGAGACAGAAATAGGTGATAATTTGGATGCATTATCTAGAAAATTTTAGTGGAACCCAAAAATTCCAACGTAAATATCTAGCTTGGAAGACTTGTGATAACCTTTGCCGTCATAAGAGTGCTGGAGGTCATTGGTTTTCAAAAAAGCAAAAAAATATCAACATAAGTTACATATGATCTGCTTTTAAAAAATAAATAACCCTTTATCTTCCATATTTTTTCTTTCACTTGCCTAAATTCAGGGTTTTAAAAAATATTTTTACTTTAACGATTTTAACCACATCATATTTTGTACTTTAAATTATTTTCGTTTTTAACTATTTATTAAGATATTTTTTGGAAAATAAACATATGAGAGCCCCTCAATTATAGTAGATGTACAAATATTTAGTTTTAAGTATATGTTATTTAAGCTTAACAGAAACAAGGAAAAATCATAGAGTCTGTATAAAAGTAGTAATAACATTATAGTGTTCAAACAAATTGTTTATACACACAAAGAAAAAAAAAAGAGAGTAAAAATCATTACACCCAAATAAGTTTAAAATATGAATAATGCTATAATCACAAACTATTTTACAATATTTTTACAAACTGTTGATATGACCAACTTTTAATTGGTTTTCAAGTAGACCCACCATAAACATCATTTTTTAATTTACCAATAATCACTTATCATATCAGTAGTTTGTAAAAATAATTTACAAATTTTATATCTCTAGCATTACTCTTAAAATATTGATTTAGAGGAAGAAATTTGCTTTGAGAGCCTTAGTGAAATAAATTATCTTAAATTAGGATAATCAAGTTACTAAAACTTTCTACTTTGAGTGACATAAGTTAAATACTTAGTAATAGTTTTCTCAAAAAATTGTAAATAAAAAAAATACAAATGAAATAGGTATATACCTATTGCAGTAAAAACTAAAAATTGTAAACAAATACTAAAATGCAGTCTTTGTGCGTATATTATGAAACCAATAAATACAATAAAAATTTGATAGAACCTTAATAAGATAAAGGAGACAATTAATTCATCATAAATGAGTAAAAGACGACAAGTGAACTACTGATATCATCATGAGGAAATATCTAATAGAATATTAATGAGATTAATTAATTAATGAGGCTCTACTAACTATACTAATTATTTATATTAATTGATATTTGGGATAAAAAATTATTTCTGTAAAAAGAAACAAGTGGTTACAACTTATTAGAGTGCACTATAATGTGAAGACCCAAAATTAATTGGGTCTTGTATTATCATTCAGAAGCTTTACAGCTAAGGTTGTTTTGTTTTCTAAGTGATAATAATTTATTTTTAATTTAATGGTTACAATAATAGGGGAGGAGGGTTTTGGACTTTTTTTTTTTTTTTTTTTTGAGGAAAAGAGGGTTTTGAACCCTGGTTCTCTTCATTAAAAAAAAAAAAAAAAAAAAAAAAAAAAAGATGAATGAATTGAAATGAAAAGAATGGATGACAGTTTAGACTTGGGTGAAATGGAGGGTAATGATTCATACATATTAACTAATATGTACAAAATTTTCTGGCCATTCCAGCTATAATATATGTAATGGAATTAACAACATTTGCTAATAGATCAAACAAAGAAACAAAAAATGTAAAAAACATAAAGTCAATAGATTACTCATTGACACACATAGACTTATTGAATGGAAAAAAAATGCGCAAACAACATTTACTTGTACTCATAATCATAACCACAATTCATATGTAATTTGTAATTATAATAAGGGTTTTGCTAACGAGTATCTTTAGGACACTCATTAATAATCCACTTTAAGAAAGTTTTAATACTGCTTTTATGGGAAACGAAAAAAGCTGTCAAAATATTAATTACTTTTTTTTCATTTCCCATAAAAACTTTCTTTATATGGATTATTAACCAGTGCCTTAAGAGCACTCGTTAGCATTTTCCTTATAATAAATAATTGAGAGAAAGAAAGAAAGATAATCTACTTGCTTACTAATTACCTAACTTATCAACAACTTTGGTATCCTCTGCATCCATTTCTTAAAATAAAAAAAAAAAAAATAAAAAAAAGGGTACTTTTTTGCATTCATGAACGCTACCCCTCAAGCAGTATCATAGGCGTTGTCTTGTTCTCTTTGGACTTTTCACCTCTCTATTTCCTCCTACCACACCTAGACAGCAATGGGCGAAAACCTATCGGAGCAATGCTAGGTAGAGATACATCCACGTCTCCCCCCCCCCCCCCCCTTCTCCAAAAAATTAATTAACTAAAGATGTGTTTCAATTATTATTATTATTATTTTTTTGCTGAGATAAAGATGTGTTTCAAAGCATCTTGAATAACTATGTGCTAACACGTAGTCTCTAGACTCTCTACGCTTGGAAAAAAGGTGGCTTTTTAATTGCATCTGAAAAACGACAATAAGTGCGTGCATTTCCCTATCAAAGTTCTTTGAGCTAACCTTTTTGACACGAAGGGCATTCTGAGGATGTATTTCATTAGCCAAACACTCATATATTGATTTGTTGAAAACAGCTCCTTCGTCTACCGCACCTACTGCATTTGAAAGAAGAAAAAGTATCTCTTGTAACATGCGTAACAAATCAGTAATACAACAAACTAACGAATGAATGTCATGTGATTTAATTTTATACTATTCTATCTATTCTTTTATCTAAGTTGATCACACCAATTTTTTATATTGTATTTACCATATTCTTATTGGGTTGTTAGCAGTGGCGGTTTGAAGGTTTCTTTTTAGAGAGGTCATTAAGAAACTTAAATTAAACAAAATTTAATATAAAAAAAAACTTGAATATATCAAGTTATTGACAAAAAAAAAGTCACATGCAAATACATTGTGTTTTACTATTTCCTTCTATTGTTTTTCATATTTTGAAATCTTTATGTGATAATTCATTATGAGTTTTCGATATCTATCGTCAATATGAGTAGGTGTAACAATTTTATTTTGTTAAGTTTGTATAACATTTTTTTTTTATCTTTATGCAATTGTCATTATCGATTTGTCATTATTTTTATAAAATATTTTAAACTAAATGACAAAATTCAACTCACGTGCATTGCATTAATTATTGACCTCAAATAACTACACCCATCCATACATATATAAATAATACTAGGCTTGTTCATGGATATACCGGCACCGACAGAATCGGTCTGACCGCACCGCCCCGCCCCTCTCAAGGCTTCGCCAAAGGTTTTCGGCATAGTGGTCGGCAGTAGATCTTCAGTACTGACGTCGAACCGAAGAGGCCATTGGCGCTGAGATGTGCACACCGACAAAGACCAAACTGACCCGAGCATATTATATATATATATATATATATATCTCTCTCTCTCATAACATTCTAAGAACAGGCCTAACGTTCTTATCCCAAAAAAAAAATTAAATTAAATTAAAAAAAAAAAGTTAATGTGTGTGAGGCTACATTTTTCAGTCAAAAAACGTGTGTCAAGAGGAATAGTCTCATCACTGAGTGGTCTTGTCTATAACTCTAGTGTCTTGCCACTTGCATTTTTTGAAAGAAAAAAAAAATTAAAAAATGCCATATTAGTCACTGTCTTGCCACTTGCATTTTTTGAAAAAAAAAAATTAAAAATTAAAAATTAAATAAAAAATGATGCCGTATTGTCACTATTTGAGTCATTGATGGAGTCATTGCTGTCATTGTGCAAGGTATATATATATATATATATATATATATTTTTTTTTTTTAATCTCAGCCACACACGTCTTTTCTCTTGAGTTGTCTCCTACTCAACTACTCTCATTTCTTCTCTTTAGACTTCTGCTCTCACCTCTCAAACTTAGAACTCAGTCACTCATCAATCATTAGCCACCTTTATTTTTCTCCCAAACTCTAATCCCACTGAACAAACATTTGTGTTTCCCTCTCAATCTCAGAATCTCAGGCTCTCACCTAATCATTTTTCTCTTCTTTTTTGCTCTCGGCCACATAATGTTTCTTCCAAACCCTAATCCTGCAGAACAATTAGTAGTGTTTCCCTCTCAATCTCAGATTTTCAGGCTCCCATCAACCATTTTTCTCTTATGTTTTGCACTCAGCCACATAATTTTTTTTCCATACCCCAATCCCGCCGAACAAACAGTAGTTTTTCCCTCTCAAATTCTCAATCTTAGACTCCCACCTAACCTTCCACTATTTAAGAACACAAGCTCTCAGTCTCACTCTCAAGACTCATCTCTGATTCTTAGTCTCACTCTCTCACAAAGAAATACTTTCCTCTCAAGGTCTCACAAAATTCCCAATACCTAAGTTAGTCAATCTCCTTCTCATTTCCGTTCTCCACCGTGGCTCTACCACTATGTAACCAAACGAACTGCATTGAGCCGCTAAGATTTAACCGCACCTTGTGTAAATTGGCTTTTACCTTTCAAAAGTGAAGTGCGGTCAAGCATAGGGTGAAACTGCACCCTATAGGTGTGGTGCAAAAAACCTCCCTAAAACCGACCACATCGAACAGTGTACACCCCTAAATAATACATTATGTGTCTACTTAACCAATCAAATGCTTAAAGAATCACTAATTTTACTATTTTTTTTAATCACTAACTTTATAACAAAATGTTATTATAACATGATAACAATATAATATACAAACATGTAACAAACCCTCTATATAATTCCTAATTCCTAAATTATATAAAGTTATATTATATTTATACTATACACACACATTCACACAAATAATATTATAACAAAAATAAATAAATAATAACGCACACAATCAATATCAAACACACACTCACACATATAATATACTAGCCTCTGAGCACGCGCTCACGTGCTTGCTTAGAGGCTCTTCTATTTTTTAGGTAAAAATTAATCATTTATATTTATTATAATTTGGGATTTTTACTTTTTCCAATCACAAAAAAAAAAAAAAAAAAAAAAAAAAAAAAAATTTGAATACGTGGGGTGAGTTTTGTAGATTGGAAGAATTTTAAAACTAACAAAAGAGTGATCCTATTTTGTAGGGAGTTAGAGAATAGGAATTTAAATTAACATAAACGTAAGAATTTATTAGAAGTAGGAAGGTTCAACGTAGAAGTAGGAAGTTGTCAATTTACTATTTTAACTCCATTTTTAAGTTTTAGGTAAGGGTATTTTTTACAGTAAAAAAAGTAATAACTAACTTTCTTTTGCCAATTTACTATTTTAACCCCATTTATAAGTTGTTGGTTAATTAAACTATGGGTATTTTTGATTAAAAAAAAAGCAATAACTAACTTTCCGAATCCTCTTAATATATACAGATAAATTTATAACAAAAAGAGATACACTTACAATTTATAAAGACTTACTCTTTACTCTTAAAGTCAAAGATACAGATAGTCAAATAGAGAAAAAAGATTCATGAGAGAGAGAGAGACCTATAATTTATATTGTTGGTTAGTTTTGGGATGGATTGATCTATGTCAGAGTGTGAAAAATATTTTTAAAAGTAAATTGAACTAATAAAATAATATTATATATATTTTTTATCAAATCAGGGGGTTTGAACGGTTGAACCCCTGAAGCATAAGTAACACCGTCCCTGGTTGTTAGACTTTTTTTTTTTTTGAGAATCTGGTTGTTAGACTTCTTACAAGTGACTTTCAATCACGACTTTAAATGTAAAGAGTTTGATGACTTAGTGATATTAACAAAATCATCTATATAACAATCTTCTTCCTCTTCTTTCCACTTTTTCCCCTCTTCAAAAGGAGGTAAGTGAAATCTATATAACATATGATTTAATTTTATACAATTCAGTTGTCAAAGTTGGGCCCAGCAACCTTTTACGTAGTATTTACTATTTACTTATTCGGTTGTTATTCTTCTTACATGTGACTTTTCAATCACCACTTATTATTTATTTATTTATTTTGTATACATTAATAGTCGGTTGGGGCTCTTGGGTGGAGAAATTATTAGGTTTACCAAGTGTACTACTGATATAGTCTTTTTTGACCTCCCAACCAAATACTGTTATTTATGTAAATGTGATATCATCATACATACATTTATATAGATGACATTATTTTATTGGTTAAAGAAGACCACATCAACAGTTTTTTCAATGTAAGTAATAATTTTTCCTCGGAATGAGAGGATAGAGCTCTGAATATTATTGTTAAAAACATAAAAAGATACAAACTAATTGGGCTATCTCAGGCTTTTTTTTTTTTTTTTTTTTTTTGGATACAGCTATCTCAGGCTTTAAATGTGAAAATTGGTGACTTAGACACTCGTGACATTGTTGCCTATGAGGATAACTATGGTTGGACTCCAACTCAAAATAAATAAACAAATGGTTGTAATTTTTTTCTTCAGAAACATTAAAAGTTTGAAACAAAAATCGTCCCCAAAGAGTCTAAGACCCAATCGCCAAATCAGACGGCCTATACTGGACAACTGGAACTTTCCATAATGATAGTGACTAAAAATGACTTTCTAACAAACATACAAACATTAAAATACAAAGACGCTCCATGCTACTGAATCTGATAATAAAAAGAATTGTGATCTGGCTCCAGATTGAAATAACCAAATCTCAATCTTTGATGTCAGAACAAAGCATGGTCAGCATTAGATCTCTTTAACTTAACTAGCTAGCATCCTTAAATTATTGTGTCACATTTTATGGGGCAACGCCTAATAATAAGTAATATTAATGTTTTATGGGTGCTTCCATGTAAGGTTCAAAGATTTAATACTTGAAAGCAATATAGCCAAATCAGTGGGACTATGCAGGAACATAATAAAACCCGGATTGTATGGACTCACGAGCTTGATCTTAATTCGTGGGGTATGGGAGAAGTTGGAATTTGTGTTATATAATTGGGCTTATGTGAGTCAGCTTATCATTTATATACTGTGATAACGACTTCTCCTTTTGCATCATTTGCAGAACCTTACTTGTAGGTAAGTGATCCACATGGCTATATATAATGCATCACTGTCTCTCTTACTACATTTAATATGCTCGGTTGTTTCTAGGACCATGGGTGTTTCTGAGACAGTTTTTTTTTTTGGTAGTGAGTAGGGTCGGTGTGACCACACGCGCAAAACCCTTTTTTTCCATATATATATATATATATATATATATATCAGTATATTTCTTAAAAAAGAAAGTTAAAATTGAGCTACTTGTAAATGTTTATATAGCACAATTCAATCTAGTAACATTCAATGTCAGATTCGGTACATGTTTGCATAACTTATATCTACCTAATTCAAAGTAACATTCTTTTGTTTTTTGATTTATAAACAATGATAACAAAACGAAATTGATAACTCAAGCCTGAAGGGTAAACAAACTAATGGGATCCAACTAGAAACTCAGATATACCAAATTTGATTCCAATACATAAAAAGCAAAACAAGAAGATAATACCCACACGGAGAATGTGTAGGGCAAGGGCATTAACTAGTAGTGGGGAGAGGTCACCCTTTCGACAAAGCGATGTGACGAAGGCTGGCTGATTGGAATCTTAACACTTGTTTCGCTCCACATTCAGCTTGACAACGGCATCCCTCATAAAATTTTGTCTCATATTCTGTCTCTCTTATCTTACTTAGCCTTTCATTTTGTTTGCACAAATAAAGCTATTACACGCATGCACCCTGTTATACACACTTTTTTTTTTAAGTTAAAATCGTGAGTTGAATATACAATTTCAATTTCAAACCCACGATTTAGTTTTTTATTATTTATTTTTTAAGTGTGTGATAGTATGGATTTGGTTCAAATTACACATGATATAATTTTAAGCAATGTTATACCATTTTATAATTTTTTATTGAATTCATATTTTGAAAATCTTACAGTTGAATTATATTGATCTTTGAAACTTCAAATCCAAAATCAAACCAGAACCAAGCCTAACAAAATTAGAGCATCTCCAATAGACTAGTCAACCCCACAGTGATGGAACCCAACCCTCCATTTGTATTCCTTTTAAATGTCTCTCTCCTCATCCCGTCTAGCTACCTTGCGATTAAACCTAGCAACACATAACTCAGCACCATCTAATTGAATCCAACAACACAAATCCTAACCACCATTGAGATTGTTGCGAGAGAGCACAATTAGTGTTGGGATCAAAGCCAATAATAATAGATGACGAAGAGAACAATCCGTCGTCGTTCTCTCTCTGGCTAAAAATTTGATGTATATGGTGTAGATAGAACAAGAAGGAGAATAATATACTTTAACATAATATTACTAAATAACTAAACATTGAAGGAGAAGGAGAAGAATTAATTGGATTCAAATATAAAAACATAAATATTTTTATTATGTTCACTTTTATTATTTTTAAATCTAAAAACTCCTTATCAACTTAGTTACTTGGTCTTGACGGAAGTAGTAATTTCAAATCACTTTTAGCAACCCAATTTGACAGACCCTCAAAATGTCTTTGCAGAAACAGTGCTCTACTTCCTACAACAATCTTAGACAAGAACTTAATTAAGGGATATAATACCTTATAGGTTAAAACCAAGTGCACATCCAAGCTCCACCAAAAAATTCAATATCCACGTCAACATGATATGAAAATATGAGTAGGATTCTATTTTTTCCAAAGGAACCGAAAATGGATTCTATGGGTCCCTGCCCTAGTCTCACTCTAAAAAGAAAGATGGTAACATTTGCTTATTGTCATGATTACCTTGTACACCTAGCATGAGTTATTGTCTTGATTCTTTTGGTGCACTTTGGATAGTGTCAAAGAAGGTAACATGGCTGAGTTGATTTCCATGCTGCACTTTGGACAGTGTTGAATAATCTTAGGCTTCCCATGTGACACGTTTTTATCAAGAGTTGAAGCTAATCCTGGCAAGTCTCTTGGTTTGGGAACCTAATGCGATTTGTTTTGGCTAATATATAGTATCATTAAGAAATCTAGTGGTTCAAGTTCAATGAAGGGCGTGATATAATTTTCCTCGTTAAAAGAGGGTATCTGATGCTAATATGATTTGTTTTTTCTGTAGGCACAAACTTGTAGGATTTACTCATAAGGCGGAATAGCAACCAAAAAAAAAAAGTAAGCTAGTGTGGGTTTTGATTTGGTCAATTAGTGCGTTTTTTATCATCGAATAAGATATTGGAGTTCGAATCATGCTTATACAAAAAATCAATTGACATCTTAGTCTAATAATAAAGAACAATCATTATAGAATCAACGTTATATGTTAAAATTCTATCCTATCTATAATAAAAATAAAAAATAAAAAACAAAAGCGAACAGTCTTCAAGGAAAGGACAAAAAAAGAAAAGAAAAGAAAAAGTGAACCACATTTTTTATGCAAATCTTTTGGATTGATTCGAAGATCTCCCCTCCTTATACAAAAAATCAATTGACATCTTAGTCTAATAATAAAGAACAATCATTATAGAACCAACGTTATATGTTAAAATTCTATCCTATCTATAATAAAAATAAAAAATAAAAAACAAAAGCGAACAGTCTTCAAGGAAAGGAAAAAAAAGAAAAGAAAAGAAAAAGTGAACCACATTTTTGATGCAAATCTTTTGGATTGATTCGAAGATCTCCCCTCCTGGTCCAACTAAAAAAAGGTAGTCTAAAAGTATTTCATCACCTTTATACCAAATAATAATTAGTAATATATATATAGTTTGGGTTTGAAACATATTATATAAAAACAATAAATTTTTTTAATAATAGAAATATAAAACAATAGTAGTTAGGATCACATGGTGGATTTAATATGGTGAATCCATCTTTATATTATCCTCTGAAGTCTGAATTCGTAAGCTAATTCTAGGCGTACCCTTTTGTCTGTTCGAATTTTCTGTCTGTTCTCGATGTCCCAAGTAAGCATAACCTACTTACGCCTTAATCAGCTCAAAGGTCAAAAAGTTCATTGCCATTTTTTAATAAAAGTTCATTGCCATTTAGCAGCATGCGTTTGAATTTTATAATCTCGAACGCTAAAGAAACATATTTGAAGGAGAACTAGCTTAATGGCTTAGTAATAATTAAGAGGGTTGATTAAGTAGTGAAAATAGATAGCCACTATACCCCAATTATTTTCGACAACATCTTATGTTATTTTATCACTATTCCTCCTACAAATGTTAAGGTCTCAAGTTGGTTCAAGTATTACACGTGAAGCAGCAAAAAAATAGACCAACATACATCTTAGCGAAATATGTTAAATAGATAATTTTGATAAGTTTGTAACTTGAATAAAGGAGAATCTATTGCTGTTTGAGTCGGCTATAACTTAAGATGTATTAAATTTATTTTCTTCTTAATGAAGTTACAATCTTACCACTAAAAACAAAAGGAAAAAAAAAAAGAAAAAAAAATTTAGTTACTATTTGAGTGATTTAAATTTTGTTTATAAATTTTGCTTGTATATACCTTAGTACATTACTAGTTGGTAGCCAATGCAATGCACTAAGAAGTTTAACATAATTTTTTTTCTTTCTAAATTTGAAATTTGATAATTATGATATTTTTTCTATAATTATGATGGTTATTAATAAATATTTATTATGATTTTTTTTAGGACAAAATTTAGATACAAAATTGAGGGAAATTATTGTGTACTCCCGGAATACCATAAATGCGTACTCCTTCTACTCACATGAATGGTGAGTCCCACTAATTAAATTCATGGTGGGAGTGTGGGACCCACTATTCATGTGAGAGAAGGGAGTACGCATTTATGGTATTCTGGGAGTATCTAATAATTTTCCCAAAATTGGTTGTAATTACAACCTTACTTAATAAAATAAACATTATTACATATTTTGAAAATCTAACCGTTGAATTATATGTTCTTTACGCTTTTAATACATATTTCAAATTTTGTGTAAATTGGATATTATTTACTATATGATTTATAAGTTTATATTTTATGCATAATTTTAAACTACACAAACTTGCAATTTAAAAAATTTATTGATGACATAGCTATTGATTTTTAATTTTTTAGAAATTTTGCAAAAATTGAAGTATATAAGAAGAAGATGAAATCCAATGGTGGATTTGTTAAAATTCACTTATAATAAAAAGATATTGAGTAAGGTTGTAGTCTAAGGCTACAACTAATTTTGTAGCTAAACTTTGTCATTGTTTTTATATATGGAACTATACAATCTATTATTAGGTATTTATTATAATTTTTTATGTATATAGACAATATAGACAATTATAATAAATACCTAATAATAGATTATATAGTTCTATATATAAAAACAATTATAATCAATATTTATTAATAACCATCATAATTATAGAAAAAAATCATAATCACCGAATTTCAAATGGCTACTTTATACTCGCAACACAATTTGACCAATTTTGGATGTGCTATATTCAGATCTGTTAGGAGATAGTTTAATCAAGTGATCTCACAAGAAGTTGTTGTTATTGATCTACTCCCATTGTTATTTTGTTAGAGGGAAGCTCTTTACCCCTCAATACTTCTCCCAACCGTAACCCCTTGTGTGGTAAGGTTCAATCCAAAAAGTTAATGGACAACATCTTTCATTAACTTAATTGATAATATATATTACAATGAAATCTATATTTATAATGAAATATAAATATATAATCCATTATAAATTAATTGCATATTTTAAATTTGAATTACAAATCAATATTTTTGATTAATTCATACTCGTAAGTTAATTACATGTTATCCACTTGTAGTAAGATTGATTTATATTGTTTACCTATAGTTTGAAAAGTGTCACTTTATACTTCTGAAATTGTTTCAACATATGCAATTGTTATCCACCTCAACACTTTCACCATTAAAAACATTTTTAAAAAATAATCAAGAAATCAACATCTAAAAAGAATATTTATATATATTTTTTTAAAAATTTTGAAAGCATGGCTCAACAAGATTAGCTTCCTTCCTATCGTACTTCCCACTTTATAATTCTACTTAACTTGTATATACAAAGTTGTTTGAGTTTCTTTATCTACGATTAGAAATCAAGAACCAAGAAAAGAGTTTCAGAGTAAATAGATGCATTGCTATTCGAGGAAGTTCAACCTTCTTAAACTTGAAATTTGGAATTTTGGATAATTTTCGTGGACTTTATTCAAAGTATTTTTGTAAATTTACATAGGCTTTTGCAAAGTTCAAAAGCACAAAAGTTTTTTTTTTTTTTGGAAAGACACAAAAAGTTGTCTTTTTGTTTTTGCTAAAAAAAAAAAAAAAAAACCTATGAAAATAGGTACTGATTTAACTAATAATGAAAGTCAAAATAAGCACATAACAAAATGTCATAATATTTTTACAGAACTTTTGTTTTAAGATGTGACGGATAAGGATCATAATTGGTCAAACCCAACTACTTAAACATAACTTTGAGCAAGGTGACGAGAACAAGAACTTGGCCATAACTTGCTTGTCAGTTGTAGTTGCCATAAAAGAAGACTGCGCCATATATTCAAACGCTCTAACAAAGAGCCGATAAAAGTAAAAAAGGAAAAATAACCAACGCGAAATTATCAGATAAGAACTTTAACTTGTACTAAAAACAGAAAAAGCACTGATCAAAAAAAAAAAAAAAAAAAAAAAAAAAAAAAAAAAAAAGAAAAAGCATATAATGTCTCTAATGATTACACCAAAAAGTAACAAACCATGATCATAACTAACAACAAATCCACCACAATCGCAACACCAAATCTTTTACCAGCGAGGAAAAGATTTAAAAAAAAAAAAAAAAAAATCCACACAAAAATCGCAACAGCATCCTTTACAATCTTAATTCCCCCAAAACTCCAACAACAACATGTAGTGCACTCTCCGACAACCACCAAGTGACCGATTGATCTCCTAACCCACCCATCATTCGGGAGAATAGGGTGCTTTGGAGTCGGTCCTAGATTTCACAATGGTGAGATAAATTTTTTCTTGCTTTGCTCATAGATTAGTTTTCTTTTATGTCTTAAATCTTAAAAGGGTTTTTTCTAACAGGAAAAAGTGAGGTGGGTTATGGCTGCATTACGAAGTTAATCTTCAATGGATGAAATAATTACGCTTCAAAACACAAATATGCCAAGTGAAATCGGCCTAAACCACAGGTAAGTTAACATATAATTATCTATAATGTTAAACTAGATAAAGCAAGCCTACTATGCTTTCAATCCATTACACATTATCCTAGTTGTGGACAAGTTTGTCAAGATATAAATTTTTACGATTTCAAGACAATAAATTTATATCTAGATCATATGCAAACATTGATTGTCAGGGCTTGTTTTGCTCGAGTAATGCTATAAACATGACAAAATTTATAGCATTTTTTTTTTTTTACGACAATTGAGTTATAATAATTTTCATTGATTTTCTCACTGATATAACTTTATCATCTAATATTAACAATCATGCTATTTCAACTGTTGTCAAATATTTTATAAAAAAAATTTGTGACTCCTTCCACCACCATAAGGTAGGCGGTGGATTCCTAGTCATCAAAAAAATATAAGAAAAGGCCGCAACTGTATCAGATCATTAAACTTGTCTAAATGGGAAGTTGTGCAAAAAGTGAAGCTCTAGTTGATCTTGACTCAGATTAACAAACAATCATTTCATAAGTTTAAAAAAAAAAAAAAAAATGAATACAGTTTGCTATCTTAAATTCTTTAATTAAATTCAATTTCTTTAAGAAAGATTTTTTTTTTTGCTACTATTTTCGAGAAAGATAATATGGCGCTGCATTATTTAATTGACTAATATGTTAAATTTTTTTTTTTTTGATTGAGAAATACAGAGTATAGAAGTATAGTATAGTATAGTATAGTATCTAAAAAATTGTACCTACCTATATTTTGTCCTTTCTGTTAAAAAAAAAAAAAAAAACCCTTGTATACACCGCACTTGATTGGTAGCTAGGTAATTTGTTTATAAGTGAAGTCATTAACTCGATATATGAACCGTGTGATTCACGTTTAGTTGTCTATGTCATTGATAAAAAGCCTTGTAAAAGTTTGTCATCTCATTAGGAAAAGTTGCTTTCATGGAGTAGTAAGTTAAAGTCAGTCACTGCATGGCCAGTCATTGTTAGGTGATATAAAAGAACTTCAATTAGTGCATGCTTGTTTTATACATGTACAGATACACTCACCATTCTTTATATATATAAAGTAAAAAAAAAGAAAAAAAAAAAAGGTTTCAAACATTTCTCTATCATTGAACGCCAAGTGGAGAAAGCTAACAAAACCTCTCCAAAATATTCCATCTAGAAACTGAGCCACCACAAACTCATCATGTAGTTCACAGAGACACACTAAAACTATAAAAAAAAAAAAAGAGAAAAGAAAAGAAAAGAAAACCCCATATTTTATATTTTTAGCTCTTATTCCAACCATCCTTTCCTTGTTTCCTTGTTTCAATATCTTTCTCTATGTTCGTTTATGGTGTTTCGTGTATGTTCTTGATTTGTCTACGTTGGTGGGTCGTTTTTCCTTTTTTCTTTTCTTACTTTGGTGTTTTTTGTGGTTTGGGGGGGAATAAATATGTTGGTGGGTCTTGAACTACTTTTTTGCACTCTCACTAAAAACAAATCAATGTCATCTAAACAATAAAGCTTATTGTTTTGTTTTATCTCTGGCTTGTTTGAACTGGGGGAGGGTGTTAATCCATTTGGGTCATCCTTTATTTTCCTTTAACTTGTTCAGAAAATGTACTTTCTGTGACTCTAAGACAGGCTAGCATGGATCTTGAAGGTGTAATCCGTAGTCATCCAACCAAGGTAAGACATGTGGCACTGTGTGGAAGTGTCAGTGAGTTTTGTCTTCCTCAGAAATCTCAGACTTTCTGATGATTTTCTTGTTTTGTTTTGTTATTTTTTGTTTTTTGTTTCAGAAAGATTCATGGAAGACAGTGTTAACATTGGCTTTTCAGAGCTTAGGTGTTGTCTATGGAGATTTAAGCACTTCTCCTTTATATGTGTACAGAAGTACTTTTGCTGAGGATATTCACCTTTCAGAAACTAATGAGGAAATATATGGTGTTTTGTCTTTTGTGTTCTGGACAATTACACTTGTGCCACTATTCAAGTATGTGTTTATCGTGCTCAGAGCTAATGATAATGGTGAAGGTGGGACTTTTGCTTTGTACTCATTGCTATGCCGGCATGCCCGAGTTAGCTCATTGCCCAATTGCCAGCTTGCCGATGAGGAGCTGTCTGAGTACACCAAAGATGGGATTGAGTCCAATAAGAGGAATATTGGGTGGAGATTGAAGTTGACATTGGAGAAGTACAGAGTGTTGCAAAGGTTACTGCTTGTTCTGGCTTTGATTGGGACTTGTATGGTTATTGGGGATGGGGTGCTTACACCAACAATTTCTGGTATTAATTGGAAGGTTATGACATTTCGATCTTGGTTTTGAGTTCTAAGCTTGGGATGCCACTAATCGAAAATTCTTTTGGTTTTTTTTTCATTGTGTAGTTTTTTCTGCTGTGTCAGGGATGCAGTTTCCCTTTCCAAAAGAGCAGCACAGATGTAAGTATTTCCTTATATAGTGGCTGGTGTGTTATGTTTAATTTCATTAATCCATAGTCATTAGTCTACAATCTATTATGTTGTTTGAGGAAGATAAATTTCTTCTATCTGGTAGATCTTCTAGTTGAGTTGCAAATAATACTTCTAGTAATAATCACTTTTGCTCTTTAGAAGTATAGATATGGAATTCTACAGATTTGATGATAGCTTAGACGAATTCTTTTTTTTTTTTTTTTTTTTTTGCTGAATAGCTTAGACAGAATTCTAGACTTCTAGTAATAAGTAGTGGCCACTGAGTGATACCAAGTTCTTATGGGTTCTCTTTTTGGGAGAATTTATTTATTTTTAGCATCTATATCACATCTAATCATATATTTTGTGAAGAAGAAGACTAAAGAAGCAAATCGAAGTTAGGTATCAATCTTGATTCTACTGTTATATATTCATTGCTTAAATGATATATGAAATATCAAAAACCTTTTCTTTCTCCTTTTTTCTATTGTACAGATGTGAAGTTAGTGGCCAGGTTAGGAGCATGCATTATTGTGGGTCCCTAGGAATATAATTAAAACAAATTACTTGCTTAAATCAAAGTCAAATCACTATCAAATCAATTAAAAAAATCAGATTAATGATGTGGAAGGTCAAGTCAATGACGCCTTATTTATGTTAAAGATACTAATTGCGGCTAAAAAGAGGAGCAAAAACTGATAAATTAGAAGATTATGATATAAAGTTTACCTTTTATAAAGTTAAGCTGTCAATGCTAGGCCAAAAAAAAGTAACTGAGTTTGGATAAGTCTCCAAATAATATAAGATTATATAGAATAGTGTAGGCTTCAGCTGATCTATTATATTATTTAACTGGAATTATGACTTATATTAGACTAGTCAAATTAAGTTAGAGCTATGACTAAATTCCCCCATGAGGCATACATAATCACGACCATGGTGTCAACCAAGCCTTGACCTACTTGTTGCTGTCGCATTTTAGTGGATGACATACCAAAATGCAATCATCATCATCATCATTCTTTTATCAACTTCAGCCTCTATGGTCTAATCATCTCCTTCAGTCACTATGTATGATATCTGAAGATATCTATTGCATTTCCACTTTCTAAATTTCCACCTGTTCTTCCATTGTCCCTTCTTTTGTCTATCATAGATTCAGTCAGTTTATTTGTCCTACTAGTGGGCTAATATCTACAGCCTCTTTTGTTGGTCATGCTGTCTCTAATTGCTGGCCTTTGCAACTAGTGACCAATGTGTTCCCCACCATCTATCGTGGTATCACAGAGTTACCTAATTGATTGGACTTTGAGAGGCCATTTAATGAGATTAAACAACTGAAGATGGAGTCTAACAGAGCAATTAGGTATATGTTTGTTCAGTTCCTCAAAAAAAAAAAAAAAAGGTATATGTTTGTTGACATATTCTAGAATCACTAGGGTTGAGAACATTCTTTTTTTGTTCCTTTCTATTCATAGGTGGTACTACTTCTTTACTCACATTTCAAAAAGTATTTAGCAACAAAAAAAACTACTGCAAAACAAGGGGTTTGATTTGAGTGAAACTAGAATTGGAAATGGCACAATTTTATAGAATTATGTCTATACTCATAATGAATACAAAAGTATATATATCCATCGTGTTGGTTTTAGATTCATAGTCAATCTCTGCATTGATGGTTGACAGTGACTTCACCTACTATATGCAATCAAGATTTGTACGTAGATTAGTTTTTTCAAGCAGTAATAAGAAATTTGTGTGGAAGAGCTGAATAAGGGTCTAAGTGTTTCAATTCTTAGATGGCTAATAAATTAATAATTATCATTTAGGAAGGATTTCCCATATGGGATATATCTACAATTGTGGCAAGTGCTTTCAGAATCATCCAATGGCAACAGGGAAAGTAATATATTTAAGAAGATAATCTTTGCACACATGCTTTAGGGAAAACCGAGAGAAGGCAGATCTATCTGTATTCCCTGTTTCTATAAATGCACTTATTTCAGAGTGTGGAGAGACCCTTAAGTCTCCATTGAGCATAGTTATGAGACCAGTTGTAACTTTGTAGTCCATATGTCCATATTAAAATTTCTTCTTTATTTGTTATACCAGTATAATGATCTTGATAAAGCAAGTAAGACGTCTCTCTCAACTGCTAGCCTCAAGAAGTAACCTAGTTTAGCTTTGAAATGAGTTTGATCATTTAGTTGATTATTAACAATGTCACTGGAAAAATTATAAATCAGAGATGACAGTACACCAGTAAAACTTTTATCAACTAAAGAACTACTTCTTGGCAAAATGAAGTTCCATTTGTTTCTTCAGAAGCCACATAATCTTATTTTCTTTGCAAAGTCATAAGGTTGATTGGGGATATGGTTGATGCTAGCAGAATATGATTATTATATACCTGAGCATTAGATATTCCCTCAAAGTTCAATGATATTCTGCAGATTTTGAAGTCCCAGTTGCTTGTATCATACTGGTCTTCTTGTTTGCTCTCCAGCATTATGGGACCCATCGGGTAGGGTTCCTTTTTGCACCTATCGTGATTACATGGCTTTTATGCATCAGTGCTATTGGTGTTTATAACATCTTCCGTTGGAATCCATATGTTTATCAAGCACTCTCTCCATACTACATGTACAAGTTTTTGAAGAAGACACAAAGCAAAGGTTGGATGTCCTTGGGTGGAATACTCTTGTGTATAACAGGTACAATAATACTTTTTTATGAACTGTGTTGTCTAGCCATATAACAACAGGAATTTTTTTCCCCTTTAGTTCTAATTTGTCAACATTTCAGGCTCAGAAGCTATGTTTGCTGATCTTGGACACTTTTCACAGTTGTCAATCAAGGTACATTGATCTGATTCTTTGTTTGCTGGACGACAAGTATCTTAAATTTGCAAATGATATTTTCGTACATATTTCTTACTGAAGTCATACGCATAGCAACCAGAGATTTGAATCTGAAAATAATACTAGGTCCATCTATCATGAGATGCTATGGCTCATTATTTACCTGAATGCACTGGTCTCCTTTATAAGGAGAACTAGGGTTCAAATCCCCTCTCCCCTATTTGTTTGAACAATTGCATTATAGAAAAGAAAAATGAATTGAGGACATTGAAGTGGAAGATAGGTAAATGAAGTTTTTGATAGTCATGTGTTTCTAATATTGCAAATGAAAATTAGAAGCATGATTAATATCCATAAGTAGGTTTACTTTAAAACAGAGTTTCAATTTGACTAGACCAGCTTCCTCTAGTATATTTTTATGCATGAAAAAACAAGACTTGTGTCAGTGTGTGTCCATGTTTTTTAACTAATTGACTAATTTATGTTCATATTATTATTCGTGGTAAATTATTACACAAACAATATCTATCAAAAACCACCACAATTCAAGCTACTTGTTTAACAAAAAGAGACTTTCCTGCAGATTGCTTTTACCTGTATTGTTTACCCTTCCTTAATCCTAGCATACATGGGACAAGCTGCTTATATTTCTAAGAATCATCATGATTATGGAAAAGCGCACCCAATTGGATTCTATGTCTCTGTACCTGGTACGTGCATTTTAGTGATCTTTAAAGTAATGAAATTTAACTTTTAGATTGGGGCTTTACAAATTTGAAGTGTTGATCATACTGTTCCAGATAAAATAAGATGGCCAGTTCTGGTAATAGCCATACTTGCAGCAGTGGTGGGAAGCCAAGCCATCATCACTGGAACTTTCTCCATAATCAAACAGTGTTCTGCTTTGGGTTGCTTTCCAAGGGTCAAACTTGTCCACACATCATCTAAGAAGCATGGACAAATATATAATCCAGAGATCAATTGGACATTAATGCTGTTATGCTTGGCTGTTACCATTGGTTTCAGGGACACTAAGCGCATGGGAAATGCAGCAGGTAGTTCTGTCCACATCAAAGTTTTTTTAGTTCTTTTTTAGCTTATAACACTCAAAAATGAGTTGTAATTATGATCTTGATGCTTTATAAGCTCTAATCACCATCATTCTTATAGCAACATCTTCTTCTTATGATCAGGTTTGGCAATTATAACTGGCATGCTTGTTACCACCTGTCTAATGTCTCTTGTTATAGTCCTATGCTGGAATAGGAGTATCTTCCTGGCCATTAGCTTTATATTCTTCTTCGGCTCCATTGAAGCACTCTACTTCTCAGCATCGCTCATCAAGTTCCGTGAAGGAGCTTGGGTGCCCATTGCCCTCTCATTTATCTTCCTAATTGTTATGTATGTTTGGCATTATGGCACACTCAAGAAATATGAGTTTGATGTTCAAAACAAGGTATCCATTAACTGGCTACTCGGTCTTGGTCCTGGTCTTGGAATTGTGCGGGTTAAGGGGATTGGTCTAATTCATACTGAGCTTGTTTCTGGGATCCCAGCTATTTTCTCTCACTTTGTCACCAATCTCCCAGCTTTCCACCAGGTTGTAGTCTTTCTCTGCATCAAATCTGTCCCAGTGCCACATGTTAGGCCTGATGAAAGGTTCTTGGTGGGAAGGGTTGGCCCAAAGGAGTACCGGCTCTATAGATGCATAGCACGCTATGGATATCGTGATATTCAAAAGGATGACAATGAGTTTGAAAAGGATCTTGTTTGTAGTATTGCTGAATTTATCCGGTCAGAAAGACCGGCTGCACGTGTTGTGGGAACGGAAGATACGGAGAATGGTGAAAAGTTGACAGTTGTTGGGACTTCATCATCAAATTTAGAAGGTATTAGATTGTGTGAAGATGATGGAAGCATTTCAGAAATGGTAGATGCTTCTGAGTTGAGGGAGATTAAGCCCCTGGAAATGCCTAGGAAGAGAGTGAGGTTTGTTGTGCCAGAAAGCCCACAGATTGATTTGGATGCAAGACAGGAATTAAGGGAACTGATGGAAGCAAGAGAGGCAGGATTGGCATTCATAATGGGGCACTCATATGTAAGAGCAAAGAAAGGATCTAGTTTGATGAAGAAAATTGTGATTAATTTTGGTTATGATTTCTTGAGGAGAAACTTTAGGGAGCCAACTTTTTCTTTGAGCATTCCTTATGCATCCACACTAGAGGTAGGGATGATCTACTATGTTTAATTGTGATTATCCAGTATAGCTTTGTATTTTGTGTTTTTCTGTTCTGCATTTGGGTCATTGTAAATGGTAGATCAAAGTGCTTGTTTTCTATTGCCCTCCCCCTCCAAATGCAAGGGCAAAGTGCTTATGAATCTAAGGTTTGACTTACATATGGCAAACCATGTATGGAAGACCGGCACAACCATTTTGCAGTTTGAGTTTCAACAATCTATGTGTAACCTGATATCGAACCCGGCTTATACCAAAATGAAACCTTTTGGTTTCTTGACTTAAAAATAAACAACAATCATTATAAAACTAACAGAGTTAATAATTATATTGAAATTAATAATAATAATAATAATAACAATTAAATTTTAAACTGGAATTTAATTAGAGTCTAATTTTGCGTCATGTGTCTCATCTAATTTAAATTTTAAAATTTTATGTCAAGTGAGTTAATTTAGTGTAAAAATTTAATTTCAATTAGAGTTTAATTTTGTGCTATGTGTCCCATCTAATCTAAATTTTTAAATTTTTGTGCCAAATTAATCAATTAATTTAGTATAGAAAACGAGAGGTCCAATATAATAAACCATAAAAAATATAATCATATAACTAAAAAAAAAAATTCAAATTTATATGTCATCTATATATATATATATATATAAATATGTAAAGTTTAGAGAAAATCAAATTAGAATTTGAAATTATAATCTAATTTTGCGTCATGAGTCTAAATTTATGTAAGGATTACACCATAATTATCCACTTAAGCTTGTGCCATGTGTCTATTTAGGTTTTTTTAATCTTTGTGTTAAGTGAGTTAATGAGTGCAAAATACTAAGAATATAATATTAATGAATTATAAATTTAAAAAAAAAATAATCACATATACTCAATAAAAATCACATGTTTCTCAAAAAATAAATAAAATAAAAATCATCACATAACAAAAATCATCACATGTTCTATCTTATTAAAAATTAGAAAAAAAATGATCATAAGTATTATTAAATTTATGTAAGAATTTTAATATGTGAATAATTACGTTTACTTTAAAAAACAATAATTTGACTAATTATCTATATTTTATGATAAAAATTGTGTTTAATTTTAAATGTATCTATATGTATGCATGAATGCATGTGTTACATGCTTTAAAAAAAAATTAATTTGACTAATTATTTATATTTTTATAATAAAAATTTTGTTTAATTTTAAATGCATTCATGCATTTGTATGGAGTTATATGTTATGTTAGTAATAATAAAAGCCAATATAGCGCAGGTTACTTTCATTTTAATTCCTAAAAGGATAAGTTAGTTGCTACCATTTTATCCATCAAACTGAAAAGGACAATAATTTGTGTTTGCTTTCAATTGAAAATGACACCTCTTTGGTGATGACAAATGTCTCATCTAATCACCCTCATCCTTGTAGATTGTTTTTTTTTGGGTTCAACTCACCCCATCATATTTCTCCCAAAAAAAAAAAAATCACCCCATCAGGAATATATATATATATATATATATTTCTTATATTTTTATATATTATATATTGTTTGTAATTCTTTTAATTCATATTCTATTATCATCCTAAAAATATTTGCTTTCTTTCCTAGGTCTCTCACGACTATTTTTCACATTTCTTTTTTTATCTCATCCTTATTAATATTGATGAAATATTATTAAGGATAGCAAAATGCCTCTATCCCGAACAAATTTTTTCCATTTCAAAGAAGAGAGAAGGTACCGGGACGGGACACAATTATGTGACCCCATGCAATCACATTGGTAAATACGCTAGTTTGTGTTTTGTCTCGCACCTAACAATGCCTTCTTTTCCGCCGTCTTTGACATAAATCAAATATCATCTCCGTCACCAGCCGAAAACGGCTTCCATTTTCCTGCAAACGACGGCCTTTTTGTTTTTTTTCCCTTATTTGTCTGAACTAAACGACAGTATTATTTTGCCGTTTGCAACTACTTTCTTGCCAACTTGCCATTGGACCCAACCAAGTGGGCCCTAGTTGAATTCGGGCTACAGATTCAGCCCAAGTTAATAGAATCTATTCAAAGTCTGTGGGCCCAACGGTATGCGATTGGTTTACATGATCCAAGTTCACAGCTGCTTTACAAATAGAGCAACAGTTTATGCACAAATATTTACATGAAAGTTACTGATGTACTTACTGAATTATCATGTCACATTTTTCATAAAATTGCATCTTTTGAAACTTTGAAACTTTTCCTTTTAAAAAAAAAAAAAAAGAACTTTGAAACTTGAAATCCAAGACTCCAACACCTAAACTTGTGTAATTGAAAATCCCAAAACTTGGAATTCCAAACGCCAAATCCTAAAATACAATATGGTAAGCCTCAAGTTTATTGATAATATAAATAGTCTGTTTTTAAAAAAAATCCATAGATTTGTGAAAGGTAACTATATATGGAAAGAAAAGTTAATCAAGTAGATTATGAATAAGTTTGAGCTTGTTCAATAAGAAAATAATCTAAACTTGAACATATAATCTTATTTTTTATTTATTTATTTTTTGAGAAAATGGTAAGAAAATAATCTTATTTAGTAATGAGTTTGAGCTCAGTTTGTTTTCAAAATAAAACTAAATAAATAAGCTTGAACTTTTAATACACGTTAGAAGATGAACTTTTTGAAGATAACCCCAAGATGTTAGTTAAATGTTTTGAACTCATAACCTATGAATCTGATGGCACCTTAAAAACTATTTGTTTGGCCCTTTTATGTGGATATTGGTAGACACATTTGATTTCCAAACTGCAAAGCATATAAAATAATAATGGAATCACATATTATATTATATTATCACATTAATTTGTAACTAACTGATAATAAAGTTGTAATTGACTAAGAGTTAAGTTACAATTGACCAAGCGTTAAAGACTTCGACTTGTGTGTTAGATGATGTGAGCTCGAATAGGTTTGCAACCACTTATTTTCTTATTTTCTTTTTTTAAAGAACATTTAGAATTTAGAAATTAGAAAGTTTATGAAGTGGCACTATCTATCACCTCTAACTTGGTCATCGAGAAACTTCCGAGGACACAATGTCCAAAGAAGAAATTTTAAGTGCGAGGATTTTCAGCCACCATCCATGCAGCAAAGGCCAAAGAATGCCTGCTCAAGTTTATCTCTTCCCATTTGAAAGATGATATTATTGGGCACTTGGCACTAGACTTTGGCAAAATTAGATTTGTACCCTATTATTAATCCGAACCCAAAGAAAAAAAAGGGTACGAGTATAAATATTTTAGATCCAACAAAAACAAGTCGACTTGAACTTAATATGCTGAAAATGTCGGGTTGGGTTGACTTGTAGGTCACATGAGTTGACCTTTTTTAAAAAAAAAATACAAAATTTTCAATCTTTTTGTGTGCGCGCATATGCATGTGTGTTTCTTTTGGCTTTCTAATTCTATGTAAACGTATATCAGTATATGTATACATGTTTCACATTTTCACTCTTTATTTCCTTTCTTTGTAAACGGATATGTATATGTATACATGTTTTACCATATTCTTTATTTCCTTTCTTTTCTATTTTATTTTTCTTGTCATAGAGACTCGTAGACTTTTTCTTAATGATGTTGACGCTTGAAGGTTTCATGTTAACGAACTTTGAATTGTTAAACTTAAGACTTCATGTATTAATATAAAATTTTATTTTTGAGTGCTTTTTTTATTTGTCCTCTTATTTGTATTGAAAAGAAGACAATATATATATATATATATATATATTATCAAGTTTTTGAAATTATTTTTGTATGTAAAAAAATACTAGTCATACCAGATTGACCCAACCCAAAAAAGATCAGGTAAGCATCATATATTTGACAACCTGTTTATGATGACCTGTTTTTTATCTGAATCTAATTGACTCAACTCGTTAGCAACTCTAGTTGGCACGACCCTTATTAATGGTTTAAGTCCTTTGCATATAGAGAAGCTCTGGCACAACTTCAGTAAACTTCATCTAAGAAATCTTGGGATAGTAATAAGGAAAAGGACCTATATATATATATATATATATGGGATAATTACACTTTACCCACCTATGGTTTGTCTCTAATTTGACTTGTCTACCCGTGGTTTCAATTTTGACACTTTACCCACCCGAGATTCAATCCGTTATTGCTCCGTAACCCACCTCCCTGTTTACCGTTACTCTAACATGTTTTCTTTCAAAATCAAAACACAAAACAGATCAAACACGTTTGCCTTAATATTATCTTTTGGTTTAAATCTTGGTGAAGTTTTGAATAGTTGGATTTTCCCGGAAACAGGAAAGCATTTTCAAGTGGTTCCAGAGTTACTGCAGAAAGTATGGAATAATTGGGAGCTACGACTGCTGGTCCTTCTCAGTCTCACCTTGCAACTGTCTCTCTTTCACTTTGGCAGACAAAGAAGATATAATGTTAAAATAAGGATCCATATCTTTTTGTGGTTTTGCTACCTCATGCTTGATTTAGTGGCAACAATTGCACTAGGTGTCATTTCTAGTAAAAACCGTAATTTTGGCAATAATAATCCTAAATTACATAATGAGCTCACAGCATTCTGGGCACCATTTATGTTGTTACACCTTGGCGGCCAGGACACAATCACAGCTTTCGCGATACAAGACAATCAATTGTGGTTAAGGCACTTTCTTGCACTAGTTGTTCAATCATGTGTGACATTCTACACCTTTAACACATCTTTGAAGGGCAACTGGCTTTCGTTTCTTACTATTCCCATGATTCTTGTTGGGTTCATCAAGTATATAGAAAGGACATGGGTCATGTGATCAGCGAATAAACCTCCAGTAGACGCTGATGAGATACCTCCATTACTCCGCAAACCGCCAAGACAGAGGCTGAGACCGAGACGGATGCGAGAACGAAGGAAATCATATGAATCCACAACCAAAACCACATAAAAATGTTCTTAAGAAATCAAAAACCCTAACTTTTTGATCTGTTTTGTGTTTTGATTTTGAAAGAAAACGTGTTAAAGTAACGACAGACAGGGAGGTGGGTTACGGAGTAGTAACGGATTGAAACTCAGGTGGGTAAAGTGTCAAAATTGAAATCACGGGTAGGCAAGTCAAATTAGAGGCAAATCACAGGTGGGTAAAGTGTAATTATCCCTATATATATATATATATATATATTGACAAATTTTGAAATGATATGTTATGGTTAATATTAAATAAAATAGTATTAATAATGAATCTATGTAAAAGTAATATTATTGGCGAAAACCACATTTTTGTTCCTACATTTTCACGCGATTTCCACTTTAGTCATTATCTTTTATTTTCATCACTTTTACTCCCTATCCTGAAAAACGCATTTCGTTTTTGTCCCTGCCATTATATTAGAGATGGAAAATGCACACGTGGCAAACGACAGAATTAATTAATATTAAAAATATTTTATTTTAAAATAAAATAAAATTTTAGTTATCATTTAATTATTTAAATAATAATTGTTCTTCATGTTCTTCCCCCAAGAACATCGTTGCCCAGAAAATAAGAAATTCAAGATTTTCTTCTCTTTTCTTGCATTTTTTTAGCATCCAAACAAGCAAAAACATATACAAAACCATGATCAAACTCAGATATTCTAACACAATCAACTAACAAAACCCAAAACACTTAATCAAAAAAAAAAAAAAATAATAATAATAAAACAAACAAAACCCAAAACACGGTCAGATCAAAAACAAAATACCAAAACTCAAAGCCAATCCTCATCAATAAAATACACCAAAACACAATCATGAGCTAGTCAGATCAAACCACAGCGACCATCTGGGTTTAGAGAGAGGGAAGATCATATCTCGGTCAAGGTGGGTTCCAGCCATGGATCTTCAACCATGGGGTTTCGGCCATGGGTCTTTAGCCATGGATTTAGAGAAGATGAACATAAAATTTAAAATCCATAAAATTTGAATTCAAACCCAGATTGGCTGAAACATAAAACTCAAAACCATATTTCAAATCCCCACACCACCAAAGCATCAAACACAAAAATCAAACCCATATTTTTGGCCCCCAAATACTAAATCCAAATCCAGATTTTCAGCCCCCAAACACAAAACTTAAAACCCAAATTTTCTTATTTTCAGAGAAACCAAACAAAAACCTCAAATCCAAACCTTGGAGCCAAAACCAAACCACTTGCAACCTCATATTTGAAGCTATCAAATCCAAACAGAATCAACCTCAGATTTGCTGCTTTCTTCTTTCTCGTGTTTGCCTGGGGTGTGGATTTGAGAGGATAAGGGAGAGAGGAAAAGAGAGACAGAGAGGATGGGATTGTGTGGGTTTTAATGAAAAGGAGAGGATGAAAGACTGAAAAGGAAAAAGTTGTTCTTGTATATAAATTTTTTTTTTTTTTGAGAAACATCTAGGTTGGTATTTTTATTGTTCTTGTTCTAGATGCACTTAGATCTTGATTCATGTGGTTTTTGGTTTTTAATTATGTTTTTATTTTTTTTTATTTAGTTAAAATTGATAAGTTAGTTTTTTAAATTTAGATGCCGATGTGGCATTTTTTAATGCCTAATAACATTTTTTATTATTATTCAATAGTCACGTCAGCTTTTAGTGTGCCAATAGTGCACTCCATTTACTATGTGTGCATTTTCCGTCTTTGGTGTAACGGCAGGAACATAAACGAGACACGTTTTTCAAGATAGGGAGTAAAAGCGATGAAAATAAAAGATAGGGACTAAAGTAGGAATCGCGTGAAAATATAGAGATGAAAATATGATTTTCGCCAATATTATTCTATTGTCAATGATTATAAAACAAATCTGAAAACTAACATTACTCCTTGAAGTGGAAAATGAATATTAGTGATTACTAAGTAATGAGTAGTGAGTGGAAAAATGTTGTATTTTTAAATATTGATAATGTTTTATTTTATTTTTTCTCTAAGCACTAAGTGATAACATTGGGTCAAGGACAGAGTATCAGGCCTTGGTGGAAAAATCTCTACAGTTTACATCCCTCTACCTTTATTCTCTCATTTAAAAATGTAAAAGCTTTTTCTTTAATAGTAATCATATAACTTTGATCTGAATAGTCTTTCTCCTTCAAATATTTTCTCTTTTAAGTGACTTAAACCTTAATTATCTTTCAACCTATTATCAATCGATTCGATTGATGCTCTAATTTAAGAGAATAATACTAATATATTTTTCATCGTCAAAATTAAGAGTTAAATTTAGATAGAACTTGCAGTTTATCATTGCATCATTCTGTCTCATTTAACATTCAATTTAAACAATAATAAGATACATTGATACATACTTTCGTACAATTCTTTTAAATTGAGGTGTTAATCAAGCAAAATTAATTTTGAATATTATAAATAAAGTGAAAGATGGGTAAAAAAGTATGATTTTTGTATTTTTTTTTCCTTCACATGTAATGCCTAATTTTTTTTTTTTTTTTTTTTAAATTTCTCTTGTGATAATTCCATAGTTAGGAGATGAAAAATTAACTTCTAAATATTTCTATTAAAAATATTAATTGAAGTACAAAACTTTAGTGACACTTAATATTGAAAGTAAATAATATGAATGGGCACCAGGAGATGCAATGATTGTGTAAACAAATACTGCATCAAATACAACTCGTGAGCTTTTACATAGGAGGCCCCATCATTTGATAGGGCTCAGATTTCAAAAGATTTAAAATAAAATGTCATGATGATAGGATAAAAGGGTATTACTAATTCTCATAGAATCATGATTGTTTGAGCCATCGTGAACAATACACATCAAGATTACACATGTAAAAAAGAAAAGAAAGATTTGTTTCTTTAGACCATCAATGAGAGGGACCAATAAATACAAAGATTCAAAGTACATGAAAAACATTCTTACAAAGAGAGAGAGAGACGTCAAACATTCTTTACATACGGCATAATATGTCACATGAGATCTAAACCAAGAGCACATGATAAGCTGAGGAAAAGAACAAAAAAAAGTACCCCAAATGAAACATAAAAAAAAGCATGAAAAACAAAATGTACAATACATTAATTAACTCCTGAATAACTAAAGAGTAAAGAGTAACAAAAAGGAGATTAAGGAAGCAACTGTTCTTGATGCTTGTAAACAATTTGGCTATAACTTTGCTTTCTTTCTAAGCCACAACCCCAAAGAACCACATTATTGTTTGACCATCTTCTTCAACAGGTCCAAGACAAGAGAACACCTTGGATGTAATATTCAAAAACATAAAAAATTGTATAAATCAATAGTTAAAAGGGTCACCCTTATGTGAAATTACATCCCTATCCATGCTTAAAAATAATTTCCTCAATTTCAACTTCATGCGTTAAGTGGCAAATATGACAGTTAAAAAAAAAAAAAAAAAAAAAAAAACTATGGATATTAATGAATAGTTGGACTCCCCAATTACCAAGAAAGTAATGGATTCCAAGTGCCAAATTCAATTTGCCTAAAATAAAGTTAAAACAAAACCCAACTTGATTATTACAAATACTAACATTTTTTTAAGACAAAACAAGGGAATATGATTCCCTCTTAAAGACTGTTCCTCCGACCCTTCAGTCTCACTCTATTCTGCCTTTACTTTCTTCACTTTGAACAAAGCTGCCGTCTAGACCTTCCAACTTCCATGATCAATTGCACACTAAGCCCTTTGTGTCTCTTTCACTTTCTTTCTCTCTCAAAAGCCTTTGGTACTACTAATTAAAATATAAAAAAAGAGTTGTCATTGGCACAAAACACTCTCTGTGGGGTCTTTACTACTTAAGTGGGTTCCCAAAATGCAATGCTTACACCTTCTAATTTGAGGCATTTTGTTTCATTGTTCTACATTGAACAAGAGCAACAATGAAGAGTAATTGGGTTCTTTTGGCTCTCATTTTTGTGGTTCTTTTTGGTGGGTTTTCTTCAGTTTCAGCCACGCCACCTGCAAGTGAGTAATTTGCATTTTTTTTTTCTTTAAATTTACTTTTTCACATTGTCTGCTTCAAATTCTATCAAAGTTTCAAACTTTCATTACATTGTTGAAACATTTTCAGAAATTGTAAGTGGGGTTGTCTCCAATGTGGTCTCTGCGCTTGTTAAGTGGCTGTGGTCACTGAAATCCACCACCACCACAAAGACAGGTACAGATCTTTCACTGAGCTTACATTTTCTGTTTTGGGGTTTGTTTACATTGGGGTCTAGAGATTGTTCCTTGCATTGTTAAGGTTCATATGAGTAACATGGGATTATTGAAGTGAGGGGACTTGTGGGGTTTGATTTTTCAGCTGATACTTCTAGCCGTTCTATGATGAAATTTGAGGGTGGATATACGGTGGAGACAGTATTTGATGGAAGTAAGCTTGGAATTGAACCATACTCACTTGAGGTGTCTCCAACTGGGGAGCTTCTTGTATTGGATTCTGAAAACAGTAATATTTACAGGATCTCAACACCATTGTCTCGTTGTAAGTTACTTTTTGGCTTTTTTGCTCTTGCAGTTTTTGGAATTTTGTTTTGATTATATTGTTTGTGATTTGTGCTTTGAGTTCTCTCAAATTTTGATTTATAAGTGTCAGTGTGTGCGCGTGTGTTATGGTCTTGATTTTGCTTGTACTAAAGTGTTTCTGAACACCCACTTCAAGTCTCGTGTGAAAAAGATTGCTGTTTGGTTAGGCCCTGTGCAAGTACTTAGCTTCAGACTTGGGACATCTTTTTCTGATTCCTTTCCTTGTTTAGCTTCAAACTTGATATGCTTTTGTATAGATGAAGCCTCCACTGTTGAAAGTACGATATACCTTTTAGTTTTAGTTTCTGCTGGGCCAACTTGATCTTTTTGGAGATATGCTGCTATCTTTCATTTTGAGACCAGCATTCTCTAAAGAACACTTATGCTTCTTTTTTACTTGTCTAATTGTCCTTTATCTTTTTTAACCAAATTTTAAGGCATTTGTTTACTTTTACTCATGATGGATACCAAATTGCACTTTTGCTTTTGAAGTGTTTTCATTAGATGTTGGGGATATCAATCTGATGCAAACCAAATAATTTATGTTGTCTTAGATTTTTTAAATTTAGATTTGTAAAAAAGCTGCACTAATCTTTATCCATTTCTCTTTCCAATAAAATGATCTTAAATAACTACTTTAGTTTTCTAAAATCTGATCAAGTTTCTTCTGTGTCATCTGGGAACTTGATATATTCTTTTGATTGAACTCATTATTCTTCTGCATGCATAAAATGAATGAATGAATGACTTGCAGATAGCCGGCCCAAGCTGGTTGCTGGTTCACCTGAAGGGTATTCTGGGCATGTAGATGGGAAGCTAAGAGAGGCAAGAATGAACCACCCAAAAGGGCTTACAATAGATGACAGAGGAAACATTTACATTGCAGACACATTGAATATGGCTATCAGGAAGATAAGTGATTCAGGTAAATGTACATGTTCAGGGGATTTCCATGGTTAAAGAATGAAATTGCTTTTATAATGATCATATTAAAGTTATACACAATGGTAGGACGAAATTTTTCCTTCAAATATCACTTTTTTATCATATAGTTTTTGGTTTGACTGATCACTAACTAGTGGCCCTCCTCTCAACCCTATGAAATTATTCAGTGTGCTTGGTGTATTAAGCCCTCCTCCCACATAAGGGTAGGCCTCACTTGTGGGTCCCACTTCTGGGACCCATCTTTATATGAGAGGGAGGTATAGTACACGGGTTTGTGGAATAATTTCTCCCCCCACTAACCAATTGCATGAAACTTGGCATATAAGGCACTTATCATATTCAAATTGACCTAATTAATATGATTTAGTATTATATTTTTGCAGGGGTTACAACTATTGCAGGTGGAAAATGGGGTCGAGGAGGAGGTCATGTAGATGGTCCAAGTGAAGATGCAAAGTTTTCAAACGATTTTGATCTGGTTTATATTGGAAGTAGCTGCTCTCTTTTGGTTATAGACAGAGGAAACCAGGCAATTCGAGAAATCCAACTTAATGATGACGATTGTTCTTACGACTATGATGGTAGTTTCCACCTAGGTATAAGGGAAAAATCAACACTTCCCTGTGTCATTTTTATTTTAAGATCATAAAGGTGTATAAGATGTGTTTTGACATTGCAGGGATAGCAGTGCTTGTTGCAGCTGCATTTTTTGGCTACATGCTAGCATTGCTGCAGCAAAGGGTGCGAGCAATGTTTTCTTCCAGAGATGTAAGTTATCCTAGGATATGTGTTTTCAATCTCTAGTTTTTAAATGTGTTGGTGATTGGAGAGATGTCACATAGGTATCCGTGTCACAAGTCTGAATTTCAAAAGATGTTCCAAATTATAACTTGCCAATCATGCTCTATGCTACTCCTTAAAGAATTTAAAAAAAAAAAAAAAAAACAAAAACAAAAGGTCATACCTAGTGCACAAACTCCCACTTTTGTGTAGTCTAAGAGAGGTCATGATAGGTAGTCTTACCTCTAATTTATTAGAGAAGTTGATTCCTGGACCAGAACCTGCGACCTGTCATAGAAATCTAATTTACAATTTTACTACTAACTGTCATAGAATGGTTGTGAGAATTCATAATTTTCATTTTGGTTTCATGTCTTCTTGACCATCTGATAGAGCATGAGTCTTACACATATTCTACTCACAAATAAACCTGTATTCAACAATTATTTTTGCATCTTGGATGTTTCAAATAAAATACTTTTTTCTTTGTCATATTCTGAAGTGTTCTGAACATATTACAATGTTAACATGTGCGTCTGTTTTTTAATGTGTTAATTCCCCTGCCAAAAAAAGAAACTATTTAAAAATTTCCTCAAGTTAATTTTATACGTAGTCTAGATCCTAAGACCAAAATATCCTGGTGGCACCATATTTTAAATTGTTCACTATGATGCAAACAATCTGGATTTCTACTTCAGTGATTCTCTTTATAAAATGACCCTGACAAGTTTCATATTCTTTTATTGCAGGATCCAAGAACTACTATTAAGAAAGTTGCAGTTGCACCAGTGGCTCCATATCAGAGGCCTCCGAAATCAGTCAGGCCCCCCTTGATTCCAAATGAAGATGAACCTGAGAGACAAGAAGAGGGATTCTTTGGTTCACTTGGGAAGCTTGTCCTTAACACCGGTTCAACTGTAGCTGAAATATTTGGGGGACTATTTTCAGGCTCTAGAAGAAAGTCTGTCCACTATCATCAGCAGTACCAACAACTGAACAAACATCCAAATTCATGGCCCATGCAAGAGAGCTTTGTGATCCCAGATGAGGATGAACCACCACCAATAGAAACCAGAAACGCTACACCCAAAAGGACCTACCCTTTCATGACCAAAGATATGGAGAAGAGCCACCGTATCAAGCAAAGTCAGCCTTACTATAACGGATGGGATGGTGATTATCGCCAAGTTCAACAGCAGCAGCAGCATATTCAGCAACAGCAGCAACAACAACAACAGCATCATCACAGGCACTTCTCATCCAGCCCTCAAACTTACTATGAGAAGAGCTGTGAAACAAATGAAATAGTATTTGGAGCAGTTCAAGAACAGGATGGACGTCGTGAAGCAGTGGTAATAAAGGCTGTTGACTATGGAGATCCTAGCTATAATCAGTACAATATTCGGCCTCGATTGAATTACATGGGTTATTCTCAAGCCTATTGATCATCTACAGCTACATTTTATTAGAGGGCAACAAAAGAAGCTTGTAAACTTTTAGTATGTGAGATATGAAGACGGGATGGTTAAAAGTGGATGTGAAAGGCAGGCATGACTGTTTCAGGTTTATCGTTTTTATTTTCTCACAGGTAATGTCTTCCAAAATTTCCTTAGTAAAAGTACATATATGTAATATATACATCTGTTGGATGTGTATTTTATTTTAACTAGAAATTAAGAAGACCAAATCAGAGCTAGTCTTTTAGCTTCTTTGAAATATCTTGTTCTAATCACAATTCCACGTTAAGAATTCAGCAATACAGCAAACTCATGCATGATGCATGGGTTAAAAGGGCATGTCACTGAGTGATGAAGTTTCCATCTCCTACCTACCTTAGGCATTGCTAGTCAAAGTTGTAAATTCATTTCCTTATGACCTCAATTCAACCTCTTGTAGGTGATCTAATAAGGTTCAAGCCACCTCTTCTTGTCACTGAGTGATTGTCCTAGTGAAAAGGAAAATGGTTGTTCCAGTCCAGGTCATGTATTTTCTTTAGAAAATTGTTGGCCTTGTAATTCTCTGCTTTCCAATTTGGGAAAAAGAGTAGCTGGCTAATTTTGAATATGGATAGGAAGCCATACTTGAAACGACGACAGGTTCAAATGAAAATTAAAAGAAAAAATACAATGCTTCTACAACTTGCTAAGGTGGAAGGTGGTAAGTTGTCGTTGAAAGATTAGTTATCACCACTATTATTATACGCCAACCATAATAGGTTATTTTAGTTGGGAAAAAAATTATGAAAATCTTGTGTCACTTGATTTATTGAAAGAGAGTGTTCCCAAATTCTGTAATTTGTATCGAATTGAATTATGGGCACAAAATAATTCCCCTGCATTTGAAAAAATCCTGAATGGGAAGACCATGCATAGAATTAGTGACTTCAGTAGACTATAGTATTAGGGATGGCAAAAACATCCCACCCCACTTGACTTGCTCCATCCCATGCAGACCTTTCACGCCTCAAAGAGGGTCACAAGGCTAAAATAGACAAAAAATTTTAGACGGACTGATGTGAATGCTCTTAGTAGACTATAGTATTAGGAATGGCAAAAACATCCCACCCCACTTGACTAGTTGACTTACTTTACCACATGTGGATTTTTCCTCTCTCAAAGAGGTCACAGGGCAGGGATGGGTTTTGCTCATCCTGCCTCGCCCCAAATACACGAGAAATTATAAGGTCTTCATGGTGGACAAATGATGTGATCCACCATTCCAGTAAAAGACTCCCAGTTGTTTAATATTCTGGAGTTTTAAATAAAAACTAAATACTGACTCAACAATTTTAAATAGGTGGGAGTCTTTTACTGGAATGGTGGACAAATAACGTGGTTCACCATGAGGACTGTATAATTTCTCCAAATACACACACATTTTATTTGATATATTCTTAAATATTTGTAAATATAATTTAATCATTTCTATTCACATCTTACTTATAATTTATTTATTTTTTATATATTTCATTATCATTTCCAAAAAAAAAAAAAAAGTTGTCTCTTATTTTCTAGTAGAACTTTTGTGGTTGCCATATTCTTTTATATTTCATCTTTATCTCATCAATCTTATTAGAATTAGTAAAATATTTCCAACCCACCCCAATTTTGCCTTGTGTAGATTTTTTCTGCTCCAAAGAGAAGACAAAGCGGGGGATGGGGCACCAATAATCCGGTCTCGGCTCTCCCCACCCCATTGCCATTTCTATATGGAAATGTTAGGCCAAATTTTCCTTTTGTAAAGCCCATTCCATAACTGGGTTTGTTTTCTCCAAGTGCGGCAAGGACGGGCTAGGCTTTGTTTACGAGGATCAATTGTTTGTCAGGCCTCATTTATAATCCCCCCCTTCTCCTGTTTTACTGTGATATGATGAGATGTTATCATCTATACTTTTCCCCCCTAGTTAAGTGAAAAGGAGAAAAATTGATGAGATTTAGAACTGTTAGTCCCAAATTAAAATGTTTATTTTAATTTTTTAGCTCATTGCTTTTTTGCTATTTTCTTATTATTATCTACCCATTTACGTTTTTTATGACACTTAAGCAGACCCCAATAACAACAACAATTTTCATGGTACAAAACAAAAGAAATGGGATTGTGCGACAATGATCGTATTATTTCAGTGAGTAATATTCATTTGGCTTCTTCATGGCATGGTGGTAATGGCAATTAGCTGGGGTGGAATGGAACCCCCAAGTCTTGCGAAATTAATGAAAAAAAGAAAAAGAAAAGAGTATTAAGAGATTAAAAATAATTAAATAAATATTGGCAAGAATATTGTATGTTCAGGTTCTTGTATTTATATTAACATTGCGATCCAGTTGTTTCTGAATTTGTTGGCTGTATACCATTGACATCCGTGTATATACAATACAATTAGAAAGACAAACAATTTCGATATATCAAAAGTAAAAGTTGTATAGAGTAAGATTTTGCCTAGTATCTCTCTCGGCTAATTGAATACAGATGAATGGAATACCTTTTGATAGGGCCTGTCCTTAACCCCAAAATCAACGGCTCAGATTCAATATTTCCATCCAACCGAATCTATATACATCTATATATGTATTTATATATATATATAAAAGAAATATATGCACCTTTTTAAATGTGATCTTATAACATGAAAACCATTAAGGTTTTTTAAAATGATATGCAATCTCACTACAAAACGCGGGGGTCTTAGGCCGCGTTTTTTAAGCTGTGGCCATAAAAAACGCGGCCTAAGATGGACTGAAGCCGCGTTTCTAAAAAACGGGGCCATAGACGGGCTCTTAGGCCGCGTTTTTTAAACGTGGCCATAGACGGGACCTTAGGCCGCGTTTTCTTGAGCTAAAAACGCGGCCTAAGGACCTCCGTGTTTTTTTTTTCAGCAAATTTTTTTTTCCTTTTCCTTAACTGTGGCCGCATTTTAAAAATGAGGCCATAGACGGGCTCTTAGGCCGCGTTTTTTAAACGTGGCCATAGACGGGACCTTAGGCCGCGTTTTCTTGAGCTAAAAACGCGGCCTAAGGACCTCCGTGTTTTTTTTTTCAGCAAATTTTTTTTTCCTTTTCCTTAACTGTGGCCGCATTTTAAAAATGAGGCCATAGACGGGCTCTTAGGCCGCGTTTTTTAAACGTGGCCATAGACGGGACCTTAGGCCGCGTTTTCTTGAGCTAAAAACGCGGCCTAAGGACCTCCGTGTTTTTTTTTTCAGCAAATTTTTTTTTCCTTTTCCTTAACTGTGGCCGCATTTTAAAAATGAGGCCATAGACGGGCTCTTAGGCCGCGTTTTTTAAACGTGGCCATAGACGGGACCTTAGGCCGCGTTTTCTTGAGCTAAAAACGCGGCCTAAGGACCTCCGTGTTTTATTTTTTAGCAAATTTTTTTTCTTTTCCTTAACTGTGGCCGCGTTTTAGAAGCGTGGCCATAGACAAACTTTTTTTTTTTTTTTTTCTTTTCCTTAACTGGAGCCATTCAATACTAATAGCACACCAACAAACACAAACAAACACAAACCACAACCCAGAGCCATTCAACCCAGAGCCATTTCGGTCAAAAAAAAAAAAAACACAAACCACAAACCCAGCGTCGCCGTTGAGCTCAGCCGTCGCCGATGAAGCTCAACGGCGACGCCAAGAGCGTCGCGAACGGCGACGCCAAGAGCGTCGCGAACGGCGACGCTCAAGCGTCGCGAACGCGACGCACCAGCGTCGCGAACCGCGACGCTCCAGCGTCGCGAACCGCGACGCTCCAGCGTCGCGATCGCGACGCTAGCGTCGCCGTTCGCGACGCTCAAGCGTAGCCGATCGCGACGCTCTCGGCGTCGCCGTTGAGCTTCATCGGCGACGCTGGGTTTGTATTTTTGTTTTTGTTTTTGAATTTCAATTTTCTGGGTTTGTATTTTTTTTTTTGTTTTTGTTTTTGTTTTTGAATTTGCTGGGTTTGTATTTTTGTTTTTGTTTTTGAATTTGAATTTGCTGGGTTTGTATTTTTGTTTTTGTTTTTGTTTTTGTTTTTGAATTTGCTGGGTTTGTATTTTTGTTTTTGTTTTTGAATTTGAATTTGCTGGGTTTGTATTTTTGTTTTTGTTTTTGAATTTGCTGGGTTTGTATTTTTGTTTTGAATTTCTTTATTTATTTAAAATTGAAATTTTAAAGTTTGAAAGTATTAATTTTAAAAATTTTAATTTTAATTTAAAAAAAAAACTTTTGATTACCGAAAATTAATTTTTGGTAATCAAAGGTTTTTTTTTTAAAAAAAAATTTAAGGGTATATAGCCGCGTTTTAAACGTGGCCTAAGGTTAAACCTTGGGCCGCGTTTAAAACGCAGCCCAAGACCGCAACCTTAGGCCGCGTTTAAAATGCGGCCCAAGACGACAACCTTAGGCCGCGTTTTAAACGCGGCTATAGGACCTGGTCTTGGGCCGCGGTTAAAAAGTGTGGCCATAGGACCGTGAGTCCTATAGTCACAGGTTTTAGGCCACACTAGAAAGCGTGGCCTAAAAAAACGCGGCTATAGGCTATAGCCACGTTTTTTTGACATATAGCCACGTTTTAAAAGCGCGGCCATAGAACCTTTTTTTTGTAGTGTCTCTTGACCAATCCTATAATTGTAGTTGCCTCTAAATCAACTTTTCGCATTGTTGATAAAAAAAATTTACTTTTGCTAGAGAATGTCGAATCTTTTATTTGCACTCGAATTTATTTATATAGATTTGAAAGTAATATTTAATCTATTTAAAGAGACATTCATAGTTACAAAATTTTAATCCTTTATTATGACTTGCTTTTAGTGTATATAAAAGTTATAATAAAAGATTGTTAGTATTACCAAATTTTAATCATTTAATGTCATTTTAAACCCTTGATTGTTTTACCCTTATCCATGGCTATGTTAGAGAACTCCATTAATTGTTTTAAAACGATTCCGTTTGGGTTTGTAACATTAAAAAATGATATATAAATATATACATTTGTACGGCACCGAGCTCCCAAAGCCCATACTGGCCTTGGGCCCAGACCCATCTAGGCCCCGGGCCCAAGCCCATACCGGCCTTGGGCGCAGGCCCAGCAGAAAGTTCCAGTTACCTTATGCCCTTCTTGAAACTGCCTTAGAGCAAAAACAAGTTTTGGGTATTAAGTTCCCGGGGTTGACCGGTTAATCTTTCCCGGTAGAGCGCATGAGTCATATCCGGGAAGGTCATGATATGCACGGGAACGTGAGTTGCCGAACATAATCGGTGAAAATGGAACCAAGTTCCAAGATCATAAATGCTGCACCGCCCTTTCACCTAAACAACCACTTTAACCAGATAATACTGGACCTTCAATAGCACTAACGGTGACTGTAATCATGATCTCCCCACTAACCTTGGCTATAAATAGAAGAAAGTTGGGAGAAGAAGGGGTTCAGAAAAATTGAGAGAAAACAGTCAAGGAGAGAGTATCAACTGAGTGTTGCTTTGAGTCTCTCTGCCAAGAACGACCCATTGTAGGAAATCCTTAAACCCACTACAAATAAATTGTGAGCCCAAGTGGTCTAAGGCCCAGAATTCTTGTACTTGGTCCTTACAATTGGCGCCCACCGTGGGGCTCTCCTACGAAGCTGTGGTTCGAGTGAGACTCAAGCAAAGAAGATGTCTGAGGAGCGTTCAGGAGGGCACGTTCCGAGCAATTCCGCAGGATCTTCTCGGGGATCGACGTGGAGGGAGAGAAGGCAGAAGCGGCTGGAGGATAGGGAGCATTCGAGAGGGGAGGAAAGGTCCGGATTGGGAGAAGGATCGGCCCAAACACACCGGACGATTTCAAACGTCTCAGCACATCGGCAACATGATGATAGAGACCGGGAGCTGGAGCGGTTGCGCAGATTGGTAATGGACTTGGAGCTGGAAGCAAGGGGTCGGCGCCACGAAAGGAACCACAACCCCCAACCCAGGAGGAACCGTGGCGAGGAAGGTTCCAGCCGATCTGTTACACAACAACACCGAGACCGATCACGTTCTCAAGAGTCACGTCGTCACTCCCGGGAGACGCGTCGTAGACGGGACCGTTCCCGGTCGCATGGATATGATAACCAAGGGTCAGAGTCGCCGGAGGAGCGGCGGCACCACAACGCCGCGATGGACGCTATGAGCAGGGCCTTGCGGATGGCAGCCCGGTCTCCATTCTCTGATGAGATTGAACGGGCACCCATGCCGAGCAGATTCACGCGTCCACCATTCAATTCCTATGAGGGGAGGACAGACCCCGTGGAGCATGTCAGTCATTACATCCACATGATGTCGTTGCATGCGCACAACGATGCATTGATGTGTAAAGTATTCCCCTCTAGTCTCGGCTCTACCGCACTGAGATGGTTCAATGGGTTGCGGAAAGGTTCTATACACAGCTTCGCCGAGCTGATTCAGGAGTTCGGCAGCAGGTTCGTAACATGCAGCCGAGTGCAACAACCGGTCGACGCGTTGCTTTCCATGAAAATGAGGGTCGGGGAAACCCTTCGGAGTTATGCCAGCCGATACTGGGAACTCTACAATGAGATTGGTGGGGGAAACGAGAAAATTGCGGCTAGCACCTTCAGGATGGGGCTCCCCGAGGATTCTGAACTGCGGGAGTCGCTGACAAGAAGACCCCCGGAGGATATGAGGCAACTGATGAGACGCATAGAGGAGTACAAGCGCCTGGAGGATGACCGGCTGCAAAGCAGGGGGAAAGCCCCTTTTACGGGGAGATCTCGGCAAAGCATCTTGCCGCCAAAGCCGAAAAGGGAATTTAGAATGCAGGAACCAGAGGTGCAGATCGAAGGGGTTAATGTGTTGTTTAAAGAGCCCGTGCACAAGATACTGGAACAGATAAGGAACGAGCCATTCTTCAGATGGCCGAACAAAATGGGGGGCGACCCATCTCGGAGGAACCAAAGCCTATACTGCACTTATCACAGAGACAAGGGGCACACCACCGAGCAGTGTAGGGTGTTGAAAGATCATCTCGGGCAGTTAGTGAAGGCAGGGCACCTGAAAGAGTTTGTAGCAGATCCCACTGACCGGGAGACCGAGCAGGGCGCCCAACAGAAAAGGAATCCCCTTCCACCACCCCGGGGGGTAATCAACGTCATTCATGCCGCACCGAGAGGGGCAGCAGCGGCAAGGATAGTGATGACAGTGGCTTGCGCGGAGGGAGAATCATCCAAGAAGCAAAAGAGAGTTGGACGGCTAGACATCTCGTTCGGAGAAGATGATTTCGAAGGAACCATCCAACCTCACGACGACGCTTTGGTGGTGACAGCCCGGATAGGCGGATTCCTGGTGAAGAGGGTGATGATTGATCAAGGTAGCGGGGCTGACGTCATGTACCCGGACCTCTTCGAAGGGCTCGGGTTAAAAACCCAGGATTTGGCGAAGTATAACATGCCATTGGTCTCGTTTGACGGGAGAATTGTGATTCCCGAGGGGCAAATCTCTCTCCCAGTGGACATGGAGGGCAAGGAAGTTGTAGTTACGTTCATAGTAGTCCGATCATTCGCACCTTACACCGCAATCCTGGGGAGGCCGTGGATTCACGCCATGGGGGCTGTTCCGTCCACCCTTCACGTGAAAGTAAAATTTCCTACTGAGAACGGAGTGGTAGAGGTAAGGGGGAATCAGCAGGTGGCGAAGCAATGCCTCGTAGCCGCGGTCCAGTGGGAAAAGGAACAGCTCGGCCAAGCTGAGCACGCCGAGAAAGAGACTGCATAGCAATTACAGATACTCCAGGAAAATGGGGCGGACGTTGCCGAGGAGATGCTGAAGGTAAGAATTCTCCCAGATTGTGACAAATACTTCCAGATAGGTACAAGCATGAATAACCGGGAAAGGATAGAGATGTTGTTGTTCCTGTTACAGAACATAGATGTCTTCGCGTGGAACCCGTATGAAGTGCCCGGCGTAGACCCCGAGTTCATTGTTCACAAACTCAATGTGGACCCATCGTTTCCCCCGAAAAAGCAGAAGCCGAGAAGAGCATCAAAGGAACACGTCGATGCAGTAAACCTGGAGGTCCAGCGACTGAAGGAAGCCGGGGTCATAAAAGAAATATTCTTCCCGAGATGGCTAGCAAACACTGTCGTAGTGAAGAAGAAGAGCGGGAAATGGAGAGTTTGCGTGGACTTCACCGATCTAAACAGAGCGTGTCCCAAGGATCCATTCCCGATGCCCAAGATCGATCAGCTAGTGGATGCCACGTACGGGCACCCGAGAATGAGTTTCCTCGACGCTTTCCAAGGCTACCACCAGATTGCCTTGGCGCCCGAGGACCGAGAGAAGACAACATTTATATCCCCGAACGCAAACTATCACTACGAGGTCATGCCGTTTGGATTGAAGAATGCCGGGGCCACCTACCAGCGTATGATGACAAGGATGTTCCGGGAAAAAATTGGGTGCACGGTTGAAGTTTATATCGACGACATGGTAGTAAAAAGCAGAAAAGAGTAGCTGCATACTGAAGACCTTCGGGGAGTATTCGAGATTCTACGGCGACACAGGCTGCGCCTCAATACCGAAAAGTGCACTTTCGGAGTGGGGGCTGGCAAGTTCCTGGGTTATCTGATCTCCACTCGGGGAATAGAGGCTAACCCCGACCAAATAGAGGCCGTCAATCGCCTCAAACCACCGAGCAATCCTAAGGAGGTGCAAGTGCTCACCGGGATGTTGGCCGCCCTGAACCGATTCATCTCCAAGTTTGCCGATCGCTGCCGGCCATTCTATCAACTTCTGAAGAAGTGGAAGGGGTTTCAGTGGGACGAGAGCTGCGATGAAGCTTTTCGAGAACTAAAGGAATATTTGGCAAAGGCGCCGAGGTTGACGGCCCCGGAGCCCGGGGAGGATCTGTTTATGTACCTTGCAGTCACCAATCATGCCGTAAGTGCTGTGTTACTAAGGGACCGGGGAGTGCAAATGCCGGTGTATTACGTGAGCAAGACCTTGGTCGATGCCGAGACAAGGTACCTGCCTCTTGAAAAGTTGGTTTTGGCCTTGGTACACGCCACGAGGAAGTTACCACACTACTTCCAGGCACACACAGTGTTCGTCCTCACCGAGTATCCATTGCAATCACTGTTGAAAAGATCCGATTTCACAGGACAGATTGCTAAATGGGGGACTCGGTTGGGATCATTTGACATAAGATACCGACCTAGAAGCTCGGTGAAAGGGCAAGTTCTCGCTGATTTCATCGCGGAATTTACACCTAAGAGTGAAGGCAAGGTAATCTGTAGTGCGGAGATTCGCCCGTGGAGGTTATTTGTGGACGGCGCATCAAATGCTATGGGGGCTGGGGCTGGTATTGTCATAGTCACCCCTGAAGGTATGCGACTGGAACACTCCTTCAGATTGGGGTTCAAAGCCTCGAACAACGAAGCCGAATATGAAGCCCTGCTGGCCGGACTGAGGGCAGTATTGCATCTGGGCGCCAAGGACGTGGAAATCTACTCGGACTCTCGGCTGGTTGTTTGTCAGATCACTGGGGACTTCGAGGCTCGGGATCCCCGAATGAAAGCTTATCTAAGTACGGCAAAGCAAATTATCGGTCAGTTTGGAACGGTGAAGATATCCCAGGTAGCCCGGTCACAAAACAGGCATGCTGACTCTCTTGCCACGTTAGCCTCATCTGCTACCGAGGACACCCCGAGGCTTATCACGATTGAACTTATAAGGGAGCCAAGCATCTGTGTGAAGACTGCTCTCGACCAGGCCGGAGTAGAGGTCGCGCAGGTGGCGGTGGTCGGATCATGCTGGATGAACCCGATCATAGACTTTCTTTCTGAAGATAAAGTTCCAGAGGATGAGGCCGAGGCCAACAAGATTCGACGAATGGCTCCCAGGTACTGGTTGTTTTCGGACCGAAAGTTGTACAGAAGGTCCTTCGCGGGCCCTTACCTCTTGTGCCTGCATCCTGAAAGAGTCAAGGAGCTTCTAACCGAGCTGCATGAAGGAGTATGCGGCGGTCATGCTGGGGGACGATCTTTAGCACACAGAGCAATGACGCAGGGGTTTTGGTGGCCACAGATGCAGAAGGACGCCGCCGAATACGTTCGGAGTTGCGAGCAATGTCAAAAGCACGCCCCAATGATCCATCAGCCGGCAGGACATCTAAATCCTGTCAGCAGCCCGTGGCCATTTGCACAATGGGGGCTTGACATCCTCGGGCCGTTCCCCCGAGCAACGGGGAACCGCCGTTTTGTATTGGTGGCTGTGGATTACTTCACAAAGTGGGCTGAAGCTGAAGCCTTGGCCAATATCCGGGATACTGACGTGAAAAAATTTGTGTGGAAAAACATAGTTACAAGGTTTGGGGTGCCGAATTCACTAGTGACAGACAACGGGCTACAATTCGACAGCAACGCTTTTCGGACTTTTTGCAGCGAGCTCGGCATCAAGAACAAGTATTCAACCCCGGCATACCCCCAGAGCAACGGCCAAGCTGAAGCAGTAAACAAGACTATTTTGAACGGGCTCAAGAGAAGGTTGGATGGAGCGAAGGGAAGATGGGCAGAAGAACTACCCAGTGTTCTATGGGCCTACCGCACGACCCCCAGGAGATCCACGGGGGAAACCCCATTTTCTCTGGCATACGGAGCAGAAGCAGTGATACCAACCGAGGTGAGCTTATGTAGTGCACGGGTCACCGGGTTTGACCCCGTACAGAATGCCGACCTTATGATGGAGCATTTGGATTGGCTAGAAGAGTGCAGGGAGGCCGCGACCGTACGTCTTGCCGAGTATCAGCAGAAGCTGGCGCAAAGGTACAACCGAAATGTAAAGACCAGGGAATTCAGTGCCGGGGAATTAGTGTTAAGAAGGGTAGTAGGGCACATGCGGGACATGGCTGCAGGGAAGCTTGCTCAGAGTTGGGAGGGACCATACAGAGTCACAGCCGTCGCAGGTGCAGGGGCCTACCACTTGGAGGACCTGGACGAGAGGCCGCTCCCCCGACCATGGAACGCCAACAACCTGAAGAAATTCTACGCGTAACCATCGATGTAAGCCAAAACTTGTATTCTATTAAGATTAAGAGCATGATGAACTTTTTTGTCTGTGCTGTTTTTTGACCCTGTAACCACACCAAGAGAATCGCCAATAAAGCCTAAGGACAGAAACCTGACCCTCGACTCGATCAACATCGCCGAGCAGGTGAAAACCTTACAAATGAATCCTAAGGACAGAAACCTGACCCTCGGCTCGATCAATGTCGCCGAACAGGTGAAAACCTTACGAGTAAAGCCTAAGGACAGAAACCTGACTCTCGGCTCGATCAACATCGCCGAGCAGGTGAAAACCTTACAAATAAATCCTAAGGACAGAAACCTGACCCTCGGCTCGATCAATATCGCCGAGCAGGTGAAAACCTTACGAATAAATCCTAAGGACAGAAACCTGACCCTCGGCTCGATCAACATCGCCGAGCAGGTGAAAACCTTACAAATGAATCCTAAGGACAGAAACCTGACCCTCGGCTCGATCAACATCGCCGAGCAGGTGAAAACCTTACAAATGAATCCTAAGGACAGAAACCTGACCCTCGGCTCGATCAATATCGCCGAGCAGGTGAAAACCTTACAAATGAATCCTAAGGACAGAAACCTGACCCTCGGCTCGATCAATGTCGCCGAACAGGTGAAAACCCTACGAGTAAATCTTAAGGACAGAAAACTGATCCTCGGCTCGATCAATATCGCCGAACAGGTGAGAACCTTACAATCAAATCTATAAGGACGAAAGCACAATCCTCGGTTAAACCAAATCCTGATGAAAACCTAACCCTTTTTGCAAAAACTAAGTCCAATAGCGCTCTCAACAGGTTTTCGGGGGTACCATTCTATTAAGCGGCCATAGCACTGGTATAATTCAAGCAAAACACAAAACAAAGATAATTTCATTCAACAAATTGGAACGGAAGCAGAAAACGGACTACTAATTAAACAGGTAAAAGCAATTGTTCAATCACCACATCCCGGTGACATGGGCAAATAAAACCGACAAACTAAAGCAATTGTTCAATCACCACATCCCGATGACATAGGCAAATAAAAACAAAATGAAAATAAGCTAACAAGTAAAAATAAAATCAGCTGGGAGGTTGAGTCGGTGTTGGCACTTCCTGCTGGACGGTCAGAGGAAAAGGCTGGCCCTCACCAAGAAGTTCCTGCACGGTAGGTATGCTCGTGGCCTCCATATCCTCGGGCTCGGCATGAGAGTCGATTTGCTCGACCAACTCCCTCATACTGGCCGTCTCCTCCTCATCAAAAGCAGCCGGGGCGTTCTGGACGGCAGGTGCAGGCTTCGGAAATGGAATCTGGCCTGGGTCTCTCAGCGGCGAGTCTTCAGGAACGCCCATTGCCTGAAGAGCAGCAAACCACCCGGCCTCGAAACCCATATGCCGAGCCCGGGCCACCATCGGCTCTGCGGAGTTCTCGGCGTCGGCAAAGCCTACGTCATACCACTTTTGCTCCGCGGCCGCCAAGCCTGCCCTGAGATCAGCTATCTCGTCGGCATGGGAAGTGTTGAGGCTGAGGGCTTCGGCTAGTTTGAGTTCCGTCTCATTTTGCCTGGCCAGGAGGTCTGCACACCTCTTTTCAGCCGATGCTCGGAACTTCTCCGCGGCAGCAGCCTTCTTCTCGGCAGCCTCAGCAATCTTTGCCTTTTCCTTAGCCGTTTTTACTGCTGACTCCCGCGCCCCCTTCTCGCGCTCATTTTCCTCATCAAGCTCCCGTGCCCGGGCAGCCACAATGTGAGCCAGTTGAGCGGCCTAGCAAGCACGAAGGTTAGCAAAGTGACAAAAGGAAATCTACATGGAGCAAATAGACAAAAGAATTACCGCAATGGCGTGCCACTCTAACCGGCGCCCCACGGACTCCTCGGACCCATCATCAAAGGCGTGCACGTCCTCGGGAAGTTGGAGAGCACCGGCCAAGGTTTGGGCAATACGGCCGCCTTCGCCCTTATCCCACATCCGAACAGAGGCCGTCGATGGCAATGGCTTGCCGTCCAGAAGAAACTTTGGCTCCCACGCTGGAGCCACTTGGGAGGAGGACGCGCCCCCCGTGCCGGCTTCGGTTGGCGGCTCGCGGATAACGATTCCCCCTGTTGGTCGGGGAGGAGTCTGGACAGCGGCATCCCCCGGGCCCGTGGAATGTTGCTCGGTTACTTTCTGTTTCTTCCGGGCACGTCCGGACTGCGAGGGGGGAGGAGGTTGAGAAACTGGACCCCGACCCTGAGTGGGCGGGGGCTGGTTGGTCGGCCGGGCACCAGGCACGAACCTGTCAAGGGTCATTACTCTCCTTGCCACCATTCTTGCACCGGGCTGGATCGCTTCAGCTAGCAAGTTAGCCGCGTCTGTCACTTGCTATTGATGCTCGGCGGGTGGATCATCGGGTTGGGGCTGCTCTTGGGCTTGGTCCCCTTGTTGTATGGCTTCGTGAGCTCTCTCTCTAAGGCGCCGAGATACCTGTTCCGCGGAATCATCTCGCAGGGGAACTAGTTCGTCCGCGGCAGTGAACCGCCGACCAAATTCCCTCGCTTCCCCGGTTGTAAGCTTCGGCGGCAAGAAATTCACGTACCGGACGTCTATGTACGATAGCAGGGGGCTGTCAACTATCAACGCCTGCTTGAAAGGCTGCCAAGTAGAGTAAACCGGTTCCACGCCGAGGATCAGGTGTGAGGCCCGGAGTTGCCCGTCCCAATGCACGTAGATCTCGGAACGGAGGACGAAGTTTAAGTCCCTGATGTGGACGGCTCTGAGGTCCTGAACAAACACTTTGCCGTCTGCAAAAGAATAGATAACGCATTAGCTTTTAACAATAAAAAATTTTTCTTTTACTCAAACAATTATAAGAAGGGGATGGTACGAACCCACTTCACGCCGTGTGAGGGGGCAAGGGATCTCCCCGGCAAACCAATTGCCGCGCACCCTGACGAACTCCCCGGCGGAGTTCCTGTTCGAATCGGGTAGGCACGATATCAGCCGTACCCGAGCATCCCTCGTCTTTAAGTAATAATTTGTGGATTTGCTCCCACAGAGGCTGTACATTTGGTTAATATCATGGTGGTCTAATTGTAAGTCAAAGGTATGGTTCAACTGGCCGACACAACTAACTACCCGGTAAAAATTGGGGGGAAGCTGGTCGGGGCACAGCCCATAGTAGGTGAGTGTGCTTATCAGGAGGGGATCTACCGGGAACCTAACCCCACCTTCTAAAATGGACATCAAAGGAAAGAAGGCTGTACCCTGCCCTCGGTGGAGTTCCATATCACTCTCATGGCAGTAAGCCACGTCCACGTCATTGGGAATACTAAATTTACTCCTAGAGGTGGCCAAAGCAGTCGGGGTATCTAGAAGGTATGAATAACCCATCTATAAAGCCTAAAACTACAAGAATGAACTCAAAGAAACAAAGCTGAAGGAACAGGAAGGGGAAGAAAGACTTACTTTGGGTTCTAAGGAGGAAAAGAACGCTGAGCAAGCAAGCGCACAGAAATGTGGTCGGCAGGGAGTAGGCACTAAAGATCAGAGGCGAAGGAAAAATGGAATGATGTTTGGAGAAGTACTATTTATAGAGCCAGAAGAAATGGGGAAAGAAGAAACGCTTAATCAAGCAATAAATGGGCACAGCCTACGAGCGACCCAACAAATGCCAAGCGTAACCGATTTGCGCGCCGCTTCGGTTCACGAACAGTCAGGCAATAATGACGACTGCGCCTGGCGCCGCGAAACGGCGCGTCTTTTGAGATGACTATTAATGAGAAGTGACAGCCAGAAGTCCCAGACTAGAAGATTCCCGAGGTCAAAAGGCCCAGGCAGCTCCTTGATTCTCCTCGGCGACCGAGTATGAATCAAGGGGGGGCTATTGTACGGCACCGAGCTCCCAAAGCCCATACTGGCCTTGGGCCCAGACCCATCTAGGCCCCGGGCCCAAGCCCATACTGGCCTTGGGCGCAGGCCCAGCAGAAAGTTCCAGTTACCTTATGCCCTTCTTGAAACTGCCTTAGAGCAAAAACAAGTTTTGGGTATTAAGTTCCCGGGGTTGACCGGTTAATCTTTCCCGGTAGAGCGCATGAGTCATATCCGGGAAGGTCATGATATGCATGGGAACGTGAGTTGCCGAACATAATCGGTGAAAATGGAACCAAGTTCCAAGATCATAAATGCTGCACCGCCCTTTCACCTAAACAACCACTTTAACCAGATAATACTGGACCTTCAATAGCACTAACGGTGACTGTAATCATGATCTCCCCACTAACCTTGACTATAAATAGAAGAAAGTTGGGAGAAGAAGGGGTTCAGAAAAATTGAGAGAAAACAGTCAAGGAGAGAGTATCAACTGAGTGTTGCTTTGAGTCTCTCTGCCGAGAACGACCCATTGTAGGAAATCCTTAAACCCACTACAAATAAATTGTGAGCCCAAGTGGTTTAAGGCCCAGAATTCTTGTACTTGGTCCTTACAACATTATTACAATTAACTAAAACGATACGAGTCTATTACTTCAATACAATATCAAACCTTTTTTTGCTTTCTAAAAAAAAAAAAAATCAAACCTTTCAAAATCTACGTACATACGTATTGTGTGATAAAAGAATTATGTAACTTTCGCATGATATAGTTTTACTAGCAGTTGCAGCATTTTTACATGCCATTAACCTTTATAAATGTATAGAATCTCTCTAGAAAAAGGTGTTCTTTCTAAATTTAAAAATGGCTTATTTTTTGCAGTAGAATTAAAATGAAATATTGGAGGATACCAAAATACTAAATAATATATGAATACTCATTTATAATTATCAAAATATAGTATAATACAATTATATTTGGTGACATGCATTTTTGGGTGAAATTTGTGCGTTACAAGAATTAGATTTTATTAAAACAATGTTTTCTATTTTTTTATTTTAAAAATAATTAGAAACAAGAATGCACTAGAGTTTTCCCTAACAAAAGCAAAGATGAAGCCCATTTGGGGTTGTAATTAAATTTTTGAATATTGGCTTTGTGTTGAATTATGTATAGATGATAATTAAGTGGTATCTAATTCTAAAGCTACTTTAATATGATAGAAAATTTTCACGAATAAGAGTTAATATTGTTAGTACAGGATTTCAAACAAAATCATCTCCAACATGTGAAGTGGCAAAAAAATAAACCAGCACATATTGTGGCAAATCACGCCAAAGGAACTGATAATTTTGTAACTTAAATAGAAGAAAATCCACCTATTATTAAATCTATTGTGATTTAAGACGTTTTGTATTTATCTTTTTCATGAATAAAGTTACCGTACTTCTCATTAAAAAAAAAAAAAAAAAAAAACAAAAAACAAAAAACAAAAAACAAAATGAGAAAAGGACACAAACACACTTTGCCAGTTTATTGTCTTTTGTGTATATTTAGGTTGCGGATTTTATTATCTTTAAAAGTTAATTTAAAATTGATGTATGCTAATCAAAAGTTGTGGAATTGCAAGATATTATATATTATGGTTTTAAAACTTCTATACTTGGATGACAAGACTAGAATCTGCATTTTCATTAATGAAACAACATAATGAAAATTAAAAAGGAAAAGACATTTTTGCGTATGTGACAATTGATAGGCCAATTTGGACAACCAATTTGTTTTAAGATAAGACTTTGAAAATCGAAAGACAACGTCTAATCATCTACAATAAATTTAAGATTTTCATAAGAACCGTAAATTTCAACAATAAGTATTGCTTTTCTAGCAAAATTTCAAGAAAAGAATTTGATGTTGACGATCACAACAGAGGCTGGTCTTTTACGAGTAGCCAAAAGGATCCGAGTAACACATGTTTTGTTACTCTTGATGGGTTAGAAAACTAAAAGAATGAAGCTACCTTATTGTTTCCTTAAGCCCATTCCACCACTAGACTTGTTTACACCAAGCACCTTAAGATGGGCAATCCTGCTAGATCTCATTTTGAAGGCAGGTCCCCGTTCAAATTTAAGTTAAGAGAGGGGTGTGTATAGTTGGGCTGAGAAATCATAAACCAAAACTTATCCATATGTAGGAACCAACTCAACTCACATGAATCAGATTGGATCAACAAGTTGGACTTAAATGCATCAAGCCTTGTAAAAAGAAATGAGTTTTCACTTTTCATCAATTATTTAAAAAAAATAATTTAATCATAATGTACATAATATGCTTGAATTATATTCCAAATCCATATAAAATAATTCTCAAAATACCAAAATAAATATTGTTTGTTATTTTTTCTATGTAGAAAATATTGTTTCACACTCATTATTATACACACTGTATCCATATTTAAAACATGAAATAGGTGATGTGTACAGATAATGTATACTTAATAGTGTGAGAGAATCAATGTCATTTTCTATTATTATCTACTGAGCCATGGCTCTATGACAAAACCGAGTAACAAGAATTCAAGTGGTGCCCAATAGATACTCATTTAATGATTTTATTAAGAGATCTAAGGATACAATGATGCTTTTTTCTAGCAAAAAAGAAAAACAAAACCAAACTTCTATGTTATGTATTGGGCCTTGTGACACACTTATTATGCTGTATTTAAACCATGAAGATTTCTATTCTAGCTTCACCGGTGATTCATTCAATCTGCTCCATTAACAAATTAATGCCCATCTGGGTCACTTGGGCCAGAAGTCTTGATTCCCCAGAGGTTAAGAACTTCAACAAAATAATGATCCGTCCTTGCTTGGCTTGGACTCATGGGCTTCATCATGGCATGGTGGTGGTGGTGATGATGATTTGGTGTGTGCAAATTGCGGGCTTGTATGGTAGAGAATACCAAAGCGAAGCCTATGAAAAGAACTAGGACTAGGAAACGGCAAGCTTTGAGTTCTCTAGCCATGAAATGTAGTATTTCTTTTGTTGATAGATAAATTGCGATTTGGGATGTGAAGTTGGGTTGTAATGTTTGGTATTTATAGGGAGAGATGATAACTCGTAAATTTGTCTGTATTAATGGGAAACCATTGCTTTGAATGGAATTGGAGGAAATGTACGATTCAATTTTCAAACATTTGAGGGAATGTATCTATGCTATGTTCGAAGCATGCAAGGAAACTCACAGGGAGAAAAAGAGAGGGGTTAAAGAATTGTGGTGGAAACTTGGGGTGCAATGAATAAGTCTGATTTTTGAAGAGTGAATGAACAATTGACTGAATTGAGGTGGAAAGTTAGGCATATCTTGAAGGAGTAATACAAGGGACACAAAACGTTTCACAATACTTTTCACAATAGTTGACATAACAAGTTATGATTGCAATAATATCATTTTCACATAAGTGTACTGTTGACACCATTTTTATTACTACTAGTGATTATGTTGTGCCGCCTCAAAAGAGTGAGAAAGCTAAGACCGGATAATTTGGAATTTAGACCGCACATGTTACATGTTTCAAACCAGGTAACTTGTAGAGTCAATGCTACTAACTTTGCATTTTTTTTTTTCAGTGCTTCTGTGTGTCTTTTAGTATCAAGTATTCAAGTCAATATGTTGATTGCCCAAAGAATAGGCGTCAATGTGTCGTCATTATTATTTTTTTCTTTGCTAAGATTAAGTGTCAAAACTGTTAGGTTATGTTTGACAATTGCTTTTTTTCCCCATTTTTCTATTTTCAAGAACAGGCTTCTTTTTTTGGAATATATGTAAGATTTGATAGCTATAATGAGGCCACAAGAGAAGGTAGACTTGGATGTTTTGGAAACATCAGAAGATGCCAACTAATTGAATTATAAGATTCTTAACAATTATAAACATATATATATATATATATATATTGGTGGTAAAATTAACAATTATATTTTAATGTTAACATCATATAATGCTATTAATTTCTTTATAAAATAGGGACCAAAACACTTTGCCAGCTTATGTATTCATCCTACATATTTGTTTGCTGAATTTTTCATCTTACATATGCTTTGTGTATTTTCCGGATTATTAATTTTATTATCTTAAAAAAAAAAAAGAAGAGATATCAAAATTGATAGGCACAAAAGACAATCAAAACAATACCTAATATTCTCTTTTAATGAGAGAATATATAATTTCCAATACATACACAATATTAATAAATGGCTAATGGTAGAATATTTAATTTATTATAAAAGCACAATCAAAATAATACATAATAATAACTATTGTAATTATCAAATTTCATATTTAGACAAAAGAAAATATTATAGTTGTATTATGGGGCATTGCACCAATTATTGACTAGTTTTATTAACAATGCCACAAATACGCTTTCCCAGCTTATTGCCTTTGTGTATGTCCAGAACTCCAGATTACTAATTATAATATCTATAGAAAATAATTTGACATTAAAATTGACAAACACAAATGCTAGCCAAGAAAGTTGCGGAATTACAAGATGTCATATTTTATGATTTTAAAACTTATATTTGGAGGATCCGAAAGTAAAATTACTCCCAAATTGTAAGGTATGCGATTTTTGTTTTACCAACTACAATTTACATTTGCCATGATGAAACAACATCATGAAATTAAGAAGGGTTGGAAAAATTGTTGCAGTAGTACATGTACATCTTTGCATATGTGGAAATTGATCAGGCCAATTTGGACTACCAATTTGTTTTTAAGAAAAGCCTTCGAAAGATAACGTGTAGTAATCTACCATAGAATCAAGATTTTCATGAGACCTGTAAATTTTCAACAATAAGTACTGATTTTCTTTTCTTTCTTTTTTTGAGAAAGATAAGTACTGATTTTCTAAAGAATGAAGCTACCTTGTCGTTTCCTTCAGCCCATTCCACCACTGGACTTGTTTACACCAAGCACCTTAATTAGGATGGACTAGCCTGCTACGCCTTAAGAAACTTTTTTTGACTATATTATTATAATCCATATAATATACCTAAATTACATTCAAAATTTTCAAATCCATAAAAAATAATTCTCAAAATACCAATATAAATCCAACTTTAAAAAAATTGTGGCAAATTAACTTATCTATATTACCGGGTTGGTCTGGTTATATTGATTGAAACAAAAAATAAAAACTATTAACACAAATTCAATCCAACTTGAACCAAAAAAAAAAAAAATCAATCCACCAACCCATGAAGATCCAACAAGGGGTACTGTCGGGTTAGGTTGAGTTGGGTTAAGCCTATTTCATTAAGTTACTGAGTTTGATGCACACTCCTAGCTGGTGCCTAGTAGTGAAGTTTTCCCATTTGGATTAGCTATTGGTGTTTAAAAAATAGTCACTTCAATGTTTTGAAAATGGGCTATACCCAAGGTTGTCAAAATCGGGATCCTATGTAGGATTGTGGGAGGTAGGTAGGATCATGGATCGTAAATCGTAAGATCTTACCTATTTTCAGATTTTAAGCAAAAAAACTATTGATAGTGACTTTGTATGATATATAATCACTTAAAATATGAATCCATCCATTAAAAAAAAAAAATTGCATCATAAAATGTAATTTGCACCCACTACATCATTCTTATGTCATTCTAACGAAACAAAATATATTTAACTTTTGACATAATGTATCTAAAAAGTTCTATACATGTTTAATTAGCAACTAAGTACCAAAATATTATCTACACATATGGAAAATGTTTTCCAAATTCTAAGTTCCAAATCCAAAATAAGTTAGGCTAGTTAGCATATAAAAACTAGCTAATTACAAATTTATAATATGTAATCAAAAAGAGAATTCTTAATCTAAGGTAAACTAGCTAATTACAAATATGAAATCCAAAAGAGAATTCTCATTCTAAAGTTCTTCTAATCTTATCACTGTCATTGTCATATCCCGTTTCATCGTCTATATCCTTCCTAGTATCAACTTCCAAAACGCTAAACTTAAGTACTATAAGTTCTTTTGAGATTTTATGTTGACATAGGGGTAAATTTGGGACTTCAATTCAGTATTGGGCTTTTGATAACCCATTGGGCTTATGGGTTTAGGTGGATTATCTTACCCAAATGAATCCCCCTTAAAAAAATAAAAAATCAAGCCAAATGGTAGGATCGGTAGAATCCCATACAATCTTACAATCATATATACGATTCTACCATTTTTACAATCCTGCTACGATTTTAAACTTTTTGGTGAGGTGGGATCATAAAATCGTGCAATTTTACGATCTGGATCGCGATTTTGACAACCATGGCTATACCTAGTTGGTGAATTTAGAAAAGAGAAGAAAAAAAAAAAGGTTTGTTGCGAAAAATCGTGATCTAAAAACAAATTTTACTTTGACACTTGTGTTTTCGGAAAAGGAATCCATGAGCAGTGATTTGAAGTACCTTTTTCAAATCTTTATTTATAAAAAATTACAAATTTTTTATTTAAAAAAAAAACACATAACTTAACTCTAATTTTATCGCGTTATTATTAAATAATTTAAATCCATCAATTTCCTCACAAAATTACATTTAAGGGAGATGAGAAAAAGGCAAAAATGTCAAGATGGTAGGTAGAAAAATAATTGACAAACAAAAGAGGGGGCTAAACATGGGAGAAGATTAGTGGGTTGACCGATATATATATATATATATATTTATATTTTTGCTAGGTGATTTTGCAGGGGCTAGAACCCCCGAGCATTAGGACACAATGGTACCTGGGTGCCAATAGGCTATTGAGGCCAATGGCGTGGGTTGACCAATCTGATGTGACCTTGTATGACTCCTCTTGATTGTTACTTTTTATGTTCAAAATATATTGTTTCATACTCATTCTTGTAAATTTTGTATACAATGTTTATAATTTCATGTAAGATGTACACTTATTTTTATCTCTTAACTGATGTTCATATTTTAAAGATTTTTTTTGGGAAGATGCGCACATTTAAAACATTAAATAAGTAATGTGTATAGATAATATACACTAATGAGAGTAAGAGAATCGATGTCCTTTTTCTATTATTATCTTCCGATTCCTGTTTTTGATGGCAGAACATCAACAATTCATGGGGTACCCACAAGATCATTTAATAATTATATTTAGAGATCTAAGGATACTATGATACTTTTTTCTAGCCACCCCCCCCCCCCCCCAAAAAAAAAAAAAAAAAAAAAAAAACAAAATCAAACTTCTATGTTTAAGTATTGCGCCTTGTGACACTTATTTATGCTGTATTTTACATCATGAAGAGTACCATTTGGAGATCTAGCTTCATCAGTGATTCATTCAGGGTGCTTCATCAACAGATTCATGGCCAACTGGATCGCTAGGGCCGGAATGTTTGAGTCCGAAGAGGTCAAAAGCTTCAACAAAATAATGACCATTCCCTGCTTGGCTTGGACTCAGGGGCTTCATCATGGCATGGTGGTGAAGTTGATGATTTGGTGTATGCAAATCGCGAGCTTGTATGGTAGAGAAAACCAAAGCAAAGCCCAAGAAAAGAACTAGGACAATAAAACGGCAAGCTTGGAGTTCTCTAGCCATGAATGTAGTAGTATTTATCTTTGTTGATAGATATCTTGGGATGTGAAGTTAGGTTGTAATGTTTGGTATATTTATAGTGAGAGATGGTAACTCTTAGATTTGTCAGATGGTAATGGGAAAATAATGCTTTGAATGGAATCGGAGAAAATGTATGATTCAAATTTTAAACGTTTGATGGACTAATGAGTCTATGCTAGGAAGCGTGCAAGGAAACTAAAGAGGGAGAAAAAAGAGATAGGTTAAACGATTGGGGTTGAAACTTGGGGAACAATGAACAATTTTCATTTTTGAAGAGTGAACAATTGAGGTGGAATGTTAAGGCTTATCTAAGACTAAGAGTAAACTTGGGATGAACTCCAATTAGTTCAACCGGTAAAGTCTTTCGTAATAGAAGATATAAGGTTTCAATTCTGCTTTTATAAAAAATCAATTGGTATCTTAACTTAATAATAAATATCAATTATCATGAAGTATACGCTATAAGTTGAGAATCTTGAGATGCTACAATATCTATAAATAAATTTTAACAAAAAAGTGTAAGTTTAGATATATAAAATTTCTAACAATTTTTTTCACAACTATTAATGTTGCAAATTATAATTAAAATAATATTGTTATTTTTACATTAGTTCACTATTGATGCCACTTTATTAGTATTTGTACTATAGAATAAGAAAAACCAATACCGGATAATTAAAATAATTTAGATTCCCATCTTTGAACCAAAATTTTTTGGTGCATATGCTTCAAGTTTCAGTGTAGGGTTGTGTTTGGCATGGCTAAAAAAAGCCAGCTTATTTTACTATTTAACTTATTTTTACTACTATTCATGGGTCTCACTGCACTTGTTGGTACTATTCATGGGTCTTACTATACTATTTTAGCTAACTTTTACCTTTATCTATAGTACTTTCACTAAAAAAAGTTTTTAGTTTCAACTAAATAAGGGTCTGTTTGGGATTTATTTTGCTGAAATTGTAAATTTTTTACTGAAAGTACTATACATAAAGATAAAAGTTAGTTGAAATAGTATAGTGAGATCCATGAATAGTACCAAAAAGTGTAGTGAGACTCATAAATAGTAGCAAAAATAAACTAAATAGTAAAATAAGTTGGCAAAAATGATTTTTACCAAAGAGACTAACTTAGGTGTGGAAAAAGTCAATAGCTTTGTTAAAAAAAAAAAAAAAAACAATATCAAATCAATATCTAAAGCTACTTTAAGCATCTAACACAATCGATTTTGATTGTCAAAGAATAGTGTCACTATTATTATTATTTTTTAAAGATAAAACCTAGATACAGTACCTTAGGTGTTATTCCTTAGGTTCTTTTCTTAAAATTTAGCTATATGATTTTTTCTCATGGAATGGAAATGTGTTTTTGTTAAGTAATTACATAACTGAATTTTAAAAAGAGAGCTTAAAAAACAGCATCTAAGTACTATATTTAAGGTTTACCCATTTTTCAATATATGTCAAATCTGCAAATGACATCGTTTTGAATCTAGGATTGAGATTTGGCACCACTGTTAAGTTTTGCCCACTTTTAAGAGGTTAGATTCTAAGTTAAATTTTATACTTTTAATCTTAACTCTTAAAACCTTTTAACTTTTTACCTTTAAAATTTTTGTTTCTAACATCAAAATGCAATTGCACATTGCACTTGGTGGACTTCAAAGTGAAACTACAAAATTTTGCATTTTCTGTAAATCTGCTGTGAAACAAAGCAATGGAATTATACAATAAAAATAAAAAATAAACCTACATTGCCAATGATCACAACCAATTTTATATATGTTTTTACAACTATTTTATATAGTAAATTGTGACTGGTTGCTTGTGTCACTCTCACGTGGACTACTATTTTTTTCCACTGCTCACTATCAGCCACATTAAATAGTTGTGAACATAAAGTAGTTGTAGTCCTGGGGGCAGCTTTACCTTAAGGCCAGGGGGTTCAAATGAACCTCCTGACCTGGCCATAATCTTATATATAAAAAGCGCCAATGCCCGGTACAGTGCTCTGTACACTTAGTGTATTTACACTGTGTAAGCACTATTAGCGGTAACAGTGCTTTGGTGAGGAACCTTTTTTCTTTTATATATATATATATATATATATTGTTTTACTACCCAACAAATTTCACGATATTTTTACAATTATTGAGATGTCAATTTCTTATAAGTCAAAATAAAATAATAAAATATGAAACTGTAACCAACCACAACTGAAAATAAACGTTTTGTGAAAGCGCCAATGCCCGCTATAGTGCTTTGGTTGTATTTACATTGTGTAAGCACTGTTAGTGGTAACAGTGCTTTGGTGAGGCACTTTTTTTTTTTTTTGTCTTCCGTTTGTACTTTTTTTTTCCTTTTATATATATTGTTTTACTACTCAACAAATTTCACAATATTTTTACAATTATTGAGGTGTCAATTTCTTATAAGTCAAAATAAAATAATAAAATATGAAACTGTGATAAATTATAACTGAAAATAAGTGTTTTGTGAAAATATTGTGACACTTGTTATGTGTAAAAGTTACCGTACTTTTGGTTTGTTCAAGTGGCACTATAGCTATAGTAACTATAGTGTTTTTTTTTTTTTTTTTTTTTCTTCAGTCTTCCGTTTGTACTTTTTTTAAAGAACCCGCATATATATTGTTATACTGACACAACAAATTTCACAATATTTTCATAATTATTGAGGTGTTAATTTCTTATAAGTCAAAATAAAATAATAAAATATGAAACTGTGACTAACTAAAACTAAAAATAAATGTTTTGTGAAAATGTTGTGACACTTGTTAAGTGAATATGTAGAAATTACAGTACTTTTTGTTTGTTCAATATGTACTATTTATCGCTTTTTTTTATTTTTTCCCAATCACCGATTTGTGCTTTTTTTTCTACAGTATTTTTGCACTGTTTATACAGCGTTTTTCCCTGTTCATCTACGGTTCCATTTTGGTCAACCACTTTGTCTTTTTATTTTATTTATTTATTTATTTTTAAGTTTTGAACAATAGCTACAGTACCAAGCGACATTGTAGCTACAGTAGATACTTTTTTTTTGGGTGCTTTTTTTTCCTTTTATATATATCACTGTACATCCAGTGTTTTTGCACTGTGAGCGCACTGTATCTGCAATAGTGCTTTGGTTTCGTGAATCTTTTTTTTTTTTTCAACCCTTTTGTTTATTCAACTGGCACTGTAGCTACAGTGCCTATTTTTTTTTCTTCAATAATTGGTTTGTGCTTGTGTTTGTGTGTGTGTGTGTGTGTGTGTGTGTGTGTGTGTTTTTTTTTTTTTTTTTTTTTTTTATTATTGATGTAAGCTGACATTTATATTGTTATACTGACACAACAAATTTCACAGTATTTTCACAATTATTGACGTGTCAATTTCTTACAAATCGAAATAAAATAATAAAATATGAGTCTATAACCAACCATAACTGAAAATAAATGTTTTATAATAAAAGCGATTGTGCCGCTACAATGCTTCAGTGTTGTGCATCTAGAGTGTTGGCACTGTGCAGCACTGTAGCTGCAACAGTGCTTTGACTTCGTGAGTCCTTTTTTTTTTTTTTTTTTTTTCCAACCCTTTTGTTTATTCAACCGGCACTGTAGCTACAGTGCCTAAAGTTTTTTTTTTTTTTTTTTTTCTTCTTTTAAATATTGATATAAGCTGACATTTATATTGTTATACTGACACAACAAATTTCACAATATTTTCATAATTATTGACGTGTCAATTTCTTACAAGTCGAAATAAAATAATAAAATATGAGACTATAGCCAACCACAATTGAAAATAAATGTTTAAAAAAAAATGTTACAACACTTATTGTTATCACAATATTTTCACAATTGTTAAAATCTCAGTTTCTTATATATCAAATTAAAAAAAATGCTAAATCCACAACATTTTAACATTAATTTCACAACAAATCATAGGTAAGCTATTATTGATGGATAGCACTAAAGTTTTTTTTTTGTTTTTTTATTTTTTATTATTTTCAGTAATTGGTTTGTGTTTTTTTTTTCTTTGAAATATTTATGTAAGCTGGCATATATATTGTTATACTGATACAACAAATTTCACAATATTTTTACAATTATTGACGTGCCAATTTCTTACAAGTCGAAATAAAATGATAAAATATGAGACTGTGACTAACCATAACTGAAAATAAATGTTTTGAGAAAGTGTTACAACACTTATTATTATCACAATATTTTCATAATTGTTGAGATCTCAGTTTCTTATAGATCAAATAAAAAAAATGCTAAGTCCACAACATTTTAACATTAATTTCTATTGTGCCTAAAGTTTTTTTTTTTCTTTTTCCCAGTAATCGGTTTGTGTTTTTTTTTTCTTTTAAATATTTATATAAGCTGGCATATATATTGTTATACCGACACAACAAATTTCACAATATTTTTATAAATATTGAACTGTCAATTTCTTACAAGTCGAAATAAAATAATAAAATATGAGACTGTGACCAACCACAACTGAAAATAAATGTTTTAAGAATAACAATAACAATGTTATCAGTTTAAAACCAATAATAACTTGTCATTTACAATTTGTTCTAAAAATATTATGAATGTAGCATTTCTCTAAAATAAAATAAAATAAATATCTATTCGGATCCTAAAAATAAAGATATTGTAAAAATATTGTGATATTTTGTTGTATTCTTAGACTTCTTTTTTAATATAATTAAATTGGGTGAGCTAAAATTCATGATTTCACACACAAAATCTATATTAATTTTCTCACTATTGGAGGCAGCACGTGCGGCGTCTGCTTCTAATGATAGCTCTTTATCATCAGACCAAGACACCAATTAGTTTTTGGTGTAGGTGGGGATTGAACCCCAGATCTCTTATACAACCATCAGAGACTTTACCTGTTGAGCTAACTGGAACCCCCACACACACACACACACACACACATATATATATATATATATATATATTGTGGGGTCCAATAATTTGTGGCCCTGACCCATTTTTACATTGGGACTCAAGACCCGAGCCGAGGAAGGTTATAGTCGAGGATAGGTAATAAAAGTCCAAATAGTCTTGAGATACAGCCGAGGATAATTCTGTCCTCGGCATATCCGAGGTCTCCCTGGAAGGAAGGGCAAAAACGATATAGGAACAGTTTGGAAAAAAAATCTAAAATATCTAGGTCAATAGAGAAGGGTACGCTGGATAGCATAATGACCAAGGACAAAGGGAAAGCTGCCCTTACTGCCATTCAATACTCTGCACCTGACAAAGCCATACTCTTCAGCTTTTACAACCACCCCCAACCACTCTGGATATGGGCTGATGGGACAAGTATCAGTCCTGAAAAATCGAACCCCACACGTGGACGTTGGATAAGGGATACAGGCTAGTATAAAAGGAAAAGTAAGCAATCCGGGGAAAGGGGCTGGGAAAAATGGCCAAAAACCAGAGCCTCCCTACCCACCTCCAGGAGAAAGACTCCTAGGGCGAACACGATTTAATTATGTATGAACACCACGAAAAAACCACCGTCTGGTGACCAAGGCCTAGCCTTTCAAACCCACGCTCTATAAATGATATTTTTTGGGCCCTCTTTACGTGCGAACCCAACATTATTACGGGTCGTCACAAATTGTGTCCTTACAATTGGTGCCGTCTGTGGGAAAGGCTTGTGTCTTGGCACAGATGGTGGGTTGATACAATCCTGCACATCATTTCCAACAACCGGATGTAGTGTTCTAGCGTAAAGTTCCATTAGGGGCTATGTTTCTTCACTAGGGGCTGCGCTTCGTAGCGTCAGCAGCACGGATGGTTCTAGGGGCTTGGCCGAGGAGCTAACCCCCCAAAACCAAGGTCCCACGCCGCAGTCGAGGGGTTAATTCCCCCAACTACTTATAAATATCAAGTTTTGGACAGAACCAAGGTATTGCATGATTTTTGGACTCAAACCTATGGGGAAACCAACTACTTAAAAATCAAGTTTTGGACAGAACCAAGGTATTGCATGGTCCTCGGACTCAAACCTATGGAGAAGTCAGCTACTTAAGAAGAATTCTAAGTCGCTCAGTTCTCAGACCAAATACCAGAAAAGGTTAAGGTTATGAAAGTTATTAGGAAGATGGCGAAACGCCTTATTACTCAGCAACCTACAGGGGCAGTACATTTTTGGGTTATATATCCTCGGATGATTACTTCCTACATGGCATCGAGCATTCAGCCATCACCTCGTTCAAATTTGGGGTATACAACCCATTTTCAGGTCGGTCTTGTTGTACACGATACCTCTAATAAGTTCATAATAACATCTTTTTTCTTAGTAAGGGATTTCGGCCCTAAGTATTGTTTTCTCAGGTCGGCGTTATTATGCCAGACAGCCCTAATAAGCTCATCGTAATATCTTTTCCTTTTCTTCTTAGTAAGGATTTCAGTCCTAAGTATTATTTGTTCAATTCGGTATTATTAAGTCGGATAGTTTCAATAAGCACAGAGCAAGATCTTTTTATTAACTGGAATTTTGGCCCTAAGCATCGTTCAGAGTATAGAAATAAAAAAGAAGTCGCAAAATAGTGCGTCTATTTATGACATAACCATTTCAAAAAGAAGAGATAGAATATACGAAATAAAGCAATGATGACTTTTATTAATATAAAGGGGTATTACAGCGTACAAAGAAGGGCTTAAACAAGCCTATATAGAAAACGAGTTACAAAAAAAAAAAAAAAAAAAAAACGACAAACGAACAGCCAGAAATCTTTTTAAGCTCTGCTCCCAAGTCTTTCCAAATTCTACCCCAGTAGCATCCATATTGAGAGGAGGACCTTCCTTGGTGGGAGAGGAGAAGAAGAGGAAGAAGGAAAAGCACCAGGATGGATCTGGTGATGGGAAAGAAGAAGAAGGAGAGGTAAAAGGAGGCACCAGTGAAGGAAGAGAGGAAGAAGCAGGGATACTTTGTCCCTGCGTCAGTCCTGACTCCTAACACACTGGTGCCATGTTAGCTATGCTCATAAGAGAGCGGCTGGTATTGATAATGGGTGACCCCAGCTCAGTCGCGCCAAAATTTTGATGCGACGAGCCCCTGCTTCGGATTTTGGCTGAAAGGAGGATGAGAAGTATCTTGAGTTTCTGCCATCCCTGCCCTGACCGAGTCATTTTGAGCTTCACAAGAACGTAGCATTTTTGGGAAGGGTATGGTCTCTTCATTCCCGCTCCTATCTTGGACGTATCACAATTCAAGGTGTAAGCGAGTGGATAAGGGAAACTCTGGGGGAGGCTAAGGGTTTTCAGACTTTAAAAGGATTGAAAGGTCTCTGTGTAAGGGAGATAATCTGTAAACGAGAATATGCCCACTCCACTTCCCCACGCCATCAATAACCGTCGAATTTAAATGGTCTCGTAAAGGGAAATCATTAAAGGCGCGTTTCGGATAATGAAGCGGCAGGAATGCATCATGAATGAATTCAAAGGAATGTCTCGTAGTCCGGTATGTTTCCTGGATAGATGAAGAGACACCCACATTGATGAAGGGCGGATCTAAGCAGACCGCAATAAAGGCGTGGCATTACCAAAACCCTCCTCTCCGACCAAGAGGTCGGACAGCAGGATTTTGAGGGGCTATTGTGGGGTCCAATAATTTGTGGCCCTGGCCCATTTTTACGTTGGGGCCCAAGGCCCGAGCCGAGGAAGGTTATAGCCGAAGATAGGTAATAAAAGTCCAAATAGTCTTGAGACACAGTCGATGATGATTCTGTCCTCGGCATATTCGAGGTCTCCCTGGAAGGAAGGGCAAAAACGGTATAGGAACAGTTTGGGAAAAAAATCTAAAATATCTAGTTCAATAGAGAAGGGTACGCTGGATAGCATAACGACCAAGGACAAAGGGAAAGCTGCCCTTACTGCCATTCAATACTCTGCACCTGACAGAGCCATACTCTTCAGCTTTTACAACCACCCCCAACCACTCTGGGTATGGGCTGATGAGACAAGTATCAGTCCTGGAAAATCGAACCCCACACGTGGACGTTGGATAAGGGATACAGGCTAGTATAAAAGGAAAAGTAAGCAATCCGGGGAAAGGGGCTGGGAAAAATGGCCAAAAATCAGAGCCTCTCAGCCCGCCTCCAGGAGAAAGACTCCTAGGGCGAACACGATTTAATTATGTATGAACACCACGAAAAAACCACTGTCTGGTGACCAAGGCCTAGCCTTTCAAACCCACGCTCTATAAATGATATTGTTTGGGCCCTCTTTACGTGCGAACCCAACATTATTATGGGTCGTCACAAATTGTGTCCTTACATATATATATATATATATATAATTTTTAATAAAATTTTTTTAGCCCTTAAAATAAAATTTTGAACCTCCTAACTTTAAATTTTGTTTAAACTTAGCTGATATAAGTTTGAATATGATCATTTTAATGCTACTTTCACAATATTTTTATGATAACTTAATAATAAAGGTTAAGTAACAAGTTGTAACTGGTTTTTATCAAAACCTACAACTAACATCACTTTTTTTCTACCTTTAACAATTTACCACATAGGTTTTGTTGTGAAAGTGTTGTGTCAATAGCATTACTCTTAAAATATTTAACTTTATAAGAAAAAAAAAATGTTTCAAATTTTTGCTCATTTGTTAAAAAAAAAAAAAAAAATCCAAGACTTTGGCTTACTTTTCCATTGATAGCAGAAAAAGTTGTTTTTCCTTACACTTTTCTTCTTCATCAACAAAAAAAATACACCATTGTTACAACCAACAGATTTGTATCTATATCTATGATTCTTTCCTCATTCTCTCTATCTTTCTTTTTTCCTTCTATGTTTTCTTAGTTTTTCTCTCTATTTGATCAAGTAATTTGATTAATGCTCTATAGATTTCCAAATTCAAAAAGTCTTTTAGTGCTTGCTCCAATTTCAAGAAACTGACCACGTGTATGATTAAGAAGTCATACATTTCAAAAGTTAAAACTTATATCAGTTACTATTTTTTTCTTCTTAGTTTCACATTTACCGTTAGTCTGACTCCAAGAGATTGACCACGTATATTATTAGTTATTTAATTATATTTGTTTATGCATTTAATAGTTGTTTTCTTACCGATATTTATACTAAATCATATTTAGAATACTATTTTAGATTATTGTATAACGTATATAATATGGAAGTTGTACATGTATATATATATATATATATATATATATTTTTTTTTTTCCCATGATAAATTTCTAGCTCTACCATTGCCCCTAAAAAAAAAAATTATGAAGCCGCCACTGTGTAGTCCTAAATTTTTTCCAATTAATAGGCCAATATCCACTACTAGTCTGGTTTTGGATAAGCCATTGAATGATGACTTCTACTATATAGAATAATAGAAGTAAGATTCTCTTACAGCTTTTGTAAATTTTCAACAATAAGTACGGAATTTTCAACAAAAGATATTAATGGCAAAGATTAAAAAATTGCACATGTTTTATTACTCTTTCTGTTTTTATTGACTGTCTAAATGAAATAATTAACTACCAAAAAGGAAGACGAAGCCTAGGAAGGCAAAAAATTGACAGAATATCCCCTCAATACTATTGTTTGTATTTCATTTATCAATAGAGCCATTTGTTTGAAATTAATTGAGAAATCTAATGTAATATACTTAATGTATTGTAGGTAAATTTTTCAAAGAAATTAAAAATGCTTCTATGATAGCAATACAACACAAAAAGGATTATATATATATATATATATATTAAAAGGATTGCTACATCCACAAGATTTTCACAACAAATATTAGGAGATTGGTTGTTATTGGTTCTAATTTGAATCTATCACTGACATTACATTTTTTTTTCTCACTAATAACAACCAGTAACATCCTACCACTTTGGATTTGTTGTGAAATGTTATGGATATAACATTTCTCATTTTTTAAAAGATTAAAGGAAGAAGTTTTATATATATATATATATATATAGAGAGAGAGAGAGAGAGAGAGAGAGAGAGAGAGAGAGGGGGAGGGAGGGGATAAACTGACAATTTTATCATTTTCACAACTCTATCCCAATATTCACAACAAACCTTAGGTGATAGGTTGTTTCTAGTTCTAATTTGAATCCATCAATGAAATTACTTTTTTCCCTTCCAATAACAAACAATTACAACCTACCATTTAAGATTTAACGTGAAAATGTTGTGAAAATGTTATGGACATGATATTTCTCTTAGTTTAAACACATTAGGGGAGGGGGCTTGAAAATATTGTATGGTTGCATGCAAATAGTTTTTGGAAAAAGTATTCCTACATTTAATTTCAGTTTCCTTAAGGGATGGCCCTATTCATATTCAAAATTATTCATTCAAACGGTGGATCACTAAAACTATTGGAAGAAACAGGTCTAAGATTAACAATTTTTATAAATTACTTTTGTTGAATTAAAATAAAAGTAATGCATAAAACTTTTGTTTTCTTTGCGAATAGAGAAGAAACAGGGGGACCAGTGGACCGCTAGACCAGGAAAATTAACTTGGCTACTCATTTGGGTGCTGAGGAATACTAGAATACATCAAGGACAAATATGGACAGAAATAAAGGCTTGGAGTCTTGGTCTGAGTTTCATAAGAATGTCAAGAATTCATGGCTGCTGTTGTCCTTTCAGCTTTCTATTGTAGTTTGTAAATAAATATTTTTATTTTGTTTGTTTCTTAATAAATCCAATTACCCATGAAAATAAAAATAAAAAACAAAAAACAAAATAAAGCTAACTGGTTCATTTGAGAAATAAAAAAAATATAAAAAAAAAACAAAAACGAAACAAAAAAGGCATTGCAGGGAACTACGATTTATATATATTTATAGGCCTAGAAATGTTCCCTGATCAAAGTTTTTTTGGGCATAAAGATATGCAAAAACATTGGTGAAACATTACGCTTTTCTTTATATTAAGGTCTGTTTGGGTAGTGCGGCTGCATCCGCGTTTTGCAAGTTTTGGGCCTTTTTTTTTTTAAGTCCAGCGCGTTATGCACTGTTCATTGGCCATGAACAGTGATTTTAGGCCAATGAACAGTGCTGAACAGTAATAAATAGAAAAGAAAATTATTTTTTTATTGTTTTCAGTTTTCAGCAAAATAAGCTGCATTCAAACGCACACCAAAGTAAATTTATATTAAAGTAAATCTATACTTACCAAGAGTCTTGTATTGTTATACCTCAATACTGTTTAATCTCTTTTATGAAAAGAATTATGATTCATGTCACTCTTCTCTCATTGTTGTAAATTGTAATTATCAAATTTTTTTAGAAAATCTTAACTTGATTTTTTTTTTAGAAGTAATTAAAGGAAAGAGAACGAAAATAAAACCCTTGTAAATGTAAGCCCTAAGTCCATCTCAAAACTCCCAAAATAAGTGAGACACTTATAGCTAACATCCAACTCCCTCCTTAGCAATATGATTTCATTAGCTTACTTCCAAATGGGAAGATGGATATATCTTGAAGCCATATGATCTAATTGAACTTGATACACTACATTGGTCTCTCATTCACCTTGAATTTTAGTGAAGTTGTTATTTTATAGCCCAATAGGCTATAGGTTCACAATATTTTATTTGTTGTGAAGTTGTTATTGCATGACCCAACAGACTATAGGCTCACAATATTTTATTTGTTGCAAAATACAAACATATTTGTACAACAATTAGGACAGTTTTGTAGCGGTGTTTAAGTATTGGTGTTCAATAATATGAAAACAGTGGTTTTAAATGTGTTGAGAAAATACATGCTTAGAGTATTTATAATAGAAAAAAATGTAGGGTAACCAAAAGAAAAAAAATACACGTGCTTACCGTACTCACAATTCTAACACTACAGATTCATGTTTCTCATGGCACTACGTCAAAACCCAATAACAGCAATTCATAGGGTACCCAAAAGAAAAAGCACGCAATTAATAATTTTATTAAGAGATCTAAAGATACAACGACACTTTTGTAGCAAAAAAAGAAGAAAAAAAAGTAATTCAAACTACTATGTTTCAGAATTGCGCCTTGTGGCACTTATTATGCTGTATTTGGAACCATGAAGGGTGCTATTTGGAGATCTAGCTCCATCGACTGGTGTCTGTGTGCATCATTAACAAATTAATGCCCTGGCCCCTCACCACTTGGGCCGCTGGAGGAGGGAGGATGTGGGGTTTGGTTTTGCTTGATTCCCCAGAGGTGAAGAACTTCATCAAAATAATGACCCTGTTTGGCTTGGCTTTGACTCATGGGCTTCATCATGGCATGGTTATAATTTGGAGCATTCAAAGTGCGAGCTTGTGTGGTAGAGAATACCATAACAAAGCCCAAGAAAAGGACCAGGACAACAAAGCGGCAAGATTGGAGTTTCCCAGCCATGAATGTAGTATATTATATGTTTATCTTTTGTTGATAGAGAAAATGGGATGTGAAGTTGGGCTGTAGATGTGTGGTACTTATAGGGAGAGATGGTTACTGTATAAATGGAGAAAAAATGATGCTTCTTTGAGTAGTATTGGAGGAAATGTGCGATTCAAATTTCAAGCACTTGGGAATTGGGATTGTGTCTATGTTAGGAAGCATGCAAGGAAACTCATATGGAGAAAAAGAGAGATGGGTTAAACAATTAGATTGGAAACTTGGGGAGCAATGAACATTTTTTGAGTTTTGAAGAGTGAACAATTGAGGTTGGAAGTTAAGGTCAATCTTGTATAGTGTGAAAGCCATGAACAGGTAATTTGGAATTTAGATTCCCGTCCGCCAGATAGATTTCTTTGACCATATTTTTTTTCGGTGCATATGCTTTACATTTCTGATCATGTAATGCTTCTAATTTTGCATTTTTTTTTTTTTTGTGCTTCCTTTATATCAAGTACAGATCATGTAGGAGGTTCTAACTAGCTCAACTAATTAAGGGTCTGTTTAGATACCGCTTATTACTAAAACTGAAAACATCGTAGTAAAATAATTTTTAAATGTGTGAATAGTGTCATAAGATCTAGTTTTAACTTAACATTTGCATTTTATTCACGAGACCCAAAAAAAAAAAGCCAAACACAAACTCTTTCATTTTTCAGTGCAATCCAAACTCAACCTAAATCTTTAATTGGTTGAATAAGAGATTTGGGGTTCAATCTCCGCCTACACCAAAAATCAATTAGTGTCTTAATCTGATGATAAAGAGCATAATCATCGTAAGTGGACATCATAGATTAAAACTCTATAAATTTCAAAAAATAAGGATCATTATTGTTTATTTTCTTTCTTTGCTATGAATAGGTGTCAACATTTTGAGTAAATTACTGATTTCAGATTATATTTCTATGTTAACATGGAAAATACTATTAACCATGTTGGCAATTGATCAACCAATTTGACTACTAATCGTTTTTAAGATAAGCCATTGAAAGATAACATATGCCGTAGAAGTAAGATTTTGACTAGGTTTCTGTAAATATTCAACTACCTAAACAGCACATGGTTTATTACTCTTGCTGTTTTAACTTTTTATGGGCCGTCTAAAAGATTGAAATTAATTTCCTCAAAGTGTAAAAAGAAAGGGGAAGTCAAGGAGGAAAAAATCTGAAAGAATATCCACCCAATAAGTGATATTCGATATAAATGAAAATTAAAAACCCTCAGAGCCAGCAATGCACCACCTTTTTTTTTTTTCCGGATAAAGGAAGAAGTTATTTTTTTTTTTATATATAAAAAAAAGAGAAAATAGTTTTTGGTACAGGAATTCCTATTTTTAAATTTAGTTTCTTAAGGGAAAGCCCTATTCATCATCAAATTATTCATTCAATTGATGGATCACTAAAAATATTGGAAGAAGCAGGTTTAATATAAAACACTATTGTTGTAGTTATAATTAAAAGTATTGCATAGGATTTTTTTTTTTAATTTTTATTTGGTGAATAAGTAGGAGATTTTATTGAGAAGAAACTTGACTAGTGGCTATTGCATTTGGCTGCTGAGGAATACTAGTTGTACTTTAACTATCACCTGGTCCACCACAAGTAGAAGTAGGTCTAGATTGTTCTTTAAAAAAGGATGAAGAGGAATAATGTCAAAATTGATCTACCATGCACTTCAGTGTATATGAGAATATGTAAATTATTATTCAATAGATAAAAGAGATTACAAAGTTATGTTGTTTTAATATTATGATTTATGAGAATCAAAATGTTCTACCATATATATAACTGTAGACAACTTATTTTGCTTCTCAATTTTGATACATATCCTTTTTATTTATGGTTTATTTTTTCATCATGTCATTCTCCAGCCCTATTTTAGTAAGTGCTCTATTTCAAAATCTCATTTCATTTCTGGTTCAAATCTCATGGTTTTATTTAAACCAACTAACTATTTTATGAAGAATCAACTTTTCTCTATTTTTGTCCAACTTTGAAACTTTAATGATTAAAAATTTTATAATAAAAAAAAAACAGAAAAATAAGTGTTGTGAGGAGTGCACTGTGCTACAGTGTACTAAGCTTTCCTTCCTCATTCGAACCCTCATTAAGTTATAAACTTTTGTGTGAATATGCTGTGTTTATAACTGTGCTCTAGATGTTAATAATAATTTGGGATGAGCTGTGGACCTATGTAGTAATGTAGACCAACCTCCACAACTGTATATGTTTTAATTTAAAGAATAAAGACTATCTCACTACAGGTTGTATTGAAAAATCTCATTGAAAACCGTTTGCCTTGGTAATGTTGGGAACTAAAAAGATTTATTCCATCTTATTCATAAACCAGCTGGACAATTTCCCTTAATTTTAGAGTAGAGATTAATTAATTAATTAAGAAAATAATTTTCTTTTGTATGCTAATTGCTAATTAAGTGTGTTTTTAATTTGTTCATTATCTTCAATGAGCCATCTCTCTCTCTCTCTCTCTCTCTCTCTTTCTCTCTCTCATTTTATTTTATTTATAATATATTATAGGGAAATGCTAACGAATGCCCTTAGGACAATTAAATAAACTATATTAGAAAAGTTTTGATACTACTTTTATGGAAAATATAAAAAACTATAAAAAAAATTAATTGTTTTATTATTTTCCCATAAATTTTTTCTAAAAATAGTTCCCAAACCAATGCTCTCAAGGCATCCGTTAACATTTTCCTATATTTAAAGTGTGTGTTGTTGATTAATAAGTGTGTATACACAAAGTGTTTTTGGGTTTAAGGAAAAAATGTTCGAGTTATAAGATTAGCAACAGATTGTAACTATCTAAAAAAATATATAATGTTTTTAAAGAGAAAATGCTTAATTAGGCGTATTTGATTATTCCTAAATCACAATAATCATCCAAAAAAGATCAACTAACAAGCAATAATATATGTTTTTACTTGACCTTTCAAAATATCATTCAAAGAGACCAACTTACTCACAAGATCCAGCAGTGATCCCCCAAATGTAATGAATAAATAAAAAATGAAAAAAAAGAAAAGAAAAAGAAGAAGAGAAGACAAGCTGTTATTGTGCAACCCAACTGACTATATATAGCCCGCTATATTTTATTTGTTTTGCATTCATATTACTTATATTGCACATCAATTTGTTCAACACTTATACTTCCACAGCACTCTGTTTCTCAAACGCTAACACTACCAATTCATGTTTCTCATGGCACTACGTCAAAACCTGGTAACAACAATTCATAGAGTACCCAAAAGAACAAACATGCAGTTAATTATTTTATTAAGAGATCTAAGGAAACAGTGAATTACACACAAAAAAAAAAAAAAAAAACCATAAACATAAAGGGAAACAGAAAACTACAAAATCAAACTTCTATGTTGAAGTACTGCATGCGCCTTAACTTCTATGTTGAAGTACTGCATGCGCCTTGTGACACACTTCATTGTGCTGTATTTAAACCATGAGGGGCACTATTTGGAGATCTAGTTTCATTGGAGTTAGTGTGAATCATCAAAAACTTATGGCCTGTTTGGAAGTTAAAAAAAGGAGGGGGAGTAAAGTAGAGAGAGAGAGAGAGAGAGAGAGAGAGAGAGTAATTCAATTACCTTGTTTGGAAGTTTTTTAAGGAAGAAGGGGGAAGGATTTGGAGGGGTTTCAACTACCTCTAACCCTTCATTTTTAATTCCTCCTGTGGGGATGCAGACCCAAATATATATTGGACTTTGGGCCTTGTTCGAGGAGGTATAGTGGTCCGAGAATAGATCAACAATGAGGAGGGAATAAGACCAAGAACTTCACGAGTAGGCTATGGCTATAAAGGCTAGGAGAGATAGGCCGAGGAACAGTACCTCCTCAGCTAAGCAAAGAAGGGTCAAAAGGTGAGTTGTACTTTCCAGAGTGACATTCCAGGAAGTTCTGTTGATAAGAATATGCACCGTGAACGTACGGGACAAAATAGGAGCTAAGAAATATCCAAGAAAAAACTGCTACCACTGTATTGAATACTCTACAACTAACTCTCTAGCCTCATTTATGTGGAGAAGACCCTTGAACAGTGCTGCATTGGTCGCCCCAACTCACAGAGGGCCTATGTGGGTGTCCGATGGGACAAGCACTTAAGTAGTGGCTTGGATGACTGACAAGTGGAGGGCCAAGATCATTCTAAGGAAGATATATAATGCAAGAGACCCCTGATGTAAAAGAGGTCGGGAGATGAAGAGAAAAACATTGCAGCAATCAAGAACTGAACTTGTAATCACATTTGAGAATCAAAATATAAAAACTGATCTCCTCGGACTGAGCCAAGGACGATTTTCTTTAGTTTAAACTTGTCTATCTCCATTTTCTTGTCATCAAACCTACTTTACTTGTTGTCTGATTCATTAAAGCCCAGTTTTTCCAACCTACTCTCTACATATTCATTGTATTGGGCTTTTTGGGCCTAAGTTCATCCACCCTTTAGGCAAGGGACTCAAATTTGGTCTTTACACCTCCAAATTGGAGAGATTTGGAGGAAGAGTGGAGTAGATAAATTATTGACCAAATGAATTCCCCAATTTACCCTTTCTAAATTAAAAAAATTACAAACCGATTATATAAAATAAATTCACGTTTTTTTTTTCTTGAGAAAATAATGTTTGAAAAAAATTTTCTTGACCCACACTTTTTGGAAAACCAAATGAGCGGCGAACATTCGTAGTCCTCGTCGGAATCGCCAGTTCTTGCCAACGACATTCCCCGACCAGCTCGCGGATAAGGCTTTCTCTCCAAGGTGGACTCGTCGTAAACGAAAAGCCGTGACTTCTTCTTAATGCGGCCGGCGAAGATCGTGGCAAACCAAGACGGAGAAGACAAACTCGTAGAAGCAGCAGTAGTCGCAATAGTAGTAGCAACCGAGGGCTCGCAAGTCGAAACCCTAGGATCCGATTCCAATTTCTCAGTTCTGGACCTGAACAAATTCGAAAGCAACGAGAACCTACCGTTCTTCTTCCAATACAACCCGCTAAAATATTTTGTTGATTTTTTTCAGTAAACAAACAATCCAAACATTTTTTTTTCTTATTTTAATTATTATTAATTAAGGATTTTTTTTTTTGTTTGATACGAAGGATGGTTTTTTTTAGTATAATAAAAAAAGCAGAAAAAATATTTAATCATAAACCAGTGTTGATTATTTAATCCACATCAGGAAAAAAAAAAAATTATTGCATGCTATAGTCATAATTATTTGATCTAACAAATTAATCATAGACCAATGTTGCAAGTCCATTTTCAAATAGGGGTAAATTTGTCTATTCAAATCATTACTTCTCCTTTGCATCCTAATTTTTAAAACATCCAAGCAAGAGGAAGGGCTAATTACTCCCTTCTCTCTTACTAATTTTAAAAACATTCAAACAAGGTGAAGCATAACTATTCCCCTTTACTCTCCTCCTTCTCTAAACTTCCAAACAAGCCATTAATGCCCTTCACCATCATTTGGACCGAAATGCTTGCGTCCCCAGAGGTCACCATAACAAAGTGCGCAACTTGGCTTGGACTCATTGGTTTCGTCATTGCACGGTGGTGATGGTGATGATTTGGTGCATGCAAAGTGCGTGCTTGTATGGTAGAGAACACCATAACAAAGCCCAAGAAAAGGACTAGGACAATAAAACGGCAAGCTTGGAGTTCTCTAGCCATGAATGTATATAGTAGTATTTATCTGTGTTCATAGATAAATGAGGATGTGAAGTTGGGCTGAAAAGTTTGGTATTTATAGAAAGAGATGGTAACTCGTAAATTTGGAAGAAATATTGCACAATGCAAATTTCAAACACTTGATGGATTGTGTCTTTGTAAGGAAGCGTGCAAGGAAACTCGTATGGAAAAAAAGAGAGGTGTAAAACATTTGGGTTGGAAACTTGGGGTGCAATGAACACATTTGAGTTTTGAAGAGTTAATAAAAGTTAGCCTATTACCGCAACAATTTTCTCAATTTTGGTCACAATTCGTCTGTGTCGAGCTGTAAGTGATGAAAAAAAAAAAATTTGTAGGTTCGTAATTCCATCACATACAAGTCATCACGTGCAAAAGTTGTGGAAATGGTGGGCGTGCCAAACTTACTCAGTGAACAATTGAGGCCGGAAGCTATATATAAAGTCAATCTTGTAGAGTGAGAAAGTCAATAACCGGTAATTTTGAATTTAAAAACTCGTCCACATGGTTTTCTTTGACCATATTTTTTTCGGTGCATATGCTTCATGTTTCAGAACAATGTAATGCGTGCTTCAAACTTTACATTTTTTTAGAGCTTCCTAATGTCTCGGTTTATATACAGTCAGTCTAAGTCGATGTTAATTGTCAAAGAATACGTGTTATTGTTGTTTTTTTTATTCATTTGCTAAGAATAGGTGTCAAATTTGTCAGTAACTATCTGTTTTTTGGATTATATGTATTTTATTTTAACATGGCAAAATGCTATAAAATACTTTATTACTGATGATGTCGAAAATCGTCAGTAAGTCACACAGTATTCATGTGCTAGAGACAATACCCGCAAGATAAAAACAAAGAAAACCCTAAGAGAGTACTAGTGTGGTACTGGCCAAAGACCCTCCGAAGGTTAAGTTAGAGAATTTTCACAACTCTAGACAGGGGCGTAGCCAGGATTTTTTACATGGAGGGGCCGATTTTCGATGACGATGATTATCATCGTTGTATGAACAATCTATATTTTTAGGTTGATATGGAGCTTCTTTGGGATAAGCTTGTTGGATTTCATCTTGTTTGTTGATAGGAATTTCACATATTTGTTTATGTGATCCTGGATCACGATTTGTCTCTTCAGATTGAATTCTTGAACATTTGGAGGGGTGTTCATCATGCATTGAAGTATTAACATTTAAATCTACAGCTACATTGGTTTCTATACATTTGTTTCTATAGCCACAGGTGTCCTAAATTCTGAATTGCTAACATCTTTTTTCTTAAAGAATGCATCAATTGTTTTTTGTTTGCTCATAATTCTTTTAGCTTTAAGAATATGACTCAAAAATTAACCTGAAAAAGAACTTAAAAAAACTAAATAAACAAATCAATCAAAAGTATAAACGAACAACATAAACCAAATACCTAGACTCACGGCCCACTACTCCAATTTCCTTCCATAGATTATTTTTTTTATTTTTTTATAATTTACTTACACAATGCAAGCCAGCAAGCCCCACCCGATCCCCACTCAAGGGACAAGACAAACAACACAAAAGCCAAAAGGGAAAAGGTTGGTTTGAGTCTCAGAGTCAATTGATTAAATAATAAAGAATACAAGAACAACAAATACAAAAAGACAAAAGACAAAGTAATAAGTATAAATTGCTTTGTTGGCAAAGGGAAATCACATACTGACCTACACATATTTCATATTTGATATTTCTATTCAAGTATCAGTATTTAGTTCAGTACTTCAGTTGTAGGGAAAAAGAGAGAGAAGTCAAGTAAAGAATGAATGAGATACCTTGAGGAGGCAGCGGCGTCATGGTGAGCTGGTGGAGGCAGCGACGTCACGGTGAGACAGCAGGGTTTCTGAGGCAGCCAAGCAGAGGTGTGAGCCGGTGAGCGTGACACTATTGAAGTTGGAGGCGTGAACTAAGAAGGTAAAAAACTAAGGGCATAAGGCAGAGGCGTGAATGAAGGTTGTTCATTTGTTCTCTCTTTTAGATTGTTCAGACGGTGAGGATTTTTTTTTTTTTTTTTTTTTTTTTTTTTTTTTTTTTTTTTTTTTTTTTTTTTCAGATGGTGAGGATTGAATGCCTTTTGTTTGTATTTAATTAGGTATTTTAGATTTTGGTTTGAGCTGGCTAGAAGTGTTATGGTTTAGAAAAGAATAATTTGTTTGATTAGGGAATTAGGGCTGGCTGGTGGGGCTAGATGTGGGCCAAGTTTTTTGGTGGGGCTTGAAGTTGTATTGGACTAAAAGTTTAGAACTCTAGAGAAATGGTTGAGAAAAATATGGGGGGGCCGAATCTTAACTCTTGGGGGGCCAATGTAAATTTTTGACATAGTTTACTGGAAATTTGAAAAATTTTAGGGGGGGCAATGGCCTCTCTAAGGAGCCAAGTGGCTCTGCCCCTGACTTTAGAGTGCTAGAGCTGGGGGAATTATGCGTACCTTGGTTTGTGAGGGTCTTGGGGTTTTCATAGTAGCATGGGGTTGAGATTCATTTCTTGGCTTAGAAGATCTTTCCTTGCGTAGTACCTCTCCTTAGCACCACGAAGTGCCGGACTGGTACATGGGCTTTTGCACCTGGTCTTCTTCTTTAATCAAGGTTGCATTAACGGTGGCCGGGGATACAGCCAAGTAGAGGAACAATTCTTCTCCTGGTTTTGAGGGGCTTAGTAACGGGCGGGAAGAGAGGTAACCCTTTAGATCCTCGAATGCTTGCTGACACTCGACAAAGATTTCTTCAGCGTGTGGAAGAAAGGTAGGAACTTGTCTGTTACCCTCGACACAAACCTATTCAACACGACTACCTTGTCGTTGAGGTGGCTACCTTGCCGTTGAGGCTTTGTACTTTTTTCACGTTCTTTAGGGGTACCATCTCTATTATGGCCTGGATCTTGTCTGGGTTGGTCTCGATACCTCTCTAAGACACCATGAACCCAAGGAACTTTCCTACCATCACCCCGAAAGCACACTTGTCTGGATTGAGCTTCATGTTGTAAGAGCGAAGGGTGTCTAAGGTTTCCCTAAGATCATCCAAATGATTGTCCTCCCTTCGACTTTTTACCAGCATGTCATCCACGTAGACTTGGACATTCCTCCCAATCTGATGTTCAAACATCTTGTTCATGAGTGTCTGATATGTTGCGCCCACGTTTTCGAGACCGAACGACATTATTTTGTAGCAGAAGAGGCCTTGACTTATGACAAACGAAGTCTTCTCTTAATCTGCTTCGTCCATTTTGATCTAGTTGTAACAAAGAAAAGCATCCATAAAGTTCAGCAACTGGTGCTAAGCCGTAAAGTCTACCAAGATGTCAACTCGCGGGAGGGGGTAGCTACCCTTGGGACGTGCTTTGTTCAGGTCTGTAAAGTACACGCACATCCTCCACTTCTCATTGGCTTTCTTAACCATCATCACATTTGCTAGCCAATTCGGGTAGTAAACTTCTCTGATGAAATCTGTCTCTTGCAATTTGCGGACTTCTTTTGCTATAGCTTGGTCTTGTTCTTGGGTAAACACCCTCTTCTTCTGACGGATAAGAGGAAAGACGGGCGACACATTCAACCTGTGTACCATGACTGAAGGGTCAATCCCGGACATGTCTTCATGACTCCAGGCGAAGATGTCTTGGTTCTCTCTGAGGAAAGTCGTAAGCGCTTGGCGGACATGTGGACTGGTGAGGGTGCCGACCTTAGTCGTTCAGTCTGGTCTGGAATTGTTAAGAAGTATTTCTTAAAGTTTTTCAATGGGCTCTGCTATTGTCCGCTATTCTTCTATGTTTATGATTTGTAGATGATCGTCCATTTTCAACATTACTATGTAACATTTGCATGCAACTACCTAATCTCCACGCAGTTCTCTTACTCCAAAATTGGTAAGGAATTTGATCATCAAATGGTAGGTCGAAGTTACAGCCTTCCACGAATTGAGGGTAGGTCGTCCTAGGATGGCATTGTAAGCAGACGAGCAGTTGACCACGAGGAATGTTATGTCCTTAGTGACCTGCTGGGGGTAGTTGCCAACCGTTACGGACAATGTGACTGTGCCAAGGGGGAATACCCTTATTCCTCCAAAACTAATGAATGGAGTGTTCATCGGAACCAGTCTCTCTCTATCAATCCTCATCTGCTGGAACGCCGGGTAGTAAAGGATGTTAGCTGAGCTGCCATTATTAACCAGGACCCGGTGTGTGTTGTAGTCCCCTCCCAGATACTAACGACGAGTGCATTGTCGTGCAGGTGATGGAGACGTCAAGCATCTTCTTCTGAGAATTTGAGAACGGGGTTGTTGATTCGTGCCATCTTTGGGATGAAGCCTGTTAGCTGGACGTTTTGAACCATCTAGAGGTAAGTTTTACGAGCCTTTCTAGATGAACCAGAGGCCGCATTGCCTCTTACAATCATCCTTATATCTCCTATAGGCTGCCTAGGATGCTCATTCTCTTGTCAGGGAACCTGCTCTTGAGGTGGATCCACTCTTTCCTTGTTGACGAACCTTTGTAGCTTTCCTTGCCTAATGAGAGATTCAATTTGTTGTTTCAAGTTGTAGCAATCAGCTATGTCATGACCGTGATCACGATGGAAGCGGCAGTTGCCAAGAAAGGTCAGGGCTCTTTCGTCCTTAATTTGCATTAAGACCTGGTCGATCGGGGCAATCAGCGGGGTGAAGCTCGTGAACTTCCCTGTAGGGGGCTTGGAGTGCCTGTCCACCCGTCGTTCTTCTGTTCTAGCCATCTTCTGCCCCTATCCTGCCTACGTCTTCCTGTCTTTCCCTTTTCTTGGGCTTCTCTTCTCAAGCCAGTAGTGCGTCTTCCACTTTCATGTACTTGATCGCCCAGTAAAGTACATCTGACATAGTCTTTGGGTCGTTCTTATACAGAGAAAATAGGAACTTACCCTTTCGTAGCCCATTCGTGAATGCAGCTACGAGTATCTTGTCGTTAGCTTTGTTGATCAAGAGGGCCTTCTTATTAAAGCGGGTTATGTAAGATCTCAACATCTCGTCCTTTCGCTGCTTAATGTTTATTAGGCATACAGTGGACTTCTTATACCTGTGTCCCCCGATGAAGTGTGAGGCGAACTGGGCATTTAACTCCTCGAAGGTACTAATAGAGTTGGGCGTCAACCTGCTGAACCAGATCCTTGCGGGTCTCTTCAGCGTGGTAGGGAAGGCTTTACACATGATCTTGTCCGCCACCCCCTGAAGGTGCATCGGGGTCTTGAAAGACTCCAAGTGATTTAGGGGGTCCTTAGATCCGTCATAACTTTCCACCTACAGCATATAAAACTTCGGTGGAAGGGGGAACGAAGTGATGGGCATAGTGAATGGCGAATTAGTTCGATGGACTAACTCATCTTGGTCGCTAGATACCCGTCCTCTAAGGGCGTTCATCATAAAGTCCATCCATTCCTTCATCATTTGCAACTCTGCGACTATGTGAGGTGGCTCCGTATCTGTGACGGATGGTTGGCTCGTGTCCTATCATTCTAGTTTTCTTTGGGGCGTTGCTACCCTTCGGCCCTTCTTGGTCCCTTCTTTCAATGTTGGTATCTTCTTGGCCTTCCTCCTGAGTGTTAAGGCCTACGTTCTTTTGACATAGCTGCACTTTTAGATCATGGTTTTGCTTGGTGAGGCGCTCCACATTAGCGGCGAGAGTTTGAACCTGTCTCTCGAGGGTGGTCATGCGTGGTTCATCTTCTTGAATGTTGTTGGCGGTCGCCATCGAGTGAGTAAGTACCATGCAACTCTTTGTCTGGAAAGTGATAGTATGGCTTACAAGTCACAACTTCCCACAGACGACGCCAATTGATGATACCAAAAATCGTCAATAAGTCACACAGTGCTCGCATGCTTAAGACAATACTTGCGAAACAAAAACAAAGAAAACCCTAGGAGAGTACCAGTGTGGTACCGGCCAAAGACCCTCCGAAGGTTAGGTTAAAGAATTTTCGCAACTCTAGAGTGACAAACCTAGGGGAATTACATGTACCTTGGTTTGTAAGAGACTTCGGGTTTTTATAGTAGCATGGGGTTAAGATTCGTTTCTTGGCTTAGAAGATCTTTCCTTGTGGGAGAGATCTTCTTTAATTTGCGTATCTTATGGGATCTTTTCTTTATAGGACTCTCTTGATTGGGGTTAAGTGTGGGGCATAAGATATTTCCTTATATGCTTATGCGTGGAGGTCAAGTTATGTTAGCCTTGTCAAAAGTTCACTTATCCTCTTTAGCTTCCCCTTGTCAACTTCATATCCCCTCAATATATTCTAGTCATCTCATTCAAATGTTTGTTGTCTTCAGGGTGCAACTGTTAGCTTTGAGGTGGAATCGTCGACTTTCACTCTATCGTTGTTAGGCCGTGAATGTGCAAGCGAGGCTGATGAGTTCATTAGGACCGTTGCTTCAACCTAATATGGATGACTTCATCAAAACCACAGAATTATCCTTATCAATTACCAAGGCACAAACACACTTACCTAGCTTACATCTTCATCCTATTTATATATTGTGTATTGTTTGGATTATTGATTTTATTAAAATATATATATATATATATATATATTAATTTGATATCAAAATTGACAGACACAATAGACAGGAAAGTTACATTGATTTTCCCCCTTGTACTTGGAGGACCTCAAAGTGATAATAATACAAGATTTTGCATTTTCTGTATTGAAACAAAACCATGATATTAGCAGGGAAAAAAAATAAGTAAAAGAAAAAAAGAAAACTGTTGGCAATTGATTTGCCAGTTTGCGCTACTAATCTGTTTTGAGATAAGCCATTGAAAGATAACATAGATAGTAGAAGTAAGAGTTTCATGAAGCGTTCTCACTTCTATAAATATTCAACAATAAGTATGGATTTTCCAACAAATTTTCAACCATAGAAAATGATGGCAACGATCACAACTGGGCCGGTCTATGTTAATTATTTGAATATATATATATATATATATATATATATTGAGACAAGTTATTTGAATCTCTTGCATGGTTACACGTAAATAGTTTTTGATACAACTGTGCTAGTATTCCTATATTGAAATTTGGTCTCTTTAGTCTCGGCCCTTCAAATTCAAATTATTCATCAACTGTTGATCACTAAATAAATTGGAAGAAACAAATTCAGCAAAAGAAAATGGAAGAAGCAGGTTTATATATATATATATATATATATATAAACACAAATTATAAATTACTATTGATAAAACTAAATTTGTTAGTTGATAGGTTCGTCTAGACAGAATCCGACGTGAATGAGACTGAGACCTGCAAAAGAATAACAATGATGTTTCTCTCCTTCTAGTCACTAGCGTGGTGCCTGCCAATGAGCCTCCGATGATAAAGTTAGACGTTGAGAGAGAGATATAATAGGAACTAAGAATGTATTTCTGTATGTATGGATGTGAATGTATGTATCTGTCTACCTGTTCGTATGAATGTATATCAACGTACCTATGCTTAGGTTCTAAGGTGGTTTATATAGATCTCTGACTTCTTTAACCGTTAGATGCCTTCAATGGTGGTCTTAATGGCTCTTGTAACGCCTCTAGTGGCTTTATGAGGTGATGGATTATCTTGCTAACGGGCATGTATATCTGTGCGTCCATTAATAACGGCTCATGCATTAAATGCGTATTTATGGTGCTTTGGTTGTCCAACGACACTTACTTTGGCCGTCCAACCTCCTTTGGTCGTCCAAAGGCTTCTCTGGCCTAAGGGAATTTCTTGATCCATCAACTATTGTGTTAATTATAAATTATAATAGAAAGTATTGCATAGAATTTATTTGGTGAATAAGAGATTTTATTGACAAGTAAGAGGGTGGGGGACCAGGACTAGTGGACCCTAGAGTCCTAGACTATAAAAATACAATTTTGATTTCATTTTATAAAAGCAAATTAGTCAATTGCTAACCGTTGATTTCACTCCATAACCAATTCTGAGCACACATCATTGCCTACATAGTCTAGGGATGAAGCCTACTACGGTGTGGACTTAACAGTCTCCCACTAGTGTTAAAGGCAGATTCTAAAGCAACAATCGTGATAGGAATTTCTAAAATATCTCTTGCAATCCTTTGTAAAGTAGGATACTTAAGACCATTACTTTTCCACCATGCCAAAATATCAAATTCTTCATTCCTCTTCAACACTCCCTCATCAATGAAATGATCAAATTCCATTCTAGTACTCCCATGTTTCTTTGAACTACTTCAACTATTGTTCACAAACAAATCAAAAGATGACATTGCCCCACTCAATCTACATTTCATTTGTGCCACATAATTTGAAGTATTTACAGGCATATGAGAACTTCCTTCATTATCTACAAGGGACTCATCTACATATTCATACTCATCAAGCAAATTATAACAAAAATTCTTAATTTTTTCAATCTCCAAATCAGAATTATCACCATAAATGTTAGGGTAATAAAACTTCAACAACTTTATCTTATATCTTGGATCCAAGATAGTAGCAATAGCCATAACAACATTAATATCAGCCCAATAAGAATTAAATTTAGCAAGCATGCTTTCTGCCATGCTACTTATCATCTCATTTGAAGACAAATTCCATTCATTCAATGCTATTTTCAACTCACACACCAAAGTAAAATACATATTAGTTGTGGGGTACTTACAACCAGAGAAAAACTCAGTCACACTGTAAAACAACTCCAACCTTTTACAAATATCTTTGGCTACCTCCCAATCATATTCAGTTAGCAAACAAGTATAAGATGATTCACGTTTAGCTAAACGAGAGAAAACATATTTATAAATCAATGTAATAGAAAGCATTAAGTAAGTTGAATTCCAACGTGTCTTATAATCTAAGACTAACTCTCCTTTTTGGTGATCCAGTCCAATAAATCACACTATCATGAATCCTTTCAATACCATCACCAATAAGAGACAACCCATCTTGAACAATCAAATTCAAAATATGTGCAACACACCTCATATGCAACATAGACCTACTCAACAGAAAAGAACTAGTATCAAGCTTGTTTAAGAGAAGTCTTATCATGACATCATTAGTACTACAATTATCAACAGTTATTGTGGACAACTTCCTATCAATATTCCACTCAAAAAAACAATCAACAAGGACTTCAACCAGGACATCTTTCGTGTGTGGAGATGGAACATAAACAAACCTAGAAAAATAATAGGAATAATTATAACATAACTCAACAAAATTCAAGTTAACATAAAGTCTAAACATTCAATTTAACCCAATATCATAAACTCAATTAATATGGTTTAATAGATTTAACATTCATAGATCAAAAAATTACCTTAAAACCAGGCTTTGCAACATCCAAGTTTGATTGATAAAGTGAGCGGTAATGACCATGGACCCTCTCTTTTTGTTACTCGAAGTCCACATACCAATTGTAATTGCCATCCTACTTCCATTCTTGTCCGTCATCTTCAAAGCTTTCTTCCTCTCATTATCATAAATTTTAATAATCTCACTCTTCAAAGTGTTTCTTGAGATAAGCTTAAACAAAGGTTGAAGAGAGCTCACAAATTCTCTAAACCCAGTATGGTCAACCATTAAAAGTGGGTATTCATGTAGGATGACCGTACGAGCAAGATTATTCCTCACTTTGACTTGATCAAATTGGTAAGCATTTAAACCCATCATTCCATCCACCTTATTTGTTGTCTAATTAACACTTGTTGTCACATATCCCTTATATCTTTAAATTTTAACCGTGGACATCTTGCTAAATGATTACGCAAATGGGATGCACCTTGGCTAGAGTCACCCAAGTAAAGCTTGCCACAATAATGGCATTAGGCTTTAAATTCCCCCATCAACTTTCTTCCTTGTAAAATGCTCCCACACATCTGAGGTAGTATTTCTTTTTCTACTTGTATCCTCATCCTCATTTGTACCCTCTTGCTCTCCCTCTTTCTCTATCCCTTCTTGTTCCTCTACATCCTCTCCCACTAAGTCCACCATTGGGGATTTCAGACTCCCAATTGGTTTAGAAGTTTGGGAGTTAGAAATTCTATCAATCAAAACAAATATTCACAAATTCATTATTACACATACTCATTGATTAATGGGCACAAATTCATAATTACACCGATTCACAAATATTCATAAATTCTATCTATCCAATCATAATTAATCGTGATTAACTATAAATTCAAACACTTACTCATTGTTTAATGGGCATAAAGGTGATGGTGATCTTGAGGGTGATCATGAAAATGGCGAAGGAGATGGTATAGCTAGCAAGGGACAATGTCCGGTACTCAAGGGAGAGCCGCTTGGCGAGGGAGAACCAGATTTTTTTTAGTCTCCCATCTCCATTTTAAGCGCCGCATTCACAACAAACACAAAAAACAATAAACACAATTTCTTTCATTAAACAATTACACTATCTTTGAAAAAACATTTTCTCATAGAATTTATTTTTCCATTAAACTACACTCAATTATTCACTCATCAAAAATGAAATGTCCACTCACTTTTTTATAGCTAACATAACAAGGTTTTAACATATATTGACAAACCAAACCATACACCCAAAATTTAAATAATATGAATCAACACAATAGAATACAGGAACTTAAATCTATTTTAAAAACAATATGAACCATTGTATTTAATTTTTTTATATAAATAATATAAATAAATAACAAAACCTCTCTTTGATGAATACAGGGACTCAGTTTGGGCATATAAATAATATGAATCAACAAAATAGAAATTGATGACTTTTAGGGAAAAAAAATTAGAAAACATGCCATTGCTTGGGAAATGGGACTCAGAAAATTCAAGAAATCAACAAAATCCCTAACAAATACAAAACCGGGTAGTTAACTCACAAAACCCCTCTCAAAGACTTTGGCAAATGCAAAGAGAAATCAAAGATGTTTGATTTAGCTACAGAACAAAACAGACGAGTACATCAATATCAATATATATATATATATATATATGAAGAGAAGTAGAGAACATAATAGATCGAGACTGGTGAGTCGGTGACACTAACAGAGCTTAGGTGGCAGCGAAAGCTTGGGACGATGGCGAAAGATTAGGATGGCGTCGAGAGTTGGACCGGCGGTGAGAGCTAGGGCGACGGTGAGAGGTTGGGTAGTTGGCCGACAGTGAGATTGAGAGTGAGTGAGATTGTGATTTGTGAGTGAGTGAGTGAGAGTGGTACTGGTGAGCTGAGGAGATGAGAGCCAGGCTGTTTGGCTGTGAGCTGAAATGAAATGAGGAATAAAAATTTTAGGATTTATAACAATATATATATATGAGGGTATTTTAGTAAATATATAATCAGGTCGGGTCGGGTCGGGTCGGGTCGGGTCGGGTCTAGGTTCGGGCCATGTTTTTGTAAAAACTCGGACCTAGTTTGACGTTTTTTTTAAAAATCCAAACCTGACCTTATTCTTTATCAGGTTGGGTAAAACCCGGCCCATTAAGGTCGAGTCGGGCCGGGTACTCGCGGGTCGGGCAAAAATTGCCATCCCTAGTCGTCTATGCAGCTTTCTTTTGTAGCTTGTAATAAATATTTCTAATATTATTTTCCTAATAAAGCCATCTAGCCAAGATTTTTATAGTTCAACTGGTATTTCATGGTGTTTCTAGGATACATTCCAATTATTTTTTTAGAGCATATATAAATATAGGGTCATGCTAATAGATGCTCTTAAGGCAATAGTTAACAATTCATTTCAAAAAAGTTTTTGACACCACTTTAATGGGAAATGGAAAAAGCTGTCAAAATATTAATTGTTTTTTTTTTTTTTTTTTCTTTCCTATAAAAACTTTCTTTAAATGGATTATTAATCATTACCTTAAGGGCATCCGTTAGCATTTCTCATAAATATATGCAAAAACAAATGTAAAACTTTAGACTTTTCTTTTATACTAAAGTAAATCTTAATTTGTCAAGAGTTTTGTACTTTAATGTTATTGTTTGTTTTTCTTTTTTTAGGAGAATCAAGATTCAAATCACTATTCCTCTATCATTATAACTATCAATTATCAATAAAATAAAATAAAAGTAAATCCTAGCTATATGAGTGTCTGTAAGTAATTAAGTGAATTTGAATCAGTAGATGAAGACGTTATTAATGTAAGCCCCAAGATCATCTCAAAATTCCTCTATCATTATTATTATTTTTGTTTGAGAAGATAAAGTCACATGATTTAATTGAACTTGAAGTGCTACATTGTAAATAAAATATTTTGAAAAATACCTCTTTTTTTTTTCTTTTTCTTTTTTGTAATCTCAAAACAACCTTATAATGAGAAGTGCATTTCTCAAAATGCGAAGAAGAGTTAGGTTCATGTATCTACCGATTAATTTATGAGCTAACCATTAGGATTGTCCAACCCAACTGATGGCTCAACCCACCCGGTAAATTCGACTGGACCCAGGTCGATTGCCGGCCGATCCAACTACTCTGATGATTGATGACGGGTCTAGTTCTCCAGAAACTGAAATCGTCGGTTCAGTCTTAGATCTTCTCCCCAAAACCCAAAGAAACTCGAACCGACCGAGATATAGAGCGGCGAGATCTTAGCCATTTCTAGCTAGATCTCAACTAGATCCATGAAATTTCCACTGGATTTGGTGAGATCTCGTCGGATTTGATGAGATTTTGCCAAATCTAGGGATAATTCGGCAAAAATATCACTGAAATTTCACCAATTTTTGCCGTTAACTCACCGAATTTTGGCCGATTTTCAGATCTCCAACTTTGACCGAATCGACCGCCATCCGTTGAAGGTCGAATTTGCCAAATCTGATCAACCACTTCAATTTGCGGCGGGTTGAAATTTTAACCACCTGATCTAGTTAGGTCAATTTCGAGTTGGGCATAAACCCAACCCGTGGACAAGCTTACTAACCATCTAGATAATATAATAATAAAAATAACAATAAGTAATGCATTATAAATAGATTACAAATATGTGATTAGCCTTTAACAATTACTCCTAGATTCTTTGCATTGAGTTGAGTATTTGGTTCTATTAATTAGTAATGTTACGAACACAATATTTTCACAACCTGTTATGATTGTAAGTTGTTATTGATTTTCAGCCAAAAAACAAAAAACAAAAACAAAAACAAAATACTATCTTTTTTAGTATTTTCTATTTTTTTTCTTCAAAAATATTTTTTTAATTTCAATTAACCAAACATGTTTTTGATTTCAAAAATATAAGAAATTTTTTTTTTTTTATATTCCCAAAAACAAAATTTTGAAAAAAGAAAACAAAAACTATTACCCAACCTAACCAATTTTTTTTTCCAATTAATAGGCCAATATCCACTACCAGTCCGGTTTGAGATAAGCCATTGAATGATGACTTCTACTATAGAATAATAGAAGTAATATTCTCTTACAGCTTTTGTAAATCTTCAACAATAAGTACGGAATTTTCAACAAAAGATATTAATGGCAAAGATTAAAAAATTGCACATGTTTTATTCCTCTTGCTGTTTTTATTGACTGTCTAAATGAAATAACAACCAAAAAGGAAGATGAAGCCTAGGAAGGCAAAAAATTGACAGAATATCCCATCAATACTATTGTTTGAATTTCATTTATCAATAGAGCCATTTGTTTGAAATTAATTGAGAAATCTAATGTAATATACTTAATGTATTGTAGGTAAATTTTTCAGAGAAATTAAAAATGCTCCTAGGATAGCAATACAACACAAAAAGGGTTATATATATATATATATATATATATTAAGAGAAGTGTTACGTTCACAAGATTTTCACAACAAATTTTATGTGATTAGTTGTTATTGGTATTAATTTGAATCTATCACTGACATTACATTTTTTCTCACTAATAACAAACAACTAACAACCTGTCACTTTGGATTTGTTGTGAAATGTTATGAACATAACATTTCGCATTACATTTTTTCTCACTAATAACAAACAACTAACAACCTGTCACTTTGGATTTGTTGTGAAATGTTATGAACATAACATTTCACATTTTTTATAGGATTAAAGGAAGGAGTTATATATATATATATATATATATATATATAGAGAGAGAGAGAGAGAGAGAGAGAGAGAGAGAGAGAGAGAGAGAGAGAGAGGATAAACTGACAATTTTATCATTTTCACAACTCTATCACAATATTCACAACAAATCTTAGGTAGTAAGTTGTTACTAGTTTTAATTCGAATTCACCACTGAAATTACTTTTTTCACTACCAATAACAACCAATTACAACCTACTATTTAAGATTTGTTGTAAAAATGTTATGAAAATATTGTGAACATAATATTTCTTTTATCTTAAACACATTTGGTGGAGGGGGCATGAATATATTGTATGGTTGCATACTTGCATGCAAATATAGTTTTTGGTAAAAGTATTCCTACATTTAATTTCAGTTTCCTTAGGGAAGGCCCTATTCATATTCAAAATTATTCATTTAAACGGTGGATCACTAAAAATATTGGAAGAAACAGGTCTAAGATTAACACATTTTATAAATTACTTTTGTTGAATTAAAATAAAAAGTAATGCATAAAACTTTTGTTTTCTTTGTGAATAACTAAGAGATATAATTGAGAAGAAAGTGGGGGAACAGTGGACCTTTAGACCAGGAAAATTAACTTGGCTATTTATTTGAGTGCTGAGGAATACTAGAGTACATCAAGGACAAATATGGACAGATATAAAGGCTTGGGGTCTTGGTCTGAGTTTCATGAGAATGTCAAGAATTCATGGCTGCTGTTGTCCTTTCAGCTTTCTATTGTAGCTTGTAAATAAATATTTTTATTTTGTTTGTTTCTTAATAAATCCAACTACCCATGAAAATAAAATAAATAAATAAAGCTAACTGGTACATTTGAGAAATTAAAAAATATAAAAAAACAAAAAAGGCATTGCATGAAACTACGATTTATATTTATAGGCCTAAAAATGTGCCCTGATCAAAGTTTTTTTGGCCATAATGACACGCAAAAACATTGGTGAAACATTACACTTATTTTTTTATTTTTTATATTAAAGTAAATCTATACTTATCAAGAGTCTTGTATTGTTATACCTTAGTGGTACACTGGTACTGTTTAATCTCTTTTATGAGAAGAATTATGGTTCATATCATTTCTCTCATTATTGTAACTATCAAATTTCTTTTAAAATTCCCGACTTGATTTTTTTTCTTAGAAGTAATTAAAGGAAAGGGAACGTAGATGAAGACCTTGTAAGCCTCAAGCCCATCTCAAAACTCCCAAAATAAGTTAGACACTTATAAGCTAACATCTAACTCCCTCCTTAGCAATATGATTTCATTAGCTTACTTCCAGATAGGAAGGGGATATATTATGAAGACATATGATCTAATTAAACTTGATGCACTACATTAGTCTCTCATTCTCCTTGAATTTTAGTGAAGTTATTATTGTATGGCCTAACATGCTACAGGCTCACAATATTTTATTTCTTGCAAAGTACAAACATATTTGTACAACAATCGGGTCCCATTTAGTAGTGGTGTTTAAGTATTGGCGTTCAATGACATGAAAACAACTATTTTAAATGTGTTGAGAAAACACGTACTTAAAGAATTCTTAATAGAAAAATAAAATGTGGAGTAACCAAAAGAAAAAAAAAATACATGTTTTTACCATACTTACAATTCTAACACCACAATTCATGTTTCTCATGGCACTACGTCAAAACGCAATAATAGCAATTCATAGGGTACCCAAAAGAAAAAACACACAATTAATAATTTTATTAAGAGATCTAAGGATATAAAGACACTTTTGTAGCAAAAAAAGAAGAAAAAACAAAATTCAAACTTCTATGTTTCAGAATTGCGCCTTGTGACACTTATTATGCTGTATTTGAAACCATGAAGAGTGCTATTTGGAGATCTAGCTCCATCGGTGTCTGTGTGCATCATTAACAAATTAATGCCCTTCCCCTTCACTTGGGCCGCCCCCGCCAGAGAGGGTACGTGGGGGTTGCTTTTGCTTGATTCCCCAGAGGTCAAGAACTTCAACAAAATAATGACCCTGTTTGGCTTGGCTTGGACTCATGGGCTTCATCATGGCATGGTTATAATTTGAAGCATGCAAAGTGCGAGCTTGTATGGTAGAGAATACCATAACAAAGCCCACGAAAAGGACCAGGACAACAAAACGGCAAGATTGGAGTTTTCCAGCCATGAATGTAGTATATTATATGTTTATCTTTTGTTGATAGAGAAAATGGGATGTGAAGTGGGGCTGTAAATGTGTGGTATTTATAGGGAGAGATGATTACTGTATAAATGGGGAAAAAATGATGCTTCTTTGAATAGAATTGGAGGAAATGTATGATTCAAATTTCAAGCACTTGGGAATTGGGATTGTGTCTATGTTAGGAAGCATACAAGGAAACTCATATGGAGAAAAGCAGAGATGGGTTAAACAATAGGGTTGGAAACTTGGGGAGCAATGAACAATTTTGAGTTTTGAAGAGTGAAAAATTGAGGCCAGAAGTTAAGGTCAATCTTGTAGGGTGACAAAGCCATGAACAGGCAATTTGGAATTTAGATTCCAGATAGATTTCTTTGATCATATTTTTTTTCGTTGCATATGGTTTACATTTCTGATCATGTAATGCTTCTAATTTTGCATTTTTTTTTTTTTTTTTGTGCTTATTTTATATGAAGTACAGATCATGTAATAGATTCTAGCTAGCTTAACTGATTAACTTTTTGATTGGTTAAATAAGATATCTGAGATTTAATTTCCACCTACACCAAAAATCAATTGGTATATTAGTCTGATAATAAAGAGTATAATCATTATAAGCGGACGTCGTAGGTTAAAACTCTTTAAATTTCAAAAAATAAGGATCATTATTATTTATTTTCTTCCTTTGCTATGAATAGGTGTCAACATTTTGAGTAAATTACTGATTTCAGATTATATTTCTATGCTAACATAGAAAATACTACTAACCATGTTGGCAATTAATCAACCAATTTGACTGCTAATCTTTTTTAAGATAACCCATTGAAAGATAACATATGCCGGAGAAGTAAGATTTTGACTAGGCTTCTGTAAATATTCAACCATCTAAACAGTACATGTTTTATTACTCTTGCTGTTTTAATTTTTTATGGACCATCTAAAAAATTGAAATTATTTCCTCAAAGTGTAAAAGGAAAGGGGAATTAAGTCAAGGAGGAAAAAATCTGAAAGGGTATCCACCCAATAAGTGATATTCGATATAAATGAAAATTAAAAACCCTCAGAGGCAGCAATGCACCACCTTTCCTTTTCTTTTTTTTTCCTGATGAAGGAAGAAGTTTTTTTTTTTCTTTTTTTTTTTAATATAAAAAAAAGAGAGAAAATAGTTTTTGGTACAGGAATTCCTATTTTTAAATTTAGTTTCTTAAGGGAAAGCCCTATTCATAAAAAATTATTCATTCAATTGATGGATCACTAAAAATATTGGAAGAAACAGGTTTAATATTAAACATATTTTTATAAATTACTATTGTTGTAGTTATAATTAAAAGTATTGCATAGGATTTTTCATTTTTATTTTTATTTTTGGTTAATAAGTAAGAGATTTTATTGAGAAGAAACTTGACTAGTGACTATTGCATTTGGCTGCTGAGGAATACTAGTTGTACTTTAACTATCACCTGGTCCACCACATGTGGAAGTAGGTCTACATTGTTCTTTAAAAAAAAGGATGAAGAGGAATAATGTCAAAATTAATCTACCATGGACTTCAGTGTATATGAGAATATGTAAATTATTATGCAATAGATAAAAGAGATTACAAAGTTACGTTGTTTTAATATTATGATTTATGAGAATCAACCTGTTCTACCATATGTACTTGTAGACAACTTATTTCGCTTATCAATTATGATGCATATCCTTTTTATTTATGGTTTATTTTTTCATCATGTAATTCTCCAGCCCTATTTTAGTAAGTGCCCTATTTCAAAATCTCATTTCATTTCTGGTTCAAATCTCATGGCTTTATTTAAACCAACTAACTATTTTATGAAGAATCAACTTTTCACTATTTTTTTCCTACTTTGAAATTTTAATGATTAAAAATTTTATTTAAAAAAAAAACAATAAAATAAAATAAAAATAAAAAACAGAAAAATAGGTGTTGTGGAGAGTGTATTGTGCTACAGTGTACTAAGCTTTCCTTCCTCAGCGTCTCCTTCCTCTTCCTCATTCGAACCCTCATTAAGTTATAAACTTTTGTGTGAATATGCTGTGTTTATAAGTATAACTGTGCTTTCGATGTTAATAATAGTTTGGGATGAGCTGTGGGCCTATGTAGACCAACCTCCACAACTATGTACGTTTTAATTTAAAGAATAAATTAAGACTATCTCACTACAGGTTGTGTTGAAAAATAGTTCCAAAACTAATGCTCTTAGAACATCCATTAACATTTTCCTATATTATATAAAGTGTGTTGTTGATAGATAAGTGTGTATACACGAAGTGTTTGAGGGTCTAGGAAAAAATGTTCAAACTATAAGATTAGCAACATATTGTAACTATCTAAAAAAATATATAATTTTTTTAAAGAGAAAATGCTTATTTGATTATTCCTAAATCACAATAATCATCCAAAAAAATCAATGCTAAACAAGCAATAATATATGTTTTTACTTGACCTTTCAAAATATCATTCAAAGAGACCAACTTACTCACAAGATCGAGCAGTGATCCCCCAAATGTAATAAATAAATAAATAATGAAAGAAAAAAAAAAAAAGCTGTTATTGTGCAACCCAACCGATCGACTATATATAGCCTACTATATTTTATTTGTTTGCATTCATATTACTTATATTGCCTTTCTCAAATATATATATATATATATATATATATATATATTTAGAGATGGGTTCAAGTTACACATTTTTTAAACCATTGAATTTAAGCAGATCCAACGGTCAAAAAAAAACTTTCATTAATGCTAATATTCTGATTATGATCTCATTAATTATCCCTCATTTATTATATTTTATATCTATCTTTAAACCCAAAAAAAGTGTTATATTTGACTCTCTCTCTCTCTATGTTTCTCTCTCTATCTCTTTCTCCTCCACCATTGTTCTACCTCCATGGATAGATTGTGGGCAGAAGGTTGTGAAGCAATGGTCTCTCACCCTTGCAAACGTTGTGAAGCAATGGTCTCTCATCCTTGCAAATCATACATTCAAAAAAGAAATATATATGATGAACGGACTTTTCAACACAAACCAGCAATAGCCGCTAACCATAAATGCAAGAAATCATGAAAACATCATAAAAAAATGTATTTGACACTATCAATTCATAGTATTTATAGGCTATTGGGAGAAGAGAGTGACATAATCTAGACTTAAACTGGGACACAACTTCCTTATAAAAATATAAAATATAAAATATAAAATATATTTTAGAAAAACAATTGATAGATTCAATTCTAATATGTAGCAAATCTCTAAAGCAATTGCCGGCAGAAGGTTGTGAAGCAATTGCTGGCAGAAGGTTTTTGATCAATTACTTGTAAATTATTTGTTGCAAGCCTTGGGTAACGATTTTAGGTGGAGTCTACATATTTTTTTTATGATGTTTTCATGCTTTCTTGCGTTTATGGTTAGCGGCTATTGTTGGTTTGTGTTGAAAAGTCCGTTCATCATATATATATATATTTCTTTTTTGAATGTATGATTTGCAGGGATGAGAGACCATTGCTTCACAACCTTCTGCTAGCAATCTATCCATGAAGGTGGAATAACGGTGGAGGAGAAAGAGATAGAGAGAGAAACATAGAGAGAGAGAGATAGTCAAATATAACACTTTTTTTGGGTTTAGAGATAGATATAAAATATAATAAATGAGGGATAATTAATGAGATTCTAATCATAATTTTAGCATTAATGAGGGTCTTTTTTTGACTGTTGGATTTACTTAAATCCAATGGTTTAAAAAAATGTGTAACTCTTTAGAATTATATCAGGTGTAACTTAAACTCATCTCATATATTTTTATATTACTTATATTGCACATCTATTTGTTCAACACTTATACTTCCACAGCACTTTGTTTCTCAAATGCTAACACTACCAATTCATGTTTCTCATGGCACTACGTCAATACCTGGTAACAACAACAACACTCCTAAAAAAAATAAAATAAAATAAAAAACCCTGGTAACAACAATTCATAGAGTACCCAAAAGAACAAACATGCAGTTAATTATTTTGTTAAGAGATCTAAGGAAACAGTGAATTACAAAATCAAAAAAAAAATAAAATAAAATAAAATAAAGGGAAACAGAAAACTACAAAACCAAACTTCTATGTTGAAGTACTGCATGTGCCTTGTGACACACTTCACTGTGCTGTATCTAAACCATGAGGGGCACTATTTGGAGATCTAGTTTCATCGGAGTTAGTGTGAATCATCAAAAACTTAATGCCCTTCACCATCGACTGAAGGGTCAATCCCGGACATGTCTACATAACTCCAAGTGAAGACGTCTTAGTTCTCTTTGAGGAAAGTCGTAAGCGCTTGGTGGACATGTGGACTAGCGAGAGTGCTGACCTTAGTTGTTCGGTCTGGTCTAGAATTGTCGAGAAGCATTTCTTCAAGTTTTTCAACGGGCTCTGCTACTATCCGTTGTTCTTCTATGTTCATGGTTTGTAGATGATCATCCATCTTAAACATTGCTATGTAACATTCGCGTGCAGCTACCTGATCTCCACCCAATTCTCCTGCTCCATAATCAGTAGGGAATTTGATCATCAAATGGTAGGTCAAAGTTACAGCCTTCCACGAATTGAGGGTAGGTTATCCTAGGATGGCATTGTAAGCGAATGAGCAGTTAACCAGAAGGAATGTTACATCCTTAGTGATTTGCTGGGGGTAGTCGCCAACCGTTACAAACAATGTGACTGCGCCAAGGGGGAATACCCTTATTCCTCCAAAACTAACGAGCGGAGCGTTCGTCGGAACCAGTCGCTCTTTATCAATCCTCATCTGTTGGAACACCGGGTAGTAAAGGATGTTAGTTGAGCTGCTGTTATCAACCAAGACCCGATGTGTGTTGTAGTCTCATACTCGGATACTAACGATGAGTTCATCGTTGTGCGAGTGGTGGAGATGTCGAGCATCTTCTTTTAAGAATTCGATGACAAGGTTGTCAATCTGTGCCATCTTTAGGACGAAGCCTATTAGCTGGACGTTTTGAACCATCTTGAGGTAAGTTTTACGAGCCTTTCTAAACGAACCAGAGGCCGCAAAGCCTCCTACAATCATTCTTATATCTCCTATGGGTGGCTCAGGATGCTCGTTCTCCTGTCAGGGAACTTGCTCTTGAGGTGGATCCGCTCTTTCCTTGCTGACGAACCTTTGCAGCCTTCCTTGTCTGATAAGAGCTTCAATTTGTTGCTTCAAGTTGTAGCAATCAGTAGTGTCATGACCGTGATCACGATGGAAGCGGTAGTACTTATCTCTAAACCTCTTATTAGGATTTTCATTCAACTTGCCAAGAAAGGTCAGGGCTCTTTCATCCTTAATTTGCATTAAGACCTGGTCGATCAGGGCAATCAGCGGGGTGAAGCTCGTGAACTTCCCTGCAAGGGGCTTGGAGCGCCTGTCCTCCCGCCGTTCTCTTATCCTAGTCATCTTCCGCCCCCTATCCTGCCGTATGTCTTCCTGTCTTTCCTTTTTCTTAGACTTCTTTTCTAGGGCCAATAGTGCGTCTTCCACGTTCATGTACTTGGTCACCCTGTAAAACACATTTGACATAGTCTTTGGGTCATTCTTATACAAAGAAAATAAGAACTTACCCTTCTGTAGCCCATTCGTGAATGCAGCCACGAGTATCTTGTCATCAGCTTCATCGATCGAAAGGGCCTTCTTGTTAAAGTGAGTTATGTAAGATCTCAATGTCTCGTCCTCCCGTTGCCTAATGTTCATTAGGCATACAGTGGACTTCTTATACCTATGTCCCCCGATGAAGTGTGAGGCAAACTGGGCTCTTAACTCCTTGAAGGTACTAATGGAGTTGGGCATCAACATGCTGAACTAGATCCTTACGGGTCCCTTCAGCATGGTGGGGCAGGCTCTGCACATGATCTCGTCTGCCACCCCTTGAAGGCGCATCAGGGTCTTGAAAGACTCCAAGTGATCTAGGGGGTCCTTGGATCCGTCGTAACTTTCCACTTGCAACATACGAAACTTCGATAGAAGGGGGGAACAAAGTGACAGGTATAGTGAAGGGCAAATTAGTTCGATGGACTAAGTCATCGAGGTCGCTAGATACCCGTCCTTTAAGGGTGTTCATCATAAAGTCCATCCGTTCCTTCATCATCTGCATCTCTGCGACTATGTGAGGTGGAGCCGTATCTGTGATGGATGGCCGGTTCGTGTCCTGTCGTTCTAGTCTGCTTGGGGCATTACTACCCTTCGGCCCTTCTTGGTCCCTTCTCTCAGTGCTGGTGTCTTCTTAGCCTTCTTCCTGAGTGTTAAGGCTTGCGTTCTTTTGGCATAGTTGCACTTCCAGATCATGGTTTTGCTTGGTGAGGTGCTCCATGGCAGTGGCAAGAGTTTGAACCTATCTCTCAAGGGCGGTCGTACATGGTTCATCTCCTTGAACGTTGTTAGTGGTCGCCATCAAGCGAGTAAGTACCATGCAACTCTTTGTCTGGGAAGCGATAGTATGGCTTACAAGTCACAACTTCCCACAGACGGTGCCAACTGATGATGCCAAAAATCATCAGTAAGTCACACAGTGCTCACGTGCTCGAGACAATACCTACGAAACAAAAGCAAAGAAAACCCTAGGAGAGTACCGGTGTGGTACCAGCCAAAGACCCTCCAAAGATTAAGTTAAAGAATTTTCACAACTCTAGAATGTCAAAACTGAAGGAATTAAGTGTACCTTGGTTTATGAGGGTCTTGGGGTTTTTATAGTAGCACGGGGTTGAGATTTTTTTCTTGGCTTAGAAGATCTTTTCTTGTGGGAGAGATCTTCTTTAATTTGTGTATCTTACGAGGTCTTTTCCTTATAGGACTCTCTTGATTAGGGTTAACAGTGGGGCACAAGATATTTCCTTATATGCTTATGCGTGGAGGTCAAGTTATGTCAGCCTCGTCAAAGGTTCACTTATCCTCTTCAGCTTCCCCTCGTCAACTTCATATCCAGTCAATATATTCTAGTCATCTCATTCAAATGTTTATTGTCTTTAGGGTGCAACTGTCAACTTTGAGGTGGAACCATCGACTTTCACTCTATTGTTGTTAGGTCGTGAATGTGCAAGCGAGGCTGACAAGTTCATTAGGAACACTGCTTCAACCTAGTACGGACGACTTCATCAAAACCACAGAATTATCCTTATCAATGACCAAGGCACAAACACACTTACCCAGCTTACATCTTCATCCTATTTATATATTGTGTATTGTTTGGATTATTGATTTTATTAATATAAAATATATATATATATATATTAATTTGATATCAAAATTGACAGACATAATAGACAAGAAAGTTACAATGATTTTCACCCTTATACATGGAGGACCTCAAAGTGATAATAATATAAGATTTTGCATTTTCTGTATTGAAACAAAACCATGATATTATCCAATAGCAGGGGAAAAAAAAAAAAAAAAAACTGTTGGCAATTGATTTGCCAGTTTGCACTACTAATCTGTTTTGAGATAAGCCATTGAAAGATAACATAGATAGTAGAAGTAAGAGTTTCATGAAGCGTTCTCACTTCTGTAAATATTCAACAATAAGTATGGATTTTCCAACAAATTTTCAACCATAGAAAATGTTGGCAACGATCACAACTGGGCCGGTCTATGTTAATTATTTGAATATATATATATATATATATATATTGAGACAAGTTATTTGAATCTCTTGTATGGTTACATGTAAATAGTTTTTGATACAACTGTGCAAGTATTCCTATATTGAAATTTGGTTTCTTTAGTCTCGGCCCTTCATATTCAAATTATTCATCAACAGTCGATCACTAAATAAATTGGAAGAAACAAATTCAGCAAAAAAAAAAAAAAAAAAATGGAAGAAATAGGTTTATATATATATATATATATATATAAACACTATTTATAAATTACTATTGATAAAACTAAATTTGTTATTTGATAGGTTCATCCAGACGGAATCTGACGTGAATGAGTCTTAGACCTACAAAAGAATAACAATGATGCCTGCCAATGAGCCTTTGGTGATAAAGTTAGACGTTGAGAGAGAGAAATAATAAGAACTAAGAATGTATTTATGTATGTATGGATGTGAATGTATGTATCTGTCTACCTGTTCGTATGAATGTATATCAATGTACCTATGCTTAGGTTCTAAGGTGGTTTAAATAGATCTCTGACTTCTTTAACTGTTAGATGCCTTCAATGGTGGCCTTAATGGCTCTTGTAATGCCTCTAGTGGCTTTATGAGGTGATTGATTATCTTGCTAATGGGCATGTATATCCGTGCGTCCATTGATAACAACTCATGCATTAAATGCGTATTTATGGTGCTTTGGTTGTCCAACGACACTTACTTTGGCCGTCCAACCTCCTTTGGTCGTCCAAAGGCTTCTTTGACCTAAGGGAATTTCTTGATCCATCAACTATTGTGTTAGTTATAAATTATAATAAAAAGTATTGCATAGAATTTATTTGGTGAATAAGAGATTTTATTGACAAGTAAGAGGGTGGGGGACTAGGACCAATGGGCCCTTGAGTCCTAGACTATGGTTTGCATTTGGCTGATGAGGAATACTATAGTGTATCAACTATCAAGAACAAGGAGAATATAGTTGAAGCATTAAATGAGGATGTAAAGGCTTGGAGTCTCAGACTGAGTTTCGTATGAATGTCAAGAATTCATTGCTGCCGTTGTCCATAGGAATGGCAATGGGCCGGGTTCGGGCCGAGTTTTTTCATACTCGGACCCACCCCGTAGGCTTGGACCCGTTACCTGGACTCGGCCCAGTTAATAAACGAATTTTTTATTCGGGGCCCAGACTTGCCCCACCGGGCCCTGTTTAGCCCAACCAGATTTGGGCCCAATCCGCGGCCCAAATCGTGGCCCAACCCTTTTTTTTTTTTTTTTGAATTGAAGCCCAAATTCATTTTTGCCTAGATTCAAGCCCTATGACATGTAGATTCAAGCCCATATAATGTGGCCCAAATGCCAAATCGTAGGCTATTAATCATAAATCAATAAATCACCTGTTAATTACAAATCTATCATTCATAGCTAAGATTATAAATCACATAGCTAAGATAACCATTTAATCATAGATCAATAAATCATAACTAAGATCACCTGCTAAACATAAAAATAAAATAAATCCAACAAGTCCAAGAAATAAGTATCACAAGTCTAACAAGTCCAAGAAATTAAAAAGTTAGAAAATAAATCCCACAAGTTTAGAATAATTACAAACCAACAAATTAATCCAACAAGTCTAAGAAATTAAAAAGACTACTAAATTAATACAAAAAGTCTAATCCTCCACAACCGTGACACAACTCCCATCCTCTTCATTAGGCTCCCCATCATCAAGAATTGGTTGAAGTGTGTAATCTCCAAACATAGTTGAAGAACCTACAACAACAATGAATTAAAAAATAGAATAAACTTCATCAAATTATAACTAGCAAATATAAAAATACAATTTTGATTTCATTTTATAAAAACAAATTAGTCAATTGCTAACAGTTGATTTCACTCCATAACCAATTCTGAGCACACATTATTGCCTCCAAAGTCTCCCACTAGTGCTAAAGGCAGATTCTAAAGCAATGGTCATGACAGGAATGGCTAAAATATCTTTTGTAATCCTTTGTAAAGTAGGATACTTGAGACCATTACTTTTCCACTATGCCAAAATATCAAATTCTTCATTCCTCTTCAACACTCCCTCATCAATGAAATGATCAAATTTCATTCTAGCACTCCCGTGTTTCTTTGAACTGCTTGAACTATTGTTCACAAACAAATTAAAAGATGACATTGCCCCACTCAACCTACATTTCATTTGTGCCACATAATTTGAAGTACTTACAGGAATATGAGAACTTCTTTCATTATCTACAGGGGACTCATCTACATCTCCATACTCATCAAGCAAATCATAACAAATATTCTTAATTTTTTCAATCTCCAAATCAGAATTATCACCATAAATGTTAGGATAATAAAACTCTAACAACTTTATCTTATATCTTGGATCCAAGATAACAGCAACAGCCATAACAACGTTAACATCAACCCAATAAGAATTAAATTTAGCAAGCATGCTTTCTGCCATGCTACTTATCATCTCATTTGAAGACAAATTACATTCATTCAATGCTATTTTCAACTCACACACCAAAGTAAAATACATATTAGTTGTGGGGTACTTAAAACCAAAGAAAAACTCAGTTACACTATAAAACAATTCCAACCTCCCACAAATATCTTTAGCTACCTCCCAATCATATTCAGTTAGCAAACAAGTATAAAATGCTTCATGTTTTTCCAAACGAGAGAAAACATCTTTATAAATCAATGCAGTAGAAAGCATTAAGTAAGTTGAATTCCAATGTGTCTTACAATCTAAGACTAACTCTTTGGTGCATTGAAGATGCAATTGACGTGCATTTTCATCAAATTTCTGCCTCTTTTTTGTTGATCCAGTCCAATAAGTCATACTATCAGGAATCCTTTCAATACCATCACCAATAAGAGATAACCCATCTTGAACAATCAAATTCAAAATATGTGCAGCACACCTCATATGCAACATAGACCCACTCAACATAAGAGAACTAGTATCAAGCTTGTTCAAGAGAAGTCTTATCATGATATCATTAGTACTACAATTATCAACAGTTATTGTGGACAACTTCCTATCAATGTTCCACTCAAAAAAACAATCAACAAGGACTTTAACAAGGACATCTTTCGTGTGTGGAGATGGAACATAAACAATCCTAGAAAAATAATAAGAATAATTATAACATAACTCATTAAACATTCAAGTTAACATAAAGTCTAAACATTCAATTTAACATAACTCAATAAACATTCTAAACATAAAGTTTTTAACATTCAATTTAACCCAATATCATAAACTCAATTAATATGGTTTAATAGATTTAACATTCATAGATAAAAAAATTACCTTAAAACCCGGCTTTGCAACATCCAAGTTTGATTGATAAAATGAGTGGTAATGACCATGGACCCTCTCTTTTTGTTACTTGAAGTCCACATATCAATTGTAATTGCCATCCTACTTCCATTCTTGTTTGTCATCTTCAAAGCTTTCTTCCTCTCATTATCATAAATTTTAATAATGTCACTCTTCAAAGTGTTTCTTGAGATAAGCTTAAACAAAGGTTGAAGAGAGCTCACAAATTCTCTAAACCCAATGTGGTCAACCATTGAAAGTGGGTATTCATGTAGGATGACCGTACGAGCAAGATTATTCCTCACTTTGACTTGATCAAATTGGTAAGCATTTAAACCCATCATTCCATCCACCTTATTTGTTGTCTAATTAACACTTGTTGTCGCATATCCCTTATATCTTTAAACTTTAATAGTGGACATCTTGCTTGGCTAGAGTCACCCAAGTAAAGCTTGCCACAATGATGGAATTGGGCTTTAAATTTTTCCCATCAACTTTCTTCCTTGTAAAATGCCCTCAAACATCTGAGGTATTCTTTCTTTTTCTACTTGTATCCTCATCCTCATTTATAACCTCTTGCTCTCCCTCTTCCTCTATCCCTTCTTGTTCCTCTACATCCTCTACATCCTCTCCCACTAAGTCCACCATTTGGGATTTCAAACTCCCAATTGGTTCAGAAGTTTGGGATTTAGAAATTTTATCAATCAAAACAAATATTCACAAATTCATTATTACACATACTCATTGATTAATGGGCACAAATTCATAATTACACCAATTCACAAATATTCACAAATTCTATCAATCCAACCATAATTAAACATGATTAACTATAAATTCAAACACTTACTCATTGTCTAATGGGCATAAAGGTGATGGTGATCCTGAGGGTGATTGTGAAAATGGCGAAGGAGACAGCATAGCTAGCAAGGGACAACGTTCGGTTCTCAAGGGAGAGCCACTTGACGAGGGAGAACCAGATTTTTTTTGAGTCTCCCATCTCCATTTTAAGCATTGCATTCACAACAAACACAAAAAACAATAAACACAATTTCTTTCATTAAACAATTACACTATCTTTGAAAAACATTTTCTCATAGAATTTATTTTTCCATTAAACTACACTCAACTATTCACTCCTCAAAAATGAAATGTCCACTCACTTTTTTATAGCTAACATAACAAGGCTTTAACATATATTGACAAACCAAACCATACACCCAAAATTTAAATGATATGAATCAACACAATAGAATATAGGGACTTAAATCTTTTTTAAAAATAATATGAATCATTGTATTTAATCTTTTTAAAAAAAAAATATATATATATATATATATATATAAATCAATAACAAAACCTCTCTTTGATGAATACAGGGACTCGGTTTGGCACATAAATAATATGAATCAACAAAATAGAAATTGATGAGTTTTAGGGGGGGACAAAAATTAGAAAACATGCCTTTGCTTGGAAAATGGGACTCAGAAAATTCAAGAAATCAACAAAATCCCTACCAATTACAAAACTGGGTAGTTAACTCACAAAACCCCTCTCAAAGACTTTGCCAAATGCAAAGAGAAATCAAAGATGTTTGATTTAGCTACAGAACAAAACAAAACAGAACAGACGAGTACATCAATATAAAAAATAAAAAATAAAAATTGAAGAGAAGTAGAGAACAAAATAGATCGAGACTGGTGAGTCAGTGACATTGACAGAGCTGAGGTGGCGGCGAAAGCTTGGGACGACGACAAAAGATTAGGACGGCGGTGAGAGTTGGACCGGCAGTGAGAGCTAGGGCGATGGTCAGAGGTTGGGTAGTTGGCTGGCGGTGAGATTGAGAGTGAGTGAGATTTTGATTTGTGAGTGAGTGAGTGAGTGAGAGTGGTACTGGTGAGCTGAAGAGATGAGAGGCGGGCTGTCTGGCTATGAGCTGAAATGAAATGAGGAATAAAAATTTTAGGGTTTATAACAATATATATATATGAGGGTATTTTAGTAAATATATATAACCAAGTCTGGTCGGGTCTAGGTTTGGGCTAAGTTTTTGTAAAAACTCAGACCCGATTCAGGGTTTTTTTTTTTTTTTTTTTAAACCCAAACTCGACCATATTCTTTATCAAGCTGGGTAAAACCTGAAACATTAGGGTCGGGTCGGGCTGGGTACCTGTGGGTCGGGCAGAAATTACCATCCCTGGTCAGGCAGAAATTGCCATCCTTAGTTGTCCATGCAGCTTTCTTTTGTAGCTTGTAATAAATATTTCTATTTTTATTTTCCTAATAAAGCCATCTAGCCAAGATTTTTATAGTTCAACTGGTACTTCATGGTGTTTCTAAGATACATTCCAATTATTTTTTTAAAGCGTATATAAATATAGGGTCATGCTAATGGATGCGCTTAGGGTAATGGTTAATAATCCATTTCAGGAAAGTTTTGACACCACTTTAATGGGAAATGGAAAAAGCTGTCAAAATATTAATTGTTTTTTTTTTCCCCATAAAAACTTTCTTTAAATGGATTATTAACCATTACCTTAAGGGCATCCATTAGCATTTCCCATAAATATATGCAAAAACAAATGTAAAACTTTAGACTTTTCTTTTATACTAAAGTAAATCTTAATTTGTCAAGAGTTTTATGCTTTAATGTTATTGTTTGTTTTTCTTTTTTAGGAGAATCAAGATTCAAATCACTATTCCTCTATCATTATAACTATCAATTATCAATAAAATAAAATAAAAGCAAATCCTAGCTATATGAGTGTGTGTAAGTAATTAAGTGAATTGGAATGAGTAGATGAAGACGTTATTAATGTAAGCCCCAAGATCATCTCAAAATTCCTCGATCGTTATTATTATTTTTGTTTGAGAAGATAAAGTCACATGATTTAATTGAACTTGAAGTGGTACATTGTAAATATAATATTTTGAAAAAATACCTCTTTTTTTTTTTTCTTTCTTATTTGGTAATCTCAAAACAACCTTATAATGAGAAGTGCATTTCTCAAAATGCAAAGAAGAGTTAGGTTCATGTATCTACCAATTAATTTATGAGCTAACCATTAGGACTGTCTAACCCAACCGATGGCCCGACCCACTCAGTAAATTCGACTGGACCCAGGTCGATTGCTGACCGATCCAACTACTCCGACGATCGATGACGAGTCTAGTTCTCCAAAAACTGAAATCGTCAATTTGGTCTCGAATCTTCTCCCCAAAACCCAAAGAAACTCAAACCGACCGAGATATAGAGCGGCGAGATCTCAACCATTTCCAGCGAGATCTTAACTAGATCCATAAAATTTTCCCTGGATTTGGTGAGATTTTGCCAAATTCAGGGATAATTCGGCAAAAATATCACCAAAATTTCACCAATTTTTGCCTTTAACTCGCCAAATTTCGGCTGATTTTCAGATCTCCAACTTTGACCGAATTGACTGCCATCCGTTAAAGGTTGAATTCGCCAAATCTGATCAACCACTCCGATTGGCAATGGGTTGAAATTTTAACCACCTGATCTAGTCTGGTTGATTCCAGTTGGGCATAAACCTGACCTGTGGACAGGCTTACTAACCATCTAGATAATATAATAATAAAAATAACAATAAGTAATGCATTATAAATAGATTACAAATATGTGATAAGCCTTTAACAATTACTCCTTGATTCTTTGCATTGAGTTGAGTATTTGGTTCTATTAATTAGTAATGTTACAACCACAATATTTTCTCAACTTGTTATGATTGTAAGTTGTTATTGATTTTCAGCTAGAACCAAAAAAAAAAAAAAAAAAACTATCTTTTTTAGTATTTTCTATTTTTTTCTTTATAAACTATATTTTTAATTTTAATTAACCAAACATGTTTTTGATTTCAAAAATACAAAAAAATTATTTTTTCTTTGTATTTCCAAAAACAAAATTTTGAAAATAGAAAACAAAAACTATTATCCAACCTAACTAATTTTTTTCCAATTAATAGGCCAATATCCACTACTAGTCCGGTTTGAGATAAGCCATTGAATGATGGCTTCTACTATAGAATAATAGAAGTAAGATTCTCTTACAGCTTTTGTAAATTTTCAACAATAAGTACGGAATTTTCATCAAAAGATATAAATGACAAAGATAAAAAAATTGTACATGTTTTATCACTCTTGCTGTTTTTATTGACTGTCTAAATGAAATAACTACCAAAAAGGAAGAGGAAGCCTAGGAAGGCAAAAAATTGACAGAATATCCCCTCAATACTATTGTTTGTATTTCATTTATGAATAGTGCCATTTGTTTGAATTTAATTGAGAAATCTAATGTAATATAGTTAATGTATTGTAGGTAAATTTTTCAAAGAAATTAAAAATGCTCCTAGGATAGCAATACAACACAAAAAGGGTTATATATATATATATATATATATATATATATATTAAGAGAAGTGTTACATTCATAAGATTTTTATAACAAATATTAGGTGATTAGTTGTTATTGGTTTTAATTTGAATCTATCACTAACATTACATTTTTTTCTCACTAATAACAAACAAGTAACAACCTACCACTTTGCATTTGTTGTGAAATGTTGTGGACATAACATTTCACATTTTTAAAGGATTTAAGGAAGGAGTTACATATATATATATATATATATATATAGAGAGAGAGAGAGAGAGAGAGAGAGAGAGAGAGAGAGAGAGAGAGAGAGAGAGAGAGAGAGAGAGAGAGAGAGAGAGAGAGAGAGGATAAACTGACAATTTTATCATTTTCACAACTCTATCACAATATTCACAACAAATCTTAGGGTGTAAGTTGTTACTAGTTTTAATTCGAATTCACCACTAAAATTACTTTTTTCACTACCAATAACAACCAATTACAACCTACTATTTATCATTTTCACAACTCTATCACAATATTCACAACAAATCTTAGGGTGTAAGTTGTTATTAGTTTTAATTCGAATTCACCACTAAAATTACTTTTTTCACTACCAATAACAACCAATTACAAACTACTATTTATGATTTGTTGTAAAAGTGTTATAAAAATATTGTGAACATAATATTTCTCTTAGCTTAAACACATTTGGGGGAGGGGGCATGAATATATTGTATGGTTGCATACTTGCATGCAAATAGTTTTTGGTAAAAGTATTCCTACATTTAATTTCAGTTTCCTTAGGGAAGGCCCTATTCATATTCAAAATTATTCATTTAAACGGTCACTAAAAATATTGGAAGAAACAGGTCTAAGATTAACACTTTTTTATAAATTACTTTTGTTGAATTAAAATAAAATGTAATGCATAAAACTTTTGTTTTCTTTGTGAATAACTAAGAGATATAATTGAGAAGAAAGACGAGGACCATTGGACCTTTAGACCAGGAAAATTAACTTGGCTATTCATTTGGGTGCTGAGGAATACTAGAGTACATCAAGGACAAATATGGACAGATATAAAGGCTTGGGGTCTTGGTCTGAGTTTCATAAGAATGTCAAGAATTCATGGCTGCTGTTGTCCTTTCAGCTTTCTATTGTAGCTTGTAAATAAATATTTTTATTTTGTTTGTTTCTTAATAAATCCCACTGCCCATGAAAATAAGATAAATAAATAAAGCTAACTGGTACATTTGAGAAATTAAAAAATATATAAAAAAGAAACAAAAAACAAAAAAGGCATTGCATGAAACTACGATTTATATTTATAGGCCTAAAAATGTGCCCTGATCAAAGTTTTTTTTGGGCATAATGATACGCAAAAACACTGGTGAAACGTTACACTTTTTTTTAATTATATTAAAGTAAATCTATACTTATCAAGAGTCTTGTATTGTCATACCTTAGTGGTACACTGGTGAAACGTTACACTTTTTTTTAATTATATTAAAGTAAATCTATACTTATCAAGAGTCTTGTATTGTCATACCTTAGTGGTACACTGGTACTGTTTAATCTCTTTTATGGGAAGAATTATGGTTCATATCACTTCTCTCATTATTGTAATTATCAAATTTCTTTTAAAAATCCTGACTTGATTTTTTTTTTCTTATAAGTAATTAAAGGAAAGGGAACGTAGATGAAGACCTTGTAAGCCTCAAGCCCATCTCAAAACTCCCAAAATAAGTTAGACACTTATAAGCTAACATCTAACTCCCTCCTTAGCAATATGATTTCATTAGCTTACTTCCAAATAGGAAGAGGGATATATTATGAAGACGTATGATCTAATTAAATTTGATGCACTACATTGGTCTGTCATTCTCCTTGAATTTTAGTGAAGTTGTTATTGTATGACCCAACAAGTTATAAGCTCACAATATTTTATTTCTTACAAAGTACAAATATATTTGTACAACAATCGGGGCCCATTTAGTAGTGGTGTTTAAGTATTGGCGTCCAATAATATGAAAGCAGCAGTTTTAAATATGTTGAGAAAACATGTAATTAACGAATTCATAATAGAAAAAAAAATGTGGAGTAACCAAAAAAAAAAAAATACATGTGTTTACCGTACTCACAATTCTAACACTACAATTCATGTTTCTCATGGCACTACGTCAAAATGCAATAAGAGCAATTCATAGTGTACCCAAAAGAAAAAACACGCAATTAATAATTTTATTAAGAGATCTAAGGATACCATACAATGACACTTTTGTAGCAAAAAAAGAAGGAAAAAAAAAAAAAATTCAAACTTCTATGTTTCAGAATTGCGCCTTGTGACACTTATTATGCTGTATTTGAAACCATGAAGAGTGCTATTTGGAGATCTAGCTCCATCGGTGTCTGTGTGTATCATTAACAAATTAATGCCCTTCCCCACCTTTACCTGGGCCGCTGGAGGAGGGGGGACGTGGGGTTTGGTTTTGCTTGATTCCCCAGAGGTGAAGATCTTCAACAAAATAATGACCCTGTTTGGCTTCGCTTGGACTCATGGGCTTCGTCATGGCATTGTTATAATTTGGAGCATGCAAAGTGCGAGCTTGTATGGTAGAGAATACCATAACAAAGCCCAAGAAAAGGACTAGGACAACACAACGGCAAGATTGGAGTTTTCCAGCCATGAATGTAGTGTGTGTGTGTATATATATATGTTTAACTTTTGTTAATAGAGAAAATGGGATGTGAAGTTGAGATATAAATGTGTGGTATTTATAGGGAGAGATGGTAACTCTTAGATTTGTCAGATGTTAATGGGAAAATAATGCTTTGAATGGAATCGGAGGAAATGTACGATTCAAATTTTAAACGTTTGATGGATTAATGTGTCTATGCAAGGAAGCATGCAAGGAAACTCAAAAGGGAGAAAAAGAGAGATGGGTTAAACAATCGGGGTGGAAACTTAGGCAGCAATGAACAAATTTCATTTTTGAAGAATGAACAATTGAGGTGGAATGTTAAGGCTTATCTAAGACTAAGAGTAAGCTTAGGTGAGCTTCAATTAGTCCAATTAGTAAAAGTCTTTTGTAATAAAAGATACAAAGTTTCAACCCTACTTATACTAAAAATTGATTGGTATTTTAACTTAATAATATAGATCACTTATCATCTACACCAAAAGTTAAGAATGATGAGATGTGATGATATTTATAAATAATTTTTTTTTTTTAAAGTGTAAGTTTAGGGATATAAATTTTCTCACAATCTTTTTCACAACTATTAATATGGCAAATTATGATAAAAATAATATTGTTATTTTCACATTAGTCCTCTATTAATACCACTTTATTAGTACTCTAGAATGAGAAAAGCCAATATTGGATAATTTGGATTTTGGAATTTCGATTCCCATCTTTGACCCAAAAAATTTCGGTGCATATGTTTCTACTTTCAAGTTAAAGACCAGGTACAGAGTCAGGTCAAATGGCTTTGTTTTTAATAAAAAGAATATCAAATCAATATCTAAAGCTGCTCTAACGTGATTGATTTTGATTGTCAAAGAATAGTATCAGTGTTATTATTACTTTTTAATGACAAAACTTATAGTTTGTTTAGATCGAGACAGAAGAAGAGGAGTAGAGTAGAGTAGATAAAAATTGACTCAAAATTAGTCTATTTTGAGTCAATTTTATTTTACTCTTCTCCACTTTCCCTCTCAATCCGAACAAGCCCCTAGCTATAGTACCTTAAGTTTTTTTTCTTAAAATTCAGTCATATAACTTTTTTTTTTAATAGGATAGAAGTGTATTTTTAACTAAGTAATCACGTAACTGAATTTAAAAAAAAAAACTTAAGAAACAACCCCTATCTAAAATTTGCCCATCTTCTAATGTATCAAAATTGTTAGTAACATCATTTTGATTTTAGGATTGAGATCTGGCACCTTGCAATACTACTTTTAAAAGGTTAGATTCCAAGTTAACTTTTTTACTTTTAATCTCAACTCTTAATTAACCTTTTAACTTTTTACCCTTAAAATTTTTGTTTCTAACATCAAAATGTGCAATTGGTGGACTTCAAAGTGAAAATACAATATTTTGCATTTTCTATAAATCTGCAGTGAAACAAAGCAATTGAATTATACAATAAAAATGTAAAATAGACCTACTTTGCCAATGATAAGAGGCGGAGCTACATGTGCGAGTCCCCCCCAATTTTAAAAATATTTTAATACTATGGGTCTGTTTGGATACAACTTATTTTGCTGAAAACTGAAAACACTGTAGCAAAATAATTTTTAAATGTGTGATTAATATCGTGGGATCCATTTTTAATATTTTTTTTCTGAATAAAGTGGTTGTGCGTCTCGTGAATAGTATATAAACAGTGCATGAACAGTGAAATTTGTCTCCTAAAAGTTGAAATGCGTGAAAAAAAAAAGAAGAAGAGGAAAATGCAAATCACAAAATGCCAAACGCAAATAATTCCTATCCAAACGCTCACTATATATAAATATTTTACATTTTAGTTATTAGCCTACAAAAATGGGACTCAGGCCCCCCAAATATTTGAGAAATTGTCCAATTGATCTAGTAGTTATAGAGATTTTTTTTATTCTCTCACTAAATTTTTTATTGTAAAATGTGTTCTTGTGTTTGTTAAAGTTTTGGATCATTCATATCTTTGAATACTTCATTAGTTCAATTGAAATTTTTTTACTCATTTTGGTAGACAATTTGGTAACTTATATTAAAAATGAAAACTTTAAAGATTCACTATAAAGGATACTAAATTATATGTGTGTATAGATGTATGTGTTTGTGCATGTTTATGATTTATATAAGCTAATAAATTAGTATTATAAGTTGGCCCATCAAACAAAAATTTCTAGTTACGCGCCTACCAGTGATCACAACCAATTTTACATATGTTTTTACAACTAATTTATGTGGTAGAATATGTTTGGCTACCTGTGTTACTTTCAAGTAAACTACTACTTTTTTTCATTATTCACTATCAGCCATATTAAATAATTGTGAAAATGAATATAAAAGTAGTTGTGATCCTAGAATTTTTCCACTTAATAGGCCAATATCCACTACTAATCTGGTTTGAGATAAGCAAGTGAATGATGACTTCTACTATAGAATAATAGAAGTAAAATTCTCTTTCAGCTTTTCTAAATTTTCAACAAAAGATATTAATGGCAACGATAAAAAATTGCGCATGTTTTATTACTTCTGCTGCTTTTATTGACTGTCTAAATGAAATAACTACCAAAAAGGAAGAGGAAGCCAAGGAAGACAAAAAATTGACAGAGTATCCCCTCAATACTATTGTTTGTATATCATTTATCAATAGAGCCATTTGTTTGAATTTAATTGAAAATTTTAAGGGAATACACTTAATTTATTGTAGGTAAATTTTTTCTAGAAATTAAAAACTAGGATAGCAATTTTCACAGTAAATCCTATGTGGTTAGTTGTTATTAGTTTTAATTTAAACTTATCATTGAAATTACTTTTTAGTCCACTAATAATAACCTGCTACTTTGGATTTGTTATAAAAATGTCATGTCCATAACCTTTCTCATTCCTTAAAGGAAGAAGATATATATATATATATATATATTTATATATATAAATTGACAATTTTATCATTTTCACAACATTATCACAAAATTCACAACAAATCTTAGAAGGTAAGTTGTTACTATTTATAATTTAAATTCATCACTGAAAGTGTTGTGTACATAGCATTTCTCTTAGCTTAAACACTGGGGGGGGGTGAATATCTTGTATGGTTACATGCAAATAGTTTTTGGTAAAAGTATACCTACATTTAATTTTAGTTTCCTTAGGGAAGGCCCTATTCATATTCAAATTATTCATTCAAACGGTGGATCACTAAAAATATTGGAAGAAATTTTTTATAAATTACTTTTGTTGAATTAAAATAAAAAGTAATGCATAAAACTTTTGTTTTCTTTGTGAATAACTGAGAGATATTATTGAGAAGAAAGAGGGGGACCAGTGGACCGCTACACCAGGAAAATTAACTTGGCTATTCATTTGGGTACCGAGGAATATTAATACTAGAGTATATGAAGGACAAATATATATGGACAGATATAAAGGCATGGAGTCTTGGTCTGAGTTTCATAAGAATGTCAAGAATTGGTGAAACATTACACTTTTCTTTATATTAAAGTAAATCTATACTTATCGAGAGTCTTGTATTGTTATACCTCAGTACTGTTTAATCTCCTTTATGAGAAGAATTATGATTCATATCACTCTTTTTTCATTGCTGGAAATTGTAATTATCAAATGTTTTTAGAAAATCCTAACTTGAATTTTTTTAGAAGTAATTAAAGGAAAATGAACGTAGATGAAAACCTTGTAAATGTAAGCCCCAAGCCCATCTCAAAACTCCCAAAATAAGTTAAGACACTTATAAGCTAACATCCAACTCCCTCTTTAACAATATGATTTCATTAGCTTACTTCCAAATGGGAAGACGGATATATCTTGAAGCCGTATGATCTAATTGAACTTGATGCACTACATTGGTCTCTCATTTATCATGAATTTTAGTGAAGTTGTTATTGTATGGCCCAACAAGCTATAGGCTCACAATATTTTATTTGTTGCAAAGTACAAACATATTTGTACAACAATTAGGACCCATTTTATAGTGGTGTTTAAGTATTGATGTTCAATGATATGAAAACAATGGTTTTAAATGTGTTAAGAAAACATGTGCTTAAAATATTCATAATAGAAAAAAAATGTGGGGTAAGTGGGTAACCAAAAGAAAAAAAAATACATGTGTTTACCATACTCACAATTGTAACACTACAGATTCATGTTTCTCATGGCACTGCGTGAAAACCCAATAACAGCAATTCATAGGGTACCCAAAAGAAAAACATGCAATTAATAATTTTATTAAGAGATCTTAGAATACAATGATACTTTTTAAGCAAAAAAAAAAAAAAAAAAAATTTAACTTCTATGTTTCAGAATTGCGCCTTGTGACACTTATTATACTGTATTTGAAACCATGAAGAGCGCCATTTAGAGATCTAGCTCCATCGGTCGGTGTCTGTGTGCATCATTAGCAAATTAATGCCCTTCCCCTTCACTTGGGCCGCCCCCGCCAGAGAGGGTACGTGGGGGTTGCTTTTGCTTGATTCCCCAGAGGTGAAGAACTTCAACAAAATAATGACCCTGTTTGGCTTGGCTTGGACTCATGGGCTTCATCATGGCATGGTTATAATTTGAAGCATGCAAAGTGCGAGCTCGTATGGTAGAGAATACCATAACAAAGCCCAAGAAAAGGACCAGGACAACAAAACGGCAAGATTGGAGTTTTCCAGCCATGAATGTAGTATATTATATGTTTATCTTTTGTTGATAGAGAAAATGGGATGTGAAGTTGGGCTGTAAATGTGTGGTATTTATAGGGAGAGACGATTACTGTATAAATGGGGAAAAAATGATGCTTCTTTGAATAGAATTGGAGGAAATGTATGATTCAAATTTCAAGCACTTGGGAATTGGGATTATGTCTATGTTAGGAAGCATACAAGGAAACTCATATGGAGAAAAGCAGAGATGGGTTAAACAATAGGGTTGGAAACTTGGGGAGCAATGAACAATTTTGAGTTTTGAAGAGTGAAAAATTGAGGCCAGAAGTTAAGGTCAATCTTGTAGGGTGACAAAGCCATGAACAGGCAATTTGGAATTTAGATTCCCGGATAGATAGATTTCTCTGACCATATTTTTTTTCGTTGCATATGCTTTACATTTCTGATCATGTAATGCTTCTAATTTTTTTTTTTTTTTTTTTGTGCTTATTTTATATCAAGTACAGATCATGTAATAAATTCTAGTTAGCTCAACTGATTAACTTTTTGATTGGTTAAATAAGAAATCTGAGATTTAATTTTCACTTACACCAAAAACCAATTGGTATATTGGTCTGATAATAAAAAGTATAATCATCATAAACGGATATCGTAAGTTAAAACTCTTTAAATTTCAAAAAATAAGGATCATTATTGTTTATTTTCTTCCTTTGCTATGAATAGGTGTCAACATTTTTAGTAAATTACTGATTTCAGACTATATTTCTATGTTAACATAGAAAATACTACTAACCATGTTGGCAATTCATGATCAACCAATTTGACTGCTAATCTTTTTTAAGATAACCCATTGAAAGATAACATATGCCGGAGAAGTAAGATTTTGACTAGGTTTCTGTAAATATTCAACCATCTAAACAGTACATGTTTTATTACTCTTGCTGTTTTAATTTTTTATGGACCGTCTAAAAAATTGAAATTAATTTCCTCAAAGTGTAAAAAGAAAGGGGAAGTCAAGGAGGAAAAAATCTGAAAGAGTATCCACCCAATAAGTGATATTCAATATAAATGAAAATTAAAAACCCTCAGAGGCAGCAATGCACCACCTTTCTTTTTCTTTTCTTTTTTCCTGATAAAGGAAGAAGTTATTTTTTTTTATATAAAAAAAAAAAAGAGAGAAAATAGTTTTTGGCACAGGAATTCCTATTTTTAAATTTAGTTTCTTAAGGGAAAGCCCTATTCATCATCAAATTATTCATTCAATTGATGGATCACTAAAAATATTGGAAGAAATAGGTTTAATATTAAACATATTTTTATAAATTACTATTGTTGTAGTTATAATTAAAAGTATTGCATAGGATTTTTCATTTTTATTTTTATTTTTGGTGAATAAGTAAGAGATTTTATTGAGAAGAAACTTGACTAGTGACTATTGCATTTGGCTGCTGAGGAATACTACTTGTACTTTAACTATCACCTGGTCCACCACAAGTGGAAGTAGGTCTAGATTGTTCTTTAAAAAAAGGATGAAGAGGAATAATGTCAAAATTGATCTGCCATGGACTTCAGTGTATATGAGAATATGTAAATTATTATGCAATAGATAAAAGAGATTACAAAGTTATGTTGTTTTAATATTATGATTTATGAGAATCAATCTGTTCTACCATATATATACTTGTAGACAACTTATTTCGCTTCTCAATTATGATACATATCCTTTTAATTTGTGGTTTTTTTTTTTCATCATGTCATTCTCCAGCCCTATTTTAGTAAGTGCTCGATCTATTTCAAAATCTCATTTCATTTCTGGTTCAAATCTTATGGTTTTATTTATACCAACAAACTATTTGATGAAGAATTAACTTTTCTCTATTTTTTTCCAATTTTGAAATTTTAATGATTTAAAATTTTATTAAAAAAACAGAAAAATTAGTGTTGTGAGGAGTGCACTGTGCTACAGTGTACTAAGCTTTCCTTCCTCATTCGAACCCTCATTAAGTTATAAACTTTTGTGTGAATATGCTGTGTTTATAACTGTGCTCTTGATGTTAATAATAGTTTGGGATGAGCTGTGGGCATATGTAGACCAACCTCCACAACTATAAATGTTTTAATTTAAAGAATAAAGACTATCTCACTACAGGTTGTATTGAAAAATCTCATTGAAAACCGTTTGCCTTGGTAATGTTGGGAACTAAAAAGATTGATTCCATCTTATTCATAAACCAGCTGGACAATTTCCCTTAATTTTAGAGTAGAGATTAATTAATTAATTAAGAAAGTAATTAATTTTCTTTTGTATGCTATTTAAGTGTGTTTTTAATTTGTTCATTATCTTCAATGAGCCATGTAATTATTCTCTCTCTCTCTCTCTCTCTCTCTCTCTCATTTTGTTTTATTTATAATATATTATTGGGAAATTCTAACGGATGCCCTTAGAACAATTGAATAAACTATATTAGAAAAGTTTTGATACCACTTTCATGAAAAATATAAAAAACTATAAAAAAAAAACTTAATTGTTTTATCATTTTCCTATAAATTTTTTCTAAAAATAGTTCCAAAATCAATGCCCTTAGGGCATCTGTTAACATTTTCCTATACTATATAGAGAGATGCTACGTCTACAACATTTTTACAATATTTTTACAACAAATCACAGGTGGTTAGTTGTTATTGGTTCAAATTTGAAACTAACACTAAGATTACTTTTTTGTCTTAACAATAACAACCAGTAACAACCCGCCACTTAGGATTTGTTGTAAAAATGTTGTAAAAATGTGTATGTTGTTGATTGATAAGTGTGTATGCACAAAGTGTTTGAGGGTTTAGGGAAAAAATATTTGAGCTATAAGATTAGTAACATATTGTAACAGAAAAAAGAATAAAAAATGAATATATGTTTTTATTATTCCTAAATCACAATAATCATCCAAAAAAGATCTTGACGCGTCAGAAGTAAGGTTTTCCGCCATCAGCGCCGTCTGCTCTATCGCGGGCGCAGTTATACGGAGGCTCCTCAACTTCCGGCTCCCGGCACCTTTTCTTCAACGGTGCTAGCCTGAAGTCAGGTTCCCTGCACCTTTTCTTCAAGGGTGCTAGCCTGAAGTCAGGTTCCCTGCACCTTTTCTTCAACGGTGCAGGCCCCAAGTTAGGCTCTTTGGCTGCCTGAGTTATAGGCATGTAAAAGTGTTGAGGAATGGTTTCCTTAAACAACGTCTTGGGACAGCAGCCAACCTCTCCTCTGCACTTCTTCCTCGGCTTTCTCTTTATTCTCTTGTATCTTTCTTTTCGCTTATGTAGTTAGCTTTAGTATAAGGTTATTCCAGCTTTTCATTGTACGCTGTACTATTTCTTTGTCTTAATAAAAGATGAATTTATTTCTTTGTAAATACTTTTCCTTTCGGCAGCAATTACTTTGTGAACGGGTGCGCTATGTATGTATCTTCCTTTAGTGATGCTTAAAGCAGGAAACCTTGAAACAGAACCTTACCAATTGAGATAACGGCTTAATGCCCCGTAATGCATGCGCGGCGACCGTCCGAGAACGATAAATACTAAATATTCCCTCCGAGGGGGTTGCCGAGCAGTGAGGGGCTTTGGCTGTGTTTTGATAACACCTGACCCTATAACCATTGCACCTATTCCCTTGGTATCGAGGATCCGAAGGTAGGCTGCGGATTTCAATCGGTCTAGGAATTAACCCAACTATCAATGGGTAACTCTCATCTGGGGTAGACTCTTAGGGCCATATAACGTCCCGGCTGTGTCCAAACCTTGCACTTTTCCTCTTAAGTAGTTGGTTTCCCCAGAGGCTTGAGTCCGAGGACCATACAAGGCCTTGGTTCTGTCCAAAGCTTGTGGTTTCTCGTCTAAGTAGTTGGTTTCCCCAGAGACTTGAGTCCGAGGACCATACAAGGCCTTGGTTCTGTCCAAAACTTGTGGTTTTTCTTCTAAGTAGTTGGTTTCCCCAGAGGCTTGAGTCCGAGGACCATACAAGGCCTTGGTTCTGTCCAAAACTTGTGGTTTCTCGTCTAAGTAGTTGGTTTCCCCAGAGGCTTAAGTCCGAGGACCATACAAGGCCTTGGTTCTGTCCAAAACTTGTGGTTTCTCATCTAAGTAGTTGGTTTCCCCAAAGGCTTGAGTCCGAGGACCATACAAGGCCTTGGTTCTGTCCAAAACTTGTGGTTTCTCGTCTAAGTAGTTGGTTTCCCCAAAGGCTTGAGTCCGAGGACCATACAAGGCCTTGGTTCTATCCAAAACTTGTGGTTTTTCGTCTAAGTAGTTGGTTTCCCCAGAGGCTTGAGTCCGAGGACCATACAAGGCCTTGGTTCAGTCCAAAACTTGTGGTTTTTCTTCTAAGTAGTTGGTTTCCCCAGAGGCTTGAGTCCGAGGACCATACAAGGCCTTGGTTCTGTCCAAAACTTGTGGTTTTTCTTCTAAGTAGTTGGTTTCCCCAGAGGCTTGAGTCCGAGGACCATACAAGGCCTTGGTTCTATCCAAAACTTGTGGTTTTTCGTCTAAGTAGTTGGTTTCCCCAGAGGCTTGAGTCCGAGGACCATACAAGGCCTTGGTTCTGTCCAAAACTTGTGGTTTTTCTTTTAAGTAGTTGGTTTCCCCAGAGCCTTGAGTCCGAGGGAGTCCGAGGACCATACAAGGCCTTGGTTCTGTCCAAAACTTGTGGTTTTTCGTCTAAGTAGTTGGTTTCCTCAGAGGCTTGAGTCCGAGAACCATACAAGGCCTTAGTTCTGTCTAAAACTTGTGGTTTTTCGTCTAAGTAGTTGGTTTCCCACGAGGCTTGAGTCCGACGACCATACAAGGCCTTGGTTCTGTCCAAAACTTGTGGTTTCTTGTCTAAGTAGTTGGTTTCCCCAGAGGCTTGAGTCCGAGGACCATACAAGGCCTTAGTTCTATCCAAAACTTGTGGTTTTTCTTCTAAGTAGTTGGTTTCCCTAGAGGCTTGAGTCCTAGGACCATACAAGGCCTTGGTTCTGTCCAAAACTTGTGGTTTCTCGTCTAAGTAGTTGGTTTTCCCAAAGGCTTGAGTCCGAGGACCATACAAGGCCTTGGTTCTGTCCAAAACTTGTGGTTTTTCTTCTAAGTAGTTGGTTTCCCCAGAGGCTTGAGTCCGAGGACCATACAAGGCCTTGGTTCTGTCCAAAACTTGTGGTTTTTCGTCTAAGTAGTTGGTTTCCCTAGAGGCTTGAGTCCAAGGACCATACAAGGCCTTGGTTCTGTCCAAAACTTGTGGTTTTTCGTCTAAGTAGTTGGTTTCCCAGAGGCTTGAGTCCGAGGACCATACAAGGCCTTGGTTCTGTCCAAAACTTGTGGTTTTTCTTCTAAATAGTTGGTTTCCCCAGAGGCTTGAGTCCGAGGACCATACAAGGCCTTGGTTCTGTCCAAAACTTGTGGTTTTTCATCTAAGTAGTTGGTTTCCCCAGAGGCTTGAGTCCGAGGACCATACAAGGTCTTGGTTCTGTCCAAAACTTGTGGTTTTTCATCTAAGTTGTTGGTTTCCCCAGAGGCTTGAGTCCGAGGACCATACAAGGCCTTAGTTCTGTCCAAAACTTGTGGTTTTTCTTCTAAGTAGTTGGTTTCCCCAGAGGCTTGAGTCCGATGACCATACAAGGCCTTGGTTCTGTCCAAAACTTGTGGTTTTTCTTCTATGGGACCTTGGCTTTAGGGGAGTTAGCTCCTCGGCCGAGCCCCTATAACCATCTGCACGGCTGACGCTATAAAGCGTAGCCCCTAGTCAAGGATCGTAGCCCCTAACGTAACTTTATGCTAGAACACTATAATCGGCTGGTAGAAATGACAAGGGAACTGTCTCGAACTATCGCCTATGCCAAGACACAAGCCCTCCCCACAGACGGCACCAATTGTAGGGACTCGATTTTTAACGACCCATAGACGACGTTGGGCTCGCATGTAAAAGGCCCCAACAATATGATTTGTAGAGAGTGGGCCTGAAAGGCATGACCTTGGGCACAGGTGAGCGGTTTAGTCGTAGTTCCTACGGGAATTTTTGTAAGGACGGGCTTGGCTTGACTAACTAAACCCTTCATTAGCAAGGGTTGTAAGACTTAGGCTTCACCGGCCCTTCTTTTAGCTTTGTTTTCTTCTCCTTTTATAGTAGTGTTTCATTCCCCTTTTTGTGTCCACGTGTTAGTTTTACTTTTTTGGGGTGCAGGTCTGTCCAGTCAACCCATACCTAGAGTGGTTGGGGGTTGCTGGAAAAGCACAAGGGCATGAGTTTGAGTATGGGCTTGTCAGATGCAGAATTCTGTATTACTTTGTTGGCGGCTTTTTCCCTTGCCCTGCCCCTGTACCAAGTTTGCTTCTTTTATCCAGGTGTTTTGGGAGGTGCTGAGCATAAGATCGTCCTCGGCCATGTCCTTGTGCCCTTATTGGGCTTTCATTAGGCGTCCTCGGAGACAGCTCTCCTCGGCTTAGGCCTTGGGCCCAAACGAGGAGTGGGCTTGGGCCACAAATTATCAGGCCCCACAGTTAGCAACATATTGTAACTATCTAAAAAAAATGTAATTTTTTTAAAGAGAAAATGCTTAATTAGGAGTATTTGATTATTCCTAAATCACAATAATCATCCAAAAAGATCAACGCTAACAAGCAATGATATATGTTTTTACTTGACCTTCCAAAATATCATTCAAAGAGACCAACTTACTCACAAGATCGAGCAGTGATCCCTCAAATGTAATAAATAAATAATAATAATAATAATAATAATAAAAATAAAAAAAGAGAAGAGAAGCCGTTATTGTGCAACCCAACCGTCTATATATAGTCCACTATATTTTATTTGTTTTGCATTCATGTTACTTATATTGCACATCAATTTGTTCAACACTTATACTTCCACAGCACTCTGTTTTTCAAACGCTAACACTACCAATTCATGTTTCTCATGGCACTACGTCAAAACCTGGTAACAACAATTCATAGAGTACCCAAAAGAACAAACATGCAGTTAATTATTTTATTAAGAGATCTAAGGAAACAGTGAATTACAAAAAAAAAAAAAAAACATAAACATAAAGGGAAACAGAAAACTACAAAACCAAACTTCTATGTTGAAGTACTGCATGCGCCTTGTGACACACTTCACTGAGCTGTATTTAAACCATGAGGGGCACTATTTGGAGATCTAGTTTCATCGGAATTAGTGTGAATCATCAAAAACTTAATGCCCTTCACCATCGCTTGGACCGGAATGCTTGCGTCCCCAGAGGTCGAGAACTTCAGCAAAATAATGATCCGTCCCTGCTAATTGGCTTGGACTCATTGGTTTCGTCATTGCACGGTGGTGATGGTGATGATTTGGTGCATGCAAAGTGCGTGCTTGTATGATAGTGAACACCGTAACAAAGCCCAAGAAAAGGACTAGGACAATAAAACGGCAAGCTTGGAGTTCTCTAGCCATGAATGCATATAGTAGTATTTATCTTTGTTCATAGATAAATGAGGATGTGAAGTTGGGCTGAAAAGTTTGGTATTTATAGAAAGAGATGGTAACTCGTAAATTTGGAGGAAATGTACAATGCAAATTTCAAACACTTGATGGATTGTGTCTTTGTAAGGAAGCGTGCAAGGACACTCATATGGAAAAAAAGAGAGGTGTAAAACATTTGGGTTGGAAACTTGGGGTGCAATGAACACATTTGAGTTTTGAGGAGTTAATAAAAGTTAGCCAATTACCGCAACAATTTCACAATTTTGGTTACAATTCGTCTATGTGGCAAGTTGTAAGTGATAAAAAAAAAAATTATAGGTTTGTAATTCCATCACTTACAAGTCACCACGTGGAGAAGTTGTGGAAATAGTGGGCGAGCCAAACTTACTCAGTGAACAATCGAGGCCGGAAGCTATATATAAGGTCAATCTTGTAGAGTGAGAAAGTCAATAACCGGTAATTTTGAATTTAAAAACTCGTCCACATGGTTTTCTTTGACCATATTTTTTTTCGGTGCATAGGATTCATGTTTCAGAACAATGTAATGCGTGCTTCAAACTTTACATTTTTTTCGAGCTTCCTAATGTCTCGGTTTATATACAGTCAGTCTAAGTCGATGTTAATTGTCAAAGAATACGTGTTATTGTTGTTTTTTCATTCATTTGCTAAGAATAGGTGTCAAATTTGTCAATAACTAACTGTTTTTTGGATTATATGTATTTTATTTTAACATGGCAAAATGCTATAAATTACTTTATTACTGATGATGCCGAAAATCGTTAATAAGTCACACAGTGCTCACGTGCTCGAGACAATACTTGCGAAACAAAAACAAAGAAAACCCTAGGAGAATATCGGTGAGGTATCGGCCAAAGACCTTCCGAATGTTAAGTTAGAGAATTTTCACAATTCTAGAGTGTTAGAGTTGGGGAATTATGCGTACCTTGGTTTGTGAGGGTCTTGGGGTTTTTATAGTAGCATGGGGTTGAGATTCGTTTCTTGGCTGAGAAGATCTTTCCTTGTGGGAGAGATCTTTTTTATTTTGCGTATCTTACGGGATCTTTTCCTTATAGGACTCTCTTGATTAGGGTTAAGAGTGGGACACAATATATTTCCTTATATGCTTATGCGTGGAGGTCAAGTCATGTCAGCTTTGTTCAAGGTTCGCTTATCCTCTTCAGCTTCTCCCCGTCAACTTCATATCCCATCAATATCTTCTAGTCGTCTCATTCAAATGTTTGTTGTCTTCAGGGTGCAGCCGTTAGCCATGAGGTGGAATCGTCGACTTTCACTCTATCATTGTTAGGCCATGAATGTGCAAGCGACGCTAACGAGTTTATTAGGACCGTCGCTTCAACCTAATATGGACGACTTCATCAAAACCACAGAATTATCCTTATCATCTGCCCCCTACTCCATAGCCCCGTCGGCTTTAGCCAACGAGTTATGGAGTTCAATTCGTAGCTCTCTTCTTTTTCCCTGTTTATTATTTTATTTATCGAAAAAAAAAGAGTGCATTTATGGGTGATTCCTCGAGTAGCCTTTATTAATTGCATGGACACGTGGCTTAAGTGGATTGGCTTCGTTTTTGGATGAGGGTGTCGCTTCGTCTTCTGTGCACTTTTCATCCTATATATATCTCAGTTCCTTCCTCATTTTCTCCTATTTCATCATTGTTGATCTTCAAAGAAAGAGCTTTGCTATTCCGAGAACTTTGCTCTAGTCACCTTGCTAACTTTGTTGGCTTCGTTCTTTTGCTGAGACCATCACCTTTCAAGGAATCGTCTACTTGGTAAGTCACCATTTCCTTTCCTTCATTCTACCTCTCATCTTTGTTTTTCTAGTTCATCGTTTACCTCTTTTAAAGAGGCCGTCAACTTAGGCACTTTGAATACCTCCATCACTTGTAGGTAAATAGATGTCTAAAGAAGTGACAAGTGAGCAGTCGCCAGTTCGTGAGGGAGCAGGCTACGACGAGGTCTTCCAGACAAGTCATGAGCTTGAGGAGAGCCTTTCTTGGTCGTTAGAGAGGGAAATGTCAGCTCGTTCTCCTAACGAGGAAATGGAGAGTTGTGTTGGAGAGGGAGGTGAGGAAGAGGAGATAGATGAGGGAGAGGTTGAAGGTGATGAGGGAGAAGATTATGACGGGGACGAGGGTGATACTGACGAGAGAACCCTCGAAGCTGGAAGTTTAGGAAGCCTTGGGAATGGGCATGCTTGTCCGTTTATCCTTCCTAAAATGTGGACCGTCAAAGATTTCTTGCCGATGATGACGGTCAATATATTTAAGAATTTGAGGGATCATTACCAGATCCCTGACCATATCCCGATCCGTCTCCCTGGGAAATTCGAGAAGTGCTACTTAGGGAAGACTACGGACATTGGCATGTACGACGCTATGTTTGCAGCGGGAGTAAGGTTGCCACTGACAGTGTGGCACCATTAGTTGGCTAATTTTCTTGGATTATTTATCAGCTAGATTGCTCCAAATGCTAGGAGGATCTTTATAGGGGCTGAGATTTTGTGGGGTCTTCTGAGTGGTGGGAACCGTCAGCTTTCGTTGGACGAGTTCTTTTATTGTTATAGACCTCAACACATCGTCACGTCCCAAGGAATATACCACTTTGCTGCATAGAAGAAAAGTTTAAGACTTGTGTCAGACATGCTCGACTCAAACAGGAACCGAAAAGATAGATACTTCTTCGTTCAGGGGATGGATTGGGTATGCTGTCTAAAAGAGTGGGTTACAATGCCCCACGGTTTTGACAATACTTGGGGTATTGTCAAGGATTCAGGTTTAGCACGGTCAGTTTTTGCTTTAACTTTTCCCATTTATTTGTTAAGTGCTTTAATGTCGTCGTTTTCCTTTTTTAGCTAGTGTTCATCTGAACATAACTGACAAGCAGGAGGCCTTCATCTGTCAGGTCCTTGAAATTCTATTCGAGTAACGGAAGTGTAGGGACTTGATCACCCTCGACACGCTGCACGCATATTGTGGAGGTTCGTAGCCGATGCCTACAGCTTGTAGATTAAATACTTATTCTTGTCGGTGTAAGTGATTTATTTTCTTCCATCATTTTTTTATTTTTGTCGTCTCTTGGTCTAATGCTTGTCATTTGTCTTTTGCAGAAATGGAGGCAGCCATGCAGAGGGCATAGGTGAGGGCAGCTACTGCGCGTAGGAAAGAGGAATAGAAAGCGAAGGGGAAGGAAGGGTCGTCCTCGTAAACCCCTAAGGCCGTCGAAAAGGGGGTGCCCAAGAGGAAGGCTGACGGGAAGGACAATTGTCCTTCCAAGAAAGTCATTGTCACCCTTGGGGATAAACTCCCTAAAAAGCCGTCACCCCCCAAGCCGAGCCATGGGGCAGGCAAGCTGAAGGGACTACGTCATCTTCTTACTCACAAGGACTACGTCATTGAGATGATTGAGTCAATCATTAAGGATAAGGACGTGGACCCTTGTGCTGAGCAAATGATGGAGGAGCTGGGGACGTCAGGCCTTTTTCACCTTGCCCGGGTACATCTCTTCCATTTTTTCTTTCTTATTTTTATTTATTCACTATTCAATAGCTAATGGTTGTTCTGTTTGTAGGCGTTGGTTGCACGAAGGCGCTGCAAGATAGGAGTGTCGCCCAAGAAGGGGTGATTGCTCGTTTGCGCAAGCACAATGGGACCTTGACCGATGAGCAAGAGCAGTACAAGGGGTCCTTTAGTACTCTCAATACGGAGGTAAAGGAGCTAAGGGAGAAGCTTAAGGAGAAGGGTCGTTAGAAGAAGAAGGAGCAAGAAGCTAAGGCAGCGATAGAAAAAGAGCTAATGGCCCTTCTCGGGCAGGTAGAGATGGCCAGGGCTGACGCCGTGAAGGAATTTAAGGCTTCACAGCCATTTATTGATTCCTGCGCTGTCTACTGTGGTGACGGGTTTGAGGATTACCTTAAACAGGTCAAGTCCATCTACCCTCACTTGGATTTATCCAAGGTCATCATGGACGACCCCCTGCTGTCAACTCCTGCTAGCAACACTATCCAGGAGGAAATTGATGTCTCTGTAGAGTTGGAGTTTGATCCAAAAGATGATAGCGTCATCCTTGCTCAACCCGCTGTGGATCCTCCCGTCACTCCTTTGGTCCCGTCCACTGAGCCTTTGAATGTTAAGAACCCTTTAGCTCAGGACGTTCAAGACAAAGATGACAAGAACCCTCCGGACACCCCAGCCTCTTCGTTTTCTACTTCTTGAATTATTATATATTTAGTCTAAGCCTCAGACAATGTTAGACGCCCCTTTGTTTTGGGCTCTTTTTGTAAAATTATTGCTTTATTTATGGTACATCTTATTATTTTGCACCTATCGCTTTCAATTGTGCTTAATTTCCATGCGCATGTCTTTTCAAGAATTTGATAATCAGGAAGAATCCGTTGGCTTGTAGACTCTTGTGATAGCCCCGTCCACTTATGGACTTGAAGAACACCAAGGTGTTCTTATGGAATGAACTCGTTTGCCTGTGGGTATTGCAACAAATCCGTTTGCTTGTGGACTTGAATAAATTCGAGGCCTCTCAATGGGTCGAACTTGTCCACTTGTGGATTTTAATAATAACAAACTCGTCCTCTCAAGACCTTTCTAACGTACACGTCTTTAGTAATGAACTCATCCACTTTAATAATGAACTTGTCCATTTTAGGGACTTAATGATGGGCTCGTTCACTTATGGACTTTGTAGTTTTACTGCATCCACTCATGGACTTGATAATAATATTAACCCATCCTCATAGGATGAACACGTCCACCTATGGACTTTAATAATGAATCAGTCCACTTGTGGACTTAATAATAAGTCATCCTCATAGGATGAACTCATCCACCTATGGACTTTAATAATGAATTCATCCACTTGTGGATTTGATAATATTAACTCATCCTCATGGGATGAACTCATCCACTTATGGACTTAACAATGAATTCGTCCACTTGTGGATTTGATAATATTAACTCATCCTTATGAGATGAACTCGTCCACTTATGAATTTAACAATGAATTTTTTCACTTGTGGATTTGATAATATTAACTCATCCTCTTGGGATGAACTCAACCACTTATGGACTTAACAATGAATTCGTCCACCTTGTGGAATCGATAATATTAACTCGTCCTCATGGGATGACTTCGTCCACTTATGGACTTAATTATGGATAAACATGTAGAACAGACATGTAGAAACAGATAAATATGCTAGTCATATCTGAATAAATTCCTCTTATTATGATAAATGCATGCATACATAGAAAAATTGTTCTTTAAAGAAAAAGACCTGCCCTTTGGGCTTTAAAAAGTATTGTAGCAAAAATTAATTAAAATAAATTGGCAAATGAGGAGTTTTGCTCTTCATGCTATCATCTACTGGTAGTATTTTCGGAGATGCTCGGTATTCCATGGATGGTACAACTTCTGTCCGTCTAGTGTCTCCAGGTGATAGGTGTCTTTCTTGTGCCATGACGTAATTCTATATGGTTCGTCCCAGTTACGGCCGAGCTTTCCTTGGGTGGGGTCTCTAGCGACGCCCATTACCTTCCTCAAGATGAGGTCTCCAACCTTGAAGTCTCTGTATCTGACTCGGGAGTTGTAGTGCTAGGCCATAAGGTCCTGGTAATGTGTGAGTTTTTGTTAAGTTGTTGCCTTGACTTTGTCTAGTAGATCGAGCAGTAGGCAAATAGCCTCGTCATTTTTTCTTTCATCATGATTACCCACTTTGTAGCTTGTGAGTCCAACCTCTGCTGGGATGACTGCCTCGCTTCCATATGCTAGTTGAAACGATGTCTCTCTTGTAGGTGTTTTGGTTGTTGTTCTATACGCCCATAGTACGCTTGATAGCTCTTCTGGCCATACACCATTTGCCCCATCGAGCCGAGTCTTGATAATTTTAAACAAGGATCGGTTCGTGACCTCAACCTGCTCGTTGGCTTGAGGGTGGGCGGGGGAGGAGTAGTGGTTCTTGATTCCTAAATGCGAGCAAAAATCCCTGAAGGAGTCGTTGTCGAACTGTTTCCCATTATCTGAGACCAAGACTTTGGGGATCTCATACCTGCAGTCGATGTTTTTCCAAACGAAACTTATCACATTCTTCTCCGTAATAGTAGCCAAGGCTTTTGCTTCTACCTATTTAGTAAACTAGTCTATGCCTACTATAAGGAACTTTAGCTGCCGCATTGCTATTGGGAATTGACCCATGATGTTGAGTCCCCATTGAGCGAATGGCCCCGAGGCTGTCATCGGGGTCAGTTCTTCCGTCGGCTGTCTGATGATGTTGCTGAATCTTTGACATTTGTCGCAGGCTTTTACATAAGCCTGGGCATCCTTTTGCATAGTAGGCCAGTAATATCCAGCTCGAATTAGTTTATGTACCAATGACCGTGACCTTGAGTGGTTCCCGTAGATCCCTTCGTGTACTTCTCTCATGTCATAATACATTTCTTCGAGGCTTAAGCATCTTAGGAATGGGCAGGAGAAGCCTCTCTTGTACAAGACATCACTTATCAATACGAATCGTGTTGCTTTGACCTTCAGCTTCCTTGCGGCTTCCTTACTGTCTAGTAGTGCACCGTTTTTCAAGTAGAAGACTAATGGTGTCGTCCAGTTACTTTCAGAACCTATCTCCTGCATATGGATGGGATCTATTAATGGTGAAAGCTGAACGAAGGAAAGTACCTTGTTGGGGGTGATCATGAGTTCTGCTAATGCGGCCTTGGCAAGATGGTCGACTTGCTCGTTCTCTCCACTAGAGATTTGAACAATCTTAGCTTGTAGATCGTCCACCCTTCTCTTTACTTGCTCCAGGTACTTCTTCATCCTCTCGCCCTTGCATTCGTAATCACTATTTACTTGATTTGTGTCGACCTGGGAATCGCAATGAATAACCACTCTCACGGCCCCTGCTGCTTTAACGAGATCTAGTCCCGCAATTAGAGCTTCGTACTCTGCTTCGTTGTTGGTCGTAGGGAAGTCGAGACGAAACATGCATTCGATCTCGTCCCCTTCTGGAGAATGAAGTACAATGCCTGCTCCACCATCCTATCTATTGGATGATCCGTCTGTGTGTATACTCCACTGAGGATACTCTTTTGCCCCTTAGCATTCCATGTTAGTGAACTTCGCAATGAAGTTAGCAGGCGGTATTGTACGTCAAATTCACTCAACTTTATAGGCCATAGTGCCATTCGTTCAGCATCCTCAGGATTGCTCATTGCTCGCCATAAGGGCTTGTCTGTCAGGACAATCACCGTGTGGGCTTGGAAATATGGCTTGAGCTTGCAGGCTACTATAACCAAAGCGAAGGTGAGTTTCTCCATCGATGGGTACCTCTCCTCTGCACCACGAAGTGCCCAACTGGCGTAGTCATAGTTGTCAGTATCGTACGATACGCGATACATATTGTAAGGGTGTATCGTAAGCGCTCATGAATCGTCTGATACATAGGTGCATATCGTATGAATCGTATCATATCGGTGAATAGTACGTATCGTACGATACATAGACATGTAAGGTTTAAATGAGTTTTTTTGTTTAAATTTGTGGTTTTATTTGATTTAAACAAGTTGTTAGACTTTGTTAATACAAAATTATTGGGAAACTTAATTAAGTCTAATGAAATAGCAAATCCAGGAGTTTTTTTCCTCCCTTCTCTTTCTCCTACAAAATTTAGACTATACTCATAACACTTACTTTCATATGTGCAAATTTATTTTCTATGTTACTAATAATGTATTAAATGAAAATATAATTATTTTTTATTTTGATATTATTATTTTGAGTCTAAAAATCTAGAATTTCAAGAAAAAATATAAAGAAAAAATTATTAGAATAAAAAAACCAAAAAAAAGAAGTAAATGTTGATAATAATAAAGAAAATGTCTTTGAAAAAATAATTTTGCAAGATGCTGAACATGATGATAACATTGACTTAGATGGAGTTGATTAGCCAAGATGATGAAATGCTATTATTATTTTGGTTCATATATCATGTATTACTTCTGAATTTAATCAATTTGAATGTGCATGTTATAAACATAAGTTAATTTGATTTATTTAGTTAGCTTTGTTAAATTTTATTACATAAATAATGATTAAATTGGTCATTAGTTGAATATATTTTGAATTTATAATGAATATACATTTTATATATGTATATCTATAATTATTTTATAATTTTATTAGGTGTTTGTGTATCAATTTGATACGATACACAATATAAAAAATAAAAAACTGATTTACGATACGATTCAAGATTTGACAACTATGGGCATAGTATACGGGCTTTTGCACCTGGTCTTCTTCTCTGATCAAGGCCGCACTGTTGGCAGCTAGGGATATAGCCAAGTAGAGGAACAATTTTTCTCCTGGTTTTGAGGGGCTTAGTAATGGCTAGGAAAAGAGGTAAGCCTTTAGATCCTTAAGTGCTTGCTGACACTCGACCATCCATTTAAAAGATTTCTTCAGCATGCGGAAGAAAGGTAGGCACTTGTTCGTTGCCCTCAACACAAACCTATTCAGCGCGGCTACCTTGCCATTGAGGCTTTGTACTTCTTTCACATTTTTTGGGGGTGCCATCTCTATTATGGTCTGGATCTTGTTTGGGTTGGCCTCGATACCTCTCTAAGACACCATGAACCCAAGGAACTTTCCTACTGTCACCCCAAAAGCATACTTGTTTGGATTAAGCTTCAAATTGTAAGAGCAAAGGGTGTCAAAGGTTTCCCTGAGATCATCCAAATTATTGTCCTCCCTTCGGCTTTTTACTAGTATGTCATCCACTTACACTTGGACATTCCTCCCAATCTGATGTGCAAACATCTTATTCATAAGTCTCTGATATGTTGCGCCCGTGTTTTTGAGACCGAACGACATTACTTTGCAGTAGAAGAGGCCTTGACTTATGACAAACAAAGTCTTCTCTTGATCTGCTTCAACCATTTTGATCTGGTTGTAACTAGAAAAAGCATCCATAAAGCTCAGCAACTGGTGCTAAGCTGTAAAGTCTACCAGGACATCATCCAGTGGGAGGGGGTAACTATCCTTGGGACATGCTTTGTTCAGGTCTGTAAAGTCCACGCATTTCCTCCACTTCCTACTGGCTTTCTTAACCATCACCACATTCGCTAGCTAGTCGGGTTAGTAAATTTCTCTGATGAAATCTGACTCTTGCAACTTGCAAACTTCTTCTGCTATAGCTTGGTCTCATTCCCAAGCAAATACCTTCTTCTTCTGACAGATAGGAGGAAAGACGGGCGACACATTCAACCTGTGTACCATGACTGAAAGGTTACTCCCGGGCATGTATTCATGACTCTAGGTGAAGATGTCTAGGTTCTCTCTGAGGAAAGTCGTAAGCGCTTGGCAGACATGCGGACTGGCGAGGGTGTCGACCTTAGTCGTTCAGTCCGGTCTAGAATTGTCGAGAAGTATTTCTTCAAGTTTTTCAATGGGCTCTGCTACTATCCGCTGTTCTTCTATGTTCATGGTTTGTAGATGATCGTCCATCTTCAACATTGCTATGTAACATTCGCGTGTAGCTACCTGATCTCCACGCTATTCTCTTACTCCATAATCGGTAGGGAATTTGATCATCAAATGGTAGGTCGAAGTTACAGCCTTCCACGAATTGAGGGTAGGTTATCCTAGGATGGCATTGTAAGCAGACGAGTAGTCGACCACAAGGAATGTTACATCCTTAGTGATTTACTAGGGGTAGTCGCCAACTGTTTCAAACAATGTGATTGCGCCAAGGGGGAATACCCTTGTTCCTCCAAAACCAAAGAGTAGAGCGTTCGTCAAAACTAGTCGCTCTTTATCAATCCTCGTCTGCTGGAACACAAGGTAGTAAAGGATGTCAGCTGAACTGCCATTATCAACCAGGACCCGGTGTGTGTTGTAATCCCTTACCCGGATACTAACGACGAGTGCATCGTCGTGTAGGTGGTGGAGACGTCAAGCATCTTCTTCTAAGAATTCGATGACGGGGTTGTCGATCCGTGCCATCTTTGGGACGAAGCCTGTTAGCTGGATGTTTTGAACCATCCTGAGGTAAGTTTTATGTGCCTTTCTGGACGAACTAAAGGCCGTAGTGCCTCCTACAATCATTCTTATATCTTCTATGGGTGGCCTAGGATGCTTGTTCTCCCGTTAAGGAACCTGCTCTTGAGGTGGATCCACTCTTTCCTTGCTAATGAACCTTTGCAGCTTTTCTTGCCTGATGAGAGCTTCAATTTGTTGCTTTAAGTCATAGCAGTCAGCTTTGTCATGACCGTGATCATGGTAGAAGCGGCAATACTTATCTCTAGACCTCTTATTAGGATCTTCCTTCAGCTTGCCAAGAAAGGTCAGGGCTAATTTGCATCAAGACCTGGTCGATCAGGGCAGTCAACGAGGTGAAGCTGGTGAACTTCCTTGCGGGGGGCTTGGAGTGCCTGTCCTCCCGCCGTTCTTTGGTCCTAGCCATCTTTCGCCCTCTATCCTGTCGTACGTCTTCCTGTCTTTCCCTTTTCTTGGGCTTCTCTTCTCGGGCCAGTAATGCGTATTCCGCGTTCATGTACTTGGTCACCCTGTAAAGCACATCTGACATAGTCTTTGGGTCATTCTTATACAGAGAAAATAGAAACTTACCCTTTCATAGCCCATTTGTGAATGCAGCTACAAGTATCTTGTCGTCAGCTTCGTTGATCGAGAGGACCTTCTTATTAAAGCAGGTTATGTAAGATCTCAACGTCTCGTCCTCCCGCTACCAAATGTTCATTAGGCATGCAATGGACTTCTTATACCTATGTCCCCCAATGAAATGTGAGGCAAATTGGGTGCTTAACTCCTTAAAGGTACTAATGGAGTTGGGCATCAACTTGCTAAACCAAATCCTTGCGGGTCCCTTCAACGTGGTGGGGAAGGCTCTGCACATGATCTCGTTCACCACCCCTTGAAGGTGCATCAGGGTCTTGAAAGACTCCAAGTGATCTAGGGGGTCCTTGGATCCGTCGTAACTTTCCACCTGCAGCATACGAAACTTCAGTGGAAGGGGGAACGAAGTGACGGGTGCAATGAGTGGTGAATTAGTTCGATGGACTAAGTCATCAAGGCCATTAGATACCTGTCCCTAAGAGCGTTCATCATATAGTCCATATGTTCCTTCATCATCTGCATCTCTGCGACTATGTGAGGTGGAGCCGTATCTGTGACCAATGGCCGACTCATGTCCTGTCATTCTAGTCTGCTTGGGGTGTTGTTATCCTTCGGCCCTTCTTGGTCCCTTCTTTCAGCGCTGGTGTCTTCTTGGCCTTCCTCTTGAGTGTTAAGGCCTGCGTTCTTTTGGCGTAGTTGCTCTTCTAGATCATGATTTTGCTTGGTGAGGCGCTTCACGATAGCGACGAGAGTTTGAACCTATCTCTCGAAGGCGATCGTACGTGGTTCGTCTCCTTGAATGTTGTTAGTGGTCACCATCGAGCAAGTAAGTACCATGCAACTCTTTGTCTGGGAAGCGATAGTATGGCTTACAAGTCACAACTTTCCACAGACGGCACCAACTGATGATGCCAAAAATCGTCAGTAAGTCACACAATGCTTATATGCTCGAGACAATACCTACAAAAAAAAAAAAAAAAAAAAAAAAAAAAACGAAAACCCTAAGAGAGTACCGGTGTCCAGCCAAAGACCCTCCGAAGGTTAAGTTAAAGAATTTTCACAACTCTAAAGCACCAGAGCTAGGGGAATTATGCGTACCTTGTTTTGTGAGAGTCTTGGGGTTTTTATAGTAACATGGGGTTGAGATTCATTTCTTGGCTTAGAAGATCTTTCCTTATGGGAGAGATCTTCTTTAATTTGCGTATCTTATGGGATCTTTTCCTTATAGGACTCTCTTGATTAGGGTTAAGTATGGAGCACAAGATATTTCCTTATATGCTTATGCATGGAGGTCAAGTCATGTCAGCCTCGTCAAAGGTTCGCTTATCCTCTTCAGCTTCCCCCCGTCAACTTCATATCCCGTCAATATATTCTAGTCATCTCATTCAAATGTTTGTTGTCTTCAGGGTGCAGCCATCAACTTTAAGGTGGAACCACCAACTTTCACTCTATCGTTGTTAGGCCATGAATGTTCAAGCGAGGCTAATGAGTTCATTAGGACCGTCGCTTCAACCTAATATGGACAACTTCATCAAAACCATAGAATTATCCTTATCAATTACCAAGGCACAAACACACTTACCCAGCTTACATCTTCATCCTATTTATATATTGTGTATTGTTTGGATTATTGATTTTGTTAAAATATATATATTAATTTGATACCAAAATTGACAAACACAATAGACAAGACAGTTACAATGATTTTCACCCTTATACTTGAAGGACCTCAAAGTGATAATAATACAAGATTTTGCATTTTCTGTATTGAAACAAAACCATGATATTATACAATAGCAGGGGAAAAAAAAAGAAAAAGAAAAAGAAAAAAAGAAAACTGTTGGCAATTGATTTGCCAGTTTGCACTACTAATCTGTTTTGAGATAAGCCATTGAAAGATAACATAGATAGTAGAAGTAAGAGTTTCATGAAGCATTCTCACTTCTATAAATATTCAACAATAAGTATGGATTTTCCAACAAATTTTCAACCATAGAAAATGTTGGCAACGATCACAACTGGGCCGGTCTATGTTAATTATTTGAATATATATATATATATATATAGAGAGAGAGAGAGAGAAGTTATTTGAATCTCTTGTATGGTTACTTGTAAATAGTTTTGATACAACTGTGCAAGGATTCCTATATTGAAATTTAGTTTCTTTAGTCTTGGCCCTTCATATTCAAATTATTCATCAACTGTTGATCACTAAATAAATTGGAAGAAACAAATTCAGCAAAAAAAATTGGAAGAAACAAGTTTATATATATATATATATATATATAAACACTATTTATAAATTACTATTGATAAAACTAAATTTGTTAGTTGATAGGTTCGTCCAAACGGAATCCGAAGTGAACGAGTCTGAGACCTGCAAAAGAATAACAATGATATTTCTCTCCTTCTAGTCACCAACGTGGTGCCTGCCAATGAGCCTCCGATGATAAATTTAGACGTTGAGAGAGAGAAATAATAAGAACTAAAAATGTATTTATGTATGTATGGATGTGAATGTATGTATCTGTCTACCTGTTCGTATGAATGTATATCAACGTACCTATGCTTAGGTTCTAAGGTGGTTTATATAGATCTTTGACTTCTTTAACCGTTAGATGCCTTCAATGGTGGTCTTAATGGCTCTTGTAACGCCTCTAGTGGCTTTATGAGGTGATTGATCATCTTGCTAACGGGCATGTATATCCGTGCGTCCATTGATAACGGCTCATGCATTAAATGCGTATTTATGGTGCTTTGGTTGTCCAACTACACTTACTTTGGCCGTCTAAGGGAATTTCTTGATCCATCAACTATTGTGTTAGTTATAAATTATAATAAAAAGTATTGCATAGAATTTATTTAGTGAATAAGAGATTTTATTGACAAGTAAAAGGGTAGGGGACCAAGACCAGTGGACCCTAGAGTCCTAGACTATGGTTTGCATTTGGCTGATGAGGAATACTATAGTTTATCAACTATCAAGAACAAGGAGAATATAGTTGAAGCATTAAATGAGGATGTAAAGGCTTGGAGTCTCGGATAGAGTTTCGTATGAATGTCAAGAATTCATTGCCGCCGTCGTCCATAGGAATGGCAATGGGCTAGGTTCAGGCCGGGTTTTTTCCTACCCAGACCCGCACCGTGGGTTTGGACCCGTTACTCGGACCCGGCCCAGTTAATAAACAGGTTTTTTATTTAGGGCCCAGACCCGCCCCGCCAGGCCACGCGAGCCCCATTTAGCCCAACTAGGTTTAGGCCCAATCTGCAGCCCAAATCGTGGCCCAACCTAAAAAAAAAAATTTGAATTGAAGCCCAAATTCATTTTTTCCTAGATTCAAGCCCTATGACATGCAGATTCAAGCCCATATAATGTGGCCCAAATGCCAAATCATAGGCTATTAATCATAAATCAATAAATCACCTATTAATTATAAATCTATCATTCATAGCTAAGATTATAAATCACACAACTAAGATAACCATTTAATCATAAATCAATAAATCATAACTAGAATCACCTACTAAACATAAAAATAAAATAAATCCAACAAGTCCAAGAAATTAAAAAGCTACAAAATAAATCCCTCAAGTTTAGAATAATTACAAACCAACAAATTAAAAAGACTACTAAATTAATACAAAAAGTCTAATCCTCCACAGCCGTGACACAACTTCCATCCTCTTCATTAGGCTCCCCATCATCAAGAATTGATTGAAATGTGTAATCTCCAGACATAGTTGAAGAACCTACAACAACAATGAATTAAAAAATAGAATAAACTTCATCAAATTATCACTAGCAAATATAAAAATACAATTTTGATTTCATTTTATAAAAACAAATTAGTCAATTGCTAACCGTTGATTTCACTCCATAACCAATTCTGAGCACACATCATTGCCTCTATAGTCTTAGGATGAAGCCTACTACGATGTGGACTTGACAGTCTCCCACTAGTGCTACAAGCAGATTCTAAAGTAACAGTCGTGACAGGAATGACTAAAATATCTCTTGCAATCCTTTGTAAAGTAGGATACTTGAGACCATTACTTTTCCACCATGCCAAAATATCAAATTCTTCATTCCTCTTCAACACCCCCTCATCAATGAAATGATCAAATTCCATTCTAGCACTCCTATGTTTCCTTGAACTACTTGAACTATTGTTCACAAACAAATCAAAAGATGACATTCCCCCACTCAACCTATAGGAGACTCATCTACATCTCCATACTCATTAAGCAAATCATAACAAAGATTCTTAATTTTTTCAATCTCCAAATCAAAATTATCACCATAAATGTTAGGATAATAAAACTCCAACAACTTTATCTTATATCTTGGATCCAAGATAGCAGCAACAGCCATAACAACATTAACATTAGCCCAATATGAATTAAATTTAGCAAACATGCTTTCTGCCATGCTACTTATCATCTCATTTGAAGACAAATTTCATTCATTCAATGTTATTTTCAACTCACACACCAAAGTAAAATACATTAATTGTGGGGTACTTACAACTTGAGAAAAACTCAGTCACACTATAAAACAACTCCAACCTCCCATAAATATCTTTGGCTACCTCCCAATCATATTCAGTTAGCAAACAAGTATAAGATGCTTCACGTTTAGCCAAACGAGTGAAAACATCTTTATAAATCAATGTAGTAGAAAGCATTAAGTTGAATTCCAGCGTGCCTTACAATCGAAGACTAACTCTTTGGTGCATTGAACACCCAATTGACGTACATTTTCATCAAATTTCTGCCTCCTTTTTGGTGATCCAATCCAATAAATCACACTATCACGAATCCTTTCAATACCATCACCAATAAGAGACAACCCATCTTGAACAATCAAATTCAAAATATGTGTAGCACACCTCATATGCAATATAGACCCACTCAAAAGAAGAGAACTAGTATCAAGCTTGTTTAAGAGAAGTTTTATCATGACATCATTAGTACTACAATTATCAACAATTATTGTGGACAACTTCCTAACAATGTTCCACTCTAAAAAACAATCAACAAGGACTTCAGCAAGGACATCTTTCGTGTGTGGAGATGGAACATAAACAAACTTAGAAAAATAATAGGAATAATTATAACAAAACTCAATAAACATTCAAGTTAACATAAAGTCTAAACATTCAATTTAACATAACTCAATAAACATTCTAAACATAAAGTTTTTAACATTTAATTTAACCCAATATCATAAACTCAATTAATATGATTTAATAGATTTAACATTCATAGATCAAAAAATTACCTTAAAACCTGGCTTTGCAACGTCCAAGTTTGATTGATAAAGTGAGTGGTAATGACCATGGACCCTTTCTTTTTGTTACTCAAAGTCCACATATCAATTGTAATTTCCATCCTACTTCCATTCTTGTCCGTCATCTTCAAAGCTTTCTTCCTCTCATTATCATAAATTTTAATAATGTCACTCTTCAAAGTGTTTCTTGAGATAAGCTTAAACAAAGGTTGAAGAGAGCTCACAAATTCTCTAAACCCAATGTGGTCAACCATTGAAAGTGGGTATTCATGTAGGACGACCGTACGAGCAAGATTATTCCTCACTTTGACTTGATCAAATTAGTAAGCATTTAAACTCATCGTTCCATCCACCTTATTTGTTGTCTAATTATCACTTGTTGTCGCATATCCCATATATCTTTAAACTTTAATTGTGGACATCTTGCTAAATGATTGCGCAAATGGGATGTACCTTGGCTAGAGTCACCCAAGTAAAGCTTGCCACAATGATGGCATTGGGCTTTAAATTTCCCATCAACTTTCTTCCTTATAAAATGCTCCCAAACATCTGAGGTAGTCTTTCTTTATCTACTTGTATCCTCATTCTCATTTGTACCCTCTTGCTCTCCCTCTTCCTCTGTCCCTTCTTGTTCCTCTACATCCTCTCCCACTAAGTCCACCATTGGGGATTTCAGACTCCCATTTGGTTCAGAAGTTTGGGAATTAGAAATTCTATATATCAAAACAAATATTCACAAATTCATTATTGCACATACTCATTGATTAATGGGTACAAATTCATAATTACACTAATTCACAAATATTCACAAATTGTATCAATCCAATCATAATTAAACATGATTAATTATAAATTCAAACACTTACTCATTGTTTAATGGGCATAAAGGTGATGGTGATCATGAAAATGACGAAGGAGACAGCATAGCTAGCAAGGGACAACGTTCGATTCTCAAGGGAGAGCCGCTTGGCGAGGGAGAACCAAATTTTTTTGAGTCTCCCATCTCCATTTTAAGCACTGCATTCACAACAAACACAAAAAACAATAAACACAATTTCTTTCATTAAACAATTACACTATCTTTGAAAAACATTTTCTCATAGAATTTATTTTTCCATTAAACTACACTCAATTATTCACTCCTCAAAAATAAAATGTCCACTCACTTTTTTATAGCTAACATAACAAGGCTTTAACATATATTGACAAACCAAACCATGCACCCAAAATTTAAATACTATGAATCAACACAATAGAATACAAGGACTTAAATCTTTTTTAAAAATAATATGAATCATTGTATTTAATCTTTTTTAAAAAAAATAATATAAATCAATAACAAAACCTCTCTTTGATGAATACAGGGACTCGGTTTGGGCACATAAATAATATGAATCAACAAAATAGAAATTGATGAGCTTTAGGGGAAAAAAATTAGAAAACATGCCTTTGCTTGGGAAATGAGACTTAGAAAATTCAAGAAATCAACAAAATCCCTACCAAATACAAAACCGGGCAGTTAACTCACAAAACCCCTCTCAGAGACTTTGGCAAATGCAAAGAGAAATCAAAGATGTTTGATTTAGCTATAGAACAAAACAGACGAGTACATCTATATCAAAAATAAAAAATAAAAAATAAATTGAAGAGAAGTAGAGAATAGAAAAAACTGTGACCGGTGAGTTGGTGACACTGATAGAGCTTAGGTGGCGGCGAAAGATTAGGATGGCGACGAGAGTTGGACCGGCGGTGAGAGCTAGGGCGATGGTGAGAGATTGGGTAGTTGGCCGGCAATGAGATTGAGAGTGAGCGAGATTGTGATTTGTGAGTGAGTGAGAGTGGTACTGGTAAGCTAAAGAGATGAAAGGCGGTTATATATATATATATATATATATAATCGAGTCGGGTCCAGGTTCGGGCCAAGTTTTTGTAAAAACCTGGACTCGGTTTGGGTTTTTTTTTTTTTAAACCCAAACTCGACCCTATTCTTTATCGGGCTAGGTAAAACCCAATCCATTAGGGTTGGGTCGGGCCGGGTACCCGCGGGTCGGGCAGAAATTGCCATCCCTAGTCGTCCATGCAGCTTTCTTTTGTAGCTTGTAATAAATATTTCTATTTTTATTTTCCTAATAAAGCCATCTAGCCAAGATTTTTATAGTTCAACTGGTATTTCATGGTGTTTCTAAGATACATTCCAATTATTTTTTTAGAGCATTTATAAATATAAGGTCATGCTAACGGATGCCCTTAAGGCAATGGTTATCAATCAATTTCAAGAAAGTTTTGACACCACTTTAATGGGAAATGGAAAATGGAAAAAGTTGTCAAAACATTAATTTTTTTTTTCTTTCCCATAAAAACTTTCTTTAAATGGATTATTAACCATTACCTTAGGGCATTCGTTAGCATTTCCCATAAATATATGCAAAAACAAATGTAAAACTTTAGACTTTTCTTTTATACTAAAGTAAATCTTAATTTGTCAAGAGTTTTGTACTTTAATGTTATTGTCTGTTTTTCTTTTTTAGGAGAATCAAGATTCAAATCACTATTCCTCTATCATTATAACTATCAATTATCGATAAAATAAAATAAAAGCAAATCCTAGCTATATGAGTGTGTGTAAGTAATTAAGTAAATTGGAATGAGTAGATGAAGACGTTATTAATGTAAGCCCCAAGATCATCTCAAAAATTCCACTATCGTTATTATCATTTTTGTTTGAGAAGATAAAGTCACATGATTTAATTGAACTTGAAGTGCTACATTGTAAATATAATATTTTGAAAAATACCTCTCTCTTTTCTTTTCCTTTTTTTTTTTTTTTTTTTTTGGTAATCTCAAAACAACCTTATAATGAGAAGTGCATTTCTCAAAATGCGAAGAAGAGTTAGGTTCATGTATCTACCGATTAATTTATGAGCTAACCATTAGGATTGTCCAACCCAACCGATGGCTTGACCCACCCAGTAAATTCGATTGGACCCGGGCCGATTGCAGACCGATCCAACTAATCTGACAATCAATGATAGGTCTAGTTCTCTAGAAACTGAAATCATCGGTTTGGTCTCGTATCTTCTCCCTAAAACCCAAAGAAACTCGAACCGACCGAGATATAGAGCGGCGAGATCTCAGCCATTTCCAGCGAGATCTCAACTAGATCCATGAAATTTCCCCCGGATTTGGCGAGATCTCGTCAGATTTGGTGAGATTTTGCCAAATCTAGGGATAATTAGGCAAAAATATCACCGAAATTTCACCAATTTTTGTCGTTAACTCACCAAATTTTGGCTGATTTTCAGATCTCCAACTCTGACCGAATTGACCGCCATCCGTTGAAGGTCGAATTTGCCAAATCTGATCAACCACTCTGATTGGCGGCAGGTTGAAATTTTAACCATCTAATCTAGTCAAGTCGATTTTGGGTTGAGCATAAACCCAACCCATGGACAGGCTTACTAACCATCTGGATAATATAATAATAAAAATAACAATAAGTAATGCATTATAATTTGATTACAAATATGTGATTAGCCTTTAACAATTACTCCTAGATTCTTTGCATTGAGTTGAGTATTTAGTTCTATTAATTAGTAATGTTACGAACACAATATTTTCACAACCTATTATGATTGTAAGTTGTTATTGATTTTCAGCCAAAAAAAACAAAAAAAACAAAAAAAAAAAAAAAACTATCTTTTTTACTATTTTCTATTTTTTTTCTTCAAAAACTATATTTTTAATTTCAATTAACCAAACATGTTTTTGATTTCAAAAATATAAGAAAATTGTTTTTTCTTTATATTCCCAAAAAAAAAAATTTGAAAATAAAAAACAAAAACTATTACCCAACCTAACCAATTTTTTTCCAATCAATACTCAATTTTTTTCCAATCAATAAGCCATTGAATGATGACTTCTACTATAGAATAATAGAAGTAAGATTCTCTTACCGCTTTTGTAAATTTTCAACAATAAGTACGGAATTTTCAACGAAAGATATAAATGACAAGATAAAAAAAATTGTACATGTTTTATCACTCTTGCTGTTTTTATTGAAATAACTACCAAAAAGGAAGAGGAAGCCTAGGAAGGCAAAAAATTGACGGAATATCCCCTCAATACTATTGTTTGTATTTCATTTATGAATAGAGCCATTTGTTTGAATTTAATTGAGAAATCTAATGTAATATAGTTAATGTATTGTAGGTAAATTTTTCAAAGAAATTAAAAATGCTCCTAAGATAGCAATACAACACAAAAAGGGTTATATATATATATATATATATATATATATTAAGAGGGGTGTTACATTCACAAGATTTTCACAACAAATATTAGGTGATTAGTTGTTATTGGTTTTAATTTGAATCTATCACTGACATTACATTTTTTTCTCACTAATAACAAACAAGTAACAACCTGCCACTTTGGATTTGTTGTGAAATGTTGTGGACAGGGTTTGTTGTGAAATGTTGTGGACATAACATTTCACATGTTTTAAAGGATTAAAGGAAGGAGAGAGAGAGAGAGAGAGAGAGAGGATAAACTGACAATTTTATCATTTTCACAACTCTATCACAATATTCACAACAAATCTTAAGTGGTAAGTTGTTACTAGTTTTAATTTGAATTTACCACTAAAATTACTTTTTTCACTACCAATAACAACCAATTATAACCTGCTATTTAAGTTTTGTTGTAAAAGTGTTATGAAAATGTTGTGAACATAATATTTCTCTTAGCTTAAACACATTTGGGGGAGGGGGCATGAATATATTGTATGGTTGCATACTTGCATGCAAATAGTTTTTGGTAAAATTGAGTATTCCTACATTTAATTTCAGTTTCCTTAGGGAAGGCCCTATTCATATTCAAAATTATTCATTTAAACGGTCACTAAAAATATTGGAAGAAACAGGTCTAAGATTAACACTTTTTATAAATTACTTTTGTTGAATTAAAATAAAAAGTAATGCATAAAACTTTTGTTTTCTATGTGAATAACGAAGAGAGATATAATTGAGAAGAAAAAGGGGGACCAGTGGACCTTTAGATCAGGAAAATTAACTTGGCTATTCATTTGGGTGCTGAGGAATACTAGAGTACATCAAGGACAAATATGGACAGATATAAAGGCTTGGAGTCTTGGTCTGAGTTTCATAAGAATGTCAAGAATTCATGGCTGCTGTTGTCCTTTCAGCTTTCTATTGTAGCTTGTAAATAAATATTTTTATTTTGTTTGTTTCTTAATAAATCCAACTACCCATGAAAATAAAATAAATAAATAAAGCTAACTGGTACATTTGAGAAATTAAAAAAATATAAATAAAAAAACAAAACAAAAACAAAAACAAAAAAGGCATTGCATGAAACTACGATTTATATTTATAGGCCTAAAAATGTACCCTGATCAAAGTTTTTTTGGGCATAATGATACGCAAAAACATTGGTGAAACATTAAACTCTTTTTTATATATATATATATATTAAAGTAAATCTATACTTATCAAGAGTCTTGTATTGTTATACCTTAGTGGTACACTGGCACTGTTTAATCTCTTTTATGGGAAGAATTATGGTTCATATCACTTCTCTCATTATTGTAATTATCAAATTTCTTTTAAAAATCCTGATTTGATTTTTTTTTTCTTAGAGCTAATTAAAGGAAAGGGAACGTAGATGAAGACCTTGTAAGCCTCAAGCCCATCTCAAAACTCCCAAAATAAGTTAGACACTTATAAGCTAACATCTAACTCCCTCCTTAGCAATATGATTTCATTAGCTTACTTCCAAATAGGAAGAGGGATATATTATGAAGACGTATGATCTAATTAAACTTGATGCACTACATTGGTCTCTCATTCTCCTTGAATTTTAGTGAAGTTGTTATTGTATGACCCAACAGGCTATAAGCTCACAATATTTTATTTCTTATAAAGTACAAATATATTTGTACAACAATCGGGGCCCATTTAGTAGTGGTGTTTAAGTATTTGCGTTCAATGATATGAAAACAGCAGTCTTAAATGTGTTGAGAAAACACGTACTTAAAGAATTCTTAATAGAAAAAAAAATGTGGAGTAACCAAAAGAAAAATAAAATACATGTGTTTACCGTACTCACAATTCTGACACTACAATTCATGTTTCTCATGGCACTACGTCAAAACCCAATAACAGCAATTCATAGGGTACCCAAAAGAAAAAACACGCAATTAATAATTTTATTAAGACATATAAGGATACAATGACACTTTTGTAGCAAAAAAAGAAGAAAAAAAAAAAATTCAAACTTCTATGTTTCAGAATTGCGCCTTGTGACACTTATTATGCTGTATTTGAAACCATGAAGAGTGCTATTTGGAGATCTAGCTCCATCGGTGTCTGTGTGAATCTTTAACAAATTAATGCCCTTCCCCACCTTTACCTGGGCCGCTGGAGGAGGGGGGACGTGGGGTTTGGTTTTGCTTGATTCCCCAGAGGTGAAGATCTTCAACAAAATAATGACCCTGTTTGGCTTGGCTTGGACTCATGGGCTTCGTCATGGCATGGTTATAATTTGGAGCATGCAAAGTGCGAGCTTGAATGGTAGAGAATACCATAACAAAGCCCAAGAAAAGGACTAGGACAACAAAACGGCAAGATTGGAGTTTTCCAGCCATGAATGTAGTATATATATATATATATATATATATATGTTTAACTTTTGTTAATAGAGAAAATGGGATGTGAAGTTGAGATGTAAATGTGTGGTATTTATAGGGAGAGATGGTAACTCTTAGATTTGTCAGATGTTAATGGGAAAATAATGCTTTGAATGGAATCGGAGGAAATGTACGATTCAAATTTTAAACGTTTGATGGATTAATGTGTCTATGCAAGGAAGCATGCAAGGAAACTCGGAAGGGAGAAAAAGAGAGATGGGTTAAACAATCGGGGTAGAAACTTGGGCAGCAAATGAACAAATTTCATTTTTGAAGAATGAACAATTGAGGTGGAATGTTAAGGCTTATCTAAGACTAAGAGTAAGCTTAGGTGAGCTTCAATTAGTCCAATTAGTGAAAGTCTTTTGCAATAAAAGATACAAAGTTTAGGGATACAAATTTTCTTACAATCTTTTTCACAACTATTAATGTGGCAAATTATGATCAAAATAATATTGTTATTTTCACATTAGTCCTCTATTAATACCACTTTATTAGTACTCTAGAATGAGAAAAGCCAATATTGGATCATTTGGATTTTGGAATTTCGATTCCCATCTTTGACCCAAAAATTTTCGGTACATATGTTTCAACTTTCAAGTTAAAGACCAGGTACAGAGTTAGGTCAAATGGCTTTGTTTTTAATAAAAAGAATATCAAATCAATATCTAAAGCTGCTCTAACGTGATTGATTTTGATTGTCAAAGAATAGTATCTGTGTTATTATTACTTTTTAATGACAAAATTTGTGGTTTGTTTAGATTGAGAGCAAGGGAGAGGAGTAAAAAAGAGTACATAAGAATTGACTCAAAATTAGCCTATTTTTAGTCAATTTTACTTTATTCTTCTCTACTTTCCATCTCAATCCAAACAGGCCCCTAGCTATAGCCTATAGTACCTTAAGTTTTTCTCTTAAAATTCAGTTATATGACTTTTTTTTTTTAATAGGATCGAAGTGTATTTTTAATTAAGTAACCACATTGCTGAATTTTAAAAAGAAACTTAAGGAACAACGCCTATATATTGTACCTAAAATTTGCCCATTTTCTAATGTACCAAAATTGTTAGTAACATCATTTTGATTCTAGGATTGAGATCTGGCACCTTGCAATACCACTTTTAAAAGGTTAGATTCCAAGTTAACTTTTTTTACTTTTAATCTTAACTCTTAATTAACCTTTTAACTTTTTACCCTTAAAATTTTTGTTTCTAACATCAAAATGCAATTGCACATTGCAATTGGACTTCAAAGTGAAAATACAATATTTTGCATTTTCTATAAATCTGCAGTGAAACAAAACAATTGAATTATACAATAAAAATGTAAAATAGACCTACTTTGGCAATGATAAGAGGCGGAGCTACATGTGCGAGTCCCCCCCCCCCCCCCCCATTTTAAAAACATTTTAATACTATATATAAATATTTAACATTTTAGTTATTAGCCTACCAAAATGGGACTCACCACCCCCCCCCCCCCGCGAGAATATTTGAGAAATTGTCCAATTGATCTAGTAGTTATAGAAAAAAAAAAAAAATTTCTCACATTCATTTTTTATTGTAAAATGTGTTCTTGTGTTTGTTAAAGTTTTGGATCATTCATATCTTTGAATACTTCATTGGTTCAATTGAAATTTCTTTACTCACTTTAGTAGACAATTTGGTAACTTATATTAAAAATGAAAACTTTAAAGATTCACTATAAAGGATACTAAATTATATGTGTGTATAGACATATGTGTTTGTGCATGTTTATGAAAGTTTGTATAAGCTAATAAATTAGTATTATAAGTTGGCCCATCAAACAAAAATTTCTAGTTACGCCCCTACCAATTATCACAACCAATTTTACACATGTTTTTACAACTAATTTATGTGGTAGAATATGTTTGGCTACCTGTGTTACTTTCAAATAAACTACTACTTTTTTTCCACTATTTACTATCAGCCTTATTAAATAATTGTGAAAATGAATATAAAAGTAGTTGTGATTCTAGAATTTTTCCACTTAATAGCAAGGGAGTCAATACCGTACCGGAAGCTATACCGGTTTGGCCAGCAGCACGATATATTTTGGATACCGGTCAATACCGATGTACCGTTTCGGGTTTACCGTTATTTTTTATATTTATAAATAAATAAATAAATATATGTATGAATGTGTGTGTGTATTATAATAAATATAAAAGTCTACCATAAAACATTTCCTCAATTCAAAACTAATTATTCATGGTTTTAGACTTTAGTATCAATTAAAAGAAAAAGAAAAAAAACACAATATAAAAAATAGAAAACTTAAAAGTTACCATTACATACTAAGAAAACAAATAATACTAATAAGTTAATGCAAATAAGTTACTATTCTGCCATAACAAAAATTCAAAAATTACAAAACTTTAAAAAAAAAATTATGTACCGGCTGGTACGCCTGGTACCGATCGGTATTGCCCGAAATTGGCTGGTATGGCTGATACATGGCCGGTACGGCCGGTATTTAAACCGATACGAAACATTGATGTTTTGATACCGGTATACATACCGATACAATACATACCGGCCGGTACGGGTGGTACCAGTACGGTATTGATTACCTTGCTTAATAGGCCAATATCCACTACTAATCTGGTTTGAGATAAGCCATTGAATGATGACTTCTACTATAGAATAATAGAAGTAAAATTCTCTTACAGCTTTTTTAAATTTTCAACAAAAAATATTAATGGCAACGATAAAAAATTGCACATGTTTTATTACCTCTGCTGCTTTTATTGACTGTCTAAATGAAATAACTACCAAAAAGGAAGAGGAACTATCTAAATGAAATAACTACCAAAAAGGAAGAGGAAGCCAAGGAAGGCAATAAATTGACAGAGTATCCCCTCAATACTATTGTTTGTATATCATTTATCAATAGAGCCGTTTGTTTGGATTTAATTGAAAATTTTAAGGTAATACACTTAATTTATTGTTGGTAAATTTTTCCTAGAAATTAAAAACTAGGATAGCAATTTTCATAGTAAATCCTATGTGGTTAGTTGTTTATTAGTTTTAATTTAAACTTATTACTGAAATTACTTTTTAGCCCACTAATAACAACCTGCTACTTTGGATTTGTTGTAAAAATGCCATGTCCATAACATTTCTCATTCTTTAAAGGAAGAAGTTATATATATAAATTGACAATTTTATCATTTTCACAACATTATCACAAAATTCACAACAAATCTTAAATGGTAAGTTGTTACTAGTTCTAATTTAAATCCATCACTGAAAGTGTTGTGGATATAGCATTTCTCTTAGCTTAAACACTTGGGGGGTGAATATCTTGTATGGTTACATGCAAATAGTTTTTGGTAAAAGTATTCCTACATTTCATTTTTGTTTCCTTAGGGAAGGCCCTATTCATATTCAAATTATTCATTCAAACGGAGGATCACTAAAAATATTGGAAGAAAATTTTTATAAATTACTTTTGTTGAATTAATATATAAAAAGTAATGCATAAAACTTTTGTTTTCTTTGTGAATAACTGAGAGATATTATTGAGAAGAAAGAGCGGGACCAGTGGACCGCTACACCAGGAAAATTAACTTGGCTATTCATTTGTTTACCGAGGATATTAATACTAGAGTATATCAAGGACAAATATATATGGACAGATATAAAAAGGCATGGAGTCTTGGTCTGAGTTTCATAAGAATGTCAAGAATTTGTGAAACGTAAACTTTTCTTTATATTAAAGTAAATCTATACTTATCCAGAGTCTTGTATTGTTATACCTCAGTACTGTTTTTTTTTTTTTTTTGATAAGTACCTCAGTACTGTTTAATCTCCTTTATGAGAAGAATTATGATTCATATCACTCTTTTCTCATTGCTGAAAATTGTAATTATCAAATGTTTTTAGAAAATCCTAACTTGATTTTTTTTTTTTTTTAGAAGTAATTAAAGGAAAATGAACGTAGATGAAAACCTTGTAAATGTAAGCCCCAAGCCCATCTCAAAACTCCCAAAATAAGTTACGACACTTATAAGCTAACATCCAACTCCCTCCTTAGCAATATGATTTCATTAGCTTACTTCCAAATAGGAAGACGGATATATCTTGAAGCCGTATGATCTAATTGAACTTGATGCGCTACATTGGTCTCTTATTCATCATGAATTTTAGTGAAGTTATTGTATGGCCTAACAAACTATAGGCTCACAATATTTTATTTATTGCAAAGTACAAACATATTTGTACAACAATTAGGACCCATTTTGTAGTGGTGTTTAAGTATTGGTGTTCAATGATATGAAAACAATGGTTTTAAATGTGTTAAGAAAACACGTGCTTAAAATATTCATAATAGAAAAAAATGTGGGGTAACCAAAAGAAAAAAAATACATGTGTTTACCATACTCACAATTCTAACACTACAGATTCATGTTTCTCATGGCACTACGTGAAAACCCAATAACAGCAATTCATAGGGTACCTAAAAGAAAAAACACGCAATTAATAATTTTATTAAGAGATCTTAGGATACAATGATACTTTTTAAGCAAAAAAAAAAAATTAACTTCTATGTTTCAGAATTGCGCCTTGTGACACTTATTATGCTGTATTCGAAACCATGAAGAGCGCCATTTGGAGATCTAGCTCCATCGGTCGGTGTCTGTGTGCATCATTAGCAAATTAATGCCCTTCCCCTTCACTTGGGCCGCCCCCGCCAGGATGTGGGGGTTGCTTTTGCTTGATTCCCCAGAGGTGAAGAACTTCAACAAAATAATGACCCTGTTTGGCTTGGCTTGGACTCATGGGCTTCATCATGGCATGGTTATAATTTGAAGCATGCAAAGTGCGAGCTTGTATGGTAGAGAATACCATAACAAAGCCCAAGAAAAGGACCAGGACAACAAAACGGCAAGATTGGAGTTTTCCAGCCATGAATGTAGTATATTATATGTTTATCTTTTGTTGATAGGGAAAATGGGATGTGAAGTTGGGCTGTAAATTTGTGGTATTTATAGGGAAAGATGATTACTGTATAAATGTGGAAAAAATGATGCTTCTTTGAATAGAATTGGAGGAAATGTACGATTCAAATTTCAAGCACTTGGGATTGGGAATTGGGATTGTGTCTATGTTAGGAAGCATACAAGGAAACTCATATGGAGAAAAGCAGAGATGGGTTAAACAATAGGGTTGGAAACTTGGGGAGCAATGAACATTTTTGAGTTTTGAAGAGTGAAAAATTGAGGCCAGAAGTTAAATTCAATCTTGTAGGGTGACAAAGCCATGAACAGGCAATTTGGAGTTTAGATTCCCGTCCAGATAGATTTCTTTGACCTTTTTTTTTTTTCGTTGCATATGCTTTACATTTCTGATCATGTAATGCTTCTAATTTTGCTTCTTTTTTTTGCTTATTTTATATCAAGTACAAATCATATAATAGATTCTAACTAGCTCAACTGATTAACTTTTTGATTGGTTGAATAAGAGATCTGAGATTTAATTTCCGCCTACACCAAAAACCAATTTGTATCTTACTTTGATAATAAAGAGTATAATCATCATAAGTGGACATCGTAAATTAAAACTCTTTAAATTTAAAAAAATAAGGATCATTATTGTTTATTTTCTTCTTTTGCTATGAATAGGTGTCAACATTTTGAGTAAATTACTGATTTCAGATTATATTTCTATGTTAACATAGAAAATACTACAAACCATGTTGGCAATTGATCAACCAATTTGACTGCTAATCTTTTTTAAGATAACCCATTGAAAGATAACATATGCCGGAGAAGTAAAATTTTCACTAGGTTTCTGTAAATACTCAACCATCTAAACAGTACATGTTTTATTACTCTTGCTGTTTTAACTTTTTATGGAGCGTCTAAAAAATTGAAATTAATTTCCTCAAAGCGTAAAAAGAAAGGAGAAGTCAAGGAGGAAAAAATCTGAAAGAATATCCACCCAATAAGTGATATTCGATATAAATGAAAATTAAAAACCCTCAGAGGCAGCAATGCACCACCTTTCTTTTTTCTTTTCTTTTTTCCTGATAAAGGAAGAAGTTATTTTTAATTTTTTTTTTATATAAAAAAAAGAGAGAAAATAGTTTTTGGTACAGGAATTCCTATTTTTAAATTTAGTTTCTTAAGGGAAAGCCCTATTCATCATCAAATTATTCATTCAATTGATGGATCACTAAAAATATTGGAAGAAACAGGTTTAATATTAAACATATTTTTATAAATTACTATTGTTGTAGTTATAATTAAAAGTATTGCATAGGATTTTTCATTTTTATTTTTATTTTTGGTGAATAAGTAAGAGAATTTATTGAGAAGAAACTTGACTAGTGACTATTGCATTTGGCTGCTGAGGAATACTAGTTGCAGTTTAACTATCACCAGGTCCACCACAAGTGGAAGTAGGTCTAGATTATTCTTTAAAAAAAGGATGAAGAGGAATAACGTCAAAATTGATCTACCATGGACTTCAGTGTATATGAGAATATGTAAATTATTATGCAATAGATAAAAGAGATTACAAAGTTATGTTGTTTTAATATTATGATTTATGGTTTTCAAAATATATATATATATATATATATAAATATTATGATTTATGAGAATCAACCTGTTCTACCATATATACTTGTAGACAACTTATTTCGCTTCTCAATTATGATACATATCCTTTTTATTTATGGTTTATTTTTTCATCATGTAATTCTCCAGCCCTATTTTAGTAAGTGCTCTATTTCAAAATCTCATTTCATTTCTGGTTCAAATCTCATGGCTTTATTTAAACCAACTAACTATTTTATGAAGAATCAACTTTTCACTATTTTTGTCCAACTTTGAAATTTTAATGATTAAAAATTTTATTAAAAAAAAAAAAATAGGTGTTGTGGAGAGTGCATTGTGCTACAGTGTACTAAGCTTTCCTTCCTCAGCGTCTCCTTCCTCTTCCTCATTCGAACCCTCATTAAGTTATAAACTTTTGTGTGAATATGCTGTGTTTATAACTGTGCTCTTGATGTTAATAATAGTTTGGGATGAGCTGTGGGCCTATGTAGACCAACCTCCACAACCATGTATGTTTTAATTTAAAGACTAAATTAAGACTATCTCACTACAGGTTGTGTTGAAAAATCTCATTGAAAACCGTTTGCCTTGGTAATGTTGGGAACTAAAAAGATTTATTCTATCTTATTCATAAACCAGCTGGACAATTTCCCTTACTTTTAGAGTAGAGATTAATTAATTAATTAAGAAAGTAATTAATTTTCTTTTGTATGCTAATTAAGTGTGTTTTTAATTTGTTCATAATCTTCAATGAGCCATGTAATTATTCTCTCTCTCTCTCTCTCTCTCTTATTTTATTTTATTTATAATATATTATAGAGAAATGCTAATAGATGTCCTTAGGACAATTGAATAAACTATATTAGGAAAGTTTTGACACCATTTTATAGGAAATATAAAAAAATTGTAAAAAAAAAATTAATTGTTTTATCATTTTTCCTATAAAATTTTTCTAAAAATAATTCCAAAACCAATGCTCTTAGAGCATCCGTTAACATTTTCCTATATTATATAAAGTGTGTTATTGATTGATAAGTGTGTATATATAAAGTGTTTAGGGGTCTAGGAAAAAATGTTACTATAAGGTTAGCAACATATTGTAACTATCTAAAAAAAATGTAATTTTTTTAAAGAGAAAATGCTTAATTAGGAGTATCTGATTATTCCTAAATCACAATAATCATCCAAAAAGATCAACGCTAACAAGCAATAATATATGTTTTTACTTGACCTTTCAAAATATCATTCAAAGAGACCAACTTTCTCACAAGATCGAGCAGTGATCCCCCAAATGTAATAAATAAATAAATAATGAAAAAGAAAACAAAAAAAAAAAAAAAAAAAAAAGAGAGAAGAAGAAGAAGAAGAAGAATAAGAATAAGAAGAGAAGCTTTTATTGTGCAACCCAACCGATCGACTATATATAGCCTACTATATTTTATTTGTTTGCATTCATATTACTTATATTGCACATCTATTTGTTCAACACTTGTACTTCCGCAGCACTTTGTTTCTCAAATGCTAATACTACCAATTCATGTTTCTCATGGCACTACGTCAAAACCTGGTAACAACAATTCATAGAGTACCCAAAAGAACAAACATGCAATTAATTGTTTTATTAAGAGATCTAAGGAAACAGTGAATTACAAAATCAAAAAATAAAAAATAAAAAATAAAAAAAAATAAAGGGAAACAGAAAACTACAAAACCAAACTTCTATGTTGAAGTACTGCATGCGCCTTGTGACACACTTCACTGAGCTGTATTTAAACCATGAGGGGCACTATTTGGAGATCTAGTTTCATCGGAATTAGTGTGAATCATCAAAAACTTAATGCCCTTCACCATCGCTTGGACCGGAATGCTTGCGTCCCCAGAGGTCGAGAACTTCAGCAAAATAATGATCCGTCCCTGCTAATTGGCTTGGACTCATTGGTTTCGTCATTGCACGGTGGTGATGGTGATGATTTGGTGCATGCAAAGTGCGTGCTTGTATGATAGTGAACACCGTAACAAAGCCCAAGAAAAGGACTAGGACAATAAAACGGCAAGCTTGGAGTTCTCTAGCCATGAATGTATATAGTAGTATTATCTTTGTTCACAGATAAATGAGGATGTGAAGTTGGGCTGTAAAGTTTGGTATTTATAGAAAGAGATGGTAACTCGTAAATTTGGAGGAAATGTACAATGCAAATTTCAAACACTTGATGGATTGTGTCTTTGAAGGAAGCGTGCAAGGAAACTCATATGGAAAAAACGAGAGGTGTGTAAAACATTTGGGTTGGAAACTTGGGGTGCAATGAACTTATGAACACATTTGAGTTTTGAAGAGTGAATAAAAGTTAGCTTATTACCACAATAATTTTCACAATTTTGGTCACTATTCGTTTATTTGGTAAGTTGTAAGTGGTGAAAAAAAATTGTAAATCCATAATTATACCACTCGTAAGTCACCACGTGGAGAAGTGAAAATAATTGGCATACGAAACTTACTCGGTGAAAAAAACTTACTCAGTGAAAAATTGAGGCCGGAAGCTATAAGGTCAATCTTGTAGAGTGAGAAAGTCAATAACTGGTAATTTTGAATTTAGAAACTCGTCCACATGGTTTTCTTTGACCATATTTATTTCGGTGCATATGCTTCATGTTTCAGAACAATGTAAATGCTTCAAACTTTGCATTTTTTTTCGAGCTTCCTAATGTGTCGGTTTATATACAGTCAGTCAAAGTCGATGTTAATTGTCAAAGAATACGTGCTATTGTTGTTTTTTTCTTCATTTGCTAAGAATAGGTGTCAAATTAGTCAGTAACTAACTGTTTTTTGGATTATATGTATTTTATTTTAACATGGCAAAATGCTATAAATTACTTTATTACCAAGGCGCAAACACACTTTCCCAGCTTACATCTTCATCCTATTTATATTTTGTGTATTGTCTGGATTATTGATTTTATAAAATATTAATTTGATATCAAAATTGACAGACACAATAGACAAGAAAGTTACAACGGTTTTTACCCTTATACTTGGAGGACCTCAAAGTGATAATAATACAAGATTTTGCATTTTCTGTACTGAAACGAAACCAAGATATTATACAATAGCAGGGGAAAAAAGAAAACTGTTGGCAATTGATTTGCCAGTTTGCACTGCTAATCTGTTTTGAGATAAGCCATTGAAAGATAACATAGATAGTAGAAGTAAGAGTTTCATGAAGCGTTCTCATCACTTCTGTAAATATTCAACAATAAGTATGGATTTTCCAACAAACTTTCAACCATAGAAAATGTTGGCAATGATCACAACTGGGCCGGTCTATCTAATTATTTGAATATATATATATATATTGAGACAAGTTATTTGAATATCTTGTATGGTTACATGTAAATAGTTTTTAGTATGACTGTGCAAGTATTCCTATATTGAAATTTGGTTTCTTTAGCCCTGGCTCTTCTTATTCAAATTATTCATTAGCTGTGGATCACTAAGAGAGAGTTTGGATACAGATGAAATAGTCTGCATTTGCGTTTTCTGTGGGTCCCGTTCATTGTTCATAGGACCCACAAGTATGAAATTTGACAAATCAACTTTAAAATTAGGTTCCACAGCACTATTCACACATTTAAAAATTATTTTCTTACAGTGTTTTCAGTTTTCAACAATAAGCAGTATTTAAACAGACCCTAAATAAATTGGAAGAAATAGGTATTTATATATAAATTACTATTGATGAAACCAATTTTGTCAGTTGATAGGTTCGTTCAGACGGAATACAACACGAATGAGTCTGAGACCTGCAAAAGAATAACAATGGTATTTCTCTCCTTCTAGTCACCGACATAGTGCCTATCAATGAGACTCTGATGATAAAGTCAAAAGTTGAGATAGAGAAATAATAAAAACTAAGAATGCATTTCAATATTTATGGATGTGAATGTATGTATCTATGTACATGTCCGTAAGAATGTATATCAACGTACCTTTGTTTAGGTTCTTAGGTGGTTTATATAGATCTCTGACTTCTCTAACCGTTAGAGGCCTTCAATGGTGGTCTTAATGGCTCTTGTAACGCTTCTAGTCACTTTATAAGGTGATTGATTATCCTACCAACGATCATGTACAACCGTGTGTCCATTAGTAAGTAGTAACGGCTCATGCATTAAATACGTATTTATAGTATTTTGGTCGTCCAATGACACCAAAGGCTTCTTTGGCCTAAGGAAATTTCTTGGTTCATCAACTATTATGTTGGTTATAAATTATAATAAAAAGTAGTATTGCATAGAATTCATTTGATGAATAAGAGATTTTATTGACAAGTATGAGGGTGGGGGACTAGTGGACCCCAGACTATGGTTCGCTTTTGGCTTATGAGGAATACGATAGTGTATCAACTATCAAGAATGAGGAGAATATAGTTGAAGCATTAAATGAGGATGTAAAGGCTTGGAGTCTCAGACAGAGTTTCGTATGAATGTCAAGAATTCATTGCCACCATCATCCATGCATTTTTCTTTTGTAACTTGTAATAAATATTTCTATTTTTATTTTCTTAATAAAGCCATTTAGCGAAGATTTTTGTAGTTCAATTGGTATTTCATGGTGTTTTCTAGATAAATTCTAATTATTTTTTTAGAGCATATATAAATATATGCAAAAACAAATGTAAAACTTTATAGTTTTCTTTTATACTAAAGTAAATCTTAATTTGTCAATAATTTTGTACTTTAATGTTATTGTTTATTCTTCTTTTTAGGAAAATTAAGATTCAAATCACTATTCCTCTATCATTATAACTATCAATTATCAATAAAAAATAAATAAAAGCAAATCCTAGCTATATGAGTGTGTGTAAGTAATTAAATGAATTGGAATGAGTAGATGAAGACGTTATTAATGTAAGCCCCAAGATCATCTCAAAATTCCTCTATCGTTATTATTATTTTTGTTTGAGAAGATAAAGTCATAGGATTTAATTGAACTTGACGTGCTACATTGTAAATAAAATATTTTGAAAAATGCTTTTTTTTTTTTTTTTTGTTAATCTCAAAACAACCTTATAATGAGAAGTGCATTCCTCAAAATGCGAAGAAGATTTAGGTTCATGTAGCTACCGATTAATTTATGAACTAACCATTAGGGCTGTCCAACCCAACCGGTGGCTCGACCCACCCGGTAAATCCGACTGAACCCTGGTCGACTACCGGCAGACCCATCTACTTCGACAGTTAGTGGCGGGTCTATTTCTCTAAAAACTGAAACCGTCGATTCGGTCTCAGATTTTCTCCCCATAACTAAGAAACTTGAACCAACCAAGATAAATCATTTTCTAGTGAGATCTTGGCTAGATCCATGAAATCTCCAAAGGATTTGGTGAGATCTCTTTGGATATGGCAAGAACTCGCCGAATCTGGTGAGATTTCACCAAATAGGTGAAAATATCACCAAAATTTCGTCGATTTTTGCTGTTAACTCACTAGATTTTGGCTGATTTTTAGATCTCTAACTCTAACCATACCAACCGTCATTCGTTGAAGGTCGGATCTGCCAGATCCAATCAACTACTCCGGTCAGCGGCAGGTTGAAGTTTTGACCACTCGATTTGTTCAGGTCAGTTTCGGGTTGGGCACAAACCCGACCCGTGGACAGGCCTACTAACCATCTAGATAATATAATAATAATAAAAATAATAAGTAATGCATTATGAATAGATTACAAATATGTGATTGGCCTATTACAAATAGTATTTAGTTCCACTAATTAGTAATGTTACGAACACAATATTTTCACAACTTACTATGATTGTAAGTTGTTATTGATTTTCACCTAGAACCAAAACAAAACAAAACAAAAACAAAAACAAAAACAAAAATTACATATATGATTCATTGTTCTTCCAGTAATGCATGGATCCCATTATAAGTCTATAATGAATGGCACCAAAATAAGCACAAAGAATGATAGGCGGTGAATGGTGTTGATCACAAATGCAACTTTTTTATTTGATCCTAAACTATATAAGAGCATCTCCATCAGCTCATGTATAATCTTGTATAATAGAAAAAGATCCAATTTTTACACATTTTGTCTCAAAAATGCTCCACATCAGTTCTTGTATAAATGTGTAAAAATGTGTATGATTATTCACTTGCTACAGTAACCGTGTATATTTACACGGTTACTGTGCTCTTCTATTTATTATTTTAATAATTTATTCTCTCTCATTGTCTCTGGGTCATACGCTACGCATCTCACAATTCTCACCTCACTCTCCCTTTCGTCATCTGATCAAATCATCCTCCATTGCCGCCGATCATCTTTTACTTGCCACCAATAAATTATCAAGCCATGCGATCGGCGACCATCAAACCATGCTGATCATCCATTGCCGTCGATCATCGAACCACGCTGATCATCAAACCACGTCGATCACCAACCACGCCGATCAAATCATTAAACGAAGGCCTCTCCGATCATCAAACCTTGCCGATCAAATCATCAATGGGTTTCGGGTTGGGTGGGTGATGATGGCTTGACTAGGTTTCAGGTTTGGTGGGTGATGAATGGGTTTGGGATTGAATGGATTTGGGATTGACTAGGTTTCAGATTGAGTGAGATGGTTTTTCTTGATGATGGTGGCTGGGTGGTGATGATGGTGGCTGGGTGTGGAGGGATCGTTGGTAGTGATGGGTCTGTGAGAGAGAGGGCCGGTGAGAGAGAAAATAATAAAAAATCGTAAAAAAATGAATATTTTATTAAATAAATGTGTAAAATAGATAAACTGATGTGTATGGTTTGTAAAAGTGAGTGTGTAAAATAGAAAAAGTAGCTTCTTTCGTGTAAAATAGATGAGAAGTTTGCATCCACTGATGTGGATACTCTAAGAATGGTGGGTTTTTGTGGTTCAGGTGAGGTACCAAAATCTTTATTAATAATAATTTAATAATGAAGTATCACGTTGACCTTTTTTTTTTTTTCCTTTTTTTGAGAAAAAGTTAAGCTCTTTTAATAAAGAGCTTACCTTGACCTACAACAATTCATGGTCTTTTTGTGCCCACCGCATTTAATTAGACTTCTAGTTTTTGACCGTTAAACAGTATTTAATGACAACAACAGGCGAGAAACGTGTTACTGGTGCAACAGGTGAGCAACAACTAAAAGCACTTGCAGCAGTGGAGCTAAATAGGTATATAGCTATTTTAGATGTGCCAAAACACAAAAAAAAACTCCTTTGCAGCAGTGGAGCAATAACTAAATCTTTTAGCTGAATTGCTACAGTGCACATCTATCTATAGATGTGCACTGTAGCTCACATCTAAAAATAAAAAGTAATTTTTTATTCCCCGGATACAACTTGCTTCTTTTTTCTTTTTTCTTTCTTTTATCCCACCAGTCTCTCATTCACTTCTCTCATTCAGCTCAAGTCTCTCAACCTCTCACTTTCTCAACTCCAGCAAGTCTCTCAACCTCTCACTCTCTCGACGTCACCGACACCGGCACAACTCGCCACCACAGACCGCCCACATCGCCCTCACCGACCCACAAACCCACATCGTCCTTACTGACCCACAGACCCACTTCACCCTCACCGACCCAGCCACCGTAGACCCACATCGCCAATCGCCCATCTTCCTCTATTCGCCGATCTCACTCACCCAGCCGCCACAGAGCCATCTCGCTCTAACCCAAGCCCCAAGCCACTGTTGCCATCCATCTCTCTTTTCTCTTTGCTATGATTGTGTTTTTTTTTATGTATTTTCATATGGGTTTGGTGGCTATGGTGGTGGTGGTTGATTTTGGCTATGGTAGTGGTGGTGGATGATTTTGACAGTGGGTTTGTGGATGTTTTTGTTTTTTTTTTTTTTTTCTATGTTGTGTTGTGGTTGCCAAAGTAGAGTGGTGGTTGTGACTGGTGGTGGTGGTGGTGGTGGTGGTGGTTGTGGCTGTGGTTGTGACTGTGGCTGATAGTAGAGGTGGTTGTGGTATGGTTTTTTTGGGTAGTGGAGTATATTATTTTATTGTATGGGATATATTATTTTATTGTGTTGAAAGCTAAAATAGATCCATTGCTGCAGCATATGTATAGGTAAAATAGATAAAGTAACTTTTGGTGGAGTTAAAAAGCTAAATTTTTAGCTCCACTGCTGTGGATGCTCTAACACACTATATTTCAAAGAAAGAAATTAAACATGCACAGCACAACAATTCAGATATTTCTTTTTGTTTTCTTGTTTTAGTTAACTAGATCTGGATTCCTATCAAATTATTTGATATTATTATTAAGTATTTTTTTTTATATTATTATTAAGTAAGTACCATATAAATCACAGATTTTAATTTAAGCTATATATGTTTATTTTATCTTCCATTCCATTCTATTTCTCAAATTTAAAAATAAAGAATACAATTTATACCATATAAATTTGGTGAATTGTTATTTTAGGCATTAAATTTAAATATTATCACTTTAATCATTAAACTTTGATAACTTTGCTTTTTTTAAGTCCTTCCAAGTTCTATCCATTGCCAAAACAATGTTAACTTTGAGTTTAGTTTTTTTTTTTTTTTTTACATAACAAAATATCACAATAAACTGAGTTGTCAATTCATTATAGGTTAACATAAAATAAAATAAGATTATCTCAAGACCCACGATAACTCAAATGTTATAGAAATGTTGTGAGATTTTGTTGTGCTTATATACCTTCTCAAACTCTTTTCTTTTATAATGTGAAGTGGCATCGTTTTAAGAGGTTTAACTTACGGTATGTTTCTCATACCCTTTTAGTGGATTTAAAAAAAGATTGAAAATTATAATTCACCAAATATTTTAGGTGTAAATTATATTTATTTATTGGTAAAAATGCAAAACTGACCCTCTAACTTTTACTCTTTTTCATTTCAGTCCTCTAACTTTCAATTTTGTCAATTCAGTATTCTATCTTTCAATTTTTGTCAATGCAAGATTCCGTTAAATCCCAGTTATGCTGCCGTTAATGTCACTGAGTTTTTCCCCCTTTTTTTTTTTTATTTCGGAATTGAGGTGTGTGATCTATGGCCTCGACTTGGTCTTCGTCAGGCTGATGTTCCTGAACACGAACGCCGACAGGACCTTAAATAGGACCGAGGTCCCCTTGTCATGCGCGAACACATTACTCATCTTGAATGGGCGGTCGGTGTGAGGTATTATGGGCTTTCGGGCCAACATGATGAACCGGGTCACGTTCCTCGAGTCGTCCTAGATTCCATCGACAAGTATGTTCATCCCGCCGTGTCGTTGACTTCCTTACGTGCAACGTTGAGGTCGAGTTTCGTGAGGGTGAGTTCGCATTGAGCTAAGGCTTGTGGGTGTGAGATGACTCAAGTCAAGTACTCTTTTCGAACCCCTGGTAAAGCCAAGAGGTAGTGGTGTACGGGTAATTGGACCTCACCGACTATGTGAAGGCAATGGCGGAGTAAGAGGTCATAGTTTCAGAGTACGTGCCGGGAACACCTTGGTAAGCAACCCGAAGCTGTGGCCCGTGCATCGGAGCCGGCGACAGGTCTGTAATAGTTACGACTTCGCCAGCAGATTCTTGTTGTTGTTGTTTTTTTTTTTTTTTTTCAGATTTTTCTTTTTTCCTTTTAATTCCAAAATTAAAAAAAATATAAAAAAATAAAAAATAAAAAAAATAAAAAAAAAAAAGAAAACGGCATCGTTTCAGTAACATTAATGGCAACCTATAATTAGATTTTAACGGAATCCTATATTAACAAAAATTAAAAAATAGAAGACTAAATTGACAAAACTAAAAACTAAAAGCCTGAAATGAAAAAATTAATAATAATAATAAGGGATAATTACACATAACCCACCTGTGGTTTGAGCGAAAATCACTTTGCCTACCCGTGGTTTGAAAAGTATCACTTAACCCACCTGAGGTATGTTTCCGTCACTCTCCGTAACCCACCTCGGTCTCTGCCGTTACAAAAACACCTTGTAACCCCAAAACAGAACATAACGCGAATCAAAACCCCCAAAACTCAAACACTTTTCGAGAGAGACACCCAAGGTGCAATCAGGCTTGTTCTTCGCGGTTTGGAGCGTGTGGAGAGGGAGAAAGCACTTCTTTTGCATCATCGAACCTGGGCAAGGTATGTGTGATGTTTTTTCATCTGCATTTGGCTTCTTGATGTCATTTTTTTATGGTGACCCACCCACGTAGTTAGGTTTTGCTGTTCATCTGCACAATAAAATTTTTTTTGTATGTTAAATTAGCATTTTGCGATTTATGTGTAGAATCGCTTAGAATATGCATTTTGCTATTGTTGTTTCTATAATGCATTTTGTCAATGATTGCACTTGTTTGTGAAGTGTGGGTAGTGTGGTCCCTATGAATTTGTTGGGAGTCTGGTTTTGCATGTGCTTTATGTGGTCCTTTGTCCGTGTGTTGTTGTCAATTTGTTGCCTTGTTGTCTCTTTTGGCTTCTTCTCACTTTCTGCATGTCAGTGTGTGTAAACATTGAGACTTATTTTAATTGCAGATGGATGATGTCACATTTGACCTTGAAATTCATGTTGGGGGATGTTTTGTGGAGGAGCCAACCATACAATATGTGGGTGGGTCTGTACGTTTACTGACAGAGATTGACCCTGACAAGTTGAGTTACTTTGAAATTAGGGATTTATGCCATCTAGTTGGTGCTCCTAAGGAACACAGTAGATATAAGTATTTAATTCCTGATGGTGATCTACAGCATGATTTAAGAGACATAGAAACAGATACAGATGTTGTAAACATGACTAACCTTCATAAGGCATGGTATGCTGAAAAAATCATAATCTATACTGACATAGATGTGGAGCCATTGGCAGTTGAGTATCCTGATGCAGGGGGAGTGGCAGATGGTGGCGTAGGTGGTGATGCAGGGGGAGTGGCAGGTGGTGTAGGTGGTGATGCAGGGGGAGTGGCAGATGGTGTAGGTGGTCATGCAGGTGGTGATGTAAGTGGTGATGCAGCAAGGGTTGAAATAGAATTGGATAGTGATGATGATGAAGATGATGAGAATGATGATGAGAGTGATGATGAAGAAGATGTTGAGGATGTTGACATTGATGCAAGAGATGAAGAACAGAATGTTGAAGGAGATGATGATGATGATGATGATTGGCTAAATGAAGGCCTAGAGGGGGATGGCTTTGGTGATGATGTATTTGCTGCTCAAAAATCAGCTCCACAAGGTTCTGCTCCCAATACAAACCCAGAATCAAGCAATGCACCCCACACAGCCCCAGAATCAAGCAATGCACCCCACACAGACCCTGAGTGGGCTGAGCCAGCCCTTGAGGATGACCTGGTAAGCATGGATGGGTCTGATGATGAGCAGGAACCTGAGCAAGTGGAGTTTAATGCTAAGAGTGACATGAGAAATGTTGTACTGAAGAAGGAGATGAAGTTCCCTAATGCAAAGGTGTTCAGAGCTGCTTTGAGGGAGTATGCAATCAAAAAACCTGTTGACATCAAATTCAAGCTTAATGAGAAGACCAAGATATCAGTTCACTGCAAGAATGGGTGTGGGTGGAGATGTTATGCATCTCAAATAAGTGGAGAGCTAACATTTCAAATTAAGACCTTGACTGATGACTGTACTTGTCCCAAGTCTTTCAAAAACAGCCAAGCAACATCAGCTTATGTTACTAAGAGGTTCATTGAGGATTTTAGCAAAAATCCAAATTGGGAGGTGAGTGGTGTACACAACCATGTGATGCAAAATTTATCTGTTGACCTAAGTGTAAACCAAGTGTATAGGTCAAAGAGAAAGGCAAAGGATTTGATAAATGGAGATGAGCAACTGCAATATGGTGTCCTTAGGGACTATGCACAAATGATAACCACTGTAGACAAGGGGAGTAGGGTTATATTGCAGACAGAAATGGCTGAGGAGACTTCCCAGCCAAAATTTAAAAGGATGTATGTTAGGTTCAATGCTCAGAAGGTAGGATTTTTAGGTGGATGCAGGCCATTTATAGGTTTAGATGGTTGTCACATAAAGCACAGATTTGGTGGGCAAATCTTATCTGCCACTGCCAAGGATGCAAATGACAACATTTTTCCAGTAGCCATGGCTGTTGTGGAACAAGAAACCAGGGAGTCTTGGATATGGTTTTTGGAAATTTTTGCTGATGATATAGGGAGGCCAGAGGAGCTTCAGTTGGTCTTCATTTCTGATAGGCAAAAGGTATGCAAGTTTTGTTTTGTTCAGTTACACTTGAATAGTTGACTTTGTTTGCTGAACTAACTTGTTTTGTTTGTTTGTTTGCTTGCTTATTTACAGGGGCTTATACCTGCAATAGAGACACTATTCCCTACCGTGGAGCATAGATACTGTGTGAAACACATCTACAACAATTTCAAAGTTGATCACAAGGGATTGGAGCTGAAGGATGCATTGTGGAGGTGTGCTGCTGCCACAACAGTAAGGGAGTTTGAGAGATGCATGCAGTACATAAGGGATTTGGATGAAAAGGCATATGAGTATCTTGCAAACATTGCACCTGCACAGTGGACAAGGTCACACTTCACTCATAGGGCCTTAACAGATTGTTTGGTAAATAATTTGAGTGAGTCTTTTAATGCAATGATATTGAAGTCTAGGGACAAGCCTATCTTGGCAATGTTGGAGTGGATTAGGGTTAGACTTATGACTAGGCTTTACACAAAAAGGGAAGGGATACAGAAGTATGCTGGAAAGTTGTGTCCAAGCATACAAGATAGGTTGGAGAAATTGAAGGTTGAAAGTAAGGCATTTAGTGCTACCCCAGCTGGTAGTTTCCTTTATGAGGTAGGCAGTCAGTATGAGAGGCATGTAGTTGATTTGGTGAAGAAGACATGTAGCTGTAGGTCTTGGGATTTAAATGGCATTCCCTGCAAACATGCCATAACAGCCATTTATACAAAAATTGAGACACCAGAAGACTATACCCACCCATGCTACTTCAAAGAAACTTACATGGAGATATACAAGGAGGTACTTCCTCCCATGCCTGGCCAGTCAGAATGGGCTGAGACTGGACAGCCTGCTCCCCTGGCACCTCACATATACAAACCACCAGGCAGACCACCCAAGCAAAGAAAGAGGGCTTCTGATGAGCCTAGGAACCCTTACAAAGCAAGTAGACAGAATAGACCTGTAAGATGTGGGAAATGCAAAAAGGAAGGGCATAACTCAAGAGGGTGCAAGGCTGGCATCACTGGGGAGACACCATGGCAGAGGAGACAGAGACTTCAAAGAGAAAAAGCTGTAAGTAATTAGGATTTAAATGGCAAAAAACAAAAAAAAAAAAAACTTGTTTTTAAACTTACAATAGACACTGTATTGAAACTGGGTTTTGTTGCAGGCAAGGAAAGGGGTGCCTGCACCTAGATCTGCACCTCAGCCTGCACCTCAGCCTGCACCTCAGCCACCATCCCAGCAGCCTACACAGACCTACAACATGATGTCTGCCACTCAGCCTTCATCCTCACAGCAAGGAAATCAACCTAGGCCATCTCACAAGAGAGCAGGATGGTTCTCTTCCTCGCAACCAGAGTTTCACACACCTAGGGAGACCTGGGATACCTTACCAAGATCTTCACAAGTAACTTAGTCCTGGATGGTTGTGTAACTTGGGATATTTTTTAACAAGTGGATCTATTTTTTATTTTGTAGCCTTCACATGCAAGTGAGAGCACTGGTGGTGTGAGGACTAGAGGACAGCTTGCTGCACAAAGGCCACCAAAAATGAATCCAGTGGGTGGAAAGAGGAAAGAGTAAAGGCAAGAAATGAATGAAGCTAGTGGGTACGCATGCCAGCATTGGAAGTAAACCTAGTGGGAACATGTGGGCCTTTTTGGTTTTTTTTTTTTTGTGAAGACCACTGTTGGCCTTTTGTAATTATCAATTAGTGTAAAAAACAGTCACTGCTGGCCTTGGAATGTGCTTTTTTGTAATTACTAATTAGTGTAAAAAACAATCACTGCTGGCCTTGGAATGTGCTTTTTTGTAATTAAGGTACAATATGGAAGTTGTGATATTACAGTTTGTATGGAACAATATTTGTCCAAACTAGATTATATGGAAGTTTATTTATTGCTACTACAAATTGTGTCCAAGTATATTATTTTTATTGTGGAATGGTATGCACAACCAAATTATATGAAAGTTTATTTATTGCTACTACAAATTGTGTCCAAGTATATTTTTCTAATAGAGTGTATGGGAAGTTTTTATTGTGGAATGGTTGTTATGGTATGCACAGCCAAATTATATGGAAGTTTATTTATTGCTACTACAAATTATGTCCAAGTATACTTTTCTAATACAGTGTATGAAAGTTTTTATTGTGGAATGGTTGTTATGGTATGCACAGCCAAATTGATAATTGACCATTACTTCTTCCATTGAATGGTTGTTAGGATATGCACAAAATACTCAGAATTGACCAATTCTTCATTCATTGACACATCAAAACATTACATCAGTAGGCTAGTGCTATTACAATACAAATTCATTAACACCATTGCCATAACTATCTCTACTAACCAAGTAACTATTTCAGGGGCAACAATCTAGGTCTCTTCACTCCAGAGAACTCAATTGAGCCAAAACACAACAACATAACAATAACAAAAAAGATCCATGACAAAATGCATGCAGACTTCCACATTCTTTGCTTCTCTTCAGCAAGAATGGCTTTTTCCTTAGCTTTTGCACAGACAGCTCGAGCCTTTCTCTCCCTCTCCTTGGCTTTGGCTTCCTCTTCAAGAGCCTTTTCTGCCATTTGCCTAGCTTCTTCTGCCGTTTCCAGAGCTGTCCTTTCCCTCTCATTTGCAAGTTGGAGAGCAGTCTGAAGCCTAGACATCTTCTCTAGAGCCAAAGGTGCAGCTTCATTCCCACGAGGACAGGTTGGGTTATCAATCCAAACAAAGAAAGGACACTTAGGACCAACCTTATAACGGCTACAACCCAAGAACCTCCTCCCAAAATTGTGCAAACTCAAACTTGTTCTCAAAACACAAGTCTGCTCATTGCACATATGTCCACATGAACCCGAGAAATTACCACTTGATGAAGACATCTCAACATACCACGATTCCTGGATTTAGACTTTCACACAGTAAGTTCACACTTGAACAAAATCTGAAACCCTAAATCAGGAACAGAGCCAAATGCAGATGAAAAAACATCACACATACCTTGCCTAGGTTCGATGATGCAAAAGAAGTGCTTTCTCCCTCTCCACACGCTCCAAACCGCGAAGAACAAGCCTGATTGCACCTTGGGTGTCTCTCTCGAAACGTGTTTGAGTTTTGGGGGTTTTGATTCGCGTTATGTTCTGTTTTGGGGTTACAAGGTGTTTTTGTAACGGCAGAGACCGAGGTGGGTTACGGAGAGTGACGGAAACATACCTCAGGTAGGTTAAGTGATACTTTTCAAACCACGGGTAGGTAAAGTGATTTTCGCTCAAACCACAGGTGGGTTATGTGTAATTATCCCTAATAAGGGATAATAATAATAAATATAAAATATAAAATAAAATAAAAAAATCAGTTTTACATTTTTACCTTATTTATTTGTTATTTTGTGTTACCAAAATTGTTTTAGAGACTAACCCAAAACAGGGAAAAAAAAAAACTAGTAATAAATTAACAATAATGACATATTGGGTAGGCACCTAGCAAACCGGCATTTGCCAGTAATGGTAACTGCAATTTCCAGCGAATGTTTCGGTTACGCCTTCTTATAGCCAGAGAGAAGACACAGACACACACAGAGCGAGAGACAGATTCTCAGAGAGAGAGAGAGAGAGAGAGAATTAGGTCTCAGTTTGCAGAAACTGAAACTCTTTCTCTCTCTTCCTCTCCGTTTCTGCAAAAACAAACAGCCCTAATTTTTGTGCGCGTATTGGAAAATGTCGTCGGCAGAGCGAGCCTCGCCTGCAGAAACCGACGAAATGAACGAGTCATTCTTCGCCAAAAGAGGCTGCTGTTCATGGATTCCGTGCGTGGGACGATCAGAGCGAGCCTCCTCCGCCGTCGGATCGTCGTGGTGGGAGCGCATACGGACGGCGGAGATGAACGACGACGACAAGTGGTGGGTCCGGAGTTGGAGAAACTTCCGGGAGTGGTCCGAGATCGTCGCCGGCCCGAAGTGGAAGACCTTCATTCGCCGGTTCAACAAGAACCGGTTCAACAGGACGAAATTCCAATACGACCCCTTGAGTTACGCGCTGAATTTCGACGAGGGTCCGGGGCAGAACGGTCATTTGGATGAGGATTACTTGGGCCGCGATTTCTCGTGCCGTTTCGCTTCCATTCCGGCCTCCGCTAAATCGTCTATGGATTTCGGAAAAGACGCGCCGGTATTCAAGTGACACGCACGTGACGATGCTTAAATTTCGTTTCAGTTTTTTTCGGCGCGCCGTGTGGGATAACGTGCGCAGGGTGCGGCGCCGATTTTGGGGTGTGGTGTACGAGAAAATCGTGGCGGTTGGTTGACTTCTTTGTTTATAGTAATTGGATGGTGGTGTCGGCGGCACGTGGCGGGATATTATGTTTTATGAAAGTTAATAATTTTTCAGTTTACCCTTCAGTGAAATTGGTAAGAAAAGAAGGATGTGCGTTGTACTTTTGATTGTAAATGTAGGATTGTGACGATGAATTGTCCAAATGTACCTGTGTTTGGTTTTGTGTTGTTTTTTTTTTTGTTTGTTACTAGAAACAAAATTACAATAGAGATTATTTGAGCCAATTGATTTTGGACACTTTAATCATATAGTAATTTATTATTTCAATTATATTATGTTGCTTCTGAATTTCTTGTTGTAAAGTATTGGGAACAATCCCCACCTCTTCTATTGCCAACGAACCCTTTGGAGTTTTGTGAAGTAGATGACACTATTTTCCCCTAAAACTGTTTATTATAGGAGGGAGAAGAGGTTGAAATTCAAAGCCATGTTATGTTAGTTGGTGTTCTGGCATTATTATTCTCTTCTGGTACCAAACTACCAGTGATGTTTTGATTAACGATTATGGTAGATGAGTTCCAGGGAAGAGCAAAAATCTTCACAACTTTTTTTAATAATTTGTTGAATCAATAAGTTGTGATTAGTGTAGTATCGTTTTCACATGAGTTCTTTGTTATTACTACTTTTATTATACATGAATTGCAATGTTCTCACTACATAGTTATGAAATTTTTTTATATCATTAAACTTCTTGTGCTCTAGAAAACAGATTGTGTCACAATGTGGTTGTTTGAAGGGGGAAAAAATTTACGGGATAGTATGTATGTCCTTATTATGCGTCTGGCTACTTCAGTGCAAATAGTAGGGTATTAGTTTTCAAGATGAATTTTGATGATGTCTCAAATTAGTGATCATATATCCCATCTAGGCTTTGGAAGACTTACAAGATAGAACATAAGAATTCAGATTGACATCATTGTGGTGACAGCCAAGCCTACGTTAATGCTTAAGTTAGAACTCACTAAAGTGACATATCTAGGTATCAACTATCAAGTGTTTTTATGGCTATTTTTCTTATCTCACTATGTATAAGAAAGAGCAAAGTTGTATTTATTCGTTTGGAAACAGCTTATCTATTTTTTTGTTGAAAATATGTTAAAATATTCTTATACTTTAAAATTTTGAGAAAAAGCAAGATTTAAAAAATATGTACATAAATCCTTGGGAATGTGAACATAAAATGTAGAGCACATGGACGAAGATAAGGCTAAAATATTGGGAATGTGTACCAATCAGTAATGTTGGACTGGATGCAGCATGCTTTCGGCCATGAATATAGCCCATGTATTCTAGATATGAAGTTAATTTCCATGAAGTTTGAAATTATGTTTAGTGGACTTCAACTAATCTCTTTTTTAGTCTTTTTAAGTTAGAGAAAAGAAGAACAAGAAGAAGAAAGAAGAAAAAAAACATACTAAGGATCTTCAATATCCTTTTTTCCCCTTCCTATCCCATACTTGTGAGTTGTGACATTGAGTTGTGACATAAGAATTGAAGTTTCATATGAAATGAAAGAACTATTTCACCTTATTCACACGAGCTGATAAAAGTGAGGAACAACTGTTATAAAATATATAGTGTCAATTGATTTGTTTAATGACAACAAATGATACGGTTGGATTATGATCCTTTATACTCTTATTAGAATAATCCTCTCGTGGAATTCTTAAATTCCTATTTCTTTTTTATGAAATGAATGAATTGCATTATATTATTTCATCAATGTTATAAATAGATTCTAAAATGGTAGATAACTTAAAAGATAATGGGAAGCATATCAAGTCCACAGAAAAGGAAAAAAAATAAAAATAAAAATCAAGTGCCACTCTTTGCCAGCTTTATCTTGATAGATCATATCTAACCCCAACAATCATACATTCTCTTGTACTCATTGTGGAGAAACAAAAAGAATATTCATTTGGGATCTTGGAGCAAATCAAATCCTGCTTTGGTTTTCAATGGAGTTCTTTCTGATCACTAGTCGATTTGTTGGACTTTCTCCTTAGTTTCCAATGTTATAGGGGGGCCCGAAATCTTTTGAAATAGCTGGCTTCATCACCTTTAATCTTTTACAATATAAGAATTTCACAACTTGAGCTTCAGTATATTAATTTATAGAACAATGGGTTTGGTGGTCTCTACTTGAGCAATAACAATGGATGCAAGTTCAACTAATATTTCAAGAGCCCTTATCTACCTTTTAGTTGAAATGGCCTACCCAGAGAGGAGATGGTGAGCAAAGGACTCATATCCCACATAAAAAAGCTCGCCAATGGGCAATATTGTGTGCTAAAAAGTTTACATGGCTTCTAACAAAAATGAAATCTCTATATAAAAACAAATTCAGCATGAAGTTCTCAAGAGTGAGAGCTGGTGGAGAGGAGGTGTTTAGTGCATCAATAACTGACTTGGAATCACCATTAAAAAAGACAAAGTTGAGCTTCTGATCTTTTGCCTAGGAAACTAGAACCAGCATGTTGGCAATTATTGCTCTTTTGAGTTTATTATTACTGTTTAGTTTTTATCTCGTATTATCTTTAAGAATAATGTTATAATCACAAACTACTTTACAACATTTTTATAAACTACTGATGTGACAAATTATTACTAATTCTAATATGAGCCTATCACTAACATCACATTTTTACTTGCAATAGCTATTTGGAAAATACTAAAATCACATCAGCAGTTTATAAAAATGTTGTAAAATAATTTGTGTCTGTAGCATTACTCTATCTATAATTGACAAAACTGGCTACTAGGCAATTATTGCTCGTTTGAGTTTATTATTTTAGTATTTAACATTTTTGTGTATATGTATTGCTTCAAATAACTACAAGGTGACTCCCCATTGGGGAGTAGGACTCACTGTGGTTAGACTAAAATTACTATTACATGAGTTCACTACTCACACCATTTTGTTTAGTGCTAATTATAACATGCTACCTCAATCTTTGTGAAAAAAATTCTAAATTTTTGTATTCTATGACATATTGAAAAAAAAAGAATGTGGATAATACCCTCTTTTCCCCCACCACTAAGAAGACGCCTAAATATTGAGTTAATAAAAATCCAATCCAATTAATACCCTAAATTATTTCAAAAAATCATAATAAATTGTGAGTATGCTAAATCATCATTAATTATCAATTTTTTCGAACAACTTGAGACTTTATTTTTTTCGAACTAATCTTCCATGCAGTGGATTATATTAATAAGTTATTATGTGGCAATAATATCCCTAGATTGAATTATATATATATATATATATATATTGTAAGGATAGGAAAGTGGCCCAAACCCATTTAGAACAGTGGAACCGAGTACTTTAAGCCCAATATAATAGATTTGTAAGAGAACGGGTTCTTCAAGTCAATTGCAATGCTAAGTAATTACAGGCTTAAGGATAACAAGACTAACGCAGTTAATATGAACGAAAGAGACACAAATTCAATGTAAATTCTTCCTCGAGCAAGTCTGAAGAGGGATTGTTCATTAATAGTTAATGCTGATTCTTTTAAATTTTAATTTGCTCTATCTTCGTTTTTAGAATGTTCCTCCCTTTTTTCTAAAGGGGTCCCTTTCCTTATATAGCCCTTCTCATTGCATCTTAACCTTCCATCTGTACGTCTCAGGGGGATAATTCGAATGCTTGACCCATCAGGATCCCCTAGAGGTGGTAAAGAGAGTTGTGAGTTGTTGAGTCACTAATTAGATGTCTTTTCCTCATAAATATGGTTAGTTCAGTTAGTGCAGAGTATTGAATGTGGAGGTGATAACCACATTCCCAGATATTTCCCTTTTCCGTTACTTGCATGACTTTGACCTCTTCCATGGTGCTTCAGTCTTTGGTGCAGGGAGCTAAGTAAGGTTCTTCCGAGGTGCAATCGCTCCTCGGGCTCTTCAGTCAACAGGCCTATTAGCCCCCTTTCCTCGGACCTCTTTTTCTAAGTTTAGCCTGGTTTTGAGTGGTCTTGATGTCTCCCTTCCTTGGTCTTAGCCCATGTGTCAAATTTGGGTTAACATATGAATGGGTTTTTAATCATCCTCAAACAAGCCCATGGACTTAAAAATGTCTTCAGATCATTTGCCTATATATATATAAATGCCTTAAAATTTATTTTGTTCTTGTCATATTACAATTTTATATTGTAAATAGTGACTATTTTATTTGTAAATATTTTTAATTATAAATATCAACTATATAATATCAATTTGGATATGAGAAAAAAAAATGAAAATTTCACAAATGTATAAAAAAAAATTATTAAAAATAGTTAGACAGAAAGATAGCAATGAAATTTATCTTTAAAATGTTCAAATATGTCATATAACAATTCATGATTAAGACTTTCTTTTTCGGTTGCCAAATGCGTGCATTGCTTTCATAAATTTTACTCAAAATACTTGTTACAATCCATTTTACATAAAGAAATTTATCATAATCAAATTGGTTAAATCCTAATTAAAATCGATTATGTCACAAGATGATTAAGTGGATTACGGATTACCTATTATTAGTTAAAAAAGCAATGTTATGAAAAACCTAAATATAAATTTTTTTTTTTTTTTTAAATTTCACAATGGTGAGAAGAATGGTTTTTAATTATAATATAGACAATTAAATAAATACTACTTAGTTAATTTTATTTCTATTTTCTTATATATAAAAAACTGACTTAAATTTACCATGGATAAAGTTTAACGACAAAATTAGTTGTAATTTAAGGCAACCTTACTCAATATCATTAACATTACTATATATTTTGAAAATCTAATCGTTAGATTACATGTTCTTTACTCTCTTAATACACATGTCAAATTTTGTGTCAATCGGATATTATTTACTATAAGATCTAAAAGATTATATTTTATGTATAATTTTAAACTATAAAAAATTATAATTTAAATCATTTATTGATGACATAGTTATTGATCTTTAATTTTTTAGAAGTTTTGCAAATATGAAGGATATAAGAAGAAAATGTAATCCAAATTCAATAAAAAGATATTAAGTAAAGTTATAGATTTAGGTTATAATTAATTTTGTAGTTAAACTTTTTCCATTTATCATTTTATATCTTAAACTATATCTTAAACTATATTCAAGACCACTGGAACTTTAGGGCTCCGTGTGTATTTATCTCATTGATGTGATAGGATACTTCCATGAATTTATGCTATCAGTATCAAAATCTTCCACCGAAAGGAACAAAGTTAATGAGAAATCTTAGCCCATGAAAGCAATCTCATTCATCCCACAAACGTGTATAGTAATTTTGACTTCCGAATAGAGATGGAGGTCCCAATTCTCACGTTATTTCCTTCTCTAGTTTTGAGTGGTCTTGACAAAGGCATGTTACCAACTATTGGAAAACTGCTCCTTTCGTTGTGCAAATTTCAACCCAACTTTTATATCGAAAGGCCTCTTTTTGTGCTCACAACCATAATCATGTGGTTTTGGATATGTATACATTGCTTCTGGGTCTGTTCTATCTTCTATCTTTCTTGTTTCTCATCATTTTCTCTCATTTTCACCTTTTAAAAGCAGGCCTTCTCATCACCACTCTTCCATTTCCTTAATTCCATCATTTGTCTTTTCTTTTTAGAGAGCATGTTTGGTCACTTAAGTCTATTTTCAGTACTGATCTTGTGATATTGGGGCATTATCGTACAAGGTTTGTCTTCCTATTTCAGTTTGAATTTTTTTTTTTTTTTTTTTTTTTTTTTTTTTGCTTTGGAGAATTAGAGTCCTAACCATTTTGGCCGACAAGTATCAGTTTTCTTTGGGTACTAATTGCATATATAGTTTCATTCTAATCTATATCCCCAAACTAACTAATTGGGAAGAGCAAAGCTTCCATTTGATGCTTCAGTACACTAAACAAATCATGAGAGCAACACATGACTATTTTTTAATATTATCGTGTCTGTGTCGCATCCAATGCTCCAATACACTAGAACACATGGAATTACTATACATAGTTATTTTACATATCATGTCCTACAGAAAGGGGCAAATGCATCACTCTCCACAGCTGGGCTTGGCTGGCCTTCAACTTAACCCAATCTGCCCAAGTGCAATTCCATCACATCATCAACTTATTCAGATGATTCTGTGCATAGGTAATAACTTGGTTGAGTTTAACTTTCAAAAAAAAAAAAAAACCTTGGTTGAGTTTACCAAAAAATAAAAAACACTTGGTGAGCACTGGGGCCATGCATTATGGTCAATAGGTTGGACACTCAAGTTCATTGTTTGAGCCACTTGAGACAAAAAGTGCCCTATTTTATCATCTAAGGTGATATTCCCTCTCTCTCTCTCTCTCTCTCCCAAAAAAAAAAAAAAAAGAAAGAGAGAGAGAGATGGGTGGTGGTTCACTTCAGAGTACTTGGACAGCAGGAATGTGGAGCCGCTAAATTAATACTATTGGTTGGTGAGCTTGTGTTGGCACTTTTCTATCAGAGCCTGAATAAAAACACTTATCATTTTCTCATGACTCAGTTTTTTGGCACTTCTTTGTTGGGTTGGTAACATGGTTTCTACATATTCCACCGACCTTCCCACATACAAAAATAAATATAAAGCAAAATAGAATAACATTATTTCAAAGAGCATTATTAGGAATTAAAATTGCCCAACGATGCATCAATATCCTCACTTAACAAAAGAAAAGAAAAATCTCATCTTTTATTTATCTTTTATGGTACAACTCTCTTTTTCTGTCCTTCATTTATTTTCATATAGCAATCCAGTGTAAAGACACCTCAAAGCTGGTCTCAAAGTTGATGAAATTGAGATAAGACCAACCGATAAAACAAGAAAGTGAGTAAATAGGAATTATAATTGCCAAAGCATGCATCCATGTTCAATATCTCCACTTTTTTTTCCCTCTTCTTTTGTTTCTATTTTTTGGCATAACTTTCTCTTCTTTTTTTATCTTTTTTTTTTTTTTTTTTTTTTGCCCTTTCCTTTTCTCCTTTTCCAACATCATTTGTGATCTGTCTGGTTGGACACCTACTGAAAATTTCTGAACATGAATATGACTGATTATCAACATTTTTTGAAAATAAATGAGGGATTACATGTAAAGTTCAATTTCAACAAAACCACATGGGAGGAGCATAGTATGACCCACAGGCTACAGTTGCATTGGCAGTACAGCCAATTTTTGAATCAAAGGCCTCTCATATGATCATATCACTAGAATGAAAGATTCTGTCACACAGCTTTCATGGATCCCACCACCACTGCCCCAACTGCCCAACCCAATAGATAACTCAATGGCTCAATACCAAAGATTATGTTCACATTATCCCAAAAAGAGTAGTTGAAATATAAAAGGAGATCAAAAAACCCAATGCCTCAAAAGGCAAGAAAGCAAAAGCACAGGCCCCCTAGCAATAGATCTTGTACACAAAATATTGGTAATAAAACCTTGGAGCCATCTAGAGCCTTCATAGGCCGATAACCACCAATGTAGGTGGACTAAGATAACTTTTAATTAGAATCATTAAAAAGCTAAAGAATAGATTTGTTTCAAGAATAGAAAAAAGTGAACCTAGGATGGAAAATTTTAAACCTGTAAGATTTTTTTCCCCTTCAACATAGTGTCACAATATGCTATTTGAACTTTTTTTGCTGAATAATCCATCTTTATTGAGAGAGAAAACCATATGTTATTTGAACTTGTCCACAAAACGGTTGAGATGGAAAATGAAAATTTTTTTTATGGTAAAATTGATGATATTTTTTTCAGTACAAGAAAGAATTGTATTAAAGAAAAAGAATGCTCAAAGAATAGAGCTTCTTAAAAGCATTAGGAAAGTAGATTTAAGTAATCCATGAAATCCACTAAAGAGAAACATATAGTGCCTCTGTAAGTAATGTAATCCAGCTTTATAATACTATTACTCTCTCAGTCTATTTTACATAATTGTTTTCATCAAATCTTGGTGCCCACATTTCTACAACCATGTTCCATGGATGATATAACCCTCGAATTGGCAAATGTTTTAGATTTCTAAAACTAAGAAAGGTAACAAATTTTTAGCTCTTGAGATCATTAAGATTTGCAAAGGCAAACAAGAATAATCATACCGACATTCCCATTATAAGAAATGCAATCATATGTTTATCCCTACAAGAAAAGCACAGCCTCATCCCATTTAGGGTAATCTACAAGATCGTATATTGTCATTCCTTAAAATAAGCAAAAGCCCTTGAACAAGCTGTATTTTTCAGGTTCAATACAGAAGATAGTCCTACAATTATAATAAGCCACAACCATTCATCATAGTTGGTGAATTAGCATTGCAAAAAAATTTCAGTAAGAATTGCAAGAGCATAAACAAGCTATATCAATGGATGAACTATATAGCAAGAAAACAATGATGCAAATACCTCATGCCCCTTGTGTTTTACTCATCCATGGCAATTCCATTTTAAGGGAAGGCAGTATATCCATCTGGGCATCTGAAGAACTTGAAAATTTGCCTTTCTTTGACCAGAGCCAAATCTTGGACACAGAATAGCTCTCACCTTTAGTCACACTACTAATCTTTTTTCCTTCCACATCCCCATCAACTGAGGAATTCCCATTATTTTCTCTCTCTTTTGTCAGTGTAATATCACCGCCTTGTGGATCATGGCACAAGGCTACCCGTAGGTCTGAATTGGCAAGCACGTACTGATATGAGCCCATTGAATAACATCTTCTTGCATCTAAATTACTACTACTGGTCTCTCCTCCAGCCTCCCCTGCCTCAACATTTAGCTTTCTGAATTTTCCAAGCCTCACTGGGAAAACCCCCTTATCAACAACAATTTCTTCCATTTCCACTGTTTTTTGAGTAGAAGTTAACCGATTTTCTCCATAACCAGTACACCCATCTTCTTCTCGTAAATCATCATAATCGAAAATTGGGTTTTCAATTGAAAACCCAGGAGTATAGAGGGCCCCTCTACAAAGAGGACATGTTGAATTTGATAGGAGCCAAGTGTCTATACAACTGATATGGAAAGCATGGCTACACATGGGAAGCAATCTGAGCTTGTCCTTTTCAGAAAACTCACACAGACAAACAGCACAATCAAATGGCTCTTTGAGACCCACTATCTCTTTATACTGGAAAACAGGAAGAGCATCTATAAAAGCTTGATCTAGACCAGAGTCATGTAGATGGAAGAGTTGTTGTAGCTGTCTCTGAAGAGCATCGGAGCTAGAAATTTCTGGGTATCTATTAGATTGAGTAGATGCTGAGGAAGATGGGTGCTTTATGAGAAATCTAACAAGCAGGTGGAGTAAACCAGAAATAAAAAACAGTACAGCCAGAATTACTATAATGAAAAGAACTGCTGGACTTATCCTAGTACCATTTGATGAAGAAGGGGCAGATTCTTTATGAAAAGTACCAGTATATGGTGATGAAGACAAAGGAGGAAGAGGAGGAGAAGGAGGGTAGCTCAAATAGCCATCTTTTTGCAAGATTTGATACTGAACCCAAGACATCTTCATATGGGTGTGCTCCAAAAACCACTTATGCTCTTTGTAGTTTGACATACCACAGATCATATAGGTACACTCATAAACCATGTAGTAACAAAACCCCAAACTCTTTGTATTCAAACACAACCCCAACTCATTTTGACACATAAGCAAAGCTAAAATCAGAACTTACTCCTTCCATTGATGCAAAACACCATTTAAAGACAACACCTTTTGTTCTCAGATTTGAGAAGAAAAAAACAGTTGCACTAGAAGTTAGTAACAATTGGTTGTGAAGTCACTTTTCTATTGTATTTTTGTATGCATGATTTTCAATGAAAGGGAAGTCACTGATTGAGCAATAATAAGAGAGCAGTTGACATATAATATATGATAAAAATTGAAACTTACCTAATTTGATTCTGGGGAGTCCACCATTTATGTATTTTCAAAAGCTCTTGAAGATATATATCATTATCATTGTTGTTCCAACAGAAAACCCTAAAGACACAGGCTTTTAAATTCTAAGTCACTTCTATAAGCTCAAAGAAGAGGAAAGTGAAATGGGTCACTTCTATAACCTCTCTTTTCTCTCTCTAGTTTCTGGTGGAACTAAAGAGAACCAGAATGCAGACAGTGGCAGTAGTTTCCCAGGTATAGATGTAAGGAATGCCAAAAAGAGGCACTAAATTAAGGTCCACGTGCCATGAATAGCGCGTGAGAGTGCTGCGGTCAACCAAAAGCGACAAAGAGCCATTCTCAACTCCCAAGCAAGGGCTTCAAGGTGGGCCTCACTGGGCTCATTTTCAAAAGCAACATATCTGTACCGCTTCTGGCCTGTGTGTGAACTGAGCAGTAGTTCAGTTGATTGTGGTTGAACTTTGATTATGTGAGGCTTAGAACATGTTCAAGTGACGAAAATCATGTACATAAACTCAACATTATTATGAAAAATGTCTTGGAGCATTGTGAACTAGTATGACTATTGACTTATTTTGTTAAAGAAGAAACAAAATTGGACTTTTCCGAAATGTCACACCTTTAGTTTAGAACATAATAATATGTCTCTCCTATCCTTTGTAATTAGCACTTCTACATTCTCTGTTAGCATTTTTAATCAAACTGACCGAAAATTCTTTTCTTTTTTTAAATGGGTCTAGACCTATACGTTAATAACATTAAGAGCTGGAAAATTTTGATAAACTATTATTGTGTTGGTGATGTATTTGTTAATTATTAGAGGGTGTTAAGGTCATCATTGTATACGTATGATGTGTTTGTTATTGAAGAGTATTAATCATTGACGTGTGAATTTTAACACATTTATTTCTATAAGAAAAATTGAGCTCTTCATTAATTTGATGAAAAATATTAACAAATGAATAGATTCCTCACTATGAATAAGGAGGCACTACTTTTGTTTTAAACAAAAGGGGATATCGCAATTGTTTTATACTTACGGAGGTGCAATGTGCCCTTTTGTTAATATTTGAGGCATGGTACTCAAATCTTTGAACACTCTTTTTTTTTATTTGTATTTGTATTTTTATCTATGATTTGATAGTTACAGTTGGTTTAAGTAAATGCAATTAGTCCTCTACTTTGCATTCTCAAACTTTTCTTTTGTCAGTACAATATAGAAACCCAAAAAAAAAAAAAAAAAAAAAAAAGTGGGATAATATAAAATCTCCAATTATGTAGAAGACCAATGAGGAAAATTCTAACTAGTTTTCATCTATCTTTTGTTTTGTTTTGTCTTGTGCAATTAGTTTTTTTTTTTTTTTTCTTCATGTAAGTAGTGCAGTTTTGGATGCTTTCAAATGAAACCCTGTCACCATTCATAGAGTGCCTTAGACTTAGTTTAAAATATTACTTGTATTTGTGGGTTATTTGGGTGTGACTTTAAAGGATGAACATGTGAATGCTTCTTTGTCTTGAGTCTAAAGGCAATTAGGAAAAAAGTCTTTGGATGACAATTACATAGTAGTTGGATGTTTAAGAAAGATGGTTAAGAAGGAAGAGGGACAGGCTGTTAGGTAAGATAATGAGAACTAATTTCATAGTTCACTCTCCACAAAGTGCAGATGTGTTTCTCTTCCTCATCATTTAAATTTGTTATCATGATTTCCATTTTGATGATGATGATTTGTGATGAGTACTATTTGTCATAAAACAACCTTCCATCTTAACTAATATCTGTATGTGCAATTGTGCATGGGTCATTATCAAGGTAGGCTGGTGAACACTAAATAAGAGTGGTGATTTTATTACTAGTTTGATTTCTAACTTTCATCGATTACAAGGCAATATATAGGCATGTAGTGAGTGTCATGGAGAGTGTAATGATTCTAGTTAAACGAACTAGAAACCGTTGGCTTCCATAAGCTATAATAAGCACAACTAATGGTAGTCACATCCATGCCCTACCACTCTTTGAGCTAGATCCATTTAAAAAGAAGAAGAAATTTTAGTAAAATCTAAACCATTCATTTAGCTATAAATGGTTAGAATTTTAAGAACCCTATTGGGTTGTTCTACATATTCTATATAGAATCATTATTCATAAAATGGGTATGTTTATGGCTTTTAAAAAATGTATTAAAATTTAGCATAAAAATGGAAATGAAAACTCATAAATTGGAATCTGTTTGTGTACATCATTGATTTAAATGAAATATTGATGCTAAAAGAAAGACCATATAAGTTATTTTTCCCCTTCTTTTTGCGATTTCTAATTGAACAGAATATTTATGTATTTCAATATATTTTTGTAAGATATTGTCCAATGCAACTAATTTAGTAATGGATAAGAGAATTAAATTATTGAGTCTATAATTTTTCGCCATTCTTTAAAGCAAAATAATACAAATATCTATATTATTTATTTTCCAATTTTATTCTAATTTAAAGTTATGTGAACATTTTTAATTGAAGACCATGCTACGTGTGTGTGTATGCCACATGCATGTTTAATTTCAACATACATTTCGATAATTAAGGTCTAATCATCAAAATTATAGAAAAATAATGAGTGGTTAAAAATTCAAGAATACAATATATATATATATATGTGGGGCCCAATAATTTATGGGCCCGGCCCGCTTGCTTATGGGGAGTCCACAGGCCCAAGCCGAAGAAGGCCATGGCCCAAGCTCAAAGATAAGAAGCTCAAAATGGCACGAGGATACAGCCGAGGACAGCTTGGTCCTCGGTAGACCCAAAGTCTCATTGATGAAAGTGGCATACGGGCAAACTCTAAAGATCAGAAAATATCTCAAGGAAGTTGTCCTTAATACCCTTCACTGATAAGACTTTGCACCTAACAGAACCTGATTTTTAGGCTTTATTAACCATCCTCAACAATTCTGGGATTAGATTGACGGGACAAATATCAGTCCTGGAAAAGTTGACCCTACACGTGGACGAGGGACAGCAAACGTAGGCTAGTATAAAAGGAAAGGTAAACTAATTAGAAAAGGGGAGGCCCATCTCACTTCCTGGAAAAAACTCCAGGGATGAGAATGCCCGGATAATATATGTACACCACCACGAAAAACCCACTGCCGGGTAACTGGAGAAAGGCATTAGTGCTCCTCGGACATGATCCGAGGAGTCCAATCCCTCAAGTTACAAAGCTGTAGGGCTTGGATATCCAGGCTGAAGCCTTTTCTTATCTGAGTTTCCCTAAAGCCCGGTCTGGCCCAACGCCCTGTGACCAAACGCTAGCCTTTCAAGCCCACTCTCGACAAATCTTATTGTGAGGGATCCTTCACGTGCGAGCCCAACGTCCTTGTTGGGCCGTTTGAGAATCGTGTCCCTACAATTGGCGCCGTCTGTGGGGAGGCTTGCGCGTTGGCGCAGGTGGCGCATGAGTCAACCCTCTAGCAAGCGAAGATTCGCGAATTTTTCCCCATCTCCGGTGACCTGAAGTTGTTGCTCTGATATAAACTTGCACCAGGGCTTACATCCTGTAGCGCCAACGGCACGGGCATCTCTAGGGGCTTCCGACCCCAAATCAGCTCTCCCCGTCAGGGTCAAGGGGCTGACCTGCGAAAAAGCCATAAGTTTTGGACAGAACCAAGGTCTTGCATGGTCCTCGAACTCAAGCCTATGGGGAAACCAAGTACACAAAAGAAAAATCATAAGTTTTGGACAGAACCAAGGCCTTGCATGGTCCTCGGACTCAAGCCTATGGGGAAACCAAGTACACAAAAGAAAAATCATAAGTTTTGGACAGAACCAAGGTCTTGCATAGTCCTCGGACTCAAGCCTATGGGGAAACCAAGTACACAAAAGAAAAATCATAAGTTTTGGACAGAACCAAGGCCTTGCATGGTCCTCGGACTCAAGCCTATGGGGAAACCAAGTACACAAAAGAAAAAAAAAACATAAGTTTTGGACAGAACCAAGGCCTTGCATGGTCCTCGGACTCAAGCCTATGGGGAAACCTACACAAAAGAAAAAAAACATAAGTTTTGGACAGAACCAAGGCCTTGCATGGTCCTCGGACTCAAGCCTATGGGGAAACCAAGTACGCAAAAGAAAAGAAAAACATAAGTTTTGGACAGAACCTAGGCCTTGTATGGTCCTCGGACTCAAGCCTATGGGGAAACCAAGTACGCAAAAGAAAAGAAAAACATAAGTTTTGGACAGAACCTAGGCCTTGCATGGTCCTCGGACTCAAGCCTATGGGGAAACCAAGTACACAAAAGCACAATCGGAGTTCCCTACTTCCCAGTCGACTGCTCAGATGGATTATTTAGAGATTCAGCCTTGGACGGTATTCACGCGCTTATCACAGAATCTTCAACTGTTACCCCGGTTAGTTTCCTAAGTTTGACTTACTATGAATTATCGATATAATGCCTGGTAGTATTGGTAGATTAGAGTTAGTTAGATTATGTTTCAAGGTATCTTGCTCTAAATATTCTCGAAGAAACACACACATGGAGCACACCCATTCACAAAGTAGTGTTGCCAAAAGATCAGTACTCAAAACATGTAAATAAATTTCTATTTTTACTAAAACAAAGAAATAGTACAGCGTACAATGAAAAGCTGGAATCAGCTTATGTTAAAGTTCACTGTATAATTGAAAGGAAGATACAAGAAAAAATATATAAAATAAAGCCGAGGAGCAGTACAGACGAGAGGTTGGCTACTAAAGCTAACCACATAATCAAAAGGAAAGATACAAGAAAATAAAACAAAGCCGAGGAAGTGGATCAGAGGAGAGGTTGGCTACTACTCCAAGACCTTGTCCTTCCTCAATGCTTTTACGTGCCCATAACTCAGGCAGCGAAAGAAACCCAACTTGAGCCTCACACCGCTGAAGGAAAGGTGCAGGGAGCTGGAAGTTGAGGGGCTTTCTCTAAATATTTGCCTGCCACAAGGCAGAGGCGCTGATGGCGGAAAATCTTTCTTCTGACACACCAAAATTCTGGTATGAACAGAACCTGCTTCGGATTTTGACTAAAAGAGGGAGAGACACCCTTTCCCCTCAGTCGAAATGGAGTATTCCCCTGAACTTATGCTTCCTGTGCCCATACCTTACTATTTTGAGTCTCATGAGGACACGGCGCTTCTGTGGCGGAGAGAATTCTTTCTTCCCAACCTTCGCCTCAAACATGTTATGTTAAGGGAGGACAGCACTGAATATAGGAGTTGTGATTTGGGAGGAAACTGAAGGAGCTGTGTGTATATAAAGCAACTCTCTCTCCCTCCTATTTATTTGAAAAGATAAGGTGGTGGCAGTCAACTCACGCAGCGTCCCAAGGAACGCTACAGACAAAATGGCTCTGGCCCAACTTCCAACGTCAACTGCAACCACAAGATTAAAGGAGCCTCGTAAAGGCGCACCTCGAACACTGGGACATCAAAAAGTACCGCGTGGCCAAAGACTGCATAAATACCTCTTAATTCGTGGGCCTAGTGAATTCGCGGCCCAGGCCCGTTCTGTATAAGGGCCCAGGGACTATGGCCCACGCCGAGGAATAGCCGCTGCCGAGGGCAACCTCCTGCTCGGCGCCTCGTGATATACCTGAAGAAAGGGAGAAATTGAACTTAAAAAGTTTTGGACAGAACCAAGGCATTGCATGGTCCTCGGACTCAAGCCTATGGAGAAACCAAGTACTCTAAAAAGTTTTGGACAGAACCAAGGCATTGCATGGTCCTCGGACTCAAGCCTATGGGGAAACCAAGTACTGGAAAAAGTTTTGGACAGAACCAAGACATTGCATGGTCCTCGGACTCAAGCCTATGGGGAAACCAAGTACTGGAAAAAGTTTTGGACAGAACCAAGGCATTGCAAGGTTCTCGGACTCAAGCCTATGGGGAAACCAAGTACTGGAAAAAGTTTTGGACAGAACTTGGGCCTTGCATGGTTCTCGGACTCAAGCCTATGGGAACGCCAACTACTCAGACGGGAAAGTCCTCGGCTCAAATACTGTAAAATGTTAAGGCCAGTATGTAAAGATGGCAAAATGACCCCCTATTCAATAGCCTAAGGAAACTGTTCGTTTTGCGGATGACATGTCCTCGGATAGTTACTTCTTACACCGTATCGAATGCTCAGTCCTCATCTTGGCTAATTTTGAGGTAAGTGTCGTCCCTCCCTGGTCGGCATTGCTATGTCAAGTAATTCTGTTAAAGTTATGGTGGCATCTTTTTATTAGCAAGTATTTTGGCCTTAGTTGTCATTGATTCAAATGCTATACTATTGTGCCGAGCAGTGTTTGCAAATTTATTAAAACATATAAACAGAACATGCGAAGTAGAATAACAATAACTTTTATTAATATGAAAAATTATTACAACGTACAAAGAAGGGCTTAAACAAGCCTATACAAAAAATGAATTGCTAAAGCAACAATAGCATCCGCAATACAGATCAGTAAACAGTCAGGTGTCTTTTAAACTCGCCTTCAAAGTCTCTCCAATCTCTGCCTCAGTACTGCTCATATCAGGAGAAGAACCTTCTTTAGAAAAAGATGAAGGAAAAGGAAGAAGAATTGGAACACATGGAAGCACTTCAGCAAGCTCTTGTCATCAAGGAACGCAAAGGAAGAAGAAGATGGAGGACATGAGCAGAAGATGGAGGAGATGAATGAAGAAGATGGAGGACATGAGTAGGAAGGAGGAGAAGGAGAGAGAGGCAAAGGGGGGCGCCAGTGAACGAAGAGAGGAAGAAGCAGGGGCACTTAGTCCCTGCCCCAGTCCTGACTCCTAACACGCTGGCGCCATGTTAGATATGCTCGTGAAAGAGCGGGTGGTACTGATGATGTGCTTCCTCGGCTCAATCACGCCAAAAGTGTGACGTGACGAGTCCCTGCTTCGAATTTTGGCTAAAAGGACGGCGGGACAAATCTTGAGTCTCCGCCATCTTTGCCCTGATCGAGCCATTTTGAGCTTCGCTAGAACATAGTGTTTCTGGGAAGGGAATGGTTCCTTCATTGCTTAATACTACGGTGAGTGTATTTCAGGCTAAGATGTAACCGGAGAGCAAGAATAAACTCCGGAAGGAATCTAAGGGTTTCAAATTTTGTGGGGATTAAAGGGATTCATCTGTGGGAGAAACAACTCTTGTTTCTTCTCTTTATATAGGGGACGAAGAGGAGATTACTTAATGTGTGCAGATCTCCAAGGAGATCTGCAAACATCAATACACCCGTTTCATTCCCCCATGCTATCAAAAACTATTGAATCTGGGAGGTCTCGTAAAAGGAAGATATTAAAGGCATGCTTCAGATAACCAAACGGCATAAACGCATCGCGCGTAAATTGAGGGAAACGTCTTGTAAACCGGCGCATTCCCTGGGGAGGTGAAGAGTCGCCAACGTCGATCGAGGGCTGAATTAAATAAGCCACAATAAAGGCTCGGTATTACCAAAACCCACATTTCCAACCAAGATGTTGGACAGCAGGGTTTTGAGGGGCTATTGTGGGGCCCAATAATTTATGTGCCCGGCCCGCTTGCTTATGGGGAGTCCACAGGCCCAAGCCGAAGAAGGCCATGGCCCAAGCTCAAAGATAAGAAGCTCAAAATGGCACGGGGATACAGCCGAGGACAGCTTGGTCCTCGGCAGACCCAAAGTCTCATTGATGAAAGTGGCATACGGGCAAACTCTAAAGATCAGAAAATATCTCAGGGAAGTTGTCCTTAATACCCTTCACTGATAAGACTCTGCACCTAACAGAACCTGATTTTTAGGCTTTATTAACCATCCTCAACAATTCTGGGATTAGATTGACGGGACAAATATCAGTCCTGGAAAAGTTGACCCTACACGTGGACGAGGGACAACAAACGTAGGCTAGTATAAAAGGAAAGGTAAACTAATTAGAAAAGGGGAGGCCCATCTCACTTCCTGGAAAAAACTCCAGGGATGAGAATGCCCGAATAATATATGTACACCACCACGAAAAACCCACTACCGGGTAACCGGAGAAAGGCATTAGTGCTCCTCGGACATGATCCGAGGAGTCCAATCCCTCAAGTTACAAAGCTGTAGGGTTTGGATATCCAGGCTGAAGCCTTTTCTTATCTGAGTTTCCCTAAAGTCCGATCTGGCCCAACGCCCTGTGACCAAACACTAGCCTTTCAAGCCGACTCTCTACAAATCTTATTGTGAGGGATCCTTCACGTGCGAGCCCAACGTCCTTGTTGGGCCGTTTGAGAATCGTGTCCTTACAATATATATATTTATATATAATTTTTAATATAAAAAAATAAGAGATGGAATTGAAAAAAAAAATAGATCATTATTGTGCCAATTATAATAATAAAACTAGGCATAATAAGATACTATAATATTATTGATAAAAGAATTACAATTCAATCAAATTGAATCATTTTTGTTTAAGTATTTTAAGAGAACGTTTAAATTAAGATATGTATTATACCTTTAAATATGGAAGCAAAAAAAAAATCAACAGGTTTTTTCAATGTATATTAGCTTCGCGTGTGTGTGTGTGTGTGTGTATATATATGTATATAAAAAGCTTACTTTGTTAACTATACTCATCTCCTTTAAAGTCTAAACATTGATGTCCATTTCAAACAATCAGCTGGACCAACATGTGAAAGAGAGACATGCAGTTTCACCAAAAAAGAAAGACAGAGAGACATGCAGGTTTGTCTTTTTAAAGTATGTCTTTGCTATGGCCTATGGGTACACGGTTACTAAAAAAGTTTTCAAGTTTCATTGACCGATTATCGATCTCACCTAAAACTTTGACAAATTTGGTGTCACTGGCTCACGGGCCCTAAATTTTGCTGTTAGAATTCATAATTTTTTTTTTAATTTTGCTGTTAGAATTCATAATTTTTTTTTTTTTTTTTGGGTTTCCACGGTGTTTCCTCAAAACTTTCAACCAGAAACTAATCACTGCTTGTAACGGGTGGGTCCATAGCGGGGTAAATCGCTGGCCCAGGGAGTTTTTTCAAAATACTGGTGCCCAGATTTGAACTAAGGAGTTCCTAGTCAAACCCAAGACAACTACTTTGAGACCGAGTGCCCAACCACTCAACCAACTCCACTGAGTTGAATTCATAATTTTTGTTACTATATAGTATGCAATTACTAATAAACAGGGATTATACATTCATACTACTACGTAAAATCTGTTAGTTACATAATTTAGTAACAAAAAAACTAAAAGCAGTAGTAGAAGTATATAAGGTTTCTACTATTTTTAACAGGTATGAATATGATTAATTCATGGACCAGAATTACGATTTGATATGCTACAAATCTTTGTGTGGATTCAAAACGTTGACTTCTCATCTTGAGTGGACATCCAACATTTGGTGAATACAATTATATATAAGTGTGTGTAGCTGTCCTTTCAAATCGAACCAAAAAGGTTCTTCATTCTAGTTTTTGTTTTAATCATTATTTGATTGACAAATATATAACCACTTCTTTGTATGGGGTATCATATCAGTCACTACACCACCGATTTTGTGTCATTTTGTTTTTTCCTTCTTCTTTTCATATACAAGAGAGTACTTGATCGGACATCCTACCCAGACGCCCTAAAATTTTAGACCTTGCCCCCAAGGCGATTCTCTTGCAGCAATTGGCAGAAATGAATCCATGCCCTACTTTGCATGAATGGACGTACGTGAGAAGAAAGAAGAGGAAACCCATTATGAAAGACATTCACAACATCATATTAAAACATGTTTTTAACATGATTTATTATATATATATATATATATATATATGTAATTTTCTTGTTCATAAGAAAATTTTATTAAGTGAATTTTATATAATTCAAGACAAGTATTTTATATATCCTTATGTCATTATGTAATTATCCTTTAAATTATATTATCATTGTATAATTATCATTTAAATTACATTAATCACACTTATATATATATATATATATATTTATATATTCATAAACACTTAATATTCCTTAAGCAGTTTAAATCAAGGTTTTTATGTTAAATAAACTAAAGATTGCACATTAGAGTATGATAATAGTTTTTAGAAAACATAAAATGTATAGAAATAAATTATTAATTTTGAATTAATACCACTTTTATTTGTCTTAACCTTAAAAATGTAAAATATAAAAATATATAATAACAATGCTAAGTGTAAAACTTTTTTCCTGTTTTTGGATGGGACAAAACTTTTCTTTTGTTTATAGATGAAAAGACAGGAAATATCCTAAAATTTTAGTCTTAAAAATCATAGTATCTTTTCTTCTAATAAAAAAGGAAAAAGAGTTTGTTTTTGGAAAAGAAAATTTGTATTTACTAAAGAGATTTACTTGTATATTTTTAGAAACATATTTTTCTTAAAAAAGTATTTTTAGAACCATATTAATTAAATTCTCTTAAAGCTAATGAGTTTTATATGGCAAGAAAATTGAATATTAAAGGAAACAATAGACATTAATATTTTAAATGACTGTTGGAGCAATTTAAAAAAAAAATTTTGAGGTGGGTCAATTAAGTAAAATTTATTCATAATTAAAAATTTTGATTAATAAAATGAGAAGTATTATGACCACAACATCATAACACTTTCACAATAAATCATAGGTAGTTAGTTGTTATTTGTTCTAATTTAAACTTACCACTGAAATTATCTTTTTACCTCAACAATAATAACCTATAATAATCTACTATTTATGATTTATTGTTAAAAGTGTTGTAAAAATATTATGTGTACAAGTAGAGAAAAAAAAAATTAAGATTAATTCAAAAGTTGTAATTTGTTAGATAGAGCCCTCCGGAACCTGAAAACAGTCCCTGTGCAAAGCCCAATTAAACGTTGGGCCCTCGGTGAATGTGGAATTTATGTTGTGTATCTAGATAGACAAATTCTGTAGCCCATATTGTCTTTGTTCAGTTCATTGTAATATATGGCTTGAGTTTAATTCGTTTTCAACATCTATCTCCTCCCTGTTTTGCTTTTGGGTCTAATATATATATATATATATATATATATATATATATATGTGTGTGTGTTTTTTTTAATTTTATTTAAATATTATTTCTTCTTTTTTCAAAATACCACCTTTTTTGTTATATTTCAATTATCAAGAAAATAAAAATAAAATACTAGTTTGGAGATTGGATAATACTTTCCTAAATAAAGGGAAGCGCTGTAGCATTTTTCCTAAAATGGGAAACAAAAGGGAATATGATATGAGAGTATTTTTGGACATTTCTCCTTAATTAAAAACTGTGGTCTTAACCTAAAATAGGAACTTGATGCTAATGCTCAAGTTGTTTCCGAGTAATTTTTAGATACTCCCAAAAAATAAAAATGATACTCACTCCTCTCACATTCATGGTAGGGTCCACTCATTAAATTTATAATGGGGTTTACCATGAATGTAAAAAGAGGGAGCATTATTTATTTATACTTAGGGAGTACCTAAGAATTTTCTATTGTTTCTGATGGTTATTTGTGTGAAATTATTTAAAATCTCATTGTCATTATAAATGTACATTATTAAATGTTGGTGTCTGATTCAAATATTATTTATGGTCTAGCATGTGGGAGATTGTGCCCTCGGTTGATCACGAGATGTTTTGCATTGGTTAAGTAGACATCTTCTCGTTGAGTTGGATATTATGAGTAGGCCAAGTAGAATAGCTGATAAAAGTTTTGACTAACTAAACCTAATGATGTAGCCTATCATGTTCAAGTTATCCATATCATTTAGCAATATTAAAGACACAAAACATTTCACAACTTTCTTTATAAAAAATAATTGAGGCATAAGTTGGCAAGTTTTCAATGATGTACATCATTTTTCCATGGACTCACACACCACTTTTACACCAATTATGACCTAATAACAATTCAAAGTAGTGGATTAAAATTTTAGTGTCAATATTATTATTATTATTATTATTAAAAGGGAAAGTTTAAAATATGTTAGTACAAAGGAGAGGGATTATTGAAATCACAAATTTTGGGTTTGGTAACCCCAAAAAGATCCCACTCAACAGATTGTACAAAATGGGCGGACACCCTCACCTTGTATACAAAAATTCTCTATCTAGTCTTCCCCTCTTAGTAAAAAAGTTAGCACACACAGTTTTTATTTTATTTTATAAAATACAAAAGTCAGCACATGAATTTGCCTCTACAATTAGGACTGTCCACAGGTTGAGCCGGGTCGGTTTTAGACCCAACCCGGACTTGACCTGCCGGTGTCGGGTGGAAGGGCGGAGGAACCCAAAACCGACCACCGGAAAAATCGGTCAATTCGATTTCGGGTGATGGTTAGCGTTGGTCGGGCCGGGTCGGTTGCCGAAATTAAAAAGGCATCAAAATCTGAAAAAAAAAAAGAGTCGTTGGAATCTGGAAAATATTACCGGACACTGGAAAATCTCGCCGGAAACTGGAAAAATCTTGCTGGAAACTGGATTTTTTTTATGAAATCTGCATTTTTTTTGCAAGAAATTGCTGGGATTTGGCCGAATCTAGCTAAATCCCACCAGATCTAGTCGGATCTGGTCGAGATCTCGCTAGATCTGGTCAAGATCTCGCCGGATCTAGCTTGTTTTTGCAGGATTTGGCTAGATATTTTTGTAGCTCCGATCGGGTTCGGGTTGCTCGGGTTTTGGAGATGCAAACCCGCCACTCGACCCACCGGTGTTAGTTTTTAAGAACAGGAACCCGCCGCCGACCAACTGGACCTTCGGTTCGTGCCGAAATCGAGTCAGCATCAGGCGATTTGGCCAGGCTGTCGGGCTCCAGTCGGGTCTGCACAGCCCTATCTATAATCATCAACCAAATTTTTATTATTATTAAAATGTTCAGCAAATAAATCTAATTGCAATGGGTCAAATTTGAAAATTATTGTTGAGTATACAATCTGACCTGAATCTTTCATGTAGCCCTGGTTTCAACATAGTTGTCGCTTATGCGTAAAAGTGTCTGATGTTGCGAAGCTTGAACCAAGGCAAAGTTCAAAGCCAAAACTAAACCATATAAATTAGTCAATGCTGCAGTCTCAACTAATATCATGTGTTAAGAACTAAACTCTTATTTCTCTCTTTGAGATATACTAATACTATACATGACAGAAAATTAGTCATGAGTTTTGCTCACTCCATTGACATTATCTAACTGTTGCCATTCGAAATTTCACATCTACAAATCTATTTAATTATATCAACCTTCATTTTCTTTTTGGATGTCAAGAGCCCTTTTTGATTTAAGGCTACAACAACAACAACAACAACAAAAAAGTCTTAGTTCCAAAATTTTGAAACCAATTATGGATCATTAACAGATTAGTTAAAGTTGACCTTATGATTTAATAGCATTTTTTAATTCTTCCCATGTGAAAAACTTGAGTTTGAATCCTCATTGCCCACTTGATGTAAAAAAAAAAAAATTCAATCACTCTTCACATCACAGACAAATGGCAAAATGCTAGTAAATGCAATCATTGTCCGGCCAAATCTATATCCAATCCAATCATTAATGTTGACATAGCCTAAGCAAGACAATAGTAATAATTAATATATATATATATATATATATAGTGACAATAGTAATAATATAGCTATCAAAGAAGGAAATTTGTTCATAGAGTTTGCAAGTAAAAAATGTTGCTAATATACTTGTGGTCCTTTTCCCACCGAAGTAAAAAACATAAGCCGGTTGTCCACCTGTAGTCTTATCCTACCCAAAAGATGCCCCGTCTTTTTTTTTTTTTTTTCTTCTTTATGTTTTTATTGGCAAGTTAGACATGCAACTCCATTTAGCCAGTTTTATGAGAGGAAAAAGTGTCATTTGAGTTATTAACTCATTGGTTGCTCAGCTTAAATGTTTATTGAGAACAATAGTGACTTGAGTTTTTTCAAGTTAAATATGTAATAAGTAAGAAAACTTAGTCAAAGTTAAGTAACAATGTATTGAAAAAATCCCACCTCTACATAAATTGTTATTGAAAGGATGCTTAGTGTATTATTTAGCTGATTACTTAATTTTTTGATTGCTTATAGAAACATGAAAATATTTACTGGCCAAGTTATGGTGACTTATCATAGTCATAGACCAACCTAAGATTTCGATAAAAATGCAAATTTCGAGAAACATGTTCCATTATGTAACATCTACAAACTTTATTTCCTGGTTTGTTGGGATATGATCAAATAGGTTTTATAACACAATTATTAATATACGAGAAAAAAAGCAAGCAATATTGTCAAGTTATTGATTGAAAAGTGCAAATATGTTGCATACAAAGATCTGTTACTTTTACACTTGTTACTACATTGAAATCTAGGCATGAAAAAAAACATTAGTCTTCTGTTTGATAAGGAAAAGTATTACCCTAGTGATGCTTCAAAACTTATAGATCTCTCTTCTTCCTCTTTTATTGTGTTGATTATGACAAAAACTTGGTTAATGCTTGGCCTTCCCTCCAATAAGCGCTAAACACATTTTATAGCCACTTGTAGCAAGGTTACCATCCTCTCTTCACTTGCACCTTCTGAAATTAGGGACTTGTCAAAGACTTCAACAGTCTACTCCTCTTGAAGAATTGAGTGAACCCAATCTACTAAGTCAACTCCATTGTTCTGCTCTATTTTTCCACTAAGTAGCTCTAGAAGAACAACACCAAATCCATAAATGTCCCCATTGAAGTCTTTAGATGCACTGGTCTCAATAACATTGGCCAGAGATGAGCCATATTGATCGCTATCCACAGCCATAAGACCATATTCACTTATGCAAGGCTCCATGTTCTTATTCATCAAGATGTATTTCAAGTTACCAAGAACAATTCCATTTTCTTTTAGTTCCTAATGCATGAAGGCTAATGTGTCAGCAATGCTGGCTGCAACACCAAGTCTGCTTGCCCAGTCAAATGCTTCTCCCATTTAGTTGTTTCCTGAAATGTAACATATAGTACCTCAAAAGCCTTCAAGATAAAAATTAAAGGAGCATTTTAAGGTATTATAAGGGTGTTACAATCAAGCTAATATAAGAAAGGATTGTTTATAAAAGTTTTCCTACATAAAAGTAACGTATTCCATTAATCATGCAGTTTAACATTAAAGATACAATAATATTGCAATTTTTATATTTACCACGGAGAAGCATGAATAGACTTTCATTCTGCTGATATTCATAGACCAAAAGCCTATATTTGGAACAATAAAAGGCAAGAGCGGGTAGTATATTTCGATGCTTCACTTGGTCAATTAGTTTCATTCTTTGCTCAAACTCATTGTTTGAAATTTCCCAGTCCTTAATCCTTTTGACAACCAGGGTCATCCCATTCCCAAACATGACCTTATAGAGGGTCCCATGCTTTCCTCTTCCAAGCAACTCGGTTGGAGCATTGAGTAAGTCCTCAAATTTTAGCCCATTCAACACAGGGCTTTCAAGGACTACCATTGAGTTTAAAACCAATGCACTTTCACTTGAATTACCAATATTTTTTGACCTGCTGACACTTAATTTGTACCCAATTGATGTAGGGGCAAGCTTGCTGACACTATCATCAACTACTGCTACCTTGTTTATTACCTCAAGTTCCTTAACCCTCTCTTTTCTCTTTTTCAATTTGCACAGAGTGAAAATGATTAACACGAGACAAGCAAAGGCCAACACAACATAGCCTGTGTACATAAGAGTCTGATCTTTTGACTTACTCTTTGAATTGTTGTCATCATTTAATGGGAGAGATGGACATTCTTTTGACAATGGTTTTCCACATAATTCAAGATTGCCTGAGAAGCTGCTATTGGAGAAATGGCCTCCTACATCTGGAATTGGGCCACTGAAGTTGTTGTTGGAGACATTGAATTGATCAATATTGGAGAAATCAAACTTGGGTATCTGCCCACTTAGCTGGTTGTCTTGAGCAAGGAACATAGTGAGACCTAAAATTCTGGATAACTTTGGCAAGTCACCAGAGAACTTATTGCGTGAAATATCAAGTCTTTTCGGATTCCCTAGCATGGCGAACGAATTAGGAAGGCTTCTAGAAAATTGGTTACCACTTAAGTATAAGTGAGTGAATTGCTTGCATTTTGCAATTTCAGCTAAGATTCCTCCACCAATATTGTTGCCATTAAGAAAAAGAGCAGCAATAGATGCAGCAAGGGCTTGTGTGCCACAAAGTGAAGTGCCATCAAGAGTTCCATTAAGATTTAAGCCAAAAAGAACTAGCTTTGTCACAGAAGTATTTTTTTGATCACAGGTAACACCACGCCAATGGTTCTTGCAGGGATCAAAGGATGAGTTCCAACCATAAATTGACACCAAGTTGGGCATTATTGTTAGCGAGTTTTGTAAGGAAGCTTATAAGTGAGGTCTTAACCTCTTCCTCTACAGAATATGACATGTGGAGGAGTAAAAAAAAGGAAATGAAGATCACCCGGATGGAAACTATATTCATTTTTGTGTTGTGATATGAGATTTGATGCAAACAGGTTTAGAGAATGGCCTTGTTGGGAAAACTTGGAGTTATTAATATGGGACAATTTTTGAATATTTGGGATATTGTGGAACTAGGAGGAAATTCCAATGTCAAGTACTTGCTATGTTGTTGGAATTAGTTATGGAGCCAATTGGTTGATTCTACAATGAAAATTTTATATGTGCATTGTTTATGGTTGGCACTAAATGGTTAAAGGATAGGCCATTTGAATTGAACCACAATTAAATATATGGAGCCAGGCTAGCCGACAACTACAAACTATTAAAAAGTGACATTTGTTACTTTTTTTCAAAATGGATTGTCATTCTTGAAACATTATACTAACAATGATTTGTCCTGTGTAACTAGTTTAATGCTCTCCTAGTCAATAGACATTGTTCGTGGAGGTGACCATTTCAAAAAAGCTCAGGCCTAACAACTACTAGCTTCATTAAGTTACTACGATCCAATAGTTTTGTTTGATCTTATTTAATGTACAAAACCAATATTACATGTGTAATTTATCTCCAATTAACTGTTTACACATTGAGCATATAGATTAAAACAATCATTAAGCTCTTATACCTTTCAAGTCAAAACTATCATACATAATGATAAAGAAGGCCATCACAATGACTTGACAGTTCTGGTTTTAGGGCAGATTGAGTTTAAGAAATTCAAAGCTTTTGACAAAGATTAGCTCATATTGAAACCAGCATATCCCTATCTAGTTTCATTTCTAAAAGTGAATCTTGTCCTTGTGTTTACACACTTTTTATCCCCCACGAATCTCAAGTAAATAATCCGTGAATTACTTATCAAACATCACATTCATCCTTGTCTTTACAAGCATTTCAGCCCCCACTAATTGCAAGCAAATAATCCACGAATTACTTATCAAGCATGACCTTAAATATTGCAGTATAAAAGTGTATTAACCACTAAATTATTCTTTGTAAGTTGGTGTCAGGGGTTTGTAGACCCACTTGTATGAAAAACTAATGGAACTACTTGTCTCAAAGTAAAAACCATTGGGATGGGAACTTTCCGAAAAAGCAAATTCACCAAGTAAAACCTTTACCTAGACTCTACAACTTGTATATAGCTTACAAAGAAAACCTTTCATGCACCAGAATGTCTAGACTCTTCAATCATATGAATTGCCATAACAAATGGCACACCCATGGTCATGACTAGAATCTTTGAGCAACTTCAAGAGCTTCTTGAAGGTTTGCTTCACAACAATAATTAAGTCTATGGTGGTGTTATGGCTTTAACTTTTTCAACAACTTATATATTTAGATTCACTTGAAACTTTTTAATATGGTGGAATTAAGAAAACTTGGTTACACAAACCCTAATCACACAAAATGAGTGTTTCTCTCTCTCAAAATCTTTTCTAAGAATGGCTTATAATGTCTTTTAAATAATGCAACAAACGAATAGCAAGGCGAGGGAGTCATGTTGGGATAGCCAAATTCAACAAACAAAGGTTTGTTTCCTCGTGGTTGACTACTGTGTTGAGTTGATAGATAACATTTCCCAAACCTCAATCCACCGTTACTTCTTTTTTCTTGGACTTAATCCACCACTACTTTAGGAAGACTACTTGATTATATACAACTGCTCCTATGATAATTCTTCCATGTATAGACCATACTAAGATGTCCTTTTACATATCACAGTTCCTATTTTGCATTTTTTAATCGAAACTCAAAAGTAAACACAATGCTCTTATGGTCCAGTACCATCCATCTATTTACTTTAGGCTTTAATTATGGTGGTCAAAGCCTTTATTTACACTTAACAACCTCCCTTCTTCCCCAAGTAAACCTTAGAAAGGTGAAAAAAAAGATTACATTTTTATTCCAAAAGGTTTGGGTTGTTTTCGTTTTAATCGTTTACCATTCAAAATTTTCATTTTATCCTTTAATGTTTTATTCTATTTTTATATTGAACATGCCATCCATTTCTATTAATATTTTGATTTATTAAGAATTAAATAAATATTGTTTTTTAAAATATGTCAATCCGTTAGTCCAAATTTTGCTTGTAATTTATTTGTTAAGTGCTAAAGAATTACCGTCACGTTACCATATAATGCCATATATCACCAAATTATCAACATAAATTAATAATATGAGACAAAAATAAAAATTTTGAAATGGAAATGATCAAATTGAAAACAAGAATAACCTCCTATACTTGACGACACTGTCTTAAATCCTAGTACCAACTTTACATGCACATTTCAACGACGTCGTTTGTAATATCGTCAGTCTACTTTCCCTTTGGTCTTTGACAACTGATTAAAAAGTCTTGGCGGTAATGTCCTAACTGAAAATCCCCAAAAAAAAAAAAAAAAAAACCACATGGGAGTGCACGGTCTCTGGGAACTACTAGCCCCCGTGGGTCGCCGCGTGTCCGTCGAAACCCTCGCCGGAAAAAAGCTCGCCATCGGTACCCCTAACCCTAACCCTAAACTCCTCAATTAATTATTTAATTAATGAATCAAAATTAACGTTTTTGAGAAATTGCAGATGCGAGCATATGGATGGTACAATTCATGAAGGCGATGCGAGACGAGAAAGGCGAGATGGTACGGAACGCACATTTGTTAGGGTTCTTTCGCCGAATTTGCAAGCTCTTGTTCCTCAGAACCAAGCCTGTTTTCGTCTTCGACGGCGCCACCCCTGCTCTCAAGCGCCGCACCGTCATCGCCCGCCGCAGGCTCCGCGATAAAGCTGTCGCTAAGGTCCGAAAGACCGCCGAGAAGTTGCTCCTCAATCAGGTCAGCTTTTCATCGCCACTTAGTTTTTTACTTGATTAGTTCAATTTTCATTCTGCTGAAGTCTCTTAGTTTTGATCGGATGGTTCGCGTATTTTTTGAATTTTGTTGTGAGACTCGTTCGAGTGTATGACTTCAGATAAAATAGAATGGAGGAAAACAATTCGCGTATTTTTGGAATTTGTTGTGAGCCTCGTTTGAGTGTATGGCTTAAGATAGAATAGAGTGGAGGAAAAGAATATGTGTGGCCGACCCTAACTAATCTGTTGAGGATTTATAGCTGATTTCAAAATTTTGGGATTAGGGCTTGTTGTTGTGAGCCTCGTTTGTAATTTGATTTGATAGGTTTTGGATTTAGAAAAAAAAAGGTGACTTTTTGCGTTTTGCGATGGACATTATGTGGAATTTGAAATGTTGCTTTTTTATTTGTGGAATTCTCTCTGTGACTGGGTTTTGTTGTGACTTGTGAGCCTCATTTGAATGTTTTTTGTTATTCTATGTATTTGGTTTTGGTTGTAGAGAAGTCAGCTTAGTGTTTAGTGATGGACAATTTACGTGCTTCAGTGTTTTTGCTAGGACTCTATGGTTTTAGTAATGGAAGTAATTATGAACAATGTAGATTATTTTAGGAGGATTTCGTTTTTCAGTCTTTGTTGGATTGGTGGGATAATTCAGGATATGAGATTGGATTTAATCTTAGATTCTAATTTTTATTGCATAAGGTTTTTCAAAAATGAAAAAAAAAAAAAAAAAAAAAAAAAAGTCTGTGCCTGAGAACATCATTTCTAGAAGATCATTGGATTAAACAGAGGGTATAGGTTTGAGTTTTTAATGTTGATTTCTTGGTTCTCGTTTACAGCTCAAGGCAATGAAGCTGAAAGAACTAGCGAAGGATATTGAGAAGCAGAAGCAGAAGCAGAAGAATGATCCCAAGGGTGAGACAATTTTGTCAGATCAAACCAACATGGAGGGCAGTCAGTCAGAAAGGAATGATGGTGTTTCTGGGAGTTTCAATCAGGAGAAGCTAGATGAAATGTAAGCTGCACACATGATTTATACTTATGAGGCTATCTTTCAAATATGTGGTTTTTATGATTTTTGTTGACTGTTTGAATGGATTAATTTAGGCTGGCAGCATCTATTGAAGCAGAGGAACGTAGGAGGTTTGCTAACAATGCATCAACATCCTCTGCTGCTGCTGCTCTTCCTTCTGAGGAGGAGGATGGCAGTGATGAAGAAGTGATGATACTGGTGAGTTTATGCTCTGTAGGCTCTAAATGATTACCCACTGTCATTAAAGTCTACATAGATATTGCCGATCATGGTTGTACACTATACTTGGTCAGGATAGCTTAATCGATTCCCGTATTTGGGAAAGTCTGTCTTTCATCGTGTTGTGAGGTTTCTAAGTCTGAGTGCTAATTGATGCACATGTTCTCTTCTTGGCCTGTGTCGTAAATATTTTGGGGGTTATTGCATAGAATTTATTGTGCAGCCGCCAGAGCATGGTGAAGTTGATCCAGCTGTGTTAGCAGCTTTACCTCCATCGATGCAACGTGATCTTCTTGTTCAGGTTGGTGTCCTTATATACATTTTTATGGGGTTCGTGGTAGGTCAAATATGTTGCATTTTCCTTTCTTCTAATGTTGTCTTCCAATAGCTTGCTCTACATTGTTTCAATATATTATTCAGAATAGTGAAAAAGAGTCCTTTTTATCAGCCCATCAGCATCTCTGTTTTAATTTGTAGCCTTTTTGTCTGATTCTATTTATTTATTTTTTTGGATGGGTTTTTTGGGGGTTATTTGGTATAACAGCTCAAGGGAAAGAAGATGAAAAATTTGACCGTGGATGTTGAGAACCAGAGACAGATGAAGGATGATGACTCCAAGGGTAAGAAGATTTTGTCAGATGAAATTGATGTGCTTGCTTATACTCCAAACAATGATGATCTGGTATCGAGGAGTGACAATCAGGAAAAGCTAGATGAAATGTAAGCTGCCTACATGGTTGTAGTTTACAAGGGTAATTTAAGGTTTTATAAAACCTTTTTATGATTGTTTCTAATGAGTAAATTTAGGTTGGCAGCATCTATTGCAGCAGAGGAAAACGGGATGTTAGCTAACAATGTATCTGAATCTGGTGCTCCTTTTGCTTCTGAGGATGAGGATGGGAAAGAATATGAAGACGAAGATGAAGATGAAGAAATGATGCTGGTAAATTTCTGCTTGGTGGACATTTGGGGTTATTACCATTTGTTATTACAGTTGATGACATACTGTGTATTATGGTTATTGGGGAATAGAAATAAGATTATCACCTGCCTCTGTGGATATGGGTTTTGAGCTTATTTTGGGGGTATTGGATATGCTTGAAATGGGTCTGATTTCTGTGTGAATCAAACATTAGTAATGGGCTGTATGGGAACAAGATACTGTCACACTATTACCATATCTGTCAGACAAACACTTCTGATTATGGTTGGTTTGTACTATTATGTCAGGGTAGCTTTCTCAACACCCATAGTTAGGAAATAAAGACTCTCTTTGGAGTTTAGGTTTAGGCCTCAGTGTTAATCTTAACTTGAACTCTACCTGTGTCTATGCTTAGTATCATATATTTTGTCCACAGGTGGTCCCAATCTCAGGAAAAGGAGGATGATTGGGGTAGGTTGATGGCTAGCGTAAAATTTATTCATTCTATTTTTAATGAATCCATTATATATAATCGTTGGAGTGTCCCATATGACTTTAGATAGAATAGAATAAAGGAAAAAAATACATGTGGCCGACCCTTGCTACTCTATTAAGGATCCATAGCCGACCCCAAAATGTTGGGACCAAGGCTTTGTTGTTGTTTTTTTTGTTAATGTTTTCTTGCCCAACTTATTGATCTATATTATATATTGTTGGTTATTGCATTGAATTATTCTGCAGCCTGCAATGAATGGTGAAATTGATCCATCTGTTTTAGCTTCTTTGCCTCCATCAATGCAACTTGATCTTCTTGTTCAGGTAAGTGCTTCATATATATTGGTAATTAGTTCTTCTCAGCACAGGCAGTTTGGCTTTCACCTCCTCAATATCCCTCTTTTTTTTGACATTTATTATTGATGTCCTCTATGTAGATGAGAGAAAGATTGATGGCAGAAAACAGACAAAAATATCAGAAAGTCAAGAAGGTTGGTTCTAGAATGCCTTCATATGTATATCTGGTTCATGTTAAAGTATATGACAGGTTGCAAATATGGCATACTCTACCACTAACTAATAGAAGTTTTTTTTGATAAGTCACTAACTAATAGAAGTTGTCTGCTGTTAAAACCAGTCAGAACGTTATTCAGATGAGAAATGCATTTTGGCTTGCAATTGATTGATTGGAATTGCTGGGATGCACTGATACTTAAGTACTGTAGTGCTGAAGTGGGAAACCCTGCTTAATATTCCCCCAATCCCCCTTAAGTGCACTTAAATGGCAATGGTCCATGTCTGAGTTAACAGCAAAGTAGTGCAAACTAAATTCAAAGAAGCAGTGTCACTAATAAGAATGCATAACTATTAATAAAATTTTCCGGTCTCGTAGGTAAGACTATGGAGTAGGAAAGAAAAAACTTGCTTATTTTGCTAATTTCTTGCTTAAATTTGAAGTGTCTGTGGCTTATCTTATGGTGAAATTGTATAAAAAGTGAATGATAAAAGTGTATGTGGAAAGAAGTAATGCTTCTAGGAGGCATAGGGTGGTTTTGGTTGATTTATAATATACACCTAAGACTTCTGTGCTATGTTTGTTGATTTAGTGTTTGCACCTTTAGAGAGGAAATGAGATTCTAGTGGCGGAAGTTTTTGATTGTGTTAAGCGTTCTATTTTTTGTATTGATTTTTTTGTTATTTAAAATTTTTTATGTGTAATTGATTTGGGAAAAGAATTGTTAGTTCAGGAAACATATCATGCATACTTATGTCTAATTAATTATGTAATTATCAGTTTTTCCATTATTAGAACTCTTTATTTACACAAGGCATACTTTGGTGATACTTGGATTTTTCAGAATTCTTGAATTAAAGCAACATGTAAGGTTCCAAAGTCTTTTAGCACAGATTATTATATCATTTGATTGTATCCTCCTCACTTCATTAGTAGGATATCAGTTGTGTAAATGTATTATATAGTGGTAATATGTGCTATATAAGTTATATATTAAATGCGTCCAAGGTTTGGTTATTATTTGGAGGTCTCTCTCTATAATCTCATGGGATCTCTTATCGAAGAAATGTTTCCTTGCTTATTTTTGTACTTTTATTTGAATCTTTTGGATGTCATCTTATTACTGGTGCTTTTCTTGCACATTTAGGATCCTTCAAAGTTCTCTGAGCTGCAAATACAAGCTTATCTTAAAACTGTTTCTTTCCGTCGGGAGATAGATGAAGTGCAGAAATCTGCTGCAGGGAGGGGAGTAGGAGGTGTACAGACTTCTAGGATTGCATCTGAAGCCAACAGAGAATTTATTTTCTCGTCATCATTTACTGGTGATAAACAGTGAGTAATTGTCTTTTCAATATTTTGTTTGTTAATTATACATGACCTGTAGCGTGTACCTGCTTAAAAGTTGGAACTCATTTAATTTTTTAATTTAGTGAGGTTGTGTTTTTTTCTTTGGCGGGAGGGGTGGGGGGGGGGGGATTATTTTTCTTTCATTAGATTAATGACTTTTGTTCACCTACAACATTCTTAAATGTCTCAGAGTTCTTACGTCAGCCAAAGCACAGAGAAATGTAGATAAGAAACAAGATACACAGAGGGAGCGCCCTTCTCAAGATTCAACCAATAATGTAGCATCTACCAGTAAATCTGATACCGTGACTAGTTCAGTAGAGGGGCTCAATGAATCTAGAACGGTTTCTGATGACAATATTGAGACATTTCTGGATGAGAGGGGGCGTTTTCGTGTCAGTAGAGTAAGAGCCATGGGGATCCGTATGACCCGTGATATACAAAGGAATTTGGATTTGATGAAAGAGATTGAGAATGAGAGTGCAAATTTGAAAAAGATTGCAAATACTCGAACTATGCTCAATAGAAGTGAAATTAGTCTCCCAGTAAGTTTTCCTAGTGAAGGTCAGTCTTTAGAAACTTCACATGACAGAAATAGTGAATCTGTTGATTTGAATCAGAGAAATGAGGAATCCATGTTAAAAATTGATTCTTCCATAGAGATATCCTTTGAGGATGAGGGGGATAACAAATGTCTTGATTGTGATGATGATCTATTTGCTTGTTTAGCAGCTGTAAATCCAGTAAGAATCACTACTGACAACATCCTGTCAAGGAAGCAACCTTCTAATTCTGATTCAGACTGTGACTGGGAGGAAGGAATCATCGAAGGGAAAGGTAACAATTTTTCTAATGATGTTAGAGGGGAAATTACGCCCTCCCTTGAGGAAGGTAACGTTAATGATGAGAGTGAGGTGGAATGGGAGGAAGGAGTTTGTGACTTCCCTAAAAGCACCTCCTCTTGTCAAGCTGAATCAAGAACAGTTTCTAAAGGTTGGTTGGAAGAAGAGGCTGATATGCAGGAGGCAATAAGGAGGAGTCTTGAGTATGCAGGGGATAAGGAAGCTAGTCTTAATATGCCTCAATATGAGAACATTTCCGCAGAAAATGTTCATGAAGGTATTGGACTCTTTGAACAAAAAAACAATATGGTTAAGAAGCTTTTGCCGGAGGAGAATGGAGCTAAAAAAAATGAATCATTTTGTGAAATTGTGGATGGAGTGGAGAAGCCAGATAATGTGGCTGGAATAACTGTCTCAGAAGCCATTAATTCTTCTGGGAGTCAGTCAAACTCATCTGTGGCTTATAATTCTGATCACTCCAGAATGCTGATAAATAAGCCATGTGAAACCTATGTAGGTTCCTGTTCTGAACAATCAACGCAAGATGCAAGCAAGAAGGGAAGTTTGTACAGAAAAATGCCTTGTGCTGAATCTGTGAACCCTATGGAAAAGGAGGCCCCTGTGATTGCAGAACAACTTTTGGATACATTTAGTGCAGGTGCTAGCTTATCTACTTTTCCTAACAGGGGTTCAGAGGGTAGTTCTCATATTGCTGATGCCATATCTGGTGCCAATACCAATAGCATTCGCATTGGTGATAAGATAAATGACACTGAAGCTGAACCAATACATTTTAATGATGAGGCTGACCCTGCCTTTCCTCTGAAGAAGTTATCCACAAAATACTTAACAAATGACATTGATTTTCCGCAGAAGTTGGCTGCAGAAAATAAATATGACAATCATGCTGAGGAAAGGGAGCAAAACAAGGGAAAAGATCCCTTTGAGGTAAATGAAAATTTGCAGTTTGAAGTCGCAGAGGCTAATTTGGAGGAGGAAATGCTAATTCTAGATCAAGAATATATGAATCTAGGAGATGAGCAGAGAAAGCTTGAGCGTAATGCAGAAAATGTCAGCAGCGAGATGTTTGCAGAATGTCAGGTGTGGCTCAAAGTTTTTAGTACTTGAATAATATATATGTTCACAATTAACTGGTTAGTAGGAATGGCTTGATTTTCTATATTTTTTTTGTGCCTGACATATTATTCACTCATCTCTTAATAACTAATTATAGTGGGAGGGCCAAATCCACTCGTAAAAAAGAAAGTTCATTGCCTACAGCTCATAAAAGGCTTTTTAAACTTTTTTTATATGCATATTATGCGCACTCTATAATGTGTATTGATTTTTGGATGTGGTTGAATTAAAAAATGTGAATTTTGTTGCACTTGATGCATCTTTTGAACATTCAACTTCCTGGAATGAGTTGGAAGGTTATAAGGTACATTCTTTCCTTTGCTCATGCATATATGTTTTACTTGGTCAAATAAATACTTTTGCATTTGGTTGGTTTTGAGGAATTTTGTTTTTACTTTCTGTAAGACCTCTTTTCAGTGAGTTACAGTATTTCTTGGAAAAAGATAAATCCATTTTAATTTTGATGAATCTGCAGGAACTACTGCAGATGTTTGGATTGCCTTATATAATTGCACCGATGGAAGCAGAAGCTCAGTGTGCTTATATGGAACTTGCAAACCTTGTTGATGGTGTTGTGACTGATGACTCTGATGTGTTTTTGTTTGGGGCAAAAAGTGTTTACAAGAATATATTTGATGATCGAAAATATGTCGAGACATACTTCATGAAGGTCTGTGTTTGATGGAGCGTCATGTCAATTCTCCCTATTCTAAGTCCCAAATATATATTTATTTTGAATTTATTTTATTCTTTCTAGAGTATATAATCTTATCTTTGTTTTCAGTTTTCTTTGTCAGGCTTTGTTAGACGAGATTATTTACCTAAATTCTGATCTTGGAAGAATTTTGTTGCCATTGTTCTTCTAGAAAAAGTACTTTTGATTTCTTGATATGGAATTTTTTTTCTAAGGGGGGGTGGGGGGGGTGGGGGGGTGAGGGTTTGGTGTTGAAGAAAACCCTTCTGCTTTTTTGGTCATTGCTAATTTCATTGATCTGATTCTTTTGCTGTTGGCTTTGTGAGTTGCATATTGAAATATTATTTTGTTCAACTAGAGTGGAGACTTTCATTTTAACTTGGACCTTTATTTCTTGTTCCCTTCCTAGTGCTCTATCTAGTTACTTGGGGTCCCCTTTTCCTTTTTTATTCTTCATTTTTTTTTTAAATAATTAAATTTGCAGTGCAGTCTTCTTATATCAATTGTTCATGCATTTTATTTGTCAGGACATTGAGAAGGAGCTTGGCCTGACAAGAGAAAAATTAATTCGGATGGCGTTGCTTCTTGGAAGTGATTATACTGAAGGTGTCAGGTAATTAACTGCAGCAGATTTGACTTCTTCTGTGATTGGGAGCTTATGCTAGTCTTTAGGTCAGGTTTTGCCACAGATATCTTTGATTTTTCCCTGTTGCAGAATTTTTTTTTGGGTGAATTTACTTGTTATGGTATCTTGTGCTATTGCTCATTGTCATTTATGATAGTAGAAATTAAAAATGTTTATTTGTTTTCACTGTATTTTGAATGTAGTGGGATTGGCATTGTCAATGCTATTGAGGTTGTAAATGCATTTCCTGCGGAAGATGGCCTCCATAAATTCCGGGAATGGATTGAGTCACCAGATCCCACCATCCTTAAGAAGTTTGATGCTGAAACAGGATCAAGTTCGAAAAAAAGGGGACCTAAAGTTAGTGATGGTTTGAATTGCTCAAAAAGCAATATAAATGATGTGTCTGCATTGGACCAAAACATTTCCCAAGCTCAAGAGCAGAAGCAGTCTGTAATTGACATGCAAGACATAAAGCAGATTTTCATGGATAAGCATGTAATTGTCAAGTTCCCTGCCTTTTATTATTTATGGAAGAATTGCAATTTCTCTATTTTTTTTAATATTCTATACTCTCTTATCCTTAAACAGAGAAATGTGAGCAAGAACTGGCACATTCCTTCTTCATTTCCAAGTGAAGCAGTTATAACAGCCTACTCTTCCCCACAAGTGGACAAGTCAACTGAGCCTTTCACATGGGGAAAGCCAGATCATTTTGTTCTTCGCAAGTGAGCTATTTCTTGACTTTTAACTTCTAGGTTTTTTGAATTCCAGCTTTTATGTTGATTATTCTCCATATTTAGATACGGAGAAAAATGTGAGAACTTGTCTATAATTTTAGAGATTTACAGCTAGGTTCAGTGTACTTCTTTCTGTTTCATGAATTGAAGGTGGTCTGTCTACTGTCTTCCTGCTAAAGTTATCTACTACTAGAGTCTTAGTTTGAATGAGAAGTTGTTTTTTTTTATCATATTAGTTCATGTAATTTTTTGATATTGTAGACATTCTCTAACATATTGGGGTAATTTCTTGTGTTGGACTGCATTTTTTATTGATGTTCAGTTTGTAGATTGCATGTTTGAAATGATATCTTTATAGATAACTTTGTGAAAGCTTATGCCCACTGCTTCCGGTATGTGGTTTCTGTATGCATCTTACTATATCATGGCATAGATTATTCTGTGTGTTTGACATGTTTTTGAAATGCATGATGATTATCAAATGATTATTGTTATTGTTGGTTTTATTTTTTTTGCGTACAGATTGTGTTGGGAAAAGTTTGGTTGGGGTAGCCAGAAGGTAGATGAGTTGATAGTACCTGTTCTGAAGGAGTACGCTAAACATGAGGTTAGGGGCTCAAGCACTCTCTCTGCCCACCCTCTCCTCTCTCGTTCTCTGTGTCTCTCTCACATGTTCACGCAGGCAGTCTTATCTAGCATTACCTAATACTAAATAAAATTATTTGATGCATATAATCTCAGAGACCTTCATTTTGTTTGCTGTCATATTCTCAGTTATGGATTCATTCATCTGTCTCTTATTTTGAAGAATGATGCTGATAATGTTTGTTGCTTGTTTGGTGAAGACTCAATTACGGTTGGAAGCATTTTACACTTTTAATGAACGATTTGCAAAAATTCGTAGCAAGAGAATTAAGAAAGCTGTTAAAGGAATCACTGGAAACCAAGCCTCAGAGTTGATGGATGATCCCTTGCAAGAGGTTTCTAAAAGTAGAAAGAAAAGAAGAGTAAGCCCTGCTGAACCTGGGGATAAAAACTTTGAAAAGCCTTCAAAGAAAATAAAGGAGAGTGATGTTCAGAATCAGAGTAAATATTCAGAAAAATCTACACCCAAGCAGTCAAGGAAAAGGAGGAATGGTGGGGAGTCTGTTCCATCTATAGAGGAGAATCTAGAAACAACTATGGAGGAAGAAGGCAGGCGAAATAAGAACAGAAGATTGCACTGGAAAGGAAGAGGCAGAGGAAGAGGGAGAGGCAGGGGAGTAGGCCGAGGAAGGGGTAAAAGAAGTTCTGGTTTGGAATCTTGTGAAAGCAGCGAGGATGACAGTAGTGATGAACAAGAAGTTCTTGTGGACAAGATAGAAGGGCCAGAAGAAGCGAGAAGGGTAAGTTACAATCTTTTCTATGCTCCATTAATAATTATGCGGAAATATCACTATCAAGGAGTTAGTGCCACCATGCCTTCTTTCGAATATACAATGTGCTTTACCATTCAATTTGTATTGTGACCTCAGAAATGTATGCAATTGAAGAGAATAATTTGTTGTATTATTTTCTTTCTTCCTTTGGCCAACTTTAACAATTATATTTCTGCATATTGTCCTGCTTGTATCTTTCAGTCAAGGCGATTTCAGAAGCCTGTGAATTACAGTGTGAATGACTTGGAAGCTGATGATGCAGACAAGTCATCAGACCGAAGTGATAAAGGATACTCTGATGAAGAGGCAGTAGAATTAGATCTATCTTCGGCCCAGGGTGTAAGTGGAGATGCCGCTGCTGGTCATGACGAAAAGAAACAACATGATTCAGGAGCTCCTGCTCTTGAGGAGCACTTGCATAGAGACAATGTAGAAACGGGTGGCAGGTTTTGCACTGACAAATTTGAAATTGGTCAACCAGATGTGAGCCCACATGGCGATTCTTTTGAGGCTGAGTTTTCCAAACACTACCTCGAAATAGGAGGTGGATTTTGCTTGGATGAAGATGAGACACAGAATGACCAAGATGGAGCTCATGACCCAACTATGGCTACTGCCTCAGGAAATGCTGAGCTATCCCACTGCTCTGGTTTAATGGATGAAGCAGATCTTGATTGTGGTTCAGTTCAATTTAACTTGGGCCCTAAAGGTGCCTTAAATGAAGCCCAAGATAGTGAGAAGACAGACGCATATGATACCGAGTCCAAACTGGACCATCTAAATGCCTCAAGTAATGATAATAATTCCAAGGAGCATGTGTCCCTGCAGGATAACGCTAAAAATGATACTGGGACCACCTCTGTTGGAGGTCTAAGTGCTATGCCTTTTTTGAAAAGAAAGCGAAGGAAGAGCTAAAACCAGTAAATTAAGGGTGTTTTTAGATCAGTTTATTCTCCTTTTGTTTTTATTTATGATGAAAATGCACTTTTGGTTCCTATATTTTGGGTCATTTCTCAATTTGGTGCCTAAATTGATTTTGTTCTTAGGTTAGTCCTTGATTTTTTTAAATCGTTTTTAAAATGGTCCCTGCCGTCAACTCGGTAACAGAAAAATCTGAAGTGGCAAACGGAGTGCATAGATGACATGTTAGATGCTGATGTGGCTAATAAAACAACATCAATAAATACCACGTCAGCATCCATGTCAGCATTTTAATTAATAAAAAAATAAAATTTTAAATTAAGGTGAAAAAATTCAAAAAAGAAAAAAAAAAAAAACTTTCTTAGAATAACATTGTTCATATTCTTCCCTGGGACATGAACTTCATGCTTCATGTTCTTCCCCAAATCAAACCCATAAATATCCAATAAATCAAACCAAATAAATCGAAGAAATCAAACTCACAAACCACCCAATAAATCTAAGAAATCAAACCCACAAACATCTAGTAAATCAAACCCAATAAATCCAAGAAATCAAACCCATAAACCTCTAGTAAATCAAACCCAACTAATTTCTTGGATTTATTAATAATAAATCCCCATTCTCTACCGCCAATTTCAATTCCTAGCTCACATCTTTCAAACTCCAAATCTCTGCGAATCGAAAAAAGAGTTTTGTTCTATTTCTGTTCTAACAAATATGTATATATATAAAACAAAAAAGCTTTGAACAAACCTTTATCCTAATTTGAAAGTAAAGCAGAAATAGAAACAGAAACACATGGATTATAATTTCCCAGATCTACACCAAACCCACTTCCTCTACTAACGAATTCAGATCACCAACTAGCCTACGTTTTTTCACAATGTCAGATCTGACGTTTTCGGAGCCGCAATCCCACATTGACCACTTCAACCGTCTTCCCGACTCTATCCTCCTTCTGATCTTCAACAGGATTGGTGATGTTAAAGCCTTGGGTTGGTGCTGCGTTGTTTTGCACCGCTTCCACTCTCTCGTCCCTCAAGTTGACAATGTCGTCGTTTGGGTCGACTGCGTTATCTCCGATGACGACGACTCTTCGTCTTCTTCTCTTTCTGCCCCGACTATCTCCTCTTCCACAGTTTTGAGTAATGATGTATAGAGAGAGATTGGGAGATTGTTATTAATATATGGTTTTGAGTAGTGATGTCATGTTTATGGGTTTGATTTGGGGAAGAACATGAAACATGAAGTTCATGTCCTGGGGAAGAAGAAGAACAATGTTCTTCTGAAAAAGTTTTTTCTTTTTTTGTTTTTGATTTTGAATTTTTTCAGTTTAATTTTTTTAAAATTATTTTTATTTTTTTAAAAATTATTTTTATTTTTTTATTAATTAAAATGCTTACTTGTCATTAAAATACTGACAAGGATGTTGTCATGGTATTTATTGATGTTATTTTATTAGCCATATTAGCATCTAACATGCCATCTATGCACTTTGTTTGCCACCTCAGATTTTTCTGTTACCGGGTTGACGGCAAGGACCATTTTAAAAACGATTTAAAAAAATCACTGACTGACTTAGGAGTAAAATCAGTTTAGGGACCAAATTGAGAAATGACCCAAAATATAGGGACCAAAAATGCATTTGAGCCTTTATTTATTTATTTTGGTGTATATCACTCGCTATTCCCCCTTTTCATTTATAAGAGCTTATCAGAAATGCAGTTATAGTGAGGTCCACCAAGATTGTTTTTTTGAGCTTCAAGAGGGGAATTAAAGCTTAAATTTGTACAGAAATTGTATATCATTGACAGTTTTGAAGAAAACAGATCAATTTAAATATGAAATGATATGAGAATGTTGAATATTTTACATCTGGATCTGATTTGTCACGTGTGTCCAATAAGGTTAGGTAGAGTGTGTCATTTGATGTGACGTAAGTTTTGGATTGTCAATGAAATTACAGTTGTGTAGTACAATTTATCAAGTTGAAGAGGAGAAAATCTCGTCAAAATCTTTGTTAATCCTTCTATTTATTAGTTTATTACTGTTCCCACTAATTTTAAACCCATAATCTGCTTCTTCGAGTAATAAACAAGCATTATTTTAAATATGGATGATAATGAGAATCATTACATAATTGATGCCTTTGTCCATTCGGACAAAGATATATTGATTGCCTGGGGTCTGTCTCTCACTGAAGAGAAATACTTTTGGTGAAAGCATTTGAGAGAGAGAGAGAGAGAGAGAGAGAGAGAGATGGATGTAAATTATTACAAGGATGGAGTACTGCCCTTTGCAGCACTGGTTATGGTAGAGGTTTGCAACGTGGGCATGGTGACACTAAGCAAAGCAGCTATGACAAGTGGGATGAGCAACTTTTCTTTTGTTGTTTACTACAATGCTCTTGGCACCTTCATCCTTTCCCTGTATTACATCTTCCACCGCTACAGGTTCCTTTTCTTCTCTTAATTCTTTGAGTTCATCAAACACTAAATTTCTCATGTGAATTATGCCCACCAAAAACTGCTTTTTTCTTGTTTATTTGCAGAAGCAGGGGACCTCCTCTCACTTTCTCCCTCCTCTTAAAGTTCTTCCTCCTTGGACTCCTTGGGTAGCACATTCTATTTAAAGCTTACTTTTTTGGATTACTTTTTGGGATTTGGATAATTTTATAGACTTAAGTGACAATTATTTTGAACAGCATATTATCACCCAAAAAAAAAAAAAAAACCTTTATATTGCAGGATTTGTTTGGAGCAGATTTGTGCTATTGCAGGTATCAAATACAGCTCTCCAACTCTTGCAATGGCTATGGGAAACCTTATTCCAGGTTTTACATTCTTGCTTGCTGTCATTTTCAGGTAAGAAAATAGGATAAGACAATAATGGTATTTAAAATTATGGAAGTAGGGGGATTATTAATTTAATTTATTTTGGGTGGGGAGCAATGTCTGCCGTAGAAGTTGTTTGTTCTGTTGGACTATTTAGTATCTTATGTTTCACTGAATATGAGGGTTGGTATGAAGTTAACTTATATTAGCACATCCATGTTATACATTTCTATTTGTCATAAGTTTCCAAGAAAATGTTTTGTACTTCATAATCATTGGGCTCATTGTATATGTTTGCTGGGCATCATGATCCATGTGATTTATAGATTAAACATAATGTTGTTTTTTTCTTTTTCTTTTTTATAATTGTTTTATACATTTAGTATATCATAGTATTGACAATGATCCCCAAATATATGATGTCAGTTGTATTAATATAATTTCTTAATAATAATAATTATTTTTTTTTTTTTTTTGACAATAGGATTTGAACTTTGGCTTTATTGGTTAGTTTTGGGTTTCTGGCTACCATGGTTATTTGCTGCTGTCTGTGTATGTTTTATAATTTTTCCCTTCCCCTTTAATCTATCATGTATTACTAATTTCTAGGATGGAAAAACTAGCTCTGAGAAGTACAAGCAGTCAGGCTAAAATTATAGGCACCATAGTATCAATATCAGGAGCATTCATAGTGACTTTCTATAAGGGGCCACCAGTTTTTGAGGCTTCATCCTCTTTTAAGACCTCTCTTCAGCAAAATCTCGCACAAATGTCAAACTGGGTTCTTGGAGGCCTTCTCCTTACAATCACTTGTCTGTCTTCTGCAACATGGAACATTTTTCAGGTAATATTAATGTACCTCCAAATTTAACAGCTTACCATCCCAAATTTTCAAAATTTTTTTTTTTTTTTTTTGGTGGACTATGACAGACCATCTTGCAGTTCTTCATTGTAGTTGAAAAGTAAGATGGGTAGATGAGTAGTTAAAAAGGTACTGATCTTGATTGCTATTCCAGGCAGCAATTATTAAAGAGTACCCAGAAAAAATGACCCTAGTCTTTTTCTCCTGCTTCTTTGGGACCATCCAATGTGCAGTTATCTCTTTAATTGCAGAAAGAAATGTAAGTTCTTGGGCACTGCAACCCAGGATTCGAGTGATTGCTGTTATCTATGGGGTATGGCAAGTCCTTTCCAGCTATATGTACTTTGTAACAAGTTTGCCCATTTTTTTCTTTCTATTTTCTACTATGATTCATATGAAAGCATAAGAAATTTTACAAATTGGGTTTTGGAAACATCTCACTTTTTTATTGAACGATGATTGACTTCAATTCAGGCAATTAGTGGGAGTGTCATCCGTAACAGTGTTTTAGCTTGGTGTTTGCAAAAGAAGGGGCCTGTTTATGTGGCCCTGTTCAAGCCGCTAGGCACTGCCATTGCGGTTATCATGGCAATCATATTCCTTGGTGAAATTCCTCATCTTGGCAGGTAAATTTTAATCTAGTTCATTCATCTTCAAATATAAAGATATTAAACCTTCTTGACTTCTTGTCATCCCAATCATATTCCTGCTAATGACAATATTTCTTTTTGACGCAATGATGTTCATGTTCTTAAATTATATCAACTGAGCATTAATAATGTGCAACTTTGTCATCTTTGCAGTTTGATTGGTTCTATTGTAATTGCCTTTGGATTTTATACTGTGATGTGGGGGCAAGCCAAGGAGAAAGTAATTGTTGGTGACAGTGTTCATTGCTTGGAATCATCCACCCAAAAGACCCCACTTTTGCAAAACACATAATGCAAAGATACAAGAAAGTTTTATAAGAATATCCATACACATGCAAGCACAAATGTTAAATATCCAACCAACCAGTACGGTACAACCAACAGTGAGTACTTTTTGCTTTTGGCCTATGGCGTTGCACTACTTCCACCATCCATGGAATGACAATCGACAGGGAGATGATAAAGGCTAACGCCGCATAACTAAAATATTATTGCCAATTATTGTACAATTTAGGCATGGTACATGAGAGGAAGCATGGGATCAGAAACTTCATAGGGTAAATTTTTCCTAGAGGGATTAAATATCTATGATATGTTCTGATATTTAAAGTTAATAAACCAAAAAAGTAGTGGCTTATTCGCCAATGCAGCTTCTTTGTGTATAGTTACAACTTTCAATGTTATAGTTTATCCTTCGGCGTTTTTTACTTTTCCCTTTTTTACCCCCTGCATATTGGTCAAATATCATAAATTACATGCATATTGTGCTAGATTGAAACTATAACTTTGAAAATGACATTATCCTAATTTTGAATTAGAATTAAACTTATTCCTATTTGCCAATCAATCTGGTGAAAGTTGAAAAGGCTTGTAAGTTGTAACTGAATACAAATGAACCATCATGAACCACCAGTTCTGTTGACTATTTCCACCAATCCAGCACTAAGTAATGTTTAGGCTTAGGTAGCAGTCCATGTACTACAGTATCATGGTTTGAGAATTAAGCATGATTGAAATTGAGTTTGTTGGCCTTGCTCAGAAATAATTACACATGGCTTGAATTGAAAGGTTTTTATTTCAAAAAAGAAATTCAGAATACACTGAAAAATCAAAGGTGAATACATCTACAACACAAGTACATGAGGCTGGACACTATCTTTTCCAACAGCTACAACCTGAGATATCGCATGAACTACCTACTCACAATATACACCCGAACTCTATATAGCAAACCCCAAAATCTACAAAATTTATTAGAAAAAAAAAATCTACAGAATTCTTATCAGTCTCTACTGTCATATATAAACAAATTTCTTTTACATTTTCATTTGCAGATCTCCATTTCCAAGGGTGGATAATCTCTAAATGATCCCACTGTCCAAAGTTTAATGAGAAAAAAGCAATATTTTGCAAAAGCAGAAATATCAAAATTCTTAGTGGTTTCAGTTTTATTGATTTACCACCAGGGGAAAACAAAACAAACTGAACTTGATGATTCCAGCCAACCAATCAATATGTGTCACCATCTGCCCTTTTCCACAAGCAAAAGCAATGATGGCATTACTGAGAGATATTAATATGAATGAATGGTTTTAATATATATGCTATATAGTCCCAAGATTCTGGGATGGGTTAGGAATTCTCAATAGACTAATCAATTTTGATCATATATATTTCTGTTCTATTAATATATATATATATATATTTCTCTATTCGTTGATAGATCCTTTTTCCTCTATAGACCAAGAAGCAAAACCAATAATGCTGCATAGATATAATAGAAATCACAGAGAGAGAGAGAGAGAGAGAGAGAGATGGCATAGAACAGTTGTTATAAGGATGTTCTGCCATTTTCAGCCATGGTTTTAGTAGAGTGGACGAAGGTGGTCTTAAACATCTTGTTCAAAGAAGCAAGTTTGAAAGGGTCGAGTTACTATGCCTTATCCACTCTTGTTCTTCTTCCCTTGGCCTTCATGATCTTTCACCGGTCTGTCTCTTAATTTGATTCTCTATACTGTACACAAAATTTTTGATAAACCAATGAAAAATACTTGCTCTTAAAAAAAAATTTCTTACTAATTTTTTATACCATATATTTAGATCTTCCAACATTCAAGTTTTCTGTCCTCTGTAGAATTATCCTCCTGAGAGTAATTGGGAAAGAAAATTTTACACAAGAAGCTATTGTTTTTTTAGTTTTCATTTGTAGGAAATGAAAATGGGTTAAAACAAAAGATGAGTATTTTTCTTTTCTTTTTTGATGTAAGAGATAGAGAGTATTTTTCTAATATTGATTGGTTATGTGTGGGAAGGCAGGTCTGTAACTAAGGTGTGTGGCTATAAAGGCATAAAATACAGTTCACCACTCTTGCTTCAGCCATCAGCAATCTCACACTGGCTTTCACTTTCATACTTGCTCTAATTATCAGGTTTCTTTCATTCTTTCTTATTGTTCATCAGACTTTTATTTTTGTTTCTGTTTATGTCTTTACATAATTTTTTTTCTTTTTGAATGAATTAACTTATTATAATTGATTGCTTGTATTTAATGCAAGTGCACCATTATTTATGTCTCTTATTTCTAGCCATGTACTTGGTGGACAAGAATTGTTAAATCACTGGTTATTTCAATGATTCTTATGGACAACACCTTCTACTGATGAAAGTCATTAGGAGTAGAATATTATTTGTTTGTTTATCTGAGCTGTTTTACATTCCTTCTCCTTTTAATATTATAAGGGTGCTTCAAAAAGGATGGAAAAGCTTTCTTTAAGAAGCTCAAGTACTCAGGCTAAAATCATGGGCATTGTAGTATCAATATTGGTGAATTGGCAGTGGTTCTCTATGAGGCCCTGCAATCATATAGATCAAATCTCAATCACCATCCCTTTCAGTTCATTTTCCTCTAAGCTCATCACTATTGAATTGGGTCATAGGTGGCCTTCTACTTGCTGTTGAGTACCTTCTACTTGTTCATAGCATTTTACAGATTCAAGTTATGAGAATATTGCCATCAGAGCTAATTGTGGTGTTCGTATGCAACTTGTTTGCGACAGTTATATCTGAACCAGTATCTTTAATGCTAGACATGAACTTAAGTGGTTGGAGACTAAGGGCTGATATAGCATTAATGGCCATTGTATCCTCGGTATGAAACTAATGGACTACCGTGACAAAGAAGGCTATTGGTAACTTCAGACCAGAGGAATTCTCTCTGATCAGGGATTTGCTTCAACCTTCAGCAACATTGTCTACACTTGAATCCTGCACTTGAAGGGACCTCTGCATGTCAATCTTCAGGCCACTGTCAATTGCCACAACAGCTGCTATAGGTGTCATATTCATTGGTGATGCTCTCTATCTTGGGAGGTATAGTATTCTCTCCCTCACACACGGACATTAATTTTCCCACCTTTGGGAGTTGAATATTAAAATAAATTCAAAGAAGCAGATGCTATTTCCATGACTGGATTATATTTGGTTCTTAATAGTTCACTTGTCATTTTTTTTTTCTTCCTAACGTTGCATTGTTGATGGAACTATAATAATATCAATTGTGTTTTATGCAGTTCTATGGGGAAAGGCAATAATATTTTGCACGTCATACACACATTTCAGTTCAAAAATTAAATTGTACAATGTGTGCATTAACAATTACCCTTTTGATATGTATATATTTCTCTCTCAAGCCATTATCAGTAGCCACTGCAGTTGCTAAGAGTGTCGCATTCCTTGGTAATGCTCTTTATCTTAGGAGTATATAATTCTCTCTCTTTCTCACAAAAATGCACAAATATAGAGACACAGATTCCCTTTTCCTCCGGACTAGAACAGTTATCAGAGTACTATACCAAGAAGAAAAAATCAGCTATTGCATGTGCTAATTGCCTTGCATATATTTTTCACAATTCATTGTCCTTTTCTTCCTAATGTTGCAGCGTTATTGGAGCAATGATATTTTCAATTTGATTTTAATCTGTCACATGGGCAAAAGCTAAAGAAGAATTGAGAGAAGCCTATTGCTATGGTAGCTTGGGATCTTTGGGATCCTCGTCTGATGATAAGACCCCTTTGTTGGAGAGCTATATATTTGAAGGTATGGGATCCAAACCATTCTCATGTGATTTAAACCAGGACAGTTTGAACCATATATATATATATATATATATATTGGTTAAAAAACGATGCATCAAAAAACTAAAACACTACACCAAGTTCAGGACACAGCCTGTTAAAATACACTCCAGTACAGTCATCCTCAAAAGCAGAAAGAACCTCCACAGGCGGACTATTAAACAAAAGAAAATGTAACTCCTGTTCGGCACCCATTCTAGCGAGCATATCAGCACACTGGTTAGCTTTCCGGTAGCAGTGATTAAACTCGATTTGCTGAAATGTTGCCGCCAGCTGCCTGCAATCATCCAAGATAGGAGATATTACATGGTTTTCATAATCTGGGTTTTTAAACACATCCACAACTGCTTTTGCATCTAGCTCAACAATAAGGCAAGGTATGTTCATATTACAGCAAAGCATAAGCCCATCCCTAAACCCCCACAGCTCTGCAACAAAGCTTTTTGTTGATATATATATATCATCTCAGCAAGGCAGCAGCTTATGTACAAACTTATACATTATGCACGGATCCTTTGGAAGAAACCCAACAATACGACAAATAGTCTACAACTCAAACTGAAATTTTAGTGTCACCTATGGAATAAACACTATAGGACAACAACAATATTAAATAAAGAAATGTATATTACTAACAGAGGAGCCATGCTAGTACCAATAAATAGCCACTGGAATGACCAAGATTCAAACCCCCCATCAAATTTGAACTACCAATATTAGTTATTGGATGAAAGAATTTATCAAAACTATGCAAATTACCTCATTATGGTACAGTGAAAAGTTATCGAGGTCCTGATAGAATTGAAGGAAATAATGAAGAAGCAGCAACTATGTGCACTTCCTGATTTTCAACTCCAGCTCTCATGTTTGGTAAAGATGGATTGGAGAAGAAGTAATCTAGGTCAGATTCAACATTCACAGCACCCTCTAAGACCTTAACCACCATAGACATGGAAGGCCTCCTTGTGAAATCATTTTGCAAACACCATGCTGCAACTCTCATCGTATTCACAACTTCACCTCCATGTAATTGCATATCTTCACTGCACTTATCAACCAAATCGAGCAACCGATCCTCCACAATATTTTTCTTGAAAAGATCAAGTAGATGCATTGCTTCCTCTAGCTGAGAGTGATCAAAATTTCTCCTTCCACACAAAATCTCCAAGAGTACTACTCCAAAACTATAGACATCTACCTTTTCTGTAATCATTGAACTCAACCATTCTGGAGCCATATAGCCAGGAGTCCCTCTCATGTTTGTCACAACTTGGCTTTGGTCATGGTCAACTAGTTTAGACAACCCAAAATCAGAGACTTTTGCATTAAAATTCTCATCTAAGAGGATGTTATGTGGTTTTATATCCAAGTGAACTATCTTTTGCCTACAATCCTCGTGTAAATAAGATAGTCCCCTTGCAATTTCAATGATGATCTTCTTTCTAAGTTTCCAATCAAGCAACATCTCAGGATTTTTGTGAAATACCCATCTATCTAAAGACCCATTAGACATGTACTCATAAACAAGAAGCCTATGATATTTCTCAGCACAAAATCCAATTAGTCTTACCAAATTAATATGATGGATGCTGCCAATTGTTTCAACTTCTGCCAAAAATGATTTCTTGATCTGACTAAAACTATCAAGACACTTCACTGCAACTTTTGTGCCATCAAGTAGAGTCCCTTCAAAAACTGTGCCAAATCCTCCCCTACCCAGTTCCTTATTGAAATTTTCTGTTATTGCTTGTAAATCATCATAAGAATATCTTGTGGGCATCCCCGGTACATGATCCAAATAATACTCCTCTGCTTCATCTGCATTTTCCTTCTTCCAAAATAGTAAAGCAAAGATTCCAATTAAAAGAAAAATAACAAGCAAAGATCCGAGGCTAGATCCCATTATTACTTGTTTCTTCTTTCTATGGTTTGTCTGCTGGTTTGTCTGCTGTTGAATAGGATTTTGGACCTTAATGTATACTTTGAAGTCTGTATTATCTTGATCAACGGCCATAAGTGAATAAATTTGGGATAGTAAATAGCAATTCCCTAAACTTTTGCTTGAATTATAAAAAGCAGCTTTGCACGAACAATCTTTTAAGCAAGCCTGTTTACAACTATCTAAATTTATATGTTGATGAGCTGGATTTATACCTGGAGGGTCTTGAGTAAAGGGAAAGTATGTGATCTCCTTGAGCTCTAAAAGAATGTGATTTTTGGAAACTTCACAAGACAAGGGAGTAATCAGGGAGCAGCCATGGTCAGGTTGCGTTTCCTTTGTGGCCTGAAAATAGCCTGTTGCATTTATAGGTCTAGGACAGCTACACTGGCCGTTACTACAAATACCGTAATTGCCGCAAACTGTAGGGAAAAGACAGGGTAGAACTTTTAATCTATCGAAAAAATCGAATACCTCCCCCCAAAGTATATCATACACTTTCAAGCGTCCATTGTCAGCCCCGAGTGTCATATACCGATTTGGGAAGAAGTTTGATGAAGGAAGAGGAAAATCTGTATTTGTATTGCTGGAGAAAGTCATTCTGTCCTCAAGAAATTGAATATGACTGGTGTTATCACTTGTATAAGTAAAATAGCGTTGGGGAGGATTAGAACTGACATAAGCAAAGATTCCTTGCCTGGTGACATGGAGCGAAAACAATCCTCCTTGACTAGTGAGTTGCTGCCCTGCCACCAATTTTTGGCCAACAACCAGTGTGTCTGTTGGGTGATCAAAAGACTGCCAAACTGTTGCACTCTTGTCATCCAAGAGCTGGAGGTTGCACATTTCGGTTAAGTTTAGGCCAGCCACAGATTTGCTGAGGATGTTCGTGGACCACACTGTAGTTCCTTTAGCATCTTTTAACACCAAACCTTTTTCTGAAGTAAGCTGCAAAGTCGCATTAATGCTAACCGGATTCTCTGGGTTAGCAAACCATACTACTTTTGGATCTTTAGATTTCGAAATATTGACAGCGTTGACGTCGTCATAAGAAAGAGTGAAAATGGCAAAGACATGAGTGTTGCGCGTTTGATTATAGAAGAAGCCACAGCCACAACCAGTCTTAAAATAATGGTTGAATTCACGTGCAAGTATGATTCTCGCAAATGATCCATCATCAAATTTCACAGAATCAGGAGCGGAAAGACTGTTGGTCCATGAAGTAGAAGCGTTTGGAGTCAGATAACTGAGAGCTGGCAAGGCTGTGACTAGGATTGGACAACATGGTGTTAGAAATAGAACAAGATAAAGCAGAACAGCACAGGAAGCCCAGCTTGTACACATTGTCTGCAAAGTAAAACACAGTCCAGAATCAAGAAAGGCCAAGTATACACGGAAAGGGAAATTGATTTTTCTGTAGTATAACTATAAAGTTCCTTCCGTTCCGCCTCTTTGACTGTAAAATGATAAACTTATTGTTGAATCGTTGCTTCAACCACTTCGACGACTTGACGAGAATAATAATTTTAATATAACGTCTCCAACTACTTCATTGTGTTGGGAAAAATTCAATATACGTGTGAATAAATTTCAACAAACACATAAGAAGCACAACCATACAATAACACAAATATTTACGAGTAAAACCCTTTCTTCTTAAAGAAAAAAAAATCATGGAATAAACTTTGAATAATTTCAATATATTAAATAGAAATTACAGCACTTAAAGATACAACTTGAAAAATAAGATTAAATACAATAAAGAAAACTGAGTCTTCAAAAAACGAAGAATCAGAAGACAAAAATCAACCAACAAATTTGATAGAATCATCAGACATAGATAAATTAGAATCACAATTTACAGACAAATTACGAGTTAATAAATCGACTTTAGGATCTTCATCGCAAGATTGTAAAAAAGGAAAAATTGATGACATATATTCCAGAAAGAATTGGTATTCTAAACCTACTCCCCCTGATTTATAATTTAAAGAAAGACATACTTTTGTTAATTCATCTTATTCACCAGATTTAATATATGAATGGAATATAGATGGAATGCCAGAATATGAAATAATAAATCTTTTACATGAAATGACTATGCACCAATGTGAGAAATTATACAATCCTCTAGTGGATCACGTCACTTGTCCACCATTCCACTAAAAGACTCTCACTTATTTAAAATTGCTGAGTCAGTAATCAGTTTTTGTTTTAAAAAAAAATTCTAACTCAGCAATTTTAAACAGGTGTGAGTCTTTTAGTGGAATGGTGGACCACGTCATTTGTCCACCATGTGAACCTTATAATTTCTCCACCAATGTCTATAAAAATAATGGAAAATGAGATCAACAAATAGTTCACTTAATTGTTACTGGTTTGCCTCTCAAAAAAAAATGTTACTGGTTTTACAGGCCAATTGAAAGGCTAGTGGGACCATTATTTAAGTAATGATGACAGACATAAAATACTAATAGCCATTAAAAGAGAAACTGATGGAAGTGTAATAATGACAGATAATCACCCCTCACAAGAAACAATTAATACTTTATTTTTCACCATACCTAAACATTTTGTTGGAGACCCTAATCAATATAAAGAAAGAGCTTTAGATGCTTTAATTAATTTAAGATGTCCACAACTTTCTGATTTTAGATGGTATAAAGATGTCTTTATTTCAAAAGTTTTAAGTAGAAATGATTGTTAACAATCTTACTGGAAAGAAAAATTTATTGCCGGTTTATCTTACTTTTTTGCTCAAAAAGTTAGACTTGACATAGCTAATAATGACGGAACTATAGACTATCCTAATTTGACTTAGGGTAACATAATATCCTCAATCAATAAAACAAGTGTATGGCTATGCAATGATTTAAGATTAAAGTATCAAATAGAAAAAGAAAAAAGATTTGCTAAAAAAGAATTAGGAACTTTTTGCGAACAATATGGCTTTGACCCTTTGATTGCTCCCTCTAGAAAAAGAAGAAAAGAAAAGACATATATTGACAGATATAAAACCAATAATAGAAGATATAATAAAAACAGATTTAAAGATAAGAAAGAAGTCTACAAGAAAGAAATTTGACAAACATAAAGAAAATAATTTTGTTTGTTTCAAATGTGGTAAAAAAAGGACACACTAGTAAATACTGTAATTTCCAAAGAAAAATAAACAAACTCGTGTGTGAATAAGAAAGAAACTGCTTTTGTTTTAAACTAAAGGGGATATCACAACTGTTTTATACTTAGGGGAGGTGCAATGTTCCCTTTTGTTAATATTAGAGGCATGGTACTCAAATCTTTGAACACATTTTTTTTTTTTTTTTGTATTTGTATTTGTATTTTTATCTATGATTTGATAGTTACAGTTGGTTTAAGTAAATGCAGTTAGTCCTCTGCTTTGCATTCTCAGACTTTACTTTTGTCGGTACAAGAGATAGAAACCAAAAAAAAAAAAAAAGAAAGTGAGATAATATAAAAACTCCAATTATATAGAAGACCAATGGGAAAAATTCTAACTAGTTGTCATCTATCTTTTGTTTTGTTTTGTTTTGTGCAATTCGGTTTTTTTTTCCTTCAAGTTATAAAGCAATGGGTCTTCTATTTCCAATAGGCAACAATTGAACGTTTTGAAAAACCGCTTGATCGAGAATAGGAAGAATCACCACTAATTAAGATAGATTTGAAGAAGGTCCGAATTAATGTTCAATTAGTTGAAAGAATAGCAAAATATTAATTACAAAAGGAAGGGATAATGTGTACCTAATATGGACTCTGATTTTTTTTTTTTTTTTTTTTTTTTTAGTATAGTGGCAATTGAATAGGTATGAAGGAGTGATTCAGTTAAATGAGGAGAGGAAGAGACCAAGGAGGGAAGAGAGAGAGTTTGGCGTTAGAAAGCTGAAGTTATGAATTTTTGAAAGCGTGAAAGACAGGGAGGCAGTTAGAAAGCTGAAGTTGTGAAGTTTTGTAAGCCTGAAAGACAGGAAGGTTGTGAAGTTTTGTAAGCTTGAAAGACAGGAAGACAGAGAGGGGTTAGCATTAAAGACTATTGAACTTGGTTGGGGCTTTACAGTGGTCAGCATTAACCGTAATATATAAAGATTGGCCTTTAAAGTCGAGATAGGTTGAGAATAATTTCTTTTTAATAGTATATTAAAATTATGAAAAAAAATTAGAAAAAATAAATAAATAAATAAAGTAATGACGTGGCGGTTGACGTGGTTCAACGTGAACGTAGCAACATTAAATACTACGCTTCAGCTTTTAGTATTATATTGATATTGATTTTAATACATTTTTTAAAAGTCATAAACATATCCATTTTATGAATAATGATTCTATATAGAATATGCAGAACAACCCAATTAGGGTTCTTAAAATTCTAGCCATTTATAGCTAAATGAATGGTTTAGATTTTACTAAAATTTCTTCTTCTTTTTAAATGGATCTAGCTCAAAGAGTGGTAGGGCATGGATGTGACTACCATTAGTTGTGCTTATTATAGCTTATGGAAGCCAACGGTTTCTAGTTCGTTTAACTAGAATCATTACACTCTCAATGACGTTCACTACATGCCTATATATTGCCTTGTGTTCGATCAAAGTTAGAAATCAAACCAGTAATAAAATCACCACTCTTAATTAGTGTTCACCAGCCTACCTTGATAATGACCCATGCACATACAAATATTAGCTAAGATGGGAGGTTGTTTTATGACAAATAGTACTCATCACAAATCATCATCATCAAAATGGAAGTCATGCTAACAAATTTAAATGATGAGGAAGATAAACACATCTGCACTTTGAGGAGAGTGAACTACTGAACTATGAAATTAGTTCTCATCTTACCTAACAGCCTGTCCTTCTTCCTTCTTAATCATCTTTCTTAAACATCGAACTACTATGTAATTGTCATCCAAAGACTTTTTTCCTAATTGCCTTTAGACTCAAGACAAAGAAGCATTCACATGTTCATCCTTTAAAGTCACACCCAAATAACACACAAATACAAGAAATATTAAACTAAGTCTTAGGCACTGATCTAAGATGGGTGACAGGGTTTCATTTGGAAGCATCCAAAACTGGAATATATATCTACAATCTCTCTTCCTCCATGGATAAAGAGCCTATCAGCCTAACTTATGCCATTGCAGAATCCAATCCTTTCTAGCAAGGAGTCCCCACGAAATTATCAGATTTGAAGCCATGGATATTTGTTGTGGGGTTCTTAGCAAGCAAACAGACCCAAAAAAAAAAAAAAAAAAAAAAAAAAAAAAAAAAAAAAAAAACCACAAAAACAAAAGCTTTTAGAATCAAAGCCCTTGAACCTCCAAACCAAAACATTGTCAACATTAAAAAAGTGCTTGAACAATCTGTAAACATGGTTTTGAAACCCAGATTTGACCATACAGTCCGACCGGGTTAACTGTGAACCGTTCACCAAAACGATTCTTTTAACCCATAAAACTGCCCTATGCAAGAAAATCAGTGAAATCGCCCTATCACAGGTTCAGATCAGAGATATTTTTTTTGGGTACTTACAGCCATTGTTGAAGCTTCAAACACCATGAGATGCTGTCAAACAATGAGGTTGCATTGCTATTGCTTCTTATTCTTCTTCACTGTCTTTGTCTCTCTCGCTTTCGCTGCGTTTTCACCATTTCGGCAGGTCTCTTTGCTTGACTGTCACAGTGAAGGTCAAGTTGTTGTAGATGATGGACGGACAAACCCATGCTTAGGCAAGCTTAGCTGTCATCCACTCGTACCAAATGCTTGCAAGCCTTTAAGGCTTCAACCACTTATTTCTTTCTTAAATTGGCTTGAGCTTCTGTACGTTAGTATTTATGAAATTAAAAAATAAAAATACAAAAACTGGAAGAAGGGCTGACATTGGTTTGTCCGCCCATTAATTGATCAAGGACACTGTAGTGCATGTTTGGATTGCACTTATCCACGTTGCGTTTTTCTCTTCACGTTTTGTTCTTTTTTTTTTTTTTTTTTTTTTTACTTGAAGTTGGTTTCACGTGGGGGACAAACCTGTCAGTGGGTCCCGTGTACAGTGCACGGGACCCACTAGCACTTGGATGGCCACATATTGGTCTGAAATAGCATGGGTCCTGTGCACTGTTCACGGAACCACAAACATCTTTTTTTACCTAAATTTTAATTAAAAATGGATCCCACGGTATTATTCACACATTTAAAAATAATTTTGCTATAGCGTTTTCAGTTTACTGAAAACACTGTAGCAAAATAATTTTTAAATGTATGAATAGTATCGTGGGACCCATTTTTAATATTTTTTAACTCGTAAACAGTGTCAAACAGTGTGTGAACAGTGTTCAATAGTGTATGAACAGTGTTCTTGTCCCCCTAAATCAGAAACGGTGCGAAAAAAAAAAAAAAAAAAAAAAAGGTAAAACGCAAAACGCAGACTTGAGTTTCAGCAGGATCCAAACGCCTTCTAAATGGTATTGGGTAATCAAATGGATGATTTAAGATAATTTAAATGAAGACTTGCCTAGAATATTGAACTCTAAGAAAAAAGTTTAAGTATATTAATTTCTCTCTCTCATATATAAATATATATATATATATATATATCCATTGATTGAGAAACTCAATATTTTTTTATATTTGATTATGATTTAATATTACTTATTTGTCTTATGAATGTTATGATATGAAAAATACATTTGAAATATAAACATTTATATTTATTTGAATTATTTTGGCCAATTTTTATATTTTTACTAATTTAATATATATTTTTAATTAATTATTAAATTAATTATAATGTTATCACGGTATGACTTTAGTTTAACTTTAGTCTAACTTTAAAAATCTTGAACCTTCCCCTTTTACAATCCTTTGAACAATCCAGGTTTCAAAATTATGTTTGTAAATGATAATATCAGAGACAATCTCTACCCACTTGGTGTCACGGATTTTATTTGGTCCCTCAAGACATTGTCTTTGCTTGCATATATGTTATTGGTATAACAAATCAGAAAGCAAATTATGGAGAGAGTTCACAACTTTTCTTTTCTTTGTTTCTCATGAAAAAAGTATATGGGAAATGGTTTTTTTTTTTTTTCCAAATTTGGTAGGTTGTGGTTGGGAAGGATTATTGAGAGTTGGAGTTGTTTGGTTGTTGACGATAAATGGGTCAAGAATGTTTTTATGGTTTAATAAGTTAGTTGTCAGTTTGAACTTGTGTGTGTGTGTGTGTGTGCGCGCGTGTGTGTGTGTTTTATTTAAATTATTTCACACTTTGTTATTGGAACAGTTGTTACGCTGTAGGTATTGCATATATTCACCAATTATAGGAGATAAGGTCCCAAATTTTACAGAATTAATTTTTAACTTGTCCCAACGAAAAATTATGTATTTCTTTTAATAATTAAAGAACTATACAAAGGACAAACAGAGGACTTATGAGATTGTATGTATTTAAATTAGGGAAATGTTACTCAATGCCCTTAGGGCGTTGGTTTAGGAACTATTTTTAGAAATCTTTTATTAGGAGAATGATAAAACAATAAATGTTGTTGACAACTTTTTATAATTCCCATGAAAATAATGTCAAAACTTTCCTATTATGGTTTATTAACAATTGCCCTAAGGGCACCTGTTAACATAATCCTTTAAATTATAGGTGGGTGATTTTATCCAAAAAAAAAGTCTTATTTATGGCTTTGTGCACAAAAAATGTAATGTATTCAATAATTGTAGCAAACATGCTCTTGCAATCCTGCTTTTTTTTTTTTGAGTAGCTGTTTTTTTATTTTATTTTGGCCATACGAGGAATGCAAATTGCATCAAAGTGTGAATTGCCATTTGTTGTTGGACTAATACGTTTTTCTTATAAGGTTTTGTAGTTCTATTTTAAAGATCAATGACACTAGCCTTTTTAGATATTGAATTTAGACTTCCAAAGATATGCTTGCTATTTTTCTATTTGAAATTTCCAATATTGTATGAAATTGGTACTTCTCTTTAAGGAGGTGAATGAACAGCCAGCTAAGAAAAGACAAAACTTTGCCTTAAGCAAGAGAAGATTGTTGAACCATTCAAAAGAAATTCATAAGGATAAATATTTAATACTCACAAATAAGGAGAAATACAATATTAATAAATGCATTTATTTATTCCATATATGAGCTCCATAACATTTGGCACATACATCTATATCTATGATAAATGATATGTCTATAACATTTTTACAACAAATTCTAAGTGGTAGGTTGGTACTGGTTGTTATTGTTAGAGCAAAAAAGTAATCTTAGTGTTAGTTTCAAATTTGAACCAATAACAACTAACCACATGTGATTTGTTGTAAAAATGTTGTAGACGTAGCATATATATATATATATATATATCTAAAAGTTTAAGCGTAGCATTTATTATTGTTATGCTCCAGTTGAGCCACATCAGCGTCCACGTCATTATCATTTTGCTTTTCAATTTTCCTATAATTTTTTTAACATTTACTCATTTTTTTAAAAATATTTACACTTTCTTCAACATTTCTATATCCCTTACTTTTTCATCTCTCCACTGCCCTCTACCATAATATCACCATTCATCTTTCTCTTCATTTTCCTTTTTTTTTTTGTTCTTTCTTATTCACAACCTTTTACTATAAATTTATCACTCTCTTCCATTCTTTACATACTTTTCCCTCACCAAAAAAAAAAAAAAAAAAAGGGTTCTCTCTCTCTCGCTCTCTCAATTTTGTGGTGGATTTTTTTTTAATTTTTCTTTCATCTTTGCTTTAGGTTGATAAATTGTTGTGTTCTTTAGAACTTTATATTGAGCTGATACAATTTAGTTTTGTGATTTAAGTTTTTTTTTTTTTTTCTCTCTCTTTAACTGTTAATTTTATTACATGTGTTTTTCTTTAAATTTTAGTTTGGGTTTCTTTGAATTCACCTATGTAGTTGTTCTATATATGTTATTTTTGTACAACATGACATTTGTTCTATGAAATTCCTTTTAGACTTGATACTTTATCTTTTCATTTGATTTTTTTTTTCTCTCCTCATGTGTAGAGTGATTGGCTTCTAACCAAAATTATTCTATTTATATATTTAGAAATCTATTTCTTCTTAATTCCAATAGTTTAAATTTTGTATGGGCCATAAGGAACAAAGGGGTCCATAATGCATTCATGTTCTCCTCATGTCGTGATAAATCTGAATAGTTGAATGGTATTGTTTAATTTACCACTATTACATATTTTTTCCTAAAAGCTACATACCATCGATCGTAACACCAAATGGATATTTCAAAGTTCATTTGCGTGATTACTTTGCTATGTGGTGAGTTGAAACATTTTTGGGTAATGATGTACGTTAGATTGTATGTATAACCTCTTGACTTGCAAAGGGTAAGTACTAATTTATACTAATTTTTTGTTTTTGGTATTCTTTAGAGCTCTAATGGTTGATAAGTCTAATGAGGCTCCATTAATTTATGCGAGGCTTCAATCTCACCAAATGACAAGCAATAAAACAAGAAAATTCATGTTTAGCTTTTAGGTTTATTCTTTCAAAAAAAAAAAAAATGCTTAGCTCTCTGGTAACCACCAATTCGTTTTGTTAACTCATTATCATAAAGCAACTTTAATTTAGTTATATGGATAGGGTTTATCATTTTTCATGTTGCAATATATATATATATATATATATATTTATATATATAGATATTCAAGCTAAAATCAATAGCTCTATAACAATCGACCATTTTAATTCAGCCATATCCTCCATATCATTAAATTATTAATATTTTCTCTCATTTTTTTTTTAAATTAAACATATAATGTTTTAATTAAATACAAATAAATAAATAAAATTCCTTATAAAACCGTACCCATTTTTTTTAACATTTACACTTTCTCCAACATTTCTCATTCCTTTCACATTTTCATCTCTTCACTACCATCTACCTTAATATCACTCTTCATCTTTCCATTTCTCTTCATTTATTTTGTTTCTTCTTATTCTTATCATCTTATTATAAATTTTTTCATTATCTTTTCTATGCTATATTTCTCTTCATTTATGAAATAACTCTAAAATAATTATCACGCGTAGCGCGTGGGTCTGCGACTAGTTTAGCATAAAAATGGAAATGAGATCTCATAAATTGGAGTCTGTTTGTGTACATCATTGATTTAAATGAAATATTGACACTAAAAGAAAGACTATATAAGTTGTTATGAAATATTGACACTAAAAGAAAGACTATATAGGTTATTTTTCCCCTTCTTTTTGCGATTTTCTAATTTAATAGAATATTTATGTATTTCAGTATATTTTTGTAAGATATTGTCCAATCCAACTAATTTAGGATATGGATAAGTGAATTAAATTATTGAGTCTATAATTTTTCGCCATACTTTAAAGCAAAATAATACAAATATCTATATTATTTATTTTCCAATTTTATTCTAATTTAAAATTATGTAAAAACATTTTTAATTGAAGATCATGCTACGTGTGTGTGGGTGTATGCCACATGCATGTTTAATTCGAACATATATTTCAATAATTAAGGTCTAATCATCAAAATTATAGAAAAATACTGAGTGGTTAAAAATTCAAGAATACAATTTATATATATATATATATATATAATTTTTAATATAAAAAATAAGAGATGGAATTGAAAAAAAAAAATTGATCATTATTGTGTCAAAATAATAATAAAACTAGGCAAAATAAGATACTATAATATCATTGATAAAAGAATTATAATTCAATCAAATTGAATCATTTTTGTTTAAGTATTTTAAGAAAACGTTTAAATTAAGATATGTACTATTAAATATGGAAAAAAAAAATTAACAGAGTTTTTCAATGTATATTAGCTTCGTGTGTGTGTGTATATATATATATATATATAAAGCTTACTTTGTTAACTATACTCATCTATATTATTACTAAAAGCTGAAGCGTAACGTTTAATGTTGCTGCTCTCACATTGTGCCACATCAGCTGCCACGTCATTTGTTTAAAAGCGTTTGATCTACTAAAAGCGGCATAAGAACAGCAACTATACTGGCATTTGCTTCAACCTAAGCAAGACTCATTTTTGAGACATAGTAATCCATACTCTTTGTCGGGGGGCTTAGGTTTGGCGACCTAGACTCTGTCCACCAAACCAATATCAAATATCTTCGTTGGGGACCTAGGCTTGTGGCACCCCCTATCTCTTAAAGGCTATTCAAAATGAATATCTCTTTCTTTCTTCTCAGGTACAGTTGCTTTCCTTGATTCGGGCACAGTTTCTTCGATAAATCATTGTCTCAATCTCTGTCTCATCTCTGGTCCTGTGGGTTAGTCACCTTAGTCCAATGTATCAGAAAGGACATCTGTCTTTCCGAGACATAAGGAGTTAGACTCAACCTTGATATATAAGCAAGGTCAAAGTATAAAAACCAAAGCGAATCTCGTTAAACCCCGCTCCTTGGCTTTCTATAAAGCCTTGTGACTCCCATCCCATCAAGTCAGGAACCAAAGACTGAAACTAGCCTAGCCCCGGTTAGGTGGAGATCAAGGGATGCGCGGAGCTCCATCCTTTTTGTTAAGGTTCGGGAATCATACATCCCTTATCTGTGAGTCGAGAAAGATTTCCATCACTGGCAAACTTGAAGCAGAAAGCTAAATTCAAAGAGAGGGAAAACCCCTCGATAGAAGAAGTGAGACTATACCCTTATCTATGAAAGACCGGTTTAGAGGGAAGCATCCGCCCCTTTCTTCAACATAGGGGATATTGAACCCTAGATTTCCCTATCGACTTTCCCATTACTTCTTACCAAGAAAAGGCATACCAAAGATTTTGGGAAAGACACATTGAAATGGAAGTTCGAGGAGTAGGCGCTTGTTAAGGCTAGTCATCATTAGCTCTTTGTCTTTCTAGCCGCTTTCCTTGCTTCGCCATACCCGCGAATGGACTTACTGACTAAGTAACATAAGGTTTGGAACCCTTGCTAGCTGCTTTTGTGGAAAGAAAAATCTCCCTTACTTTGTTAACTTACGTAAGGAGAGCACCTTTAGTACGCCTCCTTTTTGTTCATGCAAGCTGTCTAAGGTAGTGTATCGAGGAGACCGAGAGACACGTCTTTCTTTATAGCATTACCCAAAAAGAGTTGTCTTAGTCTTTCTCCTTCAGTCAGTGACTAGTACGTCTTATTCAAACAATTTAGTGGTCGCCTTCGACTTATATAAAAATGGCCATAGGTTCCTTAAGGTGAGTGCAAGAAAGACCCGCCCAAGGGGGCACGAGTGGAACGGTCCTAATTAGCAATCTGAAAAGATGATTTTTACTCAAAAAAGCAAGAACTTTGATTCATCATCTAGTTCTAGGTTCAAAGAGAAACGACTTTCCCTATTGAAAAACTACTACAAGCCACTCATTTTTAGCTCGGAGTGGCAAATTTCATTGAGTTTAAACACTTAAAAAATCTACTTTTGATTGATTGGAAGAGAGACGAGTGGGTGTAGCGAAGAAAGAAAATCGGAGTGCTATTTACATATAGATCTACATATAATAGATAGAGTGGTAGAAAGGTTCATCTAGTTCTTTCTTACTATCTATTGTATTGGATCTATATACTGCTGATTCCATCAAGTCCACTCATTTCATTTAAGACTTGGAATTGGAATCCCTTTTCTTTTCCTTAATCATTGATAAGAACTAATAAATAACTCAAGTTTCATTCAAATGAATCATTTTTACTTAAGGTTTATACTATACTTATATTTGAAGTATAAAAAAGCAGTAGAAACTAGAAGAAACAGTGCAGTAGCAAAAAAGATATCCCCCCCAGTCTCAAATCACAAGAAGTTGGAGTGGATCTTTGATCTTTTATTAGCATTCTCCTTCCTTGGATTGGGACGCATACATCGAGAATCCAGAGTGTGCAATTCATTTTGATAAGATAGATAGATTGCTCCCAATTAGTCATATAGGTTACAAAAAATTGGAGCTAGAAGAAGGGGTAGGTTGAATCTGAAAAGTACTCTATCGGGGTAACTATGAAAAGTAAATTGCCTATAAAAAAAATGTTATGTGCTCCCGGGAAAAAAAATGGCTACTCTATTCAATAGACCAGGAACAATCGAAAAAAGCCAAACCAATACGGTATCTCTTTCAATCCTGAATATGGCGATACCCCCAATTGTACCAACCTACATATGTCTCTCCTCCATCAATCGGTACTAGTTATTGTCATTTGGATTCCTCTTGACTTGATTTGTCCAATGACAAATGCGAAACAAAAGAAGGATCCTCCTGCTGGGAATTAGATCCTGCTCTGTGTCTCCCCTTTTCGCAGAAAATGGAGAGATGAAGGAAAAATATATTTTAAAAATAAATTTGCATAATAAATCTAGCCCACCTCTTATTTATTTAGTTCCACTATCAAGCCCATGACCTAAAGCCTTTTCAGTTCAACTTAAAGGAGAAAGAAATTAAAAATAAAAAACGTTCAAGCCGGTTTTGTGTGAGCCTTTTCAACTTAAAGGAAGAAAGAAAAAAAATACATTTCTAAAAGTTGAAGCATAGCATTTATTGTTGCTATGCTCCAGTTCAGCCACATCAGCGGCCATGATATCTTTATAAAAAAAAATGACATTGTTAAAAAATATTTATATCTAAGGATGATTTTACACATTCTAAAATAATAATTAAATACATGTAACTTACCAACTATAATAAAATATTAATATCTAAATATCTAAAGATGACTTTACACATTCTAAAATAATGATTTTTTTTTTTGAAAGGCATTCTAAAATAATAGTTAAATACATGTAACTTACCGACATAATAATGCTATAATTATTTCATTGAAAACATGTAGTCATAAAATACTTTATTTATAAATAATAATAAAAACCAAAATAAAAAAGTAGGAATTCTTCATCGGACATACCATCCTTTTTTTTTTTTTTTTGAAAACCCTTCTCATAGGCATTTTATTAAACATGTGACATAGAACTACAAATGGTGGGATTATCTTCAACATTCCACTTTGTTGGTGGTAATTTATAGTAAAAGAGATATGATATAAATAGAAATACCACTTAACACTCCAAGATATTTAACATTATACATATACATATACATATATATATATATATATATATAAAATACTAAACATATTAAATATTAAAATATTCAAAATTGGACATAAAAAAAGAAAATCAAAATTGCATTATTAGTTTATGACCTTACACATTCTCTTGAATGAACATATGAATACTAAACTATTCCCAAGTGCATTATGGCAAAATAAATTGTCATATGAACAGAATAGTAGAAAACACACCCAATATTGCATTATGAGTTTATGACTGTGGTGGGCCTTTTTGTGGTTAAAGTGGGCTGGGCTACCTCCTGCGGTATTAGGCCCGAGTATTCTGAGTAAGGGAGTTGGGACCGGTCCAACTGCAACTCAATTTGGTCCGGCTTGTGCGCAAACTATGTCTCGTCTGCCAGGAGCACGCTTACGGCGGGCAGAACATGGTGCTTATCCTCTATTTCTGCCGTAGAAGTTTTTTTCTCCAGTTTCTGCCGCAGGAATGACTTTTTTTGCTATGTAGCAAAACTTTCTTCTGTGCAATGAAGCTTCCTGCTGTGCAATGAAGCTTTCTGCCGTAAAGCCTTCTGTTGTGCAATAAAGCTGCCTGCTATGCAATAAAGCTGTCTGTTGTGCTTTAAAGCTGTCTGCTGTGCTTTAAAGCCTTCTGCCGTGCTTTAAAGCCTTCTGCAATATGAATGACTGCTCTTCGTTTTTACCGCATAAATACTTTTCTACTTCCTGCACATAAACAAATCTAAAACCCAAAGAAAATACCCATCAAACAAATGTTAGTTTAAATGGGTTAGCATATTCTCAAATATATACATACATATATGAGTATATATACTTATACGTATTCACATATACATATATAAAATATATTTTTTGCAGAACATGAGAAACAAGATATATGTATATATATATATATATATATATATACTTATGGCAGGATAATGATTAGTTTGTGTCAACAGTGAAACACGTAATAACAAATAAAGAAGAAAGCTTCTGCAAGACAAGTTTAGCAGTATAATAGCTAACACGGTACATATAATGAAAAGGTGCTACAACAGAATAACTAGTACAAAAAGTAAAGATACCACAGTAGGACAACTAATGCAACAAACGTGATAAAAAACGTGTTACGGCAGGATGACTAAATACAGCAGATATAAGTTATAATAAAAGAAATCAAATATATTTGCAATCAAAATCAAGTATGGAATCTTCCCATAGGATAAGTAAACCAAGAAAGAACCCAAACCCCAACCTGAACAACCTTGTCATAAGCTTTTGCCATCAAAGTTGTGCATTTTGGAGAATAGGCCTAAATGGCTACTAGTTATTACTTTTGGGGACATCAAAGAGTAGGTGAGGGAGGGAAAAGATGGTCTATTGATGCATGCCCCTATTCCTACCGTATTTTCTCTTTTTGTTTTACCACTTTCTTTCTTTTACTCCATTCTATTTTTACTCTTAATTTCTAACTACTATCTTGCTGTGGGTTGTTTCCCATTTTGGTCTTTCCTTTTCTTGGGTACCTCTCTCTGGGTGCTTACTAGTCTCTTACCATGGGTTTTTCTCCTTAAGTGCTTCCCTCCATTCGGTCTCCCTCTTTTAGTGTTTTTCTCTCTTCCCTTGTTTTTTTTCCTTTTCCCCTGTTTTTTCCTCTTACCCTGTTTTTTCCTCTTAAATTCCGCCCCTCTAATCTGCCGTGGTTACCTTCCTTTTATAGCCAACTGATTCAATGGGATTTCTCCCTTTTACCCTTAGGGCTTCACCAATTGTTTTTGGTTTGTTGTGGGCATCCTTTCAAGATTACCCACTCATCCATTGTTTGCCCCTGCCATTGCTCAGTACAGTACATGTCTACTGCACCATTACTCATTTCACCACAAAATTCCTTTTTGTTTGTTCCTACTGTATACCTCTACCTTACTACCTAGCTCTATGGCATGCACCAGATGGTCCCAACCATTTATTACTTCTTTTGGGTAAGATACTATCCCAACAAGACATATTCCCAAAAGAAGTTATGGCAGGAAACCAAATATAGACCCCCTTTCCCCCCACCACCAAACCACGCCCTCTGAATCCCTTTGACCGTGGGACCACCTCCCTTGTATTGGCTGGGTATAGGTTGGTGGTGCCCTGGCCCTTCTGTGCTTGCTCTGCTATCTTCTGTGTTTGCCTCCCACGCCGTTTTTGCCGTAGCAGATTAGCTTTGTTTTGGTCTGCTGCATGTTTTGTCTTATTTCTTCACGCGTTTCCTGCTACGTTTGTCATTTTCCTTTAATTTGGCTTTTCTTTCCTTCGCATGATTCCTGCTGCTGACACTTCCTGTCGTTCCTTATTCCTTTTCATCGTGCTTCTTCATATTAGTTTCCACGCTTATCTTTTTTATACAAAAGGATTTGGGCCTTTATGGGCCAAATAATGTTGATTGGATCAAAAGGATCTTGGGCCTAATTTGTCTTTGTCTGCCAAAGCCATTCTGCTAAAGAACTGTATTCTGTGGCAAATTTGTATTTTGTGGCAGATTTGTATTTTGCTGCAGATCCATTTCCCTTGCACTTCTTTCTTTGGACCTTCTTGCTCTTCGGTCTTCTTGGTGGGTCTTTGGGCCTTACTTTTCATTGGGATTTCTTCATCATGGGCTTTTGGATATAGATTTGCAAAATTGGGCATCAACAATGACCTTACACATTCTCTTGAACGGTCATATATTAAGTTATGCCAAAGTGCATTATGACAAAATAAATTGTCATATGAAAATGAATAGTATAAAACACACCCACGAAGAAAATAAACGAAAACACACCCATCAAGAAACTCTAGATTTTCTTTACTAAGATTGAGATGATTTCTTCGATTAGAGATAACAATTCAACAAAAAGTCATCGTCTCAATTTGGTAAGTATTTCAATGTGCTTACAATACTCTTGATCTTCACTTCTCTTTTTTTTTTTTTTTTTGGGTACATTTTAAATGTTTTCCACTTTTTCTTTTGAGTAATGGTTATTTTCCTTTGATCACAGTTTATCAAATCACTTCCATCATATCAAAATACATTACCATCTTGCTAATTTCTTATTTTGTTTTAGTACATGGTCTTTTGCCTCCCATTTGTTTATTTTATTTTCTAAATAGCTTTGTTATTTTTTAAATTAAATGCTATGTAAATTCTTGCTAAAATCATTTAATCTCATCTAAATATATGCTAATTTATAATTTCTTTCTTAGGATACCTTGGGAGAGGAAACAAAATATTATGATTTATAGGAATGACATTTCTCTTTTTCTTTATATTTGGGATTATACCATGTGTTTCTCTTTTTCTTTGTATTTGAGATTATAACTAATCTTTTTATGGGTTTTTCATTAATTTTTCATCATTAATTTTTCAACAAAATACAATGCAAATAACATTATGGTAATTCAAACACACTAAAGGTTTTTTAAAATTTTATTTTAAGATCTAATCTCTAAATCTTACCGTTTATAATTTTCAAGGAAACAATTTTGGGACACTTACAATGTTTAAGTATTGCATCCATTTTATGACTATGGGTATGCATACAATATTTTTTTTTATGTTTTTCATGGTTAACCTAATATCCATTTCTTTGGATTTAAAAATTCTTTCAACTGAAGCATATATCTTGATGTAACTTATTCTTAGAAAATTCCACAACTTAATTCAAATCATGCTAGCCAAATATATGTATATATATATATAGACACACACACTATTATTCCTCACCTCAGCTAGCTTAAACTTATCTCATTCTCAAGGTGAAAAAAATGCTTAAAATTATCTATTTTTTTGAGTTCAATATGTTCTTTGTATTTATTAAGATAGAGCACAATGATTTTGTACCCTTCTATATGAATTAAATCATCATACCTTATTTAGCTTAAACTTATCTCTTATTCCAAGTTCAATTTGGCTACAACATGTTGCTCTTCAATCCAAAATACTCCTTAAATATTTTAGTATAATACATATTTCTTTAGTACTTTTTTCTTATATTCATCGGCATAAACTTCTTATAAGTTCCTGAATTGATTAGAATTTAAGAAGGTTATATCAAGATAATGGCAACAATCTTTTGTGTTAGCACTACTCAAAGAACCAAAACTATTAAACACAAAATTACTACCATAATTTTCTTTTTCTTTAGGATAATAAGTGATAAATGGTTGTAAGTTTGTTTACATTTCTTTGTAAATAGTTGTTTTTGGTTATTTTGGGTGATGATGTAGGTATTACTAATCAAATTCTCTTACATTTAAAAAAAAAAAATTTATCACTAGAATTATGTTTCACATATGTCACACTTTTTAGCAAGTGTTTTGAATATATATATATATATATATATATATTATTTCATTGGCAATTCTACAATCAGCAATGCAATACTCTTGCGGTGTAATTTATAATTTATTTCATTGATTGTTAACACGTGATAGTTTATCATTTAATATCTTTCTCTCTTCCTTCTTTCTAGAACGTATAGAACGTATTTAACAACTATTATCATATTGGACAACACAATATGAATTGGATATATTACACTTTTTTTTTAGGCTTGGTGCTCCACAAACAAATATGCTCTTCTTCGAAGTTTTCTTTTGTATTTTTCTCTTACTATTTTCTTGGCTGATTTGTTAAAATTTAGAAATTGTGTTTGGCTTTGTAAAGGGGGGTGGGCTATGCTAGTGGTATTGGGCCTCCTACTGCACTAAGCCCAAGTTTTTCTGGATAAGAGAGTTGAGACCAATCCAGCTTCGACTTAAGGTGGTCCGGCTCGTGCGCAAACTAAGTCAAGTCTGCCAGGAATGTGTTCACGGTAGGCGGAACTGTTTCAAACAAATTGTAGCAGGCAGACATAATAATAATAGAATAAACAGAAAATATCTACCCACTTAAATGGGGAAATGACCAAATAGCCCTTAACATCAATTATAATAACAACACTATTTGTTTTCCTTTTACAGAAGAGAGGAAGAAAAGAAATAACAGAGAAAACATCCAATGTTCACGGGTCAATCAGAATACTGGAGGAATTCGACTGGAAATTTCATCCGCAGGAGCAGAACCACAAAGGGGAGAACGTCCCTCCTCAAAGCAGTCAATCTCTCAGGAAAGAATCCTACCGTAGAGGTTAACGGCCCTGAGGGAAACGGGCTTGAATGGTCTTCTGCATAGGTACTTTCAAATTTTCTCTTACAGAGGGCTGGGTTTCATGAGGGAGAGAAGGGATTAATCTACTGGTGCATGCCCACCTTTCTAACTCTCACTATTTCTTTCTTTCTTCTCACTATATTTTTCTTTTCTACTTCTTTTAAGTTTTCTATTTCCATTTCTAAGTTCCATTCCTGTTGTTCCCCCTTCTGTTCACAGCAAGACCCTCCTTTTATAGTGCATGCTGTGACTTGATTTTACTGTTTTAATCCTTAATTCCCTTTGTCTGGTCTAGGTGTACTGGCCGACCATCACTGTTCCGTCTGTGTGTCGCCCTTCCATCGCTAGACAAAGAAGAGTATTTTGTTTGCTAGTCTGCCGTGGCACCCTTTCCTGCCATGGTCTGGGTTATTTCTCTCTCCCTATCCCTTATAGCATGCATCTAATGGTTCCAACTCAGCTTGCCTCTTTTGGGTAGTAAGCCATCCCAGCAGGACACCTCCCCGAAAGAGCCTAAGTCGGAACCATAAAAATAGATTTTTCCCCTCTCCCCACCACCAAACCATGCCCTCTGATCCTTTAACCCCCCCCCCCCCCCGACCTCACCATGCCCTGTATTGGCTAGGCACAGGCTAGTGGTGCCTGGGCCTTGCGCGTGCCTTCATTCCATATATGTCCAAAACTTGCCTGCTGCCCATTCGTATGCCGTGGTCTGGAGGCTCGTCGTCCGTATTTTTTGACCTCTTATGTGGGCTGTCCTTTGTTTTCCTACTCCATCCAAGAGCTGGGCTTTGTCTGATGATGAGTCTTACATTTCTTTGGCCCACTTCTTGGTTTTCTTCATTTCTTACGACGTTGTATTGTTATTCCTGCCGTAATAACTTAATCTTGCTAGGCCTCTTTTAGGCCAACCGTTTATTCCTTCTCTCAGTGGCTTGGCATGGCCACTGTTTTGCTTTTACTCATGGGCTCCTATGCCCCTTTGTGCTTTCCTTTAGGCATCCTTGGCCCATTTGCTTTCTTTTGGCTTCCTCGGCCCATTTGCTAATTCCACACTCCCATGGGCTTTTTTACTAATTTCATTAGGTTTCCCTGGTCCAATAACCTTATTCTCATCCTTGGGGTTTATGGGCCTGCCATAAACCCTTTGCTTTCTTAGTTTGCATTACCTTGGGCCTGCGGTGGCCCTTTCTCGCTTTTCTATCTCATACACTGCCCATGGGATGCTATTTCCTTCTTTCCAGGTTTCTTTGAGCCCACTTGCCTCTTCAAGACCCATTTGTTTATTTCTTGAGCCTGTGATCCATTATTTCTGCCGCTTGGGCCTAATGGTTTTGCTGTCTACTTTGTCAATTCTTTGTTACCCTTGTTATTGGGCTTTCTTTCTTACAAATGGCCCTCAACATTTAGCCCCTTGAACATATGAAACGTTCTTGCGGTTCATATGTGAATGAAAAGACGTTTCTGCCCTTCTCTCTTCTCATCTTTTTCTTCTTCACTTTTTTCGAGGGTCTTTTTGAAGCTATGGACCCCTTTTTATATGTATATATACATATATATTATATATGTATTTTCCTTCCTGCTGCGAACAGGGTTGTCTCTTCGAATTTCCTAGTTTGGTAGTTATTCTCTAAGCATAGCCGCTACTTCATTAATTTCATCCCATTCTGATGGCTGACCTGTCACCTTCATTCGTGCTGTTATTAATGCCCTGGGTATTTAAGGAAGAATCCTACTGTACTTTAAACACAAACTCCTTCTTTTCCAAGAACATATACTCTCCGTCTCTTACTCTTCACTATCTTCTCCCCTTTAAACATCCGTACCCATCTTCTCCGACTAAAACCTCTCACCATGTCGTCAGTGAAAAGTCAAGGCTCTTCCCACCACAAAGGGAAGGCAATCACTTTCAACTCTCCCGCAATTCCTGATGTAGGTGAGGAGATGGAACATTTCGAGTCAGAGCAATTCGCTGAGGAAGAGACGTAGCGCGACCCTAGCAGTGAATGCGCTTCTTTGATCGACCCGTGGTATGAAGTCGACCCTCACTTTCCAAAAGTTCCCAGTGATTATGCGCTGCCGCCGCCGGGTCGTGTATGGCTTGCCCTTGTCCGGTGAAACCCCAACATCTCTTGGGCTCCGTTAGCATCTTCAATCCTCGATCTGGCCATTCGCCAAGGCATATCACTTCCCGTATCCATTCATTTCGAATTTGGGTTCGGCACTACCTCGGGTTGGAGAGAGTGGGTTGATAGTGAGCTTTCCGATATGGGCTTTATGGGGTTGTTGCAACGAGCCGGCGTCTTGAAGGCTACAGTCTCATCTCGCTCCCTGTCGAACTTTCGGGACCTCTATAACCTCTGACATTTGGTCCGACGGTGGTGTGCCACTACCCACACCTTCTTTTTCTCGTGCGGCAAACTCACCGTGACCCTTGAAGATGTGGCTAATCAGTTACTCCTGCCCATTCTTGGTGATGCCGATCCTGCCACCCTAGAGTTTTCTCCGGAGGAAGAGACCATTGAGGCTGAATTGAGGAAAAAGATGGCCGGAAACGCCAAGTTGTCAAACTGGGTTAGTTCTTCTTCTAAGTTTTCTATTGCTGCTCGCCGTGCGGCTTTTATTGCATTTTGGCTTTGCAAATTTGTTTTTGGGTCCCACCCCCACTACGCCATAAAGCCTTTATACTTTCGTTTGACTATTAAAATATCTGCTGGTGTGGGCCTGCCGCTGGCCCCCATGTTCCTGGGGCATCTGTATGTCCAATTAGACATTCTTCATAGTGATGAGAGTCAAGCTGGGTCCTGCCACATTGTTACCTCTTCCGTTCACTGTACCATACTTCAGCAGTTGTTGTTTGAGTGTGGTGCTCAGTACTTGACAAAGTGTAGATCTGCTCGGTTTGCTAAAGAGAAGTACCAGACATGTCCAAGAGTGATTACTGACTTTTGCGGTAGGTTTGAATTCGATTTTCCGCTTGCTTTTTGTTGGTCTGGTTTGAAGCCGATTGGCTATTCTGTGGTTGAATCTTTTGATGAGGGCATCGATTTTTCTTGGAGGGCCTATAGAAACTTAGGCGCAAATTATACTTGTATGGATTCTACCATGGGTTTGCTTGTTGACACCGTTGGAACTACCACCCCCTTGGTTAGTTTTGATGAAATAGGGATCACTTATCTAGTGGCCACTAATGCCGGATGGCTGCTTTACCTAGCCGATGAAGGCATTAGGTTTGTTCACTATCCTGCCAACTGGGTGAGAAGGCAGTTTGGGTTGGATCAAGATATCCCCGACGACATTTCCTTCCTCATGGAATCTTTTACTTCAATCCGCCCTTTCCTACAGCACACTACCTTTGAGTTTTGGAGGCAGTGCCTCAATGCTGTTACAGTTCTTGGTTCACTAAGGGAGGGTCTTTATACTCTTCCTATGCACGGTTATTGGCACGCGATGATGACTACATTTGTGGATGAGCTAGCGGGTAGCCGTGGCTTCTCCCTTATTCCCCCTGATGGGCTAGGTATGGTTGTCTCGGTTAACCCTCGCTTGCTTCTTCCTTCCAAGTCTGTTTTGGCGTATGCTAGGAAACAAAGCTGGTCAGCCATTTTTGAATGGGACGCAGAGAAAAAAGGATGGTGCTGGCATGCTGGTGATTACCCTCCCGGTTAGAAGAAAAAGGTCAAGGTAATAAACATCTCTGTACCGAGTAACAAAGTTCCTGCCAAGCCCAAATCTGCCGGCAAGACCAAGCCTGCCACCCCACTACCACCTATTGGTCCTTCCCTGGCTAGCAAAACTCGCGGTAGCAAAAAGAAGACAACCTCTCACCCCGTATCTGCTGCTGAACGGAGGGTAAGCTATCTCTTCCTTTTTTTTTGACAAAAATACTTCTTGACTTTCTTGCAGCTAACCTTGCTAATTTCCTCTGCCTCTTTTCTTTTAGTCTAAGCATAAGGAAGACTCATCAATTACCCGCCCTATTTTGCTTGATGAGCCTGAATCTAAGGTAAGTCTTTTTTTTTTTTTTTTTTTTTTTTTTTTTTTTTTTTTTCGCACATGCTCCCTTTGTCATGTGTCTTTTGTTTTTGCTTAATAATTCCTTTGGTCTTCACGTTGGTATTTGTATTCACCTTCTTCCCCTTTTATTTTTTCTTTTTAGGAGGAGCCTGAACCTTTATCAATATATCCATGGAAGGCTTTTTTTATGGGGCTGATGTAGTATTCGCAACACCCGCTCCCTCTACTGCTGCATATAAGGCTCATGCCAAAACTCCCACCCTTTCTGACAAGCCGGTACCCAGAGGGGGTACTCATATTGAAGGGATTGGTGAGACTACACCTTTGTCTGTTGAGACACCCACTCCTCCAGAGGGAGCCATTCCTCCTATCGCCGTTCAAACCAAGACCGTTCCTTCCATTCTGCCACTTGTTATTTCGATCAGTGACCCTTTTGCAGCTATCTCCCAGGCTGCAAAGGGCGGTGCTTCCCTTGTTGTTACTCTTTCCTCCATTCCCAGCTCCGCTACCCGTGGTCTTGATACGGACTTATCCTCGGAGGGGTCCGATGACATTCTTGAGGATCCCGATGATGCGCCCATCTTGAAGAAGAGGATTTCCGATTCCGATGAAGAGGAGAGTGCTTTGCCAAAGCCTGACTTCATGGGTATGTATCTTTCCTCCCTTTCTTTTTCTTCTCTTCTTTTTTTTGTACTTGCATTTCATTTGTACGCCTATCTCCTTGCTTGCAGAGACTTTTGAGGGGCCAGGAATTGCAGCAGGCATGAAAATGCCTGCTCCTGCCACACCCATAGCGCCCATTCCTGTCATACTTTTAGCATCCTTGTCAGCCATACCTACTGCTCCTGCTTATGCTGTACCTACAGTACTTGTTTCTACTACACTCGCAGCCCCCATTCCTAGTAGCTCCAGTAAGTTTCCTTTCCCTTTTATTACATTATCTTTTTTCTGTAAGTCTTCTCTTCCCATACCATGGCTTCTTATTTTGCCTTGCGTTTTTTTTTTTTTTTTTTTTTTTTTTTTTTTTTTTACAGGTCCACTTCCTACTGTCCCTTCTCAGTTTGATGTGGGTAGTAGTTCTGCTACCGTCCCGGATGATGCTGCGACCTTCTTTGCCCACTTTGACCAGCCAGAGGTTAACGACCTTGGTCCGACAGACTTCTGGACTTCCGGTCCTCCTTACGTGGATTTTTATGGCTTCTGAGTCCCTGAGGATTGCGTTTCTCACCTAGTGATGATCTGTAGTAGTCATGGCAACTTTATGCAAGAATTTCGTCTCGGTCGTTCTGCTAGGGAGCATTTCTTGAAAATGTTAGGATGCGTGCTGAACGATATTGAGTATAACTTCCTTGATTCTATTTCTGCCGAGAGAATCCTGCAATGGAGGGCTGTGATTCAGGAGCTTATCAGCGTGGGTTTTGCTGTGGAGTTTGTTCTTGACATCTTCGTGAAGTTTCCCGAGCCCTTTTTATGAGAAGAGTTCAGCCAGTCGTTGACGCCATAGATGCCGACATTGAGTTTTTGAAGAAAGAGGTGGCGGACTTGGAGGGTTGTCGTGAGCGCCTTCTTTCTGGCGTTACTGGGCCCAGTCGTTTTGGAGACCAGAATCTCATTTCCGGACTCCATTGATGATGGCGCAATTCCTTTCCCTTTTCTTTGCTTTCCTGTTTTTGTTATGTCGCATAGAACACTTATATGTTTCCTACTGTAGTTATTTGGCGTGTGTTTGCCACAGTTTGGGTTTGTAATGATGCTACACTTTGCTACTTCTTTTATTGTTGCTATGTCATGATGCTAATATTTCGTACTTTTTCATTACATACTCATGAAAGCACGTTACAACTTTTTCTTCTGTGACATAGTCACTTGGAAGAATAAAAAAAAAAGTGATGGAAACATAAATTTTTTTTTTTTTTTTTTTTTTTTTTTTAACAAAAGAAAGGGACAACCACATAACTCTTTCTCCTAAGCAAAATAACGTTTCAGTCATTTCCCACTGACGGGATCCATCAAGTCTCTGTCATCCATTTGAGTTAGGCGATAATACCCACTTTGATGCGCTTCCCTTATCACAAGGGGTCCCTCCCACTTTGGTGCAAACTTAGATGGTCCTGCCAGACCTCGCCTGACATAGTTTGCCACCTTTAACACTAATTGTCCTTTTGCAAACACTCTTTCTTTGGTCATCCTACCGTAGGTTTCTGTCATCTTTTGCCTGTATCTACGGCTGCGTTCTTGGGCTTCTTTTCTCTTTTCATCAAGTCCTTCTAGGTCCTCGAAGACTTCTCCCTCTTTTTCCTTTTCTCGTGTCTACATGACCCTCAGGGACGGTGTCATTATTTCTGCCGGACACACTACTTCAGTTCCATAGACTAAGGAAAAGGGTGAAAAGCCTGTGGCTGACTTTGGTGATTTTCTGTAAGCCCAGAGTATATTTGGCAGGTGCATCGCCCATCCTCCCGTATACTCTTAGCTCATTTTGCTAATGATCTTTATGAGAGTTTTGTTTGTTACCTCTGCCTGCCCATTCCCTTGAGGGTAAAAAGGTGAAGACTTGTGGTGCTTGACTTGGTAGAACTCTAACATCTTTCTTACATCACTGTTGACAAATGGTGTGCCGTTGTCACTGATGATCCGGTGGGGCACTCCAAACCTCACAATTATATTTTCTTTGATGAAATTTGCCATTGCTCCCCCTGTGGCCTTACAGAGTGGCACTGTTTCTGCCCATTTAGTAAAATATTCTGTAGCCACTAATATCCATATGTATCCACGGGATGGTGGGTTGACTGGCCCTACCAAATCTAGCCCCCAAGTGTGGAAGGGCCATAGGGTAACCATGCTGTGCAAGCCCTGTGGATAGGTATGAATCAAGTTGGCTTGTACTTGGCAATTGTGACACCTTTTCACAAATTCTGCCGCATCTTTTTTCATAGTTGGCCAGTAGTAGCCCGTTTGCAGCAGGCATTTGTAAAGCTTTTTCTTCCCCTGGTGCTCACCACATTCTCCTGAATGCACCTCTTTTATTATTTCTTTTGCTTCTTCAGGGCCCAAACACCTCAAAGGGTCCCCATCATATCCTTTTTTGAAAAGGACCATGTTATGCAAGAAGTAACGTGTTGCCAACCTCTTAAGCTTATATCTTTCACTGTGCTTTTGTGGCAGGATGCCTTCTGTTAGGTACTGTATGAAAGGGCTTTTCCAATCCTCGTTGACGAATACACCATAACTTTCCTCCCTGTCTGCTGCAAGCTGGCAGGTCCCACACTGGGTTTGGACTTAATTTGCATCTTTACCCATACTTGGCCAATAGAAGCCTGCTCTCTGAAGTCTGCGGTAAAGACTGACTTCTCTGCAAGACCCGTAAGTCTTGTCGTATATTTCTTTCAATTTTCTTTGGGCTTCTTCCTGCCCCACGCATCTGGATAAGACCCCACCTAGCATCCTGCGATACAACTCTTCTTTTACCAAGGCATAATCTTTTAACATCTTTAATTCTGCTGCATCGTCTCCCTTTACCAAGATTTCCTTTATGGGGATCTGCCAATCCCCTTCGCCCTGTTCCTCCCGGAACTTTTCCTTCAGTACCTCAATGATGGATTCTTCCCTTTTACTGACTTCTATCCTGGCAATACTCCTTTTGAAGATTATTTGCGAACCCAGTGTAGCCAATGCATCGACAAACCAATTTTCATTTCTCGGAGCATGCTCAATTTCAAAGGTTGAAAATTTCTCTTCCATTCTCTGGACCATCGCTTTATACGGGGCTAGGCTAGGCTTCTTTAAGGAAAAGCTTCCCTTAGCCTGGCAGATAACCAAGTTCGAATCTCCCAATACTTTCAAATGTTTGACTCTCATTTCGAGGGCCGTGGCAAGCCCAGTTAAGTAGGCCTCGTACTCCGCTGTGTTGTTCGAACAGGGGAATTCCAACTTAAATGATAGCGCCACTGCCTTGTCTTCTTCATGATACAAAACTACTTCTACCCCCCCGGAATGGGTAGTAGAAGATCCATTGAACTTCATTACCCACTGTTCTCTGACTTCTTCTGCCATGACTACTTCCCCTGGAACTTCATCATCCAGTGGGAATTCTTCCTCTCTTGGAAACTGTGCCAATAAATCCGTTATAGCCTGACTTTTCACTACCCTAGGTGTCCCCATTCTTAAGTCCTATTGTGATAACTGTAGCAACTACTGGGATATCCTGCCGAAGAGGATCGACTGTTGTAACAGAGCTTTAATGGCATGGGACTTAGTCATCAGCCATACTTTGTAGGCCAAGAAATAGTGACGTAACCTCTGCGAAGCGTATATAATGGCCAGACACGCTCTCTCTGCCCTTGGGTAACGAGTTTCTGCATCTTTTAAGGCACGGCTAATGTAGTATATTGGCTGCTCGACATCACTTCCATCTTCCTGAGTGATTAGTGCGCCGATAGCATACGAGTTGGTGGCCAAATAGAGTAGTAGTGGTCTTTTATGAATAGGGGCCTGCACCGTGGGGAGGTTCATCATTATCTGCTGTAGCCTTTTGAAGGCTATCTGCTGCGCTTCCCCCCACTCAAAACTTTGCCCCTTCTTGAGCAACTTGGTGAAGGCAAAGGTGATTGATGCCAATCCAGGGATGAATCTCCAGATATAGGAGACTTTTCCTAAGAAGCTCTTCAACTCCTTTACTGTGGCCGGAGGTCTCATAGTTGCTATGGCCGTGGCTTTGGCCGGATCCACGTTTATGCCCCGACTGTGAACCAGGAAACCTAGGAATTTCCCAAAGGACACTCCGAATGCGCACTTGAGGGGATTCATTCTTAATTTAAAAGCTCTGCATCTTTCGAATACCCTTTTTAACACACAAAAGTGCTCTTCTCTCCTTTTTGGCTTAACCACTATGTCATCCACATAGTTTTCTAGCTCCTGGTGCATCACATCGTGAAATATGACTGTTATTGCTCATTGGTAAGTTGCGCCCGCATTTTTTAACCCGAAGGGCATCACAGTGTAGTAAAAATTGTCCATGGGTATTCTGAAAGCAGTTTTCTTTGCATCCTTTGGTGCCATTCTGATCTGATTGTATCCGTTGAAACCATCCATGAATGAAAACATGGCGCTTCCTGCTGTAGAATCTATTAGTAAATCCATGTTTGACAATGAGAATTCGTCCTTTGGACAAGCTTTGTTGAGATTTCTAAAATCTACACAGCATCTTATCTGACCGTTCTTCTTTACTGGTACTATGTTGGATAGTCAGCGAGGATGCTGAATAGGCTTGATGAATCTTGCGGCCAGCAACTTTTGCACCCAGCAACTTTTGCACCTCTTTGACTATCTGCCCTTCTATTTTTGTGTGAAATATCCTAGCAGGCTGGGCCACTGGCTTGGCCTGTGGGTCTACATTTAATGTATGCGCAACTAGCCCGGGATCCAGTCTTGGCATTTCACTGTAGTCCAAAGCAAAAAGGTCTTTGAATTCTTTCAATAACAGTATGAGTTCTGACTTCTCCTTTTCGGTCAGGCTTGCACTAATTGAGATAGGCCTTGGTTCTCGTGAATCAGGCCCTAAGTCAACTTCTTCCAACTCTTCCTCTACCATAACCTATGCGTCCTTTTCTGCCATAACTTCCTCTTCCTTCTCTTCTTCTTTTCCCAAACTTTCTTCAGCAACGCAACACGCCAAACTCTCATGTTACCCTTTTTGGGTGGGACCCACTTACATCTTACCCGTGGGCCCTACGCACATTCATAACTTATACACAATCCTGTCATCAAGGCCTTGGACCTTGATGCACTAAGGCATTTCGTCTAGGTTTGCAGCAGGCGCTTCTTTTCTTTTCTTCTTTCGTGCTAGTAGTTCTCTTAAATCGGGTTCTGGGTCATCTTGGACATCTTCCCATCTAGGCACAAAGGTTCCTCGTGGCTTTGAAACCGAGTTTTCCCCAGATGGAGCCCATTAGTCATAAAACATGGTTTCCACCAAGTGGGCTTCTGCCTGCTTGAATGGCGAGGGGTTTGCAGCTATGTGTATCATCCTGCCATTCAATCTTCCTTTCACACATTGGTGGTAAGTGGATGGGACCAGTCGGTGTTTGTGTAACCAGGGCCTTCCCAAAAGCACATGATAGGATACTTCCGTTCTGACCACATGGAAACGAGCTAACGAAGCTATAGGGCCTACTTTCAAGCACAGCTGAATGTAGCCTGCGGTATACTCACCTCTTCCACCGAACCTCGTTACTTCCATCGGGCATCCTTGGATCTTTCTTTCTGAAATTCCTACTACTTTCAAGGTGCTCAACGGAATGAGGTTTACGGAGGCACCTGTATCCACCAAGGCCCTCTTGATGGGGATTTGATTTATGGAAGCTGCTAAATAGAGAGGCCTCCTATGATCTAGGTGCCCCACCTCCATATCTTCACTGCTGAATGTGATTTCCGTTGATTCCTATAGGAGGGCTCTATCTTCTGGCATTTCTACTAACAGGCACTCCACCCCTGCCCCGGAGGCAATACTTACCAAAGCCTCCGTGGTTATTTTCCTTTCTTTTACTGTAAGTCCCAACTGGTCAAATAGATTTTTAAACTTGGCACTCTTCTGCAGAATGGTAATCGTCGCTACAGGCAGGGCCAAGTTTTCTTCCTCGTCTTCTCCGGGGTCTGCGCATATTACTACTGCTGCTACACCTTTTCCCTTGTGGTTTGGGAGCGGGTTTCTTTGGACTTCCTGCTGGGTTAGCTCCAAGATGCCTTCTTTAATCCTACGGTGCACCAGTCTGCGAAGCGCCCAGCATTCTGCGGTAGGATGTTGTACATAGTTGTGCAAGCGGCAAAAGCGAGGATCTTTCCTTTCTTCCTCCGTGGGCTCTCTAGAAACTTGGTTGGGTTTAAAGATCCCGTCTGCTATCCATTTGTTAAGTAACACATCCAGTTCCTTAGGAGTACATGGTAAGGGTGGGGGCGTATCATACTCCCTTCCCTCTGTTTTCCTTCTCCGCTCTCCAGCGGACACTGCCATAGCTTGCGGGGCGTTTCTTTTGTCTGAACTGGGTTTTACAGACTGAGCCGTCTTTCTAGCTTTCTACAATAGTTGTGCGAACTGGGAAATCTCTAGATTTTCCAGGACAGCTCTGAATTCCCGAATTATGTTGGTCATGCACATTTCTACTAACATCCTTTCTTCACAGTGGTTGTAGCAGTCACGTGCTATGTCCCTGAATCGTTTGATATATTCCATCAAATCCTACCGTTCTTTTGCTTGGTCGCTTGCAAGGTGGCGAGTGTTACTGTTTCCTCTCCGTGAAAGTACTTAGTGCAAAATACGTCCACCATGTCATCCCAAATTGGGACCGATCTTGGTTTTAAGCTAATGTACCAGGTGTATGCTCGGTCACACAGTGACTTTGAAAACTCCCACAGACATAAGTCTTCGTCTGCTGTGTAAGGGCCAAGGGTATTAATAAATTTGCTCATGTGCTCTACTGCACTTCCCTTCCTGCCATCGTATTGTGCAAAGGCCCTTGGCTCATACCTCTCGGGGTATGGTTTGCTGAGTATATTTAGAAGGTAAGGAGGTCTTCGTGCGTAAAACCTCTCCTTTGGTGTTCTGGCTTTCTCTTGCTCCAGGAGAGTCGCTACTTCAGCCATAGTAATGAAGCGTTGTTCAGCGTTCCGTGGGACACCTCCTGCCAGTGTCTCCTCTCTGTCTGCTGCATGATCTAGGTCATGCTGGCTGCCTTTTTCCTTTGTTTTGTTCACTTTCAGTTGACGGATTTCTTCCATCATTTGTTACTACGAGTGCTGCAGTGATTGCAACACTTCAATGAAAATGTTGACATTGTTTGTGGGGACTCTTTTTTGAGGCTGAGAATCAACCCTCGTTCTGTTGGCACCTTCCATTTGATTAAGTTGCTATTGGTGAGGTGTTGTTGGCCTGGATTCTGCTTGCGAGGGTACGACACTCATATTCCGTGTCGTCCTGGACTTTGGTGGCATTGTTTGCGAGGAGCTCTGTTTTCTTTTTTCTTTTTGCCCCTATCTGCTTCCCAACTCCCTAGTGGAGTCGCCAATTGTAAAGGAGGGTGGGCTGTGCTAGTGGTATTGGGCCTCTTGCTGCACTAAGCCCAAGTTTTTCTGGATAAGAGAGTCAGGATCGGTCCAGCTTCGACTTAAGGTGGTCCGACTTGTGCGCAAACTAAGCCAAGTCTGACAGGAACGTGTTCACGGCAGGCGGAACTGTTTCAAACAAATTGTGGCAGGCAGACATAATAATAATAGAATAAACAGAAAATATCTACCCACTTAAATGGGAAAATGACCAAATAGCACTTAACATCAATTATAATAACAACACTATTTGTTTTCCTTTTAGGGAAGAGAGGAAGAAAAGAAATAACAGAGAAAACATCCAATGTTCACGGGTTAATCAGAATACTAGAGGAATTAGACCAGAAATTTCATTCGCAAGAGCAGAACCACAAATGGGAGAACGTCCATCCTCAAAGCAGTCAATCTCTTAGGAAAGAATCCTGCCATAGAGGTTAACGGCCCTGAGGGAAACGGGCTTGAGTAGTCTTCTGCATAAGTACTTTCAAGTTTTCTCTTACAGAGGGCTAGGTTTCATGAGGGAGAGAAGGGATTAATCTACCGGTGCATGCCCACCTTTCTAACTCTCACTATTTCTTTCTTTCTTCTCACTATGTTTTCATTTTCTACTTCTTTTAAGTTTTCTATTTCCTTTTCTAAGTTCCATTTCTGTTGTTCCCTCCTCTGTTCACTGCAAGACCCTCCTTTTATAGTGCCTACCGTGACCCGATTTTACTGTTTTAACCCTTAATTCCCTTTGTCTGGTCTGGGTGTACTGGCCGACCATCACTGTTCCCTCTGTGTGTCGCCTTCCTATTGCCAGACAAGGAAGAGTATTTTGTTTGCTAGTCTGCCGTGACACCTTTTCCTGCCACGGTCTGGGTTATTTCTCTCTCCCTATCCCTCATGGCATGTACCTAATGATTCTAACTCAACTTGCCTCTTTTGAGTAGTAAGTCATCCCAGCAGGACACCCCCCTAAAAAAGCCTGAGCTGGAACCATAAAAATAGATTTTTCCCCTCTTTCCACCCCAAACCATGCCCTCTGATCCTCTGACCCCCCAACCTCACCATGCTCTGTATTGGCTGGATACAGGCTGGTGGTGCCTGGGCCTTGCGCGTGCCTTCATTTTATATGTGTCCAAAACTTATCTACTGCCCATTCGTCTGCCGTGGTCTGAAGGCTTCGCCGTCCGTGTTTTTTGACTCTTATGTGGGCTGTCCTTTGTTTTCCCGCTCCATCCAAGAGCTGGGCTTTGTGTGATGATGGGCCTTACATTTCTTTGGTCCACTTCTTGGTTTCTTTATTTCTTGCAACGTTGTATTGTTATTCTTGCCGTAATAACTTAATCCTGCTGGGTCTCTTTTGGGCCAGCCATTTATTCCTTCTCTCAGTGGCTTGGCATAGCCATTGTTTTGCTTTTACTTATAGGCTCCTATGTCCCTTTAAGCTTTCCTTTGGGCATCCTTGGCCCATTTGCTTTCTTTGGGCTTCTTCGGCCCATTTGCTAATTCCACACTCCCATGGGTTTTTTACTAACTTCATTGGGCTTCCCTAACTCAATAACCTTATTCTCATCCTTGAGGTTTATGAGCCTGCCATAAACCCCTTACTTTCTTAGTTTGCATTACCTTGGGTCTGCGGTGGCCCTTTCTCGCTTTTCTATCTCATACACTGCCCATGGGATGTTATTTTTTTTTTTTTTTCGGGCTTCTTTGAGTCCACTTGTCTCTTCAAGACCCATTTGTTTATTTCTTGGGCCTGTAATCCATTATTCCTGCCGCTTGGGCCTAATGGTTTTGCTGTCTACTTTGTCAATTTTTTGTTACCCTTGTTATTGGGCTTTCTTTCTTACAAATGGCCCTCAACAGGCTTCATCTTGCTAGGTTCATTTTGCATGATCATTGGCTTATATGCTATAATTTGGGCTAAAGTTGTAGACCTAGAACTGGAAGAGATCAAACTAGATATAGTCGTAGAGAACAAGAGTATTAAATGTATAAATTTGTGAATAGCTCAACAAAATGAACTGGTTCTATGGTATTAAAAAACAATTATGGGCATGTATAAACAATTCTATCATGACTAATTTTGCTTTCTCCTACCCCTTTTGTGTTATTTATTGATTGACTAAGATTTACTACACATTTAGATTCCTTTGTTTTCAAGTTTATTAAATTGTGGAGAAAAAATTCTATAAAATAGGTGATTTTCATATATGAGTTTAGTGAATATCAAAATATAAATTGTTATAGCTTGGTTTAATAAACAAAGTTTGTATAAATTGCTCATTAACTTCTCAAAAAATGAAAAATAATGTTAGCTTCCTATGAAATAATCAAGATTCATTTTCATGTTCTAATCAAAATTGTACATTCTCCATTTTTTTTTTATTGTGTTGGATTTTGATGCATATTTCGCTATATTATATCATGTTACAAAATATCTTGCCATATATAATAATTGAAAGCAAATTGCAACATGTTTCCTTGGATATACATATATATATATATATATATATATATATATATCAAGATATAGACTTCTTTACCTACAGGATATATACTACTCTATATTAGAATGTAATCACATTATTTTGAGATGAGTTTGTGACTTTTACTTATAAGTCTCAAGTCCAACCTAGGTCGTCCCATCTACCCATTTTTTTTCATTAACAAAAAAAAAATTATGATGTCAAATTTTTCCGCGTATTACACGGGTTTGCGACTAGTCTCCTTTAAAGTCTAAACATTGATGTCCATTTCAAACAATCAGCTGGACCAACATGTGAAAGAGAGACATGCAAGTTTGTCTTTTTAAAGCATGTCTTTGCTAAGGCCTATAGGTACACGGTTACTAAAAAGTTTTCATGTTTCATTGACCGATTATCTCACCTAAAACTTTGACAAATTTGGTGTCACTGCTCACTGGCTCACGGGCCCTAAATTTTGCTGTTAGAATTCATAATTTTTGTTACTATATAGTATGCAATTACTAATAAACAGGGATTATACATTCATACTACTACGTAAAATCTGTTAGTTACAGAATTTAGTAACAAAAAAACTAAGAGCAGTACTAGAAGTATATAAGGTTTCTACTATTTTTAGCAGGTATGAATATGATTAATTCATGGACCAGAATTACGATTTGATATGCTATATATCTTTGTGTGGATTCAAAACGTTGACTTCTTATCTTGAGTGGACATCCAATATTTGGTGAATACAATTATATATAAGCGTGTGTGTAGCTGTCCTTTCAAATCGAACCAAAAAGGTTCTTCATTCTAGTTTTTGTTTTAATCATTATTTGATTGACAATTATATAACCACTTCTTGTATGGGGTATCATGATACCCCATACAAGAAGTGGTTATATCAGTCATTACATTTACACCACCAATTTTGTGTCATTTTGTTTTTCCTTCTTTTCATATACAAGAGAGTACTTGATCAGACACCCTACGTACCCAGATGCCCTAAAATTTTAGACCTTGCCCCCAAGGCGATTCTCTTGCAGCAATTGGCAGAAATGAATCCATGCCCTACTTTGCATGCATGGACGTACGTGAGAAGAAGGAAGGGGAAACCCATTATGAATTGAAAGGCATTCACAACATCATATATATTAAAACATGTTTTTAACATGATTTATTATATATGTAATTTTCTCGTTCATAAGAAAATTTTATTAAGTGAATTTTATATAATTCAAGACAAGTATTTTATATATCCTTATATCATTATGTAATTATCCTTTAAATTATATTATCACTGTATAATTATCATTTAAATTACATTAATCACACTTATATATATATATATATTCATAAACACTTAATATTCCTTAAGCAGTTTAAATCAAGGATTTTATGTTTTTTTTTTTTTTTTTTTTATTGAAATCCATCAAGGTTTTTGTGTTAAATAAACTAAAGATTGCACATTAGATTAGAGTATGATAATAGTTTTTAGAAAACATAAAATGTATAGAAATCAATTATTAATTTTGAATTAATACCACTTTTATTTTTCTTAACCTTAAAAATGTAAAAGATAAAAATATATAATAACAATGCTAAGTGTAAAACTTTTTTCCTGTTTTTGGATGGGACAAAACTTTTCTTTTGTTTATAGATGAAAAGACAGGAAATATCCTAAACTTTTAGTCTTAAAAATCATAGTATCTTTTCTTCTAATAAAAAAGGAAAAAGAGTTTGTTTTTGGAAAAGAAAATTTGCATTTACTAAAGAGATTTACTTGTATATTTTTAGAAACATATTTTTAGAAACATATTAGTTAAATTCTCTTAAAGCTAATGAGTTTTATATGGCAAGAAAATTGAATATTAAAGGAAACAATAGACATTAATATTTTAAATGAGTGTTGGTACAATTTTAAAAATAAAAATTGAGATGGGTCAATTAAGTAAAATTTGATTCTCAAAAAAAAAAAAAAATTAAGTAAAATTTATTCACAATTTAAAATTTTGATTAATAAAATGAGAAGTGCTACGTCCACAACATCATAACACTTTCACAATAACAACTGAAATTGTACCAACACTCATTTAACAACCTATAATAATCTGAAATTATTTTTTTATCTCAACAATAACAACCTAACTATAATAATCTGCTATTTATGATTTATTGTTAAATTGTTGTGAAAATATTATAGATACAAAGAGTGGAAAATAAATTAAGATTTATTCAAAAGGTGTAATCTGTTAGCTAGAGCCCTCCGGAACCTGAAAGCAGTCCCTGTGCAAAGCCCAATTAAATGTTGGGCCCTCGGTGAATGTGGAATATATGTTGTGTGTCTAGATAGACAAATTCTGTAGCCCATATTGTCTTGTTCAGTATCTCAGTAGGCTTTTCATTGTAATATATGGCTTGAGTTTAATTCGTTTTCAACATCTATCTCCTCTCTGTTTTGCTTTTGGGTCTAATATATATATATACACACATACTAGTAATATGCGGCTTAATAAAAAATATTTTGATAATATAATTAAATTTAATAACAAATAAAATGAAAAAAGAATTCATTCAAAATTTAAGATTAAAAAATAAATTGTACTTGTACACTTAAAAGAAATTTAATTTTTATTTCTTATTTTGATATTTAAATCATTTGTTTTAGTGTGGGTTTGGATCCGCGTTTCCAAACCCATGTTTGCGTTTTCTGCCGATTTTTTTTTCTAGCCCGTGAACAGTAACATCACATGTGAGCACTGTGCAGGGGACAAAAGGCACTATTCACGCACTGTTTACGAGTCTCATGATACTATTCACACATTTAAAAATTATTTTGCTACAGTGTTTTCAATTTTCAATTTCAGCAAAAATAAGTTGTATCCAAATGGACTCTTAGTGTTGATATTATTCAAATGGTTATAAGTTATATCAACCCTAAACCAGAATATGTATCCACATGTTACATTCTAAATTAATAATAAATAAAAATATAATACTCTAACTTAATGTAACATTCTAACTTACTAATAAATAAATATAACAACCTAACTTACTAATAAATAAATATAACACCCTAACTTAAAGTAATGTTTTGTAATTGTGTTGTGTTTTAGCCTTAAAGAACACATATATTATTTTTTTATCATAAAAAAAAACACAAATATTAATATTACACATGAAAAAATAATGAATTCGATAATTAAAACGGTTGGGCTTCAAAAAAATAAAAATTGAAATGGTTGAAAACAAAATTAAGCCAAAACCTCAATTCATTAATGAAAAAATATCCAAATTTTTTAACTTAAAAAAAAAAAAAAAAAAAACAGAGTTAAGTAAAGATAGACTTACATAGAAATTTGGACAGACTGATTCTCTCGTATTCAATTTTATGTTTGACAGCAAATTTTGCTTTTAATTAAAGAATATAGATTATATGGAACAAAGCACCAAACAAAAGCCATAACAAATTAAATCCATTATTAAATATTAATGTTATCAACAAATAATCATGTAATAAGAAATTAAAAAAATACAAATATATTGCTTGCTATATTAACTTCTAAAAAAACACTAAAAGGTGTGATCAAACATAGAATTTCAGCCTATCTATAAAACTTGTTGATAAAAATCATATTATATATAATAAAAAGGCAACAAATACACAAAATCTATTCAATTTAATGAAAGGAAAAAAATTACTTGCAAGGTTGTATGTAGGGCAGAGAGGAGAAAGGAAGAATATAGCAAATAATTGTAAAGTACGTAGTAGAAATAATGAAACACCAAAAAATTGTATATATATAATGAAAATTTTAGGTTGTGAAGAAGATGATATGAACAAAAAGAAGTAGTTTAGGTGAAACTCAAATACTTTTTTTTTTTACTTTATTATTAGGAAAAGATGACATAAGATGCTAATTTATCCACCCAAAAAAAAAAAGATAATGGAGGAAAAAAAATGCAAGTTCTATCTTTTTTTCCTTTTGCATTTTTTAAAGAAACATAGGAAAAAAAAAATGCAAATTCGATCTTTTTTTTCTTTTACTTTTTTTTTATCTCTCTTTTTTATTTAAATTCTATCCTTAGGTAATTCTATTCTATTGATTTTAGGTTTTGTTGATAACATTTTAGATAGACACAACTGTTATAGTTGTAAATCAAATACAACTTTCTTTCATTACATGATTTGTCATATTTATCCAAAAAATATGTATATATCTATTCTTAAAATCTAAAAATTTATTAAAATTTCTGTAATTTGGTGAAGCCATGTGGTGTAACCACGGCGTTTAAGCCCAACTTTTATTATATACTAGTTATAGACCCGTGCGTTACACGGTTTTATGAAAAAACTTATAAAATATATGTATAAATAATTATATATTTTAATAATTATTATAACAAAATAAGTACTAATTTGTTAGTGACTAGAAGTATTGTTAAAAATAATATCAATGATTAAAAAATGTTAGAAGTATTTTTTTCATTTGGAAAATCTTTGAATACTTATTTGTACACTATGTTTTTAGAGTATCATTGTTCTTCTTTGTCATTGTTCTTTATTAAAATCTTTAGACATAATATTATAAAAATTGACCACTTTTAAGAGATAGAACTATTTTTTATTATGCCCGTGCAATGTAGTGTTTAATAAAAAATATTTTGATAATATAATTAAATTTAATAAGAAATAAAATGAAATTGTACTTGTACACTTAAAAGAAATTTAATTTTTATTTCTTATTTTGATATTTAAATAATTTTTTTTAGTGTTAATTTCATTCAAATGATTATAAGTTATATCAACCCTAAACCAGTATATGTATCCATATGTAACTTTCTAAATTAATAATAAATAAAAATATAATACTCAAATTTAATGTAACATTCTAACTTACTAATAAATAAATATAACACTCTAACTTAAAGTAATGTTTGTAATTGTATTGTGTTTTAACCTTTAAGAACACATATATATTTTTTTTATCATTAAAAAAAAAACACACAGATATTAATATTACACATGAAAAAATAATGAATTCAATAATTGAAACGGTTGAAAAGAAAATTAGGCCAAAGCCTCAATTGATTAATGAAAAAATATCCAAATTTTTTAGCTTAAAAAAAAATAGAGTTAAGTAAAGGTAGACTTACATAGAAATTTGGACGGATGAATTCTCTTGTATCCAATTTCATGTTTGAAAGCAAATTTTGCTTTTAATTAAAGAATATAGATTACATGGAACAAAGCACCAAACAAAAGCGATAACAAATTAAATGCATTATAAAATATTGATGTCAACAACAAATAATCATGTAATAAGAAATTAAAAAATACAAATATATTGCTTGCTATATTGACTTCTAAAAAAAACACTAAAATGTGTGGTCAAACATAGAATTTCAACCTATCTATAAAATTTGTTGATAAAAATCATATTATATATAATAAAAAGGCAACAAATACACAAAATCTATTCAATTTGAAGAAAGAAAAAAAAAAGTTATATATACAAAAGTAAGACCTCAAAAGGAAGATCTACATCTAGAATTTGAATACTTCATTACTTATGGTATCATAGTGAAATATTAACACTCACAAACATAGCTGGTGTCCCCTTGCAGATTTGATAGTCTCTGGATCTATAAGATGCAACCACTAAACCATGAACATGTCGATTGAGCTTTTTTGCACGACAGGCTTCAAAAATTTTAATAGTAAAATAATAACATTATCACAAAAAAAGGACAACATAGAGGTGGTGCACATAAGGGCCTGCAACACCCAACCTGTTTGAAAAGCAGTGTGCACAAATAGAGGTCCTAAGAAGCTGCCACCAACACCAACGACAACAACATCCTTTAGTACTTTTCCTGTGGCTCCAACCTACCAAAATTTTTCAGTTACCAAAACTTCACATATTTCATGCCCAAATTAGATACTAATATCAACTTTATATTACCCAAGAAGCACTACGGACTCTCTCAGAGAAGTACTTGATCTTGTCTAGAACACTCCAAACCTTGGGGACCATATTCTTTCCATGACTCTGTATAACTGCATCCCTCGAAGCACGGAGAACTACATGAAGCACCGACCTATTCTCCATGCTGTTTATCTGAAGGCGCCAACAAAATGATGAAAAACAAATCACATCAATTTTCTTGAGAAAGGAAGAATATAGCAAATAATTGTAAAGTACATAGTAGAAATAATGAAACACCAAAAAACTTTGTATATATAGTGGGAATTTTAGATTGTGAAGAAGATGATATGAACAAAAAGAAGTAGTTTAGGTGAAACTCAAATACTTAATTTTTTTTTTTACTTTATTATTAGGAAAAAGATGACATAAGATGCAAATTTATCCACCAAAAAAAAAAAAAATGCAGGTTCTATCTTTTTTTCCTTTTACGTTTTTTAAAGAAACATAGGAAAAAAAAAATACAAATTCGATCTTTTTTTTCTTTTACATTTTTTTATCTCTCTTTTTTATTTAAATTCTATCCTTAGGTAATTCTATTTTATTGATTTTAGGCTTTGTTGATAACATTTAACATTTTAGATAGACACAACTATTATAGTTGTAAATGAAATACTACTTTCTTTTATATTTATCCAAAAATATGTATATATCTATTCTTAAAATTTAAAAATTTATTACAATTTCTGCAATTTGGTGAAGCCACATGGCACAACTACGGCGTCTAAACCCAACTTTTATTATATATAATATGATATATAATATAATATGATATATATATATTTTTATTTTATTTAAATATTATTTCTTCTTTTTTCAAAAATAACCTTTTTTTGTTATATTTCAATTATCAAGAAAATAAAAATAAAATGCTAGTTTGGAGATTGGATAATACTTTCCTAAATAAAGGGAAGCATTGTAGCATTTTTCCTAAAATGGGAAACAAAAGGGAATATGATATGAGAGTATTTTTGGACATTTCTCCTTAAACTATGGTCTTAACCTAAAATAGGAAATTGATGTTAATGCTCAAGTTGTTTCCTAGTAATTCTTAGGTACTTCCGAAGCATGAAGAGTAATGCTTACTCCTCTTATATTCATGGTAAGGTCTACTCATTAAATTTAAAGCGGGGTTCACCATAAATGTGAGAGGAAGGAACACCATTTATCTATGCTTAGGAAGTACCTAAAAATTTTCTATTGTTTTTTATGATTATTTGTGTGAAATTATTTAAAATCTCATTGTCGTGATAAATGTACATTATTAAATGTTGGTGTTTGATTCAAATATTATTTATGGTCTAGCATGTGGGAGATCATGCCCTCAGTCGGTCACGAGATGTTTTGCATTGGTTAAGCAGACATCTTCTCATTGAGTTGGATATTATGAGTTGGCCAAGTAGTATAGCTAATAAAAGTTTTGACTAACTAAACCTAATGATGCAGCCTATCATGTTCAAGTTATCCATACCATTTAGCAATATTAAAGACACAAAACATTTCACAACTTTCTTTATAAGAAATTATTGAGGCATAAGTTGCCAAGTTGTCAATGATGTAAATCATTTTTCCATGAACTCACACACCACTTTTACACCAATTATGACCTAATAACAATTCAAGGTCGTGAATTAAAACTTTTGTATCAATAGACTTATTATTATCATTATCAAAAGGGAAAGTTTAAAATATGTTAATACAAAGGAGAGGGATTATTGAAATCACAAATTTTGGGTTTGGTAACCCCAAAAAGATCCCACTCAACAGATTGTACAAAATGGGTGGACACCCTTACCCTGTATTCAAAAGCTCTCTGTCTAGTCTTCCCCTGTTAGTCAAAAAGTCAGCACACAAAGTTTTGTTTTTATTTTATAAAATACAATAGTCAGCATATGAATTTGCCTCTGCAATCATCAACCAAATTGTTATTATTATTAAAATGTTTAGCAAATAAATCTAATTGCAATGGGTCAAATTTGAAAATTATTGTTGAGTATTCAATTTGACTTGAATCTTTCATGTAGCCTTGGTTTTAAAGTGTCCGATGTTGCGAATTTTGAACCAAGGCAAAGTTCAAAGCCAAAACTAAACTATATAAATTAGTCAATGCTGGAGTCAAAAATAATATCATGTGTAAAGAACCGAACTCTTATTTCACTCTTCGACATATACAAATATTATACATGACAGAAAATTAGTCATGAAGTTTTACTCACTCCATTGACATTATTTGACTGTTACCATTTGAAATTTCACATCTACAATCTATTTAATTATATCAACCTTCATTTTCTTTTTGGATGTCAAGAGCCCCTTTTGATTTAAGGCTACAACAACAACAAAAAAGCCTTAGTTCCAAAATTTTGAAACCTATTATGGATCACTAACAGATTAGTTAAAGTCGGCCTTATGATTTAATAGCATTTCTTAATTCTTCCATGTGAAAAACTTGAGTTTGAATCCTCCTTGCCCACTTGATGTAAAAAAAAAAATCAATCACTCTTCACATCACAGACAAATGGCAAAATGCTAGTAAATGCAATCATTGTGTCCAATCATTAATGTTGGCATAGCCTAAGCAAGACAATAGTAATAATTAATATACAATGACAATAGTAATAATATAGCTATCAAAGAAAGAAATTTGTTCATAGAGTTTACAGGTAAAAAATGTTGCTAATATACCTGTGGTCCTTTTCCCACCGAAGTAAAAAACATAAGCCAGCTGTCCACTTGTAGTCTTATCCTACCCAAAAGATGCCCCATCCTTTTTTCTTTTCTTTATGTTTTTATTGGTAAGTTAGACATGCAACTCCATTTAACCAGTTTTATGAAAGGAGTAAGTGTCATTTGAGTTATTAACTGATTGGTTGCTCAGCTTAAATTTTTATTGAGAACAATAGTGACTTGAGTTCTTTTCAAGTTAAATATTTAATAAGTAGGAAAACTTGGTCAAAGTTAAGTAACAATGTATTGAAAAAATCCCACCTCTACATAAATTGTTATTGAAAAGATGCTTAATGTATTATTTAGTTGATTGCTTAATTTTTTGATTGCTTACAGAAACATGAAAATATTTACTGGCCAAGTTATGGTGACTTATCATAGTCATAGACCAACCTAAGATTTCGATAAAAATGCAAATTTCGAGAAACATGTTCCATTATGCAGCATCTGCAAACTTTATTTCCTGGTTTGTTGGGATATGATCAAATAGATTTTATAATACAATTATTAATATATGAGGGGAAAAAAAAAGCAAGCATTACTGTCAAGTTATTGATTGAAAAGTACAAATATGTTGCATACAAAGATCTGCTACTTTTACACTCGCTACAACATTGAAATCTAGGCATGAAGAAAAACATTAGTCTTCTGTTTGATCCAACTTTGATAAGGAAAAGTATTACCCTAGTGATGCTTCAAAAGTTATAGATCTCTCTTCTTCCTCTTTTATTGTGTTGATTATGACAGAAACTTGGTTAATGCTTGGCCATCCCTCTAGTGAGTGCTGAACACATTTTATAGCCACTTGTAGCAAGTTTACCATCCTCTCTTCAATTGCACCTTCTGACAATTAGGGACTTGTCAAAGACTTCAACAGTCCACTCCTCTTGAAGAACTGAGTGAACCCAATCTGCTAAGTCAACTCCATTGTTCTGCACCATTTTTCCAGTAAGTAGCTCTAGAAGAATTACACCAAATCCATAAATGTCCCCACTGAAGTCTCTAGATGCATTGGTCCTAGTAACGTTGGCCTAAGATAAGCCATATTGATCACTATCCGCAGCCATAAGACCATATTCACTTATGCAAGGCTCCATGTTCTTATTCATCAAGATGTTGGAAGATTTCAAGTTACCATGAACAATTCCATATTCTTTTAGTTCCTGATGCATGAAGGCTAATGTGTCGACAATGCTGGCTACAACACCAAGTTTGCTTGCCTAGTCAAATGCTTCTCCCATTTGGTTGTTTCTTGAAATGTAACATATAGTATCTCAGAAGCCTTCAAGATAAAAATTAAAAGAGTATTTTAAGGTATTATAAGGGTGTTACAATCAATCTAATATAAGAAAGGATTTGCACAAGTTCAATTGGAGAAAGAAGGCGTTTCTGTTTCTTCATAAAAGTTTCCTATGTAACTTCAACATATTTTATTAATCATGCAGTTAACATAAAGATACAATGATATTGCAATTTTAATATTTACCATGGAGAAGCATGAATAGACTTCCATTCTGCTGATATTCATAGACCAAAAGCTTCTCATATTTGGAACAATAAAAGGCAAAAGCTGGCAATACATTTCGATGCTTCACTTGGTCAATCAGTTTCATCCTCTGCTCAAACTCATTGTTTGAAATTTTCCAGTCCTTAATCCTTTTGACAACCAGGATCATCCCATTCCCAAACATGACCTTATAAAGGGTCCCATGCTTTCCTCTTCCAAGCAACTCGGCTGGAGCATTGAATAAGTCCTCAAATTTTAGCCCATTCAACACAGGGCTTTCAAGTACTAGCATTGAGTTTAAAACCAATGCACTTTCACTTGCATTACCTGTATTTTTTTACCTACTCACACTTGATTTGTACTCAGTTGATGTGGGGTCAAGCTTGCTGACACTATCATCAACTACTGCTACCTTGTTTACTGCCTCAAGTCCCTCAACCCTCTCTTTTCTCCTTTTCAATTTGCACAGCTTGAAAATGATTAACACGAGACAAGCAAAGGCCAACACAACATAGCCTATGTACATAAGAGTCTGATCTTTTGACTTACTCTTTGAATTGTTGTCACCATTTAATGGGCTAGATGAACATTCTTTTGACAATGGTTTTCCACATAATTTAGGATTTCCTGCGACCTCCTGCATTTGGAATTGGGCCACTGAAGTTGTTGCTGGAGACATTGAACTAATCAAGATAGGAGAAATCAAACTTGGGTATCTACCCATTTAGCTGGTTGTCTTAAGCAAGGAACATAGTGAGACCTAAAATTCTGGACAACCCTGGCAAGTCACCAGAGAACTTATTGTGTGAGATATCAAGTCTTTTCAGATTGCCTAGCATGATGAACGAATTGGGAAGGCTTCCAAAAAATTGGTGACCACTTAAGTATAAGTGAGTGAATTGCTTGCATTTTGCAATTTCAGCTGAGATTCCTCCACCAATATTGTTGCCATTAAGAAAAAGAGCAGCAATAGATGCAGCAAGGGCTTATGTGCCACAAAGAGAAGTGGCATCAAGAGTTCCATTAAGATTTAAGCTAAAAAGAACTAGCTTTGTCACAGAAGTATTTTTTTGAACACAAGTAACACCACGCCAATGGTTCTTGCAGGGATCTAAGGATGAGTTTTAACCTAAACTGACACCAAGTTGGGTATTATTGTTAGTGAGTTTTGCAAGGAAGCTTATAAGTGAGGTCTTAACCTCTTCCTCTACAGAATATGACATGTGGAGGAGTAGAAAAAAGGAAATGAAGATCACCCAGATGGAAACTTGATTCATTTTTGTGTTGTGATATAAGTTTGATGCAAACAGGTCTAGAGAATGGCCTCGTTGGGAAAACTTGGAATTATTAATATGGGACAGTTTTTGAATATTTGGGATGTTATGGAACTAGGAGGAAATTCCGATGTCAAGTACTTGCTATCTTGTTGGAATTGGTTATGGAGCCAATTGGTTGATTCTACAATGAAAATTTTATATGTGCATTGTTTATGGTTGGCACTAAATGGTTAAAGGATAGGCCATTTGAATCGAACCACAATTGAATATATGGAGCCAAGCCAACCGGCAGGTAAAAACTGTTATAAAGTGACATTTGCATTACTTTTTCAAAATGGATTGTTATTCTTGAAACATTATACTAACAATGATTTTGTCCTATGTAACTAGTTTGATGCTATCCTAGTCAATAGACATTGTTCGTGGAGGTGACCATTTCAAAAAAGCTTAGGCCTAACAACTACTAGCTTCATTAAGTTACTACGATCCAATAGTTTTGTTTGATCTTATTTAATGTACAAAACCATTATTATACATGTGTAATTTATCTCTAATTAACTGTTTACACATAGAGCATATAGATTAAAACAATCATTAAGCTCTTATACCTTTCAAGTCAAAACTATCATACATAATGATAAAAGAAGGCCATCACAATGACTTTACAGTTTTGGTTTTAGGGCAAGTTGAGTTTAAGAAATTCAAAGCATTTGACAAAGATTAGCTCATATTGAAACCAACATATCTCTATCTAGTTTCATTTCTAAAAGTGAATCTTGTCCTTGTGTTTACATGCTTTTTATCCCCCACAAATCTCAAGTAAATAATCCGTGAATTACTTATCAAACATCACATTCATCCTTGTCTTTACAAGCATTTCAGCCCCCACTAATGTAAGCAAATAATCCATGAATTACTTATCAAGCATGACCTTAAATACTGTGGTATAAATGTGTATTAACCACTAAATTATTCTTTGTAAGTTGGTGTCAGGGGTTTGTAGACCCATTTGTATGAAAAACTAATGGAACTACTTGTCTCAAAGTAAAAACCATTGGGATGGGAACTTTCCAAAAAAGCAAATTCACCGAGTAAAACCTTTACCTAGACTCTACAACCCGTATATAGCTTACAAAGGAAACCTTTCATGCACCAGAATGTCTAGACTCTTCAATCATATGAATTGCCATAACAAATGGCACACCCATGGTCATGACTAGAATCTTCGAGCAACTTCAAGAGCTTCTTGAAGGTTTGCTTCACAGCAATAATTAAGTCTATGGTGGTGTTATGGCTTTAACTTTTTCAACAACTTATATATTCAGATTTACTTGAAACTTTCCAATACGGTGAAATTAAGAAAACTTGGTTACACAAACCCTAATCACACAAAATGAGTGTTTCTCTCTCTCAAAATCTTTTATAAGAATGGCTTATAATGTCTTTTAAATAATGCAACAAATGGATATCAAGGCGAGGGAGTCATGTTGGGATAGCCAGATTCAACAAACAAAGGTTTGTTTCCTTATGGTTGACTATTGTGTTGAGTTGATAGATAACATTTCCCAAACCCCAATTCACCGTTACTTCTTTTTTCTTGGACTTAATCCACCACTACTTTACGAAGACTACTCGATTATATACAACTACACCTTAAGATAATTCTTCCATGGATAGACCATACTAAGATGTCCTTTTACATATCACAGTTCCTATTTTACATTTTTTAATCAAAACTCAAAAGTAAACACAATGCTCTTATGGTCCAGTACCATCCATCTATTTACTTTAGGCTTTAATTATGGTGGTCAAAGCCCTTAACTACCCTTAACAACCTCCCTTCTTCCCTAAGTAAACCTTAGAAAGGTGAAAAAATGGATTACATTTTTATTCCAAAAGGTTTGGGTTGTTTTCGTTTTAATCGTTTACAATTCAAAATTTTTATCTTATCCTTTCATGTTTACATGCCATCCATTTCTATTAATATTTTGATTTATTAGGAATTAAATAAATACCGTTCTTTAAAATATGTCAATCCGTAAGTCCAAATTTTGCTAGTAATTTACTTGTTAAGTGCTAAAGAATTATCATCACGTCACCATATAATGTCATATACAACCAAATTACCAACATCAATAAATAATATGAGACAAAAATAAAAATTTTGAAATGGAAAAGATCAAAATGAAAACAACTATAACATATTTGCGTATCATGATTAGTGACAATCCCGATTATACCTTCGTCTACAGGACGAAGCGATGACGAGGAAGATCCTGGAAACCGTCCAACCAGTAAGCATCATCAGGCTAGACTAGACTCGTCGGTCCTCAATCATTAATGAGGCGTTACAAAGCAATGATGAATTTCTATACCGTTGGAGAAATAACCCACCATCAATGTTCTATGAAGACGTTGCTGATTCGAGAATAAAATCACCATTAAGGCAGCCCCAACGGCTAGAAGGAAAAGGAAAAACACTGGTATAAATACCAACCCATAAGATCCAAGAAACAGGTACATTTACACTACGAATTTCCTAGTATAACCATATTACTTTCTTAAAAAAACTCTCGCTATCCTAACTTTGGCATTGGAGACTCTGTGGCAGGCACCACACCGGTGACCATACTTTCCTTTCAGCTTGTCTCAGGATTGAGATTAGGTGCGTGGACGACTCCCATCTGGACGAACATCTCTACTGACGATCCGGGCATCATCAGTTTGGCGTCGTCTGTGGGGAGGACTCTTGAGCATCCAGTTCAAGAATGCAATTCCATTCCAAATTATAAGTTCAGATGGAGTCCAGCACTAACCCAAATCTTGCGGCATTGGCCCTACAAATTCAATCACTAGCAGCTACTGTGGAGGAACTTACCAAGCAAAACCAGGAGATGAGGCAGCGGTTGCAGCAAGAAGATAACTGCAAAAAAATCAACAAGGATGATGATGAAGACCGTCACAGGGGATGAACCAGCACTCTTGAAGAAGCAAATTCAGATTTCCTTAGGGAGATGAAGAAGGAGATGGACGAGCTAAGAAACGCTATCAAGGGAAAGACAGATTAAAGTTTGGACAGAAATGTCAGGAAGACGGATTCACCCTTTACCGTAGCGGTCTAGGAGTGCTCGGTACCCTCCAAGTTCCGTATACCCCAGCTCGAGCCCTTTGATGAATTACAAGATCCGTTGGACCATCTAAACACATTCAAGATGACCCTGGGTCTTTAACAACCTCCTGATGAGATTCTGTACCACTCCTTTCCCACTACCCTTAAAGGAACAGCTAGGGAATGGTTCACCAAACTGCCAATGTCATCCATTGATAACTTCGAACAGCTAAGTAGCTCGTTTGTCCGTCATTTTGTTGGCGGACAACGACCGAAAAAGACAGCTGATCATTTGCTCACAATCAAACAAGGTGAAAAGGAAACTTTGAGATCGTATGTAACGCGCTTCACACGAGGAATGCTGGAGGTGGACGAATCGGACAATAAGGTGCAGCTTATGACCTTTAAGGTAGGATTAAAGTCCAGAGATTTTATGGCTTCCTTGGCTAAAAATTCCCCCAAGACGATGGCAGAGGTGCTATTGAAAGCACAGAAGTATATGAACGCTGAAGAAGCTCTAGCAGCCATAGATAGAGCAGAAAAAACCAAGGAAAAGAAGAAGGAAAAGGAGGACGATCGAAGAGGACAAAAAAGAGATCGAGCTGACCAATGAAATGATGAAGGAAATAGACGGAGAAAGGACAAGAACCCTCGTCCAATGAAGTTCACGCCATTAGTGATGCCTGTTGACCAGATTTTCATGGAAATAAGAGACGAACCATCTCTTAAATGGCCTAGGCCACTCCACTCATCACCTAGTATGTGCGACAAGAGGAAATACTACAATTTTCATAAAAAACACGAGCATTACATAGAGGATTGCAGGGATATGAAGGAACAGATAGAAGAACTTATACGGAAAGGGAAACTACAACAGTATGTGAAAAGAGGAGATTCCAGCAAATACGGTTAGAAGGATTGGCACGGGGGTTCCCGAGGAGATGAAGACCACCCACCACCTCGTCCATAGAGTGCACTAGGGGAGATAAAAACTATCACGGGAGGACCAGCCACAGGGAGATCGTTCAGATCCCTCAGAAAGTCACATCAAAGACAGGTAAACAGTGTTCACAGCCTACCTCCTCTAAAACAAGATGGACAAACCAAGACATGTACTTCTCAGAAAAAGATGTTAGGGGAGTAAAGCAACCTCATGACGATCCACTGGTCATTATGGTCATGATCGAGGGGTTCAATACAAGGAGAGTTCTGGTAGACAATGGGAGCTCGGCTGACATTATCTACCTTTCCGCCTTCCAGCAATTAAAAGTAGACCCTAAAAGGCTTCGTCCTTTCGAGTCACCCTTCGTCAGTTTTAGTGGAGACAAGGTGTACCCCTGGGGAATAGTGACGTTGACAGTCATGGCTGGTTCATACCCCTTCCAGGTAACCAACAAACACAATTTTCTAGTGGTAGACTCACCCTCGTCCTACAATGTAATCATAGGACGACCTACCCTCAACCACTAGAAAGCTGCTACTTCCACATACTGTTTGAAGGTAAAGTTTCCAACAGAACAGGGGGTCGGAGAGATAAAAGGAGACCAGGTGTTGGCAAGGGGGTGTTATCAGGCCGTCCTGGCCTCAAAAGAGAACCACACGTGGATAATCGAGGAAAAAACACCAGAGATTGTCAAGAAGCTAGAAACGATAGAGTTAGTTGAGAGAAGTCCGGCTAAGATGACCCAAGTAGGGACGAATCTAAGTCCAAAGACGAAGGAAGGAATCATCAACTTCCTGAAAGATAACCTCAATGTATTTGCTTGGAGCCACGAGGATATGCCAGGGATCCCAACAAACATCATCCAGCAATACCTGAATGTAGACCTAGAGAAGAAGCCCATCCCACAGAGAAGAAGAGTCTTTGCCCCTGAACGAAACAAAGCAGTAATAGATGAAGTAAATATGCTATTTGTTGCAAATTTTATTCGAGAAGTCTACTATCTTGAGTGTTTGGTCAATGTGGTCATGGTCAAAAAGGCAAACGGGAAGTGAAGAATGTGTGTCGATTTCACAGATCTAAACCAACCCTGCCCGAAGGATAGTTTTCCCTTACCCAGAATTGATCAGCTGGTAGATTCTATCGTCGGACATAAACTTCTCACTTTCATGGATGCATTTTTTGGATATAAACAGATACAGATGGTCGAGAAAGATCAAGAAAAAACTGCTTTCATCACTAGTCAAGGACTCTACTGCTACAGGGTTATGCCCTTTAGATTAAAGAACACAAGGGCCATGTATCAAAGATTGGTAAACCAGATGTTCAAAAAACAGATTGGGAGAAATGTGGAGGTATACATTGATGATATGCTCGCCAAGAGTAAAGAGGAGGAGGATCATATGGACGATCTTAAGGAGACGTTCAATACACTTAGACAGTACAACATGAAGTTAAACCCATCCAAATGTGCTTTCGGGGTTTCCTTCGGGAAATTCCTCGGGTTTATGGTGTCGCGAAGAGGAATTGAAGCAAATCCCGAAAAAAGGGCTATCCTCGAGATGTCCTCACCAAAGACGATCAAAGAATTACAATCCCTCACAGGAAGAGTGGCAGCCTTCAACAGGTTTGTCTCCAAGGCAACAGATAAATGCCTTCCTTTCTTCAAGACCTTAAAGAAAGCATTTGTTTAGACAGAGGAATGTGAAACAGCGTTTCAAGAGTTGAAATGCTACCTGAGCAACCCCCTACTCTTGAGTCCATCTAAGGAAGGCGAAGACTTATTCTTATACTTGGTGGTATCTGTCACGACAGTCAGTGTAGCTTTGATCAGAGAAGAAAACAAGGTACAACTCCCTGTGTACTATGTCAGCCAGGCCTTCCAAGTTGCTGAGGCACGATATCCACGCATAGAGAAGATCACCTTCGCCCTAATAGTGGCTTCAAGAAAACTTCGTCCATACTTCCAAGCTAATCCTATCATAGTAATGACGAACCAGCTCATCAAAAAAGTAATGAACAAACTCGATGCTGCAGGACGAATGGTACAATGGGCCATCGAACTCAGCCAGTTTGATATAGAATACCATCCACGGACGATCGTAAAAGCTCAGGCAGTGGCAGATTTCATAGCAGAATTCACCATCCCCGAGAAGGCAGGCGACCAGGAAGACCTTTGGACGATCAATACTGATGGATTGTCCACTCAAAAAGGAGGTAGAGCGGGTGTTGTTATCATCTCCCCTGAAGAGGATGTTCTTAAGTATGGGGTCCAGCTCAAATTTCCTATAACTAACAACGAAGCAGAGTATAAGGCCTTGTTGACAGGGCTAAGAATAGTTCGGGCACTTGGAGTTGAAAATATCGTGCTTAAGAGTGACTCACAGCTCGTCATAGGGCAAGTCAAAGAAGATTTTGAAGCAAAAGAGACAAGAATGCAGAATACCTCAAATTGATGAACCAGTTGGTAAGCAACTTTCATCGTGCAGAGTTTGTTCAGATCCCATGGGATCAGAATGCGGAAGCTAACGAGGTAGCACGGAGTGCATTGACAGATGACCGAGACAAGATAAATGATTGGAGGCTGGAAGAACAAAACTCCCATAGCATCAAAGAGTTTCAAACTTTCCTTGTGCACACTCGCTCAAGATGGACGAGTCCAATTTTGTCGTTCCTCAGAGATGGATGATACCACCAAACCTTGAAGAAGCCAAGAAGATCCAAAAGCGAGCTGCCCGGTTTACAGTACTAAATAACGAGCTTTACAAAAGAGGCTTCTCCCAGCCCTACTTGAGATGTATAGAAAAGGAAGAGGCTAGATATGTCCTGGAAGAGGTACACGGGGAGTTTGCGGAGATCACATTGGGTCAAAGTCCCTTGTCAGGAAGATCATAAGGGCAAGTTACTTCTGGCCCACTATGCAACAAGATGCAGCAGATTTCGTGAAGAGGTGTGACAGTTGCCAAAGATATGGGAATGTTCAACGAGTCCCAGGGGAAAAAATGATGACCATTTCCTCTCCTTGGTCTTTTGCGCAGTGGGGGATTGACATTATGGGCCCCCCTACTACAGGGAAAGAGACAAATGAAGTTCCTACTTGTCGCAATTGACTACTTTACGAAGTGGGTCGAAGTGGAAGCCCTTGCAACGATCATAGAGGCAAAGGTACAAAATTTTGTATGCAAAAATATTGTTTGCAGGTTTGAGATACCAAGGACGATCATCTCAAACAATGGTCGTCAGTTCGACAGTCATAGGTTCAAGTCATTTTGCTCGAGCCTAGGTATCAAAAACAAGTACTCATCACCAGGACATCCTCAGGCCAATGGACAGACGGAAGTAACTAACCGAACCTTGCTTAAGATTATCAAGTCCCGGTTAGTGGGGGCAAAGGGAGCATGGCCCGACGAATTACCAAGTGTCCTGTGGGCTTACAGGACGGCGGCACAAACACCAACAAGAGAAACACCATTCAACCTAATGCACGGTATAGAAGCAGTCATCCCAGTCGAAGTAGGGCTCACTAGCCTCAGGAGGGAATTCTTTGACGAATAAAGCAATGATGATCAATTGAACCTGAACCTGGATTGTTTGGACGAAGTCAAAGACCAAGCCTCCCAAAGAATGGCCAAGTATTAGCAGAAAATAGCCGAATACTACAATCAGAGAGTGAAACTGAAAAGATTCAGCATCAGAGATCTCGTCCTTCGGAAAGTGACTCCTGCAACAAAAGATCCAACACAAAGCAAACTAGGTCCAACCTGGGAAGGACCCTATAGAGTCGTCCACTATTCACGTTAGAGAGGTTACCACCTAGAAGACTTAGAAGGAAATAAGCTGTCTCGTTCGTGGAATGTCGAACATCTAAAGAGGTATCATGAAAAGGAGCCATAGCCTGACTGTAAGCAATTAACATAATCTGATTCTGTACTTTTTAATACAAGTTATGTATTCAAATAAGTGATTATTCAATATCATAAGTGGTTATTTAGCATTATTCAACAATTCATGCGCTCTAATTATTTCTTCCTCCAAAAGCCTAAAATAGTCATCCAAATAAAAAAGACGATAAGATTCCTTAAATGGATGTACATCGTCCAAATCAAAAAGACGATATGATTCCTTAAATGGATGTACATCGTCTAAATCAAAAAGACAATAAGATTCCTTAAATGGATGTACATCATCCAAACCAAAAAGATGATAGAACTCCTTAAATGGATATAGATCATCCAATTCAAAAAGACAATAAAACTCCTTAAACGGATATAGATCGTCCAGAGAAACGGTAAAACTCCTTAAATGGTTATACATCATCCAAATTAAAAAGGCGATAAAAATTCCTAATAGATGCATGTTGGGCAAAGATTCTTGAAACAAATAACATCGTCCAAGAATACTTCAACAAAAATTCTCTATCCTAATAAGGACGAAAAGAATACTTCAACAAAAATTCTCTAAGTCCCCATAAGGACAACAAGAATACTTCAATTAAAATCCTCTAAGTCCCCCAGAGGGACGAAGAAAATGCTTCCACAAATTAAAACGAACAAGAAAAATACCAACAAATATACCATATATAAAAAGATGCAAATTGTTCAAAAAGCCCCAAAACCAGGGGAACATCCCGATATAAGTTGTCCCGTGGCCTAAAAACATACAAGGCATTTTTCTTCTTCAAGGGACAACAGGTTCAAGTAGGGGGAGCGTTTTCTTCATCCTTATCAACCTGAGAAGGGTCCACGCCAGTAGATGTTGCTGCCAGGGCTGCTTCGTCCTCCTCCATTCCCTTATCAACAGCCTTAAAGTCTAATTCCTCCAAATCGGTCCCCGGGCCATGTTTGATCAGGTACCTCCTCAACAGTTCGAAGCCTTTAAAATACCACTGGAATAGAATGGTATTATACTTATCAGTGGATTGAAAGGCAAGGATGGCCTTAGCAATGGTAGCCTTCATCCTCTGTCCAGCTGAGGCAAGAAGCTCGTCTTTCTACTTCACCAACTGCTTCTTGGAATCCAGCTTCTCGGATAGAACTTTGAGTTACTCCTTAGAAGCGTTGTTGGCGTCCATAGAAGCAATCAAATCTTTCCCTAACCCTGAAGCCTCGGCCTTAAGCGCCTCAACTTTTGAATTGGCCACGACGGCCTTCTCCTCGTTTGCCAAATATTGGGTAGTGATATGCATGGTTTTGCCCAATACCTAACAACCAAGGTAACCAAAATTAGCAAAGAAGATTAAAACCTTAAGGATGAGGAAGAAAGGGGTAAAAGTAGGACAACTACTTGCACGAGCTTGTGAACGTGATGCCTCACCATCTCGTGGGAAGGCACACTTGAAATCTCTTTCATCTCCCCGAGTAAGGAGCTCGCTTGCACGATCCATTGCCACTCCAGCGTCTTCCTAAACATTGGAACCTACTTTTTCTTTCCCCTTGTCTCCAGTCTTTCACTTTTTGGAAGGACGAACAACTTCTTCAATTGAAACACCAGGAGAAGCTGCCTGACCTTCGTCTAGATCTAGAGCAGGGGTGGACGAGACTCTCTCCACCGTCTCTTTTTCCTTATCCTTGTCTGTAATCCTCAACTTTCTTTGCCCGATGGCAGAAAAGGGTTCGTTCTTCTTCCCCTTAATTTTGGCAAACATCTCCTTGTTAAATTTTGTCGTCATCTTTGCACCAAGAAGAGTAAAGTTAATCCCAAGGAAAAGGAGAAAAGATGATATTACATAAAATAACTCAGATTCCTCATGTTTTTTCGCTTCCCGGTCAATCGCACGAAGGACGTAATCTGATGGCTCTGGCCCCAAACAATGACAAGCTAAAGTGCGCGGATCAACCAGCTCGTCAAAATCGTCAATAGTAACCGCGTATTTGATGGCCTCTTGAACTCTCTCTTTGAACTTCCCTTCAAGCTCTAGACGCTCTTTCATTACAAGACAGAAAAAGAGGCAAGGTCAGAAGGATGACCAATAAAACAAAAGGATAAAAAAGGGGAAAACATCTCATGGGAGGCAAACGCACCAAGATGAGGGGTCTCCCACCGGCGCAGCAACCTAGGGACGTCCCCCCAAAAGTCATCAGAGAAAGTCTCCCAACCATTGCCAAACATGAAGAAAAATCTGGACTTCTAGTTATGGAAAGACGATGGAAGAATAATGACGAGACGAGACTTCCTATTCCAGGGCACAAACTCATAATACCCAAACTCCTTTGATTCTTTCAAACGGTAGAGATGGACGAACTCATTTAGTGTGATCATATCCCCGTCAGCTATGATCGTCCAAATCACCATGTAGCTTATGACGATTCTCCACGAATTCGACATAAGCTGCCTCGGAGCAAGGTTTAAGTAATGAAGAAGCTCCAAGATGAACGGATGGAAGGGAAATTTGAGGCCACACAAAAATGCAGCCTCATAGAAACAAACCTTTCCATAGGCAAAGGTGCAAGCCTTTTCACCCTTCCTAGGAAGACGAGCCCTAGTCTCATCAGGAAATTGAAATCTGTCCCTAAATTTGCTGAAAACCTCTATCTTCAAGGAGCATTTTTCTTTGAGAGCATGGAAAGAACGGGGTTCACCAAAAGCAAGAGGATGAGAGGACGAAGGCGCACTGGAAGGCGCAGAAGTAGTCGTATCTACCCCAGCTCCAACTGTGCTTGCACTAGAGGATGAATCCCTCTCTAGATTGTCTGAACCCATCTCGGACCCCATATTTTCCCTCCTTAAAGCCTCTCTAATGGATTTAAACCAAACTAGGGAGTTATGCAACAACGGGTGCAAGTCGCCTCATACAGACCCTAGACCACTACCAGCTACCACAAAATCCCCAATATATGGATATGGATCACTAGATGGAATAGCACTTAACGTATTACTACGAGAATCTACCAACGCCCCCAAGCGGGCAAAAAAGAAGGTGATGGAGGGGGAAGTGGGCCTAATTTCAGAAGAATCCACCATTAAAGAAAGCCACACCACCCGAAAAGGAAATAGGAACAAGAAAAAGAATATAAATGAAACTCGGAAAGAAAAAGGGAGCAAAAGAAGGGGCATACCTGAAAATAAAGGAGGTAATTGAGAAGACTAAGAGCAAAACGCACAACTAGGAAGTCAGAAAAACCAATCACAGAAAAGAAAGTGCAGAAGTGAGAAGGGAAAAGCAAAAATTAAAACTTTTTACCTTGAAAAGTGTGGGAAATCTGAAAGGCTTCACTGGAAACAGATCCATCAACCAACCAAAGGGAGACACGTGGCCACGATGCGTGCCACGCTACCACGGAGCAATCAATGTAGGAGTAGAACCCCAAGCGCCTCAACTGCCCAAAAAAAATATTCCTTTGATCGTCCAAACTACGGACGACCTCGGAGACGATGAAGAAGGCTGAAGACGAAGCCGGAGAAGATGGAGACGATGAAGAAGGCTCTGATTCCAATCTCCTTTGCTTGTTCTGCGACTCCAGGTACGGTTCCTGCGATGCGCTATTCGACCATTGCATTTCGTCGCACCATTTCGACTTTCGCAGAGTTCGGACGAAGCTGGGTTTGGATTTCTACGGTGGGTTTAAGCTCATCAATTACGTCCGGTCTCAGGTCAGTTTGCTATTTGATTTGAGCTTTTGTTTGGTTGCTAAGAATTTGAGTGAAAAATGGAAGAATGTGTATGAAAAGTTGGGTCTTTGTAAACTCACGCTGAAAATTAGCTACTTTGTTGTTTCATTGAGCACATTTTCTCAGCATTGAGAAAGCATGATTTTGTTTGCTTTATAATCTGTTTGGCTGCTGAGAAAATGTAGAAGAATAAAGAAAAAGATCCTCAACTTTCTAAAGAGATTTTTTTTTTAATAGTTTAGGGATGAAAAACAAACTTTTTGAATTGAAAATTGATAGGTGTAAAATTTTCAATAATTTTGAGAGGAAAAATTTCAAGTTTAGGGATAAAAAAAAGAAATTCATGCGAAGTTATAGGGATGAAAATAATATTTTAACCAAATAAAATTGGGATTTATGTGCTCTAATGCTAGAGTTGTCTCAGTTTAATAGTCATTGAGTGAAAGAGTTTTGATTGCATTCTTTTCAATCTGCTAAGTTAATAAGTTATGTACTTGTTGAAAGCTCATGGTGTGATATGTCAATATAAATTATTTTTTTATTAATTAAAATGCTGACATGGATGTTGTCGTGGTATTTATTGATGTTATTTTATTAGCCATATCAGCATCTAACATGCCACCTATGCACTTTGTTTGCCACCTCAGATTTTTTTGTTATCGGGTTGACGGCAAGAATCATTTTAAAAACGATTTAAAAAAATCAAGGACTGACTTAGGAGCAAAATCAGTTTAGGGACCAAATTGAGAAATGATCCAAAATATAGGGACCAAAAGTGCATTTTAGCCTTTATTTATTTATTTTGGTGTATATCACTCTCTATTCCCCCTTTTCATTTATAAGAGCTTATCAGAAATGCAGTTATAGGGAGGTCCACCAAGATTGTTTTTTTGAGCTTCAAGAGGGGAATTAAAGCTTAAATTTGTACAGAAATTGTATATCATTGACAGTTTTGAAGAAAACAGATCAATTTAAATATGAAATGATATGAGAATGTTGAATATTTTACATCTGGATCTGATTTGTCACGTGTGTCCAATAAGGTTAGGTAGAGTGTGTCATTTGATGTGACGTAAGTTTTGGATTGTCAATGAAATTACAGTTGTGTAGTACAATTTATCAAGTTGAAGAGGAGAAAATCTCGTCAAAATCTTTGTTAATCCTTCTATTTATTAGTTTATTATTGTTCCCACTAATTTTAAACCCATAATCTGCTTCTTCGAGTAATAAACAAGCATTATTTTAAATATGGATGATAATGAGAATCATTACATAATTGATGCCTTTGTCCATTCGGACAAAGATATATTGATTGCCTGGGGTCTGTCTCTCACTGAAGAGAAATACTTTTGGTGAAAGCATTTGAGAGAGAGAGAGAGAGAGAGATGGATGTAAATTATTACAAGGATGGAGTACTGCCCTTTGCAGCACTGGTTATGGTAGAGGTTTGCAACGTGGGCATGGTGACACTAAGCAAAGCAGCTATGACAAGTGGGATGAGCAACTTTTCTTTTGTTGTTTACTACAATGCTCTTGGCACCTTCATCCTTTTCCTGTATTACATCTTCCACCGCTACAGGTTCCTTTTCTTCTCTTAATTCTTTGAGTTTCTCATCAAACACTAAATTTCTCATGTGAATTATGCCCACCAAAAACTGCTTTTTTCTTGTTTATTTGCAGAAGCAGGGGACCTCCTCTCACTTTCTCCCTCCTCTTAAAGTTCTTCCTCCTTGGACTCCTTGGGTAGCACATTCTATTTAAAGCTTACTTTTTTGGATTACTTTTAGGGATTTGGATAATTTTATAGACTTAAGTGACAATTATTTTGAACAGCATATTATCACCCAAAAAGAAAAAAAAAACTTTATATTGCAGGATTTGTTTGGAGCAGATTTGTGCTATTGCAGGTATCAAATACAGCTCTTCAACTCTTGCAATGGCTATGGGAAACCTTATTCCAGGTTTTACATTCTTGCTTGCAGTCACTTTCAGGTAAGAAAATAGGATAAGACAATAATGGTATTTAAAATTATGGAAGTAGGGGGATTATTAATTTAATTTATTTTGGGTGGGGAGCAATGTCTGCCGTAGTTGTTTGTTCTGTTGGACTATTTAGTGTCTTATGTTTCACTGAATATGAAGGTTGGTATGAAGTTAACTTATATTAGCACAACCATGTTATACATTTCTATTTGTCATAAGGTTCCAAGAAAATGTTTTGTACTTCATAATCATTGGGCTCATTGTATATGTTTGCTGGGCATCATGATCCATGTGATTTATAGATTAAACATAATGTTGTTTTTTTCTTTTTCTTTTTTATAATTGTTTTATACATTTAGTATATCATAGTATTGACAATGATCCCCAAATATATGTTGTCTGTTGTATTAATATTTATATATATATATATATATATTTTTTTTTCCTGACAATAGGATTTGAACTTTGCTTTATTGGTTAGTTTTGGGTTTCTGGCTACCATGGTTATTTGCTGCTGTCTGTGTATGTTTTATAATTTTTCCCTTCACCTTTAATCTATCGTGTATTACTAATTTCTAGGATGGAAGAACTAGCTCTGAGAAGTACAAGCAGTCAGGCTAAAATTATAGGCACCATAGTATCAATATCAGGAGCATTCATAGTGACTTTCTATAAGGGGCCACCAGTTTTTGAGGCTTCATCCTCTTTTAAGACCTCTCTTCAGCAAAATCTCGCACAAATGTCAAACTGGGTTCTTGGAGGCCTTCTCCTTACAATCACTTGTCTGTCTTCTGCAACATGGAACATTTTTCAGGTAATATTAATGTACCTCCAAATTTAACAGCTTACCATCCCAAATTTTCAAGTTTTTTTTTTTTTTTTGGTGGACTATGACAGACCATCTTGCAGTTCTTCATTGTAGTTGAAAAGTAAGATGGGAAGATGAGTAGTTATAAAAGTACTGATCTTGATTGCTATTCCAGGCAGCAATTGTTAAAGAGTACCCAGAAAAAATGATCCTAGTCTTTTTCTCCTGCTTCTTTGGGACCATCCAATGTGCAGTTATCTCTTTAATTGCAGAAAGAAATGTAAGTTCTTGGGCACTGCAACCCAGGATTCGAGTGATTGCTGTTATCTATGGGGTATGGCAAGTCCTTTCCAGCTATATGTACTTTGTAACAAGTTTGCCCATTTTTTTCTTTCTATTTTCTACTATGATTCATATGAAAGCATAAGAAATTTTACAAATTGGGTTTTGGAAACATCTCACTTTTTTATTGAACGATGATTGACTTCAATTCAGGCAATTAGTGGGAGTGTCATCCGTAACAGTGTTTTAGCTTGGTGTTTGCAAAAGAAGGGGCCTGTTTATGTGGCCCTGTTCAAGCCGCTAGGCACTGCCATTGCGGTTATCATGGCAATCATATTCCTTGGTGAAATTCCTCATCTTGGCAGGTAAATTTTAATCTAGTTCATTCATCTTCAAATATAAAGATATTAAACCTTCTTGACTTCTTGTCATCCCAATCATATTCCTGCTAATGACAATATTTCTTTTTGACGCAATGATGTTCATGTTCTTAAATTATATCAACTGAGCATTAATAATGTGCAACTTTGTCATCTTTGCAGTTTGATTGGTTCTATTGTAATTGCCTTTGGATTTTATACTGTGATGTGGGGGCAAGCCAAGGAGAAAGTAATTGTTGGTGACAGTGTTCATTGCTTGGAATCATCCACCCAAAAGACCCCACTTTTGCAAAACACATAATGCAAAGATACAAGAAAGTTTTATAAGAATATCCATACACATGCAAGCACAAATGTTAAATATCCAACCAACCAGTACGGTACAACCAACAGTGAGTACTTTTTGCTTTTGGCCTATGGCGTTGCACTACTTCCACCATCCATGGAATGACAATCGACAGGGAGATGATAAAGGCTAACGCCGCATAACTAAAATATTATTGCCAATTATTGTACAATTTAGGCATGGTACATGAGAGGAAGCATGGGATCAGAAACTTCATAGGGTAAATTTTTCCTAGAGGGATTAAATATCTATGATATGTTCTGATATTTAAAGTTAATAAACCAAAAAAGTAGTGGCTTATTCGCCAATGCAGCTTCTTTGTGTATAGTTACAACTTTCAATGTTATAGTTTATCCTTCGGCGTTTTTTACTTTTCCCTTTTTTACCCCCTGCATATTGGTCAAATATCATAAATTACATGCATATTGTGCTAGATTGAAACTATAACTTTGAAAATGACATTATCCTAATTTTGAATTAGAATTAAACTTATTCCTATTTGCCAATCAATCTGGTGAAAGTTGAAAAGGCTTGTAAGTTGTAACTGAATACAAATGAACCATCATGAACCACCAGTTCTGTTGACTATTTCCACCAATCCAGCACTAAGTAATGTTTAGGTAGCAGTCCATGTACTACAGTATCATGGTTTGAGAATTAAGCATGATTGAAATTGAGTTTGTTGGCCTCGCTCAAAAATAATTACACATGGCTCGAATTGAAGGGTTTTTATTTCAAAAAAGAAATTCAGAATACACTGAAAAATCAAAGGTGAATACATCTACAACAAAAGTACATGAGGCTGGACACTATCTTTTCCAACAGCTACAACCTGGGAAATCATATGAACAAGCTACTCACTATATACACCCGAACTCTATATAGCAAACCCCAAAATCTACAAAATTCATTAAAAAAAAAACCTACAAAATTCTTATCAGTCTCTACTGTCATATATAAACACATTGCTTTTACATTTTCATTTGCAGATCTCCATTTCCAAGGGTGGATAATCTCTAAATGATCTCACTGTCCAAAGTTTAATGAGAAAAAAGCAATATTTTGCAAAAGCAGAAATATCAAAATTCTTAGTGGTTTCAGTTTTATTGATTTACCACCAGGGGAAAACAAAACAAACTAAACTTGATGATTCCAGCCAACCAGTCAATATGTGTAACCATCTGACCTTTTCCACAAGCAAAAGCAATGATGGCATTACTGAGAGATATTAATATGAATGAATGGTTTTAATATATATGCTATATAGTCCCAAGATTCTGGGATGGGTTAGGAATTTTCAATAGACTAATCAATTTTGATCATATATAATTCTGTTCTATATATATATATATATTTCTCTATTCGTTGATAGATCCTTTTTCCTCTATAGACCAAGAAGCAAAACCAATAATGCTGCATAGATATAATAGAAATCACAGAGAGAGAGAGAGAGAGAGAGATGGCATAGAACAGTTGTTATAAGGATGTTCTGCCATTTTCAGCCATGGTTTTAGTAGAGTGGACAAAGGTTGTCTTAAACATCTTGTTCAAAGAAGCAAGTTTGAAAGGGTCGAGTTACTATGCCTTATCCACTCTTGTTCTTCTTCCCTTGGCCTTCATGATCTTTCACCGGTTTGTCTCTTAATTTGATTCTCTATACTGTACACAAAGTTTTTGATAAACCAATGAAAAATACTTGCTCTTAAAAAAAATTTCTTACTGATTTTTTATATTATATATTTAGAACTACAGATCTTCCAACATTCAAGTTGTCTGTCCTCTGTAGAATTATCCTCCTGAGAGTACTTGGGAAAGAAAATTATACACAAGAAGCTATTCTTTTTTTAGCTTTCATTTGTAGGAAATGAAAATGGGTTAAAACAAAAGATGTGTATTTTTCTTTTCTTTTTTGAGGTAAGAGATAGAGAGTATTTTTCTAATATTGATTGGTTATGTGTGGGAAGGCAGGTCTGTAACTCAGGTGTGTGGCTATAAAGGCATAAAATATAGTTCACCGCTCTTGCTTCAGCCATCAGCAACCTCACACTGGCTTTCGCTTTCATACTTGCTCTAATTATCAGGTTTCTTTCATTCTTTCTTATTGTTCATTAGACTTTTACTTTTGTTTCTGTTTATGTCTTTACATAATTTTTTTCTTACTTTTACTTATTATATTTGATTGCTTGTATTTACTGCAAGTGCACCATTATTTATGTCTCTTATTTCTAGCCATGTAGTTGGTGGACAAGAATTGTTAAATCATTGGTTATTTCAATGATTCTTATGGACAACACCTTCTACTTATGAAAGTCATTAGGAGTAGAATATTATTTGTTTGTTTATCTGGGCTGTTTTACATCCCTTCTCCTTTTAATATTATAAGGGTGCTTCAAAAAGGATGGAAAATCTTTCTTTAAGAAGCTAAAGTACTCAGGCTAAAATCATGGGCACTGTAGTATCAATATTGGTGCAATGGCAGTGGTTCTCTATGAAGGCCCTGCAATCATATAGATCACATCTCAATCACCATCCCTTTCAGTTCATTTTTCTCTAAGCTCATCACTATTGATTTGGGCCATAGGTGGCCTTCTACTTGCTGTTGAGTACCTTCTACCTGTTCATAGCATTTTACAGATTCAAGTTATGAGAATATTGCCATCAGAGCTAATTGTGGTGTTCGTATGCAACTTGTTTGCGACAGTTATATCTGAACCAGTATCTTTAATGCTAGACATGAACTTAAGTGGTTGGAGACTAAGGGCTGATATAGCATTAATGGCCATTGTATCCTCGGTATGAAACTAATGGACTACCGTGACAAAGAAGGCTATTGGTAACTTCAGACCAGAGGAATTCTCTCTGATCAGGGATTTGCTTCAACCTTCAGCAACATTGTCTACACTTGAATCCTGCACTTGAAGGGACCTCTGCATGTCAATCTTCAGGCCACTGTCAATTGCCACAACAGCTGCTATAGGTGTCATATTCATTGGTGATGCTCTCTATCTTGGGAGGTATAGTATTCTCTCCCTCACACACGGACATTAATTTTCCCACCTTTGGGAGTTGAATATTTAAATAAATTCAAAGAAGCAGATGCTATTTTCCATGACTGGATTATATTTGGTTCTTAATAGTTTACTTGTCATTTTTTTTTCTTCCTAACGTTGCATTGTTGTTGGAGCTATAATAATATCAATTGTGTTTTATGCAGTTCTATGGGGAAAGACAATAATATTTTGCACGTCATACACACATTTCCGTTCAAAAAATAAATTGTACAATGTGTGCATTAACAATTACCCTTCTGAGATGTATATATTTCTCTCTCAAGCCATTATTAATAGCCACTGCAGTCGCTAAGGGTGTCGTATTCCTTGGTGATGCTCTTTATCTTAGGAGTATATAATTCTCTCTCTTTCTCGCAAAAATGCACAAATATAGAGACACAGATTCCCTTTTCCTCCAGAGTAGAACAATTATCAGAGTACTATATCAAGAAGAAAAAATCAGCTACTACATGTGTTAATTGCCTTGCATATATTTTTCACAATTCAGTGTCCTTTTCTTCCTAATGTTGCAGCGTTATTGGAGCAATGATATTTTCAATTTGATTTTAATCTGTCACATGGGCAAAAGCTAAAGAAGAATTGAGAGAAGCCTATTGCTATGGTAGCTTGGGATCTTTGGGATCCTCATCTGATGATAAGACCCCTTTGTTGGAGAACTATATATTTGAAGGTACGGGATCCAAACCATTCTCATGTGATTTAAACCAGGACAGTTTGAACTAGATAGAGGAATATATATATATATATATATTTTTTTTTGGGTTAAAAAACGATGCATCAAAAAACTAAAACACTACATCAAGTTCAGGACACAGCCTGTTAAAATACACTCCAGTACAGTCATCCTCAAAAGCAGAAAGAACCTCCACAGGCGGACTATTAAACATAAGAAAATGTAACTCTTGTTCGGCACCCATCCTAGCGAGCATATCAGCACACCTGTTAGCTTGCCAGTAGCAGTGATTAAACTGGATTTGCTGAAATGTTGCTGCCAGCTGCCTGCAATCATCCAAGATAGGAGATATTACATGGTTTTCATAATCTGGGTTTTTAAACACATCCACAACTGCTTTTGCATCTAGCTCAACAATGAGGCAAGGTATGTTCATATTACAGCAAAGCATAAGCCCATCCCTAAGCCCCCACAGCTCTGCAACAAAGCTTTTTGTTGATATATATATATATATATATATATATATCATCTCAGCAAGGCAGCAGCTTATGTACAAACTTATACATTATGCACGGGTCCTTTGGAAGAAACACAACAATCCGACAAATAGTCTACAGCTCAAACTGAAATTTTAGTGTCACCTATAGAATAAACACTATAGGACAACAACAATATTAAATAAAGAAATGTATATTACTAACAGAGGAGCCATGCTAGTACCAATAAATGGCCACTGGAATGACCAAGATTCAAACCCCCCATCAAATTCGAACTACTAATTTTAGTTATTGGATGAAAGAATTTATCAAAACTATGCAAATTACCTCATTATGGTACAGTGAAAAGTTATCGAGGTCCTGATAGAATTGAAGGAAATAATGAAGAAGCAGCAACAATGTGCACTTCCTGGTTTTCAACTCCAGCTCTCATGTTTGGTAAAGATTGATTGGAGAAGAAATAATCTAGGTCAGATTCAACATTTACAGCACCCTCTAAGACCTTAACCACCATAGACATGGAAGGCCTCCTTGTGAAATCGTTTTGCAAACACCATGCTGCAACTCTCATCGTATTCACAACTTCACCTCCATGTAATTGCATATCTTCACTGTATTTATCAACCAAATCCAGCAACCGATCCTCCACAATATTTTTCTTGAAAAGATCAAGAAGATGCATTTCTTCCTCTGGCTGAGAGCGATCTAAAATTCTCCTTCCACACAAAATCTCCAAGAGTACTACTCCAAAGCTATAGACATCTACCTTTTCTGTAATCATTGAACTCAACCATTCTGGAGCCATATAGCCAGGAGTCCCTCTCATGTTTGTCACAACTTGGCTTTGGTCATGGTCAACTAGTTTAGACAACCCAAAATCAGAGACTTTTGCATTAAAATTCTCATCTAAGAGGATGTTATGTGGTTTTATATCCAAGTGAACTATCTTTTGCCTGCATTCTTCATGCAAATAAGATAGTCCCCTTGCAATTTCAATGATGATCTTCTTTCTAAGTTTCCAATCAAGCAAAATCTCAGGATTTTTGTGAAATATCCATCTATCTAAAGACCCATTAGACATGTACTCATAAACAAGAAGCCTATGATATTTCTCAGCACAAAATCCAATTAGTCTTACCAAATTAATATGATGGATGCTGCCAATTGTTTCAACTTCTGCCAAAAACGATTTCTTGATTTGACTGAAACCATCAAGATGCTTCACTGCAACTTTTGTGCCATCAGGTAGAGTCCCTTCAAAAACTGTGCCAAATCCTCCCCTACCGAGTTCCTTATTGAAATTTTCTGTTATCGCTTGCAAATCATCATAAGAATACCTTGTGGGCATTCCTGGTACATGATCCAAATAATACTCCTCTGCTTCATCTGCATTTTCCTTCTTCCAAAATAGTAAAGCCAAGATTCCAATTAAAAGAAAAATAACAAGCAAAGATCCGAGGCTAGATCCCATTATTACTTGTTTCTTCTTTTTATGGCTTGTTTGTTGTCCAGGTGGATCTGAACTTGAGACATTTTGGATCTTAATGTAAACTTTAATGTCAGTATTATCTTGATCAATGGCCATTAATGAAAAAATTTGGGGTAGTAAATAGCAATTCCCTGCACGTTTGCTCGAATTATAAAAAGCAGCTTTGCAAGAACAAAGTTTTAAGCAAGCCTGTTTACAACTATCTAAACTTATATGTTGGTGATCTGGATCTATGCTTGGGGGGTCTTGAGTAAAGGGAAAGTATGTGATCTTATGAAGCTCTAAAAGAATGTGAGTTTTGGAAGCTGCACAAGACAAGGGAGTAATTAGGGAGCAGCCTTGGTCAGGTCGCGTTTCTTCGATGGGCTGAAAATTTCTTGTTGCATTTATAGGTCCAGGACAACTACACTGGCCGTCCGTACAAATACCATAATTGCCGCAAACTCTAGGGAAACCACAGGATGTGATACGAAATTTGAAAACCTCATGTACCTCGCTCCAATATGTATCAAACACTGTCAAGTGTCCATTGTCAGCCCCAAGTCTCATATACCGATTTGAGAAGAATTCTGAAGAAGGAATAGTAATAATATAACTAATGCTTTCATAGCTGGAGATAAATAATCTGTCCTCCAGAAATTGAACATAACTGATATTATTACCTGTATAATTAAGATAGCGTTGGGGAGTATTAGAGTTGATATAAGCAAATAAACCTTGCCTGGTGACATGGAGCGAAAACAATCCTCCTTGACTAGTAAGTTGCTGTCCTGGCACCAATTTTTGCCCAACAAGCAGCGTGTCAGTTGGGTGATCAAAAGACTGCCAAACTGTTGCATTCTTGTCATCCAAGAGCTGGAGGTTGCACATGTCGGTGAAGTTTAGGGCAGCCACAGATTTGCTGAAGATGTTTGTGGACCACACTGTACTTTCATTAGCATCTTTTAACACCAAACCTTTTTCTGAAGTAAGCTGCAAAGTCGCATTAATGCTAACAGGATTATCTGGCTTAGCAGACCATACTACTTTTGGACCTTCAGATTTTGAAATATTGACATTGTCGTCGTAAGAAAGAGAGAAAATGGCAAAGAGATGACTGTTGCACGTTTGATTACAGATGAAGCCACAACCACAAGCACGGTAATAATCATCGGAGAAATTACTTACAAGTATGATTCTCGCAAATGATCCATCATCGAATTTCACAGAATCAGGAGCAGAAAGACTGTTGGTCCATGAAGTAGGAGCGTCTGCAGTAAGATAATTGCCAGGCAGTGCTGTGACTAGGAATAGGATTGGACAAGAAGGTGTTAGAAAAAGAACAAGGTAAAGAAGAACAGCACAGGAAGCCCAGCTGCTCATACCCATTGTCTGTAAAACACAATCTAGAATCAAGAGAGGCCCAGTGGGCAACAGGAAAAGGAAAGAGAGATTTATTATTCTTTACTATATCTAAAGAATTCCTTCAGTTCAGCTCCGCCTGAAACCTGTAACTGATAAACTTATGGATGACTGGTTGACTGCAACGACTTTAGCGAGTGGACGAGAATAGTTTATGTAATTTCATGGATCCTTCCCTGGTTGACCTACAAGTCCACAAGCAGCAGGTGCTTTACAGTAAGGATCCTAATTAACTCAAGCAGTACGCCTGATATTAATATAACGCTACCCTTTTATAAAAATAATTTATAATGAATCATTATTTTCGTTCTCTTACTTAGATAGTTTGCTTGAGTCCTCAAAAAGTGATATGCTGTAGAGGTCACAAGCTACAACCACACTACTGAGAGCATTCTTGAAGTTGTTTTATTTATTTATTTATAGAAAATGAAAATACTACTATTAATCATCAGAGTTGACAACAGAAGCATCCAGGCGGTTTAGATACAAAACAACTTTAAATGGTGGAACAGAATATACTAGAAAATCTACAATCTAGTTGCATCCACATGTGACCAAGGCATTGGCACAACGATATGAGATTCAATCAATCTGGAAGTTGCTTTTGTTAATGTTTGTATTGTCTATTGTGTCCCTTCAACTTTTTTCTTTTTTCCCTTTTTTTTTTTTTTTTTGCATTCTTTCTTTTTCCTTTTACTTTCCCCGTTTATCTGCTTTTACTTTTAGCAGAGCCGCACATCTCATAGACGACTTGTCAGATAGGGGAGAAATAAGACTCTTCAATGAAAAGGCCCTTACTCAGTGGCAGGGCCCGAATTTTGGTTAAGAAAAATAAGATTAAAAAACATGATTGAAAGCAAAATTGATCGGGAAAATATTAGTTGATATTAATTAAAATAAAGAAACAAAAATAATCAATTTATATCTAATAATAATCAATTAAAGATTTTAATCCAAGTAATTAAAGTTTAAACATATAGTTCATCAATTACTCAAAATCAATTGAGAAAATAAATGAATGCAAAAGTATTAAAAATATATATAACAATATACCAAGAAAGTTGTATACCGCCTCATTACCTTGATTAATTGTTTAAAAAAAATTATTTAGAATTCAACATTATTTCTCATTTGTTGTAATTAATTAATTATAAAATTTGAGTTTGCAGTAAAAAGTAAAAACTAATATTTTGAAACTATAAAAGAATCAAGAGATTGATGGAAAAAAGATCTTCGGACGAATGGAAGAATTAGAGTTTTGGTGTTGCGTAAAAAATAAGTCATAATTAGTTTTTTTTTTAATAGTATTTTTAAGTTTAAAATTTGGACCCATTGCTTTGTATTAAAATGCTGTGAGAAATTTTAATCGGTTTGGTAGATGAATTTGTTTTGAAGTTTGAACTTAAAAGGTGTGGTTATATGGGAAAATTTTCAAATATTATGAAAGAACAGGTGTCATGAGTTAATTTTCATATTATTATTAATGTAATGGTTTTTTTTTTTTTTTTTTTTTATGATTAATGTAATGGTTGGAAATACAAATATGAGTAAAATTTCACATTGAATAAGAATAAAAACAAGTAATTGTAAATAACTAAATATAACATAGTTGGGTTCAAAATCATAGGTTTAAATCTTTTGAGTTAAGTGATATCCCTATATTTATCTATATTATTTATAAGAGGATTCTCCTATTTGAATTAAATTTTTATGTGATTCAAAAATAATTATAAATCTTATGGAAAAAACTTGAGGACAGCCTGGTAAAAATATATCTCTGACACCACTTAAAATGCCTACAAAATAAGAAACTCTCCTACTAATTTTTGGACTGGACTTTTATGTGGTTCTGAAATACCCCTAAACTTTACGGTTTATAAGGAAAAAACTTAAGGACAACTTGGCAAAAATATATCTCTAACTCCACTTAAAATGCTTACAAAATAAGACACTCTCCTACTAATCCATGTCTTCAAAACAAACTTATCCAAAACTAGCCTTTAAGCACGTGTGTTGCGCGTGCTCAGAGGTTCTTCTATTTTTTTTTAAAAAAAGTTAATAATTTACATCTATTATGATTTGAAAATATATATTTTTTTTTCAAACAAATAAAAATAATAAATTTTAGAGATAAATAGAAACTGTAATTTATTTTTTGAACGAATGTTTGAAAGTGGCGTAGTGATATAGAAAAAAGTTTGGATAGGAAAAATAAGGTGAAAGTGAAGGGAAAGAATGCTAAATTTTAGGAGTTTTCTTAATTTTTTATTTTTTAAATTGGGAGTGTTTTACTTTTACTTTTATTTGGATGAAAAAAGAATAAAAAAGACTAAATTTTAAGAAATAAAAAGATAAATGTGAAGAAAAAAATTCTAAATTTTAGGAGTTCTCTTTTTGAATTCAAAATAAAATTTGTTATTTGATATTTATGACCATATTTCTAAGAAAAGTAACCCTTCATTAATAAGGGTATTTTTGAAGCATATAAAAGTCCAGTTCAAAAAAGAGAATCTTCTTATAGATAGTATATATATATTTTTAATTAAAAAGGGAAATTATGACACTAGACCCAAAAAAAAAAAGAAAAACCTCATCACAAGTGCAAAGCACATGTGATGAGGCTTGTATTATATTAACTATTAAGTTAGAGACTCCTTTAATTTATTAGTATTACTAGTTGTAAGGGCACAAAATCTTTAACGGCCCAACAACGATGTTGGGCTCGCACACGGAAAGTCCCTCACAATAATATTTGTAGAGAGTGGGCTTGAAAGGCCAGCGTTGGATCACAGGGCGACATTTCGGGCCGGACTATAGGTGAACCAATATGAGAAAGAGCTTTGGGCTGGATATTCAGGCCCTTCAATCTTGTATCTAGGAGGATTTGGCTCCTCGGATCATGTCCAAGGAGCGATGGTGCTGTCCCCAGTTACCCGTCGGTGGGTTTTTATGTGGTGTCCGGCGTATATTATCCAGGCATTCTCTTTCATCAAGTCTTTCTCAAGAAGCTAGATGGGAGAGATCCCCCCCTTTGGTCACATAACATTCTCTTTTATACTAGCCTACGTTCGTTGTCCTTCGTCCACGTGTAGGGTCGATCTTTCCAGGACAGATATCTGTCCCATCAGTCTAATCCCAAGATTGCTGGAGATGATCCATAAAGCCTAAGATCCCGGCTCTGTTAGGGGCAGTGTCATGTCAGGGAAGGGTATTAAAGACAACTTCCCCAAGGATGGCGGAGGCTTAAGATTTTCCTCCCCATTCTTTTAGCCAAAATCCGAAGCAAGGACTCGTCACACCCCATTCCTGGTGTGACTGAGTCGAAAACCTCCCTTGTCATCTCCATCTGCTCTCTCATGAGCATACCTAATATGGCTCCCCTTTTCCCTCTTTTGCTCCTTTTACTTTCTTTTCATTGCTTCCCTCTTCTTCTCCTCCTTCCCACTCATGTCCTCCATCTTCTTTTCCCCTTGCATTCTTCAGCGACAAGAGTTTGCGGAAGTGCTTCCATGTGTTCCAATTCTTCTTCCTTCTCCTTCATTATTTTTGTATAAGGTTCTTCTCCTGATATGAGCAGTACTGAGGCATAGATTTCAGAGAGACTTTGAAGGCGAGTTCAGAAGACACCTGATGGTTTACTTATTTGTATTACGGATGTTGTTACTGTTTTAGCAGTTCATTTTTTGTATAGGCTTGTTTAAGCCCTTCCTTGTACGTTGTAACAATTTTTCATATTAATAAAAGTTATTGTTACTCTATTTCGTATGTCTTGTTTATATATTCTAACAAATGTGAAAGCGCTGCTCGGCATAATAGTATAGCATTTGAATCAATAATAACTAAGGCCAAAGTAATCGTTGATAAAAAGATGCCACGATAACTTTAACAAAATTATTATTCAACATAACAATCCGACCAGTGAGGAATGAGACTTATCTTAAAATTAGCCGTGATGGGTATTAAATGCTCGATAAGGTGTAAGAAGTAGTTATCCGAGGACATGTTACCCACCGGATGAATGGCCTCCTTAGGTTGACGATCATTAGGTTGTTCTGCCATCTCCATGATGCGCGAGCCTTAACCTTTTCCAGTATTTAAGCCGAGAAATTTCTTCATTCGGGCAGTTGATTTCCCAAGAAGCCTGAGTCCGAGGACTTTGCAAAACATAGGTTTTGTTCAGGACTTATGCGTTTTATCTTATGTACTTGATTTTTCCCTTAGGCTTGAGTCCGAGACTTGTGTCTTTATCGGTACTTGGTTTTCCCTTTTAGCTTGAGTCCGAGGACCATGCAAGCCTTAGGTTCTGTCCGAGACCAATGTCTGCATCAGTACTTGGTTTTCCCTTTTAGCTTGAGTCCGAGGATCATGCAAGCCTTAGGTTCTGTCCAAGACCAATGTCTGCATCAGTACTTGGTTTTCCCTTTTAGCTTGAGTCTGAAGATCATGCAAGCCTTAGGTTCTGTCCAAGACCAATGTCTGCATCAGTACTTGGTTTTCCCTTTTAGCTTGAACCCGAGGACCATGTAAGCCTTAGGTTCCGTCCAAGACTTTGAGTTCAGATTTTCCCTTTCATTGAGCATTTCCCGAGGTGCCAAACAGGGTGTCCCTGGGCCTTCACGCAAAGCGGGCCTGGGCCGCGAATTCAATGAATCCGCGGATTAAGAGATATTTCTGCAACCTCTGGCCATGCAGTACTTCTCTGACGCCCCAAGGATCGAGGCGCGCCTTTACGAGGCTCCTTGTGTCTCTTGGCTGCAGTTGACGTTGGAAGTTGAGTCAAGACCACTTTGTCTGTAGTGCTCCTTGGGACGCCACGTGAGTTGACTGCCACTATCTTGTCTTTTCAAATAAATAGGAGGGAGAGAGGGTTGCTTTATATATACATCCATCCTTTTAGTTTTCTCTCACATCACGCTTCCCATATCCGGAGTTCTCCTCCCTTAGCATAACATGTTTAAGGCAAGGATTAGGAAGAAAGAACTTTCTCCACCGCAGATGCACCCTGCCTTCATGAGACTCAGAATAGTACGGTATGGGCACAGGAAGTTTAAGTTCAGGAGAATACTTCATTTCGACCGAGGGGGAAGGGGATCTTCCCCTTTTTTAGTCAAAATTCGAAGCAGGTTCTGTCCAGGCCAGAATTTTGGTGTGGCAGAAGAAAGATTTTCCGCCATCAGCGCCTCTGCTTCGCGGCAGGCGTATATTTAGAGAAAGGCCCACCACCTCCAACTCCCTGCACCTTTCCTTCAACGGTGTCAGGTTCAAGTTGGGTCTCTTTTGCTGTTTGAGTTGTGGGAATGTGAAAGCATTGAGGAAGAACAAGGTCTTGGAGCTGTAGCCAACCTCTCCTCTGATCTACCTCCTCAGCTTCATTTTGTTCTCTTGTATTTTCCTTTCTTCTTGGTTATGTAGTGAGTTTCGACACAAACTGATTCCTGCTTTTTCATTGTACGCTGTACTATTTCTTTGTTTTAGTAAGAATGGAAATTTCTTTACTTGTCTTGAACATTGTTTCTTTGACAACACTGTTTCTTGAATGGGTATGCCCTATGTGTGCGTTTCTTCAAGAATATTTAGAGCAAAATGGCTTGAAGCATAATTTAACTAATTCCAATTTACCAACACTACCAGGCATTATATCGATAATTCATAATAAATCAAACTTAAGAAACTAACCGGGATATCAGTTGGATATTCATAATAAATCAAACTTAAGAAACTAACCGGGATATTAGTTGGATATTCTGTGATAAGCGCGTGAATATCGTCCAAGGCTGATGATTTCTAAATAATCCATCCGAGCAATCGACTGGGAAGTAGGGAACTTCGATGGCGCTTTTGTGTACTTGGTTTCCCCATAGGCTTGAGTCCGAGGACCATGCAATGCCTTGGTTCTGTCCAAAATTTTTTGTATTTGGTTTCCCCATAGGCTTGAGTCCGAGGACCATGCAATGCCTTGGTTCTGTCCAAAATTTTTTGTATTTGGTTTCCCTATAGGCTTGAGTCCGAGGACCATGCAATGCCTTGGTTCTGTCCAAAAATTTTTTGTATTTGGTTTCCCCATAGGCTTGAGTCCGAGGACCATGTAATGCCTTGGTTCTGTCCAAAATTTTTTGTATTTGGTTTCCCCATAGGCTTGAGTCCGAGGACCATGCAATGCCTCGGTTCTGTCCAAAACTTGTAAGACTTCTTCTCTGTACTTGGTTTCCCCATAGGCTTGAGTCCGAGGACCATGCAAGGCCTTGGTTCTGTCCAAAACTGTCGAAGATCAGCCCCTAGACCATGGCGGGGGGATTTGGCCTGAAGTCGGAAGCCCCTAGAGCTGCCCGCGCTGTTGACACTGCAGGCGTAGCCCTTAGCAAAAATTCGGGTCGGAGCAACGACTGCATGTCGCCGGAGATGGAGGAAATCCCACAAACCTCAGCTGGTTAGAGAGTTGACTCAAACGCCTCCTACGCCAACGCGCAAGCCTTCCCACAGACGGCGCCAATTGTAAGGGCACAAAATCTTTAACGGCCCAACAACGATGTTGGGCTCGCACACGGAAAGTCCCTCACAATAATATTTGTAGAGAGTGGGTTTGAAAGGCCAGCGTTGGATCACAGGGCGACATTTCGGGCCGGCTTATAGGTGAACCAATATGAGAAAGAGCTTTGGGCTGGATATTCAGGCCCTTCAATCTTGTATCCAGGAGGATTTGGCTCCTCGGATCATGTCCGAGGAGCGATGGTGCTGTCCCCAGTTACCCGTCGGTGGGTTTTTATGTGGTGTCCGGCGTATATTATCCAGGCATTCTCTTTCATCAAGTCTTTCTCAAGAAGCTAGATGGGAGAGATCCCCCCCTTTGGTCACATAACATTCTCTTTTATACTAGCCTACGTTCGTTGTCCTTCATCCACGTGTAGGGTCGATCTTTCCAGGACAGATATCTGTCCCATCAGTCTAATCCCAAGATTGCTGGAGATGATCCATAAAGCCTAAGATCCCAACTCTGTTAAGGGCAGTGTCATTTCAGGGAAGGGTATTAAAGACAACTTCCCCAGGATATTTTCTGATCTTTCTAGCTTACTCGTGTTCCATTTCTATCCATGAGGTTTTGGACCTGCCGAGGACGAAACCGTCCTCGGCTGTGTCTTCGGGCCACTTTTTATGTTTCCTAGTTTCGAGCTTGGGCCCTGGCCTCCTTCAGTTTAGGACCGGTGGGCTTCCCATAAGCGCGTGGGCCGGACCCATAAACTATTGGACCCCACACTAGTCTTTTACTTTAATTTATTTATATTTTTTTAGAGATAGTTTCGATCTACTCTTTCATCTTTATTCTTTTTTTTTTTTTTTTTGAAACTAAAGCATTTACATTAAATCGTGCAATTTTTTTTGTTTATTTTAATATAAGAACCTTCTTTTTCTATTTTATATACTTATTTTATAAAACACCTTATATCAGATTATCTATTTTATACAAAAATTTCATTAACTTTTTTTAAAATTATTTTAATTGTTTTTCTTTTATAAAATATAACAACCACAATCTACTCTCTTCTTTCATTCTCAAGATATGTAAATAAAAAAATAAAAAAATAAAAACTAAATGCAAAATAAATAGTGTTAGTGAAAATTTACACGGTTACATAGAAATTTTACAAATTTACAAATCTTTAGCTTGACTAATGTGAGTGATTTTGAGACTTGGATGTATAAAAATGAGGAATTTTTTTTTTTATTTTGCATTTATTGATGCAAATGTTCTTAGTTATTTTGCATTAACTTTTGCACTCTTGTCATCCAAGTGCATTAGCTATTGCAATTGCTTTTGGATTTTTATATAGTAAGAGCATCCACATAAGTCGAGACAAATTTTTAACTTTTTCGACATTACAAAAAATCACTTTATCTATTTTAACTTATCATTTTACGACACGCCCAACTAACCATCAACTGCCACCATGTACAACCCATTGCCAAAAACCACCACACAATCCAATCAATGACACAAACCTACGGCCAAAATCCGATCGACCACCATATCCAAAAAAACCCACACCCAAAATCAATCACCCCGCCAAACCCCCAGCCAAACTGACAAAAACCACAACCACAGAGAAGAAAGACAGTGAAGAAGAAAAAAGAAAGGGAGAAAGAGAGGTGAAGCAATAAAGAAGAAAGAAAAAAGAATAAAAGAAAAGAGGTGAAGATAGGAGGAGACAGTCAAACAAACAAAACAGAGAAAGAAAGAAAAAAGTGGGAGAAGAAAGAGAGAGGGAAAAGTAAGAGAGAGAAATAATAAACTTTTAATTTTTAATTTTTTTTAATCTTTAAGCTACCGTGCACAGTCAAAGATGGCTGTGCACTGAACGGTGAAGAAGAAGAAGAAAAAAAAAAGAATGGGAGAAAGAGAGGTGAAGCAATAAAGAAGAAGAATAAAAGAAAAGAGGTGAAGAGAGGAGGAGACAGTCAAACAGACAGAACAGAGAAAGAAAGAAAAAGGAAAAAGTTGGAGAAGAAAGAGCGAGGGAAAACTGAAAAGTAAGAGAGAGAAATAATAAACTTTTTATTTTTATTTTTTTAACCTTTGAACTATATTGTAACGTTAAAAATGGTTGTGTACGATAACTAAGAAGTCATAATTTTTTGCTTTGATTTTATCAATAGAACCCAATTTTGTGGTTAGTGATGTTAAAAAAAGCAATATAATTTTTTAGCACACCAATAACAATGCTCTAATGTGCATAACTAAGAAGTTAATATTTTTTGCTTTGACTCTACCAATGAAACCCAATTTTGTGGTTAGTGATGTTAAAAATAGCAATATAATTTTTTAGCACACTAATAAAAATGCTCTAATGTTGGGGGGGGGGGGGGGGGGGGGGGGGTTATGCATTGGTAACTAAAAAGTCATAATTTTTTGCTTTGACTCTATCAATGGAACCGAATTTTGTGGTTAGTGATGTTAAAAATAGTAATATATATTTTTTAACACACCAATAACAATGCTCTAACATGTTGTGTTTGGGGGGGGGGGGGGGGGGGGGGGCAAGGAGAAAGTCATGGTTGTGCACGGTAACTAAGAAGTTATAATTTTTTGCTTTGACTCTACCAATGGAACCCAATTTTGTGGTTAGTGATGTTAAAAATAACAATATAACTTTTTAGCACACCAATAACAATGCTCTAACGTGTGTTGTGTGGGGGGGGGGGGGGTAAGAAGTCATAATTTTTTGCTTTGACTCTACTAATGGAACCCAATTTTGTGGTTAGTGATGTTAAAAATAGTAATATAAATTTTTAACACACCAATAACAATGCTCTAACGTGGTTTTTGGGGGGGGGGGGGGGGGGGGTGGGGTGGGAAGCCAAGGAGAAAGTCATGGTTGCTGACAAGTGACAACGTTTGTAGCTTGGAATCGTATAACACTCCCAAAAGACCCCACTCTTGCATCGAAGAAAATGACATTATTTTTTGGAAACTATAACTTTAAAAATGACATTTTCCTAATTTTGGATTTTTTTTTTTTTTGGCTGGGTAATTACGGGGGATAGAACCCCCGAGTTGAAGGTTACCAACAGAACTGGCTGCCAATTGAACTTATTTCCACTAGTCTGTATAGGTAATGTTTAAACTTGTAGCAGTCCATGTATTGCAGTATCATGGTTTAAGAAATATGCATGACCGTGGGTTCCAGCTAGTTCAACTGGTAAAGTTTCTGATAGTTGTATAAAAGATCTGGGGTTCAATCTCCGCCTACACCAAAAACTGATTGGTGTCTTGATCTGATGATAAAGAGTTATCATTAGGAGCGGACGTCATAAGTTAAAACTCTCTTAAAAAAAAAAAAAAAATGCATGACCCATGATCAGAAATAACTACACCCGACTCGAATTGAAAGATTTATATTAAATAAATAAATAATTATAATAAAAAAAAAAAAAAACGTTATACACGGGAAAACCAAAGATGAATGTGGCTGGACCCTATCTTTTCCAAACAGTACAAGTGTACAACCCAAAAAACTATATGAACTGGCTACTCGCTATATAAACTAGAAGTACAGACGGACCCATTTTTGGGCTTGGGGCGCTAATAGACTAGGCCCCCCACCGGAAGATCTTGCCCCATAAAACCAAAAAAAGCCCAAATGGGTTGGGTCCTGTGAAGAGTAAGTTTCATCTTTTTCTCCGTTGGGTTATTTTGGGGATTATGCTTTGGGTTTTGTTTAGATGGGTTGGTTTTGTTTTTATATATATATATATATATATATATATATATTCAAAGAGAGATAAAAGAGCATTGTTACGATATTATACAAATAATAATTAATCTTAGTAACAAATTAGTATTTTAGTTTAGCATCTTTTTGTTTGTCTACTTGTGATTTGTTCTCACATGATTTTTTTATTATTTTAACTTTAGATTTTTTATTTTCATGTTTTACTTAGCAATAATAATTTACTACAACATTTAGTAAAGTTCACAAGATAAATTTTGAGATTTAGAAGAATTTCAAGTTTCTTTTTTTTATATAAATAATTGCATTCCAATGTATTAAAAATCGTTATTTTGTCTCTTTTCATTTCTTGATAGTTTGATAATAATAAATGGATTCTTTTTTTTATACATCAGCCCTCCTCACTAGAAGTTCTTGCTTCACCCTTAGCAAACCCCAAAATCCACAAAATTATCTCATTGCTTTTACAATTTCATCTTTAGATATGCATTTTCAATGGTGTGTAACCCCCCACTGTCCAAAGTTCCGTGAGGAAAAAGTAATACTTTATAGAAAAAATATAGTACCACAAAAATTTTCACAATTTCTTACCACAACTATAATGTGGTAAAGTAGATTTGATGAAGAAAAAATGGTAGGTCCATTCATAAGTGATAATTAACCACTCACAATCTATTAAATCAGAATTGTGACCAAAAAATTGTAGAATAATTTGTGATCCTAAAATTACTCTATTTTACAAAAATAGAAACCCAAATTTTAAGTAAATTTTATTAATCAAATAAACTGACTCTAACCAACCGGTCAAAATGTGTCACATGCGACCTTGCGACCTTTTACCACAAGCAAAAGCGATAAAGGAAATATACATATCAAGAAAAAAAAATAACACTCGGTAAAAATTGACTAACCTGTCAAGAATCTTAGTCCATCCCAACCAAATCTTAGGACTAAGGTGTGGTTGTTGACTTGTGTTATATATATTTATTTATTCATAAAGAGATCCTTTTGCCTCCAAAGACTATAAGAGCATTCTCATTATGATGAGTAAATGTTATAAATGCTAAAATTTAGCATGCCAAATGCTATAACCACTAAAAAACATACTCCATCAATGCTGTTAAATGTTATTTATTTTGCACTTCGGCTACAGTGGACTGCTATCTCTAGCAGCCCACTGTAGCAAGATTGTAAAAAAAAAAGTATTTGTTTAATAAAACCCCGCTTCCATTTTTCGCACCCATCTCCTCTTCGCGCCCACCTCCTCTGGTTTTCCCTCATTCTTTTCGCGTCTATCTCCTCTGGATTTCCCTCATTTTTTTTTTCCTGTTTCTCTCTTTCTCCCACGCTTACGCATCTGCCTCCTCTCTTTTTTTTTTTTTTTTCTTCGTTCTCCCTCAACCCAAGCCGCTCTTCCCTTCCCTCAACCCACACCGCCAATTCATCTCCGCTTCACTACTCCTTCTGATCGAACCATCATCACAAACACAGCCTCTGCTCTTCTTCCTCTGAGTGAACCCATACCGAACCCACTCTTCTCTCCCTGACCAAACCCAAAAGCCCAGTCTTGAAAGTCATATTCTCATCTCAAAACCGAAGATTCATGGGAGGGGATTAGGCTTCCATTTGGGTCAGACTGAAGCTCCATGGGTCAGGCTTCCATTTAGGTTTTGTTTTGGGTTAGGGATTTTGTGGATCTTGTATTGCTGCTCAGTTCTTCCCGATCTGATCTTAGAGCGAAAAGCTTTACCCAAATTTCGCACTCCAAAACCACCGCTGACCAGCACACGGCGCCATTTTGAGCTTTGGCGAATAAGTCCTTGGCTCATCTCTAATTCTCTCTTGTCAGGTACACCTTACTTTTTTTTTTTTTTTTTTGGTTTCTAATTCTGTTCCTATAATTTTATCTAATTCAATTCTTTTTTTGCAGTATAACCAAAAACACTAGAGCGATACCAGCAATCTTGCTTCACTCCTCAGGATAACAGCATTGAACGTGAAGCACAGGTTTGTGTTTGCTGAAATTCCTCCTTAAAATTCTAGTATCATCTTTAGAGTTTTATATGTTGAATAGATTTTAGACAGATTTGCATTTTTCTCTACACACATGAAATCAAACTTTGCTCACTAGTATGAAATTTCATACATCATGTTTGAATTCAGTGGCATATATGCTTATACACATGATTAATAGTTCAATTGATGTGATTTTTGCTGGACTTTAAGATAATGTGATACTACCTCCTCCCATCTATATTAGATATTGTTTCTGTTGGTTTTAATTTAACTGCTGTTTTTTCCTCTGCATTGGTTTTTCTGCACTGGTTTTAATTTAACTGCTGTTTTTTCCTCTGCACTGGTTTTTCTGCACTGGGTAGCTGCTGGATTTCTGTACTAAATAGCTGCTGCCAGCAGTGGAGCATCAACAGCTAATGCAGCAACTCAAGAAGCTGTGGTGGAATATGCTGTCAAAGCTAAATGGCTTGGTTGCTGCAGAATTTTGTTTATGTGTAATAGTAAAGGAGTAGCTCAAGTCTGTAATTTTAGTTGCACACCAAGTTGGCAGGAAAAAATTATGGTTGCTGACATCTCAAACTTGATGCAAAATTTCAACAATATAAATGAAAATGGATATGTTCCATTTAATAAGTGATCATCCTATTATTGTTTCTTTGATAAATGATGCTAGTGTTTTATGGATTCTTATCAATTATTGAATGCTAAGAGAATAAATTCCAAAAAAAAAAAAAAAGCTAAGAACAATTCTCTCCAATACTACGCAGTAATGTTGCAGGGTATTTGTGGTAGTTAGTTATGGTAGTTATTTGAAAACATAAAGAAAGAATAAAAAAAAGAATATTTAAATGAAGTGGTTTTGTAAAGTAGGTTGTTAAAATGAATAAAGTAACTTTTTAAGATGTTAAATGCTATATTTTATAGCACTCTTGATGAGAATGCTCTAAGCCAACTAGTGATCCTACATAGGCGTAATAGCAATCATTGAGAGAGAGAGAGAGAGATGGCAGAGAACTGTTGTTACAAGGGTGTTCTGCCATTTTCAGCAATGGTTGCAGTAGAGTGCACAAAGGGTAATCTATCTCTAATTGTCTGGGGGCTGGCATATTACCAAAGGGTAATCTATCTCTAACCACTTCTTGCCTTCATTTTACAACTTTGTTTCACATTCCAATTATAATAATGCATTCTTGTATTATAATTACATTTTGATCCAATTCTATTTGTAGCATACTATATAATAACTTAACTTTAGATTTTCATTGATCGAAATGCACTCTCTCATTTTCACAGATACAAAAATAAAGAGCTTAACTCACAGAGATTATCAAAAGAAAAAGGAAGATCAAAGATGAGAGGCTTTGGATTTTATATCCGGATTTTTTTTTAACTTGGGTTAGTTGACTGTGGTTAACGAAGGGTTTGTTTTGAGATATGTTTGGGTTGCTGACAGGCTGGCCTAAGGCCGATTTTTTATTTTTGATTTAGGGTGGAAAGAAGGTTTGGGATTTTCATTAAATTGCGAGGGTGCCATTGGAAGGATGAGAGAGAGTGATAGTTTTTAAAGTAATGCATTTCTTTTTTCTTTTTCTTTTTTTATAGAAAAAAAAAGGAATATATTTCTTTTGTTTTTTTTCCTCTTATTTTAATATTGCAAGAATAATGATAGAAATATAAATTATTTTACAAAAAAATTTACGGTTTGTTAATACGGTGAGTGATTATTAGATGAAAAAACTTTCTTTAATAAGAAGCTTAAGTAATAAGTACTCAGGCTAAAATCATGGGCACTGTAGTATCAATATTGGTGCAATGTCAGTGGTTCTCTATGAAGGCCCTGCAATCATATATATAGACCACGTCTCAATCACCATCCCTTTCAGTTCATTTTTCTCTAAGCTCATCACTGTTGAATTGGCTCATAGGTGGCCTTCTACTTGCTGTTGAGTACCTTCTACTTTTTCATAGTAATTTACAGACTCAAGTTATGAGAATATAGCCATCACATCTAATTGTGGTGTTCGTATGCAACTTGTGTGCTACAGTTGTATCTGAACCAGTATCTTTAATGCTAGACATGAACTTAAGTGGTTGGAGACTAAGGGCTGATATAGCATTAATGGCCATTGTATCCTTGGTATGAAACTAATGGACTACCATGACAAAGAAGGCTTTTGGTAATTTTTGATCAGGGATTTGCTTCAGCCTTCAGCAACATTTTCTACACTTGAAGGGACCTCTGCATATCAATCTTCAGGCCACTGTCAATTGCCATAGCAGCTGCTATAGGTGTTATATTTCTTGGTGATGCTCTCTATATTGGGAGGTATAGTATTCTCTCCCTCACACACGGACATTAATTTTCCCACCTTTGGGAGTTGAAAATTAAAATACATTCAATGAAGCAGATGCTATTTTCCATGACTGGATTTTATTTGGTTCTTAATAGTTCACTTTGTCTTTTTTTTTCTTCCTAATGTTGCAGTGTTGTTGGAGCAATAATAATATCAATTGTGTTTTATGCACTTCTATGGGGAAAGGCAATAATAATTTGCACGTCATACCCACATTTCAGTTCAAAAAATAAACTGGGTATAGTGAGTGCATTAACCATTACCCATTTGAGAGGAATATAGTTCTCTCTCATGCCATTGTCAATAGCCACTGCAACTGCTAAGGTTGTCATATTCCTTGGTGGTGCTCTTTATCTTGGAAGTATATAATTCTTTCTTTCTCACGAAAATGCACATATATAGAGAACAACAATATTAATAAAAAAATGTATATTACTAAGAGAGGAGCCATGGTAGTACCAATAAATGCCCACAAGAATGACCAAGATTCAAACCCCCCATCAAATTCGAACTACTAATATTAGTTATTGGATGATAGAATTTATTAAAATTATGAAAATTACCTCATTAATCAAGCAATAAAGATAGTACAATGAAAAGTCACCGTGGTCCTGATAGAACTGAAGGCAATAATGGAGTAGCAGCAACAATATGTACTTCTTGGTTTTCAACTCCACCTCTCATGTTCAGTAAAGATGGATTTGAGAAGAAATAATCTAGATCAGATTCAACATTCACAGCACCCTCTAAGACCTTAACCACCATGGACATGGAAGGTCTCCTTGTGAAATCATTTTGCAAACACCATATTGCAACCCTCATCATATTCACAACTTCAGCTCCATGGTATTGCATATCTTCACTGTACTTATCAACCAAATTGAACAATCGATCCTCCTCAATATTTTTCCTGAAAAGATCAAGTAGATGCATTTCTTCCTCTGGCTGAGAGCGATCCAAATTTCTCCTTCCACACAAAATCTCCAAGAGCACTACTCCAAAACTATATACATCTACTTTTTCTGTAATCACTGAACTCAACCATTCTGGAGCCATATAACCAGGAGTCCCTCTCAAGGTTGTCACAACTTGGCTTTGGTCATGGTTAACTAGTTTAGACAACCCAAAATCAGAGACTTTTGCATTAAAATTCTCGTCTAAGAGGATGTTATGTGGTTTTATATCCAAGTGAACTATCTTCTGCCTACAACCCTCATGCAAATAAGTTAGTCCCCTTGCAATTTCAACGATGATCTTCTTTCTATGCTGCCAATCAAGCAACATCTTAGGATTTTTGTGAAATACCCATCTATCTAGAGACCCATTAGACATGTACTCATAAACAAGAAGTCTATGATTTTTCTCAGCACAAAATCCAATTAGTCTCACCAAATTGATATGATGGATGCTGCCAATTGTCTCAACCTCTGCCAAAAATGATTTCTTGATTTGACTGAAACCATCAAGACGCTTTACTGCAACTTTTGTGCCGTCTGGTAGAGTTCCTTCGAAAACTGTGCCAAATCCTCCCCCACCGAGCTCCTTATTGAAATTTTCTGTTATTGCTTGCAAATCATCATAAGAATATCTTGTGGGCAACCCTGGTACATGATCTAAATAATACTCCTCAGTTTCATTTGCATTTTTCTTCTTCCAAAAGAGTAAAGCAAAGATTCCAATTAAAAGAAAAATAACAAGGAAAGATCCAAGGCTAGATCCCACTATTATTTGCTTGTCCTTTTTATGGTTTTTTTGTTGTCTAGGAAGATCTGAACTTGATACATTTTGGACATTTTGGACCTTAATGTATACTTTAAGGTGAGTATTATCTTGATCAATGGACATCAGTGAAAAAATTTGGGAGAGTATATAGCAATTCCCTAAACCTTTACTCGAATTATAAAAAGCAGCTTTGCATGAACAATTTTTTAAGCAAGCCTGTTTACAACTATCTAAATTTACATGTTGGAGGTTGGGATTTATACTTGGGGGGTCTTGAGTAAAGGGAAAGTATGTGATGTTGTGGAGCTCCAAAAGAATATGATTTTTGGAAGCATCACAAGACAAGGGAGTAATCAGGGAGCAGCCACGGTCAGGTTGGCTTTCTTCGATTGGTTGAAAATATCTTGTTGCATTTATAGGTCTAGGACAAGTACACTGGCCGTCCGTACAAATACCATAATGGCCACAAACTCTAGGAAAACCACAGGATGTAATATTAGTTTTGAAAACATCATATACCTCCCCCCAATGTATATCAAACACTTTCAAGTGTCCATTGTCAGCCCCTAGTCTCATATACCGAGTTGAGAAGTTTGTTGATGGAATAACCAAACTTGAACTTACATCACTGAATATATATAATCTATCCTTCAGGAATTGAACATAGCGGATATTATTTACTGCTAAAGTATAATAGCGTTGGGGGGGAATAGAATTGATATAAGCAAAAAACCCTTGCCTGGTGACATGGAGCGAAAACAATCCTCCTAGACTAGTGAGTTGCTGCCCTGCCACCAATTTTTGCCCAACAAACAGCGTGTTAACTGGGTGATCATAAGACTGCCAAATTGTTGCACTCTTGTCATCCAAGAGCTGGAGGTTGCACATGTCGGTTAAGTTTAGGCCAGTCACAGATTTGCTGCCAATGTTTGTTGACCACACTGTAATTCCATTAGCATCTTTTAACACCAAACCTTTTTTTGAAGTAAGCTGCAAAGTCGTTGCATTAATGCTTGGGTTAGCAGACCACAATACTTTTGGACTATCAGATTTCGAAATTTGGTCAGATTGGTAAGAAAGAGAGAAAATGGCAAAGAGATGAGTGTTGCACGACGTTTGTTCACAGTAGAAGCCACAACCACAAGCACCGTAAAGTTCATCGGAGGATCCACTTACAAGTATGATTCTCGCAAATGATCCATCGTCGAATTTCACAGAATCAGGGGCGGAAAGACTGTTAGTCCATGAAGTAGAAGCGTTTGGAGTCAGATATCTGGGAGCTGGCAAGGCTGTGACTAGGGCTGGACAAGAATGTGTTAGAAAAAGAACAAGGCAAAGAAGAACAACCCAGCTTATACACATTGTCTGTAAAGTAAAACAGAGTAGTATTAGAATCAAGAAAGGTCTAGTCGAAAGAGAGATTTTATTATTCTTTGGTATAACTATAGAATTCCTTCGGTTCCGCTTAAAACCTGTATTTTAAGGACTGGACCGTACGTCTAGAATAGTTTATGTAATTTCCTGGACCCTTCCCTGGTTGCCTCGCTTTAACGTCTTGACGAGGAAAGTTGTTTTGTTGACCTACATGTCGACAAGCAGCAGAAGCAGGATTTTAATTTAGAGCATACATACGGCTTCGTTCAACTTAAGCAGTACGCCTGATATGGTGATATTAACATAGAACGCCACAGAAGAATGGGTGGAGGAAAGAAAAGGGAAAGAGAAGATATTTTATGAGATTAGGAAGTAACGGGTGGATGAGAAAAAGGGCGGAAAAAAAAAAAAAAGAATGAAAAGAAGACAAAAAAGAGGGAAGAGGGTTTGGTGGGATTTTTTTTTTTTTTTTTTTAATTTAAATTACAATTATACTAGTCCACAATAAATTAAAAATAAAATATATCACAATAGCTGTGGTGTGAACGTCAAAAGAAAATTAAATTTATTAATAAAATATTAAGCTGGACTGAGCATAGTTATAAATAAAAACTTATGAAAATATTATGATATTTTATTACACAGTATGTACTATAATTTCATAATAATTTTATAATATTTAACAAATTATTATTAGTTTTTATTTGGAATTACTACTAACATCACCTTTTTTTAATCTGTCGTTAACAACTTGTTACATAATTTGTTTTGGTCATTTTTGAAGATTTTAGAGTACTTTGGTCATTTTCACTTTAGTGACCTTTTGGTAATTTTGATAATTGGGTAATTGGGTGGGTTAGGGTTTACTTATAATAATTGGGTTGAGTTAGATTTGGGTTAGAAGTAATTAGTTAAATGAATTTTAATGGGCAAATGAGTTTTATATACTCAACCCAATTATGCCCACCTATTTGACATCCCTACTATCTTTAACTCGACTGATGTAAGTGATTTTGAGTCATAGATGTGTAAAATTGAGGATTATTTTTTTTTTTTTTCACATTTTCTAATGCAAATGCTCCTAATGACAAGATTTAATCATCTTAACCCCAACCATTCCTCATAGATTGATGCTTACATCACAATTATGTTACAAAAAGATGTGATAACAAACCTGATTAATGTTACTTAAATAACAAACTACTTTCATCATATTAGAATACATTACTTACACTATTACGCACCTTTAGTGTGATTTCTTTCATTAGGTAATTGATGGAAAGTGCTGATATAACTAACGGCCAAAATAAAATATAATTTTCTTGTCACATAAATTGATCCTAGATTGCCATATCAACATAACTAAAAAATAAAAAATAAAAAGAAAATTATAAGTGAACCTCACAGGCAATCACGTGAGGCTCAATTTGGGATCAAAATCCCTATCAATAGCACAATTTCATCCTCAGCCTATGAGAAAGTATAACATATTTCGGTAATACCAACTCAGCATCTGTTTTGATATTTTCTACCCAATAAATGAGTGACCTGTTTCAAAAAACCACATTAGACTACTCCAATAAATGATTAATTTATCTTCCCGATAGTATAGAAGATTGTGATTAATTTATTAGAATAGTCTAATGTGATTTTTTGAAACAGATGTCAATCATTTATTGGGTAGAAAATACCAAAACAGATGCTGAGTTAGTATTACCGAAACATGATATACTTTCTCCCTATGGGTAAAAATCTCTCTCTCTCTCTCTCTCTCTCTCTCTCTCTCTCTCTCTCTCTCTCTCTCTCTCTCTCTCTCTCTCTCTCTCTCTCTCTCTCTCTCTCTCTCTCTCTCTCTCTCTCTCTCTCTCTCTCTCTTGAAAATAGGTTTCATCTTCAAGCTTTCAAATTGTGGCAAGATCGACCTGAATGTTCTATAAGCATTTTCCCCTAGGAAATTAAAGCAAACCTGGGAGTAAGGTTGAACTACTTTACTTAGACTACTTTACTTATACATTTCAAAGGAAGACTTGTACTTAGACTTTGAAAAGTATAGTTTCTCACGTTATGGTTAGACTATTAAACTTAGTCTAGTCCATTTATTGGTTGCATGAATCCAATAAGATATGTTGAAATTAGTCTTTTTCTTTATAATAAATCATTATTTTCATTCCCTTACTTGGAGTTGGTGGTATTGTTAGTCTTTTTTCTTCTTCTTCTTTTTTAAAGATAGTTTCAACATAGTCTTTAATCTTTATTCATTTATTGTGTTTTGGTCCTTAGAACATTCACATTAGTTTATGCAAAAATTTCTGTCTATTTTAATATAATATACCTTTTTTATTTTATATATTCACTTTTCAAATCACCTCATATCATATTATCTATTTTATACTGCAATTTTATCAAAATATTAATTTTCTTGATTTTTTAATTGTTTCTCTTTCATCACATCCAACAACTATCATTCATTCTCTTCTTTTGTCACGGGATATGTAAAGAAAAATAAATAAATGCAAAATGAATAGTGTTAGTGTAAATTTATATAATTATTAAAGCAAATTTTCAAATTTACATATCTTTAACTTGACTGATGTGAGTGATTTTGAGTCTTAGATATGTAAAATTGAGAAATTTTTTTTTCTTGCATTTAAGTGCAAATGCTCTCAGTGACAAGATTAAATCATCTTAACCCCAACCATTCCTCATAGTTTGATGCTTACATCAAAACTATGTTACAAAAAGACGTGATAGCAAATCTGGTTGATGTTAGGTTAACAACAAACTACTCTCATCATATTGGAATACATTACTTATATTACTGTGCACTTTTGGTGTGATGATCCTTCCACAAGTATAAGTTCTTATAAGGTGAAGGAGTAAAGGTCGGAGTTCAAGTCTCTAAGAAGGAACTTTACACACGGATTAGACTAAAGTAGGATTTCTATTTCGAATAAAGAGAAAAAAAAATTGCATTACTTATAACAAATTATGGTTTTACATCTCTTTATTATTGTAATTGTTATTTATTTTTTGAGTTATGTTTACTAATTACGATTTGGGGTAAATTACTTATTTGGTCCTCAACTTTTATGTTATATGTCAATTTAGTCCCTAAACTTTTAAATATGTCAATTTGGTTCTTAACCTTTTGATATTATGTCAAAATGATTTCTACCATTAGGTGATTGATGGAAAATGCAGACATGGCTAACATACAAAATAAAATATAATATTCTTGTCACATAAATTGACATCTAGGTGAGTTTGGCATTAGCTTTTAACTTTTAGTTTTTATGTGCAGCTTTTAAAATCTCAACTTTTTCCACTTTTTCGCACTTTTTAAAAAATTTTCAAAGTATAAGTATACTTTAGCACACTTTCAACAAATTTTTCAACAAAAAGATAAATGAGTTATTCCCAAATGAATAACTAGATTGCCACATCAGCGCACACACACTCTCTCTCAACAAAAAGATAAATTAGTTATTCCCAAATGAACAGCTAGATTGCCACATCAGCACACACACACACACACAAACACACACACACTCTCTCTCTCTCTCTCTCTCTCTCTCTCTCTCTCTCTCTCAAATAGGTTTCATCTTCAACCTTCAAATTGTGGGAAGATCGACCTGAACGTTCTATAAGCATTTTCCCCTAGGAAATTAAAGCAAACCTGGGAGCACAGTTGAACTACTTTCAGTAGAAAATTCAAAGGAAGACTTGTACTTAGACCTTGAAAAGTAGTTTCTCATGCAATAGCTAGGCTTCATCCTCTTTAACAAGGGGCCACCAGTTTTTAAGGCTTCATCCACTTTTAAGTCCTCTCTTCAGAGACCTCTAGCAATAATAATGTGCAACTCTGTCCTATTTGCAATTTGATTGGATCTATTTTAATTGCTTTTGGATTTTGTACTGTGATCACCCAAAAGTAGGGGTGGTAAAATCAACCCAAACCCATTTGCCAACCCAAATTCATTTGCCCACCCAAATCCACCCACTTAAATGAGATCCAAACCCACCCAATTATTAATTGGGTTAAATGGGTATTAACCCAATTAACATTAATGTTTATTGGGTTTTAATTGAGTACCCAATTAGACCCAATTATGATCTAACTATCATTTCTACAAATCACACAACTCTAAAATGCTCCAAAACCACTAAAATGATCAAAATACCCCCTCAACCTAAAAATGACCAAAATACCCCCAAAACCTAAAAATTACCAAAATAACCCCAAAACCTACAAAATACCCCAAAAACCCAAAAAATGACCAAAATACCACCAAAACCCAAAAAATAACCACCAAATTTACAAAATGACCAAAATACCCCCCAAAACCTAAAAATTACCAAAAATACCCCCAAAACCTAAAAATTACCAAAATACTCCCGAAACCCAAAAAATGACCAAAATACCCCTGAAACCCAAAAAATTACCAAAATATCTTCGAAACCTAAAAATTACCAAAATACCCTTGAAATCCAAAAAATGACCAAAATCCCTCTGAAACCTAAAAAATGGCTAAAATAACCCCAAAGCCTAAAAAATGACCAAAATAAGCCCGAAACCTAAAAAATGATAAAAATACCCTCGAAACCTAAAAAATGGCCAAAATAACCCCGAAGCCTAAAAATTGATCAAAATAATCTAGAAACCTAAAAATGACCAAAATACCCCCCTAAAACTATAAAATAACCAAAATACCCCACTCTTGCAAAACACATAATGCAAAGATACAAGAAAGTTTAATAAGAATATCCATACACATTCACTTAAGCAAGTACAAATGTTAAATACCCAAGCACAAAGTTTTCAAGCTCAAATTGAAATTTTATTGTCACCTACAACCTACAAGACAACAACAAACAATATTAGATAAAGAAACACATATTAGTGTCAACGAAGCCACACACTAATACGGTATACCAATAAATGGCCACAGGAATGACCAAGATTCAATCCCCCATAAAATTCAAACTACTAATATTAGTTATTGGATGATAGAATTTATTAAAATTATGAAAATCACCTCATTAATCAAGCAATAAAGATAGTACAATGAAAAGTCATTGTGGTCCTGATAGAACTGAAGGCAATAATGGAGTAGCAGCAACAATATGTACTTCTTGGTTTTCAACTCCACCTCTCATGTTTGGTGAATATGGATTCGAGAAGAAATAATCTAGGCTAGATTCAACATTCACAACACCTTCTAAGACCTTAACCACCATGGACATGGAAGGCCTCCTTGTGAAATCATTTTGCAAACACTACACTGCAACCCTTATCATATTCACAACTTTTCAACTCCATGTAATTTCATATCTTCACTGTACCTGTCAATCAAATCTAGCAATTGATCTTCCTCAATATTTTTCCTAAAAAGATGAAGAAGATGCATTTCTTCCTTTGGCTAAGAGCGATCCAAATTTCTTCTTCCACACAAAATCTCCAAGAGCACTACTCCAAGGCTATATACATCTACTTTTTCCATAATCATTGAACTCAACCATTCTGGAGCCATATAGCCAGGAGTCCCTCTCATAGTTGTCACAACTTGGCTTTGGTCATGGTCAACTAGTTTAGACAACCCAAAATCAAAGACTTTTGCATTAAAATTCTCATCTAAGAGGATGTTATGTGGTTTTATATCCAAGTGAACTATCTTCTACCTGCAATCCTCATTGCAAATAAGTTAGTCGCCTTGCAATTTCAAGGACGATCTTCTTTCTATGTTGCCAATCAAGCAACATCTCAGGATTTTGGTGAAATAACCCATCTATCTAGAGACCCATTAGACATCTATACATAAACAAGAAGCCTATGAAATTTCTCAACACAAAATCAATCAGTCTCACCTAATTGATATGATGGATGCTGCCAGTTGTCTCAACCTCTGCCAAAAATGATTTTTTGATATAACGGAAATCATCAAGACGCTTCACTGCAACTTTTGTTCCGTTAGGTAGAGTCCCTTCTAAAACTGTGCCAAATCCTCCTCCACCGAGCTTCTTATTGAAATTTTTTGTTATTGCTTGCAAATCATTATAAGCATATCTTGTGGGCAACCCTGGTACATGATCCAAATAATACTACTCAGCTTTATCTGCATTTTTCTTCTTCCAAAATAGTAAAGCACAGATTCCAACTAAAAGAAACATAAAAAGCAAAGATCCGAGAGTCTAGATCCCACTATTATTTGCTTATTCTTCTTATGGTTTTTTTGTTATCTAGGAGGATCTAAACTTAAGACATTTTGGACCTTAATGTATACTTTAAGGTTAGCATTATCTTGATCAATAGCCATCAGTGAAAACATTTGGGAGAGTAAATAGCAATTCCCTAATCTTTTGCTCGAATTATAAAAAGTAGCTTTGCATGAACAATCTTTTAAGCAAGCCTGTTTACAACTATCTAAATTTATATATTGGTGATCTGGATTTATACTTGAGGGGTCTTGAGTAAAGGGAAAGTATGTGATGTTCTGGAGCTCTAAAGAATGTGAGTTTTGGAAGCTTCACAAGACAAGGGAGTAATCCGGGAGCAGCCATGCTTAAAATACTTAGGTTTGCTTTCTTCGATGGGCTGAAAATAGCTTGTTGCATTTATAGGTCTAGGACAACTACACTGGCTGTTCGTACAAATACCATAATTGCCGCAAACTCTAGGGAAACCACAGGATGTAATATAAGTTTTGAAAGCATCATATACCTCCCCCCAATATAATATCAAACACTTTCAAGTGTCCATTGTCAGCCCCTAGTCTCATATACCGATTTGAGAAGTTTGTTGATGAAATAACCAAACTTGAATTTACATCGCTGAACATATATAATCTATCCTTTAGGAATTGAACATAACAGATATTATTTACTGTTAAAGTAAAATAGCGTTGGGGGGAATAGAATTGATATAAAGCAAAAAACCCTTGCCTAGTGACATGGAGCGAAAACAATCCCCCTAGACTAGTGAGTTGCTGCCCTGCCACCAATTTTTTCCCAACAAACAGCGTGTTAATTGGGTGAGCATAAGACTGCCAAATTGTTTCACTCTTGTCATCCAAGAGCCGGTTGCACATTTCGGTTAAGTTTAGGCCTGTCACAGATTTGGTTGATTCTTTAGTACTATAACTTAAGAATTGCTGCCGTTTGAAAACTGTAAATGATAAACTTCTGGTTGACTTTAATAACTTGACGAGATAAGTTAACGTAATTTCATGGATCCTAATTTAGAGCAAAGCAGAGGCCTTCGTTCAACTTAAGCTGCACGCCTGACATTAATAGAACGTCACCGTTTCAGTTAAGCGAAGCACTCGGATTGGAGTGCAATTCAATTCCAGTTGATTTTAGATGTTTTCCTTTTTTTCCCTTTTTTATTTATTTATAATTTTTTAGGAATTTTTTTTATAAGAATTTTTTAGGAAGGTTTAGATGTTATCTTGGAACAAGTTTGGTCAATATTTTATTAAAAAAGGAACTTTCTTTTCATAAACCCAAAATATATATATAAAACCTAAAAGAAGAAGGAGAAATAGAAATGAGAGGATGATTAAAAAAAATAAGTGCTACAAACACACCCAATTTTGCACCATACTAAGTAATTAACTTATTATGTAAGCGACATTATTTTCATATGAGACAATCATAGCCAATATTTTTATTACATGTGCGTTTGGTTTGCGCGTCCACGTCCTACGATTGTGTTTTCAGTTTTTTTTTTAGCCGCATTATTTGACTTTTCAACCAATTTTCAACCACATTAATGGGTCCAGTGCACTGTTCATGGGACCCACAAACCTCACTTTTCAGCAACTTTTTCATTAAAAATGAGTCCCACGGCACTATTTTCACATTTAAAAATTATTTTGCTTCAATATTTTCAGTTTTTAGCTGTATCCAAAAGGACCCTACATTAGAAATACAAAATAATTGTATTGCATTTCTTGAGAATAAGACATGAGATGCCTTTTTTATGTTTTGTTGATAATCTGCAATAATATTAAGAAGAGGATTTTGCTAATGTGCACACAATAATTTTCAATTTTGGAAATTTTTTCTTGAAAATTGAAAAAATATTGATAGCTTTTTCAATTCCCGAAAAAATGATTCTAAAAGTGGATTGAGTGCACACATTAACCGGACCCGAAAAGAAAAACAAAGGGAATACAAGAAGGGCAATCTTCCTTACAGACTGACTCGATGACATGTGGAAAATATTATTGGAAAAGAAAGACAGCCTAGATTGAACAATGTATCCAGCAGCTCATGAGCTACTAAATTGCAGCATCTACGAACCCAACAGAAAAGAACAAAAGGAAAAGACGTGGACAAAAGACAAATGTTATTTTATTTATTTATTTATTTTTAGATAAAGACAAATGTTATTAATATAAGAGGCATGTGATATGAATAAAGTACAAGTAGTGTGATTTGTACATATGTGTGTGCAGTATAAAAACCTAAAGTGGGCTTCAAGCCAATGAATCTCTATATATATTAACATATTATACACCAATCACAACTTAACTACTAATCTATATATATTAACATATTATACACCAATCACAACCTAACGTAATAGTTGAATGTTAAATTGGGTGTGTTCATAGACTAAAAATTTTGCTATCCAAACAAAACAAAATTTGCAATCCTATTTTCTCATTTAATCATCTCCCCCACTCTAGCCTGAGTCCCCTCACTCTCTGTGCTTGTTGTGTGGCTGACGACTCTCACCGTTGCAGTTGTCATGGCAACCATATTCCTTGGTAAAATACCTCATCTTGGCAGGTAGATTTTAAGAGAAATAATAGGTTCACAACATTTTCACAACAAATTATAAATAGTAAGTTGTTCAAATTAGAACTAATAACAACTTACCACCTATGTTTTGTTATGAAAGTATTGTGAAAATGTTGTGGATGTAGCACTTTTCAAATTTTAATATAGTTCATTCGTCTTCAAATATAAAGATATTAAAACCTTAGGCACTGTCATTGTAGTTGTCATGCCAATAATGTTCATGTTCTTAAAATATGTTAACTGAACAATAAGCATGCTAAACTTTTTCCTCTATGCAGTTTTACTGGAGCTATTGTAATTGCTTTTGGATTTTATACAGTAACATGGGGGCAAGCCAAGGACAAAGTCATGGCTGCTGACAACGTTCATAGCTTGGAATCATCCACCCAAAAAACCCCACTCTTGCAAAACACATGGTGCAAAAGATACATGAAAGTTTTATAATAATATCCATACACTTTTTTTTTTTTTTAGATAATAATATCCATACACATACACTTAATCTGAGAACTACTAAAATATTAAAAGCCCACTACTAAGGTTCCATCAACAATGTGGGTTTCAGTTAACTCAATTGGTAAAGTCTCTGATGGTTGTATAAGAGATTTGGAGTTCAATCCCCGCCTACACCAAAAACTGATTGGTGTCTTGGTTTGATGATAAAAAACTATCAATAGGAGCGGACGCCATAGGTTGAAACCCTCTCAAAAAAAAAAAAAAATACCATCAACAATGAGTAATTTTTACTTTTGGCACGTGGCGTCACACTACTCCCACCATCTTTGAAAAGGTAAGATTAAAAAGGCTAATGATGCATACCTAAAACAAAAAATTGTAGGACTACATAAAAAATAAAAAAATAAAAAAATTTTAAAAATTGCCACAATTGTTTGTGTAATAGGCTTTGAATGGTGGAGAAAAAACGATGGGTTCACATGAAAGTGACGGATAGTCAATCACAATCTGCCACATAGGATAATTATGGCAAAAGTCGTGACTTTTTATGTGGTAAGATAAAATTACTCTACCTAAAATATTGTACAATTTAGGCATGGTACATGAGAGAAAGCACATGATCATAGGATTAGGCTTAAATATCTATTATATGTTATAGTATTGAATACATAAATAAATAAATAAATATATATATATATATATATTTTTTTTTTGCATGATGCGATAGAATTTTAATCTATGGCATCTACTCTCTTATAATTGCTCTTTATCATCGAGCTAAGACACCAATCAATTTTTTGTATAGGCGGGGTTTGAACCTCAAATATTTAATTTAAAATAAAAACTTTATTAGTTGAGCTAATTGAAACCTACATTTTATTTATTTATTTTTTTATACAAGATAGAAATTTTACTCTAGCCTAATCTAAGTGTATATGTGTGTGAAACTCTATCTTAGAGACTTGAATCTCGACCCTTGCACCCCACATCCTACATCCCACAAACACTTATACTTGTGGAGTGACCATCGCACCAAAGTGTGTGATGGTACTTAGAACCTACTTCTAATATTGAAGGTTAATAAACTGAAATAATTACAAATTTCAAGATTATAGTTTATCCTTTGGCATTTTGCCTAGTAATCAAATTCCTTCCCTTGAGTTGTGATTCATCTCTTTTCTTTTCTTTTTTCTTTGTCCATATTGGTCAAATTTCATAAACTAGGGCATATTGCGCCAGTTTGAAGCTATAACTTTGAAAATGACATTTTCCTAATTATGGATTAGAATTTAGAATTTAGAATTAAGCTTATTCCTACATGCCAATCAATCTACTAACCAATTACAAAACCAAAAACAAAACCACAACTTATTCCCACATGCCAATCAATCATTCTTAAGTGACTTAAACCAGGATAGTTTGAATTAGATAGAAGATATATAAAATTATGAATAACATCTCATCAGGATTGCAACATTTGTACAAACTTACTAAAACAATACTATATATTATGCATGGGTCTTTAGGTAGAAATGCAACAATACGACAAATAGTCTACAACTTGCATTGAAATTTTAGTGTCACCCACAGGACAACAACAATATTAAATAAAGAAACGCATATTAGTATCAGTGGAGCCATACACTAGTACCAATAAATGGCCACAGGAATGACCAAGATTCAAACCCCCAAGAAATTCGCACTGCTAATATTAGTTATTGGATGATAGAATTTATTAAAACTATGCAAAAATTACCTAATTAAATAAGCAATAAAGATGGTATAGTGAAAAGTCATCGTGGTCTTGATAGAATTGAAGGAAATAATGAAGAAGCAGAAACAATATGCACTTCCTGGTTTTCAACTCCAACTCTCATGTTTGGTAAAGATGGATTGGAGAAGAAATAATCTAGGTCAGATTCAACATTCACAACACCCTCTAAGACCTTAATCACCATAGACATGGAAGGCCTCCTTGTGAAATCATTTTGCAAACACCATGCTGCAACTCTCATCATATTCACAACTTCAACTCCATGTAATTGCATATCTTCACTACACTTATCAACCAAATCCAGCAACCGATCCTACACAACATTTTTCTTGAAAAGATCTAGTAGATGTATTGCTTCCTCTGACTGAGAGCGATCTAAATTTTTCTTTCCACACAAAATCTCCAAGAGCACTACTCCAAAACTATAAACATCTACCTTTTCTTTAATCACTGAATTCAACCATTCTGGAGCCATATAACCAGGAGTCCCTCTCATGGTTGTCACAACTTGGCTTTGGTCATGGTCAACTAGTTTAGACAACCCAAAATCAGAGACTTTTGCATTAAAATTCTCGTTTAAAAGGATGTTATGTGGTTTTATATCTAAGTGAATTATCTTCTGCCTGCAATCCTCATGCAAATAAGTTAGTCCCCTTGCAATTTCAAGGACGATCTTCTTTCTATGCTGCCAATTAAGCAACATCTTAGGATTTTTGTGAAATACCCATCTATCTAAAGACCCACTAGACATTTACTCATAAACAAGAAGCCTATGATATTTCTCAGCACAAAATCCAATTAGTCTCACCAAATTGATATGATGGATGCTGCCAATTGTGTCAACCTCTGCCAAAAATGATTTCTTGATTTGTTTGAAACCATCAGGACGCTTCACTGCAACTTTTGTGCCGTTAGGTAGAGTTCCTTCAAAAACTGTGCCAAATCCTCCCCCACCGAGCTCCTTATTGAAATTTTCTGTTATTGCTTGCAAATCATCATAAGCATATCTTGTGGGCAACCCTAGTACATGATCCAAATAATACTCCTCGATTTCATCTGCATTTTTCTTCTTCCAAAAGAGTAAAGCAAAGATTCCAATTAAAAGAAACATAACAAGCAAAGATCCGAGGCTAGATCCCACTATTACTTGTTTCTTCTTTTTATGGTTTGTTTGTTGTCGAGGAGGATCTGAACTTGAGACATTTTGGACCTTAATGTAAACTTTAATGTCAGTATTATCTTGATCAATGGCCATTAATGAAAAAATTTGGGGTAGTAAATAGCAATTCCCTGCACGTTTGCTCGAATTATAAAAAGCAGCTTTGCAAGAACAATCTTTTAAGCAAGCCTGTTTACAACTATCTAATTAAACTTATATGTTGGTGATCTGGATCTATACTTGGGGGGTCTTGAGTAAAGGGAAAGTATGTGATCTTATGGAGCTCTAACAGAATGTGAGTTTTGGAAGCTGCACAAGACAAGGGAGTAATCCGGGAGCAGCCATGGTCAGGCTGCGTTTCTTCGATGGGCTGAAAATAGCTTGTTGCTTTTATAGGTCTAGGACAACTACACTGGCCTTTTGCACAAATACCGTATTTTCTGCAAACTGTAGGGAAAGCACAGGAATCAATAGATCTAGTGAAAAAATCTTGTACTTCCTGCCAAAACAAATCATACACTTTCAAGTGTCCATTGTCAGCCCCGAGTCTCATATACCGATTTGAGAAGAATTTTGAAGAAGGAAAAAGAATAATATAACTTAAGTCTCGATCTCTGGAGATAAATAATCTGTGCTCCAGAAATTGAACATAACTGATATTATTACTTGTATAATTAAAATAGCGTTGGGGAGTATTAGAATTGATATAAGCAAAGAACCCTTGCCTAGTGACATGGAGCGAAAACAATCCTCCTTGACTAGTAAGTTGCTGTCCCGGCACCAATTTTTGCTCAACAAGCAGCGTGTCAGTTGGGTGATCAAAAGACTGCCAAACTGTTGCACTCTTGTCATCCAAGAGCTGGAGGTTGCACATGTCGGTGAAGTTTAGGCCAGCCACAGATTTGCTGAAGATGTTTGTGGACCACACTGTAGTTCCATTAGCATCTTTTAACACCAAACCTTTTTCTGAAGTAAGCTGCAAAGTCGCATTAATGCTAACAGGATTCTCTGGGTTAGCAGACCATACTACTTTTGGACCTTCAGATTTCGAAATATTGAGAGAGTCGTAAGTAAGAGAGAAAATGGCAAAGAGATGACTGTTGCACGTTTGATTACAGATGAAGCCACAACCACAAGCACCAGAGTAAAAGACATTGGAGAAATTACTTAAGAGTATGATTCTCGCAAATGATCCATCATCGAATTTCACAGAATCAGGAGCAGAAAGACTGTTGGTCCATGAAGTAGAAGCATCTGCAGTAAGAAAATTGCCAGGCAGAGCTGTGACTAGGATTGGACAACAAGGTGAGAGAAAAAGAACAAGGTAAAGAAGAACAGCCCAGCTTGTACACATTGTCTAGAATCAAGAAAGGCCAAGTGGAGAAGGAAAGGGGGTTTGGTTGATTCTTTAGTCCTATAACTTACGAATTGCTTCAGCCTGAAAACTGTAAGTGATAAACTTCTGGTTGACTGGCTGACTTTAACAACTTGACGAGAGAAGTTAAAAGTAATTTAGAGCAGAGCAGAGGCCTTCGTTCAACTTAATTAAGCTGCACCCCTGACATTAATAGAACGTCACCGTTTCAAGTTAAGCGAAGCACTCGTAGCTGGAATTAATGCAATTCAATTCCAGTGGATTTTAGATGTTTTCCTTTTTCCTTTTTATTTTTATTTTTTTAATTTTTTAAGAAATTTTTAGATGTTATCTTGGAAGTTGGAACAAGTTTGGTCCATATTTTATTAAAAAGGAACTTTCTTTTCATAATCCCAAAAAAAAAAAAATATGTATATATATATATATATAGAGAGAGAGAGAGAGAGAGAGAGAGAGAGAGAGAGAGAGAGAGAGAGAGAGAGAGAGAGAGAAAGAGAGAGAAAATTAATAGAAGAAGGAGAAATAGAAATGAGAGGAAGATTAAAAAAAGAGTGGTAATACTATATATATACAAACTTTTTTACAACAAAATTTACAAATTACTGACGTGGTGCGTAGTTATCAGTAAATAAAAAAGTAAAGTTAATAGTGAGTTTAGATGAAAACTAATAAAAAGTTGACTATATCAACAGTTTGCAAAAATATTGTAAAATAATTTATGGTTGTAGTATTACTCTTAAAAAAATCAGTGCTACAAACATATCTAATTTTGCACCATGCTAAGTAATTAATTTATAATGTGAGTAACATTATTTTCACATGAGTCCATCATAGTAAATATTTTTATTATGTTAGAAATACAAAATAATTGTATTGCATTTCTTGAGAATAAGCCGTACATGAGATACTTTTTTTTTTTCTTTTCTTTTTTCATAATCTGCAATGATATTAAGAAAAAAAGGGAATACAAGGAGGGCAATCTTCGTTAAAGACTAACTCGGTATAGGTAAAGTTTAGAGAAAATCCAATTAGATTCTACAATTGGAGTTCAATTTTGTACCATGTATCCTAAATTATTTATTTTTTAAGAGTTTTATTTCTTAATTTTTAAGCCAAATGTGGGACCATATCATAAATATCCACCCAAATGAGTTATTAAGTATAAAAACCAAAAAGTATAGAATTAATGAACTGAAAAAAAAAAAAAAAAAAAAAGTGTATCACAATATCAAAAATTAGGGATTAATAAATAAAAAAAAATCTTTTAAATATAGACAATTTACATTTTCTACCTAATAATATTCTTACAAGATTTTTTAAAGAGTTAACAAAATATAAGAATGACTATATATCAATAGTATTTAAATTATATATATAATTATTATACTATGCATGCATCTTAATGTGTATCTTTTAAGTATATTCATGCATTTGCATGGGCTTACATGTTAGTACTATTAATATAAGAGGCGTGTGTGTAAAGTACAAGTAGTGTGATTTGTACAAATATATGTGCATGATAAAAACCTAAAGTGGGCTTAAAGCCAATGAAACTATATAGATTAACATATTATACACCAATCACAACTTAACATAATAGTTGAATGTGAAATTGGGTTTGTAAAAAAAAAGTGAAATTGGGTGTGTTCAGAGACTAAAAATTTCACTATTCAAAGAAAAAAAAAATTTGCAATCCCATTTTCTCATCTGATCATCTCCCCCACCCCAGCCCAAGTCTCCTCACTTTCTCTGCTTGCCGTGTGGCCAACAACTCTCGCCATTGTATTTGTCATGGCAATCATATTCCTTGGTAAAATACCTCACCTTGGCAGTTTTAAGAGAAATGTTGTGTCCACAATATTTTTGAAACACTTTCACAACAAATCATAAGTTGTTATTGATTCTAATTTGAACAACCTATAGGTTGTTCAAATTAGAATCAATAACAACTTATGATTTGTTGTGAAAGTATTGTAAAAATATTGTGGACGTAATACTTTTCAAATTTTAATATAGTTCATTCGTCTTCAAATACAAAGATATCAAAACCTTAGGCACTGCCATTGTAGTTGTCATGCCAATAATGCTCATGTTCTTAAAATACGTTAACTGAACAATACGCATGCTGAACCTTTTCCTTTATGCAGTTTGACTGGAGCTATTGTAATTGCTTTTGGATTTTATGCAGTAACATGGGGGCAAGCCAAGGACAAAGTCATGGCTACTGACAATGTTCATAGCTTGGAATCATCCACACCCAAAAGACCCCACCCTTGCAAAACACATGGTGCAAAAGATACAAGAAAGTTTTATAACAGGTAAATGTTAACCAATGTTTTAAGGGTATTGGTTTAGTAACTAATTTTAGAAATGTTTTATTGGGAGAATAATAAAACAATAAATATTGTTAACAACATTTTTATATTTCTCATGAAAGTGGTGTCAAAACTTTCCTATTATGATTTATCAACAAATCGTCCTAAAGGTATTTGTTAACATGACCCATTAAATATCCATACACATACACTTAATCTTAGAACTAATAAATATTAAAAGCCCACTACTAAGGTACCATCAACAATTAGTAATTTTTGCTTTTGGCATGTGGTGTCACAATACTCCCACCATCTTTGGAATGACAAGATGAAAGACTAAAAGAGCACTAGGATTGGGGTGTAAAAACTCGCTAGTTACTATTTTAGCAACTAGACCCTTAAAGTCATGCTCCATCTGGGTATGTAAACCCAAAATTTTTTTTCATCCTAGCTATAGTAAAGGTTGCATATATGCAACTAGAGCACTAGCATCCAGGGATGCCAAAAAAAAAAAAAAAAAAAAAAACTATTTTGCATCCTCAAATACTACTTTATCTATTTTATAACTCACCCTACATCACTATTTTTATTTTTACATACAACCCAATAAAAAAATAAACTGCCTAAAGTATTGTTTGAGGATAAAAAATAGTTTTTTTTTTTTTTTTTTTTTTTTACATCCCCCATTGCTAGTGCTCTAATGCTACATACCTAAAACAAAAAAAAAAAAACAAAAAAAAAAAAAAAAAAAAAAAAAAAAATTGTAGGACCACTTAAAAAAAAAAAATTTTGCCACAATTGTCTATGTAACAGGCTATGAGTGGTAGAGAAAAAGAGATGCGTTTATATGAAAGTGACAAATAGTCAATCACATTTTGCCACGAAGGATAATTATGAAAAAATTCGTGACTTTTTATGCGGTAATAGAATTACTCTACCTAAAATATTGTACAATTTAGGCATGGTACATGCGAGGAAGCACATGATCATAGGAATAGGCTTAAATATCTATGATATGTTATAATATTGATTTTTTTTTTTTTGGCATATGTGATAGAATTTTAATCTATGGCATCCACTCCCTCATAATTGTTCTTTATCATCGAGCTAAAACACTAATCAATTTTTGGTATGAGTGGAGTTTGAACCCCAAATATTAATTTTAATAATAAAAACTTTATTAATTGAGCTAATTGGAACATACTTCTAATATTGAAGGTTAATAAACCAAAATAGTTACAAATTTCAAGGTTATAGTTTATCCCTTGAAGTTTTGCCTAGTAATCAAATTCCTTCCCTTGAGTCGTGATTCATCTCTTTTCTTTTCTTCCCTCCATATTGGTCCAATTTCATAAATTAGGGCATATTGTGCTAATTTGAAGCTATAATTTTGAAAATGATATTTTCCTAATTATGGATTAGAATGTAGAATTTAGAATTAAGCTTATTCCTACATGTCAATCAATCTGTTAACCAATCACAAAAAAATAAAAAATAAAAATAAAAATTATTCCTACATGCCTATCAATCATTCCGAGGTGACTAAAACTAGGGCAGTTTGAACTAGATAGAAGATATATTAAATTATGAATAACATCTTAGCAAGGCATTTGTACAAACTTACCAAAACAATACTATATATTATGCATGGGTCTTTAGGTAGAAACGCAACAATACGACAAATAGTCCACAACTTGGATTGAAATTTTAGCGTCACCCACGGGACAACAACAATATTAAATAAAGAAACGCATATTAGTATCAGCGGAGCCACACACTAATATCAATAAATGGCCACAGGAATGACCAAGATTCAAACCCCCAAGAAATTTGCACTATTAATATTAGTTATTGAATGCTAGAATTTATTAAAACTGTGCAAATTACCTCATTGGTCAAGCAATAAAGATGGTACAATAAAAAGTTACCATGGTCCTGATAAAATTGAATACAATAATGGAGTAACAGCAACAATATGCCCTTCTTAGTTTTCAACTCCAATCCTCATGTTTGGTGAATATGGATTCGAGAATAAATAATCTAGGCTAGATTAAACATTCACAACACCCTCTAAGACCTTAACCACCATGGACATGGAATGCCTCCTAGTGAAATCATTTTGCAAACACCATGCTCATCATATTCACAACTTCAACTCCATGTAATTGCATATATCTTCACTATACTTATCAATTAAATCCAGCAATCGATCCTCCTCAATATTTTTCTTGAAAAGATCAAGCAAATGCATTGCTTCCTCTGGCTAAGAGCGATCCAAATTTCTACTTCCACACAAAATCTCCAATAGCACTACTTCAAAACTATAGACATCTACTCTTTCTGTAATCACTGAACTCAACTATTCTGAAGTCATATAGCCAAGAGTCCCTCTCATGGTTTTTACAACTTGGCTCTGGTCATGGTCAACTAATTTAGACAACCCAAAATCAAAGACTTTTGCATTAAAATTCTCATCTAAGAGGCTATCATGAGGTTTTATATCCAAGTGAACTATCTTCTGCCTACAATCCTTATGTAAATAAGTTGGCCCCCTTGCAATGTCAATGATGAACTTCTTTCTATGTTGCCAATCAAGCAACATCTCAGGATTTTTGTGAAATACCCATCTATCTAAATACCCATTAGACATTTACTCATAAACAAGAAGCCTATAACATTTCTTAGCAAAAATACCAATTAGTCTCACCAAATTGATATGATGAATGCTACCAATTGTCTCAACCTCTACCAAAAACAATTTCTTGATTTGACTAAAACCGTCAACACGCTTAACTGCAACTTTTTGTGCCATCAGGTAAAGTCCCTTCGAAAATTGTGCCAAATCCTCCCCCACCGAGTTCCTTATTGAAATTTTCTATTATTGCTTGCAAATTATCATAAGCATATCTTGTGGGCATCCCTGATACATAATCCAAATAATACTCCTCAGCTTCATTTGCATTTTCCTTCTTCCAAAATAGTAAAGCAAAGATTCCAATTAAAAGACACATAACAAGCAAAGATCTGAGGCTAGATCTCACTATTATTTGCTTATTCTTTTTTGTGGTTTGTTTGTTTTCTAGGAGGACCTAAACTTGAGACATTTTGGACCTTAATGTATACTTAGAGTAAGTATAATCTTGATCAATGGCCATCAGTGAAAAAATTTGGGATAATAAATAACAGTTCATAAACTTTTGCTTGACTTATAAAAAGCAGCTTTGCAAGAACAATCTTTTTTTTTTTTTAATACTAGATTGAAATTTTACTCTAGTCTAATCTAAGTATATATGTGTGTAAAGCTCCCTCTTGGAGACTTGAACTCTGGCCCTTAACCCCAACACCCCCACAAGCATTTATACTTGTGAAATGACCATCGCACCAAGGATGTGCAGTGATTGTAAGAATAATATTTTAAGCAAGCCTGTTTACAACTATCTAAATTTGTATGTTGGTGATCTAGAGGGGAAAATGGGCCTTTTCCCTTATTTTGTCCCTATTTTGAAATTATTCAGCAGAATGCCCCTATTTTTGAAATTTGATTTTAATAAAATCGAGTTCTGTATAAAACTCGATATCCTCAAAATCGAGTTATATGTATATTTTTAAGTGAAACTCGACATTAGTAATGTTGAGTTTCACTTAAATTTTCAAAAAAATTAAGTGACAAAATATACATAAAACTCGACATTGCTAATTTCGAGTTCTACTTGTAACTCAATTTTTATAAAATCAAATTTCAAAACAAGAACACAATGCTTAATAGACTATTTCCCCCGTGATCTGGATTTATACTTGGGAGTCTTGAGTAAAGGGAAAGTATACATGACCCATGATCAGAAATAATTACATCCGACTTGAATTGAAAGATTTATATTAAATATATATATATATATATATATATTAAAAAAAAAAAAAAAAACGTTATACACTGGAAAACTAAAGATGAATGTGGCTGGACCCTATCTTTTCCAAACAGTACAACCCAAAAAATCATACGAACTAGCTACTCGCTATATACACCACAAGTACAGACAGACCCATGTTTGGGCTTGTGGGGCTAATGGCCCCCCCGACCCAATGGAAAAAAATAGACCATGTATATTCTGCTTGAAATTGAATTTGGACCAAACAAAAAATAAACTTGGCCTCCCACCAGAAGATGTTGCCCTTAAATCCAAAAATAGCCCGAATGGGTTGGGTCCTGTGAAGAGTAAGTTTGAACATAAAGCGTAGTCTGTAGTAAATGGGTTGGGTCCTGTTAAGAGTAAGTTTGAACCTAATGCGTAGTCTGTAGTAAATGGGTTGGTCCTGTTAAGAGTAAGGGTACGTTTGGTAGAGTGTAATAGAAATTGTAATGTAATAACTATTCCTATGATTTAGCTTTACAGTTGTTTGGTTATGTTTTTATTACCTGTAATAATCATTCCATATGAATCTCTATTCCTTAAAATGAGGAATAGACATTCCTTATTAAAAGTGTTGAATCCCTATTCCCTTGCTAAACGTAATACGCTCTGCTTAAGCATAATTCTCAAAATTCCCAAAATCCCCCTCTACCCGCCTTCTCCAAAAATTTCTTTCTTCTTGCTCTGAACAAAAATCCCAAAATCCCTCACTACCTGTATTTTCTCCAAAACTTCTCCTTGCTCTGTTAACAAAATTTCCAAAATCCCTCACTACCTGCATCTTCTCCAAAATTTCATCTCCTTCCTAAATTTTTCATCTCCCTCCTCTCTAAAATTTTATTTTCCCGCTGCTAGAGATCTATTTATATGGGTACTGTCTTTCTTTCACCCTCAGTTGTTGCTCCCTCTTCTCAAGATTAGAAACAAAGATATTTGTATAGCTGTGAGGTTCTGTGAAGCAAAGATTAGGAACACTGACCGTGATCAGCCAGCAAGTCTAAAGTGAATCAATATAATATAAATATATATATATATATATATAAATCACGGTCAGCCAGAAAATGTAAAGAGAATCAATATAATATATATATATCACGGTCAGCCAGCCAATCTAAAGCAAATCAATATAATATAATATAATATAATATATATATATATTTTATCAAAAGGTTTTTATTTTAGCTGTGTAGTTTGGCATGATTTTTATTTCAGCTGTGTAGTTTGGCATCATATATACTCCTAATATATATTATACTCCTAATATATATATATATATATATATTTTAACAAAAGATTTTTATTTCAGCTATGTAGTTTGGCATGATTTTTATTTCAGCTGTGTAGTTTGGCATCATATTTAGGAGTATATAAAGTAATCCTTATAAAAAATGTATTTATTATAATAAGGGCATTTTAGGCAATTTGATTTAAAAAGCTTTCATTACATCGTTTTAAGATGTTGTACCAAACATGTGGAATACATATTCAGGGCTCTATTACTATAGGGTTACCAAACAACTGAATAGGAATAATTATTACATTACAGCATTTTCCATTCCTTGTAATAGCTATTCCTATTCCTATGTAATTATCATTACAGTCTACCAAACGTGCCCTAAGTTTCATCTTTTTCTCCGTTGGGTTATGTTTTGGGTTTTGTTTAGATGGGTTGGTTTTGATTACTTCTATTAACTATTTTTTTTTTTTAGAAGCCTATTAACTATATAAAAAGGGGTAATAACTTAGAGTTCTATTTTGGTTTATTGTGCCACTTTGTCTTTTTTTTTTTTTTTTTGGGTAGTTTTTTTTTTCTTTTATATATATTGTAATACTGATACAACAAATTTCATAATATTTTTATAATTATTGAGGTGTCAATTTCTTATAAGTCAAAATAAAATAATAAAATATGAAATTGTGACCAATCACAACTGAAAATAAATGTTTTGTGAAAATGTTATAATACTTATTAGGTGAATGTGTAAAAGTTACAGAAATTTTGGTCTACAATGCCCCTTTTTGTGTAGTGAGCCATTTTTTTTTTCAAGTTTTTAACAGTTGCTACAGTAGCTATAGCGTTTTTTTTTTTTTTTTTTTTTTTTTTCTAGTCTTCCGTTTGTATTTTTTAAATATTTATAAGAACCCGCATATATATTTTTATATTGACACAACAAATTTCATAATATTTTACAATTATTGAGGTGTCAATTTCTTATAAGTCAAAATAAAATAATAAAATATGAAACTGTGACCAACCACAACTAAAAATAAATGTTTTGTGAAAATGTTGACACTTGTTGGGTGAATGTGTAAAAACTACAGTATTTTTGGTTTGTTCAATATGTACTGTTCATCATTTTTTTTTCTTTTTCAGTCATAGATTTGTTCTCTTTTTTTCTATTTATAAAAAGAGCGAATAGGCTCATGAATAATGTTATGAACAGTATTTTTGGTTTAGTGATTTGCATTTTTCCTCCATTTTTTCCCTTCAAGTTCACCAACTTGGTTTGCTATATTATTTTTGGTTTGTCAACAATAATTTTCACAACACTTTCATAACAAATCAAACATGGTAAATTGTTATTAATTCTAATTTAAACTTACTAATGAAACTATTTTTTTGCTCACTAATAACAACTTGTAGTGAAAATGTCATGGACATAACATTTTTTTGTGTGAAAAATGTTAAGATATCTTGATGTTGTCACAATATTTTCAAAATTGCTGAGCTGTCAATTCTTTACAAGTTAAAATAAAATATAACAAAATTATAAAGGTATTATGAAAATGTTGCGTCATTCTGTTGTGATTTTAGAAATTTTTTGTAGATTTAATCAACTTTGTTGAGCCAAAATTCATTATTCCACATACAATTTTCTTGGGTTGACTTTTTGTATATTTTTCTCTTTACACACTATTTTAAGTAAAAACGCATAGTTTTGCACACAAAAACAAAAACAAAAATTTAGGAAAAAAACATTTTTCATCCTTTATGTTTGGGGTAGTTTACAATTCTTTCTTAAACTTTAAAATCAAGCATTTTTTTCACTTAATATTTTGAAAAAGAGCAAATATGTCATATTGTTATTCTCTCAATTAAACCCTAATGAAAGCTTATGATTCTTAAAATATTTTATTGTGTAATGTCTAAATTACTTTTGCTAAATTTTAACATCCTAAAAATTTTCTTTACGTATTTTGAGTTTTAAATGATAAAAATTCTTAGAAAGTTAGAATGATAATATTCGATGACACAAGCCTTTTGTTATTTTTTTAATTTTTTTTTCTTGGCAAAGCTCAATTGTTTATTGTTAAAAGATGATAATATTCGTTATCATTCTTAGAAATTTTTAGAGAATAGATATATTGTCTTTAGCAAGTAGATACTAAAAAACTATTATAGTTAAATATAAATATATTTATATGTTAAATAGCTACCCTAACTTTGTGGTTGATCAAAAATTTTAAATGAATAAGATTAACTTTTTACAACATAATTATCAAAATTCTTAAAATTAATGTCTCTTTTGATTAATGTAAATCTCTATATACTTTAAAAATCAAATGATTCTTATTTTTTTTTTGTAATACAAACAAAATCTAGAATTGATCTTAATTACTAGAGTACTTTTTTTCCACGGCAAGCATGTGCCTTGCAGGTGTTGCCCTAACTAGTTATATATAATATATCAAAGAGAGACAAAAGAGCATTGTTACACATATAATATTATACAAATTGTGGGGCCAGAGAACTTGTGACCCCGGCCCACTTTACTTTAGGGCCCAAGGTCCGAGCCAAGGAGGGATATAGCTGAGGACATACAGTGAAAGTCCAAATGGCCTAGAGATATAGCCGAGGATGATTCTGTCCTCGGCATCCCAATGCGCTCCTGAAAGAAAGGGCAAGTGCGGTATAGGAACAGTTTAAGGAAAAGCTGAACACCCCCGCATTGATGACGAAAGGACCTCTGGACAATATGGCGATAAAGGACAAAGGAAAGGCTGCCATTACTACAATTAAATACTTTGCGCTAGACAGAGCAATGCTTTTCAGCTTTTACAACCACCCCCAATCATTTTGGGTATGAGCTAATGGGACAAGTATCAGCCCTGGAACGCTAAACCTACACGTGGACGTTGGAGGAAGGGTAAAGGCCAGTATAAAAAGGAAAGAGAAGCAATTCAAAGAGGGGGGGGGGGGGGACAAATCGTCTCCCAGACCATGAAGCCTTAAAAAAGGAGAATAATAAAAACATGAAGCTCCTCAGACGAGGTCTAAGGACCGGAGCCACTCAGGTTGTATCTAAAAAAAAGTATTATGGACATGCTTGGTTCACCCCTGTGCAAATTGCTATGGAAACCATGACGAACCACCGTTCGGTGACCAAGGCCTAGCCTTTCAGTCCATGCTCTACAAATATTATTGTTTGGGCCTTAAACGTGCGAACCCAATACCATTTTTGGGGTCATTACAAATTGAGTCCTTACAAAAATAATTAGCAAGAATGTTACTATTAAATTAATATTTTAGTTTAGCATCTTTTTATTTGTCTATTTGTGATTTGTTCTCACATGATTTTTTTTCTCATTTTAACTTTAAATTTTTTATTTTTTGTGTTTTACTTAACAATAATAATTAGTAATACTACCACCTTTAGTAAGGTATCAATATATAAATTTTGAGTTTATTTTTTTATTTTATAGATAATTACATTCCAATATATTACAAATAGTTATTTTTGTCTCTTTTCATTTTTTGATAGTTTGTTAATAATAAATGAATTTGCTTTTTCGTACTTCAGCCCCCTCACTCAAAGTTTTGGCCCATTCCATAGAAAGCCCCAAAATCTACAAAATTCTCTTATTGCTTTTACAATTTCATCTGTAGATTTGCATTTTAAATGGTGAATGACACCACTGACCAAAGTTCCACGAGGAAAAGGCAATATTTTACAAAAACATAAATATCAAATTCTAAGTAAATTTTATTATTCAAACAAACCTTAATGACTCGACCAATTAGTCAAAATGTGTCACATCTGACCTTTTACCATAAGCAAAAGCGATAATGGAAATATAATATAATATATATATATATATATTTTCTTTTTTGGATAAGTGTTTTACATATATTATTCATCAAAAAAAAAAAAAGTGTTTTACATATATTTATTCATTCATAAAGAGATCCTTTTTCCTCCATAGACTAGAAGCCAACTAGTGATCCTACAAAGGCATAATAGCAATCATTGAGCGAGAGAGAGAGAGAGAGATGGCAGAGAACTGTTGTTACAAGGATGTTCTGCCATTTTCAGCAATGGTTGCAGTAGAGTGCACAAACGTGGTCTTAAACATCTTGTTCAAAGCAGCAAGTTTGAGAGGGTTGAGTTACTATGCCTTTAATGTCTACTCCTATGCCTTATCCACTCTTCTTCTTCTTCCCTTGGCCTTCATCATCTTCCTCCGGTGTGTCTCTTAATCTGATTCTCTATATCATACATAAAGTAAAGTTCTTCATAAAGTCAATGAAAATTACATGATGCTATAGCTTTTTATTTATTTATTTTAACTCATTGACTTTTTATCTGATATGTTCAGAACCACAGAGCTTCCTACATTCAAGCTGTCTGTCCTCTATAGAATTCTCCTCCTGGGAGTACTTGGGTAAGAAGCTAGATTCTTGCTTTAGTTTTGATTTGGAGACAAATAAAAATGGACTTAGGCAAAAGATGGTTTATTTATTTTTTTTTTAAATTATGGATGTGAAGGCAGGTCTGTAGCTCAGGTGTGTGGCTATAAAGGCATAGAATACAGTTCAGCCACTCTTGCTTCAGCCATCAGCAACCTCACACCAGCTTTCACTTTCATTCTTGCTCTAATTTTCAGGTTTCTTCCATTCTTTCTTATGTTTCATTAGAGTTCTGTTTTTGTCTTAGTGCACAAGAATTATTAAATCACTGGTTATTTCAATGATTCTATGGACAACATCTTCTGGTTATGAAAGTCACTAAGAGCATTATTTTATTTGTTTGCTTTTCCAGGCAGTTTTTCATTCCTATGTAAGGTTACTTTTGTTGCAGGAAATACATTTGATTGGTTAGAAATATTCATTCCATTGAATGGTCTTTAGGCAAGGCGATTCCTGCTATATCATTAAATTATGGACAATGTGTGTGCTAACTACAATGGAGTTTTAATAAAAATAATTTATAAGGAATCATTATTTTCATTGTCCTACTTGGTGTCTTACTGAGTCTTTAATTTTTATTCATTTATTGTGTTTTGGACCCTTTGTGACAAGATTTAAACTTCTTAACCCCAACCCTTCCTCATAGATTGATGCTTACATTGCAACTGTGCTACAAAAAGACTGCCTATGGTTAAACTCTTTATTTTAATACAGAATCAAAGACCAGAACGAGAATGATTTGTCCATATAGTCGTTTCATTTCTTTAACCAATGAGTTTGTTAAATACAGTTCTTATTGGCTTATGTCATTAGAAAATTTTTTCCCCTTTCCTTTTAATGTTATACGGATGCTTCAAAAAGGATGGAAAAGCTTGGTTTAAGAAGCTCAAGTACTCAGGCTAAAATCATGGGCACTATAGTATCAATATCAGGTGCAATGGTAGTGGTTCTTTATGAAGGTCCTGCAGTCATAGAGACCTCGTTTCAATTACCATCTCTTTCAGTTCATTTTCCTCTAAGCTCATCACTATCGAATTGGGTAATAGTTGGCCTTCTACTTGCTGTTGAGTACCTTCTGTTTTCAATGTGGTACATTGTTCAGGTACTTGGTGAATTCTTATTTCAAGTACTTTCTTGATATATGAAATTTGGTACTGGTCTATAGAATTCAAAGTGGCTGATTTGCGCATAACATTTTACAGACTCAAGTTATGAGAATATATCCATCAGAGCTAATTGTGGTGTTCTTATACAACTTGTGTGCGACAGTTATATCTGCACCAGTATCTTTATTGGTAGACAAGAACTTGAGCGGTTGGAGACTAAGGCCTGGCATAGCATTGGTTGCAATTGTATACTCGGTAAGAAACTAATGGACTACATGAAAAAAAAAAAAAAAAAAAAAAAAAAAGGCTATTGGTATTGTTTGACCAGAGGAATTCTCTCTGATCAGGGATTCGCTTCAGCCTTCAGCAACATTGTCCACACTTGGGGTCTGCACTTGAAGGGACCTCTGTATATATCAATCTTCAGGCCATTATCAATTGCCATAGCAGCTGCTATAGGTGTTATATTCCTTGGTGATGCTCTCTATCTTGGGAGGTATAGTACTGTCTTGTGAGCGCGCGCACACAATTTACTTTTTCCCACTTTTGGGAGTTGAACATTTGAATCAATTCAAAGAAGCAACTGCTATTTTCTTTAACTGCCTATTATTTGGCTTTTCATGGTTCACTTGTCTATTTTTCTTCCTAATGTTGCAGTGTTGTTGGAGCAATAATAATATCTGTTAGAAATACTGGAAGATTGTATTGCATTTCATAATGAGAGAATATACATCAAAGCCTTATATAGGAGGCGTAAGTGTGCGGTACAAGTAAAGTGTAGTACAAGTACAAGTGTGCTATACAAGAAAGGTAATTGGGCCTAAAGCCCATAATATAATATAATATACATTAACAGCCCCCCTCAAACTCAAGGTGGATATGAGACCAACTTGAGGTTGTCAACTAAATCACGAGTGCGTCTCTTAGGAAGTGACTTGGTGAAGATATCTGCAAGTTGATCTTTGGAGGAGACGGAGAAGAGCTTAAGAGCACCATGGACAAGATGATAACGGATAAAATGACAATCAATCTCGATGTGTTTAGTCCGTTCATGAAAGACATCATTGTGAGCAATATGAATGGCACTCTGGTTGTCACAATAAAGGGGAGTAGCAGAGGAGATGGACACACCCAAATCCTTAAGAAGCCATCGTAGCCAAAGGAGCTCAGATGTGGTATCAGTAAGGGCACGATATTCTGCTTCAGTACTAGAGCGGGCCACAAAAGTTTGTTTCTTACTTCGCCAAGAAATCAAAGAAGAACCAAGGAGAAAGCAATAACCTGTAGTGGACCTGCGATCAGTGGGATCCCCTGCCCAATCAGCATCAGAAAATGCACGAAGTACAAGAGGAGACTGAGCTGAGTAGAAAAGGCCATAAAAGAGAGTGCCCTTCAGATATCGAAGAATGCGCAGAACAGCAGCATAGTGAGTAGATCGTGGAGCAGACAGATACTGGCTCACCTGATGAACAGCATAGGAGATGTCTGGACGAGTAACTGTGAGATAAACTAGGCTGCCAACCAATCGTCTGTAAAGAGAAGGATTAGACAATGGTTTCCCCCCCGAGGGTGTCAAATGCGCATTAAGTTCAACCGGAGTGTCAACAGTCTTGTTGTCAGTGAGTCCAACTCGAGATAAAAGGTCAGAAGCATACTTGGCTTGAGTAATATAAAGACCATCTGTGGAATGAGTAATTTCAAGACCCAAGAAATAACTGAGATGTCCAAGATCTTTCATCTCAAATTGCTGACTGAGAAAATCCTTGAGTTCTTGAATGCCACTGAGGTCATCACCAGTTATGATCATATCATCCACATATAGAAGAAGCAAAATGGTGCCTTTATCAGTACGACAAAGAAATAAGGCAGAATCATACGGACTGGCAGTGTAACCCAGGCGAAAGATAGTGGAGCTGAACTTGGCAAACCAAGCTCGTGGAGCTTGTTTAAGACCATAAAGTGCACGTCGAAGATGACAAACCTTGTTTGAGTCAACAGAGAGACCAGGAGGAGGTTGCATATAGACTGCTTCACTCAAATCCCCATTAAGGAAAGCATTTTTAACATCCATCTGAAAAAGATCCCATTTACTAGCAACAGCAACAGCTAAGAGGGCACGAACAGATGAGATACGAGCAACGGGAGCAAAAGTCTCTTCATAATCAATCCCATACTCCTGTGTAAAACCTTTTGCAACAAGACGAGCCTTGTAGCGCTCAATGGACCCATCAGAGCGAGTCTTGATCTTATAGATCCACTTACAACCAACCACAGACTGTCCAGGAGGGAGAGTGACCAGATCCCAGGTATGGTTTTTGGTTAATGCATCAAGTTTCTCTTTCATTGCAATCTGCCATAAAGGGTCAGTGGAGGCCTCACGATAGGTTTGAGGCTCGTGAAGTGTAGCAAGGGCAGTGTAACAATGATAGTCAAGTAAATGTGTAGGAATGGATCTTACCCGGGTTGAGTGGCGATGTGGAATGTCTTGTGGAGGATCTTCAGGCGGAGCAGGAGCAGGGGACCCAGGCTCAAGGTGGGGTAGCTCGTCATCAACCTGTTCATCTTCAACCTGTCTAGGAGAAGCATCAAAAATATCTGGAGAGAAGTCCAAAGAAGGATCAAAAGTATTTGTAGAAGGAACAAGAGACTCGTCTGGAAAGATTTCTAAAACAGAGGAGTTAGTCAAGGAAGAACGAAAGTGAGAGAGCTCAACAAACAATCGGTGTTCCCAAAAGACAACATTACGAGAAACACGAAGACGATGAGAGACAGGATCATAACACCTATAACCCTTTTGAGTTTCGCCATAACCAAGGAAACAACAAAGTCTAGATCGAGGCTCAAGTTTGTTGTGCTCATGAGGCTGAAGAAGAACGAAACAAGCAGATCCAAAGGATCGAAGGTGATGATAATCAGGAGGTGACCCAAAGAGACGCTCATACGGAGTCTGATTATGAATGACAGCACTTGGAATGCGATTAATCGCATGAACAGCATTAAGAGCAGCTTCACCCCAAAATGGGGCAGGAACTTTGGCAGAAAGAAGAAGAGCACGAACAGTGTCAAGAATATGACGAAGTTTTCTTTCGGCTCGACCATTTTGCTGAGAGGTACCTGGACAAGTTAGATGATGCACAGTGCCATAGGAATGTAACAAAGCTTGAAAAGCATATTGAGTATATTCAAGAGCATTATCAGAACGAAAAGTTTTGATACGTTTGGAGAATTGGGTTTCAACCATTTTGGCAAAGTTGCTGTATATTGGTAAAATTTCAGAACGAGATTTCATAGGAAATATCCAACTATAACGAGAATAATCATCAATAAAGACAACAAAATATCGAGATCCACCAATACTAGCAACAGAAGAAGGTCCCCAAACATCAGAATGAATTAACTCAAAAATACTATTAGAAATTGATTCACTGTTATTAAAAGGCAAAGCTGTTCTATGGGAAAAGCAAAAGAGGCAGAAGAAGAAGAAATGAGTGAGGATTGTGATTTTGGTAGCTTGGGATCCTCATCATATGGTAAGACCCCTTTGTTGCAAAGAAATGAGGCTGAAGATATGTAGAATAGATGTAAACAGATTAATTGTAGCTGACCAAAAATTCTTCAGCACATATTTGTGATCTAATTGGTCAATGATATTTTCAAGTTTAGAGCAAAGCACATGTCTAAAGGTTAAACCTTTTTATTAGACAGCTCTATGTCCATGGTCAACGCTTACAACCAATTAATCATTCTTTCAATTTCTTATGTAAATCTAATATATAATTTAGGACAATCTCCAATTTATCATACATTGAGGAAATGCTTTAGGCTATAGTTAGTGGCTTCTTCTGTAAGTTTTAAATTAAATAGTATATAATTTAGGACAATCACCAATTTATAATGCATTGAGGCACAATATTTTAGGCTATGGTTAGTGGCCAACTGAGTTAGACAAAATAGCACTTAATAGATCAAAGGTGCCTAAGTTCTTTTGTCATCATCACTGGCTGACCTGACTTAAAGTTCTCGCCAGGGGTCATAGCTCTCCCTGAATGATTTCCAGACTTGTTCCCAGATAAGTCACCCTTAGCAGTTGTCCAATTTGCCAGAGACCATAAGTGGTTATTGACTATCACCTCCCTGCTTGTGGGCGTGAATAGAGAAATATAGAGAGACAGAGGGCATGCTGCTTCTATCCCACATAAACTTTCTTTAATTCATCATTGCATCTCTCCAACATGCTGCTTATATCCCACATAGACCACTGCAGCAGACAATGTAACATCTAATCTCTGAAGCACATGGTCGGACTGCTGCAATCCTATGTTTTCCGAACAGCTACAAAAAATTATATGTACTAGCTATTCACTGTATACATAAAATCCAGCACCCAAATAATCATGTTTTCCACCAAAAGAATTTATTGAAAGTAAAACTAATGATAATATGTGGAGAATAACATTATAAAGAACCACTGAGTGATTCGTTTTAACTCTAGTCATTAAGAAGCAAAGGGCGTTGCAAAGTTACAATATTGGCTCCATCTCAGTCACCATCCCTTCAGCTTTATTCTCCACTGGGCACATGCACATCTGAAACAACGTTAGTGATAAATGGCCTTTTGCCTGCTGCTGAGTACCTTCTGTTGTCAATCTGGTAGATTGTTCAGGTAGTTTTATAAGGAAAAATCTTTGGATTCTCAATGGTAGTGCTTCTGAGATGTTGCAAACTTTATGAGGGAAAAACTTTAGAGAGAAGCCAAATTTGAATTCTGAGGCAGTTTCCAGGGGGGGTGGTTGGCAAGTATGATTCTCAAAATTAATCCATCATTGAAATTCACAGAATCAGGAGCAGAATTAGACTGTTGGTCCAGGAAGTAGAAGACTTTACAGTCAGATAACTGCGAGGCAGGGCTGTGACTAAGATGGGAAGAGGGGTTAGAAGTATTTTTTGAGTTCCAACCTAAACTGACACCAAGTTTGGCATTATTGTTAGCGAGTTTTGTAAGGAAGCTTATAAGTGAGGTCTTAACCTCTTCCTCTACAGAATATGACATGTGGAGGAGTAGAAAAAAGGAAATGAAGATCACCCGGATGGAAACTTGATTCATTTTTGTGTTGTGATATGAGATTTGATGCAAGCAGGTCTAGAGAATGGCCTTGTTGGGGAAACTTGGAGTTATTAATATGGGACAATTTTTGAATATTTGGGATATTGTGGAACTAGGAGGAAATTCCAATGTCAAGTACTTGTTGTGTTGCTGGAATTAGTTATGGAGCCAATTGGTTGATTCTACAATGAAAATTTTATACGTGCATTGTTTATGGTTGGCACTAAATAGTTAAAGGATAAGCCATTTGAATCGAACCACAATTAAATATATGGAGCCAGGCTAGCTGGCAGCTACAAACTGTTAAAAAGTGACATTTGCATTACTTTTTTCAAAATGGATTGTCAATCTTGAAACATTATACTAACAATGATTTGTCCTGTGTAACTAGTTTAATGCTCTCCTAGTCAATAGACATTGTTCGTGGAGGTGACCATTTCAAAAAAGCTCAAGCCTGACAACTACTAGCTTCATTAAGTTACTACGATCCAATAGTTTTGTTTGATCTTATTTAATGTACAAAACCAATATTATACATGTGTAATTTATCTCCAATTAACTGCTTCCACATAGAGCATATAGATTAAAACAATCATTAAGCTCTTATACCTTTCAAGTCAAAACTATCATACATAATGATAAAGAAGGCCATCACAATGACTTGACAGTTTTGATTTTAGGGCAGATTGAGTTTAGGAAATTCAAAGCATTTGACAAAGATTAGCTCATATTGAAACCAGCATATCCCTATCTAGTTTCACTTCTAAAAGTGAATCTTGTCCTTGTGTTTACACACTTTTTATCCCCCACGAATCTCAAGTAAATAATCTGTGAATTACTTATCAAACATCACATTCATCCTTGTCTTTACAAGCATTTCAGCCCCCACTAATGGCAAGCAAATAATCCATGAATTACTTATCAAGCATGACCTTAAGTATTGCGGTATAAAAGTGTATTAACCACTAAATTATTCTTTGTAAGTTGGTGTCAGGGGTTTGTAGACCCAGTTGTATGAAAAACTAATGGAACTACTTGTCTCAAATTAAAAACCATTGGGATGGGAACTTTCCAAAAAAGGTAAATTCACCGAGTAAAACCTTTACCTAGACTTTACAACCTGTATATAGCTTACAAAGAAAACCTTTCATGCACCAGAATGTCTAGACTCTTCAATCATATGAATTGCCATAACAAATGGCACACCCATGGTCATGACTAGAATCTTCAAGCAACTTCAAGAGCTTCTTGAAGGTTTGCTTCACAACAATAATTAAGTCTATGGTGGTGTTATGGCTTTAACTTTTTCAACAACTTACATATTCAGATTTACTTGAAACTTTTTAATACAGTGAAATTAATAAAACTTGGTTACACAAACCCTAATCACACAAAATGAGTGTTTATCTCTCTCAAAATCTTTTCTAAGAATGGCTTATAATGTCTTTTAAATAATGCAACAACGAATAGCAAGGCGAGGGAGTCATGTTGGGATAGCCAGATTCAACAAACAAAGGTTTGTTTCCTCGTGGTTGACTACTGTGTTGAGTTGATAGATGACATTTCCCAAACCCCAATCCACCATTACTTCTTTTTTCTTGGACTTAATCCACCACTACTTAAGGAAGACTACTCGATTATATACAACTGCTCCTTAAGATAATTCTTCCATGGATAGACCATACTAAGATGTCCTTGTACATATCACAGTTCCTATTTTACATTTTTTAATCGAAACTCAAAAGTAAACACAATGCTCTTATGGTCCAGTACCTTCCATCTATTTACTTTAGGCTTTAATTATGGTGGTCAAAGCCTTTATCTACACTTAACAACCTCCCTTCTTCCCCCAGTAAACCTTAGAAAGGTGAAAAAAAAGATTACATTTTTATTCCAAAAGGTTTGGGTTGTTTTCGTTTTAATCGTTTACCATTCAAAATTTTCATTTTATCCTTTAATGTTTTATTCTATTTTTATATTGAACATGCCATCCATTTCTATTAATATTTTGATTTATTAAGAATTAAATAAATATTGTTTTTTAAAATATGTCAATCCGTTAGTCCAAATTTTGCTTGTAATTTATTTGTTAAGTGCTAAAGAATTACCGTCACGTTACCATATAATGCCATATATCACCAAATTATCAACATAAATTAATAATATGAGACAAAAATAAAAATTTTGAAATGGAAATGATCAAATTGAAAACAAGAATAACCTCCTATACTTGACGACACTGTCTTAAATCCTAGTACCAACTTTACATGCACATTTCAACGACGTCGTTTGTAATATCGTCAGTCTACTTTCCCTTTGGTCTTTGACAACTGATTAAAAAGTCTTGGCGGTAATGTCCTAACTGAAAATCCCCAAAAAAAAAAAAAAAAAAAACCACATGGGAGTGCACGGTCTCTGGGAACTACTAGCCCCCGTGGGTCGCCGCGTGTCCGTCGAAACCCTCGCCGGAAAAAAGCTCGCCATCGGTACCCCTAACCCTAACCCTAAACTCCTCAATTAATTATTTAATTAATGAATCAAAATTAACGTTTTTGAGAAATTGCAGATGCGAGCATATGGATGGTACAATTCATGAAGGCGATGCGAGACGAGAAAGGCGAGATGGTACGGAACGCACATTTGTTAGGGTTCTTTCGCCGAATTTGCAAGCTCTTGTTCCTCAGAACCAAGCCTGTTTTCGTCTTCGACGGCGCCACCCCTGCTCTCAAGCGCCGCACCGTCATCGCCCGCCGCAGGCTCCGCGATAAAGCTGTCGCTAAGGTCCGAAAGACCGCCGAGAAGTTGCTCCTCAATCAGGTCAGCTTTTCATCGCCACTTAGTTTTTTACTTGATTAGTTCAATTTTCATTCTGCTGAAGTCTCTTAGTTTTGATCGGATGGTTCGCGTATTTTTTGAATTTTGTTGTGAGACTCGTTCGAGTGTATGACTTCAGATAAAATAGAATGGAGGAAAACAATTCGCGTATTTTTGGAATTTGTTGTGAGCCTCGTTTGAGTGTATGGCTTAAGATAGAATAGAGTGGAGGAAAAGAATATGTGTGGCCGACCCTAACTAATCTGTTGAGGATTTATAGCTGATTTCAAAATTTTGGGATTAGGGCTTGTTGTTGTGAGCCTCGTTTGTAATTTGATTTGATAGGTTTTGGATTTAGAAAAAAAAAGGTGACTTTTTGCGTTTTGCGATGGACATTATGTGGAATTTGAAATGTTGCTTTTTTATTTGTGGAATTCTCTCTGTGACTGGGTTTTGTTGTGACTTGTGAGCCTCATTTGAATGTTTTTTGTTATTCTATGTATTTGGTTTTGGTTGTAGAGAAGTCAGCTTAGTGTTTAGTGATGGACAATTTACGTGCTTCAGTGTTTTTGCTAGGACTCTATGGTTTTAGTAATGGAAGTAATTATGAACAATGTAGATTATTTTAGGAGGATTTCGTTTTTCAGTCTTTGTTGGATTGGTGGGATAATTCAGGATATGAGATTGGATTTAATCTTAGATTCTAATTTTTATTGCATAAGGTTTTTCAAAAATGAAAAAAGAAAAAAAAAAAAAAAAAAAGTCTGTGCCTGAGAACATCATTTCTAGAAGATCATTGGATTAAACAGAGGGTATAGGTTTGAGTTTTTAATGTTGATTTCTTGGTTCTCGTTTACAGCTCAAGGCAATGAAGCTGAAAGAACTAGCGAAGGATATTGAGAAGCAGAAGCAGAAGCAGAAGAATGATCCCAAGGGTGAGACAATTTTGTCAGATCAAACCAACATGGAGGGCAGTCAGTCAGAAAGGAATGATGGTGTTTCTGGGAGTTTCAATCAGGAGAAGCTAGATGAAATGTAAGCTGCACACATGATTTATACTTATGAGGCTATCTTTCAAATATGTGGTTTTTATGATTTTTGTTGACTGTTTGAATGGATTAATTTAGGCTGGCAGCATCTATTGAAGCAGAGGAACGTAGGAGGTTTGCTAACAATGCATCAACATCCTCTGCTGCTGCTGCTCTTCCTTCTGAGGAGGAGGATGGCAGTGATGAAGAAGTGATGATACTGGTGAGTTTATGCTCTGTAGGCTCTAGATGATTACCCACTGTCATTAAAGTCTACATAGATATTGCCGATCATGGTTGTACACTATACTTGGTCAGGATAGCTTAATCGATTCCCGTATTTGGGAAAGTCTGTCTTTCATCGTGTTGTGAGGTTTCTAAGTCTGAGTGCTAATTGATGCACATGTTCTCTTCTTGGCCTGTGTCGTAAATATTTTGGGGGTTATTGCATAGAATTTATTGTGCAGCCGCCAGAGCATGGTGAAGTTGATCCAGCTGTGTTAGCAGCTTTACCTCCATCGATGCAACGTGATCTTCTTGTTCAGGTTGGTGTCCTTATATACATTTTTATGGGGTTCGTGGTAGGTCAAATATGTTGCATTTTCCTTTCTTCTAATGTTGTCTTCCAATAGCTTGCTCTACATTGTTTCAATATATTATTCAGAATAGTGAAAAAGAGTCCTTTTTATCAGCCCATCAGCATCTCTGTTTTAATTTGTAGCCTTTTTGTCTGATTCTATTTATTTATTTTTTTGGATGGGTTTTTTGGGGGTTATTTGGTATAACAGCTCAAGGGAAAGAAGATGAAAAATTTGACCGTGGATGTTGAGAACCAGAGACAGATGAAGGATGATGACTCCAAGGGTAAGAAGATTTTGTCAGATGAAATTGATGTGCTTGCTTATACTCCAAACAATGATGATCTGGTATCGAGGAGTGACAATCAGGAAAAGCTAGATGAAATGTAAGCTGCCTACATGGTTGTAGTTTACAAGGGTAATTTAAGGTTTTATAAAACCTTTTTATGATTGTTTCTAATGAGTAAATTTAGGTTGGCAGCATCTATTGCAGCAGAGGAAAACGGGATGTTAGCTAACAATGTATCTGAATCTGGTGCTCCTTTTGCTTCTGAGGATGAGGATGGGAAAGAATATGAAGACGAAGATGAAGATGAAGAAATGATGCTGGTAAATTTCTGCTTGGTGGACATTTGGGGTTATTACCATTTGTTATTACAGTTGATGACATACTGTGTATTATGGTTATTGGGGAATAGAAATAAGATTATCACCTGCCTCTGTGGATATGGGTTTTGAGCTTATTTTGGGGGTATTGGATATGCTTGAAATGGGTCTGATTTCTGTGTGAATCAAACATTAGTAATGGGCTGTATGGGAACAAGATACTGTCACACTATTACCATATCTGTCAGACAAACACTTCTGATTATGGTTGGTTTGTACTATTATGTCAGGGTAGCTTTCTCAACACCCATAGTTAGGAAATAAAGACTCTCTTTGGAGTTTAGGTTTAGGCCTCAGTGTTAATCTTAACTTGAACTCTACCTGTGTCTATGCTTAGTATCATATATTTTGTCCACAGGTGGTCCCAATCTCAGGAAAAGGAGGATGATTGGGGTAGGTTGATGGCTAGCGTAAAATTTATTCATTCTATTTTTAATGAATCCATTATATATAATCGTTGGAGTGTCCCATATGACTTTAGATAGAATAGAATAAAGGAAAAAAATACATGTGGCCGACCCTTGCTACTCTATTAAGGATCCATAGCCGACCCCAAAATGTTGGGACCAAGGCTTTGTTGTTGTTTTTTTTGTTAATGTTTTCTTGCCCAACTTATTGATCTATATTATATATTGTTGGTTATTGCATTGAATTATTCTGCAGCCTGCAATGAATGGTGAAATTGATCCATCTGTTTTAGCTTCTTTGCCTCCATCAATGCAACTTGATCTTCTTGTTCAGGTAAGTGCTTCATATATATTGGTAATTAGTTCTTCTCAGCACAGGCAGTTTGGCTTTCACCTCCTCAATATCCCTCTTTTTTTTGACATTTATTATTGATGTCCTCTATGTAGATGAGAGAAAGATTGATGGCAGAAAACAGACAAAAATATCAGAAAGTCAAGAAGGTTGGTTCTAGAATGCCTTCATATGTATATCTGGTTCATGTTAAAGTATATGACAGGTTGCAAATATGGCATACTCTACCACTAACTAATAGAAGTTTTTTTTGATAAGTCACTAACTAATAGAAGTTGTCTGCTGTTAAAACCAGTCAGAACGTTATTCAGATGAGAAATGCATTTTGGCTTGCAATTGATTGATTGGAATTGCTGGGATGCACTGATACTTAAGTACTGTAGTGCTGAAGTGGGAAACCCTGCTTAATATTCCCCCAATCCCCCTTAAGTGCACTTAAATGGCAATGGTCCATGTCTGAGTTAACAGCAAAGTAGTGCAAACTAAATTCAAAGAAGCAGTGTCACTAATAAGAATGCATAACTATTAATAAAATTTTCCGGTCTCGTAGGTAAGACTATGGAGTAGGAAAGAAAAAACTTGCTTATTTTGCTAATTTCTTGCTTAAATTTGAAGTGTCTGTGGCTTATCTTATGGTGAAATTGTATAAAAAGTGAATGATAAAAGTGTATGTGGAAAGAAGTAATGCTTCTAGGAGGCATAGGGTGGTTTTGGTTGATTTATAATATACACCTAAGACTTCTGTGCTATGTTTGTTGATTTAGTGTTTGCACCTTTAGAGAGGAAATGAGATTCTAGTGGCGGAAGTTTTTGATTGTGTTAAGCGTTCTATTTTTTGTATTGATTTTTTTGTTATTTAAAATTTTTTATGTGTAATTGATTTGGGAAAAGAATTGTTAGTTCAGGAAACATATCATGCATACTTATGTCTAATTAATTATGTAATTATCAGTTTTTCCATTATTAGAACTCTTTATTTACACAAGGCATACTTTGGTGATACTTGGATTTTTCAGAATTCTTGAATTAAAGCAACATGTAAGGTTCCAAAGTCTTTTAGCACAGATTATTATATCATTTGATTGTATCCTCCTCACTTCATTAGTAGGATATCAGTTGTGTAAATGTATTATATAGTGGTAATATGTGCTATATAAGTTATATATTAAATGCGTCCAAGGTTTGGTTATTATTTGGAGGTCTCTCTCTATAATCTCATGGGATCTCTTATCGAAGAAATGTTTCCTTGCTTATTTTTGTACTTTTATTTGAATCTTTTGGATGTCATCTTATTACTGGTGCTTTTCTTGCACATTTAGGATCCTTCAAAGTTCTCTGAGCTGCAAATACAAGCTTATCTTAAAACTGTTTCTTTCCGTCGGGAGATAGATGAAGTGCAGAAATCTGCTGCAGGGAGGGGAGTAGGAGGTGTACAGACTTCTAGGATTGCATCTGAAGCCAACAGAGAATTTATTTTCTCGTCATCATTTACTGGTGATAAACAGTGAGTAATTGTCTTTTCAATATTTTGTTTGTTAATTATACATGACCTGTAGCGTGTACCTGCTTAAAAGTTGGAACTCATTTAATTTTTTAATTTAGTGAGGTTGTGTTTTTTTCTTTGGCGGGAGGGGTGGGGGGGGGGGGATTATTTTTCTTTCATTAGATTAATGACTTTTGTTCACCTACAACATTCTTAAATGTCTCAGAGTTCTTACGTCAGCCAAAGCACAGAGAAATGTAGATAAGAAACAAGATACACAGAGGGAGCGCCCTTCTCAAGATTCAACCAATAATGTAGCATCTACCAGTAAATCTGATACCGTGACTAGTTCAGTAGAGGGGCTCAATGAATCTAGAACGGTTTCTGATGACAATATTGAGACATTTCTGGATGAGAGGGGGCGTTTTCGTGTCAGTAGAGTAAGAGCCATGGGGATCCGTATGACCCGTGATATACAAAGGAATTTGGATTTGATGAAAGAGATTGAGAATGAGAGTGCAAATTTGAAAAAGATTGCAAATACTCGAACTATGCTCAATAGAAGTGAAATTAGTCTCCCAGTAAGTTTTCCTAGTGAAGGTCAGTCTTTAGAAACTTCACATGACAGAAATAGTGAATCTGTTGATTTGAATCAGAGAAATGAGGAATCCATGTTAAAAATTGATTCTTCCATAGAGATATCCTTTGAGGATGAGGGGGATAACAAATGTCTTGATTGTGATGATGATCTATTTGCTTGTTTAGCAGCTGTAAATCCAGTAAGAATCACTACTGACAACATCCTGTCAAGGAAGCAACCTTCTAATTCTGATTCAGACTGTGACTGGGAGGAAGGAATCATCGAAGGGAAAGGTAACAATTTTTCTAATGATGTTAGAGGGGAAATTACGCCCTCCCTTGAGGAAGGTAACGTTAATGATGAGAGTGAGGTGGAATGGGAGGAAGGAGTTTGTGACTTCCCTAAAAGCACCTCCTCTTGTCAAGCTGAATCAAGAACAGTTTCTAAAGGTTGGTTGGAAGAAGAGGCTGATATGCAGGAGGCAATAAGGAGGAGTCTTGAGTATGCAGGGGATAAGGAAGCTAGTCTTAATATGCCTCAATATGAGAACATTTCCGCAGAAAATGTTCATGAAGGTATTGGACTCTTTGAACAAAAAAACAATATGGTTAAGAAGCTTTTGCCGGAGGAGAATGGAGCTAAAAAAAATGAATCATTTTGTGAAATTGTGGATGGAGTGGAGAAGCCAGATAATGTGGCTGGAATAACTGTCTCAGAAGCCATTAATTCTTCTGGGAGTCAGTCAAACTCATCTGTGGCTTATAATTCTGATCACTCCAGAATGCTGATAAATAAGCCATGTGAAACCTATGTAGGTTCCTGTTCTGAACAATCAACGCAAGATGCAAGCAAGAAGGGAAGTTTGTACAGAAAAATGCCTTGTGCTGAATCTGTGAACCCTATGGAAAAGGAGGCCCCTGTGATTGCAGAACAACTTTTGGATACATTTAGTGCAGGTGCTAGCTTATCTACTTTTCCTAACAGGGGTTCAGAGGGTAGTTCTCATATTGCTGATGCCATATCTGGTGCCAATACCAATAGCATTCGCATTGGTGATAAGATAAATGACACTGAAGCTGAACCAATACATTTTAATGATGAGGCTGACCCTGCCTTTCCTCTGAAGAAGTTATCCACAAAATACTTAACAAATGACATTGATTTTCCGCAGAAGTTGGCTGCAGAAAATAAATATGACAATCATGCTGAGGAAAGGGAGCAAAACAAGGGAAAAGATCCCTTTGAGGTAAATGAAAATTTGCAGTTTGAAGTCGCAGAGGCTAATTTGGAGGAGGAAATGCTAATTCTAGATCAAGAATATATGAATCTAGGAGATGAGCAGAGAAAGCTTGAGCGTAATGCAGAAAATGTCAGCAGCGAGATGTTTGCAGAATGTCAGGTGTGGCTCAAAGTTTTTAGTACTTGAATAATATATATGTTCACAATTAACTGGTTAGTAGGAATGGCTTGATTTTCTATATTTTTTTTGTGCCTGACATATTATTCACTCATCTCTTAATAACTAATTATAGTGGGAGGGCCAAATCCACTCGTAAAAAAGAAAGTTCATTGCCTACAGCTCATAAAAGGCTTTTTAAACTTTTTTTATATGCATATTATGCGCACTCTATAATGTGTATTGATTTTTGGATGTGGTTGAATTAAAAAATGTGAATTTTGTTGCACTTGATGCATCTTTTGAACATTCAACTTCCTGGAATGAGTTGGAAGGTTATAAGGTACATTCTTTCCTTTGCTCATGCATATATGTTTTACTTGGTCAAATAAATACTTTTGCATTTGGTTGGTTTTGAGGAATTTTGTTTTTACTTTCTGTAAGACCTCTTTTCAGTGAGTTACAGTATTTCTTGGAAAAAGATAAATCCATTTTAATTTTGATGAATCTGCAGGAACTACTGCAGATGTTTGGATTGCCTTATATAATTGCACCGATGGAAGCAGAAGCTCAGTGTGCTTATATGGAACTTGCAAACCTTGTTGATGGTGTTGTGACTGATGACTCTGATGTGTTTTTGTTTGGGGCAAAAAGTGTTTACAAGAATATATTTGATGATCGAAAATATGTCGAGACATACTTCATGAAGGTCTGTGTTTGATGGAGCGTCATGTCAATTCTCCCTATTCTAAGTCCCAAATATATATTTATTTTGAATTTATTTTATTCTTTCTAGAGTATATAATCTTATCTTTGTTTTCAGTTTTCTTTGTCAGGCTTTGTTAGACGAGATTATTTACCTAAATTCTGATCTTGGAAGAATTTTGTTGCCATTGTTCTTCTAGAAAAAGTACTTTTGATTTCTTGATATGGAATTTTTTTTCTAAGGGGGGGTGGGGGGGGTGGGGGGGTGAGGGTTTGGTGTTGAAGAAAACCCTTCTGCTTTTTTGGTCATTGCTAATTTCATTGATCTGATTCTTTTGCTGTTGGCTTTGTGAGTTGCATATTGAAATATTATTTTGTTCAACTAGAGTGGAGACTTTCATTTTAACTTGGACCTTTATTTCTTGTTCCCTTCCTAGTGCTCTATCTAGTTACTTGGGGTCCCCTTTTCCTTTTTTATTCTTCATTTTTTTTTTAAATAATTAAATTTGCAGTGCAGTCTTCTTATATCAATTGTTCATGCATTTTATTTGTCAGGACATTGAGAAGGAGCTTGGCCTGACAAGAGAAAAATTAATTCGGATGGCGTTGCTTCTTGGAAGTGATTATACTGAAGGTGTCAGGTAATTAACTGCAGCAGATTTGACTTCTTCTGTGATTGGGAGCTTATGCTAGTCTTTAGGTCAGGTTTTGCCACAGATATCTTTGATTTTTCCCTGTTGCAGAATTTTTTTTTGGGTGAATTTACTTGTTATGGTATCTTGTGCTATTGCTCATTGTCATTTATGATAGTAGAAATTAAAAATGTTTATTTGTTTTCACTGTATTTTGAATGTAGTGGGATTGGCATTGTCAATGCTATTGAGGTTGTAAATGCATTTCCTGCGGAAGATGGCCTCCATAAATTCCGGGAATGGATTGAGTCACCAGATCCCACCATCCTTAAGAAGTTTGATGCTGAAACAGGATCAAGTTCGAAAAAAAGGGGACCTAAAGTTAGTGATGGTTTGAATTGCTCAAAAAGCAATATAAATGATGTGTCTGCATTGGACCAAAACATTTCCCAAGCTCAAGAGCAGAAGCAGTCTGTAATTGACATGCAAGACATAAAGCAGATTTTCATGGATAAGCATGTAATTGTCAAGTTCCCTGCCTTTTATTATTTATGGAAGAATTGCAATTTCTCTATTTTTTTTAATATTCTATACTCTCTTATCCTTAAACAGAGAAATGTGAGCAAGAACTGGCACATTCCTTCTTCATTTCCAAGTGAAGCAGTTATAACAGCCTACTCTTCCCCACAAGTGGACAAGTCAACTGAGCCTTTCACATGGGGAAAGCCAGATCATTTTGTTCTTCGCAAGTGAGCTATTTCTTGACTTTTAACTTCTAGGTTTTTTGAATTCCAGCTTTTATGTTGATTATTCTCCATATTTAGATACGGAGAAAAATGTGAGAACTTGTCTATAATTTTAGAGATTTACAGCTAGGTTCAGTGTACTTCTTTCTGTTTCATGAATTGAAGGTGGTCTGTCTACTGTCTTCCTGCTAAAGTTATCTACTACTAGAGTCTTAGTTTGAATGAGAAGTTGTTTTTTTTTATCATATTAGTTCATGTAATTTTTTGATATTGTAGACATTCTCTAACATATTGGGGTAATTTCTTGTGTTGGACTGCATTTTTTATTGATGTTCAGTTTGTAGATTGCATGTTTGAAATGATATCTTTATAGATAACTTTGTGAAAGCTTATGCCCACTGCTTCCGGTATGTGGTTTCTGTATGCATCTTACTATATCATGGCATAGATTATTCTGTGTGTTTGACATGTTTTTGAAATGCATGATGATTATCAAATGATTATTGTTATTGTTGGTTTTATTTTTTTTGCGTACAGATTGTGTTGGGAAAAGTTTGGTTGGGGTAGCCAGAAGGTAGATGAGTTGATAGTACCTGTTCTGAAGGAGTACGCTAAACATGAGGTTAGGGGCTCAAGCACTCTCTCTGCCCACCCTCTCCTCTCTCGTTCTCTGTGTCTCTCTCACATGTTCACGCAGGCAGTCTTATCTAGCATTACCTAATACTAAATAAAATTATTTGATGCATATAATCTCAGAGACCTTCATTTTGTTTGCTGTCATATTCTCAGTTATGGATTCATTCATCTGTCTCTTATTTTGAAGAATGATGCTGATAATGTTTGTTGCTTGTTTGGTGAAGACTCAATTACGGTTGGAAGCATTTTACACTTTTAATGAACGATTTGCAAAAATTCGTAGCAAGAGAATTAAGAAAGCTGTTAAAGGAATCACTGGAAACCAAGCCTCAGAGTTGATGGATGATCCCTTGCAAGAGGTTTCTAAAAGTAGAAAGAAAAGAAGAGTAAGCCCTGCTGAACCTGGGGATAAAAACTTTGAAAAGCCTTCAAAGAAAATAAAGGAGAGTGATGTTCAGAATCAGAGTAAATATTCAGAAAAATCTACACCCAAGCAGTCAAGGAAAAGGAGGAATGGTGGGGAGTCTGTTCCATCTATAGAGGAGAATCTAGAAACAACTATGGAGGAAGAAGGCAGGCGAAATAAGAACAGAAGATTGCACTGGAAAGGAAGAGGCAGAGGAAGAGGGAGAGGCAGGGGAGTAGGCCGAGGAAGGGGTAAAAGAAGTTCTGGTTTGGAATCTTGTGAAAGCAGCGAGGATGACAGTAGTGATGAACAAGAAGTTCTTGTGGACAAGATAGAAGGGCCAGAAGAAGCGAGAAGGGTAAGTTACAATCTTTTCTATGCTCCATTAATAATTATGCGGAAATATCACTATCAAGGAGTTAGTGCCACCATGCCTTCTTTCGAATATACAATGTGCTTTACCATTCAATTTGTATTGTGACCTCAGAAATGTATGCAATTGAAGAGAATAATTTGTTGTATTATTTTCTTTCTTCCTTTGGCCAACTTTAACAATTATATTTCTGCATATTGTCCTGCTTGTATCTTTCAGTCAAGGCGATTTCAGAAGCCTGTGAATTACAGTGTGAATGACTTGGAAGCTGATGATGCAGACAAGTCATCAGACCGAAGTGATAAAGGATACTCTGATGAAGAGGCAGTAGAATTAGATCTATCTTCGGCCCAGGGTGTAAGTGGAGATGCCGCTGCTGGTCATGACGAAAAGAAACAACATGATTCAGGAGCTCCTGCTCTTGAGGAGCACTTGCATAGAGACAATGTAGAAACGGGTGGCAGGTTTTGCACTGACAAATTTGAAATTGGTCAACCAGATGTGAGCCCACATGGCGATTCTTTTGAGGCTGAGTTTTCCAAACACTACCTCGAAATAGGAGGTGGATTTTGCTTGGATGAAGATGAGACACAGAATGACCAAGATGGAGCTCATGACCCAACTATGGCTACTGCCTCAGGAAATGCTGAGCTATCCCACTGCTCTGGTTTAATGGATGAAGCAGATCTTGATTGTGGTTCAGTTCAATTTAACTTGGGCCCTAAAGGTGCCTTAAATGAAGCCCAAGATAGTGAGAAGACAGACGCATATGATACCGAGTCCAAACTGGACCATCTAAATGCCTCAAGTAATGATAATAATTCCAAGGAGCATGTGTCCCTGCAGGATAACGCTAAAAATGATACTGGGACCACCTCTGTTGGAGGTCTAAGTGCTATGCCTTTTTTGAAAAGAAAGCGAAGGAAGAGCTAAAACCAGTAAATTAAGGGTGTTTTTAGATCAGTTTATTCTCCTTTTGTTTTTATTTATGATGAAAATGCACTTTTGGTTCCTATATTTTGGGTCATTTCTCAATTTGGTGCCTAAATTGATTTTGTTCTTAGGTTAGTCCTTGATTTTTTTAAATCGTTTTTAAAATGGTCCCTGCCGTCAACTCGGTAACAGAAAAATCTGAAGTGGCAAACGGAGTGCATAGATGACATGTTAGATGCTGATGTGGCTAATAAAACAACATCAATAAATACCACGTCAGCATCCATGTCAGCATTTTAATTAATAAAAAAATAAAATTTTAAATTAAGGTGAAAAAATTCAAAAAAGAAAAAAAAAAAAAACTTTCTTAGAATAACATTGTTCATATTCTTCCCTGGGACATGAACTTCATGCTTCATGTTCTTCCCCAAATCAAACCCATAAATATCCAATAAATCAAACCAAATAAATCGAAGAAATCAAACTCACAAACCACCCAATAAATCTAAGAAATCAAACCCACAAACATCTAGTAAATCAAACCCAATAAATCCAAGAAATCAAACCCATAAACCTCTAGTAAATCAAACCCAACTAATTTCTTGGATTTATTAATAATAAATCCCCATTCTCTACCGCCAATTTCAATTCCTAGCTCACATCTTTCAAACTCCAAATCTCTGCGAATCGAAAAAAGAGTTTTGTTCTATTTCTGTTCTAACAAATATGTATATATATAAAACAAAAAAGCTTTGAACAAACCTTTATCCTAATTTGAAAGTAAAGCAGAAATAGAAACAGAAACACATGGATTATAATTTCCCAGATCTACACCAAACCCACTTCCTCTACTAACGAATTCAGATCACCAACTAGCCTACGTTTTTTCACAATGTCAGATCTGACGTTTTCGGAGCCGCAATCCCACATTGACCACTTCAACCGTCTTCCCGACTCTATCCTCCTTCTGATCTTCAACAGGATTGGTGATGTTAAAGCCTTGGGTTGGTGCTGCGTTGTTTTGCACCGCTTCCACTCTCTCGTCCCTCAAGTTGACAATGTCGTCGTTTGGGTCGACTGCGTTATCTCCGATGACGACGACTCTTCGTCTTCTTCTCTTTCTGCCCCGACTATCTCCTCTTCCACAGTTTTGAGTAATGATGTATAGAGAGAGATTGGGAGATTGTTATTAATATATGGTTTTGAGTAGTGATGTCATGTTTATGGGTTTGATTTGGGGAAGAACATGAAACATGAAGTTCATGTCCTGGGGAAGAAGAAGAACAATGTTCTTCTGAAAAAGTTTTTTCTTTTTTTGTTTTTGATTTTGAATTTTTTCAGTTTAATTTTTTTAAAATTATTTTTATTTTTTTAAAAATTATTTTTATTTTTTTATTAATTAAAATGCTTACTTGTCATTAAAATACTGACAAGGATGTTGTCATGGTATTTATTGATGTTATTTTATTAGCCATATTAGCATCTAACATGCCATCTATGCACTTTGTTTGCCACCTCAGATTTTTCTGTTACCGGGTTGACGGCAAGGACCATTTTAAAAACGATTTAAAAAAATCACTGACTGACTTAGGAGTAAAACCAGTTTAGGGACCAAATTGAGAAATGACCCAAAATATAGGGACCAAAAATGCATTTGAGCCTTTATTTATTTATTTTGGTGTATATCACTCGCTATTCCCCCTTTTCATTTATAAGAGCTTATCAGAAATGCAGTTATAGTGAGGTCCACCAAGATTGTTTTTTTGAGCTTCAAGAGGGGAATTAAAGCTTAAATTTGTACAGAAATTGTATATCATTGACAGTTTTGAAGAAAACAGATCAATTTAAATATGAAATGATATGAGAATGTTGAATATTTTACATCTGGATCTGATTTGTCACGTGTGTCCAATAAGGTTAGGTAGAGTGTGTCATTTGATGTGACGTAAGTTTTGGATTGTCAATGAAATTACAGTTGTGTAGTACAATTTATCAAGTTGAAGAGGAGAAAATCTCGTCAAAATCTTTGTTAATCCTTCTATTTATTAGTTTATTACTGTTCCCACTAATTTTAAACCCATAATCTGCTTCTTCGAGTAATAAACAAGCATTATTTTAAATATGGATGATAATGAGAATCATTACATAATTGATGCCTTTGTCCATTCGGACAAAGATATATTGATTGCCTGGGGTCTGTCTCTCACTGAAGAGAAATACTTTTGGTGAAAGCATTTGAGAGAGAGAGAGAGAGAGAGAGAGAGAGAGATGGATGTAAATTATTACAAGGATGGAGTACTGCCCTTTGCAGCACTGGTTATGGTAGAGGTTTGCAACGTGGGCATGGTGACACTAAGCAAAGCAGCTATGACAAGTGGGATGAGCAACTTTTCTTTTGTTGTTTACTACAATGCTCTTGGCACCTTCATCCTTTCCCTGTATTACATCTTCCACCGCTACAGGTTCCTTTTCTTCTCTTAATTCTTTGAGTTCATCAAACACTAAATTTCTCATGTGAATTATGCCCACCAAAAACTGCTTTTTTCTTGTTTATTTGCAGAAGCAGGGGACCTCCTCTCACTTTCTCCCTCCTCTTAAAGTTCTTCCTCCTTGGACTCCTTGGGTAGCACATTCTATTTAAAGCTTACTTTTTTGGATTACTTTTTGGGATTTGGATAATTTTATAGACTTAAGTGACAATTATTTTGAACAGCATATTATCACCCAAAAAAAAAAAAAAAACCTTTATATTGCAGGATTTGTTTGGAGCAGATTTGTGCTATTGCAGGTATCAAATACAGCTCTCCAACTCTTGCAATGGCTATGGGAAACCTTATTCCAGGTTTTACATTCTTGCTTGCTGTCATTTTCAGGTAAGAAAATAGGATAAGACAATAATGGTATTTAAAATTATGGAAGTAGGGGGATTATTAATTTAATTTATTTTGGGTGGGGAGCAATGTCTGCCGTAGAAGTTGTTTGTTCTGTTGGACTATTTAGTATCTTATGTTTCACTGAATATGAGGGTTGGTATGAAGTTAACTTATATTAGCACATCCATGTTATACATTTCTATTTGTCATAAGTTTCCAAGAAAATGTTTTGTACTTCATAATCATTGGGCTCATTGTATATGTTTGCTGGGCATCATGATCCATGTGATTTATAGATTAAACATAATGTTGTTTTTTTCTTTTTCTTTTTTATAATTGTTTTATACATTTAGTATATCATAGTATTGACAATGATCCCCAAATATATGATGTCAGTTGTATTAATATAATTTCTTAATAATAATAATTATTTTTTTTTTTTTTTTGACAATAGGATTTGAACTTTGGCTTTATTGGTTAGTTTTGGGTTTCTGGCTACCATGGTTATTTGCTGCTGTCTGTGTATGTTTTATAATTTTTCCCTTCCCCTTTAATCTATCATGTATTACTAATTTCTAGGATGGAAAAACTAGCTCTGAGAAGTACAAGCAGTCAGGCTAAAATTATAGGCACCATAGTATCAATATCAGGAGCATTCATAGTGACTTTCTATAAGGGGCCACCAGTTTTTGAGGCTTCATCCTCTTTTAAGACCTCTCTTCAGCAAAATCTCGCACAAATGTCAAACTGGGTTCTTGGAGGCCTTCTCCTTACAATCACTTGTCTGTCTTCTGCAACATGGAACATTTTTCAGGTAATATTAATGTACCTCCAAATTTAACAGCTTACCATCCCAAATTTTCAAAATTTTTTTTTTTTTTTTTTGGTGGACTATGACAGACCATCTTGCAGTTCTTCATTGTAGTTGAAAAGTAAGATGGGTAGATGAGTAGTTAAAAAGGTACTGATCTTGATTGCTATTCCAGGCAGCAATTATTAAAGAGTACCCAGAAAAAATGACCCTAGTCTTTTTCTCCTGCTTCTTTGGGACCATCCAATGTGCAGTTATCTCTTTAATTGCAGAAAGAAATGTAAGTTCTTGGGCACTGCAACCCAGGATTCGAGTGATTGCTGTTATCTATGGGGTATGGCAAGTCCTTTCCAGCTATATGTACTTTGTAACAAGTTTGCCCATTTTTTTCTTTCTATTTTCTACTATGATTCATATGAAAGCATAAGAAATTTTACAAATTGGGTTTTGGAAACATCTCACTTTTTTATTGAACGATGATTGACTTCAATTCAGGCAATTAGTGGGAGTGTCATCCGTAACAGTGTTTTAGCTTGGTGTTTGCAAAAGAAGGGGCCTGTTTATGTGGCCCTGTTCAAGCCGCTAGGCACTGCCATTGCGGTTATCATGGCAATCATATTCCTTGGTGAAATTCCTCATCTTGGCAGGTAAATTTTAATCTAGTTCATTCATCTTCAAATATAAAGATATTAAACCTTCTTGACTTCTTGTCATCCCAATCATATTCCTGCTAATGACAATATTTCTTTTTGACGCAATGATGTTCATGTTCTTAAATTATATCAACTGAGCATTAATAATGTGCAACTTTGTCATCTTTGCAGTTTGATTGGTTCTATTGTAATTGCCTTTGGATTTTATACTGTGATGTGGGGGCAAGCCAAGGAGAAAGTAATTGTTGGTGACAGTGTTCATTGCTTGGAATCATCCACCCAAAAGACCCCACTTTTGCAAAACACATAATGCAAAGATACAAGAAAGTTTTATAAGAATATCCATACACATGCAAGCACAAATGTTAAATATCCAACCAACCAGTACGGTACAACCAACAGTGAGTACTTTTTGCTTTTGGCCTATGGCGTTGCACTACTTCCACCATCCATGGAATGACAATCGACAGGGAGATGATAAAGGCTAACGCCGCATAACTAAAATATTATTGCCAATTATTGTACAATTTAGGCATGGTACATGAGAGGAAGCATGGGATCAGAAACTTCATAGGGTAAATTTTTCCTAGAGGGATTAAATATCTATGATATGTTCTGATATTTAAAGTTAATAAACCAAAAAAGTAGTGGCTTATTCGCCAATGCAGCTTCTTTGTGTATAGTTACAACTTTCAATGTTATAGTTTATCCTTCGGCGTTTTTTACTTTTCCCTTTTTTACCCCCTGCATATTGGTCAAATATCATAAATTACATGCATATTGTGCTAGATTGAAACTATAACTTTGAAAATGACATTATCCTAATTTTGAATTAGAATTAAACTTATTCCTATTTGCCAATCAATCTGGTGAAAGTTGAAAAGGCTTGTAAGTTGTAACTGAATACAAATGAACCATCATGAACCACCAGTTCTGTTGACTATTTCCACCAATCCAGCACTAAGTAATGTTTAGGCTTAGGTAGCAGTCCATGTACTACAGTATCATGGTTTGAGAATTAAGCATGATTGAAATTGAGTTTGTTGGCCTTGCTCAGAAATAATTACACATGGCTTGAATTGAAAGGTTTTTATTTCAAAAAAGAAATTCAGAATACACTGAAAAATCAAAGGTGAATACATCTACAACACAAGTACATGAGGCTGGACACTATCTTTTCCAACAGCTACAACCTGAGATATCGCATGAACTACCTACTCACAATATACACCCGAACTCTATATAGCAAACCCCAAAATCTACAAAATTTATTAGAAAAAAAAAATCTACAGAATTCTTATCAGTCTCTACTGTCATATATAAACAAATTTCTTTTACATTTTCATTTGCAGATCTCCATTTCCAAGGGTGGATAATCTCTAAATGATCCCACTGTCCAAAGTTTAATGAGAAAAAAGCAATATTTTGCAAAAGCAGAAATATCAAAATTCTTAGTGGTTTCAGTTTTATTGATTTACCACCAGGGGAAAACAAAACAAACTGAACTTGATGATTCCAGCCAACCAATCAATATGTGTCACCATCTGCCCTTTTCCACAAGCAAAAGCAATGATGGCATTACTGAGAGATATTAATATGAATGAATGGTTTTAATATATATGCTATATAGTCCCAAGATTCTGGGATGGGTTAGGAATTCTCAATAGACTAATCAATTTTGATCATATATATTTCTGTTCTATTAATATATATATATATATATTTCTCTATTCGTTGATAGATCCTTTTTCCTCTATAGACCAAGAAGCAAAACCAATAATGCTGCATAGATATAATAGAAATCACAGAGAGAGAGAGAGAGAGAGAGAGAGATGGCATAGAACAGTTGTTATAAGGATGTTCTGCCATTTTCAGCCATGGTTTTAGTAGAGTGGACGAAGGTGGTCTTAAACATCTTGTTCAAAGAAGCAAGTTTGAAAGGGTCGAGTTACTATGCCTTATCCACTCTTGTTCTTCTTCCCTTGGCCTTCATGATCTTTCACCGGTCTGTCTCTTAATTTGATTCTCTATACTGTACACAAAATTTTTGATAAACCAATGAAAAATACTTGCTCTTAAAAAAAAATTTCTTACTAATTTTTTATACCATATATTTAGATCTTCCAACATTCAAGTTTTCTGTCCTCTGTAGAATTATCCTCCTGAGAGTAATTGGGAAAGAAAATTTTACACAAGAAGCTATTGTTTTTTTAGTTTTCATTTGTAGGAAATGAAAATGGGTTAAAACAAAAGATGAGTATTTTTCTTTTCTTTTTTGATGTAAGAGATAGAGAGTATTTTTCTAATATTGATTGGTTATGTGTGGGAAGGCAGGTCTGTAACTAAGGTGTGTGGCTATAAAGGCATAAAATACAGTTCACCACTCTTGCTTCAGCCATCAGCAATCTCACACTGGCTTTCACTTTCATACTTGCTCTAATTATCAGGTTTCTTTCATTCTTTCTTATTGTTCATCAGACTTTTATTTTTGTTTCTGTTTATGTCTTTACATAATTTTTTTTCTTTTTGAATGAATTAACTTATTATAATTGATTGCTTGTATTTAATGCAAGTGCACCATTATTTATGTCTCTTATTTCTAGCCATGTACTTGGTGGACAAGAATTGTTAAATCACTGGTTATTTCAATGATTCTTATGGACAACACCTTCTACTGATGAAAGTCATTAGGAGTAGAATATTATTTGTTTGTTTATCTGAGCTGTTTTACATTCCTTCTCCTTTTAATATTATAAGGGTGCTTCAAAAAGGATGGAAAAGCTTTCTTTAAGAAGCTCAAGTACTCAGGCTAAAATCATGGGCATTGTAGTATCAATATTGGTGAATTGGCAGTGGTTCTCTATGAGGCCCTGCAATCATATAGATCAAATCTCAATCACCATCCCTTTCAGTTCATTTTCCTCTAAGCTCATCACTATTGAATTGGGTCATAGGTGGCCTTCTACTTGCTGTTGAGTACCTTCTACTTGTTCATAGCATTTTACAGATTCAAGTTATGAGAATATTGCCATCAGAGCTAATTGTGGTGTTCGTATGCAACTTGTTTGCGACAGTTATATCTGAACCAGTATCTTTAATGCTAGACATGAACTTAAGTGGTTGGAGACTAAGGGCTGATATAGCATTAATGGCCATTGTATCCTCGGTATGAAACTAATGGACTACCGTGACAAAGAAGGCTATTGGTAACTTCAGACCAGAGGAATTCTCTCTGATCAGGGATTTGCTTCAACCTTCAGCAACATTGTCTACACTTGAATCCTGCACTTGAAGGGACCTCTGCATGTCAATCTTCAGGCCACTGTCAATTGCCACAACAGCTGCTATAGGTGTCATATTCATTGGTGATGCTCTCTATCTTGGGAGGTATAGTATTCTCTCCCTCACACACGGACATTAATTTTCCCACCTTTGGGAGTTGAATATTAAAATAAATTCAAAGAAGCAGATGCTATTTCCATGACTGGATTATATTTGGTTCTTAATAGTTCACTTGTCATTTTTTTTTTCTTCCTAACGTTGCATTGTTGATGGAACTATAATAATATCAATTGTGTTTTATGCAGTTCTATGGGGAAAGGCAATAATATTTTGCACGTCATACACACATTTCAGTTCAAAAATTAAATTGTACAATGTGTGCATTAACAATTACCCTTTTGATATGTATATATTTCTCTCTCAAGCCATTATCAGTAGCCACTGCAGTTGCTAAGAGTGTCGCATTCCTTGGTAATGCTCTTTATCTTAGGAGTATATAATTCTCTCTCTTTCTCACAAAAATGCACAAATATAGAGACACAGATTCCCTTTTCCTCCGGACTAGAACAGTTATCAGAGTACTATACCAAGAAGAAAAAATCAGCTATTGCATGTGCTAATTGCCTTGCATATATTTTTCACAATTCATTGTCCTTTTCTTCCTAATGTTGCAGCGTTATTGGAGCAATGATATTTTCAATTTGATTTTAATCTGTCACATGGGCAAAAGCTAAAGAAGAATTGAGAGAAGCCTATTGCTATGGTAGCTTGGGATCTTTGGGATCCTCGTCTGATGATAAGACCCCTTTGTTGGAGAGCTATATATTTGAAGGTATGGGATCCAAACCATTCTCATGTGATTTAAACCAGGACAGTTTGAACCATATATATATATATATATATATATTGGTTAAAAAACGATGCATCAAAAAACTAAAACACTACACCAAGTTCAGGACACAGCCTGTTAAAATACACTCCAGTACAGTCATCCTCAAAAGCAGAAAGAACCTCCACAGGCGGACTATTAAACAAAAGAAAATGTAACTCCTGTTCGGCACCCATTCTAGCGAGCATATCAGCACACTGGTTAGCTTTCCGGTAGCAGTGATTAAACTCGATTTGCTGAAATGTTGCCGCCAGCTGCCTGCAATCATCCAAGATAGGAGATATTACATGGTTTTCATAATCTGGGTTTTTAAACACATCCACAACTGCTTTTGCATCTAGCTCAACAATAAGGCAAGGTATGTTCATATTACAGCAAAGCATAAGCCCATCCCTAAACCCCCACAGCTCTGCAACAAAGCTTTTTGTTGATATATATATATCATCTCAGCAAGGCAGCAGCTTATGTACAAACTTATACATTATGCACGGATCCTTTGGAAGAAACCCAACAATACGACAAATAGTCTACAACTCAAACTGAAATTTTAGTGTCACCTATGGAATAAACACTATAGGACAACAACAATATTAAATAAAGAAATGTATATTACTAACAGAGGAGCCATGCTAGTACCAATAAATAGCCACTGGAATGACCAAGATTCAAACCCCCCATCAAATTTGAACTACCAATATTAGTTATTGGATGAAAGAATTTATCAAAACTATGCAAATTACCTCATTATGGTACAGTGAAAAGTTATCGAGGTCCTGATAGAATTGAAGGAAATAATGAAGAAGCAGCAACTATGTGCACTTCCTGATTTTCAACTCCAGCTCTCATGTTTGGTAAAGATGGATTGGAGAAGAAGTAATCTAGGTCAGATTCAACATTCACAGCACCCTCTAAGACCTTAACCACCATAGACATGGAAGGCCTCCTTGTGAAATCATTTTGCAAACACCATGCTGCAACTCTCATCGTATTCACAACTTCACCTCCATGTAATTGCATATCTTCACTGCACTTATCAACCAAATCGAGCAACCGATCCTCCACAATATTTTTCTTGAAAAGATCAAGTAGATGCATTGCTTCCTCTGGCTGAGAGTGATCAAAATTTCTCCTTCCACACAAAATCTCCAAGAGTACTACTCCAAAACTATAGACATCTACCTTTTCTGTAATCATTGAACTCAACCATTCTGGAGCCATATAGCCAGGAGTCCCTCTCATGTTTGTCACAACTTGGCTTTGGTCATGGTCAACTAGTTTAGACAACCCAAAATCAGAGACTTTTGCATTAAAATTCTCATCTAAGAGGATGTTATGTGGTTTTATATCCAAGTGAACTATCTTTTGCCTACAATCCTCGTGTAAATAAGATAGTCCCCTTGCAATTTCAATGATGATCTTCTTTCTAAGTTTCCAATCAAGCAACATCTCAGGATTTTTGTGAAATACCCATCTATCTAAAGACCCATTAGACATGTACTCATAAACAAGAAGCCTATGATATTTCTCAGCACAAAATCCAATTAGTCTTACCAAATTAATATGATGGATGCTGCCAATTGTTTCAACTTCTGCCAAAAATGATTTCTTGATCTGACTAAAACTATCAAGACACTTCACTGCAACTTTTGTGCCATCAAGTAGAGTCCCTTCAAAAACTGTGCCAAATCCTCCCCTACCCAGTTCCTTATTGAAATTTTCTGTTATTGCTTGTAAATCATCATAAGAATATCTTGTGGGCATCCCCGGTACATGATCCAAATAATACTCCTCTGCTTCATCTGCATTTTCCTTCTTCCAAAATAGTAAAGCAAAGATTCCAATTAAAAGAAAAATAACAAGCAAAGATCCGAGGCTAGATCCCATTATTACTTGTTTCTTCTTTCTATGGTTTGTCTGCTGGTTTGTCTGCTGTTGAATAGGATTTTGGACCTTAATGTATACTTTGAAGTCTGTATTATCTTGATCAACGGCCATAAGTGAATAAATTTGGGATAGTAAATAGCAATTCCCTAAACTTTTGCTTGAATTATAAAAAGCAGCTTTGCACGAACAATCTTTTAAGCAAGCCTGTTTACAACTATCTAAATTTATATGTTGATGAGCTGGATTTATACCTGGAGGGTCTTGAGTAAAGGGAAAGTATGTGATCTCCTTGAGCTCTAAAAGAATGTGATTTTTGGAAACTTCACAAGACAAGGGAGTAATCAGGGAGCAGCCATGGTCAGGTTGCGTTTCCTTTGTGGCCTGAAAATAGCCTGTTGCATTTATAGGTCTAGGACAGCTACACTGGCCGTTACTACAAATACCGTAATTGCCGCAAACTGTAGGGAAAAGACAGGGTAGAACTTTTAATCTATCGAAAAAATCGAATACCTCCCCCCAAAGTATATCATACACTTTCAAGCGTCCATTGTCAGCCCCGAGTGTCATATACCGATTTGGGAAGAAGTTTGATGAAGGAAGAGGAAAATCTGTATTTGTATTGCTGGAGAAAGTCATTCTGTCCTCAAGAAATTGAATATGACTGGTGTTATCACTTGTATAAGTAAAATAGCGTTGGGGAGGATTAGAACTGACATAAGCAAAGATTCCTTGCCTGGTGACATGGAGCGAAAACAATCCTCCTTGACTAGTGAGTTGCTGCCCTGCCACCAATTTTTGGCCAACAACCAGTGTGTCTGTTGGGTGATCAAAAGACTGCCAAACTGTTGCACTCTTGTCATCCAAGAGCTGGAGGTTGCACATTTCGGTTAAGTTTAGGCCAGCCACAGATTTGCTGAGGATGTTCGTGGACCACACTGTAGTTCCTTTAGCATCTTTTAACACCAAACCTTTTTCTGAAGTAAGCTGCAAAGTCGCATTAATGCTAACCGGATTCTCTGGGTTAGCAAACCATACTACTTTTGGATCTTTAGATTTCGAAATATTGACAGCGTTGACGTCGTCATAAGAAAGAGTGAAAATGGCAAAGACATGAGTGTTGCGCGTTTGATTATAGAAGAAGCCACAGCCACAACCAGTCTTAAAATAATGGTTGAATTCACGTGCAAGTATGATTCTCGCAAATGATCCATCATCAAATTTCACAGAATCAGGAGCGGAAAGACTGTTGGTCCATGAAGTAGAAGCGTTTGGAGTCAGATAACTGAGAGCTGGCAAGGCTGTGACTAGGATTGGACAACATGGTGTTAGAAATAGAACAAGATAAAGCAGAACAGCACAGGAAGCCCAGCTTGTACACATTGTCTGCAAAGTAAAACACAGTCCAGAATCAAGAAAGGCCAAGTATACACGGAAAGGGAAATTGATTTTTCTGTAGTATAACTATAAAGTTCCTTCCGTTCCGCCTCTTTGACTGTAAAATGATAAACTTATTGTTGAATCGTTGCTTCAACCACTTCGACGACTTGACGAGAATAATAATTTTAATATAACGTCTCCAACTACTTCATTGTGTTGGGAAAAATTCAATATACGTGTGAATAAATTTCAACAAACACATAAGAAGCACAACCATACAATAACACAAATATTTACGAGTAAAACCCTTTCTTCTTAAAGAAAAAAAAATCATGGAATAAACTTTGAATAATTTCAATATATTAAATAGAAATTACAGCACTTAAAGATACAACTTGAAAAATAAGATTAAATACAATAAAGAAAACTGAGTCTTCAAAAAACGAAGAATCAGAAGACAAAAATCAACCAACAAATTTGATAGAATCATCAGACATAGATAAATTAGAATCACAATTTACAGACAAATTACGAGTTAATAAATCGACTTTAGGATCTTCATCGCAAGATTGTAAAAAAGGAAAAATTGATGACATATATTCCAGAAAGAATTGGTATTCTAAACCTACTCCCCCTGATTTATAATTTAAAGAAAGACATACTTTTGTTAATTCATCTTATTCACCAGATTTAATATATGAATGGAATATAGATGGAATGCCAGAATATGAAATAATAAATCTTTTACATGAAATGACTATGCACCAATGTGAGAAATTATACAATCCTCTAGTGGATCACGTCACTTGTCCACCATTCCACTAAAAGACTCTCACTTATTTAAAATTGCTGAGTCAGTAATCAGTTTTTGTTTTAAAAAAAAATTCTAACTCAGCAATTTTAAACAGGTGTGAGTCTTTTAGTGGAATGGTGGACCACGTCATTTGTCCACCATGTGAACCTTATAATTTCTCCACCAATGTCTATAAAAATAATGGAAAATGAGATCAACAAATAGTTCACTTAATTGTTACTGGTTTGCCTCTCAAAAAAAAATGTTACTGGTTTTACAGGCCAATTGAAAGGCTAGTGGGACCATTATTTAAGTAATGATGACAGACATAAAATACTAATAGCCATTAAAAGAGAAACTGATGGAAGTGTAATAATGACAGATAATCACCCCTCACAAGAAACAATTAATACTTTATTTTTCACCATACCTAAACATTTTGTTGGAGACCCTAATCAATATAAAGAAAGAGCTTTAGATGCTTTAATTAATTTAAGATGTCCACAACTTTCTGATTTTAGATGGTATAAAGATGTCTTTATTTCAAAAGTTTTAAGTAGAAATGATTGTTAACAATCTTACTGGAAAGAAAAATTTATTGCCGGTTTATCTTACTTTTTTGCTCAAAAAGTTAGACTTGACATAGCTAATAATGACGGAACTATAGACTATCCTAATTTGACTTAGGGTAACATAATATCCTCAATCAATAAAACAAGTGTATGGCTATGCAATGATTTAAGATTAAAGTATCAAATAGAAAAAGAAAAAAGATTTGCTAAAAAAGAATTAGGAACTTTTTGCGAACAATATGGCTTTGACCCTTTGATTGCTCCCTCTAGAAAAAGAAGAAAAGAAAAGACATATATTGACAGATATAAAACCAATAATAGAAGATATAATAAAAACAGATTTAAAGATAAGAAAGAAGTCTACAAGAAAGAAATTTGACAAACATAAAGAAAATAATTTTGTTTGTTTCAAATGTGGTAAAAAAAGGACACACTAGTAAATACTGTAATTTCCAAAGAAAAATAAACAAACTCGTGTGTGAATAAGAAAGAAACTGCTTTTGTTTTAAACTAAAGGGGATATCACAACTGTTTTATACTTAGGGGAGGTGCAATGTTCCCTTTTGTTAATATTAGAGGCATGGTACTCAAATCTTTGAACACATTTTTTTTTTTTTTTTTGTATTTGTATTTGTATTTTTATCTATGATTTGATAGTTACAGTTGGTTTAAGTAAATGCAGTTAGTCCTCTGCTTTGCATTCTCAGACTTTACTTTTGTCGGTACAAGAGATAGAAACCAAAAAAAAAAAAAAAGAAAGTGAGATAATATAAAAACTCCAATTATATAGAAGACCAATGGGAAAAATTCTAACTAGTTGTCATCTATCTTTTGTTTTGTTTTGTTTTGTGCAATTCGGTTTTTTTTTTCCTTCAAGTTATAAAGCAATGGGTCTTCTATTTCCAATAGGCAACAATTGAACGTTTTGAAAAACCGCTTGATCGAGAATAGGAAGAATCACCACTAATTAAGATAGATTTGAAGAAGGTCCGAATTAATGTTCAATTAGTTGAAAGAATAGCAAAATATTAATTACAAAAGGAAGGGATAATGTGTACCTAATATGGACTCTGATTTTTTTTTTTTTTTTTTTTTTTTAGTATAGTGGCAATTGAATAGGTATGAAGGAGTGATTCAGTTAAATGAGGAGAGGAAGAGACCAAGGAGGGAAGAGAGAGAGTTTGGCGTTAGAAAGCTGAAGTTATGAATTTTTGAAAGCGTGAAAGACAGGGAGGCAGTTAGAAAGCTGAAGTTGTGAAGTTTTGTAAGCCTGAAAGACAGGAAGGTTGTGAAGTTTTGTAAGCTTGAAAGACAGGAAGACAGAGAGGGGTTAGCATTAAAGACTATTGAACTTGGTTGGGGCTTTACAGTGGTCAGCATTAACCGTAATATATAAAGATTGGCCTTTAAAGTCGAGATAGGTTGAGAATAATTTCTTTTTAATAGTATATTAAAATTATGAAAAAAAATTAGAAAAAATAAATAAATAAATAAAGTAATGACGTGGCGGTTGACGTGGTTCAACGTGAGCGTAGCAACATTAAATACTACGCTTCAGCTTTTAGTATTATATTGATATTGATTTTAATACATTTTTTAAAAGTCATAAACATATCCATTTTATGAATAATGATTCTATATAGAATATGCAGAACAACCCAATTAGGGTTCTTAAAATTCTAGCCATTTATAGCTAAATGAATGGTTTAGATTTTACTAAAATTTCTTCTTCTTTTTAAATGGATCTAGCTCAAAGAGTGGTAGGGCATGGATGTGACTACCATTAGTTGTGCTTATTATAGCTTATGGAAGCCAACGGTTTCTAGTTCGTTTAACTAGAATCATTACACTCTCAATGACGTTCACTACATGCCTATATATTGCCTTGTGTTCGATCAAAGTTAGAAATCAAACCAGTAATAAAATCACCACTCTTAATTAGTGTTCACCAGCCTACCTTGATAATGACCCATGCACATACAAATATTAGCTAAGATGGGAGGTTGTTTTATGACAAATAGTACTCATCACAAATCATCATCATCAAAATGGAAGTCATGCTAACAAATTTAAATGATGAGGAAGATAAACACATCTGCACTTTGAGGAGAGTGAACTACTGAACTATGAAATTAGTTCTCATCTTACCTAACAGCCTGTCCTTCTTCCTTCTTAATCATCTTTCTTAAACATCGAACTACTATGTAATTGTCATCCAAAGACTTTTTTCCTAATTGCCTTTAGACTCAAGACAAAGAAGCATTCACATGTTCATCCTTTAAAGTCACACCCAAATAACACACAAATACAAGAAATATTAAACTAAGTCTTAGGCACTGATCTAAGATGGGTGACAGGGTTTCATTTGGAAGCATCCAAAACTGGAATATATATCTACAATCTCTCTTCCTCCATGGATAAAGAGCCTATCAGCCTAACTTATGCCATTGCAGAATCCAATCCTTTCTAGCAAGGAGTCCCCACGAAATTATCAGATTTGAAGCCATGGATATTTGTTGTGGGGTTCTTAGCAAGCAAACAGACCCAAAAAAAAAAAAAAAAAAACCACAAAAACAAAAGCTTTTAGAATCAAAGCCCTTGAACCTCCAAACCAAAACATTGTCAACATTAAAAAAGTGCTTGAACAATCTGTAAACATGGTTTTGAAACCCAGATTTGACCATACAGTCCGACCGGGTTAACTGTGAACCGTTCACCAAAACGATTCTTTTAACCCATAAAACTGCCCTATGCAAGAAAATCAGTGAAATCGCCCTATCACAGGTTCAGATCAGAGATATTTTTTTTGGGTACTTACAGCCATTGTTGAAGCTTCAAACACCATGAGATGCTGTCAAACAATGAGGTTGCATTGCTATTGCTTCTTATTCTTCTTCACTGTCTTTGTCTCTCTCGCTTTCGCTGCGTTTTCACCATTTCGGCAGGTCTCTTTGCTTGACTGTCACAGTGAAGGTCAAGTTGTTGTAGATGATGGACGGACAAACCCATGCTTAGGCAAGCTTAGCTGTCATCCACTCGTACCAAATGCTTGCAAGCCTTTAAGGCTTCAACCACTTATTTCTTTCTTAAATTGGCTTGAGCTTCTGTACGTTAGTATTTATGAAATTAAAAAATAAAAATACAAAAACTGGAAGAAGGGCTGACATTGGTTTGTCCGCCCATTAATTGATCAAGGACACTGTAGTGCATGTTTGGATTGCACTTATCCACGTTGCGTTTTTCTCTTCACGTTTTGTTCTTTTTTTTTTTTTTTTTTTTTTTACTTGAAGTTGGTTTCACGTGGGGGACAAACCTGTCAGTGGGTCCCGTGTACAGTGCACGGGACCCACTAGCACTTGGATGGCCACATATTGGTCTGAAATAGCATGGGTCCTGTGCACTGTTCACGGAACCACAAACATCTTTTTTTACCTAAATTTTAATTAAAAATGGATCCCACGGTATTATTCACACATTTAAAAATAATTTTGCTATAGCGTTTTCAGTTTACTGAAAACACTGTAGCAAAATAATTTTTAAATGTATGAATAGTATCGTGGGACCCATTTTTAATATTTTTTAACTCGTAAACAGTGTCAAACAGTGTGTGAACAGTGTTCAATAGTGTATGAACAGTGTTCTTGTCCCCCTAAATCAGAAACGGTGCGAAAAAAAAAAAAAAAAAAAAAAAAGGTAAAACGCAAAACGCAGACTTGAGTTTCAGCAGGATCCAAACGCCTTCTAAATGGTATTGGGTAATCAAATGGATGATTTAAGATAATTTAAATGAAGACTTGCCTAGAATATTGAACTCTAAGAAAAAAGTTTAAGTATATTAATTTCTCTCTCTCATATATAAATATATATATATATATATATATATATCCATTGATTGAGAAACTCAATATTTTTTTATATTTGATTATGATTTAATATTACTTATTTGTCTTATGAATGTTATGATATGAAAAATACATTTGAAATATAAACATTTATATTTATTTGAATTATTTTGGCCAATTTTTATATTTTTACTAATTTAATATATATTTTTAATTAATTATTAAATTAATTATAATGTTATCACGGTATGACTTTAGTTTAACTTTAGTCTAACTTTAAAAATCTTGAACCTTCCCCTTTTACAATCCTTTGAACAATCCAGGTTTCAAAATTATGTTTGTAAATGATAATATCAGAGACAATCTCTACCCACTTGGTGTCACGGATTTTATTTGGTCCCTCAAGACATTGTCTTTGCTTGCATATATGTTATTGGTATAACAAATCAGAAAGCAAATTATGGAGAGAGTTCACAACTTTTCTTTTCTTTGTTTCTCATGAAAAAAGTATATGGGAAATGGTTTTTTTTTTTTTTTCCAAATTTGGTAGGTTGTGGTTGGGAAGGATTATTGAGAGTTGGAGTTGTTTGGTTGTTGACGATAAATGGGTCAAGAATGTTTTTATGGTTTAATAAGTTAGTTGTCAGTTTGAACTTGTGTGTGTGTGTGTGTGTGCGCGCGTGTGTGTGTGTTTTATTTAAATTATTTCACACTTTGTTATTGGAACAGTTGTTACGCTGTAGGTATTGCATATATTCACCAATTATAGGAGATAAGGTCCCAAATTTTACAGAATTAATTTTTAACTTGTCCCAACGAAAAATTATGTATTTCTTTTAATAATTAAAGAACTATACAAAGGACAAACAGAGGACTTATGAGATTGTATGTATTTAAATTAGGGAAATGTTACTCAATGCCCTTAGGGCGTTGGTTTAGGAACTATTTTTAGAAATCTTTTATTAGGAGAATGATAAAACAATAAATGTTGTTGACAACTTTTTATAATTCCCATGAAAATAATGTCAAAACTTTCCTATTATGGTTTATTAACAATTGCCCTAAGGGCACCTGTTAACATAATCCTTTAAATTATAGGTGGGTGATTTTATCCAAAAAAAAAGTCTTATTTATGGCTTTGTGCACAAAAAATGTAATGTATTCAATAATTGTAGCAAACATGCTCTTGCAATCCTGCTTTTTTTTTTTTGAGTAGCTGTTTTTTTATTTTATTTTGGCCATACGAGGAATGCAAATTGCATCAAAGTGTGAATTGCCATTTGTTGTTGGACTAATACGTTTTTCTTATAAGGTTTTGTAGTTCTATTTTAAAGATCAATGACACTAGCCTTTTTAGATATTGAATTTAGACTTCCAAAGATATGCTTGCTATTTTTCTATTTGAAATTTCCAATATTGTATGAAATTGGTACTTCTCTTTAAGGAGGTGAATGAACAGCCAGCTAAGAAAAGACAAAACTTTGCCTTAAGCAAGAGAAGATTGTTGAACCATTCAAAAGAAATTCATAAGGATAAATATTTAATACTCACAAATAAGGAGAAATACAATATTAATAAATGCATTTATTTATTCCATATATGAGCTCCATAACATTTGGCACATACATCTATATCTATGATAAATGATATGTCTATAACATTTTTACAACAAATTCTAAGTGGTAGGTTGGTACTGGTTGTTATTGTTAGAGCAAAAAAGTAATCTTAGTGTTAGTTTCAAATTTGAACCAATAACAACTAACCACATGTGATTTGTTGTAAAAATGTTGTAGACGTAGCATATATATATATATATATATATATCTAAAAGTTTAAGCGTAGCATTTATTATTGTTATGCTCCAGTTGAGCCACATCAGCGTCCACGTCATTATCATTTTGCTTTTCAATTTTCCTATAATTTTTTTAACATTTACTCATTTTTTTAAAAATATTTACACTTTCTTCAACATTTCTATATCCCTTACTTTTTCATCTCTCCACTGCCCTCTACCATAATATCACCATTCATCTTTCTCTTCATTTTCCTTTTTTTTTTTGTTCTTTCTTATTCACAACCTTTTACTATAAATTTATCACTCTCTTCCATTCTTTACATACTTTTCCCTCACCAAAAAAAAAAAAAAAAAAAGGGTTCTCTCTCTCTCGCTCTCTCAATTTTGTGGTGGATTTTTTTTTAATTTTTCTTTCATCTTTGCTTTAGGTTGATAAATTGTTGTGTTCTTTAGAACTTTATATTGAGCTGATACAATTTAGTTTTGTGATTTAAGTTTTTTTTTTTTTTCTCTCTCTTTAACTGTTAATTTTATTACATGTATTTTTCTTTAAATTTTAGTTTGGGTTTCTTTGAATTCACCTATGTAGTTGTTCTATATATGTTATTTTTGTACAACATGACATTTGTTCTATGAAATTCCTTTTAGACTTGATACTTTATCTTTTCATTTGATTTTTTTTTTCTCTCCTCATGTGTAGAGTGATTGGCTTCTAACCAAAATTATTCTATTTATATATTTAGAAATCTATTTCTTCTTAATTCCAATAGTTTAAATTTTGTATGGGCCATAAGGAACAAAGGGGTCCATAATGCATTCATGTTCTCCTCATGTCGTGATAAATCTGAATAGTTGAATGGTATTGTTTAATTTACCACTATTACATATTTTTTCCTAAAAGCTACATACCATCGATCGTAACACCAAATGGATATTTCAAAGTTCATTTGCGTGATTACTTTGCTATGTGGTGAGTTGAAACATTTTTGGGTAATGATGTACGTTAGATTGTATGTATAACCTCTTGACTTGCAAAGGGTAAGTACTAATTTATACTAATTTTTTGTTTTTGGTATTCTTTAGAGCTCTAATGGTTGATAAGTCTAATGAGGCTCCATTAATTTATGCGAGGCTTCAATCTCACCAAATGACAAGCAATAAAACAAGAAAATTCATGTTTAGCTTTTAGGTTTATTCTTTCAAAAAAAAAAAAAATGCTTAGCTCTCTGGTAACCACCAATTCGTTTTGTTAACTCATTATCATAAAGCAACTTTAATTTAGTTATATGGATAGGGTTTATCATTTTTCATGTTGCAATATATATATATATATATATTTATATATATAGATATTCAAGCTAAAATCAATAGCTCTATAACAATCGACCATTTTAATTCAGCCATATCCTCCATATCATTAAATTATTAATATTTTCTCTCATTTTTTTTTTAAATTAAACATATAATGTTTTAATTAAATACAAATAAATAAATAAAATTCCTTATAAAACCGTACCCATTTTTTTTAACATTTACACTTTCTCCAACATTTCTCATTCCTTTCACATTTTCATCTCTTCACTACCATCTACCTTAATATCACTCTTCATCTTTCCATTTCTCTTCATTTATTTTGTTTCTTCTTATTCTTATCATCTTATTATAAATTTTTTCATTATCTTTTCTATGCTATATTTCTCTTCATTTATGAAATAACTCTAAAATAATTATCACGCGTAGCGCGTGGGTCTGCGACTAGTTTAGCATAAAAATGGAAATGAGATCTCATAAATTGGAGTCTGTTTGTGTACATCATTGATTTAAATGAAATATTGACACTAAAAGAAAGACTATATAAGTTGTTATGAAATATTGACACTAAAAGAAAGACTATATAGGTTATTTTTCCCCTTCTTTTTGCGATTTTCTAATTTAATAGAATATTTATGTATTTCAGTATATTTTTGTAAGATATTGTCCAATCCAACTAATTTAGGATATGGATAAGTGAATTAAATTATTGAGTCTATAATTTTTCGCCATACTTTAAAGCAAAATAATACAAATATCTATATTATTTATTTTCCAATTTTATTCTAATTTAAAATTATGTAAAAACATTTTTAATTGAAGATCATGCTACGTGTGTGTGGGTGTATGCCACATGCATGTTTAATTCGAACATATATTTCAATAATTAAGGTCTAATCATCAAAATTATAGAAAAATACTGAGTGGTTAAAAATTCAAGAATACAATTTATATATATATATATATATATAATTTTTAATATAAAAAATAAGAGATGGAATTGAAAAAAAAAAATTGATCATTATTGTGTCAAAATAATAATAAAACTAGGCAAAATAAGATACTATAATATCATTGATAAAAGAATTATAATTCAATCAAATTGAATCATTTTTGTTTAAGTATTTTAAGAAAACGTTTAAATTAAGATATGTACTATTAAATATGGAAAAAAAAAATTAACAGAGTTTTTCAATGTATATTAGCTTCGTGTGTGTGTGTATATATATATATATATATAAAGCTTACTTTGTTAACTATACTCATCTATATTATTACTAAAAGCTGAAGCGTAACGTTTAATGTTGCTGCTCTCACATTGTGCCACATCAGCTGCCACGTCATTTGTTTAAAAGCGTTTGATCTACTAAAAGCGGCATAAGAACAGCAACTATACTGGCATTTGCTTCAACCTAAGCAAGACTCATTTTTGAGACATAGTAATCCATACTCTTTGTCGGGGGGCTTAGGTTTGGCGACCTAGACTCTGTCCACCAAACCAATATCAAATATCTTCGTTGGGGACCTAGGCTTGTGGCACCCCCTATCTCTTAAAGGCTATTCAAAATGAATATCTCTTTCTTTCTTCTCAGGTACAGTTGCTTTCCTTGATTCGGGCACAGTTTCTTCGATAAATCATTGTCTCAATCTCTGTCTCATCTCTGGTCCTGTGGGTTAGTCACCTTAGTCCAATGTATCAGAAAGGACATCTGTCTTTCCGAGACATAAGGAGTTAGACTCAACCTTGATATATAAGCAAGGTCAAAGTATAAAAACCAAAGCGAATCTCGTTAAACCCCGCTCCTTGGCTTTCTATAAAGCCTTGTGACTCCCATCCCATCAAGTCAGGAACCAAAGACTGAAACTAGCCTAGCCCCGGTTAGGTGGAGATCAAGGGATGCGCGGAGCTCCATCCTTTTTGTTAAGGTTCGGGAATCATACATCCCTTATCTGTGAGTCGAGAAAGATTTCCATCACTGGCAAACTTGAAGCAGAAAGCTAAATTCAAAGAGAGGGAAAACCCCTCGATAGAAGAAGTGAGACTATACCCTTATCTATGAAAGACCGGTTTAGAGGGAAGCATCCGCCCCTTTCTTCAACATAGGGGATATTGAACCCTAGATTTCCCTATCGACTTTCCCATTACTTCTTACCAAGAAAAGGCATACCAAAGATTTTGGGAAAGACACATTGAAATGGAAGTTCGAGGAGTAGGCGCTTGTTAAGGCTAGTCATCATTAGCTCTTTGTCTTTCTAGCCGCTTTCCTTGCTTCGCCATACCCGCGAATGGACTTACTGACTAAGTAACATAAGGTTTGGAACCCTTGCTAGCTGCTTTTGTGGAAAGAAAAATCTCCCTTACTTTGTTAACTTACGTAAGGAGAGCACCTTTAGTACGCCTCCTTTTTGTTCATGCAAGCTGTCTAAGGTAGTGTATCGAGGAGACCGAGAGACACGTCTTTCTTTATAGCATTACCCAAAAAGAGTTGTCTTAGTCTTTCTCCTTCAGTCAGTGACTAGTACGTCTTATTCAAACAATTTAGTGGTCGCCTTCGACTTATATAAAAATGGCCATAGGTTCCTTAAGGTGAGTGCAAGAAAGACCCGCCCAAGGGGGCACGAGTGGAACGGTCCTAATTAGCAATCTGAAAAGATGATTTTTACTCAAAAAAGCAAGAACTTTGATTCATCATCTAGTTCTAGGTTCAAAGAGAAACGACTTTCCCTATTGAAAAACTACTACAAGCCACTCATTTTTAGCTCGGAGTGGCAAATTTCATTGAGTTTAAACACTTAAAAAATCTACTTTTGATTGATTGGAAGAGAGACGAGTGGGTGTAGCGAAGAAAGAAAATCGGAGTGCTATTTACATATAGATCTACATATAATAGATAGAGTGGTAGAAAGGTTCATCTAGTTCTTTCTTACTATCTATTGTATTGGATCTATATACTGCTGATTCCATCAAGTCCACTCATTTCATTTAAGACTTGGAATTGGAATCCCTTTTCTTTTCCTTAATCATTGATAAGAACTAATAAATAACTCAAGTTTCATTCAAATGAATCATTTTTACTTAAGGTTTATACTATACTTATATTTGAAGTATAAAAAAGCAGTAGAAACTAGAAGAAACAGTGCAGTAGCAAAAAAGATATCCCCCCCAGTCTCAAATCACAAGAAGTTGGAGTGGATCTTTGATCTTTTATTAGCATTCTCCTTCCTTGGATTGGGACGCATACATCGAGAATCCAGAGTGTGCAATTCATTTTGATAAGATAGATAGATTGCTCCCAATTAGTCATATAGGTTACAAAAAATTGGAGCTAGAAGAAGGGGTAGGTTGAATCTGAAAAGTACTCTATCGGGGTAACTATGAAAAGTAAATTGCCTATAAAAAAAATGTTATGTGCTCCCGGGAAAAAAAATGGCTACTCTATTCAATAGACCAGGAACAATCGAAAAAAGCCAAACCAATACGGTATCTCTTTCAATCCTGAATATGGCGATACCCCCAATTGTACCAACCTACATATGTCTCTCCTCCATCAATCGGTACTAGTTATTGTCATTTGGATTCCTCTTGACTTGATTTGTCCAATGACAAATGCGAAACAAAAGAAGGATCCTCCTGCTGGGAATTAGATCCTGCTCTGTGTCTCCCCTTTTCGCAGAAAATGGAGAGATGAAGGAAAAATATATTTTAAAAATAAATTTGCATAATAAATCTAGCCCACCTCTTATTTATTTAGTTCCACTATCAAGCCCATGACCTAAAGCCTTTTCAGTTCAACTTAAAGGAGAAAGAAATTAAAAATAAAAAACGTTCAAGCCGGTTTTGTGTGAGCCTTTTCAACTTAAAGGAAGAAAGAAAAAAAATACATTTCTAAAAGTTGAAGCATAGCATTTATTGTTGCTATGCTCCAGTTCAGCCACATCAGCGGCCATGATATCTTTATAAAAAAAAATGACATTGTTAAAAAATATTTATATCTAAGGATGATTTTACACATTCTAAAATAATAATTAAATACATGTAACTTACCAACTATAATAAAATATTAATATCTAAATATCTAAAGATGACTTTACACATTCTAAAATAATGATTTTTTTTTTTGAAAGGCATTCTAAAATAATAGTTAAATACATGTAACTTACCGACATAATAATGCTATAATTATTTCATTGAAAACATGTAGTCATAAAATACTTTATTTATAAATAATAATAAAAACCAAAATAAAAAAGTAGGAATTCTTCATCGGACATACCATCCTTTTTTTTTTTTTTTTGAAAACCCTTCTCATAGGCATTTTATTAAACATGTGACATAGAACTACAAATGGTGGGATTATCTTCAACATTCCACTTTGTTGGTGGTAATTTATAGTAAAAGAGATATGATATAAATAGAAATACCACTTAACACTCCAAGATATTTAACATTATACATATACATATACATATATATATATATATATATAAAATACTAAACATATTAAATATTAAAATATTCAAAATTGGACATAAAAAAAGAAAATCAAAATTGCATTATTAGTTTATGACCTTACACATTCTCTTGAATGAACATATGAATACTAAACTATTCCCAAGTGCATTATGGCAAAATAAATTGTCATATGAACAGAATAGTAGAAAACACACCCAATATTGCATTATGAGTTTATGACTGTGGTGGGCCTTTTTGTGGTTAAAGTGGGCTGGGCTACCTCCTGCGGTATTAGGCCCGAGTATTCTGAGTAAGGGAGTTGGGACCGGTCCAACTGCAACTCAATTTGGTCCGGCTTGTGCGCAAACTATGTCTCGTCTGCCAGGAGCACGCTTACGGCGGGCAGAACATGGTGCTTATCCTCTATTTCTGCCGTAGAAGTTTTTTTCTCCAGTTTCTGCCGCAGGAATGACTTTTTTTGCTATGTAGCAAAACTTTCTTCTGTGCAATGAAGCTTCCTGCTGTGCAATGAAGCTTTCTGCCGTAAAGCCTTCTGTTGTGCAATAAAGCTGCCTGCTATGCAATAAAGCTGTCTGTTGTGCTTTAAAGCTGTCTGCTGTGCTTTAAAGCCTTCTGCCGTGCTTTAAAGCCTTCTGCAATATGAATGACTGCTCTTCGTTTTTACCGCATAAATACTTTTCTACTTCCTGCACATAAACAAATCTAAAACCCAAAGAAAATACCCATCAAACAAATGTTAGTTTAAATGGGTTAGCATATTCTCAAATATATACATACATATATGAGTATATATACTTATACGTATTCACATATACATATATAAAATATATTTTTTGCAGAACATGAGAAACAAGATATATGTATATATATATATATATATATATATACTTATGGCAGGATAATGATTAGTTTGTGTCAACAGTGAAACACGTAATAACAAATAAAGAAGAAAGCTTCTGCAAGACAAGTTTAGCAGTATAATAGCTAACACGGTACATATAATGAAAAGGTGCTACAACAGAATAACTAGTACAAAAAGTAAAGATACCACAGTAGGACAACTAATGCAACAAACGTGATAAAAAACGTGTTACGGCAGGATGACTAAATACAGCAGATATAAGTTATAATAAAAGAAATCAAATATATTTGCAATCAAAATCAAGTATGGAATCTTCCCATAGGATAAGTAAACCAAGAAAGAACCCAAACCCCAACCTGAACAACCTTGTCATAAGCTTTTGCCATCAAAGTTGTGCATTTTGGAGAATAGGCCTAAATGGCTACTAGTTATTACTTTTGGGGACATCAAAGAGTAGGTGAGGGAGGGAAAAGATGGTCTATTGATGCATGCCCCTATTCCTACCGTATTTTCTCTTTTTGTTTTACCACTTTCTTTCTTTTACTCCATTCTATTTTTACTCTTAATTTCTAACTACTATCTTGCTGTGGGTTGTTTCCCATTTTGGTCTTTCCTTTTCTTGGGTACCTCTCTCTGGGTGCTTACTAGTCTCTTACCATGGGTTTTTCTCCTTAAGTGCTTCCCTCCATTCGGTCTCCCTCTTTTAGTGTTTTTCTCTCTTCCCTTGTTTTTTTTCCTTTTCCCCTGTTTTTTCCTCTTACCCTGTTTTTTCCTCTTAAATTCCGCCCCTCTAATCTGCCGTGGTTACCTTCCTTTTATAGCCAACTGATTCAATGGGATTTCTCCCTTTTACCCTTAGGGCTTCACCAATTGTTTTTGGTTTGTTGTGGGCATCCTTTCAAGATTACCCACTCATCCATTGTTTGCCCCTGCCATTGCTCAGTACAGTACATGTCTACTGCACCATTACTCATTTCACCACAAAATTCCTTTTTGTTTGTTCCTACTGTATACCTCTACCTTACTACCTAGCTCTATGGCATGCACCAGATGGTCCCAACCATTTATTACTTCTTTTGGGTAAGATACTATCCCAACAAGACATATTCCCAAAAGAAGTTATGGCAGGAAACCAAATATAGACCCCCTTTCCCCCCACCACCAAACCACGCCCTCTGAATCCCTTTGACCGTGGGACCACCTCCCTTGTATTGGCTGGGTATAGGTTGGTGGTGCCCTGGCCCTTCTGTGCTTGCTCTGCTATCTTCTGTGTTTGCCTCCCACGCCGTTTTTGCCGTAGCAGATTAGCTTTGTTTTGGTCTGCTGCATGTTTTGTCTTATTTCTTCACGCGTTTCCTGCTACGTTTGTCATTTTCCTTTAATTTGGCTTTTCTTTCCTTCGCATGATTCCTGCTGCTGACACTTCCTGTCGTTCCTTATTCCTTTTCATCGTGCTTCTTCATATTAGTTTCCACGCTTATCTTTTTTATACAAAAGGATTTGGGCCTTTATGGGCCAAATAATGTTGATTGGATCAAAAGGATCTTGGGCCTAATTTGTCTTTGTCTGCCAAAGCCATTCTGCTAAAGAACTGTATTCTGTGGCAAATTTGTATTTTGTGGCAGATTTGTATTTTGCTGCAGATCCATTTCCCTTGCACTTCTTTCTTTGGACCTTCTTGCTCTTCGGTCTTCTTGGTGGGTCTTTGGGCCTTACTTTTCATTGGGATTTCTTCATCATGGGCTTTTGGATATAGATTTGCAAAATTGGGCATCAACAATGACCTTACACATTCTCTTGAACGGTCATATATTAAGTTATGCCAAAGTGCATTATGACAAAATAAATTGTCATATGAAAATGAATAGTATAAAACACACCCACGAAGAAAATAAACGAAAACACACCCATCAAGAAACTCTAGATTTTCTTTACTAAGATTGAGATGATTTCTTCGATTAGAGATAACAATTCAACAAAAAGTCATCGTCTCAATTTGGTAAGTATTTCAATGTGCTTACAATACTCTTGATCTTCACTTCTCTTTTTTTTTTTTTTTTTGGGTACATTTTAAATGTTTTCCACTTTTTCTTTTGAGTAATGGTTATTTTCCTTTGATCACAGTTTATCAAATCACTTCCATCATATCAAAATACATTACCATCTTGCTAATTTCTTATTTTGTTTTAGTACATGGTCTTTTGCCTCCCATTTGTTTATTTTATTTTCTAAATAGCTTTGTTATTTTTTAAATTAAATGCTATGTAAATTCTTGCTAAAATCATTTAATCTCATCTAAATATATGCTAATTTATAATTTCTTTCTTAGGATACCTTGGGAGAGGAAACAAAATATTATGATTTATAGGAATGACATTTCTCTTTTTCTTTATATTTGGGATTATACCATGTGTTTCTCTTTTTCTTTGTATTTGAGATTATAACTAATCTTTTTATGGGTTTTTCATTAATTTTTCATCATTAATTTTTCAACAAAATACAATGCAAATAACATTATGGTAATTCAAACACACTAAAGGTTTTTTAAAATTTTATTTTAAGATCTAATCTCTAAATCTTACCGTTTATAATTTTCAAGGAAACAATTTTGGGACACTTACAATGTTTAAGTATTGCATCCATTTTATGACTATGGGTATGCATACAATATTTTTTTTTATGTTTTTCATGGTTAACCTAATATCCATTTCTTTGGATTTAAAAATTCTTTCAACTGAAGCATATATCTTGATGTAACTTATTCTTAGAAAATTCCACAACTTAATTCAAATCATGCTAGCCAAATATATGTATATATATATATAGACACACACACTATTATTCCTCACCTCAGCTAGCTTAAACTTATCTCATTCTCAAGGTGAAAAAAATGCTTAAAATTATCTATTTTTTTGAGTTCAATATGTTCTTTGTATTTATTAAGATAGAGCACAATGATTTTGTACCCTTCTATATGAATTAAATCATCATACCTTATTTAGCTTAAACTTATCTCTTATTCCAAGTTCAATTTGGCTACAACATGTTGCTCTTCAATCCAAAATACTCCTTAAATATTTTAGTATAATACATATTTCTTTAGTACTTTTTTCTTATATTCATCGGCATAAACTTCTTATAAGTTCCTGAATTGATTAGAATTTAAGAAGGTTATATCAAGATAATGGCAACAATCTTTTGTGTTAGCACTACTCAAAGAACCAAAACTATTAAACACAAAATTACTACCATAATTTTCTTTTTCTTTAGGATAATAAGTGATAAATGGTTGTAAGTTTGTTTACATTTCTTTGTAAATAGTTGTTTTTGGTTATTTTGGGTGATGATGTAGGTATTACTAATCAAATTCTCTTACATTTAAAAAAAAAAAATTTATCACTAGAATTATGTTTCACATATGTCACACTTTTTAGCAAGTGTTTTGAATATATATATATATATATATATATTATTTCATTGGCAATTCTACAATCAGCAATGCAATACTCTTGCGGTGTAATTTATAATTTATTTCATTGATTGTTAACACGTGATAGTTTATCATTTAATATCTTTCTCTCTTCCTTCTTTCTAGAACGTATAGAACGTATTTAACAACTATTATCATATTGGACAACACAATATGAATTGGATATATTACACTTTTTTTTTAGGCTTGGTGCTCCACAAACAAATATGCTCTTCTTCGAAGTTTTCTTTTGTATTTTTCTCTTACTATTTTCTTGGCTGATTTGTTAAAATTTAGAAATTGTGTTTGGCTTTGTAAAGGGGGGTGGGCTATGCTAGTGGTATTGGGCCTCCTACTGCACTAAGCCCAAGTTTTTCTGGATAAGAGAGTTGAGACCAATCCAGCTTCGACTTAAGGTGGTCCGGCTCGTGCGCAAACTAAGTCAAGTCTGCCAGGAATGTGTTCACGGTAGGCGGAACTGTTTCAAACAAATTGTAGCAGGCAGACATAATAATAATAGAATAAACAGAAAATATCTACCCACTTAAATGGGGAAATGACCAAATAGCCCTTAACATCAATTATAATAACAACACTATTTGTTTTCCTTTTACAGAAGAGAGGAAGAAAAGAAATAACAGAGAAAACATCCAATGTTCACGGGTCAATCAGAATACTGGAGGAATTCGACTGGAAATTTCATCCGCAGGAGCAGAACCACAAAGGGGAGAACGTCCCTCCTCAAAGCAGTCAATCTCTCAGGAAAGAATCCTACCGTAGAGGTTAACGGCCCTGAGGGAAACGGGCTTGAATGGTCTTCTGCATAGGTACTTTCAAATTTTCTCTTACAGAGGGCTGGGTTTCATGAGGGAGAGAAGGGATTAATCTACTGGTGCATGCCCACCTTTCTAACTCTCACTATTTCTTTCTTTCTTCTCACTATATTTTTCTTTTCTACTTCTTTTAAGTTTTCTATTTCCATTTCTAAGTTCCATTCCTGTTGTTCCCCCTTCTGTTCACAGCAAGACCCTCCTTTTATAGTGCATGCTGTGACTTGATTTTACTGTTTTAATCCTTAATTCCCTTTGTCTGGTCTAGGTGTACTGGCCGACCATCACTGTTCCGTCTGTGTGTCGCCCTTCCATCGCTAGACAAAGAAGAGTATTTTGTTTGCTAGTCTGCCGTGGCACCCTTTCCTGCCATGGTCTGGGTTATTTCTCTCTCCCTATCCCTTATAGCATGCATCTAATGGTTCCAACTCAGCTTGCCTCTTTTGGGTAGTAAGCCATCCCAGCAGGACACCTCCCCGAAAGAGCCTAAGTCGGAACCATAAAAATAGATTTTTCCCCTCTCCCCACCACCAAACCATGCCCTCTGATCCTTTAACCCCCCCCCCCCCCCCCGACCTCACCATGCCCTGTATTGGCTAGGCACAGGCTAGTGGTGCCTGGGCCTTGCGCGTGCCTTCATTCCATATATGTCCAAAACTTGCCTGCTGCCCATTCGTATGCCGTGGTCTGGAGGCTCGTCGTCCGTATTTTTTGACCTCTTATGTGGGCTGTCCTTTGTTTTCCTACTCCATCCAAGAGCTGGGCTTTGTCTGATGATGAGTCTTACATTTCTTTGGCCCACTTCTTGGTTTTCTTCATTTCTTACGACGTTGTATTGTTATTCCTGCCGTAATAACTTAATCTTGCTAGGCCTCTTTTAGGCCAACCGTTTATTCCTTCTCTCAGTGGCTTGGCATGGCCACTGTTTTGCTTTTACTCATGGGCTCCTATGTCCCTTTGTGCTTTCCTTTAGGCATCCTTGGCCCATTTGCTTTCTTTTGGCTTCCTCGGCCCATTTGCTAATTCCACACTCCCATGGGCTTTTTTACTAATTTCATTAGGTTTCCCTGGTCCAATAACCTTATTCTCATCCTTGGGGTTTATGGGCCTGCCATAAACCCTTTGCTTTCTTAGTTTGCATTACCTTGGGCCTGCGGTGGCCCTTTCTCGCTTTTCTATCTCATACACTGCCCATGGGATGCTATTTCCTTCTTTCCAGGTTTCTTTGAGCCCACTTGCCTCTTCAAGACCCATTTGTTTATTTCTTGAGCCTGTGATCCATTATTTCTGCCGCTTGGGCCTAATGGTTTTGCTGTCTACTTTGTCAATTCTTTGTTACCCTTGTTATTGGGCTTTCTTTCTTACAAATGGCCCTCAACATTTAGCCCCTTGAACATATGAAACGTTCTTGCGGTTCATATGTGAATGAAAAGACGTTTCTGCCCTTCTCTCTTCTCATCTTTTTCTTCTTCACTTTTTTCGAGGGTCTTTTTGAAGCTATGGACCCCTTTTTATATGTATATATACATATATATTATATATGTATTTTCCTTCCTGCTGCGAACAGGGTTGTCTCTTCGAATTTCCTAGTTTGGTAGTTATTCTCTAAGCATAGCCGCTACTTCATTAATTTCATCCCATTCTGATGGCTGACCTGTCACCTTCATTCGTGCTGTTATTAATGCCCTGGGTATTTAAGGAAGAATCCTACTGTACTTTAAACACAAACTCCTTCTTTTCCAAGAACATATACTCTCCGTCTCTTACTCTTCACTATCTTCTCCCCTTTAAACATCCGTACCCATCTTCTCCGACTAAAACCTCTCACCATGTCGTCAGTGAAAAGTCAAGGCTCTTCCCACCACAAAGGGAAGGCAATCACTTTCAACTCTCCCGCAATTCCTGATGTAGGTGAGGAGATGGAACATTTCGAGTCAGAGCAATTCGCTGAGGAAGAGACGTAGCGCGACCCTAGCAGTGAATGCGCTTCTTTGATCGACCCGTGGTATGAAGTCGACCCTCACTTTCCAAAAGTTCCCAGTGATTATGCGCTGCCGCCGCCGGGTCGTGTATGGCTTGCCCTTGTCCGGTGAAACCCCAACATCTCTTGGGCTCCGTTAGCATCTTCAATCCTCGATCTGGCCATTCGCCAAGGCATATCACTTCCCGTATCCATTCATTTCGAATTTGGGTTCGGCACTACCTCGGGTTGGAGAGAGTGGGTTGATAGTGAGCTTTCCGATATGGGCTTTATGGGGTTGTTGCAACGAGCCGGCGTCTTGAAGGCTACAGTCTCATCTCGCTCCCTGTCGAACTTTCGGGACCTCTATAACCTCTGACATTTGGTCCGACGGTGGTGTGCCACTACCCACACCTTCTTTTTCTCGTGCGGCAAACTCACCGTGACCCTTGAAGATGTGGCTAATCAGTTACTCCTGCCCATTCTTGGTGATGCCGATCCTGCCACCCTAGAGTTTTCTCCGGAGGAAGAGACCATTGAGGCTGAATTGAGGAAAAAGATGGCCGGAAACGCCAAGTTGTCAAACTGGGTTAGTTCTTCTTCTAAGTTTTCTATTGCTGCTCGCCGTGCGGCTTTTATTGCATTTTGGCTTTGCAAATTTGTTTTTGGGTCCCACCCCCACTACGCCATAAAGCCTTTATACTTTCGTTTGACTATTAAAATATCTGCTGGTGTGGGCCTGCCGCTGGCCCCCATGTTCCTGGGGCATCTGTATGTCCAATTAGACATTCTTCATAGTGATGAGAGTCAAGCTGGGTCCTGCCACATTGTTACCTCTTCCGTTCACTGTACCATACTTCAGCAGTTGTTGTTTGAGTGTGGTGCTCAGTACTTGACAAAGTGTAGATCTGCTCGGTTTGCTAAAGAGAAGTACCAGACATGTCCAAGAGTGATTACTGACTTTTGCGGTAGGTTTGAATTCGATTTTCCGCTTGCTTTTTGTTGGTCTGGTTTGAAGCCGATTGGCTATTCTGTGGTTGAATCTTTTGATGAGGGCATCGATTTTTCTTGGAGGGCCTATAGAAACTTAGGCGCAAATTATACTTGTATGGATTCTACCATGGGTTTGCTTGTTGACACCGTTGGAACTACCACCCCCTTGGTTAGTTTTGATGAAATAGGGATCACTTATCTAGTGGCCACTAATGCCGGATGGCTGCTTTACCTAGCCGATGAAGGCATTAGGTTTGTTCACTATCCTGCCAACTGGGTGAGAAGGCAGTTTGGGTTGGATCAAGATATCCCCGACGACATTTCCTTCCTCATGGAATCTTTTACTTCAATCCGCCCTTTCCTACAGCACACTACCTTTGAGTTTTGGAGGCAGTGCCTCAATGCTGTTACAGTTCTTGGTTCACTAAGGGAGGGTCTTTATACTCTTCCTATGCACGGTTATTGGCACGCGATGATGACTACATTTGTGGATGAGCTAGCGGGTAGCCGTGGCTTCTCCCTTATTCCCCCTGATGGGCTAGGTATGGTTGTCTCGGTTAACCCTCGCTTGCTTCTTCCTTCCAAGTCTGTTTTGGCGTATGCTAGGAAACAAAGCTGGTCAGCCATTTTTGAATGGGACGCAGAGAAAAAAGGATGGTGCTGGCATGCTGGTGATTACCCTCCCGGTTAGAAGAAAAAGGTCAAGGTAATAAACATCTCTGTACCGAGTAACAAAGTTCCTGCCAAGCCCAAATCTGCCGGCAAGACCAAGCCTGCCACCCCACTACCACCTATTGGTCCTTCCCTGGCTAGCAAAACTCGCGGTAGCAAAAAGAAGACAACCTCTCACCCCGTATCTGCTGCTGAACGGAGGGTAAGCTATCTCTTCCTTTTTTTTTGACAAAAATACTTCTTGACTTTCTTGCAGCTAACCTTGCTAATTTCCTCTGCCTCTTTTCTTTTAGTCTAAGCATAAGGAAGACTCATCAATTACCCGCCCTATTTTGCTTGATGAGCCTGAATCTAAGGTAAGTCTTTTTTTTTTTTTTTTTTTTTTTTTTTTTTTTTTTTTCGCACATGCTCCCTTTGTCATGTGTCTTTTGTTTTTGCTTAATAATTCCTTTGGTCTTCACGTTGGTATTTGTATTCACCTTCTTCCCCTTTTATTTTTTCTTTTTAGGAGGAGCCTGAACCTTTATCAATATATCCATGGAAGGCTTTTTTTATGGGGCTGATGTAGTATTCGCAACACCCGCTCCCTCTACTGCTGCATATAAGGCTCATGCCAAAACTCCCACCCTTTCTGACAAGCCGGTACCCAGAGGGGGTACTCATATTGAAGGGATTGGTGAGACTACACCTTTGTCTGTTGAGACACCCACTCCTCCAGAGGGAGCCATTCCTCCTATCGCCGTTCAAACCAAGACCGTTCCTTCCATTCTGCCACTTGTTATTTCGATCAGTGACCCTTTTGCAGCTATCTCCCAGGCTGCAAAGGGCGGTGCTTCCCTTGTTGTTACTCTTTCCTCCATTCCCAGCTCCGCTACCCGTGGTCTTGATACGGACTTATCCTCGGAGGGGTCCGATGACATTCTTGAGGATCCCGATGATGCGCCCATCTTGAAGAAGAGGATTTCCGATTCCGATGAAGAGGAGAGTGCTTTGCCAAAGCCTGACTTCATGGGTATGTATCTTTCCTCCCTTTCTTTTTCTTCTCTTCTTTTTTTTGTACTTGCATTTCATTTGTACGCCTATCTCCTTGCTTGCAGAGACTTTTGAGGGGCCAGGAATTGCAGCAGGCATGAAAATGCCTGCTCCTGCCACACCCATAGCGCCCATTCCTGTCATACTTTTAGCATCCTTGTCAGCCATACCTACTGCTCCTGCTTATGCTGTACCTACAGTACTTGTTTCTACTACACTCGCAGCCCCCATTCCTAGTAGCTCCAGTAAGTTTCCTTTCCCTTTTATTACATTATCTTTTTTCTGTAAGTCTTCTCTTCCCATACCATGGCTTCTTATTTTGCCTTGCGTTTTTTTTTTTTTTTTTTTTTTTTTTTTTTTTTTTTTTACAGGTCCACTTCCTACTGTCCCTTCTCAGTTTGATGTGGGTAGTAGTTCTGCTACCGTCCCGGATGATGCTGCGACCTTCTTTGCCCACTTTGACCAGCCAGAGGTTAACGACCTTGGTCCGACAGACTTCTGGACTTCCGGTCCTCCTTACGTGGATTTTTATGGCTTCTGAGTCCCTGAGGATTGCGTTTCTCACCTAGTGATGATCTGTAGTAGTCATGGCAACTTTATGCAAGAATTTCGTCTCGGTCGTTCTGCTAGGGAGCATTTCTTGAAAATGTTAGGATGCGTGCTGAACGATATTGAGTATAACTTCCTTGATTCTATTTCTGCCGAGAGAATCCTGCAATGGAGGGCTGTGATTCAGGAGCTTATCAGCGTGGGTTTTGCTGTGGAGTTTGTTCTTGACATCTTCGTGAAGTTTCCCGAGCCCTTTTTATGAGAAGAGTTCAGCCAGTCGTTGACGCCATAGATGCCGACATTGAGTTTTTGAAGAAAGAGGTGGCGGACTTGGAGGGTTGTCGTGAGCGCCTTCTTTCTGGCGTTACTGGGCCCAGTCGTTTTGGAGACCAGAATCTCATTTCCGGACTCCATTGATGATGGCGCAATTCCTTTCCCTTTTCTTTGCTTTCCTGTTTTTGTTATGTCGCATAGAACACTTATATGTTTCCTACTGTAGTTATTTGGCGTGTGTTTGCCACAGTTTGGGTTTGTAATGATGCTACACTTTGCTACTTCTTTTATTGTTGCTATGTTATGATGCTAATATTTCGTACTTTTTCATTACATACTCATGAAAGCACGTTACAACTTTTTCTTCTGTGACATAGTCACTTGGAAGAATAAAAAAAAAAGTGATGGAAACATAAATTTTTTTTTTTTTTTTTTTTTTTTTTTTTTAACAAAAGAAAGGGACAACCACATAACTCTTTCTCCTAAGCAAAATAACGTTTCAGTCATTTCCCACTGACGGGATCCATCAAGTCTCTGTCATCCATTTGAGTTAGGCGATAATACCCACTTTGATGCGCTTCCCTTATCACAAGGGGTCCCTCCCACTTTGGTGCAAACTTAGATGGTCCTGCCAGACCTCGCCTGACATAGTTTGCCACCTTTAACACTAATTGTCCTTTTGCAAACACTCTTTCTTTGGTCATCCTACCGTAGGTTTCTGTCATCTTTTGCCTGTATCTACGGCTGCGTTCTTGGGCTTCTTTTCTCTTTTCATCAAGTCCTTCTAGGTCCTCGAAGACTTCTCCCTCTTTTTCCTTTTCTCGTGTCTACATGACCCTCAGGGACGGTGTCATTATTTCTGCCGGACACACTACTTCAGTTCCATAGACTAAGGAAAAGGGTGAAAAGCCTGTGGCTGACTTTGGTGATTTTCTGTAAGCCCAGAGTATATTTGGCAGGTGCATCGCCCATCCTCCCGTATACTCTTAGCTCATTTTGCTAATGATCTTTATGAGAGTTTTGTTTGTTACCTCTGCCTGCCCATTCCCTTGAGGGTAAAAAGGTGAAGACTTGTGGTGCTTGACTTGGTAGAACTCTAACATCTTTCTTACATCACTGTTGACAAATGGTGTGCCGTTGTCACTGATGATCCGGTGGGGCACTCCAAACCTCACAATTATATTTTCTTTGATGAAATTTGCCATTGCTCCCCCTGTGGCCTTACAGAGTGGCACTGTTTCTGCCCATTTAGTAAAATATTCTGTAGCCACTAATATCCATATGTATCCACGGGATGGTGGGTTGACTGGCCCTACCAAATCTAGCCCCCAAGTGTGGAAGGGCCATAGGGTAACCATGCTGTGCAAGCCCTGTGGATAGGTATGAATCAAGTTGGCTTGTACTTGGCAATTGTGACACCTTTTCACAAATTCTGCCGCATCTTTTTTCATAGTTGGCCAGTAGTAGCCCGTTTGCAGCAGGCATTTGTAAAGCTTTTTCTTCCCCTGGTGCTCACCACATTCTCCTGAATGCACCTCTTTTATTATTTCTTTTGCTTCTTCAGGGCCCAAACACCTCAAAGGGTCCCCATCATATCCTTTTTTGAAAAGGACCATGTTATGCAAGAAGTAACGTGTTGCCAACCTCTTAAGCTTATATCTTTCACTGTGCTTTTGTGGCAGGATGCCTTCTGTTAGGTACTGTATGAAAGGGCTTTTCCAATCCTCGTTGACGAATACACCATAACTTTCCTCCCTGTCTGCTGCAAGCTGGCAGGTCCCACACTGGGTTTGGACTTAATTTGCATCTTTACCCATACTTGGCCAATAGAAGCCTGCTCTCTGAAGTCTGCGGTAAAGACTGACTTCTCTGCAAGACCCGTAAGTCTTGTCGTATATTTCTTTCAATTTTCTTTGGGCTTCTTCCTGCCCCACGCATCTGGATAAGACCCCACCTAGCATCCTGCGATACAACTCTTCTTTTACCAAGGCATAATCTTTTAACATCTTTAATTCTGCTGCATCGTCTCCCTTTACCAAGATTTCCTTTATGGGGATCTGCCAATCCCCTTCGCCCTGTTCCTCCCGGAACTTTTCCTTCAGTACCTCAATGATGGATTCTTCCCTTTTACTGACTTCTATCCTGGCAATACTCCTTTTGAAGATTATTTGCGAACCCAGTGTAGCCAATGCATCGACAAACCAATTTTCATTTCTCGGAGCATGCTCAATTTCAAAGGTTGAAAATTTCTCTTCCATTCTCTGGACCATCGCTTTATACGGGGCTAGGCTAGGCTTCTTTAAGGAAAAGCTTCCCTTAGCCTGGCAGATAACCAAGTTCGAATCTCCCAATACTTTCAAATGTTTGACTCTCATTTCGAGGGCCGTGGCAAGCCCAGTTAAGTAGGCCTCGTACTCCGCTGTGTTGTTCGAACAGGGGAATTCCAACTTAAATGATAGCGCCACTGCCTTGTCTTCTTCATGATACAAAACTACTTCTACCCCCCCGGAATGGGTAGTAGAAGATCCATTGAACTTCATTACCCACTGTTCTCTGACTTCTTCTGCCATGACTACTTCCCCTGGAACTTCATCATCCAGTGGGAATTCTTCCTCTCTTGGAAACTGTGCCAATAAATCCGTTATAGCCTGACTTTTCACTACCCTAGGTGTCCCCATTCTTAAGTCCTATTGTGATAACTGTAGCAACTACTGGGATATCCTGCCGAAGAGGATCGACTGTTGTAACAGAGCTTTAATGGCATGGGACTTAGTCATCAGCCATACTTTGTAGGCCAAGAAATAGTGACGTAACCTCTGCGAAGCGTATATAATGGCCAGACACGCTCTCTCTGCCCTTGGGTAACGAGTTTCTGCATCTTTTAAGGCACGGCTAATGTAGTATATTGGCTGCTCGACATCACTTCCATCTTCCTGAGTGATTAGTGCGCCGATAGCATACGAGTTGGTGGCCAAATAGAGTAGTAGTGGTCTTTTATGAATAGGGGCCTGCACCGTGGGGAGGTTCATCATTATCTGCTGTAGCCTTTTGAAGGCTATCTGCTGCGCTTCCCCCCACTCAAAACTTTGCCCCTTCTTGAGCAACTTGGTGAAGGCAAAGGTGATTGATGCCAATCCAGGGATGAATCTCCAGATATAGGAGACTTTTCCTAAGAAGCTCTTCAACTCCTTTACTGTGGCCGGAGGTCTCATAGTTGCTATGGCCGTGGCTTTGGCCGGATCCACGTTTATGCCCCGACTGTGAACCAGGAAACCTAGGAATTTCCCAAAGGACACTCCGAATGCGCACTTGAGGGGATTCATTCTTAATTTAAAAGCTCTGCATCTTTCGAATACCCTTTTTAACACACAAAAGTGCTCTTCTCTCCTTTTTGGCTTAACCACTATGTCATCCACATAGTTTTCTAGCTCCTGGTGCATCACATCGTGAAATATAACTGTTATTGCTCATTGGTAAGTTGCGCCCGCATTTTTTAACCCGAAGGGCATCACAGTGTAGTAAAAATTGTCCATGGGTATTCTGAAAGCAGTTTTCTTTGCATCCTTTGGTGCCATTCTGATCTGATTGTATCCGTTGAAACCATCCATGAATGAAAACATGGCGCTTCCTGCTGTAGAATCTATTAGTAAATCCATGTTTGACAATGAGAATTCGTCCTTTGGACAAGCTTTGTTGAGATTTCTAAAATCTACACAGCATCTTATCTGACCGTTCTTCTTTACTGGTACTATGTTGGATAGTCAGCGAGGATGCTGAATAGGCTTGATGAATCTTGCGGCCAGCAACTTTTGCACCCAGCAACTTTTGCACCTCTTTGACTATCTGCCCTTCTATTTTTGTGTGAAATATCCTAGCAGGCTGGGCCACTGGCTTGGCCTGTGGGTCTACATTTAATGTATGCGCAACTAGCCCGGGATCCAGTCTTGGCATTTCACTGTAGTCCAAAGCAAAAAGGTCTTTGAATTCTTTCAATAACAGTATGAGTTCTGACTTCTCCTTTTCGGTCAGGCTTGCACTAATTGAGATAGGCCTTGGTTCTCGTGAATCAGGCCCTAAGTCAACTTCTTCCAACTCTTCCTCTACCATAACCTATGCGTCCTTTTCTGCCATAACTTCCTCTTCCTTCTCTTCTTCTTTTCCCAAACTTTCTTCAGCAACGCAACACGCCAAACTCTCATGTTACCCTTTTTGGGTGGGACCCACTTACATCTTACCCGTGGGCCCTACGCACATTCATAACTTATACACAATCCTGTCATCAAGGCCTTGGACCTTGATGCACTAAGGCATTTCGTCTAGGTTTGCAGCAGGCGCTTCTTTTCTTTTCTTCTTTCGTGCTAGTAGTTCTCTTAAATCGGGTTCTGGGTCATCTTGGACATCTTCCCATCTAGGCACAAAGGTTCCTCGTGGCTTTGAAACCGAGTTTTCCCCAGATGGAGCCCATTAGTCATAAAACATGGTTTCCACCAAGTGGGCTTCTGCCTGCTTGAATGGCGAGGGGTTTGCAGCTATGTGTATCATCCTGCCATTCAATCTTCCTTTCACACATTGGTGGTAAGTGGATGGGACCAGTCGGTGTTTGTGTAACCAGGGCCTTCCCAAAAGCACATGATAGGATACTTCCGTTCTGACCACATGGAAACGAGCTAACGAAGCTATAGGGCCTACTTTCAAGCACAGCTGAATGTAGCCTGCGGTATACTCACCTCTTCCACCGAACCTCGTTACTTCCATCGGGCATCCTTGGATCTTTCTTTCTGAAATTCCTACTACTTTCAAGGTGCTCAACGGAATGAGGTTTACGGAGGCACCTGTATCCACCAAGGCCCTCTTGATGGGGATTTGATTTATGGAAGCTGCTAAATAGAGAGGCCTCCTATGATCTAGGTGCCCCACCTCCATATCTTCACTGCTGAATGTGATTTCCGTTGATTCCTATAGGAGGGCTCTATCTTCTGGCATTTCTACTAACAGGCACTCCACCCCTGCCCCGGAGGCAATACTTACCAAAGCCTCCGTGGTTATTTTCCTTTCTTTTACTGTAAGTCCCAACTGGTCAAATAGATTTTTAAACTTGGCACTCTTCTGCAGAATGGTAATCGTCGCTACAGGCAGGGCCAAGTTTTCTTCCTCGTCTTCTCCGGGGTCTGCGCATATTACTACTGCTGCTACACCTTTTCCCTTGTGGTTTGGGAGCGGGTTTCTTTGGACTTCCTGCTGGGTTAGCTCCAAGATGCCTTCTTTAATCCTACGGTGCACCAGTCTGCGAAGCGCCCAGCATTCTGCGGTAGGATGTTGTACATAGTTGTGCAAGCGGCAAAAGCGAGGATCTTTCCTTTCTTCCTCCGTGGGCTCTCTAGAAACTTGGTTGGGTTTAAAGATCCCGTCTGCTATCCATTTGTTAAGTAACACATCCAGTTCCTTAGGAGTACATGGTAAGGGTGGGGGCGTATCATACTCCCTTCCCTCTGTTTTCCTTCTCCGCTCTCCAGCGGACACTGCCATAGCTTGCGGGGCGTTTCTTTTGTCTGAACTGGGTTTTACAGACTGAGCCGTCTTTCTAGCTTTCTACAATAGTTGTGCGAACTGGGAAATCTCTAGATTTTCCAGGACAGCTCTGAATTCCCGAATTATGTTGGTCATGCACATTTCTACTAACATCCTTTCTTCACAGTGGTTGTAGCAGTCACGTGCTATGTCCCTGAATCGTTTGATATATTCCATCAAATCCTACCGTTCTTTTGCTTGGTCGCTTGCAAGGTGGCGAGTGTTACTGTTTCCTCTCCGTGAAAGTACTTAGTGCAAAATACGTCCACCATGTCATCCCAAATTGGGACCGATCTTGGTTTTAAGCTAATGTACCAGGTGTATGCTCGGTCACACAGTGACTTTGAAAACTCCCACAGACATAAGTCTTCGTCTGCTGTGTAAGGGCCAAGGGTATTAATAAATTTGCTCATGTGCTCTACTGCACTTCCCTTCCTGCCATCGTATTGTGCAAAGGCCCTTGGCTCATACCTCTCGGGGTATGGTTTGCTGAGTATATTTAGAAGGTAAGGAGGTCTTCGTGCGTAAAACCTCTCCTTTGGTGTTCTGGCTTTCTCTTGCTCCAGGAGAGTCGCTACTTCAGCCATAGTAATGAAGCGTTGTTCAGCGTTCCGTGGGACACCTCCTGCCAGTGTCTCCTCTCTGTCTGCTGCATGATCTAGGTCATGCTGGCTGCCTTTTTCCTTTGTTTTGTTCACTTTCAGTTGACGGATTTCTTCCATCATTTGTTACTACGAGTGCTGCAGTGATTGCAACACTTCAATGAAAATGTTGACATTGTTTGTGGGGACTCTTTTTTGAGGCTGAGAATCAACCCTCGTTCTGTTGGCACCTTCCATTTGATTAAGTTGCTATTGGTGAGGTGTTGTTGGCCTGGATTCTGCTTGCGAGGGTACGACACTCATATTCCGTGTCGTCCTGGACTTTGGTGGCATTGTTTGCGAGGAGCTCTGTTTTCTTTTTTCTTTTTGCCCCTATCTGCTTCCCAACTCCCTAGTGGAGTCACCAATTGTAAAGGAGGGTGGGCTGTGCTAGTGGTATTGGGCCTCTTGCTGCACTAAGCCCAAGTTTTTCTGGATAAGAGAGTCAGGATCGGTCCAGCTTCGACTTAAGGTGGTCCGACTTGTGCGCAAACTAAGCCAAGTCTGACAGGAACGTGTTCACGGCAGGCGGAACTGTTTCAAACAAATTGTGGCAGGCAGACATAATAATAATAGAATAAACAGAAAATATCTACCCACTTAAATGGGAAAATGACCAAATAGCACTTAACATCAATTATAATAACAACACTATTTGTTTTCCTTTTAGGGAAGAGAGGAAGAAAAGAAATAACAGAGAAAACATCCAATGTTCACGGGTTAATCAGAATACTAGAGGAATTAGACCAGAAATTTCATTCGCAAGAGCAGAACCACAAATGGGAGAACGTCCATCCTCAAAGCAGTCAATCTCTTAGGAAAGAATCCTGCCATAGAGGTTAACGGCCCTGAGGGAAACGGGCTTGAGTAGTCTTCTGCATAAGTACTTTCAAGTTTTCTCTTACAGAGGGCTAGGTTTCATGAGGGAGAGAAGGGATTAATCTACCGGTGCATGCCCACCTTTCTAACTCTCACTATTTCTTTCTTTCTTCTCACTATGTTTTCATTTTCTACTTCTTTTAAGTTTTCTATTTCCTTTTCTAAGTTCCATTTCTGTTGTTCCCTCCTCTGTTCACTGCAAGACCCTCCTTTTATAGTGCCTACCGTGACCCGATTTTACTGTTTTAACCCTTAATTCCCTTTGTCTGGTCTGGGTGTACTGGCCGACCATCACTGTTCCCTCTGTGTGTCGCCTTCCTATTGCCAGACAAGGAAGAGTATTTTGTTTGCTAGTCTGCCGTGACACCTTTTCCTGCCACGGTCTGGGTTATTTCTCTCTCCCTATCCCTCATGGCATGTACCTAATGATTCTAACTCAACTTGCCTCTTTTGAGTAGTAAGTCATCCCAGCAGGACACCCCCCTAAAAAAGCCTGAGCTGGAACCATAAAAATAGATTTTTCCCCTCTTTCCACCCCAAACCATGCCCTCTGATCCTCTGACCCCCCAACCTCACCATGCTCTGTATTGGCTGGATACAGGCTGGTGGTGCCTGGGCCTTGCGCGTGCCTTCATTTTATATGTGTCCAAAACTTATCTACTGCCCATTCGTCTGCCGTGGTCTGAAGGCTTCGCCGTCCGTGTTTTTTGACTCTTATGTGGGCTGTCCTTTGTTTTCCCGCTCCATCCAAGAGCTGGGCTTTGTGTGATGATGGGCCTTACATTTCTTTGGTCCACTTCTTGGTTTCTTTATTTCTTGCAACGTTGTATTGTTATTCTTGCCGTAATAACTTAATCCTGCTGGGTCTCTTTTGGGCCAGCCATTTATTCCTTCTCTCAGTGGCTTGGCATAGCCATTGTTTTGCTTTTACTTATAGGCTCCTATGTCCCTTTAAGCTTTCCTTTGGGCATCCTTGGCCCATTTGCTTTCTTTGGGCTTCTTCGGCCCATTTGCTAATTCCACACTCCCATGGGTTTTTTACTAACTTCATTGGGCTTCCCTAACTCAATAACCTTATTCTCATCCTTGAGGTTTATGAGCCTGCCATAAACCCCTTACTTTCTTAGTTTGCATTACCTTGGGTCTGCGGTGGCCCTTTCTCGCTTTTCTATCTCATACACTGCCCATGGGATGTTATTTTTTTTTTTTTTTCGGGCTTCTTTGAGTCCACTTGTCTCTTCAAGACCCATTTGTTTATTTCTTGGGCCTGTAATCCATTATTCCTGCCGCTTGGGCCTAATGGTTTTGCTGTCTACTTTGTCAATTTTTTGTTACCCTTGTTATTGGGCTTTCTTTCTTACAAATGGCCCTCAACAGGCTTCATCTTGCTAGGTTCATTTTGCATGATCATTGGCTTATATGCTATAATTTGGGCTAAAGTTGTAGACCTAGAACTGGAAGAGATCAAACTAGATATAGTCGTAGAGAACAAGAGTATTAAATGTATAAATTTGTGAATAGCTCAACAAAATGAACTGGTTCTATGGTATTAAAAAACAATTATGGGCATGTATAAACAATTCTATCATGACTAATTTTGCTTTCTCCTACCCCTTTTGTGTTATTTATTGATTGACTAAGATTTACTACACATTTAGATTCCTTTGTTTTCAAGTTTATTAAATTGTGGAGAAAAAATTCTATAAAATAGGTGATTTTCATATATGAGTTTAGTGAATATCAAAATATAAATTGTTATAGCTTGGTTTAATAAACAAAGTTTGTATAAATTGCTCATTAACTTCTCAAAAAATGAAAAATAATGTTAGCTTCCTATGAAATAATCAAGATTCATTTTCATGTTCTAATCAAAATTGTACATTCTCCATTTTTTTTTTATTGTGTTGGATTTTGATGCATATTTCGCTATATTATATCATGTTACAAAATATCTTGCCATATATAATAATTGAAAGCAAATTGCAACATGTTTCCTTGGATATACATATATATATATATATATATATATCAAGATATAGACTTCTTTACCTACAGGATATATACTACTCTATATTAGAATGTAATCACATTATTTTGAGATGAGTTTGTGACTTTTACTTATAAGTCTCAAGTCCAACCTAGGTCGTCCCATCTACCCATTTTTTTTCATTAACAAAAAAAAAATTATGATGTCAAATTTTTCCGCGTATTACACGGGTTTGCGACTAGTCTCCTTTAAAGTCTAAACATTGATGTCCATTTCAAACAATCAGCTGGACCAACATGTGAAAGAGAGACATGCAAGTTTGTCTTTTTAAAGCATGTCTTTGCTAAGGCCTATAGGTACACGGTTACTAAAAAGTTTTCATGTTTCATTGACCGATTATCTCACCTAAAACTTTGACAAATTTGGTGTCACTGCTCACTGGCTCACGGGCCCTAAATTTTGCTGTTAGAATTCATAATTTTTGTTACTATATAGTATGCAATTACTAATAAACAGGGATTATACATTCATACTACTACGTAAAATCTGTTAGTTACAGAATTTAGTAACAAAAAAACTAAGAGCAGTACTAGAAGTATATAAGGTTTCTACTATTTTTAGCAGGTATGAATATGATTAATTCATGGACCAGAATTACGATTTGATATGCTATATATCTTTGTGTGGATTCAAAACGTTGACTTCTTATCTTGAGTGGACATCCAATATTTGGTGAATACAATTATATATAAGCGTGTGTGTAGCTGTCCTTTCAAATCGAACCAAAAAGGTTCTTCATTCTAGTTTTTGTTTTAATCATTATTTGATTGACAATTATATAACCACTTCTTGTATGGGGTATCATGATACCCCATACAAGAAGTGGTTATATCAGTCATTACATTTACACCACCAATTTTGTGTCATTTTGTTTTTCCTTCTTTTCATATACAAGAGAGTACTTGATCAGACACCCTACGTACCCAGATGCCCTAAAATTTTAGACCTTGCCCCCAAGGCGATTCTCTTGCAGCAATTGGCAGAAATGAATCCATGCCCTACTTTGCATGCATGGACGTACGTGAGAAGAAGGAAGGGGAAACCCATTATGAATTGAAAGGCATTCACAACATCATATATATTAAAACATGTTTTTAACATGATTTATTATATATGTAATTTTCTCGTTCATAAGAAAATTTTATTAAGTGAATTTTATATAATTCAAGACAAGTATTTTATATATCCTTATATCATTATGTAATTATCCTTTAAATTATATTATCACTGTATAATTATCATTTAAATTACATTAATCACACTTATATATATATATATATATTCATAAACACTTAATATTCCTTAAGCAGTTTAAATCAAGGATTTTTTTTTTTTTTTTTTTTTTTTTTTATTGAAATCCATCAAGGTTTTTGTGTTAAATAAACTAAAGATTGCACATTAGATTAGAGTATGATAATAGTTTTTAGAAAACATAAAATGTATAGAAATCAATTATTAATTTTGAATTAATACCACTTTTATTTTTCTTAACCTTAAAAATGTAAAAGATAAAAATATATAATAACAATGCTAAGTGTAAAACTTTTTTCCTGTTTTTGGATGGGACAAAACTTTTCTTTTGTTTATAGATGAAAAGACAGGAAATATCCTAAACTTTTAGTCTTAAAAATCATAGTATCTTTTCTTCTAATAAAAAAGGAAAAAGAGTTTGTTTTTGGAAAAGAAAATTTGCATTTACTAAAGAGATTTACTTGTATATTTTTAGAAACATATTTTTAGAAACATATTAGTTAAATTCTCTTAAAGCTAATGAGTTTTATATGGCAAGAAAATTGAATATTAAAGGAAACAATAGACATTAATATTTTAAATGAGTGTTGGTACAATTTTAAAAATAAAAATTGAGATGGGTCAATTAAGTAAAATTTGATTCTCAAAAAAAAAAAAAAATTAAGTAAAATTTATTCACAATTTAAAATTTTGATTAATAAAATGAGAAGTGCTACGTCCACAACATCATAACACTTTCACAATAACAACTGAAATTGTACCAACACTCATTTAACAACCTATAATAATCTGAAATTATTTTTTTATCTCAACAATAACAACCTAACTATAATAATCTGCTATTTATGATTTATTGTTAAATTGTTGTGAAAATATTATAGATACAAAGAGTGGAAAATAAATTAAGATTTATTCAAAAGGTGTAATCTGTTAGCTAGAGCCCTCCGGAACCTGAAAGCAGTCCCTGTGCAAAGCCCAATTAAATGTTGGGCCCTCGGTGAATGTGGAATATATGTTGTGTGTCTAGATAGACAAATTCTGTAGCCCATATTGTCTTGTTCAGTATCTCAGTAGGCTTTTCATTGTAATATATGGCTTGAGTTTAATTCGTTTTCAACATCTATCTCCTCTCTGTTTTGCTTTTGGGTCTAATATATATATATACACACATACTAGTAATATGCGGCTTAATAAAAAATATTTTGATAATATAATTAAATTTAATAACAAATAAAATGAAAAAAGAATTCATTCAAAATTTAAGATTAAAAAATAAATTGTACTTGTACACTTAAAAGAAATTTAATTTTTATTTCTTATTTTGATATTTAAATCATTTGTTTTAGTGTGGGTTTGGATCCGCGTTTCCAAACCCATGTTTGCGTTTTCTGCCGATTTTTTTTTCTAGCCCGTGAACAGTAACATCACATGTGAGCACTGTGCAGGGGACAAAAGGCACTATTCACGCACTGTTTACGAGTCTCATGATACTATTCACACATTTAAAAATTATTTTGCTACAGTGTTTTCAATTTTCAATTTCAGCAAAAATAAGTTGTATCCAAATGGACTCTTAGTGTTGATATTATTCAAATGGTTATAAGTTATATCAACCCTAAACCAGAATATGTATCCACATGTTACATTCTAAATTAATAATAAATAAAAATATAATACTCTAACTTAATGTAACATTCTAACTTACTAATAAATAAATATAACAACCTAACTTACTAATAAATAAATATAACACCCTAACTTAAAGTAATGTTTTGTAATTGTGTTGTGTTTTAGCCTTAAAGAACACATATATTATTTTTTTATCATAAAAAAAAACACAAATATTAATATTACACATGAAAAAATAATGAATTCGATAATTAAAACGGTTGGGCTTCAAAAAAATAAAAATTGAAATGGTTGAAAACAAAATTAAGCCAAAACCTCAATTCATTAATGAAAAAATATCCAAATTTTTTAACTTAAAAAAAAAAAAAAAAAAACAGAGTTAAGTAAAGATAGACTTACATAGAAATTTGGACAGACTGATTCTCTCGTATTCAATTTTATGTTTGACAGCAAATTTTGCTTTTAATTAAAGAATATAGATTATATGGAACAAAGCACCAAACAAAAGCCATAACAAATTAAATCCATTATTAAATATTAATGTTATCAACAAATAATCATGTAATAAGAAATTAAAAAAATACAAATATATTGCTTGCTATATTAACTTCTAAAAAAACACTAAAAGGTGTGATCAAACATAGAATTTCAGCCTATCTATAAAACTTGTTGATAAAAATCATATTATATATAATAAAAAGGCAACAAATACACAAAATCTATTCAATTTAATGAAAGGAAAAAAATTACTTGCAAGGTTGTATGTAGGGCAGAGAGGAGAAAGGAAGAATATAGCAAATAATTGTAAAGTACGTAGTAGAAATAATGAAACACCAAAAAATTGTATATATATAATGAAAATTTTAGGTTGTGAAGAAGATGATATGAACAAAAAGAAGTAGTTTAGGTGAAACTCAAATACTTTTTTTTTTTACTTTATTATTAGGAAAAGATGACATAAGATGCTAATTTATCCACCCAAAAAAAAAAAGAAAATGGAGGAAAAAAAATGCAAGTTCTATCTTTTTTTCCTTTTGCATTTTTTAAAGAAACATAGGAAAAAAAAAATGCAAATTCGATCTTTTTTTTCTTTTACTTTTTTTTTATCTCTCTTTTTTATTTAAATTCTATCCTTAGGTAATTCTATTCTATTGATTTTAGGTTTTGTTGATAACATTTTAGATAGACACAACTGTTATAGTTGTAAATCAAATACAACTTTCTTTCATTACATGATTTGTCATATTTATCCAAAAAATATGTATATATCTATTCTTAAAATCTAAAAATTTATTAAAATTTCTGTAATTTGGTGAAGCCATGTGGTGTAACCACGGCGTTTAAGCCCAACTTTTATTATATACTAGTTATAGACCCGTGCGTTACACGGTTTTATGAAAAAACTTATAAAATATATGTATAAATAATTATATATTTTAATAATTATTATAACAAAATAAGTACTAATTTGTTAGTGACTAGAAGTATTGTTAAAAATAATATCAATGATTAAAAAATGTTAGAAGTATTTTTTTCATTTGGAAAATCTTTGAATACTTATTTGTACACTATGTTTTTAGAGTATCATTGTTCTTCTTTGTCATTGTTCTTTATTAAAATCTTTAGACATAATATTATAAAAATTGACCACTTTTAAGAGATAGAACTATTTTTTATTATGCCCGTGCAATGTAGTGTTTAATAAAAAATATTTTGATAATATAATTAAATTTAATAAGAAATAAAATGAAATTGTACTTGTACACTTAAAAGAAATTTAATTTTTATTTCTTATTTTGATATTTAAATAATTTTTTTTAGTGTTAATTTCATTCAAATGATTATAAGTTATATCAACCCTAAACCAGTATATGTATCCATATGTAACTTTCTAAATTAATAATAAATAAAAATATAATACTCAAATTTAATGTAACATTCTAACTTACTAATAAATAAATATAACACTCTAACTTAAAGTAATGTTTGTAATTGTATTGTGTTTTAACCTTTAAGAACACATATATATTTTTTTTATCATTAAAAAAAAAACACACAGATATTAATATTACACATGAAAAAATAATGAATTCAATAATTGAAACGGTTGAAAAGAAAATTAGGCCAAAGCCTCAATTGATTAATGAAAAAATATCCAAATTTTTTAGCTTAAAAAAAAATAGAGTTAAGTAAAGGTAGACTTACATAGAAATTTGGACGGATGAATTCTCTTGTATCCAATTTCATGTTTGAAAGCAAATTTTGCTTTTAATTAAAGAATATAGATTACATGGAACAAAGCACCAAACAAAAGCGATAACAAATTAAATGCATTATAAAATATTGATGTCAACAACAAATAATCATGTAATAAGAAATTAAAAAATACAAATATATTGCTTGCTATATTGACTTCTAAAAAAAACACTAAAATGTGTGGTCAAACATAGAATTTCAACCTATCTATAAAATTTGTTGATAAAAATCATATTATATATAATAAAAAGGCAACAAATACACAAAATCTATTCAATTTGAAGAAAGAAAAAAAAAAGTTATATATACAAAAGTAAGACCTCAAAAGGAAGATCTACATCTAGAATTTGAATACTTCATTACTTATGGTATCATAGTGAAATATTAACACTCACAAACATAGCTGGTGTCCCCTTGCAGATTTGATAGTCTCTGGATCTATAAGATGCAACCACTAAACCATGAACATGTCGATTGAGCTTTTTTGCACGACAGGCTTCAAAAATTTTAATAGTAAAATAATAACATTATCACAAAAAAAGGACAACATAGAGGTGGTGCACATAAGGGCCTGCAACACCCAACCTGTTTGAAAAGCAGTGTGCACAAATAGAGGTCCTAAGAAGCTGCCACCAACACCAACGACAACAACATCCTTTAGTACTTTTCCTGTGGCTCCAACCTACCAAAATTTTTCAGTTACCAAAACTTCACATATTTCATGCCCAAATTAGATACTAATATCAACTTTATATTACCCAAGAAGCACTACGGACTCTCTCAGAGAAGTACTTGATCTTGTCTAGAACACTCCAAACCTTGGGGACCATATTCTTTCCATGACTCTGTATAACTGCATCCCTCGAAGCACGGAGAACTACATGAAGCACCGACCTATTCTCCATGCTGTTTATCTGAAGGCGCCAACAAAATGATGAAAAACAAATCACATCAATTTTCTTGAGAAAGGAAGAATATAGCAAATAATTGTAAAGTACATAGTAGAAATAATGAAACACCAAAAAACTTTGTATATATAGTGGGAATTTTAGATTGTGAAGAAGATGATATGAACAAAAAGAAGTAGTTTAGGTGAAACTCAAATACTTAATTTTTTTTTTTACTTTATTATTAGGAAAAAGATGACATAAGATGCAAATTTATCCACCAAAAAAAAAAAAAATGCAGGTTCTATCTTTTTTTCCTTTTACGTTTTTTAAAGAAACATAGGAAAAAAAAAATACAAATTCGATCTTTTTTTTCTTTTACATTTTTTTATCTCTCTTTTTTATTTAAATTCTATCCTTAGGTAATTCTATTTTATTGATTTTAGGCTTTGTTGATAACATTTAACATTTTAGATAGACACAACTATTATAGTTGTAAATGAAATACTACTTTCTTTTATATTTATCCAAAAATATGTATATATCTATTCTTAAAATTTAAAAATTTATTACAATTTCTGCAATTTGGTGAAGCCACATGGCACAACTACGGCGTCTAAACCCAACTTTTATTATATATAATATGATATATAATATAATATGATATATATATATTTTTATTTTATTTAAATATTATTTCTTCTTTTTTCAAAAATAACCTTTTTTTGTTATATTTCAATTATCAAGAAAATAAAAATAAAATGCTAGTTTGGAGATTGGATAATACTTTCCTAAATAAAGGGAAGCATTGTAGCATTTTTCCTAAAATGGGAAACAAAAGGGAATATGATATGAGAGTATTTTTGGACATTTCTCCTTAAACTATGGTCTTAACCTAAAATAGGAAATTGATGTTAATGCTCAAGTTGTTTCCTAGTAATTCTTAGGTACTTCCGAAGCATGAAGAGTAATGCTTACTCCTCTTATATTCATGGTAAGGTCTACTCATTAAATTTAAAGCGGGGTTCACCATAAATGTGAGAGGAAGGAACACCATTTATCTATGCTTAGGAAGTACCTAAAAATTTTCTATTGTTTTTTATGATTATTTGTGTGAAATTATTTAAAATCTCATTGTCGTGATAAATGTACATTATTAAATGTTGGTGTTTGATTCAAATATTATTTATGGTCTAGCATGTGGGAGATCATGCCCTCAGTCGGTCACGAGATGTTTTGCATTGGTTAAGCAGACATCTTCTCATTGAGTTGGATATTATGAGTTGGCCAAGTAGTATAGCTAATAAAAGTTTTGACTAACTAAACCTAATGATGCAGCCTATCATGTTCAAGTTATCCATACCATTTAGCAATATTAAAGACACAAAACATTTCACAACTTTCTTTATAAGAAATTATTGAGGCATAAGTTGCCAAGTTGTCAATGATGTAAATCATTTTTCCATGAACTCACACACCACTTTTACACCAATTATGACCTAATAACAATTCAAGGTCGTGAATTAAAACTTTTGTATCAATAGACTTATTATTATCATTATCAAAAGGGAAAGTTTAAAATATGTTAATACAAAGGAGAGGGATTATTGAAATCACAAATTTTGGGTTTGGTAACCCCAAAAAGATCCCACTCAACAGATTGTACAAAATGGGTGGACACCCTTACCCTGTATTCAAAAGCTCTCTGTCTAGTCTTCCCCTGTTAGTCAAAAAGTCAGCACACAAAGTTTTGTTTTTATTTTATAAAATACAATAGTCAGCATATGAATTTGCCTCTGCAATCATCAACCAAATTGTTATTATTATTAAAATGTTTAGCAAATAAATCTAATTGCAATGGGTCAAATTTGAAAATTATTGTTGAGTATTCAATTTGACTTGAATCTTTCATGTAGCCTTGGTTTTAAAGTGTCCGATGTTGCGAATTTTGAACCAAGGCAAAGTTCAAAGCCAAAACTAAACTATATAAATTAGTCAATGCTGGAGTCAAAAATAATATCATGTGTAAAGAACCGAACTCTTATTTCACTCTTCGACATATACAAATATTATACATGACAGAAAATTAGTCATGAAGTTTTACTCACTCCATTGACATTATTTGACTGTTACCATTTGAAATTTCACATCTACAATCTATTTAATTATATCAACCTTCATTTTCTTTTTGGATGTCAAGAGCCCCTTTTGATTTAAGGCTACAACAACAACAAAAAAGCCTTAGTTCCAAAATTTTGAAACCTATTATGGATCACTAACAGATTAGTTAAAGTCGGCCTTATGATTTAATAGCATTTCTTAATTCTTCCATGTGAAAAACTTGAGTTTGAATCCTCCTTGCCCACTTGATGTAAAAAAAAAAATCAATCACTCTTCACATCACAGACAAATGGCAAAATGCTAGTAAATGCAATCATTGTGTCCAATCATTAATGTTGGCATAGCCTAAGCAAGACAATAGTAATAATTAATATACAATGACAATAGTAATAATATAGCTATCAAAGAAAGAAATTTGTTCATAGAGTTTACAGGTAAAAAATGTTGCTAATATACCTGTGGTCCTTTTCCCACCGAAGTAAAAAACATAAGCCAGCTGTCCACTTGTAGTCTTATCCTACCCAAAAGATGCCCCATCCTTTTTTCTTTTCTTTATGTTTTTATTGGTAAGTTAGACATGCAACTCCATTTAACCAGTTTTATGAAAGGAGTAAGTGTCATTTGAGTTATTAACTGATTGGTTGCTCAGCTTAAATTTTTATTGAGAACAATAGTGACTTGAGTTCTTTTCAAGTTAAATATTTAATAAGTAGGAAAACTTGGTCAAAGTTAAGTAACAATGTATTGAAAAAATCCCACCTCTACATAAATTGTTATTGAAAAGATGCTTAATGTATTATTTAGTTGATTGCTTAATTTTTTGATTGCTTACAGAAACATGAAAATATTTACTGGCCAAGTTATGGTGACTTATCATAGTCATAGACCAACCTAAGATTTCGATAAAAATGCAAATTTCGAGAAACATGTTCCATTATGCAGCATCTGCAAACTTTATTTCCTGGTTTGTTGGGATATGATCAAATAGATTTTATAATACAATTATTAATATATGAGGGGAAAAAAAAAGCAAGCATTACTGTCAAGTTATTGATTGAAAAGTACAAATATGTTGCATACAAAGATCTGCTACTTTTACACTCGCTACAACATTGAAATCTAGGCATGAAGAAAAACATTAGTCTTCTGTTTGATCCAACTTTGATAAGGAAAAGTATTACCCTAGTGATGCTTCAAAAGTTATAGATCTCTCTTCTTCCTCTTTTATTGTGTTGATTATGACAGAAACTTGGTTAATGCTTGGCCATCCCTCTAGTGAGTGCTGAACACATTTTATAGCCACTTGTAGCAAGTTTACCATCCTCTCTTCAATTGCACCTTCTGACAATTAGGGACTTGTCAAAGACTTCAACAGTCCACTCCTCTTGAAGAACTGAGTGAACCCAATCTGCTAAGTCAACTCCATTGTTCTGCACCATTTTTCCAGTAAGTAGCTCTAGAAGAATTACACCAAATCCATAAATGTCCCCACTGAAGTCTCTAGATGCATTGGTCCTAGTAACGTTGGCCTGAGATAAGCCATATTGATCACTATCCGCAGCCATAAGACCATATTCACTTATGCAAGGCTCCATGTTCTTATTCATCAAGATGTTGGAAGATTTCAAGTTACCATGAACAATTCCATATTCTTTTAGTTCCTGATGCATGAAGGCTAATGTGTCGACAATGCTGGCTACAACACCAAGTTTGCTTGCCTAGTCAAATGCTTCTCCCATTTGGTTGTTTCTTGAAATGTAACATATAGTATCTCAGAAGCCTTCAAGATAAAAATTAAAAGAGTATTTTAAGGTATTATAAGGGTGTTACAATCAATCTAATATAAGAAAGGATTTGCACAAGTTCAATTGGAGAAAGAAGGCGTTTCTGTTTCTTCATAAAAGTTTCCTATGTAACTTCAACATATTTTATTAATCATGCAGTTAACATAAAGATACAATGATATTGCAATTTTAATATTTACCATGGAGAAGCATGAATAGACTTCCATTCTGCTGATATTCATAGACCAAAAGCTTCTCATATTTGGAACAATAAAAGGCAAAAGCTGGCAATACATTTCGATGCTTCACTTGGTCAATCAGTTTCATCCTCTGCTCAAACTCATTGTTTGAAATTTTCCAGTCCTTAATCCTTTTGACAACCAGGATCATCCCATTCCCAAACATGACCTTATAAAGGGTCCCATGCTTTCCTCTTCCAAGCAACTCGGCTGGAGCATTGAATAAGTCCTCAAATTTTAGCCCATTCAACACAGGGCTTTCAAGTACTAGCATTGAGTTTAAAACCAATGCACTTTCACTTGCATTACCTGTATTTTTTTACCTACTCACACTTGATTTGTACTCAGTTGATGTGGGGTCAAGCTTGCTGACACTATCATCAACTACTGCTACCTTGTTTACTGCCTCAAGTCCCTCAACCCTCTCTTTTCTCCTTTTCAATTTGCACAGCTTGAAAATGATTAACACGAGACAAGCAAAGGCCAACACAACATAGCCTATGTACATAAGAGTCTGATCTTTTGACTTACTCTTTGAATTGTTGTCACCATTTAATGGGCTAGATGAACATTCTTTTGACAATGGTTTTCCACATAATTTAGGATTTCCTGCGACCTCCTGCATTTGGAATTGGGCCACTGAAGTTGTTGCTGGAGACATTGAACTAATCAAGATAGGAGAAATCAAACTTGGGTATCTACCCATTTAGCTGGTTGTCTTAAGCAAGGAACATAGTGAGACCTAAAATTCTGGACAACCCTGGCAAGTCACCAGAGAACTTATTGTGTGAGATATCAAGTCTTTTCAGATTGCCTAGCATGATGAACGAATTGGGAAGGCTTCCAAAAAATTGGTGACCACTTAAGTATAAGTGAGTGAATTGCTTGCATTTTGCAATTTCAGCTGAGATTCCTCCACCAATATTGTTGCCATTAAGAAAAAGAGCAGCAATAGATGCAGCAAGGGCTTATGTGCCACAAAGAGAAGTGGCATCAAGAGTTCCATTAAGATTTAAGCTAAAAAGAACTAGCTTTGTCACAGAAGTATTTTTTTGAACACAAGTAACACCACGCCAATGGTTCTTGCAGGGATCTAAGGATGAGTTTTAACCTAAACTGACACCAAGTTGGGTATTATTGTTAGTGAGTTTTGCAAGGAAGCTTATAAGTGAGGTCTTAACCTCTTCCTCTACAGAATATGACATGTGGAGGAGTAGAAAAAAGGAAATGAAGATCACCCAGATGGAAACTTGATTCATTTTTGTGTTGTGATATAAGTTTGATGCAAACAGGTCTAGAGAATGGCCTCGTTGGGAAAACTTGGAATTATTAATATGGGACAGTTTTTGAATATTTGGGATGTTATGGAACTAGGAGGAAATTCCGATGTCAAGTACTTGCTATCTTGTTGGAATTGGTTATGGAGCCAATTGGTTGATTCTACAATGAAAATTTTATATGTGCATTGTTTATGGTTGGCACTAAATGGTTAAAGGATAGGCCATTTGAATCGAACCACAATTGAATATATGGAGCCAAGCCAACCGGCAGGTAAAAACTGTTATAAAGTGACATTTGCATTACTTTTTCAAAATGGATTGTTATTCTTGAAACATTATACTAACAATGATTTTGTCCTATGTAACTAGTTTGATGCTATCCTAGTCAATAGACATTGTTCGTGGAGGTGACCATTTCAAAAAAGCTTAGGCCTAACAACTACTAGCTTCATTAAGTTACTACGATCCAATAGTTTTGTTTGATCTTATTTAATGTACAAAACCATTATTATACATGTGTAATTTATCTCTAATTAACTGTTTACACATAGAGCATATAGATTAAAACAATCATTAAGCTCTTATACCTTTCAAGTCAAAACTATCATACATAATGATAAAAGAAGGCCATCACAATGACTTTACAGTTTTGGTTTTAGGGCAAGTTGAGTTTAAGAAATTCAAAGCATTTGACAAAGATTAGCTCATATTGAAACCAACATATCTCTATCTAGTTTCATTTCTAAAAGTGAATCTTGTCCTTGTGTTTACATGCTTTTTATCCCCCACAAATCTCAAGTAAATAATCCGTGAATTACTTATCAAACATCACATTCATCCTTGTCTTTACAAGCATTTCAGCCCCCACTAATGTAAGCAAATAATCCATGAATTACTTATCAAGCATGACCTTAAATACTGTGGTATAAATGTGTATTAACCACTAAATTATTCTTTGTAAGTTGGTGTCAGGGGTTTGTAGACCCATTTGTATGAAAAACTAATGGAACTACTTGTCTCAAAGTAAAAACCATTGGGATGGGAACTTTCCAAAAAAGCAAATTCACCGAGTAAAACCTTTACCTAGACTCTACAACCCGTATATAGCTTACAAAGGAAACCTTTCATGCACCAGAATGTCTAGACTCTTCAATCATATGAATTGCCATAACAAATGGCACACCCATGGTCATGACTAGAATCTTCGAGCAACTTCAAGAGCTTCTTGAAGGTTTGCTTCACAGCAATAATTAAGTCTATGGTGGTGTTATGGCTTTAACTTTTTCAACAACTTATATATTCAGATTTACTTGAAACTTTCCAATACGGTGAAATTAAGAAAACTTGGTTACACAAACCCTAATCACACAAAATGAGTGTTTCTCTCTCTCAAAATCTTTTATAAGAATGGCTTATAATGTCTTTTAAATAATGCAACAAATGGATATCAAGGCGAGGGAGTCATGTTGGGATAGCCAGATTCAACAAACAAAGGTTTGTTTCCTTATGGTTGACTATTGTGTTGAGTTGATAGATAACATTTCCCAAACCCCAATTCACCGTTACTTCTTTTTTCTTGGACTTAATCCACCACTACTTTACGAAGACTACTCGATTATATACAACTACACCTTAAGATAATTCTTCCATGGATAGACCATACTAAGATGTCCTTTTACATATCACAGTTCCTATTTTACATTTTTTAATCAAAACTCAAAAGTAAACACAATGCTCTTATGGTCCAGTACCATCCATCTATTTACTTTAGGCTTTAATTATGGTGGTCAAAGCCCTTAACTACCCTTAACAACCTCCCTTCTTCCCTAAGTAAACCTTAGAAAGGTGAAAAAATGGATTACATTTTTATTCCAAAAGGTTTGGGTTGTTTTCGTTTTAATCGTTTACAATTCAAAATTTTTATCTTATCCTTTCATGTTTACATGCCATCCATTTCTATTAATATTTTGATTTATTAGGAATTAAATAAATACCGTTCTTTAAAATATGTCAATCCGTAAGTCCAAATTTTGCTAGTAATTTACTTGTTAAGTGCTAAAGAATTATCATCACGTCACCATATAATGTCATATACAACCAAATTACCAACATCAATAAATAATATGAGACAAAAATAAAAATTTTGAAATGGAAAAGATCAAAATGAAAACAACTATAACATATTTGCGTATCATGATTAGTGACAATCCCGATTATACCTTCGTCTACAGGACGAAGCGATGACGAGGAAGATCCTGGAAACCGTCCAACCAGTAAGCATCATCAGGCTAGACTAGACTCGTCGGTCCTCAATCATTAATGAGGCGTTACAAAGCAATGATGAATTTCTATACCGTTGGAGAAATAACCCACCATCAATGTTCTATGAAGACGTTGCTGATTCGAGAATAAAATCACCATTAAGGCAGCCCCAACGGCTAGAAGGAAAAGGAAAAACACTGGTATAAATACCAACCCATAAGATCCAAGAAACAGGTACATTTACACTACGAATTTCCTAGTATAACCATATTACTTTCTTAAAAAAACTCTCGCTATCCTAACTTTGGCATTGGAGACTCTGTGGCAGGCACCACACCGGTGACCATACTTTCCTTTCAGCTTGTCTCAGGATTGAGATTAGGTGCGTGGACGACTCCCATCTGGACGAACATCTCTACTGACGATCCGGGCATCATCAGTTTGGCGTCGTCTGTGGGGAGGACTCTTGAGCATCCAGTTCAAGAATGCAATTCCATTCCAAATTATAAGTTCAGATGGAGTCCAGCACTAACCCAAATCTTGCGGCATTGGCCCTACAAATTCAATCACTAGCAGCTACTGTGGAGGAACTTACCAAGCAAAACCAGGAGATGAGGCAGCGGTTGCAGCAAGAAGATAACTGCAAAAAAATCAACAAGGATGATGATGAAGACCGTCACAGGGGATGAACCAGCACTCTTGAAGAAGCAAATTCAGATTTCCTTAGGGAGATGAAGAAGGAGATGGACGAGCTAAGAAACGCTATCAAGGGAAAGACAGATTAAAGTTTGGACAGAAATGTCAGGAAGACGGATTCACCCTTTACCGTAGCGGTCTAGGAGTGCTCGGTACCCTCCAAGTTCCGTATACCCCAGCTCGAGCCCTTTGATGAATTACAAGATCCGTTGGACCATCTAAACACATTCAAGATGACCCTGGGTCTTTAACAACCTCCTGATGAGATTCTGTACCACTCCTTTCCCACTACCCTTAAAGGAACAGCTAGGGAATGGTTCACCAAACTGCCAATGTCATCCATTGATAACTTCGAACAGCTAAGTAGCTCGTTTGTCCGTCATTTTGTTGGCGGACAACGACCGAAAAAGACAGCTGATCATTTGCTCACAATCAAACAAGGTGAAAAGGAAACTTTGAGATCGTATGTAACGCGCTTCACACGAGGAATGCTGGAGGTGGACGAATCGGACAATAAGGTGCAGCTTATGACCTTTAAGGTAGGATTAAAGTCCAGAGATTTTATGGCTTCCTTGGCTAAAAATTCCCCCAAGACGATGGCAGAGGTGCTATTGAAAGCACAGAAGTATATGAACGCTGAAGAAGCTCTAGCAGCCATAGATAGAGCAGAAAAAACCAAGGAAAAGAAGAAGGAAAAGGAGGACGATCGAAGAGGACAAAAAAGAGATCGAGCTGACCAATGAAATGATGAAGGAAATAGACGGAGAAAGGACAAGAACCCTCGTCCAATGAAGTTCACGCCATTAGTGATGCCTGTTGACCAGATTTTCATGGAAATAAGAGACGAACCATCTCTTAAATGGCCTAGGCCACTCCACTCATCACCTAGTATGTGCGACAAGAGGAAATACTACAATTTTCATAAAAAACACGAGCATTACATAGAGGATTGCAGGGATATGAAGGAACAGATAGAAGAACTTATACGGAAAGGGAAACTACAACAGTATGTGAAAAGAGGAGATTCCAGCAAATACGGTTAGAAGGATTGGCACGGGGGTTCCCGAGGAGATGAAGACCACCCACCACCTCGTCCATAGAGTGCACTAGGGGAGATAAAAACTATCACGGGAGGACCAGCCACAGGGAGATCGTTCAGATCCCTCAGAAAGTCACATCAAAGACAGGTAAACAGTGTTCACAGCCTACCTCCTCTAAAACAAGATGGACAAACCAAGACATGTACTTCTCAGAAAAAGATGTTAGGGGAGTAAAGCAACCTCATGACGATCCACTGGTCATTATGGTCATGATCGAGGGGTTCAATACAAGGAGAGTTCTGGTAGACAATGGGAGCTCGGCTGACATTATCTACCTTTCCGCCTTCCAGCAATTAAAAGTAGACCCTAAAAGGCTTCGTCCTTTCGAGTCACCCTTCGTCAGTTTTAGTGGAGACAAGGTGTACCCCTGGGGAATAGTGACGTTGACAGTCATGGCTGGTTCATACCCCTTCCAGGTAACCAACAAACACAATTTTCTAGTGGTAGACTCACCCTCGTCCTACAATGTAATCATAGGACGACCTACCCTCAACCACTAGAAAGCTGCTACTTCCACATACTGTTTGAAGGTAAAGTTTCCAACAGAACAGGGGGTCGGAGAGATAAAAGGAGACCAGGTGTTGGCAAGGGGGTGTTATCAGGCCGTCCTGGCCTCAAAAGAGAACCACACGTGGATAATCGAGGAAAAAACACCAGAGATTGTCAAGAAGCTAGAAACGATAGAGTTAGTTGAGAGAAGTCCGGCTAAGATGACCCAAGTAGGGACGAATCTAAGTCCAAAGACGAAGGAAGGAATCATCAACTTCCTGAAAGATAACCTCAATGTATTTGCTTGGAGCCACGAGGATATGCCAGGGATCCCAACAAACATCATCCAGCAATACCTGAATGTAGACCTAGAGAAGAAGCCCATCCCACAGAGAAGAAGAGTCTTTGCCCCTGAACGAAACAAAGCAGTAATAGATGAAGTAAATATGCTATTTGTTGCAAATTTTATTCGAGAAGTCTACTATCTTGAGTGTTTGGTCAATGTGGTCATGGTCAAAAAGGCAAACGGGAAGTGAAGAATGTGTGTCGATTTCACAGATCTAAACCAACCCTGCCCGAAGGATAGTTTTCCCTTACCCAGAATTGATCAGCTGGTAGATTCTATCGTCGGACATAAACTTCTCACTTTCATGGATGCATTTTTTGGATATAAACAGATACAGATGGTCGAGAAAGATCAAGAAAAAACTGCTTTCATCACTAGTCAAGGACTCTACTGCTACAGGGTTATGCCCTTTAGATTAAAGAACACAAGGGCCATGTATCAAAGATTGGTAAACCAGATGTTCAAAAAACAGATTGGGAGAAATGTGGAGGTATACATTGATGATATGCTCGCCAAGAGTAAAGAGGAGGAGGATCATATGGACGATCTTAAGGAGACGTTCAATACACTTAGACAGTACAACATGAAGTTAAACCCATCCAAATGTGCTTTCGGGGTTTCCTTCGGGAAATTCCTCGGGTTTATGGTGTCGCGAAGAGGAATTGAAGCAAATCCCGAAAAAAGGGCTATCCTCGAGATGTCCTCACCAAAGACGATCAAAGAATTACAATCCCTCACAGGAAGAGTGGCAGCCTTCAACAGGTTTGTCTCCAAGGCAACAGATAAATGCCTTCCTTTCTTCAAGACCTTAAAGAAAGCATTTGTTTAGACAGAGGAATGTGAAACAGCGTTTCAAGAGTTGAAATGCTACCTGAGCAACCCCCTACTCTTGAGTCCATCTAAGGAAGGCGAAGACTTATTCTTATACTTGGTGGTATCTGTCACGACAGTCAGTGTAGCTTTGATCAGAGAAGAAAACAAGGTACAACTCCCTGTGTACTATGTCAGCCAGGCCTTCCAAGTTGCTGAGGCACGATATCCACGCATAGAGAAGATCACCTTCGCCCTAATAGTGGCTTCAAGAAAACTTCGTCCATACTTCCAAGCTAATCCTATCATAGTAATGACGAACCAGCTCATCAAAAAAGTAATGAACAAACTCGATGCTGCAGGACGAATGGTACAATGGGCCATCGAACTCAGCCAGTTTGATATAGAATACCATCCACGGACGATCGTAAAAGCTCAGGCAGTGGCAGATTTCATAGCAGAATTCACCATCCCCGAGAAGGCAGGCGACCAGGAAGACCTTTGGACGATCAATACTGATGGATTGTCCACTCAAAAAGGAGGTAGAGCGGGTGTTGTTATCATCTCCCCTGAAGAGGATGTTCTTAAGTATGGGGTCCAGCTCAAATTTCCTATAACTAACAACGAAGCAGAGTATAAGGCCTTGTTGACAGGGCTAAGAATAGTTCGGGCACTTGGAGTTGAAAATATCGTGCTTAAGAGTGACTCACAGCTCGTCATAGGGCAAGTCAAAGAAGATTTTGAAGCAAAAGAGACAAGAATGCAGAATACCTCAAATTGATGAACCAGTTGGTAAGCAACTTTCATCGTGCAGAGTTTGTTCAGATCCCATGGGATCAGAATGCGGAAGCTAACGAGGTAGCACGGAGTGCATTGACAGATGACCGAGACAAGATAAATGATTGGAGGCTGGAAGAACAAAACTCCCATAGCATCAAAGAGTTTCAAACTTTCCTTGTGCACACTCGCTCAAGATGGACGAGTCCAATTTTGTCGTTCCTCAGAGATGGATGATACCACCAAACCTTGAAGAAGCCAAGAAGATCCAAAAGCGAGCTGCCCGGTTTACAGTACTAAATAACGAGCTTTACAAAAGAGGCTTCTCCCAGCCCTACTTGAGATGTATAGAAAAGGAAGAGGCTAGATATGTCCTGGAAGAGGTACACGGGGAGTTTGCGGAGATCACATTGGGTCAAAGTCCCTTGTCAGGAAGATCATAAGGGCAAGTTACTTCTGGCCCACTATGCAACAAGATGCAGCAGATTTCGTGAAGAGGTGTGACAGTTGCCAAAGATATGGGAATGTTCAACGAGTCCCAGGGGAAAAAATGATGACCATTTCCTCTCCTTGGTCTTTTGCGCAGTGGGGGATTGACATTATGGGCCCCCCTACTACAGGGAAAGAGACAAATGAAGTTCCTACTTGTCGCAATTGACTACTTTACGAAGTGGGTCGAAGTGGAAGCCCTTGCAACGATCATAGAGGCAAAGGTACAAAATTTTGTATGCAAAAATATTGTTTGCAGGTTTGAGATACCAAGGACGATCATCTCAAACAATGGTCGTCAGTTCGACAGTCATAGGTTCAAGTCATTTTGCTCGAGCCTAGGTATCAAAAACAAGTACTCATCACCAGGACATCCTCAGGCCAATGGACAGACGGAAGTAACTAACCGAACCTTGCTTAAGATTATCAAGTCCCGGTTAGTGGGGGCAAAGGGAGCATGGCCCGACGAATTACCAAGTGTCCTGTGGGCTTACAGGACGGCGGCACAAACACCAACAAGAGAAACACCATTCAACCTAATGCACGGTATAGAAGCAGTCATCCCAGTCGAAGTAGGGCTCACTAGCCTCAGGAGGGAATTCTTTGACGAATAAAGCAATGATGATCAATTGAACCTGAACCTGGATTGTTTGGACGAAGTCAAAGACCAAGCCTCCCAAAGAATGGCCAAGTATTAGCAGAAAATAGCCGAATACTACAATCAGAGAGTGAAACTGAAAAGATTCAGCATCAGAGATCTCGTCCTTCGGAAAGTGACTCCTGCAACAAAAGATCCAACACAAAGCAAACTAGGTCCAACCTGGGAAGGACCCTATAGAGTCGTCCACTATTCACGTTAGAGAGGTTACCACCTAGAAGACTTAGAAGGAAATAAGCTGTCTCGTTCGTGGAATGTCGAACATCTAAAGAGGTATCATGAAAAGGAGCCATAGCCTGACTGTAAGCAATTAACATAATCTGATTCTGTACTTTTTAATACAAGTTATGTATTCAAATAAGTGATTATTCAATATCATAAGTGGTTATTTAGCATTATTCAACAATTCATGCGCTCTAATTATTTCTTCCTCCAAAAGCCTAAAATAGTCATCCAAATAAAAAAGACGATAAGATTCCTTAAATGGATGTACATCGTCCAAATCAAAAAGACGATATGATTCCTTAAATGGATGTACATCGTCTAAATCAAAAAGACAATAAGATTCCTTAAATGGATGTACATCATCCAAACCAAAAAGATGATAGAACTCCTTAAATGGATATAGATCATCCAATTCAAAAAGACAATAAAACTCCTTAAACGGATATAGATCGTCCAGAGAAACGGTAAAACTCCTTAAATGGTTATACATCATCCAAATTAAAAAGGCGATAAAAATTCCTAATAGATGCATGTTGGGCAAAGATTCTTGAAACAAATAACATCGTCCAAGAATACTTCAACAAAAATTCTCTATCCTAATAAGGACGAAAAGAATACTTCAACAAAAATTCTCTAAGTCCCCATAAGGACAACAAGAATACTTCAATTAAAATCCTCTAAGTCCCCCAGAGGGACGAAGAAAATGCTTCCACAAATTAAAACGAACAAGAAAAATACCAACAAATATACCATATATAAAAAGATGCAAATTGTTCAAAAAGCCCCAAAACCAGGGGAACATCCCGATATAAGTTGTCCCGTGGCCTAAAAACATACAAGGCATTTTTCTTCTTCAAGGGACAACAGGTTCAAGTAGGGGGAGCGTTTTCTTCATCCTTATCAACCTGAGAAGGGTCCACGCCAGTAGATGTTGCTGCCAGGGCTGCTTCGTCCTCCTCCATTCCCTTATCAACAGCCTTAAAGTCTAATTCCTCCAAATCGGTCCCCGGGCCATGTTTGATCAGGTACCTCCTCAACAGTTCGAAGCCTTTAAAATACCACTGGAATAGAATGGTATTATACTTATCAGTGGATTGAAAGGCAAGGATGGCCTTAGCAATGGTAGCCTTCATCCTCTGTCCAGCTGAGGCAAGAAGCTCGTCTTTCTACTTCACCAACTGCTTCTTGGAATCCAGCTTCTCGGATAGAACTTTGAGTTACTCCTTAGAAGCGTTGTTGGCGTCCATAGAAGCAATCAAATCTTTCCCTAACCCTGAAGCCTCGGCCTTAAGCGCCTCAACTTTTGAATTGGCCACGACGGCCTTCTCCTCGTTTGCCAAATATTGGGTAGTGATATGCATGGTTTTGCCCAATACCTAACAACCAAGGTAACCAAAATTAGCAAAGAAGATTAAAACCTTAAGGATGAGGAAGAAAGGGGTAAAAGTAGGACAACTACTTGCACGAGCTTGTGAACGTGATGCCTCACCATCTCGTGGGAAGGCACACTTGAAATCTCTTTCATCTCCCCGAGTAAGGAGCTCGCTTGCACGATCCATTGCCACTCCAGCGTCTTCCTAAACATTGGAACCTACTTTTTCTTTCCCCTTGTCTCCAGTCTTTCACTTTTTGGAAGGACGAACAACTTCTTCAATTGAAACACCAGGAGAAGCTGCCTGACCTTCGTCTAGATCTAGAGCAGGGGTGGACGAGACTCTCTCCACCGTCTCTTTTTCCTTATCCTTGTCTGTAATCCTCAACTTTCTTTGCCCGATGGCAGAAAAGGGTTCGTTCTTCTTCCCCTTAATTTTGGCAAACATCTCCTTGTTAAATTTTGTCGTCATCTTTGCACCAAGAAGAGTAAAGTTAATCCCAAGGAAAAGGAGAAAAGATGATATTACATAAAATAACTCAGATTCCTCATGTTTTTTCGCTTCCCGGTCAATCGCACGAAGGACGTAATCTGATGGCTCTGGCCCCAAACAATGACAAGCTAAAGTGCGCGGATCAACCAGCTCGTCAAAATCGTCAATAGTAACCGCGTATTTGATGGCCTCTTGAACTCTCTCTTTGAACTTCCCTTCAAGCTCTAGACGCTCTTTCATTACAAGACAGAAAAAGAGGCAAGGTCAGAAGGATGACCAATAAAACAAAAGGATAAAAAAGGGGAAAACATCTCATGGGAGGCAAACGCACCAAGATGAGGGGTCTCCCACCGGCGCAGCAACCTAGGGACGTCCCCCCAAAAGTCATCAGAGAAAGTCTCCCAACCATTGCCAAACATGAAGAAAAATCTGGACTTCTAGTTATGGAAAGACGATGGAAGAATAATGACGAGACGAGACTTCCTATTCCAGGGCACAAACTCATAATACCCAAACTCCTTTGATTCTTTCAAACGGTAGAGATGGACGAACTCATTTAGTGTGATCATATCCCCGTCAGCTATGATCGTCCAAATCACCATGTAGCTTATGACGATTCTCCACGAATTCGACATAAGCTGCCTCGGAGCAAGGTTTAAGTAATGAAGAAGCTCCAAGATGAACGGATGGAAGGGAAATTTGAGGCCACACAAAAATGCAGCCTCATAGAAACAAACCTTTCCATAGGCAAAGGTGCAAGCCTTTTCACCCTTCCTAGGAAGACGAGCCCTAGTCTCATCAGGAAATTGAAATCTGTCCCTAAATTTGCTGAAAACCTCTATCTTCAAGGAGCATTTTTCTTTGAGAGCATGGAAAGAACGGGGTTCACCAAAAGCAAGAGGATGAGAGGACGAAGGCGCACTGGAAGGCGCAGAAGTAGTCGTATCTACCCCAGCTCCAACTGTGCTTGCACTAGAGGATGAATCCCTCTCTAGATTGTCTGAACCCATCTCGGACCCCATATTTTCCCTCCTTAAAGCCTCTCTAATGGATTTAAACCAAACTAGGGAGTTATGCAACAACGGGTGCAAGTCGCCTCATACAGACCCTAGACCACTACCAGCTACCACAAAATCCCCAATATATGGATATGGATCACTAGATGGAATAGCACTTAACGTATTACTACGAGAATCTACCAACGCCCCCAAGCGGGCAAAAAAGAAGGTGATGGAGGGGGAAGTGGGCCTAATTTCAGAAGAATCCACCATTAAAGAAAGCCACACCACCCGAAAAGGAAATAGGAACAAGAAAAAGAATATAAATGAAACTCGGAAAGAAAAAGGGAGCAAAAGAAGGGGCGTACCTGAAAATAAAGGAGGTAATTGAGAAGACTAAGAGCAAAACGCACAACTAGGAAGTCAGAAAAACCAATCACAGAAAAGAAAGTGCAGAAGTGAGAAGGGAAAAGCAAAAATTAAAACTTTTTACCTTGAAAAGTGTGGGAAATCTGAAAGGCTTCACTGGAAACAGATCCATCAACCAACCAAAGGGAGACACGTGGCCACGATGCGTGCCACGCTACCACGGAGCAATCAATGTAGGAGTAGAACCCCAAGCGCCTCAACTGCCCAAAAAAAATATTCCTTTGATCGTCCAAACTACGGACGACCTCGGAGACGATGAAGAAGGCTGAAGACGAAGCCGGAGAAGATGGAGACGATGAAGAAGGCTCTGATTCCAATCTCCTTTGCTTGTTCTGCGACTCCAGGTACGGTTCCTGCGATGCGCTATTCGACCATTGCATTTCGTCGCACCATTTCGACTTTCGCAGAGTTCGGACGAAGCTGGGTTTGGATTTCTACGGTGGGTTTAAGCTCATCAATTACGTCCGGTCTCAGGTCAGTTTGCTATTTGATTTGAGCTTTTGTTTGGTTGCTAAGAATTTGAGTGAAAAATGGAAGAATGTGTATGAAAAGTTGGGTCTTTGTAAACTCACGCTGAAAATTAGCTACTTTGTTGTTTCATTGAGCACATTTTCTCAGCATTGAGAAAGCATGATTTTGTTTGCTTTATAATCTGTTTGGCTGCTGAGAAAATGTAGAAGAATAAAGAAAAAGATCCTCAACTTTCTAAAGAGATTTTTTTTTTAATAGTTTAGGGATGAAAAACAAACTTTTTGAATTGAAAATTGATAGGTGTAAAATTTTCAATAATTTTGAGAGGAAAAATTTCAAGTTTAGGGATAAAAAAAAGAAATTCATGCGAAGTTATAGGGATGAAAATAATATTTTAACCAAATAAAATTGGGATTTATGTGCTCTAATGCTAGAGTTGTCTCAGTTTAATAGTCATTGAGTGAAAGAGTTTTGATTGCATTCTTTTCAATCTGCTAAGTTAATAAGTTATGTACTTGTTGAAAGCTCATGGTGTGATATGTCAATATAAATTATTTTTTTATTAATTAAAATGCTGACATGGATGTTGTCGTGGTATTTATTGATGTTATTTTATTAGCCATATCAGCATCTAACATGCCACCTATGCACTTTGTTTGCCACCTCAGATTTTTTTGTTATCGGGTTGACGGCAAGAATCATTTTAAAAACGATTTAAAAAAATCAAGGACTGACTTAGGAGCAAAATCAGTTTAGGGACCAAATTGAGAAATGATCCAAAATATAGGGACCAAAAGTGCATTTTAGCCTTTATTTATTTATTTTGGTGTATATCACTCTCTATTCCCCCTTTTCATTTATAAGAGCTTATCAGAAATGCAGTTATAGGGAGGTCCACCAAGATTGTTTTTTTGAGCTTCAAGAGGGGAATTAAAGCTTAAATTTGTACAGAAATTGTATATCATTGACAGTTTTGAAGAAAACAGATCAATTTAAATATGAAATGATATGAGAATGTTGAATATTTTACATCTGGATCTGATTTGTCACGTGTGTCCAATAAGGTTAGGTAGAGTGTGTCATTTGATGTGACGTAAGTTTTGGATTGTCAATGAAATTACAGTTGTGTAGTACAATTTATCAAGTTGAAGAGGAGAAAATCTCGTCAAAATCTTTGTTAATCCTTCTATTTATTAGTTTATTATTGTTCCCACTAATTTTAAACCCATAATCTGCTTCTTCGAGTAATAAACAAGCATTATTTTAAATATGGATGATAATGAGAATCATTACATAATTGATGCCTTTGTCCATTCGGACAAAGATATATTGATTGCCTGGGGTCTGTCTCTCACTGAAGAGAAATACTTTTGGTGAAAGCATTTGAGAGAGAGAGAGAGAGAGAGATGGATGTAAATTATTACAAGGATGGAGTACTGCCCTTTGCAGCACTGGTTATGGTAGAGGTTTGCAACGTGGGCATGGTGACACTAAGCAAAGCAGCTATGACAAGTGGGATGAGCAACTTTTCTTTTGTTGTTTACTACAATGCTCTTGGCACCTTCATCCTTTTCCTGTATTACATCTTCCACCGCTACAGGTTCCTTTTCTTCTCTTAATTCTTTGAGTTTCTCATCAAACACTAAATTTCTCATGTGAATTATGCCCACCAAAAACTGCTTTTTTCTTGTTTATTTGCAGAAGCAGGGGACCTCCTCTCACTTTCTCCCTCCTCTTAAAGTTCTTCCTCCTTGGACTCCTTGGGTAGCACATTCTATTTAAAGCTTACTTTTTTGGATTACTTTTAGGGATTTGGATAATTTTATAGACTTAAGTGACAATTATTTTGAACAGCATATTATCACCCAAAAAGAAAAAAAAAACTTTATATTGCAGGATTTGTTTGGAGCAGATTTGTGCTATTGCAGGTATCAAATACAGCTCTTCAACTCTTGCAATGGCTATGGGAAACCTTATTCCAGGTTTTACATTCTTGCTTGCAGTCACTTTCAGGTAAGAAAATAGGATAAGACAATAATGGTATTTAAAATTATGGAAGTAGGGGGATTATTAATTTAATTTATTTTGGGTGGGGAGCAATGTCTGCCGTAGTTGTTTGTTCTGTTGGACTATTTAGTGTCTTATGTTTCACTGAATATGAAGGTTGGTATGAAGTTAACTTATATTAGCACAACCATGTTATACATTTCTATTTGTCATAAGGTTCCAAGAAAATGTTTTGTACTTCATAATCATTGGGCTCATTGTATATGTTTGCTGGGCATCATGATCCATGTGATTTATAGATTAAACATAATGTTGTTTTTTTCTTTTTCTTTTTTATAATTGTTTTATACATTTAGTATATCATAGTATTGACAATGATCCCCAAATATATGTTGTCTGTTGTATTAATATTTATATATATATATATATATTTTTTTTTTTCCTGACAATAGGATTTGAACTTTGCTTTATTGGTTAGTTTTGGGTTTCTGGCTACCATGGTTATTTGCTGCTGTCTGTGTATGTTTTATAATTTTTCCCTTCACCTTTAATCTATCGTGTATTACTAATTTCTAGGATGGAAGAACTAGCTCTGAGAAGTACAAGCAGTCAGGCTAAAATTATAGGCACCATAGTATCAATATCAGGAGCATTCATAGTGACTTTCTATAAGGGGCCACCAGTTTTTGAGGCTTCATCCTCTTTTAAGACCTCTCTTCAGCAAAATCTCGCACAAATGTCAAACTGGGTTCTTGGAGGCCTTCTCCTTACAATCACTTGTCTGTCTTCTGCAACATGGAACATTTTTCAGGTAATATTAATGTACCTCCAAATTTAACAGCTTACCATCCCAAATTTTCAAGTTTTTTTTTTTTTTTTGGTCGACTATGACAGACCATCTTGCAGTTCTTCATTGTAGTTGAAAAGTAAGATGGGAAGATGAGTAGTTATAAAAGTACTGATCTTGATTGCTATTCCAGGCAGCAATTGTTAAAGAGTACCCAGAAAAAATGATCCTAGTCTTTTTCTCCTGCTTCTTTGGGACCATCCAATGTGCAGTTATCTCTTTAATTGCAGAAAGAAATGTAAGTTCTTGGGCACTGCAACCCAGGATTCGAGTGATTGCTGTTATCTATGGGGTATGGCAAGTCCTTTCCAGCTATATGTACTTTGTAACAAGTTTGCCCATTTTTTTCTTTCTATTTTCTACTATGATTCATATGAAAGCATAAGAAATTTTACAAATTGGGTTTTGGAAACATCTCACTTTTTTATTGAACGATGATTGACTTCAATTCAGGCAATTAGTGGGAGTGTCATCCGTAACAGTGTTTTAGCTTGGTGTTTGCAAAAGAAGGGGCCTGTTTATGTGGCCCTGTTCAAGCCGCTAGGCACTGCCATTGCGGTTATCATGGCAATCATATTCCTTGGTGAAATTCCTCATCTTGGCAGGTAAATTTTAATCTAGTTCATTCATCTTCAAATATAAAGATATTAAACCTTCTTGACTTCTTGTCATCCCAATCATATTCCTGCTAATGACAATATTTCTTTTTGACGCAATGATGTTCATGTTCTTAAATTATATCAACTGAGCATTAATAATGTGCAACTTTGTCATCTTTGCAGTTTGATTGGTTCTATTGTAATTGCCTTTGGATTTTATACTGTGATGTGGGGGCAAGCCAAGGAGAAAGTAATTGTTGGTGACAGTGTTCATTGCTTGGAATCATCCACCCAAAAGACCCCACTTTTGCAAAACACATAATGCAAAGATACAAGAAAGTTTTATAAGAATATCCATACACATGCAAGCACAAATGTTAAATATCCAACCAACCAGTACGGTACAACCAACAGTGAGTACTTTTTGCTTTTGGCCTATGGCGTTGCACTACTTCCACCATCCATGGAATGACAATCGACAGGGAGATGATAAAGGCTAACGCCGCATAACTAAAATATTATTGCCAATTATTGTACAATTTAGGCATGGTACATGAGAGGAAGCATGGGATCAGAAACTTCATAGGGTAAATTTTTCCTAGAGGGATTAAATATCTATGATATGTTCTGATATTTAAAGTTAATAAACCAAAAAAGTAGTGGCTTATTCGCCAATGCAGCTTCTTTGTGTATAGTTACAACTTTCAATGTTATAGTTTATCCTTCGGCGTTTTTTACTTTTCCCTTTTTTACCCCCTGCATATTGGTCAAATATCATAAATTACATGCATATTGTGCTAGATTGAAACTATAACTTTGAAAATGACATTATCCTAATTTTGAATTAGAATTAAACTTATTCCTATTTGCCAATCAATCTGGTGAAAGTTGAAAAGGCTTGTAAGTTGTAACTGAATACAAATGAACCATCATGAACCACCAGTTCTGTTGACTATTTCCACCAATCCAGCACTAAGTAATGTTTAGGTAGCAGTCCATGTACTACAGTATCATGGTTTGAGAATTAAGCATGATTGAAATTGAGTTTGTTGGCCTCGCTCAAAAATAATTACACATGGCTCGAATTGAAGGGTTTTTATTTCAAAAAAGAAATTCAGAATACACTGAAAAATCAAAGGTGAATACATCTACAACAAAAGTACATGAGGCTGGACACTATCTTTTCCAACAGCTACAACCTGGGAAATCATATGAACAAGCTACTCACTATATACACCCGAACTCTATATAGCAAACCCCAAAATCTACAAAATTCATTAAAAAAAAAACCTACAAAATTCTTATCAGTCTCTACTGTCATATATAAACACATTGCTTTTACATTTTCATTTGCAGATCTCCATTTCCAAGGGTGGATAATCTCTAAATGATCTCACTGTCCAAAGTTTAATGAGAAAAAAGCAATATTTTGCAAAAGCAGAAATATCAAAATTCTTAGTGGTTTCAGTTTTATTGATTTACCACCAGGGGAAAACAAAACAAACTAAACTTGATGATTCCAGCCAACCAGTCAATATGTGTAACCATCTGACCTTTTCCACAAGCAAAAGCAATGATGGCATTACTGAGAGATATTAATATGAATGAATGGTTTTAATATATATGCTATATAGTCCCAAGATTCTGGGATGGGTTAGGAATTTTCAATAGACTAATCAATTTTGATCATATATAATTCTGTTCTATATATATATATATATTTCTCTATTCGTTGATAGATCCTTTTTCCTCTATAGACCAAGAAGCAAAACCAATAATGCTGCATAGATATAATAGAAATCACAGAGAGAGAGAGAGAGAGAGAGATGGCATAGAACAGTTGTTATAAGGATGTTCTGCCATTTTCAGCCATGGTTTTAGTAGAGTGGACAAAGGTTGTCTTAAACATCTTGTTCAAAGAAGCAAGTTTGAAAGGGTCGAGTTACTATGCCTTATCCACTCTTGTTCTTCTTCCCTTGGCCTTCATGATCTTTCACCGGTTTGTCTCTTAATTTGATTCTCTATACTGTACACAAAGTTTTTGATAAACCAATGAAAAATACTTGCTCTTAAAAAAAATTTCTTACTGATTTTTTATATTATATATTTAGAACTACAGATCTTCCAACATTCAAGTTGTCTGTCCTCTGTAGAATTATCCTCCTGAGAGTACTTGGGAAAGAAAATTATACACAAGAAGCTATTCTTTTTTTAGCTTTCATTTGTAGGAAATGAAAATGGGTTAAAACAAAAGATGTGTATTTTTCTTTTCTTTTTTGAGGTAAGAGATAGAGAGTATTTTTCTAATATTGATTGGTTATGTGTGGGAAGGCAGGTCTGTAACTCAGGTGTGTGGCTATAAAGGCATAAAATATAGTTCACCGCTCTTGCTTCAGCCATCAGCAACCTCACACTGGCTTTCGCTTTCATACTTGCTCTAATTATCAGGTTTCTTTCATTCTTTCTTATTGTTCATTAGACTTTTACTTTTGTTTCTGTTTATGTCTTTACATAATTTTTTTCTTACTTTTACTTATTATATTTGATTGCTTGTATTTACTGCAAGTGCACCATTATTTATGTCTCTTATTTCTAGCCATGTAGTTGGTGGACAAGAATTGTTAAATCATTGGTTATTTCAATGATTCTTATGGACAACACCTTCTACTTATGAAAGTCATTAGGAGTAGAATATTATTTGTTTGTTTATCTGGGCTGTTTTACATCCCTTCTCCTTTTAATATTATAAGGGTGCTTCAAAAAGGATGGAAAATCTTTCTTTAAGAAGCTAAAGTACTCAGGCTAAAATCATGGGCACTGTAGTATCAATATTGGTGCAATGGCAGTGGTTCTCTATGAAGGCCCTGCAATCATATAGATCACATCTCAATCACCATCCCTTTCAGTTCATTTTTCTCTAAGCTCATCACTATTGATTTGGGCCATAGGTGGCCTTCTACTTGCTGTTGAGTACCTTCTACCTGTTCATAGCATTTTACAGATTCAAGTTATGAGAATATTGCCATCAGAGCTAATTGTGGTGTTCGTATGCAACTTGTTTGCGACAGTTATATCTGAACCAGTATCTTTAATGCTAGACATGAACTTAAGTGGTTGGAGACTAAGGGCTGATATAGCATTAATGGCCATTGTATCCTCGGTATGAAACTAATGGACTACCGTGACAAAGAAGGCTATTGGTAACTTCAGACCAGAGGAATTCTCTCTGATCAGGGATTTGCTTCAACCTTCAGCAACATTGTCTACACTTGAATCCTGCACTTGAAGGGACCTCTGCATGTCAATCTTCAGGCCACTGTCAATTGCCACAACAGCTGCTATAGGTGTCATATTCATTGGTGATGCTCTCTATCTTGGGAGGTATAGTATTCTCTCCCTCACACACGGACATTAATTTTCCCACCTTTGGGAGTTGAATATTTAAATAAATTCAAAGAAGCAGATGCTATTTTCCATGACTGGATTATATTTGGTTCTTAATAGTTTACTTGTCATTTTTTTTTCTTCCTAACGTTGCATTGTTGTTGGAGCTATAATAATATCAATTGTGTTTTATGCAGTTCTATGGGGAAAGACAATAATATTTTGCACGTCATACACACATTTCCGTTCAAAAAATAAATTGTACAATGTGTGCATTAACAATTACCCTTCTGAGATGTATATATTTCTCTCTCAAGCCATTATTAATAGCCACTGCAGTCGCTAAGGGTGTCGTATTCCTTGGTGATGCTCTTTATCTTAGGAGTATATAATTCTCTCTCTTTCTCGCAAAAATGCACAAATATAGAGACACAGATTCCCTTTTCCTCCAGAGTAGAACAATTATCAGAGTACTATATCAAGAAGAAAAAATCAGCTACTACATGTGTTAATTGCCTTGCATATATTTTTCACAATTCAGTGTCCTTTTCTTCCTAATGTTGCAGCGTTATTGGAGCAATGATATTTTCAATTTGATTTTAATCTGTCACATGGGCAAAAGCTAAAGAAGAATTGAGAGAAGCCTATTGCTATGGTAGCTTGGGATCTTTGGGATCCTCATCTGATGATAAGACCCCTTTGTTGGAGAACTATATATTTGAAGGTACGGGATCCAAACCATTCTCATGTGATTTAAACCAGGACAGTTTGAACTAGATAGAGGAATATATATATATATATATATTTTTTTTTGGGTTAAAAAACGATGCATCAAAAAACTAAAACACTACATCAAGTTCAGGACACAGCCTGTTAAAATACACTCCAGTACAGTCATCCTCAAAAGCAGAAAGAACCTCCACAGGCGGACTATTAAACATAAGAAAATGTAACTCTTGTTCGGCACCCATCCTAGCGAGCATATCAGCACACCTGTTAGCTTGCCAGTAGCAGTGATTAAACTGGATTTGCTGAAATGTTGCTGCCAGCTGCCTGCAATCATCCAAGATAGGAGATATTACATGGTTTTCATAATCTGGGTTTTTAAACACATCCACAACTGCTTTTGCATCTAGCTCAACAATGAGGCAAGGTATGTTCATATTACAGCAAAGCATAAGCCCATCCCTAAGCCCCCACAGCTCTGCAACAAAGCTTTTTGTTGATATATATATATATATATATATATATCATCTCAGCAAGGCAGCAGCTTATGTACAAACTTATACATTATGCACGGGTCCTTTGGAAGAAACACAACAATCCGACAAATAGTCTACAGCTCAAACTGAAATTTTAGTGTCACCTATAGAATAAACACTATAGGACAACAACAATATTAAATAAAGAAATGTATATTACTAACAGAGGAGCCATGCTAGTACCAATAAATGGCCACTGGAATGACCAAGATTCAAACCCCCCATCAAATTCGAACTACTAATTTTAGTTATTGGATGAAAGAATTTATCAAAACTATGCAAATTACCTCATTATGGTACAGTGAAAAGTTATCGAGGTCCTGATAGAATTGAAGGAAATAATGAAGAAGCAGCAACAATGTGCACTTCCTGGTTTTCAACTCCAGCTCTCATGTTTGGTAAAGATTGATTGGAGAAGAAATAATCTAGGTCAGATTCAACATTTACAGCACCCTCTAAGACCTTAACCACCATAGACATGGAAGGCCTCCTTGTGAAATCGTTTTGCAAACACCATGCTGCAACTCTCATCGTATTCACAACTTCACCTCCATGTAATTGCATATCTTCACTGTATTTATCAACCAAATCCAGCAACCGATCCTCCACAATATTTTTCTTGAAAAGATCAAGAAGATGCATTTCTTCCTCTGGCTGAGAGCGATCTAAAATTCTCCTTCCACACAAAATCTCCAAGAGTACTACTCCAAAGCTATAGACATCTACCTTTTCTGTAATCATTGAACTCAACCATTCTGGAGCCATATAGCCAGGAGTCCCTCTCATGTTTGTCACAACTTGGCTTTGGTCATGGTCAACTAGTTTAGACAACCCAAAATCAGAGACTTTTGCATTAAAATTCTCATCTAAGAGGATGTTATGTGGTTTTATATCCAAGTGAACTATCTTTTGCCTGCATTCTTCATGCAAATAAGATAGTCCCCTTGCAATTTCAATGATGATCTTCTTTCTAAGTTTCCAATCAAGCAAAATCTCAGGATTTTTGTGAAATATCCATCTATCTAAAGACCCATTAGACATGTACTCATAAACAAGAAGCCTATGATATTTCTCAGCACAAAATCCAATTAGTCTTACCAAATTAATATGATGGATGCTGCCAATTGTTTCAACTTCTGCCAAAAACGATTTCTTGATTTGACTGAAACCATCAAGATGCTTCACTGCAACTTTTGTGCCATCAGGTAGAGTCCCTTCAAAAACTGTGCCAAATCCTCCCCTACCGAGTTCCTTATTGAAATTTTCTGTTATCGCTTGCAAATCATCATAAGAATACCTTGTGGGCATTCCTGGTACATGATCCAAATAATACTCCTCTGCTTCATCTGCATTTTCCTTCTTCCAAAATAGTAAAGCCAAGATTCCAATTAAAAGAAAAATAACAAGCAAAGATCCGAGGCTAGATCCCATTATTACTTGTTTCTTCTTTTTATGGCTTGTTTGTTGTCCAGGTGGATCTGAACTTGAGACATTTTGGATCTTAATGTAAACTTTAATGTCAGTATTATCTTGATCAATGGCCATTAATGAAAAAATTTGGGGTAGTAAATAGCAATTCCCTGCACGTTTGCTCGAATTATAAAAAGCAGCTTTGCAAGAACAAAGTTTTAAGCAAGCCTGTTTACAACTATCTAAACTTATATGTTGGTGATCTGGATCTATGCTTGGGGGGTCTTGAGTAAAGGGAAAGTATGTGATCTTATGAAGCTCTAAAAGAATGTGAGTTTTGGAAGCTGCACAAGACAAGGGAGTAATTAGGGAGCAGCCTTGGTCAGGTCGCGTTTCTTCGATGGGCTGAAAATTTCTTGTTGCATTTATAGGTCCAGGACAACTACACTGGCCGTCCGTACAAATACCATAATTGCCGCAAACTCTAGGGAAACCACAGGATGTGATACGAAATTTGAAAACCTCATGTACCTCGCTCCAATATGTATCAAACACTGTCAAGTGTCCATTGTCAGCCCCAAGTCTCATATACCGATTTGAGAAGAATTCTGAAGAAGGAATAGTAATAATATAACTAATGCTTTCATAGCTGGAGATAAATAATCTGTCCTCCAGAAATTGAACATAACTGATATTATTACCTGTATAATTAAGATAGCGTTGGGGAGTATTAGAGTTGATATAAGCAAATAAACCTTGCCTGGTGACATGGAGCGAAAACAATCCTCCTTGACTAGTAAGTTGCTGTCCTGGCACCAATTTTTGCCCAACAAGCAGCGTGTCAGTTGGGTGATCAAAAGACTGCCAAACTGTTGCATTCTTGTCATCCAAGAGCTGGAGGTTGCACATGTCGGTGAAGTTTAGGGCAGCCACAGATTTGCTGAAGATGTTTGTGGACCACACTGTACTTTCATTAGCATCTTTTAACACCAAACCTTTTTCTGAAGTAAGCTGCAAAGTCGCATTAATGCTAACAGGATTATCTGGCTTAGCAGACCATACTACTTTTGGACCTTCAGATTTTGAAATATTGACATTGTCGTCGTAAGAAAGAGAGAAAATGGCAAAGAGATGACTGTTGCACGTTTGATTACAGATGAAGCCACAACCACAAGCACGGTAATAATCATCGGAGAAATTACTTACAAGTATGATTCTCGCAAATGATCCATCATCGAATTTCACAGAATCAGGAGCAGAAAGACTGTTGGTCCATGAAGTAGGAGCGTCTGCAGTAAGATAATTGCCAGGCAGTGCTGTGACTAGGAATAGGATTGGACAAGAAGGTGTTAGAAAAAGAACAAGGTAAAGAAGAACAGCACAGGAAGCCCAGCTGCTCATACCCATTGTCTGTAAAACACAATCTAGAATCAAGAGAGGCCCAGTGGGCAACAGGAAAAGGAAAGAGAGATTTATTATTCTTTACTATATCTAAAGAATTCCTTCAGTTCAGCTCCGCCTGAAACCTGTAACTGATAAACTTATGGATGACTGGTTGACTGCAACGACTTTAGCGAGTGGACGAGAATAGTTTATGTAATTTCATGGATCCTTCCCTGGTTGACCTACAAGTCCACAAGCAGCAGGTGCTTTACAGTAAGGATCCTAATTAACTCAAGCAGTACGCCTGATATTAATATAACGCTACCCTTTTATAAAAATAATTTATAATGAATCATTATTTTCGTTCTCTTACTTAGATAGTTTGCTTGAGTCCTCAAAAAGTGATATGCTGTAGAGGTCACAAGCTACAACCACACTACTGAGAGCATTCTTGAAGTTGTTTTATTTATTTATTTATAGAAAATGAAAATACTACTATTAATCATCAGAGTTGACAACAGAAGCATCCAGGCGGTTTAGATACAAAACAACTTTAAATGGTGGAACAGAATATACTAGAAAATCTACAATCTAGTTGCATCCACATGTGACCAAGGCATTGGCACAACGATATGAGATTCAATCAATCTGGAAGTTGCTTTTGTTAATGTTTGTATTGTCTATTGTGTCCCTTCAACTTTTTTCTTTTTTCCCTTTTTTTTTTTTTTTTTTGCATTCTTTCTTTTTCCTTTTACTTTCCCCGTTTATCTGCTTTTACTTTTAGCAGAGCCGCACATCTCATAGACGACTTGTCAGATAGGGGAGAAATAAGACTCTTCAATGAAAAGGCCCTTACTCAGTGGCAGGGCCCGAATTTTGGTTAAGAAAAATAAGATTAAAAAACATGATTGAAAGCAAAATTGATCGGGAAAATATTAGTTGATATTAATTAAAATAAAGAAACAAAAATAATCAATTTATATCTAATAATAATCAATTAAAGATTTTAATCCAAGTAATTAAAGTTTAAACATATAGTTCATCAATTACTCAAAATCAATTGAGAAAATAAATGAATGCAAAAGTATTAAAAATATATATAACAATATACCAAGAAAGTTGTATACCGCCTCATTACCTTGATTAATTGTTTAAAAAAAATTATTTAGAATTCAACATTATTTCTCATTTGTTGTAATTAATTAATTATAAAATTTGAGTTTGCAGTAAAAAGTAAAAACTAATATTTTGAAACTATAAAAGAATCAAGAGATTGATGGAAAAAAGATCTTCGGACGAATGGAAGAATTAGAGTTTTGGTGTTGCGTAAAAAATAAGTCATAATTAGTTTTTTTTTTAATAGTATTTTTAAGTTTAAAATTTGGACCCATTGCTTTGTATTAAAATGCTGTGAGAAATTTTAATCGGTTTGGTAGATGAATTTGTTTTGAAGTTTGAACTTAAAAGGTGTGGTTATATGGGAAAATTTTCAAATATTATGAAAGAACAGGTGTCATGAGTTAATTTTCATATTATTATTAATGTAATGTTTTTTTTTTTTTTTTTTTTTTTATGATTAATGTAATGGTTGGAAATACAAATATGAGTAAAATTTCACATTGAATAAGAATAAAAACAAGTAATTGTAAATAACTAAATATAACATAGTTGGGTTCAAAATCATAGGTTTAAATCTTTTGAGTTAAGTGATATCCCTATATTTATCTATATTATTTATAAGAGGATTCTCCTATTTGAATTAAATTTTTATGTGATTCAAAAATAATTATAAATCTTATGGAAAAAACTTGAGGACAGCCTGGTAAAAATATATCTCTGACACCACTTAAAATGCCTACAAAATAAGAAACTCTCCTACTAATTTTTGGACTGGACTTTTATGTGGTTCTGAAATACCCCTAAACTTTACGGTTTATAAGGAAAAAACTTAAGGACAACTTGGCAAAAATATATCTCTAACTCCACTTAAAATGCTTACAAAATAAGACACTCTCCTACTAATCCATGTCTTCAAAACAAACTTATCCAAAACTAGCCTTTAAGCACGTGTGTTGCGCGTGCTCAGAGGTTCTTCTATTTTTTTTTAAAAAAAGTTAATAATTTACATCTATTATGATTTGAAAATATATATTTTTTTTTCAAACAAATAAAAATAATAAATTTTAGAGATAAATAGAAACTGTAATTTATTTTTTGAACGAATGTTTGAAAGTGGCGTAGTGATATAGAAAAAAGTTTGGATAGGAAAAATAAGGTGAAAGTGAAGGGAAAGAATGCTAAATTTTAGGAGTTTTCTTAATTTTTTATTTTTTAAATTGGGAGTGTTTTACTTTTACTTTTATTTGGATGAAAAAAGAATAAAAAAGACTAAATTTTAAGAAATAAAAAGATAAATGTGAAGAAAAAAATTCTAAATTTTAGGAGTTCTCTTTTTGAATTCAAAATAAAATTTGTTATTTGATATTTATGACCATATTTCTAAGAAAAGTAACCCTTCATTAATAAGGGTATTTTTGAAGCATATAAAAGTCCAGTTCAAAAAAGAGAATCTTCTTATAGATAGTATATATATATTTTTAATTAAAAAGGGAAATTATGACACTAGACCCAAAAAAAAAAAGAAAAACCTCATCACAAGTGCAAAGCACATGTGATGAGGCTTGTATTATATTAACTATTAAGTTAGAGACTCCTTTAATTTATTAGTATTACTAGTTGTAAGGGCACAAAATCTTTAACGGCCCAACAACGATGTTGGGCTCGCACACGGAAAGTCCCTCACAATAATATTTGTAGAGAGTGGGCTTGAAAGGCCAGCGTTGGATCACAGGGCGACATTTCGGGCCGGACTATAGGTGAACCAATATGAGAAAGAGCTTTGGGCTGGATATTCAGGCCCTTCAATCTTGTATCTAGGAGGATTTGGCTCCTCGGATCATGTCCAAGGAGCGATGGTGCTGTCCCCAGTTACCCGTCGGTGGGTTTTTATGTGGTGTCCGGCGTATATTATCCAGGCATTCTCTTTCATCAAGTCTTTCTCAAGAAGCTAGATGGGAGAGATCCCCCCCTTTGGTCACATAACATTCTCTTTTATACTAGCCTACGTTCGTTGTCCTTCGTCCACGTGTAGGGTCGATCTTTCCAGGACAGATATCTGTCCCATCAGTCTAATCCCAAGATTGCTGGAGATGATCCATAAAGCCTAAGATCCCGGCTCTGTTAGGGGCAGTGTCATGTCAGGGAAGGGTATTAAAGACAACTTCCCCAAGGATGGCGGAGGCTTAAGATTTTCCTCCCCATTCTTTTAGCCAAAATCCGAAGCAAGGACTCGTCACACCCCATTCCTGGTGTGACTGAGTCGAAAACCTCCCTTGTCATCTCCATCTGCTCTCTCATGAGCATACCTAATATGGCTCCCCTTTTCCCTCTTTTGCTCCTTTTACTTTCTTTTCATTGCTTCCCTCTTCTTCTCCTCCTTCCCACTCATGTCCTCCATCTTCTTTTCCCCTTGCATTCTTCAGCGACAAGAGTTTGCGGAAGTGCTTCCATGTGTTCCAATTCTTCTTCCTTCTCCTTCATTATTTTTGTATAAGGTTCTTCTCCTGATATGAGCAGTACTGAGGCATAGATTTCAGAGAGACTTTGAAGGCGAGTTCAGAAGACACCTGATGGTTTACTTATTTGTATTACGGATGTTGTTACTGTTTTAGCAGTTCATTTTTTGTATAGGCTTGTTTAAGCCCTTCCTTGTACGTTGTAACAATTTTTCATATTAATAAAAGTTATTGTTACTCTATTTCGTATGTCTTGTTTATATATTCTAACAAATGTGAAAGCGCTGCTCGGCATAATAGTATAGCATTTGAATCAATAATAACTAAGGCCAAAGTAATCGTTGATAAAAAGATGCCACGATAACTTTAACAAAATTATTATTCAACATAACAATCCGACCAGTGAGGAATGAGACTTATCTTAAAATTAGCCGTGATGGGTATTAAATGCTCGATAAGGTGTAAGAAGTAGTTATCCGAGGACATGTTACCCACCGGATGAATGGCCTCCTTAGGTTGACGATCATTAGGTTGTTCTGCCATCTCCATGATGCGCGAGCCTTAACCTTTTCCAGTATTTAAGCCGAGAAATTTCTTCATTCGGGCAGTTGATTTCCCAAGAAGCCTGAGTCCGAGGACTTTGCAAAACATAGGTTTTGTTCAGGACTTATGCGTTTTATCTTATGTACTTGATTTTTCCCTTAGGCTTGAGTCCGAGACTTGTGTCTTTATCGGTACTTGGTTTTCCCTTTTAGCTTGAGTCCGAGGACCATGCAAGCCTTAGGTTCTGTCCGAGACCAATGTCTGCATCAGTACTTGGTTTTCCCTTTTAGCTTGAGTCCGAGGATCATGCAAGCCTTAGGTTCTGTCCAAGACCAATGTCTGCATCAGTACTTGGTTTTCCCTTTTAGCTTGAGTCTGAAGATCATGCAAGCCTTAGGTTCTGTCCAAGACCAATGTCTGCATCAGTACTTGGTTTTCCCTTTTAGCTTGAACCCGAGGACCATGTAAGCCTTAGGTTCCGTCCAAGACTTTGAGTTCAGATTTTCCCTTTCATTGAGCATTTCCCGAGGTGCCAAACAGGGTGTCCCTGGGCCTTCACGCAAAGCGGGCCTGGGCCGCGAATTCAATGAATCCGCGGATTAAGAGATATTTCTGCAACCTCTGGCCATGCAGTACTTCTCTGACGCCCCAAGGATCGAGGCGCGCCTTTACGAGGCTCCTTGTGTCTCTTGGCTGCAGTTGACGTTGGAAGTTGAGTCAAGACCACTTTGTCTGTAGTGCTCCTTGGGACGCCACGTGAGTTGACTGCCACTATCTTGTCTTTTCAAATAAATAGGAGGGAGAGAGGGTTGCTTTATATATACATCCATCCTTTTAGTTTTCTCTCACATCACGCTTCCCATATCCGGAGTTCTCCTCCCTTAGCATAACATGTTTAAGGCAAGGATTAGGAAGAAAGAACTTTCTCCACCGCAGATGCACCCTGCCTTCATGAGACTCAGAATAGTACGGTATGGGCACAGGAAGTTTAAGTTCAGGAGAATACTTCATTTCGACCGAGGGGGAAGGGGATCTTCCCCTTTTTTAGTCAAAATTCGAAGCAGGTTCTGTCCAGGCCAGAATTTTGGTGTGGCAGAAGAAAGATTTTCCGCCATCAGCGCCTCTGCTTCGCGGCAGGCGTATATTTAGAGAAAGGCCCACCACCTCCAACTCCCTGCACCTTTCCTTCAACGGTGTCAGGTTCAAGTTGGGTCTCTTTTGCTGTTTGAGTTGTGGGAATGTGAAAGCATTGAGGAAGAACAAGGTCTTGGAGCTGTAGCCAACCTCTCCTCTGATCTACCTCCTCAGCTTCATTTTGTTCTCTTGTATTTTCCTTTCTTCTTGGTTATGTAGTGAGTTTCGACACAAACTGATTCCTGCTTTTTCATTGTACGCTGTACTATTTCTTTGTTTTAGTAAGAATGGAAATTTCTTTACTTGTCTTGAACATTGTTTCTTTGACAACACTGTTTCTTGAATGGGTATGCCCTATGTGTGCGTTTCTTCAAGAATATTTAGAGCAAAATGGCTTGAAGCATAATTTAACTAATTCCAATTTACCAACACTACCAGGCATTATATCGATAATTCATAATAAATCAAACTTAAGAAACTAACCGGGATATCAGTTGGATATTCATAATAAATCAAACTTAAGAAACTAACCGGGATATTAGTTGGATATTCTGTGATAAGCGCGTGAATATCGTCCAAGGCTGATGATTTCTAAATAATCCATCCGAGCAATCGACTGGGAAGTAGGGAACTTCGATGGCGCTTTTGTGTACTTGGTTTCCCCATAGGCTTGAGTCCGAGGACCATGCAATGCCTTGGTTCTGTCCAAAATTTTTTGTATTTGGTTTCCCCATAGGCTTGAGTCCGAGGACCATGCAATGCCTTGGTTCTGTCCAAAATTTTTTGTATTTGGTTTCCCTATAGGCTTGAGTCCGAGGACCATGCAATGCCTTGGTTCTGTCCAAAAATTTTTTGTATTTGGTTTCCCCATAGGCTTGAGTCCGAGGACCATGTAATGCCTTGGTTCTGTCCAAAATTTTTTGTATTTGGTTTCCCCATAGGCTTGAGTCCGAGGACCATGCAATGCCTCGGTTCTGTCCAAAACTTGTAAGACTTCTTCTCTGTACTTGGTTTCCCCATAGGCTTGAGTCCGAGGACCATGCAAGGCCTTGGTTCTGTCCAAAACTGTCGAAGATCAGCCCCTAGACCATGGCGGGGGGATTTGGCCTGAAGTCGGAAGCCCCTAGAGCTGCCCGCGCTGTTGACACTGCAGGCGTAGCCCTTAGCAAAAATTCGGGTCGGAGCAACGACTGCATGTCGCCGGAGATGGAGGAAATCCCACAAACCTCAGCTGGTTAGAGAGTTGACTCAAACGCCTCCTACGCCAACGCGCAAGCCTTCCCACAGACGGCGCCAATTGTAAGGGCACAAAATCTTTAACGGCCCAACAACGATGTTGGGCTCGCACACGGAAAGTCCCTCACAATAATATTTGTAGAGAGTGGGTTTGAAAGGCCAGCGTTGGATCACAGGGCGACATTTCGGGCCGGCTTATAGGTGAACCAATATGAGAAAGAGCTTTGGGCTGGATATTCAGGCCCTTCAATCTTGTATCCAGGAGGATTTGGCTCCTCGGATCATGTCCGAGGAGCGATGGTGCTGTCCCCAGTTACCCGTCGGTGGGTTTTTATGTGGTGTCCGGCGTATATTATCCAGGCATTCTCTTTCATCAAGTCTTTCTCAAGAAGCTAGATGGGAGAGATCCCCCCCTTTGGTCACATAACATTCTCTTTTATACTAGCCTACGTTCGTTGTCCTTCATCCACGTGTAGGGTCGATCTTTCCAGGACAGATATCTGTCCCATCAGTCTAATCCCAAGATTGCTGGAGATGATCCATAAAGCCTAAGATCCCAACTCTGTTAAGGGCAGTGTCATTTCAGGGAAGGGTATTAAAGACAACTTCCCCAGGATATTTTCTGATCTTTCTAGCTTACTCGTGTTCCATTTCTATCCATGAGGTTTTGGACCTGCCGAGGACGAAACCGTCCTCGGCTGTGTCTTCGGGCCACTTTTTATGTTTCCTAGTTTCGAGCTTGGGCCCTGGCCTCCTTCAGTTTAGGACCGGTGGGCTTCCCATAAGCGCGTGGGCCGGACCCATAAACTATTGGACCCCACACTAGTCTTTTACTTTAATTTATTTATATTTTTTTAGAGATAGTTTCGATCTACTCTTTCATCTTTATTCTTTTTTTTTTTTTTTTTGAAACTAAAGCATTTACATTAAATCGTGCAATTTTTTTTGTTTATTTTAATATAAGAACCTTCTTTTTCTATTTTATATACTTATTTTATAAAACACCTTATATCAGATTATCTATTTTATACAAAAATTTCATTAACTTTTTTTAAAATTATTTTAATTGTTTTTCTTTTATAAAATATAACAACCACAATCTACTCTCTTCTTTCATTCTCAAGATATGTAAATAAAAAAATAAAAAAATAAAAACTAAATGCAAAATAAATAGTGTTAGTGAAAATTTACACGGTTACATAGAAATTTTACAAATTTACAAATCTTTAGCTTGACTAATGTGAGTGATTTTGAGACTTGGATGTATAAAAATGAGGAATTTTTTTTTTTATTTTGCATTTATTGATGCAAATGTTCTTAGTTATTTTGCATTAACTTTTGCACTCTTGTCATCCAAGTGCATTAGCTATTGCAATTGCTTTTGGATTTTTATATAGTAAGAGCATCCACATAAGTCGAGACAAATTTTTAACTTTTTCGACATTACAAAAAATCACTTTATCTATTTTAACTTATCATTTTACGACACGCCCAACTAACCATCAACTGCCACCATGTACAACCCATTGCCAAAAACCACCACACAATCCAATCAATGACACAAACCTACGGCCAAAATCCGATCGACCACCATATCCAAAAAAACCCACACCCAAAATCAATCACCCCGCCAAACCCCCAGCCAAACTGACAAAAACCACAACCACAGAGAAGAAAGACAGTGAAGAAGAAAAAAGAAAGGGAGAAAGAGAGGTGAAGCAATAAAGAAGAAAGAAAAAAGAATAAAAGAAAAGAGGTGAAGATAGGAGGAGACAGTCAAACAAACAAAACAGAGAAAGAAAGAAAAAAGTGGGAGAAGAAAGAGAGAGGGAAAAGTAAGAGAGAGAAATAATAAACTTTTAATTTTTAATTTTTTTTAATCTTTAAGCTACCGTGCACAGTCAAAGATGGCTGTGCACTGAACGGTGAAGAAGAAGAAGAAAAAAAAAAGAATGGGAGAAAGAGAGGTGAAGCAATAAAGAAGAAGAATAAAAGAAAAGAGGTGAAGAGAGGAGGAGACAGTCAAACAGACAGAACAGAGAAAGAAAGAAAAAGGAAAAAGTTGGAGAAGAAAGAGCGAGGGAAAACTGAAAAGTAAGAGAGAGAAATAATAAACTTTTTATTTTTATTTTTTTAACCTTTGAACTATATTGTAACGTTAAAAATGGTTGTGTACGATAACTAAGAAGTCATAATTTTTTGCTTTGATTTTATCAATAGAACCCAATTTTGTGGTTAGTGATGTTAAAAAAAGCAATATAATTTTTTAGCACACCAATAACAATGCTCTAATGTGCATAACTAAGAAGTTAATATTTTTTGCTTTGACTCTACCAATGAAACCCAATTTTGTGGTTAGTGATGTTAAAAATAGCAATATAATTTTTTAGCACACTAATAAAAATGCTCTAATGTTGGGGGGGGGGGGGGGGGGGGGGGGGTTATGCATTGGTAACTAAAAAGTCATAATTTTTTGCTTTGACTCTATCAATGGAACCGAATTTTGTGGTTAGTGATGTTAAAAATAGTAATATATATTTTTTAACACACCAATAACAATGCTCTAACATGTTGTGTTTGGGGGGGGGGGGGGGGGGGGGGGCAAGGAGAAAGTCATGGTTGTGCACGGTAACTAAGAAGTTATAATTTTTTGCTTTGACTCTACCAATGGAACCCAATTTTGTGGTTAGTGATGTTAAAAATAACAATATAACTTTTTAGCACACCAATAACAATGCTCTAACGTGTGTTGTGTGGGGGGGGGGGGGGGTAAGAAGTCATAATTTTTTGCTTTGACTCTACTAATGGAACCCAATTTTGTGGTTAGTGATGTTAAAAATAGTAATATAAATTTTTAACACACCAATAACAATGCTCTAACGTGGTTTTTGGGGGGGGGGGGGGGTGGGGTGGGAAGCCAAGGAGAAAGTCATGGTTGCTGACAAGTGACAACGTTTGTAGCTTGGAATCGTATAACACTCCCAAAAGACCCCACTCTTGCATCGAAGAAAATGACATTATTTTTTGGAAACTATAACTTTAAAAATGACATTTTCCTAATTTTGGATTTTTTTTTTTTTTGGCTGGGTAATTACGGGGGATAGAACCCCCGAGTTGAAGGTTACCAACAGAACTGGCTGCCAATTGAACTTATTTCCACTAGTCTGTATAGGTAATGTTTAAACTTGTAGCAGTCCATGTATTGCAGTATCATGGTTTAAGAAATATGCATGACCGTGGGTTCCAGCTAGTTCAACTGGTAAAGTTTCTGATAGTTGTATAAAAGATCTGGGGTTCAATCTCCGCCTACACCAAAAACTGATTGGTGTCTTGATCTGATGATAAAGAGTTATCATTAGGAGCGGACGTCATAAGTTAAAACTCTCTTAAAAAAAAAAAAAAAATGCATGACCCATGATCAGAAATAACTACACCCGACTCGAATTGAAAGATTTATATTAAATAAATAAATAATTATAATAAAAAAAAAAAAAAACGTTATACACGGGAAAACCAAAGATGAATGTGGCTGGACCCTATCTTTTCCAAACAGTACAAGTGTACAACCCAAAAAACTATATGAACTGGCTACTCGCTATATAAACTAGAAGTACAGACGGACCCATTTTTGGGCTTGGGGCGCTAATAGACTAGGCCCCCCACCGGAAGATCTTGCCCCATAAAACCAAAAAAAGCCCAAATGGGTTGGGTCCTGTGAAGAGTAAGTTTCATCTTTTTCTCCGTTGGGTTATTTTGGGGATTATGCTTTGGGTTTTGTTTAGATGGGTTGGTTTTGTTTATATATATATATATATATATATATATATATATTCAAAGAGAGATAAAAGAGCATTGTTACGATATTATACAAATAATAATTAATCTTAGTAACAAATTAGTATTTTAGTTTAGCATCTTTTTGTTTGTCTACTTGTGATTTGTTCTCACATGATTTTTTTATTATTTTAACTTTAGATTTTTTATTTTCATGTTTTACTTAGCAATAATAATTTACTACAACATTTAGTAAAGTTCACAAGATAAATTTTGAGATTTAGAAGAATTTCAAGTTTCTTTTTTTTATATAAATAATTGCATTCCAATGTATTAAAAATCGTTATTTTGTCTCTTTTCATTTCTTGATAGTTTGATAATAATAAATGGATTCTTTTTTTTATACATCAGCCCTCCTCACTAGAAGTTCTTGCTTCACCCTTAGCAAACCCCAAAATCCACAAAATTATCTCATTGCTTTTACAATTTCATCTTTAGATATGCATTTTCAATGGTGTGTAACCCCCCACTGTCCAAAGTTCCGTGAGGAAAAAGTAATACTTTATAGAAAAAATATAGTACCACAAAAATTTTCACAATTTCTTACCACAACTATAATGTGGTAAAGTAGATTTGATGAAGAAAAAATGGTAGGTCCATTCATAAGTGATAATTAACCACTCACAATCTATTAAATCAGAATTGTGACCAAAAAATTGTAGAATAATTTGTGATCCTAAAATTACTCTATTTTACAAAAATAGAAACCCAAATTTTAAGTAAATTTTATTAATCAAATAAACTGACTCTAACCAACCGGTCAAAATGTGTCACATGCGACCTTGCGACCTTTTACCACAAGCAAAAGCGATAAAGGAAATATACATATCAAGAAAAAAAAATAACACTCGGTAAAAATTGACTAACCTGTCAAGAATCTTAGTCCATCCCAACCAAATCTTAGGACTAAGGTGTGGTTGTTGACTTGTGTTATATATATTTATTTATTCATAAAGAGATCCTTTTGCCTCCAAAGACTATAAGAGCATTCTCATTATGATGAGTAAATGTTATAAATGCTAAAATTTAGCATGCCAAATGCTATAACCACTAAAAAACATACTCCATCAATGCTGTTAAATGTTATTTATTTTGCACTTCGGCTACAGTGGACTGCTATCTCTAGCAGCCCACTGTAGCAAGATTGTAAAAAAAAAAGTATTTGTTTAATAAAACCCCGCTTCCATTTTTCGCACCCATCTCCTCTTCGCGCCCACCTCCTCTGGTTTTCCCTCATTCTTTTCGCGTCTATCTCCTCTGGATTTCCCTCATTTTTTTTTTCCTGTTTCTCTCTTTCTCCCACGCTTACGCATCTGCCTCCTCTCTTTTTTTTTTTTTTTTCTTCGTTCTCCCTCAACCCAAGCCGCTCTTCCCTTCCCTCAACCCACACCGCCAATTCATCTCCGCTTCACTACTCCTTCTGATCGAACCATCATCACAAACACAGCCTCTGCTCTTCTTCCTCTGAGTGAACCCATACCGAACCCACTCTTCTCTCCCTGACCAAACCCAAAAGCCCAGTCTTGAAAGTCATATTCTCATCTCAAAACCGAAGATTCATGGGAGGGGATTAGGCTTCCATTTGGGTCAGACTGAAGCTCCATGGGTCAGGCTTCCATTTAGGTTTTGTTTTGGGTTAGGGATTTTGTGGATCTTGTATTGCTGCTCAGTTCTTCCCGATCTGATCTTAGAGCGAAAAGCTTTACCCAAATTTCGCACTCCAAAACCACCGCTGACCAGCACACGGCGCCATTTTGAGCTTTGGCGAATAAGTCCTTGGCTCATCTCTAATTCTCTCTTGTCAGGTACACCTTACTTTTTTTTTTTTTTTTTTGGTTTCTAATTCTGTTCCTATAATTTTATCTAATTCAATTCTTTTTTTGCAGTATAACCAAAAACACTAGAGCGATACCAGCAATCTTGCTTCACTCCTCAGGATAACAGCATTGAACGTGAAGCACAGGTTTGTGTTTGCTGAAATTCCTCCTTAAAATTCTAGTATCATCTTTAGAGTTTTATATGTTGAATAGATTTTAGACAGATTTGCATTTTTCTCTACACACATGAAATCAAACTTTGCTCACTAGTATGAAATTTCATACATCATGTTTGAATTCAGTGGCATATATGCTTATACACATGATTAATAGTTCAATTGATGTGATTTTTGCTGGACTTTAAGATAATGTGATACTACCTCCTCCCATCTATATTAGATATTGTTTCTGTTGGTTTTAATTTAACTGCTGTTTTTTCCTCTGCATTGGTTTTTCTGCACTGGTTTTAATTTAACTGCTGTTTTTTCCTCTGCACTGGTTTTTCTGCACTGGGTAGCTGCTGGATTTCTGTACTAAATAGCTGCTGCCAGCAGTGGAGCATCAACAGCTAATGCAGCAACTCAAGAAGCTGTGGTGGAATATGCTGTCAAAGCTAAATGGCTTGGTTGCTGCAGAATTTTGTTTATGTGTAATAGTAAAGGAGTAGCTCAAGTCTGTAATTTTAGTTGCACACCAAGTTGGCAGGAAAAAATTATGGTTGCTGACATCTCAAACTTGATGCAAAATTTCAACAATATAAATGAAAATGGATATGTTCCATTTAATAAGTGATCATCCTATTATTGTTTCTTTGATAAATGATGCTAGTGTTTTATGGATTCTTATCAATTATTGAATGCTAAGAGAATAAATTCCAAAAAAAAAAAAAAAGCTAAGAACAATTCTCTCCAATACTACGCAGTAATGTTGCAGGGTATTTGTGGTAGTTAGTTATGGTAGTTATTTGAAAACATAAAGAAAGAATAAAAAAAAGAATATTTAAATGAAGTGGTTTTGTAAAGTAGGTTGTTAAAATGAATAAAGTAACTTTTTAAGATGTTAAATGCTATATTTTATAGCACTCTTGATGAGAATGCTCTAAGCCAACTAGTGATCCTACATAGGCGTAATAGCAATCATTGAGAGAGAGAGAGAGAGATGGCAGAGAACTGTTGTTACAAGGGTGTTCTGCCATTTTCAGCAATGGTTGCAGTAGAGTGCACAAAGGGTAATCTATCTCTAATTGTCTGGGGGCTGGCATATTACCAAAGGGTAATCTATCTCTAACCACTTCTTGCCTTCATTTTACAACTTTGTTTCACATTCCAATTATAATAATGCATTCTTGTATTATAATTACATTTTGATCCAATTCTATTTGTAGCATACTATATAATAACTTAACTTTAGATTTTCATTGATCGAAATGCACTCTCTCATTTTCACAGATACAAAAATAAAGAGCTTAACTCACAGAGATTATCAAAAGAAAAAGGAAGATCAAAGATGAGAGGCTTTGGATTTTATATCCGGATTTTTTTTTAACTTGGGTTAGTTGACTGTGGTTAACGAAGGGTTTGTTTTGAGATATGTTTGGGTTGCTGACAGGCTGGCCTAAGGCCGATTTTTTATTTTTGATTTAGGGTGGAAAGAAGGTTTGGGATTTTCATTAAATTGCGAGGGTGCCATTGGAAGGATGAGAGAGAGTGATAGTTTTTAAAGTAATGCATTTCTTTTTTCTTTTTCTTTTTTTATAGAAAAAAAAAGGAATATATTTCTTTTGTTTTTTTTCCTCTTATTTTAATATTGCAAGAATAATGATAGAAATATAAATTATTTTACAAAAAAATTTACGGTTTGTTAATACGGTGAGTGATTATTAGATGAAAAAACTTTCTTTAATAAGAAGCTTAAGTAATAAGTACTCAGGCTAAAATCATGGGCACTGTAGTATCAATATTGGTGCAATGTCAGTGGTTCTCTATGAAGGCCCTGCAATCATATATATAGACCACGTCTCAATCACCATCCCTTTCAGTTCATTTTTCTCTAAGCTCATCACTGTTGAATTGGCTCATAGGTGGCCTTCTACTTGCTGTTGAGTACCTTCTACTTTTTCATAGTAATTTACAGACTCAAGTTATGAGAATATAGCCATCACATCTAATTGTGGTGTTCGTATGCAACTTGTGTGCTACAGTTGTATCTGAACCAGTATCTTTAATGCTAGACATGAACTTAAGTGGTTGGAGACTAAGGGCTGATATAGCATTAATGGCCATTGTATCCTTGGTATGAAACTAATGGACTACCATGACAAAGAAGGCTTTTGGTAATTTTTGATCAGGGATTTGCTTCAGCCTTCAGCAACATTTTCTACACTTGAAGGGACCTCTGCATATCAATCTTCAGGCCACTGTCAATTGCCATAGCAGCTGCTATAGGTGTTATATTTCTTGGTGATGCTCTCTATATTGGGAGGTATAGTATTCTCTCCCTCACACACGGACATTAATTTTCCCACCTTTGGGAGTTGAAAATTAAAATACATTCAATGAAGCAGATGCTATTTTCCATGACTGGATTTTATTTGGTTCTTAATAGTTCACTTTGTCTTTTTTTTTCTTCCTAATGTTGCAGTGTTGTTGGAGCAATAATAATATCAATTGTGTTTTATGCACTTCTATGGGGAAAGGCAATAATAATTTGCACGTCATACCCACATTTCAGTTCAAAAAATAAACTGGGTATAGTGAGTGCATTAACCATTACCCATTTGAGAGGAATATAGTTCTCTCTCATGCCATTGTCAATAGCCACTGCAACTGCTAAGGTTGTCATATTCCTTGGTGGTGCTCTTTATCTTGGAAGTATATAATTCTTTCTTTCTCACGAAAATGCACATATATAGAGAACAACAATATTAATAAAAAAATGTATATTACTAAGAGAGGAGCCATGGTAGTACCAATAAATGCCCACAAGAATGACCAAGATTCAAACCCCCCATCAAATTCGAACTACTAATATTAGTTATTGGATGATAGAATTTATTAAAATTATGAAAATTACCTCATTAATCAAGCAATAAAGATAGTACAATGAAAAGTCACCGTGGTCCTGATAGAACTGAAGGCAATAATGGAGTAGCAGCAACAATATGTACTTCTTGGTTTTCAACTCCACCTCTCATGTTCAGTAAAGATGGATTTGAGAAGAAATAATCTAGATCAGATTCAACATTCACAGCACCCTCTAAGACCTTAACCACCATGGACATGGAAGGTCTCCTTGTGAAATCATTTTGCAAACACCATATTGCAACCCTCATCATATTCACAACTTCAGCTCCATGGTATTGCATATCTTCACTGTACTTATCAACCAAATTGAACAATCGATCCTCCTCAATATTTTTCCTGAAAAGATCAAGTAGATGCATTTCTTCCTCTGGCTGAGAGCGATCCAAATTTCTCCTTCCACACAAAATCTCCAAGAGCACTACTCCAAAACTATATACATCTACTTTTTCTGTAATCACTGAACTCAACCATTCTGGAGCCATATAACCAGGAGTCCCTCTCAAGGTTGTCACAACTTGGCTTTGGTCATGGTTAACTAGTTTAGACAACCCAAAATCAGAGACTTTTGCATTAAAATTCTCGTCTAAGAGGATGTTATGTGGTTTTATATCCAAGTGAACTATCTTCTGCCTACAACCCTCATGCAAATAAGTTAGTCCCCTTGCAATTTCAACGATGATCTTCTTTCTATGCTGCCAATCAAGCAACATCTTAGGATTTTTGTGAAATACCCATCTATCTAGAGACCCATTAGACATGTACTCATAAACAAGAAGTCTATGATTTTTCTCAGCACAAAATCCAATTAGTCTCACCAAATTGATATGATGGATGCTGCCAATTGTCTCAACCTCTGCCAAAAATGATTTCTTGATTTGACTGAAACCATCAAGACGCTTTACTGCAACTTTTGTGCCGTCTGGTAGAGTTCCTTCGAAAACTGTGCCAAATCCTCCCCCACCGAGCTCCTTATTGAAATTTTCTGTTATTGCTTGCAAATCATCATAAGAATATCTTGTGGGCAACCCTGGTACATGATCTAAATAATACTCCTCAGTTTCATTTGCATTTTTCTTCTTCCAAAAGAGTAAAGCAAAGATTCCAATTAAAAGAAAAATAACAAGGAAAGATCCAAGGCTAGATCCCACTATTATTTGCTTGTCCTTTTTATGGTTTTTTTGTTGTCTAGGAAGATCTGAACTTGATACATTTTGGACATTTTGGACCTTAATGTATACTTTAAGGTGAGTATTATCTTGATCAATGGACATCAGTGAAAAAATTTGGGAGAGTATATAGCAATTCCCTAAACCTTTACTCGAATTATAAAAAGCAGCTTTGCATGAACAATTTTTTAAGCAAGCCTGTTTACAACTATCTAAATTTACATGTTGGAGGTTGGGATTTATACTTGGGGGGTCTTGAGTAAAGGGAAAGTATGTGATGTTGTGGAGCTCCAAAAGAATATGATTTTTGGAAGCATCACAAGACAAGGGAGTAATCAGGGAGCAGCCACGGTCAGGTTGGCTTTCTTCGATTGGTTGAAAATATCTTGTTGCATTTATAGGTCTAGGACAAGTACACTGGCCGTCCGTACAAATACCATAATGGCCACAAACTCTAGGGAAACCACAGGATGTAATATTAGTTTTGAAAACATCATATACCTCCCCCCAATGTATATCAAACACTTTCAAGTGTCCATTGTCAGCCCCTAGTCTCATATACCGAGTTGAGAAGTTTGTTGATGGAATAACCAAACTTGAACTTACATCACTGAATATATATAATCTATCCTTCAGGAATTGAACATAGCGGATATTATTTACTGCTAAAGTATAATAGCGTTGGGGGGGAATAGAATTGATATAAGCAAAAAACCCTTGCCTGGTGACATGGAGCGAAAACAATCCTCCTAGACTAGTGAGTTGCTGCCCTGCCACCAATTTTTGCCCAACAAACAGCGTGTTAACTGGGTGATCATAAGACTGCCAAATTGTTGCACTCTTGTCATCCAAGAGCTGGAGGTTGCACATGTCGGTTAAGTTTAGGCCAGTCACAGATTTGCTGCCAATGTTTGTTGACCACACTGTAATTCCATTAGCATCTTTTAACACCAAACCTTTTTTTGAAGTAAGCTGCAAAGTCGTTGCATTAATGCTTGGGTTAGCAGACCACAATACTTTTGGACTATCAGATTTCGAAATTTGGTCAGATTGGTAAGAAAGAGAGAAAATGGCAAAGAGATGAGTGTTGCACGACGTTTGTTCACAGTAGAAGCCACAACCACAAGCACCGTAAAGTTCATCGGAGGATCCACTTACAAGTATGATTCTCGCAAATGATCCATCGTCGAATTTCACAGAATCAGGGGCGGAAAGACTGTTAGTCCATGAAGTAGAAGCGTTTGGAGTCAGATATCTGGGAGCTGGCAAGGCTGTGACTAGGGCTGGACAAGAATGTGTTAGAAAAAGAACAAGGCAAAGAAGAACAACCCAGCTTATACACATTGTCTGTAAAGTAAAACAGAGTAGTATTAGAATCAAGAAAGGTCTAGTCGAAAGAGAGATTTTATTATTCTTTGGTATAACTATAGAATTCCTTCGGTTCCGCTTAAAACCTGTATTTTAAGGACTGGACCGTACGTCTAGAATAGTTTATGTAATTTCCTGGACCCTTCCCTGGTTGCCTCGCTTTAACGTCTTGACGAGGAAAGTTGTTTTGTTGACCTACATGTCGACAAGCAGCAGAAGCAGGATTTTAATTTAGAGCATACATACGGCTTCGTTCAACTTAAGCAGTACGCCTGATATGGTGATATTAACATAGAACGCCACAGAAGAATGGGTGGAGGAAAGAAAAGGGAAAGAGAAGATATTTTATGAGATTAGGAAGTAACGGGTGGATGAGAAAAAGGGCGGAAAAAAAAAAAAGAATGAAAAGAAGACAAAAAAGAGGGAAGAGGGTTTGGTGGGATTTTTTTTTTTTTTTTTTTTAATTTAAATTACAATTATACTAGTCCACAATAAATTAAAAATAAAATATATCACAATAGCTGTGGTGTGAACGTCAAAAGAAAATTAAATTTATTAATAAAATATTAAGCTGGACTGAGCATAGTTATAAATAAAAACTTATGAAAATATTATGATATTTTATTACACAGTATGTACTATAATTTCATAATAATTTTATAATATTTAACAAATTATTATTAGTTTTTATTTGGAATTACTACTAACATCACCTTTTTTTAATCTGTCGTTAACAACTTGTTACATAATTTGTTTTGGTCATTTTTGAAGATTTTAGAGTACTTTGGTCATTTTCACTTTAGTGACCTTTTGGTAATTTTGATAATTGGGTAATTGGGTGGGTTAGGGTTTACTTATAATAATTGGGTTGAGTTAGATTTGGGTTAGAAGTAATTAGTTAAATGAATTTTAATGGGCAAATGAGTTTTATATACTCAACCCAATTATGCCCACCTATTTGACATCCCTACTATCTTTAACTCGACTGATGTAAGTGATTTTGAGTCATAGATGTGTAAAATTGAGGATTATTTTTTTTTTTTTTCACATTTTCTAATGCAAATGCTCCTAATGACAAGATTTAATCATCTTAACCCCAACCATTCCTCATAGATTGATGCTTACATCACAATTATGTTACAAAAAGATGTGATAACAAACCTGATTAATGTTACTTAAATAACAAACTACTTTCATCATATTAGAATACATTACTTACACTATTACGCACCTTTAGTGTGATTTCTTTCATTAGGTAATTGATGGAAAGTGCTGATATAACTAACGGCCAAAATAAAATATAATTTTCTTGTCACATAAATTGATCCTAGATTGCCATATCAACATAACTAAAAAATAAAAAATAAAAAGAAAATTATAAGTGAACCTCACAGGCAATCACGTGAGGCTCAATTTGGGATCAAAATCCCTATCAATAGCACAATTTCATCCTCAGCCTATGAGAAAGTATAACATATTTCGGTAATACCAACTCAGCATCTGTTTTGATATTTTCTACCCAATAAATGAGTGACCTGTTTCAAAAAACCACATTAGACTACTCCAATAAATGATTAATTTATCTTCCCGATAGTATAGAAGATTGTGATTAATTTATTAGAATAGTCTAATGTGATTTTTTGAAACAGATGTCAATCATTTATTGGGTAGAAAATACCAAAACAGATGCTGAGTTAGTATTACCGAAACATGATATACTTTCTCCCTATGGGTAAAAATCTCTCTCTCTCTCTCTCTCTCTCTCTCTCTCTCTCTCTCTCTCTCTCTCTCTCTCTCTCTCTCTCTCTCTCTCTCTCTCTCTCTCTCTCTCTCTCTCTCTCTCTCTCTCTCTCTCTCTCTCTCTCTCTTGAAAATAGGTTTCATCTTCAAGCTTTCAAATTGTGGCAAGATCGACCTGAATGTTCTATAAGCATTTTCCCCTAGGAAATTAAAGCAAACCTGGGAGTAAGGTTGAACTACTTTACTTAGACTACTTTACTTATACATTTCAAAGGAAGACTTGTACTTAGACTTTGAAAAGTATAGTTTCTCACGTTATGGTTAGACTATTAAACTTAGTCTAGTCCATTTATTGGTTGCATGAATCCAATAAGATATGTTGAAATTAGTCTTTTTCTTTATAATAAATCATTATTTTCATTCCCTTACTTGGAGTTGGTGGTATTGTTAGTCTTTTTTCTTCTTCTTCTTTTTTAAAGATAGTTTCAACATAGTCTTTAATCTTTATTCATTTATTGTGTTTTGGTCCTTAGAACATTCACATTAGTTTATGCAAAAATTTCTGTCTATTTTAATATAATATACCTTTTTTATTTTATATATTCACTTTTCAAATCACCTCATATCATATTATCTATTTTATACTGCAATTTTATCAAAATATTAATTTTCTTGATTTTTTAATTGTTTCTCTTTCATCACATCCAACAACTATCATTCATTCTCTTCTTTTGTCACGGGATATGTAAAGAAAAATAAATAAATGCAAAATGAATAGTGTTAGTGTAAATTTATATAATTATTAAAGCAAATTTTTCAAATTTACATATCTTTAACTTGACTGATGTGAGTGATTTTGAGTCTTAGATATGTAAAATTGAGAAATTTTTTTTTCTTGCATTTAAGTGCAAATGCTCTCAGTGACAAGATTAAATCATCTTAACCCCAACCATTCCTCATAGTTTGATGCTTACATCAAAACTATGTTACAAAAAGACGTGATAGCAAATCTGGTTGATGTTAGGTTAACAACAAACTACTCTCATCATATTGGAATACATTACTTATATTACTGTGCACTTTTGGTGTGATGATCCTTCCACAAGTATAAGTTCTTATAAGGTGAAGGAGTAAAGGTCGGAGTTCAAGTCTCTAAGAAGGAACTTTACACACGGATTAGACTAAAGTAGGATTTCTATTTCGAATAAAGAGAAAAAAAAATTGCATTACTTATAACAAATTATGGTTTTACATCTCTTTATTATTGTAATTGTTATTTATTTTTTGAGTTATGTTTACTAATTACGATTTGGGGTAAATTACTTATTTGGTCCTCAACTTTTATGTTATATGTCAATTTAGTCCCTAAACTTTTAAATATGTCAATTTGGTTCTTAACCTTTTGATATTATGTCAAAATGATTTCTACCATTAGGTGATTGATGGAAAATGCAGACATGGCTAACATACAAAATAAAATATAATATTCTTGTCACATAAATTGACATCTAGGTGAGTTTGGCATTAGCTTTTAACTTTTAGTTTTTATGTGCAGCTTTTAAAATCTCAACTTTTTCCACTTTTTCGCACTTTTTAAAAAATTTTCAAAGTATAAGTATACTTTAGCACACTTTCAACAAATTTTTCAACAAAAAGATAAATGAGTTATTCCCAAATGAATAACTAGATTGCCACATCAGCGCACACACACTCTCTCTCAACAAAAAGATAAATTAGTTATTCCCAAATGAACAGCTAGATTGCCACATCAGCACACACACACACACACAAACACACACACACTCTCTCTCTCTCTCTCTCTCTCTCTCTCTCTCTCTCTCAAATAGGTTTCATCTTCAACCTTCAAATTGTGGGAAGATCGACCTGAACGTTCTATAAGCATTTTCCCCTAGGAAATTAAAGCAAACCTGGGAGCACAGTTGAACTACTTTCAGTAGAAAATTCAAAGGAAGACTTGTACTTAGACCTTGAAAAGTAGTTTCTCATGCAATAGCTAGGCTTCATCCTCTTTAACAAGGGGCCACCAGTTTTTAAGGCTTCATCCACTTTTAAGTCCTCTCTTCAGAGACCTCTAGCAATAATAATGTGCAACTCTGTCCTATTTGCAATTTGATTGGATCTATTTTAATTGCTTTTGGATTTTGTACTGTGATCACCCAAAAGTAGGGGTGGTAAAATCAACCCAAACCCATTTGCCAACCCAAATTCATTTGCCCACCCAAATCCACCCACTTAAATGAGATCCAAACCCACCCAATTATTAATTGGGTTAAATGGGTATTAACCCAATTAACATTAATGTTTATTGGGTTTTAATTGAGTACCCAATTAGACCCAATTATGATCTAACTATCATTTCTACAAATCACACAACTCTAAAATGCTCCAAAACCACTAAAATGATCAAAATACCCCCTCAACCTAAAAATGACCAAAATACCCCCAAAACCTAAAAATTACCAAAATAACCCCAAAACCTACAAAATACCCCAAAAACCCAAAAAATGACCAAAATACCACCAAAACCCAAAAAATAACCACCAAATTTACAAAATGACCAAAATACCCCCCAAAACCTAAAAATTACCAAAAATACCCCCAAAACCTAAAAATTACCAAAATACTCCCGAAACCCAAAAAATGACCAAAATACCCCTGAAACCCAAAAAATTACCAAAATATCTTCGAAACCTAAAAATTACCAAAATACCCTTGAAATCCAAAAAATGACCAAAATCCCTCTGAAACCTAAAAAATGGCTAAAATAACCCCAAAGCCTAAAAAATGACCAAAATAAGCCCGAAACCTAAAAAATGATAAAAATACCCTCGAAACCTAAAAAATGGCCAAAATAACCCCGAAGCCTAAAAATTGATCAAAATAATCTAGAAACCTAAAAATGACCAAAATACCCCCCTAAAACTATAAAATAACCAAAATACCCCACTCTTGCAAAACACATAATGCAAAGATACAAGAAAGTTTAATAAGAATATCCATACACATTCACTTAAGCAAGTACAAATGTTAAATACCCAAGCACAAAGTTTTCAAGCTCAAATTGAAATTTTATTGTCACCTACAACCTACAAGACAACAACAAACAATATTAGATAAAGAAACACATATTAGTGTCAACGAAGCCACACACTAATACGGTATACCAATAAATGGCCACAGGAATGACCAAGATTCAATCCCCCATAAAATTCAAACTACTAATATTAGTTATTGGATGATAGAATTTATTAAAATTATGAAAATCACCTCATTAATCAAGCAATAAAGATAGTACAATGAAAAGTCATTGTGGTCCTGATAGAACTGAAGGCAATAATGGAGTAGCAGCAACAATATGTACTTCTTGGTTTTCAACTCCACCTCTCATGTTTGGTGAATATGGATTCGAGAAGAAATAATCTAGGCTAGATTCAACATTCACAACACCTTCTAAGACCTTAACCACCATGGACATGGAAGGCCTCCTTGTGAAATCATTTTGCAAACACTACACTGCAACCCTTATCATATTCACAACTTTTCAACTCCATGTAATTTCATATCTTCACTGTACCTGTCAATCAAATCTAGCAATTGATCTTCCTCAATATTTTTCCTAAAAAGATGAAGAAGATGCATTTCTTCCTTTGGCTAAGAGCGATCCAAATTTCTTCTTCCACACAAAATCTCCAAGAGCACTACTCCAAGGCTATATACATCTACTTTTTCCATAATCATTGAACTCAACCATTCTGGAGCCATATAGCCAGGAGTCCCTCTCATAGTTGTCACAACTTGGCTTTGGTCATGGTCAACTAGTTTAGACAACCCAAAATCAAAGACTTTTGCATTAAAATTCTCATCTAAGAGGATGTTATGTGGTTTTATATCCAAGTGAACTATCTTCTACCTGCAATCCTCATGCAAATAAGTTAGTCGCCTTGCAATTTCAAGGACGATCTTCTTTCTATGTTGCCAATCAAGCAACATCTCAGGATTTTGGTGAAATACCCATCTATCTAGAGACCCATTAGACATCTATACATAAACAAGAAGCCTATGAAATTTCTCAACACAAAATCCAATCAGTCTCACCTAATTGATATGATGGATGCTGCCAGTTGTCTCAACCTCTGCCAAAAATGATTTTTTGATATAACGGAAATCATCAAGACGCTTCACTGCAACTTTTGTTCCGTTAGGTAGAGTCCCTTCTAAAACTGTGCCAAATCCTCCTCCACCGAGCTTCTTATTGAAATTTTTTGTTATTGCTTGCAAATCATTATAAGCATATCTTGTGGGCAACCCTGGTACATGATCCAAATAATACTACTCAGCTTTATCTGCATTTTTCTTCTTCCAAAATAGTAAAGCACAGATTCCAACTAAAAGAAACATAAAAAGCAAAGATCCGAGAGTCTAGATCCCACTATTATTTGCTTATTCTTCTTATGGTTTTTTTGTTATCTAGGAGGATCTAAACTTAAGACATTTTGGACCTTAATGTATACTTTAAGGTTAGCATTATCTTGATCAATAGCCATCAGTGAAAACATTTGGGAGAGTAAATAGCAATTCCCTAATCTTTTGCTCGAATTATAAAAAGTAGCTTTGCATGAACAATCTTTTAAGCAAGCCTGTTTACAACTATCTAAATTTATATATTGGTGATCTGGATTTATACTTGAGGGGTCTTGAGTAAAGGGAAAGTATGTGATGTTCTGGAGCTCTAAAGAATGTGAGTTTTGGAAGCTTCACAAGACAAGGGAGTAATCCGGGAGCAGCCATGCTTAAAATACTTAGGTTTGCTTTCTTCGATGGGCTGAAAATAGCTTGTTGCATTTATAGGTCTAGGACAACTACACTGGCTGTTCGTACAAATACCATAATTGCCGCAAACTCTAGGGAAACCACAGGATGTAATATAAGTTTTGAAAGCATCATATACCTCCCCCCAATATAATATCAAACACTTTCAAGTGTCCATTGTCAGCCCCTAGTCTCATATACCGATTTGAGAAGTTTGTTGATGAAATAACCAAACTTGAATTTACATCGCTGAACATATATAATCTATCCTTTAGGAATTGAACATAACAGATATTATTTACTGTTAAAGTAAAATAGCGTTGGGGGGAATAGAATTGATATAAAGCAAAAAACCCTTGCCTAGTGACATGGAGCGAAAACAATCCCCCTAGACTAGTGAGTTGCTGCCCTGCCACCAATTTTTTCCCAACAAACAGCGTGTTAATTGGGTGAGCATAAGACTGCCAAATTGTTTCACTCTTGTCATCCAAGAGCCGGTTGCACATTTCGGTTAAGTTTAGGCCTGTCACAGATTTGGTTGATTCTTTAGTACTATAACTTAAGAATTGCTGCCGTTTGAAAACTGTAAATGATAAACTTCTGGTTGACTTTAATAACTTGACGAGATAAGTTAACGTAATTTCATGGATCCTAATTTAGAGCAAAGCAGAGGCCTTCGTTCAACTTAAGCTGCACGCCTGACATTAATAGAACGTCACCGTTTCAGTTAAGCGAAGCACTCGGATTGGAGTGCAATTCAATTCCAGTTGATTTTAGATGTTTTCCTTTTTTTCCCTTTTTTATTTATTTATAATTTTTTAGGAATTTTTTTTATAAGAATTTTTTAGGAAGGTTTAGATGTTATCTTGGAACAAGTTTGGTCAATATTTTATTAAAAAAGGAACTTTCTTTTCATAAACCCAAAATATATATATAAAACCTAAAAGAAGAAGGAGAAATAGAAATGAGAGGATGATTAAAAAAAATAAGTGCTACAAACACACCCAATTTTGCACCATACTAAGTAATTAACTTATTATGTAAGCGACATTATTTTCATATGAGACAATCATAGCCAATATTTTTATTACATGTGCGTTTGGTTTGCGCGTCCACGTCCTACGATTGTGTTTTCAGTTTTTTTTTTAGCCGCATTATTTGACTTTTCAACCAATTTTCAACCACATTAATGGGTCCAGTGCACTGTTCATGGGACCCACAAACCTCACTTTTCAGCAACTTTTTCATTAAAAATGAGTCCCACGGCACTATTTTCACATTTAAAAATTATTTTGCTTCAATATTTTCAGTTTTTAGCTGTATCCAAAAGGACCCTACATTAGAAATACAAAATAATTGTATTGCATTTCTTGAGAATAAGACATGAGATGCCTTTTTTATGTTTTGTTGATAATCTGCAATAATATTAAGAAGAGGATTTTGCTAATGTGCACACAATAATTTTCAATTTTGGAAATTTTTTCTTGAAAATTGAAAAAATATTGATAGCTTTTTCAATTCCCGAAAAAATGATTCTAAAAGTGGATTGAGTGCACACATTAACCGGACCCGAAAAGAAAAACAAAGGGAATACAAGAAGGGCAATCTTCCTTACAGACTGACTCGATGACATGTGGAAAATATTATTGGAAAAGAAAGACAGCCTAGATTGAACAATGTATCCAGCAGCTCATGAGCTACTAAATTGCAGCATCTACGAACCCAACAGAAAAGAACAAAAGGAAAAGACGTGGACAAAAGACAAATGTTATTTTATTTATTTATTTATTTTTAGATAAAGACAAATGTTATTAATATAAGAGGCATGTGATATGAATAAAGTACAAGTAGTGTGATTTGTACATATGTGTGTGCAGTATAAAAACCTAAAGTGGGCTTCAAGCCAATGAATCTCTATATATATTAACATATTATACACCAATCACAACTTAACTACTAATCTATATATATTAACATATTATACACCAATCACAACCTAACGTAATAGTTGAATGTTAAATTGGGTGTGTTCATAGACTAAAAATTTTGCTATCCAAACAAAACAAAATTTGCAATCCTATTTTCTCATTTAATCATCTCCCCCACTCTAGCCTGAGTCCCCTCACTCTCTGTGCTTGTTGTGTGGCTGACGACTCTCACCGTTGCAGTTGTCATGGCAACCATATTCCTTGGTAAAATACCTCATCTTGGCAGGTAGATTTTAAGAGAAATAATAGGTTCACAACATTTTCACAACAAATTATAAATAGTAAGTTGTTCAAATTAGAACTAATAACAACTTACCACCTATGTTTTGTTATGAAAGTATTGTGAAAATGTTGTGGATGTAGCACTTTTCAAATTTTAATATAGTTCATTCGTCTTCAAATATAAAGATATTAAAACCTTAGGCACTGTCATTGTAGTTGTCATGCCAATAATGTTCATGTTCTTAAAATATGTTAACTGAACAATAAGCATGCTAAACTTTTTCCTCTATGCAGTTTTACTGGAGCTATTGTAATTGCTTTTGGATTTTATACAGTAACATGGGGGCAAGCCAAGGACAAAGTCATGGCTGCTGACAACGTTCATAGCTTGGAATCATCCACCCAAAAAACCCCACTCTTGCAAAACACATGGTGCAAAAGATACATGAAAGTTTTATAATAATATCCATACACTTTTTTTTTTTTTTAGATAATAATATCCATACACATACACTTAATCTGAGAACTACTAAAATATTAAAAGCCCACTACTAAGGTTCCATCAACAATGTGGGTTTCAGTTAACTCAATTGGTAAAGTCTCTGATGGTTGTATAAGAGATTTGGAGTTCAATCCCCGCCTACACCAAAAACTGATTGGTGTCTTGGTTTGATGATAAAAAACTATCAATAGGAGCGGACGCCATAGGTTGAAACCCTCTCAAAAAAAAAAAAAAATACCATCAACAATGAGTAATTTTTACTTTTGGCACGTGGCGTCACACTACTCCCACCATCTTTGAAAAGGTAAGATTAAAAAGGCTAATGATGCATACCTAAAACAAAAAATTGTAGGACTACATAAAAAATAAAAAAATAAAAAAATTTTAAAAATTGCCACAATTGTTTGTGTAATAGGCTTTGAATGGTGGAGAAAAAACGATGGGTTCACATGAAAGTGACGGATAGTCAATCACAATCTGCCACATAGGATAATTATGGCAAAAGTCGTGACTTTTTATGTGGTAAGATAAAATTACTCTACCTAAAATATTGTACAATTTAGGCATGGTACATGAGAGAAAGCACATGATCATAGGATTAGGCTTAAATATCTATTATATGTTATAGTATTGAATACATAAATAAATAAATAAATATATATATATATATATATATATTTTTTTTTTGCATGATGCGATAGAATTTTAATCTATGGCATCTACTCTCTTATAATTGCTCTTTATCATCGAGCTAAGACACCAATCAATTTTTTGTATAGGCGGGGTTTGAACCTCAAATATTTAATTTAAAATAAAAACTTTATTAGTTGAGCTAATTGAAACCTACATTTTATTTATTTATTTTTTTATACAAGATAGAAATTTTACTCTAGCCTAATCTAAGTGTATATGTGTGTGAAACTCTATCTTAGAGACTTGAATCTCGACCCTTGCACCCCACATCCTACATCCCACAAACACTTATACTTGTGGAGTGACCATCGCACCAAAGTGTGTGATGGTACTTAGAACCTACTTCTAATATTGAAGGTTAATAAACTGAAATAATTACAAATTTCAAGATTATAGTTTATCCTTTGGCATTTTGCCTAGTAATCAAATTCCTTCCCTTGAGTTGTGATTCATCTCTTTTCTTTTCTTTTTTCTTTGTCCATATTGGTCAAATTTCATAAACTAGGGCATATTGCGCCAGTTTGAAGCTATAACTTTGAAAATGACATTTTCCTAATTATGGATTAGAATTTAGAATTTAGAATTAAGCTTATTCCTACATGCCAATCAATCTACTAACCAATTACAAAACCAAAAACAAAACCACAACTTATTCCCACATGCCAATCAATCATTCTTAAGTGACTTAAACCAGGATAGTTTGAATTAGATAGAAGATATATAAAATTATGAATAACATCTCATCAGGATTGCAACATTTGTACAAACTTACTAAAACAATACTATATATTATGCATGGGTCTTTAGGTAGAAATGCAACAATACGACAAATAGTCTACAACTTGCATTGAAATTTTAGTGTCACCCACAGGACAACAACAATATTAAATAAAGAAACGCATATTAGTATCAGTGGAGCCATACACTAGTACCAATAAATGGCCACAGGAATGACCAAGATTCAAACCCCCAAGAAATTCGCACTGCTAATATTAGTTATTGGATGATAGAATTTATTAAAACTATGCAAAAATTACCTAATTAAATAAGCAATAAAGATGGTATAGTGAAAAGTCATCGTGGTCTTGATAGAATTGAAGGAAATAATGAAGAAGCAGAAACAATATGCACTTCCTGGTTTTCAACTCCAACTCTCATGTTTGGTAAAGATGGATTGGAGAAGAAATAATCTAGGTCAGATTCAACATTCACAACACCCTCTAAGACCTTAATCACCATAGACATGGAAGGCCTCCTTGTGAAATCATTTTGCAAACACCATGCTGCAACTCTCATCATATTCACAACTTCAACTCCATGTAATTGCATATCTTCACTACACTTATCAACCAAATCCAGCAACCGATCCTACACAACATTTTTCTTGAAAAGATCTAGTAGATGTATTGCTTCCTCTGACTGAGAGCGATCTAAATTTTTCTTTCCACACAAAATCTCCAAGAGCACTACTCCAAAACTATAAACATCTACCTTTTCTTTAATCACTGAATTCAACCATTCTGGAGCCATATAACCAGGAGTCCCTCTCATGGTTGTCACAACTTGGCTTTGGTCATGGTCAACTAGTTTAGACAACCCAAAATCAGAGACTTTTGCATTAAAATTCTCGTTTAAAAGGATGTTATGTGGTTTTATATCTAAGTGAATTATCTTCTGCCTGCAATCCTCATGCAAATAAGTTAGTCCCCTTGCAATTTCAAGGACGATCTTCTTTCTATGCTGCCAATTAAGCAACATCTTAGGATTTTTGTGAAATACCCATCTATCTAAAGACCCACTAGACATTTACTCATAAACAAGAAGCCTATGATATTTCTCAGCACAAAATCCAATTAGTCTCACCAAATTGATATGATGGATGCTGCCAATTGTGTCAACCTCTGCCAAAAATGATTTCTTGATTTGTTTGAAACCATCAGGACGCTTCACTGCAACTTTTGTGCCGTTAGGTAGAGTTCCTTCAAAAACTGTGCCAAATCCTCCCCCACCGAGCTCCTTATTGAAATTTTCTGTTATTGCTTGCAAATCATCATAAGCATATCTTGTGGGCAACCCTAGTACATGATCCAAATAATACTCCTCGATTTCATCTGCATTTTTCTTCTTCCAAAAGAGTAAAGCAAAGATTCCAATTAAAAGAAACATAACAAGCAAAGATCCGAGGCTAGATCCCACTATTACTTGTTTCTTCTTTTTATGGTTTGTTTGTTGTCGAGGAGGATCTGAACTTGAGACATTTTGGACCTTAATGTAAACTTTAATGTCAGTATTATCTTGATCAATGGCCATTAATGAAAAAATTTGGGGTAGTAAATAGCAATTCCCTGCACGTTTGCTCGAATTATAAAAAGCAGCTTTGCAAGAACAATCTTTTAAGCAAGCCTGTTTACAACTATCTAATTAAACTTATATGTTGGTGATCTGGATCTATACTTGGGGGGTCTTGAGTAAAGGGAAAGTATGTGATCTTATGGAGCTCTAACAGAATGTGAGTTTTGGAAGCTGCACAAGACAAGGGAGTAATCCGGGAGCAGCCATGGTCAGGCTGCGTTTCTTCGATGGGCTGAAAATAGCTTGTTGCTTTTATAGGTCTAGGACAACTACACTGGCCTTTTGCACAAATACCGTATTTTCTGCAAACTGTAGGGAAAGCACAGGAATCAATAGATCTAGTGAAAAAATCTTGTACTTCCTGCCAAAACAAATCATACACTTTCAAGTGTCCATTGTCAGCCCCGAGTCTCATATACCGATTTGAGAAGAATTTTGAAGAAGGAAAAAGAATAATATAACTTAAGTCTCGATCTCTGGAGATAAATAATCTGTGCTCCAGAAATTGAACATAACTGATATTATTACTTGTATAATTAAAATAGCGTTGGGGAGTATTAGAATTGATATAAGCAAAGAACCCTTGCCTAGTGACATGGAGCGAAAACAATCCTCCTTGACTAGTAAGTTGCTGTCCCGGCACCAATTTTTGCTCAACAAGCAGCGTGTCAGTTGGGTGATCAAAAGACTGCCAAACTGTTGCACTCTTGTCATCCAAGAGCTGGAGGTTGCACATGTCGGTGAAGTTTAGGCCAGCCACAGATTTGCTGAAGATGTTTGTGGACCACACTGTAGTTCCATTAGCATCTTTTAACACCAAACCTTTTTCTGAAGTAAGCTGCAAAGTCGCATTAATGCTAACAGGATTCTCTGGGTTAGCAGACCATACTACTTTTGGACCTTCAGATTTCGAAATATTGAGAGAGTCGTAAGTAAGAGAGAAAATGGCAAAGAGATGACTGTTGCACGTTTGATTACAGATGAAGCCACAACCACAAGCACCAGAGTAAAAGACATTGGAGAAATTACTTAAGAGTATGATTCTCGCAAATGATCCATCATCGAATTTCACAGAATCAGGAGCAGAAAGACTGTTGGTCCATGAAGTAGAAGCATCTGCAGTAAGAAAATTGCCAGGCAGAGCTGTGACTAGGATTGGACAACAAGGTGAGAGAAAAAGAACAAGGTAAAGAAGAACAGCCCAGCTTGTACACATTGTCTAGAATCAAGAAAGGCCAAGTGGAGAAGGAAAGGGGGTTTGGTTGATTCTTTAGTCCTATAACTTACGAATTGCTTCAGCCTGAAAACTGTAAGTGATAAACTTCTGGTTGACTGGCTGACTTTAACAACTTGACGAGAGAAGTTAAAAGTAATTTAGAGCAGAGCAGAGGCCTTCGTTCAACTTAATTAAGCTGCACCCCTGACATTAATAGAACGTCACCGTTTCAAGTTAAGCGAAGCACTCGTAGCTGGAATTAATGCAATTCAATTCCAGTGGATTTTAGATGTTTTCCTTTTTCCTTTTTATTTTTATTTTTTTAATTTTTTAAGAAATTTTTAGATGTTATCTTGGAAGTTGGAACAAGTTTGGTCCATATTTTATTAAAAAGGAACTTTCTTTTCATAATCCCAAAAAAAAAAAAATATGTATATATATATATATAGAGAGAGAGAGAGAGAGAGAGAAAGAGAGAGAAACTTAATAGAAGAAGGAGAAATAGAAATGAGAGGAAGATTAAAAAAAGAGTGGTAATACTATATATATACAAACTTTTTTACAACAAAATTTACAAATTACTGACGTGGTGCGTAGTTATCAGTAAATAAAAAAGTAAAGTTAATAGTGAGTTTAGATGAAAACTAATAAAAAGTTGACTATATCAACAGTTTGCAAAAATATTGTAAAATAATTTATGGTTGTAGTATTACTCTTAAAAAAATCAGTGCTACAAACATATCTAATTTTGCACCATGCTAAGTAATTAATTTATAATGTGAGTAACATTATTTTCACATGAGTCCATCATAGTAAATATTTTTATTATGTTAGAAATACAAAATAATTGTATTGCATTTCTTGAGAATAAGCCGTACATGAGATACTTTTTTTTTTTTCTTTTCTTTTTTCATAATCTGCAATGATATTAAGAAAAAAAGGGAATACAAGGAGGGCAATCTTCGTTAAAGACTAACTCGGTATAGGTAAAGTTTAGAGAAAATCCAATTAGATTCTACAATTGGAGTTCAATTTTGTACCATGTATCCTAAATTATTTATTTTTTAAGAGTTTTATTTCTTAATTTTTAAGCCAAATGTGGGACCATATCATAAATATCCACCCAAATGAGTTATTAAGTATAAAAACCAAAAAGTATAGAATTAATGAACTGAAAAAAAAAAAAAAAAAAAAGTGTATCACAATATCAAAAATTAGGGATTAATAAATAAAAAAAAATCTTTTAAATATAGACAATTTACATTTTCTACCTAATAATATTCTTACAAGATTTTTTAAAGAGTTAACAAAATATAAGAATGACTATATATCAATAGTATTTAAATTATATATATAATTATTATACTATGCATGCATCTTAATGTGTATCTTTTAAGTATATTCATGCATTTGCATGGGCTTACATGTTAGTACTATTAATATAAGAGGCGTGTGTGTAAAGTACAAGTAGTGTGATTTGTACAAATATATGTGCATGATAAAAACCTAAAGTGGGCTTAAAGCCAATGAAACTATATAGATTAACATATTATACACCAATCACAACTTAACATAATAGTTGAATGTGAAATTGGGTTTGTAAAAAAAAAGTGAAATTGGGTGTGTTCAGAGACTAAAAATTTCACTATTCAAAGAAAAAAAAAATTTGCAATCCCATTTTCTCATCTGATCATCTCCCCCACCCCAGCCCAAGTCTCCTCACTTTCTCTGCTTGCCGTGTGGCCAACAACTCTCGCCATTGTATTTGTCATGGCAATCATATTCCTTGGTAAAATACCTCACCTTGGCAGTTTTAAGAGAAATGTTGTGTCCACAATATTTTTGAAACACTTTCACAACAAATCATAAGTTGTTATTGATTCTAATTTGAACAACCTATAGGTTGTTCAAATTAGAATCAATAACAACTTATGATTTGTTGTGAAAGTATTGTAAAAATATTGTGGACGTAATACTTTTCAAATTTTAATATAGTTCATTCGTCTTCAAATACAAAGATATCAAAACCTTAGGCACTGCCATTGTAGTTGTCATGCCAATAATGCTCATGTTCTTAAAATACGTTAACTGAACAATACGCATGCTGAACCTTTTCCTTTATGCAGTTTGACTGGAGCTATTGTAATTGCTTTTGGATTTTATGCAGTAACATGGGGGCAAGCCAAGGACAAAGTCATGGCTACTGACAATGTTCATAGCTTGGAATCATCCACACCCAAAAGACCCCACCCTTGCAAAACACATGGTGCAAAAGATACAAGAAAGTTTTATAACAGGTAAATGTTAACCAATGTTTTAAGGGTATTGGTTTAGTAACTAATTTTAGAAATGTTTTATTGGGAGAATAATAAAACAATAAATATTGTTAACAACATTTTTATATTTCTCATGAAAGTGGTGTCAAAACTTTCCTATTATGATTTATCAACAAATCGTCCTAAAGGTATTTGTTAACATGACCCATTAAATATCCATACACATACACTTAATCTTAGAACTAATAAATATTAAAAGCCCACTACTAAGGTACCATCAACAATTAGTAATTTTTGCTTTTGGCATGTGGTGTCACAATACTCCCACCATCTTTGGAATGACAAGATGAAAGACTAAAAGAGCACTAGGATTGGGGTGTAAAAACTCGCTAGTTACTATTTTAGCAACTAGACCCTTAAAGTCATGCTCCATCTGGGTATGTAAACCCAAAATTTTTTTTCATCCTAGCTATAGTAAAGGTTGCATATATGCAACTAGAGCACTAGCATCCAGGGATGCCAAAAAAAAAAAAAAAAAAAAAACTATTTTGCATCCTCAAATACTACTTTATCTATTTTATAACTCACCCTACATCACTATTTTTATTTTTACATACAACCCAATAAAAAAATAAACTGCCTAAAGTATTGTTTGAGGATAAAAAATAGTTTTTTTTTTTTTTTTTTTTTTTTAAATCCCCCATTGCTAGTGCTCTAATGCTACATACCTAAAACAAAAAAAAAAAACAAAAAAAAAAAAAAAAAAAAAAAAAAAAAAAAAATTGTAGGACCACTTAAAAAAAAAAAATTTTGCCACAATTGTCTATGTAACAGGCTATGAGTGGTAGAGAAAAAGAGATGCGTTTATATGAAAGTGACAAATAGTCAATCACATTTTGCCACGAAGGATAATTATGAAAAAATTCGTGACTTTTTATGCGGTAATAGAATTACTCTACCTAAAATATTGTACAATTTAGGCATGGTACATGCGAGGAAGCACATGATCATAGGAATAGGCTTAAATATCTATGATATGTTATAATATTGATTTTTTTTTTTTTGGCATATGTGATAGAATTTTAATCTATGGCATCCACTCCCTCATAATTGTTCTTTATCATCGAGCTAAAACACTAATCAATTTTTGGTATGAGTGGAGTTTGAACCCCAAATATTAATTTTAATAATAAAAACTTTATTAATTGAGCTAATTGGAACATACTTCTAATATTGAAGGTTAATAAACCAAAATAGTTACAAATTTCAAGGTTATAGTTTATCCCTTGAAGTTTTGCCTAGTAATCAAATTCCTTCCCTTGAGTCGTGATTCATCTCTTTTCTTTTCTTCCCTCCATATTGGTCCAATTTCATAAATTAGGGCATATTGTGCTAATTTGAAGCTATAATTTTGAAAATGATATTTTCCTAATTATGGATTAGAATGTAGAATTTAGAATTAAGCTTATTCCTACATGTCAATCAATCTGTTAACCAATCACAAAAAAATAAAAAATAAAAATAAAAATTATTCCTACATGCCTATCAATCATTCCGAGGTGACTAAAACTAGGGCAGTTTGAACTAGATAGAAGATATATTAAATTATGAATAACATCTTAGCAAGGCATTTGTACAAACTTACCAAAACAATACTATATATTATGCATGGGTCTTTAGGTAGAAACGCAACAATACGACAAATAGTCCACAACTTGGATTGAAATTTTAGCGTCACCCACGGGACAACAACAATATTAAATAAAGAAACGCATATTAGTATCAGCGGAGCCACACACTAATATCAATAAATGGCCACAGGAATGACCAAGATTCAAACCCCCAAGAAATTTGCACTATTAATATTAGTTATTGAATGCTAGAATTTATTAAAACTGTGCAAATTACCTCATTGGTCAAGCAATAAAGATGGTACAATAAAAAGTTACCATGGTCCTGATAAAATTGAATACAATAATGGAGTAACAGCAACAATATGCCCTTCTTAGTTTTCAACTCCAATCCTCATGTTTGGTGAATATGGATTCGAGAATAAATAATCTAGGCTAGATTAAACATTCACAACACCCTCTAAGACCTTAACCACCATGGACATGGAATGCCTCCTAGTGAAATCATTTTGCAAACACCATGCTCATCATATTCACAACTTCAACTCCATGTAATTGCATATATCTTCACTATACTTATCAATTAAATCCAGCAATCGATCCTCCTCAATATTTTTCTTGAAAAGATCAAGCAAATGCATTGCTTCCTCTGGCTAAGAGCGATCCAAATTTCTACTTCCACACAAAATCTCCAATAGCACTACTTCAAAACTATAGACATCTACTCTTTCTGTAATCACTGAACTCAACTATTCTGAAGTCATATAGCCAAGAGTCCCTCTCATGGTTTTTACAACTTGGCTCTGGTCATGGTCAACTAATTTAGACAACCCAAAATCAAAGACTTTTGCATTAAAATTCTCATCTAAGAGGCTATCATGAGGTTTTATATCCAAGTGAACTATCTTCTGCCTACAATCCTTATGTAAATAAGTTGGCCCCCTTGCAATGTCAATGATGAACTTCTTTCTATGTTGCCAATCAAGCAACATCTCAGGATTTTTGTGAAATACCCATCTATCTAAATACCCATTAGACATTTACTCATAAACAAGAAGCCTATAACATTTCTTAGCAAAAATACCAATTAGTCTCACCAAATTGATATGATGAATGCTACCAATTGTCTCAACCTCTACCAAAAACAATTTCTTGATTTGACTAAAACCGTCAACACGCTTAACTGCAACTTTTTGTGCCATCAGGTAAAGTCCCTTCGAAAATTGTGCCAAATCCTCCCCCACCGAGTTCCTTATTGAAATTTTCTATTATTGCTTGCAAATTATCATAAGCATATCTTGTGGGCATCCCTGATACATAATCCAAATAATACTCCTCAGCTTCATTTGCATTTTCCTTCTTCCAAAATAGTAAAGCAAAGATTCCAATTAAAAGACACATAACAAGCAAAGATCTGAGGCTAGATCTCACTATTATTTGCTTATTCTTTTTTGTGGTTTGTTTGTTTTCTAGGAGGACCTAAACTTGAGACATTTTGGACCTTAATGTATACTTAGAGTAAGTATAATCTTGATCAATGGCCATCAGTGAAAAAATTTGGGATAATAAATAACAGTTCATAAACTTTTGCTTGACTTATAAAAAGCAGCTTTGCAAGAACAATCTTTTTTTTTTTTTAATACTAGATTGAAATTTTACTCTAGTCTAATCTAAGTATATATGTGTGTAAAGCTCCCTCTTGGAGACTTGAACTCTGGCCCTTAACCCCAACACCCCCACAAGCATTTATACTTGTGAAATGACCATCGCACCAAGGATGTGCAGTGATTGTAAGAATAATATTTTAAGCAATCCTGTTTACAACTATCTAAATTTGTATGTTGGTGATCTAGAGGGGAAAATGGGCCTTTTCCCTTATTTTGTCCCTATTTTGAAATTATTCAGCAGAATGCCCCTATTTTTGAAATTTGATTTTAATAAAATCGAGTTCTGTATAAAACTCGATATCCTCAAAATCGAGTTATATGTATATTTTTAAGTGAAACTCGACATTAGTAATGTTGAGTTTCACTTAAATTTTCAAAAAAATTAAGTGACAAAATATACATAAAACTCGACATTGCTAATTTCGAGTTCTACTTGTAACTCAATTTTTATAAAATCAAATTTCAAAACAAGAACACAATGCTTAATAGACTATTTCCCCCGTGATCTGGATTTATACTTGGGAGTCTTGAGTAAAGGGAAAGTATACATGACCCATGATCAGAAATAATTACATCCGACTTGAATTGAAAGATTTATATTAAATATATATATATATATATATATTAAAAAAAAAAAAAAAAAACGTTATACACTGGAAAACTAAAGATGAATGTGGCTGGACCCTATCTTTTCCAAACAGTACAACCCAAAAAATCATACGAACTAGCTACTCGCTATATACACCACAAGTACAGACAGACCCATGTTTGGGCTTGTGGGGCTAATGGCCCCCCCGACCCAATGGAAAAAAATAGACCATGTATATTCTGCTTGAAATTGAATTTGGACCAAACAAAAAATAAACTTGGCCTCCCACCAGAAGATGTTGCCCTTAAATCCAAAAATAGCCCGAATGGGTTGGGTCCTGTGAAGAGTAAGTTTGAACATAAAGCGTAGTCTGTAGTAAATGGGTTGGGTCCTGTTAAGAGTAAGTTTGAACCTAATGCGTAGTCTGTAGTAAATGGGTTGGTCCTGTTAAGAGTAAGGGTACGTTTGGTAGAGTGTAATAGAAATTGTAATGTAATAACTATTCCTATGATTTAGCTTTACAGTTGTTTGGTTATGTTTTTATTACCTGTAATAATCATTCCATATGAATCTCTATTCCTTAAAATGAGGAATAGACATTCCTTATTAAAAGTGTTGAATCCCTATTCCCTTGCTAAACGTAATACGCTCTGCTTAAGCATAATTCTCAAAATTCCCAAAATCCCCCTCTACCCGCCTTCTCCAAAAATTTCTTTCTTCTTGCTCTGAACAAAAATCCCAAAATCCCTCACTACCTGTATTTTCTCCAAAACTTCTCCTTGCTCTGTTAACAAAATTTCCAAAATCCCTCACTACCTGCATCTTCTCCAAAATTTCATCTCCTTCCTAAATTTTTCATCTCCCTCCTCTCTAAAATTTTATTTTCCCGCTGCTAGAGATCTATTTATATGGGTACTGTCTTTCTTTCACCCTCAGTTGTTGCTCCCTCTTCTCAAGATTAGAAACAAAGATATTTGTATAGCTGTGAGGTTCTGTGAAGCAAAGATTAGGAACACTGACCGTGATCAGCCAGCAAGTCTAAAGTGAATCAATATAATATAAATATATATATATATATATAAATCACGGTCAGCCAGAAAATGTAAAGAGAATCAATATAATATATATATATCACGGTCAGCCAGCCAATCTAAAGCAAATCAATATAATATAATATAATATAATATATATATATATTTTATCAAAAGGTTTTTATTTTAGCTGTGTAGTTTGGCATGATTTTTATTTCAGCTGTGTAGTTTGGCATCATATATACTCCTAATATATATTATACTCCTAATATATATATATATATATATATTTTAACAAAAGATTTTTATTTCAGCTATGTAGTTTGGCATGATTTTTATTTCAGCTGTGTAGTTTGGCATCATATTTAGGAGTATATAAAGTAATCCTTATAAAAAATGTATTTATTATAATAAGGGCATTTTAGGCAATTTGATTTAAAAAGCTTTCATTACATCGTTTTAAGATGTTGTACCAAACATGTGGAATACATATTCAGGGCTCTATTACTATAGGGTTACCAAACAACTGAATAGGAATAATTATTACATTACAGCATTTTCCATTCCTTGTAATAGCTATTCCTATTCCTATGTAATTATCATTACAGTCTACCAAACGTGCCCTAAGTTTCATCTTTTTCTCCGTTGGGTTATGTTTTGGGTTTTGTTTAGATGGGTTGGTTTTGATTACTTCTATTAACTATTTTTTTTTTTTAGAAGCCTATTAACTATATAAAAAGGGGTAATAACTTAGAGTTCTATTTTGGTTTATTGTGCCACTTTGTCTTTTTTTTTTTTTTTTTGGGTAGTTTTTTTTTTCTTTTATATATATTGTAATACTGATACAACAAATTTCATAATATTTTTATAATTATTGAGGTGTCAATTTCTTATAAGTCAAAATAAAATAATAAAATATGAAATTGTGACCAATCACAACTGAAAATAAATGTTTTGTGAAAATGTTATAATACTTATTAGGTGAATGTGTAAAAGTTACAGAAATTTTGGTCTACAATGCCCCTTTTTGTGTAGTGAGCCATTTTTTTTTTCAAGTTTTTAACAGTTGCTACAGTAGCTATAGCGTTTTTTTTTTTTTTTTTTTTTTTTTTCTAGTCTTCCGTTTGTATTTTTTAAATATTTATAAGAACCCGCATATATATTTTTATATTGACACAACAAATTTCATAATATTTTACAATTATTGAGGTGTCAATTTCTTATAAGTCAAAATAAAATAATAAAATATGAAACTGTGACCAACCACAACTAAAAATAAATGTTTTGTGAAAATGTTGACACTTGTTGGGTGAATGTGTAAAAACTACAGTATTTTTGGTTTGTTCAATATGTACTGTTCATCATTTTTTTTTCTTTTTCAGTCATAGATTTGTTCTCTTTTTTTCTATTTATAAAAAGAGCGAATAGGCTCATGAATAATGTTATGAACAGTATTTTTGGTTTAGTGATTTGCATTTTTCCTCCATTTTTTCCCTTCAAGTTCACCAACTTGGTTTGCTATATTATTTTTGGTTTGTCAACAATAATTTTCACAACACTTTCATAACAAATCAAACATGGTAAATTGTTATTAATTCTAATTTAAACTTACTAATGAAACTATTTTTTTGCTCACTAATAACAACTTGTAGTGAAAATGTCATGGACATAACATTTTTTTGTGTGAAAAATGTTAAGATATCTTGATGTTGTCACAATATTTTCAAAATTGCTGAGCTGTCAATTCTTTACAAGTTAAAATAAAATATAACAAAATTATAAAGGTATTATGAAAATGTTGCGTCATTCTGTTGTGATTTTAGAAATTTTTTGTAGATTTAATCAACTTTGTTGAGCCAAAATTCATTATTCCACATACAATTTTCTTGGGTTGACTTTTTGTATATTTTTCTCTTTACACACTATTTTAAGTAAAAACGCATAGTTTTGCACACAAAAACAAAAACAAAAATTTAGGAAAAAAACATTTTTCATCCTTTATGTTTGGGGTAGTTTACAATTCTTTCTTAAACTTTAAAATCAAGCATTTTTTTCACTTAATATTTTGAAAAAGAGCAAATATGTCATATTGTTATTCTCTCAATTAAACCCTAATGAAAGCTTATGATTCTTAAAATATTTTATTGTGTAATGTCTAAATTACTTTTGCTAAATTTTAACATCCTAAAAATTTTCTTTACGTATTTTGAGTTTTAAATGATAAAAATTCTTAGAAAGTTAGAATGATAATATTCGATGACACAAGCCTTTTGTTATTTTTTTAATTTTTTTTTCTTGGCAAAGCTCAATTGTTTATTGTTAAAAGATGATAATATTCGTTATCATTCTTAGAAATTTTTAGAGAATAGATATATTGTCTTTAGCAAGTAGATACTAAAAAACTATTATAGTTAAATATAAATATATTTATATGTTAAATAGCTACCCTAACTTTGTGGTTGATCAAAAATTTTAAATGAATAAGATTAACTTTTTACAACATAATTATCAAAATTCTTAAAATTAATGTCTCTTTTGATTAATGTAAATCTCTATATACTTTAAAAATCAAATGATTCTTATTTTTTTTTTGTAATACAAACAAAATCTAGAATTGATCTTAATTACTAGAGTACTTTTTTTCCACGGCAAGCATGTGCCTTGCAGGTGTTGCCCTAACTAGTTATATATAATATATCAAAGAGAGACAAAAGAGCATTGTTACACATATAATATTATACAAATTGTGGGGCCAGAGAACTTGTGACCCCGGCCCACTTTACTTTAGGGCCCAAGGTCCGAGCCAAGGAGGGATATAGCTGAGGACATACAGTGAAAGTCCAAATGGCCTAGAGATATAGCCGAGGATGATTCTGTCCTCGGCATCCCAATGCGCTCCTGAAAGAAAGGGCAAGTGCGGTATAGGAACAGTTTAAGGAAAAGCTGAACACCCCCGCATTGATGACGAAAGGACCTCTGGACAATATGGCGATAAAGGACAAAGGAAAGGCTGCCATTACTACAATTAAATACTTTGCGCTAGACAGAGCAATGCTTTTCAGCTTTTACAACCACCCCCAATCATTTTGGGTATGAGCTAATGGGACAAGTATCAGCCCTGGAACGCTAAACCTACACGTGGACGTTGGAGGAAGGGTAAAGGCCAGTATAAAAAGGAAAGAGAAGCAATTCAAAGAGGGGGGGGGGGGGGACAAATCGTCTCCCAGACCATGAAGCCTTAAAAAAGGAGAATAATAAAAACATGAAGCTCCTCAGACGAGGTCTAAGGACCGGAGCCACTCAGGTTGTATCTAAAAAAAAGTATTATGGACATGCTTGGTTCACCCCTGTGCAAATTGCTATGGAAACCATGACGAACCACCGTTCGGTGACCAAGGCCTAGCCTTTCAGTCCATGCTCTACAAATATTATTGTTTGGGCCTTAAACGTGCGAACCCAATACCATTTTTGGGGTCATTACAAATTGAGTCCTTACAAAAATAATTAGCAAGAATGTTACTATTAAATTAATATTTTAGTTTAGCATCTTTTTATTTGTCTATTTGTGATTTGTTCTCACATGATTTTTTTTCTCATTTTAACTTTAAATTTTTTATTTTTTGTGTTTTACTTAACAATAATAATTAGTAATACTACCACCTTTAGTAAGGTATCAATATATAAATTTTGAGTTTATTTTTTTATTTTATAGATAATTACATTCCAATATATTACAAATAGTTATTTTTGTCTCTTTTCATTTTTTGATAGTTTGTTAATAATAAATGAATTTGCTTTTTCGTACTTCAGCCCCCTCACTCAAAGTTTTGGCCCATTCCATAGAAAGCCCCAAAATCTACAAAATTCTCTTATTGCTTTTACAATTTCATCTGTAGATTTGCATTTTAAATGGTGAATGACACCACTGACCAAAGTTCCACGAGGAAAAGGCAATATTTTACAAAAACATAAATATCAAATTCTAAGTAAATTTTATTATTCAAACAAACCTTAATGACTCGACCAATTAGTCAAAATGTGTCACATCTGACCTTTTACCATAAGCAAAAGCGATAATGGAAATATAATATAATATATATATATATATATATTTTCTTTTTTGGATAAGTGTTTTACATATATTATTCATCAAAAAAAAAAAAAGTGTTTTACATATATTTATTCATTCATAAAGAGATCCTTTTTCCTCCATAGACTAGAAGCCAACTAGTGATCCTACAAAGGCATAATAGCAATCATTGAGCGAGAGAGAGAGAGAGAGATGGCAGAGAACTGTTGTTACAAGGATGTTCTGCCATTTTCAGCAATGGTTGCAGTAGAGTGCACAAACGTGGTCTTAAACATCTTGTTCAAAGCAGCAAGTTTGAGAGGGTTGAGTTACTATGCCTTTAATGTCTACTCCTATGCCTTATCCACTCTTCTTCTTCTTCCCTTGGCCTTCATCATCTTCCTCCGGTGTGTCTCTTAATCTGATTCTCTATATCATACATAAAGTAAAGTTCTTCATAAAGTCAATGAAAATTACATGATGCTATAGCTTTTTATTTATTTATTTTAACTCATTGACTTTTTATCTGATATGTTCAGAACCACAGAGCTTCCTACATTCAAGCTGTCTGTCCTCTATAGAATTCTCCTCCTGGGAGTACTTGGGTAAGAAGCTAGATTCTTGCTTTAGTTTTGATTTGGAGACAAATAAAAATGGACTTAGGCAAAAGATGGTTTATTTATTTTTTTTTTAAATTATGGATGTGAAGGCAGGTCTGTAGCTCAGGTGTGTGGCTATAAAGGCATAGAATACAGTTCAGCCACTCTTGCTTCAGCCATCAGCAACCTCACACCAGCTTTCACTTTCATTCTTGCTCTAATTTTCAGGTTTCTTCCATTCTTTCTTATGTTTCATTAGAGTTCTGTTTTTGTCTTAGTGCACAAGAATTATTAAATCACTGGTTATTTCAATGATTCTATGGACAACATCTTCTGGTTATGAAAGTCACTAAGAGCATTATTTTATTTGTTTGCTTTTCCAGGCAGTTTTTCATTCCTATGTAAGGTTACTTTTGTTGCAGGAAATACATTTGATTGGTTAGAAATATTCATTCCATTGAATGGTCTTTAGGCAAGGCGATTCCTGCTATATCATTAAATTATGGACAATGTGTGTGCTAACTACAATGGAGTTTTAATAAAAATAATTTATAAGGAATCATTATTTTCATTGTCCTACTTGGTGTCTTACTGAGTCTTTAATTTTTATTCATTTATTGTGTTTTGGACCCTTTGTGACAAGATTTAAACTTCTTAACCCCAACCCTTCCTCATAGATTGATGCTTACATTGCAACTGTGCTACAAAAAGACTGCCTATGGTTAAACTCTTTATTTTAATACAGAATCAAAGACCAGAACGAGAATGATTTGTCCATATAGTCGTTTCATTTCTTTAACCAATGAGTTTGTTAAATACAGTTCTTATTGGCTTATGTCATTAGAAAATTTTTTCCCCTTTCCTTTTAATGTTATACGGATGCTTCAAAAAGGATGGAAAAGCTTGGTTTAAGAAGCTCAAGTACTCAGGCTAAAATCATGGGCACTATAGTATCAATATCAGGTGCAATGGTAGTGGTTCTTTATGAAGGTCCTGCAGTCATAGAGACCTCGTTTCAATTACCATCTCTTTCAGTTCATTTTCCTCTAAGCTCATCACTATCGAATTGGGTAATAGTTGGCCTTCTACTTGCTGTTGAGTACCTTCTGTTTTCAATGTGGTACATTGTTCAGGTACTTGGTGAATTCTTATTTCAAGTACTTTCTTGATATATGAAATTTGGTACTGGTCTATAGAATTCAAAGTGGCTGATTTGCGCATAACATTTTACAGACTCAAGTTATGAGAATATATCCATCAGAGCTAATTGTGGTGTTCTTATACAACTTGTGTGCGACAGTTATATCTGCACCAGTATCTTTATTGGTAGACAAGAACTTGAGCGGTTGGAGACTAAGGCCTGGCATAGCATTGGTTGCAATTGTATACTCGGTAAGAAACTAATGGACTACATTAAAAAAAAAAAAAAAAAAAAAAAAAAGGCTATTGGTATTGTTTGACCAGAGGAATTCTCTCTGATCAGGGATTCGCTTCAGCCTTCAGCAACATTGTCCACACTTGGGGTCTGCACTTGAAGGGACCTCTGTATATATCAATCTTCAGGCCATTATCAATTGCCATAGCAGCTGCTATAGGTGTTATATTCCTTGGTGATGCTCTCTATCTTGGGAGGTATAGTACTGTCTTGTGAGCGCGCGCACACAATTTACTTTTTCCCACTTTTGGGAGTTGAACATTTGAATCAATTCAAAGAAGCAACTGCTATTTTCTTTAACTGCCTATTATTTGGCTTTTCATGGTTCACTTGTCTATTTTTCTTCCTAATGTTGCAGTGTTGTTGGAGCAATAATAATATCTGTTAGAAATACTGGAAGATTGTATTGCATTTCATAATGAGAGAATATACATCAAAGCCTTATATAGGAGGCGTAAGTGTGCGGTACAAGTAAAGTGTAGTACAAGTACAAGTGTGCTATACAAGAAAGGTAATTGGGCCTAAAGCCCATAATATAATATAATATACATTAACAGCCCCCCTCAAACTCAAGGTGGATATGAGACCAACTTGAGGTTGTCAACTAAATCACGAGTGCGTCTCTTAGGAAGTGACTTGGTGAAGATATCTGCAAGTTGATCTTTGGAGGAGACGGAGAAGAGCTTAAGAGCACCATGGACAAGATGATAACGGATAAAATGACAATCAATCTCGATGTGTTTAGTCCGTTCATGAAAGACATCATTGTGAGCAATATGAATGGCACTCTGGTTGTCACAATAAAGGGGAGTAGCAGAGGAGATGGACACACCCAAATCCTTAAGAAGCCATCGTAGCCAAAGGAGCTCAGATGTGGTATCAGTAAGGGCACGATATTCTGCTTCAGTACTAGAGCGGGCCACAAAAGTTTGTTTCTTACTTCGCCAAGAAATCAAAGAAGAACCAAGGAGAAAGCAATAACCTGTAGTGGACCTGCGATCAGTGGGATCCCCTGCCCAATCAGCATCAGAAAATGCACGAAGTACAAGAGGAGACTGAGCTGAGTAGAAAAGGCCATAAAAGAGAGTGCCCTTCAGATATCGAAGAATGCGCAGAACAGCAGCATAGTGAGTAGATCGTGGAGCAGACAGATACTGGCTCACCTGATGAACAGCATAGGAGATGTCTGGACGAGTAACTGTGAGATAAACTAGGCTGCCAACCAATCGTCTGTAAAGAGAAGGATTAGACAATGGTTTCCCCCCCGAGGGTGTCAAATGCGCATTAAGTTCAACCGGAGTGTCAACAGTCTTGTTGTCAGTGAGTCCAACTCGAGATAAAAGGTCAGAAGCATACTTGGCTTGAGTAATATAAAGACCATCTGTGGAATGAGTAATTTCAAGACCCAAGAAATAACTGAGATGTCCAAGATCTTTCATCTCAAATTGCTGACTGAGAAAATCCTTGAGTTCTTGAATGCCACTGAGGTCATCACCAGTTATGATCATATCATCCACATATAGAAGAAGCAAAATGGTGCCTTTATCAGTACGACAAAGAAATAAGGCAGAATCATACGGACTGGCAGTGTAACCCAGGCGAAAGATAGTGGAGCTGAACTTGGCAAACCAAGCTCGTGGAGCTTGTTTAAGACCATAAAGTGCACGTCGAAGATGACAAACCTTGTTTGAGTCAACAGAGAGACCAGGAGGAGGTTGCATATAGACTGCTTCACTCAAATCCCCATTAAGGAAAGCATTTTTAACATCCATCTGAAAAAGATCCCATTTACTAGCAACAGCAACAGCTAAGAGGGCACGAACAGATGAGATACGAGCAACGGGAGCAAAAGTCTCTTCATAATCAATCCCATACTCCTGTGTAAAACCTTTTGCAACAAGACGAGCCTTGTAGCGCTCAATGGACCCATCAGAGCGAGTCTTGATCTTATAGATCCACTTACAACCAACCACAGACTGTCCAGGAGGGAGAGTGACCAGATCCCAGGTATGGTTTTTGGTTAATGCATCAAGTTTCTCTTTCATTGCAATCTGCCATAAAGGGTCAGTGGAGGCCTCACGATAGGTTTGAGGCTCGTGAAGTGTAGCAAGGGCAGTGTAACAATGATAGTCAAGTAAATGTGTAGGAATGGATCTTACCCGGGTTGAGTGGCGATGTGGAATGTCTTGTGGAGGATCTTCAGGCGGAGCAGGAGCAGGGGACCCAGGCTCAAGGTGGGGTAGCTCGTCATCAACCTGTTCATCTTCAACCTGTCTAGGAGAAGCATCAAAAATATCTGGAGAGAAGTCCAAAGAAGGATCAAAAGTATTTGTAGAAGGAACAAGAGACTCGTCTGGAAAGATTTCTAAAACAGAGGAGTTAGTCAAGGAAGAACGAAAGTGAGAGAGCTCAACAAACAATCGGTGTTCCCAAAAGACAACATTACGAGAAACACGAAGACGATGAGAGACAGGATCATAACACCTATAACCCTTTTGAGTTTCGCCATAACCAAGGAAACAACAAAGTCTAGATCGAGGCTCAAGTTTGTTGTGCTCATGAGGCTGAAGAAGAACGAAACAAGCAGATCCAAAGGATCGAAGGTGATGATAATCAGGAGGTGACCCAAAGAGACGCTCATACGGAGTCTGATTATGAATGACAGCACTTGGAATGCGATTAATCGCATGAACAGCATTAAGAGCAGCTTCACCCCAAAATGGGGCAGGAACTTTGGCAGAAAGAAGAAGAGCACGAACAGTGTCAAGAATATGACGAAGTTTTCTTTCGGCTCGACCATTTTGCTGAGAGGTACCTGGACAAGTTAGATGATGCACAGTGCCATAGGAATGTAACAAAGCTTGAAAAGCATATTGAGTATATTCAAGAGCATTATCAGAACGAAAAGTTTTGATACGTTTGGAGAATTGGGTTTCAACCATTTTGGCAAAGTTGCTGTATATTGGTAAAATTTCAGAACGAGATTTCATAGGAAATATCCAACTATAACGAGAATAATCATCAATAAAGACAACAAAATATCGAGATCCACCAATACTAGCAACAGAAGAAGGTCCCCAAACATCAGAATGAATTAACTCAAAAATACTATTAGAAATTGATTCACTGTTATTAAAAGGCAAAGCTGTTCTATGGGAAAAGCAAAAGAGGCAGAAGAAGAAGAAATGAGTGAGGATTGTGATTTTGGTAGCTTGGGATCCTCATCATATGGTAAGACCCCTTTGTTGCAAAGAAATGAGGCTGAAGATATGTAGAATAGATGTAAACAGATTAATTGTAGCTGACCAAAAATTCTTCAGCACATATTTGTGATCTAATTGGTCAATGATATTTTCAAGTTTAGAGCAAAGCACATGTCTAAAGGTTAAACCTTTTTATTAGACAGCTCTATGTCCATGGTCAACGCTTACAACCAATTAATCATTCTTTCAATTTCTTATGTAAATCTAATATATAATTTAGGACAATCTCCAATTTATCATACATTGAGGAAATGCTTTAGGCTATAGTTAGTGGCTTCTTCTGTAAGTTTTAAATTAAATAGTATATAATTTAGGACAATCACCAATTTATAATGCATTGAGGCACAATATTTTAGGCTATGGTTAGTGGCCAACTGAGTTAGACAAAATAGCACTTAATAGATCAAAGGTGCCTAAGTTCTTTTGTCATCATCACTGGCTGACCTGACTTAAAGTTCTCGCCAGGGGTCATAGCTCTCCCTGAATGATTTCCAGACTTGTTCCCAGATAAGTCACCCTTAGCAGTTGTCCAATTTGCCAGAGACCATAAGTGGTTATTGACTATCACCTCCCTGCTTGTGGGCGTGAATAGAGAAATATAGAGAGACAGAGGGCATGCTGCTTCTATCCCACATAAACTTTCTTTAATTCATCATTGCATCTCTCCAACATGCTGCTTATATCCCACATAGACCACTGCAGCAGACAATGTAACATCTAATCTCTGAAGCACATGGTCGGACTGCTGCAATCCTATGTTTTCCGAACAGCTACAAAAAATTATATGTACTAGCTATTCACTGTATACATAAAATCCAGCACCCAAATAATCATGTTTTCCACCAAAAGAATTTATTGAAAGTAAAACTAATGATAATATGTGGAGAATAACATTATAAAGAACCACTGAGTGATTCGTTTTAACTCTAGTCATTAAGAAGCAAAGGGCGTTGCAAAGTTACAATATTGGCTCCATCTCAGTCACCATCCCTTCAGCTTTATTCTCCACTGGGCACATGCACATCTGAAACAACGTTAGTGATAAATGGCCTTTTGCCTGCTGCTGAGTACCTTCTGTTGTCAATCTGGTAGATTGTTCAGGTAGTTTTATAAGGAAAAATCTTTGGATTCTCAATGGTAGTGCTTCTGAGATGTTGCAAACTTTATGAGGGAAAAACTTTAGAGAGAAGCCAAATTTGAATTCTGAGGCAGTTTCCAGGGGGGGTGGTTGGCAAGTATGATTCTCAAAATTAATCCATCATTGAAATTCACAGAATCAGGAGCAGAATTAGACTGTTGGTCCAGGAAGTAGAAGACTTTACAGTCAGATAACTGCGAGGCAGGGCTGTGACTAAGATGGGAAGAGGGGTTAGAAGTATTTTTTGAGTTCCAACCTAAACTGACACCAAGTTTGGCATTATTGTTAGCGAGTTTTGTAAGGAAGCTTATAAGTGAGGTCTTAACCTCTTCCTCTACAGAATATGACATGTGGAGGAGTAGAAAAAAGGAAATGAAGATCACCCGGATGGAAACTTGATTCATTTTTGTGTTGTGATATGAGATTTGATGCAAGCAGGTCTAGAGAATGGCCTTGTTGGGGAAACTTGGAGTTATTAATATGGGACAATTTTTGAATATTTGGGATATTGTGGAACTAGGAGGAAATTCCAATGTCAAGTACTTGTTGTGTTGCTGGAATTAGTTATGGAGCCAATTGGTTGATTCTACAATGAAAATTTTATACGTGCATTGTTTATGGTTGGCACTAAATAGTTAAAGGATAAGCCATTTGAATCGAACCACAATTAAATATATGGAGCCAGGCTAGCTGGCAGCTACAAACTGTTAAAAAGTGACATTTGCATTACTTTTTTCAAAATGGATTGTCAATCTTGAAACATTATACTAACAATGATTTGTCCTGTGTAACTAGTTTAATGCTCTCCTAGTCAATAGACATTGTTCGTGGAGGTGACCATTTCAAAAAAGCTCAAGCCTGACAACTACTAGCTTCATTAAGTTACTACGATCCAATAGTTTTGTTTGATCTTATTTAATGTACAAAACCAATATTATACATGTGTAATTTATCTCCAATTAACTGCTTCCACATAGAGCATATAGATTAAAACAATCATTAAGCTCTTATACCTTTCAAGTCAAAACTATCATACATAATGATAAAGAAGGCCATCACAATGACTTGACAGTTTTGATTTTAGGGCAGATTGAGTTTAGGAAATTCAAAGCATTTGACAAAGATTAGCTCATATTGAAACCAGCATATCCCTATCTAGTTTCACTTCTAAAAGTGAATCTTGTCCTTGTGTTTACACACTTTTTATCCCCCACGAATCTCAAGTAAATAATCTGTGAATTACTTATCAAACATCACATTCATCCTTGTCTTTACAAGCATTTCAGCCCCCACTAATGGCAAGCAAATAATCCATGAATTACTTATCAAGCATGACCTTAAGTATTGCGGTATAAAAGTGTATTAACCACTAAATTATTCTTTGTAAGTTGGTGTCAGGGGTTTGTAGACCCAGTTGTATGAAAAACTAATGGAACTACTTGTCTCAAATTAAAAACCATTGGGATGGGAACTTTCCAAAAAAGGTAAATTCACCGAGTAAAACCTTTACCTAGACTTTACAACCTGTATATAGCTTACAAAGAAAACCTTTCATGCACCAGAATGTCTAGACTCTTCAATCATATGAATTGCCATAACAAATGGCACACCCATGGTCATGACTAGAATCTTCAAGCAACTTCAAGAGCTTCTTGAAGGTTTGCTTCACAACAATAATTAAGTCTATGGTGGTGTTATGGCTTTAACTTTTTCAACAACTTACATATTCAGATTTACTTGAAACTTTTTAATACAGTGAAATTAATAAAACTTGGTTACACAAACCCTAATCACACAAAATGAGTGTTTATCTCTCTCAAAATCTTTTCTAAGAATGGCTTATAATGTCTTTTAAATAATGCAACAACGAATAGCAAGGCGAGGGAGTCATGTTGGGATAGCCAGATTCAACAAACAAAGGTTTGTTTCCTCGTGGTTGACTACTGTGTTGAGTTGATAGATGACATTTCCCAAACCCCAATCCACCATTACTTCTTTTTTCTTGGACTTAATCCACCACTACTTAAGGAAGACTACTCGATTATATACAACTGCTCCTTAAGATAATTCTTCCATGGATAGACCATACTAAGATGTCCTTGTACATATCACAGTTCCTATTTTACATTTTTTAATCGAAACTCAAAAGTAAACACAATGCTCTTATGGTCCAGTACCTTCCATCTATTTACTTTAGGCTTTAATTATGGTGGTCAAAGCCTTTATCTACACTTAACAACCTCCCTTCTTCCCCCAGTAAACCTTAGAAAGGTGAAAAAAAAGATTACATTTTTATTCCAAAAGGTTTGGGTTGTTTTCGTTTTAATCGTTTACCATTCAAAATTTTCATTTTATCCTTTAATGTTTTATTCTATTTTTATATTGAACATGCCATCCATTTCTATTAATATTTTGATTTATTAAGAATTAAATAAATATTGTTTTTTAAAATATGTCAATCCGTTAGTCCAAATTTTGCTTGTAATTTATTTGTTAAGTGCTAAAGAATTACCGTCACGTTACCATATAATGCCATATATCACCAAATTATCAACATAAATTAATAATATGAGACAAAAATAAAAATTTTGAAATGGAAATGATCAAATTGAAAACAAGAATAACCTCCTATACTTGACGACACTGTCTTAAATCCTAGTACCAACTTTACATGCACATTTCAACGACGTCGTTTGTAATATCGTCAGTCTACTTTCCCTTTGGTCTTTGACAACTGATTAAAAAGTCTTGGCGGTAATGTCCTAACTGAAAATCCCCAAAAAAAAAAAAAAAAAAACCACATGGGAGTGCACGGTCTCTGGGAACTACTAGCCCCCGTGGGTCGCCGCGTGTCCGTCGAAACCCTCGCCGGAAAAAAGCTCGCCATCGGTACCCCTAACCCTAACCCTAAACTCCTCAATTAATTATTTAATTAATGAATCAAAATTAACGTTTTTGAGAAATTGCAGATGCGAGCATATGGATGGTACAATTCATGAAGGCGATGCGAGACGAGAAAGGCGAGATGGTACGGAACGCACATTTGTTAGGGTTCTTTCGCCGAATTTGCAAGCTCTTGTTCCTCAGAACCAAGCCTGTTTTCGTCTTCGACGGCGCCACCCCTGCTCTCAAGCGCCGCACCGTCATCGCCCGCCGCAGGCTCCGCGATAAAGCTGTCGCTAAGGTCCGAAAGACCGCCGAGAAGTTGCTCCTCAATCAGGTCAGCTTTTCATCGCCACTTAGTTTTTTACTTGATTAGTTCAATTTTCATTCTGCTGAAGTCTCTTAGTTTTGATCGGATGGTTCGCGTATTTTTTGAATTTTGTTGTGAGACTCGTTCGAGTGTATGACTTCAGATAAAATAGAATGGAGGAAAACAATTCGCGTATTTTTGGAATTTGTTGTGAGCCTCGTTTGAGTGTATGGCTTAAGATAGAATAGAGTGGAGGAAAAGAATATGTGTGGCCGACCCTAACTAATCTGTTGAGGATTTATAGCTGATTTCAAAATTTTGGGATTAGGGCTTGTTGTTGTGAGCCTCGTTTGTAATTTGATTTGATAGGTTTTGGATTTAGAAAAAAAAAGGTGACTTTTTGCGTTTTGCGATGGACATTATGTGGAATTTGAAATGTTGCTTTTTTATTTGTGGAATTCTCTCTGTGACTGGGTTTTGTTGTGACTTGTGAGCCTCATTTGAATGTTTTTTGTTATTCTATGTATTTGGTTTTGGTTGTAGAGAAGTCAGCTTAGTGTTTAGTGATGGACAATTTACGTGCTTCAGTGTTTTTGCTAGGACTCTATGGTTTTAGTAATGGAAGTAATTATGAACAATGTAGATTATTTTAGGAGGATTTCGTTTTTCAGTCTTTGTTGGATTGGTGGGATAATTCAGGATATGAGATTGGATTTAATCTTAGATTCTAATTTTTATTGCATAAGGTTTTTCAAAAATGAAAAAAGAAAAAAAAAAAAAAAAAAGTCTGTGCCTGAGAACATCATTTCTAGAAGATCATTGGATTAAACAGAGGGTATAGGTTTGAGTTTTTAATGTTGATTTCTTGGTTCTCGTTTACAGCTCAAGGCAATGAAGCTGAAAGAACTAGCGAAGGATATTGAGAAGCAGAAGCAGAAGCAGAAGAATGATCCCAAGGGTGAGACAATTTTGTCAGATCAAACCAACATGGAGGGCAGTCAGTCAGAAAGGAATGATGGTGTTTCTGGGAGTTTCAATCAGGAGAAGCTAGATGAAATGTAAGCTGCACACATGATTTATACTTATGAGGCTATCTTTCAAATATGTGGTTTTTATGATTTTTGTTGACTGTTTGAATGGATTAATTTAGGCTGGCAGCATCTATTGAAGCAGAGGAACGTAGGAGGTTTGCTAACAATGCATCAACATCCTCTGCTGCTGCTGCTCTTCCTTCTGAGGAGGAGGATGGCAGTGATGAAGAAGTGATGATACTGGTGAGTTTATGCTCTGTAGGCTCTAAATGATTACCCACTGTCATTAAAGTCTACATAGATATTGCCGATCATGGTTGTACACTATACTTGGTCAGGATAGCTTAATCGATTCCCGTATTTGGGAAAGTCTGTCTTTCATCGTGTTGTGAGGTTTCTAAGTCTGAGTGCTAATTGATGCACATGTTCTCTTCTTGGCCTGTGTCGTAAATATTTTGGGGGTTATTGCATAGAATTTATTGTGCAGCCACCAGAGCATGGTGAAGTTGATCCAGCTGTGTTAGCAGCTTTACCTCCATCGATGCAACGTGATCTTCTTGTTCAGGTTGGTGTCCTTATATACATTTTTATGGGGTTCGTGGTAGGTCAAATATGTTGCATTTTCCTTTCTTCTAATGTTGTCTTCCAATAGCTTGCTCTACATTGTTTCAATATATTATTCAGAATAGTGAAAAAGAGTCCTTTTTATCAGCCCATCAGCATCTCTGTTTTAATTTGTAGCCTTTTTGTCTGATTCTATTTATTTATTTTTTTGGATGGGTTTTTTGGGGGTTATTTGGTATAACAGCTCAAGGGAAAGAAGATGAAAAATTTGACCGTGGATGTTGAGAACCAGAGACAGATGAAGGATGATGACTCCAAGGGTAAGAAGATTTTGTCAGATGAAATTGATGTGCTTGCTTATACTCCAAACAATGATGATCTGGTATCGAGGAGTGACAATCAGGAAAAGCTAGATGAAATGTAAGCTGCCTACATGGTTGTAGTTTACAAGGGTAATTTAAGGTTTTATAAAACCTTTTTATGATTGTTTCTAATGAGTAAATTTAGGTTGGCAGCATCTATTGCAGCAGAGGAAAACGGGATGTTAGCTAACAATGTATCTGAATCTGGTGCTCCTTTTGCTTCTGAGGATGAGGATGGGAAAGAATATGAAGACGAAGATGAAGATGAAGAAATGATGCTGGTAAATTTCTGCTTGGTGGACATTTGGGGTTATTACCATTTGTTATTACAGTTGATGACATACTGTGTATTATGGTTATTGGGGAATAGAAATAAGATTATCACCTGCCTCTGTGGATATGGGTTTTGAGCTTATTTTGGGGGTATTGGATATGCTTGAAATGGGTCTGATTTCTGTGTGAATCAAACATTAGTAATGGGCTGTATGGGAACAAGATACTGTCACACTATTACCATATCTGTCAGACAAACACTTCTGATTATGGTTGGTTTGTACTATTATGTCAGGGTAGCTTTCTCAACACCCATAGTTAGGAAATAAAGACTCTCTTTGGAGTTTAGGTTTAGGCCTCAGTGTTAATCTTAACTTGAACTCTACCTGTGTCTATGCTTAGTATCATATATTTTGTCCACAGGTGGTCCCAATCTCAGGAAAAGGAGGATGATTGGGGTAGGTTGATGGCTAGCGTAAAATTTATTCATTCTATTTTTAATGAATCCATTATATATAATCGTTGGAGTGTCCCATATGACTTTAGATAGAATAGAATAAAGGAAAAAAATACATGTGGCCGACCCTTGCTACTCTATTAAGGATCCATAGCCGACCCCAAAATGTTGGGACCAAGGCTTTGTTGTTGTTTTTTTTGTTAATGTTTTCTTGCCCAACTTATTGATCTATATTATATATTGTTGGTTATTGCATTGAATTATTCTGCAGCCTGCAATGAATGGTGAAATTGATCCATCTGTTTTAGCTTCTTTGCCTCCATCAATGCAACTTGATCTTCTTGTTCAGGTAAGTGCTTCATATATATTGGTAATTAGTTCTTCTCAGCACAGGCAGTTTGGCTTTCACCTCCTCAATATCCCTCTTTTTTTTGACATTTATTATTGATGTCCTCTATGTAGATGAGAGAAAGATTGATGGCAGAAAACAGACAAAAATATCAGAAAGTCAAGAAGGTTGGTTCTAGAATGCCTTCATATGTATATCTGGTTCATGTTAAAGTATATGACAGGTTGCAAATATGGCATACTCTACCACTAACTAATAGAAGTTTTTTTTGATAAGTCACTAACTAATAGAAGTTGTCTGCTGTTAAAACCAGTCAGAACGTTATTCAGATGAGAAATGCATTTTGGCTTGCAATTGATTGATTGGAATTGCTGGGATGCACTGATACTTAAGTACTGTAGTGCTGAAGTGGGAAACCCTGCTTAATATTCCCCCAATCCCCCTTAAGTGCACTTAAATGGCAATGGTCCATGTCTGAGTTAACAGCAAAGTAGTGCAAACTAAATTCAAAGAAGCAGTGTCACTAATAAGAATGCATAACTATTAATAAAATTTTCCGGTCTCGTAGGTAAGACTATGGAGTAGGAAAGAAAAAACTTGCTTATTTTGCTAATTTCTTGCTTAAATTTGAAGTGTCTGTGGCTTATCTTATGGTGAAATTGTATAAAAAGTGAATGATAAAAGTGTATGTGGAAAGAAGTAATGCTTCTAGGAGGCAAAGGGTGGTTTGGGTTGATTTATAATATACACCTAAGACTTCTGTGCTATGTTTGTTGATTTAGTGTTTGCACCTTTAGAGAGGAAATGAGATTCTAGTGGCGGAAGTTTTTGATTGTGTTAAGCGTTCTATTTTTTGTATTGATTTTTTTGTTATTTAAAATTTTTTAGGTGTAATTGATTTGGGAAAAGAATTGTTAGTTCAGGAAACATATCATGCATACTTATGTCTAATTAATTATGTAATTATCAGTTTTTCCATTATTAGAACACTTTATTTACACAAGGCATACTTTGGTGATACTTGGATTTTTCAGAATTCTTGAATTAAAGCAACATGTAAGGTTCCAAAGTCTTTTAGCACAGATTATTATCTCATTTGATTGTATCCTCCTCACTTCATTAGTAGGATATCAGTTGTGTAAATGTATTATATAGTGGTAATATGTGCTATATAAGTTATATATTAAATGCGTCCAAGGTTTGGTTATTATTTGGAGGTCTCTCTCTATAATCTCATGGGATCTCTTATCGAAGAAATGTTTCCTTGCTTATTTTTGTACTTTTATTTGAATCTTTTGGATGTCATCTTATTACTGGTGCTTTTCTTGCACATTTAGGATCCTTCAAAGTTCTCTGAGCTGCAAATACAAGCTTATCTTAAAACTGTTTCTTTCCGTCGGGAGATAGATGAAGTGCAGAAATCTGCTGCAGGGAGGGGAGTAGGAGGTGTACAGACTTCTAGGATTGCATCTGAAGCCAACAGAGAATTTATTTTCTCGTCATCATTTACTGGTGATAAACAGTGAGTAATTGTCTTTTCAATATTTTGTTTGTTAATTATGCATGACCTGTAGCGTGTACCTGCTTAAAAGTTGGAACTCATTTAATTTTTTAATTTAGTGAGGTTGTGTTTTTTTCTTTGGCGGGAGGGGTGGGGGGATTATTTTTCTTTCATTAGATTAATGACTTTTGTTCACCTACAACATTCTTAAATGTCTCAGAGTTCTTACGTCAGCCAAAGCACAGAGAAATGTAGATAAGAAACAAGATACACAGAGGGAGCGCCCTTCTCAAGATTCAACCAATAATGTAGCATCTACCAGTAAATCTGATACCGTGACTAGTTCAGTAGAGGGGCTCAATGAATCTAGAACGGTTTCTGATGACAATATTGAGACATTTCTGGATGAGAGGGGGCGTTTTCGTGTCAGTAGAGTAAGAGCCATGGGGATCCGTATGACCCGTGATATACAAAGGAATTTGGATTTGATGAAAGAGATTGAGAATGAGAGTGCAAATTTGAAAAAGATTGCAAATACTCGAACTATGCTCAATAGAAGTGAAATTAGTCTCCCAGTAAGTTTTCCTAGTGAAGGTCAGTCTTTAGAAACTTCACATGACAGAAATAGTGAATCTGTTGATTTGAATCAGAGAAATGAGGAATCCATGTTAAAAATTGATTCTTCCATAGAGATATCCTTTGAGGATGAGGGGGATAACAAATGTCTTGATTGTGATGATGATCTATTTGCTTGTTTAGCAGCTGTAAATCCAGTAAGAATCACTACTGACAACATCCTGTCAAGGAAGCAACCTTCTAATTCTGATTCAGACTGTGACTGGGAGGAAGGAATCATCGAAGGGAAAGGTAACAATTTTTCTAATGATGTTAGAGGGGAAATTACGCCCTCCCTTGAGGAAGGTAACGTTAATGATGAGAGTGAGGTGGAATGGGAGGAAGGAGTTTGTGACTTCCCTAAAAGCACCTCCTCTTGTCAAGCTGAATCAAGAACAGTTTCTAAAGGTTGGTTGGAAGAAGAGGCTGATATGCAGGAGGCAATAAGGAGGAGTCTTGAGTATGCAGGGGATAAGGAAGTTAGTCTTAATATGCCTCAATATGAGAACATTTCCGCAGAAAATGTTCATGAAGGTATTGGACTCTTTGAACAAAAAAACAATATGGTTAAGAAGCTTTTGCTGGAGGAGAATGGAGCTAAAAAAAATGAATCATTTTGTGAAATTGTGGATGGAGTGGAGAAGCCAGATAATGTGGCTGGAATAACTGTCTCAGAAGCCATTAATTCTTCTGGGAGTCAGTCAAACTCATCTGTGGCTTATAATTCTGATCACTCCGGAATGCTGATAAATAAGCCATGTGAAACCTATGTAGGTTCCTGTTCTGAACAATCAACGCAAGATGCAAGCAAGAAGGGGAGTTTGTACAGAAAAATGCCTTGTGCTGAATCTGTGACCCCTATGGAAAAGGAGGCCCCTGTGATTGCAGAACAACTTTTGGATACATTTAGTGCAGGTGCTAGCTTATCTACTTTTCCTAACAGGGGTTCAGAGGGTAGTTCTCATATTGCTGATGCCATATCTGGTGCCAATACCAATAGCATTCGCATTGGTGATAAGATAAATGACACTGAAGCTGAACCAATACATTTTAATGATGAGGCTGACCCTGCCTTTCCTCTGAAGAAGTTATCCACAAAATACTTAACAAATGACATTGATTTTCCACAGAAGTTGGCTGCAGAAAATAAATATGACAATCATGCTGAGGAAAGGGAGCAAAACAAGGGAAAAGATCCCTTTGAGGTAAATGAAAATTTGCAGTTTGAAGTCGCAGAGGCTAATTTGGAGGAGGAAATGCTAATTCTAGATCAAGAATATATGAATCTAGGAGATGAGCAGAGAAAGCTTGAGCGTAATGCAGAAAATGTCAGCAGCGAGATGTTTGCAAATGTCAGGTGTGGCTCAAAGTTTTTAGTACTTGAATAATATATATGTTCACAATTAACTGGTTAGTAGGAATGGCTTGATTTTCTATATTTTTTTTGTGCCTGACATATTATTCACTCATCTCTTAATAACTAATTATAGTGGGAGGGCCAAATCCACTCGTAAAAAAGAAAGTTCATTGCCTACAGCTCATAAAAGGCTTTTTAAACTTTTTTTATATGCATATTATGCGCACTCTATAATGTGTATTGATTTTTGGATGTGGTTGAATTAAAAAATGTGAATTTTGTTGCACTTGATGCATCTTTTGAACATTCAACTTCCTGGAATGAGTTGGAAGGTTATAAGGTACATTCTTTCCTTTGCTCATGCATATATGTTTTACTTGGTCAAATAAATACTTTTGCATTTGGTTGGTTTTGAGGAATTTTGTTTTTACTTTCTGTAAGACCTCTTTTCAGTGAGTTACAGTATTTCTTGGAAAAAGATAAATCCATTTTAATTTTGATGAATCTGCAGGAACTACTGCAGATGTTTGGATTGCCTTATATAATTGCACCGATGGAAGCAGAAGCTCAGTGTGCTTATATGGAACTTGCAAACCTTGTTGATGGTGTTGTGACTGATGACTCTGATGTGTTTTTGTTTGGGGCAAAAAGTGTTTACAAGAATATATTTGATGATCGAAAATATGTCGAGACATACTTCATGAAGGTCTGTGTTTGATGGAGCGTCATGTCAATTCTCCCTATTCTAAGTCCCAAATATATATTTATTTTGAATTTATTTTATTCTTTCTAGAGTATATAATCTTATCTTTGTTTTCAGTTTTCTTTGTCAGGCTTTGTTAGACGAGATTATTTACCTAAATTCTGATCTTGGAAGAATTTTGTTGCCATTGTTCTTCTAGAAAAGTACTTTTGATTTCTTGATATGGAATTTTTTTTCTAAGGGGGGGTGGGGGGGGGGGGGGGGGGGGGTGAGGGTTTGGTGTTGAAGAAAACCCTTCTGCTTTTTTGGTCATTGCTAATTTCATTGATCTGATTCTTTTGCTGTTAGCTTTGTGAGTTGCATATTGAAATATTATTTTGTTCAACTAGAGTGGAGACTTTCATTTTAACTTGGACCTTTATTTCTTGTTCCCTTCCTAGTGCTCTATCTAGTTACTTGGGGTCCCCTTTTCCTTTTTTATTCTTCATTTTTTTTTTAAATAATTAAATTATGCAGTGCAGTCTTCTTATATCAATTGTTCATTCATTTTATTTGTCAGGACATTGAGAAGGAGATTGGCCTGACAAGAGAAAAATTAATTCGGATGGCGTTGCTTCTTGGAAGTGATTATACTGAAGGTGTCAGGTAATTAACTGCAGCAGATTTGACTTCTTCTGTGATTGGGAGCTTATGCTAGTCTTTAGGTCAGGTTTTGCCACAGATATCTTTGATTTTTCCCTGTTGCAGAATTTTTTTTTGGGTGAATTTACTTGTTATGGTATCTTGTGCTATTGCTCATTGTCATTTATGATAGTAGAAATTAAAATTGTTTATTTGTTTTCACTGTATTTTGAATGTAGTGGGATTGGCATTGTCAATGCTATTGAGGTTGTAAATGCATTTCCTGCGGAAATGGCCTCCATAAATTCCGGGAATGGATTGAGTCACCAGATCCCACCATCCTTAAGAAGTTTGATGCTGAAACAGGATCAAGTTCGAAAAAAAGGGGACCTAAAGTTAGTGATGGTTTGAATTGCTCAAAAAGCAATATGAATGATGTGTCTGCATTGGACCAAAACATTTCCCAAGCTCAAGAGCAGAAGCAGTCTGTAATTGACATGCAAGACATAAAGCAGATTTTCATGGATAAGCATGTAATTGTCAAGTTCCCTGCCTTTTATTATTTATGGAAGAATTGCAATTTCTCTATTTTTTTTAATATTCTATACTCTCTTTATCCTTAAACAGAGAAATGTGAGCAAGAACTGGCACATTCCTTCTTCATTTCCAAGTGAAGCAGTTATAACAGCCTACTCTTCCCCACAAGTGGACAAGTCAACTGAGCCTTTCACATGGGGAAAGCCAGATCATTTTGTTCTTCGCAAGTGAGCTATTTCTTGACTTTTAACTTCTAGGTTTTTTGAATTCCAGCTTTTATGTTGATTATTCTCCATATTTAGATACGGAGAAAAATGTGAGAACTTGTCTATAATTTTAGAGATTTACAGCTAGGTTCACAGTGTACTTCTTTCTGTTTCATGAATTGAAGGTGGTCTGTCTACTGTCTTCCTGCTAAAGTTATCTACTACTAGAGTCTTAGTTTGAATGAGAAGTTGTTTTTTTTTATCATATTAGTTCATGTAATTTTTTGATATTGTAGACATTCTCTAACATACTGGGGTAATTTCTTGTGTTGGACTGCATTTTTTATTGATGTTCAGTTTGTAGATTGCATGTTTGAAATGATATCTTTATAGATAACTTTGTGAAAGCTTATGCCCACTGCTTCCGGTATGTGGTTTCTGTATGCATCTTACTATATCATGGCATAGATTATTCTGTGTGTTTGGCATGTTTTTGAAATGCATGATGATTATCAAATGATTATTGTTATTGTTGGTTTTATTTTTTTTGCGTACAGATTGTGTTGGGAAAAGTTTGGTTGGGGTAGCCAGAAGGTAGATGAGTTGATAGTACCTGTTCTGAAGGAGTACGCTAAACATGAGGTTAGGGGCTCAAGCACTCTCTCTGCCCACCCTCTCCTCTCTCGTTCTCTGTGTCTCTCTCACATGTTCACGCAGGCAGTCTTATCTAGCATTACCTAATACTAAATAAAATTATTTGATGCATATAATCTCAGAGACCTTCATTGTGTTTGCTGTCATATTCTCAGTTATGGATTCATTCATCTGTCTCTTATTTTGAAGAATGATGCTGATAATGTTTGTTGCTTGTTTGGTGAAGACTCAATTACGGTTGGAAGCATTTTACACTTTTAATGAACGATTTGCAAAAATTCGTAGCAAGAGAATTAAGAAAGCTGTTAAAGGAATCACTGGAAACCAAGCCTCAGAGTTGATGGATGATCCCTTGCAAGAGGTTTCTAAAAGTAGAAAGAAAAGAAGAGTAAGCCCTGCTGAACCTGGGGATAAAAACTTTGAAAAGCCTTCAAAGAAAATAAAGGAGAGTGATGTTCAGAATCAGAGTAAATATTCAGAAAAATCTACACCCAAGCAGTCAAGGAAAAGGAGGAATGGTGGGGAGTCTGTTCCATCTATAGAGGAGAATCTAGAAACAACTATGGAGGAAGAAGGCAGGCGAAATCAGAACAGAAGATTGCATGGGAAAGGAAGAGGCAGAGGAAGAGGGAGAGGCAGGGGAATAGGCCGAGGAAGGGGTAAAAGTTCTGGTTTGGAATCTTGTGAAAGCAGCGAGGATGACAGTAGTGATGAACAAGAAGTTCTTGTGGACAAGATAGAAGGGCCAGAAGAAGCGAGAAGGGTAAGTTGTTGAAGTGGGCCGTGTGGCTTGAATTGCCACAAGCCCACGTCGGTCACTATTGACCAAATCCTATTTGTAATAGGAAAGTTTACTCCAGCCGGCTTTGACCTTAATATATATATATATATATATATATTACATTTTAAGTGCAGCCGTGTGAGATTAGAGAGAAATTCTAATTAACCTAGTAAGGAGCCACATGAGAGGAAATAGAGAAAAGAGAGGCAGTCAGCTTCTATTCTTTTTTTTTTTTCTGTGAGAGAGTGCTAGGGTGTAATTGGGATTTGGGTTTCTTGAGAGTGTTCTTGTGCACTATTGTATTTTCCTTGATCATAGTGAAATCCCTGCAACTCCGTGGACGTAGGCAAATTGCCGAACCACGTAAATATTGTCTTGTGCGTGTGATTATTTTTCTTTGACGTGTGTTTTCTCTATTTATTTTGTTCCTCATAGGTTGGGAATTTTGGTTAAATTCCCTACAACTGGTATCAGAGCCTAGGGTTAGGTTTGAGTGGGAGCAATGACAGAGGAAGCAGGAAAGGCGTCTGGAATAGAAAAGTTTGATGGCACAGACTTCGCATATTGGAGGATGCAGATTGAAGATTATCTCTATGGGAGGAAATTGCATCTACCTCTTTTGGGGACAAAACCTGAGGCTATGAAGACTGAGGAATGGGCTCTTTTTGACAGACAGGTACTAGGAGTTATTAGGTTAACTTTGTCTAGGTCTGTTGCACACAATGTTGTAAAGGAGAAGACCACAGCAGATCTGATGAAGGCTTTGTCTGGTATGTATGAAAAGCCGTCAGCAAACAATAAGGTGCACTTGATGAAGAAACTGTTCAATCTGAAGATGGCAGAGAATGCATCAGTAGCACAACATTTGAATGAATTTAACACTATCACAAATCAATTGTCGTCTGTAGAAATTGATTTTGATGATGAGATCCGTGCACTGATCGTTTTGGCTTCTTTGCCAAACAGTTGGGAGGCAATGAGGATGGCAATAAGCAATTCTACAGGAAAGGAAAAACTCAAGTACAATGATATACGAGATTTAATTCTGGCTGAGGAGATTCGCAGAAGAGATGCAGGTGAATCCTCAGGATCTGGTTCTGCCCTAAACCTTGAGACAAGAGGCAGAGGTAATAACAGAAATTCAAATCGGGGCAGTTCAAAATCCAGAAATTCTAATCGGAACAGAAGTAAATCTAGATCAGGCCAACAAGTACAATGCTGGAATTGTGGGAAAACAGGTCACTTTAGGAATCAATGCAAAAGTCCTAAGAAGAAGAATGAAGATGATTTTGCTAATGCTGTAACAGAAGAGGTACAGGATGCATTACTTCTTGCAGTAGACAGTCCACTTGATGATTGGGTTTTGGATTCAGGAGCTTCGTTTCATACCACTCCACACCGAGAAATCATACAGAATTATGTTGCAGGTGATTTTGGTAAGGTGTATTTAGCTGATGGTTCAGCCTTGGATGTTGTGGGTATGGGAGATGTTTTGATATTGTTGCCCAATGGGTCTGTTTGGTTACTGGAGAAGATTCGACATATTCCTGACCTGAGGAGGAATCTGATTTCTGTTGGACAACTTGATGATGAAGGACATGCAATACTATTTGTTGGTGGTACTTGGAAGGTTACAAAGGGAGCTAGGATATTGGCTCGTGGAAAGAAGACTGGTACTCTGTACATGACCTCAAGTCTAAGAGACACAATTGCAGTTGCTGATGCAAGTACTGATACAAGCCTATGGCACCGCAGACTTGGTCACATGAGTGAGAAAGGGATGAAGATGCTGCTGTCAAAAGGAAAACTACCAGAATTGAAGTCCATTGATTTTGACATGTGTGAAAGTTGCATCTTAGGAAAGCAGAAAAATGTGAGCTTCTTGAAAACTAGCAGGACACCGAAGGCTGGAAAATTGAAGTTAGTACACACTGATTTGTGGGGGCCTTCTCCAGTTGCATCCCTTGGAGGTTCAAGGTACTACATCACTTTTATTGATGACTCAAGCAGAAAAGTATGGGTTTATTTTCTGAAAAATAAATCTGATGTATTTGAAACCTTTAAGAAGTGGAAGGCCATGGTTGAGACAGAAACAGGTTTGAAAGTAAAATGTTTGAGGTCAGATAATGGAGGAGAGTACATAGATGGAGGGTTCAGTGAGTATTGTGCTGCACAGGGAATTAGGATGGAGAAGACCATTTCTGGGACACCACAGCAGAATGGTGTGGCTGAGCGCATGAATAGAACTCTCAATGAGCGTGCTAGGAGTATGAGGTTGCATGCTGGACTACCAAAAACTTTTTGGGCTGATGCTGTTAGCACTGCAGCTTACCTGATAAACCGAGGACCTTCAGTTCCCATGGAGTTCAGACTTCCTGAGGAGGTTTGGAGCGGTAAAGAGGTAAAATTTTCACACTTAAAAGTTTTTGGTTGTGTTTCCTATATTCATATTGATTTTAATGCTCGTAGTAAACTTGATGCAAAGTCTAAAATATGTTTTTTCATTGGCTATGGTGATGATAAATTTGGCTATAGGTTTTGGGATGAACAAAACAGGAAAATCATCAGAAGTAGAAATGTGATATTTAATGAACAGGTTATGTACAATGACAGGTCAACTGTAGTGTCAGATGTTACAGAGATAGATCAAAAGAAATTTGAGTTTGTCAACTTAGATGAATTGACTGAAGGTACTGTCCAGAAAAGGGGTGAAGAAGATAAGGAGAATGTAAATGCACAGGTAGAACTGAGTACACCTGTAGCTGAAGTCCACAGATCTTCCAAGAACATTAGACCTCCACAGCGTTATTCACCCACTTTAAATTATCTCCTGTTGACTGATGGTGGTGAGCCAGAGTGTTATGATGAAGCCTTGCAAGATGAAAACTCAAGCAAGTGGGAGTTAGCCATGAAGGATGAGATGGATTCCTTGTTGGGGAATCAAACATGGGAACTGACTGAATTGCCAGTAGGAAAGAAGGCTTTGCACAACAAGTGGGTATACAGAATAAAGAATGAGCATGATGGTAGCAAACGTTACAAGGCCAGATTAGTTGTTAAAGGGTTCCAGCAGAAGGAAGGCATTGACTACACAGAGATATTTTCTCCAGTTGTGAAGATGTCAACAATCAGACTAGTACTGGGAATGGTGGCTGCAGAAAACCTACATCTTGAGCAGTTAGATGTGAAGACAGCATTCCTTCATGGTGACTTGGAGGAAGACCTTTACCTGATTCAGCCAGAAGGGTTCATTGCTCAAGGACAAGAGAATTTAGTCTGCAAACTGAGAAAGAGCTTGTATGGCCTAAAACAAGCTCCTAGACAGTGGTACAAGAAATTTGACAGTTTTATGCACAGAATTGGGTTCAAGAGATGTGAAGCTGATCACTGTTGCTATGTTAAGTTTTTTGACAATTCTTACATCATATTACTGTTGTATGTGGATGATATGCTTATTGCAGGGTCTAGCATTGAGGAGATTAATAATCTGAAAAAGCAATTGTCCAAACAATTTGCAATGAAGGATTTGGGAGCTGCAAAGCAAATCCTTGGTATGAGAATCATTAAAGACAAGGCTAATGGTACATTGAAGCTTTCACAGTCAGAGTATGTGAAGAAAGTTCTCAGCAGGTTCAATATGAATGAAGCTAAACCAGTGAGCACACCCTTGAGTAGTCATTTCAAACTAAGCAAAGAACAGTCACCGAAGACAGAAGAAGAAAGGGACCACATGAGCAAGGTGCCCTATACCTCAGCTATTGGCAGCTTGATGTATGCTATGGTGTGTACAAGGCCAGACATTGCACATGCAGTGGGAGTTGTGAGCAGATTCATGAGTAGGCCTGGAAAGCAGCATTGGGAGGCAGTCAAGTGGATTCTGAGATATCTGAAGGGTTCATCAGATACATGTCTTTGCTTCACAGGTGCAAGTTTGAAACTGCAGGGTTATGTAGATGCTGATTTTGCTGGTGATATTGATAGTAGAAAGAGTACTACTGGGTTTGTTTTCACTCTGGGTGGTACAGCTATATCATGGGCTTCAAATCTACAGAAGATTGTTACTTTGTCTACTACAGAAGCTGAATATGTTGCAGCAACTGAAGCTGGAAAGGAGATGATTTGGCTACATGGTTTTTTAGATGAATTGGGTAAGAAGCAGGAGATGGGCATTCTACACAGTGACAGTCAGAGTGCAATCTTTCTTGCCAAAAATTCGGCTTTTCATTCAAAGTCGAAGCACAAACAGACAAAATACCACTTTATCCGTTACCTTGTTGAAGATAAGTTGGTAATGCTTGAGAAGATTTGTGGATCTAAGAACCCGGCAGACATGTTGACTAAGGGTGTCACTATTGAGAAGTTGAAGCTGTGCGCAGCTTCAATTGGTCTTCTAGCTTGAGGACAGGAGGATGAGTTGCAGGGATGAGGGATTGTGTTATGGAGGATTGTGGCTGATGTTTGCAGCTTGTGAGCCCTTAAGGGCTAAGGTGGAGCTGATGGAGGAGTTTGCTAGTGTAGCTTGATCAATTCAAGTCAAGGTGGAGATTTGTTGAAGTGGGCCGTGTGGCTTGAATTGCCACAAGCCCACGTCGGTCACTATTGACCAAATCCTATTTGTAATAGGAAAGTTTACTCCAACCGGCTTTGACCTTAATATATATATATATATATATATATTACATTTTAAGTGCAGCCGTGTGAGATTAGAGAGAAATTCTAATTAACCTAGTAAGGAGCCACATGAGAGGAAATAGAGAAAAGAGAGGCAGTCAGCTTCTATTCTTATTTTTTCTGTGAGAGAGAGCTAGGGTGTAATTGGGATTTGAGTTTCTTGAGAGTGTTCTTGTGCACTATTGTATTTTCCTTGATCATAGTGAAATCCCTGCAACTCCGTGGACGTAGGCAAATTGCCGAACCACGTAAATATTGTCTTGTGCGTGTGATTATTTTTCTTTGACGTGTGTTTTCTCTATTTATTTTGTTCCTCATAGGTTGGGAATTTTGGTTAAATTCCCTACATAAGTTACAATCTTTTCTATGCTCCATTAATAATTATGCGGAAATATCACTATCAAGAAGTTAGTGCCACCATGCCTTCTTTCGAATATACAATGTGCTTTACCATTCAATTTGTATTGTGACCTCAGAAATGTATGCAATTGAAGAGAATAATTTGTTGTATTATTTTCTTTCTTCCTTTGGCCAACTTTAACAATTATATTTCTGCATATTGTCCTGCTTGTATCTTTCAGTCAAGGCGATTTCAGAAGCCTGTGAATTACAGTGTGAATGACTTGGAAGCTGATGATGCAGACAAGTCATCAGACCGAAGTGATAAAGGATACTCTGATGAAGAGGCAGTAGAATTAGATCTGTCTTCGGCCCAGGGTGTAAGTGGAGATGCTGCTGCTGGTCATGACGAAAAGAAACAACATGATTCAGGAGCTCCTGCTCTTGAGGAGCACTTGCATAGAGACAATATAGAAACGGGTGGCAGGTTTTGCACTGACAAATTTGAAATTGGTCAACCAGATGTGAGCCCACATGGCGATTCTTTTGAGGCTGAGTTTTCCAAACACTACCTCGAAATAGGAGGTGGATTTTGCTTGGATGAAGATGAGACACAGAATGACTAAGATGGAGCTCATGACCCAACTATGGCTACTGCCTCAGGAAATGCTGAGCTATCCCACTGCTCTGGTTTAATGGATGAAGCAGATCTTGATTGTGGTTCAGTTCAATTTAACTTGGGCCCTAAAGGTGCCTTAAATGAAGCCCAAGATAGTGAGAAGACAGACGCATATGATACCGAGTCCAAACTGGACCATCTAAATGCCTCAAGTAATGATAATAATTCCAAGGAGCATGTGTCCCTGCAGGATAATGCTAAAAATGATACTGGGACCACCTCTATTGGAGGTCTAAGTGCTATGCCTTTTTTGAAAAGAAAGCGAAGGAAGAGCTAAAACCAGTAAATTAAGGGTGTTTTTAGATCAGTTTATTCTCCTTTTGTTTTTATTTATGACGAAAATGCACTTTTGGTTCCTATATTTTGGGTCATTTCTCAATTTGGTGCCTAAATTGATTTTGCTCTTAGGTTAGTCCTTGATTTTTTAAAATCGTTTTTAAAATGGTCCCTGCCGTCAACTCGGTAACAGAAAAATCTGAAGTGGCAAACGGAGTGCATAGATGACATGTTAGATGCTGATGTGGCTAATAAAACAACATCAATAAATACCATGTCAGCATCCATGTCAGCATTTTAATTAATAAAAAAATAAAATTTTAAATTAAGGTGAAAAAATTCAAAAAAAAAAAAAACTTTCTCAAAATAACATTGTTCATATTCTTCCCTGGGACATGAACTACATGCTTCATGTTCTTCCCCAAATCAAACCCAATAAAGCCAAGAAATCAAACCCATAAATATCCAATAAATCAAACCTAATAAATCCAAGAAATCAAACTCACAAACCACCCAATAAATCTAAGAAATCAAACCCACAAACATCCAATAAATCAAACCCAATAAATCCAAGAAATCAAACCCATAAACCTCTAGTAAATCAAACCCAACTAATTTCTTGGATTTATTAATAATAAATCCCTATTCTCCACCGCCATTTTCAATTCCTAGCTCACATCTTTCAAACTCCAAATCTCTGCGAATCGAAAAAAGAGTTTTGTTCTATTTCTGTTCTAACAAATATGTATATATATAAAAGAAAAAAGCTTTGAACAAACCTTTATCCTAATTTGAAAGTAAAGCAGAAATAGAAACAGAAACACATGGCTTATAATTTCCCAGATCTACACCAAACCCACTTCCTCTACTAACGAATTCAGATCACCAACTAGCCTACGTTTTTTCACAATGTCAGATCTGACGTTTTCGGAGCCGCAATCCCACATTGACCACTTCAACCGTCTTCCCGACTCTATCCTCCTTCTGATCTTCAACAGGATTGGCGATGTTAAAGCCTTGGGTTGGTGTTGCGTTGTTTTGCACCGCTTCCACTCTCTCGTCCCTCAAGTTGACAATGTCGTCGTTTGGGTCGACTGTGTTATCTCCGACGACGACGACTCTTCGTCTTCTTCTCTTTCTGCCCCGACTATCTCCTCTTCCACAGTTTTTAGTAATGATGTATAGAGAGAGATTGGGAGATTGTTATTAATATATGGTTTTGAGTAGTGATGTCATGTTTATGGGTTTGATTTGGGGAAGAACATGAAACATAAAGTTCATGTCCTGGGGAAGAAGAAGAACAATGTTCTTCTGAAAAAGTTTTTTCTTTTTTTGTTTTTGATTTTGAATTTTTTCAGTTTAATTTTTTTTTAAATTATTTTTATTTTTTTATTAATTAAAATGCTTACTTGTCATTAAAATGCTGACATGGATGTTGTCGTGGTATTTATTAATGTTATTTTATTAGCCATATCAGCATCTAACATGCCATCTATGCACTTTGTTTGCCACCTCAGATTTTTTTGTTACCGGGTTGACGGCAAGAACCATTTTAAAAACGATTTAAAAAAATCACTGACTGACTTAGGAGTAAAATCAGTTTAGGGACCAAATTGAGAAATGACCCAAAATATAGGGATCAAAAATGCATTTGAGCCTTTATTTATTTATTTTGGTGTATGTCACTCGCTATTCCCCCTTTTCATTTATAAGAGCTTATCAGAAATGCAGTTATAGTGAGGTCCACCAAGATTGTTTTTTTGAGCTTCAAGAGGGGAATTAAAGCTTAAATTTGTACAGAAATTGTATATCATTGACAGTTTTGAAGAAAACAGATCAATTTAAATATGAAATGATATGAGAATGTTGAATATTTTACATCTGGATCTGATTTGTCACGTGTGTCCAATAAGGTTAGGTAGAGTGTGTCATTTGATGTGACGTAAGTTTTGGATTGTCAATGAAATTACAGTTGTGTAGTACAATTTATCAAGTTGAAGAGGAGAAAATCTCGTCAAAATCTTTGTTAATCCTTCTATTTATTAGTTTATTACTGTTCCCACTAATTTTAAACCCATAATCTGCTTCTTCGAGTAATAAACAAGCATTATTTTAAATATGGATGATAATGAGAATCATTACATAATTGATGCCTTTGTCCATTCGGACAAAGATATATTGATTGCCTGGGGTCTGTCTCTCACTGAAGAGAAATACTTTTGGTGAAAGCATTTGAGAGAGAGAGAGAGAGAGAGAGAGAGAGAGAGAGAGAGAGAGAGATGGATGTAAATTATTACAAGGATGGAGTACTGCCCTTTGCAGCACTGGTTATGGTAGAGGTTTGCAACGTGGGCATGGTGACACTAAGCAAAGCAGCTATGACAAGTGGGATGAGCAACTTTTCTTTTGTTGTTTACTACAATGCTCTTGGCACCTTCATCCTTTCCCTGTATTACATCTTCCACCGCTACAGGTTCCTTTTCTTCTCTTAATTCTTTGAGTTCATCAAACACTAAATTTCTCATGTGAATTATGCCCACCAAAAACTGCTTTTTTCTTGTTTATTTGCAGAAGCAGGGGACCTCCTCTCACTTTCTCCCTCCTCTTAAAGTTCTTCCTCCTTGGACTCCTTGGGTAGCACATTCTATTTAAAGCTTACTTTTTTGGATTACTTTTTGGGATTTGGATAATTTTATAGACTTAAGTGACAATTATTTTGAACAGCATATTATCACCCAAAAAAAAAAAAAAAAACCTTTATATTGCAGGATTTGTTTGGAGCAGATTTGTGCTATTGCAGGTATCAAATACAGCTCTCCAACTCTTGCAATGGCTATGGGAAACCTTATTCCAGGTTTTACATTCTTGCTTGCTGTCATTTTCAGGTAAGAAAATAGGATAAGACAATAATGGTATTTAAAATTATGGAAGTAGGGGGATTATTAATTTAATTTATTTTGGGTGGGGAGCAATGTCTGCCGTAGAAGTTGTTTGTTCTGTTGGACTATTTAGTATCTTATGTTTCACTGAATATGAGGGTTGGTATGAAGTTAACTTATATTAGCACATCCATGTTATACATTTCTATTTGTCATAAGTTTCCAAGAAAATGTTTTGTACTTCATAATCATTGGGCTCATTGTATATGTTTGCTGGGCATCATGATCCATGTGATTTATAGATTAAACATAATGTTGTTTTTTTTTTTTCTTTTTCTTTTTTATAATTTTTTTTATACATTTAGTGTATCATAGTATTGACAATGATCCCCAAATATATGTTGTCAGTTGTATTAATATAATTTCTTAATAATTTTTTTTTTCTTTTTCTGACAATAGGATTTGAACTTTGGCTTTATTGGTTAGTTTTGGGTTTCTGGCTACCATGGTTATTTGCTGCTGTCTGTGTATGTTTTATAATTTTTCCCTTCCCCTTTAATCTATCGTGTATTACTAATTTCTAGGATGGAAGAACTAGCTCTGAGAAGTACAAGCAGTCAGGCTAAAATTATAGGCACCATAGTATCAATATCAGGAGCATTCATAGTGACTTTCTATAAGGGGCCACCAGTTTTTGAGGCTTCATCCTCTTTTAAGACCTCTCTTCAGCAAAATCTCGCACAAATGTCAAACTGGGTTCTTGGAGGCCTTCTCCTTACAATCACTTGTCTGTCTTCTGCAACATGGAACATTTTTCAGGTAATATTAATGTACCTCCAAATTTAACAGCTTACCATCCCAAATTTTCAAGTTTTTTTTTTTTTTTTTTTTGGTGGACTATGACAGACCATCTTGCAGTTCTTCATTGTAGTTGAAAAGTAAGATGGGAAGATGAGTAGTTAAAAAAGTACTGATCTTGATTGCTATTCCAGGCAGCAATTGTTAAAGAGTACCCAGAAAAATGACCCTAGTCTTTTTCTCCTGCTTCTTTGGGACCATCCAATGTGCAGTTATCTCTTTAATTGCAGAAAGAAATGTAAGTTCTTGGGCACTGCAACCCAGGATTCGAGTGATTGCTGTTATCTATGGGGTATGACAAGTCCTTTCCAGCTATATGTACTTTGTAACAAGTTTGCCCATTTTTTTCTTTCTATTTTCTACTATGATTCATATGAAAGCATAAGAAATTTTACAAATTGGGTTTTGGAAACATCTCACTTTTTTATTGAACAATGATTAACTTCAATTCAGGCAATTAGTGGGAGCGTCATCCGTAATAGTGTTTTAGCTTGGTGTTTGCAAAAGAAGGGGCCTGTTTATGTGGCCCTGTTCAAGCCACTAGGCACTGCCATTGCGGTTATCATGGCAATCATATTCCTTGGTGAAATTCCTCATCTTGGCAGGTAAATTTTAATCTAGTTCATTCATCTTCAAATATAAAGATATTAAACCTTCTTGACTTCTTGTCATCCCAATCATATTCCTGCTAATGACAATATTTCTTTTTGACGCAATGATGTTCATGTTCTTAAATTATATCAACTGAGCATTAATAATGTGCAACTTTGTCATCTTTGCAGTTTGATTGGTTCTATTGTAATTGTCTTTGGATTTTATACTGTGATGTGGGGGCAAGCCAAGGAGAAAGTAATTGTTGGTGACAGCGTTCATTGCTTGGAATCATCCACCCAAAAGACCCCACTTTTGCAAAACACATAATGCAAAGATACAAGAAAGTTTTATAAGAATATCCATACACATGCAAGCACAAATGTTAAATATCCAACCAACCAGTACGGTACAACCAACAGTGAGTACTTTTTGCTTTTGGCCTATGGCGTTGCACTACTTCCACCATCCATGGAATGACAATCGACAGGGAGATGATAAAGGCTAACTCCGCATAACTAAAATATTATTGCCAATTATTGTACAATTTAGGCATGGTACATGAGAGGAAGCATGGGATCAGAAACTTCATGGGGTAAATTTTTCCTAGAGGGATTAAATATCTATGATATGTTCTGATATTTAAAGTTAATAAACCAAAAAAGTAGTGGCTTATTCGCCAATGCAGCTTCTTTGTGTATAGTTACAACTTTCAATGTTATAGTTTATCCTTCGGCGTTTTTTGCTTTTCCCTTTTTTACCCTCTGCATATTGGTCAAATAGCATAAATTACATGCATATTGTGCTAGATTGAAACTATAACTTTGAAAATGACATTATCCTAATTTTGAAGTAGAATTAAACTTATTCCTATTTGCCAATCAATCTGGTGAAAGTTGAAAAGGCTTGTAAGTTGTAACTGAATACAAATGAACCATCATGAACCACCAGTTCTGTTGACTACTTCCACCAATCCAGCACTAAGTAATGTTTAGGTAGCAGTCCATGTACTACAGTATCATGGTTTGAGAATTAAGCATGATTGAAATTGAGTTTGTTGGCCTCGCTCAAAAATAATTACACATGGCTCGAATTGAAGGGTTTTTATTTCAAAAAAGAAATTCAGAATACACTGAAAAATCAAAGGTGAATACATCTACAACAAAAGTACATGAGGCTGGACACTTTTCCAACAGCTACAACCTGGGAAATCATATGAACAAGCTACTCACTATATACACCCGAACTCTATATAGCAAACCCCAAAATCTACAAAATTCATTAAAAAAAAACCTACAAAATTCTTATCAGTCTCTACTGTCATATATAAACATTGCTTTTACATTTTCATTTGCAGATCTCCATTTCCAAGGGTGGATAATCTCTAAATGATCTCACTGTCCAAAGTTTAATGAGAAAAAAGCAATATTTTGCAAAAGCAGAAATATCAAAATTCTTAGTGGTTTCAGTTTTATTGATTTACCACCAGGGGAAAACAAAACAAACTAAACTTGATGATTCCAGCCAACCAGTCAATATGTGTAACCATCTGACCTTTTCCACAAGCAAAATCAATGATGGCATTACTGAGAGATATTAATATGAATGAATGGTTTTAATATATATGCTATATAGCCCCAAGATTCTGGGATGGGTTAGGAATTTTCAATAGACTAATCAATTTTGATCATATATAATTCTGTTCTATATATATATATATATATATATTTCTCTATTCGTTGATAGATCCTTTTTCCTCTATAGACCAAGAAGCAAAACCAATAATGCTGCATAGATATAATAGAAATCAGTGAGAGAGAGAGAGAGAGAGATGGCATAGAACAGTTGTTACAAGGATGTTCTGCCGTTTTCAGCCATGGTTTTAGTAGAGTGGACAAAGGTTGTCTTAAACATCTTGTTCAAAGAAGCAAGTTTGAAAGGGTCGAGTTACTATGCCTTATCCACTCTTGTTCTTCTTCCCTTGGCCTTCATGATCTTTCACCGGTCTGTCTCTTAATTTGATTCTCTATACTGTACACAAAGTTTTTGATAAACCAATGAAAAATACTTGCTCTTAAAAAAAATTTCTTACTGATTTTTTATATTATATATTTAGAACTACAGATCTTCCAACATTCAAGTTGTCTGTCCTCTGTAGAATTATCCTCCTGAGAGTACTTGGGAAAGAAAATTATACACAAGAAGCTATTCTTTTTTTAGCTTTCATTTGTAGGAAATGAAAATGGGTTAAAACAAAAGATGTGTATTTTTCTTTTCTTTTTTGAGGTAAGAAGAGAGTATTTTTCTAATATTGATTGGTTATGTGTGGGAAGGCAGGTCTGTAACTCAGGTGTGTGGCTATAAAGGCATAAAATATAGTTCACCGCTCTTGCTTCAGCCATCAGCAACCTCACACTGGCTTTCACTTTCATACTTGCTCTAATTATCAGGTTTCTTTCATTCTTTCTTATTGTTCATTAGACTTTTACTTTTGTTTCTGTTTATGTCTTTACATAATTTTTTTCTTACTTTTACTTATTATATTTGATTGCTTGTATTTACTGCAAGTGCACCATTATTTATGTCTCTTATTTCTAGCCATGTAGTTGGTGGACAAGAATTGTTAAATCATTGGTTATTTCAATGATTCTTATGGACAACACCTTCTACTTATGAAAGTCATTAGGAGTAGAATATTATTTGTTTGTTTATCTGGGCTGTTTTACATTCCTTCTCCTTTTAATATTATAAGGGTGCTTCAAAAAGGATGGAAAATCTTTCTTTAAGAAGCTAAAGTACTCAGGCTAAAATCATGGGCACTGTAGTATCAATATTGGTGCAATGGCAGTGGTTCTCTATGAAGGCCCTGCAATCATATAGATCACATCTCAATCACCATCCCTTTCAGTTCATTTTTCTCTAAGCTCATCACTATTGATTTGGGCCATAGGTGGCCTTCTACTTGCTGTTGAGAGTACCTTCTACCTGTTCATAGCATTTTACAGATTCAAGTTATGAGAATATTGCCATCAGAGCTAATTGTGGTGTTCGTATGCAACTTGTTTGTGACAGTTATATCTGAACCAGTATCTTTAATGCTAGACATGAACTTAAGTGGTTGGAGACTAAGGGCTGATATAGCATTAATGGCCATTGTATCCTCGGTATGAAACTAATGGACTACTGTGACAAAGAAGGCTATTGGTAACTTCTGACCAGAGGAATTCTCTCTGATCAGGGATTTGCTTCAGCCTTCAGCAACATTGTCTACACTTGAATCCTGCACTTGAAGGGACCTCTGCATGTCAATCTTCAGGCCACTGTCAATTGCCACAACAGCTGCTATAGGTGTCATATTCATTGGTGATGCTCTCTATCTTGGGCGGTATAGTATTCTCTCCCTCACACACGGACATTAATTTTCCCACCTTTGGGAGTTGTATATTAAAATAAATTCAAAGAAGCAGATGCTATTTTCCATGACTGGATTATATTTGGTTCTTAATAGTTTACTTGTCATTTTTTTTTCTTCCTAACGTTGCATTGTTGTTGGAGCTATAATAATATCAATTGTGTTTTATGCAGTTCTATGGGGAAAGACAATAATATTTTGCACGTCATACACACATTTCAGTTCAAAAATAAATTGTACAATGTGTGCATTAACAATTACCCTTCTGAGATGTATATATTTCTCTCTCAAGCCATTATTAATAGCCACTGCAGTTGCTAAGGGTGTCGTATTCCTTGGTGATGCTCTTTATCTTAGGAGTATATAATTCTCTCTTTCTCGCAAAAATGCACAAATATAGAGACACAGATTCCCTTTTCCTCCAGAGTAGAACAATTATCAGAGTACTATATCAAGAAGAAAAAATCAGCTACTACATGTGTTAATTGCCTTGCATATATTTTTCACAATTCAGTGTCCTTTTCTTCCTAATGTTGCAGCGTTATTGGAGCAATGATATTTTCAATTTGATTTTAATCTGTCACATGGGCAAAAGCTAAAGAAGAATTGAGAGAAGCCTATTGCTATGGTAGCTTGGGATCTTTGGGATCCTCATTTGATGATAAGACCCCTTTGTTGGAGAACTATATATTTGAAGGTACGGGATCCAAACCATTCTCATGTGATTTAAACCAGGACAGTTTGAACTAGATAGAGGAATATATATATATATATATATATATTTTTTGGTTAAAAAACAATGCATCAAAAAACTAAAACACTACATCAAGTTCAGGACACAGCCTGTTAAAATACACTCCAGTACAGTCATCCTCAAAAGCAGAAAGAACCTCCACAGGCGGACTATTAAACATAAGAAAATGTAACTCCTGTTTGGCACCCATTCTAGCGAGCATATCAGCACACCTGTTAGCTTGCCGGTAGCAGTGATTAAACTGGATTTGCTGAAATGTTGCCGCCATCTGCCTGCAATCATCCAAGATAGGAGATATTACATGGTTTTCATAATCTGGGTTTTTAAACACATCCACAACTGCTTTTGCATCTAGCTCAACAATAAGGCAAGGTATGTTCATATTACAGCAAAGCATAAGCCCATCCCTAAGCCCCCACAGCTCTGCAACAAAGCTGTTTGTTGATATATATATATATATATATATATTTATATCATCTCAGCAAGGCAGCAGCTTATGTACAAACTTATACATTATGCACGGGTCCTTTGGAAGAAACACAACAATCCGACAAATAGTCTACAGCTCAAACTGAAATTTTAGTGTCACCTATAGAATAAACACTAAAGGACAACAACAATATTAAATAAAGAAATGTATATTACTAACAGAGGAGCCATGCTAGTACCAATAAATGGCCACTGGAATGACCAAGATTCAAACCCCCATCAAATTCGAACTACTAATATTAGTTATTGGATGAAAGAATTTATCAAAACTATGCAAATTACCTCATTATGGTACAGTGAAAAGTTATCGAGGTCCTGATAGAATTGAAGGCAATAATGAAGAAGCCGCATCAATGTGCACTTCCTGGTTTTCAACTCCAGCTCTCATGTTTGGTAAAGATTGATTGGAGAAGAAATAATCTAGGTCAGATTCAACATTTACAGCACCCTCTAAGACCTTAACCACCATAGACATGGAAGGCCTCCTTGTGAAATCGTTTTGCAAACACCATGCTGCAACTCTCATTGTATTCACAACTTCACCTCCATGTAATTGCATATCTTCACTGTACTTATCAACCAAATCCAGCAACCGATCCTCCACAATATTTTTCTTGAAAAGATCAAGTAGATGCATTTCTTCCTCTGGCTGAGAGCGATCTAAATTTCTCCTTCCACACAAAATCTCCAAGAGTACTACTCCAAAGCTATAGACATCTACCTTTTCTGTAATCATTGAACTCAACCATTCTGGAGCCATATAGCCAGGAGTCCCTCTCATGTTTGTCACAACTTGGCTTTGGTCATGGTCAACTAGTTTAGACAACCCAAAATCAGAGACTTTTGCATTAAAATTCTCATCTAAGAGGATGTTATGTGGTTTTATATCCAAGTGAACTATCTTTTGCCTGCACTCTTCATGCAAATAAGATAGTCCCCTTGCAATTTCAATGATGATCTTCTTTCTAAGTTTCCAATCAAGCAACATCTCAGGATTTTTGTGAAATATCCATCTATCTAAAGACCCATTAGACATGTACTCATAAACAAGAAGCCTATGATATTTCTCAGCACAAAATCCAATTAGTCTTACCAAATTAATATGATGGATGCTACCAATTGTTTCAACTTCTGCCAAAAATGATTTCTTGATTTGACTAAAACCATTAAGACGCTTCACTGCAACTTTTGTGCCATCAGGTAGAGTCCCTTCAAAAACTGTGCCAAATCCTCCCCCACCGATCTCCTTATTGAAATTTTCTGTTATTGCTTGCAAATCATCATAAGAGTATCTTGTGGGCATCCCTGGAATATGATCCAATAAATACTCCTCAGCTTCATCTACATTTTCCTCTACATTTTCCTTTTTCCAAAACAGTAAAGTAAAGATTCCAATTAAAAGAAACATAATAAGCAAAGATCCGAGGCTAGATCCCACTATTATTTGTTTCTTCTTTTTATGGTTTGTTTGTTGTCGAGGAGGTTCTGAACTTGAGACATTTTGGACCTTAATATAAACTTTAAGGTCAGTACTATTATCTTGATCAATGGCCATTAATGAAAAAATTTGGGGTAGTAAATAGCAATTCCCTACACGTTTGCCCGAATTATAAAAAGCAGCTTTACACGAACAATCTGTTAAGCAAGCGTTTTTACAGCTATCTAAACTTATATGTTGGTAATCTGGATCTATAGTTGGGGGATCTTTAGTAAAGAGAAAGTATGTGATGTTATGGAGCTCTAAAAGAATGTGAGTTTTGGAAGCTGCACAAGACAAGGGAGTAATCAGGGAGCAGCCATGCTCAGGTTGCATTTCTTCGATGGGCTGAAAATAGCTTGTTGCATTTATAGGTCTAGGACAACCACACTGGCCGTTTCTACAAATACTATAATTTCCGCAAACTGTAGGGAAAGCACAGTAATCAGTAAATCTAGAGGAAAAATCTTGTACTTCCTGCCAAAACAAATCATACACTTTCAAGTGTCCATTGTCAGCCCCTAATCTCATATAACGATTTGAGATGAGTTTTGTTGAAGGAATAAGAATAGCGCTTATTGCTCCATCGCTGGAGACAGATAAACTGTCCTCCAAAAATTGAATATTACTGGTATTCTCGATAGTTAAAGTAAAATAGCGTTGGGGAGGATTAGAATTGATATAAGAAAATAACCCTTGCCTGGTGACGTAGAGCGAAAACAATCCTCCTTGACTAGTGAGTTGCTGTCCTGGCACCAATTTTTGCCCAACAACCAGCGTGTCAGTTGGGTGATCAAAAGACTGCCAAACTGTTGCATTCTTGTCATCCAAGAGCTGGAGGTTGCACATGTCGGTGAAGTTTAGGGCAGCCACAGATTTGCTGAAGATGTTTGTGGACCACACTGTAGTTCCATTAGCATCTTTTAACACCAATCCTTTTTCTGAAGTAAGCTGCAAAGTCGCATTAATGCTAACAGGATTCTCTGGGTTAGCAGACCATACTACTTTTGGACCTTCAGATTTCGAAATATTGAGAGAGTCGTAAGTAAGAGAGAAAATGGCAAAGAGATGACTGTTGCACGTTTGATTACAGATGAAGCCACAACCACAAGCACCGAAATAATTTAAAAGTATGATTCTCGCAAATGATCCATCATCGAATTTCACAGAATCAGGAGCAGAAAGACTGTTGGTCCAGGAAGTAGAAGCGTCTGCAGCAAGATAATTGCCAGGCAGTGCTGTGACTAGGAATAGGATTGGACAAGAAGGTGTTAGAAAAAGAACAAGGTAAAGAAGAACAGCGCAGGAAGCCCAGCTACTCATGCCCATTGTCTGTAAAACACAATCTAGAATCAAGAGAGGCCCAGTGGGCAACAGGAAAAGGAAAGAGAGATTTATTATTCTTTAGTATATCTAAAGAATTCCTTCAGTTCAGCTCCGCCTGAAACCTGTAACTGATAAACTTATGGATGACTGGTTGACTCCAACGACTTTAGCGAGTGGACGAGAATAGTTTATGTAATTTCATGGATCCTTCCCTGGTTGACCTACAAGTCCACAAGCAGCAGGTGCTTTACAGGAAGGATCCTAATTAACTAATAAAGCAGTACGCCTGATATTAATATAACGCTACCCTTTTATAAAATTAACTAGCCGTGAATCCGCGTATTGTGCGTGATAATTATTTTTATAGTCGTTTTATTATTATTATTATTTTTTACAATTTAAACTAATCTGATAATGAGTAATACATTTCGTAATTATATTTTTATTTATTATAGGAACAATCATAAACGTAATATATGAATAATCCAAAACACCAAAAAAAAGTAAACTAAAAAAAATTAATAAAACTTAACAATTATTAATTGAACCAATATTAGGATAAAATTTTGTGTTTGATAATCTATTAAGGTTATTTTCTTTGTAGAAATTATAATTTCAGCCACCCAAAACATATTATCAAATAAACAATTATTAGCAAAATCTAAGAATTAAATTTCTATAAATGCATTGTTATAAAATAATAATAATTAAGATAAAATTGCAAAAGTTAAAATTTTTCACCTATCCATTATTTTCATTTGGCTAACTTTTGCTTTTCTTTAAATAAATGGCATTATAGAGTACTTCTAATACAACTATTAAGAGTACTTTGCCCACCACAAAGGATTAGAAAATAAACAAAAATTAGTAAAGTCTCATAGTTTAACATCTAAATTGAGCAATATAAAAAATCATGCTATGTAACTGAATAAATACCAAATTATCCAAATCATGCTATATAATAGAATATATTATATTTTTATATGCTATATTTAATTATTTAGAACGCAATAAGATAACATTTAATAATCAAAGAGAATAAAAAATAAAAAGAACAACAACAACAATTTTAAAAACAAAACTAAATCGCATTAACCCAAAATAGAGTTTTAAAAAATATAAAAAATTATCAACATAAAGTAGAGATGTAAGAAAAAAAAAATCCACTAAAAAATTTAGAGAGAGAGAGAGAGAGGGAACCACTTTTTTTTTTTTTTTTTTGGTCAGGGAAAATTATGCATAGAATAGAAGAGATAGTGACAAATTTATAGGAAGAGGATGTGAATAAGAAGAGACAAAAATAAAGGAAGATGAAAGGAAAGAAGAAGAATGATATTAATATAGAGGGTAGTGGGGAGATGAAAAGGTAAGGGAGGGAGAAAGATTGAAGAAGCAGTGGGGAGATGAAATGGCAAGGGAGAGAGAAAGGTTGGAGAAGTGTAAATATTAAACAAATAAATGTTAAAAACAATTATAGGAAAATTGGAAAAAAAAATGTTAAAGGCTTCAACATTTTTTTTTTTTTCCTTTAAGCTGAAAAGGCTCACACAAAACCCTAAAACTGAACTAAAAAGGGTTTGGGTTGAGCTTGATAGTGAAACTAAATAAATAAGAGGTGGGTTGGATTAATTATACAGATTTATTATAGGGTAATAGTGGAATAAAATAAATAAGTAGTGGGCTGCATTTATAGGGCTGAAAATTGTAAAAACCATTTTAAAGTTATAGGACAAATTATATTTAAAAAAAAAAAGAATGACATGATAGTTGATGTGGCGCAACGTAAGAGTAACAGCATTAAACGTTATGCTTCAGCTTTTAGTAATATATAGATATAGATTTATAATGAATCATTATTTTCATTCTCTTACTTAGATAGTTTGCTTGAGTCCTCAAAAAGTAATATGCTGTAGAGGTCACAAGCTACCACACCACTGAGAGCATTCTTAAAGTTGTTTTTATTTATAGAAAATGAAAATACTACTATTAATCATCAGAGTTAACAACAGAGGCATCCAGGAGGTTTAGATACAAAACAACTTTAAATGGTGGAACAGAATATACTAGAAAATCAACAATCTAGTTGCATCCACATTTGACCAAGGCATTGGCACAACGATATGAGATTCAATCAATCTTGAAGTTGCTTTTGTTAATGTTGTATTGTCTATCGTGTCCCTTCAACTTTTTTCTTTTTTCCTTCTTTTTTTTTTTTTTTTTTTTTTTTTTTTTTTTTTTTTGCATTCTTTCTTTTTCCTTTTACTTTCCCCATTTATCTGCTTTTACTTTCAGCAAAGAGCCGCACATCTCATGGACGACTTGTAAGATAGGGGAGAAAATAAGACTCTTCAATGAAAAGGCCCTTACTCAGTGGCAGGGCCCGAATTTTGGTTAAGAAAAATAAGATTAAAAAACATGATTGAAAGCAAAATTGATCAGGAAAATATTAGTTGATATTAATTAAAATAAAGAAACAATTATATAATAAAGAAACAAAAATAATCAATTTATATCTAATAATAATCAATTAAAGATTTTAATCCAAGTAATTAAAGTTTAAACATATAGTTCATCAATTACTCAAAATAAATGAATGCAAAAGTATTAAAAATATAACAATATACCAAGAAAGTTGTATACCGCCTCATTACCTTGATTAATTGTTAAAAAAAAAAAAAATTAGAATTCAAATTTATTTCTCATTTGTTGTAATTAATTAATTATAAAATTTGAGTTTGCAGTAAAAAGTAAAAACTCATATTTTGAAACTATAAAAGAATCAAGAGATTGAAGGAAAACAGATCTTTGGATGAATGGAAGAATTAGAGTTTTGGTGTTGCGTAAAAAATAAGTCATAATTAGTTTTTTTTAATAATATTTTTAAGTTTAAAATTTGGACCCATTGCTTTGTGCTAAAATGCTGTGAGAAATTTTAATCGGTTTGGTCGATGAATTTGATTTGAAGTTTGAACTTAAAAGGTGTGGATATATGGGATAATTTTCAAATATTGTGAAAGAACAGGTGTCATGAGTTAATTTTCATATTATTATTAATGTAATGGTTGGAAATACAAATATGAGTAAAATTTCACATTGAATAAGAATAAAAAACAGGTAATTGTAAATACTCCTAAACCTTACGGTTAATAACGAAAAAACTTGAGGACTACTTGGCAAAAATATATCTCCAACTCCACTTAAAATATCTACAAAATAGGATACTCTCTTACTAATCAATGTCTTCAAAACAAACTTATCCAAAACTAGCCTTTAAGCATGTACATTGCGCATGCTCAAAGGTTCTTCTATTTTCTTGGTAAAAGTTAATAATTTGCATCTATTATAATTTGGAAATATATATTTTTATTTTTCAAACAAATGAAAATGATAAACTTTAGAGATAAGCAGAAACTGTAATTTATTTTTTGAACATGTGTTTGAAAGTGGTGTAGTGATATAGAAAAAAGTTTGGGTAAGAAAAATAAGATGAAAGTGAAGGGAAAGAAGGTTAAATTTTAGGAGTTTTCTTAGATTTTTATTTTTAAAATTGGGGGTGTTTTACTTTAACTTTTACTTTTATTTGGATGAAAAAGGAATAAAAAAGACTAAATTTTAAGGAATAAAAAGATAAACATGATGAAAAAAAAATTAAAAATTTTGAAGTTCTCTTTTTGAATTCAAAATAAAATTTGTTATTTGACATTTATAACCATATTTCTAAGAAAAGTAATCCTTCATTAATAAGAGTATTTTTGAAACACATAAAAGTCCAGTTCAAAGAGGAGAATCCTCTTATAGATAGTATAGATTTAGAAAAAAAAAAATGGAAATGATGACACTAGACCCAAAAAAAAAAAAAAAAAAACCTCATCACATGTGCAAAGCGCATGTGATGAGGCTTGTATTTAGGGATGGCAATTTTTCTCCGCCCTGCTTTGACCTGCTCCCCCCACCCCACCCTGCATGGGTTTTCCCCACCCCGCACGGGTTTTCCCCGCCCCGCAAAGGTGGTGGGGCGGGGATGGGTTTAGTATTTTTATCCCCGCCCCGCACTAATAAGAATTATAATTGTAAATTTAGTAAACCTTAAATCACTAATATTTAAAGTGAAACACAAGACATTAGATAAAATATTTTTTATTCTAAACCTACTGCTATTGCCATTGACCCTTCTCCCTTCTCTATAGCCTATACACATTTTTCAATTTTAAGCCAAACTCCACTCCAAGTCTCCAAGTTCAAGATGTTGCTTGTTGCTTTTTACTTTTTAGGTTCATCTCATTCCTTTTGTTTTAGTCTTTCTTAATTTTTTTTTTTTTTGGGTTCTTTTTTTCTATCTAAAATTAGTATTTTTGTTTGTAACTATTAAAGGAGCACAGTTGAAAGGAAAAAAAAGGCAGGTCACTTAACCTTGATGATTTTGTTCAAGCAAAGATAATGTTTATTTTGTTATAAGAAATTTTGAATTATGTTGTTACGTATTAGACTATTTAAGTACTTGGTTTATTTAAATGCTTGGATTTTAAAACATTTTGCTTTGTTGTGATTTATATTATTGTAGCAAAAAATTTATTTATATATATAAAATTGTATTAGAGGTGGGGTGGGGCCGGGCGGGTCCGGTCCCCGCAGGGCCTTAAGGGGCGGGGATGGGGTAAGGTAGTATGCCCTGTACCCGGGGCGGGGTGGGGATGGGGAAGGGCAACAACCATGTGGGGCGGGGACGAAGATCCCATCCTCCAGCCCTGCCTCGTTCCATTGTCATCCCTACTTGTATTATATTAACTACTAAGAGTTCGTTTGGATACAGCTGAAAACTGAAAACTGAAAAAAAACTGTAGCAAAATAATTTTTAAATGTGTAAATAGTACCGTGAGACCCATTTTTAATGAAAAAGTTGCTGAAAAGTGAAATTTGTGGGTCCGTGAACAGTACACAATGTGCACTGATTGGTTGAAAAAAGTTTGAAAAGTCCAACTTTGCGACTACTCTTCATTGAACAGTACATGAACAGTAGCCGCAATCTCAAAAACGCGTGATAAAAAAAAAAAAAAAGGAAAAACGCAGACGCACGTTTCAGTTTCAGCCGAATCCAAACGTAGCTTAAGTTTGAGACTCCTTTTAATTTATTAGTATTACTAGTCTTTTCCTTTAATTTATTTTTATTTTTTATATTATTAATTTTTTTTTAGAGATAGTTTCAATCTACTCTTTCATCTTTATTCATTTATTGTGTTTTGGAACTAGAGCATTTACATTAACTTGTGCAAAAAAAAAATTTTTTTGTCTATTTTAATATAGGAACATTCTTTTTCTATTTTATATACTCATTTTATAACACACCTCACATTAAATTATCTATTTTATACAAAAATTTGATTAACTTTTTTTAAAATTATTTTAATTATTTCTCTTTCATTACATACAACAACCACAATCGACTCTCTTCTTTCATTCTCATGATATGTAAATAAATAAATAAATAAACTAAATGCAAAATAAATAGTGTTAGTGAAAATTTACACGATTACATAAAAATTTTGCAAATTTATACATCTTTAATTGAACTGATGCGAGTGATTTTAAGACTTAGACGTGTAAAAATGACGAATTTTTTTATTTTGCAGTTTCTGATGCAAATGTTCTTAGTTATTTTGCATTAACTTTTGCACTCTTGTCATCCAAGAGCATTAGGTATTGCAATTGTTTTTAAATTTTTATACTCCGTAAGAGCAACCTCGTTAGTAGAGGCAAATTTTTAACTTTTTTCACGTCACAAAAAATCATTTTATTTATTTCAACTTATCTTTTCCACAACACAACCAACAGCCGACTGCCACCATGCACAACCCACTGCCAAAAACCACCACACAATCCAATCAATGACACAAACCCACGGCCAAAATCCGATGAATCACCATATCCAAAATCCAAAAAACCCACACCCAAAATCAATCACCCCACCAAACCCCCGGCCAAACTCACAAAAACCACAATCACAGAGAAGAAAGAACGGTGAAGAAGAACAAAAAGAAAGGGAGAAAGAGAGGTGTAGCAATAAAGAAGAAAGAAAAAAGAATAAAACAAAAGAGGTGAAGATAGGAGGAGACAGTCAGACAAACAGAACAGAGAAAGAAAGAAAAAAGAAAAAGTGGGAGAAGAAAGAGAGAGGGAAAAGTAAGAGAGAGAAATAATAAACTTTTTATTTTTATTTTTTATTTTTTTAATCTTTGAGCTACAGTATACAGTTAAAGATTGTTGTGCACTGAATGGTGAAGAAGAAATAGAGAAAGGGAGAGAGAGGTGAAGCAATAAAAAAGGAAAAAAGAAAAAAATAAAAGAGGTGAAGATAGGAGGAGACAGTCAAACAAACAGAACAGAGAAAGAAAGAAAAAGGAAAAAGTCAGAGAAGAAAGCGCGAGGAAAAGGTAAGAGAGAGAAATAATAAACTTTTTATTTTTATTTTTTTAACCTTTGAGTTATGTGCAGTCAAAGACTGCTGTGTACAGTAGTTGAGAAGTTAATCAAGTTATAATTTTTGCTTTAATTCCACCCATGGAACCCCATCTTCAGCAAACCCTAACACCCCAAAAGACCCCACTCTTGCATAGAAGAAAGTGACATTATTTTCTTGAAGCTATAACTTTAAAAATGACATTTTCCAAATTTTGGATTAGAATTGAACTTATTTCCACCAATCCGTATAGGTAATGTTTAAACTTGTAGCAGTCCATGTACTGCAGTATCATGGTTTAAGAAATATGCATGATCATTCTAAAAAAAAAAAAAAAAAAAAAAAAAAAAATATGCATGACCCATGATCAGAAATAATTACACCCGACTCGAATTGAAAGATTTATGTTAAATAAATAAAAAATTATAATAAAAAAAACGTTATACACTGGAAAACCAAAGATGAATGTGGCTGGACCCTATCTCTTCCAAACAGTGCAAGTGTACAACCCAAAAAATTATATGAACTGGCTACTTGCTATATAAACTAGAAGTACAGACGGATCCAGGTTTGGGCTTGGGGCGCTAATGGCCCCCCCGGCCGACCCAATGGGGGAAAAAAAAAAAAAGACTGTATATTATGCTTGAAATTTGAATTTGGACCAAACAAAAATTAAACTAGGCCCCCCACCACAAGATCTTGCCCCTTAAAACCAAAAAAAGCCCAAATGGGTTGGGTCCTGTGAAGAGTAAGTTTCATCTTTTTCTCCGTTGGGTTATATGCTTTGGGTTTTGTTTAGATGGGTTGGTTTTATATATATCTCAAAGAGAGATAAAAGAGCATTGTTACGATATTATACAAATAATAATTAATCTTAGCAAGAATGTTACTAATAAATTAGTATTTTAGTTTAGCATCTTTTTGTTTGTCTACTTGTGATTTGTTCTCACATGATTTTTTTATTATTTTAACTTTAGATGTTTTATTTTCGTGTTTTACTTAGCAATAATAATTAGTATTACTACAACATTTAGTAAAGTTCACAAGATAAATTTTGAGATTTAGAAGAATTTCAAGTTTTTTTTTTTTTTTTTTTTTTTTTTTTTATATATAAATAATTGCATTCCAATGTATTAAAAATCGTTATTTTGTCTCTTTTCATTTCTTGATAGTTTGTTAATAATAAATGGATTTTTTTTTTCTACATCAGCCCTCCTCACTAGAATTTCTTGCTTCACCCTTAGCAAACCCCAAAATCCACAAAATTATCTCATTGCTTTTACAATTTCATCTTTAGATATGCATTTTCAATGGTGTGTAAGTTCCACAAGGAAAAAGTAATACTTCATAGAAAAAATCCACAAAATTATCTCATTGCTTTTACAATTTCATCTTTAGATATGCATTTTCAATGGTGTGTAAGTTCCACGAGGAAAAAGTAATACTTCATAGAAAAAATCTAGTACCACAAAATTTTTCACAATTTCTTACCACAACTATAATGTAGTAAAGTAGATTTGATGAAGAAATAATGGTCGGTCCATTCGTAAGTGATAGTTAATCATCCATGGTCTATCAAATCAGAGTTGTGACAAAAAAAATGTAGAATAATTTGTGATCCTAAAATTACTTTATTTTACAAAAACAGAAACCCCAAATTCTAAGTAAATTTTATTAATCAAACAAACCGACTCTAACCAACTAGTCAAAATGTGTCACATGTGACCTTTTACCACAAGCAAAAGCGATAAAGGAAATATACATATCAAGAAAAAAAAAAAATAACACTCGGTAAAAATTGACTAATTTGTCAAGAATCTTAGTCCATCCCAACCAAATCTTAGGACTAAGGTGTGGTTGTTGACTTGTATTATATTTATTTATTCATAAAGAGATCCTTTTGCCTCCATAGACTATAAGCCAACTAATAGTGATCCTACATAGGCGTAATAGCAATCATTGAGAGAGAGAGAGAGAGAGAGAGAGAGAGAGATATGGCAGACAACTGTTGTTACAAGGGTGTTCTGCTATTTTCAGCTGTGTGGTTGCAGTAGAGTGCACAAAGGGTAATCTTTCTCTAATTGATGTGCCCAATTTGTCTGGGGGCTGGCATCTTGCCAAAGGGTAATCTATCTCTAACCACTTCTTGCCTTCATTTTACAACTTTGTTTCACATTCCAATTATAATAATGCATTCTTGTATTATAATTACATTTTGATCCAATTCTATTTGTAGAATACTTTATAATAACTTAACTTTAGATTTTCATTGAAATGCACTCTCTCATTTTCACAGATACAAAAATAAAGAGCTTAACTCACAGAGATTATCAAAAGAAAAAGGAAGATCAAAGATGAGAGGCTTTGGATTTTATATCCGGATTTTTTTTTTTTTTTAACTTGGGTTAGTTGACTGTGGTTAACGAAGGGTTTGTTTTGAGATATGATTGGGTTGCTGACAGGCTGGCCTAAGGCCGATTTTTTATTTTTGGTTTAGGGTGGAAAGAAGGTTTGGGGTTTTGATTAAATTGCAAGGGTGTCATTGGAAGGATGAGAGAAAGTGATAGTTTTCACAGGAATGTATTTCTTTTTTCTTTTTCTTTCTTTAATAGAAAAAAAAAAGAATATATTTATTTTGTTCTTTTCCATTTCATTTTAATATTATAAGAATAATGTTAGAAATACAAACTATTTTATCAATAAATTATTGATATGGTGAGTGATTATTGGATAAAAAAACTTCATTTAATAAGAAGCTCAAGTAATAGGTACTCAGGCTAAAATCATGGGCACTGTAGTATCTATTGGTGCAATGACAGTGGTTCTCTATGAAGGCCCTGCAATCATATATATAGACCAAGTCTCAATCACCATCCCTTTCAGTTCATTTTTCTCTAAGCTCATCACTGTTGAATTGGGTCATAGGTGGCCTTCTACTTGCTGTCGAGTACCTTCTACTTGTTCATAGCAATTTACAAACTCAAGTTATGAGAATATAGCCATCACAGCTAATTGTGGTGTTCGTATGCAACTTGTGTGCTACAGTTGTATCTGAACCAGTATCTTTAATGCTAGACATGAACTTAAGTGGTTGGAGACTAAGGGCTGATATAGCATTAATGGCCATTGTATCCTTGGTATGAAACTAATTAATGGACTACCATGACAAAGAAGGCTATTGGTAACTTCTGATCAGGGATTTGCTTCAGCCTTCGGCAACATTTTCTACACTTGAAGGGACCTCTGCATATCAATCTTCAGGCCACTGTCAATTGCCACAACAGCTGCTATAGGTGTCATATTCCTTGGTGATGCTCTCTATATTGGGAGGTATAGTATTCTCTCCCTCACACACGGACATTAATTTTCCCACCTTTGGGAGTTGAATATTAAAATACATTCAAAGAAGCTGATGCTATTTTCCATGGCTGGATTTTATTTGGTTCTTAATAGTTCACTTGTCTCTTTTTTCTTCCTAATGTTGCAGTGTTGTTGGAGCTAATAATATCAATTGTGTTTTATGCACTTCTATGGGGAAAGGCAATAATAATTTGCACGTCATACCCACATTTCAGTTCAAAAAATAAACTGGGTATAGTGAGTGCATTAACCATTACCCATTTGAGAGGAATATAGTTCTCTCTCAAGCCATTGTCAATAGCCACTGCAGCTGCTAAGGTTGTCATATTCCTTGGTGATGCTCTTTATCTTGGAAGTATATAATTCTTTCTTTCTCACGAAAATGCACATATATAGAGACAACAACAATATTAATAAAAAAATGTATATTACTAACAGAGGAGCCATGGTAGTACCAATAAATGGCCACAAGAATGACCAAGATTCAAACCCCCCATCAAATTCAAACTACTAATATTAGTTATTGGATGATAGAATTTATTAAAATTATGAAAATTACCTCATTAATCAAGCAATAAAGATAGTACAATGAAAAGTCACCGTGGTCCTGATAGAACTGAAGGCAATAATGGAGTAGCAGCAACAATATGCACTTCTTGGTTTTCAACTCCACCTCTCATGTTCGGTAAAGATGGATTTGAGAAGAAATAATCTAGGTCAGATTCAATATTCACAGCACCCTCTAAGACCTTAACCACTATGGACATGGAAGGTCTCCTTGTGAAATCATTTTGCAAACACCATATTGCAACCCTCATCATATTCACAACTTCAGCTCCATGTAATTGCATATCTTCACTGTACTTATCAACCAAATTGAACAATCGATCCTCCTCAATATTTTTCCTGAAAAGATCAAGTAGATGCATTTCTTCCTCTGGCTGAGAGCGATCCAAATTTCTCCTTCCACACAAAATCTCCAAGAGCACTACTCCAAAACTATATACATCTACTTTTTCTGTAATCACTGAACTCAACCATTCTGGAGCCATATAACCAGGAGTCCCTCTCATGGTTGTCACAACTTGGCTTTGGTCATGGTTAACTAGTTTAGACAACCCAAAATCAGAGACTTTTGCATTAAAATTCTCGTCTAAGAGGATATTATGTGGTTTTATATCCAAGTGAACTATCTTCTGCCTGCAACCCTCATGCAAATAAGTTAGTCCCCTTGCAATTTCAACGATGATCTTCTTTCTATGCTGCCAATCAAGCAACATCTTAGGATTTTTGTGAAATACCCATCTATCTAGAGACCCATTAGACATGTACTCATAAACAAGAAGTCTATGATTTTTCTCAGCACAAAATCCAATTAGTCTCACCAAATTGATATGATGGATGCTGCCAATTGTCTCAACCTCTGCCAAAAATGATTTCTTGATTTGACTGAAACCATCAAGACGCTTTACTGCAACTTTTGTGCCGTCTGGTAGAGTTCCTTCGAAAACTGTGCCAAATCCTCCCCCACCGAGCTCCTTATTGAAATTTTCTGTTATTGCTTGCAAATCATCATAAGAATATCTTGTGGGCAACCCTGGTACATGATCTAAATAATACTCCTCAGTTTCATTTGCATTTTTCTTCTTCCAAAATAGTAAAGCAAAGATTCCAATTAAAAGAAAAATAACAAGGAAAGATCCAAGGCTAGATCCCACTATTATTTGCTTGTCCTTTTTATGGTTTTTTTGTTGTCTAGGAAGATATGAACTTGAGACATTTTGGACATTTTGGACCTTAATGTATACTTTAAGGTGAGTATTATCTTGATCAATGGACATCAGTGAAAAAATTTGGGAGAGTAAATAGCAATTCCCTAAACCTTTACTCGAATTATAAAAAGCAGCTTTGCATGAACAATTTTTTAAGCAAGCCTGTTTACAACTATCTAAATTTACATGTTGGAGGTTGGGATTTATACTTGGGGGGTTTTGAGTAAAGGGAAAGTATGTGATGTTGTGGAGCTCCAAAAGAATGTGGTTTTTGGAAGCATCACAAGACAAGGGAGTAATCAGGGAGCAGCCACGGTCAGGTTGGCTTTCTTCGATGGGCTGAAAATATCTTGTTGCATTTATAGGTCTAGGACAAGTACACTGACCGTCCGTACAAATACCATAATTGCCGCAAACTCTAGGGAAACCACAGGATGTAATATTAGTTTTGAAAACATCATATACCTCCCCCCAATATATATCAAACACTTTCAAGTGTCCATTGTCAGCCCCTAGTCTCATATACCGATTTGAGAAGTTTGTTGATGGAATAACCAAACTTGAACTTACATCACTGAATATATATAATCTATCCTTCAGGAATTGAACATAACGGATATTATTTACTGCTAAAGTATAATAGCGTTGGGGGGGAATAGAATTGATATAAGCAAAAAACCCTTGCCTGGTGACATGGAGCGAAAACAATCCTCCTAGACTAGTGAGTTGCTGCCCTGCCACCAATTTTTGCCCAACAAACAGCGTGTTAACTGGGTGATCATAAGACTGCCAAATTGTTGCACTCTTGTCATCCAAGAGCTGGAGGTTGCACATGTCGGTTAAGTTTAGGCCAGTCACAGATTTGCTGCCAATGTTTGTTGACCACACTGTAACTCCATTAGCATCTTTTAACACCAAACCTTTTTTTGAAGTAAGCTGCAAAGTCGTTGCATTAATGCTTGGGTTAGCAGACCACAATACTTTTGGACTATCAGATTTCGAAATTTGGTCAGATTGGTAAGAAAGAGAGAAAATGGCAAAGAGATGAGTGTTGCACGATGTTTGTTCACAGTAGAAGCCACAACCACAAGCACCGTAAACTTCATCGGAGGATCCACTTACAAGTATGATTCTCGCAAACGATCCATCGTCGAATTTCACAGAATCAGGGGCGGAAAGACTGTTAGTCCATGAAGTAGAAGCGTTTGGAGTCAGATAACTGGGAGCTGGCAAGGCTGTGACTAGGGCTGGACAAGAAGGTGTTAGAAAAAGAACAAGGTAAAGAAGAACAACCCAGCTTATACACATTGTCTGTAAAGTAAAACAGAGTCTTAGAATCAAGAAAGGTCCAGTGGAAAGAGAGATTTTATTATTCTTTAGTATAACTATAGAATTCCTTCAGTTCCGCTTAAAACCTGTATTTGAAGGACCCTTCCCTGGTTGCCTCGCTCTAACGACTTGACGAGAAAAAGCTGTTTGGTTGACCTACATGTCGACAAGAAGCAGAAGCAGGATTTTAATTTAGAGCACACGTACGGCTTCGTTCAACTTAAGCAGTACGCCTGTTATCAAAAAAGTACGCCTGTTATGGTGATATTAATATAGAATGCCACCGTTTTATAAAAATAATTTATAATGAATCATTATTTTTTACATCCTTATTATAACAATTTTGCAAATTTGCCTACCTTTAGCTCAACTATGTGAGTGATTTTGAGTCTTGGTTGTGTAAAATTGAGGATTTTATTTTTATTTTGCATTTTTAATGCAAAAGCTCTTAGTGACAAGATTTAATCTTCTTAACCCCAAACATTCCTCATAGATTGATGCTTACATCACAACTGTGTTATAAAAAGATGTGATAACAATCCCGATTGATGTTACTTAAACAATAAACTACTTTCATCACATTAGAATACATTACTTACACTGTTACGCACCTTTAACATGATTTCTACCATTAGATAATTGATAGAAAATGTTGATGTGGTTAACAGTTAAAATAAAATATTATTTTCTTGTCACATAAATTGACCCCTAGATTGCCACATTAGCATAACTAAAAAATAAAAATAAAAAATAAAAAATTATAAGTGAACCTCAGGCAAGCAGGTGAGGCTCAATTTGGGATCAAAATCCCTATCAGTAGCACAATTTCATCCTCAGCCTATAGGTAAAAAATCTCTCTCTCTCTCTCCCTCTCTCTCTCTGGAAAATAAGTTTCTTCTTTTGCCTTCAAATTGTGGCAAGACCGACCTGAATGTTCTATAAGCATTTTCCCCTAGGAAATTATAGCAAACCTGGGAGCAAGGTTGAACTACTTTAGGTTGAAAAATCAAAGGAAGACTTTTACTTAGACTTTGAAAAGTATAGTTTCTCATGTTATAGTTAGACTATTAAACTTAGTCTATTCCATTTATTGGTTGCATGAATCCAATAAGATATGTTGACATTAGTCTTTTTCTTTATAATGAATCATTATTTTCATTCTCTTACTTGGAGTTGGTGATATTACTAGACTTTTTTTTTCCTTCTTTTTTAAAGATAGTTTCAACCTAGTCTTTATTCTTTATTCATATATTCACTTTTCAAAACAGCTCACATCAGATTATCTATTTTATACTACAATTTTATTAAAATATTAATTTTTCTTGATTTTTTAATTGTTTCTCTTTCATCGCATATAACAACCATCATCTATTTTCTTCTTTTATCATCAGGATATGTAAAAAAAAAAAAGATGAAAAATGAATAGTGTTAGTGTAAATTAATATGGTTATTATAGCAATTTTTCAAATTTACACATTTTTAGCTTGATTGATGTGGGTGATTTTGAGTCTTAGATGTGAAAAATTGAGAAATTTTTTTTTTCTTGCATTTTAATGCAAATGCTCTTAGTGACAACATTTAATCATCTTAACCCCAACCATTCCTCATAGATTGATGCTTACATCAAAACTATGTTACAAAAAAACGTGATAACAAATCTGATTGATGTTACTTAAACAAAAAACTACTCTCATCATATTGGAATACATTACTTATATCATTGTGTACCTTTGGCATGATGGTTCTTCCACAAGTATAAGTTATAGTAAAGTGAAGGAGTAAAAGTCGGAGTTCAAATCTCTAAAATGGAACTTTACGCACACATATTAGACTAGATGAGGATTTCTATTTCAAATAAAGAAAAAAATGCATTACTTATAACAAATTATGGTTTTACATCTATTTATTACTATAATTGTTATTAATTTTTGAGTTATGTTTACTAATTACAATTCGGGGTAAATTACTTATTTGGTCCTCAACTTTTATGCTATGTGTCAATTTAGTCCCTAAACTCTTAAATATGTCAATTTGGTTCTTAACCTTTTGATATTATGTCAAAACGATTTCTACCATTAGGTGATTGATGGAAAATGTTGATATAACTAGCAGCCAAAATAAAATATAATTCTCTTGTCACATAAATTCATATCTTGATGAGTTTTGCATTGGCTTTTAGCTTTTATATATAGCTTTTTAAAACCTTACTTTTTTTCTGCTTTTTCTCACTTTTAAAAAAAAAAATTAAGATATCAGTATACTTTAACACACTTTCGACAAAAAATTTTCAATAAAAAGATAAATAAATGGTTCTCAAATGAACAGTTAGATTGCCACATCAGCATAACGTAAAAATACTAGAGGCTCAATTTGGGATCAAAATCCCTAAGAGTAGCACAATTTCATCTTCAGCCTATGGGCAAAATCTCTCTATCTAAAATAGGTTTCATTTTCAGCCTTTAAATTGTGGGAAGACCGACCTGAATGTTCTATAAGCATTTTCCCCTAGGAAATTAAAGCAAACTTGGGAGCACAGTTGAACTACTTTCGGTAGAAAAATCAAAGGAAGACTTGTACTTAGACTTTGAAAGTAGTTTCTCGTGCAATAGCTAGGCTTCATCCTCTTTAATAAAGGGCCACTAGTTTTTAAGGCTTCATGCACTTTTAAGTCCTCTCTTCAGCAACCTCTAGCAATAATAATGTGCAACTCTGTCCTATTTGAAGTTTGATTGGATCTATTTTAATTGATTTCGGATTTTGGACTGTGATCACCCAAAAGACCCCACTCTTGCAAAACACATAATGCAAAGATACAAGAAATTTTTATAAGAATATCCATACACATTCACTTAAGCAAGTACAAATGTTAAATATCCAAGCTCAAATTGAAATTTTATTGTCACCTACAGCCTACAAGACAACAACAACAATATTAGATAAAGAAACACATATTAGTATCAGCGGAACCACATACTAATACCAATAAATGGCCACAGAAATGACCAAGATTCAATCCCCCATAAAAATCAAACTACTAATATTAGTTATTGGGTGATAAAATTTATTAAAACAATGCAAATTACCCCATTAGCCAAGCAATAAAGATGGTATAGTGAAAAGTCACCATGGTCCTGATAGAACTGAAGGCAATAATAGAGTAACAGCAAGAATATACTCATCCTGGTTTTCAACACCAGCCCTCATGTTTGGTGAATATGGATTTGAGAAGAAATAATTAATCTAGGCTAGATTCAACATTCACACCTTCTCAAACCTTCACAATCATGGACATGGAAGACCTCCTTGTGAAATCATTTTGTAAACACCATGCTGCAATCCTCATCATATTCACAACTTTAGCTCCATGTAATTGCATATCTTCACTGTACTTATCAACCAAATCCAACAATCAATCTTCCTCAATATTTTTCCTGAAAAGATCAAGTAGATGCATTTTTTCCTCTAGCTGAGAGCAATCCAAATTTCTCCTTCCACACAAAATCTCCAGGAGCACTACTCCAAAACTATATATATCTACTTTTTCTGTAATCACTGAACTCAATCATTCTGGAGCCATATAGTCAGGAGTTCCTCTCATGGTTGTCACAACTTGGCTTTGGTCATGGTCAACTAATTTAGACAACCCAAAATCAAAGACTTTTGCATTAAAATTCTCATCTAAGAGGATCTTATGTGGTTTTATATGTAAGTGAACTATCTTCTGCTTGCAATCCTCATGCAAATAAGTTAGCCCCCTTGCAATTTCAAGGACAATCTTCTTTCTATGTTGCCAATCAAGCAACATATTATACACCAACCACAACTTAACTATTAATCTATATATACTAACATATTATACACCAATCACAATAACTTAACGTAATAGTTGAATGTGAAATTCAATTTGTCAAAAAAAAGAAAAGAAAGTGAAATTGGGTGTATTCATGGACTAAAAATTTCATTATTCAAACAAAACAAAATCTGCAATCCTATTTTCTCATTTGATCATCTCCCCCACTCCGACCCAAGTCCCTCACTCCCTCTGCTTACTGTGTGGCTGACAACTCTCACCATTGCAGTTTATTGAGTGGTTGTATAGATTGTATATATCAGTGTAGATTGTATAGTGTTTGTATCTGTTACTTGTAGTTTTGTATATATAGAAGTAAACTACAACAGCATAGCATAATTAGTCATGAAACGATTGTCGTTTATAGTGTATAGGTTAATGAGTTAGTTACAGGTTCATTACACATGTACATTTAGTATTGGATAGTTAGTTGGATACTCTGTTCTCACTATCTAAAGAACAGAGTATGATAAGCTTATTAAAATGAATTCATTTTTTCACAAGTTTCATATTGCTCTATCTCTCTCTCAGTGTGTTTACATTTCTCCATTGATGAACCTTCGAAGCTTGTATGAAATTCAATATGGTATCAGAGCATGAACTAGTTTAGAGATCATTCCAGTCTGGTATTCTCTGATTCTTCCTAGTTCAATTATGTTCTTTCTTGATTTCTTAATGCTTCTTTTAGATCAACTAGAAATTTACCTCATTGTGTTTCTGTTGATTCTTGCATTAAGATCATCATCTTCTAGGTCTTGATTTCTTTAATGTGTTGAAATCTTGATCTTGATTCTTCGATTCATAATTGAAATTGAAATCTCCAATCTTAGGGTTTCAATTTTTTTTTTCTTCTTCGATTTTAGGGTTGTTTCATTCCCAATCTACAACTTTCTGTTGTAATTTCATCAAGATTGTGAGTTGCATCTTGACTTGATTTACCTTTACATCACCCTATAGAATCCATTTCTTGTTTCTTGAAGGATTCTCAAGAAAATTAATTCTTGATTTTCTTTTGCTTGGGACTTTGAATCTTCATCATTTTCTTTGATAATATTGCACTAAGTATGACTGAGAGTACCTCTAGTGCTACTACTCCCACTGTCCAGCCTTGGGAAAACACATCCAGTCCCTATTTCTTATCTAGTGGAGATAACCCAGGTGTTTCTTTGGTGATTCAACCTCTCACTGAAGAAAACTATAACACCTGGAGTAGGGCCATTCTCATCTCTTTGGATGCCAAAACCAAATTGGGTTTCATTGATGGTTCTATCCCTAAGCCTCAATCTGTTGATCACCCATATTACAGAGCTTGGTGTAAATGCAACAGTACTGTCCTAGCCTGGTTGTTTAATTCTATTTCTAAAGATTTACAATCAAGTATAGTCTACTTCAAGATTGCCAGAGATGTATGGCTTGACTTACAATACAGATTTGGCCAAGGAAATGGACCTAAATTTTTGACTTAAGAAAAGAGATTAGTTCTTTGACACAAGAAGACTTTACCATTAATGCATACTACGTAAAATTCAAGGGACTTTGGGATGAATTTTCCAATTATCATGAAGTTGAGGATTGTACTATGTCTTTTCTGATGGGGCTGAATGAGACATATGTAGCTGTTAGAGGCCAAATTCTCCTTATGGAACCTATGCCTTCCTTGAGCAAAGTGTTCTCTCTTTTGCTTCAAGATGAGAAGCAGAGAAAAGTGGGCGCTGGGAAGAAAGTCTTGGTTGATGAATCAGCAACTTTAGCAGCTTTTGGGTCCAAATCTGGTAACACCAAGAATTTTACTAAGTCCAAGAATGGTAGACCACAATGTACTCACTGTGGAGCCATGGGGCATGTAGTTGATAAGTGTTACAAGCTGCATGGATATCCACCTGGGTATAAGTTCAAGAACAAGGGTGGTCAACCTCCTTTTGCAAACAATGTCATTGCTGCTGAAGATCATGCTAGTGAACCTGTCACACTCACCAAGGTTCAATATTAGCAATTGATTGGATTGTTGAATTCTCAATGTCACTTTGGCACTCAAGCACCGCCAGAGACATGTTTGGACAATGCTCACCAAGCTGCCACCATCATTACTCAGCCTTTATTGGATGTTCAAGCCCAAACCGTATCAGGTATTTGTTTTTCCCATTCTTTTGAACATTCAGTCTTTTCTTCTAGTGTCAATACCTCTCATATCAGTTCATATGATTGGATTCTTGATAGTGGTGCAACAGACCACATGGTACATTCTATTCATTTCTTCACTTCTATTACTTCTTCCGTTCAGATTTCAGTTAGACTTCCTAATGTTGATATGGTTAAGGTGGCTCATATTGGAACTGTTAAAGTTTCAGCAACTTTAACTTTAGAACATGTCCTTTGTATTCCTAGTTTTTCTTTCAATCTTATTTCTATCAATAAGCTGGCCCAAAACCCTTCTTGCTGTTGTATTTTCCTTTCTCATTATTGATTTCTTCAAGACTTATTGCATTGGAAGATGATTGGGTTGGTAAGAGACATGGAGGACTATATACCTTGCAGTACACTGATTCATTCACCTTACCACATTCTGTTTCAGAGATTTTATCCAGATTACCCTCCTTTCTTTGTAATAAAAGTGTCAATGTCTGTAATCTTGACTCTTCTCATTCTGTTGATACTTCAAGTGCTGTTGTTAGATTGTGGAATTATAGATTGGGTCACCCATCTTCATAAAGACTAGCTTTGTTGAAACATATTGTACCTGATCTAACTTCTTGCAATAATAACAATTCCTTTGATTGTTTTGTCTGCCCTTTAGCTAAGCAACACAAATTGCCTTTTCCTAAATCTATAAGTGTTTCTTTATCTTGTTTTGATTTGATCCATGCTGATATTTGTGGACCTTATTCTGCTCCTTCATTGAATGGCTCAAGATATTTTCTTACTTTGGTTGATGATCATAGTAGATGTACTTGGGTTTATTTAATGAAACTTAAATCTGAAGCTTCTTCCTTGATTCAAACCTTTTTTCAAATGATCCTTAACCAATTCAAGGTGTCCATTAAGGTGATTAGGAGTGACAATGGTCCTGAGTTTGCTCTTTCTTCATTTTATGCTTCCAATGGTATTTTACATTAGCTGTCTTGTGTTGAAACACCACAACAAAATGCTATTGTTGAAAGAATACATTAGCATTTGTTGAATGTTGCTAGGGCCTTAAGATTTCATGCAAATTTACCTTTAAAATTCTGGGGGGATTGAGTTCTTACAGCCACATATCTTATCAACAGACTTCCTAGTCCTCTTCTAGGTAATCTTACTCCTTATCAAAAACTTTTGGGTCATCCTCCATCATACCAGCATCTTAAATCCTTTGGTTGCCTATGTTATGCCTCTACTTTAACTAGGAACAGATCCAAGTTTGCTCCTAGAGCAAAGGCATGCATCTTTCTTGGATATCCTTTTGGAACCAAAGGGTATAAGTTGTATGATTTGTCCAATAAAAATGTTTTTCTTTCTAGAGATGTCATCTTCAAAGAATCTATTTTTCCTTTTAAACATTGGCTGCCTAAATCTATTCCTAGCTCTTCTTCCATTTCTCACAATATGTTTCCATCTCAAACTTCACTTCCAGAATCCATCCCTTCTATTTCTGCTGAATTTTCTCTTCCTTTCACTCCTGTTGACACTATTGTACCTCTTGATGAATTTCCAGACCTTGTTCATCCTGACTTAGACACTTCTCCACTTGTTCCTACTGCTCCACCTGATTTCTCTAATCTTGCTGCTCCCTTACTTGATTTACCTGTTGTTAGAAGGTCCACTAGGTCTCATAAACCTCTCAAATATCTTCATGATTATCATTGCAATTTAGCTTCCACTACCATTCTTAATCACCACTGCAATTTGGTTTCAGCTTCACTCATACCTTCCTATGATTCCATTGATAGTCCAGGTATTCTCTATACACTTTCCTCTACTCTCTTATTCTAAATTATCTAATGCCCATAGAGCCTTTTTTGTTGCCTTGTCCATTGCCAAAGAACCCACTTCATATGCTGCAGCTTTACTTGATCCCTTGTGGCAAGTTGCCATAAAGGCTGAGATTTATGCTCTTTAGGTTAATAAAACTTGGGTCAAGACCAAACTGCCTCCTGGTAAAGTGCCTATTGGGTGCAAGTGAGTATACAAAATTAAGCTTAAAGCTGATGGCTCCATAGAGAGGTACAAGGCTAGACTGGTTGCTAAAGGCTTTACTCAAACTGAGGGAATTGATTATTATGAAACCTTCCCTCCTGTGATGAAGTTTGTAACAGTTAGAACTCTCTTGGCTGTGGCTGCTGTGCATGGTTGGCATTTGTCTCAATTAGATGTAAATAATGCTTTTTTGTCTGGGGAGTTGAATGAGGAGGTGTATATGGTTCCTCCTCTTGGATTTGGTAGCAAGGGGGAGGTGTGCAAACTCACTAAGTCACTTTATGGCTTGAAGCAGGCAAGCAGGCAGTGGTTTGCCAAGCTCTCATCCACTCTCCTTGATCATGGTTTTCTCCAATCTAAGTCAGACTATTTTGTCTTCACTAAGGTCAGTAAGGGTTCAATTCTCATCTTGCTAGTCTATGTAGATGACATTCTAATAGCTAGCAATAATGTGGAGGCAGTCAATACTTTCAAGGTTTTTCTAGATGACAAGTTCAAGCTCAAAGATCTTGGTACCTTGAAATATTTCTTGGGCCTTGAGGTTGCAAGGACTGAAAAAGGCATCAGCTTGTGTCAAAGGAAATTCATTTTAGAACTACTTTCTGATACAGGTCTACTAGCAAGCCTGCTGATGTGCCCATGGATCAATCAGCTAAGTTTAGAAGCTCAATGGGAGAAGATGTTCCAGATCCATCTTTATATAGAAGAATTATAGGCAAACTGATTTATTTGACTCTGACCAGGCCGGATATCTACTACTCAGTGCATAAACTGAGTCAGTTTATAAGTTCCCCTAAAATTCCACATCTACAAGCAGCATATAAGGTACTTAAGTATCTTAAGAAGGCACCAGGACAGGGCTTATTTCTCTCATCAAGTTCTGAATTGAGACTAAAAGCTTATTGTGATGCTGACTGGGCAGCTTATCCAGATACCAGAAGATCAGTTTCAGGCTTCTATGTCTTCCTAGGTGATTCCCTCATATCCTGGAAATGCAAAAAGCAGCAAGTGGTGTCCAAATCATCTGCAGAATCAGAGTATCGAGCAATGGCTACTGTCACAAGTGAAGTTATTTGGTTGTTGGCCTTGCTTAAAACCTTTGGTTTAGATAACAATCAGCCAGCCTCTCTGTACTGTGATAACAAGGCAGCCTTGTACATTGCTGCAAATCTAGTATTCCATGAGCGTACAAAGCACATAGAGGTTGACTGCCACTTTATTTGAAGTAAGTTTCAAGATGGAGTGAATAAGACATTTCATGTTCCTACTAGACACCAGATTGCTGACTACTTCACGAAGGCATTTGGATACAAGCAATTCTACTTCCTTTTATCCAAGATGAACATAATCAACATTTATGGTTCATCTTGAGGGGGAGTATTGAGTGGTTGTATAGATTGTATATATCAGTGTAGATTGTACAGTGTTTGTATATGTTACTTGTAGTTTTGTATATATAGAAGTAAACTACAATAGCATAGCATAATTAGTCATGAAACGATTGTCGTTTATAGTGTATAGGTTAATGAGTTAGTTACAGGTTCATTACATGTGTACATTTAGTATTGGATAGTTAGTTGGATACTCTATTCTCACTATATAAAGAATAGAGTATGATAAGCTTATTAAAATGAATTCATTTTTTCACAAGTTTTGTATTGCTCTATCTCTCTCTCAGTGTGTTTACATTTCTCCACTAATGAACCTTCGGAGCTTGTATGAAATTCAATACAGTTGTCATGGCAATAATATTCCTTGGTAAAATACCTCATCTTGGCAGGTAGATTTTAAGAGAAATGCTAGGTCCACAACAAATTATAAGTATTAAGTTGTTCAAATTAGAACCAATAATAACTTATGACCTATATTTTGTTATGAAAGTATTGTGAAAATGTTGTAGACGTAACAAAATTTCAAATTTTAATATAGCTCATTCGTCTTCAAATATAAAGATATTAAAACCTTAGGCACTGCTATTGTAGTTGTCATGCCAATAATGTTCATGTTCTTAAAATATGTTAACTGAACAATAAGCATGCTAAACTTTTTCCTCTTTGCAGTTTTACTGGATCTATTGTAACTGATTTTGGATTTTATACAGTAATATGGGGGTAAGCCAAGGACAAAGTCATGGCTGCTGACAACGTTCATAGCTTGGAGTCATCCACCCAAAAGACCCCACTCTTGCAAAACACATGGTGCAAAAGATACAAGAAAGTTTTATAATAATATCCATACACTTTTCCTTTTTTTTTTTTTTTTTTTTTTTTTTTGTTTAGATAATAATATCCATACACATACACTTAATCTGAGAGCTACTAAAATATTAAAAGCCCACTACTAAGATACCATCAACAATGAGTAATTTTTGCTTTTGGCACGTGGCGTCACACTACTCCCACCATATTTGGAATGGCAAGATTAAAAAGGCTAATGCTGCATACCTAAAACGAAAAATTGTAGGACTACATTACAAAAAAAAAAAAAAAAAAAAAAAAAAAATTGTGGCAACATTTTTTTTTTTACGTAGGACTAAAAAAAAAAAAATTGCCACAATTGTCTGTGTAATAGGCTCTGAATGGTGGAGAAAAAAAGATGGGTTCATATGAAAGTAACAAATAGTCAATCACAATCCTACATAAGATAATTATGGCAAAAGTCATGACTTTTTATGTGGTTATAAAATTACTCTACTTAAAATATTGTACAATTTAGGCATGGTACATGAGAGAAAGCACATGATCATAGGATTAGGCTTAAATATCTATGATATATTATACTATTGATTTTTTTTTTTTTGGCATGATGTGATAGAATTTTAATCTATGGCATCCACTCCCTTATAATTGCTCTTTATCATCGAGCTAAAATACTAATAAATTTTTGGTATAAGCAGGATTTGAACCCCAAATATTTAATTTAATAATAAAATTTTTTTTAATTGAGTTAATTGGAACTTACTTTTTTTTTTTATATATATATAAAATTGAAATTCTACTCTAACATAATCTAAGTGTATATGTGTGTAAAACTCTCTCCTAGAGACTTGAACCCCGACCCTTGCACTCCACAAGCATTTATACTTATGGAGTGACTATCGCACCAAAGTGTGCGATAGTATTTGGAACCTACTTCTAATATTGAAGGTTAATAAACCGAAATAATTACAAATTTCAAGATTATAGTTTATCCTTTGGCGTTTTGCCTAGTAATCAAATTCCTTCCCTTGAGTCATGATTCATCTCTTTTCTTCTTCTTCTTTTTTCCTCTTTTTTTTTCTCTTTTTTTTTTCATCCATATTGGTCAAATTTCATAAACTAGGGCATAAAGCGCCAGTTTGAAGCTATAACTTTGAAATGACATTTTCCTAATTATGGATTAGAATTTACAATTTAAAATTTATAGCTTATTCCTACAATCAATCTGTTAACCAATTACAATAACAAAAACAAAACCAAAACTTATTCCCACATGCCAATCAATCATTCTCAAGTGACTTAAACCAGGACAGTTTGAACTAGATAGAAGATATATAAAATTATGAATAATATCTCAGTAGGACTGCAACATTTGTACAAACTTACTAAAACAATACTATTTATTATGCATCGGTCTTTAGGTAGAAATGCAACAATACGACAAATAGTCTACAACTTGCATTGAAATTTTAGTGTCACCCACATGACAACAACAATATTAAATAAAGAAACGCATATTAGTATCAGCAGAGCCATCCACTACTACCAATAAATGGCCACAGGAATGACCAAGATTCAAACCCCAAGAAATTCGCACTACTAATATTAGTTATTGGATGATAGAATTTATTAAAACTAAGCAAAAATTACCTCATTAAATAAGCAATAAAGATAGTATAGTGAAAAGTCACCGTGGTCCTGATAAAACCGAAGGCGATAATGGAGTAGCAGCAATGATATGTACTTCCTAGTTTCCAACTCCACCTCTCATGTTTGGTAAAGATGGACTTCAGAAGAAATAATCTAGATCAGATTCAACATCCACAACACCCTCTAGGACCTTAACCACCATGGACATGGAAGGCCACTTTCTAATATCATTTTGCAAACACCATGCTGCAACCCTCATCGATCATATTCACAACTTCAACTCCATGTCATTGCATATCTTCACTATAGTTATCAACCAAATCCAACAACTGATCATTCTCAATATTCTTTCTGAAAAGATCAAGTAGATGCATTACTTCTTTTGGCTGAGAGTGATCTGAATTTCTCCTCCCACACAAAATCTCCAAGAGCATAACACCGAAGCTATAGACATCTACTTTTTCTGTAATCACTGAACTCAACCATTCTGGAACCATATAGCCAGGAGTCCTTCTCATGGTTGTCACAGCTTGGCTCTTGTCATGATCAACTAGTTTAGACAACTCAAAATCAGAGACTTTGGCATTAAAATTCTCATCTAAGAGGATATGTGGTTTTATATCTAAGTAAACTATCTTCTGTTTGCAGTCCTCATGTAAATAAGTTAGTCCCCTTGCAATGTCAAGAACAATCTTCTTTCTATGTTGCCAATCAAGCAACATTTTAGGATTTTTGTGAAATACCCATCTATCTAAAGACCTATTAGACATGTACGCATAAACAAGAAGCTTATGATATTTCTCAGTACAAAATCCAAATAGTCTCACCAAATTGATATGATGGATGCTGCCAATTGTCTCTACCTCTACCAAAAACGATTTCTTTATTTTACTAAAACCATCAAGACATTTCATTGCAACTTTTGTGCTATAAGGTAGAGTCCCTTCAAAAATAGTGCCAAATCCTCCCCCACCGAGCCCCTTATTGAAATTTTTGTTATTGCTTGCAAATCATCATAAGCATATCTTGTGGACATCCCTAGTACATGATCCAAATAATACTCCTCAACTTCATCTGCATTTTCCTTCTTCCAAAATAGTAAAGCAAAGATTCCAATTAAAAGAAGCATAACAATCAAAGATCCAAGGCTAGATCCCACTATTGTTTGCTTATTTTTTTTGGCTTGTTTGTTGTCTACGAGGATTTGGACTCGAGACCTTTTGGACCTTAATGTATACTTTAAAGTCAATATAATCTTGATCGATGGCCATGAGTGAAAAAAATTGGGATAGTAAATAGCAATTCCCTAAGCTTTTGCTCGAATTATAAAAAGCAGCTTTGCATGAACAATTTTTTAAGCAAGCCTGTTTACAACTATCTAAATTCATATGTTGGTGATCTGGATTTAAACTTGGGGGGTTTTGAGTAAAAGGAAAGTATATGATGTTCTGGAGTTCTAAAAGAATGTGATTTTTGGAAGCTTCACAAGACAAGGGAGTAATCAAGGAATGAGGTGATATAACTGTATAAGGTGTTTCGGATGCAGGGGCCCACCCTCACGTGAATATGAGGATGCATGCATCCGAAACACCTTGTAAGTTGTAACTGAATACAAATGAACCATCATGAACCACCAGTTCTGTTGACTATTTTCACCAATCCAGCACCAAGTAATGTTTAGGCTTAGGTAGCAGTCCATGTACTACAGTATCATGGTTTGAGAATTAAGCATGATTGAAATTGAGTTTTTTGGCCTCGCTCAGAAATAATTACACATGGCTTGAATTGAAAGGTTTTTATTTCAAAAAAGAAATTCAGAATACACTGAAAAATCAAAGGTGAATACATCTACAACACAAGTACATGAGGCCGGACACTATCTTTTCCAACAGCTACAACCTGAGAAATCATATGAACTAGCTACTCACTATATACACCCGAACTCTATATAACAAACCCCAAAATCTACAAAATTCATTTAGGAAAAAAAAAAAAAAAAACACCCTACAGAATTCTTATCAGTCTCTACTGTCATATATAAACACATTGCTTTTACATTTTCATTATTTGCAGATCTGCATTTCCAAGGGTGGATAATCTCTAAATGATCCCACTGTACAAAGTTTAATGAGAAAAAAGCAATATTTTGCAAAAGCAGAAATATCAAAATTCTTAGTGGTTTCAGTTTTATTGATTTACCACCAGGGGAAAACAAAACAAACTGAACTTGATGATTCCCACCAACCAGTCAATATGTGTCACCATCTGACTTTTTCCACAAGCAAAAGCAATGATGGCATTACTGAGAGATATTAATATGAATGAATGGTTTTAATATATATACTATATAGTCCCAAGATTCTGGGATGGGTTAGGAATTCTCAATAGACTAATCAATTTTGATCATATATATTTTTGTTCTATTAATATATATATATATATATATATTTCTCTATTCGTTGATAGATCCTTTTTCCTCTATAGACCAAAAGCAAAACCAATAATGCTGCATAGATATAATAGAAATCAGTGAGAGAGAGAGAGAGAGAGAGAGAGAGAGAGAGAGAGAGAGAGAGAGAGAGAGAGAGAGATGGCATAGAACAGTTGTTACAAGGATGTTCTGCCATTTTCAGCCATGGTTGCAGTAGAGTGGACAAAGGTGGTCTTAAACATCTTGTTCAAAGAAGAAAGTTTGAAAGGGTTGAGTTACTATGCCTTATCCACTCTTGTTCTTCTTCCCTTGGCCTTCATAATCTTTCAACGGTCTGTCTCTTAATTTGATTCTCTAGACTGTACACAGTTTTTGATAAACCAATGAAAAATACTTGCTCTTAAAAAAAAATTTCTTACTGATTTTTTATATTATATATTTAGAACTACAGATCTTCCAACATTCAAGTTGTCTGTCCTCTCGGATTTAGGCCAGTCACAGATTTGCTGTCAATGTTTGTTGACCACACTTTAATTCCATTAGCATCTTTTAACACCAAACCTTTTTTTGAAGTAAGCTGCAAAGTCGTTGCATTAATGCTTGGGTTAGCAGACCACAATACTTTTGGACTATCAGATTTCGAAATTTTGTCAGATTGGTAAGAAAGAGAGAAAATGGCAAAGAGATGAGTGTTGCACGACGTTTGTTCACAGTAGAAGCCACAACCACAAGCACCGTAAACTTCATCGGAGGATCTAGGGGCGTAGCCAGGAATACATGCTTGGGGGGGGCCGGGTTGTAACAGAGATATACCAAATATAATTTTTAAGTCTATTGGATACAAAATTATCAACTTTTATATATTATTATATACTTGAACATGTTGGGAATTCGACCGAAATTTCAAACCTGTGAGAAACAAAAAAATAGAAAAAACAAAACGCCAAAAGTAAAACAATCACACGCACAAGACAGTATTTACGTGGTTCGGCAATTTGCCTATGTCCACAGAGTTGCAGGGATTTCACTATTATCAAAGAAAATTACAATGTGTGGCTACAGTGTTTTTCTTTCTCAAAAACAACAACAAGACAAAACCCCAATCACCAAAAAAAACAGCTTTTATATCCTGCGCACAGGATTCACAATGGGTTACAAAACGGGCCAAAAAATTTTTGTCGGCCCAAGCCTCCGCTCCATGGACTAAGCCTCAGTAAATCTCCCATTATTCGGGTCAGGTCGGGTCATCAACCGAATCAAATCATGCCTGACGACGATTTTTCATGGAATAAAATTCATCCATTATCATCTCTATAGTGAAATTCCCTGCAATTTCCTTCTCTATATAAATTATCATATTATCTGCCAAAAACTCATCCTCCATTCTATTGCGAAGTCTTGTTTTTAACAACTTCATAGCTGAGAAAGCTCGTTCTGTAGTTGCTGTAGAAACTGGAAGGGTCAACACAAGACGAATAAGTCTATCAATCAAAAAATATATTTGAGACTTTCCTGAAATTTTTAATCCCCTACATAGCTCGGAAATTGTACTCATATTCTGAAAATCTGGATGTTTTATCACATCAAGCTCATAATGTCGCAATTGAGACTCCAAAAGTTCTTGTTCATGTTCAGTGAAATCTTGAGGATAATATTTCTTAACCAAATTGCATATATCAACAATCTTGAATAATCTAAAAGCATCCTTGGGATTTAAAGCTGAACTAAAAATGACAAGTTCCGTTGTTAGCTCACAAAATCTACTTTTCAATTCTTGCAATTGAAAGTCTATTGCAACTGTAAATATGCCAATTCTAAAATGATGTTCCATTGTTAAATCGTCATCTTGACGACGATATCTACCTCGACCTTTAGTGTAACGAGCATTCATATCAGGAATATCAATTTCATGTTGCTCACAAAATGATATAACACTAGCAAGTAAAGGCTCCCATCCATCATCTCTCAACTTTTGAATAAGTGATTTTGTAGTTGAAACTAAATGCATGGCATTTAAAAGGTCTTGAGATTGTTGTTGCAAAGCTTGACAAAGAACATTAGTAATTCCCATTGTCTCTTTCATCAAATGCAAGATTAAAATAAATTCAAATGATGTTAATACCTGATAAGCTCCCTCAGCATCACCGCGTTGTTTATAATTAGCTCCTTCCTCAAAAATAGTGTTGATAACTTTGCAAGTAGCATCAAACATTTTAATCAAACTACAAATAGATTGAAAATGAGATCCCCACCTAGTATCTCCAGCTCGTTGTAAAGTACCAATCTGATTTGCACCTCTTCCAGTCTCAATTTCATTAGAAGCAATCATATTCTCAACTTGTTCTGCTTGAGCATGTTGCAATTCATCACTATGCTTACTAGAACCAACAACAATATTGATAATATTGACCAAATGATCAAAGAATTGATGAACATCTTTTACTTCTCTAGATGCTGTAACTAGAGCTAATTGCAACCTATGAGCCATACAATGTACATAATAAGCATATGGACAATCTTTAAGAAAAAGAGCTTGTAATCCATTCCATTCACCACGCATGTTACTAGCCCCATCATATCCTTGACCTCGAATATTTTCAATGTGGAGGTTATAACGAGAAAGGACAGCACATATCTCATTCTTTAAAGTCAATGCAGTAGTGTCTCTAACATGCACAACATAAAAAAAACGCTCTTTAATAAAACCTTCTTTATCAACAAATCTCAAAAATGATGGCCATTTGCTCTCTCTTCGACTCATCCCGAGCTTCATCAACAAGAATACAGAATTTTGCATCTCCAATTTCTTCACGAATAGCATTTCGCACATTATTAGCAAGAATATGCAAAATCTCCTTTTGAATTGTGGGTGATGTATATTTAGCATTTCCAAGAGCATTTTCCAAGACAACACTAGCTACTTTGTCATTAAAAGTTGATGTCAATTTTATCAATTCAATAAAATTGCCTCTATTTTTTGAATCAAGGCTTTCATCATGACCTCTAAAAGCACAAGCTTGGAATGCTAGCCATCGAGCACACTCTATTGAGGTTTTGAGCCGCAACCGATTATTCTCTAATTCTTTTGACGTTTGTTTCTCAATTAGCTTGTCAATATGTCGTGAATAATTCTGTAAATCCTCACAACATTTCACAGCATTTTTATGTGGAGAGTTTGGTTCTTTCCCTTCATGACGAATTAAAGGACAATTCATTCCATCTTTCACCTTTTTCCAATTATTAAAACCTGTTGAAATGAACACATCTGATCCGGGACGACCTATTGGTTTCTTACTAAAAAGGTAGCAAGGAAAACAATATAATGCATCCGTTGTAGGTGAGTATTCCAACCAATCCTTATGTGAAACAAACCATGAAGGTTGAAATCGACGACGATGAGTATCATCATTGTATGGAAAGACTATATTTTCAGGTTGGTATGGACCTTCTATGAGATAAGCTCATCGAATTTCATCTTGTTTGTTGATAGGAAATTCACATATTTGTTTACGTGTTCCTGGATCACGATCTATCTCTTCAGATTGAAGTTTTGGACATTTGGAGGTGTGTTCATCAGGCATCGAAGTATTAACATTTGTTTCTACAGCCACAGGTGTCCTAATTTCTGAATTACTAACATCTTTTTTCTTAAAGAATGCATCAATTGTTTTTTGTTTGCTCATAATTCTTTTAACTTTAAGAATATGACTCAATTAACCTGAAAAGAATTTTAAAAAATAAAATTTTAATTAGAAATTTTTGCTTAGTTATATGAATATTATTCATACTCAAGGAAAAAACAAAATTTTTACTATAATTTAAACAGTCAACCCATTTTTAATACAACTTTAATTAATAATAACCCCTCAAATAATTTAATTAATTTATCTTTTATAATGTATTGGTTAATTTAATTATATAACTTTAATTATTGTTGTTTAGCATAACAATAAACTATATTGTTTTAATTTATTTGTCATTAATTATAATGCTTTAATCCTAGTTGGTAATTACGCAATATAGTTTTAATTTATTTGTCATTAATTTTAGCATAACATATCCTTTGTTACAATTCCTAAAATATAGCAATAAATAATTAAACAATTCTTAAAAATTTGCAATAAATAATAGCTAATAATTTAATTACTAACTTTTGAATAAATATTAATTATTATTTAATAATGTTGGTTTACACTAAAAACTAACACATTGACCATTGACCAACAATGAGGAATAACCGGATAAGATAAAGACAAACAGGAAAAAAAAAAAAAAAAAAATCAACCAATGAATGATTGAGATGTATTCAGCCAAAAAAATAAAAAGAATGAGTGAGAATGTGAGATGATATTAAAGCTAAAAGAATAAAAGGGCTAGGCAGAACAGGATTCATAAACAGTCTAAACTCTAAAGCATTCGGTGAGATAGAGAGAGACTGAGAGAGAGAGAGAGAGAGTCAGAGAGAAAAACCTTGAGGGAGGGCCGGACTGCTGGAGCCGGAGCCGGAGTGGAGGAAGCAACTAGTCAACGGCAGATCTCCGACGGCGATGAGTGATGACCGATCTACCGTCTGGCGTCGACGATCTACAAAGATTTCGTTCCATTTTTCATTTTAGTGACAGTGAGATAAAGAGAGAGAGAAAAAGAGAGAAAAAGAGAGAAATACCCTTGAGGGAGGGCCGAAGGGAGCACCGGAGCAGAGGCCGATCTCCGATCTGCGATGAGGGACGAGCGACGACGGCGACGACGAGCGAGCTGCGGCGTCGCGGCGACGTGACCGTGGGTTTGCTGGGGTTTGGTTTTTATTTGTGTATTTGGGATTTTTTTTTTTTTTTAGATAAAAACCTCTGTCTCTCTGTGTTCGTTGTGTTTCTCTCTGTGTTTGGTTTGTTGTTGAGTGTTGAGTTTGGTTTGCTGTTGAGCTTGATTTGCTCTGTATAGGCAGTATCGGGCATTGTGGTATCTACCACCGATTTGATTTCTCTGCCAGCGACGTGATGGTTGGATTTTCTGTAGTATTTTTTTTTTTTTCACGGTTGAGACGTGATGGTTGGATTTTCTGTAATTTTTTTTTTTTTTTTCACGGTTGAGAATGCGTGGGCTTGCCGTGAGCGAGCTACTGGGCTTGCCGTGAGCGAGCTACTGGGCTCACCGTGGGCTTCTCTGTGAATTTTTTTTTTTCAGATTTTAGTTCAATTTTTTTGGGTTTTTTTTTTTTTTTTTTTTTGCTTGAAAGTAGAACAGATAATTTTTTTTTTTTTTTTTTATTTAATCTGAGGATGTTACTAATTTTTGATTGAGGCCTGGGAGAATGGGTGAGAAATTGGGAGGGGGGGCCGGCTGCCTAAGGTTGGGGGGGCCTAATTATTTTTTCTTCATAGGCTAATGGGAAAAAATTTTTTTTTGCAGGGGCCTTGGCCCCCCCAAGCCACTATGTGGCTCCGCCCCTGGGAGGATCCACTTACAAGTATGATTCTCGCAAATGATCCATCGTCGAATTTCACAGAATCAGGGGCGGAAAGACTGTTAGACTGTCCATGAAGTAGAAGCGTTTGGAGTCAGATAACTGGGAGCTGGCAAGGCTGTGACTAGGGTTGGACAAGAATGTGTTAGAAAAAGAACAAGGCAAAGAAGAACATCCCAGCTTATACACATTGTCTGTAAAGTAAAACACAGGCTTAGAATCAAGAAAGGTCTAGTGGAAAGAGAGATTTTATTATTCTTTAGTATAACTATAGAATTCCTTCAGTTCCGCTTAAAACCTGTATTTTAAGGACTGGACCGTACGTCGAGAATAGTTTATGTAATTTCCTGGACCCTTCCCTGGTTGCCTCGCTTTAACATCTTGACGAGAAAATATTTGATGAGATTAGGAAGAATGTGTTTTCTTTGATGCAGTGAGAGACTTTTCCACAGAAGAATTGGTGAAGGAAAGAAAAGGAAAAGAGAAGATATTTGATGAGATTAGGAAGAAACGGGGGGATGAAAAAAAAGATGAAAAAAATTAGAATGAAAAGAAGACAAAAAAGAGGGAAGAGGGTTTGGTGGGATTTTTTTTTTTTTAATTTACAATTATACTGGTCCAAAACAAATTAAAAATAAAATATATCACAATAGCTGTGGTGTGTACTCAAAAGAAAATTAAATTTATTAATAAAATATTAAACTGGACTGACCATAATTAAAAACAATGACTCATGAAATTTTATGATATTCCACACCATAATTTCACAATAATTTTATAATATTTAGTAAATTATTATTAATTCTTATTTGGAATTACTACTAATATCACTTTTTTTTTTTTTTTTTTTATCGTTAACAACTTGTTACATAATTTTTTTGGGTCATTTTTTAAGATTTTAGAGTACTTTGTTCATTTTTACTTTAGTGGCATTTTGGTAATTTTGTTAATTGGGTAATTGGGTGGGTTGGGGTTTACCTATAATAATTGGGTTGGGTTGGATTTGGGTTAGAAGCAATTAGTTAAATGAGATTTAATAGGTAAATGAGTTTTATATACTCAACCCAATTATGCCCATACCAAATCCACCCAAACCCATTCATTTGACACCCCTACTAATCTTTAACTCGACTAATGTGAGTAATTTTGAGTCATAGATGTGTAAAATTGAGGCTTTTTTTTTTTTTTTTTTTCATTTTCTAATGCAAATGCTCCTAGTGACAAGATTTAATCATCTTAGCCCCAACCATTCCTCATATATTGATGCTTACATCACAACTATGTTACAAGAAGATGTGATAACAAACCTTATTAATGTTACTTAAACAACAAACTACTTTCATCATACTATAATACATTCAGAGGCGTAGCCAGAAATTTTTTCTTGGGGGGGCCAAGATAAAACAATCATATTGATTTGCAATTTAAGAAAAATTCAAAATATAACATTCATACATGTCTTGGCACATTAGTTTAGAAAAACAAACATTAAATCCAAAGTAAGTCTTAACTATATATGTATCATATATATATATATATATATATCATAAGATTACTACTAGAATTTTTTTATTAGTGTAATTCAAATTAGCACTCAAAATACTAACAAGCTAATCAACCAATTGAGCATCGTAAGGAAGAATTAATGAAGAGAAATTGAAGAAAGAGCACTCGGTAATGGCGATGAGTATTGAGTAGAGTCTTTTGGGTGACTATAAAGTGCAAGGGGATATTGTAATAGTTTTGGGAAATTGCAAAACTTAAATATAATATCTAAAGTGTAATACATTAGGTTTCTCAATTAAATTCAAACACATGTTTACCATGACAAATAAAATACAAGCAATATTATCATTTTTAAGGACAATTAAATTCAATACAGAGTTTAATTGGGAAAGATAATGTACTACACCTTAGTTTTATGACTTTATTCTATTAGGAAAATTGAATGACTAAACAGTGGTAAAAATGAGGGGTAAAACTGTTGTAAAAGACATGGAAATGAACATCAGGACATGGGATATGGTCTTAGCCTCTTAGCAAAAAATAATAATTAAATAAATAAAAAGGGATCTGCCAATGGCTGTGCTTTTAATGGAGAATGGAGAAAACAAAATGAATAAATCTTTATGGCTAAAAGTGGGGATTTGAGATGAGGGAAGGGAGTTCTTATGGCTGATATATAGGAGGGGGGGCCAAGTTTTTTATCTTGTGGGGGCCAGCTATTAAATCAAAGGGACGGAGAACTAGTTTTCCCTACAATTAGAAAGGATTTAAAAAATTTTGGAGGGGCCATGGCACCCCCAATGCATTACTTAGCTCCGCCCCTAAATACATTACTTACACTATTACACACCTTTAGTGTGATTTCTTTCATTAGGTAATTGATAGAAAATGCTGATGTGGCTAACAACCAAAATAAAATATAATTTTCTTGTCGCATAAATTGATCCATAGACCGCCACATCAGCATAACTAAAAAATAGAAAATTATAAGTGAACCTCACAGGCAATCACGTGAGGCTCAATTTGGGATCAAAATCCCTATTAGTAGCACAATTTCATCCTCAGCCAATAGGCTATAGGTAAAAATCTCTCTCTCTCTTGAAAATAGGTTTCATCTTCAGCCTTCAAATTGTGGCAAGACCGACCTGAATGTTCTATAAGCATTTTCCCCTAGGAAATTAAAGCAAACCTGGGAGCAAGGTTGAACTACTTTAGGTTGAAAAATCAAAGGAAGACTTGTACTTAGACTTTGAAAGGTATAGTTTCTCACGTTATAGTTAGACTATTAAACTTAGTCTAGTCCATGCATGAATCCAATAAGATATGTTGACATTAGTCTTTTTCTTTATAATAAATCATTATTTTCATTCTCTTACTTGGAGTTGGTGGTATTATTAGTCTTTTTTTCTTCTTCTTTTTTAAAGATAGTTCCAACATAGTCTTTAATCTTTATTCATTTATTGTGTTTTGGACCTTAGAGCATTCACATTAGCTTATGCAAAAATTTCTATCTATTTTAATATAATAACATATTTTTTCTATTTTATATATTCACTTTTCAAATCACCACACATCAAATTATCTATTTTATACTACAATTTTATTATAATATTAATTTTTCTTGATTTTTTAATTGTTTCTCTTTCATCACATACAACAACTATCATTCATTCTCTATCATCGGGATATGTAAAGGAAAAAAAAACTAAATATAGAGTGAATAGTGTTAATGTAAATTTATATGATTATTAAAGCAATTTTCCAAATTTACACATCTTTAGCTTGACTGATGTGAGTGATTTTGAGTCTTAGATGTGTCAAATTGAGAAATTTTTTTATCTTGCATTTTAGTGCAAATGCTCTCAATGACAAGATTTAATCATCTTAACCCCAACCATTGCTCATAGTTTGATGCTTACATCAAAACTATGTTACAAAAAGACGTGATAGCAAATCTGATTGATGTTACTTAAACAACAAACTACTATCATCATATTGGAATACATTACTTATATCACTGTGTACTTTTGGCGTGATGATCCTTCCATAAGTATAAGTTCTTGTAAGGTGAAGAAGTAAAAGTCGGAGTTCAAATCTCTAAAAATGAACTTTACACATATTAGACTAGAGTAGGATTTCTATTTCAAATAAAGAAAAAAAATGCATTACTTATAACAATTTATGGTTTTACATCTCTTTATTATTGTAATTATTATTAATTTTTTGAGTTATGTTTACTAATTACGGTTCAGGGTAAATTACTTATTTGATCCTCAACTTTTATGTTATATGTCAATTTAGTCCCTAAACTAAATATGTCAATTTGGTTCTTAACCTTTTGATATTATGTCAAAATGATTTCTACCATTAGGTGATTGATGGAAAATGCTGACATGGCTAACAGACAAAATAAAATATAAATTGACACCTGGGTGAGTTTGGCATTAGCTTTTAGCTTTTAACTTTTATGTGCAGCTTTTTAAAACCTCATTTCTTCCCGCTTTTTCTCACTTTTAAAAAAAATTTCAAATTATAAGTATACTTTAGCACACTTTCAACAAAAATTTTCAGCAAAAAGATAAATGAGTTATTCCCAAATGAACAGCTAGATTGCCACATCAGCACACACACACACACACACACACTCTCTCTCTCTCTCTCTAAAATAGGTTTCATCTTCAACCTTCAAATTGTGGGAAGACTGACCTGAACGTTCTATAAGCATTTTCCCCTAGGAAATTAAAGCAAACCTGGGAGCACAGTTGAACTACTTTTGGTACAAAAATCAAAGGAAGACTTGTACTTAGACTTTGAAAAGCAGTTTCTCATGCAATAGCTAGTCTTCATCCTCTTTAATAAGAACATCAGCAATGGGCTTGTCAAATGCCAAATGTAAAGTACATTTGGCATACAAGTCCAGAATAAGCTCAGCAACTGGATGGCTAAACCGAGGAGAGGCCAAATTTTTTTGGCAATAGCGCTACAGTACCATCTCACATGTGAGACAGTACTAGTGCTATGCCAAAACAATTTACTGTATTTTAATCCGTTCAAGCCCTTCTCTCTCTTGCTACAGTACTCGGTTATTGCTCTCTCATCCCTTCTCTCTGTCTCTCACCATTGTCAAGCTTCTCTCATCCCCTCTCCCTCTCTCTTGCCGAATCACCAAGCTGATTTCTCTGTGACACAAGCCAAGACACGAGCCAATCTCTCCATGATGATGCCGCTGGATAGCGTGATGATGAACAACGCGGTGAATAGGAGGAAAGCGATGATGGGTTTCGTGATGAATTGGTGGGTTTCTCAATGGAGATTGGTGGGTTGCCAATGTCACCGATGATGGTTTTGCTCAAGATTGCTGATGATGGGCTGGATGTGGTGTGATGTTGGCAGTGTTGATCTGGTGGCGTCGTGGGTCAAATGGTTTCGTCAATTTGGGTTTTGTGGTTTCGCTGATCTAGGTTTTGTGTGGGTTATGTGTGTGTTTTGCATTGAGGCATGGATTGATTTTTATCTTTTGGGTTCAAATGGGTTGGATGTGGCAGTGATTTGATGGTTTTTTTTTTTTTCCTTAATTTGGATTTTTGGTTCCAGTGGGATTTTGGTGGGTAGTGGGCAATGGGCATGGTGGTGGTGGTGTGGTGATGATTGGGTTGTTTAGTTGTTGAGAGAGGGACAAAGACTCAGAGAGGCAGGGACAAGGATGAAGAGAAAGGAGTGATAGATAGCCTTTAAATATTATTTTATTATATAATTTATATTATTTTAGTGTATAGGATTGTAAAATAAAAGTTGGGATGTTGGAAGTATTGAAAAATAGTATGGTATAATTGATAAAGTAGCTTTTTGGGATGGTAAAATAAGATAGGATGACATTTCCAGTTGGAGATGCTCTAAGGGGCCACCAGTTTTTCAGGCTTCATCAACTTTTAAGTCCTCTCTTCAGCAACCTCTAGCAATAATAATGTGCAACTCTGTCCTATTTGAAGTTTGATTGGATCTATTTTAATTGCTTTTGGATTTTGTACTGTGATCACCCAAAAGACACCACTCTTGCAAAACACATAATGCAAAGATACAAGAAAGTTTAATAAGAATATCCATACACATTCACTTAAGTACAAATGTTAAATACTCAAGCACAAAGTTTTCAAGCTCAAATTGAAATTTTATTGTCACCTACAGCCTACAAGACAACAACAACAATATTAGATAAAGAAACGCATATTAGTATTAGTGGAGCCACACACTAATACGGTATACCAATAAATGGCCACAGGAATGACCAAGATTCAATCCCCCATAAAATTCAAACTACTAAGATTAGTTATTGGGTGATAGAATTTATTAAAACAATAAAAATTACATCATTAGTCAAGCAATAAAGATGGTATAGTAAAAAATCACCGTGGTCCTAATAGAATTGAAGGCAATAATGGAGTAACAGCAAGAATATGCCCGTCTTGGTTTTCAACACCAGCCCTCATGTTTGGTGAATATGGATTCGAGAAGAAATAATCTAGGCTAGATTCAACATTCACAACACCTTCTAAGACCTTAACCACCATGGACATGGAAGGCCTCCTTGTGAAATCATTTTGCAAACACCATGCTGCAACCCTCATCATATTCACAACTTTTCAACCAAATCCAGCAATTGATCTTCCTCAATATTTTTCCTGAAAAGATCAAGTAGATGCATTTCTTCCTTTGGCAGAGAGCGATCCAAATTTATTCTTCCACACAAAATCTCCAAGAGCACTACTCCAAGGCTATATACATCTACTTTTTTTGTAATCACTTAACTCAACCATTCTGGAGCCATATAGCCAGGAGTCTCTCTCATAGTTGTCACAACTTGGCTTTGGTCATGGTCAACTAGTTTAGACAACCCAAAATCAGAGACTCTTGCATTAAAATTCTCATCTAAGAGGATGTTATGTAGTTTTATATCCAAGTGAACTATCTTCTGCCTAAAATCCTCATGCAAATAAGTTAGTTCCCTTGCAATTTCAAGGACGATCTTCTTTCTATGTTACCAATCAAGCAACATCTCAGGATTTTGGTGAAATACCCATCTATCTAGAGACCCATTAGAATGTACTCATAAACAAGAAGCCTATGACATTTCTTAGCACAAAATCCAATTAGTCTCAACAAATTGATATGATGGACGTTGTCGATTGTCTCAACCTCTGCCAAAAATGATTTTTTGATATGACTGAAATCATCAAGACGCTTTAGTGCAACTTTTGTTCCATCAGGTAGAGTCCGTTTGAAAACTGTGCCACAACCTCCTCCACTGAGCTCCTTATTGAAATTTTCTGTTATTGCTTGCAAATCATTATAAGCATATATTGTGGGCAACACTGGTACATGATCCAAATAATACTACTCAGCTTCATCTACATTTTTCTTTTTCCAAAATAGTAAAGTACAGATTCCAATTAAAAGAAACATAAAAAGCAAAGATCCGGGAGGCTAGATCCCACTATTATTTGCTTATTCTTCTTATGGTTTTTTTGTTGTCTAGGAGGATCTGAACTTCAGACATTTTGGACATTTTGGACCTTAAGGTATACTTTAAGGTTATCATTATCTTGATCAATAGACATCAGTGAAAACATTTGGGAGAGTAAATAGCAATTCCCTAAACTTTTGCTCGAATTATAAAAAGCATCTTTGCATGAACAATATTTTAAGCAAGCCTGTTTACAACTTTCTAAAATTATATGTTGGTGATCTGGATTTATACCTGGGGGGTCTTAAGTAAAGGGAAAGTTTGTGATGTTCTGGAGCTCTAAAAGAATAAAAGTTTTGGAAGCTTCACAAGACAAGGGAGTAATCTGGGAGCAGCCATGCTTAAAATACTTAGGTTTGCTTTCTTTGATGGGCTGAAAATAGCTTGTTGCATTTATAGGTCTAGGACAACTACACTGGCCATTCGTACAAATACCATAATTACCGCAAACTCTAGGTAAACCACAGGATGTAATATAAGTTTTGAAAACATCATATACCTCCCCCCAATATATCAAACACTTTCAAGTGTCCATTGTCAGCCCCTAGTCTCATATACCAATTTGAGAAGTTTGTTGATGGAATAACCAAACTTGAATTTACATCGCTGAACATATATAATCTATCCTTTAGGAATTGAACATAACGGATATTATTTACTGTTAAAGTAAAATAGAGTTGGGGGGAATAGAATTGATATAAAGCAAAAAACCCTTGCCTGGTGACATGGAGCGAAAACAATCACCCTAGACTAGTGAGTTGCTGCCCTGCCACCAATTTTTGCCCAACAAACAGCGTGTTAACTGGGTGAGCATAAGACTGCCAAATTGTTGCACTCTTGTCATCCAAGAGCCGGTTGCACATTTCGGTTAAGTTTAGGCCTGTCACAGATTTGGTTGATTCTTTAGTACTATAACTTAAGAATTGCATGCCGTCTGAAAATTGTAAATGATAAACTTCTGGTTGACTTTAATAACTTGATGAGAAAAGTTAATGTAATTTCTTGGATCCTAATTTAGAGCAGATCAGAGGCCTTCGTTCAACTTAAGCTGCACGCCTGACATTAATAGAACATCACCGTTTTAGTTAAGCGAAGCACTCGGATTGGAGTGCAATTCAATTCCAGTGGATTTTAGATGTTTTCCTTTTTTTCCATTTTTATTTATTTATAATTTTTTAGGAATTTTTCTTTTATAAGAATTTTTTAGGAAGGTTTAGATGTTATCTTGGAACAAGTTTGGTCAATATTTTATTAAAAAAGGAACTTTCTTTTCATAAACCCAAAAAAAAAAAAATATATATATATATATATAAAACCTAAAAGAAGAAGGAGAAATAGAAATGAGAGGATGATTAAAAAAAATCAGTGCTACAAACACATCCAATTTTGCACCATGCTAAGTAATTAACTTATTATGTAAGCAACATTATTTTCATATGAGACAATCATAGCCAATATTTTTATTACGTGTGTCCACGTCCCACGTTTGCATTTTCAGCTTTTTTTTTTTTTTTAGCCGCATTATTTGACTTTTCAACCAATTTTCAGCCACATTAGTGGGTCCCGTGCACTATTCATGGAACCCACAAACCTCACTTTTCAGCAATATTTTCATTAAAAATGAGTCCCACGGTACTATTTACACATTTAAAAATTATTTTGCTAAAGTGTTTTTAGTTTTAGTTTTCAACTGTATCCAAACGGACCCTACGTTAGAAATACAAAATAATTGTATTGCATTTCATAAGACATGAGATGCCTTTTTTATGTTTTGTTGATAATCTGCAATAATATTAAGAAAAGGATTTTGTTAATGTGTGTCCTAAAGGCACACAATAATTTTCATTTTTGGAAATTTTTTTCTCGGGAATTGAAAAAGTATTAATAGTTTTTTCAATTCCCGAGAAAATGATTCTAAAAATGGAACACATTAACCGGACCTTAAAAAAAACAAAGGGAATACAAGGAGGGCAATCTTCCTTATAGACTGACTCGATGACATGTGGAAAATATTATTGGAAAAGAAAGACAGCCTAGATTGAACAATGTATCCAGCAGCTCATGAGCTACTAAATTGCAGCATTTGCGAACCCAACAGAAAAGAACAAAAGGAAAAGACGTAGACAAAAGACAAATGTTATTTTATTTATTTATTTATTTTTAGATGAAGACAAATGTAATTAATATAAGAGGCATGTGATATGAATAAAGTACAAGTAGTGTGATTTGTACAAATATGTGTGTAGTATAAAAACCTAAAGTGGGCTTCAAGCCAATGAATCTATATATATTAACATATTATACACCCATCACAACTTAACTACTAATCTATATATATTAACATATTATACACCAATCACAACTTAACATAATAGTTGAATATGAAATTGGGTGTGTTCATAGACTAAAAATTTTGCTATCCAAACAAAACAAAATTTGCAATCCTATTTTCTCATTTGATCATCTCCCCCACTCCAGCCTGAGTCCCCTCACTCTTTGTGCTTGCTGTGTGGCTGACGACACTCACCGTTGCAGTTGTCATGGCAATCATATTCCTTGGTAAAATACCTCATCTTGGCAGGTAGATTTTAAGAGAAATGCTAGGTCCACAACATTTTCACAACAAATTATAAGTAGTACGTTGTTCAAATTAGAACTAATAACAACTTACCACCTATGTTTTGTTATGAAAGTATTGTGAAAATATTGTGGACATAGCACTTTTCAAATTTTTATATAGTTCATTCATCTTCAAATATAAAGATATTAAAACCTTAGGCACTGTCATTGTAGTTGTCATGCCAATAATGTTCATGTTCTTAAAATATGTTAACTGAACAATAAGCATGCTGAACTTTTTCCTCTATGCAGTTTTACTGGAGCTATTGTAATTGCTTTTGGATTTTATATAGTAACATGGGGGCAAGCCAAGGACAAAGTCATGGCTGCTGACAACGTTCATAGCTTGGAATCATCCACCCAAAAAACCCCACTCTTGCAAAACACATGGTGCAAAAGATACATGAAAGTTTTATAATAATATCCATACACTTTTTTTTAGATAATAATATCCATACACATACACTTAATCTGAGAACTACTAAAATATTAAAAGCCCACTACTAAGGTTCCATCAACAATGTGGGTTTCAATTAACTCAATTGGTAAAGTTTCTGATAGTTGTATAAGAGATTTGGGGTTCAATCCCCGCCTACACCAAAAAACTGATTGGTGTCTTGGTTCGATGATAAAGAGTTATCATTAGAAGTGGACGCCATAAGTTGAAACCTTCTCAAAAAAAAATACCATCAACAATGAGTAATTTTTACTTTTGGCACGTGGTGTCACACTACTCCCACCATCTTTGGAAAGGTAAGATTAAAAAGGCTAATGATGCATACCTAAAACAAAAAATTGTAGGACTACATAAAAAAAAAAAAATCATAAAAAAAAAATTAAAAATTGCCACAATTGTCTATATAACAGGCTGTGAGTGGTAGAGAAAAAGAGATGCGTTCATATGAAAGTGACAGATAGTCAATCACAATCTGCCACATAGGATAATTATGACAAAAGTCGTGACTTTTTATGTGGTAAGATAAAATTACTCTACCTAAAATATTGTACAATTTAGCCATGGTACATGAGAGAAAGCACATGATCATAGGGTTAGGCTTAAATATCTATTATATGTTATAATATTGATTTTTTTTTTTTTTTTTTGGGCATATGTGATAGAATTTTAATCTATGGCATCCGCTCCCTCATAATTGTTTTTTATCATCAAGCTAAAACACTAATCAATTTTTGGTATAAGTGGAGTTTGAACCCCAAATATTAATTTTAATAATAAAAACTTTATTAATTGAGCTAATTGGAACATACTTCTAATATTGAAGGTTAATAAACCAAAATAGTTACAAATTTCAAGGTTATAGTTTATCCCTTGAAGTTTTGCCTAGTAATCAAATTTCTTCCCTTGGGTCGTGATTCATCTCTTTTCTTTTCTTTTCTTTTCTTCCCTCCATATTGGTCCAATTTCATAAATTAGGGCATATTGTGCTAATTTGAAGCTATAATTTTGAAAATGACATTTTCCTAATTATGGATTAGAATTTAGAATTTAGAATTAAGCTTTTTCCTACATGTCAATCAATCTGTTAACCAATCACAAAAAAATAAAAAATAAAAATAAAAATTATTCCTACATGCCTATCAATCATTCCGAGGTGACTAAAACTAGGACAGTTTGAACTAGATAGAAGATATATAAAATTATGAATAACATCTCAGCAAGGCATTTGTACAAACTTACCAAAACAATACTATATATTATGCATGGGTCTTTAGGTAGAAACGCAACAATACGACAAATAGTCCACAACTTGGATTGAAATTTTAGCGTCACCCACAGGACAACAACAATATTAAATAAAGAAACGCATATTAGTATCAGCGGAGCCACACACTAATATCAATAAATGGCCACAGGAATGAGTAAGATTCAAACCCCCAAGAAATTCGCACTATTAATATTAGTTATTGAATGCTAGAATTTATTAAAACTGTGCAAATTACCTCATTGGTCAAGCAATAAAGATGGTACAATAGAAAGTTACCGTGGTCCTGATAAAATTGAATACAATAACGGAGTAACGGCAACAATATGCCCTTCTTAGTTTTCAACTCCAATCCTCATGTTTGGTGAATATGGATTCAAGAATAAATAATCGAGGCTAGATTAAACATTCACAACACCCTCTAAGACCTTAACCACCATGGACATGGAATGCCTCCTAGTGAAATCATTTTGCAAACACCATGCTGCAATCCTCATCATATTCACAACTTCAACTCCATGTAATTGCATATATCTTCACTATACTTATCAATTAAATCCAGCAATCGATCCTCCTCAATATTTTTCCTGAAAAGATCAAGCAGATGCATTGCTTCCTCTGGCGATCCAAATTTCTCCTTCCACACAAAATCTCCAATAGCACTACTTCAAAACTATAGACATCTACTCTTTCTGTAATCACTGAACTCAACTATTCTGAAGTCATATAGCCAGGAGTCCCTCTCATGGTTGTTACAACTTGGCTTTGGTCATGGTCAACTAATTTAGAAAACCCAAAATCAAAGACTTTTGCATTAAAATTCTCATCTAAGAGGCTATCATGAGGTTTTATATCCAAGTGAACTATCTTCTGCCTACAATCCTCATGTAAATAAGTTGGCCCCCTTGCAATGTCAATGATGAACTTCTTTCTATGTTGCCAATCAAGCAACATCTCAAGATTTTTGTGAAATACACATCTATCTAAATACCCATTAGACATTTACTCATAAACAAGAAGCCTATAACATTTCTTAGCAAAAATACCAATTAGTCTCACCAAATTGATATGATGAATGCTACCAATTGTCTCAACCTCTACCAAAAACAATTTCTTGATTTGACTAAAACCGTCAACACACTTAACTGCAACTTTTTGTGCCATCAGGTAAAGTCCCTTCGAAAATTGTGCCAAATCCTCCCCCCCCCCCCCCCCCCCCCCGAGTTCCTTATTGAAATTTTCTATTATTGCTTGCAAATTATCATAAGCATATCTTGTGGGCATCCCTGGTACATAATCCAAATAATACTCCTCAGCTTCATTTGCATTTTCCTTCTTCCAAAATAGTAAAGCAAAGATTCCAATTAAAAGACACATAACAAGCAAAGATCTGAGGCTAGATCTCACTTTTATTTGCTTATTCTTTTTTGTGGTTTGTTTGTTTTCTAGGAGGACCTGAACTCAAGACATTTTGGACCTTAATGTATACTTAGAGTAAGTATAATCTTGATCAATGGCCATCAGTGAAAAAATTTGGGATAATAAATAACAGTTCATAAACTTTTGCTTGACTTATAAAAAGTAGCTTTGCAAGAACAATCTTCTTCTTTTTTTTTTTTTTTTTTTTTTAATAATAGATTGAAATTCTACTCTAGTCTAATTTAAGTGTATATGTGTGTAAAACTCCCTCTTGGAGACTTGAACTCTGACCCTTAACCCCAACACCCCCACAAGCATTTATACTTGTGAAATGACCATCGCACCAAGGATGTGCAGTGATTGTAAGAATAATCTTTTAAGCAAGCCTGTTTACAACTATCTAAATTTGTTTGTTGGTGATCTAGAGGGGAAAATGGGCCTTTTCCCTTATTTTTTAAAATATCTAGTACAATGTCCCTATTTTGAAATTATTCAGCAGAATGTCCCTATTTTTAAAACTTGATTTTAATAAAATCGAGTTCTGTATAAAACTCGATATCCTCAAAATCAAGTTATATGTATATTTTTAAGTGAAACTCGACATTAGCAATGTTGAGTTTCATTTAAATTTTCAAAAAAATTGAGTGACAAAATATGCATAGAACTCGACATTGCTAATTTCGAGTTCTACTTGTAACTCAATTTTTATAAAATCGAGTTTCAAAATAAGAACACAATGCTTAATAGACCATTTCCCCCGTGATCTGGATTTATACTTGGGGGTCTTGAGTAAAGGGAAAGTATACATGACCCATGATCAGAAATAATTACATCCGACTCGAATTGAAAGATTTATATTAAATATATATATATATATATATATTTTAAAAACGTTATACACTGGAAAACTAAAGATGAATGTGGCTGGACCCTATCTTTTCCAAACAGTACAACCCAAAAAATCATACGAACTAGCTACTCGCTATATACACCACAAGTACAGACAGACCCATGTTTGGGCTTGTGGGGTTAATGGCCCCCCCGACCCAATGGAAAAAAATAGACTATATATATTCTGCTTGAAATTGAATTTGGACCAAACAAAAAATAAACTTGGCCTCCCACCAGAAGATGTTGCCCTTAAATCCAAAAATAGCCCGAATGGGTTGGGTCCTGTTAAGAGTAAGTTTGAACCTAAAGCGTAGTCTGTAGTAAATGGGTTGGGTCCTGTTAAGAGTAAGTTTGAACCTAATGGGTTGGGTCCTGTTAAGAGTAAGTTTCATCTTTTTCTCCGTTGGGTTATGTTTTGGGTTTTGTTTAGATGGGTTGGTTTTGATTACTTCTATTAACTATATAAAAAGAGGTTATAACGTAAGAGTTCTATTTTGGTTTATTAAGCCACTTTGTCTTTATTTTTTTTTGATAGTTTTTTTTCTTCTTTTTATATATATTTTTATACTGATACAACAAATTTCATAATATTTTCACAATTATTGAGGTGTCAATTTCTTATAAGTCAAAATAAAATAATAAAATATGAAATTGTGACCAACCACAACTGAAAATAAATGTTTTGTGAAAATGTTATGACACTTGTTAGGTGAATGTGTAAAAGTTACAGTAATTTTGATCTACAATGCCCCTTTTGGTGTAGTGAGCCATTTTTTTTTTCAAGTTTTTAACAGTTGCTACAGTAGCTACAGTGTTTTTTTTTTTTTTTTTTTTTTTTTTTTTTTTTCTAGTCTTCCATTTGTACTTTTTAAATATTTATAAGAACCCGCATATATATTGTTATATTGACATAACAAATTTCACAATATTTTTACAATTATTGAGGTGTCAATTTCTTATAAGTCAAAATAAAATAATAAAATATGAAATTGTGACCAACCACAACTGAAAATAAATGTTTTGTGAAAATGTTGTGACATTTGTTGGGTGAATGTGTAAAAACTACAGTACTTTTGGTTTGTTCAATATGTACTGTTCATCGCTTTTTTTTTCTTTTTCAGTCATAGATTTGTTCTCTTTTTTTCTATTTATAAAAAGAGTGAATAGGCTCATGAATAATATTATGAACATTATTTTTGGTTTAGTGACTTGCCTTTTTCTTCCATTTTTTCCCTTCAAGTTCACCAACTTGGTTTGAGCTTTTTTTTTTTTTTTTTTTTTTTTTTAAAGGATATTTATATGTTTACTTTTTACTTGTAACGTAAGCTTACATTGTGTACACACAAAAAGTAGCAAATATTATATACATTTGCCAAAAAAAATTATACAAATTTATATTGTAAGTGCAATGTATATTTCTATATATATATATATATATATATATTTTATATATATAAAAAGAGTGAATAAGAAAAATTACAGTTATTTTGCTACAGTAGTTTTGGTTTGTTTAACTTTCACTGTTTTGCTAGCTGGTTTTTTTTTTTTTTTTTTTTTTTGTGAGTGCATAAAGTTGTAGTATATTTGCTATATTATTTTTGGTTTGTCCACAATAATTTTCACAATACTTTCATAACAAATCAAATATGGTAAATTGTTATTAATTCTAATTTAAACTTACCAATGAAACTATTTTTTTGCCCACCAATAACAACTTGTAGTAACCCACTACTTATAATTTGTTGTGAAAATGTCATGGACATAACATTTTTTTTTTGTGAAAAATGTTAAGACATCTTGATGTTGTCACAATATTTTCAAAAATGCTGAGCTGTCAATTCTTTACAAGTTAAAATAAAATATAACAAAATTATAAAGGTATTATGAAAATGTTGCGTCATTCTGTTGTGTTTTTAGAAATTTTTTGTAGGTTTAATCAACTTTGTTGAGCCAAAATTCATTATTCCACATACAATTTTCTTGGGTTGACGTTTTGTATATTTTTTTCTTTACACACTATTTTAAGTAAAAACACATAGTTTTGCACACAAAAACAAAAACAAAAATTTAGGAAAAAAACATTTTTCATCCTTTATGTTTGGGGTAGTTTACAATTCTTCCTTAAACTTTAAAATGAAGCAATTTTTCCCTTAATATTTTGAAAAATAGCAAATATGTCATATTGTTATTCTCTCAGTTAAACCCTAATGAAAGCTTATGATTCTTAAAATATTTTATTGTGTAATGTCTAAATTACTTTTGCTAAATTTTAACATCCTAAAAATTTTCTTTACGTATTTTGAGTTTTAAATGATAAAAATTCTTAGAAAGTTAGAATGATAATATTCGATGACACAAGCCTTTTGTTATCTTTTTTTTTTTTATTTTTTTATTTTTTTTTTTATTTCTTGGCAAAACTCAGTCGTTTATTGTTAAAAGATGATAATATTCGTTATCATTCTTAGAAATTTTTAGAGAATAGATATATTGTCTTTAGCAAGTAGATACTAAAAAACTATTATAGTTAAATATAAATATATTTATATGTTAAATAGCTACCCTAACTTTGTGGTTGATTAAAATTTTTAAATGAATGAGATTAACTTTTTACGACATAATTATTAAAATTCTTAAAATTAATGTCTCTTTTGATTAATGTAAATCTCTATATACTTTAAAAATCAAATGATTCTTATTTTTGTTTTGTAATATAAATTAAATCTAGAATTGATCTTAATTACTAGAGTACTTTTTTTCCACGTCAAGCACGTGCCTTGCAGGTGCTGCCCTAACTAGTTATATATAATATATCAAAGAGAGACAAAAGAGCATTGTTACACATATAATATTATATAAATAATTAGCAAGAATGTTACTATTAAATTAATATTTTAGTTTAGCATCTTTTTGTTTGTCTATTTGTGATTTGTTCTCACATGATTTTTTTTCTCATTTTAACTTTAAATTTTTTATTTTTTGTGTTTTACTTTACAATAATAATTAGTAATACTACCACCTTTAGTAAGGTATCAATATATAAATTTTGAGATTTTGAAGAATTTTGAGTTTATTTTTTTATTTTATAGATAATTACATTCCAATATATTACAAATAGTTATTTTTGTCTCTTTTCATTTTTTGATAGTTTGTTAATAATAAATGAATTTGCTTTTTCGTACTTCAGCCCCCTCACTCAAAGTTTTGGCCCATTCCATAGAAAGCCCCAAAATCTACAAAATTCTCTTATTGCTTTTACAATTTCATCTGTAGATTTGCATTTTCAATGGTGAATGACACCACTGTCCAAAGTTCCACGAGGAAAAGACAATATTTTACAAAAACATAAATATCAAATTCTAAGTAAATTTTATTATTCAAACAAACCTTAATGACTCGACCAACTAGTCAAAATGTGTCACATCTGACCTTTTACAACAAGCAAAAACGATAATGGAAATATATAATATATATATATATATATATTTTTTTTTTTTTCTTTTCTTTTTTGGATAAGTGTTTTACATATATTATTCATAAAAAAAAAAAAAAAAAAGTGTTTTACATATATTTATTCATTCATAAAGAGATCCTTTTTCCTCCATAGACTAGAAGCCAACTAGTGATCCTACAAAGGCATAATAGCAATCATTGAGCGAGCGAGCGAGAGAGAGAGAGAGATGGCAGAGAACTGTTGTTACAAGGATGTTCTGCCATTTTCAGCAATGGTTGCAGTAGAGTGCACAAACGTGGTCTTAAACATCTTGTTCAAAGCAGCAAGTTTGAGAGGGTTGAGTTACTATGCCTTTAATGTCTACTCCTATGCCTTATCCACTCTTCTTCTTCTTCCCTTGGCCTTCATCATCTTCCTCCGGTCTGTCTCTTAATCTGATTCTCTATATCATACATAAAGTAAAGTTCTTCATAAAGTCAATGAAAATTACATGATGCTATAGCTTTTTATTTATTTATTTTAACTCATTGACTTTTTATCTGATATGTTCAGAACCACAGAGCTTCCTACATTCAAGCTGTCTGTCCTCTATAGAATTCTCCTCCTGGGAGTACTTGGGTAAGAAGCTAGATTCTTGTTTTAGTTTTGATTTGGAGACAAATAAAAATGGACTGAGGCAAAATATGGTTTTTTTTTTTTTTTTTTTTTTTTTTAATTATGGATGGGAAGGCAGGTCTGTAGCTCAGGTGTGTGGCTATAAAGGCATAGAGTACAGTTCAGCCACTCTTGCTTCAGCCATCAGCAACCTCACACCAGCTTTCACTTTCATTCTTGCTCTAATTTTCAGGTTTCTTCCATTCTTTCTTATGTTTCATTAGAGTTCTGTTTTTGTCTTAGTGCACAAGAATTATTAAATCACTGGTTATTTCAATGATTCTATGGACAACATCTTCTGGTTATGAAAGTCACTAAGAGCATTATTTTATTTGTTTGCTTTTCCAGGCAGTTTTTCATTCCTATGTAAAGTTACTTTTGTTGCAGGAAATTCATTTGATTGGTTAGAAATATTCATTCCATTGAATGGTCTTTAGGCAAGGCGATTCCTGCTACATCATTAGATTATGGACAATGTGTGTGCTAACTACAAATGGAGTTTTAATAAAAATAATTTATAAGGAATCATTATTTTCATTGTCCTACTTGGTGTCTTACTGAGTCTTTAATTTTTATTCATTTATTGTGTTTTGGACCCTTTGTGACAAGATTTAAACTTCTTAACCCCAACCCTTCCTCATAGATTGATGCTTACATTGCAACTGTGCTATAAAAAGACTGCCTATGGTTAAACTCTTTATTTTAATACAGAATCAAAGACCAGAGCGAGAATGACTTGTCCATATAGTCGTTTCATTTCTTTAACCAATGAGTTTGTTAAATACAGTTCTTATTGGCTTATGTCATTAGAAAATTTTTTCCCCTTTCCTTTTAATGTTATATGGATGCTTCAAAAAGGATGGAAAAGCTTGGTTTAAGAAGCTCAAGTACTCAGGCTAAAATCATGGGCACTATAGTATCAATATCAGGTGCAATGGTAGTGGTTCTTTATGAAGATCCTGCAGTCATAGAGACCTCGCTTCAATCACCATCTCTTTCAGTTCATTTTCCTCTAAGCTCATCACTATCGAATTGGGTAATAGGTGGCCTTCTACTTGCTGTTGAGTACCTTCTGTTTTCAATGTGGTACATTGTTCAGGTACTTGGTGAATTCTTATTTCAAGTACTTTCTTGATATATGAAATTTGGTAGTGGTCTATAGAATTCAAAGTGGCTGATTTGCTCATAACATTTTACAGACTCAAGTTATGAGAATATATCCATCAGAGCTAATTGTGGTGTTCTTATACAACTTGTGTGCGACAGTTATATCTGCACCAGTATCTTTATTGGTAGACAAGAACTTGAGTGGTTGGAGACTAAGGCCTGGCATAGCATTGGTTGCAATTGTATACTCGGTAAGAAACTAATGGACTACATGAAAAAAAAAAAAAAAAAAAAAAAAAAAAAGGCTATTGGTATTGTTTGACCAGAGGAATTCTCTCTGATCAGGGATTCGCTTCAGCCTTCAGCAACATTGTCCACACTTGGGGTCTGCACTTGAAGGGACCTCTGTATATATCAATCTTCAGGCCATTATCAATTGCCATAGCAGCTGCTATAGGTGTTATATTCCTTGGTGATGCTCTCTATCTTGGGAGGTATAGTACTGTCTTGTGAGCGCGCACACACAATTTACTTTTTCCCACTTTTGGGAGTTGAACATTTGAATCAATTCAAAGAAGCAACTGCTATTTTCTTTAACTGCCTATTATTTGGCTTTTCATGGTTCACTTGTCTATTTTTCTTCCTAATGTTGCAGTGTTGTTGGAGCAATAATAATATCAATTGGATTTTATGCTGTTCTATGGGGAAAAGCAAAAGAGGCAGAAGAAGAAGAAATGAGTGAGGATTGTGATTTTGGTAGCTTGGGATCCTCATCATATGGTAAGACCCCTTTGTTGCAAAGAAATGAGGCTGAAGATATGTAGAATAGATGTAAACAGATTAATTGTAGCTGACCAAAAATTCTTCAGCACATATTTGTGATCTAGTTGGTCAATGATATTTTCAAGTTTAGAGCAAAGCACATGTCTAAAGGTTAAACCTTTTTATTAGATAGCTCTATGTCCATGGTCAACGCTTACAACCAATTAATCATTCTTTCATTTTCTTATGTAACTATAATATATAATTTAGGACAATCTCCAATTTATCATACATTGAGGAAATGCTTTAGGCTATAGTTAGTGGCTTCTTCTGTAAGTTTTAAATTAAATAGTATATAATTTAGGACAATCACCAATTTATAATGCATTGAGGCACAATATTTTAGGCTATGGTTAGTGGCTAACTGAGTTAGACAAGATAGCACTTAATAGATCAAAGGTGCCTAAGTTCTTTTGTCATCATCACTGGCTGACCTGACTTAAAGTTCTCGCCAGGGGTCATAGCTCTCCCTGAATGATTTCCAGACTTGTTCCCAGATAAGTCACCCTTAGCAGTTGTCCAATTTGCCACAGACCATAATTGGTTATTGACTATCACCTCCCTGCTTGTGGACGTGAATAGAGAAATATAGAGAGACAGAGGGCATGCTGCTTCTATCCCACATAAACTTTCTTTAATTCATCATTGCATCTCTCCAACATGCTGCTTATATCCCACATAGACCACTGCAGCAGACAACGTAACATCTAATCTCTGAAGCACATGGTTGGACTGCTGCAATCCTATGTTTTCCGAACAGCTACAAAAAATTATATGTACTAGCTATTCACTGTATACATAAAATCCAGCACCCAAATAATCATGTTTTCCACCAAAAGAATTTATTGAAAGTAAAACTAATGATAATATGTGGAGAATAACATTATAAAGAACCACTGAGTGATTCGTTTTAACTCTAGTCATTAAGAAGCAAAGGGCATTGCAAAGTTACAATATTGGCTCCATCTCAGTCACCATCCCTTCAGCTTTATTCTCCACTGGGCACATGCACATCTGAAACATGGTTAGTGATAAATGGCCTTTTGCCTGCTGCTGAGTACCTTCTGTTGTCAATCTGGTAGATTGTTCAGGTAGTTTTATAAGGAAAAATCTTTGGATTCTCAATGGTAGTGCTTCTGAGATGTTGCAAACTTTATGAGGGAAAAACTTTAGAGAGAAGCCAAATTTGAATTCTGAGGCAGTTTCCAGAAGGGGTGGTTGGCAAGTATGATTCTCAAAATTAATCCATCATTGAAATTCACAGAATCAGGAGCAGAATTAGACTGTTGGTCCAGGAAGTAGAAGACATTACAGTCAGATAACTGCGAGGCAGGGCTGTGACTAAGATGGGAAGAGGGATTAGAAAACGAATTTGGTAAAGAACACAACACGTCAACACCAATCCCAGCTTATATCCATTGTTGTAACACACTGTGCTAGAAGAAAGAAAGGCAAAGTGGACAACAAATTGACAGATGACAAGCATAACCAAGAAATCCCTTCTCACAGAAAAAAGTTGTGTATGTAAGACTTATATTGTGCAGAACTCTGTGTCTTCAAGGATTTATATGGTAGAACTTTAAATTTTAGCATCTCTATTTTGTGCAGGGCACTATACGATACTATACTTTGTTTTAGTATTTGATAGTTATGAAAATGAGCTTGCCATGCTCGACATAATACAAAGTATGTTTTCCCCCTTAAAAGATGGGTATTTTTCTTATATTGATTTTGTGGGGGAAGGCAGGTCTGTAGTTCAGAATTCAGATATGCGGCTACAAAGGCATAGAATACAGTTAACCAACTCTTGATTCAGCCATCAGCAACCTCACACCAACTTCTGCTTTCATACTTGCTCTAATTTTCTTTCATTATTTCGTATTGTTTATTAGAGTTCTATTTTTGTTTCTGTTGAAGTCTTTTCACTATTATTTTTCTTTTTGAATTAATTAACTTAGGAACTTATTATATTTGATTGCTTGTAGATTATCTAAGTGCACCATTATTTTATGTTTCTTTATATTTGATTGCTTGTAGATTATCTAAGTGCACCATTATTTTATGTTTCTTACTTACTGGCCATGTGCTTAGTGGACAAGAAAGTTAAATCACTGGTTGTTTCAATGATTATTATGGGCAAATTCTTCATACTTATGAAAGCCAATAGGAGTGGTATATTATTTGTTCGTTTATCCCAACAGTTTTTATTCCTATGTAAATTCCAAGTTATGAAAATATATCCAGCAGAGCTAGTACTGGTGTATTCTTGTGCACCTTGGTGCACCAATTATATCTGCACGAGTATGTTTAATTGCTAAAAGAAACTGTTTTAAGTCTTAATTTGCTTTGGCATATTCCGTGTCAAATTTACTTGTAATTAAATTCAAATACGTATTATTGCTTTTTGTGGGTTCAAGAACTGAACTTTGAAGTTGCTGAGGAAGCATTTTTGCTCGAGCAAAGTTGAGTTTTGGTCCCGTGAATCTGGCATGTGGCAGTCATTTGAAATTCAATTCAGGAAGATTTCACGGGACCTTTGTGGGAGTTTTGCTCAAGCGAAATGCTTAAACCTAAGACAATTCTGTTACGTTCTCACATGCTGTTCTAGCCTTTACCCATCCCTTATTTCCCATGAAATTCAACCCAAATTTCCATATGAGAGTTGAGAGAAACCCAATAAAAATTAAAACACTTACCCATTCTCTCTACTCTCTCTCCCTCTCCACGTAGCCACCAACCTTTGAGAGGAGATTGATACCACTATTTCCTTCACTACATTCAGAGTTGTGAGAGTTATTTGGTGACTGGAAATCATTGGAATCATGCCATAAATCCAAGAATGTACACAATTTTTATTGGTTTTTTGGGGGTCCGTATCTCTAAGTTCTAATGTCTATTTTCTTTGTATTTTTATGCCAAAACTAGAGTTTTGTCCAAATAGAATAAAATTTCATACTTCTCAACCCAAAAATTAAGGGAAAAAAAGAAAAAGAAAATTTTAGTCTGAAACTGAAAAAAGCAATCTACCAAAAGAATCATTTTAAGGTCTAATTATTCAAAATAGACTGTATAGACCAAAGTAGACTAGTAGACTACAATTGACCGAATTGGTCAAAGTAGATTGAAATGGACTGAAGTAAATTGACATGCTATTGTGGCTCAAAAGGAGCATGACAAAAATAAACGTTACACTTCAGTTTTTAGATATTATATAGATTTATAAGACTTATATATGGTAACATTTGTGTTGGGTTAAGATAACTTGACCCCAATTAATTAATTCAATTACTCAAATTAATTAATTAGGTCAAACTACATGCAAATCATGGAGGCACCAACAAATTAAATGCAGCAGAAATTTAATTAACAAAGTGATTCGTTGATAAATGGGGAAAACATTTCGTAAGGCAAAAACCCCACTGGGTGAATTTAATGTCACCACTCCTAAAATCCACTAATCAATAATCAAGCGGTTACAAGTATAAAGAATCTTACTACTACTCTAACCTATCCCAAAATACTAACTTACAGTTGAACCTTTGTTTCAACCCAATTAAACTTGATCTTGTAGTAGCTTTCTTTCTCTTGATGCACAAATCTTCAATCTATGACTAACTTTTTTGCACAGATTTCAATACGTGACTAACTCCAACAACTTGAATAATTGTTGTTGGCTGCAAAGTTTTTCACTTCATTAACAATGAAAATCAAGAAGCAGTTGGTAACACAACCCTATGGCGTACAAATATAATAGCTTTTCATAGAGAAAACTAAACTCTTAGTCTTTGTATTCATGTGTGACAACTCTTAAAATAAGCCTTATATATGTCTAGGGTTGTAAGAAAAGAAACCTAAAACAAATACATCAGCATGGGTCGAATTTCAAATCTAGAAATTCTAAAATTGTAATTCTCGATAGATCGAGCTTCTGTCAAGCTTCCCATTTGGTCTTGATAGCAGCTATCTGTCGAGTTTTAATGAAACAATTTTTCTCCACTCATTTCTTGGATCAATCTTCATGTCTTTACTACTAACACTTGTTATGTTTGAACAACATATTTCTTGATGTATTAAGCCCAACTTAGATCTATTCAATTACAAGTAAAGTGTGTTTTGTCAAAGGATTAGTCAAATACATAAAAAAATATAACCCTAACAATTTGTAGTAATCACAGTTTCACTAAAAATAAATAGAAATTTGTTTATTAAGTTGTTGACATGAAACTAACCAATCATGTCACTTTGTAAATTTTATAGTTAATAAATGATATTGTTTAAATGTTATGTTTACTATTAAAAATTTAAATGAAAACATTTATAGGATGCAGTTATTGTTTGATTAATATTAATTTTAAAAAGTTCTTAACTGACTTCATATACTAATAGATTTGGACAAAATAATTAAATTAATTCATTTAGTTATTTACTAATAAATCTTATAATTGAAATGTATCGAAATGCTATGCTGATATGACTCAATAGGATTGTAGTAATAATAAATACCACGCTTAAGTTTTTAGATATTATATGAATATAGATATAGATTTGTAAGAGTTATATATAGTAAAATTTGTACTAACTACAATATCACTAATCATAATTAGGAATTTGTTTATTATGTTGTTGATGTGAAACTAATCAATCAAGTCACTTGGTAAATTTTTAGTTGGTAAATGATAATCATTTAAATGTTATTTTTTCTATTAAAGATTTAATTGAAACCATTCAAAAGATACATTTTTTAAAAGATCTTATTGTTTGATTAATATTAATTAAAAAAAATGCTTAAATTACTTCAAGTATTAATTGATTTGAAAAAAAAAATTTAATTAACTCATTTAGTTATTTACTTAGATTTTACAATTGAAATGGACCAAAATGATATGATAATATAGCTCAATAAGAATGTAGTAATAATGAATGTTACGTTTTAATTTGTAGATATTATTATATAGATGAGTACTAATAAATTGAAATATGTACATGAAAATATAGTAATGATATGAACTCATGAATAGAAGGGATATTGATCTTATCTGCTGAAATTTTTCGCCAAGTGTAAGCAACAGCAATATATATATATATATATAAAAGATAGTTACACTATACTGCTAATTTGGCAGCTGAAATATTTGTCTCTTTGAACTTTCAACCACTTTGTATATAAGAAAGTGCTTATTTAGCTAGAAGGCTTCTGGGTACTAAAGGGAACTGTGTAATGAATATGATTGAGTGATAGAGAATTTCCCTTTTGCAAAGCAATTCCCATAAAGAAGTATTGAAAAGCTCCAAGAGATAAAGCATACTGACCACCGCAGCAGTCAAGGTAACATCTAAAATCTGAAGCTCTTGGCTGGACCGCTGCAAATCCTATCTTTTCCTAAAAGCTATTTAAAAAAAAAAAAAAAAAAAAATCATACTAGCTATTCACGATATGCATAAAATATCCTAAAAGAGGAATTGAGAGGGGAGACTGAGCTGGCCAATGGATAAGATACTGTGTCTTCCACCAAAAAAGACAAAAACGAATTACGCCGAACTCTTAACTACTATTTTGACAAAGCAAAACCAATGACAGGAACGTCGACAATGACATTATAGAAAGAGCGTACGCTATTCCCTCCCTCGTATCGAGGGATGACCCATAGTGGGTGGGATCCACCCATCAGAGAGGGAGTACGCTATTCCCGTAATATACAATCATCTTCCTTATAAAAGAAGTACTTTATTCATTAGGACTTTTAGTAGGAGATAGGGGAGAGAGAGAGAGATGGCAGGTAGATATTGTTACGAGAATGGTCTTCCATTTTCAGCCATGGTTACAGCAGAATGCACAAACGTTGGCTTAAACATCTTATTCAAAGCATCCTCTGAGAAAGGGTTGAGCTACTATGTCTTTGTCCTCTACATGTTTGCTATTTCCACTCTTCTTCTCCTCCCTCTGGTCTTTGTCTTTCGTGGGTATGTCTCCTTATCCCCACTTTTTTAGGGGAAAAAAAAAAAATCTTAGTAAATTATATTTTACACCTTTAATTTTTTTTTTTTTTTTTTTTTATATAAAAAGTTTAATCTAAACCTTCTGTCATAAATTTATTCAATCCCTGCTAGAAGTCACATAATTCTTAGGTTTAAACTGAAATTACTTGAAACAATATAAGTTTTTAAATGAAATTTTCTGAAGCTATAAGACTGAAATAAACATTATTTAAAATTTCAAGGTTTAAATAAAATTTATCCAAAACTATGAGGTATGGTGTGATATTATCCAAAAATGAAATATAATTCTTATGAGTTTTTTTTTTTTTTTTTTTTTTTTTTTTTTTTTTTTTTTTTTTCACGTTCTCATATCACTTATGGTGTGATATTACAGTGAGTTTTGATGATGTATTTAGTTATAGAATAATTTTGATGAAATATTAACAAAAAGCTACTTCATACATGTAGAACAACAGGGCTTCCTACATTCAAGTTGTCTCTCCTCTATAGAATTTTCCTACTTGGACTACTTGGGTAAGAAAGTATTACACCAAAAAGCTTTTTGAAATTTGATTTAAGATTTGAAGGTGACAGTATCCAATAACAAGAAGGGTGCATTTGGTTCGCTTGATGTACTAATATATATGCCGATCAAAAGTTGGCAATGATCCACACACATGGGAAAATGAGATTTTATTTTAAATGACTAAACTGCCAAATCAATAGCACACAATTTCAAAATATTTTTCTGAAGTGAAATTTGTATTTGATCTTATTTTTGGGAGGGCTTGCAGGTTTTCAGGTCAGTTATGTAACTATAAAGGCGTAGAATTCAGCTCAGCAACTCTTGCTTCAGCCATCAGCAACCTCACACCAGCTTTTACTTTCATACTTGCTGTCATTTTCAGGTTTTTCCTTCTTAATTCTCATTACCAACCTCACCCAAGTCATTCTGGTACCTTTTTTTAAAATTATATATATTATAATTTGATAATTGGGAGAGGGGCTATTGAACCATGGATGTCTACATTAGAAATATTAAGAACTGTTAGTTGAATTATAAAGTTCATCATCCCTATTATGATTAATTAATATGGCCTGCTTACGAAAGCCATTAGGACTTAGGAGTGATATTATATTTGCCCCTTTCTTTTTTTGCATTTGTTTATTCTTTTTATAAAATGAGATTTGTTGTGAGGAAGAAATAATTTCATAAAATATGATTAAGGCAATGTCATGGTTTGTTTTTTGGTGCATAACATAAAAAATAAAAAGACAATACACCAGTCCATTAGCAACTGTTCATGAAAGTTGCAATTGCTTCTTGAGCATAACATCTTACCTAACCAAGGATTCTGCAATCTGGTTTGATTACAGAAACTTTTCAGTTCTCTCAAAAGGGATGCTATAAGTTTAATGTCAAGTTTGTGACCAGTCACTCCTTTTGCAACCTGCATATGCATAAAACAGCAATTCTGTATAACTACCCAGCACAGCAGCACCACTAGGAATTAAAAGCCTTTGTCTATCAGTATGCCAAAATTAAACCTTTGATCACATGTCTGATATGATACAAGAAATTAGAAAATGGAGGACTTATATATAAAGATAGTGCAATAGGTCATCCATGCCATTGCCCTACTTGATGTTTTATTGAGCCTTTATCTATACATTTAAGCTTTTTTGTGATAAAATTTAAATTTCTTGAGCCCACCTTTTTCCTAATAGATACATTATGCCTATTTCAGTTTCTTGAACACATTTATTTTTTATTACTATCACCAAATTCTCTTCCTTTCCTTTATTTTTATTGGTGGTTCAAAAAGGATGGAAAATCTAGCTTTGAGATGCTCAATCACACAGGCTAAAATCATGGGCACAATAGTATCAATATCAGGAGCATTGGTAGTGGTTTTCTACAAGGGCCCTACAATCATATCTTCATCTCAGTCAACATCTCTTTCACTTCATTCTCCACAAGGCACATCAGAAACACAGTGGGTGATAGGTGGCCTTTTACTTGCTGCTTCGAATCTTCTGTTTTCAGGCTGGTACATTGTTCAGGTATTTTTTTTGTGATAGGTGATACTTCAAATTGTGGATTGGATTGTTTGAGTGTGTATTGTGCAGGCATGTGCTAAGTCCCACACTCCCACATTGGGGGTTTTCTAGGTAGATCTTGGCTTACATAAATGACTATGACTTATGAGAAATCTTGATTGTAACTTAATTTGTCCTTTTGGGATATAGTATAGATGTGACTAACGCTTGCCTTGTCTCGTGACACTATCAGACAAAAACTTTAGAGAAGCTAACTTTGCATTCTCTGGCATTTTACAGACCCAAGTTATGAAAATATATCCAGCAGAGATAGTTGTGGTCTTCTTATACCTCTTGTGTGCAACAATTATATCTGCACCAGTATGTTTAATAGTAGAAGGAAACTTAAATTCTTGGATACTAAGGCCTGATATAACATTGGTCGCCGTTATATACTCGGTAAGAACTACAAAACATGGACAATACCAAATGACAGAACAAGTTATTGATAATATCTAACTTTCACTCTCTGATCAGGGATTTTTTGGTTCATCCTTCAACAGTGTTATTCACACATGGTGCTTGCACTTGAAGGGGCCTGTGTATGTATCAATCTTTAAGCCATTGTCAATAGTCATTGCTGCTGCTATGGGTGTCATATTCCTTGGTGATGCTCTCTATCTTGGGAGGTATATAATTCTCTCTCTCATGAAAATGCACATTAATGCATGTATACAAAGGCACAGTGTACCTTCTCTGCCATACTAGAATACTGATTAGAATAATACATCAAGAAGAAAGGATCAGCTACTACATGTATTAGTTGCTTTGTATTTATTTTTTCACAGTTCATTGGCCTTGTTTATTTTCTTCCTAATGTTGCAGCATCATTGGAGCAATAATATTATCAATTGGATTTTATGGTGTCATATGGGCAAAAGCTAAAGAAGAATTGAGACAAGACTATTGCAGTGCTAGCTTGGGATCTTCATCTGATGATAAGACCCCTTTGTTGGATAGCTACAAATCTGAAGACGTAGAATAGATGTATGCATATGAATGATAGTTGGTTAAAGATTGCATAGCACTGAGCTACTTGCAATCTAATACCTCAATAATTTTTTCAATTGTACAGTAAAAGCACACCTCATTGGATAGCTACAAATTTGAAGGCATGTAGAATAGATGTATGCAGATGAATGCTAGCTGATTAAAGATTGCATAGCACCGAGCTGCTTGCAATCTAATACCTCAATAGTTTTTTCAATTTTACAGTAAAAGCACACCTCATAAGGGTAAAAATGTTTGCTGATATCTCTTAGTACCTAGAGTCAGAAATTAATCATTTCTTTTATTTTGTTTTTGAAATGAGCTTCTTAGATTGCTGCTGAAGAAATGACCGAGTGTGTTTGAGTGTTTTGAGGAATTACGTTGATGAAGAACAGGGGAGAGTGATTGACAGGTTCGAGGGAGTTGCCCTCTAAGAAGTAGAGAGAATAAGAGAAGAGAATTGAGAATGATAAAGGAATTTGCATTACATATCAGATATGTCTATCAATGGATTGATTACTAGTATTTATAGTCAATTCTTACAGTGGCATTAGCCAATGAGAACCAATTCTCAACCATGGCTCAGCTACTGATATAACTAACCCAACAGACTAACAACTAACTAACTGTCACACTATCTCTAACATCTTATCACTTTATAGCTTATCACAAAATCACTACTTATCATGCCATCTGATAAATGCAGTCACTCATCACCCAATATTACAAGTGCAAAACCCACTGTTTTGCAGAACTCACTGCTCTTCAACATTTCAAGCTAGCTAGATAACATTACCCTCGCCTTTAGAGCACCTTGCCCACAACACGAGGGTAATGCTGCTGAAGGGTATGCAAGATCTCCCAAGTGGCATCTTCTACAGGGGGTACCTTGCCAATGAACCATGATTTCAGAGAAGGCTTTGTTATGAATTTCTTCATCCTCCTTTGGAGATTGGCTTTAGGCTCAGAACGAATGACACCTTCTGTATCAACATGAGGCAAGGAAGGTAAAGAGACCACATCAGCTCCCAATTTTGGCTTCCAGCAGGACATATAAAAATCTGGATGAAGAATGAGAGAGTAAGTCCAACTTACAAGCCACTTAGCCTACTCTTTGAAGCACTTGGAATGGCCCATAGTACTCGTATATAATTTAGAACAATCTCATTCAGCCAATATTTCAGGCCATTGTTAGTGGCCAACTAACTAAAACAAAATATAGCACTCAAAACAAAATATAGCACTCAGCAGAGCAAAGTTGCCTTGGTTTTTTGACATCATCATTGGCAATCACTGGCTGAACTTGAAGTTCTTGCTGGTTGTCACACTCCCCTGAATGAGTTCTAGATTTATTTGCAGATAAATCACACTTAGCAATGAAACCAAAATTACATTTGTCCAATTTATCACAGACCATAAGTGAACCACCTCCCTGCTTGTGGGCATTAATAGAGAGAAAAAGAGAGACAGAGGACACACTCTGGATCCACATTTCTAATGGATTAGAATAAGGATATGGATACTTCAGAAAATAACAGGAAAAAGAGGAACAAATTAACTGCTTAAAATAAACAAAGAAAAGGTTGTGCTATTATAAGTGATGAAATATTATGAATAAGTGAATAAAAATGTATTGCACTTCCAGATCCTCTCTGCTGAACACTAAGTGACAGCATATTAGACAATTCTTCCTTGCAGACAATGTCCTCATAACCAATACTATTGGAACCATTAAGCACCTGTTCCATATTTACTAAAAGAAACTATATAACGAATATCATAAAGAATCCCTCTTTTGGGAAGCAATTCCCATAAAGAAGTATAGAGAACCACTAAGAGATAAAGCATGCAGATACAATCAGTTGCCAAGATTACATCTAAACTCTGGAGCATCATAAAGGTAGAAAATCCACAAAGATAATGACATGAGTACAGGGAATTCATACTTATTGGAAAGCATGTAAGACATGACCTTAGCATGGTCAAAAAAAACTTTACAACAATTTTGATGACAGTCAATATTAGGCTTGCCATTTGTAAATACTCCAAAAAAGTACTAGTCACATTTAGCCTTATACGCAAAAGGACTAATCAAATTGCAATTGGAATCCTTATAATCATATATAAACTCAAGATCCACCTAATAAACACCCATGCGGGATTCGATTTATACTTACACACACATACTTGTACAATTCAATCTTATTAAATCCACACAAACACATACCCGTACAATTTAATCTTATTAAATCCACACAAACACATACTCGTACAATTCAATCTCATTAAACCAGCCGATCAATTATGCCCTCCACCAATAGAAAAAAAAACATCTGAGAGAGTACGAGGATTATAATATAATCTGCATGTGAAGAATGACATTATAAAATAAAATAAAATAACCACTGAGAGATGCCTTTTTACTCTATTCATTAAGAAGCAAACAAAGGGTGTTGCAAAGATCATTAGGGAGAGAGAGAGAGAGAGAGAGAGAGAGGGAGAGATGGCATGGAGATATTGTCACAAGGATGCTCTTCCATTTTCAGCCATGGTTGCAGTAGAATGCATTAACGTTGGCTTAAACATCTTATTCAAAGCATCCAATTTAAAAGGACTGAGCTACTATGTCTTCATTACCTACACCTCTGCCATTGCTACTCTTGTTCTCCTCCCTTTGGTCTTCATCTTTCGTGGGTATGTCTCTTGATTTCCATTCCTATAATATTAGTGAAAAAAAAATCTCCATATATTATATTTTCAAACTTATTTCAATCTTAAACTTTGAGAATATTTTATGTAAAACTAAGTTTTTTAATTTTTTTTTCCAAAAAAAACATTTCATTTAAACCTTCTGTCTCAAATGCCGTTAATCTCATTAAAGGTCACTTGACAGATTGGGTTTAATTTTTTTTTTTTTAATTATAAGGTTTAAAGTGAAATTACTTTAAACTATAAGGATTAAATGAAACTATATAAAAGTATAAATTTTAATTAAAATAATATGAAACTATAAGGTTTAAATAAAACTTATCTAAAACTATGAGGCTTAAATGAAAATTACCTTCTTCTCAAAAAAAAAAAAAAAAAAAAAAAAAAAAAAAACCTAGACCTTTGTGGTTTGATATTACAACCTCATTTATGAGCAGTTTCTCAAAAATAAATAAATAAAATCATTTATGAGTATTTTTTTTTTCTCAAATCTTTCTCTTCTCATATCATTTACGGTGTGATTTTATATCGAGATTTTGATGATGTATTTAGTTATAGAATATTTGATGGGATATTAACAAAAAAGCTACCTCATACATGTAGAACAACCGGGCTCCCTACATTCAAGTGGCCTCTCATCAATAGAATTTTCCTACTTGGAATAATTGGGTAAGAAAGTATTACACCGAAAATCTTTGCAATTTGATTTGAGATTTGATAAATATGATAAAATTTCAATCTATGATATCTGCTTTGTGATGATTGCTCTTTACCATCAAACCATCAAGCCAAGATACTAATTTATTTATAATTTTATAGTATAGGTGGGGTTCAAACCCCAAATCTTTTGTTCGATGAAGACTTTATAAGTTGAGCTAACTAAAACCGACTAATTTGTTTAAGTGCATTTTGTTCGCTTGATGTAAACATATCATACCAGCTTTCAACTTCCAAGAAATGTGGTATATATTAGTTCTTAATTTACAAGAATGTAAGATTATTACAATGTAAAGATAATATGATTACCCATCAAATAGTTGCAATGACTAGACTGCTACCCATGGAAATATGAGATTTTATTTTAAATGACTCAATTGCCCAAATTAGTAATACATAACTCCAAAATGTGTCTGAAATGTGTATTTTGATCTTATGTTTATATTTTTTTATGTTTGGGAGGGCATGCAGATTTTTAGCTCAGTTGTGTGCCTATAAAGGAATTGAATACAGCTCACCGACTCTTGCTTCAGCCATCGGCAACCTCACACCGGCTTTGACCTACATACTTGCTGTTATTTTCAGGTCTTACCTTCTAAATTCGGATTAGTAGCATCTTTACTCAAGTCATATTTGTCCCTAATTTAATAATTTTTATTTATAATTGAATAGTTGGGTAAAAGGGATTTGAACCATGAATGTTTCCATTAGAAATATCAACAATTACCAATTGAGTTACAAGACTCTTGATCCTTGATCATTCCTAAAATTTGTAATATGCTGCAATTGTGACCTTAAATTTTTTTAAAATTAAATATATTTTTTTAAAGTATTGTGTACTACTAGTCTACCACTAATAATTTGTTTCTTTTCAAGTGGTTGAGTCCTTGGAACATATAGAGTTGTTTACACTCTTATAATCTATCATTCATCCTCCCTAACAAAACAAAACAAAACAATAGAAAACCCAAACATAGAACAGGTTGCCAAAATATACAGAACATCTCAGGCCCTTAGGCAGAAGCCCTTGAGATATTCAAGAAAGTTGCAGTTACTTCTCGAGCGTAGAATAATTCCTCACCAAGAATTCTGCAATCTAATTTGATGACAGAAACTTCTCTCGAAAGGGATCCTAGTAGTTTAACGTCGAATTTGTGACCAGTCACTCCTTTTACACCCTGCATATACATAAACCAGCAATTTCTGCATATATAACTAACCAGCACCACCATGGATTAAACGCCTTTGGATATAAGTACTCCAAAATTAAAGCTAAGCAATAGAGTGGTTGATTACACATTTGATATGGTACAAAGAATTACAAAGTGGAGAAGGTCTAATGTATAAAGATAATGCAGGAGGTCATGTGCTCATTGCCTTACTTGATGTATTATTGAGCATTTATTTATACATTTATCACAAATGATAAATGTATAAATAAATGCTCAATAATACATCAAGTAAGGCAATGAGCACATGACCTCCTGCATTATCTTTATACATTAGACCTTCTCCACTTTGTAATTCTTTGTACCATATCAAATGTGCTTTAATCATTGAGTGTCATGAACACATTTATTGTTGATTACTATGTCTAAATTTTCTTCTTTTCCTCTATTTTTATTGGTTCTTCAAAAGAATGGAAAATCTAGCTTTGAGAAGCTCAATCACTCAGGCTAAAATCATTGGCACATTAGTATCAATATCAGGAGCATCAGTAGTGCTTTTCTACAGGGGCCCTACAATCATATCTCCATCTCAATCACCGTCCCTTTCACTTCATTCTCCACAAGGCACATCAGAAACAAAATGGGTGATAGGTGGCCTTTTACTTGCTGTCGAGAACCTTCTGTTTTCAGGTTGCAGCATTGTTCAGGTACTTTTATGTGATAGGTGATACTTCAAAGTGTGGATTTGATTAAATTGGATTGTATGAGTGTATGTGCGGGCACGTGCTAAGTCCCACATTGGGTGTTTACTAGGTAGATCTTGGCTTGGCTTATATAAATGATTGAGTAGCACTAATTGTAACTTGATTAGTCCTTCCCATATATAGCACAAATGTGAGTGATACTTTTCTTGTCTCATTACATTATGAGACAGAATTTAGAGAAGCTAAAATTGAATTCTCTGAAATTTTTTACAGACCCAAGTTATGAAAATATATCCAGCAGAGATAGTTGTGGTCTTCTTATGCGCCTTGTGTGTAACAATTATATCTGCACCAGTATGTTTAATGACAGAAGGAAACTTGCTTGCTTGGACGCTAAGGCCTGATGTAGCATTGGTCACCATTATATACTCGGTAAGAACCAAGAAACGTGGACAATACCAAATGAAAGAAGTTAATGATAATATCTAACTTTCATTCTCCCCAATCAGGGATTCTTTGGTTCATCCATCAGTGTTGTTATCGCATGGGCCTTGCACTTGAAGGGGCCTGTGTATGTATCAATCTTTAAGCCATTGTCAATAGTCATTGCAGCTGCTATGGGTGTCATATTCCTTGGTGATGCTCTCTATCTTGGGAGGTATATAGATCTCTCTTTCTCATCAAAATGCACATTTACGCATTTAATAGAGGCACAAATTACCTTCTACATGCTAAAAATACCAATTAGAGTAATCTATCAAGAAGAATGGATCAACTAATACATGTGCAAGTTGTTTTGTTTTTATTTTTCATGGTTCTTTGGCATTTTGTCTTTTCTTCCTAATGTTGCAGCCTCATTGGAGCAATAATATTATCAATTGGATTTTATGCTGTCATATGGGCAAAAGCTAAAGAAGAATTGAGAAAAGACTATTGTTGTGATAGCTTGGGATCTTCGTCTGATGATAAGACCCCTTTGTTGAATAGCTACAAATTTGAAGGTATGTAGAATAGATAAATGCAGATGAATACTAGCTGATTAAAGATTGAATGGCACTGAGCTACTTGCAATCCAATACCTCAATGGTATTTTTGCTTTTATAATAAAAGCACACCTCAGAAGGGTATAAATGTGTGTTGATATTGAGTACCTACAATCAGAAATTAATCATTTCTTTTGTTTTGTTTTGTTTTTGAAATCAGCTTCTTAGGTTGCTGATGAAGAAATGAGTGTGTAGTGTTTTGGGGAATGAGGTAATTGAAGAACAGGGGAGAGTGATTGACTGGTTCGAAGGAGTCACCCTCCAAGTAGACAGAATAAGAGGAGAATTGAGAATGAGAAAGGAATTTGCATTACATTTCATGTATGTTTGTCAATGGATCAATTACAAGTGTTTACTGGCAATTCTTACAATGGCATTAGCCAATGAGAACCAATACAACTCAACTACTGGTATAACTAAATCAACAGACTAACAAGTAACAACTAACTAATTAACTGTCACACCCTATCGCTAACATCTTTTTCACTTAACAGCTCATTACTGATCATTCCATCCGATAAATGCTGTCACTCAACAGTCCATATTACAAGTTCAAAACAAACTGTTGTGCAGAACCCACTGCTGTTCAGCATTTCAAGCCAGCTACATGATATTACCCTTCCCATTAGAGCACCTTGCCCGCAAGGTGAGCATAATGCTGCTAAAGGGTATGCAAGATCTCCCAAGTGGCATCTTCTACAAGGGTACCTTGCCAATGAACCATGACTTCAGAGACGGCTTTCTTATGAATTTTCTTTATCCTCCTTTGTAGATTGGCTTTAGGCTCAGAACAAATGACACCTTCAGTATCAACATGAGGCAAGGAAGGTAAATAAACCACATCAACTACCAATTTTGGCTTCAAGCAGGACATACGAAAATCTAGAGAATGAGAGACCAACTCATAAGCCGCTTAGCCAACTCTTTAAATTACCTGGAATGGCCCATCGTACTCCAACATAATTTAGGACAATCACATTAAGCCAATATTTCAGGCTACAGTTAGTGGCCAACTAACTAAAACAAAAGATAGCACTGATGACTAAACAGAGGAAAGTTGCCTTGGTTCCTTTGTCATCATCATTGGCAATCACTGGCTGAAGTTGATGTTCTTGCCAGTGGTCGTAGCTCCCCCTGAATGATTTCCAGATTTGTTTGCAGATAAGTCATGCTTAGTAAAGAAAACAAAATTACATTTGTCCAATTTACGACAGAGCATGAGTGGTTATTGACTACCACTTCCCTGCTTGTGGGCATGAATAGAGAGAAAAAAAAAAAGAGACAGAGGACATGCTGTTTATATCCAAGATAAAATTTCTTACAGTCATCGTTTCAGCTCTCTAACATACAGCTAGGGTCTTCCAATTCTTGACAAGTCAAACGTTCAAACCAGTAACCTACAGAAAATACATGCGTGTGTCTGTGTGATAGAGAGAGAGAGAATTCAGCAAGTGTCAAAGATTGAATGCCAGTCTTGACTGAAATCTGTTTCATGAATCTAAAAAATATAATGTTGGAAGCCGTGAAAATGGTAAAATAAAAAGGAAAACTAATGGTCACTTGGCGTTGAAATGAGTAATGATAAAGTTCATGCCACTTGTTATGGAGAAGGATTCTTGGTAAAGCATAACATTATTTTGCTAATGTAATCGGGAAAAATAAAATTTAAAATGGAATCCACATTTCTAATGGTTTAGATCAAGGATATGGATACTTTAGAAAATAACAGGAAAAAGAGGAACAAATTAATTGTTTAAAACAAACAAAGAAAAGGTTGTGCTATTTTAAGTGATGAAATATTAAGTGAATAACAATGATTTGCACTTCCCGATCCTCTCTGCTGAACACTAAGTGACAGCACATTAGACAATTCTTCCTCGCAAACTACGTCTTCATAACCAATACTTTTATTTTTTGGATGAACAAAAAAGGGCCTCATGCGTGTGATCATTGACACGGCCCACTTGAACCCGTAGTTCTCATAGCGTGGGGCACCCCTAGGTGCGTTAGGGCTATCCACATCGTGGTGCACTATTTTTGTGAAGTGCATGACTTGAACCAGGCAACTCTTGGACCCGAAGGTGTGATCTAGTCCGGGACTCCTATCAATGCACCACGCCACCAGGGGCATCCTCATAACCAATACCAATGAAACCATTAAGCACCTGTTCCATATTTGCTAAAAGAAACTATATAACAAATATCATAAGGAATCCCTCTTTCGGAAAGCAATTCCCACAAAGAAGTATAGAGAACCACTAAGAGATAAAGCATGCAGATACAATCAGTTGCCAAGGTTACATCTAAACTCTGAAGCATCATAAAGGAAGAAAATCCGCAAAGATAATGATATGAGTACAGGGAATTCATACTTATTGGAAAGCATGTAGGACATGACCTTAGCATTGTTAAATAAAACTTAACAACAATTTTGTTTGATAGGCTAAGAATGTATTGACCTCTTATGATGAATTAACCAATTAATTAGCCAAATGAATTAATTAAGTCAATTAACATGCAATATGCGTGGTAGTAAAAACAAATCACCAAATAATTAAATGCAGCGGAAAATAAATTTGACACAAGTGATTTGTTTACGAATTGGGAAAACTACCGAGGCAAAACCTCACCGGGTGAATTTAAGGTCACCACTCCCAAGAATCCACTATTATCAAAACAAGCAATTATAAGTAAAAGGAATCCCAGTACCTAATACTAACCTACAGTTGAACCCTTATCCCAATACCCAATTGGACTTGTACTGTAGTGATAATCTCTCCTTTCAATGTACGATTCCCAATATGTGACTAACCAATTGATGCACGGATCTAAGTACGTGACCAACCACCAACTTGAGAATGATGTTGGTTGCAAAGTTTTTTAGTTCATCAACACGATGAAGATCACAAATCTCTTTGATTACAAAACCTTACAGCGTACAAACGTAGCAGCTTCTTAAAGAGAAAGATAAACTAGGGCATATGTCTTTAGTCACAATATGCTTGTGAAAAATTTTGCATTCAATTTCATCAGTTGTGACGGCCCTTAAAATAATCCTTATATATGTTTAGGACTGTGAGAAAAGAAAACATAAATATGTATACACGGATTTGTGTGAAATCAGATTTGAAAAACTGATTTTTGTAAATCTTGATAGATAACTTATCTATCGAGCAACTGTCGAGCATCGGGCTTACACAACCTTTTAAACCTCAATAGATTCTATCTGTCGAGCTTTAAAATCCAACACTTCTTCACTTGATTCTTGGACAGATTTGCATGGCTTTAACACTTGGACTTAAAACTTTGTTTCTTAAAGTATTAAACACATCCTAAATCTACCAAATTACAAGTAAAGTGCGTTTCGTCAAAGGATTAGCCAATTCTACATTGACATATGTTTCTAACATGATTTACATATGTCCTAGCGATTTTCCCCTTCAACAAGTTGTGACAAAACCACAACAAAAAAAATGAACATATGAGAGAAGTCATAAATCACTCAACTCATACTCATTTGTTGAATACAGTAAAATCTATCCTAACACAAACTCTTGAAAAACTTTGCAAGAAGGGAGTTCATGGCAAGAAAGACTTTGACAACCTGTTTTTTTGAAACACTTTAAACGAAACTTATCACATCATTTTAGTGTGAAACAGAAATATAAAGATTGCATATAATTAATAAGAAGCATGTGCATAAAGAGAGAAAAGAAACAACAAATGAAGAGATATGTGAAACTGTAATAACAACCTCAGTATATATAACAAAATGAATACAAGATTTGCTATCACAATAAGAACAATGTATTTGAAAAGTAAAGAAAAGAAAAGATACAAAAAGTCCTCACTACATCCCTCATAAAAAGAAAAACAAACACTCCCCCTAACAAAAATATCTATCTCCTATACTAACTCTCCCCTTAAGAACATGACTACTCTCACACCCAAAACTATTCCCCCTTTTTGTCACGAATGACAAAGGGCAAGTAACTCAAGCAGTCATCTCATTGTCACCGGAAGAGCTAGCATCATCGTCCTCATCAGCATCATCACTACCAGAGCCATCATCACTCTCATCCTTTGAAGCTAGTGGAGATGGAGAAGAAGAAGCAGTGAAACCACCCATGACAGCCTGTCGTCGTGCGATACGACCAACACAAGTGTTCACCTAACACAACTCATCATTAAGAGTGCCAAGGCGAGCATCCATGCACACAAGTTGTGCCATGATGGCTTCGAGAGTCACTCCACTCGCAGAAGAAGAAGGAGTGGAGGTGGATGGAGTGGAAGAAGCCGAAGGAGTCCCCGTCTCGATCCGTGACCGCTTCAGTCGAAATTGGGCCTCGTTCTGTTGAACGGTAGCAGCATCTATGGCACACATTACTGAAAAGTGAGGAGACTCGGGATAGGAGACAGACGCATGGCGGAGAATCCGCGTGATAGTAGAAGGGAAAATGAGCTTATCATGGGTCGCCATGTCCCTATATACATCTATAAAGGAGAGTACAAAGTGAGAGGGATAATTTATAATAAGTCCCTCAAGTATGGATAACAAAAATCGAGCATAAGGCTCAGTAATAGAGTTATAATGAGACAAGAGAAAAAGAACATATGTCATCATCATATTAAAGAACCTCGGACCTTTTGCAAAGTCCGAGCAAAGGGTGTTTTAACGGTCACCCCAAGATGAAGGTGTCTCATAGAAAAAAGACGAGAGTTCGTCTTTGGACACAGTCCGAAGACGATCATAGCCGGGGTAGTAAGCAAACTATACCCTTGGTACGTGTGGCACCTCGGATATAAGATTTGGAGTGACTATAATGCGAGTACCTCGAATGCGAGTGATAAAATGAGGTACAAAATAATAAAATCCGTGCATATTGGGGTAAAACTCCTGTATGATCACGGAAGGACAAGTGACCGGAATGTCACACAGTGACTCCCAACTCCTACTATAGATGATAGTAGGAACATTAGTTTCGGAAAAGTTCGATAGAACGACTTGGTGTTCCGAATGAATGCCGAGTTGGGAAAAGTTCTCTGAAAAGTCCTTACGGGCTTTATCATCATGGAACTTGACATGAGAGGGGGTAGAGTCAGAAGTAGATGCCCTAGAATGAAGAGGGTTCTGGGACGGAGTAGACTTGCTCTTTGGTGCCATAGAGCAAACACAGAGAGAGAGAGAGAGAGAGAGAGAGAGAAAGAGAGAAGTACCAAACACAGTTAATATCAATAAGAAGGAAAAAAATTGGTACGTATGCATGAAAAATGCATGAACATGTGACATGCAAAAGGAAAAACATCATGGACTCAGCCCAATCCAATCCTACTAGCACACATCATTTCAACATATTAAGCACACATCTAAAATGCATGAATTATTGTTAAAATGCAAATGTGATGCAATGCATGATGATTTAAAATCATTTAAACAAAAACCAGCCCAAAAATTTTGTGAAAAACTCATCAATTTTGAAAAACCCTAAATTTTTCAAAAATCCCAAAAAGTTAGGTCAAAAGACATGAAATGCATGATAAAATGAGAGAAGAGAGAACATACCAGAGAAAGAAAGATCAAACAAGACCGAAAAACTTCCAAGTTTGAGGTTTAGAGAGAGAGAGAGAGAGATGAGTTTGGGGAGGTGAAGAGACAGATTTTGTCCAGAGAGATTGGAGAGAAATGAGATAAAATCGCGCTAAGGCTTATATATAGAAAGCACGATTCTCGATGGATCAAGAGGTGTCGAGGTTTAAATCTTGCTAGATGTAGCTATCGAGGAGCTATTGAAAGGTGTCCACAGCAAAGTGACCTTGATGGATTAAGAAGCTATTGAGAATCTATCGAGCATATAGAAACTTCCTCGATGGATGGAGAAGTTGTCGAGCAGTTATCAAGACAAATTCTCAAAAACTTTGAAAAAAAGAAATTATGATAACAACTGTCGAGAAAGAAAGATCAAGAGACTTGATAGATAGCCTAACTGTCGAGAGGTATCGAGAAGCTGTCGAGATTGCTCAAAAACAAGTTTTCAAGAAGAGAAAACGATAGATATGAATGCAATCAAGCATGCTACTTAACCAAAGATCCAAACAACATTTTAAACTCTCAAAATCATCTCTCAACAAGAGATATGTCAAGCATTTAGATCCAAAACACACACACACACACACACTAAACAAGTCTAACCAATTTTATATTCCAAAAACAAGTTAAGACAGTTTAGTGAGCATATATTAACACATGTATTCCTTGTGATGGCCAAATCACATTGTACCTGCACATGTATCAAGAGTTGTAAAGAATATTGTGTGTTGTGTGTGAAAAACATTGCAAGATTGCATGTGTCTACATGTTATGATGATTTGTGATATGAGAAAATCACTTTAACTCACATACAATCATAAGTACTTGATGGAGACTATCACTTTCGAGATATATCCTATAATTCCCACATCTATTAAAAGACACGCTTGCAATCATATATAAAGCATTTTGATTCTTTTTGCATTTTTTTTTTTTTTTGCATATTTTTCTTTTAAGCAAACCATGCATGAGCATGTAAGAGAGAGAAAAGAAATACTCAATTATGTTAAACTCTTAACATTGCACTTTTACTATGCCAAAGTATACATATGTCGTTTTATGATTGGCGGGCAACAGTAGTGAGATGGTTATTTATGCCTTTCTCTTAGAATTTTCTAGTCATTCCCGTCAAAAAGAGTGATACGAGTGTTAAGTATAAGAGATTACTTAATCTTATTCATCATAAACAAGAGCTACAATGCTCACTTGCTTAGTTGTGCATAGAGATGCTCATCTAAGTTACAAAAGACACAAAATTTAGAAAACTTCGTTTCAATGACCATCCAAGGTACACAAATATCAATGTATACAAAAAACACACTATTTTTGTATTTTTCCGATTTTTCATTTTTTTTTAATGAAAAACAAAATAAAGCAAAACTGAAAATAAACAAGCAAAAACATGTTAAACAAAGTAAAGCATAAAACTAGACTGACTCAAAACAAGAAAGCAAAACACACAAGTAATGCATACTCAAAAACAAGAAAGGGAGAGAGAGAAGAAAAAAAAATCACTTAGAGCATTTTTCCTTCCACACATTGGAAGAACCTTTTCGTTTGGCAAATCTTGGATCTAGCGGTGAGGGGGAAGAATTGAAACAATTCAAGTTCAAAAGGAACTTGAGGGCTTTAAGTAGATCTCCAAGAGGAGCAAAAGAGGATGGAAATTGATTCTAGTTTCCAGATGAGATCATACTGTTGCTCTGTTGAGTGGCTAATTACTTATAGCAATTAGGTCGAGTATGTCCAGTTGCTCTACAGTGATGACAGAGATGTTGCTTCTTCTATTTAGATTTTTGAGTATTTCCCTTCCTAGCCCTAGGTTTTTTGATCTTTTTCTTATCAAGCTTAGAGGGTGCTCCTAAGATAGATTTATCCTTATCTATGTTCTCACTAACTAAAACAATTTTCACATCATTGTTCTCAGATTCAACATTATTAGCAGGTAAAACAAAAACAGTAGTACTAGTAGAAGCAATATTAGGAGAAGAGAAATCATACCTTAAATCGGTTTGATCAGAAGCAGATTTCTGGAAGCTAAGCATCTTGTCGAGCTTTGCATTTGAAGTCCTCTCCAACTGAGCTCTGACTTGGAATAGCTCTGCCTTAAGCTTCTTGGTCTTCTCAGCCAAGATATTGTTTTCAAACCGTAGTGCTCCAATAGTCTGATTAGCTTCGTGGAAATTTCTTCTCGTTCAAGCTCCACATCACTGAGCTTTTTGGTGGCCAACCTATACAATTTATCATGCTTTTCTGAGACCTTATACAATTTTGCATAGGCTGTGTGGATGTCATCCTGTTCATCCATTTTCTCAACTTAGACTCCCTCAAGTCCTCTTCTTCATCCACTTTTTTATCAATCCCCTCAGTAGGATTCACAGTGGCAGTGAAGGCATTTAGGATTCCATCATCCTTATTATTCAAATCATTCTCAGGCTCAGTGTCACTCAAGGTAGCAGTAAGGGCCTTACTTTTCCCGATGGTCTTGAGATACGTTGGGTACTCTTGTTTCATGTGTCTAAAACCTTGACATTCGAAACACTTAGGTCTGAAGGGAACAATGTACTGACCGCCTTCCTTAGCATCCTTCTTTCCTCTGTCTTGGTTCTTGAACTGGACTGCTTGCGGTCATTATCAAATCCTTTTTTATTGGCATTTTTTATGAACTTTATGAATTGCCTTGTGATATAGGATTTCATCTTAGAATCTTCATCATCAGAAGACTCATCAATATCACTACTTTTGGCCTTTAGTGCCATGCTCTTGCTTGATTTCCCAATCCTTGTCAAACCCAACTCATAGGTCTGCAGATTGCCAACTAGCTCTGTCAAAAGAATTTTGTCAATATCCTTTGATTCCTCAATTGCGGTGATCTTGGCATGAAATCTTTCAGGTAGAGATCTAAGCACCTTTCTAACAATCTTGGGTTCTAAAATGGTTTCTTTAAGATTAAAGGCTGAGTTCACTATGTCCTTGAGCTTGGCATAGAACTCATCGAATGACTCATCCTCCTCCATCTTGATCTCTTTAAAACTTGTAGTAAGCCTTTGAAATTTTGAATCCTTGACAGCCTTAGTTCCTTCATAGATTGTCTGGAAGATGGTCCATGCTTCCTTTGCGATTTCAGTGGAAGATATCTTCTTGAACTCCTCGTTCGCGACTGCACTAAATAAGGTATTCAATGCCCTGCTGTTGAAGTTAACTGCTTTGATCTTTGCATCATCCCAATCAGCCGGCGCTTCTTTAGGCTTGGTCCAGCCTATCTCTATAGCTTGCCACACATTTTCATCTAATGATTGCAAGAAAACTCTCATGCATACTTTCTAGTATGCATAGTTAGTGCCATCAAATAAATGAGGTATAATCAATGATTATCCTCTATCCATGACAACAGGGGTCAATAGATCACATAGCAAAGATTAACCCTAATCAGAATGTGCCTACTTTGATACCACTTGATAGGCCAAGAATGTATTGACCCCTTGTGATGAATTAACCAATTAATTAGTTAAGTGAATTAATTAAGTCAATTAACATGCAATACGTGTGGTAGCACAAATAAATCACCAAATAACTAAATGCAACAGAAAATAAATTTGACATAGGTGATTTGTTTACGAATGGAGAAAACCGTCGAGGTAAAACCCCACTTGTTGAATTTAAGGTCATTACTCCTGAGAATCTACTATTATCAAAATAAGCGATTACAAGTAAAAAGAATCCTAGAATTAATACCAACCTACAGTCGAACCCTTATCCCAATACCTAATTGGACTTGTTCTGTAGTGACAATCTCTCCTTTTCAATGCACGACTCCCAGTATATGACTAACCAGTTGATGCACAGATCCAAGTACATGACCAACCACCAACTTGAGAAGGATGTTGACTGCAAAGTTCTTCAGTTTATTAACACGATGAAGATCACGAACCTCCTTGGTTACAAAACCCCATGGTGTACAAACATAGCAACTTCTTGAAGAGAAAGATGAATTAGGGCATATGTCTTCGATCATAATATGCTTGTGAAAAAATTTTGCATTCAGTTTCATCAGCTATGACGGCCCTTAAGATAATCCTTATAAATATTTAGGGTTGTGAGAAAAAAAACATAAACATTATACACGGATTTGTGTGAAATCAGATCTAAAAAATTGATTTTTGTAAATCTCGATAGATAGCTTATCTATCGAGTAGCTGTTAAGCATCGAGCAGCTGTCAAGCATCGAGCTTACACAGCCTTTTAAACCTCGATAGATTTTATTTGTTGAGGTTTAAAATCAAGCATTTTTTCACTTGATTCTTGGACAGATTTGCATGGTTTTAATACTTGGACTTAAAGTCTTGTTCCTTAAAGTATTAAACACATCCTAAATCTATTCCATTACAAGTAAAATGCGTTTTGTTAAAAGATTAGCAAATTCTACATTGACATATGTTCCTAATATGATTTACATATGTTCTAACATTATTGACCATCAATATTAAGCTTGCCCTTATACCCCAAAAAGACCAATCAAACTGCTATTGGAATCCTTATAATAATTTATAAACTCAAGATCCACCCGATAAACAACAGTGTGGGATACGAATTATACTTAGCAAAACCCATATTCATAGAATTCAGTCTTATTAAATACACCCAATTTTAGGTATCATTACTCAAGTCCACCAACCAATCAATCATACCTTCCACCAATAGAAAACAAAAACTAATAACGTCAGCATATAACTACTCATTGAAAGCAAAACCAATAATTTGCACGAGGAGAATGACGTCATAAAATAACCACTGAGGGATGCAAAGTTATCACGATAGAAATCATTAGGCAGAGAGAGGGAGAGAGAAATGGCATGGAGAAATTGTTGCAAGGATGCTCTTCCATTTACAGCCATGGTTGCAACAGAGTGCATAAACGTTGGCTTAAACATCTTATACAAAGCATCCACTTTGAAAGGACTGAGCTTCTATGTCTTTATTCTCTACTCCTCTGCCATTTCTACCCTTGTTCTCCTCCCTTTGGCCTTCATCTTTCGTGGGTATGTCTCTTGATTTCCATTTCTATATATTAGTGAAACAATACTCGATAAATTATATTTTCAAACTTATTTCAATCTTAAACTTTCAAAATATTTTATGCAAACCTCAAAGGTTTTTTTTTTTTTTTTTTTTTTTTTTTTTTTTTTTCAAAAAAAAAAAAAATCATTTAAACCTTCTATCACAAATTATATGAATTATATGACTGAATTATTTCATTTAAACCTCAAAGTTTGGAAAGAATCATTTTCCAGATTTTGACAATGTATTTAGTTATAGAATATTTGATGGAATATTAACAAAAATGCTACTTCATACATGTAGAACAGCCGGGCTTCCTACAATCAAGTGGCCTCTCATCAATAGAATTTTACTACTTGTACTGATTGGGTAAGAATGTATTACACAGAAAAGCTTTTGCAATTTGATTTTAGATTTGATAGATATGATAGAATTTTAATTTGTGTCATTTGCTCTATTGATGATTGCTTTTTATCATCATGCCAAAATACTAATTGATTTATGGTGTAGGCAAAGTTTGAATCTCCAATTTTTTATTCAATGAAGATTTTATGAGTTGAGCTAACTGAAATTCACTTATTTGTTCGAGTGCATTTGGTTCACTTGATGTAACCAAATCATACCAGCTTCCAACTTCCAAGAAATGTGGGATATGTTGGCTGTTCATAATTTACGGGAATGTAAGATTATTACAGTGTAAAGATAATGTGATTCCCCATCAAATGGTTCCAATGACTAAATTGCCACCCATGGAAATATGAGATTTTATTTTAAATGACTCAATTGCCCAAGTAGTCGTAAACACGTAACTCCAAAATATGTGTCTGAAATGTGTATTTTGGTCTTATGTTTATATTTTTTTATGTTTGGGAGGGTATGCAGGTTTTTAGCTCAGTTGTGTGGCTATAAAGGAATAGAATACAGTTCACCGACTCTTGCTTCAGCCATCAGTAACCTCTCACCGGCTTTTACCTACATACTTGCTGTTATTTTCAGGTCTTTCTTCTTCATTCTGATCAGCAACTTCACTCAAGTCATTTTTGTACCTAATTTTTATTTATTTATAATTCAATAGTTAAGGAGGAGGGATTTGAACCATGAACATTTCCATTAGAAATCCGAGGAATTGCTAATTGAGTTACAAGGCTTTTAAGTTTTGATGGTCCCTAAAATTTGTAACATGTTGCAATTGTGACCCTAAATTTTAAAAAAATTAAATAATATATTTTTGCAAAGTATCGTGTACTATCACTAATAGTTTGTTTCTTTTAAAGTGGTTGAATTCCTTGATAAATATAGAGTCGTTTACACACTTATAATCTACCATTCATCCTCCCTACCTACTAAAATGCACTCATTAATTTAGGAACAACAAAGAAAAAAAAAAAAGAAAAAAATTTGTTAAATCATTATTTTAATGATGATCTTAATTAATATAGCTTGCTTGCCCGAAAGTGATTAGGACTTAGGAGTGATGATATTTGCCCCTAAATTTAAAAAAAAAATTAAATAATATATTTTTGCAAAGTATTGTGTACTACCACTAATAGTTTGCTTCTTTTCAAGTGGTTGAAGTCCTCCATACATATAGAGTCGTTTACACACTTATAATCTACTAGTCATCCTCCCTACCTACTAAAATGCACTCATTAATTTAGGAACAACAAAGAAAAAAAAAAGGAAAAAAAATTGTTAAATCATTATTTTAATAATGATCTTAATTAATATAGTCTGCTTGCCCGAAAGCGATTAGGAGTGATACTATTTGCCCCTTTTTTTATGCATTTGTTTATTCTTTTTGTGAAGTGACTTTTGTTGTGAGGAACTCAACTAGTTCATAAAATAATGATCACAGCAATAGCATGGTTTTTGTTTATTACATAAGATAATACACTAGTCTATTACATAAATAAACAAAACAAAACAAAAGAAAACCCAAACATAGAACAGGTTGCCAAAATATACAAAGCATCTCAGGCCCTTAGGCAGAAGCCCCTGAGATGAGATATTCAAGAAAGTTGCAGTTGCTTCTCGAGCATAAAATCTTGCCTCACCAAGAATTTTGCAATCTAAGTTGATGACAGAAACTATAGATTTAACGCCTTTGAACATGCAAATTTTTAATTTTTTGAACGAGAGGTAGAGTGATTGATTACATATCAGATATGGTACAAAGAATTACAAAGTGGAGAAGGTCTAATATATAAAGATAGTGCAGGAGGTCATGCGCTCAGTGCCTTACCTGATGTATTATTGAGCCTTTATTTATACATTTCTGCTTTGTGATAAAATTTAAACTTCTTAAACCCACCTCTTCCTTATAGCTAGATACAAGCATGTATAACCGTAGTACAATGATTACGCATGTTGCTTTAATCATTGAGTGTCATGAACACATTTATTGTTGATTACTATCACTAAATTTTCTTCCTTTCCTCTATTTTTATTGGTTCTTCAAAAGAATGGAAAATCTAGCCTTGAGAAGCTCAATCACTCAGGCTAAAATCATTGGCACATTAGTATCAATATCAGGAGCATTCGTAGTGCTTTTCTACAAGGGCCCTACAATCATATCTCCATCTCAATCACTATCTCTTTCACTTCATTCTCCGCGAGGCACATCAGAAACAAAATGGGTGATAGGTGGCCTTTTACTTGCTGTTGAGAACCTTCTGTTTTCAGGCTGGAGCATTGTTCAGGTACTTTTATGTGATAGGTGATATTTCAAAGTATGAATTTGATTAAATTGGATTGGATTGTATGACTGTGTTATGTGCAGGCATGTGCCAAGTCCCACATTGGGTGTTTACTAGGTAGATCTTGGCTTGGCTTATATAAATGATTATGAGTAGCCCTGATTGTTACTTGATTAGTCCTTTCGATATATAGCACGAATATGAGTAATACTTTTCTTGTCTCATGACGTTATGAGACAGACTTTAGAGAAGCTAAAATTGAATTCTCTGCATTTTTATAGACCCAAGTAATGAAAATATATCCAGCAGAGATAGTTGTGGTCTTCTTATATGCCCTGTGTGGAACAATTATATCTGCACCAGTATGTTTAATGGCAGAAGGAAACTTACGTACTTGGACGCTAAGGCCCGATGTAGCATTGGTCACCATTATATACTCGGTAAGAACCAAGAAACGTGGACAACACCCATTGACAGAAGTTATTGATAATATTAATATCTAACTTTCATTCTCCCCAATCAGGGTTTCTTTGGTTCATCCATCAGTGTTGTTCTCGCATGGGCCTTGCACTTGAAGGGGCCTGTGTATGTTTCAATCTTTAAGCCATTGTCAATAGTCATTGCAGCTGCTATGGGTGTCATATTCCTTGGTGATGCTCTCTATCTTGGGAGGTATATAAATCTCTCTTTCTCATCAAAATGCACATTTACGCATGTATATAGAAACACAAATTACCTTCTCTAGACTAAAATACCAATTAGAGTACTCTATCAAGAAGAAAGGATCAGCTAATTTTCACAGTTCATTGGAATTTTTTCTTTTCTTCCTAATGTTGCAGCCTCATTGGATCAATAATATTATCAATTGGATTTTATGCTGTCATATGGGCAAAAGCTAAAGAGGAATTGAGCTTGGGATCTTCGACTGATGATAAGACCCCTTTGTTGAATAGCTAGAAATTTGAAGGTACGTAGAATAGATATTTGCAGATGAGTACCAGCTGATTAAAGATTGAATAGCACTGAGCTGCTTGCAATCCAATACCTCAATGGTATTTTCGCTTTTACAGTAAAAGTGCAGCTTGGAAGGGCTAAAGATGTGGGTTGATATCTGACCACCTACAATCAGTAATTAATCATTTCTTTTGTTTTGTTTTTGAAATGAGCTTCTTAGGTTGCTGATGAAGAAATGAGTGTGTAGTGTTTGGGGAGCGAGGTTATTGAAGAACAGGGGAGAGTGATTGACTGGTTCGAAGTTGTCACCATCCAAGAAGTAGAGAGAATAGAAGAAGAGAATTGAGAATGAGAAAGGAATTTGAATTACATTTCATGTATGTCAATGGGTCAATTACAAGTATTTACAGGTCATTCTGACAATGGCATTAGCCAATGAGAACCAATACAACTTATCCACAACTCAACTACTGGTATAACTAACTCAAGTGATTAAATGTAACAACTAACTAATTAACTGTCACACCGTATCACTAACATCTTTATCACTTTACAGCTTATCACAGCATCATTACTGATCATTCCATCCGATAAATGCTGTCACTCAACAGTCAATATAACAAAGAAGGAGAATGATAAAGGAATTTGCATTGCATTTCAGATATGTCAGTCAATGTATCAATTACAAGTATTGATAGGAAATTCTTGCAATGGCATTAGCCAATGAGAACCAATACAACTCAACCACGACTCAACTACTAGTATAACTAACTCAACAGACTGACAACTAACCGTCACACTCTTATCTCTAGCATCTTATCACTTTACAGCTCACCTGCAACTCTTTCAGCATTTCTAGCTAGCTACATGACATAACCCTCCCCTTAAGAGAACTTCGCCCACAAGTTGAGGGTAATGCTCTTGAAGAGCATGCAAGATCCCCCAAGTGGCATCTTCTACAGGGGTACCTTGCCAATGAACCATGACTTAAGAGATGACTTTGTTATGAATTTTCTTCATCCTCCTTGGCTTTAAGCTCAGAACAAATGACACCTTCTGTATCAACATGAGGCAAGGAAGATAAAGGAATCACATGAGCTCCGAAAGAGAGACTAAGTCCAAGTTATAAGCCAGTTAGCCTGCTCTTTCAAGCACCTGGAATGGCCCATAGTACTCCTATATAATCACATTGAGCCAATATTTCAGATTATAGTTAGTGGCCAACTAACACACACAAAAGATAGCACTAAACAGAGAAAAGTTGCCTTGGTTCCTTTGTCATCATCATTGGCAATCATTGGTTGAACTTGATGTTCTTGCTGCCAGTGGTTGTAAGTTGTAACTCCCCCTGAATGATTTCCAGATTTGTTTGCAGATAAGTCATGCTTAGTAAAGAAACCAAAATTACATTTGTCCAATTTACATGAGAGCATAAGTGGTTATTTACCATCTCTTCCCTGCTTGTGGGCATGCATAGAAAGAAAGAGAGACAGAGGACATGCTTTTTCTATCCAAGATAAAACTTCTTATAGTCATCATTCATCATTGCAGCTCTCCAACATGCAGCTAGGGTCTTCCAATTCTTGACAAGTTAACCGTTCAAACTTCAAACCAGTAACCTACAGAAACATATATGCGTGTGTCTGTGTGAAATAGAGTGAGAGAGAATTCAGCAAGTGTCAAAGATTGAATGCCAGTCTTGCCTGAAATTTGCTTCACGAATCTAAAAAATATAATGTCGGAAGCCGTTAAAAAAGAAGGAAAACTAATGGTCATTTCACACATTTGGCGTTGATAAAGTTCAATCCACTTGTTATAGAGAAGGATTCTTGGTAAAACATAGTATTATTTTGCTAATGTCATTGGGAAAAATAAAATTTAAAATGGAATCCACATCTCTAATGGTTTAGATCAAGGATATGGATACTTTAGAAAATAACAGCAAAATGATGAACACATTAACTGTTAAAAACAAACAAGAAAAGGTTGTTCTATTTCAAGTGATTCCAGATCCTCTCTGCTGAACACTAAGTGACAGCACATCAGAAAATTCTTCCTCACAGACTATGTCCTCATAAACGATACTAATGGAACCATTGAGCACCTGTTCCATATTTACTAAAAGAAACTATATAACGAATATCATAAAGAATCCCTCTTTCGCAAAGCAATTCCCATAAAGAAGAATAGAGAACCACTAAGAGATAAAGCATGAAGTACAATCAGTTGGCAAGGTTACGTCTAAACTCTGAAGCAGCATAAAAGGAAGAAAATCCACAAACAGTGGCGAAGCCGAGAAATTTTTCCGGGGGGGCCAAGTTAGTTGTGCTTACGTGAACTCAAAATGCATTAAATCTTATGAACTGAAATTTCTAATAATCTATTTTTCTATGGACACAGTTAAACAATTTGTAATCCAGTATCACGTTATAAGGAACCAATTTTTATTTACTTAGTTTTATATCTTTGAGCTCTTTTAAGGGGTTAAACATCTAGAGTTTCCATCACTTGGGATAAAGAATTGATTAGTAGCTTCCCAATTTTTAATATTTGTTCTTTTAAACTATACGTTAGTAATGAATATTTGTTCTCTTAGATTATAGATTACTCACATTTTAAAATTCAAATTAAATAACCAAATTTTAAAAAAAGAAATAGAAAAAAGAGTGAACAACGAAGTGTTAATGTTAAAAAAAAAAAGTAACCTGATATAAACTGTAAGGTTAAGGGCCCAAATCATATATTGGACCTTAAGCCTAGGCCGAGAGTATGAGCAATCCGAGGATAAACAAATGGTAATGAATGATTCAGGTTCAGGATTTAGTGAGCAAGATATGAATAAGAAGTTGGTCCGAGGAAGAATAACTCCTCGGATACGAAAAGTACAATTTAAATATGTATTCCAACAATCAGGGTGACCTTTCAAGAAGCTCCATTAATAGGGACGTGCATCATGAACATACGAAAAGGAGGGGAATCCAAAAATATCTAAGGGAAAGCTGCTACCACAGCATTGAATGCACTGCAGCTATTTTTCTGACTCATTTATGTGGAAAAGATCCCTAAACAGTGTTGCTTTGGCCACCACAACTCGCAGAAAGTCAAAGAGGTGTCTGATGGGATAGGTATTCAAGTAAGGGCTCAGATGACCAACAAGTGTAGGATTAAAATGATTTGAAGGAAACTATATAATGTAAGGGACTTTCCATGAGGAAGGGATGGGAAAAATAGAAAAAAAATACTGTAGCAATCAAAGTTATACTTGTACCCAACTGTTATTGATTTGTATGAAAAAAAATACCTCATCAGACAGTGAATTCATTCAGTTTTATTTTCTTTGTTCTTACTTGATCATCTTTTAAATTCATACTAGCCGTTGTCAAATTTATTAGGGTCTAGTTCTTTGATCCACTCTCTACAAATTTATTGTACTGGGCTTATTGGGCCAAGATCCCATACACATTGGACTTAGGCTGCAAAATGTGTCCCTACATAAACAATTATATAATATATTGTTATTAAATAACATAAAATCAACAAAACAAATATCTTTTATCAACTAGTAAAGTCTCTTATAGTTAAATAAAAGTTTGGGATTCAATCCCTAGTCATTTACATCAAAAATCGATTGGTATTTTGGTTTGATAATAAGGAGATATCATCAGAAGTGAACACCATAAATTGAATCTCTCTCTCTAATAAAAAGATATTATCAGGAGCAGACACCATGATCATAGGTTGAAACTCTCTCTTAACAAAAAAAAAAAAAAACTATATGGGAAATGTGTTGTACAGCTGTACAACACTTCATTACTAGGGTAAAATACTATTTGGTCCCTAAACTTTATAAAAAGTTTGCTTTTGGTCCCTAAACTTTAAAAAGTTTGTTTGTTTTTTTGTTTTTTTTTTTTTTTTCCCTAAACTTTATAAAGAGATTTTTTAATAGTTTAGGGATGAAAAACAAACTTTTGGTAAAGTTTAAGGACATGAATAGAACATTTTCAATAATTTAAGGATAAAAGATGAACTTCTTAAAATTTAAGGATGAAAACTGAATTTTTAATAAAGTTTGAGGATCAAAATAATATTTTATCCAAGATTCTATCTTAGGTATTCAATAGTGTATTCGGCCAAGAGTTTCCATAGTAGTTTAAAGCATGAAGACACAGAGTGAGAGAAGGGGGGAGATGATATCAGTTGTGCAGGCGAGGAATGGTTTCACGGACTCCTAGCAAGGTGACCGTCGGTGCGGAAAATTGACATATAGCAAGCCGACGTGATGGGGAAAATTTCATGGTGCCCATAATAATTTTTTTTTTTTTTTTTTTTTTTTTTTTTTTTTGCGTTTTTAATTATAATAACTTTATATATGTAGCTAATTTGAAATTTATTAGAGGAGAATGGGGCGTTTTGTAAAGGCCACGGGCTTATAAATGGCTTAGATGTTGGATTTTTTTTTTTTTTTTTACCAAATTTAATATTTTGAGGTTTTTTTTTTTTTTTAATGGATAAGTTCAAAAATTCTGTGGAGTCTATTCTAAATTTTGAGAGAGCAAACCCTTCAGGGGGGCTGATGAATACGTTTCGCCATTGTCCACGAACAGGGGCGGCCCAACATAATTTGGGGCCTAAGGCGAAAAAGTTATGCGGGGCCTTTAACATGTAAATATTAATTAAACAAAATTATTTAATACTAATCAAATTAAAGTTAATTTGATACATTAAATACATAAATAATACCAACTAGACCAATGTTAATTTCATATAGAGAATTGAATATCATAGTTGAATTATAAATATTAATAAAAAGAAATAAAAATATATTGTGATTGAAAAAGATACTTTATTTTGAATATAAGACGATACATAGTTAAATAAAGTTGTAATCTAATTTTTAATTTAATATTTTGATTTTAAGAGAGAGAGAGAGATAGATCTTATTTGGTGTATGGTTTTGTAGGATATTAATTTACAAAAATCAAAGTCTCAAACTATTAGGGGAGATTAATCTATAATTGATGATTTAACACATTTGCAACATCTTTTTGAAATATTTTAGGGTTTTAATTGAATTAATGTTCTATTGGTCTCGTACTTTGAGAGTCTTAATAGAAATGAAAAAGAAAAATGCGCTAATTAAAAGTATTATAAAATGTTCAAAATATAATGTGATATTGTCTCTCATTGATAAACTTCGTCAATTTAACTAATGAATGTTTATATCACATTTTTTGTGATTAATAACATGACAATTTGTAAGTCAATAGTAAAATTTGTAGATCACTAATAAATAAATAAAATGTACAACTTTTAGAAAATATATATAATTTTATAAAAATTTGGGCTTATAACTTTAAAAAGTGGGGCCTTTTTTTCCTAAGGAATTTTTTTTTTTTTGGTGGGGCCTTAGGCCTAGGCCTAACTTGCCTAGGCCTTGAGCCGGCCCTGTCCACGAAGATAATGACATGAGTACACGGAACTCATTACTCATACTTGTTGGAAAGTGGGTAGGATATGACCTTAGCATGGTCAAAGAAAGCTTAACAACAATTTTGGTGACAGTCAATATTAGGCTTGCTCTTGTAACATTTGTAATACCCCTAAGAACATTTACCTTCATACACCAAAAGGACTAATCAAATTGCAATTGGAATCCCAAATTCTTGTAATCATTTATAAACTTAAAATTCACCTAATAAACACCCACGTGAGATTTGAATTATACTTACACAACTCATATTTAGTGGTGAAGCTAGAAATATTTTTTAAGGGGACTGAGCTAAGCTGTTTAAAGTTCTTAAGTATTCAAATTTCATGATTAAAAAATTACTTTATTACACAAATTATTTTCAACTCAGCAAAGTTTTTTCATCACATTAAAATCACTTACAATAGATTATGAACTAAATTAAAAAAAAAAAAATTTGTAAGGCCTCAAATGTTTAAATTTCCTAATTAAATTAATTATAATAAACAACTCTATAATAATGGCTTAAGTTAAGTGGTCAAACACTACTATTAACTATTAACTATTAATTAAAAATAAAATAATAAATATTACTATTATCAAATTTAAGCCAAGAAATAAAATAATAAGTCTAAAGTACTAGCACTACAACTTTAATAAAATAATACAATTTAACAATAAGTTAATAAAATAAGCATAAAAATGAACTACTTCACTCCATCCAAGATTCAAAACGTGTAAGAGCATTCACATCAGCTCTTGTATAAATGTGTAAAATACACATTTTGGCCACTTTTACATATTTTGAACCAAAAAACATACTACATCAGTCCATTTAAAATCATGTATAATCATCTAAAATTTTCAACGAGCAACAGTACCCGTGTAAATTTACACGGGCACTGTAGCATGTGTATTTAGTTTTTTATTAATTTCCGTTCGCACCAATTTTTCTCTCTCTTCTTCGTGCACAACGACCTCAACTCCTCATCTTCTTTTCCTCAGATGCACACAAACACACCCACACACAAACACATCCACACAGAAAAATCAACACAGAGATACACTTGCTAAAAAAAAAAAAAAGAGATACATAAACGCACCCACACACAAACAAACTCAAACGGAAAAACAAAAAAGAGACAGATCGGTGCTTATCGGAACGATCAGAGCTCGTGGGTCTCGCTTGATCGGAGCTCGTGGGTATGGGTCTTGCCTGATCGGAGCTAGGGAGATCGGTGCTTGTGGATCGGAGCTAGGGAGAACTAAGCTGTGGATCGGTGCTTGTGATCGGAGCTGTGGATCGGTGCAGCTGTGGATCAGAGCTATGGATCAGTGTAGCTGTGGATCAGAGTTGTGGATCGATGCAGCTGTGGATCGATGCTTGTGATCGGAGTTGTGGATCGGTGCTGTGGATCGGAGCTGTGGATCGGTGCTTGTGACCGAGATGATGTGGATTGGTTTGTGACTGAGAGGGAGAGAGATGAGTTTAGAGAGATAGACCGAGAGGGAGAGAGTGGGTATGGAGAGATAGAAGAGAGAGAGCAAGAAATCAGAAAATATGGTAGAGAGAGAGAGCGCGTATAAAAATGGGTAAAATGGGTTAGTTGAGAGAAATAATAAAATAATTGAGAAAATTGATTATTTAAATAAGAGAGGTGATAGAATAGATGAACTGATGTGGGTGTTTTGTAAAAGTGATGGTGTAAAATAGAAAAAGTAGGTTTTTGGTGTAAAATAGATGAAATCTTTTAGATGAGCTGATGTGAATGCTCTAAGAGCGTTCACTGGCCACTGTATAATAGAAAAAGTTCTAAATTTTACACAATTTGGCCTAAAACAATCACGAAACAAGCTTTGATTATCTACAAACTCCATCCAAGATTCGAGTGTGTATATTTACAAACCTGCTATAGTGATTGTATATTTACTGTAACTATGTATTTAATATTTTATTGTTTTTTCTCTCATCTCCTCATTATACCTTTTCTCATTCTCTCTATTCCCCAAACTCTCTTCTTTCTTCTTCTCCATATTCATCTTCATCTTCATCTCCATCTCCATCTCCTTCACTCACTCTCTCTGCCTCTAAATTCCTCTAAACAAGACAAAGTCGATCAACTAGCCACCAAACCTAAGCCAAAAATTCCAACAAAGGCTGTGTTTGTTTCTCGTAAAATATTTTCCGGAAAATATTTATTTTCCGGAAATGCTATTTTCAGGAAAGAAAAATGTATTCAAGCTGTTTGGCTGCCTCAAAATTCGTTTTACGGAAAATCAATTCCGGTGTTTGGTTCGTTCAAACATTTTTATAGAAAATGCTTTACATAGCCAAGCCAACCCAATTTTCCATACACTTCCTCAGCTGTAAACATGTGGATAATGAATCAATTCCACACTCATTCACAAAAGAAACAAAACCCAGCAAAAAAATTCATCAAATCCGGTCAAATTGAGATCGCGCGGCGGAGGAGAAGGTGAGATCATGTGGTGGAGGCGAGATCGAGCGACAAGATCGAGCGGCACGGTGCTGCGATCGACGAGCGGCGCGGTGCTGCGATTGACGATCGGCGTGGTGCGATCGTCGGATTGGAGCTTAGTCTGTGGTCGCTGGCGAAGTCTCTTCTTCCTCTCTCTTTGCGATCTGGGCTCTCTCTTCTCTCTCTCTCTCTCTCTCTCTCTCTTGGGAAATACTTTGAAGTGAAAATGAGAACTGAATTCATTTTCCGCCTCATAAGCCTTATTTTACGGTCAAACTGACCCAAAATCACCAAGTTCCCAAACCCAAGAGAGAAACCAAACTTAAGAGATTTTGGTGGTGGCTTGTGGTGGTTGATTGGCTAAACCTATGATGTTCGGCCATGGTGGTTGATAAGTATAATTCCTAAAACCTAAGTGATAACTGACTACCTTATAGTAGTTGACGACCCTAAAGTAGCTGACGACTTTGCTTATATTCTCTTGATTGACCCCAAAAGGTTGACAATCCATATTGGGGATGACGAGAGCAACTAAAGGTTGTCAAAGCATGGATTAGAGACGACTAGAATGACGTTTCATGGAAGGATAAGTTAACGGGATGAAGTTGACGGGTCCAACATGTCTTATGCGTGGTTCGCACGCATATGTATATAAAGAAATATCTTGCGCCCTATACTTAACCCTAATCAAGAAGACTTCTACAAGAAAAGGATTCCACAAGATACGCGAAATAAAGAGTTTCTCTCCTACAAGGAAACATCTTCTTAAACAAGGCACGAATGTTAGCCCTACACTATTATAAAAGCCTCGAGACCTTCACAAGTCAAGGTACACATAATTTCCCCCAGCTCTGACACTCTAGAGTTGTGAAAAGTTCTAACTTGACCTTCGGAGGATATTTGGCTGGCACTACACCGGTGCTTTCTATTAGGTCTTCTCTTTTTGTTGTGCAGGTATTGTTTTGAGCGTACAAAGGCTGTGTGGCTCACTAATGATTTTTCGGCATCATTAGTGGTCTAGGCTAGGTGGAGTTCAGGTTTAGAGAGCTTGAGAGAGAAAATGTTTGATTTATTTAGGTTACAGCCTTTGTGGTGGTTATGTGAGCTTCAACCATGGACATGCAGGTTTGGCTTTGTGATAGTGAAGAGAGAAGAGAGCTGAGAGATGAGAGATGAGAGAGATCATTTTATTTTTTTAAGGAAAAGATGAGAGAGAACTTGAAAAGAGAAGAGAAATAGTTATAAAAATTCTAGTCTCATCACACGCGCCTTGTGCGTGCAATGAGGCCTTTTTTTTTTGTCTAGTGTATGTGAGATTAGGAATTAAAGAAAATGAAAATTCAAAAAAAAAAAGAAAAAGAAAAATTAAATAAAAGAAACCGGTGAGTCTTGATAAATTAAAAAATAAAATAAAAGGTTTGAACGTGGTCTTGAGGGAAATATCAAATCGGACTGAGAAGTTTTTTATTTTTATTTTAATTTTTGGATAAGTTTTTTTTGAAGACATAGCTTAATAGAGAGTGTTCTATTTGGTAGGCATTTTATGTGGAGTTGAAAATATATCTTTACCAAGTTATTCTCATATTTTGTTCCTAATAAACGTAAGATTTAAGGGTATTTCTGAATCACATAAAAGTAAAGTCTAAAGAGGAAAATATTTTTATAGATAGTATAGAAGGAGAAAAATAATAAAATAATAAAAAATGATTTCTTAAATAAAATAAAGTGTATAATAGATAATTTGATGAGGGTCTTTTGTAAAAATATTTGTGTTAAATAGAAAAAGTAAGTCCTTTCGCTAAAATAGGCAAAATAAATAAATAAATAAATAAATAAACAAATTGATATGATCAAACATCAAATTGTCAAACTAAAGTACTAGTACTATACTCTTTAGTGACTGTTTGGATTCGGCTTCTTGCGCTCACGTTTTGCTTTCAATGCGTTTCAGCATTTTTTTTTTATTTTTTTTTTATTTTATTGTAGCCGCACTTGTTGACTTTTTGTCCATGAACAGTGCATCCGTGTACTGTTCACGGACCCACAAACTTCATTTATCAACAACTTTTTCATTAAAAATGGGTCCCACAGCACTATTCATACATTTAAAAATTATTTTGCTACAGTGTTTTCAGTTTTCAGTTTCAGCAAAATTAAGTTTTATCCAAACAACCCTTATTCATAAATTGAAAAAGCGGAACTCTTAACTCTTAAGATTCAAACTGAAGAAACAGAGAGACTGAGAGAGATACCTTTGTGAAGATAGATTGGCTAGTCAATTCTTCAACAGCGTGAACTCGATTACTGGTTAGAGTTGTACTTGCAAGTTTGGTGGCGTAAAGGCAATTTTTTTTTTTTTAATATCAACTTTTACTTTTACATTTTGGGAGTAAACGCCTGTGAAATTTAGAGTTTTTTATATATTAACTATGCGAATTTTTTGGAGTTTATTTTTTATTTTTAATTAGGAGCCTTGATTTAGAAAATATCTGGGTTTTATTTGTTGCGATATTCATATTTGTTAAAATTATTATTTTTGGGGTGCTTCGGGGGCTGAAGAAATGGGCCAAATTCTATTTTTATTTTTTTGTTTTTTTTTTTCCTGAACAAACTTAAGATTTGGGGACTGATACATGCTTATATTTTTTGCCAAATCTTAGCAGCCAATAAGTAAGTTTTTTTTTTTTTTTTTTGAACAAACTTAAGATTTGAGGGCTGATACATGCCTATATTTTTTGCCAAAATCTTAGGAGTCAATAAGTAAGTTGTTCTTAACCTTTATGGTTTTTAAGGGAGGCCACCCTAGCTCCGCATATGATTGTCATATTCATACAATTCAATCTTATCAAATCCACCCAAAATCAGGTATCATACCTAAAGTCCACCAACCAATCAATTATGCCTTCAACCAATAGAATTTTTTTTTAAAAAAATAAATAATTAGGGGGAGAGAGAGAGTACGAAGATTATAATATAATTTGCACATGGAGAATGACATTATTATAAAATAACCACTGAGAGATGCCTTTTTACTCTGTTCATTAATAAGAAGCAAACAAAGGGTGCTGCAAAGTTACAATAGAAATCATTGGAGAGAGATGGCATGGAGATATTGTTACAAGGATGTTCTTCCATTTTCTGGCATGGTTGCAGCAGAGTGCATAAACGTTGGCTTAAACATCTTATTCAAAGCATCCACTTCGAAAGGACTGAGCTACTATGTCTTTATTCTCTACTCCTCTGCTATTGGTACTCTTGTTCTACTCCCTTTCCATTTGGCCTTCATCTTTCGTGGGTATGTCTCTCGATTTCCATTTCTACCATAATATTAGTGAAACAATCTTGATAAATTATATTTTCAAACTTATTTCTACCACAAATTTCTTTTTCAATCTTTTCTATCCCCTTTACAGTTTTCTTTGGATTGATAGCCTTGAGAATGTTCTTATGAAGAGGAAGAATGTTCTTAAGCCAAAATTTCACCATTTTAAGAAATATGTTTTTACATCTTGATTTTTATGTTTTTGTTATTTATTATTATTATTATTTTGTGTTTTTAACGGTAAAAGTACAAATGTGGGTTACGGAAGCTTAACAAATGAACCTCAGGTTGCAAAATAACATCTTTTAAACCACAGGTAGACAACTTTAATTTTGGCCAAACCATAATGAGTAAGTTGTAATTTGCCATTTTTTAAAACTTTTTTTTTTTCAAAAAATAAAACATTTTATTTAAACCTTCCATCCCAAATTCCATTAATCTTATTAAAGGGAAAAATAATTTATGCAACAGGCGCATGAGATACCATCTCCTCATTAAAGGTCACTTGACCGATTAGGTTTAATTTTTTTAATTATAAGGTTTAAAATGAAATTACTTTAAAGTATAACTTTTAAGTAAAATCATAGAAACTATGAGTATTAAATAAAATTATTTGAAATTATAAGATTTAAATAAAAACTTATCCAAAACTATGAGGTTTAAATGAAAATTACCTGGAACTTTATGGTTTGATATTACAACCTCATTTATGAGTAGTTTCTCTACGAAGAAAAAAATATATATCTTTCATGTTCTCATATCATTTATAATGTGATTTTACATCAAGATTTTGAGGACAAGGTTTCTTCAAACTCCACCTATAACTTTTTATTGAACTTGAACTTTGAAAATTTAATTGTTAGATTACATGTTTTTTTATGTTCTTAACATGCATGTTGAATGTTCAAATAATATATTATTTACTATTTGATCAAAAAAATTTATTTTATGCATAATTTTTTACCATAAAAACTTGAAATTTAAACATGTCATTGACGACATAATTATTAATCTTTGATCTTGTTAAAATTTTGTAAACACAAAAAATATAATAAGAACATGTAATCCAAAAGGTTAGATTTTCAAAATTCACATTTAATAAAAAGATATAAGAGAAGCTTGAAAGATATCTCTCCAAACTATTTTAGAGAGAAACCTTTTTCCAAATTTTGATGATGTATTTTGTTATAGAATATTTGATGAAATATTAACAAAAAAGCTTCTTTATACATGTAGAACAACCGGGCTTCCTACAATCAAGTGGCCTATCATCAATAGAATTTTCCTACTTGGCCTAATGGGGTAAGAAAGTGTTACACCAAAAAGCTTTGGCAATTTGATTTGAGATAAATATGGTAGAATTTCAACTTATGACATCTGCTCTATAATGATTGTTTTTTATCATCAGGTCAAGATACTAATTAATTTATAGTGTAGACGGGGTTTAAACCCCAAAACTTTTGTTTGATGAAGACTACGAGTTGAGCTAACAGAAATCCACTAATTTGTTTAAATGCATTTGGTTCCCTTGATGTAACGAAATCATACTAGCTTCCAACTTCATAGAAACGTAGGATACATTGGTTCATAATTTATGGGAATGTAAGATTATTATAACTAGTAAGTTGCTCGTGTGATGTACGGATAATTTTGTGATATTTTATGTAAGACGGTTTTTGATAATGTTGTACATATATTATAAAGAGAAGGTAAACTAAATTAGATTAAAGAAATATATATATATTTTGAGATATTAAAAATTAGTTTAGTAACTTCACTGCATATTTGTATTCTTCTCAAAGTAAAAGAAAAAAAATATATATATATATATATATATATTAAATCATGAAACAAAAAATTAATGAAAAAGAGTAATGGGATCATGAAAATCAACTAATTTGTGTTGCATTCACATAGACATGGTGTAGGCAAGTGTTTATGCATGTATCTTATAAATGATTTAAAATTAAACCATGGTAGAATTTGGTTTTACATTGCACACCAAATATTCTCTCTATTTATATATCCAAAACAAAAACTATCCAACCAAACTACCCAAACCTAAATCATATTTGAAACCCTAATTTAAGAAGAAAAAAGAAAATAAATTACCAATAGGGGTTTCGGCATTTTGATGGTGATGGAAGATCAGTATAATGGAGGTGGTGACCCTTCAGATTTCTCTTTCTTTCTGTTTCAAATGTTTTGTCAGTCTCAAATATTTTATTTTGGTAATATATAGTGAAATTGTGAACAATCCACAACATTTTTGTGTCTCTTTATCTCTCTTCTGGGCCTTATCTACTTAGTTATTACTATTAGTCATTAATTATTATTATTTTTGACTTTTTTAAAACACTAAAATAGTGGGTATGCTAAAAGATATGAAGAATAGAGAAAAGTGTTGTGTAAGCTTAGGCAATTAATGAGATATTAATGAGATAATTGTAAAATAAGTTAACGTGAACTTTTGGGTAATAGTAAAAAAAAAAAAAAAAAAAAAAAACCCTAATGAAAGAGGTAAAAAAAGACTAAATGCAAAATTAAAGTGCCACTTAGTAGGACCTCATGCACTCTCGCACGAGGTCTCTGCTTTGATATATATATATATATATATATATATTGATTGAGTGAGTGATGTGAAGATAATGTGACTACCCATCAAATGGTTGCAATGACTAAATTGTCACCCATGGAAATATGAGATTTTATTTTAAATGACTCAACTGCCCAAAATCAGTAACACATAACTCCAAAATATGTGTCTGAAATGTGTATTTTGATCTTATGTTTATATTTTTTCTGTTTGGGAGGGCATGCAGGTTTTTAGCTCAGTTGTGTGGCTATAAAGGAATTGAGTTCAGTTCACCGACTCTCGCTTCAGCCATCAGTAACCTCACACCGGCTTGGACCTACATACTTGCTGTTATTTTCAGGTCTTTCTTTCTTAAGTCTGATCAGCAACTTCACTCAAGTCATATTGTACCTAATTTTTTATTTATAATTCAATTTTTAAGAATGAGGGATTTAAACCATGAATGTTTCATTAGAAATACCATGAAGTGCTAATTGAATTACAAAGGCTTTTGATAGTGCCTAAAATTTGTAACATGTTGCAATTGTGACCTTAAATTTAAAAAAAAAAATTAAATAATATATATATTTTAAAGTAATGTGTACTTCCACTAATAGTTTGTTTCTTTTCAAGTGGCTGAGTCCCTTGATATGCATAGAGTTGTACACACACTTATAACCTATCATTTCTCCTCTCTACCTCATAAAATATGATCATGGCAATAGCGTGGTTTTTGTTTTTGATACTTCACATAAATAAGACAATACACTAGTCTGTTAGCTACTGTAAGAAAACAGCAGAAGAAAAGACAAGAAAACCCAAACATAGAACAGGTTGCAAAAAATATACAAAACATCTCAGGCACTTAGGCAGAAGCCCCTGAGATATTCAAGAAAGTTGCTGTTGCTTCTTGAGCGTAAAATCTTGCCTCACCAAGAATTCTGCAATCTAATTTGATGACAGAAACTTCTCTCGAAAGGTATCCTACTAGTTTAATGTCGAATTTGTGACCAGTCACTCCTTTTGCACCCTGCATATACATAAACCAGCAATTTATGCATAAATAACCAGCACCACCATGGATTAAACGCCTTTGGATATCAGTACTCCAAAATTAAAGCTAAGCAATAGAGTGGTTGATTATACATTTGATATGGTACAAAGTGGAGAAGGGCTAATATATAAAGATAATGCAGGCGGCCATGCGCTCAGGGCCATACTTGATGTATTATTGAGCATTTTATTTATACATTTAAGCTCTGTGATTAAATTTAAACTTCTTAAACCCACCTCTTCCTTGTATATACAGGTATGTCTAACTGTAGTACAATGATTACGCCTACTGCTTTAATCATTGAGTGTCATGAAAACAATTATTGTTGATTACTGTCACTAAATTTTCTTCTTTCCTCTATTTTTATTGGTTCTTCAAAAGTATGGAAAATCTAGCTTTGAGAAGCTCAATCACTCAGGTTAAAATCATAGGCACATTAGTATCAATATCAGGAGCTTTGGTAGTAGTTTTCTACAAGGGCCCTACAATCATATCTCCATCTCAATCACTGTCTCTTTCACCTCATTCTCCACGAGGCACATCAGAAACAAAATGGGTGATAGGTGGCCTTTTACTTGCTGTTGAGTACCTTCTGCTTTCAGGCTGCAGCACTCTTCAGGTACTTTTATTTGATAGGTGATACTTCAAAGCATGGATTTGAATAGATTGGATTGGATTGTATGAGTGTGTGATGTGCAGCATGTGCTAAGTCCCACATTGGGTGTTTACTTTGTAGATCTTGGCTTGGCTTATATAAATGATTATGAGTAGCCATGACTGTAACTTGATTAGTGCTTTCAATATATAGAACAAACGTGAGTAATAATTTTCTTGTCTTGTGACATTGTGAGACAGTCTTTAGATAAGATAAATTTGAATTCTCTGGAATTTTTTACAGACCCAAGTTTTGAAAATATATCCAGCAGAGATAGTTGTGGTCTTCCTATACGTCTTGTGTACAGCAATTATATCTGCACCAGTATGTTTAATGGCAGAAAGAAGCTTACATGCTTGGACACTAAGGCCTGATGTAACATTGGTGACCATTTTATACTCGGTAAGAACCAAGAAAAGTGGGCAATACCAAATGATAGAACAAGTTATTGATAATATCTAACTTTCATTCTCCCCGATCAGGGATTCTTTGGTTCATCCATGAGTATTGTTATCGCATGGGCCTTGCACTTGAAGGGGCCTGTGTATGTTTCAATCTTTAAGCCATTGTCAATAGTAATTGCAGCTGCTATGGGTGTCATATTCCTTGGTGATGCTCTCTATCTTGGGAGGTATATAAATCTCTCCTTCTCATAAAAAATGCATTTTTATGCATGTATATAGAGACACAAATTACCTTCTCCTCCAGACTAAAACACCAATTAGAGTACTCTATCATGAAGAAAGGATCAACTAATTTTCACACTTCGTTGGCATTTTTTCTTTTCTTCCTATTGTTGCAGCCTCATTGGAGCAATAATATTATCGATTGGATTTTATGCTGTCATTTGGGCTAAAGCTAAAGAAGAATTGAGCTTGGGATCTTCATCTGATGATAAGACCCCTTTGTTGAATAGCTACAAATTTGAAGGTATGTAGAGTAGATATTTGCGGATGAATACTAGCTGATTAAAGATTGAATGGCACTGAGCTGCTTGCAGTCCAATACCTCAATGGTATTTTCACTTTTACAGTAAAAGTGCACCTCAGAAGGGCTAAAGAAGTGGGTTGATATCTGAGTACCTACAAACAGCAGTTAATCATTTCTTTTTTCTTTTTCTTTTTTTTTTTTTATTATTTTATTTTATGAAATGTCTTAGGTTGCTGATGAAGAAATGAGTGTGTAGTGTTTGGGGAACGAAGTTACTGAAGAACAGGGGAGAGTGATTGACTGGTTCAAAGTTGTCACCCTCCAAGAAGAAGAGAGAATAGAAGAAGAGAATTGAGAATGAGAACTATTGGCATGCAAATTGTCGTTATATTAAATGCTCTTGTAACTCTGTATGATAATGTTAAATGACAATATCCCTAACATTAATCTCAAGGGATAGCACAACTGGCTAGAAACCATGCATCATTAAGTAGAGGTTAGTAGTTTGAATCTCCAATTCTTCTTTCCTTTGGGACCAAAAGTTACCCCAAAAAGAAAAGAAAACAAAAACAAAATATTATTGCCAAAGAACCTTTCAAATTCTTTTTTCTTTTTTAAGAGATTATGCTTTTCAAATTCATGACAAATTAACCATTGAAACCAAAAACCTAGTCTAAACTCTATAGACAATTCTTTCTCAAAGATTGATTATGTGGTCGGTATAAAGCATCTGTTTACATTTATTACCAAAAGAAACTAGTACATACAGTAATAAATCATTTTGGATCTTTCAAATAATTCATTTTATAGAGTCCCATCTTCCAAAGCAATTCACATAGCTTGCGTTTAGATACTTGAATTTAGATTTGGATTAAAATTTGAATTTGAAATACCTTAATTCCAAATTCACAAATATTAAAATATGTCTTATGGATTTTAAATTATCCAAATAAGATATTTGGATTTTAATTACTCAAATCTAAATTCTTGTGCTCAAATCTTGCCATCCAAACACACCAGTAAAGAATCTGTATCTTCCAAAGAAATTTTCATAAGAATCCTTATCCTCCAAAGCAACTTCCAGAGCGAACCGTATCTTTCAAATACTATATAGGACCAACAAGTGGTGTAGAAACCTAAGCCGCTCTGATATATTGTTTAATTGGATCATTTATGTATTTAAATAGGTAAACCTAGTAAAAGCCAACCCGTTTTTAACAATCTGGATGAGTTGTTTTCACCAAGTTGGTTTTGCAAAATTTTACTTTTATAGGCCCAATACAACATCGTATTCCAAATTTTTTTAATGAATTTGAGATTAGATTTTTCAATGAAGAAAGAGTTCCAAGTTTAGCTCTGATCATAATATATTGGAATTGGAGTAGCTAATGAGATATGTAACATGCATTTAATGTAGTTTTTGGAGTTTGAGATATAATTTTGTTCCTAGAATTTTAAGATATGTAATAATAATAATATATAAATATATATATTTATTTAGAAAAAAGGTAGCTACAATTTTTTGTGGCATTAATATTTTATTCAATGTTTTTTAGTGTTGTTAATTATGGAATTTGGTTAATTTTTTGGAATTAATTTTAATTAGTAATTTGACATGACTATTTTTTTGACTTACATATTTATTTTATGATTTCTCAAAATTTTAATATATTTCTTAATTTTTTTTATTTGATCCTATGATTCGACCAATGACCTACTAGCTAACCTATTGGCATGTTGATCACCCTTTCCTTGTGCATTAATTCCTTGTATTTTTTTTTTTTTTTTTAAATATAGATAACTAATGTGAGCTTGAGTCTCTTAAAAAATTTAAATAAAAAATTTATGATAATGGTTCCCGCAAATATTTTACATAAGGGAATGATCAAACTGATACCTAATGATAAGCTACATAAATTAACAAAGAGCTTATTAATTTCACACTAACAATATAAAACATATAGTTAATTTAGCCTGTGAATTTTATTACTTTGTATAATAAATCATGGATTGTCAAGATAAATTAGTATTCAAATACATTATGAATTTTAAAATTATTTCGTATCATTATATAATAAAAAAAGTTAGATAAATAAAATACTATTTTAATCCCTAAATTTTAAATATATATTGTAGGGACACGATTATTTAATAGCCCAAGAATGACGTTAGGTTTGCACATGAAAGATCCCTTACAATATGATTTGTAGAGAGTGGGCTTAAAAGGCTTGCTCTTGATCCCTGGGCAACGGTCCGGTCCTGACTTTAGGGAGGGGGCTCATGTAGAAGGTGGTTCGGCCTAAACGTCCGGGCCATACAACGATGTAGCCTGAAGGGTTGGACTCCTCGGACTTAGTCCGAGGAGCATCGAGTTCTTCCCCTTTTTCTCCCTCTTTTTCTCCTGGCTTTCGTTTCCTTTTATACTCGTATTTTTCCCTCTCTTTAGGGTCCACGTGTAAGCTTTACCTTCGGGGCAGAAGACTTGTCCTATCAGCCCATACCTCAAGTGGTTGGGAGTAGACGTAAAGGTTGAATTGCTTGGTCAAGAATAGGGGCTTGTCAGGCACAGAGTTCTCCACTACAGTAGGGGCAGTCTTTTCACTTATCCTATCCGTGCATTAAGCTTATCCTTGACAATAGGTTCCCTCAGATCAGGTCCTGGGCCTTGATATATAGAGCGGGCCTGGGCCATGAATTTTCTGGCCCACAATAGCCCCTCAAAATCCTGCTGCCCGACTTTTAGTTGGGGGAGGAGGGTTTTGATGACTTTGGGCCCACATCACGGCTAGCTCAAGTTCTGCACTCCATTCATACTTGTGTTTTCACATTCACTCGGGAGACGTGCCAAGTCAAGAGTCATCCCTTCGTTCGCGAGTACTCTGGAGTTTCAGCAATCGAAGTGCACCTTCCCGAGGATCTTGAGATCCTACGGTTGTGGATGGTGTGGGAAGTTGAGCCAGAGCTGCTTTGTCTGCAGCGTGTCTTAGGAATCTGCTCAAATTAAATCACAGGTCACCTCTTTACCCTCTATATAAGTGGGATAGGTGATTGCTCTCCTGGCATATAAACCCTTCTGCTCCCTTCAGAACCATAACCCTTTGTCCATACCCAGTTCCCTTTGCCGGTGTCATCTACCCTTTGCGCCGTATGCTTGAGGCTTGGATGGAGATAGGGGAACTTCACTCGCCACAGGGGCACCGGACCCCTCCAAGACGTAAAGTGATGTGGTCTGGGCAGGGGAGGCATAGATTTAAGGTGTCTTCCCACTTGGACATGGTGGGAACGGTACGCTCCCATCTTTTAGTCAAAATCTGAAGCAGGTTCTGGTCACGCTAGATTTTTGGTGTGTCAGAAGAAAGATTCTCCGCCATCAGCGCCGTCTGCTTTGTCGCAGGCAAGTTTTGGTGTAGGCTCCTCAACTTCCGGCTCCCGGCACCTTCTCTTCGACGGTGTGGGCCTCAAGTTGGGCTCCCTGCACCTTTTCTTCAGTTGCGCTAGCCTGAAGTTGGGCGCTCTCTGCACCTTTTCTTCAATGGTGCAGGCCCCATGCTGGGTTCTTTTGCTGCCTGAGTTATGGGCATGTAAAAGTATTGAGGAAGAACAAAGTCTTGAAGCAGCAACCAACCTCTCCTCTGTACTACCTCCTCGGCATTATCTTATTCTCTTGTATTTTTCTTTTCGATTATGTACTTAGCTTTAGCAGCCAACCTCTCTTCTGTACTACCTCCTCGACATTATCTTATTCTCTTGTATTTTTCTTTCCGATTATGTAGTTAGTTTTAGTATAAGCTGATTCCAGCTTTTCATTGTACGATGTACTAGTTCTTTGTTTTAATAAAAAGGAAGGTTATTTACTTGTTTTGAATATTTTTCTTTTTCGCAACACTACTTTGTGAATGGGTGTGCTCCATGTGTGTTTTTCCTCAATGATACTTAGAGCAGGAAACCTTGAAACATAATCCAACTAACTTTAATTTACCGACATTACCAGGCATAAATAACGATAATTCACAGTAAATTAAACTTAGGAAACTAACCGGGATAACAGCTGAATATTCTGTAATAAGCGCGAGGGGACCGTCCGAGAACGATAAACTCTAAATAATTCATCCGAGTGGATAACCGAGCAGTAAGGGACTCCGATTGTGTTTTTGGTAACATATTGCTCTATGTTGCATCGATCCCTTTGGTACTGAGGATCCGAGGGCAGACTTGAGAATCCATGCAGTTTAGGAATTAACACAGATGTTAATGGAGAGTTCTCCTTGGATAGATTCTAAGGTCCATGTAATGTAGTTTTTCTTTTAAGTAGTTGGTTTCCCCATAGGCTTGAGTCCGAGGACCATGCAAGGCCTTGGTTCTGTCCATAACTTGTAGTTTTTCCTGTGTGTACTTGGTTTCCCCATAGGCTTGAGTCCGAGGACCATGCAAGGCCTTGGTTCTGTCCAAAACTTGTAGTTTTTTCTGTGTGTACTTGGTTTCCCCATAGGCTTGAGTCCGAGGACCATGCAAGGCCTTGGTTCTGTCCAAAACTTGTAATTTTTTGTGTGTACTTGGTTTCCCCATAGGCTTGAGTCCGAGGACCATGCAAGACCTTGGTTCTGTCCAAAACTTGTTTTTTTTTTAGTACTTGGTTTCCCCATAGGCTTGAGTCCGAGGACCATGCAAGGCCTTGGTTCTATCCAAAACTTGGCTTTTTCTTTTGAGTACTTGGTTTCCCCATAGGCTTGAGTTCGAGGACCATGCAAGGCCTTGGTTCTGTCCAAAACTTGTAGTTTTTTCGAGTACTTGGTTTCCCCATAGGCTTGAGTCCGAGGACCATGCAAGGCCTTGGTTCTGTCCAAAACTTGTAGTTTTTTCTGTGTGTACTTGGTTTCCCCATAGGCTTGAGTCCGAGGACCATGTAAGGCCTTGGTTCTGTCCAAAACTTGTTTTTTTTTTGAGTACTTGGTTTCCCCATAGGCTTGAGTCCGAAGACCATGCAAGGCCTTGGTTCTGTCCAAAACTTGTTTTTTTTTTTTGAGTACTTGGTTTCCCCATAGGCTTGAGTTCGAGGACCATGCAAGGCCCCGGTTCTGTCCAAAACTTGTAGTTTTTTCTGTGTGTACTTGGTTTCCCCATAGGCTTGAGTCCGAGGACCATGCAAGGCCTTGGTTCTGTCCAAAACTTGTAGTTTTTTCTGTGTACTTGGTTTCCCCATAGGCTTGAGTCCGAGGACCATGCAAGGCCTTGGTTCTGTCCAAAACTTGTTTTTTTTTAAGTACTTGGTTTTCCCATAGGCTTGAGTCCGAGGACCATGCAAGGCCTTGGTTTTGTCCAAAACTTGGCTTTTTCTTTTGAGTACTTGGTTTCCCCATAGGCTTGAGTCCGAGGACCATGCAAGGCCTTGGTTTTGTCCAAAACTTGGCTTTTTCTTTTGAGTACTTGGTTTCCCCATAGGCTTGAGTCCGAGGACCATGCAAGGCCTTGGTTCTGTCCAAAACTTGGCTTTTTCTTTTGAGTACTTGGTTTCCCCATAGGCTTGGGTCCGAGGACCATGCAAGGCCTTGGTTCTGTCCAAAACTTGGCTTTTTCTTTTGAGTACTTGGTTTCCCCATAGGCTTGAGTCCGAGGACCATGCAAGGCCTTGGTTCTGTCCAAAACTTTTGTGAGTACTTGGTTTCCCCATAGGCTTGGGTTCGAGGACCATGCAAGGCTTTGGTTCTGTCCAAAACTTGTGTTTGAGTACTTTTTTGTACTTATTTGCTTTTTCGCAGGTCAGCCCCTTGGCCATGGCGGGGAGAGTTGGCTTGAGGCCGGAAGCCCCTAGAGTTGCCCGTGCCGTTGGCACTGCAGGACGTAGCCCCTGGCAGAAGTTTATGTCGGAACAACAACTGCATGTCACCGGAGATGGGGGAAAACCCGCGAATCTCTGCTTGCTAGAGAGTTGACTCAAATGCCACCTGCGCCAACGCGCAAGCCTTTCCCACAGACGGCGCCAATTGTAGGGACACGATTATTTAACGGCCCAAGAATGACGTTGGGCTCACACATGAAAGCTCCCTTACAATATGATTTGTAGAGAGTGGGCTTAAAAGGCTTGCTCTTGATCGCTGGGCAATGGTCCGGTCCTGACTTTAGGGAGGGGGCTCATGTAGAAGGTGGCTCGGCCTGAACGTCCGGGCCATACAACGATGTAGCCTGAAGGGTTGGACTCCTCGGACTTAGTCCGAGGAGCATCGAGTTCTTCCCCTTTTTCTCCCTCTTTTTCTCCTGGCTTTCGTTTCCTTTTATACTCGTATTTTTCCCTCTCTTTAGGGTCCACGTGTAAGCTTTACCTTCGGGGCAGAGGACTTGTCCTATCAGCCCATACCTCAAGTGGTTGGGAGTAGACGTAAAGGTTGAATTGCTTGGTCAAGAATAGGGGCTTGTCAGGCACAGAGTTCTCCACTACAGTAGGGGCAATCTTTTCACTTATCCTATCCGTGCATTAAGCTTATCCTTGACAATAGGTTCCTTCAGATCAGGTCTTGGGCCTTGATATATAGAGCGGGCCTGGGCCATGAATTTTCTGGCCCACATATATATATATATATATATATTTATCTCTAAACTATTGCAAATTTCGTCTTTTATTTCTAAATTATTGAAAATGTTTTGCTTCATGTATTTAAACTTTAATAAAATGTCTTTTTTATCCCTATTTTTGTCTTTAAAATATTTAAAAAAACTCTTTACAAAGTTTAAAGAGGAAAAAAAATCTTTTTAAAGTTTAAGAACAAAAAGACAAACTTTTTGTAAAATTTAAAGACCAAAATAGTATTTTACCTAAAAAATTTATGATAACATAAATTTTTATAATTTTTACTTGACTATAATTAGTGCATAATAAAATGATGTTAGAGGTAAACACGTAAAGCTTAGATTGTAAACAAAATTCTACCCCATGTAATTTTTTTATTTTTGAGAATATAACCCATGTAAACTTGATCCCATAAAAAAAATTTCTAACTTCACCCACACGGCTGACTTGTATGGCAAAACAGTTCGGTCCTTGTCAATTGTCGCTGTTGCTTACGACTTTTGCGGTTTTTTTTTTGAATGTTGGTTATTTTCGTTGAATGTTGGTTTTCGAAGACCATTGCTAACGTGTCGGACTAAATCAAACCCACTTTGCCTAGTCAAGCATGATATTTTTAATATATCTCTGTTTTTAAAAAATTCAAGAGCCAGAAGGGAATATTGTGTCCCTTACAAAAGTATATTCTCACATTTTTTAAAAGGAAATTAATTAGATATTTAAATTATGGAATTATTGTATAGTTCATACATGTGCTGATTAATTTGCAAGAATGATATATATATATATATATATTTTTTTTTTGAGTAACTAATGATATATATATTCAAAGGTGAAAATTAATATGTTTGAAATTTGAGGGTCGGGGTTTAAGTTTTCAGGAAAGAGTTTTACACACATACACTTAAATTAGGTTAAAGTAGAATTTTATCTCTGATAAAAAAAATTAAAAAAAAAAACTAATGTGTTAGAGATTTGAGTACCGAAATATATATTATGTACTCTTTTGTAAACAAACCAAAAGGTCATAAAAATAATATGTATGTAACTTGACCACAACATCCCAATCTTTTTTAAAGAGCTATAGAAAGTTAAAAACTAAAAAGTCATATGAACACCAGTTATTCACTACATAATTTTTTATATAACTAGCGAGATGATATGTTATAATGGGTGTTTATAAAAGTAGTGGAAGTAGTAAGTTAATATGAATGTAATATTATTCCAATTATATATAATTTGTTGTTTCAATAGTTGTAAAAGAAAAGAATGTAAATTTTTTTTTGGTTCCTTAGCCTTACTATTTGCAAAGTAACCAACCAATCAATTATGTCTCCCAATGAAGATGAGGAAAATTGTCACTTTCTAGCTATTCCACAACATTGAAAGCAAAACCAATGATCAACGTGAAGAATACTATTATCAGCAACAACTGATTGAGAGATATTTTTTATTCCATTCATTAATATAATAAGCAAACAAAGGGATTCTGTTTGCTATAAAGATACAGCAGAATCATTTGAGAGAGAGAGAGAGAGAGAGAGAGAGAGAGAGATGGCAGGGAGCTATTGGTACAAGGATGTTCTTCCATTTTCAGCCATGGTTGCAGTAGAATGCACTAATGTGGGCTTAAACACCTTATTCAAAGCAGCAACTTTGAAAGGGTTGAGTTACTATGTCTTTATTCTCTACTCCTATGCCATAGCTACTCTCCTTCTCCTCCCCTTGGCCTTCATATTTCGCCGGTATGTCTCTTATAATCTCCTTTTCTATATCATACAAACATATTTTTCTCTATGATCAATCGAAATATTGACATAAAGCTGCTTGATATATGCAGACCAGGGCTTCCTACGTTCAAGTTATCTCTCCTCTATAGGATTTTTCTACTTGGAGTTCTTGGGTACGAAAATATTACACAAAAACAATAAGCATTTGCAATTTAATTTTGTGATTTTGAGATTTGAAGATGATAAATTTGGAAAACAAGAACTGTATTTTTCTTATGTTTATATTCTATGTTTTTTAATTTGGGTGGGCATATATGCAGGTTTTCAGCTCAATTATGTGGCTATAAAGGCATAGAATATAGTTCACCGACTCTAGCTTCAGCCATGGGCAATCTCACACCGGCTTTTACTTTCATATTTGCTGTCATTTTCAGGTTTTTTGTCCTCTTATATTTTTTGGAGTATTAAATATTAATGTGTGGCATCATCGTCCATTTGAACAGAAAGAATCAATTATAGAGCGCCAAAGTAAACATTTAAACAGTAAAATTAGAATATTTTAAACTTAGAGATCAAACGAGAACTTTTCTATCTTTTAGGCATCAACACTAGTAAAGTCTAATGTTTTATTTTATTTTTATGTATCATATGCACTTTTTTTAAATGAGAGGAAGTACCAGGTTCCAACCTGTCTCAAGCTTGGCCCAAGATTCCAAAAAGGGGTGGTTGAGATGGGGGCTGGGTCCGTGACCAGTACAAAATGCAGCCCAGGCTGCAAGGTCATGGCTAAGACATCACATAATTAAAAAAGAGTTCCAGAGTCTCGCAGTCTAAACTCTATAGTCTAAGACACGTATGTGGGGATCATACACGTTAGCTTAGAAAGAATGTCACATAAAATATAAATATTTATCACATACAATTTGAATGTCACAGGATGATATGATGCAATATAATATTTGTTTGTTTTTATGCATTTGTTTATGAATGAAGATTAAAAATTTGTTAAAATATAAAAAATCTTACAAATTAACAGGTTATCAATTAAAAAAAAAATTATTTATTATATCATTAAAGTGAAGCCAATTATATTTAGTACCACGTATATTTGTAAACATTTTGTAATAAAATGAACAATTTTAATATTTTCCATTGTCTATACTTCTTGGAAAGTGACCTTTGCTGCGAGGAACTCATTTCATTTCAATATATATATATATATATATATATTTTGATGAAAAAATAGTATAGTGCAAGAATTAATACTCTTTCATTGTCTGCGCTTAGTTTATCATTTTATTATTATTATTATTATTATTATTTGGACAATTTGATAGTTGCAATAATGGAGAGGGCTATTTGAACCATGAACACTTTTATTGAAAATATGAGGAGATGTCAATTGAGATACAACACTTTTGACACATTTAGTATATCATCGAGCCTTTACTTATTCATTTGTTATAAAATTGAAACTTCTGAAGCCCATCTAACTGCAGTACTATGGTTTTGACACCTCTTTCATTAATACAAGAAAATTTGATCTATAATTTGTGACTAAAATTTATTTTAAAGGCATGGTAGTAATAACTATTTCATTACACTTTATGCCTACATAACTTTGTTCCATGCTATTTAAGTTTGATTATCATCACCAAAATTTCTTCTCTCTTCTCCTCTTATGGTTGCTTAAACAAGGATGGAAAATCTAGCTTTGAGAAGCTCAATCACTCAGGCTAAAATCGTGGGCACAATAGTATCAATCTCAGGTGCATTGATAGTAGTTTTCTACAAGGGCCCAACAATCATATCAGCTGCATCCCAATCACTATCTCTTTCATTTCATTTTTCATTGGGCTCATCACAAACCGATTGGATCATAGGTGGAATTTTACTTGCTGCTGAGTACCTTTTGATTTCAATTTGGTACATTGTTCAGGTACATTATAAGAGATGGTAAAATTAAGTACTTATAAAAACTTTAGACTCCAATTTTTTTTTCTTTGATAAGTGAGTTTTGGCCTTAAGGGCAGGTGAAATTGAAAATTTGAACCTGTGACCGCATGGTTCCAATCTAATTAAGGTTACAAACGCTAAATTTGAATTATGTGGCATTTCACAGACCCAGGTTATGAAAATATATCCATCAGAGCTAACTGTGGTCTTCTTATACAAATTGTGTGCCACAATTATATCTGCACCAGTGTGTTTAATAGCAGAAGGAAACTTTAGTGATTGGAGACTAAGGCCTGATATAGCACTGGTGTCCATTATATTCACGGTAAGAAATTAACATTGGCTACACATGACAATTTTGGGTATTGATAATGTCTAACTTTCACTCTCTCTGATCAGGGCCTCTTTGGTTTACCCTTCACCACAGTTGTTCGCACATGGGGCTTGCACTTGAAGGGGCCTGTGTATGTATCAATCTTCAAGCCATTGTCAATAGCCATTGCAGCTGCTATGGGTGTCATTTTCCTTGGTGATGCTCTATGTCTTGGGAGGTACGTAATTCTCTTTCCTTCTCATGAAATTGCAGAAGCATACGCATATAAAGACTTACACACTCAATATTACTTATGTTATTTGCAATGCACTAATTTTTTTTTCAAAAATTCACTGTGTTTCTGTTCTTGCAGCATTATTGGAGCAATTATAATATCAGTTGGGTTTTATGCTGTCGTATGGGCAAAAGCTAAAGAAGAATTGAGTGAGGACCATTGCAATGGTATTTTGGGATCTTCATCTGATGGTAAGACCCCTTTGTTGCATAGTTACAAAGCTGCAGGAATATAGAATATATGTATGCAGATGAATGCAAGCTGATCAAAGATTGAAGAGTTTTAGAGGAAAAAAAATATTAGGTCAATCACCACATTCTATATTGTGACCACTGTAATTGTTACTTTTAATTTTACTTTACGTTAGTGAGACCTTTTTGGATATAGTCCATTTCTCACAAATGTATGGAAATTAATGCTACATTAATTCTTATGAGGAAAATGGCCTAACCATTGTGTAATTATATCTTTAAAAGGCAGAATGAAATGTTTACTTGGCCACTAACCTTGGCAAGATTGAACTTTTAGGTAACACTAAAAAAAACTTAATGAAAAGAAGTAAAAAAAATAAAGATTACATGCAAAATATTTTGTCACAAGAATTAACCAACATATTTTGCATTAATTTTTTTAATCTTTTTTTTTTTTTTTTTTTTTTTTTTTTTTTTTTTTTTTACAATTACCTAAAAGTTCACATTAACTTATTTTTATTATTATCTCATTAATTGCTTGAGTTTACTCCTCACCTTTCTCTTTTCTTTATATCTTTTAGCATACCTACCGTTTTAGTATTAAAAATAAAAGAAAAAAAAAATTAAGAAACTAATAGTAATAACTAACTAGGTAAGTTCTTTTTTTTTTTTTTTTTTTTTTTTTTTTTTTGAGAATGGACTAGGTAAGGTCTTGGGGAGAGATAAAGAGACACAAAAATATTGTGGATTGTTAAATGAAATGCACTGTTTCACTATTACTAAAATAATAGACTTGAGATTAACAAAACATTTTTAAGAGATAGAAAGTGAAATTTGAGAGGTCGTCACCTCTGTCATATTGGCCTCCCACCACTATTAACCTACTGAAAGAGTATTTGGTTGGATAGTTTTTGTTTTGGGTATAGAAGTAGAAAGAGTATTTGGTGCTTAATATAAAGTCATATTCTACCATAGTTTTAAATCATTTATAAGAAACATGCATACACACTTACACCATGTCTTAATGCTGCATTATCGATGAGTAGAAGGTGGTGGGAAAGTTGAGCATACTTTAATTTCATGGTATGTAATCTATGAACACAACACAAATTTGTTTATTTTCATAGTCATGTCGCTCTTTTGCATTTATTTTTGGTTTCATGATTTTTTTTAAAAATTAATCTCACCTTAAAAAGGTTACAAATGTACAGTGAAACTATTAAACTAATTTATCTCAAAATGGAAATATTTCTTCTCCAAAAGAAAAATTAATAGTTTACTTTTTCTTTATAGTATATGTACCTAGGAAGCACGAGTGTGTTGATTGGGCCAGCGTAGAGTTGGATACGCATGTTTGTGGCTGAACCTTTTTTTTTTTTTTTTTTTTTGTTTCCAATTCAGCCCGATTTGGTCCAAAATAGGCCCCGAATTGGGCTGAATAATTGCTTAAAAAAAAAACATAAAATATTTCATCAAAACACACCATTCTGATAACCTACTTTAAAGAAATAACCCTAAAATCATCTCTCTCTCTCTCTCTCTCTCTCAAATAGTCTAGCTCTCCCTCAGACTCCCTCCATCTCTCACTTTATTATCTACTAATGCTCTTAATTTGGTATATGTTTACCATTGTATAAAAAAAAAAAAAAAAAGCTTAGCAATATATAGAAAATATAAATAAAATATATATTTAATAATTTATTAATAAACGTATTCCACTGTACCCGTATCCTACTTTTTCAAAAAAATCCATGTCGCCGCACCGCACCCGCACCCGCACCCATACTCTAACCCAAATCTGCAACTGTGCTTCCTAAATATGTACAACATTCTTCTTTTTACATAAAATATTACGAAATTATCTATGAATCGCACATGCAACTTACTAGTTATTAATAAATGAGAAGTGCTACGTCCACAACATTTTCACAACACTTTTACAAAAAATTGTATGTGGTGAATTGTTATTGACTCTAATTTAAACCCACAATTGAAATCACATTTTTGCCAATCAGGAACAATCTATCATTTAAAATTTGTTGTGAAAATGTTGTGAAACTGTTGTTGAGATAACATTCCTCTTAATAAATGTATATTAACAACTGCTATAATTATTAAATTTCATAATTTGACAACAAAAAAAAAAAGGGAAAAAAATAGTATTATGTTGAACTTTTCCATATGCATTAACGGAGTAATTATTGGAAGGATTAAAGACTTAAAATGTTCTCAAAAAAAAAAAAAAAAGACTTAAAATTGTAATCCTTTTCTGTGTTATTATCATATACATGTAATAATGGCTGACATCAAGTTTAGCGGTATAAGCAGCTTCTCGAGTTCTTTTAGCTCAGTACGCATCAACATGCCCACTTTAGCGAGTAAAGTCTGCCCTACAGGGTGCCATTCTTGACATTTGTTAATATTTTACTCAGTCATCGACACGGCCTTACACTCTTTCGGTTTCAAAAAAGGGCTTCAAGAGGTCCTCAAATTTCTCCTATGGTTTTTGACTTATGACCACCAATGTTGTAATCTATGACGTTTCTATAGTTTCACTGCATGAACGCAGACTGTTTGATTATATGAGATCTGAAAGAGAAGTGTGATATTAGAAGGTTTACTTTTCAAGGCCAAACAAAAAATGACTATGATGTTTTCAGATACAGAAATCCAACAACTAATCTAATCAAATGGGGACACTTCCACATGCCTTAGGAGATATTTTTGCTTTGGTGGCCGATTTCCACGCCCTGAGTTAGCATTTTCGGCCTTTTGTCCTTGTATACCAGTCCAATCAAAGAGGGCAATTGGAAATACAAGCACATTGAAAGCCAATATGAAATTAACTACATTTCAAATGACATTTTTCTTAATTGTAGATTTGGAATTGGACTTGGATCTAACATTGATCAGACTAGGAGGTTGAAACTGAATACAAATTATAAAAATATAATTGTCAGTAACCATAAATTCTGTTGACAATTTTTACACTTATACAAAAAAAAAAAAAAAAAAAAATTGATTAGATAGTGTTTAGAATGGTTTAAATGGAGTACGAACCATACTTGAACTTGATTTCATAAACAATTTTGCTGCAATTTGCAGTATAAAGTAGATATGAGATACTAGTGATTACTTTAACAATTTGACCAAATAATTCAATTTTAGATAAAATACTATTTTGATCCCTTAACTTTATTAAATATTTATTCTCAACCCTAAAGTTTAAAAAGATTGTTTTTCGTTTCTAAACTATTGAAAAATGTTTTTTTTTTTTCATCCATATTTTTGTCTCTAAACTATTAAAAGGAACTCTTTAGTCTTTATAAAGTTTAAAGATAAAAAATCTAACCTTTTAAATTTTAAGTACAAAAAACAATTTTTAGTAAAATTTAAGAATCAAAATAGTATTTTACCCTTAAATTTTTAGGCAAAAATACCATTTTGATTCCTACATTATGGGGTCACAATCAATTTGGTCCATACATTTTGTTAATAGTCAATTTAGTCCATGTTATTTTCAAACTGTAGTCAATTTGATCCCTACTGTTAATTTACTAATGAAAAATACCTACGTGGCAAACGGTGTACACTGTTGGCACACTTAAAGTTTACGTGGCATATAAAATAATATTAAAAAGTACCAAATCAGCATTTTTATAATTAATAAAAAGCCACGTAGAAAAGACAAAACCTACAATTCTAAACTGATTTTTTTAACGGAAAAATAAATAAAAAATAAAAATAAAAAAACTCAATATTAAACGCATCAAGATCTGACAAAGACCCGACCCGGCAAACTTTGTTTGTGTCTGGATCTAAAGAAATGCAAAGGATCTGGATTACCAACAACTGAACAGAGAGAATCCAACCAATTTAACCTTTGATATACTTATATATCACTGAAACGTTTGGATGCAAATGGATATGGGTTCTTTACTTTCAGATATGAGGAGGAGATGAAGTCTGTAGTAGATTTCATGGAACCCAAGCCATGGCCAAGCTTTACACAGCCAAACCCCATGGCTGTCGCTAGCGACCAACGCGAGCCACAAACGGATGGCTAGCGCTCACTCTCTCTCCTAAGCTCGATTCTCTCTCTTTTGATTTTCCTTTGATGTGTGCACTGTTGAGATTGTTTGTGACTTTGTATGTCTGGAATGGGGTTTTGATTTAGCTTTCAACATGGGTTTGGAAATGAGGTGGTCTTTGTGGTGGCAGTTTGTTGAAGAAAGTTGGGTTTTGGAATAGATTAGTGTAAGAAAGGCGAAGACATGTTGGGTCTTTTAATTGAATTTATTTTATAGTTGCCGGAAATGGGAAGGGGAGAAATCTCTAATTAACCGGTCAAGAAAAAGAGAATGAAGAAGGAGAATGAACAACAAAAAAGATTTAACACTTAATAAACCCATTTTGAAAGCCTCCAAGCAAGATCAAGACTAATCAATCTCCAAATCAAAACAAATCACGCCGGGAAAATTTCTGATTCACTTTCACTTCCTGGGTCTTTTGCAAATCTTCGATGTTTGTGTGTTTGGATTGCAAGAAAATGAAAGAAAATCATAATTTATTTTTATTTCATTTTTATTTTTTCCGTTAAAAAATCAGTTTAGAATTGTGGGTTTTTTTAGTTTTTTCTGACATGGCTTTTTAATAATTATAAAAATGCTGATTTGGTACTTTTTAATATTATTTTATATGTCATATAAGCTTTAATGTGCCAACAGTGCACACCGTTTGTCATGTAAATATTTTCCGTTAGTAAATTAACAGTAGAGACCAAATTGACTGCAATTTGAAAATAACAGGGACTAAATTGATTGCTATCAAAATGTAGGGACCAAATTAATTGTGACCCCAAAATATGAGGACTAAAATGATGTTTTTGCCAAGTTTTTATATAGAAAGTCACGAAGTTGGAAATACAGCTACAAACATGTTCAACTTCGAAGAAGATCATGGGTGCCTTATCCATGCTCCATTCTCACTTTGGGGCATATCAAGGTCAAGGTTAGTTGGAGGGTTTTTTTGTCATCCCATATAATTAAGATAATTTCCAGTTTTGCCTTTAATAAGGTACGTAGGAGAGTGCTAAAAAAGAAAAAGTGTTTTGCAATATGGCAATAGAATATGTATAAAATAAATAATGAAAGCAATCAATTATTAAAGAGAGAAGCAAAGGAACATGACGAACCAATCAATTATGTCTTATACCAAAAGAAATAATTAATTATGTCACCATCTAGCGATTCGTTGAAAGCAAAACCAAATTAACCAATGATATATATTACGTGTTGAATGGTATTGAAATTTACTAATAAAGAAGCAAAGGAAGGATGTGAATATGTTAACACGGATACGACAGAAATCATCAAGAGAAAGAGAGAGAGATGGCAGCAGGGAGCTATTATTACAAAGATGTTCTGCCATTTTCAGCCATGGTTGCAGCAGAATGCACTAATGTCGGCTTAAACACCTTATTCAAAGCAGCCACTTTGAGGGGGTTGAGCTACTACGTCTTTATTTTCTATTCTTATGCCATAGCTACTCTTCTTCTTCTTCCCTTGCCTTTCATCTTTCGCCAGTATGTCTTCTAATCTCATTTTATGTTTCAAGAAAAAAAAATTTATCTGTATATATGATATGACCAATTAATGAAAATATTTACAATAGGCTACTTGAAATATGCAGAAGAGAGCTTCCTACATTCAAGTTGTCTCTCCTCTATAGAATTTTCCTACTTGGAGTGATTGGGTATGAAAATATAATACATGAAAAGCTTTTGCAATTTGAATTTGTGATTTGGAGATGATAAAAATGGAAATTAAGAACAAGAAATGTGTATTTTGTTTATGTTTATATTTCATGTTTGGGCTGGAGGGCAGGTTTTTGGCTCAGTTGTGTAGCTATAAAGGAATAGAATACAGTTCACCGACTCTTGCTTCAGCCATCAGCAATCTCATACCAGCTTTTACCTTCATACTTGCCGTCATTTTCAGGTTTCTTCTTAAGCCTTCTTTTTATTTTCAACATTTTTCATGATTTGGTCTATGATTTGCAAATATGTTGTGTCACCATAATGCTTATCTTAGGGCCGGCTAAAGCTATAGGCCACTTCGGTAGTGGCCTAAGGCCCCTACAGATAAAGAGGCCCCCAAATAGTAATAATATATTATATTATATTATATAATATCCCATCAAAAAATTGTATAATTTGAAAAAAAAATTGTCTTAATCTTGAATGTTTTCTCACATATGAAACTTATTCCGATATTGATGGCTTAGATTTATTTTCAGAACTAAAAGTTTTAAAAGAAGTTTTGCAAATAAATGAAAACTCTCCAATTAATGTACTAAATTATATAAAGAGGCTAGAATCTTTTCCAAATGCATGTACTGCTTTCAGAATATTACTAACTATATATGTTATAGTTGCTTCCACAGAAATAAGTTTTTCAAAATTAAAATTAATAAAATCTTATTTAAGATCAACTATGTCACAAGAAAGATTAAGTGGATTAGCCATATTACCAATTGAAAAGGAAATGTTAACAGAACTTGAATGCAAAAATTTAATTAATAATTTTGCCTCTTAAAAAGCAAGAAAAATAAATTTTCATTGAAAAAAATATATGAATTTATAATTAAATATAATAAAAGGTCTCATTTAAAGCTTTTGCCTAGGGCCTCCAAATTCATTGAGCTGGCCTGGCTTATCTAATTGCTCTTGTACGTCCATGTAGTGATTACTTAATCATTGAGAGTATAGAATACATTTAAGGTTGACCACCATCACCAAATTTTTATTCATTCCTCCTCTTATGGTTTCAAAAAAGGATGGAAATTCTAGCTTTGAGAAGCTCAATCACTCAGGCTAAAATCATGGGCACAATAGTATCAATATCAGGTGCATTGGTAGTGCTTTTCTACAAGGGGCCTACAATCATCTCCGCTTCATCTCAATCACCATCCCTTTCACTTCCCTCTCCACCGGGGTCATCACAAGCCAATTGGGATTGGGTGATAGGCGGCCTTTTACTTACTGCCGAGTATCTTCTACTTTCAATTTGGTACATTGTTCAGGTACTTTGCGACCGAGTACCTTGCTTAATTGATTAGTACATCTAAGATGTGGCAAATTTAATGAGATATAATTTGGAAGCTAAATTTGAATTCTATTGCATTTTACAGACCCAAGTTATAAAAATATATCCTGCAGAGCTAATTGTAGTCTTATTAAACAACGTTTGCGCGACAATTGTATCTGCACCAGTATGTTTGATAGCAGAAGGAAATTTAAGTGCTTGGAGACTAAGGCCAGATATAACACTAGTTGCCGTTATATATTCGGTAAGAAACTATTGGACTACAAAATCACAATCTGGCTATTGATAATGTCTAACTTTTATTCCCTCTGATCAGGGAATCTTTGGTTCATTCTTCAGCACTGTTGTTCACACATGGGGCTTGCACTTGAAGGGGCCAGTGTATATTTCAAACTTCAAGCCATTGTCAATAGCCATTGCAGCTGCTATGAGTGTCATATTCCTCGGTGATGCTCTCTATCTTGGAAGGTATATAATTCTCTCACTTCCTCTCTCTTAACGAAAAAAGTCTTTTTTTTTCTCCCTTTTCAAGACTAGGACATAATAGTTCTAGGAAGAAGAAAGAATCAACTACTAGTGTTTATTTTTTACCAATTCATTGGCTTTCTGCTCTTCCTAATGTTGCAGCGTTATTGGAGCAATAATATTATCATTTGGGTTCTATGCTGTCATATGGGCAAAAGCTAAAGAAGAATTGAGTGAGGACAAGTGCTATAGTAGCTTGGAATCTTTACCTAATGGTAAGACTCCTTTGTTGGATTGCAACAAAGTTGAAAGTATATATATTATAGAATAGATGTATGCGGATGAATGCTAGCAGATGAAGAGGCATATCCATTGTATTTAACTAGATAATGTCCCATGTGATGTGCGGAGGACTTTACAATTTCATTTGAAATCATTTTTATGTATATTAAGACCTACATATAATAGTTATTTTGTTGTATGATATTTATATTTTCCCACAATATTTTTAAATACTTTGAAACTTGATTTTCTTAATTCATATTTTATTAAAAAAATTGTATAACACTATAAAACTATAACATATTATAATATTTACCTTTAAAAATAGATTTAATTTTTTAAATTGATTAAATGATTTTGAAATCTATAAATAAGAATTTAAAGTATAAAATACTTTTACATCCTAAAATTACATAAATTTAAGTAATCTTCCAAACACTTCCTCAACCACTCTATTCTCACAACCAAATATGGAGACCTCAATCGCAAACACCCAATTCATTATCTCAATGAAATTAAGGAAATTATTTATAAGTATTGACATAAAGGGAACGTGATAAAACAAAGAGAAATTGGCTAAAACACATCCATTTATCAAAATTTAATTGTTTTTAGTTGGACTCCTGTATCCTTTAAAAAAAACGGAAAATACTTTGAAATCATCATCGATTTTTATTTTTATCACTATGGCTCATACTGCACAAAATAGCAGTAAAAAACTCTACAAATTATGAGTTCTAACACAAATTAAATAAATAAATAAATAAGCTAACTTCATAAATAATCAATTAGAATGTTTCTTTTTCTTTTTATTTAGTTCTAAAACAAAATACATTTATGACATTCCCAAACCAAAATCCTAAACACCTAAAGACTCAAAGTGAATTAGAACTTTCACAAAATCCACAACATCTAACTTCAACATCAAAACCGTAAGCTATCGTCACTAAATAAAAAACGCAAACCCCCTTCCTTAATCATAGCCTACTCATATAGGTTAGGATAATTAAATGGTATCACAATGTTGAGTTATGTAGGTGTCATTGAAAGGTTGAAAGTAATTAACATTGCTTTTTTTTTTTTTTTTTTTCTCCTGAGTGTATTTGAGATGAAATGACATGAAGGGCTGTGGGTATGTGTATATAAAGGAGTAAAAGTGAAAACGATGGATGGAAATGCAAAGAGTTTTTTATGTGTAAGAGAGAGGAGAAGTTTTGAAACATTGAACCAAATTAAACAAACAATAGTCTTAAAACATTGAATAAAAAATGTAACAAAAAGTAGTCTTGAAACATTGAACCAAATGAAATAAAGAGCCCATATTTTTAAATTTGTTCTTATCTCTGATGTACCTTAAGAGTATTTCAATTCTCTTCATAGAATGCGCCACATGGCAGAATCTCATGCTCTCCCACATAAGGTCTTTGCTTATATATATATATATATTGATTTAAACTTTCTATCTTTATTACTATACATGTTGACAATTTTTTGAGTATGGGAAAAGGGAAATACTTATTGCACACAAACTATTTTATAGACAACCCAAAAAACAACTAAAATTGTGACTTTTTTAAAGTCAGAATTTGACTTGAAAATCATAACTTCAAGCCATGATTTTAATTAGTTGTTTTCTAGGTTGTGTATAAAATAGTTATTGATGCTTGTTTTTGCAAATTTGTACCCAAAAGCTCATGAGGAGGAACGCCTAATAAAAAGCAAGGGCCAAAAGCCCATGAGAAAGAAAGCCCAATAACAAGCAAGGCCCAAAGGCCCACCAAGATGACCAACAAACAAAAGTCTAGACTTACATCTGGGCTGAGAAAGAAATGCAAGAGAAAGTGATCTGCCATAGAATACAGATCTGCTGCAGTACAGGTTTTCTGCAAAATACAAATCTTCTATAGAATAACTTTAGCAGATTAAGGCAAATTGGGTCTAATACCCTTTTGATCCACTAAACATTATTTGGCCCTCAAAGGTCAATCCTTTTGTATAAAAGGATAGAAGTGAAAACTAATATAAAGAAACACGATGAAATAAAACAAAAGCAGCAATAGCAGCAGTAAACAATGCATGAATGAGAAAGAAAACAAAATTAGAGAAAAGACAAAAGTGGCAAGGCAGGCGAGTAAGGTAAGGTCTGGGTTTTGCCCTTCTACATCCTAGCCATGCAAAGGAGTAAGGCCTATGACCAATGACGTGTAGAAGGTGTGGTTTGGTGGGGGGAGGAAAGGACCTAAATTTGGTATCTCGCCAAGACCACTTTTGGGAATATGCTTTGCTGGGAAAGCACCTTTACCAAAAATGGGAAAAAGGTAAGTGGGAGCCATCTAATGCATGCTAGAGAATGAAGACAAAGAGAATTAATGAGAGGGAGAGAGAGTGAGAGGCAAGGTTGTTGTGGCCGGTTGGCCTTTACCCAAAAAGACAAAGAAGTTTGTCGTGGAGACAAGGTAGTGGGATTGAACCCATTGCTAGTAGCCAGAAGGTAGTGGAATTGAACCCACCTACACTCGGCTAGAATAGTGCGTTATGGGTGTTGATTGAATGCCCATGACAAACAAAATGGTTAGTGAAAACAAGGGTAAAGAAGGAAAATCACCTAGGCTTGATGATCTTGGGTATAAAAGGAACAGTACCCATGAATGTGGGAACAATCACAACAACAACAACAACAATAAGGAGGGAGAACAACATCGAAACCTAAGGAAAAAAATATGAAGGAAATCTAAATAATGAGTTGAAAGTGAAAAAAGAAAGAAAAGAGAAAGAACAAGATATTTGAGAGAAGAGAGAAAGTAGATAATAAATTGTAGAATTAGCATGCATCACTAGGAATCCTTTTCTTCCTCAAAAAACACCAAAGCACACTCTTTGCAATCTCCAAATGATGACTATTTTGACTCACGTTCCAAACCATATAACTTTAAAACCTTATTTGGTAATAAGGTTGTGTGGGATGGGATTGAGATCTTTTTAGCTAACATCCTGCTGCGAATACTCTTTACCTATGATTATTTCTGCTGAAGCTTTCATTATTTCTTTGTTATTACGTGCATTGCTTTTAATATGAACTAATCATTGTTCTGCTATACGTATATATATACATTGTAGCTCATATTTTGCAGAGTATATTTTATATATTTATATGTGAATACGTATAAGTATATATATATATATATATATATCTATATATATATATATATATATACATTTTCTTGATGGGTATTTTCTTTGGGTTTTAGAGTTGTTTATGTGTAGGAAGTGAAGAAATATTTCTGCAGCAAAAAAATGAAGGTCACTCACGTTGCAGAAAATTGCAAAAAAGCTTTATTGCTCAGTAGAAAGTTAAGAAAAGTTAGCTCTGCGACAGAAATTAGAGAGATGTTCCTTCTACGGTAGAAACATAGAATAAGCCCAATTTGCAGCATCGTTCCTTGGACTTTGGACTAAATGTTTGTGCACAAATTGGCAACGGCAGAATGGACCTTGGAGCCCATTCCGCGAGAGCGCCAGACCCAGCTTCCTTCTTAGAAAAAGCCTAGAGTAAACATTGTCTAATAACATCAACACACGTGTCTAGGGTACAAAAAATGTAAAAAACACCACCACCAACAGTTTTGTGAGCAATAGACATAGCGCATGGAAAATTATAGAAGACTCTCAATTATCGTAAATAAGTACTCTCTCCTCTTACACAAATAGTAGGTCTTATCATGTAATTAATTATAATTATTATTATTAATTTTTTTATGAACGAAAATGGGTAGGGCATGTATTTGAAACTATCAACATTTTCTTATTTCTAGACTAAGATCTAGACTTCTTAATTCCAACTCGGTCTAGAAGGTTGACAATTCCTAAAATTGATTACAAATTAACTGTCATTAACCACCAACTCTGTTGACCTTTTGCACCAATTCAGCACAAGGTAAAATTTAGATAGACTATTTGGTATGGATTAAAATCAAATCAAGAAATATTAAAAATGAAAAGTTAATGGATGCCCTAAGAGCATTGGTTTAAGAAATATTTTTAGAAATTTTTTATGAGAAAAGAAAAAAGAATTGACTTTTTTGACACATATTTATATTTTTCATTAAAGTAGTATAAAAAATTTCTTAAGATAATCCCTTAAAAAGTACCCTAAGGAAACCTGTTAAGACTTAAGAGGCCCTTTATTAAAATTGTGTTTAAACCATATTTGACCTTGATTTCATAAACAGTTTGTAATAGGTGAATATTCTAAGGCTTTCTTACACATGCAGCCTGGTAATTTCGATTTACCCTAAATAACACACAATTTAACAAAATAATTATTAAAGATTTTAAAATAAAAATGATCAACTTAGAACATCTTTCCGTTGCTCAAAAAGAGAGAGATTACATTTGCGTGAGATGGGTCCTGGGCCTTTTTTATTTTTACTTAGCTGGGTTCGTAGACAAAGGCATTTCATATAGTGAAGTCTTAGGTTTGGGCTCGCTGATCAGCCCAAAGCAAAGTGAAGTTTTGGATCTGACGTACGTTAGGCTTTCAGTCTGAACTTGGGCTTTGGCCCTTAAATCTCTTTATTTTTAAATTAGGGTCTCACTAATCTCTAATCTCTACAAAGTATTTAACAATCACGTCTTTTTTGAGAATCCTATAAACAATCACATGGTTAAAGAAAAGCTATAATATTTCACGAAAGCATAAGCATAAGTAGCTGGTATTAAATAAATGACCATCGCCAGCCAATCAATTATGCATGTCTTCCACCCAAAATAAAACAATTGATTATGTCAATGTCTAGCTATTCATTAAAGCAAAACCAATGATATATGTTTCGTGGAGAATTATATAGTAATTAACCATTAATTGGGAGATATTCTTGTTTACTCTATTCAAGATACATAGAAATCATTGAGAGAGAGAGAGAGAGATGGCAATGAGCTATTGGTACAAGAATGTTCTGCCATTTTCAGCCATGGTTGCAATAGTATGCTCTAACGTCGGCATATACATCGTATTTAAAGCAGCCACTTTGAAAGGGTTGAGCTACTACGTCTTTGTTTTCTATTCCTTTGCCATTGCTACTCTTGTTCTTCTTCCCTTGGTCTTCATCTTTCCCAAGTATTTTCTCTTAACCTCCTTTTCTATATCATACCTAATGAAAATAAAATAAAAATTTTGACAAATGGCTATTTGATACATGTAGAACAACAGGGCTTCCTACATTCAAGTTGTCTCTCCTCTATAGAATTTTCCTACTTGGATTGATTGGGTACGTACGAGAATATTACCCAAAATGCTTTTGCAATTTAATTTTCTTTTTTTATATATTTTGCTGAATTTTTGCAATTTGATTTTGATTAATTGAGATTTGGACATGATATAAGATTTATGTTGGGCCAGAGAGCAGGTTTGTAGATCAGTTATGTGGGTATATAGGTATAGAATACAGTCATCCGACTCTTGCATCAGCGGTCAGCAACCTCACACCAGCTTTTACCTTCATACTTGCAGTGATTTTCAGGTTTCGTTCCTTTCTAATCCATTAATTTTTTTTTTAAATCATAGAGACGTAATATTATTCACAAATGATTATAGTAGAAACTTGTTGTCCATATTTTACATGGACTCGTCACAAACATCACTTTATTTCTTTCTTATCTATTATAATATTATATTTACTTTAGTAACATTACCATCTTGATAGTTGTGGACAAATTTATGAAAAAAAGATAGTATGTATACTTAGTGGCTTTGGTCTCTAACATTGCAAAGATACCGACAACGCGGCTTTTCTCAAGATTTTTATTTTTATTTTTTTATTCTATCTATTTTTGTAACGACTTTTTTTTATCAATTTTTAGGAAAGATTACATCTAATTAAGTTAAAAATTGTAATTATAAAACTAGAGTTTGGAAAGTTTTTACGAATCAAAGTTAAGGTTAATATTTTACTATAATTTTTATTATATTAAACTCACAAATATGTGTCACTAATCATAAATAGGTAATTCAAAAATTTATTTATTAGGTTATTGAAACTCACTAATCACATTCATTGTTACATCAATTTGTAAACTTAATGTAGCAAAACATGTAAGCTTTAACTTTTTTTCTTCTTATGCAGTTGTATCATATATATATATATATATATATATCAGTCAATTCCATATAACTTTATTAATTAAGCTAATTGTATCTTACAATATGTTAAACACTTAAAAACCATCATTCATCATCCACCCTTCCTCCCTACCACCTAGTGATGATGTGGGGTTGGTGTTCACCCACATTTACCTAATTTAAACAAAGATTAAAAAGGGAAAAGAATTTTTTAATCATCACATTTTTGAACGATGACAAATATCACTTGCTTAAGAAAGAAAATAGAAGTAAAATCATATATTTGCTTGTTTTTTTTATCTTGCTTAAGAAAGAAAATAGAAGTAAAATCATAAATTTGCTCCTTTTTTTTATCGTATTTGGGCAATGTAGATGATTAATTAAATTTCGGTTTATGTTACAAATTAAGAATTACAAAATGGAGAAAGGTCTTAAAAAGATATCTATGGTTTTGATGTAAACCAATTAAGGCTCTATGGGTGTAAAAGCGTAGGGAATTAAGGATTTTCTATTTAGGTTCAAGGAAGAAAATGCTTTCTTAAATGTTTCTTCCACAACTAACTTATTCACAAAGGTTGTGAATCAAAGAGTATTTAAAGATGGGTAAAAGTTAGGTTAAAACAGTCTTCGAGTAGTTATGATTGCAAAATCTATAGCCTTGGTCAAGCAAGGATCAAGAGAAGTTTCTGCTTCATTTTAATGATCGCTTGAGCAAACTATATGAGTTTACTCAAGTGAGCCTTCTTCAACTTGAGATTTTCTAGTAGCTCCAAATTCAACACTTTACCTAAGAAAAAAAATACAATATGTAAAGTTGTGATTTACAACTAATTTGTGTTGGCTTTAATTTCGTGTCAAATTTGATTGTAATTCTGTTCAATCTTATGTACCCTGTGTTATATGTGGGATTTCTTTGTATGGGTTGTGTGTGAGAGAGAGTGTGAAGACTCAAGACTCATTGAAGATCAAAGGAGTTTTCACAGGTAACTCGCGAGAAGACTTCCCGCGAAATGAAACCATGTGCTCAGCACATGACTAGAATGCGAAGAGTCATGACAAATGGTGATAGCTGGTTTTCGCAAGTGTTTCGTGAGATACCTGCAAAACATTCTGTTTTACCAATTTGTCATATATATCTGATACACTAGGTCTCTACCCACACCATATATAACCACATTACCCACATATTGAAAGAAATGCTTTTAAGAGAGAAAACCCTAGCCATTACCCTTGAGAGTGAGAGATTGTCATACCCACAATCCTCTACACAATCCATTATGGTTTTCCTCAACTCCTACCTCTCCATATCCAAATCGTTGAGAGATTGATAGTCCAAACACTTATCACACCCATCCTGAGTGTAAAGTGAGGTTTTGGTGCTGTTGGGAAGTATTGGAAGAAGCAATTTGTTTGGTGGATGCAATTGGGCTGATTTATGTGATCCGGAGAGCTAGAGAAGATAAGGTTTCGTCAAGTCAGTTGGTAGCAGGAGCTCGGAGGGCTCAAGTACATGGGGTAGACTAGGCTTGGAAGGTCTTTTGTTATTCGTGTACTCCAACTTATTCTCTAGTGGATCAATTTACCACTTAGAGGCTGGCAGAGAGGTTTTTCGCCGAGTTCTTCGCCGAGTTCTTCGGTTTCCTCTTTGATAATACATCGGCATGTTATCTTATGTGTGCATTCTTCTTCCCTGCTCTTTTAGATTTCATTTTACTGCTGTGATTTGATGATTATGGTTTAAAGTAGTTATATTGTTTGTTCACTCGCATTTACTCTATTTTGCACTTAGTTTAAGTTAAGTAAAATCAACCGAACCGTAATTTTAATTTGGGGGTCTAAACAGTTTTTGTGGTTTCACACAAATTCGAGCTTTCACAATAATTACAATACTAGTTGACACACATTTGATAGAAGGATTTGACAACACAAATCTAAATCCTAACATTTTTTATTGTCCTGCTTGGTGTGTTATTTTGAGTCTATATTTAACTTTTTTTCACTTTGTGATAAAATTTACACTTAGTGCGTCTCTTCCTTACAAATGCAAGATTGTCTAAATGCAGCACAATGGTTATAACACATCTTTATAAATTTAGTCTACACTTTGTAAATTCAATATTTCCCTTTCCCTAAGGCACTTTAGTCTACAACAAATCTTAGATAGCAAATTGTTACTGGTGAGTAAAAAAGTGATGTCAAAATTGGGCCCAAATTCCCTCTAGTAACAACTTGCTACCTAAAATTTGTTATGAAAATATTATGGATGTTCAATATTACTCATTTCTTAATCACCAAGTAGAATACATTTAAGGGTAGCTACTCTCACCAAATTTTATTCTTTCCTCTCCTTTTATGGGTGTTTAAAAAAGGATGGAAGTTCTAGCTTTGAGAAGCTCAATAACTCAAGCTAAAATCATGGGGACTTTAGTATAATTATTAGGTGCATTAATAGTAGTTTTCTACAAGGGCCCTACAATCATATCGGTCGCATCTGAAGCTCCACCCCTTCCACATCATTTTCCATTGGGCTCATCCCAATCCCAAACCAAATGGGTCATAGGCGGCCTTTTACTTGCCGTTGAGTTTCTTCTAGCTTCAATCTGGATTATTGTTCAGGTACTTTTTTAGGCAATTCTTTGAAATCTCAGTGTTTTAGCATGAGATGTGGCAAACTCAACGAGAGAGACAAATGTATAAGCGAAATTTAAATTTTATGGCATTTTACAGGCCCAACTTATGAAGATATATCCAGCAGAGTTCACTCTGTTCTTTTTATACTTTGTTTGCAACAATTATATCTGCACCAGTATGTTTAATAGCAGAAGGGAACTGAAGTGCTTTTAGACTAAGGCCAGATATAGCACTGGCCGCAATTATATTCTCGGTAAGATACGTGTACTACAAAATAATAATCTGGCTATTGAAAATGTCAAACTTTCATTCTTTCATATATCAGGGAACTGGTTTCTCCTTAGGCGTTGTTGTTCACACATGGGGCTTGCACTTGAAGGGGCCTGTGTATATATCAATCTTCAAGCCATTGTCAATAGCCATTGCAGCTGCTATGAGTTTCATATTCCTTGGTGATGCTATCTATCTTGGGAGGTATACATTTCCCCCCTTTTGAACACTAGAACACTCAAATATTTTGGAAGCACTAAAAAATAACTGAATCTAATTTTTTTGGCTTTCTACTAGTGAGAAGATTATGTGGATATTTATAGGCTAAAGTAGGTCTATCTAGAACCTTCATACTTAATTGGTACATGCATGCATTCACTCCTAACACTCATACATACATTAACTATACTAATTAAGTACATTTCTAGAAAAATGTGTTCACATTTAAAAATCACGTTTGTTCTTCCAACAGAACAGAAAATTAAATTTCTGACCAAGAAGAATGATATTAGCTAGTACTTCTGTTAGTTTCCTTGGATTTATATCTTTTCACAATTCATTGGCCATCTTTTCTTACTAATGTTGCAGCATCATTGGAGCAATCATATTATCAATTGGGTTTTATGCTGTCACATGGGCAAAAGCAAAAGAAGATTTGAGTGAGGACTCTTTCTGTGGCAGCCCAGGACCTTCATCTGATAGAAAGAGCCCTTTGTTGGATAGCAGCCTGGGATCTTCAAACAGTGGCACTACATAGACCAAATTAAGGTGCTTTGGTTCCATTTTCACATGTGCTGGCTCACTAGATTCGAATTTCTTCTCAAGGGTCAGACCTCCCCCTAAATTATTTTCAGATTTGTTGCTGCCTTTATACTAAAGAGAAACGCAAACCTCTGCAAAAGGTTCGATAATTTGACAGGATACAAGCAAACTCCTAAAATTGTTCCTATCCATAAAGGTGTTCTGTACGCATGCAAATTTTTCTGTAACTTTGTATAATAATAATGTTAGATAAATTATCCTAAAATGACCCTGCTGTTAAGCAAACAATTTTTTTTTTTTTTTTTAATAGTTATAACAATGGGCTAAGGAAACCCTGATTCTTTTAAAAAGGTAAGAGAGACTATGCCACACGGCTGAACTATAAAAGTAACCGATGCAATTGCCTAAAACCCCCAAATAAAAAAAATTCCCTACTTATATAATATATATATATATATATATAACATTTATCTATATATTTTAATTAAGAAAAAAAAATTTAAGTCAATAAAATGCATTAAAAAGACCCCAATGTATCCTAAAATATAACACACTATTGACTGCACTACGCACTGTGTTAGGACATGTGTAGATCATGTTAAGAACATATGTCATTTAGAATTAGCTAATCCTTTGACAAAACGCATTTTATTTATAATTGGATAGTGTAAGGTTGAATTTAATCAACCATCTTATTGGCTTTATTCCATACCAAATTTGCTTGTATTTCAGCATTAAGTAACCCTGTATTTAGGTGGGTTTGTTGTAAGGGTAGTGAGTGAGATAGAGTGTTGATTGCTCAAGAGTGTGTAAGAAAACAGAGACTCGCGGCTTGATCTCGCGGGTGACTCGCGACTGCAATCTGCCAGATGCACCACACGTGCCAAGCATGCCAGAAGGTGAACAGTCATGCAAGCTAGAGCATTACAGGACAAAACAGTACAACTGGCCATACGGTTATCTTGTGACTGGAGCTCACGACTCAGTCAAGTCGCGAGGCTAAGCCGCGAGCCACCCCTGTTTTGTAAAACCTGACGTTTCACATTCTTCTCTCACCTCAGTATAAATACCCCTTATACCCACAAATGAAAGAGAGCTTCCAGAGAGAATTTTGAGAGAAAAACCCTAAAGAAAAACAAGATTGATTCACCTAAAATCTATACATTAGAGTCTCTTCAAATTCCTCAACTCTCTTCCTCTCTATTGTCAAATCCTTGAGAGGCATTTTACCAAAACTTTGTTCTCACTATATTCATCACTGTGAGAGGGCTGTTTGGTGTTCTGGGAAGCAGTTAGGAAGGAACCAATCTACATTGGTTGATGCTAAGGTCTAGTAGCGGAATCCGGGAAGCTAGAAAAGAAAAAGGTTCGGTGCAATCTCGTTGGAGTAAGAAGCTTGGAGGGCTTAGGTGCACTGAGTAGATTAGGCTTGGAGGGTCTATTGCTGTCCATGTATCCCAACTACATTTTCTAGTGGATTGTTTACCGCTTGGAGGGCGGTGGAGAGGTTTTACGCCGAGGGCTTCATGCCGAGGGCTTCGGTTTCCTCTTCGATAACACATCGCGTGTTGTCTTTGTGTTTGCATCTCCCTTCCCTTTTATCTTTGCCTTTTATTATCTGCTGTGGGTTGTGATTTTAATTTGGCTTAGATAGTTTTTCCAATTCTATAGTATAGCTTATGTTCATTTTCCGCACACTAGTTGTTTGACATAAAGCTTGAATTGGTTAATTTGTAAATTGGAGGTCTAAACATTCAAAGGTGTTTGTACACATATTTGAACTTTCAATTGGTATCAGAGCGGGTACACTTCTAGTGGTTTCATTACCATTGTGTGATCCTTGACTCCCTATTGAGATGGATCGGTCTCAATCCCTAAATGCACCTCCATATTTTGATGGTAGTAATTATACTTTTTGGAAGGTTCGCATGAGAACTTTTCTGTGTTCTATTGATGAATCTGTTTGGGATGTTGTTGAGATAGGTTGGACCAGGCTTGAGGAAGCCAAATCCACATGGGATAAGGTAGCACTCGCTGCATCTAATGCTAACAGTAAAGTACTCAATGCTATTTTCTGTGGCGTGTCTCCAGATGAATTTCACAGGATCTCTCACATTACCATTGCTAAAGAAGCATGGGAGATATTGGAGACCACTTATGAAGGCACGAAGAAAGTAAAAGACACCAAGCTGTAGATGCTAACCACTCGGTTTGAGGAGTTAAAAATGAGTAAGGATGAGTCCTTTGACTCTTTCTATAGCAAGTTGAATGAGGTGATTGTAAGCAAGTTCAATTTGGGAGAGAAAACGAAGGATTCTAAAATTGTAAGGAAGATCCTTCGATCATTGCAGGAAAGTTTTCGTGCTAAAGTGACAGCGATTGAAGAGAGTAAGGACCTTGATGACATCAAAGTCCAGGAGCTGGTTGGTTCTCTTCAGACTTATGAGATGTCGTTGCCCAATTGACGAAAGAGTAAATCTCTTGCTCTTAAGACCATTAATGAGAAGGTGGAAGACCATGACTCATCGGGAGAAGATGTGGTTGACAAAGATGTTGCATACCTTGTAAAAAATTTCCGAAAATTCTTGAAATTCAAAAATAATGGCAAATTTGGTGATAAAGGAAAATTCCAAAGTTCAGGAAGGGAGAAAAAGGAATTCAAAAAGAAAGATGGAAAAGAATCCCAATCTACACAAAGTGTCACTTGTTTCGAATGTAACGGGTATGGACACTTTAAGAAAGAATGTCCGAATTATTTGAAATCGAAAGGCAAAGTGTATGCCACGATATTGAGTGACTCGGATTCATCCGACTCAGAATCTGAAGAAAGCTGTGATGGAGAGGGGAACTATTCAGCTTTTATGACTATTGCCCATGTTGAGTCTTCAGACGAGTTGAATCTGCTTGTACGAGACCTTGGAGAACATAGTGATGAAGAATCACTGGGAGTTGCTGAAGAATCAGATGCTAAAGAAGATGAAAGCATAGCCAATCTTCAAGAGAATTATAACTCACTCCTGGAGAAGTCGGGTGAGTACATAAGGGTGGCCAAGGCAGCTGTGAGAAAAATGAAGAAGGCGGAGGAGGACTATAAGAGTCTCCTAATCCGATATAGGGAGGCCAAATGTGAGATAGAAACACTGAATGGTGAGCTGTCAGAAGCTTACACAAAAGTGAGATTTCTTGAATAAGAGGTTGTGCAAGCAAATGCTAAAATAGAGAGGGCCACCACCAAAAAGCTAGATGATGTTATTTCATCTCAAAAGAGCTTTTCAGACAAATCCGGATTGGGATATACCAGAGGAAGTAGTTCATCTGGAAATGTCACTAAAGAAGTGAAGTTTATAAAGGCCAAAGAATCAGCTGATGTTGGTCCTACTGCTGAGAAGCCCAAGATAGAAGAGAAGAGAAATGTGGGGAACAAACGATTGTTGAATTCACGTAATCAATCTGTGGGCAGGTCTGAATCCCGAGCCAAGTCTCGTCCACGACCACAAAGAGGTCCTAGATCAAATTATGTGTGTCATCATTGCGGACTTCAAGGACATACTCGACCAAATTGTCAAAAGCTGAGAGCAAAGAATAGTGCAACTCTTCAAAGGTCACGAGGACCTAGAAATGATAGAAGAAATTGGGCAGGTGAACCATCGAGAGATCAAAATGGTGATCCCGGAATGATGAACATGATGAAGATGATTGGTGCATTCACCAACTACTTGGAAAGCTTCACACGAAGGTTTAAAAGCCCTAACTCCCATACCCAGTCCTATAAGGAAATCACTCCAAATGCAAGTGACGTGTGGGTGAAAAAGGGTACTCATGCATAAGCGTTACAACATGTCCATGCATTAATACTTCCTATGCTTTGTAACGATATTTGATTGTTTACTTGTTGTTTATGTAAATGGTTGTTTGTTAGTCTATTTGTGCATACTTTTGGTTTTCTTTTTGTTTTTGATCTATCTTTTCCTTCTTGTGTCAAAAATCCAAAAATCACATAAAAAATTAGAAAATCAAAAAGTTTGATTGATATAGTTGAGTTTTGTCTCATAACTTGTTTTGTCTTGTACATTTGTGCTTATGGTTTTGTGCATTTTCGAGCATAACTTGTTTCTTTGCACTCTTATCACTGTGGGAGAAATCTTGAAATCTATGTGATTGTTGTAAATAGATCTTTAAACTTGTCATGAATGATGAGTGAATGGTTATGATGATCTTGAGACATGCCTAGACTTGTGTTTATATATCTTCTCACTTTTTATTTTTGTTTTTGCTGAAAAGAGCTCACCAAATGTAAATCTCCAAATGAAAAGAGATATTGAGCTGCAAAAGCCTGTCGCACATACTAGTATTCGACTAGGAAAAAGGGAAAGCGACCTAAAATTAAAATGAATGTTTATTCAAAAAGCCAAAGGCTAGTTCATTAAAGTAAAATATCAAATATCACTCTCACAATGAGAGGTAATTGTCTCGAAAAGGATCAAAAAGATCAATTGTTATGATTGAAAGAGTGGAGTCAAATGTAAAGCTCCAAGATATGTTATCAAGTTTTGTGGAAGGTCATATATGCATATTTTTATAATTGAGATGGGTCACATGATCTAGTGCTAATTGTGTATGCCTTGATTGAATTGATCATTGAATCTTTACATTAGACTAAGGACTATCTCATTGTTGATGTAAGGTTGAATTTATTCAACCATCTAATTGGCTTTATTCCGTGCCAAATTTGCTTGTAATTCAGCATTTAGTAACCCTGTATTTAGGTGGGTTTGTTGTAAGGGTAGTGAGTGAGATAGAGTGAAGATTGCTCAAGAGTGTGCAAGAAAACAGAGACTTGCGGCTGGGACTCGCGGGTGACTCGCGGCTGCAAGCCGCCAGAAGCAGCACACGTGCCAAGCATGCTGGAAAATGAACAGTCATGCTAGCTGGAGCACTACAGGACAAAACAGGACAACTGGCCATACGGTTAACTTGCAACTGGATCACGCGACTTAGTCAAGCCGCGAGCCACCCCTGTTTTGTAAAACCTGACGTTTCACATTCCTCTCCCACTCCAGTATAAATACCCCTTTTACCCACGATTGAAAGAGGGCTTCCCAATGAATTTTGAGAGAGAAACCCTAAAGAAAAACAAGATTGTTTCACCCACAATCTATACCTTAGAGTCTCTTCAAATTCCTCTACTCTCTTCCTCTCCATTGTTAAATCCTTGAGAGGCATTATACCAAACCTGGTTCTCACCATCATCATCACTGTGAGACAGTTGTTTGGATTTCTGGGAAGCAGTTAGGAAGGAACCAATCTTCATTGGTTGATGCTACGGTCTAGTAGCGGAATCCGGGAAGCTGGAAAAGAAAAAGGTTCGGCGCAACTTCGTTGGAGCAAGAAGCTTGGAGGGCTTAGGTGCACTGGGTAGATTAGGCTTGGAGGGTCTATTGCTGTCCTTGTATCCCAACTGTATTTTCTAGTGGATTGTTTACCGCTTGGAGGGCGGCGGAGAGGTTTTTCGCCGAGGACTTCGGTTTCCTCTTCGATAACACATCGCGTGTTGTCTTTGTGTTTGCATCTTCCTTCCTCTCTATTTTTGCCTTTTTATTATCTGCTGTGGTTTTATTTTGTTATGGCTTAGATAGTCTTTAACCAATTTCGTATTATAGCATGTGTTAAGTTTCCACACACTAGTTGTTTGACATATTGCTTGTATTGGTTAAGTTGTAATTTGGGGGTCTAAACGTTTAAGGGTGTTTATACACATATTTGAACTTTCAGTTGATATCCACACACAACACACAAGTCTATGTTCAATAAATGCCATATTCATTTGTGTGATTGTACTTGATGAAATGTGTTTTCACATGCTCAATTTTTGTTGATTCAAGCACAAAAAGATTTTTGAGTGTTTTAGGTATTTTTGGAAAGTATTTTATTCTTAAAATCTGTAAATTTCAAAAATTCATTTTTGCCCTGTTTTGGCGACTCAGTCGCGGGTGAGTCAAGTCGCAGGCCTCAGTCGCGAGTTCGCGGGTCAATTTTGGCGACTTGTTCGTGAGTGGAAGGTCCAGTTGCGAGAGTTACTCAGAGATTTTCGCGGCTCAGCTCGCGACTCCCTCGCGGGTAAACCTTCTAGTCACGAAAAACACTTAGAAAATTTTTTCAAAATTTTGTCTTTGAGTGTTTTGGTGGCTTGACCTGACGACTTGTTGGCGACTCACTTCAGTCACGAAAAACACGTGTTTGGCAAAAATAGGGGCAGTTTTTAAATCTTATTCAGTTTTCCCTCGAACTTTTGTGACTATTCATCTTCTCCTCCTTTGGCTATTCCGATAAGTACCAAACTTTGGGGTTTCTCATATTTCCTCATTAGGAACATGTTTGGTTCATTGATTGTGTATTTAACACACCTTGCCCCACATGTGCATTTTTCATGCATTGTTCATGCATTGCACTTAGCCACCTCTTGCACACACTTTTGCTACCCTTGTCATGCATTGGTCTAACATGGCATGTCTACCTTATGCTCTGTAGTATTCTACATTATCTTAGGTTTGAACTTCATTTTCTCATTCATCTCGCACCCCTCATGCCTCATTAGCATTGTTCGTACCTTCATCTCTTGCTCTCGTTTCTTCTTGACCCTTTGTCTATTCCTGATAAAAAGGGGGAGAGTATACTCTAGAGACTCTTGTGCACATCCTTAAGGGGAGAAATTCTATTTCTCATGCACATTTGTAGGGGAAGAGATATTCCATAGGGGAGATGCATATACCAAGGGAGAGAAGACATTGAGTTAATAAGAAAACTTTGTTTTGTTTGTTCCTCTTTATATTTGTTTTCTTGTATTGCATCATGTTTGTGTTTTGGACATGCATATATCCCTATGCTATTGTGCTCCATCTAGGATATGTTTAATATTTCAAGGAACAAAAGTTAAAGTTAAAGTATTAAAGTCCAAGTATTAAAGTCATACAAATCTATCTAAGAATCAAGTGAAGAAGTGCTGTATTTTAAAACTCGACAGATAGCTTGACAGATGTATATATCGAGATTTAAAATGTGAAACTCGACAGCTGTATCTATCGAGATTTACAAAAATCAATTTTTCAGAATTGTTTTTCACACATATCCAAGCTATGTGTTTAGGTTTTCTTTTCTCACGACTCTAGACATATATAAGAATTATTTTAAGGGTCGTCATAAAGTTGTTGCACTTGTTGTTGCAAGCATATTATGATTAGAGACAATTTGTCCGAATTCATCTTTTTCTTGAAGAAGCTGCTGCTTTTGTACATCGTAGGGTTTTATAACCAAAGAGCTTCTTGATCTTCATCGTGTTGATGAACTGAAGAACTTTGCAGCCAACATCCTTCTCAAATTGGTGTGTTAGTCACGTACTTGGATCCGTGTATCGATTGGTTAGTCACGTACTGGAAGTCGTGCATTGAAAGGAAAAATTGTCACTACATTACAAGTCCAATTGTGTATTGAGGTAAGGGTTCAATTGTACGTTGATATAAGGTACTAGGATTCTTTTACTTATAACTGCTTGTTTTGATAATAGTGGATTCTCGAGAGTGGTGACCTTAAATTCACTCGGTAGGATTTTTGCCTTGGAGGTTTTCCCCATTCGTAAACAAATTACCATGTCAAATTTATTTTTCTGTTTCATTTAACTTAGTTAGTGATTTGTTTATGCTACCATGCGTATTGTATATTAATTGACCTAATTAATTAACTTGGCTAATTAATTGGTTAATTTACCCTAAGAGGTCATTACATTCTTAGCCTATCACACTGCCCATAACATATTATCACTGTAGCACATCATAGCCACATGGCCCACACACTATCACTAAAACACTAACCTACGGTTCCCACCTATTGATCAAATGAATTTGAGCATTTATAGTATCCAGATTTTTTGAGTTTTAAGTTTTATTAACAAAATATTCTTAAACCCACCCACTGTACACATAATACATGAATATCAACCCAAAAAATCTTGAAATTTTAAAACCCAAAATCCAAAAAACTTAAAACCCAAAAAATCTTTAGTGATATTAATTTATTGAATCACGTAATAAATTAATTTTTATCTGTGTAAGTTTAGACTTTAAACTATAAAGTGGTCATAACATTAGAAAAATTGTAATAACCAGATTCTATTATTCTATATTTCAAAATTTATTTTTTCCAAGTTCGGGGTGGTCTTGTGACATGTGGTGGAGCTAGAGGGGGCCGGGGGGCCATGCCCCCCCCCCCCCCGACTTTTTGAAATTTCTAATAATAGTGCTATTAAAACTAAAAATTATCTCTTAAATTCTCAAGAATTTTACTTATTCCCCCGCCCCCCGCGAATTTTGAAGATAAATAAAGACTGGGTTTAGTTACTCATTTTGAAGAATTACTCTTCTCTTTAAATCCATTGGACCTCCCTCAAATTTTAAAATTAATTCATATAAACCCTTTACCAAAAAAAATCCAGCCCATTCGTTGCCCATATCCCGTCCAAAATTATACAAACATCAACAAAAATTTCAACAAATCCCAAAACAGCATATATTATCCCTCAAAAAGAAAAACCCAATTTATTTAGAAAACGTATAACTTGGAATTGTTAATTTGCCTCTACAACTCATCGATTTTCCACTCCCAATCACTGCCTAAGCCAAAGTCAGACTCCACTTAGGCTTCTAAGATCTAACCTTATTGTGCAGACTGCAGAGCTATCTATTTCTCTATGTTTATGTTTGACATATATGCGTGTTAGTCTAAAAAATAGTCTATCAGTTTATGTTTTTAACTTTAGAATCTTCTACAACTTTCTATTAGTTTTGTTGTGGTTTACAGCTTGCACATTATATAATTTTATTTTTAGTTTTTGTAAATGATAATAGTACTATCTACCGACTACAATTTTGATAGCCGTGTATAGGTTTATAAATCTTCTACTTTTGTTATATTATTTTAACTTATATTTAGTTTTGATAGTGGTTTGAGTAATCAAACTAAGTTATTATTATTGTTAAATTAAAAAAAGGTCATTATTTTTAATTGTTGTTTAAGATATTTTATATTTGAAATAGTAATATTGTAAAATGTACTCCCCCTAGATCGAGGGTTTTACATTGAGTCGCCACTTATTTAACTTAAATGGAAAAATAAGAAAACTTTTAATATAAAAAATACTTCTGTTGTATTAATGTGTATGACAATTTACATCAATTTTGTAACAAAAATTTACAATGCTTTTTTGTCCTAGATACAATCTAAGAAAAGTAAATTACATTGCTTTTTTTCCTAGTTACATTCTAAAAAATGTAAAATTGCATATACAAGAGCATAGTCTAGAACCCTTGATCTTGGTTCGGAGGCTAATTTACAAGATAGGAAGGGATTAAGCACCCATCTCGCTCGGTAAAACCAGTCTCTTAGGTTAAGGTGGTCAAGATCATGTCATGTCAAACAAATACAAACAATATGTCATATAAACATGTTAATTTGCAGCAATTGTAAACAAATAAGTGTTAGGAGAATTTGACATAAAGAGAAACAAAAAGTGAAATTTGTTAGATAACAATTTTAATGTAAAGAAATCATGAAGGTAATGGCATGTTCATCCAAGAAATCAATGTAAACAAAGAATTCCTAGCCTAGACATGTTCATTTAAGCATGTGAAAGGAAAAAAAAAAAGAAAAAATTGTCATGTTATTTGTCATCAACATAATTGCAAAGAGAAACAAATAAAAATAAAACATTTGAGCATATTTGATCATCCAAGCAATTATGAAAAGAAGTAAAGGAAAATCCCTAGACATGTTTATCTAGAGAAAATCAAAATACTTTGACATGTTTGTTCAAGCATTTAAAAAGTAAAACAACTACCTAGACATGTTCATCTAAGTATTGAAGAGAAAGTTGTGTTTTAGCTTAGAAGTGCTCATCTAAGCATTCAAGAGAAAATTGAGTATTAGCTTAGAAGTGTTCATCTAAGCATGTAAAAGGAATATCAATGAGACATATAGGCATGTTCATCCAAGCATATCATGAAAGAAACAAATAATGACTTGTTAAGCATTTATTCAAGCATGTGTAGAAAGTTAAGAACATAATTAACTACTTACCAGTATAGAGCATAAATTAAAAGGGGGAAGTGATCACTTAAAGGGATAGGGAGAAAATAAGGAAGTACTAAACTACAACCAAAGTAAGAAAAATGGTTGCACAACAGTTTTTCTTTTCTGCTTTCTCACTAGCTCTCTAGAGGGAATTTGGGGGTCCAGAAAATGGAAGAGGTCTTCTCTATTTATAGGGGAAGGGATGGCTTAGCTTTAAAGCTAAGTTATTAGCTTTCTTTTGAAGCTAAGGGAGGAGATAACTTGTTTAAAGGAGCTGGAACAGGTTTGGTGTTGATCCCCATTTGAATTTTGAAAGGAAGTTGAAGATGAAGCTGCACCTGCTTCGTATTTTGGCTCTAACTTTCTGCTCAAAATTACAATTGATTTGAGATTGGTGTTTTTCAAAAGGAAATTCAATTATCTACGTACAACGTTTTCAGAAATAGAGAAAACCAAATTTCAACGTTTTCTACGCCAAAAATGTGTTTCAAATCACTGCTGAAAATAGTAACATTTTTTGAGCATTTTTGAAAATTTTCACAGGATGTATCTGTTTCTCTATCCAATTTATTTTTCAAAAAACTTTCTTTTGAAGCTAAGGAAAAGGATAAGCCTATTAGATTAGCTTGAACAGATTTGATGTTGATCCCCATTTGAAATTTTGAAAGAAAATTGAAGATGATGCTGAATTTGTGTTATCTTCTGCACCTGTTTCGTATTTTAGCCATAATTTTCTGCTCAAAATTCCAATTGATTAGGGATTGATATTTGTTCAAAGGAAATTCAATTCTCTACAACTTTTATAGAAATAGAGAAAACCAAATTTCAATGTTTTCCAAGCCAAAAATGCAATTCAAGTTGCTACTGAAGATAATGACGTTTTTTGATCATTTTTCTTTTTTTCTTTTTCTTTTTTTTTGAATTTTTCATGGATTATATCCCTTTCTATCTCCAAATTTTTTTCAAAAGATCAGATCGATAAGATGCCATAAAGGAAAACATTTTTTATTATTTCTTAAAAAAATGAAATAAAATGAAATCCAATCAAAAATCATACTTAATTAATTTTAAATTAATTCTTGTGAGAACCAATCAAAATTAAGTATTTAAAATGGGACGTGATCGGGCCCATGAGCCATGATCATTGAAATTGTTTGTATGATAAATTTTGATCAGGTAGTCCGATCAAAACCCATGACATACCATTATGATCGTTAGAGCATCAAGATTTGTTTTGTATCACAAATTTAAAGATCTACTGGTTGGTTAAATGCAAGTTGTAAAATGGGGTGTCTACAAATATGTGTACTTATTTATAAAGAATATTAGTAATTATATGAAAAAAGGTAGGGTATAACCTTTTGATTAAACTATTTCATTTCATATCTATGACACACCCTAAAATTCTATGGATCAATAATGTGGTAATTATGAAATGAAGACCTCTACTTTTTTTAGTCATCAATTTTTTTTGATTAGGTTAGTTTGCCCCCCTAAAAAAATTTCCTGGCTTCGCCATTGCCTATGACCAACCTAAAGTATACATAGCGCCACCTTTAGGCCTTGGGCCTCGACCCTGTGGTATGGTCCATAACCCTAACCCCTTGTATGAGGTAGGGCGCCAGGCCCGCTAGGCCATGAGCCCTAGCCTCATGCCATGATGCCTGGCCCAATGCCCATTGGACCTGTAATCTTGACCCGGACATACTTTGAGGCCCAATCCAGCCTCTCTCGATCAACTGCAACTTGGACAGGAATGTGATTCCTCGGAATGACCATGTCTCGACTGCTCAGTATTGTCTTGGGGAATATCTCTGCCAAACAACCTTTTGGAAGTGGGAACTAGTTCCAATGCCATTATCACCACTCCCAATGGAACATCCACTTAGAAACAATGGAATTGGACCCCCATTCCCACTAATAACTAGGAATAATCATAAAACCTCCATTCATCTTGAGCTATAAATAGAGGAATAGAGTGAGAAATAAAGGGGGAGGCTAGAGAGAAAAGGAGGGAGGCACATCAAGAGTGAAGAGAGCGACCTTGTGAGGGGAAGAGAGGAATTCGTAAAGACAAGAGTGTAACTGGGTCTCCGGGCAAAGGACTACCCATAGTAAGAAACCCAAAACCCACAATACAAATAGGTTGTGAGCTCAAGTATAAGTCAAGCCCATTGGCCATATTTTGGGTACACACACACACACACACACACACACACACATATATATATATATATATATATTTGATTTTCCTATGTCATTAGTATTTTAAAAACAGCTGACTATAACCATTTTATTATTTATTAAAATTATTAATGACGTGACATAATTCAATCCACTCATCTATATATATATATATATATATATATTATAATAATAGGTGAAACTGAGAGAAACTTAGATTAGAATTCCAAATTAAAGTTCCAATTTTACGCCATGTGTCCTAAATTATTTATTCTTAAAGAGTTTTATTTCTTGATTTTAGAATTAAATGTGGGACCACATCATAAATATTCATCCAAGTGAATTACTAAGTACAAAAACCAAAGAGTCTAGACTAAATGAATCATTAAAAATAAATAAATAAAAAATAAATGCTTCATAATAATTTTTTTTACAAAAATGGACAATTTACATTTTATTCCTAATATTATCCTTGCAAATTTTTTTAAAGAGATAACAAAATATAAATATGACTATCAATAGTATTTAAATTATATATATAAGAATTATATCATGCATCTTATTGTATATCTTTAAGTATATCCATGCATATGCATGGAGTTACAAGCTAGTTTTAAAATTAATCCATAAAAAGATTACAAGAACTCTATGATAGAGTTAGCCTAAGAATTCTAGAGTATCCTAATTCATAAAAACTTAAATTAGGACCCAGGTTTGACTTCTCCAAATCCAAGTTCATTTTGACAAAGTGCATAATATTGTTGCATGCTTTTATTTGGGGTGTAAAATGAGAGTAAGATAAACGAATATAAGTTCTCTGTACCATTTTTTCTATACCACTTTATGTTCTGTCGATCATAACTTGTCAAGTATTGATTAATCAATACATGGCAAGTTGTGATTAATAGAACATAAAGTTGTACTTAAGCACACATTTGGAACATGATCAATACAGAGCGATACTTAAGCTTTAGTTGCTTTTTGAGATGTGTCTATGAGTAATAAATATTAGGCCTTGTTTGGAACATGATCTTAAACACATATTTTTAGTTTTTAAATAATATTGCACTTATTTTTACATATTTTTTCACCTACACGTATTCCCAAAAAAACTGAAAACTGATATTTAAACACACGTACCAAACAGGACCTAAACTCTTTGAGACAGTACCATTTAAGCATTCTCAGCAATCATATGAAAGATCTGCCGCTACCACTTGTGAGTCGTGACAGTACTACTTGAACATTTACTAGAGAGATCAATCTAGATGGACTTTAAGGGTTCGTTTGGATGAATGAGTGGAAAATTAGGAGGATGAAAAATTAGTGGGAGGATGGAAAAGTGGGAGAATAGAAAATATTTAATTTTTCCTCGTGTGTGTTTGGTTAGAGGAATGGAAAAATGGGAGGGTAGAAAATTCTTTTGTTTGGTTAAAAAGAAAAGTGAGAGGATAGAAAATGTAGTTTATATAAATTGACTATTATACTCTTGTTACATAATAGGTAAGAAATAAATTTATTTGTACTCATTAAATAATATTGTGAAAATATTGTAAAAATATTGTGGAAGCATTTCTCAAAATTTTTTATTCTTTATATCATTTGTCCTTTCTCGGCCTTCTTCCCATCCATACGTTTTTCTTCTTCTTTATTTTTCTTTTTTTCTTGTTTTTCTCCTTCACACGTTGTCCTTATATCTCTACCCCCCCTTCTTTTATTTGCTTTGTCTTCCTCATTCAAGAACGTTCCAGGCTTCCAACTAGTGCAGGTGCAGCTCTCATTCTCCAGTGCTCTCTCTCTGTTTCCATTTTTTTTTATTTTTTATTTATCTTGATTCCAAAGGGCATTTGTGTAAAAATGCCATAAGTCCACTTTTCTAAGTTTTCTCCCCACAATTTTCCTCCCGATTTGGGAGGATGAGATTTGTGGGCCTAGGAGAGAAAATTTTCTCCCGGGTTTTCCATCCTCAGTGTTTTCCATCTTTTGCCAAACAGTGGAAAACACTGTTTTCCACCCACTTTTCCTCCCTATATTTTCCATCATCCCTAAAATCACCCCAACCAAACACAGTGTAAGAGTACTGTGACATAATGTTTGCAAAGTTCAAATATCCTTCCTTCTCTTGACCCTTTGCTTGGAGAAGTGCAAGCCCAAAATACTGATTGATGTAATGCAAAGCCCTTCAGCCTCTTCCTCTAAGCTTGGCACCTTTTTAGATAAGCTTATATCTAATATGAATCATTTTTTTGTATTGGAATTTCGTTTATATACGCATACATTTAATTTTTTTTTTTAACCCATAATCTTGTTGAGTGGGCTACTTTTTTGTAATAGGGATGGGCTCCTTACCCAAGGGCAGAGCCAGGGCAAAGGGGGGGGGGGGGGGATCTGCCCCCTTAGCCTGCCCAAAAAACACCCTTAGTTTCATAGCTAATACTTATTAAAAACCTTAACCTATTTTTTTCTTTTGATATAAATAGCAATCTAGATCAAAGATCTTTTTTATCATGTGAGGAATTTCATCTAATCAAAAGCTCTACTCAATCACATTTAATGATAATTTAGCCAACTAAAACTCCACTTTGTTTCATTAGTCTTGAAACAGAGCATAACTCTACCTTCTAAGTGAACAAATAAGTAACTATAAGTCCTCTATTAGCATGCCTTACACATAAGTTTTAATGTTTCCCTACTATACCTTAGCAAAAAGGCCCTGATCAATCCCTTCAAAAATGCAGTCTTGCATACCAATGTGGAAAGCAAAGTGCACTGCTTGGAAAGCCACAATTCATCATGAAACTTGATAAAACTCATTTGTACTTAACTATTATAATATTTGACCTTTTTCTTCTTTTGTGAAAGTGCAAATATCATATACAAATTTTGCCTCCTTTCAACTCAAATCCTAGCTCTGCCATTGTCCTTACCATTTCTTAGGTATTTGTCTCGGAGAATGGAGATGGACACAGGCATCCCACTCCTCTTTCTTTCAAATAATATAGTATTATTCATATAAAAAATTAAAATTAAAAAAATAAAAACCCTCAAATTTTGTATATGAATCTTGAATCAAGTGTAGGCTCTAGTCATGCTTTTTATTTATTTAGAATGTCTCTCTGGTCAGGTTGGTTTTGGGTTTTAGAGTGCAAACATAACTCAAAACTTTTTTTTTTAATTCAATATTTGTGAAGGGGGATTTGAACCATGGGTATCTTTATTGGAAACACTATGAAGTAATTCAATACTATATTTGAATGTCATTTGGTACAATTTATTTTTCTATGTTTTGACGGCTTTGATTTTTTTACATATCCAATAGTGTTCACACTCTTTCACATCATATACCCACATTCTTTCATAACATTTGTAAAATATGTTTATCTCATATTTGACCTAGAAGTCTGACCATTATGTAAAACGTTTCACATCTAAAAGTGTGAACCAATTATTAGCCTATTATGAAAACAAGCACATCCGGTTGAATTTGTAAGTGAGGGAAGGAGTAGAAGTAAAATCATGCGAATCTCCAAAGCAACCAAGTTTTGTTGCATTGATAACTCAATTCCCTCTTGTTCTAGTTGTTTCTTTAATTTATGTATACCATAATTACCCAAAGGAATATATATGGTAAAAACAAATCATTGAAATAGATGCTATGAATTTAGCTATAAGCAACACGCAACTGTAGTTTAGTGATGCACTAATTAATCATACAGAATCACTCTTAATTAGCTTATTGTTTAGATGATTTTCTCTACAGTCTTATTGGAGCTAGCAACAATAATATCTATCAGTTTCTACACTGTAATGTGGGGAAAAACAAAGAGGATATTGGCGTAGACAATGGAGTTGGTTGCCTGAAATCACCATCGACCACCCAAAAGACCCCTCTATTGCAGAGCTATAAAGCTCAAGAGGTATAAGGCTAATGTGAGCTATTGTGTCAAAGCATGCTACAAATTCTACAGCACCCAGTTGTAGTATAGAGAATTATATGAATTTGCTTGTGGTCACTAGTCAGAGCACACCTTATATTACACACACAACTTTGAGGGATCAAAGAAGATCATTTCCGTCAGCTAATTTTCCAGGTTCAATTAATTTCCATACATTGAGCAGCTCACAGCACATACCTGTAAACATCAAATGTGCCTCACTCGTATCATTTTTTTATTTTTTAAAATAGTGTAGGGAATCTTTCTAAAGGAAACCCATTTGGACACGTATCTTAGTACCATCAGCAAAGTAAAATGACAGAATTGTCAGCACTCAGCAGTCTCTATAAAATGTAACTGTAGCTTCAGTGATCAGCATTATTTGGGGTCCAAGAATTAAGACAAACGCCAAGGTTGTATTTACCAAGGAAGGCGAGGTGAACTAAGAACTTCAGATTTTATCTCATTCACTTGCCAACGAAAATGTTAACTATGATATTGTCAACAGTACGTGATAATGAAACATCTGTCTCGAAAGTATTATGACTTTCATGGGACTAAACTGTGCAACGCATACATGCATGTGTAATGTGCTTGCACCCAGAGCACATTTAAATGCGTGCAGTAAATTCTATCCACAAGAAAATGAAAGGTTCAGAAATTATTCACGCTGCATTTACAAGTGAAGTCTTAGGCTGAGTTGTTAGACAAAGGCACTTCGTATGGTGAAGTCTTAGGCTTCATGCAGTGAGGGCTTGGGCTCACTGATTGGCCTTAAGGAAAGTGAAGTATTGTGTGATGTGTTAGAAATCAACACTAACTCTCATCTTTTGAAATTTCTTGAGTTTCTCTTAATCTCTCTCTCCGGAATTCTCTAGAGCTTCACGACATAATTTAACCTCTGTTGAGGATCCTTTGCCATAACCTAAGGCTTTCCATATGTGCAAACTCTGACCCTCAATCATAGGAGCTTGTTTAGCTAATTCTTTCCACTTATTTTGTAATCAACATTTATGTTTAATTACGTTATACAATCTATAAATGACTATATATATATATATATATATGCAAAACTCTCACCACTAAAAGTGTGGTGGTTTTTCTTAACATTCTCAACCTCAGCCACATATTCTTAACTTGTCTAGAAGGTTGGTGAAAGAAAGATAAGAAGTGAGGTGAGGTGAGGTGAAATGTGAAGTGAGGGTAACCCATATATAAATATGTAGAGGTGAAGTGATGAGGTGAGGTGTGTGAAGTGAAGAAAAGAAAGTCAAGAGTTAGTGTGTGTAGGTGTCAAGAAATGAGGTGTGCAAGTATATTTATGTGAGTTGATGTGTGTCTTGTTAAAGGTCAATTGATGGAGAAGGGCGAAGGCAAAAATAAGCAAGTGTGACTTGCGCCCTGGAAAAAATTTTGTTCTCTTCAATACGTGTTGTCCTCTTTTGTTCAATATGATGAACTAATAATTTGATTGATTGTATGGGTATGTGATGAGTCTCACATCTAGCATATATTGAGTTGAACAAGATTTTATTAATAACTACAAAAAGCTTCAATTATAATTAATCATTTTGAAGTATAGCGTAGATGTGACTAGCACTGATTTTCCCGATAATCCTATATGAACTTAGAGACACTACTCCACTGTGTGAGCCACTGTGTGAGCCCACTCCACTATGTGAGCCCTAATGAGAACCCTTATTTTTATTGTAAAAATGTTGTATCTATAAATAATCACATGCTTAAAGAAAAATCTGTAGTATTTCACGAAAGCATGAGAAGTTAGTATTAAATAAATGACCATCACCAACAAATCAATTATGCATGTCTTCCACCGAAATAAAACAATTGATTATGTCAATGTCTAGCTATTCATTGAAAGGAAAACCAATGATGTTTCGTGGAGAATTATATAGTAAATACCCATTGGGGGAGATTCTTGTTTACTCATCTATTTAAGATACATAGAAATCATTGAGAGAGAGAGAGAGAGAGAGAGAGAGAGATGGCAAGTAGCTATTGGTACAAGGATGTTCTGCCGTTTTCAGCCATGGTTGCAGTAGAATGCACTAACGTCGGCGTAAACACCTTATATAAAGCAGCAACTTTGAAAGGGTTAAGCTACTACGACTTTGTTTTCTATTCCTTTGCCATTGCTACTATTGTTCTTCTTCCCTTGGTCTTCATCTTTCGCCGGTATTTCTCTTAACCTGCTTTTCTATATCATACCCCCAAAGAAAAAAATATATTAAAATAAAAATAATTTGACAGAAGGATATATATTTTTTTTTTATTTGATACATGTAGAACAACAGGGCTTCCTACATTCCAGTTGTCTCTCCTCTATAGAATTTTCCTACTTGGAGTGATTGGGTATGTACGAGAATATTACCCAAAATGTTTTTGCTATTTGATTTAGATAATCTGAGATTTGGACATGATGATATAAGATTTATGTTGGGCCGGAGGGCAGGTTTCTAGCTCGGTTATCTGAGTATATAGGTATAGAATACAGTTCACCGACTCTTGCTTCAGCGGTCAGCAACCTCACTCCGGCTTTTACCTTCATACTTGCAGTCATTTTCAGGTTTCTTTTCTTTCTAAGCCTTTCTAAGCCTTCTTCTTCTTCTTTTTTTAAACAAGTTTGATTTTAGTATTTTTGATCATAGAGATGTAATATTTTTCACAAATTATAATAGTAGATCGTCATTGATTTTTACATGAAATTATCACTCATATCACTTTACTTCTTCCTTTTTATTATCTATTTTTGTAACAACTTCATTATCAATTTTTAAGAAAGATTACACCTAAGTTAAAAATTGAAATTATAAAACTAGAGTTTTGAAAGTTTTTAGGGATTAGAGCTAAGGTTAACATTTTACTACAAGTTTTATTATATTAAATTTATAAATTGATGTGTCACATTCATATTCATTATCACATCAGTTTGTAAAATATAACGCAGTAAAACTTATTGTAAGCATTTAATGTTTTCCTCTCTTTTTTTCTTCTTATATAATTGTATCATATTATATTATATTATATATATATATATATTTCAATCGGTCCCACGTAACTTTATTAATTAAACTAATTGAATCTTACAATATATTAAACACTTATAAACCATCATTCCATCCTTCCTCTCTACCACCTAGTGATGATATGGGATTGGTGTTCACCCACATTAACACAATTTAAACAAAGATTAAAAAAAATATAAGAATTGTTTAATCATCATGTTTTTCAACAATGACAAATATCTCTAGCTTATGAAAGCTAAAGGAATAATATAATATATTTGCTGGTTTTTTATCGTGTTTGGGCAATGTAGATGATTGATTAAATGTCAGTTTTTGGTACAAATTAAGAATTACGAAATGAACAAAGGTCTTAAAAGGATATCGATGGTGCAAGAAGTCAAAACTTTTGAGAAATCTAATTTTGACCCCATTGATCTAATAATCAAATTAATTGTCACTTGAACTAATTTAATTGGTAAGAGTTTAATGAACACAATGATGAAGTAATTAAAGGTGAGCATCCAATCAACCAATCCAACGAAACCAAGGGCATTTAAATTGTAAGGTTGAATTTAATCAACCATTTTATTGGCTTTATTCCGTGCCAAATTTGCTTGTATTTCAGCATTTAGTAACCCTGTATTTAGGTGGGTTTGTTGTAAGGGTAGCGAGTGAGATAGAGTGAAGTTTGCTCAAGAGTGTACAAGAAAACAGAGACTCGCAGCTTGTCCTCGCCGGTGACTCGCGGCTTCAAGCCGCCAGACGCAGCACACGTGCCAAGCATGCTAGAAGGTGAACAATCATGCTAGCTGGAGCACTACAGGGCAAAACAGAACAACTGGCCATACGGTTATCTCGCGACTGGATCTCGCAACTCAGTCAAGCCGCAAGCCACCCCTGTTTTGTAAATCCTGACTTTTCACATTCCTCTCTCACTCCAGTATAAATACCCCTTTTACCCACAAATGTAAGAGAGCTTCCAGAGAGAATTTTAAGAGAGAAATCCTAAAGAAAAACAAGATTGATTCACCCATAATCTATACATTAGAGTCTCTTCAAATTCCTCAACTCTCTTCCTCTCCATTGTCAAATCCTTGAGAGGCATTTTACCAAACCTTGTTCTCACTATATTCATCACTGTGAGAGAGCTGTTTGGATTTCTGGGAAGCAGTTAGGAAGGAATCAATCTACATTGGTTGATGCTACGGTCTAGTAGCGGAATCCGGGAAGCTAGAAAAGAAAAAGGTTCGGCGCAACCTCGTTGGAGCAAGAAGCTTGGAGGGTTTAGGTGCACTGGGTAGATTAGGCTTGGAGGGTCTATTGCTATCCATGTATCCCAACTACATTTTCTAGTGGATTGTTTACCGCTTAGAGGGCGGCGGAGAGGTTTTACGCCGAGAGCTTCTGTTTCCTCTTCGATAACACACCGCGTGTTGTCTTTGTGTTTGCATCTTCCTTCCCTTTTATCTTTGCCTTTTATTATCTGCTGTGGGTTGTGATTTTAATTTGGCTTAGATAGTTTTTCCAATTCTATATTATAGCTTATGTTAATTTTCCGCACACTAGTTGTTTGACATAATGCTTGAATTGGATAAGTTGTAATTTGATGGTCTAAACGTTCAAGAGTGTTTATACACATATTTGAACTTTCAATTGGTATCAGAACGGGTACACTTGTTGTGGTTTTATTACCTTAGTGTGATCCTAGACCCCTGTGTTATGGTAGCTGTTATGGAAAATACCATGCTGAATTGTAGCTTAAGTGTTTGTGAAAATGACTCTATGCATATGTCTGAAGGGTGTTTTACTAATGATCTTGTAGAGTTGTTAAAAACTAAGAAACATGCTAGGATATTTGTTCACATGCTAGAATATTTTGAAAATCAGAATCATGTCTTACACAGTAGCATATCTGAATCTAAATCATTGATTAAGAAATATAAAAGAAAGAATAGAATGTTGTGTGAGATGATTGAGAGTCTGAAAATGAAAAGTCAATCTGAAAGAAGCATGAAAACTGATAATAAGTTTTTGTTTGAAGGTCAAGAATGTTTGTCTCATGTGAGCTTATTTGTGCATACCTCATTGAAGGTGTTTAATGCATGTTTGTGGTATCTTGACAGTAGTTGTTCTCGCCATATGACAGGGGATAAGTCACTGTTTAAGACACTCAAAGAAAAGGTTGGTGACTATGTGACCTTTGGTGATGGAAGTCATGCTCAAGTCCTAGGCAAAGGAACTATTGAGATACCTGGATTACCACTGTTGAAAGATGTGTTATACATAAAAGGGCTGAAGGCAAATCTGCTGAGCATCACTCAAATTTGTGATGATGATTTCCCGGTACAATTCTCTAAGAAGGGATGCTTGATCATCAATGAAGATGGGATTCAAGTTTTGGAGGGAAATCGGACTACAGATAACTGTTATGGAATAGTTCCCATGGCACCCATTTTGTGTAGAAGTGCTCGTGTGGATATGTTGGAGCTGTGGCATCACAGATTTGGGCATGCCAATTTCAAACAAGTAGCTAAAGTGTCCAAACTTGAAGCAGTTGAGGGACTTCCTAAGTTTGGAAAGGTGAAGAAGACCGTTTGTGGTGCATGGGAAAGCAAACAAAGGCAAGTCATCACAAGGTGAATGTGATTGCTACTTCTCAGTGTTTGGAGTTACTTCATGTTGATCTAATGGGGCCTACCAGAACTGAAAGCCTAAGGAGAAAGAGATACATTATGGTCATTATGGATGATTACTCAAGATACACTTGGGTTGAATTCCTTAGAGAAAAATCAGAAGCATGTGAGAGGTTGGAGATTCTATGCAAGAAACTACAAAACGAAAAAGGGGTCCCTATTGCCAAAATTAGAAGTGATCATGGGAGGGAATTTGAGAATGCAAGATTCGAGTCTTTCTGTGAAAAGAATGGAATCAAAAGAGAATTTTCAGCCCCCAAAACTCCACAACAAAATGGAGTGGTAGAGAGGAAAAATCGGGTGATTCAGGAAATGGCAAGAGTCATGTTGCTTAACAAGCAAATACCTCAAAAATTTTGGGGAGAAGCTGTCAACACCTCGTGTCACATTGGCAATAGAATATTTTTCCGAGTAGGAACAAAGAAGACCGCCTATGAGATTTGGAATAGAAAGAAGCCTAGAGTGAAGTATTTCCGGGTGTTTGGAAGTAAATGCTATATCCTAAATGATTGGGAGAATCTTGGGAAGTTTGATGCGAGAAGTGATGAGGGTATTTTTCTTGGGTACTCTACTACGAGTCGAGCGTATAGAGTTTTTAACAAGAGAACTAAGACAGTGATGGAGTCCATCAATGTCAAGATTGATGATGCCTTATCTAAGGTGGAGATGATTGATGATGGAGAAGGGCCGAGCACCAAAGAGCCCGATGTTGAGGTCGAAGCTCTTGATATATAAGGTGAAGAACCTACACTAGAAGAAGAATCGACTCCCATCAACCCAAGAATGGAAACGAGATCGATATCTAGAACATCAAGTCCTCTTACTCCTCTGGAAGTTCATCCTCCTATCTCTCGAAGTGATGAAGTCTCCACATCAAAGAAGCCATCTTCAAGAGTAATTAAGAACCATCCGGAAAGCAACATCATAGGGTCTCTAGATGAAGGTCTTTGCCTTAGAAAAGGAAACATCCTGTTAGCCAATCATGTAACATATCACTGCTATCTTGCGCAATTTGAACCAAAAAGGGTAGAAGAGGCCCTTCAAGATGAGAATTGGGCTGAGTCAATGCATGAAGAGCTGAATCAGTTTGTGAGGAATGATGTGTGGGAACTTGCTCCAAGGCCTGAAAACGTTCATGTCATAGGCACAAAATGGATTTTCAAAAACAAAACTGATGAAGATGGAGAGAAAATTCGAAACAAATCTCGGTTAGTAGCTCAAGGATACACTCAAGTAGAAGGAGTAGACTTTGATGAATCCTTCGCTCATGTGGCAAGACTCGAATCCATTCGAATTCTCATGTCCATTGCATGCACTTTGAACTTCAAACTCTATCAAATGGATGTAAAGTGTGCATTTCTGAATGGATATCTAAATGAAGAAGTGTTTGTTGAGCAACCAAAAGGATTTGAGGATCCTCACTTTCCAGATCATGTATTGAGATTGAAGAAAGCCCTTTATGGCTTAAAACAAGCGCCTAGAGCCTGGTATGATCGGCTTACACATTACCTTCTAGATAGAGGATTCAAAAGGGGGTATGCCGACCGAACTCTGTTTGTCAAAAATGATGAAGATTATCTCCTTGTGGCACAAGTTTATGTTGATGACATAGTGTTTGGGGCAACCATTGAAGATCGTGCTATTGAATTTTCTGAGGAGATGAAGAAGGAATTTGAGATGAGTATGGTGGGGGAACTCACATTTTTCTTGGGTCTTTAAGTCAAACAACAGAAGGAGGGTATATTTGTTTCACAAGAGAACTATGCTAGAAACATTGTCAAGAAGTTTGGACTAGACTCCAAAAAACATGCTTCCACTCCCATGAGCTCATCCACTAAACTGAATGTTGATTCTTCTGGAGTAGAAGTAAGTCCTACCTTATATAGGAGTATCATTGGGAGTTTACTCTATCTTACAGCCAGTAGACCGGACATTGCATTCAGTGTTGGCGTTTGTGCCAGATACCAAGCTAATCCGAAGGAATCTCACCTGACTGCTGCTAAGTGAATCATTCGATATGTGAATGGTACTTCAAACTATGGTCTGTGGTATTCAAAAGACTCAAATGCTTGTCTTGCCGGGTATTCAGATGCTGACTGGGCTGGTAGTGTAGACGATCGGAAAAGTACTTCAGGCGGCTATTTCTACCTTGGTAACAATCTTGTCTCGTGGATGAGCAAGAAACAAAATTTCGTGTCTCTATCTACTGCTGAAACAGAATACATCGCCGCTGGAAGTTGCTGCACTCAGCTTCTTTGGATGAAAATATTACTTCATGACTATGGAATTCCTCAAGAGACGATGTGTGTCTTCTGTGACAACACCAGTGCCATCAATCTTTCCAAAAATCCTGTCCAGCATTCAAAATCTAAACACATAGAGATACGTTACCATTTCATTCGAGATCTGATAGAGGAAAGAGTTGTGTGTCTCGAGTTCATACACACCGACAATCAAAAGGCGGACATCTTCACCAAGCCTCTCGATGGTCCACGGTTTGAATCACTCCGTAAGACCATTGGTGTTGGTACAATTCCTTGACTCTCTTGTGTGATGTGTGCTTCACATATTTATAATATGATAAGCTTGTTTGTGTTGGGGCACACACTACTTTGTTAGTTCTTTGTGCAGCATGATTATTGATTGTTTGTCTATTTGTGAATATTGTTGCTCCTTTTTATGTTTGGTCAATCTTTTTCTTCTAGTGTCAAAAATCCAAAAATCACATAAAAATTAGAAAATCAAAAAGTTTGATTGACATTGTTGAGCTTTTGTCTCAAAACCTGTTTTGCCTTGTACCTTTGTGCTAATGGCTTTGTGCATTATCGAGCATTGCTTGTTTCTTTGCACTCATATCACTGTGGGAGAAATCTTGAAATCTATGTGATTGTTGTAAATAGATCTTCAAACTTGTCATGAATGATTAGTGAATGGTTATGATGATCTTGAGACATGCATAGACTTGTGTCTATATATCTTCCTACTCTTTATTTTTGTTCTTGCTAAAAAGAGCTCACCAAATGTAAATCTCCAAATGAAAAGAGATATTGAGCTGCAAAAGTCTGTCGCACACTCTAGTATTCGACTAGGAAAAAGGGTAAGCGACCTAAAATTAAAGTGATTGTTTATTCAAAAAACCAAAGGCTAGTTCATTTGAAGTGAAATATAAAATATCACTCTCACAATGAGAGGTGATTGTCTCAAAAGATCAAAAAGATCAAATGTTATGATTGAAAGTGGAGTCAAATGTAAAGCTTCAAGATATGTTATCAAGTTTTGTGGGAGGTCATATATACATATTTCTATAATTGAGATGGATCACATGATCTAGTGCTAATTGTGTATGCCTTGGTTGAATTGATCATCGAAGCTTCATATTAGACTAAGGACCATCTCATTGTCGATATCCACACACAACACATAAGTTTATATTCAATAAATGCCATATTCATTTGTGTGATTGTACTTGATGAAATGTGTTTTCACATGCTCAATCTTTGTTAATTCAAGCATAAAAAGATTTTTGAATGTTTTAGGTGTTTTTGGAAAGTATTTTGTTTAAAAAAATCTGAATATTTCAAAAATCCATTTTTGCCCTGTTTTGGCGACTCAGTCGCGGGTAAGTTAAGTCGCGAGCTTCAGTCGCGTCTTCGCAGGTCATTTTTGGCAAGTTGTTCGCGAGTGGAAGGTCCAGTTGCGAGGGTTACTCAGAGATTTTTGCGGCTCAGCTCGCTATTCCCTCGCAGGTAGACCTTCCAGTCGCGAAAAACACTTAGAAAAATTTTTCAAACTTTTATCTTTGAGTGTTTTGGCGGTTTGAACTGGCGACTTTGTGACGACTCTCTTCAGTCGCAAAAAACGCGTGTTTGGCAAAAATAGGGGCAGTTTTTAAATCTTTTTCAGTTTTCCCTCGAACTTTTGTGACTGTTCATCTTCTTTCTCAACTATCTCCTTCCCAAACACTCCGTGCACCCATTTTTCAAACTCCATTGTTGTCTCTTTCAGCTCAAAAATCTTCAAGTAACAGGTATGGGTTTTCTGTCTTGAACTCTATTTTACTTGTTTTTATGTTTTTCCCTCTGGATTATTCGCATTTGTTTGTCATTTTGAGATGGGTTTTTAGTTTGGCAGTTACTCTTTGTCCATGCTTAGCCTGTGGAAGCTATTGTTTCAGTTTTGAGCTTTATTAAATTGTTGGTTTTGTTCTTCCTCATGTGCTTAGCTAGGGTTTGTTATTTGTTGGTTTCTCATCTTGTCTGATCCGTTGTTGATGTGTTGATTCAAAATGTTCCTGTGTTGACTGTGTGTTTTTCTAAGCTGATTGTGTGGATTTAATCTGACCCACTCTACTATGTAGCTACATTTAGGCCATTTTTGTCCTTCATTGCTATTTTCTGGTCATTTTCATCTAGCTATTAGGGTTTCTTCATTATCCCTATAATACCACTAACCCACTGCTAATAATGTCTGTTGGATTGTGTTCTGTCATTTCCTCTATTCATGATTCAGACTAGACATGTCACCATTCAAGAAATCAGTAGTGAAAGGAGGCAATTCCAAAGGGAAGGAACACGTCATTGATGTTGATGACTACCCACCTCAAACAAAAGAGACTCGTTCTTCATCAAAGAGATTCGATCCCAACAAGTTCAGATCCTATGCAGCCTATCAGTCTTATGAAAATTATTTCCAAAATGCTACAACATTACTAGAAAGAACTGTGGATCAATCATCACTTCATGACACTGACATTCCGAAATGGTTTGCTCACAAGGACTGGAATTACCTTCTCTCTGATCAAGATGACGCGTATGAAGATTTGGTAAAGGAATTTTATGCCAATGCGATTGTGGAAGAATATGAACTTAAGTGCTGGATTAGGAAAAAGAGCTTTTCAGTCTCTCCTGCATATCTGGCAGAAATCCTTCACATCAACAGACCAATATTCCGACACTCACCGGTTTATGATGATCTTTGTCCTGATGAGGAGCTTCTCAAGGAAAGTTTTGGACAAGACTTGGAGTTCTCACCCAATGGAAAATCCATCAGTGTTTCCTCTCTTCCTCCAAAACTGAGAGTGCTTACAATTGTGATGTTTCACAATTTGTACCCTTTATCAAGTACTGGGTATATGAACCTCGGACGTGCTTTGTTTCTTTATGATCTAATTTCTGATGTAGAAATTGACATTTGTGCTCATATCTTTCATGTTCTGCGCAAAACGGTTCTACGAACTGAGTCCCGAACATGCATTCCTTTCTGCTGTCTCATTTCAAGGATCTTGAAACTCAAGGGAATTTATCCAACGGTAGATGAATCTCCTCTCTCGAAACTGAGTCCAATCAACATGCGTACATTCAATGCAAGCATTGGACATAGTCGGAAGAGAGCCAAACTAGAAACTTCTGCATCTCACAGTGGCTCTCATTTCAGCACTCTCTCCCTTGATGAAAAACTTGATCACATTGTATCCTCTGTACACGAGTTGAATATAAAGATGTCTGGTCTCACATCTACTCTACACCATCACAGCACTCGATGGGATATGAAGTTTACTTCACTTCAAACTCAATTGGATCAAATTCAAAGAAGGCTAGAAGAGGATGTATAGCCTATTCCATGACAAAAATGGGGAGTGATAGGCCTGATCAGAGGGGGAGGATATTACCTAAGGGGGAGTGTTTTTGCATTCTTCTTCAGTTTAAGTTGTTATATTTTATTCAGTTTAAGTTGATATATTGTGTTTTGTACCTGTTTGTACCCATGTGCTTATGTAAGCTTTTAGGGTTAATGTTTTTATGCATATTCTGTAGGCTTTATGATTTGTACCTTGCTTAATGCAGCATTTTATGCTATGTTGAAATCAGTACTTCTATCTAAATGTCTTGCATTTTGATTTATGTACTGTCACTCTTGTGCCCTTGAAAGATTGTTCCTTGATGCATATATTTTGTGTATTATGCATTGGTTGAGTGTTGAGCATACAAGTATCTTGCCTTGTTCTTGTTAAGTTGTATGTTCAAGTGTTCATTCCAAGTGTGAATGAGCACTGTGATCACTACCTTGTGGTGATTACTTAGTTGATCAAGCCTTGTTTTGAATCTTCACTTCATCTTTGCTTGATCACCTTAAGCTTGTTTCATATGCATTTCATGTTTTTCTACATACAATGATCATGGTGTATTGTTGTGTTTCAGGAGTTTCATGTTCTTATGATTCAAGTGCTTCACAGCTTCTAGAGCTAGGTGTGAGTGAGTTTTGTTCAACTGTTCCCAACTCACATGTTAAGTCTAGAGTCTGTTTTAGGATTTTGTCATGGAATAGCCAAAGGGGGAGATTGGAAGGTTGAATTTAATCAACCATTTTATTGGCTTTATTCCATGCCAACTTTGCTTGTATTTCAGCATTTAGTAACCCTGTATTTAGGTAGGCTTGTTGTAAGGATAGTGAGTGAGATAGAGTGAAATTTGCTCAAGAGTGTGCAAGAAAACAGAGACTCGCGACTTGTCCTCGCGGGTGACTCGCGGCTTCAAGCCGCCAGACGCAGCACACGTGCCAAGCATGCTAGAAGGTGAACAGTCATGCTAGCTGGAGCACTACAGGACAAAACAGGACAACTGGCCATACGGTTATCTCGCGACTGGATCTCGCGCGAGGTCAAGCCGCGAGCCACCCCTATTTTGTAAATCCTAACGTTCCACATTCCTCTCTCACTCCAATATAAATACCCCTTTTACCCACAAATGTAAGAGAGCTTTCAGAGAGAATTTTAAGAGAGAAACCCTTAAAAAAAACAAGATTGATTTACCCACAATCTATACATTAGAGTCTCTTCAAATTCCTCAACTCTCTTCCTTTCCATTGTCAAATCCTTGAGAGGCATTTTACCAAACCTTGTTCTCACCATATTCATCACTGTGAGAGGGCTGTTTGGATTTCTGGGAAGCAGCTAGGAAGGAACCAATCTACATTGGTTGATGCTACGGTCTAGTAGCGGAATCTGGGAAGTTAGAAAAGAAAAAGGTTCGGCGCAACCTCGTAGGAGCAAGAAGCTTGGAGGGCTTAGGTGCACTAGGTAGATTAGGCTTGGAGGGTCTATTGCTGTCCATGTATCCCAACTACATTTTCTAGTGGATTGTTTACCGCTTGGAGGGCGGCAGAGAGGTTTTACGCCGAGAGCTTCGGTTTCCTCTTCGATAACACATCGCGTGTTGTCTTTGTGTTTGCATCTTCCTTCCCTTTTATCTTTGCCTTTTATTATCTGCTGTGGGTTGTGATTTTAATTTGGCTTAGATAGTTTTTCTAATTCCATATTATAGCTTATGTTAATTTTCCGCACACTAGTTGTTTGACATAATGCTTGAATTGGATAAGTTGTAATTTGGGGGTCTAAACGTTCAAGGGTGTTTATACACATATTTGAACTTTCATAAATATAGATAAATATTAGGTTAAAACAGTCTTTGAGTAGAATTAAGATTGCAAAATCTATAACCTTGGTCAAGCAAGGATTAAGAGAAATCTCTACTTCATTTTAATGATCATCACCCGAGCAAGGTATATGAGTTTACTCAAGCAAACCTTCTTCAACTTGAGATTTTCAAGCAACTCCAAATTCAACACTTTACCTAAGAAAAATACGATAATTACATCCCTCATTGACACACATTTGATAGAGGGATTTGATAACACAAATCTGAATCCTAATATATTTTTTAATTTTCCTGCTTGGTGTGTTATTTTGAGTCTTCATTTATCTATTTTTGGTTTGCGACAAGATTTAAACTTCCTTATTGCACCTGTTCCTTATGAATACGAGATTGTCTAAATGCAGCATAGTGGATATAATACATCTTTTATGAATTTAGTCTATACTTTGTAAATTTGATATTTTTCCTTTCCCTAAGGCGCTATAATATTGATTTGATTTATCTTGCCGTCCATGTAGTAATTTATTTATTAGGTAAATTATAACTTACCCACCTGTGGTTTGGCTGAATTTTAGTTGCCCACTTATGGTTAAAATTTTGATATTTTACCCATCTAAGATTTTACCAAACTTTAAGTTGCCTACATGCGTTTTGAAATTCTATGATACAAGTGTTGCAATGGACAGTTTTTGATCTTATATTTTTATGTTTTTTATATTTTTGAAGGACAAAAACATAAAAGTGAAGCAAAATTACATATTTAACTATGTTTTTAACAGAAGTGGATTATAGAAATCTAACTGAGCTGATTTCAAGTGGATAAAGTGTCAAATTTCAAACCATAAGTAGGCAACTTAAATTTCAGTCAAATCACAAGTGGAAAAATTGTAATTTGCCCTTAAAAATAATGTTATATCCACAATAAATTTTAAGTAGCAAATTGTTACTAGTGAGTAAAAAAGTGATATCAATGGTACGAGCTCAAATTCCCACTAGTAATAATTTATTATTTTGGATTTGTTATGAAAATGTCGTGGACATATAATATTACTCATTTCTTAAATCACCAAGTAGAATACGTTTATGTTTAACTACTATCACCAAATTTTATTCTTTCCTCACCTCTTTATGGGTACTTCGATAAGGATGGAAGTTCTAGCTTTGAGAAGCTCAATCACTCAGGCTAAAATCATGGGAACTTTAGTATCAATATCAGGTGCATTGATAGTAGTTTTCTACGAGGGCCCTACAATCATATCAATCGCATCTCAAGCACCACCCCTTCCACATCATTTTCCATTGGGCTCATCACAAACCAAATGGGTCATAGGTGGCCTTTTACTTGCAGTTGAGTATCTTCTGACTTCAATCTGGTTCATTGTTCAGGTACTTTATTGAGGCAATTCTTTGAAATCTCAGTGTTTTAGCATGAGATTTGGCAAACTCAACGAAAGAGACAAATATATAAGCTAAATTTAAATTTTGTGGCATTTTACAGGCCCAAGTTATGAAGATATATCCAGCAGAGTTCACTCTGGTCTTTCTATACTTCTTGTTTGCGACAATTGTATCTGCACCAGTATGTTTAATAGCAGAAAGGAACTTTAGTGCTTTTAGACTAAGGCCAAATATAGCACTAGCCGCTATCGTATACTCGGTAAGATACGTGGACTACAAAAGGATAATCTGGCTATTGATAATGTCTAACTTTCATTCTCTCATATATCAGGGAATTGGTTTATCATTAAGCACTATTGTTCACACATGGGGCTTGCACTTGAAGGGGCCTGTGTATGTATCAATCTTCAAGCCATTGTCAATAGCCATTGCAGCTGCTATGGGTGTCATATTCCTTGGTGATGCTCTCTATCTTGGGAGGTACACCATTCTCTCTCGCTAAAGCAAGTGTACGTGCATGCACAAAAGATACACACATTACATTTCCCCCCTTTTAAACACTAGAACACGCAAATATTTTGGAAGCACTGAAAAACAAGTTCATTTATGTTTTTGGCTTTCTACAAGTGAGTAGATAAATGGATATTTATAGGCTAAATTAGATCTATTTAGAACCTTCATAATTAATTAGTACATGCATTCACTCCTAACACTCATACCAGAAGTTCATTAATTTTATACATTAACAATACAGTATTGCCACCCCTAACAATACTAAGTACATTTCTAGAAAAATGTGTTCGTATTTTTAAATCACGTTTGTTCTTCCAACAGAAAATTAGATTTCTGATCGAGAAGAATGATATCAGCTAGTACCTCCGTTAGTTTTTATCTTTTAACAATTCATTGACCATCTTTTCTTACTAATGTTGCAGTATCATTGGAGCAATTATATTATCAATTGGGTTTTATGCTGTCATATGGGCAAAAGCTAAAGAAGATTTGAGTGAGGACTCTTGCTGTGTTAGCCTGGGATCTTCATCAGATAGTAAGACCCCTTTGTTGGATAGCAACCTGGGATCTTCAAATAATGGCACTGATTAGACCAAATTAAGGTGCTCACTGGAGTTGAATTTCTTCTCTGGGGTCAGAGCTCCCCCTAAATTATTTTCAGATTTGTTCCTGCCACTATAATAAGAGGAACAAAAACCTCTGCAAAAGGTTCGACAATTTCACAGGATCCAAAACTAGCACGAAGCAAACTACTAAAACTGTTCCTATGCATAAAGGTGTGTTGTACGCATGCAAATTGAGGATCTGTTAATTTTCCTGTTACTTTGTATAATAATGTTAGATGAAATTATCTTAAAATGAAACCGCTTTAGTGCAAATTATTGTTTTTTATAAAAAAAATAATAATAAATTCAATTATTATAGAAAGAGAAATGTTATGTCCACAATATTTTTACAAGACTTTCATAACAAATCTTATGTGTCAGGTTGTTATTAGTTGTTATGAGTGGGCAAAAAAGTAATTTAAGTTATGGATTTAATTTTAGAACCAACAACAACTTTCTAGCTATGATTTGTTGTAAAAGTGTTATAAAAATATTGTAGACACAATACTTATCTTATAACAATGGGTGAGAGAAATTCTAGTTCTCTTAAAAAAGAAGAGACTATGCACCCAAACAAGACCTTGGAAAAAAATCTAGTGCTAATCAAACAAAAGAAAAACTAATATAACTAATAATTTTTCATTCTTTAGAGTACACAACTAGAAGTTGATTCTTTCTTCTTCCTAGAACTATAATGTCCTAGGCCTGAAAAGGGAGAATTTTTTTTAGAGTACGCAAGTAGTTGTTGATTCTTCCTAAAACTAATATAACTAATACTATATAGGCATAGAGTATTCCATAAATATGTACTCTCTCTTCTCATATGAATAGCGGATCCAACCATGCATATTTAATTAGTGGAATCCATTATTATATGAGATGGAAGAGATAGTAAATATTTATTACACTGCTGGAGTACTCTATCTATAATAACTCGTGAGTATGGCATAAAACAAGGCAAATCAATTATTCTTCATTCAAGACCTAATGAGTTCCTAGGTTATAATCTTCTCTTTTACAGGAGAAATTATTCACTCCTTGGGCCACCATATTCAGAAATTTAGAGATTTATCACAATAAAAATATTTATTAAAAAAAAAAAATTGTTCTTTCCTCCTCATTCTTATCTCGTTATAGATATGAAACCATCAACATTTTCTTATTTCTAGACTAAGATTTGGACTTCCTAATTCCAACTCAGACTAGGGGTTGACAAGTCCTAAAATTAATTAAAAATTAACTATTATTAATCACCAACTCTGTTAACCTTTTGTCCCAATCCAGCTCAAGGTAAAATTTAGATACAGTGTTTGGTATGGATTAAAATAAAATAAAATATTATTAAAATTGAAAAGTTAACGGATGTCCTTCAAGTATTGGTTTAAGAAATATCTTTAGAAAATTTTTATAGGAAAAATAAAAAGCAATGGACTTTTTTGACACATTTTTATATTTATTATGAAAATGATATAAAAAAAATTCCTAAAATTTTCCATTAACAAATGCCATAAAAACGCCCATTAAGTGGACCCTTATTAAAATTGTATTTGAACCATATTTGACCTTAATTTCATAAACATATTGTAATAGGTGAATATTCTAATTCTTTCTTACACATGTAGCCTAGTAATTTCAATTTACTCTAAAGAATATACGATAAACTAGTGATTATTTTAACACAATTTTGCCAAATAATAATTAATGTTTTTAAAATAAAAATGATCTAGGATAGCCATGAATGAGGTATAAAAGCATGTTCAACTTTGGGCTAAATTTAACCACCGCAAGTGCATCCGGCTTCATTAATTTTGTGCATGACGTAAACCCAAAGCCGAAGGTACCATGTATAGTGAAGTCTTAGGCCCCTTTGCAAGCCACGTGTGGTGCAGCCTTGTGTTTCTGACGGGCTTCATGCTGTGAGGTCTTGGGCTCACCGATTGGCCCGAAGCGAAGTGAAGTATTGGATCTGAAGTACATCAGGCTATCAGTCTGAACTTGTGTCCAGTGGGCTTCGGCCCTAAAATCTTCTTATTTTTAAATAGGGGCCCTTAACCCTCACTTCTCTCTATAAACAATCAAAATTTTTATTTTCGAGAATCGTATAAACAATCACATGGTTAAAGAAAAGCTATAATATTTCAAGAAAGCATAAGTAGTTGGTATTAAATTAATGACCATCACCAACCAATCAATTATGCATGTCTTCCACCGAAATAAAACAAACTGATTATGTCAGTCTAGGTATAGCTTTTCATTAAAGCAAAACCAATGATGTTTCGTGGAGAACTATAGAGTACCACTGGGGGAGATTCTCGTTTACTCTATTTAAGATACATAGAAATAATTGAGAGAGAGAGAGAGAGCGAGAGAGATGGCAAGTATCCATCGGTACAAGGATGTTCTGCCATTTTCAGCCATGGTTGCAGTAGAATACTCTAACTTCGGCATATACACCTTATTCAAAGCAGCAACTTTGAAAGGGTTGAGCTACTACGCCTTTGTTTTCTATTCTTTTGTCATTGCTACTCTTGTTCTTCTTCCCTTGGTCTTCATCTTTCCCCGGTATTTCTCTTAACCTCATTTTCTATATCATACCACATTAAATATATATATATATATATATATATAACCTCATTTTCTATATCATACCACATTAAATATATATATATATATATATATATGTTAGAATATAAGCAAGGATGGACCCAGGTTGAGCCCAAAGGGGGCCCGGCCCCCCGGGCCCAAAAAAAAAATTTTTGAGCAGGCAAAATTTTCAGAAAACAAAAAAAAAAAAAAAAAAAAAAAAAAAAAAAAAGGGCTTGGGCCCCCTTAGTTTTTAGTTCGGGTCCCCCTCCCAAAAATCATGAACCCCCCAGCCCATCATCCGACCAGTCCAGCAACCCATGACCTAGGTAAATCTATTAAAAACAAAACAAAAAAAAAAAAAACAAAAAAAAAAAACAAAACAAAACAAAACTCAGCTCTCAAAAAAAAGGGCTTGGGCCCCCCTCCCAAAAATCATGAACCCCCCCAGCCCATCATCCAGCCAGTCCAGCAGCCCATGACCTAGGTAAATCTATTAAAAAAAAAAAACAAAACTCAGCTCTTAGTAGTCAGTAGTCCAACACTGAATGGAGAAAGCAAAAAAACCAAGGAAAAAAAAGAAAGGAAAGTAAGAGTGAGAGGCGATACAGAGGATACAGAGGCGAGACAGAGAGTGAGAGAGACCCACTCACCCACGCCAACGATGCCGCCGCCACCGCCCACACCCACACCATGTCGCCGTGAGTCCATGACGCCGTGACGCTTGCGAGCCCATCTTGATCTTGCTAGTTGCTACCTAGTACCCACGCCGGCGAGAGTTCGAGACCCACTTGCCGCCGCCCATGCGATTCCCACTTGCCGCCGCCGATTGCTCGATCTGCCCAGCTCAGCTTCGTTGCTCCAGCCTTCACAGTTCACAGATATTTACTCTTATCTTTTCCTTCAAAACCTAATAAAATGTTTGTGACTTTGTGATTTGAGAATCTGAGATTCATAGAAAGTAGAAACTATGCTTGTGTTGTGCCTTGTGGACTTGTGTTGTGCCTTGTGAATTGACTGAGAATTTGACTCTGTGCTGCTACCTGTGGTGTTTTTTTTTTTTTTTTTTTTTACTTTTTGGCTTTGTGACTCTGTCACTCTGTGTTTGTGACTCTCTCTCTTGTTTATATATATATATATATATATAGAGAGAGAGAGAGAGAGAGAGAGAGAGTAGAGTTTGTAAAGATTAGTTTTTTCTTTGTTGACTGGTAGTTGGGCAGGGACGGACCCATGTTGAGCCCAAAGGGGGCTCGGGCCCCCCTGGGCCCAAAAAAAAATTTTTTGAGCAGGTAAAATTTTCAAAAAACAAAAAAAAAAAAAAAAAAAAAAAAAGGCTTAGGCCCCCTTAGTTTTTAGTTCGGGCCCCACTCCCAAAAAATCATGAACCCCCCCAGCCCATCATCCAACCAATCCAGCAGCCCATGACCCAGGTAAATCTATTAAAAAAAAAAAAAAACTCAACTCTAAAAAAAAAGGGCTTGGGCCCCCCTCCCAAAAATCATGAACCCCCCAGCCCATCATCCTACCAGTCCAGCAGCCCATGACCCAGGTAAATCTATTAAAAAAAAAAAAAACAAACAAACAAAACAAAACAAAACTCAGCTCTCAGTCGTCAGTAGTCCAACACCAAACGAAGAAAGCAAAAAAAAACCAAGAAAAAAAAGAAAAAAAAAAAGAAAAAAAAAAAGAAAAGAAAAGAAAGGAAAGTAAAAGTGAGAGGTGAGATAGAGGATAGAGAGGCGAGACAGAGAGTGAGAGAGACCCACTCACCTACGCCGACGATGCCGTCGCCCACGCCCACACCGTGTCGCCGTGAGTCCGTGACGTCGTGACGCTTGCGAGCCCATCTTGATCTTGCTAGTTGCTACCTAGTACCCACACCGGCAAGAGTGCGAGACCCACTTGCCGCCACCGCCACTGCTGCCGATTGCTCGATCTGCCCAGCCCAGCTTCGTTGCTCCAGCCTTCACAATTCATAGGTATTTACTCTTATCTTTTCCTTCAAAACCTAATAAATTGTTTGTGACTTTGTGATCTGAGAATCTGAGATTCATAGAAAATAGAAACTGTGCTTGTGTTGTGCCTTGTGGACTTGTATTGTGTCTTGTGAATTGACTGAGAATTTGACTCTGTGCTGCTGCCTATGGTGTTTATTTTTTTTTGGCTTTTTGGCTTTGTGACTCTGTCACTCTGTGTTTGTGACTCTCTCTCTTGTTTATATAGATAAGAGAGATAGAGAGAGAGACAGAGAGACAGAGAGTAGAGTTTGTAAAGATTAGCTTTTTCTTTGTTAACTAGTAGTTAGGCACAGGGACGAACCCATGTTGAGCCCAAAGGGGGCTCGGGCCCCCCCTGGGCCCAAAAAAAAAAATTTTGAGTAGGTAAAATTTTCAAAAAACAAAAAGAAGGGCTTGGGCCCCCTTAGTTTTTAGTTCGGGCCCCCCTCCCAAAAATCATAAACCCCCCCAGCCCATCATCCGACCAATCCAGCAGCCCATGACCCAGGTAAATCTATTAAAAAAAAAAAACAAAAAAACAAAACTCAGCTCTCAAAAAAAAGGGCTTGGGCCCCCTCCCAAAAATCATGAACCCCCCAGCCCATCATCCGGCCAGTCCAGCAGCCCATGACCCAGGTAAATCTATTAAAAAAAAAAAAAAAAAAAAAAAAAAACAAACAAACAAAACAAAACAAAACTCAACTCTCAGTAGTCAGTCGTCCAACACCGAACAGAGAAAGCAAAAAAACCAAGGGAAAAAAAGAAAAAAGAAAAGAAAAGAAAGCAAAGTAAGAGTGAGAGGCGAGACAGAGGATAGAGAGGCGAGACAGAGAGTGAGAGAGACCCACTCACCCACGCCAACGACGCCGCCACCCACGCCCACACTGTGTCGCCATAAGTCCATGACGCCGTGACGCTTGCGAGCCCATCTTGATCTTGCTAGTTGCTACCTAGTACCCACGCCGGCAAGAGTGCGAGACCCACTTGCCGCCACCGGTTGCTCGATCTGCCCAGCCCAGCTTCGTTGCTCCAGCCTTCACAGTTCATAGGTATTTACTCTTATCTTTTCCTTCAAAACCTAATAAAATGTTTGTGACTTTGTGATCTGAGAGTCTGAGATTCATAGAAAGTAGAAACTGTGCTTGTGTTGTGCCTCGTGGACTAGTGTTGTGCCTTATGAATTGACTGAGAATTTGACTCTGTGCTGCTGCCTGTGGTGTTTTTTTTTTTTTTTTTTTGGCTTTTTGGCTTTGTCACTCTGTCATTCTGTGTTTGTGACTCTCTCTCTTGTTTATATAGATAAGAGAGATAGAGAGAGAGAGAGACAAAGAGTAGAGTTTGTAAAGATTAGTTTTTTCTTTGTTGACTGGTAATTGGGCATAATAGGGACAAGTGGAGTTGGGCAACAGGCAAGTGACAAAACAAACAAAAGGTAAAATTAAGAAAAGGTTTTGTTAGTAGTGCAGGGAATAAATTTATAGTGTCGGTAGTGGGATTCATTAGGTTAGTGGGTCAGTGTCAAAAAGATGGAGACAATCCAAAGACATAAATAAAGGCAAACCAAACACAAAGATATAAATAAAGGTAGACCAAACACAAAAAGAAAAAAACAAATCATATATTATAGAAAATTGTCACACAAATTTAAGAAAATAACGGTGATTCTTATTTTATTTGTAGATCATGAAAAAATCAACTACAATGCTTGATTTTTTCAAAAGAAAATGTTCAAATTCTTCTGAAGTCAACATGGGATTGCCAACAACTAATGTTGCTATTCCAATTCCAAAAAATGTGGATGCTCCAATTCTAGAAAATGTGGATGCTGCAATTCTAGAAAATGTGGAGGATGCTCCAATTCTAGAAAATGTGCATTTCCCAATTCTAGAAAATGTTGATGTTCCAATTTCTCAAACACAATTTCAAAGAGTCGATCTTGATTCTTTGGATTATGATCCCAGAACACGCAAACAAATATGGGAATATCATGTTAATCAACGTGATGAAATTCGACGAGCTTACATTAAAAAAGGTCTGCACCAACTTCCTCTAAGACATACAAAAAAAGTGGAAAGTGCAATCGTAGATTTCAAGCTTCTTGGTATGGATATCATTCAACATGGCTTGAATATTCTCCTATGACAGATGCAGCTTATTGTCTACCCTACTTTGTCTTTAATAATCCAAATGGGGTTGTGGGACAAAATACATTCACTGTTGGTGGATTTAGAAATTGGAAAAAGGTTGAGGGCAAAGATTGTTATTTTCAAAGTTATATAGGAAAAGATCCTAACTCAGCTCATAGAGTTGCCGAGCAAAAGTGTAAGGATTTGATGAACCAATGGCAGCATTTACAAAGGGTAGTTAATCATTTCACTACTGTACAAATTGCAAATAATCAGTTGCAATTGAAGGCCATAGTTTTTATTGTTCGATATCTTGTCTTTCAAGCTATAGCTTTTAAAGGTCGAGATGAAAGTTGTAGTTTATTAAATCGTGGAAACTTTCTTGAATCATTGGGTATTATGACTTTTTGGAATAAGAAGGTTGCTGAAATAATAGAAAAAGCTCCCAAAAATGCAACCTACACATCACTAAGGATTCAAAAGGAAATTTTATATGTTTTCTCAGCCAAAGTGAAGAAGGCCATTCGGGAAGAAATTGGTGATGCAAAGTTTTGCATAATGGTTAATGAAGCTCGTGATGAGTCCATGAAAGAGCAAATGGCTGTGGTTTTTAGATATGTTGATGCAGAAGGCTTTGTCAAAGAACGTTTTTTTGGGCTTATTCATGTTGCTGACACTGCGGCTTTGACTCTAAAGAAGGGAATATATTCTTTGTTATCTCAACATTGCTTAGATATACAAAATATTCGAGGGCAAGGATATAATGGAGTAAGCAACATGCGAGGTATGTTGAATGGATTACAAGCTTTGATTTTGAATGTTTGCCCATATGCTTACTACATCCATTGTTTTGCATATCGCTTACAATTGGCATTAGTAAAAGTATCAAAACAAGTTAATGCCATTAGTCATTTTTTTCTTGCATTGCTTTTCTGATCAAAACTGTTAATGCTTCATGCAAGCGCAATGAGCAATTGAAAGTTGTCAATGCTAATGAAATAGCACGTTTGATTGATCTTAAAGAGCTTGAGACTGGAAGTAGACTTAATCAAATTGGCACTTTACAACGACCTGTAGAAACACATTAGAGTTCACATTTTAGATCAGTTTCTAGCTTATTGAGGATGTTTACTTCAACTGTTAAAGTTTTACAAAATATAATTGATGATGCAATTGATGGAGAACATCGAGCAGAAGCAGAGTCAGCTTATGAGGGTTTAACTTCATTTGAATTTGAATTTGTCTTCATCTTGAGAAGGAGACTATGGAGATCACTGATAAACTTTGTCAAGCTTTGCAAAACCAATCTCAAGACATTTTAAATGTCATGCATTTAGTTTCATCTACTAAAGCACTTATCCAAAAATTTAGAGATGATGGAGGGGATGGCTTACTCACCACTGTGATATCATTTTGTGAGAAGCATTGCATTAATGTCCTGGATATGAATGCTCGTTATGTTCCGAGGCGAGGTCGAGCTCGTAATCAGCAAGATAACGTTACAATTGAGCATCATTATCGAGTAAATATTTTTTATGCTACAATAGATTCTCAACTATAGGAACTAAATTATCGGTTTAAAGAAGATGCAATGGAGTTACTTAGGCTTAGCTCAGCTTTAGAACCTTGAGAGGCATTAAAATCTTTCAGAAGTAGTGATCTTCGTTTGTTGGTAGAGAATTTCTATCCACAAGATTTCATAGATTATGACAAACAAGTGTTGAAGAATGAGCTTTATCATTTTGAGCATAATGTAGTCCAGGATCTAGAGTTCAAAGAATTGAAAAGTTTATCTGAGTTGTCTCAATGGTTAGTGAGAACTAGAAATTCAGAATACTACAAACTTGTTTATAGAATTGTGAGACTTGTGCTTACTCTTCCAGTTTCTACTGCTACTACAAAACGAGCATTTTCAGCTATGAAAGTTGTCAAAACTAACCTTCGAAACAAAATGGAAAATGATTTTTTGACGGACTCTTTGATGTTATACATTGAAAAGAATATAGCTTCGACATTTAGTTTGGATTCAATCGTAGATGATTTTGAAGATTTAAAAGAGCATTGAGTTCCCTTTTCATAGATGATTGTATAAAAAAATAATAGTGTTTCGTGTCTTTTGTTTTTGTTAGTAGATGATTGTATCTTAATATATTAAGAAACAATGATTTTTGGATATTTGTCTTAATTGATAGTTTATTAATACTATATGGATGCGTATTTGAAATTTTTTTTTTCGCCCCCCCCAACTTAAAATCCTGGGTCCATCCTTGAATATAAGTACAATGGGCTTAGAATCTTACACCCATTGTTCTAGGTTTTTTTGTAATCCACATATATTACTTGTATAACACATTTTATCTACTAGCTATATAAGAGGTAGACTCTTGTATTTTATTTTACACGGCTTAATATACAATATTTCAGACTTTAATTAATTAATATGATGCATGCAGAACAGCAGGGCTGCCTACATTCAAGTTGTCTCTCCTCTATAGAATTTTTCTACTTGGAGTGATTGGGTACGTACGAGAGAACATTACCCAAAATGCTTTTGCAATTTGATTTGATTTTGATAACTTGAGATTAGGACATGATATATAAATGGGAAACTAGAAATGTGTGTTTTTCTTGTGTTTTTATATAAGATTTATGTTGGGCTGGAGTCTGGAGAGCAGGTTTGTAGCTCAGTTATGTGGGTATATAGGTATAGAATACAGTTCTCCAACTCTCGCTTCAGCCATCGGCAACTTATTCACACCGGCTTTTACCTCCATACTTGCTGTCATTCTCAGGTTTCTTTTCTTTTCTTTTCTTTTTTTTAATCAATTAATGAGACTTTATCATCTCAATAGTTGGGGTTAAATAATATAATATTTGTTCTTTTTTCTTATTGTATTTGGGCAATGTAAATAGTTTATTAAATGTCGGTTTATGGTACAAATTAAGAATTACAAAATGGAAAAATGTCTTAAAAAGATGGTGCAAGAAGTCAAATTTTTTTAGAAATCTAATTTTGACCCCATTGATCCAATAATCAAACTAATTATCACTTGAACTAATTTAATCAATAAGAGCTTACTGAACACATTGAAGAAGTAACTTAATAATGTATGCATACAATCAACCAATCCAACAAAACCAACCCAACCCAATCCAGCTTAAATGTTTCTTCTACAACTACCTTATTCATGAAGGTCATGCTTCAAAGGGTATACAAAAATATGTGCAATAATTACAATCCTAATTGACACATATTTGATGGAGGAATTCGACAACACAAATATAAATCCTAATAACATTTTTTATTGTCCTGTTTGGTGTGTTATTTTGAGTCTTTATTTATTTGTTTTAGGTTTATTGTGATAAAATTCAAACTTCCTTGGCGAATCTCTTCCCTGTGAATATGAGAATGTGTTACTTTTGTACAATGGTTATAACTTGTAACACATATTTTATAAATTTAGTCTATTCTTTGTAAATTTGATATTTTTTTTATTTCCATAAGGCATTTTAATTCCAATTTGATTTTTCTTGTATGCCCATGTAGTAGTTTCTTAATAACAATGCAATACCAACAATATTTTCACAACACATCTTACATTGCAAGCTATTACTAATGGGTATAAAAGTAATGTTAATAGTGAAACTAAATTCAAACCAGCAACAACTTGTTACTTAAAATTTGTTTTAAAAATGTTGTAAACGTAACATTACTCATTTCTTAATTACCGAGTAAGTAGAGTACAATTAAGGTTAACTACTATCATCAAATTTTATTCGTACCTCTCCTTTTATGGATGTTTCTTTTAGGTTCTAAAGACTTAGGAATTAATGTATTTAGAACTCTAATGTGTATTGTTGGCAAACTATGATCAAAACAAATTGTTTAGTCTTGTTTAGACTTGCTCAAAGTTGTTTCTTTTATGTAAAGTTGGATTCAAGCTAATGCAGAATTAATAGTGCATTTCGGCCTGGTTCGATCGATCGAAGCTTAGACTCGATCAATTGAAATTCGAGCATAATGCGTTTTTCTGCAGAATTCCAACTCAGCCCTAGTTCATTAGAACGTTTAGGGTTTTATGTTTTTGCCCTAGGTATATAAGGCAAACCCTAACCACGTTTTAGATGTTCCTCATATTGCTGTTTGTGTAAATCTCTTGTGAGATCTATGAAGAGCTTTCCTTTATACAAGCTTAGAGTTATCAAGAAGGAGATTTGTTCAAGAACTTAATGATCATTCAGTTGCTGCCACAGAAGTTTAAAGAAACACAAGCGGGTGTGCTTGTACTTGTTGGAGAATCCAAGAAAAAAGGAGTCCATGGTCTCGGAGCTTGCACGTGGTTGTGTCAGTAAGTTTCTACTGGTGGATAGCAATAGGATGTTAGCGGTCTAAGTCCTATTGTAAAATTTCAATTCTTTCATAGTGGATTCAAGTTTACCTTGAGGATAGCTAGGTTAAATCCTCCCCAGGTTTTTACCGGTTTGGTTTCCTAGGTCATCATATCTTTGTGTTATTTATATTTCCGCTGCTTTGCATGATATGATTGTTTGATTGTGATAATTTAGATTTGGAATTTGGACTAAGTAATAACTTGACTAATTAACTAGGTTAATCCAATTGTGTTTTAAGGGGTCTAAAAACTCACAGTTTCAAAAAGGATGGATGTTCTAGATTTGAGAAGCTCAATCACTCAAGCTAAAATCATGGGTACGATAGTATCAATATCAGTTGCATTGATAGTAGTTTTCTACAAGGGCCCTACAATCATGTCGGTTGCATCTCAATAACCACCCCTTTCACATCATTTTCCATTGGGCTCATCACAAACCAAACGGATCATAGGTAGCCTTTTACTTGCAACTCAGTATCTTTTGGCTTCAATCTGGTACATTGTTCACGTACTTTATTGAGGCAATTCTTTGAAATCTCAGTGTTTGCATGAGATCTGGAAAACTCAACGAGAGAGGCAAATGTATCAGCTAAATTTGAATTTTGTGACATTTTACAGGCCCAAGTTATGAAAATATATCCAGCAGAATTCATTCAGGCCTTCTTATTCTTTTTGTGTGCGACAATTGTATCTACACCAGTATGTTTAATAGCAGAAGGGAACTTAAGTGCTTTTAGACTAAGGCCAGATATAGCACTGGCCGCTATCGTATACTTGGTAAGACACGTGGACTACAAAAGGATAATCTGGTTATTGGTAATGTTTAACTTTCATTCTCTCATATATCAGGGAATTGGTTTATCATTAAGCACTGTTGTTCACACATGGGGCTTGCACTTGAAGGGGCCTGTGCATGTATCAATCTTCAAGCCATTGTCAATAGCCATTAATTGCAGTTGCTATGAGTGTCATATTCCTTGGTGATGTTCTCTATCTTGGGAGGTATACAATTCTCTCTCACTCAAGCAAGTGAACGTGCATGCGTGCATGAAAGATACAAACACATTGCATTTCACTCCTTTGGAACACTAGAACACCCAAATACTTTGGAAGCACTGAAAAACAACTTAATCTATGTTTTTGGCTTTCTACAAGTGAGTAGATTACATGGATATTTATAGGCTAAAGTAGGTCTATTAACAACCTTCATAATTAATTGGTACATGCATTCACTCCTAGTCTCCTAACAGTCATACAAGAACTTCGTTAATCTCATACATCAGTAATACTAAGTACATTTCTAAATTAAGAGAAAAATAGATTTCTGATCCGGAAGAATGATATCTTTTCGTACTAATGTTGCAGCATCATTGGAGCAATTATATTATCAATTGGGTTTTATGCTGTCATATGGGCAAAGGCTAAAGAAGATTTGAGTTAGTACTCTTGCTGTGACAGCTTGGGATCTTCATCTGATGGTAAGACCCCTTTGTTGGATAGCAGCCTGCGATCTTCAAACAATGGCACTGCTGCATAGACCAAATTAAGGTGCTTTGGTTCACTTCCACATGTACTAGCTCACTAGACATACATTTCTTCTCTGGGGTCAGAGCTCCCCCTAAATTATTTTCAGATTTGTTGCTGCGTCTATACTAATTAAGAGAAACACAAACCTCTGCAAAAGGTTTGACAATTTGACAAGATCCGAAACTAGCATGCATCAAACTATTAAAATTGTTCCTATGCATAAACCTGTGCTGTACATATTATATATATATATATATATTTTTTTTTTTTTTGAGAAACCAGACCCCAAAAGGAGCTGGGCTTTTTTTGAAACAATGAAAAACACATTAAGGGACATCACCCAAAACGAGGGGGACAATATCTTCAGGACAATCCTCTAACCAAACTTGTAAGTCAGGTCCTACTTTAGCACGTTTGGCCAAGGCATCTGCTACTGTATTACATAACCGAGGAGCAAAACAAAAAACAGAGGAAGATAAAAGAGAAGCTTGCGCTAAAATATCATCAACTATGTGACCATACACGGACTGGTTGGCCGATCCCTGAGCAATAGCATTGATGATCACTGCTGCATCACCTTCAAAAACCACTTCATGTAGACCAATTTCAACGGCGAATTGGACTGCTCTCCGACAAGCTAGAGCTTCAACCATTGCCACAGACTGGGGTAGTGGGACTCGGGTTGACAGAGCGCCTATGAGCTATGACCACACCGTTGGAGTCTCGAATTATCACACCCAAACCGGCTGAGTCATTGCTTTTGAAAATAGCTCCATCGAAGTTGGCTTTGTACTATGGCTGTGCTGGGGCAGATCATTTCTGCTGGACTGGGTTCCGAACTATGGCTGGTGCGTTGTCCTGAGCTTCAAGGAAATCTTGCAATATTCTGGCAGCCTCCAAGAACACCCGGTTCAGTGGCCGAGTCGAACGGTGAAAATGAATGGAATTTCGTCTACTCCAAAGCAGCCAAGCTGAAATGGCAAAGATCTCCACCCTATAATCGTCCCGGACCTGCAAAAAACTTAAGAAAAGGTTAGAGAAATCCCCCGGAGTGAGGGATTGAGTGTTGCACCCAGCTGAGTGTACTCCACAGATTTGCCACCTCAGGGCAGCCCCAAACCACGTGCAAGATATCTTCAGTTTGGGTCTGGCAAGCGTTGCAGCAGGCAGAAGGAGTTATGTGGCGACGATGCAAGTTGTCCATTGTTGGAAGTGAGTTATTGCAAGCTCTCCAAGTAAAGTGCTTCACCTTATTTGGGGTTCGTAGCATCCAAACACCTCTCTAAAGATGTCTCTGGGGGTGAGGATTTGAGCTACTTGGGCTGCTGACCGAAGCATCATGAACCAACAACTTGTAGGCACTTCAAGTTGAGAAAATACCTGAAGGCGTTTTTGACCATATAGGGCTATCTTGAGGCAGTCTGGTACTAAGAGGGATGCTCATGATTTTCTTTACTTCATGTGGCAGAAAATTTTGTTTAATTTCAGCTTCCTTCCATGTTCCATTCTCCTCATCAATAAACAAACTAACCTTTGCATCGAGGGGAATAGAAGGGAGAGGGGAACTAACCGAACGGTACACTTGGTCCAGGAGCCACTTATCCTCCTTTAAACTCACTGTTTTACCATCACCTATCCGCCAAACCATACCTTTCTGCACCAAATCCCTTGCACTTAAAATGCTCTTCCATGCATACGACCCATTAGCCGAGGGGTTAGCTTTAAGAATGGAGCAATCCGGGAAAAATCAAGCTTTAAAAACTCTATGACAAAGTGAATCCAAATTTTTCAACATATGCCAAACTTGCTTGGCTAACAATGCATCATTAAACTTCTCAATCTCCTTAAACCCCATGCCTCCACACTCTTTAGCTTGGCAAAGTCTTTCCCACTTTACCCAATGCACTTTCTTGCTGTCACCATTGCAACCCCACCAAAATTTGCGAATCATAACCTCAATTTCCTAAATTAGTCCCTTGGGAAGTTTGAAGCAACTCATGGAGTAGGTTGGAATGGCTTGGATTACAAATTTGATGAGCACCTCCCTACCCGCTTGAGATAGAAGTTTCTCCTTCCAACCTTAGATCTTCTTCCAAATTCTCTCCTTGATGTAGGCAAACCCTTGTTTCTTCACTCTCCCCACGAACGCAGGTAACCCCAGATATCTCTCATATTGCCTGATAGCTGGAACACCCAACAGGTGTTGAATTTTGACTTGGATATCCTGGTGAGTATTATAGCTAAAAAAGATGTTTGTCTTATCTCTATTTATCTTTTGACCCGAACCTCTCTCATAGATAGATAAGATATGAAGGATTTCTTGGTATTCAGATTCTTTAGCACGACAGAAAAGAACACTGTCATCAGCAAAGAATAGATGAGAAACACGTGGCCCATTCCTGCAAATTGACACTCCCCTAATGGTTCCATCAAATTCAGCTTTGTGGAGCAGGCCTTGTAGACCCATGGCACATAACAGAAATAAATATGGAGACAACGAATCACCTTGCCTCAGCCCCCTACTAGGCTTGATAGTTCTACCTGGCACCTCATTAAGCAAAACAGAATATGATACAGTCTTGATGCAAGACATAATAGTGGCAACAAAACTACCAGAAAACCCCAAATGCACTATTGCCCTTTCCAAGAAATCCCACTCCACTCTGTCATAAGCTTTGCTCATGTCAAGCTTTAGAGCCATATACCCATCTTTACCTTGGGTTTTTCGCTTCAAGAAATGGAGGGTCTCAAATGCAACTAGCACATTATCAGTAATCAGCCTTCCCGAAAGAAAGCACTCTGTGAATCAGAAACTACATAGGGCAAAATTAGTTTCAAACAGTTAACCAACACTTTAGCAATGAGTTTGTAAACCACATTACAAAGACTTATTGGCCTAAAATTTGAAACTTTCTTTGGGTCTTTTATTTTGGGGAAAAGTGCAAGAAAGGTAGAATTAATAGATTTTGAAATGGTTCCTGAATTTAAAGCTGTCAGAACTACCTCCAACACATCTTTACCAACTATATGCCAAAAAGATTTGTAAAAAATAGGGGATATACCATCTGGTCCTGGTGCAGTGAGAGGGTCCATTTGGTGGAGAGTTTTAAGAACCTCTTCAGCATTGTATGGTTTGTTCAAACTAACATTCATCTCATCAGTGACTGTAGGGAGTAATCCACCCAAAATTTCATCAAAGCCAATTGGATTCGAAGTGGTGAACATAGTATCAAAATAAAAGCTTGCCACTCTGCCCATTTGATCTTCATCTTCAGTCCAAATACCAAATTCATCTTCCAACCCCAAAATATAATTATGCTTATTTCGTTGATTGGCCCTACAATGAAAGTATCTAGTGTTGCGGTCACCCTTCTTCAACCACTCACTATGAGAGCGCTACTTCCACATTGTTTCCTCCTTAATCTTATGCAAATTAATTTTAGATCGAAGCATTTCAATCTGGTCCGAATTGGTGCTGTACAAACTAGCCTCCTCGGCATGAGTCAAATCCTTCAATTTCTTGGCCAAAGTGTTTCTCACATGCCCAAAGGTAACCTGGTTCCATGTGCTAAGGTTTTCTTGATAGCTTGTGATCTTTTTCAATAGAATTATGACCGGGTTAGAGTCATTTAAGTTAGCCCATGAGTGTTTCACCACATCCTCACAAGATTTATCTTTATGCCACATGGATTCAAACCGGAAAGGCTGCCCCTTTTTATAGAACCTCTTTTGCTCAGCATCTGAAATAAGCAGAAGCAGTCTATGATCCAAATGAAAACACTCTAAGTGATGAATGCGTGAAGTAGGAAACCTTAAAATCCAATCCACTGTTGCCACCCCACGGTCTAATCTGATCCAAACATTATGGACACCCAGTCTTCTATTGCACCAGGTAAAAGGGAAGCCATTAAAACCAAGATCTTTAAAAGCACAATAATCCAATGCATCCTGAAACCCTTGCATCTGTCTTTCAGGCCTATCCAACCATCCCTACTTCTCTTCAAGTTTAAGGATTTCATTAAAGTCACCCAGACATATCCAAGGTAAATTGTATCTGTGGCTCAAATCTCTAAGTAGAGTCCAAGAATTTTCCCGGGTGGCAGTTTCAGGCTCTCCATAGAAACCTGTGAAATGCCAGGCGTCATCCATTCCTTGATCCACCAACCCATCAATGTGATTATCAGACGAAGTGAGGACTTTCATTGCAAAATCCTCTTTCCACAACAAAGCTAGCCCCCCTCCCCTATTATGGCGTGGGACAACAAAAAAAAATTTTGTACTGCAATTTATGACTTATCCTCTCAATAACCTCCTTATCAACTTTGGTCTCCATGAGGAAAACCATTTTGGGATTTTTTTGCCAACCAAGTCAGCAAATTCGGCTTCTGTCTGTGGATTCCCAAGCCCACAACAGTTCCAGCTAAGGCAACTCATTGTGGCTGGTGGTGTTAGGAACCAGCCACCACCTGATCATTTTCTTTACCCCCCTTACTTGCTACACTAACCCTTTTCTTCTTTCTAACAATCAAGTCCAAGGTTTCCAACTCCGAACGCCTACTCTCTAAAATCTCCATATCTGAACTTGAATCAGGTTCTCCAACCGCATGCAATAGTCATGACCATTTTTGCTTAGAGCTTTTTTAAGACTCTGTGGTTGCCCTATTAGTGATGTCTACTAATGGGGACTGTTTTGCACTGAAAGAAAAAACACCATCCAGCCCCTCACTAAGTCCAACCCCACCCTCCATACTTAAGGCCTTTTGCATGGGAATAATATAAGTTGGCTGGCCCACCAAGTTGCCCATACTATTATTTAAATCAACAGAGTTCCCACCAATATCACTAAACTCATTTCCATGCAAAATATCAAAATTAGTAACAAACCCACTTGTTGGTTCGCCCTCCATAGACACTACCTCAGTCCGAGAATTGTTTTCCACAACCCCCTTGCCAAAATCTAAGCCATGAGCACCTTGGCTGGATAAATCTTTGGTCATTGACTGTTTCTTCTCCATCGCGGGTCCCTTCTTCCACAGCGGTTTTCCACGGGAACTTCCAGAAACAACCACCACTGTTTGTTTGTTTGTTTTTTTTTTTTTTTTTTTTTTTTGTGTTACGCACTGGTTCAGCACGAAGCCATTCTTTTTTATGCTGTACATTATATAATAATGTTAGATGAAATTATCCTAAAATGAACCCCATTTGTTTTCCTAATTAAATTGAACTCACTGTCATGTAAACGATTTTTTTTTTTTTTAATATATTCAATAGTTCTAACAACTAGTCGCAGAATAGATGATTATTTTATAATGTAAAAAAAAAAAAATTAAAAAAAAAATCTCTAAAATTTGTTGAAGATAATTTGTTCTCCCTATAAATAAAACAATTTCTATTCGGTCCAATTAGGTTTATTTCAGTCCTATTCGATCCATTTCGGTCACCTTTAATCCATTATAGACTAATTGAGCCTAAAATTGATTCTTTTTGTAGATTGTCTTTTCAAGTTTAGCTTAAAATTTCTTCTTTTTTTTTTCTTAATTTTTGGGTTGAAAAGTATGAAATTTTATTATATTTTGGATAAAATCTTTAGTTTTGAGTTAAAAAATACCAAGAAAATAGACATTAGAAATTAGAAATATGAGCCCTAAAAATGCAATAAAAATGATAAATATTCAAAATTCTTATTTGGTCCACACAGGTTCTATTCGGTCCATTATGTCCACTTTAGTCCTATTCAGTCCTTATGGTCCTAATCGGTCCATTCCGTTCTATTTAATCCATTCTATTCACTAAAGTTCTATTCAATCCCTTTCTCAGAAAAAGTTCTATTCAGTCCATTTGGTCTTATTCAGTCCACTTCAGTCCATTTGGTCCACATTCATCCTATTCTAATCACTTCGGTCTTATTTGGTCCATATTGGTCTTATTCGGTCCATTTTGTCTACTTTAGTCCTATTCGGTCCACTTTGGTCTTATTCGGTCTATTCTATCCACTTTTGTTCTAGTTAGTCTTATTCAGTCTATTCTATCCACTTTGGTCCACTTCAGTCCTATTCGATCCACTTTGTCCACTTTGGTTCTATTAGGTCCATTTCGGTCCTATCAGTCCACATTAGTTCTATTCGGACCACTTCGGTCAAGTCTATCCATTTCGGTCCTATTCTATCCACTTTGGTCTCTTTTAGTCCATTATGTTCACTTTGGTCATAACCTGTCCATTCATTCTTATTCAGTCCTATTCAATTCACCTTATTCTTATTCGGTCCACATTGTTCCATTTGCTCCAATTTAGTCCATTCGAATCACTTTGATTCATTTTGGTCTGCTTCAAACTATTCTTGATGCTGCATGACATGAGTTATAATATTGTTTGAACAATCAACCAATATCTTAATATGTATCTGTATATATATTATTAAAGTATTATCAAAATTAAACATCAATTATATATGTGTGTATATATATAATGATTGCAAAACTGTATTAAAAAACAAAAACAAAACAATAATAATAATAATAATACTATTACTATATCGGTTGATTATTGGATTTATTCGCTATATCAAATATATATAAATAAATAAATATATATATATATATATATATATAAGGATGCTAAAATAATAAAAATTAAAAAAAAAAATGGTTGCTACGTAAATGTCAGCCAACGTATTCAATAGCAAGAAGATATTGTTTTCGCCAAACCACTAAAATATGGAAAATTATTAGAGTGTGTTTAAATACCACTTATTTTGCTGAAATTGAAAAATTATTACTGAAAATATAGTAGATAAAGATAAAAATTAGTTAAAATAGTACAATGGGACCCATAAATAATGCAAAAAAGTACAGTAGAGCCCATAAATAATAGTAAAAATAAGCTGAATTGTGAAATAATTTTAATTTATCATTGTAACTTAAACGCATACTTAGTTAAATATATATAGATATATATATATGTGTGTATATATATATATATATATTTAAAAATCTGCTAGTTTGCTAGTATAATGTCTACTTACCCATATTTAAGGTCTATTTGGATATAACTTATTTTTGTTGAAAATTAAATACATTGTAACAAAATAATTTTTAAATATATAAATAGTACCATAGAATCTATTTTTAATGAAAAAGTGACTAAAAGGTTAAGTTTATGGTACCCATAAACAGTATATGGATATGGATGCGAGGTTTAAAAAAGAAGAGTCAAAACTTGCCGCTTAAAAAAAAAAAAAAAAAAAAGCGCTGAAAATTGCAAACGCATACACACAAACACGCTATCCAAACCAGACTTTAAGGATAGTCACGAACACTGCAAAAAAGTGTAATAAAAAAAAAAAATTAAGAACATTTTAAAATAGTGCTTGCAAAAGAGTCCAAGTCATGGAGAAAGGTGAAAGGACGGTGTCCCACATGCTATCAAAGAAAAAAAAAGGGGTGTCCCACATCCTATCAAAGAAAAAAAAAGGACGGTGTCCGACATTGCGGACAATACAAGAGATAGTGCGGTCCATAGTCTAATCGGCCCCTCTTTCCCTGCAGAATAACTAATAAGAGTGTGTGTGCCACGTTCTTCTCGGAATTTAGAATACGAGGAGCTAAAACATATTTTGCTATCATTTTTTTTTTTGGCCCAATTACAAATTTTATTCCCTTTTTATCTTCATCCCTCAAATTCCATTTTATTTTCAATGTGATCTGTCCCTCTAAAGGCGGACTATATTCCATTTGGCACCAATTTATTTAGTTTTTTTTTTTTTTTTATTAAAATTTGGTTAGAATATCATATATTGACAAATATATGTGTTTAATATTTTGGTGGATTATTAGTAATTATATAAATTTATATTGGTAAAAAAATAGAATATTAAAAAAATATATATTCAACTTGGTATCCTCTCCCTCTAAATTTATCCTTGTAAAAAAAAATAAAAAATTAAGAACTAAGAAGAAGGGATTTTTAAAAAGGAGATGGAATCACTTCAAATCTTTTGACTTTCCTCATTTGAAAAACTTCCAAGCATGGCCATGGCACAAGTTACCCAACTGTTCTCATGTCATTTTCTCTCCCCTCTCTCCCCATCCAAAATCCAAGGTCCCCCTCCCACTTCCCTCTTTTTTAAAGATACTATACTATTAATTTTCCCATTAAAAAAAAAAGATACTATTAATTTTATTACAAAAATTTTATAATTTAACATAACAATAAATATGGTTGGTGTCATATCAACAACATAATAAAAAAAATTAATTACTTTATTATTTTTTATTTAAAATTTAACACATCATTTTGTAAGATTTATGCAATAAAATTTGTAGTGTGTCAAATTTCACTCTTATAAAATAGATAACATTTAATGGTTTATTCTACTTAATAATTTTGAGTTAAACTAAAACAAGAATTATTGAATTTATTGTGTTTTTTAAAATATATATATATATATATATATAATATTCATTTCATGATAAGTATGATCTGTCTAAATAATACTATATATATTATAATTCCTATCGTCTAAATTTATATGTAAATTTGGATCATGAAAATTTTTAACTGTGTATTTAGCGTTTACACGATCAATATTAAAGTATATAAATGATTACGAAAAGTCGATTACTAACACATAGATGAAATAATGTTTGCAAGTTCAAAAATCCTCCCTTCTCTTGACCCTCTGCTTGGAGAATCCCAAGCAACTCACCTTACAGTTTCTTAAGGAGATTCTAAAATACTGATTAAAAAAAATGCAAAGGCCTTCTGCCTCTTCTTCTAAGCTTGACACCTTTTTAGCTAAGCTTATATCTTATATCTAATATCTAATATGAGTCATTTTTTGTATTGGGATTTTTTTTATGTATGCACACATTTAATTTTTTTTTTACCCATAATCTTGTTAAGTGAACTATTTTTTGTATTAGGGGTGGGCTCTTAAGTCCTAACCATCTCTGGGTCTTTGTCCCTGATAATGGAGATGGACAGAGGCATTCCACTCCTCTTTCTTTCTAATAATGTATTCTTATTTATATAAATAAAAATAAAAAGAACACCCCTCAATTTTTGTTAAATGAACCTTGAGTCGGGTGTAGGCTCTAGTCATGCTTTTTCTTTTTTCTTTTTTCTTTTTTCTTTTTTCTTTTTTTAAGAATCTAGCTCTGTCAGGTTGGTTTTGGGTTAACATAACTCAATAATTTTTTTTTTTTAATTTTATATTCGTGAAGCAGGATTTAAACCCTAAATGCATGGATGGAGCTATGATTGGACTTGGGGGGCAATGCCGACCCCCCCCCCCCCATATTTTTTTAAAAAAATATTATTATATATATTGGTACTAATTTTAGCAATTTTATTTTAGAAAATTACACTTTTACCCCCTTAAAAATATTATTGATTCTTTTAAGAGTATTTTTATAGTCACAAATTTTTTTATAACATTTTTATAAACTGTTAAGGTAGCAAATTCTTATTGATTCGCATTTGGGCCCATCATTTACATTATCTGCAATTTGTAAAAAAGTTTGTAGTTCAAACATTTTTCTCATTTTAAAGACCGTTAAAAAATATTTATAAGTCTAAAATCTAAAAAAGAAATATACAAGTACAAAAAAATTAGTACAACAACAAAAATTACCAATAGTAAAACAAAACAAAAAATTAAGCCTAGTCAACCAATTTTACCTAAAATAAATAACCTGACCTTTTAAAAAAAATTTAACAACTAGAAGCTAAACGACTAAGTAACAACAAAGTCGGAGGCCAAGGTCACTGCACACAACCAACAGCAACACTACCACCCCTAACTCTAAATTCTAGCTCCGTCCCTACCTAAATGTCTCCGTTAAAAATACTAAAAGGTAATTAAATACTTTATTTGAATGTCATTTGTTAAATTTATTTTTCAGTCTTTTTAAGGCTTTGATTGTTTCACATTCAATAGTGTTCACACTCCTTTCTCACAAAAATAAATAAATAAATAAATAAATAATAATAATGTTCACACTCTTTTATATCGTGTATCCACACTCTTTCGTAATATGTGTAAAATATGAATATCTCATATCTAATATCCGTTTGGATACACGTTTCTATATCCACGTTTGCGCATTTTACTCTCTTTTTTTGGCACACGTTTCAAGAGCAAATAACACTGTTACGGCTACTCTTCATGCACTGTTCATGAACAGTAACCATAATATTTGACTTTTCAGCAATTAGTGAGTCCCGTGCACTGTTCACGGGACCCACAAATCTCACTTTTTAGCAATTTTTTCATAAAAAATAGGTTCCACAGTACTATTCACACATTTAAAAATTATTTTGCTACAATATTTTTAGTTTTCAGTTGTCAACTTTAGCAAAATAAGTTCTATCCAAACGAACCCCTAACCTTAAATTGATCTAAATGTCTGATCATTATGTAAAACATTTCACATCTAAAAGTGTAAAACAATAATTAGCCTATATTCCAAAACACGCACATCCAGTCAGATTTGTAGAACCGAGTTTTGTTGCATGGATAACTCCCTCTTGTTTTTTTTTTTTTTTGAAAAGAACTCCCTCTTGTTTGTTTCTTTAGTTTATGTATACCTTAATTACCCAAGGGGAAAAAATAGATATGTTGAAAAAAAAAAAAAAAAATCATTGAAATAGATGCTATAACTTTAGCTGGAGCAACACGCAATTGTTTGTTTCGTGACGCACATGCACTAATAATGCATAACCACTTTTAATTAGTTTATCATTTAGATGATGTCACATGAAAGAAATTGACATGCTAAATTATTATGCGAAAGATTCCTTTCACACTTCAATGTTACCCAAATAATACTTATTGTACTTATAAAAAAAAAAATAATAATAATACTTATTGTAATTATTATAGTCTATTTTTATTAGGTTTTAAAAAATAAATTGAGTAATACCTAATAATAAAACCTTAAACCTAAACAAAATAAATTAATATTGATCTTGCTAAATGAATCCTATCATCACTTACAAATCCATTAAAAAATTAATAATAAAAGGAAAAGACATGTCGATATCATCAATCACAACATATTATGTTAATCCAGCTCCATCAAGGACACTAGTGTTCTCGATAAAGTTAGGTGTATAGTTGTGGCTCATTTGGATATTTTGTTCCTGTAAGCCCAAGTTCAATGAATAAAGTGTCACTATGATCACATCAAGGTGAAAATCGTCAATTCAAATCATCCCTTCTACCCATTTTTTTACATTAAAAAAAAAATAACAGTGAAAATTGAAAAGTATTATGTTTTCAGACTTATTCATAAAAATTGATTTAAAAGGGATTTTTTTTTTTAAAATGAAAAAAATAGCTTTTATCTTCTTTTTTTTTTCCTTTATTTTAATTTTTAAAATATTATTTTAAAATGAAAAAATAGCCTTCATCTTTTTCTCTTGTTAATTTTTTCCAAATTCAGTTTTTTTCTTTTCTTTTTTTTCTTTTTCTTAGGGTGTGTTTGGATAGAACTTATTTTACTGAAACTGAAAACTGAAAACACTGTAGCAAAATAATTTTTAAATGTGTGAATAGTGCTGTGGGACCCATTTTTAATGAAAAAATTGATAAAAAATGAAATTTGTAGGTCCGTGAACAGTGCATATTTGCACTGTTCACTGCAGAAGTAAACAGTAACCGCAACACTCAAAACGCGTGAAAACAAAAAAAAAAAAAAAAAAAAAAAAAAAAGGAACAAACGCAGACGCAAAGGTGGAAGAAACGTGAATCCAAACATTGCCTTAAAGCACTAACCAAGCCAATAATAATAGTATACTACGTTTTCCTTACTCATTGTCAAGTCAGCCTTAACTAAAATGGGACTCTGTCCCAGTCCCACCTTTCATAGTTTCCTTCGTCTATAAGCACGGTCCCTCCCATGGTATTCCTTCTTGGAAAGCCTTAAGAACTTGGGAAAAAACTTTATCTCTTCTTGCCTCACTCTCAGTCTGTGATTCTGTCTTTGTGCGTGTGCAATTGAGAGAGAGATGGGAGGGAGGTATTGTTACAAAGATGTGTGGCCCTTCACAGCCCTGGTGACAATGGAGTGTATCAACGTTGGGTTAAACACTCTGTTCAAGGCCGCCACTTTACAAGGGATGAGTTACCATGTCTTTGTTGTCTATGCTTATGCTATTGCTGCTCTTGTTCTCTTTCCTGCACCTTTTATCTCCAGAAGGTCTCTCTCTTTTTCTCATCTTCTACTATTAGAAGTGTTACAAAGTTCAACAAAATTAGACATGGTCTAATTGTTAAATTTCCATGTTCCTTTTCATATGCTTTTGCAGATCAAGGGTGCTTCCTCCCCTTAACTTTTCCATAATGTCCAAAATTGGTCTTCTTGGAATCATAGGGTACAGTTTTTGGGTTTACAAAACAAACCCATGTTTTTCTTTTGGATGAGTTTGGCTTATTTTTGTTGATGTCGGTATAAGAAGTAAGAAACCCAAGAAATTTCTGATTGTTGTTGTTTCAATTTTTGTGTTAAATTTGGTCTGAGACAGGAGTTCATCTCAGATCATGGGATATACAGGCATCAATTACAGTTCTCCAACACTTGCTTCAGCCATCAGCAACTTGGTGCCAGCCTTTACCTTCATACTTGCCATCATTTTCAGGTTTTTTTTTGTAAACTTTTTCCAACTTTCACTTCTTGGTTACCAAAGTACCCTCCTCATGTCTTAAACATCAAAACCAAATGGCGCAAATATTAAAGTTTGGTTTGGTTTGTGTTGTCCAGTATGTAGATGTTACACGAGCACAAAACCTAGCTATCCAAAATTCCCTTGTGTCAATCACTGTCCTGTTTTGGTAATATAACTCTGTTAAAGGGAACAAGGGTCGCTGTAATATAACTCTGTTGTAGCTTTCGCTAGACTAACAAGACTTAGGCCGTTTTGTTAGTTTACCGTCTGTGATCTTAAACCTGTTAGTACACTAGAATTTCAATGCTAACTTAACTAACTAATTCCTCTCAAAAAAATAACTCTGTTTTAAGAGATTCCTTTCTTGGGTTGCCTAAATAAGTATCTTTGGTAAAAAATAAAAATGTAGGTTTTAGAAAATGTCAAATTAGAACCCCTGGGATGGGTAAGAGTAACGTGTAAGTTAACCTCATATTGGACTTTTTACCCGAGCCTATTGAGTATGGACTATGGGAGAAATTATAGAATGCTTTGGTGGATCACATTATTTGTCTATTATTTGTGGAAATAACTAATTATTGACTTCTACTTGCTTAAAATTGCTGAGTCAGTAATTAATTTCTGTTTAAAACAAATTTTCTAACTCGACAATTTTAAACAGGTGGAAGTATTTTAATGGAATGGTGAAATATATCACTTATCCATCATAAGAACTTTATAATTTCTAGACAAAGACTCAAAATTTGTGGCCTAAGTCATGCAATCAGCCCAGAAGAAGACAAAATTGTTTGCTGTAGTGACACGGAATTGTTTGCCACAAACAATTTTTTTTTAATTTGTTTGCCACAAATCTTAGGACCTAAAACTTTTTTAAATTGTGATTTGATTCAAAACAAGATTGGGATCCCGTTCTCCACTTAAAATAAATTAATATTTTTTTATTAAAAAAAATTCAATTTTGCATAGATTTATTTTGGCACTTTTTTATTTATTAATTATTATATACCAAACACAATATCATCTTAAGAAAATTTGAAAAAATTTGTATGACTCATGTTCGTGCACATAATTTTCACTTTCACTTCTCTTATATTTGGGGGTGTAGGAAAGATGATTAGTGGTCAGTTTTTTACTTTTTTATTTTTCATTTCTTTGTTAGCTGTAAGCATACAAAATATTAAAGTTTTGGTTGTGGTTAAAATGTTTCTTGACCTGGATAAATATCTTAATAATTGTAGCTCAAAATATTATATATATATATATATATATATCTTAATAATCCAAATAGTTTAATGATAATGACCACTAACTAAACCAATTTCAATGAAATTGTCATCCTATTGGCCTATGGTCTTATCACTTGAAAGGTTGAGTCAAAATCCTTCTCAAAGTGGGCCACCAAACCAATTTCAATGAAATTGTCATCCTATTGGCCTATGGTCTTATCACTTGAAAGGTTGAGTCAAAATCCTTCTCAAAGTGGGCCACCAAACCAATTTCAATGAAATTGTCATCCTATTGGCCCATGGTCTTATCACTTGAAAAGTTGAGTCAAAATCCTTCTCAAAGTGGGCCACCAACTACTTTTATTATTCTCATACTTTTTTGTTTTTTTTTTTCTTCTCATTTTGGGCGGCATCAAAAGGATGGAAAAGGTGGCATTGAGAAGCACAAGCAGTCAAGCAAAAATCTTGGGCACCATAATATCAATATCAGGTGCATTTGTAGTGACTCTCTACAAAGGCCCGCCAATCGTCATTGCTCAAAAATCATCAGTTTCACTTAATCAACCTCTAAACTCATTAAAATCAAATTGGGTAATTGGTGGACTTCTACTCACAGCTGAATATATTTTGGTTCCACTATGGTACATTGTTCAGGTGAATTCATTTTTACCATCACCTAGAAGGCAATTTCAGAATTTTTTTTCAATGTCTAGCACTTGATGAGAAGTGATACAAAGTAATCTTAAGCTTGTACTACTTGTTTTACAGGCACAAATTATGAAGGAGTACCCAAATGAACTTACTGTAATATTCTTTTACAATCTAACTGTTAGCATCATAGCTGCAGTTGTAGGTTTAATGACAGAAAAAAATCCAAATGCTTGGAGATTGAGGCCAAATATAGCATTGGTCTCGGTTGTGTGCTCGGTAAGAAACTAGCACGAGACTATTGGTACAGTTTGATTAGTAAAACAGTCTATCATCATTCCTTTAAATTTAATGTCTTAATGAGAATTTCTCTTGTGTAGGGAATTTTTGGATCATTCATAAACAACACAGTTCATGCGTGGGCATTGCGCGTGAAAGGACCTCTCTTTGTAGCAATGTTCAAGCCCTTGTCGATTGCCATTGCTGTTGCCATGGGTGTTATGTTCCTTAGTGACACCCTCCATCTTGGCAGGTATAGAATAAAGATTTTCACCCCCAACACAACCCTCCCCCCTCTGCTGGGGCAAAAGATGAATGTTAATTACAGTAATTAAGGTCTTTTTTAGATGAAACTTTGACTTATTGGATGGTAGTGTAGGGAATTTAACCGAAATCCCAACCTGTGAGAAACAAAAAAATAGAGAAAACACATGCCAAAAAAAAAAACAATCATACGCACAAGACAATATTTACGTGGTTCGGCAATTTGCCTACGTCCACGGAGTTGCAGAGATTTCACTATTATCAGAGAAAAATACAAAAGTGCACAGTTTTTTCTCTCTCAAAAACACGGCAACACCACAAATCCTAATCACACAATTGAGTTTTATACACAAAACGGGCCAAAAAAAATTTTCCCAGGAGCGTTGCCCCTAGACCTCCAAGAGGCTTGTCCATGAGCGCTCCAACTTGGGCCTATCGACCCAAGCCTCCACTCCAAGGACTAAGCATAAGAAAATCTCCCATTAAAAACCATGCAACATTATTCGGGTTGGGTCGTCAAACCGATTCAAACAAAACTAGGCTCTATAAAACCCAACAAATAGCTAATCCCAAAGAAAGAAAACTCTAATTCTTAAGAAGATGCAAATCCATTCTATCCTTTATGTGAGACTTGGGACAGTTGCTAATCTCAACGACCTATCTTAGATTATTCCTTTCTGAACCTCCTTAGAAGATGTCTTTTTTGTTCCTTGTCTTATTTAAAACTTCAGCACCAATGATGTATGTTTCCACTAAACAAAAGTAAGCTAGGAAAGATGTTTTCTGTTCCTTGTCTTATATTAGCTCCAGTGGCAATAATGTATGATTCCACTAATCAAAAGCCTATATAATAAATCAATGATCTAAGCCAGCATTATACTTGGGCGTAATGCATGCCCTCTAGACAATGGTCCACGTCACACGAGAAGTTATTGTCATCTTTGGTTATTCAAATTAAAAAAATTCAATACTGAAAAGAACTATACAATGCTCTAGTTTGGTCACTGTTTGTTGTCATTAATCAGTTTTCCATTTTCTTCTCTGCAGTCTTGTTGGAGCAACAATAATATCTTTCGGCTTCTACACTGTAATGTGGGGAAAAGCCAAAGAGGAGATTGGTGTGGACCATGAAGTTGGTAGCCTGGAATCACCATCTACCACTCAAAAGACCCCTCTATTGCAGAGCTATAAAGCTCAAGAGGTATAAGCTAAATGTAAGCAATTGTATCAAAGCATGCTACAAATTGTACAGCAACCAATTGTAGCATAGAGAATTATATGAATTTGCTTGTGGTCACTAGTCAGAGCACACCTTATATTACATACACAACTTTGAGGGATCAAAGAAGATCAGGCTCAATGAAATTCATACAAAGAGCAGCTTACAGCACATACCTGCAAACATCAAATGTGCCTCACTCTGTATCCTTTTTTTTATTATTATTATTATTTAATAATGTAGGGAATCTTTCTAAAGAAAAGCCATTTGGACTCATATGTTAGTACCATCATCATAGTTAAATGACAGAACATCCAACTCACAGTAAATGTCAGCACTCAGCAGTCTCTGTAAAATGTAAATGTAGCTTCAGTGATTGGCATTTGAGGTCCAAGAATTAAGACAAACACCAAGGTCGTATTTACCAGGAAAGCGAGGTGAACTAAGAACTACAGATTTTATCACATTCACTTGTCAACAAGTATGTTAACTAAAGATATTGTCAACAGTACATGATAATCAAACACCTGTCTCGAAACTATTATGAATTTGATGGGACTTGAACTGTGCATATATGCGTGTGTAATGTGCATTCACCCAGAGCACAAAGTACATGCACGCAGTAGATTCTATCTACAAGAGAATGAAAGGTTCAGAAATTATTCACGCTGCATTTACAAGTATTAAAATGGTCAAGAAAGATAAGTCAACTCCACCATAATGAAGGTTTAGTGCACTAATCAATATATTATAAATATGGAAGTAATATGAAGATAATCAAAAACCCACCAAAAAGGGGTGATATGCACTGTTCTTATAACTTTGCCAGGATACAAATTTGAAATTACATGGAAGATTTTCGAAAAGTTTCTATCTTGGGGGTTAAAATTAACAACTGAAAATCATAAGAGGTTTGTGAACAGTGAAAACCAACCTTCACATCCTCCCTACTTTGTTCTATTCATTAAAATAAAAGGTGTGAATATAAATATAAATATAAATGAAAAATCTCAACCCCATTAATTAGACTTAAACGTTACAATAAGAATCGCATCAGATCCGTGGGGTCAATCAAACAATGAACTATGAGGATAGCTAAGGCTAAGGCAGGGTAATCTTCAGTGCCTTCCCCCTACAATCTTGAGTCAATCTTGAGGTCATCAGACATGGCAGAAGGTATGCAATGTGTTGCCAGAATATCTAAAGTTGCAGCCTTGGCAGTCTTGGTCTGTAGGACAACTATCTGCACAAAGTTTAAGACTTGCCATGGTTAAGAGAATGCATGCACACGTGTGTGTGTGTGTGTGTGAGAGAGAGAGAGAACCTGTTGGTACTCTAGTTCAAACTTGAGATATTCTTCCTCGCAGCTCTCGACCATGCTTGCCAAGCTCTTAAGATTCTTCACAGGTTTACCATTGAAAGCATGAACCTACAAATACAAAAGAAAGATGTTAGCAAGTGCACTTTACGTCATTTCAGATATGTTATAAAACAAATGTTATACACATATTTCCTGACCTGAGTATTAACGATATCCTCATACCCAATATTAATGTCAGCAACAAGAACCTAGCACAAATTTTGAGGAAAAAAGCAATGAGTTCCAGATAAAATCTTGCACCAATATGGTGAAAATGAAATGAAAAGTCATAGGAATGACAATGAGAGAGACTAAGAGAGAAACCTGAGAAATAACAACGAGTTGTTCATCTACCGATTCAGCCATTGCATGCAGATGCTTGTCCAGCAGTTTGACTGGAGCATCAAATTCATAATCCTTTCCATACTGGAGATGAGTAAAAAAAAAAAAAAAACAAGAGTTAAGAATTAACATAAAAATCCCTCTTATAGGCAGAAGCATAGAATTTACTATGTTAGGATCTCACATCTGCATTAGGGAATCATAAATAGGTTTCACACCCTTAAAACTTTATACATATCTCATTAACCAAGAGAACTTTATCTTTTCTTCTTCTTCTTCTTTTCTTTTTTCTTTTTTCTTTTTTTAAATAAGAAAATATAATGTTATTCTATAGACAAAGGATACGGCAATTTTTCAAAAGTAAATACATAAATAAATTATTCAATATTCACAGCATACATGATTCACACAATGTGCAACACGGAACAGGAGAGAATAGGACCTCAGCTTCTATAGTGTCTCTGCATCCCTTCCGCAATCAGTATGTTAATTTGACAGGGGACACAGTTTTGTATTGGGTTTTACTAATGTATGCCCTAAGGGCATATGTTAGTAAATCATTTTAGGAATTTTTTTGTGGAAAAATGAAAAAGTAACTAACTGATATGACAGTTTTTTCAATTTTCCATAAAAGGTTTTCTAAAATGGATGGTTAATATATGCCCTATTACACTTTTTGAGTTACATGGGGCACACTAGCAATTGCAAGCACATTAGTCCCTGAGTGCCACAGTGACACCAGTTCTGATCAGCTGAACATTGCACCTGATATGACTAGGCAGACAAATTTAACCTAACAACATCAGGTTGAATTTTCAGCAATTCACTTGTTACCCAGGAATAGGGTTGCACATACACATAAGGATGCAACTCTACTGAACAGCAGAACAAACGGATTCCAAAATCTTAAAAAATGCTAACAGAGGATAAATTAGAAGAGCAAAGAGTGGATGGAGGGATCAAAACATAAAAGGATCACAATGTGGGCAACACTGCTGATGATTTCATTATGACCATTTATATAGTTGATACTGTACACTATTACAGAATCCAATCTCATTATAAAACTGAGCAGCTCATGCTTCTCAAAGAATCTAACCTATGAACATAAGTTTTAGAGCCCCATCAAGCAGAAAGTATTGGACAAACAAAAGAAAAAGAACACACAAGTGCATCCAGATGCATTTCTAACCAAAGAATGATTCAACGAATTCTCTGATAAAGCAACTCAGAAATTAACAAAGAGAAAAGAAATAGAGAAAAAAGAAAAGAGAGAGAAAGCAATAATGTAGTGAGCTTAAATACACACCTCAGAACGCAGATATGGAACAGATACAGAGGTGAAAACAAATCCAGCAATAATGTAATAAGAAGGAGGTCTGCCCCTGATGTGTGCTGGGATGAGCCGCTTGTGAGTAGCGAGCTTTATGTTGAATTCAAGTACCTTGGAATCACGGAGAACTTTTACCAAGGCATAATCCCCAGTGTATTTCTGAGATACAAGATAACTAAAACCAATGCGCTCTCCTTGCCTAAATGGAACTAAAAAGAGGAAAAAAGCAAGAGTTAATAGGTCTTTCCAAGAGACTATTAAAATCAAAAAAAAAAAAAAAAAAACACCCTTCAGTTACCCATGGAAGGTCATAGGTCTTTACAAGAGACTTATCAAATTCAAAACAAAATCTTCAGTAATTCATGGAAGGTCTTGGTTCTTTGAAAAATTTTGGGCCACACTAAAGAGAATGACAATTATCTACAAAGGAGTGATCACACCACCTCCAGATGACCCTTATACAAGAGAACATGAGGTACAAAAGCACTTCAGACAAGATTCAAATCTTATTATCATCTGCACTTTAACACAATCATCAGGAATCAAGTACAGGAGTTTTTTTTGTAGAGAATAGAAACTGTTACTTTCTCTGACTAACAACTCAATAATGCACTTTCTTTCTCAGTCATCCTCAGATCTATGAATAGCATTTAATTTAATCAGAAGACTCCACAGTTGAGCAGCATCTCAATCAGCTGCCCTTGTTTAGCCATGAGCTGAAGCTAAGCTTCTGCCAATGTTCAAATTCTTCTGTTTTTCACTTATCCAAAAAAAGTCTACTTTCTATGGCTGCCAACAATCAACCTCTTAATTACACATGCTTCCTATTTTACCTATTAAGCATTAGCATCTCCAACTTAAAGGAGAAAAAAAATTATGACAGGAGTCACTTTTCTACTGGTAAGTTAAACACACCCAAATACGCAACGGATCTTGAACCCACAGTCTCACCCTTCACCTCGCTCCAACAAGTGGAAGAGGTGCTTTTTGAATTAGAGCTCATTCACTTTTTATAGGTGTCACACTTTTGACACCCACATAAGTCTTGTCTCCAAATGACCATAAATAAATGTTAAACCCACAGAAATACTTTTAAAAATGCCAACTTATACGAGATTTTTATAGAAGGATATCATAGTAAGTTAATCATTCCTCGGAGTAAATGTTTCTTAAGACTGATCACTTACACATGAAAAACATACAGTACATGGTAGTAGCAACAAACTTTTGAGCTTAAATAATTACCAACAGGTGTGTGTGTGTGTGTTTTGGAGAGGGGGGGGGGGGGAGGGGGAAGGGGAGGAGTTGTTTACCTGTTCCGTCATTAGCAATATTAATCCCATCAAAGCTAAGGATAACATCAGATGGCTTCAGAACCTGAGATTCAGGAGCTGTAGGTTCAATTCTTCTGATACGGACACCCTTCTGATCAGATTCCATCCCCATTGCTATGCGTAGATCAGGATTTTCCATCTTCTGCCACTCAACTCCAAGAATTGGGAACCCTGACAAATTTCAAATGAACATAAGATTATACAAAGGATATGAAAATCAAGTCAATTATTCTAACAAACAAACAACCTCAACATTCAGCTATTCTCCCCGTTCTACAATTGCTGATCAGATGTGCAAGAGAGGAAAATATATGGATAAATAAGCTCTAAAAGGTTATAAATAATATATCTGCACTGACTTTTCTTCTTTATTATATTATTCTGGGTCTTTTACTTTCAGGGGGAACGAGGGTTGAAAAAGTAGAACTACACTCTTAACATACCTGTATATGCCCCATTCTTCTCATAATCTTTAATGAAGTGCTCAATAACTGGTGTTGGTATGACATAACCAATGTTCTCCACATCTTCATGCTTAAGAGACTGAAATGCAATACCCACACACTTTCCCTTATCATTAAAAGCTGGCCCACCAGAATTTCCAGAGTTTATTGCAGCATCTATCTGGGAAAAAGCATGTCAGAGACAAGGGACAACAAAAAATTTGTCAATAAACAAGTAATATATGATAAGAAATAGTAAGTCTTAACAGAAGATAAGATCAAAATTCTATAACCTGGAGTCCGAGAAGTTCTGTTGATCCATGAACATAAGAAAGTATCTCAATGCGTGACACTACACCACTAGTCACAGAGATTGTGTCACCCCCAATTGGGTAGCCCACTACAGTTACAGCATCTTGGAGTGCAGGCAGATCTCCAAACTCCACAGGTGAAACTCCTTCCCAAAACTCATCATCACTCACTGTCAACAACGCTGAGGCATTGCAAAACAGGGGTAGGAAAGTACCCTTTGGATTATACATACATGAATTGGAACTATATCTTTTGCTGAGTTGTTAATATTATTTCTAAAGATTAACTAGAATTAAACAAGACATTAGGATTGCACATGACTGTAGAACCATAAATTGATGAATCATCAACATGTTCTTTCTCTTCTATTTTGGAGCACACCAGCATCTTGTACAAATTCATTTCATCATACATGCAAATTACGATTTCTTCAATATTTTTATACAACTTTTAAGAAATTCTATCAATTACGTATAATAACTACAAGATACCTAGTTGGATAAGTAAAAGATATTTGAGTTGATAAAACCATAGTTAATAATTCTTCTTCTTCTTCTTTTTTTCCCTTTCTATCTTTGATTAATTACCATTTAGATTTCTATTAGTACTATTGCAACCCAAGAACTAACCCTTCATGTCACCCAACAATCTACACATTTAGTTTTAAGCTGTTGGCACTTTCTTCCCAATCCAATTCATCAAAATCCATCACGTATGTAGTCATGTTTCTCAATAAAAGCAACTTCATACCCGCACACACTATCCCTTTGTTTGCAAAAATTGAATGGAAAGCTTAAAAAGACAACCATTTGCATAAAACCAGATACCGAATTAGTTCAAACTAACTAAAAACAAACTTTTCCATACCAATATCTCATTATGTCTTAAACACACTAACCCTTTGTTTGCAACAACAAAACAAATGCTAAAAATCCAAACATTCTCAGTTTCTCACTATACTCAGATACTGAATCGCCTCAGACTAACTTAAAAACCAAACTTTCTCATACCCTTAACACATTCAATCCCAAACACTAACCTTTGGCTTGCAACTACCTAATGGAAAACTTAAAGGCCAAGCATTTTCCCAAAACACCAGACACCAAATTAGCTCAAACTAATCAAAAAACCAAACCTTCTCATACCAACATCACATTCATTCCCAAGCACACAAACCCTTCAGAAAACCCAGATACCAAATTAGCTCAAACTAACAAAAAAAAAAACCATTTGCGTACCAATCTCACATTCAGTCCCAAACACACCAACCCTCTACTTTTTTTTTGATAGGTAACAAACACACCAACCCTCTACTTGCAAGACTGAATGGAAAGCCCAACATTTTTCACCAAACCCAGATACCAAATTGGCTCAAAAAATAAAAACCCCAAACTTTCCCATAACAATATCACATTCAGTCCCAAAAACTAAACTCTTCATTTGAAAAAAGTAGATGAAAAGAAAAACATTCTTCACTAATCTCAGATACCAAATAAGCTCAAACTACCTAAAAAACCAAACTTTCCCATTACAACATCACATTCAATCCCATACTCACTAACCCTTTAATTGCAAAAAAACTCGATGCAATGCCAAACAATTTTTTAAAAAACCCAAATACCAAATTAGCTCAAACTAACTACAAAACCAAACTTTCTCATACCAACATCATATTTGGTCCCATACACACTAACCCTTTCATTTGCTCTAACTGGATGCAAAGCCAAACATTTCCAAAAAAACCCACATACCAAATTAGTTCAAATTAACCATAAAACCAATCTTTCCCAAACCAACCTTTATTTGCAAAAACTCAAAGAAAAACGAAAACCAAACAATTTTCACCAAAACCCAGATAACAAATCAGCTCAAAACAACCCAAAAAAAAAAAAAAAAGGAGCACAAAATGTATCCCATACCAATATCACATTCAGTCCCAATAGCCAACACAGTAGCCAAGTACTTAGTATCCGAACCCCGCTTCTTCAACTTCACCTGGGTATGGTGCTCCACAGAATGCGCATTGGTCAAGACCCTCCTTCCTCCGATGATAAACCCACTGCTACTCGAGCTGTACTGCCTCTTCCTCTGCCACATCAGCGAGAAATTCGGCTCCGTGTGAACGCAAAACACCTTCACCACCGCGTCCATCGAAGGCACCACCTTGACCACCGTCTCCCACTTCACCGGCTCCGAAACGCCAACCGCGTCCGACGTCGTAGCAGCTATCGCTGTTGCTGCTGTATTGGTCGTCGTAGAGTGGGTGAAGTCGCCGTTTTGGTCAGCGTGCCTTGAGCCGCGGCGTTCGGGTGAAGCCGCTATGTTTGGGCGCGGGTTCTTGCGTGGACGGGCCCCACCGCCGCGTCCTCTGGTGGGGGAGGATGAGGGGTTGTTTGGGTCGGTGGTACCGGGTTCGGTGGTTGGGATTGGAACGATGTCGTTTGGTGATGTTGCTGTGCTTGGGTTTTGGGGTTTATGATGACCCCGTTTTCGTTTCATACTGCTTTTTTTTTGGAGAGAAAAGGGATAAAAGAGTTTCCACTTTCCAAATGGGCTTGTAAAGTTGTAGACTTTAGAGGGATTTTTGGTACTGTCTTATTCAAATAGAGTGATTGTTTTTGGTTAAGTTCATAGAATTTGTTTCTTTTGTAATGAAGAGAGAAAAAGATTAGGGAGAGATAATGGGCTTGTGAGAAAGTAGTCAAAAAACCCAAGATCAAGGATCAAACAGTTGTGGATCTTAGAGGCTGACTTGACTAGGCTATGAAACTTGCAAAGAGGGGTATGTAGTTGCAATATATACTCGATGATGGGCCTTCTTTTTGTTTTTACTTACAATAAGTGATGAAAAGGGATTTGAACTCTTTTTAATTTTTTTTTTTTTAACTATGTATTTGTATTATATTTTAATTTAGTCATTAGCCTTTCAATTATATCAATTTGATCCCTAGTCTTTCAATGCCGTATCAATTTAGTCTCTACCATTATCTCTTAGATGGAAAAGTCTGACATGTCAAACAGTTTAAATAAATAAATAAAAATTTGTCACATCAATTGTCACCTAGACTAACTTGTCAACATAATTTTAAATTGGAAAAAATAAATAAATAAATAAAATAACAACAACAAGAGTAACTTTTGGGATCAAAATCCCTAACTCACGTCTATCAACAAAAAAAATCTCTTTCCTCAATTAAAAAAAAAAATTCCTAAGTCACGAGTTCTTCACGTTTCTTAGTTCTTCACATTTTGGTCCTCTATAGAGAAAGGTGAGAGACCCTACAAGGAGATGATTAAAATTTTTTGGTAATCTAAGTTTGGTCTTTGTCGCGATTTGTCTATGGCAGAAATTATGGAGCTTTACCGGCTTTAACATTTACCTGGGCCAAGATCAATACTCTTCTAAAGTGCCTTCTAATTAGCCATAAATTCATAAAATCCCAAAAATAATCATTTATCATCTCTTCGGTTGGGTTTCTCAAAAAAAAAAAAATATATATATATATATATATATATATCTCCACAGTTGGAAGACATAAATTGCCATTTTTTTTTTTTTTTGTCAACCATTTATTAACAAAAATTTTGTATTTTTGTTTTCCTTTTCGTTCATCCTTAAGGTTCCCTTTTAATTGTGCAGATTTTGGGTAGAAGGAGATAGAGAGCCCCAATTTCATTCACCATATCTAGTTCTCCAATTTGACCCTTCTATGAAAACTCTTAAGGTAACCTCAGATTCTTTTAGCCCTTACTCTTTTTTTTTTTTTTTTTTTTTTTTTTTTTTTTTTTTTTTTTTTTTTTTTTAAGATTTGACAGGTAGCAAATGATGTGGCAAATTTTTTTTAATATTATTTAGGTTGTTTGACTTTGACACATCAGGCTTTTCCATCTAAGAGATAATGGTAGGGACTAAATTGACACGACACTGAAAGGTTAGGAACCAAATTGACACAATTGAAAGGTTAGAGACTAAATTGAAATATGATGTAAAATATAGGAACCAAATATGTAGTTTACCCTTTTTTTTTTGGGTATAAGGAGAATTTGATAACGTCATTGAGTTAAAAAAACTCTTCACAATAATTAAAAGCCTACTAGCAAAGACATTTTTCTTTAATTACTAATATGCAGCCCTTTTTTTCATTATTGCATTTTTTATCCTAAAATTTTCCAAAATTGCATTTTGACCTTGGATTTTTCACAAAAGCATATCTTTGACCCCAAACTTTTCCAAAATTATGCTTTCAACCTCAAATTTCTTTATATTACTTTTTGAACAAAGGCCCTTTAGGCCATATATGCATTCTCAATTTCATTTAGTGCCAAAATAAAACATTTTCCTTTAAAATAATATATTTGCCAAATGACATTGTTTTAACACTTTAGAGGAATTTAACTTGTATTTTTGTTTTTTTTTTTTTTTGTCTTTTTGCATGAGATAAAATATTTGAGAGAAGGAATTGCAAAATTGCATTTGTTAGGCTATGCTTTGGAGTGAGATTAGCTATATTTAATTCAAGAACGCAACTTACCTTCCTAGAATATGTCATGACATCACATATTTAGACCTTTTTCTTTTCTTTTCTTTTTTTCTTTTTATCTTGATTCTAGAATAAATGGTTCACATGTCGTATTTACACGTCATCTTATGATAGATTATACATGTCAGTTCCTTTACAAGTCATCCAACGATTAATCATATGACATTCTTTTTTCATGTCTTCCTAGGATAAATTAGACATATGTTGTTGCTTACATGCCATTGCTTGCACATCTTCTTACAATAGATCATATGTCATTTATTCACATGTCATCATAAGATAGATTATACATATACCGTTGCTTACATGTCATTGCTTGCATGTCTTCTTACAATAGATCACATGTCATTTTAGTATAGATTATACATGTAATTCATTTAATCACATGTCGCCCTATGATAGATTTTACATGTCATCCTAGGATAGGCTTTTTTTTATATTATTATTATTACAGATGCACATGCACAATTTTCATTCTTTTAAAGCCAAATGCCAAATATTTTAGTTGCTATTTAAATAGTGAAAGATTAAATTTGAAACGATGCACTATCCTTTTAGATAGGTTTATATGGTATCTAACATCTTCCCCGCATGTAACTAAGCTTCCAGATCCATGTCTTCTGGTTAGAGACGTTTTGTTTTATTTTCTATTAGATATCAAGAGTCCTAGGGCTTTCTTATTTAATTTAGTAAATAAAATTTATTAGAATTAGATGACCAATCACACATTAAAAATTTAATGGTTGGTGGAGACTCCTAAAAATGAATACAATCGAGGAAATACACTCGTATATATCTCACCCTAATTTGGCCATGGTCCAATATTAGTTTGGGAAAAATCACATTTTAAACATTATAATTTAGGAGTATAACAAATTTAATCCTAATTTCAAAGTAACAAATTAAACCATAAATAGCTTCAAAAAAAAAAAAAAAAAATCTTAGTCATTTAAGTGGAATTCTATTTTGTTTGGGATTTAATATAGATTGAAAGTTTAATTTGTTACTTTTTGAAATATCATGATTTAATTTTTTACATGTTCTAAATAATGGGGTTTAAAAAGTAAAAATAATAACTATCCTAATTGCAAATTTGCAATGTTACCTGTATACTTGGAAGGATTTTTTTTAGTAGTGTCAACACTTTTCATTCATCTTAATTTGAGATCTATGCATTTGTCAGTAACTGATATACCCAAGAGTGTGTTGAGACCTATCACCAAAATATGAACACTAAAATAGCATTAAAATCATAAAATTGTGCGTTGATGTGTTCTTTTTTGTAGCCCAACTAATACTTTATGCTCTTTTGGATTAATGAATACCGAGATAGCGTTAAAGTCATTATCTAGTGTGTGGGTCTATTCAACTTTTTTTAATGATAGGCCTTATTCCATTTCCAAGTATTTTGGTGATCGACAAATGCATAAACTAAAAAATTATTATAAAATTTTTTAAAAAAAAGTGTTATTCCATTTTCAAGTATTTTGGTGATTGACAAATGCATAAATCGCAAAATTATTATAAATTAAAAAATATATATTGAATTTAATATTAATTATGGTTGTGGAGGGACGAATCTCTCCATTAGAAGGTATTGTCTGTTTTGGGTGAAAACCTTCACGGATTTGCTCAATCTCACATTAGGGAGAGACGCCTCCCACCCGTAGCATATAAGCATGAGGGGTACACCCCACATGTGAACTCATGCTTATATACTGTGGGGGGGAGGTGTCTCTCCCCAACATGGAATTGAGCAAATCCATGAGGGTTTTCACCCAAAACGAACAATACCTTCTAAGGGAGAGGTTCGTCCCTCCACAATGGTTATTGATACCATAAATTTAAGAATATTTTATCTTTTGAAAAAAAAAAAATTGTAATTGTAACTTTTTTTTTTTTTTTTTATCAACTACAACTTTATCTAATATAGAGAATAAATAAACGTGGTCAAAATTTCTTCTTTTAAAAAAAAAAATTTATAATTGTTACTTTTTAATTTTTTTTTTTTAATCAACTACAACTTCGTAGAGAAAAAATAAACGTGGTCAAAGTTGAGAGGCTCTTTTTGCCTGTTCTTACTCTATGCGCCAAGTGCATGTATACATACTTTTGATTCTTTAATATAATTCTATATTTTATCTCCAAAAAAAATTTATTATTATGATTATAATTATTATATTATAGTATATGTGGGGCACGATAGTTTGTGGGCTCGGCCCGCTCGCTTATGGGGAGTCCACAGGCCCCAAACTGAAGGAGGCCAGGGCCCAGGCTCAAAAATAGTAAGCCCAAAGTGGCCCGAAGATACAGCCGAGGACAGCTTAGTCCTCGGCAGACCCAAAGTCTCATTGATGAAAGTGGCATACAAGCAAACTTAAAATATCAGAAAATATCTCGGGGAAATAGTCCTTAATACCCTTCATTGATATGACATTGCACCTAACAGAACCTGATTTTTAGGCTTTATTAACAATCCCCAACAATTCTGGGATTAGATTGACGGGACAAATATCAGTCCTGGAAAAATTGACCCTACACGTGGACGAGGGACAACAAACGTAGGCTAGTATAAAAGGAAAGGTAAACTAATTAGGGAGGGAGCCCCATCTCACTTCCTGGAAAAAACTCCAGGGATGAGAATGACCGGACAATATAAGTACACCACCACGAAAAACCCACCGCTGGGTAAACGGAGAAAGGCATTAGTGCTGCTCGGACATGATCCGAGGACTCCAATCCTTCGAGTTACAAAGTTGTAGAGCTTGGATATCCAGGCTGAAGCCTTTTCTTATCTGAATTTCCCTAAAGTCCGGTTTGGACCAAGGCCCGGTGACCAGACGCCAGCCTTTTAAGCCCACTCTCTACAAATCTTATTGTGGGGGATCCTTCACGTGCGAGCCCAACGTAATCGTTGGGCTGTTTGGGAATCGTGTCCCTACAATTGGCGCCGTCTGTGGGGAGGCTTGCGCGTTGGCACGGGTGGCGCATGAGTCAGCTCTCTAGCAAGCAGAGATTCACGAGTCTTTCCCATCTCCGGCGACGTGCAGTTGTTGCTCCGCCATAAGCTTCTGCTAGGGGCTACGCCTTGCACTGCTAACGGCGCGGGCAGCTCTAGGGGCTTCCGGCCTCAAGCCAACTCTCCCCTCCCTGGCCTAGGGGCTAACCTTTGAAAAATAAATAAGTATGGAGAAAAAACTACTTAAAAAGATATCTTACAAGTTTTGGACAGAACCAAGGCCTTGCATGGTCCTCGGACCCAAGCCTATGGGGAAACCAAGTACGAAAAAGAAATCTTACAAGTTTTGGACAGAACCAAGGCCTTGCATGGTCCTCGGACCCAAGCCTATGGGGAAACCAAGTACAAAAAAGAAATCTTATAAGTTTTGGACAGAACCAAGGCCTTGCATGGTCCTCGGACCCAAGCCTATAGGGAAACCAAGTACAAAAAAGAAATCTTACAAGTTTAAAAAAGAAATCTTACACGTTTTGGACAGAACCCAGGCCTTGCATGGTCCTCGGACCCAAGCCTATGGGGAAACCAAGTACAAAAAAGAAATCTTACAAGTTTTGGACAGAACCAAGGCCTTGCATGGTCCTCGGACCCAAGCCTATGGGGAAACCAAGTACAAAAAAGAAATCTTATAAGTTTTGGACAGAACCAAGGCCTTGCATGGTCCTCGGACCCAAGCCTATAGGGAAACCAAGTACAAAAAAGAAATCTTACAAGTTTTGGACAGAACCAAGGCCTTGCATGGTCCTCGGACCCAAGCCTATAGGGAAACCAAGTACAAAAAAGAAATCTTACAAGTTTTGGACAGAACCCAGGCCTTGCATGGTCCTCGGACCCAAGCCTATGGGGAAACCAAGTACAAAAAAGAAATCTTACAAGTTTTGGACAGAACCAAGGCCTTGCATGGTCGTCGGACCCAAGCCTATGGGGAAACCAAGTACAAAAAAGAAATCTTACAAGTTTTGGACAGAACCAAGGCCTTGCATGGTCCTCGGACCCAAGCCTATGGGGAAACCAAGTACAAAAAAGAAATCTTACAAGTTTTGGACAGAACCAAGGCCTTACATGGTCCTCAGACCTAAGCCTATGGGAAAACCAAGTACAAAAAAGAAATCTTACAAGTTTTGGACAGAACCAAGGCCTTGCATAGTCCTCGGACCCAAGCCTATGGGAAAACCAAGTAAAAAAAAAAAAAAAAAAATCTTACAAGTTTTGGACAGAACCAAGGCCTTGCATGGTCCTCGGACCCAAGCCTATAGGGAAACCAAGTACAAAAAAAAAATCTTACAAGTTTTGGACAGAACCAAGGCCTTGCATGGTCCTCGGACCCAAGCCTATGGGGAAACCAAGTACAAAAAAGAAATCTTACAAGTTTTGGACAGAACCAAGGCCTTGCATGGTCCTTGGACCCAAGCCTATGGGGAAACCAAGTACAAAAAAGAAATCTTACAAGTTTTGGACAGAATCAAGGCCTTACATGGTCCTCGGACCTAAGCCTATGGGGAAACCAAGTACAAAAAAGAAATCTTACAAGTTTTGGACAGAACCAAGGCCTTGCATGGTCCTCGGACCCAAGCCTATGGGAAAACCAAGTAAAAAAAAAAAAAAAAAAATCTTACAAGTTTTGGACAGAACCAAGGCCTTGCATGGTCCTCGGACCCAAGCCTATGGGGAAACCAAGTACACAAAATAAAAACCATAAGTTTTGGACGGAACCTAGGCCTTGTATGATCCTCGGACTCAAGCCTATGGAGAAACCAAGTACACAAAAGCACCATCGGAGTTCCCTACTTCCCAGTCGATTGCTCGGATGGATTATTTAGAGATTGTCAGCCTTGGACGGTATTCACGCGCTTATCACAGAATATTCAACTGTTATCCCGGTTAGTTTCCTAAGTTTGATTTACTATGAATTATCGATATAATGCCTGGTAGTATTGATAAATTGGAGTTAGTTAGATTATGTTTCAAACTATTTTGCTCTAAATACTCTTGAAGAAACACACACATAGGGCACACCCATTCACAAAGTAGTGTTGTCAAAGGAACAGTATCCAAAACAAGCGAAGAAATTTCCATTTTTACTAAAACAAAGAAATAGTACAGTGTACAATGAAAAGCTGGAATCAGTTTGTGTCAAAGCTCACTACATAACCAAAAAGAAAGGAAGATACAAGAGAATAAAATAAAGCTGAGGAAGTAGATCAGAGGAGAGGTTGGCTACAGCTCCAAGACCTAGTTCTTCCTCAATGCTTTCACATGCCCACAACTCAAACAGCAAAAGAGACCCAACTTGAGCCTGACATCGCTGAAGGAAAGGTGCAGGGAGTTGGAAGTTGAGGGGCTTTCTCTAAATATTTGCCTGCCACAAGGCAAAGGCGCTGATGGCGGAGAATCCTTCTTCTGACACACCAAAATTCTGGCATGAACAGAACCTGCTTCGGATTTTGACTAAAAGAGGGAGAGACACCCTTTTCCCTCGGTCGAAATGGAGTATTCCCCTGAATTTATGCTTCCTGTGCCCATACCTTACTATTTTGAGTCTCATGAGGACACGACGCTTCTGTGACGGAGAGATTTCTTCCTTCCCAACCTTCGCCTCAAACATGTTATGTTAAGAGAGGATAGCACTGAATGTGGGAATTGTGATTTGGGAGGAAACTGAAAGAGCTGTGTGTATATAAAGCAACTCTTTCTCCCTCATATTTATTTGAAAAGACAAGGTGGTGGCAGTCAACTCACGCAGCGTCCCAAGGAACGCTACAAACAAAATGGCTTTGGCCCAACTTCCAACGTCAACTGCAACCACAAGATTAAAGGAGCCTCGCAAAGGCGCACCTTGAACACTGGGACATCAGAAAGTGCCACGTGGCCAGAGATTGCATAAATACCTCTTAATTCGTGGGCCTAGTGAATTCGCGGCCCAGGCCCGCTCTGCATAAGGGCCCAGGGACTATGGCCCACGCCGAGGAATAACCGCTGCCGAGGGCAACCTCTGCTCGGCGCCTCGTGATATACCTGAAGAAAGGGAGAAGTTGAATTCAAAAAGTTTTGGACAGAACCAAGGCATTGCATGGTCCTCGGGCTCAAGCCTATGGGGAAACCAAGTACTCTAAATAAGTTTTGGACAGAACCAAGGCATTGCATGGTCCTCGGACTCAAGCCTTTGGGGAAACCAAGTACTCGGACGGGAGAGTTCTCGGCTCAAATACCGAAAAATGTTAAAGGCCAATATGTTAAGATGGCAAAATGACCCCCTATTCAATAGCCTAAGGAAACTGTTCATTTTGCGGATGACATGTCCTCGGATAGTTATTCCTTACACCGTATCGAATACTCAGTCCTCATCTTGGCTAATTTTGAGGTAAGTGTCATCCCTCCCTGGTCGGCATTGCTATGTCAAGTAATTCTGTTAAAGTTACGATGGAATCTTTTTATTAGCAAACATTTTGGCCTTAATTGTCCTTGATTCATATGCTATACTATTGTGCCGAGCAGTGTTTGCAAATTTATTAAAACATATAAATAGAACATGCGAAGTAGAATAACAATAACTTTTATTAATATGAAAATTTATTACAACGTACAAAGAAGGGCTTAAACAAGCCTATACAAAAAATGAATTGCTAAAAGCAGCAATAGCATCCGCAATACAGATCAGTAAACGGTCAGGTGTCTTTTAAAACTCGCCTTCAAAGTCTCTCCAATCTCTGCCTCAATACTGTTCATATCAGGAGAGGAACCTTCTTTAGAAAAAGATGAAGGAGAAGGAAGAAGAATTAGAACATATGGAAGCACTTCAGCACGCTCTTGTCAGCAAGGGGCGCTAAGGGAAAAGAAGATGGAGGACATGAGCAGAAGATGGAGGAGATGAATGAAGAAGATGGAGGACATGAGTAAGAAGGAGGAAAAGAAGAGAGAAGAGATGGAAAGAAAAAGAAAGGAGCAAAAGAGGGAGAAGGGGAATCAAAGAATGGCGCCAGTGAACAAAGAGAGGAAGAAGCAAGGGCATTTAGTCCCTGCCTCAATCCTAACTCTTAGCACACTGGAGCCATATTAGGTATGCTCGTGAGAGAACGGGTGGAGATGATAATGGAGGTCTTCGACTCAGTCACACCGAAAGTGGGAAGTGACGAGTCCCTGCTTCGGATTTTGGCTAAAAGAATAGGGAGGCAAATCTTGAGCCTCCGCCATCCTTGCCCCGACCGAGCCATCTCAAGTTTTGTTAGGACATGGCGTTTTTGGGAGAGGAAGGGTTTATTCATGGCAGACTACTATGGTGGATGTATTATTGGATAGGGAATAACCAGATGGAAGAAATGAACTCTGAGAAGGGCCCGAGGGATTCAGATATGAGAAAATTGCCTTTTGTCTTCTCTCTTTATATAAGGAACGAAGAAAAGGGTATATACCACGTTCAGATCCCCAGGGAAATCTATAAAGAAGAACGCGTCGTTTCGTTCTCCTACGCCATCAGTAACCGTTAGATCTGGGAGGTCTCGTAAATGGGAAGATATTAAAGGCACGCTTTAGATAACCTAACGGCATAATGGCAACGTGCGCAAATTGAGGGAAACGTCTTGTAGACCGGCGCATTCCTCGGGGAGGTGAAGAGTCGCCAACGTTGATCAAGGGCTGAATTGAATGAACCGCAATAAAGGCTTGATATTACCAAAACCCACCTTTCCAACCAAGACGTTGGACAGCGGGGTTTTGAGGGGCCAATGTGGGGCACGATAGTTTGTGGGCTCGGCCCGCTCGCTTATGGGGAGTCCACAAGCCCCAAACTGAAGGAGGCCAGGGCCCAGGCTCAAAAATAGTAAGCCCAAAGTGGCCCGAAGATACAGCTGAGGACAGCTTAGTCCTCGGCAGACCCAAAGTCTCATTGATGAAAGTGGCATACAAGCAAACTTAAAAGATCAGAAAATATCTCGGGAAAATAGTCCTTAATACCCTTCATTGATATGACATTGCACCTAACAGAACCTGATTTTTAGGCTTTATTAACAATCCCCAACAATTCTGGGATTAGATTGACGGGACAAATATCAGTCCTGGAAAAATTGACCCTACACGTGGACGAGGGACAACAAACGTAGGCTAGTATAAAAGGAAAGGTAAACTAATTAGGGAGGGAGCCCCATCTCACTTCCTGGAAAAAACTCCAGGGATGAGAATGACCGGACAATATAAGTACACCACCACGAAAAACCCACCGCCGGGTAAACGGAGAAAGGCATTAGTGCTGCTCGGACATGATCCGAGGACTCCAATCCTTCGAGTTACAAAGTTGTAGAGCTTGGATATCCAGGCTGAAGCCTTTTCTTATCTGAATTTCCCTAAAGTCCGGTTTGGACCAAGGCCCCATGACCAGACGCCAGCCTTTTAAGCCCACTCTCTACAAATCTTATTGTGGGGGATCCTTCACGTGCGAGCCTAACGTAATCGTTGGGCTGTTTGGGAATCGTGTCCCTACAGTATATACTTTGGACCATGGGGACATTGTCTAAGTACTCCCAACCCTTACCTGCAGGCTGCATAGATTTTTTTTTTTTTTTTTAAAGATAAAGGCTGCATATATTTTATTAAAACAAATACTTAGATTCTAATACAACGGGAACAAAAATCACTCATAAAAAATTATTTTAAAATAATAACTTATTTTTTCTATTTTATATACTCATTTCTTAATATACTTCACGTTAGATTATATTTGATTTTTTTTTTTTAATGAAATTAAGCATGATATAGCCCAATTTCATCGACAAAGACTGAATGCCCATACATGGGTCTATTTCACCAACATGAGAATTGTGCGAGGACCACACAGCTAACACATTCTTAAAAAAAAGCTATGTTATTTGCAGCTTTTCTAACCCAGCAAAAAGAGCAGTCTTTCTTTATATTATACTTTTTGAATGGTACTCCATAATTGAATAATACAACTGACCTTTCTCTTTAAAAAAAAAAGTAATTCATAATTCATAATGATTTTTTTTTTTTTTTTTTTTTTTTGAGAAAGCAAACAATCTTGATATTTTTGAATAGTAGACATAATGATATTCAGTGCCAACATTTCAATTTAATTATTGGTCTATGGATTATGCAGGAACGGAGTCAGGAGTTTGAGTGAGAGGGGCTGGAGTATTGAACAAAACTCACTTGTTAATCAACTTTTTATAATTTTGCTTAAGAATTTTTGGAAACTAAGGTATCAGCATTTTATGGAATTGAAATATAAACAATTTTTAGAATTGAGATCAAGATTTTGAATTCTATTTCAAATTGACTATTGTAATGAAATTTTTTTTTTTTTTTTAGAGAGTTTTAACTTATGGTGTCCGCTCCTGATGATAGCTCTTTATCATCAGACCAAGACACCAATCAGTTTTTGGTATAGGCGGGGATTAAACCCCAGATCTCTTATACAATCATCAGAGACTTTACCAGTTGAGCTAACTAGAACCCACAAATGAAATATTTTGGTATTAATGTGTACTGATACACTGTTTCGTAGTTAATTAACATTAGATATATATATTGATTATTGAGACACACACACGACACACACCATTATTAAACTAAATGAAAGTATAATTTATAATGAATTTAATATATTATTTTACAAAAATCAAATAAAATGATTAGATTGTTATTAAAAATAAAGCAAATATGGTATTTTTGTATATAAACAAACATGTATGGTATTTTGTAAACTATGACTAAATCACTTTTTCTATTCACAATCCCACCCATTCTTGTTTTTACTGTTTACCTCACATCTTGTCTTTAAACAGGAGTTACCTACTTTTTGGATATCTACTTGCTCTTTTTTATCCGTGTGCCAACTAATTATCTTCTTCTTCGTCTTTTAAAAAAAAAATAATAATAATTTTATGTTTTTGTTAAATCATGTTTTTCATATTGTTCTCGTCTTCCTTTCTCTCATTGTGCCTCTTGATTATTTTAGTCAGACTCAAATCCATCATTTTTTTTTTCCTCTGTTTTAAATAGAGATGAACTGCAGCATATGTAGTGGTTCACAGAGTGGCCAACTGGCCATAAATTTATTTGGATCCAAAATGCCAGCAACAAGCTAATAATAAGCAAAAAGAGACCAATGATGACCAATTTTTTTTTTTTTTTTTTTTGGCTAATTGAAAATTAAATACACCTATAGAAAATTTTTTTCTCAAAACCCAGGGGGGGCCATGGCCCCCTTGGTCAAAGAGTAGCTCTGTCCCTGGGCTTGTGCTCAACTTTGTTGAATAATACTACATAATTTTGTTGTTGTTGTTGTTGTTTTTTTTTTTTTTGTTTTTATTTATTTATTTAAAGTTAATGTAAACCCTTATCATGCATTTTAAGAAACTTTTTATAGAAAATTGAAGAGGCTGACAAAAAGTTTTTCATTTTTTCATTTTCTAGTAAAAACTTCCTTAAAATGGTTTACTAATATATGCTCTAAAAGTACACGTTAGTAAAACGCTTTTTTGAAAGCCTAAAAAAGGGGGAGGGGGGAGGGGAAATTGCAGAAAAAACACCTATGGTTTGACTTGAAATCACTTTGCGTACCTGTAATTTGAAAAATGTCACTTTACCCACCTATGATAAGCACTGTTTGTCCTACGGTAAGCACTGTTTGTCTCCTATTACTCATCTCTGTTAAAAATATGGGTAAATTTATATTTTTGATATCCTTTTATATTTCTCTCATCCCAAAACATAAAAAAAAAACTAAAAAAAATCATGAAAAAAAAAATCTAAAAGTTAGGTTTTATAAAAGGTAAATGTTAACAAGTACCGTGCGATGCTTGTTAAGGTTGCACTAATGTGGGTCCTATTTAATAAAAAAATTGAATAAATAAAAGAAAATGACATAAAATTGACCTCACAATTTTTTTTTTCTCTATAAAGCTGGTTCCACAACCTAAAAGTTGCAAAAATATGATATAAAGATGCAGTAAAACTGAAAAAAAAAAGTACAATAAGCTGCAGTTAACGGGCACCTTACAGCACCCGTTAACACAACCCTTTATATAATTTAAGAACAATCATGATATTGTTCTTGTAAAAGTTAAAAATACTTAGTATTGGTTCCTCCTCTTACTTTTAATATCTCTCCCACAGACACATCAATTCCTCCCTTAGAGCATCCACATCAGTGAATGCAAACTTTCCTTCTATTTTGCACAAAAAAAAAAAACCACTTTTTCTATTTTACACACCCATTTTTACAAAACATCCACATCAATTTATCTATTCTACACATTTATTCAATAAAATATTCATTCTTTTACAATTTTTTATCATTCTCTCCCTCATCGCCTTTCTCTCACAGACCCAATCCGAAACCCATCTCTCCTTCATTGCCTCTCTCTCACAGACCCAATCTGAAACCCATCTCTCCCTCACCGCCTCTCTCTCTCACAGACCCAATCCGCCTCTCTCTCACTTTCTCATCAACCAAACAATAATTACAATCCTCCATTTCATAATAAAATAACCACAAAACATCCGAACAACATCCTAGATTTTCTCACAAACCAAACAACTCAGAGTTAAGACAAATTAAACAAAATTTTCTCAAATCCTCCCACCTCCACCACCACCACCACCACACAAACCACCATGAACGACTGTGAGATTTTAGTTGCACCACCACAAATCTTAAGATTTTAGCTCCGACAAAGCACTCGTTCATCACCTTGTTCATCGCCTCGTCGCTTCAATGGGTTCCGACGAAGCCAGCGACGCCAGTGACGAGGACGGTGAGGTCAGAATTGGTGAGGTCGGTGACGAGGATGGCGAGGGTTGGAGCTAGAGACAAGAGAAGAAAAAAGAAACAGAGAAAAAAAAGAAAAAAAAAAAAAGGAGAGCACTAGAGACAAGAGAGAGAAAAAAACTAATAAAATAATAAATGCAAATGCTACAGTAATTGTGCATATATGCACGGTTACTGTAGCAATTGTGCATAAATGCACAATTTTACACCCATTGATATGGGTGTTTTTTTGCTCAAAATGTGTAAAATGAGCAATTTTTTCTATTTTACACAACTTTGCATCAACTGAAGCAGTTGCTCATACTTTTCTATTTTCATAGGCTTTGCTGGTGTGGGATCCACGGCTGAGTTCATTAATAATTATTTTTTTGAACTTTTCATGAAAGGCAGGAGAGTCGTGCCATACATGGTTCTGGGAGCGATATAGCTGAACAATGTGCAAGTTTTCAATTTCAGACACAGTTGTCCTTGGTGCGTGAAAAACTATAGTTAAAAAATATCAAGGAAAGGCAATTGTTGGGACGAGTTGAATTTTTTAACTTATCTCCACTTTTAATTTATTTTTGTTACTATTTATGGGTCATATTGCACTTTTTGATACTATTCATGGATCACATTGCACTTTTTGATACAATTTAATTATGAGCCTCACTATACTATCCAGCTTTTTTTTAAACCTTTTTTTCTACACTTTCAGCAAAAAAAATTCAGTTTTAACTAAATAAACTGTTCCAAACGAAAATGTGTTGTACTTAAAATCAAACCTCCACATATCAGCATTCCCATTAGTTCCATATATTCACATGAAATTTTCTAGTTCCATATATTCACATGAAATTTCTATATGGCTTGAAGAATTGCTTTCCAAATTTCGCTGTTGTATAGCAGCCACATCAATTAACAACGTGACAATTACTCAGAATCTTTGATAGAGTCAAAATAAATAAAGGCATTGCAGAGGTGTGCAGACATTTTTTGCTGAATAGGTGTGCAGACATTGTTAATAAAGAAACTGGGTTTGGTGTAGTTAGGGCTTCTTGCATTTTCACACACTAAGCAAACAAATATCATTTGGTTGGATTATTTTTATTGTGCTAATGATGAGAAGAAAAGGAGTTATCAAGATTAGTTTTTTTTTTTTTTTTTTTTTTGAATCTATCAAGATTAGTTGAATGTTCTTAATTTTAATTGGATGATTGTTTTGGTTGAATGTTTTTAATTTTTTACAGAACCTAACTTTTAGATCTTCTTTTCTCATGATTTTTTAATTTTTTTATGTTTTGGGAGGAGAAAGACATAAAAAGGTAACAAAAATACAAATTTACCCTATTTTTAACAAAGGTGGGGTTACTGGAGACAAATAAAGCTTACCTTAGGTGGGTAAAGTAACATTTTTCAAACCATAGGTAAGCAGAGTGATTTCATGCCAAACCACTGGTGGGTTTACTGTAATTCCAAAAAGAAAAAATGTTTTGAACGGTCTTATTCTAAGATCATTCGCATCAATCTGTGTATAATAGAAAAATGTGTAGAACTTACATAGTTATGTCTTAAAAGACCCATATCAGATTGTATAATTATGTAAATTTACAAATTTGCTTCAGTAATTGTGTAAATTTATACTGACACTGTTTATTTTGCATTTAGTTATTTATTCTTTCTTTACATATATGAACAAAGAGAAGCAATTTTAAAAATCAAGAAAATTTGATATTTTAATGAAATATTAGTATAAAATAGATAATTTAATGTGAGATATTTTGAAAAAAGAGTATGTAAAATAAATAAAAAAAGTAGGTTCTTATGCTAAAATAGACATGAATTTCTGCATAGATTGATGTGAATACTCTAAGAAGATAATGACTGTAGGTGTGTCACACTAATTTTTTGCCCATTGCCTTCATCCAATTCGGTAGGGATCCACACATGTTATAAGATTGTCCCATAAGATAATTGCCCATCCCCAGGTGGTGAATAGTCACTTTTACAGGGGCTGAACATTTTGTTTCCTTCTATTACTCACATTCATTCAATTATTTCAACAAGTTATGATAAAATTAAATTTGTGTACCTGAATTTGTGAATTTGTGAAACGTGTCTCACAGACAAGTTACTGTTTTGAGAATTTGTGATAACTAGCTTCACAATCAAGACTTTTGCATAATAGTAACGTGTCGGCTCCTCATCTTGAAAAAAAAGTTCTTGCGACCTTTTCTCGCGCGCAAATTCTATGCCATCTAGTTTTGTCAAATTGGGTCATCATGTTTTTTCAAATACAGCAATTTCAATTGTCAATGTTTTGACCAAAAGAAAAAAAAAGACAGTGAATTGTCAATCAGTGAATAATCTATGGATTTTAGCCCAAAGTTTATCTCAAAAGAACTACTACGATGTCATTATATTAGTATAATATTGACATTGATAACATTATAAAGAAATATTAAAACTCAACAAGTTATAGTCCGTTTCTTATGCTTTCACTTTACTACCTGCTGAGGACGACTAACAAGTGTTTGTTATATCTTATCTGATCCTAATCGACCAACATGCCAATTGTTTTTCCTTCATGCACCTAAACTTCTAAAAATATGGTATATCAATTGGGAATAATCCATGGTATTATATTCTAAATGAAGTCGATCAGAATCCATTTTCTTTTTCCTCAGTGGAGGTCAGAATCCATGGTTTTATCAGATAAGGTGAAACAGAGATGGACAAAAGTAGTAATTGAACCGCCCCGCCGGGCTGATCTTTCATCTTGTATGGGTTAAATAATATGTTATGAGACAACGGGACACGCGCGCACGCGCACACACACATATATATATATATATATATATATATTAAAGACAATTATTTCTGACTTTTAAGCCTTTATGGTATACAATCACAAATTTATGAGAACTTTTTTATTTAATAATTATACGCATGGAGTAAATCTTGAACATAAAACCTTATTACTCTCCTTTAATAGTAGGGAGGAACTGCCATTTAAATACAAAATCTTACCCTATGTTTGTAAGGAAGGGATGATAGGAGACAAGAAGAGAGTAAAGACTCCCCCTGTTCCAAACATACCTATAAAGCACCTATGCTTAAGCTTTGAAAATCTGATTCTTTAAGTTTAAAAAGTAAGAATCAAGTCATTGAATAGTTCAAAAAGTTGCAATTGGGTCATTTTTATTTTTATCAATCAAATGTGACGGTCTAACAGAAATGGTTCTTGATATAAAGAAAGGAAAGAGAAACAAACAAAAGATCCAACAGCAAGAGATATGCAACTTTTTGGGTTTTTATTTTTTATTTTTTGCTGACCATAAAAAAATGTCACCCGGATAAACTATATATAACAACGCAAAAAAAAAAATTGCCACTAGTGTATATAACTTTCTTAAATCATGAAATGTGAAGATTTGGAAAATGTTAAAGCATACTCCAGATTGTACTACTTTTAACATTTACAATTGAAATAAATATACTTGGGTGAATTAAAAAAAAAGTATATAAATGAGTGTTTTTGTTATATTTTACTATAACTTATAACCCCTCGCCTGTACGTATGGTGATGTGTCCACTAATAACACCAACTCCCACTTAAAAATCACCATGATATTGGCCAAGCAAACTGATGGAATGATTTAATTGCAACTTTTTTGTAATGGTAACTTTTATAAGTTTTCGAGAATTTTAAGACGTGTATGTTTGTGAACAACTTATCTATATATATATAAAACCGAAGTTTTTAAAGCTTCCACAATTTTCCACATCAGCATTATTAAAAAGTTTCCACAATTTTCAACGTCAGCATTATTAAAAATAAAAAATAAAAAAACTATTTTTAATCCAAAAATTTCAGTTAAACAGTTTTGTAATATTAGCCTCCACCCGATAGTTGTCTAATATCATAGTCTTCACCTCGATCCTCTCTCTCTCCCTCAAGCACAACCTGTCTCTCTCTGTGTTGAGTTTTTCTCTCTCCCATGGCAAACCCAAATACAGACCTCATGGCTACAAACCCATACCCAAACACAGATCTAATGGGTACAAATCCATTTGCAATCCGTGGTTTCATTGTAAACCCCACCTCTAAATCCCCAACTCTCACCATCTATGAAGTTCCAAAAACGTCCCAAAGCCATCACCTCTCTCACCCAATGGAGTCGATACTGTACCGTACCGGCCGGTACGGTTGGTATTTTCCTTACCTAAGCTTAAAACAGTACCAAAACACTTGTGTTTCGTTCCGGTTCAAATATCGGTTATACTGAGTTGTTCCGGCTATACTGGACGAAATATCACATTTCGGCCGGAAAAATCATATCGGACCAGAACATGATTTTCAGTTTAAAAAGAAAGAAAAATTTTCAGATCCAATATCTCTCTCCCCTCTTTCAGTAACATATTAACTTACGGTCTCTCACTGTGTTGCTGCCGTCGCCAGAAAATCACCGCCACATTGCCGGAGTCCCATTTCGCTGATCTCCTTCTCCTCCCACTTCTTCATCTACTTCGTTAAATAACCCAGAACCTCTTTCTTGGCTTTTGTTTGTTTTAGTTTGGCTTTTCAGTTTCTTTTGTTTTGTCCTTCCTATTTATGTGCTTGACAGCTTTACCCAACTTTTACTACTAATAAATTCCAAGTTCCAACTTCAGCACCTTTATTATTAATTTATTTGAATAAAATAATTTTATATTTCTTTTATTGATTTGCGTCTCTAACACCCAGTCACGTGAACTTTCTTTTAATAAGTATTTTATTTATTTTTAATTTATGTATTTTATTTTTAACTTCAACTACGGTACACCAAATTGATGTATTTATTTTCAATGTTTCTTTTCTAATTAGTTATGTGATTATTAAACAAAGACTTAAAGAGTAAAATTCCTTAACCTCAAGCCAAAATCATTATGTCATGTGACCATAAAATTTGTGTTCGTATAACTATGCTATAGTAAATCTTCAATAGTATTTAAACTTGAGTTAGAATATCTAAACCTATTTCTGACCTATAATGTATGAAGTAAAACATGTCATATCAAGAACGAATAAGATATGTATAAAGAATAAGTATAAAGACATATTTTTAAGTGTAGATTAGGAGTTGTACATTAAGAATTATGTTCCGCCATCATGTATAAAAACAAACCATTCCATTGTTTATTGAAATAGTAAGAGAAAATAGCATAATATCTTTCAAGGGGCCAACAAAGAAGCAATGGTGCAGCCCATGCCTTTATTTCCTTGAGAATTTTTAGATATTGTAGTAAAAGCCATTTTGGTAGCTGTTGTATCTCTATTTACTACCAATTACCTGAATAACAGTTTCTTTAGTTTGCGAAAGTGGGGGTGTTTATAACTTATTTGGATGAAATTAGTTAAATCATTAAATTATTATCCCTAGGGTTTATTATGAGTTTCTTCCTTTATATTTTTGTGACAAATTGTATTCTCTTAATACTTTTTTTCCCTTAAGCTCTTATATTTTAACTTTTTTGTGCTCATGTAAATTATGAGTATCATCTACGTTCTAGATTATAGAGGAAAATGAATATATTTTTTTTAATTAGTAAGATAATGAATAAAAAAATAGTTAAATGATATATTTGCCTATCAAGGTTTGTGTTCTATCATAAAGTAAGCATTCATATAAATATATATATATATATATATATATATCATTCAATTAATCTAATTTTTTGCAATAATTGATATATAATTGTTAAGTTTCATTTCAAATATAATAATACTTTCATAGTACGCTTTGAACCATAGTATGTAGAAGATGAAATCTTATTCTTTCCAAGTGATTATTAATTTGAGAAAGTAAATATATATAATTTTCTCTAAACAATCCCGTGCATCGCACGGGTTAGCGACTAGTTTAGTTGAAATTGAAAACTTTTTATTAAAAGTATTGTAAATAAAGTTAAAAATTAGCTGAATAGTACAGTAAGACCCATGAATAATACCAAAAAATGCAATAAAACCTCTAAATAATAGTAAAATAAACTGAAATTGCAAATAAGCTGAAATTTTCAACTTATCCCAAACGCATCAAAATTTTCATTCAGCATTAATTGTAGCTTGAAGGACCATGTGTTATGTGTACCAATATATTTACTTTCTAGGCTTTGAACATAAGTTCTGCACACCTAACATCAAAGATCAAATGCTTTTAATATATATATATATATATATATATATAAAAGATCAAACACGTGTGTGTCCAACAGTCAAATTAAGGTGGTTCTTTGAGGATAGTCTCTCCTTTCATATACGACTGGTTCCCATGCATGAACCCCCATCTCCTTTTTGTACACGTGTGTGTCCAACAGTCAAATTAAGGTGGTTCTTTGAGGATAGTCTCTCCTTTCATATACGACTGGTTCCCATGCATGAACCCCCATCTCCTTTTTGTTAATATATATATAGGCCGGCCAAGTTGTGAATTGTAAAAGACGTACTGAACATATAACAAACATTAGATTATGTTTTCTATAATAATGGCGTCGATTAGGTCTCTCCTCAAAACACTTTTCGATCAATTCATCCACAAAGATTTCCATGAAGCCGTTGCTAAGATGACTCTCATAGACGCTTTCCTCTTCCTTGTAATTACTAAAACTTTACCTTATAATGCTTCATTGTTTTTACTTCAAGTCACAATCTTATATTAGTTATTAGTGTGTATGTGTGTGTTTTATTTTTATATATTTTTTGACATTATATATCTTTCATGTTAACTTAACATTTTCCATGCATGCAGATTGTTCACTCCATTGATAAGTTGGGGATATGGCCTCGATTACCAGTGATCTTAGGTCTCTTCTATCTGGGAATTCGCCGGCACCTTCATCAAGAGTACAACTTGTTCAACGTCGGTAGATCTGCGGTCGGGGTTCGGTTTAACCCCATGGATTATCCATATAGGACTGCTGATGGAAAATACAATGATCCCTTTAATGGAGATGCCGGCAGTGAAGGAACTTTCTTTGGTAGAAATGTTCTTCCTGTTGATCAAAAGAAGAAGGTATTAAAAAAAAACAAAGAAAGAATAATGTAATTCTCAGCTGGGGGACCCTATGATTACCATATCATATAAATATCTACTCTAACCCTATGTCTTAATCAAAATTCTATCACCAAAAGTTTTATTTTATTTTATTTTTTTTTTAATTCTTAATCTTAGAGTATGTGCTTCTGCCCTTTTGAGAGTTTTTCACCACATGATCAATATATAGTAGATTTGTTTTTTTCTCATATCTTCAAAATTCATCAATTAATATTATTAAGATAATTTGTTTACCAAAAGTCCTAAGGATTTTTTTTTTTTTAAAGTTTTATTATTAAAAAATTACTTTAGCAATCTCCAATTATTTATTGTTTTGATAAAATTCCAGTAGTAATAATGATGTGCTCTTTCACTTAGCTTAATTAATATTTGGGTATTCATATTGTTGCTTCCTAATGTGTGACAATGGTTTTTTCTTTTATATATATATATATATATATATATTCTATTTTTGGTGAGTTATTTCAAAAACTAGAAAAACAAATTATTTAATTCTACAAATTAATTAATAATATATAATAATTCTTCGGTTTGATATTTTTTTTATTATAGTTAGCTTATTGGTAAGGTCTATAATGATTAAATAAGAAGTCTGGAGTTCAATTCCTGCCTACACCAAAAATCGAATGGTATCTTGGTATGATGATAAAAAACTATCATCGGGAATAGACGCTATAAGTAAAAAAAAAAAAAAAAAAAACCCTTAATACTTGTTCCTCCATCATGTGACTAACAGAAATGCTTTGTCACAAAAGAGTAAGTCTACTTCTACAACAATTTTCACAATTTTTGCCACAACTTGCTTACATAATGAGTTGTAAGTAGTGGAAATAAAATGGTAGGTTCATGATTCAACCACTCACGACTCGTCACGTGGCAAAATTGTGGCAAAGTTGTGAAACTAATTATGTACTAGATTTACTAGTCACAAAAGCTCACTGTGGTCATAACATATATTTGTTAACGTTGTTCCTCCGTGATGTGACTAACAATGAGTTTTTAATATTTTTTTATATTCTATTTTTGTAAGCATTTTTATTGGTATTATCTTGATTTTTGCTAAGCAAGCGATGAATTTCATTGGAATACTTTTAATTAATCAATAGCAAAATAATGATTTTAGCTAAGGGTGCAAGATGAAAACACAAGATTGGAAGCAATTAATTCCAAAAACATTAATCAATATAAACTAAAAATAAAAAATTAATTAAAATATAAATTTGGACTCTAAGGTAAATATAAAATTTAAAAAAATATATATTTCTTAAGAAGTTAAATTTAGTTAGTTTTCATCGTTGAATTTTGAAAATTTGACATTTTTCTATAATTTCTTTAATTCTTGATATTCTTAAATATGTATATCTCAATTAATATATGTTGGACTAAAAAATTATTCATCCCTTGATATCCCATCTAATTTTGCAATAAAAAATTTAATTTTATTATTCATAAATCTATTCAGAAAACGTACCTTAAATTTTCTATATATTTCTTAATTTCTTTTAAAAATAAAGGTGGCAATTGTATTCTTGCATATCTTACTTTTTAAAATAAAATAAACTAATGAAAATAAGTTCATTTATGCACACTCATATGATGATTTTCTATTCAAAATTTATTAATTAAAATTATTATAATAAATTTCTGTAGTTGAAATTTTAATTTATTATTATTAAAAATTCTTAGAAGCTTAAAAGGCATCCAATTGAAACCTTACTATAGAAATATTTAAATAAATTTTATTATTTATTTAATGACTTTTTTTCAGAAGATATCTATTTTATGATTGAATAGCATTTTTCTTTCACAAACTTATATAATATAATTAGAATTCAGTCTTTCATGTCATACTTATGTCATATCGTAGTTCACTATAAGGGGTATGGCTTGTGAGTTGTGAGGATATGTTATATCTTTTTTCTTCTTTTTTTCTTCAAAATTTATTAATTAAATTACTAATATAATTTTCTATACCTTAAAATTTATTTCCAAAATTTTAAAAATTAAAAGACCAAACCAATTGAAAACTATTATTTGAAATCTCAAAATTTTTTGTTATTTATTTTATGAACAATTACCTCGATCATCTTATAATATTAATTTCTACAATATGTAGCTAATAAAACCAGATCCAATGGTAGTGGCCACAAAGCTTCTTGCTCGGAGAAAATTCATAGACACAGGAAAGCAATTCAACATGATAGCAGCTTCTTGGATTCAGTTTATGATACATGATTGGATCGATCACTTGGAAGACACCAAGCAGGTCTGTTGCTTAGTGTATATACAACACAACACGATTAAGAATACAATTTATTGAAAAATTGACAATGCTTATAAACGTGCACATCTTATCTTTTGGATAAACTATCACAGATTGAGCTGACTGCACCTAGAGAAGTTGCAAACCAGTGCCCTCTCAAGTCATTCAAGTTTTACAAGACAAAGGAGGTTCCAACCGGCTCTTACGATATCAAATCTGGTGCACTAAACATTCGTACACCATGGTGGTAAGAAATTAGTTTGAATTTCCATAATTTAAATATTAGAGTATTGTACTTATAAGTTCTAGACAAAATGCCTAAATCAAAGGGAGGCTTGTTGAGTAATAAAGACTTAAAATTGTAGTTGCCAAAAAAAAAAACACCCATGCATGTTGCTATTGGCTTTCAGTTTTCTCTTATTAGTTACTTCCAAAGACACTTTGAATTTTTGAACTTTCTTTCTTCTACCATTTTGCATGGTGTTTAGGGATGGAAGTGCTGTTTATGGGAGCAATGCAGAAAAGTTGCAAAAAGTAAGAACTTTCAAAGATGGGAAGCTTAAAATATCATCAGATGGGCTTCTCCTCCATGAGAAAGATGGAGTTGCTGTGTCAGGAGATGTTCGTAATAGTTGGATTGGTGTCTCAACATTGCAAGCCCTTTTCATTAAAGAACACAATGCAGTCTGTGACGCTCTCAAGGTAGTACTTTATGACCCATAAAGGAAAATGTCAATTACTTGATTTTAGGGATTTGATTAGCTTATCATGTGAATGAGTATCATTTTCAACTTACTAGTTAAACTCAGAACTTCTTTCATTTTTCATGATGTTTTTAGAGAGAATACCATCACTTGGATGATGAAGAGTTGTATCGTCATGCAAGGCTAGTGACATCTGCAGTTATTGCTAAGGTCCATACCATAGATTGGACGGTGGAGCTCCTCAAAACTGATACATTGCTTGCAGGGATGCGAGCCAATTGGTAATCTTTATCTTTCAACAAAGAAATTTATTTAACTAATTTACTAAATTAATCATCTTCTCTATATCACTGTGATAAATATTAAAAGCAAAGAAATGGTGGTTTCTGTGGTTTATTTTCAAGATCACACAATAGAAAATGAAAATTTGTACACAAACTTAATTGCATGGAACCTCAACATGTCATTTTTTGCATTTCTAAATCATGGACTTCAATTTCACGTATGATACTTTTAAGTAGCATAATATGTCTCAACTATAGAATGATTGTAAACCCCAAATGACTATTCAATATTCAAGGTTAATTTGTTCTGATGGTTTTGGAAAATCCATTGTAGGTATGGTTTGTTGGGAAAGAAATTCAAGGACACATTTGGACATGTTGGAGGAGCCATCTTAGGAGGTTTCGTGGGTCTAAAGAAACCAAATAATCATGGTGTTCCTTATTCATTGACTGAGGAGTTTGTTAGTGTTTATCGGATGCACTCGCTTTTACCCGATCATCTTCATTTAAGAGACATCTCAGCTGCACCCGGGCCAAACAAATCTCCGCCATTGTTCGAAAAGTATAACTCTATTTCGTTCAGCATCACAATTAGTTCATGAAATTTTTCGTGGATATTGTTTGTTCACTAGAATTTTTGTCCTAATTACACTCTTGGTTTTCAGGGTTCCTCTACCAAAATTGATTGGTCTTAGAGGAGAAACGGCCTTGGTAGAAATTGGGTTTGAAAAGCAAATGGTTTCAATGGGCCACCAAGCTTCTGGGGCCCTGGAGCTTTGGAACTATCCTACATGGCTTAGAGACCTTATACCACAAGATGTGGATGGCCGAGATAGGCTTGATCATGTGGACTTACCAGCCCTTGAAGGTAGTAAGCTAATCTTGATCATTTAATTTAATTTATTTACCAGCTTTTAGAAATTCAATGTGTGAAGCTTATTTCCAATGCTTTATAATGCAGTGTATAGGGATAGGGAGAGGAATGTTGCAAGGTATAATGAGTTCCGTAGGGCATTACTATTGATACCAATTTCAAAATGGGAAGATCTAACGGATGATAAAGAAACAATTCAAACGCTTGAGGAAGTGTACGGTGATGATGTTGAAGAACTCGATTTGCTTGTGGGTCTCATGGCAGAGAAGAAGATCACAGGGTTCGCAATTAGTGAAACAGCTTTTATAATATTCTTACTAATGGCAAGCAGGTAATAAAATAACTTCACAAATATACAAGGAAAATAGCACAATCATTCATGCATGCGTTGTAATAAAAGGAAAAAGGATCCAAATTCACTAATATCCAATTTTTATTAAAAAGAAAATTTTGAGAGGTGAAAGAACAAAAAAAGTCATCATAATATTTTAATTACCACTTAGAGGTGAAGAAACTAGGTGGAATGTCATGGTCTAATGAGTTATAATATTTTGACCTTTTGAGTTGTCATGGATGCAGGAGGCTGGAAGCAGATAGGTTCTTTACAAGCAATTTCAATGAGGAGACATACACGAAAAAAGGACTTGAATGGGTTAATAATACAGAGAGTTTGAAGGATGTGCTAAAACGTCATTATCCAGAAATGGTAGAGAAATGGATGAACTCTACAAGTGCTTTCTCGGTGTGGGATTCACCTCCAAATGCTGACAATCCAATCCCACTCTATCTTCGTGTTGCTCAGTGATTCTCATTTTTCACAACCATGCATATGGCTTAAAGTTACTGTCTCTATTTTACCTTCTGCCTTAAAAAAAATGTAGAACTACTTCAATAAACCACTAGCTTAAGAAAAAAATGTAGGACTACTTCAATAAACCATTAGCTCTAAATAAGGGAGATACCATTTATTATGTAACACTATTTAGCATTTAGTATTTACGATCACTTTTTTTAATCCTTATAATTTAATGTTATTTGTTTCATTATTTACCATCACTTCCTTCTAATACTTATCATTTTTGTTGGGCTGTCTCTCTCTCTTACATGAATGTGAAAAGTGAGCAACATTCTCCACAAAGAAAGAGGCCAAAATGGGCATTTGCCCCTTTCTCACAAACTTTCCAGCATTTTATCCCCTTTCTCAAACTATTTAGGGATGTGCCCCTGTTACTCGACATTACCATAATCGAGTTCTTCATAAAACTCGATCATAACTCGAGTTCTTCATAATCAAGTTCTTATTTTTTTTAATCCGTACATAACTCGATTACTATAAAATCAAGTTATATACTCGACTATATAATTATCAAGTTATAAAGCAAAATTGATATCTATAGAATCAAGTTATGCCCGTGTTATAACTTCTCCTCCCATTCAGATTGTCTTGTTTTTAGTCTAAATTGAATTCCACTGCTGCTCCACAGATCCACAACTGCATCTGGACTAAACTAAAATTTGTATCACCTCAAGTAAAAAACCCATACCAGAAATTTATGGCAATGGTATTTTCATTTGATATTGTACTGAATTTTTTTTTTTTTTTTTGGTTGAATGAGTGTTATGTGAGTACATTGGTGTGATTTTGGTTGTTTGTTCTAGTAAATTTTTATCACAAGAGAATGAGAATCTTTACCATAGCAAGAAGTAATCAACTATATAACTTATTTTTCTTAGATTGTTATAAGATGGTTAGTGAAATGAAGGATAACACATAATTATAAGAATATAATAAGTAGCATTTATGGTCAATGCAAAAGCAATAAAAGTGGTTACTATAGATGAAATTGTATGCTAGTCTCCCTATCTATTATTTGTTAATATGCATTCATAGTTGGTGGGACTCACATATCATGCATTAATGCATTCCATACTTTAGTTAAACATAGATAATCATCATTGACAACAACACTACGTCTTACACAGAATGTCTAGACATTAACAACGTCTAATTTTTGTAGGTAAGAATTTCTAGAAACCATCATTACTTGAATCTGAGAAGTCTGAAATATCTTTATCATCGTCTAAATTAGTAATTTCATTAATAGACTTGATGGCTCGCTCTTGCGCCTTCCTTGATAGATGTTTCCTAGCCTTTTGCACTGCATGAAAATGGTCTAGTCGCTTTTACATTTGATTGTTCTCCCGTTCAAGAGGAGCAAGTATGTTGGTAGGTTCGTCTCTAGGTAACTCGACTGACTGTGCCTTAGGAACTCGTAACCCATGCCATCAACAGTACACCTCCAACTCATACCTCTTCTCGTATAGCTTTGACCATGGTTGTTCTGCTGTGATGAACTCTATTATGGTGGTATCTGTACTCAGTTATGCAGTTCTGCCGACCATGATATGTCCGACGTTTCCTAGGCTCTCATATATAGGTGTATATTGGAATATTAATGAAATCTCTTTTCTTTCCAACCCATTTCCCTCCATAGTGGTCTGTGTATGTCTATAGTTGTTACTCTACTAGAACTTGTGATGATGCATTTGTTGAAGTAAATCCAAACTTGTTTTGCACCGTAGGTTTTGAGCTTGAGGCATTGCAACTCATAGTTTAGTCAGTCGAAGAAGCTAATGGGATAGAAATAATCCATTCAGTATTGTGGTGCATTTGTAAGCTTATCTAATGGTCCAAATATAATTAAAAAAAAAATTTATATATGAGTAACAAAGCTTGTCATGTCAGTACAGGCTGGAAAAACGATACATGAATGGGAGTACCCATGCTCCTATTGTTACAGTATATTTCCACATGTGTACAGTAGTATACGTCAATTATATTTGCATAGTTGCAGTGTGCTTAACCAAATCCTCATCTCTGATTCACACAGTGCCATGCATTATGCATCCTTGTACGATTATTCTTTTGTTTATGTTACGGGCCACATGATAGATCTAGCATGTAAACTACATCAATTTAGAATTGTTTTAGTCATGTACCATGTTATGCAGCTATACATTATTTACTAACAGTTGATGCACATTGTTAACTCGATCTTTTGATGTTATTGTAGTCAGCGTCAATGGGTGACCCTTATCGCTACAGGCCACACGATGTGTTCACCGGGATGGGTCGTTGTTGGGTATTAGAAGATGAATTTAATTATCCAATCAATCCCAACTTGCAAAATAGTGCACAAGTCCACAATATCATGAAGGCTGAGTAGGACTAGTTACTCCGTGAACAGGAGATGTTTTATGATGAGATAGTTGATTATAAGCTACCAGTGCCCTAGCGATTCGCATTGCAAATGCCAATAGACACTATAGACGAACTTCATAAAGTATTGTGTCGCATAAGAGAAGAAAATAATCGAATGAAGATACGTCTCAATCGATATCGGACCTAGGTGGAGATTCGAGAATCAGTGGAGTGTAAGTTGTATAAGCATGCACGATACATGCAATCACTTCTTGTAGCAAACATGTATCAATTGGATGTGGAGATGCCAGATGAAGAGTAATCGTGTTGTGGTCCACTCGCACTTTGACGTATGACTACTTATAGCAAAGAGGTAGGCAAATTATTAGATGCATAACACATACATAATACCTAAATTTTCCTACACATGATGTTGGTCGATATGCATGACTTGCATATCGACCAACTAACACATACATGCATAACACATACAACGTACATATTCTTACACAAGATACCATCAATATGCATGACTTGCATATCGACCAATTGGCATTACCAACATTGATAACATAATTCTAGAGATAGTACGCACCCCACATAGAATCTAGATAAGCGATGTAGTACATAGATATTCATTTAGACAAGTAGTCCTCGTAGCCGAGGACACTATTACATTCTGCTTGGGTGAGCTACCTGTTGGTTGCAGCAGCCTGTTCTTCTGCAAGATGTAGTAGGTGATACCTGCACCTACAAAGGAACATTAGGTTGTTTTTCTTTCGGATTTTGGCAACGGCCTGCCTACATTGCTCCATGTTTCCCCTTGGCATTGTTAACGAGATTCGATCCTCCAAAGGTACCCCGAGTAGAAGGAGATCATTATGTAGAGAGTTGGACTCGTTCATGCGGTACTCCCATTCTCACTGAAGTCCTACATAATATTCCCTCTCATTGTTATCTCTCTCCCTCTTGTAGTTATCAAGAAAACGGGGTAGGAGCCAGTTGCGCATCGGCATTACAAAATGTGAATTTGACTGAGGTATATCTAGATCTGATGCTTACACAACTATATATAGAAGGATTGCATGGGCAACTGTATGGTATGGTAGTGTCGGCCATGTCCAAGTTGTTCAGTTAATAGTAATTGGTACATAAGTCAGCTTGATTAATTAATATGACTACACTGGGTGCAACAGTTCATAATTGGTATAGGAGTAAGCTCAACTGCATAATAGTAATTGGTACATGTAAGCTGTTCACTTGATATGACTAGACTTGGTGCAGCAATTCCAAGTTAATGCAATGAAGTGCATCAGGTAATAGAAGTATACACATGAGAATAATAGTAGGGCTTGTGTTTGATCTGACTGGACAGGGCGGAACAATGATGGGATGTCAGGATGTGCACACATAATTGAGAAAATGACTCGACTCAACCGTAACGTTTGTTGGCGTGTGTGGTGTGCCTGATGTGGTTGACATGACTGGTCTTGGTGCAACAGCGGTAGGTCTATGCAGTGTAGTGCAGAAGCATGCGTAATGAATCACGTGAATGTGTTTCTATCTCAGTGAGCATGGTGAAACTGTCAGAAGCTTTGTGTTGCTGTGGAAAAGTAGGCCGCATTAGTCATTTAAACTGTATTCACATGATTTGGTTTGATATGACTGGAATTGGGGCAATAGTAATGAGCTGATGAGGGTACTGTGAGAAAGTTTGCGTACATACTCACGTGAAGCAGTTTGATAGGACTAGACTTGGCGCAAAAGTAGTTGGCGTATCGAGTTACTCTATTTTGTTTTGGGAATGACTTGGCGCCCGTTGTAGTTATTATTGTTATTGTAGTTATTATTACTATTGCTGGTCTCTAACCCGTGCAATGCATAGACCAATTGAACAACACAATGAAGAAATGATAGTGAATAGCATTATAAGACTTCTATAAGATTAACATCCATATACTCCATTCCAATAGCGCGAAAGTAAAACAATCAATATTTCATAAATAAAAAAACTGTTAGACCTAATGCGAAAATGCATGAGGTTGTGCCAAGTGTCGCTCTATTTTTATTATTATTATTATTATTTATTTATTTTTTTTTTTACTGTTACGTAAAGCATGACCTAAACATATTTTACTGTTATCTCATTAATTGTGTAAACTAATTGCACTGCAAGGATTTATCAATAAATTTCGTAATGAAAATATGATTCATGAGGTACAGTCCACACGGGGACCAAATTCAAAATAATATAAATGCTGATTTAAGAGGGACAACAATATCCAATATTGAACCCATACATAAAAAAGGACTAGTCAATCAATGGAAAATACATGACTGAAAAGCAAAATCTACAATAAAAATAGTTGTCTGAAGTCAAGATATAGCTTGATCCATTGCTCTAAGGAAAATCTCCTAGGTGGTTTATCGACAATATCAAACCCTGTAAACTAACTGTACTTTCACAAACCTTCAATATGTATTAATAATTACTATAATCTAATAACATGTGAACACTGTAAACAATTATGAAATAAATCTCATTTACATTTTTGGACCTACTTGATATTTTATATAATCACATAATAACATAAAAAATTCTTACAGTTAGAACCATTTCAATATTACTAATAATAATAACGATGGACATAAAACTAACCATCATATTAATATATCAAATTACTTTTCACAGATACTATGTTTTTCAAACTGCCACTAAAATAACAAAATATACAACTAGCTGAAAGTCACCACACAGAACTATCATGTAATTCTCCAACTATGCTACAGCAACTACAAAAACTTTGTCTCCCCCTTAGGTACAATGGCCAAGGGCAATCATTAAGGGTCAGATGGTGGAGAAGGTAGAGCAAGACATCTATAGTTATCTAAGTCCACTCGCAGAGCTGCAACCTCAGCAAGAAGACCATCTAAAAATTGCCCATGGACTGCCTGAGTCATCATAATGGTCTCCATCATAGCACGAAGAGAGGGAGGATGAGGGCTTCTATACGCTGCAGCAGCAGTGTCAACATCTACCTCATCATCACCATCCTCGGCAACAGCAGCTGTGGGATCCCCATACATGTCCTGATTTGGAACATCTCCAGTAGTGGACCATACTCATGGTCTCTTGGATGAACCAACACTGGGGTTGACAAACTTCATTTGGGCACTTCCTTGTTTCAAAAATTTGGCTCCTATAGGGGCAAGGATGTGGAACAACTCTTGGGAGGGAAAGTTCTCTAATCCTAAGTATTTGAGGACCCTATAGATGAAAACTGGGAAGAACAAAATATGCCTCTTATACTTGCTCCTACGCACCTCCACAATGGTTTCAATGAAAAGGGAAGGAAAACAAATGGAACTATCAATGATAAGGGCGTAAAGAAAGAAACACCTGTCTATAGGGATTGTATGAACATGAGAGATAGGGAAGATGTTGTGACAAGCTATCCTAGAGAAGATATAATTAAGCTTAGTTAACTCACTTGAGCTAATACTTGGGTTAAAACCCCGAGTGATTGATCTTCTACAAAGAACATCCATAACATCATCAATACGAGGAGACTCAGAGTATGGATAAGTAGGTCTACAAATTATAGGTATATCAAGAGCATTGGATATGTCGTCCCTAGTTATTGTAAAGCATACACCACGTATCCACGATGTCAATCTGTGACCATAGCAAATATCCTCACGCACCGAAAGATTTGAATAGAATTCTCCAATTCAGCTGGAGGGGGTTGTATATTTGTACACAAAGATAGCCAATGCCTAGACTATAGATTCCCAGGAATAGAAGGATGCAATTCATCTAGATTGATTTGCCTTTCTCCCCAACTAGACCTATGCTTAATCAAGGTTTCAAAGGTTTGCTCATTTGCGTGCGTGTGGAACCTTAATCGATCAAACACCACTTTAGGTTCGGATCCAACTTTGGATTTTCCCCTCTTAGCCCTCCTCGGAGCCAAAACTAACTGATGGTCAATAGTGGAAACACGATTAGCTCACAAAAAAACAAAACCAAAAACCGCATTACAAAGAGATAAACACAACACCCACATTCTAATCCTCCTACTGCACAAGATGCATAGACACACATTATGCATGAAGTACTACTTCAATAGACCCTAAATATATTTCGCAGTCATCTTGATTAGGAAACAATACTAATCAAAGTCTTAAACAATTATTAACAATAGCTTAAAGGGGGAAAACTACTTCCAAAAATACTCATCAAAGTAACAATGAATGTTTCAGCACTAATTACTCATTTCCCAACTTCGATTAAATTTGTTCATACTTTCTCACTCACCAACACACAAACAGCATCGGGGATAAATATATACACACAAACACGTACTCATTTCCCAACTGTACCTTCATATATTATATTTTTTATTTTCGTCTTGGTTTTCCTAATCCATCAACAGTACATAATATGCTGAACCAAACCAAACTATTAAAGTCATGAAAGGTATAGAACCTATCAACAACTACGTTTGCAGTGACTCATATAGAACAAAACTCCCACGTTCATGAAAATCCCCAATTTCGCATGCAAACTCACATTCTAATCCTCCAACTTCTGTATTTCATTAGAGACCATGACATTTTTCAATGAGATGTATAAAACCTGTCGACAAAATGCATACACAAGGGCACATTAACCAGTTCTGACATTTGCACCCACAATCATGAAATCCCCAAATTGCCAAGCATGCATTATCAGCCCTAGATTTTTAGTTTTCAACAAAATCTAATGTACTTTTTGCAAGAACAAAGTAGTAAACAGGCAAACAACATTCATACTACCTAACCCATTAGGCACTGCAGAGCCAAACACCCAATTTCATCACAATCTACATAGGCAATGAAGTTTGAAGCAGAGAACAAAAATTGGAGAATAATGCACCACCATGTGTAATTTTAAAGACAATAATGGTTAAAAGAGTCTTACTACATAAAATTTTCGAAGAATTTGTGTGGGAAATTGTCAATTCTAGCCAAATGTGTCGAGAGCAATCGAAAAGTTCCACCTCCCTTTGCTGCAGATTTTGCAGAAATGGTGAACTTATCTCCGTGGGTTAGGGCATAACTCAATTTATTGGTGATCGAGTTTTTATAAGTAACTCGATTTTCAAGTTATCGAGTTACTTAAAGCAACTTACCTCGATAACTCAAGAATCGAGTTACTCCCTGTTGCTACCACGTCCAACCTAGAACTTTGAACCGATCCAGATGCAATCCAGGAGGAATCCAACTGTCTAGATGGGTCTTGTGAATAACTCGATTTCGCAATGATCAGGTTACGTGCAATATAACTTGATTACAAAAAAATCGAGTTACTCCTTGTTACTACCACCTCTAGCCCAGGACTTTGGACCAATCTAGATGCAATCCAAGAGGAATCCAAGTGTCCAGATGGTTCCTGTGAATAACTTGATTTCCCAATGATCGGGTTACGTGCAATATAACTCGATTACATAAAAATCAAGTTACTCCCTTTGGTTCCAGGTCCAACCCTGGACTTTGGATTGATCCAAATGCAATCCAAGTATCCAGAGGGGTCTTGTGAATAACTCGATTTCCCAATAATCGGGTTATGTGCTATATAACTCGATATCTTATATATCAAGTTATTTGAAGCATCCATATACAGCCTTAAACTAAGAACTCATACAGAACTGTTCACACCTATACTAATTTTACCTGTTTATTCGTCATAAAATTTTACCTATTCACAACCACTTTCACAAACAAATCATTTATATAGTTCCAACCACTTCCATAATCAAATCATCCATACAATTCCAACCACATCCATGAACAAATCATCCCTTCATTTCCTACCACATAAATAAAAAAAACATCCATAAAATCTACAAAGGAAATAAAGAGCCATTATACTTTTAAACCATTGAACCAAGTTGTTCACAATGTAAGTACAACCATTTACATATAAATGATGTCTTCTCATAGTTTACAAAAAGTGATTTGAGTGCAAGTAGCACCACAAAAACTGTCTCTTTGCCACAAATCCCATATTTGCACAAGTACATAGAAAAATACATCAGTACCGCATCTACTAGAAAAAGCAACTACTTGAACAACTAATCAAAAGATTGCCCAAAGTTAAGCTAAATTTGATACATTGATATTATTATCATGGTTCCAATCTAAAACTTACTCCAGGAATGTTAATTACAACTTATATAATTTAATATCTACAAATGTAAGTGAACACTAAATTCGCCAATTAAAAATCAACTCCTTCGTCCATTATTAACCAATAAATATATCATCGTAGTTTAGACCTCTAGCATCATGCACACCTAAACATGTGAATTCATAATGTCGGCACAATGCTTGTAACAAGACTAATTGACAATAGATGATGAGAATAGCTTATGATATATCCCCCTTTGTTACAATGACTTGTAATTGTTACCTGCTATGTAGTACTACGGCTTGTTGATTTCACATTTTGAGTCAGACATTTACGACGATTATGACCCTCCTAGCGACACAACCCACACTCTGACTTCAATCTATTCTCAATCCACAAAGAGGTTGGTAATTCCCTATCCTCGTCATCCATTTCATTGCGTATTCTCGTGGACTTAGGCTGACCTTTCTTTCGGATCAACTACGGGTTTGGCATCATTGTTCTCCTTTCATTTGAATCTGGCCATTCTAACCTATCTTTCAATGGTTAGAATATCAGCTCATAGCTATGGTACCGTTTGGACACACGGTAGAAACGATCCAAAAACTCCATCACATCGTGTTTATACTTAGCACAAACTGCTATTAAGTGTGAACAGGGGATCTTGTATGCTTCCCATTTCCCGCATGTGCACGTCATCTACATGAGATCAACCTTATGGGTGTGAGCTCCCCCGCTAATAGCCAAAAGATTAGACTGTGTCTCCATTGTATATAAGTGCTTTTGCACGCTCATCCTTCTAACGATATGGAGCTTTGTCTTCTCTTGATTTGCCTCAAACTTGTCATAGGCATATTTGCAACATTCTTGCCCCTCTTCCGTCTGCTCTAGGGTTTTGTTACGACGATCATCAAAGTACGAGTTCACCTTGTAAAATGTGAACTTCACCATTGCGATTATGGGCAAGTTGCGTGCTCCCTTAAGTACCCCATTGAAGCACTCTAACAGGTTGGTTGTCATTGCCCCATATTGATGCCCATGGTAATGTGCAAGTGTCCACTTTTCCTTCCCTTCAACCTTAAGATAGTCGTACGCCACCGGATTGACATTCTTGATTAAATCCATTGTGTTTTCAAACTTCCTAGCTTGATTCGCAGTTGCTGCCTTCCATACCAAGTTCTTCAACGCCAAACTATTGAACTTAGTGTTAACATTGCTTACTAAATGGTGCAGGTAATACCATTGATGGGTTAAGGATGCTTACAAATAGCTCCTAGTGGTGTCATCGAAGCATGATTTTATCCCATGATGCTTGTCGAAGATTATACACAAATTGGTCTGATCCGTAACATAGGGCAGCAGGCATGCCAAGAACCATCCCCATGTCTCTGTGCTTTATAGGAATAAGAAGCCAAAAAACGTGAGCCTTTTTACAAACTTCTTAAAAGGGGAGAGCGCCAGGGCGACGTCAAGGAGAACGTCGTGATGCCATCACTTTGGAGCGCGAGGCCGACAGAGCTTGCTACAAAGGAGATAAGAAAAGGCTCCGCAGAGGAGATCCGGTAACTGTTATGAATGTGGAGGAGTGGGGCATTTTGATCGTTACTATCCCAATGTTCTAACGCACGAATGCCGCTAGGGGAGTGCAGAATAGACCGGCTGAAGATGGAAGAGTGAACGTTGTGGAGCCTAGAGTGTATAAACCTCGTTGTTACCATCTGTTGCCATTGCTATCAATAGCTTTCCTTTGTACTTGCCATAGAGGTGCGTCACATCTATGCTTATCACCGGCCTGCAATGCCTAACCCTCTAATACACAGACCAAAAGCCTAAAACGTGGAGTTGAATATACAAGTCCCCAGGACACAGGGGTCGCACTTTAACAAAGTTACAGTGTCTGGATCTACATCGTCCAGTGCCGCTAGAAACCGTGGCAATTCTACGTACGACTCATCAAAATCCCCGTAAATACGCGCAATTGCCTTATGTTTGGCTTCCCAAACCTTGTACATAGTTACTTCATGCCCGTGCTTCGCATGCAGCATACTACGTAGGTCCTTTTGGATCTTGCAATGTCCTTCCATACATACTGCTCAAGTGCAATGGAAATGAACATTGAATCCATCATTCGTCCATCAGTCACTACCTGGAGAGATGTGCAACTGTGAGGACCCTTACATTTATTGATTAACCGCATCACGTGCTTCTTGCTGCAAATAGCCCGAATTGACCACGAGCATGCATCATGTATACACCACACTACCAGCCTATTGGTGTCAGATTTGATGTACTTGTATTGCTTATTATTCTCTAGAGAGTAGAGGGTCAACACGTATTGAACGAAGGCTTTATTCTTGAATAGCATCCCCTTCGCTGGCTAGTCACCTTTATGCCAACTTGTAAGCTGTCTTATACCTAATGAAGGTGATGGGTCATTAATATTGTCCCGTGTGTTTAATGTGAACCATTCTGGAATAGGAACTATATTAAGGCAAGCCTCCTCGTTGTGTTCGAACTGTAGTTCATCTAAGACCTTTGGATTGTCCACTGGTCCATCATTATCAATGAACTCTTCGTACACATCTTGGCTAGCATCAATATCAAGTCCTCCATCCATATAGGCTTGGACATTTTCATATGCGTGACTAGACCCTCCCACGTCATGTGTCTGGATGGCGCCCAACACTTTGACTTTCAGTGTTGTCCAAATCATCAACCGCACTACATGGTTGAGTGTTGTAGGGCAAAGGCGTGGCATCAGCAACGAAAGGATACACATCAAGCAGAAATGAGTATGGCTCTTCCATCCCATTGGCATGCTGCGAGCTTGCACCGACATGGAACCCAATAGCCTCAACAGTTACATACAAGTCGAACGCTATGAACTAGGGGGTCCACTTAATCACTGTCCACATCGTGTCCATGTTTGCATCGCATTCCAACGGACTTGAGTTGTAGAAAACCTTAGTATTCACGAGTAGTTGAAGAGCATGGTACACGATGGATATCTTATGTGACTCCCTGTCCAACCCTAGAGCTACCATTATCTTTCGGTGCATTTTTTTCAAGTGTGTTCTGCATTTGAACTTAATGAACTTCTGTTTCATTGACTCGCCTCTATAGGACAGCCTATGCAAGTCATGGTAATACTGCTCCCCATCATAGTAAACGTAGAAGTAATGATGACCCATGGCAGACTTGGATAAGGATAATTAATTGTGGTTATCATGCAGAAGATAAGGGGTCATGTTAACGCAACTGTAATTAATCTTTACGCACATGAACATACAATGAAACTTTTACAGACGCATTATAATGATATCCTAAGTATTTTAAAAAAAACTTGATTCATTTGTACAAAAACATGCACTCAAACCAAACAATTTAAACCCATGATTGTTTGTTACATCATTGTTGATACCTATGTAGGAATGTAGAAGTATATATATATAGATATATCTAAACATACATAACTATATATATATATATATGTATGTATACAGTGTCACAATTACATATATATATATATATATATGATCATATATGTGTAGGTATGTTTGTTTATATATAGATATATCTATACATACATATATATATATATATGTATGTATGTATGTATGTATGTGTGTGTGTGTGTGTATATATATACATATATATATATATATATATATATGATCATATATGGGTAGGTGATAACGCCTTAAAATGTATACTTGTTATATATTTATATGGGTGTTATCTCCTTATTACTATGCTTAATTTGTATAATTAAGCCATGATTTGCATTAGTCCTGTAGGAACCAAGTAAGAGGCTGCTGGGCCTTAAATCACTTGGGCTTACAATTTATTTGTAGTGGGCTTGAGGATTTCCTACTATGGGTCGTTCTCGGCAAAGAGACTCAAAGCAACACTCAGTTTATACTTTCTCACTTCACTGTTTTCTCTCCATTTTTCTGAACCCCTTCTTCTCCCAAACTTCTGCTATTTATAGCTAAGGTTAGTGGGGAGAAATGATTACAGCCACTGCTAGTGCAATAGAAGGTCCAATATTATCCGATTTAAGTGGGTGTTTAGGTGAGAGTGGGGAGCAGCATTTATAGCCTTGGAACTTGGTTCCAGCCTAATTGATTATGTTCAGCAAGGTAGTTTACTGAGCATATCCCATTCTCCCGGACACGATTCATATGCCTGTTCGGGAAGCTTGAGCCGAACACCTCTTAGAATTCAGGGCCCAAAATTTGTTTTTGCGCTAAGGCAGTTTCAAGAAGGGCCCAGGGCAACAAGGGTATTCCGTTGGGCCTGGCCCAGGACCTACATTGGTCTTGGGATCTCAGTGCCGTACATTAGCCCCCCCTTGATTCGTACCCGGTTGCCGGGAGGAATCAAGGAGCTGGTTGAACCTTTTGACCTCGGAGATCTTATTGCTTTGGCCCGGGGTTATGGTTTCTCATTAATGTTCATCTCAAAAGACGCGCTGTCTCGCGGCGTCAGGTACAGTTGCCATTATTGCCTGGCGGTTCGTGAACCGAAGCGGCGTGCAGATTGGTTACGTTTGGCATTCGTAGGGCCGTTCGTAAGTCGTGCCCATTTATTGCTTGATTGAACGCTTCTTCGCCTTCCCCCCCCCCCCTTTTTCAGCTCTATAAATAGTCTCCTTCCCAACATTCTATCGTTTTTTACTTCACCTCTGATATTTCACGCTTACTCTCTGCCTACCAAATTTCTATGCGCCTACCTACTTGCCCAGTGTTCCTTTCCTCCTTAGAACCCAAAGTAAGTTTTTCTTCCCCTTTCTGTTCCTTCAGCTCTATTTCTTCAAGTTCCCTTTTACATCTTTAGAGTCATAGATGGGTTACTCTTACCTTCTAGAGTCCCTGGCCGCCTTGGCCACTTTTAGGAACAAATTTAATATTCCCGATGACGTGGACATGGCTTACTGCCACGAGAGTGATATTGAACTCCACCGAGGGCAAGGCTCAGCCTTCTTCCCTTTGATGTCAATTTTAGAAGGCGGGGTCAGGTTCCCCGTGGACCCTCTTTTGACAGATACACTTAGGTACTATGGCCTGTGTCTCGACCAACTTGCCCCCAACTTTTACCGGGTAGTTAGCTGTGTCAGTAAGTTGAACCATATCTTTGAATTGCAGTTAAACCACCATGACATTAACCATATGTATAGCCTATGTGGGAACAAAGCCACTAACTATTACCTTAAGACGAGAGATAATCGAGTACGGCTGATATCATGCCTACTTGATTCGAACAGAAACTCCGCCAGGGAGTTTGTTCGGGTGCGCAGCAACTGGTTTGCCGGAGACGTCCCTTGCCCCCTTTCACGGCGTGAAGTGGGTTTGTACCAATCCCTTGATCTAGTTTCTTTCCTCCACTTTTCCTTTTCATTTTATGGAAGTAAATTTTTATTGTCAGATATTAATATGTTACTTACTCTTTTGCAGATGGCAAAGTTTTCGTTCCGGACATCAGAACCGTCCATGTCAAGGATTTGAACTTCATCCTTCGTTCTGAGATATACGTGCATTGGGACGGACAACTCCGGGCTTCACATTTGATCCTCGGGGTTGAGCCAGTTTATTCCACTTGGCAAAGTTTTAAGCAGGCACTTCTTGTTGATAGCCCGTTGCTTTTGTATATAGACGTTCGGTACGCAAACTTCTTACCGCTGAAACTTACAACCGGGGAGGCAAGGGAATTTGGTCGGCGGTTCACTTGCTCGGACGAGCTAGCTCCTTTGCGAGACGAGTTCGCAGAACAGGTATCTCGGCGCCTCAGAAAGATAGCCCACGAAGCCATACAGCAAGAAGGCCAAGTCCAAGAGCAACCTAATCCCGAGAATCCGCCCGCCGAGCCTCAACAACAAGTAATTGAAGCGGCCGCCTTGTTAGCTGAAGCCATCCAACCTGGTGGAAGGATGGTGTCAAGGAAGGTCATGACCATCGACCGGTTCGTGCCCGGTGCTCGGCAGCCCAATCAGCCCCCACCTTCTCAAGGTCGGGGTCAAGTGCCTCAGCCTCCACCCTCTTCGCAGGCAGGACGGGCCCGTAAGAAACAGAAGGTAACCGATCAACCTCCCACGGGTCCGGGGGATGCCGCCGTCCAGACTCCTCCCCAACCCACAAGGGGAATCGTTATCCGTGAGCCACCAACCCAGGCTGGTACGGAGGTTGCGTCCTCCTCTCAGGTGGCTCCAGCGTGGAAGCCCAAGTTCCTGTTGGACGGCAAACCGCTGCCTTCAACCGCCTGTGTTCGGATGTGGGAGAAGGGCGAGGGCGGTCGCATAGCTCAAACTTTGGCTGAAGGTCTTCTTCTTCCCGAGGACGTTCATGCCTTCGAGGAGGGATCTGAGGAGTTTGTGGGGCGCCGGTTAGAGTGGCACGCCATTGCGGTAATTACTTAGTTTATTCGTTTTCTTCCTATACATTCACTTCTGCTTTTTATTAACTTTTGTGCATGCTAGGCTGCGCAACTGGCTCACATAGTAGCCAGCCGGACACGGGATTTCGCCGAGGAAGTCGAGCGCGAAAAGGGAGCGTGGGAGTCAGCGGCCAAAACGGTAAAGGAGAAGCTCAAGTTAGCTGAGTCCGCCGAGAAGAAGGCTGCTGCCGCGGAGAAGAACAGGGCATTGGCCGAAAAGAGGTGCGCGGAGCTCTTGGCCAAGCAGAATGAGACGGAGGTCAAGTTAGCTGAAGCCATCAGCCTCAATACTGCTAACGCTGAGGAGTTAGCCGACCTCAGGGAAGCCCTGGCGGCTGCGGAGCAAAAATGGTATAACGAAGGCTTCGCTGACGCCGAGAATTCTGCAGAGCCGGTAGTGGCTCGGGCTCGGAATCCGGGTTTTGAGGCCGGGTGGTTCGCTGCTCTCCAAGCAATGGGCGTTCCCGAGGATTCGCAACTGAGAGACCCCGGCCAAATTCCCTTTCCGAGCCCTGTCGCTACCGTCCAGGACACCCCGGCTGGTGTTGACGAGAAGGAAACGACCAGCATGAGGGAGTTGGTCGAACAAATTGACGCTCATGTCGAGCCCGAGGAAATGGAAGCCACCAGCATCCCAACTGTACAGGAGCTTCTCGGTGAAGACCCGCATTTCCTCCTGACTGACCAGCCAGAAGCGACGGACCCGGCCCGACCCTCCAGCTGATTTTCTTACAGTCCTTTTATGCTTTTACTTGTTTTCATCATATTTCTAATTTAATGGTTTATTTGCCTAAGGCACCGGGATGTGGTGCATGAACAATTACCTTTATTTGTTTGACTGGTAAAAATGTTTTCCGTTTGACTTTCATTTTAATCCGTTAATTTAAGTAATGACTGTCTATTTGTATGTTTCATGTGGATTATGCTAGTGTTTTGGCCATTTAGCTTAACCGAGAGCCGGGCTTCTACCCTTTGTGTTTTCAGTCATAAGGTCTCAACCTGCTCGGCAATTTTAATTGAGCCAAGGACCAGGTTTCTGTCCTTAGAGAGACCAGGTTTCTGTCCTTTGAAATATTTTAGTTATCAAGTTTTCACCTGTTTGGTAATTTTAATCGAGCCGAGGACCAGGTTTCTGTCCTTTGAAATATTAGTTATAAGGTTTCCACCTGTCCGGCGATTTTAGTCGAGCCGAGGACCAAGTTTCTGTCCTTAGAGATTTTAGTTGTAAGGTTTCCACCTGCTCGGCGATTTTAATCGAGCCGAGGACCAAGTTTCTATCCTTTGAAATATTAGTTATAAGGTTTCCACCTGTTCGGCAATTTTAATCGAGCCGAGGACCAGGTTTCTGTCCTTAGAAATATTAGTTATAAGGTTTCCACCTGTCCGACGATTTTAATCGAGCCGAGGACCAGGTTTCTGTCCTTTGAAATATTAGTTATAAGGTTTCCACCTGTTCGGCGATTTTAATCGAGCCGAGGACCAGGTTTCTGTCCTTAAAGATTCTAGTTGTAAGGTTTCCACCTGCTCAGCGATTTTAATCGAGCCGAAGACCAGGTTTTTGTCCTTTGAAATATTAGTTATAAGGTTTCCACCTGTCCGGCGATTTTAATTGAGCCGAGGACCAGGTTTCTGTCCTTTGAAATATTAGTTATAAGGTTTCCACCTGTTCGGTGATTTTAATCGAGCCGAGGACCAGGTTTTTGTCCTTAGAGATTCTAGTTGTAAGGTTTCCACCTGCTCGGCGATTTTAATCGAGCCGAGGACCAGGCTTCTGTCCTTAGAGATTCTAGTTGTAAGGTTTCCACCTGCTCGGCGATTTTAATCGAGCCGAGGACCAGGCTTCTGTCCTTAGAAATATTATTTGCAATTCTCTTGGTGTGCAATCATGGAACTAAAAACAGCATATACAAATAAGTTCATCATAACCTTGATTTCAGCGAAATACAAATTCCGACTTACACGGATGACCATGCATAGAATTTCTTTAAGTTGTTGGCGTTCCATGGCCGGGGAAGCGGCCTCTCGTCGAGGTTTTCCAAGTAGTAGGCCCCTGCACCCGCGATGGCTGTAACTCTGTATGGTCCCTCCCACGTTTGAGCAAGTTTCCCTGCAGCTATGTCTCGCATGTTTCCCACAACCTTTCTTAGCACCAGTTCTCCGGCACTGAATTCCCTCCCCTTTACATTTCGATTGTATCTTTGGGCTAGCTTTTGCTGATATTCGACGAGCCGTATGGTCGTGGCCTCCCTGCATTCTTCTAGCCAATCTAAACGCTCCATCATCAGGTCGGCGTTCTGGACGGGGTCAAACCCGGCGACCCGTGCGCTGCATAAGCTCACCTCGGTTGGTATCACTACCTCTGCTCCGTACGTCAAAGAAAATAGGGTCTCCCCCGTGGATCTTCTGGGGGTCGTGCGGTAAGCCCACAATACACTGGGTAGCTCTTCTGCCCATCTCCCTTTCGCCTCGTCCAACCTTCTCTTGAGCCCGTTCAAAATAGTCTTGTTCACTGCCTCAGCTTGGCCGTTACTTTGTGGGTAAGCCGGGGTTGAATACTTGTTCCTGATGCCGAGTTCGCTGCAGAAGGTCCGAAAAGCTTTGCTGTCGAACTGTAGCCCATTGTCTGTTACTAGCAAATTTGACACCCCAAACCTTGTGACTATGTTTTTCCATACAAACTTTTTCATGTCAGTATCCTGGATATTGGCCAAGGCCTCAGCTTCTGCCCACTTTGTGAAGTAATCTACAGCCACCAATACAAAACGGCGGTTCCCCGTTGCTCGGGGGAATGGTCCGAGGATGTCCAGCCCCCATTGCGCGAACGGCCACGAGCTACTGACAGGATTTAGACATCCTGCTGGCTGATGGATCAAAGGGGCGTGCTTTTGACACTATTCGCAGCTCCGAACATATTCAGCGGCGTCCTTCTGCATCTGTGGCCACCAAAACCCCTGGGTCATCGCTCTGTGTGCTAACGACCGTCCCCCAACATGTCCGCCACACACTCCCTCATGTAGCTCGGTCAGAAGCTCTCTGACTTTCTCGGGATGCAAGCACAAAAGGTAAGGGCCTGCGAAGGACCTTCGGTACAATTTGCGATCCGAAGACAGCCAGTACCGGGGAGCCACCCGACGAATCTTGTTGGCCTCGTCTTCATCCTCCGGGACTATATCCTCGGCAAGGAAATCTATGATCGGCTTCATCCAACACGGATTAGCTACTGCTACCTGCGCAACCTCTACTCTAGCTTGGTCGGGAATACTCTTCACACTGATACTTGGCTCCCTTATAAGTTCTATTGTGACTAGCCGTGGCGTGTCCTCGGTAGCCGATGAGGCTAACGTGGCAAGGGAATCGGCGTGCTTGTTTTGTGACCGAGCTACCTGGGATATCTTTACCGTTCCGAATTGGTTGATGATCTGCTTGGCCGCGCTCAGATAAGCTTTCATTCGAGAGTCCCGAGCCTCGAAGTCTCCCGTGATCTGATAAACAACCAGCCGAGAGTCCGAGTAAATCTCTACATCTTTTGCGCCCAGATGCAATACGGCCCTCAAACCGGCCAGTAGGGCCTCATACTCGGCTTCATTGTTTGAGGCTTTGAATCCCAATCTGAAGGAGTGTTCTAGTCGTATGCCATCAGGGGTGATTATGACAATACCAACCCCGGCCCCCAGAGCATTTGATGCGCCGTCCACAAATACCCTCCACGGTCGAATTTCTGCACTACAGATTACCTTGCCGTCATTCTTGGATGTGAATTCTGCGATGAAGTCTGCGAGAACCTGTCCCTTCACCGAGCTTCTAGGTCGGTATCTTATGTCAAACGACCCCAATCGAGTCCCCCATTTGGCAATTCGACCTGTGAAGTCTGATCTCTTTAACAGTGACTGTAATGGATACTCGGTGAGGACGAACACCGTATGAGCCTAGCACTACAACAAAAGTGGGTTATGGTGACGAAATTTAGTGAGGATAAACAATTTCGTCACTAAATGATAACATTTAGTGAGGAAAAGAAGAATTTGTCACCAAATATTATAAAAATTTTAAAATTGGTGACGAAATCAATATTTCGTCACCAAAGCTGTACTAATTGGTGACGAAATCAATATTTCGTCACCAAAGATGTACAAATTGGTGACAAAATATTTATTTCGTCACTATAGGTCTAAAAAAAAAAAAAGGCAAACCTAGGGTGACGAAATATTCGCGTCACCAAAGACTTACCAAAGGTGACAAAATTCTAAATTCGTCACCCAATATTAGGATGTAGGTGTTTTTGGTGACGAAATAAATTTTCGTCACCTATTGCTTAACCAAAGACTAATCGGAGGTGATGAAATTCCAAATTCATCATCCAATATTAAGATGGAGGTGTTTTTGGTGAAGAAATAAGTGTGCGTCACCTGTTGTTTACAAATAATTAAGGATGGCCATGGGTAGGGTATACCCATATATACCCAACCCAATTAATTTATCCATGGATATCTGATTACCTTACCCAATTAGTATCCATATATACCCAATTGTTACCTGGTTTGTTTATCCATAGATATCCATACCCTACCCAAAGCCGATTTTTATAAAATCACCAAATATGCTCAAAAACCACTAAAATGACCAATATATCCTCAAAATCTCTAAAATAAACAAAATACCCACAAAACCTTTAAAATGACCAAAATACTCCTACAATCTCTAAAATCACCAATTATGCTAAAAACCCACTAAAATGACCAAAATATCCTAAAATCTCTAAAATGAGCAAAATACCCATGAAAGAACCTAAAAAATGACCAAAATACCCCCAAAATCACCAAATATGCTCAAAAACCACTAAAAATTACCAAAATATCCCCTAAACCTAATAAACGACCGAAACCCCCAAATCCTAAAAAATGACCAAAGTACACACGAACCTAAATAATGACCAAAATACCTCCGAAACAAAAAATTACCAAAATAACCAAAATACCTCTGAAACCTAAAAACTTACCGAAATAGCCTTGATGCTTGAAAATTACCAAACTGCCCCTAATCCTAAAAAAATGACCAAAATACTCCCCCAAAACCTTAAAAATGACTAAAATACCCCCTGAAACCTATAAAATGACAAAAATGGCCCTAAAACCTATATGATGATAAAAATACACCCTAAACCTAAAAGATGATCGAAATACTCTCAAACCTAAAAATGATGAGAATACCCCTAAATGACCAAAATACTCATTTTTATAATTTATGGTTATTTTGGTCTTTTTTTAGTTTTAGGGGGTATTTTGGTTTTTTTATAAGTTTCAAGGGTATTTTGGTCATTTTTTAGTTTTTGAGGGTATTTTCGGTTATTTTTTAGGTTTAGGGGGGTATTTTGGTAATTATCATATTTCGAGGGTATTTTGGTCATTTTTAGGTTTCATGGGTATTTTGGTAATTTTCAAGTTTTGGGGAATATTTCGGTCATTTCTTAGGTTTATGACGTATTTTTGTCATTTTTAAGTTTCGGTGGGTATTTTGAAGGTTCCGGGAGTATTTCGGTTATTTTTTAGGTTTAGGGGGTATTTTGGTTTTTTTTTTTTTTTTTTTTTTTTTTTTTTTTCAGTTTCCGGGGATATTTTGGTAATGTTTTAAGTTTTAGGGGTATTTTGATAATTTTATGATTTTAAAGGTATTTCGGTCATTTTTTAGGTTTTGGGTGCATTTTAGCAATTTTAGAGGATTTTAGGAGTACTTTGGTTATTAGCAAGTTTTAAAGGCAATTTGGTAATTTTGATTATTGGATAATTGGGTGGCATGCATGTTAAGAAAATATAGAACATGTAATCCAACGGTTGGATTTTCAAAATATGAATTCAATAATAAGTTATTGGGTGGCGTAACATTTTTTAGAGTTACACCAGGTGTAACTTGAACCAAGACCTATATTTCTTAAGTCGATGTGAATTTTGAAAAATCTACCGTAAGATTACATTATCTTCATATGTTTTTCATGCTTACAAAATTTCAAAGTGATCAAAGATTAATAGGCATGCCATCAATCAATTGTCTAAATTCAAGTTTTTGTAGTTTAAAATAATTTATAAAAGATGAGTTTAAAGATCAAATGATAAATTACACCCGATTAGCATGAAAATTGGCTTACATGTTAAGAACATATAGAACAAGTAATCCAATGGTTGGATTTTCAAAATATGAATTCAATAATAAGTTATTGGGTCTTGTAACATTTTTTAGAGTTACATCAAGTATAACTTGAACCCAGTCCTATATTTTTAAATTCGATGTGAATTTTGACAAATTTACTGTTAAATTATATTATCTTTATATATTTTTCATGCTTACAAAATTTGAAAGTGATCAAAAATTAATAGTCATGTCATCAATCAATTGTTTAAATTCAGTTTTTGTAGTTCAAAATAACACATAAAATATGAGTTTAAAGATCAAATGGTAAATTACACCCGATTGGCATGAAAATTGGCATGCATGTTAATAACATATAGAACATGTAATCAAACGGTTGGATTTTTAAAATATGAATTCAATAATAAGTTATTAGGTCTTGTAACATTTTTTAGAGTTACATCAGGTGTAACTTGAACCCAGCCCTATATTTCTTAATTCGATGTGAATTTTGACAAATTTACAGTTAGATTACATTATCTTCATATATTTTTCATGCTTACAAAATTTCAAGGTGATCAAAGATTAATAGGCATGTCATCAATCAATTGTTTATATTCAGGTTTTTGTAGTTTAAAATAACGCATAAAAGATGAGTTTAAAGATCAAATAGTAAATTACACCCGATTGACATGAAAATTGGCATTCATGTTAATAACATATAGAAAATTTAATCCAAAGGTTGGATTTTTAAAATATGAATTCAATAATAAGTTATTAGGTCTTGTAACATTTTTTAGAGTTACATCAGGTGTAACTTGAACCCAGCCCTATATTTCTTAATTCGATATGAATTTTGACAAATTTACCGTTAGATTACATTATCTTCATATATTTTTCATGCTTACAAAATTTAAAGGTGATCAAAGATTAATAGGCATGTCATCAATCAATTGTTTATATTCAGGTTTTTGTAGTTTAAAATAACGCATAAAAGATGAGTTTAAAGATCAAATAGTAAATTACACCTGATTGACATGAAAATTGGAATGCATGTTAATAACATATAGAACATGTAATCCAACGGTTGGATTTTTAAAATATGAATTCAATAATAAGTTATTAGGTCTTGTAACATTTTTTAGAGTTACATCAGGTGTAACTTGAACCCAGCCCTATATTTCTTAATTCAATGTGAATTTTGACAAATCTACCGTTAGATTACATTATCTTCATATGTTTTTCATGCTTACAAAATTTGAAGGTGATCAAAGATAAATAGACATGTCATCAATCAATTGTCTAAATTCAAGTTTTGTAGTTTAAAAGAACGAATAAAAGATGAGTTTAAAGATCTAATGGTAAATTATACCTGATTGGCATGAAAATTGGCATGCATGTTAAGAACATATAGAGCATGTAATCTAACGGTTGGATTTTGAAAATATGAATTTAATAATAAGTTATTGGATGGTGTAACATTTTTAAGAACCATGATAGTGCCTACCGTGGTTTTAAAAACCGATACAAACAAAGAACCAAAAAAGTGACTGGTTATCATTTTTTTGGTCTGGTCAGTGATGTCATAAATATTTATTTTATAATTATAAAATAAAAAATATAATGAGTTTATTACTAATAATATCGAGGTAAAAATTTGCAAAAGATTTATGTCGGTTTTCACATCTTATATTTAGAAAATAAAAATAGCAAAATGTAAAAATGTAACATTTAGTGATACTTTCATTAGATTTAATTATTTTTCTTCAAAATGGACCATCACATATGTTGAATTGTAATCTTAAAAATAAAATGTTTATTATTTGTTTATATGTGGCTCTCATTCATTCTATATTAAAAACTAAAAAACAAAGGTGTGGCTCTCTTTGATTTGTTGTGTATACAAATAGCACTACCAGACTAACAAAGCAGTGAAGCACACACTCTGTAAACTAAAAGTAGAGGTTTAGTTTTTTCTTTTGAGTACTGAACAGCACGTAGTGAATTTTTTTTGATTTCTTTTTGCGCGGTAACCAATTTTCAGGCGGGTTCTAAATTTTTTAGGTTTTTTTTTTTTCATTATTTTTTATTGGATAAAATTTATGTACGGTATTTTAGGTGATGTTGCTTAAGTTTCTCTCTTAAGATGCTTCCATGTGGCTACTTAATTTTAAAAATACACTTCCATCATGAGAAAATAGCCACGTTATAAAATCTTAAGCAAGAGATCTAAGTAATAGTATCTTAGTATTGTAGTTGAGTCTTACTTTTCTTTTCTATTTTTTGTGTAAACAAAACACTGCTACTCTCTCTTTTTTTGTTTTGTGTTTCCATCTGATGCTCACTTAACAAAAAAAAAAACTAAATATTTCTTATTGTTTGCTGCCAGAGTGGTTAAATGATGGACATAGACAATCCAAGAATTTTGTAATACTAGGGTTTTGATTTGATTCCTATCTTGTTGAAGTTCATTAAAATTTGTGAGTTTCCTCCAATCTCATGTTCTTCTCTTCTTAACCTTCAGATTTCTCTATTTTGTGTGCTTGCTAGATTTCTTGAATTTATAAAAACTGTGATTACAATGCAATAGAACAAAATGACTGTGTTCTTGAAGATTATTGAACTTAATAAGTCAGGCACCATCCTTTATCTTCTAATATTTCATTATTCTTTGTTAGGTTCAAAATTTGTGGCAAATTGACGTCAGTCAGAGCTTGAGGACCTTGCACATGTTATGATTGTCATTGAAGTTGGATTCTTGAAGGTTTTATTAATCTATCTTTTTCTATGCTGCTCATTTTTTTTTTCTTATGCATCTTTAATGCATTGGAATGAAATCATGCATCCTGGAGATTTTCTCTTTCACTCATTTAAGAATATAGATGAGTAATGAGTCCAATGATAGATATTTGGAAAACTATAATGAATGTTTTATTATATCTACTTTTGGTTTATGTGCAGTTGTATTGTTGCTTTCATTAGGACTAAAGATCATTTCTGTTGGACAAGGCTAAATGCTTAGGGATTTTAATTTTTAACTTTTATATACAACTTTTTAAAATTTTACATTTTCAAAGTTTTTCAAAATATAAATATATTTTAACACAATTTCAATAAAAAATTTTGTACAAAAGGTTAGATAAACAGTTGAAACCAACACGCAGTTAGTTTTATTTTATCTAACTCTAATTGATAACTCTAATTTCACTTTTTAAAATTGTTCATGCAAGGGTAATATATTTTTGCCAATAAAAAAAAAAAAAGATTAAAGTAGTATGGCAATAAATAATAATCCTATGTTTTTGCCAATAAAAAAGAGTAAGTAGTTTGGGCGTAGTACATCAAAGATTATTTTTGCCAATTTATTTTATTATTCAGTTTATTTTTGTTACTATTTATAAGATTCATTGTATTTTTTGGTACTGTTCATGGGTCCTACTATATTATTTCAGCTAACATTTACCTTTATCTACCATACTTCAATAAAAAGTTTGCAGTTTTAGTAAAATAAGCGGATTTTAAACGTAGCACCAAAACTTAAAAAAAAAAAAAAAAAAAAAAATCCAATTTATTCCCTAACCACCCTTACTTCTTTCTCCATCTTTTGGTATAGAGTCAAAACAAGTTGTTGGAAGAAATTAAAAGAGTTAGAGAGGAGCAGGGAACTTTCAAGCAGTGTTAAGTGTTGTTTGGGCTTAGGGAGCAAATTAGATATTTTTGAGAAGTCTTAGCAGTACTTGGTATTAGCCCAAACTAAAATTACGGAAGTGTGAATATGCATTTTGAGATTTCGTCAAACGAAATATATATAGTTTGGGACATGACAGGAGTGTCAAGTTTCCTTAAGGAACTAATCTGGACTACATTTTACTTTGTATAGCATGCATGTTTATTAATTTTCCATTTTCTATATTAGTTTATTATCACCTTCATCAAGTGTCCTTCTCTAGACTTTTTTAACGATAAATCCAATTATACTATAAATTAAAGTTGTTAGTGTTTATATATTATATATTCACAGAGTAGTTAAGGGTGTACCAAATACAGTGTACAGTGGCGTGTGTGATTGATTGACTGACGTGAATCCAGGAAATGTCTTTTTGTGGGGAGTTATGTCACAATTTATGGGAAAAAATTGCCAAACAGACTATTCTTGGGAAAAAATTAGGCGCGTGGCACATGTTCAAAGTTATTTAGTAAGTTAGACTGTTTTTGAAAGTCGAGTTTGGCAAACTCGACTTTGGGCTAGAAAACAGACACTATAGTGGCGTTTTTTTAGTGGCTATAGCAGCGTTTATAGAAAACGCCACTATAGGGAACCTATAATGGCGTTTTTGACAAACGCCACTAAAAAAAACGCCACTATTGTGTCTGTATTCCAGCCCAAAGTCGAGTTTGCCAAACTCGACTTTCAAAAACAGTCTAACTAACTAAATAAGTTTGAAAGCGTACTGTTCGACTAAAATTTTTTAGAATTTTCACTGTTTGGCAAATTTTGCCCCAATTTATGCCACAACTTACTCATATGGCGAGTTATAATTGGTGAAGAACTATTCTCATATGAACCCACTATCACCTCTTCACATTGTAGGTCTATATGGAGACATTCTTTCACCAATCATAACTTACTACATGAGTAAATTGTAGCAGAAGTTGTGACACCTTCATTGATGAAAGCTAGAAGTTGTCTTGGGAGTAAATTTTAACGGGTTTTTGTGTTAATGGTGGTGGCGGTGTTTTTTGTTTAACGGTGGTGGTTGGGTTTTTTGTTTATGGTAGTGGCTGAGTTTTTGTGTTAATGGTGTTGGTTGTGTTTTTTGTTTAATAGTGGTGGTGGGTTTTTTGTTTATGGTGGTGGCTGAGTTTTTTGTTTAATGGTGGTGATGAGTTTTTTGTTTATAGTAGTGACTGTGGTTTTTGTTTAATGGTGGTGGCTAGTTTTATTTATTTATTTATTTTTAAATAGTGTTGGCTAGATTTTTTATTCTTTGTGGTGGTTGGGTTTGTGTTTATGATGGTGGCTAGGTTTTTGTTTTGGATTTCACTTTATTTGTTTTGTTTTAAATTGGGATTTTTCTGCATTCTTTATGATTTCTCCATGGTTTGTTACGTGGGTTTGGTTTTTATTTGATGAGAATGTTGTGGGTTTCTTTCTTTGACAGTTTGGCTTCATATGATGTCGCATTATGATTATTTTGTCTAGTTTGTTATTGGGTATTCTGTGGACATTTTTTGCATTGTCTTACTAATAATAAATTATTTTTTTTTGGTTGTAGTACATCTTATTAGCATTATAGGTTTGCAGTCTAGTTTGTTATTGATGTATTTTCCTTTATACTTGTGCAGATATGGGATTGGTGGCAAAAAGATAGCTTCTGTGGGACTACTTGAACTCAAATAATTTTCTGTAAATTTTGGAAGCTAAGACATCATTTGTATATAAATGGTTGTAATTACTTTGTGAACATCTTTATCGCATTATTAGATTGTATGGATGTTTTTTTTATGAATTTGGTTAGAAATGAATGGATGTGTTTTTATTTTATGCATTTGGTTAGAAATGAACAGGTTAATGTAATGGCAAGTAAATGTAAAGAATATTAATAAAAAAATAAAATTGGTGATGATAATTTTCTTCGCCATATCTGACTATAAGCAACAATTGGTGATGAAATAATTCGTCACCTGATCTATTGAAATTAAAAAAAAATAATAAAAAAAATAAAAAAAAATCGGTGACGCAAAACTTCGTCACCTAATCTATTGAAATTGGAAAAAAAAAATACATTTGGCGACGAAATATTCCGTCACTGAAAATAAGGTTTAGTGACGAAAATATTAGGTGACGAAAAACTTTCATCACCTATCATTTTTTATTGGTGATGATAAAATTTCGTCACCTATCATTTTTTTATTGGTGACGAAACATTTTCGTCACCAATACATTCTGTGACAGAGTTTAGGTGATGAATGCCGTTTCGTCACCATATGTATTTGGTGACGAAATAATGACATATTGTGACGAAAGGTTTCGTCACCATAGTCCACTTTTGTTGTAGTGTGGAAGTAGTGTGGCAACTTCCTCGTGGCATGCACCAGGGCTAAAACTAACTTCTCTAGGGGTAGGTACCTTGTCTCGACATCTACCAAGGTTTTGCTTACGTAATACACCAGCATTTGTACTCCTTGGTCCCTTAGTAACACAGCACGTACGGCATGCTCGGTGACTGAGAAGTACATAAACAAATCCTCCCCGGGCTCTGGGGTCGTCAACCTCAGCGCCTTTGCCAAGTATTCCTTCAGCTCTCAAAAAGCCTCATCACATCCCTCGTCCCATCGAAACCCTTTCCATTTCTTCAGAAGTTGATAAAACGGCCGGCAACGATCGGCAAACTTGGAGATGAATCGGTTCAGGGCGACTAGCATTCCAGTGAGCACTTTACCTCCTTAGGATTGCTTGGTGGTTTGAGGCGGTTCACAACTTCTATTTGGTCGGGGTTAGCCTCTATTCCCCGAGTAGAGATCAGATAACCCAGGAACTTGCCAGCCTCTACCCTGAAAGTGCACTTCTTGGCATTCAGGCGCAGTTTGTGCCGCCGTAGTATCTCGAATACCCCCCGGAGGTCTTCTGTATGTTGTGACTCTTTTCTGCCTTTTACCACCATGTCGTCAATATAAACTTCAACCGTACATCCAATTTTTTCTCGGAACATTCTCGTCATCATTCGCTGATACGTGGCTCTGGCGTTCTTCAATCCAAACGGCATGACCTCGTAGTGATAGTTTGCATTCAGGGATATAAATGCTGTCTTTTCTCGGTCCTCGGGCGCCAAGGCAATCTGGTGGTAGCCTTGGAAGGTACCCAGGAAGCTCATCCTCGGGTGCCCATACGTGGCGTCTACTAGTTGATCAATCTTGGGCATTGGGAATGGATCTTTGGGATACGCCCTATTCAAGTCTGTGGAGTCCACATAAACTCTCCATTTGTCGTTCTTCTTCTTCACTACGACAGTGTTTGCTAGCCATCTCGGGAAGAATATTTCTTTTATGACTCCGGCCTCCTTCAGCCGCTGGACCTCCAGGTTTACTGCATCGACGTGTTCTTTTGCTGCTCTTCTCGATTTCTACTTCTTCGGGGGAAATGATGGTTCCACGTTGAGTTTGTGGACAATGAACTCGGGATCTACGCCGGGCACTTCATATGGGTTCCATGCGAAAACATTTACGTTCTGCAAAAGGAACAACAACATCTCTACCCTTTCCCGGTCATTCATGCTTGTGCCTATCTGGAAATACCTGTCAGTATCTGGAAAAATTCTAACCTTCAATACCTCCTCGGCCACGTCCGTCCCTGTTTCCCCTCGGGGTCTCTGTAATTGCTATGAAGTTTCCTTCTCGGCCTGCTCAGCTTGTCCGAGCTGTTCATTTTTCCATCTGACCGTGGCGACAAGGCACTGCCTCGCCACTTGTTGGTTCCCCCTCACCTCGGCAACTCCATACTCAGTGGGAAATTTTACTTTCACGTGGAGGGTGGACGGAACAGCTTTCATGGCGTGAATCCACGGCCTCCCCAGGATTGCGGTGTATAGTGAGAATGATCGGACTACTATGAAGGTAACTATAACTCCCTTGCCTTCCATGTCCACCGGGAGAGAGATTTGTCCCTCGGGAATTACTACTCTCCCGTCAAATGAGACCAGCGGCGTATCATACTTCGCCAAATCCTGGGTCTTTAATCCGAGCCCTTCGAAGAGGTCCAGGTACATGACGTCAGCCCCGCTCCCTTGATCAATCATTACCCTCTTCACCAGGAATCCACCTATCTGGGCTGTCACCACCAAAGCATCGTCATGAGGTTGGACCATTCCTTCCAAATGGTCTTCTCCAAACGAGATGGTCAGCCGTCCAACTTTCTTCTTCTTCTCGGCTGATTCTCCCCCCGTGCAAGCCACTGTCAAAACCCTTTTTGCTGCTGCCGTTCCTCTTGGTGCGGTGTGGATGACTTCGATTACTCCCGGTGGAGGCGGGAGTGGGTTCCTTTTCTGTTGGGCGCCCAGTCCGGCTTCTCGGTCAGCGGAGTCTACTACAAACTCTTTCAGGTACCCTGCCTTTACTAGCTGTCCGAGATGATCTTTTAATACCTGACACTACTCGGTGGTGTGTCCTTTGTCTCTGTGATAGGTGCAGTATAGGCTTTGATTCCTTCGAGATGGGTCGCCCCCCATTTTGTTTGGCCACCTGAAGAATGACTCGTTCTTGATCTGCTCCAAGATTTTGTGTACGGGCTCTTTAAACACCACATTAACCCCTTCGATTTGCACCTCTGGTTCCTGCATTCTGAAGTCTTTTTTCGGTTTTGTCGACAAAGCGCCTTGTCGAGATCTCCCGATTAATGGAGCTTTCCCCCTGCTCTGTAGCCGGTCGTCCTCCAGGCATTTGTACTCCTCTATGCATCTCATCAGTTGCCTCATGTCCTTGGAGGGTCTTCTCGTTAACGACTCCCGTAATTCAGAGTCTTCGGGGAGGACCCATCCTGAAGGTGCTTGCCGCAATTTTCTCGTTCCCTCCACCAATCTCGTTGTAGAGTTCCTAGTATCGGCCGGCATAACTCTGAAGGGTTTCCCCGACCTTCATCTTCATGGAAAGTAGTGCGTCAACCGGCTGTTGCACTCGGCTGCAGGTCATGAATCTACTGCCGAACTCTTGAATCAACTCAGCGAAGCTATGTATGGAGCCTTTCCGTAACCCATTGAACCATCTCAGGGCGGTTGAGCCGAGACTAGAGGGGAATACTTTACACATTAATGCATCATTGTGTGCGTGCAAGGACATCATGTGGATGTAATGACTGACATGCTCCACGGGGTCTGTCCTCCCCTCATAAGAATTGAACGGCGGTCGCGTGAATCTGCTCGGCATAGGGGCCCGTTCAATCTCATCGGAGAATGGAGACCGGGCTGCCATCCGCAAGGCTCGGCTCATGGCGTCCATGGCGGCATTGTGGTGCTGCTGTTCCTCCTGCGATTCTGATCCTCGGTCATCGTATCCATGCGACCGTGAACGGTCCCGTTGATGACGTGGTTCCCGGGGGTACCGGTGTGACTCTTGAGAGCGTGATCGCTCTTGGGATCGTTGCGTACCAGATCGGCTGGAGCCTTCCTCGCCCCGATTTCTCCTTTGCTGGGGGTTGCAATTCCTTTCTTAGCGCCGACCCTTGCTTCCAGCTCCAAATCCATTACCAGTCTGCGCAACCACTCCAGCTCTTGGTCTCTATCATTATACTGCCGGTGCGCCGAGACGCCCGAAACCATTCGGTGTGTCTGGGCCGACCCTTCTCCCAATCCGGACCTTTCCTCTCCTCTTGGGTGCTCCCTATCCTCCCGCCGTTTCTGCCTTCTCTCCCTCCACATCGATCCCTGAGAAGATCCTATGGAGTTGCTCGGTGCATGCCCTCCTGAACGCTCCTCAGACATTCCCCTTGTTTGAGTCTCAGTCGAACCACAGCTTCGTAGGAGAGCCCCACGGTGGGCGCCAATTGTAGGAACCAAGTAAGAGGCTGTTGGGCCTTAAATCACTTGGGCTTACAATTTATTTGTAGTGGGCTTGAGGATTTCCTACTATGGGTCGTTCTCAGCAGAGAGACTCAAAGCAACACTCAGTTTATACTTTCTCACTTCACTGTTTTCTCTCCATTTTTCTGAACCCCTTCTTCTCCTAAACTTCTGCTATTTATAGCTAAGGTTAGTGGGGAGAAATTATTACAGCCACCGCTAGTGCAATAGAAGGTCCAATATTATCCGATTTAAGTGGGTGTTTAGGTGAGAGTGGGGAGCAGCATTTATAGCCTTGGAACTTGGTTCCAACCTAATCGATTATGTTCGGCAAGGTAGTTTACGGAGCATATCCCATTCTCCCGGACACGGTTCATATGCCTGTTCGGGAAGCTTGAGCCAAACACCTCTTAGAAGGGCCCAGGGCAACAAGGGTATTCCGGCCCAGGACCTACATTGGTCTTGGGATCTCGGTGCCGTACAAGTCCCTATTATTTATCTTTACATAATTTCTTGAATAAGATGCTATTCATTGTGTGTAATTTTCTACTTTCAGGAAATCATGTGAGAAAGATGAGTTTACAGGAATTTGTGAGAGAATGGAAGCCAAACTAGAATTGAAGTGGAGCTAAAGGACCATGCTTAAATGTCTAAGGAGGTGCATCTGGAGTGCTTGGATCGTCTACCATGATTGGAAGCTTCAAATAAGGAAAGAAATCAAAGAGGCAGAATCTGAAAAGGAAAAATCTAATTTGAGTACTGATCAGTATTTTGGGCGTATCTCTCTCCTCAAAAATCCAATTGATACAAGGCTAGATGGGTTGGAACCATGATTTAAATATCTACAACTTTCCAGTTTTGAGTTTTTCGAAATTCTCAATTTTTGATGGCCGAAATTAACTCACAAGTTACTGCTGTAAACCTGGACGGAAATTAAAATAGTAAATGTTTTATTTTCTTTGGACACTTAGACATTAGGGTTTTGAAGGGAGGCTGGGAGAACAAATTTTGGGCGGAGAAAATATTGTATTTTTCTTTCTCTAATGGCAGCCTAAACTCTTTGCTAGGGCTAGGGGTTATGTTTCTTCTATACGGTATGAATATTCAATGTGATTCTTTCTAGGATTTTATCAATAACATATTTGATTCTTCAATTAGATTTCTTTTGATGTATTAGTTCTTCCATACTTTCAATAAGTTCAATCATGTTTTTCTTATTGTTTAGATGAATTTCTAATAGTTTCAAATAGAAATCAAGTTTTAAAGTGAATGGGTTTTTTCTGAAAACTTTTCTAACCACATTATTAATCGAGGTTATCATGTATTCTTGAATTGTCTCAGTTCAACCGAATCATAAGTTTTTAATTGTATAAGAACAATCAATTATGAAATCGATATTTTTCTTAGATCACAAAGAATCTCATATCAATATAGGGAAACACCCCGATACCCTAGTATTTACATTATTGATTTAAATCAGTTTTTATTATTATTCTTGTTAACAATCACCAAACAAAAGTATTTTTCCTCTTCATCCAAATTGTTATTTAATTATATTGTCTTTGAATTTACCCTACTCCTTGTGGTTCGACCTCGGTACTCTGAGAATTATATTACTACGATCTCCTGCACTTGGGAGTGAGCAAGCAGTAGATATGTTTGTTTATATATAGATAGATATATCTATATATATATATATATATACACACACACACACACAAACACTGTGTCAGAATCATACTAAAGTGTAATCACATTCATACTAAAGTGTCACAGTAAGTGTAATCACAATTTTTCCAAAAGTTAGGATATAGTTGCAGTCTCATAAATTTACAACTCTGTACCTGTCAGGGGAGATGTGCCATAACAGAGAAGAAGGGGACCATAGTTGTAGTACACTTGGTGAAGATGCAATGGTGAGAAGGAAAATGCCAACATGCTCGGACCACAGTTGACCTCTCAAGCTTTTCTGAACCTTTTTAGAACTCAAACACCCAGAGTTGTGCGTGGGTTTTGATAAGTGGTCCCTGGGTAATGAATCATAATTTGACTTCTTCAAATGGCAAATTTAAAAACTCGACAAATGAGAAATCGAGTTATGCATAACTCAATTTTTGTGAAATCGAGTTATACCCATTGAGTTTAGCAATAGATTCTTAACACACTAAACTGGGTCACTGCATTTTTCTGGAATGGGTTGTACTAGAGTCACATGAGTCTTATTTTATGTTTTGAGTCCATTTTCTATTTTGGTTTAAAAGTTCTTAATTACTTCTCTTTATAATTAGGAGTCTCAGTCTTTCTAGGTAAAGGTTATTTAGCAATCCTATTCCTTCTAGAAGTAGTATTGGCAAATAGCCTATATAAGAGTATTTTATGTATTCAATAATAAACAGATAGCGAGATTAACTATAATAAAATTCCAGCAGCTTAAGAGTGTAATTGCCTTCTCCTACCAATGAATGATTTCGTTTAGGAAACCTAGATGTTATTTCTAGGGTTTATCTTGCTTTGTTTCTTGTTCTATTCATGGTTTTAACTTTTAACATCTAAAGGTTATGAAGCTCATTCACTAATCACTATCCGATTTTTTTTTATTACTTAACTAGGCGTAAACCCTTAAACACCAACCCTAATCAAGAACCTTCAAGATCTCATCAAGAACCTTAATTTAGTGCTGAATTCCTAAAGATTCTACATCAAAATTGGCTTCTATCTTACATCACACGTGGCACATGAAAATTCAACAAGCACAGACCTGTTATTATGCACAATTAAATTTTTGAAAAAAAAATGTTTATCACATGATAAACTAAGAAAATAAATACTTAAAAGGGAGTCCAAAATAAATAGCAGGCAATCCATAGCATCATTCTTATAGTGTTGATTTTGCAAGCAGTATTTAAAAACAAGCAGGTTTATGACAACTCCAATACTCCCCCCAAAATACACACTAGAAAAATGCTACCAAGCAACTAGTTAACCCAGTCATGTACAAGTTGCATATAAATTTCAGACTCAATGCAGGCTTTTCAAGCATAGCAACTAGACATATCAGAGACGAAGTTGTGTAATCCTCCTTTCCCCCAGGAAAACAAAACAAAAACAAAAACAAAAAAGGTATAACCAACTAGTCTAAAATCATTAAACAACCTAATTTTAATCAATTTGCAGGGTTAAATCTAACTTATACACCAAAAAATAGCAAATAGCAATTAATGACCCAATCATCTATAATTCTTAAACATGGATAGCATTTAACTTGCATCGGGATTCAACACAAGTAAAAATAGCATGTGAGCGGGAACTCTAACCATTAATACTAACATTAATACAATCTTTGAGAATAATTGGAACAAGTTATGAAAAGTAGGAGCTATTAGCTTCAAATACTCTTTCTAAATAACAACTCTTTTTTTAATTAATCTCGCAAATGGCAAGCTACAGCCTTTTCCTCATAGAAGAGTAATGAATCCAGATGTGAGACATGATGTTAGCCTGGCCTTATTTTTATGTTTTAATCTATTCTATGAAATACAGCTTACGGCTTAAGATGCTTGAGCCCTACACCTGGACATTCGAGCACTTAAAAGCTTGGGGCCTAGGGCACTTTAAGTTTTTATCCTTCAATGTCTCAAAGTGATGAAGAAAATATATGTTTTTTTTTAAAAAAAAATCAACCTTCCAATCAAAATTTTGACATTCGTTCCCCTCCCCCTTAGGTCTAAAATTAACTTAATATCATCAAAAATAAACCCTAAGATCTCCACTACCTCTTTTTAATTAATATTAATGTTAATTATTAAGCTTCTTAACATAAAACTACAACAATATTCTACATCAATACAAGGTTCTTATCCCCATAAGAACCTTGAATCACCATATTCAATTCTCTAACTTCAGTCAATTCCTTCCCCCTTTTTTTTTCTATTGTTAATAGGTAATTTAGGGTGCAGGAGTAGAATTTAAAGACAGCATTCACTAATACAAAACTTGATGACAATCAGCACCATGATTCAAATTAATCTAAGGAAGCATCAATACCAAGCATAAATCCTAAATAAACCAGAAGGCTTCAATAAAAGCATAACCAACCTAGAAAGGAACCAATATTCTTAAATCAACTCATTCCTACAACAATCCAAATAATTGAAACAGAAATAAAAATAAAAACATGGTCATGCAATTGAGGGAATCAAAAATAAAAATCTCAAATTGTGGCGAAATAAATGTGGTCATGCGATAGAATGTGGTCATGTAATTGAGGACCTAAATTAATCGAATACCTGCTTTGCCCGTAGTGTAGACAGCACTGTCTGGTACGCAGCAAGGACAAGTGTGGCATGCTGTGCGGTGCTCTTTGGCCCACTCCACCTAGCAAACATGGGGTTTCAACAAATGCTCGTTAGTGAACTTTCATGTGATGAACTGTGAACAATGTTGTTAGTGAACTCTCTCTTCCTTTACATTTAACAAACTTTGCTTTATATTTCACATCCATATACTTCAATATCTAAGCATTGATAAGTTTCTTTTGTTTGTTAATTTGGCATATTTTAAATTATATCAAAGAGAAAAATATAATATAATATACTATTACACATAAATAATTAATCCTAACAGACACTTAGCTTGAATAATGAGAACTCAATGAACGTACCTAATGGCAAGGGGCCCTGAGTGCACTGGCGGTAAAGGCGGCCTCTCAATTGGGAATATTTGTGAGAACCTTGAATAGGCCCACAGCTGCACCAACAATAGTGCTCCTCCAATCTGCATCACATCCTTCTTCGATGCACTACAAAGGTGCCTGTAGAGCCAAGCCAATGATGCACTACCCCAGCTATACTATCTCGCATTGTTGATTGGGTTAAGGAACTACAGAGGTAGGAGTGAGACTCGGTCCGCCAACTTGTCAATGAACAACAGGGGCCCCATCCAAACAAGTAGGTGGTAGCGGGCATGTTGCTACACTACTTCATCACCGACGTCTGTAGCTGGGGGAGCGGCAAACTGTGCATCAAGCCACTTGTATCTTATCCTTTTCCCAACAAGGATAGACCACTTGCATGATACATGGGTCTAGCCCACCCCGTGATAGTACACATTTACGGCGTCGAACCTTTACAACACCAAGCACCTCCTGCACACGGACGAGCATTGTGTTAGGTAGTGCACACGAGGTAATTATAAAACGGAGATGTATTAATAATACAACTACATATCTTGCCGGCGGCGTGCCTCCAAAGCAAAGTTGACCGATGATCCACTTGCCAGCTCAACTAGGTATCATCGTCGGGTCCAGGTTCCACTCTATCCAATGCCTGCATATCTAACATGACAGGAAATAGATTGTTAGCAATTATTAAGGATTCACTCTATGACAAGATGTAATTACAATAGCAAATCATGTCGTCTAAGCATGGGATCCAATGTAACGTGAAATGTGATAAACATCTTCACAATTAATTATTTTTTGTTTTAAAAGATATGACAACTATACCTGTGACTGATCCGCATTAACACAAACTTGATTAATATGCGTCAATTCATGACTACAAAAAAAACATGACATATAGAACTAGAAAAGATTAATGATTGTTATTAATTATAGAGAGGAAGTGTATGCTTGAGTTTTATGATTACTGGTTGAGAGAGATTATTATTAGCCGAACATTCCAATTTTCTCAACATATAAAAGGTCAAGTTGCAGACCTTTTATGATTAGTAAGTTTACTACTTTTAAGTAAGTTTCAACAAAATAATCAAAATCCCACATAAAACACAACCTAATATTACCCAAAATCAGAAAAGATATCACCAAAACAACACAAACCCGTTTGTCTACTTAGCCATATAGAGAGGAAGTGTATGCTTGTTTGTCTACTTAGCCATTTTTAGTTGTCTAGTAACACAACTTTTTTTTTTTTTTTTTTGGCAACAATTTTGTCACAACTATGAGTGGTTACTTATCATTTTCACAAAAACCACTATTTTTTTTGTCCATTACTCACAATCTACCACATTAAAGTTGTGACAAAAGAAATTGTAGTCCTAAATTTTCTCTTAACCTTATAGTAATTTTTTATAATCATAGTCATTGCATTTAATGGATTATAATTTAATCTGAAAATCTAGATCCTTAGGCACGTTCAAAACTATTGATTGATTCTTCAAAAGAAAGGAAGGTTGTAATTCATAAATAATCTGAATGGTAATTCATCAAACACAACGTTTGATGATAGCTATTTATCATTAGATCAAGATAATAATTGGTTTTTGGTATAAGCGAGAATCGTGTACAGCTCTAGTTGAAGCATTTTGGGGTATTAAAATCTCAAGCAGGATAGTTATACTGATTTTATCAGTACTAGTGCACAGCAGATTGTTCCTATTACTTCAAAAAAAAAAAAAAAAATGGCAAATTTTGATATGGGGTAAGGTGGTTCATGATTGTGCATGCACAGCCTTAATATGCAATGGCAAAATCCCGTGTTTATTATCGAACCATTTCGCCAACGACATACCGTTCTAATTCATGAACGACAGCAAGCAAACATATGACAATCTTTAGGCAGACAATGTGACGTTTGTCGCACTTCAATGAAAATCAGTCACCAACCAACAACAACAAAAAAAAAAAAAAAAAAAAAAAGGCCCTTTCAAATAATTTCTTTTATTAAAAGAAGCAACTTGTTTATGTGGTTTTTTCTTTTTTCTTTTGAGCAGCTCATTATCCAATGAAAATGTGATTTTTTATTAAAAGAAATGAAATTCTTCAATGAAATTCTTTTATTATAGAATGAAATTCTTTTATGAGTATGGAAATTGTCTCGGTCTTTAGGTAACATTAGTTGGGATGTAGAGTCCAGATGTTGCTCGAATAATAACTAGAGCATAAAATCGGGCAACGATGGACTCCTTCCAAAGATATTAATCCAATAAATGGGAAGCCCATCCATCAGATCTTTTCTCTCCATCTTTCTTTCCCAGACATGTAACAGTCCCTATCAGAATGGCTGTGATAGAAACTTGACTATGTCTGGATGACTAATTATGCAGTAAGAATCAATATAGATAGTGCACACACAGGAGAAAAAGAAACAAATACTCTTGATGAGATGGTCAATAATAAGCAGTTTTGATTCTAGGATTGGAAAGTATTACTCACTTACCTAAGGCTCAAGGACACTGCCTTTACGGTAGCAGTTTAACATTGTGTGTATATGCAAAGGAAAATGCAAATACCATTCAAACCATATTTGAAATTAAAGATATGTCTCAACCATATAATTCTAACAAAAACACGCGCTTATATAAAATACCAAAACAAAATGTCCACAGAACCCAATAAAATGTCTTCTTGATTAGTAAATTTACTAATTTTAACTAAGATTCAACAAAATCATTAAAATCTCGCACAAAACACAGCCCTATATTAACCAAAATCGGATAAGACACATTTTACACAAACCCAGAGATGTTACCACAACACCACCAATCGATTTGCCAAAACCCCCATCAAAACCCCAATTCCAACAATATCTCAAGCACATTTAAACTCATTAATGAGAAAATAACACAAAAATAACCACATAGCAAAAAATACTTTTGATCATCATCATTGCAGCATATAAAAGACAACAAAATTCTCATCTTAATTAGTAAATTTACTACTTTTAAGTAAGTTTCAACAAAATAATCAAAATCCCACATAAAACACAACATAATATTACCCAAAATCAGAAAAGATATCAGAGGAGAGCAACGTACCTGTAATCAACAGCAGCAAGTACGGTGAGGGTTTGATGGAAGCACTAGGTTTCCGGTAACGACAACTAATCGAAGAGGGTGAGGGATGCTGGATAGGGAGAGTGAGACTAATGGAGAGTGGGGGAGAGTGGGGAAGAGTGATCGTAGAGCAGAGAGCGAGGGAGAGTGTCCAGGGAAAGAGTGAACAGGCGTTGTGAGACGTTAGGGATTCAAATTGTTAAGGCAAACTCGATTTTCTACTTACTGAGTTATGCATGTTCACACGAGTATTTGTTTTATTGGAAAAAGTCACGCTTGCTTTACCAGCGTGGCATAACGCTCAAACTAACTCGACCATATGAATATTGAGTTTTTTAGTAACTCGCTTATAAAATAATCGAGTTTTATATGATAAATCAACCCTCACATTATCGAGTTTCAAAACAAGAGCATATCCCTAAATAGTTTGAGAAAAGGGGGCAAAATGCTTGAAAGTTTGTGAGAAATGGGCCCAAAGAAAGAGGTTCTAAAAACCAGAGTGAATCCATTAATTATAATAGGATGCCCTTCTATCATAATTTCTCCATTTAATTAAAAACAATACTATTTCATATTTTAATGAAATCAATGTTTAACCTAGTGCATATGTACAGGTACAATTAAAAATAATCACAATTAAATGGTTCAAATTATACATTTTTTTTATAAAAAATATTGAAATTATATATGGTATTAGCTTACACCATTTTTAAACCATAGATTTCTAAAATATGTAATGATTTCTCATATTATATATATACATATATATTAGAATTTAATTAGATTTAGACTCTTTGATATTTGTACCCAATAATTCACTTACCAAAAAAATTAAAAAATCAAATGGATACGTGGGGTAAAATTGGACTTCAATTGAAATCCAATTTAAAATATAGGGTAAATTACATTTTACCACCTTATTGTTAGGTAACATATGTGAGTGAAGTCCCACATTGAATAATGATGAAAATAATGAGTAATTAATATAACGTAATTGAGCACATACCCATTGAGTTTAGGCTTTTTAGATTAAAGTTTTTTTATATGTTATATTAATTATTCAAGAAAGTTCCCCAAGGTGTTTATCTCCTCAACAAGTGGTATCAGAGCTCATGATGCTGTGGGGCAAAGGTGGCAAGATTATCGAGATTCCTTTCTCAATTGAAGCAAGATCAACAAAGGAGTATTATTGCCAATAGTGTTAGACAATGATGAAGTGCGAGGTTCCCAAGGAGGATAAAAAAAACATGCGGAGTTGACACGTGAAGGTCTATATGGATGATGCACTAGTGAAGGAAAATGCCCATTAGGGAAGGGGAAGTGGGTAGGACTTGTTCATAACCCATAAAGAGGTCTTGAAGCCCACAGAGAGGCAGCGACTCACACATAAGGAGGAGATTGTTGGGTTACACTTACACATGTATTGAGCACATACTCATTGAGTTTATGCCTTTGGATTAAAGTATATCTCTATATGTTATATTAACTATTCAAGGAAACTCTCCAAGGTGTTTATCTCTCCAACACCTAAACTATGCTCTGGATTACACTTTACACCCTAAACTACAATTCTTGTTACGAACTTAAAAAAGACCAAAAACCCCCCTTTCCCAATCAATTAAAAACAAAAATTCCTTTATATTCCAACTCTAAACAAACACTGGACCTAAGCGGATGAAATCTCCTTTTGAAGAGAACAAATTTTGCATATAGTTGCAATGGGCTCAAGCAATTATAGCAAGTTATGATAGGGGGTCCACGTGCTATGGGTCGGAATTGTCACATGGTCAAATGTTGTTTCTCTCTCAAATACTTCTTCACCTCATGGTCTTTATGCCTCTTTTCTGCAAACTTTGTTTTGCGACAACGTATGGGTAACTTAGAGTCTAGATACTATTGGGGACTAGGAGGACAATAGTTATAAGAATTGTACGAGTTATGACCACGATGGACCCTACATGACCTTTTATTATGGTTAAGGATGGGCAAAGGCAACTGTTTTAAGCATTGCCAGTCTTGGGAACAGTCGTTGTGTGATTATGTCGCGGTGGTGAAGATGATTCGGATTTGGGAATTTAGGATTACACAGTTTTGATTTGGGGAGAGGGGCTGATACCCATGAAAGAGATGAAAAAAAAGAAAGAAGTTTTGTCTTTAAGTGATTGGGAAGAGGGAGTTTTTGGTCTTCTAAGTTCGTATCAATTAAGCAAACTACACGCAAGTCACATACTTCATATTTTCATTAAATGTAACAGTAAAACTAACGTCGGGAGGGATTTTTCAGAAAATAACTACAAAACCCAAACAATATCATTAGTTAGGAAACGTTTGAAACTAATTTGGAATATAACAACTCGAGTTCAGAGAGGACGATGTCCTGGGTTTTTATTTTATTATTGCGAGAAGTCGAGTTCTTTCAACTCGATTTCTTTGTATGCAAAACCAGTCCAATTCTCACTCCCATCCCACAGGCGAAGCAGAATTTGTACAACAGAACTCATATAATGCATCCCCTTCTGAGAGTGAGAGAGAGAATGACGGCGACGGTGCCGGCGAAAGAGCGACAGGCTCGGAATCTCGTGTGAGAGTGAGAGAGAGACGTCTCGTGAGAGAGAGAGACTGAGAGTGAGAGAGGGCAGAGACTGAGAGTGCAGTCAGGGGTGAGAGGGAATGAGAGTTTGAACTTAGTTTTTTTTTTGTGTGTTTGGGTTCCTGCGATGGTTGTGGGTGGTTTTTTTGAAAACAAACCGAGTTCAATGAACTCGGTTTGCAAGAATGGAAACCGAGTTCATTGAACTCGTTTTCCAGTCATACAAAACGAGTTAATTGAACTCGTTTTCTAGTCTTACAAAACGACTCCTACGAACTCGATTTCTGGCATATCAGACCCACCTGGGAGACAGTGCAAAATAGGAAAATCGAGTAAACCATACTCGATTTTATAGCATACAAATCGTGGATTCTGAACTCGAGTTGTTATATTCCAAATTAGTTTCAAACGTTTCCTAACTAATGATATTGTTTGAATTTTATTGTTATTTTCTAAAAAAATCCTCGGGATGCAAAGTGTAATAAGAGTCATAGTTTAAGGTGTAAATTGTGCATTCAAATTAGTGGCGGCGCCACATTCAATCCAGGATGTTCCCAGGAATACCCTGACCTGAAAAAAAAATTATATATAATAATTTAAAATTTTTTATTTGTTTACCCTTAAAAAAAATTAGGAACACCCTCAAATAAAAAAAATATATATATATTTTTTCTACTTTCAAGCAAAAAAAAAAAAAAGCCCAAAAATAAAAATTGAACTAAAATCTGAAAAAATAAAATAAAATAAATTGTAACAAAGCAAGCCCACTAGGGAAAAAAAGCCCAACATCAAAATGAACAAATTACAAATGGTAGCAAACCCACGAATTCCAGATGCAAACCCAACAGATTCTCAAAAAAAAAAAAAAAAAACAACAACAACAAACCAAAACCCAATATACGCGTCCGATTCATCGAGTAAAGCAAAAACTAAAATAAAAAACCTAACCTAAAGAAAAAAAACTCATCAACCATCAACGACAACAACCAACGAATGGCACGAGCTCCAGAGCACATAAGTCATCAGTGATCAGGCCTCAAACTCGAGCTCTAGAGCACATCGGGCATCGAAGATCGGAGATCGGTCACTCCTCAACGTGCTGCCCAACGACGCCGCCCCTCAGCTCAGCCTCAGGCCTCCCTGCTCCCTCAATCTCAAGGTATTTCATCTTTTTCTCTCTTTAATCTCTTACATATATGGGTTAATGGGTTAATGGGTATGGCCTTCTCTCTTAGACTCTCTATCTCTCTCTCTCTTTTTATCTGAAGACTGAAAGCAAATAATAGTCTCTCTCTCTCTCTCTCTCTCTCTCTCTCTCTCTCTCTCTCTCTCTCTCTCTCTCTCTCTCTCTCTCTCTCTCTCTCTCTCTCTCTCTTTGGAACTTTATCTGATTGCTTAGCTTTACCTTATCTCTTTATTAATATTTGCCCCTGTTTTTGGCTTTATCCATTGGTGTTGGTGATTGTTAGTGTTGGTGAGATACAATTAATTGTCTTTTAGTGTTTTGTGATTGTGAATTTATTTGATTGAATCTTGTGATTAGGGGCCATGGGCTTGTCTGTTAAGTGGGGGGTAGATGGGGGCATGGGGCCGGAGTAAGATATTTGAATTGGGGGAAGTAAATGCACATGGGGTGTGTACTAATGCAACTAATAAACAATAATTTAATTAACCAATAATTAATTGGGGGAAGCAACTAATAAACAATAATTAATAATTTAATTAACCAATACATTATAAAAGACAAACAAATTAAATTATGTTAGGCTAAACAACAATTAATAATTTTATAATTAATGAAACAACAATATAATAAATTATAGTTTATAAAAAACAAACAAATTAATAAAACAACTAAAGAACAATAATTAATAATTTTATTAATATTTCAAATGAACTTATAGTTTATTGTTTATTCTTTTGCTAGAATTATGGACAAATACTTTATGTATTTGCATGTTTTTGATTATTGTTGTTGTCAATATATGAATTTAACATTTTATTAGATTGTGTAATTTATCCTTCTTAAGGAACATCCTGAGAAAAATTCTTAGAACCATCACTAATTTAAATAGTTTAGGGTACAAAGTGTAATATGAGGCATACTGGTATAGTTTAGGGTGATAAAGTGTAATTTCTACTAAAATTTAATTGGAATTAGAATATTCAATTTTTAAACTCAATAATTCATTTTATCAAAAAAATTAAAAATTAGATGAAACATATGGCACAAAATTAGACTCCAAATGAAATCCAATTTAAAATATAATTGAATTTGAATTCCTTAATTTTTACACTCAATAATTCACTGGACGTAAAAATTAAAATTAAATGAAATATACAACACAAAATTAGACTCCAATTGAAATCAATTTAAAATCTAATTGAATTTGAACTCCTCAATTTTCACACTCAATAATTCACTTGGCACCAGAATTAAAATTAGATAGAAAACATGGCTTTTATATTGGCGGGTATTTAGCGTTAAAATAATGTTTAGCAAAACAAAAACCAAAAAGCTAATAATTACGACAACAACAACAACAAAAAGGAGAAGAACGAAGGAAATAGATTCCGAAAATCCAATTCCAATGTAAAAGGAATAGAATAAGGAAACCAACCCATTTCTCATCATAATAATAATAATAATATTGAAATTAACCCGATTTTGAATTTTGCTTGTAACTTGTAATCAGATCTACAAATGGAGTTTCTGAATTTTGCTTGTAACTTGTAATTAGATCTACAAATGGAGTTAATCCTAACTATAAGCATTCCTTGATCAAGGCATCACATTGATATGAATAAGACACCATCTGTCCCTGTCCTCCATAACCCATACATATAAAACAGATTGACAATAAGAAATCACTAGCTGCACTAATAACCTGCCCAAGCTTTGCTTCCCTTAGTTGCATATCTGTCAAACAAATCTGTCCCCAACTCTTCATAAGGTCTGTATTTCACTAGTGTACTTCAAGATACAAACGAAATGAATATCATATGCAATCAGTTATGGAAAGACACTGTCCACATTTATTAGTGAAGCAGGCATGATCCTATGTGGTTCAACACCATGACATGAGAGGAAATCGAGATGAATTAGCCCGTATGGCAACTTCAAGATCAAGATCCAAGATGGGCTCACACCGCATCACAATGCAAGAATGTTGACAAGGTTTTAGCACCAAATACCATGAACATTCTCCCAGCTGAAGATTCTATCTCAACATTATGGCATTACCATCTCCATCAAAAATCTCTGTTAGCTGGCATTATCTTCAGTAACTTGGCAAGGTCAAATGACTTGAAGTCTTTTCCGTAACAAAAATTCAGATCCATGGGTGTTCTTCCATCCTAAAAGCAGTAAACCCATCAATGTTAAATACACCTTCACTGAAAGCAAACAGGAGAAATTTTTTGCCAATAATTCCAATACTTCACCAAAGGTCTATAAGAAAAAAAATTGATGAAAATAAATTAACCAAGCATGACAATACAATAGAAAATAATACGAAGCAGAAGCAAAATGTCAGCTCATACTTAACAATTTTTTTTTTTTTTTGACAAGTATACTTCTAACAATTCTATACATATAAGATGCCAACAAGATATCACGCAGTTCACTCCTGTGGCAAAGCTCAATCAACAGATTAGCTTCAACTACCTAGCACATATAGTCACAAGTCTCACAATGCTAACCAATTATTCCAGCCTTTGTTAATAGGAAAATGAAGTTAGTCACAAATTCACTAGCATATAGTTGGCCAGGTTCTCTCATATCAATCAGCAATAAAAATTGAGCCAGAAGGACCAGAACTGACATTTTTACAATTTGCTGGGATATGCACGGCTCTAGAAAGTTACCTTAGTTCTTCTGTTTTTATCTGCGCCATTGACTAACAAGACTTTTGCTATAAATCTATTTCTGCTTTGGATGGCAACATGCAATGGAGTCCACCCTTCCTGAAAGAAGAACTCATAAAGAAGATAATCGACAGGATATTGGCCATATGAAAATTTAAAAACTATACTCACATTATCTGCAACATTGACATCAACCTTATATTTGATCAATAACTTCACAGTTTGGATGGCACCAACTTGAACTGCATAATGAAGTGGAGTAGCTCCATCCTGACATGAGTATGAAGATAACCCATAGTTCTCAGGTATATCATATATGGAGGTATAGAGGAAACTGGGACATGTTTATAAAATGAAAATTTTATCCTCACCTGGTCTTTGACATGAGGGTCTGCACCTTTCCTTAGAAGATGACTAATTACAGCCTCCTTTTTGCCAATAATTGCCTTATGAAGAGCAGTGAGACCATCCTGTTTACAAGCCCGGATAAAAGATGTTACTAACTTGAACATAAATGCGGAACTAATATATGAACACAACTCACCTGATCAACAGTATCAATATCAAGCCCATTCTCAAGTAGTTTATCCATGAAAGGAATCTGTCCTGATAGTGCAAGAGTATGAAGTGGGCTCCATTTTGCCTGAGCAGTTGGGAAAAAAGAATCCACAAGATTGAAAAGAGATCCTCAGTCAACTAGAAACCACATATTTAATTTCTTATTCAATATAAATTTGTATAGCAAGTAGTAGGTAGTTCCATAAATGTGTTTCCTATGGCAACGCCACTGAGTTATATGCCTCTTGGCAAGAGAGACTGCATTCTCCTAAAACTATGTAAGGAAAGGTAAAAAGGGAAGTTGCTCTATGTTTTCAATACTTACAGTTGATATTTTTCCCAGATTGGGTTTCACATTCTGTTGCAAAATTGCTCTTTCTTCTAGTCCCAAAAGCAGTTCAACCTCTACAACAATTATCAAACGTTGATAACAGTTGCTTGAACTTTAGGCAGAGCTGACAAAGCAGATGCATAGATGTGCACAATTACAACATTCGTAGATAACAAAGGAAAAGGCTAAAGTGCACCAAAAACATGATAGAAAAATCCATACAAAAGAGAGCAATTCATCATGGTTTGCAATTTCAAAATAAAGTAATAATTCCTATTCGATACATGCCGGCAGCATTGCAAAACAAACAATGGGTCAATTTGGTCCAATGCAACCTCAAAATTCAACTAAAATGATACAGTTTGCATTAGTTTAATTCATTTTTTTGGAAGAGCTTGGTCCTGTCCTGAACTACAGAGGCTAAATGGAACTTTGCCAGTTAAGTTTGAAACCTACAGAGGCTAAATGGAACTTTGCCAGTTAAGTTTGAAACTAAGGAACAACTTGAGATGCTTATGTACACGGAGAGGAGTTTTAGCTCTTTAAATAGCTCAAGCATCCCTTCCTAGTCAACATGGAACAAAGAAGACCAGAATAAAGGAAAACAGGGAATATTGTTTTTATTCATCATCATTGGCAATCAATTGTCTTCCCCACCAACTCCATATAAAACTAAAGAAAAAAAATGCACTCAAACATGCTTTTCATAACATGGTTCTGACTTCCGGGTACACATACAAAGCCAATATCATTAACCATCACTTTTTATGTGCCTGAGATGGAGAGTATAAAGTTCTTGGTCCTTGGATTCATGCAGAACTAGTGAGAAAATTAGCCATTAAGTACTTTATAAACTTGCAATCATTTAGTAAAATAATCAATACTACATGGTACTTTACAACAGGGATGGATCATCTACTTGGTTTTCAGCTATAGTTCTTGAAACTTTCATGATTAGAGGCTAATATTTTTCCTATAATTTTATTTGAAAAAGATTGTAAAAGACGGTAGATTTCATGCTTCTTTATACTTCAAAACACCTCCCTTGAAAACAAATAAATATGATGTCAAAGAAAAATATGGTATTAATGGGAACAAGAGGTTCTAGTAGAGTAAGAACCTTTCACAAGATCCTCCTCATACGTATTTATTGTGGACTTATCAACATTAGTTGTAGCTGAAGCATCTATTTCTTCCTCCCAGTCACTCTCATGACCCCAATCATTTTCTTCTCCTTCATTATCTTCATCGTATTCACTACCACTGCCATTATCAGGATCTTCCCAAGTTCCTGGTCGAATTTGCATTGAAGAAGCTTGGTTTGAATTAACCGCATAAGCCCTCACTCTTGACTGGCTTTCAGCAACAGATAAACCATACATTCCGCTTCTTGGACCACATACTTTCAAGAAATTGGTGCTGCTAGAACACGGAGCAGCTGCAGCAGTAACAACAGCAGAAATTGGAATAAATTGATTTGACAAAAATTTTGATGTAGCCCAAGACACCATTTTCCACGTCTCTTGAACTGTCAAATGGAAATAACAATGCATAAGATATTATTGAATTTGTCACTTCAAGAATTAAAGCATGCCAATCATTCCAAGTGTATGCATAGGCCCCAAGCCCTCATGTGTGCTATGTGCATGGGTGGACATTTGCCACAACTAACTCTTACCATTTTCCTTAACATGATGATAGAGTTTAAGAAGCAATTCATATGTCAGTAAGACATTTTGACAAACATTTCTTATGCATTGAACAACTGAATCCATGGTTGGCATATATAACAAGGTTAGGTAAAAAATAAAACAACATAACAATATTATTTAAAAAATAGAGATATTAAACATTGAATAAGAGGTCAACCCACAAAATCATATAGCATAAAAGTAACGAACTTTCTCCAAGGCTTTTACTTGTTCAAAACAAGGCAACATGCAAATATTTACAGAGGAAACTGGTCTTTACTCTTTAGGACACCTGAGCGTGAAATACAAAATGCAGAAAAAACAATACAAATACAGAAGTAAATATTAAAAATGTTCAATTTTCCTGAGTTTTAGCAAGCACAGGGAGAGTAAAAAATTAATGGAAACTTGAAGGAAACCAAATTCTAGATAAACCCATTTCTTATAATTGACTAACTAAGAAATTGGATAGGAAGAAGGATGAGGAAAGAGCCAGGCTTAAAACTAAAAATGCAATCTTTAGCTTCTAGTGGGACAACTTATTTGAGCTCAAAAATGGAAAAGCAAGAAGAGCAATGAAGGGAATATTAGGGAAGATGTTGTAGCTATTAGTCTATTACACATTTTTACTTGCATAACATGTAGTTTCGTTTCTAAAGCTATTAAAGCATAAATCCCCATTTTCCTCTATTTCAATTACCAGCAGACAGCTTTTGTATTCTCAAACAATAATAAGCACTGAAAAAATGCAACAAAACACAGAAAATACTCTCGGTTTCAAGTATCATATAGTTTTAAGTTTTAACCAACTACCTATGCTATCTATCGTTACTCAAGAGCACCTAACTGTTAATACAAATACCACCTTGTATTCACATGTTACCAACAAATACTGTATTTTCACTATTACCCCACTTCAATTCAAGAAGTGGCTGAAGCCTAGCATCAATAACATAAGATACCCATTTCACCGAGCACTATAACTTTAAAATCAAACAATCTCAGAAAGTTTCACAATCTTGACAACAATGAACAGAGAGAGAAACAGCCCAAATGAAAAAAAAACATAACGAAAGGAGAGAGAGATGGGTTACTTGTTCAGACTTGGGGTGGTTAGCAACGACACAGAAGCTCCGCGAAAGAACAAGAACCCAGCGGCGATGAGAGGTGGCGGCCAACGCGACGATTCTGCGGACAGGGAAGGGAGTAGTCGCCAGTCACTCCGCTGGTGCCAGATAAGTGGGGGTAAGGATAGAATTAAATTTTTATAACATTTTCTTTGTTTTTTTAAATCGATTTAGTTCATGAAAGTTGGGGAAAATGGCTTACTTAGCAAAATAATCATATTTATAAAGTAACTAACAAAATGCCCTTATTTGGAAACTTGATTTTAACAAAATCAAGTCCTATGTAAAATTTTATATCCCCAAAATCGAATTCTACTATTTTCTGTTAACCTTATAATCATGAAAATTTATTTGAAAGTTTGGTTCATTTTTTTAGATATTTTAGTCGATTTTGCTAATATTTACAAATTTAATACTTTTATTTTAGTTTAATTAATTATTAAATTAATTATGACATCATCACAGTTCAACTTCAGTTGAATCTTGATTCAATCTTAAAAACCTTGAACTTCTCTCTTTACCGATTCTTTGAATGATCTGGGTCTGAAAACTATGATTGTAACACATGCATATAAGGTTTTGCATAAAATGTAACATATAGAAATAAAAAGAAAAACGTTTTTTTTTTTTTTTACAATTAAGCTCAAATATTCAAGAAATAAGGAAACTAAGCTCTATAAAAGAATTATTATTAAAAAAAAAAAAAAAAAACTTCCAATTGTTGTACAAAACTCCATTGTTTTGAAACCCAGACTGGATCAGGCGATCCAACCGAGTTAACCAGGAACCGAATTGAAATTCGGTTTTTAAACACATAGAACTGTAATTTTCAAATAATTAGTGAACCTCCTGAACCGCAGTTAGACCGGATGGTTCAACAGAACCAATCACGATTCCACCATGGTCAAAGCTTGACTTTTAATTCATAAAAAATCAATTGTTGTACAAAACTCCATTCTTTTGAAACCCAGACTGGATCAAGCGGTCCAACCAAGTTAACCTAGGAACCGAATTGAAATTTGGTTTTTAAGCACATAGAACTGTAATTTTCAAATAATTAGTAAACCTCTTGAACCGCAGTTAGACCGGATGGTTCAACAGAACCAATCACGATTCAACCATGGTCAAAGCTTGACTTTTAATTCATAAAAAATAAAAGCATCGCACCACGTCGAGAACGTGGGTTCTAGTGCTGTAAATTTTAATTAACATCCTAACTACTACGCCATATCTGTTTGTTTATGCTCGTTGTGGCGAACTAATATATTTGAAGTATATTTAAAAGAATGTCATAAGAATAATTTAAACTTTCATTACTATATATTTTTATTATAATCAATATTAATAATATTTTATTATATCATTTATTTTAATTATCTATCTCAAAAGGGGGAATATATTGAAATAATTGTAGTTATAATCCTTCAAATATATTCATAGTTTTATAATTAAATAATTAACTATAACTTTTAATGTTTTTTGTGCTTTATTATTTTTATAAACTTTCTTATAATTGTTTGAGAATAAAATATGCTTGAGAATAATTTTATTTTGCTTAGATATATATATATATATATATATTAATCAAGATTGCTCATTTTTTAAAATTTATTTAATTTATTTAAATTTTATTTAATTATTAATTCATTATGATGTCATCACAATCCAACCTCAGTTGAACCTTGGTCCAACATCTAAAACCTTAAACTACTCCCTTTTTCAGTTCTTTGAAATGTCCGGGTTTCAAAATCATGCAATACTCTAGTGAACAAAGATATCAACAAAATGGGATGTTCAATCCCCTCCAAATTTGTTTATATAGGTAATCTTGAATTGATATGCAAAAATAGACCAATATCATAATATAATAATTTCAGATAAACTGAAATTGTCATTGAAATAGTAATTTCACCCATTCCTTCTTCGTTTTTTAGTTAACTAGATACTAGATAGATTAAAGCCAAAAAGAGCCACACACTACACAGTACTGGCATTGACACTGCAACACCTTAAGGTTACACAGCCCATAGCATCCTGCAGATCAAGTAATAACAAAACACAAGGAGGGTGTTCAAATATAACAAAAATCATCCAACAGCTTAGCACCACTTCTTGCCAGTGCGCCTACACAGTTGTTGAGCTATATCATCAACCCTGCTAGAAAGATCCTGCATGTCCTGCACTCATCAGAGAAAGAGATCTAGCAATGTTATTTGAGCTGTTTAAAATAGTAACAATAACAGCAGCTCTAAGAGCGTGCAGCTCGGCTATAACACTAACACACAAAATTGAAACACCGGGTGTCTTTAGTTCACACAGGTGACAAGTGTGCACACACAGTGTATTTGTCAACTGAAATTGTGATTAAAGACATAATTCCAATTTATAAAACACATTACACACACTATATGGAATAATACTTACCCAAATAAATGAATCCCAAGTCAGTTAGACCCATTGATAGATATATAGAAAGAGAGAGACTGCAAAAAAAAAAAAAGAGGTAGAGTTTTAAAAATTAAAGAGAAGAAAAAAAAATATGTACTAGTAATATGCCCATGTAAGAGCATCCACAACAGTGGAGCTAAAAATTTAGCTATTTGACACTACAAAAAGTTATTTTATCTATTTTACCTACTCACTTTACAAAACATGCTGCAGCAGTGGATTTATTTTAACTTTCAACACAATAAAATAATATAAACATTACAATAAAATAATATATTTACTATAATAAAATAATATATCCACTACAATAAACAACAATCACAACCACCCGCAACCGCTACCGCTACCACTACCGCTACCGCCACCGCCACCAACTCTTCCACTGCCACCGCAATTGCTACCCAAAAAATTTACCAACTGTGAACAGTGAGTCTGAGGATATAGAACAAAAAATTAATATTTTATTCTCACTCTCTCTCTCTCTCTCAATAAATATTATTAAAAAAAAACCCTATTCTCTTTCCTCGGTCTCTATCAACTCTCTCTCTCTCTCTTCAGTCACCAGTCTCAACTCTCAACCTTTCTCCCTCTCTCAGATCAGCTCTCTCTTTCTCTCTCTCTCATATCGGCTCTCTCAAACCTTGCTCTATGTAGATCAGCAATGGTTGAACATGGTGGGTCCGTGGAGGTGACTTTGCTCCGTGTAGATTGGCGGTGGCTAAGCATAGTGGGTCCGTAGAGGTGTTGTGGTTTGGGTTCGTGTGTTTGGGTCTATGGATTTGGTCCGTGGAATGGGTCTAGGTTCATATAGATCGGTGGTGGTGGGTGGGTTTGCTCATCGATGGGTTTTTTTTTTTTTTTTCCTCCCTTTTTTTGAGATGGGTTTGGTGATTGTTGGTTTTGGTTTTGTTTGTGTTGATGGTGGTGTGGGTTTAATGGGTTTTGGGGTTGCTTTGGTTGTTGTTGGTGGTGGTTCATGGTGGATTTATGGGTTTAGTGGTGGTGGATTTGTGGGTTTTTGGGTGTTGGAGGTGGTGGTGGTGTGTGTATGGTGTTGGAGAAGTTGCTGATTTTTTTTTTTTTTTTTTTTGGGATTGTTGGGGTGTGTGTGGTGGTGAGGTGGTGGGTGGCTAAGCTCCTCTTTCTCATGTGGTGGTTGCTGGAGAGATAGAGACAAAGAAGAGAGGAAAGAGAGAGATGGGAGAAGATGTGGTGGTGGGAGTTGCCGTGGTCGGAGCTGGGTCTAAAAGTTGAGAGATTGTGAGAGTTCTTAGAAAAAAAAAATAATAATAATATTTTAATCGGGCTGGGAATAAAAAATTATTATTATTTTTAGCTCTCAACTACAATGCACATCTATAGAACGAAGCTAAAAAAAATACCTTTAGCTCCACTACTACATGGCTGTTTTTGGTGTTTTGGTGGAGTTAAAATAGCTATATAGCTATTTAGCTCCATTGCTGCAAGTGCTCTAATGCACATTATATATATTCATGTAATAAAAGAAAATAATTTACTAATATCATCAAAGATATCTTAATAATTAGTGAGTTATACAATAAAAACACATTAATTTTATGAATGTACTGAGTCAATTAACGCAAGCCCTATGTATAGTGTTTATGCCACTATTTTTTATTATATTAAAACACAATATTTATAATAAAAATATTTTAAAAAATTTATATTAATTGAAACTTTTGCTAATAAAATTTTTGGCAAAAAGGAAAAACTTACCCTCTAACTTTCACATTTTTTTCATTTTAGTCCTCTAACTTTCAGTTTTGTCAATTTAGTTCTCTAACTTTCAATTTTTGTAAATGTAGGACTCCGTTACAATTCAGTTAGTGGCTGTTGTTAATGTCATTGAAATGACGCCATTTTGCTCTTCTTCTTTTTCTTCTTTTTTTTTTTTTTTTTTTTTTTAATTCGAAATTAAAAGAAAATAAGAAAAATCTGGAAAAAAAAAAATTAAAGGGAATGATGCCTAAAATCAAAACACACTAAAAGTTTTTTTTTTTCCTTAGTTTGCCAAAATTTTAAAAAACCCATATCTAGAAATCAACAAACAAAGATCAAAGCAAGAGAAAAACACTAAAAGAATAAGAGTACGTATATGAATATCAAAACAAACCTTCCATGTTAGCTGAAATCAAGCATAATGGAGAGAGTAGGAAGATCAAGAAGAGCGAAAGAAAAGCCATAACAAAGTTCCCTTCCATTACTCTCTCATTCTCTTTCAATAAATCTCTCTCAGATCCAAATGGTATTTCACACCCACCATCACAAACAACCTCCTACACAAAACCCAGCTCCCAAATCTCACATAACAACAACAACAAAACCCGATCTCACTCGGACTGCTCAGTAGAAGAGTGCCTCAAAAACCCAGCAATGAAAGAAGACCTCAAATTTCTGGATATGGGTTATTTTGGTGATGCATTTAGTTAGAGCTTAATGACTAAACTAAACTAATCTATATATAAATGGGTCATCTGCGTTGCACCCCACCAACACTTCTCTCATAAATACCTTCACCTAGCAAAGAATAAGCACAAGAATAGTTTTAGTGTGTTTTGATTTCAGGGGAAGGGTCGTTCCCCTTCTTTTTTCTATTCTTTTTTTTAGATTTTTCTTATTTTCTTTTAATTCCGAATTTAAAAAAATGCAAAAAGATGTCGTTTCAGTGACATTAACGGCAACCATTAACTGAGTTGTAACGAAGTCCTGCATTGACAAAAATTGAAAGTTAAAGGACCAAATTGACAAAACTAAAAATTAGAGGACTGAAATGAAAAAATGTAAAAGTTAGAAGGTCAGTTTTGCATTTTTGCCAAAAAAAATTTAGGAATCAGAAAGAAATTGTATTCAAGAAAGGAAAACACTAACAAAAGCCAAACTGACAGTAGAGCAAACCCTACATCATAGGGTACAACATATTGACTATCTCTAGGATTAAGATCCCGTACAATACCTAGGGTATTGCACCCCGGGTGCAATAACACAAATCTCAGTCTTCCATTTAATCTAAAGGCTCATTTTTTTGACACCTCACCAATCCAAGCTGGCAATCCGTATGCTCACTTCTGTTTTCATTTCAGCTTCTTAAATTTGAATTTCACTAAAACTCTCTCTCCTCTCTCTCTCACTTCAACTAGGTTCTCTCCCTCACTCTCCCTAACGCACCATTCTCTCAACCTCCATGCTTGGTCTTTGCCTCTCCCTCAACCCCGTCATCACTACTTCCAGCATACCCAACTTAGACCCATTAGCAAAAACAAGGAAAAAACTCACCATTTGAAATCCCGACCCCCAAACAGTTGCACCCCTTTTTAGACCCAGATCAGACAGAGAGAGAGAGAGAGAGAGTAAGGGTTGGGTTTGGAGAGAATCGAGTGTAGAGAGAAGTTGATGCTTTTCAAACCCAAATCAAAGAAAGTAAGGGTTAGGGTTTGAAGAGAATCGGGTAAGAAAGAAGTTGATGTTTTTTCAAGTTTGATCTATGGAGAGAAACGAGATTGAGAGATAGAGAAAGAGTGTTTGGTTGAAGGAAAGAAGAAGCCACCATCGGAGGTGGTGGTTGTGATGAGCCATCCTTGTTGATTTGGTTTAGAGACTTAGGCTTGTTTCAGAGAGACCACCACCCATAGGTTTTCTTTTATCTCTCTCTCTCTCTCTCTCTCTCTCTCTCTCTCTCTATATATATATATATATATATAAATCTCTATTTGATTGCTAGGAAAGGAAGGAAAGTAAATAATGGTGTCACAATTTTGTTGATTGATTGATTGGTGCTAAATTTAATTCTATTTTCTCTTATTTTTTATGTTTTTGGTTTTTAGCTTAGGAATTGAAATCAAGTCTTATATTGCCTACGTTTTTGTCAATTGTTTAAAAATGCTTAAATCCTTGTAATTTGTATTCAATGGGCTTATTATTAGGTTCCTAATGATGAAAGTTTGAACTTTTATGAGCTATTTGACCAAAACATGAATGTTCAATACACTAAAAGGCTTTCACAAAAAAAAAAATTTGACAGCATATATTTCCATTTGGAGATAATTACATAATATTGACTTTAAAGACTTCTTGTAAATTTGCTGTTAAAAAGGCATGCTTTTATTGTGTTGAATGATTCATATCAAGTCACTCCTTAGACATAGAAGAAACTAAATGGGTAGCACAGATGATCAAATTCTTAATTATACAAAATTTACTTTTTCAGATTTCCAATTGTCCTAGCATCCCTAGAAACTCTTACAGATGCATATCATTATCCATGAAGTTTGTTATTTATAATTTCTATAATGGAATTGGTTCTTTAATCTTAGTCTTTTTGGATTTAATTTATAGTCACTTCAGTTACATGTTTTTTTTTTTTTTAAATAAATTGTATTACTTCCACAACTCAACTGAAAACCATAACAACTCATTAATGTGCTTTGGGTATGTCTCAATATGTTGTTATTGAATTTTTGATTGAGGTAAGCCTGTGTATGTCCTTGGTGTAATATGTAATTATGTTATAGCTTTTGTTTAGATTTGAAACCAATGAATGGTGGTTGGATGGACTTTTCATGTATTAGTGTAAAAAAATTGCAATGGGTAAGTGTATTAATCTTCTTGATGTTTTTTCCCTTGGGCTTTTCATGTCCTCCCATGTTTTTTCAAATTCAATTTCATCAGTGAAATCAAACATACAAGTTTTAAAAACTTGAAGAAAAAAAGAACCATCTTTCATCAAATTCCTCAAATATTTTATCCCATTTTGCATTATGTGCCAAGTACATAATTTATGATAAGTGTTAGGCATTACCTCATTCAATGCCTTTGCCATTGCAAGATCTTGATCTGTAAAAATTGTTTTAGGTCTTTTACTTGCATGTGCAACTAGAAAGCTTTCAAAAAGCCACTTAAGATAATTTCGCTTTTTCATCATATAAAAAAGCAGTCCCAAAAACCATTAACCCTATATGATGATTGAAACCAATAAACACCCTTAATGGTCTTAACTCTTTATTAGTACCATATGTAGTGTCAAATGTCACCACATCACCAAAATTAACATAATCCATAATCATTCTAGCATCAACCCAAAAAATGTTAGTTACCTGCTCGATGTTATCTAATTGTACTCCATATTGCAAGAATGGATTTTTAGTCCATTGTTCCTGAAAGTACCTTAATAAACATGCAGCTTGACCATATATCAAGTTTTTTTGCCATCTTGTTCTAAGGTAATTTTTATGATCAAGCTCAATGAATCCAAAATTAGCTCTCCCACCAGCCTCTTTACTCATTAACTCATGTACTGCTTTTGGCTTGATTCCAGAAGAGGATGCTAACTCAATCAATCTTGCATGAACTTCTGAAATTTTTCGTTGAGATCTCATCATATAAACTGTTTCTGATAGATAAAGGGTGTGATTATTTTCCCCAACAAAGTCAGACACTTTATACTTTCCAATTTCTCAAACTAATGAAACATATAACTTTACAGGACAATTAGTCCTTGTATCATCTCAATTACGAGTGCGAATGATATCTTCTTTTTTTTGTACCTCGAATGCCCTGCTTTACACATACAAATCCCCTTAATGTTACATTTCCATCCTTCTTACTTTTATTTATGTAAAGTTTTCTAACATCAAAGCCCATTTGCCTTCCATATTTTACCCAAAAGTCGCATGCATCTTCTGATGTATCGAATTCCATACCAACTGTAGGATTCAAATCTGCATTGACATCCATGTTTTAAGAGAATTCTCTCGCCACACTATGCAATGAATTAAAGAATACTCTTGTAATTAACAAATGTACAAAATATTTACTATTATAAATATAGAAGAATGAATGTTTTTCATTGAAAATAAAAGCTAAAAATTGTTGTACCAATATTGTACTTATCATATATAAGAATTACAACAAACCAATAAATGATCATGAGAGATGATGACCCAATTGATAAAGGACAATTTCAAGCTAAAATTTCTTAAGAAACTATTTAAGTGTATCATACCCATACAAGGACAAACATTCAATTATCAAAATTTTCTATCCCTATGATAGTAAATTTTTATCACTAAATTCTGACTGCAAACTTAAAATGCAAAGACTAAAACACTACAGTTTAAACACATCCAGGACCTAAAAGCATAGAATTCAACCAATGTAACATCGAACTAAGTAAAATAGGGATTTTAGCTATATCCTTGTATCACTGACCATCCATTTTTAAATTTTGCTAGACCATATATCACGTATCCATTTGAAAATCTGCAATATTCAAGTTGCAGCAAAAAAATTACCCAAAAATATTCCTCAGAACAAAAACTAAATAATGATTCCATGGTGAAAAATGTATCGCAAATAGAACTAAAATCAAACCCCAACTATCCTAATTCCTAACCCCTTGACCCAACTCTCCTCTTTCCCAAAAAATAATTTTTATTTTGATTCAATGTATACAAAAGAGAAAACTCACCTCCTTGAGTCGTTTGATGTCGGAAGCAACTTAGGAATCAAAGATGGACCCACAGTGACTGTGCCAAATGAGATTTTGGGGATTTACCGATGATACAATGGCCAAGTACCATTAGAACCACCAATTTGGCCATTGGCTGCATCGCTTCAGAGAGAGCTTCACTCCTTGAGAGTTGAGACAGCTTCACACTTAGAGACAGAGAAAGAGGGAGAGTGAGTTTGAGTTTGAGTGTTTGGGATTAATTTTAGATGATAAGATGCAATTTTTTCTATGTTTTGGCTGATAGGTCTAAGTTGGGTATGCTAGCAGTAGTGACGACTGGTTGAGGGAGAGGCAGAAAGCAATTATAGAGAAGGGCAACTGCGCAGAAGAGAGAGAAATTTGATTTTATGAAATATGAACTTAGACCCATAAGAGCATTAGCGTCAGTATGTGTAAAATCTTGCAAAATAGAAAAAGTTGCTCATTTTACACATTTTGAGCAAAAAAAACCCACATCAGTGGGTGTAAAAATGTATATTTACTGTAGCTCTTTTATTTATCTATACTGCTATTTAAGGGGCTTCTCCTATTTGGACAGGATTTTTTTTTGTTCCAAAATACCATACAGCCCTAGATTTAAGTAGAGACAAAACTAAAGGATAGTCTGATAAAAATACATATTTAACTTGTACTAAAACATTGCTTACAAAATTGGAACACTCTTCCATTAACCAACTTTTCCTTAAAAAAACACCCCATGTTTATCCAAAAACAAAACTAAATATCAAAAAAAAAAACTAAACTAAATAGATATATATACACTTTTTTTAATAAATAAATATATCTTTAATTCCCACTAAAATATTGCCTACAAAACAAGACCACTCTCCTGATGGTTTTTAAATTGCTCTTCTATTTTTTTTTTTTTTTTTTTTTGGTAAAGGTTAATAATTTGCATTCATTATAATTTGAAATTACTACATTTTTCAATCACAGAAATACCTAAGAGTCTGATGAGTGTTTTACGTTTTGGATAAAATAATTTACTCATCACACCCCTAGGTTTGAAAAATGTAGTAATCTCAAATTATAATGGATTCAAATTATTGACTTTTACAAAAAAAAAATAATAATAAATAAATAGAAGAGACACGCGCATAAGCACATGCACAGAGGATAGTTTTTTTTTTCTCTCTCTCCTCTATCGTCTCTCTTCTGATTATCTCTCCTCTCTCATCCAATCTCTCTCTTCCTCTACCCTCTTAATCCTTTTATCTTCTCTTAAATCCAACAACAAATCATAAAATTCTTCAAACTTGATCTAAATCAAGATCCAAAATTCATCAAACCCTCTCCTAAAAAAAAATCATCATACCCATATAAATAATCAAACCGAAATTGCAAAAGAACAAAAGAAAATGCAGAAATAGTAGAAGAACAAGCATTACTAATGGTGGCTTTAGTGTTCCTTAGCAACAACTCAAAGCCTCTAAGTACTTCATCACAGTCTCTTCAGTGTACCTAGACCAAAACATTAAATTTATGCTCTTTTTAAGCTTACCCACCATCTTCTCAAAAAATAAAAAATAAAAAAAATAAAAGCTGACCCATCAAGAGTTCTCTCTTTAGCTTCTTGTATCAGCATTAGCAAAAGAAGAAGAAGATGCTGAAGAAGAAAAAATGGAGAAAAAAAAGAAAAAAAAGAAAGATAGAGATCAAATATAGTTGGCGTGTGTGTTAAAGTTGGTGAGGCCATGGGTAGTTGTGAAATAATAAAAAAATGTGAAAAAAATATTATTTAAATAAAAGAATTTGTAAAATAGACAAACTGATGTAGATATTTTGTAAAAATAAGTTTGTAAAATAGAAAAAATAAGTTTTTTTTGTGCAAAATAAAAGGGAAAATTTGTATAAGCAAAGAAGAAACGGCAGGCATTAAAAAATTTTAAGGGTGAAAGGGTCTTTTTAATATTTGGTGAGGTGTCAAACGAATGAGCCATTAGATTAAATAGAAGGCTAAGATTTGTGCTATTGCACGGGACGGGATCTCAATCCTTATCTCCATGTACAAGTACATTACAAGAGTCCAAATTTTCTGTCTCATCAATTGTGCTTCACTTCATGCTCTACCAATAAAACTTGAACAGCTGGCCTCTCTCGTTTCAGATACCCAACCTTGCAAAGCAAAAAGGTGAATCCAACTTACAAGTTACAACACAATCACCCGTACAAAAGATTCCCCATTCAATGTCATATTATCAAAAGCGACAAATAATACGCCCTTCAAAGTTCACTTGACAAGACAATACAGAAAGAATCCTGCAAGTCTCAATAGTAGACAATACACACCAAAGACAGAGACTGGTGGCTAAACCCCTAAGCACCACACAAACAACCCCAATTTGGATCCTCTGGATCCTAGAGGAATCCAGTCCATTCATTACTTGTACTTTTTTCTCCAGTCTCCACCTGAGCTTTAATGTCTCTTTTAATGAAATTAGTGATATGTTCTTTTGTGACTATAAGGATCTTCTCCATCATAAATCACAGCATTCCTATCCTATGTAACCATAGATTATAAACAACTGGCCACCATGCCATTAATCAACAGACCTATTTCACTATAGGAGTGAATCTGCAACAAGGCAGGGACCTATATATATGCTAATTGTCCAAATCCTCTTAGCCATGGGACATTCAAAAAAATATGTGATCTCTGCATTCATCACTTCTACTCCTTAGATTGAAACGACAGGTTGTATCTCTTGTATAAACCCCATTTGAGCAATCTGTCCCTAGTTGGAAATTTGTTCTTCAAAATCTGAGGTCATCCCAATAGCAACTTTAGGCCCCGTTTGGTTGGGGTAAAAATAGGGAAAATAAAAAGGATGAAAAAGAATGAGAAGAAAATAGGTTGAAAAATGAAATTTTCCCTTGTTTGATTAAGGAAAAAAAAAAGAGGACAAGAAAATGGTGTGGAAAATAATCATTCCGGCCTTACAAAATTTTGTCCTCCCAATTTGGGAAGAAAACTAAAGAAAAAAAATTATACGGGTAGTAAATTACTCAAATATCCTTGCCTTTAATGCACTCATTTACCCGCCACTTTCCCATCTCTTGACAACCTATCAATTCACACCTTCTCAGCAACTTCACTCCTTCTCCCTCTTCACAGCACGTCTCCAGGTTCTCTACTTTTTTTCTTTCTTTTTTTTTTTTTTTTGCCCTATCCTCATTATATTCCAACTTCTCCATTGATATTTGATTAATATTATTTTTTTTCCATTCACACAACACATATATAATTTAACTAAACAATAGACACAAAAAGTGCAAGCCAATAGTTTGTTATGTCATTCTGTTGTGGTTGTTGTTTTTTTTTTTTTTTGGTTGAAATTGTCTTCCCAGGCAGTAAGCAGGGGCCATAAATTTTAAATTATTATAATAATAAAATAATTAATATAAATTTACATGTATTTTTGTTCATTTTTATATTATTTAATATGTAAATATATCTATTTCTAATATATTATATAACAAGGACATAATAGTCAATTCATATAAACTATATTTTTTATTCTCCTACTTTTCTCTCCAATCAAACAAAAGAATTTTTCACCCTCTCACTTTTTCACCCCTCCAACCAAACAGACATGAGAAAAAACCAAAACTCAGCTAAAGCATGTGCAGGAAAATTGGCTTGTCTCTTGACATGTGAAACTTCAAAGGAACGAAACTCCTGTAGCTTTGAGCGGGTCCCAACGACAAGACTAGCAATAGTAATCTTAGCATTTGCAGGGTCCGCAAGAGCATGAGAAACACTGATTGAGTCAGTTTCAAAAATTACGTCAATGACTCCTACATCCCATGCAAAGAGCGTAGCCTCATCCATGGCCCTCACTTCTGCTTCTAGGGGACCAAGTGGGAAGGGGAGGCGCTTACTGAGTGCAGCAACCACAAAACCTTTATGGTCACAGATGATAACGCCAATACCAACCATGCCAAGATGAGCGAAGACAGTGGTGTCCACAGTCACCTTATACCACGGAAAAATAGGCGGGACCCAACGATTGTCTGTGGTGTCCTTGAACAGCATGGGCCGAAGCTAGGTTGTATGGACACGCCATTTTTGACGTCGTGTCGGTGTCGGACACATGTCGGACACTGGAATCAGTACGACTCGCCGGATTCCGGTGTCCGGCGAGTGTCTTCCTTTTTTTTTTTTTTTTCATTTTTCTGACATGCGCCGACACAGCTTTGACGCGTCCGACACTCTAGCAGTGAAAAAAAAAATCACAGATTTTGAGTCTGAGAAGTCATTTTGAGAAACCCACCTCTCAAATTCTCAACCCACCCTCCCTCTAACCTCTGCCGTTGCCCTCTGTCCCTCGCCGGAGCTAGATCGGGCCAATCGACGAGCTCCATAAACGTCGAGTGACGCTGTGCCCTATCCCTTCCAACGATCTCTCTCTCTCGGCGTGGACAACAGGTCTGACGACTCCGACCTCCTCTCTTTGTTATTTTTTTTTTATTTTTTTTTTTTTTGCCGCTGCCCTCTGTCCCTCGCCGGAGCTAGATCGGGCTGATCAGCGAGCTCCATAGACGTCGAGAGACACCGTACCCTGTCCCTTCCAGCAATCTCTCTCTCTCTCTCTCTCTCTCGGCGTGGACAACAGGTCCGACGACTCCGACCTCCTCTCTCTTTTTTTTATTTTTATTTTTTTATATCAATTTTGGTGACTGAATGGTAATGGTGATACACAGTACTATTACTCACTTAGTTATAAGTTATAATGTGTTTTTTTTTTTTTAATCCCACTCTCATAGTTAATGTATTTGTTTACTCAGCCTTTTATTTTGCCTTATAAATTATAATATTTATTATGAATTTAGTGATTTTTGTTTTAATGTGTCCTGCTATAGTTTGTTTTATTTATTTATTAAAGTTAAAAATTGTGTATTATTTTACTACTTTGGGTGTCAGTTTACTTATTTGTAGTTCTTACATAATTTAAATTCTAGACATAAACATATTTTATGTCTAAAAATATTAAAAAATATGCCTAAATATAAAATATAATTAATTATTTAACCACCGTGTCCCCACCGTGTCGTGTCCTTATTTTTCAAAAATTGCCGTATCCCCGTGTCCGTGTTCGTGCAACATAGGGCTGAAGGTGGGTGTCTTGGTACTCCATAAGCAAAAAAGGGGCTTTGGTCATTATCTCATGAGGTGGTTGGCAGGTAGCTCCGAGTCGTGTCTTGTTTGAACTAAACCATATACTCCATGCTGTAGTAACAGTAAGCTCAAGAATGTTTGTACCCACATGTTGAGTGAAAACCAAATGCCAAAGAAAATCCATGAAATCTCTGTAGCTGAGGCCATGTTTATCAAAAGGGATATCAGAGAGTTTCCATGTTTCTTTTGCAATATGGCAATCCCAAAAAAGGTGTCCAGTAGTCTCCGGGGCTAGACCACATGCTTCACAAATGGGGTTATCAAGGACGTGGCGATGGCATAGATTTGCTTTCGTAGGTACGATATTTTGGTAGGCTCGCCAAGTGAAGAGCTTTAATAAATAAATAAATCACTTGGACTTTGGTAGTAGGAGTCTTTTGGTTGAATATTGTACAAAATGAAGTTTTATTTGTGATATGGGTACTGTTCAAACTTATTTAGGAAAATGAGGAGAGTAGCGAATTTCGGCTACATCATTGGCGAAATTCTAAGAAAAAGTAGGAGAGAAATGATGTGACGAATGTGGGAGAGAGAAAAAGAATTTCAGCAATGATATTGCCAAAAATTATAAAAAAATAAATAAATAAAATAATTGTGACAACTGAATTGCTAAAATCGAAGGATTAAAAAAAAAAAAGGATAATTACACATAACCCACCTGTGGTTTGGGCGAAAATCACTTTGCCTACCCGTGGTTTGAAAAGTATCACTTAACCCACCTGAGGTCTGTTTCCGTCACTCTCCGTAACCCACCTCGGTCTCTGCCGTTACAAAAACACCTTTTAACCCCAAAACAGAACATAACGCGAATCAAAACCCCCAAAACTCAAACACTTTTCGAGAGAGACACCCAAGGTGCAATCAAGCTTGTTCTTCGCGGTTTGGAGCGTGTGGAGAGGGAGAAAGCACTTGTTTTGCATCATCGAACCTGGGCAAGGTATGTGTGATATTTTTTCATCTGCATTTGGGTCTGTTCCTGATTTAGGGTTTCAGATTTTGTTCAAGTGTGAACTTACTGTGTGAAAGTCTAAATCCAGGAATCGTGGTATGTTGAGATGTCTTCATCAAGTGGTAATTTCTCGGGTTCATGTGGACATATGTGCAATGAGCAGACTTGTGTTTTGAGAACAAGTTTGAGTTTGCACAATTTTGGGAGGAGGTTCTTGGGTTGTAGCCGTTATAAGGTTGGTCCTAAGTGTCCTTTCTTTGTTTGGATTGATAACCCAACCTGTCCTCGTGGGAATGAAGCTGCACCTTTGGCTCTAGAGAAGATGTCTAGGCTTCAGACTGCTCTCCAACTTGCAAATGAGAGGGAAATGACAGCTCTGGAAACGGCAGAAGAAGCTAGGCAAATGGCAGAAAAGGCTCTTGAAGAGGAAGCCAAAGCCAAGGAGAGGGAGAGAAAGGCTCGAGCTGTCTGTGCAAAAGCTAAGGAAAAAGCCATTCTTGCTGAAGAGAAGCAAAGAATGTGGAAGTCTGCATGCATTTTGTCATGGATCTTTTTTGTTATTGTTATGTTGTTGTGTTTTGGCTCAATTGAGTTCTCTGGAGTGAAGAGACCTAGATTGTTGCCCCTGAAGTAATTAATTGGTTAGTAGAGATAGTTATGGCAATGGTGTTAATGAATTTGCATTGTAATAGCACTAGCCTACTGATGTAATGTTTTGATGTGTCAATGAATGAAGAATTGGTCAATTCTTGAGTATTTTGTGCATATCCTAACAACCATTCAATGGAAGAAGTAATGGTCAATTATCAATTTGGTTGTGCATACCATAACAACCATTCCACAATAAAAACTTTCATACACTGTATTAGAAAAATATACTTGGACATAATTTGTAGTAGCAATAAATAAATTTCCATATAATTTGGCTGTGCATACCATAACAACCATTCCACAATAAAAACTTCCCATACACTCTATTGCAGGTATAATATACTTGGACACAATTTGTAGTAGCAATAAATAAACTTTCATATAATTTGGTTGTGCATACCATTCCACAATAAAAATAATATACTTGGACACAATTTGTAGTAGCAATAAATAAACTTCCATATAATCTAGTTTGGACAAATATTGTTCCATACAAACTGTAATATCACAACTTCCATATTGTACCTTAATTACAAAAAAGCACATTCCAAGGCCAGCAGTGATTGTTTTTTACACTAATTAGTAATTACAAAAAAGCACATTCCAAGGCCAGCAGTGACTGTTTTTTACACTAATTGATAATTACAAAAGGCCAACAGTGGTCTTCACAAAAAAAAAAAAAAACCAAAAAGGCCCACATGTTTCCACTAGCTTTACTCCCAATGCTGGCATGCGTACCCACTAGCTTCATTCATTTCTTGCCTTTACTCTTTCCTCTTTCCACCCACTGGATTCATTTTTGGTGGCCTTTGTGCAGCAAGCTGTCCTCTAGTCCTCACACCACCAGTGCTCCCACTTGCATGTGAAGGCTACAAAATAAAAAATAGATCCACTTGTTAAAAAATATCCCAAGCTACACAACCATCCAGGACTAAGTTACCTGTGAAGAACTTGGTAAGGTATCCCAGGTCTCCCTAGGTGTGTGAAACTCTAGTTGTGAGGAAGAGAACCATCCTGCTCTCTTGTGAGATGGCCTAGGTTGATTTCCTTACTGTGAGGATGAAGGCTGAGTGGCAGACATCATGTTGTAGGTCTGTGTAGGCTGCTGGGATGGTGGCTGAGGTGCAGGCTGAGGTGCAGATCTAGGTGCAGGCACCCCTTCCCTTGCCTGCAACAAAACCCAGTTTCAATACAGTGTCTATTGTAAGTTTAAAAACAAGTTTTTTTTTTTTTTTTTGTTTTTTGCCATTTAAATCCTAATTACTTACAGCTTTTTCTCTTTGAAGTCTCTGTCTCCTCTGCCATGGTGTCTCCCCAGTGATGCCAGCCTTGCACCCTCTTGAGTTATGCCCTTCCTTTTTGCATTTCCCACATCTTACAGGTCTATTTTGTCTACTTGCTTTGTAAGGGTTCCTAGGCTCATCAGAAGCCCTCTTTCTTTGCTTGGGTGGTCTGCCTGGTGGTTTGTATATGTAAGGTGCTAGGGGAGCAAGCTGTCCAGTCTCAGCCCATTCTGACTGGCCAGGCATGGGAGGAAGTACCTCCTTGTATATCTCCATGTAAGTTTCTTTGAAGTAGCATGGGTGGGTATAGTCTTCTGGTGTCTCAATGTTTGTATAAATGGCTGTTATGACATGTTTGCAGGGAATGCCATTTAAATCCCAAGACCTACAGCTACATGTCTTCTTCACCAAATCAACTACATGCCTCTCATACTGACTGCCTACCTCATAAAGGAAACTACCAGCTGGGGTAGCACTAAATGCCTTACTTTCAACCTTCAATTTCTCCAACCTATCTTGTATGCTTGGACACAACTTTCCAGCATACTTCTGTATCCCTTCCCTTTTTGTGTAAAGCCTAGTCATAAGTCTAACCCTAATCCACTCCAACATTGCCAAGATAGGCTTGTCCCTAAACTTCAATATCATTGCATTAAAAAACTCACTCAAATTATTTACCAAACAATCTGTTAAGACCCTATGAGTGAAGTGTGACCTTGTCCACTGTGCAGGTGCAATGTTTGCAAGATACTCATATGCCTTTTCATCCAAATCCCTTATGTACTGCATGCATCTCTCAAACTCCCTTACTGTTGTGGCAGCAGCACACCTCCACAATGCATCCTTCAGCTCCAATCCCTTGTGATCAACTTTGAAATTGTTGTAGATGTGTTTCACACAGTATCTATGCTCCACGGTAGGGAATAGTGTCTCTATTACAGGTATAAGCCCCTGTAAATAAGCAAGCAAACAAACAAACAAAACAAGTTAGTTCAGCAAACAAAGTCAACTATTCAAGTGTAACTGAACAAAACAAAACTTGCATACCTTTTGCCTATCAGAAATGAAGACCAACTGAAGCTCCTCTGGCCTCCCTATATCATCAGCAAAAATTTCCAAAAACCATATCCAAGACTCCCTGGTTTCTTGTTCCACAACAGCCATGGCTACTGGAAAAATGTTGTCATTTGCATCCTTGGCAGTGGCAGATAAGATTTGCCCACCAAATCTGTGCTTTATGTGACAACCATCTAAACCTATAAATGGCCTGCATCCACCTAAAAATCCTACCTTCTGAGCATTGAACCTAACATACATCCTCTTAAATTTTGGCTGGGAAGTCTCCTCAGCCATTTCTGTCTGCAATATAACCCTACTCCCCTTGTCTACAGTGGTTATCATTTGTGCATAGTCCCTAAGGACACCATATTGCAGTTGCTCATCTCCATTTATCAAATCCTTTGTCTTTCTCTTTGACCTATACACTTGGTTTACACTTAGGTCAACAGATAAATTTTGCATCACATGGTTGTGTACACCACTCACCTCCCAATTTGGATTTTTGCTAAAATCCTCAATGAACCTCTTAGCAACATAAGCTGATGTTGCTTGGCTGTTTTTTAAAGACTTGGGATAAGTACAGTCATTAGTCAAGGTCTTAATTTGAAATGTTAGCTCTCCACTTATTTGAGATGCATAACATCTCCACCCACACCCATTCTTGCAGTGAACTGATATCTTGGTCTTCTCATTAAGCTTGAATTTGATGTCAATAGGTTTTTTGATTGCATACTCCCTCAAAGCAGCTCTGAACACCTTTGCATTAGGGAACTTCATCTCCTTCTTCAGTACAACATTTCTCATGTCACTCTTAGCATTAAACTCCACTTGCTCAGGTACCTGCTCATCATCAGACCCATCCATGCTTACCAGGTCATCCTCAAGGGCTGGCTCAGCCCACTCAGGGTCTATGTGGGGTGCATTGCTTGATTCTGGGGCTGTGTGGGGTGCATTGCTTGATTCTGGGTTTGTATTGGGACCAGAACCTTGTGGAGCTGAGTTTTGAGCACCAAATACATCATCACCAAAGCCATCCCCCTCTAGGCCTTCATTTAGCCAATCATCATCATCATCATCATCTCCTTCAACATTCTGTTCTTCATCTCTTGCATCAATGTCAACATCCTCAACATCTTCTTCATCATCACTCTCATCATCATTCTTATCATCTTCATCATCATCACTATCCAATTCTATTTCAACCCTTACTGCATCACCACTTACATCACCACCTGCATGACCACCTACACCATCTGCCACTCCCCCTGCATCACCACCTACACCACCTGCCACTCCCCCTGCCACTCCCCCTGCATCAGGATACTCAACTGCCAATGGCTCCACATCTATGTCAGTATAGATTATGATTTTTTCAGCATACCATGCCTTATGAAGGTTAGTCATATTTACGACATCTGTATCTGTTTCTATGTCTCTTAAATCATGTTGTAGATCACCATCAGGAATTAAATACTTATATCTACTGTGTTCCTTAGGAGCACCAACTAGATGGCATAAATCCCGAATTTCAAAGTAACTCAACTTGTCAGGGTCAATCTCTGTCAGTAAACGTACAGACCCACCCACATATTGTATGGTTGGCTCCTCCACAAAACATCCCCCAACATGAATTTCAAGGTCAAATGTGACATCATCCATCTGCAATTAAAATAAGTATTTTGTTTACACACACTGACATGCAGAAAGTGAGAAGAAGCCAAAAGAGACAACAAGGCAACAAATTGACAACAACACACGGACAAAGGACCACATAAAGCACATGCAAAACCAGACTCCCAACAAATTCATAGGGACCACACTACCCACACTTCACAAACAAGTGCAATCATTGACAAAATGCATTATAGAAACAACAATAGCAAAATGCATATCCTAAGCGATTCTACACATAAATAGCAACATGCTAATTTAACATACAAAAAAAATTTTATTGTGCAGATGAACAGCAAAACCTAACTACGTGGGTGGGTCACCATAAAAAAATGACATCAAGAACCCAAATGCAGATGAAAAAACATCACACATACCTTGCCCAGATTCGATGATGCAAAACAAGTGCTTTCTCCCTCTCCACACGCTCCAAACCGCGAAGAACAAGCCTGATTGCACCTTGGGTGTCTCTCTCGAAAAGTGTTTGAGTTTTTGGGGTTTTGATTCGCGTTATGTTCTGTTTTGGGGTTAAAAGGTGTTTTTGTAACGGCAGAGACCGAGGTGGGTTACGGAGAGTGACGGAAACAGACCTCAGGTGGGTTAAGTGATACTTTTCAAACCACGGGTAGGCAAAGTGATTTTCGCCCAAACCACAGGTGGGTTATGTGTAATTATCCCATAAAAAAAATTGAATTGTGGCAATTTTACCATATTTTTACATACTATTGTTATGGCCAATTTCATACTAGTTCTCATCAGGACTCACCAATAACATTACTTTTTTATTACCAATAATCATTCATTACATAACAGTTTATGAAAGTTTTTGTAAAAAAATTTATATCTCTAGCATTTTGCCAAAAGTGGATGATTTAAAAAAAAAAAAAAATTGATTGTGGTAAGATTAATGCTACAGCCACACTTTTGGAGTAAAATTATTGAGATACACCCCCTTCGTCATCCAAAAGTATGGCTACAGCATTAATCTTACCACAATTGATTTTTTTTTTTTTTTTTTTTTTTTTAATCCTCCACTTTTGGCAAAATGCTAAAGATACAAATTTTTTTACTAAAACTTTCATAAACTGTTGATGTGATGAGTGACTATTGGTAAATAAAAAAGTGATATTATTGGTGAATCCTAATGAAAACCAGTAAAAAATTTGCCATAACAACGGTTTGTAAAAAATATGGTAAATTAGTATGTTCCCTTAATATTACTCTTGCCACAATTCAGTTTTCTTTTTTTTTTAATTCTCCAATTTCGGCAATTCAATTGTCACAATTAATTCAATTTTTTTTTTCATTTTTCATTTCTCTCTCCTCTCCTACTTTTTCTCAGAATTTCGGTAATGATGTTGCCGAAATTTGCTTCTCTCCTCATTTTGTCAAATAAGTTTAAACAGTACCAATATCACAAATAAATGTCATTTTTTACAATATTCAGCCAAAAGACTCTTGGTAGTAGTGTTTAATCAAAGGTAAACTATCTTATTAATTAATGGGAAGACGCGCACATGGGAAGCCAGCATGCTACTGTGAACCTCGCTTGATTTTGCGTGAGAAAATGAAGAGAACCAAATATGTTGTAATGCTGATGCAGAGTCTTTTGGCTGAATATTGCAGAAAATCATGTTTATTTGTGATATGGGTACTATTCAAAATTATTTGGGAAATTGAGAAAAGAGAGTGAATTTCGGCAACAGTGTTGCTGAAATTCTAACAAAAATATGAGAGAGAAAAGGTAAGTGATGTGATGGAAGGAGTGAAAAAAAATTTGAATTTCGGTAATCTCTTTACCGAAATTCTTACTACCCATACTTTGCCCGTTAGGTGAAGTGCCCGAAATGCTAGGTGGAGTGCTCGAAAGGGAAACCTATTATGGCAACCAAGTTGCCAAAATTGCAGTGGGTAAGGAGAGAGAAAATAAGAATTGTAGCAACCAAGTTGCCAAAAACTGGGGGAGAAATTTAATAGTAATTTAGGCAATGAAATTGCCAAAAATGAGGGGGGAAAAAAAAGAAGATTTAGGCTGTGTTTGGTTCATGTAAAATATTTTCCGGAAAATAAATATTTTCCGGAAATGCTATTTTCGGGAAAGGAAAATGTATTCAGGCTGTTTGGTTGCCTCGGAATTCGTTTTACGGAAAATCAATTCCGGTATTTGGTTCGTTCAAACATTTTACGGAAAATGCTTTCTGTTTTACGGAAAATCAATTCCCATGTTTGGTTCGGTCAAACATTTTACAAAAAATGGAATTCGTTTTTTACGGAAAATCAATTCCCATGTTTGGTTTGTGGATCATTTTACGGAAAATATGAAATGCCTTATAAATTCAAGCACCTGTATTACCTAAACAAACCTGTAACAGTACAAAACTAATCATCCACTTCAATATCAAAAATAATCATCCAAATTCAAACATTTGTATTGTCTAGACATATCTATAACAGTACAAAAATAATCATCCACTTCAACATCAAAAATAATCATTTGAATATACCCATAATATTTATATAAAAACAGCCACATTAATCATTCACCATTGGCATTACACCTCCATAATGTACAAAAATGATACCTACTCGTGGTATCTGAACAGTAAAAATACATAATTTGGACAATTATATCGTCCCAATAATACAAAAGACTACATATATAATACAATGGTAGGTCAATACTAGTACTATAACAAAAGTTAATTCCTAAAACTATCGTCACAGTCAACATGAAACAGACAAGTCAAAATTATGAGAACAAAAAATCATCAAACCATAGCTTTCTCAGCCTAGCATTCTTGGCTAGAAATCCCCGTGCTGCCTTCTCATTTTCACAAAGATGGTCAAACGCAGTTGCGAGCATATCTTCGCTATACCCATTCACCATCATAGCCATGACCTCATTGTAAAGAGTTAGAAATCAATATTTACACCATCACAATATCATCACATTGATAACTGCACATAATACCATCACAATTAATATTTACACCAACAAATCACATTGCATTCTATTTCTGTATAATTGTAACACCAACAACAGTTAAATTCTTAAATCAATAATTACAAAATGGATAATTAAAAAAAGTAAATAAATAAATAAATAAACAACTAAATAAATAAATAAATATATATATATATATATTTATAGATCGGGTCCAAGAGGGTGGGTAGGAGGTTGTGTTGTTTATGAGTTTGAGGGAATGTGGATCGAAGGTCAGGTTTTGGTCGGAGGTGTGTGGATAGGACTGAGAAACTCACTCACCGTGGATTTTGGCTAGATAGGTTTGAGGGAATGTGGATCGAAGGTCAGGTTTTGGTCAGAGGTGTGTGGATCGAAAGTGTGTGGATTGGATTGAAAAACTCACTCACCGTGGGTCGGATCGGGACTGAGAAATGGAAACTTAGTTACCGTGGGTCTGCATTTGGCGCTCGTCGGACTGTGGGTGGAGCTGTGAGGAGTGCGTGTGAGAGTTTGTGCTGCTATGAGGAGTGTGCTGCTGTGAGAGAGCTCAGACCGTGTTGTGTGAGGAGTGGAAATGGTTTGAAGTGAAAATATGAATGAAAATTATTTTACGAGTGTTTTAGGTTATTTTACGGTCAAAGAGAAAAAGCATTTCAGTTGACTGAATTTACTGGTTCAACCAAACACTCAAGTTTTACAGAAAAACATTTTTGGAAGTAATTTGAAGCCAAAACAAATACAACCTTAGGCTAAAAATTGAAGGGAAAAAAAAAATTATGGCAATGTTGCTAAAATGGAAGGGAAAAAAAATGGAGGCCAAAATGGGAAGGAAAAAAAAAAAAAAAGAATTACGGCAATGAAGTTGCTGAAAATTGGAGGGCAGAGAGAGAGAGAGAGAGAGAGAGAGATAGAGAGAGATTTGTCCAAATAAAATATATATATTTGGAGGAGTCAATCACCTCACCTCTTCCTCCTGATTCTTATTTTCCAAGTACTTCGGAATATATTCTTTGATCATTCCCAATAAAACCTAAGCTACTGATATGAATCTGTGTCATGAATTCTTTTTTGTCTTTTCATTTCTCTCTTCATTATAAAAGGCAAGCACCATCACTAAAGCATTGCATCTCCTACATTTTTCATACTGCTTCACTTACCTCCGATTGTTTAATGTTATATTACTCTTCTACTTTGCTTCAGTGTGCACAACTAAGGATTGTAAGTTTTGGGTTAATATGAGGTTTTTTGCTTTACTTATTAACTTACAGTTCTAGAAATTAACAGATTTATTATTATTGTATATATATATGCTTTGTAAATATTAAAAGCTAATACATTGTAAAATATTATGTATTACTGTAGTTAATATTGTTTGTATGACTATGATTATGATTATTGTTGTTGTTGTTATTATTCAAATTTTAGATTAATGAATTTTTTACAATTAGGACTACAAGCATTTTTAGTTATATTTGAAATTTACCATAATAAATTGTAATAGTCACCATACATGAATTTGATTATTTTGTAGTTGATAACTTATAATCAACCTATGACTTAGTTGCTTCTCCAAAAAAAAAAAAAATATATATATATATATATATATGCTTTTATGCTAGGAATACTTTATTTTCACTCTGCAGAATATTGCCTTGCATAGCAAATCTCAAGTAACTTGTTGATATCATTATAAATATAATATCTTGAACTCTTTTAAGGGTCAAACTGATTCACATGAACTTTCCAATATTGTTGTTATTTTGTATTTATTTATTATTATCTGATTGTTTTTTTTTTTTTTTTTTTTTTTGTGTTACAAGTATCACTCTATAATTCTCACTCTTTCAGTTGGTATCACAGTTGTAGTAACCATCTCGACTCTCTAATTAAATTTACATACATATTTTGTTAATTTTGAAATTATTTAATAATATTTATTATTATATGACCACAGCAATTGCAATAAATTGTATTATTATTATTTTTATTTAGAACAATAAATAGTACATTTCTCTTTCATTTTATTTAAAGTTTAGTTGGTATAAAAATTTATTAAGTTTCTTGAATCTTTACTTTGTTTTAAGGTGGTTATAGGTTGGAAAATGAAAATTAATTATATACTTTATAAATGATTATATTATAGTTAATACTAATTATTGTGTATATGATTATTTTTGCTAAAACTATTATTATTATTAAAAATTTTGCTTCATAAATCCTTTATTCGAGTTTCTTTCAATTTTATTATGAACTATAAGTATTGTAAATTATATTTAATATTTAGCATTAAAACGGTAGTAGTCATTATATATTAATTTTATTATTTTGTATTATTGTTCTTTTGTTTTTATTTAGAATTATATTTTTTTAGAAGATAATTAGATAATTATGATTATCTGATTGTGTTTTTTTTGTTCTTTCTTTCTTTTCTTACAAGTATTACTTTATAATTTATAATTCCTACATTCCTGTACTTCGTATCACGATTGTAGTAATTAATTGATAATTATTTTCGAAGTTTGTAGTTTTTTATATAGACGGTTTATAAAAAAATATACCTTCAGATATTGTAACTTTTTAATCTAAGTGTTCATATATTAAAGATAATGTGAAAAAACATCTTTTTTTTTTTTTTTTTTGGGTAAGAAAAAAGCGCATCTTCACTTACACTATACTTTATATTATGTGTGTATGAATTTAAGAATACAATAATTAGGATTGATTCCATTCCAATTATGAGTGTGATTATAATTAATTTTTAATATTCTATTTAATTTAGGGTTGACCAAGATCTTAATAATATTTCATTGTCAATTCATTAATGTCATAGAGGTTATCTCAGACAAAAAAAGAAATGGTTAATTTTGTTTGATTTATAGGCAATTTTTTACAAATATAGAGGTAATGGATGCCACATGATTTAACTCATTGTAACATTTAATGTAGGTGAAGCCCAAGCCATTTGATCCTTCTCTACTAACCCAAAACTAATATCACATCTTTAATGATGCAATGAAAGGCAACAACAATATCACATCTCTAATAATGCAATGAAAGGTAATGTACATTGTGAGATGAAAATTTATTAATGTTCAAATAATATCTACAATTATTCAACTTACCTGAAAATAATTTCAACATTAACAATATAACATTATACATTGTTTAAAAAATTTCAAGTTTTCCACCTTACGAGTACGGCCCCAATTATTTGCACCCCCTACAGTTAGACGGGTGTATCTTCCCATATTTGCATCAATGTAGATTATACCATGTTACTCGCCTACCACATATAGATATTGACTAGAGTCTTATCACTTCTTTGGTAGAGCGGTGACAATCTGAAACTCATACAATTTCACCTACTTACTTGTGAAATGTCGATCGCTCAAAAATCTACAAGATATAGCAATTATTACAAAATTGCCTATTGATGACAATTTAGGGGCACAGGCCCATCAAGTGACACCACCTGCAAATGCATTGGAATATGATGGCAATATAGTGTGCCGGTCCACTAATTACAATGTTTGTAGTCATATAATAATAATACAAATAAATAATAATATTTTTTTTTTTGGTTAAAGAGGAGCTGCATTAAGATTAACTAGCCATAAATGGCGATGTTCTGGCTGAAAGCCTTAAAGTATACAAACCATTAGCATCCGCATTTAAAATACTACAAAAGTCATCACTAGGCGGTGCATTAAGTACAACAAAATTTCTAGAGAAGGAGCAGCCAGCTCTAGCGAGGTTGTCGGCGCATCTATTCGCCTCTCTAAATACATGGGTGATCTTGACATGCTGGATTTGCTTCAGGAGGTACCTGCAGTCATTGAGCAGAGCAGCACATGAGTTATTAATATCTTTCTTAGACTGCACAAGGTTGACAACAATTTGGGCATCTAATATATTATTTACACATGAGTTATAAATAATAATATGTTGCTAATGCTATATCTTGCTTTCAGTTGAATCCAATTATTTATTGTTTACTATGTTCTATGTGTTTGTTTTTTCTTTAATTTCTTATAAGTTGCTCCAAAAAATATTTTTCTTGTTTTTATAAAAATCTTCTAATACCTTATGTTATGAACTAATTCTAATTTTTTTTTTTTTTTTTTTTTTTTTCTAACGGGGCGTGCAAGTTTACTCTTTGTTTCATTAGTTGAAAGTTGAAACCCATTAGGACTCAAACTTTTTTCTAAGCACATTTACTCATATTTTTTGTCACAAATGCTAATTAAGTATTCAAGCTGTCTCACACCACAAATGACAAATATCCTACAAATGACAAAAAATAAAAATAGAAGACAAATAAAAAAGTTAGTAAAGCCTAAGAAGTGGTAGATTTAAACCGGAAAATTACCTTCTTTCGAAATCCTTCCATTCCAAAATAAACGTGTTCTTTTCCAACTTCCACCAAATATAACACGTTGGCTGGAGAGCGAAAATTCTTTATTCCACCCCCACCCACACTTGAACCACCAGTCTTTGCTCTTTATTGCCCAATCCTTCAAAAAATAAAATTTTAAGCAAGCACTAATTAGCTAAATATTAAGTGCAATATGAAACCCCAATAATCAAAACCTTTATAACAAAAATATTACTACAAATTTAACATGATTTTTGTCGACGAAAAACTAGTTTAAAAATTTCGTAAACTTTTGAAGAAAGAGCAAGGAACTTTCTTATGCTGAATCTAAAGGGAAAGCATTTAAAATTAATAAAAATTTGGATTAAACAATAATACACATGCTTAATCCCAAAAACAAACCCAATAAGAGATTCGATATAAACAAACACTAAATATAGATCCGACAAAAATTCTAGCTTTTGGGTGGTACAAATTCTAGTGCATCATGGTGATGAAAACAACAAAAACATAAAGAAACGGCCCACGGATGAGTACCTTTTCGAGCGTTGAAAAGGTTTTACCTTCCTTCATATTGCACAATCGAGCCTCACACATATGAAACCTCTTCTTCTCTTTGAGGTTTTTTGGGTGTGGAAGATGAGAAAGTGTTGAGGAGTATATAAAGAGAGACTCAAGAGTGAGTGGTCTCATCAGTGGGTAGGTGAAAACTGAAAAGCACTGAAGATGATTAAAGAGGCTGTGAGTTGAATGATGAGAGTCTGCAAGATTCGCAAGGACTGAAACAAAAGAGCGGAAAAACACATTACAATACAATGGTTAGGGCATTTCCGTAATTTAATTTCTTATTACTTTAACTTTACGAAAAAACCAGTTTATTATTAATTTTGGCTTTCACCTGCCGGAAGAGGCAGATTCAGAAATTTTGTTCAAGATTATTATCTCTACGTACGTACATGTGCTGCTATTGGCCTACTGCTCGTCAATGGCTGAGCAAAGATTTAGTCCAAGAGGCCAAGATTAAAAAATTGAAACTAAAATTAACTCTTACAAAAATTAATTGTTTAAATAACCCAAAAAAAAAAAAAAAAAAACTAACCAGAAATTTAATTGTCATACAAAATTTCTAATATTTATTGTCCATATTTTGATTGCATGATTTCTTCATTCCTAATATTTTTGAATATATTATTATTAATTAATGTGCGTGTATATATTATTAATAAAAAAGAGATGCTGTCCCCAATATTTTTACAACAAATCACAGGTGGTTAGTTGTTATTGGTTTAAATTTGAACCTAACACTAAGATTACTTTTTTACCCCAATAATAACAACTAATAACAACTTGCCATTTAGAATTTGTTGTAAAAATATTGTGAACATATCATTTCTCTTATTAAAATAATCCTTTATTTTTTATTTGTGGGCCGAGCTAGCTAGAAGAAAGGAGACTATGTAGGAAAATGATTATAACATGAGAAAATTAAGGAAGAAGTACAAAATAAGCACCTTAATTTATTTTTAAAATACAATAGAAATCATGAGCTGACCTTTCTTTCAAACCCCAAAAAATAAAAAAGCATGAAAGAAGAGTTGTATAAATTCTAGGTAATGTAAAATAATTGAATAAATAAAAGAAGTGAAAATCCACAAGAACTTAATTAGAATAACCTAAATTTTGATATAAAAAAATCATCAAATCAGTTTTATATAATTTATATTAAAATAAATTTTTTTCATTAAATCATGTGAAATTATATTTTAAATTATAATATAATTTAAATTAAAAATTTTAAAAGTTTTAAATCAATTTTTTTCTTAAATAAATTAAATATTATACATTAGAGTATAACAGGCTTAAAAATATAAAATGGTCTCAATAATTTGTATAGAACCAACTCAATACATTTTGAGACTTAAGACAGAAAAACTTCAGTGTATTTTTAAAAAATATTTAAATATTAACTAAATATAATTTATTTAACTTTCTATATTATTATTTTATATGAAAAATTGCTAATTAAATTTTTGTGTTTAGGTTTTATTAACATATCTTTTACAAGTTGTTAGGAAAATTAATTATTAATAATTATTTAGCATAGTCATAACATTTTTGGTAAAATAATTTATGGTTTCAATTAGATTAGATTTCTATTATCTCAATATATATTTTGGACATTTTTGGAGATGGGGAAAGAATGTAAAACCCACTCATAGTTTTTTCTTAAAGATAATTATTATTCTAAAATTTCGGCAGCTTTTTTTTTTTTTTTTTTTTTTTTTTTTTTTTTTTTAAATTTTGAAGGCCTCTTATTTATTTAAGGGTTGTGTTAACGGGCATTATACGGTGCCTGTTAAGCACACAAATTTTTACTTTTTCCTGATACAATTTTTATCTTTTTCTTCCATTTATGTCAATTTTTTAGTTTTGTAGTATTATTTAAGATTTTTTTTTTTTTTGTCTTTTTCTGACAATTTTTTTTTTTTTTTTTTTATCTTTTCTGCACTTAACCAGCACCAAGCAGTGCTGGTTAACATTCTTCTTTATTTAATAGGGCCTTAGATACCTTTATAAATTTTGGACAGGTGGGGGGGCTCTGGATCAATACTTTTTGCTTTTTTCATTAGTTGAAACTTGAAAAGGCAGAAAATTATCTACTTATGAGAAGGGGTCGGGGCAGAAAATAAATAGAGACAAAACTAATATATTTTTTAGTGCTAACACCCATCATGATATTCAGGCTAGTATTCAAGTGTTATTGGGTGTCCCCTCCATTAGACAATATGAAAAATATTTAGGCCTGCCAACTTTTGTTGGGAGAGCAAAAAAACATAGATTTGTCTATATCAAAGAAAGGATTTGGAAGAAATTGCAGGGGTGGAAAGAAAAACTCCTTTCTCAGGCTGGTAGAGAGATGCTCATTAAATCAGTAATCCAGGCAATCCCAACTTACTCCATGAGTTGTTTCAAACTTCCCAAGGGTTTGATAAAAGAAATTGAGATCATGATTAGAAAATTTTGGTGGGGTTACAATGGCGAGGCAAGAAAAGTTCATTGGGTGAAATGGGAAAGGCTTTGTGAAGCAAAGGAGGTGGGAGGTATGGGGTTTAAGGAGATTGAGAAGTTCAACCAAGCTCTCTTGGCCAAGCAAGTTTGGAGAATGATTAATAACCCGGATTCCCTAAGCCATAAGGTCTTCAAAGCTCGATTTTTTCCGAATTGCTCAATTCTAGAAGCACCCGAGGTGAATGGGGGGTCCTATGTGTGGAAGAGTATTTGTAGTGCTAGAGATGTGGTCAAAATGGGCATGGTTTGGCGGATAGGGAATGGTGCCTCTGTTAGTATAAAGGAAGACAAATGGCTTCCTGACCAATGCTATCGAATGGTCATCTCTCCTCTCCCCAATATTCCACCTGATGCCAAGGTCAGTAGCCTCATTGATCCAACTTCATGTGCTTGGAAAGCTGATGTAGTTCACCAAAATTTCCTACCGCATGAGGCCAACATCATTTTGAGTATCCCGCTGAGTTTCAGACTTCCTTGTGATCGTCTGATATGGTCTAAAACTCCTTCTGGCCTATTGACTGCCTGAAGTGCCTATAAGTTGCTGGCTTGTGATGCTTCAGCCAACAACACTAGTAGCTCAAATCCTAACCCCCAGAAGTCTTTTTGGAGGCTTATGGATGCTACAGATCCCTTCCAAAAGGAAGCATTTTGCGTGGTGTGCATGCAATGAGGCTCTACCCACCATGGCCAACTTGTTCCGTCGATTTATAGCTGATACGAACAAATGCACGGTCTGTAATGCCCAAACCGAAGATATTCTCCATGCTGTGTGGGGATGTGAGGAACTGGAGAATGTGTGGAGCCAACTAAGCTGGGCCCGTAGCTCAGTTGCAATCCCCCCAGGGGATTTTTCTAATTTGTTTGCTCATTTTTTGCAGGTATCTAATGATCTTAAAGCAAAATTTTTTATAATCATCTCATGGCTTTTATGGAACAGGCGTAACTACATTCGATTGGGCCTCCAATCCATTCCCCTGAATCAGATTGTCCAAAAAGCTGGTGATCTATTACAGGACTTTCTTAATGCCCAAGAGCCGAACCCAGTTTCCAACCAGCTGCCAACTTCAGTTCAGTGGCGTCCTCCTGAGCTAAACCAATACAAAGCTAACTTCGATGGTGCAGTTTTCCAGAGCACAAATTCTGCAGGTCTTGGCGTGGTGATACGGGACTGGCAAGGTGATGTCATAGGTGCTCTGTCAGTGCGTATTCCCCTTCCACAAACAGTAGCTGAGGTTGAAATCCTTGCATGTCGCAGGGCAGTTAGTTTTGCTTTGGAATTGAGCCTTCGTGAGGTGGTTTTTGAGGGTGATGTTGCTGGGGTTATCAATGCTATCAAGTCTGGAACGGCTGAACATTCTTCTTTCGGTCATATCATTGACGATATTTACCATTCGTCTTCTCATTTGAATTGATGTGATTTTTGTTTTGTTAATTGTTCTTGTAATAAGGTTGCCGATGCTTTGGCAAAGAAAGCAAAGGAGGGGAATGTTTTTAAGGTCTGGTTGAAAGACATATCTACAAACCTTGCCCCCCTGGTTGCTTCTGATGTTGTTTAATTTTGTTTGTCTAATAAAGCTCCTTCCTGGACTTCCAGGTTGGATTCTCAAAAAAAAAAAAAAAATTGAAAAGGCTTGTTTCCATATATATATATATATATATATATATTAGATAAAAATAAACATCTAAGAGTATAACTTATGTAAAAAGCCCTATTGTAAAATGTTAAAAAACAAAATCGTTTCTAACACTTGGGTGGATCAAAGAACCCATTCCCCCCCACTTTTTTTTTTTTTTTTTTTAATAATAATAAAGCTCAATACAATTTTAAATTATTTTCATAACTATATTTGCAATCGGTGCAAACTTTATAACTCCATTTTCAGAATGCATTTCTTAGGCAAAGTGACGAGCATATTTTATTCTGCGATTTTATTTATGTTTTGATTCCGATAACAATTTAGTTGCAAAATGTGTAGCTATTGAAACCAGATCCTGTGGTGGTGGCCACAAAACTTCTTGCTCAAAGAAAATTCAAAGACACAGGAAAACAATTCAACATGATAGCAGCTTCTTGGATTCAATTTATGATACATGATTGGATAGACCACTTGGTGGATACCAAGTAGGTCTGCTATATTTACAACACAATTATAACAATTTGTCAACTTTTTGGAAAAATTGACAATGCTTAAATGTGTGAATGTTTAATCTATTGGGTAAAACTATCATAGATCGATTAAGTTGACTGCACCTAAAGATGTTGCAAACCAGTGCCCCCTTAAGTCTTTCAAGTTCTACAAGACAAAGGAAGTTCCAACGGGCTTTTACGAGATCCAGACTGGTGCACTAAACATTCGTACACCATGGTGGTAAGAAACTAGTTTACTTACTTCAACTTAGGGTGTGCCAAATTTTAGACAAAAAGGCCTAAATTAAATAAGCTGATTTGAACTCCAGCTCTTGCCCTCACTGATCCTATAAGAATTTTGTAGTTTGTACTTGTAGAGTAACCATTACATCAAGGGTACACAGTAATCAACTTCAAATTACTATTGAAATATTTGTGATTAGTGAGAAGAAACAAGAGAGGAGAGGGAAGTGGTAGTTTAATTAATTTTTACACTATTATCTATAAACCCACCTAGGGCTGTAAATGAACTAAGGTTTGTCAAGTAGTGTATGTTTAAGCTTGGCTCGTCAGGAAAAGTTAAAAGCTCAAGCTTGGATTGAGCTCGGACAAGCCTAAAAATAATGTTTGAACTTGAGCTTATGGGAAAACTGAAAAGTTTGAGTTTGGCTTGGCTTGGCTTGATCAATTAGTCAAGCTAAGTTCAAGCTTAATATCAAACTCAAACTTGAGCTTAGGTCAAGCTTTTGAACATGAGATCTAAGAAAATTACATCATAATGATAATGCTTAAATATCTAAAATTAAGAGAAAAAATGAAGAAAAGAAAATAGCATACTCATTTTATCATGCGTCTAATCCTATGTACTTGGCTTATTTATGATTAGCCATTATTCAAATTAAAATTTTACATAATTAAATTCATTCATATATCCTACTTTGTCCACAGTTTCAACAATTGTTCAAAATACAATTTTTACATTCACATTAGAGGGAAGGAAAAAATTTAAGGTAATGGGTAGTGGTCCCATGTTGGCCATGTCATTAGATGTGTAATGAGTATATCTAGCTAACATATATAAACTTATAAATGAGTTTATGCTTGAATTGTTTTGTATCAATCCTTGTAGCTCACGAGCTTGTTCATAAACAATTTTTTTTGCTTGAGCTTGACTTGTTTATTAAATGAGTTTAAAATTAAGGCTCAAACTTGACTTATTTATAAACAAACAAACACGAACAAGCTTTATATCGAACTGAGCCCAAGTTATTCATGATTAGTTTGGTTCATTTATAGCCCTAACAAGAGGCTAAGCCTTGGTATGGTGGAAAGTGTCCTCTACCCAAATGAGGAGTCTTATGGTGTGGTCAGTAGGTGTGAAAATAGAGAGGAAAGAAAATTTGGGTAGGTGGAAGCAGTTCACCTGAACTTACCATTTTTCTCCTTCCCAATTGGAGAGAAAAGAAGATGGAAAATATCTATGAATAGGAAATTACAAAATTACCCTTATTATCCATTTGTTTCAAACTATAGTACACCGTGCACTATTCACGGATCCACAAATTTTATTTTTCAGTAACTTTTTTATTAAAAATGGGTCTCATGGTGCTATTCACACATTTAAAAATTATTTTGCTACAGTATTTTTCAGTTTTCAATTTTCAATTGTATCCAAACGGACCCTAAGCACAGAAGAATCGGCGGCTTTGAAAAATTTTAAAGGTGAAAGGGTCTGAAAGTTCAATAACGTGTACAAAAACACTTTTGAACGTTTAGACCCCCAAAAACCAACTTAACCAACACAAGCAATATGTCAAACAACTAGTGTGCGGAAACTTAACATATGCTAGAATATGGAATTGGTTAAACAACTATCTAAGCCATAACAAAATAAACCACAGCAGATAATGTAAAGGCAGAGATAGAGAGGAAGGAAGATGCAAACACAGAGATAACACCAGATGTGTTATCGAAGAGGAAACCGAAGACCTCGGCGAAAAACCTCTCCGCCGCCCTCCAAGCGGTAATCAATCCACTAGAAAATACAGTTGGGATACAAGGACAGCAATAGACCCTCCAAGCCTAATCTACCCAATGCACCTAAGCCCTCCAAGTTTCTTGCTCCAACGAGGTTGCGCCGAACCTTTTTCTTTTCTAGCTTTCCGGATTCCGCTACTACACCGTAGCATCAACCAATGAAGATTGGCTCCTTCCTAACTGCTTCCCAGAACTCCAAACGTCTGTCTCACAGAGATGATAATGGTGAGAACCAGGTTTGGTATAATGCCTCTCAAGGATTTGACAATGGAGAGGAAGAGAGTGAGGGAATTTGATGAGACTCTAAGGTAGAGATTGTGGATGAAACAATCTGGTTTTTCTTTAGGGTTTCTCTCTCAAAATTCTCTCTGGAAGCTCTCTTTCAATCGTGGGTTAAAAGGGTATTTATACTGGAGTGAAGAGGAATGCGAAACGTCAGGTTTTTCCAAAACAGGGGTGGCTCGCGGCTTGACTAAGTCGCGAGTTCCAGTCGCGAGTTAACCGTATGGCCAGTTGTCCTGTTTTGTCCTGTAGTGCTCCAGCTAGCATGACTGTTCATCTTCCAGCATGCTTAGCACGTGTGCATCTTCTGGCGGGTTGAAGCCGCGAGTTCCAGCCGCGACACTCTGTTTTCTTGCACACTCTTGAGCAATCTTCACTCTATCTCACTCACTACCCTTACAACAATCCCACCTAAATACAGGGTTACTAAATGCTGAATTACAAGCAAATTTGGCACGGAATAAAGCCAATTAGATGGTTGAATAAATTCAACCTTACAGGGTCTTTTTCATATTTGGTGAGGTATCAAAAGAATGAGCCATTAGATTAAATAGAAGGCTGAGATTTGTACTACTGCACGGGACGGGATCTCAATCCCTATCTCCATGGACAAGTACATTACAAAGTCTGATGCCCAACCTTGCAAAGCAATAAAGGTAAATCCTACTAACAAGTTACAACACAGTCCTCCGTACAAAAGATTCCCAATTCCATGTCAAATTATCAAAAGCGACAAATAATACCCGCTTCAAAGTTCACTTGACAAGACAATACAAAAAGAATCCTGCAAGTCTCAATAATACACAGTACACACCAACAACTGATGGCTAAACCCCTAAGTACCACACAAACATGAAACAACCCCAATTGAGATCCTTTGGATCCTAGAGGAATCCAGTCCATTCATTACTTGTACATTTTTCACCAGTCTCTTTTTTTATTTGACCAGCTTTTTTTTTTTTCTCCAGTCTCCACCTGGTTCTAATGAAATTAGTGATACGTTCTTCTATGACTATGAGGAGCTTCTCCATCATGAATCACAGCATTCCTATCCTATGTGACCATAGATTATAAACAATTGCCCACCATGCTATTAATCAACAGACCTATTTTCAAATTTATAGGATCGAAATCTTAATCGTTAAAAGTGCTCTCGGGCTTTCGAGCACGTAGAAGAAGTTGAGTGTTCTTGCCCTGTGCAAGAAGTTGCGTGCCCTCCTTTGGTGGGGCGTGAGAGGGTGTGTGTGTAAGTGGGTTTTCGACTGCAAGAAAACATGGCAGAGGAACTAGAGAAGCTGTGGAGTAAGCTGTCTTTTACTGAGGAGGAAGACGAGGGCATCAATCTGGGAAGCAACAGTACTAAGGCAGCCAGAGATCGTGGGAGGTTTTGTGTGGTTCTAAAAATCCTATCCCACAGATGTGTTAACGTGGAAGCGCTTAGAAAGACTCTGAATATGCTCTGGAAACCAAGCAAGAGCATAAAGTTTAGTGAACTTGAAGCGGACTTGTTCTTGGTCGAATTTGGGGACAAAAGGGAGAAGAGAAGGGTGCTTGACATGAGCCCATGGAGCTATGAGAAACAACTTGTCCTCTTACAGGAATTTGAGGGGGGAACTAACACCGAAGGAAATAGTGATGAGATGGTCTCCGTTTTGGGTTCAAATTTACAACTTGCCACTCAAATGCAGAACAAAGGAGACGGCATGGGCCATTGGGTCTAAGCTGGGGTCAGTGATGGAGGTGGATGTCTCTGACTCAGGTGTGCAATGGGGAAAATATCTTCGGGCAAGAGTTAAGATTGATGTTACAAAAAAACTAGTGCGTGGGAAGAAGATCACTATTGAGGGAGGGGAGAGTCGATGGGTACATTTCAAATATGAAAGACTACCTAATTTCTGCTATAGATGTGGTCTCCTTAGCCATGCGATTAAGGATTGTCCGGAGTTAGTTGGGGTGAACTATCAAACGGATGATAGCCAACTGCAGTATGGGGCTTGGTTAAGGGGTGAACCAAGCAGGAGGGGTGGATATGAGGTTTTGAAACCGATAATGCGTGGTGATCCACCAAACGGAAAGGCGGCTTCAGGTGGTGGAACGGAACAAATGGTGGCCACGGCGCAAATACCAGAACCCCAAACTGAGATTGGTAGGGCTTACGTGGAGAAGATGATAGGTCGGGGAAACACACCAATCACATCGGGAGAGTCAAAGCTTGGTGTTTCAGATCAAGCAGAGGATGTTTTACACGAAAATGGTAAGGAGTGCGAAAGTGTGGAAAAGAAGCATGAGAAGATAGCCAATTCAAGTGAATGTGTCTCGGCCTCATCCACAAATCATGGTGACTAGTCAGCTTTTATGCATTGGGAGAAGGCACCTGTTCCAGAGAAAGAACCCATCTTCAAATACGTAGTGGCGCCAAATGAGAAGGTGGGAAGCCATGTGGAAAGCCCAAGTGATAAAGACGCTGCAATGGGCCCAATGGCGTTAAGTTATAACCCAAATGAAGGCTAGGTGGCTGCTGAACTCGGCCCAAAAAGCAAACATTGGAAAAGACTTGCGCGTGAGGTGAATCAAAGTAAGCCCAAAGAAAAAAAAGGCTTGAAGTCTGGAAAAAGGGAGGGCCCAACCCCGTTACAAGAGTTGGATCCCAACACTTTAGATCAGAAACGCAGGAAAGGTCTGAAATGGAATGAGAGTTTAGAGAATGGAAATACAGAGAACGAAATGGAGAGTATGGATGGCGGAGTGGCGGTGCTTGCGACGCAGCACCGCTGAGCCTCATGAGTATCCTTGCCTGGAACTGTCGGGGTCTCGGATCCTCCCTGGCAATTCGTACTCTCACCGATGCGGTGAAAGAGATGGATCCATTGTTGGTCTTTTTATCAGAGACAAAGGCGAGTAAGGGTAGAATAAAGGGGATTCAAAACAAAATAAACTTCACACAAGGGATTGTGGTACCGAGTGATGGAAGGAGCGGAGGCTTGGCCTTGCTGTGGAGAGAGGGTTCGGCGGTGACCTTCAAGAGCTGCTCGCATTCCCACATAGATGTGGTAGTCCGAGAAGAGTCATCGCCGTTCCTATGGCGCGCTACCGGCTTTTACGGCCATCCCGACGCCAGCAAGAGACATGCTTCTTGGCAACTTCTGGAAACTTTGAGAGATCAGTGCGAGATGCCATGGGTTGTTTTTGGTGTTTTCAATGAAATCACGCACCAACAGGAGAAGATTGGGTGGTTAGAAAGGGATGTTAATCAGATGGAAAGCTTCAGGGAATGCTTAAGTCGGTGTGGTCTTTTTGATTTGGGTTTTGTGGGGCAAAATTTCACTTGGTGTAATGGGCGTTTGGGGGACCAGAGAACACGGATTAGGCTTGACCGAATGGTGGCTAACGCAAGCTGGTCTGCGCTTTTCCAAGAAGCCAGAGTCCGTCATCGCTCAATGTCAAGCTCGGATCATTGTTTACTGATTCTTACACTGAAAATTGGGCAACAGAAGAAACCAGCTAGAAAGCGTTTTCTCTTTGAGGCCATGTGGGTTAGAGAGGCAGGGTGCAGGGAGGTAGTGGAAGAAGCATGGGATCCGTACAGAGGGGATGAGGAGTACATGGTCACAGATAGACTCAAGAGCTGCCAAGCGAACCTACAACGGTGGAACTGGAGGGTTTTCGGAAATGTAAACAAAACTTTGAAGCAAAACCAAGAAAGACTTCAGCAACTGGAAAATCTGAGCAGCCTTCACGAAAAAGCAGAGGAAATTCAAGAATTAAGAAAAGAAATTAATGAAATGCTGGTCAGGGAAGAGATCATGTGGAGCCAAAGGTCTAGAGCGGCGTGGATTAAATGGGGTGATCGCAATACAAGATTCTTTCATGCTACGGCTAGCCAAAGAAGACGAAGGAATAGAATTGGGGGGTTACAGAATGCGAATGGGGAATGGCAGGAGAACCAGGAGGATGTTGAAAGCATTATTCTTGAGTACTTCGAGGGTATTTTCAAGCCAGAGCAACCTTCGAATGCCGATGCAAGCCTAAATGCTATACACCAAAGGGTATCTCCGGAGATGAATGAGAGCCTGATAGCTGAGTTCAAGGCAGAGGAGGTGTGGCGAGCATTAAAGCAAATGCACCCTACAAAGGCCCCAGGGCCAGATGGTATGTCCCCGATTTTTTTCCAACAATATTGGGATATTGTGGGTCCTGAGGTGATTAATTGTGTTCTAAATTTTCTTAATTCTGGTGTGATGCCTTGTGGAATTAATGAAACGTATATCTGCCTTATCCCTAAAGTAAAATCACCTCAAAAAATTACGGAATATAGACCGATAAGCCTATGCAATGTCATCTATAAAATAATTTCTAAAGTGCTTGCTAATAGACTCAAAAGTAAGCTTGCAGAGATTATTGATGAGTCCCAGAGTGCCTTTGTTCCGGGTAGGCTCATTTCGGATAATGTTTTGGTGGCTTTCGAAACTATGCACAGCATAGACTAGAGGAGGAAGGGGAAAGAAGCTCTGATGGCAGTGAAGCTAGATATGAGTAAGGCATATGATAGGGTCGAATGGAGTTATCTGGAGGCAATGATGAGGAGGATGGGCTTTCATGAGAGGTGGATTTCTCTCATTATGATGTGCGTGACCACAGTGGAGTACTCGGTTTTGATTAACGGGGAAGCAAAAGGAAAAATAAATCCAACTAGAGGCCTGAGACAAGGGGACCCTATATCCCCTTATCTCTTCCTGCTGTGCACTGAAGGGTTATCTGCTATGCTTAAGAAGGAAGAGAGAGAGGGGCAGATTAAAGGAGTGGCTGTATGCAGAGGTGCTCCACGTGTGGCCCACTTGCTTTTTGCTGACGATAGCATAGTTTTTTGTAGAGCATCAGTGGAAGAATGTGATAGGCTTATAAGTGTTTTGGAGGAGTATGAAGGGGACTCGGGACAGAAGCTTAACAAGGAGAAAACCTCCCTCTTTTTCAGTAAGAATACTCCTAGAGAGACCCAAGAGTATGTACAGCGGAGATTTGGAGCTCAAATTGTCCATCACCACGAGAAATACCTAGGACTGCCTCCTTTAATTGGTAGAGGGAAACGTAAAGCATTTAACCGAATCAAGGATCAAGTGGGGAGACACTTAGCGGGGTGGAAAGGAAAGTTGCTGTCAAATGCAGGTCGGGAGATACTCATCAAGGCGGTGGCCCAAGCCACTCCTACATACACAATGAGCTGCTTCAGAATTCCGAACTCGTTGTGCAACGAACTAAACTCCATGATTAGTAATTTTTGGTGGGGACAAAAGGATAGGGAAAGAAAGATGGCATGGGTCTCATGGAAAAAATTGTGCACTCCAAAGGAAAGGGGAGGTATGGGCTTTAGGGATTTAAAAGCCTTTAACTTGGCCCTTCTCGCTAAGCAAGGCTGGCGAATCCAGAAAAACCAGACCTCCTTGATCTTTAGGGTGTTCAAAGCGAAATACTTTGCACAACGTTCCTTTATGGAAGCTCAGTTGGGAAGGAGGCCGTCTTATGTATGGCGAAGCATCATGGCTGCTAGGGAGGTAGTAGAAAGGGGGTCAAAATGGTCTATTGGAAACGGGGAACAAGTTCACATTTGGAAAGATCGTTGGCTCCCAAACCCGAGTTCATTCAAAGTTGTAAGCCAAAGACCTCCTCATGTTGATTCTGAGCTGGTGGCAAGCCTCATTGATATGGATAGGAGAGGGTGGGATGTACCCAAAGTGAGAAATACTTTCATGACCCAAGAAGCCCAAGCAATCCTAGGCATTCCCATCAGTCCTAGACTCCCTCAAGACTCACTGGTATGGGCTTGGACTCCAAGTGGTAAATTTACTGTTAATAGTGCATACAAAGTGGCCCAGTTGCTGTTGAGAGAGGTAGACCAAAAGCTGGAATGGGGGGAGACCTCAAACAATTCAGGTATGCAAAACTTGTGGAAGCTGATATGGAGTTTGAACTGCCCCCACAAGATAAAACACTTTATGTGGAGAGCATGTCTGAACATACTCCCAACAAAATACCAGCTAAGATGCAGGGGAATTGGGCAGGATGATAAATGTGTGTTGTGTGGCTGCTGTGAAACAACAGGACATGCCTTGTGGGGATGCAAATTGGCAGGGGAAGTATGGGGAAATACAAGACTGAAGTTGCCTTTCTTTGAGACTACGCCTAGAGATTTCTTTGATGTTGTGTGGGAAACAAAGATCAAGAAGCCGGACATAGACTGGGAGTTGTTCGTGGTCATAGCGTGGAGCCTATGGAACAATAGGAACTCAACCTGCCATGGTGGGAAGAGTAAAGCAGCGAATTTGATAGTGCGCGAAGCGTCTGCATATGCTAAGGAAGTTAAGCAGAAAAAGGAGGTGCAGAGTAGGCCTTTACGCCCTGCTGGGCAACATTGGACTCCGCCAAGAAGGGGGCAATACAAGGTCAATGTTGATGGGGCGGTATTCAAAGAGTTGGGCTGTTGTGGGGTGGGCGTGGTCATCAGAAATGAGGAAGGACAGGTTATGGGAGCGATGAGTAAAAGGGTGGAGCTGCCATTGAAAGCTTTGGAAACGGAAGTGAAAGCAGTGGAGGAGGGCATCATATTTGCAAGGGACCTCAGTCTTAGAAATATCAGTGTGGAAAGTGATGCACAGGTTGTCATAAAAGCTTTCAATGCAAATAGTCCAATGAGTGCCATCCAAAAGGTGATAGAAGGGATTAAAATGGACCTTAGTGTTTTTAATTCGTGGGAAGTAAACCACGTGTGCAGGACTAGAAATTCTGCAGCACATATCATGGCAAAGTTTACCAAGTCTGTAACTGATTGTTGTATATGGGTGGAAGATATTCCACCTGTTATTGCAAATCAATTGTTGTTTGATGTAGCTCATTTGAGTATGACCTCAGTTTAATGAAAGTTCAGTTATCTTGATTATCAAAAAAAAAAAAAAAAAAACAGACCTATTTCACTATAGCTAGGAGTGAATCTGCAACAAGGCAGAGACCTATATATATGCTAATTCTCCAAATCCTCTTAGCCATGGGGCATTCAAAAAAATATGTGATCTCTGCATTCATCACTACAACTCCTATAGATAGAAACGGCAGGTTGTATCTCTTGTTTAAACCCCATTTGAGCATTCTGTCCCTGGTTGGAAATCTGTTCTGCAAAACCATTCATCCAATGAATACATGTCTAGGAATGGTGTGAGATTAAACCAAAAAAGCTTCCACCGGTACTACACCTCTAGTTTTTTATTTCTGAGGTCATCCTAATAGCAGTTTTAATAAATAAATCACTTGGATTTTGGTAGTAGTGTTTAATCAAAGGTAAACTATCAGCGGTAGCTCTAAGATTTTTTTCTAGGAGGTCAATAATGGCAGAGCCAAAAATTTATTGGTGAAGGGTAAATGCAAGTGAAAAAAATAAGATGATTAATTTTTGTTTTTGGTTTTTCTACATATACAACTTCCAAGTTCTAAAAAATTATTAACCGTTTAAAGATCGTTAAGAGTCTTAAGATAACAATCATTGGATGCGTAAACAAATAGAACTAAATAACTAATCATACATTTTTTTTATCAAATTAATAATAACTTATTATATTTATAAATTATATCAATTGAATAAAATAAAATAGAATAAATAACAATAGTAGAGTATTCTAAACGCTTTACCTATAAAAAAAAAAAAAAAAAAAAAAAATTGAATAGTAACATGGTTAGGAGTAGGGCTAGGAGTAACTGTGAAACTAAGAAAAATAATACTTCAGTAATAAATTTTTGCTTTTGAAGTATATAGTTTTATAAATATACACGAGGTCATTCTTTTGGAATTGGAGTAAGCGTAAAAGATTTCTTGAGCTTGGAAATGTGTAGAGCACTTATCAAATTACTTGATTGAACATTGAGAAAAACTAAGACTACATAAAAACTAAGGATCATGTTCATGCTTATTTCAATTGAGCTTAACCAAAAATTTAAAGTCCGGGTGTTCATATTTTTTTTTTTGTAGGGGTCAAAATAAGATTAAAAAAAAATTTATATATAATTTTTTTTTTTTTGGGGGGACCAGGTCAGGGGGTTCATTTGAACCCTAGGTTGCTCTTGGAGCTGCCCCTGTAAACTATCCGATTAATTAATGGGAAGACGCGCACATGGGAAGCCAGCATGCTACTGTGAACCTCTCTTGATTTTGCGTGAGAAAATGAAGAGAACCAAATATGTTGTAATGCTAATGCATGCATAAGACTAACAATCTACTATGGATAATATCAATTAATCAATAGTTTATTTTCAATAATGCATAATTAGTTGATAAATTATAAAACCAAATTAACTACTATTAATCCATTTTTTTTTTTAACAATTCTCAAAATTGGTGATAAACTCATAAGCAGTCAACCCCTAAATATTAGAAAATCGAAACACAATTAAATAAGTTTACCATCACAACTACTGAATTATAAAATTAAAAAAAAAAAAAAAAATAGCCTCTTGATTCAGCCGTATAACACAGTGCATTGTCACTCAATCAGTATTAATCATCAATTAATCAACAAAATAGGGAAAAAATTGCCAAATGCCCTTTTCAGGCAAAAATAGCAGCTCTTTGCCCCCTTTTCCAAACTAATTAGAGAAATGCCTCTCTTTTGAAACTTAATTTGTGATAAATTGAGTTAGGCCCTATAACGGTGTTTTTAAGGAGCCTATAGTGACGTTTTCAGGACCTATAGTGGCGTTTTGTAACTCGACCTCTATGAAATCGAGTTATAGGTAAAAAAAAAAAAAAAAAAATTGCCTATAACTCAATTTCATGGAGGTCGAGTTACAAAACGCCACTATAGGTCCTAATATTTTTTTTTTTTTTTTTTTTTTTAACTTGATTTATCTCAAATTGAGTTACAAAAGAGGGGCATTTCCCTAATTAGTTTGAAAAATGGGGCAAAACGCTGCTTAGTTTGAGAGAAAATGGCATTTGCCCATTTTCTCCAACAAAATAGGATGTTCAACCCCTTCAAATTGTGCATACATAAGCACAACCTTTACACGGTAAGCCAAAATGCACATGATATCAAAACGAGCTCAAACTTATCAATATATTTGAGGAATAATCATTCAATTCTTCCTCTAGCTACTTGTAAACTTCTTAATTATAACATATACATATATGATATAACGTATTATTTAAAAAGTAACCAATAAAAAAAAAATATAACATTTTTAACAATTAGAAGTTCAATATTCAAGAAAATTAAGATAATAGAAAACTAAGCAATATAAAGAACGAACTTCCAATTGTTGCACAAAACCTCTCATGAATAAATATATCAACAAACCAAGATGCCCAGCCCCCTCCAAATGTGTGTATATAAGCTTGAATTGATTTGCCAAAATTCATCAATATCGTAATATATTATTTTAAGGAGAAAATGGGCAAATGCCCTTTTCTCCCAAACTAAGAAACGTTTTGCCCCATTTTCCAAATTAATTAGGGAAATGTCCCTCTTTTGTAACTCAATTTGAGATAAATCGAGTTTTAAAAAAAAAAATCTGCAGCCCTATAGCGGCATTTTTAAGGACCTATAGTGATGTTTTAAGAACCTATAGTGGCGTTTTGTAACTCGACCTCCATGAAATCGAGTTATAGGCAATTTTTTTTTTTTAATTTTTTTTACCTATAACTCGATTTCATAGAGTTCGAGTTACAAAACGCCACTATAGGTCCTAAAAATGTCATTATAGGCTCCTTAAAAACGCCGCTATAGAGCCTAATTCGATTGATTACAAATCGAGTTTCAAAAGAGGGGCATTTCCCTAATTAGTTTGGGAAAGGGGGCAAGGAGCTGCTATTTTTGCCCGAAAAGGGCATTTGGCAATTTTTTCCATTATTTTAAGATAAACAAAATTGTCGTGGAAGTAAAGAAGAGACACACAATACTGGCATTGTCGATACAACGCCTTAAGGTTATACAACTCACAGCATCTTGATTAAGTACTAACAAAATACAAAGAGGGTTTTCAAATATAACAAAATCATCCAATAACTTAGCACCACTTTTGCCAATACATTTGCACAGTTGTTTGCCTCTTTATATATAGGATTGCTTCACTCGGCATTAGGAATCTTGCTTAGAAGGAACCAAGAATCATCAAAAGGAGAAAGAGAACGCCCATCTCTATGACCTATAGAGAGGGCAAAACCCTTAACCCGCCCGCTCACCGAGATGATTGATGATTCCTAATAATAAGCCCACCCCTACCTGCCAAGCCATGATTCCCAAGAGAAAAGCCATCAATATTTAAGTTTGATTTGTCGATGTTCTAAAATAATTCTTCACCTAAACATGCTTAGAGCATTAATATCCGGGCTGGTATAACTCATAATATGCTATACTTTAACATCAAGGCACAAAAAACATGCATTACTTGGGCTTTTAATTGTAAAAAATTTTACAATCTTGCTACAATACCGTCTTACTTGTATGACGTTACTCGTAGTATATTGTATAATATTATATTATTTTTCTCTCACTCTATCAGCCAATAAGTTCTTTGTCTCTTTTATTTTTTTCTCTGATTCTCTCTCTTTCCTTTAGTCCTCACTCCTTACTCCCTCTCTCACATCTCTCTCTTTCGTTCAAAGCGTGCCACCAGAGCTGGGTTGGATTCGGAATGGTCATGGCATGGCGGAGATCAGCATGGTCACAACATGATTACAGCATGGCGAGTGGGTTATGATGGGTTGTTTGATTTTTCACTATGGATTTTTGACTTTTGGGTTCAAATGGGTTGAATTTGGAATTGGTTGGTTTGGTTGGCGTGGTGAGCAGTGGTTGTGGTGTGGTGGGCAGTGGTTTGTTTGGTTGTTTTTTATATGGGTTTGTTGGGTTTTTGGTGAGTAGTTGGTGGGTTTTCTTTCTTTTTTTGTTTTTTTAGGTTTCTGGTTCTGATGGGATTTCGGTGGACAGTGGGGGGCATGGTTGGGGCATGGTGGTGATTGGGTTGTTTGGTTGTTGAAAGAGTGACAAAGAGGCCATAACAAAAATTAGAAAGTGAAGAGAGAGAGAGATAATTTGTTTATTATTTTATTATATAACTTATATTATTTTAATGTGTTGTATTTTAAAATAAAAGTTGCGATGTTAAATGTATTGTAAAATGGTATGGTATAATAGATAAAGTAACTTTTGAGATGGTAAAATATGATATATTTTAGATACTGGATACTAATGCTCTTATACAATCTAAGTCATGTTGAAGTCACATTACTTGCCAAAGAATGTACAATTTGTTGTGAGTTTTTAATAACTTATCCACTTTAACACCCCTCATGTAATCCAAGAAAAGCTGAATACAATCCCTGAAAAGAAAATTTAATTTGTAACTTAGGGGTGTTTGGCTCTATGTAAAATATTATTAGAATGTAAACTTAAAAGAAAATATTTTATGCAATGCATGAATTTATCAAAATTGTCAGTAGGCAACTTTGAACATCTTTGCTACAATCCAAACTGTCGCATTACTCTTTCTCGATGGAAATAATCCATATATGCTTTTTTGAAAGACACTATGGATGCAAATAATTATCGTAGGAAGTCCGAACAATCTGCATTTCCAATTACAATGATTATGTTATAAATTTATAATCAATCAAGAAAATTGCATTAGTAATAAATTAATCATTGATGCAATGTGACAACATATATCACCTGTTTATTATGATGTGTGTTGTAATTAGAACAATTTGCACATAGAACGTGCGTTGGTGTATGTGTAAAAGTTCTCTTGGTCGCCCACATATACGCAATAAATGATAGCCACTGATTTTAAGTTTTAGAAGTATTAAGGATAAACGTTATAATATACAATTTTGTATAGAAATAGAAAGTCAATAATATACCTACAGCCATATGGGTCATCGCCATTTAAATTCGTTGGATGTTTTGGAATTGGAGTCAGATATGGAAGAGACACCCATGCCCATAATTGTAATATGAAAACAAGAACCGCAACCTCTGTGCTTTTTTTAATAACAACTGAACACATTTCTTTATATATAAAAAAGCAAAGGTGGCACTACCCCAACTATATTCCCCAGCTTCCCTAAAGTTCACTAGCAGTTGAAGAAAGTAGTAGCGCAATTTACTTTGGGTCTTATTTCCAAATAGTAAAGCCAAAATCTAGAATATGTATGGGGGCATACTGTTGGATTGTTACCAAATTGGCACCCTACTAGGTTTGAAAATGTATTGCGTACCCAAGTTATTTTAAGGCTGCCATAGTCTAATGCTATTTCAGGGGGGTCTAACCCCAAGTAAATTTTGAAAAAGGTTCTGATAGTTTTTTGACCCTTTAAAAACACAATTGGATTAACCTAGGTAATTAGCCAAGTTGTTACTTAGTCCAAATTAACAAATCTAGGTTATCACAATCAAAACAATCATATCATACAAAGCAGCGGAAAGATAAATAAGACAATGATATGATCACCCAAGAAACCAAACCGGTAAAAACCTGAGGAGGATTTAACCTAGCTATCCTAAAGGTAAACCTGAATCCACTATGAAAGAATCGAAGTTGTTTAACAGGACTTATACCACTAACATCCTATTGTTACCCACCAGTAGAAACTTACTGACACGACTACGTGCAAGCTCCGAAACCACAGACGCCTTCTTTCTTAGATTCTCCAGCAAGTACAAGCACACCCGCTTGTGTTTCTTTAAGTTCTTATGGCAGCAACTAAATGATCATCAAGCTCTGGAAGAAATCTCCTTCTTGATAATCCTAAGCTTGTGTAAAGGAAAGCTCCTCACAAATCTCACAAGAGATTTACACAAACAGTAATATGAGCCACACTAAAACGTGGCTAGAGTTTGCCTTTTATACCTAGGGCAAATTAGAAAACCCTAGACGTTTTAAAACAAACTAGGGCTGAGTTGGAATTCTACAGAAAACGCATCTGACCCGATTTTCGATTGATCGAGCCTAAGCTTCGATCGATCGAACCAGTCTAAGAAGCATAAATAAATTCTGCATTAGCTTATTCCAACTTTACATAAATGAACCAACTTTGAGCAAGTCTAAACACAACTAAACATCTTGTTTTGATCATGGTTTGCCAACAATACACATTAGAGTTCTAAATACATAAATTCTAAGTCTTTAAAACCTAACAAACTCCCCCTTTGGCAACCCGTGACAAAACACAACTAAGCTCAAAGTTTACAAAGAAAAGCCCTTTACAAAAATAATGCTTATAAACACAAATCCAATCCTAACTACTATCCATCAGTTGCAAGTGTAGGCAGCAGTTCAATTAAATCAACTTGTATATTTCCTGAAACACTTAAACAAAATGCATAACCGTATGTGTGATAGAAAAACGAAAACAGTAAATCAACAAATATGCAAACTAACTCTCCCCCTAAGTTAGATACATCAAAAACAATGTTAACTCCCTCTAAACAGAACATTCTTGTATTTTCCACACATATTCCCACATTTCATCTAAATCTCCCCCTTTTTGTCACGTATTGACAAAGACAACTCAAACAAAGAGTAAACAAAAGGCAAGAGAAAATAGAGAATCATGGAAACACAAAACAATTCAACTTTATAGATAATAGAGACAACTCCCCCTAGGAACAACAAAGGTTAAAAACAAGCTTCTCCCCCTATAAAAATAGGAAACACAAAACAAGTATTGGGAAAAACAGTTTTAGGGAAAATTTAGGAGGTAGTGAAAAGAAAAACACACAAACCAAACTTAAAAACTAAGTTGAGGATACACATGAAGAAAAATAGTCTCTCTTTCAATAAATGCAAACTTGACACTATGTGACCCATAAACAGTTGCATGAGTAGAGAAAATATTTGCACATTGATTATCCATCATATCTCTTAAGAAAAATATTTTCTGCAGTCCACACATAAAAATAGCATATACTAAAATGTACAAATGACTTAAAAATTAATCAATCAATTTTTAAATCAAGTTGAGTACCCAATTTAGTAAAGTGTATGTATGTTATGTGTGAAAACAATGAGAGATATGACTGCAAAACTGCAAAATGAATACAAAAAATCAATGCAATGCATGTAAACCCTAAACATAAATGATGCATAAAATTTTTTTTTGTCAAATACTTAAAAACTGAAATTTTTCAGTTTCAATTGATCGAAAATCTGGAAAAATCAAATTTTTGAAAAAACAGAGCAATTTAATGTAGAAACTCCTCAAAGCACAATATTTCATGAATGAAATGCATGAGTATGAGATTAAAAGTTTTTCAAAAACACTTGAATTAAACCCAAATCTTCCAAAAACAAGATTTTCAATCAATTTTCCCTCAAAGCTTAAACATTAAACACATTTTGCATTAAAATCAAGGAACTTTTAATCTTGGATGGCCACAACAAGATCACACACAATATAATGTACCAAGTTTAGCAAAGAGTAACTTGTGTAATGTGTGCAATTAGCAAAAACTTGAGATACATGTGAGGTGATATGTAAATAGAAATTAAGCACAATTTCTACAAAATTCATCACATAAATTTGAAAGAGACTATCACCTAAAGAGTTACATCATATAACTCCCACATCTCCTACAAAACAAGCTTGCAATCATGTAAGTTTCTTGATTTGCCTCATATTGTACACACCAATTTTTATTTGATTGATTTAACATTAAGTCCAATAATGTACACACCAATTTTAACAATTAAACTGACGCTACACCATATGTTCTTTTTGTGCATGTGCTACACTTTCTCGAACATAAAATCTTACGATATGTACTAAGGTGTTCATGATTGGCTAGTAAACAGTGGTGAGATGGTTATTTATGCCTTTCTCAAAAGGTTCAAGTCCGACAGTAAAAAAAACATATGACTTCAAGATCAAGACAAAGTGATCAAAAACTATAAACATCTCCCACACAACATGCACTACAAAGCTCAAACTAGAAAAATGCAAAAAATAAGCTCATCCAAGCTAAACAAGGTACATATGCATGTTATGTAAAGATAATATGGCCAATCCTTGATTATAAATCCAAGATGTGAAATACAAAACACAAAAATCTTTTTAGTTTAAAAAAATTTATGACCAAAAACAAAAAGCACACATTATGCTAAATGAACAATGCAAATACAATGCATGACAATGCTTAACTAAGCTATAGAGGGTACACAAATAAGAAATATCAATTTCTTAATTAACCCTTGAGTACATGTACAAACTAGTATATACTCACACAAAATCAGAAAAAACTTAGCACTTATATAACACATACTATTCAAGTTTCTCCACAATGTCAAGCATATTCTAAATCAAAAGAGATATCATAATTTATGTAATCCTCAAGAAAAATAAAACAAGACACAAAATAAAATATTTTTGTCTTTTTGAAAAAATTTTCAATGTTTTTGGATTTTTTTTTTAATAAAAAACAACCTAAAAAAACAACCAAAAACAGAAAAAAGACATGTCCACAAATAAACGAAAGAATTAAATCAGGGACAAGTCAACAACACTCACCTTAGAGAATTTTTTCTCACCCATATACCACAAGTCTTCGGCTTTGTAGGTGAAAATCCATGTGAAGCAAAGTGTATTTGAGGGATTACACTAATCTTCTAAGAGAGGCTGAAATCCTTCAAATTCCTTTCACAAGCCAACAAGCTCAAAATTTTCAAAAGAATATGAAACAATTTATATGGACTTATAGCAGAAGAATTATCAACACATATCCTAGACTGAAACACAGAATGCTTAAAATTCAGTTTATGACAATTAGGACGAATGTGACCACGGACACCACAAAAGTGGCAGACAGGAACAAATTTAGGAACATTAGTATTCCTAGTGGGGTTTCCGGTCACAGGTTTTGGTTCTTGCCTCAACAAAGAACAATTTAGTCTAATATGACCAACAACACCACAAAAGTGACAAGTAGGCACAAAAACAGATTTATTGTGCTCTCTAACAGTAAGTTTAGACATAGGTTTAGAAACTTCAGCGTCTACATCAGAACTTATACCTTTATCTAACCTAGAAAAATAAGCATTTTCTTTATTATTCCTCTTGAAAGGAGGGATATAAACTTTCTCAGTTTTAGGCTTAAGAGAAACAGAAACACTTCTATTATCAATAGCAGGCTGGGTACTTGTCAAATTTTCAATTTTAGCTTTAGATTCAACTAACTCTTATTCCAAGCTTTTCATCTTCTCATCTTGAGAGGAAATTTAATTTCTCAAAAATTCATTCTTTTTGTTTAATTCATCTAATCTAACAACCAATTCCTCTTTTTCAAGATTAGCCAATTTTAACTCTTCCTTGAATTTCTTAGCAATTTTCATAGATTCCAATAATTCCTTACGAAGAGTTTCACAGGTATCAATAAAATCAACAGAAGCAAGAGCAGAAACATGATCAGAAATACACTTCAAATTATCCATGACAACAGGGGTCAAGGATCAGCTCTTAGATCAAAAGATCTAAAACAAAAGAGCTACCTGCTTTGATACCACTTGATAGATTTTAGACCCCTTAAAAACACAATTGGATTTACCTAGGTAATTAGCCAAGTTGTTACTTAGTCCAAATTAACAAATCTAGGTTATCACAATCAAAACAATCATATCGTGCAAAGCAGCGGAAAGATAAATAAGACAATGATATGATCACCTAGGAAACCAAACCGATAAAAACCTAGGGAGGATTTAACCTAGCTATCCTAAAGGTAAACCTGAATCCACTATGAAAGAATCGAAGTTATTCAATAGGACTTAGACCACTAACATCCTATTGCTACCCACTAGTAGAAACTTACTGACACGACCACGTGCAAGCTCCGAAACCACAGACTCCTTCTTTCTTGGATTCTCCTGCAAGTACAAACACACCCGCTTGTGTTTTTTTAAGTTCTTATGGCAGCAACTGAATGATCATTAAACTCTTGAAGAAATCTCCTTCTTGATAATCCTAAGCTTGTGTAAAGGAAATCTCCTCACAGATCTCACAAGAGATTTACACAAACAACAATATGAGCCACACTAAAACGTGATTAGGGTTTGCCTTTTATATCTAGGGCAAATTAGAAAACCCTAAACGTTTTAAAACAAACTAGGGCTGAGTTGGAATTCTGCAGAAAACGCATTTGACCCGATTTTCGATTGATTGAGCCTAAACTTCAATTGATTGAACCAGGCTAAGAAGCATAAATAAATTCTGCATCAACTTATTCCAACTTTACATAAATGAACCAACTTTAAGCAAGTCTAAACACGACTAAACATCTTGTTTTGATCATGGTTTGCTAACAATACACATTAGAGTTCTAAATACATAAAATCCGAAGTCTTTAGAACCTAACAGGTTCCCTAGTCCAAATCTTATCATGATTGCTATATCATGTAGGGTGATCGTCATTTCACAAGTAAGTAGGTGAAATGTATGGTTTCCGATCACCACCGCTCCACCATAGAAGTGATAAGACTCCAATCAAGATCTCTATGCGGTAGGCGAGTGACATGATATAGTTTACATTTATGCAAATATAGGGCAATACACTCACCTAATTGCTTGGGAAGTGCAAACCTTTGGCATCGTACTCGTAAAATGGAAACCTGAATTTTTTAAAAAAAAAAGAAAAAAGAAAAAAGAACAACGTTATATTGGTAATTTTGAATTTATTTTCATGTAAATTGAATAATTGTAAATATTATTAGAACATTAATAAATTTTGATCTCCCAACATACATTGCCTTCCAAAGCATCATTAGAGATATGATGTTGTTGAGTTAGTTGAGAAAGATCGAATGGTCTAGGCTCCATTTCAAATATATCCTATATTAAATGCTACAATGAGTTAAAAACGAATGAATAAAAAGATGCTTTGAATACATTTATTACCTTCATAAAATTGTCGATAAATCAAACTAAATTAACCTTTTTTTTTTTTTTTGGACAGAGAGGACCTCTATGATTTTAAAGAAATATGAAGATACTTTGGCAACATCCATTACCTTTATATCAGCAACAATAGTACTGGGTTCTTTTTTTTTTTTTTTTTAACTAGCATGTTATTTTTGGCTTTTATGTTTTTGTATTGTAGTCTAATTAAAATAATTTAAAAATAAAATAAATAAGAATGATTTGTACATTTTTGAATCTTGCAAAGTTCATTTGTCAAAATTATGAAAAGTTAAATTAAAGTCAAAAGTTTCAGTTTTATATTATATATAGATAAAGATAATACACATATTGACTGAGTCCTTTGGCTGAATATTGCAAAAAATCGATTTTATTTATGATATGGGTACTATTCAAAGTTATTTAGGAAATTGAGGAAAGAGAGTGAATTTCGGCAACACCGTTGCCGAAATTCTAACAAAAAGTACGAGGGAGAAAAGAGGGAGAAAATTTTGAATTTCGGTAATCTCATTTGAAAGTTCAAAAACGTGTACAAAACATCTTTGAACGTTTAGACCCCCAAATTACAACTTAACCAATTCAAGCAATATGTCAAACAACTAATGTGCGGAAACTTAACACATGCTATAATATGAAAATGGTTAAAATCTATCTAAGCCATAACATAATAAAACCACAGCAGATAAAATAAAGGCAAAGATAGAGAGGAAGGAAGATGCAAACACAAAGACAACACGCGATGTGTTATCGAAGAGGAAACCGAAGTCCTCAGCGAAAAACCTCTCCGCCGCCCTCCAAGCGGTAATCAATCCACTAGAAAATACAGTTGGGATACAAGGACAGCAATAGACCCTCCAAGCCTAATCTACCCAGTGCACCTAAGCCCTCCAAGCTTCTTGCTCCAACGAGGTTGCGCCGAACCTTTTTCTTTTCTAGCTTCCCGGATTCCGCTACTAGACCGTAGCATCAACCAATGAAGATTGGCTCCTTCCTAACTGCTTCCCAGAAACCCAAACAACTGTCTTACAGTGATGATGATGGTGAGAACCAGGTTTGGTATAATGCCTCTCAAGGATTTGACAATGGAGAGGAAGAGAGTAAAGGAATTTGAAGAGACTCTAAGGTATGGATTGTGGGTGAAACAATCTTGTTTTTCTTTAGGGTTTCTCTCTCAAAATTCTCTCTGGAAGCTCTCTTTCAATCGTGGGTTAAAGGGGTATTTATACTGGAGTGGGAGAGGAATGTGAAACGTCAGGTTTTACAAAACAGGGGTGGCTCGCGGCTTGACCTCGCGGCTTGACTAAGTCGCGAGATCCAGTCGCGAGTTAACCGTATGGCCAGTTGTCCTGTTTTGTCCTGTAGTGCTCCAGCTAGCATGACTGTTCATCTTCCAGCATGCTTGGCACGTGTGCTGCTTCTGGCGGCTTGCAACCGCGAGTCACCCGCGAGTCCCAACCGCGAGTCTCTGTTTTCTTGCACACTCTTGAGCAAACTTCACTCTATCTCACTCACTACCCTTACAACAAACCCACCTAAATACAGGGTTACTAAATGCTGAATTACAAGCAAATTTGGCACGGAATAAAGCCAATTAGATGGTTGAATAAATTCAACCTTACATCATTACTAAAGTTCTTGCTACCCTAAACTTTGCCCAAGTGAAGTGCTAGGTGAAGTGCCCGAAAGGGAAACTAATTGTGACAACCAAGTTGCCGAAATTGTAGGGGAGTGAGGAGAGAGAAAATAGGAATTGTGGCAACCAAGTTGCCGAAATCATGGGGAGGAAATCAATGCAATAATTTTGGCAATGGATTTGAGGAAAAAAAAAATTTGTGGCAATTGATTTGTGGCCATGGAATTGCCGAAACCGGTGGAGGAATTTAATAGTAATTTTGCCAATGAAGTTGCCGAAAATGAGGGGAAATATTTTTTATGGCAATGGAATTGCCGAAATGGAAGGAAAAAAAATAAATAAATGTGGCAATTGATTTGTGGCAATGTTGTTGCCGAAATTGAAGGAAAAAAAAAAAAAAGAATTGTGGCAATGGAGTTGCCGAAAACTGGAGAGAGAGAGAGAGAGAGAGAGAGAGAGAGAGAGAGAGAGAGAGAGAGAGAATTGTCTGGATAAAAAAAAATATTTTGGATTCTTATTCTAAAAAGTACACGTGTACATATTCTTATTCTTTCCATGTGTCAGTAGTTTTTTTTACCGAAGCAGTTTGGTTTGTGTGTATGTCATGTTCTTTTATTTCGTATTATAAAAGTATTCTTTGCATGATTTTCCCTATGAAACAAATAATGATAGATTCAAGTACATTGATTTTTATTCTCATAAAAAATAGTACATAGATTCTTATTCAATGCTAGATTCTTGTCCATGCATGAGAGAAAATTATAGAAGAAAAAAATTATTGATGTGCACACTGTAAATAAAAAAAATAAAAAACAAAAAAACAAAACAAAACAAAGAAACTGAGATTTTTGTAGAGATTCTTTGCAGTGAATATATGTTTATAATTAAGTAATTTGTTTGTATCAGAGTGTCTGATTTTGGTCTATGTTGTGTTGTATTTGGTCAATTGGCGTATCTAGTTATACAATTTAAAATCAAAGAATATAACTTATATGAAACTTGCATCTTATTTAAACAGCACTAATGTTACTGAAGTTTCCACGGTTCTTATTTTCTACTCTTTTCCCCCTAAAAATTCCATCAACCTTCTTCTCCACTCTTATTCCCCTCATAATTCTACCAATCATTTTCAATTCATGCGTACCATACATTTTACAAACAACTATAAGGAACAACACTTGCAAATATCTATCTGTTCTTTATCTCTTACAAGGTGAGTTACATCTCTTTAGTAGTTACTTTTCTTTTTATAATATTCATGTTGATATGTTTTAGGGGCATAGCTAAGCATGAAAATCTTTTTTTTTTTTTAATTATTTGTTCATGCAAATCTTGTTTTTGTATTATGTGTTTTGCAACATGAACTGATTTGTATGATATGTTTTAAATTATTTGTCCTTGAATTCTTGCCTAAAATTTCATATAACAAAATATATTTCAAAATTGACATAAATTTTCCTTAAAGAAATACTTACTTTGTTAGCCTATAATATACACGTATGCTATAAGGAAAAAAAAAAGTTAGTATATACTCATAAACTATAAAATCTAAGTTTTAGGTATAATAATAAAGAAAATTGTACGATATTAGAAATATTTATCTATTATCATATGGATGCATGAAAACATTATATAATTTGTCTTGTTTTAGAATAAGCAAAATGAAAAGGTACATAAAATAATTAACATAACTGTAGCAGATCCTTCTAAATGTTAATGTTATGCTAAGTTACTTAAGAAAAGGGAAACAAAAAATAATTTTAACTACTATGATGGACAGTAATAAATTATTAGTGAACCAATCCTCTTTAATAGAATTATCTCAGTTTTAGCTATTTAAACATTGAATATTTTTAATGGATTACCTTGTATTGCTTTTTAATAGTTGTGCAGTGTTAATATATTAATACTATTATTATGTTTTAGTGTAGATGGCAAAAAAATTGTTCATTTTTTTCATCCATTCCGGTGGAATAATTAAACATGGCGAAAATGGGGTTTATTACAAAGGGCCACCTCCTTCTATGCTTCCATTAAGCCGGAGTGTTACATTTGAAGATCTATGTAATGGAATAGTATCCACGCTTCATATAAATAGAGAAGATTCAAAACTTACTATTTGGTATAGATTTCCTTTTCAATGTCATCCACATCCTGTGATTTACTAGCAAGTTTTGGTAGAAAATGATAATGGTGTCAATGCAATATTTGATATGTTAGGCTGCCAATATGGATTTGTAGGTGCAAAGTTGTACATGGGTGTAGAGCCCATAAGAAGCCACCAAAATGTTTTTCCCATTCGATATGCCAACGAAGGACCGAGTGCATCGTTTAATTATTCACATGGCAGGCACTTTCATGATCCATATGTCACTCATACATGTTATTATTCTAAAGATGCGGCTCACTCCCCAATCAACATTATTGGTGCTAACTATCATGCTCCATATACCCATGTTGCAACTGAGGACCAACATGTTCCTTATCGGCCAATGAACACTAGTGATGTTGACTATGATAATCCAACTGAACATTTCAACCCAGAAACTACTTGTTTTGAGTTTGAAGCTTAGTATGACCAAACCACCCCTCAGAGAGCTGCTAATGATCCCAATGATACACACCGCATAACTGCCACTACTCAAAATGCGGTCCATACATTATCAAAAAGGATGCGGGCCATGGATAGTGATGACCAACTTGATAACGACGAGATCCTTGATGATGTTGGAGATGAACAGAAGCTTCCCAATGAACCTAATCATGAAAGCAGTCCAACAATGACATTTCGTCAACCTTCATCACTAAAATTTTCATAGAACACGTGGGATAATATGATTGATCCAACCCCACCATTTGAAAAGCCCATTCAGAGTACTTGGGACCCTACCCAAAGTTTTATGTGGGCTTGCTTTCTGCTAATAAGGATGAACTACAAGCTGCTGCTAAACAATATCACTTCAAGAGGAACCAAACATTTAGTCTAAAAGAGTTAGATCCAGTATGTTGGTCTACAAGGTGCAAACGTTGTTCTTAGCGTCTTCGAGCATGCTTCCGAGCTACACATGGGTTCTTTGAGGTTAGGAAATACAATGGTTCACACACATGTACAGAGTCCATGCTTACACAAGATCACGAGCAATTAGAGACCCATATTATTGAGAAAGAGTTGAGGGATGTTGTCAAAAATAATCACACCATAAAGATTTCTTCGCTTCAACAAACTCTTCACAATAAGTACCAATACCGGCCTTCTTATTTTAAGGTGTGGGAGGCGAAACAAAAGGCAATTGATAGAGCATTTGGTGATTGGGACAAATCTTACCAATTGTTGCCAAAATGGTTGAAAGCTTTGACTGATTCATAGCTGGGCAGTAGGGTTATTTGGAGAACAATACCTGCTACTATGTCAGGCTGTGCGATATTCGAGAGAGTGTTCTAGGCTTTTGGTCCATCAATTGAAGGTTTTCAACATTGTAGGCCAGTGATTAGTGTAGATGGAACTTTCCTATATTGTAAGTACAAAGGTAAATTACTGATTGCGTCAACGTGGGATGGTGACTTGCCTTTGCCATTGTGGAGGAGGAAATTGATAATAGCTGGTATTGGTTTTTGTGTCGTATTCAGATTAATGTCACTAATCGGGATAGATTATGTGTCATATCTGATCGTCACCCTAGTATAATGTTAGCGATATAGACTATATGTCAATCGACATGTTGGTATCATCGTTTTTGCCTTCGCCATGTGGCTAGCAATTTCAATCAACAAATTGGGAATAAAAACTAGAAGGCTATGGTAATGTGGGTAGGCAAGGAGAATCAGCTACGAAAGTATCAAATAACCAAGGATAGAATTACTCAATTAAATGCAAATGGTGATAAGTATTTAAGATACATACCACTGCAAAAGTGGACGTTAGCACACGAAGGTGGACATCGTTACGGGGCAATAACCACAAACTTGTGTGAAAGCTTCAATGATAATCTAAAGAGTGCTAGAAATCTGCCCATAACTGCGTTAGTCGAACTTACATACTACCATTGTGTAGCCCACTTTGCCGATCAATATACCAAGGCACGTGCAGAGGTTACAACCGGTGAACTCATTACAGCCTACGCAAAGAATAAATTCAATAAATGGGAAAAAAAAAGGCACCAAAACATTCAGTTACTGTGTTCAGTCATGAAGATCTGTTTGAAGTCAGAACACCAATAAACCCTAACTCTGCATATAGGGGTAATCATTGTCATGAGGAAAATTTGAGGCAGAGAACTTGTAGTTGTCAAAAATGGCAGGTTTATAAAATTTCGTGCTCACATGTCATTGCCGTGTGCAAATATCAAAGCATCTCTGTAATACGATATATCGACCGCTGCTACCATTTGAAAGAACAAGTTGCTTGTTATGTACCTAGATTTCGCATGGTTCAAGACAGTGTACATTCGAATAAGCCTGACTTTCCAGTCTTGTATCCTAATGTCAATTTGTACCGTGCAAAAGGTCGACCAAGGTCAACTCGACTTCAAAATGAAATGGATTTAGGGACAGAGCATCAACCAAGGCCATTGTGCAATCTCTGTAGGCAAGAAGGCCAAAATAGAAGAACATGCACCACTCGAACTGTGGCTAGCTCCACTAGTAGTCAATCTGAATGACCCAACATAAGTATTCAATCTACTTCAGTGGATTGGTTGGACCGTATTTTTTTTTTTTTTTTTTTTAGGAGTTGGTACATATTGTTAGTTTGTAGTATTTGAAAGAACAAGTTGGTGCTAATTTCACTGACAAGCATATATGCTATGATGTTTTCTATCACTACAAGTTGGATTAGAGTGTACATTTTTTTTGTGTGTCAGTGTGTCTGCGTGTGTGTCTGTGTGTATATATTGCATATTCCAGTTTAGGGATTCAATAACACCTTAAAAAATGTATACTTTTTATGGAGTGCTTGGGTCATTTGCCATGTTTGAAAGCTTCAAATAAAGAAAGAAATCAAAGGGCCACAATTTGAAGAGGAAAAATCAGATTTGAGCACTAATCAGTATTTTGGACGTATTTCTCTCCTCCAAAATCCAATTGACTCAAGGCCGGATGGGCTGAAATTGTGACTTAAATATCTACAACTTTCCAGTTTTGAGTTTTTTGAAAATCACAATTTTTGAAGACCGAAATTAACTCACAAGTTGCTGCAGTAAATTTGGACGAAAATTATATGGTGAAAGTTTTATTTTTCTGACACTTTTACAAGGGTTTGGAAGAGAGGTTGTGGAGAACGAAAATAGAAATGTACACCACAGTAGGAGTCTTTTGGCTAAATATTACCCAAAAAAAAAAAGAGTTTATTGTTGTTATAGGCACTATTCAAAGTTATTTAGTAAAATGAGGAGAGAAACTGAATTTTGGCAACACCGTTGCTGAAATTGTAAGAAAAAGTATGAGAGAGAAGAAAGTTGAGTAATGCAAATGGGCGGGAGAAGAAAATGAATTTCAATAATGGGATTTCTGAAATTCTTGTCCTACCCAAGCTCTGCCCGTGAAGTGCCCCAGTGGGAGTGCTCGAATGATTTACCAATTGTGGCAACCAAGTTGCCAATATTGTAGGGAATTGAGGAGAGAGAAAATATGAATTGTGGCAACCAAGTTGCAGAAAATGGGAGGAAAAAAAAGTGGTTGCCGAAATCTGGGAAGGAATTAAAAAAAAAAAGTGTTACGTCTACAATATTTTTAAAACATTTTCACAACAAATCACAGGTGATTAGTTGTTATTAGTTCAAATTTGAATTTAACATTGAGATTACTTTTTTAATTCAACAATAACAACCAGTAACAAACTACCATTTAGGATTTGTTGTAAAAATGATGTGCACGTATCATTTCTCAAAAAAAAAAAAAAAAAGTGGCAATTGATTTGTGGCAATGTCATTGCCGAAATAGAGGGGGAAAAATTTGTGGCAATGGATTTGTGGCAATGGCATTGCCAAAATAGAAGAGAAAAAAAAGTTGTGGGAATGAATTTGTGGCAATGGCATTGCCGAAATAGGAGGGAAAAAAATTGTTGCAATTGGTTTGTGGCAATGGCATTGTCGAAATAGAGGGGGGGGGGGAATTGTGGGAATGAATTTGTAGCAATGGCATTGCTGAAATAGGAGGGAAAAAATTGTTGCAAAGAAAATATAATTGTTTGATTTTTGGCAATGGCATTGCCGAAATAGGAAATTGGAGGAGAGAGAGAGAGTTGTTTGAATAAAAAAAAAAAAAAAAAATATATATATATATATATAGTACACATATTCTTATTCTTCAATAATTTTTTTTAACTTGTTTTATGTGTATGTCATGTTCCTTCCTTGTACTGTAAGTGAAGAGTCAATCAATCAATCACCTCACCTCTTCATCTAATTTTTATTCTCTGCTTGGTTTATATTCATTGATCATACCCAATAAAACCATCTATTGATATCACGCCTAAATCTATCTCAAAGATTCTTTTTTGTCTTTTTATTCCTCCTCTCCGTAATAAAAGGCAAGTACAATTGTCTTTTTATTTCTTCTCCCTCGCTGAAGGATTGCATCTCTTCACAAAGTACCCTTGACCGAAGCAGTTTGGTTTTTTCTTTTTATTTCGTATTGTAAAAGTACCCTATGAAACAAATAATGATAGATTCAAGTACAATGAGTACAAGGATTCTTATTCTAAAAAAAAGTACATGGATTCTTACAATATGAAATGGAAGAAAAAAATGATTGATGTGCATGCTGTAAACAAAACAAAAACAAAAAAAGTACATAGATTCTTATAGAAGAAAAAAATGATTGATGTGCACACTGTAAACCAAAAAAATCAAATAAAGTACATAGATTCTTACAATACGGAAGAAAAAAATGATTGATGTGCACGCTGTAAACAAAAAAAAAGTAAAGAAAGTACATAGATTTTTATGTGCACGCTGTAAACAAAAAAAAAGTAAAGAAAGTACATAGATTTTTATGTGCACGCTGTAAACAAAAAAAAAAGCAAAAAAAGTACATAAATTCTTACAATACGGAAGAGAAAAATTATTGATGTGCACGCTGTAAACAAAAAAAGCAAAGAAAGTACATAAATTCTTACAATACGGAAGAAAAAGATGATTGATATGCACTGTAACGACCCAAGGAAAAGCGCTAGTCACATCTGCGCTATATCTCAAAAGGACTAGTCACAATTGAGGCTCCTTGAAGTTGTTAATAAAACCTAGTTCAACCCAATAAATACCCGATGTGGGACTCATTACACACCCACACACATCACACAATCAATCAAATTGGGGCAGAGACACTACCCCACAAAGTGGGCCCTAACGAAGACGTTAGAGATTTAAGTGGGGGAGATTGTGATGCCCCAATTTGATTGATTGTGTGATGTGTGTGGGTGTGTGATGAGTCCCACATCGGGTATTTATTGGGTAGATTTGGGCTTTATTAACAACTACAAGGAGCCTCTATTGTGACTAGTCCTTTTGAGGTATAGCGCAGATGTGACTAGCGCTTTTCCTTAGGTCGTTACATCTGGTATCAGAGCCAGCCCAGTAATCTCGTGTGGGTTCGGAGACACTACCCCACAAAGTGGGCCTTAACAAGGATGTTAGGGATTTAAGTGGGGGAGATTGTGATGCCCCAATTTGATTGATTGTGTGATGTGTGTGGGTGTGTGATGAGTCCCACATCGGGTATTTACTAGGTAGATCTGGGCTTTATTAACAACTACAAAAAGCCTTAATTGGGACTAGTCCTTTTAAGGTATAGCGCAGATGTGGCTAGTGCTTTTCTTTGGGTCGTTACATATGGTATCAGAGCTGACCCGGTAATTCCATGTGGGCTCAGAGACACTACCTCACAAAGTGGGCCCTAATGAGGGCATTAGGGATTTAAGTGGGGGAGATTGTGATGCCCCAATTTGATTGATTGTGTGATGTGTGTAGGTGTGTGATAAGTCCCACATCGGGTATTTACTGGGTTGAACTGGGCTTTATTAACAACTACAAGGAGCCTTAATTGTGACTAGTCCTTTTGAGGTATAGCGCAGATGTGGCTAGTGCTTTTCCTTGGGTCGTTATATGCACGCTATAAACAAAAAGAAAAGCAAAGGAAGTACATAGATTCTTATGTGCACGCTGTGAACAAAAAAAAGTAAAGAAAGTATATAGATTCTTATCATACGGAAGAAAAAAATGATTGATGTGCACGCTATAAACAAAAAAAAAATACATAGATTCTTACAATACGGAAGAAAAAAAATGATTGATGTGCACACTGTAAACCAAAAAAAAAAACAAAGAAATTGAGATTTTTGCAGAGATTCTTTGCGGAGATTCTTTGCAGTAAATATATATTAATAGTTAAGTAATTTATTTGTATTAGAGTGTCCCATCTGTGTTGTGTTGTATTTGGTCAATTGCGTATCTAATTATACAATTTAAAATCTAAGAATTTAACTATATGAAACTTGCATCCTATTTAAACAGCACTAGTGTTACTGAAATTTCCACGGTTCTTATTTTCTACTCTTTTTCCCCTAAAAATTCCATCAACCTTCTTCTCCACTTTTATTCCCCTCATAATTCTACCAATCATTTTCAATTCATGCATGCCATACATTCTACAAACAACTATAAGGAACAACATTTGCAAATATCTATCTGTTCTTTATCTCTTACAAGGTGAGTTACATCTCTTAAGTAGTTACTTTTCTTTTTATAATATTCATGTTGATATGTTTTAGGGGTATAGCTAAGTATGACAATCTTGTTTTTGTTAAATTATTTGTTCATGAAAATCTTGTTTTTGTATTATGTGTTTTGCAAGATGAACTGAGTTGTATGATATGTTTTAAATTATTTGTCCATGAATTCTTGCCTAAAATTTCATATAGCAAAAATATATTTCAAAATTGACATATATTTCCTTAAAGAAATACTTAGTTTGTTAACCTATAATATACATGTATGCTATAAGAAAAAAAAAAAAGGTTAGTATATACTCATAAACCTTAATATCTAAGTTTTACGTATAATAATAATAAAGAAAATTGTACAATATTAGAAATTTGTTTGATAATTATCGTATGAAAGCATGAGAACATTATATAATTTGCCTTGATTTAGAAGAAGTAAAATGAAGAACATGCGTTGGTGTGTGAGTAAACGTTCTCTTGGTATCCCAGCTATACACAATTAATGATTGCCACAGATTTTAGGCTTTAAAAGTATCAAGGATAAACGCTATAGTATACAATATTATATAGAAATAGAAAGTAAATATTATACCTGCAACCGTATAAGTCGTCGTCATTTAAATTTGTTGGATATATTGGAATTGGGGTCAGATATGGAAGATCCTCCCACACCCATAATTGTAATATGAAATCAGAACCTGCAACCTCCGTACTTTTTTTAATAGCAGCAGTACACAATTCTCTATAAAGGTAAGCAAGTATGGCACTACCCCAGCTACACCAAAGTCCTCTAATAGTTGGAGAAAGCAGCAATGCAATCTACTTTAGCTCTTATTTCCCAATAGTAAAGCCAAATCCTAGAACATGTATGTCCTAACATACTGTTGGGTTGTTACAACATTGGCACCCTCTAGTAGGTTTGAGAATGTATTCCTTACCCATGTTATTTTAGGGCCACCATATACCAATGCTGTTGCAGGTGGTGTCACCCCAAGTAAATTATCACAAACTTGTCCCCAATCCAAATTAGTGGGCCCACACACTACATTGCCATCAATAGGCAATCCTGCAATGATTGATATATCCTATAGAGTGATCGACATTTCACAAGTAGATAGGTGAAATGTATGGATTTCAAATCGCCACCGCTCCACCAAAGAAGTGATAAGACCCCAGTCAATATTTATATGTGGTAGGCGGGTAACACGGTATATTCTACATTGTTGCAAATATGGGGTGATGCACTTGCCTAACTGCCGGGTGGGGGGGGGGGGGGGGGGGGGGTGGGGGGGGGGTTGCAAACTGTTGGGGTTGCAGTCATAAGGTGGAAACTTGAATTTTTTTTTAAATGTACAATGTTATATTGTTAATGTTGAAATTATTTTCATGTAAATTGAACAATTGTAGATATTATTAGGACATTAATAAATTTTAATCTCGCAACGTACATTACCTTCCATTGCATCATTAGAGATTTGATATTGTTGTTGGGTTAGCAAAGAATGATCGAATGGCCCAGGCTTCATTTCAAATATATCCTACATTAAATGCTACAATGAGTTAAACCATGCAACATCCATCTGAAGGTATATTTTTTACAAACCATCTATATAAAAAATTACAAACTAAGAAAATAATTTCCAATGAAATTAGGGGGCCGAGAAGCTTACTACAATTGCGATATGAAGTGAAGGAATGTAGGAATTATAGAGTGATACTTGCAAGAAAAGAAAGAAAGAACAAAAAAAACACAATCAAATATTCATAAATATCTTCAAAAAAAAAATCCTAAATAAAATCAAAAGAACAATAATAAAAAATAATAAAATTAATATATAGTAACTACTACAGTTTTTTATGCTAAATATTAAATGTAACTTACAATGCTTGTGGTTCATAATAAAATTGAAAGAAACTCAAATAAAGGATTTATGAAGCAAAATTTTTAATAATAATAATAATAATAGTAATAACAGTTTTAGCAAAAATAATCATACACACAATAATTAGTATTAACTATAATATAACCATATATAATATTTACAATATATTAGCGTATAATATTTATAAAGCATATAATTAATTTTCATTTCCCAAACTTTTTTTTTTTTGAGAAACCATTTCCCAACCTATAACCACCCTAAAAAGTAAAGATTCAAGAAACTTAATAATTTTTATACTAACTAAACTTTAAAGATCGAAAAAAAAACACAAATGTACGATTTATTATACTAAATAATAATAATAATAATAATAATAATGCACATACATATTTTTATTATAAACCAATAAACATATTATGCAATATATTTTTTCCAAGTAATAGATGTAAAAATTGATAATAACAAAGTAAAATTGATTATAAAAATATCACAATAATACAATTTATTACAATTTTTGTGATCATATACTAATAATAACAATAAATAATATTAAATAATATTACACAATTTCAAAATTAACAAAACACATACATAAATTTAATTAAAGAGTTGAGATGCTTACCACAATTGTGATACCAACTGAAAGAGTGAGAATTATAGTGTGATACTTGCCAAAAAAAAAAAACACACACACACAATCAGATAACCATAAAAAATAATTCATTAATCTAAAATTTGAATGATAACAACAACAACAATAATCATAATCATAGGCATACAAATAATATTAACTACAACAATACATAATATTTTACAATGTATTAGCTTCTAATATTTACAAAGTATATATTTATACAATAATAATAAATTTGTTAATTTTAAGAGCTGTAAGTTAATAAGCAAAACAAAAAAACTTACATTAACCAAAAACTTACAATCCATAGCTGTGCACACTAAAGCAAAGCAAGAGAGTAACTGAATAATCGGAGGATGTAACTTTGTGAGGAAATGCAATCCTTCAGCGAGGGAGGAGAAATAAAAAGACAAGGTTACTTGCCTTTTATTACGAATAGAAGAAATAAAAAGACAAAAAAGAATCTCTAAGATAGATTTAGGCGTGATATCAATAGGTGGTTTTATTGGGAATGATCAATGAATATATTCCAAGCAGAGAATAAGAATCAGATGAAGAGGTGAGGTAATTGGTTGATTGACTCTTCATTTACAATACAAGGAAGGAACATGACATACAAACAAAACAGGTCAAAAAAACTACTGAAGAATACGAATATGTGTACTATATTTATTTTTTATTTAGATAGCTCTCTCTCTCTCTTTCCTCCAATTTCCTATTTCAATAATGTCATTGCCAAAAATCAACAATAATTTTTTCTTTGCAACTATTTTTTTTCCTCCTATTTCGACAATGTCATTGCCACAAATTCATTCCCACAATTATTTTTCCCCTCTATTTCGGCATTGTCATTGCCACAAACCAATTGCAACAAAATTTTTTCCCTTTTATTTCGGCAATGCCATTGCCAAAAATTCATTCCCACAATTTCTTTTCCTTCTATTTCGACAATGCCATTGCCAAAAATCCATTGCCATAAATTATTTTTCCCCTCTATTTCGACAATGTCATTGCCACAAAATCAATTGCCACATTTTTTTTTTTTGGAAATGATGTGCACACCATTTTTACAATAAATTCTAAATGGTAGGTTGTTACTGGTTGTTATTGTTGGATTAAAAAAGTAATCTCAGTGTTAAATTCAAATTTAAACTAATAACAACTAATTACCTGTGATTTGTTGTGAAAATATTGTAAAAATATTGTAAACGTAGCACCTTTTCTTTTTAATTCCTCCTCAGATTTCGACAGCCACTTTTTTTTTTCCTCCCATTTTCGACAACTTGGTTACCACAATTCATATTTTCACTCTCCTTAATTATCTACAATTTCGGCAACTTGGTTGCCACAATTGGTAAATCATTTAAGCACTCCCACTTGGACATTTCATGAGCAGAGCTTGGACAGGACAAAAATTTCGGTAATCTCATTACTGAAATTCATTTTTTTCTTCCTCTCAATCACATCACTCAACTTTCTTCTCTCTCATACTTTTTCTTACAATTTCCGCAATAGTATTGCCGAAATTCAGTCTCTCTCCTAATTTTGCTAAATAACTTTGAATAGTGCCTATAACAACAATAAACTCCGTTTTTTACAATATTTAGCCAAAAACTCTCATAGTAGTCATCATGCAAAGGATAAAAGATCAACTACAAAAATAGAAGTTTGACACATTATTTTTTTGCCTATTCTGCGCCTACTTTTATGGCTACACAGATTTATGTTAAAATTGTAGGATTGGACAATAATATTAAATAAATGTAAGATTAGATTAATTGGACACTAAATTGAAATACCAAGACATGCATACACATTTCTTATTTTTGCAAGTCTTGTAGTTAGTAGTATAACGTGATATGTATACTATATAGGCATAATATTTTTTGCTACAATAATGCATAAACAACAATAATACTTTAATATATTCTTAATAGACAGTCATTTTACATTGATCAGTGATTGCCACAATGAGATACATGAATTTTTGTTGTGTTCCACAACATGAAAGATGCCTATTTACTCATTAAGAAGCCTATTTACTCGTTGAGGGTATCTTCGTGCTTGCACAGGTACAACCATCTTAGAAGAGGGACTTTTCCCCATGCGTCTTGGTTGTGTTCTAATATCAAAATCTGTTTGACAATTACCACCTTCATCACTTTCATCATTTGATGACATCTCCATTTTATATTGATTAGTGATTGCCACAATAAGGTACATGAAATTTTTGTTGTGTTCCACAACATGGAGGATGCCTATTTCCTCGTTGAAGGTACTTTGCACAGGTACAACCGTCTTAGAAAAGAGACTTTTTCCTATGCACCTTGGCCGTGTTCTAATATCAAAATCTGTTGGATAATTACCACCTTCGTCACTTTCATTATCTGATGACACCTTCATATTTTTTGCATCTTCTGCATCTTCCCCACTGTCCTCAATTGATGCATCTTCCTCAGAGTTTGGAGCACATGTTCATGTATTTGGCGGCGTGCATAAATCACCTACATGAGGATATTGTTAGGAAGGTTGTGATGTGATGAACAATGTTGTTCTTATATATACTGCCCATGTGGATATGGATTATTGTGAAATGGATTAGATGTAACAATTGATAATAACAAAGTAGAAAGGATTATAAAAATAATCACAATAATACAATTTATAAAGGGTTGAGTTATAGAAAATCTTACTAGATCTCCTGCATTATTACAATGTTTGTAGTCATATAATAATAATAAAAATAAATAATATATTTTGCTAATGCAATATTTTGCTTTCAGTTGAATCCAATTATTTGTTGTTTACTATGTTCTATGTGTTTGTTTTTTCTTTAATTTCTTATAAGTTGCACCGAAAAATATTTTTCTCGTTTTTATAAAAATCTTCTAAAACCTTCATGTTATGAACTGATTCTAAAATTTCTTCTCACGGGGCGTGCAAGTTTTCTCTTTGTTTCATTAGTTGAAACCCATTAGGACTTGAAACTTTCATTTTCTAAGCTCATTTACTCATGCTTTTTGCCACAAATCCTAATTAAGTATTCAAGCTGTCTCACACCACCAATAATATCCTACGAATGGCCAAAAAAAAAAGAAAAAAAAAGTTAGTCATTATATATCATGTCACACAATTAGTAGTATGCTATTTCCAAAGAGTATTTGCAAAAGATTATAAGAATAATTAGTGTTATCAATTAGAGGCTGTTTGGGAATATTTTGATTATAAGAATATAAGAAGAATATTTAATACTAGTTTGATATATGTGTTTAAAAATTGAAAATTGTATTTAAAAATTAAAAATTTTTGTTTGCAAATATTTATAGAAATATGTGAGTAAAAAAATATAAAAATACGTGTAATGCTTTTTAAAAACTATAAATGGTTGTTTGAAAACACAAACCAAATTTCCCTTTTAAGTGTGTTTGGAAACATATTATTTAGCTGAAATTAAAATTTTTTTTTTTTACTAAAAGTACAATAAATAATGTTAGAAGATAACTGAAATAATATCTCATACTAGAAAGTGTAATAAGCCCATAAATAATAACATAAATAGGTTAAATAGTAAAAATAAATTGTCTTTTAACAGCTAATGTCAAACGCATCCTTATTACCCACATCCTTCGTACCAAAACAAAATTGAAGATAAAATCATAGAGTCAAAAAATATAAAGAAGAAAAAAAAAAACAAACGAATAATAAAAGACTAGAGCCTAAGAAGTAAAGATAATTTTAAACTGAAAAAATACCTTCTTTCGAAATCCTTCCATTCCAAAATAGACGTGTTCTCTTCAAACTTCCACGATTCCACGAACACGTTGGCTTAGGAGTAAACATTCTTTATTCCACCCCCTCCAACACTTGAACCACCAGTCTTTGCTCTTTATTGCCCAATCCTTCAAAAAATAAAAGTTTAAGCAAGCACTAATTAGCTAAATATTAAGTGCAATATGAAACCCCAATAATCAAAACCTTTATAACTAAAATATTATAATACAATTTTAACATGATTTTTGTTGACGAAAAACAAGTTTAAAATTTTCGTAAACTTTCGAAGGAAGAGCAAGGAACTTTCTTATGCAGAATCTAAAGGGAAAGCATTTAAAATTAATAAAAATTTGGGTTAAACAATAATGCACATGCTTAATCCTAAAAACAAACCCAATAAGAGATTCTATCTAAACAAACACTAAATATAGATCCGACAAAAATTCAAGCTTTGGGTGTACAAATTCTAGTGCATCATGGTGATGAAAACAGAAAAAAAAACATAAAAAAACGGCCCACAGATGAGTACCTTTTCGAGCGTTGAAAAGGCTTTACCTTCCTTCATATGAAGGCTCTTCTTCTCTTTGAGGTTATTGGGGTGTGGAAGATGAGAAAGGGTTGAGCAAATAAAGAGAGACTCAAGAGTGAGAGGTCTCATCAGCGGGTCGGTGAAAACTGAAAAGCACCGAAGATAACTAAAAAGGCTATAAAGTGAATGATGAGAGCCTGCAAGATTCGCACGGACTGAAACAAAAGAGCAAGAAAACACATTACAATACAATGATTAGGGTATTTCAGTAATTTAATTTCTTATTACTTTAACTTTCCCAAAAAGCCAGTTTTTTTTTTTTTTTTTTTTTTTTTTTTTTTTTTTTTTTTTTTCACTCAGAAAGAAATGATATATTTTCTGAAAAGGAAAATAAAAAAAATGAAAAGATATATATATATATATATATATATTTTTTAGAGATAATTTTAACCTATGGCGTCCGCTCCTGATGATAGTTCATTATCATCAGACCAAGACACCAATTATTTTTTGGTATAGGCGGGAATTGAACCCCAAATATCTTATACAACCATCAGAGACTTTACCAGTTGAGCTAAATGGAACCCAATGAAAATATATATTTTTGATTGCATGATTTCTTCATTCCTAATATTTTTGAATATATCATTATTAATTAATGTGCGTGTATACATTATTAATAAAATAATCCTTCATTTTTTATTTGTGGGCCGAGCTAGCTAGAAGAAAGGAGACTCTGTAGGAAAAGGATAATAACATGAGAAAATTAAGAAAGAAGCACAAAATAAGCACCTTAATTTATTTTAAAAATACAATAGAAATCATGAGCTGACCTTTCTTTCAAATCCCAAAAAAATAAGCATGAAAGAAGAGTTGTATAAATTCTAGGTAATATAAAATAATTCGATAAATAAAAGAAGTGAAAATCCACAAGAACTCAATTAGTATAACCTAAATTTGTATATATAAAAAATCATCAAATCAGTTTTATATAATTTATATTAAAATAAAATTTTTTCATTAAATCGTGTGAAATAATATTTTAAATTATAATATAATTAAAATTACAATTTTTAAAAGTTTTAAATCAAATTTTTCTTAAATCAATTAAATATTATACATTAGAGTATAACAGGCTTAAAAATATAAAATGGTCTCATTAATCAGTATAGAACCAACTTAATTAATTTTGAGACTTAAGACAGAAAAACTTTATTGTATTTTTTTAAAATATTTAAATATTAATTAAATATAATTTATTTAACTTTCTATATTATTATTATTTTATATGAAAAATTGCTAATTAAATTTTTGTGTTTAGGTTTTATTAACATATCTTTTACAAGTTGTTAGGAAAATTAATTATTAATAATTATTTAGCATAGTCATAAGATTTTTGGTAAAATAATTTATGTTTTCAATTAGGTTAGATTTCTATTATCTCAATATATATTTTGGACATTTTTGGAGATGGGAAAGAATGTAAAACCCACTCATAGTTTTTTCTTAAAAATAATTATTATTCTAAAATTTCGGCAGCTTTTTTTTTTCTTTTTTTTTTTTTTACAATTTTGAAGGACTCTTATTTATTTAATAGGGCCTTGGATACCTTTTTAATTTTTTGGGACTGGTGGGGGGGCTCTGGATCAATACTTTTTGCTTTTCTCTTTAGTTGAAACTTGAAAAAGCTTGTTTCCATATATATATATATATATATATTAGATAAAAATAACTTATGTAAAATGCCCTATTGTAAAATGTTATAAAACAAAATGGTTTCTAACACTTGGGTGGATCAAAGAACCCATTTACCCCACTTTTTTTTTTTTAAATAATAATTAATCTCAAAACAATTTTAAATTATTTTCATAACTATATTTGCAATCGGTACAAACTTTATAACTCCATTTTCAGAATGCATTTCTTAGGCAAAGTGACGAGCATATTTTATTCTGCGATTTTATTTATGTTTTGATTCCGATAACAATTTAGTTGCAAAATGTGTAGCTATTGAAACCAGATCCTGAGATGGTGGCCACAAAACTTATTGCTCGAAGAAAATTCAAAGACACAGGAAAACAATTCAACATCATAGCAGCTTCTTGGATTCAATTTATGATACATGATTGGATAGATCACTTGGAGGATACCAAGCAGGTCTGCTGTATTTACAACACAATTATAACAATTTGTTAACTTTTTGGAAAAATTAACAATGCTTAAATGTTTGAATGTTTAATCTATTGGGTAAAACCATCATAGATTGAGTTGACTGCACCTAAAAAAGTTGCAAACCAGTGCCCCCTTAAGTCTTTCAAGTTCTACAAGACAAAGGAAGTTCCAGCGGGCTTTTACGAGATCCAGACTGGTGAACTAAACATTCGTACACCATGGTGGTAAGAAACTAGTTTACATTCTTTAACTTAGGGTGTACCAAATTTTAGACAAAAATGCCTAAATTAAATAAGCTGATTTGAACTTCAGCTCTTGTCCTCACCGATCCTACAAGAATTTTGTAGTTTGTACTTATGGAGTGATCATTACGTCAAGGGTGTGCAGTGATCAACTTCTAAGTACTATTGAAATATTTGTGATTAGTGAGAAGAAACAAGAGAGGAGAGGGAAGTGGTAGATTAATTAATTTTTACAATATTATATATAACCCCACCTAAGGCTGTAAGCAAACCAAGGTTTGTCAAGTAGTGTATGTTCAAACTTGGCTCGTCAGGAAAAGTTAAAAGCTCAAATTTGGCTTGAGCTCGGACAAGCCTAAAAATAAAGTTTAAGCTTAAGCTTGTGGGAAAGTCGAAAAGTTTGAGCTTGGCTTGGCTTGGCTTGATTAATTAGTCAAGCCAAGTTCAAACTTAATATCAAACTCAAACTCGAGCTTAGGTCAAACTTTTTAACATGAGATCTAAGAAAATTACATTATCTTGATAATGCTTAAATATCTAAAATTAAGAGAAAAAATGAAGAAAATAAAATAGCATACTCATTTTATCATGCGTCCAATCCTACGTACTTGGCTTATTTATGATTAACCATTATTCGAATTAAAAATTTACATAATTAAATTCATTTATATATCCTACCTTGTCTACAATTTCAACAATTGTTCAAAATACAATTTTTTACGTTCACGTTAGATTACTTGTCTTTAACTATTATGAATGGGAAAATACTAATATATGTTATAACTTTACATTAGATGATTGGTAGGGAAGGATCATATGTGGCCCACTTAATTAATTAATTTATTTTTAAATGTAATTAAAGTCTAAAGTGGTTCTTGATTAATTTAAAGGGAAGGAAAAAATTAAGGTAATGGGTAGTGGTCCCATGTTAGCCATGTCATTAGATATGTGTAATGAGTATATTTAGCTAACATATATAAACTTATAAATGAGTCTATGCTTGAATTGTTTTATATCAAGCCTTGTAACTCACGAGCATGTTCATAAACAAATTTTTTTTTTTTTTTTTTTTTTTTTTTTTGCTTGAGCTTGACTTGTTTATTAAATGAGTTTAAAATTAAAGTTCAAACTTGACTTATTTATAAACAAACAAACAGGAACCAACTTTTTATCAAACTGAGTCTGAATTATTATTTACAACCCTAATAAAATTCTAAGCCTTTGTCTGGTGGAAAGTGTCATCAGCCCAAATGAGGAGTGTGGTTGGTAGGGGTGAAAATAGAGAGGAAAGAAAATTTGGGTAAGTGAAAACAGTTCACTTGAACTTACCATTTTTCTCCTTCCCAATTGGAGAGAAAAGAAGATAGAAAATATCTATGAATATGAAATTACAAGATTACCCTTATTATCCAATTGTTTCAAAATATAGTAAGAGCATAATAATAATTTGATTTTTATCCCCCAACCTTTCTACCCTCTGTGCCAATACACATGATGGAATATGAACTCAGAAACGGCGGGCTTCAAAAAATTTTAAGGGTGAAGGGTCTTTTTATTTTCGGTGAGGTGTCAAAAAAATGAGCCATTAGATTAAATAAAACGCTGAAATTTGTGCTATTGCACGGGACGGGATCTCAATCCCTATCTCCATGGACAAGTACATTACAAAGTCCGACACCCAACCTTGCAAAATAAAGGTCAATCCAACTAAGAAGTTACAACACAATCCTCCGTACAAAAGATTCCCAATTCCATGTCAAATTATCAAAAGCGACAAATAATACCCCTTCAAAGTTCACACTTTGACAAGACAATACAAAAAGAATCCTGCAAGTCTCAATAGTAAACAGTACACACCAAAAGCTGATGGCTAAACCCCCAAGTACCACACAAACAACCCCAATTGAGATCCTTTGGATCCTAGAGGAATCCAGTCCATTCATTGCTTGTACTTTTTTCTCCAGTCTCCTTTTTTTTTTTTTTTTTTTACCAGCATTTTTTTTTTCTCCGGTCTCCACCTGGCTTCAATGAAATTATTGATACGTTCTTCTATGACAATGAGGAGCTTCTCCATCATGAATGCTGATATGTTGGGAGTTTATCACCCAAGACCGTGTACAGCCTTGGCTGATCTTTCTTCTTAGTTTAATGTTATTCCAGTTTACCAAAAAAAAAAAAAGAGGAGCTTCTCCATCATGAATCACAGCATTCCTATCCTATGTGACCATAGATTATAAGCAATTGCCCACCATGCTATTAAACAACAGACCTATTTCACTATAGGAGTGAATCTGCAACAAGGCAGAGACCTATATATATGCTGATTCTCCAAATCCTCTTAGCCATGGGGCATTCAAAAAAATATGTGATCTCTGCATTCATCACTACAACTCCTAAAGATAGAAACGACAGGTTGTATCTCTTGTTTAAACCCCATTTGAGCATTCTGTCCCTGGTTGGAAATCTGTTCTGCAAAACCATTCATCCAATGAATACATGTCTAGGAATGGTGTGAGATTAAACCAAAAAAGCTTCCACCGGTACTACACCTCTAGTTTTTTTTATTTCTGAGGTCATCCCAATAGCAGTTTTAATAAATAAATCACTTGGATTTTGGTAGTAGTGTTTAATGAAAGGTAAACTATCCGATTAATTAATGGGAAGACGCGCACATGGGAAGCCAGAATGCTACTGTGAACCTCTCTTGATTTTGCGTGAGAAAATGAAGAGAAAGTAATGCTGATGCATGCATAAGACTAACAATCTACTATGGATAATATCAATTAATCAATAGTTTATTTTCATTAATGGATAATTAGCTGATAAATTATAAAACCGAATTAACTACTATTAATCCATATATTTAAAAAAAAACAATTCTCAAAATTGGTGATAAACTCGAAAACACGTCAACCCCTAAATATTAGAAAATCGAAACACAATTAAATAAGTTTGCCATCACAACTACTGAATTTAAAAAAGAAAAAAAAAAAAAACAGCCTCTTGATTCAGCCGTATAACACAGTGCACTATCACTCAATCAGTATTGATCATCAATTAATCAACAAAATAGGATGTTCAACCCCTTCAAATTGTGCATACATAAGCAGAACCTTAACACGGTAAGCCAACATCAAAACGAGCTCAAACTTATCAATATATTTGAGGAATAATCATTCAATTCTTCCTCTACTTGTAAACTTCTTAATTGTAACATATACATATATGATATAACGTATTATTTAAAAAGTAATCAATAAAAATAAAAACAAGATAACTGTAGGGACACGTTTTGCAACCCAAGCTCAAGATGTATGAGATCTTGGTCCAGTGAGCCCAGTACAATAAATTTGTAGAGAGTGGGTCGAAGAATTAGGCCCTAATGAATTGGACAACGGCTAATATGGATTTAAATGAAGATCAAACAAGGACAAGAAGCATTGATCTGAATCAATTCACTGTTTGAGGAGGTAAGTCTTTATATAAATCAATTGGACTGAATGCAAGTATAATTTTTATGGCTATAGTGTTCTCTTCTTGTTTTTCTCTCTCCTTCCTCATGGAGGATCCCTTACATTATATAGCTTCCTTTGGGCTATCTTGATCCTACACTTGTTGGTCATCTGAGCTCCTATTTGAGTACTTGTCCCATTAAACACCCTTTTTGGATTTCTGTGAGTTACGGTAGCCAAGACAATACTGTTCAGAGGTCCTTTCCACATAAATGTGGGTAGAAAAGTAGTTGTAGTGCATTCAATGCGGTGGTAGCAACTTTTCCTTAGATATTTTTAGGTTCCCCTCATTCTCGTATGTTCATGATGCACATCCCTATCACTGGAGTTTCATGGAAGGTCGCTATGGATATTGGAATACATATTTGAGCTGTAATACTGTGTCCGAGGAGATATTCCTCCTCGGATCACCCTTCCATTTGTATCTTGCTCATCAAATCCTGAACCTGAATCATTTATTACCCTTTGTTCCTCCTCGGATTGCTCATGCTCTCGGCCAAGGCCTAAGGTCCAATATATGATTTGGGCCCTTAACCCTACAATAACATTTTTAACAATTAGAAATTCAAATATTGAAGAAAATCAAGATAATAGAAAACTAAGCAATATAAAGAACGAACTTCCAATTGTTGCACAAAACTCTCACGAATAAATATATCAACAAACCAGGATGCTCAGCCCCCTCCAAATGTGTGTATATAAGCTTGAATTGATTTGCCAGAATTCATCAATATCGTAATATATTATTTTAAGATATACAAAATTGAGGGACAAAATGGGCTTCTGCCATTTCTGGGCAAAATAATTAGCCTTTTGCCCTTCTTCCCAAACTAAATAGGGAAATGCCCCTCTTTTGAAAATTGAGTTTCTCAAAATCGAGTTAAAAAATAAAAAAATTCTAGAGCCCTATAGTGACGTTTTTAAGAACCTATAGTGACGTTTTATAACTTGATATCCATGAAATCGAGTTATAGGCAATTAAATTGCCTATAACTCGATTTCATGGATATCAAGTTACAAAACGCCACTATAGGTCTTTATAAACCTCACTATAGGTCCTTGAAAATGTCACTATAGGGCTTAAATCGATTTTGAGAAACTCGATTTTCAAAAGAGGGGTATTTCCTTATTTAGTTTGGAAAGAATGGCAAAAGGCTAATTACTTTGCCCAAAAAGGGCAGAAGCCCATTTTGTCCCAAAATTGAGCAAAGAAGAGACACATAATACTAGCATTGCCGGTACAATGCCTTAAGGTTATACAACTCACAGCATCTTGATTAAGTACTAATAATATACAAAGAGGGTGTTCAAATATAACAAAATCATCCAACAGCTTAGCACCACTTCTTGCTAGTGCATTTGCACAGTTGTTTGCCTCTTTATGTATAGGATTGCTTCACTCGGCATTAGGAATCCTGCTCAGAGGGAACCAAGAATCATCAAGAGGAGAAAGAGAAAGCCCATCTCTATGACCTATGGAGTGGGCAAAACCCTTAACCCACTCACCAAGGTGATTGATGATTCCTAATAATAAGCCAACCACTACCTGCCAAGCCATGATTCCCAAGAGAAAAGCCATCAGTATTTAAGTTCGATTTGTCGACGTTCTAAAATAATTCTTCACCTAAACAAGCTTAGAGCATCAGTATCCGAGCTGGTATAACTCATAATATGCTATACTTCAATTGTTTAACATCAAAGCACAAAAAACATGCATTACTTAGGCTTCTAATTGTAAAATTTTTTACAATCTTGCTACAATACCACCTTACTTGTATGACGTTACTCGTAGCATATTGTATAATATTATATTATTTTTTTTCTCTTTCTATTAGCTACTCAGTTCTTTATCTCCTTTATTTTTTTCTCTGATTCTCTCTCTTTCCTTCAGTCCTCACTCTTTACTCCCTCTCTCACATCTCTCTCTCTCTTTCAAAGCTTGCCACCAGAGCTGGGTTGGATTCGGAATGGTCACGGCATGATAGAGATTAGCGTGGTCACAGCATGATTATAGTGTGGCGAGTGGGTTCTGATGGGTTGTTTGATTTTTTGCTATGAATTTTTTACTTTTGGGTTTGGATGGGTTGGTTTTTGGATTCTGATGGGGTTGAGTTGGATTTGGATTGGTTGGTTGGGTTGGTGTGGTGAGCAGTGGTGGTGGTGTGGTGGGCAGTGGGTTGTTCGATTGTTTTTGCTATAGGTTTGCTGGGTTTTTGGTGAGTATTTGGTGGTTTTTTTTTTTTTTTTTTGGGTTTTTGGTTCTAATGGGATTTTGGTGGACAGTGGGCAGTGGTGGTGGCGTGGTGGTGATTGGGTTGTTTGGTTGTTGAGAGAGTGACAAAGAGGCCATGACAAAAATTAGAAAGTGAAGAGAGATAGATAATTTGTTTATTATTTTAATGTATTGTATTTTAAAATAATAGTTGCAATGTTAAATGTATTGTAAAATGGTATGCTATAATAGATAAAGTAACCTTTGAGATGGTAAAATATGATATATTTTAGATACTGGATACTAATGCTCTTATACAATCTAAGTCATGTTGAAGTCGCATTACTTGTCATCATTTATATAAACTCTAACATACTACATTCTTTGAAAAGAATGTACAATTTGTTGTGAGTTTTTAATAACTTATCCACTTCAACACCCCTCATGTAATCCAAGAAAAGCTGAATATAATCCCTGAAAAGAAAATTTAATTTGTAACTTAGGGGTGTTTGGCTCTATGTAAAATATTTTCAAAATGTAAACATAAAAGAAAATATTTTATGTAATGCATAGATTTATCGAAATTGTTAGTAGGCAACTTTGGGCATCGTTGCTACAATCCAAACTGTTGCATTACTTTTTCTGGATGGAAATAATCCATATATTTTGTTAGGTTCTAAATGTTTAGAACAATTGGAAAATCGTGAATACAAACTTGTCTAGATATAGATCTTAGAGTTTATAGGTTTTATTAGACAATGCTCAAGGTGATTCAAGTCAAGATTCAAGAACATACAAGCTGCAGGAAGAAGATTTCATAATCTGTCTGATTTGATTGATCGAAAGACAGGCTCGACCGATCGAAATTCATATCTGCAGAATTTTAATTAAGCCTAAACAGCAGTTCAAGCCCATTTAGAATTAGGGTTTCTAATATGCTTCTGCCAGTATATAAAGGAAACCCTAAACACGTTTTTATGAGGCTTTTCAAAGAGAAAAGAGTGTGCCTCTTTTGTATTTAGGGTTTTGTTCCTAAAAAGCTCTCTTATGTCTTCTATTGGTGCTATTCCTTGAAGAATCTCAAGATCCGGTATTGTAGAAGTTGCTGCCTTCTCTTGTCATCAAAGGTGTTGATGATCTAAACCTTCAAGGGTGGTCTTGGAGTTACAAACAGGAGAGTTTGTGTTGCTAAACCTTTGAGTGGGATCTCAAAGTCACAAACGGGGGTGTTTGTGTTTTGCAAAGGCCAAAGAAAGAAGGAGTCTGTGGATTCAAAACTTACACGTGGTCGTGTCAGTAAGTTCTACTGGTTGGTAGCAATAAGAAGTCGAGCGTGGGAGCTTGTAAGTCTTATTGTATGAACTTCGATTCTTTCTAGTAGATTTGCTTTTTACCTTGAGGATAACTAGGTTAAATCCTCCCCAGGTTTTTTATCGGTTTGGTTTTCCTAGGTGATCATATCATTGTCTTATTTATTTTCCGCTGTTATGCATGATATGATTGTTTAATTGTGATAACCTAGACTTAGAATTTAGACTAAGTAACAACTTGGCTAATTAACTAGGTTAATCCAATTAGTTTTAAGGGGTCTAAAAACTAACAAGTGGTATCAGAGCGGGTAGCTTTTTTGTTTTAGATCTTTTGATCTAAAGGCTGATCCTTGACCCCTGTTGTCATGGATAATTTGAAGTGTCTTTCTAATCATGTTTCTGCTCATGCTTCTGTTGATTTTATTGATGCCTGTGAAACTCTTCGTAAGAAATTATTGAAATCTATGAAAATTGCTAAGAAATTCAAGGAAGAGTTAAAATTGGCTAATCTTGAAAAAGAGGAATTGATTGTTAGATTAGATGAATCTAATAAAAAGAATGAATTTTTGAGAAATCAAATTTCCTCTCAAGATGAGAAGATGAAAAGATTGGAACAAGAATTAGATGAATCTAAAGCAAAAATTGAAAATTTGACTAATACCAAGCCTACTGTTGATAACAGAACTGTTTCTACTTCTCTTAAGCCTAAAACTGAGAAAGTTTATATACTTCCTTTCAAGAGGAATAATAAAGAAAAGGCTTATTTTACTAGGTTAGACAAAGGTAAAAGTTCTGATGTTGACACTGATGTTTCTAAACCTAAATCTAAACCTACTGTTAGAGAGCATAATATATCTGTTTTTGTGCCTACCTGTCACCTTTGTGGTTTGTTGGTCATATAAGACCAAATTGTTCTTTGTTAAGGCAAGAACCAAAGCCTGTGACCGGAAATCCCACTAGGAATACTGATGTTCCTAAATTTGTTCCTGTTTGTCACTTTTGTGGTGTCCATGGTCACATTCGTCCTAATTGTCATAAATTGAAATTTAAGCATTCAGTGTTTCAATCTAGGATTTGTGATGATATTTCTTCTGCCATAAGTCCATATAAATTGTTTCATATTCTTTTGAAAAATTTGAGCTTGTTGGCTTGTGAAAGGAATTTGCAGGATTTTAGTCTTTCTCAGAAGATTGGTGTAATCCCTCAAATACACTCTGCTTCTCATGGATTTTCACCTACAAAGCCGAAGACTCGTGCTATATGGGTGAGAAAAGATTCTCCAAGGTGAGTGTTGCCAACTTGTCCCTAATTTAATTCTTTCAATTAATTGTGGACATGTTTTGTTTCCGTTTTTGGTCATGTTTTTTTTAGGTTGTTTTTTATTAAAAAAAAAAAAAAATCCAAAAACAGTGAAAAATTTTCAAAAAGACAAAAATATTTTATTTTGTGTCTAGTTTTTTTTTTTTTTTTTTTTTTCTTGAGGATTACATGAGTTATGATATCTCTCTCTTGATTTAGAACATGCTTGACATTGTGGAGAAACTTGAATTGTATGTGTTTTATAAGAGCTAAGCTATTTTTGATTTTATGTGAGTATGCACTAGTTTATACATGTACTCAAGGGTTAATTAAGAAATTGATATTTCTTGTTTGTATACCCTCTATAACTTAGTTAAGCACTGTCATGCATTACATTTGCATTGTTCATTTAGCATAATATGTGCTTTTTTGTTTTTGGTCATGTTTTTTTTTTACCAAAAAGATTATTGTGTTTTGTATTTCACATCTTGGATTTATAATCAAGGATTGACCATATTATCTTTACATAACATGTTTATGTACCTTGTTTAGCTTTGATGAGCTTACTTATTGCACTTTACTAGTTGAAGCTTTGTAGTGCATGTTGTGTGGGAGATGTTTATAGTTTTTGATCACTTTGTCTTGATCTTGAAGTCACATGTCTTTGACTGTCGGACTTGAACCTTTAGAGAAAGGCATAAATAATCATCCCACTACTGTTCACTAGCCAATCATGAACACCTTAGTGCATATCGTAAGATTTTGTGCTCGAGAAAGTGTAACACATGCACAAAAAGATAATAAGGTGTAGCCTTGGTTTAATTGCTTAATATTTAAAATTGGTGTGTACTGTTAGGCTTGATGCCAAAATCACATGACTTAAAATTGGTTTGTATATTATGAGGCATAATTCAAGAAACTTACATGATTGCAAGCTTATGATCTAGGAAATGTGGGAGTTATATGATGTAACTCTTTAGGTGATAGTCTCTTTCAAATTCTATGTGATGGATTTTGTAGACATTGTGATTGATTTCTATTTACATATCACCTCACATGTATCTCAAGTTTTTGCTAGTTGCACACACTACACAAGTTACTTTTTGTTAAACTTGGTACATTATATTGTGTGTGATCTTGTTATGGCCATCCAAGATTAAAGTTCCTTAATTTTGATGCAAAATGTGCTTAATGTTTGAGTTTTTGAGGACAATTGGTTGAAAAACTTGTTTTTGAAAATCTGGGTTGAATTCAAGTGTTTTTGAAAAACTTTTCTTTTCATACTCATGCATTTTATTCATAATACAATGTGCTTTGAGGAGTGAAGAATTTTCAAATTTTAAGCATTTGACCAAATTTTTTTTATGCATCAGTTATGTTTAGGATTCAAATGCATTGCATTGATTTATTTTGTATCCATCTTACAGTTTTGCAGTCATATCTCTTATTGTTTTCACACATAACATGCATACACTTTGCTAAATTAGGTACACAACTTGATTTAAAAATTGATTGATTAATTTTTGAGTTATGTACTTTCTAGTATATGCTATTTTTATGTGTGAACTATAGAAAATATTTTTCTTAAGAGATATGATGGATAATCAATGTGCAAATATTTTCTCTACTCATGCAACTATTTATGGGTCACATAGTGCCATGTTTGCATTTTATTGGAAGAGAGAATATTTTTTCTTCATGTGTATCCTCAACTTAGTTTTTTTTTTTTAAAAACTTGGTTTGTGTCTTTTTATTTATCCCCAACCCCTTTATTTTTCCCCAAAACTATTTTTCCCAAAACTTGTTATGTTTTTCCTATTTTTATAGGGGGAGAAATTTTTTTTAACCTTTGTGGTTCTTAGGGGGAGTTGTTGTTCTTTGTAGGGGGAGTTGTCTCTATTTTCTCTTACTCTGTTGCGTATGTTTTCTGTCTACCTTCTGATTAGGTAGTCTTTGTCAATACGTGACAAAAAGGGGGAGACATATATGACCTGTTTGTTTTGTTTAGGGGGAGAATATAAAAACTTTTTGATGTATCTAACTTAGGGGGAGAGTTAGAATTTACTTTTGTTTTTTATATTCTGTTTCATATTATTGTTTATATGTCTTTCTTTCCACACATGCGGTGATGTGTTTGTTGAGTGTTTCAGGAAAGACAGGTGCATTCTGATCAAGACCTTCTACCTCTTCTTGCAACTTCTAGGTTAGGAGTCTCAGATTGGGATTTGTGATGTAATTGGGCATTTTATTGTATTGGGTTGTTCTTGTATTTGAGCATTTCATTTTGTATGAAAGTTTTGTCACGAATTGCCAAAGGGGGAGTTTGTTAGGTTCTAAATGTTTAGAACAATTGGCAAATCGTGAACACAAACTTGTCTAGATATAGATCTTAGAGTCTATAGGTTTTATTAGACAATGCTCAAGGTGATTCAAGTCAAGATTCAAGAACATACAAGCTGCAGGAAGAAGATTTCATAATCTGTCTGATTCGATTGATCGAAAGACAGGCTCGACCGATCGAAAGTCGTATCTGCAGAATTTTAATTAAGCCCAAACAACAGTTCAAGCCCATTTAGAATTAGGGTTTCTAATCTACTTCTCCCAGTATATAAAGGAAACCCTAAGCACGTTTTTATGAGGCTTTTCAGAGAGAAAAGAGTGTGCCTCTTTTGTATTTAGGGTTTTGTTCCTAAAAAGCTCTCTTATGTTTTCTATCGGTGTTATTCCTTGAAGAATCTCAAAATCCGGTATTGTAGAAGTTGCTGCCTTCTCTTGTCATCAAAGGTGTTGATGATCTAAACTTTCAAGGGTGGTCTTGGAGTCACAAACAGGAGAGTTTTTGTTGCTAAACCTTTGAGTGGGATCTCAAAGTCACAAACGGGGGTGTTTGTGTTTTGCAAAGGCCAAAGAAAGAAGGAGTCCGTGGATTCGGAGTTTGCACGTGGTCGTGTCAGTAAGTTCTATTGGTTTGTAGCAATAAGAAGTCGAGCATGGGAGCTTGTAAGTCTTATTGTATGAACTTCGATTCTTTCTAGTGGATTTGCTTTTTACCTTGAGGATAACTAGGTTAAATCCTCCCCAGGTTTTTTACCGGTTTGGTTTTCCTAGGTGATCATATCATTGTCTTATTTATTTTCCGCTGCTATGCATGATATGATTGTTTGATTGTGATAACCTAGACTTAGAATTTGGACTAAGTAACGACTTGGCTAATTAACTAGGTTAATCCAACTGGTTTTAAGGGGTCTAAAAACTAACATATGTTTTCCTGAAAGACACCATGGATGCAAATAATTATCGTACGATATCCGAACAATTTGCATTTCCAATTACAATGATTATGTTATAAAATTATAATCGATCAAGACAAGTACATTAGTAATAAATTAATCATTGATGAATTGTGACAACATATATCACATGTTTATTATGATATGTGTTGTAATTAGAATAGTATGCACATAGAACGTGCGTTGGTGTATGAGTAAAAGTTCTCTTAGTCGCCCACATATACGCAATAAATGATTGCCATTGATTTTAAGTTTTAGAAGTATTAAAGATAAACGTTATAATATACAATTTTGTATAGAAATAAAAAGTCAATAATATATTTACAGCCATATGGGTCATCGCCATTTAAATTCGTTGGATTTATTGGAATTGGAGTCAGATATGGAAGAGACACCCATGCCCATAATTGTAATATGAAAATAAGGCCCGCAACCTCCGTGCTTTTTTTAATAACAACAGAACACATTTCTTTATATATAGAAAAGCAAGGGTGGCACTATCCCAATTATATTCCCCAACTTCACCAAAGTCCTCTAACAGTTAGGAAAAGCAGCAGTACAATTTACTTTGGCTCTTATTTCCAAATAGTAAAACCAAAATCTAGAACATGTATGCCCTTGCATACTGTTGAATTGTTACCAAATTGGCACCCTACTAGGTTTGAAAATGTATTATGTACCCAAGTTATTTTAAGGTTGTCATAGTCTAATGCTATTTCAGCAGGTCTAACTCCAAGTAAATTTTGACATATAGTTCCCCAGTCCAAATTAGTAGGCCCACACACTACATTGGCATCCTGTCATGATTGCTATATCATGTAAGGTGATCGTCATTTCACAAGTAGGTAGGAAGTGATAAGACCTCAATCAAGATCAATATGCGGTAGGCGGGTAACACGGTATAGTTTACATTTATGCAAATATGGGGCAATACACTCACCTAATTGCTTGGGAAGTGCAAATTGTTGGCCTCGCACTCGTAAAGTGGAAACCTGAAATTACAAAAAAAAAAAAAAAAAAAAAATTGTACAACGTAATATTGGTAATTTTGAATTTATTTTCATGTAAATTGAATAATTGTAGATATTATGAGAACATTAATAAATTTTGATCTCCCAACATACATTGCCTTCCAAAGCATCATTAGAGATATGATGTTGTTGGGTTAGCAAATTAAGATCGAACAGTCCAGGCTCCATTTCGAATGTATCCTATATTAAAATCTACAATAAGTTAAAAGTGAATGAATATAAAGATACTTTGACAATATTTATTACCTCCATAACAGTAAAAAATTGTCTATAAATCAAACTAAATTAACCTCTATTTTTTGGACAAAGAGAACCTCTATGATTTTAAAGTAATATGAAAACACTTTGGCAACATCCATTACCTTTATATCAGTAGTAGTGGGTTTTATTTATTTATTTTTTATTAGCTAGCATGTTATTTTTGGCTTTTATGTATTGGTATTGTACTCTAATTAAAATAATTAAAAAATAAAATAAATTATAATGATGTGTACATTTTTGAACTTGCAAAGTTCATCTATCAAAATTATAAAAAGTTAAATCAAAATCAAAAGTTTCGGTTTTATATTATGCGTGCGTTTGCCTAATGCGTGTTTTGCGTTTTAAATCCTGGGTCCCACGACACTGTTCACGAACTAGCCAAACTTGTGAAAAACGCAGATTATTTTTGCTATACGGTGCGTTTTGCAGTAATTGAGATACGCCAATGGATCTATTTTTATATTTCTTGCTATGGTGCGTTTTGAGCAACCCTTTGTTCCAAATACAAATACAGTGTGCTGAGCAATGGATATATTTCTCCTACTTTCTTCTTTCTCTCTGCTGTGCGAGATATGCGATATCAGTGTCTTCAATGCGCTTCGTAAATGCTCCATCCTCTTTCTTTTCAATGAACTGCACCTACCCACCAAATTCGAAATCATCAAAACAAAGGAAAGAAAATGGTCCTTCCTTTAAGCGGAACAAACACATGAGTACCCCTCTGTTCTTCCTTCACTTGAGTCCGCCTTCTCTTGGCTGTGAACGTTGTTGCCACCACTGTGGGCGAGAGACATTGCATTTATCTATAAGTTGTATCTAAACTTCTCATACTCTCAGATGTGTTGGCATGTTCTCCGAACATCAATCTAGCAGAAATTTCCATTAATCCAATATCACCTTGTTCTTGTGTTCAACTTTGTGTGTGGTTTTTGTATTTTGTCTGTGAAATTTATCTGTGGGTTTCGCTATCCTTCATATAATTTTGTGTGTTTTTCTTCCCGCCTATGTTTGTATTTGGACTATGTGAGTTTAATTTGCATTTTTTCATGTGGGCATGTAATTGATTATGATATGCATACGAATTGTTTGTTGAAATGTCTCAATGAGTATAGAATTCCGTTGTAGCAAAAATGGTTAAGGGAAATCGAAGGATGCTGGAAATGATGTGAGAACTAAGTGGAAAGATCCAATAGAACTAAAAACTTTTTGTGATTTGTGTGCTGCTCAAGTCCTAGAAGGCAATAGAAGCAGAGAACTTTTAAGAAAGGAAGGCGTTGATGCAGTGATTAAGCAGTTGAGTGAAATGGGCAAAGTGGTGTCTCACTTGCAGTTTAAAAAAAAAAGGATCATTTAAGAAAATTTTGGAGGATATGGAAGTAGTTTATTGAGCGTGAGACTGAGTTGGGTTATGATTATGACACTAGGAGGATTGATGCCACTGATGAGTGGTGGGGATGAAAGCTTAAGGTTAGTTTACTTTACATAGTTGTGATAACCTCAACTATCTACAACTATATTGTGCCATAACTATTGTTTGTACACATGTAGGAATGTCCCCAGGCAACAACTATTCGCACAAAAGGTTTGCGAATATTACTTCCATGGAAATTATGTTTGAAGGCACAGTTGCAACGGGAAAAAATACATAGACCCCAAGTAGTCAAATACCAAAGGAAAGCACCGAAGGGTCTGGGGACTCCACTGATAGCAAAAAATTTGTTGACCCCCAATGTTAGCCCTTTGCCAATGTTGACCCAATGGATGTTGAAGGTCCATCATTGTCGAGGACAAGACTGACAATGAATAAGGGAAAAGGTTTGGCAAGAGGTGTCCACCTCTTTAGGGGAATTCACAAGAAGTGTGGTAAAAAGCGTTCAATTGTGTAAGAGATGTTTGATTCTTTGAAGAACATCTCAGATGTTATCATTGAAAGTAGAAGTGTAAGTACTCGTACACCATTTGCTTCCGCAGCAGCTGCTGAGGTTCAAGTAGTTATGGACATAGTGTTGAGTCTTCTTGGAGTGCAACCAAGTGATCGCCTTCATATGTTCAGCTCCTACTTTTTCATGGAAAACCAAGAGGCTAGGCACATGTTTGCAGCACATAGTAATTCTAAAGAGTTCTAATTGAAGCGGCTAGAGAAACAGTACCAAAAAAACCCCGAGCTTTGGTGAAGAAAAGGGGATTGTTTTGATAGGAGTTGCTTAGAATGGTGTTGTAGTAATTGGATTTTCTCTATGTAACTATTGCTCTTTTTTTATTTTATTTTATTTTTTAATTTTATTGGCTGAAACTGTGCTTACCTTGAGTGTGTATGTAATTGTTAGGTACTATTTCTATTCTAGTAGTAATTAAAAATGGTGTTAAGTAATGTAACATCCAATTTTCCTTAGATTTGTGTTCTCTTAAAGTTCCTTTGTGATGATCTTCTGTTTAGATGTTTTTTCTGCACTAGTATGTTTCTTTCCAATATTTCTTGGTTTCTTGCGTGTTTACATGTGTTCTTAAAGACAACTTTATGATTATTCAGGGTAGCTTTATGAAAGATACCCAAATGGCTTTAGAGGAGAGCATTGTTTCAGTGGTGCAATTCTAAAACATTTAGACAATTTCTTCATAAGTTTTGCTTTCATTTTGAGTTAAAGGTATGCAGTAAGTTGTTTGGTGGCTTTAAAGATGATGCAATCTCCATAGTATGTTGACATTCTCTATTAATTTTATGAATTGGTTTCTATTTCTACCATTTGTAGTTGTTTTGTGCTAATAAATTCTTATTAATGCTCCATTTGTGCAGGTAAAAGTTTAATGCACTAATTCCCAGCCAAAAGAATTTCAAAGCAATTAACAAAATAATGGATTTGCTAAACGACTCATATGATTCTCAACACCAGTGAGTTTTTATACTTTCCCCTCTAGATTTGAATATACATTTTACTAATCTTGGATGAAATTATGAACGGCTAGAACAGTAACTATGAAAACATATGATTAGCTCTATATGGTCATATTAAAATTAACCAATCCAAACCAAATTTAAGAACTAATCCACAAAGCAAAGATAATCAAAGTTACCACCAAAACTCCTAAACCATATAAGTATTACAAAATTCAAAAAAGATTGGTTACAGTTATGGACAACTGGAAATGAATTGGAAATACCAACGATCATAGCTAGATAACTTTCCAATGGCATCTTTTATAGATTTTACCTGATGTGCAGTGGTTTCTTCAACTAATTGTTCAGTGGAAACATATTTAAAAGTATTAGTTAAACCATATATTAATATGCTTATATATAGTTGGTAACATATACATGGAAATGAGTTTCGAAATGAGCGACGAGCTTGTCCTCGCAGCATATTTAGCTGGGTGTGCAAGTGTCGTAGCTTACATGGAGACGTATATGAACAAAGAACCAATGCATACAAATCTACAAACAAGGTATGAATAGGTACAATATATTTTAAATGAAAATAAGCAGAAATGTCGCAATGTATTTAGACTATCAAACCATGTGTTTGAAGAATTGTGTAATACATTGCGCACTCAGTATAGATATGAGGGTACTAAAAGAGTTCACTTGAAAGAGTATGTGGCAATGACATTGGTATTACTTGGTTGTGACGTGTAATAAAATGCTGCAGGATAGATTTCAGCATTTGGGTGAGACAGTAAGTCGACACGTGGAGATGGTAGTTACATTGTTAGCCACTGTTATGGTAGCAGACATTATCAAGCATGATGATCCTGCATTTCCTAACGTGCCACAATATATAAACACTAAGATTAAAAAATTACAATATCTTAAGGCATATTTTTTACAAACCATCTATATAAGAAAATAATTTCCAATTAAATTAGAGGGCTGAGAAGTAAAGGAATTATAGAGTGATACTTGCAAGAAAAAAAATGCAATCAAATAATCATAAACATCTTCTCCAAAAAAGATAATTATAAATAAAAACAAAAGAACAACAATAAAAAATAATATAATTTATATATAATAACTACTACAGATTTTTCTGCTAAATATTAAATATAACTTACAATGCTTGTAGTTCATAATGAAATTGAAAGAGACTCGAATAGAGGATTTATCAAGCTAAATTTTGAATAATAGTAATAGTAATAGTTTTAATAAAAATAATCACACACAATAATTACTATTAACTATAATATCACCATATATAATATTTCCAATATATTATCGTATAATATTTACAAAACATATATACAAGTGTGCATTAACCTCACTAAATTAGCTAAAGTTTTTAAAGAGAATAGTCTCATCACTACATGTAGTGAGCCTTTATCCTCGTTACATTAAATTTCAATGTTAATAAAATATTGAGGCTAATACATGTGTATGAAAATAATAGATAGCTAAACTAGTAAAAGTAGAGTTTTTTGAATAGTTTAGCTAAATATTTTAAGAGACTGATGTAAATGCTCTAACCACCCTAAAAAGTAAAGATTCAATAAATTTAATACATTTTTTATACCAAAAGAAACACAAATGTACGATTAATTGTACTAAATAAAAATAATACACGTACACATATACATACACATACACATACAACAATAATTATAATATATTTGACAAGTCATTATACATTATCTTTATTGTAAAATACCAAACATGTTATGCAATATATTTTCTCCAAGTAATAGATGTAACAATTGACAATAACAGAGTACAAAGGATAAAAAAAATAATCACAATAATACAATTTATAAAGGGCTGACTTATAGAAAATCTTACTAGATCCCCTGGATTATTACAATGTTTGTAGTCATATAATAATACAAATAAATAATAATATTTTGCTAATGCTATATTTTGCTTTCAGTTGAATCCAATTATTTGTTGTTTACTGCGTTCTATGTGTTTGTTTTTTCTTTAATTTCTTACAAGTTGCACCGAAAAATATTTTTCTCATTTTTATAAAAATCTTCTAATACCTTCATGTTATGAACTGATTCTAAAATTTTTTCTAACGGCCGGGGCGTGCAAATTTACTCTTTGTTTCATTAGTTGAGACCCATTAGGACTTGAAACTTTCGTTTTCTAAGCACATTTACTCATGCTTTTTGCCACAAATCCTAATTAAGTATTCAAGCAGTCTCACACCACCAATAATATCCTACAAATGGCAAAAAATAAAAATGAAAGACAAATAAAAAAGTTAGTAAGTAAGTCATTATATTTCATGTCACACAATTAGTAATATGCTATTTCCGAAGAGTATTTGCAAAAGATTATAAGCATAATTAGTGTTATCAATTAGAGTCGTTTGGGAATGTTTAGATTATAAGAACATGTGCTAAAGATTATAAGAATATTTAGAGTCCATTTGAAAACAACTTATTTAATTGAAACTAATTTTTTTTCCACTAAAAATACTATAAATAGAGTTAAAAATTATCCGAAACATTATCTTAGTAATAGTACCAGAAAGTGCAAGACCATGAATAATAGCAGGAACAAAGCTAAATGGTAAAAATAAATTGCCTTTAACAGCTAATGTCAAAGGCAACCTTATTACTCACATCTTTTGTACCAAAACAAAATTGAAGATAAAATCATAGAGTCAAAAAAAATAAAGACAAATATAACACGTTGGCTTAGGAGTGAAGGTAATTTTAAACTGGAAAATTACCTTCTTTCAAAATCCTTCCATTCCAAAATCAACGTGTTCTCTTCCAACTTCCACCAAAAATAACACGTTGGCTTAGGAGTAAACATTCTTTATTCCACCCCCTCCAACACTTGAACCACCAGTCTTTGCTCTTTATTGCCCAATCCTTCAAAAAATAAAAGTTTAAGCAAGCACTAATTAGTAAAAATTTGGGTTAAACAATAATACACATGCTTAATCCAAAAAACAAACCCAACAAGAGATTCTATCTAAACAAACACTAAATATAGATCCGACAAAAATTCAAGCTTTTGGGTGGTACAAATTCTAGTGCATCATGGTGATGAAGACAACAAAAACATAAAGAAACGGCCCACAGATGAGTACCTTTTCGAGCATTGAAAAGGCTTTACCTTCCTTCATATGAAGACTCTTCATCTCTTTGAGGTTATTGGGGTGTGGAAGATGAGAAAGGGTTGAGGAGTATATAAAGAGAGACTCAAGAGTGAGAGGTCTCATTAGTGGGTAGGTGAAAACTGAAAAGCATTGAAGATGATTAAAGAGGCTGTGAAGTGAACGATGAGAGTCTGCAAGATTCGCACGGACTGAAACAAAAGAGTGGGAAAACACATTACAAAACAATGGTTAGGGTATTTCCATAATTTAATTTTTGTTGACATCCAATTTTGCAACCTGCATTTAACCTCAGATGGAGGGTAAAAGGGTAATTTTGTCTTGGAAATATGCATCTTGATTCTGGTCACTAGATCCGTAATCTCATTTCACCAAAATGATCTTGATGTTTTAACGATCAAACTGACTGGTCATAAACCCTAATCAGACCAACAGATTGAAAGTTATCATTTAATCAAGTTTTAATGGCTGAGATACACAATCACAAATTGAGTCCGATTATATGTGATTATGAACAATTGATTTCAATTGATTATAAGTGTAATCAATTTGAGATCAACGATGTGTCATAATTTGATTAGTTAGGACTACATTTAATGGTGAGGTTGCATACACCTAATTAATTAGATAGTTCAACATTAATTATTCAATAAGTAATTTGTGTAATTATCTTTTAATTAGAGTAAATTTGGAACCAATTAAGTCTGAAATGGGAGTGATTGAAGCCGTTTAATGTTAATTGGGAGCTAATTTGGGACCTATTAATGTTAATTATGCTGAAACCATTTTCTAACAAATAACCTCTACTCACCATTTCATCGATATCTCTCAGATTATTTTGAATTTGTGAATGAGGTTAATTTTCTTAGAAACTAGACATCCGGGGCTTCAATTTGAGCATAAGAACGAGACAATTCCGATCAGAATTGAGTCAGATATGATTTTTCAAAATTAGCTCTACAGTCTGTTACAGCAGATACGGAAAACCGAATTTTGGCTTGCTCCTCACTCCCACAAATTTCTCTATTTAATGCACCAAATTTTCTCTAAGGCTAAAATGAGGTCTTGGTTCATGATTCTTTGTCAACCCTCATTAAATGGTCTTTCATTCATATTTCCTCCATCACTAATATATAAACCCCCCCTCTCCTTCATTCCAAAGGACAACAAAAAACTCTCTCTCTTGAGTTCTAGTGAAGTTAAGTAGTCTTGTCATATCTTGGTCTTCCTGAGACTCAAGGTATTGAGTGAGACTCATTCTTCCTCTCCTAACTCTTTTTTTCCTCCACCCTTAAGACCTCTACCAAAAGTCTGCTCCTCCTCCATATGGATCTTGCATGAAGGTATAATCCATTTCCCTAACTTGTTTTTTGTGTTGTCATGGTGAGAATTTAGGATTAAAGCATGATAATAACTATTTAAATTCTCTTGAATATGTTTGAATGTTCTTATATATTCTTATGTGTTCTTCACATGTTCTTGATTGTTCATCACATGTTCATGCATAACACTAGCTTCGATCTTAAATCCACATCAAAAACATGAAAAAGATGTTTGTTTGATAATTCTTTTAAATTCTTGAATCTAGGATATCACCATCCACACACATTCACTAGAGTTTATTTTTCAATCCAAATGCAATTAAATTAGGGTTTATCACATGCACACAAATTAAATTCAACATGCAAATTGATTGATAACATATTGGATGATGTGATATGAACGTTGGCCACCATAATCTAGAAGACCGGTTTCATCAGGCAAGGTGGGTGCCTAACACCTTCTCACCTTGTAACATAGCCTCCAAACTTAGATCAAGGGTTAGTAGATCAAATGCTTATCTATGTAATTTTCGATTTTTAAATTGTAACTAGGAAACAAAGTCATGTATTTTATCTTAAATTGTATCTAGGACTAAAGCCATGTAATTTTCCTATGATCACTGTAAATTAAATTACAAATTAATAAAATGAGAAATTTTTTAATTTTGATTTTCTTATTTATTCCAATAATTAAATAAGTGACGACTCCATTGTAAAACCCTTAATTTAAAGGGGAAAATATAACTAGTCGAACCTCCATTTTGAGAGGCAATAACACGACTCCATCCATTCATGTGGGTTTGGCCCAGCATCCTATAAAACAGGTCAGGGGCGCAGTCTCTCACAATTTCTTATTACTTTAACTTTACGAAAAAACCAGCTTTTTTTTTTTTTTTTTTTTTACTCAGAAAGAAAAGATACATTTTTTGAAAAGGAAATAAAAAAAGAAAAGATATATTGGGTTTGAAAGAAACTCTTATTCGAGTCATTCGACCTATATAAGAGGAAACAAATAAATTATAAGGGTCCGTTTGGTAGAAGAGTTTAAGTAATGTTATTTGTAATTTCTGAAATACGTGTAGATGAAAAAGCGTGTGAAAATATGTATAATGTTGTTTAAAAACTGAAAATGAGTTGTTTAACAACTCTACCAAACGCATCCTAAATCTGCCGGAAGAGGCAGATTCAGAAATTTTGTTCAAGATTATTAAGATATTTATATTAATCAAAAATATAAAAAAATTTAAATATATCAAGTTATAAAAAAAATTAAAATTTATAATTTTCTTCTACCAATTATCAAAACTTGAAGTTGTTACATAATCTATATCTATATCTATACTATATATAAGAGAATTCTTCTCTTTCAACTAGACTTTTATATTGTTCAAAAATATCTTCATTAATGAAAAGTAACTTTATTTAGAAATAAGATCATAAACGTCAAATAACAAATTTCATTTTGAATTCAAAAAGAGAACTCCTAAAATTTTGGATTTTTTTCCATTCACATTCAAAAAAAATTACAGTTACTGCTTATTTGTAAAGTTTATCCTTTTATTTGTTTGAAAAATAAAAATATATATTTATAAATTATAATATATGCAAATTATTAACTTTTACCCAAAAAAATAAAAGAGCCTCTAAGACTAGTTATATATAAGAGGATTCCTCTCTTTCAATTGAACTTTTATTTGATTAAAAAATACCCTCATTAATGAAGGGTAACTTCATTTAGAAATAGAGTCATAAATATCAAATAACAAATTTCATTTTGAATTCAAAAAAAGAATTCCTAAAATTTATGATCTTTTTCCTTCACTTTCAAAAAAGATATTATTGCTTATCTCTAAAGTTTATCATTTTTATTTGTTTGAAAAATTTTAAAAAATATTTTTCTAAATTATAATAGATGCAAATTATTAACCTTTACCTAAAAAAATAAAAAAGTCTGGTGCGTGCTAGTGATACTATAATAGAGTGTAGCGCACACACACACACACACACACACACACACACACACATATATATATAAGAGGATTCCACTCTTTCAACTGGATTTTTTTTTTAATTCAAAAATACCCTCATTAATGAAAGGTAACATTATTTAGAAATATTGTCATAAATGTCAAATAACAAATTTCATTTTGAATTCAAAAAAAAAATTCCTAAAATTTAGGACTTCTTTTCCTTCACGTTCAAAAAAGAAATTACGGCTTATCTTTAAAGTTTATCATTTTTATTTGTTTGAAAAATAAAAATATATATTTCTAAATTATAATAGATGCAAATTATTAACCTTTACAAAAAAAAAAAAAAAAAAAAAATAGAAAAGCCTCTAAGCATGCACGTGAGTAATACTATAATAGAGTGTAGCATCACCCTTATATATATATATATATATAGAGAGAGAGAGAGAGAGAGAGAGAGAATGAATTCAAGTTATATCTAATGTAATAATGTTACATCACTTAGAATTTCTTTATTGGATGCAAATTTTAATAAATCCACCAATGGATTAGATTCTCTTCTTATACTCTATATGTTTGCAAAATTTCATAATGATCTAAAATTGATAACTATGTCATTGATCATATGTTTAAATCATAAGTTTTTTAATTTAAAATTGTGCATAAAATATAGTCTTTTAGATCGAATAGTAAATGACATCTGATTAGTATAAAACTTGATGTGCGTGTTAAAAACATAAAAAACATATAATCCGATAGTGTGATTTTTGAAATATTAAAATAATAAAAATTATTAGGTGGTGTAATATTACTTAGAGTTACACTAGGTATAACTTGATTCCAATTATATATATATATATATATATATATATTAAATTTGTGCTTATAAGCCAATAAATAATTATCAAGTATATTTTATCCTTTGAAAAATGTGTTGTGGGAGGACGAGAACCCGAGAATAGGGACAAGTAAAAGAAGGCCAATGTCAGAAGAATAGACCTCGGAAAGCACTAACAACAAATTCTCGGGAAAATATAAAAAACTCATCACAAGCACAAGGAGACTACAATACCTGAGGACCCCGAGGATATTGAAGTGTCCTCGGAAAGGTTGAGGACTAGTTCTGAAGACCATCGGGCACAAACTGAGGAAGAGAAGGAACATTTGTCGTCAAGCAAGAAAGAGAAGAATGTAGATGAAACACCCATCACCTTCGTATTCAATACTCTGAACCCACTTAGATGACCCCTGAATAGTGTCATCATAACTCATAACCTAGTGTAGAAACCTTCTAGTGAAGCTCTGATGGAACAAGTATCGAGGGAAATGAACCCTAACCCTACAAGTGGAAGGCCAAGATACAACCTAGAAGATTATATAAGGTAGAGAGGCCACTGTGAAGAGGGGAGAAAAAAGATCTGACAAAAGAGAGAAATAGAGAATCATCATTGTACTCTTAGAACAAGTGTAATCTGTATCTCGGACCAATTCTGAAGAACATAATATAAGCAACCCGAGGATATTGTTAACCAATTCTCATGTCTCATACTTGTACTTAGCATTTATCCTTTCATTTATAGCTTAGTTCACTTAAATAAGAGTATCAAAGGTTGATTGACATCTCATCTCTATAAATTAATTTTGTGAGGAAAAAAAGTAAGTTTAACTTATTTTATCTTGCCACATGTGCCTTACAACTAATGGTTGGATATCCATTAATTGTTAGAAGAGACTGGTTAACAAGACTCTTTATTTAAAGGAAAATGATAGTTGTAAATTTTATTTTAAAAAACTTTTAATTTTTACAAAATCTTTAGTTTACCTTTAGAACATTTTATCTTTTTTATTTTTTTTATCTTTTTTAAATATTGTAAATAAAAGTGAAAAAGGGTGTGAGAGAGAGCATTCAAGAGAATTGATTCTCTCTACCAATTAAGAGGGTGTTTGGTATATATGTTTGAAAACATGTGTTTTATTGTTTGAAAACATATGTGGAAATACGTGTAAATGAAAAAGTGTGTGAAAATGCGTGTAATATTATTTAAAAACTGAAAACATGTGTTAGAGTTTGTCTACCAAACAACCCCTAAGATTCGCACAAACGTGCAAGGCAGAAAGCAAAAGATAACGTATGTTGGAAAATTTGTAGGCACTTCTTAAATATGAGGAAATTGTGCTTCATCAATATAATTGATACTACTATAAATTTAATGAATAAACTACACTATAAATGTAAAAGGAAAAAAAAAAAAAAGTATCATTCCATACTCTCTCGAAAGTGCATGAGAATTATTCGTTTGGGTACGAGAGAATTGAAGTGGCTGAGGATGCAGGCTGAGTGGGAGAGCCTTTGAATTGACCCTCTCTGGCGAGAAATTATTGGAACCTCCTAGAGGACCACTGATGTGGTCCTCCCAGGTCCCAACACCCAATTAAAAAACGCCACCTAGCCATCTTTTCTTATTCAGCTCCACATCACCATTGATGCCATTAACTTAACTATGGTTAGAAAATCAAACCAAGGTTAAAAACTCAGCTCTACTTACCCACTTACCCACAGCCGGATTTAACCCAAAATCAACTAAACAAATAAATTTTTTTTCTCAAACACAACTCTATCTGCCTCTTTCTCAAAATCAAATGCCTAGAATCTTCAAACGTCTGCGGCGGCGAAATTCAGTGAGAAGGGCCAATCATTGGCCCTAACATCACAATCTTCCACCTCTTCATCTATTACAAAAACCATCTGCTTTCATGCAATTTGTAAATCTCATCAATCGTATTGGTTTGCAGTTAATATTTCCTTCGAAGCCAAAGAAGATTTGGAGAGCAGGACAAAGGGAAGAGACCCAGATGAAGAAGACTTGATGGCCCGCTTTTGTGGACGTCGTCATCACCACTTCGATGGCGTGACTTATGGTAAGTTCCCAACCCTTGAACATGATATCCAACCTTGCTGAAAACACTCTATGATTATGCGGGAGATGCGGAGCACAGATGGGTGGCCTGTCAAATTCGTGTAGCGGAACCGGGAAATGTCCTCAGAAACCATCACCAGCGGCAACAACAACAGTGATCCAGAGCTTCACGAATTCCTTGCGACGAGTCTAGAGTTGTGAGGACCCGGCAATGCTAAATATGATGTGTTTTAGTGACAACTCCTCTTCTTTGTCCTTCTTTTCCGTTTCGGAAAGGCTGGAGATGTCGAAAATGTCTTGAAAGACCACTGATGAGATGAAGGCATACAAGTGTTTTAAGTTCTTTTCAATTTTTAATGTGAGGAAGATTATGATTGTGAGTCATTTAGTTGCTGGGTTCCATGATTTTTGCATTTGAACTTTGTTGTTGATGTTGCAAAGATTGATGTCCTAAAGTTCTAAATAAAGATTGTATTAGTGGTATTTGGTTGTGGGCAAGATTGTACTAGTGGTATTTGGTTGTAGGCTTGCTTCTAATTTGGAGGAATTGGTTCTGATGTGAATTGTTTATGTGGTTTTGGTATAGTTGTTCTGATGTGAATTGTAGCTTTTAGTTATTGTATTTGCAAATAATTTTTGTGTTTATAGATGAGGTTCATCTTTTTGTTTTGGTGTTTGGATCTGATTGTAAATTTTATTCATTTTGACAATAAAATTTCTCATTTGGTAGACTATTAGTGATGTTTTTTGAGAGAAATGTTAGAAATTTTATAGACATAGAGCTATTGTATTACAAAAACTTTGGCCATGAGCATCCTGGGTAGCACATGAAGGCCACAACAAGTTACATTACAACCCAATGTTACATTTGCCAGGGCCAAAACAATGAAAGAAAAAACAGAGCCCAACTTTGGGTCCTAGGCAGCGAGCAGATGGGTTGAGAAACAAAAAAACCAGCACTTTTTTTTTTTAGTCAAATGGCAGCTGCATCTTCAGTTACATTCCCCCATTTTTTTTGCATCCTAGTTTGGTTTACTGAAGGATGAGCAAAGGAAAAAAACAACCCAATTGTCCTAGAATATCTACCAACTGCAGCAACATCTCCAATACATTTCCAGAAAAATAAAAATTTTTAGACCATGTTTTCAGCTAGGTTTGCCCAATATCTTCTCTGGAGAGATATTGGGGAAATAGGGTTAGAGAGAGAGAGAGGAGAAAGAGGCAGATAGAGTTGTGTTTGAGAAATTTTTTGAATCTGTTTAGTTGATTTTGGGTTAAATTCGGCTGTGGGTAAGTAGAGCTGAGTTTTTAACCTTGGTTTGATTTTCTAACCATAGTTAAGTTAATGGCATTAGTGGTGACGTGGAGCTGAGTAAGAAAAGATAGCTAGGTGGCATTTTTTAATTGGGCGTTGGGACCTGGGAGGACCACATCAGTGGTTCTCTTGGAGGTTCCAATAATTTCTCCTCTCTAGCACTGCTTACCTTACGAAAAAGTAGAATCCCAAACGCAAGCAAAGAAGATCTGCGTATCACATGAGATAGAGAAAAATATATGGGTTTGAACTTTGATTTGACCGTTGAGAAGGGAAAGGTTGCTTTCACAGTAAGTCTAATTAAACCTTGCAAAGCAACAAAGGTGAACCCAAAAATCAAGAAGGCCGTTTACCAAAAAAAAAAAAACATCAAGAAAGCCTTATTTGTAATAATTGATTCTCGTAATGATACTCCTATATTTTTATCCAGCTATTTCTTGTGCAGAACTCATAGATTCAACGTTTTATTGGGCATGTACTGGGCATAATCTAAAACATGCAACAAATTTACGTAGAATTTGATTGGTCATTTTAAAAACTGGTTTCATGATTGAAAAACAAAATGTGGTGGTGATGGATGGATCCCACTTTAAGTTATTCGTATGAATTTGAAAATCAAATATCATCCTATTTTAAGTCATTATTGTCCCACTTTAATATAACGCTCTTGATCACCACCCCTTCGAAATCAGTAATGGGAAAAAGAAAATTTATCAGCGTTTTAACAAAGTGATGGTTATAACTGAGAATTGAGAAATAGAATCTTCTCCAAAAAAAAAAAAAAATCATGAGAAATAGAAATGATTTTTAAAATGTTTCCTCTTAGGCGAATGTTCGACTCAGTCAAAGGATAAGGTCAGTCCGGTGAGTGCATTGCAAGTGCAATACAGTTTCCAAAGCAATCTTTTAAGATCGCTTCACCATTTCATTCGGAATAATATGGTCCTCTCCTTTGATCTCTTGTGATCCAGTGAACTATTTTTCCTAGGAAACAAAAAGGGTACAAATAGTCCAACTAAAGCTCCATCCCTGTGTGTGTATATATATATATATATATATATAGATAACTACACACATTTTTTTTTGGGAAAAACCTCATACATATATGAAACGACAACATTACATTTTATTATATATTATACATATGGGTCATGTTAATAAATCATATTAGGAAAGTTTTTACACCATTGTCACGGGAAATATAAAAAGTCATTAAAAAAATTAATTGTTTTTATCATTTTCTCATAAAATATTTCTAAAAATAGTTTCTAAACTAATGCCTTTAGGTTATTCCTTTACATTTTATTATATGTATATGAAAAACTCTTTTTCCTAGACAATTTATTCATTGCAATATTATTTTCACATTAGACAGCCAAAAAAATAATTTTTTTTATTGTATACAAATCACAATTTATCATCTCAGCTATTAAGGAGAAAGTATGAAATTTATTGAATCACACTTATTATATGAAACTAACATGTAACTCCCTGCAAACGCATGGATGTATTTAAAATTAAAGAAAATTTTTATTATAAAAATATAAATAATTAATCAAATTATTATTTTAAAAAAAAACATATAACACATGCATTCATGTATACATATAGATACATTTTAAATTAAACGCAATTTTTATCATAAAATATAGAGAATTAGTCAAATTATTTTTTTAAAGTAAACATAATTAGTCACATATTAAAATTCTTACCTAAATTTAATACTACTTATGATCATTTTTTTTTCCTTCTAATTTTTAATAAGATAGAACGTGTGGTGATTTTTATTTTATAGTATTTTGCACTCATTAACTCACTTGACACAAATATTAAAAAACATAAGTAGACACATGGCATATACTTAAGTGGATAATTATGGTATAGTCCTTACATAAATTTAGAAATGTGCAAAATTGGATTATAATTTCAAATTCTAATTCAACTTTCTCTAAGTTTTACCTATTAATATATATATATATATATATTTATATAGATGACTTATAAATTTGAATTTTTTTTAGTTATATGATTATGTTTTTTATGGTTTATTGTATTGGACTCCTCGTTTTCTACACTAAATTAACTAATTTGGCACAAAAATTTAAAAATTTAGATTAGATGAGACATGTGGTACAAAATTAAATTCTAATTGAAATTCAATTTTTACACTAAATTAACTCACTTAGAACAAAATTCTAAAATTTAGATTAGATAAGACAAGTGGCACAAAATTAGACTCTAATTGAATTTCAATATGAAATTTAATTGGATTTTCTCTCTACTTTACCTATTATTATATATATAGACGTGTGTAAGAAGGGGAGGTAGTGAGCAAAAGTACTACTGCTTCTTTATCTTATTCTCAACTTTTTTGAATATTACACAATGATATATATATATATATATATATATATTTTTTTTTTAAATTTATTTCATAATTCAATAATTAGGGATAGATTGATCACTCAATGTTTTCGGTAAAAGTAACAAAAAGTACCAACAAGTTAAACTGTATATACTCTTGGGCAAAGAAATTCTAAGCGCAACCTTCCAATTTGATATTAGTTATACTATTTTTTATGATCAACGTTTTTTGAATGGTACATGGAATGATCCAATTGGGTAATCATTCAACTTTATATTAGCTATGTTAGATTTTTAGACCCTTGGAAAACATAGTTTGTTGAACCTAATTTAAAGCCAAGATGTTACTTAGGACGATTAAACTGATATAGGTTAAATATACATCAATCATATCATAATCAGCAAAAAAGTAAAGAACACATCGATATGATGACCCAGAAAAATTAATGAAACAATCCTGTTTTAAGATAAAAAACCTGGGGAGGATTTAACCTAAACAATCCATAAGGTAACAATTCACTAATAGAATTGAAGTTTTTACAATAGACTTAACCCTAAATCTACTGCTACCTCATGCAGTACTTATTCACGTGACCACACGTTGTTTCGAATCTACAAACTCTTCTATTATGAAGTTGTTGCACACAAACACTTCGACTAGTTTGTGACTCTGAGAACTCCACTCAAAGGTTTAGATCATCAACTGTAGTTGATTTAATTATGGCAACTTCTAAAACACCGAATCTTGAGTTTCTTCAAAGAAATAACACCGGTAGAAGATTTAAGAGAGGTTTGGATACAAAAACACTAGATCTACAATGGGAGGCACAAGAAGCACTCTACTCTTTTTTAAAAAAACATGTCTTAGGGTTTCCTTTAAATACCATGTGAATTAAATCTAAATTGTTTTAAATACTATGTGAATTAGATTTGAATCCTTTTAAATACTATGTGAATTAGATCTGAAATCCTAATCTCTTAATGAGCTTAACGGGCTATTGGGCTTTAATTAAATTCTGCAGATCTATATTTTGATCGGTCAAACCATAGTCTCGATCAGTCGAACTTGGCATGTTTCGAATTTCCTAAACCTGCAGCTTCCTTAGTCTTGTATTTTGACTTGCAGCACCTTGAGTATTATCTAATCATATCTATAGACTTAGGAATCTATATTTTGACAATTTTGTACTCACGGTTTGCTAATTGTTCTAAACTTTTAGAATCTAACAAGCTAGTAAGGGCCGAATCAGGGGTTACGTAAATTATTTATCAATTTATCAAATAGTCTATCTCTCAAAGTCCAAGCACTCCATTTCTCAAGCTTTCAACATCTACTGTCTACTGCCAAACTATATGTCGTAAATTACATACATCAATTTGTTAATGCATGACCTAAGGGCATATGTTAGTAAAACATTTGGGGACTTTTTTTGGAAAAATGAAAAAAAGTAACTAATTGATTGGACAGCTTTTCTAATTTTCCAAAAATAGTTTCTTAAAATTTTTTATAAAAATTTTCCTAAAAATGTATGCCTTAAGACATACTAACCGAACCCAAACTTTAAAGTGTATCGATAGGAATATCAATCCAATGGATTATTTATCTATATATATATATATATATATAAAAAACCGAAGCCTCTGCTGTCACCACAATTTTCCACGTCTGCACAATATTTAAAAAATAAAAAATAAAAATAAAAACATTATAACACCTCAAAACCTTAGCAACCTTACCCTCAAAACCCTAGCAACCTTACCCCTCTCTCAAGTTAAGAAATATAAAGTCACAGTTTCTGCAAACTCTCTCTCTCCAAACGTAAATATCAAATTCAACCCCTTTAATTTCTCTTTATAGTTTTGAGGCTTCTATAGAGTTATAGTGAGTTATGCTGATTTTGTTTTGTGTGTGTGTGTGTATAGATGGTCATAATACTCCGGTATTCCAAGAAAAGTTTGTGTTTTCGTTAATTGAAGGCCTTAGAGAGATAAGTGTTGCAGTTTGGAACAGCAATACAAAAGACGATTTCATTGGCAACGGAAAGTAATTACTTTGTCTCATATTTTTGTTTTTTGAATTGATTTTGTGTGCTTTTTAGACCATTTTGGATCAATTTTGTTAATTGGGTGTTTTTTTTTTTGATAGGGTTCAATTGGGGAAGGTTCTTTCAAAGGGTTACGACGACCGCACTTGGTATCTGTATACTAATAGTGGGGGGTAAGTACTATAAATTACTAACCCTTTTAAGTGTATAATCTGTTTCTAAAATTATCTATAATATTTTGTCCTCCGAAAATTTTATTTCTTTAATTTTATTATATTGTGTTTCTTAGGCTATAGACAGATTTTCTTTGTTTCTTATTTTCAATAATAAATCATTTTATTACAATACCGGTAATTGTTTGAGAAATCCAATATGTTCATATCTCTATAGAATAGAGAATAGTAGAAGCCAATTTTATTACAACTACTTAAATTGAGTTGACTTAATTCTGTACAATTACAAAGTATAGCATGAAAGATAATGGAATTAATTGTTGTAATTTTTATTTTCTTTCCATGTTTTGAATTTCCATGTTTTTATTGTTGATGAGAAATTAAGGCTCAGTTGCACAATATGTGTAAATTCTTCAGAAGTCTACTTTAAATAGTAAGTCAATGTGTCTCTTACATTTGGGTATTAGTTAGAATTATTTTCAAATGATTGTACCAATAAAAGTGAATGTGTATAAATTTTGTTTAACTATCCCGTGCATCGCACGGGTTAGCGACTAGTTTATTATTATATCAGAGTCCATGTTCTTACAATCTAAGGACCCCAAAAAATATAAAACAATTTTATTAGGCCATTTTATCAGTCGGATGATGGTATCTATAAAAATGGTTGTTTGGTTAAATAAGGAAAATGTTGGGAATAATAACCAATTAACACAACAACGTACAGCGGAATCATTTTCCTTTCTTTGTGCAAATTCAATTATTTTTCCTAATAAGCTATACAAGGACAATATAAACTCAAACAGAAAATTCAGTAATAACACACAATCAACTATCAAGACATCGCTTCCTCCAAAAAAACTATCAAGACATCGAATTTTTACTGGAAAAACCCTCCAATGAAAATAGAAAAACTACGAACTTAATCTAGTAAAAACTTCCACGGGTTTATAGCAATTCTATAAAATAAATGCTAGAGGTTATCAAATTTCATGAACACAATATAAAAAAAAAATATATATATATATATATATATTTATATATATCATATACTATATAATAAAAGTCAAGCTTAGAAGCCGTGGTTGCGCCAAGCGGCTTCACCAAATTGTAGATTTTTTTTTTTTATAGATTTTTTCAATAAATTCATTCACTTAAGTAGAATTTTTTTTTTTTTTTTAGATTTTTAGATTTTTCAATTGCCTCTTATTTTGCAGATCAAATGCAGCTGCATACTTGAAAATTTAGCAACTTCTTGTTTGGTATGAAGTAGCATCAGGGTAGTAGGTGAATAAGGCCAAGACCACTCTCTTCTTTAGCTAAAACACTCCTGAAGATGTTCAACAAGAAATCAAGGTTCTGTTGGGTGTGCCGGCCATAAAACACTATGAGAAATATTTGGGTTTGCCATCTTTTATGGGGAGGCAGAAAAAAACATGTTTCAATTAGATTAAGGAGAGGATTTGGAACAAGATGCAAGGGTGGAAGGAGAGGCTACTTCACAAGTAGGATAGGAAGTGATGATCAAGGCGGTGATCCAATCCATCCCTACCTATTCCATGAGCGTGTTTTGTTTGCCAATTAGTTTTATTAAAGACATTGAGGCAATGATTTGCAAGTTTTGGTGGGGACATCAAGATAATGTAAGGAAGATGCAATGGGTAAAATGGAGCACTCTTTGCTCCTCAAAATCCCTTGGTGGAATGGGGTTTTGAGATCTAAGACACTTTAATGATGCACTTCTTGGAAAATAGGTGTGGAGGCTCTACCATGAGAAGGACACACTGCTTTACAAAGTTTTTAAGTCAAATTATTTACCTACTATGAGCATCTTGGAGGTTGAGATCAACCCTCGAAGTTCCTTTGCATGGAAGAGCATTATGCAGGCAAGAGAGGTTATTCGCAAAGGGGCTAAATGGAGAGTGGGGGATGGGTCTACAATAGAGATATGGAATAGTCGTTGGGTGGATTCATCTGGGGGTGGATAAGTCTTATCTCCTCAGCATGACCCGTCGCTGAAGGTAGTTAAGGATCTATTTATTTCTGGAACGAAGGCAATGAATTTGGAGCTTATAGATCGAATTTTTTTCCATGGGAAGTGGAGTGCAGTAAGAGTATTCCTGTTAGTCTACACATGGGGGAGGATTTACTCATTTGGCCAAGAACACCGTATGGAATGTACTCGGTCAAAAGTGCTTATCAGCTTTTGGCTACTGAAACTCTTCAAGCCCAAGTTGGTTTTTCCAACCCCGAAGTTGGTAAGCACTTGTGGAATGGCATTTGGAAGCTTAAGGTGCCCAACAAAGTTTGACACTTCCTGTGGCATGCGTCGTCTGAGTCATTACCAATAAATTTCAACCTCTATGCTAAGCATATCCTACCCGACAACAGCAGTAGCCTATGTGAGGAGCACCTAGAAGATGTGCTACACTGCCTATGGTTGTGTGACCATGCCAAGTGTGTGTGGCTCTCGGACCCGACTTTCAGTTTCCCATGTGCAAGAGTTTTTAGAAGTTTTGGTGACTTGGTATATTTTATACTCACTGAAACTTCTTCAAACATTGCTACTCTGTTTTCCATGGTCGCTTGGAGTATTTGGACTCACCGCAACAAAATGAGAGTTGAAAGCTCGAAAATGTGTTAAAACACAAGAGCTGTTTAGAGTTTAGACCCCCAAATAAAAAATTATGACTTGATAGATTTTACTCTAACTTATACTAAGTGCGGAATAGAGTAAATGCGAATAGATAAACAAATAAACTACTCTAAGTCATATTCAATATAACACACCAGTAATATGAAAGCTAGAAGTGTAGGGAAGAAGAATGCAAATACAAGATAACACGCCGATGTGTTATCGATGAGGAAACCGAAGTACTTGGCATAAAACCTCTCCGTTGCCCTCCAAGCGGTAATTGATCCACTAGACAATCAGTTGGGATACATGGGTTAGTAAGAGACCCTCCAAGCCTAATCTACTCGATGCATTACCCTCCAAGCTCCTACTCCAACAAGATTTCTCGGAACCGTGTTTTGTCTAGCTCTCCGGATCCCGCAATACGCCCGATGGCATTCGCCAAAGCCTGGCTTCTTCCAATGCTTCCCAGCAGCACCAAAACCTCACTGAACACTTTGAAAGGGTGTGGTAAGTGTTTGGGCTATCAACCTCTAAATGGTATGGAAATGGAGAGGTAGGAGATAAGGAAAATCCATAAGTAATTGTGTGGAGAATTGTGGGTATAACAATCTCTAACTCTCAAGGTTTGTGGCTAGGGTTTTCTCTAAGAAGTACTCTTCAACATATATGGGTAATGGGGGTATATATAGTGTGAGTACAGATAGTGTGTATCAGAAATGACAGTTCAGCAAAACAGAATGTTTCGCGAGTATCTCACTAGAAGACCTTACCCGCGAGACACCTGTGAAAACCAGTTGTCTCCATCCTATCCTAACTCTTCACATTCCAGTCATGTGCATGGTACATGCTTCACTTCACGGGAAGCTTACTCGGGAGATACTTGCGAAAATAGCTTTAGTCTTCAATTGCCTTGAGTCTTCACACACTCTTTCTCTCTCACACACACAACCCTTACAAATAAATCCCACATGAAATACAGGGTACATAAAATTGAATAAAATTACAATCAAATTTGGCACGAAATAAAGCCAACAAAAAACATAGTTGTAAATTACAACTTTACAATCTCCCTCTTTAGCTATTTTGTGACAAAACCCCTAAAACAGACTCTAGACTTAAACGTGAGTTTGGGAACAGTGGCAAAACTCACTCACACTTAATCTAGAAGCTGTGAAGCACTTGCATGTATATACCTATAACCTGAAACACTCGCACATAAACAAAACTTTCATTAAGCTTATGACAAGTTGAATTCATGGTACGTATATGAGTAAGTAAAGTGCGATCAAGTTCATAAACACCATATAACAGGTAAGCATATCTTGATCAAACAAGGTCAGTCATTAAAAAATTACTACAATGAACATTTAGCTAGTAAATGCTCATCCGGACATGCAAAGCAATAAGAACCAATCTCAATGATCAATTGCATATCTAACACACAACCAATGCAAAATACACGAAGTATTTACATCTAGGATACAAGATCCTACTAGGGTACAGGTGTGAGGTACTTAAGACATATTAGCAATATCTTAAAAGTACAAAAATTGCTACAAAGCAATGAAGTAAACACACGTACTCAATATTAAACTGAAAATAAAAATAAAGTACTTAAGCTTTAAAAGAAAGCAATAAAAAATAGTAAACAAATAGCAGCTTCTAGCTTCTCCTCCCCCTATCACTACACTCGCCCTATCAACGACACCATCTCCCCCTTTTGTCATGGAATAACTAGTCTCCATGTTCTTCTAGCTTCCTTTGAATTTGGTCCAACTAAGTCTGGAGAGATGTGAACTTTGTGTCGAAGCAAATGTGTTAGGAGTGCATGATGGTAGCTAGTTCGGATATTTTGGTATTAATCTCTTGGAGAGCAGCCATGATATTGTCTAGTTGTTCATCATAGGCATGGGAGGTAGAGCTTGAACTTCCTAGAGTAGCATGACTTTCTTGCTTAGTACTCTTCTTGGTGTGACTCATATTGGCATGGAGAGTGCGAATGTTAATTGGACTTGGCTTTGGGTATGGGTGCTCATCTTTCGAGGGATGCACGCCTTTGAGCTTCAAAATCCTTGAGATAAGGCAGTAGAAAGGAAGATAGTTACTTGAAGTAGTTCGTTCAACCGTTTTTACCGAGATGTGGAAAATATGAGAACACACATCAATCTCCTCGTCAGTGATCAGATCATGCAAGAATAATGCTCAATCGAGATTCATGTACTGGGTACTTGACAAAGAATAGAGGTTGCTAAACATGATCATCATGAGAAGCCTTAATTCAGGAGATAAAGATGCCATATTCACGAACTTCCCATTGGAAGAGAACTCCAAATTATCTCCTAAAGCTTCTCGAAGAACCTCCTCATTTGGATTCAGTTCATCATATACTGGTGGGTTAGTGAATATCGGCCGGTTGATGCGAAGGATTTCTGCCAGATAGACGGGTGTCATTGAGAAACTTTTTCCTCTAACCCAACATTTGAGCTCCTCTCCTTCTGAAATGGCATTAGCATAGAACTCTTTCACCATGTTCTTGTAAGCATCATCAAGGTTGGAGAGAAGGAAGTTCCAATCCTTGGTGGTAAACCATTCAGGGATTTTGGTTTCAAGAAGAGATGGTTGGTCAATAGCCCTTTCAACCAACAACAGAGCATCTTCAAAGTATCTCTTATAGTTCTGAAATGTAGCATAAGATCTGAATTTGTCAGGGTCATAAACTCCCGTCGGTGATCGAGCTCTCTTTGGCCTTAGGGAAAGCTTATCAACATCAATCACTGGCTCTTTTCCTTTGCTTCTGCCTCCTTTCATAGTTGACGTTTTGAAAGGAGACATCTGCACACATGATTACCAAGGAAGAGAAAAACAAGTGCAAAACACAAAGAAATAGAGCACAAAAAGTTGGTCTAAAACATAAGTATAAAAACTTAAAATAGAGCATAACAAAGTTAAAACAACATGCTTAAAGTGCTAAAACATGTAAACACTAGCAAAATGCAGGAAATTAGCAACTGTGCATGTGTGTGCATCTACTGTGCATGAGGTGTGCATGGTGTGTGCCTAGTGGGTGCCTAGGTGATGCATGGCAAGGCATGGTGAGGCACAAGTTGGGCAAAGTGTGTAAAACACACATCCAATGATCAAAACATGTCAAGAAAGTTCAATCAAGGGTAAACCTAAACAATGGAACTCAATTGAGTCCAAAACACCACAAAAATGTCACTTGAGCATTTTGACAGACACATGGCATGTAACACTACAATACACCTATGAGCAATGCATGAACACATGAAAATATGCCTAAATACAGGTTTAAACTGCCACAAGGGGCCAACACAGATACACACAGATCAAATGGGACACAGCCCAATCAAAATTTTGAAAAAATTATGCTTAAATCAAAGTTCCCAACCCCTTTTTCGAAAAATCCCCTATTTTAGAACCCTAAGTTGAGTTCTGCATAATCTTAGAAAAAAATGAAAAGAATGTTAAGAAAACATACCTTTAAGTTGATTTTGCAAAAATCAAGCTTGAAAATGATGGGGTTTCATTGAAAATCAGTTTTAGGTTGAGAGAGGTTCGAGTGAGGCAAAGAGAGGGAAATAGAGAGTGTTTTAAAAATCTGTCACATCAACCCTATAAAACTGTAAACACGCGTTTTTCGCGGGTTAGATAGTCGCGAAATTACTTGCGAAAAACACCACTGAAGCACAAAAACTTTTGCGAAAAGCTTCTGGTCGCGAAACTATCGCGAGATAGTTGCGATAGCCTCTGTATGAAACTTGTGTTTTTCCAGTTTTTGCCTAAAAATCTTTTCGCGGGAATGGTTTAATCATGAAATGGTCGCGAGATAGTCGCGAAACTCTCTGTATGAATTTTGAGATTTTTAGTTTCCCTTAAACTCTTTTCACGGGAAGCTTTTAGTCACGAGCTTCTCGCGAAAATGCCTCTGAACAAGTTTTGATGAACAATACAAAAATTTATTTTGAACAAAAACTTAAAGCACGAAAGTATAAAATCACTTTAAAAAACATATAAAATACTTAAAAATATTTTTGGGTTTGATCGTGAAGTAATTGAGCATACACATCACATTTGAACATGTATAATCACACAAATGAAATAAGCATTAATTGAACTAAGACTTGTGTGTTGTGGGTGAGTATCAAATGTGGAATAGTCCTTAGACCAGAGTGAAGCTTCAATGATCAATTCAATCAAGTCATACACAACTGATACTAAGTCAAGTGGTTTATCTCAATTATAGAAATGAACATATATGACCTCCCACAAGAAAATGATTACAAATCTTAGAAGCTTTTCATTTGGCTTCTGCACAAATCATAACATTTGATCATTTTTGAACAATACATCTCATTTTGAGATTGGTGCTTGGAATTTTCAATATTTCAATATTGAGAGTGGGCTTTTGACTTTTTGAGCACCATACATTTCAATTTAAAAGTTACTTTCTCTTTTTCCTAGTCAAATACTAGTATGTGCGACGGCTTTTGCAGCTCATTATCTCTTTTCATTTTGAGATTTACATTTGTTGAGCTCTTTAAGCAAAAACATAAAAATAAAGGTGGGAAGATATATAGGCACAAGTCCATGCAAGTATCAAGACTATCAAGACTATTGACCAATCATTCATGACAAGCTTGCAGATCTATTTACAACAATCACATATAATTTTCAAAATTTCTCCCACAAATATATGTGTGCATACAAAACAAGCCAAGCTCGTAAATGCACTACGCCATTAGTACGAAGGTACTAGGCCAAACTCACATGTGAAACACACAACACAGGCGATCAAACTTTTTGGAGATTTTTCAATTTTTATGAGTTTTTAAATTTTTTGAACACACTAAAAAACATAACAAGTAAAGTAAGATCAACAAAAACAAGTACAAAACAAAATTTGTAAAAGAAACATGCTATAAACTGGAAGCAATGACACAGATTGAAATATGCATGTCATAATGCATGAATCTATGACCCTAGACATCGGAAGTATTAATGCATGGGTATAGAGAGTGATCATGCATAAGTACCATTCTTCACCCACTCTTTACAAGTGTTTTGGGTGAGAGCCTTAGGTGGCGGGGTACAACTAACATAACTTTCAAACCTCGGAGTGAAGCTAGCAAGGCATAGTGATATGTTCTTCAACATTTCCATAACGTCTCCAATGAGATGTCCCTCACTATCTCCTTTAGCTTGTGCTTCCTTTGGTTTTCTCTTTGAAATTTCTTGTCCATGCATAAAATCAGCCTTCTTAAGTGCATGAAGTTTGAAACAATTCGGCCTTGTGTGCCCTTGTACGCCACAATGATGACACAAGTACTTTACTTGAGGCCCTCTTTGATTTTTGGGTAATGACTTCTATTTTTCCTTTGGCATTGCACCAATGGTTCTTTTTACTACAGCAGGGGTTTCAATCCTAGGCTTCATTTCTTTAAGTTTCTCTTCATTCTTGGCTGATATGAACTTTACTTCCTTCTTGGATTCGCTACTAGAACTTCCTTCTTTGGTATAGCCCAAACTAGTCTTATCATGTGAAGACTTTTGAAAGGACAACACATTGTCAAGTTTCTTGGTGGAGATGCGCTCATCTTCCGATTCTTCAATTTCCTCATCCTCAGAAAGATCACCAAGTTCATCAACCAAATTGCTCAAATCATTCTTAGAATCAACGGAGGCAATTGTCATGAATGCTCTGTAGTTTCCTTCACTATCACATTCTCCTTCCGTGTCTGAATTTGAGCTGTCAAAATCACTAAGGGTAGTGGCAAACACTTTACCCTTCCCTCTCACATAGTTGGGACACTCCTTTTTGAGATGTCCATGGAAATTGCATTCGTAACACACAATTCCTTGAGGGGATTGAAAATCCTTCCCATCTTTCTTCTTGAACTCCTTCCTATCACTTTTGGAGGATGAAAACTTCCCTTTGCTGAATGGCTTCCCACTATTTTTCATCTTTATAAATTTTCGGAAGTTCTTTGCAAGAAATGCTACCTCCTTCTCCACATCATCTTCTTTGGAGGAGTCATTCATTCTTTCGGTGATGGTTTTGAGAGCAAGAGATTTGCTCGTCTTGCGAGAAGGTAGTCCCAACTCATATGTTTGGAGAGATCCAATGAGTTCTTGGATTTTGATCTCATCCAAATCTTTACTTTCCTCTATAGCTGTGACTTTTTCCCGGAAGCTCTCCGGTAAAGATCACAAAATCTTTCTCATCACCTTAGCATCCTCAATCTTCTCTCCGAGATTGAGTTTAGCAATTACAATTTTATTGAGCTTCCCATAAACTGAATTAAAAGACTCATTGTCACCCATCTTGAGCTCTTCAAATCTGGTGGTAAGCATTTGGAGTTTCGTGTCCTTGACTTTCTTGGTACCTTCATAGATAGTCTCAAGAATCGTCCAAGCTTCCTTGGCTGCCTCCACATGCGATATCCTATGAAATTCATCAGTAGACACACCACAAAATATAGCGTTAATAGCCTTATTGTTTGCATTAGCCAGAGTAAGAGCTGCCTTGTCCTACTCGGACTTGGCTGTCGTGGGTTTAGCATACCCATTCTTGACGGAGTCCCATACCGACTCATCTATAGCACACAAGAAAGCCCTCATACAGACCTTCCAAAACGCATAGTTGCTCCCAACAAAGAATGGTGGGGCATTGAGTGATTGTGATCAGTTCATCATAAAGAGTCAAGGATCACACTTAGGTAATAAAACCACAACGAGTGTACCCGCTCTGATACCAATTGAAAGCTCGAAAATGTGTTAAAACACAAGAGCTATTTAGACCCCCAAATAAAAAATTACGGCTCGATAGATTTTACTCTAATTTATACTAAGTGTGGAATAGAGTAAATGCAAGTGGATAAACAAATAAACTACTCTAAGTCATATTCAATATAACACGGTAGTAATATGAAAGTTAAAAGAGTAGGGAAGAAGAATGCAAACACAAGATAACACACCGATGTATTATCGAAAAGGAAACCGAAGTACTGGGCGTAAAACCTCTCTACCGCCCTCCAAGCGGTAATTGATCCACTAGACAATCAGTTGGGATACATGGGTTAGCAAGAGACCCTCCAAGCCTAATCTACCCCGATGCACCTAAGCCCTCCAAGCTTCTACTCCAACAAGGCTTCTCGGAACCGTGTCTTGTCTAGCTCTCCAAATTCCGCAATATGCTCGATTGCATCCGCTAAAGCCTGGCTTCTTCTAATGCTTCCCAGTAGCACCAAAACCTTATTGAATATTTTGAAAGGGTGTGGTAAGTGTTTGAGCTATCAACCTTTCAATGGTAAGGAAATGGAGAGGTAGGAGTTGAGGAAAACCCACAAGTAATTGTGTAGAGAATAGTGGGTATAACAATCTCTAACTCTCAAGGTTTGTGACTAGGGTTTTCTCTAAGAATCACTCCTTAACATATGTGGGCAATGGGGGTATATATAGTGTGAGTATAGATAGTGTGTATCAGAAATGACAATTCAGCAAAACAGAATGTTTCACGGGTATCTCGCATGAAAGCCTTACCCATGAGACACTCGTGAAAACCAGCTGTCTCCATCCTATCCTGACTTTTCGCATTCTAGTCATGTGCAGGACACATGCTTCATTTCGTGGGAAGCTTACTCGCGAGATACCCACAAAAACAGCTTCAGTCTTCAATTGCCTTGAGTCTTCACACACTCTCTCTCTCTCACACACAACCCTTATAAATAAATCTCACATGAAATACAGGGTACATAAGATTGAACAAAATTACAATCAAATTTGGCACGTAATAAAGCCAACAAAAAACATAGTTGTAAATTACAACTTTACAAGAGTAAAATAGCAAGTATGGGATGTAGGAGACACGGTTAAGAAAGCTAAGGAATTGCTGCAGGAGTTCAAGGATGTGCAAAGCCCCACCATGCGGTCCGCGGTTCCATGTGAGGTGGTGCGTTAGAAGCCACCTACTACGGGTTTGTTCATGATTAATTTTGATGGAGCCATTTTTGAGAACTTGGCCCTTGCTGGTTTGGGGATAGTTATCCGCGATGAGTTAGGGATGATCATTGTCGCCCTCGGTCAGCAAAGCTCACTGCCCAGTACGGTAGACATGGTTGAACCATTGGCAGCAAGGCGAGCTTTTATTTTTTCTCAAGAAATTAGTATCTCACAGTGGAGGTGGAAGGTGATTCTCTAAAGATCATACAAACTATCAATAACCAAAAGCATGACAGATCATGGCTGGGTCATATTATTAATGATATTAAGCGAATAGGTTCTTGTATGCAGTTTTGCAGTTTTTCTCATACTTGTAGGGGGGCAATAGATTGGCCCACTCCCTTGCTAAAAGAGTAGTTTTAGCTGCTGATACCGATGTGTGGTTAGAAGAGCTACCCCAAGATTTGAGTGATGTTTTTCAGTCTGACTTACCTTAATAAAGATGACTTATTTGTTTCTCAAAAAAAAAAAAAAAAAAAAAACTTTTAGATAAAAGCAAAATTTTTTTAATCCTTATCAATTTCTTTGGATAAAGTAACAATAAGTATTCTAATGAACTTCTTCTTTTTTTTTTAATTATTTTATTTTATTTTATTTATTTATAAAATAACAATTTTACTAGCTTACGTTAGATTTTTTTTTTTTGGGGGGGGGGGGGGGGGGTGGGGGATAAACAATTATCTTACATCATCTATTTCCTGATAATAAAGTAACAAATTTAAAAGTATTATTTTTTCTTCTCAAATTTTTTTTTCTTTTGGAATAAATAACAAAAAATAGCCAATATTTATTAACTTTAACATAAACTAAAAAAAAAAAAAAAAAAAAAAACTAATATGTAATTAACGTAAACTTCTTAATTACATAAATTCGTTTTTCTTTCTATTCATATCAAGTTATTAATTTCTTCACAACTTAAAATTATCTAATATAAAAGTGGGGGTATATATACGGTTTAGTATATTTTTCCCTTTTCCTACCGTACGGTTTCTTGATGTATTCTTTTATTCTCATACTTACCTTATCTATGAAACTTGCATGTATGTATTTGCCTTCTTCTTTTTGTTTTTTCATAAAATTCCCTTCTTCATTTTTTCCCATCAAATTGAATATGTTTTGTGTGTGGGTTACCTGTTGTTTAAGTTATTTTTGTTAACTTTGATCTAGTTTATATGCTTATTATGGTCTTCAGAATCAATTGTATATCTTCCATGAAAACTAACAAATTAATTTTAACAAAAATCTTATTCACTTTTTGAAAGATTATTTTTCTAGTATGTGTAGATCCCACAAGTAGCCATGAGACCAAGATTTAAGCATCCAAAACCATGATAATGAACATCACTCCACAAAGAATGGATACAAAAAATTGATTAAATATAAAAAGGGTGATGTAAAAACAATGGATATTTAAAGTGATGTGAAATCTCCAAGGCTTCACTGCCTTCCCCTTGCTGTCAAAGTTAAAATTTTCATATGAGTATCTATACTTTAACTCTAATTCCAGATTTTTTTTAATGTTTAGATATTAATATTGTTTCTAATTATTGAATTCAAAGTTTTTTTGTGTCTATATATTTATGTGTGTGTTATAGTGAATTTTGCTTTCATTTTTTTTTTTTTTAATTTTATAAATTTGGGTAGTTTTAATTTGTAAATTCAAGATGATTGCTTGGGGTTAAAGTAAAATTATTGGGTTAATTTTAATCATAATTCATGCAATAGTAAGGTGTTAGATGTTGATATTAATTTTATGGTTATTTACATTAATTAACATAAACATCTTAGCATGTTTAGTGTTAATATTAATTTGACACTTTGAGATGCAAGCGCTTCATTATAATTAAATATAAATGTTAGTATGCCGGTATGTTATAATTATTATTTGTTATTCCTCATCCTACTTCACCTTAATTATTATTTGAATGAGTAAAAGTTATGTCTTAGTTTGACCGGGTATAGCATTTCTCTTCAATCATTAATTAGTGTTTCTCAATAAAATTATTCATGTTATAAGTTTATGACTAAAACCATGCAAAGCCCGGCCTGTTTACTACTAAAAGCTTTTAGACATTTAAAACTTGTCATAATCTTTAAAATATTTTTACTATTTTATTTGTTATTGAATCTAATTATATTATCAAAAAATATGTATATTTTTTAAAATTTATATATAATTCTTTTATTAAGTCGTGCATCGCACGAGCATAACACTAGTGTGTATGTATATATATATATATATGTAAAAAGAAGGGTTTTTTTTTTCAAGTTTATTTATATTAAAAATTAATAAAATATCACACAAATAAGTTATATAAAAAATAAAGAAAAATAAAGAAATTGCCACATCATCACTTTTCCATGAAGTAACTCTGCAAATATTTACGCTGACTTTTGTTGAAGGACAAAAATTGTTACATACAAACTATTTTTAAAATTACTCACATTTCTAAAAGTATTAAAAATCGTGACTTTCAAATAAACACTACTCTTCTATTAGTTACATCAATTACCGCAAAAAATCAAGATGATACACCATAAGTTTTGATTAAGCAAACAAATTGAAGGACTTCATTCAGTGGCGCCGCCCCTGACTTCATTACAACGTTTGATTATAACACTATTTTCAGGGATATCTTGAAATTCAATGTACCTTTGGAGTTTGGACCTTGAACCTTGAAGGAATAATTCAAGCAAACGATTTTTATATTTAGAATAGGCTGTCACTGATGGTGTCACTTCACATGCACGAATGTTCCCATTATTCTTGGTTTTCTGCTCATATCTTAGGGCAAACTCTATGGCATGTCATGTGGCCCTTTCTTTCTCTTTTAGAGTTGCTCTCCACAATATATAGATGCCCCAGTTCTGATTAATTATAAACGAGTAAACAGGGAAAGATATACTATATGTTGTCTGTAATAATGGCGTCACTTAAGGCTCTCCTATCTGCACCTTTCCATCAATTCATCCACAAAGACTTCCATGAAGCTGTTGCTAAGATGACTCTCACAGATGCTTCCCTCTTCCTTGTAAAATCCCATGCTCCTTGTCAAGCTTATTATGACTCATCTCTACTGCCATGTTATTGTTTCAAGCACACCTTAATCTAGTGAACTTTTCTTGTTATCATTCATATTTTCATGCATGCAGATTGTGCACTCCATTGACAAGTCGGGCATATGGCCCCGGTTACCAGTGATCTTTGGTATCTTGTATCTGGCTATTCGCCGGCACCTTCACAATGAGTACAACTTACTCAACGTCGGTAGATCTCCGGTCGGCGTTCGGTTTAACCCCGTGGATCATCCATTCAGGACAGCTGATGGAGAATTTAATGATCCCTTCAATGAAGGTGCAGGCAGTGAAGGATCTTTCTTCGGCAGAAATGTTCTGCCCGTTGATCAAAAGGATAAGGTATATATTTCTCTTTTGGGATATAATTTCTTTTTTTTTGCTGGATTTGGAATATAATTTCATGCATCATATCATATCTAATCTAATATATTATAATATGTTTCAGTTAATTCAACTGGTAAAGTTTAAAGAGTTATCATTAGAAGTGGACACCATAGGTTAAAACTTTCTAAAAAAAAAAACTAATATATTATAAGCTAAGCCTATAGAAAATTGTAATCTAATTATTATTTTTTGTTTTTTTTTTGATGAATTTTTTTTTTTTTGGTTTTAAATCTAATCTAATTATGATAAATATAATAAAAATTTTGGTTCTACGTACGTACATGTACTGCTACTGGCCTACTGCTCGTCAATGGCTGAGCTAAGATTTAGTCCAAGAACCCAAGATTAAAAAAATTGAAACTAAAATTAACTCTTAAAAAAATTAATTGTTTAAATAACCAAAAAAAAAAGATAACCAGAAATTTAATTGTCATACAAAATTTCTAATATTTATTGTCCATATATATATATATATTGAGAAACAAACACACACACAAGGTAGAGGAAAATAGATTCATCATTCCTAATATTTTTGAATATATCATTATTAATTATAATGTGCGTGTATATATTATTAATAAAATAATCCTTTGTTTCTCAAAAAAAAAAAAAAATCCTTCATTTTTTATTTGTGGGCCAAAAAAATAATAATCCTTCATTTTATATTTGTAGGCCGAGCGGCCCGAGCTACAAAATAAGCACCTTAATTTATTTTTAAAATACAGTAGAAATCATGAGATGACCTTTCTTTCAAATCCCAAAAAAATAAGCATGAAAGAAGAGTTGTATAGATTCTAGGTAATATAAAATAATTCGATAAATAAAAGAAGTGAAAATCCACAAGAACTTAATTAGCATAACCCAAATTTTTATATTAAAAAAATCATCAAATCAGTTTTATATAATTTATATTAAAATATAGTTTTTTCATTAAATCATGTGAAATTATATTTTAAATTAAAATTTTTAAAAGTTTTAAATCAATTTTTTTCTTAAATAAATTAAATATTATACATTAGAGTATAATAGGCTTAAAAATATAAAATGGTCTCAGTAATCAGTATAGAACCAACTCAATACATTTTAAGACTTAAGACAAAAAAAACTTCAGTGTATTTTTAAAAAAATATTTAAAAATTAACTAAATACAATTTATTTAACTTTCTATATTATTATTTTATATGAAAAATTGCTAATTAAATTTTTGTGTTTAAGTTTTATTAACATATCTTTTACAAGTTGTTAGGAAAATTAATTATTAATAATTATTTAGCATAGTCATACCATTTTTTGGTAAAATAATTTATGGTTTCAGTCAGGTTAGATTTCTATTATCTTAATATATATTTTGGACATTTTTGGAGATGGGGAAAGAATGTAAAACCCACTCATAGTTTTTTCTTAAAAATAATTATTATTCTAAAATTTTGGCAGCTCTTTTTTGTTGTTGTTGTTGTTGTTGTTGTTGAAGGCCTCTTATTTATTTAATAGGGCCTTAGATACCTTTGTAAATTTTGGGACAAGTGGGGCTTTAGACCTAGGTCTAAAGCCGGCTCTGGATCAATACTTTTTGCTTTTTTCATTAGTTGAAACTTGAAAAAGCTTGTTTCCCTCTATATATATATATATATATATATATATTAGATAAAAATAAACTTCTAAGAGTATAACTTTTGTAAAATGCCCTATTGTAAAATGTAAAAAAGGAAAAAAAAATGGTTTCTAACACTTGGGCAGTGGTGGCTTCAAGAATTTTTATCAAGGTGTTCTTTAAAAAGTATAAATTATATAATCTAATAAAAAGAGAAATTCATATATTGACAAAAAAAAAAAACACGCAAATATATAAAGTTTATAATTGCCTTCTATGAGTTTTTATATTTTGAAATCGGTACGTGATAGTCTAATTATCAATACTACAAGTTATATCTCTTTCAATATACGCAATTAATCAATTATTCATCCACTGAATGTAAAACAAATTATGGAGCAAAATTCAATTTTATTGGCATAAAAAAATTGAGGGTATTCCCAAATTTTTTTTGAAGGGTAGACAAATAAATTTTTTTAAATTATTATATATATAAAATCAAACTATATTTAACTTAAGAGTATAACTTAAGGTGGCCTCGCCCCTGCACTTGGGTGGATCAAAGAACCCATTTCCCCTACTTTTTTTTTTTAATAATAATTAAGCTCAATACAATTTTAAATTATTTTCATAACTATATTTGCAACCGGTACAAACTTTATAACTCCATTTTCAGAATGCATTTCTTAGGCAAAGTGATTAGCATATTTTATTCTGCGATTTTATTTATGTTTTGATTCCGATAACAATTTAGTTGCAAAATGTGTAGCTATTGAAACCAGATCCTGTGGTGGTGGCCACAAAACTTCTTGCTCGAAGAAAATTCAAAGACACAGGAAAACAATTCAACATGATAGCAGCTTCTTGGATTCAATTTATGATACATGATTGGATAGATCACTTGGAGGATACCAAGCAGGTTTGCTGTATTTACAACACAATTATAACAATTTCTTAACTTTTTGGAAAAATTGACAATGCTTAAATGTGTGAATGTTTAATCTATTGGGTAAAACCATCATATATAGATTGAGTTGACTGCACCTAAAGAAGTTGCAAACCAGTGTCCCCTTAAGTCTTTCAAGTTCTACAAGACAAAGGAGGTTCCAACGAGCTTTCACGAGATCCAGACTGGTGCACTAAACATTCGTACACCATGGTGGTAAGAAACTAGTTTACTTTCTTTAACTTAGGGTGTACCAAACTTTAAACAAAAAGGCCTAAATTAAATCAGCTGATTTGAATTCCGACTCTTGCCTCCGCACTAATTCCACAATAATTTTATATTTGTGGAATGACTATTACATCAAAGGTGCGCAATGGTCAACTTCAAAGTACTATTGAAATATTTGTGATTAGTAAGAAGAGACAAGAGAGGAGAGGAAAATGGTAGATTAATTAATTTTTACACTATTATCTATAAACCCACAAGAGGCTGAGCCATGGTATGATGGAAAGTGACCTCTACCCAAATGAGGAGTCTTATGGTGTGGTTGGTAGGTGTGAAAATAGAGAGGGAAGAAAATTCGGGTAGGTGGGGGCAGTTTATCGGGACTCACCATTTTTTCCTTCTCAATTGGAGAGAAAAGAAGATAGAAAATATCTATGAATATGAAATTACAAAATTACCCTTATTTTCCAATTGTTTCAAACTATAGTAAAAGCATAATTATAATTTGATTTATTTACCCAAAAAAAAAATTAATTTGATTTTTCTCCTTCAACCTTTCTATCCTTTATACCAATAGATATGATCGAAAATAAAAATATTTATATTCTCCCACTTTTTGATTCTCCCAACTAAATAGAGCCTCAAGTTCAAATTCGAGTATTAACCTTTTTAAAATAGAAAATGCTAAAGTTACTACAAACTTTACTATAAAACGTTTACAAACTTATGCAGCAATAAATGTGATTAGTGGATTTCAATAACTTAATAAATGAATTTAAACATCAATTTATAAATTTTATGTGGTAATATTTGTAATATTTCTACTTCACTCTTTTAAAATTAAGAGTAAGATGACCGATCACCATCTCTCCTAGACCTCATAGAAACATAGTCTTTTCTACTGCGTTTGACATTTTTTTATTAGTAAACACAAAGCAAAAACTTAAGTTTAGTTGTTGCGAGCATAGTTATCAAAATTTCAAAACCATATAGAACTGACGCTTAAACTATCAAACCAATAGTGAATTGTAGAAAATTCTGGGTTGAAATGGAAAAAAAAAAAAAAATTGTAAGAAAACCAATCAAACAATGGAACACTGATGTTTTTTAGAAAAACACCGAACCAACTGGTTTTTTAATGATTAGTTATTTGGATTAAATAACCATATTTTCTTTCAATTTTGTTCTTTTAATAATAGGCTTTTAAGTCTTCAACTTTTAAACTTGAAGTTTTTTTTTTGATAAGTTAAACTTGAAGTTAATACTTAATACTAAAAGATTTCCTGTTTTTAGTCTTTCTTATATATTAAAAAAATCAAATTATATATTAATTTTTTTGAATAATAATATTCTATTAATTTCAATATTTGGTATACTTCCACATTTATATTTAAATTGCATAACATCTCATTTTTTTAATATTTTTTTCCTTTTTTTTTTTTATGTATTCTTTAACTTATTTACAAATATGTTTTTAAAATATATTAATTATTAATCTCATGGTATGACTATGAACCAATGACCTAACTGTTGAACTAGTGAACTATTGTACCACTCCCAGTTGCCAATTTTCAATTTTCTCTTTATAACCAAAGATACTTCCAAAAAATAGTTTGAATTTTCTGAACTATCTTTTTATCGGTGCAAGACTTCACACGAATGATGGTGAATATTAGGGATGGAAGTGTTATATATGGGAGCAATGCAGAAACATTGCAAAAAGTGAGAACTTTCAAAGATGGAAAGCTCAAAATATCATCTGATGGCCTTCTTCTTCATGACCAAGATGGCATTGCTGTGTCAGGAGACGTTCGTAATAGTTGGATTGGCGTTTCGACATTGCAGGCACTCTTCATTAAGGAACACAATGCAGTTTGTGACTCTCTTAAGGTAAGTGGTACTCTATGAAACCAAAAAAAAAAAGTAGCTAGGTCAATCATTAGTTTTTGGGATTTGATCAGCCATAGCATGAATATTGACCTATTTTCAAGGGAATAGTTAAATTTACAGCTAAATTTTTCACGATTTTAGAAAGAATATCCGCACTTAGATGATGAAGAATTGTATCGTCATGCGAGGCTAGTGACATCCGCAGTGATTGCTAAGATCCATACCATAGATTGGACGGTGGAGCTCCTCAAAACTGATACAATGATTGCAGGGATGCGCAACAACTGGTAAATTATGCAGTCAATTTAGTGTATTGATTAAAGCAAAAGTGATGGATTTTGTGATTCATTTCAAGATCACCACAATAAATAAAGAACTAAGATTGGTGCAAACTGATAGCCTCCGTTTGGATACAGACTATAAATGAAAATTATTTCACTATTCAATTTATTTTTATTACTAATTATGAGTCTCACTGCACTTTTTTGGTATTATTCATAGGTCCCATTATATTATTTCAACTAACTTTTATCTTTATTTATAGTACTTTTGACAATAAATTTTCAGTTTCAGCAAAATAAGCGGTATTCAAACAGACTCTAATGGTTATGAATTGTAGGTATGGATTGTTGGGAAAGAAATTCAAGGACACATTTGGGCATGTTGGAGGAGCCATCTTGGGAGGTTTGGTGGGTCTAAAAAAACCTAATAATCATGGTGTTCCTTATTCATTAACTGAAGAGTTTGTTAGTGTTTATCGAATGCACTCACTTCTACCTGATTATTTAGACCTTAGGGACATTTTGGCTGCACCAGGACCCAACAAATCTCCACCGTTGAGCGAAAGGTATAATTCTCTTCGACATAGCATCAAAAATTAGCCCATGAAAGTATGGGAAATATTTTTTTTTTGGTAAACAATGGGAAATATTTGTATACCATATGTTTTATCCTCATTATTTATTGCTTTTCAGGATTCCTATGCCAAATTTGATTGGTCACAAGGGAGAACAGGCCTTGGCAGATATTGGGTTCTCAAAGCAAATAGTCTCTATGGGCCACCAAGCTTCTGGGGCCCTAGAGCTTTGGAACTACCCTATGTGGCTTAGGGACATTATCCCACAAAACGTGGATGGCCAAGATAGGCCTGATCATGTGGACCTACCAGCTCTTGAAGGTAATATACTACCTAAAGCATGGAGGTAATCCTGAATTTTTTTAATTAATGGAATTTTTTTAATAAAGTTCTCTAGGTGCAGTGCAATAAATTCTCCAACCAAATTAAAGACATGGTTGTATTGAATATTGATCGATGAAACATTAATAGTAGAAAAGTGCATGTTTATAACATTTTCCTTTTTCACAATATTTTTATAATAAATTTTAAGTGGTAAGTTATTACTAGTTCTAATTTGATTCCACAATTGAAATTATTTTTTTGGCTGTCCATAGTAGCAAAAAATAATCCACCATATAAAATTTGTTGTGAAAGTATTATGAAAATGTTATGAACATAATATTTTTCTTAATATTATTATTTTTTATAAGAATAATTAACTGTTTTGAATTTGATTGAATAATTTATGTATTGCACCTAAAAACAACTATACTTAAATTTTACCTTAATTAATTTACCAAGTTCTATATATATGATGTGAAACACAATTCTCATGCTCTATAATGCAGTCTATAGGGACAGGGAAAGGAAAGTCGCAAGGTATAATGAATTTCGTAGGGCCCTACTATTGATACCTATTTCGAAATGGGAAGATTTGACAGATGACGATGAAGCTGTTCGAGTGCTTGAAGAAGTGTACGGTCATGATGTTGAAGAGCTTGACTTGCTTGTGGGTCTCATGGCAGAGAAGAAAACTAAAGGATTTGCCATTAGCCAGACAGCTTTTGTAATATTCTTAATAATGGCAAGCAGGTAATTATAAAACAAATGCACGAATATGTAAGAAAAATGGGTTCAATTATTCATAAAAATATTAGAGGTGAAAAAAATTTCTGACTAATCTTTGTGTAACGCTATGCGAGTAGAGAAATTTGAGTACATAAAGCAAAATTAGAGGTAAATAAAGTGCCTATCTATGTAAAAACTAACAAATATCCTTACTTCATATTTAGTTACATAATCAAATTGATACTGCATAAATCTAAACCATGGAATGCCATTTTTAGTTTTTAATTTTTTGGTTTAGTAGGTGGTAATCCATGTTAGTGTTACTATAACATATTGAATTTTGGGTGGGGTGTTCTATAACTTGAAATTTTGGGTTGGCATGCATGTAGGAGGCTGGAGGCAGATAGGTTCTTCACAAGCAACTTCAATGAGGAAACATACACGAAAAAAGGATTTGAATGGGTTAATAACACAGAGAGCTTGAAGGATGTACTTAGCCGTCATTACCCAGAATTGGTGAAGAAATGGATGAACTCTACAAGTGCTTTCTCGGTGTGGGATTCACCTCCAAATTCTCACAATCCAATTCCACTCCTCCTTCGTGTTCCTCAATGAATCTAATCTACCACTCTCTTGTATTTGGATTAAATAAGTTATAATCTCTATTTTATTTAACCTTCTATAGCTATTTGTGACTTTGAAATGGAAAGTTTCCCATTAATGATTAGGATTTATTTGAAGTAAATTAACGGTAAAGATGTGTCACCACATTTTTAAAAAACAATAACTAATGCTATCAAAGAAACAAGATACCTAACTATAGACATGAGGTACCTAAGAATGCCATTACATGTTATTAGGTTATCACTTGAATTACACTCACAATTTCTTTTAATATTTATATATATTGTTGTAGTATATTTCTCTCTCTCTCTCTCTCTCTCTCTCTAAATTATTATTTTTGTTTTCTATTTTAATATGGTATCAAAGTTATGTTTCAACACTAAAAACCTTACAATATAATTAACACATTATAGTGTTTCCAAAGGAGACACATTAATTATGGTTTAAATCTAAGGAAAGACCCAAAGCCTCTATCTTAGAGGAAGATTTTTGAAAACATCTCCTTTTGGATAAACACTTGCCCCTTGAATAGCAATCAAGACAACTTAGAGCATTTACATTGGTTCGTGCAAAAAAATCTATCTATTTTAGCGTAAGAATTTACTTTTTCTATTTTGTATGTATTTGGATTTGCGTCACGTCTACTGCGTTTGCGTTTGCATTTTTTTTTTTTTATGCGTTTTGCTTTAGGCCAGGGGACAATTATCGCTGTTCACACACTGTAGTAGTACTGTTCACACACTGTAGTAGTACTGTTTATAGGACCCACAATAAAATATTAAAAATGGGTCCCACAGTACTTTTTACATATTTAAAAATTATTTTGCTACATGTTTTCAGTTTTCAGTTTCACCAAAAATAAGTTGTATCCAATGGACCCTTTATATACTCACTTTTCAAAACTTTTTTTATATACTCACTTTTCAAAACATCTCATATCCCACATTACATTAAAATATCAAGTTTTCTTGATTTTTTGTAATTGTTTTTCTTTCTTCATACACAACAATCACCATCCACTTTCTTCTTTTATCCTCGGAATACGTAAAGAGAAAATAAAAAACTAAATGCAAAGTGAATAATATCAATGTAAATTTATACAATTTTACCTTGACTGATGTAGATGATTTTGGAACTTAAATGTGTAAAATTGATGCATTTTCTATTTTGCATGCTCTTAGAAATTTACTAGAATCCACAACTAAGGGTGTGTTTGTTTGGAGGTGAAATAAGATGAATGGAAAACTTTGGAGAGAAAATAGGAAGTAAAACTTTTTGAGTTTGTTTGGTTGGATGGAGATGAAAGAAAATAAATAGTGGGCCCAGGTGTTTTCTCCCTAGGTCCACCAAAAAGTTTTCTCCCTAAAATGGAGAGAAAATCAAAAGGAGAAAATAAGACTACTTAATGGATAAAAATGCCCATGTCCATTTTTATTTTTTCCCTCTAGACATTGCTTTTTTGTTTTTTCATTTTTTGATTTCTTGGGCTGTGGGTGGACACGTTGCCTCCTTTTTCTTTTTTCTTTTTTTTTTTGGGTTTAATTAGACGTGATTTTTATTTTTTAATAAATTGGGTGATTGCTTTTTCTTTTTTTTCTTTTTTTTTTTTATTTATCACTTTTTTGTATTAATTGGCTATCATTTTTTAACAAGGATTTATGAGTAAATTTATACAAACTCATTTTTTCCATCCCTCTACTTTTCCACTCCCAACCAAACAAAAAAGAGAAAATTTAAAATCTTTTCTATCTTTTCATTTTTTTTCATCCTCCCATAATTTTCTATTTTCCTACTTTTTCACCCCTCCAACTAAACGGACGTTAAGAATAGCATCAATAGCATCTGGCCTTAAATTCTTTTGACAACTTACCCAAAAAAAACGAAAAAAAAATAATAATATAAAAGTTTCTATCTCTATATGTGACAAAATAAGTTCGAGAGGGGTGAGAGGTATTAATGTCTTTTTACATTACATTGCTTTAAGTCTTTTTAACAACTGCACAAGACAAGACAAGACCAGACACATATTTAATGCGATAAAATGACAAGTTTGAATGTTCAATTAGTGTATAAAACACCTTGAACGTTTAGACCCTCAATTTACAAATTACCAATTCAAGTTTAATATCAAACAATTAATGTGCAGAATATGAACATAAGCTTAAAACAAAATTGATAAACAATCTAAACCAAATAAAATCACATCCACAACAGAAATTAAATGAAAAAGATTAAGGGAAGAGAGATGCAAACACAAAGACAACACAACGATGTATTATCGAAGAGGAAACCGAAACCCTCAGCGTAAAACATTTCCGCTGCCCTTCAAGCGGTGAATAATCCACTAAAGAATGTAGTTGGGATACATGAACAACAGAAGACCCTCCAAGCCTAATCTACTCACTGTACCTAAGCCCTCTAAGCTCCTATTCCAATGAGGTTACGCCGAACCTATTTCTTCTTTAGCTTACCGAATTCCGCTATATACCATAGCATCAACCAATATGAAATTGGTCTCTTCTTAACTGCTTCCCAAACCACCAAACAACCTTCTCACAGATATGAGTATGATGAGAAAAGGTTTTGGTAATGTACCTCTCAATGATGTAACAATGGAGAGGAAGAGAGTAGAGGAATTTGAAGAGTCTCTATGTGAAGATTGTGAATGAGCCAATCTTGTTTTTCTCTAGGGTTTTTCTCTCAAAATTCTCTCTAGAAGCTCCCTACATTTCGTGGGTATAAGGGGTATATATACTAGGGTGAAAGTGGAATGCGAAGAGTCAGTTTTTCAAAATAGAGCTGGCGACTTGGCCTCGCCGCGAGGTAACTGAATGGCCAGTCTGTACTTTTTGTCCTGTAGTGCTCCAGCTGGCATGACGCTTCAACTTTTGGCATGCTTGGCACGTGTGCAACTTCTGGCAGCTTGCAAGCCGCGAGCCGCCCGCGAGATCCAGTTGCGAGTCCCTGCTTCTTTGCACAATCTTGAGCATTTCTTCACATTCTCTCACACATTGTCCTTACATGATTCCCACCTAAATACAGAGTTACTAATTGCTAAAATACAAGTAAATTTGGCACGAAATAAAGCCAACAAGATGGTTGATAAAATTCAACCTTACAAAGTTATTCAGAGTATGACCACGATTAATTGAACACTCATTTTCAAAACTATGTTATAAAAATTGGTATGGAATTAGTTGTGGTGGTAAATTTTTTTAAAAATGCCATGTGGTGGTGCTACTCAAGCCACACACTTCTGCCGGACGCATCAAAAATTAATACTTAAAAAAAATGAATATGACACATTGACAAACCATGAATTTTGGTTGGCCAAATTGATATAGGATTTTATTATGACATTTGTCTGTAATTGAAATTTCTTAGAAGGTTGTTGAAGTAGTTATAATGGTTTATTGTTTTCACACGCACAAGTCCCTCCCCCACTTTTGGTGACCACATATATAGAGGTCCCGCTTGCGATTATACTTCACAAGAGATTTTGTGAGCAAGAACGATAGACTTTGTTGTCTGTAATTATGGCCTTGGTTAGGGCTTTCCTAACTGCACCTCTCTATCTATTCATCCACAAAGACTTTCATGAAGCTGTTGCAAAGATGACTCTCATAGACACTTTCCTCTTCTTTGTAAATAAAATCTCACCTTATATTTCTTTAAGGCTCAATCATTTTTATTTCAAGACACACCTGTTGTGACATTATGTTTCATGTTTTCATGCAGATTGTGCACTCCGCTGATAAGTTCTGCAAATGACACCGCTTACCAGTGATCATTGGTCTGGTTTATCTGCTTATCCGTCGACACCTTTACCAGAAGTACAATTTGTTTAACGTTGAACCTTCAGTTGGTGATCAGTTTGACCCCAAGGATTATCCATATCGGACAGTAGACGGAAAATACAACGATCCCTCCAATTCTAATGCAGGCAAAGTAGAAACTTTGTTTGGCTGAAATGTTCTCTCAGTTGATCAAAAGGATAAGGTATTAAAAAACCAAAAGGTTATAGTATTTCTTTGTTGGACTATATGAGTACTATCATATCATATCTACTCTAATAAATAACAGTGGGATGCATTAAATTGAATTCCTTACGGTTGATGTTGAATAAGGAACTTTTCTTTTCTTGATTGGAATTAGGAACTTGAGTTCAAATTCCAATTAAACGAAAAATTAATTGATATCTTAATTTTATTATAACAAAAAGATAATTAATTATTATGACGTTGATGATTGAGACCATGGGTCTGTTTGGATAGAACTTATTTCGCTAAAGCTGAAAACTGAAACACTGTAGCAAAATAATTTTTAAATATGTAAATAGTACAGTGGGACTCATTTTTGATGAAAAAGTTTATTAAAAGTGGAGTTTGTGGGACCCGTGAACAGTGCGTAAGTGCACTGTTCACAAAAGACTGGGTCAACAGTTGCGGCTGAAAAAAAAAAAAAAAAAAAAAAAAACGTAGACGCAGCACGTTTAAGTGCTATCCAAACCAACACCATAAGTTCAAATCTACCGTATTTATAATTTTTTTTTTCAATTAGTCATAGGTTCAAATCTATCACTTTTTTTTTATTGGGGGAAAAAAATTTCTACCCATGGTCTATGTGATGTCTCATTGTATATTACGACTAGTGGCAAAACCAAGAATTTGTGTTTAAGGGGGCTGGATAAAAAGGAAAATGATTAATATTTTTTATCAGTATATGTTATAGAGTTCAATTAATGATGTCTTAATGCATTGGTTAAAGTTAATGTTAGGTAGTTTAAAAGTTATAAGTTATAACTCAATAAAGTTTACCTTGTCCATAAATGTAATTCACAAATTCCTAACAGCTTAAACTTTGGGACACTCGGTAATTTAACATGGTATCAGAGCAGGAGATCCTGAACTCGATCCCTGGCTTTCCTCTACCTCCCATTTAAAATGTTAAACTTCCACTTGTTGGGCCCCCCACTTACCACTTATTAAGGGGAAGTTTAGGCCCACAAGTGAGGGAGAGTGTTAGACTTATGGTTAAGTGATTAAATTCATAATTTTCTAACAGTTTAAACTATGGGACAATTGGTATTTAACCTTGATTTGAAAATTGAATTGTAAACCATTAAATATAATAATTATGATTAAAAATTACTAATAAGTTAAAAAATTTTAAAAATTAGAATAGCAATCAATGAAAGCATAAAAAAATCAAATAACAAATAAGACATTACATTGATATATTACTTATTTTTATGAAGGTGATAACAATAAACAATTTATATGTTAGATAATATATAAGTAAAATAAGTAATATATCAATGTAATATATCAATGGTGGTGCAGTTTTTTGAGGATCAAGAAGAATTGTGCACAGCAATGCAATCTTCTTCCATGATTAAAGCAGAAGTAAGGCAGAGGAGTTATTTTTGATTGAGGAAGAGGGAAATTTGAAATCCTTTTTTGTCTCTTTTTTGTTAATTTTTTCCTTTTTTGTCTCCTCTTTTTGGTGAAATAATTGTTAAAATTATGTGTATGTTTTAGATTTTCTTATAAAATTACTACATTTTTTGAAAAGATAATACTATTTAGGAACATATAACAAATTTAATAGGGAGATTTTGGGGGGGGGGGGGGGGAACTAATAAAAATTATTAGTAACACAATTTATATATTTAAGGCAATTTTTTTTTTAATAAAATTAAGAGAGATTTAAAAGACCATTCTAACTGAAATTCTATAGTGTGCTTCTACGGTTCTACCACTGTTATTTCTTTTATTTTGAGATATGCACCATTTTGTTTCACCACATGACAATGGTAGTTTTTTTTTTTTTCCACTCGTTTGTTTTCATTTTCAAAATTTATTCATTTAAATTATTAAGATAATTCACTTCATATTGAACTTGTGGGGCCCGACAACAGATGGGCCAGATCCACCTATTCACGGGGATACTTAAGGCCCAAGCCGAGGAGGATAGTAGTCCCAGCCCAATAAACACAAAGCACTAATGGGCCATAGAAGCCGCCGAGGAAGGTACAGCCCTCGGTTAGCCCAGAGCTACACTAAGGAAAGGGGCAAAAGTGGTATAGGGATAATCTTGTAAGAAATCTAAAATATCTAGGAAAGGCTGCCAATACTACCGGCCCTAGACAGAGCTTTGCCTCTCACAGAGTCGTGTTTCTTTGGCCTACTCAACCACTCCCAGCAACTCAGGTCTGAAACTGATGGGACAGGTGTCAGTCTTGGAAAGTCCGACCCTACACGTGGACGAAGGAAATTGAATGCATGCTAATATAAAAGGAAAATATACAACCTAAAGATGAGGGGGATTCTTCTGGAAAGAAGAAAGACCTAAAGGGGTGAACACCTCTAGATCATGCATGAACAACTCAACTAAACCACGGCTGAGTAAACATGGTTTAGCCTTTCGACCCCATTCTCTACAAATGATATTGTACGGGTCCATTTACGTGTGAACCCAACCCTACCGTGGGCCCACGCGAACTGTGTCCCTACAATTGGCGCCGTCTGTGGGGAGGCTTGCATGTTAGCTCGAGCGATGGTGAAGTTGAGCTTCCGTCGAACAAGGGGCTACGAAGGTGCCTATATCACCGGCGACACATTACTGATGTTCCAACATAAGCTCTTACTAGGGGCTACGTTCCACGTCGTCGACGACATAGACAAGCCTAGGGGCTTCAAACACCAGGCCAGCTCCCCCCACCTTGTTCGAAGAGTCAAGCCTTCAGAAAACAAGCAAATAAAAAGAAACAAAAGCAAGTTTTGGACAGAACCAAGGCCTTGCATGGTCCTCGGACCCAAGCCTCTGGGGAAACCAACTACTTACAAAGAAAAAGCAAGTTTTGGACAGAACCAAGGCCTTGCATGGTCCTCGGACCCAAGCCTCTGGGGAAACCAACTACTTACAAAGAAAAAGCAAGTTTTGGACAGAACCAAGGCCTTGCATGGTCCTCGGACCCAAGCCTCTGGGGAAACCAACTACTTACAAAGAAAAAGCAAGTTTTGGACAGAACCAAGGCCTTGCATGGTCCTCGGACCCAAGCCTCTGGGGAAACCAACTACTTACAAAGAAAAAGCAAGTTTTGGACAGAACCAAGGCCTTGCATGGTCCTCGGACCCAAGCCTCTGGGGAAACCAACTACTTACAAAGAAAAAGCAAGTTTTGGACAGAACCAAGGCCTTGCATGGTCCTCGGACCCAAGCCTCTGGGGAAACCAACTACTTACAAAGAAAAAGCAAGTTTTGGACAGAACCAAGGCCTTGCATGGTCCTCGGACCCAAGCCTCTGGGGAAACCAACTACTTACAAAGAAAAAGCAAGTTTTGGACAGAACCAAGGCCTTGCATGGTCCTCGGACCCAAGCCTCTGGGGAAACCAACTACTTACAAAGAAAAAGCAAGTTTTGGACAGAACCAAGGCCTTGCATGGTCCTCGGACCCAAGCCTCTGGGGAAACCAACTACTTACAAAGAAAAAGCAAGTTTTGGACAGAACCAAGGCCTTGCATGGTCCTCGGACCCAAGCCTCTGGGGAAACCAACTACTTACAAAGAAAAAGCAAGTTTTGGACAGAACCAAGGCCTTGCATGGTCCTCGGACCCAAGCCTCTGGGGAAATCAACTACTTAAATGGAAGAGCTGTGTTACATGGACTCTCTAGTCTGCTTTTGAACCCTTAACACTAAAGGGACCAATATGGAATGGATTAACAAGTTTTCAAAAGCACCACCAAAGTCACGCAACGTTTGGTCGTGCTCTTAGATGAATTATTCAAAGTTCGACACCCTCAGACGATATTCTCACACTTATTGCAGAGCGTTCAATCGACATCTCGAGTCCTTGCCCTGAATACTGCCAAGGAGAAACACACACATGGAGTACACCAACTCACAAAGTAGTTCTATCAAAGGAACAACATTCAGAATAAATAAAGAAATCGTCATTTCTTACTAAAGCAAAAAGACAGTACAATGTACAATGAAAAGCTAGAACCGGTCTGTGTCAAAGTTCACTACATGACCAAAAGAAAGGAAGATACAAGAAAATAAGTAAAAGCCGAGGAAGTAGGTCAGAGGAGAAGTTGGCTACAGCTCCAAGACCTTGTTCTTCTTCAAAGCTCTCACTTGCCCACAACTCAAACAGCGAAAGAGATCCAACTTGAACCTGACACCATTGAAGAAAAGGTGTAGGGAGTTGAAGGTGGTGGGGCTTTCTCTAAATATACGCCTACCGCAAAGCGGAGGCGCTGAGGGAGGAAAACCCTTCTTCTGCCGTACCAAAACTCTGGCATGAACAGAACCTGCTTCGGATTTTGACTAAAAGAGGGGACGATTCTTTTCCCTCTCGGCGGAGAGGGAGTATTCTCCTGAATTTGTGCTTCCTGCGCCCATGTCTTATGGTAGTAAGCCTCATGAAGACACGATGCTTCTGCGGCGGAGGAAGTTCTTTATTCCCAACCCTCGTTTTCAACATGTTATGCCAAGAAAGGAGAGCTCCGGATGTGGGGAGCGTGATGTGAGAGAAAACTGAAAGAAGGGGTGTTATATATAACGCAACCATCTCTCCCTCCTATTTATTTGAAAAGACAAGATGATGGTAGTCAACTCATGCAGCGTCCCAAGGAGCACTACAGACAAAGTGGTCTTGGCTCAACTTCCAACATCGACTGCAACCACAAGATTAAAAAGCCTCGTAAAGGCGCATTTCGGTCATCGTGACATCAGAGAGTACCACGTGGCCAGAAGTTGCAGAAATATCTCTTAATTCATAGTCTAGGTGGATTCGTGGACCCGGGGCCGCTTGGCGTAAGGGCCCAGGTACCTTGGCCGACGCGGAGCAGCGGCCATGGCCGAGGACAGTCACTTTTGGGCGAATCGGGAAATGCTCAAAGATAAGGGAAACCAAGTACTGGTGCGGACATTGGTCTCGGACAGAACCTAAGGCTCGCATGGTCCTCGGACCCATGCTAAAAGGTAAAACTCAATACCGACAAAACCCAAGTCTCGGACTCATGCCTCCGAGAAAACTCAAGTACGTAAGATAAAACGTATAAGTCCTGAACAAAGCCCAGGTTTGGCAAAGTCCTCGGACTTAAGCTTCTTTGGAAGTCAGCTGCCCTAATGAAGGGATTCTTTTCGGCTTAAATAATGGAAAAGGTTAATGCTCACGCCTCGTGGAGATGGCAGAGCAACCTAATGATCGTCAACCTAAGGAGGCCATTCATCCGAGAGGTAACATGTCCTCGGGTAAATACTTCTCACACCTAATCGGACATTTGACACCCATCACTGCTAATTTTAAGATAAGTCTCATTCCTTACTGGTCGGACTGTTATATTGAATAATAATTTTGTTAAAATTATCGTGGCATCATTTTATCAACGATTACTTCGTCCTTAGTCATTATTGATTCAAATTCTATACTATTATGCCGAGCAGCGCTTTCGCATTTGTTAGAATATATAAACAAGACATAAGAAATAGAGTAACACTATCTTTTATTAATATGAAAATTTGTTACAACGTACAAGGAAGGGCTTAAACAAGCCTATACAAAAAATGAACTGCAAAAACAATAACAATATCTGTAATACAAATAAGTAAACCATCAGGTGTCTTTTGAATCTGCCTTCAAGGTCTCTCTGAAATCCATGCCTCAGTACTGCTCATATCAGGAGAAGAACCTTATACAAAAATAATGAAGGACAAGGAAGAAGAATTGGAACACATGGAAGCACTCCAGCAAGCTCTTGTTGCTGAAGAAAGCAAGGGAAAAAGAAGATGGAGGACATAAACGGGAAGGAGGAGAAGAAGAGTGAAGCAATGAAAAGAAAGTAAAAGGAGCAAAAGAGGGAGAAGGGGAGCCTAATTAGGTATGCTCATGAGAGAGCAGATGGAGATGACAAGGGAGGTTTTCGACTCAGTCACACCAGAAATGGGGTATGACGAGTCCCTGCTTCGGATTTTGGCTAAAAGAATGGGGAGACAAACCTTGAGTCTCCACCATCCTTGTCCCGACCGAGCCATCTCAAGTTTCGTTAAGATATGGTGTTTCAGGGAAAGGAGGGATTCATTCATGGTTGATCACTGTGGTGGACGTGTTATCAAATGAGGGATAACCAGAGGGAAGAGGCGGATTCTGGGAAAAGTCTAAGGGATTCGCATATGAGAGAATCACCCTCTTATCTTCTCTCTTTATATAGGGGAAAAAGACGAGGGTACGTGACACGTTCCGATCCTCTAAGAAATCTGCTAGTAAATGCAAAACCGTTTCGTTTCTCCAAGCCATCCTTAACCGATAGAGTTAAGAGACCTCGTAAAAAGAAGACATTAAAAGCGCACTACGGCTATCCAAACGGAATAAACGCCTCATGCGTAAGTCAAGGGAATTGTCACGTAGACCGGCGCATTACTTGGGGAGGTGAGAAGTCGCTGACGTTGATCAAGGGCCGAACTTAATAAGCCGCAATAAAGTCTCGGTATTATCAAAACCCACCTTTCCAACCGAAGAGTTGGATAGCAGGGTTTTGAGGGGCTATTGTGGGGCCCGACAACAGATGGGCCAGATCCACCTATTCACGGGGATACTTAAGGCCCAAGCCGAGGAGGATAGTAGTCCCAGCCCAATAAACACAAAGCACTAATGGGCCATAGAAGCCGCCGAGGAAGGTACAGCCCTCGGTTAGCCCAGAGCTACACTAAGGAAAGGGGCAAAAGTGGTATAGGGATAATCTTGTAAGAAATCTAAAATATCTAGGAAAGGCTGCCAATACTACCGGCCCTAGACAGAGCTTTGCCTCTCACAGAGTCGTGTTTCTTTGGCCTACTCAACCACTCCCAGCAACTCAGGTCTGAAACTGATGGGACAGGTGTCAGTCTTGGAAAGTCCGACCCTACACGTGGACGAAGGAAATTGAATGCATGCTAATATAAAAGGAAAATATACAACCTAAAGATGAGGGGGATTCTTCTGGAAAGAAGAAAGACCTAAAGGGGTGAACACCTCTAGATCATGCATGAACAACTCAACTAAACCACGGCTGAGTAAACATGGTTTAGCCTTTCGACCCCATTCTCTACAAATGATATTGTACGGGTCCATTTACGTGTGAACCCAACCCTACCGTGGGCCCACGCGAACTGTGTCCCTACAGAACTCTAATACCAAAATTCCTAGGAAATCTAAAGATGTTTCATTATCTATTTTTAAAAAATTACAATCTAAAATAAATATTTATTTCGTCAAAAGTTATTTTATATATATATATATATAGAGAGAGAGAGAGAGAGAGAGAGAGAGAGAGAGACGTGCAACACTCCATCACATAAAAAAAGATTTTGGGTACTGAGTATATGTAATTCCCCTCTTACATATGGTTGAAATTCACCTACGTACGTAAGAGTGCGATTACGTGTGCTCGTTAAACCATATATGCTCTTTACGCATAGTTCACAATGAGTATTGTAGGGGCATTGGGCTAGGAGCTCATTATCTATGTAGATATTGGGCCTGAGGCCTAATCTGAGGACGAGAGGTCGTCCGAGGAAGAGTAAACGTTGTCAAGGGAGCCCGTGTTGGTAAATGAAGAAGTTAGTTTTGGTCATAATGGTCCAAGAGGGTGGGCCGAGGATGAATGCCTCCTCGACTAACCAAGGCCGAGGTCAGAAGAAGTGGTAAACTGTCTAAGGGAACGTTCTAGGAAGTTCTGTTGGTATGGATGGGCATTGCAGAAACATAGGACAGGGGGAAGTCCTATAATATCAAAGGAGAAAGCTGCTACCACCGCATTAAATGCTCTGCAACTAACTCTCTAATCGCATTAATATGGAGGTGATACCTGAACAGTGATTTTCAGCTTTACAGTTACTACATGAAGACTTATGAAAGGTGCTGATAGGATAGGGATCAACATCAACCATCTGGCCTGCACGTGAAGGGTAAAGATGAGGAGAGAAGAGAGTATAAAAGGGGAAGGAAGTAGTCGGGGAGAGGGATCAAGAAAGAAGAGGAAAACATTGTAGCAATCAAGAATCAAATTTGTAGCCAAACTTGTGAGAATTATATAAGAACTGATCTCCTAGGATTGCGCCGATGAAGATTTTCTCTAGTTTAAATCAATCTAATTACCTGTTCTTATCATTTGAATCTACTTTATTGGTTGTCCATTTCATTTTATCCCAGTTTTTCAACACACTCTTTGTAAATTCATTGTTTTAGGCTAAGAAGTCAAATCTAGTCCTTACAATTGGTGCTGTATGTGGGAAATTCTGGTGTTACAGTGAGTCTGACGTCCAACCATGGTGGATTTAGGTCCAAATCAGGTAGAATCTAGGGGGTCCTAACGTGAAGATTACTTTGTCAATCTTGAGCGAAGAAGAGACCGGGAGGGGAGTATGCATACTACCCAAACTAGTAGAAGCCATTCTCGGGGTGGTAACCATTTCTCCCATGAAGAAAATACCAAAGCCATGCAGCAGAAGATTGATCAGTTGAAAAGGGAGCTGCGCCATGAGCAGAGAAGGCGAACTCCCTTCCTTTCTGATTTCTCTTCTAGCAAAGAAGAGGATGGCTGTTATAGGCGGAGATCAAGGACTCCTCCCAGTGAGTCTTTCTCGTATGATAAGGAATACTACCATGAGTACAGAAACATAAACTTATCTTCCAAAGGCCTAGGGAATGATGCGATGAGCAGAGCACTCAAACAAATTTTCAGATCACCTTTTACGCATAAGGTTGAGGAAGGGAGACTTCCTCAGTGGTTCACTTAGCACACTTTCACCATATACAACGGTTGTACAGACCCTGTGGAACACGTAAGTCACTTTAATCAGAGGATGGTTGTACACTCCAAGAACGAGACCTTGATGTGTAAGGTATTTCCAACTAGCTTGGGGCTTGTAGCAATAAGGTGGTTCGATGGTTTGGGCACAGGTTCTATTGGCTCTTTCGAGGAGCTTACCCGAGCGTTTGGCTCTCGTTTTATTATGTGTAGTAGGGTTTCTCTGTTGTCCATGTCCATGCAAGAGGGTGAGACTTTGAAAACATACTCGGACAAGTACTGGGAGATGTTTAATGAGATTGATGGGGATTTTGATGACGTGGCCATAAGGACCTTCAAGGTTGGACTGCCCACTAAGAATGATTTGAGAAAGTCCTTGACTAAGAAGCCGATCAGGAATGTTCGTCAGCTTATGGATCGCATCGATGAGTATAAGCGGGTCGAGGAAGACCAGCAGCAAGGCAAAGGGAATGGTAAGGTTATCCCTCAGGAGATGAGGGATTTCAGGTCGGACCGATACAACAACAATAGACCTCAAAGGGATTTCACGGGACAATCTGAATCTATGGCCCCTTAGGCGATCAACATTGTGTTCTGAGAACCAATGCATCAAGTCTTGGAGAAGCTCAAGAACGAGCCATACTTCAAATGGACAAAAAAATGGGAAAAGACCCCTTGAGGCGCAACCAAAGGCTCCATTGCCAATACCACCAGGAGCGAGGACATACCATCAAGGATTGCAAAACTCTGTGGAACCACCTGGAGCAACTAGTCAGAGAGGGAAGGTTACATCAGTTTTTGTATCACCCCAATGGACAAGGAGACCAGTTAAGGTCAGGGGCTCAAGGGAACACTTCTTCAAGGCCCCCGTTAGGTACAATTAATGTCATCTTTGCTGCATCTGGGAGGACCTATTCTCATCCTTCCAGGGTGATGTCTGTAGCTCGGTTGATAGTCGAGGAGCCTAATTCTAAGCCGAAGAGGGCTAGAGTAGAGATCCGATCGGCCTTGGGTTTTTCGAATAAAGACAAGATGGGAACCATCCAGCCACACAATGATGCTTTGGTGGTCACCCTCAGAATATGAGGGTATGATGTGAAGAAGGTGATGGTAGACCAGGGCAGTGGTGCAGAGATTATGTACCCTGATTTGTACAGAGGGCTAAACTTGAAGTCTGAGGACCTGATAGCTTATGATTCACCTCTGGTGAGCTTTGATGGGAAATTTGTCATTCCAAAGGGTCAAATTAGGTTGTCCATGCAGGCAGGGTCAGAGGTTGTTGAAGTGGACTTCATTGTAGTGGATGCATATTTCCCCTACATGGCCATTGTGGCCAGGCCTTGGCTTCCCTAGGGGCCGTCTCTTCCACTCTGCATTTGAAGGTGAAGTATCCATTAAGGGACCGGATTGAAGAGCTTGTGGGGAGTTAGTCCATGGCCAGATAATGTCTCGTGGCCGCAATTATGCACTAGCCTACAGCTGAATCCTTGACTTCTGCTGAGGGGGGACTTATAGCAGTCAAAGTCTTCGGTGTTACTTGCCGATGGACCAGTCGAGGAGGAAAAGTGTGAGGATTTAGAGAAAGTTGTCGTAGGTGATGACTCGAAGAAGTTTTTTCAGGTTAGGGCTGAGCTACCTCCTCAGGAGAAGGAAGAGCTAATAGAGTTTCTCAAAAGAAACATTGACATGTTCGCATGGAATGCTTATAAAGCTCCAGGGGTGGATCCGAGTTTCATCTGTCATCATTTGAATGTTAATCCATCAGCCACCCCCAAAAAGCAACCATCTCGGTGCTCATTTAAGGATCATTCTGACGCTATCAAAGATGAGGTGATGAAGTTTAAACAGGCTGGGGCTATCAAACAAGTTTTCTACCCTAAGTGGCTAGCCAATACTATGGTTGTGAAGAAGAAAAATGGAACGTGGTAGGTATGCGTGGACTTCACAGACCTAAACAAGGCTTGCCTAAAAGATCATTTCCCTATATCTTGGATAGATCAGTTAGTGTATGCCACTGTGAGTCATTCTCAGATGAGCTTTTTGTACGTCTTTCAAGGCTACCACCAGATACCTTTAGCCCAGGAAGATCAGGAGAAAACAGCTTTCATCACTCCTATTGGAAACTACCATTACAAGGTAATACCTTTTGGATTGAAAAATGCAGAGTCCACTTATCAGAGGATGGTGACTAGGACGTTTGAATCATAGTTAGGCAAGAATATTGAAGTATATATAGACGACATGGTAGTGAAGAGTAAGTTGAAATCTGAGCATGTTAACAACCTTAGCAATATCTTTGAGATCTTGAGGAGACATAAGCTATGGTTCAACGCTTCTAAATATTCTTTTGGTGTTAGATCAGGGAAGTTCTTGGGGTACATGGTTACACATCGCGGAATTGAAGTTAACCCCGACCAAATTAAAGCAATAAAAAATTTACAACCACCTCGGAATCCCAACGAGGTCCAGAAGTTAACAGGGATGACTGTCACCCTAAACCGATTCATTTCTCGGTCAGCGGACAGGTGTAAACCTTTCTTTTAATTATTGAACAAGTGGAAGGGATTTGAATGGACTGAGGAGTGTGTCCTGGCTTTCCGATAGTTGAAGGAGTATCTTTCCCGGCCACCCATTATGTCCAAACCCGAGGTGGATGAGGTTTTGTTCACCTATATTGATGTGGCTTCCCATGCGGTAAGCTTGGTACTTGTACAGGTTGATAGTGGTGTACAGAGGCTAGTCTATTATGTGAGCAAGTCACTTCATGAAGCCGAGGTTCGTTACTTACCCCTGGAGAAGGCCATTTTGGTAGTTGTACATGCTACGCGTAAATTCCCCCACTACTTTCAATCACACACGGTTGTTGTCCTAACCCAACTTCCACTTAGATCTCTACTTCAAAGCGCTGGTTACACTGGGAGGATTGCCAAATGGGGTACGATCCTCGGAGCTTTTGACATCAAGTACATGCCTTGGACCTTTATCAAGGGTCAGGTCCTCGCTGACCTGGTGGCTGAGTTTGTCGAAACCCCATTAGAAGATAGGTTGGAGGAGCAAAACATGGATGGAAAATCAGTTGGTGTAATCTCCTTACAAGAACCTTTGTCTTGGAAGGTCTACCTCCTTGAGATTGGCCTTCTTGACCACAAACAATGAAGTTGAGTAAGAAACTTTGTTGGTAGGGATGACCATGGTTCAGAAGATGGGTGGAAAAGCAGTGGAAATGTTCTCTAACTCAAGACTGGTAGTGGGCCAAGTTCAAGGAGAGTTAGAAGCTAGAGATCTCAGAATGCAGGAATATTTGAATCAGGTTAGACATTTACAGTCTGGATTTCAGTCATTTAATTTGTCACAAATCCATAGAAGTAGGAATACACATGCTGACTCTCTTACCACGTTGGAAACATCCTCGGCACAAAACTTACTTCGAGTGATCCTTATGGAAGACTTGTGTAAACCTACTAAAGTAGGGGGAGATGGGGTTTATGTTCATCAAATAAGGGTGAGGCCTAGTTGGATGGATGGATTCTATTGTCCTATTCCTTAAGGAAGATGTCCTGCTTGAGAGTAAGTTCGAAGTTGACAAGGTACAGAGGAAAGCTCCTCGGTTTTGGTTGTCCGAGGACTAAAAGTTGTATAAGAGATCCTTTTCTAGCCCATATTTGCTATGCATACACCCTAAAGCAGTTGAGCTACTTCTAGAAGAATTACATGAAGGGATTTATGGAAGCCACACGAGGGGTAGATCTTTGTCTCATAGAGCCCTTACTCAGGGGTATTGGTGGCCAAATATGCAGAGGGAGGCACAAGAATACGTGAAGAATTGTAACCAAAGCCAGATATTTGCACCAAGCATTCACTAACCGGGAGGTGCCCTTTATCCTTTAACCAGTCCTTGACTATTTGCTTAATGGGGTTTGGACATTGTAGGTCCTTTCCCTAAGGCAGCAGGAAATAAGAGATATTTGTTGGTCGGCACAGATTACTTCACCAAATGGGTTGAAGCTAAACCATTGGCAAATATCAGAGATATGGATACCAAGAGATTTGTTTGGAAAAATATTGTCACTTGATTTGGAATCCCTCGCACCCTCATCTCAAACGACGATCTTCAGTTTGATAGCAAGGCTTTAAGGATGTATTGTTGTGACCTGGGCATATCAAATAGATACTCCTCCCCGGTATATCCATAGGGGGAATGGACAGGCTGAAGCTATCAATAAGGTCATAGTGAGTGGGTTTAAAAAGAGGCCAGACCACTCAAAGGGATGGTGGGTAGAAGAGTTGCCACACGTCCTTTGGACATACCAAACAACACCTCGTAGGCCTACTGGGGAGACTCCATTTTCAATGACTTATGGGATTGAGGCAGTTATTCCTCTAGAATTGGATTCCCCACACTAAGAACGAGTTCTTTCACTCCGAGCAGCAACAATCAGTTATTGGAGAAGAGCTTAGACTTAATTAAAGAATGAAGAGAAAGTGCTATAGTCCAATTGGCCTACTATCAACACAAGCTCAAGAAAGGGTATAATGCCAACGTAAAGCTAAGGCCACTAGCACCTAGAGACTTGGTCCAAAGAAAGGTCTAGGAACTGCGAAAAACCTAGCATGGGGAAAATTGGGACCCAATTGGGAAGGGCCATATCGTATCACATCAGTGGCTGGAATAGGAGCTTATTTCCTTGAAGATCTAGAGGAAAAAGTTGTACCACACCCTTGGAATGTAAACAACCTAAGAAGATATCATTATTAATGAAAGCTTTCTTTACCGAATTTGGGTTTGTTGTATTATGCGCTTTGCTTTCTGCTATTTGTTTGAATATCAAACAAAGCCTTGGTTATGCCTGGATCCTCGGACCACATACCTTAGGTAAATTGATATGCCTGGGTCCTTGGACCACATAATTTGGGTAAATTAATACTTCCTAACATCTATCTACGTATCAAACAGAACCTTGGTCATGCTTGGATCCTCGAACCACATACCTTGGGTAATTTGATATGTTAAATCATTTTTCTAAGTATTAAATAGAACCTTAGTTATGCCTGGCTCCTTGGATCACATGTTTTGGGTAAATTAATACTCCCTGACATCTATCTACGTATCAAACAGAACCCTGGTCATGCCTGGATTCTCGAACCACATACCTTGGGTAAATTGATATGTTAAATCATTTTTCTAAATATTAAATAGAACCTTAACTATGCCTAGCTCCTCGGACCATATGCTTTGAGTAAATTAATACTCCCTGACATCTATCTACGAATCAAACAGAACTTTGGTCATGCCTGGATCCCCGGACCACATACCTTGGGTAAATTGATATGGTAAATCATTTTTCTAAGTATTAAATAGAATCTTAGCTATGCCTGACTCCTCGGACCACATGCTTTGGGTAAATTAATACTCCCTGACATCTATTTACGTATCAAACGGAACCTTGGTCATGCCTGGATCCTTAGACCACATACCTTGGGTAAATTGATATGTTAAATCATTTTTCTAAGTATTAAACAGAACCTTAGTTATGCCTGACTCCTCGGACTATATACTTTGGGTAAATTAATATCTCCTATCATTTTGTCAAGTGTCAGGGCAAAGCCTTAGTTATTTTAAACTTTTCGGACTACATACTTAAGGATCAAATGGGTGCTCATGAGCAGCATTTAAAGCATTTACAGGCATACCTGAATTTGTGTAAGACTTGGATATGCCTCTGATCCTTTAAACTTGTTAATGAGTAGGGTACAAAGTAAGTTTAAGCATGTATGTATGCTGCATTACTGTGTATATCCTTAAAAGTTAAAACTATGCTCTGTCAAGGTGATAGACTTAATATATTTAACAATTTTTCGCTACTGATCATGGGATATGTGAGAATTATACTGCCAATTATGCAAATCGAAAGTTCAAGATATACCTCATTATCACTTTTTTTCTCAAGTGTTGAATCAAAAAAAGGTTAAGTTTGGATCAGTGTTGGCATCAAAATTATAAGGGAAAGACTTGCAATTTTCATTAATATTGAACCTCCAAAAGAGACAAGTGAACTACAAAAGCTTGACATAATTACGGAGTTCAGATAGAAAAAAAAAAAAAAAATTGAACAATCTATTTGCTTTATTTTTATTACAAGTTTGTCTTTTGGGTTCTTGGGAGGCTGAGTAGATGCAGTCGTGGTGGACACTTGGGCCTTGCCTTTGGGATCCTCCTTTAGGGGTATGGAAAGGGTGGCCAGCACCAGCTTCATGCTTTAAGAAGCCTCTTTTTCCTTTGAGGGCTCTTTGGAGGCAACTAGAGGCAGGGCAACATCTTGGACTACTTCTTTATTGACATCCCCCAACTTTGCAGTGTCCTCGGCCCACCCTGCTTCCTAGGAAGAGGTGTTGGCCGCAGAAGGAGCTTTGGATGGGTTGCCTTGAACTTCACTTGCCTTCAAGGGGACCAGCTCGACCCTAAAGCCCGAGAAGCCTGAGATGCGTATGGCCGAGGGGTAATACACATTTTCTGCCCTCCTAAGAGCAGAATAGGCCACAACCCCAACCTGGTTGAAGGCCTTATCCTATACTTCGGAGCAATAATGTCTGCACACCCCCACGACCTCAGCCCTTAAGGCCTTTTCGGTCTCGACCACTCCTATGTCGTAGCCATTCTGCTCTGCTTGATCTTGAGCCTTCTCTGTCTCCTCCAACTTCTTTTTGAGAGTAGCAATTTGTTCTTTGGAGGCGGCCAATTGTTCCTCGGCCTGACAGAGAAGTACCCTCTGACCCTTGGCCTGCCTCTCCACCACATTCAAGGCAGACTCAGCACTCTTCTTAGCATGGTCAACCTCTGCTAGCTTAGCTGTGAGGTCTTGAGACTTCTTCTCAGCTACCTCAAAGGCCTTCATGGCGGCAATGCGCCTACCCTCATCGTCCTTGGCTAGTCTATGAGAGTTGATAACTATCTCCTTAACTTTATGGGTAGCCTAAATTGCCTACAAAAGGAAAAATATAACAAACAAACAGCGACAAGAAGACATGTGAGTTAAGAAAGTCAAAGATGAGTATAGGTACAAGAAAAATTAATGCTATGAAAGTAAAAGTGACAAAAGTTATTAATAGAATTACCTAGGCCAAGTCCCTCTTCAGACTGAGGAACACTTCATATTTCCTCATAGTCCTTAGATCGGACATATCTGCAGGTAGCAACAAGGCTTGCTCCAATGCATCAGCAACATAACCCGCCTTCTCTTGATGGGAATTCCTGATGGATGCATCAGAGAGAAGGGGGGCTTCATCCAGGACAAGGGGAGGTGCCCAGGTGGGAACCCCAACCTGAGTTTCAGCTCTTTTATCAGCCAGGTTTTGGGTCATCCTGGCCTGTTTTGCCCCCTTTTGGGGCTCGGCGTCCTTAGGAAGAGGACCCTTACCTTACTCCCCTAAGTCTTGGTTCCTTTGATCCCTCTTTCTTTTATGATCAGCAGGATCAATTCAAGGAGGCTGAGTGGGAAGGGAAGGAGGGAGTTTAGCTGGGGCATTCTTCTCGAGGTAGACTCCATTACGTCCAAGAAACCGGTCCTCGGCTTGCGTTGTATTCCCATGTTGTCTAGAATGGGGGAGGCCTTTTGTACTTGGCTTTCTTCAATTGGAGATAGTGGCCGGTTGAACACCTTGAAGTCGTCCTCGGAATCGAACACTTCAAATATTTCTCCTTCTTCTTTTTCTTTTTCTTCCCTTTCCTTCTTATTGATAGGACGGGAAGAGGAAGCCTCTACCTTAGGTACTCCTTCTAGTATCGAGGTGGTGGTAAGGACACCCTCTAGTATTGGACCAAAAATGAGGAAACCCAGCACGGCTACACTTATCCGATGAAGATGTGGGTCCCGTGCCTTAATGACACACTTTGGCGCCTAGAAGGTCTTGGATATAGGTGTGTAGACAAGGATGACGTGTGCTGCCCTAAGTTGGCCATCCGAGTGTACGAACACCTCGGCCTTCAAGATCTTGTCCAAACTTAACTCGTTCACAAGATTGAAATTAGGCATAGTAGCGTTCTTATCTGCAAAATCATTAAGAGTAACAAAAAATATCATCAGCAAGAAATAACGCGAATTAAAGAGAAACTTAAGTACAAATACATCACCTAGACCTAAGACCCTACCTGGTGTCCCTTCTCTCGTCGGGTATGGGAGGCCGTCTTGCCACTTCTCGGACACGATCAAAAAATCTTTGTTTAAGCCCTTGTTTGAATCGGGGAGGCACTAGATAAGCCTAACTTCAGGGTACCTAGATTTTAGGTAATATCCCTGCCCCTTTAGGTGGTGAAGGTTGTACACCCAGTTGACATTGTGGTGGGTCAACCCTAAGCCCATCTTTTCATTAAGGGCATTTACACTCCCTAGAATTCTAAACATGTTTGGGGCGCACTAGGTGGGGGCCAACCTATGAGCCCTAAGGTAGTCCCTAGTAACTCTACTCATAGGGATTCTCATCCTTCCTTCTATAAAGGCAATCATCGGGATTACTACCTCTCCCTCTTGCCTGTCTTTGTGCCACTACCCCTCTTTACAGTACCTAATTCCTACCCCTGGAGGGATCTTGTACAGAGCTCTAAAGCGCTTTATTCCCTTCTCAGAGTCTACCAAACTTTTGAATCTACCCATTCCTAAGGGAGAATTGGGCGCACTAAAAAGATAATGAAAATGAAAAAGAGCCGAGGAGGAAAGGACACTAAGAAAAGAAAAGTGTGTGGAAAAATAAAGTGAAAGGGATTTATGAAAACTTACAGAAGAGAGAAGAGTATCCTCGGACGGACTTTTGGTATTTGTAAGAGCAGAGTTGGGAAGGTCGGTAGGTTCAGTGTGCTAGAGCTAAGTGAATGCTAAAGTAAGGTGAGTGATTAATTTAAGTGATTTTTATATCAAAGAGAAAGCTATAGAGTGGGAAAGTTCCCGCCCATGTTCCAGCAGAATCCTCAACTGTTAAATTTGCAACACGCTGTAGAACGTGGGGAACAGAAAGCTGTAAAAATTTAATGAAGAGTGCTTCTCGTATGCCGAAGTGTCAGGAGCGTGTCTTGGGCAGTTAAAAAGGCATCTACACAAACATAGGTGATGTGTGATGGGCACGAACTAGCTAAGGTGACGTCGAAATCCTCCTTTCTTGCCAAGGAGCCAAAAAGAAGAATCTCGAGAGGTTATTGTAGGGGCATTGGGCCAGGAGCTCATTATCTATGTAGATATTGAGCCTGAGGCCTAATCCGAGAATGAAAGATCGTTTGAGGAGGAGTAAACGTTGTCAAGGGAGCCCATGTTGGTAAATGAAGAAGTTAGTTTTTGTCATAATGGCCCGAGAGGGTGGGCCAAGGATGAATGCCTTCTCGGCTAACCAAGACCAAGGTCAGAAGAAGTGGTATACCATCCAGGGGAACGTTCCAGGAAGTTCTGTTGGTATGGATGGGCATTGTAGAAACATAGGATAGGGGAAAGTCCTAAAATATCTAAGGAGAAAGTTGCTACCATCGCAATAAATGCTTTGTAGTTAACTCTCTAACCGCATTAATGTGGAGGTGATACCTAAACAGTGATTTTCAATTTTACATATACTACATGAAAACTTATGGAAGGTGCTGATGGGACAATGATCAACACCAACCATCTGATCTGCACGTGGAGGGTAAAGATGAAGGGAGAAGAGAGTATAAAAGGGGAAGGAAGTAGTAGGAGAGAGGGATCGAGAAAGAAGAGGAAAACACTGTAGCAATTAGGAATCAAATTTGTAACCAAACTTGTGAGAATTATATAAGAACTAATCTCTTCGGATTGCGCCGAGGACAATTTTCTCTAGTTTAAATCAATCTAGCTTCCTGTTCTTATCATTTGAATTTACTTTATTGGTTGTCCATTTCATTTTAGCCCAATTTTCCAACTCACTCTCTATAAATTCATTGTTTTGGACTTTTTGGGCTCAGGTCCATCCATCTTTTGGGATAGGAAGTCAAATCTGATCCTTACAAGTATTATATGTCCATTTCATAAGACTGGTGATATTCTTTGTTATTTAAAAAAGTTTGTTATTTTTTTCTTTTTGTATGTGATTTCACATATGCTGTAAGGATTTTAAAAGAAATTTTGTTGTATAATTTTTAACGAAAATTTTTGTATTGTAAAAAAAAAAAAAAAAAAAAAGAAAGTTAATTCTAAAATCTGTTTTTTGGTTTTCATTTTCAATGTTAGCCCCCAACCAAAAAAAAAAAAAGTCTTTGTAGGGGATGGGGGTGATGGCTCAAAGTGGATAGGCTGGGTGGGGGTACCTTTTGTGGGTGTGGGTGTGGGGGTGGGGGTGGGGGGGGGAAGTCAATTTTAAGTTCAAATAAAGCTAGTGATACCATTAAAGTTTACAACAATTTCATAGTATTATTAATTTAACCTATCATCACAAATAAGCTCATTACAATTTTCAATTTGAATTTTTTAAAGGTAGGCGGTAAGCTAACATGGTGAAATTATTGTGATTTTTCGTAATGTCCCTAGAAGGATTCTTTCATGGTTAAAATTTTAATATATGGATTTAATAGAGTATTATATTATTTAAAATTTTAAATAGTGTGACACTTGACACAACTTTAAATTTATAAAATAGTTTAACCTAAATAATGAAATAGAATCATTTTAAATGAAAATAATAATTTTTCTTGTCTCTTGAGTTATAGAGAAACTTTAACATATATTATATATTCCATTACATAAAATTTATAAAAAGATAGAAAATACTTTTAAATCACTCTCACACGCACACATATACTATTTAACCTACAAATTTTATACCATATTCTTATAAAATAATCATATTACATTTTTCCACACATATTGAGTGAATTTGCAACTCATTATAATTAACTTGGCTGGGACAACATGTAGTTAATGAAACCAGATCCAATGGTGGTGGCCACAAAACTTCTTGCTCGGAGAAAATTCAAAGACACAGGAAAGCAATTCAACATGATAGCAGTTTCTTGGATTCAGCTAATGATACATGATTAGGTCGATCACTTGGAGGATACCAATCAGGTATGCTTTATAGACAACACAATTTAGAAAAATTTGTATAATTTTTGAAGGAAAAAAAAGTACAATGCTTAAATATGTAAATATATATTTTATCTTTTGGATAAAACCATCGTAGATTGAGTTGATTGCACCTAGAGAAGTTGCAAACCAATGCCCCCTCAAGTCTTTCAAATTTTACAAGACAAATGAGGTTGCAACTGGCTTTGATAAAATCAAGACTGGTACATGGAATACTCGTACGCCATGGTGGTAAGAAACTAGTTTACACTTTACATTTCTATTATTTAAAGTGTGCCAATTCCAAACAAAAAAGCATAAATAAAAGTCTTTAAGTACAAAGTAGAGCCCTCTATAATAAACTGAATGTAGTGATTAATTAGTCATTATAGCATAACACAAGAAGTTACTCGAGCCCATCCAAATATAGGCTTAGTATCCTTTGCATCAATTTCCAATTATAACTATTTTACTTTGCTATATTATTTGTTAACACTTTGCACAATAAATAAATAAATAAATAGTGACCATGACAAAACACTAGTTATGTAATTATTTTTTAGTTCTCACTTTTTTTTTCTTTTTTTCTTTTTTTCAAATTTCCTAAACTTCACATGAATGACGGTGAATATTAGGGATGGAAGTGTTATATATGGGAGCAATGTAAAAACGTTGAATAAATTAAGTGAGAACACTCAAAGATGGGAAGCTCAAAATATCACCAGATGGTCTTCTTCTCCATGACCAAGATGGCATTGCTGTGTCAGGATATGTTCGTAATAGTTGGATTGGTGTCTCAACACTACAGGCCCTCTTCATTAAAGAACACAATGCAGTCTGCGACGCCCTCAAGGTAGGTAGTACTTTATGATCCAAAAAACGAAAAATGTGATTCAATTACTTGTTTTTGGGATTTGATGAGCCGTGGCATGTGAATATTGACCACTTTTCAATTGAATTAGCTGAACTCAACTACTTCATTTTCACGATGTTTTTAGAAAGAATATCCAAGCCTGGATGATGAAGAATTATATCGCTATGCAAGGCTAGTGACATCCGCAGTGATTGCTAAGATCCATACCATAGATTGGACTGTAGAGCTCCTTAAAACTGATATGTTGCTTGCAGGGATGCGTGGTAACTGGTAATCTTTATTTTTCAGCAAAGATAATTACATAGTTAATTTGTTGGATTGATCACCTTCTCTGTCTATATATTTACATAGGAAGAAAATTGAAAGCAAAAGGGGCGATTTTTGTGGTTTATTTTCAAGAATAGAAAATGAAATTTTGTGCACAAGCTTACATGCATCATCTATAATTTCATTTTTTGCATTGCTAAATGATGAAATTTTCACATATAATACTTTTAAGTAGTATATTATCTCAACTATAGAATGACTATAACACCTAAAGGATGATCAAAAGTTCAAGATTGATTGTTATTATGATTTTGAAATTCTATTTCAGGTATGGATTATTGGGAAAGAAATTCAAGGATACATTTGGGCACGTGGGAGGAGCAATCCTGGGAGGTTTAGTGGGCCAAAAGAAATCAAATAATCACGGTATTCCCTACTCTTTGACTGAAGAGTTTGTTAGTGCTTATCGATTGCACTCACTTCTACCTAATAATCTTCACCTAAGGGACATCTTGGTCACACCAAGACCCAACAAATCTCTACCATTGATTGAAGATTATAACCCTCTTTTATTAAGCATCAAATTAGTCCATACAAGTTTCATGAAAAGTGCTTGTACACTAGACATTTTGTCTTAATTATTATTATTGTTGTTTTTTAGGGTTCCTATGCCAAATTTGATAGGTCGTAAATGAGAAGAGGCCTTGGCGAAATTTGGGTTTGATAGGCAAATGGTTTCAATGGGCCACCAAGCTTCCGGGGCCTTAGAGCTTTGGAATTATCCTACATGGTTCGGAGACCTTATAACCCAAGATATGGGTGGACAAGATAGGCCTGATCATGTGGACCTTGCGGCTCCTGAAGGTAGTCGACTAGTAATAACTAATCTTGATCTTTTATTTATATAATTGATTTACAATGCACTTCAAAAAAAATAAAAAATAAAAAATTGATTTACAATGTGGTGCTCATTTTTTATGCTCTATACATAATGTAGTCTACAGGTACAGGGAGAAGAAAATTGCAAGGTACAATGAGTTCCGTAGGGCTTTGCTTTTGATACCAATTTCGAAATGGGAAGATCTAACAGAGGATAAAGAAGCAATTCAAACACTTAAGGAAGTGTACGGTGATGATGTTGAAGAACTCGATTTGCTTGTGGGTCTCATGGCAGAGAAGAAGATCAAAGGATTTGCTATTAGTGAGACAGCTTTTGTAATATTCCTAGTGATGGCAACAAGGTAATAAAGCAAAACCACAAATATGTAAGGAAGATAGAATAGTCTTTCTTGAATCCATTGTGAAAAAACAGAAAATGGATCCAATTAATTAATTTTTATTAGAAGAAAATTGTGGGAGGTGAAAAAAATTGCCATAGTCTTGTCTAATGGTAAAGGTTCATGAAATTTGAAGACCCAAAAGGAAATTAGAGGTAGATTAAGTGAAATGATGTGCAAAAAATGGTTCATATTCCTTTATTTCAAAGTTACACCATTGAATGCAAGTTAGATGTGAAACAAGTAGGTCAAATGTCACGTTGTTATAAGTAACATATTGAATTATATTAAAAATAATATTGAAGGAAAATTCTTAGTTTACATTGTACAAGTAATGTAAGATTTATATTGTAGAGTTACCAAATGTGTACAATGTTGTACACATTTGCAAAAAATGTGCAATATAAACCTATAATCACCCAATATTGAATTTTGGGTTATGTGTGCTATAATATGCAATTTTGGGTTGGATGCAGGAGATTGGAAGCAGATAGGTTTTTTACAAGCTATTTCAATGAGGAGACATATAACAAAAAAGGACTCGAATGGGTTAATAGTACAGAGAGTTTGAAAGATGTGCTAGACCGTCATTACCCAATAATGGTAATGAAATGGATGAACTCTACAAGTGCTTTCTCAGTGTGGGATTCACCTCCAAATTCTCACAATTCTCGTCTATTTTCGTGTTCCTAAGTGAATGCTATTTATTATGACAACATTGTATTTGGATTTAAGTTATTATTATATCTATTTTATGTTCTACGGAAGGAAAAATATGGAACTAACCAAAAGCCTTTAAGATGTTTATTCTTGTTCTTAATAAGGGATAAGCTACTCATAATTGTTGCTGTACTATATTAATCTCTCTATGTGTATGTGAATGCGAAAACTTTATGGAAGAAAACTAAGGCTTGCTTTAAATACTGGAAATAAAATTTCTTTAAAAAGATTTTTTTTTTTTTTTTTTTTTTTTTTTTTGGTAATTTTGATTAGAGGAAGAAGAGGGATGGATAAGATCTATTAAACTTCAATTTTAAATTTTTTTTAAAAAAAATTATAAAATGAATTATGTTTCCATGAAAACTTCCATTATTTTGTGGTTAAATTATTATATTTGGTCAACAACTGTTGACATTTGTTTCAAAATCATCCATATATACTTCAAACTGTTTCATAAAGATGTTTTTTTTTATTTGATGGATGAAAGATGCTGATGTAACAAACAAAATCCATGAAATCAAAGTCACTTTAATGATGTGAAATGAATTTTATTTGCCACACATGTAAGCATTTTCTATCAATTAGATGATAGTAAGGACCTTTTTAAAACTTTTCTTTAAAGTATAGGGACTAAAATAAAATAGTTTAAAATATAAGGACAATTTTGAAACATATGTCAAAGGCTAAGAACCAAATATGCAATTTAACATAATTAATTATTATTAATATAATAAATATATTTTTTATGAAATGGATATTTTTCTTCCAAAGAATGAAAGAGTATGCATCACATGTATAGCAGAAATAAAGAATTACAACATAGGTAAATTAGAGGTAACACAATATCGAAGAAATTGTGGACAATCTTCCATCCAAATTTGATGGGAAACTACATAACTAGCTAAATGGAGTTGGGATTGATGTTGTAACTATTGCAAAAACTAACTGAAGTAGATCAAAAAGTTCCCAAGATATCAAGTTGAACAACATTATCAAGTTTTGTTTTTTGATACCAAAGAATCATATATATATAAAAAATAAGAGAACAAAGTATAGCCACTTGGCTTACATAGGTGTCGGATATAGCCTACAGTGGTGTACAGGAAAATTAGTGGTTAGGGTAGCTAGTTCAATTACAGGTAAGACCACTGATTTAGGGACAAAAATGGAGTGCATGACCATTCCTTGTTGCTGTAGATTGTTAAGATCAGACATCATGGTTTGTTCCTGCCATGAAGGTGTTCTCAGCTTGTTATAGACCTGTTCTAATCTTTTTCTGTTGCTAAGGATTAAAACATGGTTGAATCCTAATTCTTTAACTTTAAGAATGGCCTCTACCAGAGCGTCTTGGATTGCAAGGGACTATGGCTTCCTTCCACTCTTAGCACCACCTGTGAATATAGTACTCCCATCCAGAGTTTTGGCGTCATACTAGCTTAACCACTTCTGTTGGAGCTTCTTTTTCTATAGCATGCCACTTTGATGAGAATCTGCCAGTCATTATGTATAATTTGCTGTGGTGGATGATTTCTCTAACCCAAGTTGCTCAAAACTCTCTAAGATAATATACTTCAATACCAAATTTATTCCAAGCATAATAGCCTATGTAATCCCATCAACCATAGTACAAATATGAGCCACTCGAGTTGGTATTTGCATTGCCATAGCTCATAGCAACAATAACTTGGCTAGAAAAAAGCGCAAACTAAAATACCTAGGACCATTGATGAAGTGTTTGAGCTACTACCAAAGGCTAAGTTAATTCTAAAGATATTCTATGGGTATGGGGGTGGTATTCATTTAGAAGATTTGGGCATCATGATCTAAGGGGGAGCAGCTATGAGCCTCTTTGGTTAGAGATTTCTAGTATCTTTGTTTCAAATGATATCAAAACTATGGTTTAAAAAGTGTTGTGAAAACACATACTTACAGTATTCATAAATCAATAAAATGTGTTTAGTACCATGTTTCAAATAACATGTTTTAGTATGTGAAAAAAACATAATTGTGTATTTGGTATATGTGTGTGTGTGTTTTTTTTTTTTTTTTTAAGTTGACAAGCACAGTACAATTTTAAATTATTATTTTTTATTTGAGAGAGAGAGAAGTCAGTTTATGTGTTGTCTAATCAAGTGGTCCCTATGGTTTTCAACATATTTACAAAAGTGTCATTGAGCAATGTTGTTTGGAAACTGAAAAATTGGTAAGAGGAGTTTTCAAAATTCAGTGTTTAAACACCCTAAAATGAGTAACATAATTCAAACACTTCAGTAAAAAACACCCTTACCAAATGCGTTGTTTTTTTTGAGCTCATAGTTTTCAAAAAAACTATTGTTCAAACACCCTAACCAAACAAGCCCATCACCTTTTTGCATTACGCCAAATAGTAAAGGGTTGAACTAAAGTAATAAACTTGGATCATTCCTGTTAATGTATATAGTGTTGTGGGCTTTAAGCCCAACTAGATTACTTGTATAGCACACATTTTTATATTACACTCTTTCTTGTACTACACACATATACCTCCTATATAAAAGCACTCATGTATATTCTATTATTTGAAAAATACAATACAATTATTCAGTATTTCTAACATGGTATCAAAGCTACTACTCTAACCCTTTGGTGTGCCGCTCGTAAGCAATCTTGTCTTCTTGGGTGTCATCCACTGCAGCCATTGTTGTGAGTAGCACCCACCGCAACTCTAGCACATCAAACACCACTGCCTTGCCGCCACCACCACTTCCACTTCTCTGATCAGACCACAAATTGCACCATCAGAAAGTAATCTCTCCGATCTGCTCTTCTATGAAAAATCGTCTTCATCGGACCTTTCACGCGCCTCCACATGCTGCTATAATTCTTGGCGTTAAAATCACGCGTCACCACGTGCTGCCAATATTCTTCATGCGCCACCACGCACTTCCACATGCCAGAACTTGGTCCGTTGACGTCATCGATTACGCCACATCAGCCTTAATGACGTCATCAAGCCACGTCATCACTGCTTACATCAGCAACACGTTAGCTTGCTTACATCAGCACTCAATTAATGATTACATCATCACGCTAACGTCATCACCGTTGACTTTCAGTTGACTGTTGACCACGCCTTTGATCATTGACTTTGACGTTGACTTTTTTGTAGTCCAGGTGCTCCTTACTCAGTTTTTCGCATAGATATCATTTTTACAGTCCGTTTTTGCATATTTTGCTTTTAAATGAAGAATAAGGACAAGTCTTCTTCTTGTTGCAATAATCGTTGTCGACAATCAAGCAAACGTTTTTGCAATTTTTGCAAACGTTTTGGCCATAATATTGAGATTTGCTATCATCGCAACAAATCAGTTGTTTCAATTTCTACTATTACTGTTGCTAACACTGAGAGTGTCCAGCCAATGGCTCCCATTTTTGCACAGTCTAAATCTTCTAGACACACTTTCACCATGTCCACAGATGACCTTAAAAATATCATCGCTAATGTCATTTGTATGGTTGGTAATACATCTTATTCCTCTTCTCTCTCAACTTTATCTGGTATGCCTCCTTCCTCTTGGCTTATGGATTTTGCTTGTTACAATCACATGACATCTCACTTGTCCTTATTTTCTTAACTTAAACCTACAACACACCCTCTTAATATTCGCACAGCAAATGGTTCTACAATGTTTGGTCATAATATAGGTTCTATTTCGACCTCCAACCTCTCAGTTCCTAGGGTCTTTAATGTTCTTGACCTTTCTTGCAATTTATTTTTTGTGGGACAATTAGCTGAGTTGAGTTATCGCATTATCTTTAATTATTTTGGGTGTATTATGCAGGATCCAAGAACGAGACAGGAGCTTGGGACCGGTCCCAGAGTTGAGCATATGTTTCCTGTGGACAACCTTCATCTTCCACTTGTTGCTCCTGTTTCTGTTGCTGCTACTACTACAGTTTCTTCAATTCCTTCCCTTGCACTTTAGCATGCTCAATTTGGTTATGCATCTTCCTCTCAAATACAACAATTAGCTTCTAGAGGTTTGTTAGGTCCAGTGTCTACAAAAAATTTTGATTGTGTTTCATGTTAGTTAGGAAAACAACCAGTTTTGCCTTTCAATACTAGTGAATCAATATCCACTGATATCTTTGACCTTATTCATTCTGATGTTTGGGGGCCTTCCTCTGTCACTAGTATTGGTGGTTCTCGATATTTTGTTGTTTGTGTTGATGATTACTTTCGCTATAGTTAGATTTTTAATATGAAACATCGTTCTAAATTATTGCAAGTATATTCTAATTTTGCAAAAATGGTTGAAACTCAGTTTTCCAAACGCATCAAAATTTTTCGATCTGATAATGCTCTTGAATACACTTAACATGCTTTCTAAGCTGTTTTGCATTCCTGTGACACTATTCATCAACTAACTTGTCCAAGTATCTCTTAGCAAAATTGTAGGGCCGAACGAAAATTTCGTCATATTCTTGACACTGTTCATACTCTCTTTCTCTCTGCTAAAGTTCATGCTCCTTTTTGGAGCGAAGCTACTCTTCATGCTATTCATGCTATTAATCGCATTCTAAGTCTTGTTATCCAAAATCAAACTCCATATGAGCGCCTTTTTGGGTTACCTCTGGACTATCACCACCTTCGCTTCTTTAGTTCTGCTTGTTTCGTTCTTCTTCAGTCATATGAGCATAACAAACTTGAGCCTCAGTCAAGGCTTTGTTGTTTTCTTAGTTATGGCGAAACTCAAAAGGGGTATTGGTGTTATGATCCTATTTCTCATTGTCTTCGTATTTTCCACAATGTTGTCTTTTGGGAATATCAATCATTTGTCAAGCTCTCTCACTTCCGTGCCTCCCTATCTTCCTCCTCTGTCTTAGATTTTTTTCCAGATGAGGCACATATTCCTTCTGTAACTACTCCTAATCCTCTTGTAGCTGCTCCTGATTCTCCTGTAGACTTCTCTGTCCAACCACCAGATATCCTTGATCCCTTTCTTAGTTCACCCTTTAATGAACAGTTCGAAGATGAATAGGTCGAAGACGAGCTACCCAACCCTAAGCTTGTGTCCCCTGCTTTTGCTCTGCCTGAATATCTTGCACAAGACATTCCACCTCGTCACTCAACTCGGGTAAGATTCATTCTTGCACATTTACTTGACTATCATTGTTACACTGCCCTTACTGCACTGCACAAGCCTCACACCTATCGTGAGGCTTCCACTGACTCTTTATGGCAGATTGCAATGAAAAAAGAACTTGATGCATTATCTAAAAACCATACTTGAGATTTAGTGACTCTCCCCCCTGGGAAATCAGTAGTTGGTTGTAAGTGGATCTACAATATTAAGACTCGCTTTGATGGGTCTATTGAGCACTACAAAACTCGTCTTGTTGCAAAAAGTTTTACACAGGATTATGAGATTAATTATGAAGAGACCTTTGCTCCGGTTGCTCATATCTCATCTGTTCGTGCCTTCTTAGCTGTTATTGCTGCTAGTAAATGGGGCTTTTTTCAGATGGATGTCAAAAATGTATTCCTTAATGGGGATTTAAGTGAGAAAGTTTATATGCAACCTTCTTCTGGTCTCTCTGTTGAATCAAACAAGGTTTGTGCATTTTATGGCCTTAAACAAGCTCCATGAGCTTGGTTTGCCAAATTTAGCTTTACCATCTCTTGCTTGGGTTACATGGCCAGTAATTATGATTTTGTCTTATTTCTTCATCACATTGACAAATGCATTATTTTACTTCTCCTGTATGTGGATGATATGATCATAACTGGTGATGACCTCAATGGCATTCAAGAACTCAAGGATTTTCTTAGTCAACAGTTTGAGATGAAAGATTTTGGACATCTTAGCTACATCTTGGGTCTTGAAATCAATCATTCTACAGATGGACTTTATATTACTCAAGCCAAGTATGCCTTTGAACTCTTGTCTCGAGTTAGACTTACCAATAGCAAGACCATTGACACTCCAGTTAAGTTTAATGCGCATTTGACTCCCTTAGGAGGTAAATCATTGTCTAATTCCTTTCTTTACAAACGCTTGGTTGGCAGCCTAATTTATCTCACTCTCATTTGTCCAGACATTTCCTATACTGTTTACCAGGTAAGCCAGTATCTATCTGCTCCACGATTGACTCACTATGCTGCTGTTCTACGCATTCTTCAATACCTAAAGGGCACTATCTTTCATGGTTTTTTCTTCTCTACTCAATCTCCTCTTATTCTCTGTGCATTTTCTGATGCTAATGGGCAGAAAATCTCACTGATCGCAGGTCCACCACTAGTTATTGCTTTCTTCTTAGTTCTTTGATTTCTTGGCAAAGCAAGAAACAAACTCATGTGGCCTGCTCTAGTACTAAAGCAGAATATCGTGCCCTTTCTGATACCACATCTGAGTTTATTTGACTACGATGGCTTCTCAAAGATTTAGGTGTGTTCACATCTTCTGTTACTTCTCTTTATTGTGACAACCAAAGTGCCATTCATATTGCTCACAATGATGTCTTCTATGAACAAACTAAACATATTGAGATCGATTGTCATTTTATCCTTTATCATTTTGTCCATGATACTCTTAAACTAATCTTAGTCTCCTCTAAAGATCAACTTGCAGATATCTCCACTAAGTCACATCCTAAGGGATGCCTTTATGATTTGGCTGACAACCTCAAGCTAGTCTCACATCCACCTTGAGTTTAAGGGGGACTGTTAACCTATATAGTGTTATGGGCTTTAGGTCTAATTAGATTACTTGTATAGCACACATTCTTATACTACACTCTTACTTGTACTGCACACATATGTCTCTTATATAAAGGCACTCATATATATTTTATTATTTGAGAAATACAATACAATTATTCAGTATTTCTAACAATTCCAATATCCAGTCCTCCAACTTGAATAGCATTCGATTATTTCACAAAGTCCAAGCTGCAATTCAGAATTTTGCTATCTCAAAATGGGAGAAGATATATAAAGCAACCTCAAATAAATTTCTAAAAGAAGATTGTGAGCAACTGAGATACCTTTTCCAATAGTAGAGGACATCCACTCCAAACAGGAGCAATCATCCTACAATTCCACTTCCACCCTACAATTCCAAAGTACATGTAGTTTGGTTTGTACCTCCTCTCACAAAGTTCACATAGAATTAGATGAAGACTCTCTTTTAACCGCATGTTGTTCCTACATAACAAAGATGGCAATGGGGTGGGGTGGAGTTGGATCATGGGTGCCTCATCCCCTCTTTAAGGCTGGTTGAGATATTTTACTAAACCTAATGAAGTTGATAAGATAAAGATGAAATATAAAGAAACAAAATGACCATAAGTGTAATAAGAGAGAATTAGTGACAAGTTTTTTGGAAATGATATTAAAATATGTATAAAATATGAGAAATGCTATGTCCACAACAGTTTCACAACATTTTTACAACAAATCACATGTATTAAGTTGTTATTAGTTCAAATTTGAATTCACAACTTAAATTACTTTTTTGCCCATCCATAACAATCAATAACAACCTACTATTTAGGATTTGTTGTGAAAATATTGTGGACATAGCATTTCTCATAATAAAATAAATAAATTATAACTAAGATATGTACGAAAATGATAAAATATGTATAATAATTTAAATATTTATCAAATAAAATAACTTATATACATTCAGGACAGACTGGGACAAGTTAAAACAGGATGATCAAAACCAGTTCTCACCTTATTATCTCTTTTGGGTGGGAAAAATCCGTGCAAGGTAGAGGCGGGTCAAGCAGGGCAGGATATTTGTCATCCCTAATAATAAGAAGATAATAAGTACTATGGACTATAAAGATTTGAAATTTGTTACCCACTCACACTTGATCTTGGTCAAAAGGCCGAGGAAGGTATTGTTACCCACTCAAATAAGGCAATATTGAGGAACTCTAGCACTTAAAGGGAATATTCTTGATCATGTGAGCTTTATAAGGGAGAAAGATACTATCCACCAAATTGGTCTGCCATCTATGAGATTTTTTTTGATAGGACCATCTATGAGATTGTGTCCGCGTTTGGCATCTGTCTTTCCAAATATTTATTTTAGTTTCATCTTCAACTCTCCATTTTACTCCTAAATTAAGAACAGAACGAGCCTCCAAGATACTACCCCAAGCATAGGAGGCTCTACCTGGAGTCATCACCTTCAAAAAAAAAAAAGGGGAAAATATTTAGACTTTAGCAAACGAAAAGAAAGCGAGGATTTATTATTTAAGAGGGAAAATTGCATAAAACAAACACCCCCCCTAGGTTGGGGTTTTGTTCACATATATCTCTGTGTTATCAATTTAAAATTTTAAACCTTTCAATTATTGTAATGGACAAAAGTGATCCATCTGTTTCATTTTGTATATTTTGAATGACATAATTAATAATAAAAAATTCATTCTTACATCAATTTTTATCAAAATATAAATTTTCAATTATAATAAATTTTAAATATTCATTGTACATGGATCTCAATTAGTTTATCTAGTTAAATTTTTCGTTCTCAACTAACATAAGACATTGTCTCAACTAATTTTTCGTTCTCAACTAATTAGAAACGCTGTTTCTTATAGCCCTTTTATTTATGTACCTCTAAACCTACCTTAGAAACGTCATTAACAAACAACGTTTCTAGATAAATGAACAGGAACACGGAACATCCTAACCTTTGATATTTGGACAAGATCCTAAACTCTCCTGTTCGTGGGCACACCTAAAAGCTTTCTTTGTGTGTCCAACTCTCTCTCTGCTGTGTACTGTGGTAAATAACCGAAGGCAAATAGGTAAAGCCTCGCAGAAACACAGTTCCTCTCACTCACAAAAAAAAAGCTTTTATTGATTTTGGTTTCCCTTTATTCCTTCTGTCTCTTTCTGATTGAAACTTTTCTCCCACCGTTTCACATGTAATTGTATCTCTTTCGTTACCTGTTCCCATTATCAATACCCCCATCTGAACTCTCTCTCTCACACTCACCGTCTTTTCCCTTTTCTCCATTTGCGCTTTTCTTATCAAGCTTTCAATTTTTCTTGTTCCTTTAGCTTCTTTTACCTTTAATTTCATCTGGGTATTTCTTATTCCTCATGTTCTTGCAATAAAATCTCTAGGGTTTTGATGTTCACCTCTTTTGGCTACCTTGATTTTCAATCATTTTTCTTCAATTTCATCTGGGTGTCTCTTATTTTTTGTTATTGTTGACTAAAATTTGTAGGATTTTGATTTTAACTTCGTCGGCAGCTTTGATAATTTCACATATTGTTCAATTCCCTTTGTTGGGTCACTCTAAGATCTCAATTTTGGATCTTGGGTTGTGTTCCTTTCTCTTTGACTCACTCTTTTTCCACACTGAATTTCAATTCCGTTAAAGCAATGTCAAGTGGCTATGCTATTGAGCTTTACTTCGATCCCGCCCTTGAAAACCAGGTCTTGAAGGCCTGGAATGTACTAGCTCGTCGCCAAATCAGCACCCAGCTCATCGAAATGGAATCACGCCCACACATCACACTCTTCTCAAGCCCCTCACTCGAACCCTCAAGGCTTGAGAACATTGTCAAGAGCTTTGCTTCAAAGCAGGAACCTTTGCCTCTATCTTTCTCCTCAGTTGGGTGCCTCTCCAATGACAACAATGTGCTCTTTCTCACGCCGACACCTACATTGTCTCTCCTTCAGTTCCAGTCTCAATTGTGTGATGCAATGAAGAAGGAAGGGATTGATATTGGGGATGATTATCGCCAGGACTCGTGGATTCCTTACTGTGCAGTTGCTCAGGATGTGCCAAGGGCTCGGTTTTGCGAGGCCTTATGTGTCTTGCGGGATTTGAAGTTGCCTGTTAATGGTTATGCTATGGATATCGGGTTGGTGGAATTTTCGCCTGTGCGCGAACTCTTCTCCTTTGTGTTTGGTAATTCAGTAGAAGCATGAGGTTTTCAGAACCATTGTTATGTCTTAATCTGAAATTTAGCTTTTTTTTATTATCAATGTGGTGCCTTTGTTGTTAATGTAGATTGATAGAAATGGTACTGTTTAGAGCATAGTTACAGAATTTTCAGTTTATGTTTTTGTATGACTTTTTCCTTTTGCTTCTTTTATAATTAATAATTTATTTTGCTCAAATTGATAACATTGTTGGATAGTAGGCATTTCTTTGCGTTGCTCTGGATGTTCAGAGTATATAGCAGATGCGATGATATAATCTTGAAGATATTGCTAATGGTTCTCTGGGGATCAAAAAGTTTTATTTTGGTTTAAAATTTTGTATTGGGGGTCTTTCAGGACATGCTACCTTTGATTGTATGTTAATTTTTTCATTTGCCACCACATTCCTATAGATTTTTTTGTTATGAACGTAATCTGATTTGATTTTTTTTGGTTCAATAATTTGAGAATCTTACTTGCTGCAGCAGAGCTTAGCTTTGTGAATCTTATACCCATGTGGGTTGGCTTTGTGGATTCTGTTTCATCAGTCCTTTCTTTTCTTTTCGTCACCTTTAACTGTTTCCTTTGTCCATCAATTTACCAATTTGTTCTCTTATCTTCATAGTCTTAGCACTCAAGTACTTTACAATGCTTAATTATTGCTAGTGTTATTCTAATGAACTCTAGTCACCATCATTCTTAGATTTTTATCAGTTGTAGCCTCTTAATTTCAATCTTGCAGCCCATGTTACAGAACTTTTGCGTCTCCACCTAAATAACCAAGTTCTCATATATGGTAAAAATACTACTTAGGTTGTTAACTATTCCACATTTTGTGACTAGGCTCTTCCTCTTCTAGTATCATTCACCGAGGATAGTGGAATCTTTTGCTTTAGTGTGTGTATCTCAGATTTTATAATTTTGTGAAAACCTTTTTCTCTGTTTGTACCAAGTAGCAGATATGTCACATATGCTGGCATTGCTGTTACATTTTTCTGTATCACTGCTCAAATGAAGTTACATTTTGTATGCATATTTTTGCTCTGACTCAATTGAATATATTGAATAATGGATGCCACTTGTTGTTTTGTCAATCAACATTGAGGAACTGTATATAAGCAGTTAGTTCATCTATATACATTAAAGAAAAATATGGATTTGTGGAGTTTCTTGTTCATGTGATAATGACATTCTAGCCATAATTTACATCTTTTTGGGATAAGAAGAAACATCTACTTCTTCCATGAGTAAACTGGCTGAGTATTACTTTTTGTTACATATTAGAAGATACATATCAATATCTTAGAAATTGTTTAATCTACGTAATGAATTTTCATTAAGTTTGGGTTTGAGGTGGGATGAAGGTGAGATAGCATAAAGAATAGAAACTGGTCCAACGATGCTTTCTTGATTTTTTACCTTAGAGATCTTGTGTAGTTAATTTTAGATTCTGTGTGTTGTGGTGCTTTTTAATGCCCAAATCCTTCCACTGGCCTTTAGTTCTCCATTCATCAACTATCAATTGTTATTTTAATGTATGAGGAGCTCAGCCAAGTTTAGGCTTGTTGCAGTTTATGTGTACAAATTTAGTACCTAGTGAATGGGTGGTACATAAAAGTCAACTTTTGAACTGACAATATGTTCCATCTCTCCAGATTTATGGTGTGGCATTGATGCCTTTTTATATTGCAGTGGAGTCCTCTTTTCTACCTTTCTTGTTCAACTCTATCTAGGGTGAAAAACATTATCTGGCTTGGCTTCATCTGTCCTGTATTTTCATTTCAGGGTTTATATTTATATTTGGACGATTATATGATTCATACACCCGGCTGGTCCATTACATCACTATCATTTTCCTGGCATCCAGCTAGAAACCCTGTTTGTCTTGTCCAGTATTATATGATCTGGCTGCCTGAATTACGAGAGCAGGCTAACCTATGGTGACTATATTATAGAAGTTCCTTTTCTACATAGAAAAAACCGGGACTTTTGTAAGAGCTGAAATTAGTTTTTCCACTTGCAGTGGTGCATCTCCCCATCACTTTTTGGCAGCCACAATGAGGATTATCCTTATTTATGCAAAGAAATGGCCTTTTAGGATGTTAATGCAGGATGAGTTAATTTACATGTGTACTGCTAGATTACATACAATTAATTGAAATAAGTCATTATTTTCATATTTATTTATCTATTTGTTTTTAACTTTAAAGAGTAGAAAAGCCTCTTGTTTGATTCTTCTTCTCATCAATTGCGCTATTGCCTTTTGCTTTGCACCCTCAATGTTTCTACTTTTCAGGTACTAATCCTTGTTGATATCATGTCCTATCGTTTGTCCCATTCTAGAAAGTTTGGTGGGTGGAGCCTGTTCTTCAATGACACTAACCCCCTATATGTCATATTTGTCTTGCTTCTTGATTAAGTAATGCCAACAATGATGACGGACTCTGAGTTGCCTATTGTTTGCCTCATTTGTTTCTATCTTTTTCAAAGTACTAGGAGTCTAAGAATTGGTTAAGAAGTTCATTTATGAAAAATGATTTTCTTCCTTTGGGCACATATTACAAATTCGAAGTGTTCTATCTGTTTCCCATTTTGTCTTGTCTGAATTAAGAACGAAGAATGAGATAAAACTAGGCCCTACTCTTTTTTTTTGGGGGCTGAATAAGAGAATTTTGATTGAAGAAAGAAAGGGGAAGATGTACCTTCCCCATCTAACTTAGGCTTGCAAAAGAAATAATAAGAGAGAAGATGAAAATAGTTTTCCTCAGTTTACAAAAAGTCACATCCAGATAGGCAGTGGAAAGCTATGTTATTTGAGGTGGTATTTTATGTCATGGATGCATGGAACGTGATTGTTAGTTGTTACATGTATGTGGGATGTAATCCAACTTCTTGTATGTGGGCACATACAAATACAAGGTGATTGTTGCTGTATATCTTATATAAGGTGTTTCTTTTCTTTTCTTTAGCCTACCAAAAAAATCTGGATATATTTACATGAGAAGGGTAGCAAATGTATGACACGGCATGGTTTTTGACCTTTTGTGTTCAATGTAAAAGGATTTTTGTTAAAACGGGTTGATCCGCTTTGACATAATAAGGGTATATTTGGTAGATTGTAATAGACACTGTAATGTAAGAGTTATTCCTATGGTTTAATTATTTAGTAGTTTGGTTATGTTTTTATTATAAGAAATAATCATTCCTTATGAATAGCTATTTTTTAAAATGAGTAATAACTATTCTCTAAAAAGGATGTAATAGTTATTCCTTAGTAGGTGTATTAATTTCTACAATTAATATATTTCTAAATAAACAAATTTTCCATATGCACATAACAATTATACAAATAAAAAATCATAAAAGAAATAAAAAAACTAATCTCTCTTTTAAATAATTTTTTTTTGGAAAATATAATTATATGAGTAAAATATTTTCTAAAATATATTTTAAGTTTGATTTTAAATACTTTCTTTCATTGTCGTCAGGGTTTTATTATTATGTTGCCACCAAACAAAAAAAATAGTAATAAGCATTACATTACAGCATTTTGTATTCTTTGTAATATGATAATATCTATTCTTATTCCTATGTAATTACTATTACAGTCTACTAAATGTACTCTAAGTAAATGAGTTAATTTTGTTCTAACATACCTAACTTGCAATCACCTATCTTTTTTTTCTTTTCTTTTCTTTTTTTTTTTAATTGGGATAAACTTGCAATCAACTTGAAATGGTGTTCTTATTATTTGTATCAAGAGGGTTGACTTATTTCTGCCAAACTCGTTTATTCAAATAATAAATGTATATTTTAGCCAACATAAATTTGAATTATAAATATGGAATTGAAAACTAAAATAATTTTAATGGTTATATTATTAAATCCTTCATTTTATATTTCTTAGGTTTGCGTAATTCTATATTTTGATGGAACTTCATTGAATTGAAATAAGAATTTTTAGATAATGTGCTTTTAGTACTTTAATAATATTATTTTGAAATAGAATTTATATGAAATTTATTGGTTTTAATTATTATAATCCATCTGCTTGCAAAATATACAAATATATTAATAATTTTGGTTCATATTTTTTAAATAGATTCAAATGGGTGAGTTGTAAATGGGCCGAGCTAATTTTAAATAGCTCAAACTTGGTATAGGAAAAAATTTATTCATATTTAGTATTTATTTAGTGGCCAAGCTCAATTCAAATATAATTAATATATATATATATATTTATATAAAATAGGGATAGTGAAGGAGGGAATGGGAAGACAAGACTTACAACACTAGCTTATAAAAGGGCTTAACATTTGTAAGTACTAACGAAACTTATAAACCGAAAACGTACTCATTAACTGACTGATGTGGTACTTTAGATTACTTATTTATTTATTTATTTATTTGAAATAATATAAACAGAAGACATAGGGGATGGGGAATGAAAGAGTGAGAAAACAACACTTACAAAAGGGTCTAACTTTTGTAAGTACTAGCGAGACTTATAAACTGAAGACTCACTCACTACATAAGTATCAATTTGACTAACTTTTAGGAAAAATTCTTAAAAGACATTTTTCCTGACTATTTGTCTCAATAGCATGCTTATATATTTCAAGCTCAAACAACTATGTGCCTGTATGACAATAATGAAGACCTTATTGTAAGGAAGAATGTGTACTATACTACTGCTATAATGTTCCTAACTAGTTAGCCGCAACCTTTTATCAAGAACTCAACCCTGCTTGGTCTCTAAGAACTGCCATAAAAATTTCACTCCATGTATCAACTGGGCCTGGCATGCACCAATGAACACAATCCTTGGCACCTCCTAGCCACGTTTCGTTATAATGCTCTCCAGGGTGCCCATCAGGTCTCATCAGCATGGCCCTTGTAACATCTAAAACGCCAAATCTCTTCCCTTGGTTTTTCCCTACTTTTCCTGCTCTTTCAACCTCTTCTATCTGAGTATTCCTCACTTTCCATTCGGAACTCGCAATGTCTATCTCATGAGTCTCATTGAAAGGTCCTGTTCTGTTGCAGTAGCCTCCGGTATTCCATGCCCCATGCTCATTGTGGGCTGGTGTAAATGTCCTTAACAAAGTTACTAGGCCACTGCAATTCTTGCAGTCATTGATGTAGTTAAACGCAGCTCGAAACGACATTTGAACAGCAAACTCAACGTGGTGACCAGTAACATTTGGTTCATTGCTATAAACACATTCTACTACATTGTCACCTTCGTGTAGGTACAATATTCGGAAGAACCAATGCCCGGATGAAACAATAGCATAGTCCACACCTAGAAGGTGTTTAGCCCATCCATCATCAAGCTTGTCAAGTTGCAAGTCATAAATACCGGAAGCTGTACCATTGATCATTCTTTCCTCACCTGCTATGAGGAATTTAGTCCAAAGCACCTTAAGGGTGAAGTCACTACGAGGAAAGTACCATGTCCGGAATCTGTCATCTGAATCCTTGTTAATGTCTTCTGGAATTTCCTCCTACAATACTAGTAAAATTACAAGCTTCAATGCAATGGCTGTCTTCACACACAGACTAATGAATATATTTGCATTACAATTCCTCATTCAGAACGTTGTGTTTGGGTTTGATTGGTGACCACGAAAGATAGCATGGCCCATTGGTACTGAAAACACAGAACTATTCCTCCTATATCTTTTTTATTAGATATGAATTTTGAAAATCTAATCGTTGAATTCATGTTCTTATTATATTTTTTATGCTTGCAAAATTTAAAGAAAAAAAAATCAATTAATATGTCAAGAATGTAGTAAGAATTTATGAAGAAAAAATAAGTTTATTAATCAAATAGTAAATAACATCCGATTTGAATGAAATTTGATATGCATGTTAAGAATGTAAATAACATGTAATCTAACGGTTATATTTTCAAAATTCACATTCAATTAAAAGATATAGGACAAGTTTATAGGGTCTTGAAACCCTATAAACTTGTCATATATCCTTTAATTGAAACAAGTTTATAGGGTTTCAAAACCCTATAAACTTGTCTTATATCATTTAATTGAATATGAATTTTGAAAATATAACTGTTGGATTACAATTTGATTGACTTTGCCAATTTTTTGGTTCAAATCCTACCACAAAACAAAACAAGAAACACACTCTAATTAGCGCATACAAACATTATTGCTTTCCTGTGTGTGTTTGTTTCTTAAAAAAAAAAAAATGTATTACTTAAATTTTAAATCAAAGAGAAGAATCTACAAAGATTTGCACCTAGAATTTAGTACTTTTTAGGGGGGGAAATAAATTAGATTTGCAAACTGACCAGTGACAATAGGCATAGAAGGGATTCCATATGGTTCCTAGCAACAGAATCACCAAATAAATGCCATTGTCTTTCCTTGCACAATTTGCAGAAATGACTTGGCATCAAACCGTGGCAGTTCACATTGGTCAGGTTTCCATCTCCAATTGAGAAAATCCTTGTCCATCCTCCCATGCTTGAAACAATTCTTTGAATTAGGGATTGTTGCACAGCTTGAATTGGTATAGAAGTAAGACCCTCTTGGTTCTCGAATCCAATGACCTTTAGACAAGTCACAATTCTCTTTTTCTACAAAACCAATAACATATTTTTAACCCAAAAACAAGACTCACTTAAAAAAAAAAAAAAAAAAAAAAAAAAAAAAAAAGAGAGAAATTCAGGATTATGTAAGTAAAAAAAAAAAGTCACTTTGAAAGTTACTCTTATGGGGTTTGTCTTGATCAAGTTGTTTTTGGACAGAATCATGGCCTTGCGTGGGTGATGATGCTTGTTGTTGTTTAAGGACAGGATCAAGGCCGTTTTTGGAGATGACAATTAAAGGTTTTGGAGAATATAGGAGGAAGATGCTGAAAATGGTGGCTATGAACAAAGAAGATAACATGAAATGTACGGGTCTTCCCATGTTGATGCAGCTCTCCACTTTGCCCAACTGATTTTTCTCTTTGAAAACAGTACTAGAAGACTTCATATTCATTCCTGTACAAGTCAGGGAGGAAATGAGAGATAGACAGAGAGAAGGGTTTTATAGTGAAAGAATTTCCTAATAAAACTGAAATATTATTTGGCTTTGCCTCATCCATCCTCTATTTCCATTTCAGGGTTTACATTAACCAGCTATAAACCCTGGCCTGTTTGTCTTGTCCAGTATTATATGATCTGGCTGCTTGAATTAAGAAAGCAGGCTAACCTATGGTGACTATATGATAGAAGTTCCTTTTCTACGTATGAAAAATTGGGACTTCTGTTAGATTGCGAGGTGAAACAATTTATTTATTTTTTAATGTTTGATAGACTATAATAGGCACTGTAATGTAATTGTTATTCTTAGGGTACGTTTGGTACACTGAATGTGGATTACTAACAGAAATGGTAATCTTTATTACAAAGAATAAAATGTGTTGTAATGGAATAACTAAACCTATTAATTAGTTTGGTTGTGAGTTGTAACATTAAAATAAAACTTATGATCTATTTTAGGAAATATCTAATTCATACAAATATATTTCCTAGAAAATAATATATTTTAAATTTTAGAGAGATGAGTTATTTTTTGATGATTTTTTATTTCCATAATTCTTAGGTGGATATGGAAAGTTTATTTATTTGAAAATATATTAAAATTAGAAATTATTACATCTACTAAAGAATAGTTATTACAACCCTTTTAGAGAGGAATAGTTATTCCTCATTTTAAAGAATAGCTATTCATAATGAATGACTATTCTCTGTAATAAAAACATAACCAAACTATTAAATAACTAAACCATAGGAATAACTATTACATTACAGTGTCTATTACAGTCTACCAAACGTGTCTTTATAATTTAACTATTTAATAGTTTGGTTATATTTTTATTGCAGGAAATAATCAGGAATAATCATTCCTTATAAATAGCTATTATTTAAAATGATGAATAACTATTCATATCTAAAAGGATTGTAATAGTAATTTCTTATTAGGTGTATAAATTTTTAAAATTAATATATTTCCAAATAAACAAACTTTCCATATGCACATAACAATTATGAAAATAACAAATTGTAAAAAAATAACTAATCTCTCTTTCAAATTTAAATATATTATTTTTTAGGAAATATAATTATATAAGTAAGATATTTCCTAAAATATTTTTTAAGTTTGATTTAAAATGTTTTCATTTCATTGTCTTTAGGGTTTTATTATTGTATTGTCATCAAACAAATGAATAGTAATAAATATTACATTACATCATCTTGTATTCTTTGTAATGCCTATTCTTATTCCGATGAAATTACTATTACAGTCTATTAAGTGTGCCCTAAGTAACGCCAACAATGATGATGGACTCTGAGTTGCCTATTGTTTGGCTTATTTGTTTCTACCTTTTTTGAGTAGTAAGAATTTATTAAGTTGTTTAGCAAAAAAAAAAAAAAATTTATTAAGTTCATCTATTAAAAATAATTAGATGATATTATGTGCGATGCGCAGAGTACTTTACAATTTAATTTGAAATCATTTTTACGTATATTAAGACCTACATATAATAGTTAATTTGTTGTATAATATTTATGTTTACCCACAATATTGTTGAATTCTTTGAAACTTGATTTTCTTAATTCATATTTTATTAAAAAATATTGTAAAACACTATAAGACTATAACATATTATAATATTTACCGTTAAAAATAGATTTAATTTTTTAAATTGATTAAATGATTTTGAAATATATATATATATATATATATATGTAGATAAGAATTTAAAGCATAAAAATACCTGTACATCCTAAAATTACATAAATTTAAGCAATATTCCAAACATTTCCTCAACCACTCTATTCTCACAACTAAATATGGGGACCTCAATATCAAACACCCAATTCATTATCTTAATGAAATTAAGGAAATTATTTGTAAATATTAACATAAAGGGAATGTGATTAAATAAAGAGAAATTGGCTAAAAACACATCCATTTATCATTGCTTTTTATTTTTATTACTATGGCTTATACCGCACAAAATAGCAGTAAAAAAACTTACAAAGAATCCTACAAATTATGAATTCTAACACAAAATAAATATATAAAAAAACTAACTTCATAAATAATCAATTAGAATGTTTCCTTTTCTTTTTCTTTAATTCTAAAACAAAATACATTTATGACATTCTCAAACCAAAATCCTAAACACTTAAAGACTCAAAGCGAATTAGAACTTTCACAAAATTCACAACGTTCGACTTCAACATCAAAACTGTAAGCTACGGTCATTGAATAAAAAATGCAAGTCCCCTTCCTTGGCCATAGTCTACTCATATGGGTTAGGATCAAATGGTACCAAAATGTTGAGTTATGTAGGTGTCATTGAAAGGTTGAAGGTAATTGACATCGCTTATTTATTTATTTATTTATTTTTATTGTATTTGAGATGGAATGTCATAAAGGGCTGTAGGCATGTGTATATAAACGAGTAAGAGTGAAAATGGTGGATAGAAATGCAAAAAGTTTTTCGTGTGTGGGAGAGAGAAGAAGTCTTGAAACATTGAACCAAATTATATAAATAGTAGTCTTAAAACATTGAATAAAGAATTTAACAAAAAGTAGTCTTGAAACATTGAATCAAATGAAATAAAGAGCCCATATTTTTAAATTTGTTCTTATCTTTAATGTAGTTTAAGAGTATTTCAATTCTCTTCATGAATTGAGAAAGGGGATGAACCCTTCCCTGTCTACCATATAGGCTTGCAAAAGAAATAATAAGAGAAGATGAAAATGGTTCCCTCAGTTTAGAAAATGTCACATCCAGATAGGCAGTTGAAAGCTTTGTTATTTGAAGTGGTATTTTATATCATTACTAATTATTAGCTTAAATTTATGAGGGGATAAAAAATTTTAGTTGAGATGTTTACTTTGTGTACATTTGAGATTAGATTTTAGTTTCTTTTTTTCCCTTATTGTTTGTGGGCCCAATGTGGGTCCCCAATAAAAGTGTTTTTTATTGGTTGTTTTGGTAACTTATTTTAAGCAGGTCCACTATAATGTTTTTAGTCAAAAAGTCAATACAATTAACTAAATACGAGTCTTATATTGTGGTTCTTTTTTCAAAATTTCAAGTACTTTTTGCCTATTACGGTTTTCATTCTTTTTTTTTTCTTTTTTCTTTTTTTAAAACTTTTCAGTAGAAAGCTAATTTAACTCTTCTCAAATAAATATTATACATTGGAAAAGAATAAGTTAATCAACTACCTTGTGAACAAGTTCAAGCTTGTTCGACAGTGAATAAATCAAATTTGAACATATAATATGTGCAAAATACTTATTTCTCACAAACTTTTCAGCAAAATACCCCTTGTCTAAAACTATTTAGGGATATGCCCCTATTTTAAAGCTTGATTTTCTAAAAATTGAGTTTCAAATGTAAAACTCAATTTTTGGACAATCAAGTTATAGCGAAATGAAACTTAAAAAAAAAATAATAATAATAATAATTTGTGGAACTCAAGTTTCTAGTGTAGAACTTGAGTTCCGCAAATTTTTTTTTATTTTAAGTTTCATTTTGCTATAACTCGATTGTCCAAAAATCGAGTTTTACATTGAAACTCGATTTTCTAAAAATCAAGTTTCAAAAAAGGGGCATATCCCTAAATAGTTTCAGGTATGGGACATTTTATAACTCGATTGTCCAAAAATCGAGTTTTACATTGAAACTCGATTTTCTAAAAATCAAGTTTCAAAAAAGTGGCATATCCCTAAATAGTTTCAGGTATGGGACATTTTATAACTCGATTGTCCAAAAATCGAGTTTTACATTGAAACTCGATTTTCTAAAAATCAAGTTTCAAAAAAGGAGCATATCCCTAAATAGTTTCAGGTATGGGACATTTTGCTAGAAAGTTTGTAAGAAATGGGTAAAACCCCATTTTGGCCCATATAATCTAGTTAATTTGTTAATAAATTCGAGTTAAATTTGTATTCGAAATAAAATTATATGAAAGTTCCCAATCTTTTAAAACTTAACTTGGTTCAACTTATTTACAACCTTAGAAATGGGCGGTATATGTCTTAACTTAACACCACCTATTTGTTAAGCAGTGTCATGTGGATCTTGTTAAGGTTGAGGGTTTGAATTGGTTCATATGTTCATATTTCCCTACCTGGACGCTAGGAAAGACCAATACCTCCATTGTTCAGTTCAAAGAGGATGGGCTAACTTCGTCAGTTTTTAATATCAATTTTGAATGCCCATTTTTGGAAACGACCCAACAACTTCAGTGGGCTTGGTACTTGTGTGTAAACTTGAAGAAAATTGACATCTTAGAAACGACCTACCTATAATTGTTTTTGTTTTGCTTTGGGATCTGCAATAGCTAAATTGCCCACATAAACAGCCGGGTTGACTGTCGAAAGGTAAGGGTTGTCACGTCGTGCCAACATGGTAATGTTCATGTTAATCCTGTTGCTAACTATAGTTCTCATCTACAAGGTGAACCTCTTATTTTAAGGCTTCCGTATAGAAAATTCCATTTTATAATACTAGGGAAAAGTCAATCTAGTAAAACACACTAATTTGCTTTGTCATTCACTATGCAACTGTCTTGTAAACTGATTCATAATGAATAACCTTTTTTTTATTTTTGATTGGAAAGTCTGCTTTCATTCAACTGAAAATGGAAGACAACAAGGTCCAAAAATCTGGTACAGCGCTGATACACGGTCCGAATACAAAGCTGATACACTAGAGCATTAAGTCTTATCAAGTTGGATAAGGTGTTGCACCATAGGGGGTGGAACTCCTTTCCAGACCTGATTAGTACCATTGCATTTAGCAAACTGTGCTAGCTCATGAGCAGCCCTGTTGCAGTCCCTTTTTTAGGTGGTTAATCTGCCAAGCATTGAAAGAGCTTAAGTTGTCACTGATCCCTTGGAGAAGATGGCCTAAGCAGCCATCCTTGTCACCTGCTGCCAAACTTTGAACCACAGTGAGTGCATCAGTCTCTATCATGATCTGTTGCAGCCCCATCTCTTTGGCTAATAAAACTCCTTTCTCAAGGGCAATGTTTTCAATCTCTAAACTCATGTACTGACCAGATAGGGGCATACACATAGCTGCAATGGTGTCACCTCTGATGACCATGCCTATGCTGGAGGGCTTGCCATCATCTGATGTAGCTCCATCACATTGACTTTATACAACCCCAAGGGAGAAACTCTCCACTTTGTTCCCACGGTAGTTTTGCCACAGTTAAATAAATTAGATGCCTCCTTGTAGTCCTGAATAAATCTTCTAGCAAAATTCCATACTTGGTCAGGGGTTTGAATGTTGGCTTCAAAAATTGTTTGGTTCCTGCTGTACCAGAGGGACCAGGCAGTCACAAAAAAATTCTCAAGATCCTGGGAGGTGCCATCTGCCAAAATTGTCAATGCTATATCTGAAATGTCCAAATAATCTGATTTGAGGTTCACTGGACACTCCTTCCAATGTCCCAAACCTGTCTAGCTAAATCACAAAAGATAAGAGAGAGTATTATGGTTTCAACCCCCTGATCACAGATGGGGCATAAGACACTTGTATTAATTCCTCTCTTATACAATTTCGGTACAAGCTTTCCAGGAAAATATCCGAATCTTTGCTGGGATTTTTAGCTGCCACATTTTTCTGCACAATAGGGTCCTGGGATCCCCATTAGAGTTCTCTCCAGCCTCATCAGAAATCACTTTGAGAGCAACGTAATAGGCACTCTTCATAGCCTACTCACCCCTTCTATTGCCTATCCAAATAGGCACTCTTCAGGCAGATTGTAACTCAAAGAAATATTCAGAACTGTATTAGCCTCGAAGGGGAGAAACAGAGACCTGACTAAATCAGCTTTCTATCTTTTGCTCTCAGTATCTATACGCGTGCAAGACCTTAGATCCTGAACTGGTGCAAAGAGACGTAAATATCTTTTTTGGAGGAAAAAAAGATGTCCAGTATAAGCCACTAATAAGAGAGGACCTGCTTAACTTTAAGGTTAAAGAAGAAATATGAAGTTTTCAAGAAAAAGCTCTACCATGTTTTGTCCATTATTTTTAAATCCAAAAATTTAAAACACTATCCAATACAATCTGCCATACATTCAAAAAACCAAAAAGCTTTTATGTATAAACGCTATATAACAAAAGCTCTACCGTTATATATATCAGTCTTTCTTACAGTAATACTTGGACACTAATTGTGAACCTTTCATGTAGACATATGTATCAATTTGAATGAGTTTTAGGGAAACTTATAAAAATACATTTTTCATGACCATTTATCTCACTGGCATGCTTATATTTTTCGGCTCAAACAACTATTTCCCTGTATAAACAATAATGAGGACCTTATTATATGAAAGAATCTTACTATATTGCTATATTGTTCCTAACCAATTAGCCGCAACCCTTTATAAAGAACTCAACCCGGCTTCCTTTCTAAGAACTGCCATAAAAATTTCACTCCATGTATCAACCGGGCCTGGCATGCACCAATGAACACAATCCTTGGCACCGCCTTGCCATTTTTCGCCATAATGCTCTCCAGGGTGCCCATCAGGTCTCATCAGCATGGCCCTTGTAACATCTAAAACCCCAAATCTCTTCCCTTGGTTTTTCCCTGCTATTTTTCTTGCTCTTTCAATCTCTTCTATCTGAGCACTCCTCACTTTCCATTCAGAACTCTCTAAGTCTATCACATGAGTCTCATTGAAAGGTCCTGTTCTATTGCAGTAGCCTCCGGTACTCCAACCCCCATTCTCAAAGTGGGCTGGTGCAAATGTCCTTAACAAAGTTACTAGGCCACTGCAATTCTTGCAGTCATTGATGTAGTTAAACGTAGCTTGAAACGACATTTGAACAGCAAACTCAACGTTGTGACCAGTAACGTTTGGTTCATTGCAATAAATACATTCTTCTGCATTGTCACCTTCGTGTAGGTACAATACTCGGAAAAACCAATGCCCGGCTGAAACAATAGCATAGTCCAAACCTGGAAGGTGTTTAGCCCATCCATCATCAACCTTGTCTAATTGCAAGTCATAAATACCCGAAGCTGTACCATTGATCATTCTTTCCTCACCCTCTATGAGGAATTTGGTCCAAAGCACCTTAAGGGTGAAGTTACTATGAGGAAAATACCATGTCCGGAATCTGTCTTCTGAATCCTTGTAAATGTCTTCTGGAATTTCCTCCTGCAATATTAGTAAAATTACAAGCTTCAATCCAATAGATGTCTTCACAGTTCACACACAGACTAATGAATAAAATTCCTCATTCAAAACGTTTTGTTTGAGTTTGACCGGTGATCATGAAAGATGGCATGGCCCATTGGCATTGAAAACACACGGAACAATTGCTTGACAAACTGCACTCACAAAGAAATTCATGGCTCTGACCATTTGTAAAGGGGAAAAGCGAAAAAAGTTTCTCTATAAACTAATTTAAAGAGAAACCTTTCAAACTCATTTTATATTTTTTTATTGGATATAAATTTTGTAAATCTAATTGTTGGATTCATGTTTTTATTATATTTTTTTATGCTTGTAAAATTTTTAAGAAAATCAAAGATTTATAAATATGTCATTAGTGACATGTTTAAATTTAAAGTTTTCGTGGTAAAAAATTATATAGAAAAAATATGTTTATTGATCAAATAATACATAAGATCCAAATTGAACTGAATTTGAAATACATGTTAAGAACATAAATAACATATAATTTATTTGGAAAGAAATCCTATAAATTTGTCTTATATCTTTTAATTGAATGTAAATTTTGAAAATATAATTGTTGGATTACAATCTGATTGACTTTGCCGAATTATTGATTCAAATCTTACCACAAAACAAAACAAAAAACACACTCAAATGAACGCATGCAAACATTACTACTTTCCCGTGTGCGTTTGTTTCTCACCAAAAAATAAAATGAAAAAAATTATTTAAAAAAAAAAAAAAACTGTACTACTTAAATTTCTATCAAAGAGAAGAATCTTACAAGGATTTGCAACTAATTTTCTATCAAAGAGAATCTACAAAGATTTGCACCTATACTTTAATACTTTTTAGGGGAAAAAATATAAATTAGATTTGCAAACTGACCTGTGACAATAGGCATAGAAGGGATTCGATATGGTTCCTGGCAACCGAGTCACCAATAAATGCCATTGTCTTTCCTTGCACAATTTGCAGAAATGACTTGGCATCAAACCGTGGCAGTTCACATTGGTCAGGTTTCCATCTCCAATTGAGAAAATCCTTGTCCATCCTCCCTTGCTTGAAACAATTCTTTGAATTAGGGATTGTTGCACAGCTTGAATTGGTATAGAAGTATGACCCTCTTGGTTCTCGAATCCAATGACCTTTAGACAAGTCACAATTCTCTTTTTCTACAAAACCAATAACATATTTTTAACCCCAAAAAAAAGACCCACCTAAAAAAAAATAATAATAAAAAGAGAAAAATTCAAGATTATGTAAGTAAAAAAAAAAAATTATTTTGAAATTTACTCTTATGGGGTTTGTCTTGATCAAGTTGTTTTTGGACAGAATCATGGCCTTGCGTGGGTGATGATGCTTCTTGTTGTTTAAGGACAGGATCAAGGCCTTTTTTGGTCATGAGAATTAAAGGGTTTGGAGAATAGAGGAGGAAGATGCTGAAAATGATGGCTATGAACAAAGAAGATAACATGAAATGTACGGGTCTTCCCACATTGATGCATCTCTCCACTTTGCCAAACTGATTTTTTTCCTTGAAAACAGTACTAAAAGACTGCATGTTCATTCCTCCAGAAGTCAAAGAGGAAATATGTGAGAGACAGAGAGAGGGTTTTTTGTTCTTTTTTTACAAGATAGAATTTTTATTTTAACCTAATTCAAGTATATATATACACGTGTGAAACTCCCTCATAGAGTCTTGAACTCCAACTCTTGCCCCCCACACCCCAATGCTTGTGGAGTGACCACTACACCAAGAGTTGTGGTGATAAAGAGAAGGGTTTTAAATTGAAAGAATTTCCTTCGAAATCCAAAATATTATCTGACTTTGCCTCATCCATCCTATATTTCCATTTCAGGGTTTACATTATCCAGCTTGAAACCCTGTTTGTCTTATCCAATATTATATTATCTGGCTGCTTGAATTAACCCTCACAAATGCTTGTGGAGTGACCATTACACCAAGAGTGTGTGATGATTAAGAGAAGGGTTTAAATTGAAAGAATTTCCTTCGAAATCCAAAATATTATCTGAATTTGCCTCATCCATCCTATATTTCCATTTCAGGGTTTACATTATCCAGCTTGAAACCCTATTTGTCTTATCCAATATTATATTATCTGGCTGCTTGAATTAAGAGAGCACGCTAACCTATGTCCTATGGTGACTAATGATAGAAGTTCCTTTTCTACATATAAAAAATTGGGACTTCTGTTAGAGCTGAAATGAGTTTTTTCCACTGGCAGTGGTGCTTCTTGATTAAGTAATGCTAATAATGATGATGGATTCTGAATTGCCTATTGTTTGGCTCATTTGTTTCTACCTTTGTTGAGTACTAAGAATTTATTAAGAAATTCATCTATGAAAAAGATTGTCTTCCTTGTGGCATATATTACAAACTTGGAGTGTCTTTTATTTGTTTCCCATTTTGTCTTGGCTTAGTAAAGAATGAAGAATGAGATAAACCAGGTCGTACTCTTTTTTTGGGGCTGAATAAGAGACTTTTTTTGGAAGAAAGAAAGGGGAGGAACCTTCCCCATCTACCCCATATAGCCATATAGGCTTGCAAAATAAATAATAAGAGAGAAGATGAAAATGGTTCCCTTAGTTTAGAAAATGTCAAATCCAGATAGGCGCAGTGGAAAGCTTTGTTATTTTAGGTGGTATTTTATGTCATGGATATATATAAATATATATATATATATATATATAAATAAAAGGTGTTTCTTTTCTTACATGAAAAGGGCAGCAAAAGTATGACACCACTTGAGAACATGGCATGGTTTTTTACCATTTGTGTTTAACACAATAAGTAAATGGGTCAATTTCGTGTTGACATACTTAATTTGCAGTAAAATTGAAATAGGGTCTTCATTATTCATGTCGAGATTAGTTGACCTATTTTTTCACAAACTCGTTTACCTCATATAAATAAATGTATATTTTAGCCAACATAAATTAATAGAATTGTTTCTCCAAAAAACAATAATAGAATTGAAAAAAAAAAATTAATGGCTATATTAGTAAATTTTTTACTGGAATTTTAAGGAGCCACATAGCATTTTCCCAAAACAAAGAAAAAACTTACAATTCATTTTATATTTAATGGTTACGTTTTTCTAAATTTTGATGGAACTTCGTTTTGATCAAAATAATAATTTTTAGATGATATGCTTTTAGTATTGTTGAGGGCCATTTGTGAGAGTTCAGGCAGAAAGAAAAAAAGCCCAATAATAAGGACAACAAAGAATTGACAAAGTAGGCAGCAAAACCATTAGGCCCAAGCGGTAGGAATAATGGATCACAAACCCAAGAAATAAACAAGTGAGTCTTGAAGAGGCAAATGGGCTCAAAGAAGCCCGGAAAAAAAGAAATAGCATCCCATGGGCAGTGTATAAGGTAGAAAAGCAAGAAAGGGCCATCGTAGGCCTAGTGTAATGTAAACTAAGAAAGTAAAGGGTTTATGGCAAGCCCATAAACTCCCAAAAATGAGAATAAGGTTATTGGGTCAGGGAAGCCCAATGAAGTTAGTAAAAAACCCATGGAAGTGTGGAATTAGCAAATGGGCCGAGAAAGTCCAAAAAAAGCAAACGGGCCGTGGATGCCCAAAGAAAAGCCCAAAGGGACATAGGAGCCTATAAGTAAAAGCAAAACAGTGGTTTCACGCCACTGAGAGAAGGAATAAATGGCTGGCCCAAAAGAGGCCCAGCAGGATTAAGTTATTACGGCAGGAATAACAGTACAACATTGCAAGAAATAAAAAAAACCAAGGAGCGGGCCAAAGAAATGTAAGGCCCATCATCAAACAAAGTCCAGCTCTTGAATGGAGCGGGAAAAACAAAGAAAAACTCACATAAGAGGTCAAAAAACACAGACGGCGAGCCTCCAGATCACGGCAAACGCATGAGCAGTAGGCAGACTTTTGGACATATCTGAAAGGAAAGCACGCGCAAGGCCCAAGCACCACTAGCCTGTACCCAACCAATATGGGACGTGGTGGGGTCATGGGCTAGAGGTAAGAGGTAAAGGGGGTATGGTTTGGTGGTGGAGAGAAGGGAAAAGACCTATTTTGAGGTTCCTGCCCAAGCCCTTTTGGGGGTTACGTCCTGCTGGGATGACAAACCACCTAAAAGAGGTAAGGTTGAGGGAGGAACCGCTAGGTGCATGCCTTGAGAGTAGAGAGAGAGAGCATTTATGCCGTGGCAGGTAAGAGTGCTACGGTGGATTGACAAATGAAACAAACCTGTTTTTGTCTGGCAAGGGTGAGTGGCACACAGACAAACCCTTTGGTGGTCGGTAAGTACGCCTAAACCAGATAAAGGCGATTAAGGGGCAAAGTGGTAAAAAACTGGTCACAGTAGACACTATAAAAGGACCCTTGCCGTGCCCTAAAAGGAGGATCGAAAAACAAAGGGTATTCACGGAGTAAAAAGAAAACAAGAGAAAGAAAAGAAAAATAGAGGAGAGAAAATTGAGGAAAAAAGAGAGATAATGCAATGGGCATGCACCAGTAGGTCAATTTCCCTCTCTCCCCCTTCAAATCCTGCTCTCTTCCAAAACACAACAAGGATTCCTCTTGGGCATTAACCATTCAGGTCCGACTCCCTCAAAGTCATTAATCCCCACGGCAGGATCTTTTCCTGGGAGATTATTTGCATTGAGAGGAGGCGTTCTCCCCTCTTTGGTTTTGCTTCTGCGGACCAAATTTAAAACTTGATTTTATACCCATTCTTGATTAATTCATATTACTTTCTTTCTCCTTTACTTTCTTAATAAACGACATTATCACGACTGTAATCATCTTTTTTAAGTAGGGATTACTTGGCCATTTTTTATTAAACAATCAGAGTACTCTGTTTTATTATTATTATATCTGTCTACCGTAACTCATCTGAAACAATTCTGCTTGCCGTAAGCATACTCCTGACAGACGAGGCATAGTTTATACATAAGCCGGCCCAAGCTGAGTTACAGTTGGACCGGCCTCAACTCCCTTACTTAGAAACATTCGGGCCCATTACCGCAGGAGGTAGCCCAGCCCAACGCAATACACAAAAAAGGCCCCCACAAGTACTTTAATTAATGTTATTTTTAAATTAAATTTTTATGGAATTTATTTGTTTATAATTATTACAATTTATGTGCTTGCAAAATATACATATATGTTAATCTTTGGTCATAAAGTTATTTAACAAATTGAAATGGGTGAGTTGTAAATGAGCCAAGCCATTTATAAATAGTTTGGGCTCGATTTGAGAAAAAGTTTGCTCATATTCATTTATTTAGCAAACAAGCTAAGTATAAATATCCAATTTTAGGGTCTGTTTGGATAGAACTTATTTTGTTGAAACTGAAAACTGAAAACTGAAAACACTGTAGCAAAATAATTTTTAAATGTGTAAATAGTGCTGTGGGACCCATTTTTAATGAAAAAATTGATAAAAAATAAAATTTGTGGGTCCATGAACAGTGCACCGATGCACTGTTCACGCAAGACTGTTCAAAAGTTGCGGTTACTGTTCATGTATAGTACATGAACAGTAATCGCGTTGGGGTAAAACACATGCTCAAAAAAAAAAAAAAAAAAAAAGGCAAAACGCAACAAACAAAACGCCATATCCAAACTCCCTCTTAGGCTCAAATATTCAACAAGCCAAGATCGAATAATATAATGTATTTGTGAATAAGCTTGTGAGTATGAGACTTAATTAAAATATATAATGTTAATTGTTTATGTGGGAGGACTTTCGTCTTGACCCCCAATCAGGTATTGTTCGCATTGAGATGGGCAAGGATCGACCTACGTCCCACTTGCACGAATTTGCTCAATCCCACATCGGTGAAAGACACCTCCCACTCATGCCTTATAAGCCTTTGGCCTAAGGATGAGTGTACCACTACTACACATGCGAAGTAGTGCAAGTCTCAAAAACTGCTACCTCATGCTATGGTAGTGCATTCCTACGATGGAGGAAGGTGGGGGTTTCCCCTTAAACCTCTCCCATTAGACTTGTAAATCCTTTGCTCTTTTTCCTTCTCTCTTCCAGTTCCCTCCCTCTACTTTACTTGACAGGGGTGGAGAATACCACTCTATCAATAACAAGAAAAAAGTAGCAATTCAATTTCAAATGGTTTGAGCTTGGAAGTAAATTGCTATCTATCGATAGGTGAGAACAGACTGCTATTGGTGGCTTTGCCTATCTATTCTATTATGACTGGCTTGGAGACATCAAAGGGAGACCATTATCTCTATCCGGGTACGATCATAGCTTCATTCATTCATTGAACCTTTGGGATAACCATATATTTGATTGTGTACGCTTGTAAAAAAGTTACTAAGATATCAAATTAGTATTTGTAGTTTATTAATAATACAAACATATAGTTTATTTCATAGTAAAACGTATATATAATTTTAAGAATACAAGGTTAATCATTTTTATAAGTTCATAAACATAAATCACTATATATGTAACTCAAATTATATAATTACAACTATAATTATTCATTACTAATTACCAGCTTGTATAATTCTTACATTTATAATTTAAATATTATTAATAATCATTCTTTTTTTTTTTTAACTCCTTAAAAAGTCTTGTAAGAATATTATTCGGTAAAAAATGTAAATTGTCCTTTTTTATTTTTTATTTTTTATGTTTATTAATTCTAGACTTTTTGGTTTTTGTACGCAATAATTCACTTGAGTAAATATTTATGATATGGTCCCATATTTGACTTTAAAATTAAGAAATAAAATTCTTTTCAAAAATAAATAATTTAAGACACATAACGTAAAATTAGACTTCAATTGTAAAATCTAATTGGAATTTCTCTAAATTTTGCCTAAATATTTATACGTGCACACACACACACACATGTATGTATGTATGTATATATATTAGCATAAATTTGTGAAAGGATAAAAAAATTTACTTATGATATCTACTTTGTGTGTGTTTGAGATTAGATTATAATCCATCTTTTAGTCTCTTTCTTTCCCTACTATTGGCGAGTCCCATGCAAGTCCTCAATAAAAGAGTTTTTTATTAGTTGTTTTTTATTGGTTGTTTTGATAGCTTATTTTATGCAGATCGCACTATGTTTTTGGTTAAAAAGTTAATACAATTAACTAAATGCGAGCCTTACACTATGGTTTTTCTCAAAATGGTAAATACTTTTTGCTTATTACATTTTTCATTCTTGTTATTACTATTTTTTAAAAACTTTTCGGCAAAAAGCTAAATTAACTGTTCCCAAATATATATTATACATAGGAAGTTAATAAGTTAATTAACTAGCTTGTAAACTAGTTCGAGCTTGTTTGACAATGAAATTAACCAAATTTGAACATGTAATTTAGTTAATTTATTAAAAATTCTTAAGTTTGGCTTTTATTCAAAACAAAATTATAATTAAAAACTTGAATTTTTAAAACTCAACTTGGTCCAACTTATTTACAACCTTAAAAATGGGTTGCGTATGTGTTAACTTAACAACACCTATTTGTTTAAGCAGTGCTATGTGGATCTTGCTAAGGTTGAGGGTTTCATGGCATTACAAAATAGGTCAAGTTTAAATTGATCCATATATTCGAATTTCCTTATCTCGACGCACATGACACGGCACAATTGCGATCTTAGTACCAAAATGAAAGGACGTTAGAAAAGACCAGTACCGTCAATCCAAAGAGGATGCATGGGCTAACTTTGTCAGGTTTGTATATCGGTTTTGAATGGCCATTTCTGGAAACAACCCAACAACTTCAGTGGGCTTGGTTCTTTGTGTAAACTTGAAGGAACGTGACTTCTTAGTACGCATATACAACCTTAAGAGCATTCTTATCAAACCTTTTATATGCTAAAAGATGCTTTTTTTTTAGCATTTTTGACCCAAAAGCTTGCTCCATCAAGGGCTTTAAATGCTATCATTTTTGGCGTTGATGAACAATGCAATCTCATATTTGAGACTGCACTGTTCACCGATTGTAAAATTTATATTATTTTTTTATTCAATTGGGGCCCACTTTCTTTTCTTTGTCTTTCTCATTTCCGTTTCTTCCCTGTCTCACCATTTCTCTTCTCTCTCTCTCTCCCTCTGCTCTGCCTCCAAACCCATGGTTGACAGTCAATGACCGTCCAAACACAAACCCATGGCTGATTTGTGACTGACCCCAAATCAACCACCAACCATCATCGCAACAGCCCCATGGCCACTCATGTGATTTGAAGCCACCCACGACAATCCACGGTGATCTAAATCCACCCATGGCCACCCACAGCAATCTAAACCCCACCCACGGCGAGCCACGACCACCACCATCCAACGGCAATCTGAATCCCACGACAATCTGAGAGAGAGGAGAAGCTTTCACTATGAGAGGAAGAGAGGAGAGAGCATGATGGGTTTGCTAGTGGGTTTGCTTGTGGCAGCGATGGTGGAGGTTTTGTTTTGTTTTTTTTTGTTTTGTTTTTTTTTTTTTTTTTTTTTTTTTTTTTTTTTTTTTTTTTTTTTTTTTTTCAGCTGTGGTTGGTTGTGGTGAGTGGATGTGGAGGTTTCTTTTTGTTGTGATTTTTTTTTTCTTTTTTTGTTAGTGGTGGTTAGGGTATGGGTGGTGGGTTTTTGGTGGGTGGTTGGTAGTGTGGTGTCGGCGGTGCTGTGAGAAAGAGAGAGACAAACGAGAGAGAGGAAAAATAAAAATAAAAAATTTGAAAAATAATAAAGAAACATCATTTAAATGAAATGGTAAAAAAAAATATAAGTTTTGATATAGATTGTATTGTAAAATGGTGTGTTATATGTTATAAAATTAAGTTTTAAGACGATAAATGCTATATTTTTTGACATGTTTGATAAGATTACTCTAAATAACGACCTACCTATAATTGTTTTTGTTTTGCATTGGGATCTGCAAAAGCTAAATTGCCCACATTAACAGCCGGGTTGACTGTCGAGAGGTAAGGATTGTCACGTTGTGTCTAACATGGTAATGTTCATGTTAATCCTGTTGCTAACTATAGTTCTCACCTACTATGTGAACCTCTTATTTTAAGGCTTCCGTATAGAAAATTCCATATTATAATGCTAGTAAAAAGTCAGTCTAGTAAAACACACTAATTTGCTTTGTGATTCTCTATGCAACTGTGCTGCAAACTGATTCATAATGAATATAACCTTGTACTAAACGCGTGCAAGAGAATAGAAGAGCTGCTCAACTTTTAAGGTTAAAGTTGAAATTTGAAGTTTTCAAGAAAAAGCTCTATAATGTTTTGTCCACCATTTTTAAATTCAAAATTTTAAAACACTATCTAAGATAATCTGCCATACACTCAAAACACCAAAAAGCTTTTATATTTAAATTCTATATCACAAATGCTCTACTATTATATATATATATATATATATATATCGGTCTTTCTTACGGTAATACTTGGACACTAATTGTGAATCTTTCATGCAGACATATGTGTATCAATCTGATTGAGTTTTTGGGAAACCTATAAAAATACAATTTTCATGACCATTTATCTCATTGGCATGCTCATATTTTCAGCTCAAACAACTATGCGCCTGTATAAACAATAATGAGGACCTTATTATATGAAAGAATGTATACTATACTGCTATGTTGTTCCTAACTAATTAGCCGCAACCCTTTATAAAGAACTCAACCCTGCTTCCTTTCTAAGAACTGCCATAAAAATTTCACTCCATGTATCAACCGGGCCGGGCAGACACCAATGAACACAATCATTGTAACCACTTTTCCATTTGTTGCCCCAATGCTCTCCAGGGTGCCCATCAGGTCTCATCAGCATAGCCCTTGTAACATCTACAACCTCAAATCTCTTCCCTTGGTTTCCCCCAAATTTTCTTGCTCTTTTGATCTCTTTTACCTGAGCATTCCTCATTTGCCATTCAGAACTCGTTAAGTCTATCTCAGTCTCATTGAAAGGTCCTGTTCTGTTGCAGTACCCTCTGGTATTCCAAGCCCCATTCTCAAAGTGTGCTGGTGTAAATGTTCTTAACAAAGTCACTAGGCCACTGCAATTCTTGCAGCCATTGATATAATTAAAAGTAGCTCGAAACGACATTTGAAGAGCGAAGTCAACATTGCGATTAGTGACATTTGGTTCATTGCAATAAACACATCCTACTACATTGTCACCTTCATGTAGGTACATTACTCGGAAGAACCAATGCCCGGCTGAAACAATAGCATAGTCCACACCTGGAAGGTGTTTAGCCCATCCATCATCGACCTTGTCAAGTTGCAAGTCAAAAATACTGGACCCTGTACCATTGATCATTCTTTCCTCACCTGCTATGAGGAATTTGGTCCAAAGCACCTTAAGGGTGAAGTTACTACGACGAAAGTACCATGTCCGGAATCTGTCTTCTGAATCCTTGTAAATGTCTTCTGGAATTTCCTCCTGCAATATTAGTAAAATTACAAGCTTCAATAGCTGTCTTCACACACAGACTAATGAATTTGCATTAAAATTCCTCATTCAAAACGTTGTGTTTGGGTTTGACTGGTGACCACATAAAATTAGATGGCCCATTGGCATTGAAAACACAAGGAACTATTGCGTGACAAACCGCACTTACAAAGAAATTCATGACTCTGACTATTTGTAAAGGGGCATATGCAATCATAATTATTAATTCTATGATACGCCTAGCAATGTAGTCATGGTATTAAAGCTAATTACTGCCATTAATTTCTATGGGGTTGACCATAAAGGTAAGCCTGTCCAAATTCCACCCCTACCCAAAGGTTTATTGTTTTTGTTTTTGATAAGACCCTACTCAAAGTTAGTGTCAAATATCAATTATCAATCTAATTGACTTTGCCTAATCGTTGGTACTTCAAATCCTACACAATACAAAACAAAACAAAAAAACCAAAAAAGCAAAACACTTTTCCTAATCATTATTATGATATAATGTGATAGATCATAGATGTACTTGTACAACCCACATGTTCTTGCCTTGTTAATCGATTTGAAATCGCTGTTAATGCTCTACAGGAAACCAATTTTCAGTGCTCCTATCTTGGTGTTAATCGATTTGGTTAAGATTTTCTACTAGAGAATAAACAATAATGCAATTTTCTCACTAAATATAACCTCAATTTTTAACAGCATTTCATTCAAATCCATTAGGTCAGATTTGATAGGAAATGCTAAAGATAGTAAGATACTACAAGTTTTACTGCATGAAACTTATAAACTGATGTGGTAATGAATATGATTGGTGGGTTTTAACTTTCAACCCCTTCATTACTGAATTTTTGAATTATCTAATAATTTGTGACAAATCAGTTTGTAAGCTTAATGTAATAAAATTTGTAGTATCTATAGCACTACTTAATTTTATAACCATGGCTAGTAATAACAAGTCGTATTACTAATTGTGCTTATTTGTTAGAATCGGATAAAAACACAAATAAATAAGGCTCTAAAAAGCTATATATAAGCTAAACAAACACTTAATTAACTGGTTCTAATTCATATACTATTCTTAGTCATATACTACTATTCTAATTAAACATTGAAAATTCAAACTTTTAAATTTTTATTTTTTTTGGAGAAGACAAAATTCAAACTAAATCTGTTGCCACCATGAGATTTGAAATTATCACAACTTTTCCTTGTGTAGGCAAAGTGCACAAGGTAAGGCCAAATCCCCCGTTATCATCAACTATTATTCTTTCCTTCAGCTTCAGTGCCGTAATTTACTGACTGAAAAATACTAGGCATATAAGGAAGGAATAAATAAAAGCACTATTCTTTCCTTGTAAGCATAGTATTTTAATTAGTAAAGTACAACACTAAAAAAGCAAAAACACTCTCTAATTAGCGCATGGAAACAATACTACTAAAAATTTCTGTATCTACAAAGATTTGCACGTAAAAAAAATAAAAAATAAAAATTCCAAACTGACCTGTGACAATAGGCATAGAAGGGATTCCATATGGTTCCTAGCAACAGAGTCACCAATAAATGCCATTGTCTTTCCTTGCACAATTTGCAGAAATGTCTTGGCATTAAACGGTGGCAGGTCACATTGGTCTGGTTTCCATCTCCAATTGAGAAAATCCATGTCCATCCTCCCTTGCTTGAAACAATTCTTTGATTCTGGGATTGTTGCACAGCTTGAATTGGTATAGAAGAATGACCCTCTTGATTCTCGAACCCAATGACCTTTAGACAAGTCACAGCTCTCTCTTTCTACAAAACCAATAACATATTTTTAACCCAAACACAACACCCCCCTTAGAAAAAAAAAAAGGAAAAATTCATGATTATGTAAGGAAAAACAAACAAAAAAAAGGTTGTTTTGAAATTTACTCTGATGGGATTTGTGGCCTTGCATGGGTGATGATGCTTGTTGTTCAAGGCCTTGTTTGGACATGAGATATACAGGGTTTGGAGAATAGAGGAGGAAGATGCTGAAAATAGTGGCTATGAACAAAGTTGATAAGATGAAACGTACGGGTCTCCTCCCCATGTTGATGCATCTCTCCACTTTGCCAAACTGAATTTTCTCTCTGAAAACAGTACTAGAAGACTTCATGTTCATTCCTGTACAAGTCATGAGATAGGAAATGAGAGAAAAGAGAGACAGACACAAAGGGTTTTAAAGTGAAATAATTTCCCACGAAAACCAAAATAAAGAGAATCTCTAACTTCCTCCATTAAAGAAAAAAAATTTAGATTGTGCTGGCCTTGTCTTTTAAGTCCTTTTCCTCTTCCTCTTTAATTTTATTTTATTTTTATAAAAAGTGGATTTGTTTTTATTTTTTAGGACAAAAAATAAGTGTGTGATATGGTCAGGTGCTTTTGTGTAAAGTAATATTAGCCGTGTGATATAGACACGTTGCACTTGTTGTGTTGACGGAGTGCATGTGAACCTTGTGGTCGTGCCTTTACTGATTACCCTGATTTATCGGCGTAATTCTTTCGGGTTTTGGAAAATATTTTCCACTTTGTGAATATTTTGGGTGGTCTTTACATGCTTTCCACAAATCAAACTTTCCCACTTACCCATGACAATGGAGGGCCAACCTTGTCTCTCTACATGGGAAGTCCAAAAGGGTTCTAAATTCTAATCCTATATAGCTCTATCTCACATACCACATCCTTAATCAATGGCTAAGGGCTTAGAATATTCCTTTTAAAAGAGAGATCATAGGATATTTGATTAGAATGTGAACATCAAATCAAAATCATTTAATTTGATTAAGATCTTCTAGAATACTTTTTTTTAAAATTCTATTATGAAATTCTATTCATTTAAGGGTCCTGTAAATATGAGTTCTTAGGACATTTGCTAAATATTTATTTTAGCTTTTAAGCTAAAATAAATATTAAAAAAATGTTTTAAATTTTTTTTAATAGCACTTTGCTAATTTTTTAATAGCACTTTTATGATAAATATAAAAAAACTATTAAAAAGTTGGTTACTTTTTTCTTATCTTAAAAACTTTCTAAAAATAGTTCCTAAACAAACTAATGTGGGCATTAGTTAACATTTTCCTTTATTTAAATAGATAGATTAAATCTTAACCTATCAGTAATAATTTAAATAATATATATATATATATATATAATTGAAAACATTTGACCTTTTTTTTTTAAGAGAAAAGATTTGACTTTTGATTGATCTCATAATATTGTGCCATATAAGATTTTAAGATCTCACAAATTTACAAGTTATTATTTTAAGACATATTTTTAAAAATATTATATTATATATATAAACCTTCTCTTTTAGAATCTTAGCACATTAAATTTTCTTTCAATTGTAAAATTATAGTGAATATATTTTTTTTAGGAAAAAGTTTGACTACAACTCTCTCTAAAAAATTAACATGACTATATATTTTGTAAATTTATTTGTTGAATTGCATGTTTTTATATTCTTAACTTTCATGTCATGCCAATCGGATGTCCATAAACATATTTTTTATACATTATTTTAGACTATAAAGAAATGAAATTTAAATATTTAATTGATGATATAGTTATAATTCTTTTAATATTTTGAAATTTTACAAGAATGAAATATATCAAAACAAGATATAATCCAATTATGGATTTATCAAAATTCACATTCAATAAAAAAATATTAAGTAAAGTTATAGCAATTAATTACAACTAAATTTGTAACTATATTTTGTTATTTTTTTAAATGAAAAATATATATAATTTCATATGATAATTATAATTATAATAAATAATTTACTAATTACCATAATTATCAAATTTCAACTTTAGACCAAAAAAAAAATCCATATCATGGTAAAACCTGTTTGTGTCTTAGATTTCATGTCATCGTGAGACTGTGCCGTGTATATAGGGAGTCGTTAAAGGAAAGTACAATTAAATTATCAAAACATTTACTGACATTGACGTCATTTACCGACATTCTTTTATTTTTAAATAAAATAATAGATTGGCAAAATTTTGTGTTGGATACGAGGATTAATCGTCCGGGGGAGGGGGGTACCTAGACACTTCAAGGCTGCATCTTTCACCGTCCATTCAAGCCTGGACCTACCATTTCAATGGATTCATTTAATAGTTTTCGTTATTTAGGAGATGTTGAATACATACATTTAAAAATATGTGTTTTGTTATTTGAAAATATGTGTAAAAAAATATGAGTAAAAAAATATGTGAAAATATGTGTAATGTTGTTTAAAAACTAAAAATATATGTTTGAGTTACAATATCAAACTGACCTTAAACACTACAACACATATTTTCACAATATTTCTTCACTTACATGTATTTTCACAATACTTAAAACAACGTTACAAAATATCTCTTATCAAGTGAGCCTTTTACCTCTTGTTTAGTTTTTATGGTTAATTTTTTTCAAGAGCTGTGTTTTCATTTTTGTACATGTTTCATGTACATTTTTGTTTTTTTTTAGCCTAAATTTTAAGGTACGTTGGGACCAGTACGCAAGGACATAATCACATGACTATATCAGGAGTCAGGACAATAGACAATGACTGTAGGCTAGGTTTGATTCAAAATCCTATTCAAATTTCATTACCATTTGAAATCAAAATTTTTTTTTTTTTTTTTAGAATGATTTGAAATCAAATGTAATGGTTCAAACTCGAGCGTCGAGATTTAATGTTAGGTCATAAGACTCATAACCAAATGCAGTTTAGACTTGAATCGATTCAACCTTATTAAGACCTTAATTCAATTGGAATAGTAATCACGTCAAAATTTACTTTAAGACTGTCTAACGTTAAAAAAAAAAAAAAAAAAAGGCATTATTATTATTTGAGAAACAAATGGCATTAATATTGTTAATGAAAGAAGAAAGGTTGAAGACCAAAACTATGATTATTACACTTTTGATTCTAAACTCTAGCCTCATATTTCAAAATGGATCTCAACGTTTTCAAATGATTCAATATGGTCCTTAAACATTTAATTTTGTGTATAAAAAGATCTTTATTATTATCTATTGGATGGAAAAATGTGATGTAGCAAATGTAAGAAGGTTCTTTTGAGCAACCCAAAAGATTTGCTCAAGCAAGGTATATATCTATCATCATTTTTTATATATTTTCTTTTTTTGAGTAGAGATTGTTAAGGAAAATCCCAAGGTGTTTTATAGCAATAAAGAAGGGATGAGATTGGTTATTCAAATATTTTGTTTACAACTGGCTTCTTTTATGTCTATTTAAAGATAGATATAATTAAAGTAAGGGAATTTTACAAGGTCTGGAAAACTAAAAAATACAATTACTTGGAAAAGTTCAAGAGCCGCAAGAGAGTCTACCAATGGGAAGTCAGTGATATCCTTAAGAAACTTCGTCCACACAAGTTTTAGTAACCTACTCTCAAGGTTTGAAACCCCCTAACTTCCAACCCTTGTTATGTTCTTATTATTGATTTCGATAGAACATAAGCTTTGCACCCTCCTCTGTTGCTATCAAAATTTATATACCTAAACATGCATCACATAATATAATATCCCATCAAATTATTAATTCAAAATCAAAATGTGCATTCTTAATATCATCACTACATAATATCATATGTCATATATGAGTAAATGAAAAATAAAGTCTTAAGGAAGAAAACAAAACATGTCATATGTGATTGAAACTGATGGAATTGAATAGAAATTTTAGAACAAGATGAAATAGAATGTGATTTGTACTGTTTAACTTATTGAAATAGAAAATTCCAAATGAAATGGGACAGATTTAATAACATTGCTCTCTAGTAGCTCACCCTTAGCTGCCTAGACATTATTTTTGTGGTCAACAAAGGCACTCAATCCATACACCATTACACCAGTCATTGATTAACTGTCAAGCACATCATTTAGTACACAATTTTCTTCATATCGATTAAGTGTTCCAATCCACCTCTTTGTCTTGGAGCTCTCACATGCAATGCACTAAATATATATACACACTCCTCCAATGAGCCAATAGAAGCCAAGACATGAAGACCCCAATAGTCTAGTTCTCATTTTGTTGGTGAAAGAACCCATGGAAATTAGTAACTAAACATAAAAAGGATCTTGAGCTTTGGACACAAGGTTCAGGTCTCAATTACTGTCAACAGTCAAACAATATTGCATGGCTTGTAAAGATGGTCAAAGAAAGTGGCCAGCTTGGACTTTGACGTTAAAGTTAAACATATACAGTCTAAGTTTGGTTTGGGTTCTCAATTGTTCAGTGAAGCATTGCTAATGGATTAGGAAAGGTAAGCTATAAAATTGTACCGTATCACAAAGTTTGCCTTTTGCCATTTGAAATACTGATCTCAAAGTCTTAATTCGTTGCCATGTTAATGTGATAAATCTATTTATTTTTTTATGTATAAATTTCCTATTGACAGTCCACTAATTAGTTACGTAAAAGAAATTTATAAGGTGATTTTAAAAGATTTATTTGTTAATGGACATATTTGTTAATTCTTGAAATCCATGATAGTAGTTGTTACTTGTTATTGAATGAAATATATTCTTAATTTCCAAAAAAAAAATGAAATATATTCTTGAATTTCTTATTGAGACAGGTACCTAGAGGCTAGAGCCACACGTGACTAAATGTCTAAGTATGTGTATACTGTGTAGAATATAATACACTGACTTATTCACTTAGGGTACGTTTGGTATACTGAATGTAGATTATAATAGGAATGGTAATTTTTATTACTGGGAATAAAATGTATTGTAATGGAATAACTAAACATATTCATTAGTTTGGTTGTGAATTGTAACATTAAAATAAAACTTATGATCTATTTCAGGAAATATCTCATTCATACAATTATATTTCCTATAAAATAATATATTTTAAATTTTAGAGAGATGAGTTATTTTTTGATAATTTTTTATTTCTATAATTGTTAGGTGGATATATAAAGTTTATTTATTTAGAAATATATTAATGTTAGAAGTTATTATAGTTACTAAGGAATAACTATTAAAACACTTTTAGAAATGAATGACTATTATTCCTTATTTTAAAGAATAACTATTCATAAGGAATGACTATTCACTGTAATAAAAATATAACCAAACTATTGAATAGCTAAACCATAGGAATAAGTATTACATTACAGTGCCTATTACAGTCTACCAAATGTGCCCTTACTGTTTGTAGTGTGTACACATAATAAATAATTTTTTTTTTTTAAAGACAATGTTTTCATGTCTGACCCAAGAGGCCCAACAAGCAAAAAAAAGGAATTTTAGCCCATAATTATTGAATTTCAATCCATAAAGCACGGCGTTTTTGGGCCCAGCAGCATTAAATCCATTCAAATACTCTTTTTTTTTTTTTTCTTTTTGTCACTTTAGGGCCCATAAAACAGCTACATAATATACTTTCGCCTAGTTCCAACTTTTAGTACAAAAGGAGAAATATTCCTGGTTATGTTTGCGAGAGACTGTTTTATGCTTGGTGTATACTTTGTCCCGTCAACAAATAAAGGCTTTGACACTTATCTTTTCGAGTCAGTTTTTGGGCCCAAATGATAAAGGGTACCTTTGGGCCTGATTGGAAGGTTGGTATAGCTATTTTGGTTGCAGCTTTGGGTTGTTCCTGTCTTCCAGAAACCCATTAACATTAGACCAACCACAGGATTTGGCTTTCTAGAAAAAATATGATGCAATCCACTTTTTCACTAACATTGAGGAAAATTGTTATAGTGCAATTTTCTATTTATAAATAGAATGACCAATATTAAACATTTTAGTACATTAGTCTTATAAATTAATGTGTTAGTTGTTAAACATAAAACCAAAAAAAAAAAAAAAAAACATAGTTATTTTTTTAGAGAAGATGAAAAAAAAAAGTTAAGAAATTTATTTATATGCATTTTATAGTAGAATTCATAATAACTTTAGCATTTTTTTTTAATAATCAATATAGCATACTCATATTCATGATTAAGATTTTATTTTTTGAATCTAATAGTATTAGCTGCATGGATTCATTTGAAATAGAGAGGATGCTTTTCCAAAATGATGTGGCCGAAGTCTTTCACTATAAAATACCATTGATCTAGGCTATTGGAGGTGACATGTGGAGAGCTACTTATAGAGATTGATAAATTTATAATGATTCTCGTCAGCTTAAGCCATTAGGATCTCCTACTCTAGTATTATGATTGATTACCAATTTTTTCAAAAGTTTAAGTTGTTAGGAAATTATGAATTTAATTAGTTAATCATAATTCTAATAGAGGTGACTCATATACTTCTAGACTCCAAGTAAATTAATTACTTAGGCTTTTTTTGGGCGGCATAAAATGTTGCTTCTATTGGCCACATGTGGTTGCTGGTAAGCAAAGCAATTTCCATTTGCCCATTTGGCTATGTTAACAATAAACAAGGTGTTACAGATGGAGCTGCTTGTGTGTATAATGGAATAGAATATAAACCAGCATTTCTGGTGCAAGCAGGTGCATGTTGAGAATAGAGAGGTACTGTTGTCAAGCAGAGGTATAGTTATACTTTGGCTATTTAAAATGTGGGAACATAAATGGCTAGAATCTCCTTAGTTCTTTAAATGTGGAGACTGGAAGTGAAAAGGTATTCAATATATAGCATTTGTAATTGTTAGAATAAATAATTAAATTCACCATTTCTTAACAACTTAACGTTGTGGGGTAATAGATAATTTATCATTAACAAAAAAAATCAATATGTATAGCATTTGTCAGATGAGTACTGCTAATAGTTCTTCTGTACCCTATACAAGCAATATCAATCCCCAGAGGCTGTTTCATGCATTGTTGATGTAGATCCTTGGGTATCGATTAACTTTGGGCATTCTGAATAACAAAGTAAATTTTCCTCTCCCAGAGAGAAGTTGAGAGTGTTAAAGACCTACCAGGAAATTAAGGATAGGATCATTGAAAATGACCATAGGAGAAGATACATAGGCCATATGTGCTGATTTAGCTTTGTAATCTTGGTTTTCAGTTTTATGCTGGATTACTTGTACTGCCATGCAGTTTTCTATAAATGTACTTTTCCTTTGGTTGAAGGAAACTCTAATTCATCCAAAAACAAAAGTGTTTCAGTCATGAGAATTATCGACAGAAGAAGACATATAGCCATATGTACGTCTTGAAGTTCAAGACATCAACATGATTGTAACCTACAATTTCTTTTTAGTAATGGTATCTTATTTGTTACCAACAAGTTTAATGTTCTGACAAATTGTATGGAATGCTTAAAATGATGATGATTTGAGATTGATGCATTAGAATGCTTTTTAGAGAGAAAAATAAAAAAGCTGGACTTTCAACTCTTTAAAGAAGAGTAATGAAGCTATGAGATCCTTCAAGACTTCAATCTTTTTATTAGACTCTGAGTCTTAACACATCTTAACAAGTATAACTAGAGACAATAATAAGATTGAAAAATCAAGACCCTAGTCATTAGGCAAATTATTGAAGATACATTAATGAAGTCATTAGGCTAACCAAATTAGTCAAATGGCCCTAGTCATTAGGCAAATCAAATTAATAATGAAGTCAGTTTTGTTAAAATATAATGCAAATTAGGACAGATGGACATTGCATGTGATGTTAATATACAAGAACTTCCAGCTATAGAAGATGGATATATTAATGAAGACACATGGTGTAAATTTAATTGGCCAGCCAAAGAGTTTAAATGCTAGGCCAAAAGTACAATGAGAAGAATCAGAGAGTTAATGGCTTTATGCCAATGCATAGTAGTCTCATCTCAAAGAATTTTTCACTTGTACTGTACTGTGTTCAGTAACTGTATGGCGGGATACAAAATGTGGTACATTTTTCTGTTGATAATGGTAGATTTAGGTTTACTGAAACTTGGGAAATGATTAGGGAAAAACACAGCTGCATTAACTGGTGGAAGAGTATCTGGTTTCCTGGGCATATTCCCAAGCATTCATTTATCTCTCGGCTGGCGATTAAGAATAGGCTGCTTACTAGATAAAGAATATTTAAATGGGCATATAAGGCAGATATACTTATGGAATCATGGAATCGAGGGACTATTTGTGTTTTGATTATTCCATGAGTCAACGAATTTGTCAAGAAGTTCTAAAGTACTGTCTGTTTCATAGAAAGGCGGGTGATTAGATATGGGAGCTGAATTGGCCTGTTCTGCTACCATTTACCACATTTGGAGGGATAGAGATTAGAGAGTGCATAATGGTAGGGTGAAAAATGAAGTGTAGATTTTCAACACCATAATGACAGATACAATTATACAAACTGTGAAGTGTAGGCTTGCAAGTAGAATCAGAGTTAAAAACTCAATTTAAAATAAAGCCTTATGTTGTATCTGGAAGTTTCCTAATTCTGTTTTGTTATGTGCTTAGTTAGATTAGGCCTTATAAGTATGATGTTTTTGCATTTCTGCTACTTCTTGTCTGCACTTTTCTACTTGTTTGTAAAAGCTGGTTCTGTTATATGATTGAATAAATATCTTATTCATTAAAAAAAATCAAATAAGTAATACATTTTTGTTAGAAAACATATAAAAATGGAAAATTTTCATCCTCTCTCATCCAGCTCCATTTTCTTGAGTATAATAGAGTTGGTCCAAATTTGAGGTGCAAGGCTATGCTTTACTATTGTTGCACCATATATGAATCAGCAAGGGCATTGGCCTTTGTCACATATGGTGGTATTCGATTAGTGTGATTTTTCAAGAAGTTTAGGTTACCCTTGAGACACTGAAGATTCACCGAGTAGGCAAAAAAACAAAACCTTAGTAATTGGAAGATACTTGGATGTCTACCCTGAAATATTGTTAGTGTTTATCTGTGCAGTCTTTGACAGTTGACAATTCCCTACCATATGACCAACTACTATACAGGCAAGGTGGTAGATAAGGTTCTATAATCATCCATTTATATCGAAGCCCCAATGCAATCTTGATTTTGAAATGGACATCTCACCAAATAGACAAGCTTTAGACTACTATCTAACATATCAGACACTCTCACATTCTTATTTCTTAGTTATAGTACTGGTCACTCGTTTAATTTTATGTCTGTCAAGTGCCTACTGCAACCTTTTTGTGATCCTTGTAAGTATTTATTTTTTCTTATTAGATTGAAATTTTAGCTTTTGAGTTGTGACATACATGTAGCATATTTACTTAGTGTCGGCAGTTCATGACACATAATGCATCTTTTGCATCAAGAGGGACACCATGTGGCCCAATATGTATGTAAATCATGACAATCAATCCAGTGGTTCACCATTTTGAACTTCAGTAGCTTTGAAAGGCCCTATTTGGTAGAGTAGTTAAACAACATATTTTCAGTTTTTAAACAACATTATACACATTTCAACACATTTTTTCACTCATATGTATTTCAAAAAACTACAAACAATATTACTCAAACTCCTCTATCAAACGGGTCCTAAATTGATGTAAGTAGGTCTATAATTTGGATAACTTATCCGCATTCTTCTTAATCTCAAAATACACGCTAGTTGGTTGGATATTGTATCAAAATCTAAAAGGTGTAGTCCACCATTAAAGAGCACTTCTAAATACAAGTTTTGCACATCCATGGTCTAATGATTTCCAGCAGAATTAACACAAAAATAAAAGCCTCCTAGCCTTTCTTGGAGAGTTGGATCTTTGGTTCTTGAGAACTCATGTATTAGATCTGATGCAAGATAAAAATTTAATGGAATTGGGGGTAACATAATTGAATAGAAAATAAAGGATAGATCCTATGAATCAGCTGATGGGTTCCTTGGAATTAGCATCAAGTTGACAACCAAATAATCAAAACCCAATTATTGGAAAATTCCAAAACATCAAATTCATTCTTCAAATACGTCATAGCCATTTTTAAATAGGATTCCAGAAAGCATCAATAAAAAAATAATTAAACCATAAACGTAATCTTCATTCATAGCAATAAGATTACTCTAATGGGAATTTCAAATTTGAACCAACACTTTACATAAATAAATGAATTTTATAAATTAAAAAAAAAAAAAAAAGCACTAATTTTGGACTATTGGCATGCATCAGGATCCCCACCCCCTTTTTTTTTTTCTATATTCTTCTTCTCTTACCATATGCGGCTGGGCATATTAAATTTGTGTGTCTATAATTGTAGTAGTAGTGTATTATAGCACTCTTTCTGGCAAGTAAATTTAACAGCACAAATGTACCGTTTTGGTGGTGACCAAGAGGTTGCCTAAACTGGGAGACCACAATTACTCACCGCAAACCACTCAACTACTCCAAAATTGTCCATTCATAAAGAAAGATTAGTTTTGCACAACTTGATGCTGTTACTTAACCAAAACAAAAATGATGGTGTTATCAGTGCATTGGGGACTCCAATGATATGCTTACTTATAGCAAATAATTTGTTGGCTCTTGGATGTGTTAGATCACTGGTTATGTACCACACAACCCTTTCGAGGTATACGAGTTGATTGAAGTTGAGATTCCAAATTCAATCCACCATACTATCAGTTCATCATGATTTTGATTTTTAGAATATCTCATGGATATGAAATGAAATAGTCTAACTAAAGGGTGAGACACCACACACAAATAGGCCCACTTTTTTTTTTTTTTATAAAATGTATGATACTATGATTACAATATATAGTGTTACATACACATCATGAGATGGCAAGTTGAAAGTACCAGATAATATTCTAAAATTATGCGTACAGCCATGACCAGGTTAGCAGATCACATGGACGAGTTCGAGTAGGACAGTTACACGTGACGGTGGCAAAGAACCAAGACAAATCCTTTTAAGATGCAAATAATCTGCCATATTATGCTCTGCTAGCTACAATACTTACTAGTAGTAGTGGGCTTTACTGGATGAGGCTTCAGTTGCAATGCTTGGTTGCTGGGATGCATACCCATCAAACCACATGTAACAACTAGTCCCATTTGTTTCTTGGTCCTAAAGTATGACAGAAAATGACATATTTTCTATCCTTACTTCTTTTGTGATGTCTAACGTTCTATTTTGTTTTGGCTAATAACAATTTTTTTAATAACATTTTTTCCGTATTTTTTAGTGTTTGGCATGCCAAAATAATGTAAGTTTTCAAAATACATTTTCTATGATTAAAAAAAAAAGTTTAATAAAGAAAAATTCAAATGTTATGTACTTAACCTTGAAAGCACGAACATGGACATAAATACGGATATGACAAGGTAACATGAGCAATTTCTAAAAAAATTTAACATAACATAGTGAATATGACATCGATATAACACGAGTACGACACCTTAAACGAAATGTCTGTGCTTCCCGAGAAATTATAAGATCCACATGGTGGATAAGTGATGTGGTCCACCATTCCACTAAAAAACTTCCACATGTTAAAAATTGTTAGTTAGAAAATTTTTTTAAATAGAAATTAATTACTGACTCAGCAATTTTAAACAAGTGGAAGTTTTTTAGTGAAATTGTGAAGAAATGACGTGGTCCACCAGAGGACTCTATAATTTCTTGCTTCCCAGCACTTAACAAATCTCCTTAAATGAACTCCATGTCACAAAAACTTGTTTTAATGGCAACTTCTTGTTTCTCTCCAAGTTGACTGGTGATCATCGTTAACTGGCTATTGACTGCTTTGCAATTGACATTTGGTATTGTAGGCTCCTTGATTTGTGCAACAACGCCGTCAATCAACAAGGGAAATGTTAGAAATTCAAATGAAGGTTTCTTGATTTTTGTTTTTTTGATAATGAAGGTTCCTTGATTAATGTTGAAATTCTTTGATCCCTTGATTTATGCACAGTAAGACAACTCATGATGGAAGGCCTACACCTAATACAACCGATTGAGTTAGAGATTCTTTCCAACACGTTTGTTTCATTCTTTGACTTTTCTATGTTTTCCAATCTACTTTGTAATATCAAGCTTCTACTCTTTGTTAACGATCAGGTTAATGTAACTTCTATATGCTTTTGTTACTTCGAAACTCAGTAATGTTTTCCTTTGAGTACACATATAGATAATAAGCACTTTACCTTTTACCATCAAGTTTGTTGGCAAATTTAACAGAAATCGTAACGGTAGGGGACAAAATTCTTATTACCAGTAGTTCGCATTACTCATAATTTTAAAGTAGGAAAGTGCAATTTGCCCCAAAAACTGTTATTATTATTATTTGCAATACTAAATTTACTATTATTTATATCGATATTAATATTTTTTTTTAATGAATTATTTTGCAAAAAGCATATTCTAGAAAATTATCTTATTTTCCTATGTTTGGTAGCAATGATAAAATGAGTTGAAAAACTATATTTATACTTTCCTTATTTTCTTTGGTGTGAGATAGAATTGTTTTCCAAAAAATTTTTTGGAAAACAATTCTATCTCATTCTAAGTTAAATTAGGGAAGCTAAGAGATAGTTTTCCAATTACCTTTTTAAAAAAAATAATAAAAATTATGACACTACAAAACATAAAATTAAAAAAATTAAAAAAAAAAAAACTATATTCACATAAGATTTTTCATTAAAACAAACACAGCATTATATAGCTATATCAAGTTATGAACTAACACTTTAAACCCCTTTTTTTTTTTTTTTTGAGAAGAAACTAACACTTTAAACTTGATTCTAATAAATAAATAAAAAAAACCCACTAACAGTTAAAATTAGGGAATGTAAATTAAATGAGCATCCATTAAAGAACCTTTTAGGTTAGGCTCAAATGAGCTCCAGACCCACTAAATCGAGTGACCCCGCAGCTATAAATGTATTTATACAAAATACATATAGTCCTCTCATATGAACTTATTTTTGTTTACAAATAATTAAGGGGAATCCAATTTGACACATGGGAGATGCTGTTGTCTGTCACTTTCATTAAATGTCCTATGATCAATGAGATAACGTTGCTTCAATATTTGGCCATTAACCAACAAATTGATAATGCTTCTACATTGTTTTACATAAAAAGCTAAAGCTTGAGTTAGAAAAAAGTTTTTTCTTTTTTTCTTTTTTTCCTATATAAATAAGTCAAGCTCACCCCTAAATCCACCCTTTTGTTCAAGCAATGGACACAAAATTTTATGAACCAAAAAGATAAAAAAAAAAAAAAATATATATATATATATATATATATATTGTGAAATCACATAGAAGTAAGAAACAAAGAATTGGAGAACGTAGGACAAGTAAAATTCTCTGTTTTTGTGCCACAATACAGCGTGTCATTGCTTATATCTATTTATATACCTATATATTCATCAATGCTCTTGTTTTGAGCGACCATGTTATTCTTTCATATTCTTAGGTGTGGGAATTTAGATGAAACTAAAGCATATGCTAAATGTCAGAGTTAGAGTTACCCAGATGCAAAAAATAATAATAATAATAATAATTAATTAAAATTTTAAATAAATAACAAATAAATATTACCAGGAATCAGCATTTTTAATCCAAACAAAACTCAGTAACGTGCCCTTAGTTTGACTTCACATCTAATTCTAGATTTATATATTAGACTTAAATTATTACGTACTTATTAATTACAGTACATGCATTGCTATATCTCACATCTCTTTCTCTCTACCAGGAACAAAAATCATCAGAAATATATTATATAATCGTCCTAGAGTTTAATCAATTAGTTGTTTACTTGGTTTGTTATTTTTTTTTAATTTTTTTAAAACCTAATATCATGATTATTTCTTTTCTTAAACTCATTTTCTAACATTTCTTGAAACTTAATGGCATTTCAAAGAGTCAAATGACTCTGATTGGCCGGATTTGTCAAAATGAAAAGATCTTGAAGACGCACATGATTGGGATTTATTTGATATAAACACATGATTAGGATTGCTGGTTTACAATATGAGAAAAATAAGATGTTGCTCCTCGAACAATTATTCAAATATAATACGCAGGTTAGGTTAGACTAGTCAAAAAAAAAAAAAGGTTAGACTTGTTCACACACCGCGTGGAATAATTATGGCGGTTAATAAATTAATCAAATGATAACCCAAACAAGGAAGAGAAACTTCTTTGCAAGTGGTGAAAGTGTGAGAAAGAAACTCTCTGTAGGAACACACGGTGCCCAAATCAACAGACAGAAAGAACTTTTTGTGGGTGATCTGCAATTTGGCTGTACCTAGTTGTCCTCCAAATTTCTTGACAACTTACCAGGCTAGCAAAGCTGGAACACATTTAAGCATCCTTTTGGTTTTTAATATCAAAAGTCATTATTTATTGTCGTTAAATAATATATTACACCATAAATTGAATTTCTATCTTAAAGTAAAAATAAAACTCTATCTAACTTTAAAGATAAATACAGTGTTCTATGAAGATTCAAGCAATCCAACATAGATACCAATTCTAGATGATTAGTCTTGATGCATAGTTTTTTTTTTTTTTTGAGAAATAGTCTTGATGCATAGTTGATCATTGATTTTTATAAAATAGCTGAAGTGGACACCATAAGTAAAAAGTCTATCTTAAAGTAAAAATAAAACTCTTTCTAATAAAGATAAACATGATGTTCTATGCAATTTTAAACAATCCAACATAGATACCAATTCCAGGTAATTACTCTTGACAAATAATTGATCATTGGTTTTTATAAAATAGCTAGAATGGATACAATAAGTAGAAATTTTATCTTAAAGTAAAAATAAAATTCTTTTTAACAAAGATAAGCACGATGTTCTATGAAATTTTAAGCAATCCAACATAGATACCAATTCCAAGTAACTAGTCTTGACAAGTAATTGATCATTGATTTTTATAAAATATCTTGACCTTCCAAATTTCTTGCCATACCATGTATCTTCTCAAAATTAAAAAAAAAACTTCTTACCATACAGATTTTTAAAAAATAAAATAAAATAAAAATTAGTGCCTTCTTTTTCTTTATTAGTAGTTCGCTGAGTGTAGTAGGTGCATGTTCTCTCTCTCTCTTAGCTGCATTATGCTTTAACCTGGAATACCAGTTGTCAAACTTCCAAGTTCAACTCCATCTGAAACCTGGTATTCTGTTTCCACTCTGAATTCAAAGATCCAGATTTCAGAGAATATCATATAAAACTGACAGTTTTCATGGTCTGCTTCTCCTACTTTCTCTTCTATAATGCTATACCAGAGTCATAACTGAATTACAAGCTCACCCCATATATATTCTTTTCAAAAATCTTGATCTGGGCAGTGATTCATTTTTCCACTTTCTTTCCTGTGAATTTGAATTCCAGGAAAAGAAATGGCAACAAACACTGTTGTGGTCACAATTGAGAAGCCTAACAACTTATCTTTTCCAGAGGTCAATGGTTCAGATTCATTGTTGCTTCCAGATAAACAGAAGGCTGCGAGTCCCAAGCAATTTACATGGGTTCTTCTTCTCAAAGCTCACAGAGTTCTGACCAGTCTTTCATGGGTGGCCATGACTTTCAAGTCCATGTTTCTTTCAATTAAGAAACGCATTGCCTTATCTGATGTAAGTGAAGAAGAGCCCAAGAGCAGAGGAAGGTTGTATAGATTTATCAAAGTTTTTCTTGTTATTTCGATTTTAGCTTTGGTGTTAGAAATCATTGCTCATTTCAAGAAATGGAATTTGCAAATGCTTCGCCCTTGGGAGGTTCAGGGTCTTGTGCAATGGTCCTATATGGCTTGGCTGTCTTTTAGAGTTGACTATATTGCTCCTTTTGTGATATTTCTTTCTAAATCCTGCACTGTGCTATTCTTGATTCAATCTCTCGATCGGCTAGTTCTATGCATTGGGTGTTTCTGGATTAAGTACAAGAAGCTGAAGCCCACAATAGAAGGAGAAGCTTATGATATTGAGGATTGTTCAAGTTTCCCAATGGTCCTTGTTCAGATTCCAATGTGCAATGAGAGAGAGGTAATAGAACAGAACTAACTTGTTTTTCTCTGTTGTTTGTTGCTATATGCTTATTTGTTTACTTTGTAACTTATTGAACTTTAATTAGTGGTTTATGCATTAGCTTTTATATAAAAATTTTGAAAGTTTCAACTAACATGACTTGTTTTGAATTATTATTGTAATTTGCATATCTTCTCTCACAGGCCCCATTAACAAATTAACAATCAAATTCATGATTGAATAGTTCCTTGTCAGAGTTCTATTGCTTAATATAACTTTGCTTCTTAGTCTAGTGCTAAAATATTATGTTTTATTTAGGTATTTGCACAATCAATTGCTGCTGCCTGTCAGCTTGATTGGCCAAGGGAACGAGTTTTAATTCAAGTCCTAGACGATTCAGATGATGGAAATCTACAGCTTCTAATCAAAGATGAAGTCTCATCGTGGTGTGAGAAGGGGGTAAACATAGTATACAGACATCGATTAATCAGAACTGGGTACAAAGCTGGCAATCTAAAATCAGCCATGGGCTGTGATTACGTCAAAGATTATGAATTTGTTGCAATACTTGATGCAGACTTCCAGCCAAATCCTGATTTCCTTAAATTAACTGTTCCTCACTTCAAGGTAATATAAGCCAAATAAAAAGGGATATACTATCTTTGTACCCTTTGACTATAGTCATTCTTAATGGTGTTGTGATTTGTACAGGGAAATCCTGAATTGGGCCTTGTCCAGGCTCGCTGGTCATTTGTGAACAAGGATGAGAATTTGCTTACAAGGTTGCAGAACATCAATCTCTGCTTCCATTTTGAGGTGGAGCAGCAAGTCAATGGTGTTTTTCTCAATTTCTTTGGATTCAATGGAACAGCAGGAGTTTGGAGAATTGAGGCTTTAGAGGACTCAGGAGGCTGGCTTGAGAGAACCACAGTTGAGGATATGGACATTGCAGTTCGGGCACACTTGAACGGATGGAAATTCATCTTCCTCAATGATGTCAAAGTGCTTTGTGAATTACCGGAGTCTTATGAAACTTATAAGAAACAACAGCATCGCTGGCATTCGGGTCCAATGCAGCTCTTCCGCCTATGCCTTCCTGCTATCATAACTTCTAAGGTTTCCTCACCTTCCTTAATTTGCTTAATTCCCATTTGAACTGGTAATTCTGAGTAGTTTTTTTTATTTGAGCTCATTTTTTGTGCAGATAACAATATGGAAGAAGGCCAACCTGATATTGCTTTTCTTTCTTCTTAGGAAACTTATACTTCCCTTTTACTCATTCACATTGTTCTGTATCATACTTCCATTGACCATGTTCATTCCTGAGGCAGAACTACCGCTTTGGGTAATTTGTTATGTCCCCATCTTCATGTCTTTTTTGAACATTCTCCCATCACCAAAACAATTCCCTTTCTTGGTTCCTTACCTACTTTTTGAGAACACAATGTCTGTTACAAAATTCAATGCCATGGTCTCTGGGCTATTCCAGTTGGGAAGTGCTTATGAGTGGGTAGTGACTAAGAAGACTGGTAGATCATCTGAATCAGATCTATTGGCCTTTGCTGAGAGAGAATCAAAGTCTTTGAGTGAAGAGAAGATCAGTAGGAGGCATTCTGAGTCTGGTTTAGAATTGTTGAGTAAACTCACAGCAGAAGATGTCCCTTCTGTGAAGAAGAAAAACAAGCTCTACAGGAAGGAGCTTGCACTTGCTTTGCTTCTACTCACTGCATCAGCCAGGAGTCTCTTATCAGCACATGGAGTTCATTTCTATTTCTTGCTATTCCAAGGATTGTCTTTCCTTGTCGTAGGCTTGGACTTAATTGGCGAGCAGATGAGCTAAATGGAGTACACAAATTTTCATTCTTTGATATTTATTTTTTGGCGCTTACACAGAATTGAAAATTTTAAAAAGGGAGATTTTCATGCATGTTTGATGAGCATCTCCAGTTCTGTAGCATTTAATCCTTGGCTGGAACTGGATATAATATAGTCACATATTAGGAATACTTGCTATCAGGATCATTGGATAAAGATAAAAGTAAATTGTGTTTATTATAGAATCATATATCTTGTCAGTGTTTGAATAATGAAAGCCTTTCTAATACAAAATTGAGCAGTTCAGACATGTCATGTTACTTTCCATTGAGATGATTTTCTATCTCTCCTTTTCAAACCTCAATAGAAAAGAAATCTACACCTTCCTTGATGAAAGAAGAGCTGTTAGGATATGGAAGACTATGAACTGATTACTTCTACCTAATTGTTTAATTTAACAGAAAATAAAGATATGGATAGAGAGATAGAGGAGTATAATGTTTGGCCATTAGAACATAATAATAGAAAGTATAAACACATTATAACATTAAAGGATAATATGAGGAAAAAGAATTTGTTTTTTAGGTACACATATATGCTCTTGCAGGCATATAGCAGTAGCCTATCAGGCATCACCCAAAGAATTTCTCATATCAGTTTAAAGACGGTCTCAAAGATTGATCCATTGATTATCTTCTGCCTGATGGTAACAAACCCCCCACCCACACCACCCCCCCCCCCCCCCCCCCCCCCCCCCCCAAAAAAAAAAGAAAAAAGAAAAGGAAGATTGTCTTCACTCTTCAGTTAACATCAAGAATTCCTTGCAAGTTGCAAGTGCCTCTGAACTTTTATTGTCACCACCTAGAATTTATAGCTTTTTATAAGCTTTTACATTACTAATACCGCATGATTTTTGCATATCAAGGCCTGGCTAGAAATCAATATAATGATTTGCAAATTTTCCATGCAAGATCTGTATTGCATTGACACTTATGTTATGTTGAAAATTGAAATAACGGAAGTAATTGAATCGGCTTGTGCAACAATGACAATTTTTCTTTCTCTTTCTTTTTATTTTTTATTTTAATTTTATGGAATGACCACCTTTTTGAAATATCATCTTGATCAGGATCGACCCTATGGTTTTGAGTGTGCTAATCTCTTCCCTCTCCATACATAATATCTCAATCAAGGTATTGAGGCATGAAATTATGTTTACTTTTTATTTAGTAAACTAAGAGTGTCATGGGGTAGTGCCCTCTTGGTGCAGTTGGTTATAACTTACCACAAACCTTCATCAAATCCTCATTAGGAAGCCTCTGTTCCACCTTTCTCAGCAGTTGCCCCCATTTGCCTTCTGCATTTAATTATTGCTACTTTGTTCTTATCCATTGTTTGGTACAATGCCAATGATTGAAAGAGCTATCAAAAGTTACCAATTAAAACAACAATAGGACGATTCTCATTAAAAGCCAATGTGAGAAAAACAAACTTTCTTCGAGTACAATTGTATAAAACCACCAAAAGACTTTTTCTATCATCTTTCAACAATTCAAGTATTCAACGACTTTTGCACCTTTTATAAATCGAATAATAGAAATCCCAAATCACAGCGAAGGAACATAACAAAGGCTAGGTTTAGTAGGTCAAAATTAGGAGAAAGTATACCATGTTTTGGTAATACCATCTCAGCATCTGTTTTGGTATTTTCTACCCAATAAATGAGTGACACCTATTTCAAAAAACCACATCAGACTATTCCAATAAATTAAACACAATCTTTTATACTATCGGGAAGATAAATTAATCATTTGTTGGAGTAGTCTGATGTGGTTTTTTGAAATAGGTGTTATTTATTTATTGGGTAGGAAATATCAAAATAGATGCTGAGTTGGTATTACCGAAACATGGTATACTTTCTCCAAAATTAGAGCCAGCAAGAAAACAAATTTAATGGCTACATTGCATCGCCTATCTTAACTATTTATCAATTACGCTGACCTGGAATAAACAAATTAGACTAGTAATTTGGACTGATCCCACAAGTAATTATTCAATACTTTCGGAGTAATACACAATCCTCTCACATAATAGTAGATCTCACTATTTTATATTTATGGTGAGACCTACCAATCATGTGACAAGAGAGAGCATTGTTCGCGGAATATTAAACAAGTTTTCTTAATACAATAAGAATGGGCTTATTCCATGATATAATTGTTTCATATAACAATTGAGTTATAATTGCATTATCTACATATTAAATAATACAAAATTAAGAAAGAAACTGTGTTTGGACTTAGACCTTTTGATTTAGAGTTAAAAGGCTTATATTGAATAGTGAGAAAGGGAAAGAAAAACCAAGCCCTTCTCAGTTTGTACCATGTCTCACCGGCCCAACTTTTAAGGCAGTCTTCGCAGTGGCACAAACAATGGAGGGGTAAGATGGAAGTTCTTGATGAGAATGACTGGTGGGGTAAGAGTAAGATAGAGCAGATGAAAGGAGGAGGGGAACAAGAGAAGATAATTAAGTGAAATTTCAATCGTGCAGACCAACAAACCTTATAAAATATGACTTATCAACTTGATCTTTTTACTTGTAATAAGTGCTTATAAATGCTTGGCATAAGAATGGTTTTTGTGCATAGGTGAATTGTACATTTGGGCGGTTAGGATATGCTGACTGTCTAGCTTCTAGCTTAGATGCATATAGTTTGATTGAGTTTTTAGAATTTATTTATGTGTTCTATTGAATTCTTGTGTTCCATTGAATTTCTTGAGCCAAGTTTCTATAGTTACAACTAATGTTTTAAGACATTGCATAAATTTTTTTACAGATTGCACTTTTTGACCTTATTTTCTCGTCTTTTTATTTATTTTTTGTTTTAGGAGGAGAAAGACATAAATAAAAGGAGAGAGCAAAATGCATATTTACTCCTGTTTTTAACAGAGGTGAGTAATGAGAGACAAACAGAGCATACCTCAGGTGGGTAAAGTGATATTTTTTAAACAATTGGTAGACAAAGTGATTTCGAACTAAAGCACATGTGAGTTTGCTGCAATTATCCCTTAAAAAATTGTTTTTCTTATCATTTTATTTTGTATACAATGAAATCTGATAATTATAATAGTTAATTAATAGACATTTATGTTGGTTGTGTTTTTAAATTAATATGAAATTTGATCATTATGAGTAATTAATAGGTATTTATTATGGTTAGTTAAAGATATTTACTATGATATTTAATATCATTAAGTTTGTATATGAAATTATATCTATTTTATTAATTAAAGAAAATATGATACGGCAAGATTCTAATTGAATTTAAGTACTCATTATATATATATATATATATATATATATATTGGTCATGAGACTATAAATAATGCTTAAAGCAAGTTTATATCGTAGCTAAGCAATATTCTCTTTAGTCCAGACACAATGGAGAGCAAAATGAAGAGTTGGGTTGTATTGGTCTTTGGGCTAATGATTTTGATCCTAAATGCAACTGCAAGTCCTCCTAATTTCATGAATTGCCAAGAGGCTTTTGATCAAGTTGCAATTCCTTGTAAACCTTTTTTGCAGCGTACTTCTGTCACATCTCCTAGCCAAACCTGTTGCGAAGGTGCAAAACTTCTAATGAAACAAGATAACGCCCCTGAACTACGAAAGGGGTTGTGTTTCTGTTTGAAATCTATTGCAATATATCTTAAGTTTGATCCTGACAGAGCTAAACAACTTTCCCCATTATGCAAACTTGATGTTCCTATACCCATTGATCCCAATGAGGACTGCAACTCGTAATCTCTCTCTCTCTCTCTCTCTCTCTCTCTCTCTCTCTCTCTCAAGATGACAGAAAAGAGTTAATGATTTTGATCACTGCAGTCTCTCAAAACAAATATATGGGTATTGTTACGTACAAGTGATAGTTATGTGGATTTTAATTTTAAGTAAAATTTCACTAAAAAAGAATTGGTGTTTAGAATTTATAGAAAAGAACAATCATTATAGAGTAATAATCATCATAATGTTCAATTTTATAATATTAATAAATAAAAAAATTGTTGTATTTGAGTAATATCAATATATCCTTGATAAATTCTCTACTAATTAATATGGTTTTTTTTTCTTTGGTGATATGCAGAATTCCTTGATGCCATGTCCGTGAAATAAAATCAGAGTAATATATCCAAATATTTTGTGCTGCAAAATTTGTTGGAGCTTTGACTTTCTTTGGCTATGTATGATGAAAAATTAGTTATATGAATAAAAAGATCCGGAGTCTCATTTATCACCATACAAAAAAAATCCATTATTTATTATAAATTCTCTAATTTTAATATTTTTCTCTAATTTCTTGAATTAGCCTCCATGTACATATATTCCACTAATAATGTGATCGATGCAGTTATTAGTATGACAAGGTAAACAAACTATAAATGTCTCCTGATAATAGCTCTTTATCATTAAACTAAGACACCAATCAGTGAATCCCAGATCTCTTATTCAATTATAAAAAACTTTATCAATTAAGTTAACTGGAACTCACGTATATCAAGCAAACTTAAATACTGATATGCTAGATGATATGGCAGGTTCACAAATTAAGAAGTTGAACTCTCAATCCACTACACAAGGATCTATACGTAGTCATCCAATACATCAACATCAACATCAACATCAACACTATCACAATCCAAAGAAACACAAGAATGCTCGCAAGTGTAGTGAGTAGGTCACAGAACAAATCCTTGTCCAATTAAGCAAGGGACAACTAATGGATAACAGCCATAAGAGAAGCCACAGAGTCAATAGCGTAATTTTCATATCATGCTAAAAGTTTCCAACATGGGAGCATAAAATACAACATGCTAACATTCTTCAATGATTTTGTCATTTACAGATTGCATTTTACCTTTATAAGATGGTAGCCCCCTGAAAATTTGTTACAAAAAGCTCTCCTTGTTGCACAGGAAATAAGTCTTCATTAATTAATTAACCATATAACATTGTTTCATGAATATATAGGTCTGGAATACCTAGTGACAATTAGTTCAAAATATATTGTTTGCAATTTGAATCATTCAAAAATCATACTCCATTACCTTTTTTAAAAGAAAAAACGAGGAATGGAGGGATGAAGAGGGGATGGGACTTATTAGGAGGAGAGGGAGAGAAAATTTCATAAATAAAAAAAGTATTTCTTAATCTTGAATCCATTAAAGTTTCAAATGAAAGATGAAAAGAGCAATGAGTATCCCATAAAACTACTACTTCTTGCCAATTAAAAGACAGAGAGAGACTAAAAGTAGAAATAACCTTAGTCAAAATGCAATTTGACAAGCCTGGGAGCTCCTTAGGATTTAGGAACTCATTGCAAATACAAAGCTTTGCCTAATATAGGACTTTTAAAACTCCTCCCCAAAGAAAAATTGAAAAGTGGAGTGACAAAGATACTATCAAATTGATCACATAATAATGAAATTAACAAATTGACCAGAGGATGGGTACGAGCTGCAGAAATATCAAATAGTGGGTGTGATTCGGTGGTGTTATTTCACATTTATTTGTCTTTGTATGGGAATTGCACAGAGATGGATTATGTTAGTTAACCGAGCTCCAGGGACCAAAGGGGTGTCGTGGTGTAGTTGGTTATCACGTCAGTCTAACACACTGAAGGTCTCCGGTTCGAACCCGGGCGACGCCATTGTCCATAAATGTATGCGTTGTTTTTTGCTTCAAAGTTGCGTTTAAACCTTTTCTTCTCCTCCTCTACTTTTGAGCTAAAAAAAAAGTGGATTGGGCCTGTAACCAAGTTTATGAGCTAGGTCCTTTATTTATTTATTATTATTAATTTTTTTTTTTTTTTTTGTTTTAGAACTTTGACGTGGAATGGGTCACATTTATGAGCTAAGCATTATTTGTAATGTTAGCTACCTACAAAACACAAAATATTGGTTCGTACTTACAGTTACTGTCTTACTGAATAGAATCTTATGTAATATTGTTGAGGTACAAATTTTCGAGCCCTAATTTCATTAGTTCACTCACACAAATATTCACACAAGCCTATAAATAATCTTGAGTACACATAAATATTCTCCATATATATTACCCAAATATTCTCCATGTTATTGGACTCCCATAAATATTCTCTATATAAGCCCCATAAATTACCTTGGGCCCTCTCACAAATATTACTCATTATATCCCACATATTATCTAACTTGGGTTTTCACAAAAATACTCACCATATTACTACCAAAATTGAGCCACAAAATTATACCATATTTATAAAAAGCCCAAAAGCATTTACCTTGTGGGAAAAATCCAAAAGGCACAACAAAACCCCCTCTAAAGCCTGTTACGATACAGGAAAGCCCGTTACGATACAGCATCTCTAAAGCCCGTTATGATATGGCATCTCTAAACCCTGTTATGATACGGCAACTCTAAAGCCCGTTACGATACGGCGCCTCTAAAAGCCCGTTGCTACACGACAATATTTTTACAAAATCCTACAAAACCCAAATGCTAATTTGACACTATTTTACAAAGCCCAAATATTATTTTGGCAACTATTTCATAAAACCTAAATGCTATTTTGGCACATACTTACAAAACTCAAATATTATTTTGACACTTGTTTTACATATACTAAATCATTCACTCATGGGAAATATAATTATTCATCTCTCAAGAAATACCTCTTTTACAAAATTTATAAAAGCCTATGTATATCACCTATGGCAAAACTATTCATTTTGTAAAGATAGTCAAATCCAAAGAAGTTTAACTACAAAGCTCAATTGAGCCAGCCCAACTCACACACAAATTCCAACAGTTGGAGATCACATGAGTTGACTAGCCAAATTTCAGCACAACTAAACAGTTGGAGCCCATTCCCATCAAGTCCTAACTTTTCCAATCAGATCAGAAGAGGAGACATGTCCATCAGGGGTTAAACCCTTCCTCCACAAGTTAAAATTCCATAATTTCTCATGTGACATAAAGCTGAAGTTGATGTGATAGAAAGCTGGGAAGTTTCAGCCAGCTATCCTTTCTTTCTTCTCCAACCCATCCAGTCAAAAACTAGAAGTAGCCATGACTAGGCCATTAAAGCTCCTGAAATAACTTGAAATCAATTCATTTTCATACTAAAAGCGTGTATTCTCTGGTTCATGAACTAAGCACATGAATCCCAAATGGGGAAACTTAGGGAAATGTGGTTTGGAGGGCACCAAGGGGATCCCAGCAAGGGCTTCAAGATTGACACCTAGCTTGGGGTGATACAATTTGCCCTAGGGAGCTCTGATTCTAATAGCAACATAACCAAGATCATTAGCCTAATGCATGCTCTAATCCCATCAACCAAAGCCAATCAGCATTCAATACTAAGTCAGAATCTTAGCTGTTATTTCCCAAAATAGTAAGAACATTCTAAAAGTTGAGCTTGCCACTCTTAGCTAAAATCCTAAGAACGATTCCTTAAGGATTTTCTGAAAATTGAAAAAGATTTAGTAAAGATTATTTGCTAATAACCCCCTAAAAACCAAATCTAAAAGGAACTCTCCATTAATGCTTCAGAGGAGGAGGACACACTAAGATACACACCAAGAAAGGACTCTTCCTTAATCTCTTTGTTTAAGCCTTCTTTAAGCTCTGAAAAAAGTTACTGAGTTCTTAGTTTCAAACTTAGAAACTAAATTCCCGGCTCCTAGTTCAAAAACATTTCTTATAGCTCTACTTATAAACACTTATCTACCCCCAGCAGAAAGCCCCAGCAGCTTTACTATACACACTCCCTCTTACTACTCATACTACCTGGAATGTTCCTCATTACTCATTATATTCACAAGCATGTCTTGGCACCATAATAATCTTACTGCGCTAGTTGGGATCTCTTTCTCTCCCTTCACCTCACACTAAGTTTTCCTTATTATTTGTTATAATAGAACTCATGATATTTACTTATTCATTTACTATTAATGGTTATGATACTGTTACTATATAATTTTTCCTTCATATTGTTGTATTAGAAGACTCTTCTCCAGAGTTAACGGATGATGAGTCTAAAAGTGTAGATATTTTCCTTAATCTGTGAAATAGTTAACAGCTGAAGGTTTATCTTGTTTTATCTTACTTTACCGCTAGGTTATTTTCTGCAGAAACACCTTATCGCTGGGTCATTTTCTGCATAAACATTTTATTGCTGGGCTATTTCTTACAGTATGTTTTTTAACCATGCTGACATGTCTGCTGTAAGGATTGTTTATGGGTCATTCTTGTCAATCTCAATCTAGGCCCAAGGCATAAAATACAGTGAATTCTTTGGATCTTCACTGATAGCCTTAGGCTGTGCATCTAGCCATCGTCAAGTTTCGGTTTAGACCCTCCAACCTAACATAAATCTCATTTTTCAGAGGGGAAACTTTTTTGTCCTCGACAAATATAATAACAGTGATAATATTATTTATAGTTTTAAATCGTTTATACAAATTTATAAAACACTAGATAATCTTCAAGTTTTGATTGAATTAATCTGTTAGGCACTCAAGCAATTTTCATTATTGAGTTAATGGTAGAAACTAAAGAGTAAGACTTAGGTACAGTATTTAGATACTGTTCCTTAAGTTTCATTTTTAAGATTCTGACATATGAATTTTTTTCTCATGAGATAGAAGTGTATTTCTTAGTTAAGTAGTTACATGGTTGAATCATAGGAAGAGAATCTAAGGAATAATACCTAAGGTATTATACATAAATTTTGTCCGAAACTAAATTTGTTTTAAGTTGAAAATAATAAAAATCAAATTAACTGTTATTAAAATATAATGATAAAATTAATAAGAACTAAAATGATATTTTTGCCCGTATAAATTAGAAAAAGCACGAGTCAAAACTTCACAATAATTTCTCTTGAAACCTTGAAGGCCTGAGTTTGAAGGTTTGGACTCAATGGCCCATAAATCCTTTCCCGCCAAAGCCCACCAACCATTTTTCCAATGTTCTTTCTCGCTCTTCATCTCTCTCATTCTGCCACCTTTCAAAAAAGTAGTACTTTAACTGACTAGACCTCTCTCTCTGCTAAGGTACGGAACCAATTTTTTTCTAAAGTTTTTTGCTCTTTTGATTGAATTTTTGGATGCTTATGATTTTTATCGTACTTGGTGTTTTACTTTCAGTGCTGTGCTGGGTCACTAAGATTTTTGGGTATTGGGACATCAATGGCGGAAGAGAAGGACGCTTTTTATGTTGTACGGAAAGGGGATATCGTTGCCATTTACAACAGTTTGAGTGATTGCCAAGCTCAATCCGGGTCTTCTGTAATCTTTTTCAACCTAAAACTTAAAGTTCCTGACTTTATCTTGTTTGAAAGTTACATGTGAAAGTTAATTCCTTTGTGGGTTTGTCTAATCATTTGGTCAAGTTTTTACATACCCAGTTGGATTTTCTCTTCTGGGTCTTCTTTAGTTGGATAAATTTAGTGTTTGTTTCTATGGATTCCCAAAAATTTATTAGGGTAGTGAAAAGGAATCGTTTTTTTTTTTTTGTCTGCATTGTGTTTAAGACAGAGGCTTTCTTTCATGTTCAATTGACAGTGTGTAACCTAGGTTTCTTGTCCAAAAGGGTTAAATTAAGGTGCATTTGGATGGTTTTAAAGTCCATCTATTGCTCTCTATGCTTTCAAGTTCAAGCTTGCGTTTTTGTTAGAAAGTAATGCAATCTCTCTAAATTTCTGTCTTCAATAAAACTTAGTTGAACTCCTGGCTATGTTGGATGGTTCTCACTTCTGAGCTTTGAGACTTTTGAGTTGTACCCATAGTCTGAAGAATGATTTAAGTTCAGTCTGTGTTAAATACCATGGTTTTACCTAGTTTGTTGGTACCTAGTATGATCTTTCCTTCTTGTCACGGGCTAAATTATTAACGAATTCATTCATAAAAAAACTAAAAACGGACGGAAATAAGGTTTCTTTTCCTTTATAGGTGTGGAATCCTTCCATTAGTGTGTACAAAGGATATTGCTTGTCTAAGGATGCTGAGGAGCACCTTGCCTCGCATGGGCTTAAGAATGCTACTTATTCTGTTGGCGCTGCTGATGTGACAGATGATCTGTTTGGCAAACTTGTTGCTTGCCCCTTTCAGGTTTGTTAATGAAGCACCCCACTAATAGATATTTTTCTCCTCTCATTTATTTTCTACATGGACATCAAGGGCTTGATATTGTTAAAGCACATCATTATTATGAAAGTTTTGAACTGTTCTTCCACATTTTGATGTATAGTATCTCTGAACCATTTAGAAGCCTTATACTGTCTTTGGACTTATAAAGAAGCTTGATTGCTGTTCCTTTGCTTTTCTTTTCAGTTCAATTTTTACTGTTGATCATTTTATTGTTGTTCTTAAAAAAAAAGTCTGCTGTCGGGTGGAAAAAAGACATTGAATCCATTGTGGTGTCTATATTTCATGTTATCAAGACTCTTTTGATAGCACGTTTCTTCTATGGTGTAGAACATATTAGTTAACAACATCATTTTGATTCAATAAATTTTTACTTGAATTATTGACTGTATGATTGGGGATATCATTTTTTTTCAGCAACCAGTTTCTTCTGGAGTAAAAGCAGCTGACAAGGATTTTCACACAAAGAGATTACAAGGAGCGCTTGATTCAGACAGTGTTGTAAGTTAAAATGCATAACATATGCTTCATTAGAAATTTGTGTCTGAAGGCATAGTCTCCATAGAATGTTGGAATCCATTGAAGGATATAGATTTTGACAAAAAATTGTGGCAGTTTCCAATGCAGACATTAATTTGAGAATCCAGTTCACAGTTTGTCAAAGACAAGTTTTGATGAGTTCATTAGAGACATTTTTGAAACTAAAAAAAAATGAAGAGGTGGGGCAGGGGGCACAGGATTATAGAATAACCCAGAATGAATAGCATTTTTCCAAGCTGTTATTTGTGAACATCTTGAGAATAGAAAAGGTGGATTGATATTGATGTAGTGGTGAGTAATCACTTTGTCTGGTTCTTGTACCACAGGATCAGTCTGGATCAACTTCATTTTCAACAAATCCTCAGAAGAAACAGTTCAAGTCAGACTATGGCATTCAAGCTCAAGCAATTTCTTCTTTCGGTGTAAGCCGCTGACCTGATATTTACCATTCATGTACTACCACCAGAACTAATACTATATGTATTTCTATACATGCATTTATGACTATGTATATAATTTTAAAAATATTGATGTCCATGGATCTACTTGCATGCATATAATATGGTATTTTAATTTTGTATACATTGTGTTCCACTGATTACAAATATGTAATGTAACTATGGATGTAAAAGGTTTAGTTCTCTATATATAATGGACAAGTTTTGATGAGTTCATTAGAGACATTTTTGAAACTAAAAAAAAATGAATAGGTGTGGGCGGGGGCAGGGGCGTTTTGAGGGGCAGGGTCACAGGATTATAGAATACCCCAAGCTGTCATTTGTGAACATCTTGAGAATAGAAAAGGTGGATTGATATTGATGTAGTGGTGAGTAATCACTTTCCTTGGTTCTTGTACTGCAGGAGGTGTCTGGATCAACTTCATTTTCAACAAATCCTCAGAAGAAACAGTTCAAGTCAGACTATAGCAATCAAGCCCAAGCAATTTCTTCTTTTGGTGTAAGCTGCTGACCCGATATCTACCATTCATGTACTACTGCCAGAACTAACACTATATGTATTTCTATACATGCATATATGATTATGTATTTAATTTTAAAACTATTGATGTCCATGGATCTACTTGCATGCATAATATGGTATTTTAATTTTGTATACATCTTGTTCCACTTGTTACAAATATGTAATGGAACTGTGGATGTAAAAGGTTTAGTTCTCTATAACAGTGGAACTTGCCTGAACGCTTGGAAAGCCAAATTTGTCTAAGTCTAGTCTTTTGTGTTGGGGCTCTTAATATCTTAATCTGGATTCTTATTTTGGATATTCATTTATCTATGAATGTAACTCCCCAAATTTTAAACAGCGATGTGGCTGTATATTGGTTTTGTATATAATGTATATGCTTTATTGAAGAAATATTTTCTTGTATTGCAAGTGAAAATCGCGAGTCTTGTTATATGCAAAATATTTTGGCATCAACAAAGTATAACATAACCAAGCAATTGCAATGTCACTGGTCCAGCCTCTGGACCTTGTGTGTTAATAAAGGACCTGATCTTCTTGTTCTGCATAATGTTGAAGTATATGAAAGTCGTCCAAGTTGCCCAGCCTTCCTGTATTCTTCTGTTTGATGGTGCTTCGAAAGGAAATCCTGGACAAGCTGGTGCAGGAGCTGTGCTGCGTGCTGAAGATGGAAGTATGGTATGCAGTTAACTGAAGAATATCCAGTGCTTTTAGGTTTCTGATCTGTATTTTTTAATGTAGCTATTTCTAACTCTGAGCTTGGTTAGGTCTGCCGATTGCGTGAAGGGGTGGGCATTGCAACAAATAATGTTGCTGAATATCGAGCTGTACTTTTAGGTTTGAAACATGCTCTTAAGAAAGGGTATAAACACATTCGTGTCCAAGGAGACTCTAAACTTGTCTGTATGCAGGTTTGTTGTTCTATTCTGTAACTTTGATTTTTTTTTAATGATCTCTCTCTCTCTCTCTCTCCTTTTCTTTTTCATCTATGTATCTTAAATAAACACTTAGAAACTTTTTTTTTTTTTTTTTTTTTACAACTTACAGGTGCCTCTAGACACCTTAACTATATAATTTTTTTTTTCTTTTTCCATTTAAATTGTCCTCATAGGTCCATCTTTTTCAAATTGGGCTTGAACATAACTGCAGCCTGTATAAATATATGTTCAATTCCCTTATGATGCAATTAATATGGTGTTGATAGTATAATAAAGATAAGGAAGACACGTATTGATCATATTTTTGGATGCTACCTTGATATCAAGGTTATTGTCATTCCCTTATTTTGTTCTTCTGGCATGTTACATATTTTACTTTGTTGCTTTACCTTTCATCAAGTGGCTTTCATTACCTTTTGAGATTATGCCCCTTTGGATATGTGGTTTGTTTAATATTCATTCTTATGAGGCTTCTTAATGATACAGATTCAGGGTCTTTGGAAAACCAAAAATCAAAATATGGCTGACTTGTGTAAAGAGGCGAAGGAGCTTAAGGATAAATTTGTGTCATTCCAAATCAATCATGTCCTTAGGGTACATGCAAATGGTTACTTGTTTCTTCTGCACTATCTATATGATATTATTTTCTGATATATAATTTAATTTCTTTTGCTCTTTACTTTAACTCATGCATCCTGCAGAATTAGACCTCTTGCCTACCAACTCCTTCTTTAAGGGGTTGGAAGTGCCATTTAAGCTCAAGAACATGGGCATTTGTAAAACATTGTGCAGATATTTTTAATTATATATTGATTCTTGACAAACCCCTTGTTCCTTATGGATTTTTTAATCCATGGCTGTCATCTATAAGTTAGGGTTCATTTTTAGTTTTCCTGTCAATTATACCATAAGTGGTGTAGCTGTCCACTCTTGAATCTTGACAACACCAAAATGCTGTTAGAACTGATAAAGCAACCACATGAGAAAGTTGTATGCTTCTATAATTGAGTGTTGCATTCATCGTCCATAGTTAATGAAATCATAAGTAATAAAAATTGAAAAAGCCATCACGCCCCATTAGTTGAAAGAGAGTTATTAAAGAACCAGCATTTGCTCTATCTTATTTAGAGTTCTTGGCTTTGTGCCTGCTGATTTCCAATCCTGTTATTTCCCCACTCTATTTATCTTTATCAGGACGAGAAATCATCACTCTATCTGGCATGCTACCCTTATGCTATGTGGCCTCTGATGATAGTGCTTTCCAGAGCTTGTTATCAATAAAGTGAATGTAATGTATCACGCCATATCTTGTCTCAACATTGATCATGCATGTCAAACTTTGAGATAAAACATACTATAATGCTTTATTTTCATGACTTTTGCCACCTGCATTATGTGTTTGTTCAGTACCTGAGGGCATATCAGACACTAGTTGGTGGGCCATTAGTTTGTTGTTATTCCTGATACTGGACGTATCCTACGTAACACGAGGTGGCAAGCTATATTCATGCCAGTATTAACCTTCTTTATAGAATGTGATCGATGGATATGCTAGTATTTAGATAGTAGTGCTATGCTTATTATTTTTCTACTTTTTTTGTAAACATTATTCTTGTTTTCTGCCACACATTCTCTGAATGCAAAATAATACATTTTTATAATTTTCAAGGAATTTAACTCTGAAGCAGATGCTCAAGCAAACCAAGCTGTAAATCTCAAAGGTGAGTGCATTTTGAGCTCTGTTCATTTTCTATTGTTTTACTATTTTACTTTTTTTCGTACCTTTGTTTTGGCAGAAGTTAGTGAATCTTTTGCTTATGCAGATGGGCAGGTTGAAGAGGATTGTAGGAAGATGTAGTAAGAAGCTACATCTGTTTATTGAATGGCAGAAATGCTGTTGCCTGACTTTTTTGGACTTGTTATCCTTCAGGCCAGAATCTGTGATACCTTCTGCAGGTGAAGTAAATTTAAGTATGCTTAGTTTACTAGAATCTGCTAGATAAATTGGGGCAGATTGTCTTTTAATGATTAATGGGATACTATTTAATATGTATTATATTCAAGCTTTTGCTTCAGCTGTTGTCCTCTAGTCCGTGAAGATTAGAGATTTTTAGTGTTGATTGGCAATTTAGAAATCTGTGAATACGCAGAATATTTGTGTAATATTTATTCCACCCCCCCAACCCCCCCACGGCGCCCCCCCCCCCCCCCCCCCCCCCCAACACACACACTCACACACCCCCGCTTCCCTTAAAGGTGTTGAATTGTCCATCACAACATTATGATTTTGATACAACAGACCATAACTCAAGTGACCTGATCAGCATATTTAGACCATAGATTTTTAGATATTAAAAGTAGGTGGTAGCTATAGCGAGAACCTGAATAGGGAAGTGTTAACTCAAATGTCCATCTTGCAGTGTGCTGTTTGCATGTTTGGGAGTTCCGAAAAGAATGGAAAGTTAAAATAAAGAGGGAATGGAAAATGAATTCGTAAAATTCTTAAATTCCGCCCTTTGTTGTTTGGAATTTGTAATAAAAGGAAAGCAATTAGTGTATCATCTTAAGAGCATAATTATAATGAAAATTATGAAATTATTACTTTTTTTAATAGTGTGTTTGTTCTGTTATGAGAACAGAGAGGCAAAAAAGTTCTTTCATATAATAAAAAACTGAGGCATTGAGTCTAGTTTGTTGACTTCTCTCATGTATTTGGTGTCAAATAATATCACGTCAGTGATATCAAAATCCAATAAACAAGAAAAATGTATACAAAAAATAACTTGCCCACTAACAAATGAAAGATATATGTTAGTATGTAGTTATTTTTACACGATTTTAGTTTATTAGATTTTGATATAGATAACATAGCATTATTTGATACAAAATACTTTTTTTAATCCCTCGCCATTCCTTTTTCTCGGTTCCCTCCATCCAAAAAAAGGCTTTACAGATGATCAATTATTCAAGATATAAATGATGAGAGGAAATTTGAATTACTTATTTATTAATGAATAATTAAAGATTTTATGAAGGATTTAGCTTATAGACTCCTTAAAGTTATATAAATTTGTTAAATAATGTTTTTTGATCTCTCTAATTTTTGGGTTGTTATTTTGACCATAAGAGTCTTATGGACCGGAATCTCTTTAAAAAAATGTTGATTCTAAATTCTTCCCTCAACTATTGCACTATCAAAAAGGGTTGTTATTTTGATTTCTCAAGCATACAAATTTGCAATAGCACATGAAAATCACCAATCAATGTCGTAATTTTTATTTAGACCTGTCAACTATAAATCATTAAACACTCCAAATATCATTGTTTCTCCTGACCTCACCCCTACTATACCCCATCAATGTATATCTTAACCCTCAAAATCAAATAGAATAGTAAAAAAATATTCAAGATTACACGTTTGGACCCTTATAGTTTGTTTTTACTTTTTGTTTAGGTCCTTAAAGTTTACGATTTTTATTTTAATCCTCTAAATTCAATTTTGTTCATGCTTGTGATTAAAATTATGAAAACTAGAAGAAACACATTATTCTGTTATTACATAAAAAATTATATCAATCACATGGATGGGTAAAAGAACCATCTGGAAAAATAAACTTGATGAATTAAAATGAAAAATCTCAAAGCTAAAAAAAAAAAAAAACTAAAACTAAAAATTTTAGGGTCAAAAGTGTAAATGAGTGACTTTTTTGGCCTACGGATTAGGATAGGGAGCGAAGAAGCACAAAAACAGTCACTGAAAGCTAAAAAGCAAAGCAGAGTGAACCAAAATGGCAACCAATGGAGTCTCAATCTCAGCAACATTCTCAGTTTCTGCTTCCGCTTATCCCGTAAAACCACTCCGTACGACTCCCAATAACAGCCCTTTTCTGAGGTTGCCGTTTCGAAACCATGTCGTTTCGAATTCTTTCCAACAACGTTTCACAATTAAAGAGATAAACACGAAGAAGCAGAAGCAGCTGCTGAGAATAGTGAGGTCTGTGGAAGAAGAAACCCAAATAATTCCAGAGGAACAACAACTTGGAGAAGCAGAAGTAGAAACGTCGTCGTCTTCGCCGGACCAACCTGCCGTTTCGGTACCCGTTTCTCCTTCTGACATCCTTACCATGTTCTTTCAGGTACCTTTTTTTTTTTTTTTTTTTTTTTTTTTTTTACAATTTTTTGTTTTTGATTTTTCTATAATTATGTAATTATAATGTGGAAATTATTTGTCCGGATTCTCGTTACTTTTATTTATTTATTTTATATGATTTAATAATTTAATAAAAACAAGAAGAAGAGTAATGGCACAATTTTTCACAATTGATAATGGTAGTTTGTTGTAATTGTTACACAAGGACTTGGCTTGGTGTCTCCAATGCATTAGACCCATTGCAATGGGTGCATGGTAAAAGTAAACACGTGTTATCATCTCAACTGGTCTAGTACACTGGACCTTATCTTTGCCTTGGTGTAATTGAAATGGTGTCAGTGATGGGTCGTGTGAGATTGATGTTGTGCAAAATCAGAAATGTCAATGTGGCAAACTGTGAAAAAAAATTGTCCCTTTGTATTTTTCTTATAAAAATTATACTCTATCAATGCGAGTAAAGCATCTAGTGTAATTATTGCTGACTTGACAAAATCCAAATTGCCTCCATTACACTATTGGTCCATGGGGTTCCTTGAGTGTCTAGAGTAGAATAGTCTTGACACCTCTTCCCTATATAAATGACACTTTGCCCAATGTACACTGAAATGGAATGTGAAACTAGAGTTCTGACTTGGGATCCTCTAAAAGTTTGAGTAACTTTACTATAGTATTCTTAACATCTTAACCATTTACTACTCTACTAAAGAATTGAGTGGCCTACATTTTGTTAGTATTTGAAGTTTTGAACAACATTGATTAAGTATATCTATTTTGACATTTATTTAACCTATTGCTGATGTGACCAAATCTTTATAACAAATTGTTAGAATTTTAGAAACTTTATAGTGGAGTTACATTAAAGGCTCTACCTAGAGTTATCTAAGAGCTTTATAGGATCTCACCTATGGATTACAATTGCTTAGTATATCACTAAAAGTCTACATTTGTATGTTTGAAGGCAGAGGGAGTCATGAATGAAGCAACTGTTCCTACTGTCACCAAAGCCTTAGAGGTATATTGATATATATACTAACTCTTTTAGATTCCCTTTTATTATTTTTTTTTATTAAAAGCAATTTTTTCCATGTTGAGCCTTGAAACTCAGTGGTATGGCTTGCTCTCAGAGTTCAAATCCCCCTTCCCTATTGTTATAACTATCAAATTTAAAAGAATAAGTAACTCCTTCCTATATGAATGGATGCAAGAGCATATTTGTTTCCTTGCTCTAGAGTTACAATGGTTACTTTGAGTTCCATGATTGAGATTATATTTCTTTATACGATGATGGCAGAATAAAGCCCTATGTTCTCTCAATTCCATTTAACATTTATACTGTTCTTGTTCATTAAGATTATTTGCTTAGAGATGAGAGACAAGTGTTGAAGGGAGGAGGAGGTGGGAAGGTGCTGGTTCCAATTTAAGGTCCGTTTGGATTGAGGGAGAGGGAGGGGGAGTAGACTAGATTTAGTACAAAATTAGCTTATTTTTAGCCAACTCTACTCTACTCCCCTCCACTCCCCCTCCTTCCCCCCTCCATCCAAACAGGCCATTAGTGTATCTTTTTCAATTGCAGTCTTAGCAGATCTTGTGATTGGGCCTTTGAGGTGCCTTTTTCTTGCCTTGCCTCGCCTGAGCACTTGGCACGCCTTTGACTACCCAGTCTGGAACCTAACAGAAACCTTTTGCGTTTAATTTTTAGTTTTAGTTGATTGTGAGAAGATTTTAAAGTTTTTGTTGTTAGTTTTTAATTCAACATAGTCTAGTCAAATTTGGTAGCTGAGAGTTCAACCCAAAATATTGATATTATAAGTGGGGAAATCAGAGCTAGTATCTTATGTAAATGGAGAGATTAGGGTTAAAGGGTGAAAGGAAAGGGGAAGGTATAAGGTAGAGAACTGTATGGTCAAGATACATCCTGATTGTTGAAATTTCAAGCTAGTGTCAGTTATATATATATATATATATATATAGACACACACACACACAGTACAACTGTAATTCAAAAAAGAAAGCTGACTGCTCACTTCTGCCTAAACACATTCCCCAGACACACACGCACACTGCTCACTACTCACTGAGAACAAAAGTAAATGTTTAGTTCATGAATTGCTTATTAATAAATTGTTATCTGTAGCATGTGGATTCGCACTATTGCTTATTCATCTTTTCTTTTGTAGGAAACAGAGGGCATTACTAATTTGAAGGTTAAAGTGGTTGAGGGCATTGCAAGTGTTGAGGTGTGTATGCACTAGGTTTTGGATTACCAATTGTAAGGAAGTGACAACTACTTCAATTGAAACTGTAGCTGGTGTAAAAATTTGGGATATGCTTAATGAATCATGCTCACATAAAATTTTCCAGAATTGTCAAAAAATTTATTTAATCCCTTAAGATCAGTTGCTTGCCTATAAGTTCTGGTGGGCTGCCCAAAGTCGGGGGTTTGGTTATTGAGAATGGTTAATTATATCTGTTGTACATATCATTTGTTTTTTCTTTCAATGTTTAAGATCAAAATTTATTTTCATTCTTCAGCAAGAGACATCAAGACATTGACTTTTTTTTTTCTACTCTTTTTAGTTGACAAAACAGACAACAGTACAAGCTACAGGAGTAGCTTCTAGTTTGGTTGAGACCATACAAGGTTCAGGCTTCAAGCTGCAAACTTTGAATTTGAGTTTTGAAGATGAAGAGGATTCCGTTGCCTAGAACTTACGAAACTCAGAAAAAATTTATTTATCCATGAGCTCTATTTCCTTAGAATCTTGGTATGTAGGCATATGATTAGACATACTGAACTGGTGGTGGTGGTGGTGGTGAAATACTGAAATCATTGCAATGCTCAAGAGATGTAAAATGATACTGCTTTACCAAGATCATTTTTAAAATTCGAGTTGGCAAATGTTGTTATGCAGTGATTGTGATGTTTGCTAGGTAAAATGATGTTTCAAGCAAGTTTTCGGGTTTGGTTCTGCCCATCATATCAATGGCACTTTTTCAAGGTTCCATTTTCACTGCAGTCAGGTTTGTACATGCTAAGTGAGACCTTGATTTACAAGTATGGTAAAATTGTGCTAAATAAAGGGAAAGATGTTGCTTTAACATGTAGTGTGAGGATGAAGTGCTTCTGTGTAACGTAGAGACTAGAGAGGGGAGAAGGGAAACAAACGAAAACAGAGACAATTTGGTTATCTGAGGCCCTGTATTTCTTAATCTTGAATCCATTAAAGTTTTAAATGAAAGATGAAAAGAACAATGAGTATCCATTAAAACTACTACTCTTGCCAATTAAAAGACACAGAGAGACTAAAATTAGAAATTCCCATAGTCAAATGCAATTTGACAAGCCTGGGAGCTCCTCGAGAACTTCATTAACTCCTTGCGAATACAAAGCCTTCCCTTGGGGCTTAGATGACTTTCAGCCATGATTTTCATTATCTTTAATACTCTTGCTTCCTTCAGGATTTGTCTTACAAGTTCCATCGTTACCTCATTCTCTGAAATACCTTTATAATGACAGGTCATGAGGTGTGATGACAAACATTCAGGAATATCCAATGGCTCCTCCAAGTAACTGGTAAGTACAAGACTACCAAACATAGGGTGGTCTGTTGATTCAAAAGGCAAGTGTTTGTAGCTTTGGAACATAACAAGGCAAGAGTCGCACTGCATCCCAGGCACAGCACTAACGCCAAAGCAAACCATAAAACTTCAAGGAAGACAAATTATAAAACATGGGAACATCATCATTGGCAGCATCTGCACGACAATATAACAATCACAAATTTCTTTTTTGATGAATAACAATCACAAATTTCACTTAGTCATGACTCACTCACAATGATATTATTTAGTACTTTGCAATGTAATTATAAAGTAATTTAATAAAAGATAGAGGGTCAGAGCATTAAGCATGTAGCATGCCCTTACCAGTTTGGTTTTTGTGCTCAATTCCATGGATATAGGTATATAACATCATTACAGAGTTGTCCAATGAAGTCCCATGACCTCCGTACATACTTTTCACTCGTCCAACTACATTCCCCAACTTGGACCGTTTCGACAGAGTTGGGAATGCTTTCCAATACGAGTTGCTTGCCCAAAACAACTCTGATGCGTTATGATAATCAACCGAACTCCTAGAACCAAAGAGGTGTCGTGGTGTAGTTGGTTATCACGTCAGTCTAACACACTGAAGGTCTCCGGTTCGAACCCGGGCGACGCCATTGTCCTTGAATTGTATGCGTTGTTTTTTGGCTTCAAAATTGCGTTTAAACTTTCTTCTCCTACTCTACTTTTGAGCTAAAAAAAAAAAAAAAAAGTGGATTGGGCCTGTAAGTCTGTAACCAAGTTTTTTGAGCTAACTCCTTTATTTTTGTTTTAGAACTTTTTTATTTATTTTTTTTTTTGAGAAGATTTTGTATTGGAACTTTGTCGAATGGGTTACATTTATTCCCGTCTTTTCTTCTCCCATTTTTCTTAAACATTATCTTTTTTTAAAAATAATTTTTGGACAAAATTTAGTTACAAAATTGATTGTAACCTATTCTTATAAACTCCATAGTTGCAAAATTTCTGAAAAATTAAAGATCAATAGTTATGTCATCAATAAATTGTTTAAATTGTAAGTTTTTGTAGTTTAAAATTATACATTAAATATAAGCTTATAGATTACATAGTAAATGTTTCTAAAAAAAAAAAGATTATATAGTAAATAATATCCGTTTAACACAAAATTTGAAATGTGTATTAAGAAAGTAAAAAACATGCTATTCAACGGTTAGATTTTCAAAATATGTAGTACTTTTTATTTTATTGAATAAGGTTGTAGTTTAAGGCTACAACCAATTTTGTAACTAAATTTTGTCCATAATTTTTTTATGCTGCAAACAACAAAATATTGGTACTTACAGTTATAGACTTACGTCTTTTGTAATATGACTCTCATAAAATAAAAAAAGTCTTTCAATCTTTAGTAGTAGTAATAATAATAATAATAATAATAATAATAATAATAATATTTACAGTTTTAAACCGTTTAAAGTTTAAACAATTTTATAAAGCTTAGATAATCTTCAAGTTTTGATTGAGTAAACTAGGTAAAGTGATTTGTATCTTTACTTATATATTTGTATGGTTGGTAAATATTGTAAGGATTGAAATTGGATTGGTCCCAAAACTGGATTGGGTTCAAACCCTAACGGCCCAAACAATAAATTTGTAGAGCGTGAATAGAAGAACTAGATCTATCCCAGAAGAAAAACAATTAGATTTAACGGTTCAAGACAGTTTGACGCAAGTAAGATTCGAAAATCTATCCTCGGAACAGATTAAGTAGTTCGTATCATATGGTTTCGTTCAAAAATAAAATTGTACAAGAGTTCCAATCCTTATCTTTTATTTTTTCTCTCCCCTTTCTCAGTACATCTTTCCATGTTATATACTACAATCTTGGTGTCATCTTTACCACACACGTGTAGGTTAGATTTGGGGGACTCTTTCCTGTCCCATCCAGCACCTCTCAGAACCATCAACTAGTAGCTGTAAGGCTGCTTGATCACAGTTCAGGCATCACTTCCATATTAATGCGGCCGGAGAGTTGGTTGAGAGGCATTTAATGTGGAGGTAGCAGCTTTTAAAGATATTTGTTTACCTTTCTTTTCTTATCCTTGGTCCAATGTCTCACCCTTAGTTGTGATGTAATTCCGTGATGATATGGCACTCAGATTTATCTCGGACACATGTTGCCGAGAAGGCTTTTGTCCTTGAACGCTTTTGTCCTCGAACGCTTATTGGACCCATCTCACATTGTCTCTACTCCTCTCTTCATTCTATACTCCTCATAACCTTATTTGGGCCTCCTTGAATGGTCTAACGTCCTCGGATAGGGCTATAGGCCTAGTTAATACTGCTTTAACAATACTTCCTAATTAATTGGCCCCCACAAATATGTATAAGAGAATCTTAACCTATCAAATAATGAAAATCACAAAAAATCTTGACCTATCATAGTTGATCTCACTCAACCAAAAAAAAAAAAAAAACAAGAAATTTAGAATAAAAAGAACAATATATGAATTATTTTTTGACTAGAACAGTATATGAATTAGATAGCCCATATCAAAACTTCACAATAATTTATCTCTTGTAGGCCTGAGGTTGAAGGTTTGGACTCCATGGCCCAGAAACCCTTTCCCGCCAAAGCCTACCAACCATTTTTCTAATGTTCATTGATTCTGTCTCGTTCTTCATCTCTCTCATTCTGCCACTCTTTCAAAAAGTAGTAGTAACTCTGTAACTGACTAGACCTCTCTCTCTGAACTACTCAGACTCTCTGTGCTAAGCTACGGAAATATTTTATTTCCAAAGTCGAAAGTTCATTGCTTTTTTGATTGAATTTTTTGGATGCTTATGATTTTTATCATACTTGGTGCTTTACTTGCAGTGCAGTGCTGTGCTGGGTCACTAGGATTTTTGGGTATTGGGACATCAATGGCGGAACAGAAGGACGCTTTTTATGTTGTACGGAAAGGGAATATTGTTGGCATTTTACAAGAGTTTGAGTGATTGCCAAGCTCAATCCGGGTCTTCTGTAATCTTTTTCAACCTAAAAATTAAAGTTTCTGACTTTATCTTTGTTTGAAACTTATATGTAAAAAAGTTAATTCCTTTGTGGGTTTGTCTAATCTTCTAGTCAAGTTTTTACATACCCATTTGGATTTTCTCTTAGGGGTCTTCTTTATTTGGATAAATTTAGTGTTTGTTTCTATGGATTCCCTAAAATTTATTAGGGAAGTGAAAAGGAATCATTTTTTTTTTTTTTTTTTTTTTTTTTTTTAAATCTTATTTTATTTTGATTTTGTCTGCATTGTGTTTAAGACTGGGGCTTTCTTGCATGTGTTTGTTACATTGTTCAATTGGCAGTCTGTAACCTAGGTTTCTTGTCCAAAAGGGTTAAATTAAGGTGAATTTGGATGGTTTTAAAGTCCATCTGTTGCTCTTTATGCTTTCAAGTTCAAGCATGCGTTTATGTTAGAAAGTAATGTAATCGCTCTGAATTTCTGTCTTCAATAAAACTTAGTTGAACTCCTGGCTATGTTGTATTAGTATAAGATGGTTCTCACTTCTGATCTTTGAGACTTTTGAGTTGTAACCATAGTCTGAAGAATGATTTAAGTTCAGTCTGTGTTAAATATCATGGTTTTACCTAGTTTGTTGGTACCTAGTAGGATCTTTCCATCTTGTCACGGGCTAAATTATTAACGAATTCATTCATAAAAAACTAAAAACGGACAGAAATAAGGTTTCTTTTCCTTTATAGGTGCGGTGTGGAATCCTTCCATAAGTGTGTACAAAGGATATTACTTGTCTAAGGATGCTGAGGAGCACCTTGCCTCGCATGGGCTTAAGAATGCTACTTATTCTGTTGGCGCTGCTGATGTGACAGATGATATTGTGAAAGCACATCATTATTATGAAAGTTTTGAATCGTTCTTCCACATTTTGATGTATGGTATCTCTGAACCATTTACAAGCCTTATACTGTCTTTGGACTAAAGAAGAAGCTTGATTGCTGTTCCTTTGCTTTTCTTTTCAGTTCAGTTTTTACTGTTGATCATTTTATTGTTTTTTTTTGGTGGACATAACACTGAACACCCCCCCCCCCCCCCCAAAAAAAAAAAGTCCCCTGTCGGGTGTAAAAAAGACATTGAATCCATTGTGGTGTCTATATTACATGTTATCAAGACTCTTTTGATAGCACCTTTCTTCCATGGTGTTGAACATATTAGATAACAACATTGTTTTGATACGATAAATTTTTACTTGAATTATTGACTGTATGATTGGGTATATCATTTTTCTTTCAGCAACCAGCTTCTTTCGGAGTAAAAGCAGCTGACAAGGATTTTCCCACAAAGAGATTACAAGGAGTGCTTGATTCGGACAGTGTTGTAAGTTAAAATGGATAACATATGCTTCATTAGAAATTTGTGTCTGAAGACATAGTCCATAGAATGTTGGAATCAATTGAAGGATATAGATTTTGAAAAGAAATTTGTGGCAGTTTCCAATGCAGACATTAATTTGAGAATCCAGTCCACAGTTTGTCAAAGACAAGTTTTGATGAGTTCATTATAGAATTCCCCAGAATGAATAGCATTTTTCCAAGCTGTTATTTGTGAACATCTTGAGAATAGAAAAGGTGGATTGATATTGATGTAGTGGTGAGTAATCACTTTGTCTGGTTCTTGTACCGCAGGAGGTGTCTGGATCAACTTCATTTTCAACAAATCCTCAGAAGAAACAGTTCAAGTCAGACTATAGCAATCAAGCTGAAGTAATTTCTTCTCTCAGTGTAAGCTGCTGACCTGATATCTACCATTCATGTACCACCACCAGAACTAAAACTATATGTATTTCTATACATGCATATATTATTATGTATATAATTTTAAAACTATTGATGTCCATGGATCGAATCCAAATCTTCTGTCTCACTTTTCCTGCTCTACTCTATACTCCACCAATAAAAGCTTGCCACGTGTTAACATAATTAATTAAATACTATAATTATTGACTTATTAATATTACCATTATTAATTAATGATAGTATTTAATTAATTATGTTAACACGTGGTAAGCTTTTATTGGTGGAGTATCGAGTGGAGCAGGAAAAGTGAGACAGAAGATTTGGACTCCCATGGATCTACTTGCATGCATATAATATGGTATTTTAATTTTGTATACATCTTGTTCCACTGGTTACAAATATGTAATGGAACTATGGATGTAAAAGGTTTAGTTATCTATAACTGTGGAACTTGCCTGAATGCTTGGAAAGCCAGATTTTTCTAAGTCTGGTCTTTTGTGTTGGGGCTCTTTATATCTTAATCTGGATTCTTATTTTGGATATTCATTTATCTATGAATGTAACTCCCCAAATTTTAAACATGTGATGTGGCTGTACAATGGTTTTGTATATAATGTATATGCTTTATGGAAGAAATATGCTCTTGTATTTGCAAATGAAAATTGCGAGTCCTGTTATATGCAAAGTTTTTGTGGCATTTGGCATCAACAAATTATAACATAACCAAGCAGTTGCAATGTCACTGGTCCAGCCTCTGGACCTTGCCTGTTAATAAAGGATCTGATCTTCGTGTTCTGCATGATGTTGAAGTATATGAAAGTCATCCAAGTTTCCCAGCCTTCCTGTATTCTTCTGTTTGATGGTGCTTTGAAAGAAAATCCTGGACAAGCTGGTGCAGGAGCCGTGCTGTGTGCTGAAGATGGAAGTGTGGTATGCAGTTAAGTGAAAAATATCCAGTGAGAAGCACTATCCAAGCCCTCTTCCTGCGGGAGAGGACAACCTTAGAGTGAAGGATGTGGTCTCTGAAAGGGGTTGGAATTGGTCTAAATTTCTATGGATCTCCCCCCCAATGTGAAACTGGAAATCCAAGTAACTTCGTATGCCTTTACAGCTGCAAGTAGTGATAAACTGGCCTGGGCTGAAAATTCGCGAGGAGTATCTGATCTAAAGAGTGCTTATGACCTCGCTACGGATAACGAGCACATTCCATTCGAGGGAGAATGGCTCTGGAAAATTCAAACTCTGCCCAAAATCCAATTCTTTTTCTGGAAGTGCCTTCACAATAGCATTGGAGTGAAATCCTGTCTCACTGCAAGGGGAGTTAACTTAGATCCTCTGTGCCCCTTATGCAACGATTAAGCAGAAAAAATCATTCAGATTCTTCGTGATTGTAGGGTGGTCAGAACGGTATGGCAAAATCTGGGCATTGCTACTCATGATAATGTGTTGTTCTCAGGTGATTTTGCTAATTGGCTAGCCAGAAATGCTACAGAAAAAGCTGGGAAGGGGCAGAACCAAACATCCTGGAGCATCACCTTTCTCTTTGCCATCTGGATCATATGGATTAAGAGGAATGCCACTGTGTTTCACAACAAACCTTTCCCTCAAAATATCCATCTTGAAGTCACCCAAAAAGCTCTGGAATTCAATCACTGTGTTATTAATGGGAAAGCCTCTGTTCGATACATTCTCAAATCAATCAAATGGGAAAAACCTCCTAGGGGTGGATCAAACTCAACATGGATGGGTCATCCTTGGGTAACTTGGGAATGGCAGGAGGTGGGGGAATTCTTCGTGATGAAACTGGAGCTTGGTTACTTGGATTTTCCAGACGCATTGGCATAACTTCTAGTTTCATGGCAGAATTATGGGCTGTGCGAGATGCTCTCTCCCTTTGTATTATTAGGAATAGCCAAGCTGTAGAAATAAAGATGGATGCTAAAGCCATCCTTGATGTTCTTGCGAATCCCAACCAAACTAATACTATCATTTCCTCCATTGTTGATGATTGCAGGCTGTTGATCACTCAGATCCCTCAAGTCCGGTTTTAGCACTGTTATAGAGAAGCAAATAGGTGTGCTGATGGTCTGGCTAGAATGGGAGGACAACAAGATTTTGATCTTATAGTTTATGACTGTCCACTTGTGGAAATCCAGTCTTTTATTGATTTTGATTTGTCAGGATTGTATTCTAATAGGCGTTGCCTTGAGACCATTGTTAATCTTTAGTTTTAATTGAATTCTCTATTTTACCAAAAGAAAAAAGAATGTAATGTATCACTCCAAATCTTGTCTCAACATTTATAATGCATCCCAAACTTTGAGGTAAAACATACTGTATGGACTCAATTTGTAACGATCCCAAACCGGTCTTGGGTTCGTATGTTAACAGGCCCAAACAATAAAATTTGTAGAGCGTGGGCGTCCAAGAACTAGATTAACCTCTGTAAAAGTAAAAAGATTCAACTTCACGTTTATAGATGGATCAGAGCTCCTATAACAATCGGTTTTTCTTTGGAATAAATACAGTTCTTTTGTTTTTCAAGTTTTCTTCCTGAGTCTTCTCTTTGTTTTTCTCTATGTTCCGATCCCTTTCTTTGCATGCTTTTCTTTCATGTTATATACCGCCCTTTTTATTCCATCTTCACCACACACGTGTAGGTTGGGTTTAGGGGATTTCTTTCTGTCCCATCTAACACCTTCTGGAACTTCCTTCTAGCAGCTGTAAGGCTGCTTCATCACTGTTCAGGCATCACTTTCACATTAATGCAGCCAGAGAGTTGGTTGAGAGACAATTAATGCGGAGGCAGCTATTACTATAGATATTTGTTTACCTTCTCTCTCTCTCTCACCTTTGGCCCTTTATTCCACCTTTAGTGGTGACGTAGCTCCGAGGTATGTCTGTAACAAGATGGCGTCCTGATCGTCCTCGGACTCATATTGCCGAGAAGGGTTTTGTTCTCGGACGAATATTGAACTCACCTTTTGTGATGTTCATCTTTCCCTTCGTCTGGTTACCCTTTCAATTTGATATGGGCCTCCTCGGGCAGGTTTGCATCCTCAGATGGGCCACAGGCCCAATTGACTTGACTTTAATAACTTTAGTGACCGACCGGCCCCCACAATAGCCCCTCAAAATCTTGCTTTTCGACTCCTCTGGAGAAAAGATGGATTTTGACGTCATCAGCCCATATCAACTCATATTTTGGGGCACGCTTCTGACGTTTCAGCATCCCGATTTTGGCAGCATTAAATTTTGGCGACGCCCTTGTCTCCCATGTTCAATGGTGAGATGTAAATCGAACGGTAGAGGGCCTATCTCGTTTAGTAAGCGGGAATTTTACCACTCACAATTTCTACACGACTACAAAGGCGTTCTCAAATCAATTCTCTTTCTTACCTTCGGTGACCACACAGTTCCAGAGCTCGTACATTGAACCCACCCTTCTCCCCTTTCATCATTTCCCTGGCGTCTGCAAACAGTTACATCTTGTCCGAGGTCCCTCTTTCAAACCTGTAAGTCTTCTCAAAATCTTTACCACTTTTCTCTTAAACTCGTTACTACTTTTTTTTTTTACTAAATCCTTTAGATAAATGGGGAAAAAGAAGAGTCCATTTCGATGTCTAGTTGAATCCGAGGAAGGTATCAGAAATTTCCGCTCTAAATATAGGATCCCCTCTATGGTGGGTATGAGGTATGCCGCCCAAGGGGAATGGATCGACGCTAGACAAACAGGGGAAGTGGTTATTCCCATGATTGCTTTCATAGAAGGTGGGATGATCATCCCCATGGGTAGTATTACTAGGAGCTACCTTAGTTTCTTTAGGTTATCCCCCACCCAGTGCGCCTCAAATATGTTTAGGGTCCTAGGAAGTATAGATGCTCTAAACGAGAGAATGGACCTAAAACTGACCCACCATGACGTGAACTGGGTGTACAATCTCCATCAATTGGTCGGGCAGGGGTATTACCTCAGGTCGAGATATCCCGAGGTAAGGCTGATTCAATGCCTTCCCACTTTGAACAAGAATCTCAAGGAGGATTTTCTTATCTTCTTTAGGGAATGACACAATGGTCTGCCATGCCCCATGGTGGAAGGAGTACCAGGTGGGAGTGTAGTAAAGACTCATAACGTTTGGTTCAAGCATATGCTTTGTGTTTTTGTTTTTTGTTTTGTTTTGTTTTTTGTTTTTTTGGTTTTTTGTTTTGTTTGGTTGTGGTTTGTTTTTTTTTTTTTTTTTTGTTTTTGTTTTGTTTTGTTTTGTTTTGTTTTGGAATCCCTATCTCTAACAACGCTTCGCTGCAATTCAATGGTTTTGTAGATAGACGTTACACAAATCCCAACATCAAGTTAGTCAATAAGGCGAGCCTGGACAAGGTATTGAAAGCCGAGATATACGTGAATGAGGCCGACGGCCAACTTCGTGCAGCACATTTAATCCTCGGCTATACCCCTCTATCGTCCGCTTTCCAAGCACCAAAGTGCGTGATTAGAGCCCGCGATCCTCGGCTTCACCGTATCAGTGTTGCCTATAAAGGGTTCGTTGTCCCAGAAGGTATTCCACTTCCCCAATACACATCCCGTACCGAGCCTCTTTTTGTGGCCAACGTCTGGGCCGGAACTTCTTCATCCCAGCCTACCCTCGAAGAAGAGGAAGCAGAAGGGAGAGAGGAAGAAGTTGTAGAAGTCTCTGACCCTTCAGATGACTTTGGGTTTGATCAATCCATACACTCCGGAGAAGGTCTTGACGAGATGGAAATACAAAGGATGCCCCAAAGAAGTTTGTTGGAGTTGATGGAAGGATAGCCTGGGAAAAGTGCGCCGGCCAAACCAACACAACCCCAGGCTCCACCTCTTTCCACTAGGTCTCCTCCTCCCGCTCCTCGCCAGCCTTCTTGCCAACCTCCTCAATCAACCCGTCCTGATGCTACCGAGTTAAAAAGGCGTAGGGGGCAGAAGGGTAAGGAGGTGGCAGATGTTGGCAAGTCTCGTCTTCCTCGCGAGGAGGATGCCCAACGAGCTACAAAGCAGTAAAAAACCAGGCACCAAGCTCCGCGGGGTCAGGAAAGGTCTGATTCCCAACTTTCTAAGCCATAAGCATGGTTGCCAGCACCTATGCACGACGGGGAGCCCTTGCGAGAGGATGCATCTATAAGGGACTTCAACGGCGGCATAGGATGTCACATAGCCTCGGCCATAGAGGAGGCCTTATTGCTCCCAAAAGATATGGCCGAAATAAAGGATATGAGGAAGAATGAACTTATCCTCGACAATAAAAGATACTTGGGCACGGTAAGAAAATGACTCTTTTCTTCTTTCCTTTTACGATCATTACTCACCAATATGTACTTTTCACTGACTATAGTGTTAACCTCTTTCCTACAGATTATCCAAAATACTTTCAAGTTAGATGAGATGCACAATATCTGCTTTGATTAGCTAGATGATGAAAGGAGGAGACGGGTAATGGCTACGCAGACCTTGTCCAAATTTGAGCAGGACTTGGCCGATGTGAAGAAAAAATTACTTGCTGAGGAGCAAGCTCGCAAGAGCGCCGAGTCGGCCCTAGAAGGCTATCAAAAGCAGGCCGAGGACCAGGGGAACCGCTTGCGTGAGGCGAATTCCGAACTGAAGAAGGCTCAGGAACAAGTCCTAGTTCTTAAGAAGCACTCGGAGAAAACCCAAAAGCTAAGGAAGTGAGCTGAAAAGTCCAGGGAGGAAGCCGAGAAAGCAAAAACCGAGGCCGAACGGGCAATGAATGAAGAAGAGTAGAGAGGCTATGAGGTTGGTATAGCTGAGATTGAGGAGAATTTGAGAGCCGAGGTTCCGGTGGTGTGTCGTATCTACTGCGCAAAAACTTGGGATGAGGCCTTTAACCGTGCTGGGGTTGAGGCTTCATTTGAGTTACGGAGGCCAAAGAACGTATTCTATCCCGAGGCGATCTGTCCCTCAGCTCTTCCACCTTATCAAGCTGAAGCTCCCAATGAGGAGGTTTTGCCTCACAGTTTTCCTCCCTCTGGTCAACCAAAACTAGCTAAAGGGGGTATCACCCCTCTAGGAGCTTCATCGGACAAGATTGCAACCGCTTCGGAGGTAGAGACGGCCTCCCAAAGTTTTCAACAGGATTTGGCCTCCACGGTCTTGCCAACTGGGGGAGTTACTAAGGATGAAGAGGGAGTCACTACCTCGGAGGCAGACAAATCTGCCAGCCAGGCCCCGAAGATCCAATTCAAATTGAAAAAATAGGAATTGTTTTATAGTCTAATTAGAAATTTAGTAAGGACTCTCATGTTTATTTTCTTACCACTCTTGCTGCTTTATGTTACTTTTGTACTTGTTCACCGTGTTACTGTAATTTGGACGAGTTTATTTTAACTATCCTTTATTTGCATGGGGCAATTCTACTTATAAACATCGTCAGTTGGCAATTGAAAATAGATGATAAGCATTAATACTATGGAGTCTTAGGGAAACGTTTTAGATACGCACGTATTCTTTCCAATCAATTGAAGCTTTTTATGAAAAGTTCAAAAACTGAATAAAATTGTGCCTTCAGTACTTCGATTGTACATCAAATGACATTTATAGATTCCTCTTTAATACTTCAATAGATGTTATAGGGCATTAATTTCCACTAAGTTTGTGGTCTAAGGACCTGACATAACTTAGCTTCTGTGTAACATTTCAATACATATCATAGGACGTTAATTTCCACTAAGTTTGTGATCCGAGGACCTGACATAACTTAGTTTCTGTTTAACATTTCAATACATATCATAGGACATTAATTTCCACTAAGTTTGTGATCCGAGGACCTGACATAACTTAGTTTCTGTTTAACATTTCAATACATATCATAGGACGTTAATTTTCACTAAGTTTGTGATCCGAGGACCTGACATAACCTAGTTTCTGTTTAACATTTCAATACATATCATAGGACGTTAATTTCTACTAAGTTTGTGATCTGAGGACCTGACATAACTTAGCTTCTGTTTAACATTTCAATACATATCATAGAGTGTAGGAACGCAGGATGTATGGTTAACGTAAATTAAGAGAAAAATTCGAATTGAACTGCTTTTGTTAATAATAATACATCTTGAGATTATTTACATTCCAAGGATGAAGTACAGCTTTTTCATCTAGGTCTTCTAGATAATAGGCTCCTATTCCGGCTACAGAAGTAATCCGATATGGCCCTTCCCAATTAAGCCCCAATTTTCCCCAATTTGGATTCTTGGTGGCTCCCAGAACTTTTCTCAGCACCAGATCTTCTACGGCTAACGGCCCCAGCTTCACATTACTATCATAGCCTTGCTTGAGTTTATGCTGGTAGTAAGCTAGTTGAACCATCGCGCTCTCCTTTCGCTCTTCGATCAGGTCCAAACTTTTCTCCAACATCACATCGTTATTGTCCAAAGAAAATGTACTGGTCCTTAACGTTGGGAATCCCGTTTCCAGGGGGATGACGGCCTCAGCCCCGTAGGTCATGGAAAAAGGAGTTTCCCCCGTTGAATGCCGGGGTGTTGTTCGATATGTCCAGAGAACATGAGGTAATTCTTCCACCCATTTTCCTTTTGCGTCATCCAGCCTCTTCTTAAGCCCATTGACTATTACTTTGTTAACAGCTTCAGCCTGCCCATTCCCTTGAGGATAAGCCGGAGTAGAATATCTGTTTCTTATACCCAAGTCCGAACAGTATTACCTAAAGGCATTGCTATCAAATTGGAGTCGATTATCCGAGACAAGAGTGCGTGGAGTTCCAAATCGCGTGACAATATTCCTCCAAATAAACTTCTTAACATCTACGTCTCTGATGTTCGCCAAGGGCTCAGCTTCGACCCATTTAGTGAAGTAGTCTGTGCCGGCCAGCAGATACTTCTTGTTTCCTAGGGCTTTAGGAAAAGGGCCGACAATGTTCAGCCCCCATTGAGCAAAAGGCCAAGGGCTGGAGAGAGGGTTAAGAACTCCTCTTGGTTGATGGATATTTGGAGCGAATCTTTGGTACTGATCACATTTCCTAACGTACTCCTGCGCTTCCTTTTGCATATTTGGCCACCAATATCCTTGCGTGATGGCTCGGCATGATAGAGATCTTCCCCTTGTATAACTTCCACAAATGCCCTCATGCAATTCTTCTAGGATTGATTCTGAAGTCTCAGGAGGCACACAGAGCAGGTATGACCCAAAGAAGGACCGTTTGTATAACTTTTTATCCTCAGATAACCAGTACCGAGGAGCTTTCCTCTGTATTTTCTCAGCTTCTACTTTCTCTTCGGGCAATATGTCACTTTCAAGGAATTTCAATATGGGATCCATCCAGCTCGGTGCCAGACTGGTTTGATAGACTTGGCAAACGTCCTTTTCGGGTGATGTGGGGGTATGCAAGTCTTCAACGATGATCAACCGAGGAAAATTCCGTACCGAGGAGGTGGCAAGGGTTGCCAAGGAGTCGGCGTGAGTATTTTCACCTCGGGGAATATGCGATAAGTCGAAAGACTCAAACTTCATTTGCACACGCCTACCTGGCTCAGATACCCCTGCATCCTTGGATCCCGGGCCTTGAGTTCTCCTCTCACCTGGCCGACTACCAACCTCGAGTCCAAGAATAATTCCACTACCTTTCCGCCCATTTTTTGGACCATACTCATTCCCATCAACAAAGCTTCGTATTCCGCTTAGTATTCCGCTTCGTTGTTAGTAGCTGAGAACCCTAACCTTAATGACTTCTCGATGATGACCTCTTCGGGGGATATCAATACTAATCCCAATCCTGCTCCCCGTTGGTTTGCTGCCCCATCCACGTACACCCTCCAAGCGGACCCGCCTTATGTGGATATTAGGCCAACCGATTTTTCATCCATGTTGTCTTGCTTCATATTAACTTCTTCTGGGCACTCGGCAAACTCGGCCACCAGATCGGCAAGGACTTGGCATTTCACAGAGGTGCGAGGAATGTACTTGATATCGAAAGCACCTAGAATCGTGAACCACTTAGCAATTCTTCCTGTGTAGTCTGCATTTCTGAGTATGGACTTGAGAGGTAGTTGGGTCAAGATAACCATAGTATGGGCCTGAATGTAATGCGGAAGTTTGCATGTTGCATGGACCACCGCCAAGATGGCCTTTTCAAATGACAAGTATCTCACCTCAGCCTCATGAAGGGATTTGCTTACATAGTAAACTGGCCTTTGGACGCCGTTGTCCTCTCGTACCAAGACGAAACTAACTGCATGAGGGGCAATCGCTAGATAAGCAAACAATACCTCATCCACCTCAGGACTAGACATGATAGGCGGCCTGGACAGGTATTCTTTCAACTGTTGGAATGCCACAACACACTCCTCGGTCCATTCAAATCCTTGCCACTTATGCAATAGACGGAAAAAAGGACGACACCTCTCGGCTGACCTGGAGATGAACCGGTTCAAAGTAGCAGTCATTCCAGTCAGTTTCTACACTTCTTTTGGATTCCAAGGTGCTTGTAAATCGTTAATGGCCTTAATCTGATCTGGGTTCACTTCAATTCCTCTATGGGTCACCATGTACCCTAAGAACTTCCCGGAACCCACACCAAAGGAGCACTTTGAAGCATTCAAGCGTAACTTATGTTTTCTCAGTATCCCAAAGATACTCGTGAGATCTTCCACATGCTCAGACACCACTTTACTCTTCACAACCATGTCATCGATATAAACTTCAATACTTCTACCAAGTTGTGGTTCAAACATTTTCATCATCATGCGTTGGTAGGTAGATCCGACGTTTTTCAAACCGAAGGGCATCACCTTGTAATGGTAGTTCCCAATTGGGGTGACGAAAGCAGTTTTTTCCTGATCGTCCGCGGCCAGCGGTATTTGGTGATATCCTTGGAAGGTATCTAAGAAACTCATCCTAGGATGACCCACGGTTGCATCCACCAACTGTTCTATCTTCGGCATGGGAAATGGATCCTTGGGGCAAGCCTTATTGAGGTCCGTGAAGTCCACGCACACCCGCCACTTTCCAGTCTTCTTTTTTACCACCACCGTATTGGCCAACCATTGAGGATAAAAAACTTCCTTGATAGCCCCAGCCTGTTTGAGCTTGGCCACTTCACTCCTAACCGCCTCGGCGTGCTCCTTCGATGGTCGCCAAGGAGGCTATCTCCTGGGAATAACGGTGGGATTCACATTGAGTCGATGACAAATGAAATTCGGGTCCACCCCCGGGGCTTCATACGGGTTCCATGCAAACACGTCTACATTTGCTCGGAGGAATCCCAGCAACCTTTCCTTCTTTTGCAAAGGCAACTTAGCCCCAACCTGGAAGAATTTTTCCGAATCACCAGCAACAATTACCCTTTCCAAATCTTCACACTCTACCTCATCGGCTGGTACATCCAAGTGTAATGTTGGGGGCTTTAATTGCTATAATTCATTGTCGGCTGTAGCCGAGGTTTCTGCTTCTGGCCGATGCTGTATAGTCGCTACTAGGCATTGCCGAGCAGCCGCCTGACTCCTTACTATTTCCAACGCTTGGCCTCCGGATGGATACTTCACTTTCTGATGTAAAGTAGACGAGACCGCTTTAAGGGTATGAAGCCAAGGTCTGCCCATAATAGCCGTGTATGGAAAGAAAACGTCTACGACAATAAAGTCCACCTCCACCACATCCGTACCTGCTTGTACAGGCAATCTGATCAATCCTTTGGGAGCGACCATCCTTCCTTCAAAACTTACTAGAGAGGAGTTGTAGGTTGTTAAATCCTCTGGCTTCAAACCTAGCCCCTTATACAAGTCTGGATACATTATATCCACAGCGCTACCTTGATCTACCATCACCCTTCTGACATCGTACCCGCCAATTCTCAGCGTGACCACCAAAGCATCATCATGGGGTTGTATGGTTCCAACCATGTCCTCATCCAAAAAGCCCAGAATCAGGGGGACATCCACCCTGGCTCTCTTCGATACTTGGGAATGCTCCTCGGCCGGGGGTCGGAACACCGACAGTACCCTGGAAGGACAAGATCCAGTCCTCCCCGGGGCCGCAAAGATAACGTTAATCGTACCTAGAGGAAGTCTTGAAGAAGCGTCCCCACGCATCTCTGAACCTGCTTGGCTTGCCCTACCGCTAGAGTGATGCAAGAGTTGCTTTAATTTCCCTTCTCGGACCAACTGTTCCAAGTGGTCCCATAAATTCCTGCAATTTTCTGTCGTGTGCCCATGATCTTGATGATAGTGGCAATATAAGTTCGGGTTGCGTTTCCTAGGCTCTCCCGCCATCTTGTTCGGCCATTTGAAAAATGGTTCATTCTTTATCTTCTCCAAAACCTGCTGCACTGGCTCTCGAAATATTGCATTAACCACCTGGGTGTCCGCAGAACCCGACTGCCCGACAAAGTCCTTCCGGGGTCGGTTACTGTTATAACGGTCCGACCTGAAATCCCTCCTCTCTAGAGGGATTACCTTGGCCTTCCCTTTTCCCTAAAGTTGATCCTCTTCTACCCTTCTGTACTTATCTATCCTGTCCATTGACTGGTGTACACTGGTAACAGGTTTACCCGTCAGGGATTTCCTTAAATCGTGATCGACTGGGGGGCCAGCTTTGAAAGTGGTTATGGCCACATCATCGTTCTTTCCTTCTATTTCATTAAACATTTCCCAGTACCTATCCGAATAAGTCTTGAGAGTCTCGCCCTCTCGCATAGACATAGTCAGCAAAGATCCCAAAGGCCGAGGAACCTTGCTGCATGTAATAAAGCGAGCACCAAAAGCCCGGGTTAGTTTTTTGAAAGATTCAATGGAATTGGCCCCTAAGCCATTGAACCATCTCATCGCCACCGGACCTAAACTTGATGGAAAAACCTTACACATCAAAGCCTCGTCCCTGGAATAGATAGCCATTTTCTGGTTAAAATAGCTTACATGCTTTACCGGGTCCGACCGGCCATCATATAGGGAGAACGTAGGCTGATGGAATCGCCGAGGTAGAACTGCATCGTCTATATTCCTCGTAAAGGGTGATTTGGAAATTTGGCTCAAGGCTTTGTTCATGGCATTGTTACCCAAGCCCCTGCTAGGTGGACTTCTACGCCTACGTCGATGGCCGTGCTCCTCCTCATAGGAGAAAGTCTCGCTTGGCGGAGTTCTCGATCTCCGCCTATAACTAGCTCCTCCATCCGACTCCTCGGATGATGGTTCGGAGCAAGGTGGGGAGCATTCCCACTAGGCATGACGCAACTCTCTCTTCAAATCGGCAATCTCACGTTGCAGATTCCCGTCACGCTTTGCGTGGGAGACGTGACTCTGCCCACGAGAGTGACTTTTAGTGGTATGAGTTGTGCGTACACTCCCCTCACGGCCTTCTCTTCGTTCGGGACTCCTATGGGGATCACCATGCTGGGAGCCCCTTGACTCTGCTTGGTGCGGGTTGGCATCCTCCTGATGCGGTCCCGTCGCGTAGTGATGTGGACCTGCTTCCTCCATCATAAAAGTTGCATTGGAAGTCTTTTAAGTTAATACAAGCTCTTCCCACAGACGGCGCCAATTGTATGGACTCAATTTGTAACGATCCCAAACCGGTCTTGGGTTCGTACGTTAACAGGCCCAAACAATAAAATTTGTAGAGCGTAGGCGTCCAAGAACTAGATTAACCTCTGTAAAAGTAAAAAGATTCAACCTCACGTTTATAGATGGATCAGAGCTCCTATAACAATCGGTTTTTCTTTGGAATAAATACAGTTCTTTTGTTTTTCAAGTTTTCTTCCTGAGTCTTCTCTTTGTTTTTCTCTACGTTCCGATCCCTTTCTTTGCATGCTTTTCTTTCATGTTATATACCGCTCTCTTTATTCCATCTTCACCACACACGTGTAGGTTGGGTTCAGGGGATCTCTTTCTGTCCCATCTAACACCTTCTGGAACCTCCTTCTAGCAGCTGTAAGGCTGCTTCATCACTGTTCAGGCATCACTTCCACATTAATGCGGCCAGAGAGTTGGTTGAGAGGCAATTAATGCAGAGGAAGCTGTTACCATAGATATTTATTTAACTTCTCTCTCTCTCTCTCTCACCTTTGGCCCCTTATTCCACCTTTAGTGGTGACGTAGCTCCGAGGTATATCTGTAACAAGATGGCGTTCTGATCGTCCTTGGACTCATATTGCCGAGAAGGGTTTTGTCCTCGGACGAATACTGAACTCACCTTTCGTGATGTTCATCCTTCCCTTCATCTGGTTACCCTTTCAATCTGATATGGGCCTCCTCGGGCAGGTTTGCATCCTCGGATGGGCCACAGGCCCAATTGACTTGACTTTAATAACTTTAGTAACTGACCGGCCCCCACACATACTATAATGCTTTATTTTCATGACTTTTGCCATTTGCATTATGCGTTTGTTCGGTACCTGAGGACATATCAGATTCTAGTTGGTGGACCATTAGTTTGTTGTTATTCCTGATACTAATGCTACGTAACAAAAGATGGCAAGCTATATTATGCTAGTATTAACCTTCTTAATAAAATGTAATCAATGGTTATGCTAGTATTTAGGTAGTAGTGCTATGCTTATTATTTTTCTACTTCTTTTGTATACATTATTCTTGTTTTCTGCCACACGTTCTCTGAATGCAAAATAACACATTATTATCATTTTCAAGGAATTTAACTCTGAAGCTGATGCTCAAGCAAACCTAGCTGTAATTCTCAAGGGTGAGTGCATTTTGAGTGCTATTCATTTTCTATTGCTTTACTATTTTGTGCTTTTTCATATCTTTGTTTTGGCAGAAGTTAGTGAATCTTTTGGTTGTGCAGATGGACAGGTTGAAGAGGATTGTAGGAAGATGTAGTAAGAAACTGCATCTGTTTTTTAATTGGCAGAAATACTGTAGCCTGACTTTTTTGGACTTGTTATCCTTCGTCAGGCTAGAATCTGTGATACCTTCTGCAGGTGAAGTAAATATGCTTAGTTTACTAAAATCTGCTAGATAAATCGGGGCAGATTGTCTTTTGATGATTAATGGGATACTATTTATTATGTATTATATTCAAGCTTTTGCTTCAACTGTTGCCCTCTAGTCCGTGCCAAGATTAGAGATGTTTCAGAGTTAATTGCCAACTTAGAAATCTTTGAATACAAGTGCAATATTTATTCCCCCCCACCACACACACACATTCCCCCCTCTTCCCTTAAAGGTGTGGAATTGTCCATCACAACATTAAGGTTTTGATACGACAGACCATAACTAAAGTGTCCTGATCTGCATATTTAGACCATTAGGGGTAGTGTTAACTCAAATGTCCATCTTACAGTGTGTTGTTTGCATGTGTGGGAGTTCGTAAAAGAATGGAAAGTTAAAATAAAGAGGGAATGGAAATGATTTCGTAGAATTCTTAAATTCCTCTCTTGGTTGTTTGGAATCTATATCTATATATATCTAAAAGCTAAAATATAGCATTTATCCAACTCATTATTAACAACCTTACACATTCGCTAACTTAATAAATCAAACTCATTATTAACAACCTTACACATTCTTTAACTCATTAAATCCAACTCACCATTAATTCAACCATCTTTCAATTCTCAACTTTTCATTTTTCCCTTCAAAACCGATTGGCACTTTTGAAGTTCAAACCCTTCAATTGCCACTCCTGCAATTAACTAAGTTATTTTTAACATTATAAATTTCCAATTGCTCTCTCTCTACCTCCACAAAAGTTGCCAAAGTGGCATTAGACTTGGAAAGTCCCTCTGAGGTGTGTTCTTTCCCTTCTTATTTTTTCTTTTTCCCCAACTTCAAATATCCCATTGGATTTCTAAAGTTTGTGGCTGATATGATTTTTTGTGGGTTGCCGACAATGTGATCATTTTACGACTATGGGTGGCTAGGATTTGGTTTAGAAGGGTTTTTAAAGATTAGAAATCTCTACAAGAACTTCTTACTTCATATTCATGTTGTAAAATTTTTATTTTATATTTATGTTTTACCTGTTCACTTTGTTTATCTTTGACATTTTAGTTTTCTTACATCTGACATTTGTTTAACTCTATGTAATCAAAAGAAGAAAAGAAAACCAAAGTTTGATGTATTTATCTTTGATAGTTTTGAAACAATAATAGAGTATACTCCAACTACTATTTTCATATTTTTTAACTCAATGGTTCTTTTTTGATGTGGGAACTTTCTCAATTTTTGTTTGGTTTCGACAATCATAAATACCATGTTTAGCACACTGTTTCTTATTATGCGCAGCACATAATAATTTGATCTTGCAATCCAAAAAACAACAATAGATTTGCCTCAAAAGTTTGATGGGTTTGTGTCACAAGGAAATATGAAATCTCAAAACATGATTGGGGGTTTAATTTTTATCCGATTTTGGTAATGCTAAATGTGGAATTTGGTTCTAGTAGGGTTTGGGAACATTGATCCAAATACATGGGAGTTTGACAATGCCTCATTTCTTAAGTGGCCAGAGACATTTCTAAGACATAGGTTAGGAAAGCTCAGAGAGCAATAATAAACTACGAGTGCATACCTTCAATAAATGGAACAAAGGCTAAAAGAGACTAAAATCCTTAGCTAGAGCAATGCAAAACCTAGCAAATGAGTCCAATACATTATTGTTTGTGGTTTTTGAAACAATAAGATAAACAAATTGAGTTCACCATCATTATTTTAATATTGGTTAATGTACAAGTGATTCAAATATTTGATTCACACTTATTCTTCTTTTATAATTTAGAATTATCACAAAACAAATGTTACAACCTGAGATGCTATTCCCAAAATATGGCAAATAGTAATCATCACTTTATCGATTCAAACAATCCAACTCTATACAAAGCAGATTGAAAATATAAATGCTATCTAATTTTTTTTTTCCAATAGTTATAATGGGAAGGGAGGATTTGAATCTTGGATGTAATAGACACACCAAGAGATGCCAACCATTTGAGTTGCAATACTCTTGGCTAAATGCTATCTAACTAGATAACATTAGATTGATATAACTTAATTATAATTAAAACACTTTTGATTCCTAACTGCTGTATCAATAACAGAACCTCAACTGGCAACCATTTAGACCATGCAAACTAAAACCTACCAAATAATCACTTCATAATCACCCATCACTTCAATTAGATTTTAGAACTAGGTCTTAATGATTTTAACAATCTATTCTTTTGTCTTGACTACTCCACCAAAAAGCCTACTCTTTCTTTGAATTCAAAAGTGGCAAATTGTTGCCCATAATGCCACTTTGCAAGAGAAGTTCTGAACCACTTTAGGCTTGCATGGTGGGTTTCTTTCACTTCACATGCCTATACACCTTTCTTTAAAAATTAAAAAAAATAAAATAAAATCGAGAAGCCTATGCGCCTATTTGTTTGATTGCAAGAAAATGAAGTAAATTTGAAATAAATAAAACAAGTCTTGAGTCTTTTTGTTGGTAGCTTATATTGTTGTTCAATAGTTGCTTCTTTGGTTCGATGATTTTATGTTATAATATACTTTGGTTTTAATATGTTTAGTTACTAATTTTAATCAAGGTGAAACTTTCATTTTTTGTTAAATTGCTAAGAAAAATTTGATTCTTCTCTCTCTCTCTCTCTCTCTCTCTCTCTCTCTCTCTCTCTCTCTCTCTCTCTCTCTCTCTCTCTCTCTCTCTCTCTCTCTCTCTCTCCTTTAGGTTGATGAATTTTTGTTTTGTTTTGTTTTTTTGTATCTCTACTTTTGGTTGACGTGGTGTGTTTTTTTAGTTTCCCATCACACGCACACTCTCTCCCTCTTGTAATTTTATTAGTTGAGTTAATTCTTAGATATTTTGGAAGTGAGAATTTGAGTTTATATCAAAATACAATCTACATGGCTATGTATTTGAATGTGCCTATCAATTATTTTAATACTATCAATTGTATATTTGTGATGAGGTTTGATTATCATGATAATCTTCTTAAGAGAACGAGAAATTTGAATAATTAATTTGAAACTTAAAAACGTTTAGTTGTACCAAAAGAAAAGGAAAACATAAAACACTATAACAAAAGTTTGAAGAATATAGATCACTTCAAAAAAAAAACAATAATATCAATCAAGCACTCCAAAAGATTCTTTAATTAAAAAAAAAACCAAAATAATAGAATGGAAATAGATAATACTTTTAAAAATAGTTCAACTTTTAAGGAGAACAAATTATCTTCAATAAGTTTTAGAGAATAAATTATACATTATATCTTATTACAAAATAATTATATATTCTCATGTATCGCGTGGGTCTGCTTTTAGTTTGTAATAAAAAGAAAGCAATTAGTGTATCTTCTTAAGAGCATAATTATAATGAAAATTATGAAATTACTACTTTTTTAATAGTGTGTTTGTTTTATTATGTTATGAAAACAGAGAGGCAAAGAAGTTCTTTCATATAATAAAAATCAGAGGTATTGAGTCTAGTCTGTTTAATACCCTCAAGTATACCCAATGAGGGAACCATCAGTCTTTCGAGAAGGTATTTGGTATCAAATATATATATATATATATATATTTTTTTTTTTTTTTCATTTCAAGGAAATTTTTTTAAAAAATATATTTTTATCTCTCTAATGTTTGGGTTGTTATCGTATTTGTTGTACATTTCGTTTGATTTTTCTTCACAATGTTCATGTACAAATTCTTTCCATTCTTCAGCAAGCAACGTCAAGATAATGAATTTTTACCCCCTCTTCTATTTAATATCTAAAAGTTCTAAAAGTTAAAGACTAATTTTTAATGTTGTTATGCACCTATTGAGTCAAATCAACGGCCACGTTGCTATTGTTTTTGTTGTTAATTTGTTTCTCTAATTTTTTTTTTTTTTTTTGATAATGTTAAATATATTAAACTATTCAACAAATTATTTGAAAAAAAAATCGTCCAAGATGAATGTGTAAAGTCAATCGGTTAATATATTTAATATTATAAAAAAATTAGAATAACATTCATTAATAAATAGAAAAAGGTAATGTGGCCAATGATTTAGTCCACTTTGGTCCATTCTGTCCAGTCGGTCCATCTCAGTCTATTTGGTCCACTTTGGTCCATTTGGTTCACTTCGGTCTAATTTAGTCCATATCGGTCCACCTTGGTCCATTTTGATCCAATTTGGTCCTCTTCAGTCTATTCGGTCCACCTCTGTAAATCCGGTCTAATTCGATCCACTTTGGTCCATTTCAATCCAATTCGGTCCATCTCAGTATGATTTGGTCCAATTCGGTCCATTTTGGTTCACTTTGGTCCACATTGGTCTATTTTGATCATTTTTAGTCTGCTTTAATCTATTTCACTCCACTTCGATCCATTCGGTTCACTTCGGTGCACTTAAGAATATGAAAAGATTGGTTTGGGTTGAAAGTACCTATTACTAAATACGAATTATTTAAAATATAGATGATAGAAAGTAATATTATTATTTTTAATAGTTTAATTTAATGATTTGTGGTATTATCTTTCTTAATGTTCTTTTTTCTCCTTATTTGATATTAGTATTTTAATTTTTGAGTGAATTACATAATTTTAGTGTTTTGATATGATATAATTTGAATTGGAGACCAATTTCTAAGTTAGACATAAATTAGGAGATTATTATAACTATGATTCTCTTAAGCTTTTAAGGATTCACATGAGCATATGGAATTTTTATTTTATTTTATTTTTCTATTGACATGTGAAACTCATTTTGTAATGTGTAAGTTATTCACCATACCAAGACAAAAATTCCCTTATAAATAAATATATTTTCCTTTTCATTATTTAACAAGAATAATTATGTATATTTTCATAAAAGCACTTAAAAATAATTAATATGACAAAATAAGACCGCATGAAATAAGCCGTTTATGTTTAATGACTCTATTATGTGGTTAGAATAAGAGAACCAAACTTTTTGCTTAAAAAAAAAAAAAAAAAAAAAAAAAATTTCGACACAAAAAACTGTAATTGTCCCAATATCCCTGGGCCTGCAACTAATTTGTTTAGTTTACAAAACAGACGACAGTACAAGCTACAGGAGTGGCCAGATCTAGTTTGGCTGAGACCATACAGGGTTCAGGCTTCAAGCTGCAAACTTTGAATTTGAGTTTTGAAGATGAAGAGGACTCCTTTTCCTAGAACTTATATTGATTTTGAGTGGGAAATAAAGGAAAGAAAAGAAAATCATGAAACTAAAAAAAAAAAAAAAAAAAAAAAAAATTTATCCTTCAGCTTTATCTCCTTAGAATCTTGATATAGGTAGGCATATGATTGGACTTACTGAACTGATTAGGTCGTAATTCTTAGATGGTTTTGGTGAAATCATTGTATATTGGTCAAAAGATGTTAAATGCTACCGCTACACCAAGATCCATCATTTTCAAAGTTTGAGTTGGCAAATGTTGTTATGCCGATGTTTGCTAGGAATAGAAATGATGGAAAATTATTAGATACTCCCGGAGTATCATAAATGCGTACTCCCTCCTCTCACATAAATGGTGAGTCCCACCATAAATTTAATTAGTGGGACCCACCATTCATGTGAGAGGAGGGAATACGTATTTATGGTACTCTGGGAGTACACAATAATTTCCCTATTGAGCAAGTTTTTATCTAATTTGGTTTTGCTTACCATATCAAGCATGTTTTCAAGGTTCCATTTTCACTGCAGTCAGGTATGTGTACAAGGATGAATTTTTTCTATGTAATGTAAGGGGGGGGGGGGGGGGGGGAGGAGGAGGGAAACAAACAAAAACAAAAACAGAGGTGTGGTCATTTTTGGCCCTGGTGGTTTTTATCCTTGAATGATCGAAAAGATGTATTACTATTTTGAGACGCTTCGTTGGACCAAAATGACCCTCAAATAAGATTTGAAACTTCTTTTAATAATTCATAAAATTTTGTTGGGTTAAAATGAATTGACCCCTTACAGTTAGTTAATTAATTATCCAAGTTAATTAATTAGATCAAATTTCAAGTAATAGCGTGGTAGCACAAACAAATCATCAAATGATCTAAATGCAGTGGAAAATAAATTTGATACAGGTGATTTGTTTGCGAATGTGGAAAACCACCAATGCAAAATCCCACTAGGTGATTTTAAGGTCACCATTCCCAAGAATTCGCTATTATCAATCACAAATGGTTACAAGTATAGGGAATCTTACCAAACCCTTTGGCCTATCTCAAAATATCAACTTACAGTTGAACCCTTACCCCAATACCCAATTGGACTTTTGTATTGTAATGGCAATCTTCTAGTTCAATGCATGAATCCCAATATATGACTAACTAATGATGTACGGATCCTAGGACGTGACTAACACCAGCAACTTAAAAAAGATGTTGGCTGCAAAGTGAATGTTCAATAAGTGTATAAGACACTATGAACGTTTAGATCCCCAATTTTTAAATAATCAATTCAAGCTTATTATCAAACAATTAATGTACGGAATATGAACATAAACATATAACATAATTGCTAAACAATCTAAACCAAATAAAATCACATCTACAGCAAAAATTAAATGGCAAAGATTAAGGAAAGAGATATGCAAACATAAGGACAACACAGTGATGTGTTATTGAAGAGGAAACTGAACCTCTCAGTGTAAAACCTCTTTGCCGCCCTCCAAGCGGTAAATAATCCACTAAAGAATCAAGTTGGGATACATGAACAGCAGAAGACCCTCCAAGTCTAATCTACTCAGTGTACCTAAGCCCTCCAAGCTCCTACTTCAACGAGGTTATGTCGAACCTATTTCTTCTTTAGCTTATCGGATTCCGCTATAGCCCATAGCATCAACCAATATGAAATTAGTTCATTCCTAACTGCTTCCCAAGCATCAAATGGCATTCTCACAGATGTGGGTATGGTGAGAAAAAAGTTATGGTAATGTACCTCTCAAGGATGTAACAATGGAGAGGGTGAGAGTAGAGGAATTTGAAGAGTCTCTATGTGAAGATTGGGAATGAGTCAATCTTGTTTTTCTCTAGGGTTTTTCTCTCAATATTCTCTCTGGAAGCTCTCTACAATTCGTGGGTATAAGGGGTATTTATACTTGTATGTGTTTGGAATGCGAAGAGTCAGTTTTTCTAAAATAGAGTTGGCTGGCGGCTTGGCCTCGCGACTTGACTGAGCTACGAGTTCCAACCGCGAGGTAACTAAATGGCCATACTAGACTTTTTGTCCTGTAGTGCTACAGCTGGCATGACGGTTCAGCTTCTCTGCATGCTTGGCATGTGTGCAACTTCTGGCGGCTTGCAAGCTACGAGCTACCCACGAGATCCAGTCGCGAGTCCCTGATTCTTTGCACAATCTTGAGCATTTCTTCACACTCTCTCACACACTACCCTTACATGATTCTCACCTAAATACAGGGTTACTAATTGCTAAAATACAAGTAAATTTGGCACGGAATAAACCTAACAAGATGGTTGATAAAATTCAACCTTACACAAAGTTTTTCAGTTCATCAATGATGAAGATCAGAAAGCTAGCTCTTTGGTTACAAAACCTAATGACATAAAGACGCAATAGTGAAAGTTCAAATAGTATAAAAACACCCTTGAACGTTTAGACCCCTAATTTACAAATTACCAATTCAAGCTTTATATCAAACAATTAATGTGTGGAATATGAACAAAAGCTTAATACATAATTGGTAAACAATCTATGTCAATTAAAATCACATCCACAGCAAAAAATAAAAGGCAAAGATAAAGGGAAGAGAGATGCAAACACAAGGACAACACACGATGTGTTATCGAAGAGGAAACCAAAACCCTCGGCGTAAAACCTCTCCGCCGCCCTCCAAGCGGTAAACAATCCACTAGAAAATGTAGTTGGGATACATGAATAGCAATAGACCCTCCAAGCCTAATCTACCCAGTGTACCTAAACCCTCCAAGCTTCTTGCTCCAACGAGGTTGCGCCGAACCTATTTCTTTTCTAGCTTCCCAGATTTCGCTACTTGACCATAGCATCCACCAATGTAAATTGGTTCCTTCCTAACTGCTTTCCAGAACACCAAACAGCCCTCTCACAGTAATGGATATGGTGAGAAAAAGGTTTTGGTAAAATGCCTCTCAAGGATTTAACAATGGAGAGGAAGAGAGTTGAGGAATTTGAAGAGTCTCTTATGTAAAGATTGTGGATGAATCAATCTTGTTTTACTCTAGGGTTTTTCTCTCTGGAAGCTCTCATTCTTTCGTGAGTATAAGAGGTATTTATACTAGGGTGAAAAAGGAATGTAAAACGTCAGGTTTTTCAAAACAGGGTTGGCTCGCGGCTTGGCCTTGCGACTTGACTGAGTCGCGAGATCCAGCCGTGAGATAATAGAACGGCCAGTTGTCCTATTTTGTCCTGTAGTGCTCCAGCTAGCATGACGCTTCAACTTCTGGCATGCTTGGCACGTGTGCTACTTTTGGCGGCTTGCAGCCACGAGTCACCCACGAGATCCAGCCGCGAGACTCTGTTTTCTTGCACACTCTTGAGCATTCAATACTCTATCTCACTCACTACCCTTACAGCAAACCCACCTAAATACAGGGTTACTAATTGCTGAAATACAAGTAAATTTGGCACGGAATAAAGCCAACAAAATGGTTGATTAAATTCAACCTTACAATCTCCCCTTTGGCTATTCCGTGACAAAACCCTAAAACAGACTCTAGACTTAACATGTGACTTGGGAACAGTTGAGCAAAACTCACTCACACATAATTCTAGAAACTGTGAGGCACTTGAATCATATAAACATGAAACTCCTGAAACACAACAATACACCAAGATCATTGTATGCAGAAAATATGAAATGCATATGAAACAGACAAAAAGTGATCAAGCAAAGATGAAGTTAAGAAACAAATCATGGCTTAATCAAACAAGTAATCACTACAAGGTAGTGATCACAGTGCTCATTCATACTTGGAATAAACACTTGAACATACAAGCTAACAAGAACAATGCAAGTTGCTTGTATGCCCAACACTCAACCAATGCATAATACACCAAGTATATGCATCTAGGAACAATCCTACAAGGGCACAAGAGTGACAGTACTTAACAAGAAAATGCATGAAGTACTGATTTAACAAAAACATAGAGGCTGCATAAAGCATGGTACAAACCATAAAGCCTACAGGAAATAAACCCTAAAAGCTTACAAAAGCAACATAGGTACAAAACACATTATATACTGAAAAATATCAACAATATATATATATATATATATATATATATATAAAGAGTAAACCAAGTTACAAAACCATCCATGTGTTAAGAGTTAGAAACAAACATAAACCATAACCACAGTGTATCAAACTCATAAACAACAGATTATCCAAAACATAAACAAAATAATCAAGTGTTTTTGACTGCTCCCTTTTTGACTACTCCCCCTCAACATAGTGCTCCCCCTCAACGTCTGTTTCTCAAAAGTTTCTCCCCATTTTTGACCGGAATGGCCAAAGGGTCACTGCCCATAATGTGTGGTGAAGCTGTCAAGTTTTGCGCAGAGAGTATCAAGTTGATCCTGCATGGCTACCATCCTCTCAGACTGTACTGTTTGGACCTCTCTGAGTCCATCAAGTCTTTCCAGGATGACCTGAAATGCATCTGGAGGTGCAGCTGTTGAGGTAGAAGCCCTGTTCCTCTTTGCTCTGGTTCTGGGTGTGGATAACTGTCCTGCAGCCTCTGCTTCAGTATCCATTGGATCACCTTCTTCTTGTTCAGCCCCTTCTTCATCTACATCACCCGGAAGCCGTACTTGTATCCGTATGATGGTTTGCTTGTTGATAGTTGAGGGTGTAGGCATTAGGCTGAGGTCTTGAGGAATTGGAATACCTTTTGCTCTGAAAATCCGCATGAGAAGGCTAGGAAAAATCAGCTTAGCTCGGGAAGTTGTTCTAGTCTCATCCATTATTGTATCAAATATATGGGAGTTGATATCAATGAATGTTTTCTCCTTGAGTTCCATAAGAAAAATGGCTCTGGCATTGTTGATTGTAGTGAGCTTCTTCACAGGATACAAGTTGTTCATCATGATGATGGTAAGGCACCTCATGTCAACTGGAAAAGCTGTGGTATTGAGACATTTCCCTTCTTTCTGTCCACCAATGCGATTTTGGACAGTTTCTAAAGACAACATCTTGTCTTTGTAGTTGATAAACTCATGCTCCTCTAAACCCTCAAGACCAAGGACCTCATCAATATCATGGGCATCTAGAGTGAATTCATGCCCTCTTACCCAACAATCCAGCTCATCTTCCCTAATCTTCACATCAGAGTAAAATTCTCTTATCAGAGGCTCACACACACCTGGTAAATCACTTAACAACTTTTCCCAACCTCTGCCCTCAAAAACAGGTGGGAATAAATGTGTCTTTTAAGTCCACTAGATCCACAAATCTCTCTTGAATTATGGTTCCCTTCATGAAAGAATCTTTGTATCTCTCAAAGTGTTGAACGAACCTAAACAGATTATGATCCATTTTCAATCTTTTGTCAGCCTTCTTTGCAGGAGTTTTCTTCTTCGGAAGTGAGGGAGCCATCTGTAATCAAGCAAAAGAGGCCACAACAAACAGATAGCACAATAGATAGAATTATAAACATTAGGGATTATGTCATAGGTATTAAAAATGAGTAATTTGGTGAAACAGATTCCACATAGTATAGACACAATCAGAGAGTAATGAGGATAATATTATGCAATCACAATATTATGCTACCACACTAGCCCCAAAAATATTGCATACAACACATGAAAAGACATGATACGGTGCTGAAGGCAACTAATCATGAGCTACTTTAATCACATAGCAAACAGAGACATCAAACCAGATTCACCACAAATGAAAAAAAATAGAGAACACAAAAGACCCACAAGAATTAGGTTCAAGCAGAATGGATAAAAGAAACCAACATGTGATAGTACATCAAACACAAATCAGGCAATCCGATAATCTTAAGAAGACAAGTACTAGAACATATATGAAACCATCAACTAAAATAAGTTTGCATGGGAACAATACCTTAAGTAATCCAAACAAGAACAAACCCAAAAACACCGAAACAAACCCATAACAAAAATCAAAAACACCAACACAAATACTCACGAAAATGAAGATCAAAATAAGAGATATGAGGTGAGAGAATAAGAGCCCATACCTTTTCTTTGAAGATTTGGAGGTGAATAAGTGCAACAATGGAGTTTGTAGAGAATGACACGGAGTGTTTGGATAAGAACAGTTGAGAGAGAAAGTGAATAGACACGAAAAGTTCGAGGGAAAACTGAAAAAGATTTTAAAAACTCCCCCAGTATTTGCCAAACACGCGTTTTTTGCGATTGAAGTGAGTCGCCAACAAGACGCCAGGTCTAGCCGCCAAAACACTCAAAGACAAAATTGTGAAAAATTTTCTAAGTGTTTTTTGCAACTGGAAGGTCTACCCGCGAGGGAGTCGTGAGCTGAGCCGCAAAAATCTCTGTGTAACCCTCGCGATTGGACCTTTCACTCGCGAACAAGTTGCCAAAATTAACACGCGAGCTCGCGGTTGAAATTCGAGACTTGGGTTACCCGCGACTGAGTCACCAAAACAGAACACACTGTTTTTGAAGATTTTTAGTTTTTGTAAAAACAAAACACTTTTCCAAAAATAACTTAAACACTCAAAAATCTTTTTGTGTTTGAATTAACAAAGATTGAGCATGTGAAAACACATTTTATCAAGTACAATCACACAAATGAATATGGCATTCATTGAACATAAACTTGTGTGTTGTGTGTGGATATCAACAATGAGATAGTCCTTAGTCTAATGTGAAGTTTTAATGATCAATTCAACCAAGGCATACACAATTAGCCCTAGATCATGTGACCCATCTCAATTATAGAAGTATGCATATATGACCTCCCACAAGACTTGATAACATAACTTGGAGCTTTACATTTGACTCCACATTCAATCATAACATTTGATCTTTTTGGTCAATTTAAGACAATCACCTCTCATTGTGAGAGTGATATTTGATATTTCACCTTGATGAGATAGCCTTTGGCTTTTTGAATAATCATTCACATAAATTTTTGGTCGCTTTCCCTTTTTCTTAGTCAAATACTAGTATGTGCGACAGGCTTTTGCAGCTCAATATCTCTTTTCATTTGGAGATTTACATTTGGTGAGCTCTTTTTAGCAAAAACAAAAATAAATAGTGGGAAGATATATAGGCACAAGTCTATGCATGTCTCAAGATCAACATAACCATTCACTAATCATTCATGACAAGTTTGAAGATCTATTTACAACAGTCATATAGATTTCAAGATTTCTTCCACAGTGATAAGAGTGCAAAGGAACAAGCTATGCTCGTAAATGCACAAAGCCATTAGCACAAAGGTACAAGGCAAAACAAGTTTTGAGACAAAACTCAACAATGTCAATCAAACTTTTTGATTTTCTATTTTTATGTGGTTTTTGGATTTTTGACACATAAGAAGTAAAAGATTGATCAAAACAAAAAAGTACAAAAGTATGCACAAACAGACAAACAAACAACCACCAACATAATCAAAAAGCAAACAAACAAGCACCGTCACAAAGCATAGGAAGTATTGATGCATGGACATGTTGTAATGCTTATGCATGAGTACCCTTTTTCACCCACACGTCACTTGTGTTTGGGGTGATTTCCTTATAGGATTGGATACGGGAGTTAGGGTTTTCAAACTTTCGTGTGAAGCTTTCCAAGCAGTTGGTGAATGCACCAATCATCTTTATCACGTCCATCATTCCGGGATCATTGTTTTGATCTCTTGATGGTTCACCAGCCCAATTTTTCCTATCATTTTTAGATCCTCGTGACCTTTGAGGAGTTGCTCTATTCATTGCTCTCAGCTTTTGGCAATTTGGTCGAGTATGCCCTTGAAGTCCGCAGTGATGACACACATAATTTGATCTAGGACCTCTTTGTGGTCGTGGACGAGACTTGGCTCGGGATTCAAACCTGTCCACAGATTGATTACGGGGATTCAACAACCGTTCATTCTTCACATTCCTCTTCTCCTCTATCTTGGGCTTCTCAGCAGTAGGGCCAACTTCAATTGGCTCTTTAGCCTTTATAAACTTCACTTCTTTTGTGACATTTCCAGACGAGCTACTCCCTCTGGTATATCCCAACCCGGATTTGTCTGAAAAATGCTTTTGAGATGAAATAACATTATCTAGCTTCTTGGTGGTGACCCTCTCTATTTTAGCATTTGCTTGCACAACCTCTTGCTCAAGAAATCTCACTTTTGTGTAAGCTTCTGACAGCTCACCGTTCAGTATTTCTATCTCACATTTGGCCTCCTTATATCGAATTAGGAGACTTTTATAGTCCTCCTCTGCATTCTTCATTTTTCTCACAACTGCCTTGGCCACCATTGTGTACTCACCCGACCTTTCTAGGAGTGAGTTATAATTGTCTTGAAGATTGGCCGTGTTTCCATCTTCTTCTGCATCTGATTCCTTAACAACTCCAAATGATTCTTCATCACTATGTACTCCAAGCTCTTGTACTAGCAGATTCAACTCATCTGAAGAATCAACATGAGCTATAGTCATAAAAGTGGAGTAATTCCCGTCTCCATCACAGCTTTCCTCAGAATCAGAGTTGGATGAATCCGAGTCACTCAATGTCATGGCATACACTTTGCCTTTCGATTTCAAATAATTCGGACATTCTTTTTTAAAGTGTCCATACCCGTTGCATTTAAAACAAGTGACACCTTGTGTAGATTGTGATTCTTTTCCATCTTTCTTTTTGAATTCCCTTTTCTCCCTTCCTGAACTTTGGAATTTTCCTTTATCACCAAATTTGCCATTATTCTTGAATTTCAAGAATTTTTGGAATTTTTTTACAAGGTATGCAACATCTTTGTCAACCACATCTTCTTCCGATGAGTCATGGACTTCCACCTTCTCATTAATGGTCTTAAGAGCAAGAGATTTACTCTTCCGTTGATTGGGCAGCGACATTTCATAAGTCTGAAGAGAACCAACCAGCTCTTGGACTTTGATGTCATCAAGGTCCTTGCTCTCTTTAATCGCTGTCACTTTGGCACGAAAACTTTCAGGCAATGATCGAAGGATCTTCCTTACAATTTTAGAATCCTCCGTTTTCTCTCCCAAATTGAACTTGCTTACAATCACCTCATTCAGCTTGCTATAGAAAGAGTCAAAGGACTCATCCTCACTCATTTTTAACTCCTCAAACCGAGTGGTTAGCATCTGCAGCTTGGTATCTTTCACTTTCTTTGTTCCTTCGTAGGTGGTCTCCAATATCTCCCATGCTTCTTTGGCAACGGTAATGTGAGAGATCCTGTGAAATTCATCTGGAGACACACCACAGAAAATAGCATTGAGTGCTTTACTGTTAGCATTAGATGCAGCGAGTGCTGCCTTATCCCATGTGGATTTGGCTGCCTCAGGTCTGGTCCAACCTATCTCAACAGCATCCTAAACAGATTTATCAATGGAACACAGAAATGCTCTCATGCGAACTTTCCATAAAGCGTAATTACTACTATCAAAATATGGAGGTGCATTTAGGGATTGAGACTGATCCATCTCAATAGGGAGTCAAGGATCACATTATGGTAATGAAACCACTAAAAGTGTACCAACTTTGATACCAATTGAAAGTTCAAATAGTGTAAAAACACCCTTGAACGTTTAGACCCCCAATTTACAAATTACCAATTCAAACTTTATATCAAATAATTAATGTGCGGAACATGAACAAAAACTTAATACAGAATTGGTAAACAATCTATGCCAATTAAAATCATATCCACAGCAGAAAATAAAAGGCAAAGATAAAGGGAAGAGAGATGCAAACACAAGGGCAACACATGATGTGTTATCGAAGAGGAAACCGAAACCCTCGGTGTAAAACCTCTCCGCCGCCCTCCAAACGGTAAACAATCCACTAGAAAATGTAGTTGGGATACATGAACAGTAATAGACCCTCTAAGCCTAATCTACCCAGTGTACCTAAGCCCTCCAAGCTTCTTGCTCTAACGAGGTTGCGCTGAACCTATTTCTTTTATAACTTCCCGGATTCCGCTACTTGACCATCGCATCAACCAATGTAAATTGGTTCCTTCCTAACTGCTTCCCAGAACACTAAATAACACTCTCACAGTAATGGATATGGTAAGAAAAAGGTTTTGGTAAAATGCCTCTCAAGGATTTAACAATGGAGAGGAAGAGTTTTGAGGAATTTGAAGAGTCTCTTATGTAAAGATTGTGGATGAATCAATCTTGTTTTACTCTAGGGTTTTTCTCTCAAAATTCTCTTTGGAAGCTCTCATTCTTTCGTGGGTATAAGGGGTATTTATACTAGGGTGAGAAAGGAATGTGAAACGTCAGGTTTTTCAAAACAAGGCTGGCTCGCGGCTTGGCCTCGTGACTTGACTGAGTCGCAAGATCCAGCCGCGAGATAACAGAACGGCCAGTTGTCCTATTTTGTCCTGTAGTGCTCTAGCTAGCATGACGCTTCAACTTCTGGCATGCTTGGTACGTGTGCTGCTTCTGGCGGCTTGTAGCTGCGAGTCACCCGAGAGATCCAGCCGTGAGACTCTGTTTTCTTGCACACTCTTGAACATTCAACACTCTATCTCACTCACTACCCTTACAGCAAACCCACCTAAATACAGAGTTACTAATTGCTGAAATACAAGCAAATTTGGCACGGAATAAAGCCAACAAAATGGTTGATTAAATTCAACCTTACAAATAGTTTTTTCAGAGAGAATAATTAACTAAGGCACTTTCTGCATGTGTTCTTCATGTATAACGGCTTTTAAAATAAGTTTTGTATATGTTTAGGGTTGTGAGAAAAGAAACCTTCCACATACATGTCAGCTAGGGCCAAAAATCAGATCTGGAAATTCTGATTTCGTAGATCTCGACAGATTCAGCTTCTGTCAAGTTTCGACTTTAAATCTCGATAGAATTCTTCCTATCGAGATTACTGTCGAGCTTTAATGAACAGCTCTTCTTCACTTGTTTCTTGGTCAAATCTTCATGGCTTTAACGCTTGGCTTGAACAACATATTTCTTGAAGTTTTAAACTCATCCTAGATCTATCAAATTTTAAGTACAGTGTATTTCGTCAAAGAATTAGCCAGTTACATAAAATATGTCCCTAACAAATTTGTCCATCTGAAGATGCTCTTCTTTGTGAATCTGAGTCTTAGTTTTACTCATACACCTAGTTGAATCCTGCATCTTGCTAACTGCAGAAAAATAAATTTGTATAACAACCTGAATTGGATTACTAGTTTAAAACTGGCCTACAAATCATCCCTAGCTAATTGGATATAAAGCTATTATATAAGCACAGAACTACATGTTTATATCAAATTGTAACTCAATGTTACTCATGAGAAACCTTAACAGATTGAATGAAAATGAAAGGTTATATCTTGAAATTAAGGTGATGGTTACATTAAAAATCCTGCACATGCAGTTGATAGTTGATACCTCCATATCTAAGTTATGATTATAGGCCAGAACTAAGGGGTCCTTGTGGGCCAGTTGTAAAGTCTTAAAGGCTATATTTTGATGTAATGGCATATGATAAGAGCAAGTTTAAGTTTAAGAGCAATTTTATAGTCAAAGAGTTAATGGGATTGACATTTGAATGTTTGCGTATGCCAGCTTGAGCTTCTACCCAATCAAGAATTAATGGATTTTGTTACATGTATGACATTAACCAATTAACATTTAAGCTTACATTTCACATATACGTGGACACACTTCTATGATAGGTTATTTACTCATACACCTGGATCAATTATAGTAATTGATTACGCGAAGTTCGCAAACGAATTAAAAGTTGCACACATTTTCAAGATCCGAAATGAAGTGAAGATCACATGCAACATGAGAGTTAGGACCCGGCCAAGTCCAAACTGAGATTTATTAGATTAGATTATTTGCTGCTTGCAGTGTTTGACTTAAAAAAATAAAACACGTCGGTGAAACCGTGAAACTAATTTCTTTTAGCAATTGGTCCCTTCTAGCAATTTGATAATTCAATTGCAGATATCTGAAAAGCACGTGTACGTGGGATGCCGAAGAGACAAAAAAGCACACATAATGCTCTCTTTGATGAAAGATAAACTAAACTATTAGCTTTTGAAAAATAATCTCAAATTTACGAGGATTCCTTGAATTTACAAGGGTTCCTTGAATCCGTAAGAGTTTTTAAATTCATAAGAAAAATGGTTTGAAATCTACCAGAAAATAGAGAGACAAAAGTCTGAATTTTTTTTATTGATTGAATTATTTGGAGGCTTATTTAATGGTTTCCTAAAACTTGACAAACAAATAAATATATTCTAAAATAAGTCCTAATTAATATCTAACCATAATAGAAATTAAATTTGACCTAAAAAATATTAAAAAGCACCTAAAAAAAAAAGAAATAAATATCCTAAACCTAAAATAACGAAAATGACATAAAAATAACATAAATTAATAAATTACAAAAATTAAATAGTAAATTATATCCTACATCAGATCCTTGCACTTGAAACAAACTTGTTCTCGAGTTCAATTTTGAAATTTGAAATCTTTCATGCCAAGCAAAAAAAATATTTGGAATTCTTGAGTCCCTTGATCTTCTTTCCATACTTGCAATTCATCAATGGAATAAACAAATCAACTTGAATATCTTTTTCCTTGGTCTTTATGAAATTGTAGAGATTTACTAAATAAGAACCGGCAATTGAATCAAATCTATCAACCCCAATGAAATCAATAAATTTTGGTGTATTGCTTACCACCAAAATAAAAGGATCTAGATATTGATAATCATATAATTTGATTTTATTAAGATCCTTGAAAATTTCCTCATCTAATTCTTCCTCAATGGTCTCTACCATCTTGACTTCAAGATCCCTCTCTATAATAGGATCTTCATTAATCTTCTCCACTATCTTGTTTTCTTCAACATGCAATTCTTCCTTTAATGGTGGAAATAATATATGGCTCTTCAAAATAATTCAAATGTGAACTTCTAGGCCAATAAATAATCCTGTTTTGTATACAACAAAAGTTCATTACAATCTAAAGGATAAAATATGATAGCAAACAACTTTTTTATCGTAGGCCATTAATGAATTTTGTCTTTACCTTATCAGATTCTATCAAACTGTGTATTCGTTCCCACCAATGTAAGACATACTCAATAAGTTTATACAAAGCAAGTTCAACTTTTCTCTCACCATAAATAATCTTATAGTCAAATAAATCCTCTAGATCAAGTAACCAATTAAGAAAATCTTCTTTATAAAAATAAAGATTAAAACTTGCAATTTTTTTATAAGACCTATATGAAATTTGCTTGCCAATAGGTTGCTCGTGAGTTACGTTTCCACGACAGTTATCCCTGTTGTTTCCAATGTTAGCCTCTAGACATCATGTGTGCATCAAGAAAGCACACACGATGTTCTCTTTGATTAAAGTGAAATTAAATTGTTAGCTTCTAAAAAATAACTTCTAATTCATGAGGATTTCTTGAATTTACAAGAGTCTTTGATTTCACAAGGAAAAAGGGTTAAAATCTACCAGAAAATAAAAAGACAAAAGTTTGAATTTTATTTATTAAATAGTTTTTTTTTAAAAGTTTATAGACTTGGAGACCTATTTAGGGGTTTCGTTAACTTAATAAACAAGAAAATATATTCTAAAATAAGTCCTAATTAATACTTAACCATAATAGAAACCAAATTTGACTTAAAAAATATTAAAAATACCTAAAAACAAAGAAATTAATATCCTTAACGAGAATTATATCAAAATATCAAAAATTAATAAATTACAAAAATAAAAAAGTAAATTCTTAAACGCATTGCATTAATTTCTCCAAAATTTTCGGGTCAAAATTACAGAATTTGTCCTACTTTTAGCATATTGGGACTTATATTTTGTGATGTTATACTTATGCATGCATGCTACCATATATCCAAGTATCCAACAAAGTCAAGATCACACAGTAATAATGGATCTTTCTAGTTTGAGTGAACCTAACCCATGTAGTACTGGGCTGATCACTAATTAATGCTCAATTAATGGCATGGCATGTGGCATCACTGCCAAGGAATACAAGAACTTAAGAAGCCCAGTTGGCACTGGCATTGATAAAAACATCTTGGTGATGAGGACTCTTGGCCAGTGGTAATCCTAGTTTTTCCAATGCCTAAATACACGTAAGAGTGCTTATCTGCAATAATTGAATGGCACTTTCGTACCTAGTGACCTTAGTTTAAAAAATTTAGAAGCTCATGTTACTCTATGGCCTATGGCTATGCATCTTGGTAGACTTAAGAGATGGCGCAATATCTCATATTTTATGATCTTTCTGTGACCCCAAAGTCAAAACTTTGATTCACATTGTGCATCAATGAGGGTAGTCCTCCAAGGCTCCACCACATCTTTTAAAACTCGTAATTAATTCTAATCAAACCCGGTTACATGTTTATTTTTGGTTAGATATTTGGGACAACCATTTAGAAACATTATTACCAACTGGCTATTTGCAATTTCAGTGCTAATACCAAAAGACTCTTGTTTAATTAACTTGACCGCCAAGGTTCATACACATGGCCTCCTCGATATGGGTCAAGATAATCATTTATGTTGCCCTAATGAAATTGGGGAGTTCTTTACAAAATTAAAAGAATTTTTTTTTTGAAAATGTTGAGTGTAACCTTAATCTCAATTGTTTAAGAGTTATGCTAACGAGTGTCCGGCACTTGTTAACAATCCATTTTAGGAATATTTTGACATTATTTTTATGGGAAATGAAAAAAGCTGTCAAAACATTAATTATTTTTTTTTCCTATAAAAACTTTATTTAACTAGATTTTTAACGAGTGCCCTTAGGGCACTTGCTAGCATTTTCCATTGCTTAAATCGTGCTGGAACTTAGGCCATGTCTTCTACCTAAAAATAAGGAGGGAAAAATAAAAATTTTCTGGACATCAAGTCATAACTTGTGCCTAATGAACTGGGGAAGGTATGATGCACAGTTTTGGTGGAGTAAAAGGCCAGCTTTAGATATTTTTCTCTCTCCAAGCTTGAGACCTAGTATTTATACCACAGGCCACAGATGATGCTGCATACCTTAAGTCAACATAGTGACTTAACTTGGACCAACTCTTCGCTTATTTCTGGTCTTTTTCTATGATGGCTTTCAAAGCTACGCTCTTTTTGCTCACCACTTTTCTTGTGGTTACTTCAATAGTATGTCTCTCTCTCTCTCTCTCTCTCTCTCTCTACTTCTCTCTCTGCTTCCTTTTGTTGGTTGTCTTCTTAATTGTAGAAACTCTTGTCTTTTTTTTGTAGGTTTCATCTAATGACCAAGTAATATTTGTTAAGCCAATTTTTACACTTAAAAAAAAAAAAAACTTTTTATTAGTTCGGTTGGGTGCAAACTCATATATTTGGTTTGGGTACCTAGATTTACATTCCTACTCGGTTTCTTGTAGTCCTACACTATATTTGGTTAGAGTGAAAAAGTAAGACTATAAGAGGATGGAAAATGGAGAACAAAAAATGGGAGAGAAAAAGAGAGGAAATGAGATTGTGAGGAAAAATACATAACTATCTCTATTTTTTCATTTTTCTACTTTTAATAATAAGAATATAGTAGTAATTTACTCTTTATCATTTTCTTTCTACCAAACACACATAATAAAAAAAAAACACGTATTTTGATTTTCTATCATCCAATTTTTGTATTATCTCAACAGTTCCTATCCTTCCCCTTTTCTAACTACTATATATTAATTTACTAGTTAGTTTGGTTGAGTAGGAGTTCCAAATGTACAAGCTGGTTCTTGCAATAAAAAACAACAACTAATGAATGGACTTTCCAATTGATATAGGCTGCTTATGTCGAAGTCCCAGCACACGCTCCTGCTAAGGTTCCGGCTCATTCACCAGCTAATCCACCGCCCGTGAAGGCACCAACTCTTGCTCCTCCAGCAAAGCCACCTACTTATTATCACGCGCCTCCGCCAAAGGCACACGCCCCCGTGCCCCAACCATCTCATGCACCATCTCATCATGCTCCTCCAGCGAAGGCACCAGCTCATGCACCACCATCTCATGCACCAGCTCACGCACCACCAGCTTATGCACCACAGTCACCCACTTATTATCATGCGCCTCCGCCAAAGGCGCACGCCCCCGTACCCTCACCATCTCATCATGCTCCTCCAGCGAAGGCACCAGCTCATGCATCACCATCTCATGCACCAGCTCATGCACCAAAGCCACCCACTTATCATCATGCACCTCCACCAAAGGCACACGCTCCCGTGCCATCAGTTCATGAGCCACCCACTTATGCACCATCGCCCTCAGTGAAGTCAAAAGAGGGTACATATCATATATCCCTTGTTAGAATAATGGTTATTGGTTGAATACAACAATTCCTCTTAGTTTAAACTTTTACAACAAGTGATTATTTATCATAGTAAAAATAACAGGTGTTTTAAGCTCAATTCTACAACTTAAACTTTTGAGATAAGCAATAATTTATCATTTCCCGATTATACCAAAACTGAACATAAGACTTTTGATATTTATATACTTGTTTTTGATGGTGTTCTTCTGCTAACCATGTTAATGTTGATTTGGTGGACAGATTGCACCCCCTTATGTTTTCAGAGATGCCGCTTAGCTAAAAGTAAGAGAATGTGCATGAGAGCATGCACGGCATGTTGTGCCCGCTGCAAGTGTGTTCCTCCAGGAACATATGGTAACAGGGAAAAATGTGGCGAGTGCTACAATGAGACGACCGCTCACGGCCAAAGATACAAGTGCCCTTAAAATTAACAGCCTTTAGCCTATATCACTTGCTAGTTATATTAATATTGTCTGTATCGCAAAGGTGTGAAAATAATTTGTTTTCCAATGTTCTTTCAATCTTTTTACTACTTCCTGAAGAAATAAATTTGTGCTTATGGTGTTAGGCCAAGTCTTGTATGCTTGGTGCCTACTAATTAATAGTAAAACATGCATTCCCATTTACTATTTTTTTCCTTATAAATTGTTTTCCAGTGTCCTTTACTCTACTTCCTGAAGCAATTAATTGTGCCAATATAATATATATGCCAAAATATACTATGATGCAGAAGCCCTTTTTGTTTAGCTTCTAAACTTTACACTGTATGTCAATTTAGTCTTTAACGTTTTAATTGCATCAATTTAGCCCATAAAATTATGGTATTGTGTAATAATAATGATTGTCGTTAAGTGATGGATAAAATATGCTAACGTGATTAAAGTAAAAATAAAGATAAAAATCATACCACACCATATGATGCTTGTACTGCCACATGGAATAAAAAATGAAAAGAAAAAAGAAAACCAATTTATGTTAAAAAATATTATTAAAAAATAAAAGAGGTAGACTTTTTTTTTTTTTTTTTTTTTTTTTTTTTTTGTGTGTGTATAGAAATTGAGATTGAAATTGAGAAAAGTCTGAAAAGATCATTCTGTGATTGTGTGTTGCAATTGCAATTGTACTTGGTAGCTTGATGAGAGCTTGAAAGGAGAGGCAATAGATCTCGTGGAGACTGAGAAGTTCATAGAAGTGAGCAAACAATATGGTGCCCTTCTCAAGTTCATTCTCACTCAATGGTGATGCTGTTCTTCAATTTAGAATCCTTCAATTTTTTTTTTCTGCTTTAATTTTACCTTTGATATGATAATAATAAATTATATAATTGGGATCACGTTGGTGGAAATGAGAAAATAAAGCTAACTGGTACCGAGGATCAAGGTGCATGTATCATGTATGGTGGTTCTTTGGATAATGTCAAGCTCCTCTACTGTACTATTTGAATCCGAATTATTTTACATAAATTTCAATTTCTGGAGAAACGATTATATCTAATGCGATTTGTGCTCTGCTTTGCTTCACAAACGACGTAACCCTAAACCAAAAAAAAAATTCTCCCTCTTTATTTATTTTTTTTTTTTGGAAAATTCTCCCTCTGTTTTTAAACATAAACTGGTTTTATTTTTTATTTTATGTGGTAGTACACATGTCGTGTGACATACAAAAATAATGTTTAATTTTAATTTGACTGTTAAGTACTACGTCAATATTTTCTATCTATTACTTAATGTCATAGGCTATTTTGACATGATACTAAAATATTATAGAGTAAATTGACACAGTAGATCAAGAACACCAACCATCATTGTTCTAATGTTTTGTGGAGAGCTCTCAGAAGTCAGAAATCATTAGTGGGGATATAGTAGTGGCTATTCTTGAGACAATTCCAACTAAGACCCGACTCAACACTGACACCAACACCGGTTGAATCAATCAACTAAAGAAATGACTATCCAATTTCATCGTAATCCCATTCTTAAATTTAGCTATAGTTTCACTTTATCATTATTATAAATACTAATATGTCTCTGTAAAAAATATTCAAATTTTAAAATTAAAATTCAATTAAAAATATAAACTCGAAAAAATCAAAGCCTTTGAGTGCAACTGTCACGTCCTTTGATGTGTAAGAAGGCTAGTTGTTTAATTGTTATTGTTATTGTAATTGTTACGGTTATTGTTATTGTAAATTATACACAACTTAATTACTTCTAAATTGAATCAATATTATGATAGTTCTACGTTAGATTATATGTCAAATTACAATAACAATAAAGATAATTAGACGTCTCTTACTATCAAAATTATAAACTCATGCACCATGGGCGCGCACCTCACAAGGAATATGTTTCTACCGAGGCCAGAAACAAATACTAATTAAAGTAGATGTTGCGCCTCAATCAAATGTTCAAAAGAACCTTCTGAAACAAATTCAAACAAACCCCTGGCATTGGTATGCATCTCTAGGAAAACACCACATGATTAATCAAATTATTGTGTACGTAATTTGATGATAGAGGATTAAGCTTAAAACATTTATAGTTGCAAGAATATATCATGGTCAGGGTTACCGAAAATGTTATGCAAAACCATAATATGAATAATTTGAACACCCTTTACTCAATAATACTACGAAGTCAAAAATAAGAGATCTACCCTGTAATGTTCCTGGTAAAAGTCCGACATAGCCTTTTTCTTCTCATTACCGATACCGACTAAGTCTTTGCTCAATACCAACACCGACTAAGCCTCTGCTCAATCGAATCAATAAACTAAACCAATGGTTATCCAAGTTTTATCATAATTCCATCCTTAAATTTAGCTACAGTTTCACTTTATTATAAGAAAAAAGAAAATTAATGCCCAAAGGCATTAGTTTAAGAAATATCTTTTAAGAACTTTTTATTGGAAAAGAAGAAAGTAATAAAATTTTTGAAAATTTTTTATATTTCCCATAAAAATTGTATTAAAAATTTCTTAAAAAATGGTTCTTTGACAAATATTTTAAGGGCACCCGTTAATTGCACACCCTTATTATAATATAACTACTAACACATAATTATAACAAATATTAAAATTTTAAAATTAAAATTCAAGTAAAAAAAAAAAAACGAAGTCAAAGCTTTTGAGTGCAATTAACACGCAAAACACATGTAAGAAAGCTAGATGTTATTGTTAGTGTTGTTGTTATTGTTATTTTTACACAACTTAATTTCTTCTAGTTGACTTAATACAATGATAGTTCTACATTAGATGATATGTTCATTATACTAAATATACATGTCAAATTTAATATTAATTAGACGTTGTTGATTATTAACACTATAAAGTCATGTACCATGGGCAATTCACAAACAATATGTTTTTTTGAGGCCAAAATCTTGTATTAAAAAAAGTAAATGATGCACCTCACTCAAATGTGCAAAAATTGTGTCATGTTCTGTCAAAACAAATATTTTAGGCGAAACTATATTATTGGTATCTGAAGTTTACTTTGTAAGCTCAATTAGTTCCTCAAGTTTTAAGTGAGTACTATTGGTCTCTCAAATTTAAAAGATCAGCGTTATTAGTCTTTTGTTTGGTTTTTTTTTTTTTTTTTTTTTTTTTTGCCTATATGTCTAACAGAACAATGATGTGATATGTTTTTTATTATTAAAAAATTACACATCACCACCAATTCACAGTCCAAGTTGTCAAATTTTCTTTTTTTAAAGATTAGACTTATCCCAATCCCCAAACAACTCAAATCCCTTTCACCAAAATCTCAACGTCAGCCGCCGTTGCAATACCAACAACCAAGGCACAATTGCCATTGATTTTATTACGAATTAATCAAAACTTCACGCTAGTCTTCATAAGGACAACACATATTGACAAATCAACCAGTTCAAGAAGAAAATTCTATATAGGTGTTGACTCCAAATCTCAAATGTGTCAAGATGAAAATTATTTTGCTTATTTTATTTATTTTTTCTTGCTATTTGTAAAGATCTAGATGCTAGACTCTTTCGATTATGCATGCCTATGTAATCTTGAAACGTTTTTTATTATTATTACATACACTTGGTTCAAATCAAATGTTAAATTGGAAAAAAAAATGGTTTCTTTTATATAGATTTGGATCTTTTATGTAATATCGGGGCTTTTTTAAGCCAATCCATTCTTTTATATGGATATGGATCTTTTATGTTGCTTGTAGAGGATCATTTTCTTAAAATTCCCACCGCTTTCCAAAAGTGAATAAAATTCTCTCCATGGCATTAGTGACAACCTATTAGCGACTACATTAATGTCGTAGCTAATATGTACTAATTATTAACAATGACCATATATTATCGTTGCAAATAAATGCCTAATAGTAAGACTTTTTGGTTGTCACTAAAAATTTGGTCACAAAAGGCCAAAATTCTTGTAGCATAGTTGCAGAAACAAATGTTCTCCGCTTAGATTTGTCAGTTAGAGCGAGTTCATAGAATCATTATGATAATAGATGTGTAGAACGCCCAATTTTCAAAAGGTTTATCAGCATGAATCTGTTGTTCCTTGGCATTCTTCAATGAGTTTTGAGGGCTACCAGAATCTCCCTTCGAAGAAAAAATTTGGGGATTTTTTTTTTCTCCCAATTTCGGCCGATTTAAGAGGATTATTTTTGTCTAAATCTAATATAAAGCCAATGTGTGTTTCCAATTCCATTTGGTGCCACGTTTTGTGTCTTTTTTTATTTTTAAATGAATCGGTCAAAGACAAATAATAATATAATTTATAATTTATCTAACGTAACTTCACCTATTAAGGAGGAGTTTAAATTCACCGCTTTCTAATTACTTCAGTATATCTTGGGTACAATCGGCGTAATTATCATAGTATCCAACAAAGTGAAAAAGGTACCAATGGATTTCTCTAGGCCCGATTCATTTAGTGAACCTAGCTAGAGAACTGGACTGATCATTTTGACTAATCCCTCCCAATGGCATGTCATGTGATGTGGCATCACATGCAAAGAGTACGAGAAAAGAAGCCCACTTGGCATTGGCACTGATGAAAAACATCTTGCTGATGACTCTTAGCCAGTTGTAATACTAGGTTTTCTAAATATGTTAATTCAGATTTTGATAAATTTCTTCGAATTGAGGGGAAACAACTTGACTGGGTTTTATAATATATGCCTTAATCCACGTAAAGATTGCTTATCTGTAATATATTCACCTTTTGTTTTGGTTTAGTGGAATTTGGATGGTACTTTCTTGCATAGTTTGTTCATTTGGATTGAGGAAATTAAAGAGGAGTAAAGTCGAGTTTTTTAAAATTTAGTCTAATTTTAGGGCAATTATATTTTATTTCTCCGATCCCTTGCCCCTTAATCCAAATAGACATTTAATTTTCAAGATTTAAAAGCTCTATCATAATGATAAAAAAAAATGAAGAAAAAAGATCTAGAAGCTCATGTCACCCTGGCGCATCTTGATTATCTTTTATATATGATCTTTCATCCCCGAGGTCTAAGGGTTTTTTTTTTTTTTTTTTTTTGCTGAATTCCAAAGTCAAAGGTTTGATGCACAATTAGGGCAGTTCTCCCCCACATCCTTTTTATCTGGTAAATTCTAATCAAGGCCGGTTAGTCTTTATTTGGTACAACCATGTACAAACATTAACAATAGGGTATTGCAATTTTGTGCTAAAATTTTTATTGAGGCATATACTAATACCGAAAAAGCTGTTTAAGTAACGTGACCGCCAATAAGGTTAACTCACATGGCTTCTATATATATTGGTCAAGTTGAAAAATAAAATTGTTCATAATCATGTAACTAAAATGAAAATGTGGAGTCTAATCTTAATCTCAATTATTTAACGCAGACAAGAAACCTGGGACTCTGGGAGGGGAGGTCAGTTAGGACGTAAGCCATGTTTTCCGCCAAAAAAAGGAAACAAAAGAGTTTCTGGACATCAAGTCATAACTTGTGCTTAGTTAGTGAACATCTGGTGAAGCTAGCATATACGCACAATTTTGATTATTGAGTCAAATTAAGGCCAGCTGTAGATAGATATATCTCTAATATTGATAATCCATGCATGCTTGAGCTCTATATATATACCACAGTCCACAGATGATTCTTCATTCCTCAAGTCAACATAGAGCGATAAACTTTCCAATTGTCTTATAGCTTTTTTCTGATCCTGTTCTAAAATGGGTTTCAAAGCTATGCTCTTTTTGTTCACCAATCTTCTTGTGGTCACCACAAGAGTATGCATCTCTCTCTCACTCACTTAGCTAGTTTTTTTTTTTTTAAGCTAATTTTTATCTTTCTGTCACACATTTAACGGATAAATTACCAAAAATTACATTTTTGTCTCATAGTTAGTAAATAAACTACTGAAAACTACGGGATACGAACGGAACGAAACTGATACTTATTTGCTTCATATGGCCGCATGGTTATCTTAATTCATGGTAATGTTTGTCCTTTTTGTAGATTTCATGTTATGACGACGAACTCTCAGAGGCACCCACTCACCCACCACATCTACATCATCCATCTCGTGGTCCTCATCATGCACATCCACCTGCCACTTATTCACATCCACCAAAGGCACACGCTCATCCACCACATCATGAACATCATCATGAGATTGCACCATCTCAAGCTTCTCATCATGCACATCCACCAAAGGCACACCCTCCTCATCATGTGCCCCCGGTTGCTGCACCCACTTTTGCACCACTGCCCCCATTGAAGTCAGCACATAGTAAGTGTTAAATACATGTCTTTCCTAATTATACAAAAATTGCAAATCAACTTTTTTTTTTTTCAATGATATATTTATAAAGTAACTGTGTATGTTTTGTGGTTGATTTGGTGAACAGATTGCACACCTGTGTGTTTTGAGAGATGCAACCCAGGTAAAGGGAAGAAAGAGTGCGAGAGAGCATGCACGAGATGTTGTAAACAATGCTTGTGTGTTCCACCAGGACCACGCGGTACTAACTTGGAAAAATGTGGCAAGTGCTACTCCGAGGTGACCCATCACGGCCAAATATACAAGTGCCCTTGAAGCAGCCTATAATATATCATCACTTGCTGGTTATATTGATAAGTCTGCAATAAGTATTAATTTCAGCAATAAAAGTTTGTAATAGTATCATAAAGGTGTGAAAATAATTTGTTTTCCAGTGTACTTTCTACTATTTATTTTCCTCTAAGCAATAAATTTGTGCATATAGTATTAGGCCAAGACTCTTGTATACCATAGTGCGGTGCCTACTATATATTCCCATTTACAATTTCAGATATTAATATATTTACCAGATTTTCTTCATATATATATATATATATATATATAAGTGAATTTCCAATGTCCTTTCTTCTACTTTCTTAAAGCAATTAATTTGGCGCGCATGCGCACACACACATATATATGGAAAACGCTAATAGGTGTCCTTAGAGGTTAACAATTCATTTAAAGAAAGTTTTTATGAGAAAAGAAAAAGAAAATAATTAATATTTTGACTTTTTTTTTTTTCTATAAAAGTTGTGTCAAAACTTTTTAAAAATTGATTGTTAACCATTACGCTAAGGTCACTCCTTAGCATGACCATATATATATGTATATATATATAATTATATATATGCCAATATATTGTGATTTTGAGGCGCTCTTCTTGGTGACAAATCGTGACCCACTTCTCTATCTTCTGGATATTTTTATTTTGATAGATATAATTGGAAGTGATTGCTTCATAATTTTTTTTATTAATTAGTAGTTTAGTACTATTTTTTCTTATTTACTATTATAATAAGAAAGAAACGTTAACAAGTTACAGATTCTAACAATCAACTAAACACATTGGGGCATATCTTGCCAAGTATTCGAAACATTTTTTTTTAGTACTATTAAGCCAAATTATATCATAGAAATGTTAACCAATGCTCCAAGACATTGGTTTAGAAACATTTTTAGCGAAAACATCATTTTAGACTCTCATTTTAGGGTCACAGTCAATTTGGTTTCTATATTTTGAGAGTAGTCAATTTAGTCCCTATTATTTTCAAGTCATAGTCAATTTAGTCTGTACCATTAAAAAACTAATGAAATTTGCTTATGTGGCAAATGGAATACACACGTTGTACAAATTAAATTAAAATATTAACTCTCCATCCCACATGTCTTAAGTGCTCCTAGTCTATCCTCCCATGTTAGCCTCTTTTAATCCCACGTGAACTACAAGTGACCAACTTATCAACCACCCATTCCCATTCCCAACTGGTTAGGCAGATAGAGATAATTGAAATCTATTGGGGGGACCACAATTTGACTCCCTACAACCACTCTAAAAAGAGGCCCGCGTGGTGTGATGTTGAATGCCATAAAAGATTTGAGTATGTCTTCCTCATCATTAAATGGTTTTGAGGTGGAATGACATAGCTCACGGTCTGACAAATGGTATCAGAGCCAAGGTCATTGGTTTGAGTCATGAGAGTGTCATTGTTAGGGAGGGATTGTTGGGGGGACCACAATTTGACTCCTTACAACTACTCTAAAAACAGGCCCGCGTGATGTGATGTCAAATGCTACTAAAGATTTGAGTATGTCTTCCTTATTATCAATTAGTTTTGAGGTAGAATGACACAACTCATGGTCCGACAAAATCAATCTTCACAGCCACAGCTCATTTCGCCTAATCCCCACGATCAAAGCTACAATAATAATACATACGTCTTCCAAGGAGCAACACCTACAATAAGGGTTTGTGTGGTTGTCTTCTCTAAGTAGTTCACATCAAGGAACATCTTGCATCTGCACCATGTGGAGCATGCCATCCTATTGTCATCTCAGGTTCGAGAAAAAATCTATGCGCCATGGAAGAGTAGCATCATCGTTAAGGCAGTGGGTAAGTCCTTCGGCTATAAAGCCTTATTCATATGATTACAAGGTATTTGGCACACCAAAGGTACATTCAATATGATTGATTTAGGGCATGAATACTTTTTAGTTAAGTTCATACAAGTTTCGGATTATCTAGCTGTTCTAGAGCATGGTCCATGGTTTGTGGGGGATAATTACTTATCCATATGTAAATGGAACCCGAGTTTCAGGCAACGAAGGCCACGGTGGCTTCCTTGGTTGCATGGATTTAGTTACCCTAGCTTCCCATCGAGTCTTTTCACTCCAATATCTTACAAATGATTGGGAATAAGATAGGATGATTCATAAAAATTGACACTATAACAAACACTGTCGCTAGAGGTCGGCATGCATGCATTTATGATCAGCCTAAGATGGACAAACCTTTGTGGCATCATGTCACCATAGGTAATTTTACTCAAGCCATATAATATGAAAATCTTCCTACCTCGTGCTTTGCGTGTGGCTGAATCAGGCACAAGTTGGAGCACTGTCTAGTCCACCAACCAATGTTGCGTGAAGCTGCAGTACCACAAACCGACTCACACCCTCCCCAAAAACAGTTAATGCGCACTGACAAGGACTTGGCTTCTCATGAGTTCGGTCCATGGATGTTAGTAACGCGTAGGACACCTAGGCAATGTTCAGAGGTGAGGAGTAAACTTGTTAGGACAGCTGGACTGAACACATGTCATGCCGAGACTATCCTTCACCAAACTGAGATTGGCATGTTGCCCACTCCACCTGTTAGACCGACTGAGCCTCTGCCCCACATCGACCACGTGAACCAATCCTCATCTAAGCCTCTTGATTCTGAATCAAGCCATCATGCCTCACTGTAGAATAGATTCTCTCACTCGGCGGACCTCTCAAATGACGGTGTGGATTCGGCATGTGATGAAAGCACCTCCTTGATACGAATTCCTTCTATGGCTTCCACCTCAGCTGCTCTTGAAGAACACGTGGACGTGCCTCACCCTCATAGTCGTACTGTTACATGCACACAACCTCATATTTCTGAGCCTAAGGATCCTACACTCCCTCAGTCTTCCTCATCTCACAACTTCAACACTTCAGATAGCCATCATGTCAAACCACCATCCCCACCTCCCACACTCCCTTGACTCTGACTCCCCACTATCTTCACCTACCCACCATCAACAGGCTTCCAACTCCAGCAACCTCAACCCCGACGCATAACCTTTTTATCCTTCAGCTCTAGTGGACTACCTGACTCCCCACATGTCCTTCATCCACCCCCTTTGCTCGCCACAACCCATTCTGATCCTTCAAGTTTCTCTCTAGCCTACCATTCCAATACAATGGCAGTCACAAATCATTCACATTCACATGGATAGTTCCTATCCCTCTCATTAGAGTGAAAGGAGATGATGACGAGTGGGAGGAGATGATGACTTAGGAACTGGTGCCTCCCACACCACCTTCCTCCCCAAGAGTATCTTTGGTTTGAACTCGTTAGGTTTGCCCAAGACATCAGGCCACAAGAAGAGTACCTAACTTACCACCAAGGCAAACCTTTTAGGTCCATGACAACATGGTCTTTGGAAGCGAAGACCTTCAACTTCCTGACCAGGGAGGAGCTCATGTATTCGATGGAAACCTAACACAACAAATTAGTCATAACCCACCTATCTGACCAACACCGAACTATGGTCGTCAACGTCATATCATGCTTAAGAAAGGTGGTATTGCCATTGCAATACAAGATTTATTTGGACCTTTTGATTGTGCTGCAGCCATCGCCATTGCCCTCTACACAAGGGAGGATGTATCCATCCACCTCTCAAACCTTACCTTCGAGTCGACTTCATCCTCCTCCGCCACCTTTCATGAAGATTGCAACTTGGAATGTTAGAGGAGTGGGGAATGCCCGCTTTCGCTTGAATGTGCAGGACCTGATCAATGCATATGGTTCGGATATACTTGTTATTCTTAAGCCACGTATCAGTGGCAACCATGCAGAGAATGTGATTAGTCAGGTGGACCTTCCTAGGCATTTCCGAGTGGATCCGATAGGTCTTTCTAGTAGGATATGGGTGTTGTGGGACGATCGCAAATGCAATGTGGATGTTGTCTAAGCTACTGAGCAGAGTGTGGCCATGATTATCAGGGTACCCTCTTCTTCCCAATATACACCCTGGTTATTTTCTGCTATTTATGTTTCTCCTATACTTCATAAATGCATGCATTTATGGACACATCTTAAGCATGTTGCATCTGAATATAATATGCCTTGGTTAGTTATGGGTGACTTTAATGAACTTTTTGATGCTACAGACAAAATAGGAGGGCAGCCACTTATAGCATCATGTGTGCATGCCTTTCAAGAATGTTTAAACTAGTGTGGTCTTTTTGATCTCACCACCAGTGGACCTAATTGCACCTGGACAAATAAGAATTGGGATTGGCGATGGCACATTAGGGAAAAATTAGATAGGGCTTTTATAAATGCTAATTGGCAAGTGTTATTTCTGTTGTCTTACTTAGTTTTCATTCTGATCATCATCCTATTATTATGTCCACCAAGGGGTGGGAGTGGCATTCCCCTATAAAACAGTTTATTTTTCAACCTATGTGGCAGACCCACCCTCTCTTCCATCAACTAGTCACCACATGTTGGTTCTCACATGAATCCAAGGTTATGGGATTGGACAACTTCATGGTTAATTTCTATAAAAAAAATTCACCACCTTCAAGGTTGTCTAGCTGATTGGAAAACTAATGTTTTGGTCAAGTTGCCCAAAATAAAAAACGCATGCATGCTTGGCTCTTAGGTACCCAATGAGCCTTATGCCGCCGACCTTCCCAATTTTTACTACAACTAAAACAGCACTTAATTGCTTGGTATAATGCTATTTTATACCAAGAATTTCTGCTTTGGCAAATGAAATCTAGAATTCTATAGTTGTCCTATGGGGACGGCAACACCCACTTTTTTCATGTCCAAGCTAAAATTAAACGCGCATGTCAACATATCGCCACCTTAAAAGATGATTCCGAGAATGGCTCCGGGGCTCTGATCTTCATAACCATGTCACCACTCACTTTCAGTGTTTTTTCCAATCCGGGTTGTCGGGTGCATTGTTACCTCCCCCACAGATGTTATTCTCTTCCTCAAACTTCAATCCTCAGGCTCTATGCGACATTTTCATCCATTTTTCGAATAAGGAAGAAATTCGTGCCACTCTCTTCACTATGCACCCTATAAAAAATCTCCGGGACCGAATGGTTTCCATGCTTATTTTTATCAACGCAATTGGCAGATTATGGGTGAGGATATTGCAAAATTCATTCAAACATTGTTTCTCATAGCATGTATTCCAAAGGACTTAACTCAGATAAAGTTAGTGCTCATCCCGAAAGTTCCTAATCCCGAATCTGTGACTAAGTTAAGGCCATTCAGTTTATGTAATATGTTGTACAAACTACTAACTAAACTTTTAGTAAATAGGCTTAAACCTTTTCTTCCAGCCATGATTCATCCAGCTCAATCTGGGTTTGTCCCAAGTAGACGAGCAACAGATAACTACATCCTTGCACAAGAACTTCTTCACTTTATTCACCACTAGCGAGGGAAAAATAATCTCCTAGCAGCCAAAATTGACTTGGAGAAAGCTTATGATAAATTGGAATGATCCTTCATTAAGTATTTCCCACTCCTATTATAGACTTAATCATGGCGTGTATCTCGTCCTCCTCAGTTTCTATTTTATGGAATGGGGTGGCGAGTGTGCCCTTCCGTCCATCCCGTGGCATTAGGTAGGGAGATCCTTTATTTCCGTATCTTTTCATTCTTTGCTTGAATCACTTGTCATTATCATTAGACTAGGCAATTCATACTAAAAAACTTTCTCCTATTCGGGTTGGTCATCACCTTATTGGGTTTAACCATATCTTGTTTGCGGATGATATTTTCCTTTTTGCCAAGGCAAATATTCAGGATTGCACGACCCTCTTTAATATTTTTTCGCACTTTTGTGAGGTGTCGGGTCAGATTTGCAGTGCTACTAAATCTAAGCTATTCTTCTCACAGAACACTCCTTCGAATACCTAGCGTAGCATTTCTTCTCTCACTAACATGCCCATTGTCCAAGATCTTGGAAAATATTTAGGCATGCCTCTTCTTACTAAACGAAAATTGACACCAACTTTCCAACCCTTATTGGACAAAATTCACACACGCATACGCGCTTGGCAATCTAAGCTTCTCTAACAGGCGGGTAGGTTAACATTAATTAAACCCGTCCTTTCCCCCCTCACATATTATCAAATGCAAACAACTATCCTTTCTAGGAGTGCTACAAGTAATATAGATAGGTCCACAAGGGATTTCTTATGGGGCGACACATCGACACAACGACATGTGTACCTTATTAATTGGGACAAACTTACCAAGCTTAAGGTCTATGGTGGGCTGGATATTAGGGATTCCAAAACTACCAATGATGCCTTTCTTATGAATCAAGCGTAGCGAATATGGAGGAACCCGCATTCTCTATTAGCCAAGTTTCTTTCTCAAAAAAATTACCGCACAACTGATTTCTTGCAGACCACTTCACATACTGAATCTCACTTGTGGAAGGCTCTGTTGTAGGCGTGGGACCTCTTGCAGGGTGGTTTGAGGTGGATTATTCGTAATGGCTGTAACATAAATTTTTGGATGGATCGTTGGATACCCTCGGGACCAATCTGAGGTCTCATTCACGGCCCACTTCTTCCTCATGAATATGAGTTCAAGGTGCCTAGAATGATCATTAACACTTACCAATGGGATCTCACACCCCTTAGTATGGTATTTCCATCGACCATAACCCAATTTATTTATGCTCAACCACTACCTATTCCTGGTTCTCCTTCTACTCTTATTGATGACCGTGTCTAGGACCATCACGCGAGTATTTGCTCAGTAAAATCCGCTTACCATTCTCTTCTACCTAAATCCAATGGGGTAACAGGGAGGACATTAGTAACATGGTCTTGGATTTGGAAGTTAAAAATACCTCCTAAAATTCAACTTTTTTTTTTTGGAAATGTGCACATCATCGCATCCCTACCAAATCTATCATTTTCCCTCATGCTGCCTTGAGAGACCAAGTGTGTCACCGTTGCAATGAGATTGAAATGCCAATTCATGTTCAGCGTGATTGCCACTTTGCATGTCATATTTGGTCCTCCTTTCCAGTGCACTTACTTTTGATTTTTTCAGACTTGAGCTCCATGATTGGTGTAAACTTAATTCCAAACTTACTTCCCTTTCGTGTTATATCCCATGGAACATTATATTTGCTTTTACCATGTGCGTGATCTGGTTGGGTCGAAATTCTTTGATATTTATAGGAAAATTCATTCCTTATCATATTTTAAAACAAAATGCTATATCTCATGCCACAGAGTTTTTCTTCCTCAACACTGCTCCGTCGGGGCACTTATCCCTGTCGTCCCTCAAATACATTAGGTGGAGCCCGGTTCCTTTCCCTTATGTAACTCTTAACACAGATGGAAGCTCGTTAGGTAACCTTGAAGAGTTCGGTGTGGGTGGTGTGGCACACTTAGCCAATGGAGAATGGCTGTGGGGTTTCTCCTTGCACCTGGGGGTCACCAATAATACTATGGCTGAACTATGGGGTATTAGAGAGGTGTTAGTTCGAGCATGGGCCAATGGTCATCACTGAATTTGTCTTCAAACAGATTCTTTTCTTGCTTACAAATGGTTGAATACTAATGAGGACTATCCTATGGAATTTTCTAACTTGATTTTGGATTGCAGGTGGCTCCTCAACAGGGATTGAGAGGCGCATGTTGACCATATATGGAGAAAGGCTAATAACTGTGCAGACTTACTGGCAAAGAGGGGTGCTTCTCAATCGGAACGGGAAGTGTTGTATGATACATGCCCTACATTTTTGTGGCAATTTCTATATTGGGACTCCATGGGTTTTGTCTTATCCTGAAGTCGCCGTGGTTAGTAAAGACCTAGTAGTGTTTTGGTTTGGTTTCAGCTATTCCTCTCTTCGGTTTGTGTTGTTCGGATTGTGTTTATCTTGTTTTAGTTTAGTTTGTGTGTTGATGTGGTTCCTTGCACTATAGTCCTGTTGGAATATTTCTGTTTGTAAGACTTCTGTTTGTCTAATATATTTCCCGTTTATGAAAAAAAAAAAAAAAAAAAAAAAAAATTCTTAAATATTTCATAGCTTCATAAATGTTTCAAAGGATAAAATAATTACAAACAAAAGTTGTTCTATAAAATGGTAAAGAATAGGAGAAGGAAGTCACATACTCTTCTAATGGTGGAAACAACAAAAAAGAAATAGAAATCATGGTTTAGTTCCTAATTTATATCATACGCAAGAACCCATCAGAGCACTTAGTAAAACCCCTTTCAATTTTTCCTCTAAGAAAAAAGTTATAAAATTTTTCTTTATCTTTACTAAAAAGTTATCAAATTTTAAATACAGGGGGAAAAAAAATAATAACAACATTAATTTCTACCACAACTAGCAAAGGACAGACATAATGAAAATTTCCCGAAAGCTTAAGAGGTTTTGGAAGATTACCCTCCACAGCCATTGCTGCACTTGCAGCCAGATTCACAGCCATGGTTTCCTCCACAACACGACAAATTTCAAAAGCTAATGATTGATGGAAAATGATGAAATATTTGAGAGAGATAGACAAATCTAACTGTGTAATAAGCTCGTTAAAGAGCGAGCTGTGGACATGAAGAGTAACAGAGCTGTTCGTCAATGGGGCTTCGGTCTAGAATCGGCAAGAGATCTTGGTCTGACCAATGGGAATTATGGGGTTGATAAGTTGATCATATGTGATTCACTTGGGACTAAAAGAGGTTGAGAGCTGACATGGTAGGAGCACTTAACACATGTAGAATGGCTGGTTAATATTTTCAGGATAAAATTTAGTTACAAAATTTGTTGTAGTTTTAGGTTACAACTTTACTGAATAAAATAAACATTACTACATATTTTAAAAATTTAACCATTGAAATGCATGTTCTTTATACTCTTAATATACATGTCAACTTTTTTGTCAATCAGATATTTTTTATTATATGATCTATGAGCTTATATTTTATGCATATTCTTAAACTATTAAAACTTGCAATTTAAACAATTTATTGATGACACAGCTATTGATCTTTAATTTTCTAAAAATTTTACAAGCTTGAAGTATATAAGAAGAAGATGTAATCCAATGATGGATTTGTCAAAATTGTCTTCCAATAAAAAGATATTGAATAAGGTTGTAACCTAAAGCTAAAACCAATTTTGTAGCAAAACTTTGTTCATATTTTAATTTAATTTCTGCAACATTGTGTATTCCATCTATCATATAAGCAAATTCTATTAGTTTTCTAACAGTAGGGACTAAATTGACTGTGACTTGAAAATAACAGCGGCTAAATTGATTGTTCTTTAAATGTAGGGACCAAATTAATTGTGACCCCAAAATGTAGGGACCAAAATAGTGTTTTTGTCAACATTTTATTGGGAGGATGATAAAAAAATAAATGTTGTTGACAACTTTTTATATTTCCCATGAAAGTGGTGTCAAAACTTTCCTATTATTATTTGTTAACAATTTCCTTAAGAGCATCCGTTAACATAACCCATTACATTAATGTATTTCTTTTTAGTGTAGGTGGAATTGAATCGATTCCAAATGGACCACATCCCTTATTTAATGATAAAAGGTAAAACTTTACCAATTGAGTTAATTGGAGAATCTCATTCTCTACCCTTTGTTAAATTAACTTTTAAAATTATAATGGCATAAATGCATGTTTAAAACTCACATTTATTGCTAGCTATAACCCATTAACCCTTGTTAGATAATGGGAAATATAAAAGACTATAATTGAACCAAGCTATTTATGAGCAGTTTGAGCTCAACTATAGGAAAAAATAATTTATTTTTATTTTTATTTGTTTAGCAAAGAATAAGACAAGTTCTAACCAAGGTTTGGCTCGATTATTAAATGAGCTAACCTCAAACTTAATAGCGTAATAACGTGTTTGTGAACAAGCTTGTGAACATGGATTCAATTTAAGTATATCCAATATTATATATTAATAAATAAGGAAAAGTTAACGGATGCTTTAAGGGCATTAGTTTAGGATATATTTTTTAAAACTTTTTATTGGAAAAAAAAAACAAGTAACTAATTTTTTTTTAAAAGTTTTTTATATTTCCAATAAAAATAGTATCAAAATCTTCCTAAAATTGGTCATTAACAAATGCCCTAAGGGCAAGGGCATTGGTAAACCAGACTCTTATGAATATACCTGTCTAAAAATATAATTATATGGTCTTTAATTAGATTTTGTAAGTTTGTAAATAAATTCATACAATATCAAATTATTAATTATAGTTTTTAATAATATAAACAATCAATTTGTAGTAAATTATATATAATTTTTAACAAAATAAGGTTGGAGATTCTTATTTGTATAAATTCATAAATAAAAATGATTTTAACTAATAAACCCAAATAATATAATTTCACATAAATTAATTATTAGTATAGATTTGTGAAGGGGTAAAAATTGTTAGTTATGGTTTTACTATATAAATGAGAAAAGAATAAGTTGTATAAATGAGAAAATAATAAGTTGATTAAGTGTGGTGTGAACAAGTTCAAGCTTATTCAATAAGAAAATAAACCAAGTTTTTTTTTGGAGAAAAAACCAAGCTTAAACATGTAAACTTATAATGAGCTCAAACCTGACTCATATTTAATATAAAATTAAATAAACAATCCTAATTGCTTAAATTGACTTGTTTATGGCCCTAAATAACCCTCGTGACACCCATGACAAGTGTCAAATAAGACTTCATTTTTCTGGAGTAAACAACCCTCACTCTCCTTTTCTAGCGGAAACAAACACCACTTCATTTAATATTGTTTCATGTCTTTATATATTTATTTATTTTTGATAAGGTTTCATGTTTTGTTAATGTTACACTAACAAAATTGCACCTTCATCGACTTACAAATGTTTACGTTCAGGGGTGGAGCTAGGGGGGGCCATGGCCCCCCTAACTTTTCAAAAATCTCATTTTTAATACTGATAAAATGGAAAGAACTGATAAAATTTATGGAAAATTAAGTTACTGCCCCCCCCCCCCCCCCCCAACTTAATTTATGGGCCTATAATCTTTCCAAATCCAGGCACAAAAAATTTATAACAAATTCCCAAATCTAAATCTAAAAAAAAAAAAAAAAAAAAAATCCAAATCAGTAATATAAGGAAAAAGAATCCCTTCTAAATTAGTATTCCTTTTCTATGTAAGGATTGGGGACTCACAAATATAGATATGCTCTTGCTTGAAAGAGAAAAAAAAAATCCTGATAAAAAAAGTTCCCTTGTGTCGCCGCTATGGGTCTCCACACTGCATCGCCTCAGCCCTTTGCCTCCACACTGGCTAAGCTATAGACTAACTCCCTCCAGACCAATGTGCCACAATGGTATCTCTCTCTCTTGGTTTATTTTATGTTTCTGTGGTTAGTTTAAGAGTTGTGTGTTTGGTTGTTTATGACTTTACTTTTTTGTATACATGACACGTAGTTCAATAGATGATCTTTGTAATTCATTGATATATTTTGTTATGCTTATTATACTTAAAATAAACAAGTGATAAACAGCTAGCATCTTCAAATAATCTACAAATTTATATTTTATTTTTAAATTTTACAATAGTAGTTGATGTGTGGTTTTATTTAATGTTTATATTTGTTAAGATTGGTTTCAAAAATTAAATTAAGTTATTGTTATATATTACATAATTATATTTGATCAAGATTATTTTATAGAGACAAATTTACACTTCAGCTATTTGGTTTTATTTGCCAAATTGTACATAAAGAGATTACTAAAAAAAGGTAGTTTGAAATAAATTCTAAATTGCCAAAAGATTTATATATAGTTTCACTAACATCTCATGGTTCTTTAAACATAGACAACTTATGAAATTTTGCTTCATTATTTAAATTTTTTTAATACTTAACTTGGTCTCCCTAGGAAAAATCTCTGGCTCCGTCACTGCTTATATTGTAAGAAAATTATTCATGTTATGAAAGAGCTTGGTGCATGTTGAATGCCTTGTGTAGGCGAATATCCAGAATGATGTAACTAATTTAAGTGTCAATGTTGCTAGCATACCATATTTGTATATCTTCTTTTTTCTTTTTCTTTTTTACGAAAAACTTGTAACTTTATTAAGAAGAAGATAAATTCATTACATCATGAGTAATAGCTAACTCAATCAGTGGAGGATTTTCCTCTATCCACGTTACATAATTATCACTATTCTATACTTCTTTGACATATTTTGCAAAGATATGAGCTGGTTTATTACCTTGATGCTTCACATGAGACACATGAGCTGATCGAAAATCTTGGAGTTTATGAGCTATCTCAACTAGAATGTTTGAGACAACTACAGGTGGAGTACAAAGACCTAAAAGAGCATCAGCCACTATCTTAGAATCACATTCAAAAACTACATCTCTTATACCAACATCCCATGCAAAAAAATACACCTACCTCCATGGATTTTGCTTTGGCTTCCAGCAGCCCTAAAGGTTGGTGAATTGTTTTACTTAAAACTGTCATGACTCTACCTTCATGATCTTGGATTACCACGCCAATCCCTGATTGCCTAGACTGGGCAAACACCACACCATCCACATTCACCAAATGTTCTTCCCTCTGTTGAGTAACCGAGTGGTTAACGGCCTGAAACTCAACAATCAACATCCAAGCTTTCTGCATTATCTGCTGTGCTGATTGTCATGAACTCCCATGCCTGACAGCATTTCTATTGTACCACATACACCAAGATATCATGAATACCATCTCTAAGGCTTCATCCCCGACATGTTGGACAAACATTAAGTACCAAATTAGGTCCACAAATTCATGGTAAAGAACTCCCTAAGTCTTAAAGGTGATGCCCGATAAGTGCCATACCTCCCGAGCATGCTCACAGTCCTAAAATGCATGGCCACTGGTTTCTTCCTCCAAACCACACGCTTCACACAAGCTCTCCTCAATCACCTTTCAACGTTATAGATTGGCCTTCGTGATTGATGTTATGGCACACCCTCCAAGCAAAGGACTTCGTCTTATTTGCAAATGTAACCTCCAGATTCTTTGCCAAAAAGATTTGTGGCTCTCCCCATTTGAAAATCCTTCCATACACCCCTCTGCAAAATCAGAAAATGCTAATTTGTATGCACTACTAACTGTGAACTTTCCCTTAGGAGTATACACCCACACTAGTTTATCCTCTAACAAGAGAGCACTTAACAAAATACTAAGAATAGCTTGGGCATCAGTTGAAATAAAAATTTGCTTCACTAATTCAGCCCGCCAGTCACAAGATAGGGGATCAATGAGAGCACTCACCTTGGCATGTACTGGTAGTGTATTCGATTGAGATAGAACTCTGAAGGTAGCCGGTTCATTGAGCCATTTATTGGCCTAGATTCCAATTGATGCACCATCTCCAACCTGCCATTTACACCATTTTCTTACAATGCTTTGTGCAGCAATTATACTTCTCCATGCGAATGATGGCTGAGAACCCAGTTCAACCCCCAAAAATCACTATTTGGGAAATACATTGCCTTTAAGACTCAATAGATGAGAGAAGAGGTATTGGTTTGAGGCCGCCATCTTTGTTTGGCTAAAAGTGCAAGATTAAAAACTTTAAGATCATGAAAGCCTAAGCCACCTTGCTCATTTGGGGTACAAACTTGATCCCAACTAAGCCATAACATCTTCGTTTTTTTATTTGTTTGTCCCCACCAAACTTGCAAACCATGCTCTTCATCTCATCACATAGAGTGTTTGGGAGCTTTAATACACTCATTGTATACGTAGGGATTGCTTGAGCCATTGCTTTAATTAGAATTTATTTTTCGGTGTGAGATAGCATCTTCTCCTTCCACCCTGATAATTTATTATCTAGTCCCTCCTTTAGTTGGCCGAAAGTATTGCATTTTGATTTTCCCACCAAGGATGGCAAACCTAAGTAAGTCTTATGTTGTTTAATCACCTCTGCCCTAAAATGAGATTTAATGTCATCTTGAATGTCCTGTGGGGTGTTACTGTTGAAAAATAGAGATGTTTTCTCCCTATTCAACTGTTGACCTGATACTTGTTCATATCTCTCCAAAGTCCTCTCCAAATTAGTTCAATCTTCTCTTATGGCTTGATAGAAGATAAGATTATAATCAGCAAAAAATAGATGTGATATCTCTGGATCCCGTAGGCATGCAACCACACCTTTCATTAAACCATCCTTCATTAATTTCCTCAAGAGAGAAGAGAGGCCTTCTGCACAAATCAAGAATAAATAGGTAGAGAAGGGATCCCCTTGGCGTAGTCCCTTTGGTTGCACAATGTGACCCCGGGGCTTCCCATTGATTTTGATAGCATGAGATACTGATCTCACGCATCTCATCATAGTATTAACCTAATCCAAATGAGAACCCATTTTGATCATAATTTTTTCCAAACAACCCCATTCAACCCTATCATAAGCTTTACTCGTATCTAGCTTTACCACCATTTCTCCCACATTCCCTATTTTCTTCTAGTTTATATGATGCATTATTTCAAAAGCAAGCAGTACATTATTAGTAATAAGGCGTTCAAACATGATGGCACTTTGATTCTTGCTAATGATGTGTGGAAATAAACATTTTAATCTATTAGCAAGAACTTTAAAGGCTGATCTAGAGACAATATTGCTAAGGCAAATGGGTTGAAATTTTGTAATCTTTGTTGGATTCTTGACTTTAGGTATGAGCACAACATGAATTTCGTTAAACTTTGGGGGAATAATGCCATGATTAAGAAAATCAAGAACTGTATTAGTAACACAATTACCAACTAAGGAGGCATACCATCAAGTCTTGGGGCATTTTTAGGATGCATCTGCTCCAAGGCTCTGGCCACCTCAGCTACATGGAACTTCTGGATTAAACCCAAATTCATAGCATTAGTAACCACAGGTTGGACAACTTCCACCACCTTTGAAGCATCAATTGAGCCATTAGATTTAAAGATGTCCGCAAAGTAGTCCACAACAATACTCTCAATTCTTCACTCATCCTCCTTCCAAACCCCATTGGCATCACATAGGCCATGAATTAAGTTTCTTTGGTATTGGTTTAAAGCTTTGGTGTGGAAAAACTTGTGTTTCAGTCACCTCTTACCAACCACATATTTCTAGACCTCTACCTTCACATTACTAATTCAGCATCTAAACAACTATTTAGTGGTCAACGGACCACCTCAATTTCCCTATTAGTCATGTCACTCTTAATCAATACCTAACTCTGTAATCTTTTTTGTATCTCAACAATTTTTCTCCCAACATGGCCAAATTCTAATTTGTTCCAAGATACAAGCCTAGCTCGACAACTTTCCATGCAGTTCTCAAACTGAACTCCACCCTGTTTACAAAGACCCTCTTGCCAAGCTTCTTGGACAACCTCATCGCATCTAGGATCTTGGAGCCACATCTCCTCAAACCTAAATAATTTGCCACCACCCCAAGATTGGCTCTTGGCAATCAGAAAACATAAAACCAAGAGGTGGTGGTCAAATGTAGACATGGCAATATGATGAAATTTTGTTCCAGGAAATTTTGTTAGCTAGTCGTTATTAGCGAGAGCACAATCCAACCTCACCCGTATTTTTCCTTCCACTCCATTATTCTTTGACCACGTAAAAGGTGATCCCATAAAGCCCCAATCATGGAATGTGCAAAGATTAATCACCCTTCTAAACCAGTCCATTTGCCTAGCCAGTCTAGGGTTCCTTCTTGTCTTCTCTCACCCACTGGTAATCTCATTAAAGTCTCCAATACATAGCCATGGAAGCTAATTATTTTGGCCAAAAGATTCGAGTATTAACCACGTCTCTTCTCTTTTACTTGTGTTAGGGTGACCATAAAACCCCGTTAGCCTCCACCTCTCTTCTGCCTTATCATAGTCTATGTACACATCAATACACCACCTCGAAAGGCCCTTGACCTCCACTTTTGACTCGAGCTTCCAAAGCATAGCTAAACTTCCACTCTGTCCATCACTTGACACTACCAAACCTTATGAATATCCTAACTCATGCTTTAAAGAATTTTATGCGATCCTGATGTAACTTCTTCTCCATGAGAAAGACAACTTTGGGAGCTTTATCACGTAGCGCCCTATTAAGGGCTTGCACTATCGGGGGCTTGATCCTAAGCTCTCGATAGTTCTAGCTTAGGATACTCATTAGGCCCGGTGATGTTGCATAGTAGCCACTGCCAATCCCAAGTGTTGAGCCATAAGCTTGCTCAGAGCTTTTGTTTCATTTTTGAACTTTTGCCTTTTCCCACTTCTTATTCATCTAGTATGTGCTTTGTATCCATTTTTCTTTTTTGCTTTAGTAAGTCACCCTCTGCATCCATCATAACCTCTAAATGTTGAATAGGACCCAATCGTTTCCACTTGCCCTTGGACCCTTTTATAGACATTGCATTTTGTACCTCTTACGACTCGGGCCCCTATTCCCCAATAATGCTCGAACTCTAAGGCCCAATGCCAGTTTAGAGCCCAATTTGGTATTAAATTGGCTTGAGGAGTGTTAAAATGGAAAATATAACATTTTAAATGAGCAAAAATCTATTTTTGGAAATAAAATGACCAAAGTGGCCCTTGGCCTGCGTACATGGGTCGCAGCATGCGTACGCGGGCCAAAGGATGCGTACGCAAACACATTTCTATGTATGCAGCTAGGGTTTCAAAAGCATAAGAAATGCAAGTTTTCTACAATAATGGCTGATGTTTGGAATGAATCTCACATCATCTGGGAGCTGTTCCAAACCCCATTTTTTCAACTTTAAAAAACCTTACATTGTACATTTTCAAAACACACAGAAATCCCATAGGAAAAACCTAAGATTCACTAGAAAATAGTGAATCAAAAAGAAGTTTTTCACAAAACACTCTCAAGTCATTTTTTATTTGATTGTGACCTGTTATGGTCCTAATCCTTTGAGTTTAAAGTTTCTAATCACTAATTTATTGAAATGTGATAGATTTGACTGAGGGGAAAGATAAAAAAATCAAGTGTAGGAGCTTTTGCTTTAAGATATTTTTTTCTATCTTTTCTTTTTCTTTTTTGCTTTTCTTTCTGCGTTTCAATCTCTCTTTTTTTGGGCATAGTTTATGTTTGTGTATGTCTATTTAAGTTAGTTTCTTAGCTCTTTTCATGTTTTGTGCACGTTAGATTGTTAGATTTTCATTTTAAAGTTTTGCTCTGTTTTTGCGTTTTTAGGTTTTCTGGGTAAGGACTTGCATATGCATAATTTTGCCTACGCATGCAAGCCTGTTCTAGCATGTGTGATGTCATTGCCCCAAAAACCCTAAATTTTTGTTTGTTTGTTTTGTTTCTGTCTTCACATGTTTGTTCCGTTTAGCCCATTTTTTACATGTTTTAGGCTCTATAGGTTCTTGTTTACCTCTTTCACATGCTTGTTTGCTATCACATGTTTAGATTAGGGTTTGTCTTAGCTTTGATACAATGCCATTCATTCACATGCCCATTCATCAATGCCATATGTGCTGTGTTGCTAAAAGGTAAATAAGGTAAGTCATGCATTCACATGAACATGCATATTGTTTGTTTAATCCTCCTTTGAGATATGAAGTTAATGCCTTGTTCATAAAATGATTTTCTTGCTTTTAATGATATGCTTGTTGCCTTGTTTTAGATGAATGCTAGGGTTTCTTTTGTATGTTTGGCTCTCTTTTGTTTGGTGGATAGATAAGTATGTTTGTTTGGGTTGAAGTTGTCATGTTGTATGCTAGATGCATGTTAGTGTGTGTATGTGAGTTTAGGATATAAGTGTTGATTTAGTTTTTAATAAGGTTAAGGTATAAGACACAATGATGGGAGGCCAACTTTAAGGTTGGGTGATCTTGGGTGCCTAACACCTTTCCAAGAGTGTACCTAAACTCCAAACTCATATCTCTGGTAGTAAGATCAAAAGGTCATTCCTCGAAGGGACGCTATATATATGGTTTCTAAACCATTACAAAAACTAGTTGGCGACTCCTCCCTTGTGTCCACACCTTCCACAAATGTTATTCTCAATCCTAACACATTCCTCATCCACACCAATCCCCACGGTTGTCCTTTGTACCCCTTGAATTAGTCCATCAATCTGAGTGGTACCCGCTTTGACTTGGTTCAATGTGTTTGCTTGAAACGGAAAGATATCACCTATGTCATTACCCACCATGCTAGATTTATCCACTTGATAAGTATCAGAATTATCTTTTTGTGAGAACTTTGACAAGTTGTTATCAATATCTTTCAAGTCTCTTTAAACATAATTGGAGTAGCTAGTATTTCTCTCTGTCGGGTTGTATTGTAATTCCACTTCGCCATGATCGTGTCTCAATATCGTTCCTCCATCATCATTAATTTCATCCGAGTTCACATCCCCAGTAACTGTTGCTTCTATTAACTGAGTTTTGGTCCTTCTGTATGGGGTGCCATTGAGTTCATATTCTGCCCAGATTTATTTTGAACTGCGTGGGCTACTTGAAACCTACCAGCAAAGGCACGCATCCATGCACCATATTGCTGCTCTTCCTTCTTCAAAGTGCCACGGCTTCTCACCCAAATTTTACAATCCTTCTCATCATGGTTTAAAACCCCACACCACTAGCAGAAGATCAGCATATGCACATATTTAAAAGAAATCCATTGTGGTTCCAATTCTCCTGTGTTCACTAGTCGGCCTCTGCAGAGAGGTTGGGTAATGTCAATATTAACTCAAACTCGCATACATCGTCCACAGCAATCCCCTTTTTCCAATTCCTCAACACACTCAACCCGGCCCAAAGTTTCCGCAATAGCTTCTGCGTTCTCCCTGGTCATCCGTCTGATCTGAAGACCATGAATCTGTACCAAAAAAGAAGCAGTATCGAATTTTGCATCATCCACCGTCGCCAACTCCCCTAGTTGAAATAAACCAATCAGATACTTATCGAAGGACCAAGGTCCTTGCATAATTATTCGTTTAGGATCGTCTTCATCTTCAAATAAAATCATGGCCATGTTATTCCCCAAGTCCTGTACGTCAAAACTTCCCCTAGACCTCCACGTACTCTTCAACGTCCTTGTGGTAGCTTCCAAATTAATCTGCTGCTTTGTGAAAAATTTGGCCACTAGAACCCTACTGTTACCAACTTCGTTATCTAATAGATTAACGGTTTGGCTTTCTCTAGCAAGGAGTGATAGTCTAGCCCAATGTCATGCGAGATACTCCATCGTTTAGCAGGTTGTCCTAGCCGATTGCTGTAGTAAAGACCCAAAGATTTTCGCCACTAAGGGGAAATAGTTGTCTATCACAACGATAGACAGTTTTTCACCACTCTAGGTTTTCAGAGGAAACCTAGCCGTGCGAAAAAATGTATGTTAAGTTGACCTATTGTATATCTTGAGTTTACCTATTGTATATTCTGATTTTAGCTTACCTATCCTTCATCAAATTTAAATCAAGAATAATCGATTTATATATATATATAAATATATATATATATATATATATATAATCTATGCATATACGAAGTATTTTTAGTATGTATTTGAATGTATAGGTCAAAGGAGTTTACTGAAGAATAACAACGAATTCCTTAATGAATTTTAGTCTCATCAAGGAATTCATGGTTATTCTTTTGTAAACTCCTCTAACCTAAACATTCAAATACATACTAAAAATGGTGGCCTCCAATAGTGCACACAAGTTCTCGAGACTAATTTGAATAATAAAAGTCCATTCATATAACACTACAACAAAAAAAATGTCTATTATATCAAGTGTTAATACAACAAAATATGTATATAGTAGTTTTAGACAAAATATTGCATCTACAAGTTAAAATGGTTGCAATAGTAACTTAAAAGTGTTAAATTATTGCATCAATAATAATAAATTGCAATAACTTATAATTTTCAGCTGCAATAAAAACTTTAATATATTAGAAAAATTGTTGCAATAACTTAAAATGAAAGAATCGTTACAATAAATTGATACCAATTGTTTTTACAATTTATTGCAACGAAAATTTCGAATTAATAGTTTATTGCAACAAAGTTATCATTGCAATAATTTGATATTAATTCTTTTACAATCTTTTAAAATCCTTTGCCAACTCCGAAAAATATTTGCAACTTAATTTGATATTGAATAACTCAGTCAACGATGTTGAGGCAACATAACCAAGAACCTTTGTCCACAAATCATTTGGAAGAGAAGATTTAATGGAAGAAGAATAAGACTTTCTCTTGTAACTTGTTGTTCTCTAGTCTCTACCACTTAACCCCATATAATAACCCCTCCAACAACAACCAAAAAAAAAAAAAAAAAAATCCCCCAAAGACAAAAGAAGAAAAGATTCCACTCCCACACCTTAAAAAAAGCCGATTTATCTAATATGGGGTTATATCAATATTCTGTCTAAAAAAAATATTTTATATATATAATTTTTTTTTTTCAAGTCAAGGGTTCATTTGAACCATGAACCTCCTGACTGACAAGTGCAGCCGCCAAGAGCCTCTTGCCCAAAGTTTGGAAGATATGCATCGACATTTCCCTCGACCTCGACATCTCCAACACCTAGATGGGCCCCACACCCTTCTCACTAAATTTCTTTCTTTTATATAATGCCCTAATTCTTCACTACTTCAACTTGTACTTCACTAGTTTCTCAAAAAAAAACTTGTACTTCACTGACTCCCTTTCTCACTCTTCTTCAAGATTACTCTTCTTCTCTCACTTGCAGCAGTTACAGAGTACTTGGAAAGGGTTGCAGTGACACATGTGTAGCATTATTAGAATGCCACCACAAAATATAACCCATCACCAGTCCAAAATAAATTTAAAATAAAATATAAAAAAAAACCCATAAGAAAGACTCATTCAAAATCAAACTTTACACTTTATGGTAATACAACATGTGAAATCACACACAACCCAAGACAACAGATAAACCAATATCAAAAACTAAGGCTCCATTAAGAAAAGAAGACCCATTAAAAAATGAGCAACTTGCGCACACTATACTATGTTAGAGTATGAACTTCATGAACAAAACACCTTAATTAAGCAAGACTCATGATGCAAGGGAGGGTTGGAAAGACTTGGAAAAAAGACAAGGGAGGGGTTAAGTGGAGGCTGGAATGAGATTGCCATGAGGGGCGAGTTTGGAGCTTTGGCTACTGGACTAGAGAGAATTTAGTGGAGAGAGAGAGGATGGTTCAGGTCTGACTGGTCTGTAGAAGAGGAGAAAAAAGTGCTTTAACATTTGGAGTTAACGATGTTATTTTTCAATTTGAGCATTAGTTAGGCCAGGACACGTGTCACTCTCTAGTGTTGACACATATGTAGTTTGCAGAGAGTTTCTCCAATTTAGGTTGTAAAGAAACTTTATCCCACAATCTCACTCTCCATCCCATTATTATAGGAGCAGGAATTTGTACATAAATCTTGGCAGACACATAATTCATATCCTGAGTTTAAATGCTTTGAAAAAAAGAAAAAAAAAAAAAAAGCACATGAATTCTGGCACATATAATTCATGACTTGTCTTATTATTCTCTACAATTATATTTTTACGTATTTGTTGTTCTATTTGCAGTTCTGTTCCTGTCCCTATTGCTTGAAGCATGTGGGCATATGGTAAACCCAATGGACGGAGTGGTGGGACTACTAGGACGTGGCAAGTGGGACGTGTGCCAGAAGGCGATGGCCACGGTGCTTGCTGGAGGTACTCTGACTCCTCTTCCATATACTCCTTATCAGCCGTCTGCTCTCACTCTCTCACTGGGTCCTAGTGGGACTAGCTCTGGGAATGATGAGAAGAAGCTTCTCAATTTGTTTTTCTGAGAGAAAGAGAGAGAAGATTAGAGGTATGGGATAGTTAAATATCATAGTTTGGCTTTAGTACCAAGAGTACACTACGTAAAAAAATGTCTATTACATCAAGTGTTAATACACAAAATATGTATATAGTAGTTTTAGACAAAATATAGCATTTACAAGTTAAAATGGTTGCAATAATAACTTAAAAGTGTTAAATTATTACATCAAAAATAATAAATTGCAATAACTTATAATTTTCAGCTGCAATAGAAGCTTTAATATATAAGGAAAAATTGCTGCAATAGCTTAAAATAAAAGAATTATTGCAATAAATTGATACCAATTGTTTTTGCAATTTATTGCAACGAAAATTTCGAATTAATAGCTATTGCATTGTGTGGGGCCCGACGACAGATGGGCCAGATCCACCTATTCACAGGAATGCTTAAGGCCCAGGCCGAAGAGGATAGTAGTCCCAGCCCAATAAACGCAAAGCACCAATGGGCCATAGAAACTGCCGAGGAGGGTACAGCCCTCGGCCAGCCCAGAACTACACTAAGGAAAGGGGTAAAAGCGGCATAGGGATAATCTTGTAAGAAATCTAAAATATCTAGGAAGGGCCGCCCAAACTACCTGCCCTAGACGGAGCCTTGCCTCTCACAGAGTCGTGTCTCTTTAGCCTACTCAACCACTCCCAACAACTCATGTCTTAAACTGATGGGACAAGTGTCAGGCTAGGAAAGTTCAACCCTACACGTGGACGAAGGAAATTGAATGCATGCTAATATAAAAGGAAAATTTACAACCTAAAGAAGGGGGCTTCCGGAAAGAAAAGAACCAGAAAAAGGGGTGAACACCTCTAGATCATGCATGAACAACTTAACAAAACCACAGCCGAGTAAATATGACTTAGCCTTTCGATCCCACTCTCTACAAATGATATTGCACGGGTCCATTTACGTGCGAACCCAGCCCTACCGTGGTCCAACGCAAATCGTGTCCCTACAATTGGCGCCGTCTGTGGGAAGGCTTGCATGTTAGCTCGAGCGGTGGTGAAGTTGAGCTTCTGTCGAACAAGGGGCTATGAAGGTGCCTATATCACCTGCGACATATTGCTGATATTCCAACATAAGCTCTTACTAGGGGCTACGTTCCACGTTGTCGACGACATGGACAAGCCTAGGGGCTTCAAACACCAGGCCAGCTCCCCCCACCTTGTTTGAGGAGCTAAGCCTTCAGAAAACAAGCAAATAAAAAAAGAGAATCATACAAGTTTTGGACAGAACCAAGGCCTTGCATGGTCCTCGGACCCAAGCCTCTGGGGAAACCAACTACTTAAAAAGGAGAATACAAGTTTTGGACAGAACCAAGGCCTTGCATGGTCCTCGGACCCAAGCCTCTGGGGAAACCAACTACTTAAAAAGAATCATACAAGTTTTGGACAGAACCAAGGCCTTGCATGGTCCTCGGACCCAAGCCTCTGGGGAAACCAACTACTTAAAAAGGAGAATACAAGTTTTGGACAGAACCAAGGCCTTGCATGGTCCTCGGACCCAAGCCTCTGGGGAAACCAACTACTTAAAAAGAATCATACAAGTTTTGGACAGAACCAAGGCCTTGCATGGTCCTCGGACCCAAGCCTCTGGGGAAACCAACTACTTAAAAAGAGTCATACAAGTTTTGGACAGAACCAAGGTTTTGCAAAGTCCTCGAACCCAAGCCTCTGGGGAAACCAACTACTCAAAGGGAAGCATACAAGTCTCGGACCCTCAACACCAAAAGGGCCGATATGAAATGGAGTAACATATTTCTAAAAACATAATCAAAGTCGCTCGATGCTCAGTCACCCCCTTCAATGAATTATTTGGAGTTCATCTTTTCTCGGACAGCATTCCCGCACATATCACGGGACTTTCAACCGATACCTAGGTTAGTTTCCTGAATTTAACTTATTGTCAATTATTATTATGCCTGGTAGTATAGGTAAGTTAGAACGAATTAGAACGAGTTGAATCGTGTTTCAAGGGGCTCCTGCCCTAAGTAGCGCTGAGAGAAAGCACATACGGGGAGTACACTCATTCACGAGGTGATGTGCCAAAAGAACCATACCCAAAAACAAGTATATAAACTGCTATTTTTATTACAATGAAGAAATAGTACATCGTGCAATGAAAAGCTGGAATCAGCCTACGTCAAAGCTTACTACATGAGTACTACATAAGCAAGAAAAAGAAAAATACAAGAAAGCTGTAGAAAGCCGAGAAGGTATGTCGGAGGAAAGGTTGGCTACAGCTCCGAGACCTTATTCTTCCCCCGCACCCTTACCTGCCCATAACTCAGGCAGCCAAAAAGACCCAACTTGAACCTGACACCGTTGAAGAAAAGGTGCAGGGAGTTGGAGGTGATGGGGCTTTCTCTAAATATACACATGCCGCAAAGCAGAGGCGCTGATGGAGGAAAACCCTTCTTCTGCCATACCAAAGTGCTGGCATGAGCAGGGCCTGCTTCGGATTTTGGCTAAAAGAGGGAGAGACGCCATTCTCCCTCGGTGGAGATGGAATACTCTCCTGAACTTATGCTTCCTGTGCCCATACCTTACCGTTAAAAGCCTCATGAAGACACGGCGCTTCTGTGGCGGAGACATTTCTTTCTTCCCAACCCTCACTTTCAACATGTAATGCCAAAAAGGGAGAACTCCGAAGATGGAAGCTGTGATGTGGGAGAAAATCTGAAGGATTTGTGCGTATATAAAGCAACTTTCTCTCCTTCCCATTTATTGGAAAAGACAAGGTGATGGCAGTCAACTCATGTAGCTTCCCAAGAAACGCTACAGACAAAACAGTCTTGGCTCAACTTCCAACATCAACTGCAACCACAAGATTAAAGAGCCTCGTAAAGGTGCACCTCGGTCCCCGTGACATCAGAGAGTACCACGTGGCCAGAAGTTGCAGAAATATCTCTTAAATCAGAGGCTAGGTGGATTCGTGGCCCCGGGTCCGCTTTGTGTAAGGGCCCAGGTACTTTGGCCGACGCCGAGCAATGACCATGGCCGAGAACAACCACTGTTAAGCACCTCGGGAAATGCTCATAGGAAGGGAAAATTTGAACTCAAGGTCTCGGACAGAACCTAAGACTTGCATGGTCCCCGTACTCAAGCTAAAAGGGAAAACCAAGTACTAATGCGGACATTGGTCTCGGACAGAACCTAAGGCTTGCATGGTCCTCGGACTCAAGCTAAAAGGGAAAACCAAATATTAATGCGGACATTGGTCTCGGACAAAACCTAAGGCTTGCATGGTCCTCGAGCTCAAACTAAAAGGAAAAATCAAGTACATAAGATAAAACGCATAAGTCCTGAACAAAACCCAGGTTTTGCAAAGTCCTCGGACTCAGGCTGCCCGGGAAATCAACTGCCCAAATGAAGAAACTTCTCGGCTTAAATATTGGAAAAGGTTAAGGCTCGCGTATCATCGAGATGGCAGAACAACCTAGTGATCGTCAACTTAAAGAGGCCATTCATCCGGTGGGTAACACGTCCTCAGATAGCTACTTCTTACATCTAATCGGAGCATTTAATACCCATCACGGCTAATTTTAAGATAAGTCTCATTCCACACTGGTCGGATTGCTACGTTGAATAATTATTTTGTTAAAGTCATTGCGGCATCTTTTTACCAACGATTACTTTGTCCTTATTTATTATTAATTGAAATGTTATACTATTATGCCGAGCAGCGCATTCACATTTGTTAAAAGTATATAAACAAGACATACGAAATAGAATAACAATCACTTTTATTAATATGAAAAATTGTTACAACATACAAGGAAGGGCTTAAACAAGCCTATACAAAAAATGAACTGCTAGAACAGTAACAGCATCCGTAACATAAATAAGTAAACCATCAGGTGTCTTCTGAGTTCGCCTTCAAAGTCTTTCTGAACTCTATGCCTCAGTACTGCTCATATCAGGAGAAGATCCTTATACAAAAATAATGAAGGAGAAGGAAGACGAATTGGAAGACATGGAAGCACTTCAGCAAGCTCTTGTCACTGAAGAATGCAAGGGAAAAAGAAGATGGAAGACATGAGCGGGAAGGAGGAGAAGAAGAGGGAAGCAATGAAAAGAAAATAAAAGGAGCAAAAGAGGGAGAAGGGGAGCCATATTAGGTATGCTCATGAGAGAGCGGATGGAGATGACAAGGGAGGTTTTCGACTCAGTCACACCAGAAATGGGGTATGACGAGTCCCTGCTTCGGATTTTGGCTAAAAGAATGGGGAGACAAACCTTGAGTCTCCGCCACCCTTGCCCTGACCGAGCCATCTCGAGTTTCGTTAAGGTATGGTGTTTCTGGGAAAGGAGGGATTCATTCATGGCTGATCACTATGGGGGGCGTGTTATCGAATGAGGAATAACCAGAGGGAAGAAGTGGATTCTGAGAAGAGTCTAAGGGATTCGCATATGATAGAATCACCTTCTTGTCTTCTCTCTTTATATAGGGGAAAAAGACGAGGGTACGTGACACGCTCCGATCCTCTAACAAATCTGCTAGTAAATGCAAAACCGTTTCGTTTCTCCAAGCAATCCGTAACCGCTGGAGTTAAGAGGCCTCGTAAAAGGAAGACATTAAAAGCGCACTACGGCTAACCAAACGGAATAAACGCATCACGCGTAAGTCAAGGGAAATACCTCGTAGACCGGCGCATTCCTTGGGGAGGTGAGAAGTCGCCGACGTTGATCAAGGGACGAACTTAATGAGCCGCAATAAAGTCTCGGTATTAACAAAACCCACCTTTCCAACCGAGGAGTTGGATAGCAGGGTTTTGAGGGGCTATTGTGGGGCCTGACGACAGATGGGCCAGATCCACCTATTCACAGGAATGCTTAAGGCCCAGGCCGAAGAGGATAGTAGTCCCAGCCCAATAAACGCAAAGCACCAATGGGCCATAGAAACTGCCGAGGAGGGTACAGCCCTCGGCCAGCCCAGAACTACACTAAGGAAAGGGGTAAAAGCGGCATAGGGATAATCTTGTAAGAAATCTAAAATATCTAGGAAGGGCCGCCCAAACTACCTGCCCTAGACGGAGCCTTGCCTCTCACAGAGTCGTGTCTCTTTAGCCTACTCAACCACTCCCAACAACTCATGTCTTAAACTGATGGGACAAGTGTCAGGCTAGGAAAGTTCAACCCTACACGTGGACGAAGGAAATTGAATGCATGCTAATATAAAAGGAAAATTTGCAACCTAAAGAAGGGGGCTTCCGGAAAGAAAAGAACCAGAAAAAGGGGTGAACACCTCTAGATCATGCATGAACAATTTAACAAAACCACAGCCGAGTAAATATGACTTAGCCTTTCGATCCCACTCTCTACAAATGATATTGCACGGGTCCATTTACGTGCGAACCCAGCCCTACCGTGGTCCAACGCAAATCGTGTCCCTACACATTGAAATTACCATTGTAATAATTTGATATTAATTCTTTTACAATTTATTGCAATGACAAACACGTAACTGCAATGAATATATCGTTGCAATAACGTTGTATCAATTATTTCATAGTCAATGCAGTGACAAAATGAATTAATTATCTATTGCAATGAAGATATCATTGCAGTAATTTAATCCGACTTATTTTGTTCAATTATTTGCAATCTATTACAACAAATTTCGTGAAGTAATAGCCTATACTTACATGATATTCGAAATAGTAAATTGTTTATTATAACTATATATATATATATATATATATTTATATATATCATTGCATCAAAGTTATTATTAAAATATTTGGAGTTTATTGCAACAAAATTTTTTGTTGCATAAACCAATTACCTTAAATTTTATTGCAACATCTTGTATCAATTATTACAATGACTCTAATGTTATTGCAATAGTTTTTTTCATTGCAATAAACATTTTTTCTTGTAGTGTAAATACTAATTGATATTTTATTTTTAAAAAGTCCATAAAAATAACTTATTTTTTTATACTATGTTTATTTATTTGGTGTTTGCCTGAATAAGTCATTTTATGATTTTGTTTGTAGAAATCGAAATTCCACTTACAATTCGCATAAAAAGATTCTTAATAGTTAGACAAACCTTAAATACAGCTTCTGTAAATTATGATATTTTAGTTAATGTAGCCCAATATGTTTATCAAATTGTAATATTTTTAAAACTATATTGTGAACTTATTGCACTTGAAATTCAGCATTTTATCTCGAAAATTATATTAGACTTTGTCATCCATTATGTGATTATCCTTATATTTTATTACTTATATACAAATGTTTCAAATGAATAATAAATGTGACAATAAAAATTTGCTCTTCTTTTATTATTGTTTATCACTTCAAAGATATATAATAATAATAATAATAATAATAATAATGTTCTTTTTTAATATTTTTCCATTAAAATTATTTATTTTTTCAACATTTGTTTTTTCTTTTAAAGGTTTTAAACCTTTAATAGACATTGATAAACTGTACATTATTATTATTTTTTTTTTATAACAAATTACGTTTGTATATCAAAGAATAATAGTCCATTAGTCAATATATAAATGGAAAATATATATAAAATCCAATCCTTGAAAAGAAGAAGAAAATAATACCAAAAAAAAATTCAAGATGATAAAAACAGGGAGGGGGCGAATTGATTAAAAAAACAGATGACCTTAATTAGTCACTCTGCGAGTAATTCCGTGTGCCATCAGAGCCTCTCACATGCCTGCGTGTGATGCCAGCATTGTGCCACGTACATCAACACTAAGTCAACACTACCCCATCATCAACCAAGTCGTCTACCATACCTATAAATTTGGGTAATTATTAAAAGAATTAGTCATATTTGAGCATTTTGGGATCCATACTTTATTGTTGAGTGGTTAAATTCATAATTTTCTAGTAGTTGAAATTTTTGCGAATCTAATGTGTTAGGTCACACTTATTAAGAAGGAATTTTCTAATAGTTTGTTTCTAAAAATGCAATAGTTTTCCTAACCTGCAATAGAAAAAAAAATGGAAACGATTCAAATATTAAAATCACTTATGTATGATGGAGGGCTTTGTAATATATAATTTTAAGTTAGCTTTGAATTTGAATTTCTTTATCATTGTGTTCCTATGATGTTTACTGTTGCTCAAATATTTTTTATTAGGGCAGTAGTCCTCCCCCAGTCCCATACATCCTTTTATCTGGTAAATTTTATTCAGACCGGTTAGTCTTTATTAATTAGTACAACCATGCAGAAACATTACCAAAAGGGTATTGCAACTTTGGGCTAATATTTTTATGGAGGTCATATACTATAATATCAAAAGAGCTTTTCAAGTAACCTGGCCAATAAGGTTTTGCTAACATGGCCTCCATATTGGTCAAGTTGAAAGCTACAATTGTTTATAATTAATGTAACCAAAATGAAAGCCATGCAGACAAAACACCTAGGAGGGAAGGTCAGCTAGGACGTAAGCCATGTTTTCCGCTATTAAAAAAAAAAATACAAGAGATTCAGGACATCAAGTCAACTTGTGCTTAGTTAGTGATCATCTGGTGAAGCTAGCATATATGCACAATTTTGATTAATGAGTCAACTTAAGGCCAGCTGTAGATATATCTCTAACATCGATAATCCTTGCATACACGAGCTCAATATATACCAGAGTCCATAGATGATTCTTCATTCCACAAGTCAATTCCAATTGTCTTATAGCTTATTTCTGATCCTTTTTCTAAAATGGATTTCAAAGCTGTGCTCTTTTTGTTCACCACTCTTCTTGTGGTCACCACAAGAGTATGCATCTCTCTTTCTCTCTCTCTCTCTTATAACTAGGATTTTTGTTTATTAAAAAAAAAAAAAAAAAAAAAAAGCCAAATTTTATCTTTTTGTTACCCAGTTGACAATTAAACTACGTCTTTAATCTGTTTCATATTTAGCAAATAAACTATTGAAAACTATGTGATACGATATTTATTTCCTACTTATGGATGGTTATCCTCATTCATGTTAATGTTTGTCCTTTTTTGAAGGTTTCATGTGACAAGGAACGCTCAGATGCACCTACTCATGCGCCTTCGCCAAAGGCACACCCACATCCACCACCACATCAACATCATCGTGAGATTGCACCATCTCATGCTCCTCATCATGCAAAGCCACCCACTCATGCACATCCACCAAAGGCACACCCTCATCTACCACATCAACATCATCGTGAGAATGCACCGTCTCATGCTCCTCATCATGCAAAGCCACCCACTCATGCACATCCACCAAAGGCACACCCTCATCTACCATATCAACATCATCATGAGAAAGCACCATCTCAAGCTCCTCATCATGCACATCCATCCACTCATGCACATCCACCAAAGGCACACGTTCATCCACCACACCAACATCATCATGTGAATGCACCATCTCAAGCTCCTCATCATGCACATCCACCCACTCATGCACATCCACCAAAGGCTTGAAAGTTTGTAATAAGTATCATAAAGGTGTGAAAATAATTTGTTTTCCTCAGGCAATAAATTTGTGGTGTTAGGCCAAGAGTTGTATAACATGGTGCTGAGCCTACTAGATATTCCCATTTACTATTTCAGATAATAATATATTTACCAGATTTTCTTTATAAATGAATTTCCAGAGTCCTTTCAAGTTTCGCATATATATGCCAATATATTGTGACTTGACCACAAATTGTGATCCGCCTTCTCTTTCTTCCGAATATTTTTATTTTGATAAATACAATTGGAGGTGTTTGCTTCAGAAATTTTTTCTAATTAGTAATATTTTTTCTTATACCATTGCAACAAGAAATAAACGCTAACAAGTTACAGATTCAAGCAATTAACAAAACACTTGGTACATCTTGCCAGGTACAAGGCATTTGAATATTACTTTCTTTTTTTTTCAGTACTATTTAGCCAAATTATATTAATGTATTTCCTTTTAGTGTAGGTAGAACTGAATCAATTCCACATCCCTTATTTAATGATAAAACTTTACCAACTAAGTTAATTGAAGAATCACATTTTCTGTACTTTTACTTTAAATTAACTTTTAAAACTATTGTAGATGGCATAAATACATGTTTAAAACTCACATTAATTGCTAGTTGTAACCCATTAACCCTTGTTAGATAAAGGGATATATAAAAGACTATAATTGAACCAAGCTATTTATGAGCAATTAGAGCTCAACTAGGAAAAAAATACTTGTTTATTTTTGTTTTGTTTACCAAAGAATAATCCATGTTCTAGCCAAGGTTTGGCTTGATTTTTAAATGAGCTAAGCTCAAATATAATAATGTATTTATGAACATTTATAAATAGGGAAAATTTAACGGATGCTTTAAGGGTATTAATTTAAGAAATATGAAACTTTACTAATTGAATTAATTGGAGAATTACGTTCTCTATCCTTTTACTTTAAATTAACTTTTAAAATTATTGTGGATGGCATAAATGCATGTTTAAAACTCACATTAATTGCTAGTTGTGACCCATTAACCCTTGTTAGATAATGGGAAATATAAAAGACTATAATTGAACCAAGCTATTTATGAGCAATTTGAGCTCAACTAGGAAAGAATACTTGTTTATTTTTGTTTGTTTAGCAAAGAATATGCCAAGTTCTAGCCAAGGTTTGGCTCGATTATTAAATAAGCTAAGCTCAAACTCAATAACGTGTTTGTGAACAAGCTTATGAACATGAATTCAATTTAAATATATCAAATATCATATATTTATAAATAGGGAAAAGTTAGCGGATGTTTTAAGGGCATTAGTTTAGGATATATTTTTTAAAAAATTTATAGGAAAAAAACCAACTAATTTTTTTAAAAAAGTTTTTTATATTTCCACTAAAAATAGTATCAAAATCTTCCTAAAATTGGTTGTGGGGCTATTCTGGGGCCCAATAGTTTGTGGCCCTGGCCCATTTATTCATTGGGGCCTAAGGCCCGAGCTGAGAAGAGTTATAGCTCAGGATCGGTAATACAAGTACAAAATAATCTGGGGACACAGCCGAGGACGAGGCAGTCCTCGGCATGTCCGAGATCTCACAGGAAGGAAGGGCAAAAATGGTATAGAAACAGCTTGGGAAAAAATCTAAAATATCTATGTCAATAGAAAAGGTTACGCTGGAAAGTGTAGCGACCAGGGAAAGCTGCCCTTACTGTCATTCAATACTCTGCACCTGACAGAGCCATACTTTCCAGCTTTTACAACCACCCCCAACCACTCTGAGTATGGGCTGATGGGACAAGTAACAGTCTTGGAATGCCGATCCTACACGTGGACAAATGATAAGGAACATAGGCTAGTAGAAAAGGAAAAGTAAGCAAACCAGAGAAAGGGCTGGGAAAAATGGCCAAAAACCAGAGCCTCCCAGCCCGCCTCCAGGAGAATGACTCCTATGGCGAGAACGCCTTAGTCATGTATGAATACCACGAAAAACCCACCGTTTGGCGACCAACGCCTAGCCTTTCAAACCCACGCTCTACAAATGATATTGTTTGGGCCTTTTACGTACGAACCTAACACTGTTACGGGTCGTTACAAATCGCGTCCTTACAATTGGCGCCGTCTGTGGGAAAAGCTTGTGTGTTGGCATAGACGGTAAGTCGAGACAGTTCCTTTGTCATTTCTAACAGCTGGTTATAGAGTTCTAGTGTAAAGTTCCACTAGGGGCTATGATTCTTGACTAAGGGCTGCGCTTTGTAGCGTCAATCGCATGGATGGTTCCAGGGGCTTGGCCGAGGAGCTAATTCCCCTAAAGCCAAGGCCCCATATCAAAAACTGAGTTTTGGATAGAACCAAGGTATTGCATGGTCCTCGGACTCAAACCTATGGGGAAACCAACTACTTAGATGAGAAAACTAAGTTTTGGACAGCACCAAGGTATTGCATGGTCCTCGGACTCAAACCTATGGGGAAACCAACTACTTAGATGAGAAAACTGAGTTTTGGACAGTCAGATGTCTTTTTAAACTCGTCTCAGAAATCCTTCCAAACTCTGCCCCAGTAACGCCCATATTGAGAGGAGGACCTTCTTCAGAAGAAGAAGGAGGAGATGAAGAGAAAGAAGGAGGAGAAGAAGAGAAAGAATGAGGAAAAGAAGAGGAAGAAGGAAAAGCGCCATGATGGATCTGGCGGTGGAAAGAAGAAGAAAGAGAGGCAAAAGGAGGCACCAGTGAAGGAAGAAAGGAAGAAGCAGGGATACTTTGTCCCTGCGTCAGTCCTGACTCCTAACACGTTGGTGCCATGTTAGCTATGCTCATGAGAGAGCGGCTGGTACTGGTAATGGGTGACCCCAGTTCAGTCACGCCAAAAGTTCGACGTGACGAGCCCCTACTTCGAATTTTGGCTGAAAGGAAGGTGAGAAGGATCTTGAGTTTCCGCCATCCCTGCCCTGGCCGAGCCATTTTGAGCTTCATAAGAATATAGTGTTTCTGGGAGGGGTATGGTTCCTTTATTACTTATTCCTATCTCGAACGTATCACGATTTAAGGGGTAACTAGCGAGTAAAGTAAACTCTGAAGGAGGCTAAGGGTTTCAGATTTCAGAAAGATGAAAAGGGTCTCTGTAAGAGAGAAATAGCCTCCTGCTTTTCTTCTTATATGAAGGGAAAAACGGAGGGTATTTAATCTGTCCAGATTTCCAAGCAAATCTGTAAACGAGAATGTACCCGTTCCACTTCCTCACATCGTCAGTAAACCGTTGAATATAAATAATCTCGTAAATGGAAGTCATTAAAGGCGCATTTTGGATAATCAAACGACAGAGACGCATTGTGAATGAATTCATAGGAATGTCTCGTAGTCCGGTAGGTTTTCTGGGTAGATGAAAAGACACCAGCATTAATGAAAGACAGAGTTAAATGAGCCATAATGAGGGCTTGACATTACCAAAATCCTCCTCTCCAACCATGAGGTCGGATAGCAGGATTTTGAAGAGCTATTGTGGGGCCCAATAGTTTGTGGCCCTGTCCCATTTATTCATTGGAGCCTAAGGCCCGAGCCGAGAAGAGTTATAGCCCAGGATCGGTAATACAAATACAAAATAGCCTGAGGACACAGCCGAGGACGAGACAGTCCTCGCCATGTCCGAGATTTCACAGGAAGGAAGGGAAAAAATGGTATAGAAACAGCTTGGGAAAAAATCTAAAATATCTATGTCAATAGAAAAGGTTACGCTGGAAAGTGTAGCGACCAGGGAAAGCTGCCCTTACTGTCATTCAATACTCTGCACCTGACAGAGCCATACTTTCCAGCTTTTACAACCACCCCCAACCACTCTAGGTATAGGCTGATGGGACAAGTATCAGTCTTGGAATGCCGATCCTACACATGGACGAAGGATAAGGAACATAGGCTAGTATAAAAGGAAAAGTAAGCAAACCAGAGAAAAGGCTGGGAAAAAGGGCCAAAAACCAGAGCCTCCCAGCCCGCCTCCAGGAGAAAGACTCCTATGGCGAGAACGCCTTAGTCATGTATGAACACCACGAAAAACCCACCGTTTGGCGACCATGGCCTAGCCTTTCAAACCCACGCTCTACAAATGATATTGTTTAAGCCTTTTACGTACGAACCCAACACTGTTACGGGTCGTTACAAATCGCGTCCTTACAATTGGCGCCATCTGTGGGAAAGGCTTGTGTGTTGGCATAGACAGTAGGTCGAGACAGTCCATTTGTCATTTCTAACAGCTGGTTATAGAGTTCTAGTGTAAAGTTCCACTAGGGGCTATGATTCTTGACTAAGGGCTGCGCTTTGTAGTGTCAATCGCATGGATGGTTCTAGGGGCTTGGCCGAGGAGCTAATTCCCTTAAAGCCAAGGCCCCATATCAAAAACTGAGTTTTGAATAGAACCAAGGTATTGCATGGTCCTCGGACTCAAATCTATGGGGAAACCAACTACTTAGATGAGAAAACTGAGTTTTGGACAGAACCAAGGTATTGCATGGTCCTCGGACTCAAACCTATGGGGAAACCAACTACTTAGATGAGAAAACTGAGTTTTGGACAGAACCAAGGTATTGCATGGTCCTCGAACTCAAACCTATGGGGAGACCAACTACTTAGATGAGAAAACTGAGTTTTGGACAAAACCAAGGTATTGCATGGTCCTCGGACTCAAACCTATGGGGAGACCAACTACTTAGATGAGAAAACTGAGTTTTGGACACAACCAAGGTATTGCATGGTCCTCGGACTCAAACCTATGGGGAGACCAACTACTTAGATGAGAAAACTGAGTTTTGGACAGAACCAAGGTATTGCATGGTCCTTAGACTCAACCAAGGTATTGCATGGTCCTCGGACTCAAACCTATGGGGAAACCAACTACTTAGATGAGAAAACTGAGTTTTGGACAGAACCAAGGTATTGCATGGTCCTCGGACTCAAACCTATGGGGAAACCAACTACTTAGATAAATAAAAAAAAAAAAAAAAAAAAAAAAAAAAAAAAAAAAAAATTTGGACAGAACCAAGGTATCGCATGGTCATCGGACCTAAACCTATGGAAAGGTCAGCTACTTAATAAAAACTTTAAGTTGTTCAATACTCGGCTCAAATACCAGAAAAAGGTCAAGGCTATGAAAGTTGTTAGGAAGATGATGAAAGACCCTATTACTCAGCGACCTGGAAGGGCTGTTCATTTTTGGGTTATATGACTTTGGATGATTACCTCCTACACCGCACCGAGCATTCAGTTGTCATCTCGACTATTTTGGGGTAAGTGTTGTTTTCTCAGGTTGGCATTATTGTGCCAGGCAACTCTATTAAATTCATGATAATATCTTTTCCTTAGCAAGAGTTTTAACCCTAAGTATCATTTGTTCAAGTCGGTATTATTGTGCCGAACAGCATTCGTAAGTTCATAGTAGTACCTTTTTCCTTGATAAGGGATTTCAGCCCTAAGTATTGTGCTCTCAGGTTGGCGGTATTGTGCCAGACCGCCCCAATAAGCTCATCATAATATCTTGTCTTTTTCTTCTTAATATGGGTTTCAGCCTTAAGTATCATTTGTTCGATTCAGTATTATTAAGTCGGATAGTTTTAATAAACACAGAATAAGATCTTTTTTAACTGAGATTTCGGTCTTAGACGTCGGTCAAAATGTAAAAATAAAAAGGATTCACGAGGTAGTATGTTTATTCACGGCGTAACCATTTCAAAAATAAAGAGATAGAACATGTGAAATAAAGCAATAACGACTTTTATTAATATGAAAAGGTATTACAACGTACAAAGAAGGGCTTAAACAAGCCTATACAAATGGTGGATTACAAAAAAAAAAAAAAAAAAAAAAAAAAAAAAAAAAAAAAACAACAACAACAACAACAATATAACAAGTAAACAGTCAAATGTCTTTTTAAATTCGTCTCCGAAGTCCTTCCAAACTCTGCCCCAGTAGCGCCTATATTAAGAGGAGGACCTTCTTCAAAAGAAGAAGGAGGAGATGAAGAGAAAGAAGGAGGAGAAGAAGAGAAAGAAGGAGGAAAAGAAGAGGAAGAAGGAAAAGCGCCAGGATGGATCTAGCGGTGGAAAGAAGAAGAAAGAGAGGCAAAAGGAGGCACCGGTGAAGGAAGAAAGGAAGAGGCAGGGATACTTTGTCCCTGCGTCAGTCCTGACTCCTAACACGCTAGTGCCATGTTAGCTATGCTCATGAGAGAGCGGCTGGTACTGATAATAGGTGACCCCAGTTCAGTCACGCTGAAAGTTCGACGTGACGAGCCCCTGCTTCAGATTTTGGCTGAAAGGAAGGTGAGAAGGATCTTGAGTCTCCACCATCCCTGCCCTGACCGAGCCATTTTGAGCTTCATAAGAATATGGTGTTTCTGGGAGGGGTATGGTTCCTTCATTACTTATTCCTATCTCGAACGTATCACGATTTAAGGGGTAACTAGCGAGTAAAGTAAACTCTGAAGGAGGCTAAGGGTTTCAGATTTCAGAAGGATGAAAAGGGTCTCTGTAAGAGAGAAATAGCCTCCTGCTTTTCTTCTTATATGAAGGGCAAAACGGAGGGTATTTAATCTGTCCAGATTTCCAAGCAAATCTATAAACGAGAATGTACCCGTTCCACTTCCCCACATCGTCAGTATACCGTTGAATTTAAATAATCTCGTAAATGGAAGTCATTAAAGGCGCATTTCGGATAATCAAACGATGGAGACGCATTGTGAATGAATTCATAGGAATGTCTCGTAGTCTGGTAGGTTTTCTGGGTAGATGAAAAGACACCAGCATTAATGAAAGACAGAGTTAAATGAGCCATAATGAGGGCTTGACATTACCAAAATCCTCCTCTCCAACCATGAGGTCGGACAGCAGGATTTTGAGGGGTTATTGTGGGGCCCAATAGTTTGTGGTCCTGGCCCATTTATTCATTGGGGCCTAAGACCCGAGCCGAGAAGAGTTATAGCCTAGGATTGGTAATACAAGTACAAAATAGCCTGAGGACACAGCCGAGGATGAGGCAGTCCTCGCCATGTCCGAGATCTCACAGGAAGGAAGGGCAAAAATGGTATAGAAACAGCTTGGGAAAAAATCTAAAATATCTATGTCAATAGAAAAGGTTACGCTGGAAAGTGTAGCGACCAGGGAAAGCTACCCTTACTGTCATTCAATACTCTGCACCTGACAGAGCCATACTTTCCAGCTTTTACAACCACTCCCAACCACTCTGGGTATGGGCTGATGGGACAAGTATCAGTCTTGGAATGCCTATCCTACACGTGGACAAATGATAAGGAACATAGGCTAGTAGAAAAGGAAAAGTAAGCAAACCAGAGAAAGGGCTGGGAAAAATGGCCAAAAACCAGAGCCTCCCAGCCCGCCTCCAGGAGAATGACTCCTATGGCGAGAACGCCTTAGTCATGTATGAATACCACGAAAAACCCACCGTTTGGCGACCAACGCCTAGCCTTTCAAACCCACGCTCTACAAATGATATTGTTTGGGCCTTTTACGTACGAACCTAACACTGTTACGGGTCGTTACAAATCGCGTCCTTACAATTGGCGCCGTCTGTGGGAAAAGCTTGTGTGTTGGCATAGACGGTAAGTCGAGACAGTTCCTTTGTCATTTCTAACAGCTGGTTATAGAGTTCTAGTGTAAAGTTCCACTAGGGGCTATGATTCTTGACTAAGGGCTGCGCTTTGTAGCGTCAATCGCATGGATGGTTCCAGGGGCTTGGCCGAGGAGCTAATTCCCCTAAAGCCAAGGCCCCATATCAAAAACTGAGTTTTGGATAGAACCAAGGTATTGCATGGTCCTCGGACTCAAACCTATGGGGAAACCAACTACTTAGATGAGAAAACTAAGTTTTGGACAGCACCAAGGTATTGCATGGTCCTCGGACTCAAACCTATGGGGAAACCAACTACTTAGATGAGAAAACTGAGTTTTGGACAGTCAGATGTCTTTTTAAACTCGTCTCAGAAATCCTTCCAAACTCTGCCCCAGTAACGCCCATATTGAGAGGAGGACCTTCTTCAGAAGAAGAAGGAGGAGATGAAGAGAAAGAAGGAGGAGAAGAAGAGAAAGAATGAGGAAAAGAAGAGGAAGAAGGAAAAGCGCCATGATGGATCTGGCGGTGGAAAGAAGAAGAAAGAGAGGCAAAAGGAGGCACCAGTGAAGGAAGAAAGGAAGAAGCAGGGATACTTTGTCCCTGCGTCAGTCCTGACTCCTAACACGTTGGTGCCATGTTAGCTATGCTCATGAGAGAGCGGCTGGTACTGGTAATGGGTGACCCCAGTTCAGTCACGCCAAAAGTTCGACGTGACGAGCCCCTACTTCGAATTTTGGCTGAAAGGAAGGTGAGAAGGATCTTGAGTTTCCGCCATCCCTGCCCTGGCCGAGCCATTTTGAGCTTCATAAGAATATAGTGTTTCTGGGAGGGGTATGGTTCCTTTATTACTTATTCCTATCTCGAACGTATCACGATTTAAGGGGTAACTAGCGAGTAAAGTAAACTCTGAAGGAGGCTAAGGGTTTCAGATTTCAGAAAGATGAAAAGGGTCTCTGTAAGAGAGAAATAGCCTCCTGCTTTTCTTCTTATATGAAGGGAAAAACGGAGGGTATTTAATCTGTCCAGATTTCCAAGCAAATCTGTAAACGAGAATGTACCCGTTCCACTTCCTCACATCGTCAGTAAACCGTTGAATATAAATAATCTCGTAAATGGAAGTCATTAAAGGCGCATTTTGGATAATCAAACGACAGAGACGCATTGTGAATGAATTCATAGGAATGTCTCGTAGTCCGGTAGGTTTTCTGGGTAGATGAAAAGACACCAGCATTAATGAAAGACAGAGTTAAATGAGCCATAATGAGGGCTTGACATTACCAAAATCCTCCTCTCCAACCATGAGGTCGGATAGCAGGATTTTGAAGGGCTATTGTGGGGCCCAATAGTTTGTGGCCCTGTCCCATTTATTCATTGGAGCCTAAGGCCCGAGCCGAGAAGAGTTATAGCCCAGGATCGGTAATACAAATACAAAATAGCCTGAGGACACAGCCGAGGACGAGACAGTCCTCGCCATGTCCGAGATTTCACAGGAAGGAAGGGAAAAAATGGTATAGAAACAGCTTGGGAAAAAATCTAAAATATCTATGTCAATAGAAAAGGTTACGCTGGAAAGTGTAGCGACCAGGGAAAGCTGCCCTTACTGTCATTCAATACTCTGCACCTGACAGAGCCATACTTTCCAGCTTTTACAACCACCCCCAACCACTCTAGGTATAGGCTGATGGGACAAGTATCAGTCTTGGAATGCCGATCCTACACATGGACGAAGGATAAGGAACATAGGCTAGTATAAAAGGAAAAGTAAGCAAACCAGAGAAAAGGCTGGGAAAAAGGGCCAAAAACCAGAGCCTCCCAGCCCGCCTCCAGGAGAAAGACTCCTATGGCGAGAACGCCTTAGTCATGTATGAACACCACGAAAAACCCACCGTTTGGCGACCATGGCCTAGCCTTTCAAACCCACGCTCTACAAATGATATTGTTTAAGCCTTTTACGTACGAACCCAACACTGTTACGGGTCGTTACAAATCGCGTCCTTACAATTGGCGCCATCTGTGGGAAAGGCTTGTGTGTTGGCATAGACAGTAGGTCGAGACAGTCCATTTGTCATTTCTAACAGCTGGTTATAGAGTTCTAGTGTAAAGTTCCACTAGGGGCTATGATTCTTGACTAAGGGCTGCGCTTTGTAGTGTCAATCGCATGGATGGTTCTAGGGGCTTGGCCGAGGAGCTAATTCCCTTAAAGCCAAGGCCCCATATCAAAAACTGAGTTTTGAATAGAACCAAGGTATTGCATGGTCCTCGGACTCAAATCTATGGGGAAACCAACTACTTAGATGAGAAAACTGAGTTTTGGACAGAACCAAGGTATTGCATGGTCCTCGGACTCAAACCTATGGGGAAACCAACTACTTAGATGAGAAAACTGAGTTTTGGACAGAACCAAGGTATTGCATGGTCCTCGAACTCAAACCTATGGGGAGACCAACTACTTAGATGAGAAAACTGAGTTTTGGACAAAACCAAGGTATTGCATGGTCCTCGGACTCAAACCTATGGGGAGACCAACTACTTAGATGAGAAAACTGAGTTTTGGACACAACCAAGGTATTGCATGGTCCTCGGACTCAAACCTATGGGGAGACCAACTACTTAGATGAGAAAACTGAGTTTTGGACAGAACCAAGGTATTGCATGGTCCTTAGACTCAACCAAGGTATTGCATGGTCCTCGGACTCAAACCTATGGGGAAACCAACTACTTAGATGAGAAAACTGAGTTTTGGACAGAACCAAGGTATTGCATGGTCCTCGGACTCAAACCTATGGGGAAACCAACTACTTAGATAAATAAAAAAAAAAAAAAAAAAAAAAAAAAAAAAAAAAAATTTGGACAGAACCAAGGTATCGCATGGTCATCGGACCTAAACCTATGGAAAGGTCAGCTACTTAATAAAAACTTTAAGTTGTTCAATACTCGGCTCAAATACCAGAAAAAGGTCAAGGCTATGAAAGTTGTTAGGAAGATGATGAAAGACCCTATTACTCAGCGACCTGGAAGGGCTGTTCATTTTTGGGTTATATGACTTTGGATGATTACCTCCTACACCGCACCGAGCATTCAGTTGTCATCTCGACTATTTTGGGGTAAGTGTTGTTTTCTCAGGTTGGCATTATTGTGCCAGGCAACTCTATTAAATTCATGATAATATCTTTTCCTTAGCAAGAGTTTTAACCCTAAGTATCATTTGTTCAAGTCGGTATTATTGTGCCGAACAGCATTCGTAAGTTCATAGTAGTACCTTTTTCCTTGATAAGGGATTTCAGCCCTAAGTATTGTGCTCTCAGGTCGGCGGTATTGTGCCAGACCGCCCCAATAAGCTCATCATAATATCTTGTCTTTTTCTTCTTAATATGGGTTTCAGCCTTAAGTATCATTTGTTCGATTCAGTATTATTAAGTCGGATAGTTTTAATAAACACAGAATAAGATCTTTTTTAACTGAGATTTCGGTCTTAGACGTCGGTCAAAATGTAAAAATAAAAAGGATTCACGAGGTAGTATGTTTATTCACGGCGTAACCATTTCAAAAATAAAGAGATAGAACATGTGAAATAAAGCAATAACGACTTTTATTAATATGAAAAGGTATTACAACGTACAAAGAAGGGCTTAAACAAGCCTATACAAATGGTGGATTACAAAAAAAAAAAAAAAAAAAAAAAAAAAAAAAAAAAAACAACAACAACAACAACAATATAACAAGTAAACAGTCAAATGTCTTTTTAAATTCGTCTCCGAAGTCCTTCCAAACTCTGCCCCAGTAGCGCCTATATTAAGAGGAGGACCTTCTTCAAAAGAAGAAGGAGGAGATGAAGAGAAAGAAGGAGGAGAAGAAGAGAAAGAAGGAGGAAAAGAAGAGGAAGAAGGAAAAGCGCCAGGATGGATCTAGCGGTGGAAAGAAGAAGAAAGAGAGGCAAAAGGAGGCACCGGTGAAGGAAGAAAGGAAGAGGCAGGGATACTTTGTCCCTGCGTCAGTCCTGACTCCTAACACGCTAGTGCCATGTTAGCTATGCTCATGAGAGAGCGGCTGGTACTGATAATAGGTGACCCCAGTTCAGTCACGCTGAAAGTTCGACGTGACGAGCCCCTGCTTCAGATTTTGGCTGAAAGGAAGGTGAGAAGGATCTTGAGTCTCCACCATCCCTGCCCTGACCGAGCCATTTTGAGCTTCATAAGAATATGGTGTTTCTGGGAGGGGTATGGTTCCTTCATTACTTATTCCTATCTCGAACGTATCACGATTTAAGGGGTAACTAGCGAGTAAAGTAAACTCTGAAGGAGGCTAAGGGTTTCAGATTTCAGAAGGATGAAAAGGGTCTCTGTAAGAGAGAAATAGCCTCCTGCTTTTCTTCTTATATGAAGGGCAAAACGGAGGGTATTTAATCTGTCCAGATTTCCAAGCAAATCTATAAACGAGAATGTACCCGTTCCACTTCCCCACATCGTCAGTATACCGTTGAATTTAAATAATCTCGTAAATGGAAGTCATTAAAGGCGCATTTCGGATAATCAAACGATGGAGACGCATTGTGAATGAATTCATAGGAATGTCTCGTAGTCTGGTAGGTTTTCTGGGTAGATGAAAAGACACCAGCATTAATGAAAGACAGAGTTAAATGAGCCATAATGAGGGCTTGACATTACCAAAATCCTCCTCTCCAACCATGAGGTCGGACAGCAGGATTTTGAGGGGTTATTGTGGGGCCCAATAGTTTGTGGTCCTGGCCCATTTATTCATTGGGGCCTAAGACCCGAGCCGAGAAGAGTTATAGCCTAGGATTGGTAATACAAGTACAAAATAGCCTGAGGACACAGCCGAGGATGAGGCAGTCCTCGCCATGTCCGAGATCTCACAGGAAGGAAGGGCAAAAATGGTATAGAAACAGCTTGGGAAAAAATCTAAAATATCTATGTCAATAGAAAAGGTTACGCTGGAAAGTGTAGCGACCAGGGAAAGCTACCCTTACTGTCATTCAATACTCTGCACCTGACAGAGCCATACTTTCCAGCTTTTACAACCACTCCCAACCACTCTGGGTATGGGCTGATGGGACAAGTATCAGTCTTGGAATGCCTATCCTACACGTGGACAAATGATAAGGAACATAGGCTAGTAGAAAAGGAAAAGTAAGCAAACCAGAGAAAGGGCTGGGAAAAATGGCCAAAAACCAGAGCCTCCCAGCCCGCCTCCAGGAGAATGACTCCTATGGCGAGAACGCCTTAGTCATGTATGAATACCACGAAAAACCCACCGTTTGGCGACCAACGCCTAGCCTTTCAAACCCACGCTCTACAAATGATATTGTTTGGGCCTTTTACGTACGAACCTAACACTGTTACGGGTCGTTACAAATCGCGTCCTTACAATTGGCGCCGTCTGTGGGAAAAGCTTGTGTGTTGGCATAGACGGTAAGTCGAGACAGTTCCTTTGTCATTTCTAACAGCTGGTTATAGAGTTCTAGTGTAAAGTTCCACTAGGGGCTATGATTCTTGACTAAGGGCTGCGCTTTGTAGCGTCAATCGCATGGATGGTTCCAGGGGCTTGGCCGAGGAGCTAATTCCCCTAAAGCCAAGGCCCCATATCAAAAACTGAGTTTTGGATAGAACCAAGGTATTGCATGGTCCTCGGACTCAAACCTATGGGGAAACCAACTACTTAGATGAGAAAACTAAGTTTTGGACAGCACCAAGGTATTGCATGGTCCTCGGACTCAAACCTATGGGGAAACCAACTACTTAGATGAGAAAACTGAGTTTTGGACAGTCAGATGTCTTTTTAAACTCGTCTCAGAAATCCTTCCAAACTCTGCCCCAGTAACGCCCATATTGAGAGGAGGACCTTCTTCAGAAGAAGAAGGAGGAGATGAAGAGAAAGAAGGAGGAGAAGAAGAGAAAGAATGAGGAAAAGAAGAGGAAGAAGGAAAAGCGCCATGATGGATCTGGCGGTGGAAAGAAGAAGAAAGAGAGGCAAAAGGAGGCACCAGTGAAGGAAGAAAGGAAGAAGCAGGGATACTTTGTCCCTGCGTCAGTCCTGACTCCTAACACGTTGGTGCCATGTTAGCTATGCTCATGAGAGAGCGGCTGGTACTGGTAATGGGTGACCCCAGTTCAGTCACGCCAAAAGTTCGACGTGACGAGCCCCTACTTCGAATTTTGGCTGAAAGGAAGGTGAGAAGGATCTTGAGTTTCCGCCATCCCTGCCCTGGCCGAGCCATTTTGAGCTTCATAAGAATATAGTGTTTCTGGGAGGGGTATGGTTCCTTTATTACTTATTCCTATCTCGAACGTATCACGATTTAAGGGGTAACTAGCGAGTAAAGTAAACTCTGAAGGAGGCTAAGGGTTTCAGATTTCAGAAAGATGAAAAGGGTCTCTGTAAGAGAGAAATAGCCTCCTGCTTTTCTTCTTATATGAAGGGAAAAACGGAGGGTATTTAATCTGTCCAGATTTCCAAGCAAATCTGTAAACGAGAATGTACCCGTTCCACTTCCTCACATCGTCAGTAAACCGTTGAATATAAATAATCTCGTAAATGGAAGTCATTAAAGGCGCATTTTGGATAATCAAACGACAGAGACGCATTGTGAATGAATTCATAGGAATGTCTCGTAGTCCGGTAGGTTTTCTGGGTAGATGAAAAGACACCAGCATTAATGAAAGACAGAGTTAAATGAGCCATAATGAGGGCTTGACATTACCAAAATCCTCCTCTCCAACCATGAGGTCGGATAGCAGGATTTTGAAGGGCTATTGTGGGGCCCAATAGTTTGTGGCCCTGTCCCATTTATTCATTGGAGCCTAAGGCCCGAGCCGAGAAGAGTTATAGCCCAGGATCGGTAATACAAATACAAAATAGCCTGAGGACACAGCCGAGGACGAGACAGTCCTCGCCATGTCCGAGATTTCACAGGAAGGAAGGGAAAAAATGGTATAGAAACAGCTTGGGAAAAAATCTAAAATATCTATGTCAATAGAAAAGGTTACGCTGGAAAGTGTAGCGACCAGGGAAAGCTGCCCTTACTGTCATTCAATACTCTGCACCTGACAGAGCCATACTTTCCAGCTTTTACAACCACCCCCAACCACTCTAGGTATAGGCTGATGGGACAAGTATCAGTCTTGGAATGCCGATCCTACACATGGACGAAGGATAAGGAACATAGGCTAGTATAAAAGGAAAAGTAAGCAAACCAGAGAAAAGGCTGGGAAAAAGGGCCAAAAACCAGAGCCTCCCAGCCCGCCTCCAGGAGAAAGACTCCTATGGCGAGAACGCCTTAGTCATGTATGAACACCACGAAAAACCCACCGTTTGGCGACCATGGCCTAGCCTTTCAAACCCACGCTCTACAAATGATATTTTTTAAGCCTTTTACGTACGAACCCAACACTGTTACGGGTCGTTACAAATCGCGTCCTTACAATTGGCGCCATCTGTGGGAAAGGCTTGTGTGTTGGCATAGACAGTAGGTCGAGACAGTCCATTTGTCATTTCTAACAGCTGGTTATAGAGTTCTAGTGTAAAGTTCCACTAGGGGCTATGATTCTTGACTAAGGGCTGCGCTTTGTAGTGTCAATCGCATGGATGGTTCTAGGGGCTTGGCCGAGGAGCTAATTCCCTTAAAGCCAAGGCCCCATATCAAAAACTGAGTTTTGAATAGAACCAAGGTATTGCATGGTCCTCGGACTCAAATCTATGGGGAAACCAACTACTTAGATGAGAAAACTGAGTTTTGGACAGAACCAAGGTATTGCATGGTCCTCGGACTCAAACCTATGGGGAAACCAACTACTTAGATGAGAAAACTGAGTTTTGGACAGAACCAAGGTATTGCATGGTCCTCGAACTCAAACCTATGGGGAGACCAACTACTTAGATGAGAAAACTGAGTTTTGGACAAAACCAAGGTATTGCATGGTCCTCGGACTCAAACCTATGGGGAGACCAACTACTTAGATGAGAAAACTGAGTTTTGGACACAACCAAGGTATTGCATGGTCCTCGGACTCAAACCTATGGGGAGACCAACTACTTAGATGAGAAAACTGAGTTTTGGACAGAACCAAGGTATTGCATGGTCCTTAGACTCAACCAAGGTATTGCATGGTCCTCGGACTCAAACCTATGGGGAAACCAACTACTTAGATGAGAAAACTGAGTTTTGGACAGAACCAAGGTATTGCATGGTCCTCGGACTCAAACCTATGGGGAAACCAACTACTTAGATAAATAAAAAAAAAAAAAAAAAAAAAAAAAAAAAAAATTTGGACAGAACCAAGGTATCGCATGGTCATCGGACCTAAACCTATGGAAAGGTCAGCTACTTAATAAAAACTTTAAGTTGTTCAATACTCGGCTCAAATACCAGAAAAAGGTCAAGGCTATGAAAGTTGTTAGGAAGATGATGAAAGACCCTATTACTCAGCGACCTGGAAGGGCTGTTCATTTTTGGGTTATATGACTTTGGATGATTACCTCCTACACCGCACCGAGCATTCAGTTGTCATCTCGACTATTTTGGGGTAAGTGTTGTTTTCTCAGGTTGGCATTATTGTGCCAGGCAACTCTATTAAATTCATGATAATATCTTTTCCTTAGCAAGAGTTTTAACCCTAAGTATCATTTGTTCAAGTCGGTATTATTGTGCCGAACAGCATTCGTAAGTTCATAGTAGTACCTTTTTCCTTGATAAGGGATTTCAGCCCTAAGTATTGTGCTCTCAGGTCGGCGGTATTGTGCCAGACCGCCCCAATAAGCTCATCATAATATCTTGTCTTTTTCTTCTTAATATGGGTTTCAGCCTTAAGTATCATTTGTTCGATTCAGTATTATTAAGTCGGATAGTTTTAATAAACACAGAATAAGATCTTTTTTAACTGAGATTTCGGTCTTAGACGTCGGTCAAAATGTAAAAATAAAAAGGATTCACGAGGTAGTATGTTTATTCACGGCGTAACCATTTCAAAAATAAAGAGATAGAACATGTGAAATAAAGCAATAACGACTTTTATTAATATGAAAAGGTATTACAACGTACAAAGAAGGGCTTAAACAAGCCTATACAAATGGTGGATTACAAAAAAAAAAAAAAAAAAAAAAAAAAAAAAAAAAAAAACAACAACAACAACAACAATATAACAAGTAAACAGTCAAATGTCTTTTTAAATTCGTCTCCGAAGTCCTTCCAAACTCTGCCCCAGTAGCGCCTATATTAAGAGGAGGACCTTCTTCAAAAGAAGAAGGAGGAGATGAAGAGAAAGAAGGAGGAGAAGAAGAGAAAGAAGGAGGAAAAGAAGAGGAAGAAGGAAAAGCGCCAGGATGGATCTAGCGGTGGAAAGAAGAAGAAAGAGAGGCAAAAGGAGGCACCGGTGAAGGAAGAAAGGAAGAGGCAGGGATACTTTGTCCCTGCGTCAGTCCTGACTCCTAACACGCTAGTGCCATGTTAGCTATGCTCATGAGAGAGCGGCTGGTACTGATAATAGGTGACCCCAGTTCAGTCACGCTGAAAGTTCGACGTGACGAGCCCCTGCTTCAGATTTTGGCTGAAAGGAAGGTGAGAAGGATCTTGAGTCTCCACCATCCCTGCCCTGACCGAGCCATTTTGAGCTTCATAAGAATATGGTGTTTCTGGGAGGGGTATGGTTCCTTCATTACTTATTCCTATCTCGAACGTATCACGATTTAAGGGGTAACTAGCGAGTAAAGTAAACTCTGAAGGAGGCTAAGGGTTTCAGATTTCAGAAGGATGAAAAGGGTCTCTGTAAGAGAGAAATAGCCTCCTGCTTTTCTTCTTATATGAAGGGCAAAACGGAGGGTATTTAATCTGTCCAGATTTCCAAGCAAATCTATAAACGAGAATGTACCCGTTCCACTTCCCCACATCGTCAGTATACCGTTGAATTTAAATAATCTCGTAAATGGAAGTCATTAAAGGCGCATTTCGGATAATCAAACGATGGAGACGCATTGTGAATGAATTCATAGGAATGTCTCGTAGTCTGGTAGGTTTTCTGGGTAGATGAAAAGACACCAGCATTAATGAAAGACAGAGTTAAATGAGCCATAATGAGGGCTTGACATTACCAAAATCCTCCTCTCCAACCATGAGGTCGGACAGCAGGATTTTGAGGGGTTATTGTGGGGCCCAATAGTTTGTGGTCCTGGCCCATTTATTCATTGGGGCCTAAGACCCGAGCCGAGAAGAGTTATAGCCTAGGATTGGTAATACAAGTACAAAATAGCCTGAGGACACAGCCGAGGATGAGGCAGTCCTCGCCATGTCCGAGATCTCACAGGAAGGAAGGGCAAAAATGGTATAGAAACAGCTTGGGAAAAAATCTAAAATATCTATGTCAATAGAAAAGGTTACGCTGGAAAGTGTAGCGACCAGGGAAAGCTACCCTTACTGTCATTCAATACTCTGCACCTGACAGAGCCATACTTTCCAGCTTTTACAACCACTCCCAACCACTCTGGGTATGGGCTGATGGGACAAGTATCAGTCTTGGAATGCCTATCCTACACGTGGACGAAGGATAAGGAATATAGGCTAATATAAAAGGAAAAGTAAGCAAACCAGAGAAAGGGCTGGGAAAAATGGCCAAAAACCAGAGCCTCCCAGCCCGCCTCCAGGAGAAAGACTCCTATGGCGAGAACGCCTTAGTCATGTATGAACACCACGAAAAACCTACCGTTTGGCGACCAAGGCCTAGCCTTTCAAACCCACACTCTACAAATGATATTGTTTGGGCCTTTTACGTACGAACCCAGCACTGTTACGGGTCGTTACAAATCGCGTCCTTACATTGGTCATTAACAAATGCCCTAAGGCCATCTGTTAACCAAACTCTTATAAATATATTTGTCTAAAAATATAATTATACTGTTTTTAAATTAGATTTTGTAAGTTTGTAAATAAATTCATACGATATCAAATTGTTAATTATAATTGTTTAATAATATAAGCAATCAATTTTTAGTAAATTATTTATAATTTTAAACAAAATAAGGTTGGAGAGTCTTATTTGTATTAATTCATTATTGAAAATGATTTTATCTAATTAACTCAAACAATATAATTTCACAACTAGCAATTAATGTGAGTTTTAAACATGCACAAATCAATAATCAAGCAGTTACAAGTATGAAAAATTTTACCACTACTTTGGCTTATCCCAAAATACCAACATATAGTTGAACCTTCACTCCAATACCCAATTGGATTTAATCTTATAGTAACCTTCTTTCCTTTAATGCACAAATCTCCAATTTGTGATTAACCCTTTGCACGGATCTCAGTACGTGACTAACTTCAACAACTTGAATGATTGTTCTTGGTTGCAAAGTTCTTCACTTCATAAACGATAAAGATCAGGAAGCACTTGGTTACAATATTCTAAGGCGTACAAATGCAGTAGCTTCTCATAGAGGAAAATAATCTCTTGGTCTCTGTATCCATGTGTGATGGCTCTTAACAATAAACCTTATATATGTCTAGGGTTGTGAGAAAAAAAACCCTAAACAAATACATCAATATGGGCCCAAATTCAGATCTGAAAATTCTGAATTCGTAAAACTCGATATATCTAGTGTCGAGCTTGCCCAGTAAATCTCGATAGATGCCTTTTGTTGAGCTATCTGTCGAGCTTTAATAAAATAGCTTTTTTTCACTTGTTTCTTGGATCAATCTTCATGTCTTTAATACAACCATTTAATATGTATCAAACCCAACTTAAATCTACCCAATTTACAATTAAAATGCATTTTGTCAAAGGATTAGTTAATCACATAAAAAATATGACCTAACAAACAACCCTCACTCTTCTTTTCTAGCGGAAACAAACACCACTTCATTTAATATTGTTTCATATCTTTATTTATTTATTTATTTTATAAGGTTTCATGTCTTGTTAATATTATATTAACAAAATTGCACTTTTATCGACTTACAAATGCTTACGTTGTAAGAAAATTATTCATGTTATGAAAGAGCTTGATGCATGCATGTCGAATGCCTTGTGTAGGCGAATATCCAAAATGACGTAACTGATTTAAGTGTCAATGTTGCTAGGATATCATATTTGTATATCTTGAGTTTATTATTTGTATATTTTGATTTTAGCTAGGAGGGTAGGTCTGCTAGGACGTAAGCCATGAATTCCGCCAAAAAAGGAAACAAATTAAAAGAGTTTCTGGACATCGAGTCATAACTTGTGCATAGTGATCTGGTGAAGCTAGCATATATATGCACAATTTTGATTATTGAGTCAAATTAAGGCCAGCTGTACATCGATATATCGCTAATATTGATAATCCATGCATGCTTGAGCTGTACATATATATGACAGTCCACAGATGAGGAGAAAATTGGCCTCTGTCCTTTTTAAAAAAACAATCTAGCAATTTTCCCAATTTCCTAAACTATTCTTTTGAAACTCAATTTTCTAAAAATCAAATTTCAGTTTAAAACTTGATTTTTGAACAATTGAGTTATAACAAACTGAAAATAAAAAAATAAAAAAATCTGGAGCCCTATAGTGGCGTTTTAAGGAGTCCTATAGTGATGTTTTAAGACTCTATAGTAGCGTTTTGGAACTCAAGCTCCCTGAACTCGAGTTCCATGCAATTTTTTTTTATTTTTTTATTTTTTAAGTTTAATCATCCCATATCTGTAGTGACTTTTTAAGGACCCTATAGTGGCGTTTTGAAATTCGATTTTTGGACAATCGAGTTATAACAAGGACATTTCACTAATTAATTTGGAAAATATGGTAAAATGCTAGATTTTTTTTCTTTTTTTGAAAGGGTCATTTGCCCATTTTTCTCCCCCACAGACGATTCTTCATTCCTCAAGCCAACGCAGAGCGATTACCTTTTCAATTATCTTATAGCTTTTTTCTGATCCTTTTCTAAAATGGCTTTCAAAGCTATGCTCCTTTTGTTCACCACTCTTCTTGTGGTCACCACAAGAGTATGCATGTCTCTCTCGCTCTCTTAGCTAGGTTTATTTTTTATTTTTTATTATATATATATATATAAGAAGAAGCTAATTTTATCTTTCTGTCACACATTTAACGGATAAATTACCAAAAACTACATTTTTTTGTCTCATATTTAACAAATAAACTACTGAAAACGAAACTGATACTTATTTGCTCCATATGGCATGGTTATCTTAATTCATGATAATGTTTGTCCTTTCTGTAGGTTTCATGTCATGACGATGAACTCTCAGAGGCACCCACTCATCCACCAAATCGACATCATCCATCTCATGGTCCTCGTCATGCACATCCACCAAAGGCCACCCGCCACTTATGCACATCCACCAAAGGCACACGCTCATCCACCACATCATGAACATCATTGCACCATCTCGAGCTCCTCATCATGCACAGCCACCAAAGGCACACCCCTTCTTTTGCACCACTGCCCCCATTGAAGTCAGCACATGGTAAGTGTTAAATACATGTCTTTCCTCATTATACAAAAATTGCAAATCAACTTTTTTTTTTCAATGATATATTTATAAAGTAATTGTGTATGTTTTGTGGTTGATTTGGTGAACAGATTGCACACCTGTGTGTTTTGAGAGATGCAACCCAGGTAAAGGGAAGAAAGAGTGCGAGAGAGCATGCACGAGATGTTGTAAACAATGCTTGTGTGTTCCACCAGGACCACGCGGTACTAACTTGGAAAAATGTGGCAAGTGCTTCTTCGAGGTGACCCATCACGGCCAAATATACAAGTGCGCTTGAAGCAGCCTATAATATATCATCACTTGCTGGTTATATTGATAAGTCTGCAATAAGTATTAATTTCAGCAATAAAGTTTGTAATAAGTATCATAAAGGTGTGAAAATAATTTGTTTTTAAGTGTACTTTCTACTATTTAATTTCCTCCAGCAATAAATTTGTCCATATAGTGTTAGGCCAAGACTCTTGTATACCATGGTGCGGTGCCTACCATATATTCCCATATAGAATTTCAGATATTAATATATTTACCAGATTTTCCTTATATATAAATGAATTTCCAGTGTCCTTTCATCTACTTCCTTAAAGCAATCAATTTCGCATGCATATATATATATATATATTGAACTGAGCTATTTATAAGCAGTTTAAGCTCAACTAGGAAAAAATACTAGTTTATTTTTATTTGTTTAGCAAAGAATAATCCAAGTTCTAGCCAAGGTTTGCCTCAATTATTAAATGAGCTAAACTTAAACTTTTTTTTTTGAGTGAGAGTTTCAACTTATGGTGTCTGCTCCTGATGATAACTTTTTATCATCAGACCAAGACACCAATCAGTTTTTAGTGTAGACTGGAATTGAACCCCAGATCTCTTATTTAACCATCAGAGACTTTACTAGTTGAACTAGCTGGAACCCACAGCTAAACTTAAACTTAATAAAAAATTTAAAAAAATATATCCTAAACTGAAGTCCTTAAAGCATCCATTAACTTTTTAATATTTATAAATATGTAATATTGGATATACTTAAATTGATTCATGTTCATAAGCTTGTTTACAAACATGTTATTAAGTTTAAGTTTAGCTTGTTTGTAAACAAGCTTATGAACATGAATCAATTTAAGTATATCCAATATTACATATTTATAAATATTAAAAAGTTAATGGATTCTTTAAGGACTTCAGTTTAGGATATATTTTTAAAAACTTTTTATTGGAAAAAAAAAAGAACAAAAAAGTAACTAATTTTTTTTTCCAATAAAAATTATATCAAAATCTTCCTAAAATTGGTCATTAACAAATGCCCTAAGGACATCCATTAACTAGACTTTTATAAATATACTTGTCTAAAAATATAATTAATTATATAGTCTTCAAATTAGATTTTGTAAGTTTGTAAATAAATTCATAAGATATCAAATTATTAATTATAATTTTTTAATAATATAAACAATAAATTTTTAGTAAATTATATATAATTTTTAACAAAATAAGGTTGGAGAATCTTATTTGTATAAATTCATAAATAAAAATGATTTTATCTAATTAACTCAAATAATATAATTTCACATAAAATTTATTATTAGTATAGATTTGTGATGGGTAGAAATTGTTAGTTATGGTTTTACCATAAATGAGAAAAGAATAAGTTGTATAAATGAGAAAATAAGAAGTTTATTAAGTGTGTTGTGAACAAGTTCAAGCTTATTCAATTAGAAAAAAAACCAAGCTTAAACCTTTTGTTTTTCTTTTTGGAGAAAAAACCAAGCTTAAACATATAAACTTGTAATGAACTCAAACTTTGTTCATATTTAATATAAAATTAAATAAACAATCCTAAACCTTTAATAGTTTATTAAATTAACTTGTTTACAGCTCTAAATAATCCGCCTGACATGTGTCAAATAGGACTTCATTTTTCTGGAGTAAACAACCCTCACTTTCCTTTTCTAGCAGAAACAAACACCATTTCATTTAATATTGTTTCATGTCTTTATTTATTTATTTATTTTGATAAGGTTTCATGTCTTGGTTTTATTATATTATCAAAATTGCACTTTTACCGACTTACAAATGCTTACGTTGTAAGAAAATTATTTATGTTATGAAAAATTTTGGTGCATATTTTTTTTTTTTTTTTTTTTTTTTTTTTACATCAAAGCTTGGAGCATGTTGATTGCCTTGTGTAGGCAAATATCCAGAATGACGTAACTGATTTAAGTGTCAATGTTGCTAGTATACTATATTTGTATATCTTGAGTTTACCTATTGTATATTCTGATTTTAGCTTACTTATCCTTCATCAAATTAAAATCAAGAATAATCGATATATATGTCCTTGATTTTAGTCTCATCAGGGAATTCATTGTTATTCTTTAGTAAACTCCTCTGACCTATACATTTAGATATGCATCCATTATATATATAGCTTTCATACAACTCTGCGGGTGTGCATGTTTTCAATATATAGTGGCCTCCAATAGTGCACACAAGTTCTTGAGACTAATTTGAATAATAAAAATCCATTCATATAAATAATAAGCAATATTTTATTTAAAGAATTCATAAAAAATAACATATTTTTTATATATGTTTATTTATTTGGTGTTTGCCTGAATAAGTCATTTTATGATTTTCTTTGTAGAAATCAAAATTCCACTTATAATTCGCATAAAAAGAATATTAATAGTTAGGCAAGCCTTAAGCACAGCTTATATGAATTATGATATTTTAGTTAATGTAAACCAATATGATTATGATCAAATTGTAATATTTTTAAAACTATATTGTGAACTTATTTGCACTTGAAATTCAACATTTTATCTCGAAAACTATATTAGACTCTGTCATCCATTATGTGATTATCCTTATATTTTATTACTTATATACAAATCTTCCAAACGAATAATAAATATTACATTATAAATTTACTCTTCTTTTATCATTGTTTATCACTTCAAAGATATGTAATAATAATAATGTTCTTTTCTAATCTTTTTTATTAAAATTATTTCTTTTTTCAACATTTTTTTTTCTTTTATAGGTTTTGAACCTTTAATAGACATTGATAAAATATAAATGATTTTTTTTTTTTTTAATTACGTTTTTATGTAAAAGAACAAATATATATATATATATATATATATATCTTGCCTGTGCAACCCCAGATCTGCTTGTCATATCTTGCCTGTGCAATATTGTTAGTCCAATACATGCCAGCGTGTGAAGCCAGCATTGTGCCACATCAATGCCAAGTCAATACCACTACATCATCAACCATGTCGTTTGTCATACTAACAAATTAAAAATGCTAGTGACATAAAATAATTCATAATTTTTGTCACAACTCGTCATGTGGCAAGTTGTGAGTGGTGGAAATAATATAATAGGTCCATGTGAGTTCACATTTTCACCACTCATAACTCATTACATGGGTGAGTTATGACAAAAGTTGTGAATTATTCTGTGGCACAAGCATTTCTCTTAAAATTTGAATAATTATTAAAAGAATTAGTCATATTTGAGCATTTTGGGATCCATACTTTATAGATGCATGTAACCATATATCTATTATGTTAGAATATTGGTTGAGTGGTTAAATTCACAATTTTCTAATAATTTAATTTTTTGCAATTATCTAATATGTTTGATCTCACTTATTAAGAAGGGGTTTGAACCCACACGTGATGAAATTATTAGAATATTGGTTGAACAATTAAATTCATTAGTTTTTAACAGTTTAATCTTTTGAAATAATTGGTAATTTAGAATTCAAATTATCTGACAAAGTCAAGAACGACTAGTACTAAAGGATCTTTCTAGGTCCATCTTTGAGTAAACCTAACAGGAGTATTGGACTGATCATTTTGATTAATGCAAATGGCTTGGAATGTGATGAGGCATCACATGCACATGCAAAGAGTACGAGAAATTAAGAAGCCCACTTGGCACTGGCACTCATGAAAAACGTCTTGGTGATGACTCTTAGCCAGTTGTGATCCTAGGTTTTCTAAATATGTTAATTCAGATTTTGATAAATTTCTTCTTGACTCGCGGGAAACAACTTGACAGAATTTTATATAAGTCTTAGATATGCCTAAATCCACGTAAAGAGTTTATCTGCGATATACTACTATTGATCTTTAATTTGGTCTAGTTTGGATAACACTTTCCTACGTAGAAACCTTTTTAGTCTACAAGATTTATAGGCTCTATCTCAAAAAATAATAAAAAATAAAGATTTAGAGGATCATGTTACCATGGCGCATCTCTTCGTTTATGATTTTCTTTCATTGACCCCAGAATCAAAGGTTTATTGCACAATTAGGGTAGCCCTCATCAAAGCCGGTTACTCATTGGTACAACCATGCAGAAATAGGAAAATTATTAGGTACTCTTAGAGTACCATAAATGTGTATTCTCCATCTCACATAGATGGTGAGTCCCACTATGAATTTAATTAGTAGTACCCACCATTTATGTGAGAGAATGAGAAAATACGCATTTATAATATTTCAGGAGTACACAATAATTTCCCGCAGAAACATTACCAAAAGAGTATTGCATTATTTCACCTTTTTTTTTTATATTCATTTTTTATGTTAAAATGTGTACAGTTATTTATGTATTAATTGTAGATATGTATGCGAAATAATTGATGTGAACAAGTGTGAAAGAATATTTAATCAAAATTTTTATTGTGGCATATTTTGATCATCACAAGTATCCTGTTTAAGAAATGTGACCGGCCTCTGAGGTTCACTGACATGGCCTCGTATTATCGTATATTAATTAAGTTGAAAGCTAGAATTGCTCATAATCATGTTACGAAAATGATAACGTGGAGTCTAACCTTAAATCTCAGTTATTCAAGGCAGACAAACAACCTAGAAGGAAGGTCAGCTAGCACGTAAGCCATGTTTTCTGCCAAAAAAGGGGGGAAATTTTTTTCTGGAAATCAAGTCATAACTTGTGCTAAATGATCTGGGGAAGCTAGCATGCACAGTTTTCATTGAGTCAAAGACCAGCTGTGTAGTTATATCACTGTATCCATGCATGCTTGAGCTCTATTTATACCACAGTCTACTGATGGTTCTTCATGCCTTAAGTCAACATCGAGATCCAGTGACTACCTAGCCTTCCAATTCTCTTCGCTTTTTTCTGATCTTCTTCTAAGATGGCTTTCAAAGCTCTGCTCATTTTGTTCGCTACTCTTCTTGTGGTTACAACAAGAGTATGGCTCTCTCTTACACACTTCAGAATACTGATTCTTTGTATCATTCCATTAATCACAGATCGTTACATTGTTTTTCTTTGTAAAAATACTCATTCTACCTATTTACTTCCTATATATGTTTGGTTATCTTAATTTATAGTAATCTTTGTCCACTTTCTGTAGGTTTCATCATATGGGGAGGAAAACCGTGCACCCGCGCCATCGCCAAAGCCACACGCTGTGCCCCCAGTTGGGCCACCCACTTATGCACCACTGCCCCCATTGACGACAACAAAGGGTAAATGTTAAACACACGTCTTTCGTAATTATACAAAAATTGCACATCCACTTTCTTTTCTTTTTTTTTCTCATGATCTATTTTTGTAGTAATTGTATGTTTTGTGTGTTTGTTTTGTGGTTGATTTGGTGCACAGGTTGCACACCTACATGTTATGAGAGATGCAACACAGGTAAAGGGAAGAGAGAGTGCCAGAGAGCATGCACGAGATGTTGTAAGCAATGCTCCTGTGTTCCACCAGGTCCACGCGGTACTAACTTGGAAAAGTGTGGCAAGTGCTACTCCGAGGTGACCTATCACGGCCAAATCTACAAGTGCCCTTGAAACGGCCTATTATTTCTTATAATTGCTGGTTCTATTAATTAACTAAGTCTGTAGTGACTAGGTCAAATGGGTGAAAAATAAGGAAGCATTATCTCCATTTGAGAAAAGAATCCATTTCATTTCATTGTTTTCTTTTAGTGTCAGCAATAAATGTGTAAGTAGTGCTATAGGCCAAGACTTGTACCGTGCTGTCTACTAAATATTCCTATTAATTTGCTGTTTCAGACATTGATATTTCTACTTGTTTTCTTCATATATTATATATTTGTAGTAGTTTTCCTTCTAAATGTGTTTTCCTGTATCCATTCTTGTACTTCTTGAAGCAATTAATTGAAATACAAATATTTATATTTATGCCAATATGTTGCAATGTTATCTGAATCTATTATGTATTTATGTTCAGGTGACTGTTATTCTTTGAAAGATACCGATGTGGCCAATGACCCAATTGGTCTGCCCTTCCCTAGCCATAGGTATTAGAAGGCCTGAAGGGTAGAGGAGGGGTTCGTGTACTAAGTTTAGTATGGGTGATTTCTAACTATTTCACCAAAAATAAAAAAAGAAAGAAACATATTTTTAATGTAAACAACGTTTGATCCCATGTCCTTTATTTAATACTAAAAGACTTTATCTAGCTCAAATCAATATTCTTGACACTTATTGGTGATAATTTTTTTAATCTAATGACATTATGAATAGACTTATGGCCTGTTTGGATGGAGGGGGAGAAGTGGAAGGAAGTAGAGTAGAGTTAACTAAAAATAAGCTAATTTTGTACTAAATCTATTCTATTTTACTCTATTCCCCCTCTCTCTCCCTTAATCTAAACGGACCATTAGGAGTAAGGAATGAGCTACATGCACTATGGGTAAGGAGAGCATCCCCACTCCCCCCTTTTAAATTTTGGAAAAAAATGAATTTTTCCTTTAGAAAATTTATATTCTTAGCTTTCCCCATCCTAAAATTTTATGAGTAATTATTTTCTTTCTGAAGAAAAAATGTATTAAATTTTCCAAATCTAATGTTCAAGAAATCCAACTTTTAAGAAAATAAACGTGATATTATAAATGAGAATAAAACTATACTTATATCATACAGACAATATAATTAAGTGTATAATATACATTAGGCATATGTGTGGTTATATTATGTATATAATTAATTGTATTTCACATATTAAAATCTGTCCACCGATTAACAAGTCTTAGATCCATCCCCTACTAATACAAGGAGTAGATTGCACTCTCTTTCAGTAAGACTGGATATTGATAGAATATGAATTTTAATTATCGATATAAGTTTAAAAGATCAAACTTAAGTAAACCAAGTTACAATTTATAACACCTTCACTATCAATTTCTTTTTTCAAACTCCTTTTTTTTTTTTTTTTTTTTTTTTTTTTTTTTTTTGCCTTCAATGAACTAAAATCCTAACTATAGTGTTGGTTTTATTTGAAGACATGTCCTTGATGGCAAGTTTTAATTAGCTCTGTCGTCAAGTTGATTTCAGACCAAAACAGCAGAATATGTTAAGAGATTTGAAGCCCTATCCTGACAAATGTTTCTCTTGTAATCAGGTGAATCTTTTGATAAGGTTTTTTTAATTTATTTTTTATTTTTTTATTTTTTTTTTATTTTTTTATTTTTTTATTTTTTTTTATAAGAAAATCAGGTGAAGTTTTCACAATGTTCATCAGTAGAATTTTATAAAGATAGCCCTATAAAGAAAATTGACTTCCGGGGTCCCAAAGAGTACTGGGCGTGTATGGGCCATATGGGCCATATCTTTTTATGCTAAAAAGATACATATTTTGCCCATATCTTTGTATAGATAACCATGAAAACAAGCAAGCATTGGTTCTGTTACATTAAAGATGCGTTTGGATATCGCTTATTTTGTTAAAAACTGAAAATAATAAAAAAATAATTTCTGAATTACTATTCACACAAAAAATATTATTCATTTGCCTGTTTGCACTGTTCATGGGACTGTTCATTTGCCTGTTTGCATTGTTCATGTCCCATGAACAGTGCAAGAGGTGCTAGTCCTAAAAAAAAAAAAAAAACGCGTCTGCGTGAAAACGCAAATGCAATCCAAATGCTACCTAAAACCAACATATTGATGCCGCTAAAAACATATTACAGGTAACATACCCGTTATATGAGAAAAGTTAACCGAAGTTTTAAGGACATTAGTTTATGAAATATTTTTTTATAAGAAAAGAAAAAAGTGACTAATTCTTTTACAGCTTTTTATATTTTCTAAAAAGTAGTATATTAAAACTTTCTTAAAATGATCTATTAACAAATATCATAAAGTTAAATGACACCTATTAACCGGATTTTTAATTATTTTGAGACAATATTTTTGAGTTGTTGACGCTCATTTTGGAAAAGCCCAATAGCAGGAAGAAACCCAACAATATGGGCAGAAAAGAGTTAGTAAATTAAGAGAAAAACCATTAATCCCAAATGGTAGGAATAATAGATCATAAGCCCACAAAATGATAAATGGGCCTCGAAGGAAGCTAGCGGGCCTAAAGGATCCCAGAGAAAGAAATAGTAAACTCATGGGCAGTAGAAAAGTAAGAATGGGCCAAAACAGACCCGAAGTAATGAAGTAAGTGAGTAAAGGGTTAATGGAAAGCCCATGAATCCCAAGGATAAAGGATATGGTAATTAGGCCAGGAAAACCCAAAAGAGTTAGCAAAACCCCATGGGAGTGCAGAATTGGAATAAACTGAGGATGCCCAAGGAAAAAAAATGGGCTAAGGATGCTCAAGGAGGAAGAAATGGGCCGAGAAAGCCCGTTAGCAATGGAATGGGTCAAGGAAGCCCAAGTAGCATGAATGCAGGCACAATGACAATGCTGGGTCACTGTAATTAAGTGAAAGAAAAGCATGCAGCAGTCCTAAAAGAGGCCCAGCAAGCACGAGTCAAATAACACCACAGCAGGAATAACAGAGTGGCATGGCAAGAATGCTAGCAAGTTTACGGATGGAGCAAAAAGTGGGCTAAAGAGAAAAAAGCCCACAATCAAGCAAGGCCTAACCCTTGAAGGAAGCAAGTCATAAAGAATGGAAGATCAAAAAACAGTTCACGCCACAAGAGGTCAAGGATGAGTGGTGAAATGCATAGATGAGCCTTTAGACCATGGCAAACGCATGAGGAACAGACAAGCTTTGAACATACATGAAAGTGGAGTACGCGCAAGGCCCAGACACCACCAACTTATACCCAGCCAATACAAGAGTGGTGGGTCATGGGTCAGAAGTAAGTGAGGGTATGGTCTAGCGACGGGGGGAAGGGGGAGCCTATTTTGGGGTTCCTGCTCAAACTTTTTTAAGAGAAATGTCCTGTTGGGATGACATACCACCCAAAAGAGGGAAGGGTGAATTAAAACCACTAAGTGCATGCCATGAGGGATAGTGAAAGAGGATGCCCACCTTGTTTCGGATGAAAATGCCACGATGAACAAGTAAACAAAACAATTTTCTTTCTCTGGTAATGGGGAGTCGCATGGATAAAACAGGTAAGTGGTGATGGTTAGGCAGCTAACAAACTAGTGAGTGGTCTGGAAGGACACCCACACCCAGACAAAAGTGGTTAAGGGGTAAAATAGTAAAAAACCAGTCATGGCAGGCAGTATATAAAGAGCATCTGCCGTGCATAGTAGGGGGACCAACACAAAGCAACAATCAAAACGAGAGATTCACAACATTACAACAACAACAGTCACCACTATAACACACGAGTAAGAACTAGAAAGAAAATAATGGAAAAGTAGAGTAACACATGAGTAAGAACTAGAAAGAAAAGAATGGAAAAGTAGAGTAACAAAACGGAGAAAAAAGAAAGAGAAAGTTAGGAAGAAAAATAGAGAGAGAATAGAATGGCAGGCATGCACCAATAGGCTAACTCTTTCTCTCCCTCTAAAAGCCTACCCTCTATTAAGGATTAAGGATTTTCTAGATATAAGCCATTTAGCCCCATTCTCTCAAAGTGAGTAATTTCTACAGCAGGATCTTCCTGTGAGGTTATTCACATTAAGGGAGTGGTTCACTCTTTGGTCTTAGTTCCATAATGCAACTAAGCACGGCATACTAGCCATTCATTCTTTGCTTTTATTGATTAAGTACCAGTATTATTTCTCTTTTGCCTTTGCCATTTCATTTATAATGTATTTCATGGTGTTGTGCCGTCCTTTTTCTTTATTTTGATTGAGAATCCTTTACTTATTCTATCTAACAGCAAGTATATTTCCTTTATTGTTGTCATATTGTATTTGCTTGCCATAACTCTTTTGTAACAGTCTCATCTGCCATGGGTATATGACCAAAGTTTCAAGAAAGGGGATTTAGTTTGCACACAAGCCGGTCTGAGGTGAGTTGCAATTGGACCGGTCCTGACTCTTTGACCCTGAACCTTTGGGCCGTAGTGTGACAAGAGGCAGCCCAGCCCACAATCTCAGAAAGGCCCACCACATGAGTTAAATATAAATATGAACTACGACCCTCAAGTAAAAATTGAAAATGCATGCTATTTTGTAATTGATAAATATGTCCATCTGGTGAAGCTATACTTTGTAAGAGATACCCTTGCAAAATTACAATCCTACCGGGAGTGGTCTGTAAATTTTATTGGATTATTTTATGCAAAATCTTATTCTTTTTTTAATTAAAGTCTAAGCTCTACTCATTAATTTACACCAAGTTGAATCCTGCATCCTGCAAACCAAAGAAAATAAAATTGTATAATTAATTAATGACCTAAACTAGATTACAACTGGCCTACAATCGTCCCATAGTTGTGGCGCATAGATATAAGGGAATCATATATGCATAGAAGTAAGTAGTTTCTCAAATTGTAACTCATTGTACTTGAAAAAATCACATAGTGTGCAAAACACTTGTGAATGTTTAGACCCCCAATTAAAAATTATCCAATACAAGCTTATATTCAAACAATGTATGTGTGGAATATGAAATATAAGCAATACCCAAATATGCAAACTACTCAAACCCATATTTTAATCACAACTCAGCAGTAATTAAAAGCAAAGAGTAAGGGATACAGAGAAGCAAATACAAGATAACACCGGCAAGTGTTATCAAAGAGAAAACCAAAGAACTCGGCGAAAAAATCTCCGCCCCCCTCCAAGTAGTAAAATGATCCATTAGAAAATCAGTTGGGATACATGAACAACAAAAGATCCTCCAAGCCTAATCTACCCGAAGCACCTAAGCCCTTCAAGCTTCTTACTCTAACAAGATTACGCCTAACCACGTCTTTTCTAGCTTATCGGATCCCACAATTAGCTCATTGCATCAACCAATATGAATTAGTTCTCTTTTGAACTGCTTCCCAAATACCAAGAACCTTCTCACTACTTTGAATTTGGTGAGGTTAAGATTTGGCTTAAGATCCTCTCATGGGTATGACAATGAAGAGGGTGAGAGTAGAGGAATTTGGAGAATCAAATGTATAAGATTGTGGATGAATCAATCTTGTTGTTCTTTAGGGTTTTTCTCTCAAAATTCTCTCTGGAAACTCTCTACATTTCGCGAGTATGAGAGTATTTATAGTAGGGTATGAGATGGAATGTGAAAAATCAATTTTTAGCAAAACATAGTGCACTGGCGACTCACTTCGTGACTGGAATAAGTTGCGAGTTCTAGTCGCCAATTACTAGACTAGCCAGATTGTACTTTTTGTCTTGTAGTGATCCAGCTGTCCTAACACTTCAACTTACTGCATGCTTCATATGTGTGCTAGATTTTGGCAAGTCCCCACTCGCAAGTCAGTCGCGAGTTACTTTTTGTTGCACATTCTTGATCAAATCTTCACACACTCTCTCTCACACAACCCTTACATTATTCCCACATAAATACAAGGTTTCTAAATGCTAAATTATAAGCAAATTTGGCACGGAATAAAACCAATACATAGTTGAATAAATTCAACTTTACAATACGTAACTAATGAAAAACTTAATGAATGAAAATGGCAGGATATATCTTTGACAAGCAATGGCAATGACAATGGCAATGGCAATGACAATGGCAATGGTTAGGTGATTAGATTCATTATATTTTTTAATACAGAAAACCTTTATAACAACTAGTAATAATATTATGATATCATAATAGATAGTACTAAATTTCTTGTCCTAAATTTAAGAAAGAAGCAAAATTTTCCGTATGTATTAAATGTCAAGTGAAATTATACACACTATTTTTTATTATCAGTTCATGTTTTGTTCGATATTCAAATTGATTGATATGTTTATCTTTGCGTGGATCAACTAAAAGCAAAATGTGCCATATATGACATATCTTTGTAAGATAATTATATATGAAAAACCAGCAGTGGTTCTGGGAATGGTACTTTAAGATTGATAAAAGATGCATTTTTTTTTTTTTTTTGGGGACAATTTGTGAATCGAATATGTGCAACCTATGAAGCGTAAAATATGTCCATCTAGGCCTAGGGAAGCTCTCACATCGATATGCTAATACCAACTAGTCTAGCTTTAAGCGGACAATCCAAGCTTTAAAAAAAAGCTAAAAATCCCATTCTATTATATTAGATCTCTCCTGTTTCCCAAATCCTGAAATTGCAATTAAATATATATTTTACAGTTCAAAAGCTGTATTTTATTTTATTTTCTTTTTTTTAAGAATACTAAGTATTTTTTAACACACAAAAGGAGAGGGAAGAAGAATATTCAAAGCTGTATCTCGGTTCAAAGTTTTGGCGGTTCATAGAAGATGGCAGTCACCTCTGACCTGTATTTATTTTTATGGAAGCCATTCATCAAAAAATAATACTCTTCTTCCCATAATAGATGATCATTTGTCATTTTTTCTTTCCCAAGATAATGAAACTTTCTAACCATAAAAGTTCAATTTTCTATGCTATCTTTATTTTTCTTTTAAAAACTTAAACTAGATTCTTATAAAAGAGGTTTATGAGCATTTGCAGTAGTGTAGTTATATTGCTATATTGCTATATTTTAGCCCCTCAAACACTAAAATGATGCTACAGCAGTGGAGCTAAATTTATTTTTTTTTAACTTCATTGCTATAGTGCACATCTATAAATAAATGTGCACTATTCATGAGATCTAAAAAAAATTATTTTATTCTACCAGCCGGATTATTTTATTAACACCGTGCCTCTCTCTCTCTCTCTCTGAAAGCTCTCATCCCATCTCTCAAAACTCTCTCAACGTTGTGCTCCGGTCGCTAGGTTGTGGTTGTGCTCCGGCCTCGTGGATCGAAGTGGCTTTTTGTGGATCGTGGTTGTGCTCCAGCTTCTTGGATCGAAGTGGCTTCCCTTACCTCCACTTCACCACTGGGTCGTGGTTGTGCTTCGGTGTGTGTTGGTATCGGGGTTAAGATTGGTGTGTGGTTTCGACGTTTGGGTAGTTGGATTTAGGTTTGGTGGGTTTCGACGTTTGGGTTGCTGAATTTCAGGGGTCACGGTGGAGATGGTGGTGGTGGTGGGTTGTTTTGTTGGTGGTGGGTCGTATCGGCGTGGGTTCAATTTGTGATTTGTGGCTATGGGTTTGTTTTGTGGTGTGCTGTAGGTTTGTTTTATGGTGGCTGTGGGTTTGTTGGTGGTGGTTGTGGTTGTGGTTGTTGGTGGTGGTGGTCTTTTTTTTTTTTTTTTTTGCTGTGGACTGGTGGTGGTGGTGGTGGTTGTGGCTGTGACTGATGGTAGAGGTGGTTATGGTTGGTGCTGTGGATGTTTTTTTGGGTAGTGGGATATATTATTTTATTGTAGTGGTTATATTATTTTATTGTAATGTTTATAGTATTTTATTATGTTGAAAGTTAAAATAGATCCACTGCTACAATATGTGTGTAGGTAAAATAGATAAAATAACTTTTGGTGGAACTAAATATCTAAATTTTTAGCTTCACTGCTATGGATGCTCTAAATAATGTTTTACGAAAATCACTTTTCTTTTCTTTTTTATCAATAGTCATATTATTTGATTCTAAAGAAAAAATAGTCATTTTATTAAAAAAAAAAATTAATTGTGAAGTGAAAAATGTAATTTACATATATATTGTTGGGTAAATAAACACCTTGGAGAGATTTCTTAAATCATTAATATAACATATAAAGACACACTTTAACTCAAAAAGCTAAAACCCCAATGGGTATGTGCTCAGTTATGTTATATTAACTACTCATTCTTCTTATCTTTATTCAATGTAGGATTTCACTCACAAGTGTATTCCCAACAATCTCCCCCTCACGTGTGAGTCTCTACTTTTCTTTGCGCTTCAAGACCGCACTATGGGCCATGAATAAATCTTACTCGCTCCCCCTTGAATAATGATTTTTTTTTTTCACTAGTGCATCATCCATGGGCCTCTATGTGTTAACACCACACGTCTTTTATCTTCCATGGGAACCTCGCATCTCATCGTTATCTAGCACCATTGACAATAATACTCCTTTGTTGGGCCTTTTCTAAGATTGTTTGTGTAGGCTTTATGGGCTTGCTTTGTGCAATATATCGTCCCCACTTCAACTGCAAAAGGGACTCGCCCCTACTCCATTTACGAAAGGGCTCCAAATATACACACCTCATTCCTGCTCTAACTACGAAATGAACTTCAATAACCTTGTCACCTTTACCCCACACAACTATGGGCTCTGATACTGCTTGTTGGGGAGATAAACATCTTGGAGAGACTCCTTCAAAGGATATTACCATCGAGAAGCTGGAGTTGTGTGTAGCTTCAATTGGTCTTCTAGCTTGAGAACAAGAGGATAAGTTACAGTGATGAGAGATTGTGTTTGGAGGTATACGGTTGATGTTAGTGATTGAATTTGAGATTTTTTTTTTTTCTTATAACAAGTGAGAGAGGAGTTTGAACTCAAGCTCTTCTCATAGAAAAAGCCAAATAATGCTGTGGATGAGTTAATACCACTTAGTCATATTGTCATAGACTCACAAGACTCTTCGACTACTAAGGATCTGTTTGGAATTTGTTTATTTTGCTGAAACTGAAAACTTTTTGCTGAAAGTACAAAGGTAAAAGTTAGCTGAAATAGTGTAGTGAAACTCATGAATAGTAGCAAAAATAAGCTGAATAGTAAAATAAATTGACAAAAAATAAGCTATTCAAATGCAACCTAAGTATTTAAGAATATAGTCAAAGCAGATATGCACAAAATTGTGACACAATATTTTTAGAGACACAATTTTTGCCATAATTTTGTGCAAAATTTGCTGATCAAATAGTCAACTCTAAGTTGATTATTCAGAACTCACAGCTCACTTTAACAAGTCTTGCACAAAGTTATGACAAGCACTCTTAATTAAGTGAGCTTACTAAACTGTACTTATATGCAGTTGGCTAGGTGCCTCCAAATATTCCTTCCTGTCCTGTGATGCTTTTCATTAAGATTTAAGACCTGTAAGCATCGTATCAAAAAAAAAAAAAAAAAAAAAAGACCTGTAAGCAATGCAACCTTGATGACAAGTAACCAGAGCAGGGGTTCTAGCAATTGTGTAGCCGAGGAAGAATGAACCCTGTTCAACTGCAACAGTTTACATGAAGATTTTTCTAGATTCTAATATATGTGTCCACCCAGACAGATCATGGCCAATGGACATAGACAATAATAATGTCAATAGTACTCTTTTGTTTGTAACATTGTATGTTTATTGCATAGGTGGGCCAACTTTGCCAGACCTCACGCATGCCCTACCTCCTGCTGCCCAGACATCATTTCTTCACTTTAAAGTTTGCCCCGGGATCTGTGATTTATAATGAATTATGATGTTTTGCTTCCCATTATGCTTTTTAATTTTTCTAATTTTTGGAATTTTAAGTGATGATCTTATTCTCTTGATTTTAGGTATTTTTTAAGATTTCACTAATAAAGTAAAGTTTCTATGTATGCTACAATTTTTTATTTTTGGGTGCAGATTATTATTGTTAACTGTAGTCTCTATTTAAGAATATTTTTAAATCTTTTTTTTTTTTTTGGGTAAAAAAACAAGTGTTCCATTCCATGTTTATCAAATTTTCTTTTTGAAAGTTTCCCTATTATTTGTTGGGTTATTTACCTGCTCCACTGTCACATGTCAATATATTCCTAAAGTCATCACCCAGGAACCCACTTGGAGGGTTGTACCTCTTCTAAAGCTTCCAGGGGAGGACCCGGGGGAGTTGTCATGGTTATAGCTAATATTTTAAAGTCACCACCCATGTCAAGTTTAGACCCGAAGATTTAATGAGGAATATTGTGGTTTAACCGTCCCAGCAAGTATCTTCTACCTGGTCAAGAATAGATTTTGTTATATATATTGCATATGAACCAATTCAGTTGCATTTAACATTTGACATACAGTTCATTAATAGTTAAATCACTGAGAATAACTTGCACTTAATTACTTCAAAAATCAAAATACAAATTTTTCTTTGAAGGGAAGTTACCTTCACTTTTTTGCTGTCTTGATCCCACAACTTTTTAACTTTTATTCAATTATTGCACTAAAAGAAAAAAACTTTCATTCAATTATAGTAGGGGGAATCGTCATTTGAGATAGAACTAATTGCCAAAGTACAAATTGAATTCATGAAGTTCACAAATGCATTCAGTTATGAACAGGAGGTAAGTAAAACACTTAGTTGACCTGAAAATAAGTGAAAAAAATCACATGCAACATGTCAGTCTAGGGCCCAAGTCTAAATTGAGATTATATTAGATTATTTGTTACTTGTGCATATAAAACCGACTTCTAATCTATTTCTGAAACAACCTGAACACATTGCATCGACTTCTCCAAAATGCTCGGGGTCAAATTTGACTTATTCTGGGCATTCAGGCATATACATTTTGCCGTGTTATAAACACATTAGTGCAAGCTTTTTAAAAAAACACAAAGTAGTACTAATGGATCTTTCTGGGCCCATCTCTGATTGGATCTAACTGGACTGATATCATTTTGACTAATGCCCAATGGCATAGCATGTGTCACCACGTGAAAAGAGCAAGAGATAAGAAATATTGAAATACCACTTGCACTCATGGAAACATCTTAGTGAGGACTCTTGGCCTGTTGTAATCTTAGGTTTTCAACCTAGGATACTCTATTTAAGTATTTGGATTCGTTTTTTCTTGACAGGAAACATCTGTATGGCTTATATAATATAAGCACATGCCCTAAATCCACATAAAGAGTGCTTATTAATTCTTCAATATTATATTGACCTTTTGTTCTAATGAGTTTGAATGGTACTTTTGTAGTAGTGACCACAATTTAAAAGATCAAAAAGTTCATGATACATTGATACCCCATGCACCTTGGTAGGGTTAGAGATAGGTCATCCCAATGTTTTATGATCTTCTTTCATTGACATAAAAGTTTAAATTTTGATGTACAATGATGTTATCCAATCCTCCACCACAACCATTATACTTGCAAACCTTAATTAATTAAGGTCAATCAATTAATTAATGGGTTTCAATTAATTTACCTGGATTAAGGGACTTGAAATCAAATCTTACCTCGATTAAAATGAAATTCATTAATATTTTGACCTAATAGTAAGAACAATTATAATGAAAATGGTACTATAAATTCAAATATTTAGTATCATCCAAATCTTATTATATATATTTATATTAAAAAAAGCCAGCTAGCTACGTCTTGGGTACAACTCTATAGAAACATTACCCTTCAACTTTGAACTAAATTATTTTTTAGACATATACCAAAAGATTCCTGTTTAGGAAAGGTGACAATCAAGGTTCATCCACATGTCTTCCATATTGGTCAAGTGGAAAACTCTTAGTTACAAACTAAGATAAGGAGTCTAATTAACCTTGACCTCAATTATTTAAAGCACGTAAAAATTGGTAAACAACTGAAGAGGTAGGTGAGAACATTAGCCTTGTTATCAATGAGGCGTATCTTTGGTTCCGATTTTGAAAAGACACACCTCGTGTGCAGGCTAATAAATTATTGGTGTCACCGACTCTCTGATGAGTAATACATATACTAGTCTAGCAGACACAGTCATTGGGGCATGTGGGTCGGGGCTCTTAATTAAGTCACACTTGAGGACACCAATTTCAACCCAAAAAAAGAAAAAGAAAAACTGAGTTTCAGGACATGTAGCCATAACTTGTGTCTCAGTGATTTGGTGAAGCTCAAGCTGGCATGCACTGTTTGATTGAATAAAAGGCCAGCTGTAGAGATTTCTCTCTCCATTTTTTAGCACTATTTATACCACAGATAGTTCTGCCTTGAATCAGTATCAAGTGACTAGTAGCTTTCACATTTTCTTCCCTTCTCTTTCTAAAGATGGCTTTGAAAGCTATGCTCTTTTTGTTCACCACTTTTCTTGTGTTTACTGCAACAGTATGGCTCTCTCTCTCTCTCCCTCTCTCTCTCTCTCTCACACACACACACTTCATTTGAATCAATCTATTTGCTTCCTTTGATTGGTTTTCTTAATTTGTAGAAATCCTTATCTTTTTTTGTAGGTTTCATCTAAAGATGAGGAACTCAAGGAGGTATTATTATATAAGACAAATGTTTACATTTTTTTTTCCTCTCTCTTCAGTTGTTTCCTTTAATGGGTTTCTATATTGTTATATTTGGGCACCCTAGATTTAGATTCCTGCTAGTTTTTTGTAAGTTGTAACCTTAAGCCTCTTATTTATTTATTTATTTATTTATTTTATTTTTATTGAGGATCAAGTTGTAACCTTTAACTAAATATTTTTCTAAGCAAGAGGAGTTCTATACTTAACTTGGCCACTTGCTGATTCTTTCTTCTTTTTTCTTTTTTTCTTTTTAATTTTTAAATACTAACAAAAAAAATGGACTTTGTGATTTGGTATAGGTCACTTATGTCAAAGAGCCAGAACCAGCACAACCTCCTGCTAAGGTCCCAGTTTATGCACCACCTCCACCTGTGAAGACGCCACCATCTCAATCTCCTCCACCAAAGGCACCAGCTTATGCACCACCACCACCTGTGAACACACCACCATCTCAATCTCCTCCACCAAAGGCACCTGCCCCTGTGCCCCCAGTTGAGCCACCCACTTCTCCACCACTGCCCCCAGTGAAGTCTAAACAAGGTAAATTTCAACACAGTTTTACCAACAAGTCTGCCGAATACAATATTTTTCACAAATGTCGAGATGACAAGTTGATAATTTTCCAGTTTATCATGTTGTGGGGGAAAAAAAAGTTGTCTATAGCATTATTGAATTATTTTTTCCTCATGATATACTTGTTTTTTTTAACTTTGTTTTGTGGTAAATGTGCTATTGTATTGTGCACAGATTGTATCCCCAGATGTGATCAGAGATGTCAATTACATAACCGGAAGAGAGTGTGCATGAGAGCCTGCATGACATGCTGTGACCGCTGCAAGTGTGTTCCACCAGGAACATTTGGTAACAGGGAAAAATGTGGCAAGTGCTACACCGAAATGACCACTCACGGCAACAAATACAAGTGTCCTTGAATGGCCTATATCACTTGGATGGTTGTATTTTCTAGATCTGTAATAAGTATTGAGAAGAGGGTGAAAACATTTGGTTTTCCACGCAGTGTTCTTTTTACTAGCTAGCTACTTCCTGAAGCAATAAATTGTGCATATAGTGCTAGGCCAAGAATTGTTTTGTGGTGTTCAATACATTTTCCCATTTTGCTATATTTCAGATATTATTACATTAAAAAAAAGTATTATTTCTAAGTGGTTTTTAATGTCCTTTCTACTTCATGTATGCAAATATTTACTGGTTCTATAAGAAATATAAAACTTGTAATCCTGCTCATCAAACAAGTATGTTGCTATCCCCCTTTTTTTTGTTGAGAGACACGAATGTTGCTATCCAGTCGCCATATATGGCTAGCAAGAAATTGTGATGTACCAGAATACGAGACTCAGAGGGGAATAGAGTTAAATAAAAAGTTAAAAAAGGAAAAGAAAATCAGTGCCCAACACATTACCAAAGAGCACCTTGAGTTAACAAACAACAGGTCAACAGGGTGATGTCCGTGGAAGCGTGAAAGGGTCACCACTACTGGGATTCTCCCCCCTAGCTAGCATATCCTATAGTCCGGAGACATTTCAATTTTTACCACACAGTTCCTTAAATCGGTGCGTTCAAATAAATTGACCTTTTGCTTGTAAGTCAGATGTTCAAATAGTAGTCAAAGATCTGAGAGAGAGAGAGAGACTATACAACAACATTTCATCCAAAGTTAAGTCTATATGTTGTAGTCCAAGTATATTTCCCCCTCACTCCCTCCACACCATCTACCTATAAGAAAAGAAATCACTAATTTTATAGGTTGTATATGACTCTGTGATCTCATTCAAACATGTATACCTAAAACATGGTATGTGAGACGGGTGTGTTGTTTCTAGAGTGTTTTTGCAAAACATTCGTTAGGTAAGTTTTTAGGTACCATGTGATAGGTGTGATGTTTATTTGGGGAATAAGGAGAGAATTAATTCGATAACCGTTGAATTATTAAGTTATTAGGTGAGTACTTCGATAATTATATAAGTTCTTAAATATTGTGTATGATTGTTTTGTAAAATATGACTTGAATTAGGAGTTCAACTTGTTGGATTTGGATAAGAAAGAATCTTATTTCTTCTGAGTTATTGTTGTTTGAAGTTATCAAACTTTATTAGAAGTCTTGTCTACTACTTGATTTGGAATTCCTTTTGGAATAGGAGTGATTCTCCTTTTGTGTGTGAAAAAAAGTCTAATCCTTCTTGGTTTTGGACATACTAGCTGATTGAAGTCTCCCATATAAGTATAGCGCCATTGTGGCAAATTTATAGTGTGGGTGTAAGAAAAAGAGGCTCTTTTTTGTTTGGTTCTTTGATATTTGTGGGTTGCAATTTAGAATAGTGAAAGAGGTTTGTTGTCGCTTGGTTTCGGTTATGCGGTTTGGAGATTTGCTCTCTCTTGGTTGTGGCTCTCTCTTTGGTTTGTGCGCAATTGGTATTTGGTATTTGTGAACCTTTGATTATTTAGTTTTGTATTTGTGAGAGAGAGCTATTTGGGTGTATTTATGATTTGAGTTTATGAGAGTACATTTACACCAATTTGTATTATCCTAAATTTGTTATAGTGAAATTTGTTTGTTGTTGCTCATGGATGTAGGCTATTGTCGAACCACGTAATTCTTAGTGTTTTGTGTCCATTTTCTTTTGGATTAACTTTCTTCGTTTCTACTGATTAGTTTGGAGATCTTTCTCAAGCCTAAAATATTTTCACAATCAATCTTGGTAATTTGAGCTTCCACTATTTTACATCATGTTTCTTAAAAAAAGGATAATTGTTCGACATTATTTAAAATAGTATGTTATGTATAGTATAACTTGCTCTATCTTATCATTTAAAAGTTACCTTGACTTTTAAGTGGAGTTTGTGATGTGCTTGTTATAGAATCTCATTTCCTCTCCCTTGTGTGTGTGTTTGTATTTGGATCAATTTTTTAAACCTTTCAACTTTTTAGCTTCTCAACTTTCCCTTGTATTAAAGGTGCATTGCAACGTGCTACTATTACATTGAATCAAATCCACATAAACCATAATTTCGTTAATACTCCCTCTCAAACCCAACGTAGAATCTTAATAATGCCTTAAGTTTGAAATACAAGATCATGAAAATGCCTCAATAATGCTTTGAAGGTCGATGACCATAAATGACTGTATTGAATGGAAATTGGATTGGGTACAACGGAGGAGAAAGAATCATGAAAATTGCTAGTGATCGCAATGAATAATGACAATAAATGAATGTTGAAAAATTACCATAAAGGCTTAAGAATGGTTGCACGAGTGACTAAGAATATTACGTTAATCCTAATTGAGCCTGCAATACATTAAATAAGATTATATAAGAATATGGGAAATAAGATAATATAAGAATATTACGTTAAATAAGATTATATAAGAATATTAAGTTAATCCTAATTGAGCCTGCAATACATTTACACTTATAATTAACAAGCACCACATATATTCCGTGAGAAACCATATTTATGGATCATTTAGGCCCGGATAGCTAAAATAATTTTCTATCTCTTCGATGAAAACTACTGCTAAGGTTTTTCTGCCTATATAAACGGACCAAAGAGAAACAATACAATCAATGAGCTCTGAACATCAAAGCTACTTCAACAAAATATCACAAAACATGGCGATCCAAAGGCTTGCTTGCTCCATATTGGCTGTTTATTCACAGCATGTAGGCACTCCTGGCCTTCCACCAGTACTAGGTACTCCTGGCCTTGCACCTAGCCCTAACAACTCTAATGCACCTTTTCCATCAATACTGACTGGCTTTGTGGGTGTTGCCATTTCATTCTTTGTCCTCAAAGAAATCGCTTAGGGTCCTCCTGTCCTCGCTCCTCGCTCTTCAGATATCCTTGATGGTGTGTTGAGGTCATGCACAAGATTGTATCAATATAATATTATGTTTGATTTCATGTCTGTATTATTGTAATATATATGTTTATCGCACTTGATTTAAAATTGTATAAGACTTTTGCTTTCCTGAAGGAAAGGGTTTGGAGGAAATTGCAGGGTTGGAAAGGGAAATTGCTTTTTAAGGCTGGCAAGGAAGTTCTTATAAAAGCAGTGGCTCAATCCATTCCCACATATACCATGGGGGTATTTTTGTTGCCGGGGAAATTATGTGATGAGTTGGACTCTATGTGTGCTAGGTTTTGGTGGGGCCAAGTTGGGGAGGAAAGGAAAATACACTGGAAAAATTGGAGTTTTTTAACGCTGTCAAAGAAAGAGGGCGGAATGGGCTTCAGAGATTTAAAATCTTTTAATTTAGCTATGTTAGCAAAACAGGGTTGGAGGCTGCTACAGGATAAAGGCTCTCTGTTGTACAGTTGTTTTAAAGCCAAATACTTTCCGCGGTGTGATTTTCTTGAAGCTACTGATTGCCAAAATAGTTCTTACGTATGGAAAAGTTTGTTAGCGGCTCAACCAATATTGAAGAAAGGGTGTTTTTGGAGAGTAGGAAATGGGGCTTCAATTCGTGTGCTTAAAGATTGCTGGCTACCAAACCATCCAACAAAAAAAATATTGTTTCAACCAGAGGAGGAAATTTGGGAATGGAGAGTTTCTGATTTAGTTGATTGGCAGACTCATCAGTGGGATAGAGGAAGAATTATGGCCATGTTTCACCAATTTGATGCGGAAGCAATACTTCAAGTTCCTTTAAGTAGGCGGGTTGTTCAGGATGTGGTTGTATGGTCTTTTGCAAAAAGAGGCAGATATACAGTCCGGTCTGGGTATTTTGTGGCAAAGCAATTAAAGAAGGATGTGTTAAATGTTGGGGAGGCTTCAGAGCACAGAGCACTTGGGTTCCTTTGGTCACGTCTGTGGAAAGCAGCTGTTCCAAGCAAGATAAAGATTTTTTCTTGGAGGGCTTGTCTTAATATTCTGCCCACACAAGATAATCTTATTCGAAGAAGGGTGATGGAGAATGCACGTTGTTGCCTCTGTCAACAAGAGACTGAAACGGTTCTGCATGTTCTTTGGAGTTGTGGGGCGGCGCAAGATGTTTGGGCTGGGAGCTTAGGTAGACTTCAAAAATCTTGTACAGCACAGACCGATTTCTTGCAGTTGGTCACAGGTCTTCTGGTGAAGCTTTCTGAGGAGGAATGGAATCTGTTCTGGATTACTTGTTGGCTGATATGGCACCAGAGGAATACGGTTATTCATGGAGGTGTTTTCCAGCATCCCTCAAGATCAGCCCAACGTGCTGTTGACTATTTGAAAGAGTATACGGCTGCACAAGATTCTTTGCATGTGCCTATTCCGAATTATATTCCAGCACAGCAGACATGGCAGCCTCCACCAGAAACGTTATTCAAGCTGAACTTTGACGGTGCTTGTTTTGATGAGGGTGCTGCGTCGGGTTATGGGGCAGTGATTAGGAATGAAAAGGGTGAAGTCATGGCGGCTTTAGCAGTTCGGGGAGGAGCTGTGCGTGACAGTGAGGAGGTGGAAGTGATGGCGTGCCGTAAAGCGCTTGAGTTCGCCATTGATGCGGGATTCACAGAGATAATACTGGAAGGCGATAATGCTTTGGTGATGAAGATGATTTCTCAGGCCCAACCAGACCTATCACGACTTGGCTTAATCTACGAAGACATCTGGTGCTTGGCTGCAGGTTTCAGGTCCATCTCTTTATAATTGTATTAGGCGTAGTGCTAATGGTGTGGCTCATTCTTTGGCTAGGTTTGCTAGATTACTTGACAATGAAATTGTTTGGCTGGAGGAGGATCCTCCTCCTGCTATGGATGCTTTGTATTTGGATTCTAGTTTTCTAAATTAATGATATTGGTTCCGGTTTCAAAAAAAAAAAAAAAAAATTGTATTTTTTCACGTCTGTTACTATTATAATATAAATTAAAATTTCACTCTTGATCGTCCTATATATATACACAGATGATTATGCTCTAAGCAAATATTCGTTTTAAGAAGGAACTTGATGCATGTACTAGAATGCCTTGTGCAGGACAATCCAAAACGAAATATTGTGAACTTGGAAAATAAAAGCTATATATATCTAACCATAATTGTCAAAACGTGAATCGTATCGTAAATTAATTTTTTTTTTTTTTCGTATCGTGTATATTAAGATATACATACACTTAATAAGATTTATAAAAAATTATAAATATACATATATGAATGGTATATTCTTTATAAATTTTAAATATATTAAACTAATGACTAATTTATTCATCACTTATGTAATAATATTTAACAAGCTAACTAAATAAATCAAACTAGCATGTGTTTATAATATACACATTCAAATTGCTTAAATTCAAAAGTGAAAATATATTATAAATGACCCAAAAATAATAATTTATTTTCATCACATTGCTTAATAAACCTTGTCTAACTCAATGTTATTATTATGTTTATCATTTTGCAAATTTATTTCTTCATTAAAATTTTCTTCATTGTCATTAACATTTATTATCTCTTCTTGTTCTTTTTATTTTAATAATTTTTTTAAAAAATATTTCTTCTTGGCATTCTAGTTTCTTGGACTTATAACAATAATGACAAAAATTAAAAATAATTATATTGTCAATTAATATCTTATTTATAGTATAGAAAATAAATTTGCAAATATTAAAGTGAAATGTAAGTGTGTATTGTGTAATCTAAAGTTTATAGGAGAAAGAGAGGGGAAAAACTTATGAATATGTTATTTCATTAGGCCAAATTAAGTAACCTAATAATTTTGTGTTAAAAACAAGTCTAACAACTTGTTAGATTCAAATAAAAGTACAAATTTTAACAAAAAATCTCATTTTAAAGCATTTGTTTATGTATCGTATGATACGTATGATTTTACGATATGATACGATTCATGTGATATGCACACTATATCATACAATTCATAAGTATTTATGATATACCGATACGATGCAGAACTTTTTACACACAATATGTATTGCATATCGTATGATACTGACAATTATGCATATGGCTAGCTATGATTGAACCGACCACAATTAACTTTTTAATATATATATATATATATATATATAGGAACTCATTGGGTTTTCAACAAATATCCTAATCAGGTCAATCATATGCTGTGAGATAGCTGTGAATGGGTATTTGATGACCCATTGAACTTCATTTGGAACCGATCACAAAAAAACACTCAGGCATGCTTTTTTTTTTTCACTATTTTTAATATAAGTTTGGTTGTCGAGATCTAGAATTCAAATTTTATGCAAAAATAAAAATAAATAAATAATGTATTAGTCTAATGATAAGGGCAATCATCGTAGCAATGGATGTCATAATTAAGTTTAAATTCTGTTGTATTTATATATATAAAAAAAATGTTTTGTTGACAAGTCATCATTATATCACTTTTTTTTTTTTTTTTACTATCCTATATTTAAATTTATTTTCACAGATCATATTTAAGATAAATAAGTTTACTTCAATTTTTTATATTAAATAGGTACCTTATATATTTATTAAATACCTTAATACAGTATATAAATTTGTTTTTAATTATGAAAGTTAAAACTATTAGATAATGTTGTTGTTAACTTTTGCATTACAAGATACAATATAAAAAGAGCAAAACTTAAGTACACTTTTCTAAATGTAGTATATTAAGTTCTCTAATTAAATTCAAAGATATAATTACATTGAATTTACTTATCTTTGGAAAAGATAATATTGTTTATATTTTATTGGGCAATGAAATAATATATTTGAATTTAATTAGAGAACCTAATATTCAACACCCAAGTAAATTTATCTAAGATTTATCCAATTAGTAAATTAATTAAAACTCACAAACTCATTTATAAATACCCCCAAAAAAAAGGAAATTAAAAAGCTTCATTTATAACTATGGACCAAATGGGCCTTTGAAAGCAAACCAAAAACCCAAAACACACACCAAAAAAAAAGGCGGACTAGATTGAATTTGGTTTTTCGTTATTCTTCATGTACTTCGGAAGTTAGGAACGACTTTTCTCCGATTCAGATCGAGGCCTAATTGCCCTTTGACAAACTTAGCCCTTAGGCAACAGGGACATAGAGAAAAGCAAAGCAACTATAGCCAGCACCAGCACAAGAAGAAGAAAATGGCTGAAGAGGCGAGAGACATGGCTTGTGGTTCTGGGTGTCATTCTTCATGCTCAGTATCTTCGATATCTACTTCGAGACCCCCATTGTTCATGACGTGGACCCTGTCACTCCTCGCTTCAATGCCCCAGCCAAGCGCCTCGTGCTTCTCGGTGTTACGTACCCAAACCCAATTAGAACTTTGCTCACTAAGTGTTTGTTGAATTGTCTCAGTGAAATGTTGCTATGGTTTTTTGGCTTTGTTTAGTGATTTTAGATTACCAAATTAGGAAATGGCATTAATAATGAGATGGGTCGGGTTAGGATTGTTTATAGAACGTAATGTAGGTTACTAATTTGAGTTTATGCTATTTTGTACTAAGGTTGTTCAATATTGTGTATAAAGTTTTGGGTTTTTGAGAGTTCCTTTGTATAAATTATTAATTATTACAGGGTTGAAATCCGAAAGTTTCTTTATTGGAGTTGTTTTTATCTAATATGAGCAGTCTGAAGGGTTAGTATGTCCAAGAGTTGGCGCGCTTGACTTAGATTTTGAAAATGGACTAGTAATGATTCACTGGTTGTTAAGGCTTAGTTAATTGCAAATTTGGATATGCTGTTAGTGTACTACATGTCATAAAATATAGAACTTTTATGAATGGGAAAAAAAATTGCAGCTGATGGTTTGCGTGCCGACAAGTTCTTTGAGCCTGATTCTGAAGGAAATTACAGAGCTCCATTTTTAAGAAGCATTATTAAAGGGCAAAGTCGCTGGGGAGTATCTCATGCACGCCCTCCAACACAGTCGAGACCTGGACATGTTGCTCTAATCGCTGGTTTCTATGAGGATCCAAGTGCAGTTACAAAAGGTGGACTGTCTATCTTCTTGAGCCAAATTAACTCCCGTGCATCTCTCACTTTATATCATTTTTTTACACTGAAACATTAATGCATGTAAATTATATTACTGGCTGGTGTCACATTCTGTCCACTAAAATATTCTATCTTGTACACAGGATGGAAAGCTAATCCAGTCGAAAATGATTCAGTATTTAACCGAAGCCACCATACATTTGCTTTTGGGAGTCCTGACATTGTTCCAATATTCTGCGGTGCTGTGCCACACAGCACATGGAATACCTATCCTCATGAGTATGAAGACTTTGCAACTGGTACATCCTTTGAACAATTTTTTATTTTTATTTTTTATTGATTAGTAAATGTTATAAGCTAACAAGTAAGCGCTCGAAGAGAAAAGAAGTTCAGATGAATTATGCTTATATTGTTAAACATTAATTGCTATCATCCTCAATTTCATTCAATGCTTTGTCAAATCACTATTGGTTATGCAGATGCATCCTTTTTGGATGAGTGGTCTTTTGATCAATTTCAGAGCCTTTTAAATAGGTCCAATGAAGACTCAAAGTTGAAGGAGTTACTTCTACAGGATAATCTTGTAATATTTCTGCACCTACTTGGTTGTGATTCAAATGGTCATGCACATAGGCCCTTTTCCTCCATCTATCTCAATAATGTAAAGGTTGTTGACTCTATAGCTGAAAGGGTTTATCATATGGTTGAAGATCATTTCAAGGACAACCGTACAGCATATATATTTACAGCTGATCATGGAATGAGTGACAAAGGTTGGAACTTTTAGAAACTTCCATTTCTTTTCTTGGGATTTTTTTTTTTTTTTGCCTCACTGCATGCACTCAATGGTTATAATCTAGATTTAACAACTTGCATCTTCCATGACTTGCTCTAGGTTTACACTTCTTCAAAGACATGCATAATTGGTTTGAATTCTGTAACGCTGGAAATATATCACAAGAATGGATTAATATGCTATTTTCATCCCCACCTGAGCATTTCTTTTGAATTAATGTTTGGACCAGAAAATTCAAAGCATCTAGTAATTGGCCTTGAATTTGGATGCTATTAACAGCATCTGCTTTGACATCTGATGTTTTAGTGTTCATTTGATTAAGATGTTCTCTCTTTTTGTTTGCCTTGAATTAGGCTTTTAATTTTCTGTCCCTAAATCCATTTTTTCCCCTTACTACTAATCGTCTCCGCACGGTGATGGGGGATATAATCTCAGCATCTCAAGATGCTTTTGTGAGGCATAGACAGATCCTTGACCCTGTTCTTATTGCTAATGAATGTCTTGACAGTAGATTGACGTCTGGGGTGCTGGGGCTGATTTGTAAGCTGGATGTTGAGAAGGCTTTTGACCATGTAAACTGGAGATTTCTGCTGCAGATGTTAGAAGAAGTGGATTCTCTGCCAAATGGAGACAATGGATTTTCTTTTGTCTATCTACAGTCTGTTTTTCCATCTTGATTAATGGCTCTCCTTGTGGATTCTTTGGTAGCACCAAAGGTTTGAGGCAAGGTGATCCGTTGTCTCCATTCCTGTTTGTTTTGGTGATGGAAGCTCTTGGAAGAATGTTGGATAAAGTAGTTCATGAAGGACGCATGTCGGGATTTAGTGTGGGTAACTTGGAGGGAAGATCTATGGCGGTGTCTCATCTCCTTTTTGCGGATAACACGCTAATTTTTTGTGAGGCTGATTTAGAACAAATTCTGATTCTTCATATGATTCTTATTTGGTTTGAGACGGTGTCGGGTCTAAAGATTAACCTGGGCAAGTCAGAATTGGTTCCGTTGGGGTAGTCCATAATATTGACCTTTTCTTGGTTGTTCTTGGCTGCAAGCAGGGTTTTCTCCCAATGAAATATCTAGGTCTTCCTTTGGGTGCTAAATTCAAGGATAAGACTGTATGGAATCCAATTCTGGAGAAAAGGGAGAGGAGATTGGCGGGTTGGAAACGCTTATATTTATTCAAGGGAGGTAGAGTCACCCTAATCAAAAGCACCCTATCTAATTTACCCACTTATTTTCTATCTTTATTTCCTATACCTACTAGTGTGGCTAACCGAATTGAGAGGCTCCAGTGGAATTTCTTATGGGGCTGTTTTGGAGATGATCCTAAAATTCATTTGGTTAAATGGGCTACTGTTTGTGCTCCTATTTCTTCAGGTGGCTTAGGGATAAGGAAGATAGGACTTTTCAATAAAACTTTACTTGGGAAGTGGCTTTGGAGATTTGGGATTGAGGAAGATGCCCTCTGGAGACAAGTGATAAAGATGAAATATGGATGTGTGTGGGGGGGGGGGGGGGGGCTGGTGTACCAAATCTGTGAATGGCCCTTATGGTGTTGGTTTATGGAAAAATATCAGTCAGTGATGGCCTTCTTTCTCTTGCCATATTCTGTATGATATTGGTGATGGGTCTAGAGTGAAGTTTTGGCAAGACCGGTGGTGTGGATAGACATCTCTTGCTGTTAGATATCCGGACTTGTTCAGATTTTGTAGGAATAAGGATGCTAGTGTGGCTGAGCTTATGATGTCTACCAAAGGTGTCCTCTTTTGGGATGTGAGATTCTTTAGGGGTGTGCATGCTCGGGATCTAGAGGCTATGTCAGACTTCATGGAAACCATATATGGTTCTCCTATAAGGGGGCTAGGTGAGGATAAAATGTGTTGGATACCTAGCAAAGATAAGGGTTTCTTGGTTAGTGATTATTATAGAATTTTAGTTGGCACCACTTTCTATGGTTTTCCTTGGAAATGTATTTGGAAGTAGAAGATTCCCTCTAGAGTAGCTTTCTTTGTATGGACTGCAGCCTTAGGGAAATGCTTGACGATTGATAATTTACGAAAAAAGAAGGTGTGGATTTTGGATTAGTGCTAAATGTGTAAGAGAAATGGTGAATTGGTTGACCATCTATTCCTTCATTGTCCTTTTGCTATGGATCTATGGTCTATGGTTTTGGGTCTATTTGGAGTAACTTGGGTTATGCCGCACACTGTTTTGGGGCTGTTACGGTGTTGGCAAGGTAGCTTTGGTTATCATCGAAATGGTTATATTTGGTCCATCATTCCTCATTGCTTATTGTGGTGTCTTTGGAGGGAGAGAAATGGTAGATGTTTTGAAGATATTGAGATCTATTCCAGACCTCAAGCTACTCTTTTTTAGAACTTTAAGGGATTGGTTGTTTGCTTTGCAAAATCAATCATTCCCTTCTTTTATTGATTTCCTTGACTCTTGCAATTTTTGTATTTGATTTCTTATCCCTTGTTCACTCCCTGTGCACTAGGGTGTTCCTTTTTTTTTATCAATATATCTTATTATATATCAAAAAAAAAAAAAAAAAAAAAAGATTCTGACAAATTTAAGGTTTCACTCACAGGAAGCCATGGAGATGGGCATCCTTCAAACAATGATACTCCCCTTGTTGCTTGGGGAGCTGGTGTTAAAAATCCCAAACCAATATCAAGCACCAACCATTCTCATTGCAATTTTCGTTTTGTTGATGAACATATGCATGACGCACCGACACCCGTAGAATGGGGCCTTAATGAAATTGAAAGGGTGGATGTCAATCAAGCTGACATTGCACCACTCATGGTTGTACATTTTATTTTTCTTGAATTTTTCCGTCCAAGGCCTGAATCCTCAGGTCTGTCCTTCAGTTTTCTTAGTCTAATGTCCTCATTGGCTTTTCTGGGAGTCCACTCTTGATGGTTTGCCATGCCCTGTTAATTCAGTTGGAAGTCTACCCCTTGATTACATAAACATGATTGAGGTACGTTCAATTAGCTTTCATGGATAGATGACTTATTTTATCGTAATATAAAATGGCAAATGTGCCAATGGTCCCTGGACCAAATGGCATCCCCTCATAACATGATTGAGGTTTTTCTGCTGGAGGGTGAGGTCATAGGTTCAACCCTCTGCAGTGTGTGAGTGGTGTATTTACCTATAAAAGAATAAATAGTGGCAAATGCCTCTTCATATTATTGAGAATGGATTTATCATGTTATTAATTGAATTGATCCTACTCATTATAAATGGGTGGAGAATTAGTGTTTTATATTCCACTATAATGTTCAAGCAAATGGAGTTTTGTTCTTTAATTTCAGTGATGATTTGAATCAATCCAAACTTTTGTTTTAATTGGTAGATAATTGATAGAGATTGTCTTTTATTTTTATGTGCAGATAGAAGAAGTTGAAGCTGTGGTATCAAATACAAAGCAAGTTCTCAACCAGTTTCTTTGCAAGTTGCGTATCCTCTTCTTATATTAACTTTATATCTTAGTAGTATGGACTTTAATGGGCTTCACTTTCTTGAAGATTTTAACATTAATTCTTCAGTTTCTTTCAAATTATTATTATTTTTTAATTGAAAAACAAAATATCTTTTCTTGAAGAGATTTGGTTTGTGCATACTAAATTTCTTCCTTGATTAATTTATTATGTTCTACTTTGACCTTGTTCCTTCAAAAAAAAGTTCTAAAATCTGCTTCATAATTTAGTCTTTTCTTTTCTTATGGAGATACGTAGAGGGAGGATGTAGGGAATGAGCTTTCTAATTTTGTATGAGTTTTCTTGACTAGCTTAGATATAAAGCAGTCAAATTCACTTTATTTCAAGCCTTTCAAGCAACTGGCCAATTATTCTGCTGTACTGGATCAAATTGAGCGTCTAATATCATTTAGAAACTATGAAGCTGCTATGAAGCTATCCGAAAATCTCAGAAGCTTGGCACTTCAAGGACTTTATTATTTTCAAACTTATGACTGGCTGATGCTTATGACCATAATCACTCTTGGGTATATTGGTTGGATGATATATCTTTTTCTCCATGTGCTGCAATCTTATACTTCACTGCCAGGAAATATATCAAGAAAGGAGCAAGCAGCTCATCAGAGAAGTTATACTGGAAAGGTAATGTCTCTGTAAGCTTAACCTCTTGTAAGCTGCATTTTGATCATTCAAAATGAAGCAAAATGAGAACCAAAATGAAGAGAAAACAAGAAGTATTAGGAGTAGGAAAAGAAACGAAGGAGCCGGGTATAAATTAAACCTCATCATTTGCAGACATATCTCATACATCTCATTGTTTTGACAGATAAACCTATGTGGATGTCTTTTCATGGGAGCACTTTCTATTCTACTTTTTCAGGAGCACTCTCCTCCCCTTTACCATGCATACACTACAATGACGGTATTCTTGTGGACCAGATTAATTAATGAATATTGGTCCATAAGAGCATTATGGATATACTTAGGTGGAAGAAAATTCAACTATATCATTAAACTTGTGGCCACCAGTGCTGTGGTTTTGTTCATTCTAGAACTTCTGGTATGGATATCAAACATACTATTTATAGACCTGTTCTAGCAATGATAAAGTTCTAAACTAGCATTCTGGGCAATGATATCCTTGTGCAGGTGAATAGCTTCACTGACAGGAAGCTCTACACTTGGTGCTTCCTGATCATGGGGGCCATAGCTTCTCTTTATCTTCTTAAGTCAATTCCATGGAGATCTGGAATACCAATATTTGTCTGCATTGCATGTTGGTTTTTGTCCTTATTTACTTTGATGCCAGCACAAATTCCTGATAATAATCAATTAGTGTAAGTCACTTCCGTTGAGTTTGTCCTTTTTATAGTGTGGCTTTGTGGGAATGAATGACTGTGTTTAAGTTTGTTGTAAACTGTTTTAAATTTATGAAAATGCTTCCCTGGCTTTTCAATTTTACTTAAAAAAAGAAGAAGAAAAATTAACTTATAATGATAATAGGAAAGGGCCTGAAGAATAGTTAGCACAAGCTGGGTCAGTACAATGCATTTCATCAACTTAAATGGTTTATGTGGATAAGCTGGGTAGAGAAAGTAGTAATTTCTTAAGTTTCAATGTAAAGCTCTCTACTCCGTCAAATGTGCGGATACTCTGCTCCCAATAAATTAACCACATGATACAATCAGGGGTCTCAGCCCACAGTACTGTTATGATGATTGGGTGGTGTACTGTAAATCTAAGTTGATTTCATGGTGTTTTTTGAATTGTGTATGTTCATTCTTCTGAATCTTCCTTTTTAGAGCTTCTCTCTATTTTCTAATAAAACTTCATATAACTTATTAAAAAAGGCTGCAATTTCACCTTATTTATTTTAAGTTTATAACATCTATATTGTAACTAAAGGGAAGGGCTAACAAAGCTATTCCTTTCCTGTTTTCATTTCAAAGGAAATAAAAAATGTTATGAATCCAAATGGCATTGCTAATTGTATGGAGTGTGAAGCCAAGTCAATTGGCCACTACTTTTTTTCACTGATATTAGGAATAGAAAAGAAAATTCAAGCAGAAAAAATTTTATGAGATGATTTTTTGAAATCATATATCCACATGCTTTCTTACAAATGCAAACAATGATGATTCTGCACTCTTAAAATCAGACTTTTGAGTTAGGGCCAACAGAAAGTAACAATGTTGGTTGCAATTTTTTTTTGGGTGTTACAAACTTAACAGAGATATTCAATTAAGATGGTGTACTTAATACTCTATAAACTACCTGGGTTCATAGTTTTTTTTGTCTATATCTGAGTGATCATGATTATGATGTTTGTGTGGTAACAATAACTTATGCAAAATTGCAAGTGGAGCTATGATTATCTTGATAGGATTAGTTGCAAGGTGGCTAGATCTGCATGCTGAAGGAAATAAATTCTGGCTGAGCATCTCTAATCATGGTGTGAAGAGACCCAAGTTTCCCATGCTCTTTCATTTACAGGTGCATAGCATGTCTATACCTTCCATTTGGACTAGAAGCTTAATGATTGATATAACTGTACGGATTTAATGATAAATACTTTTGATAAATGAAAACTAGGCACTTTTGGTTGGGTTATCTTCAGTTATGGTGCCTTTATCAACGTCTCACAGAACAGAAAAGCAAGAACTGCTTGCATTACACCAGTTGATAAATTGGTCTATAGCTGGTATACTCTTGGACTCGTCTTTCTTTGCTAATGTTTACTACTTTTCCTGGGCCTTTTCCATGCAGAAAACATCAAACTAATCTAACATAAAGTTTTGACTTTAACTCTTATGTTGCTTGTTTTGAGCCAAAATGCAGATGTGCTTTCAGTTCCATAACTAAACTACACCAAATTCCACGTTTGGGATGCTATTTTCTCGTTATATCATTTTCTGACGTAATGACCATTCACTTCTTTTTCCTGGTAAGAACTGTTTTCTTTATTTCACACTTTTTCTTTACCAAATGAAGCTCTGCTTACATTGGTCCTTATTTCTAAATGCATTACATATAAAATTAATTCGGTACCATGTTACTCATTTAGATAGATTGCCTCATTTTGGCGATCAAGTTTGAAAAGTGTATCTTGTGTAATCATTATTTAAGCTAATCGTGTTTTTATCTTGCAAATCCATGTAATTAGTGGGTCTGGAAATTTCCCATCATCTAGCTTAGGAAAAACTTTCTATCAATTAATCAAGAGTATTGATAAAGTTTTGTAGTAAAATTGAATGGTGCTGACTGCTAGTTTATGTAAATGAAATGGCTGGCAAGACTTGCCCTACTTGTAATTTTAGATTATGCAGATATGCCTAAGTTCTAAATGACACTTCCTCTCTTTATATATGTGTGTGTGTGGCATATTGTTAGATTAATAGTTAAAAAGATTGAATTTATTATTTCCTAATAACTTAAGTTTTGGGGGCAAATGTCACTTCCTCCCTTTAAATGAGTTAGCTCAAATGGATCTCTCTCTCTCTCTCTCTCTCTCTCTCTCGTAAGTACAAATGGCACTTACCCTCCTTAAATGTTATGTCCACTAAAAGAGTAAAAGATGAAAAATCTCACATATTGGACCCTACTTACTAAGTGGGAGTCCAAGTCCATACACAAAGGGGGAGTATTAGAATAATGATTAAATTCACTATTCCTTAATAGTTTAGGCTAAGTGGTAATTTATAATGCGTGGTGTCAGGACAATCGTGCATTTTTAAACCTAACAAACCCAAAGGTACCTAATTCCATTAATTTGTCTCACTAAAATTTCTAGTTTTCTAGCTTAATAAGCTATTATGACGTTGTTGATCAATATTTGTTTGCAAGTTGATATGTATATATTTGAAAAGAAAGTGGCAGGTTACTAGTTGAAATATAAAATTAAGTTCCCATTATCACCATCATCACCTTATATTGAGAAATGGTTGTTGGGGTTTTAGGCTAAGACTTTGTACATTAAAATAGGCACCCTATTGACTATTGTGATATGTTATCATCAGGTCCGGAACACGGGAAGTTGGATGGAAATTGGTAAATAGCATCAGTCACTTTGGAATAGTGAGTGCCCAAGTTCTATTTGTTCTGTTGCTGTTTGCCCTCACAAATGTATACACAAAAGATATCCAGTGCAATTCAGCACTCGAATCTTCTCAGAAAGCAATGTAAAAAGTCACATCAGATTAAGATATTTGGCACCAAAGTGAGCTTCCTGCTTTCCTTCAAGGTGAGCTTTTTCATTCTTACAGCGGCTTTTTTGGGATTTAAGAGCTGTTTCTCATTTGGCATCTTCGTCATTGCTTCCCATAAGTGCTTATTGTCTTTGTGTAAGGACTTCATAGTAATGGGATTTTCCAGATGTTCCCATTCATTGTGCAATAGTTTAGCATGTTTATAACAGGGCTTGCTTAGTTCATTGTATCTTCAAGTTATCATATCCGCAGACCATTTATCAATACTAGTCGCATACCCGCGCGTTGCGCGTGGTAATTTTTTTAGGATGGTCTCATTAAATATTTTATTAATACTATAATTTTAGTTATTAACCATTTGATTTTCATTAGTTTTTAAGTTAACAAAAACCTTAAATATACCCTTTTTTTTTTTTTTTTTTTTACCTTTACACACACACACACACATACACATAGTGAATCTTTACACATACCTTTAAAAAAAACTCTATATATTCCACTTTTTTGGATGCGTAAAATTATAGACTACTACTCCATAATGATAGTATCTAATTAATTTTATATTTTTTTTTAGTGATCTCATTTGTAACGCTTCTTACCATTATCATATATTTACTAACTGATGATTTGCATAACAAAGACGATAAATGAGAGGTAGCATCGTTCATTAGATTTTCGAAAGTAATAGTGCATGAAAATTATATATATATATATATATATATATATTATAAATAAGGTTAAATGAAATGTCAAAAAATGGATTTTTAAATTTTCTAACTTTATTTCTTATTCAATTTCTACTACTATCAGAGAACATCTCTTTTTTAGTTATGATTAATATGATTTCCATAGTTAGAATTTGATTAGTTTTAAATTTAAATTTAGTACTATGATTGTATTTAATTATTGATTGTTGATTTAATTTTTTAAGTGAATTAAACAGTTTATGTTACTACACTGTAAAGTTTTTAATGTTCTCCACACGGTAATCTCTATTTTATTTTTTACTTCTCCTAACAACCTCTTTGTTTTCCAATCAACGATTACTAATTGACGTTTGGTTTTTTTTTTTCTTTATCTACTCTTTATTACTTTGTATTGGTTTTTTTTTTCTATACCATCTCTCTCTCTCTCTCTCTCCACTGGCAACCTATCGTTTTCCAAAATTTGATGATGATTCTATGACATTAAATATGCATTATTAATTTTTTTTTTTAATTTAGTGTTTCTAACTTGATTTGTTTTGTATTTCATTCTTCCTTTGATGCATTGGGTGTGAGAATGAGTGTTTCCCTATCATTACTCCACTTAATGTGGACAATTTTATTTATTTAATTTAGGCAAAATATTATATTTAAAATTTTTAAAAATAAAAAAGGAGTGGAAATATAAATAATTTAATGATATATATGGGGGATGTGGTTGAATTTAAATGTTAAATAAAATGATATGAGAAAAAAAATAAAAATAAAATACATAACAATAAACACTAACTTATCCAAATAATTCTATGTAATATAATAATAGTACATTCTTATATACTATTTTTAATTATTTATAATGAAATATGATAATATTTAACAATCAAAGACATAAAAAATAAATAAAAAAACTTAAAACACAAAGCTAAATCCCATAAACCAAAATAGAGCTCTAAAGAATAAAAAACTTTATCAGGCTAAAATAGAGATGCAAGAAAAATAAAAATAAAAATCTACCAAAAAATTGAGGGAGAAAGAGTGGGAAATAACCACTTTTCTGTGAGATAAAATTATGTAAAGAATAGAAGAGTGAATGATACATTTATATTAAGAGGATGATAATATAAAAAAACAAAATAAAGGAAGATAAAAGGAAAGAGGAAGAGTGATATCAAGGTAGAATTTTTGGGGAGATGAAAATGTAAAGAGAATGAGAAAGGTTGAAGAAAGTGTAAATGTTAAAAAAAAATGAGTACAATTTGATGAGCACAATTTTCTTTTATTTGAATTTAAGTAAAATATTACATTTTTTATTTTTTAAAACAAAAAGAGAGAGAAAATATAAATAATTTAATGATAAGGAGGATGTGGTTGAATTTCAATATTGAGTAAAATGGAAGAGAAGAAAAAAATAAGAAAAATTAAAAGATATAACAATAAACACTAAATTATCCAAATTATGCTATGTAATGGAATACTATTTTATTTTTATCTACTATCTTTAATTTTTTATAATGTAATCGGATAAAATTTAACAATCAAAGAGCAAAATAATAATAATAACTTAAAACACAAAACTAAATCGTATCAACATAAATTAGAGTTCTTAAAAATACAAAATTTTATCAACCTAAAGCAGAGATACAATAAAAAATAAAAATCCACCAAAACATTGAGAGAGAGAGAGAGAGAGAGAGAGAGAGAGAACCTTTTTGTGAGAGAAAACTATGCAAAGAATGGAAAAGAGTGACAAATTTATAGTAAGAGGGAAGAGATAAGAAAAGACAAATAAAGGAAGATGAAGAGAAGGATGAATAGCAATATTAAAGTAGAGGGTAGTGGGGAGATGAAAATGTAAGGGAAGAAGAAAGGTTGAAGAAAATGTAAATATTTAAAAAAATAAGTGAATGTAAAAAAAAAAAAAATTATAGAAAAATTGGAAATAAAAAAGAAATATATATAGATGTTAAAATCGACAAAGATGAATATGTAAAGTCAATAATCTATTTATTATATATATATATATATATATATTTGTAAAAAAAAATAGGAATAAATATTAATTATATATAGATGTTAAAACCGACAAAGATGAATATATAAAGTTAATAATCTATATATATATATATATATATATTTGTAAAAAAAATAGGAATAAATATTAATTATGTGGCGAATGACGTGGTGATGAGGTGGCGCAACAGGAGTTCAGCAGTTATAAATGCCACGCTTCAGCTTTTAGTAATATATTGATTGATTGATTAATCGTATTTGTATACCGTTAATGTGGTATAAATTACAACGATATTTGTACAAATGCATTAACTATATAAAATTACAATTATTAAGATTGAAATTGAAGCAGAAAGAAAGAAACTGATGACCTTAGGTCCAACCCTTATAAAATGCCTATTAATAAGTCCCAGTTGAAATGAAGCAGGTCCAACCCCATATGCGATGCTGTTTGCCGAAGAGCATCTTTAGTTATACCTAATTTTCTTGAAATTTTGGAGAGTGAACCTATAAAATTGAGTTACTGGGATGCTATTTTTTTATTTTTGTTAAAAAAAGAGCTATACTGTAGCTCTGTAAACAAAATTTTTGAGTATGTAGAGAACTTCGAATTTTAAACTGTGAAAAAGTTATGAGATGAAAGTGAAGGTTGAAGGAGCGTTTTAGATTATTTTTTTTTTCCCTCTGAATTATGAATTTTTCTTGAATTGCCGTGAGAAAGGGGAAATGATGTGAAAGCAAAGAATTTTAAGTTTGAATTGGAACCGACACATATATATATACTTTCGACAAAATGCAGAGGTATATATTGTTATATAATTTAATTGGGTAGCTTTTTCCAAGCTTCAATAATTTTTTCTCCAAATAAAATACTATTTAATGCGTACCATACATTATATTCATAATTTTGTAACTAGTGTGCTTCCACAAGTCTTGGTCAAGTTCTTATGACTTATGAGTCCCCGCTTTCTACACAACTTCTGCCAATTTCGGATTTTTCTTTGATGTAATTATTTTGTCTAATCATATGATTATGGATATCGGTGTTGAAAAATGATATGTTCATAACATTTTTACAATGAATTTAAAGTAACAAGTTGTTATTGGTTATTATTGGTGAGCAAAAAAATAATTTTAGTAGTAACTTGTAAATTTAAATTAGAACTAATAATAATTTATCATCTAAAATTTTTTTGTAAAAATATTTTAAAATATTGCGAATGTAGTACTTTTTAAAAAAGCTTTTCTACCCAAGACAAAGGGTAATCCCTAAAAAAAAAAAAGATGAACAATCAGACTTTCTAGACCCTTAGCCAAAAAGAAGTCACTATTGACAGATAACTCGTGTTCTGGCCAGGGCAGAGGAAGGGTTAGGAAAGATGTAAAAAAGAGAGTTTTTTTTTTTTTTTTTTTTCTTCCATTTGAAGTTTTTGGTAAGAGAGAGAGAGAGAGAGAGAGAGAGAGAGAGAAACAAATATTAGTGCCAAATTCTTAATATATTATTATTTGAATTTTTTTTGGATAAATTGTAGGAGTAAAAATGTCAAGTTTACTTATACATATAATTTTCTCTCTATTTTTTCCTATCATGTTTCATTAATGGGGGAATGAAATTTGTGGTGTATTTTTTGTATTAGAACCTTAATTCATATTCCTTGTATGTGGGTGTGTGTTTGTTTCTTTTTAAAAAATATAGATAAAAAATAATGAAGGGCTCTAAGTTTCTAACAAAAGAAGGTTCATCCTTTCTTCTTTTCTACACTGTCAAAATTTGAAAAATTATAACCTATTTTCTATGCTTCTTCCAACCTAGTCTATGCTTCCACTTTATCCTATACGAAATGCATTATAACATTAAAGTTTGCTAAAAAAAAAAAAAAAAAAAAAAGAAAAGAAAAGAAAAGAAAAAGAAAAAGAAAAGAAAAGGTATATTGATTGGATAAAGAAAATTTGATGAACCCTAGTGAGGTTAATTTCAAGGCTTTGAGACAAGTAAATCAAGGTTTTTTTTTTTTTTTTTTTGAAATAATATAGACAAAAGACATAGGGAATAGGAAAAGAGAGAGTGAGAAGACAAGACTTACAATACTAGCACTTACAAAATGGCCTAATCTTTATAAGTAATAACTAACAAGTAAATCAAGTTAATTAATAGAAACTAACATTTTTAATTATCTAAAAAGAAGCTTTATTATTATTATTATTTTGATAGAAAGCTTTATCTCATTAAACTAGAATTTGTAACGAGGGGTGGCCATGTGCATCACAGGCTTTTTTTTTTTTTTTTTTTTTTTTTTTTTTTAAATAAAAAAAAAGTACAAGAAAAAGAAAAGAAAAAGTGCACCAACATAACAATTTAAGTAATAAGATGTAATTGATAGACAAAGATTGTAAAATGATAGTACTAATTACTTATTATATCCATCAATCATAACTCATGATGGTGTGAAAAATTCCATCGTCAGAAAGGTTCCTAAAAAAAGTAGTGGAAAGCATAAACAAATGCGATTATAGAAAATGAAAACATTCCCATTAAAAAGAAGAAAATATAGAAAAATGACTTAGAGTCGTCGTACATGTCGTCTTGTGATGCATCGATCTAATTTCCTAGGCAATTTCCCTCTTTGTTTCTGGGACCATATGATAAGCTTATATAGTTATAGTTGTAGTGCTTATGTTGCTCAACTTTGCTAAGCTGATCTAAAGCTAAAACACAGAGAAGATGACCCAAACTCAGTAGTAAGTAACAAATAACCCAAATCATTTCTTTTTCTTTCCTTAGTTGTTTGTCTTTGTTTTTCTTCACTCTTTAATTTTCTCTTCCTCTCAAGTTTGTTTCTTGACCAATTAATTCAATATTAAAGATTGATGCATCATATATTATTTCTTTGCTAATTTTTTTCCTATGATTAATCCTTGATGACAGTTTTAGCAGTGGGTTAGAGTTGGCAAATTTCGTGGTGATCCCTGATATCCTACAACAAGCATGGACTGCAATTAGTGAACTATATAAAGAAACCAGTCAAAAAGAACCATCTTCCTCAGTGAAATTCAAAATTTATGAGCCACTAAACTGTACAATCATAGCTTTTTTCACTTGGCCTGCCAATAGCAAAGACTGTGTTCAGGGAAATGAAGGAGGAGATTTTGTTACATCATCAGCTCTCAAGGGGTATTTTCCTCACTTCAATTTCCTGTGCCCCAAAGGCAACCAAAAGTTCTCCATTAACAAACCAGCCTTGGAGCTTTTTACCTCCATTTTTGATGTGCTCCCGAAATCTGTGGTACCTTCTATGCTCTGAAAAATCCTCTTTTATTTTGGTCATAGCACTTGTAAACTGGGCAAAAGTTAAGCAGTCAAGAAACTCAAGACTAGTTCAACTATAGGTCATAACAAATTGCCTGAACAATATATCATTGCCTAAAAATTTTCTGTAAGTTTATACGTATATGTTTGGTCACAAGTAGCTTTGAATAGGGATAAGAAGAGAAAAGACCAACGTGTGGTTGGTAGTCCTCATTTGTCCACGCACTATTTTTTTGAAAAGGTTTTGCTGCGTACTAGTATACAGTAATTGCTGCATAATGGGTCATATGGCATTAAAAAGAAACCAACATGTCTATGGGTCCACCTGATTATATTCAATGCACAACTCTTAAATATATGTTGGTTTTTTCTTTTTTATTGCCACATAACTCATTATGCAGCAATGACTCCATATTAGTATGCAACAAAACATTTCCTAAAACATTCTAGAAAATTGAAATGATGTCTAAATTGACCATTCTACATCAATTCTATTAACTAGTAATTAATTAACAGGAATGGTTATGTGTTGTCCATGTATTATTTTAAAATTAACTTTATTTTTTTTATAGTAACGTGGTCACACACCATGTGATCATTTTAAAATTAACATGAATGGTTATGTGCTGTCCGTGTATTATTTTAAAAAACCGATATCAATTTTCATTATCTATTCTTTCTCAAAAAAAAAAAAAAAAAAAAAAAAAAATCATTATCTATGCCAAGATATCACGAGATATAATGATACAATATTTTAAACTATTCCCCTTATTAAGTTGTCTGTCCACTACCTAATTTTATAGTATGTTCCAAAACAGTAATTTTTGACCTTTTGTTTTTTTATGATTTCAAGATTGTTTTATGTTTATAAATATGATTTTTTTTTAATTATTATTAAATCATGATATTTGTGCTCAGGTGCTTTTAAATTGTAAGTTTTGTTCATTTTGACTGAAATGATCTTTGTCTTACTTTGAATTTTTTGTTTTTTGGCTAAGTAGTATTACTGTGATTTTTCGTTGTCTAATATGTTTCATTCGTATATATCTCTCTCTCCTTCTCTCTTCCTTGTCGTGGTGTCACCGATTGATGATGACTAATTACTATATATTCTTGACTCTGTATACTCATGGCTTTTGACATAGTAAATCAACTCATCTCTCCCTTCCATGCTGGTTGTTAACTGTTAATTAAGATGACTAGTTATTATTATTATTATTTGCAATCATATTACTAATTATTATTAATTGATTATATTCTTTGACTTTACATACTCATGACTTTTGAGATTATAATTTATTTTATATTTAAATTTATTCTAATTGCAAGATGCTCATTATCTCCTTTAATATTTGTATTATTCTGTCTTTAATCTAATAGATTCTATCATTTTATTTAATTGTGTAAGTTTTATTGATACGTTGGAAAAAATTTATTTGATTTTACAGTTTTACATATCCAAATTAGTTTAGTTGAAGAATTTGTTGGATTAGCTAGGTAAAATGGAACAAATCAAATAAGGTAAAAAAGACATGTCTCTAAATAATTTAAAATAGAACACAAGCTTATTTTCATATGTTGTCCAGATTGTAAGTTTTCGTGCAATATGGTTCAAAAGTTAACTACAAGTTTCTACCATTCCAAGCCTGCTCCCCGCTTTGCTATTGGAAGATTAATTTCAAAAGTTGTGTTTCTTATTCGTATGAAGAAACTGATGTTGATTTAATTTATGCAAACTTAATTCGTAGTGATATTAGTTTTAAATAATGTATCATTGAGCTGAAGTTATATATGTTGAATTTATTAGGAAGTTGTATTTCGTTATTTTCTTATAGGAACTTTTCTTTTTTTGTGTTTTGACGTAATTGTATATTTATATTTCTTGTTACACTGGTTAGTGACTAATATTCATAGTTACCATGGCACAATAATATTTAAAAATGTGTACAATATGTTATATAAGTTTTATTATTATTTTTATTGAACTTTGAGAATGTGACATGGACAGTTATACATGAGTTGTATCTATTACACAGACAGCTTCTTTTTTTTTTTTTTTTTTTTTTTTTTTTTTTTTTTTAATGCCGCCCGAAAAAAACTAAAAATATGACTTAACTCGCAATTTTCATGTTAGAAATCATTACTTCAACTCACGGTTTAAGTTTTTTTTGCTATGTGTAAAATGGTGTAAAATAGTTTTTGTGCAACAAGTATTTCCCTATTTATTAACATTTTACAATTCATATCATAATGCAGATGACCAATTCCAAACCATTAATTATCACTGGAAACTCTCTGGGAGGATCTGTTGCCTCTCTCTTCACCTTATCACTGTTAGAAAAAATCAATTTTACAAACACCAAACGCCCACTTTGCATCACTTTTGGTTCACCCCTTATTGGTGATGAGGACTTGCAAGAAGCCATATCTAAATATGCAGCATGGAACTCTTGCTTTTTGCATGTAGTTTCTGACCAGGATCCAGTTCCCAGAGTCTTAATTTCGCAAACTGGTGTTTACAAGCCTTTTGGAACGTTTCTCTTGTGTTCAAAGGTGGGTTGTTCTTGTTTTGAGGATCCTCGAACCATTTTGGAGTTGTTGAAGGCAACCTATTCAGGGAGTCCTGGAAATCAAGATCCTAATCTAGTTTTTGACGTCTATGGAACATTTGTGAAGGATATCAACCGAAAGGTAATTTGTAAGGATACTACAATGTTGCCTGAAAGGACTACACAACCATTACGGGCATGCATTACTACACAAATAGTAGCAACCGGACTGATGCAACCAGAGGTAACCTAATTACAATTCTTTTTGGATAGTATATAATTAAAATGCTTACTTGAGCTATATCATTGTATGGTACTTCTATGTTACACCTAGCTAGAAAATACACTAAATAGAATAGTGTAATGAATTAAATGCTCACCGATTAACAACTAATTCCAAAGCCTCTAATGTTTCTTACATGGATAAAAACTACTACAATTTAAAGTCTTTGTCCTTGTAATCTTTTAAAACTCCACTTCTTGCCCAACTCATTTTTTCAAGTTATTGCAGCAGCAGCAACAACAACAACAACAACAGAATGTTGACGTCAACATTATCATTACAGAGATAGCAAAACGGGAAAAAATGACAGCAATGCTGAACAGGGAGGCTTTTGATCCCACCAAGGGGTTGAATGACATTAAAGTGTATATGGCCTACCTAGAACAGTATAAGAAGTTGTGTAAAGATGAAGGAATTGGATACTATGACAGATATAAGATTGAAAGCCGTAATGGAATGAAGAAGACTGATATGGATGTGATAAGGTATAAAAAATCCCTCACATGTTTTTGGGAAAAAATGGTTGATCAAGCGGAGAAAAGACCCCAGACAGTAGGTGCCTTCCTTCGTACCCGCTCGATCTTTGGGGGAACAAATTTCCGAAGGATGATTGAACCACTGGATATAGCTGATTACTACAACATTGAGGGCTCAAGAGACTACATAAAAAATGGAAGGTCCGAACATTACAAAAAATTGGAGCAATGGCTGAAAGAAACTGAGAAATCTTCAAGTTCAAGTGGTCCAAATGATTTGAAGAAACAGAATGTGAAGTCAAGTCTGACGGAGGATTCTTGCTTTTGGGCACATGTTGAGGAGGCTCTCATTTTATGCGACTCGCTAAATGGCAGAGAATCAGGTGTTATGAACAAAGAATCATCAAAGAAGAAACGAAAATCAAGTGCTATGGACGAAGAATCATCAAAGAAAAAACTGGTTGAGTTTGAAAACTATGTATACGGTTTGATGAAAAATTATGCAGTATCTTCTGAGATTTTCTTACCAAAGAGCAGCTTCATGAAATGGTGGGGAAAGTATAGAGAAATTATGGAAACTTCTTATAGTTCACCTCTCACTAACTTAATTAAGAATGTCAAGAATTACGAGGAATATACTAGGGGCACCCTAGTGATTCCTGAGATGTAAAATTATATATTTCAAACTTGTTTGGCATTTAGAATTTATTCCCCAATAAATTGTAAATTGAGGACATCATCTTTTCAATCATTATTATTACTAGTCATGGATCCGTACAAGCTTGAGAATATGCTATTATTTTTGTAATGGAATATATGTGCAATCTATTTTCTAAGAACTTCAAGATCATTTAGTAGGGTTAGCCATAACAAAGGATTTCTACGCATAAGAATATTATTTAAAATATTCATTTAAAAAAAGCTATTTTTATCTTGCCCTTTACAAAAGCAACCAAGTGCAAAAGGAGGGTTTATTTTTTATTTTTCAAACTAAAATAAATTACGTCATATTGTATGTTGGATTTAGATCCTCTAGATTTCCTAAGGTACTCTACCAAATAGATTTCCTTAAATCCTAACCACTATTTAACGATTTAATTATCTAGATTCTGCCATGTCAACATTCCACTAACAATATTCTTAATTATTTTGTTTGCAACATTATTTTATTATTTTAAGAATATTATTAGTGGAATGCTGACATGACAGAATATAGACTATTAAATCATTAAAGTGTGGTTAAGATTTAAGGAAATCTATTGATAGAGTATCCTAGGAAATCTAGAGGATCTGAATCTGTTTGTTTGCTCTGTCAACTAATGAAAATTTCATATTCTCCATAAATAAAAACCTATATTTTTACTTTAATTTTTGTTTTAAATTTTTATTTACTCCTATTATGAGCCAATCCATTTTTGATACGATATATATAGTGGTGATTGGAAAGGTAAGAAAAAAGTAGAGTTTTCTCATCATTTAAAAAACTTTCACTTGCATACCTCTATTGTGATGTTGTCTTTAATCTTACACCACTATTCGTTGTCATCCATAATCATAGTTCTCTCTCTTTTATAGCATACAAAAGAATCATCATAATCTTTCCTACTAAATTATTGCTCTTCTTGATACATCTGTAAATATCTACCGAATCGAATATATCCATACGTTTTGCAAACAAAACACAAAATGTCATATGAGCAATTGTTACTCAACAATGATTAGTTGGACCCATTAAGAAAATAACTTTATATTGATAACCTATAGAAACAACTTTTTCCACACACAAAAAAACAAAAAAAAATGTAAATTTGTCCAGACTAATCATTGTTGAAAAGAAAAAGAAAAAGAAAGACAAATAATATGCACTGCAGCTAGTATGGAGAGAGAAAGACTGAAGCACTTGGAAGAAGAAGAAGATGCCTTAGCTCGCAGCACAAAAAAGTTCAAGGAAAGCCATAGCTTTCAAGAGACGAATGAGAAAGGAAAGGGGATCAAAATGGGGAGTTATAAGGATAAGCTAATGGGTGCAATTCCTGGAGCATTTGCACAAGCATTTGGACTTGAAAGTTCAATGCAAGAGGATTTGGAGTCTGACATTGAAGAGGAAAATGACCAGGATGGTAGCCTTAGAATTGGCTTTACCAAAGAAGAGAAGGTTCAAGTGAGAGCACCTTGGCAAAAAGCTCTCATCATCAAAACCTTTGGGAGGAGAATGGCATTTTCATTCCTCGTTGAGAGAGTGCGAAAGATGTGGAATCCGTGTGGTGGTATGGACTGCATAGATTTGGGGTATGATTATCTCCTAGTGAAATTTGAGTTAGATGAAGATGTGGATTCTATTCTCATGGGGGGTCCCTGGTTCATTGGTCAGCATTTTCTTGCTATTAGACAATGGGAACCAGAGTTTAAGGCTTCCACAGCAACTCTTTCTTCGGTAGCAGTTTGGATAAGGCTACCAAAGTTGCCCATTGAATTTTATGAACCTAATGCACTCCTGAAGATCGGGAAAGCTATTGGACCGGTCTTGAGGATTGATTCTCATACAGCTAACGAGGAAAGGGGCAGGTTTGCTAGATTATGTATCCAAGTTAACTTGGATAAGCCGTTGGTAAGGAAGCTTTATCTTGGCAAGCTTGAGTAGAGTGTGCTCTATGAAGGAATAAACACTCTCTGTTTCTCGTGTGGAAGGATTGGCCATAAGGTCGAAACGTGTCCATACACCATAAGAGAGCAGCCCAAGGAGAAGAGTACGGATAGAAGTGATGAACAAACCGGTATGCAAAATGATGAACAAACCGGTATGCAAAATTTTTAAGGGGCGAAAGGGTCGAAGAAAAAGGAAAAATCGTAGCAAGAATACGGTGAATGGATGGTTGTGAGCAGAAGGAAAGTGAACAATAAAACAAGACCAGTGTAGCGTGATCAGGCGATGAGTCATACGACGGGTGTACAGATGATGCAAACATCCGTAGCCACCACTGCCGAGCCTAGTGTAGCAAGTCTGAGTAGAAGAGATGGAAAAAGAAAATCTCTGCACACGCAACCAGTTGTGTCACAGAGAGAGATGGTTACGTCCAATCACAGTCAACAAAAAATTGGTAAGGGAGCTAAAAGTAAGGGCGTGCGCGCCAAAACAAACCAGAAGGCAACTAATTCAGTTGGATTACAACCCAAAGAGGTGGGCCCGAGCAGTAAGAATGGGATTTTTGTGTTTGGGTCTGATACAGAGCAAGGCCCATTTTGTTTTTCAGGCTCTTTGAACCCAATAGTGACCCATAAAGATAATATCATTCCAACGGGAAAGGAAAACACAGGCTCTGAACACTCTAGTAGCTGTGATGGAAGGCAGGAAGAATTGGGGGATTTTCTACAAGGGAAAGGTTATCGGTGGACGACTCAACCATTCGATGGATAAAACAAGACCCAACAGAGGTGTGGGGCTGGTTCGAAACCGAGTTGATGGTGGCATGGAAGAACCTATTTCCTCTAACGGAGAGAAGCAAGCAGCTGGGTTACCTGCCTTTGAAGGATGAGGTGTGGATCACAACGCTGAACCCATGGTGGAGATTTATGACGGATCGGCCTCCAATTCTGAGTCCTCCAATGACAAACTCAGGGCCATCAGCAATAAGATCCGTCATGCAGAACTCGGAAAAATCTCTATCGGAAGCAGAAGCAATGTGGATGGAGCCAGTGATTTCAGAAATGAAGAAATTGGTCTCCTACCCGGTGGAATGCTCGTTGATGGGTAACCTTTACAGGGTGAAAATGATCCAATTTGCCAAGCCCAAAATAAGCGGCATGATTATAGCCAAGGGAACATAAGGGGACTTGGGGAATAATCATGCATTCAGTGACTCTAATCAGGGGGATTTGGGGGATTTGGGAGTTGAGGAAAGAGATGTTGGAGGTATGGAGATTGAGAGACACTGATGTTTCTTCTTCTCTGTCTCACGGTGATGCTTTCTTTACTCCATATAAAATGATGAACATACTGATTTGGAACTGTAGGGGCGCTATGAAGCCCCAATTCAGAAAGACGGTCATGGATTTGGTGGAATGGCATTCACCAATTCTTATGGTGATCACTGAAACCAGGATAAGTGGTGCTAGAGTAGATGAGATCATTGAGACCCTTCCTTTCGATGGGCATGCGGTGTCTGACACAATTGGATTTGCTGGAGGAATATGGTTGCTTTGGCGTTCAGATTTGGTGAATGTGGATGTCCTGGCAGCTATAGAGCAGGAGATTCATGCCTTGATACGGGTAAGGTCTCAAACTCTTAGCTGGTTAATTAGTGCTATTTATGCCAGTCCTCGTTTTAAGGAAAGATGCATTGTTTGGAATAATCTTAGGATGCTAGCTAACATGCATGATTTACCTTGGGCCCTTATGGGGGGCTTTAATGAAGTTTTTTCTAAGGATGAGAAGTATAGGGGGAATCCAATCTGTCAAAGAAGGGTTAGGGTTATTAAGGAGTGTATGGATGATTGTAACATGATGGACCTTGGGTTTTCAGGCCCAAAATATACTTGGACTAATAAAAGGGAGTTGGGTAACTTAATACAATGTAGACTTGATAGATGTTGGGTTAATCCGGGTTGGAAAGAATTATATCCGGAAGCTAACGCCACCCACTTAGCCAGGGTAAATTCAGATCATTGCCCTTTGCTGCTTAATTTGAATCCTTTTTTGGGGTCCACTGCCGACAGGCCTTTTAGATTTCAGACAATTTGGCTGAGTCACAGTGACTTTCCAACTGTTGTAAGGGATGCTTGGGTTGGTAGGGAAGAGAATTTAGCTAAGGCAATTACTAACTTCACAACCAAAGCTCAAAGATGGAACAGAGAAGTGTTTGGGAATGTTTTTGTAAGAAAAAAGAAAATTTAGGCCAAGCTATTAGGTACTCAAAAAGCCTTAGCTACCTGTCCAAATGGGTTTTTGATTAATTTACAAGAGCAGTTGACTGAAGAATATAATTCAATCATCCAGCTAGAAGAGGAGCTGTGGGCTATGAAGTCCAGAACTAATTGGATCATTTTGGGGGAGAGGAATACTTCTTATTTTCACATTTCCATGCTTCAAAGAAGAAGTAAGAATAAAATTACCAGTGTTCAAAATAATGAGGGTGAATGGTGCCATAATATTGAGGAAGTGAAGGAAATTTTCAGTACAAGTTTTAAGAAGCTGTATAAATCCGAACAAGTGTTTTGTCCTATTGCCCCTCAGTGGAGATCGGATTGGTGTGCCAAGCTCAGCCATGAAGATGCTGTTACTATGGATAATATACCTTCGGATGGGGAAATTTGGAATGCTCTCAAATCAATGAAGCCTTACAAAGCTCCAGGTGTTGATGGGTTTCATGTTGGTTTTTTCCAGAGGTTCTGGTTAGTGGTGGGGGCATCGGTCAAAAGGGAAATCAAAGAGGTGTTTATGAAGCATAAAGTTCCTGAGTACCTTAATCAGACCCTAATTGCCCTGATTCCTAAACAACCTGGTCCTGAGACAGTCAGCCAGTATAGACCCATAAGCCTTTGCAACACGATTTACAAGGTTATTTCAAAAATTATTGTTTTGAGGATTCGTCATCTGCTACCATCCTTGATTTCCCTAATGCAGACAGCTTTTATTGAAGGTAGAAGGGGTACAGATAATGTCATAATTGCCCAAGAATTAATTTACTCTCTTAGGAAGAGGAAGGGGAGGACAGGGTTCATGGTTGTGACAATTGATCTTGAAAAGGCCTATGACCGCCTAGAGTGGTCGTTCATCAAAATGGTGCTTGAGGATTTTGGATTTTCGGAGAATATGATAAGGTTGATAATGAGCTGTGTGTCTTCCACTACCACAGCTCTATTGTTCAATGGAAGCAAACTTGAGTCTTTCCAACCATCAAGAGGAATTAGGCAGGGAGACCCCATCTCTCCCTACCTATTTATGTTGTGTATGGAATTTCTTGGAGCCCAAATCACTGGTATGTGTGAGGATAGAAGGTGGGATAAAGTAAGGGCTTCTAGAAGTGGTCCGAGCTTTTCTCACGTATTTTTCGCGGATGACTTGATGCTGTTTGCTAAAGCAGACTACAAAAATTGTGAAGCTATCATTGAAGTTCTTGACAATTTATGCAACCTTGTTGGGCAGAAAGTTAATTATACCAAATCTAAGATCCTTTTTTCTTCTAATGTTACTAGAGGAAGGGTGAGAGGCATTTGTAGGAGATTGGGCATTGCTGCAACCACCAACTTAAGTAAGTACCTTGGTTTTCCCATCTTTCACCAAGGAAGAGTGGGGAATGCCTTTAATTTTGTGGTTAATAAGATGCAAAGTAAGCTAGCTGGCTGGAGATCAAAACTGTTATCAAAGGCTAGTAAGTTGGTTCTTGTTAAATCTTCCGCGGCTCTTGTGGCAGAATATTATATGCAATGCCAATCGCTACCTGTTAAAGTTTGCAATCAAATTGACAAACTAATAAGAGACTTTCTATGGGGTTCAACTGAAGAAAAAAGGAGGCTGCATCTGGTTAGGTGGGAGACTGTGACATTGCCCAAAGAGCTTGGGGGATTGGGGCTGCATAATATGAGGGATAGGAATTGTGCATTGTTAGCTAAGCTTTGCTGGAGATTAGCTTGTGAATAGGAAGCTCCTTGGGCGAAGATGCTTGTGGCTAAATATCTCTCGCCTAGCAGATTATCTGAGGAAGGTAATAAACAACCATGCTCTTCTATTTGGGCAGCTTATAAGAAGGGTGGCCCAGTCTATGTCAAGGGGCTAAAATGGTCAGTGAGAAATGGGGAGAAAGTAAAGGTCTGGAATGATTTTTGGCTTCCTTTGGGTCCTTTGAAAACTCTAATTGAAGGGCCTTTAAATTGGGATGAAAATCTCATTACTGTGAAGCAATGTTTTGACCAAAATCATGAATGGCAAGCTCAAGGCCTTTCCTTTGATCTGCCTGAACATATTCTCAATTTCATCAAAGCTACTCCGCTGTCATGCAGTCCGGAAGCAGAGGATTCACTTCAATGGGCCTTTTCCAAAAATGGTTTTTTCTCTTTAAAATTTGCATACTTATTGGCAAGGGGTTTAAACCCTTTGAACCTTGATACTATTATGGTGGATTGGGTGTGGAAAGCTGAAACTTATCCTAAGATCCAATTTTTTCTATGGCTGTGTCTTCACAATAGCGTGCCCACCGGGGAAGTTTTGGGTTCAAGGGGTTTAAGTCTTGACCCCATTTGTAAATTATGTCTTCAAAGCATGGAAACAATTGATCATCTCTTAAGGGGCTGTTGGTTTGCTCGAGATTTTTGGCAGCAAACTCAGTTCCCGATCTGCATGAGGGATACTTTTAGTTTACCAGTTAGTAAATGGCTTGAAGTCAACTGTAAGGCAGATATCAACTACTGTAGAATAGGCATTCCTTGGAAGATTTTGTTTCCCATGGGAGTGTGGAAACTATGGCTGCATAGAAACAATTTTATTTTCAAAACCGGCAAGGTGAACCAGTCATGTTTCAGGAAGAGTATTAAGGATAGTGCGGAGTTCTTCTGTATTAGGTTGAATGCTAAATTGCCTAAAGCCAAAATTGTTGTTGCCGTGGGATGGGAGAAACCTCCATTGGGTTAGGTGAAGCTTAACTCAGATGGTTCTGCTCTAAGCAGTCTTGGACGTGCAGGTGGGGGCGGTGTGATCAGAGACCATGAGGGGAAATGGTTGAAAGGCTATGCTCGGTCACTTGGTAGCACCAACAACTGTATGGCTGAACTATGGGCTCTAAGGGATGGTCTTTTACTAGCTAAGGAAATGGGGCTGCATAACCTAGAGTTGGATGCTTTAAGTTTTGTTTTACTCTTGAACAATAATACCACCAACTTGACTTTGGAACCATTGCTAAATGATTGCAGGAACCTGGTGAGGGAGTTTCCCAACATGCAGATAAAGCACATATATGGGGAGGCCAACCAATGTGCGGATGTAATGGCCAAACTAGGTGCAAGCAGTGTAACTTCTTTTGTTGTATTTTTGCATCCACCGCCTGTGGTGGAAAGAATTCTAGCTAATGATAAAGCTAGATTGTGTTGTAACAGACTTGTTAATTCCTAGTTTAATGATATTTCCTTATTGACCAAAAAAGAAAGAAAAAGAAAGACAAATAGCAAAGCCTCATAATCAAGCTGCTATATAAATCAATTATAAAAGAAAAATAATGAAAATCTTATTGCAAAAGCTAAAATATGTCACTTATCTAATCATTTTTGTTTGACTTGTTGGTTCCAATTATGGATAACACTCCTCTCTGCAAAAAGAAGACTGTCCAAAAATAAATAAAATTCCATCTATAAATAGTTTAAGCTTTTTGGTAAGGATAATTTATCATGTGTAGTGTGACTAGTGTCAAGTCAAAAGGATAATTTATCATGTGTAGTGTGACTAGGGTCAAGTCAATCATGCTTTTTTAAACCTAACAAACCGAAAGCTACTTAATTCCATTTATTTGGTTTACTAAAATTTTGGAGAAATTACATTTTACCACTCTAAACTATACTTCCGATTATACTTTGCACCCTAAATTTCTTTGAATGCACGTTTTTTGCACCCTAAATTTATAATCATTGTTTCATTTTACACCCTGACATTAAGTTTGTTGTTAACTTGGATAGAAAAATATGATACCACATGAAAATACCTAATTGTCCCTCTTCTCAATCCTTTAAAAACAAAAGAGATATTACACTTTACCACCCTAAACTATACTCTTGATCACACTTTGCAACCTAAACTTTGAACTTCCATCTAAATTAATAGAAAACTTAATGTCGGGATGCAAAGTGTAACAAAAATTATAGTTTAAGGCGCAAAATGTAACATAATATATAGTTTAAGGTGGTAAAGTGTAAATTTTCCTAAAATTTTCAGCTTTTTAGCTTAATAAGCTTTTATGACTTTGTTCATCAATATTTTGTTTGTTTGTTTTTACAAGTTGATATATATAGGTCCGGTTATATATATTAATATATATATATATATATATATATGAAAAGAAATGTATGCACAAAAGATATTCAGTGCTCATTACTTCTCACAAAGCAATGTGAAGTCTCATCAGACATTTGGCATCAAAATGAGCTTCCTGCTTTCCTTAAAGGTGAGCTTTTTCATTCTTACTGCGACTTTTTCGGGATTTAAGAGCTGTTTCTCATTCGGCATCTTCCTACAAGTGCTTATTGCCTTTGTGTTAGGACTTCATACTAATGGGATATTCTGGATGTTCCCATTCATTTTGCAATTGTGACCATAGGTAAATGTTATCTTCGAGTTATCATATCCACAGTTCAATGATCAGTTATAATCGTATTACTTTACAGTTAGCATGGTATGAATTGGTACCACATATCTACAAATGCATCGATTAACACTTTTTTGCCCCAACAATAACAACTAGTAACAACCTACCATTTAGGATTTGTTGTAAAAATGTTGTGAAATATCATTTCTCTAACTTTATTGAACTACAATTATCAAGATAAATATTGAAGTAGAAAGAAACTGAGGCCCTCAGGTCCAACCCTATATGAAATGCTGCCTCAGCACATAAAATGCCAATTAAGAGCATTAGCAGCAATGAAGCTAAATAGCTATATAGCTATTTTAGCTTCACCAAAACACAAAAATCCATACTACAGTAGTGGAGCTAAAGGTAAAATTTTTACCTTCATTGCTACAGTGCACAACTATATATGGCTATGCACTGTAACTGAGAGCTAAAAAAAAAAAAAAAAAAAAATTATTCTCAGCCGGATTAAAATAATATATGTTTGTTTATTTTTTTATATTCTTTTATTCTTCCAACCATGCCTTTCTCAGACTCACTCTCAACTCACTCTCTCAAGCTCTCACCTCTCTGTCTCACCTTCTCTTAAAACTCTCTCAAGCTCACACTCTCAAACTCTCACCTCTCTATCTCACTGCTGCCGGCCTGACTCGATCCTCGATGTCATCGCCCACCGAAGCTCAACGTCACCGACCTACCAACCGACCCATTTTGTCGAACTCCCAAGCCGCCGATCAGTCTTAGACCCACGCCGCCGATCCGCCTCAGACCCACGCCGCCGATCCACTTCTTTGATGCTCTCAACTCTCTCAAACTCAATCTCTGAAACTCTCTAAAACTCTCACCTTTGAACTCTCACCTCTCTGTCTCGCCACCACCGCCGTCGATCCATGCCTCTGACCCGACTCGCCTTCAAGTAAGTTGTCTCTGTCTTCTTCATCTACATGCTTGGGATTTTTGATTTGGGTATGTGCGTGTATCTATAAATATAGAATAAATAAATTTTAGATGCAATAATTTTTTTGCTGTTCTAGTTCAATGAAAATTTCTTTCATTTGATCTCAACAAACTTATCCATGCTTTGGTAAGTTGAATTAATGAATGGACATAATAGAGCAGTAAATTCAGAGCATCCATTCGTTTTGATTTGGATTTGAAACTTGCTTACTTCCTTATTTTTATTTTTTTGAAGATGAGCGGGATGATAATGAAGTGGTAGACTTAGATTATGAACAAATTAATGGAGTGGATAATCCTCCTATGCAAGTGTTACGTGAACAAAGTGATGGATTTATGTCATACATTGAGAGCTATGGACGCATTAGAGACCGAGAAATTCATTTTCAACTCTAGTTGGACCTCATTGAACATTTATGGCAATTGCAAGGTGAGTTGTAGAAACTTCCTTTTTTATATGTTAAGAAGCATGAGTCATAGGAACTTGTGCAAGTGTGTGAGTTTTATTGTAATTTGGTTTGAGTTATGTATGTGAGTAATCTATGGACTACATTGTTCCAGTTATAATATGTGTTCTATTTTATATATTTTCTTATAAAGTTCCTCCATTTCATAGTTCACATTGTTCTAAAATTGCTTTCGGACAATTGAGATGATAATAGGCTATCATGACGATTGAAAATTTTTTTTAGTCAAAAGATAAATTTGTATATATATAATTTGGGGTTAAAACAAAATATTATTGTTACACTAGATGATTATTTGCTATCATGATGATTGAGAAATTGTTTTAGTAAAAAAAAATGTATAAGTATAATTTGGAGTTAAAAAAATCATTTGTTAACACTAGATGATTATTTGCTATCATGTGGCAGCGGCGGCGGTGGAAGAGTTGGTGGCGGCGGCAGTGGCAATGGTGGTGGCGGTAGTGGCAGCGGTAACAATTGCGGTGGCAGTGGAAGAGTCGGTGGCAGCGGCGGTAGTGGCAGCGGTAGCAATTGCGGGTGATTGTAATTATTGTTTATTGTAGTGAATATATTATTTTATTGTAGTGGATATATTATTTTGTTATGATGTTTATATTATTTTATTGTGTTGAAAGCTAAAAATATCCACTACTGCAGCATGTTTTGTAAAGTGAATAAGTAAAATAGATAAAGTAACTTTTTGTAGTGCTAAATAACTAAATTTTTAGCTCCATTATTGTGAATGCTCTAAGACCAAGTTGAAATGAAGCAGGCATTTGCCTAAAAAAGTAAAACCCCAAATGCAATGCTGTTTCCTAAGAGCATCTCTCTAATAGACTCCTTAAACCTAAATTTCTTCAAATTTTGGAGAGTGAACCCTTAAAAAATTGGGTTACTAGGATGCTTTTTTTTCAAAGAGCTATACTGTAGCTCTGTAAACACATTTTTAAGCATGTAGTTATACATTGGTTACTTTTTAATCATGAGATGAAAGAGAAAAGGTTAGTAGCAAAAATTCTAAGGCCTCCCCAATAAACCACAATTTAAGTAGCAGATTGTGAGTGATAAAGGAAAAAATGGTGGATTCATATGAAAAAGATATGCAAATAATCACAGTTCATATGTCAGATTGTAAGTGATAAAGAAAAAATGATGGGCTTATATGAAAAAGATGTGCAACTAATCACAATTTGCCATGTAGAATAATTGTGACAAAATTTGTCTTTTTAATCTAGTGTTTTAGATTTTTTTTTAAAGGGGCATTTCAACTTTTTACTTTTTATTTTCATGAAATTGCAAAATTTCCTTGAATTGCCGTGCCCGTGAGAAAGGGGAAAAGATGTGAAAGCAAAGAATAGTATAGCTCTGTAAACACATTTTTAAGTACGTAGTTAAACACTAGTTACTTTTTAGGTCATGAGATGAAAGAGAAAAGGTTAATAGCAAAAATTCTAAGAGCACGTAATAAACTACAAACTGTTTATACGATAGTTAAATTGTGAGTGATAGAGAAAAAATGTTAAGTTTGTATGAAAAAAATGTGCAACCAGTCACAATCTACCATGTAAAATAATTGTGCCAAAAATTATCTTTTATCCTTTGTTTTAGATTTTTTTAAAGGGTTTTAGATTTTTACTTTTTATTTTCCTGAATCGTAAATTTTCCTTGAATTGCTGTGAGAAAGGGGAAAGATGTGAAAGCAAAGAATTTTGAGTTTTAAATATACTTTTATTTCAGAAAAGACACGACACAACAAAATGTAGAGCAGGTATCTAGGGGTGTGCATGGGTCGGGTTGATGGAATTTTTTAACCCAACCCACCATGGTGGGTCAAAAAAATTCAACCCAACCCAACCCATCACATAAGTCCAACCCAACCCAACCCAACCCAACCCACATGGGTCGGGTTGAACCCATGGGTTTAACAAATTTTTTTATTATTATTAAATTGAATAAAAAAAATATAAATATTAATATATTAAAAAAACCTAAAGATTAGTATCAATGTAACTCTTTAAAGGCAAACAACATTAATGACTAAACAACAATAGTAATTTATTAAGATTTGTGTGAATTAATTGGCTTTTATATAGGATAGGAAGAACTGGTTATTTTAAAAAATTTATTAATTATATAATATATTATAAATATATATATATATATATTAAATTAGTATTAGTAGGGGGAACTAAGGAAGTGCTGCTCTACAACTGGTTTTTTTTAAAAAAATTATTAAATATATATATATATATATATATAAGTGCCCTACAGCTGATTTTTTTTTTTTTAAATTATTAAATATATAATATATATTAAATATGGGTGGATCGGGTCGGGTTTGTAATTTTATGACTCAAACCCAACCCGACCCGCTATAAAATTTTTTTTTGTAACCCGACCCAACCCACCAAGCCTTAAAAACTGACCTAACCCGACAGGTCGGGTTTGGAGGATCGGTGGGTTTTCTATACACCCCTACAGGTATCTATTATTTTTTATATATAATTTAATTGGGTAGATTTTTATATATATTTATAACTAGTGTGTTTCCGCTGGGGTCTTGGTCAAGTCGTTTTATTTAACGACTTACAAGTCCTGCTTTCTAACTTTTTTTTTTATTTAAAAAAAAAAAAAAAAAAAAAAAAAAAAAAAAAAAAGTTAGAAAGCAGGACTTGTAAGTCGTTAAATAAAACAACTTGACCAAGACCCCAGCGGACACACAACTACCGACAATTCTGGATGATGAAAGAAAAAAAAGTTAGAAAGCAGGACTTGTAAGTCGTTAAATAAAACAAGTTGACCAAGACCCCAGCGGACACACCACTACCGACAATTCTGGATTAATTTATCTGTGATGTAATTATTTTGTCATATGACTATGGTTGTCAAACAGCTTTTTCTGCCCTAGACGAGGGTAATCAAAGTCACTATACTTACTACTTTACTAAAATATATATATATATATATATATATGGATTTTACTAATGTGTGTCTTAGGGCATACATTAATTTTCATTTTTGGAAAATTTTTTTTGAAAATTGAAAAAGTAATGATAGCTTTATCAATTTTCAAGAAAATGTTTTCAAAAAATAGAAAGCTTAAGAGACAAATGTTTTTTTTTTTTCCATTTGAAGTTTTTGGTAAGAGAAAGAGAGGGAAAGAAGTGAGAGGAAGAGAAAATATTTGTGTCAAATTCTTAATATTTCTTATCTGAATTTTTATTTAATAAATTATAGGAGTACAAATGTCAAGTTTACTTATGCATACTCTAAAATGAAAAATCATCCTTTCTTCTTTTTAAAATTTGAAAAATTATAAACTATCTTTTATGTTTCTTCCACCATGGATAAGGAAAATTCCATGAACCTAGCGAACTTACTTTACTCACTTTTTTTTTCTTTTTCTTTTTTTTGAGAAAGAGACTTTACTCACTTGAGAATACATGTTTGGATTTGTACCATCTTATTTTACAATACACCTAATATTTTAGTTTTTATTTTAACAACCAACAAATTAAAATAATATAATTACATAATAAAATAATATAAAGAAAGAGGAAAGAGAAGAAAAGTTGTTCAATAAAGAAAGTTAATAAACATTGAACCAAATTCTACAAAGAATACTTATTTTTTAATTAAAAAAATCTTGAAACATTGAACCAAATGATATAAAAAATTAACATTTAATATTTTTCTTGTACCACTTAAAAATATTTCAATTCTCTTTGCAAAGAATACGACGCTTAGCAAAAATTTATACTTTTTCACGTAAGGTCTCTTTGCTTGTGTTTTATTTCATTAAACTAGAATTTGTATACTGTTGAGGTCTAAAAAGGATCATAGTAAAGGAAGCCCAAAAGAATAAGTCAAGCCCAAAAGGATAAGTCAAGCCCAAAAGGAAAAATCAAGCTAAGCCCAAAGTAACAGACGCAGGAAACCCATGAAGGAATAAAAAAGCCCAGGGGATCCTGAAGCCCAGACAAAGAAGCATCCAAAAAAGAGGATCACGGCAAGGGATAAAAAGCAAGGATCCTCAGGAACCTTCAAGAGGCGCAAACCCCTTTAGGCACAAAGACAAAGGAAGACTAGGACAGCTCGATAGAAAAAGACAGAAGAAGGAAACAAGAAACAAAAGCAGAAAAAGAACACAAACGCCAGTATAACCCAGCGACCTCTCATGGCACAGACAGAAAAAGTCTCGAGGAACCAAAACGGAGAAGTATAGAAGAAAGAATGATAACAAGTGGCTTTCAAAATGGCAGAGCAGGATTCCACCCGGATGGGAAAGAAAAGGGAAAAGTGGAAAACGCCAGAAACGGGGATGCCGAGAAGGGCATACCTCAGCACATCCCAAAGAAGATGGCCAATCAGGAACCTTCAAAAGAATCAGAGCTGAAAGAAGGAAAGAATGAGAAAAAACGGAAATGGGACTTACCAAGATGATGGATACAGGACGTGCTCTATTTGCAAAAGGGTAAAACAGGGGAACCAACGGTTCCCCGGGAGGACCAAAAACTCCATTATAAAAGGGGGGAGGATTTTTAGTAGGAAGAATATCATAACAGAGTCATTAGAACTCTGTAAAATTTAAGAAAAACAGAGGAATGTCTCCCGGTATCCCAGAAACAGCCACTATAGCACATACTTGGATTCAAAAGGATTCAAACTTTGCAAGTCTTAGAGGCTTGAATAGCCATCAAAGTCTGTAATTTTTGAGCTTATTTGAACCTTGTATCACGTCTTAGTGGGCACATTTGTAATCCACAATCAAGAAAAATAATGAAATATCTCATATTGATTTGAGAATTTCTAACAATTACTTTGCATATTTCTTTACTGCTTCTTGCTGCTCAATACATATATATTCTTGCTTGTAAAGCTGAGTTCTTGCCCAAGCAAAGCTACTCAGACTTGAGTTCCAAATCCCACAAGTCTTGTGCAAAAGCATAAGTCTGTGAGAATTGGGATCAGGATCATCGTGGCTGAATCATTCTTATGAAATTCATTTACATATATGTATATGTATTAATATATAAATATATATATATATATATATATATCCTAATCTAAGAAACTAACAATTATTTGAAGATATGTGCATTGTATAGTTGTTCTTGTGTAGGACCTATAGAGGTAAAAGGAAAGGACAAAACTTCATTGCATAACAAGCATGGAGAAAGATTGTATAGTGCACAGAACCAGAGATTCTGGGTTCTTATAGGCCTAATACGCCCCGAGATCCCATGACAGTACGTCTCGGGATCCCACGACAGTACGCCCGGGGAGGAATCGCATTTTTGCCTTGAGGAGATTTATGTGACTTGCGCATAACTTGGTTCGTAATCAGCCCCCATTTAGCTGCGGTGAACCAAGCCTAGTCCACCAAAACACAACTATTTGGCCCAGGATCCTTGGGCCTGTGTGCTAAAGAAAAAAGCACTCTCACATATACAAGAGGTGGCCAAAGTGTATCACAATTATAAAAAGAAAATACTTAAAAAAAAAAGAAAAAAAAAGTGCACCAAGGTCTAACGCAACTTTTTTCAAGAACTGATGAAATAATAAGATGTAAATTAGTGATAGACAACTGACAAAGATAATAAAAATGAAGGCAATTATTATCCATCAATCATAACTAATACCATTTTAGTTAGTTGAAAATTCAATAAGTTTGGGAATGATGTTGAGTCAAGTAGCTAGCTTGTCAGCAGAGCCATTAATTTCCTCTGGACGTCGACCCTAGAAGAAATGGTCATTAGCTTCGGAGCCTCTCTACGATGCGCCAACAAGTACCATAGAAAATTTCACGTTCTCTTGCAAATTACAATTCAACTCATCTGGGTCCACTCAATACTAAAACAGAGAGAATGCGAAAATTTCAGTATATCATAGACTTTCTTTTGTTAATCATAATTTGATAACAAAAGTGAGGAACGAAAAATTTCGCACCAGTTAAATCCGCAAGTTAGTAATAATAAGTAAAAAGATGTTAATAATAAATTTTTGGATAAAATTAAGTAAAAATTTATCAACTTAATAATTGAAAAAAAAATAAAATAAAGTTGATAGTTGTTACTTATTACCCAGTAATACTGTATATATACTGTGAAATTTTTTGTGTATATAAAGTTGTTTCTTTTTAAATTTTCTCTTTAGAAGTGGACAACATATAATGGAATTTCTTATATATAGTAGGAAAAGTCCAGGCACCGTCCTTCTTGTCTCGTGTCTTTGACTCTTTGTGGAGGATTCAAAAGAATGAGTGATGGGGTGAAAAGAAAGAATGTTTCTTAAAAAATGTAAGGTTGAATTTAATCAACTATTTTGTTGGCTTTATTTCATGTCAAATTTTACTTGTAATTCAACATTTAGAAACCCTGTATTTAGGTGGGAATCATGTAAGGGTAGTGTGTGAGAGAGTGTGAAAAAATGTTCAAGATTGTGTAGTGAAGGCAGGGACTCGCGACTGGATCTTACTGGTGGCTCGCGACTGGCAAGCCGCCAGAAGATGCACACGAGTGAAGCATGCAGAGAAGTTGATCTGTCGTGCCAGCTGTAGCACTACAGGACAAAAAGTCCAGACTGGCCATTCAGTTAGCTCGCGGCTTGAACTCGTGACTCAGTCAAGTCGCGAGGCCAAGTTGCCAACCAGCTCTATTTTGGAAAAATGACTCTTCGCATTCCAAACACACACCACTATATATAGACCCTTATACCCATGAAATGTAGAGAGCTTCCAGAGAGAATTTTGAGAGAGAAACCCTAGAAAAAAACAAGATTGACTCATTCACAATCTTCACATAGAGACTCTTCAAATTCCTCTACTCTCACTCTCTCCATTGTTACATCCTTGAGAGGTTCATACCCAAATCATTTTCTCACCATACCCATATCTGTGAGAAGGTCATTTGGTGCTTTGAGAAGCAGTTAGGAAGGGACCAATGGTTATTGGTTGATGCTATGGGCTATAGCGAAATCCAGTAGGCTAAAGAAGACAGGTTCGGCGCAACCTCGTTAGAGCAAGAAGCTTGGAGGGCTTAAGTACACTGAGTAGATTATGCTTGGAGGGTCTTCTGCTATTCATATATCCCAACTTCATTCTTTAGTGGATTATTAACCGCTTGGAGGGTGGCAGAAAGGTTTTACGTCGAGGGTTTCAGTTTCCTCTTCGATAACACATCGTTGTGCTGTTCTTGTGTTTGCATCTCTCTTCCCTTAATTTTTGCCATTTAATTTTTGCTGTGGATGTGATTTTATTTGGTTTAGATTGTTTATCAATTATGTTATAAGCTTATGTTCATTTTCCGCACATACAGTGGCGGCGCCACTCAGAGTGCAGGGTGTTCCCAGGAACACCCTGACTTAAAAAAAAAAAAAATTATATATAATAATTTAAATTTTTTTATTTGTTTACCCTTAAAGAAAAAATAGGAACACCCTTAAAATTTTTATGCCAAACAAATTTTGAATTAAAATCTAAAAAAGAAAAAATTGTAACAAAGAATCTGAAAAAAAAAAAAAAGATTGAAAAAATATTCTGTGTTTCCTCACTCTTACGTCGGTTTTTCATCCTCTTCTTCCTATTTGTCTCTGCTACGCATTTCTTCTTATTTTTCTTTGTTTCACCGGCCTCTATTTCTACAGCCCCTTCATCTTCTTCATTTATTTCTCAATGTGTCTGTCTCTCCCTTTAGTTTTGGTACACTCACTTGAAAGTGGAAAAGTAGTCAGTCAAGAACCAAGTGACAAGACTTCAAAGCAAAACGTGTGGAGGTGAAAAAAAGATTGAAAAAAAATAAATAAATAAACTTATAATGAAAGACTAATGGGCTACAACTGTAAGCAAGATGTGTGGAGGTGAAAAAAGAATGAGTAAAAAAAAATATTAATATTTGTTTTAGTAACTTATTATAATTTTTAAAATAAAATTTTAAAAAATGTTAGCTATGGCTCAACTATTGTAAAATGCATTCTTCATTGCTGCTAATACTTTAACTCCACCAAAAAATATAAAAAGTTGCCAAAGTGATATATTGAGTTATTAGAAATATAACTTTGTATATTGTATAAAATAGTAAAAAATAGCGGTAAACCTAAAACGGTTCACCGGTATTGACCAATAATTAATAATTTAATTAACTAATACATTATAAAAGACAAACAAATTAAATTATATTAGGCTAAACAATAATTAATAATTTAATAATTAATGAAACAACGATACAACAAATTATAGTTTATAAAAGACAAACAAATTTATGAAACAGCTAAACAATAATAATTAATAATTTTATTAATATTTCAAATGAACTTATAGTTTATTGTACATGTACCTTTGTTCATTTCTTTTCTTTTCACTTTTTTCTTTTTGAGGTTTTTCGTTGTACAGAATACAAATTTGTTTTGGTTTTAAGAATTTTTTTTTAAGGCCAAATCTTGAATTTCGGTCGGTATTTACCAAAACACCCGAAATAGACTGAAATAACTCGAAATTTTTTCAAAGTGGAATAGGAACACCCTAGACAAAAATCCTGGAGTCGCCACTGCGCACATACATTGTTTGATATTAAACTTGAATTAGTAATTTATAATTTGGGAGTCTAAACGTTCATATATAGTGTTTTATACGCTATTTGAACATTCAAAAAATAATGGGAATTGGATGCTTATAGTATATTTTCATATTCTAGTAGCTCATTTATTCAAAGATAATAGAAAATGACTCTGGACTAAAGCAAGTCATCAACTAAACCTACACGGTCATTGAGACTTGTCGTCTTGTGATGCACCTGACTTTCCTGGGAAATTTCTCTGCTGATGAGTAGAAAAGTAGAACCAGGCAATGCTTTATGCTTACATATGTACTGCTCAGATTGCTCAACTTTCCTAAGCAAATTAATCTAAAGCCAGAGAGAGAGAGGATGACTCAAACTCAGTTGTAAGTAAAATAAAAAATCAAATTATTTCTTTTTCTTTCCTTAGTTGTTTGTGTTTGTTTCCTGTGATTAATTATTCTTGATGGCAGGGTTAGCAGTGGGTTAGAGTTGGCAAATTTCGTGGTGAGCCTTGATGTCTTGCATGATGCATATGTTTGCGGAAGAGCATCTTTAGTCATGCCTAATTATCTTGAAATGTTGGAGAGCGAACCTATAAAATTGCGTTACTGGGATTTTTTTTTAAAAAATTTTTATAAAAGAGCTATAATAAAATATAAACAATTAAAAAAAGAGCTATACTAAAATATAAACAATTAAACATAGTGGTTATTGTATGTGAAAAAATATAAATAATTAAAAAAATCATGAAAAATTGATATTTTTTAATGAAATGTAATGTAAAATAAATAATCTGATGTGATATATTTTAAAAAGTGAATATGTAAAATAGAAAAAGTAAGTTCTTATATTAAAATAGACATAAATTTTTACACAAACTGAAGTGAATGCTCTAACATTGGCAAGACAACTAACTCTTGTACTACCTGGTCAGAGGTAGGGTCTTGCGAAGACGTGAAAAAGAGGACAATGTTTCTCTCTAAACTAATTTAGAGAGAAACCCTTCAAACTTCTCCTATATCTTTTCATTGAAAATGAATTTAAGAAAATCTAATCATTTAAATAAATATTCTTATTATATCCTCCATACTTGCAAAATTTTAAGAAGATTAAAGATCAATAACTATTTCATCAATTAAATGTTTAAATTTTAAGTTTTTGTGGCCTAAAATTATGCATAAAAAATAAATTTATTGATTGAATAATAAATAACATCCAATTTGAACGAAATTTTACATGTGTGAAGAACATAAAGAAAATACAATTCAATGGTTAAATTTTGAAACTTCAAATTCAATTAAAAAATATAAGAGAAGTTTGAAAGATTTCTGTCCAAATTATAGTTTCTTGAAAAAGAGAGATATAAATTTTTTTTATTTTCCATTTGAAGTTTTGGTAAAAGAAAAAGGGGAAAGAAGAGTGAGAGGAACAAAGTATATATATATATATATGTAAAATTCTTAATATATTATTATTTGATTTTTTATATGATAAATTGTAAGGGTAAAAATGTCAAGTTTACTTGTGTTGGGAAATTTAGACCCCGGTTGATAGAATTAACAAGTTTTAAATCCAAGTTTTTAATTAGATTTATTATCAATAAAACTTGTTAAAACAAACAAACATCAATATTATGTCAAAATCATACAGCGGAAAAATAAATAAGACAAGATATGATAACTCAAGAAAACCAATGAAACCAACTAGTTTCACAGTAAAAAACCTGGGGGGAAACCTTCCCAAAAAGCAATCCACTATAGTAAAGAGAAGTTTCAGATCTAGTACAAAACCTTTGTCCCTAGACTCTACAGTCCCCGTAGATGAACTTACAGCAGAAACCTTTTACTGCTTTAGAACCTCTGAACTTTTCAATATATGAACGCCACCCTTTGATGCACGAATCCCAGTACGTGACTAACCAATTGCACGGATCCCAGTACGCGACTTAATCACCAACTAGAAGAAGATTGTTGGCTACAAAGTTCTTCACTTCTGTTGGTTTTTAGACCCCTTAAGGTAATTAGCCAAGTTGTTACTTAGTCCAATTAAACAAGTCTAGGTTATCACAATAATAAAGATCAAATCATGCAAAGCAGCGGAAAATAAATAACATAAGACATGATCACCCAGGAAACCAAACCGGTAAAAACCTGGGGAGGATTTAACCTAGCCATCCTCAAGGTAAACTTGAATCCACTATCTTGAAAGAATCGAAGTTCATACAATAAGACTTACAAGCCCCCACGCTCGACTTCTTATTGCTACCAACCAGTAGAACTTATTGACACGACCACGTGCAAGCTCCGAATCTACGGACTCCTTCTTTCTTGGATTCCCACCAGCTACAAGCACACCCGCTTGTGTAGTCTTTAAGTTTCAATGGCAGCAACTGAATTGATCATCAAGGTGTAGAAATTATCTCCTCCTTGAAAACCCTAAGTTTGTGTAAAGGAAAGCTCCTCTAGATCTCACAAGAGATTTACACAAATCGAAATATGAGCAACACTAAAACGTGGCTAGGGTTTGCCTTTTATACTTAGGACAAATAAGAAACCCTAAAAACGTTTTAAAACAAATAGGGCTGAGTTGAACGAATCTGCAGAAAAGCAATCTACCCTAGCTTCGATCGGTCGAGCCTAAATTTCGATCAATCAAGCCAGGCCGAAAGCCACAGTGCTTCCTGCTTTAAACTCGATTCCAACTTTACATTGACACACAACTTTGAGCTAGCTTTAAACACTTCTAAACACATTGTTTTGATCATGATTTGCCAACATTACACATTAGAGTTCTAAATACATAAAATCCTAATCTTTAGAACCTAACAAACTCCCCCTTTGGCAATCCGTGACAAAACACAACTTAGAAGCTCAAAGTTTACAAAATGAAAAGCCCTTTACAAAATAATGCTCATAAACCAAATTCAATCATAACTACTATCCATCAGTTGCAAGTGTAGACAGCAGCTCAATTGAATCAACCTGTATATTTCCTGAAACACTAAACAAAATGCATAACCGCATGTGTGATAGAAAAACAAAAACAGTAAATCAACAAATATGCAATCTAACTCTCCCCCTAAATTAGATACATAAAAAACAATGTTAACTCCCCATAAACAGAACATTCTTGTATTTTCCACACATTTCATCTAAATCTCTCCCCCTTTTTGTCACGCATTGACAAAGACAACTCAAACAAAGAGTTGACAGAAAACATACGCAACATAGTAAGAGAAAATAGAGAAAGAAGGGAACACAAAACAATTCAACTCTATAAGAAATAGAGACAACTCCTCCTATGAACAACAAAGGTTAAAAAACAAGCTTCTCCCCTAAAAAAGTAGGAAAAACAAAACAAGTTTTGGGAAAAACAATTTTGGGGAAAAATAAAGGGAGTGGGGATAAAAAAAGACACAAACCAAGTTTAAAAAAAACTAAGTTGAGGATACACGTAAAGAAAAAATATTCTCTCTTTCAATAAAATGCAAACATGACACTATGTGACCCATAAACAGTTGCATGAGTAGAGAAAATATTTGCACATTGATTATCCATCATAACTCTTAAGAAAATAATTTTCTACAATTCACACATAAAAATAGCATATACTAGAAAGTACATAGCTCAAAAATTAATCAATCAATTATTTGATCAAGTTGAGTACCCAATGTAGCAAAGTATATGCATGTTATGTGTGAAAACAATGAGAGATATGACTGCAAAACTGCAAGATGGATACAAAAAATCAATGCAATACATGTGAATTCTAAACATAAATGATGCATGGAAAAATCAAATTTTCGAAAAACAGAGCAATTTAATGTAAAAACTCCTCAAAGCACAATATATTATGAATAAAATGCATAAGTATGAGATTAAAAGTTTTTTTTAAAAATAAACACTTGAATTCAACCCAGATCTTCCAAAAACAAGATTTTCAACCAATTGTCCTCAAAAACTCAAACATTAAGCACATTTTGCATCAAAATCAAGGAACTTTAATCTTGGATGGCCACAACAAGATCATACACAATATAATGTACCAAGTTTAGCAAAGAGTAACTTGTATAGTGTGTGCAACTAGCAAAAAATTGAGATACATGTGAGGTGATATGTAAATAGAAATCAATCACAAAGTCTACAAAATTCATCACATAGAATTTGAAAGAGACTATCACCTAAAGAGTTACATCATATAACTCCCACATCTCCTAGATCATAAACTTGCAATCATGTAAGTTTCTTGAATTATGCCTCACAATATACACACCAATTTTAATTCATTCAGAAACTTATTAAAAGGCCAGGATAATGTACACACCAATTTTAATTATGTGATTTTGGCATCAAGCCTAATAGTACACACCAATTTTAGCATTTATAATTGAGGCTACATCTTATATTCTTTTTGTGCATGTGCTACACTTTCTCGAGCACAAAATCTTATGATATGCACTAAGGTGTTCATGATTGGCTAGTGAACACTAGTGAGATGGTTATTTATGCCTTTCTCTAAAGGTTCAAGTCCAACAGTCAAAGACATGTGACTTCAAGATCAAGACAAAGTGATCAAAAACTATAAACATCTCCCACACAACATGCACTACAAAGTTTCAACTAGTAAAATGCAATAAGTAAGCTCATCAAAGCTAAACAAGGTACATAAGCTTGTTATGTAAAGATAATATGGTCAATCCTTGATTATAAATCCAAGATGTGAAATACAAAATACAAAAATCTTTTTGGTTTTAAAAAATTTATGACCAAAAACAAAAAGCACACATTATGTTAAATGAACAATGCAAATGCAATGCATGACAATGCTTAACTAAGCTGTAGAGGGTACACAAACAAGAAATATCAATTTCTTAATTAACCTATGAGTACATGTACAAACTAGTATATACTCACACAAAATCAGAAATAGCTTAACACTTATTTAACACATACTATTCAAGTTTCTCCACGATGTCAAGCATGTTCTAAATCAAGAGAGAGATATCATAACTCATGTAATCCTCAAGAAAAATAAAACTAGACACAAAATAAAATATTTTTGTCTTTTTGAAATTTTTTCAATGTTTTTGGATTTTTTTTTTATAAGAAAAACTAAAAAACAAAACAACAAAAACAAAACATGTCCACAAACAATTGAAAGAATTAAATCAGGGACAATTCAGCAACACTCACCTTAGAGAATTTTTTCTCATCCATATAGCACAAGTCTTCGGCTTTGTAGGTGAAAATCCATGTGAAGCAGAGTGTATTTGAGGGATTACACCAATCTTCTGAGAAAGACTGAAATCCTGCAAATTCCTTTCACAAGCCAACAAGCTCAAATTTTTCAAAAGAATATGAAACAATTTATATGGACTTATGGCAGGAGAAATATCATCACAAATCCTAGACTGAAACATAGAATGCTTAAATTTCAGTTTATGACAATTAGGACGAATGTGACCGGAGACACCACAAAAGTGACAAACATGAACAAATTTAGGAACATCAGTATTCCTAATAACAAGTTTAGTCTCAGATTTTGGTTTTTGCCTCAACAAAGAACAATTTGGTCTAATATGACCAACAACACCACAAAGGTGACAAGTAGGCACAAAAACAGATTTATTATGCTCTCTAACAGTAGGTTTAGACATAGGTTTAGAAACATCAGCATCAACATCAGAACTTTTGCCTTTGTCTAACCTAGCAAAATAAGCCTTTTCTTTATTATTCCTCTTGAAATGAGGGATATAAACTTTCTCAGTTTTAGGCTTAAGAGAAACAGAAACACTTCTGTTATCAACAACAGGCTTGGTACTAGTCAAATTTTCAATTTTAGCTTTAGATTCAACTAACTCTTGTTCCAAGCTTTTCATCTTCTCATCTTGAGAGGAAATTTGATTTCTCAAAAATTCATTCTTTTTATTAGATTCCTCTAATCTAACAATCAATTCTTCTTTTTCAAGATTAGCCAATTTTAACTCTTCCTTGAATTTCTTAGCAATTTTCATAGATTTCAATAATTCCTTACGAAGAGTTTCATAGGCATCAATAAAATCAACAGAAGCATGAGCAGAAACATGATTAGAAAGACACTTCAAATTATCCATGACAACAGGGGTCAAGGATCAGCTCTTAGATCAAAAGATCTAAAACAAAAGAGCAACCCGCTCTAATACCACTTGTTGGTTTTTAGACCCCTTAAACAATTGATTAAACCTAGGTAATTAGCCAAGTTGTTACTTAGTCAAATTAAACAAGTCTAGGTTATCACAATAATAAAGATCAAATCATGCAAAGCAGCGGAAAATAAATAACACAAGATATGATCTCCTAGGAAACCAAACCGGTAAAAACCTGGGGAGAATTTAACTTAGCTATCCTCAAGGTAAACTTAAATCCACTATCTTGAAAGAATCGAAGTTTATACAATAAGACTTACAAGCCCCCACGCTCGACTTCTTATTGCTACCAACCAGTAGAACTTACTGACACGACCACGTGCAAGCTCCGAATCCACGAACTCCTTCTTTCTTGGATTCCCACCAGCTACAAGCACACTCGCTTGTGTAGTCTTTAAGTTTCAATGGCAGCAACTGAATTGATCATCAAAGTGTAGAAATTATCTCTTCCTTGAAAACCCTAAGTTTGTGTAAAGGAAAGCTCCTCTAGATCTCACAAGAGATTTACACAAACCGCAATATGAGCAACACTAAAATGTGGCTAGGGTTTGCCTTTTATACTTAGGACAAATAGGAAACCCTAAAAATGTTTTAAAACAAATAGGGCTGAGTTGGACGAATCTGCAGAAAAGCAATCTGCCCGACCTTCGATCGGTCGAGCCTAAGCTTTGATCGATCGAGCCAGGCCGAAAGCCACAGTGCTTCCTGCTTTAAACTCGATTCCAACTTTACATTGACACACAACTTTGAGCTAGCTTTAAACACTTCTAAACACATTGTTTTTATCATGGTTTGCCAACATTACACATTAGAGTTCTAAATACATAAAATCCTAATCTTTAGAATCTAAAAACTTCATCAACAATGAAGATCAAGAAGCACTTGGTTACAAAACCCTAAGGCGCAAAAACGTAGTAGCTTCTTTCAGAGATAATAAGGCATCGGTCACCTTTTGCATTTGTTCTCCTTGTATTCACTCTGAAGGCCTCTAAAATAAGCTTTATATAGGTCTAGGATCGTGAGAAAAGAAACCCTACACAAATACAAAAGCCTGGCCCACAAATCAGATCTGAAAATTCTGATTTCTGTAACCTTGATAGATAGCAGGTGTCGAGCTTTAAACCTTGACAGATACAGCCATTGAGAAGCTATCGAGGAGCTGTCGAGGAGACAGAAGCTTTCTCGATCGATCCACCAGCTATCGAGCAACTGTCGAGCTATCTGTCCGTAGGTGTCGAGCTATCTGTCCAACTTTAATAAACAGCTTTTCTTCACTTGTTTCTTAGTCCAATCTTCATAGCTTTAATACTAGACTTGAACAACAGGTTTCTTGAAGTATTAAACACATCCTAGATCTATCCAATTACAAGTAAAATGCGTTTTGTCAAAAGATAAGCCACATAAAATAATGACATATGTTCCTAACAAGTGAAACACATATGTCCTAACAATCTCCTTCTTTGGCAATCCGTGACAAAACCACAACAAACAAATGAACATATGAGAGAAGTCATAAATCACTCAACTCATATTCACTTGTTGAATAAAATAAAATCTATCCTAACACAAACTCTTGAAAAACTTTGCAAGAAAAGAGTTTATGGCAAGTAGACTTTGACAACCTGTATTTCTGAAACACTTTAAACAAAACTCATCAAGGCATCTTTGTGTGAAACAGAAATAATAGATTGCATACAAGTAAAGAAACATGTGTATAAAGATAGAAAAGAAACAACACATGTAGATGTAGGTGAAGAAGAACATACATCAACATAAATATGGAGATAAGTAAAATGTATGTCAAAAATGGTCACAAGACCCAAGGTACAAGAAGAAGGAAGTAAACACTCCCCCTAACAAGATGAAACACATCTCCCCTTTACAAAGGAATGTATTTCTCCCCCTAACATGTAGAATCTAAAAAAGAAACCCCATATTCTCCACAAATTCTCCCCCTTTTTGTCATGATTGACAAAGGGTATAAGAAGCTATAAAGCTTCACCCGAGAAACATAAAGATGATCAAAGATAATCAAGGGGGCACAAAGAATCCAAAAAAATGCATGAATGTAATGAAATAAGATGCTATGGATGACAAGATAATAGAAAGATACAAAACACACACACACACACACACACACTAAACAAGTCTAACCAATTTTATATTTTAAAAACAAGTCAAGACAGTTTAGTGAGCATACATTAACACATGTAAAACCTTGTGATGACCAAATCACATTGTACCTGCACATGTATCAAGAATAGCAAAGAATATTGCGTGTTGTGTGTGAAAAATATCGCAAGATTGCATAAGTGTATGCATGTTATGATGATTTGAGATATGAAAAAATCACTTTAATTCACATACAATCATAACTACTTGATGGAGACTATCACCTTTGAGGTACATCCTATAACTCCCACATCTTCTAGAATACACGCTTGCAATCATTTTTAAAGCATTTTTTTTTATCTTTTTGCTTTTGATTTTTCTTTGCATATTTTTCTTTTAAGCATATCATGCATGAGCTTATAAAAGAGAGAAAAGAAATACCCAATGATATTTAACATTCAAATTTTGCTACGCCTAAGCACATAAATGTCATTGACACTGCACTTTTGCTATGCCGAAGCATACAGGTGTCATATTATGATTGGCAGGTAATAGTGGTGAGATGGTTATTTATGCCTCTCTCTCAGGATTTTTTAGTCCTTCTCGTCAAAAAGAGTGATATGCATATTAAGTTTAAAAGACAACTTAATCGTACTCATCACAAACACGAGCCACAAAGCTCACTTGCTTAGTTGTGCATAGAGATGTTCATCTAAGGTACAAATGATACAAAATTTAGAAGACTTTGTTTCAATGGCCATCCAAGGTACATAAGTACCAATGTACACAAACACACACTGTTTTTGTATTTTTCTAATCTTTTAATTTAAAAAAAAAAAAAAAAAAAAAAAAAAAAAAAAAAAAAAAACTAAACAATCAAACAAAAACAAACAAACAACATGAAGGCATGAAAGAAAGATGCAAATGCATGAAAGCATGATTCCAAAAGCAGATAAGAAATCAAGCACAAAGAGTCCTACTTTAGATAGAAAGAATTAAAGTAGAAGATAAACAGAAAAGACAATTAAGTCTTAGGCTCCTTTCTCACCCACACAGCACGAGTCTTTGGCCGTGAAGATGAAAAGGCACGTGTCCTAGTATGTCTACTAAAGGACATAGAAGAATTAAAATTCTCCTGAAATTGAGTTAAAAGGCTCAAAGCTTTTAATAACTCTCCAAACAAAGGTGTAGGTCCTTGAGAGGAAACCTGTGACGGTTTGGAAAATTGCTTATGAGGATACAACTTAAAGCAATTAGGACGAATGTGTCCAGAAACACCATAATGGTGACAAACATGAGGTCTAACAAAGAATTTAGAATTAGCCAAATCAGTTTTGGATTTCATACCTTTATTACCTTTCTCCAATTGGGGCACAAAGACAGTTCTTAATCCAGAAGTTGTGGAAGAGGAGGGGCTGGAGGAAACAGCATAGCCTAAGCCAGTCTTATCAGAACTAGGCTTTTGAGCACTCAAGACCTCATCAAGCTTTGCACTAGACATCCTCTCTATTTGAGTTCTAGCTTGATTAAACTCAACTTCAAGATTCTTGACCTTCTCTTCCAATGAGGTGTTCTCCACAACAAGAGTCTCAACTAACCTTGTAGTCTCATCTAGTTTGACTAACAGATCAACTTTTTCAGTTTTTACCTCATTAAGCTCTTTTCTACAAAGATGAGAAGTTTTTTTAGACTTTATAAATTCAGTGCATAGCTTATCATCAGCTTCCTGAAGGGTCATCTTTTTGGGTACTTCATCATCAAAAGAATCCTCACTGTCATTAGCACTCTCCACAATCACCTTATCAGTTGAGCCAGCAAAGGCTATAATGTGACGACATTCATCCACATACTCATTAGAAGAGTCATTCTCAGTGTCACTCTAAGTAGCAACCAACCCTTTATCTTTGGACTCTTTGGTCTTTTCCTTCATGAGGTAGTTTGGACACTCTATCGTCATATGACAAAAACCTTTGCACTCATGGCATTGGATGAGGGTTTCTCATTCTTGCTCTTCCTAGAGTATTTGGATTTCCTAGGATGTTTGCCCTTATCCTTTTTCCTAAACTGAAGAAGCTTGATAATCTCATTAGTTATGAAAGTTAGATCCTCATCCTCATCTTCATCTTCATCTTCATCTTCAAAGTCCTCAATCTCTTCCTCTATACCCTTAAGAGCCAAGTTTTTACTCTTTCCACCTTTTCCCATTAAGCCTAATTCCATCTCATAGGTTTGAAGGTTCCCTACAAGCTCAGTCAAAGGAATTTGATCAATATCCTTCACTTCTTCAATCGCAGTGATCTTGGCATGGAATCTTTCAGGTAAGGACCTAAGGATTTTCCTAACAATTTTGGATTCTGCAATACATTCTCCAAGATTGAAAGCACAATTCACAATATCCTTGAGTTTAGCATAGAACTCATCAAAAGTCTCATCCTCCTCCATCCTTATTTCTTCAAAACAACTAGTGAGTCTTTGAAGCTTCACAGTCTTTACTGCCTTGGTACCTTCATAGGTGGTTTCAAGAATGGTCCATGCTTCCTTGGCAACTTTTGTGGATGATATTTTCTTGAATTCCTCATTGGTCACCCCACAAAACAATGCATTCAAGGCCCTACTGTTGAAATTTGCCACTATGATTCTTGCATCATCCCAATCCACCGATGCTTCCTTTGGCTTAATCCAGCCAACTTCAATAGCTTACCATACTTGTTCACCTAGAGCCTGCAAAAAATTTTCATACGAACTTTCCAGTATGCATAATTAGTTCCATCAAATAAAGGAGGAATCAAAAGAGATTTTCCACGATCCATGACAACTGGGGTCAAGGATCACACTCAGGAAATTAATCCAATCAGAGTGTACTCGCTCTGATACCACTTGTTGGGAAATTTAGACCCCGGTTGATAGAATTAACAAGTTTTAAATCCAAGTTGTTAATTAGAGTTATTATCAATAAAACTTGTTAAAACAAACAAATATCAATATCATGTCAAAATTATGCAGCGGAAAAATAAATAAGACAAGATATGATAACCCAGGAAAACTAACGAAACTAACCAGTTTCACAGTAAAAAACCTAGGGGGAAATCTTTCCAAAAAGCAATCCACTATAGTAAAGAGAAGTTTTAGATCTAGTACAAAACCTTTGTCCCTAGACTCTACAATCCCCGTAGATGAACTTACAGCAGAAACCTTCTATTGCTTCAGAACCTCTGAACTCTTCAATATATGAACGCCACCCTTTGATGCATGAATCCCAGTACGTGACTAACTAATTGCGCGGATCCCAGTACGCGACTTAATCACCAATTAGAAGAAGATTGTTGGCTGCAAAGTTCTTTACTTCATCAACAATGAAGATCAAGAAGCACTTGGTTACAAAACCCTAAGGCGCAAAAACGCAGTAGCTTATTTCAGAGAGAACAAGGCATTGGTCACCTTTTGCATTCGTTCTCCTTGTATTCACTTATGTGACGGCCTCTAAAATAAGCTTTATATAGGTCTAGGGTTGTGAGAAAAGAAACCCTACACAAATACAAAAGCCTGGCCCACAAATCAGAACTGAAAATTCTGATTTCTGTAACCTCGATAGATAGCAGGTGTCGAGCTTTAAACCTCGACAGATATAGCTATCGAGAAGCTGTTGAGGAGCTGTCAAGGAGACAGAAGCTTTCTCGATCAATCCACCAACTATCGAGTAGCTGTTGAGCTATCTGTCTACAGGTGTTAAGCTATCTATCCAGCTTTAATGAACAACTTTTCTTCACTTGTTTCTTGGTCTAATCTTCATGGCTTTAATACTAGACTTGAACAACATGTTTCTTGAAGTGTTAAACACATCCTAGATCTACCAAATTACAAGTAAAGTACGTTTTGTCAAAGGATAAGCCAATTACATAAAATAGTGACATATGTTCCTAACAAATGAAACACATATGTCCTAACAACTTGTACATATAATTTTCTCTATAATTTTTCCCTTATGAAGTTTCATTAACGAGAGAATGAAAGATGAAGGGCTCTAAAAAAAGAAAAAGAAAAAAGGTTCATCATTTCTTCTTTTCTACTACTATTAAACTTTGAAAAATTATAACCTATCTTCTATGTTTCCTCCACCCTAGGCCTTGTATATATGAACAACATTAATTAAAATATGGTTATGTTAACGGATGTACTTAGAGTAATGGTTAATAAATAATAATAGAAAAATTTTTACATCACTTGCATTAGAAAAAAAAAATGTCAACAACATTTATTATTTTATCATTCTTCCAATAAAATGTTTCTAAAAATAGTTCCTAAAACTTCGATTAACATTTCCCAAGTATGGTAAAAGAGAGTACATTGGATAATGAAAATTCCACCAACCTAGTGAGGTAATGATTACAAGACTAATGATTAACGGAGTCAAAGATGCTTAACAAACCCCAACAAGTATAACAATAAAAGATTCTTTGAGACAAATAAATCGACAAAAACTGGACCTTTTTAATTATCAATATAAAAGCTTTATAATAATAATAATTATTATTATTAATAGAAAGTTTATTTCATTAAACTAGAATTTGTATACGAGTGGTGGTTATGTATATCACAGTTGATAAAAAAATACCAAAAAAAAAAAAAGGTGCACCAAGGTCCAACATAACTTTTTAGCAAATGAAAAGAAAAGTCTAACATAAATTTTTTCACGAAGATTAATGAGATGTAAATGATAGGCAAAGATAATAAAAATGAAGGTATATTAATTACTCATTATCCATCAATCATAGCTAAATAGTACCATTTTAGTAAGTTGAGAATTCAACAATTTTGGGAATGATGTTGTGTCCAGTCGAGGATCTAGCTTGTTAGCGAAGCCATTAATTTCCTCAAGATGTCGACCTTAGAAGAAATGGTCATTAGCTTCCGAGCCTCTCTACATGCACCATCAAGTACCATAGAAAATTTCACATTCTCTCATAATTCAACTCTTTAAAGTTGTGATTTACAACTATATTTTATGTTGGCTTTATTTCATGACAAAAGTGTTGTAATTGCTTTAATTTATTTCCTTGTATTTTGTGGGATTTTATTGTATTAGGTTTAGTATTAAGTTGGTGAAGACTCAAGCTTAATTGAAGAGTCAATGCATTTCGCAACTAGCTCGTGAGAAGTTTGCAAGAAGAGTTCCCGCGAAAAGGACATGTGAGAAGCACATGACTAGAAGCTGAAGAGTCATGCCAGGTTGTCAGTTTCGCGAGTGTCTCGTGGGTAAGGCCTTCCCGCGAGGTAGTCGCAAAATATTCTGCCTGGAGGATTTTAAAGAGTGACTTTCTTACCCTTCACCCATACTATATATACCCTCATTACCCACAAATATAAAGGAGGCCATTCAAGTGAAAAACCCTAGATAGGTTTTTTACAACACACACACCCATCTTTTTGAGAGAGAGCTACTCATCCTTAGTGAAAAATCATTGTAGCATCTTCTCCATCCCTCTCCCATTGCCATACCTTGAGAGGAGATTTGTACCCAAATACAACCCACACCTATTTAGAGTGTAGAGAGTGTTTTAGAGCTTGGGAAGTTTTGGGGAATTGCCAAAAGAAGCCGGTGAGGCATGGTTGATGCTATGGGCTATAGCGGGATCCGGTAAGCTAGAGAAGACAAAAGTTCGGCATAACCTCGTTAGAGCAACAAGCTTGGAGGGCTTAGGTACATTGGGTAGATTAGGCTTGGGGGGTCTTCTACTGTTCATGTATCACAACTTCATTCTCTAGTGGATTATTTACCGCTTGGAGGGTGGCGGAGAGGTTTTACGTCGAGGACTTCGGTTTCCTCTTCGATAACACATCGCTGTGTTGTCTTTGTGTTTGCATCCTTCTTCCCTACTCTTTTTCCATTCATTTTACTGCTGTGTTATTATGAATATGGATTAAAGTAGTTTGTTTGTTTATCCACTCGCATTTACTCTATTCCGTACTTAGTATAAGTTAGAGTAAAATCAATCGCGCTGTAATTTTAATTTGGGGGTCTAAATAGCTCTTGTGTTTTCACACATTTTAGAGCTTTCAAACTCATCTGAATCCACTCAATACAAAGATAGAGAGAGAGAAAGTGAAAATTTCAGTATCTCATAAACTTCTTTTTGTTAACTATAAGTGAGGAATGAAAAATTTCACAGCAGTCAAATCCACAAGTTGCTAATAATATGTAAAAAATGTCAAGTTTATCAAAAAAATAAAAATATAATAAAAAATGTCAATGATAAATATAAATAAAATCCAATTAAAATTAATCAACTTAAAAATGGTAAAAAAAAAAAAAAATGCCGGCACGTACACACAATAATACACAATAAGTAATGTTAGAGACACAACTCTGTGCCACAAGGCCCACAACTCGCCACATGGCGAGTTGTGATTGACAAAAGTGTGTTCCTAGATGACCTACCATCACATATTTACTAATCACAACTCGTCATGTGACGAGTTGTAGCACAAAGTTATGAGAAACTATGTGTCCTCTATCATTACTCATACACAATTTAAAATAGTTGGTAGATGCTACACCCAATAACTCTATGTGTTGTGAAATTTTTCATGTTAATAATGTAATTTATATATTTTTTTCTTTAGACGTGGGGAGCATAATGGAATTTTTTTAAGTAGGAAAGGACTAGGCACCATCCTTCTTTTGTCTTGTCTTTGTGGAGGATTTAAGAAGAGTGAATCGCAGCTCACCGTGAGTGATGGTGTGAAAGAATTAAAAGAATGTTTCTTTCAAAATAGTGGAATTGGTCCAATTTGATGCTTATAGTACTTAGACAGCCGAGATGAGGCTGCACATAGGAGGGAGCAGTGCACTTGGTCTCCCTGGCTCGAATTGGACGGCGCTCCCATCCCTAGGGACGTGACCCTTTAGGAGTCCCAGTAGGGGCAAGCGTCATATCTTGCTGAGACTCTGCAGCAGCCCCTTCTCTTGCCTCTTGACATGGACGGGCTCCGGATTACGAGGCAACCGGACCTCTTCATGTCATTGAAGAGGGATCTCGCCATGGTAAAACGAAGACTCTCCATTGTTCAGGTTCCTGATTCTATGTTCATCTATTTGTCGTCTACGTTTTGATGATTCTTTCATTACTTTTATGCAGGTTACCCAACAAATCTACGTGGCTGAGGAGTGGGTGAAGAATTCCCGAGAGGAAGTGAACGCTGAGGTTCAGTCTCGCCTCGTAGTTGAGAAAGCTGTCAGTGCCCTTAGGCTGGAAAAAGAGAGCCTAAATGAGAAGATCAAAGAGGCTATTAAGGCCCAGGACAGCGCTGAAGCGGGCTTTAAGAACACAAAGAGGCAGGCTGAGGACATGCGCCAGCAGCTACACTTAACGGAAATAAACCTGGCCACCGAGAAGCAAACAGTCCTGGACCTCAAGGCGCAGTTGCAACAGTCTAAGGAGGCGGCTCGGGTGGCTAGGGAGGCAGCTGAGGCTCTGGTGGTAGCCTTTTACGAGCGTGGGGTGAAGGACACCGAGGCCAGGCTGACCGAGGAGGTGGTTATGGTTTGTAGGGACTACTGCACCGAGTCCTGGGGAGTAGCAATGGACCGGGCAGGAGTTCCTGCAGACTCCGAGCTTAGGAGGATCGAGAATATCTTCTTCCCTGAGGATATTCGAGAGATTCCTAATTCGGATCCTCCTAAGAAGCTCCTTTCTGCCCCAACCGTAGTTCCTGATCCCATCGTTCCAGAGGGGAAAGGGGTGGATGAGGAGGCTCAGCCACCAGCCAAGGATAAGTCATCTGAGGACACCCTCACAATTAGAGATGTTGTCTCGCGGGCCAAGGATGCCGAATCTAAATCCAAAGCCAAAGATTATCGTCCCGAGGTTGATGACCCCGTAAAAAGCCTAATCAAAGATAAAGCCTAGAACTTTAGGTGTAGGGTTTTTTTTTTTTTTTTTTTTTTTTTTTTTTTTTTTGTAATTGTTTCATTCTGTCTTTCATTTCCTTGGCTTTTGCCAATGTCTGTAAGACAACTTTCCTTTGAGTTTAATGAATGATATAATTTCTTCTTCTTTGGTCTTTATTTTTACTGTTTTAACTTTATTGTCGTCATGAATGAATTCGGACTGTGTTGCTAGATTTCTAATGGTAATTCATTATTTGTAGTTCAAGTAATATAGCTAAGTATGAACAAGAGAAAAAGATTCTTCCCTGGTGTCTTGTGTTCTTTTTGAGTAATTAATTTCCCTTAAGCCTGTAGTCCGAGGGGCCACGCAGGACCTAGGTTCTGTTTAATACTTGTATAAAGATATGGAGTGATTAATTTTCCCTGAGCCCGCGGTCCGATGAGCCATGCAAGACTTAGGTTTTGTTTAATACTTGTATAAAAATATGGAGTGATTAATTTTCCCAGAGCCCGTAGTCCGAGGAGCCACGCAGGACTTAGGTTCTGTTTAATACTTGGGTAAAAACACGGAGTGATTAATTTCCCCTAAGCCTGTGGTCTGAGGAGCCACGCAGGGCTTATGTTCTGTTTAATACTTGGGTAAAAATACGGAGTGATTAATTTCCCCTAAGCCTGTGGTCCGAGGAGCCACGCAAGATTTAGGTTCTGTTTAATACTTGGAAAAAATACGGAGTGATTAATTTCCCCTAAGCCTATGGTCCGAGGAGCTACGCAGGACTTAGGTTTTGTTTAATACTTGGGTAAAAATACGGAGTGATTAATTTCTCCTAAGCCTGTGGTCCGTGGAGTCACGCAGGACTTAGGTTCTGTTTAATACTTGGGTAAAAATACGGAGTGATTAATTTCCCCTAATCCTGTGGTCCGAGGAGCCACGCAGAACTTAGGTTCTGTTTAATACCTGAGTAAAAATACGAAGTGATTAATTTCCCCTGAGCCTGTGGTTTGAAGAGCCACGCAGGACTTAGATTCTGTTTAATACTTGGGTAAAAATACGAAGTAATTAATTTCCCCTAAGTCTGTGGTCCAAGGAGCCACGCAAGACTTAGGTTTTGTTTAATACTTGGGTAAAAATATGGAATGATTAATTTCCCTTAAGCTTGTGGTCCAAGGAGCCACGCAGGACTTAGGTTCTGTTTAATACTTGGGTAAAAATACGAAATGATTAATTTCCCCTAAACTTGTGGTTCGAGAAGCCACGCAGGACTTAGGTTTTGTTTATACTTGGGTAAAAATACGAAGTGATTAGTTTCCCCTAAGCCCGTGGTCCGAGGAGCTACGCAGGACTTAGGTTCTGTTTAATACTGGGACTGATAAATGAGAAATAAGTAGCGCAAAGGCTTTTCGCAATAGAAGGGTATATCAAGAGTGAGAACTTTCATTAATAATAGTACATTTTCAGGTTGTTTACATTCCAAAGGCATGGTACTATATGCTCATCCAAATCTTCTAAAACGTATGCCCTTATGCCGGCCATTGAAGTGATACGATATGGCCCTTCCCAATTTGGTCCGAGCTTTCCCCATGCGGGATTTTTTGTAGTGCCCAGAACCTTCCTTAATACTAGGTTCCCAGGTGCTAATGGCCTTAGCTTTACCTTGGCGTCATAACCTTGCTTAAGCTTGTGTTGGTAGCAGGCGAGTTGGACCATTTCCCTTTCCCTTCTTTCCTCAATAAGGTTTAAACTCTTCTCCAGTAGCTCCTTGTTGCCACTGGGACAGAATGAGCTGGTTTTCAGTGTTGGAAAGTTTGTTTCTAGCGGAATGACAGCCTCAGCCCCATAGGTCATCGAAAAGGGGGTCTCCCCTGTTGATCTGCGGGGTGTGGTTCGATACGTCCACAGGACATGTGGTAGCTCTTCCACCCATCTTCCCTTCACACCGTCTAACCTCTTCTTTAGCCCGTTTACTATGACCTTGTTAACGGCTTCGGCCTGCCCATCCCCCTGGGGGTAGGCTGGTGTGGAGTATCTATTCGCAATTCCCAATTCGCCGCAGTTCCTTCTGAAAGCCTTACTATCGAACTAAAGACCATTGTCCGAGATTAGGGTATGAGGGACTCCAAACCTAGTGACAATGCTTCTCCAGACGAACTTCTTGGCATCCATATCTCTGATATTTGCCAGAGGTTCGGCTTCGACCCATTTAGTGAAATAATAAATGCCGACGAGCAGATATCTCTTGTTCCCTGCTGCTTTAGGAAATAGACCTACGATATCCAAGCCCCACAGAGCAAACGACCAAGGGTTGGACAGTGGATTGAGGATCCCCCCTGGTTGGTGTATATTTGGTGCAAACCTCTGGCATTGGTTGCACTTCTTCACGTATTCGTGCGCCTCTTTCTGCATGTTTGGCCACCAGTAATCTTGGGTTATGGCTCTATGGGATAAAGACCTGCCTCCTGTATGGCTTTCGCAAATTCCTTCATGCAATTCCTCTAGGATAAGTTCCGTGGCGTCAAGGTGCACGCAGAGCAAGTATGGTCCTGAAAATGAGCGTTTATACAGTTTCAAGTCCTCAGATAGCCAGAATCGAGAGGATTTTCTTCTAATCTTGTCGGCTTCGTTCTTCTCTTCGGGTAAGGTGTCCTCTTTTAGAAACAGTACCAAAGGGTCCATCCAACTAGGCTCCACTCTAACGTTGTGGACATGGATCACTCCTATCTTCATCACCAAGGGCCTGTGTAAGTCTTCCACAAGTATGACCCAAGGTAAACGTTGAGCCGTGGAGGTGGCCAGCGTGGCCAAGGAATCGGCGTGGGTGTTTCCACTTCTGGATATGTGCAGTAGGTTAAAAGAATCAAAATGTGACCGCAGGCGTTTAGCTTGGTCTAAGTACTCTTGCATTCTTTCATCTCTTGCCTCTAATTCCCCATTTATTTGACCCACAATAAGTCTTGAGTCTGAGAACATGTTTACGGATTTCCCGCCCAATTTCTCGACCATGGACATTCCTTCCAGCAGGCTTCATATTCCGCTTCATTATTCGTGGTTGAGAAGCCTAGTCTTAGCAATTTTTCATTGGTAATCCCCTTGGGGGAAATCAGGACCAGTCCTACCCTAGAGCCCATTTGATTTACCGCGCCATCGACGTATACTTTCCAACAGGTGGGCCCTTACAGAGAGATTGCACCAACCGATTTTTCATCCATGCTTCGCATTACTTCTTCTTCTTCTAATGAAGGTTCAGCAAATTCAACCACTAGATCCGCGAGGACTTGGCCTTAATTGTGCCCTATTTAGTAATTCTCCTTGTGTAATCAGCACTCCAGAGTATGGACTTGAGTAGGAGTTGGGTTAGAACAATGACTGTGTGTGCTTGGAAATAATGGGGGAGCTTTCGTGTAGCTTGAACAATTGCCAGGATGGCATTTTTTAGCGGAAGGTAGCGAATCTCAGCCTTGTGCAATGACTTGCTTACGTAATAAACTGGTCGTTGTACGCCGTTGTCCATTCGTATCAACACTAAGCTTACTGCATGATGGGCCACAGTAATGTAAGCGAACAAAACTTCATCGGCCTCGGGACTAGACATGATTGGTGGCCGAGACAAATACTCTTTAAGCTGCTGGAAGGCTGAGGCACATTCTTCGGTCCATTCGAATCCTTTCCATTTATTCAACAAGAGAAAGAAAGGTCTACACCTATCCGTCAAACAAGAAATAAAGTTGTTCAAAGCGACAATCATGCCCGTAAGCTTTTGGACCTCCTTGGGATTCCGAGGAGGCTGCATGCTATGGATAGCCCTGATTTGGTCGGGGCTAACTTCGATACCTCTGTGGGTCACCATATAGCTTAAGAACTTTCCTGATCCCACCCCGAATGAACACTTAGACGCGTTGAGACGCAGCTTGTGTCTTCTCAGCATTTCAAAGATGTCGCTAAGGTCTCTCACATGTTCGGACACCAATTTGCTTTTTACCATCATGTCATCTATGTAGACTTTAATTTCTTACCCATCTGCAGCTCAAATATCCTGGTCATCATTCTCTGGTAGGTGGAACCGGCGTTCTTCAAACCAAAAGGCATCACCTTATAGTGGTAGTTTTCGATGGGGGTGACAAAAGCTGCCTTTTCTTGGTCGTCGACAGCCAGGGGTATTTGATGGTATCCTTGAAAGGCGTTTAAGAATCTCATTCGAGGATGTCCCGCGATTACGTCTACCAACCGATTTATCCAAGGCATAGGAAAGGGATCTTTTGGGTAGGCCTTATTCAGGTCCGTGAAGTCTACACAGACTCGCCATTTTCTGCTCTTCTTCTTCACCACTACAGTATTGGCCAGCCACTCAGGGTAAAAAACTTCTTTGATAGCCCCTGCTTTCTTGAGTTTCATCACCTCCTCCTTTACCGCATTAGCATGCTCTTTCGACGGACGCCGAGGGGGTTGCTTCTTGGGCATAACGGATGGGTTATCGTCAAGGTGGCGGCATATGAAGTTCTGATCAACCCCCGGGGCTTCGTAAGCATCCTATGCAAACATGTCCACATTTTCCCTAAGAAAATCAATTAGCTTTTCTTTTACCCGACCCTCCGACGGGTACTTCACCTTCTGGTGTAGGGTAGAAGAAACAGCCCCTAGGGCATGAAGCCAAGACCTAGCTACAATGGCTGTGTAGGGTAAATATGCGTCCACCACTATGAAGTCCACTTCCACTATGTCTGAGCTTGTTTGTATGGGCAGTTTGATCTAGCATTTTGGAGTAATGGTCTTCCCTTTGAAGCTTACCAGAGGGGAGTCGTATGCCGTTAAATCTTCGGGTTTTAGATTCAGCCCCTTGTATAGTTCGGGGTACATTACTTCCACAGCGCTGCCCTGATCGACTAACACTCTCTTTACATCATATCCCCCAATCCTAAGCGTGATGACTAAAGCATCATTGTAGGGCTGGATGGTTCCGACCTTATCCTCGTCCGAGAAGCCCAGAATGGGTGAGGCCATCCTTTTGGCCTTCTTAGACTCCCAATCGTCACTCTCAGTGGGAAGTCGAGCTACCGACATTACTTTGGAAGGATGAGAGTCGGTCCTTCCTGGAGTGGCGAGAATGACATTTATCGTGCCGATAGGCAGTCTCAAGGCGTCCCTCCGTGTCTCAACATTCGCCTATTCTTGTCGGCCACTGGAATGATGTAGGAGATGACTCAATTTTCCCTTTCGGACCAGCTGGTCCAAGTGGTTTTTCAGGTTTCTGCAGTCTTCAGTGGTGTGCCCCGGTTCTTGGTGGTACTGACAGTATAGGTTCTGGTTGCATTTTGTGGGGTCTCCTGCCATCCTATTTGGCCATTTGAAGAATGGCTCATTCATGATTTTCTCCAGAACCTGATGTATTGGATCTCGGAACACAGTGTGGACTGCTTGGGCACCGGTTGATCCGAGTTGCTCTGTGTAATCTCTCCTCGGTCGATTGTTATTGCTAAATCGATCCGACCTGAAGTCCCTCCTCTCCTGAGGGACAACCTTCGCTTTACCCTTACCTAATTGTTGGTCCTCTTTGACCCTCTTGTACTTGTCGATTTGGTCCATGAGCTGGCATAGGTTGGTGACCGGTTTCCCAGTCAGAGATTTTCTTAAATTCTGTTCGATTGGCAGGCCTCTCTTGAAGGTACTGATGGCAATGTCATCATAATTGCCTTCTATCTCATTGTACATCTCCCAATACCTATCCGAGTAGGCCTTTAGGGTCCCCCTTTCTCGCATGGATAAAGATAGAAGGGAATCCAAGGGTCGAGGAATCCTGTTGCTTGTGATGAAGCGAGAGCCGAAGGCCTAGGTTAGCTACTTAAAGGAATTTACGGAGTTTGGCCTGAGGCCGTCAAACCATCTCATCGCCATCGGTCCCAGACTAGATGGAAATACTTTGCACATCAAAGCTTCGTCTTTGGAATGGACGGCCATCATCTGGTTGAACTGACTTACGTGCTCTACAGGGTCCGTCCGACCGTTATATATGGTGAAGGTAGGTTGATGGAATCGCTGAGGAAGTTCAGCCCTCTCTATCTTGCGTGTGAAGGGTGACTAGGAGATTCGATCCAGGACTTTGCTCATGGCGTCGTTTACTAGGCCCTTGTAGGACGGACTTCTGTGACTGCGTTTATGATGTTGCTCTTCCTTATAGGAGAAGGTTTCACTTGGTGGAGTTCTCGACCTTTGCCTGTATTCGTTGTCCTCTTCATCGCTGGTGTCTAGGCTGGAGAGGGGACGCCTTCGCTGCGCTCGACGCAACCTCCTTTTCAAGTCGATAATCTCTTGCTGTAGAGCTTTGTTATCATCCCGCTTTTGGGATACACGACCTTTCCCCCTTGAATGGCTTCTGCTCGTATGGGTGATATGTACACTACCCTCTCGTCGCTTGTCTTGATCTCTTTCCCATTCAAGGTTAAGAAAGTTGTCCTACAGTTGGGAGTCTGTAGGTTCCGTTTGGTACGGACCTGATCCTACCATATTTAATCGTTGCACTTGTTGAGGCACAAGCTCTCCCCACAGACGGCGCCAATTGTAGGGTCACAATTTGGAGCCCAAGCCCAAGAGGTATGGGGTCTTGGTCCAAGGAGCCCAGAAACAATAAATTTGTAGAGAGTGGGTTGTAGAATTAGGTCTTAGCAAGTTGGACAACGGTTAGTATTGGGCTATGCAACAGTTGAACACAAGTAAGACATGTTAACATCCATAGATCTTTAGTCCGAGGAGGTTAGATGAATATATGTCGATCACTGTTTGAAGATTATGGTCGTTTATACTGCTACAGTATTCTCTCTTCTTTTTTCTCCATTCCCTTCCTCATGGGGACTCCCTGTCTTATATTGTCCTCTTGAAGCCATTGTGGTCTTACACTTATTGATTATCTGGATCCTTACTTGAGTGCTTGTCTCATCGGACACCCCCTTTCAGCCTTCTGTGAGTTATGGTGGCCAAGGCAGCACTGGTCACAGGTCCTCTCCACATTAATGCGGCTAGAAAAGTAGCTGCAACGCATTTAATGCGGTAGCAGCAGCCTTTCCTTGGATATTTTACGTTTCCTTCTTTCCTGCGGGTCTGTGGGGCGCATCCCTATTGCTAATGCCTATTGGGGGGGGGTCCTTCTAGTAGACAGAGTGCATGTTTGAGCCATGCTCATCACGTTCGAGGAGGCATTCCTCCTCGGACCGTCCTCCAAATGCCCCCTTGTCTACGAGAGCTAAGTTGGAAATCCCTTTAGCAACCATTTCCTCTCCTCGGACATTGCTAATCGTTCCGGATGGGGCCCAAGACCCATTACATGATTTGGAGTCTTTGCCCCTACAACCGTATATTTTGAAAATCTAATCATTGAATTGTATGTTCCTTAGGTTCTTAATATATATGTCAAATTTTGTGTCAATCAGATACTATTTACTATATAATCTACAAGCTTATATTTTATACATAATTTTAAATTATAAAGACTTGCAATTTAAATAATTTATTGATGACATAGCTAGTAATTTTTAATTTTCTAAAAAAATTTCAAGTATGTAAGGATATAAGAAAAAAATATAATTCAATGGTGGATTTGTTAAAATTCACCTTCAATAATTAAAAAAAAAAATTAAGTAAGGTTGTAGCATTAGACTACAAACAATTTTGTAACTAAATTTTGTCCTTATTTACTAGAGAGATTTCCCTTTTGATAGGCCACAAATTGAATGACCCCTTGTGATAGAAATTAATTAATTAGCCAAGTTATTAATTAATCAATTTATCATGCAAACGCGTGGTAGCACAAACAAATCACCAATAAACTAAATGTGCAGCGGAAAATAAATAACACGGTGATTTGTTTACGAATGAGGAAAACCTAATGGCAAAAACCCCACCGGCTGATTTTCAGGTCACCACTTCCAAAATTCCACTATTATCATAACAAGCAGTTACAAGTAAAGGAATCCAAGTACTTTACCAACCTACAGTTGAACCCTTACTCCAATACCCAATTGGACTTGTTCTGTAGTGATAGTTCCCCTTTCGATGCATGACTCCCAAGTACATGACTAACCAATTGCGTGGATCCTAATACGCGACTTCAATCACCAACTAAGAAGGTTGTTGGTTGCAAAATTCTTCAATTCATCCACACGATGAAGATCAAGAAGATACTTGGTCACAAAACCCTACGGTGCACATACATAGCAACTTCTTCAAGAGAAAGAGATGAACTAGGGCAAGAACTTCTTCTCCGGTCACAATTTTCTTGAATAGAGTTTGCTCAAAGCTTGTGCAACTTGTGAATTGTTTGACGACCCTTAAATTGATCCTTTTATATGTCTAGGGTTAGGAGAAAAGAAAGCCCAAAGACAAATTCACGGATCCCAAGAAAATCATATTGGAATTCTGAAAATCTTAAACCTCGATAGATAGTAGGTGTCGAGAAGCTGTCGAGCAGGTGTCGAGCACACCGAATGTAGAACAGCTTCCTTAAGCTCGATAGATGCAGCTGTCGAGCTTTAATGATTTTGCACTCTGAACTTGTTTTCTTGAATAGACTTGAAGGTTTCAATACTTGATCTTAAAACAAGGTTTCTTGAAGTATTTAAACACATCCTAAATCTACCCAATTACAAGCAAAGTGCGTTTTGTCAAAGGATAAGCCAATTACATAAAAGAATGACATATGTTCTTAACATGTGAAACACATATGTTCTAACACTTTTTTTTTTTTTTTTTTTTTATAATTTTTTTATCTAGCCTTCTCATCTATATATATATAAAACTGAAACTTTTGAAGCTCCTACAATTTTCCACATCAGCACAATATTAAAAAAAAAATAATAATAAAACCTTTTTAAAACCGGAACCCAATTCTACCACTATTTTATTTTCCTTTTTTATTTTAGGTTTTATAAACCGGAACCCAATTCTACCACTATTTTCTTTTTCTTTTTTATTTTAGGTTTTATACCCTTTCTCTCTTTTGCCGTTCTCTCTAGCCTTTGCCTCTCTCAATTCTCAAAACCACTAAACTATATCCCATGGGCATTCTCTCACTCCTTCAGTGGCAAAAAGTGCCAGCCTCCCACCACCGTCATATACCGCCAAAGCCGCTACCAGTGCAGGTATTTTAATTTTTGTTATCTTAGATTTAGGTATTTGGATTTGATTTGATTCTCTTTAATTTAGGTATTTGGATAATTGGTTTTGATTAATGTTGAACTCGTGCAAAATCGAAGATATCTGCTTCTTCTTCAACTCTCTCTCAACCTCTCCATCTTTTCCCTAAAAAACACAACACGAACTGACCTCTGACCTCTGGCCTCTAGGTTATTGGTGTTATATACCATAATTTTATTGGTCTTTATTTGTTTAGGTTGATTGAAATAAATAAAATTTACTGGTAATATGTTATTATGCTATAAATTGTTGTTAATTTTAGTTTTTGCAGTAGGGTTAAAGGTATGGTATTCGTTTAGTTTGGATTTCTTAGCTTTTAGTTTAGCTTTTTTTCTTAGCCTTTCTGAGATTTTTTACCCCAGCTTCATTGATTTCTGTTTTGTATTCTAGAGTTGATTAAATTGTAGTTTTAGCTGCGTTTCTCTTTGTATCTGTAATTGATTGAGTTTGGGTTTGGAACTCTATAACTGAGTTTAGTACTGTGCTTTGACGATAATCAATTTTATTTTTTTTTGTGTGGAGACTGAGCTATGGGTTTGAATTTGTTTAGTGGTAGTCTATGGTTGGTCTGCATTTATGCTTGCTTTCAATCAATTTGATGTCAGAATTATGACTTAGGATTTGATCTGCTTTTGTTTACTTCAAATTAATTTACTTTGAAGTTGATTAAATTTTAGTTTTAGAATGGTCTCACCACCCTGTTACCTTGCGATTCAGAAAACCTGTTAAGCAGTCATCTTTTTGTCTTTCCTTTTTCACTGATTTTTATTTTTTTTTATTTATTTATTTATTTATTTTTTTTGCCATTGATTTCAGGATCAGGTACTAAGTTTTTGCCCTTCTGATTGATTTGTCATAGTTCCAGAAATCCCCCTACAAAATTCTCTAAGCAAAAACCAATGGCTGTCTAAGTGGGTATGTATTTCTTATTTGAATTGTGATTGTGGGAATTATTGTTGATTGAAGAGATTGGCAGAAAAGATTGGGTTTCTAGGGTCGTTTTTGAGAAAATTCAAATGAATTTTTTGGTGTGTTTTGTTTGATTTGTTTCATGTGTTTTGACGATAATCAATTTGATTTTTTTTTTTTTTTTTTTAATGCTTGAAATAGCTGGTCTTCTTTCACTCTCAATAGAATATATATATATATATATATATATATATATACAACAATCCAGCTTTATGGATTTCCCTTTACTTCTTCTGATGTTTCCAATTCAAGTCTAAAATTCATTGTTCCATGGGTGGTTTGAAGGGCCATGAGAATTAGTAATTGGAGAACATCTTATTCCATGAAGCAGAGTGCTTCTAAGTGGACTCACTTTCTTAGCCATCTATGTGTCAATACCTAGTATTTTCTAAAGCACTTTGTGTTCTGCCACTTTCATTATAAATATGATTACGCTAATGGAATTCTTTGTCATAATAGTTGCTCCACTTCTTTTCAATCCTTAAAAAAAACACCATTATAGATATACTTGGGAATTTTCTTTTGTGAATGCATTATTGATTTGAGTAGGTGGTTTTGGGTCAATTTACTATTTTTTGCAAAATGTTTTTGAGTATATGTTGATAAAATTTTCTGTATTGAGCTTTGTTTTCTTTTCTGTATCATAAATTGAAAGATGTATCTTGGAATTAAGTGGTGTGATACGTTATAACCAGTAGTAGAATGTGGGGCTTCGTTGTCTTGGGCTACCCCAAAGATGGAACTCTATGAATTGCATTTGCAACAGATGGTGAAGTCAGCTGTTTTGTAATTCTAGAGGGATATATTCAGCTTTTTATGTGACAGTTGTTAGTTTCTGTAACTTCAATAGTTTACTGTTGGCTTATTATTTTAATATGTGCTGTTTTAGCTGTGTTTCTTTTGTATCTGTAATTGAGTTTGTGCACACGCTTAGATAAGTCTTAGGTTTGGAACTTTGTAATTGAGTTTAGTAGTGTGTTTTGACAATAATATTTTTTGAAGTGAGTTACATCTTCAATATTTTAAATAGATATTAAAATGGTGATAATCAATTTGAATTTTTTTGTGTGGAAACTGAGCTATGGGTTTGAATTTGTTTGGTGGAAACTGAGAGAGGTGGAGTTATCAACTTGCTTTCATTACACAACACTCTTGATAATCTTAGCGAAATTGGTGTGGAGTACATTGAGGTTAGTTTTTCAGTGTTATTTAGTTTTTCAAAATTGAATATTATATTGCTCAACAACATTATTTTTGTCTTCAAACACATGAACATATGGACATGCAAGGTATGATGCAGCTGACACATTGATTAGCTAAGATACATTATTAGATAAGATACATTCAAATACTTGCAAGGCTACATGACTATAACTGAAAGTAACTGCATAAAACAAAATGGAATTCTTAAATCAATTAGAGGATTTAGTTTAGGCTTTTGCTTTTAATATCTGGGTTCCTTTGCCTCTATAAATTACTGGTCACTATGGAAAAAATGAGTTAAAGTTAGCTAACAACAGCAACTATGGTGATGCAGGTGATTGTTTTTTCATTGGATAGAATCATAAAAAATTTTATGCTAATCTATTTAATTCTTGAAGAAAATAACATATATAGGAAGAGTTCTCATTTATTTTTTTTATTTTTATTTTTTATGAGGGTAAGCTGCCTGCTCTCACAATCAAATTGTTTGATGATATGAAGGAGATTAAAAAAGAAAAATTTGCACTACACTGCACTGTTTCATTAAAATCTGCACTATACTACACTGTTTCAAACTTTCTGTACTGCATTATTTCTCTTTTATTAATGTTTCTTGGCTGAAAATTGGATTCTTACTGTTTTGCAGGTAGGATTTAACATTTTGATATCTGGCTTATTTGGTAATACAACTACAAGACGAGGAAAGTCAGGTATTTACCAGTCTTTCCTTTATTTTGTACTATTTATTGGTAATATGTTTGTAGAAAGAATTTGAAATTGGAATATGATTGCATATTTAAGTTTCTTGGTTATCTCAAACTTGGTTTTATGTTTGGGTTAATTGTTTCATCTCAAGATTTCCATTGTTTTAATTACTTCTATGTACAATTTGTATTTTATCAAATAATCATGTTTTTATTTTTATTTTTATTTTTTTTTAAATTCTGAAGTTAGTATGTGAATGCTATATTTTTCTTCAATTAAGAAGAAAAATACAACTAAATGACTATAATCTCAAGTAAGGATGGAAATTCTACTCCATTAAGAAACTTTTTGACTCTTTTGAAGAAATTGACAAAGCAATTTAGCTTGATAAAATGACAGAAGTACGTATTTTTTAATTTAGCAAAATTACAAATATGATATTTAAGATGTATATGTTGTAATACATTCCTCAACCTGTTCTATTGCTAGGCTTACATCAGTGAAACTTGATGTTCAAAGCAATGTGCAACTCACACCAACATCTGTACCCAAGGAAAACAAAAGGGCATATTCAAGGACTGCTACAAAGCAACAAAGGAAGAAGATGCAAAAAACACTTTAAAGTTGTCTTTCAATCTCTAAGATTTTCTATGCACAAGTTGGTTTTAATGGATTTGTGATTTTGGTACTAAAGACATAGTGGAACAAAGGAAATTTTTTTGCTTTTATGCACAATTTGGTTTTAAATTGAAACAGAGAGGAATTAAACTCCTTTATTTAGTTATTTGAGGATACAACTCTACTTCAACGTTTTTTAAATATTATGCATACAATGAATATTTAGTGGAAGTCATGAAATAAATGAAATTGAAAAGAAAAAAAAAAAAAAAGCCATAGCAAAAATACATGGTATTGGGACTTATGTGCAAATTAAAAACTGTTGGGAGGAGCTTCAGCTTAAAACTGTGATCTATGTGTCATCTTTTGGGACAGTAATGATATTTTATGTCCTTCTATTATGGATACAGTTTTTATTTATTTTTAATTAAAAAAATTAGTAGCATTCCCGTGCGATGTTCTTTTGTAATACTTATTAAACCAAATGTAAAAGCATATTATGATTATTGTAATATATTACTTCATAATATCTGTATTTATCTCATTTTTAATATTATTTCATAATATTACATGTTTCATCTTATATCAGAGTCAATTTAGCTTTCAATAATTGAAATTAGAGAGATGTTTAAATCTAAATGTGTTAACATTTGATTTAAAACTATCCCGTGCATCGCACGGGTTTGCGACTAGTTATTATTATTATTATTATTATTATTATTATTATTATTATTATTATTATTATTATTACTCTTTCATGTTAGTGGCGTCAATGGTTGATGATGACGCCAATTACTATCAAATATATTCTTAAATCTGTATACTCTTGACTTTTATTTTGTAAATCAGTTCATCTTTTCCTTCCGTGCATGTTGGTGGTGTTAACTGTTCAGATGGCTGTTATATATATATATATATATATATATAAGAGAGAGAGAGAGAGAGAGAGTTTTTATATTTTCTAAGAATTAGATGCATGAATTTGAATTTATATACAATTGACAAAAAATTAAAAAGAGATTTTGCATGAAATTAGAGTAAATTAATTAATACCTAAAGACACTTGACGTTAAATTATTAAACAATCAGAATGACACTTGGCATCAAGTTATTGAAAAAATTAAAAAGATATTTGACACAAAATTGGAGTCCGGTTAGAATCCAATTTTAACTTGACTGAGTTTCCACTTTAATATAGTGTATATGATACATGATGGGTTAGAGAAACTTGTTTAATTTTACAATTTTACATGTCCCAATTGGTTTAGTTGGAGAGTTTTTATTTTATTTTATTTTTTTAAATTTTATATTCAGTTGAGTCTTTTATTAGACTAGGGAAAATGGAACAAATCAAATAAGGAAAAACCCTAAAAGACATATGTCTCTAAATAATTAAATTAGGACATAAGCTTATTTTCTTATTTTCACGTGTTGGTCAGATTGTAAGTTTTCCAACAATATGGTAGGTAATCTTTATAAAAAAGAGACCTTTTTTGGAGTCTCTTTTAGCCAATAAAACTTTCAAACAACTTATCCCACCTGTTAGAACCAATTGCAAATAATTTTGGAGCATTCACTCCTGAGGAACTAAGTAGTTTATGCTCAAATCCAAGAGCACTCTCCACTTGCTATTGGAGGATTAATTTCAAAAGTTGCACTTCTTTTTAGTATGAAGATGTTAATATTGATCTATGCAAAACTAAATTCAATAATAATATTAGTTTTAGATAATGTATAATTGAGCTGAAGTTATAAATTTTTAAACTTCATAGATTTTGAATTCATTAGGAAGTTATATTTATTAATTTTGTCATAACTGTATTTTTATATTTCCAGTACGGGTTAGTGTTTAATATTCATAATGCATATTGATAATTCCAAACCATTAATTATCACGGGAAACTCTCTGGGAGGATCTGTTGCCACTCTCTTCACCTTATTACTACTAGAAAAATTCAATTTTACAAACACCAAACGCCTACTTTGCATCATTTTTGCTTCACCCCTTATTGGTGACAAAGGCCTGCAATCAGCCATATCAAACTATTCAGCATGGAACTCTTGCTTTTTGCATGTAGTTTCTAACCAGGATCCAGTTCCTAGAGTCTTAATTAATGGTTACAAGCCTTTTGGCACATTTCGCTTGTGTTCGGAGCTAGGCTATTCTTGTTTTGAGGATCCCCATACCATTTTGGAGTTGTTGATGGTAGCCTATTTAGGGAGTCCTGAAAATCAAGATCCTAATAAGGTTTTTGAGTCCTATGGAACATTTGTGGAACATCTCAACCGTAAGGTACTTTGCAAAGATACTACAGATCATGAGTCGTTAATTGATTGGACTACAACAACATTACGGGCAGGCATTATTACACAACTAGCAGCAATTGGACTAGTGCGATCACAGGTAACTCAGTCACAATTCTTTTTGGATTGTATATAATTAGAATGCTTATTTGAGCTATGTCACTTGTATGGAACATATATGTTACACCTAGACAATACAGGAACTAGAATAATGTTACACCTATGTCATTTATGAATAACGAATGAGATGCTTACCGATTAAGTATTAACAACAACTAACCAAAGCCTCTAATGTTTCTTACATGGATTAAAATTACTACAATTTGAAGTTTTTGTCTTTGTCCTTGTGATCTTTCAAGACTCCCCTTATTATGGCCCAACTCATTTTTACAAGTTATTGCAGCAACCATAGAACGTTGACATCAACAGTGTCATTGAAAAGACAGAAAGACTGGAATAAATTATGGTAATTTTAAACAAGCAGGCTTTTGATCCCACCAAGGGGTTGAATGAAATAAAAGTATATATGGCTTATCTAGAACAGTATAAGAAGGTGTCTAAAGATGACAGAGTTGGCTACTATGATAGATACAAAAATGTAATCGATACGAGTAATATTGACCTGGTAAAGCATAAGAAAATCCTTACATGTTACTGGGAAGAAATGGCTGATCAAGCAGAGAAAAGGCCTCAGACAGTAGGTGCCTCCCTTCGTTGGTGTTGGCTCTTCGGGGGAACAAATTACCGAAGGATGATTGAGCCACTGGACATAGCTGATTACTACAAGGCAAGCAAACAAGGCTACATAAAACAAGGAAGGCCTAAACATTACATAAAATTGGAGCAATTGCTGAAAGAAATGAAGAAACCTTCAAGTGTTCCAAATGAAATGAAGAAATAGAATGTGGCGACAAGTTTGACAGAGGATTCCTGCTTTTGGGCTCATGTTGAGGAGGCTCTCATTTCATGCAAATTGCTGACTAATGAAGGATCAAGTGTTGAGGAGGACTCGGAAAGAAAGAACTGATTGAATTTGAAAATTATGTATTGGATTTGATGAAAAATTACGCAGTATCGTATGAGATTTTCTTGCCTCGGAGTAGCTTCATGAAATGGTGGGGAAAGTATAGAGAGATTACGGGAACTTCTTATAGTTCTAGTCTCACTAACTTACTCAAGAATGATAACAATTACGAGGCTTATGCTAAAGGCTCCCTGGTCTTTTAAACTTTGTATGTGTAAGGTTGAATTTATTCAACCATCTAATTGGCTTTATTCCGTGCCAAATTTGCTTGTAATTCAGCATTTAGTAACCCTGTATTTAGGTGGGTTTGTTGTAAGGGTAGTGAGTGAGATAGAGTGAAGATTGCTCAAGAGTGTGCAAGAAAACAGAGTGTCGCGGCTGGGACTCGCGGGTGGACTCGCGGCTACAAGCCGCCAGAAGCTGCACACGTGCCAAGCATGCTGGAAGATGAACAGTCATGCTAGCTGGAGCACTACAGGACAAAACAGGACAACTGGCCATACGGTTAACTCGCGACTGGATCTCGCGACTTGGTCAAGCCGCGAGGTCAAGCCGCGAGCCACCCCTGTTTTGCCAAAACCTGACGTTTCACATTCCTCTCCTCTCCAGTATAAATACCCCTTTAACCCACGATTGAAAGAGAGCCTCCAGAGAGAATTTTGAGAGAGAAATCCTAGAGAAAAACAAGATTGATTCATCCACAATCTTCACCTAAGAGACTCTTCAAATTCCTCTACTCTCTTCCTCTCCATTGATACATCCTTGAGAGGTTCTTGGCCAAATCCTTTTCTCACCATACCCATATCTGTGAGAAGGTTTATTTGGTGCTTTGGGAAGCAGTTAGGAAGGAACCAATCTATATTGGTTGATGCTATGGTCAAGTAGCGGAATCCGGGAAGCTAGAAAAGAAAAAGGTTCGGCACAACCTCGTTGGAGCAAGAAGCTTGGAGGGCTTAGGTACATCGGGTAGATTAGGCTTGGAGGGTCTATTGCTGTTCATGTATCCCAACTACATTTTCTAGTGGATTATTGACCGCTTGGAGGGCGGCGGAGAGGTTTTACGCCGAGGGCTTCGGTTTCCTCTTCGATAACACATCGTGTGTTGTCCTTGTGTTTGCATCTCTCTTCCCTTTATCTTTGCCTTTTATTTTCTGCTATGGATGTGATTTATAATTGGCTTAGATTGATTTCCAATTCTGTTTATAGCTTATGTTAAGTTTCCGCACACTAGTTGTTTGACATAAAGCTTGAATTGGTTAAATTGTAATTTGGGGGTCTAAACGTTCAAAAGTGTTTTATACACGTTTTTGAACTTTCAATTGGTATCAGAGCGGGTACACTTATTGTGGTTTAAATACCTAAGTGTGATCCTTGACCCCTTTTGTTTATTTGCCATGGATTGTGCTTTGTATGCCTCTTTGCATGATTTGGTTGGTGATGAATGTAACATGCCACGTGTTTGTGAAAATGTCTCTATGAGTGCTAATCCTCATAATTGTGATGACATGTTAATTGAATCCATGGGTGTTGTTGACAAACTCTTGAAGAAAAATGCTAAGAAGTTTCAAAAGAATTTGAGCAAGTTATTTTGTGAAAAGGATGATTTGATTGCTAAGCTCAATGAATCCAACAAATTGGTTGAGAAATATAAAAAACTTGCTGAAATTTCTCTTGAAAAGCTGAAAGAGTTTGAATGTTTGAATATGGACTTGGATGCTAAACTTGTTTTGTCTAACAAACTTGTTGATGATCTTAAATGTGAAAATGAATCTCTTAAGATGCATGCCAAGTGTTTGATTGCTGAACCTATTGTTAAAAAGGATGAAAATATTTGTTGCAATCATGTTGTGATACCTGATTTTGTGCCTAGTGTGTGTTCTACCTTAAAGGACAAATCGGTGTACATTCCTCCACATAAAAGAAATCAAAAGGTGGAGAGAAAGACTGTTAAGTCAAAGTCTCTGTTTAGGTCTCAACCTAAGGCTCTGGATGGATCTAAGTTTGTTCCAACTTGCCACAATTGTGGTGTGATTGGTCATATAAGACCTCAATGTCATAAGTTGAAGAGGGAACAAAACCATATTGCTAGATCCCTTCCCAAAAGGCCTAGTGGACCTAAACACATTGTGTGTCACCATTGTGGTGCCTTTGGTCATCTAAGACCTCAATGCTCTAAGTTTCATGCTTTTAAAAGAATCAAAAGAAAAGAAAAACTTGAGCTTCTTGGAAGTTGTGCTAAAAAGGATAAACCGGATTTAAGTGATAATAGCATGTTGTTAAAGAAAGTGTTTAATGCTCTTAACTCCTTGTCTATGTGCATCTCCGGTTCTCATTCTTCCAACCCTCGTCTCACTTCTCATGAGACACTCATTCCAAACAATTGTTCTGTTTGGATGAGGAAGGGTTCCTATGGTTGAGCTTTTGCTCCTTTGGTTCTTGATCTAATTCTTTCGATCTTTGTAGGACCCTTCATGCATTAGATGCTTCATTGTCATGCATTTGTGCATCATGCATATCTTTATATGCATTGTTTTGTTTTTATTTTGATCTTACCTTTATGTCTTTGGTTTGTGTGTGTAAAAATCCAAAACCACATAAAAAGTAGAAAATCAAAAAGCTTGATCGACGTTGTTAAGTTTTGTCTCAAAACTTGTTTTGCCTTGTACCTTTGTGCTAATGGCTTTGTGCATTTTCGAGCATTGCTTGTTCCTTTGCACTCATATCACTGTGGAAGAAATCTTGAAATCTATGTGATTGTTGTAAATAGATCTTCAAACTTGTCATGAATGATTAGTGAATGGTTATGTTGATCTTGAAACTTGCATAGACTTGTGTCTATATATCTTCCCACTCTTTATTTTTGTTTTTGCTAAGAAGAACTCACCAAATGTAAATCTCCAAATGAAAAGAGATATTGAGCTGCAAAAGCCTGTCGCACATTCTAGTATTCGACTAGGAAAAAGGGTAAGCGACCTTATATTTAAGAGAATGTTTATTCAAAAAGCCAAAGGCTTGTTCATTAAAGTGAAATATCAAATATCACTCTCACAATGAGAGGCGATTATCTCAAGAGATCAAAATGATCAAATGTTATGGAGTCAAATGTAAAGCTTCAAGATATGTTATCAAGTTTTGTGGGAGGTCATATATACATATTTCTATAATTGAGATGGATCACTTGATCTAGTGCTAATTGTGTATGCCTTGGTTGAATTGATCATTGAAGCTTCACATTAGACTAAGGACTATTTCATTGTTGATATCCACACACAACACACAAGTTTATGTTCAATAAATGCCATATTCATTTGTGTGATTGTACTTGATGAAATGTGTTTTCACATGCTCAATCTTTGTTAATTCAAGCGCAAAAAGATTTTTGAGTGTTTTAGGTGTTTTTGGAAAGTATTTTGTTAAAAAATCTAAAATTTTTCAAGAAACCCAGTTTTGCCCTGTTTTGGCGACTCAGTCGCGGGTAAGTCAAGTCGCGAGACTCAGTCGCGTTTTTGCGGGTCATTTTTGGCAACTTATTCGCGAGTGGAAGGTCCAGTCACGAGGGTTACTCAGAGATTTTGGCGGCTCAGCTCGCGACTCCCTCGCGGGTAGACCCTCCAGTCGCGAAAAACACTTAGAAAATTTTTCAAAATTTTGTCTTTGAGCGTTTTGGCGGCTTGCCCTGGCGACTTAACTCAGTCGCAAAAATCGCGTGTTTTGCATATTGAGGGTTATTTTCAAAGTTGTTTTCAAAAAAAAAAAAAAAAAAAATTTTTTTTTCATTTTTCCCTTCGTGCATCATTGGCATTGTTCGTACCTTCATCTCTTGCTCTTGTTTCTCCCTGACCCTTTGTCTATTCCTGACAAAAAGGGGGAGAGTATACTCTAATGAGTATGTCGGAGTGTTTTGTCATTTTTATATGACTCTTGTGCACATCCTCAGGGGGAGAAATTCTATTTCTCATGCACATTTGTAGGGGGAGAGTTATTCCATAGGGGAGATGCATATACCAAGGGGGAGAAGACATTGAGATCATAAGAAAACTTTGTTCTGTTTGTTTTCTTGTTGGCTTTATGGTGCTTTGAGTTATGCTTTGTGGTTCTCATCACATCATGTTTTTGTTTTGGACATGCATATATCTCTATGTTATTGTGCTCCATTGAATGCATGTTTGGATGATCATTTGCTTTGCTATGTGATCATTGTAGTCATTACTATATGACTGTTTTGGTGTATGATCAAGTTGCTCACATGTTTCACATCATGTTTACTTGATCGTAATTTGCTTGTTACATTATACTTGTCCTTTTATTACTTGCTTTACCTTGAGGGTCTAATGTATTTTGTGCAAGTGTTTCAGGTTACAAGTATATATGTTCCAAGTGCATCACAGCTTCTCATCACTTTGAAGGGGAGAAATTTTAAGCACTTTTAGTTTATATTGTTTAAGTTTTTATTCAATATAATGTGTTTGTACCCATGTGCTTTTGTAAGCTTTTAGGGTTAATGTTTTATGCATAGTTTGTAGGCTTTATGGTATGTACCTTGCTTAAGTGCAGCCTTTATGCTATGTTGAAATCAGTACTTTAATCTAAATGTTCTGCATTTTGGTTTATGTACTGTCACTCTTGTGCCCTTGTAGGATTGTTCCTAGATGCATATGCCTTGTGTGCTATGCATTGGTTGAGTGTTGAGCATACAAGTGTCTTGCCTTGTGCTTGTTAACTTGTATGTCCTTGTGTTCATTCCAAGTGTGAATGAGCACTGTGATCACTACCTTGTGGTGTTCACTTGGTTGATCAAGCCATGGTTTGTTTATTAACTCCATCTTTGCTTGATCTCATATTGCCTGTTTCATATGCATTTATAATTTTCTGCTTACAATGATCATGGTGTATTGTTGTGTTTCAGGAGTTTTTGTTCATATGATTCAAGTGCTTCACAGCTTCTAGAGTTAGGTGTGAGTGAGTTTTGTTCAACTGTTCCCAACTCACATGTTAAGTCTAGAGTCTGTTTTAGGGTTTTGTCACGGAATAGCCAAAGGGGGAGATTGTAAGGTTGAATTTATTCAACCATCTAATTGGCTTTATTTCGTGCCAAATTTGCTTGTAATTCAGCATTTAGTAACCCTGTATTTAGGTGGGTTTGTTGTAAGGGTAGTGAGTGAGATAGAGTGAAGATTGCTCAAGAGTGTGCAAGAAAACAGAGTGTCGTGGCTGGGACTCGCGGGTGGACTCGCGGCTACAAGCCGCCAGAAGCTGCACACGTGCCAAGCATGCTGGAAGATGAACAGTCATGCTAGCTGGAGCACTACAGGACAAAACAGGACAACTGGCCATACGGTTAACTCGCGACTGGATCTCGCGACTTGGTCAAGCCGCGAGGTCAAGCCACGAGCCACCCCTGTTTTGCCAAAACCTGACGTTTCACATTCCTCTCCTCTCCAGTATAAATACCCCTTTAACCCACGATTGAAAGAGAGCCTCCAGAGAGAATTTTGAGAGAGAAACCCTAGAGAAAAACAAGATTGATTCATCCACAATCTTCACCTAAGAGACTCTTCAAATTCCTCTACTCTCTTCCTCTCCATTGATACATCCTTGAGAGGTTCTTGGCCAAATCCTTTTCTCACCATACCCATATCTGTGAGAAGGTTTATTTGGTGCTTTGGGAAGCAGTTAGGAAGGAACCAATCTATATTGGTTGATGCTATGGTCAAGTAGCGGAATCCGGGAAGCTAGAAAAGAAAAAGGTTCGGCACAACCTCGTTGGAGCAAGAAACTTGGAGGGCTTAGGTACATCGGGTAGATTAGGCTTGGAGGGTCTATTGCTGTTCATGTATCCCAACTACATTTTCTAGTGGATTATTGACCGCTTGGAGGGCGGCGGAGAGGTTTTACGCCGAGGGCTTCGGTTTCCTCTTCGATAACACATCGTGTGTTGTCCTTGTGTTTGCATCTCTCTTCCCTTTATCTTTGCCTTTTATTTTCTGCTATGGATGTGATTTATAATTGGCTTAGATTGATTTCCAATTCTGTTTATAGCTTATGTTAAGTTTCCGCACACTAGTTGTTTGACATAAAGCTTGAATTGGTTAAATTGTAATTTGGGGGTCTAAACGTTCAAAAGTGTTTTATACACGTTTTTGAACTTTCAGTATGATAGAGATATGCATATTTCAATATCTATGTGTGCACTGCCCTTCAAACATGTGTGGTATTTCGAAGTTATTACCCAATAAATTGTAAATTAAGAACATCATCTTTTCAACTTTTTAAATTTTTGTATAATAAAATTTTCATGTCTTTCTTTTGCTATTTTTGGGGTTCGATACTTGGATGTGAGTAGATGAAAACAGTTTTAGTCATCATTATCAAAGGAATAGTTTTTTTGGCTTTGTTTATTCTTCCCTCTCAGCAAGGAAAGGCCACACTATACCATTGAAATAGTGAGCATAATTCTCCCCAACAAGACCGTTCATGATTTGCTAATATTTCTACATTTTCCAACAAAAGTCAAAAATATGATTTTGAGAGTGAAAGGAGCAGTTCAATTGATACATTAATGGTAGGGTTTATATAATGCGATTTGTAATATAGTTAGGTCGGGGGAGTATGTAGAAAAAATAGGAAAAATTATATTTTCGTTACAAGGTTTTGGTTATGGGGATAAAAGAAAAAGTGAAAGGGAAAAAGAAAATGTCTTGAGTTGAATTCTTTATATACATTATCTGAATTTCTTTTTATTAAATGGTAAAATAAAGTAAGTTATAGATAGTTAAATTGCTGAAGTTTTTTATCGTTACATAAGAATTTGGAATTCGAACACCGCTTATACAAAAAAATCACTAGTATCTTGGCCTAATAATAAATGATAATTACCATAAAGTAGATGTCATAGATTAAAATTTTATTATATCTGTTAAAAAAATAGAAGTAAAAATAACAAAATGTTGAATTTTACAAAAGTCAAATTAGTATGACAACAAGCCTTATGAGCTGGTTAACACTATGTTCTTCCTTCTACTTGTTTGTCAATTAGGTGTATGTCTAAGAAATATCTTATTAGCACTATAATGAATCAAGCCATTTATGAACAAATAGAGCTTCGCTCGAGAAAAAGTCTGTTTATGTTGTTTATTTATTAAACAAACCAAGCTCAAGCCCAACTTTAAATCTATAGTATAACTTGCTCTATCCTATCTCTTAAAAGTTACATTGACTTTTAAGTGGAGTTTGTGATATGCTTGTTTTAGAATTTCATTTCCTCTCCCTTGTGTGTGTGTTTATATTTGGATCAATTTTTTAAACCTTTCAACTTTTAGCTTTTCAACTTTCCTCTCATATTAAAGGTGCATTGCACCGGGCTACTATTACATTGAGTCCAAATCCACATAAACCATAATTTCATTAATACGCCCTCGCAAACTCAAGGTAGAATCTTAATAATACCTTAAGTTTGAAATATAAGATCATGAAAATGCCTCAATAATGCTTTGAAGGTCGATGACCATAAATGACTGTATTGAATGGAAATTGGATTGGGTACAATGGAGGAGAAAGAATCATGAAAATTGCTAGTGATCGCAATGAATAATGACAATAAATGAATGTTGAAAAATGACCATAAAGGCTTAAGAATGGTTGCATGAGTGACTAAGAAGGGGATGTTATGGCCTAAGGACGGCTACATTGATGGCTTGAGGAATATCTAAAAGGGAATATGACATGATAAGACACGTGTGAGTGATGAGTTGGTGAATTTTGCATTGATTAGGCCAAAAAATAGGCTGATTAGTGTGACTTGGATGCCTCATATGAGAAAATTGACCTCTAAAATTGTAATCTATAAAAAAAACAGAAAGGATACATAATTGGAAAAAAGTCAACCCTAATATTGGTCAAAGTAGACAAAGTCAATAGTATGGTTCATTGGTGTGGATCTGTAATTTGATTTGATCTAATTCTATGATTTAGCCAAAGATCTAGTTCGAAGTTTTAACTCGGTCGTGTAGACTTAAGCTAATGTTGACAAGGCAGTGAAGTGGTCGAGTGTTAACGTGGTGGCTAATATGGTTGACCTGAAATGCGACATGTGGTTGTGGCTCCTTGATGGGTGAGACTATAAAATATTGTAGAGAAGTGGAAGCAAGGGAGAATGAGAATGCGAGGATTATATGGTTCAAATTGATTGTCTAAGTCTATGAGATAAAATCATTTACAACTACATCTTTACTATATGTTGAATTATGTATTACAATACAAAATCTTAAATAAGATTATATATGAATATTACGTTAATCCTAATTGAGCCTGCAATACATTTACACTTATAATTAACAAGCACCACATATATTCCGTAAGAAACAGTCAACAGAAGTGCCAATATTCAAACTTTGTTATTATTATCGGGCCAGCAATACTATATATTATATAGATGCATGGTTATTACGACCTTAGACTCGCTCATGCCATTTGGTCTCTATACATGCCCAAATATTGGAATCAAACACTTGGAAGATATCCCAAAGGACAGTAAAAGATTCATGGATCATTTAGCCCCGGATAGCTAAAATAATTTCTATCTTGTCGATGAAAACTACTGCTAAGGTTTTTCTGCCTATATAAAGGGACCAAAGAGAAACAATACCATCAATGAGCTTTGAACATCAAAGCTACTTCAACAAAATATCACAAAACATGGCGATCCAAAGGCTTGCTTCTACTTTTGTCATATGGCTTGCTTGCTCCATATTGGCTGTTTCTGCACAGCATGTAGGCACTCCTGGTCTTTCACCAGTACTAGGCACTCCTGGCCTTGCACCTAGCCCTAACAACTCTAATGCACCTTTTCCATCAATGCTGACTGGCTTTGTGGGTGTTGCCATTTCATTCTTTTTCCTCAAAGAAATCGATTAGGGTCCTCCTGTCCTCGCTCCTCGCTCTTCAGATATCCTTGATGGTGTGTTGAGGTCACAAGATTGTATCAATATAATATTATGTTTGATTTCATGTCTGTATTATTGTAATATATATGTTTATCGCACTTGATTTAAAATTGTATTTTTTCACGTCTGTTACTATTATAATATAAATTAAAATTTCACTCTTGATCGTCCTATACATATACACAGATGATTATGCTCTAAGCAAATATTCATTTTAAGAAGGAACTTGGTGCATGTACTAGAAGTCTAGAATGCCTTGTGCAGGACAATCCAAAATGAAATATTGTGAATTTGGAAAATAAAAGCTCTATATATATATACTCATTCGGTTTTCAACAAATATCCTAATCAGGTCAATCATATGCTGTGAGATAGCTGTGAATGGGTATTTGATGACCCATTGAACTTCATTTGGAACCGATCACAAAAAAACACTCAGGCATGATCTTTTTTTTTTTTTTTTTTTTTTTTTTTTTTACATGTTTGGTTGTCAAGATCTAGAATTCAAACTTCACGTAAACAAAAAAAAATTAATGTATTAGTCTGAAGATAAGAATAATCATCATAGCCATGGATGTCATAATTAAGTTTAAATTCTATTATATTTATATATATAAAAAAACATGTTTTGTCGACAAGTCATCATTATCACTTTTTTTTTTTACTATCCTATATTTAAATTTATTTTCACAGATCATATTTAAGATAAATAAGTTTACTTTAATTTTTTTATATTAAATACGTACCTTATATATTTATTAAACACCTTAATACAGTATATAAATTTGTTTTTAATTATGAAAGTTAAAACTATTAGATAATGTTATTGTTAACTTTTGCATTACAAGATACAATATAAAAAGTGTAAAACTAAAGTACAATTCTCTAAATGTAGTATATTAAGTTCTCTAATTAAATTCAAAGATGAAATTACATCGAATTTACTTATCATTGGAAAAGATAATATTGTTTATATTTTATTGGTCAATGAAACAATGTATTGGCCTAATTGCCCTTTGACAAACTTAGAAAAAAATAGAAAATGCAAAAATAGAAAACATAGTGCAAATCGAAAAGCATCAAACATGGGAGGTAGCGATGGGATCTTAGGCAACAGGGACATAGAAAGAAGCAAAGCAACTATAGGCAGCACCAGCACAAGAAGAAAATGGCTGAAGAGGCGAGAGACATGGCTTGTGGTTCTGGGTGTCATTCTTCACGCTATTTACATGCTCAGTATCTTCGATATCTACTTCAAGACCCCCATTGTTCATGGCATGGACCCTGTCACTCCTCGCTTCAATGCCCCAGCCAAGCGCCTCGTGCTACTCGTTGGTACGTACCCAAACCCAATTAGAACTTTGCGCACTAAGTGTTTGTTGAATTGTCTCAGTGAAATGTTGCTATGGTTTTTTGGCTTTGTTTAGTGATTTTAGATTACCCAATTAGGAAATGGCATTGAATATGAGATGGGTCGGGTTAGGATTGTTTATAGAACGAAATGTAGGTGACTAATTTGAGTTTATGCTATATTTTGTACTAAGGTTGTTCAATATTGTGTATTAAATTTTGGGATTTTGAGAGTTCCTTTGTATAAATTATTAATCATTACAGGGTTGAAATCCGAAAGTTTCTGTATTGGAGTTGTTTTATCTAATATGAGCAGTCTGAACGGTTAGTATGTCCAAGAGTTGGCGCGCTTGACTTAGATTTTGAAAATGGACTAGTAATAATTCACTGCTTGTTAAGGCTTAGTTAATTGCTAATTTAGATATGCTGTTAGTGTACTACATGTCATAAAATATAGAACTTTTATGAATGGGAAAAAAAAATTGCAGCTGATGGTTTGCGTGCCGACAAGTTCTTTGAGCCTGATTCTGAAGGAAATTACAGAGCTCCATTTTTAAGAAGCATTATTAAAGGGAAAGGTCGCTGGGGAGTATCTCATGCACGCCCTCCAACAGAGTCGAGACCTGGACATGTTGCTCTAATCGCTGGTTTCTATGAGGATCCAAGTGCAGTTACAAAAGGTGGACTGTCTATCTTCTTGAGCCAAATTAACTCCCGTGCATCTTTCACTTTATATCATTTTTTACACTGAAACATTAATGCATGTAAATCATATTACTGGCTGGTGTCACATTCTGTCCACTAAAATATTCTATCTTGTACACAGGATGGAAAGCTAATCCAGTTGAATTTGATTCAGTATTTAATAGAAGCCACCATACATTTGCTTTTGGGAGTCCTGACATTGTTCCAATATTCTGCGGTGCTGTGCCACACAGCACATGGAATACATATCCTCATGAGTATGAAGACTTTGCAACTGGTACATCCTTTGAACTTTTTTTTTTTTTGATTGGTAAATGTTATAAGCTAACAAGTAAGCGCTCAAAGAGAAAAGAAGTTCAGATGAATTATGCTTATATTGTTAAACGTTAATTGCTATCATCCTCAATTTCATTCAATGCTTTGTCAAATCACTATTGGTTATGCAGATGCATCCTTTTTGGATGAGTGGTCTTTTGATCAATTTCAGAGCCTTTTAAATAGGTCCAATGAAGACTCAAAGTTGAAGGAGTTACTTCTACAGGATAATCTTGTAATATTTCTGCACCTACTTGGTTGTGATTCAAATGGTCATGCACATAGGCCCTTTTCCTCCATCTATCTCAACAATGTAAAGGTTGTTGACTCTATAGCTGAAAGGGTTTATCATATGGTTGAAGATCATTTCAAGGACAACCGTACGGCATATATATTTACAGCTGATCATGGAATGAGTGACAAAGGTTGGAACTTTTAGAAACTTCCATTTCTTTTCTTGGGATTTTTTTATTTTTTTATTTTATTTTTTGCATGCATTCAATGGTTATAATCTAGATTTAAGCAACTTGCATCTTCCATGAGTTGCTCTAGGTTTAGACTTCTTCAAAGACATGCATAATCGGTTTGAATAAGACGTTCTCTCTTTTTGTTTGCCTTGAATCAGGCTTTTAATTTTCTGTCCCTAAATCCCTTTTTTCCCCCTACTACTTCAATTTGCTAGATATATTGAAATGAGATGCTGACAAATTTAAGGTTTCACTCACAGGAAGCCATGGAGATGGGCATCCTTCAAACACTGATACTCCCCTTGTTGCTTGGGGAGCTGGTGTTAAAAATCCCAAGCCAATATCAGGCACCAACCATTCTCATTGCAATTTTCGTTTTGTTGATGAACATATTCATGACGCACCGACACCCGTAGAATGGGGCCTTAATGATATTGAAAGGGTGGATGTCAATCAAGCTGATATTGCACCACTCATGGTTGTACATTTTATTTTTCTTGAATTTTTCTGTTTCAGGCCTGAATCCTCCGGTCTGTCCTTCAGTTTTCTTAGTCTAATGTCCTCATTGGCTTTTCTGGCAGTCCACACTTGTTGGTTTGCCATGCCCTGTTAACTCAGTTGGAAGTCTACCCCTTGATTACATAAACATGACTGAGGTACGTTCAACTAGCTTTCATGGATAGATGACTTATTTCATTGTAATATAAAATGGCAAATGTGCCAATGGCCCCTGGACCAAATGGCATCCCCTCATAACATGATTGAGGTTTTTCTGCTGGAGGGTGAGGTCATAGGTTCAACCCTCTGCAGTTTGTGGGTGGTGTATTTACCTATAAAAGAATAAATAGTGGCAAATGCCTCTTCATATTATTGAGAATGGATGCATCATGTTATTAATTGAATTGATCCTACTCATTATAAATGGATGAAGAAATATCGTCTTATATTCCACTATAATGTTCAAGCAAATGGAGTTTTGTTCTTTAATTTCAGTGATGATTTGAATCAATCCAACCTTTTGTTTTAATTGGTAGATAATCGATAGAGATTTTTTTTTATTTTAATGTGCAGATGGAAGAAGTTGAAGCTGTGGTATCAAATACAAAGCAAGTTCTCAACCAGTTTCTTCGCAAGTCATGTATCCTCTTCTTATATTAACTTTATATCTTAGTAGTATGGACTTTAATGGGCTTCACTTTCTTGAAGATTTTAACATTAATTCTTCAGTTTCTTTCAAATTATTATTTTGTTTTAATTGAAAAACAAAATATATTTTCTTGAGGAGATTTGGTATGTGCATACTAAATTTCTTCCTTGATTAATTTATTATGTTCTACTTTGACCTTCTTGTTCCTTCAAAAAAAAGTTATAAAATCTGCTTCATAGTTTAGTCTTTTCTTTTCTTATGGAGATATGTAGAGGGAGGAGGTAGGGAATGAGCTTTCTAATTTTGTATGAGTTTTCTTGACTAGCTTAGATATAAAGCGGTCAAATTCACTTTATTTCAAGCCTTTCAAGCAACTGGCCAATTATTCTGCTGTACTGGATCAAATTGAGCGTCTAATATCATTTAGAAACTATGAAGCTGCTATGAAGCTATCCGAAAATCTCAGAAGCTTGGCGCTTCAAGGACTTCATTATTTTCAAACTTATGACTGGCTGATGCTTATGACCATAATCACTCTTGGGTATATTGGTTGGATGATATATCTTTTTGTCCATGTGCTGCAATCTTATACTTCAATGCCAGGAAATATATCAAGAAAGGAGCAAGCAGCTCGTCAGAGAAGTTATACTGGAAAGGTAATGTCTCTGTAAGCTTAAGCTCTTGTAAGCTGCATTTTGATCATTCAAAATGAAGCAAAATGAGAAACAAAATGAAGAGAAAACAAAAAGTATTAGGAGTAGGAAAAGAAACAAAGGAGCCGGGTATAAATTAAACCTCATCATTTGCAGACATATCTCATACATCTCATTGTTTTGACAGATAAACCTATGTGGATGTCTTTTCATGGGAGCACTTTCTATTCTACTTTTTCTGGAGCACTCTCCTCCCCTTTACCATGCATATACTACAATGACGGTATTCTTGTGGACCAGAATAATTAATGAATATTGGTCCATAAGAGCATTATGGATATACTTACGTGGAAGAAAATTCAACTATATCATTAAACTTGTAGCCACCAGTGCTGTGGCATTGTTCATTCTAGAACTTCTGGTATGGATATCAAACATACTATTTATAGACCTGTTCTAGCAATGATAAAGTTCTAAACTAGCATTCTGAGTAATGATATTTTTGTGCAGGTGAATAGCTTCACTGACAGGAAGCTCTACACTTGGTGCTTCCTGATCACAGGGGCCATAGCTTCTCTTTATCTTCTTAAGTCAATTCCATGGAGATCTGGAATACCAATCTTTGTCTGCATTGCATGTTGGTTTTTGTCCATATTTACTTTGATGCCAGCACAAATTCCTGATAATAATCAATTAGTGTAAGTTGCTTTCCTTGAGTTTGTCCTTTTTATAGTGTGGCTTTGTGGGAATGAATGACTGTGTGTTTAAGTTTGTTGCAAACTGTTTTAAATTTATGAAAATGCTACTTTGGCTTTTCAATTTTACTTACAAAAAGAAGAAAAATTAACCCATAATGATAATAGGAAAGGGACTGAAGAATAGTTAGCACAAGCTGAGTCAGTACAATGCATTTCATCAACTTAAATGGTTTATATGTGGATAAGCAGGGTAGAGAAAGTAGTAATTTCTTAAGTTTCATTGTAAAGCTCTCTACTCCATCAAATGTGCGGATACTCTGATCCCAATAAATTAACCACATAATACAATCAGGAGTCTCAGCCCACAGTACTGTTATGATGATTGGGGGGTGTCCTGTAAATCTAAGTTGATTTCATGGTGTTTTTTGAATCATGTATGTTCATTCTAGTGAATCTTCCTTTATAGAGCTTCTCTTTATTTTCTAATAAAACTTCATATAACTTATTAAAAATAACTGCAATTTCACCTTATTTATTTTAAGTTTATAACATCTATATTGTAACTAAAGGGAAGGGCTAACAAAGCTATTCCTTTCCTGTTTTTGTTTCAAAGAAAATAAAAAATGATATGAATCCAAATGGCATTGCTGTGTGTATGGAGTGTGAAGCCAAGTCAATCGGCCAGTACTTTTTCTCACTGATTTTAGGAATAGAAAAGAAAATTCAAGCAGAAAAAATTTTAGAAGATGATTTTTTGAAATCATATACCCACATGCTTTCTTACAAATGCAAACAATGATGATCCTGCACTCTTAAAATCAGACTTTTGAGTTAGGGCCAACAAAAAGTAACAATGTAGGTTGCAATTTTTATTTTTTATTTTTAACAGAGATATTCAATTAAGGAAGTGTACTTAATACTCTATAAACTACCTGAGTTCATAGGTTTTTTTTTTTTTTTTTTTAATCTATATCTGAGTGATCATGATTATGATGTTTGTGTGTTAACAATAACTTATGCAGAATTGCAAGTGGAGCTATGATTATCTTGATAGGGTTAGTTGCAAGGTGGCTAGATCTGCATGCTGAAGGTAATAAGTTCTGGCTGAGCATCTCTAATCATGGAGTGAAGAGACCCAAGTTTCCCATGCTCTTTCATTTACAGGTGCATAGCATGTCTATACCTTCCATTTGGACTAGAAGCTTAATGATTGATATAACTGTACTGATTTAATGATGAATACTTTTGATAAATGAAAAATAGGCACTTTTGGTTGGGTTATCTTCAGTTATGGTGTCTTTATCAACGTCTCACAGAACAGAAAAGCAAGAACTGCTTGCATTACACCAGTTGATAAATTGGGCTATAGCTGGTATACTCTTGGACTCGTCTTTCTTTCCTAATGTTTACTACTTTTATTGAGCCTTTTCCATGCAGAAAATACCAAACTAATCTAACATAAAGTTTTGACTTTAACTCTTATCCTTTCAAGTTCTGATGTTCTACAAATCCCAATTGTCCTCTTGTCCTGTATATAACTCTGCTCATTTCATGCTTTTTGACCTATTACTTTTACAAGCATGTCTCAAGCACAGAGAAAGGAGGAGGGTTGTGGCAATGGATTCTTTGTTACCATAAGTAAAATGCTAGTGCTAGATCCTTTGCATGTAGTTTTGTGTGAAGTATATGCTTAAAAACAGTAAGTATGTATATGGTTGAAACTCACGCATTACAGATGTTTAAGAATGTAGGCAACATCAAAGGTAATACGAGAGTTCATGTTGGAAACAGCTCAATTTTTGTTAAATACAGTAATAGGAGATGAACTTTGTAATGTTAATCCATATATCTTGAAACTGTTTGTCTTTGAGATGTCACATCTGACTGATGATCCATATTTACAGTTGACAGTCCGTAGAACAATTACGCTCACAGTTCTGCCACTGCATGATCATGCTCAACCCAGATCACACATTACCATTAGCTTTCTAATTTGGATACTTGAAACATATCTCCATTGTTCATTATCAATACTGTGTTATTGTATATTACAAAATCTAATTTGTTCTCTTATTCAATGGTCGAAGCTCCTCATTTCTACATGTTTGCTCCCCTTTTTTATTTCATATTTACTTGTTTCTGAGTTTCCACTGCTTGAGGCATATACTGCTGCACATTACATGTCTTTGTCTAAATTCACCTGTTAGTTTCTTTTTCTTTTTTAATTTTTTTTTTTTTTTTTATCATAGGTTTTTCGATGGTTCTCCCATTATTTTCAGCAAATGGCCTCTTGTCTCGGCTTACTTCTATATTTCTAGGTTTTGCACCTCCGTTCCTTCTTCTATCTATTGGGTATATCTCATTTATAAGTAACTGCAATGGTACTCCTTATTTAACAGCTATATGAAAAACAGAAATTCATTTTTCTCTTTTCATGTTTTTCTTCTCATGAAATTTGTGCAGATATGAAGCTGTCTTCTATGGTGCTCTTGCTCTTGTACTAATGGCATGGATACTATTTGAAAACACAGTTCTATACCTAAGTAAGGTTAAAAAACCATCGTCTTCAATAAAAATTGTGGAGGATCATCTCACTCTTGATCATGATACTAGATGCTTGCAGCTATCTGATGTGAGGATTCCTTTAATCTTTGTAAGTCACCCTTTTTTACTCATCACATTTCCCTTTCTTAATCTTCATCAATTTTGACCATATTTATCTAGTAAGGATTAAGACTTGGTGTAATTGGTTTGAGTAGATGTTTTTTCAGCATTTTTTCTTTTCTGGGATAGGTACAGAGATAGTTACATGAAGTATCCGTTTTTTACATGTAATTTTTTTTAATTTTTAAATTTAGTACTTTCCATGTAATAAATGGTCTAGAAATAATTTTGGAAGAATATCACCTGTCAGGTTTTACTTTTAGAATTTTCTTTTGGTGGCTATTTAATTTTCATCCTATCGTAACTGTGAAGTTTGATGGAGAATTTTCCAGAAATTGGCTCTATAAACTACTTTTAGTGATAGGATACACAGGGATTGGTGTAAGTGGGATTTTAAACTAGTAATAGGATTTGGGTTTGGGTCAGATTTTTCTTTTGGTTTGTGTTTCTCATTCAAACATCAAAACTTTGTTTATTTACAAAAAATCTAGAGGCAGAGAGAGTGAGATGAAATCTTAGCAACTGTGCCTATGTTCCCTTGGCTGATTTCTTTGTTGGACTGATAATTTAATTATTATCCCGGCATAAAATTCAGCACATGCTGATATTTGGGTTGAATATATCAATGCATGTTCTTTTATTCTTTTTCATGGTACAAATCTCCTGATTGTAAAGGAGTAGACATAGTTTGGAGCAGTGTCTTAATTTAATTGGTCAAGATATTTTCATGCATGTGTCTCTAATGGTAATGGCTCTTATTTGTTTTCTTAGATGGTTTTATTCAATGTTGCCTTCTTTGGAACGGGAAATTTTGCAAGCATTGCTAGTTTTGAGATTTCATCTGTCTATCGGTTCATTACTGTGTTCAGCGTAAGTAAAGCTTGAACTTACTTCCTTACAACATGTATCACTTTCTTGTTAGAAATCTGTTACTGAGCTGATATGGTTTGCTTTCAAAATGCAGCCATTTCTGATGGCAGCCCTACTTGTATTCAAGCTATTTATACCATTCTTGCTTGTCATGTAAGTAAAGTTATAACTTTTTCCATATTAGCAAAATACAGACTTGATCACACCAATTCTTCTATTTGGTAACTTATTTCCAGTTTGCAATCGGATGTAAACATAAAGACAATGCCTCACTAGCATTATTGAGGATTTTTTTTTATCTTTTCAGTAATAGTCATTGTACATGGTCTATTTAATTGGCAAGAACCATTTAATGGATTGTCTATCTAGATAGGCAAGAGTCTTGGTTTCTTTAGCTTATTGATCATACTGGTATACTTTGCAGTTTTTATTTTTATTTTTATTTTTATTTTTATCAATAACCTATATGTTAGTTACATCAATCTTAATGTTTTTTTTTTTTTTTTTTGGTGGAAGTTGTGCTTCCAAATCAATCTCTTAAAAGTTGTATTCTTATGTTGCTTGTTTTGAGCCAAAATGCAGATGTGCTTTCAGTTCCATAACCAAACTACACCAAATTCCACGTTTGGGATGCTATTTTCTCGTTATATCATTTTCAGACGTAATGACCATTCACTTCTTTTTCCTGGTAAGAACTGTTTTCTTTATTTCACACTTTTTCTTTACCAAATGAAGCTCTGCTTACATTGGTCCTCATTTCTAAATGCATTACATATAAAATTAATTTGCTACCATGTTACTCATTTAGATAGACTACCTCATTTTGGCAATCAAGTTTGACAATAGTATCTTGTGTAATCATTATTTAAGCTTATCGTGTTTTTATCTTGCAAATCCATGTAATTGGTGGGTCTGGAAATTTTCCATCATCTAGCTTCGGAAAAACTTTCTATCAATTAATCAAGAGTATTGATAAAGTTTTGTAGTAAAATTGAATGGCGCTGACTGCTTAGCCTAGTTTATGTAAATGAAATGGCTGGCAAGACTTGTCCTACTTGCAATTTTAGATTATGCAGATATGCCTACTTTCTAATGAGTTCTAAATCAACTGACACTTCCTCTCCTTATATATGTGTATGTGTGTGTGGTATATTGTTAGAATAATAGTTTAAAAGATTAAATTTATCATTTCCTAATAATTTAAGATTTGGGGGCAAATGTCACTTCTTCCCTTTAAATGAGTTAGCTCAAATGGATATCTCTCTCTCTCTCTCTAGTACAAACGGCACTTACTCTCCTTAAATGTTTTGTCCACTAAAAGAGTAAAAAATGAAAAATCTCACATATTGGATCCTGCTTACTAAGTGGGAGTCTAAGTACATACACAAAGGGGAAGTATTAGAATAATGATTAAATTCACTATTCCTTAATAGTTTAGGCTAAGTGGTAATTTATAATGTGTGGTGTCAGGTCAATCGTGCATTTTTAAACCTAACAAACCCAAAGCTACCTAATTCCATTAATTTGTCTCACTAAAATTTCCAGTTTTCTAGCTTAATAAGCTATTATGACTTTGTTGATCAATATTTGTTTGTCTTTTACAAGTTGATATGTATATATTTGAAAAGAAAGTGGCAGGTTACTAATTGAAATATAAAATTAAGTTCCCATTATCACCATCATCACCTTATATTGAGAAATGGTTGTTGGGGTTTTAGGCTAAAGACTTTGTACATTAAAGTAGGCACCGTATTGACTATTGTGATATGTTATCATCAGGTCCGGAACACGGGAAGTTGGATGGAAATTGGTAATAGCATCAGTCACTTTGGAATAGTGAGTGCCCAAGTTGTATTTGTTCTGTTGCTGTTTGCCCTCACAAATGTATACACAAAAGATATCCAGTGCAATTCAGCACTCGAATCTTCTCATAAAGCAATGTAAAAAGTCACATCAGATTAAGATATTTGGCACCAAAGTGAGCTTCCTGCTTTCCTTCAAGGTGAGCTTTTTCATTCTTTACAGCGGCTTCTTTGGGATTAAAGAGCTGTTTCTCACTTGGCATCTTCGTCATTGCTTCCCATAAGTGCTTATTGTCTTTGTAAGGACTTCATAGTAATGGGATTTTCCAGATGTTCCCATTCATTGTGCAATAGTTTAGCATGTTTATACAGGGCTTGCTTGGTTCATTGTATCTTCAAGTTATCATATCCGCAGACCATTTATCAATATTAATCGTATTTGTATACCGTTAATGTGGTATAAATTGCAACCACATTTGTACAAATTCATTGATTAACTATATAAAATTACAATTATTAAGATTGAAATTGAAGCAGAAAGAAAGAAACTGATGACCTCAGGTCCAACCCCTTATAAAATGCCTATTAAGTCCCAGTTGAAATGAAGCAGGTCCAACCCCATATGCGATGCTTTATGCCGAAGAGCATCTTTAGTTATACCCAATTTTCTTGAAATTTTGGAGAGTGAACCTATAAAATTTAGTTACTGAGATGCTTTTTTTTTTTTTTTTTTTTTAAGAGAGCTATACTGTAGCTCTATAAACAAAATTTTTGAATATGTAGAGAACTTCGAATTTGAAACTGTGAAAAAGTTATGAGATGAAAGTGAAGGTTAATAGAGGATCTCGTGTTTTAGACTTTATTTTTTTCAATTTGAAGGAGCGTTTTAGATTTTTTTTTTCCTCTCTGAATTATGAATTTTTCTTGAATTGCCGTGAGAAAGGGGAAATGATGTGAAAGCAAAGAATTGTAAGTTTGAATTGGAACCGACACATATATATACTTTCGACAAAATGTAGATATACATATATATATATATATATAATGTTATATAATTTAATTGAGTAGAATTTTCCAAGCTTCAATAATTTTTTCTCCAAATAAAATACTATTTTTATGAGTACCGTACATTATATTCATAATTTTGTAACTAGTGTGCTTCCACGAGTCTTGGTCAATTTCTTGCGACTTACGAGTCCCCGCTTTCTACACAACTTCGCCAATTTTGGATTTTTCTTTGATGTAATTATTTTGTCATATCATATGACTATGGATGTCTGTGTCGAAAAATAGTCTTGGTCAATTTCTTGCGACTTACGAGTCCCCGCTTTCTACACAACTTCGCCAATTTCGGATTTTTCTTTGATGTAATTATTTTGTCATATCATATGACTATGGATGTCTGTGTCGAAAAATGATATATCCATATTACTTTTACAACACTTTTATAATGAATTTAAAGTAATAAGTTGTTACTGATTATTATTAGTGAGCAAAAAAATAATTTTAGTGGTGACTTGTGAATTTAAATTAAAACTAATAATAATTTACCATCTAGAATTTTTTGTAAAAATATTTTTAAAATATTGCAAATGTAGTAGTTCTTTTTAAAGAGCTTTTCTACCCAAGACAAGGGTAATCCCTTTAAAAAAAAAAAGAAAGAAAAAAAAAAAGAAAGAAAGAAAGATGAGCAATCAGACTTTCTAGATCCTTACCCAAAAAGAAGTCACTATTTCACCTTGCTAGTCAATGAAAGTTTATATTTCTAGCAACGTTGTCATTGACAGATAACTCGTGCACTGGCCAGGGCAGAGGAAGGGTCCAGGAAAGATGTGAAAAAGAGACAAATTTTTTATTTTCCATTTGAAGTTTTTGGTAAAAGGGAGAAAAAAAAAAAAAAAAAAAAGGTGAGAGGAACAACAAATATTTGTGTCAAATTCTTAATATATTATTATCTGAATTTGTATTGGATAAATTGTAGGAGTAAAAATGTCAAGTTTACTTGTACATATAATTTTCTCTCTATTTTTTCCTACCATGTTTTTATTAATGGGGAAATGAAATTTGTGATGTACCTTTGTATTAGAACCTTAATTCACCTTCCTTGTATGTAGGTGTGTGTTTGTTTCTTTTTAAAAATAAAGATAAAAAAATAATGAAGGGCTGTAAGTTTCTAACAAAAGAAGGTTCATCCTTTCTTCTTTTCTACGCTATCAAAATTTGAAAAATTATAACCTATTTTCTATGTTTCTTCCATTCTGGTCTATGCTTCCACTTTATCCTGTACGAAATGCATTATAACATTAAAGTTTCCCCAAAAAAAAAAAAAAAAAGTAATTGATTGGATAAAGAAAATTTGATGAACCCTAGTGAGGTTAATTTCGAGGCTTTGAGACAAGTAAATTAATCAAGTTAATTGATAGAAATTGACATTTTTAATTATCTAAAGAGAATCTTTTATTATTATTATTATTATTATTATTATTATTATTATTATTTTGATAGAAAACTTTATCTCACTAAACTAGAATTTGTATACGAGGGGTGGCCATGTGCATCACAGTTTTTTTTAAAAAAAAAAAAAAAACAAGTACAAGAAAAAGAAAAGAAAAAGTGCACCAACATAACACTTTAAGTAATAAGATGCAATTGATAGACAAAGATTGTAAAATGATAGTATTAATTACTTATTATATCCATCAATCATAACTCATGATGGTGTGAAAAATTCCATCGTAAGAAAGGTTCCTAAAAAAGTAGTGGAGAGCGTAAACAAATGCGATTATAGAAAACGAAAACATTCCCATTAAAAAGAAGAATATTTTTTTTTTTTGATAACCTTAAAACGAAGAATATATAGCAAAAGACTTATAGTCGTCGTACTTGTCGTCTTGTGATCAAGCATCTTAATTTCCTAGGCAATTTCCCTCCTTGTTTCTGGGACCATATGATGAGCTTATATAGTTATAGTTGTAGTGCTCATGTTGCTCAACTTTGCTAAGCTGATCTAAAACTAAAACACACAGAAGATGACCCAAACTGATCAGTAGTAAGTAATAAATAACCCAAATCATTTCTTTTTCTTTCCTTAGTTGTTTGTCTTTGTTTTTCTTCACTCTTTTTCTCTTCCTTTCAAGTTTGTTTCTTGTCCAATTAATTCAACATTAAAGATTGATGCATCATATATTATTTCTTAGCTAATTTTTTCCTATGATTAATACTTGATGGCAGTTTTAGCAGTGGGTTAGAGTTGGCAAATTTCGCGGTGATCCCTGATATCCTACAGCAAGCATGTACTGCAATTAGTGAACTATATAAAGAAACCAGTCAAAATGAAGGACCATCTTCCTCAGTGAAATTAAAAATTTATGAGCCACCAAACTGTACACTCATAGCTTTTTTCACTTGGCCTGCTAATAGCAAAGACTGTGTTCAGGGAAACGAAGGAGGAGATTTTGTTACATCATCAGCTCTTAAGGGGTATTTTCCTCACCTCAATTTCCTGTGCACCAAAAGCAACCCAAAGTTCTCCGTTAACAAACCTGCGTTGGAGCTTTTTACCTCCATTTTTGATGTGCTCCCGAAATCTGTGGTACCTTCTATACTCTGAAAAATCCTCTCTCTTTTTTTTTTCATTAATTTTTTATTTTGGTCATAGCACTTGTAAACTTGGCAAAAGTTAAGCAGTCAAGAAACTCAAGACTAGTTCAACTATAGGTCATAACAAATTGCTTGAACAATATATCATTGCCTAAAAATTTTCTGTAAGTTTAAACATGTTTGGTCACAAGTAGCTTTGAATAGGGATAAGAAGAGAAGAGACCAACGTGTGGTTGGTAGTCCTCATTTGTCCAGGTATTGTTTTTTTGGGAAAGGTTTTGCTACGTTATGTGGCAGTAAAAAGAAACCAATATGTCTATGGGTCTACCTGATCATATTCATTGCACATGACCCTTGAACATATGTTAGTTTTTTATTTTTATTTTATTTTTTATTTTAACTGTGATATAATCCATTATGTAGCAATTGCTCGTATACAACAAATCCTTTCCTAAAACATTCTAGAAAATTGAAATGATGTCTAAATTGACCATTCTATTTCAATTCTATTAACCAGTAATTAATTAACAGGAATGTTTATGTGCTGTACATGTATTATTTTAAAAAATCGATATCAATTTTCATTATCTGTTCTTTCTCAAACAAAAAAAAAAAAAAAAAAAAATCATTATCTATGCCAAGATATCACGAGATATAATGATACAATATTTTAAACTATTCCCCTCATTAAGTTGTCTATCCACTACCTAATTTTATAATATGTTCTAAAACAGTAATTTTTGACCTTTTGTTTTTTTTTATGATTTCAAGATTGTTATATGTTTATAAATATAATTTTTTTAATTATTATTAAATCATGATATTTGTGCTCAAGTGCTTTTAAATTGTAAGTTTTGTTCATTTTGATTGAAATAATCTTTTAGTCTTACTTTGAATTTTTTGTTTTTTTGGCTAAGTAGTATTACTTTGATTTTTCGTTGTCTAATATGTTTCATTCATATATATCTCTCTCTCCTCTCTTCCTTGTCGTGGTGTCACTGATTGATGATGACTAACTACTATATATTCTTGACTCTGTATACTCATGGCTTTTGGCAAAGTAAATCAACTCATCTCTCCCTTTCATGCTGGTGGTGTTAACTGTTAATTAAGATGACTAGTTATTATTATTATTTACAATCATATTACTAATTATTATTAATTGATTATATTCTTTGACTTTACATACTCATGACTTTTGAGATTATAATTTATTTTATATTTAAATTTATTCTAATTGCAAGATACTCATTATCTCTTTTTATATTTGTATTATTCTGTCTTTAATCTAATAGATTCTATCATTTTATTTTATTGTGTAAGTTTTATTGATATGTTGGAAAAAATTTGTTTGATTTTACAGTTTTACATATCCAAATTAGTTCAGTTGAAGAATTTGTTGAACTAGCTAGGTAAAATGGAACAAATCAAATAAGGTAAAAAAGACATACCTCTAAATAATTTAAAATAGAACATAAGCTTATTTTCACATGTTGGCCAGATTATAAGTTTTCGTGCAATACATATAGTTCAAAAGTTTACTACAAGTTTTTACCATTCCAAGCCCGCTCCCCACTTGCTATTGGAAGATTAATTTCAAAAGTTGTGTTTCTTATTCGTATGAAGAAACTAATGTTAATTTAATTTATGCAAACTTAATTGGTAGTAATATTAGTTTTAGATAATGTATCATTGAGATGAAGTTATATATGTTGAATTTATTAGGAAGTTTTATTTCATTATTTTCTTATAGGAACTTTTCTTTTTTTGGGTTTTGACATAATTGTATATTTATATTTCTTGTTACACTGGTTAGTGACTAATATTCATAGTTACCATGCCACAATAATATTTAAGAATGTGTACAATATGTTATATAAGTTTTATTATTATTTTTATTGAACTTTGAGAATGTGACATGAATAGTTATACATGAGTTGTATTTATTACAGATTTAGTTTTTTTTTTTTTTTTAAACATACAGCCCAAAAAACAACTAAAACTATGACTTAATTCACAATTTTCATGTTAGAAATCATAACTTCAACTCACGGTTTTAGTTGTTTTTTGCTATGTGTAAAACGGTGTAAAATAGTTTTTGTGCAACAAATATTTCCATATATATTAACATGGTACAATTTGTATCATAATGCAGATGGCCAATTCCAAACCATTAATTATCACTGGAAACTCGCTAGGAGGATCTGTTGCATCTCTCTTCACCTTGTCACTACTAGAAAAAATCAATTTTACAAACACCAAACGCCCACTTTGCATCACTTTTGGTTCACCCCTTATTGGTGATGAAGGTCTGCAAGAAGCCATATCAAATTATCCAACATGGAACTCTTGCTTTTTGCATGTAGTTTCTGACCAGGATCCAGTTCCCAGAGTCTTAATTAATGGTTACCAACCTTTTGGCACATTTCTCTTGTGTTCAAAGCTGGGTTGTTCTTGTTTTGAGGATCCTCGAACCATTTTGGAGTTGTTGAAGGCAACCTATTCAGGGAGTCCTGGAAATCAAGATCATAATCCAGTTTTTGACGTCTATGGAACATTTGTGAAGGATATCAACCAAAAGGTAATTTGTAAGGATAATACAATGTTGCCTGAAAGAACTACACAACCATTACGGGCATGCATTACTACACAAATAGTAGCAACTGGACTGATGCAACCAGAGGTAACTCAGTTACAATTCCTTTTGGATAGTATATAATTAAAATGCTTACTTGAGCTATATATATCATTGTATGGTACTTCTATGCTACACCTAGACAATACACTAAATAGAATAGTGTAATGAATGTAATGCTCACCGATTAACAACTAATTCCAAAGCCTCTAATGTTTTCTTACATGGATAAAAATTACTACAATTTGAAGTCTGTCTTTGGTCTTGTGATCTTTTAAAACTCCACTTCTTGCCCAACTCATTTTTACAAGTTATTGCAGAAACAACAACGACAGAATGTTGACGTCAACATTATCATTACAGAGACAGAAAAACGGGAAAAATTGAAGCCAAAAAGGGAGGCTCTTGATCCCAAGGGGTTGAATGACATTAAAGTGTATATGGCCTACCTAGAACAGTATAAGAAGTTGTCTAAAGACGATGGAATTGGATACTATGACAAATATAAGTTTGAAAGATTGACTACAACTTATATGGATTTGGAAAAGTATAAAAAATCCCTCACAATTTACTGGAAAGATATGGTTGATCAAGCAGAGAAAAGGCCCCAGACAATAGGTGCCTTCCTTCGTACCCGAATGCTCTTTGGGGGAACAAATTACCGAAGGATGATTGAACCATTGGATATAGCTGATTACTACAACAAGGGCTTAAGCGACTACATAAATAATGGAAGGTCTGAACATTACAAAAAATTGGAGCAATGGCTGAAAGAAACTGAGAAACCTTCAAGTTCAAGTGGTCCAAATGATTTGAAGAAACAGAATGTGAAGTCAATTCTGACGGAGGATTCTTGCTTTTGGGCACAAGTTGAGGAGGCTCTCATTTTATGCGAATTGTTGACTGGCAGAGAATCAAGTGTTATGAACAAAGAATCATCAAAGAAGAAACGAAAAGCAAGTGCTATGGACGAAGAATCATCAAAGAAAAAACTGGTTGAGTTTGAAAACTATATATACGGTTTGTTGAAAAATTATGCAGTATCTTCTGAGATTTTCTTACCTAAGAGCAGCTTCATGAAATGGTGGGGAGAGTATAGAGAAATTATGGGAACTTCTTATAGTTCTAGTCTCACTAACTTTCTCAAGAATGATAACAATTATGAGGCTTATGCTAAAGGCTCCCTGGTCTTTTAAACATTGTATGATAGAGATATGCATATTTCAATATCTATGTGTGCACTTGCCTTCAAACATGTGTGGTATTTTGAAGTTATTACCCAATAAATTGTAAATTAAGGACATCATCTTTTTAACTTTTTAAATTTTTGTATAATAAAATTTTCATGTCTTTCTCTTGCTATTTTTGGGGTTCGATACTTGATGTGAGTAGATGAAAACAGTTTTAGTCATCATTATCAAAGGAATAGTTTATTATTATTATTATTATTATTATTATTATTATTATTTAATTGGGCAGATTTTTATATATTTTTGTAACTAGTGCGTTTTCGCTGGGGTCTTGGTCAAGTTGTTTTATTATACAAGTTACAAGTCCTGCTTTCTAACACAACTACCGACAATTCTGGATTTATTTGTGATTTAATTATTTTGTCATATGAATATGGTTGTCAAACAGCTTTTTCTGCCCAAGGCGAGGGTAATCGAAGTCACTATACTCATTACTTTAATAATATATATATATATATATATATATAAAAGGGATAATTACACATAACCCACCTGTGGTTTGGGCGAAAATCACTTTGCCTACCCGTGGTTTGAAAAGTATCACTTAACCCATCTGAGGTGTGTTTCCGTCACTCTCCCTAACCCACCTCGGTCTCTGCCGTTACAAAAACACCTTTTAACCCCAAAACAGAATATAACGCGAATCAAAACCCCCAAAACTCAAACACTTTTCGAGAGAGAGACCCAAGGTGCAATCAGGTTTGTTCTTCGTGGTTTGGAGCGTCTGGAGAAGGAGAAAACACTTGTTTTGCATCATCGAACCTAAGCAAGGTATATGTGATTGTTTTTCATCTGCATTTGGGTTCTTGATGTCATTTTTTTATCGTGACCCACCCACGTAGTTAGGTTTTGCTGTTCATCTGCACAATAAAATTTTTTTTGTATGTTAAATGTGCATTTTGCTATTTATGTGTAGAATCGCTTAGGATATGCATTTTGCTATGGTTGTTTCTAAAATGTATATACCTGAAAGAATTAAGTTTATTTGTCAATGATTGCACTTGTTTGTGAACTGTGGGTAGTGTGGTCCCTATGAATTTGTTGGGAATCTGGTTTTGCATGTGCTTTATATGGTCCTTTGTCCGTGTGTTGTTGTCTCTTTTGGCTTCTTGTCATTTTCTGCATGTCAGTGTGTAAACAAACTATTTATTTTAATTGCAGATGGTTGACTTCACATTTGACATTGAAATTCATGTTGGGGGATGTTTTGTGGAGGAGCCAACCATACAATATGTGGGTGGGTCTGTACGTTTACTGACAGAGATTGACCCTGACAAGCTGAGTTACTTTGAAATTCAGGATTTATGCCATCTAGTTGGTGCTCCTAAAGAACACAGTAGATATAAGTATTTACTTCCTGAAGGTGATCTACAGCATGATTTAAGAGACATAGAAACATATACAGATGTCGTAAACATGACTAACCTTCATAAGGCATGGCATGCTGAAAAAATCATAATCTATACTGACATAGATGTGAAGCCATTGGCAGTTGAGTATCCTGATGCAGGGGAAGTGGCAGATGGTGGTGTAGGTGGTGATGGAGGGGGAGTGGCAGATGGTGTAGGTGGTCATGCAAGTGGTGATGCAGCAAGGGTTAAAATAGATTTGGATAGTGATGATGATGAAGATGATGAGAATGATGATGAGAGTGATGATGAAGAAGATGTTGAGGATGTTGACATTGATGCAAGAGATAAAGAACAGAATGTTGAAGGAGATGATGATGATGATGATGATGATTGGCTAAATGAAGGTCTAGAGGGGGATGACTTTGGTGATGATATATTTGCTGCTCAAAACTCAACTCCACAAGGTTCTGCTCCCAATACAAACCTAGAATCCAGCAATGCACCCCACACAGCCCCAGAATCAAGCAATGCATTCCATGCAGACCCTGAATGGGTTGAGCCAGCTCTTGAGGATGACTTGGTAAGCATGGATGGGTCTGATGATGAGCAGGTACCTGAGCAAGTAGAGTTTAATGCTAAGAGTGACATGAGAAATGTTGTACTGAAAAAGGAGATGAAGTTCCCTAATGCAAAGGTGTTTAGAGCTGCTTTGAGGGAGTATGCAATTAAAAAACCTATTGACATCAAATTCAAGCTTAATGAAAGGACCAAGATATCAGTTCACTGCAAGAATGAGTGTGGGTGGAGATGTTATGCATCTCAAATAAGTGGAAAGCTAACATTTCAAATTAAGACCTTGACTGATGACTGTACTTGCCCCAAGTCTTTTAGAAACAACCAAGCAATATCAGCTTATGTTGCTAAGAGATTCATTGAGGATTTTAGCAAAAATCCAAATTGGGAGGTGAGTGGTGTACACAACCATGTGATACAAAATTTATTTGTTGACCTAAGTGTATAGGTCAAAGAGAAATGCAAAGGATTTGATAAATGGAGATGAGCAACTGCAATATGGTGTCCTTAGGGACTATGCACAAATGATAACCACTGTAGACAAAGGGAGTAGGGTTATACTGCAGACAGAAATGGCTGAGGAGACTTCCCAGCCAAAATTTAAGAGGATATATGTTAGGTTCAATGCTCAGAAGGTAGGATTTTTAGGTGGATGCAGGCCATTTATAGGTTTAGATGGTTGTCACATAAAACACAGATTTGGTGGGCAAATCTTATCTGCCACTGCTAAGGATGCAAATGACAACATTTTTCCAGTAGTCATGGCTGTTGTGGAACAAGAAACCAGGGAGTCTTGGATATGGTTTTTGGAAATTTTTGCTGATGATATAGGGAGGCTAGAGGAGCTTCAGTTGGTCTTCATTTCTGATAGGCAAAAGGTATGCAAGTTTTGTTTTGTTCAGTTACACTTGAATAGTTGACTTTGTTTGCTGAACCAACTTGTTTTGTTTGTTTGTTTGCTTATTTACAGGGGCTTATACCTGCAATAGAGACACTATTCCCTACCGTGGAGCATAGATACTGTGTGAAACACATCTACAATAATTTCAAAGTTGATCACAAGGGATTGGAGCTGAAGGATTCATTTTGGAGATGTGTTGCTGCCACAACAGTAAGGGAGTTTGAGAGATGCATGCAGTACATAAGGGATTTGGATGAAAAGGCATATGAGTATCTTGCAAACATTGCACCTGCACAGTGGACAAGGTCACACTTCACTCCTAGGGCCTTAACAGATTGTTTGGTAAATAATTTGAGTGAGTCTTTTAATGCAATGATATTGAAGTCTAGGGACAAGCCTATCTTGGCAATGTTGGAGTGGATTAGGGTTAGACTTATGACTAGGCTTTACACAAAAAGGAAAGGGATACAGAAGTATGCTGGAAAGTTGTGTCCAAGCATACAAGATAGGTTGGAGAAATTGAAGGTTGAAAGTAAGCCATTTAGTGCTACCCCAGCTGGTAGTTTCCTTTATGAGGTAGGCAGTCAGTATGAGAGGCATGTAGTTGATTTGGTGAAGAAGACATATAGCTGTAGGTCTTGGGATTTAAATGGCATTCCCTGCAAACATGCCATAACAGCCATTTATACAAACATTGAGACACCAGAAGACTATACCCACCCATGCTACTTCAAAGAAACTTACATGGAGATATACAAGGAGGTACTTCCTCCCATGCTTGGCCAGTCAGAATGGGCTGAGACTGGACAGCCTGCTCCCCTGCCACCTCACATATACAAACCACCAGGCAGACCACCCAAGCAAAGAAAAAGGGCTTCTGATGAGCCTAGGAACCCTTACAAAGCAAGTAGACTGAACAGACCTGTAAGATGTGGGAAATGCAAAAAGGAAGGGCATAATTCAAGAGGGTGCAAGGCTGGCATCATTGGGGAAACACCATGGCAGAGGAGACAGAGACTTCAAAGAGAAAAAGCTGTAAGTAATCAGGATTTAAATGGCAAACAAAAAAAAACAAAAAAAAACTTGTTTTTAAACTTACAATAAACACTGTATTAAAACTGGGTTTTGTTGCAGGCAAGGGGAGGGGTGCCTGCACCTAGATCTGCATCTCAGCCTGCACCTCAGCCACCATCCTAGCAGCCTACCCAGACCTACAACATGATGTCTGCCACTCAGCCTTCATCCTCACAGCAAGGAAATCAACCTAGGCCATCTCACAAGAGAGTAGGATGGTTCTCTTCCTCACAACCAGAGTTTCACACACCTAGGGAGACCTGGGATACCTTACCAAGTTCTTCACAGGTAACTTAGTCCTGGATGGTTGTGTAGACTGGGATATTTTTTAACAAGTGGATCTATTTTTTATTTTGTAGCCTTCACATGCAAATGGGAGCATTGATGGTGTGAGGACTAGAGGACTGCTTGCTGCACAAAGGCCACCAAAAATGAATCCAGTGGGTGGAAAGAGGAAAGAGTAAAGGCAAGAAATGAATGAAGCTAGTGGGTACGCATGCCAGCATTGGGAGTAAAGCTAGTGGGAACATGTGGGCCTTTTTGTTTTTTTTTTTTTTTTGAAGACCACTGTTGGCCTTTTGTAATTATCAATTAGTGTAAAAAACAATATATATATGTAGCTGGCCTTGGAATGTGCTTTTTTGTAATTAAGGTACAATACAGTCCAGGTTGTTATATGGAAGTTGTGATATTACAGTTTGTATGGAACAATATTTGTCCAAACTAGATTATATGAAAGTTTATTTATTGCTACTACAAATTGTGTCCAAGTATATTTTTCTAATATAGTGTATGGAAGTTTTTATTGTGGAATGGTTGTTATGGTATGCACAGCCAAATTATATGGAAGTTTATTTATTGCTACTATAGATTGTGTCCAAGTATACTTTTCCAATATAGTGTATGGAAGTTTTTATTGTGGAATGGTTGTTATGGTATGCACAGGTCATTGATAATTGACCAATACTTTTTCCATTAAATGCCCATAGACTAGTGGCATGACCAATAATTCTTCCATTGAATGGTTGTTATGATATGCACAAAATACTCAATAATTGACCAATTCTTCATTCATTGACACATCAAAATATTATATCAGTAGGCTAGTGCTATTACAATGCAAATTCATTAACACCATTGCCATAACTATCTCTACTAACCAATTAACTACTTCAGGGGCAACAATCTAGGTCTCTTCACTCCAGAGAACTCAATTGAGCCAAAACACAACAACATAACAATAACAAAAAAATCTATGACAAAATGCATGCAGACTTCCACATTCTTTGCTTCTCTTCAGCAAACATGGCTTTTTCCTTAGCTTTTGCACAGACAGCTCGAGCCTTTCTCTCCCTCTCCTTGGCTTTGGCTTCCTCTTCAAGAGCCTTTTCTGCCATTTGCCTAGCTTCTTCTGCCGCTTCCAGAGCTGTCCTTTCCCTCTCATTTGCAAGTTAGAGAGCACTCTGAAGCCTAGACATCTTCTCTAGAGCCAAAGGTGCAGTTTCATTCCCACGAGGACAGGTTGGGTTATCAATCCAAACAAAGAAAGGACATTTAGGACCAACCTTATAATGGCTACAACCCAAGAACCTCCTCCCAAAATTGTACAAACTCAAACTTGTTCTCAAAACACAAGTCTGCTCATTGCACATATGTCCACTTGAACCCGAGAAATTACCACTTGATGAAGACATATCAACATAACACGATTCCTAGGAAGTACAAATTTAGACTTTCACACAGTAAGTTCACACTTGAACAAAATCTGAAACCCTAAATCAAGAACAGACCCAAATGCAGATGAACAGCAGTCACACATACCTTGCGCCTAGGTTCGATGATGCAAAACAAGTGTTTTCTCCCTCTCTAGACGCTCCAAACCACGAAGAACAAGCTGATCGCACCTCGGGTCTCTCTCTCGAAAAGTGTTTGAGTTTTGGGGGTTTTGATTCACGTTATGTTCTGTTTTGGGGTTAAAAGATGTTTTTGTAACGGCAGAGACCAAGGTGGGTTACGGAGAGTGACGGAAACACACCTCAGGTGGGTTAAGTGATACTTTTCAAACCACGGGTAGGCAAAGTAATTTTCACCCAAACCACAGGTGGATTATGTGTAATTATCCCTTTATATTTATATTATTTTTTAATGAAAGTGTTAGGAAATTTAGACCCCAATTGATAGATTTAACAAGTTTTAAACCCAAGTCGTTAATTAGATTTATTATGAATAAAACTTGTTAAAACAAACAACCATCAATATCATGTCAAAATCATGCAGCGGAAAAATAAATAAGACAAGATATGATGACCTAGGAAAACCAATAAAACAAACTAGTTTCACAGTAAAAAACCTGGGGGGAAACCTTCCTGAAAAGCAATCTACTATAGTAAAGAGAAGTTTTAGATCTAATACAAAACTTTTGTCCCTAGACTCTACAATCCCCGTAGATGAACTCATAGCAGAAACCTTCTACCGCTTCAGAAGCTCTGAACTCTTCAATATATGAATGCCACCTTTTGATGCACTAATCCCAGCACATAACTAACCAATTGAGTGGATCCCAGTACGCGACTTAATCACCAACTAGAAGAAGATTGTTGGCTGCAAAGTTCTTTACTTCATCAAAAATGAAGATCAAGAAGTACTTGGTTACAAAACCCTAAAGCGCAAAGACGCAATAGCTTCTTTCAAAGAGAATAAGGTTTCGGTCACCTTTTGCATATGTTCTCCTTGTATTCTCTTATGTGACGGCCTCTAAAATAAGCCTTATTTAGGTCTAGGGTTATGAGAAAAGAAACCCTACACATATACATAAGCTTTGGCTGAAAATCTGATCTGGAAATCTGAATTCCCGTAACCTCGATAGATACCTCGATCGATTGAGAATCTGTTGAGCTTCATTCATTAAATCTCGATAGATAGCTATCTGTAGAGAAGCTGTCGAGCTATCTATCCGCAAGTGTTGAGCTATCTGTCCAGCTTTAATGAATAGCCCTTCTTCACTTGTTTCTTGGTCCAATCTTCATGGTTTTAATACTAGACTTGAACAACATGTTTCTTGAAGTATTAAACATATCCTAGATCTACCCAATTACAAGTAAAGTGCGTTTTGTCAAAGAATAATCCAATTACATAAAATAGTGACATATGTTTCTAACAAGTGAATCACATATGTCTTAACAAAGGGAAAAAAAAATCACTACTACTTCAAGACCCAATTACTAGTTTGAGTTTATATTTCAAACAATGACACTGACAGACAAGACAGCTAACTCGCGTACTAGCCAATGCATAGGTAAGGTCCAAGAAAGATGTGAAAAAGAGACAAATGTTTGTTTTTCCATTTGGAGTTTTTGGTAAGAGAAAGAAGGGGAAAGAAGTCAGAGGAAGAGAAAATATTTGTGTCAAGTTCTTAATATATTCTTATCTGAATTTTTATTTAATAAATAAATTATAGGAGTAAAAATGTCAAGTTTACTTATACATATAATTTTCTCACTATTTTTTCCATCCAAATTTTTTTAATGGCAGAATGAAAGATGAAGGGCTCTAAAAAAAAAAAAAAAAAAAATTCATCATTTCCTCTTTTCAAAATTTGGAAAATTATAAACTATCTTTTATGTTTCTTCCACCATGGATAAGGAAAATTTCATGAACCTAGCGAGCTTACTAGACTTTACTTACTTCTTTTTTTTCTTTTTTTTTTTTTTTCTTTTTTGAGAAAGAGACTTTACTCACTTGAGCATACATGTTTGGATTTGTACTATCTCACTTTACAATACACCTAATATTTTAGTTTTTATTTTAACATCCAACACATTAAAATAATATAATTACATAATAAAATAATATAAAGAAAGAGAAAAGAGAAGAAAAGTCATTCAATAAAGAAAGTTAATAAAAATTAAACCAAATGATACAAAAAATATTTATTTTTTAATTAGAAAAATTTTGAAACACTTAACCAAATGAAAAAAAAAAAAAAATAGTATTTAATTTTTTCTAGTGCCACTTAAGAGTATTTCAATTTTTTTATGCAAAGAATACGTTGCTTGGCAGAAATTTATACTTTTCCACGTTAGGTCTCTTTCCTCATGCTTTACTTCATTAAACTAGAATATGTATACAAGGGGTGGCCAAGTGTATCAGTGTATCACAGTTATAAAAAGAAAATACTAAAAAAAAAAATGCACCAATGTCTAACGTAACTTTTTTCACGAAATGATGTAGTAATAAGATGTAAATTAATGATAGACAACTGACAAAGATAATAAAAATGAAGGCAATTATTATCCATCAATCATAAGTAATACCATTTTAGTTAGTTGTGAATTCAATAAGCTTGGGAATGATGTTTGTTAGGTTCTAAAGACTTAGGTTTTTATGTATTTAGAACTCTAATGTGCATTGTTGGCAAACCATGATCAAAACAATATGTTTAGTAGTATTTAGACTTGCTCAAAGTTGTATCTTTTATGTAAAGTTGGAATCGAGCTGATGTAGAAGTTACTATGCATTTCGGCCTGGCTCGATCGATCAAAGCTTAGGCTCGATCGATCGAATCTCGGGCAGAATGCGTTTTTCTGCAGATTTCCAACTCAGCCCTAGTTTGTTTAAAACGTTTAGGGTTTTTTAATTTGTCCTAAGTATAAAAGGCAAACTCTAGCCACGTTTTAGTGTTGCTCATATTGCTGTTTTGGTAAATCTCTTGTGAGATCTAGAGGAGCTTTCCTTTACACAAACTTAGGGTTTTCAAGGAGGAGATATTATCTACACCTTGATGATCAATTCAGTTGCTGCCATTGAAGTTTAAAGAAACACAAGCAGGTGTGCTTTTATCTGGTGGTGAATCCAAGAAAGAAGGAGTCTGTGGATTTGGAGCTTGCACGTGGTCGTGTCAGTAAGTTCTACTGGTGGGTAGCAATAAGAAGTTGAGAGTGGGGGCTTGTAAGTCTTATTATATGAACTTCGATTCTTTCAAAATAGTGGATTCAGGTTTATCTTAAGGATAGCTAGGTTAAATCCTCCACAGGTTTTTACCAGTTTGGTTTCCTGGGTGATCATATCATTGTCTTATTTATTTTTTGCTGCTATGCATGATATGATTGTGTGATTCTGATAACCTAGACTTAGAATTTGGACTAAGTAACAACTTGGCTAATTAACTAGGTTAATCCAATTGTGCTTTAAGGGGTCTAAAAACCATCAAGTGGTATAAGAGCGGGTTGCTTTCTTGTTGTTGATCTTTTGATCACTGAGCTGATCCTTGACCCCTGTTGTCATGGAACACGGACACTTTCTTGTTATTCCTCCTCACTTTGATGGGAATAATTATGCTTATTGGAAAGTAAGGATGAAAGCATTTATGAAATCGATTGATGAGAGAGTTTGGAACTCCGTTGAATATGGATGGGAAAAGCCCACTACTTCTGTTAGTGAGTGGCAAACTTCTAAAAAAGAGGCAGCCGCGTTCAATAGCAAGGCTATGAATGCTATCTTTAACGCTGTTTCTATGGAGGAATTTAAGAGAATCTCTAATGTTGAGGTTGCTCATACTGCTTGGAATATCCTCTAGACTATGCATGAAGGCACAAAGGATGTCAAAATCAATAAATTACAGCAATTGACTTCAAAATTTGAAAGCATTAGGATGTCTGATGATGAATCTTTTGATGAATTCTATGCTAAATTGAATGATATTGTTAATTCTGCTTTTAACTTGGGTGAAATCTATGATCAACCTAAAATTATTAGGAAGATTCTTAGATCTTCAACTGAAGACTTTAGACCCAAGGTGACTGTCATTACTGAAAGCAAGGATGTGGACTCCATCCCTGTTGATGAACTTGTAGGATCACTTAAATCTTATGAGTTGGACCTATTCAAAACTAACAAATCCAAATCAATGGCTCTTAAGTTAGTTGATGATGTTGAGGTTGGTGGATTTGCTAATGAGCTCTTTGCTACAGAGATTGCTTACCTTGCCAAGAACTTTAGAAACTTTCTCAGGAATAGTAACAGAAAGGCAAAAGGTATGAACACTGCTGAATCTAGAAATTTTAGGAAGAATGATCCCAATAAGGTTAACACTAATGATAAACCTAGAGAAAAAGTAGGTCAATCTTCAAATAATTCTATGGGTCCTCAATGTTTTGGATATCAGGGGTATGGTCACATGAAATATGAATATCCTACCTATTTGAAGTCTAAGGGTAAGGCTATGTCTGTAACCCTTAGTGATGGTGAAGTTTCTGATGGTGAGTTTGGATGTGACGAGGATGGAAACTTCATTGCTTTCACTGCTACTGCTGTAGTCAATGAAAGCATATCTACTGAAGAGAACCCTTCTGATGGGGAACTCTCTGAGGATGCAAATCTTCAAAAGGCCTACAATAAACTTTGCAAAGTTGTTGCAAAGGATGCTATGAATGTTGATCTTGGCTTGAAGAAAATTGAATCTCTTAAGCTTGATAAGAAGAATTTGCTTATAAAACTGTTTGATGCTAATGAACTTTTGAACAATGTGAAAACTGAGAATATGCTATTGCTTGATAAAGTTAAATCTTTGGAACTTGATTTAGTTGTTGCTAGATCTGCTAGTTCTAAACTTGATCAAATGCTGAGTGTTCAAAAGTCTCCTTCTGACAAATCTGGATTAGGTTTTGTTGAAAGCATCTCTGTGTCTGCTCCCCATTCCACAAACTTTGTCCCTTCATCTTCTTCTGAACCTTCTATGAGTGAGATTGTGAGTGAAACTGTCAAACCCCCTGTGAGTGAGGTTGTCAAACCCATAGAAGTTTCACTATCTAGGAAGATTAGGGTTGATCTGAAAGAGTCTAAACCTAAGAAGTCTACCCTGTCTAAGGACAAGTCACATGATAAACCTGCATGGGTTTGTCATTTTTGTGGAAAGTCTGGACACATTTGTCCAAACTATTACAAGCTGCAAGTTTCAAAGAGAGCAAACAAACCAAAAGTACCTATGCCTCAAGCACAAGATCCTGTGGTACTCATTGGTGAATTGGTAAAGACTTTAAACTTTTATTCCAATCTTGGAGTTGGTAATCATTCCCATGTGAATAAGAACTCCAATGTTCATAGTGCATCTAAAAGGTTTTGGATGCAAAAGACTCGAACTAATTGAGTCTTTTTGACATGGTCTTTGTGCTTCATTGCTCTACCCTTTGTGACCATTGTTCTTTGGTTTTGTGTTTTGTGTTTTGTGTTTTTTTTTTTTTTTTTTTTTTTTTTTTTTTTTTTTTTTTGTTTCTAGGTTTTGCATTGCATCACATTCATGCATTCCATTCTATTTTTTTTTAATTATATAAAAAAAAAAGGAAGAAAAAGGAAGCAAATTGTGTTTTGCACTAGTTTCTTGGTTTTTGAGAACAAGGTTAGTTAATTTATTTTCGCATAACATGTATTGTGTACCTTGTTTAGCCTTGATGAGCTTACTTATTGCACTTTACTAGTTGAAACTTTGTAGTGCATGTTGTGTGGGAAAGATGTTTATGGTTTTGATCACTTTGTCTTGATCTTGAAGTCACATGTTTTTTTTAACTGTCGGACTTGATCTTTTAGAGAAAGGCATAAATAACCATTTCACCACTGTTCACTAGCCAATCATGAACACCTTAGTGCATATCGTAAGATTTTGTGCTCGAGAAAGTGTAGTACATGCACAAAAAGAACATAAGGTGTAGTCTCGGTTTAATTGCTTAATGCTTAAAATTGGTGTGTACTATTAGATTTGATGCCAAATCACATAATTAAAATTGGTGTGTACATTATCCTAGCTTTTTAATAAGTTTCTGAATAAATTAAAATTGGTATGTATATTATGAGGCAAAATTCAAGAAACTTCCATGATTGCAAGCTTATGTTCTAAGAGATGTGGGAGTTATATGATGTAACTCTTTAGGTGATAGTCTCTTTTAAATTCTATGTAATGAATTTTGTAGACTTTGAGATTGATTGCTGTTTACATATCACCTCACATGTATCTCAAGTTTTTGCTAGTTACACACACTACACGAGTTACTCTTTGCTAAACATTGTACATGTTATTGTGTGTGTTTTTGGTCTGACCAACCAAGTTTGCAAATACTTTGAGTTTTGTGCAAAATTGATTTGATGATTGAAATTTTTTTGGAGAATGTAAGAAATTTTAAATTTGGGAAAATTGGGCTTCAATTCTTGTTTTTGAAAATCATATCATCACATACTTATGCATTTTGTTCCTCAATTTCAATGCTTTGGGATGTTTCTAAAACTTTTTCAAAAACTGTGCTTATTTCTCAAAAATTTGTGTCTCTGTCTATGTCGATTGATTGAGTCTGTTTTTCGATCAATCGAAATTGGTTTTAAAAATTTTCGTGAGCCTCTGTTTGTTTCAATCGATCGAACCTAATACTTCGATCAATCGAAAATCGTATGGAAAGTTTTTTAAAATTTGATTTTCAGTTCAGTCAAACACTTTTTCAAAAAGTTCTTTACTTTTTCTCTCTCCATACGACTTGGTCAAGGCTAAATCACAAATTTTTGTCGTTTTCGTCCATTCTTTTTGCAAGGATTCTCTCTCCCTAAGCCGGTATGTCTATTTTACCCTTCCTTTTGCATTGTTTTTCACATTTTCATGCATAAATCTCATGGTTTTTGGGTAATTTTCGAACTATGCACTATTTGGGATTTTTGATTAATCAAGGCTTGTTTTATGAATTTGATCAATGGGTTTTGTTGCTACAATGATATATTCATGATCTATGTTGGTTAATTTGATCAATTTGGGGTTTTATGAAAAATAAAAAATTCTAGGGTTTGCTTTGAATCCAAATTGGGGCTTTTTGTTCAAATTGGTTCAATTGATGAAATTGGCTTGTTGAATTGATGTAATTGGTCATTATTTTCTGAAATCTATCTTGTATGATGATCAATTCGTCAATTTCTTACAAATTGATCAAGTGGTTTTTCAAAATTTTGGGGTTTTTTTTTAAGTACTCTATGCTCAAGCCAAATTTGTGAACTTGAACTAATTTTGAACTTAATTGCATTGCATTAGGTCATGCATCACTACATTTAATTTGTTCATGCATCATATAGATTTTTGCTCTATATTTTTTTTATGCTAACTTGCAGTCTGCCCTTGGTTTTTTGTTTTTTGTTTTTGCTTGTGTCTTGGTCCTTATCCTAGCACTATGCCTAGGAAAACTAGAGCCCATAGGACCCCCTCCACTTCCTCTGAGTCTTCCTCTAGGAGTGAGTTGTTTAGGAATGACAAAAGCAGAGAGGCTTTTGAGAAATTGAACAGTAAGCGTAAGATTTGGGCTAAGCGTTCTGTGATTTTAGATGAGATTGATTCGACCATTAGGGCTAACTTTGAGTCTAGAGGTTGGTTGTCCCTCTTAGAGATAGATCATCTACCCTCGACTGCCCTGATTAGAGAGTTCTTCTTGAATCTCTCTTGCCACGTCTATGATTCCAACACTCTTATTAGGAGTTGGATACGAGGTGTTGAGTTCACTATTACTCCTCGGGTAGTGGTTGAAGCTCTTGGGGTTTCAGTTGTTCGAGAGCCTGACTATCCCTATGATGAGTCTCCACCCTTAGATGTTATCATGTCATACATCACTGGATCTTCTATCCAGTGGGGTTCTGATCATCGGATCATGTCTGCTGAGCTTACCGAGATTGCCTATCTTTTCTTTAGGATAGCGTGTCATTCTTTGTGGCCTATTTCTCATCTCCACACCATCCCTCTAGAGCGATGTGTGTTTTTGTATGTTTTTTTTTCTGGTGCTTCTATCAGTTTCCCTCATCTATTCCTTCGTTCTTTGAACGAGGTTCATAGGAGTTTTGCCGTAGGGCAATCGCTTATCCATCCTATTTTCATTCATAGGATTTTGTTGTTTCTTGGACTAGATGGTTTTCCTTCCGGTGAGCTTGTTCATGTTGTTGCTCCCATTGGTGCCACCTTTCTTAGGCAAAGGGCTGCTCACTTGAGAGTTGATCCTTCGCGTCCTAGAGGTGCGTCATCTGGTACTGTTCCCCATCCTCCCTCTTCTACAGGTGTTGATGCTGCTGAGACGTCTGGTGTTGCTGCTGCTGATGCTGATGTTCCTCTACCGACTACTTCGAATGATTCGGACATTCAACATACGTTGGATCATGTCTTGACCGTTCAGGCGGCTCATGGACAGATTTTGGTGGACGTGCTCGATGAGATCCGTGCTTTGCGCGCAGAGTTGACACAGTTTAGACGGTCTTCATCGCCACCTCCCTTTTGATGATGGATTTTGATTGTCCTTTGGCATTCCGTCACAAAAAGGGGGAGTACATATTTGAGCTCTTGTAGAGTTTTGTTTTCAGGGAGAGAGTATTTTTGTTGGTTGGAGCTTGTGAAGTTTAGATTGAATCTAGGTGCTTCACATTGTATTTTATCTTTTTTAGCTCTTGCCATACTTTTGTTGGGATATGCTTGTTAGGGGGAGTTACTTTTATTGCTTTATATGTTTCTTGTTTTCAACTACTTATTGTTTTATATTTATGAGTTATTCAGTGATATATGTCTTTATTGTGTGTTGTTTGAAATCAAGAATTTAATTTGTTTACTTGTATTTTTCACACATGCGGTTATGCATTTTGTTTAGTGTTTCAGGAAATATACAGGTTGATTCAATTAAGCTGCTGTCTACACTTGCAACTGATGGATAGTAGTTAGGATTGAGTTTGTTTTATGAGCATTTGTTTTGTAAAGGGCTTTTCTTTGTAAACTTTGAGCTTCTAGTTGTGTTTTGTCGCAGATTGCCAAAGGGGGAGTTTGTTAGGTTCTAAATATTTAGGTTCTAAATATTTAGGTTTTTATGTATTTAGAACTCTAATGTGTATTGTTGGCAAACCATGATCAAAACAATATGTTTAGTAGTTTTTAGACTTGCTCAAAGTTGTATCTTTTATGTAAAGTTGGAATCGAGCTGATGCAAAAGTTACTATGCATTTCGGCCTGGCTTGATTAATCGAAGCTTAGGCTCGATCGATCGAATCTCGGGAAGAATGAGTTTTTCTGCAGATTTCCAACTCAGCCCTAGTTTGTTTAAAACGTTTAGGGTTTTCTAATTTGTCCTAAGTATAAAAGGCAAACCCTAACTACGTTTTAGTGTTGCTCATATTGCTGTTTGTGTAAATCTCTTGTGAGATCTAGAGAAGTTTTCCTTTACACAAATTTAGGGTTTTCAAGGAGGAGATATTATCTACACCTTGATGATCAATTCAGTTGCTACCATTGAAGCTTAAAGAAACACAAACAGGTGTGCTTGTATTTGGTGGTGAATCCAAGAAAGAAGGAGTCCGTGGATTCGGAGCTTGCACGTGGTTGTGTCAGTAAATTCTACTGGTGGGTAGCAATAAGAAGTCGAGCATGGGGGCTTGTAAGTCTTATTGTATGAACTTCGATTCTTTCAAGATAGTGGATTCCGGTTTACCTTGAGGATACCTAGGTTAAATCCTCCCCAGGTTTTTACCGGTTTGGTTTCTTGGGTGATCATATCATTGTCTTATTTATTTTCCACTGCTATACATGATATGATTGTTTGATTATGATAACCTAGACTTAGAATTTGGACTAAGTAACAACTTGGCTAATTAACTAGGTTAATCCAATTGTGTTTTAAGGGGTCTAAAAACCATCAATGTTGGGTCGAGTAGCTAGAGCCATTAATTTCCTCTAGATGTCAACCTTAGAAGAAATGGTCATTAGCTTCAAAGCCTCTCTACGATTGTGCCAACAAGTACCATAGAAAATTTCACATACTCTTGCAAATTACAATTCAACTCATCTGGGTCCACTCAATACAAAAATAGAGAGAATGTGAAAATTTCAGTATATCATAGACTTTCTTTTGTTAATCAAAATTGATAACAAAAGTGAGGAATGAAAATTTTCGCACTAGTTGAACCGAAAAGTTATCAATAGTAAGCAAAAAGATGTTAATAATAAATTTAAATCAAATTAAGTAAAAATTTATCAACTTAATAATTGTAAAAAAAATAAAGTTGGCAGTTGTTACTTGTAACCCAGTAATACTGTATATATATTGTGAAATTTTTTGTGTCTATAAAGTTATTCCTTTTTAAATTTTTTCTTTAAATGTGGGCAGCATATAATGGAATTTCTTATAGTAGGGAAGGTCCAAGAACCATCCTTCTTGTTTCTTGTCTTTGACTCTTTGTGGAGGATTCAAAAGAATGAGTCATGGGGGTGAAAAGAAAGAATGTGTCTTTAAAAATAGTGGGAATTGGATGCTTATAGTATATTTTCATATTCTGATAGCTCATTTATTCAAAGATAATAAAAAATGACTTTGGATTAAAGCAAGTCAACTAAACCTACACGGTATTTTTTTTTTTTTTTTTGTCAACTTGTATCAGAACTTTCATTGATGAGGACTAAAGTCCATTGCAATTACATACTCATGAGCTGGGTCTCAATACAAGGTGGGGAATCCTCAACCCAGATTACACACTCATTTACATTTTTTGCCTCTCTAGCCAATACATGAGCAGCCGAATTGTTAATTCTGTTCATGTGGGCTGCCTTCTAGGAGCTAAAAAGCTACAAATATTTCCTTGAACCTTCAATTATCTTCAGACTTGGTATGGCAGGCGTAGCAGAGCCATTCAAGGCTTGAATTATCAGTTGAGCATCACCTTCTACGACGATATCCTTCAGCCCCAAGTCCCACGCGAGAAGGATGCCAGCTTCCATTGCTTTGGCTTTTGCTTCTAAGGCCCCTAGTGGGAACTCTAGTTTTTTACACATAGCCCCCATGATCTGCCCCTGATGGTTTCTGATGACCACACCAATACCACACGTTCCTTGTTCCTTAAAAACAGCAGCATCTACATTCACTTTATACCAGCCTTGTGGTGGAGGGGACCATTGTTTGTGTATGATTTTGGGCCTCGAGGGTCTATTATTGGAAGGCAAAGCAGTCCAGACCTCTGCTCGATATTTCCTTGCCTCTTCTGCGATGGATTTACATATTTTCCCAGCCCCTCCATGCCGCACCTTATTCCTATTATTCCATAGACACCATGCCACAATAGCAAAGAGCTCCCAATCTTTTTCTCCCTGAGAATCCATCATAATCCATAATACATCTAAAAATTCCCTAGGAGCTGAAGGTGAGATATTGCAATTAAGCCCCACTTCACTCAATGTTTCTTTCGCAATCTTGCAACTCCAAAGTATGTGGCTCGAAGATTCACTCTCTCCACAAAAATCACAACAGTCCTCCTTTAAGATCTTCCTGTGCATCAAACACTGCTTTGTAGGGAGTATGTTTCTACTTGCTCTCCATAGGAAATGCTTTATTTTGTTTGGGCATTAGAGGCTCCATATGGTCTTCCAAATTGTTGTCATCCCAGAGTTGTCTGAGCACCCAGGAATTTCCTCAACTCTTTCCATTTCTGCAAGGCATTTTTCCGCTACCCTATAAGCACTTTTCACAAAGAAGCATCCATTAGGAGTTTTTGCCCATACTAGAAAGTCTACCTAGTTCAGAGGAATAAAGGGGATGCTCAGTATGGTCTCGGCTTCATGGGGTAAGAATGTGTGTTTGACCAGCGAGGTTCTCCATTCCCCTTTCTCGGCGTTAATGAGATCTGCTACCATTTCACACTGCCTTGTTGCAGACTTTGGAGTAATCACCTTATCGATGCTGATGAAGGCAGTCACCTCGCTTTCCAAGTTTCAATACTTTTTCCATTACCAACAACCCACCAAGCCCCCTCATTGATGATGTTTCTTGCCGCCATGATGCTCCTTCATATGTATGATGGCTTCTTCCCGAGGTGAGCCTCCAAGAAGGATGTACTCGAGAAATATTTAGCCTTCATGATCCTATGAGCCAGTGAGTTGGGGTTTTGTTGTAGTCTCCATCCTTGCTTGGCAAGGAGAGCTAAATTAAAAACTTTTAGGTCTCTAAACCCCATTCCACCCTCTGCCTTAGGACTACATAATTTTTTCCAAGAAACCCAGGCTACCTTCTTCTCTCTTCCATGTTGACCCCACCAAAAACCACCCATCATTGAATTAAGTTCTAAGCACAATGAGTCCAGAAGCCTGAAACATTCATGGTGTATGTAGGAGTGGCCTATGCAACTGCTTTAATTAAGATTTCCCTTCCCGCATTAGATAGAAGCTTTCCTTTCCAATTTGCAATCTTCCTCCCAACTTGATCCTTTATGCAATTAAAGGCCTTTTTCTTTGCTCTTCCCATCAATGGGGGTAAACCCAAATACTTTTCGTGGTGTTGTATGATTTGGGCTCCAAAGGTCCCTTTTGCAAACTCTTTAATCTCTTCCTTTGTGTTTTTGCTGAAGAATAAGGAAGTCTTGTCTCTATTTAGCTTTTGCCCAGATTCTTCCTCATACACTTCCAACACCTTAGCTACTTGCATACGCTTTTCCCTTGTTGCGTTACAGAAAATGACACTATCATCCGCAAAAAACAAGTGGGAGACTCTTAGAGCTTGTCTTGCAGCCGAAACCCCTCTAACCAGCCCCTCCCTTTCTTTCTTTTTTATCATTGCCAACAAGCCTTCCCCACACAACAAGAACAAGTATAGGGAGATTGGGTCCCCTTGACGAAGGCCCCTTGATGGAGTAATCGCACCTATCGGTTCTCCATTGATTAGGATTGAATAAGTCACGAAGATTACACACATCATAATGAGAGATATCCATCTTTCCCTCAAGCCCATTTTCTTCATCATTGATTCAAGGTATGCCCACTCAACTCTATCGTATGCCTTACTCATATCTAGTTTTACTGCCATTAGACCCTTATTTCCCTTCCTTTTCTTGTCAATGGAGTGCATTGTTTCAAAGGCAACAATCACATTATTCATTATCAATCTACCCAGAACGAATGCACTTTGGGCTTTGTTTATGAAACCGTGGAGAACTTTCTTCAATTTGTTTGCAAGAACCTTGGACACGATTTTATATATCTTGTTACATAAACTGATGGGACGATATTTCGTTATCCTTTGTGGGGTTTTTTGTCTTAGGAATTAGGTAGATGTGTGTTTTGTTAATTTCTTTTGGCATAACCCCTGAATTAAGGGCCAACAATACACAATTTGTAATAGAGGGGCCAACAATATCCCAATAAGTTTGGTAAAAGATAGGAGAGATACCATCCAAGCCCGGTGCCTTGGTGGGGTGCATTTGCTTGAGAGCAGTCCACACTTCCTCTGCCTTGGAATCCTTCTGGAGCTCCTCATTCATCTCGGGTGACACTCTTTCTTCCATGGCATTCAAACTTTCATCAAAATTGGATGGTTGATTAGAGCTATATATGGAATTAAAATAATCTAGGATTATTTTCTCTGTTATCTCCTTGTCTTCATGCCAAGTGCCTGTATCATCAATCAATCCCCCAATTCTATTCTTTCGTCGTCTTTGACTAGTTGTAGCGTGGAAAAATTTGGTGTTTTTATCACCATGTTGAAGCCACATGACCTTTGATCTCTGATTTCACATAATCTCTTCCCTGGTGTGCAATTCATTAATCCCCCTTTTTAGTGCCTGAACTTCCTCTGCCGTTTCATGGAGCAAGTTCAAAGACTCAAGCTATTGAAGCCGTGTCTGTTTCTGCCTTAAGCCTTTATAAATATTGCTAAATCTATTCTTATTCCAGTTTCGAAGTTGCTTTTGGCACCTTTCTAATCTTTCCTAGATGGGCAGGACCAAATCATCCCTATATAGGTCCCAAGCTAATTCGACCATCTCCTTGCACTCCTTCTCCTAAATCCACATAGCTTCGAAGAAGAAGCATTTCCTCCCCTCTGTTTTGTGCTGGTCCTTCTTCAAAAATAGGGCAAGGAGACAATGATTCAAGGGCGACATAGAGACGTGGTGGACTTTTGCATCCAGAAAGACCTGAGACCAAGCTTCGTTGGCGACCATTTTGTCCAATCGAATAAGAGTGTGTTGTTGTTCGCCGAATCTACCGTTACACCAAGTGAACTTCGGCCCTACAAACCCCAAGTCAAATAGGCCGCATCTACTAAATGTTTCTCTAAACGCACCCATTTGTTCAGCATCTCTATCTTTCCAGCCCAACTTCTCATCGGGGTGAACAATCTCACTAAAATCTCCACAAACCAACCATGGCAAACTACATTGTGCATTGAGTGTTTCAAGTAAAATTTCTAAGGGTGAGGATACGCATCGATGCTATAAAGAAGCTTATAAGGGGAAAGAAGGTCTCGATTAAAGGGGGGGAAAGCAGATGGATTTTCTTCAAGTATGAACGGTTGCCTAATTTCTGCTATCGGTGTGGAATGCTAGACCATGGGGAGAAAGATTGCCTGGCAAAAAAGGATGGGGAAATCATTGGAAGTGAAAAGTGAATGCAATACAAAGCATGGATGAAGGGAGAACCAGGGAGACGTCTGGGGCAAGATTATGGTAGGTGGGCAGCACGTGAACGACTAGGCTTTTTGTCAGGAAGATGGTCCAAGCTACAAACAAGAAAAATTCGGGAGGTGTGAGTCGCGGGGGGGGGGGGGGGGGGGGGGAGACCCAACAGAGGGTGGAGATGGTTCACGAAAATGGTAAGGTCAACCTTTCAGAAACAAAGGTTGAAAAAACTCAAACCAAAAGAGGGGAGGTGCCTCTGATGGGCACATTGCTTAGAACAGAAAAGGTGGATAGCATGCGATGGGGAAAAAGTGACGAAGATTAAGCTAGTGATAAAGCCTGAAGTAAAGCAAAAAAATACGCTACAAACAATTAGCACGGGACATGGGGAAAAAGAAAACCAAAATTGGGCCAACAATGACTTAAGCCTATTAGCAATGAGCTATGACCAGGAAAAGGGATGGATTGCAGAGGTATTGGGCCCGAAAAGTGGGCATTGGAAGTTCCTAGCCAGACAAGTTAAAGCAAAAAGCCCATGAGAAGAATTTGATCCAGCAAATCAGAAAAGAAAAGGAGACACCCCTCTTTCAAAGTTGGATCCAAATACTAATAGTAAACGGAGGGCGAAGGGAAAGCTTAAAGTAGAGAATAACCTTGAGGATGATGGGAAAATGGTTGGCAGTGTGGCGGTGGCTGTGGGGCCGCCCTGCCCAGCCCAATGAGTGTCCTCGCTTGGAACTGCCAGGGTTTAGGGGCTTCACCGGCAGTTCGCACCCTTACCAAAGAGGTGAAACAAAAAAACCCCATAGTGGTCTTCCTAGTAGAAATGAAAGCAAGCATAGATAGGATGAAAGGTTTTCAGAATAAATTGGGCTTCACCTAAGGAATCATTGTTCCGAGTGATGGTAGGAGTGGTAGATTGGCTTTATTGTGGAGGGAAGGAACGGATATCAGATTTAAGAGCTATTCTCACTCCCACATCGATGTGGTTGTTCACGGGAAAGGCAACAGAGGGCCTTGGAAAGTAACTGACTTTTACGGACACCCTGACACCGGAAAAAGGTACACTTCTTGGCAGTTACCTACATGTTATTTGAGACTTGTTGTCTTGTGATACACCTGAATTTCCTGGGAAATTTCTCTGCTGGTGAGTAGAAAAGTAGAACCATGCGATGCTTTATGCTTACATATGTACTGCTCAGATTGCTCAACTCTCCTAAGCAAATTAATCTAAAGCCAGAGAGAGAGGATGACACAAACTCAGTTGTAAGTAAAATAAAAAAAACAAATCATTTCTTTTTCTTTCCTTAGTTGTTAGTGTTTTGTTCCTTTGATTAATTATTCTTGATGGCAAGTTTAGCAGTGGGTTAGAGTTGGCAAATTTTGTGGTGAGCCTTGATGTCTTGCACGATGCATGGACTGCAATTTGGAACCTATACACAGAAATCAGTCAAAATGAAGGACCATCTTCCCTTGTGAAATTCAAAGTTTTTGAGCTACCAAACTTTACCATCATAGCTTTTTTCACTTGGCCTGCTAATAGCAAAGACTATGTTCAGGATAATGGAGGAGGAGATTTTGATTCATCATCAAATCTTAAGGAGTCTTTTCCTTTCTTCAATAAATTTTGAGAAATGCCTTCTTAAGAGTTGGCCATTTCTATGTCCAACTAATGACAATTTTGTATTTTCTTTAAACTTTTTTTTTTTTTTTTACTTTCCATTTTGTTTGAAATTTTCATATATATATATATATATATATATATGAATAGAAAGCTGCAGGTTACAGGTTGAAAGATTACAGTAAGTCATCATCACCTCTTAAGAGTTGGCCATTTCTATGTCCAACTAATGAAAATTTTGTATTTTCTTTAAACTTTTTTATTTTTTTTAACTTTCCATTTTGTTTGAAATTATATATATATGAGTAGAAAGCTGCAGGTTACAAGTTGAAATATTACAGTAAGTCATCATCACGTTATATAATATATTGAGAAATGGTTGTTGGGGTTTTAGGCTAAGACCTTGTACATTAAGTTCCCATTATCACCATCATAATACCATTGTGCGATTGCGGCCATAGTTTAGCAGTTCATTGTTATCTTCAAGTTATCATATCCACAGACCATTTTATCAATATTAATTGTATTAGTTTACTGTTAATGTGGTATAAATTGCAACCACATATGTACAAATGCATTGATTAAATATATAAAATTTCACTAATGAAAGAATGAAATTTGTGGTGTGTCTTTGTATTAAAACCTTAATTCCTATTCCTTCTGTAAGAGTGTGTGTTTGTTTTCTTTAAAAATAAAATAAAATAAAGGGCTCTAAGTTTCTAACAAAAAAAATTGTCATATTTACAAAATCTAAAGCATGTAGTTAAAAATTAATTCAATAGTTAGACCTTCGAATATGAAATTGTGTAATTCACAAGAGATGAAAGAGATTAGATTTTTTTTTAAAGGGTGTTTCAGATTGTTATTTTTTATTTTCCTGAATCGTTAATTTTCCTTGAATTGTCATGAGAAAGGGGATTTTTTTTTTTTTTTTTTAAAGAATCAAAAGGGGAAAAGATATGAAAGCAAAGAATTTTGAGTTTTTAGTGAAACCCACATATACTTTTATTTCAGAAAGGACACGGCAAAATGTAGAGGTTTCTATTATTATATAATTTAATTGGGTGGATTTTCCAAGTTTCAATAATTAATTCTCAAATAAAATACTATCTAATGAGTACCATACATTATATTCATTATCTTTTATAAAATTTATTTTGTAAGAGCACTCACGTCTATCTGTGTATAATAGAAAAAGATGCAAGATTTACACAATCTAGCCAAAAACTAACTCACATCAGAAAGTGCAAAGGTGTGTAAATATACACATTAGCTATAGTAATAGTGTTTATTTGCATGGATACTATAGCTATAGTAACAATGCTTATATATATTGAAATATATAATCAATTAGTTTCAATGGATCTGTTTTTACCTTAAAGATAGCTAGGTTAAATTCTCCCCAGGTTTTTTATCGGTTAGGCTTTCTTGGGTCATCATATCGTGGTATACTTTATGTTTCCGCTTTATTTGCATGATATGATATTATTATGTTAACCTAGAACTGAATAATTTATCTAAGTAATCACTTGGCTAAATAACTAGGTTAAACAACTTGTGTTAAGGGGTCTAAAAACGTACATATTCAATTAAAAAAAGCTATTTTTATCTTGCCCTTCACAAAACCAACCAAGTGCAAAAGGAGGGTTTATTTTTTATTTTTCAAACTAAAATAAATGATGCCATATTGTTTGCTCTGTCAACTGGTGAAAATTTTATATTCTCCATAAATAAAAACCTATATTTTTACTTTAATTTTTGTTTAAAATTTTTATCTACTCCTATTATGAGCCCATCCATTTTTTGATATGATATATATAGTGGTGATTAAGTTTTTTTCAATTACAATAATTGGAAAGGTAAGAAAAAAGTAGAGTTTTCCCATTATTTAAAAAACTTTCACTTGCATACCTCTATTTTGATGTTGTCTTTAATCTTAAACCACTATTTGTTGTCATCCATAATCATAGTTCTCTCACTTTTAAAGCATACATAAGAATCATCATAATCTTTCCTACTAAATTATTGCTCTTCTTGATAATCTGTAAATATCTACCAAATCAAATATATCCATACGTTTTGCAAACGAAACACAAAATGTCATATGAGCAATTGTTACTCAACAATGATTGGTTGGATCCATTAAGAAAATAACTTTATATTGATAACCTAAAGAAACAGCTTCCCCACCCCCCCCCCCCCCCCCCCCACCCCCCAACACACACAGAAAAAAAAAAAAAGAAAGACAAATAGCAAAGCCTCATAATCAAGCTGCAATATAAATCAATTATAAAAGAAAAATAATGAAAATCTTATTGCAAAAGCTAAAATATGTCACTTATCTAATCATTTTTGTTTGTCTTGTTAGTCCCAATTATGGATAACACTCCTATCTGCAAAAGAAGATTGTGTCCTAAAATAAATAAGATTCCATCTATTTATAGTTCAAGCTTTTAGGTAAGGGTAATTTATCATGTTTAGTGTGACTAGTGTCAAGTCAATCATGCATTTTTGATCCTAACAAAACGAAAGCTACCTAATTTCATTAATTTGGCTTACTAAAATTTTGGAAAAATTACACTTTATTACCTTCGATTACACTTTGCATCGTAAATTTTTTTGAATGCATGTTTTGCATCCTAAATTATAATTATTGTTGCACTTTGCACCCCGACGTTAAGTTTACTATTAACTTGGATGGAAAAACAATTAAAATATGGTACCACATGAAAAGACCTAATTGTCCATTTTCTTAATCATTTAAAAACAAAAGAGCTATTACACTTTACCATCCTAAACTATACTCCTAATTACACGTTGCAACCTAAACTTTGAAATTCCATCTAAGTTAATAGAAAACTTAATGTCAGGGTGCAAAGTGTAACAAAAGTTATAGTTTAGGGCACAAAACATGCATTTGAAAAGTTTAGAGTGCAAAATGTAACATGATGTAGAGTTTAAGGTGGTAAAATGTAATTTTCCCTAAAATTTTCAACTTTTTAGCTTAATAAGCTTTTATGACTTTGTTCATCAATAATTTGTTTGCTTTTTTACAAGTTGATATATATATATATATATATATATGAAAAGAAATGTATACACAAAGATATTCAGTGCTCATTACTTCTCATAAAGCAATGTGAAGTCTCATTGGATTAAAGGCATGTTTGGTCGGGTAGTTCAAACAATAGTTTTTAGTGTTTAAACACTGAAAACTATGGGCCAAAAAAAAAAAAAAAAACACGTTTGGAAAGAGATTACTTTGCATAGTGTTCGAGTTATGTTTCTCATTTTAGGACGTTTGAACTTTGAACACTGAATTTAGGAAATTCCTCTTACTAGTTTTAATTTTTCAAACTATTGGGAAATTTAGACCCCTGTTGATAGAATTAACAAATTTTAAACCCAAGTTATTAATTAGATTTATTATGAATAAAACTTGTTAAAACAAACAAATATCAATATCATGTCAAAATCAAGCAGCAGAAAAATAAATAAGACAAGATATGATGACCTAGGAAAACAAATGAAACAAACTAATTTCACAGTAAAAAACCTAAGGGGAAACCTTCTCGAAAAGTAATCTACTATAGTAAAGAGAAGTTTCAGATCTAGTACAAAACTTTTGTCCCTAGACTCTACAATCTCCGTAAATGAACTTATAGCAGAAACCTTCTACCGCTTCAAAACCTTTGAACTCTTCAATATATGAACGCCACCCTTTTTGTTGCACGGATCCCAATACATGATTAACCAAAGATGCACGGCTCCCAGTACGTGACTAACACACCAACTTGAAGAAGATATTGACTGCAAAGTTCTTTAATTCATCAACAATGAATATCAAGAAGCACTTTGTTACAAAATCCTAAGGCACAAAGACGCAGTGGCTTCTTTCAAAATGAATAAGGCATTGGTCACCTTTCGCATATGTTCTCCTTGTATTCTCTTATGTGATGGCCTCTAAAATAAGCCTTATATATGTCTAGGGTTGTGAGAAAAGAAACCCTACACAAATACATAAGCATGGGCCGAAAATCAGATCTGAAAATCTGAATTCCCATAATCTTGATAGATACCTCGATAGATAGTATTTGTCGAGTCTCATTAAACCTCAATAGATAGCTATCTGTCGAGCAGCTATTGAGCTATCTGTCCAGCTTTAGTGAACAGCTTTTCTTCACTTGTTTCTTGGTCCAATCTTCATGACTTTAATACTAGACTTGAACAACATGTTTCTTGAAGTATTAAACACATCCTAGACCTACCCAAATACAAGTAAAATGCGTTTTGTCAAAGGATTAGCCAATTATACAAAATATGTCCTCAACAATCTCCCCCTTTGGCAATCCGTGACAAAACCACAACAAACAAATGAACATATGAGAGAAGTCATAAATCACTCAACTCATATTCACTTGTTGAATACAATAAAATCTATCCTAACACAAACTCTTGAAAATTTTTGCAAAAAGAGAGTTTATGGCAAGTAGACTTTGAAAACATGTATTTCTGAAACACTTTAAACAAAACTCATCAAGGTATCTTTGTGTGAAACAGAAATAATAGATTGCATACAATAAATAAAAAACATGTGTATAAAGAAAGAAAAGAAACAACACATGTAGAGATAGGTAAAGAAGATATACATCATCATATATATATCAAAGATAAGCACAATGTATGTAAATATGGTCACAAGACCGGTGTACAAAAAGAAGGAGGTAAGCACTCCCCCTAACAAGATGAAACACATCTCCCCCTTACAAGGGCATGTATTTCTCCCCTTGACATGTAGAATCTTAAAAAGAAACTACATTTTCTTCACAATTTCTCCCCCTTTTTCTCATAATTGACAAAAGGTACAAAAAGCTAAAAAGCTGCACCTGAGAAACATAAAGATAATCAAGGGGGCACAAGAAAGCCATATAAATGCATGAATGTAATGAAACAAGATGCTATGAATGACAAGATAATAAAAAAGATGCAAAACATGTGAAAAACAATGCATGTAAGAGGATCTCGACAAATCGAAAGGTGTCGAGAAGCTATCGAGCAGACATGAGATTTCTCGATCGATCCACCTAACTATCGAGAGGTGTCGAGATTACGATAACAATCAACTGAAGATCTCGACAAATGGGCTAGGTATCAAGAGGTATCGAGGAGGTGTTGAGATTGCTTAAAAACAAATTTTCAAGAAGGGAAAAACACAGATATAAATGCAATCAAACATGCAACTCAACCAAGGATCCAAACAACATTTTAACCTCTCAAAAACATCTCTCAACAACAATTTTAAGCACATGGATCCCAAAAACACGCACACACATACACACACTAAACAAGTCTAACCAATTTTATATTTTAAAAACAAGTCAAGACAATTTAGTGAGCATACATTAACACATGTAAATCTTGTGATGGCCAAATCACATTGTACATGTACATGTATCAAGAGTAGCAAAGAATATTGCGTGTAGTGTGTGAAAAACATCGTAAGATTGCATAAGTGTATACATGTTATGATGATCTGAGATATGAGAAAATCATTTTAACTTACACACAATCATAACTGTTTGATGGGGACCATCACCTACGAGGTACATCCTATAATTCCCACATTTTCTAGAATACACACTTGTAATCATATATAAAGCATTTTGATTTTTTTGCTTTTATTTTTCTTTACATATTTTTCTTTTTAAGCAAATCATGCATGGGTATATAAGAGATAGAAAAGAAATACCCAATGATGTTAAGCATTTGACATTCCAATTTTGCTATGCTGAAGCACACAAATGTCATTGACATTGCACTTTTGTTATGCCGAAGCATACAGATGTCATTTCATAATTGGCGGGCAACAGTGGTAAGATGATTATTTATGCATTTCTCTTAGGATTTTCTAGTCCTTCCTATCAAAAAGAGTGATACGAGTGTTAAGTACACGAGATGACTTAATCTTACTCATCACAAACACGAGCCACAAAACTCACTTGCTTAGTTATGTATAGAGATACTCATCTAAGCTACAAGAGATACAAAGTTTAGAAAACTTTGTTCAATGGCCATCCAAGGTACACAAGTACCAATGTACACAAACACACACTGTTTTTGTATTTTTCTGATTTTTCCTTTTTATTTTTATTTTGAAAACAAAACAAAATAAAAACTAAACAACCAAACAAAAACAGACAAACAACATGAAAGCATGAAAGAAATATGCATATGCATGAAGGCATGATAGAAGGGTGCAGATGCATGAAAGCATGATTCCAAAAACAGATAAGAAATCAAGCAAAAAGAGTCCTACTTTAGATAGAAAGAATTAAAGCAAAGGACAAATAGAAAAGACAATTAAGTCTTAGGCTCCTTTTTCACCCACACAGCACGAGTTTTTGGCTGTGAAGATGAAAATGCACGTGTCCTAGTATGTCTACTAAAGGACATGGAAGAATTAAAATTCTCCTGAAATTGAGTCAAAAAGCTCAAAGCTTTTAATAACTCTCCAAACAAAGGTGTAGGTCCTTGAGAGGAAACCTATAACCGTTTGGACACTTGCTTTTAAGGATACAACTTAAAGCAATTAGGACGAATGTGTCTAGAAACACCACAATGATGAAAAACATTAGGTCTAACAAAAGATTTAGAATTAGATAAATCAGTTTTGAATTTCATACATTTATCACCTTTTTCAAATTGGAGCACAAAGACAGTCCTTGATCTAGAAGTCATGGAACAACATATCCTAAGCCAGTTTTATCAGAACTAGGCTTTTGAGCATTCAATACCTCATCAAGCTTTGCACTAGACATCCTCTCTATAGCTTGACTAAGCTCAACCTCAAGATTCTTGACCTTCTCTTCTAATGAGATGTTCTCCACAACAAGAGTCTCAACTCACCTTGTAGTCTCATCTAGTTTGACTAACAAATCAACTTTTTCAGTTTTTACCTTATTAAGCTCTTTTCTACAAAGATGAGAAGTCTTTTCAGATTTTATGAATTCAGTGCATAGCTTATCATAGGCTTCCTGAAGGGTCAACTTCTGGGGTACTTCATCATCTGAAGAATCCTCACTGTCACTAGCACTCTCCACAATCACCTTATCGATTGTGGCAACAAAGACCATAACATGACTACATTCATCTACATACTCATTAGAAGAGTCATTCTCAGTATCACTCCAAGTAGCAACCAACCCTTTATCTTTTGACTTCTTGTTCTTTTCCTTTGCATTCATGGCATTTGATGAGGGGTTTCTCATTCTTGCCTTTCCTTAAGGATTTAGATTTCCTAGGAGGTTTGCCCTTCTCATTTTTCCTAAATTGAAGAAGCTTGATAATCTCATCAGTTATGAAGGTTAGATCCTTATCCTCATCATCATCTTCATCACTTTCATCTTCATCTTCAGAGTCCTCAATCTCTTCCTCTATACCCTTAAGAGCCAAGTTTCTACTTTTTCCACCTTTTCCCATTGAGCCTAATCCCATCTCATAGGTTTGAAGGTTCCTTACAAGCTCAGTTAAAGGAATTTGATCAATGTCCTTCACTTCTTCAATGGTAGTGATCTTGGCATGGAATCTTTTAGGTAAAGACCTAAGGATTTTTCTAACAATTTTGGATTCTGCAATACATTCTCCAAGGTTAAAGGCAGAATTCACAATATCCTTGAGTTTGGCATAGAATTCATCAAAGGTTTCGTTCTCCTCCATCCTTATTTCTTCAAAACTACTAGTGAGTCGTTGAAGCTTCACAGTCTTTACTGCCTTGGTACCTTCATAGGTGGTCTCAAGAATGGTCCATGCTTCTTTGGCAACTTCCGTGGATGATATTTTCTTGAATTCCTCATTGGTCACCCCACAAAACAAATCATTCAAGGCCCTACTGTTGAAATTTGCCACTATGATTGTTGCATCATCCCAATCCACCGACGCTTCCTTTGGCTTAATCCAGCCAACTTCAACAGCTTGTCATACCTGTTCACCTAGAGCTTGCAAAAAAACTTTCATGCGAACTTTCTAGTACGTATAATTAGTTCCATCAAATAAATGAGGAATCAAAAGAGATTGTCCATGATCCATTACAACAGGGGTTACGGATCACACTCAGGAAATTAATCCAATCAGAGTGTACCCGCTTTGATACCACTTGTTGGGAAATTTAGACCTCGGTTGATAGAATTAACAAATTTTAAACCCAAGTTATTAATTAGATTTATTATGAATAAAACTTGTTAAAACAAATAAACATCAATATCATGTCAAAATCATGCAGCGAAAAAATAAATAAGACAAGATATGATGACCCAAGAAAACTAATGAAACAAACTAGTTTCACATTAAAAAACCTGGGGGGAAACCTTCCCGAAAAGCAATCCACTATAGTAAAGAGAAGTTTCAGATCTAGTACGAAACTTTTATCCCTAGACTTTACAATCCCCGTAGATGAACTTACAGTAGAAACCTTTACTACAAAAAAATAAGGCTATAGCCGCATTTGCAAAACGCAGCTATAGCCAATAAAAAACGCAGCTATAGACTATAGTTGCGTTTTTATGGCTGCGTTTCCAAACACAGCCTATGCGGCGAGGCTATAGCCCCTTGCGGGGACCTAGAGCTGCGTTTTTAAAAACGCAGCCCAAACCAGCGTTTGTAGCTGCGTTTCAGACATACTAGAGCCGCGTTTTTTTACGAACCCAGATGCGGGACCTATAGCTGCGTTTTAACCGCAGCCCAAACGGGATCTATAGTTGTGTTTGTTCAATCCTAGAGCCGCGTTTTTTATGCTCCCAGGTGAGGGAGCTATAGCCGCGTTTTCTATGAAAACGCGGCTATAGATGCAACATAGAGCTGCATTTGAAACGCAGCTATAGCCGGGTTCTACACAGTGGAGTGTTCGGGACCTATAGCTGCGTTTTTGTATAAAACGCGGCTATAGGTCGGCTTGGGCTGCATTTTATATCTAAAGCGCGGCTATACTATGTGTTAGAGCCGCGTTTCAAACGCAGCTATAGGTTTTTTTTTTTTTTTAATATTTTTTTTCTTCCTAAGCACATTACTGTCCAAAACACAAAACCTGTAATTCCACATACACATTCCTGCCAACACTCAAAATGCAACAATACTGAACCAACAAAACAAATTGCATATATGAAATCATTAATTACCAAAATATCAACAAAACAAATTGCATATTTGATACTATATAGTATCAAATCATTACCAAAATATTAATTACATAAACGATAATTTTACATAAACAAAACAATTATGTTCGTTGCCAAAAGATTAATTACATATCCAAATAATTACATATAAAATAAAAGTTCCCAACAAACTTTGGTTTTTACATCACAAAATAAAAACATCACAAAGTTCCCACCTGATCCTATTGGATCGATCTGTCTTATTGCTGATCGTTCACCTTCAATAAACATGATCGTTTCACAGGCCCTACCAAACATTTCATTAATGAAAAAAATGGTGTTCATCAATTCTACCTCATCATAGTTATAGCATATAAACGTTTAATTAGTCTTTTTGTTTGATTCTAGTCTCTAAGAGTTGCTAATTAGTTATTGCATATTGGATTGTGTTGGAAGGAAATCTATTTCTTTTCTTGATTAAATATTTGTGAAAAAAGGGATTGTTTTCAAATTGTTGAATAAATGCTTCTTTGGCATAATTACCCTTTAGAACTATAATACCAGCCATGCCAGCATTAAATGCGGAGATGAACTTCAAATGAGGAAAGGACCCAACTATAATTAATCAAGGAGGTGGGGGTTTTACAAGCAGCCTAAGAATTTCTTATGGGTAGTGAAGTCTATTTCTTGTGTGGACATATCCTGGCACTAACTCATGCAACACAAAAAAAAAAAAAAAAAAAAAAAAAAAAAAAAAAAAATACAGTCAAACAACTTGCCCTGCATGTGAAGATGACTTACAAGTATTGCAGATTTAAAAGCTGACCAAGTTGTGGAACCAGTTGACCAGAAAGATTTGCAGGAGCCAATTCACAATAACCAAATCAAGCTATTAAATTCTTAACCTGTATATAGAAAAAGAGATGGAACATAAGTAACATACAAGGTTAATTAAACAAAATCAGAAAACATTCTTCAACAGTCGCATAAATCCATACTTCCTATTTAGAGATGGAAAATAGGCCAAAAATAACCATTTATCACAATCAAGGAAGGAGTATCTTTTAGCCATTGAAAAGAAAAAAAAAATTAACACCTTCAAAATTACAATCACAAACATAATTCTTCTATTTTTTGAGTAAATTTTAATAATTGACATCCATCATAATTTGGAATTGCTATATTTTTCAATCACAAAAATTCTTAAAGAGTGTGATGAATGTTATGGGTGTGTGTGAAATAAGAATGCCATTCCAATAAAGAATGATCTTAAGCTGCTTGTGTTTGAACTTGCAACATTGTCCTGGAATGGCAAGGAAGAACCAAAAAAATAATGAACTTTATGGAGAAAATTACTTACAAACTCAGTTTCTAAGTTCAACTTCCAAAGTTGCTAGATATTTGAGAAGTTTAAAAAATGCAAGGATTTGGCTACTAATTCAGTTCAGAGGACTAAAAAATCTTGCTCAACAAAAGGACAGTAATAGAGCTATCAAAAAAGAACCGAAGTTAAAACAAACACAAACCCCAAACAGAAAACTAACCTTCATCACCAAAATTGGAGTCAAAAGAAAACATTTGTAAGATGCTGCTTTAGGAAAACCTACACAATGAAGATGATAAAAATAAGATGATGGAAATTTATGCAGATAGCGTGTTAGCTTATAAAATCATAAATGAAAAGACCATCTACAATCCCTGCATGAGAATATTTTTCTATTAACTGCCATTGGCATTACGTCTCTAACTTAACCCTATTGGGATTCTAATTCCTAATTATAGTTCAGTCTGAATTTGGACAGCACACGAATCACACATCAAAACTTAAGTACTGAAAGCAAACAGAAAATAGTGCATAATGCTTCTGTAAGCAGTTTTTTTTTACATAAAAATTTTATTTTTGGAAAAAAACCGGTATTATCATCATGCATAATGTAGCACCCCACCATGTTGATAAAAACTAAAAAGAATGAAGACAACCAGATACCATTGTTCAATAGAAGTCAGTAGATTAAATAAGCAGGAAATAAATGATTTTTGGAATAGCTACCTCTTAAACGAAGAGGTTGATTGACTAAATGGGTGACTTCCATGTAATGTGGGTGTTCAAGATGGCCATTTCTTGAGAGATAGTAAACAACTTGTACTTTTTTGATGGGTTTGACCACCCTTGGATGCATGTTGTAGACTTTGACCCTATCTTGGCTGCTCTCTCTTTCTCTGCCTCTTCTGCTGGATCAAACCTCTATATTCTTCTTCTTCTTACTTCTTCCTCTCTTCTAGCCTAGGTGGTTGCAAAAAGTAATACAAACACAAAACTCTGCTTTTGAATTTACTACTACTACAACTACTACTGCACAAGAAACAATAGTGACAAAGAGAGGTATATATATAAGAAGAGAGAGAGAGAGAGAGAGAAGGTCTCCTCAAAAGGCGTAGATTGGGTAATGTTCACTAGCCCAAAGCAGTTGGATATAAAATTTAGGCCTAGAGACAGCCAAATTTGTGTAAAATTAACATACAAATCCTAACCATAGGATTAAAAATAAAAGAATCAAAGAATATATGGAAGAGAAAGAAATGACCAACCCTTAACACATGAGAAGCATATTAGAACAATGCAATCATAATTAAGTTTAGGACAATGCAATGTTGTGTTTGACTGTTGGCCTGGTCTAACAACACCTTCTGAAATAAAAGTTGAAGAAATGAAGCCAAAATTTGTGTAAAATAGGTCATTCCACAACACTAGAGTAGAGGAAATAGTATTAAAATTAAAAAATTTCTGTTAGTAGATTCCTTATTGTTTCTATAGTATTGAAAAGCCAAAACCTGAATTTTTCTATAAGGGAAAAATTAGTAGATTTTTATCTGGATGAACTAGCCTGAAATCTTTCAGCCGCTTGAGAGTCGTTTGGATTTTTATCTGGATGAACTTGCCTAGCCTACACCAGAAAATTAGCAGCTCACTATATGATATAAGAGGCGGAAAAAAACTACTAAATGAAACGCCAAAAAGGAAAATAAAAGAAAGTCCTCCCCCATAATTTATATGATATTTAATGAAACAAATAGAAGGCACTATCTCAAACCTTCTTACACAAATGAGTAACAGCATCATCTCTCCATTACATGGGGAAAAAAAATATATCCAGCAGGGGGGCATGTATCCTTGCATTTAACAATTTTATTTTATTTTTTATAATAAATTACAAAAGTAAATTATGTCTATTCCTACACCAGCAGGGACTATCCTTACATTTAACATTTATAAAAGCTTTATAATATCAAGTTTACCATCATTCCAAATCCAGTCCAAAATGCAATTACACCAAAACATCTAAGGTGAGAAAATTGGTCTTCAGCAGGGTGGATTACTAAGATCAAGTAAAATAAAAGCCCATCAATATTCAGTGGAACTCTTAAAATAATTTTTAGTTGATTACTCTAAATCTAAAAGGCATGGACACAGGACACGACAAGTTATGCAAAATTAGAGGACAACAGGGTGGGAATACAACAATAAATTACTTATCTTTAAGAATAAAGTTTTCAAATAAAAAATAAATATCAATGTCTTTAAAAAGATATCTAAAACCAAAGATAATTTTTTTCCCCTCCCAACGAAGGATAGGCATACATGAGGACAAGCCAATGGTTTTGGAGTGTCATTATCCTTTTTAACCAAAATTCAAGAGTGATTAAATTGGTCTATAAAAGGACAGTAAAGAATGGCTTTCAAAGCACTAGTTTTGGATACAATATGAAGAAAAGATGCCTAAAAGATTTTGTATGTGACGGTGAAACCAATATGACATTTCAAATGCTCATAATTATAAAAAGAGAGAGCAAAGAACCACCGGGCCTTGTGCCTGAGTGGTACTCGGGCCTTAGTGCCTTGTCAAGCTCGGGGGTTCGATCCCCCTATAAACCAATTACCCAGCGAAAAAAAAGAGAGAGCAAAGAGACAGACAAAAAGATACTTAAACATAAAGGAAAGTTAGGCAAACGACAAATTTGAGATACCCAAATTCTAAAACCAGAATAAGGGGATGATGATGATGCAAACTAATTTTAACAACTCAATCTTAAAAAAGACAGACCCAATTTGAGTTTGAATTACAAGAAAAGGAAAAAAAAAAAAAAATCATTTACTACAACAGAAAAAACAGAACATTAAAAAAAAATAATAAAAAAAAAACAAAAAAAAAAACTTAGAACTCAAAACTCAGATACAAACCTGGAGGCATATTTCACAGGTGGTGTTGCCCTTCTCGTTAAACCACCTCTGTATACAATCCCTGTGTGCTAACTGAAAACAAGAAAACAAAAGAAAGATGAAATTTTGTTGTGGAAAACAAATTGAAAAGCAAGATTAAATCACAAAAGTCTAAAGATGAATTTACGAAAATATATAAAAAATCTTACTTGACAGATTACTAAAATAGCCCTTGTAGATGTTATAGAATAGTATCAACACAGTGAGCACACAAAACAATGAGGGAAAATTTGGAAATCAGAAATTATAGTGTGAAAACCCTAAATGTGAGAAGAAGAGTCAGATCGATTAGTACATAGCAAATGAAGAATGTGAAAGGACGGCATATTTTCGTAAGTAAGTACCTGGAGAAAACGATGGCATCGAGGCTGTTGATGATCCAAATGGCTCTAATGCTGTAACCACCGCTGCCACCATGGCGATCTGAGGATTAGAGAGAGATTTCGAGGTTGAGAGAGTTGGTTCGGGGATGGAGAAGACCACCGTAGTGGTGGTGCTGGTGATCGGAGTGAGAGAGAGTGACGGCTTCGGCCATGGTGAGGAGGATCGGGTTTGGGAGTCAAAGGGAGAGAGTGAGAGAGAAGGTGAGAGATCGGGTTTTTTTCTTCTTTTTTTTTTTTTTTTTTTTTTTTTTTTTTTTTTTTTTTAATTTGTACAAAACTGTAGCCGCGTTTAAACAAACGTAGCTCCAGACATGTATAAGCTGCGTTGCGTGCCAAACGCAGCTCTAAAAATTTTTAAGCTGCATTTGTCAAATGCAGCTCCAGACATGTTGAAGCTGCGTTTGAGTAAACGCAGCTCCATAAAGGGTCTGTTTGGATACAACTTATTTTTGCTGAAACTAAAAACTGAAAACTGAAAACACTGTAGCAAAATCATTTTTAAATGTGTGAATAGTACCGTGGGACCCATTTTTAATTAAAATTTAGGTAAAAAAATATGTTTGTGGGTCCCATGAACAGTACATGGGACCCACAAACAGTGCCATTTTAGATCAATATGTGGCCGTCCAAGTGCTAGTGGGTCCCGTGCATTGTGCACGGGACCCACTGATAGGTTTGTCCCCCACGTGAAACCAACTTCAAGTTAAAAAAAAAAAAAAAAAAAAAAGAGAAAACGTGAAGGAGAAAAACGCAACGTGAATAAGCTGAATACAAACATACACAAAGTGTTTGAGCTGCGTTTACTAAACGCAGCTCTGGGATATATTGAAAAAAAAAAAAATTCCCCTGGATGGGTCTAAAGCTGCGTTTTTAAAAACGCAACTTCAGTCCTACCCAGCTAAACGCAGCCTTAACATCACAAAACGCAGTTTCAGAGTGAGTCTATAGCTGCGTTTACTAAATGCAGCTATACGTCCAGTGATGGAGCTGCGTTTTTCTAAAACGCAGCTCAAATAGCACCTTGAGGCTGCGTTTTTGAAAAACGCAGCTCCAGAGCGCGTTTTTTGTAGTGCTTCTATCGCTTTAGAACCTTTAAACTCTTCAATATATGAACGCCACCCTTTTTGTTGCACGGATCCTAGTACGTGACTAACCAAATATGCACCGCTCCCAGTACGTGACTAACACACCAACTTGAAGAAGATGTTGGCTGCAAAGTTCTTTACTTCATCAACAATGAAGATCAAGAAGCACTTTGTTACAAAACCCTAAGGCGCAAAGACGTAGTGGCTTCTTTCAGAGAGAATAAGGCATCGGTCACCTTTTGCATATGTTCTTCTTGTATTCTCTTATGTGATGGTCTCTAAAATAAGCCTTATATATGTCTAGGGTTGTGAGAAAAGAAACCCTACACAAATACATAAGCATGGGCCGAAAATCATATCTGAAAATCTAAATTCTCGTAATCTTGATAGATACCTTGATATATAGTATCTGTTGAGCCTCATTAAACCTCGATAGATAGCTATATGTCGAGCAGCTATCGAGCTATTTGTCCGCAGGTGTCGAACTATTTGTCCAGCTTTAGTGAACAACTTTTTTTTCACTTGTTTCTTGGTCCAATCTTCATGGCTTTAATACTAGACTTGAACAACATGTTTCTTGAAGTATTAAATACATCCTAGATCTACACAAATACAAGTAAAGTGTGTTTTGTCAAATGATTAACCAATCACACAAAATATGTCCTTAACACAAATAACATTACTCAATGACACTTTTATAAATATGTTAAAAATTGTAGGTCTCACTTGATGAGATCATATGAGATAACTTTCTCTCTCTTTAAATAAAATAATAATACTTTTATTGTACTTGTAAGCTTTTTGAAAAAAACACATACACATACCAAATACACAATTATGTTTTTTCACATTTTAAAATATGTTTTTTTTTTTTTTAATGAACAAGAAATTTTATTCACAAGACAAACAGAACTACAAAGAGGAAACAAGAGCCTCTTCTTAATGATAAGCTCAAAACAAGAAGGGCTGAAACCTACATTGAAAGAACCAAAAACATTATTCACAAATAACATTTTACAATATGTTATTTAAAAATATGCTACTAAACATATTATTTGCATTATGAATATTTTAAATACGTGTTTTCACAACACTTTTTAAACTACACTTTTCACATTATTTTAAACAACAATACTTGAAATTAGCTACCAAACAACCCTAAGACATTTGGCATCAAAATGAGCTTCCTGCTTTCCTTAAAGGTGAGCTTTCTCATTCTTACAGCGACTTTTTCGGGATTTAAGAGCTGTTTCTCATTTGGCATCTTCGTCATTTCCTCCTAGAAGTGCTTATTGCCTTTGTGTTAGGACTTCATACTAACGGGGTTTTACAGATGTTCCCATTTATTCTGCAATTGTGACCATAGTTAAATGTTATCTTCGAGTTATCATATCCACAGTTCAATGATCAGTTATAATTGTATTACTTTACAGTTAACATGGTTTGAATTGGTACCACATATCTACAAATGCATTAATTAACTATATTGAACTACAATTATCAAGATAAATATTGAAGGAGAAAGAAACTGGCCCTCAGGTCCAACTCCATATGAAATGCTGCCTCAGCACATAAAATGCCTATTAAGACCCAGTTGAAATGAAGCAGGCATGCGCCTAAAAAAGTAAAACCCCAAATGCAATGCTGTTTCCTAAGAGCATCTCTCTAATAGACTCCTTAAACCTAAATTTCTTCAAATTTTGGAGTGAACCCTTAAAAAATTGGGTTACTGGGATGCTCTTTTTTCAAAGAGCTATACTGTAGCTCTGTAAACACATTTTTAAGTATGTAGTTAAGTATTAGTTACTTTTTAAGTCATGAGATGAAAGAGAAAAGGTTAATAGCAAAAATTATAAGGATCCTCTAATAAACCACAATTTCTATGGCAGATTGTAAGTAGTAGAGACTAAATAGGGGGTTCATATGAAAAAGATGTGCAACTAATCACAGTTCATGTGGCAGATTGTGAGTGATAAAGAAAAAGTAGTGGGCTCATATGAAAAAGATGTGAACTAATCACAATCTGCTATGTAGAATAGTTGCGATAAAAATTATCTTGTTTTAGATTTTTTTTTAAAGGGGCATTTCAGATTTTTACTTTTTATTTTCATGAATCGCAAATATTCCTTGAATTGCCGTGCTCGTGAGAAAGGGGAAAAGATGTGGAAATAATAGTATAGCTCTGTAAACACATTTTTAAGTATGTAGTTAAAATAAACACTAGTTACTTTTTAAGTCATGAGATGAAAGAGAAAAGGTAAATAGAAAAAAAATCTAAGAGCATGTAATAAACTACAACCTACAACCTGTTTATATGGCAGCTAGATTGTAAGTAGTAGAGAAAAGTGGTGAGTTTGTATGAAAAAAATGTGTGATATAAAATAATTATAGCAAAAATTGTCATTTTATCCAGTGTATTAGATTTTTTAAAGGGGCGTTTCAGATTTTTACTTTTTATTTTCCAGAATCGTAAATTTTGATTGAATTGCCGTGAGAAAGGGTAAAAGATGTGAAAGCAAAGAATTTTGAGTTTTAAGTGGAACCCAACCCCGCATACGCTTCTATTTCAGAAAAGATACGACACAACAAAATGTAGAGAAGGTATCTCTATTATTATTATTATTATTTAATTGGGTAATTTTTATATATTTTTGTAACTTTTGCGTTTCCGCTGGGGTCTTGGTCAAGTTGTTTTATTATACGACTTAGGGCATTCTTATCAAACTTTTCAAATGCTAAAAATGCTATTTTTTAGCATCTGAAACTAAAAAAAAAAACCCTCCATCAAAACTGGTATATGCTATAAATTTTACAATCTTGATACAGTGCACTCTCATTTTTTAGAGCGCATTGTAGCAAGATTGTATAATATTTTATTAATTTATTTATTCTCTCTCCAGCTCTCTGTCTCTCACACAAATCCTCTTCTCTCTCTCTTTGTTCTCGCACATGCCGCCCCCTCTCTCTCTCTTCTGTTGCTTCTCCCTAGTCACCCACGTTGCCAATCCTCTCACCCCAGACCGTCTTGCCCCTGCCTTAAGCCACTGAACCAAGCCTCTGTGGTTCCGGTTTGTGGGTTTTTTTTCGGTGTTGATGCTTTGCCAACTAAAGGCAAATCTGATGAAGCATAAAAATCTTATCTAAGTCATCTTGGCCTTTTTGTTTGAAGGAGCATGAATTGGTGATGCATGCTCTGTGGGAATATGATTTTGTCAAACCTGTTGGAACCAGAATTTTGGGTTTGTTGCGTTTGTGGGTTTTTTTTCGGTGTGGGTTTGTTGCGTTTGTGGGTTTTTTTTTCAGTGTGGGTTTGTTGTGGCTGGTGGCAGTGGGTGTGGGTTTGAGTTTGTGATTTGATTTGATTTTGGGTTTGTGATTTGGTTTTGGGTTTGTTTTTGTTTGTGATTTTGGTGGTCGGTGGTTGAGGTAGTGAGTGGTGGTGACTGTGGCAGTGGGTATGAGCGGTGGTGGCTGGTGGCAGTGGGTGTGGCTAGTGGCAGCGGGTTGGGTTTGCAGTGGGTTGGGTGTTTTTGTTTAGGAGAGAGAGATATAGAAAGAGAGAGGGGAAGGGCGAAAATGGGTAACTAACCATAATTTTATAATTTTCCAACCATATAGTTAGTAGTTCTAATTCCCAAACTATATTATTTACTAACATCTCGAGTCTAAAAGGCTCGATTTTGGCCTATAAATCAAGTCTCAGAGGCTCGATTTCCATGGTTTGATGTGGCATTTTTTTCCTACTTGGAAATCGAGTCTCTAAGGCTCGATTTATAAACCAAAAAAATTTAAAAAATTTTTTAAGTATCAAGTCTCTCGTACAAGCCAAAATACACAATTTTTTTTTTTTTAAGAAATCCAGAAACACAACAATCAAATCAAAGGGAGAAAGAATCTAGAGACTCAGATCAGATTGGAGAGGTGACCAGCCCAGAACATATCAGAGAAGAACCCAGAGAAAAAAAAAATCCAGAAACAGAAAGAGAGAAGAACTCGGAACATCAGAGAAGAACCTAGGTCGCACGCTGCCTGGGTCGGTTGCGCACGCTACCTGGATCGATCGGCCTGGGTCGCCGCGCACCGCGCTGCCTGGCCTGGGTCGCGCACGATGCGGGGCCTGGGTTCTTCTCTCTCTGTTTTTTTTTTTTTTTTTTTTTTTTTGGGTTCTTCTTTGATGTTTATAAGGGTTATAAATCGAGTCTTAGAGACTTGATTTTCATGTGGTCGCCACGTGGAAAAATATGCCACATTGGAAATGATTAGACCATGAAAATCGAGTCTCTGAGACTCGATTTATAGGCCAAAATTGAGTCTCATAGACTCGAAATGCTAGTAAATAATATAGTTTGGGAACTAGAACTACTAACTATATAGTTGGAAAATTATAGTTAGTTACCCATTTTCGCCGAGGGGAAGAGATGAGATTGAAAATAAAAAAGAATTAAATAAATAATATCTTAATGAAGTAGTAAAAAAAAAATCTTTGATGTCTGGTGAATTGTAAAGTGGAGTGTTAAAATTGATAAAGTAGTGTTTTGAGATGCTAAATATTATATTTTTTGACATGTTTGATGAGAATGCGCTTACAAGTCCTGCTTTCTCATCTACCGACAATTCTGAATTTATCTGGGGTCTTGGTCAAGTTGTTTTATTCAAGTTTTTTTTTTTTTTGGTAAACTTTGTTTTATTCAAGTTGTTTTATTATACAACTTACAAGTCCTGCTTGCTAACACATCTAAGTCCACAATTCTGGATCTATATGGGGTCTTGGTCAAGTTGTTTTATTATACGACTTACAAGTCCACAATTCTGGATTTATCTGGGGTCTTGGTCAAGTTGTTTTATTATACACTTACAAGTCCTGCTTTCTAACACATCTACCGACAATTCTGGATTTATCTGTGATTTAATTATTTTGTCATATGACTATGGTTGTCAAGCAGCTTTTTCTGCCCAAGATGAGGGTAATCGAAGTCACTATACTCAAGACTTTAATAATTTATATATATATATATATATATATATTTATACTATGTTTTAATGAGGAAAAAAAAAATCACTACTAGTCTACTACTTCAAGACCCAATTACTAGTTTAAGTTTATATTTCAAACAATGACACTGACAGGACAGCTACTGCAGAGGTAAGGTCCAGGAAAGATGTGAAAAAAGACAAATGTTTTATTTTCTATTTGAAGTTTTTGGTAAGAGAAAGAGGGGGAAAGAAGTGAGAGGAAGAGAAAATATTTGTGTCAAGTTCTTAATATATTCTTATCTGAATTTTTATTTAATTAATAAATTATAGGAGTAAAAATGTCAAGTTTACTTATACATATAATTTTCTCACTATTTTTTCCATCCAAATTTTTTTAATGGCAGAATGAAAGACGAAGGGCTCTAAAAAAAAAATTCATCCTTTCTTCTTTTTAAAATTTGGAAAGTTATTAACTATCTTTTATGTTTCTTCCACCATGGATAAGGAAAATTCCATGAACCTGGCGAGCTTACTAGACTTTACTTACTCTTCTTCTTCTTCTTTTTTTTTTTTTTTTTTTTTTTTTTTGAGAAAGATACTTTACTCACTTGAGCATACACGTTTGGATTTGTACTATCTCACTTTACAATATATCTACTATTTTAGTTTTTATTTTAACATCCAACACATTAAAATAATATAATTACTTAATAAAATAATAAAGAAAAGGGAAAGGGAAGAAAAGTCATTCAATAAAGAAAGTTAATAAACATTGAATCAAATGATACAAAAAATATTTTGTGGTTACACGATTTTCCTGGCCCAACTTGTGTTGATTAGGCCCTGGCCCAAAGCGTAACCCACAATAATTATTTGTAGAGGATGGGTCAAAGAACTTGGCCTCAGTGAACTTGTTCGGTCTTATGCATGGGCAGTATGGTTTGCAAAAGGAAAATAGAAAAACACCAGAATGGATCTTTCTCAAGTATGATTTTATTTCTTTTTCGTTCCTGATACAGTTCCCCCGTCCCCTTCTTTGAGGGACTCTACTACATTATATATTTTTCTTCTTTTCATCCCAGCCTTACACCTGTTAATCATCCAAGCATCCACTCGAGCACCTGTCCCATCAAACGCCCTCATCAGACCCTTTGTGAGTTGCAGAGGCCAAGGCGGTACTGTTCAGGAGTCTTTTCCTCATTAATGCGGCCAAGAGGGTGGTTGGGGCGCAATTAATGTGGTGGTAGCCTTCCGTGAGATATTTTGAATTTAATTCGTTTTATATGTTGGGAAGACGAGCTGAAATGGCTGGGGCAAGTTTCTCGTCTGGGCTTCGCGATGTCCGAGGAGGAGTTACTCCTCGGACAGGTTTCCTTGACGCTATTGGGGTTGAATAGCGCTTCATATGAGGCTTTTCGTTGGACAGGACGCTCCTCGGACGGGCCTGAGCTTGGAATAGCCCATCATTTTTGGGCCGGGCCCCACAATAGCCCATCAAAACTCCGGTTTTTACCTCCCTCCGAGGGGAAAGGCGGGGTTTTGATGTTTGTGAGTGGAGGGAAATAAGGAGATCGTGGGGCGCGCGTGCGGACCGTTACTTTTGACGCGCTACAATTTACGAGACGTGGCCATTAACTTCTGGAGGCGTTATGTTCCCTTCATCCAACGGCTTGGCGTGGATCGAACGGCCATCGTTTCTTCCCGTATTTCTAGGAGGGGATGATCTTTTCTCTCTCCTCCCGGCTATATAAGACGCCAGAGGGGTTCAGTTCCTTCTTTCATCTGCATTTCGCAAACCTCAAAAGACTCCAGAGAACTCCATCGAATCCCAGAGATATACGAACACTTGCGTCCGTTACGCTGCCGTAGCCGTTCTTGTGAAGCGCTTCGTCCAAGAGAGATTCCCAGGCGTCCCCTTGAGCGTTTTGTGAAGGTACCAGTACATTTCGCCTTTCTCTCCGTTTCAATTCCCTCCTCGGACTCTACTTTTCTTTTCAGTCTTTACTTTCATTTCCTCAGTTCAGTTCAGATGGGTAGATTCGAAAAATTAGTAAAAACTCCTGCCGCTATGGAAGCCTTTAGGGCTAAATACCACATTCCCCCGAGGGTTGGGCTGCGGCACTGTCCTCTTGAAGGAATATTGACCGATAGAGTTGAGGGAGAAGTCGTTATCCCCATGATTGCTTTCATAGAGGGAGGGATGACACTTCCCATGCGCAGGATCACAAGGGAATACCTGTTCAACCATAGGTTGACGCCATATCAGTGTGCCCCAAATATGTTCAAGGTACTAGGCTGTGTAGATGTCTTAAACGAGCGGATGAATCTAGGCCTCACTTGGCACGATGTGGCTTATTTGTACGAATGTCACCGCCTCGGGGATGATGGGTATTATCTTAAATCCCGGAACGAGGACGTTAGGTTGATCTCTTGTCTTCCAGTTTCCAATAAGACCGTGAAGAATGATTTCCTCATTACTTCTGGGGAGTGGTTCGACGATATTCACTGTCCAACTCGGGCAGGAAACCCAGGTGCGGCGCTTTTAGGATTGATCCTTTTTGGGGAAAGGATTTAGTGTTGAGGGGTTATTTTTTCTTGCTTTCTTTGTAATTGGAAAATTTCATGATCTGACCTCACTTTTCTTGGTTTGTTTGCAGACAAAAATCACGTTGCTCCTCGGATAAGACTTGTGAACGTGCCAGCGCTGAACTATCTTCTCAGGTCGGAGATTTACGTTACCGGGGACGGACAGTTGCGTGCGGCCCATCTGGTTTTGGGCTATCAACCTCTGAGCAGCGCTTTCCAGGCAATCGGTCACGCTATAAGGGCTGGCAGCTCGAGGCTGGCCAGAATTGATGTGTCCCGGGACGGATTCCTAGCTGACCACGATTTGCCACCAGTTGTGTTGCCAGGTGTCAGAAATCCCTACTTAGCGGAGCAGTTACCTCCGGTAAACGAGCCTGGTGCTGCTGTTTTGGTTGAAGAAGAGGCTGAATCATCTCGTCTTTCCCTTGAAGAGGAGATAGATAAGTTTTACTTCTAGGAGGAAATTCAGCAAAACCCCTTGGTGGAGTCTTCTAATCCCGAAGTAGAGCAGGACCAACATTCCGCAGTTGGTGTTCCCTCAATCGTTATCTGCTCGGACGATACTTCAGACGAAGAGGTAGAGCCCATGGTAGGAAAGGGAAAGTCTCTAAAGGAGCTGATGTCCTCTTGGGGGAAAGGTCAGTCATCAAAGGTTCAGCCATCGAAGGGACCAAGTCCATCAAAGGTCAAAACCCTTCCCCCTGTGGTCCCCCAGGGCGTCTCGGACCCTGGCCTTAAGGTTAACCCGGACCTGAAGAAGAAGAGACCGGTTGACACCCCTGAGGAGGGTGAGATGGCTGTCCAGCCGACCAAACAGCAAAAGACTACGCGGGCGCCGAGGAGCAGAAGGGGTAACTCCTCGGAGAGCCGGGATGAGGAGAACCTTGCTGACGTTCGCGCCTCCCCCCGTGTATGGAACCCCAAGCTGGAGCTGGATGGGGTTGCCATCTCCTACAATGCTTCGGTTCGAGAGTACAACCGAGGACGGGCAGGGTACGTGGCGGATGCCTTAGAGCAACCCTTACTCCTTCCTCGGGACATGGAGGCCTATAGACGATGCACTCAGCCCGAGCTCTTCCTATCCCTAAAAAGGGATCTCGCGTTGGTAAGTAATCCTTTTACTGTTCTATTGATTTTCCTATTTTGTTAGATTTCTATAACACTCTTGTTTCGTTCGCAGATTACCCAACAGGTGTTCGTGGCTGATGAGTTTTGCCGCGATAGCCGAAGTAGGGCTGAGGCTGAGACCCAGGCTCGGGCAGAGATGGAGAAAGCCTTGGGGTCTCTCAAGCATGAGGACCTTAAACTCACGGACGACTTTAAGGTGTCGGAGAACCGGTGCAAGAGTGCAGAGGCTGGTTTAAAGAGTGCTGAGACCCAGGCGGAGGACCAGCGCAAAGAGCTGTACACGACGCAGCTCGACCTCACCACCGAGAGGCAGGTAGTGCGGGATCTCAGGACTGCCCTGCAAAAGGTAGAGGATGAGCTGAGGCTAGTAAAGGAGGAGTCCCAGCTGATCCGAGAGGCCACAGAGGCTGAGAAGAATGCTGCTCGCCAGCTCGGGGCCGAAGAGACGGAGGCCAGGCTGTCTGAGGAGATTCCTGAGGTATGCAGAGAGTACTGCGACATTTCATGGGCTCATGCTCTCGACGCTGCAGGAGTTCCTGCGGATTCGGCCCTAAGACTGCCCGAGAGCATCTTCTATCCTCCGGAGATCCGAGCTAACCCTGATGAAGCCCAAGTCGCTTCGGAGCAAGACCTAGCGGTGCCTGATGCCGTCCTTGTGCCTGATGTGGCTAAGGATCCTGCCACAGGCTCTACCATTGAGGTTCCTCCTCCTCAGCCCGAGCAGAAAGAAGATTCTCCCGCTAAGGCTTAGCCCCTTTTTTTTTTTTTTTTTTTTTTTTTAATGAGAGTTGTCTTGTTTTTTCATTCTTTTGTAAGGACCTCTCTTTTTAATGTACTCGGAATATTAATATAAAATGTTCGTTTTGCTTACTAAGAATGTATGTCAATAGCGTTCTTTTTTAAACATTTGCAACGAGGTAGATACAGGCAAACGGTCAAAATGAAAATGGGTTTTTGGGTTGCTCATTTGAGGGTCGCGATGGTGCTAGACTGTGCGCATGTATTAAAAGTGATTTCCTTTAAGTAATAATCTCCCAATCTATCACAAGTAATAATCTCCCCAAAAGTCTGTGGTCCGAGGAGCCAGACAGGACTTAGGTTCTGCTTAAAACTATGACTTGTCATGAGTAATAATTTCCCCTAGAGTCTGTGGTCCGAGGAGCCATGCAGGACTTAGGTTCTGTTTAAAACTATGAGCTGTCATGAGTAATAACTTCCCCAAAAGTCTGTGGTCCGAGGAGCCATGCAGGACTTTGGTTTTGTTTAAAACTTATAAATAGTTGGCTTAAGTAACAATTTCCCCCAAGTCTGTGGTCCGAGGAGCCATGCAGGACTTGAGTTCTGTTTAAAACTTATAAACAACCGGCTTAAGTATTAATTTCCCCCAAGTCTGTGGTCCGAGGAGCCATGCAGGACTTGGGTTCTGTTTAAAACTTATAAATAATCGGCTTAAGTATTAATTTCCCCCAAGTCTGTGGTCCGAGGAGCCATGCAGGACTTGGGTTCTGTTTAAAACTTATAAATAATTGTAATGTAGACTGGCAAGCGGCAAATAGTCATGAAAGAGAACGTATGCTAAGCCATTCTTATTAATAATAATACCTCCTGAGGTTATTTACATTCCATGGTCGAGGTACAGCTTTTTCATCCAAATCTTCTAGGTAGTAGGCGCCTATTCCGGCCACAGATGTGACACGGTATGGTCCCTCCCAATTGGGCCCCAACTTGCCCCAAGAGGGGTTCTTTGCGCTGCCAAGAATCTTCTTCATCACGAGATCACCTGGACCCAGAGGCCACAGTTTGACGTTAGCATCATACCCTTGTCTTAGCTTCTGGTGATAATAGGCCATGTGAATCGTGGCCTTCTCCCTCCTTTCCTCGGCTAGGTCCAGACTTCTTCCTAGCAACTCATCGTTATCGCTTGGGGTAAACGAGCTAGACCTCAACGTGGGGAAATTTTTCTCGATCGGAAGCACAGCCTCAGCCCCGTAAGTCATTGAGAAGGAGGTTTCACCGGTTGAACGCCGCGGCGTTGTCCGATAGGTCCATAAGACGTGCGGTAGCTCTTCTACCCATCTCCCCTTTGACTCATCCAGTCTTTTCTTCAATCCGTTCACTATGACCTTGTTTACAGCCTTGACTTGCCCATTTCCTTGGGGGTATGCGGGGGTGGAATATCGATTAATGATCCCAAACTCACGGCAATACTCCCTAAAATTCTTGCTGTCGAACTGAAGACCATTGTCGGAAACGAGTGTTCTCGGAGTTCCGAAGCGGGTGATAATGTTCTTCCAGATGAATTTCTGGGCGTCCACGTCCCTGATGTTGGCCAAAGGCTCAGCCTCCACCCATTTAGTGAAGTAATCGGTTCCGACTATTATGTATCGCTTGTTCCCCGCAGCCTTGGGGAAAGGTCCAACAATATCAAGACCCCATTGCGCGAACGGCCATGGACTGGAGAGGGGGTTGAGAACCCCTCCGGGTTGGTGGATATTTGAGGCGAATCTTTGGCACTGATCGCACTTCTTAGCGTATTCCTGGGCTTGTCTCTGCATGTTCGGCCACCAGTATCCTTGGGTGAATGCCCTGTGCGCCAGCGATCTTCCTCCGGTGTGACTTCCACATACTCCCTTATGCAACTCTTCAAGAAGAGACTCGGACTCTTCTGGATGTACGCAGAGCAGGTACGGTCCAGAGTAGGAGCGCCGATAAAGTTTGCGGTCCTCTGATAGCCAAAAACGAGGAGCATTTCTACGTATCTTCTCGGCTTCTAGTCTTTCTTCCGGTAGGATCTCATCTTGGAGGAAATTCCTTAGGGGGTCCATCCAACTGGGGCTCTGTCTTATCTGATGGACTTGGGTTGGGTTTCCACTGATGGGACTGGCCTTAACTAGATCTTCGACTAGGATCACTCGTGGCAAATTACGTGCCGAGGACGTGGCAAGAGTGGCCAGCGAGTCTGCATGAGTGTTTACGCTCCTGGAGATGTGCGTTAAACTGAAGGATTCAAAGCTCTCCTGTAGCCGTTTGACTTGTCCCAGATACTCTTGCATCCTAGTATCTCGAGCTTCCAGCTCTCCCATCACTTGTCCGACCACTAATCTGGAGTCCGAGAAGGTTTCTATTACTCTTCCACCCAACCTTTGAACCATTGCCATTCCTTGAAGTAAGGCTTCGTATTCGGCTTCATTGTTCGTAGCCGAGAATCCGAGTCTTAATGACTTTTCAATGACAGCGCCGTCTGGCGATATTAAAACTATCCCAACTCCTGATCCTCTCTGGTTGGCCGCGCCATCCACGTAGACCTTCCAATGCATGGTTTCCCCGGCCGAAATCGCGCCAACCAGTTTTCCGCCCAGGTCTTTCTTCTCGGTCATCGTTTCTATAGAGGGCTCAGCAAACTCTGCTACCAAGTCCGCGAGGACCTGTCCTTTGACGGAGGGTCTGGGCATATATTTAATATCAAAAGCCCCCAGAAGAGCACTCCACATGGCGATCCTTCCTGTGTAGTCAGCACTTCGAAGCACGGCTCGAAGTGGAAGCTGAGTCAGGACGATGACCGTGTGCGCCTGAAAGTAATGACGAAGCTTCCGGGTTGCATGCACTATCGCCAAAATTGCCTTCTCTAAGGGTAGGTATCGCACCTCGGCTTCATGTAGTGACTTGCTCACATAGTACACCGGTCGCTGCACCCCATTATCATCCCGTATTAATACCAGGCTTACGGCGTGGGGAGCTACGGCGATGTAGGCAAACAGCACCTCGTCTGCCTCCGGACTGGACATGATGGGTGGTCGGGACAGGTAGTCCTTAAGCTGCTGGAAAGCCTGAACGCAATCCTCCGACCATTTAAACTCTTTCCACTTGTTTATCAGGAGGTAAAAAGGCCGACATCGATCCGCCGATCGTGATATGAACCGGCTTAATGCCGCAATCATGCCAGTGAGCTTCTGCACTTCCTTCGGGTTCCGAGGAGTCTGTAGACTATTAATGGCTTTGATTTGGTCAGGACTTACTTCTATTCCTCTATGGGTGACCATGTACCCTAGGAATTTCCCAGACCCGACCCCGAATGAACATTTGGAGGCATTCAGCCGCAACCGGTGCTCCCTTAAGATAGCGAAGACTGTTCCAAGGCCTTGCACGTGCTCGGACACCCTTTTACTCTTCACAACCATATCGTCTATATACACCTCAATGATCTTGCCCAGTTGCGGCTCGAACATCCGAGTCATCATCCTTTGGTAGGTTGAGCCCGCGTTCTTTAGCCCGAATGGCATCACCTTATAATGATAATTTCTGATGGGCGTCATGAAAGCCGTTTTCTCTTGGTCCTCTAGCGCAAGGGGTATCTGATGATAGCCCTGGAAGGCGTCCAGGAAGCTCATTCGAGGGTGTCCCACGGTTGCATCCACCAATCGATCAATTTTGGGCAGGGGGAATGGGTCCTTGGGGCACGCCTTGTTCAGGTCCGTGAAGTCCACGCAGACCCTCCACTTCCCCGTCTTTTTCCTTACCACCACTGTGTTCGCCAACCATTCAGGATAAAAGACCTCTTTGATAGCCCCTGCTCTTTTCAACTTGGCCACTTCGTCTCTTACGGCACCAGCGTGTTCCTTTGAAGGGCGTCGGGGTGGTTGCTTCTTCGGAGTGGAAGAGGGGTTGACGTTCAGGTGGTGGCAGATGAGGCTGGGATCAACTCCAGGGGCATCGTAGGCGTCCCAAGCGAATACGTCGACATTTTCTCTGAGAAATCTGACCAGTTCCTCCTTTTCCTGAGAGGGCAATTCAGAGCCGACCTGAAAGAACTTCTCCGGGTCATTGCTGACAGCAACCTTATCTAAACCTTCACACCTTATCTCCTCGGCCAGCCCCTCGTCTTGCTTTGCCGAGGAGGCTGGTTGCTATAAGCTCTTTGGGGCCGAGGTCTCGACCAAGGGCCGATGTAAAATGGCGGCCACCACACACTTCCTGGCCACGGCCTGATCTCCTCGGATCTCTTCCACTCGTCCTCTGGATGGGTATTTCACTTTCTGGTGAAGTGTGGAGGTCACGGCCTCTAGGCTGTGGATCCATGGCCTTGCGACTATCGCGGTGTAGGGTGAATAAGCGTCGACCACGATGAAATTCACCTCCACCACTTCCGCCCCAGTCTGTACGGGCAGTCGGATTTGCCCCTTTGGCGTTACAAGCTTCCCCTTGAAGCTGAGGAGGGGGGAGTCATAAGCTGTCAAGTCTTCTGGCTTCAGATTCAGCCCCTTGTATAGGTCGGGGTACATTATCTCCACCGCACTTCCAGAGTCTACTAATACCCTTTTCACATCGAAACCCCCAATCCGCAAGGTGACCACCAAGGCGTCATCGTGAGGTTGAATTGTTCCTCCCTTATCCTCATCCGAGAATCCCAGTATCAAAGAGCTTCCCTTTTTTATCCTTTTGGGTTCCCTTTGTCTGCCCTCGGAGGGAAGGTGGTCCACGGCTAATACCCTGGGGATGGGTGGCCCAGTTCTTCCTGGTGCAGCGAGGATGACATGTATCGTCCCGGTGGGGGGTCTTAAAGACACGTCCATTCGAGGTTCTTGTGTCGCTTGGCCGGGATGACCGCTCGATGGGTGCAGCAGGTGACGTAGCTTTCCTTCTCGGACCAATTGATCCAGGTGATTCCACAAATTCCTGCAGTCCTCAGTAGTATGCCCGTGGTCCTGATGATATTGGCAATACAAGTTCTGATTACGATTGGCAGGGTTTCCAGCCATCTTTCCCGGCCATCTGAAATAGGGTTCATCCCTTACTTTCTCCAGTACTTGTTGTACCGGCTCTCTGAATACGGCATTCACTGTTTGCGGGGTGCTCTGCCCAGCCTGTCGCGGAAAATCTCTCCTCGGCTGACCAGGATTGTGACGTTCCATTCTGAAATCATTTGCTTTAAAGGGGATGACCTTCTCCTTTCCCTTCCCTTGCAGCTGATCCTCCTCCACTCTTTTGTACTTGTCGATCCTATCCATCAGCTGTTGGACGTCAGTAACTGGTTTCCCGGTGAGGGATTTCCTTAAGCCATGCCCGGTGGGGAGGCCGCTTGTGAATGTGCTGATAGCGACGTTATCATGGTTGTCATATAAATCGTTATACACCTCCCAATACTTATCCGAGTACGCTTTCAGGGTTTCTCCTTCGTGCATGGATAAGGACAGCAACGAACTGAGAGGTCGAGGGACTCTGGTGTTTGTAATGAAACGGGAGCAAAAAGCTTGAGTGAGCTGCTTGTAGGAGCCTACGGAGTTTGTCTTCAGGCTGTTGAACCATCTCATTGCCATCGATCCCAAGCTAGAGGGGAAGATTTTGCACATCAGGGCCTCGTTTTGCGAGTAAATTGCCATCTTTTGATTAAACTGACTCACGTGCTCCACCGGGTCTGCTTTGTCGTGATAAATGGCGAACGCCGGTTGGTTGAAGCGTCTTGGCATCTTAGCCCCTTCGATTCTATTCGTGAAGGGTGATCTTGAGACCTGATCCAACGCCTTCTTCATGGCGTCGCTCCCCAAACCTTTGCTGGACGGGCGCTCATACTTCCGTACAAGGCGTGGTTCCTTTTCGTAAGAAAAGGTTTCACTTGGGGGGGTCCTTGACCTTCGTCTGTAACTCACGTCTTCCGGATTAGAAGACTCGCCTGAGTCAGAGGGAGATCGTCTTCGCTGCGCACGTCGTAACTTCCTTTTTAGGTCATCTATTTCTCGCTGCATGGCCTGGTGACTATTTCGCCTCTGAGACACGTGACTTCCTGTCTGAGTGTGACTCTGGCTCGTCCGGGTGGTATGCACACTCCCCTCACGATTCCCCCTGCCGCCTGGGTTGGTTGGGTTATTTTGCCTCTGGGACTCGGCAGGTCGTGTTCGTTGGGAGTTAGCTTGGTGAGGATCCTCCTGGTGTGGATCTAGTTCCTCCATGCTCGACTGTTGCACTAGCTGATGCCCTAGCTCTTCCCACAGACGGCGCCAATTGTGGTTACACGATTTTCCTGGCCCAACTTGTGTTGATTAGGCCCTGGCCCAAAGCGCAACCCACAATAATTATTTGTAGAGGATGGGTCAAAGAACTTGGCCTCAGTGAACTTGTTCGGTCTTATGCATGGGCAGTATGGTTTGCAAAAGGAAAATAGAAAAACACCAGAATGGATTTTTCTCAAGTCTGATTTTATTTCTTTTTCGTTCCTGATACAGTTCCCCCGTCCCCTTCTTTGAGGGACTCCACTACATTATATATTTTTCTTCTTTTCATCCCAGCCTTACACCTGTTAATCATCCAAGCATCCACTCGAGCACCTGTCCCATCAGACGCCCTCATCAGACCCTTTGTGAGTTGTAGAGGCCAAGGCGGTACTGTTCAGGAGTCTTTTCCTCATTAATGCGGCCAAGAGGGTGGTTGGGGCGCAATTAATGTGGTGGTAGCCTTCCGTGAGATATTTTGAATTTAATTCGTTTTATATGTTGGGAAGACGAGCTGAAATGGCTGGGGCAAGTTTCTCGTCTGGGCTTCGCGATGTCCGAGGAGGAGTTACTCCTCGGACAGGTTTCCTTGACGCTATTGGGGTTGAATAGCGCTTCATATGAGGCTTTTCATTGGACAGGACGCTCTTCGGACGGGCCTGAGCTTGGAATAGCCCATCATTTTTGGGCCGGGCCCCACATATTTATTTTTTAATTAGAAAAATCTTGAAACGCTGAATCAAATGAAAAAAAAAAAAAAAATAGTATTTAATATTTTCTTGTGCCACTTAAGAGTATTTCAATTCTTTTTGTAAAGAATAAGTCACCTTGCCAAAAATTTATACTTTTCCATGTTAGGTCTCTTTCGTCATGCTTTATTTCATTAAATTAGAATATGTATATGAGGGGTGGCCAAGTGTATCAGTGTATCACAGTTATAAAATGAAAATACTATAAAAAAAAAAAAAAAAAAATGCACCAAGGTCTAACCTAACTTTTTACACGAACTGATTAATTAATAAGATGTAAATTAATGATAGACAACTAACAAAGATAATAAAAATGAAGGCAATTATTATCCATCAACCATAACTAATACCATTTTAGTTAGTTGAGAATTCAATAAGTTTGGGAATGATGTTGAGTCGAGTAGCTAGAGCCATTAATTTCCTCTAGACGTCGACCTTAATTAGAAGAAATGGTCATTAGCTTCGGAGCCTCTCTACGATTGCGCCAACAAGTACCATAGAAAATTTCACATTCTCTTGCAAATTACAATTCAACTCATCTGGTCCACTCAATACAAAATCAGAGATAATGTGAAAATTTCAGTATATCATAGACTTTCTTTTGTTAATCATAATTTGATAACAAAAGTGAGGAACAAAAAATTTCGCACAAGTTAAATCCACAAGTTAGTAATAATAAGTAAAAAGATGTTAATAATAAATTTTTGAATAAAATTAAGTAAAAATTTATCATCTTAATAATTTTAAAAAAATAATAAAGTTGATACTTGATACTTGTTTCTTGTTATCCAGAAATACTGTATATATCGTGAAATTTTTGTGTGTCTATGAGTTATTTCTTTTTAAATTTTCTCTTAAGATGTGGACAGCATATAATTAATGGAATTTCTTATATATAATAGGAAAAGTCCAGGCACCATCCTTCTTGTCTCTGTCTTTAACTCTTTGTGGAGGATTCAAAAAGAATGAGTAATGGGGTGAAAAGAAAGAATGTTTCTTTAAAAATAGTGGGAATTGGATGTTTATAGTATATTCTCATATTCTGGTAACTCATGTATTCTAAGATAATATAGAAAATGACTTTGGATTAAAGAAAGTCATCAACTTCCCATAAAAAAAAAAGTCATCAACTAAACCTACACGGCTTTTGAGACTTGTCGTCTTGTGATGCACCTGAATTTCCTGGGAAATTTCTCTCCTGATGAGTAGAAAAGTAGAACCATGCGATGCTTTATGCTTACATATGTACTGCTCAGATTGCTCAACTTTCCTAAGCAAATTAATCTAGAGCCAGAGAGAGAGGATGACACAAACTCAGTTGTAAGTAAAATAAAAAACCAAATCATTTCTTTTTCTTTCCTTAATTAGTTGTTTGTGTTTGTTTCCTGTGATTAATTATTCTTGATGGCAGGTTTAGCAGTGGGTTAGAGTTGGCAAATTTCGTGGTGAGCCTTGATGTCTTGCACGATGCATGGACTGCAATTTGGAGCCTATACACAGAAATCAGTCAAAATGAACGACCATCTTCCCTCGTGAAATTCAAAGTTTTTGAGCTACCAAACTGTACCATCATAGCTTTTTTCACTTGGCCTGCTAATAGCAAAGACTATGTTCAGGGAAATGGAGGAGGAGATTTTGTTTCATCATCAACTCTTAAGAAGTCTTTTCCTTTCTTCAATTTCCTGTGCACCAAAGACAACCCAGAGTTCTCCATTAACAAACCTGCATTGGAGCTTTTCACCTCCATTTTTTATGAGCTCCCGAAATCTGTGGTACCTCTATTCTCTGAAAATTCCTTTTCTTCTTTTTTTTTTTTTTTTTTTTCATTAATTTTTATTTTTGGTTAAGCAGTCAAAGACTAGTTCAACTATAGGTCAAAACATACTGCCTGAACAATATATAATTGCCGAAATTTTTTCTATAAATTGATACATGTTTGGTCATAATATTTGGTTGATACTTGGTACTTGGTGGTACTCATTTGTCAAGGTACTACTATGTTATTATGTATTAAGGTTTTAAATTTTAACAAATATCCTTGAAATGACGTCAGATTGAATTGGTGTGAGATATCAACCGGTACTTGTCCTTTCTCCCAAAAAAAAAAAAACCGGTACTTGGCGTCAGGGATGGACCCAGGTGGGGCCCAAGGGTGCCCGGCCCCTGGGTTTAATTTTTTTTTTATTATAATTATTATATATATTTTATTTTTATAGGTTGGCTTCTCTCACTCAAATAATAACTATTAAACACAAAAATCTAACAAAAATTATAAAAACATTCATAAGAAGCTATTCAAATATTTGTACCGTTTGAAGTGTGATCAGTTTATTTTAGTTTTTGTCTATCTACTTTTTCATATACACTTTTTAACAAATTTTTTATCATTTTTTTATTTCATTTAAATATTATTTTTTCATTCTTTCTTTAATATTTATTTTTCAATCTTTTTTCATTTATCTAATTTTAATGAGAAGTGCTACGTCCTTAATATTTTACAATATTTTCACAGTAAATCATATGTGGTAAGTTATTACTTATTTTAATTTGAACACATCACTATCTACTTTTTCATATACACTTTTTAACAAATTTTTTATCATTTTTTTATTTCATTTAAATATTATTTCTTCATTCTTTCTTTAATATTTATTTTTCAATCTTCTTTCATTTATCTAATTTTAATGAGAAGTGCTACGTCCTTAATATTTTACAATATTTTCACAATAAATCATATGTGGTAAGTTATTACTTATTTTAATTTGAACACATCACTTAAATTTTTTTTTTAATCAATATTAGTTAATAACAACTCATAGTTAAGATTTATTGTAAAAATATTATAAAAATATTATAATAATATTTCTCAATTTTAATTTCTTATTCTTTATTTTATTTTCCCTTTTTTTTTTCTTCCCACGTTCCTTTTCTTTTCTTTTCTTTTTTCCTCTTTTTTTTCTTCTCCACACTTTTCCCTTATCTCTATCTTCACTTCTCTTTTTTCTTTTGTACTCTGGCACTTCGTCTGAGCTCTCTTCACCTTACTTTTTTTTTTCTTTTCTTCTCTTCGTCTACTCCACTGGAGCTCTCTTCACTTTTCTTTTTTCTTTTCTTCTCTTCGTCTATTCTAGAGCATTCAAGAAGCTCTCTCTTTCTTTCTCTCTCTCACACAAACAAATTCTCTCTCATACACACATAGATCACCGGCAGAGAAGTGGAGATCGTCGATTCTGTGCTTCACCGTTGTTTTCTGATGAGAAGCAAAGAGAGTATTTTTTCCTAAAGAGAAGCAAGAGAGAGACGGAGTGAAGAAGAAAGAGAAAGGAAGGAAAGAGAAAAAAGTTTTTTTTTTTTTAATTCAAGCAGTATTATTTTAAGGGGAAATAGCCTAGAGAGTTACTGTAACAAATCTAAAAAAAATTTAGAGATAGAGAGGTTATTGGGGGACTTTTTTTTTTGTGTATTTGCTCTTCAAATTAGGCTTTAGAGTACTTATTAGAGATGTTCTAATGGTGATTATATTTTAGTAAAAAAACCAAAATAACAATTTTACCACCATAGAACAAAAAAATTATGTGTTATTAGAGAAACTAAAACTAAATTTTTTACAACTATAATAAATTGGTATAAATATTAGTTGACTGTAACAAACTGTTAAAAATAGAATACAATATTTTATTGAAATTATTTCTATTCCTTCGATTAAAAAACTCAAATTCTCTCTCTTCTTTTATTATTTTAATGAGTTTTTTTATATTATTTTAAGTGAAGTGATAAAAAAAATATAATATTTGATATTAGGTGTATTATAAACTGAAGTGGTAAAAGAGATAAATTAGCTTCTTTAAGATGCTAAAAGCTAAAATTTTTAGCATCATCATTGTGAATGTTCTAACTTAAAAAAAAAAAAAAAAAAAAAAAAAACCTATCCAAACTAGTATTAAAAAAAAGTTATTTTGTTTTTGTTTTATTGGTAAAAGATTGCATCTTAATGTATTTAGAAATAAGAATTTTGTGTATATATATATTTTTAATATTATATGGTTGTCTATTTAGAGTTTTTTTCTTTTCTTTTTTTTTTTTCTTTTTTTTTTTTCTTTATATTCTATTCCCCGATAGCTTAAGATCCTAAATCCGTTCGAATTGTCATGGGGATGAATATTTTATTAATATAATATTTTGTTATTTTTCCAATATATCAATTATAACACAATATATTTCAGTTTTTTTTTTTTTCCTTCCAAAGAAAAAATGAAAAAATGAAAAAATTTGGGCCAGTTGCAAATTGGCCATGTTATCAATTTTGTATTATTAATCCATGAGTTTTGATAATTATTCAAATTGACCATTTCATCTTAATTTTGTTTACCATAACTAATAAAAAAAAATGGTTATATACTATGCACGAACGATGTGACCATTTTCCATCAATGTTTAACAGAAATTAAATGAAGGATCAATTAGGACAATTCTTAAACCTTAGGATCAAAATAATCCAAAATTAATAGCATAGCTGATCACTTCCAAAATGATGCCGGCCCCTTCTGCGCCATTGGTTGTAACTATTACAAACATTTGCCTCGTCATCAAGGGTGAGTAAGTTCTCTACCATAAGCTGTGAGTGATCAAAACCAACAAAATTACAGTGAAGGTCAGATCCTAGCTTGGTCACATGGTGTGCCCAAGGCTTCTGACATGGTAAATCAATTGATTTATGCGAACTGATTAACAGAGATGAATTGATTTACAATGTCAGAAACCATGGCCATATTGTAAATTTTTCAAAAATGTAAATTCTTTAATACAAGTTTCTACCCTTCCAAGCCCGTTCTCCACTTGTTATTGGAAGATTAATTTTGAAAGTTGCATTTCTTATAAGTATGAAGATGCTAATATTGATTTATGCAAACTTAATTTGGTAGTAATACTAGTTATAGATAATCTTCTATTATCGAGCTGAAGTTAAATATTTCAGAACTAAAATATTTTGAATTCATGAGGAAGTTGTATTCACTAGTTTTGACATAATTGTATGTTTACTTATGAATCACACAGGTTAATGACTAAAATTCGTAGTTACCATGGCATAATAACATTTAACAATGTGTACAATATGTTATATAAGGTTTTGTTTTGTTTTATTTTTTTATTATTATTATTTTTTAGATTGAACTTTGAGAAGGAGACATGCATGGCCAGTTATTAACATTGTAGGATTCATATCATAATGCAGATGGCCAATTCCAAACCATTGATTATCACCGGAAACTCTCTGGGAGGATCTGTTGCCTCTCTCTTCACCTTATCGCTGCTAGAAAAATTCAATTTTTTAACCACCAAACGCCCGCTTTGCATCACTTTTGGTTCTCCCCTTATGGGTGAGAAAGGCCTGCAAGAAGCCATATCAAAATACGCAGCATGGAACTCTTGCTTTTTGCATGTAGTTTCTAACCAGGATCCAATTCCCAGAGTCTTAATTTCGCAAACCGGTGTTTACAAGCCTTTTGGAACATTTCTCTTGTGTTCTAAGTTGGGTTGTTCTTGTTTTGAGGACCCTCCAACCATTTTGGAGTTGTTAATGGCAACCTATTCAGGGAATCCTGAAAATCAAGATCCTAATCTGGTTTTTGAGTCCTATGGAACATTTGTGAAGGATTTCAACCGTAAGGTAATTTTCATGGATACTACAGAGTCATTTGATTGGACTACACCACCATTACGGGCAGCCATTATTACACAACTAGCAGCAATCGGGCTAGCGTCACAACAGGTAATTCAGTTACAATTCTTTTTGGATCATATAAATTAAATTTCTTATTTGAGCTATGTCATTGTATGGTACATATATGTTACACCTAGAACAAAGTAAAGAATGAAATGCTCACTGATTAACAACTAACCAAAGGCTCTAACATTTTTACATGCAATTTGAAGTTTTTATCTTTGGCCTTCCGATATATCTTCCAAAAATCCACTTCTAGCCAATCTCAAATTTTAAAGTTATTGCAGCAGCCCCATAACATTGACATCGACACCATCATTACAAAGACAGAAAACCAGGAAAAGTTAGCATTGTTTAAGAAGCAGGTTTTTGATCCCTCCACGCAGTTGAACAAGGTAAAAGTACATATGGCCAACCTAGAATGGTACAAGAAGGTGGCTAAAGACAAAAAAATTGGATACTATGACAGCTACAAGAATGTAAGCCACACAAGTGATCTTGATGTGGTAAAGGATATGAAAACCCTCACATGTTACTGGGAAGAACTGGTTGATGAAGCAGAGAAAAGGCCCCAGACAGTAGGCGCCTCCCTTCGAACCCGTTGGCTCTTTGGGGGAACAAATTACCGAAGGATGATTGAACCACTGGACATAGCTGATTACTACAACAAGGGAAAAGAAGACTACAGAAATCAAGGAAGGCCTAAACATTACATAAAATTGGAGCAATGGTTGAATGAAACAGCAGAACCTGCAGGTGTTCCAAATGAATTGATGAAACAGAACGTGGTGTCCATTCTGACGGAGGATTCTTGCTTTTGGGCACATGTTGAGGAGGCTCTCATTTCATGCAAATTGCTGACTGGCACAGGATCAAGTGAGATGGAGAAACAATCATCAAGGGACAGCCTATTTGAGTTTGAAAACTATGTATATGGTTTGATTAAAAATTATACAGTATCACCTGAGATTTTCTTGCGGGGAAGCAGCTTCATGCAATGGTGGAGAGAGTATGAAAAAATTATGGGAACTTCTTATAGTTCAGATCTCACTAAGCTAATGAAGGATTACAAGAATTACGACAAGTATGCTACGGGCTCCCTATAGATTTTCTGAGAGATTTCAATATCTATGTCTGCACTTTCCTTCAAACTTGTCTTGCTATCAAAAGTTCTTCTCCAATAAATTAAATTGTAAATTGTAAATTGAGGACATCATCTTTTCAATTATTATTATTACTAATCATGGATTTGCACCATGGATGAGGGTATGTGATTATTTGAATAATTTATTGTATGGAAAGTTCAAGATCATATATTAGGATTAACCATATTAATAAACTATTTTACTCGTTAGAATATTTCATTTTTAGTATATTAAAATTTTAATTTTAAAATATAAAATAAAAACTCTTTTATCTTACCCTTTATAAAACCAACCAAGGGCAAGGTGCTTTTTTTTTTTTTTTTTTTCTAAACTAAAATAAATAATGTCATTGTTTTCTATGTCCAACTAATGAAAATTTTGTATTTTCTTTAATTTTTTTTTTTAACTTTCCATTTTGTTTGAAATTTTCATTTATATATATATATATATATGTATATGTGTGTGTATGTGTGTGTGTGTGAATAGAAAGCTGCAGGTTACAAGTTGAAATATTACAGTAAGTCATCATCACCTTATATAATATATTGAGAAATGGTTGTTGGGGTTTTAGGCTAAGACCTTGTACATTAAGTTCCCATTATCACCATCATAATATCATTGTGCAATTGCGGCCATAGTTTAGCGGTTCGTTGTTATCTTCAAGTTATCATATCCACAGACCATTTTATTAATATTAATTGTATTAGTTTACTGTTAATGTGGTATAAATTGCAACCACATATGTACAAATGCGTTGATTAAATATATAAAATTTCACTAATGGAAGAATGAAATTTGTGGTGTATCTTTGTATTAGAACTAGGGCTGTCCAAGCAACCCGGAGACCCGACCAAACCGACCGGACCCGACCCATCACGGCCAAATCCGACACCTCTGGCGGTCGGTGACAGTTCCTGTTCTTTGAAACCCGACTTCGGCGGGTCAAGTGGCGGGTTTCAGTCTCTCAAACTGGAGCCACCCGATTCGACCGACAAATGCTAAAAAAATGCCAAAATTTCCTAGATCCGACGACTTTCTAGTGTTCCTTAGCTCCGATCCGGCCACCCTTGGTCTTCCTTTGCTCAGATCCGGTGGTATTTACTCAGATCCACTCAAATCCGGCCAAGATCTACTCTCCTCCTTTGTCAGATTTTCTCAAATTCGGCGATATATGGTTAGATCTAACTCAGATCAGCAAAGATAGGCTCAGATTGGCAAAGATACACTCAAATATTTGGTTAAATCTGGCTATTCTTACTAAGATCGGCAAAGATAGACTCCAATCTACTCGAATCCGGCACCTTCAACTCAGATCGAGGAATAAAGAACTTCTCCTTCGCCCGCCGTCGCTCATCATCGGACTCAACCGACTCGACCGTTCACCCCTCTAAGCCCGGCCGACCCAAACCATGGTGGTCGGCGGTCGGTTGTGGGTGTGTTTTTGTTCCACCCGATCTAAGTGGGTCGAGTCCGAGTTAGGCACAAACCTGACCCGTGGACACCCCTAATTAGAACCTTAATTCTTATTCCTTGTGTATGGGTGTGTGTTTGTTTCTTTTAAAAAAAAAAATAAATAAAGGGCTCTAAGTTTCTAACAAAAAAAAAATGTCATATTTACAAAATCTTAAGCATGTAGTTAAAAATTAGTTCAGTAGTTAAACCTTCGAATATGAAATTGTGTAATTCACAAGAGATGAAAAGAGATTAGATTTTTTTAAAGAGGCATTTCAGATGTTATTTTTTATTTTCTTGAATCGTTAATTTTCCTTGAATTGTCATGAGAAAGGGGATTTTTTTTTATTTTTATTATTTTTTTTTTAAAGAATCAAAAGGGGAAAAGATATGAAAGCAAAGAATTTTGAGTTTTTAGTGAAACCCACATATACTTTTATTTCAGAAAGGACACGGCAAAATGTAGAGATATCTATTATTATATGATTTAATTGGGTTGATTTTCCAAGTTTCAATAATTAATTCTCAAATAAAATACTATCTAATGAGTACCATACATTCTATTCATAATCTTTTATAAAATTTATTTTGTTTGAGCACTCACATCTGTATGTGTATAATAGAAAAAGATGCAAGATTTACACAATCTAGCCAAAAACTAACTCACATCAGAAAGTGCAAAGGTGTGTAAATATACACATTAGCTATAGTAATAGTGCTTATTTGCCTGGTTACTGTAGCTGTGTAATTAATATTTTATTAATATTCTGGTTTTAGTTTTACTTTTCTCTTTCCTCTAGGCAAACCAAGTCTCTCTCTGTCTCTGTCTCTATTTTTTCTTGCTTCTCTTCTCTCTCATCGGTGACCAAGCTCTAGGAGAGCTTGGGTTGATTTGGATTTTCTGGTGGTGGTAAGGAGGTTGTCAAGTAAGGATGGTTATGGATTTTATGGGTTGCTACGATTTTTCTGGGTTTATGAATTTTCTAGGTTGTAGGTTTATGGGTATGAAATTTCTAGATTTATGGGTATGAAATTTTCTAGGTTTATGGGTTGCTATGATTTTCTGGATTTATGGGTTTGAATTTTCTAGGTTGTAGGTTAATGGGTATGAATTTCCTAGGTTTATAGGTATGAAATTTTCTGGGTTTATGGGTTGCTACAATTTTTTTTTGGATTTATGGGTATGAATTTTCTAGGTTGCAGGTTTATGGATATGAATTTTTTGGGTTTATTGGTATGAAATTTTCTGGGTTTGTGGGTTGCAATGATTTTTTGGGTTTAGTAGGTTGAAGGAAATAATAAAAAATTGTAAAAGAATAAGGTTATGTTTGGTAACAATTTTTATTTTCTATTTTCAAAAACTTGTTTTTGGGAATATAAAGAAAAAATAATTTTCTTGTATTTTTAAAATCAAAAACATGTTTAGTTAGTTAAAATTAAAAAAATGGTTTTGTGGGGTCCAATAATTTATGGGTCCGGCCCACACGCTTATGGGAAGCCCACCGGTCTTAAACGGAAGGAGGCCAGGGCCCAAGCTCGAAACTGGGAAACATGAAAATAGCCCGAAGACATAGCCGAGGACGGTCTCGTCCTCGGCAGGCCCAAAACCTCAGGGATAGTAATGGAATACGAGTAAGCTAGAAAGATCAGAAAATATCTTGGGGAAGTTGTCTTTAATGCCCTTCCCTGACATGACACTGCCCCTAGCAGAGCCGGGATCTTAGGCTTTATGGATCATCTACAGTAATTTTGGGATTAGACTGATGGGACAGATATCTGTCCTGGAAAGATCGACCCTACACGTGGACGAAGGACAACGAACGTAGGCTAGTATAAAAAGAATGTTATGTGATCAAAAGGAGGGCTCTCCGATGGAGCTTCTGAAAAAGACTTGATGAAAGAGAATGCCTGGAGAACATACGCCGGACACCACCTAAAAACCCGCCGACGGGTAACCGAGGACAACACCATCGCTCCTCGGACATGATCCGAGGAGCCAAATCCTCCTAGACACAAGATTGAAGGGCCTGAATATCCAGCCCAAAGCTTTATCTCATGTTGGTTCACCTAAAGTCCGGCCCGAAATGTCCCCCTGTGATCCAACGCTGGCTTTTTAATCCCACTCTCTACAAATATTATTGTGAGGGGCTTTCCGTGTGCGAGCCCAACATCGTTGTTGGGCCGTTAAAGATTTTGTGACCCCACAATTGGCGCTGTCTGTGGGAAAGGCTTGCGCGTTGGCGTAGGAGGTGTTGGAGTCAACTCTCTAGCCAGCTGAGGTTTGTGGGATTCCCTCCATCTCCGGCGACATGCCGTCGTTGCTCCGACCCGAATTTTTGCTAGGGGCTACGCCCTGCAGTGTCAACAGCGCGGACAGCTCTAGGGGCTTCCGGCTTCAGGCCAAATCCCCCCCCCCCACCATGGTCTAGGGGCTGATCTCCAACAAGTAATGGACAGAACCAAGGCCTTGCATGGTCCTCGGACCCAAGCCTATGGGGAAACCAAGTACAAAAAAGAAATCTTACAAGTAATGGACAGAACCAAGGCCTTGCATGGTCCTCGGACCCAAGCCTATGGGGAAACCAAGTACAAAAAAGAAATCTTACAAGTAATGGACAGAACCAAGGCCTTGCATGGTCCTCGGACCCAAGCCTATGGGGAAACCAAGTACAAAAAAGAAATCTTACAAGTAATGGACAGAACCAAGGCCTTGTATGGTCCTCGGACCCAAGCCTATGGGGAAACCAAGTACAAAAAAAAGAAGCATACAAGTTTTGGACAGAACCAAGGCCTTGCATGGTCCTCGGACCCAAGCCTCTGGGGAAACCAACTACTTAAAAAGAAGCATACAAGTTTTGGACAGAACCAAGGTCTTGCATGGTCCTCGGATCCAAGCCTCTGGGGAAACCAACTACTTAAAAAGAAGCATACAAGTTTTGGACAGAACCAAGGCATTGCATGGTCCTCGAACTCAAGCTAAAAGGGAAAACCAAGTACTGATGCAGACGTTGGTCTTGGACAGAACCTAAGGCTTGCATGATCCTCGGACCCAGGCTAAAAGGGAAAACCAAGTACTAATATAGACGTTGGTCTTGGACAGAACCTAAGGCTTGCATGGTCCTCGGACTCAAGCTAAAAGGGAAAACCAAGTACTGATGCAGACGTTGGTCTTGGACAGAACCTAAGGCTTGCATGATCCTCGGACCCAGGCTAAAAGGGAAAACCAAGTACTAATACAGACGTTGGTCTTGGACAGAACCTAAGGCTTGCATGGTCCTCGGACTCAAGCTAAAAGGGAAAACCAAGTACTGATGCAGACGTTGGTCTTGGACAGAACCTAAGGCTTGCATGATCCTCGGACCCAGGCTAAAAGGGAAAACCAAGTACTAATGCGGACATTGGTCTCGGACAGAACCTAAGGCTTGCATGGTCCTCGGACCCAAGCTAAAAGGGAAAACCTAGTACCGATAAAGACCCAAGTCTCGGATTCAAGCTTAAAGGGAAAAAGTCAAGTACATAAGATAAAACGCATAAGTCTTGAACAAAACCCAGGTTTTGCAAAGTCCTCGGACTTAGGCTGCTTGGGAAATCAACTGCCCGAATGAAGAAATTTCTCGGCTTAAATACTGGAGAGGGTTAAGTCTCGCGTATCATGAAAATGGCAGAACAACCTAATGATCGTCAACCTAAAGAGGCCATTCATCCGATGGGTAACACGTCCTCGGATAGCTACTTCTTACATCTTATTGAAGCATTTAGTACCCATCGCGGCTAATTTTAAGATAAGTCTCATTCCTCACTGGTCGGATTGCTATGTTGAATAATAATTTTGTTAAAGTCATCGTGGCATCTTTTTATCAACGATTACTTTGGCCTTATTTATTATCGATTGAAATGCTATACTATTATGCTGAGCAGCGCTTTCACATTTGTTAGAATATATAAACAAGACATACGAAATAGAGTAACAATAACTTTTATTAATATGAAAAATTGTTACAACGTACAAGGAAGGGCTTAAACGAGCCAATACAAAAAATGAACTGCTAAAACAGTAACAACATCCGTAACACAAGTAAACCATCAGGTGTCTTCTGAATTCGCCTTCAAAGTCTTTCTGACATCTATGCCTCAGTACTGCTCATATCAGGAGAAGATCCTTATACAAAAATAATGAAGGAGAAGGAAGAAGAATTAGAAGACATGGAAGCACTTCAGCAAGCTCTTGTCACTGAAGAATGCAAGGGAAAAAGAAGATGGAAGACATGAGCGGGAAGGAGGAGAAGAAGAGGGAAGCAATGAAAAGAAAGTAAAAGGAGCAAAAGAGGGAAAAGGGGAGCCATATTAGGTATGCTCATGAGAGAGCGGATGGAGATGACAAGGGAGGTTTTCGACTCGGTCACACCAGAAATGGGGTGTGACGAGTCCCTGCTTCGGATTTTGGCTAAAAGAATGGAGAGGCAAATCTTAAGCCTCCGCCATCCTTGCCCTGACCGAGCCATCTCAAGTTTTGTCAGGACATGGCATTTCTGGGAAAGGAAGGACTTGTTCATGATGGATTACTATGAGAGAAGTATTATTGAGTAGGGAGGAACCGGATGGAGGAAGTGAATTCTGAGAAGAACGTGAGGGATTTAGATATGAGAGAGTCACCCTCTGTCTTCTCTCTTTATATAGGGAACGAAGAAGAGGGTATGTGACACATTCAGATCCCCAGGGAAATCCAGAGTATAACGCGCCGTTTCGTTCTCCCACACCATCAGTAACCGTTGCATCTGGGAGGCCTCGTAAATGGGAAGACATTAAAGACACGCTGCAGATAACCACGCAGCATAACGGCAACGTGCGCAAATCCAGGAAAAACGGCTCGTAGACCGGTGCGTTCCTTGTGGAGGGGAAGAGTCGCCAGTGTTGATCAAGATCCGAAGAAAGTGAACGGCAATAAGGGCTTGACATCATCAAAATCCACCTGTCCTACCATGATGTTGGACAGCAGGATTTTGAGGGGCTAATGTGGGGTCCAATAATTTATGGGTCCGGCCCACACGCTTATGGGAAGCCCACCGGTCTTAAACGGAAGGAGGCCAGGGCCCAAGCTCGAAACTGGGAAACATGAAAATAGCCCGAAGACATAGCCGAGGACGGTCTCGTCCTCGGCAGGCCCAAAACCTCAGGGATAGTAATGGAATACGAGTAAGCTAGAAAGATCAGAAAATATCTTGGGGAAGTTGTCTTTAATGCCCTTCCCTGACATGACACTGCCCCTAGCAGAGCCGGGATCTTAGGCTTTATGGATCATCTACAGTAATTTTGGGATTAGACTGATGGGACAGATATCTGTCCTGGAAAGATCGACCCTACACGTGGACGAAGGACAACGAACGTAGGCTAGTATAAAAAGAATGTTATGTGATCAAAAGGAGGGCTCTCCGATGGAGCTTCTGAAAAAGACTTGATGAAAGAGAATGCCTGGAGAACATACGCCGGACACCACCTAAAAACCCGCCGACGGGTAACCGAGGACAACACCATCGCTCCTCGGACATGATCCGAGGAGCCAAATCCTCCTAGACACAAGATTGAAGGGCCTGAATATCCAGCCCAAAGCTTTATCTCATGTTGGTTCACCTAAAGTTCGGCCCGAAATGTCCCCCTGTGATCCAACGCTGGCCTTTTAATCCCACTCTCTACAAATATTATTGTGAGGGGCTTTCCGTGTGCGAGCCCAACATCGTTGTTGGGCCGTTAAAGATTTTGTGACCCCACAGGTTTTTTGAAGAAAAAAATAGAAAATATTAAAATATATTGTTACTAGGATTTGAACTCTAATGCTAACTCATTAAATGAGACAAATTCATCAAATTAAATGCGTATTTTCATTGACTTTTGAAAAATAGAAACTGAAAACAGTCTTTTGTATGTTTTCAGTTTTCTTCACAGATTGAGTTTTGAGAACAATTTTTTTTTTTTTTTTTGGTTGCCAAACAAGTTTTTTAGTCTCAAAAATAGAAAATTGTTTTTAAAAACAAAAAATAAGGAGAAAAAACAGTTATCAAACATACCGTAAATGTTTTATTGAATAAATTTATAAAATAGATAATTTGATGTTAGTGTTTTGTAAAATAATTGTATATATATAAAAAAAAGTACTTTTTTATAAAATGGAGAAATTTTTTTACACCTACTAGTACAACTGCTCTAACTAGTGTGCTTCCACAAGTCTTGGTCATGTTCTCTCCCTCCAAAAAACAGAAAAACGTTTTGGTTAAGTTGTTACGACTTACGAGTCCCTGCTTTCTACACGCACACCCAAAAAAAAAGTCACTAATTTTTTTTTTCCATTATATATTATATTATATTTTTAATGAGAGAAAAAATAAAATTCACTGCAGTTTCAAGACTTGCTAGTTACATTTTTTACGAGTATTGTTATCCATTCGTATATAATAGTAAAATGTGTAAAATTTACATAATTTAATTTAAAAATGATTAGTTACATTTTATATATAATTGTGTAAATTTTAAGTTTGCTATATAAGTAACTGTGTAAATTTACATTGATACTATTCATTTTACATTTAGTTATTTATTTTTTTTCTTCATGTATTTCAAGAATAAATGAAGAGAGTGGATAGTAGTTATTATATATGAAGAAATATAAACAATTAAAAAAATCATAAAAATTTGATATTTTTTTAATAAAATGTAGTGTAAAATAAAAAAATCTGATGTGATATATTTTCAGAAGTAAATATTTAAAATAGAAAAAAGTAAGTTTTTTTATACTAAAACAGACATTAATTTTTACACAAATTGAAGCGAATGCTCTAATATTGGCTAGACAACTAACTCTTGTATTGGCCAAGTCAGATATAGGAAGATGTGAAAAAGAGGACAATGTTTATCTCCAAACTAATTTTGAGAGAAATTTTTCAAACTTCCCTTATATCTTTTCATTGAAAATGAATTTTGAATATCTAACCGTTAAAATACACGTTCTTAGTATATCCTCCATACTTGTAAAATTTCAAGAAAATCATATATCATCAATCAAATGTTTAAATTTTTACAAATAAAAAATAAATTTATTGATCGAATATTAAATAGGATCCGATTTGAACGAAATTTTACATGTGTGTGAAGAATATAAAAAACATGCAATTTAACAGTGAGATTTTGAAACTTCAAATTCAATTAAAAAACAGAAGAGAAGTTTGAAATATTTCTGTCCAAATTACATTTTCCTGAAAAGAGACAATTTTTTTTTTTTTTCCATTTAAAGTTTTGGTAAAAGAAAAAGGGGAATGAATAGTGAGAGGAAAAAAAAATTGTCAAATTCTTAATATATTATTATCTAATTTTTTATTTGATAAATTGTAGGAGTAAAAATGTCAAATTTACTTCTACATATAATCTTCTCTATAATTTTTTCCTTCTGAAGTTTCATTAATGGTAAAACGAAAGATGAAGGGCTCTAAAAAAAGAAAAAGAAAAAAAAAAAAAAGGTTCATCCTTTCTTCTTTTCTACTACTATTAAAATTTGAAAAATTATAACCTATCTTCTATGTTTCCTCCATCCTGGGCCTAGTCTATGCACTTTATTCTGTACGAAATGCATTGAATAACATTTCTCATCAAAATATTGTAAAAGAGCATTGATTGGAAAAGGAAAATTTTACGAACCTAGTGAGGTAATGATTACAAGATTTATGATTAATAGAGTCAAAGATGCTTAACAAACCCCAACTACGATAACAATAAAAGATTCTTTGAGACAAGTAAATCAAGTTAATTGACAAAAACTGACCTTTCTAATTATTTATAGGTCATGCTAATAAGTGTCCTTAAGGCACTCGTTAATAATCTATTTTAGAAAAATGTTGATATCACTTTTAAGGGAAGTGAAAAAAATTTTCAAAATATTAATTAATTTATTTTTTCATTTTTTATAAAAACTTTTTTTAAATGGATTATTTAGGACACTCGTTAACTTTTTCCTTATTTATATGGATCATTTTCCTGTATTCTTCACCAAAAATAAATAAAAGTTACAATAATCACTTAAAATCTGAACTGATTCTTAAAAAACAAACTTAACTCTGAACCATTAATTTAGGGTCCGTTTGGATTGAGCTTATTTTTGCTGAAACTGAAAACTGAAACTGAAAACACTGTAGCAAAATAATTTTTAAATGTGTGAATAGTACCGTGGGACCCATTTTTAATGAAAAAGTTGATAAAAAGTGGAGTTTGTGGGACCCATGAACAGTATATAAGTCACTGTTCATGGCTGAAAAGTCAACAATATGCGGCTGGAGAAAAAAAAAAAAAAAAAAAAAAAAAAAAAAGGAAAACGCAAACGCAGTGAGACGTGCTATCCAAACGGGCACTTAGTATTGTTTTAATTTTAACTATTCATATAATTTTAAAGGGTACTAGATACCGGTTAAACAGGTTATATATATAAACAAAAAAGAAAAATTATCTTCAGGAGTACTGGTCTGCTACAGATTCATTCTTTCAAGCTACATCAGAACCGGTTCAGCACACACCTGCTGCACAACAACAGCCTCTGCTTTCGGCCTTCAGTGGGTTTATTAAAAATCAATGTAGATGGGGCTCTTTTTTCATCAAAGAAGCTAGCTGGGATTGGTGTTGTGATTAGAGATGTGGAAGGCAGACTAAAGGCCGCTTTATGCAGAAAAATTACAGCTCCATTGGGATCACTTGAAGTTGAAGCTAAGGCCTATGAGGCTCTAAGCGACTTACACTACCACCCTCTTCTGTTGGTGCTATTATGGAAGGCATTCATGAGTTAGGTGTTGAAATTGGTGTTATTCATTTCTCTCATGTACGCAGGACTGGCAATAAACCAGCCCATATTCTAGCAAGACAAGCTCAAAACCTTGTCAATGATGTAATTTGGATTGAAGAGATTCCTTGCTGTATTCAGCAAGTTCTTATCCAGGATGTATTTGTACTGTAATGTTGTTATAATAATAGTTTTGGTGTGTTTTCTATCAAAAAAAAAAAAAGAAAAACAAAGGGAAAGTAACAAATCAATGCTACGTCGACGCTTTTCTCTACCTCTGTCTCACGTTTGCCTCTCTAGATTCCTCTCCTCCAATCCAACCACAAGAATCGTCTGGCGTCTGCTAATCAAAACCATACCCACAAGAGAAGAACCAGACAGTGGCGCACCCACAACCTCACATCGGCGGCGCTTCTTCTCTTCCAGTCCAACTCGGCGGCGCCGCTCTCTAGCTTCTTCTTTTCCAATCCAACCTCAAATTGTTTTGTTTGAGTTTCGGTTCTTATATATTTGACAAATTAATCTTTACACTTTTGAGTATGGGATGTGAGACGTGAAACTTGAGTGAGACCTATTGGCTCAGCTGATTTAGGAACACATTATTATAATTTTCTTTAATAGTGAAATGTCGATGGGACATTTACTAGATATAAGATGATTTTTTTTTTTTCATCTGTTAGCCATTTTTGTTAAACTTCATTATTAGTTATTGTTATCACATTGTTAGTTTTTGGAATAGAGTTACTGGATTGGAATTTGTATTAAGTGATGTTTTTGTTAAACTTCATTATTATTTATTGTTTTCTCATTATTTTTGCTGAATTGATTTCAGTGTATTTTTTGTGATACTTAACCAGATTATGGCTGAGACTTTGTTTTTGCCTTCTCTTTATCACATTGTGCAGCGTCCTGTGGAGCACCCAGAGAAATTCTAGAAATTCGGAATGTCACCTAGAAAAGGGATCCTTTTCTAGAATGGTTCATATTCCATTGTGCCTAAAACTCATTTATATCTAAATTGCTAAACTATTATAATTTCACAATGGCACCTGATTGTTGATTTCTGCATTCTTCCTTGGACTTTCCTGTAGAGAAGTTATTTTAAACAAAAAGATCAGGTTGATCATGCTGAGTTGGATCACTTTGGTTGCACCTGAAAAAATGATGCTTCTCTTATTTTGTGTTCATCTTATACCCTTTTTTTTCTTCCCCTGAAATTTGTTGATTGCTCTTTTAGCTCAGTTCAAAAGGCTTATATTCTATTTTCATTCTTCCTTTTTCCTGTTTATATTCCGTGCAAATTTGGTAAAATAGTTAAGGCTCCTCCCTTACCTGATGGTTCTTGATATTTGTCTTTGTGGCAAACCTGTGAGGCTTCATATATTCCATTTCTTTTTCTTGCAGCTGGATTAAAACTTTGGCTCTGAGTTGTTGATATTTTACATTGTGTGGGTTACATAATTAAATCCTGTTTATTGATGGTCTCTCATTTTTCATGTAATATCTTAATTGTTGTTGCAGAGAGGAAGCAGTGTACACATTTAATTTAACGATTGTTCTTGGAGGACTGCTCTTCCACTCAAATACTGTAACTTTTATGCTAGGGGAGTTGGCTAATGGAAGTCCCAAGGCTGGGGATTATGAGGGAAACAGGCTACTTATAAATTATCATGAAAATTTGAAGAAGTTCAAAATTATTTATGGTTATTAGGAATGGAAAACACAAAAGTTCAAAATTTTTCATTTTAATTTACATAGGAATGGAAAACACAAAATTTCACTTACATACTCATCTGAATGTTGCTGAATATAGTCAGTCATTTGAGACCATAATTTTTGGGAAGGTTGGTCAGATGTGGGAAGGATGTCTCTCAGTAATCACATTTTCAGATTTGGGCAAAATGCATTTCAGGGATTCATATGAGAAACTGCATCTCATATTATTTTTGGTCAGTGCTCTCCACTTCCTGGCCTGGTTGCTTTGCAGAGATGTCCATTCTCATTTCTTGACTGAGGAGCAAGTGCTCTCCACTTCCTGGTCCGGTTGCTTTGTATAGTTAGGTTTTATATTTATCAAATCTTCAGTGACACGTCTGTTGAACTTAATGTATGCCTTTTTGGGTCACAATGGGGCAGGGCTTTCGTGTCCTCCATTACTGCATTTGCCATTTGGTTTTCAGTTCTCAAACATTGTTATTTATGGATGAAAACTTAAGTGATGAATTAAAAAAAGAAAAGAAATCTTTGGGTCTAATTGGCTATGAATGTTCAAATTTATGCATGGTTATTTTTACTACTACTACTACTACTTCTTCTAGGTAACTCTGATGTGACAAGGTAGTGTACGTTATGACTTTGAGATGTAACGTACTGTGTTCCTATAAGGTGGATCATGTTTAAGGAATTACTGAGAATTTGCATGTGTTATTAATCATGGCTGTTCTATTCCACCAGTCTTATGTTTTCTTTTTCAGGTGGTCAATAGTTGTCCGATTCACTAATCTTCGAACTTTTTTTCTTTCCTCTTTCAGGCTAGCCAGGAGTATAATAATTGAAGATGGCATTGAACCCAGGCTTACATGGAATGCTGATAGACCCCATTTTGTGTCTGTATATCTGGTGAATAGGGTCAGATAAAATATTAGTTTTTTGCCTTACTCTTGGAGTTAGAACCTATTTGTAACCTGCAAAATGGCTTATTTGGCATCAAACTTTCTCGGTGTACAATTTTATCTAAATAACAGCGCTTAATTACTCATATTACATGAAGTATTGTTAATGCATTCATGCCAAAATTTATTGGAATTACTAATTGCATTTGTCGCAGTTGAAAACTCAAGTTGAATAGGTCATACAACTTAACTAATGCCAACCCCTCTAGGATGTTATTGCAATATTTTTGTATGAACCCTTTGACATCCAATTTGCAAGCCGCTGATTTTGGCTTTTGACAGGGAATCAATTATACTTTGTTTTGCAAGCAGCTTCTTAATCTAGTTCATCACTTTGTCAGAATAAGCCAACAACAAGATTTGTTAAATAGCGATTGAATGCTTAAACTGAGCCAAGTTTTATGATTGCTTACAACGTAATCTGATATTGTCTTATGACTCTAGGTGCACCCCATAACTCTGGGCTAAGCATGGTTAGATTTTATCTGGCTTTTGAATCCAAATTTCCACAAGATGTCCCATAACTAAGGGCAATGCAAAATTTCCTGGTTGAACGCTCTTAGCATCCTCATCAATCAAACTACACAAATACACAACTGCCCCAGATCTCATAGGGGTTCCTCTCCCCCCAGATATATGGTTATACATAATTGTTAGAAAGTATATTATTTTTGAACAATTTTATCTGGAATAATTAGTTTATTATATCCAGCCTCCTCCAACACAAATTCCATGCAAATAAACCACCACAACAAAGCTTGCACGTCCAAAGCTTCACATATAATAATTTTTTCAGCTGTTTTTTTCTAGTTCACAGCTTGCACATCCAATGACAAGAATATCATTAGCTATTTTCATTAGAATGCATAATTTATTTGCTTCTCAATTTTACACTCTATTTTCCCTTCGTATCTGGGATATCAAGTTCTTCAAGAACATGCTTTGAGGCCTAAATTTGTTTTAGGTTTCATTTTCAAATTCTTCAAGAAAACACACTGAGGCCTAAATTGTTTAAGGTTTCAATTTTTTTTCTTCTTTAGAGTTCACAGTTACATCATTGTATGGTCTAAATATATAGCTTCTTTGGAATCATTTAGAGAAGCTAATGTTTCCTAACAAATAATGTTTGCTTTGGGTCACCATTTTTTTCATTGAGAAAATTTAACACCATAAAGACACCAAAAAAACTGAGATGTGTTTGATTAAAATACCCATGAGATGTCAAAAATCACTAAGTTGTTTTGAAAACCTCTAACATGACCAAAATATCTTTACAATCACTAAAAAAAAATCCAAGATATCACTCTAACATGGCCAAATTGAGTGGTAAAGACACCAAAAAAATTGAGATGTGTTTGATTAAAATACCCATGAGATGTCAAAAATCACAAAGTTGTCTTGAAAACCTCTAACATGACCAAAATATCTTTACAATCACTAAAAAAAAATCCAAGATATCACTCTAACATGGCCAAATTGAGTGGTTTTGACGCTATTATGGTAATCTTCAAAATATTTAGTATCTTAATCATTTTAGGAATTTTTAGCGCTACTTTGTTCATTTTTAGTGTTTTTTTTAATTATTAATTTTGAAAGTTTAAAAATGTATTTTAGTCATTTTACATGTTAATGAAGGTATTTTGGTAATATTTGAGGCATTGGGGTATTTTGGTATAATTCATTGTTAACATTTTAATTATTATCAAGATTGTTATGTATCGACAAAAGTACAGTCATATGTGATGTTGGTATTGCCTAATGTGACTAAAAAATAATAGGACTATTTTTTTTTTTTGAGAAGAAAATAATAGTACTATTGAATATAACAAAAGTATGATCATATGTGATTTGGTACTGCCCAATGTGACATTAGAACCATCAAATGTGAGAAAAGAATAATGGTACCACCAAATGTAACAAAAGTACAATAAGATGTGATGCTGGAACTGCCCAATGTGAAGATTAAACTGTCAAATGTGAGAAAAAAAAAATTAGAGTATCACCAAATGTGACAAAAGTACAGTCATTTTTTTTAGGTTCTAAGCATATCTAAGTAATTTTTTAGGTTACGGCCTCATTTCAGTCATTTTTAGGTTTCAAGGTCATTAAGTTATTTTTTAGGTTCTAAGGGTCTTCTGGTAGTTTTAAAGGGTTTCGAAAGTATTTTGGTCATTTTCAAGTGTTATGGGGTATTTTTGGTCATTATTTTAGGTTTTTTGGTTATTTTGATTATTTTTTATGTTTTAGGGTAATTTTAGAATTTTTTTTAGGTTTTAGGGTCATTCGGTCATTTTTTAGGTTCTAAAGGCATTTTGATCATTATTTAGGTTCTAAGGGTATTCCAGTAATTGTTGAAGGTTTCAGAGGTATTTTGGTCATTTTAAGTTTAATGAGGTATTTTGGTCATTTTATAAGTTTCAATGGTATTTCAAATTTTTTTAAGGTTTCAGGGTTATTTTGGTGATTTTTAAGGTTTTATGGGTATTTCGTTAATTTTTTAGAGTTAAGCTACATTACGGTCGTTTTTTAAGTTCTAAGGGCATTATTGTCACTTTCTAAGTTACAAGGTCATTTTAGTCATTTTTTAGATTTCATTTTCATTTAGGTTTTTATTTTTTATTTATTTTTAGTATCTAAGAGTATTTCGATTATTTTTTAGATTTAAAGAGTATTTCAGTCATTTTGTAGATTTTAGGGTCATTTCGGTCATTTTTTAGGTTTTAAGGATATCCCAATTATTTTTGAGAGTTTCGAGGTTATTTTGGTAATTTTTAATTGTTAGAATCCATAATTATTAGGTAATTCGATGGGGTTGGGCTGGGTTGGCTACACTCATATATAATGTTGGTATAGCTTAATGTGACAATGGAATTGTCAAATGTGAGTAAAAAAAAAAAAAAAAGAACCATTGAATGTGACAAAAATACGGTTTTAGGGCCACAAGCTAACCCACGGCCCAAGAATAAGCCAGATAGTGGCCCCACGAGCCCATTACAATTGATTTGTTAGAGAATGGATAGGATATTGACTAAATGAGTTAAAGTTAATCACAATGAGTAAAGACGCTAATGAAATGACTAGGATCACAAAATTATGAAGAAAAAATGATCCTCGATCAAGCCCGAGGAGTGTCTGTTTTATATATGTGTATTACTTTCTCTTTTTAACAAGTACTTCTATTCTTGGTTACCAAGCTTTTCTCTCTCTCTTTTCCTCGATCCCCTACATAAGGATCTTCATTTTCCTTTTATATTTACACATAGATTATCCTAGTCCCACATCTAGAGAACTGAGATTGTATTTCCAAGTCTTCTGTCTCATTTGGAATGTACTAGTAAGCTCCTGCCTTGCAATCTGAGCTGTGCCATCACTATTCATGGTCATTTCCTCATTAATGCGGCCAGATGAGTATTTGTCTTACATTTAATGCGGAGTGGATAGCTTCTACACCCTTCTCCTTTCATCCTCCTCATAACCTATGCCAAGTCTACTTTCTTCCTTTAGTGATATTCTAACTTTATGCATTTATCATGGTTACTACTCGTCCCCAAGGTCAGCTGGTGCTCTTCCTGTGGTTATCCAGTGCTCGTCCTCGAGGTCTAAGGTGTATCCTTGGAAATCATCTTGGCAGTTCATTTAAATGGGATAAAAGATCCTCGCCCACATAACGGTCATATGTGATATTAGTAATGCCCAATGTGATGATGGAACTGTCAAATATGAGAAAAACAAATTAGGGTACTATCAAATGTAACAAAAGTACGGTCAAAAGTGATGTTGGTACCGCACAATGTGAGGATAGAACCGTGATGAAAAAAAATAAAGGAAACATCGAATGTGACAAGAGAATTGTTACATGTGATGTTGGAACTGCACAATGTAAGGATGAAACTGCCAAATGTGAGGAAAAAAAAAAAAAAGAGAACCATCGTATGTAACAAAAAGACTGTCACATGTAATATTGGAACTGCACAATGTGAGAATGGATTAGTCAAATGTGAGAAAAAAGTAAGGAAACCACCGAATGTGACAAAAGAATTGTCATATATAATGTTGGAATTGCACAATATGAGGATGAAACAGTTAAATGTGAGAAAAAAGTAAGGGAACCACCAAATGTGACAAAAGAACTATCACATGTAATGTTGGAACTACACAATATGAGGATAGAACCATCAAATGTGAGAAAAAAATAAAAATAAGGGAATCACCAAATGTGACAAAAGAATTGTCACATGTGAAGTTGGAATTGCACAATATGAGAATGGAACCGTCAAATGTAAGGAAAAAAGAAAGGAAACTACCAAATGTGACAAAAGAATTGTCACATATGATGTTAGAATTGCATAATATAAGGATGAAACTATCAAATATGAGAAAAAAGTAACTTAATATAGCAAGTTACTTACTAGTAAGTATCGTACCTCATTTTTTTAAGGGGATTATCGTACCTCATTTTTTATTATTATTATTATTAGAAAGTTTATTTCATTAAACTAGATTTTGTATACGAGTGGTGGTCATGTATATCACAGTTACCAAAAAAGTACCACCAAAAAAAAAAAAAAAGTGCACCAAGGTCCAAGTTCCAACATAACTTTTCAGCAAAAGAAAAGAAAAAAAAAAGAAAAAAAAAAAAGAAAGGAAAAGTCCAACATAACCTTTTTTACAAAGAGTAATAAGATGTAAATGATAGGCAAAGATAATAAAAATGAAGTTACATTAATTACTTATTATCCATCAATCATAGCTAAATACTACCATTTTAATACATGCTTCAGTTCATTTCAACATGTTTAACTAACATATTTACTTGATCTATTTTGTATATGAATTAGGGCCTTATACCTGCAATTGAGATGCTGTTCCCAACTTGTGAGCATAGGTATTGTGTGAAGCATATCTATAATAATTTTAAAGTGAATCGTAAGGGCTTGGAGTTGAAGGATGCACTGTGGAGATGTGCTGGAGCCACAACAATCAGGGAGTTTGAGAGAAGAATGCAGGAAATGAAGGATTTGGATGTCAAGGCATGGGAGTATCTTACTGACATCAACCTTACACAATGATCTAAGTCTCACTTTAGTAGTAGAGTTTTGTGTGACTGTTTAGCTAATAACTTGAGTGAGTCTTTTAATGCCATGATCTTAGAAGCTAGGGATAAGCCAATTTTAGCAATGTTAGAGTGGATCAGAGTTAGGCTCATGACCAAACAACACAAAAAGATGAAATGTATAGCAAAATACACTGGAAATGTGTGTCCTAATATTCAAGACAAATTAGAGAAGTTAAAACATGAATCTATACCTTTTAATGCTACTTTGGCAGGCAACTTCAAGTATGAGGTTGATAATGGTTGTGAGAGACATGTGGTTGACTTGGCTAAGAAAGCATGCAGCTGTAGGATTTGGGATTTGACAAGACTTCCTTGCCAACATGGGATCTCTACTATTGTTAAGAACCTGGAGAAAGTGTAGGACTATATGCATCCTTGTTACTTGAAAGAGACATTTGCTAAAACTTACAAAGAGATAATACAGCCAATGTTTGGCCAGTCTGAGTGGGTTGAGACTAACCAACCTGATCATGTTGCTCCTCATGTGTATAAATCACCTGGCAAACCACTAAAGCAAAGAAAAAGAGATCCTGAAGAGCCAAGGAACCCTTATAGAGTTTCTAGGATGAACAAGACAATCAAGTGTAGGAAGTGCAAGAAAGAAGAACATAATGCAAGAGGGTGCAAGGTAGGCATCATTGGTGAAACTCCATCACAAAGAAGAGATGGACTTGCTAAATCAAAAGCTGTAAGTATTTCCATGCTTTGAACTATATTCATTTCCTCAAGTATTTCATGTGTATGTAACTTGTACTACCCTCTTTGTAGGCACAAGGTAGTAAATTTACAAAAACAAAGCAAATTGCAACACCTCAAACTGCATCTCAGCCACCAAGTACTAGATCTCAGCCTACATACAGAGCTTTTGGTCAAACTGCATCTCAACCTGCACCAAACAATAGATCTGAGGCAGCAACTCAACCTCCAACTAGATCTAGGGCCAACTGGTTCTCTTCTTCCTCACAACCAAGTTTCCATACCCCTAGAGAGACATGGGATTCTTTACCATCTCAGGCACCTCTGCTTTCTTCTATTTTATTTATTTTTTTCCTCTTACTTGCTATTGTTGGAACATCTTGCTAACTATTGGATTTTGGTTATGCAACCAAGTGCATCTGTGGGCACTAGTGGTGTACCAAGTCAAGGAAGTGGTAGTGGTGCTGCTAGGGGGTTTAAAGGCAGAAAGTTTCAACCAGTTGGTAGAAAGGGCAAGAAGGTAGCTGGCAAGGGCACTAAAAGCAGTAAATGAAGATGGAAGATGTTGAAGTTTCAACCACTTTTTTTGTTATAGTTCCCATGTTCAATGTATTTGCTTAAGCATGGTCAAGTGTCAAAAACAATATTGGCAATTTTGGTTGGAAGATGTGTATGTCTGATGTGTGGTGTACTAGTAGTTGGGTTTTGGTTGGAAGATGTGTAAAGTCACAGGATGTGCCAAAAACAATATTGGTAATTTTGTATGCATGTGACATAAAGTCACAAAGATTGTCTTCACTTTTATCAATGTTAATGTGCATTAACATAGGATAAAGTATTTTGTTGTGTTGTGCTTGTCTTTGGTTTTGGTGGATTTACACGGGACTATGTGTTTTGCTTGTCTTGTGCTTTTGGTGGATTTACACAGGTGTATGTATTCACACAACAAATCATGTGTATATGTAAAACATGTTCCATTTATGGGCAAGTGTGCATTGACACAGCAAATCTTGTTCCATGTTTCATGTTCCATATATATTCCATTTATGGGCAGGGCAGGTGTGCATTGACACAGCAAACATGTTCCATGTTCCATATATAAATCTTGCATTGACACAAGTGTATGTATTGAACCAACATGTTCCATTCATGTTATTAACATTTCCACATAACACTTTGTGCCAATATATATCAATCACAGAATGAAGTAAAAAAAAAAAAGAATTATACTAAAGAATATTTGCACTAAAACAACACTTTCGATTTCAGGAGATAGATACAATAATCAGGGACTTTGTATTTCAATTACCCAATAACATTTCAACATCCCCCCCAAGCATCATGGCATATTAAGGTTCCTCACCCTTACATTGTTGTTCACTGAGGCAAAACACAACAACAACATTACAAAAATGAAAAATAGCCATGACAAAACTAGTGCCACCTTGTACAATCTCTCACTCTCTCTAACCCTCTTAAGTTTCTCCCTAGCTTCTACATAAAACTCATGCGTTTCTCTTTCCCTCCGGTTAGATCTTTCTTCCATTTTCCTAGTTGTCATTTCTCTCTTATTTGCAAGTTGCAATTCATTCTCAAGCATACTTATCCTTTCACGGTCATTCTTACAAGTTTCGTTATCCACCCACTGAAATGAGCCACATTTGGGACCAACCTGATCATTACAATTGTAACAATTAATTTCACAGTTCACAATTAATCACAACTAATAATTCAATTCAATTCAAATACAGCGATGTAATTGTTTCTTACATTAAATTGATTACAACCGAGGAATCTTCTTCCATAGTTACCAGCTTTTCGACTTGTTTGTAGGGCACAATTCTCAAGGGTACATAAATGATCATCTCCGGCACGGTAGAAACCACTAATTGTAGAGCCATTGCTAGTTGATGAAGACATAGCAAAAAATTGTTACAAGCTTATAGACCAATAAATCTGTTACAAGTGGCATAGTTCAAATTTTCAGCATGTGTGACAGCATAAACCATTGTTAACACTTATCAAATTAAGTAAGATAAACTCACATTGAAATCCTACATTAATGCATTGCAAACAAGAACCTTTGTAAGAAACACCAAAATTCCAAGAAAGAAGCAATCATAGATTGACAATTTGACCATTTAGTGTTGCCATCTGGCTTTAATTTGTGGTTTTAAGAAGTCTGTCTACATTTTCATGACTCCTGAATTTTGGATTAGACTAAAGTATAATGTTTCTTTGTGCTTTGAGGTGAAAGTAACAAAGGTTGGTAGTTTTTCCCATGAGCATGACATTTTGACGCAAAGTGACTAAATCATAGAATAAATCTAGACATACTTAAATTTCTCTTAGGAATAGGGGTATTTAGTAGTTGAATTTGAGGACAACCAAGCCTCCAAAAACAGGGGAAGAGATGTGAATAGAGAGAGAGAGAGAGAGAGAGAGAGAGAGAGAGAGAGAGAGAGAGAGAGAGAGAGAGAGAGAGAGAGAGAGAGAGAGAGGATTGAGAATTTGGAATTAAGAATGTTCATCTGATACATGCCAATCCTCACCACACTACTCTAATACCTCCCACTGTCTAACTGCCCAAAGCCAGCTGTCCATATCCTAACTAACTAACCATATTAACTAACTCTCATGATATACAATATTGGTGTGGAGAATACAAGTATATATTGCCAACTAAGCAATTATAATTATCATCTATAGTACAATATCACTGTACACTCTGGCAGCACTAATGGATGCACACCTCATCAGCTACACCTGCATGCCTCATCAGTAACTCATGCATCCTTCATCAGCAACTCACACACGCACCCCACCAGCACCACACATGCAACACCACACGCACAACTAATCAACACCACATGCACACCTCAGCACCCAACTAAGTAACACACTTACACACTTCTAACAATTTCGCAGTTTGTTAACTTGTGTTAGTGGACACTTTTTGCCCACCTATTAACTTGACCCACTACTTTTTGTCAATTACTCATAATTGTGAAATTAAGCATGAACATGGTTGTGTTCATAGTATTGATGGTTGGAATCTTACTGGGTAATAGAAGAACATAGTTGTATATGATAGGGGAAGCTAAATGAATAAAAACCCAAGTACAATGATTAGCCAAATAAAACAGAGACTTTTTAAGTACCATTAGTACAATTAAAATGCAACCAACAGCCCCACATTAATGAATACAAAAAAAAAAAAAACAAAAACAAAACAAAACATAGATTTGCATTTAAATTGTCCTTGCAACAACCCAATTTTGAAAAAATAAATAAAAATTTAAAACCCTAGGTTTCAAAAAATTAGATGAACAGAGCATATGAAAGTAAAAAACCAAAACTTGAAGCTCAGCCAAGCAACAGATGAAACCAGAATCAAGAGAAAACAAACGGATCAAATACAAAAAATCAAAAATATAATTATTGCACAATGAACTCACCCGAACTCACCCAAGCAACAAATGAACCCAAAATCAAAGCTCCTTCTTCCTCGGGTTACTTGCACGATCAAAGCCCAGATGGTTCTCGGTCAAGCGAAGCACATTGCATTGTGTAGGATCTTCATTTGGTGAGCAAGTTGGGTTGGATGGGAGTGAGTGATTTTTGGGAGTGAGAGTGTTTTGATCTAGATGGGAGTGAGTTTTTTACATAACATGTGTTAGAGTAACGGTGAGGGGAGAGGTGGGTTACGGCACAGTAACGGTGGGAATCACAAAGTGTCAAAATTTAAATCACGGGTAGGCACATCAAATTAGAGGCAAACCACAGGTGGGTAAAGTGTAATTATCCCAAAAAATAATCTGCACAAGGTTCAAGTGATCGAGTCTAATATTTGATCGATCGAGCCTTGCAGATTTAGTCCAGAAAATTCTGCAATCATTCGATTCCAGCTTTACACATAAACACACTTTAAGCAAGCCTAACCTAGACTCTATGTTTTGATCATGGTTTGCCAACATAATACATAATAAAGTTCTAATACATTTAGTTCCTAAAGTCTTAGAACCTAATAGTCCATATAGCAATGAACTAAGTTCCATTGATATAAAGAATAGATAGAAGAAATACGACAAAACTAGATTACAACAACATACCGCAGAAAAAAAAAACTGCTAGCGTTAATTATCTAGATCCCGCAAGAGCAAAGAGGTCACAATTAATACAGTTTGAACTTGGAAGAAATGCATAATGATCAAGACCTGAAAACCACAATTCAACTAGGTAATTCACCTATAAAAAAAACTAGGTAATACACCAACTAATTACCAATGATACATCTAGTTTTAACAAAACTAGGTTCAAGGATTCCCCTTGAACAACAATGGGCCATGTCTAAGATATAATTAATTCTTAAAACGAACTATGTCACCATCACGAGTTCTAATTAACTTCTCATTTATTAAGTTGTATTAAGCTTTCCTATGTTTTAAGCCGACCTCCATGAATATGATTGTTCCTTTGGAGCAAAGATGATAAAGAGCAGTTTCCCAAGCCACTATACATAGGACTCCCCTCATAACTCTTACCGAGGCAGTTATTTAAACCCAAATCAACTATCTCATCTGTACGGCACCGAGCTCCCAAAGCCCATACTGGCCTTGGGCCTAGACCCATCTAGGCCCCGGGCCCAAGCCCATACCGGCCTTGGGCGCAGGCCCAGCAGAAAGTTCCAGTTACCTTATGCCCTTCTTGAAACTGCCTTAGAGCAAAAACAAGTTTTGGGTATTAAGTTCCCGGGGTTGACCGGTTAATCTTTCCCGGTAGAGCGCATGAGTCATATCCGGGAAGGTCATGATATGCACGGGAACGTGAGTTGCCGAACATAATCGGTGAAAATGGAACCAAGTTCCAAGATCATAAATGCTGCACCGCCCTTTCACCTAAACAACCACTTTAACCAGATAATACTGGACCTTCAATAGCACTAACGGTGACTGTAATCATGATCTCCCCACTAACCTTGGCTATAAATAGAAGAAAGTTGGGAGAAGAAGGGGTTCAGAAAAATTGAGAGAAAATAGTCTAGGAGAGAGTATCAACTGAGTGTTGCTTTGAGTCTCTCTGCCGAGAACGACCCATTGTAGGAAATCCTTAAACCCACTACAAATAAATTGTGAGCCCAAGTGATCTAAGGCCCAGAATTCTTGTACTTGGTTCTTACATCATCCCAATTGGTTACAGGTTTACATCAAGCATAAACCTCATAATCAGAACCCAAATTCTTCTAATTAAAGAGCAACTGAAAAACAAATGATGACGACTTTCAAGACAATTAATACCAAAGTCATAAGTTGTATCACCTAAAAGGATATAATTGTATTCTGCCTACAAATGACAATTTCCTTTTTCTTTTTCTTTTTTTAATTTAATACAAGATATAAATTTTATTTTAATATAATCTAAGTATATATGTGTGTAATGCTTCCTTTTAGAGATTTGAACTCTAAGTGTATTTGTGTGTGTATAAGTGTATATATATATATTTTTTTCCTTATTTAAAAAAAAAAATTATACAAGATAGAAATTCTATTCTAGCCTAATCTAAGTGTATGTGTGTGAAGCTCACTCCTGAAGACTTGAATCCCAGCCTTTGCCTCCTCCCCCATCACCACACCCCACAAGCACTTATACCTGTGGAATGACCATTACACCAAAGGTTTGTTGTGGTCAAATGACAATATCTTAAATAAGGTAAGAGCAGATCATTCATTTATTGAGAGAGAGAGAGAGAGAGAGAGAGAGAGAGAGAGAGCAATACTATTATATTAACTTTCGGTTAAATTGCATATTTGGTTAATAACTTCTTACGTTTGTTTCAAAAATATTAGTTTTGTTGTAGACGTAAAATGTTAATTCAATACACAAAAAGAAATGTTACATTCACAACATTTTCAAAATACTTTCACAAAAAATCATAAATGACAAATTATTATAAGGCCTGTTGCTTGTGGGTAATAAAGTAATTTCAGTAGTGAATTCAAATTAAAAACTTGTAACAACTTCCAACCTAAAATTTTTTGTGAAAATTTTATTGATCCAGAACTTCTCATAAACAAAATGCATGAAACTAAGATCACTTAATTTGATGAAGTGAAACTTATAACATAGCATGAATTTCATTTATTAAGTTAATATCTTTTTATTCATTGAATATTAAAATAAAACAGGGTAACGGGCCAAGAGGTTGAGTAACTTGAGTTCCCCTAGGCCTAGTTCCCTAAATCCCCCTCCATCTAAAGCAGCCACGTAATAAAGGGATAAAAATAATTAAAATGTAAAGCAAAACATGGGAACGAAAGTCTTTGAGGTTGAGCTTCGAAAGCGCTTTTGTTTGTATAATTTGCGCGTCTCATAGGGACGCAATGGTGGCACAGCCAGCTATATATAATGTAGTAGTGGGTCCCTAATACTTTTCATTTTAATCCCCTACGGTCCAAATTCATATACCCTCCAAGATCCACCAATACCACATCATCTCTCTCAGCATTACAGTCATTTCTCACCCTCACTAACACCATTTTAGTCTTCAGCGTAAGTAAAGCTTGAACTTACTTCCTTACAACATGTATCACTTTCTTGTTAGAAATCTGCTACCGAGCTGATATGGTTTGCTTTCAAAATTAACTACTTGTATTCAAGCTTTATATACCATTCTTGCTTGTCATGTAAGTAAAGTCATAACTTTTTCCATATTAGCAAAATACAGACTTGATCACACCAATTCTTCTATTTGGTAACTTATTTCCAGTTCGCAATGGGATGTAAACATAAAGACAATGCCTCACTAGCATTATTGAGGATTTTTTTTATCTTTACAGTAATAGTCATTGTACATGGTCTATTTAATCGGCAAGAACCATTTCATGGACTGTCTATCTAGATAGGCAAGAGTCTTGGTTTCTTTAGCTTATTGATCATACAACTACTTTGCAGTTTTTTTTTTTTTTTTTTTTTTTTTTTTTTTTTTTTTTTGAGGAAGTTGCGATTCCAAATCAATCTCTTAAAAGTTAGATTCTTAAGTTGCTTGTTTTGAGCCAAAATGTAGATGTGCTTTCAGTTCCATAACTAAACTACACCAAATTCCATGTTTTGGGATGCTATTTTCTCGTTATATCATTTTCACACGTAATGACCATTCACTTCTTTTTCCTGGTAAGAACTGTTTTCTTTATTTCACACCTTTTCTTTACCAGATGAAGCTCTGCTTACATTGGCCCTTATTTCTAAACGCATTACATATAAAATTAATTTGGTACCATGTTACTCATTTAGATAGATTACCTCATTTTGGCAATCATGTTTGAAAAGTGTATCTTGTGTAATCATTATTTAAGCTTATCGCGTTTTTATCTTGCAAATTCATGTAATTCGTGGGTCTGGAAATTTCCCATCATCTTGCTTAGGAAAAACTTTCTATCAATTAATCAAGAATATTGATAAAAGTTTTGTAGTAAAATTGAATGGCGCTGACTGCTAAGCCTAGTTTACTGTTTACGTAAATGAAATGGCTGGCAAGACTTGCCCTACTTGTAATTTTAGATTATGCAGATATGCCTACTTTCTAATGAGTTCTAACTCGAATGGCACTTCCTCTCTTTATATATGTGTATGTGTGTGTGGTATATTGTTAGAATAATAGTTAGAAAGATTAAGTTTATTATTTCCTAATAATTTAAGCTTTGGGGGCAAATGTCACTACCTCCCTTTAAATGAGTTAGCTCAAATAGATCTCTCTCTCTCTCTCTTGTAAGTACAAATGGCACTTACCCTCCTTAAATGTTATGTCCACTAAAAGAGTAAAAGATGAAAAATCTCACATATTGGACCCTACTTACTAAGTGGGAGTCTAAGTTTATACATAAAAGGGGAGTGTTAGAATAATGATTAAATTCACTATTTCGTAACAGTTTAGGTTAAGTGGTAATTTATAATGTGTGGTGTCAGGTCAATCATGCATTTTTAAACCTAACAAACCCAAAGCTACCTAATTCCATTAATTTATCTCACTAAAATTTCCAGTTTTCTTGCTTAATAAGCTATTATGACTTTGTTGATCAATATTTGTTTGTTTTTTACAAGTTGATATGTATATATTTGAAAAGAAAGTGGCAGGTTACTAGTTGAAATATAAAATTTAAGTTTCCATTATCATCACCTTATATTGAGAAATGGTTGTTGGGGTTTCAGTCTAAGACTTTGTACATTAAAATAGGCACCCTATTGACTATTGTCATATGTAATTGATCATCAGGTCTGGAACACGGGAAGTTGGATGGAAATTGGTAATAGCATCAGTCACTTTGGAATAGTGAGTGCCCAAGTTGTATTTGTTCTGCTGCTGTTTACCCTCACAAATGTATACACAAAAGATATCCAGTGCAGTTCAGCACTCGAATCTTCTCAGAAAGCAATGTAAAAAGTCACATCAGATTAAGATATTTGGCACCAAAGTGAGCTTCATGCTTTCCTTCAAGGTGAGCTTTTTCATTCTTATTACAGCGGCTTTTTTGGGATTTAAGAGCTGTTTCTCATTTGGCATCTTCGTCATTGCTTCCCATAAGTGCTTAACTGCTTATTGTCTTTGTGTAAGGACTTCATAGTAATGGGATTTTCCAGATGTTCCCGTTCATTGTGCAATAGTTTAGCATGTTTATAACAGGGCTTGCTTGGTTCATTGTATCTTCAAGTTATCATATCCGCAGATCATTTATCAATATTAATCGTATTAGTATACCGTTAATGTGGTATAAATTGCAACCGCATTTGTACAAATGCATTGATTAACTATATAAAATTACAATTATTAAGATTGAAATTGAAGCAGAAAGAAAGAAACTGATGACCTCAGGTCCAACCCCTTATAAAATGCTTATTAAGTCCCAGTTGAAATGAAGCAGGTCCAACCCCATATGCGATGCTGTTTGCCGAAGAGCATCTTTAGTTATACCTAATTTTCTTGAAACTTTGGAGAGTGAACCTATAAAATTGAGTTACTGGGATGCTTTTTTTTTTTTTTTTTTTTTTTTTTTAAGAGCTATACTGTAGCTCTGTAAACAAAATTTTTGAGTATGTAGAGAACTTCGAATTTGAAACTGTGAAAAAGTAATGAGATGAAAGTGAAGGTTAATAGAGGATCTCGTGTTTTTTTTTGTTTTTTATTTTTTTATTTTTTATCCTCTCTGAATTATGATTTTTTCTTGAATTGCCGTGAGAAAGGGGAAATGATGTGAAAGCAAAGAATTTTAAGTTTGAATTGGAACCGACACATATATATACTTTCGACAAAATGCAGAGGTATATATTGACTATTGTTATATAATTTAATTGGGTAGCTTTTTCTAAGCTTCAATAATTTTTTCTCCGAATAAAATACTATTTAATGAGTACCATACATTCTATTCATAATTTTGGAACTAGTGTGCTTCCACAGGTCTTGGTCAAGTTCTTATGACTTACGAGTCCCCGCTTTCTACACAACTTCCGCCAATTTCGGGTTTTTCTTTGATCTAATTTTGTCTTATCATATGACTATGGATATTGGTGTCGAAAATTGATATGTCGATAATATTTTTACAACATTTTTACAATAAATTTGAAATAAAAAGTTGTTACTAGTTATTATTGGTGAGCAAAAATATAATTTTAGTGGTGACTTGTAAATTTAAATTAGAACTAATAATAATTTACCATCTAGAATTTTTTTGAAAAAATATTTTTAAAATATTGTGAATGTAGTATTTTTTAAAGAGCTTTTCTACCCAAGACAAGGGTAATCCCTAAAATAAAAAGAAAAAAAAGAAAAAAAGATGAGTAATTAGACTTTCTAGACCCTTACCCAAAAAGAAGTCACTATTTCACCTTGCTAGTCAATGAAAGTTTAAATATTTCTAACAACATTGATAGATAACTTGTGTACTGGCCAAGGTAGAGGAAGGGTCCAGGAAAGATGTGAAAAAGAGACAATTATTTTTTTGGTAAGAGAGAGAGAGAAAGAGAGAGAGAGAGAGAAAGGTGAGAGGAACAACAAATATTAGTGCCAAATTCTTAATATATTATTATATGAATTTTTTTTGGGATAAATTGTAGGAGTAAAAATGTCAAGTTTACTTATACATATTGTGGGGTATAGAAATTTAATAAGGTAATAGTGCCACGTGTCATACCCAAGGTCGAGGAAGCCATTACCGTTCCAAGGAGTCTATACACTCGGACGGTAAAACCAAAGGGGTTAGCCCTGATGTGATTGGAGGAATGGTAGCTGCCACCACATTTATTGCGCCTCACCAACCCTCTGGCCGCATTTATGTGGAGAAAACTCCTGAACAGTGCTGTCTTGGTTGCCAAAACTCACAGAAGACTGGGGAGGGCATCTAATGGGACAAGCACTCAAGTAGTGGCCTGCATAATCAACAAATTGAGGGACAAAATCAGCCAAAAGAGGATATATAATGTAAGAGATCCTCCAGGGATGGGGGATTAGGGAATCTATAGAGAAAACACAATAGCAACAAAAACTGAAATTGTATCCAAGTCTAAAAGAAATATATTCAAGGACCACTCTCCTTGGAAGGATTTTGTTGGGGAAGGATTTCTTTGCATAGAGTTTGTCTTTCTTTACTTTTTTACTATCCTTAATCCACTGTGCAAGTTGCTCAATCCATTGAATCCTAGTTTTTAAGCCTACTCTCTACAAATTCATTGTGTTGGGCTCTTTGGGCCCTAATCCAGCTATTTCTTGGGCTTAGGATCCAAATCGCTCCCTTACAATTGGCGCCGTCTGTGGGAAGGTTGGAGCTTTAGTGAGATCAACGTCTAGCTATGGTAGGTTCAGGATCCAACCGGGAGGAGTCTATTGGTTCTCAACGTCAATACCAATTTCTCAATCTTGAACAAAGGAGGGACCACGAGGTTAGTGTGCACACCACGCATATGTAGGAGCCAGTCTCGAGGCGGGAGTTACATCTCTCATAAGGAGAATACTAAAAGCATGCAATTGGAGATTGACTGTCTTCGCAGGAGGCTACGCCACGAGCGACGGAGAAGGACTCCCTCAGATTCTGATCTTTCTTCTAATGATGATAGAGATGGTAGTTACAGGCCCAAGTCAAGGACTCTCCCCAATGAGTCTTTTTCGTGTGATGAGGATCACCATTACGAGCGCAAGAATAAGAGCCCATCTCGCAAAAGCCTAGTAAACGATGCTCTGAGTAAGGTGTTGAACCAAATTTCCAAGTCACCTTTTACACATAGAATTGAAAGTGGAAAGCTTCCTCGCTGGTTTACTCAGCCAACGTTCACCATGTACATGTGAGCCACTTCAACCAAAAAATGGCTGTACACTCCAAGAATGAGGCCTTGATGTGTAAGGTGTTCCATCTAGTTTGGGGCCTGTGGTGATAAGGTGGTTTGACGGCCTGAGGGAAGGCTTTATCAACTCCTTTAAGGAGCTTACTTTGGCATTTGGGGCTCGTTTTGTTACTTGCAGCAGGGTTCCTCGGCCTTTAAACTCCTTATTGTCTATGACCATACGGGAGAGAGAGATCATGAAAACATATTCTGATAGGTACTGAGAGATGTTCAATGAGATTGATGGTAATTTTAACGACGTGGCCATAAGGACTTTTAAGGTCGGCCTACCCGTTGAGCATGATTTGAGAAAATCTCTGACAAGGAAGCTTGTTGGGAGCGTGTGTCAACTCATGGATCGTATTAACGAGTACAAACAAGTCGAGGTGGATTAGCAGCAAGGAAAGGGAAAGGCTAAGGTGATCCCCTAGGAGTGGAGGGATTTCAGGTCGGATAGGCACAATAGCAATTGACCCTAGAGAGATTTTGTAGGGCACCTTGGCTCGGCTACCACCCAGATGGTTAGTACTATATTCCAAGAACCCGTGTATCAGGTTTAAAAAAAAAATTAAGAACCAACCATACTTTAAGTGGCCAACTAAAATGGGAGGAGACCCCCCGAAGTGCAACCAGTCTTTATTGCCAGTACCACCAAGAACGAGGGCACACTATCGAGAATTACAGGACTTTATGGAGCCATCTGGAACAATTGGTTAAGGTGGGAAAGTTGAAGTAATTCGTGTATCAACCCAACGGACAGGGCGGTCAGGCAGGTCGGAGGCTCAAAGAGATGCTTCTATAAGACCACCTCTAGGTATAATCAGTGTCATTCTTGCTGCTTCGGGAAGGACTGGTTCTCAGCCATCTAGGGTGATGTCTATAGCTCGGCCATCTGCAAAGGGCTCGTCCCTTGATCCGAAGAGGAGTAGAATGGAAGTCTAGTCGGCTTTGAGCTTTTCGGATGATAATAAGGTTGGAACCTTGCAGCCACATGATGATGCCCTAGTGGTCACCCTTGTTAGGGACATATTTTTATGTAATTAGCATATCCTTTGACAAAACGCACTTTACTTATATTTGAGTAAATCTAAGAAGGTTCAAGATGATCATTACAAGTGGTTAAATTGAAGACATGAAGATTACTCAAGAACTGCTCAAGAAAAGTGCAATCTGTAGGTCTCAATACCTCCTCGACAGAAGCTCGATTTGTCAAGATTCATTAAAGCTCGACACATATCTCGATTAATCGAGCTTACGGGATTTAAACTATAGCCAGTAATGTTTTTATTTTAAAAGGCTATTTGTTTGGGTTTGTATAATCATTATAGGACTAGGAAAACCCAAGGTTTATGGGTTTGTATAATCCTTATTGGACTAGGAAAGCCCAAAGTTTGTGTAAACCTATTTGGAATAGGAGAGCCCATTAAGTTCCTATTTAAAGAAGGTAGAAAAAGAAAAACCTAACCCTAGAGAGCTTCATAAGGTTTTCTTTTTGAAACCCTAGCCTCCTTCTATAAAAGAAAGAGTTTTTGCTGCGTTTCTTGTACGTCTTTGGGTTTTGTAACCAAGCAAAGTCTCTTGCACCAACATTGAAGATCTTATTGGTGTTTCTATGTGAAGCTGCTGCAAATCAACTACAACAATTTGCTGTGGTGTTAGTCACGTACTTGGATTCGTGCAAAGGAGTAAGCCGCATATTGGGATCTGCGCATCAAATTGGTTAGTCACGTACTTGGGAGTCGTGTATGAAAAGGAGAAATTGTCACTACAGAACAAGTCCAATTGAGTAATGGGGTAAGGTTTCAATCGTAGGTTGATATAAGGTATTAGGATTCCTTACTTGTAACCGCTTGTGATAATAGTGGAATTTCAAGAGTAGTGACCTTAAAATCACCCGGTGGGGTTTTGTCTCGATGGTTTTCCCCATTCGTAAACAAATTACCTTGTCAAATTTATTTTCCGCTGCATACTTAGTTTATTGGTGATTTGTTTGTGCTACCACGCGTTTGTATGTTAATTAAATTAATTAATTCACTTGGCTAAATTAATTGATTAATTTATTATAAGGGGTCAATTTGTTTTTTGGCCTATCAAGTGGTATCAAAGCAAGCACACTCCGATTAGGTTTTAATCTTTGCTGTGTGATCCATTAACCCCTGTTGTCATGGAAACTCTTGATTGTTTTGATTTTCATGATCTTATGTTGAATGATGATGATGATATTCAAGATGTCTATTGCAAGCTTTATAATTTTTGTATGTAATCTCTTGAATGTTCTACAAAATTAAAAGCTAAATTTAAAAAGGTCAAACTTGAAAAAGATGATTTTATTGCAAAATTGGATGAAGCCAAAAATTTGAATGATATTTTTAAAAATCAAATTTCGTCTCAGGTGCTTAAAATTAAGAGTTTGGAAGAGCAACTAGTTGAATTTAAAACTGAAGTTGAAAAATTAACTAGTGCCAAACTTGTTGTTGAGCCTAACTTAAAAGAAAAAGATTTTTATATTCCCCCATTTAAAAGGAATAATGAAGAGTTGAAGGCTAATATTGCTAGGATAGATAAAGGTAAACAATTTGATGTTAATGCTGAAGTTTCTAAACCTATGTCTAAAACTCCTTCTAGGTTGAATAAAAATTCTGAATTTGTCCCCACTTGTCATTATTGTCATATTGTTGGTCATATTAGGCCAAATTGTCTTAAGTTGTCAACCTCTAAGGTTATTCCTCCCTCTTGGAAGTCGAGTAGCTCTAAAACTACTTATGTTTGTCACCATTTTGGTGCTTCAGGCCACACTCGTCCTAATTGTTTCAAGTTGTTTCCTCATAAGCGAGTGTCAAATAGGTCTCATCCTTTGTCTAAAGGCTCTGTATCTATTCTTGGTGAGTTATTAAAAACTTTGAGCTTTTTGACTAAATTTCAGGGGAATTCTAATTCCTCTATGTCCTTTAGGAGTCATACTAGGACACGTGTCTTTTCATTTTCACGGCCAAAGACTCAAGCTATGTGGGTGATAAAGGATCCTAAGACTTAATTGTCTTTCTGTTTGTCCTTTGCTTTAATGCTTTCTATCTAAAGTTGGACTTTATTTTTAGAATCATGCTCTCATGCATTTGCATCTAGTTTTATGTATCGTGTTGTTTTGTTTAACATGTTTTTGTTTGGTTATTTTTCAGTTTTATTTATTTTGTTTTTCATATAAAAATTAAAAAAAATTTGAAAAAAAAAATACAAAAACAGTGTGTGTTTTGTGTATATTGGTACTTGTGTAGCTTAGATGGCCATTGAAACAAAGTTTTCTAAACTTTGTATCTTTTGTAGCTTAGATGAGCATCTCTATGCACAACTAAACAAGTGAGCTTTGTGGCTCTTGTTTGTAATAAGTAAGATTAAGTTATCTCTTATACTTAACACTCGTATCACTCTTTTTGACGAAAAGGACTAAAAAATCCTAAGAGAAAGGCATAAATAACCATCTCACCACTATTGCCCGCCAATCATGATATAACATCTGTCTGCTTAGGCATAGCAAAATTGTGATGTTTAGCTTAACATAATTGAGTATTTCTTTTCTCTCTCTTATATGCCCATGCATGATTTGCTTAAAAGAAAAATATACAAATAAAAATAAAAAACAAAAAGATCAAAAATGCTTTAAATATGATTGCAAGCATGTACTCTAGGAGATGTGGGAGTTATAGGATGTACCTAGAAGGTGATAGTCCCTATCAAACAGTTATGATTGTGTGTGAGTTAAATTGATTTTCTCATATCTCAAATCATCATAACATGTATACACTTATGCAATCTTGCGATATTTTTCACATAGAACATGCAATATTCTTTGCTACTCTTGATACATGTGCAGGTACAATGTGATTTGGCCATCACAAGGTTTTACATGTGTTAATGTATGCTCATTAAATTGTCTTGACTTATTTTTGAAATATAAAATTGGTTAGATCTATTTAGTGTGTGTGTGTGTGTGTGTTTTTGGGATTCATGTGCTTAAAATTGCTGTTGAGAGATGATTTTGAAAGGTTAATATGGTGTGTGGATCATTGTTTAAGTTGCTTGCTTGATTGTATTCATGTATGTGTTTTTCTCTTCTCGAAAAAATGTTTTTAAAAGCTAGCTCGACACCTCCTCGACACCTGGCTATCTGTCGAGCTTCCAAACTTTTTCTTATCGCAATCTCGACACTTCCTTGATAGCTGGTGGATCGATCGAGAAAGCTCCTATCCCCTTGATAGCTTCTCGACAGCTGGTGGATCGATCGAGCTTCTCTTTAGCCTTTTGTTGATTTTTCCCTTGACAGATCCTCGATAGCTGCATCTATCAATGTCTATTATGCTCGACATCTATCTCACCACCTCTCGATCGATCGAGATACCCTTGCATGCATTATTTTTCACATGTTTTGCATCTTTCTTTTATCTTTGTGTCCATAGCATCTTGTTTCTCTTTTTCTTGTAGGTCTATGGTTCCTTGTTCTCCTCATTCCCTCTATGTCAGTTTTCTGTCTGTCTCCTGTCATGTCTTTTGGCTTTTTATGCCCTTTGACAATCGTGTCAAAAAGGGGGAGAAATTTGAGAATTGAATGTCATTCCTCAGGGGGAGTAATAGAATTAGGGGAGAACTTCATGTTAAAGGGAAGAAAGTTCTTGATGTAACTAACTTAAGGGGAGAGTTAGTTTGATACACATTGATATTGATATATTTTTTTGTGTTGTGTATCTTATGGTTTTGTAACCATTTACATACATCATGTGTTGTTTCTATATTTGATAATGATGTATGTATTTCACTTTTTATCTCACATGTGTTGTTTCTTTTCTCTCTTTATACACAAGTTTCTTGTTTATTTAACTTGTCATTATTTTCCACATGGTACCTTGATGTGTTTTGTTTAGTGCCTTTCAGGAAAGACAGGTTAAAGCCAAGTCAAGATTCCAAACCTTCTTCTTGCAGCAACTTCCAAGGTTCAAATCTTTTAGACTAGGCTTATTTATTCTATAATTTTGAGTAGAATGTATTCTAGGACATTCAATGTACTCTTGTGGTTTTGTCACGGATTGCCAAAGGGGGAAATTGTTAGGGACATATTTTTATGTAATTGGTATATCTTTTGACAAAACGCATTTTACTTGTATTTGAGTAAATCTAAGTAAGTTCAAGATGATCATTACAAGTGGTTAAATTGAAGACATGAAGATTATTCAAGAACTGCTCAAGAAAAGTGCAATCTGCAGGTCTCGATACCTTCTCGACAGAAGCTCGATCTGTCAAGATTCATTAAAACTCGACACATGTCTCGATCTATCGAGCTTACGGGATTTAGACTATAGCCAGTAACGTTTTTATTCTAAAAGGCTTATTTGTTTATGGGTTTGTATAATCATTATAGGACTAGGAAAACCCCAGATTTGTGGGTCTGTATAATCCTTATTGGACTAGGAAAGCCCAAAGTTTGTGTAAACCAATTCGGAATAGGAGAGCCCATTAAGCTCCTATTTAAAGGAGGTGGAAAAGGAAAAACCTAATCCTAAAAAGCTTCATAAGGTTTTCTTTTTGAAACCCTAGCCTTCTCCTACAAAAGAAAGAGTTCTTGCTATATTTCTTGTACGCTTTTGGGTTCTGTAACCAAGCAAAGTCTCTTGCACCAACATTGAAGATCTTATTGGTGTTTCTATGTGAAGTTGTTGCAAATCAACTACAACAATTAAGGAGTTGTTGTGTTGTTAGTCACATACTTGGATTCGTGCAAAGGAGTAAGCTGCGTACTGGGATCTGCGCATCAAATTGGTTAGTCACGTACTTGGGAGCCGTGCATCAAAAGGAGAAATTGTCATTACAAAACAAGTCCAATTGGGTATTGGGGTAAAGGTTCAATTTTAGGTTTGTATAAGGTACTGGAATTCCTTTACTTGTAAACCCTTGTTGTGATAATTGTGGAATTTTAAGAGTGGTGACCTTAAAATCACCCGGTGGGGTTTTGTCTCGGTGATTTTTTCCATTCGTAAACAAATCACCGTGTCAAATTTATTTTCCGCTGCATACTTAGTTTATTGGTGATTTGTTTGTACTACCACGCGTTTGCATGTTAATTAACTTAATTAATTCACTTGGCTAAATTAATTGGTTAATTTATCACAAGGGGTCAATTCATTTTTTGGCCTATCAACCCTCAAGATAAGTGGGTATAATGTGAAGAAAGTGTTGGTAGATCAAGGTAGCAGCATAGAGATCATGTACCCTAACCTATTTAAGGGGCTAAAGCTAAGGTCTAAGGACCTGACCTTCTATAATTCCCCTCTAATAGGGTTTGACAAGAAGATTGTCTTTCCAAAAGGCCAAATCCGACTACCCGTTCAGACAGGGACAAGGGTCGTAGAGGTGAGCTTCATCATGGTAGATGCCTACTCCCCCTATACTGCTATTGTGGCAAGACCTTGGCTTCACGTCGTGGATGTCGTATCTTCCACCTTGCACCTAAAGGTAAAGTATCCGTCTGAGGATCAAGTTGAGGAGCTAGTGGAAAGCTAATCTATGGCTAGGTAGTGCATGGTAGCCACGATTAGACTTCAGACTGGAGGTGAGTCCTAGGCCTCTGCTGGGCGGGATTTACAGCAATCAAAGGTGCTAGTGTTGCCCACAAACGTAGTGGTAGAAGGGGCAAAGTGTAAGCAACAAGAAAAAGTTGTTATTGGCGATAACGAGAAGAAATTCTTTCACGTCAGAGTTCAGTTGCCTCCTTGGGAAAGAGATGAGCTGATAGATTTTCTTAGAAAAAATATTGACGTATTTGCGTGGAACACTTATGAGGCCCCTAGGGTGGATCCAAATTTCATTTTTCATCATTTAAACGTTAATCCATCCATCATCCCCAAAAAGCAACCACCTAGGTGCTCATCTAAGGAACATACTAATGCTATCAAGGAGGAGTTGTTAAAGCTTAAGCGGTTGGGGCCATAAAGGAGGTGTATTACCTCGAGTGGTTGGCCAACACAGTGGTGGTGAAAAAGAAAAGTGAGAAGTGGTGGGTATGTGTAGACTTTACAGATTTAAATAAAACTTGCCCAAAGGATCCCTTCCCCATGCCTCGAATAGATCAGCTAGTGGATGCAACTGTAGGCCATCCTCGAATGAGCTTCTTGGATGCTTTCCAAGGATATCATTAGATACCATTAGCTTAGGATGATCAAGAGAAAACTATTTTCCTTAGACCCACAGGAAACTACCATTACAAAGTGATGCCCTTTGGATTGAAAAACATGGGGTCTACTTATCAGAGGATGATAACTAGGATGTTTGTGTCTCAGTTGGGCAAAAATATATAGATATATATAGATGATATGGTGGTAAAGAATAAAGTAAAGTCCGAGCATATAAATGACCTTGGGAATATTTTCGAGATACTGAGGAAACACAAATTGCGCCTTAATGCCACTAAGTGTTCTTTAGGTGTAGGCTCTGGCAAGTTTTTGGGTTTTATGGTTACCCACCGCGGAATTGAAGTTGACCCTAATTAGATTAGAGCAATTAACGACCTACAGCCTCCTCGGAATCCCAAAGAGGTTTAGAAGTTGACAAGGATGGTTGCCACTTTGAATCGATTCATTTCTCGATCAACAGACAAGTGTACGCTCTTCTTCTAGTTGTTGCATAAGTGGAAGGGATTTGAATGGATAGAGGAATGTTCCTCGGCCTTCTAGCGATTGAAGGAATATCTTTCTCGGCCACCTATTATGTCCAAGCCCAAGGAGGAGCAGGTTCTATTTGCTTACATTGCTGTAGCTTCACATGCGGTGAGTCTGGTACTAATACGAGTTGATGATGGGGTACAAAGACTAGTTTATTATGTGAGCAAATCATTACATGAGGTAGAGGTTCGCTATCTACTATTGGAGAAGGCCATCTTGACAGTAGTGCATGCTACACAGAAGCTCCCACATTACTTCCAGGCTCACACTGTTGTGGTTCTAACCTAACTCCCTCTTTGATCACTACTTCGGAAAGCTGATTACATAGGGAGGATTGCAAAATGGGGAACGATCCTAAGAGCTTTCAATATTAAGTATATGCCTCACACTTTTGTAAAGGGCCAGGTCCTTGCAGATTTGGTGGCTGAGTTTGCTGAGCCTTCATTAGAAGAAAATGATGAAAGGCCGAACATTGATGGAAAATCAATTGGGTTGATCTTCTTGCAGGAATGGGAATCTCTATCTTAGAAGGTGTATGTTGATGGCGTAGAAAATCAAAGGGGATCAGAAGTGTGGCTAGTTGTAGTATCTCCTGAAAGGATCATCATTGAGAAATACTTAAGGCTATGCTTCTTGGCCAAAAACTATAAGGTTGAGTACGAGGCTTTGTTGGTGGGAATGGCTATGGTTCAAAAAATGGGAGGAAGAACAGTGGAGATATTTTCAGATTCAAGGTTGGTTATAGGCCAAGTAAATGGAAAACTAGAGACTAGGGATGTGAGAATGCAGGATATTTGCATCAAGTTGGGCACTTGCAATCAGGGTTTGAATCTTTCTCCTTATGACAAATCCTAAGGAACAAAAACACGTATGCTAACTCTCTTACCACTCTTGCAACCTCCTCGGTACAGAGTTTACCCCAGGTTATCCTGGTTAAAAATCTATGTAAGCCTACCGAGATGAGAGAGGGGATGGTCCTTATTCACCAAATCAGGGTGGGGCCTAGTTGGATGGATCCTATTGTGCTCTTTCTTAAGGATGACATCTTGCCCAAGGAGAAGGGGGAAGCTGATAAAGTGCGGAGAAAGGCTCCTCGTTTCGCGTTCATCCTGAGGCAGTGGAACCACTCTTAGAAGAGTTACACGAAAGGATTTGTGGAAGTTATATAGGGGGCAGATCACTGTCTCACAGGGCCTTTACTTAAGGGTATTGGTGGCCAAATATGGAAAATGGGGCATAAGAATACGTGAAGAAGTGTGACCAATGTCAGAGATTTGCTCCAAATATTCATTAACCAGGGGGTGACCTTAATTCTCTATCTAGCCCTTGGCCTTTTGCCCAATGGGGCTTGGATATTGTAGGGTCTTTCTCTAAGGCAACAGGGAATAAGAGATGGCTATTGGTCGGCACGGATTACTTCACCAAGTGGGTTGAAGTTGAGCCACTGGAAAATATCAGGGACGTGGATGCCCGGAGATTTATGTGAAAAAATATTGTCACTCGGTTTGGGATCCCTTATACCCTCATCTCGGACAATAATCTTCAGTTTGATAGCAAAGCCTTCAAAAAGTACTGTTGTGAATTGGGCATTAAGAATAGGTACTCGACTCCAGCCTATCACAAGGGAACGGATAGGCTGAGGCTGTCAATAAAGTCATAGTAAATGGACTCAAGAAGAGGTTGGACAATTCAAAGGGTAAATGGATGGAAGAGCTGCCATATGTTCTTCGGTCATATCGGACTACCCCTCGTAGGTCCACAGGGGAAACCCCATTTTCAATGACTTATACGGCCGAGGTTGTGATTCCTCTAAAGACTAGATTCCTAATGCTGAGGACAAGCATATTTGCTCTAAACAACATTGACAACCTACTAGAAAAGAGCCTGGACCTAGTTGAAGAACGGAGAGAAAATGTCATAGTTCAATTAGCATACTATCAGTAGAAGCTCAAACAAGGGTATGATTCAAGTGTGAAGTTATGACCATTGGCCCCTGGGGACTTGGTATTAAGAAAGGTTCTGGGAATTGCAAAAAGCCCAACATGGGGAAAGTTAGGGCCCAATTAGGAAGGGCCATATCGTATCACCTGGGTACCTGGTATAGGTGCGTACTTCCTAGAAAATCTAGATGAAAATGTTGTACTGCAACCTTGGAATGTATATAACCTACAAAGGTACTATTATTAATGAAAGGCAGCTCTGCCATGTTTTTATTTGTGACATTATATGTTGTGTTGATTACTTGCGTGAATATTAGACAAAACCTTGGTCATGCCTGGTTCCTTGGACCACATATTTTGGGTAAATTAATATTCTTGATTACGTACGTGAATATTAAACAGAACCTTGGTTATGCCTGGTTTCTCGGAGCACATACCTTGTGTAAATTAATATTCTTGATTACTTGTGCAAATATTCAACAGAACCTTGGTCATGCCTAGTTCCTCGAACCACATACCTTGGGTAAATTAATATTCCTGGTTATTTGTGCGAATATTAAACAGAACTTTGGTCATGCTTGGTTCCTCGGACTACATACCTTGGGTAAATTAATATTCCTGATTACTTGTGTGGATATTAAACAGAACCTCAGCCATGCCTTGGCTAAATTAACGCCTTAATTAAATCCTCTAAGGGTTAAATAGAAACTCAGCCATGCTTGTCCCTCGGACCCATGCCTTCAGTAAATTAACACCTTGCAATTTCACCAAGGATGGGACCTCAGCATATTCATCATCACGAGAATACGAGGACTCACCCTGGTTTTGGTTAAAGGATCCTGAAGGTACATTCATAAGGTACTCTTAAAATGAGAGACCTCAGACACACCTTTCTCTGCTTAGCATTTTATTATACAGATTTTGGCACTAACACTTAGTTATTTTTCTCACTATCTACATGGGCTCAATTTATTTGAATTAACAACAATCCATTACTATTAGCTTTTTTTAAAGTATGGGCGTTCACCCTTAAAAGCATCATCAATCTAACCTTTCAGGAAAGGACAAAACAGTAAGTACAGCCAATCAGAAATAAATATTGCAAAAAAAAAAAAAGGCTCATAAAGTAAAAGGTAATGTCTTTTCATTGAACAAAAGAAAAGATACATCATAAACAGTGGCAAAATGCCACAACAAAAGAGAAGTACAAGAAGAAAAAGAATAAAGAAAAAGGGAAAAATCCTACGCTAGACCTTGGTTGAAGGAGGATCTTTTTTGCTAACTATCTGGGAGGCGGGAGGATCAACAGCATTGCCCGAGGTGGCCTTCTTCTCCTTGGCCACGGCTTGAGGCTTGATCGGCTCAGACTCCCTTGGCTCAAGAGTAGCTTCCTTGCCTTTGCCCTTGTCCACTGGCTCAGCTCGACCCTGGCCAGCCTCCTTACCCTTGGCCATTTCCACCCCGTGACCTGGTTCACCAGCCTTGCCAGGTCCTTTAGTGGCCTTGGGAGGAGGAAAAGAAGCCTAAGTGGTAGGGAGCTGCTCAGGTGCAGGTGTGGCAGGGGCGGCATCTGTCCCAAGGCCCGGAGCTACCTCAAGAGTCTCTCAAAGGTCTTCTGGATAATAAATGTTCTCAGACTTCCTCCACTCTGAGTTGGCAGGAGCCCCAGCCGCGTTCAGGTTCTCAATCCACACCTCGAGGCAGTAATCCCTACAGACCCCAACCAACTTATCAGTCAGCTGGGCCTCGATCTCCTACACTCTGAGGTCATAGAACTTCCGCCCTGTAGCATCCACGGCCGCTTGAGCTACTTGGGCTACTTAGGCAGCCTTCTTAGCCTTCTCCAGCTCCACCTTCAAGTCCACCACTTGCTGTTTGGCCGTGGCCAACTTTATATGTAGTGGAACTTTTGGCACTGCTCCTTCGCTTGCTCTCAGTAGCGGCCAAGGACTTGCTGGTCTCTACGTAGAGGTTATCGGCAAGTTTAGCCTCATTTTAGGTGTCTTTCACCCATTCCTCGCCCATAAAGACCTCTTGGATGGCTTGCGCAAAAACGATGAAGGAATGCTTTGTCAAATAAGAAAAGGACAACCGAGCATGAAATTAGTAAGGCATGTCAAGAAACTTACCAAAGAGAAGTCCCTCTTCAGGGACAAGAAGAGATCCTACTGCCTCACGTTCTTCAAGGCAGCCATGTCCTTCGACAGTAGGAGGGGCTGCTCCAAAGTGTCAGCAACATAATGGGCGTTCCCTTTCTGGAACTCCTTAATGGAAGAGTTCTAGGGTATCGTTGTGCCATTAAACTCCAACCGAGGGTTCCACACCGGATTTAAGAGGCGCACCTCAGCCACGAGCTCGGCCTCTTACTTTTGACCGAAGAGGCCCTCCCCTTGCCCTTGGCCGTCTTAGGCTGCTTGGGAGGAACCCCCTAATCCAAGGGGACCACCTCCCCCTCCTCGACCACCTCCTTGTCCTTTTTCCTCTTCTTAAGGTTGGCAGGTGCGAAGGGGTTGATTGAAAGAGGAGGAGGGAGGAAGAGCAGGAGGGAGCTAAGACCCCAAGGCATCTTTAGACGTTGACCCCTTGGCCTTACCCGCGAGGAGCTCACGAAGACCCTTCTTCCTCTCTAGCGGAATTTCTTCTTCTTCTTCTTCCTTTGAATCGCTGGCTATGCCTGCAACAACGAGTCTAGAAGTACGAACGCTTAAAAATCTGTCAAGCTCGTCCTCCGAATCCGAGACTTGAATCACGGGCTCTCCCTGCTCCTCTCCCTCTTCCTCGAGCCGAAATTGGTCTATCTCCACCTCGAGTAACAGACGCGAAGAAGTTGTCTCTTCTCTTGGAACCGCTGCTACACAGGGAGAACGACAAAAGGGCAGTTTAACTTGCACGATGCCTTATCGGGCTAGGAATCCAGGCACCGAGACATCAATTCAAGCAAGCTGGGGATCACCTGCTCTGATCGCGTTGCCTATGTCCTGGAACTTGTCGGATAGGGGCTTGAAATCAAGAATGAGATGGACAACTCTCAATTGTCTGTCCTCGCTTACGACCACTTTGGATCTTACGACTCTGTTGAGATCTGGAACATTAATAAAGTTATGGTTTGGAGCCATGTATCTTTTATCTACAAGAAAAGATGAGCTGAGAAGCAAAACCACAGCTAGAAAAATGAGTCATTAGACGAAAGGAAGCAAAGTGCTAAAGGAACGAAAGAAGAAGCAAAATACAAGACTAATTCCCGTGTTAAAGGACCTAAACCTAGGGTACCCTACCTGGTGCTCCCTCTTGGGTTGGGTAGTGAAGACTATCATGCCATTCACTTGAGGCGATCAGAAAGTCATCTTTCATGCCCTTGTTTGATTTAGGGAAACACAAGATAAGCCTAACGTTGGAAGACCTAGACTTAAGGTAATAGCCAGAATCTGCAAGAAGATGGCACTTGTACATCCACATAACATCGTGCCAAGTGAGGCCCAACCCCATTTGCTCGTTGAGAGCATCTACACTACCTAAGACACTAAACAGGTTGAGCACGCATTGATGGGAACATAACCTATGGGCGATCAGGTAATCCCTGGCCACTCTACCCATGGGAAGCCTAATTCCCCTTTCTATAAAGGCGATCAAGGGAATAACGACTTCCCCCTCCCTTCTGAGGGTATGCCAATCACCCAAAAGGAAGTACCGCAAGGAGACACCCCAGGGAATATGATACCGGGCCCTAAACCCTTCCATACCTGTGGGGTTATCTACTAAATGAGCAAACCTACCCATCTAAGCAGACTAAGGAGAAGAGACATAAATTTTTGTGAAGAAAGAACCTAAAAACAAAACGTCGAGGAGACTGGCCAAGGAGAAAGGACCTAAGAATAAAGGAACTTACGGAAATTATGACAAGGGTCACTTCAAGAGCTTCTTGAAAGTTTGAAGATTTGGAAAGTCTTGAAAGTTTGAAGATTCAGAAAGTGGGAGAAATGAATCCCTCAGGCCCCTTATATAGGAGGTGGAATTAGGTGGGAGTTATCCTGCCCAAATTTTGAGGAAAAATACCAGTTGTGGGATCTCCATCTCACCGTAGAACATGGGGAACAAGGCGCCTCATGGAGCATTTAATGAGATGTTATAGACTCTGAAGCGCCAGGAACGGTTACAAGGCATGTGAAGTGACGTTCTCACATATGAGATTAAAAGAAGCGTGTGGAATTAATTACCCAAGGTCAAAACCCCACTTTTCTCCTCGGATAAGAGGGAAAAACTGGAGTTTTTAGGGGCTATTGTGGGGTATAGAAATTTAATAAGGTGATTGTGCCATGTGTCATACCCAAGGCCGAGGAGACCATTACTATGCCAAGGAGCCCGTACACTCGAACGGTAAAACCAGTTACCCAAGGTCAAAACCCCACTTTTCTCCTCGGATAAGAGAGAAAAATCGGAGTTTTGAGGGACTATTGTAGGGTATAGAAATTTAATAAGGTAATTGTACAACGTGTTATACCCAAGGCCGAGGAGGCCATTACTATGCCAAGGAGCCCGTATACTCGAACGGTAAAACCAAAGGGGGGCCACATTGTGGAGGAAGAGCTTTAGAGAGGGGGTTAGCCCTGATGTGATTGGAGGGATGGTAGTTGCCACCACATTTATTGCGCCTCACCAAACCCTTTAGCCGCACTTATGTGGAGAAGACCTCTGAATAGTGTTGTCTTGGTTGCCGCAACTCACAAAAGACTGGAGAGGGCATTTGATGGGACAAGCACTCGTGTAGTGGTCTGCATAATCAACAAATGGAGGGTCAGGATCAACCAAAAGAGGATATATAATATGAGAGATCCTCCAAGAATGGGGGATCTGGGAATCTGTAGAGAAAACACTATACCGACAAGAACTGAAATTGTATCCAAGTCTAAAAGAAATATATTTAAGGACCACTCTCTTTGGATTTTGCTGAGGAAGGATTTCTTTGCATAGAGTTTGTCTTTCTTTGCTTTCTTACTATCTTTAATCCACTGTGCGCGTTGCTCGATTCATTGAAACCTAGTTTTTAAGCCCACTCTCTACAAATTCATTGTGTTGGGCTCTTTGGGCCGTAATCCAGCTACTTCTTGGGCTTAGGATCCGAATTGCGCCCTTACACATATAATTTTCTCTCTATTTTTTCCTATCATGTTTCATTAATGGGGGACTGAAATTTGTAGTGTATCTTTGTATTAGAACCTTAATTCATATTCCTTGTATGTGGGTGTGTGTTTGTTTCTTTTTAAAAAATAATGAAGGGCTCTAGGTTTCTAACAAAAGAAGGTTAATCCTTTTTTCTTTTCTACACTATCAAAATATGAAAAATTATAACCTATTTTCTATGCTTCTTCCACCCTAGTCTATGCTTCCACTTTTTCCAGTACAAAATGCATTATAACATTAAAGTTCGCAAAAAAAAAAAAAAAAAAAAAAAAAAAAAGAAAAGAAGAAGGTATATTGATTGGATAAAGAAAATTTGATGAACCCTAGTGAGGTTAATTTCGAGGCTTTGAGACAAGTAAATAAAGTTTTTTTTTTTTTTTTTTTTTTTTTGAGATAATATAGATAGAAGACATAGGGAATAGGAAAAGAGAAAGTGAGAAGACGAGACTTACAACACTAACACTTACAAAATGACCTAATCTTTATAAGTAATAACTAACAAGTAAATCAAGTTAATTAATTGAAACTGACATTTTTAATTATCTGAAGAGAAGCTTTATTATTATTTTTTTTTAATTATTATTACTATTATTTTGATAGAAAGCTTTATCTCATTAGACTAGAATTTGTAACGAGGGGTGGCCATGTGCATCACAGGTTTTTTTTTTTTTTTTTTTTTTTTTTTTTTTAATAAAAAAAAAGTACAAGAAAAAGAAAAGAAAAAGTGCACCAACATAACAATTTAAGTAAAAAGATGTAATTGATAGACAAAGATTGTAAAATGATAGTACTAATTACTTATTATATCCATCAATCATAACTCATGATGGTGTGAAAAATTCCATCGTCAGAAAGGTTCCTAAAAAAGTAGTGGAGAGCATAAACAAATGCGATTATAGAAAATGAAAACATTCCCATTAAAAAGAAGAAAATATAGAAAAATGACTTAGAGTCGTCGTACTTGTCGTCTTGTGATGCATCGATCTAATTTCCTAGGCAATTGCCCTCCTTGTTTCTGGGACCATATGATAAGCATATATAGTTATAGTTGTAGTGCTTATGTTGCTCAACTTCGCTAAGCTGATCTAAAGCTAAAACACAGAGAAGATGACCCAAACTCAGTAGTAAGTAACAAGTAACCCAAATCATTTCTTTTTCTTTCCTTAGTTGTTTGTCTTTGTTTTTCTTCGCTCTTCAATTTTTTCTTCCTCTCAAGTTTGTTTCATGACCAATTAATTCAATATTAAAGATTGATGCATCATATATTATTTCTTAGCTAATTTTTTCCTATGATTAATCCTTGATGGCAGTTTTAGCAGTGGGTTAGAGTTGGCAAATTCCGTGGTGATCCCTGATATCCTACAACAAACATGGACTGCAATTAGTGAACTATATAAAGAAACCAGTCAAAAAGAAGAACCATCTTCCTCAGTGAAATTCAAAATTTATGAACCACTAAACTATACAATCATAGCTTTTTTCACTTGGCCTGCCAATAGCAAAGACTGTGTTCAGGGAAATGAAGGAGGAGATTTTGTTACATCATCAGCTCTCAAGGGGTATTTTCCTCACTTCAATTTCCTGTGCCCCAAAGGCAACCAAAAGTTCTCCATTAACAAACCTGCCTTGGAGCTTTTTACCTCCATTTTTTATGTGCTCCCGAAATCTGTGGTACCTTCTATTCTCTGAAAAATCCTCTTTTATTTTTTCATTAATTTTTTATTTTGGTCATGGCACTTGTAAACTGGGCAAAAGTTAAGCAGTCAAGAAACTCAAGACTAGTTCAACTATAGGTCATAACAAATTGCCTGAACAATATATCATTGCCTAAAAATTTTCTATAAGTTTATACATATATGTTAGGTCACAAATAGCTTTGAATAGGGATAAAAAGAGAAGAGACCAACGTGTGGTTGGTAGTCCTCAGTTGTCCACGTACTATTTTTTTGAAAATGTTTTGCTGCATAATAGGTCATGTGACAGTAAAAAGAAACCAACATGATGGGTCTACCTGATATATTCTAATTGCAAGATGCTCATTATCTCTTTTTATATTTGTATTATTCTGTCTTTAATCTAATAGATTCTATCATTTTATTTAATTGTGTAAGTTTTATTGATACGTTGGAAAAAATTTATTTGATTTTACAGTTTTACATATCCAAATTAGTTTAGTTGAAGAATTTGTTGGATTAGCTAGGTAAAATGGAACAAATCAAATAAGGTAAAAAAGACATGTCTCTAAATAATTTAAAATAGAACATAAGCTTATTTTCATATGTTGTACAGATTGTAAGTTTTCGTGCAATATGGTTCAAAAGTTAACTACAAGTTTCTACCATTCCAAGCCTGCTCCCCGCTTGCTATTGGAAGATTAATTTCAAAAGTTGTGTTTCTTATTCGTATGAAGAAACTAATGTTGATTTAATTTATGCAAACTTAATTGGTAGTGATATTAGTTTTAAATAATGTATCATTGAGCTGAAGTTATATATGTTGAATTTATTAGGAAGTTGTATTTCGTTATTTTCTTAAGGACAGTGACGACTCCAAGAATTTTTCCCAGGGTGTTCCTTAAGAAGTATAAATTACACAATCTATAAAATTATTGGGTACGTGATTTTCTTATCAAATATTTCTCCATAATTCTACAAAAGAATAAACAATAAATTATAAGTTTATTTAAAATATTAATAAAATTATTAATTATTGTTTTTTAGTTGTTTCATTAATTTGTTTGTCTTTTATAAATTATAATTTGTTTATTTGTTGTATTATTGTTTCATTAATTATAAAATTATTAATTATTGTGTAGCCTAACATAATTTAATTTGTATATCTTTTATAATGTATTGATTAATTAAATTATTAATTACTGTTATTTAGTTGCTTCATTATTTTTGTTTACTAACCAATAGCACACACTTCACCGTGCAGTAACATATACCCCATGTGCGGCTCAACCCGCTGCCTAGTGGGTAACATAATTTAATTTTGTCTGTATTTGGTTTGTTAGAGTAACCCCTAGTGGGTACCAAGAGTCATTACAAGAGCCAATTAGATAAATTCACAAATCATAATTCACTAAAAGACAAACTCACCAACAGACAAGAGTCATTACAAGAGCGAATATAAATTCAAATTACAGTACACTAAAAGACAAACTCACCAACGCAATAAAGTTAAAACTGGGGCAAATTTAATAAAGTTATAATTTATAAAGTAAAGCTGAAGCTATAAAGCCAATTTATTGAATTTAAAGTTCAAAGAGAGAGAGAATCAGCTAAAGAGAGAGATAGTCTTAGACCACAGCAAACCCAAAGAGGCAAAGATGTAAGAGAGAAAAAGAGTGTAAAGAACTGAAATACCTTGAGGGAGGCCTGAGTGGCGGCGCCGCGGCAGCAGAACATGAGGCGAGGAAGGCGGAAGGACTCGAGGGTCGAGGCCAAGCGTTGATCGGATCGGACCGATCTCTGATGCCCGATGTGGCTGTGCTCGTGCGAGGAAGGTGGAAGGACACGAGGTGCCGTCGCGCTTGCGCCGATGTGCTTCAGGTTCAGTGCTTCTGGTTTATCGCGCTCGCACCGATGAGGGTTTTTCTTTAGGTTAGGTTTCTGATATCAATTGTTGCTTTACCATTTGATAAAATCGGCTGAGCGTATTGGGTTTTGTTTTTTTGTTTGTTTGTTTGTTTTTTTTTTTTTTTTTTTTTTTTTTTTTTTTTTTTTTTTTTTAAGAATCCTTGGGTTTGCTTTACAATCTGTTGGGTTTTTCTTTAGGTTGGGTTTTTTTTTTTTTTAAGGCTGGGTTTGCTATTTAGGATTGATGTTGGGCTTTTTTTTTCTTGGGTGGGCTTGCCCTGTTACAATATATATATATATATATATATTTTTTTTTTTTTCAGATTTTAGTTCAAAATTTTTAGCAATAAAAAATCTGAGGGTATTCCTAATTTTTTCTGAGGGTGTTCTTATTTATTTTTTTTTTTTTAAGAGTAGGCAAATAAAAAATTTTAAAATATTATATATAATTTTTTTTTTCAGGTCAGGTGGTCCTGGGACCACCCTGGCATGAGCGTAGCGCCACCCCTGCTTAAGGGAACCTTTCTTCTTTTGGGTTTTGATATAATTGTATATTAATATTTCTTGTTACACTGGTTAGTGACGAATATTCATAGTTACCATGGCACAATAATATTTAAAAATGTGTACGATATGTTATATAAGTTTTATTATTATTTTTATTGAACTTTGAGAATGTGACATGAACAGTTATATATGAGTTGTATTTATTACACAGTCAGCTTTTTTCTTTTTTTACATACCGCCCAAAAAACAACTAAAAATATGACTTAACTCACAATTTTCACGTTAGAAATCATGACTTCAACTCACGGTTTAAGTTTTTTTTGCTATGTGTAAAATGGTGTAAAATAGTTTTTGTGCAACAAGTATTTCCCTATATATTAACATTGTAAGATTCATATCATAATGCAGATGACCAATTCCAAACCATTGATTATCACTGGAAACTCTCTGGGAGGATCTGTTGCCTCTCTCTTCACCTTATCGCTGCTAGAAAAATTCAATTTTTTAACCACCAAACGCCCACTTTGCATCACTTTTGGTTCACCCCTTATTGGTGATGAGGACTTGCAAGAAGCCATATCTAAATATGCAGCATGGAACTCTTGCTTTTTGCATGTAGTTTCTGACCAAGATCCAGTTCCCAGAGTCTTAATTTCTCAAACTAGTGTTTACAAGCCTTTTGGAACGTTTCTCTTGTGTTCTAAGCTGGGTTGTTCTTGTTTTGGGGACCCTCGAACCATTTTGGAGTTGTTGAAGGCAACCTATTCAGGGAGTCCTGGAAATCAAGATCCTAATATGGTTTTTAAGTCCTATGGAACATTTATGAAGAATATCAACCGAAAGGTAATTTGTAAGGATACCACACACTCGTTTGATTGGACTACACCACCATTACGGGCAAGCATTATTACACAACTAGCAGCAATCGGACTAGTGCCACAACAGGTAACTCAGTTACAATTCTTTTTGGATCATATAAATTAAATTTCTTATTTGAGCTATGTCATTGTATGGTACGTAACTGTTACACCTAGAACAGAGTAAAGAATAAAATGCTCACGGATTAACAACTAACCAAAGGCTCTAATCTTTTTAAATGTATAGAAATTAGTACAATTTGAAGTTTTTGTCTTTGTCCTTTCGATATTTCTTCCAAAAATCCACTTCTAGCCCATCTCAATTTTTCAAGTCATTGCAGCAGGCCCATAACATTGATATCAACGCCATCATTACAAAGACAGAAAACCAGGAAAAGAAGTTAGCATTGTTTAAGAAGCAGGTTTTTGATCCCTCCATGAAGTTGAATAAGGTAAAAGTACATATGGCCAACCTAGAATGGTACAAGAAGGTGGCTAAAGACAACAAAATTGGATACTATGACAGCTACAAGAATGAAAGCCACACAAGTGATCTTGATGTGGTAATCCATATGAAAACCCTCACATGTTACTGGGAAGAACTGGTTAATGAAGTAGAGAAAAGGCCCCAAACAGTAGGTGCCTCCCTTCGAACCGGTTGGCTCTTTGGGGGAACAAATTACCGAAGGATGATTGAACCATTGGACATAGCTGATTACTACAACAAGGGAAAAACAGACTACATAAATCAAGGAAGGCCTAAACATTACATAAAATTGGAGCAATGGCTGAATGAAACAGCAAAACCTGTAGGTGTTTCGAATGATTCGATGAAACAGAACGTGGCGTCAATTCTGACGGAGGATTCTTGCTTTTGGGCACATGTTGAGGAGGCTCTCATTTCATGCAAAATGCTGACTGGCACAGGATCAAGTGAGATGGATAAACAATCATCAAGGGACAGCCTGTTTAAGTTTGAAAACTATGCATATGGTTTGATAAAAAATTATGTAGTGTCACCTGAGATTTTCTTGCAGGGAAGCAGCTTCATGCAATGGTGGAGAGAGTATGAAAAAATTATGGGAACTTCTTATAGTTCAGATCTCGCTAAGCTAATGAAGGATTATAGGAATTATGACAAGTATGCTTCAGGCTCCCTATAGATTTCCTAAGAGATTTCAATATCTATATCTGCACTTTCCTTCAAACTTGTCTTGGTTTCAAAAGTTCTTCTCCAATAAATTAAATTGTAAATTGAGGACATCATCTTTTCAATTATTATTATTACTAATCATGGATTTGCACCATGGATGAGGGTATGTGATTATTTGAATAATTTTGTTAGGACATATGTGATTTATTGTTAGGAACATATGTCAATATAGAATTGGTTAATCCTTTGACAAAACACACTTTACTTATAATTGGGTAGATCTAGGATGTGTTTAATGCTTCGAGGAACAAGGTTTCAAGATTAAGTGTTAAAGCCATGCAAGTCTATCCAGAAAACAAGTAAAAAAGTGCTGGATTTTAAAGCTCAACAGCTAGTACCTATCGAGGTTTAAAAAGCTGCTGAAACCCGATGCTCGACAGATAAGCTATCTATCGAGGTTTATGAAATTCAGTTTTTCAGAGCTGATTTCAATCCAATCCGTGAATACATGTTTGAGCTTTTTTTTTTCTCACAATCCTAAACATATATAAGGATTGTTTTAAGGGCCGTCAAAGGTTGCACAAGTGTGAAGCAAAGTTGTGTTCATGCAAATTGTGACCGGAGACAGAATTTGCCTTAGTTCATCTTTCTCTTGAAGAAGTTGCTGTGTTTGTACACCATATGGTTTTGAAACCAAGGAGCTTCGTGATCTTTATCGTGTGACGAACTAAAGAACTTTGCAGCCAACATCCTTCTTAAGTTGGTGAGTAAGTCGCGTATTGGGATACGCGCATCGAATTGGTTAGTCATATACTGGGAGCCGTGCATTTCAAGGAGAAATTGTCACTACAGAACAAGTCCAATTGGGTATTGGAGTAAGGGTTCAACTGTAAGTTGATATAAGGTATTGAGATTCCTTTACTTGTAACCGCTTGTTGTGATAATAGTAAATTCTCGGAAGTGGTAACCTTAAAATCACTCGGCAGGGTTTTTCGCCATGTAGATTTTCCCCATTTGTAAACAAATCATCGTGTCAATTTATTTTTCCATTACATTTAGTTATTTGGTGATTTGTTTGTGCTACCACCATGGATGTCAATACCGTACCGTACCGACCGTACCGGCCGGAATATACCGTACCGGCCAGCAATCCGGTACACTCGACCCCCCTGTTTCGTACCGGAAAAAATACCGGCCGTACCGGCCGTACCGGCCAATTTCGGGCAATACCGGCCGGTACCGGGTGTACCGGCCGGTACCGGGTGTACCGGCCGGTACAGAAAAAAGTTTTTTTTTTTTTTTTTTTTTTTTTTTTTAAGTTTTGTAATTTTTGAATTTTTGTTAGGACAAAATGATAACTTATTTGTATAAACTTATTAGTATTATTTGTTTTCTTAGTATGCAATGGTAACTTTTAAGCTTTCTATTTTATTTTTTTCCCCTTTTAATTGATACTAAAGTCTAAAACCATGAATAACTAGTTCTAAATTGAGGAAATGTTTTATGGTAAACTTTTATATTTATTATAATATATATATATATACACAAACACATACATACATATATATATATATATATATTTATAAATATAAAAAATAACGGTAAACCCGAAACGGTACACCGGTATTGACCGGTATCCGAAATATATCGTACCGGTGGCCAAACCGGTACGGCCTCCGGTACGGTATTGACATCCTTGGCTACCACGCTTATTGCATGCAAATTAAATTAATTAATTAACTTGACTAATTAATTGGTTAATTCATCACAAGGGTTCAATACATTCTTATCCTATCAAATTTATTTTATGGAAAGTTCAAGATCATATATTAGGATTAACCATATTAATAAACTATTTTACTCGTAAGCATATTTCATTTTTAGTATATTAAATTTTTAATTTTAAAATAAAAAATAAAAACTCTTTTATCTTACCCTTTACAAAACCAAACAAGGGCAGGGTTTTTTTTTTAACTAAAATAAATAATGTCATTGTTTTCTATGTCCAACTAATGAAAATTTTGTATTTTCTTTAAACCTTTTTTTTTTTAAAAAAACTTTCCATTTTGTTTGAAATTTTCATATATATATATATATATATATGAATAGAAAGCTGCAGGTTACAAGTTGAAAAATTACAGTAGGTCATCGTCACCTTATATAATATATTGAGAAATGGTTGTTGGGGTTTTAGGCTAAGACCTTGTACATCAAAGTTCCCATTATCACCATCATAATATCGTTGTGCAATTGCGGCCATAGTTTTGCAGTTCATTGTTATCTTCAAGTTATCATATCCACATACCATTTATCAACATTAATTGTATTAGTTCACCGTTAATGCGGTATAAATTGCACGAAAATTATTAGGTACTTCCGGAGTACTATAAATGCGTACTCCCTCCTCTCACATGAATGGTGGGTCCCACCATGAATTTAATTAGTGGGACCCACTATTCATATAAGAGGAGGGAGTACGCATTTATGGTACTCCAGGAGTACACAAATGCAATCACATATATACAAATGCATTGATTAAATATATAAAATTTCACTAATAGAAGAATGAAATTTGTGGTGTGTCTTTGTATTAGAAGCTTAATTCCTATTCCTTATGTATGGGTGTGTGTTTGTTTCTTTTAAAAAAAAATAAATAAATAAATGGCACTAAGTTTCTAACAAAAAAAAATGTCATATTTACAAAATCTAAAGCATGTCATTAAAAATTAGTTCAATAGTTAGACCTTCGAATTTGAAATTGTGTAATTCACAAGAGATGAAAGAGATTAGATTTTTTTTAATGGGGCGTTTCAGATTGTTATTTTTTATTTTCCTAAATCGTAAAATTTTCCTTAAATTGTCATGAGAAAGGGGATATATTTTTTTAAGAATCAAAAGGGGAAAAGATATGAAAGCAAAGAATTTTGAGTTTTTAGTGAAACCCACATATACTTTTATTTCAGAAAGGGCACGGCAAAATGTAGAGGTATCTATTATTATATAATTTAATTGGGTTGATTTTTCAAGTTTCAATAATTAATTCTCAAATAAAATACTATCTAATGAGTACCATACATTATATTCATAATCTTTTATAAAATTTATTTTGTAAGAGCACTCACATCTATCTGTGTATAATAAAAAAAGATGCAAGATTTACTCAATCTAGCCAAAAATTAACCCACATCAAAAAGTGCAAAGGTGTGTAAATATACACATTAGCTATAGTAACAGTGCTTATTTGCATGGTTACTGTAGCTGTGTAATTAATATTTTATTAATATTCTAGTTTTAGTTTTACTTTTCTCTTTCCTCTAGGAAAACCAAGTCTCTGTCTGTCCTTGCCTCTGTTCTTTCTTGCTTCTCTTCTCCCTCATCGGTGACCAAGGTCTAGGAGAGCTTGGGCTCATTTGGATTTTCTGGTGGTGGTAAGGAGATTAAATTTGACACAGGTGATTTGTTTACGAATGGAGAAAACTATCAACGCAAAAACCCATTGGGTGAATTTAAGGTTACCACTCCCAAGAATCTACTATTATCAAAACAAGCGGTTACAAGTAAAGAAATCTCAATACCTTATACTAACTTATAGTTGAACCCTTACCCCAAGACACAATTGGACTTGTAATGTAGTGACAATCTCTCCTTTCAATGCAAGGCTCCAAGTACATAACTAACCAATCGATACACGGATCCCAATACGTGACTAACACAACAATTAAGAAGGACGTTGGCTGCAAAGTTCTTCAGTTCATTCATATGATGAAGACCAAGAAGCTCCTTGGTTACAAAATCCTATGGCGTACAAACGCAACAGCTTCTTCAAGAGAAAGATGAACTAAGGCAGATTGTCTTCGGTCACAATATGCATGTAACAACAAGTGCAACAACATTTGCATTAGTGAGACAGCCGTTAAATTAATCCTTATATATGTCTAGGGTTGTGAGAAAAGAAACCCTATACAAATAACTTGGATATATATGTGTGAGAGTGCTTTTTTCTTTAGCACACAGGCCCAAGGATCCTGGGCCAAATAGTTGTGTTTTGGTGGACTGGGCTTGGTTCACCGCAGCTAAATGGGGGCTGATTACGAACCAAGTTGTGCGCAAGTCACATAAATCTCCTCAAGGCAAAAATGCGATTCCTCCCCGGGCGTACTGTCGTGGGATCCCGGGACGTACTGTCGTGGGATCCCGGGGCGTATTAGGCCTGTAAGAACCCAGAATCTCTGGTTCTGTGCACTATACAATCTTTCTCCATGCTTGTTATGCAATGAAGTTTTGTCCTTTCCTTTTACCTCTATAGGTCCTACACAAGAACAACTATACAATGCACATATCTTCAAATAATTGTTAGTTTCTTAGATTAGGATATATATATATATATATATATTAATACATATACATATATGTAAATGAATTTCATAAGAATGATACAGCCACGAGGATCCTGGCCCCAATTCTCATAGACTTATGCTTTTGCACAAGACTTGTGGGATTTGGAACTCAAGTCTGAGTGGCTTTGCTTGGGCAGGGACTCAGCTTTACAAGCAAGAATATATGTATTGAGCAGCAAGAAGCAGTAAAGGAACATAATATAATAAAGAAATATGCAAAGTAAATGTTAGAAATTCTCAAATCAATATGAGATATTTCACTATTTTTCTTGATTGTGGATTACAAGTGTGCTCACTAAGACGTGATACAAGATTCAAATAAGCTCAAAAATTACAGACTTTGATGGCTATTCAAGCCTCTAAGACTTGCAAAGTTTGAATCCTTTTGAATCCAAGTATGTGCTATAGTGGCTGTTTCTGGGATACCGGGAGACATTCCTCTGTTTTTCTTAAATTTTACAGAGTTCTAATGACTCTGTTTTTTGATATTCTTCCTACTGAAAATCCTCCCTCTTCAACATGGGTTTTCTCTTCCTTTTATAGCGTGTTTTCTAGGGCTCTGAGGTACTAGTGATTTCTCTCTTTTGCCCCTCAGAGCTTGTGCTGTGACATTTTCTTAGGGGCTTGTCTCTTCCTTTTTTTCTCATGGTTTTCATCTTTTAATACTGTTTCTCTAAAAGTCACTTGCTGACTTTCCATTCCGGGGCGTCCTTGGAGAGCTAACCTTCACCCTTTCTTCTTTCAAGGCTTTTTACCTTTTAGACTAAGCTTTTTGGCTGTCCTTCTTCCTGTCATTTTTCCCAAGTGAGCAGAATCCATTCCTGCTGGGTTGAAAGTTTTCCCAGCCACTTCCCTTTATAGTTCTTCATTCTGGGTTTCTCGATGTACCAGCTTTTTATTCATGAATTGTCACTCTCCAAGTTTCTGGTTCTTTGCTGTACCATTGGGTGCTTGAGAAGGACATATCTGTTCTTCATTTATTGTATTTCGTGGTAACCCTTTTGAGCTGTCTCAATCCCACGTTAGCTGTGCTGCACGTCCCGAGGATCCTGAGCCTCTGGCAGCCTCTGGGTATCCCGGCCCAGTTCTTTCACTGGATTTTGCTGGATTTTTTAATGGCCTTTTTGCTGGAAATCTGAACATAAATTGGGCCTTAATGTTGATTCTTCTTGCTGCTTGAATTGGGCCTTCTTTACTTTTCATGGAATGGGCTTTCTTGTGAAATTTTAGCCTTCAACATTAGCCCCCCGAGCTCGTGGGTTACCTGTAGCCCATGCGCGAGAAAATAAATTGTTTTTGGACACTTTTCTGGTTTGTAGAACCAATGTGTAGATCAAATAATTCTTGAGGGAAACTCCAAAGGAATTGCTACACTTCCTTCATGGGATGAACGAAAGGGTACCTTTCTTTTGTTGAGTCGAAATACCTCCAAGCCTTTGGTGAGTTTGCACCTTGTTGGAGGAGGGAAATGTCGCTAGCTGGTTTGTAATGTCATTGACTAATCTCTTTGTATAGAGACTTGCAAAAGTATCCATGCTTGTGCAGCTTCGAGTGATGTACTCTTAGAATTTTTTTTTTAAGTTACGCCTTCCTTGCTTCCTTAGGCTCCCTTGAACCAATTCCTTTCAAGGAGGTCAATCTTGTGCACTTTACACACCCACTTTTGGGTTTTCATACCCACTCAAGGCTCTTTCTCTTTGTACCCCTCGTTGGGCTTTGCTTACAATTTGCATCCTTTGCTAGGACGTGCTATGGCTTGTACCTATTGCTGGTACGTGCTACAGTTTGTACCCAGTGCTAGTATGTGCTACAAGTTGTAGCCAAGACTGGGATATGCTTACAATCTGCACTTTTACCTATTGCTGGTATGTGCTACAGCTTGTACTCATAAACTTTTGCTTTTGACCATTTTCTTGGTCGTACTTGGGTACTTTTGCTCTTGACAAATTTCTGGGCCATGTATTTAGAAAAATTGTTCTAGGCCAAGTCTTGGGCCAGGTACATGGAAAATTTGCTATTACCAAGTCCTAGGCCATGTTGCTTGGAAAAATCTGTTTTGGTCAAGTCCTGGGCTAGGTACATGGAAAATTTTTCCTTTCCCAAGTCCTAGGCCATGCCACTTGGAAAAATTCTGTTTTGCTCAAGTCCTGGGCTAGGTACATGGAAAATTTTCCTTTTCCCAAGTCCTAGGCCATGCCACTTGGAAAGTTTCTGTTTTGCTCAAGTCCTGGGCTAGGTACATGGAAAATTTGCCTTTTCCCAAGTCCTAGGCCATGCCACTTGGAAAATTTCTATTTTGCTCAAGTCCTGGGCTAGGTACATGGAAAATTTTTCCTTTCCCAAGTCCTAGGCCATGCTACTTGGAAAAAATTATGTTCTGCTCAAGTTCTGGGCTAGGTACATGGGAAATTTGCCTTTTCCCAAGTCCTAGGCCATGCCACTTGGAAAATTTGTGTTTTGCTCAAGTCTTGGGCTAGGTACATGGAAAATTTGCCTTTTCCCAAGTCCTAGGCCATGCCACTTGGGAAATTTCTATTTTGCTCAAGTCCTGGGCTAGGTACATGGAAAATTTTCCTTTTCCCAAGTCTTAGGCCATGCCACTTGGAAAATTTGTTCATGACCATTGAATTTTTCAATCTTCAGAAAAAAAAGCTCTTTCATAGCCCTTCATTTTCGAGTGGGCTTACTGAACTGATTTCTTTTCTTTTCTTTAAAGGGATGAGGATTTGTTTTCTTTTCCGAGGATTTTCTAAAATATCCTTTCTTGGCTGTGAACAAATTCTTTATGGAAAGAATCTTCTTTTATGAGTCATCTAAGGTTGCTCTCAATGGTAGACTGATGGCCAGGAGCTCCACCAAGATGATTCTGTCATGGTGTTTTCTTCAAGTGGGGGATCTTCGTACGAGGATCTTCGTACGGGGATCCTGGAAGAGGATGACTTTCTCTAGGCATGCTCGTTGAAGGCTTTCTTCACAAACCTTATAGTCTATTTCTTTACAAGGATCTCTACCGCTACTACTTTTTTAGAGATCTTCTCACTTAATAGGTATTTCTCTTCTTCGGGGAACTGGGTTAGTGAGTTTGTTACAGCTTAGCTCTTGATAGCTCTGGGGATCCTTCAAACCTATGTTGTATTGGGAAATTAATATTAACCACCGGGCTACTTTTCAAGATTGCAAGGGCTGATTGAGGAGGGTTTTTATTGGATGAGAGCTTGTCACCAACAGGATTTGGTGGGATGAAAAGTAATGATTCAGTTGTTGAGATGCATAACTGCCATACACACCCTTTCTATGTTGGGATACCTCATTTCAGTGTTCTTCAATGCTTTGTATGCTTGGGATCAAGATCCCAGGTACAACAATAATGATTTTGCCATGGATAGTACCCATATGGTAGGCAAATGACTCATGATCTGTTGAAGTTTTATGAAAGACATTTGGTTGCTCAACTCCCCATATGAAAATATTCCCCTTTTTCAACAGTTTGGATAGTCCACTACTGACCAAGGTTGGTCTTGGTGTGAACTTCCTAATGTAAGAAACTCTTTCTAAGAAGCTTTTGAGTTCCCTGATCGTGGCATGCCTCTTCATGGTTGATATTGTTGTTGCCTTAGTTGGATCTATGAGGAGATCGATGTTAGGCAAAGGAAATTTATCTTTTGGACGTGCCTTATTTAATTTGAAGGAGTTCACGCCAATAAATCATCATATTTTTTCTATAGCTCCACCAGTTGCTCTTTTTTCTGTACTGACTGCTGATTAGGATGGGCCCTGGGTTCCTTGCGTCAGCCCCCAAGTTCACCTCTTCTAGTTTTTCCTTTGGTAGGATTTATGTCTTCCTTTCCATATCTGTAAGTTTCTCCAGGATCTTCGTAAACAGTATATTAGTATTCTTCCTTCTTTCTTTTTCTGTCCAAGGGATCCCTCAAACCATGGGCATTGCTTCCTTCTTCTTGGATGGGAACCCCTCGGGATCCTGGAGATGGGAAATTCTGACTCATCGTATCCCCAGGTTCCTCCAGGATCTCTTCTTGGGCTATCATGTAAGATGGTGGTCTGAGATCCTCTTGTAGGCTACATTCAGGTCCCGCGTGCCTTCATAAGTAATATTCTGCTTTCCCTCCAGGTTTCTTCTTCTTCTGCGATAGGAGCTCCCGGGATCCCAGATATGGGAGCCCCTCGGGATCCTAACAAAAAGATATTCTTCAACTGGAGCCGATTCATCATAAAGTATATTTTCCACAAAGTTTATTATGTGCTGGATGAAAGGACTAAGATTGGCAGCGACTTTTATGGGCTTCCCATTCAATCCCTCTTTAACGTGCTAATGGTACATTGAGAGGATCAGACAATACTTGTGATGTTGTGGTTGGCCTTTAGAGCTAGTTGTAGGTGTTCTTCAGTGGTCTCTGTATCTCCTCCAAATCTTGTTATTTCCATGGGTGAGCCCAATCATTGAGCTGCAAGAGATGATAGATGCACTGTATAGTTGTTGAGTTTTCAATAATGTTGATTTTGCTGCTGCCTTGCAATATAGTGTTTCTATTGATTTTCTTCAAAATATATTTAAGTCCACTGCATAATAGGCTTTAGCCCCCAAGACATGAGGCGGTTGTTGAATCATGTTTGATCCACTTTCTCTTGATGCTATTATGGAACTTCTATCCATTTTCGGATGCCTCCATTTTTTTTATAACCATTTTACTTTGCTAGATTCGTGGAAATACTTCGCCTTTGCTGGAACCAACGATCTCTTAGGCTTTACTGAAATTGAGGGTGTACTTAGCCTTGCTGGAATTAAGGATCTCCTCAGCTTTGTTGGGATCAAGGATCTCCCAGGCTTTACTTTCCTAGAGTCAAGGATCTCTTAGACTTTGCTGAAATTAAGAATGCACTTAGCCTTGCTGGAATAAAGGATCTCCTCAGCTTTATTGGGATCAAGGATCTCTTCAGCCTTGTTAGGATTAAGGATCTCCTCAGCTTTGTTGGGATCAAGGATCTCCCAGGCTTTGCTTTCCTGGAGTCAAGGATCCCCTAGACTTTGCTGGAATTAAGGATGTACACAGCCTTGCTGGAATAAAGGATGTACTCAGCCTTGCTGGAATAAAGGATCTCATCTGCTTTGTTGGCATCAATGATCTCCTTAGCTTTGCTTTCCTGGAGTCAAGGATCTCCTAGACTTTGCTGGAATTAAGGATGTGCTCAGCCTTGCTGGAATAAAGGATCTCCTCAGATTTGTTGGAACTAAGGATTTCTTAGGCTTTGCTGGGATCAAGGATCTCCTAGGCTTTGCTTTCCTGGAGTCAAGGATCTCTTAGACTTTGCTGGAATTAAGAATGTACTCAGCCTTGCTGGAATAAAGGATCTTCTCAGATTTGTTGGAACCAAGGATTTCTTAGGCTTTGCTGGGATCAAGGATCTCCCAGGCTTTGCTTTCCTGGAGTCAAGGATCTCTTAGACTTTGCTGGATTTAAAAATGTACTCAGCCTTGCTGGAATAAAGGATCTCCTCAGCTTTGTTGGGATCAAGGATCTCCCAGGCTTTGCTTTCCTGGAGTCAAGGATCTCCTAGACTTTGCTGGAATTAAGAATGTACTCAGCCTTGCTGGAATAAAGGATCTTCTCAGCTTTGTTGGGATCAAGGATCTCCCAGGCTTTGCTTTCTTGGAGTCAAGGATCTCCTAGACTTTGCTGGGATCATGGAGCTAAGGAACTTATCCATTTTGTTAACCTGCGCCATATGATATTATTATCAAGTTGCTGCAAAATTATTTAGCCCCACAACGTGAGGAAATTGCTTTGCTATGTAATTTACATTTCATCAGATCTCTTTGATTCACTTACTTCTCTTTCTTCTTTTTCTTTTTAAACAAGTGAAACAATATCATGAATTTTTTTTTAAAAGAAAGAATACATTAGCCCCCAAATGTGGGGCCATTTCTCTATTATGTAGCTCATAGAATCTTCATTTCATCAATATATTTCATTTGTTCACTTCTCTATTTTTCTTTAAAGCAATGAGACAATATTATGATTGTTTAAATATTACTACATGACCCCTTGTTTTTCTTTTAAAAAGTAGGGCAATGATCCATTATGTTCAAATTGTAAAGCAGAGAAAATAATAACGCATAAAACTTATCTTGTGTTGGGAAATTCCCCAAAATTCTATATAGAGTCCCTCGGTAGAACATTTGTTGGAGGAACCCGCATTTTTGGGATCTTGATGTTGAATGCACTAAGAGGAACTTTCCTTCCTCTAGGTGTTTCCTAGCTTTGGAGTCGTGCTTGCGAAGGGACTGCTTTTTCCCTCTCCTTTTTCCCAGTCCCCAGTGGAGTCGCCAAAATGTGAGAGTGCTTTTTTCTTTAGCACACAGGCCCAAGGATCCTGGGCCAAATAGTTGTGTTTTGGTGGACTGGGCTTGGTTCACCGCAGCTAAATGGGGGCTGATTACGAACCAAGTTGTGCGCAAGTCACATAAATCTCCTCAAGGCAAAAATGCGATTCCTCCCCGGGCGTACTGTCGTGGGATCCCGGGACGTACTGTCGTGGGATCCCGGGGCGCATTAGGCCTGTAAGAACCCAGAATCTCTGGTTCTGTGCACTATACAATCTTTCTCCATGCTTGTTATGCAATGAAGTTTTGTCCTTTCCTTTTACCTCTATAGGTCCTACACAAGAACAACTATACAATGCACATATCTTCAAATAATTGTTAGTTTCTTAGATTAGGATATATATATATTAATACATATACATATATGTAAATGAATTTCATAAGAATGATTCAGCCACGAGGATCCTGGCCCCAATTCTCACAGACTTATGCTTTTGCACAAGACTTGTGGGATTTGGAACTCAAGTCTGAGTGGCTTTGCTTGGGCAGGGACTCAGCTTTACAAGCAAGAATATATGTATTGAGCAGCAAGAAGCAGTAAATGAAGATAATATAATAAAGAAATATGCAAAGTAAATGTTAGAAATTCTCAAATCAATATGAGATATTTCACCATTTTTCTTGATTGTGGATTACAAGTGTGCTCACTAAGACGTGATACAAGGTTCAAATAAGCTCAAAAATTACAGACTTTGATGGCTATTCAAGCCTCTAAGACTTGCAAAGTTTGAATCCTTTTGAATCCAAGTATGTGCTATAGTGGCTGTTTCTGGGATACCGGGAGACATTCCTCTGTTTTTCTTAAATTTTACAGAGTTCTAATGACTCTGTTTTTTGATATTCTTCCTACTGAAAATCCTCCCTCTTCAACATGGGTTTTCTCTTCCTTTTATAGCGTGTTTTTTAGGGCTCTGAGGTACTAGTGATTTCTCTCTTTTGCCCCTCAGAGCTCGTGCTGTGACATTTTCTTAGGGGCTCGTCTCTTCCTTTTTTTCTCATGGTTTTCATCTTTTAATACTGTTTCTCTAAAAGTCACTTGCTGACTTTCCATTCCGGGGCGTCCTTGGAGAGCTAACCTTCACCCTTTCTTCTTTCAAGGCTTTTTACCTTTTAGACTAAGCTTTTTGGCTGTCCTTCTTCCTGTCATTTTTCCCAAGTGAGCAGAATCCATTCTTGCTGGGTTGAAAGTTTTCCCAGCCACTTCCCTTTATAGTTCTTCATTCTGGGTTTCTCGATGTACCAGCTTTTTATTCATGAATTGTCACTCTCCAAGTTTCTGGTTCTTTGCTGTACCACTGGGTGCTTGAGAAGGACATATCTGTTCTTCATTTATTGTATTTCGTGGTAACCCTTTTGAGCTGTCTCAATCCCACGTTAGCTGTGCTGCACGTCCCGAGGATCCCGAGCCTCTGGCAGCCTCTGGGTATCCCGGCCCAGTTCTTTCACTGGATTTTGCTGGATTTTTTAATGGCCTTTTTGCTGGAAATCTGAACATAAATTGGGCCTTAATGTTGATTCTTCTTGCTGCTTGAATTGGGCCTTCTTTACTTTTCATGGAATGGGCTTTCTTGTGAAATTTTAGCCTTCAACAATATGAAAAACAGATTTAGAAATCTGAATTTCATAATTCTCGATAGATATAGCTATCGAGCTATCTTTCGAGCTTTAAATATTTAAATCTCGATAGATACATTTGTCGAGCTATCTGTTGAGCTTTAATGAACAACACTTCTTCACCTGATTCTTGGACAAATTTGCATGGCTTCAATACTTGGACTTGAACACTTGTTCCTTGAAATATTAAACATATCCTAGACCTACCTAATTACAAGTAAAGTACATTTTGTCAAAGGATTAGCCAATTCTAAATAACATATGTTCATAAAATGTTCCACATGTCCTAACAATCTCCCCCTTTGGCAATCCGTGACAAAACCACAACAAACAAATGAAATATGAGAGAAGTCATAAATCACTCAACTCATAATCACTTGTTAAATACAATAAAATCTAATCTTAACACAAACTCTTGAAAAACTTTGCAAGAAGAGAGTTCATGGCATGATAGATTTTGACAACCTATATTTCTGAAACACTTTAAACAAAACTCATCAAGGCAACTTAGTGTGAAACAGAAATAAAAGATTGCACACAATAAATAAGAAACATGTGTATAAAGAGAGAAAAGAAACAACACATGGAGAGATAGGTGGAATGTGATAACAACATCATCAAATATATATATCAAGGATAAATACAATGTTTGCTATCACTAAGTGGTCACAAGACCAATGAACAAAAGATAATGTATCTAAAAGAGAAAGAAAAGAAAAGATACATAAGTTCTCACTACATCCCTCAAAAATATAAAAACACTCCCCTTAACAAAAAGGTCATATGCTAACTCTCCCCCTAAGTACATGACTACTCTCATACCCAAAATTACTCTCCCTTTTTGTCACAAATGACAAAGGGCAAGTCACTGAAAAGCGATCATCTCCTCATCACCGAAAGAGCTAGCATCATCATCCTCATCCTCTAAAGCCTGTGGAGATGGAGAGTGAGAAGAAACGAAGCCACCAAGGCGAGCCTGACGTCATGCAATACGACCCACACAGGTGGTCACCTGACTCATCTTATCAGTGAGAGTGTCAAGTCGAGCATCCATGCGCTGAAGCTACGCCATGATCGCTTAAAGTGTCACACCATGCAGAAGAAGAAGAAGAAGGAGCGGAGGTGGATGTAGTGGAATGGGCTGGAGGAGTCGTTGTCTTAGTCCGTGGCCACTTTGGTCAAAGTTGGGCCTCACTCTGTCTAACAAACACCACGCTGATAGTATCCATGACTGTGAAGTGAGCAGACTCGGGATAAGAGATAGAGGAATGGCAAATGATCCTCATGATAGCAAAAGGAAAGATAAGCTTACCACGGATCATCGTATCCTTATAGACATCTATAAGGGAGAGTATGAAATGAGAGGGAAAGTCAATGGTAAGGTCCTCGATAAGGGACAACAAAAATCGAGCACGAGGCTCAGTAATAGAATTATAGGGATGTAGAATAAATGTCATCACCATATTCAGGAACCTCGGACCTTTTGCAAAGCCCAAGCATGAGGTGTTTTGATGGTCACCCCATGATGAAGGTGTCTCACAAAAGAGAGACAAGAGTTCGTCTTTGGAAACAGTCTGTAAACGGGGACATCCAGGGTAATCAGGATGTGATTCCCTCGAAACATGTAGCACATTAGAGATAAGCTCTGGAGTAACTACTATACAAGTACCTTGAACAGAAGTAATGAAAATGAGGTATAGAATAATCAAAACCGTGCATATTGGAGTAAAACTCCTGTATGATCACAAAGGGACAACTCACGGGTCACAAAGAGATTCCCAACCCTGCCTGTATATGACAATCGAAAGAGTAGTATCTGTTAGGTTCTAAAGTCTTAGGATTTTATGTATTTAGAACTCTAATTTGTATTGCTGGCAAACCATGATCAAAACAATGTGTTTAGAAGTGATTTAGTCTAGCTCAAAGTTGTGCATTTATGTAAAGTTGGAATCAAGTTATAGCAGGAAAGCATTGTGCCTTTCGGCCTAGCTCGATCGATCGAAAGATAGGCTCGATCGATCGAAGCTCAGGCAGAATGATTTTCTGCAGATTTGTCCAACTCAGCCCTAAGTGTTTTAAAACGTTTTTAGAGTTTCTTATTTGTCCTAAGTATAAAAGGCAAACCCTAGCCACGTTTTAGTGTTGCTCATAATTGCAGTTTGTGTAAATCTCTTGTGAGATCTAGAAGAGCTTTCCTTTACACAAACTTAGGGTTTTCAAGGAGAAGATTTATCTACGCCTTGATGATCAATTTAGTTGCTGCCATTGAAGCTTAAAGAAAATACAAGCGGGTGTGCTTGTATCTGGTGGTGAATCCAAGAAAGAAGGAGTCCGTGGATTCGGAGCTTGCACGTGGTCGTGTCAGTAAATTCTACTGGTTGGTAGCAATAAGAAGTCGAGCGTTAGGGCTTGTAAGTCTTATTGTATGAACTTCGATTTTTTCAAGATAGTGGATTCAAGTTTACCTTGAGGATAGCTAAGTCAAATCCTCCCTAGGTTTTTACCGGTTTGGTTTCCTGGGTGATCATATCTTGTGTTATTTATTTTCCGCTACTTTGCATGATTTGATCTTTGATATTGTGATAACCTAGACTTGTTTAATTGGACTAAGTAACAACTTGGCTAATTACCTAGGTTAAATAAATTGTTTAAGGGGTCTAAAACTATTAGTATCAGAGAAGTTCGATAGGATAACACGGCGTTCCGAATGAATGCCATGTTTGAAGAAGTTCTTCGAGAAGTACTGACGGGCCTTCTCATCACAAAACTTGACATGGAAAGGTGTGGAATCAAAAGAAGATGCCCCGAAATGAAAAGGGTTCTAGGACGTAGTAGTTTTGCGCTTGGGTGCCATGCACAGACTATCCGAGAGAGAGAGAGAGAGAGAGAGAGAGAGAGAGAGAGAGGAGACAAACAGAAAACACCAATCAAAAAAAATTACCAAAAAGAGATGAAAAGGTACGTATGCATGAACAATGCATGAGCATGTGACATGCAACAAAAATTTCATCATGAGCTTAGCTCAATCTAAACCTACCAGCATACAAGGCTCCAACGTAGAAACACATCTATAATGCATGAAACATAGTTAAAATGCAAATGAAATGCAATGCATAAGCATATAACATCATTTAAGCAAAACCCAACCCAAAAATTCACAAAATACTCATCAATTTTCAAAAACCCCAAAAAAATTTCAAAAATCCAAAACCTAGGTCTAAATGTATGAAATGCATGAAGAAAGAGAGAAAAAGAGATGATACCAATGAAGAAAACATCACACAAGGCCGAAATCCAAGTGGGTTTGAGGTTTAGAGAGAAAAGAGAGTGTTTGGGAGAGAAAAAGAAAATTTTCTGTCTAGAGAAATCGAAGAGAAGTGAAACAGATTTTGTGTTGGATCTATTTAAAGAAAATGCGTCTCGATGGATCAAGGATCTATCGAGATTCTGTCAAGCACTAATTCCCAACAGATGAATCTGTCAAGGTGCTATCTAGAATCTATCGACCAGACAGAAACTTTCTCAATGGATTGAGAATCTGTCGAGAAGCTATTGAGACAAATTCCAAAAATTTTCGATGGATCGAAGATGCGATAAGATCTGTCAAGAAAAAGAAGTCCAAGGGCTCGATAGGTAGCTATCTATCGAGATTTATCAAGAAGTTGTCGAGCTTGATAAAAACTGTTTTTCAAAGAGGAGAAAAACACATAAATGAATGCAGTCAAGCAAGTTACTCAACCAAAGATCCAAACAACATTTTAAGCTCTCAAAAACATCTTTTAACAAGAAAAATGCAAAGCATTAAGGATCCAAACACATACACACACTAAACAAGTCTAACCAATTTTATATTTCAAAAACAAGTCAAGACAGTTTAGTGAGCATACATTAACACATGTATTCCTTGTTGTTAGGACATATATGAATCATATTAGGAACATATGTCAATGTAGAATTGGCTAATCCTTTGACAAAACGCATTTTACTTGTAATTGGGTAGATCTAGGATATGTTTAATACTTCAAGGAACAAGGTTTCAAGTCCAAGTGTTAAAGCCATGCAAGTCTGTCCAAGAATCAAGTGAAGAAGTGCTAAATTTTAAAGCTCGACAGCTAGCTTGATAGATAGAATCTTTCGAGGTTTAAAAGGCAGCTTTTTCCCGATGCTCGATAGCTGCTCGATAGATAACCTATCTATCGAGATTTACGAAAATCACATTTTCAGTTCTGATTTCACTTCAATCTGTGTATATTTGTTTAGGCTTTCTCTTCTCACAACCCTAAACATATATAAGGATTATTTTAAGGGCTATCACAGCTGATGCAAGTGAGTGTAGCTTGATGCAAAGTTTTTTCACAAGCATACAGTGACCGGAGACAATTTTCCCTAGTTCATCTCTCTCTTCAAGAAGCTGTTGTGTTTGTACGCCAGAGGGTTTTGTAACCAAGAAGTTTCGTGATCTTCATCATATTGATAAACTGAAGAACTTTGCAACCAACATCCTTCTCAAGTTGGTGGTTAGTCACGTACTTGGATCCATGCATTGATTGGTTAGTTACGTACTGGGAGCCTTACATTGAAAATGAAAGATTGTCACTACAGAACAAGTCCAATTGGATATTGGGGTAAGGGTTCAACTCTAAGTTGGTATAAGGTATAAGGATTCCTTTATATGTAACCGCTTGTTGTGATAATAGTGGATTCTCAGGAATGGTGACCTTAAAATCACCCGATGGGGTTTTTGTCTGGGAGGTTTTCCCCATTCGTAAACAAATCACCGTGTCAACTTTATTTTCCACTGGATATTAACTTAGTTGGTGATTTGTTTGTGCTACCATGCATATTGCATGTTAATTAACTTAATTAATTCACTTGGCTAATTAATTGGTAAATTTATCACAAGAGGTTAATACATTCTTGGCCTATCAAGTGGTATCAAAGTAGGCACACTTTGATTAGGGTTAATCTTTGTTGTGCAATCCACTGACCCCTATTGTCATGGATAGAGGACAATCTTTAATTATACCTCTTTTATTTGATGGCACTAACTATGCATACTGGAAAATACGTAAGAGCTTTCTTGTAGTCATTAGATGAAAAGGTGTGGCAAGCTGTGGAGATAGGCTAGACCAAGCCTAAGGAAGTGCCAGCTGATTGGGATGATGCTAAGATCAAAGCGGCTAACTTCAACAGCAAAGTATTGAATGCCTTATTCAGTGCAATCATGAATGAGGAGTTTAAGAAGGTATCTTCCACTAAAACTGCAAAGAAAGTATGGACCATCCTTCAGACAACCTATGAAGGAACCAAGGCTGTCAAGGATTCAAAGTTTCAGAGGCTTACTACAAGCTTTAAAGAGATCAAGATAGAGGAGGATGAGTCATTCGATGAGTTTTATGCCAAGGTCAAGGACATAGTGAACTCAGCCTTTAATCTTAGGGAAACCATTCCCGAACCCAAGATTGTTAGAAAGGTGCTCAAATCTCTACCCAAGAGATTTCATGCCAAGATCATTGCAATTGAGGAATCAAAGGATATTGACAAAATTCTTTTGACAGAGCTGGTTGGCAATCTGCAGACTTATGAGTTGGGTTTGACAAGGATTAGGAAATCTAGTAAGGGTAAGAGCATGGCATTAAAGGGCAAGAGAAGTGACACAAATGAGTCTTCAAACGATGAAGATTCTAAAATGAAATCCTACATTACAAGGCAGTTCAAAAAGTTTATGAAGAATGACAATGCCAAAAGATTTGACAAAGACCTTAAGCAGTCCAATTCATCTCAATTCAAGAACCAATACAAATGAAAGAAGGATGCTAGGGATGATGGTAAATACACTTTTTCCTCAGGACCAAAGTGCTTTAGGTGTCAAGGCTTCAGTCACATGAAACAAGAGTGCCTTACGTATCTCAAGACCATCGGAAAAAGCAAGGCACTTGCTGCTACTTTAAGCGACATCGAGCCTAAGGATGATTCTGATAATGAGGGTGATGGAATCCTAAATGCCTTCACTACCACTATAAATCCTACTGAGGGGATTGTTGAAGATGTGGATGAAGAAGACATGGTGGAGTCTAAATTTGAGAAGATAGATGAGCAAGATGACATCCACACAACCTATGCAAAATTATACAAGGTCTCAAAAAAGCATGAGAAGTTGTATAGGTTGGCCACCAAGAAGCTCAATGATGTGGAGCTTGAATAAGAAGAAATCTCCACGAAATTTGATTAAGCCAATCAGACCATTGTGAAAGTTCAAAAACGTGTACCAATACACTTTTGAAAGTTTAGACCCCCAAAAATTAACTTAACCAACACAAGCAATATGTTAAACAACAAGTGTGCGGAAACTTAACATATGCTATAATGTGAAATAGGATAAAAACTATCTAAGCCATAACATAATAAAATCACAGCAAATAATATAAAGGCAGAGATAGAGAGGAAGGAAGATGCAAACACAAAGATAACACCCGATGTGTTATCGAAGAGGAAACCGAAGACCTCGGCGAAAAACCTCTCCGCCGCCCTCCAAGCGGTAATCAATCCACTAGAAAATACAGTTGGGATACAAGGACAGCAATAGACCCTCCAAGCCTAATCTACCCAGTGCACCTAAGCCCTCCAAGCTTCTTGCTCCAACGAGGTTGCGCCGAACCTTTTTCTTTTCTAGCTTCCCGGATTCCGCTACTACACCGTAGCATCAACCAATGAAGATTGGCTCCTTCCTAACTGCTTCCCAGAACTCCAAACGACTGTCTCACAGAGATGATGATGGTGAGAACCAGGTTTGGTATAATGCCTCTCAAGGTTTTGACAATGGAGAGGAAGAGAGTGAGGGATTTTGATGAGACTCTAAGGTAGGGATTGTGTGTGAAACAATCTTGTTTTTCTTTAGGGTTTCTCTCTCAAAATTCTCTCTGGAAGCTCTCTTTCAATCGTGGGTTAAAGGGGTATTTATACTAGAGTGGAGAGGAATGTGAAACGTCAGGATTTTACAAAACAGGGGTGGCTCGCGGCTTGACCTCGCGGCTTGACTAAGTCGCGAGATCCAGTCGCGAGTTAACCGTATGGCCAGTTGTCCTGTTTTGTCCTGTAGTGCTCCAGCTAGCATGACTGTTCATCTTCCAGCATGCTTGGCACGTGTGCATCTTCTGGCGGCTTGTAGCCGCGAGTCCACCCGCGAGTCCCAGCCGCGACACTCTGTTTTCTTGCACACTCTTGAGCAGTCTTCACTCTATCTCACTCACTACCCTTACAACAAACCCACCTAAATACAGGGTTACTAAATGCTGAATTACAAGCAAATTTGGCACGGAATAAAGCCAATTAGATGGTTGAATAAATTCAACCTTACAATCTCCCCCTTTGGCTATTCCGTGACAAAACCCTAAAACAGACTCTAGACTTAACATGTGAGTTGGGAACAGTTGAACAAAACTCACTCACACCTAACTCTAGAAGCTGTGAAGCACTTGAATCATATGAACATAAACTCCTGAAACACAACAATACACCATGATCATTGTAAGCAGAAAATTATAAATGCATATGAAACAGGCAATATGAGATCAAGCAAAGATGGAGTTAATAAACAAACCATGGCTTGATCAACCAAGTGAACACCACAAGGTAGTGATCACAGTGCTCATTCACACTTGGAATGAACACAAGGACATACAAGTTAACAAGCACAAGGCAAGACACTTGTATGCTCAACACTCAACCAATGCATAGCACACAAGGCATATGCATCTAGGAACAATCCTACAAGGGCACAAGAGTGACAGTACATAAACCAAAATGCAAAACATTTAGATTAAGGTACTGATTTCAACATAGCATAGAGGCTGCACTTAAGCAAGGTACATACCATAAAGCCTACAAACTATGCATAAAACATAAACCCTAAAAGCTTACAAAAGCACATGGGTATAGACCAACAAATACCTGAATAACATCATCAACATATATTGAAGTTTAAAACAAGAGTATATGAAATGAGTTAGAAACAGTTATACACCAAAACACAGTGTATCAAAACCATAAAACCACTAAGTTTAGAAGATAAGACTAAAAAAAAAAGTATGTCAAAAGTATGTGTGTACTCCCCCTATCACTATGCACACTTCCCTTTGAACTTTTCTCGCCCTTACTGAATGCTCTCCCCCTTTTTGTCACGAATAGCTAAAGACTCTCGTCTTAACTTTCGTTGAATCTCATCTAGCTGATTTTCCATAGTCTCGAGGCGCATTTGGACATGGTTGTTTGTGGAGTAGAGAAGTGCCACAAGCTCATCAACGCGTTTCTGAATATACTCAAGTACACTGCCAACTCTGTCAGTATGAGAAGCAGTTTGTGCTTGCGGAATACCAGCCGGTGAAGCTTCAGGAACAGCACGTGAGGCAGATGTGGTATGTGCCGGTGTCTCTGAGTCAGGGGCAGATGAAATAATCGGAGAGATGTGAGCACTTCTTGGTGATTTAGAGGAGTGACTTTTGCTCGCTTGAAGAGTGAACAAGGAAATGGGACGTTGACGAGTCAACATTTTACCATCTGTAGGAGGAATAATGCCAGCACTAAGAATGAGTTTCATGACGAGACTGCAAAATGGAATGATTCCTCGAGCTGTAGATCGACACGCGGTCTTCCTCAAGTTGTACTAGATGTGAGCACATATATCAATGGGGGCTCCTGTAATGAGGTCACACAGAAATATAGCTCTCCCAAGATTGATGAATGTAGTGTTGGACAGGGGGTAGAGATTGGTGAACATGATCAACTTCAGTGTGGTCAGCTCAGGTGCAAACTTTGCGGTGCTGATGGAAGTTCCTGCACTGGAGACCTCATGATCGTGTCCTAGGATTTGTAAAATTTCTCCAACCTCTGGATTTCGTTCATCATAGGGAGTTAAATTCACATTCAGAGGTCTGGTGATGCCGAGAAGGTCTGCGATGGAGTCTGGGGTAACACAAAACTCTGTTCCTCTGATCCAGAAAATGAGGTTAGGTCCAAGATCAGTTGCATTGGAGAAGCATTCTTTGACCAGCTCATCCATTGGGTCATCAAAGTTTCCGAACAAGTTTGCCCAGTCTCGTTTCTCAAAGATTCGAGGGATGAAAGTAGTCCCCAAGGTGTTGAACTCGACTACCCGTTCCACTATAGTGGTTGACTTGTCAAACACATTTGAGTAGGCGTGTGAGTTAAGGGGAACTCTGAATCTATCCTCATTGGGATCTTGAGATGCCTGAGATGATAGACAAGTCCTTTTAGCAACTGGTGTTGCTGGTTCGTCAGCAACAATGTCTTTACCCCTGGAAGATCGACGAGACATCTGCAAGAGAACAGGCCAACATAAAAGAACCAAGCAAGAAAACCCCACAAAAAAATTGTCAACAAGATTCAGTGCAGACAATATTTCAATATATAAACCCAGACTGAAGATAGTGCAGACCCAACCAAAACTTCCAACAATACACAGAAGCACAAACTAATACGTGCAACAAACTTGGTGAAAGTGCACCAAGACAAAGAGAGACGGCACAACAGACAAAACTGTCACTGAGACAGGTTATCATGACCATGATATGCAATAAGATACAGCATTTGAATATTTAGAGCAGATAACATAAATCACTCCATCAGAGGCATGAACATGGGGAAAATATTTCAATCATGAAGAAACCAAACAGCCACACCGGAGCACGTGGATGAGAGACATACATTATGTTATCATAACCACTCAGTGACCAAAACCAAACACCAACATCAATATTCAGGCAAGTGTAAAGAGTAAGTCAAATAAACACCAAACCCTTTTCAGAAAAGATTCTCAGATTCAATAATAGGCAAAAATCAGAACAATGAAATACACATTGTGACTGCTCAGCATGAAAACAGGTGAGAACAATATCAAACAAGACACTTCATACCCATTACACATAGAGATATGTATAACGAACACAATACCAGTCCAAACAGTAACAGAAATATGCAGGAAAAAGAAACTGAGATTGAGAGAGCAAAACCCATACCTTTTCTTGATGATTTGGATAAGAAACGAAGCACCAAAAGATTTTGAAAAATGGATTCACGAAGTGTTTGGGAGGAAGAACAGTTTAAAGAGAAGATGAACAGTTACAAAAGTTCGAGGGAAAAACTGAAAGAGGTTTAAAAACTGCTCCTGTTTCTGCAAAACACGCGATTTTCGCGACTGGATTAAGTCGCCACACAGTCGCCAGCTCAAGCCGCCAAAGCACTTAAGAACAAAATTTTGAAAAAATTTTCTAAGTGTTTTTCGCGACTGAAAGGTCTACCCGCGAGTGAGTCGCGAGCTGAGCCGCGAAAATCTCTGAGTGATCCTCGCGACTGGACCTTCCACTCGCGAACAAGTAGCCAAAAATGACCAGCGAAGATGCGACTGAGGCACGCGACTTGACATACCCGCGACTGAGCCGCCAAAACAGGGCAAAACTGTATTTTTGAAATTTTCAGATTTTTCAAACAAAATACTTTCCAAAAACACCTAAAACACTCAAAAATCTTTTTGTGCTTGAATTAACAAAGATTGAGCATGTGAAAAACACATTTTATCAAGTACAATCACACAAATGAATATGGCATTTATTGAACATAAACTTGTGTGTTGTGTGTGGATATCAACAATGAGATAGTCCTTTGTCTAATGTGAAGCTTCAATGATCAATTCAATCAAGGCATACACAATTAGCACTAGATCATGTGACCAATCTCAATTATAGAAATATGAATATATGACCTCCCACATAACTTGATAACATAACTTGGAGCTTTTCATTTGACTCCACTAACAATCATAACATTTGATCCTTTTGATCTATTTGAGGCAATCATCTCTCATTGTGAGAGGGATGTATAACATTTCTCTTTGAAGAACAGGCCTTTGGCCCTTTTTGAATGAAATTTCACTTTTAATATAAGGTCGCTTACCCTTTTTCCTAGTCAAATACTAGAATGTGCGACAGGCTTTTGCAGCTCAATATCTCTTTTCATTTGGAGATTTACATTTGGTGAGCTCTTTTTAGCAAAACAAAAATAAAAAGTGGGAAGATATATAGACACAAGTCTATGCATGACTCAAGATCAACATAACCATTCACTAATCATTCATGACAAGTTTGAAGATCTATTTACAACAATCACATAGATTTCAAGATTTTTCCCACAGTGATAAGAGTGCATGAAAACAAGCAATGCCCGAAAATGCACACAGCCATTAGCACAAAGGTACAAGGCAAAACAAGTTTTGAGACAAAACTCAACAAAGTCAATCAAGCTTTTTGATTTTCTAATTTTTTATGTGATTTTTGGATTTTTGACACAAGAAGCAAAAAGAATGATAAAACAAAAATAGGAAATATTCACAAGAGAATAATCAAACAGCCAAGAACAAAAACAACAAGCATACCAAACAAACATAGTCACAAAGCATAGGAAGTATTAATGCATGGACATGTTGTAATGCTTATGCATGAGTACCCCTTTTCACCCACACGTCACTTGCGTTTGGGGTGATTTCCTTAAAGGATTGGGTACGGGAATTAGGGCTTTCAAACCTTCGTGAGAAGCTTTCCAAGCAGTTGGTGAATGCACCAATCATCTTCATCACGTTCATCATTCCGGGATCTCCATTTTGCTCTCTAGATTGATCACCTGCCCAAGTTCTCCTATCAATTCTTGGTCCTCCTGACCTTTGAGGAGTTGCACTGTTCTTTGCTCTCAGCTTTTGGCAATTTGGTCGAGTGTGCCCTTGAAGTCCGCAATAATGGCACACATACATTCCTCTAGGACCTCTTTGTGGTCGTGGACGTGACTTGGCACGAGATTCAGACCTGCCCACAGACTGATTATGATGATTCAGCATCCGTTGGTCCACCACATTCTTCTTTTCCTCCACCTCGAGCTTCACACCAGTAGGGTCAGCTACAACTGGATCTTTGGCCTTTACAAACTTCACTTCTTTAGTGACATTTCCAGATGAACTACTTCCCCCGGTATATCCCAGTCCGGATTTGTCTGAAAAGCTCTTTTGAGATGATATAACATCATCTAGCTTCTTGGTGGTGACCCTCTCTATTTTAGCATTTGCTTGCATCACCTCGTTCTCAAGAAATCTTACTTTAGTGTAAGCTTCGGACAGCTCACCATTCAGTGTTTCAATCTCGCATTTGGCCTCCCTATACCGGATTAGGATACTTTTGTAGTCCTCCTCAGCCTTCTTCATTTTTCTCACAGCAGCCTTGGCTACCCTTGTGTATTCACCCGACTTCTCCAAGAGTGAGTTGTAATTTTCTTGAAGAGTTGCTGTGCTTTCTTCTTCTTCAGCTTCTGATTCTTCAACAATTCCTAGTGAGTCATCATCACTATGTTCTCCAAGGTCTTGAACAAGCAAATTCAACTCATCCGAAGACTCAACATGAGCAATAGTCATGAAAGCTGAATAGTTCCCTTCTCCATCACAGCTCTCTTCAGATTCTGAGTCAGACGAATCTGAGTCACTCAAGGTCGTGGCATACACCTTGCCTTTCGATTTCAAATAATTAGGACATTCCTGCTTAAAGTGTCCATGCCCGTTACATTCAAAACAAGTGACCCCTTGTGTGGATTGGGATTCTTTTCCATCTTTCTTTTTGAAATCCCTCTTCTCCCTTCCAGAATTTTGGAATTTTCTCTTATCATCAAATTTTCCATTATTTTTGAATTTCAAAAGTTTTCTGAAGTTTTTAACAAGATAGGCTACATCTTTGTCAACCACATCTTCTCCCGATGAGCCTTGATCTTCCACCTTCTCATTTATGGTCTTTAGAGCAAGGGATTTACTCTTCCGTTGATTTGGCAGCGACATCTCATAAGTCTGTAGAGAACCAACCAGCTCCTGTACCTTGATGTCGTCAAGATCCTTGCTCTCTTCAATGGCTGTCACTTTAGCACGAAAACTTTCCGGCAGTGATCGAAGGATCTTCCTTACAACCCTTGAGTCCTCCGTTTTCTCCCCCAAGTTAAACTTACTGACAACCACCTCATTTAGCTTCCCATAGAAAGAGTCAAAAGACTCATCCTCACTCATTTTAAGCTCCTCAAACCGAGTGGTCAGCATTTGTAACTTGGTGTCTTTCACTTTCTTCGTGCCTTCATAAGTTGTTTCCAGAATCTCCCATGCATCTTTGGCAATGGTAATGTGAGAAATCCTGTGAAATTCATCTGGAGACACACCACAGAAAATAGCATTTAGTGCTTTACTGTTAGCATTAGATGCAGCAAGTGCTGCCTTATCCCATGTGGATTTGGCTGCCTCAGGTTTGGTCCAACCAATCTCAACAGCATCCCACACGGATTCATCAATAGAGCATAGAAAAGCTCTCATACGAACCTTCCAAAACGCATAATTACTTCCATCAAAATATGGAGGTGCATTAAGGGATTGAGACCTATCCATCTCAAAAGGGAGTCAAGGATCACACAAATGGTAATGAAACCAAACAGCAGTGTACCCGCTCTGATACCAATTGAAAGTTCAAAAACGTGTACCAATACACTTTTGAACGTTTAGACCCCCAAAAATTAACTTAACCAACACAAGCAATATGTTAAACAACAAGTGTGCGGAAAATTAACATATGCTATAATGTGAAATAGGATAAAAACTATCTAAGCCATAACATAATAAAATCACAGCAGATAATATAAAGGCAGAGATAGAGAGGAAGGAAGATGCAAACACAAAGATAACACCCGATGTGTTATCGAAGAGGAAACCGAAGACCTCGGCGAAAAACCTCTCCGCCGCCCTCCAAGCGGTAATCAATCCACTAGAAAATACAGTTGGGATACAAGGACAGCAATAGACCCTCCAAGCCTAATCTACCCAGTGCACCTAAGCCCTCCAAGCTTCTTGCTCCAACGAGGTTGCGCCGAACCTTTTTCTTTTCTAGCTTCCCGGATTCCGCTACTACACCGTAGCATCAACCAATGAAGATTGGCTCCTTCCTAACTGCTTCCCAGAACTCCAAACGACTGTCTCACAGAGATGATGATGGTGAGAACCAGGTTTGGTATAATGCCTCTTAAGGTTTTGACAATGGAGAGGAAGAGAGTGAGGGATTTTGATGAGACTCTAAGGTAGGGATTGTGTGTGAAACAATCTTGTTTTTCTTTAGGGTTTCTCTCTCAAAATTCTCTCTAGAAGCTCTCTTTCAATCGTGGGTTAAAGGGGTATTTATACTAGAGTGGAGAGGAATGTGAAACGTCAGGATTTTACAAAACAGGGGTGGCTCGCGGCTTGACCTCGCGGCTTGACTAAGTCGCGAGATCCAGTCGCGAGTTAACCGTATGGCCAGTTGTCCTGTTTTGTCCTGTAGTGCTCCAGCTAGCATGACTGTTCATCTTCCAGCATGCTTGGCACGTGTGCATCTTCTGGCGGCTTGCAGCCGCGAGTCCACCCGCGAGTCCCAGCCGCGACACTCTGTTTTCTTGCACACTCTTGAGCAGTCTTCACTCTATCTCACTCACTACCCTTACAACAAACCCACCTAAATACAGGGTTACTAAATGCTGAATTACAAGCAAATTTGGCACGGAATAAAGCCAATTAGATGGTTGAATAAATTCAACCTTACACATTGGAACACTAAGATTTGAGAATAATTTCTTGGCTGAGAAGACCAAGAAGCTTGAAGCCGAGCTGTTTCAAGTTAGAGCTTAGCTAGAGAGGACTTCAAGTGCAAAGCTTGACGAGATGCTCAAGCCTCGTTTGGTACACCCACTCAAACACATGCTTTCAGTTTTTAAATAACATTACACGTGTTTTTACACACTTTTTCACCTACACATATTTCCACTTATGTTTTCAGTTTTTAAGTGCATGTACCAAACACCCCCTCAGCTTTCAAAAATCTGCCTCCGATCAAACCAGTTTAGGGTATGATTTCTCTTTTTCTAATATTGCTGCTTCTAGTACTACTGTGTTTGTTTCACCTGCTAATAATGTTGAATCTGAGAATAATGATGTGAAAACTATTTTAGCTAGTGAGAACATAGATAAGGGTAAATCTATCTTAGGAGCACCCCCTAAGCTTGATAAGAAAAAGACTAAAATACCTAAGGCTAAGAAGAGCAAAAACCAAAAGTCAAAACAGTAGAAGCAGCATCTCTGTCATCACTGTGGAGCAACTAGACATACTAGACCAAATTGCTATAAGTGGTTAGCCACTTAACAGAGCAGCAGTATGATCTCATCGAGAAACCAAAATCAGTTTCCATCATCTCTTGCTCCTCTTAGAGATCTACTTAAAGCCCTCATGTTCCTTTTGAACTTGAACAGTTTCAATTCTTCCCCCTCACCGTCGGATCAAGGGTTTGCCAAACGGAAATGTTCTTCCAATATGTGGAAGGAAAGAGGATCTAAGTGATTTTGTGACTTTTCTTTCTCTCTCTCTTCTTTTAAGTATGCATTACTTGTGTGTGTGTGTGTGTTTTTTTTTTTTTTTTTTTTTTTGAGTTAGTCTAGTTTTATACTTTGATTTGTTTAACATGTTTTTGTTTGTTTATTTTTAGTTTTACTTTATTTTTTTTTTTCATAAAAATTAAAAAAAAAATTGAAAAAATCAGAAAAAATACAAAAACAGTGTGTGTTTTGTGTACATTGGTACTTGTGTACTTTGGATGGCCATTGAAACAAAGTTTTCTAAACTTTGTGTCTTTTGTAGCTTAGATGAGCATCTTTATGCACAACTAAGCAAGTGAGCTTTGTGGCTCGTGTTTGTGATGAGTAAGATTAAGTAATCTCTTGTACTTAACACTCATATCACTCTTTTTGACGGGAAAGACTAGAAAATCCTAAGAGAAAGGCATAAATAACCCATCTCACCACTATTGTCCACCAATCATGAAATGATATCTATATGCTTCGGCATAGCAAAAGTGCAATGTCAAAAGCTTAACATAATTGGGTATTTTTTCTCTCTGTCTTATATGTCCATGCATGGTTTGCTTAAAAGAAAAATATGCAAAAAATAAAATAAAATAAAATAAAATGCTTTATATATGATTGCAAGCATGTCTTCTAGGAGATGTGGGAGTTATAGAATATACCTCGAAGGTGATAGTCCCTATTAGGGGTGGCAAAATTGGACACAACACGACACGAAATTAGCAGGTTATAGGTTGAGGCTTAATGGGTTCGTGTCATATTCGGGTTGACACGGCTAATCCGTTTAATAAACGAGTTGGGCTAATGTTGAATACATAAGACCTGTTTGACCCGTTTAATTAAATAACATTTTACCAATATGCCCTTCAAATTCTAGGTATATAAATCTTATTAGTGGTTATGGTATATTTTCTTTGACATATTGTGATTGGTTATTTGTGATATTGGAATATGCTTTAGTTTGAATGATTATTTGTGATGTAGTTACTCATTAGTTCTAAATTTTATATTAAAAATATTTATTTGTTTATTTTTTCATAAATATTTTTTTTTTCATTTTGATAAAATCTTATAAACAGGTTGACACGACTGACCCATTTAATAAATGGGTCATGTTAGGGTTGAAAAATCTTAACTCGTTTAATAAACATGTCAAGTTAGTGTTGACCTATATAGGCGAATACTTATGAGTTGACATGACATGAATCCGACATGCGAACACGAATTGCCACCCCTAGTCCCCATCAAGCAGTTATGATTGTGTGTGAGTTAAAGTAATTTTCTCATATCTCAAATCGTCATAACATGTAGACACTTATGTAATCTTGCGATGTTTTTCACACACAACACGCTATATTCTTTGCTACTCTTAATACATGTGCAGGTACAATGTGATTTGGCCATCACAAGGAATACATGTGTTAATGTATGCTCACAAAATTGTCTTGAACGTTTTTTGAAATATAAAATTGGTTAGACTTGTTTTGTGTGTGTGTGTGTATGTGTCTTGGATCTAAATGCTTGACATTTTTCTTGTTGAGCGATGTTTTTGAGAGCTTAAAAAGTTGTTTGTGTAAGGTTGAATTTAATCCACCATCTTGTTGGCTTTATTCCATGCCAAATTTGCTTGTATTTCAACATTTAGTAACCCTGTATTTAGGTGAGTTTTGTTGTAAGGGTAGTGAGTGAGATAGAGTGTTGATTGCTCAAAAGTGTGCAAGAAAACAGAGATTCGAGGCTTGATCTCGCGGGTGACTCGCGGCTGCAAGCCACCAGATGCAGCACACATACCAAGCATGCCAGAAGGTGAACAGTCATGCTAGCTGGAGCACTACAGGACAAAACAAGACAACTGGCCATACGGTTATCTCACAACTGGGTCTCGTGACTCAGTCAAGTCGCGAGGCCAAGCCGCGAGCCACCCCTGTTTTGAAAAACCTGACGTTTCACATTCTCCTCTCATTTCAATATAAATACCCCTTATACCCACAAATGAAAGAGAGCTTCCAGAGAGAATTTTGAGAGAGAAACCCTAGAGTAAAACAAGATTGATTCACCTACAATCTATACATTAGAGTCTCTTCAAATTCCTCAACTCTCTTCCTCTCCATTGTCAGACCCTTGAGAGGCATTTTACCAAAACCTTGTTCTCACCATATCCATTACTGTGAGAAGGTTGTTTGGTGTTCTGGGAAGCAGTTAGGAAGGAATCAATCTACATTGGTTGATGTTATGGTCAAGTAGCGGAATCCGGGAAGCTAGAAAAGAAAAAGGTTCGGCACAACCTCGTTGGAGTAAGAAGCTTGGAGGGCTTAGGTGCACTGGGTAGATTAGGCTTGGAGGGTCTATTGCTATCCATGTATCCCAACTACATTTTCTAGTGGATTGTTTACCGTTTGGAGGGCGGCGAATAGGTTTTATGCCGAGGGTTTCGGTTTCCTCTTCAATAACACATCGCATGTTGTCTTTGTGTTTGCATCTTCCTTCCATTTTATCTTTACCTTTTATTATCTACTGTGGGTTGTGATTTTAATTTGGCTTAAATAATTTTTCCAATTCTACATTATAGTTTTTGTTCATTTTCTGCACACTAGTTGTTTGATATAAAGCTTGAATTGGTTAATTTGTAAATTGGGGGTCTAAACGTTCAAGGGTGTTTTTACACTATTTGAACTTTCAATTGGTATCAGAGCGGGTACACTTCTAGTGGTTTCATTACCATTGTGTGATCCGTGACTCCCTATTGAGATAGATTGATCTCAATCCCTAAATGCACCTCTATATTTTGATGGTAGTAATTATGCTTTTTGGAAGGTTTGCATGAGAGCATTTCTATGTTCCATTGATGAATCTGTTTGGGATGCTGTTGAGATTGGTTGGACCAGACCTGAGGCAGCCAAATCCACATGGGATAAGGCAGCACTCGCTGCATCTAATGCTAACAGTAAAGCACTCAATGCTATTTTTTGTGGTGTGTCTCTAGATGAATTTCATAGGATTTCTCACATTACCGTTGCCAAAGAAGCATGGGAGATATTGGAGACCACTTACGAAGGCACAAAGAAAGTAAAAGACACCAAGCTGCAGATGCTAACCACTCGGTTTGAGGAGTTAAAAATGAGTAAGGATGAGTCTTTTGACTCTTTCTATAGCAAGCTGAATGAGGTGATTGTAAGCAAGTTTAATTTGGGAGAGAAAACGGAGGATTCTAAAATTGTAAGGAAGATCCTTCGATCATTACCGGAAAGTTTTCGTGCCAAAGTAACAGCGATTGAAGAGAGCAAAGACCTTGATGACATCAAAGTCCAGGAGTTGGTTAGTTCTCTTCAGACTTATGAAATGCCGCTGCCCAATCAACGGAAGAGTAAATCTCTTACTCTTAAGACCATTAATGAGAAGGTGGAAGATCATGACTCATTGGGAGAAGATGTGGTTGACAAAGATGTTGCATACCTTATAAAAAATTTCCGAAAATTCTTGAAGTTCAAGAATAATGGCAAATTTGGTGATAAAGGAAAATTCCAAAGTTCAGGAAGGGAGAAAAGGGAATTCAAAAAGAAAGATGGAAAAGAATCCCAATCTACACAAGGTGTCACTTGTTTTGAATGCAATGGGCATGGACACTTTAAGAAAGAATGTCCGAATTATTTGAAATCGAAAGGCAAAGTGTATGCCACGACATTGAGTGACTCGGATTCATCCGACTCAGATTTTGAAGAAAGTTGTGATGGAGAGGGGAACTATTCAGTTTTTATGACTATTGCCCATGTTGAGTCTTCAGACGAGTTGAATCTGCTTGTACGAGACCTTGGAGAACATAGTGATGAAGAATCGTTGGGAGTTGTTGAAGAATCAAATGCTGAAGAAGATGAAAGCACAGCCAATCTTCAAGAGAATTATAACTCACTCCTAGAAAAGTCGGGTGAGTACACAAGGGTGGCCAAGACAGCTGTGAGAAAAATGAAGAAGGCAGAGGAGGACTATAAAAGTCTCCTAATTCGATATAGGGAAGCCAAATGTGAGATAGAAACACTGAACGGTGAGCTGTCAGAAGCTTACACAAAAGTGAGATTTCTTGAGCAAGAGGTCGTGCAAGCAAATGCTAAAATAGAGAGGGTCACCACCAAGAAGCTAGATGATGTTATTTCATCACAAAAGAGTTTTTCAGACAAATCCGGATTAGGATATACTGGAGGGAGTAGCTCATCTGGAAATGTCACTAAAGAAGTGAAGTTTATAAAGGCCAAAGAATCAGTTGATGTTGGCCCTACTGCTGAGAAGCCCAAGATAGAGGAGAAGAGGAATGTGGGGAATGAACGGTTGTTGAATTCACGTAATCAATCTGTGGGCAAGTCTGAATCCCAAGCCAAGTCTCGTCCACGACCACAAAGAGGTCCTAGATCAAATTATGTGTGTCATCATTGCGAACTTCAAGGGCATACTTGACCAAATTGTCAAAAGCTGAGAGCAGTGAATAGTGCAACTCCTCAAAGGCAACGAGGACCTAGAAATGATAGGAGAAATTGGGCTGGTGAACCATCAAGAGATCAAAACGGTGATCCCGGAATGATGAATGTGATGAAGATGATTGGTGCATTCACCAACTACTTGGAAAGCTTCACACGAAGGCTTGAAAGTCCTAACTCTCGTACCCAATCCTATAAGGAAATCACCCCAAACGCAAGTGACGTGTGGGTGAAAAAGGGTACTCATGCATAAGCATTACAACATTTCCATGCATTAATACTTCCTATGCTTTGTGACGGTGTTTGATTGTTTGCTTGTTGTTTATGTTGATGGTTGTTTGTTTGTCTATTTGTGCATTCTTTTGGTTTTCTTTTTGTTTTTGATCAATCTTTTTCTTCTTATGTCAAAAAAATCCAAAAATCACATAAAAATAGAAAATCAAAAAGTTTGATTGACATTGTTGAGTTTTGTTTCAAAACTTGTTTTGCCTTGTACCTTTGTGCTAATGGTTTTGTGCATTTTCGAGCGTGGCTTGTTTCTTTGCACTCTTATCACTGTGGGAGAAATCTTGAAACCTATGTGATTGTTGTAAATAGATCTTCAAACTTGTTATGAATGATTAGTGAATGGTTATGTTGATCTTAAGACATGCATAGACTTGTGTCTATATATCTTCCCACTCTTTATTTCTGTTTTTGCTAAATAGAGCTCACCAAATGTAAATCTCCAAATGAAAAGAGATATTGAGCTGTAAAAGCCTGTCGCATATGCTAGTATTCGACTAGGAAAAAGGAAAAGCGACCAAAAATTAAAGTGAAAGTTTATTCAAAAAGCCAAAGGCTATCTCATCAAGGTGAAATATCACTCTCACAATGAGAGGTGATTGTCTCAAAAGGATCAAAAAGATCAAATGTTATGATTGAAAATGGAGTCAAATGTAAAGCTCCAATTTATGTTATCAAGTCTTGTGGGAGGTCATATATGCATACTTCTATAATTGTGATGAGTCACATGATCTAGTGCTAATTGTGTATGCCTTGGTTGAATTGATCATTGAAGCTTCACATTAGACTATGGACTATCTCATTGTTGATATCCACACACAACACACAAGTTTATGTTCAATAAATGCCATATTCATTTGTGTGATTGTACTTGATGAAATGTGTTTTCACATGCTCCATCTTTGTTGATTCAAGCACAAAAAGATTTTTGAGTATTTTAGGTATTTTTGGAAAGTATTTTGTTCTTAAAATCTGAAAATTTCAAAAAAAAAAAAAAAATCATTTTTGCCCTGTTTTGGCGACTCAATCGCGGGTAAGTCAAGTCGCAGGCCTTATTCGCGAGTTCGCGGGTCAATTTTGGCGACCTGTTTGCGAGTGAAAGGTCCAGTCACAAGGGTTACTCAGAGATTTTCGCGGCTCAGCTCGCGACTCTCTCGCGGGTAGACCTTCCAGTCGCGAAAAACACTTAGAAAATTTTTTCAAAATTTTGTTTTTGAATGTTTTGGCGGCTTGACCTGGCGACTTGTTGGCGACTCACTTAATTCACGAAAAACGCGTGTTTGGCAAAAAATAGGGGCAGTTTTTAAATCTTTTTCAGTTTTCCCTCGAACTTTTTATGACTATTCATCTTCTCTCTCAACTGTCTCCTTCCCAAACACTCCGTGTAACCATTTTCAAACTTCATTGTTGTTTCCTTTCAACTCAAAATCTTCAAGTAACAAGTATGGGTTTTCTTTCTCGAACTCTGTTTTACTTGATTTTGTGTTTTTCCCTCTTGATTATTCGCATTTGTGTATGTTTTTGAGATGGGTTTTTGTTTCGGCTGTTGCTTTTTGTCCATGCTTAGCTAGTGGAAGCTATTGATTTAGTTTGAACTTAATTAAGTTGGTTTTGTTCTTCATTATGTGCTTAGCTAGGTTTTGTTATTTGTTGGTTACTCATCTTGTTTGATCTTATGTTGATGTGTTGATTCAAAATGTTCCTGTTTTGGTTGTGAGGTTTACTGTGCTGAATATGTGCCTGTTCATCTATTGTGTGCATCTGTCTTTTGTTCTTTGAGTCATGTCATACTCATCAAAATGTATGTCTCATTGACATATATTTGTCTTTTGGGTGTTTTCAATCTCTGTTGCTTTAATACTCCCCCGCATTATACCAGTTGTTCTTGTGTATCCACTTTTAGGCTTGTTCATCTGTGTGGTTGATTTAAGTAGCATGAGGTTTAAATGTTTTAAGTTCATTTGTGTGGTTGCATTTTTGTCCTTGTTACTAACAAAGTACTGATTTGTTCTACACATGTATTGTACTATGTTGTTGTGGCCTCTTCTGATTGTTCATAGATGGCTCCTTCATCCCCAAAGAAGAAAACACCTGCAAAGAAAGCAGATAAGAGAATGAAAATGGACCCTAACTTGTTAAGGTCTGTTTCCCACTTTGAGAGATACAAGGACTTCTTCTTAAAGGCAGGAATTATTCAAGAAAAGTTTGTGGATTTGGAGGATTTGATAGGCACTTTTATCCCCAGCTGTTTTGAAGGGAAAGGATGGGAAAAGCTTCTGTGTGATCTCTTAGTTGTGTGTGAACCCCTGATTGGGGAGTTTTATTCCAATGCTGTGATAAGGGAGGATGAACTAAGCTGCTGGGTTAGAGGTAAAGAGTTCACTTTGGATGCACATGACATTGATGATGTGCTAGGTCTTGAGGGATTAGAAGATCAAGAGTTTGTCAATTACAAAGATAGGATTCTGTCTATTGAAACTGTACACTAAAGGATAGGTGGACAGAGAGAAGGGAAGTGTCTGAATACTACAGCTTTTCCAGTGGACATGAGGTGTCTCACTATAATCATGATGTTTAAACTATATCCCATAAGGAAGTTGACTACAATCAACAGTGCAAGAGCAATTTTTCTGATGGACCTCAAAGAAAAGACATTCATTGACATCAGTTCCAACATATTTGACACTATTGTGGATGAGACTAGAACCACTTCTAGGCCTAAACTGATCTTCCCTAGTCTGCTCATGAGGATCTTTAGAAAGAAGGGTGTTCCAATCCCTCGAGACATCAGTCCCATGTCCACACCTTCTGCAATTAACAAGCTAACCTTCAAAAGGATAAGTGTTCGGCTTCCAGGTGAAGAAGATGAAGGTGATGAAGGAGAGGGTGTCCCAATGGAGACTGAGGCAGAGGCAGCAGGGCATGCATCAACCTCAACACCCAGGAGGAGTGGCAAAAGGACTAGAGCATAAACTTCTTCAGATACACCTCCAGATGCATTTCAAGTCATTCTAGAACGATTTGATGGAATCAGAGGGGTCCAGACCGAGCACTCTGAGAGGATAGTAGCCATGCAGGACCAGATTGATATTTTGTTTGCAAAACTTGACAGCTTCACCACCCAGCATGGACAGTGACCCTTTGGCCATTCCGGTCAAAAAGGGGGAGACATATAAGCTTCTGTTTTGTTGAGAAGCAGAAAAGCAGCTCTTAAGGGGGAGTAATATGTTGAGGGGAAGCAGTAAAAAACAGACAATGTTTATCTGTGTTTATGTTTTTGGGTATTTAGTGTTTCTATGGGTTTGATACACTGTGGTTTTGGTGTATTTTTGTTTCTAACTCATAACTTATAAACTTGGTTTACTCTTTATATATATTGTTGATGTTATTCAGTATATATTGTGTTTTGTACCCATGTTGCTTATGTAAGCTTTTAGGGTTATGTTTTATGCATATTTGTAGGTTTTATAGTTTGTACCATGCTTTATGCAGCCTTTTATGCTTTGTTTAAATCAGTACTTTTATCTAAATGTCTTGCATTTTCTTTAAAGTACTGTCACTCTTGTGCCCTTGTAGGATTGTTCCTAGATGCATATACTTAGTGTATTATGCATTGGTTGAGTGTTGGGCATACAAGTAACTTGCATTGTTCTTGTTAACCTGTATGTTCAAGTGTTCATTCCAAGTGTGAATGAACACTGTGATCACTACCTTGTAGTGGTTACCTGTTTGATCAAGCCATGAGTTGGTTCTTCTCTTCATCTTTGCTTGATCACTTTAAGCCTGTTTCATATGCATTTCTGCATACAATGATCATGGTGTATTGTTGTGTTTCAGGAGTTTCATGTTCTTATGATTCAAGTGCTTCACAACTTCTAGAGTTAGGTGTGAGTGAGTTTTGCTCAACTATTCCCAACTCACATGTAAAGTCTAGAGTCTGTTTTAGGGTTTTGTCACGGAATAGCTAAAGGGGGAGATTGTAAGGTTGAATTTAATCAGCCATCTTGTTGGCTTTATTCCGTACCAAATTTGCTTGTATTTCAGCATTTAATAACCCTGTATTTAGGTGGGTTTTGTTGTAAGGGTAGTGAGTGAGATAGAGTGTTGATTGCTCAAGAGTGTGCAAGAAAACAGAGACTTGCGGCTTGATCTCGCGGGTGACTCGCGGCTGCAAGCCGCCAGATGCAGCACACGTGCCAAGCATGCCAGAAGGTGAACAGTCATGCTAGCTGGAGCACTACAGGACAAAACAGGACAACTGGCCATACGGTTATCTCGCGATTGGGTCTCGCGACTCAGTCAAGTCGCGAGGCCAAGCCGCGATCCACCCCTGTTTTGAAAAACCTGACGTTTCACATTCTCCTCTCACTTCAGTATAAATACCCCTTATACCCACAAATGAAAGAAAGCTTCCGGAGAGAATTTTGAGAGAGAAACCCTAGAGTAAAACAAGATTGATTCACCTACAATCTATACATTAGAGTCTCTTCAAATTCCTCAACTCTCTTCCTCTCCATTGTCAAACCCTTGAGAGGCATTTTACCAAAACCTTGTTCTCACCATATCCATTACTGTGAGAGGGCTGTTTGGTGTTCTGGGAAGCAGTTAGGAAGGAATCAATCTACATTGGTTGATGCTATGGTTAAGTAGCGGAATCCGGGAAGTTAGAAAAGAAAAAGGTTCGGCACAACCTCGTTGGAGCAAGAAGCTTGGAGGGCTTAGGTGCACTGGGTAGATTAGGCTTGGAGGGTCTATTGCTGTCCATGTATCCCAACTACATTTTCTAGTGGATTGTTTACCGCTTGGAGGGCGGTGGAGAGGTTTTACGCCGAGGGCTTCGGTTTCCTCTTCGATAACAAATCGCGTGTTGTCTTTGTGTTTGCATCTTCCTTCCCTTTTATCTTTGCCTTTTATTATCTGCTATGAGTTGTGATTTTAATTTGGCTTAGATAGTTTTTCCAATTCTACATTATAGCTTTTGTTCATTTTCCGCACACTAGTTGTTTGACATAAAGCTTGAATTGGTTAATTTGTAAATTGGGGGTCTAAACGTTTAAGGGTGTTTTTACACTATTTGAACTTTCAGTTTGGATCTTTGGTTGAGCAGCATGCTTGATTGCATTCATATCTGTGGTTCTATCTTCTTGAAAAACTGTTTTTGAGCAATCTCGACAGCTTCTGGACACCTCTCGATGGCTAGGTTATCTATTAAGCCTCTTGAGCTTACTTTCTCGATAGCTGTTATTGCAATTTCGAACCATCAAGGTTTTTGAGAATTAGTCTCGATAGCTGTTCAACAACTTCTTGATCTATCAAGGAAGTTTCTGTATGCTCGATAGCTTCTCAATCCATCGAGGTCACTTTGCTGTGGACACCTCTCGATATCTTCGCAATAGCTCTATCTGTCAAAATTTAAATCTCGACACCTCTTGACAGCTTTCGATCCATCGAGAATCGTGGCTTCCTATATAAAGCCTCAGCGAGATTTTTCTCTCATTTTTCTCGATCTCTCTCGACTGTTTTTGACTCCTCACCTCCCCGAACACCCTTTCTCACTCTAAACTTCTTCCCCACTCATTTTTTGACCTTAAGAGAGATTTCTTCCTCTGGTATGATCTCATTTCTCTCATATTATCATGCATTTCATCTCTTTTGACCTAACTTTTGGGGTTTTTGAAAAATTTTGAGGTTTTTCAAAATTGATGAAGTTTTTGTGAATTATTTAGGATGGGTTTTGTTTAAATGATCATGCATTGCATCAAATTTGTATTTTAACAATGATTCATGCATTTTAGATGTGTGCTGGTAGGATTGGATTGGGCTAAGCCCATGATGTTTTTCCTTTTGCATGTCACATGTTCATGCATTTTTCATGCATACGTACCATTTTTTTTTTTTTTTATCTTTTTGATATTAAATGTGTTAGTACTTTTTTGTTTGTCCCTCTCTCTCTCTCTTTCTTTCGATTAGTTGCTCTATGGCACCTAAACGTAAGTCCACTCCATCCCAGAACCCTCTTCATTCTGAGGCATCTTCTTCTTCTCCCTCTACTAAAACTACACCCTCTCATGTCAGGGTCCATGATGATAAAGCCTATAAGGACTTTTCAGAGAACTTTTCACAACGCAGCATTCATTCGGAACACCAAGTCATTCTATCGGACTTTGCCGATACTGACCTTCCCACTGTCATCTACTGTAGGGGTTGGGAGTCACTGTGTGGCATCCCAGTCACTTGTCCTTCCATGATCATATAGGATTTTTACTCTAACATGCACGGATTTGACTATTCTGTACCTCATTTTATCACTCGCATTCGAGGTACGCACATTGTAGTCACTCCAAATCTTATCCGAGGTGTTACATGTACCGAGGGTAGCACATCCTGACTACCCCGATTGTGATTATCTTAGGACTGTGTCCAAAGACAAACTCCCATCTCACTTCTGTGAGACACCTTCATCTTGGGGTGACCGTCAAAACACTCCTTGCTCGGGCTTTGCAAAAGGTCTGATGTTCCTTAACATGGTGATGACATTTGTTTTCCATCCCTTGTCTAACTATAACTCCATTATTAAGCCATTCAGTATAGATTTTCCCCCTCACTTCATTCTCTCCTTTATACATGTTTATAGGGATACGACAACCTGTGATAAGTTCATTTTGCCTTTGGCTATCATATGGATTCTTCGCCATTTTTCTGTCTCCTCTCTTGAGTTTACACACTTCTCTACTATATGTGCCATAGACGCTGCTACTATTAGACGGAGCGAGGCCCAGCTTCGACTGAAGCAGCCACGGCCCGAGACGGTGACCCCTCCATCTTCTTCCACTCCTTCTTCATCAGCAGGTGGTGTGACCCTCGAAGTGGTCATGGCACAGCTTCAGCGCATGGATGCTCACCTTAACACACTCAATGATGAGTTGTGTTAGGTGAACACTCGTGTCTGTCATATTGCCCGACGGCAGGCTCGCCTTGGTGGCTTCGTGGCCTCTCCCTTTCCTTTTCCAGCGGCATATGAGGACGAGGACAAAGATGGTGACTCCGACGACAATGATGATGATGAAGATGAGGATGCTAGCTCTTCCGATGACGACGAGATGACTGCTTGAGTTCCTTGCCCTTTGTCATTCATGACAAAAATGGGGAGTAGTTTTGGTATGAAAGTAGTCATATTCTTAGGGGGAAAGTTAGTATAGGAGATAGATATTTTTGTTAGGAGAAGTGTTTTCTTTTTGAGGGATGTAGTATGTAGTGAGGACTTATTGTATTTTTTCTTTTCTTTACTTTTCAAATACATTGTTCTTACTTTGTGATAGCAAACCTTGTATCTATTTAATATATATATTTGACGAGGTTGTTATTACATTCTTTCACCTATCTCTTCATGTGTTGTTTCTTTTCTCTCTTTATGCATATGCTCCTTATTAATTGTACGTAATTTTTTATTTATGTTTCACACTAAGATGCCGTGATGAGTTTTGTTTAAAGTGTTTTAGAAATATAGGTTGTCAAAGTCTTTCTTGCCATGAACTCTCTTCTTGCAAAATTTTTCAAGAGTTTGTGTTAGGATAGATTTTATTGTATTCAACAAGTGAGTATGAGTTGAGTGATTTATGACTTTTCTCATATGTTCATTTGTTTATTGTGGTTTTGTAATGGATTGCCAAAGGGGAAGATTGTTAGGATATATGTGAATCATGTTAGGAACATATGTCAATGTAGAATTGGCTAATCCTTTGACAAAATGCACTTTACTTGTAATTGGGTAGATCTAGGATGTATTTAATACTTCAAGGAACAAAGTTTTAAGTCTAAGTGTTAAAGTCATACAAGTCTGTCCAAGAATTAGGTGAAGAAGTGCAGGATTTTAAAGCTCAACAGCTACCTCGACAGATAGAATCTATCGAGGTTTAAAAGGTAGATTTTGCCCGATGCTCGACAGCTGCTCGATAGATAACCTATTTATCAAGATTTATGAAAATCAGATTTTCAGTTCTGATTTCACTCCAATGTGTGTATTCTTCAAGAAGTTACTGCATTTGTATGCCGTAGGGTTTTGTAACCAAGGAGCTTCGTAAATTTCTTCGTGTTGATGAACTGAAGAACTTTGCAGCCAACATCCTTCTCAAGTTGGTGGTTAGTCACATACTTAGATCCGTGCATCAATTGGTTAGTCAGGTACTGAGAGCCGTGCATTAAAACTGAGAGATTGTCACTATAGAACAAGTCCAATTGGGTATTGGGGTAAGGATTCAACTGTAGGTTGGTATAAGGTACTGAGATTCCTTTACTTGTAACCGCTTGTTGTGATAATAGTGGATTCTCGGGAGTGGTGACCTTAAAATCACCCGATGGGATTTTTGCCTTGGAGGTTTTCCCCATTCATAAATAAATCACCATGTCAACTTTATTTTCCGTTGCATATTAACTTAGTTGGTGATTTGTTTGTGCTACCACGCGTATTGCATATTAATAAACTTAGTTAATTCACTTGGCTAATTAATTGGTTAACTTATCACAAGGGGTCAATACATTCTTGGCCTATTTTGTGATGGCCAAATCACATTATACCTACACATTTATCAAAGGTAGCAAAGAATTTTGCATGTTGGGTTTGAAAAATATCGTAAAATTGCATAAATGTTTACATGTTATGACAATTTGAGATAAGAGAAAATCAATTTAACTCACACACAGTCATAACTATTTGATGGGGACTATCACCTCCGAGATACATCCTATAACTCCCACATCTCCTAGAAATACGCTTGCAACCATATTTAAAAGTATTTTGATTCTTTTTGTTTTTTATTTTTCTTTGCATATTTTTTTCTTTTGAGCATATCATGCATGGGCATATAAGAGAGAGAGAGAGAGAGAGAGAGAAGAAATACCCAATTATGTTAAGCTTAAACTTCAATTTTGCTATGCTGAAGTATACAGATATTATACATGATTAGTGGGCTTTAGTGGTGAGATGCTTATTTATGCATTTTTCTTAGAATTTTTTAGTCCTTCCCGTAAAAAAGAGTGATATGAGTGTTAAGTACAAGAGATTACTTAATCGTACTCATCACAAACATAAGCCACAAAGCTCACTTGCTTAGTTGTGCATTGAGATGCTCATCTAAGCTACAATGGATACAAAGTTTAGAAAACTTTGTTTCAATGGCCATCCAAGGTACACAAGTACCAATGTACACAAAACACACTATTTTTGTATTTTTCTAATTTTTCATTTTTTTTATTTTATGAAAAACAAAATAAAAAAAAAAATAAAAAAAAAACTAAAAACAAACAAACAAAAACATGTTAAACAAAACATAGCATAAAACTAGACTGACTCAAAACAAGAAAGCAAAACACACAAGTAATGCATAACCAAAAAGAGAGGGAGAGAGAGGAAAAAAATGAAAGAATCACTTTGATATTTTTTCCTTTCACACCTTGGAAGAACCTTTCCATTAAGCAAACCTTTGATTTGGCGATGAGGGGGAAGAATTGAAATTGTTCAAGTTCAAAAGGAACATGAGGGCCTTAAGAAGATCTCCAAGATGAGCAAAAGAGGATGGAAACTGATTTTGGTTTCCAGATGAGATCATACTATTGCTCTGTTGAGTGGCTAACCACTTGTAGCAATTAGGTCAAGTATGTCCTGATGCTCCACAATGATGACAGAGATGCTGTTTCTTCTGTTTAAACTTTTGATTGCTTCCCTTCTTAGTCTTAGGGTTTCTAGTCTCTTTCTTATCAAGCTTAGGGGGTGCTCCTAAGATAGATTTAACCTTGTCTGTGTTCTCACTAGCTAAAACAATTTTAACATCATTGTTCTTAGAATTAACATTATTAGCAAGTGAAACAAATACAGTAGTGTTAGAAGAAGCAATATTAGGAGAAAATAAATCATACCCCAAACCGGTTCTATCAGAAGAAGATTTCTGAAAGCTAAGCATCTCATCAAACTTTGCCTATAAGTCCTCTCAAATTGAGCTTTGACTTGAAATAGCTCCGCTTCAAGCTTCTTGGTCTTTTCAGCCAAGAAATTGTTCTCAAACTGCAGTGCTCCAATGGTCTGATTAGCTTCATCAAACTTTGTGGAAAGCTCTTCTCGATCAAGTTCCACATCACTCAGCTTTTTAGTGGCCAACCTATATAGTTTCTCATGCTTCTCAGAAACTTTGTACAATTTTCCATAGGCTGTATGGATGTCATCTTAATTGTCCATTTTCTCAAATTTAGAGTCCACCAAGTCCTCTTCATCATCTACTGTTTCTAAACCCCCATTAGTAGGATCAATTGTTGCAATGAAGGCATTTAAGATTCCCTTGTCATCATTATCATCTGAATCATCCTAAGGCTCGATGTCACTCAAGGTAGCAGCAAGGGCCTTGCTTTTCCCAATAGTCTTGAGATAAGTTGTACATTCTTATTTCATGTGTCTAAACCCTTGACATCTGAAGCATTTTGTTTTGGAGGGAACAGTGTACTGACCATCATCCCTAGCATCCTTCTTCCCTTTATCTTGGCTCTTGAACTGTGAAGAATTGGATTGCTTACGGTGTTTGTCGAATCCTTTTGCATTGGTATTCTTCTTGAACTTTTTGAACTTCCTTGTGATATAGGATTTCATCTTAGAATCTTCATCATCAGAAGACTCATCAGTATCACTGCTTTTAGCCTTCAAAGCCATGCTCTTACTTTTGCTTGATTTTCCTATCCTAGATAAACCTAATTCATAGGTTTGCAAGTTGCCAACGAGCTCTATCAAAGGAATTTGGTCAATGTCCTTTGATTCCTTAATGGCAGTGATCTTGGCATGGTATCTCTCTGGAAGAAATCTGAGCACTTTTCTAACAATCTTGGGCTCTGTAATGGTTTCCCCAAGATTAAATGCAGAGTTCACTATGTCCTTAATCTTGGCATAGAACTCATCAAATGACTCATCCTCTCCATCTTAATCTCTTCAAAGCTCGTGGTAAGACTTTGAAGCTTTGAATCCTTGACAGCCTTAGTTCCTTCATAGGTTGTCTAGAGGATGGTCCATGCTTCCTTTGCAATTTTGGTAGAGGATATCTTCTTGAACTCCTCATTTTTTACCACACTGAATAGAGCATTCAATGTCCTACTGTTGAAGTTTGCAGCCTTGATTTTAGCATCATCCCAATTAGCTAGCACTTCCTATGGCTTGGTCTAGTCTATCTCCACAGCTTGCTACACTTTTTCATCTAAAGACTGCAAGAAAGCTCTCATGCGTACTTTCCAGTATGCATAGTTAGTGCCATCAAATAAATGAGGGATAATTAAAGATTGTCCTCTATCCATGACAAATAGGGGTCAATGGATCACACAGTAAAGATTAAAACTTAATCAGAGTGTGCTCGCTCTGATACCACTTGATAGGCCAAGAATGTATTAACCCCTTAGGTAAATTAACCAATTAATTAGCTAAGTGAATTAATCAAGTCAATCAACATGCAATATGTGAGGTAGCACAAATAAATCACCAAATAAACTAAATACAGTGGAAATTAAATTTCACACGAGTGATTTGTTTATGAATGGGGAAAACCACTGAGACAAAACCCCACCAGGTGAATTTAAGGTCACCACTCTTGAAAATCCACTATCATCAAAACAAGCGTGTTAGGACATATGTGATTCACTTGTTAGGAACATATGTCACTATTTTATGTAATTGGCTAATCCTTTGACAAAACACACTTTACTTGTATTTAGGTAAATCTAGGATGTGTTTAATATTGCAAGAAATCTTATTTCAAGTTCAAGTGTTAAAGCCATGCAAGTCTGTCCAAGAATCAAGTGAGAAAGTGCTGAATTTTAAAGCTCGATAGCAGCTCGACACCTTTCGACACCTGGCTTATCTATCGAGTTCTTCAGTTGCTTCTTATCGCAATCTTGACACCTCTCGATAGCTAAGTCAATCGATCGAGCAAATTTCTGTCCCCTCGACACCTGCTCAACACCTCCACGATTGATCGAGAATTACGAAATTCAGATTTCCAGATCTGATTTTCGACCCATACTGACATGTATGTGTAAGGTTTCTTTTCTCACAACCCTAGACATATATAAGGCTTATTTCAGAGGCCGTCACATAAGAGAATACAAAGAGAACATATGCAAAAGGTGACCAATGCCTTATTCTCTGAAAGAAGCTATTGCGTCTTTGTGCCTTAGGGTTTTGTAACCAAGTGTTTCTTGATCTTCATTGTTGATGAAGTGAAGAATTTTGTAGCCAACATCTTCTTCTAGTTGGTGTGTTAGTCTCGTACTGGGAGCCGTGCATCATTGGTTAGTCACGTACTGTGATCCGTGCAAAAAGGGTGGCGTTCATATATTGAAGAGTTCAGAGGTTTTGAAGCGGTAGAAGGTTTCTGCTATGAGTTCATCTACGGGAATTGTAGAGTCTACGGAAAAAGGTTTTATACTAGATCTGAAACTTCTCTTTATTATAGTGAATTGCTTTTCGAGAAGGTTTTCCCCCAGGTTTTTTTACTGTAAAACTAGTTTGTTTCATTGGTTTTCCTGGGTCATCATATCTTGTCTTATTTATTTTTCCGCTGCATGATTTTGACATGATATTGATGTTTGTTTGTTTTAACAAGTTCTATTCATAATAAACCTAATTAACAACTTTGATTTAAAACTTGTTAATTCTAGGGGTCTAAATTTCCCAACAAAGCGATTACAAGTAAAGGAATCTCAGTACCTTATACTAACCTACAGTTGAACCCTTACCTTAATACACAATTGGATTTGTAATATAATGACAATCTCTCCTTTCAATGCACAACTCCAAGTAAGTGACTAACACACCAACTTGAGAAGGATGTTGGCTACAAATTTTTTCAATTCATCCACATGATGAAGATCAAGAAGCTCCTTGGTTACAAAACCTTACGGCGTACAAATGCAACAGTTTCTTCAAGAGAAAGATGAACTAGGGCAGATTGTCTCCGGTCACAAAATGCATGTAATAACAAGTGCGACAACCTTTGCATCAGTGAGACATCCCTTAAAATAATATTTATATATGTCTAGGGTTGCGAGAAAAGAAACCCTATAAAATAACTTGGATATGCGTGGAAAACATATCTGGAAATTTGAATTTCGTAATTCTTGATAGATACAACTGTCGAGCTATCTGTCGAGCTTCAAATATTTAAATCTCGATAAATATATCTGTCGAGTTTTAATGAACAGCACTTCTTCAATTGATTCTTGTACAAATTTGCATGACTTCAATACTTGAGCTTGAACTCTTGTTCCTTAAAGTATTAAATACATCCTAAATCTACCCAATTACAAGTAAAATGCATTTTGTCAAAGGATTAGCCAATTCTAAATGACATATGTTTATAACATGTTCCACATATGTCCTAACACTAGGTTTATGGGTTGCTATGATTTTCTGGATTTATGGGTTTGAATTTTCTAGGTTGCAGGTTTATGGGTATTAATTTCCTGGGTTTATAGGTATGAAATTTTCTGGGTTTATGGGTAGCTACAATTTTTTGGATTTATGGGTATGAATTTTCTAGGTTGCAGGTTTATGGATATGAATTTTCTGGGTTTATGTGTGTCAACAATTTTTTGGGTTTAGTAGGTTGAAGGAAGTAATAAAAAATTGTAAAAGAATAAATATTTTATTGAATAAATTTGTAAAATAGATAATTTGATGCGAGTATTTTGTAAAGTAATTGTATAAAATAAAAAAAGTAAGTTCTTTTTGTAAAATAGACAAAAGTATTTTACATGTACTAGTACAATTGCTCTAACTAGTGTACTTCCACAGATCTTGGTCATGTTCTCTCCCTCCAAAAAAAAAAAACGTTTTGGTCAAGTTGTTACGACTTACAAGTCCTTGCTTTCTACATGCACACCAAAAAAAAGAGTCTCTAATTTTTTTTCTATTTTATAATATATTATATTTTTTAATGAGAAAAAAGAAAAAAAAAAAAAAAGGTCACTGCAGTTTCAAGACTTGCTAGTGACATTTTTACAAGTATTCTTATCCATTCATGTATAATAGAAAAGTGTGTAAAATTTACACAATTTTATTTAAAAATGACTAATTACAGTTTATATATAATTGTGTAAATTTACAAGTTTGCTATATAAGTAACCATGTAAATTTACATTGACACTATTTATTTTGTATTTAGTTTTTTTTTTTCTTTATGTATTTCAAGATTAAAGGAAGATAGTGGATAGTGGTTATTATATATAAAGAAACATAAAAAATTAAAAAAAAAACCATAAAAAATTGATATTTTTTTTAATAAAATGTAGTGTAAAATAAAATAAAATAATCTGATGTGATATATTTTCGGAAATAAATATTTAAAATAGAAAAAGTAAGTTTTTTTATACTAAAATAGACATTAATTTTTACACAAATTAAAGCGAATGCTCTAATATTGGCGGGACAACTAACTCTTGAACTAGCCAGGTCAGAGGTAGGTCCTAGGAAGACATGAAAAAGAGGACAATGTTTATCTCCAAACTAATTTTGAGAAAAATCCTTCAAACTTCCCCTATATCTTTTCATTGAAAATGAATTTTGAATATCTAACCGTTGAAATGTATGTTCTTATTATATCCTCTATGCTTGCAAAATTTCAAGAAGATCAAAAATCATCAATCAAATGTTTAAATTTTAAGTTTTTGTGGCCTAAAATTATGCATAAAAATAAGTTTATTGATCGAATAGTAAATAACATCTAATTTGAACAAAATTTTACATGTGTGTGAAGAACATAAAAAACATGCAATTTAATAGTGAGATTTTGAAACTTCAAAATCAATTAAAAAACATAAGAGAAGTTTGAAATATTTTTGTCCAAATTACATTTTCCTGAAAAAGAGACAAATTTTTTTTTTTTTTTTTCATTTGAAGTTTTGGTGAGTGAGAGGAAAAAAAAAATTGTCAAATTCTTAATATATTATTATCTGATTTTTTTATTTGCATAATTGTAAGAGTAAATATGTCAAGTTTACTTCTACATATAATTTTTTCCTTCTGAAGTTTCATTAATGGAAGAATGAAAGATGAAGGGCTCTAAAAAAAAAAAAAAAAAAAAAAAAGGGTTCATCCTTTCTTTACTATTACTATTCAAATTTGAAAAATTATAACCTATCTTCTATGTTTCCTCCACCTAGGGCCTAGTCTATGCACCTTGTTCCGTACGAAATGCATTAAATAACATTTCCCATTAAAATATTGTAAAAGAGCATTGATTGTAAAAGGAAATTTTCACGAACCTAGTGAGGTAATGATTACAAGACTTATGATTAATGGAGTCAAAGATCCTTAACAAACCCCAACAAGTATAACAATAAAAGATTCTTTGAGACAAATAAATCAAGTTAATTGATAGAAACAGACCTTTTTAATTATCCATATAGAAGCTTTATTGTTATTATTATTAATAGAAAGTTTATTTCATTAAACTAGAATTTGTATGCGAGTGATGGTCATGTATATCACAGTTACTAAAAAAAACCACAAAAAAAAAAAAAAAAAAAAAAGTGCACCAAGGTCCAACATAACTTTTCAGCAAAAGAAAAAAAAAAGTCATTTCAGACTTGGCTGGAATGTGTTGTAATAGGACTGTTAATGCTGGTCTCACTTCTAGTGTGGGATAACTTTTGTCTGTTTGCCATTTCCTCTTAACCAAAAAAAAAAAAAAAAAAAAAAAAACAAACAAACAAAAAGTCCAACATAACTTTTTTCACGAAGAGTAAAAAGATGTAAATGATAGGCAAAGATAATAAAAATGAAGGCACATTAATTACTTATTATCCATCAATCATAGCTAAATAGGACCATTTTTAGTAAGTTGAGAATTCAACAAGTTTGTGAATGGTGTTGTGCTCAGTCGAGGAACTAGCTTGTCAGCAGAGCCATAATTTCCTCAAGACGTTGACCTTAGAAGAAAAGGTCATTAGCTTCCCAGCCACTCTACATGCACCATCAAGTGCCATAGAAAATTTCACATACTCTTATAATTCAACTCATCTGAATCTAATACAAAGATAGAGAGAATGTGAAAATTTCAATATCTCATAAACTTCTTTTTGTTAACTATAAGTTAAGCTTTTCAGACTCGGACTGTTCAAAGAACCGGAGAAGAGAGAGGTTCAAGATTTTTAAGGTTAGATCGAGGCCCAACCGTGATGACGTCAAAATTAATTTAATATTAATTAAAATACAAATAAACGTATTAAATGTGTAAAAATATGAAAATTTACCCTTAAAAAATATTATGCAGTTAAAAAAACTTTCAAATGTATTTTTGTTATTTTTATAAAGTGAATAGAAAATAATAAATATAAACAAGCTTTAAAAAATTGTATTTATTAATCTTTCAAATAAAAAATGCATTTTAATTTAAAATAAAATCATTTTTAACATAAATTTACAATTTTCATATTCATATTTATTGATGTAAAAGAATAATTCTTGAACAAAAAAAAAATTAGAAAATACAATTAAGTAAATAGTGATAAAATTAAATCCAAAATTATTAATCTTGTAAAATTAAAATAAATAAAATATAAATGTCAAGAAGCACACAAGGAAGCCTACTGGTTTAGTGGGTGGCGTGTTGGACAAAAGTCCAAAACTCCTACGAGGTCACTAGATCTATACCTGGAGCATGCGTTTTTCCCAATTAATTTCAGGACCCGTTTTCTCTGGTTAAAGAACCGGATTGGGGCCCGGGTCACGGGTTGCTGTCAAGTTTATTATGAAAAAAAGTAAAAAATGTCAATGATAAATATAAATAAAATCAAATTAAAATTTATCAACTTAATTTTTTTTTTTCTAAATGTCGGCTAGATGTTACGAACACAAAATAATACACAAGTTAATAGTATGTAAAAAAAATATTAATGATAATTTATATATATATATATATAATTCAGTAAATAGTTATCAACTAAATTAAATTAAATTAAAAAAAAATAATAAAGAAAGAAAAAGAAGAAGAAGAAGAGTTGTTAGATGCTACAGCCAATAACACTGTATTGTGAAATTTTTTGTGTTTATAATGTTTTTTTTTTTCTTTATACATGGAGAGCATGATGGAATTTTTTTTAGTAGGAAAAGTCTAGGCACCGTCCTTCTTTTGTCTTGTCTTTGTGGAGGATTTAATAAGAGTGAATCGCAGCTCATGACCGTGAGTGATGGTGTGAAACAAAAGAATGTTTCTTTCAAAATAGTGGAATTGGTCCAATTCGATGCTTATAGTACTTATTTGGTAGCTCATTTATTTAAAAGATAATATAGAAAATGACATTGGGTTAAAGCAAAGCAAGTCAAGTAAACCTACACGGTCATTGACTTGTCGTCTTGTGAAACTTATGGGAAATTTCTATATCTGATGAGTAGAACCATTCAATGCTTTATTCTTATATATGTAAGACTCTGTTTGCTCAACTTACTAAGCAAATCTAAATTGAAGAACTACACAATGCTAGGCAAGAAAAGAACTTCAATGAACTACACAATGCTACACAAATTGAAGAACTTCAATGAACTACACAATGCTCACAATAAATTGAAGATGGTTGGAAAGCCAAGAAAAACAAGTTTTATAAAAAGAAAGTCTTCCTCGGCTAAGTCCGACGAAAGTAGTTCTGGATTATATTACTCTTAGTCTTTAGCACAGTTTCAATTCTCAGTGCTACAATGTTTTCTTTACAAATTCTCAGATGCCTCTCTACAATGGGATTTTCCTTTTTTATATTTGCCTTCTTCGCTCCATCTCAGCCATCCACGTGTTGATCAGATGGCTGGCTCTTATCCTTATCCCATCAGCACCTTCCTAAAGTTTTTAGAGATAGTTGTAAGGCTGGATATCACTATTCAGGTATCACCTCTACATTAATGCGGCCAGAGAGTTAGCTACAGAGCATTCAATGCGATGGTAGCAGCTTTCCCTTAGATATTTCTTACTTTCTCATTACCTTATCCCTTCCTGATGCTTATCCTCACCAGTAGAATTGCCTAGAACATTGCATTTAATGGTAGGTCCACCCTTCTGACCTCTGCTTTGACAAGCTGAGGTGGCATTTGTCCTCGGACCTCCTTCCTGAACCATCATGATTAGACCCCTTACTTCATTTACTAATATGCACTTCCACGATGACGTTTACCTGTCTTCGGACTATTAAGTGTCCTCGAATAGAACCCACGGCCCAATATACACTTTTGGGCCGATCATCCCTACAATTATCATTATTACATATCTCACTCTTCCATGTTAGTGGTGTCAATGGTTGATGATGATTCTAATTACTATCAAATATATTCTTAACTGTGTATGTAAACTCTTGACTTTTATTTTGTAAATCAGTTTATCTCTTCCTTCCATGCATGTTGGTGTTGTTAATTGTTCAGAATGATTGTTACACACACACACACATATATATGGAGAGAGAGAGAGAGAGAGTCTTTTTATATTTTCTAAGAATTACATACATGAATTTGCATATATACATATATATATATATATATATATTAAAAAGACATTTTGCAAATTTTTTTTTTTTGGGAGGAAAATTCTACAAGAAATTAGAGTACATTAATTAATATCTAAAGACACTTGACATTAAATTATTAAACAATAGAATGACACTTGGCATCAAATTATTGGAAAGTTTAAAACGAGATTTGGCACAAAATTGAAGTCCAGATATTTTAACTTGATTGAGTTTCCAATTTAATATAGTGTATATGATATATTATGGGTTTGAGAAACTTGTTTGATTTTACAATTTTACATATCCCAATTGGTTTAGTTGGAGTTTGTATTTTATTTTAAAAAAATTATATTCAGTTAAAGCATTTATTAGACTAGGGAAAATGGAACAAATCAAATAAAATAAAACCTTAAAAGACATATGTCTCTAAATAATCAAATTAGAACATAAGCTTATTTTCTTATTTTCACATCTTGGTCAGATTGTAAGTTTTCCTGCAATATGGAAGGTAATCTTTATAAATATGAGTCCTTTTTGGACTCACTTTTAACCACTAAAACTTTCGAACAACTGATTCCACCCATTAGAACTAGTTACCAAGTAATCTAGGAACATTCACCCCTAACAAGTTAAGCAATTTATACTCTTGCCTAAGAGCACACTCCACTTGCTATTGATAGATTAATTTCAAAAGTTGCACTTATTAGTATGAAGATGTTAATATTGATCTATGCAAAGTAAATTCGATAATAATATTAGTTTTAGATAATGTATAATTGAGCTGAAGTTATAAATTTTTAAACCTCATAGATTTTGAATTCATTAGGAAGTTAATTTTATTAATTTTGGCATAATTGTATGTTTAAATTTCCAGTACGGGTTAGTGACTAATATTCATAGCTGGCATTATAACATTTAACAATGTGTACAATATGCCAAATATTTTTCTATTATTGAACTATGAGAATGTGACTTGGCCAGTTATAAACATTGTAAGATTCATATCATAATGCAAATTGACAATTCCAAACCATTAATTATCACTGGAAACTCTCTAGGAGGATCTATTGCCACTCTTTTCACCTTATCGTTGTTAGAAAAATTCAAAATTTCAACCACCAAACACCCACTTTGCATCACTTTTGGCTCACCCCTCATTGATGATGAAGGCCTGCAAGAAGCCATATCAAACTATCCAGCATGGAACTCTTGCTTTTTACACGTGGTTTCTGACCATGATCCAGTTCCTAGAGTCTTAATTAACGGTTACAAGCCATTTGGCACATTTCTCATATGTTTGGAGCTGGGTTGTTCTTGTTTTGAAGACCCCCAAACCATTTTGGAGTTGTTGATGGCAGCCTATTCAGGGAGTCCTGAAAATCAAGATCCTAATAAGGTTTTTGAGTCCTATGGAACATTTGTGGAGCATCTCAACCGAAAGAAACTTTGCAAGGATACTACCTATCATGAGTCGTTAATTGATTGGACAACACTACTATTACAGGCAAGAATTATTACAAAACTAGCAGCAATTGGACTGGTGCGATCACAGGTAACTCAATTACGTACAATTCTTTTTGAATCGTATATAATTATAGTGCTTATTTGAGCTATTTCATTTGTATGGTACATATACGTTACACCTAGACAATACACGAAATAGAATAATGTAATGAATGAAATGCTTACTGATTAAGTATTAACAACTAACCAAAGCCTCTAATGTTTCTTGCATGGGTAAAAATTACTACAATTTGAAGTCTTTGTCTTTGTCCTTGTGATCTATCAAACTTCCCTTCTAGCCCAACTCATTTTTACAAGTTATTACAGCCACTGCAGAACATTTGATATCAACATTATCATTGCGAAGACAGAAAAACGGGAAAAAGCGATGGCAATTTTAAACAAGCAGGCTTTTGATCCCACCAAGGGGTTGAATGAAATAAAAGTAAATATGGCCTATCTAGAACAGTATAAGAAAGTGTCTAAAAACAACAGAATTGGATACTATGACAAGATTAAAAACCCTATTGGAATGACTACGACTGATATGGATCTGGTAAAGTATAAAAAATCCCCCACAAGTTATTGGGAAGAAATGGTTGATCAAGTAGAGAAAAGGCCCTAGACATTAGGTCGCCCCCTTCGTACCTGATCGCTCTTTGGGGGAACAAATTACCGAAGGATAATTGAGCCACTAGACATAGCTGACTACTACAACAAGGGCCTAATAGACTACATAAATAAAGGAAGGTCTAAACATTACATACAATTGGAGCAATGGCTGAAAGAAACTAAAAAACCTTCAAGTGTTCCAAATGAATTGAAGAAACAGAATGTGGTGTCAAGTCTAACAGAGGATTCTTGCTTTTGGGCACATGTTGAGGAGGCTCTAATTTCATGCAAATTGCTGAGTAGCGGAGAATCAAGTGATGAGGAGAAAGACTCTGCAAAGAAAAAACTGATTGAGTTTGAAAAGTATGTATTTGATTCGATGAAAAATTATGCAGTATCTTCCGAGATTTTCTTACCTGGGAGTAGCTTCATGAAAGGGTGGGGAGAGTATAGAGAGATTACGGGAACTTATTGAAGAATGACAACAATTACGAGACATATGCTAATGGCTCCCTAGAGTTTCCTTTAAATTTTGTATGACAAAGATTTGCATATTTCAATATCTATGTGTGCACTTCCCTTCAAAAATGTGTGGTATTTCTAAGTCTGAAAGTTCAAAAACGTGTACGAAACACCTTTGAACGTTTAGACCCCCAAAATACAACTTAACCAATACAAGCAATATGTCAAACAACTAGTGTGCGGAAACTTAACACATGCTATAATACGAAATTGGTTAAAGACTATCTAAGCCATAACAAAATAAAACTACAGCAGATAATAAAAAGGCAAAGATAGAGAGGAAGGAAGATGCAAACACAAAGACAACACGCGATGTGTTATCGAAGAGGAAACCGAAGTCCTCGGCGAAAAACCTCTCCGCCGCCCTCCAAGCGGTAAACAATCCACTAGAAAATACAGTTGGGATACAAGGACAGCAATAGACCCTCCAAGCCTAATCTACCCAGTGCACCTAAGCCCTCCAAGCTTCTTGCTCCAACGAGGTTGCGCCGAACCTTTTTCTTTTCTAGCTTCCCGGATTCCGCTACTAAACCGTAGCATCAACCAATGAAGATTGGTTCCTTCCTAACTGCTTCCCAGAAATCCAAACAACTGTCTCACAGTGATGACGATGGTGAGAACTAGGTTTGGTATAATGCCTCTCAAGGATTTGACAATGGAGAGGAAGAGAGTAGAGGAATTTGAAGAGACTCTAAGGTATAGATTGTGGGTGAAACAATCTTGTTTTTCTTTAGGGTTTCTCTCTCAAAATTCTCTCTGGAAGCTCTCTTTCAATCGTGGGTAAAAGGGGTATTTATACTGGAGTGGGAGAGGAATGTGAAACGTCAGGTTTTACAAAACAGGGGTGGCTCGTGGCTTGACTAAGTCGCGAGATCCAGTCGCGAGTTAACCGTATGGCCAGTTGTCCTGTTTTGTCCTGTAGTGCTCCAGCTAGCACGACTGTTCATCTTCCAGCATGCTTGGCACGTGTGCTGCTTCTGGCGGCTTGCAGCCGCGAGTCACCCGCGAATCCCAGCCGCGAGTCTCTGTTTTCTTGCACACTCTTGAGCAATCTTCACTCTATCTCACTCACTACCTTTACAACAAACCCACCTAAATACAGGGTTACTAAATGCTAAATTGTAAATTAAGGACATCATCTTCTCAACTTTTTGTATAATAAAATTTTCAGTCTTTCTTTTGCTATTTTTGGGGATTGATACTTGGATGTGAGTAGATGAAAACAGTTTTAGTCATCATTATCAAAGGAATAGTTGGCTTTATTTATTCTTCCCTCTCAGCAAGGTAAGGCCACACTATACCATTGAAATAGTGAGCATAATTCTCCCCAACATGACCGTTCATGATTTGCTAATATTTCTACATTTTCCTACAAAAGTCAAAATTAGGATTTTGAGAGAGAAAGGAGCAGTTCAATTGATACATTAATGGTAGGGTTTATATAATGCAATTTGTAATATAGTTAGGTCGGCGGAGGATGTAGAAAAAATAGGAAAAATTATATTTTCGTTACAAGGTTTTGGTTATGGGGATAAAAGAAAAAGTGAAAGGGAAAAAGAAAATGTCTTGAGTTGAATTCTTTATATTTCATTGTCCAAATTTCTTTTTATTAAATGGTAAAAATAAAGTAAGTTATAGATAGTTGAATTGGTAAAGTTTTTTATCGTTGAATAAAAATTTAGAATTTGAACTCTGCTTATACCAAAAAAATAATTGGTATTTTGGCCTAATAATAAAGGATAATTATCATAAAGTAGATGTTATAGATTAAAATTTTATTGTATCTATTAAAAAAAATAGGAGTAAAAATAACAAAATGTTGAATTTTACAAAAGTCAAATTAGTATGACAACAAGCCTTGTGAGCTGGTTAACTCTATGTTCTTCCTTCTACTTTTTTGCCCCCTCCAATAAAAGAGATTTCTCAATTAGGTGTATGTCTAAGAAATATCTTAGTAGCACTATAATGAATCAAGCTATTTATGAACAAATAGTGCTTCGCTCGAGAAAAAATCTGTTTATGTTTGTTTATTTATTAAACAAACCAAGCTCAAGCCCAACTTTAGACTCGATTATTGAACAAGTCAAGATTAAACATAATAACACATTCATAAACAAGCTCATATACATTATGACTCAAATTAACTATATATAATATTATATATTTATATGTATACTTTTCTGAAAATATATTTACATAGAATTATAATTGGGTTATATAAGTTTGTCAATTATTTATATTTTATTCATAACATAAACCATCCATTTGTAGTAAAAAATATAAATTTATGGAGGAGTAAGACATGTTAGTCATGTTTTTACTATATATAGGAAAATAATAAGTTAATCAAGTAGCTCGTGAACAATCTTGAATTTACTTGGCAAGTAAATGAACTAAACTTGGACGTGTAATCTTGTTTGATGATGAGTTCGAGTTTAACTTGCGTTCCAAATAAAATTAAATAAACAAATCTGAACTTTTAATATTTGACTCGACTAATTTATAACCCTATATTTTATAGTAGTTTTGTAAATAACATTCTTTTGTTCAATTTTTTTTTTTTTTGGATTAAAGACATTTGGTATAAAAGAGGCATATATATATGTGGGATGACAATTTAAACCAACAAATGTGGGTATCCACCTCACCCATCCTTAATGGACGGGTTTTACTTGCCCCACATAACAAATAAGGCGGGGATGAAGGTTAACATTTTCCCCCGCACCCACCCCATTTATATTTAAATAATTAAAAAAATATTTTTAAAGGTTTTTTATAAGACATATATATGTATTTTTAACATTCTAACTTTAAATTTATGATTTTTTTATATTGTATTATTAAATTTATACTTTTATGTTTTAATATTTACGTTAACGTTGTTCATTTTTTTTTTTAATTGTTGGATCTCTACATTTGAATTGTTTTTGTATTTATTATTACTTAAATTGTTGTATTGTTATGCTTTGAAAATGTTTTATTATGTTAGAATTGTTTTTTAATGTTTTATGAGTTTTAATTTAATATACTCAAAGTAAGCTTTTAATAAATTATATATATATATATATATATATATGTATATATAATTGAGTGTGGCAAGATGGGTACCCACATATACCTGTTAGAATGGGGCAAAAAAAAAAAAAAAAAACCATCCCAAAGTAGAAGTGGGGTGGGGGCGAGGAATAGGATACCCGCTGGTTGCCATTCCTAGGTATCACACTATGTCAAGATAATACAAAGAAGAATAGAAAGGTTCAGGATAAACTACAGGATCAAGGGAAGAAGAAAGTTCATAACTCTACTTAAATGACAGTGAGCAGAGTTTGTATGTTTGTTCTTATTTTATCCTATACGACATGTAGTTTTGCATTATTGTGTATAGCTTTAATAATTGGCATGTGGACAGCACGTGGGTGGTTGTTAGTTCTGTTAGTTAGGTTTGGAAGGTAGTTAGTTAGCTCCTTTAGTTCCCTCTGTTTTCCCTTACTCATGTATGTATATATACAGAGCACTACATCTCTTATTGATTCAATGCAATATACAGAAATTCATCAATTACATATTCTTCTTTCTCTGTTTTCCTAATATGGTATAAGAGCAATTTTTGGCTTCCACTTAAGTTTCTCAAAATTCCCAATTCTTTTCCCCAAAATTTAGGGTTTTCTTCTTCAGAGTCTTGAAGCTTTATCAATGGCTTCCTCTGGTTCTACAAGCATCACCATTGATGAATCACATCCTTTCTTTCTCCATCATATTAAGAGTCCTGGTGCGATATTAGTTTCACAACCATTGATTGGAGGTGAGAACTATCCTACGTGGGCACGATCTATGGAGAGAGCTCTCAGGATCAAGAGCAAGTTTTGGTTGATTGATGGATCAGTTTCTCTAACCTCAGCCATGGAGAAAGTTCCTCTCTTGGTTCAAAGCTGGGCACGATGCAATGATATTGTGGTTTCTTGGATCATCAATTATGTTTCTCCCAAGATTGCCACAAGCATGGTGTAACGTAAAACTACTAAGGAAGTTTGGAATAAGCTTCAGAGCATGTTTTCCCAGGATAATGGACCTAGGGTTTATCAATTGCAGAAGGATCTAGCAAGTTTTTCTCAAGGTGAGCTCTCTGTGACTGAGTATTTCACCAATCTTTCAATTTTGTAGGATGAATTACAAAATTATAAACCACTTCCTACTTGTTCTTGTGAGATGTGTGTGTAATGTGAATGAGAAGATCTCTAATATTCATCACAGAGATCTGTTATGCAATTTTTATGGGTCTTAATGATTCTTTCTCTCACGTCCGAGGGCAAATTTTGTTGATGGATCCTATTCCATCTGTTGAGAAAGTGTTCTCTTTGTTGATTCAAGATGAGAAGCAAAGATCAGTTAGGCAAGGCAGCAACAATGGTCCTTTTGTGGAGTCCACAGCACTTGCAGCAAAGACCATGAACCTTGACTCCAAGATCTTCAAGAAAGGCAAGGAGAAGCCCACTTGCAGCCACTGTGGTTTGCATGGACACACCATGGAGAAGTGCTACAAACTCCATGGTTATCCTCCTGGCTACAAGACCAAGCCAAAGGCTAATCAAGTTTCATCCTTTGATGGTGTTCAAGACTTAGCTGTTACCACTCAGTAAGCTTTTCCTTTTACAATGGAGTAATGTCAGAAATTACTTGCAATGATTGGAGGGAATGAAGCTTAGACCAACACTGTTGCCATGGCAAATAACATTGCTTTCAATCAAGCTTCATGTTCTCAATCCACACCCCTAGCAGGTAATCTCAAGCACTCCATATTTTCTGCTAAACTTGTGAACAAAACTGCCTTTGGTGTTGATGCTTGGGTCATGGACACAAGTGCAAGTGATCATATAGTTTGTTCTATCTCTCTTTTTCAGTCTTATACCACTGTTTCTCATTGTGTTGTGGAATTTTCAAATGGTGAATCAGCACATGTCACTCACATTGGCATTGTTAAACTCTCTAATTCCCTTATTCTTGATCATGTTCTTTGTGTTCCTTCTTTTTCATCCAATCTATTTTCTGTGAGCCAACTTACTCAAAGATTACGTTTGTGTCTTGTGTTTTTATCCCAATATTTTTTCATTCAGGACCTTTCATGTTGGAAGACGATTGGAGTGGGTGAAGTCCATAATGGTTTGTATCTGCTACAGAAAAGTACTTCCAGGACTACACCTTCTTTGTTAGATCATCTTTCCATTCACAAGTTTCCCAAATCAGCTTGTTCTTCTTCTATTTTTCATAAAGACATGTCAATCCTATGGAATTTTAAATTAGGTCATCCATCTTTGAGTAGAATGTCAGTTTTACAAAGTGTATTACCTTCTTTTTCTACTCAATGTACTGATTTTTGTACCATCTACCCTTTAGCTAAGCAAAAAAGATTGTCATTTCCTTCTCACAATAATATGTGTAATCAACCTTTTTCCTTAATTCATGTGGATGTTTAGGGTCCGTATTCTATTTGCACTCATGATGGCTTCAAGTTTTTCCTTACAATTGTTGATGATGCTACAAGGTCTACTTGGGTGTACCTTATGAAATCTAAATCAGATGTTAAACATCTTTTACCTTCATTTTATACCATGGTTTACACCCAATTTAACACTGGTATTAAATCCATCAAGTCTGACCATGCCCTTGAGTTCTCCTTAACTGATTTTTATAGTGCTTATGGTATTATGCATCAAAACAGTTGTGCATATACAGCAAAATTTTGTGGTTGAAAGGAAGCACCAACATCTTTTGAATGTTGCCAGATCTCTTAAACTCTAATCTAACCTGTTAGGACATATGTGTTTCACTTGTTAGGAACATATGTCACTACTTTATGTAATTGGCTTATCCTTTGACAAAACGCACTTTACTTGTATTTGGGTAGATTTAGGATGTGTTTAAATACTTCAAGAAACCATGTTCCAAGATCAAGTGTTGAAGCCTTCAAGTCTGTCCAAGAAAACAAGTTGATAGTGCAAATTCATTAAAGCTCGACAGTTGGCTCGACAGCTACATCTATCGAGCTTAAAAAAGCTATTCAAAGACTGGTGTGCTCGACACCTGCTCGACAACTGCTCGACACCTCCTATCTGTCGAGGTTTAAGAATTTTAGAATTCAAATATGATTTTCTTGGGATCCGTGAATATGTCTTTGGGATTTCTTTTCTCCTAACCCTAGACATATAAAAACATTGTTTTAAGGGCCGTCAAACAGTTCACAAGTTGCACTAGCATTGAGCAAACTCTGTTCAAGTAAATTGTGACCGGAGATGAAGTTCTTACCCTAGTTCATCTCTTTCTCTTGAAGAAGTTGCTGTGTATGTGCACCGTAGGGTTTTGTGACCAAGCATCTTCTTGATCTTCATCGTGTGGATGAACTGAAGAATTTTGCAACCAACAACCTTCTTAGTTGGTAATTGAAGTCATGTACTGGAATCCGCGCAATTAATTAGTCACGTACTTGGGAGTCGTGCATCAGAAAGGGGAACTGTCACTACAGAACAAGTCCAATTGGGTATTGGGGTAAGGGTTCAACTGTAGGTTGGTAAGGTACTTGGGATTCCTTTACTTGTAACTGCTTGTTGTGATAATAGTAGAGTTTCGAGAGTGGTGACCTGAAAATCACCCGGTGGGGTTTTTGCCATTAGGTTTTCCCCATTCGTAAACAAATCACTGTGTTATTTATTTTCCGCTACATAATTAGTCTATTAGTGATTTGTTTGTGCTACCACGCGTTTACATGATAAATTGATTAATTAATAACTTGACTAATTAATTAATTAATTTCTATCACAAGGTGTCATTCAGTTTGTGGCCTATCAAGTGGTATCAGAGCAGACACATTCTGATTAGAGTTTAATCTTTGCTGTATTGATCCATTGACCCCTGTTTGTCATGGATAGAGGACAGTCATTAATCATACCTCCTTTATTTGATGACACTAACTATGCATACTGGAAAGTACGCATGAGAGCTTTCTTGCAGTCTTTAGATGAGAAAGTGTGGCAAGCTATGAAGATAGGCTGGACTAAGCCTACAGAAGCGCCAGCCGACTGGGATGATGCCAAGATTAAGGTGGCAAACTTCAACAACAGAGCATTGAATGCGTTATTTAGTGTAGTCACCAATGAGGAATTCAAGAAGATATCCTCAACTGAAACTGCCAAGGAGGCTTAGACCATCCTCCAAACAACCTATGAGGGTACAAAGGCTGTAAAAGATTCAAAGTTTCAGAGGCTCACTACAAGCTTTGAAGAGATAAAAATGGAGGAGGATGAGTCATTCGATGAGTTCTATGCCAAGCTAAAGGACATAGTGAACTCAACCTTCAATTAGGGGTGTGCAAAAAACCGACGAACTGAAAAAACTGCTTCAAACAGACTGAACCGATGCAAAAATTTCGGTTTGGTTTTGGTTCAGTTCGGTTTCGGTTTTATCATATAAAAAACTGAAAATTTCGGTTCGGTTTTCGGTTGCAATTTCTAATAGACTGAACCAACCGAACCAAACCGAAATATATTAAATAATAATTTGTACAAAATATTTTAACAAAGTACCTGGTATCCTACCGACAAGGACACGTGCTTGTCTCCAGTCAGCCCAGGTTCAACCCTTAGTAATGCCTTTTTATTTTTCCTTTCCTTGTTACCAAAACTACGTCGTTTTGGGGTTTGCTTTATAACCCTATTAATCCTATTTTCAGCATTTGTCTCTCACGTTTGGGTTTTGTTCTCTCTCACTTCCGTTGGCAACATCAAGAGAGAACATCAAGAAGCAAGAAATGAAAAACCCACACCAAGAACAAGATTCAGAGAGAATTAAGAACAAGAATCAAGAAACCCACCCAAAGATCCAGAGAGAAAACATCAAAAAACCCCGTTGTCTCCGCTGCCTAGAGTCTTCACCACCTGGGTTCAATCGCTGCCGCCTCCTTCATTGTCGCCACCTCTCTGGTTTGATTTTTCTGTCTTCGTGGTTTGGGTTTTGTTCTTTGTGGGTTTCTGTTTGGGTTTCAAGGTTTCTGGGTTCGTGGTTTGGGTTTTGTTCTTCGTGTTTGGGTTTCAAGGTTTCTAGGTGTTTGGGTTTTGTTCTTCGTGATTTCTAGGTTTTAAGGTAGAAGGTTGTGAGTTTGGCTTTGCCGGTACGCTTCTTCGCCGTTCTCTCTCTTCTTCTTCTTTTTTTTTTTTTTTGGGTTTTGTGTTTGCTACTTTGCTTGGTGCTTGGTGTTTGTTGGTGTTTAGGTGGTGAGAAAACGTGGGAAAGCAAAGGGATTTTCTGGGTTTGTTTATTTTTTCTGGGTTTGTTAATATTTTCTGGGTTTCTGCTTTCTGGGTTTGTTAATTTTTTTTTCTTTGTTTTCTTTCTTAGAAAATAAATGATGAGGAAACCGAAAAATCAACCGAAACCGAAATCCAACCGAAACCGACGGATTTCCAATTATTTTGGTCGGTTTCGATTGAGAATTTCACAAACCGAAAATTTCGGTTTCGGTTGGCCAGCCCTTAGAAAACCGACTGAAACCGAACCAACACACCCCTACCTTCAATCTTGGGGAAACCATTCCTGAACCCAAGATTGTAAGGAAGGTGCTCAGATCACGGCAATAGAGGAATCAAAGGATATTGATAAGATTCCTTTGACTGAGCTGGTTGGAAATTTGCAGACCTACGAGCTAGGGTTGACAAGGATTGGCAAGGCAGGTAAAGGAAGAGTATGGCACTAAAGGCCAAGAGTAGTGAGACAGATGAGTCTTCTGATGATGAAGATTCCAAGATGAAGTCCTACATCACCAGGTAGTTCAAGAAGTTTATGAAGAACGCAAATGGAAAGGGTTTCGATAAGGACTGCAGGCAATCCAGTTCTTCTCAGTTTAAAGGCCAAGACAAAGGGAAGAAGGATGCTAAGGAAGGTGGTCAGTACACTGTTCCCGCAGGACCTAAGTGCTTTGGCTGTCAAGGCTTTAGTCATATGAAGCATGAGTGTCCTACATATCTCAAGAGCATTGGAAAGAGCAAGGCACTTGCTGTTACCCTAAGTGACACCGAGCCTGAGGATGATTCTGACAATAAGGATGACGGAATCTTAAATGCCTTTACGGCCAATGTTAATCCTACTGATGGAATTGTTGAAGATGTGGTTGAAGAAGAGGAATTTGTGGAATCTAAGTTTGAGAAGATGGATGATCAAGATGACATTCATACAGCCTATGAAAAACTATACAAGCTTTCTGAGAAGCATGAGAAACTGTATAGGCTAACCACCAAGAAGCTCAGTGATGTGGAACTTGACCATGAGGAGCTTTCCACAAAGTTTGATGAAGCTAATCAAACCATTGGAGCACTGAGGTTTGAGAACAATTTCTTGGCGGAGAAGACCAAGAAGCTTGAAGCAGAGCTGTGTTAAGTCAGAGCTCAACTGGAAAGGACTTCAAGCGCAAAGCTAGATGAGATGCTGAGCATTCAGAAATCTGCTTCAGATCGAACAGGCTTAGGGTATGGTCTCTCTTCCTCTAATATTGCTTCTTCTCGTACTACTGTTTTTGTTCCTCCTACTAATAATGTTAAAATTGAGAACAATGAGATTAAAACTAAATTAGCTAGTGAGAACATAGATAAGGGTAAATCTATCTTAGGAGCACCCCCCAAGCTTGAGAAGAAAGATGTTAAAAACCCTAGGGCTAAGAAGGCTAACTCTCAAAGCCTAAACAAAAGAAGCAGCATCTCTATCATCATTATGGAGCTGCCGATCATACTCGACCAAATTGCTACAAGTGGCTTGCCACTCAACAGAGCAACGGTATGATAGCATCTGGGAACCAAAATCAGCTTCAATCCTCTCTTGCTCCCCTTGGAGATTTTCTCAAAGCCCTCATGTTCCTTTCGAACTTGAACGGTTTTTCTCCCTCACCGCCAATTCAAGGGTTTAATCAAAGGAAAGGTTCTTCCAGGGTGTGGAAGGAAAAGGGCTCCAAGTGATTCTGTCACTTTTCTCTCTCTCTTCTTGTTTTTATGTGTGCATTACTTATGTGTTTTGCTTTCAAGTTTTGAGTTAGTCTAGTTTTTATGCTTTGGTTGTTTAACATGTTTTTGTTTGGTTATTTTTTTAGTTTTGCTTTGTTTTGTATTTCATATAAAAATAAAAATAAAAAAATACAAAAAATCAGAAAAATACAAAAACAGTGTGTGTTTGTACATTGGTACTTGTGTACCTTGGATGGCCATTGAAACAAAGTCTTCTAAAATTTGTATCATTTGTAACTTAGATGAGCATCTCTATGCACAACTAAGCAAGTGAGCTTTGTGGCTCTTGTTAGTGATGAGTAAGATTAAGTTATCTCTTGTACTTAACACTCGTATCACTCTTTTTGACGGGAAGGACTAAAAAATCCTGAGAGAAAGACATTAATAACCATCTCACCACTGTTGCCCGCTAATCATATATGACACCTGTATGCTTAGGCTTAGCAAAAGTGTAGTGTCAATGACATTTGTGTGCTTAGGCATAGCAAAATTGGAATATCAAATATCATTAGGTATTTCTTTTCTCTTTCTAATATGCCCATGCATGATATGCTTGTAAGAAAAATATGCAATAGAAAAATCAAAAGCAAAAAGATCAAAAATGCTTTAAAAATGATTGCAAGCATGTATTATAGGAGATGTGGGAGTTATAGGATATACCTCAAAGGTGATAGTCCCCATCAAGCAGTTATGATTGTGTGTGAGTTAAAGTGATTTTCTCATATCTCAAATCATCATAACTTGTATACACATATGCAATCTTACGATGTTTTTCACACACAACACGCAATATTCTTTGCTATTCTTGATACATGTGCAGGTACAATGTGATTTGGCCATCACAAGGTTTTACATGTGTTAATGTATGCTCACTAAACTGTCTTAACTTGTTTTTAAAATATAAAATTGGCTAGATTTTTTTAGTGAGTGTGTATGTTTTTGAGGATCCATGTGCTTAAAATTTTTATTAAGAAATGATTTTGAGAGCTTAATATGTTGATTGGATCATTGGTTAAGTTGCATGTTGGATTGCATTCATGTCTGTGTTTTTCACATCTCGAAAAACTGGTTTTAAAAGCTTGCTCGACACCTCCTCGATACCTTGCTGTCTATCGAGCTTTTTCAGCTTTTTCTTATCGCAATCCCGACAGCTTCTCGACACCTGGTGGATCGATCGAGAATGTTTCTGCCTCCTCGACAGCTTCTTGACACCTGGTGGATCGATCGAGAATGCTTCTGCCTCCTCGATAGCTTCTCGACACCTGCTGGATCGATCGAGATTCTTATCAAGTATCTGGTGAATTGTTCCTCAACACCTCCTCGATACCTGTATCTGTCGATGACCATTTTTCTCGACACATTCCTCGACAGATGTCTCGACACCTCTCGACACCTTCATCTGTCGAGATTTTCTGGTACACTATATAAAGCTCCCTGTGCGATCCAGAACTCATTTCGCTCAATCTCTCTTGATACTTCTCTGATTTCTCTCCCAAACTCTATCATCTCACTCCAATAATTGTTCCTCAAGGTTACTTCAAGCTTTTTCAAGTTTTTTTTTTCACTTGGTAAGCTTCTAATCCTTTCACATTCATGCATTTCATGTTTAGAAACCTAGGTTTTAGGGGTTTTGAAAATTTTTGGGGGTTTTTCAAAATTGATGAGTTTTTATTGAAATTTTGGGATGGGTTTTCACTTAATTGAGTTTAAAACCTCATACATTGCATCACATTAGCATTATAATGGTATTGTCATGCATTTAGATGTGTGCTATTTGTTTGTGTGCTGATAGGTTTGGATTGGGCTGAGCCCATGATGAAATTTCTTTTGCATGTCACATGTTCATGCATTTCTCATGCATACATATTCTCTTTTCAATATAATTGTTATATTTGAAATTGCTTGGGACTTTTCTAATTGTGTTTCTTTTTCTCCCTCTCTTTCTATTTACGTTAATCGTGTCTATGGCACATAGGCATAAATCCACTCTAGCCCGGAACCCTCTTCGTTCCGGAGCTTCTTCATCCTCTGATCCTACTCTATCTCATATTCGGTCCCATGATGATGATGCCTTCAAGGCATTTTCGGAGAACTTTTCTAGACGAGACATTCATTCGAAACGCCAAGTCATTCTGTCAGACTTTGCCGACACTAACCTTTCCTCTGTCATTCACAGTAGGGGAAGGGAGTCACTATGTGACGTCCCGGTCACCTGTCCTCTCATGCTTATCCAGGAGTTTTACTCCAACATGCACGGGATTGATCATTCAACACCTCTTTTCTTCACTTGCGTTTGAGGTATGCGCATTCCTATCACACCGTAACTTGTTGCGGATGTGCTTCGGGTCCCTAGGATAGAGTTTCTTGACTATCCTAGTTGTGAGCGTCTGAGGACTGTGTCCAGGGATGAGCTCATGTCTGCTTTCTGTGAGTGCCCTTCTGTTCGGGGTGAGCGTCAGTTTACACCATGTCGACCTTTTGCTAAAGGTCCTAGATTCATGAACATGGTGATGACCTTTGTTTTGCATCCACTCTCTCACTATAACTCCATTACAGAGCCTCATGCTCGATTTTTGTTATCTCTTCTTGAGCATCTTACTATAGATTTCTCTTCTCATTTCATTCTTTCTATTATAGATGTTCATCTAGATTCGGTGTCCTGTGATAAGTTCATCTTTCCTTCCGCTATCACGAGGATCTTATGCCATTTTTCTGTTCCTTTTCCCTCTTCCAACCATTTCACCATTATGTGTGCCATAGATTACGCAACCATTAAACGAAGCGAGGCCCAACTTCGGTCGCGGCGGTCGGATTCGGTAGCTCCTCCCTCTCGTTCAGCTCCATCCACATCCGCTCCTCCCTCTTCTTCAGGTGATGTGACTTTAGGAGACATCATGGTGCAGCTACAGCGCATGGATGCTTGCCTAGATACACTCTCTACAGAGTTGTATCAGGTGAACGTTCGTGTCAGTCGTATTGCACGGTAACAGGCGTCCATGGGTGGTTTTGCTCATGAGGCTACTCCTTCACCACCTTCTCCCATGGCTTCTGATTATAAGGATGAGAATGATGATAATGGTGATGACGATGATACTTCGGATGATGGAGATGCTAGCTCTACTGATGAGATGTCTACTTGACACTCTTACCCTTTGTCACTCGTGACAAAAAGGGGGAGTAGTTTTGATATGAGAGTAGTCATTCTTAGGGGGAGAGTTAGTATAGGATCATTTTGTTAAGGGGAGTGTTGATATGTTTTGAGGGATGTAGTGAGGATAGTATATATCTTTTCTTTTCTTTTCTTTCCTTTTAGATACATTATTCTTGTACATGAGGTCTTGTGACCATTTATTAACATACATTGTACTTATCTTCTTTTTATATTAATGTATGTTTTTCTTTCACCTACCCCTTCATGTATTGTTTCTTTTCTCCCTTTATACACGTACTTCTTATTACTTGTATGCAATCTATTATTTCTGTTTCACACAAAGATGCCTTGATGAGTTTTGTTTAAAGTGTTTTAGAAATACAGGTTGTCAAAGTCTACTTGCCATAAACTCTCTTCTTGCAAAGTTTTTCAAAAGTTTGTGTTAGGATAGATTTTATTGTATTTAACAAATGAATATGAGTTGAGTGATTTATGACTTCTCTCGTATGTTCATTTGTTTGTTGTGGTTTTGTCACGGATTGCCAAAGGGGGAGATTGTTAGGACATATGTGTTTCACTTGTTAGGAACATATATCACTACTTTATGTAATTGGCTTATCCTTTGAAAAAACACACTTTACTTGTATTTGGGTAGATTTAGGATGTGTTTAAATACTTCAAGAAACCATGTTTCAATATCAAGTATTGAAGCCTTCAAGTTTGTCCAAGAAAATAAGTTGATAGTGCAAATTCATTAAAGCTCGACAGCTGCATCTATCGAGCTTAAGAAAGCTGTTCAAAGACTGGTGTGCTTGACACCTGCTCGACAACTGCTCGACACCTCCTATCTGTCGAGGTTTAAGAATTTCAGAATTCAAATCTGATTTTCTTGGGATCCATGAATATGTCTTTGGGCTTTCTTTTCTCCTAACCCTAGACATATAAAATGATTGTTTTAAGGGTTGTCAAACAGTTCACAAGTTACACAAGCATTGAGCAAACTCTGTTCAAGCAAATTGTGACCGGAGACGAAGTTCTTGCCCTTGTTTATCTCTTTCTCTTGAAGAAGTTGCTGTGTATGTGCACCGTAGGGTTTTGTGACCAAGCATCTTCTTGATCTTCATCGTGTGGATGAACTGAAGAACTTTGCAACAACAACCTTCTTAGTTGGTAATTGAAGTCGCGTATTGGGATCCGCGCAATGGTTAGTCACGTACTTGGGAGTCGTGCATCAGAAAGGGGACTTGTCACTACAGAACAAGTCCAATTGGGTATTGGGATAAGGGTTCAACTGTAGGTTGGTAAGGTACTTGGGATTCCTTTACTTGTAAAGGCTTGTTGTGATAATAGTGGAGTTTCGGGAGTGGTGACCTGAAAATCACCGGGTGGGGTTTTTGCCGTTAGGTTTTCCCCATTCGTAAACAAATCACCGTGTTATTTATTTTCTGCTGCATAATTAGTCTATTGGTGATTTATTTGTGCTACCATGCGTTTGCATGATAAATTGATTAATTAATAACTTGACTAATTAATTAATTAATTTCTATCACAAGGGGTCATTTAGTTTGTGGCCTATCATAACCTTCCTTCTGCTTATTGGGGAGATTGTATCCTCACTGTCACCTACCTCATTAATAGGTTTCCTGTCCCTTTGTTACATAACAAGTCCCCTTTTGAACTCCTTTTTCATAAACAACCCTCTTTTGTTCATCTTAGAGTGTTTGGTTGTTTATGTTTTATATCTACTCCTTTTGTTCATAGGTTGAAATTTGACTCTAGAGCATTGCCTTGTGTCTTCCTTGGTTACCCCTTCAATATGAAAGGTTACAAAGTCCTTAATCTACATACTAGGAAGATTTCTATTTCTAGAGATGTCATTTTTCATGAATCAATCTTTCCTTTTTCTCCATCCTATAAATCTTTGTTGTCTAATTCTCCTCCTTTATCAATTCCTTTACCTACTTCTTGTAACCCTACCTTTGATGTTTCCTCTAGTACTAAGTTTGTTTCTATAGGCACACCTCTAAATACTTCATATAGTCTTTCTTCCATTTTGGTTGGTTCTTTACCAATACCCTTGCTTGCTACTCAAACTGATACTATCCCTAGTCAGTCCCCTTCTTTATCTGTTGCTCAACCTACTGTTGCCCGATCAGTCTTCTTCCTTGTCTTTTGATACACCTATTGTGTTGTCTGATCAGTCCATTTCCTTACCTGTTGACCCTCCTACTCAATCTGTTTCACTTAGGAAATCTGCTAGGGTTAGTAATAAACCTACTTATTTGGCTGATTACAAGTGTAATCAGGTCTCTTCCAACACTAACCACCCTTTGTCTTCTTATTTGTCATCTTACAGGTTATCACCTAAGCACTTGCATTTCTGTAACATGATCTCATCTATTGAGGAGACTAAGTTCTATCACCAGGCAGTTAAGGATCCCAAGTGGAGAGATGCTATGACTGCTAAGATTTCTGCTCTTGAAGCTAACCATACTTGGGTTCTCACTTCTTTACCTTCTCATAAGAAGACTACTGGGTGTAAATGGGTGTATAAAGTGAAATATAAATCTGATGAGAGTGTGGAAAGGTATAAAGCAAGATTGGTTGCTAAAGGCTTCAATCAAAGGAAGGTTTTGACTATCTAGAGACTTTTTCCCCTGTTGCCAAATTGGTTTCTATCAAATGCCTTCTTGCAGTGGCTATTGTGCAAGGCTGGCATCTTTGTCAACAATGCCTTCCTTCATGAAGATTTGAAGGAAGAGGTTTATATGGATCTCCCACCAGGTTTCCACAACAAGGAAGGGCTTGTATGTAAGCTTGTTAAGTCATTGTATGATCTTAAACAAGCAAGCAGGTAATGGTGTGCTAAGTTCTCCACTGCCTTACTTATGCTGGGCTTTACTCAATCCAAGGCTGATTACTCTTTGTTTGTTAAGAAGACTTCTACTTCCTTCATTGCCCTTTTAGAGTATGTTGATGATATTTTGATTGCTAGTGATAACAAGCAGGTAGTAGATGAGTTAAAAGTTCTGCTTGATCAGCAATTTAAATTGAAGGACTTGGGTGACTTAAAGTTCTTTTTGGGTCTTGAAGTGGCAAGAACAACAAATGGCATTAGCTTGTGTCACAGGAGGTACATATTAGACCTATTGAGTGATATTGGCATGTTGGGGTGTAAACCAGCCAAGATTCCAATGGATCCTAATGTCAAGCTCAGTAAATATGAAGGTAAGACTTTGCAAGATCCTAGCTCTTATAGGAGACTGATAGGAAGGCTTTTATACTTAACTATAACTAGACTAGATATCACTTCTGTTGTGAATCGTTTGAGTCAATTCATGGCACATCCTAGAGAACCACATTTATATGCAACCAATAAGGTACTGCAATAGCTCAAGGGAACACTAGGTCAGGGTTTGTTTCTTTCAAGCAAGTCAGACCTACACCTGAAGGCCTTCACATATGCAGATTGGGCTTCCTGCCCTAACACCAGAAGGTCTGTGACTGGGTTTTGTATATTTCTTGGTGAATCCCTAGTCTCCTAGAAGTCTAAAAAACAACAAATAGTTTCAAGATCCTCAACAAAATTAGAGTATCGAGCCATGGCAATAGCTATTTGTGAAGTCAGTTGGCTTTTGTATTTACTTAGTGATCTTCAAGTCAAGATCCTCAGGCAGCTCTTCTCTTTTGTGACAGTCAGGCAGCTCTTCATATTGTGCAAATCCGGTCTTCCATGAAAGAACAAAACATATTGAGATTGATTGTCACCTAGTGAGGGATAAGGTTTTGGAAGGATTCATTAGAACGCTACATGTTAAGACAAATTCTTAAATTGTAAATTTGTTGACAAAGGCTTTTGATAGGCCAAAAACGTATTGACCCCTTGTGATGAATTAATTGATTAATTAGCCAAGTTTATTAATTAATCAAATTAACATGCAAACGCATGGTAGCACAAACAAATCACCAATTAAACTAAGTGCAGTGGAAATTAAATTAACGTGGTGATTTGTTTACGAATGGAGAAAACCAACACGATAAAAGCCCCATCGGGTGATTTTAAGGTCACCACTCCCGAAATTCTACTATTATCACAACAAGCGGTTACAAGTAAAGCAATCCCAATACCTTATACCAACCTATAGTTGAACCCTTATCCCAATACCCAATTGAACTTGTTCTGTAGTGACAATCTCTCCTTTTGATGCACAGCTCCCAATACTTGACTAACCAATTGCACGAAGCCCAGTACGCGACTTCAATCACCAACTAGAGAAATTTGTTAGCTGCAAAGTTCTCCAGTTCATCCCAACGATAAAGATCAAGAAGATACTTGGTCACAAAACCCTACGGTGCACAAACATAGCAACTTCTTCACAAAAACGATGAACTAGGGCAAAACTATGTCTCCGATCACAACAAACTTTGCTCAGCACTTGTGCAACTTGTGTCTACTTTAACGGCCTTTAAAATAATCCTTTTATATTTCTAGGGTTTGTGAGAAAAGAAAGCTCAAACACATAATTACGGATTAGAGTCAAAACAGAACTGAAATTTTGTTTTTCATAAATCTCGACAGATGCCTATCTGTCGAGTTGCTGTCGAGTAGCTGTCGAGCCACAGGGCTGGAACAACTCTTCAAGCTCGATAGATGGCTAGCTGTTAAGCTTTAATGATAGGCATTTTTCAAACTTGAATCTTGGACAGACTTGCATGGCTTCAACACTTAATCTTGAAACACAGTTTCTTGAAGTATTAAACACATCCTAAATCTACCCAAATACAAGTAAAGTGCATTTTGTCAAAGGATTAGCCAATTACATAAAATAGTGACATATGTTCCTAACAAGTGAATCACATATGTCCTAACAATCTCCCCCTTTGGCAATCCGTGACAAAACCACAAAAAACAAATGAGATATGAAAGAAGTCATAAATCACTCAACTCATATTCACTTGTTGAATACAATAAAATCTATCCTAACACAAACTCTTGAAAAATCTTGCAAGAAGAGAATTTATGGCAAGTAGACTTTGACAACCTGTATTTCTGAAACACTTAAAACAAAACTCATCAAGACATCTTTGTGTGAAACAGAAATAATAGATTGCATACAAGTAATAAGAAGCATGTGCATAAAGGGAGAAAAGAAACAACACATGTAAAGGTAGGTGAAAGAGACATACATCAACATATATAAAGAAGATAAGTACAATGTATGTCAATAATGGTCACAAGACCCATGTACAAGAATAAATGTATCTAAAATAGAGAAAAGAAAAAAAGATACAAATAATCCTCACTACATCCGTCAGATATCAATACTCCCCCTAACAAAAATGTCCTATACTAACTCTCCCCCTAAGAAAGACTACTTTCATATCCAAAACTACTCCCCCTTTTTGTCACAAGTGACAAAGGGTAAGAGTGTCAAGTAGACATCTCATCGGTAGAGCTAGCATCTCCATCATCATTATCATCAGAAGCATCATCGTCATCACCATCCTCATCATCCTCATCCTCAGAATCAAAAGCCACAGGAGGAGGTGGAGGAAAAGCCTTAGGAGCAAAGCCACCCATGATTGCCTACCGCCGTGCAATATGGCCAACATGAACGTTCACTTGATACAACTCAGTAAAGAGTGTATCAAGGCGAGCATCCATGCACTGAAGCTGCGCCATGATGTCTCCAAGTGACAAGTCGCTTGTAGAAGACGAGGGAGTGGATGTGGATGGAGCAGATCGAGATGGAACAGAACGAGAGGGAGGAGTTGCTGACCCAGACTGCCTCGACCTGAACTATGCCTCATTACGTTTAACAGTAGCATAGTCTATGGCACACATGAAAGTGAAATGGTCGGACACTGGAAAGGGAACAGAAAAATGGCGTAAGATCCTCGTGATAGCCGAAGGAAAGATGAGCTTATCATGGGACGTCAAATCCCTATAGACATCTAGAATAGACAGAATAAAGTGAGAAGGAAAATCTATGGTAAGATGCTCAAGAAGGGACAACAAAAATCGAGCACGAAGCTCTATGATAGAGTTATAATGAGAAAGAGAGTGAAGAACGAATGTCATAACCATGTTCAAAAACCGAGGACCTTTTCCAAAGTTCGAACAGTAAGTGAACTGATGCCCACCCCAATTAGAAAGGCGATCACACAAAGCAGATTTGAGCTCATCTTTGGACACAGTCCTTAAACGCTCACAACTAGAGTAGTCAGGAAACTCTACCCTACGGACATGAAGCACATCTGCAACAAGCTGCGGTGTGATAGCAATGCGTGTACCTCAAACGTAAGTATGAAAGAGAGGTACTAAAAAATCAAATCCATGCATGTTGGAGTAAAACTCCTAGTTCAGCACGGATGGACATGTGACCGGGACTTCACACAATGACTCTCAACCCTAACTGTGAATGACATCGGGTAGGTCAGTGTCGACAAAGTCCACCAGAATGACTTGGCGTTCAAAATGAATGCCTCGCCAAGAAAAGTTCTCCAAAAAGGCCTTCCGAGCACCCTCATCACGGAACCGAATGTGTGAAGGAGTAAGATTAGAGGAAGTGGATGCCCCAGAACGAAGAGGGTTCTAGGACGGAGTAAACTTACGTTTTGGTGCCATAGACACGACTAACATAAATGACAAGAGAGGGAGAGAGAGAGAGACAATCAGAAAAGTCCCAAGCAGTTCAAATATATCAAAATATATTGAAAAGAGAGTACGTATGCATGAGAAATGCATGAATAGTGACATGCAATATAAAAGGCATCATGGGCTCAGCCCAATCCAATCTTACCAGCACACAATCAATTTGCTCACATCTAAATGCATGATAATACTATTATAATGCTTATGTGATGCAATGTATGAGATTTTAAACTCATTTAAGCAAAAACCCTTCCCAAAATTTCAACAAAAACTCATCAATTTTGAAAAACCCCAAAATTTTTCAAAAACCCCAAAACCTAGGTTTCAAAACATGAAATGCATGTAAATGAGAGATTCGAAGTTTACTAAGTGAAGAAAAACTTGTGAAAGCTTGAAGAAACCTTGAGGAAGAAGTTTGGAGTGAGTGAGAGAGGTTTGGGAGGTGAAAAGACGAAGCTATCAAGAGAGCGATCAAGAGAAATGAAAACCGGATACCACAGAACCTATATATAGAGGTTCAGTAAATCTCGACAGATAGAGGTGTCGAGAGATGTCGAGACATCTGTTAAGCCAAGTTTTGAGAAAACAAAACGTCAACAGATGCAGTTGTCGAGGATCTGTCGAGGGACAAATCAACAAAAGGCTAAAGGAAACTCGATCGATCCACTAGTTGTTGAGAAGCTATCGAGGATCCAGAAGAAATCTCGATCGATCCACTTAGCTGTCGAGAAGCTATCGAGATTGTGATAAGAGGAAGATGAAAAGCTCGATAGATAGCCAGGTGTCGAGGAGGTGTCGAGAAGCTGTCGAGATTGCTTAAAAACAGTTTTTCAAGAAGGGAAAAACACAAATATGAATGCAATCAAGCATGCAACTCAACCAAGAATCCAAACAGCATTTTAAGTTCTCAAAATCATCTCTCAACAACAATTTTAAGCACATAGATCCCCAAAACACACACACACTAAGCAAGTCTAACCAATTTTATATTTCAAAAACAAGCTAAGACAGTTTAATGAGTATACATTAACACATGTAAACCTTGTGATGGCCAAATCATATTGTACCCGCACATGTATCAGGAGCAATAAAGAATATTGCGTGTTGTGTGTGAAAAACATCGCGAGATTGCATAAGTGTATACATGTTATGACGATTTGAGATATGAGAAAATCACTTTAATTCACACACAATCGTAACTGTTTGATGGGGACTATCACCTTTGAGATAAATCCTATAACTCCCACATCTCCTAAAATACACGCTTGCAATCATATTTAAAGTATTTTGATCTTTTTGCTTTTTATTTTTCTTTGCATATTTTTCTTTTTAAGAAAATCATTTATGGGCATATAATAGATAGAAAAGAAATACCCAATTATGTTAAGCATTTGACATTCCAATTTTGCTATGTCGAAGCACACAAATATCATTGACATTGCACTTTTGCTATGCCGAAGCATACATATGTCATTTCATAATTGGCAGGCAACAGTGGTGAGATGGTTATTTATGCCTTTCTTTTAGGATTTTCTAGTCCTTCTCATCAAAAAGAGTGATACGGGTATTGTTAAATACAAGAGATTACTTAATCTTACTCATCACAAACAAGAGCCACAAATCTCACTTGCTTAGTTGTGCATAGAGATGCTTATCTAAGTTACAAAAGATACAAAGTTTAAAAAACTTTGTTTCAATGGCCATCCAAGGTACACAAGTACCAATGTACACAAAACACACACTGTTTTTGTATTTTCTGATTTTTCAAAAAAACAATTTATATCAAAAACAAAATAAACAAAACTGAAAACAAACAAAAACATGTTAAACAAAGAAAAGCATAAAAAATAGATGCAAATGCATGAGGAAGAAGGAGGAGAGAAAGATATCAAGCCATGGAGATAGCACCAATGTTTTGACGAAGGAATTCAAAACGTTTGCTGTCAAGAGATTTGGTAAACAAGTCAGCCTTCTAATCATCGGTGTGAATAAACTTAAGAGAGAGAGAATACCATCTTCGACAAGCTCCCTAATGAAGTGATGTTGAATCTCTATGTGTTTGGTTCGAGAATGTTGAACCGGATCCTTAGAGATGTTGATGGCACTGGTATTATCACAATAGATAATGAGATGCTCTTGACAAATACCATAATTATGGAGGAGTTTTTGCATCTATAGGAATTGGGTGCAACAACTACTGGCAGCGATGTACTCAGCTTCTACAGTGGATAAAGAGATGGAGTTCTACTTTTTGCTCCTCCAGGAAACAAGATTGTTACCCACATAAAAACAACCCCCCAATGTACTCTTTCTATCATCAGTATTCCCAACCCAATCAGCATCAGAATACCCAACTAAGACATCATTTGTGTCCCTGCTGTACCACACACCGAACTCAGCAGTGGTTTTGACATACTTTATAATTCTATTTAAAGCAGTCATATGAGATTCTTTGGGATCAACTTGATATCTAGCACACACTCCAACACTGTAACTAATGTCAGGTCTACTAGCAGTAAGGTACAGAAGACTACCTATCATGCTTCTATACAGAAATGAATCTACACTTTTGCCTAACAAGTCCACAATGAGTTTAACATTCGGGCTCATAGGGGTTCAAACAAAACTAGCAGATTCCAAACCAAAATTTTTCACAAGATTTTTAGCATATTTAGATTGAGATAGGAATATACCTGAATCTAGTTGACGAATTTGCAATCCAAGGAAGTGAGTTAGCTCTCTAATCATGCTTATCTCGAACTCGGCTTGCATAAGCTTTGAGAATCCATAAGCAAGTTCATCCTTAGTCGACCCAAAGATGATATCATCAACATAAACTTGAGCAACTATCAACTCGCCATCATCCTTTTTGATGAAGAAAGTTTGATCAACTTTTCCTCTTGTGAACCCATGTGACACCAGGTATTGTGTGAGCCGATCATACTGAAAGTTCAAATAGTGTATATATCACCCTTGAACGTTTAGACCCCCAATTACAAAATAACCAATTCAAGTTTTATGTCAAACAACTAGTGTGCGGAAAATGAACAAAAGCTATAAACAGAATTGGTAAACAACCTAAGCCAATTAAAATCACAACCAACAGCAGATAATAAAAGGCAAAGATAAAAGGGAAGGAAGATGAAAACACAAGGACAACACCCGATGTGTTATCGAAGAGGAAACCAAAGCTCTCAGCATAAAACCTCTCCGCCGCCCTCCAAGCGGTAAGTAATCCACTAGAAAATGTAGTTGGGATACATGAACAGTAATAGACCCTCCAAGCCTAATCTACCCAGTGTACCTAAGCCCTCCAAGCTTCTTACTCCAACGAGGTTACGCCGAACCTATTTCTTTTCTAACTTCCCGGATTCCGCTACTTGACCATAGCATCAACCAATGTAGATTGGTTCCTTCCTAATTGCTTCCCAGAACACCAAACAGCCCTCTCACAGTAATGGATATGGTGAGAACAGGTTTTGGTAAAAGACCTCTCAAGGGTTTAACAATGGAGAGGAAAAAAGTTGAGGAATTTGAAGAGACTCTTATGTAAAGATTGTAGATGAATCAATCTTATTTTACTCTAGGGTTTCTCTCTCAAAATTCTCTCTGGAAGCTCCATTTCTTATGTGGGTATAAGGGCTATTTATACTGGGGTGAGAATGGAATGTGAAGAGTCAGGTTTTTCAAAACAAGGGTGGCTCGTGGCTTGGCCTCGAGGCTTGACTGAGTCGCGAGATCCAGCCGCGCGATAACAGAACGGGCAGTTGTCCTATTTTGTCCTGTATTGCTCTAGTTAGTATGACGCTTCAACTTCTGGCATTCTTGGCACGTGTGTTGTTTCTGGCGGCTTGAAGCCACAAGTCACCAGCGAAATCAAGTCGCGAGTCTCTGTTTTCTTGCACACTCTTAAGCATTTCAACACTCTATCTCACTCACTACCCTTACAACAATCTCACCTAAATACAGGGTTACTAAATGCTGAAATACAAGCAAATTTGGCACGAAATAAAGCTAACAAAATGGTTGATTAAATTCAACCTTACAATCTCCCTTTTTGGCAATTCCGTGACAAAACCCTAAAACAGACTCTAGACTTAACATGTGAGTTGGGAACAATTGAGCAAAACTCACTCACACCTAACTCTAGAAACTGTGAAGCTCTTGAATCATATGAACATGAAACTCCTGAAACACAACAATACACCATGATCATTGTATGTAGAAAAACATGAAATGCATATGAAGCAAGCAATATGTGATCAAGCAAAGATGGAGTTAAGAAACAAACCATGGCTTGATCAACCAAGAAATCACTACAAGGTAGTGACCACAATGCTCATTCACACTTGGAATGAACACTTGAACAAACAAGCTTAATGCAAGTCACTTGCATGCCCAACACTCAACCAATGCACAATACACTAAGTATATGCATCTAGGAACAATCCTATAAAGGCACAAGAGTGACAGTACTTAACAAGAAAATGCATGATATTTAGTTAAAAGTACTGATTTAACAAAGTATAAAAGGCTGCATAAAGCATGGTACAGACCATAAAGCCTACAGATATAAACCCTAAAAGCTTACAAAAGCAACATGGGTACAAACATATTATAAATATATATATATATATAAAAGGTAAACCAAGTTTCAAAAACATCCATGTGTTATGAGTTTTAACCAAACATAAATCATAACCAACAAAGTTTCAAAAACATAGACACAACACTTAGCCAAAACATAAACAGAATTAACAAGATAGACACTGTTTTTGATTTGCTCCCCCTCAAGAGCTGCTTCTCAAAAACTTCTCCCCCTTTTTGACCGAAATGGCCAAAGGGTCACTGTCCATGATGTGTTGTGAAGCTGTCAAATTTTGCTAATAGAATATCAAGCTGGTCCTGCATGGCTGCTATCCTCTTAGAGTGCTCAGTCTGGACCTCTCTGATTCCATCAAGTCTTCCTGGAATGACCTGAAATGCATCTGGAGGTGTAGCTGAAGAAGTTGATGCTCTAGTCCTCTTGCCACTCCTTCTTGGGGTTGAAGTTGATGCCTGACCTACTGCCTCTGTCTTAGTCTCCATTGGGACACCCTCTCCTTCATCACCTTCATCTTTTTCACCTGGAAGACGGACACTTATCCTCTTGAAGGTTAGCTTGTTAATTGCTGAAGGTGTGGACATGGGACCGATGTCTCAAGGGATTGCAACACCCTTCTTTCTAAAGATCCTCATGAGCAGACTAGGGAAGATCAGTTTAGGCCTAGAAGTGGTTCTAGCCTCATCCACAATAGTATCAAATATGTGGGAACTGATATCAATGAATGTCTTTTCTTTGAGCTCCATCAGAAAAAGTGCTCTTGCATTGTTAATTGTAGTCAACTTCCTTATAGGATATAGGTTAAACATTATGATAATAGTGAGACACCTCATGTCCACTGGAAAAGCTGTGGTATTTAGGCATTTCCCTTCTCTCTATCCACCTATCCTCTGTTGTACAGTTTCAATAGACAAAATCCTATCCTTGTAGTTGATAAACTCTTGATCTTCTAACCCCTCAAGACCTAGCACATCATCAATGTCATGTGCATCTAAGGTGAATTCTTTACCTCTAACCCAGCAGCTTAGTTCCTCTTCCCTTATCACAGCATTGGAATAAAACTCCCTAATTAGGGGTTCACACACAACTGGGAGATCACACAGAAGCCTTTCCCATCCTCTCCCTTCAAAACAACTAGGGATAAAGGTGTCTTTCAAATCCTCCAAATCTACAAACCTTTCTTGTATGATTCCTGCCTTTAAGAAGAAATCCTTGTATCTCTCAAAATGGGAAACAGACCTAAACAGATTAGGGTCCATTTTCATTCTCTTATCTACTTTCTTGGCAGGAATTTTCTTCTTTGGGGATGAAGGAGCCATCTGTGAACAATCAGAAAAGGCCACAACAACAAAGTACAATACATGTGTAGAACAAATCAGTACTCTGTTAGTGAAAAAGACAATAATAAAGGAAAAGCCTCAAAACATAAACCAACAACACAGATGAATGTATCCAAAGGTAGATACTCAAGAACAACTAGCATTTTGCAGAAGAGTACTAATGCTGCAGAGACTGATATCACCCAAAGGACAAACATATGTCAATGAGGCATACAGTTTGATGAGTATGAAATGACCCAGAGAACTCAAGACAAATGCACATACTAGATAAACAACACAGAATCAAATCAATAAAACCCAACAAACAAAACACGAACATTTTTGAAACAACACATCAAAATGAGATCAGACAATATGGGTAAAAGACAGATAACAAACCCTAAGCTGAGAGAAAGTCACATAATGAAGACCAAAACCAGCAACATAAACAAGTTCATAAAAAATCAATAGCCTCTACTAGTTAAGCATGGACAGAGAACAACAGCCGAAACATAAACCCAACTCAAATCAGAAAAAAAGCAAATAATCAAGAGGGAAAAGCACAAAAACAAGAAATACAGAGTGTGAGAAAGAAAACCCATACCTTTTTCTTGAAGATTTTGAGTTGAAAAGAAGCAACAATGGAGTTCGAAGTGGGTTACACGAAGCGTTTGGGAAGGAGACAGTTGAGAGAGAAGATGAACAGTCACAAAAAGTTTGAGGGAAAACTTAAAAAGATTTTAAAAACTGCCCTCACTGTGCAAAACACGCGTTTTTCGCGGCTAAGGTAAGTCGCCAGATAGTCACCAGACACACCCGCCAAAACACTTCAAGCCAAAATTTTTGAAAAATTTTCTAAGTGTTTTTCGCGACTGGAAGTCTCACTCGCGAGGGAGTCGCGAGCTGAGCCGCAAAAATCTCTGTGTATCCCTCGCGACTAGACCTTCCACTCGCGAACAAGTCACCAAAACTAACCCGCGAGCTCGCGACTATGGCATGCGACTTGAATGACCCGCGACTGAGTCGCCAAAAAAGGGAACACTGTTTTTTGAAATTTTTCAGTTTTTGAAGAACAAAGTACTTTCCAAAAACACCTAAAACACTCAAAAATCGTTTTGTGTTTGAATCAACAAAGATTGAGCATGTGAAAACACATTTTATCAAGTACAATCACACAAATGACTATGACATTCATTGAACATAAACTTGTGTGTTGTGTGTGGGTACAAACAATGAGATAGTCCTTAGTCTAATGTGAAACTTCAATGATCAATTCAACCAAGGCATACACAATTAGCACTAGATCATGTGACCCATCTCAATTATAGAAGTATGCATATATGACCTCCCGCAAGACTTGATTACATAATTTGGAGCTTTACATTTGACTCCACTTTCAAACATAACATTTGATCTATTTGATCCTTTTGAGACAATCACCTCTCATTGTGAGAGTGATATTTGATATTTCACCTTGATGAAATAGCCTTTGGCTTTTTTAATGATCATTCACTTTAATTTTTGGTCGCTTTCCCTTTTTCCTAGTCGAATACTAGTATGTACGACAGGCTTTTGCAACTCAATATCTCTTTTCATTTGAAGATTTACATTTGGTGAGCTCTTTTTAGCAAAAACAAAAATAAAGAGTGGGAAGATATATAGGCACAAGTCTATGCATGTCTCAAGATCAACATAACCATTCATTAATCATTCATGACAAGTTTAAAGATCTATTTACAACAATCATATAGATTTCAAGATTTCTTTCACAGTGATAAGAGTGCAAAGAAACAAGCTACGCTCGTAAATGCACAAAGCCATTAGCACAAAGGTACAAGGCAAAACAAGTTTTGAGACAAAACTCAACAATGTCGATCAAACTTTTTGATTTTCTACTTTTTATGTGGTTTTTGGATTTTTGACACATAAGAAGGAAAAGATTGATAAAAAACAACACAAAGGAATAAACGATAGAATGCAAAAATAAACAAACACATTTCAACCAACACAATTAAATAGCACACAACCAAACAAAGTCACAAAACATAGGAAGTATTGATGCATGGACATGTTGTAATGCTTATGCATGAGTACCCTTTTTCACCCACACGTCACTTGCATTTGGGGTGATTTCCTTATAGGATTGGGTACGGGAGTTATGGCTTTCAAACCTTCGTGTGAAGCTCTCTAAGCAGTTGGTGAAAGCATCAATCATCTTCATCACGTCCATCATTCCGGTATCACCACTTTGATCTCTTGATGGTTCACCAGCCCAATTTCTAGGTCTTCGACACCTTGGAGCAGTTGCATTATTCATTGCTCTCAGCTTTTGACAATTTGGCCGAGTATTCCCTTGAAGTCCGCAATGATGACACACATAGTTCGATCTAGGACCTTTTTGTGATCGTGGATGAGACTTGACTCGAGATTCAGACCTACCCACAGATTGATTACGAGGGTTGTTCAACATCCGTTGGTTCTCCATATTCCTCTTCTCTTCAATCTTGAGCTTCTCAGCAATAGGGCCAACTTCAGCTGACTCTTTGGCCTTTATAAACTTCACTTCTTTAGTGATATTGCCAGATGAGCTACTCCCTCCAGTATATCCTAATCCGGATTTGTCTGAAAAGCTCTTTTGTGATGAAATAACATCATCTAGCTTCTTGGTGGTGACCCTCTCTATTTTAGCATTTGCTTGCACGACCTCTTGCTCAAGAAATCTCACTTTTGTGTAAGCTTCTGACAGCTCACTGTTCGGTGTTTCTATCTCACATTTGGCCTCCTTATAGCGAATTAGAAGACTTTTATAGTCCTCCTCTACCTTCTTCATCTTTCTCACAGCTGCCTTAGCCACCCTTGTGTACTCACCCGACTTCTCTAGGAGTGAGTTATAATTCTCTTGAAGATTGGTTGTGCTTTCATCTTCTTCAGCACCTGATTCTTCAGCAACTCCCAATAATTCTTCATCACTATGTTCTCCAAGTTCTCGTACAAGCAAATTCAACTCGTCTGAAGACTCAACATGGGTGATAGTCATAAAAGCTGAATAATTCCCTTCTCCGTCACAGCTTTCGCCAGAATCTGAGTCGGATGAATCCGAGTCACTCAATGTCGTGGCATACACTTTGCCTTTCGATTTCAAATAATTCAGACATTCTTTCTTAAAGTGTTCATGCCCGTTGCATTCAAAACAAGTGACACCTTGTGTAGATTGGGATTCTTTTCTATCTTTCTTTTTGAATTCCCTTTTCTCCCTACCTGAACTTTGGAATTTCCCTTTATCACCAAATTTGCCATTATTCTTGAATTTCAAGAATTTTCGGAAATTTTTTACAAGGTATGCAACATCTTTGTCAACCACATCTTCTTCCGATGAGTCATGGACTTCCACCTTCTCATTAATGGTCTTAAGAGCAAGAGATTTGCTCTTCCGTTGATTGGGCAGCGACATTTCATAAGTTTGAAGAGAACCCACCAGCTCTTGGACTTTGATGTCATCAAGGTCCTTGCTCTATTCAATCGCTGCCATTTTGGCACGAAAACTTTCCGGCAATGATCGAAGGATCTTCCTTACAATTTTAGAATCCTCCGTTTTCTCTCCCAAACTGAACTTGCTTACAATCACCTCATTTAGCTTGCTATAGAAAGAGTAAAAGGACTCATCCTCACTCATTTTTAGCTCTTCAAACCGAGTGGTCAGCATCTACAGCTTGGTATCTTTCACTTTCTTCGTTCCTTCGTAGGTGGTCTCCAATATCTTCCATGCTTCTTTGGCAATGGTAATGTGAGAAATCCTATGAAACTCATCTGGAGACACACCATAGAAAATTGCATTAAGTGCTTTACTGTTAGCATTGAATGCAGCAAGTGCTGCCTTATCCCATGTGGATTTGGCTTCCTCAGGCCTGGTCCAACCTATATCAACAGCATCCCAAACTGATTCATCAATGGAACATAGAAATGTTCTCATGTGAACCTTCCAAAAAGTATAATTACTACCATCAAAATATGGATGTGCATTTAGGGATTGAGACCGATCCATCTTAATAGGGAGTCAAGGATCACACTATGGTAATGAAACCACTAAAAGTGTACCCGCTCTGATACCAATTGAAAGTTCAAATAGTGTATATATCACCCTTGAATGTTTAGACCCCCAATTACAAAATAACCAATTCAAACTTTATGTCAAACAACTGGTGTACTGGTGTGCAGAAAATGAACAAAAACTATAAACAGAATTGGTAAACAACCTAAGCCAATTAAAATCACAACCCACAGCAAATAATAAAAGGCAAAGATAAAAGGGAAGGAAGATGCAAACACAAGGACAACACCCGATGTGTTATTGAAGAGGAAACCGAAACCCTCGGCGTAAAACCTCTCTGCCGCCCTCCAAGCGGTAAGTAATCCACTAGAAAATGTAGTTGGGATACATGAACAGTAATAGACCCTCCAAGCCTAATCTACCCAGTGTACCTAAGCCCTCCAAGCTTCTTGCTCCAACGAGGTTGCGCCGAACCTATTTCTTTTCTAGCTTCCCGGATTCCGCTACTTGACCATAGCATCAACCAATGTAGATTGGTTCCTTCCTAACTGCTTCCCAAAACACCAAACAGCCCTCTCACAGTAATGGATATGGTGAGAACAAGTTTTGGTAAAAGACCTCTCAAGGGTTTAACAATGGAGAGGAAGAGAGTTGAGGAATTTGAAGAGACTCTTATGTAAAGATTGTAGATGAATCAATCTTGTTTTACTCTAGGGTTTTTCTCTCAAAATTCTCTCTGGAAGCTCTCTTTCTTATGTGGGTATAAGGGGTATTTATACTGGGGTGAGAATGGAATGTGAAGAGTCAGGTTTTTCAAAACAAGGATGGCTCGCGGCTTGACTGAGTCGCTAGATCCAGCTGCGTGATAACAGAACGGCCAGTTGTCCTATTTTGTCCTGTAGTGCTCCAGCTAGCATGACGCTTCAACTTCTAGCATGCTTGGCACATGTGCTGCTTTTGGCGGCTTGAAGCCGCGAGTCACCCGTGAGATCAAGTCGCGAGTCTATGTTTTCTTGCACACTCTTGAGCATTTCAACACTCTATCTCACTCACTACCCTTACAACAATCCCACCTAAATACAGGGTTACTAAATGCTGAAATACAAGCAAATTTGGCACGGAATAAAGCCAACAAGATGGTTGATTAAATTCAACCTTACACATACCAAGCTCTAAGGGCTTGCTTTAAGCCATAAAGTGCCTTCTTGAGATATAGCACATGATCTGGAAAGTGTGAATCAATGAATCCTTTTGGTTGAGCCACATAGACATCTTCTTTAAGTAGCCCATTCAAGAAATCAGTCTTTACATCCACCTGATAAAGTTTGAACTTCAAATGACATGCTAGAGCAAGGAGAATTCTGATGGACTCCATACGGGCAACTGGGGCAAATGTTTCATCATAGTCTACTCCTTCCATTTGTTAGTAACATTGAGCTACAAGCCGAGCCTTATTGCGAATCACATTGCCCTCCTCATCAGTCTTATTGTGGAATATCCACTTTGTGCCGATGAGGTGCTCACCTACTGGTCTAGGTACTAAAGTCCAAACATCATTCCTCTAAAACTGAAGCAGTTCATCATGCATTGCTTCGACCTAACTTTCATCCTGAAGAGCTTCCTCAACTTTCGTGGGTTCAACCTGTGACAAATAACAAGAATAAGACACAAAGTTAGCAACACATTTATCAACTGTACATTTCATTAATGTGAGTTCATTCATATTTCCCACAATAACTTCTGGAGGATGATTTAATTTAATCTTGGAAGAAGGTCCTTTCTCTTCATGAGATTCAGAATTTGGTGAAATGGGTATATCTGTAAAATCTTCCACAACACTAGGAGTACCGGGAGTACTTGGAAATGCAGGTTCTTGTTCAACAATTTCTTGACTTTCCTTAGGCTCAGAAGGAAGAATTTCTATGGGGAATTCCTCAATACCTTTCTCAGAACCATAATCTGAAGACTCATCAATAACAACATTCACTGTCTCCATTACCTTCATAGTTCTTTTGTTGTATACCCGATAAGCCTTGCTTGTGGAGAAGTAGCCCAGAAATATACCTTCATTACTCCGGGAATCAACCTTTCCCACATTCTTTCTATCCTTGAGGATGAAACAAGTACTTCCAAAGATTCTGAAATACTTCACATTTGGCTTCCTTCCTTTCCATAATTCATATGGAGTCTTCTTGGTGCCGAGTCTGAAATACACCCTATTAACCGTATGACATGCAGTGTTAATGGCTTCTCCCCATAAGTTTCTAGCCACATCCTTGTTGTGTAACATGGCTCTGGCCATCTCTTGAATAACCCTGTTCTTCCTTTCTACTACACCATTCTGCTGAGGAGTAATAGGAGCAGAGAATTCTTAAGATATACCTGATTTTAGGGGTGTGCAAAAAACCGACGAACCGAACAAACCGACCGAAACCGACCAAACTGTTGCCAAATTTTCGGTTCGGTTTCGGTTCAATTCGGTTTCGGTTTCATTTTTTAAAAACCGAAATTTTCGGTTTCAGTTTCGGTGCTGGATTTTTTCACCCGAAACCGAACCGAACAAACCGAATATATATATATTTATGTAATATTAATACATAACTGATCAGTGGCCTTAATGGTATGCTCCTTATGATTTAGCTAGCTGATCCCAGGTTCGAGCCTTCGCGCGGGACGTTTGTATTTTTTGCTATTTAATTTTTTAAAACCCTAGTAGTAGCATAAATACCGAAATACCCCTGCATAAATACCGAAATACCCCTGTTTAATCTCCCTTTTCTTCAGCTTCCCTTTTCTTTCTTCAGCCGCCGCTCTCCCCATTTTTTTCTCTCAATTTTTTCTCTGTTTGTCTCTTCCTTTCTCGTTTCAATTTTTTCTCTCTACCCTTCGTTCCTTCCCCAATTTTCTCTCTGGTCTCTGCCCTTCTCAGTCCAGCCGCCTCATTCTTTTCTTTTTTTTTTCGTTCTCTGAGTCCCATGGACCATGGCCATGCCTTTCTCTTCTCTCTAAGTCACATGTCTCTGTTCTTTCTTCAATTCACTACAGAGACATGGTGGTAGACTCAAGCATGGTGGTAGGCTCCTGCTATGGTGCAGCAACGGTAAAGTTCTGTCTGGACCCTTTTGCTAAATCAAAATATTTTCAATTTTTTGTTGGAATCTGTATGTAATACTGTAAATTGTTGAACAAATATTGTTGGAAAATTTTCTTTCTTTGTCATTCTGATTTGTTCAACAGCTCTCTCTCTGTTACTCTATTTGTTTTTTATATGTGATTAAATTTAGGGTTTTGAAAATCTCAATAACCCTCTCTTTGGAAAACCGAAAACCGACCGAAACCGACTGAAACCGATATACACCGAAACCGATGGTTTTCCAGCCATTTCAGTCGATTTCGGTTGAGAATTTCACAAACCGAAATATTCGGTTTCGGTTGGCCATACCTATACAAACCGACCGAAACCGAACCGAGCACACCCCTACCTGATTTTGTGTAAAAGGACTCCATATACGAGTTCTCGAATTCTTTACCATGGTCACTTTGAATTCGATCAATCTTTAGGCTCTTTTCATTATGCAGTCTTGTACACAAAGCTTCAATGTGCTCAAGAGTATCAGACTTGGATCGTAGGAGAATGACCCAAGTATACCTAGTGAAGTCGTCTACCACAACCATGATGTATCTTTTACCACCAAAAGACTCGGTTCTAGTTGGACCCATAAGATCCAGATGTAGAAGCTCTAATACTCTAGATATAGCTGATGTCTGAGTGCCCGGATGCTTAGCTTTCATCTGTTTCCCAAGCTGACATGGTCCACACACTACATTGCTCATTCTACTAAGCTTTGGTATTCCCAAGACTGATTCATGCTTAGATACAATAGAAAGATGTTTGTAACTAGCATGTCTCATCTGTTGATGCCATAGATCTTCATTTGGCAAACGAATGCTATTGCACACAATATCAGCATCAAGAACCAATCCATCACAATTGTCTAGAGTGCGAATGCCACTTATGAGTTTCTTTCCAAACTCATCCATGACAAGACACTTTCCTTTTGAGAATAGCACCATAAAGTCTTGATCACATATCTGACTTATGCTCAACAGGTTCACCATCAGACCTTCCACATATAGAACATTTGCAATGTTCGGCAGTCCAGGTAGAAAGATAATTCCCTTTCCTTTAATTTGTGACTTGCTCCCATCACCAAAAGTGACATTGCCACCTTTCTTAGACTCGAAAACCTTGAAGAGAGATCGGTCTCCAGTCATGTGTCTTGAGCAACCACTGTCAAGGTACCACAAACATGTGTCCATAACTTTAAATGCAAACTTCATCATAAAACACACTTCATGCTTAGATGACAAATCAATAAGAATGGTGATTTCTCTCATGTGCCTTTTACAAGCTAAACCTTTAACTTTCACTCTTCTCAAACGAACTCCTTTACACATTTTCATTCTGAGACAGTCTAGTTTCTTCTTAGGCAAACTAAGATCTTTTACAATGGTCATCACAAGTGAATTCAAATAACTTTTAGACTTGTATTTCCTGATACACTCAAACAAATAGAGATTAGAAAAACAAGATGTATTTGAATTAAAATATCTCTTCAAGCCAGTTGCAGCCATGACAACAAGGGTCAATGGATCAAAAACAGCAAAGATTAAAACCTAATCAGAGTGTGCCTACTCTGATACCACTTGATAGGCCAAAAATGTATTGACCCCTTGTGATGAATTAATTGATTAATTAGCCAAGTTTATTAATTAATCAAATTAACATGCAAACGTGTGGTAGCACAAACAAATCACCAATTAAACTAAGTGTAGCAGAAATTAAATTGACACGGTGATTTGTTTACGAATGGGGAAAACTAACACGGCAAAAACCCCATTGGGTAATTTTAAGGTCACCACTCCCGAAATTCCACTATTGTCACAACAAGCGGTTATAAGTAAAGGAATCCCAGTACCTTATACAAACCTACAGTTGAACCCTTACTCCAATACCCAATTGGACTTGTTTTGTAATAACAATTTCTCCTTTTAATGCACGGCTCCCAGTACGTGACTAACCAATTGCGTGGATCCCAATACGCGATTTCAATCACCAACTAGAGAAGGTTGTTGGTTGCAAAGTTCTTCAGTTCATCTCAACGATGAAGATCAAGAAGATGCTTGGTCACAAAACTCTACGGTGCACAAACACAACAACTTCTTCACAAGAACGATGAACTAGGGCAAAACTATGTCTCCAATCACAACTTGCTTGAACAAACTTTGCTTAACACTTGTGCAACTTGTGTCCACTTTGACGGCCTTTAAAATAATCATTTTATATGTCTAAGGTTGTGAGAAAAGACATCCCAAACACATAATCACAAATTACAGTCAAAACAGAACTGAAATTCTGTTTTTCATAAACCTCGACAAATGCCTATCTGTCGAGTTGCTGTCAAGCTACGGGGCTGGAACATCTCTTCAAGCTCGATAGATGGCTAGCTGTCGAGCTTTAATGACAGGCAATTTTCAGACTTGAATCTTGGACAGACTTGCATGGCTTCAACACTTGATCTTGAAATACAGTTTCTTGAAGTATTAAACACATCCTAAATTTACCCAAATACAAGTTAAGTGCGTTTTGTCAAAGGATTAGTCAATTACATAAAATAATGACATATGTTCCTAACAAGTGAATCACATATGTCCTAACAGTTTTGAATGCTCATCAATTTGCTTTTCTTGTATCCAAGTTGAATATGGTCAATATTCATGCCCCTCTTCCACTTGAGGGGGGGGGGGGGGGTGTCAAGATAATACAAAGAAGAACAGAAAGGTTCAGTACAAACTACAAAATCAAGGGAAGAAGAAAGTTCATAACTCTGCTTAAACGACAGTGAGCAAAGTTTGTATGTTTGTTCTTATTTTATCCTATACGACATGTAGTTTTGCATTAGTGTATAGCTTTAATAATTGGCATGTGGACAGCACGTAGGTGGTTGTTAGTTCTGTTAGTTACGTTTGGAGGGTAGTTAGTTAGCTCCTTTAGTTCCCTCTATTTTCCCTTACTCGTGTACACAGAAATTCATCAATTCCATATTCTTCTTTATCTGTTTTCCTAAAACACTATCACTATCACAGAAGAAAAAGGGTGGAAATTATTTGAGGTGCAAGTGGCGGGTGAAAGTGACGAAATTGCCATAAATTTGGCTTTTCTAATAAAAAGAATCGGACGTCTCAAGTGGGTTTCATGCCACATAAAAGGAAAAAGACAGAAGAAATTCAAATTCTACTTAGCTTTCGGTTAGGGTCTTGGTTAATTGTTATTTCGTTTTCAACAAGTCCCTGCTTTTCTACACAATCACCAACTCTCCCGGCGTTTTCTGCTTTTCTACACAATCAAAGTCACTACTTTCCTATATAAAAAATAAAAAAGTCACTACTTTAAGAACGTTCTAGTTCATAAGTTCTAAATTTCTAAGATTGAGAGCTACTTGACTCTTGTACTGGGCAAGGCAGAGGTAGGGTTCAAGGAAGATGTGAAAAAGAGAGAAATATAGATTTTTTATTTTCAATTTGAAGTTTTTGGTTAAGACTTAAAGAAGGGGAAAAAGGTAAAAGGAAAAAAATTTCGTGTGTTGTGTTAAATTCTTAATACATCATTGTCTAAATTAATTTGTTCTTAATAAATTGGTGGAGTGACCGATCTTCACCATAAAAATTGGAAAACAATGCCATCTTCAATTTTTCTTATTTCATTAAACTAGAATTTGTATACAACAAGGGGTGGCCATGTGTATCACATTTAAAAAATAAAATAAAAAATAAAAATAAAATAAAAATAAAAGTATAATACAGAAAAGAATAGGTCCATGAACATAACTTTTTTTTTTTAACGATTTGCTTAAATAAAGTAGCAAATAATAAGATGTAATTGATAGATAAGTGTTGGTATTAACTAATAACCAGCTCATGTGTGATTGATATTGGACTTATTATTCGTCAACTTGCTAAAATGATATATATTATGGTTTACCATCACTGTAACCTACCAAAATATGAGTTAACTACAAACTCAACTCAAGTCACCAAAAATGTAATAAAAAAATAAAAAAAAGTATGGTCTTTTAATCCTTACCTTTCCCCAAAAAAAAAAAAAATGGTGTGGTATTTTAAAAGCCCAAAGAAATAAAGGGTAATGGGCCGGAGCAAGTTAGAGAATGATGAGGAACATATAAATAAATATATTCGATAGGTAGAATATGTTCATCAAAAAAAGATAGGTAGAATATAGACATTGACTTGTAGTCTTGTGATGCTTTTTAGTTCTTTCCTACGAAGTTTCTAGGTCATAGTTCTAAATTTCTATGATTGAGAGCTAGCTCTCGACTCTTGTACTGGGCAAGGCAGAGGTAGGGTTCAAGGAAGATATGAAATAGAGAGAAATATAGATCTTTTATTTTTAATTTGAAGTTTTTGGTTAAGACTTAAGAGAGGGGGAAAAAGTGAAAGGAAAAAAAATTTCTTGTGTTATGTTAAATTCTTAATACATCATTGTCTAAATTAATTTGTTCTTAATAAATTGGAGGAGTGACCGATTATTAAAAAAAGAAAAGATGTTGGAGTGAAAATGTCAAAATTACTTATTTATACTATTTTCTCTCTATTTTTTCATACCAATTAAGTTCCATTAATGAGAGAATGAAAGATGATGGGCTCTCATAAGTCTAGGTTCATCCTTCCCCTACTTCTTTTCTTCACTATAAAAATTGAAAAACAATGATAAACCATCTTCCATTTTTCTTATTTCATTAAACTAGAATTTGTATACAACAAGGGGTGGCCATGTGTATACAAATGATATAAATTATGGTTTACCCTCACTGTAACCTACCAAAATATGAGTTAACTATACACTCAACTCAAGTCACCAAAAATGTATTTAAAAAAAAGTATGGTATTTTAATCCTTTCCTTTCCCAAATTTTTTTTTTTATAAAAAAAATGGTATGGTATTTTAAAAGCCCAAAGAAATAAAGGGTAATGGGCCAGAGCAAGTTGGAGAATGACGAAGAACATATGAATAAAAATATATTCTATAGGTAGAATATAGACATTGACTGCAGTCTTGTGATGCTTTTTAGTTCTTTCCTACGAAGTTTCTCTTCTGAGACCATGGATTAACATTTATAACTAGCAAAGAGTGTTGCACAACTAGTCCTGTGGCTGATCTTTTCCTAAAGCTGATCTAACAAAGCAATAGATCGAGATTCGCGAGGATGAGCAAAACTCAATTGTAAGTTTGTAACGCAAATCATTTCTTCTTTCCTTATTTGTTTGTCCTTGTTTTCCTTCACTCTGTCTCTTTCCCTCTTCCTTTCAACTTTGTTTCTTGACCAAGAAACTTGATGCATCATCATTTGTTAGCTAATTTTTCCTATGATTCATGATGGCAGGTATAGCAGTGGTTTAGAGTTGGCAAATTTCGTGGTGACCCTTGATATCTTGCACGATGCATGGACTGCAATTTGGAGTCTATACACAGAAATTAGTCAGAATGAAGGACCATCTTCCTTCGTGAGATTCAAAGTTTATGAACTACCAAACTATACCATTATAGCGTTTTTCACTTGGCCCTCTAGTAGCAAAGACTCTGTTCAGGGCGGTGGAGGAGGAAATTTAGTTTCATCTTCAACTTTTAAGGGGTCTTTTCCTTTCTTTGATTTCCTGTGCCCCAAAACCAAGGACCCAAGTTTCTCCATTAACGAATCTGCATTTCAGCTTTTTAAATCCATTTTTGGTGTGCTCCCGAAATTTGAGGTACCTCTCTATACTCTGAAAAATCTTTTTTTTTTTTTTTTTAATTATAAATTTTTAGTTTTGGTCATAGCACTTGTAAACTTGGCAAAAGATCAAGCAGTTTAGTCTCTAATTCAACCGTAGGTCATAAGTAACAAACTGCCTGAACAATATATCATTGCCAAAAATATCTTTATAAATTGATACAAGCTACTTTTTTTATTCATTTATTTCAGAAATAGAGTTGTTGGTAGTTGGTAGTACTCATTTGTCAAGTACTAGCTATTTTTGTTATTTTTTTTTTTATCTGCAAATATTATTGATATTAATTAATAATTATTATCAACGTCTAAACTTTTAAAAATATCCTTGATATGATGTCGGATAAGTGATAATTGGTATGACAAAAATAATATCTCGTGAATACTTGAGATGTCAACCGCTATTTTTATTTTTTTTGTGAGGATTGATTGATATTTGATTATTAATTATTTATTTAATACTCCGATTTTTTTCATAGATTTCTGTATTTTTCGAATATATTGATCTGTAACCCAATATATTAAGTTTTTTTTTGGGGGACCAATTTTGTATTATCGATGTGTTAAGTGGTCATGTGCACACTATATAACCATTTTTTATTATTAATTATAGTTAACAAAAATCAAATAGAGGGGTTAATTTGAACAATTTTCAAACTTCCGGTTAAAAATCAAAATAATACAAAATTGATAGCTCAACCTAAACCCAACCAATGGGGTCTTTTTGCATTTGAATTGTCTTTGTTGGTATTTGTCTTTTTAAAAAGTTTGATTTTTAAAGGTCAACAAGATAAGAGTATAATCATTTACATATCTGTTCTAGATAGAATTCCAATGTCATAAGCTTTCTACTTCTAGCATTCTCAATTTCAAGATTGTTTTATTTTTATAATTGTGTTTTTTATATTAAATTATGATATTTGTGCTTAATTAGGTTCGTTGAAATTGTAAGTTTTGTTCATTTTGATTGACTTGGTCTGTAGTCTTACTTTGATTTGTTCATTGTCTAATGGGCTTCTCTCTCTCTCTCTCTCTCTCTCTCTCTCTCTCTTCCATGTCAATGGTGTCATTCTTGATTTAGTATACTCATGGCTTTTGACATTGTAAATCAATTCACCTCCCCGTTCTTGCTGATGGTGTCAACCGTTAAGAATGATTAATTATTATTGAATAGTATATTCTTTGACTTTATATACTCATGACTTTTGACATTATAATTTAATTTATATTTACATTTTATCTCTTTTTATATTGTATTATCCTCTCTTTAATCTAATAGATTCTATAGTAAATCAAGTTGACATTGTAAATAAAATTAGGGGTTTCTGTTTTTATGATCATATCCAAAATATAGTTTAGTTGGAGCATTTGTTAGATTAAGTCAAATGGAACAAATCAAATAAGGTAAAAGACATATGTCTCTAAGCTTATTTTCACATGTTAGTCAGATTGTAAGTTTTCGTGCAACATGGTTCAAAGGGGTAAAATCTTTACTACAATTTTCTACCATTCCAAGCAGCTCCCCACTTGCTATTGTAAGATTAATTTCAAAAGTTGAATTTCTTATTAGTATGAAGATTTTAATATTAATTTATGCAAACTTAATTTGGTAGTAATATTATTAGGTTTAGATAATGTATCATTGAGCTGAAGTTATATATTTCGAATACATTAGGAAGTTATATTTATTAGTTTTGACATAATTGTATGCCTATATTTCCTTTGAATCACACGGAGTTGGTGACTAACATTCATAGTTACCATGTCATGCATAATAACATTTAACAACGTGTACAATATGTTATGTAATTTTTATTGAACTATGAGAATTTGACAAGGCTAGTTATTAACACTGTAAGATTCATATCATAATGCAGATTGACAATTCCAAACCTTTAATTATCACTGGAAACTCTTTGGGAGGATCTGTTGCCACTCTGTTCACCTTATCACTACTAGAAAAATTCAATTTTTCAAAAACCAAAGGCCCACTTTGCATCACTTTTGGTTCACCCCTTATTGGTGATGAGAACCTACAAGAAGCCATATCTAAATATGCAGCATGGAACTCTTGCTTTTTGCATGTAGTTTCTGACCAAGATCTAGTTCCCAGAGTCTTAATTAACGGTTACCAACCTTTTGGCACATTTCTCTTCTGTTCAAAGCTGGGTTGTTCTTGTTTTGAGGACCATCATACCATTTTGGAGTTGTTGACAACAACCAATTCAGGGACTCTTGAAAATCAAGATCCTAATAAAGTTTTCGAGTCCTATGGAACATTTGTGAAGGATCTCAACCGTAAGGTAATTTGCAAGGATACTACAGATGATGAGTCCTTAATTGATTGGACTACAACACCATTACGAGCAGGCATTATTACACAACTAGTAACAATCGGACTGGTGCAATCACAGGTAACTCAGTTACAACTCTTTTTGGATTGTATATAATTAGAATACTTATTTGAGCTATGTCATTGTATGGTACAAATAATGTTATACCTAGGCAATACACTAAATAGAATAATGTAATGAATGAAATACTTAAGGATTAAGTATAATAACGAACCAAAGCCTTTATTGTTTCTCACATGGATAAACATTACTACAATTTGAAGTCTTTGTCTATGTCCTTGTGATCTTTCAAAACTCCCCTTCTAGCCCAACTCATATTTACAAGTTATTGCAGCAACAACAGAACGTTGACATCAACATTATCATAACAAAGACAGAAAAACAGGCAAAAATGATGGCAATTTCAAACCAGCATGCTTTTGATCCCACCAGGGGGTTGAATGACATTAAAGTGCGTATGGTCTATCTAGAACAGTATAAAAAGTTGTCTAAAGAATATAAAGATGGATACTATGATAGATACAAGAACGGAGTCGGTAGGAGTGATATTGACCTAGTAAAGCATAAGAAATTCCTCACATGTTACTGGGAAGAAATGGTTGATCATGCAGAGAAAAGGCCTCAAACAGTAGGTGCCTCCCTTCGTACCCGTTCACTCTTCGGGGGAACAAATTATCGAAGGATGATTGAACCACTGGACATAGCTGATTACTACAAGGCAGGCAAACAAGACTACATAAATCAAGGAAGGTCAAAACATTACATAATAATGGAGCAATTGCTGAAAGAAACGGAGAAACCTTCAAGTGGTCCAAATGAATTGAAGAAACAGAATGTGGCGTCAAGTTTGACAGAGGATTCTTGCTTTTGGGCACATGTTGAGGAGGCTCGCATTTCATGCAAATTGCTGAGTAGCGGAGAATCAAATGATAGGGAGAAAGAAACAAACAAACTAATTGAGTTTGAAAAATATGTATACGGTTTGATGAAAAATTATGCAGTGTCTTCTGAGATTTTCTTACCTGAGAGCAGCTTCATGACATGGTGGAGAGAGTATAGAGAGATTAAGGGAACTTTTTATCGTTCACATCTCACTGGCTTAATGAATAATGAAGAGAATTACGACAAGTACGCTAAGGGCCGCTTGGTGATTCCCTGAAGGTTTATATGATTTTGATCACATATTTCAATATTTATGTGTGCACTTCCCTTCAAACATTTATGGTATTTCGAAGTCATTCCCCAATAGATTGTAAATTAAAGAAAATCATCTTTTCAACTTTTTTATTATTTTTATAAAATTTTCATGTCTTGCTTTTTCCATTTTTGGGTTGGATACTTGGATGTATGAGAGCACATTTTGGATGAGCATAATTCTCCTCAACAAGACCATTCATGATTTGCTAAACCCTAGAGTCTTAGTTTCACCCCCACAATCCTTCTGCAACTGAAATGGATTCACAAGCTTAAGGGTACAAGCTGTGTGAGACTTTTCTCTTGTGTTTGTAATTCGGTAAATATAGGGTCTAAACTAGTTTAATTAGGTAATATCATTGGAATATATTGTATAATTTATTTTTTGAAAAGATAAATATCATATATTAGGATTAGCCATATTAACAAAAAATTTCGCTCAATAAGAATATTTTATTTTAATGTATTAAACTATTAATTATAAAATAAATAAAAATATATATAAAATATAAAAAAAAAAAAAAAAAAAAAAAAAAAAAAAAAAAAAAAAAACACTAAAAAGGAAGAATGTCACATTGTTTTCTCAATCAACTAATGAAAATTTTGACTAAATTTTACAAGTTCTTTTTCCATTTCACCATACACAACGAAAACAATCACATTCGCATCCCTCAACCTTAAATTTTCTCAATACTTTTAAAGGGTACATTATCATATCTAAAACTGCAACTCTTAAAAAAATATTCCTGTTCTAGTGTACTAAGCCACTTGTTTCATAATCATTACAGAAGAAAAAAGAAAATTGAAACAAAGAACGGAAGAGAATAATCTAAAATGATAAATTTACAAAAGTTTTCAAGAAATAGGTCTCAGAAATCATGATTTGGAAAGCCAATTCAAGTTGATATCTTTCTTAGCCTTCATTACCTTTAAATTGGAGAAGAATTCCTCAAAAGGCTCCCATAACTTGGCCCTCTCTTCATCACATACCACAAGTCTCAACTGCTTGAGATCAATAATTGATGATGGCAACTGCTTGCGCAATCTCAAGCACTCTTTCATGTGTAACTCTTTCAATTTATGCAACTCACCGATGTGTTTTGGCAACTTGATAATGCTTAGGCAGTCAGATATGTCAAGAATGCGTAACTTATGGAGGCTTCTGGTTGACTCTGGCAACTCTGACAATTCAGTACAAGACCTAAGCCTTAGCTCTTCTAAATTCACCAACTTTCCGATTTCTTCAGGCAATTCAGACAACTTATGACAATTGGTGATGTTGAGTTTTTTTAGGTGGAGAAACTCACACAACCATGTAGGCAATTCCACCAAATCATTGCAATAGTCAATGTTTATCTCCATTAGATTTGGAAATGAATCTGAAACTTGTATAGTAGAATTCCCAAAAGTTTGACCAATGTTACACATAAACAAAGATATTTTCTTCAAACTCCTCAATTGTACAAGGGTATTGCAAAGGGAAGAAAATGAAACCTTCTCTAATCTAATTCTCTTTAGATTGGGGAGAGAACTGAGTAGCTGAAAATTACTTAATTCAGCAGGAAAGAAACCATAATTAGTGACAATCATAACCTTGAGTTTAACCATATTCTTCACAAACTCAGGTAAGGTGTAATTCCTTGTTCGAAAATTCAGAATTAAAGCCTCAACTTCGGGTGCTTGAATGTTGTTGCACCAACTCGACGAAAACTGCTCATCTGCAAAACAAATATTCCATATGGTTTGACAAGATACTCATTGGTACGTTACATAGTGTGTGTGTGTGCCTTTGTTAGAGAGAAAAATGTACCAACCAGTAGAGATAGATAATAAGCGTGCATTGATAAGTTGTGGTTTCATCCACCAGTCTGGCAGATTGTTTTCCCTGATGTCCACAATCAGTCTTGTCCTTTCTATTATTGGCTTCTGGCTGCTCAATTGGATAGCTAGCTCCCTAAGAAGATCATGTTGGGTGACGAATTCTTCATTGTAATAGTAACTGCCCTCTTCTGCATCTTTCCTGGTGAATGACCAAAAGTATAAGCTTATAAGAGATTCAAATTCTTCAGTCCTCACATAAGAAAAATATATATTCCATGGCAATCGAACATAGTTGTGGATTCAATAACAAAGACATGGATTGAGACAATCAGTTTCTATCTGTAACAATCAAAATCAAACGGTTATAAGATAAGCAGCAAAAAGGTAAGACCACGAAAAGTTGAAATTCCCCTCTTTTATTGGGCAGAGTAATTGGACCCCTTATTGTTTATCATTTGATATAAAATTCCTTTTGTCTCTTTTTAGTAATCACCTTTAGCATCCTTGGTGTGCATATATATATTATCAATTGTGGCCAGAAGTTGATCAAGCTAGAAGACATAATGCAATATTTTGGGCCTTAGGTCATGTATAGAGATATCACATCACAACTAGCAACTAGAAATGATCAAATGAAGAACTTATCCTACAAGAAAATCACACTTTAGAAATCAAAAGTCTGAACAAACCTTTTCATAACAAGACTAGCCAAATTCCGACTGTTGAGTTCATGCAAATTAGCAATAGCATGGACATCGTTTTTGCTTGATTCATGTAATTCTGTCCAAACATCAATGAGGGCAGTAGCAGGGATTCTTTGGTCTTCAGGAAATGAACCTAGGTCCATGAAATACTCTTTGAGGATGATCTTATCAGCAGAAAAGTCTAGACATTTTTGGAGACGAGCAAGCACCTCATTATCAGAGTCAAAAATAGAATGACCTTCAGACCATCCCATTACTTTACTTTGCCAAACCTCTACAGGCTGCCCACAGAGTGAACCGCCAATCACTTCAAGGGCTATTGGCAACCCCCCACAGTATCTTACTATCTGCAATTCAAGGAACCAAAGAAAATTAGTTCCTATCCATAGGTTACAAGGGTAATATTGGTCAAGACTGTTTTTTGTCTAAACTCTAAACCACTGTTTGTTCGGAAATGTGAAAATGCATTTTGTATGACTTTTTTATTTTCTTTCTTTTCCCTTGTCTTCACTCAAGTTTTGGGGACAATTCTTTCTCAAAAAAAAAAAAAAAAAAAGGTTTTGGGGACAATTGGTTTGCCAGAAACAAAACAAACAAGCTTAAATATAATGCATGTGCAATTATGAAAACACGATTTGGGCAAGTATATATGGTATATGGATCCATCAACCCAAAAATAGAATGTATATCTTTGGTCATATACACACCTTAACCCAAAAGGCAAAAGCACAAACAAAATTAACCATATTTCTTATATATATATATATATATATATATATACTGACAAAGTACCTTTTCCATATCTTCTTCTAGTATGTAAGAGCTCCCAACTTGCATTGATGCTGAGTGACAAAAAAGTCTCATTGCATCTTCATGAGCTAATGGATTTAATTGAAATCTAAACTTAAATCTTGAAAATGCTTTTCTTGAAGTCACCACAATCTTGTAATTTGGAATATTACACTTGAACTTATCAATAAGGGATTCTGATTCAGGCCAGACATCATCCAAGATCAACAATATGGGTTGACCAATTTGATACAGTAGTTGCTCCAGCTGGTTGATTGCATCTTCATCACTTTGAAACTCAGGGCACTCATCACCATTATAACTAAATAGGTTTTGTACAATGACCTTCAGGTTGGGAGTTTTTGAAACGTTGACAAAAAATATATTGCCCATATATATGTCTATTCAAACACAATGTAGTTAGAAAGCTGCCACCAAGGCATGGTTCATGTCTAATAACATTATACATCTACATGCATAATGGTGAAGTGAAATAAGCAAAATTCCCAATCCCAACCACAGGGTAAGAAGTGAGCAAAATCAATTTTCTAGAAAACTACACCAATTAGGAATATAAGAAAATTCATTTTTTTTTCTCCTTATCTTTTCTTTATCACTACTCTTCTCAAGGCAGTAATTCTAAAGGATGAAATATGCCAAAAGCACTTCTCTGACCATTGAGAAATGTCCTACCATATCTTACCTTACGGCCCAAATATTTGTTTCAAAATGTAGCTCAATTCATTTGCATAAATTGGAATCTTTTGTTTGAATGAAGTATTCCCATTTGTTCCAATTATGGTTAAACATATAATAATCAAGCAATGGTACATTTAAAGATTCATCAATAAAGTTCTCTATGTATTTTGTTTTTAAATGACCTAACCATTTACTTTTACTATAAAGTATCCACATACTAATACTATCATTACAAATAACCAAAATGAAAGTATTGCTCATGTTTCTTTAAAGCAAAATGTTATGAACACAACATTTTCACAATAATTCAAAACGGGTTTATTAGTGTCAATCACTTTTATCATGTAACATAAAGTACCAACCATTCAGATCAAGACATGTTAGTAGTTGGAAAAACAAAAAATGAAAAAAATTGTATTCACTAGACATATTTTAATTTGAGAAAAAGTACCTATAATTTCCTCATCCCAACCAAGCATTTTGACCAATGTGGTCTTCCCGCAACCTCCAAGAGCAGTCACTATAAGCACAGACACCTCTTCCTTCAACAGCCCCCTCTTCAACTCCTTCAAATGCAAATCAAACCCAACAATATAATCCCTGAGTTTAGGAACCGCACACGACGATGTCCCATATTTCTTCTTCATGTTCGAATTCTGACTCTCCACATGCTTCAAAACAAGATTCAAAGCCCTTTTGTTCTCATTCACCTCCGTCAATGTCTCCAATCCAATCCTTGTGTTGTGATTCACCTCGGCCAATGTCTCCAACCCAACCCTTGTGGTGTAATTCACATCGGCCAAAGTCTCCAACCCAATCGTTGTGTTCTGATTTAACTCGGCCAAAGTCTCCAACCCAATCCTTGTGTTGTGATTCACCTCGGCCAAAGTCTCCAACCCAATCGTTGTGTTGTGATTCACCTCGGCCAAAGTATCCAACCCAATCCCTGTGTTCTGATTCACCTCTGTCAAAGTCTTCAACCCAATCTTTGTGTTCTGACTCACCAAGGTCAATGTCTCCAACCCATTCCTTGTGTTCTGTACTATCAAATTAACCTGACAGAACTTTTCAATAGCCTTGTTCAACTTGGAAAGCTTGTTCGAATAAGAGTAGGCTTTGACACAATAGTTCCAATTCCGACGCTTGATTTTGGAGCACTTGAGAACCAGCTCCTTGCCCTTCTTCATTTGTTCCACCAAGCTCTGTGTTTCCTTTACTGGGAAATTAAGAGCTTGGCTTAATTCTTCTATTTCTCGGACCATTGGTGCCACACCATCTAGCGTGGATTCTAAGCGTTTGAGTTCGGATTTGAACATGATGATTTGGCCTACCACATGCTTAACTGTATCGTGCAAAATAGCAAATCCCTCTCCAAAAGCTGCCCCCACAACACCCCCTGAAGCAAGATCAGCCATATCTCTTTGGAACCTCAATTAAGAAAGAAATACAATAATAGATCTATCTACTGCACTATACCCAAAAAAAAAAAAAGAAGAAGAATGGACACCAATTTTTGCCTGGATGAATTAGATTTTCATTCAAACAAATGAAAGTGCAGAGAGAACGATCAAGAAGCTAGCTTTGATCTCAAAGCTCTTCAATTTGTTCTTCTCTCAGCTTTGATGCAAAACAATATGAGAAAAAAAGAAGAAGAAGAATTTATGCTTCATTGTGTTTACGAGTGACTGTTGTCAAGCCGTCCAGTATGAGTAACAAGTAAGATATTTTCTGGAGTTTCCGAGAAAGTACTATTGGTATTGCCGTATTGGTTCTCACTTGTTGTCGTTTTTTTTTTTTAATTTTTTTTTTTTTTAATGGGAGTCACTTGTTGTCGTTGACCGTGGTACTTCACATCAGTAATTGGGTGGAAGTTTCTTTTATATATATTTTTTTGAGAATCATTTCTTATACATATATATATATATATATATATTTCTTTTCTTTTTTTGGGGTAAACTACCGTGATTACTTGTCGTACGTATAAATGTACGGTTTTTGTTTTTGGGTATCCAAATGGACGGTTGTTTAGTATATTGAGAACACGGTAAGAGCATCACAATGGTTTCTCCCATCTTATCCTATTTTACCATTTTAAAAATTATTTTATCAATTATATCATATCATTTTACAATATTCTCAACATCCCAACTTTTATTTTCTTATACAACACATTAAAATAATATATTTATACAATAAAATATATTTTTGTCTCTCTAATTTTTGTCTCTCTTCCCCTCTCTCTCTCTCTCTCTAATCACCTCCATCACCACCGTGAAGACCCAAAACCCCAACACAGTTTATCAAAAAAAAAAAAAAAACCCAACACAGAAACTCATCCCAAACCCCAAGCAAACCTACAGCCACGCCGGTCTCGTCGCCACAACAACTACCAAACAACCACTGACCCAGTCTTCAAGCTGTCATTGCTACCACAGTGCCATCCCCTACTTTTGCCGTCGCCTGTCATTGTCTCTATTCATCCTAAACCCATCTATTCTCATTAACTCTTCCTCATCATCATCATCATCATCATCATCTTCATTGAAACCCACTACCAAACAAACCCAACAAACACCAAAACCCATCAGAACAAATCTCCCAACCCATCGGAAAAAATCACAACCACTAGACCTAAATCCAACTACCCAAACGCCAACCCAAACACCACCCAAACGCCACCCAAATCCAACCCAAACGTTGGAAACCCATGAACAAACCCACGCCGGAAACCCATAAACAAACTCACGACCTCCACGCCTCCACCATAAAAGCTGATCAAGCCTCCACGCCATTGCCTCCATGTCGTTGAAGAAGAGAGAGCAGGAAGAAGAAAGAGTAAAAAGAAAGAGAGAGAAAGATAATGAAAATTATGAAATAATGAGAGAAGAGAGAGAAGAACCAAACCAATTAAAAAAAAAAATTTGTTTTTACCATTAAGCTACAATGCGATTCTATATTTAGAATCGAACTATAGCACAATTGTATATATATATATATATATATATATAATAATTTTTTTTTTTTTTTTTTTTTTTTTGCAATAGTTACATTTTACAAGTTTTGATGGAGTGAGCATTTTGGGCCTAAATGCTAAAATACCCTTACATTTGGCATTCCCCCTTTCCACTGTTGTTGCTCTAAGGAGGACAATTGTGGTAAAGGAAGGGTTGTCTTTACTAACCTAATAACAAGACCTCGTGACCCTCTATCTTATGAATTTGAAGATGTGAGTTTAAATAGTGGCAAATTTCACTCTTGTGCAGATGGCCTTACTCTATTTATGTGGAGGGTTTAAGTGGATTGGGAGTAGTTACTAAACACGTAAGGTCACTTTTTTATTTAACCAAAAATAAAAAATGAAGGCTCTTGCTTTTGGAATCTTGCATAGTCATGTGGAAATGTGGAAGGAATGACAAATAAAGGTCAAGGTATTAAAGCTTCATTAGGTAAGAACCCCATTTTTACCTTCATAGTAATGATGATGTTCTTACCTCACCTTTACTGCATTAAATACATGTAAGACAGCCTAAACAGTACAAGGATTCTTAAAAGTTAGAGTTCCAGGATAAGGGTGGGGAGGAATCTGATAAAGTAAGGAAAAATATCCCTGAGACTTTGGCTGGGTGTAGGACAGCTATGAAGATAAGAGTAAGGACTGAAGCTATATAAGGGGGAGGGAGACAAAAGGTAAGGGATTCGAAAAAAAGAAGAGAAAAAGAAAAGGAGAGAGGGAGGATAGAAAACTTGGTCTAAGAAGGGAAATAGAGAGAGAGAGAGAGAGGTGAAATTAAGTGTAACACCACGGGAATGGGAGAGTTTTTTATTGTAGTATTTGAATTTTATTTTATAATATGAAGGGTCAAAGAAATCAACTGCTTGTGTTTCCCATTGTGGAGTGTCTATCCCTCGTTGTGCATTTTTTATAGATTGTGTGAACTATTGTAGTAGTTATTCGAGCAAAACTCCTCGAGGGCAAATTTTTAGTGTCCCTACACTACTATTTAAGGAGTTTCCTTATTTGGGATCATCATTTATTTAGTTCAAAAATACCCTTATACCCCTATATTTAAGTAGAGACAAAATTTTAAAAAAAAAATCCCATAAAAATACAACTCTAACCTCACTAAATCATTGTCTAAAAAATAAGACCACTCTCTAATTGATTTTCAAATTGTTTTATCCACTTATAAATTCTAAAGGTAATATTAATGAGAAAACGTGTAAACCTTAAATTGAAATGAATGAAAATTATAACACTAAAAAAAAAAAAGGCTTGTTGCACATGCAAAGCCAGTATAATGAGGCTAGTAATTAAAAACAATGGTAGTGTAATTTGAAAATACCAAGCAGTAAAAAGAGAGATAAGAAAAAATAATAAATAAAACTGGTAAATTAGACTCCAAACAAAAATTAAATCAGGATTTAGTTAAAAATTGTAGTATCGAGTAGGAGTGTAATTTGTAATACCAAGTAAGAATTTAATTCTTTTTTTTAAAAAAATATATAAAGCGTGGATTTGAAAAGCTAGGCCTTGGTCACAAGACGGTGGTTTTCCGTGGTGTTCGTACATAATAAAATCGTGATCACCATAGGAGTCTTTCTCCTGGAGGCGGGCTGGGAGGCTCTGGTTTTTGGCCATTTTTCCCAGCTCCCTTCTTGGTGCATTAACCTTCACATTATATGGCCCTTCTTGGTTGATCTTAGCCCTCCACTTGTTAGTCAGGCAGGTGCCTACTTCTGTACCCGTCCCATCAGCTGTCCCTCCTTACTTTCTGTTAGTTGCGATGATCGAAGTCACCCTGTCTAGGCGTCTTTTCTCATTAACATGGTCAGGACGCTGGCGGGTGTATTTAATGCGGAGGGGACGTATTTACCCTGAACCAGTTTTGCACCGTACCCCCACGTGGGTCCCATTCTACTCGCATCTCCTTCAGGGGGCTTTTTGGGGGCGGCCTTCATCGAGACGTTACTCTTCCCCCTGAAGTCCTGGAGTGCCGAGGACAGGGTCGTCCTCGACTATTCCCCTCGACACTTCAGCCTTTCCCCATTCGTCCTCGGCACACACCCTCCTCGACATGGGCCCCGAGCCCTAATGAAAAAATGGGCCAGGGCCACAAATTATTGGACCCCACAATAGCCCCTCAAAATCCTACTGTCCGACCTCTTGGTCGGAGAGGAGGGTTTTGGTAATGCCACGCCTTTATTGCGGTCTGCTTAGATCTGCCCTTCATCAATGTGGGTGTCTCTTCATCTATCCAGGAAACATACCGGACTACGAGACATTCCTTTGAATTCATTCATAATGCGTTCCTATCGCTTCATTATCCGAAACGCGCCTTTAATGATTTCCCTTTACGAAATCATTTAAATTCGACGGTTATTGACGGCGTGGGGAAGTGGAATGGGTATATTCTCGTGTACCGATTTTCTTGGAAATATGGACAGATTAAATGCCTCCCGTTTTGCCCTTCATATAAGAAGAAATGCAAGAGGTTACTCCTTTTTACACAGAGACCCTTTTAATCTCTTTAAAGTCTGAAACCCTTAGCCTCCCCTAGAGTTTCCTTTATCCGCTAGTTTACGCTTTGAATTGTGATACGTTTGAGATAGGAGCGGAAATGAAGGGACCATACCTTTCCCAGAAATGCCATGTTCTTTTGAAACTCAAAATGGCTCGGTCAGGGCAGGGATGGCAGAGACTCAAGATACTTCTCATCCTCCTTTCAGCTAAAATCCGAAGCAGGGGCTCGTTGCATCAGACTTTTGGCGCGATTGAGCTGGGGTCACCCATTATCAGTACCAGCCGCTCTCTTATGAGCATAGCTAACATGGCACCATCATGTTAGGAGTCAGGACTGACGCAGGGACAAAGTATCCCTGCTTCTTCCTCTCTTCCTTCACTGGTGCCTCCTTTTGCCTCTCTTTCTTCTTCTTTCCCATCACCAGATCCATCCTGGTGCTTTTCCTTCTTCCTCTTCTTCTCCTCTCGCCCCAAGGAAGGTCCTCCTCTAAATATGGGTGCTACCGGGGCAGATTTTGGAAAGACTTGGGAGCAGAGTTTAAAAGATTTCTGGCTGTTTGCTTGTTTTGTTGTTGTTGTTTTTTTTTTTTTTTTATTGTTTTTGAAACTCGTTTTCTATATAGGCTTGTTTAAGCCCTTCATTGTATGCTGTAATACCTCTTTATATTAATAAAAGTCGTCATTGCTTTATTTCGTATATTCTATCTCTTCTTTTTGAAATGGTTATGCCGTGAATAGATGTACTATCCTGTGACTTTTTTTTTTTTTTTTCATACTATGAACGATGCTTAGGGCCAAGATCCTAGTTAATAAAAAGACCTTGCCCTGTGCTTATTGAAACTATCTGCTATAATAATGCCGATTTGAACAAATGACACTTTGAGCAGAAATCCTTACTAAGAAGAAGAGAAACAAGCATTATGATGAGCTTATTAGAGCTATCTGGAATAATGATGCCGACCTAAGAAAATAATACTTAGGGCCGAAATCCGTTACTTAAGAAAAAAGATGTTATTATGAACTTATTAGAGGTATCGTGTACGATAAGACCGACCTGAAAATGGGTTGTATACCCCAAATTTGAATGAGGTGATGACTGAATACTCGATGCCATGTAGGAAGTAATCATCCGAGGATATATAACCCAAAAATGTACAGCCCCTGTAGGTTGCTGAGTAATAAGGTGTTTCGCCATCTTCCTAATAACTTTTATAGCCTTAACCTTTCCTGGTGTTTAGTCCGAGAACTGAGCGATTTAGAATTCTTCTTAAATAGCTGACTTCTTCATAGGTTTGAGTCCGAGGACCATGCAATACCTTGGTTCTGTCCAAAACTTGATTTTGATAAGTAGTTGGTTTCCCCATAGGTTTGAGTCCGAGGACCATGCAATACCTTGGTTCTGTCCAAAACTTGATATTTAAGTAATTGGTTTCCCCATAGGTTTGAGTCCAAGGACCATGCAATACCTTGTTTCTGTCCAAAACTTGATTTTGATAAGTAGTTGGTTTCCCCATAGGTTTGAGTCCGAGAACCATGCAATACCTTGGTTCTGTCCAAAACTTGATTTTGATAAGTAGTTGGTTTCCCCATAGGTTTGAGTCTGAGGACCATACAATACCTTGGTTCTGTCCAAAACTTGATATTTAAGTAATTGGTTTCCCCATAGGTTTGAGTCCGAGAACCATGCAATACCTTGGTTCTGTCCAAAACTTGATATTGGTAAGTAGTTGGTTTCCCCATAGGTTTGAGTCTGAGGACCATGCAATACCTTGGTTCTGTCCAAAACTTGATATTTAAGTAGTTGGTTTCCCCATAGGTTTGAGTCCGAGAACCATGCAATACCTTGGTTTTGTCCAAAACTTGATTTTGATAAGTTCGACTATGGCGTGGGACCTTGGTTTAGGGGGATTAGCAACTCGGCCAAGCCCCTAAAACCATCCGTGCTGCTGACGCTACGAAGCGCAGCCCCTAGTGAAGAAACGTAACCCCTAGTGAAGAAACGTAGCCCCTAGTGGAACTTTACGCTAGAACACTACATCCGGCTGTTGGAAACGATGTGAGGGATTGTCTCAACCCACTACCTGTGCCAAAACACAAGCCTTTCTCACAGACGGCGCCAATTGTAAAGACACAATTTATGACGACCCTTAATAATGTTGGATTCGCACGTAAAAAGGCCCAAACAATATCATTTATAGAGCGTGGGTTTGAAAGGCTAGGCCTTGGTCACAAGACGGTGGTTTTCCATGGTGTTCGTACATAATAAAATCGTGATCGTCATAGGAGTCTTTCTCCTGGAGGCGAGCTGGGAGGCTCTGGTTTTTGGCCATTTTTCCTAGCCCCCTTCTTGGTGCATTAACCTTCACATTATATGGCCCTTCTTGGTTGATCTTAGCCCTCCACTTGTTAGTCAGGCAGGTGCCTACTTCTGTACCCGTCCCATCAGCTGTCCCTCCTTGCTTTTTGTTAGTTGCGATGATCGAAGTCACCCTGTCCAGGCGTCTTTTCTCATTAACATGGTCAGGACGCTGGTGGGTGCATTTAATGCGGAGGGGACATATTTACCCTGAACCAGTTTTGTACCGTACCCCTACGTGGGTCCCATTCTACTCGCATCTCCTTAAGGGGGCTTTTTGGGGGCGGCTTTCATCGAGACGTTACTCTTCCCCCTGAAGTCCTGGAGTGCCGAGGATAGGGTCATTCTCGGCTGTTCCCCTCGACACTTCGGCCTTTCCCCATTCGTCCTCGGCACACACCCTCCTCGACATGGGCCCCGAGCCCTAATGAAAAAATGGGCCAGGGCCACAAATTATTGAACCCCACAATATATATATATATATATATATATAAAGTAAGAGTATAATTCAAGTATAATATATATTTAAAACCTAAATTTCTTGTGTTGGTTAATAGATTAATCTTTTTATTTTTCTTTTTAAAGTAAAAGTTAGAAAACGTAGTACTTTATGTAATGAATGTACTTTTATTTATTTATTTATTTTTTGCGAGCTTATAATTGCATAATTACGTTTACATATATGTGGAGCCCTTAAATATATTAAAATTATCAAAAGAAATTATATATATACAAGCTCTAGCAGCTCTACATGCAAGGGTGGTCTTGTGACCACCCTAACTTACAAAAAAAAATGTATATATACATTTGCCAAAAAAAATATTATATGCTAAATTAACTTATTGTGACTACCTTAATAAAAATTTTAAACATTTTGACTTGAGAATTACAAAAATTTTGGATTCAACCAAAATAAGAGTAGTGTTATTACATTCACAATATTTTCATAATAATTTCACAACAAATTTAATGTGGTAAGCTGTTATTAATTCTAATTTGGGCCAATACTAATATTATTTTTGTACACACTAATAACAGTTGTAGAGATGAAAGGCACAGGAATGTATATTGGGCCATGGGTCTTGTTTGAGAACATTTAGCAATTTGAGGACAGTTAGACATTAACGGAGATGTACGAATTAGTAAGTAATGGAAGGATTCTGGACATAAAAGTTTGGGAAAGTAGTCCGAGGAGAGGTGCTTCCTCGGCTAAGTAGGGTAGAGGTCAAAGGGTTGACTTACTGTCAAGAATGATACATTGGATAATCTTACTGGTGAGGATGAACATCAGGAGAGAATAGGACAAGGGGTAGCTGAGAAATATCTAGAGAAAAACTGCTACCTTCGCATTGAATGCTATGTAACTAACTCTCTAGCCGCATTAATGTGAAAATGATACCCGAACAGTAATATTCAGCCTTACAACTACTCCTAAAGACTTTAAGAAGGGGTTAATGGGACAAGAATCAAAGCTAGCAGCTTGATCTACAGGTGGAAGGCTGAGATGAAGCAAAACAGGGTAATATAAAGAAGAAAGACCCCAATTACATAGGGGGGATCGGAGAATCTATAGAGAGAAAAAAAAAAAAAAAAAACTATTTCAATAAGAACTGGACTTGTAATCAAATTCAAGAGAGATATATACAAGAACTACTTTCCTCGAACTTTGCCGAGGAAGATTTTCTTTGCACAAAATCTGTTTATCTTTGTTTTCTTGTCATCTTCAACCTACTGTGACTATTGTCTAACTCATTGAAGTCTAGTTTCCAACCCACTCTTTACAAATTCATTGTGTTGGGCTCTTTGGGCCTTAGGAACCAAAACATGCCCTTACAACAACTTTTTGCATAAAATTTATTGTAAAAATATTGTGGACGTAGCATTACTCCAAAATTAATTATGCCCCCAAACGTAATCCTTAATCTCTTTTTTTAAGCTTAAATGACAACAATAAATATTAGTCCAAATAACAACAAACACAAACCAAACAAAAACAACACAAGACCAAACAACATCAAGTGAAAAAATTATTCAACAAAATACCTATAATAAAACAAAAATGATAAATTTTTTAACTCGTTTAACCTATTCAATAAAAATAATTTCTAATTTCATTTTTCCTTAAAAGATGATACCAAGAAAAATATTGTGGTAATTTAAATTTCTTAGTGACCACCCTTAATAAAATTTCTAGAGTTGCCATTGTTAATACAACAAGTAATGCATACATGTACAAATTATCGTAGTCATGATAAAAATATTTAGAAAACATGCATTCATCTAAAAAATATCATAAGTTATAGCTCTTCGTTAGTCGTCTACAGATGATATTATCTAGTATATAACTCTATTGAAGTATTATTATCACGCACATATCATAAAGGTGTCTTAGGCATGATTTGGTTTTAAAAACCGGACCGAATCAGCCAGTTCAACCGAGAACTGGCCATTAATCCAGTTTGGTTATTAATGAAAACCAAAATTGAGAAAAAAACCACAAAAAATGGGAAATCGTCGGTTCAATTGGCAAAACTGGAAATCGGTATGGTTAAATTGGTTTTAAATAGTTCTTCATAAAGACTTCAGATATGTTTTTAAAAAAAAAAAAAAAAAAAGAGAGATCTTTTTTTCAGATGTAAAAAGAAGAGAGATTTTGATTTTGAAAATGATCTCAAGCTTGAAGTGGTGAAGCCTAAGTTGCCTAGAGTGACCCCAAAAACATCATATTTACCATCTTTGAGGAAGAAGCCCAAAGAGGAAGCAGATTTACAAAGATTTGATTAGTGTTGAAGGCTCTGTTTACTCTCTTGCACTTGCCCATATTAACGAGAGAGACAGAGAGAATATTGAAGAGAGACCTGAAAATTTGGCTAAATGTGAAAGAAAATGTTAACAAATACCGTGTGGTGTTTGTTAAGATTTCTCTTCATGGGTTGTGTTAATAAAAATGACAAAAAATTATTAAAAAGATTGACAAAAATGATAAAAAAAAAAATTACTAAAAAATTGTCAAAAAAACTAAAAAGCTGCAAAAAATGAAAAAAAATAAAAAAGTGCAAAAAGCTGTTGTTAACGCAACCTAATAGGAAACTATTAAGTACAGAATTGTTGTTTGATAAAAACGTGTGGATGTAGTAGTAGTTGGTTTTCAAAATGTGTGGTGGAGAGATATCATCGTGCAAGTACAGAATTGTTGCACTTGATATGTGGGGGAAAAAATATCAAGGGCTATGATATTGCTATCCATTGATGACTTACTTTTTTTTGCTATTTGAAAATTTAAAAAATAACTAAAATACTTTTTTTTTTAATCAAGAACTAAAATACTTTGTAGTGGCTACCTCTATATTTTTATTTATTTTTGGTTGAATTTTGCTAAGTGGTGTCCAAAAGTTGGAAAGTTAATGTTTAATGTTTTATTTATTTTTTTTTTATAGATAAAATGACTAGTTATAAAATTATTTATTTATTTTTATAATTTTATAATTATTTATTATTTACTTATGACTTCATCGTTTTGACCATAAAATTGAAAATTACACTTCATTTCGGTTTTCTGATGATACCAATTTTTAAAACCATGGTCTCAAGCACATAGATTAAGCGACTCGATTAACGTGTTTGCTGATGTCGTTTTTATTCTTAACGTGTATGAATAAAAAGAATCCTGCAGCGCACGGTCATTGACTTTTACTCTCGTCTGGTACTAAGAAATTTCTCATGGGACCATGGATTAATTCGTAAGCAAAGATTGGCATTTGCATCTCATCATTGTGTTATAAACTCAGAAGACACTATTTTCTCAAAAAAAAAAAAAAAAAAAAAACTCAGAAGACACTAGTTTTCCATACCCAATGCATTTCTTTTTCTTTCTTTAGTTTTTTTTGGCTTTGTAACTTTGTTCTCTCTCTCTCTCAGAGTTTGTTTTTTTACCAAGAAACTCACTTCTAAACTTTGATCCACCACCATTTCTTAGCTATTGTTTTCTTTGATTCTTGGTTGTAGATTTAGCAGTGGACTGCAATTTATAACAACAACATATATAGCCTTAGTTTCAAAATTTTGAGACGGGTTATGGATCCTCCACAAATATTTAGCAGTGGGCCAGAATTGGCAAATTTTGTGGTCAGCTCTGGTGTCCTGAACCAATCCTTGGCAACGGTTCAGGATCTTCACGGAGAAAAAATCAATCAAAATGAACACCCAGTAAGACACAAAGTTTCTCCGCAATCAAACTGTACCATCATAGCTTTTTCTACTCAACCTGCTCGTGCCAAAGACTATATTCAGGAAAGAGGAGATTTGGTTTCATCATCAACTCTTGAGGAGTCTTTTCCTCTCTTCAATTTTCTGTGCACCAAAAACAACCCAGATTTCGCCATTAACAAAACCGCTCTTGTGCTTTTTGCCTCCATCAGTGATAGGCTTCCCTCCTTGAAATCTGAGGTACATCTATCGCCTGAAAAATCTTTCTTTTTAATTATTTTGTTTTGTTACATAATACATTAATACTACTACTTAGCTTGGCAAAAGCTTGAGTATGAGCATGACTGTGATTGGAAAGTACAATAAATTGATAGGTCGTAATTAATGATTAGCGTTTATTTTGTCCGTGACCAGAATAGAAATGGTAGCTACTCATGTGTTTTTTTGTTTGGTAAAAAGGAAATTTCATTAAAACAAACTAAAGGCTACCAGAGACAGCAGGAATAGCCCTGATATAATACACACCCTCCTTATCCGCACTAATAAGATCAAGCAAGTCCACAGGAGGATCCTGATACACATAATAACAACAATCTTGGAACACACCTTTCCTAGCTAAAAAGTCAGCACAAAAATTAGCTTCACGATAGCAATGCCCAATCAGAACTTGGCCAAATTGGGATATCAACTGTCTACAATCATCAACAATAGGCATAACAACCCGGTTCGAATAATAAGGATCTCTAATAATATCAACAACTGCTTTGGCATCAATTTGAATATCACTCATTTGTTAATAGCTAAAAAACAAATTCAAGATTAGAAAAGATATTAATATATTGATGTTTCATATGATAGTAAAACGTTATGCTTAAAAATAACAAATTTGAAATTTTTGTTGTCGTATAAAGATTAGTCAAATACAAAGTGTTAAAATAATTTTAATTATAAAGTATTTTTGTATAAGTATAATATGTGTAATTTAATATATTCTTTATACACTTAATAAAAAAATGTATTTCTAAAATAATTTAATAGAAAAATTGAAGTTTTCAAAAAATACATAGTATAAAAATATAATACAATACGCATGTATTACTTACTCTGTTTTTCTTATTAAAAAAAAAAAAAAAAAAAAAAAAAAACAACAACAACAACAACAATAACAACAACAATTTGGAGCAAATACTATAGGATATTTTAAAAACTTGATTAAAAGATTTTTGAGCATGTGACTTGTCTTTTTATCCCCTTTTATATGTGATTTGCCATATCAATAACATTGTAAGATTCTAATGTTAATGCAGATTGACAATTTCAAACCATTAATTATCACTGGAAACTTTTTGGGAGGATCTGTTGCCTCTCTATTTACCTTATGGCTGCTAGAAACAATCAATTTTTCGATCACCAAACGCCCACTTTGTATCACTTTCGGTTCACCCCTTATTGGTGATAATGGCTTGCAAAATGCCATATTGAACTACCCAACATGGAGCTCTTGTTTTCTGCATGTAGTTTCTCACCAAGATCCAGTCCCAAGAGTCCTAATTTCACCCCACAATCCTCCTGCCACTGAATCAGCTTCACAAACAAATGTTTACAAGCCTTTTGGGACTTTTCTCTTGTGCTCGGAATCCGGATGTGGTTGTTTTGAGGACTCTCAAACCATTTTGGAGTTGTTGATGGCTACCTACTCAGAGGGTCCTGGAAATCAAAATCCTAATCAAGTTTTGGAGCTCTACAGAAAGATTGTGGAATATCTCAATCATAAGGTAATTTGTGGGGATACCACAAGGTTGCTTCAATGGACTACACCTCCACTACGGGCAGGCATTATTATTCAACTAGTAGCAATTAATGGACTGAAGCGACCACAGGTAGCTTAATCACAACTTTATTTTTTTAGATCAAATATAATTACAATGCTTATTTGTGATATATGTCATGCTATGGTACACATATGATATATGATACACCTAAACCATGTAAAGAATGAAATGCTCATTGATCAACAAGTAACCAAAATCTCTAATATTTCAAAAATAGCTAAAATTACTAACTTGTAAAATTCTTGTCGTTGCAGCAACAACCACAGAACAATGGCCTAAACAATATAATTACAAAGACAGAAGAGCAAGAAATGAAATTGTTCAAGTCCAAGGGACAGGGTTTTGATCCCTCCAAGAAGTTGAATGAAATAAAAATAAATATGGCTTTCTTTGAATGGTACAAGAAGTTTTTTAAGCAAAAGGGAATTGGATACTATGACAGCTACAAGAATGGAAGCTCTACAAGTGATATTGATGTGATAAGGTTTAAGAAAATCCTCACTGGTTATTGGGAAGAAATGGTGGATGAAGCAGAGAAAAAGCCCCAGAAAGAATGTGCCTCCTTTCGTACCCGATGGCTCTTTGCAGGAACAAATTATCGACGGATGATTGAACCACTAGACATAGCTGAACACTACAATGAGAGCACACAAGACTACATATTGTCAAGGTCTAAACATTACGAAAAATTGGAACAATGGTTGAAGGAAACGGAGAAGCCTTCTAGTGGCCCAAATGATTTGAAGAAACAGAATGTGGCGTCAAGTCTAACAGAGGATTCTCTCTTTTGGGCACATGTTGAGGAGGCTCGCATTTCAGTAGCTCGCATTTCACGCAAAGGAGAAAGTGATATGGAGAAAGAATCATTAAATTGCAAACTGATTGAGTTTGAAAACTATGTGTTGGATTTGATGAAAAATTATGCAGTATCGCCTGAGATTTTCTTAACAGGGAGCAGCTTCATGAAATGGTGGGAAGAGTATAGAAAAATTAAGGGAACTTCTTATAGTTCACGTCTCACTAACTTAATGAATAATGCTGAGAATTACGACAAATATGCTATTGGCTGCCTAGTGATTCACTGAATGTTTTATGGTATGAATCACATGTTTCAATATCTATGTGTTTCTTAAGGTTATCATGACTTTTGAGTGGATTTTGTGGTGTCCTTTGTGTTAGAACCACATTTTTGTTTTTTCTTTTGTGTATTTTTGTTTCTCCAAAACATAAAAAAAGAGAATATCTATGTGTGCACTTTCCTTCAATTATGTCTATAATAAATTGTTTTTTTTTTTCGACAATCGAAGTTATCCAGATATTTTGGAATTTCTGATTATTTTCTTAAGTGTATGCAGTCTCCCCGTCTCACACGCACTAACTTATTATAGGAAGGAATCTCACAAGAGTGGCTCCAAAATGTTGGTGGACATCATCTTTTCAATTTTTTGAATTATTAGAAAATTTTCATGTTTTTCTTTTGCCATTTTTGGGTTGGATACTTGGATGTAAGTGGATGAAAACACTTCTAGTCATCATTATTAAAGGAATCGTTTTTGGGCATTGTCTATCCTTCTCTCTTAGCAAGGAAAGGCCACACTTATATCATTGAAATAGTGGGCATAATTCTCCTCAACAAGACCATTCACGATTTGTTAATATTTCTACATTTTTCAACAAAAGTCAAAATAGGATTTCGAGAGTGAAGGAGCAATTATTCAATATCACATTAATGATAAGGTACATATAATAAAATTTGTAATATAGTTAGGTAGGGGGGGAGGATGTAGAAAATTTTGAAAAAACATTATTGTCGTTACAAGGTTTTGTTAAGGAGACAAAGAAAAAAGAAAGGAAAAAAAAATGTTTTAAGTTGAATTCCTTTTTATTACATGGTAGGAATAAAGTAGCTTACATATACCTCAATTGGTAACCTTTTTTTTTTTTTTTTGAGAAACAATTGGTAAAGTTTTTTGTTGTCGAATAAAAAATCTGGAGTTCAAATCTTGCTTAAACCAAAAGATAATTGGTGTTTTGATCTAATAATAAAAAGAAATTATCATGGAGTAGACATTATAAATTAAAATTCTACAGTATCTATTAAAAATGGTAGGAGGAAAAATAACAAACTTATTTTTGAATTTTACAGAAGTCAAATTAGTACCACAAGCCTTGTGTGCTTTATTTTTTTTCGTTCTTTTATTCATAATTATTAAATTTGTACCAGACCACCAATTAAACCGTAAAACCCATGAACCAAGGTATCATTAGTATGGTTTGATGTAAAATACAAGATATGCAATGATCCATTCTCAAATCTTGCAAACTAACAGATTGCATGGGTTAATCATTTTAACCTGCGGATAAAAGAAAAAAAATTTCATGTGTATCTATGAAAAAAGACTAAACTGAACTACAAAAGTCACTAAACAATCTAAACTTTGAAGTCTGAAGACTTTAAACCGATTACTAAACCACTAAAGATTAAAAAGATGAACTAATAAATACATAAAGTGATAAAGACTAAAGACTAAAGAGATAAAGTAAGAGTTGTGCCATGAGATGAGAGTTGAGAGGTGAGATTAAAGAGATAAAGAGATAATGATGAGAGAGATACATGGATAGTGATAAAATTATAGAAGTAGGTGATAAAGTGATGAGCATAAAAAAAATTAAAAAAAACAAAAAACAAAAAACAAAAACAAAAACAAAAATGGAAGAACTTCTACATTAAGTGTCTGTTTAGAAATAATTTATTTAGCTGAAACTGGAATTTTTTTGTTGAAAATACTATAGATAAAGCTAAAAAGTAACTGAAATAGTACAATGGGGCCCATCAATAATACTAAAAAGTGCAATAAACCCATAAATAGTAGCAAAAATAACTTGAATAGTAAAAACAAAATGACTTTTTAAGCAATCCCAAATGCACACTAAAAGAGTCAAAATTTGTCAAACTAAAAAGTTAAAAAGTTATTGGACGATTTATGTGAATGAATACTCTCTAACTTTATGTCATATAATGTAATTTTTTTTGTTATAATGTATTAATTTACGTAAACAGAATATTTTATTTTAGTTGCTTTTTATAATTATAAAATAAATTATTTAATTAATTAATAAACCTACAATTCAACAAATGAACCATTGGTTGAACCAAATAAACAATAAACCAATTCTTTAGCTAGGTCAACTTCTAGTACAATTTTGATAACTATGCTTTTATTACCTTTCTTTTTCCCCTCCAATAAAATAGATTTCTCAATAAGGTGTATGTCTAAGATGTACCTTATAGTAGTTTTGCAAAGAACATGCTTTTATAGAAGTGTTTTTTATTTTTTTTTTGGTTAAAGATATTTGGTATACAAGAAGTATCAAAGAAGAAAAAGGGTGGAAAACTGGTAATGGGTGCATTGCATGCCATGAAGGCTTGGGGATGGTAACTCCCTAATCTTTAAGTGCATGGGGAGAGACAAGACCTTGTTTAAGAGAAATTATTAGGTCTGTTAGAGGACTGCTGAGGTGATCATCCCTGATCCTTCTAACTAATAAAATGTTGTTATTTATGCAAATGTGACATCACTTGGTATTTTTTATTTTTTATTTTTTATATTGATTAGAAAGCTAACTCATACATTTGCATCAGTGGCATCATTTTATTGGTTTGGAGAACTATTTCAACAGTCCTCCTGATAGACCTAATAATTTCTCCTCAGGTAAAGACAGAGAAGGAAGGGTGAGATATTTATGTAGTATGTCTAACTAATTCAAAATCAGTGCTAATCATTAAATTCATTTATGTGGCTCATTCATAAAATATGTGAAAATTTAACGAAGCTTTAAAGGCATTAGTTTATGAATTATTTTAAGAAACCTTTTATGGGGAAAAAAATAACTAACTTTTTTGATAGTTTTTTATAATTCCCATAGTGATATTAAAATTTTACTAAAATTGTCCATTAACAAATTTTCTAAGACACTTAGGGACCCATAAAATATTTAGAAGAACCTACAAATTTTCTCTCATTTTCCTTAGTTGCTGAAAAAAATTAAAAACCTTTATCAAGAGTTGTAGGTTTAACAGTCTACAGTAAAGCTATGATTCAACGACCATGATGGTCTTTGATATTGCCCAGTACTTTAGGACTTGTTTGGTAGTGGTGCTAAAGTATTGTTGTCCAAAAATGATGTGAAAACTGTTGTTTAAAAAGTGTTGTGAAAATACATGTTTAAAGTACTCATAATGCAAAAAATGTTTTTTTTTTTTTTTTTTTTTTGAAACGGAAACATATCATTTAATTAATTAGAAAACTCAGCATCTTGATACAAAACTTCCCTAGCTATTGGAGGAACATCTTCCATCCAATACAAATCTTGACTAATGTTTCTAGCAAATTGAGCTAACTCATGAGCAACTCTATTCCCCCCACGCCTAGTACATTCAATCCTAACCCATTGCAAGTTCCTAACCAAATGATGAATATCCCCATCAACATTCCCAAGCAAAGAAAAATCATCCTGCAAAGCCGAAACTACTTTCATGACAGAAGAATTATCCCCTTCAATGACAAGTTTAGAAAAGCCAGCATCAACGGCAAATTCAACAGCTTTCCGACATGCAAGAAACTCAGCCTCCTCACTAGAAGATACCTCAGGACCCTTAGCTGCCATCGCTGCCATAACCTCACCTTTTTCATTCCGAATAATTGCACCAATACCTGAACTGTTAAGAGCCGAAAACACAGCTGCATCAAAGTTAAGCTTGAAGATTGAAGGAGGAAGGGGCTACCAGGTGTCTCGAGAAGCTTGCCCTCCATGTGATGGTCCCATTAGTACAGAAGCAGTCCGAAACTCCTCAAGAAACTCTGTTGCCCGATTATTCAACCAGCCTGGATCATGAAACTTACCCCCATGCACAACCCGATTTCTTTGATTCCAAATCAGCCATGCTTGAACTAGTACAACCTCCATATCATGAGACTCTACCCGCTCCATTAAGTATTCCATTAATTGAAGCATATCCACCATACCTGACCCACCTTTCTATAAAATTTTTAAGCTACCCGCCCACACATCTCTAGCCGCACCACATTCCCAAAGTGCATGGACAACTGATTTCAAAAATCTCAAGCAAATTGGGCACATCGCATCTGTAATAATCTTTCTCTTACACAGATTCAATTTTGTTGGTAAGATTTCATTACAAGCTCTCCACCCAAACACCTTTATTTTGTTGGGAATTCTAAGCTTCCAAATTGCAAGCCAAACCTCCTTTCCAGCACAACCCTGAGAACTTTCAGCTACCCTTCCTTCGCTCAACACTTTCCTAGCCACCTTGTAAGCGGATTTAACAGTAAAATTCCCCTTCCTTTGGTGCATCCAGATCAAACAGTCCTCCACATGTCTTCAATTGAGTTTTATTCTACAAATAGCTTCTGCATCTTCTTTTTCAAACATATCCATGATAAAATCAGCCCTCCATGCATGCAAGTCTTGGTCAATTAATTCAGCAACAATCTCCTCACGAACTTCATCTTCCACTAGATTTAGAGGTGCATTTGTTGGATAATTTGGTATCCATTTATCCCCTAGAATCTGAATTGAGTGGCCATTCTCAACTCTCCAGCAACATCCAGACTTCAAAATAGGAAAAGTAGCCACAATACTCTTCCAAACAAAAGAGCAATTTGGTGATTCCTTAGCAGCAAAGAGAGAAGTTCTTGGAAAATATCTAACTTTGAGGCATTGGAACACCAAAGAATTATTATCATGCAGCAACCTCCACCCTTGTTTAGCTAGCATTGTTAAATTAAAGGCCCTTAGATCCCTAAATCCCATTCATCCCTCCTTCTTTGATAGCGTCAATTTTTCCCACCTCTTCCAATGAATTTTCCTTTCATTCCCCACCTGTCCCCACCAAAACTTAGCACACATTGCATCCAGCTCATCACAAAGTTTCAAAGGGAGTTGGAAAACACTCATAATGTAAGTAGGAATGGACTGAGCAACTGCTTTAATCAGAATTTCCTTACTAGCCTTAGACAACATCTTCCCCTTCCACCCCTGCAACTTTTTCCATATCCTATCCTTCAAGTATGAGAACGTATGATACTTTGTTCTCCCTACTAAGGTAGGCAGCCCTAAATAGGACTCAAATCGGTTTACTTCCTGCACTCCCAAAGTCCTCAAAATGCCTTGCTTCTGACTGGCTGAAGTATTGCTGCTAAAAAAGACCAAGGACTTCTCCAAGTTTATTCACTGGCCTGATGTCATGTTTCAAATAACATGTTTTAAAATATGAAAAAAATATAATTGTGTATTTGGTATGTGTATGTATTTTTTTTTTTTTTAAGTAATGAAAAGAATGTTATTTTATTTACAAAAAGACTACTCAACAACGTTACTTTAAAACTAAAAACTGGTAGAGTAAGTTTTCAAAATACATGTTTTAAAAACCTTAAGTTGAAAATTGTAATTCAAACACTCATTATAAAAAACTCCTACCAAAAAGTAGTTTTTTTTAGGCCCACAATTTTCAGTTTTAAATACTGAAAACTGTAGTGTGAACGTACGAAAGGAGCCTTAAAAGTTTCTCACATAAAATAAAATAAAATTAAATTAAATTAAAAAAAAAAAAAAGGGTTTTTAAACTTTAAAGTCTAAAAGAGAGCCTGGACTATCCTAGTACGTGTTTGGACTTTGCTGAATGCTGATGTCCGATTTATTCTAGACGCGTAGGAATAAAAATATTCTGTGGCTAACACTTTCTCAGGACTTTTTACTCCTTGTATGATTCTACGAAATTTCTCGTGGGACCATCAACCATGGATAATGGATTTGTTAATTGTTAGCAAAGAATGGCATAAGCTAAATTCTCCCATTGTTATTACTCAGAAGACTCTCAGTTTTCTATTACACACCTAAGCTGATCTAATTACAAAGCTTCTCATCATGCATTTCTTTTTCTTTCTTAAGATGTTTGGCTTTGTAACTTAGTTCTCTCTCTTTCTCTTTTTTTTTTTCTTGACCAAGAAATTCACTTTTGTTTCTTGGTTTCAGATTTAGCACTGGGTTATGTATAAGTTACAATGACATATAATATTATAGCCTTATTAGTTTCAAAATTTTGCGACTGGTTAAGTGTGTACTTCCCTTCAAACATGTGTGGTATTTCGAAGCCATTACCCAATAATTTGTAAATTAATATGGACATTATCTTGGATGTAGGAAAACACTTGTTAGTCATCATTACCAAAGGAATAGTTTTTTGACTTTGTTTACTCATCCCTCTCGGCAAGGAAAGGACACTGTAACTTTATACCATTGAAATAGTGATAATTCTCCTCAGAAAGTATATTCATCATTTGCGATTTCTACATGCGTCAATAAAAGTTAAAATAAGATTTTGAGAGTGAAAGGAGCAATTCCTATAAGGAGAAATTCAATTTAAGTATATTCCTCTTCTTGTTATTTTTCTTTTTCTTTTTTTCCTATAATTCACGATTTCAAATGGAATAATACACACACATATATATATATATATATATATATATGAAGAATCAAGGGCAATATACTTATATATTCTTGGAGCAGTGCTTTGGGTTCTCACAAATTGGATGGGCCACATGATGAGTCCCACGTGTGGAGTTTACTCCTTTATGATAGGTTCTAAATTTTTTAGATTGATAACTAACTTTTGTAGTCACTACAAAAAAAAAGTCCTATAGCAGCATTTTTAAAATGCGGCTATAGCTGGCGTTTTTTGTCATGACGACACAAGGCAGATGTAGAATTCAAGGAAGACATGAAAAAAGAAGGAATTTCCTTAATTTGAAGTTTTGGCTGGAGAGAGATAAAGTGAGAGGAAAAAAAAAATTCTTCTGTTAAATTTTTATTATATCTTTGTGTAAATTTGTTCTTAATAAATTGTAAGAGTGACAGATTAATTTTTGAAAAAAAAATGTGGGAGTGAAAATTTCAAATATATTTATTCAAATTATTTTCTCTCTATTTTTCCTACCAAGTTACATTAATGACAGAGAATGAAAGATGATGAACTCTCATAAATCTAGGTTCATCCATCCCCTACTTCTTTTCTTCACTATAAAAATTTTTTAAAAATGATAACCCATATTTAATTTTTCTTCAACCCTAGTATATATATCCTTCCACTTTATCCCACACTAAATGCATAGTGATTAGCTAAGGAAAATTCCACGAACCTAGTGACTAGGGAGTAGGAGCATGCATGGGTCAGGTTGGATTAGGTTAAAGAGTTTTTTCAACCCAACTCACCATAGTGGACTAAAAAAATCCAACCAAACTCAACCCATTACAGGGCTCCAACTCATGTGGATTGAGTTGAGTTTGGTTACACCCATGGGTTGGAAACTTTTTTTTTTTAGTTACTATTATTATTATTATTAAATTGAGCATTAGAACAACACAACCACAAATTAGAACAAATTTATAACCAACTAATCATGAGTATAACACCAAAAAAATACAAACTATATGAGAAGAATAGGGCTTGGATTTTACTTAGGAGGAGGGGCAAAAAAGTAAATAACAAAATTATATAATATATTTTTAAAATTTTTAAAAATGTATTAAATATAGGTGGGTTAGGTTAGGTTAGACGAATTTTGTAAATCTCATGACCCGAACCCAATCCAACCCACTATAAAAAAATATTTTCATAACCCAATCCAACTCAATAACCCTTAAAAATAGTCAGTTTTGACAGGTTGGCAAGTTCACAAAACACCCCTACTAGTGAGGTCAAAATGCTAATGATGAATGGAGTCCTTTATTATTTTTTAAATTATCAAAATAGAAGCTATACTTCAATAAACTAGAATTTGTATACAACAAGTGTGCCCATGTGTATCACATTTCACACACACAAAACAAAACAAAAAAATAAAAACAAAAACAAAAACAAAAAAGAAAAAGAGAAAGAAAAAGAAAAGAATTAATCCATGAACATAACTTTTTTAACAATTTGTTGAAATAATCAGCAAATAATAAAGATGTAATTGATAGACAAGTGATGGTATTAACCAGCTCAAGTGTGAATGATATTATTAGACTTTTTATCCATCAATCATAATTTATATCATTTTAGCAAGTTGAGAATTCAGCAAGTTTGGGAAAGATGTGTAATTATGCAAGAATGTCAGCAGGGCCATTAATTTCCCTCTAGCATAGACCTGGACCTCAGAATGACATTTTTTTTAAGAAGATTCCCGACAAAATACCAAGTGGAATGCATAAATGGAGACTCTCCATTTCATTATCCGGATCCCACTACACAGCCTTGAGAGTGCCATTTTTTCTTCTCAACTCCTAAGAACATTATTTCAAACTTCCGAGTGTAAAGCATGGACGATTAGTTATAGTGTAATTCTCTCAAAAAAAAAAAAAAAAAAACAAAATTAAGAGTGTAATTCAAGTATAATATGTTATATTAAGCACATATTGAAATAGCTAAGGCTATGATCCAACGATCATTATGTTCTCTGATATGGCCCAGTGCATTCCTTAAAGTCTAAAGGGTCTGGACTTCATTGTTTGCTGATGTCTGTTTTATTCTTTACGAGTGGAAAAATTCGGTAGAGCATATACCCTTCAAATTTTACCTTCGCCTCTGGTTTTTCGTCATTTCTAGGAATTTTCTATAGAGACCAGGCAGCAAAGATTGGCATATATATATAACTCTCAATCATTGTTATAAACTTATAACTCAGAAGACAAAAGTTTTCTATTGCCTAGTCAGATCCAACAAAGCCCCATACAGTCACCGAATTAATTCAGTGAAAACTTAATGCATTTCTCCTTTTCCTTTTTTAGAATTGTTTGGTTTTGTTCTCTCTCACAATTTGTTTCTTGACCAAGAAATTCACTTCTTTCTTTCTATTATACTTTATACCTAAGCAGATCCAACAAAGCCCCAGAGAGTGACCAAATTAATTTATCTGGTTAAGGGAAAACCCAATGCATTTGTTTTTCTTTTTTATGTTGTTTGGTTTTGGTCGCTCTCACAATTTGTTTCTTGACCAAAAAATTTACTTCTTTAACATTGATCCATCATCATTTCTGATCTATTGTTTTCTTTGATTCTTAGTTGCAAATTTAGCATTGGGTTATAAGTTATAACAACTGATAGTTTTTAGACCCCTTAAAAACACAATTGGATTAACCTAGGTAATTAGCCAAGTTGTTACTTAGTCCAAATTAACAAATTTAGGTTATCACAATCAAAACAATCATATCATGCAAAGCAGCGGAAAGATAAATAACACAATAATATGATCACCCAGAAAACCAAACCGATAAAAACTTGAGGATGATTTAACCTAGCTATCCTTAAGGTAAACCTAAATCCACTATGAAAGAATCGAAGTTGTTCAATAGGACTTAGACCACTAACATCCTATTGCTACCCACCAGTAGAAACTTACTGACACGACCACGTGCAAACTCCAAAACCACGGACTCCTTCTTTCTTGGATTCTCCAGCAAGTACAAGCACACCCGCTTGTGTTTCTTTAAGTTCTTATGGCAGCAACTGAATGATCATCAAGCTCTTGAAGAAATCTCATTCTTGATAATCCTAAGCTTGTGTAAAGGAAGGCTCCTCACAGATCTCACAAGAGATTTATACAAACAGCAATATAAGCAACACTAAAACGTGGTTAGGGTTTGCCTTATATACCTAGGGCAAATTAGAAAACCCTAAACATTTTAAAACAAAACTAGGGCTGAGTTGGAATTCCGCAGAAAACACATCTGACCCAATTTTTGGTTGATCGAGCCTAAGCTTCGATCAATCAAACCAAGCCGAGAAGCATAAATGATTTCTGCATCGGCTTGTTCCAACTTTACATAAATGAATCAACTTTAAGCAAGTCTAAATACGACTAAACATCTTGTTTTGATCATGATTTGCCAACAATACACATTAGAGTTCTAAATACATAAAATCCTAAGTCTTTAGAACCTAACAAACTCTCCATTTGGCAATCCGTGACAAAACACAACTAAAAGCTCAAAGTTTACAAAGAAAAGCCCTTTACAAAAATAATACTCATAAAAACAAATCCAATCCTAACTACTATCCATCAGTTGCAAGTGTAGACAACAGCTCAATTGAATCAACCTGTATATTTCCTGAAACACTAAACAAAATGCATAACCGCATGTGTGGAAAATACAAGTAAACAAAATAAATTCTTGCTTTCAAACAACACACAATAAAGACATATATCAATGAATAACTCATAAATATAAATCAATAAGCAGTCGAAACAAGAAACATATAAAGCAATAAAAGAATCTCCCCCTAACATGAATAGCCCAACAAAAATATGGCAAGAGCTAAAAAAATAAAAATACAATGTGAAGCACCTAGATACAATATAAACTCCACAAGCTCCAACCAATAAGAAATACTCTCCCCCTGAAAACAAAAACTCTACAAGCACAAATATGTACACAAATATGTACTCCCCCTTTTTGTGACGGAATGCCAAAGGGCAATCAAAATCCATCATCAAAAGGAGGTGACGGTGAAGATTGTCGAAACTGTGCTAACTCTGCGCGCAAAGCACGGATCTCATCGAGCACGTCCACCAAAATTTGTCCATGAACCGCTTGAATGGTCAAGACATGATCCAACGTACGTCGAATGTTTGAATCATCCGAAGTAGTCAGTGGAGGAACATCAGCATCAGCAGTAGCAGCACCAGACGCCTCAGCCATATCAGCACCTATAGAAGAGGGAGGAGGGGGAACAACACCAGATGACGCATCTCTAAAACGCGTAGGACCAACACTCAAGTGAGCAACCCTCTGCCTAAGGAAGGTGGCACCTATAGGAGCTATGACATGAACAGGCTCACCGGAAGGGAAATCAGCTAGACCAAGATACAACAAAATCCTATGAATGAAAATAGGACAAATAAGAGCATGCGCTACGGCAGAACTCCTATGAACTTCGTTCAAAGAACGAAAAAACAGATGTGGAAAGCTGATAGACACACCAGAAACAAAAGCGTACAAAAACACACATCGCTCAAGAGGGATGGTGTGGAGATGAGAAATAGGACACAAAGAATGACATGCTATCCTAAAGAAAAGATAGGCAGTCTCAGTAAGCTCAGCAGACGTGATATGAGGATCAGAACCCCACTGGATAGAAGACCCAATGATGTATGACATGACGTCATCTAAGGGTGGAGACTCCTCATAAGGATAGACAGGCTCCCTAACGACCGAAACCCCAAAAGCATCAGCCACTACCCGAGGAGTAATGGTGAACTCAACATCTCTTATCCAACTCCGAACAAGGGTGTTGGAATCATAGACGTGACAAGAGAGATTCGAGAAGAACTCTCTAATCAGGGCAGTCGGGGGTAGATGATCTATCTCTAACAGGGACAACGAACCTCTAGTCTCAAGGTTTGCCCTAATGGCAGGATCAACCTCATCTAATACAACAGAAAGCTCAGCCCAAATCTTACGCTTATAGTTCAGTTTCTCATAAACCTCTCTACTTTTGTCATTCCTAAACACCTTACTCCTAGAGGGAGACTCAGAGGAAGTGGAGGGGGTCCTATGGGCTCTAGTCTTCCTAGGCATGGTGCTAGGATAAGGACAAAGACACAAAGCAAAAAAAAAACAAAAAACCAAGGGCAGACTGCAGGTTAGCACAAAAAAATATAGAACAAAAATCTATATGATGCATGAACAAATTAAATGTCATGATGCATGCCCTAATGCAATGAAATTAAGTTCAAATTAAGTTCAAGTTCACAAAATTGGCTTGAGCATAGAGTTTCTAACAAAAACCCTAAAAATTCGTAAAGCCACTTGTTCAATTTGTAGAAAATTGACCAATTGACCATCACACAAGATAGATTACATAAAATAATGATCAATTACATCAATTCAACAAACCAATTTCATCAATTGAAACCAATTTGAACAAAATCCCCAATTCGGGTTCAATACAAGCCCTAGAATTTTTAATTTTTCACAAATCCTCAAATTGATCAAATTAACCATTATAGATCATGAATATATCAATATAGCAACAAAACCCATTGATCAAATTCACAAAATAAGGCTTGATTAAACAGAAATCCCAATTTATGCATAGTCCGAAAATTTACCCAAAAACCATGAAATAATGCATGAAAACATGAAAAACAATGCAAAAGAAAGGGTAATATGGACATACCGGCTTATGGAGAGAGAAACCTTGCAAGAAATTAGGAGGAAAACGACAAAAAATTTGTTGTGGAGCCTTGCCGAGATGGAGAGAGAGAGAGAAAAAGTTTTGAAAACTTCTTAAAAAAGTGGTTTGAACAAGTCAAATCTGATTTTTTTTTTAAACCTGATTCACGAGTTTTGATTGATCGAAAAACAGTTTCGATTGATCGAAACAGACAGAGGCTTCTTAAAAATTTTAAAACAATTTCAAAACAATTTCGATTGATCTAAAAACAGATTGGATCAATCGAAACAGACAAAGGCTTCCTTAAACAATTTTAAAACAATTTCAATTGATTGAAAAACAGATTGGATCAATCGAAACAGACAGAGGCTCAACAAAATTTTTGAGGAAAAAACACAGTTTTGAAAACAATTTTAGAAACATCTCAAAGCATTGAAATTGATGAACAAAATGCATGAGTATGTGATGATATGTTTTTCAAAAACAAAGATTTAAGCCCAGTTTTCCCAAAGTTAAAATTTCTTACATTCTCCATAAATTCTTAATCATCAAATCTGTTTTGCACAAAAACTTAAAGTATTTGCAAACTTGGTTGGTTAGACCAAAGACACACACAGTAACATGTACAATGTTTAGCAAAGAGTAACTCGTGAAGTGTGTGCAGCTAGCGAAAGCTTGAGATACATGTGAGGTGATATGTGTATAGCAATTAAACACCAAGTCTACAAAATTCATCACAAGGATTTGAAAGAGACTATCACCAAAAGAGTTATATCATATAACTCCCACATTTCCTAGATCATAAGTTTGCAATCATGTAAGTTTCTTGATTTTTGCCTCCTATTGTACACACAAATTTTAATTATTTAGAAACTTATTAAAATAGCCGGAATAATGTACACACCAATTTTATTTGATTGATTTTACATTAAGTCCAATAATATACACACCAATTTTAGCATTTAAACCGAGGCTACACCTTATGTTCTTTTTGTGCATGTGCTACACTTTCTCGAGCACAAAATCTTACGATATGCACTAAGGTGTTCATGATTGGCTCGTGAACAGTGGTGAGATGGTTATTTATACCTTTCTCTAAAGGTTCAAGTCCGACAGTCAAAGACATGTGACTTCAAGATCAAGACAAAGTGATCAAAACCATAAATGTCTTTCCCACACAACATGCATTATAAAACTTCAACTAGTAAAGTGCAATAAGTAAGCTCATCAAAGCTAAACAAGGTACAAAAGACATGTTATGTGAAAATAAATTGACCAACCTTGTTTTCAAAAACCAAGAAAATAGTGCAAAACATAATTTGGTTCCTTTCCCTCCCCCCCCCCCCCCCCCCTTTTTTTATAAAAAAAATAAACAAAAACAACCTAGAATGAAATGTAATAATGTTATGCAATGCAAATCCTAGAAACAGAGAAAACAAAAGAACCAAAGAACAATGGTCACAAAGAATAGCAATGAAGCACAAGGACCAAGAAAGCCAAGACAGATCAGGGACACAGAATCACACCAATTACTTAATGAAGTGTCTCAAACTTACTTCTATCAAGAGGTTTGGTGAAGATGTCGGCATTCTATCGTTCAGTAGGGATATACTCAAGACACACAATCTTTCTTTCAACAAGATCCCTAATGAAGTGATACCTAATCTCTATGTGCTTAGTCTTAGAATGTTGAACATGGTTCTTAGATATATCAATAGCACTAGAGTTATCACAGTAAACAACCATGGTATCTTGGGATAATCCATAATCAGTTAAAACCTTTTTCATCCAAAGAAGCTGTGAGCAACAACTTCTAGCAGCAATATATTCTGCCTTTGCAGTAGACAAAGACATAGAATTTTGCTTTTTACTCATCCAAGTAACAAGATTGGCTCCTACATAAAAACACCCACCAGTGGTACTTTTTCTATCATCAGCATTACCAGCCCAATTAGAATAAAAAAAACCAGCAAGAGACAGATTAGACTCTTTACTATAAAATAATCTATAATCACAAGTTCCACCAACATATTTAACGATTCTTTTGACAGCATTCAAGTTTGAAACTTTAGAATTAGATTGAAATCTAAAACAAACACCAACACTAAAGGCAATATCAGGCCGATTAGTAGTCAAATACAAAAGGCATCCAATCATACTTCTGTATAATGTAACATCAACAAACTCACTTGATGGATCGTTTTTTAATTTTGCATTGGCAGCCATTGGTGTTCTAGCATATGTAGCATTGTCCAGTCCAAATATCTTGACTAGATTCCTTGCATATTTTGCTTGGTTGATGTAGATTCCTGAGTCTGTTTGCTTCACCTGTAATCCCAAGAAATAGGTTAGTTCACCAACCATACTCATTTCGAACATAGCCTTCATTTCATCTGCAAAAGAATGAGCAAGAGTCATTAGTAGCACCAAAAACAATATCATCAACATAAATGTGAGCTACAACAAAACTATTCTTATCCTTTCTTATGAAGAGAGTAGTGTCTACAAATCCCTTTTTGAATCCATGCTTAGTGAGATATGCAGTCAATCTATCATACCAAGCCCGTGGAGCTTGTTTTAAACCATACAAGGCTCTCTTCAATTTATACACATCATCCGGTCCGTGAGGATCAACAAAACCTTTCGGTTGTTCAACATATACCTCTTCTTGCAACATTCCATTCAAGAAAGCACTTTTGACATCCATTTGATATAGCTTGAAATTCAGATGACTAGCTATAGCCATCAGTATCCTAATGGATTTCAATCTAGCTACCGGTGCAAAGGTCTCATCAAAGTCAATCCCTTCCACTTGTGTGTAACCTTGAGCAATAAGTCTTGATTTATTTCTGATAACAATGCCATGTTCATCTGACTTGTTCTTAAAGATCCATTTAGTTCCAATTACATTTACACCCTTTAGTCTAGGAACTAATTCCCACACATCATTCCAAACAAATTGATGAAGTTCTTCATGCATAGAGTTTACCCAATCAGCATCTTGAAGTGCTTCATCTACCTTTTTCGGTTCAAATTGGGACAGATAGCATAAGTGTGTAATTACACTTAAGACTTTTGATCTTAATCTTATGTTATCATTCAAACTTCCCAATATGCTTGTGGAGGGATGATTAAGCCTTACTCTAGAAGAAGGACCTTTGACTAGAGATGTGAAGGTACCTTTCTGTTCTGATGAAGGACTAAACTCATGTTGAGCCTGTTGAGTCTCATGAACTGGTATGGATGGTTCCGGGCTTGATGGCATAGAAACTGCATCATTCAGCACCATCAACTTTTCATCACTATGCTTCCCAACATAATCAACAGGAAGTGAGTCATCAACCTCCATAGGCTTATCTTGAACCGAAGCAGTACTTTCTGAATGTGCTTCTGGACATATTTCATCATTAATCACAATATTTGACGATTCCATGACTGTTTTGGTTCTCAGATTATACACTCTATATGCTCTACTAGTAGAGGAGTACCCTAGAAAATATCCCTTCTCACTTTTTGCATCAAATTTTTCTAGGTTCTCTCTATCACGTAGAATGTAACAATCACTACCAAATATCCTGAAATACTTACCAACCGGCTTCTTTCCTCTCTAGAGTTCATAAGGAGTCCTCTTGGAATCAGGTCTGAAATACACCCGGTTGAGTGTATGACAAGCAGTGTTAACTGCTTCTCCCCAGAAGGATTTGGGCAACTTCTTATTGTGTAGCATGACATGTGCCATCTCCTGAACAACCCTATTTTTCCGTTCCACTATTCCATTCTATTGAGGTGTCTTAGGTGAAGAGAACTCTTGATGTATGCCTTGATCATTGCAGAAAGTAGCCAGCTTTGTATTCTCAAATTCTCTTCCATGGTCACTTTTAATTCTGGCTATTACAGTATCTGTCTCAACCTGCAATTTCTTGCACAGATGTATCATCTTCTCAGGAGCCTCAGCTTTATCTTTCAAAAGCACAACCCAAGTGAAAGTTCAAATATGTGTATAAACACCCTTGAACGTTTAGACCCTCAATTTACAACTTAACCAATTCAAGCATTATGTCAAACAACTAGTGTGCGGAAAATGAACATAAGCTATAATATAGAATTGGAAAAACTATCTAAGTCAAATTAAAATCACAACCCACAGTAGATAATAAAAGGTAAAGATAAAAGGGAAGGAAGATACAAACACAAAGACAACACGCGATGTGTTATCGAAGAGGAAACCGAAGCCCTCGGTGTAAAACCACTCCGCCGCCCTCCAAGCGGTAAACAATCCACTAGAAAATGTAGTTGGGATACATGGACAGCAATAGACCCTCCAAGCCTAATCTACCCAGTGCACCTAAGCCCTCCAAGTTTCTTGCTCCAACGAGGTTGCGCCAAACCTTTTTCTTTTCTAGCTTCCCAGATTTCGCTACTAGACCGTAGCATCAACCAATGTAGATTGATTCCTTCCTAACTGCTTCCCAGAACACCAAACAACCCTCTCACAGTGGTGAATATGGTGAGAACAAGGTTTTGGTAAAATGCCTCTCAAGGATTTGACAATGGAGAGGAAGAGAGTTGAGGAATTTGAAGAGACTCTAATGTATAGATTGTAGGTGAATCAATCTCGTTTTTCTTTAGGGTTTCTCTCTCAAAATGAGTAGCTCTCTCTAATTGGGTGGGTGTTTTGAAGAAACCTCTCTTAGGGTTTTTCTTTCTGAATAGACACACTTATTTTGTGGGAATGAGGGGTGTTTATACTGGTGTAAGAATGGAATGCAAAGAGTCAATTTTTCCAAAACAGGGCTGGCTGGCGACTTGACCTCGCGACTTGACTGAGTCGCGAGTTCAAGCCGCGAGCTAACTTAATGGCCAGTCTGGATTTTTGTCTTGTAGTGCTCCAGGTGGCATGACTGTTCAGCTCCCCTGCATGCTCTGCGCGTGTGCAACTTTTGGCGGCTTGCAAGCCGCGAGCCTCCCGCGAGATCAAGCCGCGAGTCCCTGCTTCACTGCACAATCTTGAGCATTTCTTCACACTCTCTCACACGCTACCCTTACATGATTCCCACCTAAATACAGGGTTTCTAAATGCTGTATTACAAGCAAATTTTTCATGGAATAAAGCCAACACATGGTTGATTAAATTCAACCTTACAATCTCCCCCTTTGGCTATTCCGTGACAAAACACCCTAAAACAGACTCTAGACTTAAACGTGAGTTTGGGAACAATGGCAAAACTCACTCACACCTAAATCTAGAAGCTGTGAAGCTCTTGAATCATATGAACATGAATCTCCTGAAACACAACAATACACCATGATCATTGTATGCAGAAAAGCATGAAATGCATATGAAGCAGGCATGATGTGATCAAGCAAAGATGGAGTTAAGAAACAAACCATGGCTTGATCAAACAAGTAATCACTACAAGGTAGTGATCACAATGCTCATTCACACTTGGAATGAACACTTGAACATACAAGCAAACAAGAACAATGCAAGTTAATTGTATGCCCAACACTCAATCAATGCATAATACACTAAGTATATGCATCTAGGAACAATCCTACAAGGAAACAAGAGTGACAGTACTTAACAAGAAAATGCATGACATTCAGTTAACAGTACTGATTTAACAAAGTATAAAAAGGCTGCATACAAGCATGGTACAGACCATAAAGCCTACAGATATAAACCCTAAAAGTTTACAAAAGCAACATGGGTACAAGGCACAAAATACTGAATATAAACTTAAACAATATAAACTAAAAGTGCTTAAAGTTTCTCTCCTTCAAAGTGATGAGAAGCTGTGATGCACTTAGAACACATATACTTGTAACCTGAAACACTTGCACAAAACACATTAGACCCTCAAGGTAAAGCAAGTAATAAAATGACAAGTATAATGTAACAAGTAAATTGCGATCAAGTAAACAAGATGTGAAACATGTGAGCAACTTGATCAAACACCAAAATAGTCAAATAGAAATGACTACAATGATCACATAGCAAGGCAATTGATCATCCGAACAAGCATTTAATGAAGCACAATAGCATAGGGATATATGCATGTCCAAAACACAAACACGATGCAATACAAGAAAACAAACATAAAGAGAATGTCTTCTCCTCCTTGGTATATGCATCTCCCCTATGGAATATCTCTCCCCCTAAGGATGTGCACAAGAGTCATATAGATATGACAAAACACTCTAGTATACACTCTAGAGTATACTCTCCCCCTTTTTGTCAGGAATAGACAAAGGGTCAAGAAGAAACGAGGGTAAAAGATGAAGGTACGAACAATGCTAATGATGCATGAGGGGTGCGAGATGAATGAGAAAATGAAACTCAAACCTAAGACAATGTAAAATGCTACAGAGCATAAGGTAGACATGACATGCTAGGATGAAGAAGCAAGGTAAAGACCAATGCATAACAAGGGTAGCAAAGGTGTGTGTAAGAGGTGGCTAAGTGCAATACATGACCAATGCATGGTAAATGCACATGTAGGGAAAGATGTGTTAAATACACAACCAATGAACCAAACATGTTCCTAATGAGGAAACATGAGAAACCCCAAAGTTTGGTACTCATCGAAGTCCAAACAAACGAGAAAATGCCTAAGAGGCATTTTATCAAACACCTAGCATGCACACTATGAACAACAATGTGAAACAATGCATGAACATCATGAAATCCACCCTTAATACATGTTCTTTCTGCCACAAAGGGCCAACATTCAATGCAAATCAGCAAAAGAAACCAATCCCATGAAGAAATTTGACAAAAAATAATTTTTCCCAACCCCTATGATAAAATCCCAACCAAGAGCACAAAACTCTCCAAAACATAATCTAAGGATCAAAATTAATGAAAAGAGTTTATAAATACCTTAGAAATGTTAATGGAATGAAAAATCATTCAAATTGGTTGAGTTTTGTTGTAAAAATATTGAAAGAGGGGTTTAAGAGAAGATGGAAGAGGTTTAAAACAAGTTTCCCATGAAAAGCCCTTTAAAAAGCTGTTTCTGGGCGTTTCGCGACTGGGCGAGTCGCGAGGTTCAGTCGCGAAAATTTTTGCGAGTCGCGAGTTAGTTGCGAGCAAGCCGCGAGTGAGTCGCCAAAAGCTTCTGGATGAGCTCGCGATTGGGGTTTCGCGACTGGCGAGTCGCCCACTAAGCCGCGAAAAACTCTGACACCAGTTTTTCAATACAGAACATGGTTAATCAATGAAAAACAAAGTAAACACTAAACATGAACACAAAGAGTGATAAAAATCACTTCCAAAAACATATAAAATGATCAAAAATCTTTTTGAATTGAACCATATATGATTGAGCACACACACATCACATTTAGACAAGTACAATCTAACAAATGAATAAGACATTCATTGAACATTAGGCATGTGTGTTGTGTGTGTGTATCAAATGTGGAATAGTCCTTAGTCTAGAGTGAAGCTTCAATGATCAATTCAATCAAACCATACACAACTAGTGCTAAGTCAAGTGGTCTATCTCAATTATAGAAATGAACATATATGACCTCCCACAAGAAAATGATTACATATGATGAAGCTTTTCATTTGGCTTCTTTACAATTCATAACATTTGATTATTTTGAATCAAAACATCTCATTTTGAGATCGATGCCTGAAATTTGTGATATTTCAATTTGATGAACAAGCCTTTGGCTTTTTGGGCATCATACAATTTCATTTAAGTCGCTTTCCCTTTTTCCTAGTCGAATACTAGTATGTGCGACGGCTTTTGCAGCTCATTATCTCTTTTCATTTTGAGATTTACATTTATTGAGCTCTTTAAGCAATAAAAATAAAAGAGTGGGAAGAGATATAAGTACAAGTCTACGTATGTATCAAAACCAACATGACTATTGACTAATCATTCATGACAAGCTTGAAGATCGATTTACAACAATCACACAAAGATGTCAAGATTTTTCCCACAAAGATATAAGTGCAAAAATAACAAGCTAAGCTCGTAAATGCACAAAGCCATTTGTACAAAGGTACAAGGCCAAACTCACATGTGATATGCGCTCAAACATATACGATCAAACTTTTTGAATTTTTCACTTTTTATGTGGTTTTGGATTTTTTTTTTTACTCACACAAAACTGAAATATAAAAGTAAGATCAAAAACAAAACAATGCATATAAATAAATGCAAGATGCACAAAATGCATGAAGATATGACATTTAATGCATGAAGGGTCCTACAAAGATCGAAAGAATTAGATTAAGGACCAAAAGAGCAAAGCTCAACCATAGGAACCCTTTCTCATCCAAACGGAATGATTGCTTGGAATGAGTGTCTTAAGAGAAGTGAGATGAGGGTTGGAAGAATGAGAACCGGAGATGCACATAGTCAAGGAGTTAAGAGCATTAAACATTTTTTTTAACAACATGCTAGTTTCACTCAAAACCGGTCTACTCTTTTTAGCACAACTTCCAAAAAGCTCAAGTTTTTCTTTTCTTTTGATTCTTTTAAAAGCATGAAATTTAGAGCATTGAGGTCTTAGATGACCAAAGGCACCACAATGGTGACAAATAATGTGTTTAGGTCCGCTAGGCTTTTTGGGAAGGGATCTAGCAACATGGTTTTGTTCCCTCTTCAACTTATGACATTGAGGTCTTATATGACCAATCACACCGCAATGGTGGCAAGTTGGAACAAACTTAGATCCATTCAAAACCTTAGGTTGAGACCTAAACGAAGGCTTTGACTTAACAGCCTTTCTCTCCACATTTTGATTTCTTTTGTGTGGAGGAACGTACACCGATTTGTCCTTAGAGGTAGAATACACATTAGGCACAAGATCGGGTACCGCAACATGATTGTAACACATATTATCATCCATTTTATCAATGGGTTCAGCAATCAAAAACTTGGCATGCATCTTAAGAGATTCATTTTCACATTTTAACTCATCAACAAGTTTGTTAGACAAAACAAATTTAGCATCCAAGTCCATATTCAAACATTCAAACTCTTTTAGCTTTTCAAGAGAATCTTCAGCAAGTTTTTTATATTTCACAACCAATTTGTTGGATTCATTGAGCTTAGCAATCAAATCATCATTTTCACAAAATAACTTGCTTAAATTCTTTTGAAACTTCTTAGCATTTTTCTTCAAGAGTTTGTCAACAACACCCATAGATTCAAATAACATGTCATCACACTTATGAGGATTAACACTCATAGAGGCATTTTCACAAACACGTGGCATGTTACATTCATCACCAACCAAATCATGCAAAGAGGCATACAAAGCACAATCCATGGCAAATAAACACAAGGGGTCAAGGATCACACTTAGGTATTTAAACCACAACAAGTGTACCCGCTCTGATACCAAGTGAAAGTTCAAATATGTGAATAAACACCCTTGAACGTTTAGACCCCCAAATTACAACTTAATCAATTCAAGCATTATGTCAAACAACTAGTGTGCGGAAAATTAACATAAGCTATAAACAGAATTGGAAATCAATCTAAGCCAATTATAAAAGACATCCACAGCAGAAAATAAAAGGCAAAGATAAAGGGAAGAGAGATGCAAACACAAGGACAACACACGATGTGTTATCAAAGAGGAAACCGAAGCTCTCGGCGTAAAACCTCTCCGCCGCCCTCCAAGCGGTCAATAATCCACTAGAAAATGTAGTTGGGATACATGAACAGCAATAGACCCTCCAAGCCTAATCTACTCGATGTACTTAAGCCCTCCAAGCTTCTTACTCCAACGAGGTTGCGTCGAACCTTTTTCTTTTCTAGCTTACCGGATTCCACTACTAAACCATAGCATCCGCCATCCTTAGCATCTTCCAATGCTTCCCAAAACTCCAAGAACACTCAACACTCTAAATGGGTGTGGGTAGTGTTTGGATAGAAATCACCTCTCAATAGGTATGACAATGAGAGAGGGAATGAAAAGAGACTACAAAGATTTCTCTCTAAGAATGAGTAGCTCTCTCTAATTGGGTGGGTGTTTTGAAGAAACCTCTCTTAGGGTTTTTCTTTCTGAATAGTCACACTTATTTTGTGGGAATGAGGGGTATTTATACTGGTGTAAGAATGGAATGCAAAGAGTCAATTTTTCCAAAACAGGGCTAGCTGGCGACTTGACCTCGCGACTTAACTGAGTCGTGAGTTCAAGCCGCGAGCTAACTTAATGGCCAGTCTGGATTTTTGTCTTGTAGTGCTCCAGGTGGCATGACTGTTCAGCTCCCCTGCATGCTCTGCGCGTGTGCAACTTTTGGCGGCTTGCAAGCCCCGAGCCTCCCACGAGATCAAGCCGCGAGTCCTTGCTTCATTGCACAGTCTTGAGCATTTCTTCACACTCTCTCACACAATACCCTTACATGATTCCCACCTAAATACAGGGTTTCTAAGTGCTGTATTACAAGCAAATTTATCATGGAATAAAGTCAACACATGGTTGATTAAATTCAACCTTACAGAATGATCATCAAGCTCTTGAAGAAATCTCCTTCTTGATAATCCTAAGCTTGTGTAAAGGAAGGCTCCTCACAGATCTCACAAGAGATTTACACAAACAGCAATATGAGCAACACTAAAACGTGGCTAGGGTTTGCCTTGTATACCTAGGGCAAATTAGAAAACCCTAAACGTTTTAAAACAAAGCTAGGGCTGAGTTGGAATTCTGCAAAAAACGCATCTGACCCGATTTTCGATTGATCGAGCCTGAGATTCGATTGATCGAACTAGGCCGAGAAGCATAAATGATTTATGCATCAGCTTGTTCCAACTTTGCATAAATGAATCAACTTTGAGCAAGTCTAAACACGACTAAACATCTTGTTTTGATCATGGTTTGCCAACAATACACATTAGAGTTCTAAATACATAAAATCCTAAGTTTTTAGAACCTAACAACAACATCTACAGCATTGGTTGCAAATTTAGTTTCAAAATTTTGAGACTGGTTATGGGTCCTTCACGAACATTTAGCAGTGGCCCAGAATTAGCAAACTTCGTGGTCAGCTTTGGTGTCCTGCACCAATCCTTGGCAACAGTTCAGGACCTTCATGGAGAAATAATCAGTCAAAATGAACACCCAGTAAGACACAAAGTTTCTCAGCAACCAAACTATACCATCATAGCTTTTTCTACTTTGCCTGCTTGTGGCAAAGACTATATTCAACAAAGAGGAGATTTGGTTTCCTCATCAACTCTAAAGAAGTCTTTTCCACTCTTCAATTTTCTGAGCACCAAAACCAACCCAGATTTCTCCATTAACAAAGCTGCACTTGAGCTTTTTGCCTCCATCAGGGACAGGCTCCCCACCTTGAAATCTCAGGTAACTCCATTGCCTGAAAATTCTTTCCTTCTATTATGTTTTGTTGCATAGTACTTTACTACTTAGCTTGGCAAAAGCTTAAGCATGAGCATGACTGGGGTTGACTCAGTCAATGGTCAAACAGCTTTAACAACTTCTCTCTGAACAACTTCTAATTTCCTAGAAGGTTCATTTTTTTTCCACCTAAAAAGTTCCATATATATGTCGTATACGACAATTACTAGTCACTAGAATGTTACTTTGTCTGTTTGACCAAAACTAAAATGGGGTGGTTATTACTTGCTACTAGGGCTGTCCAACGGGCCCAGGACCCGATCAAACCGCCCGAATCCGACCAACCCGAAGCCCAACGGGTCGGCCTGAAGCCCTTGGCAGGTCGGATTCGGGTCCTTATCTTAGGAAAACCGACTATTCGGTTCGGGTAGCGGGTTAAGGGTTTAAAAACCCGTATAACCCGACCCGACCGAAGTTTTAAAAGAAAAGAAAAATGAGATCAGGATCAAATCACGTGTGAACTGAGCACTGATAAGACTGAGCACTGCCTTCTGCCTAATTGAGAACTACACGGCACCAGAGACTTCCTTCCACGCAAAAGCAGACATCAAATCACTAGCAAGCATTAGAACGGCTAAAAGCCTAAAATTGGGACTAAAAGGCTGAAATTTCCCTTCAGCCTCTCCAAGTTCTAACTCTCTTCACTGAAATTGGGACTAAAAGTCTTCGGCCTCTCTAACTCTCTTCACTCTTTAGCCTTCACTCTTTCTCTCTCTCTCTACCAGCCGGTCCAGCCCCAACAGCTAGTCGACTACCCTTCAAATCAAACTTAGATTTGATCTTTCCCATGCCTCTGTTCATGAATCATGGTTTAGGGTTTCAAGACCCAACTCGGCTACACTTATCAAAATCAAAATCAAAATCAAATTTTCCCTCATATCTCTCTCTTATAAATTGGACTTTTCTCGAGTGTTCTTAGTTCTCTCTGCTCTCTAGTCTCTCTAGTGATTTCAAAATCTCTCTTTTTTATTTTGAAACAAACAAATCCCTTTACTCCTTAACACTCAGCCTCTCAAACTCGGCTTCCTAGTCTCAGATCAGGTAAAGTTTCTTCCTATTTCATCCCTTTTTTTTCTGTATTTTATGTTTGTGATTGGGCAAAAAAAGAGGAAAGCTTGATGATTTTCAGTCCTTTGTTTGGTATAATCTGTTCTTCACGAGTCGATTAACTTGCCACAACAACTTGATGCTAGAAATTGCTAAGCTTTATTTTATGTTATTTGTTAATGTTATGACCTGCTACTTAATTGCATTGAAACTCTTGTTTGCAATTAGATTGTTAAATGCATTATAAGGAATCTCATTTTCATTTCAACCTTGTACAAATATGTGTTCTTTATAGGCTATGATACTGAGTCACCATTCTAATAGACTAGAGTCTTTGACATCTCAGACAAAGTTTGTCATAAATTTATTTACTCAAGCCATCTGCTGCTAGTTATTTAGGAGGATGCATCTCATTTTTAACTTTGTATGATAATTGATTCATCAGGCTTTCCTCTCTTTTTTGCCCAATCCGGGTTTATCATTTGTTAGTGCTGTGTGTGTGATTTGTTAGTGCTCCCTGGGTCTATCATTTTCTTCCTTTGATTCATTATGTTAGTGCTCTGATTGTGATTTGTATCTGCCCTGTTTTATTCCTTGTTTTGTTTGTTTTTTTTAATGATCAATATACTTGTATCTTCACTGTAAAAAAAGAATTTGAACCCCTATTTTAACAAGATGAAATCCAAACACATTTTTATTTTCTTATCTACCTATTTTATTCTTTGTTTTGTTTTGTTTTCTATGATCAATATACTTGTATCTTCACTATAAAAAAGAAGAAGATGAACCCCTATTTTAAAAAGATGAAATCCACATTCTTATTTTCTTATCTGATTGTATTTTATTGCTCATTTGTTTGATTCATTTTGCTTTCTTAATTTAAAATTTTGAAATCCTAATTTTATACAGGAGTTGAAATCCTAGGCTTTTTGCTTCCTTTTCAAGGTTGAATCCCTAATAGCTAAGAGTTCTCTGAGGTATCATTTCTTTCTCTTTTAACTTCTTGTTATTGTTTGTGTGTTACTTTTATGGTTGTTTTCTAATGCATAAATTTGATGTCTTTAGGTTATGGAACCCTCAAGTGATGCACCCCCTTCCCAAGCAACACCTACTGCCATAGTTGAACCTGTTGCCCAAGCTGTACCTACTGCCACTCCAACTAATGTTGAGGTTCCCCCACTTCCACCTAAAGGTAAATGCAATATGTGTAATAATAGGAAAAAGTCTATTGCTTGGGACCATTTTGAAAAGGCAGATATTGGTGAGGGTCATTTTAAGGCTGTTTGCAATTACTGTCAAAAAACTTATCTAGCTGATAGTAAGGGGCATGGTACTGCTAATTTATTGAATCATATGCCAATTTGTGTTAAAAACCCTAATAGAAAGATACTTAAAGGGCAACAAACCTTAGCGTTTGAACCCAAAATGGATGGGGAGGAAGGGTTACAACTTGTACCGACAGCCTTTACTATTAATGTAAGGTTGAATTTATTCAACCATCTAATTGGCTTTATTCCGTGCCAAATTTGCTTGTAATTCAGCATTTAGTAACCTTGTATTTAGGTGGGATTATTGTAAGGGTAGTGAGTGAGATAGAGTGAAGATTGCTCAAGAGTGTGCAAGAAAACAGAGTGTCGCGGCTGGGACTCGCGGGTGGACTCGCGGCTTCAACCCGCCAGAAGATGCACACGTGCCAAGCATGCTGGAAGATGAACAGTCATGCTAGCTGGAGCACTACAGGACAAAACAGGACAACTGGCCATACGGTTAACTCGCGACTTAGTCAAGCCGCGAGCCACCCCTGTTTTGGAAAAACCTGACGTTTCGCATTCCTCTTCACTCCAGTATAAATACCCTTTTAACCCATGATTGAAAGAGAGCTTCCAGAGAGAATTTTGAGAGAAAAACCAGATTGTTTCACCCACAATCTCTACCTTAGAGTCTCATCAAATTCCCTCACTCTCTTCCTCTCCATTGTCAAATCCTTGAGAGGCATTATACCAAACCTGGTTCTCACCATTATCATCTCTGTGAGACAGACGTTTGGAGTTCTGGGAAGCAGTTAGGAAGGAGCCAATCTTCATTGGTTGATGCTACGGTGTAATAGCGGAATCCGGAAAGCTAGAAAAGAAAAAGGTTCGGCGCAACCTCGTTGGAGCAAGAAGCTTGGAGGGCTTAGGTGCATTGGGTAGATTAGGCTTGGAGGGTCTATTGCTGTCCTTGTATCCCAACTGTATTTTCTAGTGGATTGATTACCGCTTGGAGGGCGGCGGAGAGGTTTTTCGCCGAGGTCTTCGGTTTCCTCTTCGATAACACATCTGGTGTTATCTCTGTGTTTGCATCTTCCTTCCTCTCTATCTCTGCCTTTACATTATCTGCTGTGGTTTATTTTGTTATGGCTTAGATAGTTGTTTAACCAATTCCATATTATAGCATATGTTAAGTTTCCGCACACTAGTTGTTTGACATATTGCTTGTGTTGGTTAAGTTGGTTTTTGGGGGTCTAAATGTTCAAAAGTGTTTTTGTACACGTTTTTGAACTTTCAATTGGTATCAGAGCGGGTACACAGCTGTTTGGTTTCATTACCATTGTGTGATCCTTGACTCCCTTTTTGAGATGGATAGGTCTCAATCCCTTAATGCACCTCCATATTTTGATGGAAGTAATTATGCATTTTGGAAGGTTCGTATGAGAGCTTTTTTATGCTCTATTGATGAATCCGTGTGGGATGCTGTTGAGATTGGTTGGACCAAACCTGAGGCAGCCAAATCCACATGGGATAAGGCAGCACTTGCTGCATCTAATGCTAACAGTAAAGCACTAAATGCTATTTTCTGTGGTGTGTCTTCAGATGAATTTCACAGGATTTCTCACATTACCATTGCCAAAGATGCATGGGAGATTCTGGAAACAACTTATGAAGGCACGAAGAAAGTGAAAGATACCAAGTTACAAATGCTGACCACTCGGTTTGAGGAGCTCAAGATGAGTGAGGATGAGTCTTTCGACTCTTTCTATGGGAAGCTAAACGAAGTGGTTGTTAGTAAGTTTAACTTGGGGGAGAAAATGGAGGACTCAAAGATTGTAAGGAAGATCCTTCGATCATTGCCGGAAAGTTTTTGTGCTAAAGTGACAGCCATTGAAGAGAGCAAGGATCTTGACGACATCAGAGTACAGGAGCTGGTTGGTTCTCTGCAGACCTATGAGATGTCGCTGCCAAATCAACGGAAGAATAAATCCCTTGCTCTAAAGACCATTAATGAGAAGGTGGAAGATCAAGGCTCATCGGGAGAAGATATGGTGGACAAAGATGTAGCCTATCTTGTTAAAAATTTCAGAAAGTTTTTGAAATTCAAAAACAATGGAAAATTTGATGATAAGAGAAAATTCCAAAATTCTGGAAGGGAGAAGAGGGATTTCAAAAAGAAAGATGGAAAAGAATCCCAATCCACACAAGGTGTCACTTGTTTTGAATGCAACGGGCATGGACACTTCAAGAAGGAATGTCCTAATTATTTGAAATCAAAAGGCAAGGTGTATGCCACGACCTTGAGTGATTCAGACTCGTCCGACTCAGAATCTGAAGAGAGCTGTGATGGAGAAGGGAACTATTCAGCTTTCATGACTATTGCTCATGTTGAGTCTTCGGATGAATTGAATTTGCTTGTTCAAGACCTTGGAGAACATAGTGATGATGACTCACTAGGAATTGTTGAAGAGTCAGAAGCTGAAGAAGAAGATAGCACAGCAACTCTTCAAGAGAATTATAACTCACTCTTGGAGAAGTCGGGTGAATACACAAGGGTGGCCAAGGCTGCTGTGAGAAAGATGAAGAAGGCTGAGGAGGACTACAAAAGTCTCCTAATCCGGTATAGGGAGGCCAAATGCGAGATTGAAACTTTGAATGGTGAGCTGTCCGAAACTTACACTAAAGTGAGATTTCTTGAGAATGAGGTTGTGCAAGCAAATGCAAAAATAGAGAGGGTCACCACCAAGAAGCTAGATGATGTTATATCTTCTCAAAAGAGCTTTTCAGACAAATCCGGACTGGGATATACCGGAGGAAGTAGCTCAACTGGAAATGTCACTAAAGAAGTGAAGTTTGTGAAGGCCAAAGATCCAGTTGTAGCTGACCCTACTGGTGTGAAGCTCGAGATGGAGGAGAAGAAGAATGTGGTGGACCAACGGATGCTGAATCATCGTAATCAGTCTGTGGGCAGGTCTGAATCTCGTGCCAAGTCACATTCACGACCACAAAGAAGTCCTAGAGGAATGTATGTGTGCCATTATTGCGGACTTCAAGGGCACACTCGACCAAATTGCCAAAAGCTGAGAGCAAAGAACAGTGCAACTCCTCAAAGGTCAGGAGGACCAAGAGTTGATAGGAGAACTTGGGCAGGTGATCAATCTAGAGAGCAACATGGAGATCCCGGAATGATGAACGTGATGAAGATGATTGGTGCATTCACCAACTGCTTGGAAAGCTTCTCACGAAGGTTTGAAAGCCCTAACTCCCGTACCCAATCCTTTAAGGAAATCACCCCAAACGCAAGTGACGTATGGGTGAAAAGGGGTACTCATGCATAAGCATTACAACATGTCCATGCATTAATACTTCCTATGCTTTGTGACTATGTTTGTTTGGTATGCTTGTTGTGTTTGTTCTTGGTTGTTTGATTATTCTTCTTGTGAATATTTCTTAATTGTGTTTTATCAATCTTTTTGTTTCTTGAGTCAAAAATCCAAAAAATTACATAAAAAATTTGAAAATCAAAAAGCTTGATTGACTTTGTTGAGTTTTGTCTTAAAACTTGTTTTGCCGTGTACCTTTGTGCTAATGGCTTTGTGCATTTCCGAGCATTGCTTGCCTTCATGCACCTATATCACTATGGAAAAAATCTTGAAATCTATGTGATTGTTGTAAATAGATCTTCAAACTTGTCATGAATGATTAGTGAATGGTTATGTTGATCTTGAAACATGCATAGACTTGTGTCTATATATCTTCCCACTTTTTTAATTTTTTTTGCTAAAAAGAGCTCATCAAATGTAAATCTCCAAATGAAAAGAGATATTGAGCTGCAAAAGCCTGTCGCACATTCTAGTATTTGACTAGGAAAAAGGGTAAGCGACCTTATATTAAAAGTGAAATTTCATTCAAATAGGCCAAAGGCCTGTTCTTCAAAGAGAAATGTTACATATCCCTCTCACAATGAGAGATGATTGTCTCAACAAGATCAAAAAGATCAAATGTTATGATTGAAAGTGGAGTCAAATGAAAGGCTCCAAGTTATGTTATCAAGTTGTGTGGGAGGTCATATATTCATATTTCTATAATTGAGATTGGTCACATGATCTAGTGCTAATTGTGTATGCCTTGGTTGAATTGATCATTGAAGCTTCACATTAGACAAAAGACTATCTCATTGTTGATATCCACACACAACACACAAGTCTATGTTCAATAAATGCCATATTCATTTGTGTGATTGTACTTGATAAAATGTGTTTTCACATGCTCAATCTTTGTTAATTCAAGCACAAAAAGATTTTTGAGTGTTTTAGGTGTTTTTGGAAAGTGTTTTGTTGGAAAAATCTGAAAATTTCAAAAATACAGTTTTGCCCTGTTTTGGCGGCTCAGTCGTGGGTATGTCAAGTCACGAGCCTCAGTCGCATCTTCGCTGGTCATGTTTGGCGACTTGTTCGCGAGTGGAAGGTCCAGTCGCGAGGATCACTCAGAGATTTTCGCGGCTCAGCTCGCGACTCACTCGCGGGTAGACCTTCCAGTCGCGAAAAACACTTAGAAAAATTTTTCAAAATTTTGTTCTTGAGTGCTTTGGCGGCTTGAGCTGGCGACTGTGTGGCGACTTAATCCAGTCGCGAAAATCGCGTGTTTTGCAGAAACAGGAGCAGTTTTTAAACTTTTTCAGTTTTTCCCTCGAATTTTTGTGACTGTTCATCTTCTTTCTAAACTCTCTCCCTCCTAAACACTCCGTGCTCCCTTTTCCAATCTCTTGTGTTGCACTCTTGTAGCTCAAAATCGTCAAGTTACAGGTATGGGTTTTCTGTTTTACACTCTTTTCTACTTGATTTTGTGCTTTTACCCTTGTTTTTTTTTTTTTTCTCGCAAATGATTGTGTTTTTGAAATGGGTTTGTGTTTCGGTCTCTGCTCCTTGTTCTTGCTTAGCTTGTGGATGCTGTTGCTATAGTTTGTGTTAAATGATTGTCATATGCTTATTGCTCTTCATCTTGTGCTTAGCTAAGTGTTTATTTTCTTTCAATTTGATCTTTAAGCTGTTGAGTGATTTCTATTGGTTCGTTCTGAGGTTGTGAGTTTTACTGTGCTAGATTTGCATGCTTTTAGTGTGTTAATCTATGGGAAGCTTCTGTTAGGCTCAATATACTGTTTGTGTGTCATATCATTTTTCCATTATCTGCCTAAATGTCATTTATCTGCCTTCAGGATAGTTTCACCATGTTGTTCATGTGTTTCCTATCCTAGGCTTGGTTTATCCATATGTTTGAACTAAATAGCTTGTTGTTTAAGTTTTTGAAGTTCATTTGTATGGTTGATATCTCTCTCTGTTAACTACATGGTTCTGACTGGTTATGCACATATATTGCTATATGTTGTTGTGGCCTTTTCTGATTGTTCACAGATGGCTCCCTCACCTTAGAAGAAGAAATCTACTGCAAAGAAGGCTGACAAAAGACTAAAGATGGATTCTAGATTGTTTAGGTCAGTTCACCACTTTGAGAGATACAAGGATAACTTCTTGAATGCAGGAATCATTCAAGAGAGATTTGTGGATTTGGAGGACTTAAGGCAAACTTTTATTCCCAGCTGTTTTGAGGGAAGAGGATGGGAAAAGCTTCTGGGTGGTTTCCCTGTTGTGTGTGAACCCTTAATTAGGGAATTTTACTCAAATGCTGTGATAAAGGATAATGAATTGAGTTGCTGGGTGAGGGGTAAAGAATTTGTCTTGGATGCTCATGTCATAGATGATGCATTAGGGCTTGAAGGATTAGATGATGAAGAATTTATCAATTACAAGGATAGGAGTGTGTCTATTGAAACAATTCAACAAAGGATAGGTGGGCAGAGAGAAGGGAAATGTTTGAATACCACTGCCTTTCCAGTAGACATGAGGTGCCTTACAATAATTATGATGTTTAACCTCTATCCCATTAGGAAATTGACCACAATCAACTGTGCTAGAGCAGTCTTTCTGATGGATCTCAAGGAAAAGAACTTCATAGACATAAGTTCCCACATTTATGACACCATTGTGGATGAGACTAGAACAACCTCTAGGCCTAAATTGATCTTTCCAAGTTTGCTTATGAGGATTTTTAGGAATAAGGGTGTTCCAATCCCTCAAGACATCAGTCCCATGTCTACACCCTCTGCAATCAACAAGCTCACCTGCAAAAGGATAAGTGTTAGGCTTCCAGGAGAAGAAGATGAAGGTGATGAAGGAGAGGCTGCTCCAATGGAGACTGAAGCAGAGGCAGCAGGGCTTGCATCAACTTCAACACCTAGGAGAAGTAGCAAAAGACACAGAGCTTCAACTTCTGCAGACACACCTCCAGATGCTTTCCAGATCATTCTGGAAAGGCTTGATGGGATCAGGGCAGTCCAAACTGAGCATTCTGACAGGATGAGAGCCATGCAAGACCAGATTGATGTCTTGGCTGCTACACTTGACAGCTTCACAACTCAGCATGACAAGTGACCCTTTGGCCATTCCATGTCAAAAAGGGGGAGAAAGTTCATTGATGATTGAGAAGCAGAAAAGCAGCTCTTAAGGGGGAGTAATTAGTTGAGGGGGAGTAATGTGTTTATATATGTTTATGATTTGGGTATTTTAGTGTTTTTATGGTTTTGATACACTGTGTTTTGGTGTATAACTGTTTCTAATTCTTTTGATATACTCTTGGTTTAAACTTTAATATATGTTTGATGATGTTATTCAGGTATTTGTTGGTTTGTACCCATATGCTTTTGTAAGCTTTTAGGGTTATTGTTTTATGCATAGTTTGTAGGCTTTATGGTATGTACCTTGCTTAAATGCAGCCTTTATGCTATGTTGAAATCAGTACTTTAATCTAAATGTTCTGCATTTTGGTTTATGTACTGTCACTCTTGTGCCCTTGTAGGATTGTTCCTAGATGCATATGCCTTGTGTGCTATGCATTGGTTGAGTGTTGAGCATACAAGTGTCTTGCCTTGTGCTTGTTAACTTGTATGTCCTTGTGTTCATTCCAAGTGTGAATGAGCACTGTGATCACTACCTTGTGGTGTTCACTTGGTTGATCAAGCCATGGTTTGTTTATTAACTCCATCTTTGCTTGATCTCTTATAGCCTGTTTCATATGCATTTATAATTTTCTGCTTACAATGATCATGGTGTATTGTTGTGTTTCAGGAGTTTATGTTCATATGATTCAAGTGCTTCACAGCTTCTAGAGTTAGGTGTGAGTGAGTTTTGTTCAACTGTTCCCAACTCACATGTTAAGTCTAGAGTCTGTTTTAGGGTTTTGTCACGGAATAGCCAAAGGGGGAGATTGTAAGGTTAAATTTATTCAACCATCTAATTGGTTTTATTCCGTGCCAAATTTGCTTGTAATTCAGCATTTAGTAACCCTGTATTTAGGTGGGATTATTGTAAGGGTAGTGAGTGAGATAGAGTGAAAATTGCTCAAGAGTGTGCAAGAAAACAGAGTGTCGCGGCTGGGACTCGCGGGTGGACTCGCGGCTTCAACCCGCCAGAAGATGCACACGTGCCAAGCATGCTGGAAGATGAACAGTCATGCTAGCTGGAGCACTACAGGACAAAACAGGACAACTGGCCATACGGTTAACTCGCGACTGGAACTCGCGACTTAGTCAAGCCGCGAGGTCAAGCCGCGAGCCACCCCTGTTTTGGAAAAACCTGACGTTTCGCATTCCTCTTCACTCCAGTATAAATACCCTTTTAACCCACGATTGAAAGAGAGCTTCCAGAGAGAATTTTGAGAGAGAAACCCTAAAGAAAAACCAGATTGTTTCACTCACAATCTCTACCTTAGAGTCTCATCAAATTCCCTCACTCTCTTCCTCTCCATTGTCAAATCCTTGAGAGGCATTATACCAAACCTGGTTCTCATCATTATCATCTCTGTGAGACAGACGTTTGGAGTTCTGGGAAGCAGTTAGGAAGGAGCCAATCTTCATTGGTTGATGCTACGGTGTAGTAGCGGAATCCGGAAAGCTAGAAAAGAAAAAGGTTCGGCGCAACCTCGTTGGAGCAAGAAGCTTGGAGGGCTTAGGTGCATTGGGTAGATTAGGCTTGGAGGGTCTATTGCTGTCCTTATATCCCAACTGTATTTTCTAGTGGATTGATTACCACTTGGAGGGCGGCGGAGAGGTTTTTCGCCGAGGTCTTCGGTTTCCTCTTCGATAACACATCTGGTGTTATCTCTGTGTTTGCATCTTCCTTCCTCTCTATCTCTGCCTTTACATTATCTGCTGTGATTTATTTTGTTATGGCTTAGATAGTTGTTTAGCCAATTCCATATTATAGCATATGTTAAGTTTCCGCACACTAGTTGTTTGACATATTGCTTGTGTTGGTTAAGTTGGTTTTTGGGGGTCTAAACGTTCAAAAGTGTTTTTGTACACGTTTTTGAACTTTCAATTGAGGCTTCTAGAAAGGCACTTGCTGAAATGGTTATAATAGATGAGTTGCCTTTTAGATTTGTTGAAGGGTTTGGGTTTCAAAGATATGCGACAACCTTACAACCTAAGTTGTGAATTAGGGATATCCCATCTCGTCAAACTGTGGCAAGGGATGTGATTGGCATTTATGGTGTTGAGAGAGAGAAACTAAGGGGGCCTTGAAGGGTCGTAGGGTGTGTCTTACTACGGACACATGGACGAGTATTCAAAATTTGTGTTATATGTCCCTTATAGGTCATTGTATTGATGATGATTGGAAGTTGCATAAGAGAATTTTGAATTTTTGTCAAGTTGAAGACCATAAAGGGGAGACTGTAGGTAGAAAGATTGAGTTGTATTTGCGTGAGTGGGGTATTAGTGGCATATTCACTTTAACAGTGGACAATGCTAGCTCAAATGGTGCCACCATTAAGTTTTTGGAAAATGTAACTAAAGATTGGGAGGGTACTGTTTTAGAACATGAGTTCTTACACATGAGGTGTTGTGCACATATCCTAAATCTGATTGTGGGGGATGGTATGAGAGAAATTGATGCATCCATTGCAAAGGTGCGTGAAGCTGTGAGGTATGTGAAGTCCTCACCAAATAGGAATCAAACTTTTTTGGGTTTTGTGGAGAGATTAGGTATTGAGTCTAAGTCTCTTCTTTGTCTAGATGTACCAACTAGGTGGAACTCTACCTACCTCATGTTAGAAACCGCACAAAAATTTGAGAAAGTGTTCATACGAATGGACTTTGAGGATGATAGTTATTCTTCATACTTTATGAACAAGGAGAATAGTGGTGGTATGGGATCTCCTAGTAGTATTGATTTTCAAAATTGTAGGACATTTGTGGGTTTTTTGAAGCTTTTTTACAATGCCACGAAAAAGTTTTCAGGTTCTTTGTATGTTACTGCAAACACCTTTTTTGATGAGATGTTTGTCATTTAAGAGAATATTTCCCATTTAAGTAAATCACAAAACCACCTCTTGAAAAACATGGCAACTAAAATGGAATCTAAGTTTGATAAGTATTGGGGGAAAGGGGATAAAATGAATCATCTCTTGTATGTGGTTATGATTCTTAATCCAAGAAAGAAGTTGAGGTTTTTGAAGTTTTTTTTTTTTTTTTTTTTTTTTTTTTTTTTTTTTTTTTTCTGAAATTTATTGGAATGAAGTGGCTGATGTGATGGTTGAATTGGTGAGGGATACCTTGGTCAAGTTGTATGATTTTTACTCTCGTTTTGATTCACCAAATGTACAAGTAGCAAGTGGGAGGGAGAGAACACACATAGAAGGTGAGTCAATTGGTTGTAGCGATCCATATGCGATGGTTAATTTTAGGTTTGACCATTTTTTGGAGGCTGAGCAGTCCATAGGGTGTAGCAATGAGATTGACAAATATTTGGTTGAAAATTGTGAAAGTAGAAGGAGGGATGTGAAATTTGAGATATTGGGGTGGTAGAAGGCCAATTCAGATAGGTATCAAGTGCTGTCCAAATTGGCTAGGGATGTGCTAGCTGTTCCTATTTCTACTGTTGCTTCTGAGTCAGCGTTTAGTACCAGAGGACGCATACTTGATCCATTTCGGAGTTCACTCTCCCCACTTATGGTTCAAAATCTTGTTTGTGCACAAGACTGGCTTCAAGCCTTGGTTCCAATTTCTTTTTGCAAATCAAAGGATGAGGTAGAGGTCTTGGAAGATGAATTCCATGATTTAGGTAATATGTTAACTTCCAAACTTTTTGTCTATTAAGTGCTATTAAATGTGTCTTATGCAAATGAAATTTAATCTAATAGCCTTCATTTCTTTCTCTTTTCTAGTTATACATCAAGCAGCAGCAGGTGGTGGAAGTTCAAGCTCAAGCAAAGGTATCTCAATTAGCATTGATGACTAATCACAAACTGGGTAAGTTTCTGCCCTTACTGTTATTTCTATTGAGTTTGGTTCTGCTTTCTCTATTGTTTTTGGTTATTACTATTCTGTATTTTTTGGTCTTGTCCTTATATTTTTTATTGATAAATATCTTTTTGCCCATTTTCTTGTAGGAGGAAGGACACACATTGATAAATATCTTTTTGGTCCTTATATTTCTTATAGGAGGCAGATTTTTGGATGCAATTTGGAAGTTCTTTTGGACAGTGCTTTTCTAACTGATAATTTATAAATCAACTCTTGCTTATAGGAAAGAAAACTTATTAAGTTTATAGGCTTTCTTTTCTATAAGTCATGGACTAAACTATATAGTAGTTGCTGTTTAAATGCTTTAGAAAAGCTATTTTTGGAAATACTTAGATGTTTCATAATTGTAAGTTTGTAACTAATTATAACTAGCAACTGCCTTGGTAGTTTACTGCCTTACACACTTGCAGTAACTACCTTTCTGTCTTCTTTAACTCTATGGAAATATTGCAAGAGATGTTCTTATTATCTTTTGTTGCCATACTTGTGGTATGGCTGTGATTGAATTATTTGTTAGAATTTGTTTGCTGGCTTGTGTAAGTTGTGTTACATGTATGGAATGGTTGGCACAACTTGACAGGTTTAATAGGTTGCCCAAGTTTACATGTATGGAATTTGTTTGCTCTATCCTCCTGTGCTTTTGTTGCCTAGGTCCTAACGCTAAAGGCATTTTGAAAAATTTTCTTTCTTGTATTGTGTGGTTTTAACAGGTGGTTAGAAAGTAATATCATGTGTGTTTTTTATGTGCTTGCAATTACCCAGGTTGTTACGTGTTATGTATTTACTGCATTTTTTTTCATTAGATGTGAGCCAGAAAATTAAATTTGGACTGAAGGGCTGGAGGCCCAAAGGGTTCAAAGTTGTGTAATGGGCCAATTTGAAATAAAGGAGGTGAAAAGAGGCCCATTTGATATATATACATGATTTAATGATATAAATCTTTGTTAAAAGTAGTAAGCCCATTAATTTGGGCCCAAAAGGCCTGTCAAAAGTTGAATTAAAAAAAAATGAAAATTCACAATTTTAGCCCAATTTCGGCCCAAACCCGCCTAACCGACCAAACCAACCCGTTCAACTGTTGACCCGAACCGTCGGGTCTGACCCATATATTAGGTCGGTTGCGGGTCAAATTTTTTATGACCCGATCCAGTCGGGTCGAGTCCGGGTCAGGCCCAAACCCGAGCCGACCTGACCCGTGGACAACCCTACTTGCTACTCAATTGTCAAGTCATTATTATTGTTATCATTGATATTAGGGTCTGTAAATGTATATTCTTATATATAAATTATTCATTTTAGAAAAAATTTTATGAGGAATTGAAAAAGTTATACCACTATATAGTTTTGGTGCAATGGTCACTCCATAAGTATAAATACTTGTGGGATGTGAGACGTAAGAATCAAGGTTTAAGTCTTCAAAAAGTAACTTCATATACATATACACTTAGATTAGGTTAGAGTAGAATTTTTATCTTGTATATATATATATATATATATATATATAAAAACTGTCAAAACAGTAAATTACTTTTACATTTTTTTAATAATTTTTTTTTCTAAAATGAGTTATTAATGTATATTCTAAGGCCATATGTTAGTAAAACTCTTAATATTATTATTATTATGGTTTTGAATATAAAATATATCGTTAATATAAAAAAAAAAAAATTTCTAATGAAAACCATATCTTGTTAGTATTTGAGATGTTAACCAATATTTTTTATATAATTATTTTATTAAAACAAATGTTTAGATTTTAAAAAGACTATATATATATATATAGGGAGTTGGGAGTTTAAGTTATACCTGCTATACCTTTTAGTAATAGTACATCACCCAATATTTTTTAATTAGATTTGAATTTTGGTAAATTCACAGTTGGATTACATTATTTTTGTATATTCTCTATTCTTACAAAATTTAAATATAGTAAAAAATTAGTAATCATGTCATTAATCAATTATTTAAATTCAATTTTTTATAGTTTAAAATAATGTATAAAATATGGTTCGAATGGTAAATTATATCCAATTAGCATAAAGATTGGCATATATGTTAAGAATATATAAAAAATGTAATTCAATAGTTGGATTTTGAAAATATGAATTCAAAAACAAGTAATTGGGTGGTGTAATTTGAACTCAACCCATATATTAGATATCCACTATCTAGTTTCAAATATTTATGATATTTTTGCAAGTATTTTCTAATAAATATGAAATATCAAAATACATATTTATGAACCTTATTTTAAGATATATCTTTTTTTTAATGTAAATTTATGATAGTTTTCTGTTTGATATGAAATTGATGTCCTAATTCTATTTTAAGATATTGAAAACTCTTTTATGAGTTCAAAACGAATTTTCTATTAGAGCACCCACAGTAGATGTGGGATATGTGTCAAATGCTAAATATTTGGCACATATCCCACACCAAACACAAAAAATAGCTCCCATCAGATGTTGCATATGTGCCAAAATTATACCATTTATGTCCGTACCATTGCAAATTTGTAACAGTATGGACAGGTGTGGTAAACCAAAATAATGTTTTTTATTTGGCTTTCTCTCTCCTCTCACTTCTGGTCTTGATTTTTTCTCTCTCTTCTCACATCAGACCCAGCTCTTCCCTTAACAGAGAAAGAACAAAATGACACTCCACATCTTCATGGGCGAGGCCACTCCGATCGGATCATCGCCGTTGGAGGCGCAAGCGGCATGGGCGAGGCCACTCCGATCATCGCCACTCCAATCGGATCATCGCCATCGTCATCGTCGTCGGAGTCACAAGCAGCATGGGCGAGGCCACTCCGATCATCGCCACTCCGATCGGATCATCATCGTCGGAGGTGCAAGCGGCATGGGCGAGGCCACTCCAATCATTGCCACTCCCATCGGATCATCGCCATCGTCATCGTCGTCGAAGGTGCAAGCGACATGGGCAAGGCCACTCCAATCATCACCATCGTCATTGCCGCTCCGATCTCGCCGATCTCTCTCTCTCTCTTTTTTGGTGGTTGGTTGTTTTGATTGTTGGTGGTTGGCTGATTTTGGTTGATGGTGGTAGGTTGATCGAGTTGTGGGTGTGAGATTTGGGATGGGTATGAGATTTTGGTTGATGGTGTTTTTTTTTGGTGTAGGGGCTGATATTGGTTGTAGTGTTTGTTTGAGTTTTTTTTTTTTTTTTTTTTTTTAAGCAGTGGCTAATATTGGTAGTCAGTGGTTGATCTGTGGGAGTGGCCAGTGGTTGTGGGTTGTGGCGATTGATCTACGGTGTGGGTTGTTGTTGCTGTTGTTGTTGTTGATGATAATGGGGGAGGGGATAATATATTATTTTAATGTGTAGTAAATATTATTTTAATATATAGAATTGAATTATAAAACATTTGATAAATGAGAGGTTCTAAAATGATGTGGTAAAATAATAAAGTAGGCATTTAGTGCAGCAAAATGGCATAATTTTTGCACCAGCTGCTACGGATACTCTTATGGATACCAAAATAATGCGATATCTGATACCTCAACAAGATTTTAAAAATCATTATTACATATTTACAAGTACATTATACTTTTTTTATAGGATATTACAGATATATGGTATGGATTATTTATGTAATTTATTCAATTAAAAAAAATTAAATATATAAAATTTAACATAAAAATGGGAAAAAAATACTAAATGAAAGTACATACAGATATGTTACGGATTTGAATGAAAATTTTGAGTAAATGAAAAACTGTAAGTGTTAAATTACTTTTTTATTATATTCTTTTTTTTTTGTTATTTTTTTTTATATATATATATATAGCATATGCTTTTGTTACCTTAGTATAATTTTACAAGATATTGTAAATAAAAAAAATAAAAATAAAAATAAAAACTAATTGAGTACGTATTGGGTATCTACCGTTTTTGACATAAAAAGAAAAAGAGTATTTACTAAATATTTTCTCTAGTTTCGGCTTGTTTTCGAGCAAAGTAGAAAACTAATTATCATATTACTATAGTTAAAAAATATTATACTTTTTAATTAATTTATAGCTTGCTAAAAAAATTTCTAGATTATAATCGAAAATATTAAAAATGTTGATGTTTCATATGATAGTAAAACTTGATGCTTAAAAATAATAATTTGTCTTATTGATAACATAGTAAGATTCTTATGTTAATGCAGATTGACAATTCCAAAGTATTAATTATCACTGGAAACTCATTGAGAGGATCTGTTGCCACTCTCTTTACCTTATGGCTGCTAGAAACAATCGATTTTTCAATCACAAAATGCCCACTTTGCATCACTTTTGGTTCACCCCTTATTGGCGATAATGGCTTGCAAAATGCCATATTGAAATACCCAGCATGGAACTCTTGTTTTCTGCATGTAGTTTCTGACCAAGATCCAGTCCCAAGAGTCCTAATTTCACCCCACAATCCTCCTGCCACTGAATCGGCTTCACAAACAAATGTTTACAAGCCTTTTGGGACTTTTCTCTTGTATTCAGAATCTGGATGTGGTTGTTTTAAGGACTCTCAAACCATTTTGGAGTTGTTGATGGCTACCTACTCAAAGGGTCTTGGAAATCAAAATCCTAATCAAGTTTTGGAGCTCTACATAAAGATTGTGGAATTTCTCAATCATAAGGTAATTTGTGGGGATGCCACAGGGTTGCTTCAATGGACTACACCTCCACTATGTGCAGGCATTATTATACAACTAGTCGCCAACCCGTGCTATGCACGGGAACCTACCTATTTATGTGATAAACTAAATTGATTTTATAAAATTTTAAATTGATTAAGAAACTATATTATTGCATGAATTGCTCTTGTATAACTTCAATTTGTGTTACAATTTGATAAAGAAGTCATTGTTTGAACGTGCAATGACTTACGAAAAATATTAAAGAATAGTTCATGACTATAAACTTATAACTATCGAAAAGAATCAAAAGATTAAGAGCTTAAAAATTATAAAAATATATGTGTGTGTGACTACACAACAGAGAAATATAAGAGAAAAATTTGTTACACTCAAAATAATAATTCATGGTTATAATTATTGAAATTTTCCAGATAGTTTTGGATATTACAAAAATATAACTCAAAAAGTCAGATGTTAAAACTTCCAAAATGCCAAAAAATATTAAGGAATCATAAGATTTACATCCTATAAATTATTGAAACAAAACTATATATATATATATATATGATTTTATAATAGAGAAATATAAAAGAAAAATTGATTACCTTCAAAAGAATAATACATGGTATAGTTGTTGAAATCTGCTAAACATGTTCAAATATTGCAAAAACTAACACAAAATATATGACTATTCAAAAGAGAAAAATAAGAAGAAGAAAAAAGTACATGAACCTATAAAGTAATTAGTTTTAAATTTTAATGGGTCTAAACTTTAAACAATGAAAAAAAATCACATGTTAGGTTGTGTTCCTAGCAACCTTGAAAGTAAAAGTAAAGGGAAAAAAAAACCATGAAATACCATCAGCCAATAAGTTTTAATGGGTTTAAACTACAAACAATGAACAAAAATAATCATAAACAATCATAGGTGCAGGGTTTGGTTACCAAGATCAGATGGTTGTAAAACACAACATTTCAAAATTGATTTAGGGTTATGCAGAAGGCAACATAAATGACAGAAAATTGTTTTTACGTTGTCTGCTATGCCAACCATCTAAATATATTAATTCCAAAAAAAATTAAATAAAATAATTCCTAGAATTATATGAGATAATTAAGAAGAACATCAAGCCCTTGCGTGGATGTTATTTGTGGACGGCTGTCCATCACTGCAATTCATAGACTTTGTTGTTAATAAGACAATCGAGTTCAAAACTAAAAGCAATTAGGTGGCCTTTGTACTACAGGATTTGTTCTCGTTGAAGAATCAACTTGTTTCCTGCTATGGCTTCAATTTGATATGTGTGTTTTCTTTGTGAAAATTTGAGTGAGTATGAAGGGTTTCGACCTTGGCAGAAGTTTATATTTGTGAAAATTTTTGTTATAGAATTTTCAAGCTTTTGATACATATATCTAATAGAATTTTATTTAAACTAAACTATTGTAATACTTGATAAGATATAAAACCAAAAATAAAAAGAATCTAAAATAAAAAGAAAAAGAAAAAGAAAATAGTGATGACGTGGAAAATTGTGGGAGCTCCAAAGGCTATTTTCAAGCTTTTGAAACATATATCTAATAGAATTTTATTTAAACTAAACTATTGTAATACTTGATAAGATATAAAACCAAAAATAAAAAGAATCCAAAATAAAAATAAAAAGAAAAAGAAAAAGAAAAAGAAAATAGTAATGACGTGGAAAATTGAACCAAAAATAAAAAGAATCTAAAATAAAAAGAAAAAGAAAATAGTGATGACGTGGAAAATTGTGGGAGCTCCAAAGGTTTCGGTTTTATATATATATATATATATATATAGATTAGCCACAAACTTGCGCGTTACGCATGATAATTATTTTTATGGTAGTTTTATTAAATTTTTTTTTATACAATTTAAACTAATTTAATAAAGAGTAATGTATTTTGTAATTATATTTTTATTCATTATAAGAATAATCATAAATGTAATATAGAAACAATCATAAATCATAAATTTAATAATTTTTGTCGTACTAAAATGAAAAAAAAAATACAATTTTTCTAAAAAAATTCAAAAGGCAATTTAACGAAAATATTTATTTTTTAATAAAAGTTATTTATAACATTTTGTGAATCATTAAAAAGAAAATAAAATTTAGAAATTATTCTTTTAGTTTTAAACAAACTTTCTCAAACTTATTTTTTATGCCTACAATCCAAAACACTGAAAAAAGTAACTAAAAAAATTAATAAAACTTAACTATGATTAATTGAACCAATTAGGAAAAAAAATTGTTATTTATAATCTACTAAGGTTATTTTCTTTGCGGAAATTGTAATTTCGTCCACCCAAAACATATTATCAAATAATCAATTATTAGCAAAATCTAAGAATTAAATTTTTATATATGCATTGTTATAAAATAATAATAATAATAATTAAAGTAAAATTGTGAAAGATAAAATTTGTCTCTCATCCAATAACTTCTGTTTAGCCAACCTTTGCTTTTCTCTAAATAAATTGCATTATAGAGTACTTTGTCTACCACAAAGGATTAAAAAATAAACAAAAATGATTAAAGTCTCATAGTTTAACATCTAAATTGAGCACTATAAAAATCATGCTATCAAATTACAGTAGCTACCAAATTAAATTATCCAAATCATGCTATGTATTAGAATAATATTATATTTTTATATTTAATCCTTTATAATGCAATAGGATAACATTTAACAATCAAAGAGAGAGAGAGAGAGAGAGAGAGAGAGAGAGAGAGAGAGAGAGAGAGAACTGAATCGCATTAACCTAAAGTAGATTAAAGAATATAAAAAATTATCAACCTAAAGTGAAGATGCAAGAAAAATAAAAAATAAAAATCCACTCAAAAATTGTGTGTGTGTGTGTGTGTGTGTGTGAGAGCGAGAGAGAGAGAGAGAGAGAGAACCTTTTTTTTGTAAGGAAAAACTATGCATGGAATGAATGAGATAGTGACAAATTTATAGTAAGAAAGTGTGAATAAGAAGAGACAAAAATAGAGGAAGATGAAGGGAAAGTTGAAGAATGATATTAATGTAGAGAGTAGTGGGGAGATGAGAAGGTGAGAGAATGAGAGAAGGAGAAAGGTTAGAGAAGTAGTGGGGAGATGAAAAGGTAAGGGAGGAAGAAAGGTTGGAGAAGTGTAAATATGAAAAAAAAAATTATAAATAATTATAAGAAAATGGAAAAAAAAAAAGAAAAAAAAAAAAGAAAGATGATGACGTGGACGTTGAAGTGGCTCAACGTGAGCGCAGCAGCATTAAACGCTACGCTTCAGCTTTTAGTAATATATTGATTGATTGATTGTTATAAAATAATAATAATAATAATTAAAGTAAAATTGCGAAAGATAAAATTTGTCTCTCATCCAATAACTTTTGTTTAGCCAACCTTTGCTTTTCTCTAAATAAATTGCATTATAGAGTACTTTGTCTACCACAAAAGATTAAAAAATAAACAAAAATGATTAAAGTCTCATAGTTTAACATCTAAATTGAGCACTATAAAAATCATGCTATCAAATTACAGTAGCTACCAAATTAAATTATCCAAATCATGCTATGTATTAGAATAATATTATATTTTTATATTTAATCCTTTATAATGCAATAGGATAACATTTAACAATCAGAGAGAGAGAGAGAGAGAACTGAATCACATTAACATAAAGTAGATTAAAGAATATAAAAAATTATCAACCTAAAGCGAAGATGCAAGAAAAATAAAAAATAAAAATCCACTCAAAAATTGTGTGTGTGTGTGAGAGAGAGAGAGAGAGAGAGAGAGAGAGAGAGAAAGAGAGAGAGAACCTTTTTTTTGTAAGGAAAAACTATGCATGGAATGAATGAGATAGTGACAAATTTATAGTAAAAAAGTGTGAATAAGAAGAGACAAAAATAGAGAAAGATGAAGGGAAAGATGAAGAATGATATTAATGTAGAGAGTAGTGGGGAGATGAGAAGGTGAGAGAATGAGAGAAGGAGAAAGGTTAGAGAAGTAGTGGGGAGATGAAAAGGTAAGGGAGGAAGAAAGGTTGGAGAAGTGTAAATATGAAATAAAAAAAATTATAAATAATTATAAGAAAATGGAAAAAAAAAAAAAAAAAAAAAAAAAAAAAAAAAAATGATGACGTGGACGTTGACGTGGCTCAACGTGAGCGCAGCAGCATTAAACGCTACGCTTCAGCTTTTAGTAATATATTGATATATAGATTAGCCACAAACCTGCGCGTTGTGCATGATAATTATTTTTATGGTAGTTTTATTAAATTTTTTTTTATACAATTTAAACTAATTTAATAAAGAGTAATGTATTTTGTAATTATATTTTTATTCATTATAAGAATAATCATAAATGTAATATAGAAACAATCATAAATCATAAATTTAATAATTTTTGTCGTACTAAAATGAAAAAAAAAATACAATTTTTCTAAAAAAATTCAAAAGGCAATTTAACGAAAATATTTATTTTTTAATAAAAGTTATTTATAACATTTTGTGAATCATTAAAAAGAAAATAAAATTTAGAAATTATTCTTTTAGTTTTAAACAAACTTTCTCAAACTTATTTTTTATGCCTACAATCCAAAACACTGAAAAAAGTAACTAAAAAAATTAATAAAACTTAACTATGATTAATTGAACCAATTAGGAAAAAAAATTGTTATTTATAATCTACTAAGGTTATTTTCTTTGCGGAAATTGTAATTTCGTCCACCCAAAACATATTATCAAATAATCAATTATTAGCAAAATCTAAGAATTAAATTTTTATATATGCATTGTTATAAAATAATAATAATAATAATTAAAGTAAAATTATGAAAGATAAAATTTGGCTCTCATCCAATCACTTTTGTTTAGCCAACCTTTGCTTTTCTCTAAATAAATTGCATTATAGAGTACTTTGTCTACCACAAAGGATTAAAAAATAAACAAAAATGATTAAAGTCTCATAGTTTAACATCTAAATTGAGCACTATAAAAATCATGCTATCAAATTACAGTAGCTACCAAATTAAATTATCCAAATCATGCTATGTATTAGAATAATATTATATTTTTATATTTAATCCTTTATAATGCAATAGGATAACATTTAACAATCAAAGAGAGAGAGAGAGAGAGAGAACTGAATCGCATTAACCTAAAGTAGATTAAAGAATATAAAAAATTATCAACCTAAAGTGAAGATGCAAGAAAAATAAAAAATAAAAATCCACTCAAAAATTGTGTGTGTGTGTGTGTGTGTGTGAGAGCGAGAGAGAGAGAGAGAGAGAGAGAAAGAGAGAGAGAACCTTTTTTTTGTAAGGAAAAACTATGCATGGAATGAATGAGATAGTGACAAATTTATAGTAAGAAAGTGTGAATAAGAAGAGACAAAAATAGAGGAAAATGAAGGGAAAGATAAAGAATGATATTAATGTAGAGAGTAGTGGGGAGATGAGAAGGTGAGAGAATGAGAGAAGGAGAAAGGTTAGAGAAGTAGTGGGGAGATGAAAAGGTAAGGGAGGAAGAAAGGTTAGAGAAGTGTAAATATGAAATAAAAAAAATTATAAATAATTATAAGAAAATGGAAAAAAAAAAAAAAAAAAAAAAAAAAAAAAAAAAAATGATGATGTGGACGTTGACGTGGTTTAACGTGAGCGCAGCAGCATTAAACGCTACGCTTCAGCTTTTAGTAATATATTGATTAGTAGCAATTGGACTAATGCGACCACAGGTAGCTCAATCACAACTTTTTTTTTGGATCAAATAAAATTACAATGCTTATTTGTGCTATATCTCATTTTATGGTTCCCATATGATATAAGATACACCTAGATGTTGCAATGTAAAGAATGAAATGCTCAGGATCTACTGTTTTGATACCATGTTAAATTAACAATTGTTCTAGAAGTTTAAACTAATAGGATATGATAAATTTTATAACACATCGATCAACAAAGTAATCAAAATCTCTAATATCTCATACAAAGCTAAAATTACTACCTTGTAAAATCTTTGCCATTGAAACCTTTTATAATTCCACTTGTAGTCCAACTTATTTTTGAAAGTCATTGCAGCCACAAGGGCAGAACAATGGCCTCGACAATCTGATCACAAAGATAGAGAAACAAGAAATGGAATTGGTAATGTCCAAGGGGCTGGGTTTTAATCCTTCCAAAACGTTGAATGAAATAAAAATAAATATGGCCTTCTTTGAATGGTACAAGAAGTGTTTTAAGGAAAAGGGAATTGGATACTATGATAGCTTCAATAATGGAAGCTCCCAAACTGATATCGAGGTGGTAAAGTTTAAGACAATCCTCACTCCTTACTGGGAAGGAGAGGTCGATGAAGCAGAGAAAAAGCCCCAGAAAGAAGGTGCACCCTTTCGTACCGGATGGCTCGGTGCAGGAACAAATTTTCGACGTATGATTGAACCGCTGGATATAGCTGAATACTACAATAAGGGTCTAAAAGACTACATAAACCAAGGAAGGCCTAAACGTTACAAACAATTGGAGCAATGGCTTAAAGAAACAGAGAAACCTGCAAGCAATCTAAGTCAGTTGAAGAAGCAAAACGTGGCTTCTAGTCTAACGGAGGATTCTTGTTTTTGGGCACATGTTGAGGAGGCTCGAATTTCATGCAAATTGTTGAGCAGCAAAGAATCAAGTACTGGGGAGAACATTGTTTTGAGTTTGATGAAAAAGTATGAAGTATGTTTTGAGTACTGAGTTTGAAAACTATGTTTTGAGTTTGATGAAAAACTATGAAGTATCGCCTGAGATTTTCTTGCCGCAGAGCAGCTTCATGCTGTGGTGGAAAGAGTATGAGGAAATCATAAGAAAAGGAATTATGGGAGCTTCTTATTATTCACCTCTCACTGACTTAATGAAGAATCGCAGTTATCAAAACTATGCTACTGGCGACCTAGAGATTCCCTGAATTTGTATACGTATCAAACATTTCAAATCTATGTGTAATGTGTGCACTTGCCTTCAAACTTGTATGGTATTCTGAAATCATTTCCCAATAAATTGTAGAGACATCATCATCTTTTTCCCAATAAATTGAGTTGGATACTTGGATGTATTTAGATGAAAACACTTTTAGTCATCATTATCAAAGGATTTTTTTTTTTTTTTTTTTTTGGCATTGTTTAATATTCGTCTCTCACAGCAAGGAAAGGCCACTCTATTTTCTATACCATTGAAATAGCCTAGCATAATTCTCCTCAACAAGATCATTCATGATTTGCTAATACTTCTACATTTTTCATTTAATATTCATAATTGGGTAGTTGGGAAAATATTGGAAATTAATCAACAAAAGTCAAAAATAGGATTTTGAGAGTGAAAGGAGCAATTCATATAGGGAGTAGGTTGCCTCTTGTTTAGAAATAAGTCCAAATTGTTACCGGTAGTCAACATATAAAAATCATAGGTTCACTATCATTTACACTTTTGCTCGCTTTAAACCAACCCAAAAAATAAATGCAAATATTTTTGTGCATAATAAAAAAACTTTAGGATAATTTATGTATTTAGTATCTATCTTTTACGTTATATTTCAATTTAATTTCTAACATTTCAATTGTGTCAATTTGGTCTCTAACATTTTAGTGTCATGTCAATTTAGTCACTACCGTTATCTTTTCGATGAAAATTGTTGGCATGACAAACGATCAAAATAAAAATTTAGTTTATTGCCACATCAACTGACCAAATACGTATTTTATCCAAATAACTTTAACAATAATTGTATTTTTATGCATAATAAAAAGGGATAATTGTTAAAAAGTTGTCAAAATTTTAATTTTTTTCTCATAATTTTTTTTTTTTTAAATATATCATAAATCAATACTCTTATGATATTCGTTAACTTTTCCCTAATAAAAATAGTGTCAATTGTGGATTATGCGAGAGTGATATCACTTAAATCATAACTTACAGTCTTAACTTCTTATAAAAATAATTGTATAAAAAAAAATTAAAAAAAAAGTTGTGTCCTTAGGTAATGCTATGGAAAGAGAGAGAAGGAAAAAATAAATAAATAAATAAAACAAATTTTTAGTATATAAAAAAAGACCTCATTCCATTTGAAGACCCTATTTAACCATCCACAATCACCCATAAGATTGGAGTTCTGTCCTAAACGAATAAACAAGCCTTTAATCCAACAACCATCATGGTCCCGCATAAGGCCACCAGTCCCTAAAAAGGGCTTGGGTTCACATATTTTAGTTGTGGAGCCCAAGAAATGAAAGACGGAAAATTGATAGGCTAAAATGCTAAACAACATAATTCTTTAGCATATAAATGGTCTTTTTCTTAAATTTTTTATTAGGAATCTTTAGCATATTGTCGTTGACTTCAATCTATGCTTTTGTTCTACGAAATTTAGATTACTCAGCTAATTTTGGTATTGATTCTCATCGATGTTATAACTAACAAGACACAATATATTCTATATTATACGTTGCTGATTTTCTAAGTAGATCGAACAAAGTAACAGAGGATGAGCCAAATTCACTTGTAAGTAAAAACCATTTTCATTTCTTTTGTTCAGCTTGTTTTCCTTCCTTGATGCATCATGATTTCTTAGCTTTTTTGTTTCTTGATGACAGATTTAGCAGCGGGTTAGAGTTGGCAAATTTGGTGGTCAGCTCTGGTGTCCTGTACCATTCTTGGGCTGCAGTTCGGGACCTGTACAGTGAAATCAATCAAAATGAACAGCAATCTTTGTCAGTAAGATACAAAGTTTCTCAGCAACCAAACAGTACCACCATAGCTTTCTTTACTTGGCCTGCTTGTTCCAAAGACTATATTATTCAGGGTGGAGGAGGAGAGGATTTGGTTTCATCATCAACTCTAAAGGAGTCTTTTCCTCTCTTTGAATTCCTGTGCACCAAAACCAACCCACAATTCTCCATTAACAAAGCTGCACTTGAGCTTTTTGCCTCCATCCGTGATAGTCTCCCCTCCTTGAAATCTCAGGTACCTCTATGCCCTGAAAATTCTTTCCTTTTTTTCTTTTCTTTTTTTCTTTTTTGACAAAAGCTTAAAGTATGAACTGCAACTGAGTCAATTGACAAACTTCTAGAACAAAGTCTAATTTTCTTAAACTTTCAATATAATTGATAACCAGGTCGTAGTTAACCAGCTACTTTTATTTTTTGCTACGTTTTCCCATTTTCTATTGTGTCTGCTTGAGCAGAAATGTGGTCGTTAGTACTTGTCAATGTATTATTGGTATCATCATCATTATTAACATGAAGGTTTAAATTTAAAAAATATCATTTCTATTATTTTTGGCCCTCTCATCCCGTCAATATCTCATGAGTGCACTGTACCCTTTTTTTTCCTTTTCTTTTCTTTTCGTACAGGTAATCATTTTGAGTATTCCTATGTCATTTGAATATATTAGGCTATTAGCAAATTAATCTTTTTGAAATATTGCTATATGGTATGGATGTGAAATATATATTTAAAATAATAGTAGGATAATATTTATATAACTTTCCTAATAAATTATGAAAAATATCTTTTTATATTTAAAATAATAGTAGGATAATATTTATATAACTTTCCTAATAAATTATGAAAAATATCTTTTTATCTTTAATTCATATAAAAAATTGACCAGTTTTAATACTACTTTAGTCTATACTACTAATTTTATGTATTTATTTATTTATTTTATATTATTTAATTATTTAAAATAATGACTTTATCACGGTCAGACTTTAAAGATTTTGAACCTTTTTTTTAATCTATTTTTTGAATAGTCCAAGACTGAAAATCATGATATCACATTACTATGTTCTTTTTATTTTATAATCATAGTTATAAGAAAATATACTTAAAATCCTGAATAAACAAATGAAAAAAAAAATATATAAATATATATATATATATATATATATTGTGGGGCCCAATAATTTGTGGCCCTGGCCCACTTTTGCATTGGGATCCAAGGCCCGAGCCGAGGAGGGATATAACCGAAGACATATAATAAAAGTCCAAGTAACCTTGAGACATAGCCGAGAACGACTTTGTCCTCGGCATCCCCGAGGCCCACCTGAAAGAAAGGGCAAGGACGATATAGGAACAGTTTTGGGAAAAATCTAAAATATCTGCGTTGATAGAAAAAGGATCCCTGGACAGTATGGCGACAAAGGGCGAAGGGAAAGCTACCATTACTGCCATTGAATACTCTGCACCTGACAGGATCATACTCTTCAGTTTTTACAACCACCCCCAACCACTTTGGGTATGGGCTGATGTGACAAGTATCAGTCCTGGAAAGTCGAACCTACACGTGGACGTTGGAGAGAGGGGTAAAGGTTAGTATAAAAGGAGAAGTAAGCAGTCCAGAAAAAGGGGCTGGGAAAAAAGGCCAAGAACCAGAGCCTCCCAGACCGTATCGGGGAGAAAGACTCCTCGAACGAACATGGTTTAATTCTATATGAACACCACGACTAACCATCGTCCGGTGACCAAGGCCTACCCTTTCAAACCCACGCTCTACAAATCATATTGTTTGGGCCTTTTTACGCGCAAACCCAATATCATTTTGTGGTCATTACAAATTGAGTCCTTACAATTGGCGCCGTCTGTAGGAAAGGCTTGTGTGTTGGCACAGACGGTGGGTCAAGAAAGTCCCCCCATCACTTCCAACAGCCCATTGTAATATTCTAACATAAAGTTCCATTAGGGGCTACGTTTTTCCATTAGGGGCTACGCTTCGAAGCGTCAGTAGCGCGGATGGTTCTAGGGGCTTGGCCGAGGGGCTAATCCCCCCAAACCAATGTCCCACACCTTGGTTGAGGGGCTAATCTCCCCAATTACTTAAAAACTAAGTTTTTGACAGAACCAAGGTATTGCATGGTCCTCGGACTCAAACCTATGGGGAAACCAACTACTTAAAAACTAAGTTTTGGACAGAACCAAGGTATTGCATGGTCCTCAGACTTAAACCTATGGGGAAACCAACTACTTAAAAACTAAGTTTTGGACAGAACCAAGGTATTACATGGTCCTCGGACTCAAACCTATAGGGAAACCAACTACTTAAAAACTAAGTTTTTGACAAAACCAAGGTATTACATGGTCCTCGGACTCAAACCTATGGGGAAACTAATTACTTAAAAACTAAGTTTTGGACAGAACTAAGGTATTGCATGGTCTTCGGACTCAAACCTACGGAGAAATTAACCACTTAAGGAGAATTCTAGATTGCTCAGACCTACGGGTTGATTATATGCTAAAAGTCGAATTAAGTCCTAGACGGAGTGAAGATCCCGACCTGTCCTCAGATCCTCAGTTTTAAGGGAACTGATGCAAACGAGCGTTTAAGTTCAGTACGATCGTACTTCAATCCTCGGACCGGATGCCAAAAATAGCTAAGGTTAGGAAGGATATTAAGAAGGTGGCAAAGCACCCTCATACTTGGCGACCCGCATGGGTAGCTCATTTTGGGTTACCCCTCCTCGGATGATTACCTCCTACACAGTACCGAGAATTCAGTTGTCATCTTGGTTAGTCTTGGGTATGTAACCTTTTTCAGGTCGGCATTATTGTGCCGAACAATTTCAATAAGCTCGAAATAATATCTTTTTCTTAAATAAGGGCCTCGGCCCTAGATATCATTTTTTTTTAGGTCGACATTATTGTGCCGAATAGTTTCAATAAGCTCATAAAGATATCCTTTTCTTAACAAGGGTTTCAGCCCTAAGTATAGTTCAGAATGCAAAAAAAAAAAAAAAAAAAAAAAAATTTTAAAAAATAAAAAAAAATCATATAATAGCACATCCATTCACAGCATAACTATTGTAGAAAAGAAAGAATACATAGAATAAAATAACATCAACTTTTATTAATATAAAAAAGTAGTACAGCGTACAATGAGGAGTTTAAACAAGCCTATACAGGAAGTTAATTACAAAAGCGAAAATGAAAAGAAAGTACACAATGAAACGACGAATCTTTCTAAACTCTGCTTCAGTAGCAATCGTGTATGAGAGGGTGATCCCCTTTGATGGATGAGGAGAAGAAGAGGAAGAAGTAAAAGCACCAAGATGGATCCGGTGATGGGAAAGAAGAAGAAGGGGAGGCAAAAGGAGGCACCAGTGAAGGAAGAGAGGAAGAAGCAGGGATACTTAATCCCTACGTCAGCCCTGACTACTAACACGCTGGTACCATATTAGCTATGCTCGAAAGAGAGCGGATGATACTGATGATAAGCAACCCCAGCTCAGTTGCACCAAAAATTTGATGCGGTTAACACCTGCTTCGAATTTTGGCTGAAGGAAGGTGAAAAATATCTTGAGTCTCTGCCTACCCTGTCCTGACCAAGCCATCTTAAGTTTCGGAGGGACATGGTGCTTCTGGAGAGGGTGTGGTTCCTTCACCCCCGCTTTCACCTCAGACATATCACACTCTAAGGTTTGATTGTTCTAATAAGGAAAACCTTGAGTGTAGCTTGAGGTTTAAGGCTTTAGAAAGGTTAAAGTGTCTCTATGTAAAGGAAGTACCCTCTTGCCTTGCTTCTTATATGGAAGGTAAGTTCAGTGGCATTTAATCCATACAGATTTCCAAGAAGAGCTGTAAACGAGATAGTGTCCATTCAACTCCCCAACGCCATCTATAACCGTCAGATCTGATTGGCCTCGTAAAGGGAAGTTATTAAAGACGCACCTCGTACACGGAAACGGTAGGAGCGCATTGTGAGTAAATCTAAAAGAATGTCTCGTAACCCGGCGCATTTTCTAGGCAAATGAAGAGACACCGACATTAATGAAGGACAAAGCTGGGCAAGCCATGATACCGGCCCGACACCATTAAAACCCTCCTTCCCGACCAAGAGGTCGGGCAGCAGGATTTTGAGGGGCTATTATGGGGCCCAATAATTTGTGGCCTGGACGCAATAATTTGTGGCCTTGGCCCACTTTTGCATTGGGATCCAAGGCCCGAGCCGAGGAGGGATATAGCCGAGGACATATAATAAAAGTCCAAGTAACCTTGAGACATAACCGAGGACGACTTTGTCCTCGGCATCCCCGAGGCCCACCTGAAAGAAAGGGCAAGGAAGGTATAGGAACAGTTTTGGGAAAAACCTAAAATATCTACGTTGATAGAAAAAGGATCCCTAGACAGTATGGCGACAAAGGGCAAAGGGAAAGCTACCATTACTACCATTGAATACTCTGCACCTGACAGAACCATGCTCTTCAGCTTTTACAACCACCCTCAACCACTTTGGGTATGGGCTGATGGGACAAGTATCAATCCTGGAAAGTCGAACTTACACGTGGACGTTGGAGGGAGGGGTAAAGGTTAGTATAAAAGGAGAAGTAAGCAGTCCAGAAAAAGGGGCTGGGGAAAAAGGCCAAGAACCAGAGCCTCCCAAACCGTATCGAGAAGAAAGACTCCTCGAACGAACATGGTTTAATTCTGTATGAACACCACGACTAACCATCGTCTGGTGACCAAGGCCTAGCCTTTCAAACACACGCTCTACAAATCATATTGTTTGAGCTTTTTTACGCGCGAACCCAATATCATTTTGTGGTCGTTACAAATTGAGTCCTTACATATATATATATATATAGAATTACATATTACAAACTTGATTGAATATTTTTTATTAGGATACTTATGCTACCTCATATAATTTCACAAGATATTGTTAAAAAAATAACTAATTGAGCATTTAGTATATTTAATACATTTTTTCAATTTTTTGACCCCATTTTTATTTTAAAAAAGAGAAGGAAGCTCTAATTTTAAATAATTGTATATATTAGTCATACTACGGCATAAAAAATCAAATTGCAGAAAATTTTTAATAGATAAAAAATTCAAGACTATAAATTAAAATAAGAAAACATTGATGTTTAATATGAATAATAAAACATTAAAGTAAAAGGTATTAATTTTGATAATCTTCTGTTGTATAAAGCTTAGTAAAAATAAGATATGTATTATTAGCGTATTTTATGCTTTTAATTATAAAAGACATATTTTTAATAGGATTTTTGTTTCGTATGGCAAATGAGAGTTCTTTTGAGAAAAATATTTACTCCTTTTTTTTTTTTTTTTTTTTTTTTGGTTGAGAAACATGTCAATCATCTTACGTGTGACATATGCTGCCATCTGTGTATTTTATTAACTAGGATTATATTTAACATTTTGGAGAAGATATTATAGACCCTTTTTTAATTAATCAAAAGAACTTTAGTCTTTAAGAATGTCACTCATCCTATTATCAACATTAATGTAAGATTTATATCTTAATGCAGATTGATTCCAAACCAGTAATTATTACTGGAAACTCTCTGGGAGGATCTGTTGCCTCTCTATTCACCTTATGGCTACTAGATAAAATCAATTTATCAAGCACCAAAACACGCCCACTTTGCATCACTTTTGGTTCACCCCTTGTAGGTGATGATGGGCTGCAAGAAGCCATATCAAAATATCCAACATGGAACTCTTGCTTTTTGCATGTAGTTTCTGATCAGGATCCAATTCCCAGAGTCTTAATTTCACCCCACAATCCCATTGACTCAATTTACAAGCCTTTTGGTACATTTCTCTTGCATTCGGAATTGGGCTGTGCTTGTTTTGAGGATTCTCAATCCATTTTGGACTTGTTGACAGCAACCTACCTAGAGGGTCCAGAAAATCAAAATCCTAATCAAGTTTTGGAGTTCTATGAAGCACTTGTCCAACATCTCAACCATAAGGTAATTTGTAAGGATACTACACAATTGGTTAAAAGGAATACAAAATCATTTGAGGCAGGCATCATTACACAACTAGAAGCAATTGGACTGGTGCGGGCCCAGGTAGTTTACTTACAAACCTTTTTTATAAATTGCATATGGTTACAATGCTTATTTGACCCATTTGTCATGCTATGGTTCAAGACATTGAATAAAACAATGTAAAGAATGAAGAGCTCAACTATTAACAACTAACCAAAACCTCTCATATCTCTTACATGGCTAAAATTTCTACCTTGTAAAATAGCCCGGCCAACTCATTTTTATAAGTCATTGCAGCAACAACAGAGGAACAATGGCATCGACAATCTGATTACAAGGACAGAAAGACAGGAAAAGAAGTTGGTAATCCTGAAGAGGCACGTTTTTGATCCTTCCAAGAAGTTGAATGACATAAAAATAAATATGGCCTACTTGGAATGGTACAAGAAACATTTTAAGGATAAGGGAATTGGATACTATGATAGCTACAAGAATTCAGGCAATTTAAGTGATCTTAATGTGGTAAGGTATAAGAAAATCCTCACTTGTTACTGGGAAGAAATGGTTGATGAAGCAGAGAAAAAGCCCCAGAAGGAAGGTGCCTCCTTTCGTACCGGATGGCTCTTTGCGGGAACAAATTACCGAAGGATGTGTGAACCATTGGACATAGCGGAATACTACAATAAGGGTCTAAAAGACTACATAAACCAAGGAAGGCCGAAACATTACAAACAATTGGAGCAATGGCTTAAAGAAATAGAGAAACCTGCAAGCAATCCAAGTCAGTTGAAGAAGCAAAATGTGGCTTCTAGTCTAACAGAGGATTCTTGCTTTTGGGCACATGTTGAGGAGGCTCGAATTTCATGCGAATTGTTGAGTAGCAGAGAATCAAGTATTGAGGAGAAAGAATCATCAAAGCACAACCTGGTTGAGTTTGAAAACTATGTTTTGAGTTTGATGAAAAACTATGCAGTATCACCTGAGATTTTCTTGCCGCGGAGTAGCTTCATGCTGTGGTGGAAAGAGTATGAGGAAATCATTAGAAAAGGAATTATGGGAGCTGCTTATTATTCACCTCTCACTGACGTAATGAAGAGTCGCAGTTACCAAAACTATGCTACTGGCGGCCTAGAGATTCCCTGAATTTGTATACGTATCAAACATTTCAAATCTATGTATAATGTGTGCACTTGCCTTCAAACTTGTATGGTATTCTGAAATCATTTCCCAATAAATTGTAGAGATGTCATCATCTTTTTCTTTTTTGATTATTTTTCAGTTTTCCATAACTTTTCTTTTGCCTTTGGGTTGGATGTGTATGTTGGGTGCACCATGCACCATGGTCCAGCCCACATGAAGTTGAAGCCCATATATAATCCACATATGCTTACTTGGATTTTTCTCTTAACTTGCAAATTAATACGATAGTTTTATGTCTGCCCCAAACAAAAAATTTTGATTCCGTCCTTAGTTTAAGATCATAACAACTTAGAATGCCATCTTAGCCAAGATTTCTTGAAGGAAAAAATGTCATAATAACAATAACAACAAAGAAATCAAAAAGGATTATTGCTGTGTTATATTGGGCCAAGGGAGTTTAATTTTTAGGTATGGTGGTCCATTGATTGCCAGGTCTTAGTTGTGTGCGAACTAACAGGAGTGAACTATAAATGGAGACTTTAAACTAAACTGGTAGGATGGTGTACGTAGGACTAGGAACCACACGGCGTTATTCAATGCGGGACCGGCTAGCACATGCATTTTGGGGTTTATGCTTGTTTCTCTCTTCCATTGCATTATTGGCATCTTGCTGTTGTCGTTCACAACATGGCTAAAGGCCTCTTCTCTTTTGTTCTCTATAGAAAAAATCCCCCTTTTTCTTTTTTCTTTTTGGGTTTAATCTTTTTATGTTTGGAACTCTATGTAAAGCTCTCACCGACACTTTTTTGACTGAATATGCACACTTGTAAAGAAACCAAATGGAATGTTCAACAACAATATTCCACGTAACAATTGGCACAATATGTGGTTGTAGTTTAGGAGAAACTTTAAAGAAAATAAGTGTCAAATATACACGAAATTAGTAGATATGTGAGATGTAAAAATAGAGAAAAATATGTGCCAAAGAAAATAATCATACAAAATAATATTTACGTGGTTCAACAATTTATCTATGTCCGCAGAGTTACAGTAATTTTACTATTCACAGGGAAAAAATATAAGATGCGGCATTACAATTTTTCCCTCTCAAAACAACCCCTCCAAACCCTAATCTAAAAACCATGGTATTTCACTCCTGCATAGAGAATTCACAATGGGCTAACACACTGGCAAAAAATTTGAGTGCTCTAGCTTGGGCCTAATGTCCCAAGCCTCCACTTTATGGACTAAACCTCAAAAAAAGTCACATTAAAAATTGTAGCATTTTTATATCAAGTTAGGTCATATTCAAAATCAAACACAACTAAACTTCACATAGCCTAATAGTGATAAAGTAGTTTCAATTGTAAATTTTCTTTCTCTCATTTATTGTAAGAACAAAAATATAATACATTCTCCATCTTTGTAGCTGTATGGAGGTGCAATTTAGCAAGGGGAAAGATTATATATTTAGTTTTTTTATTAGAATTAAAAAAAAATTGGTACATATTAGAATTTAAAATTTAATATATTGAAGATAGTTTTTCTTATAACAAGCAGCGTAGAAGAATAGTTGAATGAATTGATATTACATGTACAATAGTAGAGAAATTTTAGGTCAAATGTATTGACTTTAGGGAAACATTAATATATTGGTTAAACGGTACTCAATGAGCGGTGAGCACTAAATCCTGTAAGTTTTGTAATTAGCATATTAAATGATAATGAACTTGGGTTCAGTTCTTTCCAACATCTGCCATTGGAATATATTGTAGTATTTTCTGCTGAAGCTTAATTAAATAAAAGATTAAGGTATTTAATTAAGTGATAATTATTGATATCTATATATAAATAATAATAAAAATTATTGTGTGTGTGTATATATATATATATATATATATATGATAGGTAGGTAGTTGAAGAGGGAATGATATATTTAAACCATAAACATGATGCATTGCAAAGAATGTCATTATTACTAGGCCAACTATTACTTATTTTTATTCTCAGAAAAAACTATTACTTATTTTTTTTCCTTTTGATAAATAAATAGATAGATAGAGTTTTCCAAAAGAGATAAATATATAGATAGATAGATAGATAGATAGATAGATAGTAAGGGAGGAGGAGGAGAGATTCAAATCAAATATAAACATAGTGCACCACAAAATGATGTCATTATTGCTAGACTATACTGAGTTATCACATGAAGACTCACATTACAATATTTTTAAAACTAACCTGACTGTTTAGTTCAGATTAATTTCCCAAAAATACAAAGTAAGGACCAAAAAAAGTATTTAAACAAATAATTGCAAGACCAATTAAAATTTAAAAATGGGCAAAATAGTTTATTTTTTAATAAAAAATAAATAAATATCTTAAACTAGTTGCCCAAGACACACTACAAAAAAATGGGGCTATCCCAGCATTTGGGGCTATCCCAGCATTTGCAAAACTGCTGGGATAGCCCCAGAAAGTGCTAGAATAGGGTCAAAATTCCTATCCCGGCATTTTTTTTCCCGGCACTTCAAACCGCCGCGCAATGACAATCGGTATAGCGTTGTCAAACCTATACCAGCGCTTTTCAAAAGCACCGGGATAGGTCTCGGCACTTTCAAACCCTATTCTAGTGTTTTTATTTGTGTTGGGACAGTCCTAACGGAAATATGAATATAACCTATACCAACGCTTTTGAAAGCATTGACACAGGCAGTATCTATTCCAGCGTTCTCAAAAGCGTTGGTATAGGTCTGCAATGAATATAATTAAAAATGCCTATACCAGCACTTTTGAAAGTGCTGGCATAGGCAATACCTATACTAGCGTTCTCAAAAGTGCTGATATAGGTCTTGAATGAATATAATTTAAAATACCTATACCACCGCTTTTAAACCACCAGAATAGGTTCTGCCTATGCCAGCGCTTTCAAAAGCACTGGTATAGGGCATATGCCCAAAGCGCTGGTATAGGGCATATGCTCATACCCTATTCCAACGGTTTTCAAAGCGCCGGAATAGGTCTTTTTTTTATTTTTATTTTTTAAATTTCTTTAGCACCTGTAATATATCTACAATACATATTTTCCAATACCTATTTTATAGTAACTATAATAAACCACAATTCATATTTTCCAATAGCAAATACAATACCACATTAAATAAAGAAACTAAATATATTTAATTACATCATATCAACAATTACATCCCAAATGTCTAGAATGTTATACACAAAATAATACATTCCAAGTGTCTAGAATGTTATGAACAAAATAATACATTCTACACAATTATGTAGAATGTCCTATACAAAAGAATACATTCTAACTATATAGAATGTCCTGGACAAAAGAATACATTCTAATTGTCTAGAATGTTATAATAAAGTTTCCAACTATGATGTGTATATATAAATAGGCGAAAACCACATTTTCGTCCCTATATTTTCACGCGATTCCCACTTTGGTATCTAACTTTTTTTCCACCGCTTCTAGTCCCTATTTTGGAAAAAGCGTCTCATTTTTGTCCCTATCGTTACATCAGTAGTTATTATTTAATTATTTAAATAATAATTGTTCTTCATGTTCTTCCCCCAAGAACATAGTTGCCCAGAAAATAAGAAATTCAAGATTTTCGTCTCTTTTCTTGCATTTTCTTAGCATCCAAACAAGTAAAAACATATACAAAACCATGATCAAACTCAGATACTCTAACACAATCAACTAACAAAACCCAAAACACGGTCAGATCAAAAACAAAATACCAAAAATACCAAAACTCAAAGCCAATCCTCATCAATAAAATACACCAAAACACAATCATGAGCTAGTAAGATCAAACCACAATGACCATCTAGGTTTAGAGAGAGAGAAGATCATATCTCAGTCAAGTTGGGTTTTGGCCATGGATCTTCAACCATGGGGTTTTAATGAAAAAGAGAGGATGAAAGACTGAAAAGGAAAATATTGTTCTTATATTTAAATCTGGGTTTTTTTTTTTTTTTTTTTTTGAGAAACATCTGGGTTCTAGGGACGGTGGAGCTGATGATTTCGTTGCTGATGAGGAGGTATTGGATCTTGGTGTGTGGGTAAAAGGGTTGGACATTGAATCGGACCCAAAGATTGGACAAGGTTTGGTTGGAGGAGATGTTGGAGATGAGTTCATTGGGTAACATGATTGAGACTTTGATGTTTGTGTGTTTAAGGGAGTTAAGGATTTTTGGGTTTGTGTCGTAGATTTTCACAAGCTTGGCTTTGAGAGATTTGATAAGCTCCACTGACTTTGATGGTGATGGTAGATTGTTTCCCAATTGACCATAGTTAATTCCTACCTTGCTCGTGAACTTAGCACTTGTACAAAACTTGGTACACTTAGATCTTAGATCTTGATTCACGTAGTTTTTGATTTTTAATTATGTTTTTAATTTTAGTTTTTTAAATTTAGGTGCTAATGTGGCATTTTTTAATGCCAAATAAATTTTTTTTTTTAATGGCCGCATCAGCTTTAAGTGTACCAACGGTGCACTCCGTTTGCCATCAATGCAATTTCTGTCTCTGATGTAACGACAGGGACAAAAACGAAACGCGTTTTCCAGGATAGAGACTAAAAGCGGTGGAAAAAAAAGTTAGGGACCAAAGTGGAATTGCGTGAAAATGTAGGGACGAAAATGTGGTTTTCGCCATATATATATATCAAAATTTGAAACTTTATTATAAATATCAAAATGTCACAGTAACTACTCCAAAATAGGTGCCCAAAGTATCGCCTACTGTGTATAATCAAATGATAAGCGTTGAGCATCGGGAGACTAGATATCCACTGCAAAATCACCATCACCATCCTACAAATTAAGAAACACAAAATGGATTAATGTACTAAACAACAGAGTTGGTAGCTAAATGACACAATATCACTAGTATTACTACCAAGTGCCACATTAGCAATTAAAACACACTCAAAATTTGAGATTTTAGTTAAGCATTCGAACATTCTGTTCCTTCAAAAACTCTCAAATTTATTTCCCTCCAAATGGTCCATAAAAGGCAAGCCAGAGTAGCTCCCCACAAAGTAAAATAAGTCTTTTTACCACACAGTCCAGACCAAATAATGTGTAGGTCTGGCACCAAAAACAGCCTTGAATTACAGTAAGGTACTTAGACTAGTATGGTAAAAAGTGTGGAGAAAATGTTCAAACCTTAACTCTAACTCTCCTAAAAAGACCCAAGCAATACATTAAGTTATATGAGAAACATGTTTTAGATATCACATTCTATATTAGCAGAACCCTTAAATAAGTTCAATTAAATAAGCTACATCTTTCAAACTTATTTCCTTCAAGTGGGCACTCTCATGTTGCCCTATCCAACTTATTCAATTCACTCATAAAGTCACTCATAATTAACAACCAAAAAACTACTTAGTAAAAGTGACACCACTCTTCAACTAGTACATAAAAGCAAACTTCCCTAGTATCAATCAATTACTATGCCTTACAAATCATAATATTTTATGTCTCTCCATCCTTCCTTCCCCTCTCTTCTACTTCTTTCTCAAATTCAAATAAACCCAATTGTCTTATTTTGCTATTAGGAAACTAATTCCTAAGTGGATGTATGGCAATAATCAAAGTTATAACTCCAAGACAATCGTCACTTGGGAGTTCTTAAGGGAGATTTGAAGGTAGGCAGTCAATCAAAATTATACTCAAAATGAATTTCTGTTTGAGAATTTTATGAATATTTTCAAATACAAATTAAAAAAAAAATAATTATGCAATTGGTAGTGACTTTCTTGAAATGTTTGTAGGAGTTGTCGAAAGATAACAAAGAGCGACGTCGGAAGCAGATGGAGCTGCATACGCTGGGATCCAGAAGCATGGCCCAAACGACGGATAGCATTGTAAGAACAATATTATATATATATATATATATATATATATTAATAACATGCTTAAAATAACAAAGCTTATATTATTTTGCATTCTAAAGTAGGAATAAATGTGATTTGACGCCATTGAATCGACACCCTCGCTTTAATATGTCAAATGTACTAACCATGTTGTAGGCAAAAAAGAAAGGCATGCAACTAGAGAGAGGTGAGATGTATGAAGTGGCATATTCTCACCATGATGGTACTGTTGTGAATGCCACTAGGAAGCGAACATTGTAAGTTTGTAACAAATTATATTAGTAATTTATAGGATTAAATTTGAAATTATCGAATGAGTTCCAGTTAGTTCAGTTGATAAAGTTTTATATTCTTGAATAAGAAATTTATGTACAAATCATGTCTACACAAAAAATAAACCAATTGATATATTAGTTTAATAATAAAGAATAATTATTATGGAATGAACCCCATCAATTTCAATCATGTTCTCTCAATAAAATATTAAAATCATTGTTAAAGTTTAAGGATTAAATTATAATTTGCAAAAAGAAAAGAAAACTATAAGACCATCCACGTATATTAAATTATATGACTTATTAAATCATCTACATGTATAAATTTAATTGTAGCACATTTACCATGAGGCAAATGAGTGTGTAGATCTTTTGGCTAAAAGGGGTAAGGATGAAATAGATAAAATATGAGAATACATTCACTGCCTTTCTTTTGTACATGAAGCTTTATTGCTATATATAATGGGTTCAAGCAAAGTAAGAGATTGCCCTTCTTTTATCCTCCGATATGGTTCGTATAATTTCTTTCCTTCTTATTAAAAGAAAAAAAAGTATTTCATGACTATTAGATAGGTCATATGATTAAAATTACACTTGAATATATATATATATATATATGTGTGTGTGTGTGTGTGTGTGTAAGGGCAGTTTTTGGATCCTAGACCCAAAAGGTAAAAGGATTACAGCCCAAAGAGCCCAATTCAAAGAATTTGTAGAGAGTGGACTAAAAACTAGGTTTTAACGAGTTGGACAACGCTCACAATGGATTAAAGGTTGAAGTAAAACAAAGAAAATATGTTTTATGCGAAGAATCCTTCCTCAACAAAGTCCGAGAAGAGTAGTTCTTGAATATATTTCTCTTGGACTTGATTATAATTACAGTTCTTGATGCTACTGTCTTTTGTCTTTCTACAGATTCTTCGCCCCCTTTTGTAGTCAGGGTCTTTCTTCTCTATATTACCTTGTTTGCTTCATCTCAACCCTCCACGTGTAGATCAAGCTGCTGGCTTTTATCCTTATCCCATCAACACCTTTTTAAAGTTTTTGGAAATAACTATAAGACTGAATATCACTGTTCAGGTATCACCTCTACATTAATGCGGCCAGAGAGTTAGCTACAGAGCTTTTAATGCGATGGTAGCAGCTTTCTCTTATATATTTCTTAGCTTCCCTTTGTCCTATTCCCTCCTGATGTCAATCCTTACTAGTAGAATCATTCGAAGCGTAGCTCCTGATGGCAGACCAAACCTTCTGACCCCTGCTCTGCTTAACTGAGGAGGCATTTCTCCTCGAACAACCTTACCGAACCTTTATGGCCAGAATCCTTCCACAACTCACCGATTGGTACCTTTCCGTTAAAGCCTACCTGTCCTCGGATTGCCAAATGTCCTCGGACAAGACCCACGGTCCAATATACACTCTTGGGTCCTTTCCCCCTACAATATATATATAATGTCTATAGAGAGCCTTAAAGCTCATTGGTATAGTCTGCTATCCTTTATTATAAAAAAAAAAAAACAAAGGTTGTCACCTTCAAACTAGTTTGGACTTTGGAAGAGTCTATAATACATTTTATTTAAGTTCCGATAAAAATTATCTCTAAACTGATTTGAAAAAAAAAAAAAAAAAATCTCTAACACATTATGTCATGATCTTTCGAGAAGTCTATAATACATTTTATTTAAGTTCCAATAAAATTTACCTCTAAACTTATTTGAAAAAAAATTTCTCTAACTTATTATGTCACGATTCATGAAGTCATTTATGAATATATAATCACATGACTTATTAAATTATTTAAATAAATCATATAGTTCATTACATAGGTTGCAAAACTAAAAATAAATACCAATAATTTTATAAATTAGGAACATAATAAAATTGGAGAATTTTTTTTTTCTAAACCAGTTGTTCATAACCATTTCTACCGATGAACAAGCCTGGCAGATAATTCGCAGCCAGAAGCTTCTTATTCTTCTACATCTTCTGTTTTATTTTATTTTATTTTATTTTTTAAAATGAACATATGCAGGGAGATGCATTCATCACCACAGCAAGATCACCGTTATTCCATGTAAACAGAATCGAATGAGACCCAATTAAACAATAATGTCCTAAAGCTGGCACCCTTCAGCAATCAGCATGATGTATCATGTGACTTATACGAATTATGCGCCAAAGTCACCGCTACCATTCATTAAGCTAAAAATTCATAGAGATGAGAAAAGGTAATAATTTTATTTATTTCAGGTTGGAATATGATTTTGGTTCATGTGCCATATTCTGTATTCGTACATCAATGATCAATCAACCATTTGTTCTAATTTAATTTAAAATATTTTTTTTCCCTATTTACTACTATGCAAAGGGAATCTACCATATATCTACAAATAGTAAAAGTGATGAATATTATATCTCTATCATGCTATATCAATATTATAAAATAAAAAGACATATATGTGAAAAAAAGAAAAGAAAAGTATATTAACAATTATTGTCCATATAGCAATGAACTAAGTTCCATTGATATAAAGAATAGATACAAGAAATACAACAAAACTAGATTACAACAACATACTGCAGAAAAAAAAAAAAACAGCTAGCGTTAATTATCTAGATCCCGCAAGAGCAAAGAGGTCACAATTAATACAGTTGGAACTTGGAAGAAATGCATAAAGATCAAGACCTGAAACCACAATGCAACTAGGTAATTCACTAATTCACCTATCAAAAAAAAAAAAAAAACTAGGTAATGCACCAACTAAATACCAATGATACATTGAGTTTTAACAAAACTAGATTCAAGGATTCCCCTTGAACAACAATGGGCCATGTCTAAGATAGAATTAATTCTTAAAACGAACTATGTCACCATCACGAGTTCTAATTAACTTCTCATTTATTGAGTTGTATTAAGCTTTCCTATGTTTTAAGCCGACCTCCATGAATATGATTGTTCCTTTGGAGCAAAGATGATAAAGAGCGGTTTCCCAAGCCACTATACATAGAACTCCCCTCATAACTCTTACCGAGGCAGTTATTTAAACCCAAATCAACTATCTCATCCCAATTGGTTACAGGTTTACATCAAGCATAAACCTCATAATCAGAACCCCAAATTCTTCTAATTAAAGAGCAACTGAAAAACAAATGATGGCGACTTTCAAGACAATTAATACCAAAAACATAAGTTGTATCACCTAAAAGGATATAATTGTATTCGGCCTACAAATGATTTTTTTTTTTTTTTTAATCAATACAAGATATAAATTCTATTTTAATATAATTTAAGTGTATATGTGTAATACTTCATTTTAGAGATTTGAACTCTAAGCGTATCTGTGTGTATATAAGTGCATATCTTCTTCTTCTTTTTACAAGATAGAAATTCTACTATAGCATAATCTAAGTGTATATGTGTGAAACTCCCTCCTGAATACTTGAACCCCAGCCCTTGCCCCTACACCTCACAAACACTTATATCTATGGAATGACCATCGCACCAAAGGTGTGCAGTGGTCAAATGACAATATCTTAAATAAGGTAAGAGCAGATCATTCATTTATTGAGAGAGAGAGAGCAATACTATTATATTAAGTTTTGGTTAAATTGCATATTTGGTTAATAACTTCTTACATTTGTTTCAAAAATATAAGTTTTGTTGTAGACGTAAAATGTTAATTCAATACACAAAAAAAAAAGTTAAGTCCACAATATTTTTAAAACACTTTCACAACAAATCATAAATGACAGATTATTATGAGAGCTGTTACTTGTGGGTAATAAAGTAATTTAAATAGTGAATTCAAATTAAAAACTTGTAACAACTTCCTACCTAAAATTTTTCGTGACAATTTTATTAACCCAGCACTTCTCATAGACAAAATGGATGAAACTAAGATCACTTTGATGAAGTGAAACTTATAACATCACATGAATTTCATTTATTAAGTGTCCATTTGGTTTGTTCACGTTTGCGTTTGTGTTTTCACTCTTTTGCGTTTTTGTTTTTTTGTTTTGTTTTTTTTTTTTTTTTTTTAAGTCTAGCGCCTCTTGCACTGTTCATGGGACATGAACGGTGCATTCAGGCTTATCTACCGTAACCTTTGTGTGAACAGTAATTTAAAATTATTTTTTTTATTATTTTCAGTTTTCAGTAAAATAAGCAATATCCAGCATTAAGTTAATATCTTTTTATGCATTGAATATTAATATAAAACAGGGTAACCGGCCAAGAAGTTGAGTAACTTGAGTTCCCCTAGGCATAGTTCCCTAAATCGTAAATCCCCCCTCCATCTAAAGCAGCCGCGTAATAAAGGGATAAAAATAATTAAAATGTAAAGCAAAACATGGGAACGAAAGCGCTTTTGTTTGTATAATTTGCGCGTCTCATAGGGACGAAATAGTGGCACAGCCAGCTATATTTAATGAAGCAGTGGGCCCCCAATGCTTTTCATTTAAATCCCCTACGGCTCCAAATTCATATACCCTCCAAGATCCACCAATACCACATCATCTCTCTCAGCATTACGGTCATTTCTTACCCTCACTAACACCATTTTAGTCTTTTGAAAGTAACCAAGCAAGAATCAACTTATGCGTGTCTTGCTCCGAGTCCCTGCATTTCCAACTCAAAATCCACCAAATCTCATCTCAAACAATTAAATCACCGTGGATTCGTGGACCACCTCTACCCTTACAGCACGCATCCCGTGATTTGTGCTACGCAGACCAACGCGTGCACTCTTTTTATTTATTTACTTATTTTTTTTATTATTATAAGAATCCAATTAAAGTATATTCTTAAGATCATTTATTTTTTAAAATATTTTATGAAAAATTGAAAAAAAGTTATAAAATATTTTATTTTTTCATAAATAAATTTTTAAAATAATTTATTAATATATACTCTAAGAACATATATTAGCAAAACCTATATAATAAAGTTTAAACTTAGTAAATTTATTTTATAATGATTTCTTTTTATTAGCAAGTTAAGACATAAATATAAATGAACTCAAATCTCTTTATCAGTTGAGCTAACACACCACTTCTTACACATAAATTCACATAATATTTAAGTGTCAGCTAGTGATTAGACTTCAGCACATTCATATGAGTGAACGATCATGTTGTGTCAACTTATTTATCAATTAAGATTTAAGATTAGTTTAGATTTGGGTGTAAGAAGGGTTGTATTCCATAAACTTTTTTCTGTAAGAAAAAATCTAGACACCTAGTCATTACTCATTAGTAAAACCCTCCCATCTACCCCACTCCCCTAGTTCACTACTCCAGTCCACACACAGCTCACTTTCCACTCTAGCAATAGCTGATTTATTAGCTTCTTTTTTAGATAGAAAAACCAAAAGGGGTGTCAAAAACACAATCACAAAATGGCATTTCTTCAGATTCTCTTTCTAACATCTCTCTCACTCTTCTTCACACCCTCGCATTCCCAACTCTCTTTAGACTACTACAAGCAAAAATGCCCAGCATTCGAGCAAACCATCCGAGACACCATAACCAACAAGCAAATCACAAGCCCCAGCACCGCCGCCGCCACGCTCCGCCTCTTCTTCCACGACTGCTTAACAAACGGCTGCGATGCCTCCATTCTCATCTCCTCCACGCCCTTCAACTCCGCCGAGCGCGACGCCGATATCAACCTCTCTCTCCCCGGAGACGCCTTCGACGTGATCGTACGCGCCAAGACCGCGTTGGAGCTAGCCTGTCCGAACACCGTCTCTTGCGCCGACATCTTGGCTGTAGCCACTCGTGACCTCGTAACTATGGTCGGCGGTCCCTACTACAACGTTCTCTTGGGTCGAAGAGATGGGTTGGTCTCGAAATCTAACTATGTCGAAGGTAAACTCCCAAGACCCACGATGCCCATGTCTCAGATTATCAACATTTTCAAATCTAATGGCTTTTCGATCCAAGAAATGGTGGCTTTGAGTGGCGCACACACAATTGGGTTCTCTCATTGTAAGGAATTCAGTTCTGGGATTTACAATTTTAGTAAGCTTTCACAGTACGATAGGGAATATAATCCGAGATTCGCTCAAGGGTTGCAACAAGCGTGTAAGGATTTTACAAAGAATCCAACTTTGTCAGTGTTCAATGACATTATGACTCCAAACAAGTTCGACAACATGTACTTTCAGAATCTGCCAAAAGGGTTAGGATTGTTGAGGTCAGATCATGGGTTGTACAATGACCCAAATACCAAGCAGTTTGTTGAAATGTATGCGGCAGATCAGAACAAGTTCTTTCAGGCTTTTGCTAAGGTTATGGAGAAGCTGAGTGTGTATAAGGTCCAGACTGAGAGGCAAGGAGAGATTAGGCACAGGTGTGATGCGTTTAACTGAGGTGGAACATTTTGGAAAATTGAAACTTTCTTTTGGTGGGGGGTTTGGGTTTTTTTTTTTTTTTTTTAATTATTGTTGTTGTTGTTGTGACTGTGATCTGTGGTGAATTGATTGAGGATCATAAACAGGGTGATGAGGATTTCGCTGAGGATCTGGTAATATGTATACATGTTTTTGTATCAATGTCCTATTGTCATAATTTTAAGTTTAAATTAAATATACATACTTATTTGTTAGTATTTTCTTTTCTCGGTTACAGCTTCTTTTGTCATTTTTTAGGCCTACAATACAAGTGGTGATCTGGGCAGAGGTTTTGTTTTTTTTACTATTTCCTAAACAAATTGTAATAAAATAATAATTTGAAATTTAAGAACATAGGATCTCTTTTCCTTGTCTGTCTCATGGATCTTATTTCGGTTTCTATGTTTGTAACTTTTGATGCATTAGTTTTAGAAGTTTTAATATATTTTATTGTACTCATTAATTACAGACTTTTTTTATTGATGAAATTGAAACTGGTAGTGAATATAGTCTATATTTTGTAAACACAGAAACCTAAGATAAATATGATAAAAGGACTAATTAGTTAAATTGGTGGAGTTGGTAGAACCTTTTGCCCTTGAAAACAAAAAATTAACAGTGTCATTATATTCAAAGTCTCAAACATACCAAGGAATTCAAATGTGTTGAAGGGCCAAAAGATTGGATTTTTTTTTCCTTTTCTTTTTCTTTTGGTTTGAGTCAAAAGTCAGGATTAGGTCCGAGGCATAGAAGATGTGCTGTATATTGGTAAGTTGCACGTTGAGACTGCTTGCAATGATAAGGACCTTAGTAGTATCTCAGGTGAGAAGGAAAATGAGGGGGGTCAGGGATTTTAATACTCTGTCCCAAACTCATCAATTGGTCAAGCTTCATTTCAATAATTGATCCACATGACTGGTAGATAATTGATTATGAATATAGGCTTCTGAGTTCTGAGGGGTGGAGAAGCTGTAATACAGCATATTAACTAATGATTTGAAGTATCTGCAGAAACGCCAAAATCTTGAGAAGACAGAGTCAAAGAGACAAAATTCAACTCAGTCAGTAACAATTTATCATTATCTTCCATTCAGAAAATCAAAAAGCATCTTCCCCTTTTACTATGCTTCATTATTATAATCCTGATTTCATTCAATCGATAAGTGTAAATGTGTAATTACTAAACTAGTTTAATCCGTCGCGTTTCCAAGCAGTCACCTTGACTCTTGAGAAGACACAAAGAAGAGACAAAGCATCTCTTCCCTTTTACAGTGCTTATAATAGTATAATCAACTTTGTTGCTTGTATGAGTTCGCTTGAGTTGGGTTTCAAACTCTAATAACTATGTTTTATTACTACACTAACTTTTTAGAATCAAAATATATTACTACACTAACTTTGTAGGCATTTTAAGTGGAGTTGAAAATATATTTTTATCGGATTGTCCTCAAATTTTTTCCCTGTTAAAACGTAAAGGTTTAGAGGTATTTCTGAACTACAAAAAACCTAGTATAAGAAAACCTCATTTTCTGTGCATACCAGGTAAAATATTGGCTGGAATCAGCCAATGCTAGGTATACTCATTAATTAGTCAAAATATTCACATCTCGCTGGAAGTGATAAGAGTGTGGTTGATGTAGTATCATTAGGTCCAAATCCATGAGCTTAAGCTTTTGGGATAAGAAAATATCGCATCCAACATGTATCACATAATGCTATTCCTTATCAGAGTGAAACAACTCCATTTTTCAAATTCTCTTCTTCGCAATTTTGTTGGCCTTCAAATATTTGTCACAGGCTCAAATCTCTAGAACTTTGGCGAATTTGTGAGATACTACTTGACAATGTTCTTCTAATTGAAATTATTATAGAGAAAGTGACTCTTTCTCCTACATTAGACTTCAACAAGAACCTTATGTGGTTTTTTTTAAAATGAAATTACATCAAAAGCAGACAATCTAAATGTCTGTTTCTTTTTTACTTAAGTTTTCTGGAAGTCATCATGATGCAGGGAAAAATGATGTGTTGTAATATGATTTAGAATTAGATGGAAAGTGAGTTTCTTAGAACACATTGATAGGTGGTTAGACACATTTGCAAAGAACACAAAGTTCTCAAATAAAAGCTCCCAAGGCTTCTTTCAATCGCATATACAAACTGAATACAAATAAGAGCCTAATCAGCTATTTATAGAAGCTACACTACACTGGCAGCCACTGGATTGGCTCGATTAAAGACTTAATCTGACTGGTAATTGGCAATCTAATCAACTAATGTATTAACTAACTGAGTACAAATGGATCTAAGTGACTGCTATTACAATAACAAGCTCTAACCCGCTGTTTGGACACAAGCAATAATTTCTACTAGTTCTCTTTTCAGCTACAAATGTAAAACAACTACTTAAATGCCCTGCATCACATTATCTCCAATTTTTGAAAAACAGGCAATCAGGCAAAGACACATATTTGCCTTCTTTGTCAACGTTGGAAGATTAAGCTGATGATGTGTTGAAATCGTTAGTGAGTTGTAGGCTCCAAGACGCTCTAGTAGGTACTTGTGGAACAAGAACAGATGGACCAAATAGAAGGCACTGGTGTGGTACCGGCTAAAAACTCTCCGAATGTCAAGTTAGTGAATGAGAAATCTCTAAGAACTCTATAGTGAGAGAGTTAGGGATTTTCTGCGTATCTGCAGAAAGAGGAGGTCTAGTGCTTATATAGTGGTGAGTAGTGAATTGAGATCCCTCGAAAGTAGGGACCTTTCCTTGCGGAGGGTATTTGGCATTATGGTTTCCGTGATCATAGGGTGTCTTTTCATATGAGAAAGATATGCAATGAAGCCTTGGTACATGATGCGCAAGACATTTCCATATATGAGCACCCGTGGAGACCATGCATTGCCATGCTGGGACCGTCGGCCTACCCAACCCGTCAGTCTTGCGGCCCGTCGTCACTTTATTTCCTCTCCTTTGTATGAGACAGTCAAGCCTCGTCGTTGGTCACCTGGTAAGTGCCGTCGGCTTATCAAGGGTCCCTCATTACCTTAAAGCCGAAGACCTTAAAGAGCCCGTCTGCTTTATGTGTTGAAAACGTCCCCATCATAAGATAACACACTGAAAATGTTTTTCTCCTCCCATTTTTATAGTGAAGTTGTTCTACTCTAATCTGCGTGTACTAAAAAGTGAAACACAAGACTGAAAATGAAGCCTTCTAAGTTTTAACTATTTCTTTTATTGGTTCTTTATAAAATAAGTCTAGAATGGAAACGCAATTTCTGGTTATATTGGACTTGGAACTCAGTTATTTCTCAAATGAAGATGAAACTCCTTTTTGATCAAATACAATAAGTTGACACAAGAACTAAAAGAAACGATAGACAATTTTTGATACCTAGAATTGATCATGACCGAGAATTTGATTTAAAGTTTTATAAACGTGTACATAAATCTTCCAGCATCTTGTCTTACCTTTGATTGCAATAAAAGCATCTAAACAAATATGCTATGGATTTCAAGGCTAATGGATTCATCAAATTAGGCCTCAAAAACCGCTAACATTAGAAAAGTCTATCACCATGCTTTATGGCCAACTATCCGAAGCAACAGGCAGGCATGCAAGTTTAAGCACTTATTATCAATAAATCTAGGAGACCAATTATTTTCTTCATATATATATATATAAATATATATATATATATATATTTTTTTTTTATAGAACTGTTGATATGACTAATTATTAGTAGTACATAATAAAAATAATGTTAGTAATAAACTTAAGTGAAAGTGTTGTTACTTTCGTTCTTAGTTAAGTGCTAATGTGCTATGCACTACGTGAGGAATACTTAGGAGTTAGGACAGCCCGGATTCTAATTGAGGATAGGGTTGGAAGTATCTTCAAAAGATGACTCAGTAGCTATGATGCTACTGGTTTAGTAGGCTCGAAGCTGGTTCAGTAGCTCTAAAACTGTCTTTGGTTTTAACCATGCGAAATTGTAGATGATTTGTATCAAGGGAGTTTTGTTTGTTCTATTGGTTTGGGTGTATATGTTTCATCTTGTTCTGTTTAGAACTTGCGTTGTACTTTGTTTCATGCCTGTTGCCCTGATTTTGGGACTAGAAGATCCTTATTGTATCATTTGATTTGTGATGTAAAAAATCATTTGAATTATCAAAAAAAAAAAAAATATATATATATATATATATATATTTGATTCAATCACAGCAAACCATATCTACATTTGTGACAAAGGTTGCCTCCAACCTTGCTCTTTTTCTAAGTCCACAGAGAAAAGAATGATTTGAGGTTAGGCAAAGCTAGCACTTAAGTGGCCCAGATGCCAATCCCATCAATTTCTCTTCCCAAATGACCCCGGATCCAAGAGTCCATTGCATTCAACATCCAAACCTAATTGGCCAGAAACATTTCCTTTCGGCTTTTCAATCAAAGCTGAAGTGAAAAAAGGAAAGGTCTAGTCCAGTCATACAGTAATTAATGTTGAAGTAGATTAGATGGCTTTATCTCCAAATTAACCATTCAAAAAAGGTAGTGATTGGCATGAGTAACTTTAAGTTATTTCATTCTTTACATACGCGTTTTCATTTGGTATCGAGCATCTAACAAGAAGTCAGTCTAAATGTGGTGTGCTTTTGTATTAGAACTCATTTTCCTCTCTCCTGTGTGTGTGTTTGTTTCTCAAAAAAATAAATAAATAAATAACAAGTCGGTCTAGCCTAAGGGATATCCTAGCCGCGTCAATCATGCGACACTTTTTAACCTATGTTCTGCTTTGGATGAACATTAGTTTGCTCAACTCTATGGTGGGTAGACCTTTTCTCATTTATTAATGATATTGATTGAGTGAAGAGTTTTGTATTTTTAGTGATAATAGTCTGCTAAAATTTTAGTAGTCTTGCTTCCTTTTATTAGAATGTATTTTTAGTGCTAATAGTCAACTAAAATGTAGTCTTGCTTTCTTTTATTAGAAGAGTCAAAGTTTGAATCTTCATTCCGACAATTAAAACTATTGCATATTCTATTAAAAACTTATTGTGTTATTTTTTTAATAATTTTTTTATTTAATAAAATAGATTTCAATGTATTACCAAACAAGAAACAATTTGGAATCCTCCTTTTTTTTTCTTTTTTTCTTTTTTTAAGGGAAGATAGAGGAGGAGGGGGAGAAAAAAACACACACATTTGTGTTAAAAAAAAAAAACAATTAATATCTATCATGGAGTGAATATCATTTTAAAACACATGCAAAACATGAAAGTAGGGAAAGCTACCTGAAGTTTCAAGCCCAAAGCATTCTTCAGTTGTCATGGGCTCTGCCACCTCTTGGGCCTTTCATCTTTCATCTATGCCCCCCCCAAAGAAAATTTTGGAGATAAGAAAAGAAAATGAATAGTTAGATTTTATCCAAAATCATACTGGAATTGAATGTTTTTCTTTAAGCACGCTCAAGACGAAGACTTCAAATATCATTTAGATGTATAATATGAATGATTAACAGAATTTATTGTGCAGATTTAAAACAATAAACGATGAGTATCAAGGTATAAAGTGAATAATAGCACCAAAGCAAACTTTACACCAATGTCTGAAAACTTTTATTTACACCATCACCACCATCTATGATTCAGGTGAAAAAAAAAAAAAAAAAATTGTTCACCAGAGAGCATGAGCATAAAAACAAATAAAAACATGTAACAAGGTCCAAATAATTACAACCCAACTAAAAAAAAATTAATAAAATCAAAATACCAAAACACTGTACTCAAAACTCATTCAGATTGATACTGAGTGTGACTCAACTCAAGCAAATCTTCCCAATTCACCACCTCCTCCCCCATTTCCTCCTCCTCATATTCCTTACTTGTCATTTTCATCATCTCCAATATTGTCATTGCCTTCTCTCTCACACACTTGCTCCCTTCTTTCACCATCTTGCTCAACACCTCCTCCATCTTAACCGCCTTTGCCAAAACCCTAAATCTCAATCCACCTTGACTCAATCCATACAATACACTCAAACTACTCTCTTTGGTTGACTCAGAGTTCAACTGGGTCCCACCCAAAAACTTGACCAAACATTCAACCGCACCCGCACCCAACATTGCAGCCCGCCCATCCGGGCACCAAGCCATGTTACCCAACACAAGCATTATTCGACCCGTCATATGACCCGGCTTAACCATACCCAATAGAACCGGGACCAACCCGAGTTTCACTAACCTGACCCTATTGCTCTTAATGAGTGAGAGGTGATAAAGCGCAATCACCGAGTCATGCTGAGTCCGCTCATTCTCTGACCTCAGCAAGTGCATCAACGGCTCTAAAGCACCCAACACACCAATTGCAGTCTTGTTGTCATCATCAAGGGCCAAACTGAAGAGTGCACCAGAAGCATGTTCCTGCGCCTCAGGGAATCCCCCCTTCAAAACATCAATCAAGAGTGGGACCATTCCTGACCGTACGATCTTCACCTTGTTGATATCCTCCAAAGACAGATTCACCAGCGCCGCGATTGTGTTCACTTGAATAGTTGAGTACCTGGACATGATCAAAGGTCGGAGGGCTAAGAGTAACCGAGGGGTACATAAGCGGACCCTACTGCTCTCTGTGGACCGTGTGATCTGTCTCAACGAAATCACGGCACGTTCGATGTCAAACACCTGTGGGCTTTTGAGTTTCACCAACAACTCCTCCTCTTCTTCGTTGAAACCAGGGTTTAGGGTATCAGAGGAGGAGGACGAGGATGAGTTGTTGTTGTTGTTGTTGTTGTAACTCGGGTGAATCACGAGTTGGAGAGATGGGGTCGACTCGGCGGTCTCAACTGAGTCGACTGAGCTCGAGCAGGAGTGAGTTAACTCGGGGTCGTTGAGATTCACTGTAGGGCTTTCTATAGCCCCTTGAACCAGGTTCTTCCCCGAGATTATGATCTGGGTATCTGGGTTTTTGACCTCGATCTCCATTAATGCACGGACGAGGTTTTTAGCGTTGATGGGGTCGATGGGTTTTGGTGGGTCTACACAGTGAGTCTTGCACCAGTTGAGAATGGCGGTTTTGAGAGCGAGGTTGGGGATTACAGAGGAGAAATCTGGCGTGGACGAGTCTTCTTCGAGAGTGGGAGTGAAGGATAGGGCTTTACAGGCTAAGACGCAAGCCTTTTCCAATGTGTGGCCTGAGGTGACGATAACTGGTTCGGCCATGAGAGACCCAGAGATGGGACAGAGAAACTCGTTTGGAGGCTCTTTTGATTTTGGGTTTCGAGGTGGTGAAGATGAGGACCTGTTGAAGAGATACATCAACTTCCATTTGCGCCTGGGAGACATAGTAGGAGTAGGAGTCTCTTTGATTCTGCCTTTCTCTGTGTCTTTTTCGAATCCCCAGTTTACCTCTTTGGGCTTGTGAACCACATACCTCATCATGCCCTCTTGAAACTCCATTTTCTGTGTCTAATTTTTTTACTATCCCACAAAGACCGAAAGGTTTCAGTTTTTTACGTGAAGAAATGAAGAAGCAGTAGTACGGAATATCAAGAAATGTTGCAGATAATGAAAGTCCATTGGGTTTTTGGGAGAAGGGTGAGCTGGAAGAACAAATTAAGATTGTGGCAGTTTGCCCAAGTGTTGATCTCCTAAAGATGAGAGAAGGTACGCTGAAGAATATGGTTGTTTTGACTAGACTAGGTCTCTTTGAGAGTAAACAGAAACATAGAAAGAGAGAGAGAGATCAGAGAGTTTGTTAGGATATAGAGAGAGAGAGAGAGAGAGAGAGAGAGAGAATTAAAAGAGAATTTGATGGGGTTTTTTTTTTTTTTTTTTGGAGAAACTATAGGGTTATTGTTGATTAATTCTTGCTTTTTTTTAGTACTATAGTATTGTTTATCCACTTGGGTTTGTCTCTCAGGTATTTACGTTAAGTGAAAAAAGAGAATGCCACCTCAATGTGTGTCTGTTTGCTTTTTAGGCCAAAGTTATTAGGTTTCACTCAACTTGCAAAGCTATAATTCAGTCCCCGGCTTTAAACCTGCAATAATGCTAATAATACGGAAAGATAGAAACGTTTAACGGCAAATATCGAATAGAGATACTATCACTTTGATTAATGTATATATTTGGATTTGGATTTGAGGTGATGTTGACTCATTATACATTTCTGTATTTCTGTTTTTATCGTTGAAACCCAATTACATAGTTTGATTTAACCATTTGTTTTGATCCTATATAAATCTTCTAGAATTCTTAGGTACTCTATTAATACATTTCTTTAAATCTTAATTATTCTTTTATGATTTAAAGATCTAAATTCTATCATGTCATAAAAGAATGGTTAAAATTTAAAGAAATTTATTTGTAGAATACACTAGGGACTCTAGAGAATTTAAATCCTATTGTAAATTAGTCCATTTACCACATGGTCTAACTTTTAACTTATTTATGTTTAGTCAAACCTCAAATTTTCAAATATAAGAATATTTTATTCTATTTTCAACAAAAATACATTAAACAAAAAACGAAATAAACTACCGTCTAACCTCAATGTATTCATTACCATATTGAGAGTAAATTTTTTGAACAGATACAGCACGATATGGAGAGTTTGGAATATCATAGTCTTTATAACTAAATCGAAAGCTATGAAAACAGTAGCAGGAAAATGATGATTGGATGGATCATAAACGATTTTGGTTCATATGAATCTCAAGATTTCTCTTGGGGAACTTATCAGGGTCATTATTCATGTTCATATGGGGGGCTTATTTGCTAAAATAAATTAAACAAGGTTACTCTAATCTGCACCAATAATACTTTATTTCTCTTTCTAAATTAACAAGCATGTTTTTTCTAATCTGATCTACAAAATAGAAAGGTATATATAAAGAAGCAATATTATATCTATTATATTTTTCACAACTGTAAAAAAATTTAATAACAATTGAGTTACTAAGTTGTTATTAATTCTCCTTCTCAAAAAAAAAAAAAAAAAAAGTTGTTATTAAATCTTATTTACGCCTATTTTGAGCTATTAAGTTGTTATTAATTTTTATTTAGATTTATAATTGATATCACTTTATTATTTACCATTTATAATTTTTCATTTCAATATTTGCGAAATCAATAACTGTGACTCTAGACTTATTGATTAAAATTTTCTAGATGCTTGCATGATAGGAGTTTACTCCGTGACTCAACAGAGGTTTGAGTGAATCCTGATGTGTCATTCTCTCGACCCTTCATTTGATATAAAGATCTTTTTAATGTGCCATTATATGATGACAACCCTCTATGCTTTAGCTCACTATTAATCCAAAAGTTACAGAAAAGGAGCTCTTACTTCGCAGAACACTTTTCTGTCCAATAATTTATGTTTTTGTGGGCTATTCTCATATTTGTTCTGACCACTTTGCATGGAGATATTCCAACTAGTAAGTCACCAAGAATACCATACCACTACATTTTTTTTAAATTAATTATCGAATCCTTAATAACTAAGTTTTTGAAGTTGATATGCATTGTACTAGTGTTCTAGGCTGGATTATATCTCCTTTTCTTTTTCTTTTTGGTTTTCTAATTTTCTTTTGGTTCAGAATAATTCCCTTTCTTTACCAAAGTGATTGATTCCATTTTGTTTCTCCACAGATGGCCCACCCATTCAAATTAAACGACAAAATAGGTAGATTCTCTTATTATATTTGGGGAGAAGTCCAAATTGTGTTGTACAAAATTGTTCAATTTTGCTGTGAGCCTTTAGAACCATGAGAGAGTCCCATTCCATAAGCACTTTTGGCACTCAAAACGACCTATCGTTTCTGCTAAAACCTTCATTTATTTTCTAAGAGCAATGATATAGTTTTTTTTTTTAATCCTATTTTTCACTGCTAAATTGTGTTTAGTGCAATATTTCTTTCATATGACATATTTTCGATACCACTTTTATTATATATCAATCACATCATAAGATTTATTGATTTTTCTAAAAGATAAAGTCACACTTAAAATGCAATTTATAGCCTTATATATATAACACGGTACCAGTGTACCCCAGGTCCACAGTAACAGAGAGCTAAAATCAAAGCTCAGAAAATCTTCAAAATGGCAATTCCTCTTAAATAAATACTGAAAAAAAATTATCAAATTCTCTCCAATTCTTGGGAAGAAATCCATAATATTTTAACACAAATTATTATTTTTCTGCTTTGGTTTGGCTTATAAAAATAAAAATTATCTGAACATTTCACGTGCAGCTAGTGATAATATAAAAAAAATCATAGCAAATACAGGGGCCAGTGTGATTAAGCACTTTTAGGCCGTAAAAGCAATAAAAAGGGACTTACCAATTTTTATATGCATGAGACTGAGATCTAGTATGTCGCTGGCAGTCTGGCATGGAACCCAATAGAGGCCCACTTCACAACAAGTCATACACCAGGAATTATTCTTCTTCTTTTTCTTTTTAGGCTGAACCTTGAATTATGCTTTTTAATTCTTTAGTAAAAGTGTCCAAAAATAGCATCTGGAAAGATCCTGGAAGCAATCTATTTCTACAATATTAATTTAATATTTTTGGCTATATATATATATATATATATTTTTTTTTTTTTTTTTTTTTTTAGATAGGCTATATATTGTTAAAGGCACTAGATATTGATATGGGCCTTGTGGGCCATTTTGGACATGAGTCAGGTCAGGTGTCTCTCACCTATTTTCCTAGCAGTGTTGGTTACTTATTGGGCCACATTAAACTAAACAAATATGGACAGATTGGGCCTTGAAGTGTTCAAAGTGCCCTCCAAATTATATCTTTTTTTTTTTTCTTTTTTCTTTTTTTTAATAATGGTCGATGTTTTGTGATTGGGCCAGTTTGACCCGGCTCATAACTTATGATCCATGGAGCATCCACATGGGTTCTCTGAAAAGATTTTGCGTGAATGGTCCTTGATGCTCTGAAATGATTTTGGCAAGATTAAAGAGTTTTTACCATCAACACAAAAATATACCCTCATGGCTGAAGAAGAAGAATCGGCTGGAGAAGAAAGGCCAAAGGGAAGGAGATATTTTCTCTCTCTGATGAGAATGTGAAAAATGAATGGTGGAGGAAGTAAAATTACGGAGTTCTAAATCGTGGTTTGGCCTTTAAATTAAGTTTTTATTTTATTAAAATTTAATGATAAGCTTTTACTAAAGAAACTGACAAGTATGTTTTTAAGGAAAATTAATTATAATTTACAACTAATAATTTCTTAGATTAAGATTAGATTTTTTTTAAAAAAAAAAAGAAAAAATAGAAAAGGATAATAATAAGTTAATGAATATTAATAATTAAAAAAATAAAAACTAGACAACAATTAAGAATTTTTTAGGAAAAATTAATGAATAAATTCATTCCAAATTACATAGATGTGATCGATTTTAAATTACATATAATTTTTAAATGACTTGTACAAGACTAACATAGATTTAATAAAAACCAACAAATAAATAATGCAAATGTTAAAATTAAGATTAGAATTTAATATATAAAAAAAAAAAAGTTGAAAATTTTAAAAATATTACCATTGGAAGATTTTAAAAATATAGTTGTTGGGAATGAATAAATGAAAATTGAAAAATAATAAAAGAGAATTTTTTGAGAAAAAAAGATAGAATAAAAGAAATTTAAAAAATGAATGAAGAAATAATATGTAAATTAGTAAGTAAAAATTAAAAGTAACTATTTGTTAGAGATACACTAAATTAGTTAATTAAAAAAATAAAGGGGTCTTAGTACAATCTCAAAGTTTAGAGGTCTAAATAAGCTTTTATTTTTTTATTTTTTTAAACTATTATTTTTCTACTATTATATAAAGACAAAAATACAGATTAAAAAATATATACCATACGAATTACGATATATATACACCACCCTGTGACGACACGGCATACCCTCGTATTTAAGGCTGCTGCTAATTCCGCGTAGACACGTTGGACCAACCGACCAAGGTTTTCAAATCCCGTAAACAACTGGAATCCCAAGTCAGGTTGGAGTTGTCTTTCTACCCAAGCCAACTCCATACCTATAAAAACAGCCCCGCTCTCCTTATTTTGTTCAAACATCCTTAAAAAGTTTAAACAAACAAAGCAAAGGAGAATTCCACAGCCAGAAAGAAAAATTCAGAGGAGAAACAAATAATAACACAGGAAGCATGGGAGGAGGAACAGAAGCTTTTCCTGATTTGGGTCAACATTGCCAAAACCCAGATTGCAATCAACTCGATTTTTTACCTTTCAAATGCGACGGTTGTCAAAAGGTATACACTTTTTCATCCATAGCTTCCTCTATTTCATGATTTTTCGTTATAAAGTTGTGGCCTTTTTTGGGTTTGGTCTTAAATAATATATAGAATCGTTGTTGTTGATGTGTATGTTTTTGTGAATATGTAGGTGTTTTGTGTGGAACATAGATCTTATAAGGCCCACGAGTGTCCAAAATCCGACCATAATAGCAGAAAGGTTGTTGTTTGTGAGACTTGTTCGATGTCTATTGAGACAACAGGACGAGATGGTGAGGACGAGAAGGCTATGTTGGAGAAGCATGAGAAGTCAGGTAATTGTGACCCCAAGAAGAAGAAGAAACCAACGTGTCCTGTTAGGCGGTGCAAGGAAATATTGACCTTTTCGAATACAAGTACGTGCAAGACTTGCCAATTGAACGTGTGCTTGAAGCATCGATTCCCGGCTGACCATGTGTGCAAAAAGGCAGCAGCAGCGGCTACTGTGGTGAAGGGTAATGGAAGATGGAATGATAGGTTTTTGGCTGCTATGGCTTCGAGGAATGGAAAAGATTGTGGAAGCAAGAGTGGACATGGTTCTGCGTCTACTCCCAGTACACCTTCATCTGTTAAAGCATATTGATAAAGATCGTATACATGTGTTTTAGATTTAGTTTTACAATTCATTGTAGGAAAATTATTTCGATAAAGATTATCTGACAGAATGTTGGTAATTGATTGTGTGCTTTCAATGATCTTAATCATCTCTCCAATCCAGCTAGTTAATTAAGCATCACATTCACCAATCAATATCACAATTGCATAGAACTCATGTTTTTTGCTATGTTTACAGCATAGTGGAGTTGTATTGGGTGAATTTATACTCCAAAAAGTCTCAACAAATTTTAACAAAATTTGCACCAGTGAACCCATGTTTCCAGTCAAGCATGCAGATATTATCATATTGACCTTCTCACCTATGCAATATCCTATAGATTGAATATGCTTTCGGGTTGGTTTGGATTAGCTCTTAGCTTTCAGCCTTTTAAACTATTTGCTTGTGTACAGTTTTCTTTTTTTTTTTAATCTCACTCATAAAGGTACAATTATACTTTTGCCAAGTTTCAATAAAAAGATAATCCAAACACAAACGAATCATTCCAAATCAATATGCAAAATGAGAATAAAAATTATCTTGATTAAACAAATAGTTAGATGTTTCACTAGCACAACCGTCCATATCCCATTACATATATAAACCGTTCCATTTTTTTCTCCAAGACAGATTTCAGGTTCTTGAAAAGCAACACACTCATATCCCCACCTAAAAAATACTTACACTCCCCATGCTTGTCTATATTTACTCGAGCTATAAGTAATAGATGTAACAAATAAACTCCAAAGTGCAGCCAATAAAAGTTTGCAGCTATGGTTGTTCTCGTCTGGAATGAGGCCACAGAGCAAGAAGAATCTTCTTCCTCGGTCCCTGCATGTCAAACAGCTTTTGTGAGAACAGATTAATTGTTTTCCATTGGACATCTATACATGAAATGAAGATGATATACAAGTCAGTTCAAGGTGATTGGCCCGTAAAGGGGCCTTTCAGCTGCAGTCAGAAGTCCGTATTAACACTGAGCTGAACTTATTTCCATACAATTTATTGGGCTCACATTAGACTAAAAGAATTTTGATCAGCCCCTACATGATAATGTTTCTTTTAGCTGCAGTCAGAAATCAGTATTTACACCAAGCTGGACTTATTTCCATACGTATCATCGGGCTCAAAGTAGACTGCAATAATTGTGAACATCCAACATGAACCGGGAAAAAAAAAGCCCCTCAAGGTAGAATAAGAAAATCATGATAACATAAATAAGCAACACAGAGGGGGTTCAAGCCTGTAGCTTATTTGATGCTTTGATATTATTGAGAGGTACCAATAAAGAAACTTTTTCACAGCAAAACAAAATTAAACAGTTGTCAAATTTCAAGAGAGTGAAAGCACGGTACCATTGGTATCCCCATATCTTTGAGGTCCTTATCACCCATCTGCTTCAATGCAGTCATGTCCACCTATGATCAGATGAACCAAGTATTAAATGATTTTTGTTTATGCATATCCCAGTCACCACTCTGTACAGGCTACAGACTGATATTGCTATTACTCGAAACATAAACCATCACAAAAAATCTATCTTGCTCTCTCAGAAATCACATCACTGGCTTATAGTATCCATTCAAAATATGGAAAGGTCAAACATTCACCACAGAAAAACTTATCCTCAGGAAATTTTTCTTTCAAAAGATTGGATAGATGCAGGTTACTTACCTCTTCAGCCCGGAAATGAATGCTATATTTCCCCAAACCAAGCGACTGCAACAGGCTAGGGACAGTGTGAGATTCCTCCACCTTTTAAAATTCCATTCAACAGAGCATGATTAATACATAACATTAGATGACCAAAAGCAATTATACACAACCATTAATCTAGATAACCTCACAAACACAAACCAAATCCTCTAAAATTTAGCTAAAACAGTGCAGCAGGGGGAAAAAATCATACTGAATGAAAACTTTTCTGCCCAATGCCACCTATTGGTGTAAGCTGCATAACTAGCTCTGAAGTATCAGGACCTTTGACAGTTAGAGGTCCTGTTGGCCTAGAAGCACCATCATTGCTTAAAAACCATCTAGTTCTTGAATTATCAGCTGCCCTTAGCGATGGTACTTGGTGCAGCTCATTGAAATTTCTTTGTGGTGAGAGTCCCCTAGAAGGTTTCAGATTTCTATTTGGGGATCTAGGTCGTTCTGTGGCTGGTGTTCGCCACAAAAAAGCACGTCCTTTTAATTCAGACCTTTGCTGCTGCATGTTATGCCTTGCAGGCTGAATAGTTTTTGACAACTTTTGACTTTGGTCCATCTTTCTTCTCTCTTCAAAAACCCTTGGAATTCGCTTCATATTTCTTTTGTTTATCAGTTTCAAACGCAGATCATTTGGATTCATCCGGGAATCTTCAAATGAATCAGGGCATCAGAGTTAGGGCAGTGAAACATATAAAGAACTAGAAATGATATAAAAAGCTTATATAATAAAAGATAAGTAGTCACCATGCACTCCAATGTCACCACGACCCCGATTGATACCATTACTTTGCTGCCTGTAAATGACATACACCCATCAATATTAAACTAAAAACATTTTTTGTAACAACTGAATCAGAAACATGGACAACTAATTCTCTGAATACCATAAACAAATCCATGAGCCCCTGTTTTAAATGAAATTAGGTTTCCATGAACAATAAGACAGGAATCAAAATGTTCAAAGAATTTTCATCACTTTAAAACTCATTAGAATTTCAAAGAAAACACTGCCCTAGACCACCTTGACCCTGGTGATGCTTTTGGAAAAGAAGCTGGGAAGAAAGCCACTAAACTCACCCCCTGCCATAACCAAGGTTTAAACTCCTGTCTCTTCTCTCTAATTTTGCAGCAACTGAATAAAGCATAAAGCTTCTCCTATTTTTCCTCAGTAATCATGAAAGGTATTTAATTGTCTCAACAGCCTATATGGTCCTAGCATAATGGTAACCTGAAATCCCTAAAACCATCAATCTAGACCATCATAAAATACTGGCAAATTATACTCAATCAGTTTAAATTCACAAAGCAACTAAACAACACGCACCGCTTGTTCGGGGACCAAAAACCATTGGCGTTACTCCTATATCTTTCTTCCCTGGACCATTTGCTTCCATTAGCTCTAGGATGTGCGTGGGCATAGCCTGATCTATTTCCTTCCCCCTTTACTACCTGCAAAAGAATTGAAGCACACAAACATTGAATCAACAAAACAACACACACAACGCAAATACAAATGAACTAAACTCAATCTAATCATAAAAACAAGTTACTTCTCTAAAACCCAAATCCAATAACTCGCCCACCAATTCACACAAGCAACACAATTAATCTCCATTTAACCAACAAAATTAGTTACTTCCCCAAAACCTGTATCCGAAAACTCACCAATCAGTTCACATGGTCCGACAAGCTAAGCTCAACTTAACCAACAAAATTAGTTACTTAACCCGAGTCCCAAATTCACCAAATCAACTCACATATTCAATGAGTTAAACTCAAATTAACCAAAAAATAAAAACCCAGTTCCTTCTCCAAAACCCAAATCCGAAAACTAGTCAATAAATACAAGCACAAGCAGGCATAAAAAAGGGTGGGTATGCAGAATTAGGATCACGCAACAAAACAAACAACTCAAACAAACCCAACAAGCTCCAAGTTAAATAATCACCAAAATAACCAACCCCACAGCTTTAGCTTATCAAATCACCCACTTATTATTCTTAAATTGCCAACCCCAAAAGCAAAAAAGTCAGCTTTCTTGTTTTCCCAGCAACCAAACAGACAGAAAATCATTAAACTAACTCAGAAAAAACCAAAAACAAAAGAACATGTATGTGTGTACCTGACCACCAGAGCGGCCGAGAGTGATGGTGACACGTGGCTTGGACATTGTAGAAGACCTGAGAAGTGAGCGAGGAAGATGGAAGCTTTGAAGATATTTAAGAGAGAGGTAAGTAGGTGACTGACATTTTCAATGATTTTTTTTTTGGTTGGGGGAACCCTAATTGCCGTGATATTTCCAAGCAAAGAAGAAGAAGAAGATGCGAAAGAGAATGGTGGGAACGGAAGAAGTTTTCTTTGTGAAGAAGTTCTAAAAAGAATGTTAGTCGAGATGGTGACGTGGGTCAATCAGACAAGTCAATGTAATGTGTCGCGAGTCTCTCGCATCTCCAATGTATGTATCAATAAATCAACAAAATTGGTATAGTTAATTAGTTAACATTTACATGTAACATATTGTTGTATTCAATTCTTTCCATTAGTATGCTAAAAAAAAATTCTTTCCATTAGTAAATATAAGGTTAAGTTGTGGGTTTTGATTAGCAAAAAAACAAAAAGGTTAAGTTGTGGGTTTCAGTTAACTCAAATGGCAAAATCTCTGATGATTGAATAAGATTTCTGATGTTCAATTCTCGCCTACACCAAAAAACCCGTTGATAGTATTCAATTACCGATTTGGTTTTTTTTTTTTTTTAAATCTTTTTTTAATAAATAATTTCTAAAAAAAATAAAAGAATTGAACTATTTATATTTTATTAAGGAAAATTATTTGTTTATGTTGTATTTGTAATATAAGATTTACATTGTAAACTAAACAAATGTGTTTACGATCTTATACTGATAATACAATATAAACTTATTACCATTCTTTAAAATATAAATAGAATTAATTTAATTACAGCACTTTCCAAAATTATTATTGAAAATTTGTTATAGAACCAAGTCAAATTGTGAAGAGTATATATATATATAGCACTCAAAATAATCATTAGGTTCAAAATGTACAACTTCCTTATTCAAAATATGGCACTCAAATTAGTTACTAAATTTTGTTTCTTTCAAATATAAAATAAACCTAAACTAGCTCTTGATGTGGGTTAAACCATAGTTTGATTTCAGCCCCACTTAAGGATCTAATGGTTGCATACACCAAAACACGTGGATTTGAAATGTAAATTTTGAGGAGTCAAAGAGGATTTATGGCCACTGCCTCATTTGGATTAAACAATAACCTGATTTAAACTGCACCTAAGGATCTAGTTGTTGCACGCACTAGAATACAATAATCCTTGAATTGAATGAATTTATGTCATTGCTCTTGGTGAGTTCGAATTTGCGACATACCCTACAACCTACGCCATAGAAAAAAGATATAGTGTAATAGACATTTGTAATGCCTCCAACCCCATGTGACAAGGGTGTTACATATGCTTATTGCACCACATACCCCCTCTGCACCAAGACTCTAATAATTAAGCCACAGACCATAATGTTATTTGTGTTCTAATTTGATCATTGCATTACTGTTTACCCATAATATAGTTCAAAGTCAATTGTTCATTTGTTGGATTAATTGCTCAATTTCTACTTTGTTAGCCAATTATGATATGTTGCCTTTTCCTTTTGAGAACCCTCCAATGAGAAGAGATCCAATTGATGTGCTATACCCATGCATATATTATGGCCAAAAATGATTGATACTATGTTCTTATTTAAGAAAAGTTCGTAAATACGTTTTGAGGATTGTCATTGCATTCACATAGAACAAAAGTCTTTAGTGGAGTATAACAGACAGGCACCAGGGCCCCCTAAATAATTCATTATTTCTGTGGTAATACCAATAAGATAAGAATATGATATGCCTAATGCAAGTCAAGGTCCTAGCTATAGTAAAGAAAGTGTCCCAAGGAGCAGAAAGAAATTAGCATTTATCTTTTGTTATGAACCCAACTATTCTTTTCTTGCGGAGGTCATGATAGAGAACCAGCGATTGCCTTGTTGGTGGGGTTGACGTTAAATGTCTACACTTCGGGGCCCCCAGCATTCCATTTTAAGTTCTCTCTCACATTTGTGGCACTGAGAACTATAGAGAACTATGCAAATTAAAAGTACATAATAGGAAATAGGAAAAGCCAGATATGGATCCTGATTAGGATACAAATATACATACAATGATGATTATTTTTTGCCTAATACAGGTAATTCACTGCTTAAACAAGTAATTATGATACACTAAACCATGTTATATATTTGCTGTTGTTGCTCTGATCTCGTCCAAGGCGATAGTCTGCAATGGCAAAACAAAGTTGGATTTGTACCAAAGAAAAACAATTCTAATTAGAACATGTATAACTATAACCATGATAATTAGAAGAAATTTAGTAGTAGTACTAGTTGCAGTTATTGCAAGATGATGATGATGATGGCGGTGAAATAAGCAAAAAAAAAAAAAATGTCTGTCTGTGAGTGCAGGTGCACCAGTGAATGCATGTCAAAAAATGAGGCTACTGTCTAATATTGGAGTCTTGTTTTTGAAAATTTTGATGGCAATCCAGCATCATAAACAAGCTTCAACATGTTAAGTCCAACCTATGAAAAGAGCTTAGTATCCTCCACCTTTTGATATAATGAGTATCATATCAAAGTAAATCTAGTGAAACAAAAAAACCGTGTAAACAATTACCTGTTCCTTGCCAGCAAAATCATTGTCAGGAGTAAGAAAGAGCATGCAGTGGCATTCCTTCCTGCCAAGGGCAACTTAAGATTAATTTGAAAGGCCAAATTTACACATACAAAAATAACTAAATAAGTAATTGAAGAAAATGATGATCTGCAATTGCTTGCAAGTTCACATATTAGACTTCCTGCCAAGGGCAATCTTATGATTAATTTGAAAGACCAAATTTACAAATATGAAAATTAGTAATTGAAGAAAATGATGATCTGCAATTGCTTGCAAGTTCACATTTTAAAGATTTAGATGGGTAGATAAGCTTACAATTCTCAAGCCATGTTCAAGAAAAAGTAACTTCTACCTCTAATAGCATAATATTTTAACAATACACACACACACATATATATTTTGGGGGGGATAAGTTAAACAAATACCTATTCCTTAGATTACAGAATGCAAATTTTCAAGCAATCATCCAATTTCTTGAAGAATATATTATAGAGATCAATATAGAGTTCAAAATGTTTATAAACATCATATGAGCCAAGGCTTAGACAAAATATATATTCTGACATTAACAAATCTTGATGCCATCAATATACTTTTATCATTTTGACAAAGAGAACCAAGATACAAATTATTGTATGACTTCCATAATGCAATACTGATATCTCACCCATGCATAACATTAAAATGACATTAAAATTAGTCAGTATTAAATTTTACTTGAAGCAAATCTACATTTCAATAAGATTTAACAAAGTCCCAATACATGCTGCCACCCATATCCTGAATTGGAACAGCTAATTAATACTCTCAATGGATATCCTTGTGGCCTCTAGATAGAATTTCAACAACAACAATTTTTTTTACTTGAAACTTTGTCCCTTTCTCTCACGTAACTCTTCCAACTAATTTACTGTGCCCAACCTTGCACTGGCTATGAGCTGTTACAGATACCAATAGAATTTAAACTGGTAGGACTTTTGCAAAGGATTCAACTGAAATTAACATCTGCTCCAAACTCATATTATCTATGTACTGTCTTGCTATTTAATCTAAGGGTCTGTAAGATAATTGGAGGACATTATCTTCCATTGTTAGCTCAATTGGCATCCATATTCTGTTTCTTAACAGTGCAAATGGTTTCTTTTTTTGGCACAAAAGGAAACAACCCTAGCCAACTTTTTGTTATATAGCATTACCTACCTACCTCTAACTCCATGCAATTGGATTTCTATAGAATCTAACCATTCTTGTAGCTAGAATAATCTAAACTCCACACCATAAGGCAGGGGAGACTTTGAGCCAAACTAAGGTGAATCATCTGAACTTATAAACAAAAAAAAAGGTTGAATCTTCTGTACTTGTAAATCTTATGCCCTCTCTAATGGTTTTATATCAAGTTAGTGCGTGCGTATTTATATACACATACAATATCAATCTCTTTTCTTAAATTTTAAATCCTATAATATGCTTTATATTAGTTAAAAAAGAAAACACAAAAAAGATTTCTACTTCTCTTGGAAGTATATCATCATTTACCAAAACTAAATGGTCCCTCTATCTCAAAATAATATTCCAACTTAAAAATATATAACTTTTAAGGAAAAGTAATAAAAAAACCCTCTTACCTACCCCAGTATTTTAATTTTCCAACATTATCCCTTACATTTATTTTGAAAGTGAAAAGGCTATCATTTTTTTTTTGTTGGTAATAAATACAATTGAAAAAGGCAATTATTTATAGGGAGTGTAAAAAATTATTCTGCACCTTTTTGACAATGAACTATTACTTAGATACAGCCAAAAAACAGGAAGTATAGACTATTATTGAGAGACAAAGGGAGAAATTTTTCTGCCATCACTGACTAAAAGTTCAAGTTTGACTTATGACTGAACCAAGAAACTAATTCAATTTCATAATTCCAATGATGAAAAGACTAAAATATATCAACATAAATCCTACATAGCCATTAAGTGCTTATATTTCATAACAAGCATGGTCAAGACATTGCAAAGCATGATTTTGATTTCCTTGATAGAAGCTTAGCAACAACAAGCAATCATCCTTGAAAACACAGGACATTTACCTTTAAGTTCATCAACTTGAGTACCAACAATCTTAAGCTTATAAGGATTACAACTATGATAAAATCCAACTACAACATTCAAATGCATGCATCTGTCAATTTGTTGCATATCATCTTGAAATAATAAATATATATTTACCTTTCTCTCATAGGAACACATGGACAGTTCCAAAACCCCTGACCAACCTCGGCAGGTTTGTCATCATAATGTCTGAAACAGAATAGGTGCATACTTTGATTATGAAATGAATGAATATAAATTAATATTGACCTTAAAAACCAGTTAGAGATCCACTGGAAGTATAGCACATACAGAAAAATATCTGGTTAAAAACAAGGGTCAAAGAGAAAATATTTACCGACAAGGGCATAGTGGTGCACCCAATGAATCTTTATGGTCAGCCAATCCCTGTTCAAATTTGAAGATAAGTTTCTTTTAAATATGTTACTACTAAATGGTTTTCAACAAATAAAGGTAGATGCAATGGAAAGACTGAAATAAAGAAAAGTAACCAACAACAAAATGAGTTCAACATTTAAAAATCAGATTGGAAATGACATTTTTCATATTTAATCATCTGCATTCTTATCAAGTGCATCCCTAAATTTAAGAAAGATCTGGTTTCACTATCCATGAGAACAGTTTGCAACAGTGCATCCATGTCTATTACTTGTATCTTTCTGATCTTTTGAGAGAAAGTCAATTTCTAGATTTTGCACAAAATTTACATTGAATGGTACAAACAGCTAAATTTGAAATAGAACATCATTTCAGTGATAGATATGATGTTGATAAGTAAATAATTTCATTGCAAAAACTTAGATAGTGCTACAAAACTCAGACTGTATACAAAATTAGGAAGCACAAAAAGAAACGAAAAATAAAAACAAATAAACAGAGTGAAAAACAAACGGCAGCAGCTAAGAGAAGCTCAAGGAGTCTGAAAATTCTAGAAGCCCCTCAATAGAAAGGAAAAAAGGAAATAGTCCCCTCATATAAGGATTTTAGAAGTAAGTATTTCAACTTCATCATGCTGACTTCCTGACCCTTAATCAAAGCACCAGGATCCCATTCTCTCTATAGACACCACATGAGACACAAAGGAACAACTGACCATATCCCCCCAATCCATCTCACCAATGATGTTATGCTTGTGTGTTTAAGAAGTCACCATGCCTACCTTATCATTCAAAATTATTTGATAGAATTCACAAGTTGGAATGTGAAGGGCCTTCAGATTATAAGGGAAACCAATTTAAAACAGAAGGCAAACACACTAAACTCCCAAGAATGGGAGGATCACCCTTACCGACAAGCAAAAAATAATTCAGTGCTCTAACATGAATATGTTACACCAAATAATTAGAGAACATATTCAGGGATGGGCCATAAGAAGTTGCAACCAGTCATCCAAGCAAAATACTAGAACAAGCTATGTTTTAGAACCCTCTTACCAATGTGGTGCAGACACAAGATACAAGGTTACAATCACGCATGCTTATGGACCACAATGCAAGAAGAAGACGGCCCCACTATTGACCTCATGGATGGAGCCTGCTAGCAGTTGGGCCTAAGACCTAATCATTTACTTTCTAGGATTGAAAGTAATTGGTTAACATTATCTCTTTTTCTCCTTGGTTTAGGAATTTCATTCATTTTCTTACCTGGGTAGCAGAATGATAAATACATTTATTCCACAAAGGTTACTGAAGGCTGGATCTCTTGAATGCCATCAAGAAGCAGATTATTCAAGGTAAAATCCATATATAGAGTGCTATATGCTGGAGGTGTGCAGTCTTTTCCACAAAAAGGTATTTGGAGGGTTAAGTAGCTTGTTTCTTACATGGACAGCAGCCTTAGGGAAAATTCTAATGATAGACAACTATCAAAGAAGAAACATACTTGTGGAATCATACTGTATGTGCAAGAAGATGGAGAATCATTTGAACATTGCTTCTAAATTGCGATATTGCAAGAGAATTACGGTCTCTAGTGCTATGTTTATTTGGGGTGCAGTGGATCATGCCTAGTGGGGTAATTGATTTGTTGGATTGTTGGAAGGGAGGCTTTCTAGAGTCTAGACATTGGAATGGTAATGTTTGGAATGTGATCCACTTGTGGCTTGTGCTTAATGTGGACCATTTGGATAGAAAGCAATAGCCATACATTTGAAGGAATAGAACGAGCCACAATGGATCTTAATATGATCTTATTACATGCCTTCTATGATAGGATGGCCGCTTTATGTGGTCATCCAATCTATAATTTACTAAAGTTTCTTGATTTTTGTAAGTTTAGTCGATTTGTGTTGCCTTCCAAGTACACAACCTATGTACTTGGATATGCTTTTTCTATACTTCTAATAAAATTTCTTACTTATATTAAGAGGTTAGTAGAATTAATATAATTGGTTACAATTGTTCCCTTGCTACGATAAAAAGTTTGGAACAACAAAAAGACTTATTACCAATTGACGGGATATTGGAGGTAAGTTGGCCCAGGGAGGAGAAAATAGAATACAATGCCCTCATTTGCATAAGTCTAAAAGACAGAACACAATATATAAAAGAATTCTTGGATAAAGGTTTGAAACCAAATGGGTATATGAGAGGCTATCCATTTTTGGACCTTGGTAGACATTTGGTGCCTCACTTCTTAAAGATCAACTCAGCCTGATAACCAGTTCTTACTATAAAGAACCTCGGTTATGTGCATAAGTGCACTACGTTCATAAAAATAAATATGCACAGTAATAAAGCAACTTGACATGATAGACATCCAGGTGTAATCATCTTGCTTATTTTACACGAGAGAATATTATACCTTAGTCTTGGCTCTGCCCTGAGATTTAATTAGGTAGGACAGAAAGACAGAACCTCTATTCTAAAGCTCAGAAGACAAAATTGAACATTAAAGAAAAAACAGATTTGACACTCAATGGCCAGTGGTAAGGTAACTAGAAAACAAATGTTAATGACCAACAGGATATCAGAATTCACAAAGCTAAGGAAAATCCTTCTCTCATAAATTTTTGATGCTATTCATCAGATGTAATATGCTTTAATCTAAAGTATAAAGTAAATCTTATTGCAGTTCGCACTATAATTCAAAATTGCAAAGCCCTTAAATCATGTTCTGATTGGCTGAATTTGACACTCAACCCACACTGGCGCAAGATGATTCCATGCCCAAAACCATGCCATGTCATATAACACAGGGGTGCAGTTACAAAGCTGAAATAAGTATCATAGTGTTGTAGGATGCTGTCACAGTTTCATTTTAGAATATTTTTGCCCCAGCATGGAACATTTCTGGTGCTTAAAAAAATAAATATGAAGGAAGAATGTAGCTGCAATGGGGTGAAACTCACAAACTGCATTGGGGAGAAACTCATAAGCACTAGAGCAGTATGTTATCAAGACCATACAACTGTGCTTATGGGGTGTCAAATTAGAAAATAAACAAATGTTTACTAACCAACAAAACACTACCATTACGACATGGGTTCGACACTTTAAAATGAAGTGTTTGTGCTTCCCGGTTAAAATACCTACCCAAGTTCCCCACTTAATATATCTCATTACCCCAAGACTCTCAAACAAATTATTATTATTGTTACTCCCTCCGTCCCATTTTGTTTGTCCTCTATTCCATTTTGGGATGTCCCAAAATATTGTCCTGTTTCTAAAAATAAAATTCATTAATATACTAATGTTCCTATTATACCCCTATTAATTTACTAATTCAATTTTTTGACAAATTTATTTAAGGGTAGTTTTGGAAACTTATACATTTTTAAAAGGTAGACAAGATAATAAATGATGTTTTTTTAAAAAGTTTGACTTTTCAAACAGGACAAACAAAGTGGGACGGAGGGAGTATTATATACTGATGAGGAATGTCAAATATTATATTTAAGCGAAGAATTCCAATATGCAAAAGGGAAAATAAATACATGAATTCAATATTCATCATCAAAATACTGTGGCAAATACAATCCACTGCCAATATGTACCTTGATAACAACAGAAGTCACTCCCTTGTCCACACAGAAGTATGTTCCCGATTTACGAGCATACTGCTCGGAGAACTTCCTCATTATCTCAATAGACTTCTCCGAAGGGTCCACTGAAAGAACAACCAATTCAAATCAAATCAAATTTAAAATTAAAATTAAAATTAAAAAAAAAAAGATATTTTATTTTATTTGTCAAATCAAAGGAAAACATTTTTTGCCCAAATCAATTGTTTTCCTACTTAATATTTTGCATAGATTCTGAATTTAGACCCTACTCTCCCATTTGAGGTTTTATTTATTTATTATTTATTATTTTATTTTATTTTATTTTTTTTTTCATATGATTACAGGTAGAACTATAACTTCAACAGTTAAATTCAATTACAGCATATCTCACACAGACACACACACACACACTGTCGAAGCTTCCAGAAACTAATGTTTGAAACAAAATTACTTAAAAAGTTAAACAACGAAGAAGAAAATAAAGAAAATGTTGATTTTTTGTATTGTTTTTGGGTTACCTGCGGCTCGAACGACAAAGCGGTGAGGGGAGCGAGTGAGAGGAGAAGTGAATGAGGAGGGAGGAATGCGAATGGCGAAGGAAGAAGAAGCTTGAGCTTGAACTTGAAGAGTAGTAGTAGTAGTCATCATCGCCATAACTGGACTAACACAGCTCTCCCTGTTTCTGTGAGTTTAATAATAAATAAGAGAGATTAAAACTGATCGCTTTGTGATTTATATTTATATTTTTGGGTGGATTTTTAATTTCTTAATCTTTTGCTTTTAATTTAGATTTGGGGATTAGTATTTGTTTAATTTTATTTATGGTTTCTTTTTTTTTTTTTAAGCTGTGCCCGCCACACCCACAGCCACTCATTGTTATATCGGTCTAGATATTACATCAACCACTCGGTCCGAGACCGCGTCACCAACCTTTTCTGGGCCTTGGGCCTCAAGCTTCAGTTTGTTTTTTTTTTTTTGGATAAATGACGTATTTAGTCATTTAGCCCAATATATATATATATATATACTTGTTTAGTCATTATCCTTTACACAATATTTTATTTGGTTCATAATTTTTTAATTTTGTCAATTTAGTCTCAACCTTACATTGTCGAGTTAATTTAGTCATTATCGTTAACTCTTTAAATGGAAACTGCTAACATGGTTAACGACCAAAATATAAAATTAATTTATTACTGCATAAAAGAAACTAATTTTTTATTTTGGCTATTAGTCACATCAGAAATTTTCATCTAAGAAATAACAACAAAGACTATATTGACATGACACTAAAAGATTAGGCATTAAATTGACATAATTGAAAGGTCATAGACTAAATTAAAATATGGTGTAAACAATAAAGACCAAATTCGTAGTTTACCCAAAGTATCAATTTTATAATTTCTTTGTTTTGAATTTAACCTAGATGTTTGAAAAAGTATCAATTTTAATACTAAACTTCTTGAATTTGATTAGGGATTTCAAATAATTGATGAATTTGAAACTAATGAAATTATAGAACTTTAATACTAAGTGTTCGTTTGGCAAAAATTATTTTTGCCAACTTATTTTACAATTCAGCTTATTTTTGTTATTATTCATAGGTCTCACTGTACTTTTTGGTACTATTCATAAACCCCACTGTAATATTTCAGTTAACTTTTATCTTTATTTACAGTACTTTCAGCAAAAAAGTTTTCAGTTTCAGTAAAATAAGAAGATCCTAATTTCACATCAAAAAAAAAAAAAAAAAAAGATCCTAATTATCATCCTAAGGGTCCGTTTGGGATTCGTTTATTTTACTGAAACTGAAAACTTTTTACTGAAAGTACTGTAGATAAAGATAAAGATTAGCTGAAATAGTACAGTGGGACTTATGAATAGTACCAAAAAGTAAAGTGTAATGAGACCCATGAATAGTAGTAAAAATAAACTGAATAGTAAAATAAGTTGGTAAAATTAATTATGCCAAATAGACACTAAAATTATAGAATTTAATTTGTTTTTGGTTTGAACTGCCATGTATCACATCAAACTTGGACCCTACCAAAAGCATCTTATTATCCTAAGCATGTGGGATATTCTTAAAATAATCAAAATCATGTTCTCAATCTACACGCATCAAGATATTTTATAGTTTATTTGACGAGCTGTATATCTAATACAATCTTCTTCTGAATTTTTTAGGATAAAATTATATCAATTTTAATTTTAATTACTTTATTTTATAATCGAAAGTTCAATTAAACTAGTTTTGAGTTCTGATTTTTATGCAATTTATAAATAAAAAACTACATTTCCTGATCCATTCATAGCCAATCCAATTTCATGATTTTTCAACAATTTTTAAACATACTAATAAGCGTAAAAAGGTATTCTAAGTGCACTTATAACACAGACAATTATAGTGTGGTGAATTCAATCTTGTATCTTATTAGACTGTATTTTAAGGATTAAGAGTTCAAATTTTTCTGTCTTCGAGCTTGAATTTGATAAAGCTACAAGCTTGATTCCTGATGAAGTTGGTCTTACCTAATAGCCGAGGGCCGGAGAGTGCAAGAATGTCTTTGAGAATTGAGCCCAATTACGTTGCTTCTATTCTTAAGTTCAGTGAGAGCCTCCACCTTTTGGTACAAAATGGCCTTCAAGGAGACCCCAGATGAAGAGTTTGGTAGCAAAACCTTCACACTTATGGAAGGTTGTTTATAATCCAGCTCCTAGAATTGCAAAATAAGACTTAGACATGCATGTACCTATAGAGATCTCTTGCAAATGATACAGCTCCAATTTATAGATTTATACACATCAGCCATTCCGCATTGTTAATAGGGAAGTGAATGACTTTTAGTTATAACAACTTAGTTGGATTGGTAATTATACCAAGTTTTCAGAGCTGTAGGAATCAATAGAAGGGCTAAGAATCACATGGGATATCATTTTCTAGTTAAAGGACTAGCAAGTAGCAGCTATACTTTGTCTCAGAAAAGGTGTTTAACTAGTAAATAATTCAAAGATCTTACTGCAAATCCCATAACTTTCTCAATCTTGGAATTCCATGGTCAAACGCAGCCCTTACTCAAAAATTTCAACATCTGGGAACAAGAACTTATTCAACAATCTAATCATGTTGCAAGCCTTAGATCGACTTTTCAAATAAGTTTATACATTCATGGACAATGTATTTCGAAGGGGTAATGAACTTTACCAACAATCCAAATAATATAAATAAGTGTGCAGGGAACGTTTAGCTTGAGATTTTTTTTTTTTTTTTTTTCCATTTTATTTATTATTTATTTTTTTCATAGATATGATAAGATTTATATTTATATATGATTGCTCTTTATTATTAGGTCGAAATATCAATAAGGATTTTAGTTGGCGAGATTCAAACTCAAGTCTTTTATTCAATAAACAAAATTTAACCAATTAGTGTTTGTTTAGGAAAGCTTATTCAACTTTTTTCTAAAAGTGTGCTAAATTATACTTGTATTTCAAAAAAGTGAAAAAAATAAAATAAAATAAAACTTTAAAAAATTGTACATAAAAACTAAAAACTGAGCTTATAAGGTAAAACTAAAAAGACACAACCATTTTCTGAATTTTGTAATTGCTTTATGTAGTACTCCTCCACACCTTCTCGTTTTTTTACTTTCCCACACACATTACAAACACACACACAAAAAAATGGTGTTTAGGGGGTCGGTCAATAAGTCAATTAAAACTCACTATTTCCCTCTCTTTTTTGTTATATAGTTTTCTCTTTGGTTAGAACTTAGAAGTTAAACTCCAACGCTTTTAGGTAGAGTTTATGGTATTTTTTATGTAAAAATTTCATTCCTCTTGTTGTGTGTGTTTGTTTTAGAAAAAAAAAAAAGTATATATTTCCTTTAAGTAAACAAAAATTAATAGATACCCTAAAAACATTAATTTATAAAATATTTTAAAAAAAAACTAATTTTTTAACAATTTTTATATTTCTCATGAAAATAATATAAAAAGTTTTCTTTTAAAAAATGGTAAAAGTACAAATTATTTTACAAATTTTTTTTTATAAAATGTTGATGTGATTGATATAGTGAGTAGTTATTAACAAGTAAAAAAAATGATGTCAATGATCGACCCAAATAAAATTCAATAAAAATTTACTACATTAACAATTTATAAAAATATTGTAAAATAGTTTGTATTATAATTTTTTCTAAAATATCTCATTTACAAACGTGAGAACATTGAACAGAACCTCTTTAATGCCTTCGGGCTTTTGGTGAAGCTAGACCATGTTCAATACCTCTGCTGCTTACAATTAATGCTTGTTCTGAGGCTAGTCAAGCCCAATAAATATTAACATTATTGAGTGGCCTATGGATTCGCTGACAAGTGCTATGGATACACCCTGGTAAGTGGTAATAATAACTAATTATGGTAAACCTGCCCAGTAGAACAACCCGTGAATCTATTCGCTACCAATCAAAATAGCGTGAGATCACAACCAACAGTTTAATTAGGAACAAAAACAAAAGAGCCTAAGGTTAATCTGTTATTTAATTGAAATGGTAAATGGGAATATATATATAAGTATTTGGTTTTTCTTTTATTTTTTGTAAAAAAATAAAAATAAAAGAAAAAGAGCACAAGTCCCAGGCTCTCAAATCCATAAAAAAATAAAAAATAAAATAGTACTTAGTTAATCACGCCGCTTAGCTTTCCCTCCAATGCTAAACAACTCACATGGAAGAAAATCATGTGCCAAAAGCCCCAAAGTCTTCCATTTTATTATGTTTCAGTGTCACCATAGGTCGAGAAAAAGTATTGAATTATGTACGGTTCACCAAATGGAAATGTTCACAGTTCATCAATCTGTCCTAGCTAGGGGATATGAAAGAGTTTGAATATAGCAAAAGCCCATTCACAATAGTCAAAATAATAGGGGATTTTATACTTACTGAGTTTGACATTACCTATTTTAGTGATATTAAAATAATTTGAATTTGACCAAGTATTTTTAGTTTTTAACTAAAACAAGTAGGAAAGGAAGATTTGAATGAGGTCTTTCTTCTCGTTTGTGGAAGAATTACACTGTTAGTATTATGGAATTAATCAAGAATCAGCATATTGGGCTAAACCTTTTTCCCCATTGGGGTTAATTGGAATTTCGGAATCAAACCATAAGTGTGAATATATTAATTAAGTTTTTAACAACAAACCATCACTTTCTCTAAAAACAATTAGGTTGCCACCCTTCCAAATCGGTAGAGAACTTTCTGTTGATTCCTTCACCTTATCCAATCATCATATAGAACATTTGCCATTTTCTCCATGACTATGTGCATCAACTAGTAAGATTTTAAAATTCAGACGAAGATCCCAATGTTGACTGGCCAAAAAAGAAAAAGATATAGATATGTAATATATGCAGATAAACTAATCAACTCAGTTTATAAATTCTGTAAATTTCCCTAATAATTTAGAGACAAAACATGCACCTTGGAGGATATTCGGGCAAACTGGTAAGTTAAAAGTTTCCAAACATAAAACCATCATTAGTGAGAAACTTCACAGAGGTAAAAACAATAATTATTAACATTGACAAGCAAAATGGATCCATTAATTCTAAAGGTAATGTATGTTTTAGCCACACACCATTAGCCATTTGGTATTTCCAACGAAAAAATCTAACTAATTCCCTCCATTTTAACTTTGAATTATCCATATATATATATATATATATATATATATTTGGCCCTTTGAGATCAATCTCATAATCAAGTTAAAAAAGTCTATACTTCAAATACTCAAAAAGCGTGCAAAAACTTACATTCTCATAATAACTGGGGTGGCCAAAACTACTACCCAAAAGAAAAAAATCTCTCTCAAATTCTCATCCACCTACAATAACTTTATTCTTTAGCAAAGGCATGGGTACTTGTAAAATCTCCATGACACTGTACAATTCTAATACCCAACGAATATGTATCAGTTAACAAAATCTGGTCCTGTCATTGTTCATAAAATATGGGCAAAATAACAGATAACATTCATGTGTATGGCCTTAAAATATAGGATTACCATGTGGTTTGACACTTATCATGAGTGATTTACTTTATGAGGCATTTATGCTAAATTTAATGAAATTTAATGATGTGGCAAGTGCCAACAACACACAATGAGAGAATTAAAGAGAAATATTGTTATACCTTAAAGCTTACATCTTATAGATAGATACAAATCAAAATAATGATTGAAAGAGAAAATTAGAGTGAGAACCAGAGATGTGAGGTTGGTAGAACAATCCTCTTTTTCAATTCTTTTCCAATAAATGTTATTGTCATGTGTTGTTGAAATATTCACGTGTGAATAGTGTAGTTAATTGAGTAGTGAATTTTCATATTGGATACTAATGAGAAAAATGAGTGGTTAAATAAAACATAATTTGGCTTATACTCTTATACTAAAGCTTCAAGTAGTATCTCTATATATTGTATTAGTCTTTTTATTAGAGTCTCCTCAAGGTTTTATCTTCCCAACAAGTAATATCAAGAGTTGATAGTCCGAGAGCAAGTGTTTGTTATTGGATCCAACTAAGTAGAACTAGCAAGACTCATGTGTCGATTCACTCATGATTGAGTAAAGGGTGCTATTTTCATGATGGTAATGCATGCCACTTGGATTGTGAAGAAAAAAGGCTTTCGTTTGAGGGGGAAACTAACCAAAGTGTCAAAAGTAATTTGGTATAAAGCTTGCACAAGACAACATAAATTTGTTAAAATAAAATTTGTTAAAATATTCACATGTGAGTAGTTGAGTTAACAAATGCCACACCACCAAATTCTATTAAAGCTAACAAAAATGCCTAATAAAACTAATCACAAGAAAGGTAAACATTACAAAATGTACCACAGGATAACCACATGTTGTAGGGGTATACCACTTGGATGATATCCTTAATTAATTTACCCTAAAAATGAAAGCCCAAAATTTAGCTCTTACCTCAAAAAATCACCGCTCAATTTGACATCTTAAAAAAGATAAATTTAGTACTTGAAAAGACACTTTATGCTCCAAGAAGATATATAAATTTTAAAAAAAAAAACAAAAAAGCAACCATAATTCATATGGCAACAGAACAAAGGAGAGAAAAGGAATCATTAATACTTTCAACGTATACAAACTGAGCTCTAGTTTCTATGCAATCCCTTCTCCTAAAACTAAAATATGATATGCCTTTCCCATTAATCAACAAGATTGATTATATATATAAAATGTCTTTCAGGAATATATGAATGCAGACCATTCAAACCGGAGCAAAAAATCAAATTGTATATTACACAGCATTTACACCTTAAATTGCATATAATAGGGTTATATATTCCCCTTTGTATTATCAAATGGCTCATTTTTCTTACTGCAAAAAATTCCTCAACCAACTAAGATGGCCCCATGGAAAAAGCTTATCTTGAATTAAATCATAGAAATAAAATCAAAAACTTCTTTAAGTAATCATATTTCTTTCCAAAGTACGTTTCTTATGTATTCCTATCTGCGTATATATACGACTATATGCTTATATGCATATAACAATAGGTTCAGAACACAGTAATATTAGAAGAGGATGGCTCATTAAACACGGGTAGTTTGCATGGCAGCAAGCTTTATAGCATTGAAGAGGAAAAAAGGTTAAAGCTGAATAATTAAACATCAAACCATAATACGTTATAAGGTAGATCTGCTTGAAAAAATTATAGCTAAAATCTCTCATCAAACAAAGACCAAAGACAGTTTCTATTAGAATCAGAATATTCTTGAAGGTAAACTATGTTTCATTCCTTAAGCACAAAACATAGATTTATATCTCCAAAAATCAAGTTTGCACCAAAACAGTTCCACACAAACAAGTATAAAAACTAAAACCACACAAAGTAGGTCAAAACTCAAAACATGAAGGAGATCTAGAAAAAGAGAGAACAAAAATACCCTTATTATAACTTCTTAGTTGTCTTCAATAACCTAAAATCAACCAAAAAAAGTTGAAAACCACAAACCCTAACTGAGTTACAAGATCTAAGAAGTTCACCTAAGCAAAAGTGAAGAACACATATAAGTAAGAGCTTGAGTAATTAATTTGCTTGAAACAAGCAAATAATCGGACCAGGATGCTTGATTCCCCAAAAGCAATAGACTTTCAAGTTTCAGCGAAAGTCTTAAAAAGGAGGAGACCACCCTTCACTCAAAACCAAGAAGCAAGTAAGCAAGCAGCTGAAGAAAGCTAAATCTTCTGCTAATACCTCTTCTTTTGCAAACACATGTACAGCATGTTTGTGATCTTTTTCTCTCTCCTTTTTGTTCCTTCTCTTTCTTGCACCTGGAAATGATGATAATGATGATGCTTTGAGGTTTGTGGTGGGGGTGGTTGAGAGCAAAAGAGAGGATGGTGTGGGAACAATGATGGCGATAGAGAAGATAGGCAGAGGACATGATGATTGCTGTTGGGTCTGGGCGTTGAAAGAAAGGCAGGAGATAGTCAAGGTATTTTGTGCCCTCTCTCTCTCTCTCTCTCTCTCTCTCTCTCTCATTCTTTCCTTCTCTCTGTGTCAGAGAGAGAGAGAGAGAGAGAGAGAGAGAGAGAGAGAGAGACAGTGATGATAATCATGAAACCCAACACTATATTAATAGTACTTATATATACAATTGGTGGAAAGCTAGCCCCAACCTACATGATCAGTGCGCGCGTGAAATGAAGTTCAGTACTAAAGCTGGTTATACGATAACTGTGTTATGAAATTCATCAGAAATAATACTATGTGATACGAATGAATGAAATGATGAAAGTCTTGTTTTTTACTTTTGGTAATATATGAAATAGGGAAGAGAAAAGTTGTGACAAAGTAATTTAGTCCGATGTTCATTTTCATTTGCATAAAAATATGGCTAATTAAGCACAATATGTTTGATATCCAAATGGTTGGTTTTTACATTTTTTTTTTTTTAAGGTTAAATACGGCTTTCTTCCTCCAATTTTGATGTTACTATCACTTTGGCCTAACTTCTAAAACTGTAATCAATTAGTCGCCTAAACTTTTGAATGGATGTCAATTAGACCATGAAATTTTGACAGCGTTTTGATTGTTGTTACAACGACTTGATCTATCAAAAATCGTGAAATTGAGATCTAACGTGTTTGATTAAAGTCAACTATTGCTTAGGTTTTTGTAGCCTACATGCAAACATATATAAAAGACATCTCATGAACACCACTTCACAAAAGTTTTAAAAAGACTACTACCAAGTACTACGTCAAGAGAAAATATAAACTTAAATTGATTAACGCGTGAGTTTAGAAGTTGGTATTCAAAAAGGAGTTGCTACCTTTTAGCAAAGTTTTCAAACCCGGACCGTTCATTGAACCGTAAAAGAGAAAAATTCAAGGTTTTTGAGATCGAACCGAAGTTGAACTAGGGTCGAACCATGATGACGTCACAATTAATTTAATAATTAATTAAAGGCTAAATATAGATATTTAATTTATGAAACTAGCAAAATTGACAATATATCTATATATGTGAGGGAAATTTAATGATTTTCAAGCATATATTTAATAATTAAATAAGAAAGTTAATAAAAATAATAACCATGAAAACATTAAAATTTATGATTAATTTTTGAAGTAAAGTTGAATATCTTTGAAGGATTTTAATTATAATTTTTTTTTTTATTCCTTGTAAGAGATGGATAATTTAATTAAGTAGAATAAAATTGTGTTAAATTGTTTTTATAAATTAAAAAAAAAAAAATGCTAAGGGGTTCACGGTTCTTGCCACCGGTTCATGCGATCCAACCCCGATTTTAGGGGTTCACGAAATTAACAAAAAATTCGGTTCTTTATGCTTAAAAAAACGATTTTCACGGTTCGACCTCCCGGTCTGGTCCGAGTCTGAAAACCTTGCCTTTTAGTGTTGAAGAGCTAAATCTATAGAATTAGTGGTTTGCATGGTCGGGTTGAGGGGATTTTTTCGACCCAACCCACCGTGGTGGATTAAAAAAAAAAAATTAATCTAATCCAACCCATCATAGGAGTTCAACCCAACCCACATGGATTCGGTTGGGTCAGGTTGAACTCATGGGTTAGACAGTTTTTTATTTATTACTATTATTATTAAATTGAGTAGAAAAAAATATATCCCATTTGCCATCTGAATTGCTAAACAAAATATACATAAACTAGTATTCCAACTCAATTATAAACAAAATATATCCAACTGAGTTAGTAAAAAAAATGTACATGAACTAGTATCCCAGTTTAGTTATAAACAAATAGGAGTAGAGTGGGAGACTGGGAGTGGGAGGCGACAAAGAGAGATATAAGATTGTTAGGATTTGTGAGGTAATTGAGTTTTATATAGAAGAGCCAAATAGGGGAAAAAATTAAATAAAAAAATGAAGTTATAGAGGGGTAATTAACGACCAACATTCATCAAAATATAACAGAAGGACCATATCAAGATCAACTTAAACATTAGGATTTTAAATTGTTAATTGAAAGTTTTAAATGTTAGAAAGCAAATGTAAGTTCTGAAACTTAAGAGATCAAAATGAATTAATAACAGTTAAAGAGTAAAATGTATTTTAGTCCAATATGTTATTATTATAAATGGTAATTTCGAAAAAGGAGTGGCATGGTGATTCTTCACGAAAAGATTGTGAAAGTAAATAATGAATGTATATAAGCTGATGAGCGAGACTTGCATGTTTCAAATTAAGGGATCACATGTTTGACTTTTGTGCAAAATACTCTTAACTTAATTCGTATGAGGAGGCGTATTGAGAAAGGATTCTCTCTCACTTAAATCCTTAAATTTTCTTCAATTTTAAACAAATTAACAAATCCATACTAGCTTATTTAAATGTACAAATATTAAAATTTTTGTTTTTATTGTGATATTGTCTTGTTAAACAATTGAATAATATTATTAAGTTTTTACTAAAAATTAGTTTGATTAGTTGTAATTTCAAATATATTTATATTAATGAAATATGTTTTTTTTTAAATTATAATAGTTGTGGAGTAAATTAACATAAAGTAAAATTTTACAGGATGGGACAAGACCCCATGGGAATGGGGCAAAGAATTTTCCCCATCATAATTCATATGACGTGGGACGGAAATGTGTCAAGACAAAAACATATAGAACAAGGAAAAAATCTCCTCCTTTGACCTCGCCCCTCCTTATTACCATCCCTAAATTTAAGGATTTCAATGGGAGAGAATCTTATCCGATAAGCCATTACCTTCCCGTAATTTTCTCTTATTTTTATTTGACATATGGAGATGATAGGTTGTTGGTGGCAGCTTCTTCAAATTTCTCATTCTCCTTTCAACGCTAGAACCCTTTGATTAAAACGTAAAAGAAAAAAAGTAGAGCAACATTCTAGACCTCAAAGATAATAATCATTCTCTTTCACCCAAGAAATTGCTGATAGAAACTAATTAAGTGGTCCACAGTCCACACTTGAGGAGTGAGTCTAAAGAGGACACGCCCTCTCAAGCAATTGACTAAGGAATGATATAGTATGTTATGTTTTTCTCTTGAGACTTGTGAAAATCCGTGGAAAGTTTTTTACTACATAAGAAAGTGTTTAATTAGATTTCGAGCATCTTAAATTTAGGGGTAGCATATATTCCAATCGAGATGATTAGAAATCTTCTTCCCAGTGTTCTTTTTAATTTTAATTCTACCAAATATAATACAACTTGGAGATCATAAATAAATAACTTGTCATGAGTTTGGTTTTTTTTTTTTTTTTTTTTTTTTTTTTTTTTTTTTTTTTTACTTTGGTTGTTTCGCAGGAGAAAAAAGGGGGAAAAAAGATAGAGAGAGAATATATGACAATTTGTAATTGATAGAACATAAAGTGTAACATACAAAATGGGATAAGATTTTTTATTTTTTTTTCTCATTAGACACTAGAGTCTTATGATCATTAATTTAAAAATCTTCCTTTTCTCCATAGTCCATACTTCTTCCCCCCCCCCCCCCCCCCCCCCCCTCTATACATTTTTTAGTGGGGATGTTTCTGTTAGAAACATTAGACAATGTTATTAAGCTACAAACCTCTTCGCCTCTATTATTTTTTCCCTTGAAGCAAACTTACTGACGAAAAAAAAAAAAAAAAAAAAAAAAAAACCCTCCGTTTCTAGTGTATTATTTTAGCAAATATATAAAAAATTCTTAAAGTAATAATCTAGAGTCACAATATTTTTATAAGTCAGATGAAATGCATCAATAATGTTGTTCAAAATTCAAATAGAGAGTGAAGCAAATATCCTGAAGGGGATTAACTTTTGAAGGTAATTTTGAGAGAGAGAGAGAGAGAGAGAGCTAACAATTAATTAACCTCCCATAACAAATTACTTACTTAAAAGAGGATCAAAGATGTACAACTTAAAATAATCAAAGAAATTTTTTTTTTTTAAATATACTGTAATAATTATGTGGTCATTTTAATAAAATAACATGACTCAAATTCAACCCATGTTTTATATAACAATAAATTCAATAAACAATTTTGGTAGAAGTATACAAAACTCTCTTGTGGTTTTTTCTAAAATGTGAAACCCTCTCTAAAGTATTGAAAGTAGGGTTTGGTTTGCATCCAATGCTCTATGCACTAGAAACAAAACTTGTCCTATAAAGGCCACATGTCACTCAAGATCTTGTTTAGGAGGATTGAACAAAAATTGCATCTTCGAATGAAACACTTAATCACCTCGCGAGATATATTATTTTATGCATAATTTTTTTTTTTTTTTTTGGGAGACGATTTATGCATAAAATGTTAATTGTATAACATGTAATGGTCTTGAGATATTTTAGCGTAACAAAAAATTCTAATGTGATGTTATTTTATTTTTCACATATGCTTAATGATTTACATATAAGTAAGAGTTTCTCAAGTCTCCATATTTTCTCTCTCTCTCTCTCAACTAAATAATTTCTCATATCTATTCACACACAGCCTCTTATTATGATACAATTACACTGGATCTATTATTAAATAACCTTTTTCTTTTTATATTTCAGAAATATCCATTAAATAGGATCCATCGAGATTCAAGGCGTGTGGTTCGAGTAGTTATCCTAGCATAGTGATGGAGCTTTTTAGGTTATTTCACCCTACAAGAGAGATTAGCCTTTCGACAGATAGTGGGTCTGGAATCTCGACTTTTAGATTGAAACAAATTTAGACTTGGTCCCAGTTAAAGTCACCAGTTCGATTAGCTTTTCTGTGTGGTACCATAATATGTTATCTTTTAGGCCAACAAAAAGCTAGCACTGTAATTTGAAGAGTAAACTAAAGTGTGAAAGAAGAAAAGTTTACTTCCATATTGACCCGGGTATATTTTAAAAGAGAGAGCTTTTAGTCATTGTGATGTGTCTCACTCTCATCACTCATGATGGCACTTTCTTTTGCTAAGACAAAATAGGATATAATGGGAAAATAAATTTAAAGATTTTCATGAATTGTACCCGAAAGTAAAAAAAATCAATGTTTTAAGCTGTCTTTTACACATTTTATTATTGTTCTTACTAGATTAAAAAGAGGGTTTTTTTTTTTTTTTTTTTTTTTCCTTGGTATCAATTCCTAGACATGAACAAATTAATATCTGAGCATGTCTACAAAACATGTCGGCAACGAAGGCTCAGCTAATGTGGGACCAATTGGAAAGAGCTCATTTCATGAGAATCATGACTCATGAGTCAGGACACACTTGCAGACTCTAAAGGTTGCCTATAACTCCAGCCCAGTACAATACAAGCATCACAGGTGGGGTGAGAATCTCACCGTGAGATCCTGAATTTTGTGATTCTTGTAACATTCAGAATAATTAAAAGCTAAAGTATTCGCCATCTTTAGCAAAGGATCTCTCCTTCATACAAGTTTAGGGTTAGTTTATGGTGGAGCAAAATAACATTCATCCAACTCAATTTTTATTCTAATACAAACAATTGGATGTTAGTTTTATTGAAACCACATAATAATTTGATTTTGAGACTCAAGTGGAACCAATTCTAGGTATGCCCCAAGAATTTATTATTGTTATTTAAAACTAGTAAATACATACGGATCCTATGGGCCTTGAATCCATCATGATGTTGCTTTTGCAAGAAAAGAGCCATTAAAGCCAGAGGTCATTGGCTATTGCTGAAGAATTTCTTATATTACAATATCGACTGAGATGTCACTAGAGTATTTCCCTCCTTGCAGCAGAAGACCAGTATACATACGGAGGGCACACTCAAATACAGCAAATAACGAATAAAGACCTTGATTTCGAAGATGTCACCTCTCCATCTTGTTTCTAGATTTACTGTACCAAAAGAGGAAAGCAGACAGAAGCATACAGTGGAAATCAGGCCAACATACCTTAGGATTGTAACTGCTGTTCAGAGATATGGAAAGTATCTCTGTGTATGTCCCTCCTAGTTAAAATGTGCTGACAATTGAATATATGATGAGTTGGTATGATCCTGAAAATGTTGATTTAAGCACTTCATCCAACACCAGAGTAGGAGGAACTTTTACCACAATTATAGCTCAGAAACAGAAATTAATTCACAGTGCTGACAATAATTACTTACCCAAAATTAAATAATATGGACAAGAATCATGGGACAGCGGATGGCAGCGCTACCATGGATACAAGCTTCAATTCCAAGTTATAGAGTTGTCTCTTCCTTTACGTTACCCTGCAACCCACACTCCATTCTGATTGCTGCCAAGAGTTCAGGAGAGACATTTGGCCGAGTTCCACCCTCTTTCCCACCATCAATGATATTCTTCTTTTCAGCATGCCCAGGTATATCTCTCACCCCCCAACCCCTGTAAAGTATGACTTTGCTAGGCTCTTGAGAGACAAGAACTGCACCTGTTGCTTGCTGTGAGGGTATGAGAGAGAGAGAGAGAGAGAGAAACCATCAGCCAATCTGGTTAATCTTTATTTAAAAACAAAGAAGAGGGCCTCAGGTGTGGATACCTCCAGCTTAAAAACCACCTCCTGGACTGACGTTCCTTTTGCTCTACCTTTGACATTCACGATAGCAAGAGGATGCTTCTTGAAATGAACCATGATTGCTTTTGCAACACCAGAGACAATGTTGTTTCTCCCTAGTATCAGTACCCAAAAATGATCAAGTTGTTCAAAATACATCAGTTGCTAGCAAATAGATAGGAAACATAACCAAAAAAGTTGGGGGCGTGGGGGGCGTGGAGGGCGCCTTTGGGGGTAGGGGAGGGGGAAGAAGCAAATATGCAAAGGTCTTAAGAAGAAAATGTATAATTTCTTCACCATAAGGTATATTAGGATATTGAACATAAGTCAAAAGTTTCCAATTACTGCAAAATCTATACGAACTTTAAAACAGTTGAAAAAAGTTTCCGAATTTTTTATCACTTATTTTTTGTCTTATTAAGCAAGTAAACTTATAAATTCTGAATGCAGCTCCATTCTGTTGAACACATTTCAAATAAAAATCCAGCAGTTTATGCCATAAAGAAACAATTCCGGATGAACAAAAAACTGAAGGAGAATACAGCTAAGATGATAATTATGACCAACCAAGACCCGTATGAAGTTAGAAAAGGAAAATGTTGTAATTACTATCAATCTTAATAACAATGAGGGAAAACTGAAAGCTGTGAAAGAGAGGATTAAAAAATTACCTACTGCCAGTACGGGGCGAGTTTTCATCTTCAGGGCTTGCTTTCGTAAAAGAAGCCTCTCTTTATTGGAAAGAAGTACAGCTCTGTGAGGCATCTCTGATCCATTTTCCACTGCTATTGGAACCGGTTTCAAATCAATTTTTGCCGACTTAGCTGGTTCTATTGCATTGTTATCATAAACACAATGCTGAACTACTGCAGAAGAGCCTGTTTCTTCTGACTGAAAGTACACAAACCATACGGCATTAGCCATTAGAAGAAAAACATGAATATAAATAAACACAGAAAGGATTCTTTACATTACCATAAAATTATCAGGGCAAGGTGTAGAGAAAGCAGTTTCAACTTCACCATTCATATCCTTGCACAATTTTGCATGGGGTTCTTTACTAACTAATTCAGATGAAAATCCAGCTTCAATTTTACCAGTCCCATCCCCCTTAAATGTTGATGAGAGGCCAAGCACTTTATCTTGTTGAGTGGCTTGTGGATTGTCTATTGAAGCATCCATGCCATCATTTAAGTTCATGAGAGTTAATTGAGCTCCATGTTTGTCCTCAGCCTTAAGTATTCACACAAAGCACTATTTCAGATATCAGTTTGAAAAGATTTATTATTTTGTATAACATGTTGCATGAAACATCCTCTCACATGGGGTGGACTCCACACTGTTAACACATAATACCACCTTGTTTGGGAAGGAGGTGGTACCATATGTATTAGACACGTAGCATCCCTGTCATAGTGTATGGGTCCCACACGTACATGGGGCCCACACATTCTGAGGGAGATACTACTACATGCATATAATACATAAAATACTTTCTCATTTGAAAGAGCATCTCAAGTTACAATATATCAATAGTTAATGCATATGTGTATGCGCGTGTGCGCGGGGGGTAGGGGGAGGGCTTAATTTTGTGCTAATGTCTCTCCTGCATTAAAGTTCAGTGAGGTATCCTGGTGTTCCTCATTTCCCCTTCCAAATTGACTGTGAGCGATTGTGCCACACTGGTGGAGAAAATCTCTGCTCAGGCCAACTCTTGGGCCTCTAAGAAATCATCATTTGCAGGCAGAATACAATTTAAATTCTCTGTTTTGTTTAGCATTAAGGTGTATTGGGCTAGCATTTTCATCTTGCCCAAAAAAGAGATTAAAACTACAAAGCAGAAATTTTGTAGCTTCTTGCGGAGTGGTGGAGATAACCATCCAAAGGGGCCAAGGAAGCTGGGAGCAAGTATGTGGTCCAAAGAATGAGGGGAACTTGGGTTTAACAGAATTGATGATTAGAATCGTGCAGCTATAACCAAGCATATAAAGGTCAGCCTTGGTTCGATGGCAAGTTCCTTCCAACAAAAGTGACAGGTGGCGGGTTCAAGTTTAAGAATTAACCTCTCCAATAAATTAGGAGCAAAGCTGCCTAACATGACATCTCCCAGGCCCCACAAAAGTGGAGCTTTGTGCACTGGGTACAACTTTTTAGCTATATATTGAAGCACATCTGGAATTTGTTTGCAAGGGCAGGATCAATTTGGGTAGCTTGGGTCAAGGAAAATCTCCTAAGAGAAAGAAGCTTCTGGTTGATCAAAGTCTCATAGGTATCTTCATGGAGATGGAGGAAAATGCTCAAGTTTAGAGAGGTGGTTAAGCCTCTTCTGAAATTTATAATTGGTGAAGGAAGGTCTATCTTTTTATGGCTAGACCATTAGCATCCAGATGGGGTCCTCCATACCCAGTATAGTTCTAGGGTGATATATGATGCAGCTAGTAAGTTAGATGCAAAGGTTTCTAGTGTGCTGGAGAGAAAAGGGGGGGGGGGGGGGGGGGGTGGTGGTGAGAGAGAGAAGGGGAAGGGATTTGGTGTTGGAAAATCCTTGTACATTTGATGCTCTGGTTGCCATCCAAAGTAAGTTGCCTTTAATTGAATTTGGTGACTATGACAAACCTGTCTGGCTCCCTTCCAACTCTGGTACGTTTACTAATGCTAGAGCTTAAAATGTTATTAGACAAACTCCCAGATGCAGCATGGACTAAACTTGTATGGATCTTAATGGCAGTCCCCAGACATGCTTTCTTTTTGTGGTTAGCCTCCAAAAACAGGTTGGCCACAAGGGATATGCTAAAATGGGGTTATCCGGGTGATACAACATGTGTCCTTTGTCGAAATTGTCTTGGAAGCCGTTATCATCTGTTCTTCAGTTGCCCTTTCACTGATAGAATTTGGGCTCACATCATGAGATTATGTTTGATTTTTAATCCTGTAACCAGTTGGAATGAGATAGTAGATTGGGGTTTGAAAAACTGGAAGGGTAAGAGTTTGAGGGCAGTTTTGTGTAAATTAGCTTGGGGAGCTGCTCTTTACCATCTATGGGTCCAAAGAAACAACTATATTCAGGGAGGCCATCTCAAAACAGAGGAAAGTTTATTACAGGGCATTGAATTGGAAGTTAGACTTCGTGTTGCTGGCGGAGCTCATTTTAAGAATTCTATCTTGAACAAGGCCCTTTGCTGTTCTTGGGGGGTTTCTGAATCGAGTCTTCTCTATAAGATCAAGTGGTATTGATACTTGGTGTATTTCCTAGTTGAAATGTGGTTTTATTGAAAGTTCTCACTTGCTCATCAAAAAAAGATGCCTCAAAAGGTTTTGAATGCAACTATATCAATTCGAATGGTAAACACACATGTTGGATTTTTATTTTGAAAATGAGAACCCCATATATGCATATAGACCTAGAAATACAAACAAAATATATAAACCACATTGTTTTAGCACATAGCTTCTGAATCCAAGATCAATACCTTACCTCTACATTATTCTCTTCATAGCAAGCAGGAATTACCGAGTGAGAGAGAGGACTGGAATTATGTTCCACATGTGATCTCAAGCATTCAGTTGCCTGCATATTGTTCATATCCTCTTTCACCTAATTTAACTCAAACTGTAAACTTCACCACAAATTTATAGCTTTACTTGGGTGAAAGAACATAGAATGAACAGATATATAAGATGGCTCACCAATTTATAATTCAATGCATCAGCTGGCAGAACATTGTTTGCCTCCTTGTCTTTATCCTGAATCAAGAAAATAACACATAATTTTCCTCAATATGATTGGGTAAATCAGCATAAAATAACAAAGCAAAAATTATCGGTGAAAAAAATAATACAATGAAACACAGGCAAAAGATAACTTACCAACTGAAGTTTCAAGTCATCTATGTTTTTGGTAAGGCTCAAAACATGGAGTTTCAGAGACTGCATGACAAAGCAGGAAAAAAGAACGCTGAAGTAAATATCAAGGTAAAATATTAGCTGATATAAATTAAAAAAGCCAGCAGTCTCCCCATTGATAAACCATCCTGGACAGGTTCAAGGTCCATATCATAATGTATTTATGCCTGCAACTAAGTCCCTTAACTTAACAGGTTCCATGTGGAACACAATTCCAACCAAATCAATCAATTCTAACCATATCTTTATAGGGCTTGCCTTGTACCTTTGATGCTTTAACGGGGATAGATCACTTGGTCATCAATTCAATCTCCTTTTTTTTTTTTGCGTGCAAGTATGGAAGGTGCTTTTTCTATTATTATTTTAAGTTCAAGAAGAGAGTGAGAATTAACCACCCGCTTGTTAGGTGGGATGGTACCTCCCCAAACCTTAGAGATTGGGAGTTCCCCAGGGGGGGAATGGGTTCTAGCAGTAGAGTAGGATTACTAACTATTATCAAAAGAAGAGAGTGAGAATTAAAACTAGTTGACATGTGTGTGTGTGTGTGTGTGTTGTTGGGGGGGGGGGGGGGGGGGGGGTGGGGGAAGGGGTTCAAGTAGTAGTGTAGGATTACTAACTATTATCAAAAGAAGAGAGTGATAATTAAAACTAGTTGACATGTATGTGTGTGCACAGATAGACAAGCTAATTTACCTTGCGGCGTTGTGCCTCTAAAGAGCGTTTCAATGCTTCTCTTTTATTTAGGAGTGTCTGAGGCCTTAGGCTAGCAGGCCGTGTATAATTCTTCCCACGATACACAACGATTGCATAACCCTTGCTCACTCTCTCAACCGCCACTAATATTCCACCACTTTCTGCCTCTAATGTCCGTGCTTCTTCGTGAACAGCTTCAATGCTTCTGGTTTTAGATATTATCTTCACAAGTTCCCTGTACTTCCAGTGAAGATGCATGTTTTCAACTGTTCCATCAAAAACCCCTCGCCTACCTGAATATGGAAAGACAATATGCTCATTAGTGCCCACTTCTGTGTGACATTTTTATCAGTCTTCAACTGCCATTCTGTTTACTCTTAAGAGAGGAAAAAAATGCATGCCCACTGTGCCAGGTTCAGAGTTCAAAAAATGTATGCTAGATGGAAAAACTCACCCATTAGTAGGAAAGGCTTCATTCTCAAGGCAACCTTCCTTAGCATATATCTTTCTTCTTTAGTTATACCTTCTTTATCTATTTCAGGTTGTTGGGGGATCTCTTCTTTCTCAAGCTCTGCTAGAAGTTTCTCAGCCCTTGCTTTCTTTTCTAGTGCCTATTCATGAGAAAGATGCTGAGTGCAAGATAAAAAACAATTTGACAAGAAATTAGCCACAGCACCTTAGTAAATCATACCATCGACAATTTGATGCTAGTTCTTTTGACAGCTGCCTCAGTGGACCTTAGCTTTCTTTGTTTGAAAAGGAGACCCCTTTCCACATTATTGCCCCCATCAGGTTCACTTTCAGAACTACACTCTGCAGTATCAAGTTTAGGCTCCTGTACAGTTGTCACTGATGTACTACATCTTGTCCTTTCTTTCTCTCCATGAATTCCATATTTCCTCCGCTCTTCTATTGCAGAAGAAACTGCAGGTGGCAGAAAATCTTTCCCTCGATATAGGGCAAAAAATTCTGAATCCCGGGAAAGTAATATTCCTCCAGTCAGCCGCTGCAACATTTTTTAATTATTATTTAAAAGATGTCTGAATTTTTTTATAAGTAAGGAATTTATTAAAAGCATAAAAAGGTGCAACCCAAGTACATGGAAAGTATACAATAGGAATAGGTACACCATCAATTATGCACAAAAATTACAACGATAGAGCATCTCAATGAAATTTGAAAATGAATTTAGGCCTAAAGCTGTCATCCTCTCAAATGAGGATTTGAGGAATGAAAGTTTCAGGTCCACAACTGATTTTTCACACCCTTCAAAGCACTTGACATTTCTCTCTCTCCAAATGAACCACGTGAGCCAATGAGGGATTGCCTTTCAGAGTTCAATATACCTCCAGATAAAGTTGTTGCAAAGAATAAAAGTTCCCTAAAAAAATTTCAAATGACTAGCTTAAATATCATCTTTACATAAAAATGGAAATACATATCTGTTTTATTATTTTTAAATAATAAATAAAAGTCAAATTCCCCACCATTTAATTCTTCATCAGTTAGGAACAGATAATATAAGAGAGAGAGAGAGAGAGAAGTTAGCAGATATTAGAAACATAGTTGTTCAATTATTTGTGCTTTGTTAAGATTATTTGGGTGCACAGGCATTGAGAAGAGTCAGAAATCTAGGAATTGCAAAACATAGAACCTTCTACATCCGCAAAGTACAATCAACAAAACAACCAAGCCTTAGTCCCAACATTTTGGGGCCAACTATGGATCCTCAAATGGACTAGTCAAAGTTGGTCACATGAACTCTTTTCCACCATTCTGTTTTATTACCTTTACTAATATTTTTTCTTTCTTTTGTCTTCCTCTTCATTTTTTCATTCCCTCGAGTTGAATAAATTGATTCTTTATCAAGTTTCATTAATCTCACTCCTTTGTACATGACCAAACCATCTTAAGAGACTCTTCCCCATCTTTTCCTCAATAAAGGTCACCCCTATCTTTAAGGGGATTTCCTCATTTCAAATCCTATCTTCTCTTGTATTTCCACTTATCCATCTTAACATTCTCATTTCAACTATATTCATTTTACAAACATGTCCTCTTAACATCCCAACATTCATCACCTTAGAGCATGGCTAGTCTAATAGAAATCTTGATCAAGTTTTTCATTTAACTCACCTATCCCTTTTTTGGGGCTGAGGAAGTAAAGCCCTACTTATAATTACCACCAAAAAAAAATCCACCTCGACCGTAAACTGCAAATCTATTGTACTTTCACCTGTTAACCTTAGTGATCAAGGACACAAAGGTAGGGGGGATTTATGTAAAGTGCTTCACCCATTTAAATATATGTAGAAACACAGAAAATTTATGACAAATTTTATCTTTTAGAGTGGCCAGATAAAACATGCTCACATTACTCATCTACCAACAGTTTTCTTGCAGTCTTAAAAGTAGGGAATTACATCCCCTTATCCCTTCACATGAAAGAACTATGAATCTATGCATCATGAATATATTTCAGTTTAGAGGGAAAAAGATCATGCATCAAACATAATTGAGGTGGTAGGAACTTAAAAATACATAAATGTTCTAAATTATTGTCACATTATTACTAACCTTCAGCTCTTCAGCCATCATTTCACTATTAGTGTTCTGTACCCCTCTCTTAACAGCAATTTTGGCAATCTCACATTTCTCCCAGAGCTTGACAATGGAAGAAGCCAATCCTTGAAGATTCCTATTTCTGCCTGTTTAAAGGTATAAAGCAAGTAAATTTGGGTTGACCAGATTGTAACAGTTGTGTATCAAAAGCCATACTCACCTAATGCAAAATGGCATGGCAAGGGTCGACCAAGTCTTTTTAATGTAGTCATTTCATCATTTGTTAATACAGACTTCACACCATAGGGAAGAAGGCGGAAAGGCTTCCGGTATCCAGGAACAATGGCAGGCAGAAGATCAGCATCAACAGGGAGAGGGTCATAACCCCACCAATCAGTAAATCGTGGGCCCAACCCCTCTAATAAGCGATCTGCTTCTTCTGCAAGCTCTGCCTCGCCTGGCAATTGAAATCGTACTCTGTTTGGCATACCAACACCTTGGATTAATTTTGGTTGAGATATTTCTTTGCTTGGACTTGTTGCAGCAGCTTTTACACCAATTATGCTGGATGAGCAGCTCTCCGTTTCATTTTGTTCACCATCATCAATGTGTGGATCCAGTATATCATCAATCATGGTGTCATTTGTCAAAATTTTATCAGACAAAAAGTAAGGGTACTTATAATTGGCCCCCCTATACAAGACAATCTTACTTCCAGACCTCCAAACAACCAGACCTCCAGTTTTCCTCTGAAAATGTTTGAACAAAATTAAAATTAGAAAGCTATACAAGATGGATAATTATACATAAATTCCGAACCTCATCCTCTAACGACTAATTGTGGATATCAGGAATCTAAGTTAAGTGATTATCACAAATCAAGCTCAGTAAGGCACACTATAAAATTTTTTAATGACCAAAACAAAACCTCAACCACTATCAGAGAAAAGACATTCAAATAGGTAAACCAAAGCATTACCTAAGGTTTGCAATTTGAGATAGTGCTAAAAGTGTGGTCAAGGTTAGGCATGTTTGTAAAAATTTGAAAAAATTTATTGACTGGGTTTCACAGAATCTGTTTAATGACAAATAAAATCAAGCAAAATTAACAGGAAAGCCCAAGGCTTTCTGGGAAGAAAAATATCTAGCAACATAACTCCAAAGGGTCGGTCTAGTGGTTTCCAATGACTCATGAAATCCATGAGGTCTTGAGTTGAAAACTCCTAACAAGCATCTTGGGGCCGACCCCAAATGATCCTCTTCATAATTACCAGGTGTGTGCAGAACAGGGGCAACATACACCAGGGGAAATAGTCAAGTGCTTGAAAAGCTTGTGGGTTGTGCACGTAAGGAATATAAGATTAAATTTATCATGATTGCCAATCACAGGTAAGTTTTTGAAGCAAAGTTATAGAACTTAGCAGGGATGAAGGAATATAAAGATCATTCCTTGGCTTTTAGGTTTGTCCTTGTCATGCTCACGTTCCTGAATACCAAACAACCTTAACATCCAATACAATGAGAGTGCCATTATAATTACTCACAAAGGTACTCCCGCCACAGGTGCACAAGGCTCCTGCATAATACGACGTTTGGAAGAAACTGATTCTCAAATCAAATTCAGAACACATCAAATGGTCAGAAAACACTTACCATTGCAACCAAGGTTTAATCTTTAAATTCTTAAGAGAAGTACCTATACATAATACAACTCTACCCCACTCTCATTTCCTTTCCACTTACAATCTCCAATTTCCACTAACACACTACTTCACGAATTCGATTGTAATTCAAGCATTATAACAACACAAACATTAATAACTACACATAAACTATCCAATACAGCACATTGCTCAATTTACAATTGAAAAGCAACAGAATTGGGAAAGCTTTAAGCTAACCTCCAATAATTCATGAGTCCTCTTCATGTTCATCCTACACAGATCCTCGCACTCGATTTTCACGACCTCATAGCGCCTCCACCGCTCATGAATACCATTAACAATCCCTTCAGTAATCCCCGCCTTCCCTACTTTTAGCTTCTTCCTCGTCTCAATCCCAAGCCTCCTCAGCCTCCTCAGCTCCGCCTCGCTCAAGCTCAGCTCCGCCAATGTCGGAGCTTTCTTCTCCTCTATCTTCTCCTTCTTATGCATCACCTTCTGCTTAATCACCTCGCGCCTCAGCTGGTGGTATTTGGTTATGGCGGAACCCGTGCCCGGAACCGGAACCGGGTTCTCGGGAGTGGACCAGCTCGAATCGAGAGTGTGCCCGACCCGGTGTTTGGGTAATTGGTGGGGCAGAGGGATGAAGATTTCTCCGGCATTTGGGCTCGGCTTCGGGTTCGGGTTTTGGGGGTCTTCGGCGAATCCGAGAGAGCGGAGCTTGTGGGCAATGCGTTGGATAGCGGAATTTGGGAGGGTATGGGTATCTGAGGTGGAGGTCCGAATGAGGAAACGGGTTTTGGGGAGTGGTGGCTGTGAGGGGAAGAAGGTGAAGGGGAAGGGTGATTGGTCAGTGACAGTGAGGGGGTTTGAAGGGAGTGAGGAAGGGTGAATGTGAATGTGTGTTAAAGGAAGCAACATGAAGAATACGGATAGATATGATAATTAGAATCAGAGAGAGAGAGAGAGAGAGAGAGAGAGAGAGGGAGTAGTGTAGAGGATGAAGATGAGGAGGGCCAAAATGGCAAAATAACCATAAATCCTAAGTATATAGTTAGTAGGAGGTAATGTCCAAAACAACAATGCAAAAAAATTGGGGATTTTTTAGAAAATAACCTTGAAACCGAAACTATTTCATTAGTTAGGAAACGTTTGAAACTAATTTGGAATATAGCAACTCGAGTTCAGTATCCACGATTTCCTGGGTTTATTAGTTTATTATTGCTAGAAATCGAGTTAAAAGAACTCGACTTCTAAGGCTGGAAAACGAGTCCAAAGGACTCGGTTTTAAAGCATGGAAACCGAGTCCCTTGCACTCGGTTTCAAAGCCTGGAAACCGAGTCCATTGGACTCGATTTCCAGCCTTAGAAGTCGAGTTTAACGAACTCGTTTTTCAGGCTTAGGAACCGAGTCCTTTGGACTCGATTTCCTTTTATAAACCAACATCAGTTCCATCAAACAGCAACACTCCCATCCCACAGCAGCTTTCACGTGGGCATCACAGTTCCCCCACAGCAGCTTCAGTCCCCAGCCCTCCATGTGTCTGTGGGTCCCAGCTCCAATAAGTTCTCTCTTGCCGTGGGAATAAGTTGTATTGTGAATATCAGAAACTCAGTCTCTATATGCTCTCTCAACTGTTTCAACTCAGTCTCTATATGCTCTCTCTGTATTGTGAATATAAGTTATCTTAAACACTCTTTCAACTCTTTCAACTTAGTCTCTATATGCTCTCTCTGTATTGTGAATATAAGTTCTCTTTCAACTCTTTCAACTCAGTCTCTATATGCTCTCTCTGTATTGTGAATATAAGTTCTCTTGAACACTCTTTCAACTCACAGTCTCTATATTCAACTCACTCACAGAACACTCATCACACAACATTCTCAGGTAATATTTTTACAATGTTGTGATTATTTTGCTAGATTTTTTTTAAAGAAAAATTTAGAACATATTAGGAAAAGTTTTGTTTTTTCTTATTTGTTAGTGTAAATATTGTGATCAATTTATTTGTTAGTATATTGTGATTATTTGCTAGGTTTTTTTTAAAGAAAAATTTAGAACATATTAGGAAATGTTTTGTTTTTCTTATTTGTTAGTGTAAATAGTGTGATTAATTTATTTGTTAGTATATTGTGATTATTTGCTATTTTTTTTTAAATTAATGTTATAACACATTTATATAAGATCATAAATCTACTTAAGAAAAAATATCTATAATGAGTAGTAATTTAATGATTAATTGTTGGGAATATTTAGTAAATAATTGTGATTAAATTACAACATATTGGGGAATTTTTTTTTTTTTTTTTTTTTTTTGTTAGTGTGAATATTGTGATTAAATTATTTGCTAAGTTTTTTTTTAAGAAAGTTAATATTGTGATTATTGGGAATATTTAGTACCAAATATTGTGATTATTATGTGAAAATTTGAGTACTCTAGATATGCAATTTTTTCCTTTTTATTTTTATTTTTTCATTTAAGAGAATATATAAAACTTTTTTGGCTAAAGGTTCGAAGCTCAAAATCTTATAAATCCAATTATTTTTTATTTTTTTTAAGGAAGTTGCAACAGTAAAATTGTAACATGAAATGGTCATGACCATGACCATGAATGAATGTGTAAGGATGGTGCAGCACGAGCACGTATAGTTTGTGAAAAATTTACAAATATTTGGTGTTATTACCATTTGTAACATTCCAAGTTAGGAAAAAAGGAGCAGACTTTAAAAATAGAAAGAGAGCAAACGCTGTCCATTTCCATAGCCCTTTAGGATTTTAGGGGATTAGATATTGGCAAAAAGAATGGAGTCATTAGGGTTTTTTTAGAAAATAACTACAAATATTGTGATTATTGGGAATATTTAGTACCAAATATTGTGATTATTATGTTATTACAACATATGGGAATATTTGTTTTGTTTGTTAGTGTAAATATTGTGATAATATGCTAAGTTAAAAAAAAAATTAATATTGTGATTAATTATTGGGAATATTTAGTACTAAATATTGTGATCAATTGTTAGGAATATTTAGTACTTTTAGGTCTTTCTCATGGATATATCATAACATTATGAGTTTGATACCTAAGATAGTAGTCTTTTTACCATAAATTATTTCAAGATATATTTGCTTAAGATTTGTAACAGAGATTTCAATGGATAACTGGTTGGTATATAATATTTTTGTTCATCATAACTTATTTGAATGGGTTTTGAAAGTCATGCCCCTAGAATGATTTAGAATTTTTAAAGAATATGAAATTGGTAATGACTATTTTTGTAAGATTACTAAAGGTGAGTATATGCAAATTTGGTTGAGGTTAGTATTGTTGGCATTTCATACGCAAAGTTTTGTGATTGATGTTGATTGAGCGTTATAAATTTGTCACTAACACAATTGCACTTGATGATCTATAGGTTGACAATGATCTATATAAATATATACTACGGTGGACCCCTTAGCAATGCCAACCCTTATGATGGAGCCTCATTTCAAGGTCCGGGTATCCAGTGCTACTATATGATGATACGCCGTAAGCTAAAGACCCTGAATGAGCTGAAAGTAAAAATTATGGAAGAGTTGCAAGTGAACCCTGCTTTGCATGACATACATATTACTTTCCGTTCTCCATATGAAGTCTTCAATCAATGCATTAATTACAGATATATGGCGATAACAGAGGACAAACATGTGAAATTCATGTTTAGTAAGATGGACAAATGGAAACAAGCAGCAGATTTTGAGTTATATGTCACTTTGGAGCCTCGTGCAGAAGTCGGCGTAGAAGACGAAATTGTACAAACAACTACATCTCTACAGTTTGCAGTCCTAGATGATCAATGCACCACATTGGGAGGCTATACACCCCCTTTTCAAGAGACACCAGTAACAATTGAGAGTGAACCTGGAAATAGATATGAAGATCAATTTTGTACACATCGAGGTGAATCCTCTACAGTTCCAGTAGTTGAAGATGAAGATGAAGACGAAGACTGTTCTAGGGAAGATTGTGAGGATAGAGATGAGTATGAAGAGAGGATTGACGATGGTGACTTTGACAGGGGTCTTGATGACCATGAAATTACTCACATTCCTCATGTTGATGATATGGCTGAATGTGATGAAGATGATGAGGACGCTAATGCTAGAGTTCAGCATGTTACAAATACGGCCCTCGTTTATGAACCTTCTGCCTCATCATTTTATGAAAATACTTGGGAAAATATGGTTGATCCTGAAGTTGTTCAGCAATCATTTGGTTCTTGGAATGCAGACATGAATTTTGCGAAAGGGTTGATTTTTGCTAATAAAGATGCGGTGAGACGTGCATTAACAATTTACGCCGCAAAGCATAACAGAAACTTTGTGACTAGTAGGTCGACCACAAGTAGACTGTCTGTGAAATGCAGCGATGAATCATGCATGTGGTACGTTGGGGCAGTTGTGAAGCCTGAACTCGGACTATGGATGGTCACATCTTATAGGGGTCCTCATAGTTGTATGCCCCTTGCCACGGCCCTTGATGGTAGAATGATGGATTGTAATTTTCTAGCAGAAGAATTTGTTCCATTGTTGAAAGAGAAACACACGGCAACAATTTATCACCTCAGACATTTCATTAAAGGGAAGTATTATGGGCATATTCTTTCTTACTATAAGATATGGGATGCGAAACAACGAGGTATTGCAAAGATATTTGGGGATTGGGAAGAGTCTTACGAAAGGTTGAAAAAGTTATTGTTTGCATACTGGGATCAAGAACCTGGCACCCGTTTCTGGTTTCACACCATACCCAGGGACGAGTTCGGTGATACAATATTGCGCTATATATTTTGGGCTTTCGCTCCATGCATTGCAGGATTCAGACATTGTAAGCCAGTGATCAGTATTGATGGGACCCATTTGTATGGTAAATATCGAGGGGTGTTGTTGATTGCAATGGCCACCGATGCCAACAACAAGGTTTTGCCTCTTGCCTTTGCTGTTGTGGACAAAGAGTCAGGGTCTAGTTGGGGGTGGTTTTTAGAACGCCTCAGGAATGCACTGGGGGATGTGATAGCAGATAAGGACATCTGTATAATTTCTGACCGACATAAGGGTATTCAAAGTGCAATTGCAAACTGGCCTAGACATGATGATGGACGACAACGAGTAGTTCACAGATATTGCCTTCGACATGTTGCTAGCAACTTCAACACGCATTTTCAGGACGCCACTTTAAAGTCATTAGCCTTGAAAGCGGGGTATGCTACTAAGGAATCAAAATTTGAGCTGTACATGCAACCTATCAAGGAAGCTGAGATCGAGGCCCTTAGGAAGAAACGGAGAACCGAGCGGCAGGAAAGTGAACCCGACTCATCCATCATGCCATACACATATCTAATGAATGAGGATCTAGACAAGTGGACCCAACTACATGATGGTGGATACCGTTATGGGGCTATGACAACCAATGTCTCGGAGTGCTTCAATGGAGTACTCAAAGGTGCCCGTGGCCTACCCATTGCTGCAATGGTTGAATTCACTCATTGCAAACTTGTTGCGTATTTCCATGATCGACACAAAGAAATTACTCATGAGCTCTCAAAGGACAAGGTATGGACTAAATATGCCTTAAAAATCTATGGACACAACCTACAAAAATCAATTTCACACCAAATAAATCCGTTTAATAATCAGAATGGTATATATCAAGTAATTACTTCATACAACATCTATAGCTCTGGAGGGGGACACCATAGTTATGAAGTAAATGTAAAGGCCAGAACATGTGGTTGTGGAAAGTGGCAAATTAGAAAGATCCCTTGTTCACATGCAATTAAAGCTCTTCAGTACTTGGGGCAAGATGCGACTGCATATATTGACCCATGTTATAGTTTGGTGAACGCCATTCACACCTACTCACATGCATTTGTGGTGCCAAAGTCAGATTCATTGTGGAGGGATGTGGATGGTCCAAAGTGGGTGCCTGACCCAAAACTGTTGCGGGGCAAAGGTCGACCTGTGGCGTCTAGGATACGAAATGAGATGGATGGGGTCCGGCGAGAACCGGGAAGCCGGAGGCCAGATTCTGACTTGAGGGAGATTCAGCAAAAGCAGAGCTGTGGACTGTGTCATCAACATGGGCATAACCGTAGAAGATGTCCGCTTTCCCGTGGGGCTTCGACAAGCAGTAATAATCCAAACTAGGTAAGTGATGCTTTTATATAAAATGCCATGATTGTATCAATTAGCCAAGTTGCATAGATTAGTACGTATGTTTTGGGTTTTGGTATCTAACAACAATATTTGAATTTTTGCTAGGCATGCAAATACTCGAGTTTGGAATGGCATTGTAGATGTCAATTGGGGTTCTCTTTATTATGTATTTGAACTTACTACTGGGTTGTATCCACACAATTATTATTTTGTTTGTCACTGAATGAACTTGTAATCGAAGTATTTTATATCTAATGTACCTGTTTCTAGATTGTGATATTATGACTGTTTAATTTTGTCTTTCAATTTTAAATCCCCACAATTTTGTAGTTTATATTGCTTACTACTCACTAGTTTAATTGTGATGATTGAATTAACTTACTGAAATGAACTTTAAACAGTACATATATATCCAGGCCAGGAACAAATTTTGTCAGAGTGATGTGTGACTTGGACGGTTAAGGTTGTTTTTAAGGTTGTTTTTTTCCTCCTATTATAGTTAATTATAGAAGACCAAAAAGAGAAATGGCAAGAGAGCTCCACGTAAATGCAATAGCCTCATTATTTAGGTAAAAAAATAAAAATAAAAATTTATTTTATTTTTTAGGGGAGAATATTACTTGTAAGGGTTCTTTTGTTCCCAAAAAAAAAAACATAAAAAGCCTTTATTGAACCCAATGTTCACAATTCTTAACTATGATTTTTCCTGAATGCTATAGACACATGCACATCCTTCCCTTCCCCTTCAAGCAGTAATATATATTGTCAATCCACCATCAGCCCTTTAATTATTCGTGCTTTGAGCATTGATGCTACAACTTCCAATTGAAGCTTGGTCAGTACCATCAGTGCAATCATGCTCATTCATCAAAAAACAACCAAAAAGAGAGAAACAATAAACACCCCAAGGAAACACTTATTTCTAACGACACTCGTAGGAAATTTCCCACCTCAACATCCATGCAAACCCGACTATGCATTTATCTAGTGAACAGATTATCGTCTATCAAATATATCAATTACAACCTCCCATTTGTCTGATTTTTTTTCCCCATTTTAAACATTGGTTATTTTATAAGGAAAAAATAAATTCTAACAATTTGTGATTGATAGAAGCATCAATGGAACAGAAAAGGTGAAATAGATGACTTTTATTTTAAATTGAACAATGGACAATTAGCTATGAGTGTTCTATTCCATATCTTTATTTTAAATTTGTTCTGGTATTGATGAAACATTCACAATATCACAACAAGTTTATTGTAGGAAATACAAAGTTGGAGAGGAAATAAGTGTACAAATAACACATAAAAAACAAGTTTAACGATATTGAATTGGAGAGGAAACCCATATAGATAACACATTGGCTACTGCGAAAAACTGATTCTAACAGATACAGGGAAGTACCGACTGAGGGCCATGACATCAAGTAAAACTTGATAAAACTCTGTTTAAGTTTAAATGCAAGCTCCTGCCTGAAGACTAAAATCCTCATACAATTTTCATTAGCATGATGCATGAAGGCAAATATTAAATTAACAGTGACCTTCTTAAGGTTTGCATTCATTGATTAATGGGAATTAGTGATTAATGGGAATACTATATTACGTATATGGGTTTTTAATACTAAGGAAAGAAATTCCACTAGTGCATAGAAACCTAACAATTGGTTCATAGGATTCACATTTCAATGTAATTTGGAGACTTAGAGGAAGTGCTCTAAAAGGGCAAGGCCAATATTATCTATTAAATTACAATAGATACCCGTATACAGACAAAAGTGTGATGATTTTTTTACAAATGTTAAATTCAAGAGTAATTACTTTCATGTGTTTGCTGAAGAGCTCTCAAACGCTTGAGCAAGTGAGAACCAACATCAGCGCAATGAGCTTGACGCTTCTCCTGGTCAATAACTCTCAGCATTGCTAGCCCCCCAGCCGAACATACAGGGTTTCCTCCAAAAGTATTAAATTGAATTTTCTGGGCCAATACACTCGCAATCTCTGGGGTTGTCACAACTGCTCCCAATGGTAAACCATTGCCAATACCCTGATAGATATTAATTGTGAGATTCAATGGAATGGTTGCATAAGATTATAAAACAAAAACTGATTAACTGAAATTGTAAGTTATTTAAAGAAAAAAGCTATTGACACTTGCAACACTAACATGATTTACATGTCTTCCTAAAATAGATTATGGGTAATGACCTTTGCCATAGTAAATATATCAGGAATGACGCCCTGTGTTTCAAAGCCCCAATAAACTTCTATGTTTTGCTTTTGGAACCTAAGGATCATATTTTATGCATGTACCATTGCTTCCAATCTCAAGCACATTTTTTTTAAAAAAATTTAGCTCTGTTTGACATGATATGGAAAATAAACAACCTAAATAGAGGAAAGTAAAAGAAACTAGAGGCAAAGGCTAGCGTTCTCAATAATAACAATAAAAATTACTGCAACAACCACAACCTGAACAACTTCTTGCCAAGCAACAATAAAATTATCACAGGTCACATTGCTTCAAACAAAAATAACTCTTATGAACCTAGGATTGCTTTGTTCATGTACACCCACACTAACAGTCAACCAATCTAACTTAACCCAACTAATGCGCATGACCATGCATTGAAAGCTAGTAATACCATTGACACTTAGAATTTCAGAAATGGGAAGAAAAAAAAATCAACATAATGTAAAAGGATAAGAAGAGAATATTCAGCAGGTGGTCGGTTTTCATTTTTACCTTGCCTTCCCAAACAGCGCACGCTCGATGTGTTTTTATAAACCTTAACACTGAATCGTCAGTGGGCTCAGGACCAAACTCATCAGGGAGCTGAGCAGGAACAGCAGCCATACTGCACGAAGTTTAGGGAGTCAAGAGTAATATAATCACATGTTAAATTGGCAAGGAAAGTGATGAACAAGAAAATGATTCAGTTTATTTTGACAACAAGCAGATGGTCCTCTTTACTCATAAAATTAATTTGGGCTACAATGAAGTTTTACAAAAGGTGACAAAAAGAATGAAGGAAAATCATATCCGCGTTGATTAATTTGGGCTACCCACATAGTTGGCCTTACTATTTTCCCTCCTACCAAATGGACCCTACAGTTACGTGCTACATAAAAGATCTGAAAAAATTAAAAAGGGGGGAGGAGTTTGTGGGGTGGGTTCTTAAAAGACTTTCTAAAATTGATTGTCTGAACTCACAACAAAACATCCAAACCAGGGTACAATGGTGAACAAAGCCTTTACCCTACCACCCCAACACAACTAGGTACGAAAAATCTCATTTCTACACTTCATCCTACCAAACATAATGTAAGAAATCATAAAATCATTTCAACATTGCAGCATTGCCTGTGTAGATTCATGTGAAAACTATGCAGAAGAAGTGAAGAACCAGATGTTAAAAATAAGACAATATAATGCAAAATTTAAATACCAGGACAAAAAAAAAAAAAAAAAATAAATAAAAAATCTTCAATAACAGCAATGTATAGTAAAGCAGATGAACAAAGGTAACAAAGCAAACATGGCAGCCAAGATTTGAAATGCAGCAACATAGTAGAATCATTACCTGCAATATCACTATGCAACTACCTTCTCTAAAAGCTTATGTTGTGAAGCCTTTTCAAGCCTATTCCTGCAAGGTATAAAATGCAATTAGCACCTCAAATACGTATATATATGGATGAACATCATTTCTATGCTTATATAAAGAAGGAAGAAAGGAAAATAAATTTCTAGACAGACATTTTAATATATATGATGAATTTCATATTGTAATATTTAGGAGAGCCTTTTTTTTATAAGAATAATTTTATTGAAAAAAAGACTACATACAAAAAGCACAAAGCAGCCAAAACAATTACACGAAAAAAAAAAAAAATTATGTTCAATAAGAAAGAGACTATAAATGCAGGAATGGCGTCACTAGTTGTGAAACAAAGACCATAAAACCAAAAGACCATAAAACAATATAAAAAAAGGAATAAGACATTTAATGAAAGTTAAAGCATCATGATATATGTGGAACTGCCAAAAATGAAGAAATATGCTGATTTGAGAACTAAAACGATTAATTGGAAAGAGGAGCATTAATGGCAAAGTCCATTTACACTTGTATGAGCAGTTAATAACGTAATTTTTTAATTTCCAAATGATGAGAAATCTATCAATAGATTCTTTACATATGTACATATGTATAAAGAAAATCCCTGCCCTCTCGTTCAATGCCTAACAGAAAACCAAGATTAAAGAGATGTTTTTATTCAGGCCTTTTCAATGCCTCCTATATTTCTACAAATACGTTAGACCCAGTTAGATGCTAGTCATGACAAGAAAAAACTATCAGAGCAATTTATTTGCTAGGAAGGAACATATATCGTGATTATGGCAACTTCACACAAGATGGTGAAGAGTTAAAAGTTCATTGAAAAGGCCACATGATAAAAACCCTAGGTTCAAACAGCAATTCAATAAATAAGAAATCATGTCATCCCAGCAATCAATGCTACCTATTTACTGGTAAGCATAACTTGTGCATTCAAATCACAGAAATAATAAACATTTTATAAAAATAAAAATCCAAAAACCCATTAATAACTCAATTCACATTACACCCAAAAAATAAAAAAAATAAAAGAACATATAAGCAAAAATCATACAATGATATAAAAACCCAAAAAGAAGAGATCAAATGAGAATGATACCCTGCGGTTTGTTGGGACGGCGACGGCGACGGCGACGGCGACGGAGACGGAGACGCTGACGGCGAAGGCAACGTTTCTATGACGGCGACGGCGACGGAAAGTGAGAGACCGAAGCGAGATGGAGGGCCGACGGCGACGGACAAGGACGGAGCTGAAGAGAGGGAATGAATGCGACGGAACGGCGACGGAGCTGAAGAGAGATCGAGTGCGACGGAACGGCGACGGAGCTGAAGAGGACTGAGAGTGAGAGAGAGAGACTGAGTTTTTTGAGTGATGCACTGTGAGTGTGGGAGGGAATGAGAGTTTTTTGAACTAAAGAGTTTTTTTTGAGAGAGTACTGTAAAGTGTGGGAGGACTGAGTTTTTTTGAGACTGTTTTGAATGAGAGTTTTTTTGAGAGTTTTGTTGAGAGACACGTGTGGCAAAAGAAAATAGAAATCAAGTCCAACGGACTTGATTTCTGTGTAGAAAAACCGCTAGTCGGTTTTTATACATACAAACCGAGTCTAATAGACTCGTTTTCTACACACAGAAATCGAGTCTAATGGACTCGATTTCTATGTGTAAAAACCGAGTGTATTGGACTCGGTTTGTATGCATGGAAATCGAGTTTATTTAACTCGATTTCTATGTGTAAAAACCAAGTGTATTGGACTCGGTTTGTATGCATAGAAATCGAGTTTATTTAACTCGATTTCTGTACGCCCATTTCCCACGTCGTTCACTGCAAAAAAGGAAAATCGAGTATACTAAACTCGATTTTACAACCCACAAATCGACTCCAATAAACTCGAATTGTTAGAAACCAAAATAGTTTAAAACGTTTGCTAACTAATGATATTGTTTAGATTTTATAGTTATTTTCTAAAAAAATCCAAAAAATTGTATATAGTTAGTTAGGCAATGTTTGAAACAATAAAGGAAAGTAGCATCTCGAGTTTTAGAAACTCGAGATCTATATTACAAAAACACCCCATAGATCTCGAGTCTTTAAGACTCGAGTTTTATGCGAAAAAAATTTCACTTATAGTGGCGTTTTTAAGCCTTTCAGTGACGTTTTAAAGCCCTATAGCGGCGTTTTACTGGAATTTTTTTTTCTTAAGTACAGATTTATAGAGTCCTATAGTGACGTTTTATAGACCTATAGCAATGTTTTTATTCAATTAATGGAAATCGAGTCTTTAAAACTCGATTTTCAGCTTAATTTTTTTCCACTTTAAACCAATCCACATACAAATCGAGACTTAAAAACTCGATTTTTATCTTGGAACTCGAGTTTTAGACACTAGAGATGCTAGTTTTCAATATTGTTTTGAAATGTGACAATTAACTAAATTTTTTAATATTTATTGTTATTTAGAAAAAAAATTCTAGTTAGTAGTTTTAGTTTCCCAACTATATTATTTACTAGCATTTTGAGTCTAAAAGACTCGATTTTGGCCTATAAATCGAGTCTTAGGGACTTGATTTTCATAGTCTAATAATTTCCTATGTGGCATATTTTTCCACGTGGTCACATGAAAATCGAGTCTCTAAGTCTCGATTTGCAAACCTTATAAAAAAAGGTGAACCCAGACACAGAAGAACACCCAGAAGAACCCAGAGAGAGAGAGAGAGAGAGAGAGAGAGAGAGAAAAAAAAAAAAAAAAAACAGAAATAGATGGAGAAGAACCCAGGCCAGGCGACGCGGTTCGTCGTGCGGCCTGGGTTCTTCTCCGATCGATCCAGGTTCTTCTCTCTTTCTCTTTCTGGTTTTTTTTTTTTTTTTTTTTTTCCTCTGGGTTCTTGATATGTTCTGGGCAGGTCGCTCTCTCATCTGCTCTGATTCTTTCTTTTTTGATCTGATTGTTGTGTTTCTGGATTTCTTAAAAAAAAAAAAAATTGTGTATTTTGGCTTGAACGAGAGAGACTCGAGAGTTAGAATTTTTTTTAAAAATTTTTTTAGTATATAAATCAAGTCTTAGAGACTCGATTTCCAAGTAGGAAAATACTGCCACATCAGAATATGAAAATCGAGTCTTTGAGACTTGATTTATAGCCCAAAATCGAGTCTTTTAAACTCGATATGCTAGTAAATAATACAGTTTGGAAACTAAAACTACTAACTATATACTTAGGATTTTATGGTTATTTGGCCATTTTGGCCTGAGGAGAGGGTAAGCCTTTTCTCTTTCTGCGAGGGAAAAGCTGATTTTTTCTACTTTTACAATTTCCAAATTATTTAATTACATTTACGGTTCCAAAGTTGCTTTTGAAATAAGAATTTTTCTCAAAATCAATTTTCATAAAGTCCTGCTTAATATTCACTATATCACAGAAAGATTAAAGCTAAACTATATTTGAAACCTTTGGAGTGATATCTTTTCCCTTTAGTAACACTGTTACTAGTGGGGCTTGTTGGGTTCTCTTTTCCTTTCAGGGATGGGGAAATAGCTTTAGTTTATAGGTTTTCTTGTTTCCTTTTTTTCTCATTTTTTTTCGTTCGTTTTCAAACATGGATGAGGTTTTAAAAGATTGGAATCGTACGTCGCTCACTAAGGACGAAGGGGCTAGGGTCAATCTGGATGATAACCAGGAGGAGGTCAATAAAGATTATATTCTTGCAACTAAGTTCCTAACCCGTAGAGTTTTGGATGTTGAGGCTATAGGTCGCACGTTCAAACCTTTATGGAAAGCTCACAATGGTTTCCAGATACGAGTTGTTGGTAGTCATACAATCCTTTTTGTATTCAAAGTGGAGAGTGATGCTGAGCGGGTACTAGCCATGGAGTCGTAGACTTTTGATAAGCATCTGGTCCTCTTGCAGAAGTACGATGGTTCATGTCCAATTCTAAACTTAAAGTTTTCGATGGCTAAGTTTTGGATTCAACTGCACGGTCTTCCAATGGATAAGCTAAACTGGAAAACTACCATTGAAATTGGCAGATCGGTGGGGGAGGTATCTTATTCATAGAGGAAGGGGGAGATGATAGGGGGTAATTTTTTACGAGTAAGAGTGGAAGTTGATGTCTCTAAACCTCTGTGTCGAGGTCAAAAGATATTGCTTAATGGTGACCACGAGGATTGGGTGTCTTTCAAGTACGAAAAGATACCAAACTTCTGTTATTGATGTGGCATGGTTTCTCACGATGACAAAGAATGTAGTCTGTGGTTAGCAAGTAAGGGGTCATTATCTTTGGATTAGCAAGAATATGGAGCTTGGCTTAAAGCATCACCTTCTTCCTTAGGTAGGAAAACGTTCATGGCAGTCGAAGGCTTCGGTAATGTGTTTAGGGAGGATGCCCCTTTTGAAAAAACGGGGGCCGATCCACCTCCCAACTTCGGTGCTACTCAACCATCCTTAACTAACACATGACCCTCCAATCAGATATCTTGCCACGAAATTTCGAATTTTGAAGATCCAAATTCAAAGGAGGATATTTCTCAATCCCTTCCAACTGAACGTGATCTCAATCCTCAAGTTCTATCTGTAGATGGAGAAGAGGAAGGAATTGGGCAACCCATCATCAACCTTCAGCCCCCACCGCTATTGATGACTAGTGAAGCTGATACAGATACAGCTAAGCAACTACCAGAGAAGCTAAGACAGCTAAGAGATCTAAGTAAGCCGAAATTTCTTGATCCTATTCAATTTTCAAGTTTTGAATGTAATGGTGGTGTACCCGAATTTGTAACTCCAGAAAATAAGGAACTTCCTTCTTTGTCAAAATCAAAATCTCCAAGCAATCAGCAGGGGAGTACGTTGGCAAATGTGGCTAATGAAAATTCAAATGAGGAAAGCTTAAAATCAGATATGGAGATGAAGTGTATTTCCAATTTTGATGAGGATATATTGGGGAAAAAGAATTGTCTTTGAGATCATGGAAGTGTATTCTATGTAGTTCCAAGTCTCAGACTTCTCTTGAGAATTTGTCTAAGATTCAACCTTTAGGCAAACATTCTTCATCTTCCTCACTATCCCTGGATCCTTCACATACTAAAAAGCAAGCTATCTGCATAGATAGTTTTAGTGTCTCCCAATAAGTTGTTGGGGGTAATTCCTCATCCCATTCGCCACCATGAAGATTCTTAGACATTAAATGCCATGGGCTTGGGATCCTAGAAGCAGTGATAGATTTTGTTGTTTAGCCATAGAAGAAGGTCCCCAAGTTTCCCAAAAAACAAAAAAAAAAAAAAAAAACAAAAAAACAAAAAAAAAAACAAAAAACAAAAAACAAAAAACAAAAAAAGAAAAAAAGAAAAAAATCCACATCACACTGATTCCTTAGTAAATCAAGAGGGTGTTGTTTGGCGCCATACTGGTTTTATGGGCATTCGAAAACTTTGAAGAGTGGATTTGTTCTCTGGCATTAGTTTGGTTTTTTGAAGACATTATATTTCTGTGTGATAGTTTTGATTTATTTCTTTTTTTAGTATTTCTTTACTATGCAATCGTGTTGCTCTAGTTTTGGCTAGTGTTGCAAAAGAGAATGAGGAGATCATCATTTGGTTAAAAGAATGTCTCTCTTTCTTTTCCCCATTGTATAACATAATTTTGTATTAATAAAGTCTACTATTGTTTCTTCTCAAAAAAAAAAAAAAGGTTGACACAACTATATTGTGTCTGAAGCTTTGCTCAATCTTCAATCTTCACTGTATGCTTGCTCAACCAAAATTATAGCAAAGCTAACAATTTTGAAAAGTTTTTAAAGAATTCCCCTTCATTACAAATTTGTATGACTTTATTGTTATTTATTGCCTTTATTGCTTTTGAATTTTGGTGATATTTATTTTATTTATTTATTGATAATTCGTTAGTTGGGGTTGCAATTTTAGTGATAATTATTGTGTTTGTTCAACATATATCAAATTGTTAACTTTGAACTTAATTGGTTTTGTTTTTCTTTTTTAATTAAAAAATAAGGTTTGTACATCATTGAAAATCTTAGTTAATAGTAAGTTTAGCGGCACACTGAAATTAACAAAAGATTTCATGCCTGTTTGAGATGGAAAGATGTTAATAATGTAAGAGTAGTTTTAGGTCTACATACTATTTCACAACTTTTTACCACAATTGTAATATGTGGGAAATTATGAGTGGTTTGCCTATCACTTAATCATGGTCCTACAATTTTTTCTCTACCACTTACACCTTGTCAGATCACATATATGGTAAAGAAGCTGTGAGATAAGTTGTGGTATTAGATTTTCTCATAAAGTAATGTCTGTGATAGACTTATATGAAAAATTGAAAACTAATAACTCGTCAATTCAATAAGTGTAAAATTTGTTGTAAAAACTATTGTATATGTAGAATTACATAATAAATTGTATTTCTACGTAAACTGTTGTGTACATAGAATTACGCATTAATTAGTTCATTATTTTGCTACATGATAAATAAGATTTTTCAGCAACATTGCATGAAAAGACTTTTTAAACAAGGATTTTTTGTAATTGGACATCTATGCATTACACATATCAAGAAAGACAACAACTAAACGAATGTCCTTGTGCTCAAGAAGGCTATAAGAACGAGTAGCATCCAGGAAATGGATGTAATAACAACACACCAAGATTTGTTTGCCACAAATTAACTTGCCTAAAAAAAAGTTTGTTAGTTGCTTCGGGAGACTAGAATCTATATGAGGAATTGCATATAGTTGATTAGAAACCTCTTGATCTGATCCTTTTTCCAAGTAATACGAACTTCAATATGCAACCATTCTCTTATGATTTAAACCAGGAAAGTTTGAACTAGATTATATATATATATATATATATATATATATAAGGTACAAAACGATTTCAGAAGGAACAGAACAAACTAAAAAGTCTGTCCTCTTCTTGGTTACACATCAGCACAGCGGTTGGCAAGACAGGCTTCAGACTGTATTGCTCAAGCTCGATGATCAGCAACCACCTGCAATAAAGAGAGGAGAGAGATCTATTAGAAGAAGAATTGGAATTGACTAATTCCACAACAGATCGATTTAGCATACAACTCTAGGTCTCTGCCACCTAACCTTTAAGGTCTGTTAAATTTACAGCACAAATTTCGGGAATACCCATCCTATTTCAAAAGGATTTAGCAAATCTACAGTCTTTGAGAATACGAATAAGGGTTCACTACCCAAGTCGCAAACAGAACAAGTAGTAATACAATTAATGCCTCTCTTGGCAAGGACCCCTCTTACTGGGACACTATCCAGCACACACAGCCACAGAAAAATCTCAGTTCTGCTACTTCAGTTTAAACTTAGATAAAAATTACTACCATATATTATGCATATGATCGAAACACAACTAAACAACAAAGTCTACTACTCTGCCTCTCTTAAAAAAAAAAAAAGTCTACAGCTCAAACTTAAATTTTTAAGTGTTTGTGACAGAATAAACACTTATAAATCAACTGCAACAATGTCAAATAAATGTTACCAGAGAAGCCATGCTATTGCCAATAAATGACCACATGAAATATCGTGCTGAAAGCTTAATTCCCTCAAAATTTAAACAACTAATATTAGTCATTGGATGTGAGATTTAATAGAAGTATGGAAATTACCTCATTTTTCAAACAACAACAGATTGTGTAGTGAACAATCATCGTGGTCCTGATAGAACTGAAGGAAACAATGGAGTAGTAGCAACAACCTGCACTTCCTGGTTATCAACTCCAGTTCTTGGGTTTAGTAAATGTGGATTTGAGAAGAAATAATCTAGGTCTGATTCAACGTTCACGACACCCTCGAAAACCTTAACCACCATGGACATAGAAGGCCTCTTTGTGAAATCATTTTGCAAACACCATGTTGCAACCCTCATCATATTCACAACTTCTTCTCCATGCAATTGCATATCTTCACTGTGCTTATCAACCAAATCCACCAATCGGTCCCCCTCAATCTTGTTCTTAAATAGATCAACTAGATGCATTGCTTCCTCCGGTTGAGAGCGGTCAAAGTTTCTCCTTCCACACAATATCTCCAAGAGTACTATTCCGAAGCTATATACATCTACTTTTTCTGTAATTACTGAACTCAACCATTCTGGAGCCATATAGCCAGGAGTCCCTCTCATAGTTGTTACAACTTGGCTCTGGTCACGATCAACTAGTCTAGACAATCCAAAATCAGAGACTTTTGCATTAAAGTTCTCATCTAAGAGGATGTTATGGGGTTTTATATCCATGTGAACTATTTTTTGCCTACATTCTTCATGTAAATAAGTTAGTCCCCGTGCTATGTCAATCATGATCTTCTTTCTAAGTTTCCAATCAAGCAGCATCTCAGAATTCTTGTTAAATATCCATCTATCTAAAGATCCATTGGACATGTATTCATAAACAAGAAGCCTTTGAAATTTCTCAGCACAAAATCCAATTAGTCTTACCAAGTTGAAATGATGAGTGTTGCCAATTGTCTCAACTTCAGCTAAAAATGATTTTTTGATTTGACTAAAACCATCAAGACGTTTCACTGCAACCTTAGTGCTGTCAATCAGAGTCCCTTCAAAAACTGTACCAAATCCTCCACCACCGAGCTCTTTACTGAAATTTTTTGTTATGGTTCTCAAATCATCATAAGAATATCTTGTGGGCATTCCTGGTACATGATCCAAATAATACTCCTCAGCTTCATCAGCATTTTCCTTATTCCGAATTCGAAAAACAAAGATTCCAATTAGAAACAAAAAAAGCAATGATCCAAGGCTAGATCCCATTATTATTCTAAGAGAGCGTTTCTTCTTTTCATGGTTTGTCGGCTGTAGAGGAGGAACTACACTTGGGACATAATTCTGCACCTTAATGTATACTTTATGGTAGGTATTTTCTATGGTAGTGGAATTAAGTGAAAAAATTTCAGATAGTAAATAGCAATACCCAGTTGAATAATATATAGCAGCTTTGCACGAACAATTTTTTAAGCATGCCTGTTTACAATTCCCTAAACTTATAGGCTTTAATTCTGATATAAATGGGATAATATCTTTAAAGGGAATGTATGTGATGTTTTGGAGCTCTAAAAGAATGTGAGTTTTGGATGCTTCACAAGACAAGGGAGTAATGGGGAAGCATCCACGGTCAGGTTGCCTGCCTTCGATTTGCTGAAAGTAGCTTATCCCATTTATGGGTCGAAGACAACCACACTGGCCGTTTGTACAAATGCCATAATTGCCACAAACCGTAGGGTAAGAACATAAATCTGTAAATTTTAAAAGATCAGCCACTTCTTTCCAAGCCTGATCATACACTCTCAAGTGTCCATCAGGCCCAAATCTCATGTACCGCAATGATAACGATGTTGAAGGAATGGATAATTTATCAAGTGAGTTAGCAAACAAATCGTTATTAACACCGTAAAAACTTAAGCCTTGATTCAGAAATTGAACATAACTGATAGTATCTGCAGGTTGATAATTCCAATACCTTAGAGGAGGATTAGAATTTATACTAGCAAACAACCCTTCACTGGTGAGAGAGAGCGAAAACAAACCTCCTTCACTAGTGAGTTGCTGCCCTGGCACCAACTTTTGCCCATAAAATAGAACGTCGAATGGCCCATATTGGAGATCAAAAGACTGCCAAATTGTAGCATTATTTTCATCCAATAGCATGAGGTTGCAGTTGTCGGTTAAGTTTAGGGCAGCCACAGATTTGGTGCTGATGTTTGTGGACCAAGCAATAGTTCCATCAGCATCTTGTAACACCAAACCTCTTTCCGAATTGAGCTTCAAAGTCGCATCAATGCTAACAGGATTCTTTGGGTTGGCAGACCATAGTACTCGTGGATCATCATTAAGAAAGAAAGTGGCAAAGCGAGAACTGTTGCACGTTTGATCACAGAAGAAGCCCCAAAAACAAGCATTTCCATAGTCTGGATCAACGGAGGATCTACTGGCAAATATAATTACCGCATCGGCTTTCAGTAAATCGCCAACAGGCTCTCTGTTGGTCCAAGAAGTAGTAGAAGAGTTTACAGTCAGATAACTTTCAGCGAGAACTATGATGGGAAAAAGAACAAGATAAAGAAGAACAGTACAGCAAGCCCAACCCATTGTCTATAACAACACGTATACAGTGCTAGAAGAAAGACAGGCAAAGCGGACTCTGGACAAGGAAAAGGGGGATGGAAATACGACTAGCTAGCATAGTTTAGAATACTTTCGGTCAAAAAAATGTTAATAATTAACTTCTAGGACGACTTGACGACAATAATTAACGTAATTTCATAGATCCTTCATTGGTTGAATGGTTGCCCTTTTTTTGATAGTTGAATGGTTGAATGGTTGAATGTTTGACCTACAAAATCAACTTCAGTCCACAAACATCAGAAGCTTCCGGTTCGTCTACAAAATCAACTTTAGTCCACAAGCAGCAGCTCGCCAACAGAAGTCCTTACCCATTTTGGAATGTCCATTTCCGTGATTAGCTCAAAATTGCTGAATCAATTGGACATAGCAAAACTGGCGGGGCAGGTCGGATTCAAGTTGGGTCAATTGGGTTGCAGGTTCGGTGGGTTGACCTGTATATTTCACATGAATCTTCTTTTTTATTTTTTTTAATTATAAAGAAAACAACATGTATTTGCTATTTGGAAAGTCATGCAACAAATTACTTGATGTAAAATGCATTACTTTGAATTCACCACTTATATGAAGAATGAACTCAGTTAAACTTATTAATACTTGTGGGGCCCAATAATTCGTGGGCCAGGCCCATTTACTCGTTGGGGCCCAAAGGCCCAGGCCGAGGAAAGTCATAGCCCAGGATCGGTAATACAAGTACAAAATAGCCTTGGGACACAGCCAAGGACGATTAAGTCCTCGGCATGTCCGAGATCTCACAGGAAGGAGGGGTAAAAACGGTATAGAAACAGTTTGGAAAAAAATCTAAAATATCTGTGTCAATAGAAAAGGGTATGCGGGAAAGTATAACGACCAGGGAAAGCTGCCCTTACTGCCATTCAATACTCTGCACCTGATAGAGCCATACTCTCCAGCTTTTACAACCACCCCCCAACCACTCTGGATATGGGCTGATGGGACAAGTATCAGTCTTGGAATGCCGATCCTACACGTGGACGAAGGATAAGGAACACAAGCTAGTATAAAAGGAAAAGTAAGCAATCCAGAGAAGAGGCTGGGAAAAATGGCCAAAAACCAGAACCTCCCAGCCCGCCTCCAGGAGAAATACTCCTAAGGCGAAAACGACTTAATCATGTATGAACACCACTAGAAACCCACCGTCTGGTGATTGAAGCCTAGCCTTTCAAACCCACGCTCTACAAATGATATTGTTTGGGCCTTTTTACGTGCGAACCCAACACTGTTACGGTTCGTTACGAATCGCGTCCTTACAATTGGCGCCGTCTGTGGGGAAGGCTTGTGTGTTGGCATAGACGGTAGTTCGAAGCAGTTCCCTTGTCCTTTCTAACAGCCGGTTATAGTGTTCTAGCGTAGAATTCCACTAGGGGCTATGATTCTTGACTAGGGGCTATGATTTGTAGCGTCAGTCGAATGGATGGTTCTAGGGGCTTGGACGAGAAGCCAATCCCCCTAAAGCCAAGGCCCCATGCCAAAAACTGAGTTTTGGAAAGAACCAAGATATTGTATGGTCCCCGGAATCAAACCTATGGGGAAACCAACAACTTAGATGAGAAAACTGAGTTTTGGACAGAACCAAGGTATTGCATGGTCCTCAGACTCACACCTATGGGGAAACCAACTACTTAGATGAGAAAACTGAGTTTTGAATAGAACCAAGGTATTGCATGGTCCTCGGACTCAAACCTATGGGGAAACCAAAAACTTAGATGAGAAAACTGAGTTTTTGACAGAACTAAGGTATTGCATGGTCCACGGACTCAAACCTATGGGGAAACCAACTACTTAGATGAGAAAACTGAGTTTTGGCCAGAACCAAGGTATTGCATGGTCCTCGGACTCAAACCTATGGGGAAACCAACTACTTAGATGAGAAAACTGAGTTTTGGACAGAACCAAGGTATTGCATGGTCCTTGGACTCAAACCTATGGGGAAACCAACTATTTAGATGAGAAAATTGAGTTTTGGACAGAACCAACGTATTGCATGGTCCTCGGACTCAAACCTATGGGGAAACCAACTGCTTAGATGAGAAAACTGAATTTTGGACAGAACCAAGATATTGCATGGTCCTCGGACTCAAACCTATGGGGAAACCAACAACTTAGATGAGAAAACTGAATTTTGGACAGAACCAAGGTATTGCATGGTCCTCGGACTCAAACCTATGGGGAAACCAACAACTTAGATGAGAAAACTGAATTTTTGACAGAACCAAGGTATTGCATAGTCCTCGGACTCAAACCTATGGGGAAACCAACTACTTAGATGAGAAAACTGAGTTTTGGACAGAACCAAGGTATTGCATGGTCCTCGGACTCAAACCTATGGGGAAACCAACTACTTAGATGAGAAAATTTAGTTTTGGACAGAACCAAGGTACTGCATGGTCCTCAGACTCAAACGTATGGGGAAACCAACTACTTAGATGAGAAAACTGAGTTTTGGACAGAACCAAGGTATTGTATGGTCCTCGGATTCAAACCTATGGGGAAACCAACGACTTAGATGAGAAAACTGAGTTTTGGACAGAACCAAGGTATTGCATGGTCCTCGGACTCAAACCTATGAGGAAACCAACTACTTAGATGAGAAAACTGAGTTTTGGACAGAACCAAGGTACTGCATGGTCCTCGGACTCAAACCTATGGGGAAACCAACTACTTGGAAGAAAAACTGAGTTTTGGACGGAAGCAAGGTATTGCACGGTCCTCGGACTCAAACCAATGGGGAAACCAACTACTTAGATGAGAAAACTGAGTTTTGGACAGAACCAAGGTATTGCATGGTCCTCGGACTCAAACCTATGGGGAAACCAACAACTTAGATGAGAAAACTGAGTTTTTGACAGAACCAAGGTATTGCATGGTCCTCGGACTCAAACCTATGGGGAAACCAACTACTTAGATGAGAAAACTGAGTTTTGGACAGAACCAAGGTATTGCATGGTCCTCGGACTCAAACCTATGGGGAAACCAACTACATAGATGAGAAAATTTAGTTTTGGACAGAACCAAGGTACTGCATGGTCCTCAGACTCAAACGTATGGGGAAACCAACTACTTAGATGAGAAAACTGAGTTTTGGACAGAACCAAGGTATTGTATGGTCCTCGGACTCAAACCTATGGGGAAACCAACGACTTAGATGAGAAAACTGAGTTTTGGACAGAACCAAGGTATTGCATGGTCCTCGGACTCAAACCTATGGGGAAACCAACTACTTAGATGAGAAAACTGAGTTTTGGACAGAATCAAGGTATTGCATGGTTCTCGGACTCAAACCTATGGGGAAACCAACTACTTAGATGAGAAAACTGAGTTTTGGACAGAACCAAGGTATTGCATGGTCCTCAGACTCAAACCTATGGGGAAACCAACTACTTAGATGAGAAAACTGAGTTTTGGACAGAACCAAGGTACTGCATGGTCCTCGAACTCAAACCTATGGGGAAACCAACTACTTGGATGAAAAACTGAGTTTTGGACGGAAGCAAGGTATTGCATGGTCCTCGGATTCAAACCTATGGGGAAACCAACTACTTACAGAAAAAAAAAAAAAAAAAAAAACACTCAATTTTGGACAGAACCAAGGTACTGCATGGTCCTGGGACTCAAACCCATGGACAAGTCGGCTACTTAATAAAAGTTCTAAGTTGCTCAGTCCTCGGCTCAAATACTAGAAAAAGGTTAAAGCTCTGAAGGTTGTTAGGAAGATGGTGGAACACCCTATTACTCAGCAACTTGGAGGGGCTGTTCATTTTTGGGTTATATATCTTCGGATGATTACCTCCTACACCGCACTGAGCATTCAGTTATCATCTCGGCTATTTTGGGGTAAGTGTTGTTTTCTTAGGTCGGCATTATTGTGCCAAACAACTCTATTAAATTCATGATAATATCTTTCCCTTAGCAAGAGTTTTGACCCTAAGTGTCATTTGTTCAAGTCAGTATTATTGTGCCGAACAGCACTCGTAAGCTCATAATAGCGCCTTTTTCCTTGATAAGGGATTTCAGCCCTAAGTATTGTGCTCTAAGGTCGGGGGTATTGTGCCAGACCGCCCCAATAAGCTCATCATAATATCTTTTCTTTTTCTTCTTAATATGGGTTTCAGCCCTAAGTATCATTTGTTCGATTCAGTATTATTAAGTCGGATAGTGTCTATAAACACAGAGTAAGATCTTTTTATTAACTAGGATTTCGGTCCTAGACATCGGTCAAAGTGCAAAAATGAAAAGAATTCACAAGATAGTATGTCTATTCACGGAGTAACCATTTCAGAAATAAAGAGATAGAGCATGTGAAATAAAGCAATAACGACTTTTATTAATATAAAGAGGTATTACAATGTACAAAGAAGGGCTTAAACAAGCTTATACAGAAGGTGGATTACAAAAAAAAAAAAAAAAAAAAAAAAAAACAACAATATTACAAATAAACAGTCAGATGTCTTTTTAAACTCGTCTCCGAAGTCCTTCCAAACTCTGCCCCAGTAGCACCCATATTGAGAGGAGGACCTTCTTCAGAAGAAGAAGGAGGAGATGAAGAGAAAGAAGGAGGAGAAGAAGAGGAAGAAGGAAAAGCGCCAGGATGGATCTGGCGGTGGAAAGAAGAAGAAAGAGAGGCAAAAGGAGGCATCAGTGAAGGGAGAGAGGAAGAAGCAGGGACACTTTGTCCCTGCGTCAGTCCTGACTCTTAACACGTTGGTGCCATGTTAGCTATGCTCGTAAGAGAGCGGCTAGTACTGATAATGGGTAATCCCAGCTCAGTCGCGCCAAAAGTTTAACCCGATGAGCCCCTGCTTCGGATTTTGGCTGAAAGGAGGGTAAGAAGGATCTTGAGTCTCTGCCATCCCTGCCCTGACCGAGCCATTTCTAGCTTCATAAGAACATGGTACTTCTGAGAAGGGTATGGTTCCTTCATTACTCACTCCTATCACGAACGTATCACACGTTAAGATGTAACTAGCAGATAAAGAAAACTCTGGAGGTGGCTAAGGGTTTCTGGTTTCAGAAGGATTGAAAGGGTCTCTATATGAAAGAAATAACCTCATGCCTTTCTTCTTATATGAAGGGCAAAACGAGAGGTATTTAATCTGTCCAGATTTCCAAGAAAATCTGTAAACTAGAACATACCCGTTTCACTTCCCCACACCGTCAAATGCTGTCGAATTTGAATGGTCTCGTAAAGGGAAATCATTAAAGGCGCGTTTTGGATAATCAAATGGCAAGAACGCGTCATGAATGAAATCAGAGGAATGTCTCGTAGCCCGGAATGTTTCCTGGGTAGATGAAGAGACACCAACATTAATGAAGGACAGAATTAAACGAGCCCTAATAAAGGCTTAGCATTATCAAAACCCTCCTCTCCAACTAAGAGGTCGGACAGCAGGATTTTGAGGGGCTATTGTGGGGCCCAATAATTCGTGGGCCAGGCCCATTTACTCGTTGGGGCCCAAAGGCCCAGGCCGAGGAAAGTCATAGCCCAGGATCGGTAATACAAGTACAAAATAACCTTGGGACACAGCCGAGGACGATTCAGTCCTCGGCATGTCCGAGATCTCATAGGAAGGAGAGGCAAAAACGGTATAGAAACAGCTTGGGAAAAAATCTAAAATATCTGTGTCAATAGAAAAGGGTATGCGGGAAAGTATAACGACCAGGGAAAGCTGCCCTTACTGCCATTCAATACTCTGCACCTGACAGAGCCATACTCTCTAGCTTTTACAACCACCTCCAACCACTCTAGGTATGGGCTGATGGGACAAGTATCAGTCTTGGAATGCCGATCCTACACGTGGAAGAAGGATAAAGAACACAGGCTAGTATAAAAGGAAAAGTAAGCAATCCAGAGAAGAGGCTGGGAAAAATGGCCGAAATCCAGAGTCTCCCAGCCCGCCTCCAGGAGAAAGACTCCTAAGGCGAAAACGACTTAATCATGTATGAACACCACTAGAAACCCACCGTCTGGTGACTGAGGCATAGCCTTTCAAACCCACGCTCTACAAATGATATTGTTTGGGCCTTTTTATGTGCGAACCCAACACTGTTACGGTTCGTTACGAATCGCGTCCTTACAATACTTATTCAATAATTTTAAAATTATACAAATTCTAACATTGCTATCTAAAACAAAATAACACAAAGATAAGTAAAACAAATACACAAGTTTTATTTCTACACAATATCAACATCTCAAAATATAAAACAAAATTACAAATGACTTATTGGATAACTCATTTGACAAAGAATAAAAACATATAAGAAATTTACAATCTTGAAAATTAATTTTATAATCTATTATCAATTGTGGTTGGCACTCTTTTTCAATTTGAGATATACATTAAAGTTTGATTGTTTACTTATTTACACATGGTCACTTTTATGAATATCATATTATTATTAAGTAACATATACTTTAGGAAATATCATAATTTATTTTGAAAAGCTGTTTATTTTGGACATAAATTGTTAAAAAATAGGTCTAAACATTTATAATTTATACTAATTTGATACTTTGACTTCACTATTTTCACACTTGTGAATGCTTCTCGCACATGTCTACAATTTTAAATCTATATTTTTAACTCTACTGTAACCAGGTTATTTTGACATGTACTTTGCTATTTGATATATAAAAATATTTACTCATTACAGAATGTTTAACCATTCATCTTTCAATTAATTTGCATGCAGTTATGTAAATGTCTAAATTGTTTTCTTAAAACTCACAACAAACAATTAAACCAATATTGTCTAAATTTTATTTTTTTATTTTTTACAAAAAAAAAAAAAAAAAAAAAAATTTTAAAATTGTTCGGATTTGGGTCGGGTCGCAGGTTGGGTCGGATAGACCCGCAAAAAACACAAGTCGGGTCACAGGTCAACTTGTTTTTGTTTCGGGTAAAAAAAATCGGGTTCGGGTTAGTTATTTTTCGGGTCAGGTCAGGTCAGAAAATTCTTACCAATTTTACCATGTCTAGAATCAATGTATATTATAGTACCTCTAGCATTACTCTTTTCTCTAGAACTACTCCTTCCTATATGCATGCAATACTAGCTGCGCAGAAGGCATGGTTTATTTTGAAATGTTCGTAAGAAATATTTTACAACCAAAATATAATACTTATTGTAAGTTATAATGTTTGGGGAAAATAATTTCAATTATCACCTCGATCACTAGAAAGGAATAAAGAAAAGCGAATTGTTAAAATTAATGCATGTAATTAAAAATGTGAATCTATTGCTTGATTGAATTAACGCTATTTAATTATTTTCTTTACTTTAGTGTAGAATTTTTTATTTTCATATTTTTAATTGTGTTATTAAATTTGCTTTTTATTTTTTGTTGGACTCTATTTCAATTGTTACCGCATCGGCTTTCAGTAAATCGCCAACAGGCTCTCTGTTGGTCCATGAAGTAGTAGAAGAGTTTACAGTCAGATAACCATCAGCTGGCACTAAGATGGAAATAGGTGCTATAAAAAGAGCAAGATAGAGAAGAACAGCGCAGCAAACCCAGCTTATGCTAGCCATTGTCTGTAACACTTTTACGGTGGTAGAAGAAAGAAAGGCAAAGTAGCATTGGGCAAGGAAATAGGGGGATGGAAATATGACTATCATTATCAACTTGGTTGACTTCTTGACCTATAAAATCAACTTGTCCACAAGCAGCGTATCCGCACCGATTTTGGAGGTTCGCTCTCTTGTCCAATTATGCCTACTCGAAATCATTTTGAGTAACGCAATGGTGGTTTGGCCTAATTGTAGGGAGAAATTATTACAAGGAACAACATAGATATCAACTAATATCACATCTTCCTTTTTTTTTAAAGCTGAGTTAGAAAATATAAATAGTTAAGATTAATATAATTGAAAATATTTAATTATTTTGACTAATTTGAGCACTCAAATATTTTTGTATTCTTGATTCGTGTTAATAAACTTGCTTTTATCATGTAAGGTTTTAAGCAACTGACAATAGTTATTTTTGCCTTAAATACATTAAAAGGTTAAGGGAAATTGGAGGAGTCTTTCCTATATACTCTTGTAGATTGAAATTGATTATGTTGGGATGGTGATTTGTTTAGAACATTGTACACGTGTTATATGTTAGCCACTTTGCGTGTTAGGGACGATAGTTAGGTAAAGAAGAAAGAAAGGCCAACCCATTGTCTATAACAACACGTATACAGTGCTAGAAGAAAGAAAGGCAAAGCGGACTCTGGACAAGGAAAAGGGGGATGGAAATATGACTAGCTAGCATAGTTTAGAATACTTTTGGTCAAAAAAATGTTAATAATTAACTTCTAGGACGACTTGACGACAATAATTAACGTAATTTCATAGATCCTTCATTGGTTGAATGGTTGCCCTTTTTTTGATAGTTGAATGGTTGAATGGTTGAATGTTTGACCTACAAAATCAACTTCAGTCCACAAACATCAGAAGCTTCCGGTTCGTCTACAAAATCAACTTTAGTCCACAAGCAGCAGCTCGCCAACAGAAGTCCTTACCCATTTTGGAATGTCCATTCCCGTGATTAGCTCAAAATTGCTGAATCAATTGGACATAGCAAAACTGGCGGGGTGGGTCGGATTCAAGTCGGGTCAATCGGGTTGCAGGTTGGGTGGGTTGACCTGTATATTTCACATGAATATTCTTTTTTTTTTTTTTTTTTTTTTTTTTTTTTTTTTTTTAATTATAAAGAAAACAATATGTATTTACTATTTGGAAAGTCATGCAACAAATTACTTGATGTAAAATGCATTACTTTGAATTCACCACTTATATCAAGAATGAACTCAGTTAAACTTATTAATACTTATTCAATAATTTTAAAATTATACAAATTCTAACATTGCTATCTAAAACAAAATAACACAAAGATAAGTAAAACAAATACACAAGTTTTATTTCTACACAATATCAACATCCCAAAATATAAAACAAAATTACAAATGACTTATTGGATAACTCATTTGACAAAGAATAAAAACATATAAGAAATTTACAATCTTGAAAATTAATTTTATAATCAATTATCAATTGTGGTTGACACTCTTTTTCAATTTGAGATATACATTAAAGTTTGATTGTTTACTTATTTACACATGGTCACTTTTATGAATATCATATTATTATTAAGTAACATATACTCTAGGAAATATCATAATTTATTTTGAAAAGCTGTTTATTTTAGACATAAATTGTTAAAAAATAGGTATAAGCATTCATAATTTATGCTAATTTGATACTTTGACTTCACTATTTTCACACTTGTGAATGCTTCTCGCACATGTCTACAATTTTAAATCTATATTTTTAACTCTACTGTAACCAGGTTATCTTAGCATGTACTTTGCTATTTGATATATAAAAATATTTACTCATTACAGAATATTTAACCATTCATCTTTCAATTAATTTGCATGCAGTTATGTAAATGTCTCAATTGTTTTTTTAAAACTCACAACAAACAATTAAATCAATATTGTTTAAATTTTATTTTTTTTATTTTTTACCCAAAAAAAAAAGTTTTAAAAAATTGTTCGGGTTTGGGTCGGGTCGCGGGTTGGGTCGGATAGACCTGCAAAAAACACAAGTCGGGTCACAGGTCAACCTATTTTTGCTTCAGGTAAAAAAAATCGGGTTCGGGTCAGTTATTTTTCGGGTCAGAAAATTCTTACCAATTTTACCATGTCTAGAATCAATGTATATTATAGTACCTCTAGCATTACTCTTTTCTCTAGAACTACTCCTTCCTATATGCATGCAATACTAGCTGCGCAGAAGGCATGGTGTATTTTGAAATATTCGTAAGAAATATTTTACAACCAAAATATAATACTTATTGTAAGTTATAATGTTTGGGGAAAATAATTTCAATTATCACCTCGATCACTAGAAAGGAATAAAGAAAAGCGAATTGTTAAAATTAATGCATGTAATTAAAAATGTGAATCTATTGCTTGATTGAATTAACGCTATTTAATTATTTTCTTTACTTTAGTGTAGAATTTTTTATTTTCATATTTTTAATTGTGTTATTAACTTTGCTTTTTATTTTGTGTTGGACTCTATTTCAATTGTTATTGAAACAACTAAATTTTGAGCTCCAATTCCATATTTTGAATGAATATTTTCTTATGTAATTTTTTTTTTAAATTACGCGATAACAATTTCTTTTACATAAATTGTGCAAAATTTTTAAATAGCTCTTTTTTTTAATAAAAAAAATCATATATAAATAAATAATGAATACATAAAAATAACTACATTTACCGCTATTAATACTCTTCTTAGTTATATAGCACAAAATAAGTTATTAAATGCCATTTGAAAGGAGTTATGAAATAAGTATCACTTAGCTCAATTGGTTAAGCCTTTTGTTGTCACATAAGAGACTTGCGTTTGAATTCTGACTACTAAAAATGAAAAATCTTATTAGTGCTTTGGTTTAATTGTAAGGAGCAATCATCAAGAAATGAACACTATAGATTTCAACAATTATAATATCTATTAAAAAACTAAGTTAGAAAATGTAAATTGGTAAGATTAATTTAATTAAAAATATTTAATTATTTGGACTAACTTGTACACTCATATATATTTTTTATATTCTTGATTGCATCTGCATGTGTTATTAAAATCGATTTTGTCTTGTAATGATTTTTGTTTCAATTTTTGCTAAAACAACTAAATACAAAAAAGAATTTCATATTCCAAATCATTTTTTTTATATAGTAATTGTAAGGACACGATTCGTAACGAACCATAACAGTGTTGGGCTCGCTCGTAAAAAGGCCCAAACAATATCATTTGTAAAGCGTGGGTTTGAAAGGCTAGGCCTTGGTCACCAGGCGGTGGGTTTTTCGTGTTATCCATACATGGTTAAGTCGTCTTCGCCCCTGGAGTCTTTCTCCTGGAGGCGGGCTGGGAGGCTCTGGTTTTTGGCCATTTTTCCCAGCCCCTGCTATGAATTGCTTACTTTTCCTTTTATACTAGCCTCTATTTTTTATCCTTCGTCCAAGTGTAGGATCGACATTCCAAGACTAATACTTGTCCCATCAGCCCATACTTAGAGTGGTTGGGAGTGGTTGTAAAAGCTGGAGAGTATGGCTCTGTCAGGTGCAGAGTATTGAATGGCAGTAAGGGCAGCTTTCCCTGGTCATTACACTTTCCAGTATACCCCTTTCTATTGGCACCGATATTTTAGATTTTTTCCAAAGTTTTTTCTATATCATTTTTGTCCTTTCTTCTTGTGAGATCTCGGACATGCCGAGGATTGAATCGTCCTCGGCTGCGTCCCAAGGCTATTTCGTATTTGTGTTGCCGAGCCTGGGCCATCACCTTCCTCGGTTTGGGCCTTTGGACCCCAACAAATAAATGGGCCTGGCCCACGGATTTATTAGGCCTCACAATAGCCCCTCAAAACCCTGCTGTCCAACCTCTTGGTTGGAGAGGAGGGTTTTGATAATACCAAGCCTTTATTATAGCTCGTTCAACTCAGCCCTTTATTAATGTTGGCGCCTCTTCATCTGCCCAGGAAATGTACCGGTCTACTAGACATTCCTCTGAATTTATTCACGACGCGTTCATGCCGTTTGGCTATCCAAAACGTGCCTTTAATAGTTTCCCTTTACGAGACCATTCAAATTTAATGGTTATTGATGGTGTGGGGAAGTGGAGCGGGCATATTCTCGTTTGCAGATTTTCTTGGAGATCTGATCATATTAAATACCTTCCACTTCGCCCCTCATATAAAAAGAAAAAGAGAGAGATTATTTTCTCCCGTACATGAACCCTTTTAATCCCCCTGAAATCTGAAACCCTTAGACTCTTTCCAGAGTTTACTTTTACCCGCTGGTTATACTTTAAGCTGTAATTCGTTCAAAACAGGAGCAAGTAATGAAGGAGCCATTCCCCTCTCTGAAATTCCATGTTCTTATGAAGCTAAAGATGGCTCAGTCGGGGCAAGGATGGCAGAGACTCAAGATACTTCTCACCCTCCCTTCAGCCAAAATCCGAAGTAGGGACTCGTCGCGTCAGACTTTTGGCGCGACTGAGCTGGGGTCACCCATTATCAGTACCAGCTGCTCTCTTACGAGCATAGCTAACAGGGCACCAGTGTGTTAGGAGTCAGGACTGACGCAGAGACTAAGTGCCCCTGCTTCTTCCTCTCTTCGTTCACTGGTGCCTCCTTTTTCCTCTCTTTCTTTATCTTTCCACCGCCAGATCCATCCTGGCGCTTTTCCTTCTTCCTCTTCTTCTCCTCCTTCTTTCCCTTCATCTCCTCCCTTTTCTTCTGAAGAAGGTCCTCCTCTCAATATGGGCGCTATCGGGGCAGAGTTTGGAAAGACTTCGAAGACGAGTTTTAAAAAGACATCGGACTGTTTATTTGTTATATTGTTGTTGTTTTTCTTTTATTATTTTTGTAATCCACCTTCTGTATAGGCTTGTTTAAGCCCTTCTTTGTACATTGTAATACCTCTTTATATTAATAAAAGTTGTTACTATTTTATTTCATACATTCAATCTCTTCATTTCCGAAATGGTTACGTCGTGAATAGACATACTATTTTGTGAATTCTTTTTACTTTTACACTATGACCGATGTCTAAGACCAAAATCCTAGTTAATAAAAAGATCTTACTCTGTGTTTATAGACATTATTCGACTTAATACTACTGAATCGAATAAGTGATACTTAGGGTTGAAACCCCTATTAAGAAGAAAAAGAAAGGAACATTATGATGAGCTTATTGAGGTGGCCTGGCACAATACCGCCGACCTTAGAGCACAATACTTAGGGCCGAAATCCCTTATCAAAGAAAAAGACGCTATTATGAACTTACGAGTGTTGTTCGGCACAATAATACAGACTTGAGCTAATGACACTTAGGGTCAAAATTCTTGCTAAGGAAAAGATATTATCATGATTTTAATAGAGTTGTTTGGCACAACAATGCCGACCTGCAACAACAACACTTACCCCAAAAATAGCCGAGATGACAATTGAATGCTCGATGCAGTGTAGGAAGTAACTATCCGAAGATATACAACCCGCAAAATGAACAGCCCCTCCAGGTTGTTGAGTAGTAGGGCATTTCACCATCTTCTTAACACTTTTAATAGCTTTAACCTTTTATGGTATTTAAGCCGAGGATTGAGTAACTTAGAATTTTTATCAAGTAGCCGACCTTACGAAACTCAGTTTTTCTTCCAAAACTCGGTTTTCCCCATAGGTTTGAGTTCGAGGACCATACGATAACTTGGTTCTGTCCAAAACTCAGTTTTCTCATCTAAGTAGTTGGTTTCCCTATAGGTTTGAGTCCGAGGACCATACAATACCTTGGTTCTGTCCAAAACTCAGTTTTCTCATCTAAGTAGTTGGTTTCCCCATAGGTTTGAGTCCGAGGACCATACGATACCTTGGTTCTGTCCAAAACTTAGTTTTCTCATCTAAGTAGTTGGTTTCCCCATAGGTTTGAGTCCGAGGACCATACAATACCTTGATTCTGTCCAAAACTCAGTTTTCTCATCTAAGTAGTTGGTTTCCCCCATAGGTTTGAGTCCGAGGACCATACAATACCTTGGTTCTGTCCAAAACTCAATTTTCTCATCTAAGTAGTTGGTTTCCTCATAGGTTTGAGTCCGAGGACCATACGATACCTTGGTTCTGTCCAAAACTCAGTTTTCTCATCTAAGTAGTTGGTTTCCCCAAAGTTTGAGTCTGAGGACCATACCATACCTTGGTTCTGTCCAAAACTCAGTTTTCTCATCTAAGTTTGAGTCCGAGGGCCATACAATACCTTGGTTCTGTCCAAAACTCAGTTTTCTCATCTAAGTAGTTGGTTTCCCCATAGGTTTGAGTCCGAGGACCATACAATACCTTGGTTCTGTCCAAAACTCAGTTTTCTCATCTAAGTAGTTGGTTTTCCCATAGGTTTGAGTCCGAGGACCATACAATACCTTCGTTCTGTCCAAAACTCAGTTTTCTCATCTAAGTAGTTGGTTTCCCCATAGGTTTGAGTCCGAGGACCATACGATACCTTGGTTCTGTCCAAAACTCAGTTTCCTCATCTAAGTAGTTGGTTTCCCGATAGATTTGAGTTCGAGGACCATACGATACCTTGGTTCTGTCCAAAACTCAGTTTTCTCATCTAAGTAGTTTGTTTCCCCACAGGTTTGAGTCCGAGGACCATACGATACCTTGGTTCTGTCCAAAACTCAGTTTTCTCATCTAAGTAGTTGGTTTCCCCACAGGTTTGAGTCCGAGGACCATACAATACCTTGGTTCTGTCCAAAACTCAGTTTTCTCATCTAAGTAGTTGGTTTCCCCACAGGTTTGAGTCCGAGGACCATACAATACTTTGGTTCTGTCCAAAACTCAGTTTTCTCATCTAAGTAGTTGGTTTCCCCATAGGTTTGAGTCCGAGGACCATACAATACCTTGGTTCTGTCCAAAATTCAGTTTTCTCATCTAAGTAGTTGGTTTCCCCATAGATTTGAGTCCGAGGACCATACAATACCTTGGTTCTGTCCAAAACTCAGTTTTCTCATCTAAGTAGTTGGTTTCCCCATAGGTTTGAGTCCGAGGACCATACGATACCTTGGTTCTATCCAAAACTCAGTTTTCTCATCTAAGTAGTTGGTTTCCCCACAGGTTTGAGTCCGAGGACCATACGATACCTTGGTTCTGTCCAAAACTCAGTTTTCTCATCTAAGTAGTTGGTTTCCCCACAGGTTTGAGTCCGAGGACCATACAATACTTTGGTTCTGTCCAAAACTCAGTTTTCTCATCTAAGTAGTTGGTTTCCCCACAGGTTTGAGTCCGAGGACCATACGATACCTTGGTTCTGTCCAAAACTCAGTTTTCTCATCTAAGTAGTTGGTTTCCCCACAGGTTTGAGTCCGAGGACCATACAATACTTTGGTTCTGTCCAAAACTCAGTTTTCTCATCTAAGTAGTTGGTTTTCCCATAGGTTTGAGTCCGAGGACCATACAATACTTTGGTTCTGTCCAAAACTCAGTTTTCTCATCTAAGTAGTTGGTTTCCCCATAGGTTTGAGTCCGAGGACCATACAATACCTTGGTTCTGTCCATAACTCAGTTTTCTCATCTAAGTAGTTGGTTTCCCCATAGGTTTGAGTCCGAGGACCATACAATACCTTGGTTTTGTCCAAAACTCAGTTTTCTCATCTAAGTAGTTGGTTTCCCCATAGGTTTGAGTCCGAGGACCATACAATACCTTGGTTCTGTCCAAAACTTAGTTTTCTCATCTAAGTAGTTGGTTTTCCCATAGGTTTGAGTCCGAGGACCATACAATACCTTAGTTCTGTCCAAAACTCAGTTTTCTCACCTAAGTAGTTGGTTTCCCCATACAATACCTTAGTTCTGTCCAAAACTCAGTTTTCTCACCTAAGTAGTTGGTTTCCCCATAGGTTTGAGTCCGAGGACCATACGATACCTTGGTTCTGTCCAAAACTTAGTTTTCTCAAGGTTCTGTCCAAAACTCAGTTTTCTCATCTAAGTAGTTGGTTTCCCCATAGGTTTGAGTCCAAGGACCATACGATACCTTGGTTCTGTCCAAAACTCAGTTTTCTCATCTAAGTAGTTGGTTTCCCCATAGGTTTGAGTCCGAGGACCATACGATACCTTGGTTCTATCCAAAACTTAGTTTTCTCATCTAAGTAGTTGGTTTCCCCATAGGTTTGAGTCTGAGGACCATACGATACCTTGGTTCTGTCCAAAACTCAGTTTTTGGCGTGGGACCTTGGCTCTAGGGGAATTAGCCCCTCGGCCAAGCCCCTAGAACCATTTATGCGATTGACGCTACCAAGCTTAGCCCCTAGTCAAGAATCATAGCCCCTAGCGGAACTTTACACTAGAACTCTATAACCAGCTGTTAGAAATGATAAGGAAACTCTCTCGACCTACCGCCTATGCCAACACACAAGCCTTTCCCACAGACGGCGCCGATTGTAAGGACACGATTCGTAACGAACCATAACAGTGTTGGGCTCGCTTGTAAAAAGGCTCAAACAATATCATTTGTAGAGCGTGGATTTGAAAGGCTAGGCCTTGGTCACCAGGTGGTGGGTTTTTCGTGTTATCCATACATGGTTAAGTTGTCTTCGCCCCTGGAGTCTTTCTCCTGGAGGCGGGCTGGGAGGCTCTGGTTTTTGGCCATTTTTCCCAGCCCCTGCTATGAATTGCTTACTTTTCCTTTTATACTAGCCTCTATTTTTTATCCTTCGTCCACGTGTAGGATCGTCATTCCAAGACTAATACTTGTCCCATCAGCCCATACTCAGAGTGGTTGGGGGTGGTTGTAAAAGCTGGAGAATATGGCTTTGTCAGGTGCAGAGTATTGAATGGCAGTAAGGGCAGCTTTCCCTGATCATTACACTTTCCAGCATACCCCTTTCTATTGGCACCGATATTTTAGATTTTTTCCAAAGTTGTTTCTATACCATTTTTGCCATTTCTTCTTGTGAGATCTCGGACATGCCGAGGACTGAATCGTCCTCGGCTGCGTCCCAAGGCTATTTCGTATTTGTATTGCCGAGCCTGGGCCATCACCTTCCTCGGCTTGGGCCTTTGGATCCCAACAAATAAATGGGCCTGGCCCACGGATTTATTGGGCCCCACAGTAATAACTATCCAAATAAGGTAGTTCTTATATAAGTTTTATAAAATAACCACCTAAATTTATTCTTTTCTATAAATACTTAATGCATAATCTATAGATAATTAATACGTGGAATAAATGTATCTATTCCATTAACACATGGTAATTGTGGGAAGGCAACAAAGCCGTGTAAGCAATAGAAAGAAGAAATATTTGGGAAGGTGACTGCCACCTCCATATTTAATGCACTGCATCAACTGAATTAGCCGTATTTATGAAGAAATGACACTTGAATAATGTTTTCACGGTTCACAACCCCTTCTACCATCTCTAGAATGGTCTTGATGGGACAAGCATCCAAAGGGTTTCCTAAAATTGTACAGATGGATGGCTGAGATGTAATGGAAGGGACTATATAAGGAAAAGACCTCTACAAAAATGGGGATGCGAACCTAAAGGGAAAAGAGAGAGAGAGAGAGAGAAAAGAAAATACACAAACTCATTGTAAAGAGAATATTCATGATCAATTATATGAACAACTCATCCTCAGACAGTCGGACTTGCCCGTGGAAGGATTTTATGTTGAATTTGTGTCTCTTACTCTTATAACCTAAGCCTAGTCATTCTTAAGTTTGAATTTACTTAACTTTGTAGTTTGCTCATAAGATTCACTCTCTTATAAATCTATTGTTTTGGGCTTATTGGGCTGGGTCATACTGTTCTAGGTGGGCTTAAGCCGCAATTCTAGTCTCTACAGTAATCAATTAATACTTTGACATAAATTCAAATTTTTAGTGAGGTGGAAGGCTAAATAAACAAATTTATCTTTTATTCTTAAGAATGCACTACTTGCCCTAACCTTAGACCATGATACAAAGGCTAGATATATTATTCTTTTTTTTTTTTTTTTTTTTGGTAAAGCTAGATATATTATTCAACCAATGAAAAGCATTTGAAAATTATTGATTCTATTTTCAGAAATAATTTTCTTTGTATAAACCTGCAAGGTTGAATTTATTCAACCATCTAATTGGCTTTATTCCGTGCCAAATTTGCTTGTAATTCAGCATTTAGTAACCCTGTACTTAGGTGGGTTTGTTGTAAGGGTAGTGAGTGAGATAGAGTGAAGTTTGCTTAAGAGTGTGCAAGAAAACAGAGACTCGCGGCTGGGACTCGTGGGTGGACTCGCGGCTGCAAGCCGCCAGAAGCAGCACACGTGCCAAGCATGCTGGAAGATGAACAGTCATGCTAGCTGGAGCACTACAGGACAAAACAAGACAACTGGCCATACGGTTAACTCGTGACTGGATCTCGCGACTTGGTCAAGCCGCGAGGTTAAGCCGCGAGCCACCCCTGTTTTGCTAAAACCTGACGTTTCACATTCCTCTCCCACTCCAGTATAAATACCCCTTTAACCCACGATTGAAAGAGAGCTTCCAGAGAGAATTTTGAGAGAGAAACCCTAAAGAAAAACCAGATTGCTTCATCCACAATCTATACCTTAGAGTCTCTTCAAATTCCCTTACTCTCTTCCTCTCCATTGTTAAAACCTTGAGAGGCATTATACCAAACCTGGTTCTCACCATTATCATCTCTGTGAGACAGTTGTTTGGAGTTCTGGGAAGCAGTTAGGAAGGAGCCAATCTTCATTGGTTGATGCTACGGTCTAGTAGCGGAATCCGGGAAACTAGAAAAGAAAAAGGTTCGGCGCAACCTCGTTGGAGCAAGAAGCTTGGAGGGCTTAGGTGCACTGGGTAGATTAGGCTTGGAGGGTCTATTGCTGTCCTTGTATCCCAACTCTATTTTCTAGTGGATTGATTACCGCTTGGAGGGCGGCGGAGAGGTTTTTCGCCGAGGTCTTCGGTTTCCTCTTCGATAACACATCGGGTGTTATCTTTGTGTTTGCATCTTCCTTCCTCTCTATCTTTGCCTTTATTTTATCTGCTGTGGTTTTATTTTGTTATGGCTTATGATGATGCCAAAATTGTCAGTTGGGTCCCTCGTTCAATCCGGAACATTAGATGACCTTATAGAACCTGCAAGATAAAGGAGAGATAGATCGAAAAGACCATCGGGTTGTGCCCGGTGGGGGAGCCTCCGATGCCTCAATTAGTACCAACCCATATATTTCATATATAGATAGTGTTTTGTAGTAGTTTTTGATGTACCTTAGCAAATGGACAAATTGTCCCCTTTATAGGTGACTTAGGTAGCTGTTGGATATAAATGAGGATGATTATTACCCTAATTGTAACGTTTTTTGTCTTGATGAGAGGGTTTAAAGCCTTTGATGATCGGTACTGAATGTGTTGGACGGTTACTCATAAATCTTTGATGGCCTACTAATGACGCAATGACCATCCATTAAGATGGACGACCTTAATAGTTTTTATGGACTCATCAGTTGCCCCCTATTCCCAGGTCTGATTTTGCTTTGTGCTAATCAGGCTTTGGGAATATTCTTGACTTGTTTAGATTCAAACTTCTTTATCTTCAACTACTTTTTTCTTCAAGAATGGTAGTATTTTTGTGAAGACTTCTTAGTATCTGCCTTTTGAAAGTCTTTTTTGGTGTTCAAGGGATCATAGCTTGATCTTGAAAATGAGCTAATTTCTTTGGACGATCATTTTTTATATCTGCTGAAGAGTAAGGTAATTTCTTTGGACGACCATTTTTTATCACTACTGAGGAGCGAGATGATTTCTTTGGACGACCATTTTTTATCACTTCGATACTTCTTCTTTCCTTCATTTTCTGGTTGTCATGTTTGATATTCTTGATTTGTGTGACTTTTGTTTGTGTGAGAATCCTTGTCTGCTTACACTCGTCTAAGGGTATTTAGTCACTTAGCCACTTTTAGGTGACTTATATCCAGTTATAGAGCTTCGTCATTTAGACTTCGTCAGTGATTTACATCAGTCTAGCAGAATCTTGTCCTTATATATATATATATATATTTTTTTTTTTTTGGGTGACTTACATCCATTTAAGGAATCTTATCACTTAGGCTTTGTTAGTGATTTACATCCGTCTTGGCGGAATCTTATCACTTAGCCATTTTTGGGTGACTTATGTCCATTTAAGGAATCTTGTCACTTAGGCTTCGTCAGTGATTTACATCCGTCTTGGCAGAATCTTATCACTTAACCCTTTTTTTGGTGACTTACATCCATTTAAGGAATCTTGTCACTTAGGCTTCGTCAGTGATTTACATCCGTCTTGGCGGAATCTTATCACTTAGCCATTTTTGGTGACTTACATCCATTTAAGGAATCTTGTCACTTAGGCTTCATCAGTGATTTACATCCGTCTTGGCGGAATCTTATCACTTAGCCATTTTTTGGTGACTTACATCCATTTAAGGAATCTTGTCATTTGTTGCTAGAAAGATTCCTTGACACTATGTTGTTTTGGACCTTCTTGAGGCCATGTTGATATCTGCATTAAGTTGCACATGCACTTGCCAAGACTTGGTTGGACAAGAATTTTAGAACAATTCATATATAAATAATAAGTTACCAATAGCCTAGGTGGACCTTTTTCTTATTTCCTTGTAATCCTAGCATTTTACCTATTTTGTGATCTATCTAGTAATGCATACACTTTTGCGTGAAACCTTACTAGGTGTAAATTTTTATAGACGAATATAAAAGAGACAGAAATAAATGTGTTACCTTAAATGACGCAATTATTTTGTCACATACCTCGATCTTTTTATTGTTGGGATCTTCTTGACAAACTCTTCTCTTTTTAAGATGACGAGCTCCTCTCTTTTCAAGATTTTTTAAGCTTAACGTGATACTTCATGTCTAAGGCCTAGATCTCTTTTTCGAAGGCGTAAAAACTAGGCATGTTGTTGCCTCCATTCAAACATGAAGAATGTAATTCTCATTTATTGACGACTAGAGGAATGCTCTATCATGATTAGATTTTTTTTTTTTTTGGCATGCTTTGACGACTATGGTCATTGCTATTCGTAATAGCAATTCCCTCTTCCTTCTTCTTTAGTTGTACGCTTAAGTCACTTCAATAGTGCTAGCTGCATTTTGTTAGGAATGACAATGTACAAATATGCAACTACATGCTATACAATTATGGATGTCATTTGATGAAGTGCATTCTATATGAATCATAGAGAAGCATTCTATGATATATAAAAAATAAAGCTTCTTGACTATATGCTTCTTTAAACTGATCCTTGTTAGGTGCTTGCACAGTAAATAATTTTAAAAGCAATTTAAAAAGATTTTGGTGAGTTGATGAAGATATTGGAAATTTATTGAGACTTAAACTCATGACTATATTGTGAAAACGATCATCTTATCATTTTAAGTCTAGGAGACTTAATAGATCTTCTCAGATTCGTGACGATGAAGCATATGCTACAAATAATATAGTCATACTAATTGTGATAATTGTAACAATTTCATAGCAATATTTTCAACATGTTCCACATACACATTTGTAATAATCATGCAAGCTTGATATGCACTTAGTTCTAACAAGATCATATCTAGCATGGTTAATTAGAAAAAAATAAATAAATGAGTTACCTTAACAAGAGACCCTAAATCACAGTTGTATTCTTCTTGACAAGTTCCCCTGCCTTTAAGATCTCTTTTGTTAAGCTTAACATGATATTCCATGTTTAAGGCTTAGATCTCTTTTGCTTCATTCTTTTGAAGGTGCATGGACTAGGGCATGTTGACCATTCAAGGTTATATTTCCTTCCTTTAGGGACGAAAACAATCCCACGGGCTTCTATTATTACTTCATTTATCGTTTGATCACGACCAATGAAATGACCCTTTGCTTTTTGTCTCTTTGTTGAGACAGTGGCCTAGTTGGCCAAATTCTTCTTGGGCTATTCACTTGACTATTATGATCGATTTTCTAAAGTCCTGTCATTCTGCAATTTATACATGTACTTGCAAAGTGTTTCATTAAACACATGTTATATGAATACTGGTAAGATTTTATAGGACGTTTAGCCTTTGTTCCAGTTTGTTTTAAGGAGTGATCCCATTAAGGTCAAGATTGGCATGTGCATAGGATAAGATTCTTCCGAACACATGCCTAATTGGTTACGCATATAATACAAAAAAAAGAGTACTTATACTTGATACATGACCTATCATCATACTTTCACATTCGATATATATTCAAGCTAAGGTTTTAACACCATGTCTCTTACATATCATTGTGTGAGCCATTATGTATTAGACATATAGTGTACTGATATAGCATTTTTTTTTTTTTTTTTTAAAGAAAGAAATATTCATGATGCTATGGAAAGACTCTAGGCTTTTCCATGATTTTTGGCCTTGGTACAAAATTACCTTATAGCAGTGTCAATCAATTATATATAGACAGAGATAAGGGGTGATATGATGCTATCATGTCACATACCTTTGATCTCCTTCTTAGCAGGCTCTTCTTGATAGATTCTCATTCTTGATCCAGTGGACTTGAGAGTATATGTACAGTCGAGATAGTCTAGTTAGACTAGCTTGGTGGTTGTACTATCTATATTCTTGCTGCGTAAAACATTAGGCTTGGAGCAACATTGCCAAGCAAGAAATCATAAATAACATTAAGACATATGCATAAAATTTGTTGTGGCTTGAGCCTAGAGGCATTATGACTTTTCAAATGGAGTCATCTAAGCAGTAAAAATATCTCTTAGAAAAAGAGAAATCGCAATTTCCTATTAAGATTCAGATTTGATATTGCCCAAATATCACAATTTTTTGTTTCTAATACATCGTGATGTAAATTTTGCTTTTTTACATAAATGTATAATTCTACTGATCTCTTTAGTGTCTAAACTCTAAAATCATGATATAATTTTGGAAAGACAAAAACACTTTGGCAAGGCAGTAATACTAGGTTTCACCTTTCCTATTTTAGCATGACATATTAGGAAAGAAGAGCGGTGATAGAGCATCTCTGTATTTTTCTTTACTACCCAATATGAAGGTGTTGACTTTGTCTGATATCTACTGTAGTACTCTTGAGAATAACTAACATAGTTGACTGATTGCTCTAAGGAACATTTATAGAATTAACTTTCATTAGGAAAGTAATTGTAGAAAGTAGAAACTAACTTTCTTTATCCAAAAATTCTTTGAAATTCTTAAACTTAATTTCAAAATTCTAAAATGGCAACCCGATAACTTCTGGTTTTAATGCTTTCTAAATCTTGAAAGACATTAAGGTTTGACTTCACATATTTAATGTCTAAAATTACGATATATAATTTTGGTAAGATGGTATATTTTTGGCTTCATTTTTCTTTAATATTCAAAATTAGTTTACTTAAACTTGGTAGAGCCTTTACCTTAAGTGGTCCTTAATTGCAAAACTTAAGCACCATAAACGTATTCACCGTGTAAGGAAGATAATCCAGGGGTTTTAATTCATAACCGAAATAATATCCCCTAATTATTTCTTTGTTTGGTTTCAGCCTATAATTAGTTATTCAAAGGCTTGTTTAATGATTCATTTCAAATGACATAAGAAACAATAACATGAAATTGGTGAATATGATAAACATGAAAGGCACATGACGACACATGCTGCTAGTGGATAACAAAAGGCTTGGCCTCGTGGGTAGACAGTTAAGCTGAATAAAAGGTGGTTTACACCTATCCCATATTATTACCCATCTAGCCTCATGACTTCAGGGTTCCTTATCTTCTAGCAGATGGATGGCCTAGACTTGTTAATCATAAACAATATATTGAGTTGAAATTATCAGATAACATACCAGGCATCATGTTGGTTTGATCTTCGAATAGAAAATTCCCATCTTTCATAGAAAACAAATTGTTTCTTAGTTACCTTCCCTGAAATAAGGGCTCTCCAGCTTAAACAGATATAACCACGAAAGTTGATCTCTTTTGCCTCCTCTTGTATTTGGCCCTTAACATAGAAATTATCTGCTAGGAAAACATCTGCAATATTCTCAACAATTATTGCAAGTCCATGTCCATGACCTTTTTCTGCTGGATGATTTATTTCATGTCAAGCCTTTTTTTTTTTTTTTTTGGGGGGGCTTTACTAGCTTCATTTTGCTCCAAAAAATATTAACAAATTAATAATCTTGATTGCTCTCAAATAATGACTTTAATAAGTGTATACCTTTCAAGTCATACGTTTGAGTACTGACTGCTTTAAACATGGTCCATCATTAATTTCCCTTGAGAAACTAGAGGTGTAAAAAGATGTACATACTTATTGTCTTTTATTTTTTTAAAAACATCTTTGAAGTCCTTAAAAATAATTCTAAATTCTAAAAAGACAATAGAATGAATTCCGGTTTTAATGCTTGAAATGGGTTTTTATTTTTATAATTGGAAATGACAATAAAATTTGACCTTGCCATTTAATGTCCAAAATTATAATTTTGGTAAGATAATAAATATTTTCTAATATTCAAGCATTGAGTTTTATTACCTAGTGCATGGCAATAACATGTTTACTCCATCTTTCCTATTTAAGCTAGATACATTTAGGAAAGAAAAGGGGTGATAAACTCGTAAGTGGTACCATACGTGCCAATACCAACATTGGTGAATTATGTGCCAAACAAGTATGTCTAACATCAAAAATGCAACTGAACAGTACATGTGAAATTGTAAATGATCAAAATGAGATTTGCTACACATTGGGTTGACTGTATTTGTCTTAAAAAGCATGTATTGATGTATATATTCATATATATATATATATATATGCACAATAAGTCTCATCAATTGTAGCTTAATTTTTTTTTCTTGTTCCTCAATTTCAATACCCCCACTATTTGACAAAATTCAAACGAAAAACATGGCACATAAAATTCTCAATTATTTAAAAGCACATGGACTCTTCTCAATATAAGGTTCTTCAAAATAGAAACACCATAATTTATGGGGTTCATAAAAATTCATGATATATTTTTTTTAAATACTCATAAATCCCATCAAATTTTTTTCTTGTATGAAACATGAGCATTTTCGATTATTCCAAATTTCACATGGAATTCAAGACATAGTTGTAGAAACTAGAAACATATAACTATTTATACATGTATATCAACACATTTGTCAATAAGAGTCAGTAAGTAAAACATTTTTTTACAGCAAGCATCATAATGCAGCAATTGATTAATATTTTTTAAGATTCCATTAATCTTATGTTTATATTCAACCAAATACTAGGCATTAAAGAAAATTCCAAATTTAGCCAACACTACGAACTGAAATTGGTAAGAAACTACTGACATTAAAACAAAAGTTTTTAATGGGAAATTCGGACATTACAAAAGGTTTAAAATTTTCCATTAAACCACATAGCAAACTGTAATGGAAATTGCAAGTATATAGTTGACCAATTACTTCCCATATTTTTTTAACACTAGATTAGGAATTTCACAAATGCATATTCATTGTATTTCCAAATCTCACGTAGATGTTAAATTATATACCACCTTTTTTTTTTTTTTTTATTGTTATTTTATAAAGCCTTTAGCCGAAGCTATGATTCCCATTCCTTCCATTTATATATCACCATATATAGCAAATTCGGTATGATTAAATTGAGATCTAAAATAAATATAGAAGGACAAAGCTGCATTTGGGACTACCATTATTATGGTTGACTTATTTTGAGTAATCTAGGAATTTAAGATCTTATGCAAAACGTAACAGTATCATGTAGAAAAATAACTTTCGGAAAAATAAACCCATAGACATACCTGAGCAATGATACTCATTGAATGGCTTAGTGGGGTAGGCTATGTATCTCTGGGGCAATTTTATCTTTGCTCTTGCTTTTCTTTTCTTTTTCTTTTTTTGAATAAAGGCATAAGAGTTACCTTGGGTTCTTGACGTGAACCATCTCGTTTGTGCCTAGGATCATCGACCCACAGTAACACGATGACATTTTTTGCAAAATCACATTGAAGGGATTTGATTTGGCCTCCAAATTTTGTGCGCTCGACCCTTTGGGTTGGAAGACTGCAAGACTGCTTTGTCATGGGTAGATCTGCTTCTATCAGAGGATCTTTACACCACCTTCCATCTAGCTGATCGAGACTGACTACGGTATCATGGTGTTCATATCTTTCGAATGAACTAAGTGACCCTTTGTCATGGGAAGAGAACAATGACTTGTCTTTTCCCACAGGCGGCGCCAAACTGATGATGCCAAAATCGTCAGTTGGGTCCCTCGTTCAATCCGGAACATTAGATGACCTTATAGAACCTGCAAGATAAAGGAGAGATAGATCGAAAAGACCATCGGGTTGTGCCCGGTGGGGGAGCCTCCGATGCCTCAATTAGTACCAACCCATATATTTCATATATAGATAGTGTTTTGTAGTAGTTTTTGATGTACCTTAGCAAATGGACAAATTGTCCCCTTTATAGGTGACTTAGGTAGCTGTTGGATATAAATGAGGATGATTATTACCCTAATTGTAACGTTTTTTGTCTTGATGAGAGGGTTTAAAGCCTTTGATGATCGGTACTGAATGTGTTGGACGGTTACTCATAAATCTTTGATGGCCTACTAATGACGCAATGACCATCCATTAAGATGGACGACCTTAATAGTTTTTATGGACTCATCAGCTTAGATAGTTGTTTAACCAATTTCATATTATAGCATGTGTTAAGTTTCCGCACACTTGTTGTTTGACATATTGCTTGATTTGGTTAAGTTGTATTTTGGGGGTCTAAACGTTCAAAGGTGTTTTGTACACGTTTTTGAACTTTCAATTGGTATCAGAGCGGGTACACTTGTTGTGGTTTTATTACCTAAGTGTGATCCTAGACCCCTGAGTTGTGGTTGTTGTTTTCGTTTATACCATGCTGAATTGTAGCTTAAGTGTTTGTGAAAATGACTCTATGCATATGTCTGAAAGGTGTCTTACTGATGATCTTGTAGAGTTATTAAAAACTAAGAAACATGCTAGAGTTTTTGTTCACATGCTGGAATATCTTGAAAATCAGAATCTTGTCTTACACAGTAACATATCTGAATCTAAATCATTGATTAAGAAATATAAAAGAAAGAATAGAATGTTGTGTGAGATGATTGAGAATCTGAAAATGAAAAATCAATCTAAAAGAAGCATGAAACCTGATGATGAGTTTGTGTTTGAAGGTCAAGAATGTCTGTCACATGTGAACCTATTTGTGCATACCTCATTAAAGGTGTTTAATGCATGTTTGTGGTATCTTGACAGTGGGTGTTCTCGCCATATGACGGGGGATAAGTCACTGTTTAAGTCACTCAAAGAAAAGGTTGGTGACTATGTGACCTTTGGGGATGGAAGCCATGCTCAAGTCCTAGGCAAAGGAAACATTGAGATACTCGGTTTGCCTCTGTTGAAAGATGTGCTGTTCATAAAAGGGCTGAAGGCGAATTTGCTGAGCATCACTCAAATTTGTGATGACGATTTCCTGGTACAATTCTCTAAGAAAGGATGTTTGATCATCAATGAAGAGGGGATTCAGGTTTTGGAAGGAAATCGGACTACAGATAATTGTTATGGAATAGTTCCCACGGCACCAATATTGTGTAGAAGTGCTCGGGTGGATATGTTGGAGCTGTGGCATCACATATTTGGGCATGCCAACTTCAAACAAGTAGCATAAGTCTCCAAACTTGAAGCAGTCGAGGGACTTCCTAAGTTTGGAAGAGTGAAGAAGACCGTTTGTGGTGCATGTCAAATGGGGAAGCAAACTAAGGCAAGTCATCACAAGGTAAATGTGATAGCCACCTCTCGGTGCTTAGAGTTACTTCATGTTGATTTGATGGGGCCCACCAGAACTGAAAGCCTAGGGGGGAAGAAATACATTATGGTCATTGTGGATGACTACTCAAGATACACTTGGGTTGAATTCCTTAGAGAAAAATCAGAAGCTTGTGAGAGGTTGGAGATTCTGTGCAAGAAACTACAAAACGAAAAGGGGATACCGATAGCCAAAGTTAGAAGTGATCATGGAAGGGAATTTGAGAATGCAAGATTCGAGTCCTTCTGTGAGAAGAATGGAATTAAAAGAGAGTTTTCAGCTCCCAAAACTCCACAACAAAATGGAGTGGTAGAGAGAAAAAATCGTGTTATTTAGGAGATGGCGAGAATCATGTTGCTTAACAAGCAAATACCTCAAAAATTTTGGGGAGAAGCTGTCAACACCTCGTGTCACATTGGAAATAGGATTTTCTTTAGAGTTGGTACAAAGAAGATTGCATATGAGATATGGAATGGGAAGAAGCCTAAAGTGAAGTATTTCCGGGTTTTTGGAAGTAAATGCTATATCTTAAATGATCGAGAAAATCTTGGGAAGTTTGATGCAAGAAGTGATGAGGGTATTTTTCTTGGCTACTCTACTACAAGTCGAGCGTATAGAGTGTTTAACAAGAGAACAAAGGCTGTGATGGAATCCATAAATGTCAAGATTGATGATGCCTTACCTAAGGTGGAAATGATTGATGATGTAGAAGGGCCGAGCACCGAAGAGCCTGATGTCGAGGTAGAAGCTTTGAATATAGAAGGTGAAGAACCTATACCAGAAGTAGAATCGACTCCCATCAACCCAAGAATGGAAACGAGATCGATGTCTAGAACTTCAAGTCCTCTTACTCCTCCAGAAGTTCATCCTCCTATCTCTCGTAGTGATGAAGTTTCCACTTCAAAAAGGCCATCTTCAAGAGTTGTCAAGAATCATCCGGAAAGTAATATCATAGGATCACTTGATGACGGTCTTCGCCTCAGGAAAGGAAATATTCTGCTAGCCAATCATGTAACATATCACTGTTATCTTGCACAGTTTGAACCAAAAAGGGTTGAAGAGGCTCTTCAAGATGAGAATTGGGTTGAGTCAATGCATGAAGAGCTGAATCAGTTTGTGAGGAATGATGTGTGGGAACTTGCTCCACGGCCTGAGAACGTTCATGTTATAGGCACAAAGTGGATTTTTAAAAACAAAACTGATGAAGATGGAGAGATAATTCGAAACAAGTCTCGGTTAGTGGCTCAAGGATACACACAAGTAGAAGGAGTGGATTTTGATGAATCATTTGCTCCAGTGGCAAGACTCGAATCCATTCGAATCCTCATGTCCATTGCGTGTACTTTGAATTTCAAGCTTTATCAAATGGATGTTAAGTGCGCTTTTCTGAATGGGTATTTAAATGAAGAAGTATTTGTTGAGCAACCAAAAGGATTTGAGGATCCTCATTTCCCGGAACATGTATTAAGATTGAAGAAAGCACTTTATGGTTTAAAACAAGCGCCTAGAGCCTGGTACGATCGTCTTACACATTATCTTCTAGATAGAGGTTTCAAGAGAGGGTACGCCGACCGAACTCTGTTTGTCAAAAATGATGAAGATTATCTCCTTGTGGCACAAGTCTATGTTGATGACATAGTGTTTTGGGCAACTATCGAAGATCGTGCTACTGAATTTTCTGAGGAGATGAAGAAGGAGTTTGAGATGAGCATGGTGGGGGAGCTCACATTCTTCTTGGGTCTTCAAGTCAAACAACAGAAGGAGGGTATATTTGTATCTCAAGAGAAGTATGCCAGAAACATTGTCAAGAAGTTTGGACTAGACTCCAAAAAACATGCCTCCACTCCCATGAGCTCTTCCACTAAACTGAATGTGGATTCGTCGGGAGTTGAAGTAAGTCCCACATTGTATAGGAGCATTATAGGAAGTTTGCTCTACCTTACAGCCAGTAGACCGGACATTGCTTTCAGTGTGGGCGTTTGTGCCAGGTACCAAGCTAATCCGAAGGAATCTCATCTGACTGTTGCTAAGCGAATCATTCGATATGTGAATGGTACTGCAAACTATGGTCTGTGGTATTCAAAAGACTCAAATGCTTGTCTTGCTGGGTATTCAGATGCTGACTGGGCTGGCAGTGTAGACGATCGGAAAAGCACTTCAGGCGGCTGTTTTTATCTTGGTAACAATCTTGTTTTGTGGATGAGCAAGAAGCAGAATTCAGTGTCTCTATCTACTGCAGAAGCAGAATACATCGCTGCTGGAAGTTGCTGCACTCAGCTTCTTTGGATGAAGAAATTACTTCATGACTATGGAATTCCTCAAGAAACGATGTGTGTCTTCTGTGACAACACCAGTGCCATCAATCTTTCCAAGAATCCTGTCCAGCATTCAAAATCCAAACACATAGAGATACGTTACCATTTCATTCGGGATTTGGTAGAGGAAAGAGTTGTGTGTCTTGAGTTCATACACACCGACAATCAAAAGGCGGATATCTTCACCAAGCCTCTCGATGGTCCACGGTTTGAATCACTCCGTAAGACCATTGGTGTTGGTACAATTCCTTGACTCTCTTGTGTGTTATGTGCTTCACTTATTTATAATATGATAAATTTGTCTGTGTTGGGGCACACACCTTTCTGATTAGCTTTTTGTGCAACATGTTTCTTGTTGGTTTGTACATGTGTGTATAATGTTGCTTCTTTTTATGTTTGTTCAATCATTTTCTTTTGTGTCAAAAATCCAAAAATCACATAAAAATTAGAAAATCAAAAAGCTTGGTTGACTTTGTTGAGTTTTGTCTCAAAACTTGTTTTGCCTTGTACCTTTGTGCTAATGGCTTTGTGCATTTTCGAGCATTGCTTGTTTTTCATGCACCTACATCTCTGTGGGAAAAATCTTGAAATCTATGTGATTGTTGTAAATAAATCTTCAAACTTGTCATGAATGATTAGTGAATGGTTATGTTGATCTTGAGATATGCATAGACTTGTGTCTATATATCTTCCCACTCTTTATTTTTTGTTTATATAAAAAGAGCTCACCAAATGTAAATCTCCAAATGAAAAGAGATATTGAGCTGCAAAAGCCTGTCGCACATTCTAGTATTTGACTAGGAAAAAGGGTAAGCGACCTTATGTGAAAGTGAATGTTTATTCAAAAAGCCAAAGGCTTGTTCATTAAAGTGAAATGTCAAATATCACTCTCACAATGAGAGATGATTGCCTCAAAAGAGCAAAAAGATCAAATGTTATGTTTGAAAGTGGAGTAAAATGATAGGCTCCAAGTTATGCTATCAAGTTGTGTGGGAGGTCATATATACATATTTCTATAATTGAGATGGGTCACATGATCTAGTGCTAATTGTGTATGCCTTGGTTGAATTGATCATTGAAACTTCACATTAGACGAAGGACTATCTCATTGTTGATATCCACACACTACACACAAGTTTATGTTCAATAAATGCCATATTCATTTGTGTGATTGTACTTGATGAAATGTGTTTTTCACATGCTCAATCTTTGTTAATTCCAGCACAAAAAGATTTTTGAGTGTTTTAGGTGTTTTTGGAGAGTATTTTGTTTGAAAAATCTGAAAATTTCAAAAATCCTGTTTTTGCCCTGTTTTGGCGGCTCAGTCGCGGGTGTGTCAAGTCGCGAGCCTCAGTCGCATCTTCGCTGGTCATTTTTGGCGACTTGTTCGCGAGTGGAAGGTCCAGTCGCGAGGTTCACTCAGAGATTTTCGCGACTCAGCTCGCGACTCACTCGCGGGTAGACCCTCCAGTCGCGAAAAACACTTAGAAAATTTTTTCAAATTTTTGTTCGTGAGTAATTTGGCGGCTTGATCTGGCGACTGTGTGGCGACTTGTTTCAGTCGCGAAAATCGTGTGTTTTGGACATACAGGTGCAGTTTTTAAATTTTTTGTTTTTCCCTCGATCTTTTTGTGACTGTTCATTGTCTTTTTCATCTGCACTTTCCCATTCACACCGTGCCTCCATTGTCAATCTCCATTGTTTGCTTCTTCTCAGCTAAAAATCGTCGACTAACAGGTATGGTTTTCTGTCTTGCACTCTACTTTACTTGCTGTCATGGTTTTCCCTCTGGATTATTCACTTTTGAGTGTGGTTTTGTGATGGGTTTTTAGCTCAACTGTTTCTTGTTATCCTTACTTAGCTTAAGGTAGCTTGTGCTTCTGGTTTTGACCCAGTTTATTTTGTTGGTTGTGTTCTTCATTATGTGCTTAGCTAGGGTTAGCTATTTTTGTCTGATCTGCTGTTTGATGTCGTGTTTCACTATGATCCTGTGTGGTAATCCATTGATGTATTGTTGAATGTGGGTCCTTTTCTAGCTGATTATGTGGTTATTTTTGGCCTCCCTCTTCTGTGTAGTTCAATTTGGGCCATGTGTGTCTCTCATTGTTATTGTCTGACCATTTTCATCCAGCTGTTAGGGTTTCTTCATTGTCCCTAAATTTTCACTAACCCACTGCTGATATAGTCTGTTGGATTGTGTTCTGTCATTTCCCTTGTTTATAATGCAGACTGGTCATGTCTCCATTCAAAAAGGCTGCTGTGAAAGGAGGTTCTTCCAAAGGGAAGGAACCCGTAATTGATGTTGATGAAGACACACCTCTCCCGAAAGTGACTCGCTCTTCATCACAGCGATTCGATCCCAATAAGTTCAGATCATATGCAGCCTATCAGTCATATGAGAATTTTTTTCTTCATGCCACACCATTACTAGAAAGAGCTGTGGATCTGTCCTCACTTCATAACACTGACATTCCGAAATGGTTTGCTCACAAGGATTGGAATTACCTTCTCTCTGATCCGGATATCGTGTATGAAGAGTTGGTTAAAGAATTTTATGCTAACGCAATTGTGGAAGGCGATGAACTTAAGTGCTGGGTTCGGCAAAGGAGCTTTTCTGTCTCTCCTACATACCTGGCAGAAATTCTTCACATCAACAGACCCATTTTTCGACATTCACCGGTCTATGATGATCTATGTCCTGATGAGGAGCTTCTCAAACAAAGTCTTGGTCAAAACTTGGAGTTCTCACCCAATGGCAAATCCATCAGTGTTTCCTCCCTTTCTCCGAAACTGAGAGTGCTTACAATTGTGATGTTTCACAATTTGTACCCTTTATCAAGTACTGGGTATATGAACCTCGGACGTGCTTTGTTTCTTCATGATCTAATCTCTGATGAAGAAATCGACATTTGTGCTCATATCTTTCATGTTCTGCGCAAAACGGTTCTTCGAAGTGAGTCTCGGATATGCATTCCTTTCTGCAATCTCATTTCACGGATCTTGAAGCTCAAGGGAATTTATCCAACGGCTGATGAGTCTCCTATCCCCAAACCGAGTCCAATCAACATGCGTACATACAATGCAAGTGTTGGACATAGTCGGAAGAGAGCCAAACCAGAAACTTCTGCATCTCACAGTGACTCTCAGTTCAGCAATCTCTCCCTCGATGAGAAACTTGATCGCATTGTCTCCTCTGTCCACGAGTTGAATACAAAGATGTCTGGACTCACTGCTTCTCTACACCATCAAAGCAACCGATGGGATATGAAGTTTACTTCTCTTCAAACTCAATTGGATTAAATTCAGAGAAAGCTAGAAGAGGATGACTAGCCTATTCCATGACAAAAAGGGGGAGTGATAGGCATAATCAGAGGGGGAGGATATTACCCTAAGGGGGAGCGTCATTATCTAAGGGGGAGTGTCTTTAATTTTTTTTCAGTTTCATTGTTTTCTTTAAGTTGATATATTGTGTTTTGTAAACTGTTATTCAGGATGTTTTTGCTTTGTACCCATGTGCTTTTGTAAGCTTTTAGGGTTATTGTTTTATGCATAGTTTGTAGGCTTTATGGTATGTACCTTGCTTAAGTGCAGCCTTTATGCTATGTTGAAATCAGTACTTTAATCTAAATGTTCTGCATTTTGGTTTTTGTACTGTCACTCTTGTGCCCTTGTAGGATTGTTCCTAGATGCATATGCCTTGTGTGCTATGCATTGGTTGAGTGTTGAGCATACAAGTGTCTTGCCTTGTGCTTGTTAACTTGTATGTCCTTGTGTTCATTCCAAGTGTGAATGAGCACTGTGATCACTACCTTGTGGTGTTCACTTGATTGATCAAGCCATGGTTTGTTTATTAACTCCATCTTTGCTTGATCACATTTTGCCTGTTTCATATGCATTTATAATTTTCTGCTTACAATGATCATGGTGTATTGTTGTGTTTCAGGAGTATTATGTTCATATGATTCAAGTGCTTCACAGCTTCTAGAGTTAGGTGTGAGTGAGTTTTGTTCAACTATTCCCAACTCACATGTTAAGTCTAGAGTCTGTTTTAGGGTTTTGTCACGGAATAGCCAAAGGGGGAGATTGTAAGGTTGAATTTATTCAACCATCTAATTGGCTTTATTCCGTGCCAAATTTGCTTGTAATTCAGCATTTAGTAACCCTGTACTTAGGTGGGTTTGTTGTAAGGGTAGTGAGTGAGATAGAGTGAAGTTTGCTCAAGAGTGTGCAAGAAAACAGAGACTCGCGGCTGGGACTCGCGGGTGGACTCGCGGCTGCAAGCCGCCAGAAGCAGCACAAGTGCCAAGCATGCTGGAAGATGAACAGTCATGCTAGCTGGAGCACTACAGGACAAAACAGGACAACTGGCCATACGGTTAACTCGCGACTAGATCTCGCGACTTGGTCAAGCCGCGAGGTCAAGCCGCGAACCACCCCTGTTTTGCTAAAACCTGACGTTTCACATTCCTCTCCCACTCCAGTATAAATACCCCTTTAACCCACGATTGAAAGAGAGCTTCCAGAGAGAATTTTGAGAGAGAAACCCTAAAGAAAAACCAGATTGCTTCATCCACAATCTATACCTTAGAGTCTCTTCAAATTCCCTTACTCTCTTCCTCCCCATTGTCAAAACCTTGAGAGGCATTATACCAAACCTGGTTCTCACCATTATCATCTTTGTGAGACAGTTGTTTGGAGTTCTGGGAAGCAGTTAGGAAGGAGCCAATCTTCATTGGTTGATGCTACGGTCTAGTAGCGGAATCCGGGAAGCTAGAAAAGAAAAAGGTTCGGCGCAACCTCGTTGGAGCAAGAAGCTTGGAGGGCTTATGTGCACTGGGTAGATTAGGCTTGGAGGGTCTATTGCTGTCCTTGTATCCCAACTCTATTTTCTAGTGGATTGATTACCGCTTGGAGGGCGGCGGAGAGGTTTTTCACCGAGGTCTTCGGTTTCCTCTTCGATAACACATCGGGTGTTATCTTTGTGTTTGCATCTTCCTTCCTCTCTATCTTTGCCTTTATTTTATCTGTTGTGGTTTTATTTTGTTATGGCTTAGATAGTTGTTTAACCAATTTCATATTATAGCATGTGTTAAGTTTCCGCACACTTGTTGTTTGACATATTGCTTGATTTGGTTAAGTTGTATTTTGGGGGTCTAAACGTTCAAAGGTGTTTTGTACACGTTTTTGAACTTTCAAAACCATTAGCAGCAATTGTTATTTTTGCCTTAATTACATAAAAAGGTTAAGGGATATGGAAAAGTCTTTCCTATACTCTTGTGGTTTGAATTTGATTATGATGGGACGGTAATTTGCTTAACATTTTTTGCACGTGTTATGTGTTTGCATGCTAGGGTCCATAGTCAGGTGAACAGGAGTTCAAGATGAAGATGCTTCCTTTCTTAACTTTTCTTTTGCCATGGTTTTAAATAGTTTCAACTAGTTAATTAGGTGAGCAATTTTAAGAAAGTTGTCTCCTCTGTATTCTATATAAAGCTTAGATCTACAGTAAGCATGAAAGTGCAAGGAAAAGAAAGTGAAGCAAGTGCATGCATAAGGAAATACCACGGAAAGAGTAAAATAGTAAAAATGTTTTAAGTATTAATCAAATTATTCTTTTATTGATAACTTTTTTTTGTCTATTTTACTTGAGTGTTGTGAGATTTAAAGTATTTGATAAGATACTTTCTTTCTTAGTATTATTTAGGTGAAAATCACATTTTCGTTTTTATATTTTCAGCCGATTTCTACTTTGGTCTTTAGATTTTATTTTTATCATTTTTAGTCCCTATCCTTAAAAACGCTTCCTGTTTTGGTCTCTGCCGTTACATTAGAGACAGAAAATGCACACGTGGCAAACGGTAAAATTAAAAAATATTAAAAAAATATTTTAAAAAATATTAAAAAAAAAAAAAAAAAAAAAAAAAAGCTCGGGAAGTTGCCTCACCTCACCACTCTCCACGACGTTTTCCTCAATTGCCTCGCCTCGCCTCAGAGTAATTCCGATGTCAGGATCGCTTCCCTTGGTGCCGCTATCAATTTTGTTCTGTGCTTGTCTAGTGCGTCTGATTGGGACCGCTTCCAAGACTTGTTGCCATTGATGATGCAGACTTCGACTGAGGCATTGAACTGCGGTCAGGAGGTCATGGCGCAGGAGGCGCTGGAGTTGTTGATCGAGTTGGCCGGGACGGAGCCGAGGTTTTTACGAAGGCAGTTGGTGGATGTGGTTGGGTCCATGTTGCAGATTTCAGAGGCGGAGAGTTTGGAGGAGAACACTAGACATTTGGCCGTTGAGTTTGCGATTACGTTGGCAGAGGCGAAAGAGAGGGCGCTTGGTATGATGAGGAAGTTGCCACAGTTCATTCAGAGGCTTTTTGCAGTGCTGATGAATATGCTATTAGATGTGGAGGATGATCCTGCGTGGCACAATGCCGAGACTGAGGATGAGGATGCCGGCGAGACTAGTAATTATGCCTTTGGTCAGGAGTGTTTGGACAGGCTGTCGATTTCGTTGGGAAGGAATACCATTGTGCCTGTTGCTTCCGAGCTTTTCCCGGCTTTCTTGGCTGCTCCTGAATGGGAGGAGCTTGTTTTTTTTGTTTTTTTATATTTTAATATTTTTTAATTCTGCCGTTTGTCACGTGTGCATTTTCCGTCTCTAATGTAATGGCAGGGATCAAAACGGGAAACGTTTTTTAAGATAGGGACTAAAAGCGGTAAAAATAAAATCTAGAGACTAAAGTGGAAATCAGCTGAAAATATAGAAACGAAAATGTGATTTCTGCCTATCATTTATTATTCTAACAAAAATTTTGCAGCAAAAAATCTCAACAAATCTTTGATTTTCAAGCTTCCCCAGTTTTTTGCAAAATCTCCAATAGACTAGGCTTCAACTTTTTGTTTCCCTTTCTTATGGGCAGATGCATACTATTCTCCACCTTGGGTTTTGAGCCCAAAAGACTTCCTCCAGGTCCAATAATTCTTGGAGTTCCTGTTTTAGAGTTTCTGCTTGTTGATTGAATTCAGGGTTAAAACTTAAAAGCCTTGTTTTGGACATCAACCAATTTGTTAGTAGTGGTTTCCTTGATTTTGTAGTGGAGGTTACCAAACACAATTGTGATCCATTTCATAAAATTATTCTGGAGCACTTTTAGTTTGGAGGATATAAGCAGCAGAACAAGATATATAATATATTGATATTCAAACCGAAATGGTCCACGAGACGAGACTACGACTACTCTACGTCTATATCTTGGTACAAAACAAAGTATCCAGAACTAGTGGAGCATGATCTGATGACACTACTATTGGCCAAGCAACCAAGTTACAAAATTCAAAATCCTTTAACCATTCCTCGCTAACAAAAGCTCGGTCAATGCGTTTAAGTACAAGATCACTGCCTTGTCTATTATTTGTCCTAGGTGTAATGGGCGCCTTTAGCTTCATGGATTGGACCCATTGCTTCCTGCTGCACACAGAGACAAAAAGCCATAGCCAAGATTAAGGAGCTCTACATAGATAACCAAGTGTTTTCTGGCAACAACATAATTATCATTTTTGACGATAACAGATGCATAGTTCCCTTCTTCACAAAATTATGACCCCACATTTCAGGTGCCTGAAACCTAACAAATAGATCCCTAGAACTACAAGTAGTCAACTATGTCAACTATTGCCCTTATGAATGCCAGCCCATGTACATTGACATAGAAGCAGATAACTCCGACCCCCTTGACTATTACAACTATGCAAATACAAACTGACTCCTACCAGCAGGCATGGCAGACAAACACTGTTTATTAGCACACTCAAGACAGACAAGTAGGTAAAGGAATCTCCACATTTCATTATTGCAAGATAGACAACTAAAGACTCCACATCTCATCATTACAAGAAGACAGAATAATTAAGGACAGGGAGAAAATAGAAAGAAAAAAGGATAGTAAGGAATCATCTACACCAAAGCTTACATGACAAAACAAAAATGTCACTATTCATGAAAAGTTTAAACTATTTATTGAATAGTATCCTCCACTGATAGATTAACTAGAGTTCACTTTTTGGCGATAACAGATGCATAATTCCCTTCTTCACAAGATTGCAACCCCACACTTCAAGTGCCTGGAACTTGACTACAGTAGTCAACTATTGCCCTTACTGTGAAAAATTCAAACCAACAGAATATGAATGCTAGCCCATGTACATTGACATAGAAGCAGATAACTCCAACCCCCTTAACTATGACAACTATGCAGATATAGACTAACTCCTACCAACAGGCATGGCAGATAACATTGTTCATTAGCACACTCAAGATAGACAGGTAAGTAAAAGAATCTCCACATTTTATTATTGCAAGATAGACAACTAAAGACTCCACATTTCATTATTACAAGAAGACAGAATAAGAACAGGAAGAAGATAGTATTAAGTAATGGATAGGTTGTACATATTAGTGGTTGTATCTGTTACTTGTATTTTGTACATATAGGATTAAACTACAGTAGCATGGTATAGTTAGTGATAAATAGTTGTCATTTATATTGTATAGATTAATGGGTTAGCTAGGTTGGTTATAGGTTCAATCCACGTGTCCAATTTGTATTGGATAGTTGGTTATTTTTTTGTTTCTCTTCCCGCCTCTGTTCTCACTATATAAGAAACAGAGTATGATAATTTTATTCAATGAATTCATTTTACAAGTTTCACATAGTTCTCTCTCTTTGTGATTTCATTTCCTCCATTGATGAACCTTCGAAGCTTGTATGTGATTCAATATGGTATCAAAGCTGAACCAGTTCAAAGATCATTCAAGTCTGGTATTCTCTGATTCTTCCTAGTTCAATTACGTTTTTCGTTGATTTCTTAGTGCTTCTTTCAAATCAACTAGAAATTTTCTTCGTTGTGTTTCTGTTGATTCTTGCATTAAGATCATCATCTTCTAGGTCTTGATTTCTTTAGTATGTTGAAATCTTGATCTTGATTCTCCTATTCATAATTGAAATCTTCAATCTTCAATCTTAGGGTTTCAATTCCATTTTCGATCTTAGGTTTTTTTTTTTTTTCATTTCCCAATATATAGCTTTTTGTTGTGATCTCATCAAGATTGTGAATTGCATCTTGATTTGATCTAGTTTTTACATCATCCCACAGAATTCCTTTCTCGGTTCTTGAAGAATTCTCTAGAAAGTCAATTCTTGATTTTCTTTTTGCTTGGGACTTTGAATCTTCATCATTTTTCTTTGATAATACTGCACTAAGTATGACTGAGAGTACCTCTAGTGCTACTGCTCCTATTGTCCAGCCTTGGGAAAACACAGCTAGTCCCTATTTTCTATCTAGTGGTGATAATCCAGGTGTTTCTTTAGTGGTTCAACCTCTCACCAAGGAAAATTATAACACCTAAAGTAGGGCAATCCTTATTTCTTTGGATGCCAAAACCAAATTGGGTTTCATTGATGGTTCTATTCCTAAGCCTTAATCTGTTGATCATCCACATTACATAGCATAGTGTACATGCAACAACACAGTTCTAGCTTGGTTGTTTAATTCTGTTTCTAAGGATTTTCAATCAAGTATAGTTTATTTCAAGACTACCAGAGATGTGTGGCTTGACTTACAGTACAGATATGGCCAAGGAAATGGACCTACAATTTTTTACTTAAGAAAAGAGATTAGTTCTTTCACCCAAGAAGATTTAACCATCAATGCATGCTACACCAAATTTAAGGGACTTTGGGATGAGTTTTCCAATTATAGGACATGTACATGTGGTCATCAAGTTGAGGATTGTACCATGTCTTTTTTGATGGGGCTGAATGAGACTTATGCAGCTGTCAGAGGACAAATTCTCCTTATGGAACCTATGCCTCCCTTGAGCAAAGTGTTTTCTCTTCTACTTCAAGATGAGAAGCAGAGAAAGGTGCGAGGAAGAAAGTCTTGGTTGATACATCAGCAACTTTGGCAGCTCTAGGATCCAAGTTTGGTAACACCAAGAACTTTACTAAGTACAAGAATGGCAGACCACAATGCACTCATTGTGGAGGTCCATGGGACATGTTGTTGACAGATGTTACAAGTTGCATGGATATCCTTTTGGGTATAAGTTCAAGAACAAGGGTGGTTAGTCCTTTGCAAACAATGTCATTGCTATTGAAGATCATGCTAGTGAAGCAGTCACACTCACCAAGGCTCAATATCAGCAATTGGTTGGATTGTTGAACTCTTAATGTCACTTTGGCACTTAAGCACCACCAGAGGCATGTTTGGACAATACTCACCAAGTTGCTACCATCATTACTTAGCCTTCAATGGATGGTCAAGCCCAAGAATTATCAAGTATCTATTTTTCTCCTTCTCTTGAGCATTTAGTCTTCTCTTCTAATGTCAATACCTCTTATATTAGTTCCTATGACTGGATTCTTGATAGTGGTGCAACAGACCACATGGTGCATTTCATTCATTTCTTTACTTCTATTACTTCTTCTGTTTAGATTTCAGTTAGACTTCCTAATGGTGACATGGTTAAGGTGACTCATATTGGAACTGTTAAAGTTTCAGCAACTCTAACTCTAGAACATGTCCTTTGCATTCCTAGTTTTTCCTTCAATCTTATTTCTATAAGTAAGCTGACCCAAAATCCTTCTTGCTGCTATATTTTCCTTCTCATTATTGTTTTCTTCAGGACTTACAGCATTGGAAGATGATTGGGTTGGGTAAGAGACATGGAGGACTATATACTTTGTAGTGCACTGATTCCATCACCTTACCATCTTCTGTTTCAGAGGTTTTATCCAGATTGCCATCCTTTCTTTGTAATAAAAGTGTCAATACTTGTACTCTAGACCCTTCTCATGCTATTGTTACTACTTCAAATAATGTTGTTAGATTGTGGCATTACAAATTGGGTCACCCCTCTTCACAAAGACTAGCTTTGTTGAATTCTATTGTACCTGATCTGACTTCTTGTAATAATAACAACTCCTTTGATTGTTATGTTCGCCGTTTAGCTAAGCAACACAAATTGCCTTTTCCTAAATCCGCAAGTGTTTCCTTATCTTGCTTTGATTTGATCCATGCTGATATTTGGGGACCCTATTCTACTCCATTGAATGGCTCAAGATACTTTCTTACTTTGGTTGATGATCATAGTAGATGTACTTGGGTTTATTTAATAAAACATAAATCTGATGCTTCTTCCTTAATTCAGACTTTCTTTCAAATGATTCTTAATCAATTCAAGGTTTCCATTAAGGTGATTAGGAGTGATAATAGTCCTGAATTTGCTCTTTCTTCATTTTATGCTTCCAAGGGTATTTTACACCAAATGTCTTGTGTTGAAACACCACAACAAAATGCCGTTGTTGAAAGAAAACATCAGCATTTGTTGAATGTTGCAAGGGCCTTGAGATTTCATGCAAATTTACCTTTAAAATTCTGGGGGGATTGTGTTCTTACAACCACATATCTTATCAACAGACTTCCTAGTCCTTCTTTAGGTAATCTCACTCCTTATCAGAAACTTTTGGGTCATTCTTCATCCTACCATCATCTTAGATCCTTTGGTTGCCTATGTTATGCCTCTACTTTAACTAGGAACAGATCCAAGTTTGATCCTAGAACAAAGGCATGCATATGTCTTGGCTATCCTTTTGGGACCAAAGTGTATAAGTTGTATGATTTGTCCAATAAATCTATTTTTCTTTCTAGAGATGTCATCTTCAAAGAATCTGTCTTTCCCTATAAACATTGGCTACCTAAATCTGCCCCTAGTTCTTCTTCCACTTCTCACAATGTTTTTTCATGTCAACCTTCACTTCCAGAGTCAATTTCTCCTATTTCTGCTAAATTTTCTCTCCCTTTCAGTCATGTTGACATTGTTGTACCTCTTGATGAGTTTCCAGGTCTTGTTCATCCTGATTTGGATTCTTCTCCACCTGTTCTTGCTGTTCCACCTGAACCTCCTGTTCTTGCTACTTCCCTACCTGATTTACCTATTGTTAGAAGGTCAAATAGGTCTCATAAACCTCCCACATTGCCTTGTCTATTGCCAAGGAACCTACTTCATATGCTGAAGTTTTACCTGATCCTTTGTGGCAAGCTGTCATGAAGGCTGAGATTGATGCCCTTCAAGCTAATCAGACTTGGGTAATGACCAAACTGCCTCCTAGTAAAGTGCCTATTGGGTGCAAGTGGGTATACAAGATTAAGCTTAAAGTTGATGGTTCCATTGAGAGGTATAAGGCTAGACTTGTTGCTAAGGGCTTCACTCAGACTGAGGGTATTGATTTCTATGAAACTTTCTCTCCTGTGGTGAAATTTGTGACTGTTAGAACTCTTTTGGTTGTGGTTGCTGTGTATGGTTGGCATTTCTCTCAATTGGATGTCAATAATGCTTTCTTGCATGGGGATTTGAATGAGGAGGTGTATATGGTTCCTCCTCTTGGATTTGGCAGCAAGAGGGAGGTGTGCAAACTCACAAAGTCTCTTTATGGCTTGAAGCAGGCAAGCAAGCAGTGGTTTGCCAAGCTCTCATCCACTCTTCTTGATCATGGTTTTCTTCAATCTAAATTAGACTATTCTGTCTTCACTAAGGTCAGCAAGGGTTCAATTCTCATCTTGCTAGTCTATGTGGATGACATTCTGATAGCTAGCAATAATGTGGAGGCAATCAATGCTTTCAAAGTTTTCCTAGATGACAAGTCAAGCTTAAGGATCTTGGTACCTTGAAGTATTTCTTAGGCCTTGAGGTTGCAAGGACTGAGAAAGGCATCAGTTTGTGTCAAAGGAAGTTCACCTTAGAGCTGCTTTCTGATTCAGGTCTGCTAGCGAGTAAACCTGCCAATGTGCCTATGGATCAATCAGCCAAGTTTAAGAGCTCAATGGGAGAGGATGTTCCAGATCCATCCTTATATAGAAGAATTATAGGCAAGCTGCTCTATTTGACTCTGACCAGGCCTGATATCTGTTACTCAATGCATAAACTGGGTCAGTTTATGAGTTCCCTTAAAATTCCACATCTACAAGCAGCCTATAAAGTGCTTAAGTACGTAAAGAAGACACTAGGACAGGGCTTATTTCTATCTGCAAGTTTAGAATTGAAACTCAAAGCCTACTATGATGCTGACTGGGTAGCTTGTCCAGACACTAGAAGATTAGTTTCAGGGTTCTGTGTTTTTCTTGGTGATTCTCTCATATCCTGGAAATGTAAAAAGCAACAAGTGGTGTCCAAATCATCAACAGAATCAGAATATCAAGCAGTGGCTACTGTATGTAACAAGTGAGGTTGTTTGGTTGTTGGCCTTGCTTAAAACTTTTGGTTTAGATCACAATTAGCCAGCCTCTTTGTACTGTGATAGTAAGGTAGCTTTATACATTGCTGCAAATCCAGTGTTCCATGAATGAACAAAACATATAGAGGATGACTGCCATTTTATTCGAAACAAAATTCAAGATGGAGTGATTAAGACATTTCATGTTCCTACTAGACACCAGATTGCTGATTTCTTCACAAAGGCACTTGGATACAAACAATTCTACTTTCTTCTGTCCAAGATGTACTTAATCAACATTTATGGTTCATCTTGAGGGGGAGTATTAAGTAATGGATAGGTTGTACATATCAGTGGTTGTATCTGTTACTTGTATTTTGTACATATAGGATTAAACTATAGTAGCATGGTATAGTTAGTGATAAACGGTTGTTGTTTATATTGTACAGATTAATGAGTTAGCTAGGTTGGTTATAGGTCCAATCCATGTGTCTAGTTTGTATTGGATAGTTGGTTATTTTTCTGTTTCTCTTCCCGCCTCTGTTCTCACTATATAAGAAACAATGATAATTTTATTCAATGAATTCATTTTACAAGTTTCACATAGTTCTCTCTCTCTCTGTGATTTCATTTCCTCCATTGATGAACCTTCGAAGCTTGTATGTGATTCAATAGATAGAAAGAAAAAAGGATAGGAAGGAATCATCTACGGCAAAGCCTGCATGACAAAACAAAAATGTCACTATTTATGAAAAGTTTAAACTATTTATTGAATAGTATCCTCCACCGATAGATTAACTAGGGTTCACTTTTCGCAACTGAAGTTACTTTTTAAGACATACCATGGTTCACTACTTCTATAAATAGGCAGGCTCTTGAAGAAAGAAGACATGTCCTAACTCACTACTCACTCAGAAGGTCTAGTGTTAAGGTCCATAGCCACATTCCACACCTCTTGCCACTAATGGATACACGGTTGGTTGCCTATAAACAAAAGAGATATGAGTTATAAATATAGACCCACTGCGTAAATTTGTTCGTGCTACATGGACCTAAACCTCTACAGATCCAAGAGAGGATCCTCACGGTTTCATTGGAGGCTCATTTGAGCCAGCCTTTTAAAAGCCCCATAATCTCAGTTTTCAGATCAGGTATGCCCCATAATTCTTCTTTTGTAACACCTTTTGTGTACTACTGTGCTCGGCATTATCTCGCCTTGTAAAGAGGGTTGACGTTGAGTCAAACTGGTTAAATGGGTCTAGTCACTAGTGTAATTACTTGTGAGTACGGGCAAGGTTCAGGTGGGTTATTCTAATGGAGTGGACTTTCTCCTTTTGGGTTCACCATGGCAAAATTATAGAGCCAGGTATCTGGGTCCAGTCCTTTTATAGGGATCGTATGCAGCCCCAAGTTCAATAAAGTGGACCTGGATTAGAGTGTGGACATTGTGTGAGGAGCTTGATAAATGTTTCACTAAAATGCAAATTATATCATTTAATTTGGGATAATTTTGATATTGATCCTTATTATTTCAAAATTTGGATTTAGTGTCTAACATTTGATAGAGTTTTGAATTATTTCCTTCTGTCCATGCTTATTAATGACGTGTTTATTAAATGACAACTAAACTAAAAAATTCGTAGTATTAATATGCAGAACTATGTACTTTTGAACATGCTAGAAAAAAATAATTATTTTTCCTATTTTTTATTCACATTATATATATAAATGTATTTCTTTCACGTGTTTTATCTTCTTAAAGCAACCCTCTCATACTTCGATTAAGGATTCTCCATTTCAATTAAAAAATACTCTCTCAATTTATGAAGAGTATCATTTTTTTTTGCAAAAATAACACTCCACATAGCAAAGAATTGAGAGAGTTCATAGCATGATAATGATATTATATTGATGGTGAAACACCCAAAAATGATAAAATACATTAATTTTTCAGTTTCATGATAGGTGAAGCTAAATCCAATGTCATGTCATTTAAAAATTTAAATAACATAACACTTTGTACTCTATTAGATTCAAGAAATAAAATCGCAATTGTGAATAGACTCTCCATTTTAAGTTAATTAAAGAGGATCATGTTCTTATTTCTGCACTAGTTTATCAAATCCACTCAATGAGAAAGTCACCATGAATGAGGCTTAAGCTAGTTGAAGCTCAAAGCTAAACATTGCCATCTTTGATTTTTCTCGGGACTAAGACAAAAGCACAAGCATGGTACCTCGACTGTGAGCATAGCCACTGAGTACAAACCAAGTCAGAAATGATGGTTAACCTCGTATTACAACTCTTTAAATCTCTCAAGGTTTTATCCTCTCTTTCTCTCTCCTTCATATTTTTCTTTTTCTAGATAGTAACATTCTATGGACTTGGTTTAAGTCCAGTGTATCCAGTGCACTAGACTTGGTTAGATGGTGACACGTGTTTAAAAATAGACATATGTCATTATCTTAACGGGTCCAGTACTACTGGACACTGGACCTAAGTCTGACCCACATTCTATAGCCTTTTTTTGGTTGCTCATAAAATGAGGCAAGGGATATGATATTTTAGGGTTGTTTGGTTTCAAAAAGTTGATTCTATATTCAAATCCTTAATTTGAATATAGAGAAAAAAAAAAAAAAAAAAAAAAAAAAAAAAAAAAAAAAAAAACCCACTTATTTTTACATTTAGTAGCGTTTGATAAGTTATTTTGAATACATAATTTGAGTATAGAATACATCATACCTGAGTTTGGTCATTGTTTTCTATTAAAAAGAAAAGTAACATTTCTCAATAACACATATCACATCATTAAAAAAAAAAAAAAAGTAACTTTGCATTTTCACAATATTTACGAATATACCATTGTATTCGTGTACATAGAAAACATTGAGAAATTGAATTCTTTTTTTGTATTCAAATCTAATTTTTAGGATACTACAAATAAAAACTGAATAAAAATGCTAAAATGAAACCAATTTTTTTTATGATGAGACCCACTAAAAACTGAAAATGAAAATAAAAAATGGTGCTTTTTTCAGCTAACCAAATAGGCCCTCTGCATATTTACAAATTTGGAATAGAGTACTTAGAAATTTGGAATTGAATTTGGAGAATTTTTTTTTATACGTATAAATTAACTTGCCTAAAAATAGTTTGTTAGCTGCTTCAGGAGACTAGAATGTATATGAGGAATTCTATATATAGTAGATTAGAAACCTCTTGATTTGATCCATTCTCCAGGCAATACGATCTTCAAATATGCAACCATTCTCATGTGATTTAAACCAGGAAAGTTTAAACTAGATTAAATACATATATAATATAAACAATTTTTTTTTTTTTTTTTGGGTAGAACGAATTTCAGAGCTGTTAACCGAGATCACTCAGTTCAAAAACTAAGCAATGGCATCCTGATTAAGATACAAAAAGATTTCACAAGGTACAACATAATAAACTAAAAAGCCTATATCCTCTTCTTGGTTACTTCCAAAATTAGCTAACACATTGGCACAATGTTTGACTTCATGTAAGACATGCTTCAGACTGTATTGCTCAAGCTCGTTCAGCAACCACCTACAATCAAATTAAAGAGAGGAGAGAGATCTATTAGAAGAAGAGTTGGAGTTGATTATGTCCACAACAGATTTAGCATACAACTCTATTAGAAGAAGACTGGGAGTTGACTAGAGTCCACAACAGATTTAGCACACAACTCTATTTCAAGACTCTTGAACCCAACTTAGAAGCCAGGATTAGGTTAGAACTCAGCAACCACAGAGGAAGAAGTCCCAATAAATCTAGAGAATCAACAAATCTTCATAGAACTCATTTATCTAACCTTCATGCTATGTTTGGGAGTTTGGAGGGAGAGGAGAGTGGAGGGGAGGAGAGTAGAGGGGAATGGTTATCCTCGACCTTATTTGGATGTTTTTAAAATTAAGAGAGAGGAGAATAATTAGTCTTTTCATAATTTGTAATTTTGTTAATATGGTAAGGATAAATTTAGTAATTCATTTGGTCAAGCATTTCTATGCTCTACTCTCCCTCCAAATCTCTCCAATTTGGGGAAATTAAAAATGAGGGGTTAGAAGTAGTAAGAACCCCTCCAAATCCCTCCCCTTCCTCCCTTAAAAAAATCCAAACAAAGTAATTTAACTTACTCTCCCTCTCTCTATACTACTCCCCTCTACTCCCCCTCCATCCAAACAAGCTATCAAGGTTTGTTTAATTTTGAGCACAAATTTCAGAAATACCATCCTATTACAAAAGGATTTAGCAAATCTATAGTCTTTGAGATTGTGAATAATGGATTCATTACCTGAGTTGCAAACAGAACAAGTAGTGGTGCAATTAATGCCTCTCTTGGAGAGGACCTCTCTGACTGGGACTCTATCCAGCACGCACAACCACAGCAAAATCTCAGTTCTGCTACTTCGGTTCAAACTTAAACAATACTACTATATTATGCATGCATTGAAACACAACATTACGACAAAATCTACAACTCAAACTAAAATAGTGTCAATGATGGAACAAACACTTTACATCACTGCAACAATGTCTAATAATTGTTAATAGAGAGGCCATTCTAGTGTCAATAAATGACCACATGAAATAACATGTTGAAACCTTCCATCGAAATTTAAACTAATAACGTTAGTTATTGGATGTGAGACTTTATTAGAAGTATGGAATTACCTTGTTTGTCAAGCAACAAAAGATTGTATAGTGAACAATCATCGTGGTCCTGATAGAATTGAAGGCAATAATGGAGTAGCTGCAACAATATGCACTTCCTGGTTATCAACTCCAGCTCTTGTGTTTAGTAAAGGTGCATTTGAGAAGAAATAATCTAGGTTTGATTCAACATTCATAACACCTTCGAAGACCTTAACCACCATGGACATAGAAGGCCTCTTTGTGAAATCATTTTGCAAACACCATGTTGCAAACCGCATCATATTCACAACTTCTGCTCCATGCAATTGCATATCTTCAATGTATTTATCAACTAAATCCAACAATCTGTCCTCCTCAAACTTTTTCTTAAATAAATCAACTAGATGCATTGCTTCCTCTGGTTGAGAGTGATCAAAGTTTCTCCTTCCACACAATATCTCTAATAGCACTATTCCAAAGCTATAAACATCTACTTTTTCTGTAATTACTAAACTCAACCATTCTGGAGCCATATAACCAGGAGTCCCTCTCATAGTTGTCACAACTTGGCTCTGGTCATGATCAACTAGTTTAGACAATCCAAAATCAGAGACTTGCATAAAAGTTCTCATCCAAGAGGATGTTATGGGGTTTTATATCCATGTGAACAATCTTCTGTCTACATTCCTCATTTAAATAAGTTATTCCCCTTGCTACGTCAAGAGTGATCTTCTTTTTATGTTGCCAATCAAGTGACATCTCAAGATTTTCGTGAAATATCCATTTATCTAAAGACCCATTAGACATGTATTCATAAACAAGAAGCTTATGAAAATTTTCAACACAAAATCCAATTAGTCTTACCAAGTTGAGATGGTGAGTGCGGCCAATTGTCTCAACCTCAGCTAAAAATGATTTTTTGATTTGACTCAAACCATCAAGAAGCTTCACTGCAACTCTAGTGCTGTCAATTAGAGTCCCTTCAAAAACTGTGCCAAATCCTCCCCCACCAAGCTCCTTAACGAAACTTCTTGTCATCGCCTGCACATCATGATAAGAATATCTTGTAGGCATTCCTAATACATGATCCAAACAGTACTCCTCAACTTCATCAGCATTCGTCTTCTTCCAAAAAAGAAAAGCAAAGATGCCAATTAAAAGAAACAAAACAAGCAAAGATTCGAGGCTAGATCCCAATATAATTTCAAGCTGGAGTTGTTGTGGAGGAATATTCTGCACCTTGATGTATACTTTGACATTAAAGTAAGTCTTTGTTTCTTCATCCATGGACTTCAATGAAAAAATTTGGGATAGTAATTAGCAATTCCTAACACTGAAGCTCGAATCATAAATAGCAGCTTTGCACAAACAATTTTTTAAGCATGCCTGTGTACAAGTCTTTAAAGTTATATCTTGGTAGTCTAGATTTATATATGGGGGGTATTTTGAGAAGGGAAAGTATGTGATGTTCTGGAGCTCTAAAAGAATGTGATTTTTGGAAGCTTCACAAGACAAGGGAGTAACCAGGGAGCATCCAAGATTAGGCAGCATTTCATTAATTTGCTGAAAATAGTTTGTTTCATTAATGGGTGGAGGACAAATACACTGGCCGTTTGAACAAATACTATAATCGCCCCAAAACGTAGGGTATCCACAATCACCATCATTAACATATTGTGTAAGGACATCATACCATTGTGTCCAATCCTCATAATACACTCCCAAGTGTCCGTCAGGCTCAAATCTCATGTATTGCAATGCTGATGATGTTGAAACCATTTCTAATTCGCTAAATAGCTTAAATGATTGATTGAAGAAAGCTAAACTTCGATTAAGAAATTGAACATAACTGATGTTGTCAATACCTGGATTATAAAAAAAGTAGCCTTGTGGAGGATTAGAATTGATATAAGAAAACAACCCTTGACTAGTGAGGGAGAGTGAAAACACTCCTCCTTTACTAGTGAGTTGCTGCCCTGCCACCCACTTTTGCCCAAGAACCAGTGTGTCAGTTGGGTGATCAAGAGACTGCCAAATTGTTGCATTTTTTTTCATCCAATAGCATGAGGTTGCATGTGTTAGTTAAGAGTGGGCCAGCCACAGATTTGTTGCCAATGTTTGTGGACCAAGCTATAGTTCCATCAGCATCTTGTAATACTAAACCTCATTTTGAAGTGAGCTTCAAAGTTGCATTATTTCTGACCGGATTGTTTGGGTTGGCAGACCATGGTACTTCTGCACCATCTAATGCCACAGAGGAATGAAAAGTGAAAATGGCAAAGAGAGAGCTGTTGCATGTTTGATTACAGAAGAAGCCACAACCACGAGCAGATCCATAGTCTGGATAGGAGAAGGATCTATTGGCAAGTATGATTCCAGCATTGGGTTTCTAAAAATTGGCAGTAGGCTCTCTGTCGGTCCATAAAGTAGGAGAGTTTTCAGAGTCGCCAGTAGGCTCTCTGTTGGTCCATGAAATAGGAGAGTTAACAGGCAGATAACCATAAGCTGGCAGGGCAGTCACTAAGATGGGAAAAGGAGTTAGAAAAAAAGCAAGGTGAAAAAAAAAGACCATAGCAAGCCCAGCGTGCACCCATTATCTGTAACTTGTATATGGTGGTAGAAGAAAGAAAGGCAAAATGGACACTGGACAAGGAAAGAGTGATGGAATGACTAACATAAACAGGATATAGCTAAACAATTCTTTTGGGCATAAAAATAAAAATGTTAATGATCCTGTTGGACTGCTTAACTTGACTGCAACTACTGCAAAGACAATCAATATCATTTTCCACCGTTATCTGTTCACCCCATGTTCCAGCAATCAAAATATGCTATGTGTCTACTAATTCCTAATTTTATGCTATTTTATTTGACTTACCAAAAAATAAATAAAAAAGAAAAAACCTCAGGGCATATGAGGGACCAAGGCAAAGTCAACAGTGATGGTGGTGGACTTGGTGGTGGGCGTGGTATTTGACTTGGACCAAATTATTTTATTTAATGAAATATGTACCCTTTTTTTTTTATGAACAAAACCCAGCAACCCATAGTACTCATGGCATGGGGCACCCTTGGGTGTGTTAGGGCTATCAACATCGTAGCACAGTATTTTTGCGAAGAGCACAACTCGAACCAGACAACCAGGTGTGATCCAGTCCAGAACTCCTACCAACAGACCATGCCCGCAGGGGGCATGAAAAATGTACCCATGGCAAAGAGTTTTTGGCACACCATGAATTAAAATTAAAATAATAATAATAATAATAATAATAATAATAATAAGTCAGTTTTTGATAATTATCATCGCAGCAAGGTCTAACCTCTAATTTCTTACTTAAAAGTACCTGTACAACTCTATCCTACTTTCATTTCCTTTCCACTTAGGCACTTACAATCTCCAATTTCCACTAACACACTACTTCAAGAATTCGATTGTAATTCTAGCATTATAACAAACACAAACATTAATAACTACACATAAACTATCCAATACAGCACATTGCTCAATTAACAATTGAAAAGCAAAAGAATTGGGAAAGCTTTAAGCTAACCTCCAATAATTTATGAGTCCTCTTCATGTTCATCCGACACAAATCCTCACACACGATCTTCACGACCTCATAGTGCCTCCACCGCTCGTGAATTCCGTTAACAATCCCTGCCTTCTTTACCTTCAGCTTCTTCCTCGTTCAAGCTCTGCTCCGCCAATGTCGGCGCTTTCTTCTCCTTCTTCTGCATAATCACTTCGCGCCTCGGTTGGTGGTATTTGGTTATGGCGGAAACGGGTTCTCGGGAGTGGACCAGCTCGTACCGAGAGTGTGTCCGACCCGGTGTTTGGTAATTGGTGGGACAGAGGGATGAATATTTCTCCGGCATTTGGGCTCAGGTTTGGGTTTGGGGAATCTTCAATCTTCGGTGAAGCCTAAGGAGCAGAGATTGTGGGCAATGCGTTGGATAGCGGATTTTGGGAGGGTTTGGGTGTCGGAGGCGGAGCTCCGAATGCGGAAACGGGTTTTGGGGAAGGGTGTTTGGTCTGTGAGGGGGTGGTGCAAGGGTAAATGCGCGTGAAATGAAGTTTCTTTTGCAATAATTTTTTTTTTGTTAAAATCTAAATTTCATAAAATCCTGCTTAATATATTAAAGCTAAACTATATTTGCAAGTTTTCTTCGCAAAAAGTTTTTTTTTTTTTTTTGGAGAAACATTTTTGTCACAAAAAGTTACTCTTTCCGTCCCACTTTTTTTGTCCTCTATTCCATCTTGAGATATTCCAAAATATTGTCCTATTTTTAAAAATAAAAGTTATTAATTTATTAATGTTCCTATTATACCCCTATTAATTTATTAATTCAATTTTTTGATAAATTTTTTTAAGGGTAGTTTTAGAAACTTATATATTTTTAAAAAGTAGACAAGACAATAAATGATATTCCCTTAAAAAGTTTGACTTTTTAAACAAGACAAAAAAAGTGGAACGGAGGGAGTAGTTAGTAATTTTGCATATAAAAAATGAGAAAACTAAATTATAAATATAAAATATAAAATCTACAATAAAATTATATAGAAATAATGTGATTGACAATAACATTATCATCTTAGTCTTCAAATTGTATCGATCTAGTAAAGAGAGAAAATAATAGCACCAGTTCATATTAAGTTTACAACACAATTAATATTTGAGTGAATTTTGTTTCATTGGAAAGTAACATTTGGGGCTTTAAATAATCCAATTAGAATTTGAAATGAGCCAAATATGACTATTTGAAGTTAGCATAGCTATGTTGTGTCTGAGGGTGCTCAATCCTTGCTATACCTATATGCTTGCTCAACCAAAATTGCAGCAAAGCTAATAATTTTGAAATGTTCTTCAAAAATTCCACTTTGTTACAAATTTGTATGAATTTATTTTTATTTATTGATTTTGGATTTTGGTGATACTTATTTTTTATTTATTGATAATTCTATAGTTGGCGGTGGAGATTTTGGTGATACTTATTGTGATGTTGCAGAAGCCTGAAGAAAGCACACATGATGCTCTCTTTGATGGACATAAACTAAAACATTAGTTTCTGGGTAGTAAACCTTGAATCCATGAGGGGTTCCCTAAATCCACAAGGTGATAAATTAAAATCTACTCGAGAAAAAATTTGACAAAAAATCTGTATTTTATTAATAATAATCTAATTTTCCTTTGACGGCTACAAAACATATAAATACTAAGAAAGTAAAACCCTAGAACGATTAGAAATCGTCTGAAACCCTAATTCGCATCAATTACGCGATTGGGTGACAAAATACCGAAATTTACCAAAAATTACTAAATTGAGTTAAATGCAAAATCATAAACTATTGACCTTAAGGGTCTTCCCAAAACAGACGAGACCTTATTCTAACCTTTAAATTAAAAGATATTAAGGAAAAAAATATTACTATAAATAGAAAAAACACTGTCTTCAGGAACTTAACGAAGGAATTTACCTAAATTTAGGTGACAATCGAGATTTCGAGTCTGGATCAAGATGTTGTTTCCCTTCAACTTGCCAAATTTCAAGCAATTCCAACACTGTCGCTCCGATGGCCTCTATTGGCACTCCCCCTTGATCTTGTGTTGTGACTTCCGGTGCCCTGCTGCTCCAGGAAGACTTGTGCTAGTTGTTCTACATCATATTGTGTTTGTTCAATTCAATATATCAAATTGTTAACTTTGAAACTTTTCAAACAAGAATTTTTGCAATTGAACATCTATGCATTATACATGTCAAAAAAAAAAAAAAAAAAAAAACCTTTGGACAAAATTGAAAATCTATCAATCAGTTAATTCGTTATTCAGCTACATAACTAAATCTGATTTTTCAGCAACATTGCATGAAAAAAGTTTTCGCTACACAATTTAAGTAAGATTTTTCAGCAACATTGCATGAAAAAACTTTTCAAAGCAAGGATTTTTGCAATTGGACATCTATGCATTATACATGTCAAAAAATAAAAAATAAAAAACCATATCAAATGTCCAACCCATTGTCTGTATTGTAACTGTTAAATATTAGCATTGATACACCATGTTGAATATGCTAGTATAGATGCGGAAGCGAAAGCATAAAATATAAACACAATAACACACGAGGGTTACGTGGTTCAGCCTAACGGCCTACATCCACGGAGGAAACCCTGAAGGGCTACATCAATAATATATTATAGTGTAGTACAAATCCTGTGTTACAATGAACCCTAACATGAGTATATATAGGCGACTAAATCCTAGACTACTAGTACAAGCAGGAATGGGCTTGGGCCTATTACATTAGGCTAATATGTCTAATATATATCTCTAACACCCTCCCTCAAACTCAAGGCGGAAGCTTGATGAAGACTTGAGGTTGGATAAGTATGAGAAGATTACTTGAAGATGCCTTGTAAAATGCCTTTAAAGAAACCACAATGAAGAATGTGCCAATTGTCCAATTTCGGAGCTTCAAATGAAGAAACGGAGGCCAAAATTGGAATCTACGCGAAAAACTAAGCAAGATAGGTCCTTTTGGAAATTTTGACTTTTGGTCAAAAGTCAACGTAAAAAGTCAAAGTCAACTGGTCCAGGTCAAAGTCAACAGTCAAAGTGCTCATGGGTCAGATCCGGGTGGTCCGGGTTGGGTCGGTCCGGGTCAACGGTCAGCTAGGTGACGTGGTGCTGACGGGACGACACTACTGACGTGGCTGATGACGTGTCGCTGACGTGTACTAGGGCTGACGTGGCCGTGCTTGCGTGGCTGCTGACGTGGACTAATGACGTCATCATATGACGTCAGATGACATCAGCAGCATTGTCGGCGCGTGGCAGGAGCGTGCACTGTTCACCGGCGCGTGAAGGAGCAACTAGAAACCCAGGTGGCGCGTGGTGGCGCGTGAAGCTTCGTATGACCACCATATTTTCAGGTCAAGTAGATCGGTGGACGAGGAGGCCTATTGGGCGGCGCGTGCACCCAGAATACGATCTAGAAGTCAGGATTCTATGGCGGCGCGTGGGAGATTTTCCAGAGGCTACGGAGGCGCGTGGCAAGGCTTCGGGTGACCGGATTTCTGGGTTTTGGTCGCGGGAGATCTTGGAGCACGTCTGTGTTGTTGGTTTCATCAGGCGAAGCTTGAAGTTGCATAGATCTAAGATTGATGTCACGGGTTTGCTTGAGTTTGTGGATCTTGGACACAGCACTGCGCCACGGTGGCTGCGAGATGCCGTGGAGTCTAGATCCAACAGAGAAGCATGCGTGACTTCTGATGGTGATGTGCATGTGATATTCTTCTTTGCTTGCTAGAGATGTTTTGTTTTATGCCAAGAACGAAGTTTGGCTCTGATACCATGTTAAATATTAGCATTGATACACCATGTTGAATATGCTAGTATAGATGCGGAAGCGAAAGCATAAAATATAAACACAATAACACGCGAGGGTTACGTGGTTCAGCCTAACGGCCTACATCCACGGAGGAAACCCTGAAGGGCTACATCAATAATATATTATAGTGTAGTACAAATCCTGTGTTACAATGAACCCTAACATGAGTATATATATAGGCGACTAAACCCTAGACTACTAGTACAAGCAGGAATGGGCTTGGGCCTATTACATTAGGCTAATATGTCTAATATATATCTCTAACAGTAACAACACGTATATGGTGCTAGAAGAAAGAAATGCAAAGCGAACTCTAGACAAGGAAAAGTGGGATGGAAATATGACTAGCATAATTTTGAAATCTTTCGGACAGCAAAATGTTAATGATCAACTTCTAGAATGACTTGACGACATTAAATAATGTAATTTCATTGTTCCTTCCCTGGCGGTTCTCTCTAGTCCACACACACACGCAAGTTCATATCCGTGATTAATAAGCAAATTGGGTTAAGCTCACATCGTGCACTAATGCATGTTAGGATGCGGAGGACACGGCTTCGGTCCATTGCATCAATCCCAACCTAGATGCTAACACATATCTTCATTGTATTAATACATTGAATACAAGCCATGTCTCAAATCTAGTACCACAATCTTATGTGACACAACTTTTTTTTTTTTTTTGAGAAACTTATGTGACACAACTTTGTTGTTCATGACTTTGATGTGACAAACTATGAATGGTAGAAGAGAAAATATTGGATCTATATATGTGAAAGTAACAAATAACTAGTCACACTCTAGTACATAAAATAGTTGGGAAAAAAAATTTGTTGTGATCTTAAAATTACTCGATTAATAAGTTCATTAGTGCAACATAGTTGGATTAGATTATTACGTTTTTCTTTATACATAATTTTATATTTTCATTTTTAAATTCCCATTTGTGGCTCCAGGCCTATTCTAGATGCTACCATCCCTAATTATACGTGGAGTAGAAGTATTATTAGACTTATAGATATCTCTTTGTATAGTTGAACTTCTTGGTGTGTTCAATATAATATACACAATTATACACCTCTCTCTCTCTCCACACAAATCTAGACGAGCAGGGTCACTACCAAGAAATTGCTATTTTTGAGATATAAGGGGCTGTTTGATTTTTATGTTTCCATCACCCATAACTCTGTTTTCATCACCCATAAGTCAAAATAAGTGGGACCCACTCCAAGAAAGCTTGTTTGGCTGTCTTTCCTGTTTTTGTTTCCATCACTCAATTCTCTGATTTTTGAGTGATGAGTTATGGAAACTTAAAACACATTTTAGGTGTGTTCAGTTTCCAAAACTCAGTTTCTAATGGCATTTTTGTAATTAAACCCACAACTTTTGAAATTTCAACCGCAATGTTTGACTTTTTGGTTTTTTTTTTTTTTTTTTTTGAAACAACGCAACCAACTGCATATCTTGACTTTTTATTTTTATTTATTTATTTTTTTTTTTGAAACAAAGTCGCTGAGTGATGAGTGCCAAACGGGTAGGGTTGCGGAAATTGGGGTATTTTAAGTGATGAGTGATAAGTGATGATGATGAAAGGTTTTTGATAGAACATACAACTAACAGAAGAATAGATCTAAAAATTCTTTTTAACGTTTCTCGCCGCCTAGGGTTCCTCTGCTAGGGTTTATCTCTTGCTAGGGTTTCTTCAAGGTGCATGTAGAATTCTGTCCCTACCTCTGTGTAGGTTTCTTTTTCCCTTCAGTACGCTCTGCGTTTCTGCTAGGATGGGTTGTGGATCTCTAGTATCCTTTGTTTTGTTTTTCTTCTCTGCTCTATCACCATGGCATCACTTGATGATCTTTGGTCTCGTTTCTCTCTAGCCAAAGAAGAAGAGCAGGGTGCTGATGTGCCTCGGCGCAGTGTGCCACTTATCTACAAATTGGCAGCCAGGTTTTTCACAAAGCGGACGGTGAATGCTGAAGCAATTGCTTGAACTTTTATACCGCTATGGAAACCGAGTGGCAAATTCAAAATTCGAGACATTGGAGGGAACATCATGGTTTTTGAATTTGATGATGCTTTGGATTTAGAGAGGGTTTTGGAGTGTGAACCGTGGTCCTATGATAAAAGCTTGGTAGTGCTCCAACGTGCAGTGGATGTAGAATTTGCCCCGCTTCTAGAGTATACCACCTCTGTTTTTTGGGTGCAACTTCACAACATCCTAGAAAAGAGTATGACTCAGGAAATTGGCGAGGTAGTGGGTAATACGATAGGTAAAATTGTGCAAGTGGCTGATCCTGAGGATGATGGCCAAGGGTGTGAGTTTTTGTGGATCTGTGTGTCCCTTGATATCACTAAACCCCTTCCACGTTGCTGCAAGCTTTGGTTGGAGGGTGAGCATATTGGATGGGCTCTCCTCAAGTTTGAGTGCCTTCCAAACTTTGCTATTGGTGTGGTCAAGTTAATCATAGCGAAAGGGATTGTGATCTTTGGCTTCAAGGAAAGGGAAAATTGAAAAAAGAGAATCAATAGTATGGATAGTGGCTTCGGGCAGAACCCATTAGGCAGAAGTGGTTTCAGGAAGATGTCATGGAGATACAATGTGGAGGAAAGGTCCAGCTATGCCAAAACACACTAGCCCAGCCTCAACACCAAGCCCCTAATACGATGTTGATCAAACTAAGGTGTTGATGGAAGGGGGGGGGGGGGGGACCATTTCATGGAGGATATTTGCAATTTGAAGAATGATGATGTAGGTGGGGTCGATGATAGGTTGGCTGTGAAGTGTGACATCTCTAAGCAACAGGTTTCAGCACTTGTGGACAAGTCTAATAAGTCTATTCCTAAGGGTATTTACTCTTTTACTACAATAAAGCCGAATCTAGTTGATATCACCAATAGTGAAGTCATTTCGAGTGAGACAAGAAAATGGAAAAAATTGGCACATGAAGCAGGCAGTGACAACTCCTTTGTTGAAATGTCTGAACAAGTTGAATGACGTCCTCCTCTAGACTTGGCAGATACTAGCATGGTGAAAACGTTGCATAGGAATGTAGGGGGGTCAGAGAATAAGGAAAATAATCAGGTGGTTGTTGGGGTCCAGCACCATTAGGTCCAATGAGTTGTCTAAGCTGGAACTGTCGTGGGCTTGAGAACCCACAAATAGAAGAAGAGTTGGTTGCTTTGATTAGCAAAAAAGATCCCAAAATCGTGTTTTTGATGGAAACCAAAGTGGAAAAAATTACTATTGAAAGAATATGCCGGAAGTTGAAGTCTGTGAATTTTTTTGTTGTTCCTAGGGTGAATCAGGGTGGTGGTCTAGCTTTGTTATGGAGAGAAAACATTAATTTGGTTGTGCTCACTTCTTCTAATTGTCACATTGACGCTAATATAGACTTTGGAATGGATGATGCCTGGCATTTTACGGGTTTCTATGGTGACCTTGAAACTGCCAACCGAGAACATTCCTGGTCTTTACTAAGGGATTTGAGTCAACGTTTATCCCTACCGTGGGTTTGCATGGGGGATTTCAATGAAATTATTTGGTTGGAGGAAAAGCAAGGTTGGTTGGATCGTCTCGAGAGTCAGATGCAAGGCTTTAGAGATGCCTTGGACTTTTGTGGTTTTAATGGTTTTCCCTTCACATGGTGCAATAGGAGACCAGGGGATCAAAATGTGTGGATTTGTCTAGATTGTGGGATAGCTACAATGGATTGGATACTTCATTTTCCTATTACCTGGATTCACCATCTGGATGTGTTTCATTCGGATCATAAGGCCATTCTTCTTATTTTAGATTCGGAACAACAAAGGTTTTATTGTAAAGGTAAACCGTTTCGATTCGAAGCAATGTGGTTGAAAGATAACTCATGTGAAGATGTGGTGAGATAGTCATGGGACGAGGTTTCTACATCTTCTCCGGAGGTAGTGTTGACAACAAAGTTAGACAAGTGCTAAGAGAATTTGAGAACCTGGAACCGGGAAACATTTGGGCTAGTACGGAACACACTTGCAAAGAAGTTAAGATAGCTTAGTGGGGTGGAGGAGGCTGGGTTATATGTTACTGCACCTGACCGTATTTACAAGCTAAGGAAAGAAATTGAGGTGCTAAAATCCAAGGAAGAGACCATGTGGAAGCAAAGAGCACATGCAGATTGGCTGAAGGATGGAGACTAAAACACTAGGTACTTCCAGTGCCGTGCAAACCAAAGGAACAAGCATAATTTAATTATGGGTTTGGAGGATGAATCTAGGCTGTGGGTAGAAGATGAAGACCGAGTAGGCAGAATGGTGGAAGAGTATTTCCTAAATATTTTCTCTACATCAAATCCCACGGGTTTTGATGAGGTTTTGGTTGGCATGACACCCACTATTACTGCAGAAGTGAATTTAGAATTGGATAAGAATTTCACAGGTGAGGAAGTCTTTAAAGCTCTCAACCAAATGGCTCCTCTCACTGCCCCCGGACCCGATGGTATGTCACCCATTTTCTATAAAACTTTTTGGCACATTGTTGGTAGGGATGTTACTAAAGTTGTCCTAAATGCACTTAATAATGGTCATGTTCCTGCTAATTTCAACTCTACTTTCATAGCTCTCATACCAAAAATTAAAGGTCCAAAAAAAGTTTTAGACTTTAGACCAATCAGTCTCTGTAATGTGGTCTACAAACTTATTGCAAAAGTTTTGGTTAACCGGCTGAAATGTATCTTACCATATATTGTCTCAGATTCTCAGAGTGCTTTTTTATTAGGTTGTCTCATAATTGATAACATCTTGGTGGATTTTAAGACATTGCACAATCTTAAAAGAAAAACCCAAGGGAAGTTGGGTTTCATGGCCTTAAAGCTTGACATGAGTAAGGCCTATGATCGGGTGGAATGGGTTTTTTTGGAAAAAGCAACGTTGCATTTGGGTTTCTCCAGGAAATTTGTGAATAGCATCATGTCTTGCATCAAAACTGTCTCTTTTTCAACCATCATTAATGGGGTCCCAGTTGGTCACATCATTCCTAGCAGAGGCCTAAGGCAAGGTGATCCACTCTCCCTTTATCTCTTCCTGATATGTGCTATGGGGCTTCAAGGATTGATCCACAAAGTCGAAGCAGATGGGTTTCTTAGGGGTGTCTCAATTTGTAAAAATGGTCCTCAGGTGTCTCACTTGTTCTTTGAGGATGATAGTGTTCTCTTCTGCCGAGCAAAAGAATCCAAATGTCAGGTAATTCTTGATATATTATCTATTTAAGAGAAGGGGTCGAGACAGAAAATAAATAGAGACAAAACTAACATATTTTTCAGTGCTAACACCCATCATGATATCCAGGCTAGTATTAAAGTGCTATTGGGTGTCCCATTCATTAGACAATATGAAAAATATTTGGGCCTTCCAGCTTTTGTTGGGAGAGTAAAAAAACATAGCTTTGTCTATATTAAAGAAAGGATTTGGAAGAAATTGCAGGGGTGGAAGGAAAAACTCCTTTCTCAGGCTGATAGAGAGGTGCTCATTAAATCAATAATCCAAGCGATCCCAACTTACTCCATGAGTTGTTTCAAACTTTCCAAGGGTTTGATAAAAGAAATTGAGATCATGATTTGAAAATTTTGGTGGGGTTACAATGGTGAGGCAAGAAAAGTTCATTGGGTGAAATGGGAAAGGCTTTGTGAAGCAAAGGAGGTGGGAGGTATGGGGTTTAAGGAGATTGAGAAGTTCAACCAAGCTCTTTTGGCCAAGCAAGTATGGGGAATGATTAATAATCCAGATTCTCTATGCCAGAAGATTTTCAAAGCTAGATTTTTTCTGAATTGCTCAATTCTAGAAGCACCCGAGGTGAATGGGGTCTTATGCGTGGAAGAGTATTTGTAGTGTTAAAGACGTGGTTAAAAGGGCATGGTTTGGCGAATAGGGAATGGTGCCTCTGTTAGTATAAAGGAAGACAAATGGCTTCCTGACCAATGCTATATAACGGTCATCTCTCCTCTCCCCAATATTCCACCCGATGTCAAGGTCAGTAGCCTCATTGATTCAACTTCATGTGCTTGGAAAGCTGATTTAGTTCACCAAAATTTCCTACTGCCTGAGGCTAAAATCATTTTGAGTATCCCACTGAGTTTCAGACTCCCTAGTGATCGTCTGATATGGTCCAAAACTCCTTCTGGACTGTTGACTGCCCGAAATGTCTATAAGTTGCTGGCTGGCTTGTGATGCTTCAGCCAACAACACTAGTAGCTCAAATCCTAACCCCCATAAGTCATTTTGGAGAGGCTTATGGATGCTACGGATCTCTTCCAAGATGAAGCATTTTGCATGGCATGCTTGCAATGAGGCTCTGCCCACCATGGTCAACTTGTTCCGTTGCCTTATAGCTGATACTAACAGATGCATGGTATGTAATGCCCTACCCGAAGATATTCTCCATGCTATGTGGGGATGTGAGGCACTGGAGAATGTGTGGAGCCAACTAAGCTTGGCCCGAAGCTCAATTGCAATCCCCCTAGGGGATTTTTCTAATCTGTTTGCTCATTTTTTGCAGGTATCTGATGATCTTAGAGTAGAAGTTTTTATAATCATTTCTTGGCTTTTGTGGAACAAGCATAATTGCCTTTGGTTGGGCCTCCAATCCATTCCCCTGAATCAGATTGTACAAAAAGCTAGTGGCCTCTTATAGGACTTCCTCAATGCCCAAGATTCGAATCCAATTTCTACCCAGCTACCGACTTCAATTTAGTGGCGCCCTCCTGAGTCAAATCAGTATAAAGCTAACTTTGATGGTGCAATTTTCCAAAGCAGAAATTCTGCAAGTATTGGCGTGGTGATACGAGACTGGCGAGGTGCTATCATTGGTGCTCTTTTAATGCGTATTTCCCTCCCACAAATAGTAGTTGAGGTCGAAATCCTTGCATGCCGCAGGGCAGTTATTTTTGCTTTGGAATTGAGTCTTCACGAGGTGGTATTCGAAGGTGATGCTGCTGGGGTTATCAATGCTATCAAGTCTGGAACGGCTGAACATTCTTCTTTCGGTCATATCATTGATGATATCTACCATTCGTCTTCTCAATTGAATTGGTGTGATTTTTGTTTTGTTAATTGTTCTTGTAATAAGGTTGCCGATGCTTTGGCAAAGAAAGCAAAAGAGGGGGAAGATTTTATGGTTTGGTTAGAAGACATATCTAGAGACATTGTCCCCCTGGTTGCTTTTGATGTTCCTTAATTTTGTTTGTCTAACAAAGTTCCTTCCTGGACTTCCAGGTTGGCTTCTCAAAAAAAAATAAAAGTGATGAGCGATGAGTGACGAAAATTGAGTGAGGAGTGACGAGTGATGACCAAAAAAAAAAAAAAAAAAAAAAAAAACCCAAACAACCCCTAAATGTCATTAATTACAAATGGTTTAATACTGGTGTTTCAGACACCAAGAAATTTATTCTTCTCGCATTAAGAAATAACTAGCTTCTTTTTTTTTTTTTTTTTTTTTTTTTTTTTTTTGAAGTAGTGGCAGTTTCAGAAATTTTGTATAGGGGGGTCATTAAGATATTTAAATTAAAAAAAATTTTAATAAAAAGAGAACTTGAATATATCGAGTTATAGACCAAAAAAAAAAAACATGAATTTTTACAATTTCCTTCTACAAGTTTTCAAATTTTGAATTGTTACATGATAGTTCATTATGAGTATTTATTGCCAATATGGGTAGCTATGACCATTTTATTTTGTTAAGTTTGTCTAAATTTTTATTTTTATGCAGTTAATATTATATATTTGTCATTGTTTTTATAAAAATATTTTAAACTAAATGACTAAACTCAACTCTCATTGGCTCTCTATTAATTATTGACATACACAACCACACTTATTCATACATAAAATAATTCACTACGTGTTAACCAATAAAATGCTTGAATAATCACTAACTTTGCAATTTGTTTCTTGAATTTTTCTAACTTTATGACAAAAAGTTATTATAACATAATAACTATACACACTCATGTAACAAATCCTCTCCATTTTCTAATTATTAAATTATATAAAGTTATATTATATTTATATTGTACACACAAACATCCACTTACACATCATTATTCACACAAATGACATTATAAAAAAAAAGTAATGCACACAATCAATATTAGACACACTCATACACATATAATAAAAATTTATAATAAAGAGTGACACTTACAATTCGCAAACACTTAGTCTTACTTTAGAGTTAGAAATACTTGTAATAATGACGTATAAGATTTAAGTTATTGCGTGCAAAAATATTTTTAAGAAAAAATTAATGTATTAAACTAACAAAAAAAATATTAAATATATATAGTTTTTTTTTTTTGTTTTGAAGTCAGGGGGTTCATTAATTTGAACCCCCCGAACAAAGAGTAGCACCACCCCTAGAGAGAAGCAATAGCTAGCAGATGTACATGTACCCGGAGGTTGTATATCCTGTTTCCATTACATGCATCATTTCCCTCACATGAGGGTGAACTCCACAACTCTCATGTGAGGGAAAGGATGCATGCAATGAAAACATAATGAATTTTCTTCTGTACCACACAATGACGTAGTATATTTTAAAATATTTTGTAAGAAATATTTTATGATCCAAGTATAATACTTATTAAGTTATTATAAGTTAAAATATTTGGGAAATAATTTCAATTATATTACATTTCATTAGAAATGAAAAAAGAAATGCAAATTGTTAATATTAATATAACTGAGAATATAAATATATTGCTTGACTGAATTGACGGTATTTTAATTATTTTCATTACTCTAGCACACAACTTTTTATTTTAAGATTCTTGATTGAATGTTATTAAATTTGCTTGTCTTTTGTTGGATTTTGTTTCAATAATTATTGAAACAACTAGATTCGAGCTTGAATTCCATATTTCAAAAGACTTTTTTCTTATATAAATCTTTAAAAATGTAACTATAAAAAGTCATTTTATATAAATAGCTTTTTTTAGAACCGTATATAAAAAATAAATATATAAATAAATGTATTTACCGTATTAATACTCTTTTTAGTTACGTAGCACAAAGTAATCTATTACATGCCATTGAAAGGAGTTATGAATTACCACCACCTACCCTTGGCATGATGGTCACTTGATTAGTATAAGTGTTTGTGGGGTGTTGCGAGTAAGGGTTAGGGTTCAAGTTTCTAAGAGGGAGTTTTATATACATACACATAGATTAGGTTAGAATAAAATTCTATCTCAAATCAAAAAAGAAAAAAAGAAAATGAAAGGAGTTGTGAATTGAGTACCATTAGCTCAATTGGTGAAGCCTTTTGTTATCAAGTAAGGGTCAATTCGAATTTTTCCTACTAAAAGAAAGAAAAACGCATGGGTGCTTTCGCCTAATTGTAAGGAGCCAAAAAAATAAATATAACAATGATCAAATTGAATACTACCAAAATATATGAACCATGGACCAAATTGATAGTGACCCCAAAATAGAGGGACCAAAATGATATTTTCACATTGTTTCAATTGTTGCCAAAACAACTAAATACAAGAAAGAATTTCATATTCCAAGACTTTTTTTTTTTAGTAATAAGTATCCAAATAAATTAAATTTCTTATATGAATTTTATAAAATAACCATGTAAATTTCTTTTGAGTAAATACTTAATGCATAATCTATAGATAATTAACACATGGAATAAATGCATCTATCCCATTAGCTATGGTAATCAAATAATAGTTTGATATAAATATAAAATTTGGTGACTTGAAAGGTTAAATAAAGAAAATCCTCATCTTCTTTTTTTGAGAAAGAAGTAAGTGAATTTTATTAAACTAAATCCGATTGGAAAACATCATCCAAATCACTAGGTAAAGATTCTACCCACACATTTGTGTCTGTAGCTACAACTGCTCATCTAGCTAAGGCATGAGCTAATCTATTTCCTTCCTATCAAACATGATTAAAACTACAAGCTCTAAAAGAGGCACCTAATCTTTTACATTCATCAGCCACTGACGCAACCTCCTTAGCCACTGCCATAGAAAATCTACCAATAGGCAAATTGTGGACTTGTACCCAAAAGCCAATCCTATCAAAGTTCAGGTTTCTTACATTAGTCTGCTTCAAGACTTGTTTTAGGGCCACTAGATGTTTGTCGATTGACCAGGGTTCTCCTTTCAGTACACAGTCTACATCCCCAAAATCCTTAAACTCGAATAAAACCCTATGGTTTCCCATGTCTCTTACTTCAAACCCCTTTTGAGTACACCACAATAGTTTGAATGTATGTGCAATAGCCTCCATATTTAGCACTTGACTGGTAAAAGAACAGGCTGCCAAGAAATTTTCCGCTTCGATATCACCTTCCTTAACTAGGTACTAGTTGCCCTCATGCTCTGAAAGCAAAAACTTCTTCCACTCCTCGGATAGTGACTCCATGATACTCATGCTAATCACTAACAGACATTCCTTGATCCCTAACGCGAGACAGAAAAACAAGGAAACCCCACGCCTAACCACAAGGGCAGGCATCGACTTTCGCTAGCTGCTTAGGCAACTAGAACCCTATATAGGTTAGGAAAACTTTAAGAAAATCCTCTTTTATTCTCAAAGAAAGCACCATTTGGCAGAACTTTAAACTATGATACTTGTTGGGAAATTTAGACCCCGGTTGATAGAATTAACAAGTTTTAAACCTAAGTTGTTAATTAGATTTATTATGAATAAACCTTGTTAAAACATACTAACATCAATATCATGTCAAAATCATGCAGCGGAAAAAGAAAAAAAAAAGACAAGATATGATGACCTAGGAAAACCAATGAAACAAACTAGTTTCATAGTAAAAAATCTGGGGAGGAAACCTTCCCGAAAAAAAATCCACAATAGTAAAGAGAAATTTCAGATCTAGTACAAAACCTTTGTCCCTAGACTTTACAATCCCTGTAGATAAACTTGCAGTAGAAATCTTCTGCCGCTTCAGAACCTCTGAACTCTTCAATATATGAACGCCATCCTTTTTGCACGGATCCCAGTACGTGATTAACCAATGATGCACGGCTCCTAGTACGTGACTAACACACCAACTTGAAGAAGATGTTGGCTGCAAAGTTCTTCACTTCATCAACAATGAAGATCAAGAAGCACTTGATTACAAAACCCTAAGGCGCAAAGACATAGTAGCTTCTTTCAGAGAGAATAAAGCATCGGTCACATTTTTGAATATGTTCTCCTTGTATTCTCTTATGTGACGGCCTCTAAAATAAGCCTTATACATGTCTAGGGTTGTAAGAAAAGAAACCCTACACATACATGTTAGCATGGGCCGAAAATCAGATCTGGAAATCTGAATTTCGTAATTCTCGATAGATAGTATTTGTCGAGCCTCATTAAACCTCGATAGATAGCTATCTTTCGAGCTATCTATCCGCAAGTGTCGAGCTATCTGTCCAGCTTTACTGAACAGCTTTTCTTCACTTGTTTCTTGGTCTAATCTTCATGGCTTTAATACTAGACTTGAACAACATGTGTCTTGAAGTATTAAACACATCCTAGATCTACCTAAATACAAGTAAAGTGCGTTTTGTCAAAGGATTAGCCAATTATACAAAATATGTTCTTAACAAATTCCCCCTTTGGCAATCTGTGACAAAACCACAACAAACAAATGAAATATGAGAGAAGTCATAAAACACTTAACTCATATTCACTTGTTGAATACAATAAAATCTATCCTAACACAAATTCTTGAAAAACTTTGCAAGGTAAGAGTTTATGGCAAGTAGACTTTGATAACCTGTATTTCTGAAACACTTTAAACAAAACTCATCAAAGCATCATTGTGTGAAACAGAAATAATAGATTGTATACAAGTAATAAGAGGCATGTGCATAAAGAGAGAAAAGAAACAACACATGTAAGGGTAGGTGAAAGAAACATACATCAACATATAAAAAAGATAAGTACAATGTATGTCAATAATGATCCAAGACCGGTGTACAAGAAGAAGGAGGTAAACACTCCCCCTAACAAGATGAAATACAACTCCCCCTTACAAAGGCGTGTATTTCTCTCCCTAACATGTAGAATCTTAAAAAGAAACCACATTTTCTCCACATTTTCTCTCCCTTTTTGTCATGATTGACAAAGGGTATAAGAAGCTAGAAAGCTTCACCCGAGAGACATAAAGATGATTAAGGATGATCAAGGGGGCACAAGAAATCCATATAAATGCATGAATGTAATGAAGCAAGATGCTATGGATGACAAGATAAAAAAAAAAAAAAAGAAGATGTAAAACATACGAAAAACAATGCATGCAAGAGGATCTCGATTGATCCACCAGCTGTCAAGAGGCTATCAAGGATCCAGAAGAAATCTCGATCGATCCATCTAGTTGTCGAGAAGCTATCGAGATTGTGATAAGAGAAAGTTGAAAAACTCGATAGATAGCCAAGTGTCTAGAAGTTGTCAAGATTGTTTAAAAACAGTTTTTCAAGTAGGAAAAAACATAGATATGAATGCAATCAAGCATGCAACTCAACCAAGGATCCAATCAACATTTTAAGTTCTCAAAATCATCTCTCAATAACAATTTTAAGCACATAGATCCCAAAAATACACAAACATACACACACTAAACAAGTTTAACCAATTTTATATTTCAAAAATAAGTCAAGACAGTTTAGTGAACATACATTAACACATGTAAACCTTGTGATGACCAAATCACATTGTACCTACACATGTATCAAGAGTAGCAAAGAATATTGCATGTTGTGTGTGAAAAATATCACAAGATTGCATAAGTGTATACATGTTATGACGATTTGAGATATGAGAAAATCACTTTAACTCACACACAATCATAAATTTTTTATGGGGACTATCACCTTCGAGGTACATCTTATAACTCCCATATCTCCTAGAATACACGCTTGCAATCATATTTAAAGCATTTTGATCTTTTTGCTTTTTATTTTTTCTTTGCATATTTTTTCTTTTATGCAAATCATGCATGAGCATATAAAGAGAGAAAAGAAATACCCAATTATGTTAAGCATTTGACATTCCACTTTTGCTATGTCGAAGCATACAAATGTCATTTTATGATTGGCAGGCAACAGTGGGAGATGGTTATTTGTACCTTTCTCTTAGGATTTTCTAGTCCTTCCCATAAAAAAAAGTGATACGAGTGTTAAGTACAAGAGATGACTTAATCTTACTCATCACAAACATGAGCTATAAAGCTCACTTGTTTAGTTGTGCATAGAGATGCTTATCTAAGCTACAAAAAATACAAAATTTAGAAAACTTTGTTTCAATGGCTATCCAAGATACACAAGTACTACCAATGTACACAAACACACATTGTTTTTGTATTTTTCTGATTTTTCATTTTTATTTTGAAAAACAAACAAAATAAAGACTAAACAACCAAATAAAAATAGACAAACATCATGAAAGCATGAAAGAATGATGCATATGCATGAAGGCATGATAGAAGGGTGCAGATGCATGAAAGCATGATTTCAAAAGCAGACAAGAAATCAAGCAAAGAGAGTCCTACTTTAGATTGAAAGAATTAAAGCAGAGGACAAACAGAAAAGACAATTAAGTCTTAGGCTCCTTTCTCACCCACATAGCATGAGTCTTTGTCCGTGAAGATGAGAATGCACTTGTCCTAGTATGTCTACTAAATGACAAAAAAGAATTATAATTCTCCTGAAATTGAGTTAAAAAGCTCAAAACTTTTAATAACTCTCCAAACAAAGGTGTAGGTCCTTGAGAGGAACCCTGTGAGCGTTTGAACAATTGCTTTTGAGGATACAACTTAAAGCAATTAGAACGAATGTGTCCAAAAACACCACAATGGTGGCAAACATGATGTCTAACAAAGGATTTAGAATTAGCCAAATCAGTTTTAGATTTCATATCTTTATCACCTTTCTCAGATTGGAGCATAAAGACAGTCTTTGATCCAGAAGCCATGGAAGAGGAGGGGCCGGAGGAAACAACATATCCTAAGCCAGTCTTATTAGAACTAGGCTTCTGGGCACTCAATACCTCATCAAACTTTGCACTAGACATCCTTTCTATTTGAGTTCTAGATTGACTGAGTTCTACCTTAAGATTCTTGATCTTCTCTTCTAATGAGGCGTTCTCCATAACAAGAGTCTCAACTAACCTTGTAGTCTCAACTAGTTTGACTAATAGATCAGTTTTTTTAGTTTTTACCTCATTAACCTCTTTTCTACAAAGATGAGAAGTCTTTTCAGGTTTTATAAATTCAGTGTATAGCTTATCATAGGCTTCTTGAAGGGTCATCTTCTTGGGTACTTCATCATCAGAAAAATCCTCACTGTCACTAGCACTCTCCACAATCATCTTATCGGTTGAGACAACAAAGGTCATAACATGACTACATTCATCCACATACTCATCAGAAAAATCATTCTTAGTATCACTCCAAATAGCAACCAACCCTTTATCTTTTGACTCCTTGGTCTTTTCCTTCATAAGGTAGTTTAGGCACTCCATCCTCATATAACCAAAACCTTTGCACTTATAGAATTGGATGAGGGGTTTCTCATTCTTGCCCTTCCTTGAGGATTTAGATTTCTTAGGAGGTTTGCTGTCATCCTTTTTCCTAAATTGAAGAAGTTTGATAATCTCATCAGTTATGAAGGTTAGATCCTTATCCTCATCACCATCTTCATCTTCATCTTCACTTTCATCTTCATTTTCAGAGTCTTTAATCTCTTCCTTTATACCCTTAAGAGCCAAGTTTCTACTCTTTCCACATTTTTCCATTAAACCTAATCCCATCTCATAGGTTTGAAGGTTCCCTACAAGCTCAGTTAAAGGAAGTTGATCAATATCCTTTACTTCTTCAATGGCAATGATTTTGGCACGGAATCTTTCAGGTAAGGACCTAAGGATTTTCCTCACAATTTTGGATTCTGCTATAGATTCTCCAAGGTTGAAGGCAGAATTCACAATATCCATGAGTTTAGCATAGAACTCATCAAAGGTTTCATCCTCCTCCATCCTTATTTCTTCAAAACTACTAGTGAGTCTTTGAAGTTTCATAGTCTTTACTGCATTGGTACTTTCATAGGTGGTCTCAAGAATGGTTCATGCTTCCTTGGCAACTTCCGAGGATGATATTTTCTTGAATTCCTCATTGGCCACCCCACAAAACAAGGCATTCAAGGCCCTACTGTTAAAATTTGCCGCTATGATTGTTGTATCATCCCAATCCACCAGTGCTTCCTTTGGCTTAGTCCAGCCAACTTCAATAGCTTGCCATACCTGTTCACCTAGAGCCTGCAAAAAAACTTTCATACGAATTTTCTAGTACGCATAATTAGTTCCATCAAATAAAGGAGGAATCAAAAGAGATTGTCTACGATCCATGACAACAAGGGTCAAGGATCACACTCAGGAAATTAATCCAATCAGACTGTACCCGCTCTAATACCACTTGTTGGGAAATTTAGACCCCGGTTGATAAAATTAACAAGTTTTAAACCCAAGTTGTTAATTAGATTTATTATGAATAAACCTTGTTAAAACATACTAACATCAATATCATGTCAAAATCATGCAGCGAAAAAAAAAAAATGATATGATGACTTAGGAAAACTAATGAAATAAACTAGTTTCACAGTAAAAAACCTGGAGGGAAACCTTCCCGAAAAGCAATCCACTATAGTAAAGAGAAGTTTCAAATCTAGTACAAAACCTTTGTCCCTAAACTCTACAATCCTTGTAGATGAACTTACAGCAGAAACCTTCTACCGCTTTAGAACCTCTGAATTCTTTAATATATGAACGCCACCCTTTTTGCACAGATTCCAGTACGTGACTAACCAATGATGCACGGCTCCCAGTACGTGACTAACACACCAACTTGAATAAGATGTTGGCTGCAAAGTTCTTCACTTCATTAGCAATGAAGATCAAGAAGCACTTGGTTACAAAACCCTAAGGCGCAAAGACGAAGTAGCTTTTTTCAGAAAGAATAAGACATCAGTCACATTTTTGCATATGTTCTCCTTGTATCATCTTATGTGACGACCTCTAAAATGAGCCTTATGTATGTCTAGGGTTGTGAGAAAAGAAACCCTACACATATATGTCAGCATGGACCCAAAATCAAATTTGGAAATCTAAATTTCGTAATTCTCAATAGATACCTCGATAGATAGTATCTGTTAAGCCTCATTAAACCTCGATAGATAGCTATCTGTCGAGCAACTGTCGAGCTATTTGTCCGCAGGTGTCGAGCAATTTATCCAGCTTTAGTGAACAACTTTTCTTCACTTGTTTCTTAGTCCAATCTTCATGGCTTTAATACTAGACTTGAACAACATGTTTCTTGAAGTATTAAACACATCCGAGATCTATCCAAATACAAGTAAAGTGCATTTTGTCAAAAGATTAGCCAATTACACAAAATATATCCTTAACAATACTTGAAAAATACTGATTCCATTTTCAGAAATAATTTTCTTTGTATAAGCCATTAGCAAATAGCAATAGTTATTTTTGCGTAAGGGATATTGGAGGAGTCTTTCCTATACAGCTATACTCAAGTAGTTTGAATTTTATTATGTTTTGGGACTTGGGACGGTGATTTGTTTAAAACATTTGCATGTGTTATGTGTTGACATGTTAGGGACAATAGTTAGGTGAAGAGGAGTTCAAGATGAAGATGTTTCCTTTCTTGACTTTTCTTTTGCCGTGGTTTTCAATATTTTCAATAACGTTGAAGAAAGTTGCATGTGTTATGTGTTGGCATGTTAGGGACAATTCAATAGTTAGGTGAAGAGGAGTTCAAGATGAAGATGTTTCCTTTCTTGACTTTTCTTTTGCCGCGGTTTTCAATATTTTCAAGAACGTTGAAGAAAGTTGTCTCCTTCGTATATTGTAATATATAGTTTTCTACAGTATTGCATGATAGTGGAAGGAAATAAAAATGAAGCGAGTGCATGTGTAAGAAAATATGATAGCAAGAGTGAAATAATGATAAGTGATGTGTGTAGCAAAGTCTGTATGACGTTTTAAATATTAATCAAATTATTCTTTTTATTATTATTATTTTCTGTATTCTACCTAAATATTGTGAGATTTATATATTATAAAATATTTGATAAGTTACTTTTTTCATAAGTATTATTATTTATTATTCTGACAAAATTTATATATATATATATATATATAGATGGGTTCAAGTTACACCTGGTGTAACTCCTTAAGAGTTACACCTTTTTTGTACTGTAGATTTCTAATAGATCCAACGGTTGAAAAAGTAGCATTAAATGATTAATGATTTCCACCTTATTTACTTAATTAATAACAGGATTTTCTCTATCCTCATTTATTACTTTCCATAAACTTCATTGGGTCTTTTATTGTGTCTCTTTCTTCCTAAAATTGCTGGATATATATGAATCTAGGCAAAAAACAAGGACTAAAAAAGTTCAAATTTTTCTTCTCTCAAAATCCTTGGGTGCCGGTGAGTAAGATCTAAAGATATACCATAATTTGTGATTTTATAAGTACACTTAGTCTGCCAGAACTACCCCTAAACAATTCACAAAATGAGCAAGAACCTTGTGGTTTCCAGTTTCAACACATTATACCAAAAACACATGACAAAACTCAAATCTATTGAAGATAGGGCGGATATGAGATCACAAAATAAAATAAAGAAGTGAACACACACACACACACACATATATATATATATATATATATGTATATGTTTTATTATAATGTTGAAAATAAATGATGACCAGAATCTACAAAGAAGTATCCATTTGGTTAATTGAAAAAATTGGCAGATCGATGTTCATACAGTTATGAAAAGCATGTAATAATCAGATTGGTAATGAATGGGCTTGCTTGATTCAGGTAGTTAACATCTAACATGATAAATTTGGCCTGTTTTACTGTCACCGTGTTGAATTCGTTTTTGTGGTTAAGAAATATTTGAACCATATATATACTCCTTGATACAAGAGTTACAGGCAAGGGATATTTTCATTACAACACCTTCTAATTATAAATGAAATATGTATTATGTATAATGTCTACAATATTCTGCTAATTGAAATAGATTTGGCCTAATTCCATCCTGAGCGGGAAGAAGAAGAAAGAGGTTGGTGTGACTCAGTGGTACAATGTTTTTTATTTTTTTATTTTTATTTTTTAAGGAAGAAAGGGGCATAGTTAAACAACACCTAAGGAGGTCTATGGAAAATAATAAATGAAGATAGAGAAAATCTGTTATTAATTAAGTAAATAAGGTGGAAATCCTTAATCATTTAATGCTACTTTTTCAACCGTTGGATCTATTAGAAATCTACGGTACAAAAAAGGTGTAACTCTTAAGGAGTTACACCAGGTGTAACTTGAACTCATCTCATATATATATATATATATATATATAAGTTTATAGCTAAGAACTAGTTGTATTTAGTATGCAAGTTGCTTAAAATCCATTTATGGACTAAAGCAAACATCAAGATCATACAATATCATCTTTGATCAAGCAATCAAATTGTTTGATTTTGATCAAGTAGTGGAATGCCTTATGTGTGTAAAAGCTATATAGAGTAATAAATCTCTTAATGTATGTTGATGACTTTATTATCATTTAGAATGATGTATAGATATTGTCATCAATAGAGTTTTATTGTCTAGACCAGTTTGATATGAAGTACTTGGGTAAGACTAGTCACATCCTAAGAGTTAAACTTTGGTAAGATTTAGAAATTAGCATGTTGGGTCTATCTTAAACTACTTAATTAGATTAGATTCTAGCCAAGTATAGCATGTGATACTTCAAGTAAGGATTGCTTCCTTTTAAGTTTGAAGTTCTTTTGTAAAGGACTAAAGTCCTAAGACATATTAAAAGGAAGAGCATATGAAGACGGTTCCTCATACAATGTTAATAGGAAGTCTCAATTATGCTATGTTATGTACTAGGCCAAATATCTGTTTTGCAGTGGTATTTTGCAGTGGGCATGGTAAGCAAATATCAATTAAATCTAGGATCACTTAATTTAGTGGGAGTAAAGCATATACTTTAATATCTTAGGAGAATGAGAGATTATATATATGCTTGTCCACCAAAGAGAGGATTTGATAATTACTGGTTATACAAATACTTACTTTTAGTTTGATTGTGACTCATGAAGTTTGACTTTAGGATATGTGTTCACTTTAGGTGGTGAAGATACACATTAAGCTAAAGTGTTATCTCATTAGAGAGATACTAGAGCGTAGGATGTAGTAGTAGAAAAGATAATTTACACAATAAATTTGGTTGAAACTTCTTTCTAGACCTTGCCTTAGAGTAACTACGATTTACTTTAAAGGGAAATAAGTGTCAGATATATGCAAAATTGTCTTTGAGGGAAAATGGGAGATTGTTAGGGTTTATGCCCTAAAATCCAATTTATTGACATGTTGTAAATAATTTAATTATTTAATTATATGAGACTATTTGTAAATAAATTAATTGGACATTATCATAGTCCTTAAGATGCATTGAATGTGATTTTTGTGATTTAATTACAAAAGATATAAATCACAAGTTCCTTGTAAACTCAAAATATAGTTCGGAGTCAGTGATGAAATTGGACATTTCATCTATGAAGACTATAACACATCAACTAAGATGGTTTGTCTTGATCATGGAAGTAGAGACTTCTAGTTGATGTGTTGATATGTCTTAAGTGTGTAAGACATATTGAATTGGACTACTGTGAGATTAATTATTCAATTAACAACTGTCACCTGAATAGTTAATCTCACGGCTTCTAATTTTATAGACTCTCAATTCTAAGAGAATAGTGAATTTGATCATGAAATGTAGGTTACTTTGATATATTAGGAGTGAGATCTAATTTAACGGTCAAAACCTTAGTATGTTGGGTAACCGCACGTAGTATTGAAGGAACACATATTCTCAACATGGAATCCATAATCTCTTTCTATAGAGATACGAAATATTCTCTTGAGATAAGTTTAAAGGGAACTGGTTATTCAGGGCTGGCCACTTTAGTAAAGAATTACAAAAGTTTATATTTATTGAAATTAGATTTCATAAATATTAAACTAGGTACTCAAGGAATAAAATAGTTGTTTACAAAGTGACAGTTTATTATGACTTTGTTCATTATGGATATTTCATGGAGGGGTCAAATGATATCATATTAGAGTTCTGAGAAATAATTTATTAATAAGACCTAGAGTGCAATTATATTTCCTTAGTGGTACTTGTTATATAATTAATGGTAACTTTGAGATTGTCAAGAGTTGACAGATAAGTCCGAGGCCCATTGGAGTTAGAGCCTTATTTGTCCATTTGGTCTCATCCCAAGCCACACACTTAAACCTAATTGGGTGGCCTAAAAGGCTAACCTAATTAGATAATTAGTTATTTATTTAATATGAGTTATTAAATAAAGTAACTGCCCAGGGTAGTTAAAAATGTGTGTATGATTAAAAGAAGATAAAATAGTTTTTCTCTGAATTATCTTTTGAATACACCTTCCTTATGGAGAATCAACATACTTAAGAACTAATTGAGAGACCACTCATCTTGGGTACCATGTGGAATTGGAATGAAGATTAAAGATATTCTCAAGTCTTGTTTTGAATTTTACTGCATCAAGGTACGTTTTCTCTTCTTTGTTCTAGAATTCAAGGTTATATGTTATCTCTCATGAATGAAGTAGATCCTTGTGTTGCTTCCACTGTGGGTTTTGTATGAAATACAAAAACCAGTTTTCCAACATATTACACATTGATATTTAGGATCGAAACACACCAATGCAACAAATAATCTACAACTCAAAGTTAAATTTTAGTGTCACTGACAGAATAAACGCTTATACATCACTGCAACAATTTCAAATAAAAGTCAACAGAGAAGCCATGCTATTGCCAATAAATGAACACATGAATGACTCATGTTGAGAGCTCCCGTTAAATTTAAACAATTAATATTAATTACTGGGAGAGAGAATTTAATAAAAGTATGAAAATTACCTCATTGGTGAAGCATCCATGGTACAGTTAAAGTCACCGTGGTCTTGATAGAATTGAAGGCAATAAAGGAGTTGCAACAACAACATGCTCTTTTTGATCATCAACTCCAGCTCTCATGTTTGGTAAAGGTGGATTAAAGAAGAAATAATCTAAGTCAGATTCAAAATTCATAGCACCCTCCAAGACTTTAACCACCATGGACATGGAAGGCCTCTTAGTGTAATCATTTTGCAAACACCATGCTGCAAGCCTCATCATTTTTACAACTTCAGCTCCATGTAATTGCATATCTTCACTATACTTATCAACCAAATCCAACAATCGATCTTCCTCGATATTTTTACTAAAAAGATCAAGTAAATGCATTGCTTCCTTTGGTTGCGAGTGATCCAAATTTCTCCTTCCACACAATATCTCCAAGAGCACTACTCCAAAGCTATTGACATCAACTTTTTTTGTAATTACTGAACTTAACCATTCTGGAGCCATATAGCCAAGAGTTTCTCTCATGGTTGTCACAACTTGGCTTTGGTCACAGTCAACTAGTTTGGATAACCCAAAATCAGAGATTTTTGCATTAAAATTCTCATCTAAGAGGATGTTATGCGGTTTTATATCCAAGTGAACTATTGTTTGCCTGCATTCGTCATGTAAATAAGTTAGCCCCCTTGCTACATCAATGATGATCTTCTTTCTTTGTTGCCAATTAAGCAACATCTCACAATTTTTTTTGAAATACCCATCTATCTAATGATCCATTAGATTTCTTGTTTATGAATACATGCCTAATGGATCTTTAGATAGATGGGTATTTCAAAAAAATTGTGAGATGTTGCTTTATTGGCAACAAAGAAAGAATATCATCATTGATGTAGCTCAGGCCGCTTCTCGTTGATTTTCTGAAAATAGCTTGTCCCATTTATGGGTGCAAGACAAGTACACTGGCTGTTTGTACAAACTCCATAATTGCCGCAAAACGTAGGGTAGCCACAGTCAACAATATATGGTGTGAGGACATCGGACACTTGCTTCCATTGTGCATCAAACACTCTCAAGTGTCTGTCAGGCCCAAGTCTCATGTACAGAGACGAACGAAAGAATAATTGACCAATTGCGTAAGGTACTAAATCAGCTTCAAAGAAAGCTAACTTTTGATCTAGAAACTTAAAATAACTGACGTTGAAAAGGTTGTTAACTTCATAATAAAAATAGGGTTGAGGAGGATTAGAATTGACATAAGCAAACAAACCTTTACTGGTGAGAGAGAGGGAAAACAATCCCCCTTGATTAGTGAGCTGCTTCATTGGCACCAACTTTTGCCCGCGAACCAGCGTGTCTGTTGGGTGATCAAAAGACTGCCAAATTTTTGCTTGATTGTGATCCAAGAGCATTAGGTTGCACGTGTTGGTGAAGTTTAGGCCAGCCACAGATTTGCCGCTAATGTTTGTGGACCACACTTCAGTTCCATTAGCATCTTGTAACACCAAACCTCTTTCTGAAGTGAACTTCAAAGTCGCATTAATGCTAACCGGATTCTTTGGGTAAGCAGACCAGAGTATTTCTGGACTAACAAACTTATGAATACCGTAGCTGTTCTCGTAAAAATAACTGAAAATGGCAAAGAGAGAACTGTTGCACGTTCTATTATAGATGAAGCCACAACCACAATAAACATACTCAGTTTCCGTATAGTAGTAGAATATTGTAGTATATATTATTCTCACAAATGATCCATCATCCAATTTCAAAGAATCAGAAGTGGAAAGACTGTTAGTCCATGAAGTAGAAGAGTTGGCAATCTGATAACTGTGAGGCCTCGGCAGCTGGGCCGTCACTAAGATGGGAAGAGGTGTTAGAAAAAGAGCAAGGTAAAGAAGAAAACCACAGCAAACCCAGCAGCTTATACCCATTAATTAATTGTCTGTAACACACAGAGCAGTGACAGAAGAAAGGCGGGGAGTGGACAAGCTAGAAAATTAAGGGGATGGAATGACAAGCATTAACAGCAAGAGATTAAGTTAACGATCAACTTGTGGTGGTGGTCTGCAACTTCAGTAACGACTTGAGTCTTGAACACAGTTAGTCCGCAAATCACTCCACATTGCTTTTTGTTCGCGCGTACCTTTTGCTGGTTGACTCACAAAATCAACTTCAGTCCACGTGCGGCGTTGGAAAAATTATATCTTGTATCCGGTTGAGGAGACACACCGCGCGCGTTTGGTAGGAAATTCTTAGGTGCAGTCCCAGCCAAGAGAGAGAAGTCACATTACTAAAAAAAAGTATGACATCAGTTTACTTGCCACGTTATTCCAACTTTCACCCACAAATTTTAACATCGTTAGCCCTTTCCGTTAACCCCGTACTCTGTTCAAATTTCATAATTTCATCTGCGAATTGAATCGGCGGGTCGGCATTCTGCCAGAGATTTCACAATGTAAAAGCTTTCAGATTTCATTATTTTTGGGAATTATCTCTCTCTCTCTGAGATGTATCTCCCTGTTCATCATCATCAGTAATCACAATTTAGTATTTGCTGCGGTTTCTTTCCATCGCAACGTTGGCAACACTTCAGCTCTGTTTCTATTTCATCTGTCCCCGCTTCTACGGCTATCTCACTGTTTTTAGTTTTTATTTTTCCTTTCTTAGCTCAATATTAACTGGGAGAAGTTCTTGTCGCCTTACTTTTGTTTTATATTAAATGGGTCAAGCTTTAATCATATTCCTTTAGTAGCACTTTGTTGGAATCTTAGGTTCTGTAAATCATGAACATTGATTCCAAATTAAAAGACTACTGAGTTGCTGCCCTGCCACCCACTTTTGCCCAAGAACCAGCGTGTCTGTTGGATAATCAACAGACTGCCAAATTGTAGTATTATTTTCATCCAAGACCATGAGGTTGCACGTGTCAGTTAAGTGTAGGCCAGCCACAGATTTGTTGCCGATGTTTGTGGACCAAGCTATAGTTCCATCAGCATCTTTTACAAATCTTGGCCAATAAACAGCGTTGAGGTTACGAGTCAAACTGGATAAATGGATCGAAGGGGATAACCAGCGGTGAGGGCCAAAATGGCCCATTAGCATGTTTTTTTGAACTATTTAGCAACAGAGCACTGTTTCGGAACTATATAGCAATATATCACTTTTTCTGGTACTCGAGCTTGGTGAGCTCGAGTACCATGTTTTTTTATCCACTATCGTCTCATATTCAAGGAGCCTTATAGTGGCGTTTTTAAGCCCTATAGTGACGTTTTCGGGCCCTATAGTGGCGTTTTTAAGCCCCCATACCAGGTTAAGGGGCCCTATAGTGACGTTTTCAGGCCCTATAGCGGCGTTTTCCTGCAAAATTTTTTTTATAAGTTCCCATAACAGGTTCAAGGGGCCCTATAGTGGCGTTTTTAAGCCCTATAGTGACGTTTTTGGGCCCTATAGCGGCGTTTTCCTGCAAAAATTTTTTTATAAGTTTCCATAACAGGTTCAAGGGGCCCTATAGTGGCGTTTTTAAGCCCTATAGTGACGTTTTCGGGCCCTATAGCGGCGTTTTTTTTTTTTGAGAAGATGTTTGACCAGTAAAAAACATGGTACTCGAGCTCACCAAGCTCGAGTACCAGAAAAAGTGGTATATTGCTATATAGTTCCGAAACAGTGCTCTGCTGCTAAATAGTTCAAAAAAACATGCTAATGGGCCATTTTGGCCAGCGGTGAGTATGGGCAAAGATCAGGTGGTTTTATTTTCATTCAGTGGGCTTTCTCTTGTTGGGCTCACTATGGAAAAATCATACAGCCAGGTTCAATAAAGTGGCCCAGACTAGAGTGTGGAGATCTCTGTTGAACTCAGAAAAGCTTGTAGGTCCATGGGCTTGGTGGAGACTTCTTTTTATTTTTATTTTTTTTTGAGAAGCAAGAGACTTCTTTTCTAATATTTAAAAAAATTACTGTTCTTTTCTAAAAGTAGGATTTGAAACTTTTGGATAAATCATTGAAATATGTAAGTATATATTATGTGGTACTGAATCTAAATGGTGTATTTTATTTATATGAACTACTTATATTTGAAACTCTTTTTAATTTTTTAGTGTTTTAGAATGTTTGAGACTCATTTATTTTTTAATTTGTCTAGCCTGTTTCAAATAGGATTGTTTAGCTTAGTTTGTTTTTATTTTTTATTAACCCAAATAAAAACCCTGTGATTTGATGGTAGTATCACTTCCTCAATAATTTTTAGGGTTTTTTACTTTTCCCCCCCCCTTTTATTCTTAGCTTTGATTTTTAAATCATGTTATTCATTTATTTACTAATTTTCCAGCTGACGGGAATGACGACTCTACATCCCGCTGACGAAGATAACATTAATGACGGAAGAATCATCCATGACGAGGTCATCAGAAACAACGAAGAAAGCCATCATCACTGACGAAGGCAGGGAGTTATTCAATGCAGTCAATCAATGACCTGAGCAGTTACCAAATCGACCAAGCAGACCGTTGGAGAGCCTCTTAAAAGTCTCATTACTGACCAGGGGCGTTACTTCAGAGAGCCTTAACAGCCTCAACGGCTAGCCCTTAAGGCCTCAGGTATAAAACTTTCATACAACCAACAGAAGAGGATATATGCAAAAATACTCTGAAATTATCTATTATTTCTTTACTGTGTTTAATTGTGATCCTAACTTTGGCATCGGAGACTTTGTGGCAGGCGCCACACCGGTGTCCCTCATCGAGCAAACCTTCACATCCCACAGGTGATTCCATCTGCTCACTCACTGACGGATTTTTGTTCCATCAGTTTGGCGCCGTCTGTGGGAACGAGTTTTCAAATTCATATTCGAAGACGTAGTTTCCATCAATTCTCCATATCCAGATGGAATCCAACCCAGATTCAGCAACCTTGGCCCAGCAAGTTCAAGCCCTTGCAGCCACCATCGAGGAACTCACCAGACAGAACCAGGAAATGAAGCTGCGGCTCCAGCAGGTTCAGCAAGCTCAACAGGAAGAAAACCGATCCAAGGGTAACATGGAGGGAGAGGGGGATAGCCAACGGAGGGAAACCCCTCGGAGACCAACAACTCCGGACGAACAGAACTCAGATCTTCTTCGGGAAATGAGGAAAGAGATGGACGAACTAAGGAGCGCTATCAAAGAAAAGACAGACCGGAGTGTGGACAAAATGATAAGGGCTACAGATTCGCCCTTCACTGCAGCGGTGCTTGATTGCCCCGTGCCGTCGAAGTTTCGCCTACCTCAATTAGAACCATTCGACGGACTGAAGGACCCTCAGGATCATCTTAATACCTTTAAGACGACTCTGGGTCTTCAGCAACCACCTGACGAAATATTGTGTCGTTCCTTCCCTACGACTCTCAAAGGAGCTGCAAGAGAGTGGTTTACTAAGTTGCCAAACTCGTCCATAGACAAATTCGATCAGCTGAGTAGTGCTTTCTTACGCCACTTCATAGGGGGACAACGCCCAAGGAGACCAGTAGATTACTTACTCATCATAAGACAGGGAGAGAAGGAGACCCTGAGGTCATATGTCAAGCGATTCACCCGAGAAACTCTGGAAGTGGACGAAGCTGATGACAAGGTGCAGCTGACGACCTTCAAAGCAGGGTTGAGATCCAGAGACCTTGTGGCCTCTCTTGCCAAAAACCCCCCGAAGACAATGGCCGAGATGCTCCTGAAGGCACAAAAGTACATGAACGCGGAAGATGCTCTAGCTGCCATAAAAGGTACTGAGAGGCTAGGAGACAAGTCCAAAGGGGAAGACGACCGCAGAGGGCAAAAAAGAGATCGACCAGAACGTCGGAACAATGACGGGAATAGAAGGAGAGACGACAAAAATCCTCGTCAGGTAAAATTTACTCCTTTAGTTATGCTTGTTGACAAGATTTTCACGCAGATCAAGGACGAGCATTATCTCAAATGGCCCAGGCCTCTACACTCGTCCCCCAACGTACGTGACAAGAATAAGTATTGCCGGTTCCATAGAGACCACGGCCACAACACAGAAGATTGCAGAGACCTGAAGGAACAAATAGAGGAATTAATACGGAAAGGAAAGTTACAAAAGTATGTAAAGAAAGGAGAATACAGCAAGTTCAGAGACGAAGACAGGACCCAACATGAATCCTTCACTCGGGATGACGACCATACGTCCCAACCTCCACGCAAAGTGATCGGGGAGATAAACACGATCACGGGAGGACCATCCTCAGGAGGGTCATTTAGATCACTTAGAAAAGCATACCACAGACAGGTGAACAACGTCCACACCATGCCTCCGTCCAAGTACCGACGAACATACCAAGACATGTCCTTTAATGAAGGAGACGCCAGGGGAGTGAAGCAGCCTCACAACGATCCCCTGGTCATAGTGCTGAATATAGAAGGGTTCAATACCAGAAGGATCCTTGTTAATAACGGGAGCTCAGCAGATATCATCTACCTCCCAGCCTTCCAGCAATTGAAGTTAGATCCAAAAAGGCTTCGTCCTTTCGAATCTCCGTTTGTCAGTTTCAGTGGAGACAGGGTCTACCCCAGGGGTATAGTGACTCTGACGGTGACAGCAGGGGCCTATCCATTGCAGCTGACCAAACAAGTAGACTTCCTGGTTGTAGATTGCCCCTCGTCCTACAATGTCATCATTGGGAGGCCTACCCTAAACAAGTGGAAGGCGGCAACGTCAACCTACTGTTTGAAGGTGAAATTCCCAACAGACGATGGTGTGGGTGAAGTGAAGGGTGATCAAGTCCTGGCAAGGGAGTGCTACTAGGCCGTACTGTCAAGAAAGGAGAACCACACGTGGACGATAGAAGAAAAAGAGGAAGACGGGATGGAGATCCTGGAAGCAGTGGAATTAGTAGAAGGAAATGCGGACAGGACGACCAGGATAGGGACGATGCTAAGCCCTGAGATGAGAGCGAGACTCATAAAGTTCCTTAGAGGGAATCTAGATGTCTTTGCATGGAGTCACGAGGACATGCCAGGCATATCTCCAGAAATCATCCAGCATAGGCTGAATGCGGACCCTAACAGGAAGCCCGTTCAGCAACGACGAAGAACTTTCGCTCTAGAGCGAGATCAGGCAGTAGCAGAGGAAGTAACCAAACTCTTAACGGCTGGATTCATCCGAGAGGTATACTACCCAGAATGGCTCGCCAACGTCGTCCTGGTAAAGAAACCAAATGGAAAGTGGAGAATGTGTGTAGACTTCACCGACCTGAATAAAGCATGCCCAAAGGATAGCTTCCCTCTACCAAGGATAGACCAGCTCGTGGACTCTACCGCCGGACACAAGCTGTTGACGTTCATGGACGCCTTCTCAGGGTACAACCAGATAAAGATGGCTGAAGAAGACCAGGAGAAGACCACCTTCATCACAAGCCAAGGACTTTACTGTTACAAGGTGATGCCTTTTGGGTTGAAAAATGCTGGAGCTACATATCAGAGGATGGTAAACAAAATGTTCAACCAACAAATTGGCAGAAACATGGAGGTATACGTAGACGATATGCTCGTCAAGAGTAAGGAAGAGCTCGCTCATCTGGACGACCTGGAGGAGACTTTCGCAACCCTGAGAAAACACCAGATGAAGTTGAATCCAAGCAAATGTGTTTTTGGGGTAACCTCGGGAAAATTCTTGGGATTCATGGTGTCCCAGAGAGGAATAGAAGCCAATCCAGAAAAAGTACAAGCTATCATTGACATGGCCTCACCCAAGACCGTCAAGGATGTACAAAAACTTACAGGAAGGATAGCAGCTCTAAATAGGTTCGTCTCTAGGGCCACAGACAAATGCCTGCCCTTTTTCAAAACCCTCAAGCAGGCTTTTGCTTGGACCGACGAATGCGAAGCAGCGTTCCAAGAGCTGAAGCGATATCTGAGCAGTCCACCTCTCCTGAGCCCGTCCAAAGGAGGGGAGAACCTATACTTGTACCTGGCGGTGTCAGCCTCGGCAGTAAGCGCAGCCTTGATTAGAGAAGAAGGCAAGAAGCAACTCCCGGTGTACTACGTCAGTCAAGCCTTTCAAGGAGCCGAGTTCAGGTACCCAAGGATCGAAAAGATTGCGTTTGCGCTTATAATAGCCTCGCGCAAGCTCAGGCCGTATTTCCAGTCAAATCCTATCCTTGTGATGACGGATCAGCCAATTAAGAAATCAATGAACAAACCGGAAGCAGCAGGAAGAATGGTCCAATAGGCAATCGAACTCAGCCAATTTGACATCGAGTACCATCCAAGAGCAGCTATCAAGGCACAAGCTCTGGCTGACTTCATCGCTGAATTCACTCTTCCAGACGAAGAAGGAACTACAGACGAAGTTGATAAATGGACAATACAGACAGATGGTTCGTCAGCCCGAAAGAGGGGGGGAGTAGGGGTCGTCATAACCACCCCCGACGGAGAGGTGATGAAGTATGGAGTTCAACTGGAGTTTCCAGCCACCAATAACGAAGCCAAATATGAAGGAATATTGACGGGCTTGAGGCTTGGAAAAGCTCTTGGTGCCAAAAACTTGCTGATCCAGAGTGATTCAAAGCTGGTAATCGGACAGATCAGTGGAGAGTACGAGGCAAAGGAAGAAAGGATGCAGAAATACCTTAAACTGACAAGGCAACTAACTCAGGAGTTCGACACAGTGGAGTTCGTCCAGATACCAAGAAACCAGAATATTGTAGCTGACGAAGTGTCGAAACTAGCGTCGTCGGAAGCAGGAGGGACGAGCACAGACGTGGCAATAGAGATTCAGAAATACCCAAGTATTGAAGAGGTGGCGGTGCTCACCACCCAGAGCACAGACACCTGGATGACGCCCTTAATATCCTTCCTCTGAGACGGGCACTTACCTCAGAATACTGACGAAGCCAGAAAGGTAAAAAAAAGAGCGGCCAGGTTCATGATCCTAAATGACGTCTTGTACAAGAGAGGCTTCTCTATGCCTTACCTAAAGTGCGTCGACGAGGATGAGGCCAAATACATCCTAGAAGAAGTACACGGAGGAGTCTGTGGCGACCATGCCGGCTCCCGATCCCTAGTCAACAAGGTGATAAGAGGAGGGTACTTTTGGCCAACCATGCAGGGGGATGCTGCTGACATCGTCGAAAGATGCGATAGATGCCAGCGGTACGGGAATGTACAACGGCTTCCAGCGGAAAAGATGACGACCATATCCTCCCCATGGCCATTCGCACAATGGGGAATCGACATCGTCGGTCCTCTGCCCCAAGGTAAAGGTCAGGTAAAATTCCTTCTAGTTGCTATTGACTATTTCACTAAATGGGTTGAAGCAGAGGCCCTAGCAACCATCACTGAGGCTCGGATCCGGAGCTTCGTGTGGAAAAACATAATCTGCAGGTTCGGGATTCCTTTGACGATCATATCTGATAATGGGAAGCAGTTCGACAGCCAAGGCTTTAGAGATTTCTGCTCGGACCTCGGGATCAAGAATCAGTTCTCATCCCCGGGACACCCCCAGGCAAACGGACAGACGGAAGTAACGAACAGGACGCTGCTCAAGATAATCAAAACCAAGCTGGACGAAGCAAAAGGTGCCTGGCCAGAAGAACTACCTAGTGTCCTGTGGGCATACAGGACTACAGCCAGAACCCCGACAGGAGAGACACCCTTCAGGCTTACCTATGGCACAGAGGCAGTGATCCCAGTAGAAGTTGGAGTAACAAGCATCAGGCGAGGAACTTTCAGAGGTGGACTCAATGACGAGGAACTGCGGTTCAACCTGGATTGCTTGGATGAAGTAAGAGACAATGCGTCCAGTAGAAGGACGAAGTATCAAAAGAAAATGGCCGAGTATTACAACAAGAGGGTCAAACTCAGGCGTCTGGCCATAGGGGACCTTGTCCTTCGCAAAGTCACTATAGCAACTAAAGATCCTACTCAAGGGAAGCTGGGCCCTACATGGGAAGGGCCATATCGCGTCGTTCACTACTCTAGGCAAGGAAGTTGCCATCTGGAAACTATGGACGGACAAAAGCTCCCTCGTCCTTGGAACATTGAGCATTTAAAGAAATACCATGAGTAAATGTAATACACGAATACATTCGTTATTGAAGTTAATAAAAGTATTATTCCTTTGATGTTTTTGCGCAGGCAGTACAGGTCGACCATGAGGCCTATAAATCACTAAGTAACAAGATTCCGCCTTGACGGATGTAAGTTACTGACGAACATCATAGGATGGTAAAAAGACTAAGTAACAAGATTCCGCCTTGACGGATGTAAGTTACTGACGAACACCATAGGATGGTAAAAAGAATAAGTAACAAGATTCCGCCTTGACGGATGTAAGTTACCGACGACCATAATAGTATGGTTAGTAACAAGATTCCGCCTTGACGGATGTAAGTTACCGACGACCATAACAATATGGTTAAAAGACTAAGTAACAAGATTCCGCCTTGACGGATGTAAGTTACTGACGACTATAATAGCAGGGTTAAAAGACCAAGCGATAAGAGTCCGCCTGGACGGACATAAGTCACCCATGCAGCACTCCCTAAAGTCACAAATGGCAGAAGTCAGTTGACGGAGAAAAGAGCGCAGTGCATTAAATCAACAACTAATTAACAAAGCACAAAAATTGTGGACGAATGTAAATCAGCCAGAACATCAAGAAGAAAAGTAAGTACGCTTCGTTCCAACCCATAACCACTGGGCCAATATCATTGTTTTCAAAATAAAGTTAACTGTTTTGAAATTAGATTTACAAAAAGAAAGGCCCAAAAACAAGATGGGCACCCACCATAAAAAAATAAAAAAATAAAAAAAAAATTTCTAAGTATTAAGAGTCAAGCATCAGCTGTGCCTTCACTGGCCGGTACATCAGCAACAGGCTCAGGAGCATCATCACCAGGGGCAGAAGATGAGGCCGCCTCCTCCAGAGCCATTTCCTTGTCAACTTCCTCCAAATCCAGGCTCTCCAGGTCGACTCCAGAAGGATGCTTGATCATGTACCTCCGGAGAAGCTCAAAACCTTTGAAATACCAGCTGAAGAGCACGGTATTGTATTCGTCAGTGGTCTGGAAAGCCTCCACGGATCGAGCAGCGATGGTCACAAGTTTCTCCTTGGCTGCCAGAAGCTGCTTGTCCTTCTCGTGAGTCAACCTGCGCTCAACTCTGAGGTCGTCCTCCAGCACCTTGACCTTCTCCTTCAACGTCGTTGCCTCGTCCATAGAAGTGATCAGGTTCGTCCTCAGGTCAGAGTTCTCCTTCTCCAAAGCCTCCATCCGGGTTGCTAGAGACAACACCTTGGCCTCTTGAGTGAGGTACTCAGCGGTGATATGGAGACTCTCTCCCAACACCTGGAGGGATTTATGAAGTTGTCTATAAAAAAAAAAAAAAAAAATGATGATGAAGAGGGAAGAACCCCACACCTGGACCAGTTTGTGGACGTGACGAGAGGCCACATCGTTTAAGGACAAGTCAAAGAGAGCCTTCAAGTCCGCTGAAGTAACGACCTTGTGAGCTCTTTCTACGGCCAATGACTCGTCATCCCATATTGTGGATGAACGAGTATCAGTCTTCTCTTTCCCTTTGCCAGCCACACGCGGCCTTTTGGAGCCGGGAGTAGGAATCTCTTCTATTGAAACGGTCGGGGAGGCAGTCCTCGTCGTTTCGGAAGCTATGGGAGGAACGATGCTGAGCGGGATGGAGGCAGGACCCTTCCCGGTGACTCGCACAGCCTTCTTCCCCAGATTGGACAGGGGTTCGTCCTTCTTTGACCTCATCTTTGCGTACATGTCCTTGTTGAATTTTGTCGTCATCTCTGCAAGAAGAAAGTGTGTCAAAAAATTGCTTAAGCACACATAAGAAGAACCAGCACTGACGAAGTCAAAACTTACTCTTTTTGCCTTCAATGCCAAGCTGACGAAGAACGAAAAGAGATGGGTCAGGACCAAGGTTGTAAAATGCAAGAGACCGGGGGTCAAACAGTTCGTCCCAGCTCTCAATCGTCTCAGCGTACCCGATGGCAGTCTCTATGCGTTCCTTATACCGTCTCTTCAGTCAAGGCCGTCTCTTAACTATACCAAACAAAGAAACAGAGAAGTCAGCAAGACCAGAACCTCAAAATTGGCAAAATTGAAACAACGGGGAGAAATACTGACGCACCTAAGGTCGGGGTTCCCCACCGACGGAGCAACCTCGGGATATCACCCCAATCACTGCTGGATTGAGTCTCGAAGTCGTCCCCAGACACAAAGAAAAAGCGCGACTTCCAATACCTGAATGACGAGGGCAATCCCTTGACGATCCTAGTCTTTCTCTCCCAAGGGACTAATTCATAATACCCCCACTCCTTAGACTCTTTCAAACGATACAGGTAGGTGAGCTCGCCTATCCTGATCATATCCCCGTTGGAGGCCAACCATATTTGCATACAGTTGATGACGATCCTCCACGAGTTAGGCATGAGCTGCCCAGGAGCTATACCAAAGTGATCTAAAAGTTCAATCAGGAACGGGTGGACGGGGAGCCTAAGCCCACAGGTGAAGGTTGACTCGTAAAAGCATATTTTGCCTGGAAAGAAGTGACAGGCCCTATCTTCTTCCCTGGGTAGACGAACACGAACCCTAGATGGAAATTGAAACCTATCCTTAAATCTATTCACGGTCTCGTCATCCAGACCACAAATCTCCCTAAGGGCATAAAAAGCCCTAACCTCTCGAGGGTCAGAGACGGCTGTATCTCCTTCAGCCGGGCCACCACTGGATGATAGCCCAGTCTCAAGATCACTAGACCTAACCTCAGACATCAATCCTCTCCCTCCTAAACCCTCGAACCAATTAAGCGATTGATGGAGCAAGAGCAACAATTCGCCCAAAACGACGCTCAGACTATTGCCCCCGTACACAAAGTTTTCTAAAAAAGGGTAATTACCCAAAGACCCCCCTAGACGCGCAAAAAGGAAGGATATCGACTGGCAAGCTATCCTAACCTCCAAACTATCAACCATGGAAAATACAGAAATCGGAGGGCAGAAAAATAAGGTATAAAAACTGAAACCCCAAAAGAAAAACAAGGACCAACAACAGAATAGAAGCAAAGAGAAATAGCGAATCAAAAAATTATGCTACAGCAAAGGAAGAAAAAGAAGAAAGAAAAAGGAAAGAAAAACGTACCTCCAATGGTGGAACAGCAGAAGCGCAGCGCAAGAAAATCTGGAGAATGTAAGTCCTAAGAAAATGCTCTAAAAAGTTGGTTTGTCTTTGCTCTTTCAGAAGTAGAAGAAAAGTTAAAGAGGAGAAGTTTTAAATGTGGGCCAAAAACGATTGAAAAACCAGCGGGAAACCCAAAGGTCATGCCATTAATTCCACAGACCATCAAGCGCCACGTGGCCATGATTGCGTGTAGCGCCGCCACTAAGCATTAAAAGCGGAACAGAACCCCAAGAGTCACAAGAAAAACTTTTCATCTTCTGTGATCGTCATGACGGGTCACCGACGACCCCAGAACCTGGGGGGCAACTGACGGGAATGACAACTCTACATCCCGCTGACGAAGATAACATTAATGACGGAAGAATCATCCATGACGAGGTCATCAAAAACAACGAAGAAAGCCATCATCACTGACGAAGGCAGGGAGTTATTCAATGCAGTCAATCAATGACCCGAGCAGTTACCAAATCGACCAAGCAGACCGTTGGAGAGCCTCTTAAAAGTCTCATTACTGACCAGGGGCGTTACTTCAGAGAGCCTTAACAGCCTCAACGGCTAGCCCTTAAGGCCTCAGGTATAAAACTTTCATACAACCAACAGAAGAGGATATATGCAAAAATACTCTGAAATTATCTATTATTTCTTTACTGTGTTTAATTGTGATCCTAACTTTGGCATCGGAGACTTTGTGGCAGGCGCCACACCGGTGTCCCTCATCGAGCAAACCTTCACATCCCACAGGTGATTCCATTTGCTCACTCACTGATGGATTTGTGTTCCATCACCAGCCATGCACCCCAACACCCTCATATTTATCTCAAGTGGTAAAATATTCAAACCACTACAGAAGTTAAAATAAAAAATAAAAATCAAGATAGACTAGGTTAAGCCAGGGGCGACGCTACATTGAAGGCAGAGGGTTCAAATAAAATTTTTATATATAATTAAAAAAAAAATGTTTTGACCCCTATAATAAAAATTCGCACACCCTGACCTTAAGCCTAGCTGAATTTAGCTTCTTAACAAGTCCAACAGAAAATTTGTTGATCTTAAATCTCAGGAAAAAAAAAAAAAAATCACATAACCAATCAAATTAAAAAAAAAAAAAAATCATAAAAAAAGCCAAACCAAACCTAAGAGAGCAAAACATACTCCTCCCCACTTCACTTTCCAAACTCAAAGATCGCAAAGACTTAAAAATCCAACCTTGTTGCCACATCACCCATGATTTGCCGCCTGACGCTGGTGTGTCCCTGATCTACCACCGTCGCTTGATCTCTCTCAAGTGATCTCAATTCTCATTTGATTTGGTATTTTAATTTCATCTCTTTCTCTCACTCTTTCACGTTTCACCGTGTGTGTTTATTAGTTTATAGTGGTTTGAAAAAAAGCTTTTGAGTTTTTATCTTTTTTCACTTTTGAGTATGTGACTGTCAGTTTCTATGCGTGTGTTTACTGTTTGATTGTTTAAGTGTTTTGATATGAAGTTTTTGAGTGGATCAGTCAGTGGGAGCATAACACTAAAAAGACAATGAAAGTATGAAAAATTAAAGAATTTAGTCACTTACTCAATGGGAGCCGTGGGACATAAATTAATAAATTAAATTAAAGAATTGTAAAAAATATACAAAAGAATTGCTCAAAAATGTCTTGTAAATTCAATAAAATAATTGCAAAGAGTAAAAAGATATAAATTAATAAATTAAGGTATTCTAAGCAATAATAATTAATACAGTTTATTTAGAAATACTAGATGATTTTCAAGATTTAATTTTAGTAACAATAATTAATGTGTTTATTGTATTAGGAAAAAAATATGTCAAATGAACTTTATAGTTTATCTTTTATTCTTTTGCTAGTACTATTGACAAATTTGTAATAACAAATGGGAGATCTATGGATGAATGATTTGGCTGTGTACATTGAAAAATGATATAACTAATAAGATTGATAATAAAGTTATCATGCAATGATTTCAAAAAATGAAACCTTGTAAAAGGCAATTATAAAACTTCATGTATTTGAATTTTATTTTTTATTTTTTATGATGTTGTTATATTTAAGTTCTCTTTTATTTTAGATTTTACATAGTTTATATTTCTTATTGATCCAATAACCCTCTAGAAAAAAAATCCTAGAACCGCCACTGAAGCCACATCAATGCTAACCCCGATTGTTTGGATTAACAGACCATACTACTTGTGGATATTTTCCCGGATAAGGAGAGAAAATGGCAAACAAATAAGTGGCGTTGCAGGATTGACCACAGAAGAAGCCACATGCAAATCCTGGACTTGAGGAAGACCCACGGACATTAAGGATATCATAGAACTTCATAGAAGTATTGATGGTCCATGAAGTGCAAGAGTTTGCACTCAGATAACCGCGAGTTGTGACTAAGATGGGAAAAGGTATTAGAAAAGAGTATTCTGTAACACACGGTGCTAGCTAGAAGAAAGGCAAGTTGAGGAAGGAAAAGGGAAAGAATTCCCGCGGGAGGAATATAGTTAATAATGACAATCTAGCGACGAGAATCATGTAATTCATCTGTACCGTTCTTTTGGAGGTTCTCTCTCACTCAGTGGCGGAGGCCCCCCTAACTTTTCAAATTCATGCAATGTCTTTACTCTTAGTGTAAAGTCGTGATTTCCAACTATCTTGTGTTGGCTTTAATTTTGTGCTAAATTTGATTGTAATTTCTTCAACCATTTTCCCTATATATATGTGGGTTTATTTGTAAGGGATGAATGTGAGAGATCGGTAAAGAATTAAGGTTCAAAAGATGAATTAGTGCAATTCGCAACTAGCTCGTGAGAAGCAACTTGTGAAAAGGTCACGTGTGAAGCACATGACTGAAAGTTGAAGAGTCATGCTAGGCTGTGAAGTTCGAGTGTTTCGCGAGAAATGTCATCCCACGAAGTACCCGTGAAACTCTGTTTGGCAAAAAGTTTATTTGATTTACCAAATTATTTACCCACTCTATATATACCCTTATTACCCACAAATTGTGAGGAGTGCTTTCAGAGAGAAAACCCTAGCAAATATAGTAATATACTTGAGAGTTAGAGATTGTTATACCTACAATCATCTACACATTTTCTTGTGGTTTTCCTCAAACTCCTACCTCTCCATCTCTACATCCTTGAGAGGTTGTTAGCCCAAACACTTACCACACTCATTTTGAGTGTTAAGTAAGGTTTTGGTGTTGTTGCGAAGTATTGGAATTTTCGGATGCAATCGGGCTGAATTGCGAGATTCGGAAAGTTAGAGAAGACAAGATTCCGAGAAGTTCTTTGGTAGCAGGAGCTTGGAGGGCTCAAGTACATGGGGTAGACGAGACTTGGAGGGTTTTTTTGTTATTCGTGTACTCCAACTTTATTCTCTAGTGGATCGATTTCGACTTAGAGGGTCACGGAGAGGTTTTTCGCCGAGTTCTTCGATTTCCTCTTCGATAACACATCTTGGTGTTATCTTGTATTTGCATCTCTCTTCTCTACTCTTTAAGCTTTCATTTTATTGTGGATAATGGATAAATATGGCTTAGGGCAGTGTTATCGGTTCATTGCGTTTATTTACTTTTGTTCCACAATTTGTTTAAGTTAGAATAAAAGCAATCTAGTCGTAATTTTTAATTGGGAGTTTGAACAAGCTCTTGTGTTTTAGTACAAATCTGAGTTTTCACATAGTTTGCCAACTTTTTTTAATAAAGTTTTATTACTTTAAAATAAAAAATAAATAAAATAAAAAATAAATAAAACAACAACAACAACTCATATAGGCTTATAGCAATAGAAATAATTTTTATTCTTGTCATTATTGGTGTGGAAATCATAGAAATAAATTTTTTTTTTTGTGGTAAATAATAGAAATATATATATATATTTTTTAGTAAATATAAAAGAATAGTGTCTGTTACATGCACTCTACACATAGTACACACAAGCTGTATTTTACAAGAAAACTCATGACTTTATGTCATGATTTAGAAGTATAAAAAAACTTATATTGTGCATAACTCTATATCTTAGAGGAGCTATGTAATAATTGAACTATGTATTTTAGCATTTCTTTATCTTGTAAGGGATAGCGGTCTTATGTACAGACGTGATGTGTCATTGCACATGGTCTATCATGGGATTTAAACTTGCAACCTCACCTTTTATCTCATCATTTTTTTTCTTTTTTTTTTTAATCTCATCCTTACAAATGTGGGATGGAAGCTGGGACAAACCTAGGTAGGGGCCTAAGGGGGCCTGGGCCCCCCCGGTCCAAATAATTTTTTTTTTTAGATATAATATTTTTCATTTTTGTAGTTAAGCCCCCTCCTAAAACCTTAGGTCACATTTCTTCATAATAAGCCTCACTAGCTTCACCAAAATAGTAACCATCCAACCAAAAAACTTAACAAAAAGAATAAAAATATTCCCAATAGTGATTGCATTTTAGCAAAAAAACTATTTTACCACCAAAAAACTAGAAAATCATGCATTATTGGAGAAGGTAGAGCTAAATTTTTTGCAACTACAATAAACCGGTATAAAAACCAGTTGACTATAGCAAATTGTTAAAAATAAAATACAATATTTTATTAAGATTATATCTTTTCTTTCAATTAAAGAACTCAAATTCTCTCGCTTCTTTTATTATTTGAATAAATTGTTAATATTATTTTAAATGAAGTTATAAAAAAAAAAAGGAACATTTGATATTGGATCTATTGTAAAGTGAAATGGTAAAATAGATAAAGTAACTTTTTGAGATATTAAAAGTTAAAATTTTTAGCACCACTAAGGTGAATGCGTTCTAACTTCAAAAAAAAATAATAAAAAAATAATCTTAATCAACTAGCGTAATTTAAAAAAAAAAAAAAAAGACATTATTTTGTTTTTGTTTGTCTTTGTTGATAAATGATTGCATCTTAATTTATTTAGAAATAACGATTTGAGTATTTATAATTTTTAATACTATATGGATGCCTATTTGGATTTTTATTTTTATTTTTTTTATACTTTAGCCCCTGCTAGCTTAAATTCCTGGGTCCATCCTTGGATGGAAGGAGGTGTCATTTAAGATGCATGAGCTAGCAAAAACATATTGTCGTCTTGGAATCAATATTACGACTTCATTGACAATTTTATCTTTCTTGAGCTCCACATTATTAATGTTTTCTTAGGATATAAAAGGTGAGTTTGGAGAATAATCGTTTCCTTTCCTAGTTGACTCAACCAATTTGATGATTTCTTGTCGTTTCTAGTTGAACCTCCATATGCAGCTGAATAACGAATTAACTAATTGATTTTTAAATACTTTTTTTTTTTGAATCAATTGAATGAATATATATTTATATATATATATATATATATAGAGAGAGAGAGAGAGAGAGGGCCATTAAATACAATTTGAACAATATTTTAAATTTACTAATAAACCAGAGAGGCAATGGGAAATTTTGAAGAAGACCCCCTTGATGGTTGGGCTTTGTTACTAAAGCCCAGTAGAGTTTTTTTTTTTTTGAGAGAGATAATTACAACATGCTGCTAACCCCGCAGCTCGAACCCTTTCCCCCCTAGAACCCCAAGCACTTTATGCATGGGGAGGTGCCAATTCAGCTACAAGGCCTTTGGCAAGCCCAGTAGAGTCAAGAGAGACTTTCTCTGTCATGAAAACATTTCATTTAATCGAAAAAAGGAAAATACTATTTAGATCGAGTTTAGTGAGTTTTCTAACCCAACTCTCCTTTTGGATGTCTGTCATTTCACTCCTAACTCACATCTTGCAAATTTTCATTTCAGCACTTTACTTTTCTTCTGTGATATTGATACTCTCTTTGATGTTTTTCATTTCTCTTCTCCTTCACATCTTTGCGATTCTTCATTTTAGCATATCACTTTTCGTTGTGATACTGATACTCTCTTTGGAGTTTGTCATTTCTCTCCCTCACATTTTCACTAATCTTCATTTTATCACATTACTTTTCTCCTCTAATACTTGAAAAGTTTGTGTATTGGCTTTATTTAGTGACAAATTTGTATGTATTTTATTTATTTTTTTGTGAAAAATGCCTTGACAACCCTTGAACTTTAAAGTAGTGATCAAAAAATCCCCTAAACTTTTATTTTAACTAATTTACTCCTTAAACTTCAAGGATGTGTCAAATTAATACTCTAGTCAGTGTTTCGTTAATAACTAATAGATATTACAGAATTTGACAACTACAGATACAAAAAATTAGCGGAAAAAATGATTTTCTCTCTCCAATAGGAGTTCTCTCTCTCGCCCAACCATTGTCGAGCCTTCTCTCCCTAACCCCCTTGCAGGGCTCTTTCTCAGGCTTATGCCTAAATTCCCTCCCTCGGCACTGATATGGACCAATCAGTTGTAGAGGGCCTACTCAATCTCTGCCTCACCAAAGAGGAAGAAGAGGAAATAACCATCATAACCAAGAGAAGAGCGGATTTGCTAAAGGAGTGTTCGCTGAGCCTCTTTGGCCGCTTACTCACCAATAGACATCAGAATCTAAGAGCTTTAAAAAGCACATTGAAATCGGCTTGGAAAATGGGTTCAGATCTACAGATTGTGGAGGTTGGAAATAACGTTTTGCAGTTCAAGTTCAATTCGGAATACCAAATGCAATGGGTCGAATGAAATGGGCCTTGGAATTTCGAAAACAATCTACTATTGCTGTGCAAATGGAGGAAAGGATTGTCAGCTTCGAACATCGATTTCATGCACTCTCCATTTTGGGTTCAAATCTGGGATCTACCCTTCAAGCACATGTCTATGGAAATGGGTAGAGAACTCGGCAACAACTTGGGAAAGTTCATAGAATCGAATCGAAGAACAGGGCACTCAGACCAAGCAAAATTTATGAGGATCAGGGTGGATCTACAACTAGATAAACCACTGAGACGGAGGGGAAAAGTAGCAAGCATTGACGGAGAAAAATTTTGGGTCAACTTCAAATATGAGAGGCTAACCACCTTTTGCTACCTCTGTGGCCGTTTGGGGCATGACGACAAACATTGCTAGGAATGCATTGAACACCAGAATACCTCCAGGTAATACGGTGATTGGCTCTGAGCATATGGAAACACAAGGGTTGAGGGTGATAGATCTAAATCTACCAGTAGCAATGGCGGTGGAGACGGTGAGTATGTTGAACGAAGGGAAGCCCGTACTCACACCGCGGAAAGAAACTTTTCTGCTTCAGTAATGGATGATGGATGCAGCAGCACTGATGGACTCGGAAAAAATGAAGAAAAGAACAGGAGCGTATCTGGAAAAACCAGCGCGGCTGGATCGGAGAAGAAGCTTAGTGAAAAAACCCTAAAGGGGAGTGATTATCCCACACGTGCGAGCCAGCATGTTGCAGACATCTCAATGGCACGTGCAGAGACCAGCGCACCTCCTACTATGCTCCCACGTGACTCCGGTTCAATTAAGCAAGCTAAGGACGCTCTTTCACTTGTGGGCCTAAAAGCCCAAGATGAGAAGGAGCTTATGGATGTCTCTAGCCCCCTTAAGCCCACTCCTTTGCCAATAAACACAGGTAGAGAAGAATTGGAAATCAAGACAGCAAGCACAGGCCCATTACCGGGAAAAAAACCAAAGGCAAAAGTCCAAAAAAAAAAAAAAAGGCTAGGGAGAAAGGGAAAGTTAATGGCCCAGCCTCTGAAACTCAGTCTCCATCAGTAGGCTCTAAATGTGCAAGAAAGCTTATTTTTGAAGACGAGGAGGAGGATTTCAGAACGAAGAAAAGATGCACCAAGTCAGGTATTTCCCAACCAATCCTTGATGAGAAATCAGCAGTGGCTGCTGTGCAGCACCGCCGGGAGCAATGAATCCCCTTAGCTGGAACTGTCGGGGGCTTGGGAACCCCCGGTCAGTTAGAGCGCTGCATGAAATTGTGCAACGTTGGAAGCCCAAAATTGTCTTCCTCATGGAGACAAAATCGAAAGCTAAGTGTATGGAGAAAATAAAAAATAGAGTTGGTTTCGCAAATGGACTCATTGTTCCCACTTAGTGCAGAAATGGTGGTGTTGCTTTACTTTGGACTCGTGAAATTAATCTGGAAATCAAAAGCTTCTCGAGGAACCACATTGATGCCATTGTTAGGGAGGTAGATAACAATTTTTTGTGGAGGATCACTGGCTTTTATGGCCACCCGGAAACACATCGAAGGTATGATTCTTGGCACCTACTCGCTTTTTTACATAGTCAGTTCCAACTCCCATGGCTATGCCTGGGAGATTTTAATGAGATATTGTCAATGGATGAAAAAGCAGGAGGTTCTATCCGTTCACAGCAGCAAATGGATGGTTTTAGAAATGTTGTGGATTTTTGTGGTTTCTCAAACTTAGGCTATTATGGGATTGATTTTACTTGGAGCAACATGCAAGACAGTGAAAATAGAATTCAACTGAGGCTTGACAGAGCTTTAGCAACCCTTGAATGGATTGAGAAATTTGAAGGGATGGGAGTCTATCACCTAGTAGACTCCACCTCGGATCACTGCGCATTGCTTCTCATTGCATCTCTGCCTCATCATTCATCTTATGTCAAATGTTTCCACTTTGAAGCCTTGTGGACAAAAAACGAGGCCTACAGAGAAGTCATTGAATCCTCTTGGGGGATGGGGGTTGATTTGAGCATGCCTGAAGGTATTATGGAGAACTTAAAGCTCTGTGCCTTGAACTTATCTAACTGGAGCTCATTTGTGTATGGCCATATACCTAAGAAAATTCAATCTAAGTGAAATGCCTTGAGCAATCTCACGCAACATGACAAAAATGGTGAGCTAAGTTCTGAAATCAGAATTTTACGAAGAGAGCTAAATGAACTTCTTGATGATGAGGAGCTGTATTCGGGACAAAGAGCTAAAGCACATTGGCTTAAAGAGGGTGACAGGAACACAAATTTTTTCCATGCTCATGCTTCGGAAAGGCGAAAACAAGACACAATTATGGGGATTTGGGATGAACACGGTAGATGGTGTGAGGAGAACGAAAGTATTGCTTAAGCTGTCGTTGATTATTTCGAAAGCATTTATACCACTGCCTGCCCCACTTGGGTTGAAGATGTAGTGGCGGCCATTCCCACAGGGTGTCAGAGGATATGAATGAAAGCTTAACCCGTGTCTTCACCAGAGAAGAAGTAGCTACTGCCCTCAAACAAATTCATCCAACCAAAGCACCTGGACCCGTTAGTATGTCCGCTATTTTTTATCAAAAATACTGGAACATTGTGGGAAATAGTGTAACTAATATGGTCTTAAATGTTCTCAATAACAACTTGCCTATAACCGAAATCAACAAAACCAACATTTCCCTAATCCCAAAAAAGAACAACCCCACAAAAATGACGGAATTCCGACCTATAAGCTTATGCAACGTAATCTACAAACTCATTTCCAAAACCCTTGCCAACAGGCTCAAAACCCTCCTCCCCCACATCATCTCAGAGAACTAAAGTGCATTCACCTCAGATCGCCCTATCACAGACAATGTGTTGGTGGCCTTCGAACTTATGCACTTTCTAAATCACAAAACAGCTGGAAAGGAGGGCTTTATGGTAGTCAAGCTCGATATGAGCAAGGCTTTTGACAGGGTCGAATGGTGTTTTATCAAGCGGGTCATGGATAAATTTGGTTTCTGCTCTAGATGGGTGAATCTCATAATGCAATGCATCACATCAGTCTCCTATTCAGTCCTCATAAACGGGGCTACCTTTGGAAACATCACTCCATCTAGAGGTCTTAGACAGGGAGACCCCCTTTCTCCTAGTCTCTTCCTCCTTTGTGATGAGGGACTCTCAACTATTATTCATGAGGCTGTTAGGAATCACCTTCTCACAGGCCTCTCCATTTGCAGAAGCAGTTCTAGTGTCACCTACCTATTCTTTGCTGATGACAGCATTCTTTTTTGTAAGGAAAATCCTGAAGAGTGCCAGGAGCTCAAGCAAATTCTTCAAAAGTATGAGGATGCTTCAGGCCAGAAAATAAATACCGACAAATCCTCGATATTTTTTAGCCCAAACACCCTCCAGAATACAAAGGATGCAATCTTTTCCATTTTGGGGTTGATGAATGACTCAAGACACACCAAGTATCTTGGTCTTCCATCCTTCATTGGGAGATCAAAAAAGCAGGTATTTTCTACTCTTAAGGAGCGGGTGGGACAAAAGCTGGCTGGTTGGAAGGGCAAGATTCTTTCTATGGGGGGCAAGGAAATTCTTATTAAGGCGGTTGCCCAAGCAATCCCCATCTACACCATGAGCTGTTTTCAGCTCCCACAAGGCCTATGTGAAGACAAACTAATCTGGATGGGGAATAACTGGGGTGAATTCACTGTAAAAAGTGCGTAGCATGTTGCCCATGGCTTGGTTGAAGCAAAGGAAGAAGTGGAAAGTTCCGAGGGGGACCCATTCAAGCCTCTTTGGAAGAACCTGCGGTGCCTCAAACTTCTTGCCAAGGTTAAAATCTTTGCTTGGAGGGCTTGTGTCAACGGGCTGCCAACAAGGGAAAAGGTTTGCACTCGAGGCATCACTACTAGCAATGAATGTCCAATCTATGGCAAGGAATTAGAAACCACTCATCATGCTTTGCTCCATTGTGAATTTGCTAATCTAGTTTGGAATTGCTGGTCTGAGTTGCCGTAAATGATCCAAAGGAATAAATGGACATTCCATGATTCGGCCATATACATCTTAGCCCACAAGCCTTCCCCTGATTTGGAGCTGTTCCTCACTGTTGCATCGGCAATTTGGTTCAACAGAAACAAGGTCACCCATGATGATAAGTGCTCTTCTCCCTCCCAGGTTTGGCAGATGGCTAAAAACTCAATTGAGGAACTCAACGACGCGGCAACTATAGACTTATTCAATCCTAGACCCTCTCACTCGTCCAGCTGGTCTCCTCCTCCACCCGGTGTCTTTAAAATCAATGTTGATGGGTCTTCATCTAATCTTGAGGAGTCGTCCAGCATAGGAGTCATTATTAGGGACTGCAAAGGCCAAACCGTTGCTGCCTTTTGTAAGCCCCTTCGGTCCCATTACTCGGCTGATCTGGTGGAGGTGTTTGCAATGGAGCAAGGTATTTTGCTTGCTCAAGAGTTACAGCTCTCTTGGGTTATGTTTGAAAGTGATGCTCTCACAGTGATCAATGCCATCAATGACTCTGCCTTTGGGACCCCGTATGGGCATATTATTCAGGACATTTCTCATGCTCAATCATCCTTTGTTTACTGCTCCTTCAGGCACCTCAATCAGGCTTTTAACTGTGCAGCCCATGAGCTTGCCCAATTTGCCCGTAGAAATAGATCTGTCCATCTGTGGAAAGGGGTTACCCCTTCTTTTTTAGAACCACTTGTATAAGCTGATATGCTACACTAACCTGCTTGGTAGGTTTTCTATTGTATTTCCTTTTAATTGCAATGCAATCTTATTTCCCCTTCAAAAAAAAAAAAAAAAAAAAACTAATAGATTAGTCACGCGTCTCTTATGTGACTCAAAAAAACTCTTGAAATTTTCAAAGGAGAGAGAGAGAGAGAGAACTCCACCGGACCACCGGTGAAGTCTCCTCTATCTCTGCCTTCAGCTTCTTCTGAGGCTCGGGGGGGTTCTCCACTGACTGAAGCGCTTAGATTGGCTCAAAACAGCGTCATTTTGAACAAAGCTGGGTTTGTTGCTGGATCTGTGGTGTCGTAGTATTCACTACTATTTTGGTGTTTTTGAAGTGTTTTTTTTTCAGTGAAATGCTGTTGGTTCTCCATGTTCTTTGATTTGGTCTTTATTCCATTAATTTCATTCAGTGATGTTAGTTAAATATGTGATGTTTTATGGTCTAACTCAATAATATATTGTATTTGAGAGATCAGCGACGGATTTAAGACACGATGACAAAATTCTTATCTTTCTTTCTTTATTGCTATTGAGATCAATGGGTTTTCTAACTAGCTAGATGACAAAATTCTTATATTATCCCATCAAATTGCATGATTGGAACATTTTCCATTAAATTCTTATATATAACAATTAAACTAAACAAGTTTAGAGATCCTCTTTCTCTCCAATGGGTCTCTCTCTCTCTTAAAACTGCACATGTTTCTCTCTCTCTCTCCTCTCCTTAGTCCTTTAAAAATTTCGAGTGTTTTTAGAGTCTCATGAGAGACATGTGAGTAATCCATTAGTTATTAACGGAACACTAACTAGAGTATTAATTTGGCACATCCTTGAAGTTTAGGTAGTGAATTGGTTAAAATAAAAGTTCAGGGGGGTGTTTTAACCACTACCTTAAAGTTCAAGGGGTGTCGAGGCATTTTTCCCTAATATTTTTAATATATTTTTTCCAAGACTTAATTGTATTTGGGGTATATTGTACTTGAGCCTCATTTGCATTTGTGAAAGTTGCATTTAGAGTTATCTCACAACCTTAGGCGACTTACTATGCCTGTGATTGACACGTGGAAAAAAGCCAGATTCAGAGTGCTGACTAGGCAATTCGCGACCATCTCATGACCAGCCAGGCTACAGCAAGGTCACGAACTACTTGATTAGTGCACTCTATTCTCTAAACTTTTTTGGTCCATTGTGATGATGCTAGCATGTATTGTCTAAGTTGTTGTGCATGGCTAGGCCTTTAGATAAAAGTGTGACCTAACCCTGGAAATCATTCTCATCACATTGGAAGCCAAATTCTTATCTATGAAAAAAGAGAGTTTTAGTTTTGAGCAAAAACACTTTACCTTCTCTTTTACATCTCATTCAATCTTTGATTGATATTGGTATTCCATTTATCTCACACCATTACACAGTACCTTGTTAGTTGTGAGTGAATCTATGAAAACTTAGGAAGTCATAGTAAAAATCCAATCTTTTGATGGTTTTCCATTGGTGCTTCAATGGGGTGTCTTTGGTAAGTTAGATGGAGAAATGGCTTAGTGAAGCCGGTTGCTAGCTAGAGTTTGGAGGGTTCATAGTGTCCCATGTACTGCAACAATCTTGTCTAGTGGAGATTTTCGACGGTATGGTCAGGGGAGAGGTTTTTCTGCCTAGGCTTCAGGTTTTCTCTCTTCCTAAATACTTCTTGGTGTTTAGCTTTGGCTTGAATGCTTTTAACTTTTTTCCATATTGCTTTATATATTTTATGCTTAGTGTAGCTTAGTTTTTGGTTTATGGAAATTGGTTAATCACTTATACATTGACTAATTTATTAGTTTAGCTTAAAAGTGAATTAGTCGTAAAAAGCATGGTTTGGGGTTCTAAAGTTTTATTAGGGTTGCTTTTGCATCTTTCAATACTGAGAGCATCCACAATGGCTCATGCCATCCTATCCCATTTTACCATTTTAAAAAACTACTTTATCAATTATACAATACCATTTTACAATACACTCATCTTCCCAACTTTTATTTTATCATACTACACATTAAAATAATATAAAAATATTTCTCACTTCTCTCTCTTATCTCTATTTCTCTTCCTCTGTCAACCACCTACCACCACCACCACCACCGTCCAGCTTCTCAGTCACACCACCCACCTCTGCTAAGCAAAATCCATAGCAAAATCCAAAATCAAAATCAAACCCATCTGTTCTCAACAAACCCAAACTCATCTGTTCTCACCGGCAATGATGGTGGGGGAGAGAGAGTCACCCGTCGCCATCTCTATTCATCCCAAACCCATCGTCGTCATCATCATCTTCACCGAAACCCACTACCAAACAAACCCAGCAAACACCGAAACCCACCATCAAACCCATCGGAACAAATCCCCCAACCCATCGGAAAAAATCACAACCAACGGACCTAAATCCAACCACCCAAACGCCACCCAAATCCGACCTAAACGTCGGAAACCCATGAACAAACCCATGCTGGAAACCCATGAATAAACTCACGACCTCCATGCCTCCACCACAGCTTTTATGATTGAGCCTCCACGCCGTTGCCTCCATTCCGTTGAAGAAGAGAGAGCAGGAAGAAGAGAGAGCAGTAAGAAAGAGAGAGAAGACTTTATTTACTTATACACAATTCCTTTGTCACTGTTCGTGCTAGGTGGGCCCACGAAGGGGTAAAGCACTGGTCTAGGAAATTCTTTTCAAAGTGCAGGTAACAGGACTCGAACTAGGAAGCACACCTAATCGAGCCTAGTACAAGCACTTTGAGACCAAGAGCCCAACCAACTAAGCCAACCCATGGGTTTCTTTTACTGCCATTGTTATCATATATTAAAATCAAATGATAGTGAATTTTTCTCCTTGATCAAGCTTCTTGGAAATACACTTGTTTTTTTTAACTTCAATGAAAGATTAAAATCAAATGATAGTGAATTTTTCTCCTTGATCAAGCTTCTTGGAAATACACTTGTTTTTTTAACTTCAATTTGCCTACTTTCATTTGATTCTTCTCCTTATTGAATTAGATTTCTAACCATACTAATTAAAATTCACATCTAAGAACAATTTCATAAAAATTATATGAAACGGGACCTAGGAAGCTATAGTCGATGAACTTATCTTGAGCTCTCAAGCCCTTTTTGAAGTTATCGTGTTCTGCCTTTTATTTTTAAATTGATCTTGCCTATTTACTACAGGAAAAAGTATAGTAGAACTTGGATTTGAGATTGAACAGTCAAGTGAAGAACTCGCTCATGGTGCTTTGGAAGGAGATGTGGTGTCTTTTATTCGATATTCGGATTTTAGAGAGTCTAATTTGAACATGAACCTTCTCCAAACGGCTGGGATTGAGGAGGTTGTCAGCACTCATGGTTGTAATTTCCAAAAGTATTTGGCTAGTGAATGAAAAAATTGATTATACTTTACACAATTATATGAAAGCAATACTTTGAAAATGATCTTATTTATATGAAAGCAATACTTTGAAAATGATCTTATGGTAAATTTGATGACACCACCAAATTTTTGTTAGGTATGTTATTTCTTAATATGTTATTTTTATATTCTTTTATGAAAATTATCATGCTCTACTAACTTTTGTTTTTTTGGTTTCACATTTTTAGGGATGACTAAAGATATTAGGATTGTTAATGGCCATGCCAAACTCATGAAAATTTCAAGTGCCAATGGGTGTCAAATTATGACACAGGGACAGAATCTAAAAACACTATTAGAAGAATTGTTAGGACCAATTCATAACTTGAAGACTTAGGAGATTTTTACTCCGGGTGAAAAGATTTCCTAAGTTAATATTAAGTAAACTATTTCTCATAGATCTTCTCTTTGCTAAAATATTGTTGAATCCAACTAAAACAAAACAAAGGCTTGGGCAGCTGAGAAATCATCCCTTATTGTTGACACCATTAGAAAGATTTCTACCCCAGCTATAACCCTTATTCTTCTAACTTTTGGAAGAACTGTATCAACTTGGGAGACTTCCTATAATCAGCAGTTTGACTCACATAAAGTTGATATATGGAGAAAAGTTCAAGGAGATAAGGATTATTGGAGGATATTTACGCATAGAGAGGAGTCACGTTATACAAAAACGCTAGCATGTGAAGTTGTCTTCCGCAGGAATACCAAATCTCACTTATTAAATTAATGATGATGATCAGAGTGTATGTCCTCTTAGCTGTTGATTAATTGGTAGAAATCATATGTTAATTAATTAGTACTAGTTGATTTTCCACATGATGTGCTGTGCAACTTGTTATTAGTTTCATCCAATATTTTAATAATTTTTGTCAAGAATCTTGTAGTTTATCTGGTTGACATTTTATAATGTTTTCAATGGAAATATTCAGGGTTCAAAATCCCCACTTTCAACTATCGATGTATATAAAAAAAATATATTTCAATAATTTTCTTTGTAAAAATTTGTAATCTTTAGTTATTTTATAGACAAAATTGGAAGACATTAAAAGTAGTGTAGTGATTTGATCATACCATATATATGTGTTTACAAATTGAAAATTGCATGATATAGTGACTAATATAGATAAACATGTTTTATGCTTACTACAAAATGCAAATATCCTTCTTTTATTTGCATGTTTAAAAAATGTTAAATGGTATGCACGCATTTATGGATTTAAAAAATAAATCCAAGAAAAATTATATTTGAACCCCTAAGAAATTATATTTACCCCCCTCTCCCTCAAGAATTAAAACTGACCCCTCAAAAACTAACTTAACCCAACGACCCACAAATAAAATAGTTTACACATTGCCCTTGCCTTTTAGTACAAACTACAAACCCATCTTGTACAAATCTGAAATCCCTAATTACCATACTCAATAGAGAGAGAGAGATCTCAAACAATTAATTAACCTCCCAAGCCAATTGCATGTTGCCTATGGAGGAGAAATTTTGAGGAAGACAACAGCCACTAGCTACTGCAAAGACATTGTTGCTCTACTGTTGCTCACATTTGTCAATAGAATTACTCTTCCTCCATGCATCAGTCTCTCTATGTACTATGGATATTAATGAAGGAGTAAATAAATGGACCCATTACTCGAGTGTGAAATCATTTACCCAAAGTGTGTCTGTGTGTGGTTTGTGAAAGGCGATAGTGAACTGTGGAATCTGAACTCATTAGTTGTTTTGTCTATCACAAGTTATTAACAAGTAACAACAATAAATATTACAGTTTTTTTTTTTTTTTTTTTGAAACAATAAACATTACAGTTTTAAAAACAGTGTCTTATCAGCCAATAGATATATTTTATTGTCGCTTGACATATTAAGCAAATAATGGACAATTTGACAAACTTTTCGGACTCAATAATATTTAATATTTTTTTAACATATTGATAATTTGGCATTAATACGCACCTAAAATGGTTTAATACACTACTAGTAACTTTTTAATTTTTTTTTTTATTTTTTAGTTATTGATTTATTGTAGACTATTTTGTTAGAGTTAATTTTCGTTGTCTGGTAATAGTAAGTTGCTTTTATGGGGGATTCTATAATTCTATTGTGTATCACCAAATGTGAGACTATGTGGTGATTGTTTGTATTGTTATTTAGTGTTTTTTTTTTTTGGAATTAATTAGTTTTTCAAAAAGAATACAAATATTTTAGAAGTTAATGTTAGTGATTCAGCATTACCTACCTTTAATGACGATATCCCAACTTATGAAATTCCTTAAGTAATATTTCATAGAAAACCTTTTAATTGTGCAAGAAGATTTTCTAAAGAACTCTTTAAACGTTTGTTGAATATTCGTTAATATTCAATAGACATTAGTTTGGATTCACATGAAAAAATTTGTATTCATGTTTGGCCTCCCCTGGCTTCAAATCTTGGTTCTATCCCTACTGGTTATGAACTCCAACTCATCTGTTTGGTAAAAGTAGATTCGATAAGAAATAATCTAGGTTAGATTCAACATTCACATCACCCTCCAAGACTTGCACCACCACAAACATGGAAGCTCTCTCTGTGAAATCATTTTGCGAACACCATGTTGCAACCCTCACCATATTCACAACTTTTACTCCATGAAATTACATATCTTCACTGTACTTATCAACCAGATCCAACAATCAACTAGGTATATTGCTTCCTCTTATTGAGACTGATCAAACTTTCTCCATCCACACAATATCTCCAAGAGCATTATTCCAAAGTTATAAACATCTACTTTTTCTGTAGTTACTAAATTCAACCATTTTGGAGCCATATAGCTTGGAGTTCCTCTCATAGCTATCACAACTTAGCTCTAGTCATGATCGATTAGTATAGACAATTTGAAATCATAGACTTTTGCACTAAAGCTCTCATCTAAAAGGATGTTATGGGACTTTATATCCATGTGAACTATTTTTTATCTGAACGCCTCATATAAATAAGCTAATTCCTTTGCTATGCTACCTATAAGCTTTTAGATATTATATAGATAGATATTGATATAGATATAGATATTATTATTATTTAATTTTTCTCTCTTTTAATCCCAAAAATATGGCACTATTTTTCTCTCTTGTAATCAAATAAAATTGGGACTATTTTGACATAATTTGTGAAGCTAGTTTAAAAATAAATAAAAAATAAAAAAAATTAACAAAACACCATTTCAATTTTCAACCTAATATGATTTTTTTGGAGACAGTGACAGTCACAGAGCCACAATTTTAGCTCAGAGAAAGAGAGGTTAAAATGTAAGATTGAAAAGACCGGAGTAATTTTTTTTTTTTTAAGAAACGAAAGTAAAATTATTCTAAAAAAATATTGTTTAATATTAATAATAAATTAAATAAATAATTATATGCTAATATAATTGGGAGATTCTAGCCTTTTGCCCTTAATTTTTAAAAAATTTAGCAATATGCCCTTTTTTCGAAACTATATAGGGATATGCCCCTGTTTCGATACTCGATTACTTTAAAATCGAGTTTCATTAAAATACTCGATTCGTAGAAAATCGAGTTATTTCAAATAAAACTAAAAAAAAAAAAAAAAAAAAACATGGAACTCGATTTTACGGAAGTCGAGTTCCAAAACGCCACTATAGGGCTTAAAAACGTCACTATAGGGCGTAAAAACGCCACTATAGGGCCCCTTGAACTTGGTATGGGGACTTATAAAATTTTTTTGCCTGAAAACGCCGCTATAGGGCTCTAAAACGTCACTATATGGCTTAAAAACGTCACTATAGGACCTAAAAACATCACTATAGGGCACCCAGAACAAAGCGATTACACTTATAAAAAATTTTGCAGAAAAACGCCGCTATAGAGACTTAAAACGTCACTATAGAGCTTAAAAACGCCACTATAGGGCACCCTGAATATGGGCCAATCACACTTCTAAAAAATTTGCAGGAAAACGCCGCTATAGGGCTTTAAAAGGTCACTATAGGGCTTAAAAACGCCACTATAGGACTCCCTGAATATAGAGCAATCACACTTATAAATATTTTTTTTGCATGGAACTTGATTTCCTGAAACTCGAGTTCCATGGAAATTTTTTTTTTAAGTTTGATCGGGCATAACTCGATTTTCTACAAATCGAGTATTTAATTGAACTCGATTTTAGGATAATCGAGTATCGAAACAGGGGCACGCTCCTATATAGTTTGCAAACAGGGGCATGTTGCTAATTTTTTTTCAAAATTAGGGGTAAAATGCCAGAATCCTCAATATAATTGTCAATACACAATATAATATAAAGGTAAAAAATCAATATATATTGGCTCAACTATTGGATGGGGGCATATGTCCATCTTGAAATAGTTACCATATTACAAATACATTTAATCAAGAAAAAATTTTACATTTGCGAGATATGAGGTTCGAACCCTACTTATATATGAGGTTCGAACCCTACTTATATCAAAAACTAATTAGTGTATTTGCCTAATGAAAAAAAAAAAAAAAAAAATCATCTTAGAGTGTGTACTATAAAGTGAAATTCTATCGTATCTAATTTTTTTTTTAATAAAGATTCTACACATATTTATTAAAAATTAGTATAAAAAATACCGCATAATCAATAATAAATGTCAAATCAGGGCAAGCTTAATAAGCTCCATAAAATAAAAAGCTTTTTAAAATCTGTGTTACAACAAAGTGGCGTGCCAACTACCATTTAGGAGAGAAACTTAATTGAAGTGAACCGAAATGAATTAACTAAATTGTACCAAAGTGAACCAAATAGATTAAATGAACTGAAATGGATCGAAGTAAACAAGAGGAGACTTTTTTTTTTTTTTTTGAGAAACGATTGGAGTAAACTAAATAGATTGAATGAATTGAAATACTACGTTTATGTGACTCAACATGAGTATAATAATAATAAATGTGGGGCCCAATAATTTGTGGGCCAGGTCCATTTATTTGTGGGGGTCCAAAGGCCCAAGCCGAGGAGGGTTATGGCCCAGGCTCGATAATACAGGTACAAAATAGCCTTAGGATACAGCCGAGGACGATTCAGTCCTCGGCATGTCCGAGGTCTCACCGGAAAGAAGGGCAAAAACGGTATAGGACTAACTTGAATGAAAATCTAAAATATCTGGGTCAATAAAGAAGGACACGCTGGAAAGTATAACGACCAGGGAAAGCTGCCCTTACTGCCATTCAATACTCTACGCCTGACAGAGCCATACTCTCCAACTTTTACAACCACCCCCAACCACTCTGGGTATTGGCTGATGGGACAAGTATCAGTCTCGGAATGTCGATCCTACACGTGGACGAAGGATAAAAAACGCAGGCTAGTATAAAGGGAAAAGTAAGCAATTCATAGGGGGGGCTGGGAAAAATGGCTAAAAACCAGAGCCTCCCAGCCCGCCTCCAGAAGAAAGACTCCTAAGGCGAAAACGACTTAATCATGTATGAACACCACGAGAAACCTGCCGTCCGGTGACTGAGGCCTAGCCTTTCAAACCCACGCTCTACAAATGATATTGTTTGGGCCTTTTTACATGCGAACCCAACACTGTTACGGTTCGTTACGAATCGTGTCCTTACAATTGGCGCCATCTGTGGGGAGGCTTGTGTGTTGGCATAGACGGTAGGTTGGGACAGTTCCCTTATCATTTCTAGCAGCCAGTTATAGTGTTCTAGCATAGAGTTCCTCTAGGGGCTATGATTCTTGACTAGGGGCTACGCTTTGTAGCATCAATCGCATGGATGATTCTAGGGGCTTGGCCGAGGAGCCAATCCCCCTAAAGCCAAGACCCCATGCCAAAAACTGAGTTTTGGACAGAACCAAGGTATTGTATGGTCCTCGGACTCAAACCTATGGGGAAACCAACTACTTAGATGATGAAAAAACTGAGTTTTGGACAGAACCAAGGTATTGTATGGTCCTCGGACTCAAACCTATGGGGAAACCAACTACTTAGATGATGAAAAAACTGAGTTTTGGACAGAACCAAGGTATTGTATGGTCCTCGGACTCAAACCTATGGGGAAACCAACTACTTAGATGATGAGAAAACTGAGTTTTGGACAGAACCAAGGTATTGTATGGTCCTCGGACTCAAACCTATGGGGAAACCAACTACTTAGATGAGAAAACTGAGTTTTGGACAGAATCAAGGTATTGTATGGTCCTCGGACTCAAACCTATGGGGAAACCAACTACTTAGATGATGAGAAAACTGAGTTTTGGACAGAACCAAGGTATTGTATGGTCCTCGGACTCAAACCTATGGGGAAACCAACTACTTAGATGATGAGAAAACTGAGTTTTGGATAGAACCAAGGTATTGTATGGTCCTCGAACTCAAACCTATGGGGAAACCAACTACTTAGATGAGAAAACTAAGTTTTGGACAGAACCAAGGTATTGTATGGTCCTCGAACTCAAACCTATGGGGAAACCAACTACTTAGATGATGAGAAAACTGAGTTTTGGACAGAACCAAGGTATTGTATGGTCCTCGGACTCAAACCTATGGGGAAACCAACTACTTAGATGAGAAAACTGAGTTTTGGACAGAACCAAGGTATTGTATGGCCCTCGGACTTAAACCTATGGGGAAACCAACTACTTAGATGAGAAAATTGAGTTTTGGACAGAACCAAGGTATTGTATGGTCCTCGGACTCAAACCTATGGAAAGGTCGGCTACTTAATAAAAATTTTAAGTTGCTCAACCCTCGGCTCAAATACCAGGAAAAGCTTAAGGCTGTGAAAGTTGTAAGGAAGATGGTCAAAAGCCCTATTGCTCAGCAACCGGGAGGGGCTACTCATTTTTGGGTTACATGTCTTCGGATGATTACTTCCTACACCGCGCCGAGCATTCAGCAGTCATCTCGGCTATTTTGGGGTAAGTATTGTTTTCTTTTAGGTCGGCATTATTGTGCCAGACAACTCTATTAAATTCATGATAATATCTTTTCCTTAGCAAGAGTTTTGACCCTAAGTATCATTTGTTCAAGTCGGTATTATTGTGCCAAACAGCTCTCATAAGTTCATAATAGTACCTTTTTCCTTGATAAGGGATTTCGGTCCTAAGTACTGTGCTCTCAGGTCGGCGGTATTGTGCCAAACTGCCCCAATAAGTTCATCGTAATATCCTGTCTTTTTCTTCTTAATGTGGGTTTCAACCCTAAGTATCATTTGTTCAATTCAGTATTATTAGGTCGGATGGTTTCAATAAACACAGAGTAAGGTCTTTCTATTAACTGAGATTTCGGTCCTAAACGTCGGTCAAAGTGTAACAATAAAAAAAAAATTCATAAGATAGTATGTCTATTCACGGCGTAACCATTTCAGAAATAAAGAGATAGAACATGTGAAGTAAAGCAATAACGACTTTTATTAATATAAAGATGTATTACAACGTACAAAGAAGGGCTTAAACAAGCCTATACAGAAGGTGGATTACAAAAACAATAAAAAAAAAAGCCACAACAATACAGACAAATAAACAGTCCGATGCCTTTTTAAACTCGTCTCTGAAGTCCTTCCAAACTCTACCCCAGTAATGCCCATATTGAGAGGAGGACCTTCTTCAGAAGAAGAGGGAGGAGATGAAGAGAAAGAAAGAGGAGAAGAAGAGGGAGGAGATGAAGAGAAAAAAGGAGGCACTAGTGAACGAAGAGAGGAAGAAGCAGGGGCACTTAGTCCCTGCGTCAGTCCTGACTCCTAACACACTGGTGCCATGTTAGCTATGCTCATGAGAGAGCGGCTGGTACTGATAATGGGTGACCCCAGCTCAGTCACGCCGAAAGTTCGACGTGATGAGCCCCTGCTTCGGATTTTGGCTGAAAGGAAGGTAAGGAGGATTTTGAGTCTCCGCCATCCCTGCCCTAACCGAGTCATTTTGAGTTTCATTAGAACATGGTGTTTCTGGGAGGGGTATGGTTCCTTCATTACCTACTCCTGTCTCGAACGTATTACAATTTAAGGTGTAACTAGCAAATAAAGTAAACTCTGAAGGAGGTTAAGGGTTTCAGATCTCAGAAGGATGAAAAGGGTCTCTGTACCAGAGAAATAGCCTCTTATTTTTCTTCTTATATGAAGGGTAAAACGGAGGGTATTCAATCTGTCCAGATCCCCAAGAAAGTCTGTAAACGAGAATGTACCCGTTCCATTTCCCCGCATCGTCAAACCAACCGTCGAATTTAAATAGTCTCGTAAATGGAAGTCATTAAAAGCGCGTTTCGGAGAATCAAACGGCGAGAACGCGTCATGAATGAATTCAGAGGAATGTCTCGTATAACGGTACATTTCCTGGGCAGATGAAGAACTGCCAACATTAATAAAAAGGCTGACTTAAATGAGCCGTAATAAAGGCTTGGTATTACCAAAACCCCCCTCTCCAACAAAGAGGTCGGACAGCAGGGTTTTGAGGGGCTATTGTGGGGCCCAATAATTTGTGGGCCAAGTCCATTTATTCGTGGGGGTCCAAAGGCCCTAGCCGATGAGGGTTATGGCCCAGGCTCGATAATACAAGTACAAAATAGCCTTGGGATACAGCCGAGGACGATTCAGTCCTCGGCATGTCCGAGGTCTCACCGGAAAGAAGGGCAAAAACGGTATAGGACCAACTTGAAAGAAAATCTAAAATATCTGGGTCAATAGAGAAGGACACGCTGGAAAGTATAACGATCAGGGAAAGCTGCCCTTACTGCCATTCAATACTCTGCGCCTGACAGAGTCATACTCTCCAGCTTTTACAACCACCCCCAACCACTCTGGGTATGGGCTGATGGGACAAGTATCAGTCTCGGAATGTCGATCCTACACGTGAACGAAGGATAAAAAACGCAGGCTAGTATAAAGGGAAAAGTAAGCAATTCATAGGGGGGGCTGCGAAGAATGGCTAAAAACTAGAGCCTCCTAGCCCGCCTCCAGGAGAAAGACTCCTAAGGCGAAAACAACTTAATCATGTATGAACACCACGAGAAACCTGCCGTCCGGTGACTGAGGCCTAGCCTTTCAAACCCACGCTCTACAAATGATATTGTTTGGGCCTTTTTACGTGCGAACCCAACACTGTTACAGTTTGTTACGAATCGTGTCCTTACAATAAATATTACAATTTAAATTTTAAATATTATATCTACTTTTAAATATTATATAGATATAGATTAGACCTACAGACCCCCTTTGTATAATTGAGACTTGAAAGTGTGTTCAATAATGCAATGATATACTTATGTACCCCATAAATAGCCTTTTTTTTTTTTTTACGCAATACTTTATGCAAAACATAAAAGTTAAAAGTTTCTCCCAAAAAAAAAAAAAAAACATGAAAGTTAAAACACATAAGCAATACCTTCATAATCTAAATCTACACACAAGACGAGTTGGGTTCACTAGGTTATTACATTAGGACACTGAGAAATTTGTTCTTCCCACACTAAAGCAATAGCTAGTCAATGTCGTGTGCGGTGTATTTTTATAACAAATATTTTATGATCCATGAATATTACTTCTTCTTTTTTTTCTTTTTTTTTGAGGGAAATCCATGAATATTACTTATTTTGAGTTATAATCCATGAATATTAACAAATTTGTCTATGTGCAGATATTCTAGTTTTTGCGCTTAACAAAAAAATGTATTATTTTTTTTTCGCTTAAAAAAAACTATAATTTGATGGTAGTATTATTCCTTTAATTTTATCTTCTGAGTATATTTTTCCTTTTATCCTCAGCCTTGATTTTAAATCATTTTTATTTATTCCTTTATTTTTACTAACATTCCAAGTGGTAAAATATTTAAATCACTACAGAAGTTTTTTTAAAATTTTTTTTTTAAATCAAGAATAGACTAGGTTAAGCACAAGTCACAAGGTACGAATTTATCAATATGTCTTTCTCCCCTCCTTTAATTGGATTGAAAATAGGATAAAGAAATCATCAAAATTTCCTTAGAAAACGGCATGAAAATGTTCATTGGAATTGTGTAAGAACTTAGAAACTTGATAAATATTTGACTAAAGTCCGAATTACATCCATTAAGTTTTGGATTATTTTTTTATTTTGACCCTTCACATTTTAAAAAAGATAAAGAAATCAAGATAAACTAGGCTTAACAATAGAGTCATCCCGCATCAAAAAGATAAACAAATCATAAAAATATATTCCTAAAAAATGACATGAAAATGTTCAATGAAATTGTATTAGGAGCTTGATAAATATTTCACTAAAATGAAAATTACATTATTTAAGTTTTGGATAATATTTAATTTTGATCTCTACCATTTCAAAATTTGGATTTTAGTCTCTAAAGTTTATAGAGTCTTTGAATTTTTTTTTCCTTCTGTCCATGCTTCTTAATGACGTGACTATAAAATGGCAACTATACTTAAAACAACATAGCATCAACATTCAAAAACAAAGTAATTTCAGAGAAAAAAAAATTATTTTTCCTATTTTTATTTACCTTTTATATGTAAGAAAAAGTATTTCTTTAATATGTTTTATTCTCTCAAAGCTTGAAAAAGGATCCTCCATTTCAAGTGAAAAAGACTCTCCATTTCAAGTGGCATGGAGGGGATCCTTTTCAGAAAAATATCACTCCACATAGACAAATATTGAGATAGTTCTTAACATGATAATGACAATATAATGATAGTGAAACATGCAAGGACAAAAATCAATTAATTTTAAAGCTTCATGATGGTGAAGTTGGATCCAATATCATATCATTTAAATGACACTCTGTATATTGTTAGATTTTTTTAAAAAATATTGACAGTGAAATAGACTCATTCCATTAATTTGAAGTTAAATTAATAGGATTCTTGCTCTTATTTCTGCACTTCTTTTTCCAATCCACTCAATGGGAAAGTCATTATGAACTAGGCTTAGATAGCTGAAGCGCAAAGTTGTACATTGGGCCTTTGCATCATAATTGCCATCTTCAATTTGTCTCAGGACTAAGCAAGACAAGAAGACGGCCAAAATGGCCAAATGGCCATAAAATCCTAAGTATATAATTAGTAGTTCTAGTTACTAAACTATATTTTTTACTAGCATCTCGAGTTTAAAAGACTCAATTTATGGCCTATAAATCGAGTCTTTAGGACTCGATTTTCATGGGTTGATATGTCTAATGTGGCATTTTTTCCACGTGGCGACGACATGGAAATCGAGTCTTAGAGACTCGATTTATAAGAGCAGTTTTTAATGAAATAAAACACCAACAATTCAAACCTCCTAAAAACACCAACACTTCAAACCAACACTTCAAAGCTCTTGAGAATTCTTTGAAGCACAAGAGAACCCATAACCCGATCCAGCCAGACCATGCCACTACCGGACCACCGCACCACCGCGCGAGACCCAGGCTGCAAAGCAACCCAGGTCCGCAGCGCGACCCAAGTTCGCGCGAGACCCAAGTCCGCGCGCAACCCAGGCCGCAGCGTGACCCACTCTGATCTGAAGCCAACCCACCCACCCACGGTCCCACGCCGACACTTCAAAGCCACCCACTCCGGTCTCGATCTTCTCTCTCTTTCTGTTTCTGATTTTTTTTTCTCTAGTTTCTTCCCCTTCTCTAATGTAAAGGGCCTCTTCTCTGATCTGGTTTGTTTGTTTGTTTGTTTGTTTTTTTTTTTTTTTTTTTTTTTTTTTTTTTTTTTTTTTTTTTTCTCATAAATCGAGTCTAAGGGACTCGATTTCCATGTGGTCGCCACGTGGAAAAAAAATGCCACATCAGACATATCAACCCATGAAAATCGAATCCTAAAGACTCGATTTATAGGCCCTAAATCAAGTCTCTTAAACTCGAGATGCTAGTAAAAAATATAGTTTGGTAACTAGAACTACTAACTATATACTTAGCATTTTATGGCCATTTGGCCATTTTGGCCTAAGAAGACAAGCACATTGCTTCGACCGTGAGCACGACCACCAAGTATAGACCAACTCATTAACGATGCTATCAACGTTTTCCGCATTATCTTCATGATTGATCAACCTCGTATTATAGCTCCTTAAATCTAAATCTCTCTCTCTCTCTCTCTCTATCTCTCTCTCTCTCTCTCTCTCTCTCTCTCTCTCTCTCTCTCTCTCTCTCTCTATATATATATATATATATATATATTTTTTTTTTTTTTTTGAATAGTAATTTTCTGTATAGTCTTTGTGTGTGAAGAAGATAAAAATCTAGGTTGACGGATCTCCATGAAGTGGTCCTGACGGATCCACGTTTGAGGGCGGATAGAGGGCAAGCCCAATTGTGCAAAGGTCTGTTATGGACAGATCCTACATAAACAGATGCGACAGAAGCCCTACATGGAAATACTTGCGACACACACTTAACCACCACAGGATCCCAAGGCAAATAGGAATTTTAGCACAAAGAGGATTCTGGAAGATGCGCGCACTAATGAATATCTTCTCTATAAGGAAATGTCTTGTTCATCACGTTTGGGACTATTCAAGAGGATTCCTATAAGGAAAAAACTTCTACACCAAGGAGGAGAGGTTAACCTTCTACTACTATAAAAGCCCCAATACCCTCACAAATCAAGGTACGCATAATTTACCCTTCTCTAGCACTCTAGAGTTGTGAGAATAGTTCTAACTTAACCTTCAAAGGGTATTCGGCCGGCACCACACCGGTGCTCTCTGTTAGGTCTTCTTTCTTTTCTGTGCAGGTATCGTTACGAGCGTGCGAAGATCGTGTAGCTCACTGGTGATATTTACGGCATCATCAGTTGGCACCATCTGTGGGAAACTCAAGACTTATAAGCCATAACAAACACTTCCCGGACTAAAAGTACAGACCCTGATCGCGGCCGTGGAGCGCCTCACCAGACAAAACCAAACCCTATAAGAACAGCTACGACAGAAGAATGCAGCGATGGGAAACCAAGAGGAAGATCAAGAAGGGGCAAGTGTTGACCACAGGAACCAGGAGGGACCAGAGGGTAGCAACGCCCCGAATAGACCAGATGTGTGCCGGCAGTTCCTCGCCGATATGACCCCGCCCCATATCGTCGATGAGATGCAGATGATGAAAGAACGGATGGAGTACATGATGAGTGCACTCAAGGGAAGAGTCTCCAGTGATCTCGACGACTTGGCCAACCGAACCGATTCACCCTTCACCACATCTATCAATTCCTTTCCCCTACCGCCGAAGTTTCGAATGCCGCAAGTGGAGAACTATGACAGAAACAAGGACCCTTTGATACACCTGGAGTCTTTCAAGACTCTGATGCACCTCTAAGGGATACCAGACGAGATCATGTGTAGGGTCTTCCCCATCACGCTAAAGGGCCCCGCGAGAATATGGTTCAGCAGGCTAACACCCAACTCCATTAGTTTCTTCAAGGAGCTAAGAGCCCAATTCGCATCGCACTTCATCGGGGGACATAGGTATAAAAAGTCTATGGCATGTCTGATGAACATAAAGCAGCGGGAGGACGAGACGCTGAGGTCCTACATAACTTGGTTCAACAAGGAGGCCTTATCAATTGATGAAGTGGACGATAAAATACTAGTGACAACATTCATTAATAGGTTACGGAAAGGTAAATTCCTATTTTCTTTATACAAGAATGATCCAAAGACCATGTCGGATGTGCTTTACAGGGCCACCAAATATATGAACGCGGAAGATGCACTATTGGCCCGCGAGGAGAAGCCTAGAAAGAGGGAGCGATAAGAGGACACACGGCAGGATAAAGGACGAAAGATGGCTAGAATCGGAAAACGACGGGATGACAATGCTCCAAACCCCCCATTGGGAGGTTCACAAGCTTCACCTCTTTAACTACCCCAATAGATCAGGTCTTAATGCAGATAAAAGACTAAGGAACCTTGACATTCCCCGGCAAGCTGAAGGGAGATCCCAGTAAGAGGCCAAGGGACAATTACTGCCGTTTCCATCGAGACCACGAGCACAACACAGCTGAATGCTACGATCTAAAACAGCAAATAGAGGCTCTTATAAGACAAGGGAAGTTACAGAGGTTCGTTAGCAAGGAGAGAACGGATCCACCCCAAAAGTAGGCCCCGCGACCGGAGAATGAGTGCCCAAGGCCGCCCATTGGAGACATAAGGATGATTGTAGAGGGCATGGCAACTTCTGGGTCGACCAAAAAAGCCCGAAAAACCTACCTGAGAACGGTCCAGAACGTTCAGCTTATAGGCGCCGTACCCAAAATGGCACGAATCAACAACCCTGTCATAGGATTCTCAGAAGAAGATGTTCGAAAGCTGCACCACCCGTATGACGACGATCTTGTTGTCAACCTACGAGTAGGAGACTACAACATGCATCGGGTTCTGGTTGACAACGGCAGTTCGACAGACATCTTGTATTACCCAGCTTTCCAACAGATGAGGATTGATAGAGAAGAGTTGATCCTGGTAAATGCCCCTCTCGTTGGTTTCGGGGGGACGAGAGTTTTCCCCATTGGTGCCGTCACGTTGTTAGTAACGATAGGTGATTACCCCCAGCAAATCACGAAGGACGTAACATTCCTAGTGGTCGACTGTTCGTCTGCTTACAATGCCATTCTCGAACGACCCACCCTCAATTTGTGAAAAGCTGTAACTTCAACCTACCATTTAATGATCAAGTTCCCTACAAATTTTGGAGTTGGAGAACTACACAGGACTCAGGTGGCAGCGCGAGAATGCTATATTGCTATGTTAGAGATGGATGAGAATCAGCAAACAATGTGCATAGAAGAACAACAGGCAGTAGCGGAGCCAGTTGAATAATTAGAAGAAGTGATCCTTGACGACTCAAGGCCAGAACGGACGACTAGAGTGGGTATGCTGGCAAGTTGGCCGATACGCCAAGCGCTCACGACATTCCTAAGAGACAATCAAGACATGTTCGCCTGGAGTCACGAGGACATGCCAGGAATCAACCCCTCGATCATAGTTCACAGGTTGAATGTATCGCCCTCATTTCTCCCAATCTTACAGAAGAAACGAGTATTCGCTCAGGAGCGGGACAAAGCCATTGTCGAGGAAGTTCGAAAATTGCTTGAGGCAGATTTCATCCGAGAAGTATATTACCCCGATTGGTTGGCAAACGTGGTCATGGTTAAAAAAGCTAATGGAAAATGGAGGATGTGCATGGATTTCACGAACCTCAATAAGGCTTGCCCAAAAGACAACTATCCACTCCCTCGGATAGATACTTTGGTGGACTCAACTGCAAGACACTAGCTATTGAGATTCATGGACGCTTTCTCAGGTTATAACCAAATCAAAATGGAAGAAGCTGATCAAGAGAAGAACTCTTTTGTCAACAGCCAGGGACTGTTCTGCTACAAGATTCGGACTCAAAAATGCTGGGGCAACATACCAGAGATTGATGAACAAGATGTTCGCGCATCAAATTGGAATGAACATACAGGTTTATGTTGATGACATGCTAGTGAAGAGCCTGCATGAAGATGATCACCTAGGTGACCTCTGTGAGACCTTTGACACACTCCAGTCATATAACATGAAGCTGAATCCAAACAAGTGCGCGTTCAGAGTGACGGCAGGGAAATTCTTGGGCTTCATGGTATCCCAAAGAGGTATAGAGGTTAACCCGGAGAAGATACAGACCATAATGAAGTTAGAACCACTGAGGACGGTCAAGAAGGTGCAAAGCTTAAATGGCAAAATCACAACCCTAAACAGGTTCGTCTCGAAAGCGAAGGACAAATGTCTACCTTTCTTCTGCACTCTGAGAAAATCGCTTGAGTGGACGAACGAATGCTAGATAGCGTTTGACAACTTAAAGGCATATCTTTCATCTCTTCCGTTGCTTAGTCTATCCAAGCTTGGAGAAGAGCTCTACCTATACTTAGCTGTTTCACAAGCCGCTGTTAGCGCAACTTTAGTAAGAGAGGAAGACGGATCTCAGAGACCAGTCTACTTTACAAGCTGAGCGCTCCGAGGAGCAGAAGAGAGGTACCCTCAGATGGAGAAGTTGGCCTTCGCGTTGATAACCGCAGCGTGAAAACTCAATCCGTACTTCCAAGCATATACTATCGTTGTTTTGATGGACAAACCCCTAAGAAGAGCCATAAGTAGCCCCGAGGCTGCAGGAAGGATAGCTTTGTGGGCAGTGGAGCTCAGCGAGTTTGATATACAGTACCACCCTCGAACAACTATAATAGGGCAAGTAGTGGCTAACTTCATTGCCGAATTCACCCTTGGGGATGGCCAGGGGGCAGAGGAGACACGACAATGGAATATTTATATGGACGAATCTTCCAATAGACGAGTAGGAGGGGCTGATATGGTTATCCAAACCCTAGAGGGGGATAAGATCGAGTGCATGATCCGACTAGATTTCCCCACAACTAACAACGAGGCCGAATATGAAGCCTTGGTGGCAGGGCTAGATCTTGCAAAGACTGCAGGTGCTGAAAACGTGGTCGTACATTGCAACTCACAGGTAGTAACAAGTTAGATCAATGGTGGCTACGAGTGCAAGAATGAAAGGATGAAGAGGTATCTAAAAGAGGTGAAGAATCGAATTGGCAACCTCGAAGTCAGATTCGTTCAAATCCCAAGGGGGGAAAACGAATGTGCCGACCCTCTAGCAAAAGCGGCCTCAGCAGAATTTATGCTTGTCCCCGAACAGGTATTGTCATTTGTTCAAGTCTCCTCACTAATTGATGATAGAACAAATGTGCAAGAAGTAGATTCTGAAAGAAATTGGACTACGCCATTGATATCATACCTGAAGACTGGCGTATTACCAGACGGGAATGCTGCCACTAGGAAGTTGAAAGTCCAAGCATCACGATTTGTGCTAATAAAAGATATCTTATACAAAAGAGGATTCTCTCGATCGTACTTGAGGTGTTTAAGCCACGAGGAAGCAGATTACGTAATGAGAGAAGTCCACGAGGGTATCTGTAGAAACCACTCGGAGGCACAATCATTAGTACACAAGTTGATCCGAGTAGGATACTGTTGGCCTACAATGCTGAAGGACGCACAAGCTTATGTCAAGGCCTGCGACAAATGTCAAAGGTTTAGTAATCTCATCAGGCAATCATCCGAAGAGTTGACCCCCATAACGGCCCCTTGGCCCTACGCTCAATGGGGATTAGATATCATGGGTCCCTTCCTAACAGCAGTTAGGCAGCTAAAGTTTCTGGTGGTTGGTATCAACTACTTCACTTGACAGATCCACGTGTGAGGGCCGATAAAGGGCAAGCCCAATTGTGCAAAGGCCTGTTATAGACAGATCCTGCATAAACAAATGCTACAGAAGCCCTACATGGAAATACTTGCGACACACACTTAACCACCACAGGATCCCAAGGCAAATAGGAATTCTAGCACAAAGAGGATTCTGGAAGATGCGTGCATTAATGAATATCTTCTCTATAAGGAAATATCTTGTCCATCACGTTTGGGACTATTCAAGAGGATTCCTATAATAAAAAGACTTTTACACCAAGGAGGAGAGGTCAAACTTCTACTACTATAAAAGCCCCAATACCCTCACAAATCAAGGTACGCATAATTTACCCTTCTCTAGCACTCTAGAGTTGTGAGAATAGTTTTAACTTGACATTCGGAGGGTATTCGACCAACATCACACCAGTGCTCTCTGTTAGATTTTCTCTCTTTTCTATGCAGGTATCGTTACGAGTGTGCGAAGATCGTGTAGCTCACTGGTGATATTTACGGCATCATCAGTGTGGTTATAATGAGGTAAGGGATATAAAAATTCCGGGTTGTGTCTAAACATTTTGTTTTTCTTTTCTTGCGTATGAATCAAGAATTTTTTTATTTGTTTACTCGTACATTTTAAATAATATGACATTTAATATGACTAATTGTCCTAATTGTAGGCTTATAAAAATTTTAATAGTAAACGGAATAATAATTAAAATAATAAAGGCAATCAAATGTTTGGGCCTGAAATCCAAATTTCAAAATATTAATCACTAAAATCAAAGCCACTTCAAATTTAGGAGTGAATTTTGTAGTTTAGTTCAAATATTTTGTACTTAAAAGATTGAGTAAAATATAGTTAACACCCTTAAAGTTTGGGCTAATGTCAATAAGATATAAGAAATTTCAAAATTGATCAACTTGGTTTTTAAATACAATGAAAGAGAGGAGAAAAATGAGTAACAATTTAAGGACCAAATTAGTTAGTTTTGAAATTTCTTAGACCTGATCGGTATTAGCCTAAACCTCAGCGTGTTTGAACGTATTTTACACTAAAAGTTTCTATTAATCACCAAAATATTAGAAAGAATTTGTTTGTGTAATCAAAAAGTAATATGTTGTAAAGGTCACAAGCCACAAGGCCATCAACCACACCAATGATAGCATTCTTGAAGTTGTTTTTTCTTTTAAGAAAATGGAAATACTACTATTAAATTATGACATAATAACATTCTCCTCCCTTGAGATTTCGAGAAATGATACTCTATTTCAAACTTGAAGAGAAAAAACACTTCTCCCCCCTCCTCTCTGTGACATCTGATTGACCAAAATTTATTAAATTAATATTAAAAATATTCTGTACTACCTTATCCTTTGTTTAAAGGTAGGTTTCAAGAATTATCCTCCATGTCAAAATTAAAATTCTTTGTGTTAAATTTTTAATTGAAGTGTATTTTAAAATATTAAACTAGTTGCCCAATGCATCTCTAGACAAATACAGGGTGAGGGTGAGTGAGTTTTTATTTTTATTTTATTTTTTATTTGAGATATAAATTATATTCTAACGTAATTAAAATGTATAAGTGTGTAAGTTTTCTCATAACAACTTAAATTCTGAACACTAATCCCTTTAATTTAAGAGAATTTATATTTGTGAAAGGACAACCACGTCAAAATACTCGGTAGTAAGAGCATCCATAGCAGGTGTGGTAAATGTGCCAAATGCCAAATATTTGGCACATTTACCACACCAAACACAAAAATGGTGCTTTATGAGATGTGCCAAATCTCAAAAATTATACAACATAGCTACAGTACCGTTGCAAATTTGCAACAGTACGGACAAGTGTTGTAAAAAATTTATTATTTTATACTCTCTTTTCTCTCTCCTCTCTCTTCATTTTTTCTTTCCTCTTCTCTCTCACTCTCCGGTTCCCTATCTCTTCTCCCTGTACCGGTTCCCTCTCTCTTCGGAGGTGAAGCTTCCGAGACCGACACGTGTCAAGAACAAAACTCCGGCGCCGATTCAGATTACTGCCGAGCATATCCTCCTTGAAGCACGGGAACGACAAGAGACTGAGATTCGGCCTCCGAAGCAAAAGATCACCAACGCGACTGAACTCTCCGAGTACCGACTTCGCAAGCGGAAGGAGTTCGAAGACCTAATCCGCCGCGTGCGATGGAATAGCAGTGTTTGGATCAAGTACGCGCAGTGGGAGAAGTCTCAGAAGGACTTCAATCGAGCTCGCTCCGTTTGGGAACGAGCTCTCGATTGGATGTTCACCGGCAGCAACGACGGTGTAGCTCCGACGATGACAGCGCGCTCCGCCACACTCGATCAGCCACGCTCGGTCTCACCCACGCTCCAGCCACGCTCGGTCTCGCCGATCTCACCCCGAGGCCGCCGTCGATCTCACCTTCTTCCCTCTCCTCTCTGTCCGCCTTTCACTCTGTCTCTCTCTGGTTGTGGGTTTTTTTTTTTTTTTTTTTTTTTTTTTTTTTTTTTTTTTTTTTTTTTTTTTTTATACTGCAATTTGGGTTGATCTGATGGTGGTGGTGGGCTGTGGGCTATGGGCGATGACAGTGGTAGTGGTGGTGGACTGTGGGGGTGATGGCCGGTGGTGGCTGTCGGTGTTTTTTTTTTTTTTTTTTTTTTTGCTGCAATTTGGGTTGATTTGATGGTGGTGGTGGGCTATGGGCTATGGGCGGTGACAGTGGTAGTGGTGGTGGGCTGTGGGGGTGATGGTCGGTGGTGGCTGTTGGTGTCGTTGATGATAATGGGATGGGATAATATATTATTTTAATGTGTAGTAAATATTATTTTAATGTATAGAATTGAATGATAAAACATCTGATAAATGAGATGTTGTAAAATGATGTGGTAAAATAATAAAGTAGGTCTTTAGTGTAACAAAATGACATTTTTTTTACAATATCTGCTGTGGATGCTCTAAATGTGATTCTCCATCATTTATGAGCTACAATAAATTATATAAAGCGAAAAGGGAAGTAACTTTCCAACGCAAAAGTTCAAGAAAAAAAAATTTATAAAAAAATGAAAAGCTTTCCATCGCAAAAGAAATGCCATTTGGAAACTTTACTCAAAAAGAAAAAAGAAAAAAAAATGATCCCCAACTCTCATGATAAACATTGCATTATGTCACGTCAATTTTTTTCTTCTGTCCCTCTTTTTCGTTTTCGTTTTTTACCCTTTGTCCCCTCCTCATGTTCCATCGTTACTTTTACCGAAGTGCCGCACATCATTATGGACTTGCTTTAAGAAAATTTGTACTTGTAAAAAGTAACTATCACGTTCACTCCATCACGTTTTTTTTTTTTTTTTTTTTTTGATGAGATAAATCTCCATCACGTTAAGAATACATTATAGCAAATGTAAATCTCCATCAATTATGTCCTACAATAAATTATATAAAGCGTTCTCCAAAAAATAAAAATTATATAAAGCAAAAGGGAAAGTAACTTTCCAAGGCAAAAGTTCAAGAAAAAAAATGCACAATATACATAGTAAACGTGAAATTTGAATCTCCATTATTTATGTGCTACAATAAATTATATAAAGCAAAAGGGAAAGTAACTTTCCGTTCAAGAAAAAAAATTTTAAAATTAAAAGCTTTCCAACGCAAAAGAGATGCCATTTGGAAACTTTACTCAAAAAGAAAAAAGAAAAAAGGAAAAATCCCTATGGCTATGGAAACTCTCATGCAATAATCCTTAACCAATCTTGAAGTTGCTTTTGATAAACACTACATTATGTCACGACAATTTTTTTCTTCTGTCTCCCTTTTTTTCGTTTTTCTTCCTACCCTTTTTCCACTCCTCGTTTTCCATGGTTACTTTTATCGAAGTGCCGCACATCATCATAGACATTTTTATATGACCTGTTGGGAAAAAATCCTGATCCTCTCTTATTAAAATATATAACCATCAAGTAACAGCAATGGTATAGAAATAAAAAAATTCTAGCAAGCAGTACATAAACACAACTATATAAGAATATCAAATTTTATATGAAAAACCTTTCAATTTAGAGGAAAAAATCTCAGAACAATTTTGAAAAATATCCACTATAAAATAAAGATTACGATTATTAAATTTATGCTAAACTTAAATTCATAATAAATTAAATATATAATAAATAAATTTCAAAAAGTAAATACAATCCTACTACAAAACTAATAACAAAATCTTCCTATACTCCAATCCTCTTGCTTCAGCTCTTCACTGCAGGTCAAATGGCCTATGCATTTCCCTTCTTTCTTTCTTTTTTTTTTTTTTTTTTTTTTCTTTTCAGCGTGTCCGGCACGCTTCAGTCAAGTCTTATTAAGACATGGCTTGAAGACTTTCGAAGGCAAGCTCATAAATGAGCTTTGACAAGACATGTGGGCTGGAATCTAAGGGTGTCACGTGCACCCAACATAACCATGGTTACTTTTTTAGATTTCAACATTGACAGCTAGCAAGAAGTTTACTGAAAGGAGGACTGAAGGTCATGGCAGAAAATTGACATCGAAAATATATATTGCGTGCCAGAAAAAGATAAATAAAAAAGAAGTACTATTGGATTGGGATTGGGACCCTCATCACAACTAAACCATTCAACAGAGCAACCCTTAGCACAAAAACTGTATCACTGCATTGGTCCGAAATTATTTAAGATGAGGGAGGGAATAAAGCATTCTCAGCTCTTTCATAAAAAATTCAATTTTGATACATCAAAAATCTATTTTATTATTTTATCACATTATTTTACAATATCTTATTTATAAATGTTTTATTCTTTCCTTCTATACATTAAAATAATATTTACACCACATTAAAATAATATATTAAACTCCTCCACCACTGTCACAACAGCCACCAACAACCATTTCCACAGCAACACCGACAGTCACCACTGACACAAACTCACATCCACCAATGGCACCTTAAAAAAAAAAAAAATTGCACAACAACCCAAAAAATAACCACTGCCACAACTAACCCACCACATTCACAAACCTCAAAAACCATCCCAAATAAAACAAACCCATAGCTCAGGCGGCAAGATCGGCTTTAGGTGGGAGATGTCAGTAGCGAGATCGGTTTCAGTGGCTTGAGATGGCTTTTGATGAGATCGGCTTCAGGCGGCTTGAGGATGGGAGAGGAAGAGAATGAGAGTGAAGAGGAAGCTGTGGAGGACGACTATGGCTCCGGCGAGATCGGCGGCTTCGGCGAGATTAACAGCGAGATTGGCAGCTTTGGCCAAAGAGAAGAACTCAGATGCAGAGAGAAAACCCGATGAATAAACAAATAATAAAAAAATTTGGCATTGATGTCCATACCGTCTCATATTTGAAATGGTAGTATAGCATGTTTCAAATTTATGAAACATTTAGAACACCTTATGAGGCTTGAACAGTGGTGTTTGGTGTGTTGAACAGTGGTGTTTGGTGTGTCAAATGTCAAATATTTATATTTGGCATTTGACACACCTGATGAAAATGCTCTTAGTGTATCATTCCTTAAAAAATAAAAAATAAATAAATAAATAAATAAAAAGAAAAGAAAAGAAATTATATGCAGTAAGTTAGCTCCACCTATGGCAGTTTGGATGCTAAATTAAATTCCGAGGACTCTTTCACTCTGACTCGGAATAGGAGTTGGTCTTCGCTGAATATTAAAAAAATAAAAATAAAGAAAGAAAAAAAATGTTATAGATGGAGTGAGATGCCTTTGATAGCTACCGATTAGACGTGGCAAAACGGCCGGGTCGGGTCGGGTTCGGGTCGGGTCAATCGGGTTTGCGGGTCAAACGGGTCACGGGTCAAAACGGGTCATTTTTAAAACGGGTCAATCGGGTTGCGGGTCAAACGGGTCGCGGGTTGAGTCGGGTCGTGAGTCAGGTCAAGTTGACCCGTATTTTTTAAACAATTTTTTTTTTTTTTTTGGAAATAGATGCAATCTGTCAATTGTTTATGAGTTCCTTAATTGTGATTAGATTCTCACTAGTGATATTGTTACCAATTACCACTAAACACTTGAATTGATACCCAAATTTGTTGCAACTTCTGTTCCAGCTTTCTAGAAACTAATCTTGATATAATTTTCAATCTATTTAAAGTAGGAAGAGAAAATAAAGGTGGCAAGTAAAAAATAACAAACTATAATAGAGTACATAACATATTAAGTAAAAAAGAATAAGTAAATATTTTATAAAAATTACACCTCAATCTAAATCTACTCAACATTGGTAAACGTGGCAAAACGTGCTGGTCGGGTTCGGGTTCGGGTCGGATCAATCGGGTCGCGGGTCAAAACGGGTCACGAGTCAAAACGGGTCATTTTTAAACGGTTCAATCGGGTTACGGGTCAAACGGGTTGCAGGTCAAACGGGTCGGGTCAAAACGGGTCTGACCCGTTTTGCCATGTCTACTACCGATTCTCAAGTGGCTACTACTATCATAATTAATCTTTGACTATACTTATTCGCATGTTCAACTATTGATTAGAAATAATGCTTTTGTTCCCTTGCATTGAAATGTGTGATTGAAAAGGAAAAAGTAATTTTATTGTCACACAGGTTTTTTTTTTTTTTTTTTTTTTTTTTAGGATAGTTTAGGACCCGTTTGATATAAGGGTTTAAGTAATATTATTTATATTTTTTAAAAATATATATGAGTGAAAATGTGTGTAAAAATATGTTTAATGTTATTTAAAAACTGAAAATATATTATTTAACTACTTTACCATCGATTAATAACATTAATGTAAAAAGATGTAAACTCTACTAATGGCAAAAATGGCCCATTACCATCAATTTTCAAAATAATTTGCCCAGAAACACTGTTTCCAAACTATATAGGTATATACCACTTTTTTAGGTACTCGAGCTTGCCAAGCTCGAGTACCATGTTTTTTTAATCCACTATCGCCCCATATTCAAGGAGCCCTATAGTGGCGTTTTTAAGCCCTATAGTGACGATTTTGGGCTCTATAGCGGCGTTTTTAAGCCCCCATACCAGGTTAAGGGGCCCTTTAGTGACGTTTTCGGGCCCTATAGCGGCGTTTTCCTGCAAATTTTTTTTATAAGTCCCCATAACAGGTTCAAGGGGCCCTATAGTGGTGTTTTTAAGCCCTATAGTGACGTTTTTGGGCCCTATAGCGGCGTGTTCCTGCAAAATTTTTTTATAAGTCCCCATAACAGGTTCAAGGGGCCCTATAGTGGCGTTTTTTGGCCCGAAAACGTCACTATAGGGCTTAAAAACGCCACTATAGGGCTCCTTGAATATGGGGCGATAGTGGATTAAAAAAACATGGTACTCGAGCTTGCCAAGCTCGAGTACCTAAAAAAGTGGTATATTACTATATAGTTTGGAAACAGTGTTTCTGGGCAAATTATTTTGAAAATTGATGGTAATGGGCCATTTTTGCCCTCTACTAATAGTCCATGTGGTTAACTTTTTTTTTTTTTTTTTATAAGAAGCCATGAGGTCCTATTTGATTCCCCCAAAAGGTAAAAAGTTACTTGTGAGATCCCAGTAATTCCTTTCTTTAAAAGAAAAAAAAAATCCCAGTAATTTCTAAGGGAATTGTTAATTTTAGGGAATAATTGATTCTAAAAATATATATATTGTAGGAGACACTTTTTTAGAGAAACACTTATAGGAGATTTTTTTTTTTTTTTGAGAAGAAATTATAGGAGATACTTAATTATGCAAAATACAAATCTGGGAGTTTATCAACCATGACAATTAAATTTTTTTTTCCTCTGTGAAAAGTGCATGTCACCTTTTGAAATTAGATTTCGATTATGAATATAAAGGTGTTATAAAACTAAATTATTCTTTTAAGTAATGTTAAAGCAGAGACAGGGATAATAAATTATTTCTTTAGGAGGGCGAGGTTGTCAAAATTGGAATCATACATAAGATTGTGGGAGGTAGTTGGGATTATGGATCGTAAGATCGGATCGTGAATCATAAAATCGGATCGTGAATCGTAAAATCTTACATTATTTGAAAAAAAAAAAATTTGGTATGTTAAGTAATCACATAAATTATACATTCATAAAAAAACCAAAAATTTGCATTTATTTGATGTAATTACCATACATCATTACATCCATTTGTAAGCATCATTTAAAGATGCCAAAAATCTTAAAACGTGATACTTTATTGGGATGTTATTTTTCGTTTGGTTCAACTAACACTCTATCTCTCTACATTGGAATAGCAAAACTTGGTCTATTGAGATGTTATTTTTTATTTGGGTCTAACTAAGCCTTCTATCAAGTTAAAGAAGATTACATGAAATCAGGATTGTTTGGAATTATCAGAATTGTACGGTCCTAAACGATCGCTAAGATCCTTGAAAGATCCAGATTGTTTTGGGCAGATAGGATTATAAAACCGTAAGATCCAAATTAGGATTTTGATAACCATGTATATAGGTGTGTGTGATTTAACCTATACTGTTTTTTTACATATAACAAAAATATTTATATCAAGTATATATATATAACATGATTCTAAAAACATTATATATACTGTAAGGATACGATCCGCAACGAACCACAACAGCGTTGGGCTCGCACGTGAAAGGGCCCAGACAATATCATTTGTAGAGAATGGGTTTGAAAGGCTAGGCCTTGGATACCCGGCGGTGGGTTCTTTATGGTGTTCGTACGTGTTTAAGGTGTTTTCACCCCTGGAGTCTGTCTCTCGGAGGTAGACTGGGAGGCCCTCCATTTTTGGCCATTTTTTCCAGTCCCCCCTCCAAATTACTTATTTTTTCTTTTATACTAGCCTGCGTTCGCTTTCCTTCGTCCACGTGTAGGGTTGACCTTTCCAAGACTGATACTTGTCCCGTCAGTCCAAGACCAAAGTCGTTGGGAGTGGTTGATAAAGCTGAAGAATACGGCTCTGTTAGGTGTAGAGCCGTGTATGGGGAGGGTAGTAGGGGCAACCTTTCCTAGATATTTTAGATTTTCTTTCAAGTTTGTCCCTATACCGTTTTTGCCCCTCTTCTCGGTGGAGCTTTGGGTCAGCCGAGGACTGGACTGTCCTCGGCTGCTTCTCCGGGCCGTTTTCTGCTTTATGTTATTGAGTTTGGGCCATAGCCTTCTTCGGCTTGGGCCTTTGGACTCCCCATGAGCAAGTGGGCCTGGCCCATAAATTATTGGGCCCCACAATAGCCCCTCAAAACCATGCTGTCCGACCTCCTGGTTGGAGAGGGGGGTTTTGATAATACCGAGCCTTTATTACGGCTCATTTAATTCAACTTTTTACCGACGTTGGCAACTCTCCACCTGCCCAGGAAATGCACCGGTCTACGAGATGTTCTTCTTGATTTGTTCACGATATGTTCACGATATGTTCATGCCGTTTGGTTATCCGAAGCATGTCTTTAATGGTTTCTCTTCACGAGACCTCTCAGATTCAATGGTTACTGATGGTGTGGGGGAGCGGAACGGGCGCATTCTTGTTTGTAGATTTCATTGGAGATCTGAACACATTTAGTACACTCCTCTTCGTCCCTTATATAAAGAGGAAAGACGAGAGTTGTTTTTCCCATATATGAATCCCTTAATCCTCCAGAAATCTGAAATCCTTAGATTCCTCCCAGAGTTTACCTTTACCTTCTGATTATACCTCAATCTGTAATACGTTCACCACAGTCATAGGCAATGAAGAAACCATTCCCCTCCCAAAAATACCATGTTCTAATAAAGCTTGAAATGGCTCGGTCAGGGCAAGGATGGCGGAGACTCAAGATTTGCCTCACCTTCCTTTCAGCCAAAATCCGAAGCAGGGACTCGTCATGTCATACTTTCGGCGTGACTGAGCCGAGAACACCCATGATCAGTACCACCCGCTCTCTCATGAGCATATCTAACATGGCACCAGTGTGTTAGGAGTCAGGACTGAGGCAGGGACTAAGTGCCCCTGCTTCTTCCTCTCTTTGTTCACTGGCGCCTCCTTTTGCCTCTCTTTCTTCTTCTTTCCACCACCAGATCCATCCTGGTGCTTTTCCTTCTCCCTCTTTTGCTCCTTCTTCTTCCTTTTCATCTCTTCCCTCTTCTTCCCCTCCTTCTTTTCATTCATCTCCTCCATCTTCCTCATTCATCTCCTCCACCTTCTTCTTCCTTCTCCTTCATCTTCTTCTTCCTTCTCCTTCATCTTTTTCTAAAGAAGGTTCTTCTCTCAATATGGGCGATACTGAGGCAGAGATTGGAGAGACTTTGAAGACGAGTTTAAAAGACACCTGACTGTTTACTTATCTGTATTACTGATGTTATCGTTGCTTCGGCAGTTCACCTTTTGTATAGGCTTGTTTAAGCCCCTTTTTGTACGTTGTAATAATTCTTCATATTAATAAAAATTGTTATCAATTTACTTCGCATGTTCTATCTCTATGTCTTTACAAATTTGCAAGTGCTATTCGGCTCAATAATATAACATTTGAATCAATGACAACTAGGGCCAAAATACTTGCTAATGAAAAGATGTCACCATAAATTTAATAGAATTGTTTGGCACAACAATGCCGACCTGTGAAGAACAATACTTACCCTAAAACGTGCCGAGATGAGAACTGGATGCTCTATGCGGTGTAGGAAGTAACCATCCGAAGACGTATCACCCGCAAAAATGAACAGCCCCCTTAGGCTACTGAGTAGTGGGGCGTTTCGCCATATTTTTAACACTGTTATTGGCCTTAACCTTTTACAGTATTTGAGCCGAGGACTTTCCCCATCCAAGTAGTTGGTTTTCCCATAGGTTTGAGTCCGAGGACCATGCGATGCCTTGGTTCTGTCCAAAACTTGTATTTTCTTTGTAAGTAGTTGGTTTCCCCATAGGCTTGAGTCTGAGGACCATGCAAGGCCTTGGTTCTGTCCAAAACTTGTATTTTCTTTGTAAGTAGTTGGTTTCCCCAGAGGCTTGAGTCCGAAGACCATACAAGGCCTTGGTTCTGTCCAAAACTTGTATAGGTGCCGAGCAGGAGGTTGTCCTTGGCAATGGCTATTCCTCGGCGTGGGCCGTAGTCCCTGGGCCCCCATGCAAAACGGGCCTGGGCCGGGAATTCACTAGGCCCATAAATTAAGAGGTATTTCTGTAGTCTTTGGTCACGTGGTACTCTTTGGCGCCCCAGTGTTCGAGGTGCGCCTTCACGAGACTCCTTTAATCTCATGGTTGCAGGTGGCGCTGGAAATTGAGCCGGAGCCATTTTGTCTGTAGCGTTCCTTTGGACGCTGCGTGAATTAAATGCCACCACCTTATCTTTTTAAATAAATAGGAGAGAAAGTTGCTTTACCTACGCACAAATCCTTCAGTTTCTTCCCAAATCACAACTCCCATATTCGGTGCTATCCTCCCTTAGTATAACATGTTTGAGGCGAAGGTTGGGGTGAAGGAACTCTCTCCGCCACAGAGGCACCGTGTCCTCCTGAGACTCAAAGTAGTGAGGTACGGGCAAGGGAGGCATAAATTCAAGAGAATATTCCGTTTCGACAGAGGGGAAAGGGTGTTTCTCCCTCTTTTAGTCAAAATCCGAAGTAGGTTCTGTTCATGCCAGAATTTTGGTGTGTCAGAAGAAAGATTCTCCGCCATCAGCGCCTCTGCCTTGTAGCAGGCAAATTTTTGGTGAAGGCTCCTCAACTTCCGGCTCCCTGCACCTTTCCTTCAGCGGTGTGAGGCTTAAGTTGGGTTTGTTTTTTGCTGCCTGAGTTATGGGCATGTAAAAGCATTGAGGAAGAACAAGATCTTGAAGCAGTAGCCAACCTCTCCTCTGTGCCACCTCCTCGGCTTTATCTTATTCTCCTGTACCTTTCTTTTCGATTATGTAGTTAGCTTTAGAAGCCAACCTATCTTCTGTGCTGCCTCCTCGGCTTTGTCTTATTCTCTTGTATCTTTCTTTTCGATTATGTAGTGAGCTTTGACATGAGCTGATTCCAGCTTTTCATTGTACGCTGTACTATTTCTTTGTTTTAGTAAAAAGGGGAAATCTATTTACTTGTTTGAATACTATTCTTTTTGCAACACTACTTTGTGAATGGGTGTGCTCCATGTGTGTGTTTCTTCAATGATACTTAGAGCAGGAAACCTTGAAACATAATCTAACTAATTCTGAATTACCAACACTACCAGGCATTATGACGATAATTCATAGTAAGTTAAACTTAGGAAACTAACCGAGGTAATGGTTGAATATTCTGTGATAAGTGCGAGAATAACGTCCGAGAATGATAATCTCTAAATAATCCATCCGAGGAGTTGACTGAGCAGTAGGGAACTCCGATTGTGTTTCAGGCAACATACTACTCTATATTGCAACGATCCCTTTGGTGCTGAAGATCCGAAAGTAGACTTGAGAATCCTCGCAATTGAGGAATTAACCCAATTGTTAGTGGAGAGTTTTCCTCGGATAGATCCTAAGGTCCATGTAATGTAGTTTTTTCTTGTAAGTAGTTGGTTTCCCCAGAGGCTTGGGTCCGAGGACCATGCGATGCCTTGGTTCTGTCCAAAACTTGTCTTTTCTTTGTAAGTAGTTGGTTTCCCCAGAGGCTTGAGTCCGAGGACCATGCAAGGCCTTGGTTCAGTCCAAAACTTGTGTTTTCTTTGTAAGTAGTTGGTTTCCCCAGAGGCTTGGGTCCAAGGACCATGCAAGGCCTTGGTTCTGTCCAAAACTTGTCTTTTCTTTGTAAGTAGTTGGTTTTGTCAGAGGCTTGGGTCCGAGGACCATGCAAGGCCTTGGTTCTGTCCAAAACTTGTGTTTTCTTTGTAAGTAGTTGGTTTCCCCAGAGGCTTGAGTCCGAGGACAATGCAAGGCCTTGGTTCTGTCCAAAACTTGTCTTTTCTTTGTAAGTAGTTGGTTTCCCCAGAGGCTTGAGTCCGAGGACCATGCAAGGCCTTGGTTCTGTCCAAAACTTGTCTTTTCTTTGTAAGTAGTTGGTTTCCCCAGAGGCTTGAGTCCGAGGACCATGCAAGGCCTTGGTTCTGTCCAAAACTTGTCTTTTCTTTGTAAGTAGTTGGTTTCCCCAGAGGCTTGGGTCCGAGGACCATGCAAGGCCTTGGTTCTGTCCAAAACTTGTCTTTTCTTTGTAAGTAGTTGGTTTCCCCAGAGGCTTGAGTCCGAGGACCATGCAAGGCCTTAGTTCTGTCCAAAACTTGTCTTTTCTTTGTAAGTAGTTGGTTTCCCCAGAGGCTTGAGTCCGAGGACCATGCAAGGCCTTGGTTCTGTCCAAAACTTGTCTTTTCTTTGTAAGTAGTTGGTTTCCCCAGAGGCTTGGGTCCGAGGACCATGCAAGGCCTTGGTTCTACCCAAAACTTGTCTTTTCTTTGTAAGTAGTTGGTTTCCCCAGAGGCTTGAGTCCGAGGACCATGCAAGGCCTTGGTTCTGTCCAAAACTTGTCTTTTCTTTGTAAGTAGTTGGTTTCCCCAGAGGCTTGAGTCCGAGGACCATGCAAGGCCTTGGTTCTGTCCAAAACTTGTCTTTTCTTTGTAAGTAGTTGGTTTCCCCAGAGGCTTGGGTCCGAGGACCATGCAAGGCCTTGGTTCTGTCCAAAACTTGTCTTTTCTTTGTAAGTAGTTGGTTTCCCCAGAGGCTTGGGTCCGAGGACCATGCAAGGCCTTGGTTCTGTCCAAAACTTGTCTTTTCTTTGTAAGTAGTTGGTTTCCCCAGAGGCTTGAGTCCGAGGACCATGCAAGGCCTTGGTTCTGTCCAAAACTTGTCTTTTCTTTGTAAGTAGTTGGTTTCCCCAGAGGCTTGGGTCCGAGGACCATGCAAGGCTTTGGTTCTATCCAAAACTTGTCTTTTCTTTGTAAGTAGTTGGTTTCCCCAGAGGCTTGAGTCCGAGGACCATGCAAGGCCTTGGTTCTGTCCAAAACTTGTCTTTTCTTTGTAAGTAGTTGGTTTCCCCAGAGGCTTGAGTCCGAGGACCATGCAAGGCCTTGGTTCTGTCCAAAACTTGTCTTTTCTTTGTAAGTAGTTGGTTTCCCCAGAGGCTTGGGTCCGAGGACCATGCAAGGCCTTGGTTCTGTCCAAAACTTGTCTTTTCTTTGTAAGTAGTTGGTTTCCCCAGAGGCTTGAGTCTGAGGACCATGCAAGGCCTTGGTTCTGTCCAAAACTTGTGTTTTCTTTGTAAGTAGTTGGTTTCCCCAGAGGCTTGAGTCCGAGGACCATGCAAGGCCTTGGTTCTGTCCAAAACTTGTCTTTTCTTTGTAAGTAGTTGGTTTCCCCAGAGGCTTGGGTCCGAGGACCATGCAAGGCCTTGGTTCTGTCCAAAACTTGTCTTTTCTTTGTAAGTAGTTGGTTTCCCCGGAGGCTTGGGTCTGAGGACCATGCAAGGCCTTGATTCTGTCCAAAACTTGTAGTTGTTCATTTATTTATTTATTTCCTAAAGGTTAGCTCCTCGAATAAGGTGGAGGAAGTCAGCTTGATGTTTGAAGCCCCTAGACTTGCCCACGCCACTGGCACTGCGAGGCGTAGCCCCTAGTGGGAACTTATGTTGGAACAACAACAATGTGTCGCCAGTCATAAAGGCGTCCTCATAGACTCTTATTCGACAAAAGCCTGACTCCACTGTCGCTTGAGCCAACGCGCAAGCCTTCCCACAGACGGCGCCAATTGTAAGGACACGATCCGCAACGAACCACAACAGCGTTGGGCTCGCACGAGAAAGGGCCCAAACAATATCATTTGTAGAGAGTGAGTTTGAAAGGCTAGGCATTGGATACCCGGCGGTGGGTTCTTTATGGTGTTCGTACGTGTTTAAGGTGTTTTCACCCCTGGAGTCTGTCTCTCGGAGGTAGACTGGGAGGCCTTCCATTTTTGGCCATTTTTTCCAATCCCCCCTCCAGATTACTTATTTTTTCTTTTATACTAGCCTGCGTTCGCTTTCCTTCGTCCACGTGTAGGGTCGACCTTTCCAAGACTGATACTTGTCCCGTCAGTCCAAGACCAAAGTCGTTGGGAGTGGTTGATAAAGCTGAAGAATACGGCTCTGTTAGGTGCAGAGCCGTGTATGGGGAGGGTAGTAGGGGCAGCCTTTCCTAGATATTTTAGATTTTCTTTCAAGTTTGTCCCTATACCGTTTTTGCCCCTCTTCTCGGTGGAGCTTTGGGTCAGCCGAGGACTGGATTGTCCTCGGCTGCTTCTCCGAGCCGTTTTCTGCTTTATGTTATTGAGCTTGGGCCATAGCCTTCTTCGGCTTGGGCATTTGGACTCTCCATGAGCAAGTGGGTCTGGCCCATAAATTATTGGGCCCCACATATACATTAATAAAAAAATTCAAGGATCTTTAATTCCTAACTACCTAAGCACCTAACCAAGAAATCCAACTATCCATGGTTATCGTTTCTTTTAAAAAGGAAATAAATAATGTTCATATCTCTAATTTTCTAAATGAAGAAAAATAAAGAAAGTTTTTATAAAAATATTTACTTATATTTTTTTAGAATGCCTCCTAAATATACTTTGGTTCAATGAACTATTATGATATAAGAGAGTTTAGAATAGAAAAGCAGTGCATTAATAATTTATAAGCATTTTTAGAATGGTGTATTAGTCATCTAAATCACCCTTCTCCATTGGAATAATGGTCACTCAACAAGTATAAGTTCTTATGAGGTGAGGGATAGGATCGGGGTTTGAGTTTCCAAGAGAGAATTTCACATATATATTTACTTAAATTAGGCAATAATAGAATTTTGTCTCAGAGAAAAAAAAAAGTATTGCATGTTTCAAATAAAAATCTAGGAGATTATTGTTTAAATTATTATCTAATTTTTTTTCCAAAGATATAAGATGGAAGAGAGATTTTTATAAGTTAAGATACTATAAATTTTAATACATTTTGTGGGGCTAGAGAATTTGTGATCCCGGCCCACTTTATATTAAGGCCCAAGGCCCACGCCGAGGAGAGGCGTTGCTGAGGACATGTAACGGAAGTCCAAATGGCCTAGAGATATAGCCGAGGACGATTCTGTCCTCGGCATCCCAAAGCGCTCCTAGAAGAAAGGGCGAGTACGGTACAGGAGCGGTTCAAGGAAAAGTTAAACACCTCTGCATTGATGGGGAAAAGACCCCTGAACAGTGTGGCGACAAAAGACAGGGGAAAAGCTGCCATTACTGTAATTAAGTACTCTGCGCCCGACAGAGCAATGCTTTTCAGTTTTTACAACCACCCCTAACCACTTTGGGTATGGGCCGATAGGATAAGTATCAGCCCTAGAAAGCTGAACCTACACGTGGACGTTGGAGAGAGGATAAAGGCTAGCATAAAAGGAGAAGGAAGCAAGCCAAAAAAAGGAGGGGACCAAGGCCAAGAACCAGAGCCTCTCAGGCCGTGCCAAGGAGAAAATCTTCTTGGGCAAGCACGGTTCACCCCTATGCGATTATCATGAACACCGTGACTGACTATTAACCAATAACCAAGGCCTAGCCTTTTAGCCCACTCTCTACAAATTTATTGTTTGGGCTTTTAATTTTCGAACCCAATATACCAATTCGGGATCGTTATAAATTGAGTCCTTACAATTGGCGCCGTCTATGGGAAAGGCTTGTGCGTTGGCGCAGGCGGCAGTTAGTCATGGAAGGATCAAGCCCCTGTCAACGAGGGCCTCTCGAAAGAAATAACTTTGGCAGGGGTGAAAGTTATGCGAAAGCCCCTCTATCATTTCCAGCAGCACGCGGTTGCTGCCCTAACGCAGCTCCCACTAGGGGCTACCCTTCGAAGTGCCAGTGGCACGGGCTAGGGGCTTCCAACATCAAGTCAATGCCCCACACCTTTGTCAAGGGGCTAACCCTCGAGTCATAGAAAAAATATAAGTTTTGGACAGAACCAATGTCTTGCATGGTTCTCGGACTTAAACCTATAGGGAAACCAACTACTTTAAGAAAAAATATAAGTTTTGGACAGAACCAAGGTCTTGCATGGTCCTCGGACTCAAACCTATAGGAAAACCAACTACTTTAAGAAAAAATCTAGGTTTTAGACAGAACCAAGGTCTTGCATGGTTCTCGGACTCAAACCTTGGGGAAACCAACTACTTTAAGAAAAAATCTAAGTTTTGGACAGAACCAAAGTCTTGCATGGTCCTCGGACTCAAACCTATGGGGAAACCAACTACTTTAAGAAAAAATATAAGTTTTGGACAGAACCAAGGTCTTGCATGGTCCTCGGACTCAAACCTATGGGGAAACCAACTACTTTAAGAAAAAATCTAGGTTTTGGACAGAACCAAGGTTTTGCATGGTCCTTGGACTCAAACCTACGGGGAAACTAGTCACTAGAAAATGGCTTAAGTCCTAGACAGAATGGAAATCCCGCGCGATCCTCGGGTCCCCAGCTCTAAGGAAACTAACACAACTGAGTGTTCAGACCCGGTACAGTCATACCTCAGTCCTCGGACCGGATGCCAAAAACAAGTTAAGGCTATGAATGTTGTCAGGAACGTGGCAAAGCACCCTAGTGCCTGACGACCCTCTTGGATAGTTCATTTTAGGTTACCCATCCTCAGGTAATCACCCGACATGCAATACAGAGCATTTAGCTGTTATCTCGGTTAGTCTCATATGGTTAACTTATTTCAAGTCGGCATTATCGTGCCCGTCAATTTTAATAAGTTCAAAGTGATAGTTCTTTGTTAACAAGGGTTTCGGCTCTAAGTATTGTTCAAAAGAAAAGGACACCAGCACATCCATTCACAAAATAATTATTGCAAAAAAGAGAGAACACGCAGAATGGGATAAAGTCATTTTTTATTAAACAAAGAAGTAGTACATCGTACGATAAGGGGCTTAAACAAGCCTATACCAGAAGTTAACTACAGAAGTAAAAAGAAAAACAAAAAGAAAAAGATATAGGAGAACGATAAATCCTTCAATTTTGCTCTAGCAGCGACTAAGCACCTCAGGATGGCACCAGTGATGGAAGAGAAGAAGAAGCAGAGGCATCTGGGTAGCACCAGTGATGGAAGAGAAGAAGAAGCGGAGGCACCTAGGTGGCACCAGTGATGGAAGAAAGGAAGAAACGGGGATGCCTAATCCCCGTACCAGCTCTGACTGCAATCGAGCAAGTATCGTATTAGCAGCAATTGAGAGAGAGCGGATGGTACCGACGATGAGAAACCTTAGTGTTGTCGCATCAAAAATCTGATGCAACCTCCATCTGCTTCGGATTTTGGCTAAAGGAAGAAGAGGCTCTTGTCTTGCCTGATCAAGGGGAAGAAGTGTCTTGAGTCTTTGTCTCCCTTTACCCTGACCAGGCCATCTTGAGTCTCGGAGAAACCCAATGCTTCTGGAGAGGGTGTGGTCCCTTTGCCGTCATTTTGGACTTGACCATATCACTCCCTAGGGCTTAGTCATACTGGTAGTGGGGACTTTGAGCACAACTGGAGGGTTAGGGATTTGAAAAGCTTAAAAGGTCTGTACATAAAGGAAATGACCTCCCACTGTGCTTCTTATATGGAGGGTAAGCCTGGCGGCATTTAATCTATACAAATCTCTAAGAAAAACTACAAACAAGATAAGTCCCGCTCAATTCCCAAAGCAGTCTTCAACCGTTGGGATTGCGTCGCCTCGTAAAGGGACCCTATTAAAGGCGCGCCTCGTGAACCGAAACGGCAGGAGCATGGCGTGGGTAAACCAAAAGAATGTCTCACAACTAGGGGCGTGTCCCAGGCAAATGACGAGGCTCCAACATTGATGAAGGACAAGTCTTGGCAAACCATGACATAGGCCCAACGTCATCAAAACCCTCATCTCCGTCCGAGGAGCCGGACAGCAGGATTTTGAGGGGTTATTGTGGGGTCAGAGAATTTGTGATCCCGACCCACTTTATATTAAGGCTCAAGGCCTACACCGAGGAGAGGCATTGCCGAGGACATGCAACGGAAGTCCAAATGGCCTAGAGATATAGTCAAGGAGGATTCTGTCATCGACATCCCAAAGCGCTCCTAGAAGAAAGAGTGAGTACGATACATAAGCGGTTTAAGAAAAAGCTAAACACCTCCGTATTGATGGAGAAAAGACCCCTGAACAGTGTGGCGACAAAAGACAGGGGAAAGGCTGCCATTATTGTAATTAAGTACTCTGCGCCTGACAGAGCAATACTTTTCAACTTTTACAACAACCCCCAACCACTTTGGGTATGGGCTGATAGGAGAAGTATCAGCCCTAGAAAACTGAACCTACACGTGGACGTTGGAGGGAGGGTAAAGGCTAGCATAAAAGGAGAAGGAAGCAAGCCAAAAAAAGGAGGGGACCAAGGCCAAGAACCAGAGCCTCCCAGGCCGTGCCGAGGAGAAAATCTTCTTAGGTAAGCACGGTTCACCCCTATGCGATTATCATGAATATCATGACTGACTACTGACCAATAACCAAGGCCTAGCCTTTTAGCCCACTCTTTACAAATTTATTGTTTGGGCCTTTAATGTTTGAACCCAATACACCAATTCGGGATCGTTACAAATTGAGTCCTTACACATTTTTTTTTAGAGTCTTTAATACATAAATTGTATATGATTAAATATATATATACACACACATGCGGTGTACAAGGAAAAATCATAATTTTTCAAATAAGAAAATGGGAATTCTCACACACAATTACTCCCATTAGAACTTATTCTCACACACAAGTGTGCATTTGACATCCGCTATATTTAACTTCTTGCTAAAAGTGTGCTAAAATATATTTGTACATTAAAAAAATTAAAAAAAAGTGAGATCTAAAAGAGATGTACTTAAAAATGAAAAGCTAAAAGCTGAAGAAAAAAAAAAAAAAACATTGTCAAACACACTCTAAAATATTTGAAAAACAAACTATCAAAGCAGAGATGTTGAGAGAGACGTTGCGAGGAACCATGAGCAGCCATAAAATTTAGTGGTCTCTCTCTCTTTAGCCCTCTTAAGGCCAGTTTTGATGGAGGCTTAAAGTTTCTTTTACTTAATTTTAGCTTAATTTACCCGTTCATAAAAAATTAATTAATAAATACTTATATCTTACGCATATCTGTTAGAAGTCTTGGAATTTTTGGGCTGATTTAATGTTAATCCTATTTTTTGAGAAACAACACCATAATCGCTCTTTTTTTTCTTTTTTCTTTTTTTTGATAGGAACAAATAATCGCTTTTATTCAACTGCTACTAAATCCAAGACAGTAAAATATTAATCCTCTTTGTTCTTTTCACTCATTGAAAAAATTTCCAAAATATATGTGACATAGATATATATTTAGTTTGGGTTCATATGTTCTACTCTTGTTCTCTTAATGGGTACATAGATGATAGATCTGGGCATAGTAATGATTACGGCAACGCATATACGTGATGTGAAGCCTAATACGACCATTCAATGTTCACTCATATTCGAATTGGGCATTTACATGTGATATCAAAGCACATTGACATGGCTTGCACAAGAACGAGTGACAAATTCGTGATTGGGCGGCGTGTGGTGGAGAGTCGATCGGGCTGTTTATTCAGCTCCTAACAATCTCTGTCTGGAGATGGTAGCGTTTCATGCACTTCTAAAAAATTACAATATAGAGTGAATAGGGTTTTCGGTTGTAATTGTGTGTTAGTACCTATTCTCTCTACTCGAACAAAATATGATGTGATGATGCTGTTTCCAGGGAAGTTAAACATGGGTTTCAAAACGAATCCTTATTTAATTCAGTATTAATTTGTATAAATTCCTTTGTAGTTTGTAAATAATTTGCGGTCAGAAAAATGCTAATACTATTACAAATTTTACTATAAAAAGTTTACAACCTTTTTTGACAATGAAAATTATTAACTGTAATAACATTGTGGGGTCAGAGAATTTGTGACCCCAGTCCACTTTACATTAGGGTCTAAGGCCCGAGCCGAGGAGAGGCATTGCCGAGGACATACAATGAAAGTCCAAATAGCCTTGAGATGTAGCCGAGGATGATTCTGTCCTCGGCATCCCAAAGCGCTCCTGAAAAAAAGGGTAAGTACGGTATAGAAACAGTTTAGAGAAAAGCCGAACACCTCCACATTGATGGAGAAAGGACCCCTGGACAATATAGTGACAAAGGACAAATGAAAGGCTGCCATTACTGCAATTAAATACTCTGCGCCTGACAGATCAATGCTTTTCAGCTTTTACAACCATCCCCAACCACTTTGGGTATGGGCTGATGGGACAAGTATCAGCCCTGGAACGCTGAACCTACACGTGGATGTTGGAAGAAGGGTAAAAGCTAGTATAAAAAGAAAAGAGAAGCAATTCAGGGAAGGGGGGGACAAATCATCTCCCAAACCATGGGGGGACAAATCGTCTCCCAGACCATGGAGCCCTAAAAAAGGAGAACAATAAGAACATGAAGCTCCTCGGACAAGGTCTAAGGGCCGGAGCCACTCAAATCGTATCGAAAAAAAGTCTTGCTAGACATGCTAGGTTTACCTTTGTGTAAATTTCTATAGAAACCCTGACTAACCACTGTCCGGTGACCAAGGTCTAGCCTTTCAGCCCACGCTCTACAAATTTTATTGTTTGGGCCTTTAACGTACGAATCCAAGACCAGTTTGGGATCGTTACGAATTGAGTCCTCACAATTGGCGCTGTCTGTGGGAAAGGCTTGTGCGTTGGCACAGGCGGTGGTTCAAGCTCCTATCAAACAAAGGCCTGCGAAAGCCCCTCCATCACTTCCAGCAACTCGTTGTTGTTGCCCTAATATAAAGTTCAACTAGGGGCTACGCTTCGAAGCACCAGTGACACGGGCAGTTCTAGGGGCTTCCAACATCAAGTCAACGTCCCACCCTTTGGCCGAGGGGCTAGTCCTCGAAAACTTAAAGAAAATCTAAGTTTTGGACAAAACCAAGATATTGCATGGTCCTCGGACTCAAAACTATGGGGAAACCAACTACTTAAAGAAAATATAAGTTTTGGACAGAACCAAGGTATTGCATGGTCCTCGAACTCAAGCCTATAGGGAAACCAATTACTTAAAGAAAATCTAAGTTTTGAACAGAAGCAAGGTATTGCATGGTCCTCGGACTTAAACCTATGGGGAAACCAACTACTTAAAGAAAATCTAAGTTTTGGACAGAACTAAGGTATTGCATGGTCCTCGGACTCAAACCTATGGGGAAACCAACTACTTAAAGAAAATCTAAGTTTTGGACAGAACCAAGGTATTGCATGGTCTTCAGACTCAAACCTATGGGGAAATCAACTACTTAAAGAAATTATAAGTTTTGGACAGAACCAAGGTATTGCATGGTCCTCAAACTCAAGCCTATGGAGAAACCAACTACTTAAAGAAATTATAAGTTTTGGACAGAACCAAGGTATTGCATGGTCCTCGGACTCAAGCCTATAGGGAAACCAACTACTTAAAGAAAATATAAGTTTTGAACAGAACAAAGTATTGCATGGTCCTCGGACTCAAACTTATGGGGAAACCAACTACTTAAAGAAAATCTAAGTTTTGGACAGAACCAAGGTATTGCATGGTCCTCGGACTCAAGCCTATAGGGAAACCAACTATTTAAAGAAAATCTAAGTTTTGGATAGAACCAAGGTATTGCATGGTCTTCGGACTCAAACCTATGGGGAAACCAACTACTTAAAGAAAATCTAAGTTTTGGACAAAACCAATGTATTGCATGGTCCTCGGACTCAAGTCTATGGGGAAACCAACTACTTAAAGAAATTATAAGTTTTAGACAGAACCAAGGTATTGCATGGTCCTCGGACTCAAGCCTATGGGGAAACCAACTACTTAAAGAAAATATAAGTTTTGGACAGAACGAAGGTATTGCATGGTCTTCGGACTCAAACCTATGGGGAAACCAACTACTTAAAGAAAATCTAAGTTTTGGACAGAACCAAGATATTGCATGGTCCTCGGACTCAAGCCTATAGGGAAACCAACTACTTAAAGAAAATCTAAGTTTTGGATAGAACCAAGGTATTGCATAGTTCTCGGACTCAGACCTATGGGAAGATTAGCCATTAGAAAATGGATTAAGTCCTAGACAAAATGGAAGTCCCGACCTATCCTCGGATCCCCAGCTCCAAGGGAACTAATGCAAACGAGTGTTTAGGTCCGGTACAGTCATACCTCGGTCCTCGGACCGGATGCGAAAAATGGTTAAGGCTATGAACGTTGTTAGGAATGTGGCAAAGCACCCTAGTACTCAGCGACCCTCTCAGATAGTTCATTTTGGGTTACCCATCCTCGGATGATCGCCTCCTACGCAATACAGAGCATTCAACTGTTATCTCGGTTAGTCTTATATGTATAACCTTTTTCAGGTCGGCATTATTGTGCCTGTTAGTCTCAATAAGTTCAAAATAATAGTTTTTTGTTAACAGGAGTTTCGGCCCTAAGTATCGTTTAGAATAAAAAAATAGCACATCCATTCACAATATAACTATTGCAGAAAAGAAAGAATACTTAGAATAAAATAAAGTCATCTTTTATTAATACAAATAAATAGTACAGCGTACAATGAGGGGCTTAAGCAAACCTATACCAGAAGCTAACTACAAAAGTAAAAAGAAAAGCAAAAAGGAAAAAGATACAAGGGAACGATAAATCCTTCAAAATTCTGTTCTTGTGGCGACTAAGCATGTCAGGATGGCCCCTTTGATGGAAAGGGAGAAGAAGCAGAAGAAGAAACAGAAACACCAGGATGTCCCCAGTGATGAAAGAGAAGAAGAAGCGGAGGTAAAAAGAGGCACCAACGAAGGAAGAGAGGAAGAAGCGGGGATGCCTAGTCCCCGTACCAACTCTGACTCCCATCAGGCAAGTGCCATATTAGCAGCGCTTGAGAGAGAGCGGATGGTACCGATGATGAGAAACCCCAGTGCTGTCGCACCAAAAATCTGATGCGACCAATACTTGCTTCGGATTTTGGCTGAAGGCCAAGGAGGCTTCTTTCCCGCCTTCTCAAGGGGGAGAAATGTCTTGGGTCTCTGTCTCCCTTGTCCTGACCGAGCCATCTTGAGTCTCGTAGAGACCCAATGTTTCTGGAGAGGGTGTGGTCCTTTCACCCCCATCTTCGCCTCAACCATATCACTCCCTAAGGCTTAAATCCCACTAGCGGTGAGGACTTTGAGCACAACTGGTGGTTTAGGAATTTGAAAAGATTGAGGGGTTTGTACGTAAAGGAAATGACCTCCTACCTTACTTCTTATATGAAAGGCAAGTCTGATGGCATTTAATCTGTACAAATTTCCAAGAAAAGCTACAAACGAGATAATTCCCACTCAACTCCCAACGCCATCTACAACCGTTGGATTGGCGTTGCCTTGTAAAGGGAACTTATTAAAGACGCGCCTCGTACACTGAAACGGCAGAAGCACGACGTGAGTAAAACTAAAGGAATGTCTCATAACTGGGGGCATTTCCCAAGCAAATGAAAAGACACCGACATTAATGAAGGACAAAGCTGGGCAAGCCGTGATATAAGCCCGACATCACCAAAACCCTCCTCCCCGACCAAGGGGTCGGGCAGCAGGATTTTGAGGGGCTATTGTGGGGCCAGAGAATTTGTGACCCCAGCCCACTTTACATTAGGGCTCAAGGCCCGAGCCGAGGAGAGGCATTGCCGAGGACATACAATGAAAGTCCAAATAGCCTTGAGATGTAGCCGAGGATGATTCTGTCCTCGGCATTCCAAAGCGCTCCTGAAAGAAAGGGAAATACGGTATAGAAACAGTTTAGAGAAAAGCCGAACACCTCCACATTGATGGAGAAAGGACCCCTGGACAATATGGCGATAAAGGACAAAGGAAAGGCTGTCATTACTGCAATTAAATACTCTGCGCCTGACAGAGCAATACTTTTCAACTTTTACAACCACCCCTAACCACTTTGGGTATGGGCTTATGGGACAAGTATTAGCCCTGGAACGCTGAACCTACACGTGGACGTTGGAAGAAGGGTAAAGGCTAGTATAAAAAGGAAAGAGAAGCAATTCAGGGTGGGGGGGACAAATTGTCTCCCAGACCATGGGGGGACAAATCGTCTCCCAGACCATGGAGCCCTAAAAAAAGAGAACAATAAGAACATGAAACTCCTCCGACGAGGTCTAAGGACCGAAGCCACTCAAATCGTATCGGAAAAAAAGTCTTGCTAGACATGCCAGGTTCACCTTTGTGCAAATTTCTATAGAAACCCTGACTAACCACTATCCGGTGACCAACGCCTAGTCTTTCAGCCCACGTTCTACAAATTTTATTGTTTGGGCCTTTAACGTACGAACCCAAGATCAGTTTGGGATCGTTACGAATTGAGTCCTCACAAACATAATATAAATCCATGCCAAAATTTAATTAATTTTTTTTTTTTGACTAGTAACGCCCTAATTTGTAAGATTTATGTTCTAATATATTTAATATGACACTTTGTAGTAAAAGTTATAAAAATTTTAGCATTTTTCTATTCTTTAATTGCTAACTAGTTGTGGGAACCAATTTGTTCAACCGGTAAAATCTCATCATTAGATAAGAAATCTAGAATGTCGACATATGATTTTACATGTGGATATTGTGTAAACTATTTTACGTAGTAAAAGAAAGAGCAATTATAAAGATGTGGATATATATCTAACTCTACAAAATGTGGATATTGTATAAACTACTATACATAAAGATAAAGTAGCGTAAAACCTCCATTAGTGCCAACTGCTTCTGGAGATCCAAAATCCTCCAATAGGTCAAGTTGTATGGCTTTAAGTTTTTAACTTTTAAACATGCAGGAGGTTGGGTGAATATAATGGTCTAATTTAATATTACTTACTCTAAATCATTATAAATCATCATTTATGTTATAATTTTTAAAATGATAAATAATGACAAATTTAATTATTTAATCATTATTCTAATAATATGATATAGACTTCACCACATACTTCCAACTATTCTCATGTCAAGCGTTAAACTTATAGCATTCACTCCATGATAATTGTTTTTTATCATAAAATCAAGATACAATTGATTTTTGGTATAAGTGGGTTCAAATCCCAAATTTATTATACAAAGATAAAATATTTTATTAATTGAGTTGATTGAAACTCGCACAAAAATAGTTTACTAGAGATTATAATCAAGAACTATAAAATATGAGCAAGACTACAACATCTATGTAAACTTACAAAAACAATATTATATAGTAGAGAAAATATATGGACATAATTTTTGTGTTACAACTCTAATATGACAGATTGTAAGTGGTAGGGAAAAAAAAATAAGTCCATGTAAATGTATAGGCAATCACTTACAATCTACCAAATAAAAATAATGGGAAAAATTATAGAATAGAAGTTGTGGTTCTAGCACTTAATCTATAATATTATCAATTTTGCACTAAATCCTTGAAAAGGAACATAACATAACAAATGATCTACTATTGAAACTTAAATTTTAGTGTCACCTGAATACGGAGTATTAAACCAAAAAAAAAAAAAAAAAACTACGTTATCAACAGAAAACCCATTGATCACATGAATGACTTGAAAGCTCACATCAAATTTCAAACTACGACTATTAGTCATTGGATGACAGAGTTTATTAAATTGGGGAAATTACCTCATTATTCTACCAAAGAAGATGGTACTTATCGTGGTCCTGATAGAATTGAAGGCACTAATGGATTAGTATCGCCAGCGTATACTTCTTGGTTATCTATTCCATCACTCATGCTAGGTGAAGGTGGATTCAAGAAGAAATAACCTAAGTCATGCTCAACGTTCACAACACCCTCCAAAACCTTAATCAAGATGGACATAGAAGGCCTCTTTGTAAAATCATTTTGCAAGCACCATGCTGCAACCCTCATCGTATTCACAACTTCTGCTCCATGTAATCGCATATCTTTACTGTACTTATCAACCAAATCCAACAATTGTTCATCTTCAATTTTTTTCTTGAATAGATCAAGTAGATGCATTGCTTCCTCTGGTTGAGACCGATCAATATTTTTTCTTCCACATAATATCTCTAAGAGCACCACTCCAAAACTATAAACGTCTACTTTTTCTGTAATTCTGAACTTAACCATTCTGGAGCCATATAGCCTGGAGTTCCTCTCATGATTGTCATAACTTGACTTTGGTCACGGTCGACTAGTTTGGATAACCCAAAATCAGAGACTTTTGCATTAAAATTCTCATTTAAAAGAATGTTTTGGGGTTTAATATCCAAGTGGACTATCTTCTGCCAGCATTCCTCATGTAAATAAGTTAGCCCCCTTGCTATGTCAAGAACAATCTTCATTCTACACTGCCAGTCAAGCAAAATCCCAAGATTTTTGTCAAACACCCATCTATCTAGAGATCCATTAGACATGTACTCATAAATAAGAAGCCAATGAGATTTTTCAGCACAAAATCCAATCAGTCTCACTAAATTAAAATGATGAATGTTGCCAATTGTCTCAACTTCAGCTAAAAATGATTTCTTGATTTGATTTAAACCATCTAGACGCTTCACAGCAATTTTAGTGCCATCAATTAAAATTCCTTCAAAAACTGTGCCAAATCCACCGGCACCAAGCTTCTTGTTGAAATTTTCTGTCATGGCTTGCAAATCATCATAAGAATATCTTGTGGGCATTCCTGGTAAATGATCCAAATAATACTCCTCACCTTCGTCAGCACTTCTCTTCTTCCAAAATAGGAAAACAAAGCTTCGAATCAAAAGAAACAGACCAAATACGATGCTAGATCCCGCAATTATTTTATGCCGTCGAACACTTTGTGCCTTATTCTGCTCCTTAACATCCTGCACCTCAATGCATATTTTAAAGCGACCTCGAGAATATGGGAGTTCTTCTGGAATGGTCATCATCATTGAATAGACTTGGGTTTCCAAATAGCAATCCCCGGTTGATGGCTTACTCCTAAATTTATAATAATAAATAGCAGCTTTGCACGAACACCGTTTTTGGCATTCCTCTTTACATTTGTCTAAAGTTATATTTCGATGGTCTGGTTTTATATCATCTGGGTCTTTTGCTCTAAAGCGAAAGTACGTGATGTTCTCCATCTCCAAAAAAGTATGACCATCTTTAGCTTCACAGGACAAGTTAGTAACCGGGATGCATCCTTGGTCAGGCTCCCTTTCTTCGATTAGCTTAAAATAGCTTCTCCATTTCTATTTTTTTCTAGAGGACAAGTACACTGGTTACAGCTATCGTGTTTGTTTTCACAAACACCATAGTTGCCGCAAGCTGTAGGGAACTCACAGCTATAAAGTCGTGTTGCCAGAAGAATGTCATCCCCGGAGTTCGGACGGAAAGCATAGACTCTCAAGTGGCCGTCATTCTCAAATCTCGCGTACCGCGCTTCTGATGCTAAACGACCAGGTAATCCTAAATTCTTGAGAAACCCCTTTTGAATTTGAATTTAACAAAACAATGCTTCCATTCCGAAATTGAATACCTACGATATTTTTTTTTGAGAAATGGATACTTGCTGATATAAATTAAGCCAAGGATGAAGAATCATCCAATACAAAAGATATAATATCTGATGGAACACACTCCAGCCAGATAAGAGAAGAAAAAAATTGTCTCGCTCGCTGGGCTAAGGCGTGGGCGACCACATTACCTTGCCGACGTACGTGAGCAAAAGAAATACTCCGGAAAGAGTTTGATAGGTATGTAATATCCTGTATGAGATGCCCGCCACGAGAATTCTCCATACCGGTTCGCCTTAAGGAATTTACCACAGACTCAGAATCACCCTCACATATAAATTGATCAAACCCGGACTCAGCGGTAAAACTTACGGCACCCCTGGCAGCGAGGAGTTCAAGGATTTCCACAGATGGAGGTTTCACAATCTGCTCAGATAAGGCAGCTAACACCCGGCCCTCACTGTTACGGACTACCACCCCAATACCGGCCATATTAGATTCCGCAAACATGGCACCATCATAGTTAGTTTTTACTGAACCTGCACCAGGAGGTTGCCAACTGGTAGGAGAAGCTCTGCGCCTGATGGAATGGTGGCTGTCCAGCTCCCTGAACTCACAGAGGTAGTTTTTGGCAAACTCAACGATATTGCCAATAGGCAGGGGATTATCACAGAGGCGCGCTTTGTTCCTTTGATACCAGATTGACCACGCCGTAACAGCAAATAGCGGAAGCAGAAGTGGTTTGGTCTGGATTTTTTGAAGAACTTCCGAGAAAGAAGCAGGGGCCGTTACACTCCTGTCTACCCAACCGAAATCTGACCCCCAAACCACTTGGATGCCATTGCAACTCCAAAGAGCGTGCACAACAGACTCCGAATCTCCAAGACAGCGAGCACAGACCGATTCCTGAAGGATTTTTCGTTTCATGAGGTTGTCTTTTGTGGGCAGCGAGTTGGAGCAAGCTTTCCAGAGAAAGTGCTTGATCTTCCCAGGCACCTTCAGCTTCCAAATGGATTTCCAGAAGCTTTTCTGGGAGTCTGAAACTTGAGGCCGATTCATATCAAAATTATGGAGCTCGCACAGGAGTTTATAACCAGTCTTTACCGAATAGCATCCCGATTTTTCAGTTTTCCAAACCAAAGAATCGGATTGAGGAGTAGAACACAGGGGAATAGATTTAATGAGACATGCATCAGGTGGAAAAAAGCACCGGTCAATGAGGTTGGTATTCCACCATCCTGTAGCAGAGTCAATCAAAGAATCAACAGTGGACTCCGGTGTTAGATGAACAGCAGGAGAACAAATTCGCCCATCAGAATTAGGGAGCCAAGCATCTTTAAAAATCCGAACAGATTCACCACTGCCTACTCTCCAGAAGGCTCCCTTGTTAATTAAGTCTCTAGACCACAAAATACTTTTCCATGCAAAAGAGCCCGTAGAATCCTTAGCATCAAAAATTGAGCAACTTGGGAAATACTTTGCCTTGAACACTTTATAAAAAAGAGACTCCTTATCATGAATCAATATCCACACCTGTTTAGCCAACATGGCTTTATTGAATTTACAAAGGTCTTTGAAACCAAGGCCCCCCTCACTCTTCGGTTGACACAAGACCTCCCACTTTTTCCAATGAATTTTTCTCCTATCACCCCTTTGACCCCACCAGAACTTCTGAATGAGCATCTCAATGTCTTGACAAAGCCCAATAGGAAGTCGAAAACAACTCATTGCAAACGTAGGGATGGCTTGAACCACCGCCTTTAAAAGAACTTCTTTGCCCGCTTGCGACAATAATTTCTCCTTCCACCTTGGACTTTACCCCACACCCTATCCTTAATGAAATTTAAGCTCGCCTTTTTTTTCCTCCCAACCACCGTCGGTAAGCCCAAATACCTCTCATACTCCTTTATTTCGGCCACACCAAGCAAATTTTTTATTTCTTCCCTTGTGTCACTAGATGCATTGCAGCTGAAAAAGAGGGTCGTTTTATCCGAGTTAATTTTTTGACCGGATGCACATTCATATTTCCCCAATATCTCCTGAATTTTTTCCACATCTCCCACCCTAGCTCGGCAGAATAATACACTATCATCCGCAAAAAAAAGATGCGAGATTTTTGGACCATTTCTGCAAAGGGAAACCCCCTCAATATGCTTGTTGTCCACTGCATGCTCAATTAGCCCATTTAAACCTTCAGAACATATTAAAAAAAGGTAAGGGGAGAGAGGGTCACCCTGTCGAATGCCTCGAGTTGGCACAATATGACCTTTAGGTTCGCCATTGACTAAGATCGAATAGGATACAGACTTTATGCACTCCATAATCCATCCTATCCACTTCCAGTCGAAGCCCATTTTTTCCATGATCTTCTGCAGAAACACTCATTCCAACCGATCGTATGCTTTACTCATATCCAATTTTAAAGCCAAATGGCCCATTTTTCCCGTTCTTTTTCTTTTCATGTGATGCAACGTCTCAAATGCCACCAAGATGTTATCGGATATGGCTTTGTCCGATTGAAAGGCGCTCTGAGATTCTGAGATGATATGGGGTAGCACTTTCTTCAACCTATTTGCCAAAACTTTCGAAACAAGCTTATACAAAATATTACATAAAGCAATAGGACGGAATTCAGTGACAAATTCGGGGCTTTTTACCTTGGGAATTAAAGTAATAAAAGTGTGATTCAAACCTGATTCAATTGAATTCGAATTTAGACAAGAAATCACAGCTTTAACTACATCGTCCCCAATGCTCTCCCAATAATGTTGGAAAAAGATTGGCGGCATTCCATCCGGACCCGGAGCTTTTAATGGAGCCATTTGCTTCAGTGCTTTCTCCACCTCATCCTTTGAGAAATCTCTGGTAAGACAATTATTCATATCATCGGACACCACCTTCTTTGTATGTTGGACAACTTCCTCCAAGTCATGCGGATTAGAGGAAGTAAAAAATTGGTTATAATGTTCAATAATCATCTCCGAAACTTTTTCTTCACCTGAAACTATTCTGCCCCGAGAGTCCCTGAGTTTCGTAATGTTGTTTCTCCTGAAACGTTGAGACGCCCGGTTATGGAAATAGCTCGAATTTTTATCCCCAGAGATCATCCAGTGCACATGACTACGCTGCTGCCACATTTTTTCTTCCACTCTAAGGAATTCTGCCACTTCAGATTTTAATTGAAGAAAAAACTCCACACTCCCTCCTTTCGTTGCATCCTCCTCTACTAGTTTTAGATTCTTTTTTTTCTCTGCCAATGCACTAACCACATTACGAAAAGAATTTTTACGCCAAACACGCAGCTGAGTTCTGCATGTATCGACATTCATCATCACTTTGGGCATAGGTGGTTCCGAGGAGATAGTCTTCCAGGAGTTTTTCACTGTGTCATGGCAGCCTTGCTCTTCTAACCATATATTTTCAAAACGCCAGGGGCGTTGAGGTTTTAAGTTAATCCCATCGGGAAGGACCAAAATAAGATTGTGGTCCGATGAAGCACACACGAGAGTTTTCACTTTTGTTGCAGGAAAAAGATTAAACCAATCTGTTGTGCACACAGCCCTGTCTAACCTCTCCCAAACAATACCCCCATCCGGATAAGTTTTGTGCCACGTAAATTTACAGCAGACAAAGCCAAGATCAAACAACCCACATTCATCTAACGCTTCACGGAACTTCAGCATTTGACCATAAGGTCTCAACCGACCACCCACCTTTTCCTGCGACTTCAGAAGTTCATTAAAGTCACCTCCAACCAGCTATGGTACTGAGAAACGATTATTTAGCTCTCGCAACAAATCCCAAGATTCTATACGAAGCTGGGTTTCAGGAGCACCGTAAAAACCGGTAAAGCGCCATACATTCACTTTTCCACCATTGAACAAGACGTCAATATGATTATGAGATGAGGACATTACCTGCACGTCAACATCCTTCTTCCAAAACAACACCAAGCCACCACCTCGAGTTAACCGAGAAACTCCATGGTGATGACCAAAACGAAGCGAATCACGTAAACCAGATAGCCTAACCTCATCCAACCATGTTTCGGCTAAAAACACCGCCGTAGGATCTTGTGCCCGGACTATATCGCCAAGCTCTTGAACTGTCTGCCGGTTCCCAAGTCCGCGACAGTTCCAACATAGAAGATTCATAATTCCCGGCGGAGTTGCTCCGCAACCTCCGCCGATCCTATTGATGAAGTAACCATCGTGCTCTGTTTTTCTGCTACTTCCCCTGTTTTTTGTTTTTTTTTCCTTCACTGCATTTGCTTCCTCTCGGGCCTGGTCTTCTCTTATTTTGCGTTTTGGGCCTTCACTCCCATAGGGTGCTTCCTCCATTAACTCAGAACTGATCCTACTTAAAAGTCTAGTCCATTGGCCTTTTTTTCCTTCCTTTTTTGGGCCCAGCCCAACTCCCTCTTTATTTGTTCTGCCCGGCCCAGCCAAGCCTTTTTTAATATCAGCTTTTGCTCTTATACTGCTGTTCGCTGCACCCTCCAACCGCACCGTCCCTCTGCTCTGACAGCTTTCATCTTTTTGTAGTTGTGAACCTATTTGTCCCTCTAGGCCCCCTACTTTCTCGCATGGGACATTATCAAACTTTTGAATGTCACTGTCAATTTCCTGCAGTTTTGCCAGGAACGGGTCTCCTTCAGCGTATGTTCCCATGCTGGTTGGAAGAAAAATAGAGTTTAATGTCATGGGTAAGTGTTCCGCTTCACCCAACGCGACTCTACCTCCACTAGTATTCACGTCGCTGTCAATGGTTTGGTGTGCGATAGCTGGTGGTGAGGAAGAGCCAGCTTTACCTTGCCATTCTGTCGTCAAGTCCACATCAGTCCGCGCTCTCGATGCAGCCAGAGGCTCAGTGGCATTTAATGCATCCCCCGTCAGTATCGAGGCTTCCGTTTCGGCTTGTTCTCCAGAGGGAAGATGGCCAGATTTTTCCGGTGCTGATGAAGTATCCGTTTGGGTTCTTGCGTTCGCCTGTGACCTCTCCCCACTTGATTTCTGACCCCCTCTGTCTTCAAAGAAACTCGATACATGAACAACTGATTTTTTGATGTTACCTATCTGAGAAGCTCGCATAAAAGGTCCAAATTGTTTATCCTAGGATTTAAGAGAACCTTTGCTTTCTATCCACAGGTGGCAATCTTTCTCATCGTGATCCAGGCGCCCACACCAGTAACATATGATGGGTAATCTTTTGATATTGATATCATAATATGATGTAGTATTTAAAGAATAATAGAGTTGAGGAGGATTAGAATTGATATAAGCAAAAATCCCTTCACTTGTGATATTGAGCGAAAACAATCCTCCTTTACTAGTGAGGCTCTTCCCTACCAGCAACTTTTGCTCAAGAAACAGTGTGTCCGTTGGGTGTTCATGAGACTGCCAAATTGTTTTATTATTTTCATCCAAGAACGTGAGGTTGCATGTGTGAGTTAACTTCAGGCTAGCCACAAATTTGTTGGTGATGTTTGCGAACCAGACTTCAGTTCCATCAGCATTTCGTAACACCAAACCTCTTTTGTTCGTGAACTGCCAAGTCGCATCAGCGCTGACCGGATTATTTGGGTTAGCAGACCATACTACATGTGGACCCAAACGTGTATATACCGTCCCGGTGTCGTCTTCGTCATAATAAAGAACGAAAGTGGCAAAGAGAAAACTGTTACACGAGTGATTATAACAGATGAAGCCACAACCACAACCATATCCCAAAAAGGAAATCTCGGGTACGGTTACATTTACACTGACAAGTATGCTTCTCGCAATTGATCCATCATCGAACTTCACAGTATTATTGGGAGCAGAAAAACTGGTGTTCCATGAAGTAGAAGAATTTGGACTCAGAAAACCGCGAGGTAATGCCGTCCCTATGGTGCGAAAAGGTGTTAAGAAAAGAGCAAGAAGGTAAAGAAGAAAACCATAGCAAGCCCAGCTGCTGCTTATACCCATACTGTCTGTAACAGGTATACAGTGCTAGAAGAAAGAAAGGCAAAGAGGGCAAGGAAAACCGGATAGAATGACAAGCATCAGTAATGAGACACTTTTTTTTTTTAATGAAATTCTCTATTTTGCTGCAGGAAAGTTGAAACGTGATCCTCGCTGTTACCTTCTTTCTTTTTTTTTCTTTTCACTTTTTAAATTTACGCCGAGTCTATTTTTTGGCCCCAGTAATTTTTTGTTACTATCAGAACATCTGTTAGTTTCTCAATAGCAATGCTTAACATGCACCTGGGGAAATTGTGAGATCATTAGCTTACATTAATCATCCACAATGGAAGATACAACATTATTAAAATAACTAGAGTTAGCTTTTTATTTTTTTGATCAAAAGAATAACTAGAGTTAGCTAGAAGATACACAATAGCTTTACATCAAACTCCATTTCTAGAGCTGTTAACTGAAGGTTTTGGAACAAAATAAGACCATCCCTTAATGCCCATAACTTTGCGAAGAAGCTAGTGGTGATTCCAATTTTACTTGAGAATCCACCAAGCCATCCACCCAGCTCATCTTGCACAACACCTCCACATATTCCAGGGTTACCAAGACAAGAGCCATCACTGTTTAGCTTAGCCCATCCCATGCAAAGCTTTTCCCACTAATACGCCTCACAACCTGTCCAACTGCAGCTCTGTGGGAGTACTGTGCACAATGGATAAATTCAATATCTCTTTGAAGGTGATCTTCCAGGAGGGATGATTAGGAACCTTACTATATTCCACTTTGCTGTTTTTTCCACGCCAATCTTGGAGATTACAAGAGAAAAAATCACTATCAAAATTGTTAATTTCCAACTGGTTCCAATTTGTCTTCACAACATCACAGGCCCTTAATGCATGAATGATCATTTCCAGTTCTCTTCGGCAAAGGGCGCAGATTGTGTCATTGACGATACCTCTTGCCATTAAAAAACAATCCTTTAAATCTATGCTATCATGGAGATACATCCACACAAAAACTTGAATTCGAGGAAGTATATTAATTTTCCAAATCCACTTACCCATAAAATTAAACATAGAAAATAACATGTTTGAGAAGTAGGATACTGTTACAAAATGTGTTAATATTAGACAAAGTTCACTTGTGGGTCCAGTCCTGCTGTACTAGCTATAATGCCCTTGCCCTTAACTCTTTATTGTGCTAATATTATTAGACCCGATGATTTGTGCCTCTATATATAAGCCTGTGTCCGTAAAGTTGAACGTGTACTCTATATATATATAAAGAGAAAAGAGAGGAGAGGAGCTAGGTCCATCTCTAACCAACTTTTGAATAAGAAGCTCAATTGGGAAGAGAAGAAATGGCAATAAGCCAAATATATTCAATTGCTCAATTGTTCTTTTACAAATGAATTTGTTATAAGCTTGTTATGCAGTTGGGGCCCTATATTCAAAACATATTAAAAATTATATACAGCTACAAACCAAATCGTGAAAATGTTAATAATGATGTTATTATTTGCCTTCTACAAATTATCAAGATGGAAGCAAATCTTTTGAAGTGCTGGTATTTAACTATTTATGACTATGTGATGCACAGCTTAACCACCAATAATTATATCTCACCTAAAAATTAATTTGATAAGCTATTAGTTTGGACAGTCATTCAAATTAATTTCTTTGTATAAGCTATTAGCGGCAATAATATTCTTGCCTTAATTAAATTAAAATGTTAAGTGATATTGGTTTCATTAAAAAAAAAAAATCATGAAAAAAAATGTTAAGTGATATTGGAGGAGTCTTTAGTATACTCTTGTAGTTTGAATTTGATTATGATGGAATCAAGATTCATCTTCGTTAGCTTATCTAATTTTCAAGCTGTTTTATAACTTTAGTTTCTGTCTTCTCTGTAAATGGGGTAAGGCCGCAAGGCTACCAAGACCAATTGGCAACTGGACCTTAAAAAGCATATTTTTCTGTTGGTAGAAGTAATATCATTCTTAAGGTTTATCACTATGAAGGTCGTTTTCCTCAATCAAATTATATATATTAGTGTGTAATCTAAGCATATGCACAGATACAATTAAATATAATCAAAAGTATATGTTTCAAATTATATATATATATAGATTGTGTGTTTTTGTTTTTTGTTTTTTGAGATGTCAATATATATATATATATATATTCAAATTCTCTTTTACTAATTAGATTTTGTATAGTTAATTTTTTTTTTTTTTTAATGAATACTTACGAAGATTTTCTAAAGCCACCACACAATGAGCTGGAGCTTGTTGTAGAGAGGGAAAATTCTTGACCTATCACAAGCTGACACGTCACATTACCAAATCCACAAAATACAGCCAATTACAAAGCACCATGTATTGCTGTTAGGTTTTGCTATCACTATTCAGAAGCCAACGGAAAGTTGCCAAGTGTCATGCAAAAACCAATCACACATCAGCATACATGTAAGCGATGACACAAGTAGCCTCGCACGTGTAAGCGATGACACAAGTAGTCTAGCACTTGTAAGCGATGACACAAGCGAACCAATCAGGCTGTGACATGTGTCACCAATCAGACTCTGCCACGTGTTGCTCACCCACCTCCAAACTCCTATAAATAGAAGCCTTCCTAAGACATTTAGGAGGACCAAGATTCAGAAGTGAAGAAGCTCTGCAAAGATCAAGCCTTAAAGCCTTCAAGAACTTCAACCCCAAGATCGGAGAACATTCGAAGCAGAATCATCCAGATCATTTGCCTAGATCCTAAAGTTTGCGGGAATCAAGCCAAAAGTGTCCGAAAACATCAACAAATCACAAGTCAGTGAAGCTCTACGGATCCAAGCCTCCAAAGCCCCGAAGAACTTCCACCACAAACCTTAGAAGACGAAGAATATACGAAGAACACGAAGAACAAAGGATTTCTAACAAGCTCATAGCCAGAGATTCATTGTAATTCCGTTTCAGCAATCTTCGATCCATCCCTCAACCAAATTGAAGGATATTTTGTGTTCAAGTCAAAACCACATTACCACAAATCCAATCAATAAGTCTTGCACGGAGATCGAATCAGAGGATCACTCTTTTGTAATTTCAGAGAATTGTACTACGCAATCATCAATACAAATTCGCATTTGTGAAACTATTTTGCTTGTTTGATTTATTTCAAACTAGAAATTTAGTCGCTTACAAATTCTGGCACGCCCGGTGGGACATCTCTGCCTCTCATCTCTTTCTCCTTCAAAAGAAAAGAAATTTGACATCATTTTGCTACTAGCTTCAATGGCCTCTAGCAAGAATGTCCGAAAATCAGTGGTTGATGATTCCAGTGCTGATGAGTATGTCGGCCTAATCACTCGTAGTCGGTCCAAAGCTCTTGATCGACTCCAACCTCAACCAACCCAAGAAAGCCAACCTCCTGCTGTCATCTCTCTGGACTTTCTTGCAAATAGGAAAGCTACCGCTAAAGATTCATCTACCTCGAAAGATTTGGAGATCAGTAATGAATCATCCCCAACAAAGACCTTTTCTATCAACTCTTCACCCGTGATGAGAAACTTAAGGAGTGAAGTACCTTTGACTCATCCTGTTTCATCATTTTCTCCATCATCTATAGAGGTCATGCCAGTAATGATGACTAACACCTCTACCATGGAAGAAAAGATGGCTGAAATGGAACAAAGGGTCATCCTTCTCACAAAGGCACTTGAAGAAAAGGACGTCAAAATTGCAACCCTAATGAACAAGCTGGAGGTACAAGATTCGGGTGAATCAAGTCTTGGCCCTGAGCACCCACCTGGCTTTACCTTCAAAGGAGAAAACGCCAGGGGTGATAAAGGAAAAGGAGGTGAAGGCACTTCTCAACATGGACATTCCACCTCAATGGCCTCGATATCTGTCCAACAACTGCAGGACATGATTACAAATACCATTCGGGCACAATATGGAGGTTCTTCTACAAGTTCTCTCATATATTCCAAACCTTATACAAAGCGCATTGATAACATGAGAATGCCAAATGGGTATCAACCTCCCAAGTTCTTGCAATTTGATGGCAAAGGAAACCCTAAGCAACACATTGCTCACTTTGTAGAAACTTGTGAGAACGCAGGGACTCAAGGAGGCCTCTTTGTAAAGCAGTTTGTCCGTTCACTAAAAGGGAATGCCTTTGATTGGTACACAGACTTAAAGCCCGAGTCAATCGATAGTTAGGAACAACTTGAAAGGGAGTTTCTCAACCGATTCTACAGCACACGACGCACGATAAGCATGATGGAGCTTACCAATACTAAACAGTGGAAGGATGAGCCCGTCGTTGATTATATTAATCAGTGGTGTTCTTTGAGTCTAGATTGCAAAGATAGACTTTCTGAAATATCTGCTGTAGAGATGTGCATCCAAGGCATGCATTGGGGATTTCTTTACATCCTTCAAGGGATAAAAGCCCCGAACATTTGAAGAGTTGGCAACTCGTGCGCATGACATGGAATTAAGTATTTCTAGCCATGGAAATACGAAACCTCCCGTACCTGAGGAAAGGAAAGAAAGATGGGAAATAAGGAAAAATGACAGGAATGCAAAAAGTAATATCAAAGACTCAATGAGTGTCAATCTTGCCCCAGTCAAAATTTCAACAAGAAATGTGAAGGCCAATGAAAAAAGGCCCGAAGGAGGCCAGCAGCGTGAGATGCGTCGCTCATCACTTAAGGAATGGGAACAAAAGGTCTATCCTTTCCTAGATGCCGATATGCCTGAAATGCTAGAACAACTGCTCAAGTTTAAATTAATTGAATTGCCAGAATGCAAACGACCGGAAGAGATGAGAAAAGTTGATGACCCGAACTATTGTAAGTATCATCGCATCATAAGTCATCCAATCCAAAAATGCTTTGTTCTTAAAGAACTCATCCTAAAGCTAGCCAAGGAAAGGAAAATCGACTTGGATTTTAATGATGTTGCTCAGTCAAACCTTGTCACATTTTCTTGTGGGTTACCTAGTTCCATGTCTCCAACTACTAAGTAAGGGGCAAATACCACACTTATCCATTTTGGTTCTCTAGAACCGGTTCAAGTTCAGCTCTCACAAAAAACACCTAATTATAATTCAAATGATGATAAAAGGTCAACGATGAATGAGGAAGAAGGCTGGACGATGGTTACTCGCAAGAGATGGAAGAAGAAACAAGCATTCCCTCTTCATTTGATCACCCAAGAGTCCAGAAGAGCATAAAACCAGATTCAGCCTTGGCCAAAAAGAACGAGTGATAAGAGGCAAGGGAGACTGGGAACAAAAGTGTATAAAGATTTAGCACAAACCCAAAAATCTCGAAAGCTCATCACATTGGAAGAATTCTTCCCCAGAAAATTCTTTCAAAATGACTCAGCCGAGGCTATCCACACAGTCTCTCGTTGCGAAATTTAGGACGAAAAGGAGGATGTCGACCATGGTGCTCCAAAAGAGACCTTGTCATCTTTGGAGGAACTCCAATCTCAGGTCGATAAAGTTGAACCCTTGCAATCCTCTACATCACCAAAAGAAGTGCTCACCCAAGCTCTTGAGAAGCCAGAGATATACACCCCTCATACCAATACGCTTCAACAAACACAGGGATGTTACGCATGCTCTCCAGACTTAACCTTCACTGATGAGGATCTATTGTTAGGCTCTAAGCCCCACAATCGCCCACTCTATGTCTCTGGTTATGCTCGTGAACAAAGGATCGAGCGTATCCTCGTTGACGGAGGTTCAACCGTTAACATACTTCCAAAAATGACCATGAAATGACTGGGTTTTACTATGGAAGAATTATCACACAGTCGTTTGGTCATCCAAGGTTTTAACCAAGGAGGACAACGTGCAATCGGCCTGATCCACCTAGAATTGATCATTGGGGAGTTGGCAAGTAACGTCTTGTTCTACGTCATTGATGCTAAGACGACCTACAACATCTTGTTAGGACGTCCCTGGATCCATGAAAATGGAATAGTGCCATCGACCTTGCATCAATGCTTCAAGTTCTTTAAAAATGGAATAAAAAAGGCCGATGCTGATTTGAAGCCTTTTGCAGAAACTGAAGCTCATTTTGCTGATGCGAAATTTTATGCAAAAGAAGACATTTCTAGTGAGGTTCTTCCAGTTGAGATCCCGCCTATGAAAAGTAAACAGGGTGAAAAGGAGCATGTTAAATTCATCGCCAAAAAGGACATTTCTTCCCCAAAGAAAGGTCCAGAATATGAGAATGATCATTCTACTGAATCTACCAATAATTTAGTGAGAGTGGAAATCTCAACGCCTTCCAATAGCCCTCCATTCCTCCGGTATATACCATTATCACACCGCAAGAATGGACAATCACCATTCATGGAATGCCTTCAACCTACAGAAGACATGGGGAGGCCTCTTGCAAAGCTCACGGCGGAGGATGTAGCCATATTGAAAGAAAATCATGTCATGCCTTTAACTTCATACACAAATCCTTTGCCCTCGAAGCCGTAAAATGGATTCGTGAGGTCTTCGTAAAGTCCGATAGAGCATAGTATTCTACCAAGTGAGCGGACAAAAGAATGGTTCGACCCAAAGGCATATAGGCTGTTAGCCAAAGCAGGCTACGATTTCTTAAAACGAGAAGACTTAGGGAAGCTAATTCCAGAAGCCACCGGAGAAAAGATGCATGGCCTTAGCAAAACACAAAGGAAAATGCGGCTTGAAGGGCATGAAATTCCTATCCCAAAGACCGGATTAGGTTATACTCCCGAACAACCAGCTTAGATATGGATCAAGAAAAGAAGCGATCCTTCGAGTTCCCAATACATAACAGTGGAGGTCGGCGAAAGTTCGAATCAAAGAAAAGACCATTCTTCACCCCGTGTCTCAGTGTTTGATCGCATCGAGGCCTCGTCATCATGAATCACGGTGTTCGACAGGTTAAATACAACTTGTTTAACACCAAATCGGGACACTCTTGCTTGTAAATCAGTCTTTGATCGACTGGGGGCAACAAAAAGGCCTATTGATAGTCATTCTCAAAGTTCAATAAACTTTGACATTCAAGGGGAGAAGAAAGCTAATGATGAGATCCGCAGTAGCATTCCTTCATGCATGAAACGTAACTTTACCTTGGAGATCAACACTGAAGGATCGCTCAAAGTCAAAAGACGAACGATTGTACATACAAGTCAGTCACCCATCCATAATGAGGAAATTGAAGAGGTACCATCCTCGTTTCATATTACAATAGAAGAGGGTACACTGTCAGATGCTGAAGTAACCAATGAAAAGGTCGATGAAGCTCCTCCAGCCTCGGAAGATGGAGGACAAGCTACAGTTGATGAACATAAAGAGATCAATTTAGGAACTCCTGAAGAACCCTGGCCAACTTTCGTCAGTGCACTTCTCACCCCTGAAGAAGAAGAAGGATACCTCAAGCTCCTAGTAGAGTACAAAGATGTGTTCGCTTGGACTTACAAGGAAATGTCTGGGCTCAATCCGAGTATTGCTCTACACCATTTGGCAGTAAAAAAGGGCGTGCGCCCAGTCAAACAAGCTCAAAGATGATTTTGGCTAGAGCTTATCCCTCAAATAGAAACCGAGGTCAATAAGCTCATTGAAGCAAGCTTCATTCGTGAAGTGCAGTACCTGGAATGGATCGCTAACATCGTCCCTGTCAAAAAGAAGAATGGACAAATCTGAGTGTGCGTTGACTTCCATGATTTGAATAATGCATGTCCCATGGATGATTTTCCATTACCCATCACTGAGTTCATGATTGATGCCACTACTGGTCATGAAGCTTTATCTTTCATGGACGGATCTTCGGGTTACAACCAAATTCGAATGAATCCTAAGGATGAGTAGCTTACAGTTTTCCGTACTCCTAAGGGAATTTACTGTTACAAAGTGATGCCTTTTGGACTAAAGAATGCTGGTGCTACTTATCAACGGGCCATGCAGAAGATCTTTGATAATGTACTTCATAAATACGTGGAGTGTTATGTCGATGATCTGGTGGTTAAAACAAAAAGGAAAGAAGACCATCTGGCAAATTTACGATCCGTGTTCACCCATCTAAGAAAGTATCAGCTTAAAATGAACCCCCGCAAATGCGCTTTTGGCATAACATCTGGAAAATTTCTTGGTTTCCTTGTGAGGCACCGCGGTATTGAAATTGACCAGTTCAAAATTGAAGCTATCCAGAAAATGCCAGAGCCCAAGAATCTGCGAGAACTTAGAGGCTTGCAGGGAAAACTAGCCTACATACGACGATTTATCTCGAACTTGGCTGGTCGATGTCAACCTTTCAATAGATTGATGAAAAAGGATGTGCACTTTGAATGGGATGAAGCTTGTAGCAATGCTTTTGCGCGCATCAAAAGGTACTTGCTTAATCCTCCAGTTTTAGATGCTCCTATCCCAGGAAAGCCTTTAGTGCTATGTATTGCGGCCCAAGAAAAGTCTCTAGGTGCTTTTATGGTGCAAGAAAATAAAGAGGGGAATCTAAGTCGAACTCTCAATGGGGCTGAATTAAATTATTCTCCTATTGAAAAGATGTGCCTCGCTCTTTTCTTTGCCATAGACAAACTGGAGCACTACATGCAAGCATATACGGTCCGTTTGATAGCAAAGGTGGACCCGATCAAATATGTCCTCTCCAGGCCAGTGGTTTCGGGTCGTATAGCTCGATAAGCAGTCTTGCTTCAGTAATATGACCTTGCATACGTTCCACAAAAAGCTGTCAAAGGACAAGTATTGGCAGATTTCTTAGTTGATCACCCAGTTCCGTCTGATTGGGAGTTCTCTGATGATTTCCCAAATGAAGATGTATTTTACATTCAAGTAATGCCGCCATGGGTGATGTTTTTCGATGGGGCTGCACGTCAAGAAGGAGCGGGGGCAGGTGTAGTATTTGTTTCTCCACAACGGCAAATACTTCTTTACTCGTTCTCATTAAGCGAACTTTGCTCTAACAACGTAGCCGAATATCAAGCATTGATCATTGGCCTACAGATGGCTATTGAGATGGGCATATCGCAACTTGAGGTCTTAGGAGACTCCAAATTAGTTATCAACCAAATCTTGGAGCAATATGACGTCAAGAAAGAAGACCTCATCCCCTATTGCAAATATGCGAAGAAGTTGCTAGCAAATTTTGAGGCCATCACATTGGAGCATATACCAAGGAAAGAGAATAGACAGGCCGATGCTTTAGCTAATTTGGCTACTACCTTAGCATTATCCCAAGAAGAGACAACCAAAGTCGTTATTTCCCAAAGGTGGGTGGTACCTCTCGTGGTTGAAGAAGAAGAAGAAGAGCAAGCCAACATCATTTTTGTATGCCTTGTCGAAAAAGAAGATTGGCGACAAGTGATCATTGAATACCATCAACATGGAAGACTCCCGGATGATAAACGCCACAAGACCGAAATTCGGCGGAGGGCTGCTCGATTCATTTACTATAAAGACACTCTCTTCCGCCGTTCATTTGATGGATTGTTTCTTCGTTGCTTAGGAGAGGAGGAGGCTAAACAAGCCTTAGAGGAGGCTCATTCTGGAATATGCGGGGCACATCAGTCAGGTCCTAAGTTACATTATAGGATCAAATGAATGGGTTACTATTGGCCTACAATGGTGCAAGATTCTATGGAATGCGCTAAGAAGTGCGAAACTTGTCAGTATCATGCAAATTTCATCCATCAACCGCCAGAACCTCTACACCCAACTGTAGCTTCTAGGGAAGTGAAGAAAGAAACGGTGATCAATTTCACTCGAACTCACTTGATCTATCAGTATGGTGTCCCTCGGTATATCATAACTGATAATGGCAAACCATTCTACAATAGGCTGATGACAGAGCTACGTGAGAGGTTTGAATTTAAACAATACAACTCCTCCATGTACAATGCCTCGGCAAATGGACTAGCTAAAGCGTTTAACAAAACACTTGGCAATTTGTTGAAAAAAGTGGTATCCAAGACAAAGCGAGACTGGCATGAAAGAATCGGAGAAGCATTATGGGCATATCGAACAACATTTCGAACGCCTACTCAAGCAACGCGATATTCTCTTGTCTACAGAGTGGAAGCCGTCCTTCCTTTAGAATGCCAAATCCCATCATTACGGATTGCCATTCAAGAAGGATTGACTGGAGAAGAAAATGCCAAGCTCAGGTTGCAAGAATTAGAGGCACTTGATGAAAAAAGGCTCGAGTCCCAACAACGCCTTGAATGCTATCAAGCTCATCTTTCAAGCGCATTCAATAAAAGAGTCAAACCACGATCATTCCAAGTTGGTGACTTAGTCCTCGCCGTTCGAAGACCTATCATCACAACTCATCATACAGGCAATAAGTTCACTTCAAAATGGGATGGACCTTATGTTGTGCAAGAAGTCTACACCAATGGAGCTTACAAGTTGATTGATAATGATGGTGTAAGGATCAGCCCCATCAATGGGAAGTTCCTCAAACGCTTCTATGCTTGAAAATCAAGGATTGCTCCTTGGTAAGAGTTTAAACTGCCCACTGTAGCGCTACAAGAGTACATGATGTCTTCCCATTACCCTTGAAAGCGTACCAATAAGGAGAAATTAATCCTACTCCATGTCACCAATTGCGAGTGTGGTGTAGCGGTTGGACGCCCGTGTCTCCCTTGAGGCCAAGGTCTCGGGTTCGATTAGTGGTGATACCCACTATTACACACTGCGCCCCCCTTTTTGCAAAAAAAACACATAAGAAAAAAAAATCAATTATAAAAAAATAAAAAAATAAAAATCATTTGAACTACGTGATGACTTGATCCCTCTCCGGGGTACGTAGGCAACTTAGTATCTTTTGCGCCCCCCTTTTTGCAAAAAAACACATAAGAAAAAAAAATCAATTATAAAAAAATTAAAAAAATAAAAATCATTTGAACTACGTGATGACTTGATCCCTCTCCGGGGTACGTAGGCAACTTAGTATCTTTTGCTGAGTTCAGTCACGCACTAAAAAAAATTATTAAAAAAAACAAAAAAAAAAGAAGAAAAAAAAATCATCCAAAGAAAGAAATTATCAAAAAAAAAAACTCTGTTGAACTACGTGATGACTTGATCCCTCTCCAGGGTACGTAAGCAGCTTAGTACTTGTCACTAAGTTCAGTCACATGAAAAGAAGAAGGATGATCAGTCTAACTTGAGGAGTTTTCCAACAGTCATCAATGCGCTTTTAAGGTCCCTTTGGTTGGCAAGACATTGCTTAAAGACATACGACTGTTCAATAGGATGATCAAAGATCGTTGTAGTAGAAAATGAAGACTATAAGGAGTTAACGTTGCTTAACTTTCTTTCAAATGATGATGAACATAAGTTGATGCTTGGTTGTGGAGTAAAATAAAATCTCCAACCTCTTGTGCAATAAATGAAGTCTTCATGGCATTGCTCATCTTCTGTGGACATCCTCCCACATCTCTGAAGTATACTTTGCGTCACTTATCTCCTGGGGGCATCTCCTTGTACCTTCCAAGTCTAGGCTACATCGTCTCTCTTCTAGGTTGTGCCACTTCATAGCTCTGAAATTAGAACCACATCATCTCCCTTCTGAGTGGTGTCATTTCACATCATATCTCTGAAATATGGATGACGTCAACTTCCTCCGAAATGATGATAAATTATATATCTGAAGTCGGTGTGGCATCATCTCTCCTCTATGGGCATGTTCGTGCAATGTCAAAATTCTTGGTAGCATGTTTCAACATCTTCAAAATCTTGGTAGCATGGTTTGGTGTCTTCAAATGTTATGCACCCTTAATGTTTGAGCTATGTTGCCTCTAAAAATTTGGTGCGATTTCAATGTGAGTGCAAGTGCTAATGTGGAGTGTTGTCATAGCTTCATGGCAAAGATGAACGTTGGCACGGCTTTGGCGAAAATGGAGTGTTGACGTGGCTTCATGGCTTCGGCACAAATGAAGTGTTGTCGTAGCTTCATGGCAAAGATGAACGTTGGCACGGCTTCGACGAAAATGGAGTGTTGACGTGGTTTCATGGCTTCGGCACAAATAAAGTGTTGTCGTAGCTTCATGGCAAAGATGAACATTGGCATGGCTTCAGCGAAAATGGAGTGTTGACATGGCTTCATGGCTTTGGCACAAATGAAGTGTTGTCGTAGCTTCATGGCAAAGATGAATGATGACATAGCTTCGGTGCAAATGAAGTGTTGACGTAACTTCATGGCAAGGATGAATGTTGTCATGGCTTCAGTGCAAATGATGGTATGACTTCAATACGAGTGCAAGTGCGAATGAAGTGTTGACATTGCTTCATGGCAAAAATGAGTGTTGACATGGCTTCGGCATGAATGAGATGTAGATGTGACCTCAATCCAAATAAAATGTCGAGGCAACTTTATGGCAAAAGAAGAGTGCTAGTGCAGCTTTATTACAAAGGCAAATGATGGTGCGATTTTATAGTAGATGTGAGTGCAAATATTGCTTCATGATAAAAATGAATGTTGGCATGGCTTCAATACAAGGATAAACGCTGGCACCGCTTCATGGTAAAGACTCTTGGCATGGCTACATTGCAAAGACTTTTAAGATGGCTGCAATGAAAAGACGAGTGTTGCTGCAGCTTAATTATCGAGGAAAGCATGCTATGTATCAAAAACAAGCAACAACAAAAAAATTTATCAAAGGAAAATCTTATGGCACGTCTGAACTAAAAAAAAAAATAATAATAAAAATTTCTCTGCATAATTTCTCTACACTTAAACTATCATACTACCCACTGAAGGCTGTTTGTACAACTCAATGCATGCCCCGGATGGCCTTATATAGAGATTTGTGGAGCTCAAAGTCAGATTTTGCAAACACTTAAGGTCAAGGAAGTCTGCACCAAACCTTGAAAAGAAAAGGGCGCTCATAAATGTATCATGCTGTCAAAAAGAAAAAAAAATTACACTAGACCTCAGAAACAACCTATTGGCCTGCAGAGAGGAAAAACTATGGCACTAGACTGTGAATGAAATTCTAGGCCGGCAAAGGGACGTTTCTTGTTCTACTGTGTCACCAACCCCTTGAGAACAGCAGAGACACTCAGTAGTTACCCTGGAACCACTCCCTGCCTGGATTGTCAAACGTTGTCAGAATGGCCACCGCCAAAGTAGACCAAGGTGGCAACAAGTCCAACAATGCATGTGGTCTCCCATTCCGGATTTCTAAAAAATTCTGACAAGATTTCACAAAAATCAACCCACAGAAATCTTCTAAGGACTTTGATGTACAAAACCTAGAAAAATCTTCAGCAATGGAGCCATCACGCACCGCCACGAGCGGCCACAAACTCCTAAACGTCCCGCGGGTTTCTCATTCAAATCTGCACAAATCTGAGAAAATTTTCACAAAACTAGTGCCACCACTAGATCTATCGGCCCACGATCTACAAAACCTTAAAATTTCAAGCCCAAAAACAACTGCACGCACCTCCACGCGCCGCCACAGACTCGCGACGACCCGCGGCCTAGTCCTTCAAATCTGTGCAAATATGCCCATGATTTTAGAAAACTGACTATACCATGGTCTTCTACGACCTTAGATCAACAAAACCCAAAAATTTCAGGCCCAAAAACCCAAGCACGCGCCTCCATGCGCCGCGAAAAAACTCGGCAGTGACTGCCTTCAGTTTACGCGCCACCTCGCCCAACCAGGCGCTCGCACGTGCCATAAGTGCCCTCAGCGTTATAACGTCATGGATGATGTCATCCTCTACTACCGGTCTAACCCGTTTGTCCAGACGACCTGGTTTGACCCGAACCGACCTGCAAATCTGACCCGATCTGAACTACCTGCAAAAAAAAAAAAAAAAAAAAAAAAAAAAAAAAGAGAGAGAGAAAATGCTTTGACCAATTGGACCTTTGACCTTGACCAAAAAGTCAAAATTTTCAAAACGGACTTGTCCCACTCAGTTTTTCGAGTACATTTTGATTTGGGACTTGTTTCTTCATTCGAAGCTCAGAAATTGTGCAAACGTCCAATTTCCAAAAAAAAGTTGACTTTTGTGCAAATGTTAACCAAATGTCAAAATTTTTAAGATGGACCTATCTTGCTCAATTTTTTGCGTACATTCCAATTTTGGAGTCTGTTTCATCATTTGAGACTCGGAAATTGCACAAATGACTCGATTCCAAGTGTTCAAAACTTAGGCTCTCAAGATCAAAATTTGAGATTCATCCACTTGGTCTGGATTCTCTCAAGGTTATTCTCAAGACTTCATCAAGGCTTCCTTTTCGAAGTACAAATGAACTATCACAAGTGTGTCTTGAACTTGAAATTACATTGGGTCATTAGTTCAACCTACCATTCCCATTCGGTGCCTACCAATCTTCAACCTACCAATCCCATTCAGTGCCAACCGTTCCCATCTACTGTTCTCACCAAAAATTCTTAACTGCCATTCTCAACTACCTATCTACCATTCTTCATCTCTCTACTATAAATAGGAGGGTCGGGTTCATCAAAAACTCATCAAAAAAAAAAAAAAAAAACACTGAATCATGAAATGAAGATTTGCTTCTTTTAGATTTTCAAGTCCTCCTTTTCACAGCCATTTCTCGCTATGGCCTCATCATTCTCAACACTTAACAGCCGATATTACTTTATAATCGGTTTGAGATCAACCCTCTCATGGTTCGGTCGAAACCCTATTTACAACATCATTGCAGTTTTGAGATCCAAACAAATTTTGTTTCTCCCCTTAATGACCGCATTTGTCCATAAAATTACTCATAACAAGGCCTGTATTGTCCTCCCATGCTTCCGTGGACTTGGTTGGCCAGGAAACCCAAGTCCAGTGGACACACCTGTTCCTAACCTCAGGGCTCCCGTAGTCTCTTTCCAATTGCTTGGTCTTCTAGCAGAAGCAGTGGTTCGAAACAAACAGCAACTTGGCTGGTTTCTAAGACCAGAATCACAAGTTGGCTCCATCTTTCATTTTTCTGTGCTTTTCCAACAAGTGGCAGTAGGTGAAGATGGTAAAAAGTGTAGGGGCATCCTACAAATTGTCTTCCATCCAACACTTAAAACAACCTCCAAGGCACCAGCTCATCAGAATTCAGCCTTTGGTGCCTGTAAATGGTCACCAAAGCCTTATTGCATGTCCCCACCACTGTAGGACCCAAAGGTTATCGTTGCTGGTACCTCAAAATTCACTTTTTGGAATTACTCCAACTTAAAATCAGCTTGAAGAATTTCAGAAGGTACTCTTCTAAAATTACTTCAACTTAACGTCCGTCGGCATGGTCCCATCACACAGGCACATTCTATAACTTGCCGCCGGACCTTATTCAGCATGCAGTCAGTCTCATATCCAAAGGTGTACTTCCCATAAACATCTACACCAGAAGTTCCCCAACATACAGGGCCAGCACCATGGTGGCGTATGTTTCACCCATTTGCTTTGCTTCATCTCCGTCTTCTTCATTGCCACCACCAGCATACCCAGAATCCATAAGCTTCTGAAATTACCTCAACTTAACTTGAGTGATACAATTACACACGCGCATTCAACCACTTTCCCACATGTCCTCGCCGTAATCCAAAGCATGATCTTCTGAAATAACTTCACCAGAAGTTCTTAAGAACATGAGGTTATCCCCATGACTTTGCATGCTGTACCCAGCCACCATTCTCTCATCTTCCCTATCTTCTACACCCTCTGAACGTCGCCAACGATCCAGAACACTCTTTTGAAATTACTTCAACTTAACCTCTGCTGAGAAGGCTCCATCATGCGAGTACATTCAAATACTCGCAGACCCATTTTCGGTCTCATCACAGCCTTTCATATGGGTGGGTCTACTCTTCGGAAATTATCTCATCCTGTTGAAAGCTCCACCACCTTCAACTACTTCACTTAAAGGGTCAAATGTAAAGATCTATCTTCGAAACTCATTCCCACACCACGCTTCGAAACTGTGTGCGTGAACGAGTCTCGAGGGGGCATTTGTAGAGAGGGAAAATTCCCGACCTATCACAAGCTGACACGTCACATTACCAAGTCCACAAAATACAGCCAATTACAAAGCACCATGTATTGCTGCTAGGTTTTGCTATCACTATTCAGAAGCCAACGGAAAGTTGCCAAGTGTCATGCAAAAACCAATCACGCATCAGCATACATGTAAGCGATGACACAAGCAGCCTCGCACGTGTAAGCGATGACACAAGCAGTCCAGCACATGTAAGCGATGACACAAGCAGTCCAACACGTGTAAGCGATAACACAAGCAGACCAATCAAGCTGTGACATGTGTCACCAATCAGAATCCACCACGTGTTGCTCACCCACCTCGAAACTCCTATAAATAAAAGCCTTCCTAAGACATTTAGGCGGACCAAGATTCAGAAGTGAAGAAGCTCTACAAAGATCAAGCCTCAAAGCTTTCAAGAACTTCAAGAACTTCAACCCCAAGATCGAAGAACATTCGAAGCAAAATCATCCAGATCATTTGCCTAGATCCTAAAGTTTGCGGGAATCAAGCCAAAAGTGTCCGAAAACATCAACAAATCACAAGTCAGTGAAGCTCTATGGATCCAAGCCTCCAAAGCCCCGAGGAACTTCCACCACAAACCTTCGAAGACGAAGAACATACGAAGAACACGAAGAACGCGAAGAACAAAGGATTTCTAACAAGCTCATAGCCAGAGATTCATTGTAATTCCGTTTCAGCAATCTTCGATCCATCCCTCAACCAAATTGAAGGATATTTTGTGTTCAAGTCAAAACCACATTACCACAAATCCAATCAATAAGTCTTGTAAGGAGATCGAATCAAAGGATTACTCTTTTGTAATTTTAGAGAATTGTACTACGCAATCATTAATACGAATTCGCATTTGTGAAACTATTTTGCTTCTTTGATTTATTTCAAACTAGAAATTTAGTCGCTTACACTTGCATTTCACTGTTGATCCAGATTGCTTTTTGGATCTAATCTGTTTGAAAATAAGCCTTAATGACTTGACCAATCATTCTATTGTTTTTGTTGCTGCTTCTACTATTGTTGTTATAAATTGGGCCAGCCCTCCAAAAGCCCCATAATATCACTTTGCACGTCAGGGTGTCTACCGCTACATTCTCGACAAACACCCATTGGGCTAGATTAATTATTTGTTTGAAATTACATTTTGTGTACTACTATGCTCGGCATTTTCTCTCGCCTTGTAAAGAGAGGTGACGCTGAGTCAAACTGGTTGTATGTATGGGTCTACGATAACTAGTGATCAGTATGGGCAAGGACCAGGTGGGTTATTTTCAGGCAAAAATGGCCCATTACCATCAATTTTCAAAATAATTTGCCCAGAAACACTGTTTCCAAACTATATAGGTATATACCACTTTTTTAGGTACTCGATCTTGCCAAGCTCGAGTACCATGTTTTTTTAATCCACTGTCGCCCCATATTCAAGGAGCCCTATAGTGGCGTTTTTAAGCCCTATAGTGACGTTTTCGGGCCCTATAGCGGCGTTTTTCAGCCCCCTACCAGTTAAGGGGCCCTATAGTGACGTTTTCGGGCCCTATAGCGGCGTTTTCCTGCAAAATTTTTTTTATAAGTCCCCATAACAGGTTCAAGGGGCCCTATAGTGGCGTTTTTTGGCCCGAAAACGTCACTATAGGGCTTAAAAACGCCACTATAGGGCTCCTTGAATATGGGGCGATAGTGGATTAAAAAAACATGGTACTCGAGCTTGCCAAGCTCGAGTACCTAAAAAAGTGGTATATTGCTATATAGTTTGGAAACAGTGTTTCTGGGCAAATTATTTTGAACATTGATGGTAATGGGCCATTTTTGCCTTATTTTCATCCATTACCAGGTCCACTAAAATGGCCCAGATTAGTGTGGAGATCTCTGTTGAACTCAGCAAAGCTTGTAGGTCCATGGGCTAGCTTTGATGGAGACTTCTTTTCTAACATTTTCAAAAACTGCTCTATATATTATATTGTAAAACTAAATGGGATACTCTATTTATATGAACTAACTCTTTTAATTTTTTCTCAAAAAAAAAAAAAAAAAAAAACTCTTTTAATATTTTTATTGTTTTAGAATTTCTTAGACTCGTTTATTTTTAGGTTTTTCTTGATCTGTTTGAGAATAGGTTTGTTTTAGCATCTTCCATTTTCTCAATTCTCTAAACTCCAATGTTAAAGTTCCAAGCTTTTGTGATAAATTCAACACTTAAAATAAAATTAAAATATATATATAGGCTATTAAAGTCGCCTGAATTTGTGTTTTTAGCGTTTTTCTTTCAACTTTCATCCTACAATGACGTGTTACTTCAATTTTCTCACCACCGTGTGTGTGTATATATATATATATATATATATATATAAAGAGAATTCTCCTCGTTCAATTGGATTTTTTCTTCTTATCTCTCAAATTTATCTTTTTTATTTGTTTGAAAATTTCTAAGTTTATACTAAGAAATACAAATTATTAATCTTTACCAAAAAAAAAAAAAAAAATTCTAAATACACGCATGAGCATGGACTTAAAACTAGAATATATATAAAGTAAAACTACGGAATTTTCTGACCACTCTTAAATTAGAATATCACGTGTCCTCATTTTTGGATGTATGCGTTATACAAGAGTCACCCTTAAATTTGTGGACAAGAAAACAACTTATTTCTAAAAAACATAAAACAAAAACAAATTAAACCCATTTTTTCAGGAGTCCACCTTTGAGGGGAAGGTTCACTTCTATTTCAACTTTCATTCGCATATACTTCCCCAATTTGATCATTCAATTTGGTAACAGATCAACCCCAAGCAATTTCCCTATTTTGGAGCTGATGAGCTTTCCGTTTTTTGTAGAAAAATATTCAAAGGGAGCCTTGTGACCAGTGTTTTAGAATCAAGTGATTTCCATTTATGTTCCATGTACCGGAGGCCGTGATTTTCTTTTTATCGGCTTCTGTGCTAAATTTGGTGTAAATTGTTTGGCTGCTTGTTGATGCTGTTTGGGTGATTTGTCTTGTTGGAGGAACCACTTGGATGACCAATTTAATTTTCTGGCGTTTGGTTCTGTATCAGGTTGTTTGATTGTTTTGTAGCCAAGATGTGATTGTTGACTGGTTGTAAGGTGCTGTTGATTGTACCAGGTCAGTGAAGCTGAGATTTTGATATGGTAATGCTGAATAAATTGGATACTTTCTCTGGATGCTTAATCATCAAAAACATTGGCTTTTTTGTTTTGAAGTAAGGGCAAGAAGGGTTGGGTTGGATTGTTTGAGTATGTGTTATGCGGGAAAACTACAAAATCATCATACCAAGACTACAAATTCCATATAAACTTACAAAAACAATATTATGCATTGATCCTTAGCAGGAAACACTACGATATAACAAACATTCTACTACTCACACTTTTACAGGACTTGGAATATGTAAATTAAAGAAACATATGGTACTAATAAAGAAGCCATGCTATTGCCAATTAATGGCCACATGAATGACTCGGGTTGAAAGCTCCCATCAAATTTTGAACTACTAATATTAGACATTGAACAAGAGAATTTATTAAAAGTTTGGAAATTACCCTATTGCGTCAAGCAAAAAAAGATGGTTCAATGAAAAATCACCGTGGTCCCGATAGAACTGAAGGCAATATTGGAGTAGCAACATTAACATGCATTTCCTGATTACCAACTCTAGCTCTTGAGTTTGGTAAAGGTGGATTCAAAAAGCAATAATCTAAGTCAGATTCAACATCCACAACACCCTCCAAGACCTTAACCACCATGGACATGGAAGGCCTCTTTGTGAAATTATTTTGCAAACACCATTTTGCAACCCTCATCATATTCACAATTTTTGCTTCATGTAATTGCATATCTTCATTGTACTTATCAACCAAATCCAACAATCGATCCCCCTCAATCTTTTTCTTGAATAGATCAAGTAGATGCATTGCTTCTTCTAGTTGAGAGCTAGCGATCAAAATTTCTCCTTCCACACAATATTTCCAAGAGGACTATTCCGAAGCTATACACATCAACTTTTTCTGTAATTACTGAACTCAACCATTCTAGAGCCATGTAGCTAGGAGTTCCTCTCATGTTTGTCACAACTTGACTTTGGTTATGGTCAACTAGTTTAGATAACCCAAAATCACAGACTTTTGCACTAAAATTCTCATCCAAAAGAATGTTTTGGGGTTTTATGTCCAAGTGAACTATCTTTTGCCTACATTCCTCATGTAAATAAGTTAGTCCCCTTGCTATGTCAAGGAAGATCTTCTTTCTATGTTGCCAATCAAGCAACATCTTAGGATTTTTGTGAAATAACCATCTATCTAAAGAACCATTAGACATGTATTCATAAACAAGAAGCCTATGAGATTTTTCAACGCAAAATCCAACTAGTCTTACCAAGTTTAAATGATGAATGCTACCAATTGTCTTGACTCTTAAAAATTGGTTGAACATCTTAAATTTGGGAAAACTGGGGTCAAAACAAGTGTTTTTGAAAAGCATTTCATCTCATACTCATGCATTTTGTTCACAAAATTTAATTCTTTGAGGAGTTTTTGCAATATTTTGCTTTGTTTTTCAAAAATCTTTTTTCCATAAAATTTTGGCTTGGCTCTGTGTATTTCGATCGATTGAATCTGTTCTTTGATCAATCGAAAATGCAATTAAAATTTCTTGGCTTGGTTCTGTGTGTTTCGATTGATCGAAACTAATTTTCGATCAATCGAAAATCGTATAGAGTTTTTTAAAACACTTGATTCTCATGTGTTCTTCACTATTCAAACTTTTTTCAAAACTCTTTCTCTCTCTATTTGATCGGTCCAAGGGTCAAAGCAAGTTTTTTGTCATTTTCAACCGAATTTCTTCAAGGGTTTTTGTCATCTAAGGCCAGTAAGACCTTTATACCCCTCCTTTTTCTTTTATTTTCGGTTTTCATGCATTTTTGTCATGCATTTGGGCTTATTTTCGAACCTAAGGGAAATTGGGATTTTTGATGTTTCAAGCTTTTTCTTTGGAAATTGATCAATGGGTTTTTGTTGTAAGACAATATCAAACTGTTCTTGGCGAATTAATTTGATCAATTTGGTGAATTGCGAAAAATTAAAATTTCAAGGGCTTGAAACTACTCGAATTGTGGATTTTGTTCAAATTAAGTTTAATTGATGAAATTGGCTTGATGGATTGATTAATTTGATCATTATAAACTGTTTTCTAACTTGTGTGATGATCAATTGGTCAATTTGGTACAAATTGAACAAGTGGTTTTTCAAATTTTTGGGGTTTTTGTTATAAACTCTATGCTCAAGCCAATTTTGTGTTTCTAAAATTAAATTGAACTTGTTATCACTGCATTAGAGCATGCATCATGACATTTATCTATTCATGCATTATATAGATTGTTATTTCTATATTTTTTTTGTGCTAACTTGCAATCTACCCTTGGTTTTTCTTTGTGTTTTTTTTTGTTGGTTCTTTTCTGTGTGTCTTGTCATTTCCTTAGCATCATGCCTAAGAAAACTAGAGCCAATAGGATCTCCACTTCTTCTCCTTCCCACACCTTTGATAGTGAGAGGTTCCTGAATGAGAAAAACCAGGAAGAATTTGAGAAGCTTAACCTTAGAAGAAACATTTGGGCTGAGAGAAAAGTACTTTTAGATGAGCTAGATTCTGAGATTAGGCGTAATATTGAGTGTAGGGGCTGGTTACCTTTGTTGGATATTTCACATCCACCTTTGGCTACCTTGATTAGAGAGTTCTATTCGAACATCTCTGTCCACTCCTATGATGCCAACACTCTCGTGAGGAGTTGGATACGGGGTGTAGGGTACACCATTACCCCTTCGGTAGTGGCTGATGCCCTTGGGGTACTAGTGGTCCGAGATCCTGTCTACCCTTATGATGAGTTTCCTTCCTTGGATGACATCATGTCTTATATCATTGGGTCCTCTATCCAGTGGGGTTTTGATCCTCAGATCACCACTACTAAGCTCACTCCGATTCATTATCTTTTCTTTAGGATTGCTTGTCATTCTTTTTGGCCTATCTTTCATCTGCACACCATTCCTTTGGAGCGTTGTGCATTTTTGTATGCCCTAGTTATTAATGCTCCTATTAGCTTTCCTCATCTTTTTATTCGTTCCTCGATTGAGGTGCATATGAGTAGTTCTACTGCTTATGCTTTGTTCTTTCTCGTCTTTATTTATCGGATTCTTTTGCATCTCGGTTTAGTTGAGTTTCTTGCGTTTGAGCCTGTTCACATTGTTACTCCCATAGGTGCCAGTTTTCTTAGGCAAAGGGCTGCTCATTTGAAAGCTAGCTTTAAATGCTTTAGGGTAGAGCCTTTCAGTGTCGCACCTCCTCCTTCCTCTTCTACAGGTGATGCTATGGCTGAGGAGGGCGTTGATCATGCTGATGATACTGCTGCTACTGCTGTTCCTCCACCTTCTACCTCGGATGATTCAGACATTCGACATATGTTAGAGATTGTTATGATCGTTTAGGCGGCTTATGGACAGATTTTGGTGGACATGCTTGATGGGTTTTGTGCTTTGCGAGCGGATCTAGAGCATTTGAGATGATCGCCTCCGCCACTTCCTTTTGATGATGTGTGATTGTCCTTTGACATTCCGTCACGAAAAGGGGGAGTACACTTGTAGAGGATTTTTGTAGTTAGGGGGAGATTTTTGTTTTTGTGGAGCTATTAGATTGTATCTAGATGCTTCATTGTGTATTTACATTTTTTTTTGCTCATGATGTATTTTTGGTTTTTTTATGATAGGGGGAGATACATTGGTTGGTATATGTTTCTTGTTTCACATTGCTTATTGATTTATATTTATGAGTTATTCATGATATATGTCTTTATTGTGTGTTTTGTGAAATCAAGAAGTTATTTTTGTTTTACTTGTATTTTCCACATGCGTTTATGCGTTTGTTGAGTGTTTTAGGAAATATACAGGTTGATTCAGTCATGCTGCTATCTACACTTACAACTGATAGATAGTAGTTAGGTTGAATTTGTTGTGTTGGGCTATGTTTTTATATTGGACTGTTTTTATGTAAACTTTGAGCAATTTTGTTTAGTTTTTTGTTTTGTCACGAATTGCCAAATGGGGAGTTTGTTAGGTTCTAAGGATTAGGAACTAATGTATTAGAACTCTAATTTGTATTATTGGCAAACCATGATCAAAAAAGGTTTTAGTCTTGTTTAGACTTGCTCAAAGTATATGCGTTTTATGTAAAGTTGGAATCGAGTTACTGCAGAATTTACTGTGCAATTCTGTCTGACTCAATCGATCGAGAATTAAACTTGATCGATCGAAACTTGAGCAGAATGTTTTTCTACAGAATTCTTCCAACTCAGTCCAAGCCCGTTTGACGTGTAGGGTTTTATGTTTTGTCTTAAGTATAAAAGGGAAAACCCTAGCCACATTTTTGGTTGTCCATTATGCTGTGTGTGTGAATCTTTTGTGAGATCAAAAGGTAGTTGCCGTCACACATACTTAGGGTTTCCAAGATTCAAGACTATGTCAAGAACTTGGTAATCGATTCAGTTGCTGTATTAAAGAGCTTAAAGAAACACAAGCGAGTGTGCTTGTATCTGTTGGAGAATCTAAGAAAGAAAGAGTCCGTGGTCTCGGAGCTTACACGTGGTCATGTCAGTAAGTTTCTACTGGTGGGTAGCAATAGAATGTTAGTGGTCTAAGTCCTATTGTAAAACTTTGATTCTTTCATAGTGGATTCAGGTTTACCTTGAGGATAGTTAGGTTAAATTCTCCCCAGGTTTTTACCGATGTGGTTTCCTGGGTCATCATATCTTTGTGTTTTTTATATTCCGCACTTTACATTGATATGATTATATGATTGTGTTAACCTAGATCTGAAATTTGGACTAAGTAATCACTTGGCTAATTTACTAGGTTAATTCAATTGTGTTTTAAGGGGTCTAAAAACATACAATTCTCACAAATGACCCATCATCAAATTTCACAGAGTGGGGAGTAGAAATACTATTGGTCACTGAAGAAGAAGAGTCTGCAATCCAATAATTGCCAGGCAGGGCTGTGACTAAGATGGGAAAAGGCTTTAGAAAAAAAGCAAGGTAAAGAAGAACAATACAGCAAGCCCAGCTTATATCCCTTGTCTCTGTGCTAAGAAGAAGAAAGGAAAAGTGTACACTCGACAAGGATTAAAAGTGATGCAATTGGACGAGAATCATGTAATAATTTAGTTTATCCATGTGTTTGCATTGAGCGAACAGTAATATGTACTATAGCAACATATATTGTTTGCTGTGTGTTTTTGGTGCTTTGTTTGCTACAGTCTAATACAAGATGATGGAGGCAGAAAAGCTGAAGACTTGAGACCCGTGTGCGTAGGGGCTAGAGTGTTTTGATGGGGTAATTTTGTTTGGGTCAGGGAGGTTTTGACAGAGGAGAGGTCCGAGAGGATAAAGATTAAAGACCTAAGTTTTTTATTGGGAAAAATGTTAAATTGAACCTTTAAATTTTTTCATATTTTATTTTAGTTCTTTAACTTTGCTTTTGTTCATTTTAGTCCTCTAATTTTCAAGTTTATTCAATTAAGGTTTTTTCATCAACTTATGTTATATGTTATGGTTTATTTTTTAATTTTATAAATTTTTCTTCAAATTTTTTAAATTAAAAAAATTCAATTAATGATTGAAAAATATTTTCTAGATTTAAAAAAAATTAACAAAAGTTAACGGAAATGCCTTAATTGAATAAATCTGAAATTTATAAGACTAAAATGAAATCATAAAAAAGTTAGAAGATCAATTTTGCATTTTAGTCTTTTTTATTTCTATATATTTCTATTAAAAACACGGGCTTGAGGAAAAATTGGAAGTGGGTGACTAATTAGGAGGGATCGGATAAAGATGATATTGTTTTAATTTCTTTATTAGGGACATGCTTTGGGCTTAACTGTATGTGGTGAGATAATTTGGTTAAATAATCTCCCTTCCATAGCCACATTTCAAAGTTCAAACCTTTTGCCTTTCATGGAGACACTGCTGCCCATAAACAAAAGAGAGATTATAACATAACTTTGTACTTGTTGCTACATTGATTACATTTTTTTGTTACCTCTAAGACCTGAAGTTAACTGAAGCCCCCTTGTGAGTAGTATTTCCCTTTCCCTTATTGTTACTTTGGTTTCCAGAAGAAATTAAGATGGATATGGTTTTACCTTTGGGACATTTTTTGGGCTGGAACAAACTATATAGGAAATTGCCTAAACCCCAACAGTTCCAAGAGACGATCCTCATAGCATCTCCATTGGAGGTTCAATAGGGCCAGCCCTCCAAAAGCCCAATAATATCAGTTTGCAAACCAGGCATGTCTACTACTAATAAGTCCACTACATTCTCGGCAAACACCCATTGGGCATATAATTAATTATTCTTTTACAAATCTTGGCTTATAAAGAGGGTTGAGGTTAACGAGTCAAACTGAATAAATGGATCGAAGGAGATAACTACCGGTGAGTATGGGAAAAGATCAGGTGGTTTATTTTCATTCAGTGGGCTTTCTCTTGTTGGGCTCACCATGGAAAAAACATACAGCCAGGTTCAAAAAAGTGGCCCAGACTAGAGTTTGCAGATCTCTGTTGAACTCAGCAAAGCTTGTAGGTAGGCTTGTAGGTCCACGGGCTAGGTGGAACTTCTTTTCTAATATTTAAAAAAATTACTGTTCTTTTCTAAAAATAGGATTTGAATTTTTGGATAAATCATTGAAACATGCATGTATATATTATGTGGTACTGAATCTAAATGGTGTTGTGGGGCCTGAGAATTCAGGGCCCAAGGCCCAGCCCAAGGAAAAACTCCTCCTCGGACAGGCCAGGCCGAGGAGAAAAGGGGACAGTTAGCCATCAGAAAGTGATGCACTCCACGAAAGAGGATAAGGATTAAGAAGGAAAAGGACAAAAGGAAGCATGTAAATATCCAAGAAAAAGCTGCTGCCAATGCATTAAGTGTTCTGCAACTACAGGAACCCTGCTTTTCAGCCTTTACAACCACCCCCAACGACTTTAGGGATGGGCTGATGGGACAAGTATCAGGACCATAAATATAACTCTACACGTGGACCCTAGAGAGTGGAGGGAAACGAGTATAAAAGGAAACTAAAGCCAAAGGAGTGAGAGGGGGGGGGGGGGAAGAGGAGAAGAACGGGGAAGAACTTAATGCTCCTCGGACCAATTCCGAGGAGTCCAACCCTTCAGGCTACATCGTCGTAGGGCTTGGATGTTCAAACCGAACTCCCTTCTATATGAGCCCCCCTAAAATCAGGACCAGACCATTGCCCAGCGACCAAAGGCAAGTCCTTTTAAGCCCACTCTCTACAAATCATATTGTGAGGGATCTTTCATGTGCGAGCCCAACGTTATTCTTGGGCCGTCCAATAATCGTGTCCCTACAATTGACGCCATCTGTGGGAAGGCTTGCGCGTTGGCGCAGGTGGCGTGTGAGTCAACTCTCTAGCAAACAGAGATTCGCGGGGTTTCCTCCATCTCCGGCGACATGCAGTCGTTGCTCCGACATAAACTTCTGCTAGGGGCTACGCCCTGCAGTGCCAACGGCGCGGGCAGCTCTAGGGGCTTCCGGCCTCAAGCCAACTCTCCCCGCCATGGTCTAGGGGCTGACCTTCGAAAAACAAATAAACACAAAAAAGAAACTACAAGTTTTGGACAGAACCAAGGTCTTGCATGGTCCTCGGACTCAAGCCTATGGGGAAACCAAGTACTCGAAAGAAAAACTACAAGTTTTGGACAGAACCAAAACCTTGCATGGTCCTCGAACTCAAGCCTATGGGGAAACCAAGTACTCGAAAGAAAAACTACAAGTTTTGGACAGAACCAAGGCCTTGCATGGTCCTCGGACTCAAGCCTATGGGGAAACCAAGTACAAAAAAGAAAAACTATAAAGTTTTGGACAGAACCAAGGCCTTGCATGGTCCTCGGACTCAAGCCTATGGGGAAACCAAGTACTCGAAAGAAAAACTATAAAGTTTTGGACAGAACCAAGGCTTTGCATGGTCCTCGGACTCAAGCTTATGGGGAAACCAAGTACAAAAAAGAAAAACTATAAAGTTTTGGACAGAACCAAGGCCTTGCATGGTCCTCGGACTCAAGCCTATGGGGAAACCAAGTACTCGAAAGAAAAACTACAAAGTTTTGGACAGAACCAAGGCCTTGCATGGTCCTCGGACTCAAGCCTATGGGGAAACCAAGTACAAAAAAGAAAAACTATAAAGTTTTGGACAGAACCAAGGCCTTGCATGGTCCTCGGACTCAAGCCTATGGGGAAACCAAGTACAAAAAAGAAAAACTATAAAGTTTTGGACAGAACCAAGGCCTTGCATGGTCCTCGGACTCAAGCCTATGGGGAAACCAAGTACTCAAAAGAAAAACTATAAAGTTTTGGACAGAACCAAAGCCTTGCATGGTCCTCGGACTCAAGCCTATGGGGAAACCAAGTACAAAAAAGAAAAACTATAAAGTTTTGGACAGAACCAAGGCCTTGCATGGTTCTCGGACTCAAGCCTATGGGGAAACCAAGTACAAAAAAGAAAAACTATAAAGTTTTGGACAGAACCAAGGCTTTGCATGGTCCTCGGACTCAAGCCTATGGGGAAACCAAGTACTCAAAAGAAAAACTACAAAGTTTTGGACAGAACCAAGGTCTTGCATGGTCCTCGGACTCAAGCCTATGGGGAAACCAAGTACAAAAAAGAAAAACTATAAAGTTTTGGACAGAACCAAGGCCTTGCATGGTCCTCGGACTCAAGTCTATGGGGAAACCAAGTACGAAAAAGAAAAACTATAAAGTTTTGGACAGAACCAAGGCCTTGCATGGTCCTCGAACTCAAGCCTATGGGGAAACCAAGTACTCAAAAGAAAAACTATAAAGTTTTGGACAGAACCAAGGCCTTGCATGGTCCTCGGACTCAAGCCTATGGGGAAACCAAGTACTCGAAAGAAAAACTACAAAGTTTTGGACAGAACCAAGGCCTTGCATGGTCCTCGGACTCAAGCCTATGGGGAAACCAAGTACAAAAAAGAAAAACTATAAAGTTTTGGACAGAACCAAGGCCTTGCATGGTCCTCGGACTCAAGCCTATGGGGAAACTAAGTACTCGAAGGAAAAACTACAAAGTTTTGGATAGAACCAAGGCCTTGTATGGTCCTCGGACTCAAGCCTATGGGGAAACCAAGTACTCGAAAGAAAAACTACAAGTTTTGAACAGAACTAAGGCCTTGCATGGTCCTCGGACTCAAGCCTATGGGGAAACCAAGTACAAAAAAGAAAAACTATAAAGTTTTGGACAGAACCAAGGCCTTGCATGGTCCTCGGACTCAAGCCTATGGGGAAACCAAGTACTCGAAAGAAAAACTACAAAGTTTTGGACAGAACCAAGGCCTTGCATGGTCCTCGGACTCAAGCCTATGGGGAAACCAAGTACAAAAAAGAAAAACTCTAAAGTTTTGGACAGAACCAAGGCCTTGCATGGTCCTCAGACTCAAGCCTATGGGGAAACCAAGTACTCCAAGGAAAAACTACGATGCCTGGACCTCAGAACCCATCTGAAGAGAACTCTCCATTAACAATTGGATTAATCCCTAGACTGCAGGGATTCCCAAGTCTGCTCTCGGATCCTCGGCACCAAAGGGATTGATGCAATATGGAGCGATATGTTACCAAAAACACAATCGGAGTCCCTTACTGATTCAGTTACCCACTCGGATGAATTATTCAGAGTTTATTGTTCTCGGACGGTCTCCTTGCACGTATTATGAAATATTCAGCTGTTATCTCGGTTAGTTTCCTAAGTTTAATTTACTGTGAATTATCGTTATTATGCCTGGTAATGTCGGTAAGCTAGGGTTAGTCGGATTATGTTTCCAGGTTTTCTGCTCTAAGTATTACTGAAGAGAAACACACACGGAGCACACACATTCACAAAGTAATTGTTGTAAAAAAAAAAAAAAGAAGAAAGAAAAATACTCAAAACAAGTAAATGAATTCCTCTTTTATTAAGACAAAGAAATAGTACAGCGTACAATAAAAAGCTGGAATAAGCTTATATTAAAGCTAACTATATAAGCGAAAAGAAAAATACAAAAGAGTAAAGATAAAGCCGAGGAAGTAGCACAGAAGAGAAGTTGGCTACTGCTTCAAGACGTTGTTCAGGAGAAACCATTCCTCAATACTTTTACATGCCTATAACTCAGGCAGCAAAAGAGCCCGACTTCAGGCCGGCACCGTTGAAGAAAAGGTGCAGGGAACCGGAGGTTGATGAGCCTCCACGGAACCACGCCTGCGGTACCGCAGACGGCGCTGATGGCGGAAAACCTTTCTTCTGACACACCAGAAATCTGGTGTGACCAGAACCTGCTTCGGATTTTGACTAAAAGCGAGGGGAGATACCGCCCCCACCATATCCAAGCGAGAGGACACCTTAAATCTGTGCCTCCCCTGCCCAGACCACATCACCTTAAGTCTTGGAAGGGTCCGGAGCCTCTGTGGCGGGTGAAGTCCCTCCACCTCCACCCAAGCCTCAAACATGTTGCACTAAGGGGAGACGACACTGGAGGTGGGAACTAGTTATGGAGAAAGGATTATGATTCTGAAGCGAGCAGAAGAGTTTACATGCCAGGAAAACAACCACCCGTCCTACTTATATAACGGGTAAGGAAGTGTCCTTTGATTTAATTTGAGCAGATTCCCAAGAAACGCTGCAGACAAGGCAGCTCTGGCACAACTTCCAACACCATCCTCCACCACAAGATTTAAAGGTCCTCGTGAAGGCGCGCCTCGAATACTGAAATGACAAAGGGCGCTGCGCGGATGAAGAATAAAGCAAGGCCCCCTAATTCGGCACATCTCCCGAGCAAATGAAAGGGCACAAGCGGCAATAAGGCGCGGAACTTGAACAAGTCACGAGGTGGGCCCAACGTCACCAAAACCCTACTCCCCAACTAAACGATCGGGCAGTAGGATTTTGAGGGGCTATTGTGGGGCCTGAGAATTCAGGGCTCAAGCCCATTATACATCAAGGCCCAAGGCCCAGCCCAAGGAAAAACTCCTCCTCGAACAGGCCAGGCCGAGGAGAAAAGGGGACAGTTAGCCATCAGAAAGTGACGTACTCCACGAAAGAGGATAAGGATTAAGAAGGAAAAGGACAAAAGAAAGCATGTAAATATCCAAGAAAAAGCTGCTGCCAATGCATTAAGTGTTCTGCAACTAAAGGAACCCTGCTTTTCAGCCTTTACAACCACCCCCAACGACTTTAGGGATGGGCTGATGGGACAAGTATCAGGACCATAAATATAACTCTACACGTGGACCCTAGAGAGTGGAGGGAAACGAGTATAAAAGGAAACTAAAGCCAAAGGAGTGAGGGGGGGGGGGGGGGAAAGAGGAGAAGAACGGGGAAGAACTTAATGCTCCTCGGACCAATTCCGAGGAGTCCAACCCTTCAGGCTACATCGTCGTAGGGCTTGGATGTTCAGACCGAACTCCCTTCTACATGAGCCCCCCTAAAATCAGGACCAGACCGTTGCCCAGCGACCAAAGGCAAGCCTTTTAAGCCCACTCTCTACAAATCATATTGTGAGGGATCTTTCATGTGCGAGCCCAACGTTATTCTTGGGCCGTCCAATAATCGTGTCCCTACAGGTGTATTTTATTTATATGAACTACTTATATTTGAAACTCTTTTTAATTTTTTAATGTTTTAGAATGTTTGAGACTCATTTATTTTTAATTTTTCTAACCTGTTTCAAATAGGATTGTTTATCATAGTTTGTTTTTATTTTTTATTAACCCAAATAAAAACCCTGTGATTTGATGGTAGTATCACTTCCTCAAGAATTTTTATTTTTATTTTTTTCCTTTTAAATAGTTAAAAAGTTAAAAAGAGTTTGAATAATTAAAAAATTACATTCAAATTTTCACTATTTGTTAAATCTTCACAGGTCATAGCAGTGTCAGTCCCTTAAAAAGTGTGCCAATTAGTAGTAAAAAACTAATCAACTCCCGTGGGTAGGGGCGGATAAAACAAGAGAAAGGAAGATTGAGAGAAAATTAAAAAAAAAGGAAGAGAAGAAGAAGAAAACGAAGCTAAAAGAAGAAGAGGATGAAGCAGTAGTAGCAGCAACGTGAGGCCGAGAAGAAAAAGCAGAGAAATCTGATATCGGCGTTGTGTCGGTGACCGGATCTGTGGTGGCAAGCGACGACAAGGTTTTTATTTTTTTCCTTTTCTTTTCTTTACCGGCCGAAATCCGGATTTTTCTCCGGTACATCCGAAATGGCTCCGGTATGGCAGGTATTTAAACCGGTACCGAATGCCACCGTTTCTGTACCGGCCAAGGTAACGGTACTGAAAATACCGGCCGTTCCGGCCGGTACGGTACGGTATCATCTTCCTTGCTTTTGATAGCTACCGACTCTCTAGTGGCTACAAGCCTAAAAATTTCAAAATCATTGTTGATTATAGAGAATGCTTTTGCCCTCAATGATTGATAGTCACAGTGTAATGAAAAGGGAAAAGTAGTTTTAACCCCGGCCACCAGGTCTTATCTAAGTTTTGGGCTTGATTGATAGCGACCAAAATGGTGTAAACACTATAAATAGTACATGAATCTCTTTTATTTGCTGATTCTTACAAAAAGAAGAAAAAAAAAATCTTTATTTGGTAAAAAAAAGTGAAAAGATAGCTCTGAAGATCTATGTAAGATATGGTATTTGACTATTTGGGGGGATACAAATCTTCTATTTTACATTTTGTTTATTACTTTATGCTACACCTGATATGTTGGAGTTTTTTGGGTTAATATTGTAAAATTTGAACTTAATTTGCGTTATAGGTACTGTTTGAACTTAATTGGGGAATTGAGGAAAGAGAAAGAATTTCGGCAATAGTGTTGCCGAAATTCAACAAAAGTAGGAGAGAGAAAGAGAAAAAGTTGGAGAGGGAAAGAAGAGGAATTTCAGCAATGCTGTTATCGAAATTCCTCTGTCCAAATTCCTACCCGATCCTGTGTAAAAAAGCAATTGCGGCAATGCCATTGCCGAAATAGGGAAAAAAAAGAAATTTTTTTTTTTGGTAATTGTGGCAATGGCATTGTTGAAAATGGGGAAAAAAATTTGAATGGAATTATGGCAATGTCATTGTCGAAAATGAGAGGAAAAAAAAAAGTTGTTGCCGAATCTGGGAAGAAATTTAAAAAAAAATGTTACATTCACAATATTTTTATAATACTTTCACAACAAATCATAGGTGATTCGTTATTATTAGTTCAAATTTAATTTTAACATTGAGATTACTTTTTTAATCTAATAATAACAACCTGCCACTTAAAATTTGTTGTAAAAATTGTGTGCACTTATCATTTCTTAAAAAATAAAAAATAATAATAGAATTGTGGTAATGGGATTACTGAAATAGGTGTAGAAAATTTTCACCTATTTCGACAATGCCATTGTCGAAGAAAAAAAAAAAAAAAAAAAAAGAGAAGAATTGTGGCAATGGGAATTTCGGCAATTACATTGCCACAATTCTTTTTTTTTTTTTTTTTAAGAATTGTGGCAATGGGATTGCCGACATAGGTGAAAATTTTCTACACCTATTTCGGCAATCCTGTTGCCACAATTCTATTCTTTATTTATTTTTTTTAAGAAATAATAGGTACACACAATTTTTACAATATTTTTACAACAAATTTTAAGTGACAGGTTGTTATTATTAGATTAAAAAAGTAATCTCAGTGTTAAAATCAAATTTGAACTAATAATAACTAATCACCTGTGATTTGTTGTGAAAGTATTATAAAAATATTGTGAACGTAACATTTTTTTTTAAATTTCTTCCCAGATTTCGGCAGCAACATTTTTTTTTTCCTCTCATTTTCGGCAATGACATTGCCATAATTCCATTCAATTTTTTTTCCCATTTTCGGCAATGCCATTGCCACAATTACCAAAAAAAAAAAATTTCTTTTTTTTCCCTATTTCGAAAATGGCATTGCCGCAATTGCGTTTTTACACAAGACCGGGCAGGAATTTGGGCAAAGGAATTTCGATAACAGCGTTGCCGAAATTCCTCTTTTTTCTCTCTCCAACTTTTTCTCTTTCTCTCTCCTATTTTTGTTGAATTTCGGCAACACTATTGCCGAAATTCTTTCTCTTTCCTCAATTCCCCAATTAAGTTCAAACAGTACCTATAACGCAAATTAAGTTCAGATTTTGCAATATTAACCCAAAAGACTCTGATATGTTGTGTCTGAATTTTTTTCTATTTTAAATTTTTGTTATTTTATTAAAAAAAAAAAGTAATATATGACAAATTGTGATTGGTAGAACGTAAAATAAAACATAAAGTTAAAAATCTTTTCAAAAATAATTTTTGCAATTGGAAAAATATGCATTATACATGTTAAAAAAAATTGTACAAAATTTCCTCGTGCCCAAGAAAGCTATGATACCGAGTAGCATACAAGAAGTAGATGTACAATAGACCTAAGACCCCAAAAATTGATTTGCCAGGAGAAAGTTATCTTGGCTGCCAACTGGTTCTGGAGACAATAACCTCCTGATTTTTATCCCAATAAAATTTAGGATCAAATCATTATAAATTATTATCACTTATTCAAAAGTATAGTTTAAACGGATAGGAAAATGATAATTTTAATCGTTTAAATATAATATTTAATATCTTCAATATACAGACTTGACCATTACTTAGTTCCAAACTTCCAACCATTCTCATATGATATGATAGGTTTAAACCAAAAGAGTTTAGAACTGTAAAATATGCGTAAGACTGCAACTTATGCATATATCATGTGCTGAATTGTTCATTAAAAAAAAAAAAAAAAAAAAAAAAAAAAAAAAAAAAAAAATTTATGTGCTGAATTCTTATGAAGAAACACAAAACAACAAATAGTCAACCGCTCAAACTTAAATTGAGTGTCACCTACCGAATAAACACTTCTATAGGATAACGACGTATATGTTAAATAAAGAAATATATAAAACTAATAGAGAAGCCATGGTATTTCCAATAAATGACAACATGAATGACTCCAGTTGAAACATCCCATCACATTTCAAACTACTAATCATGGTTTTAAAAATCGAACCGGTCAAAGAACCGTTTTTTTTTAAAATTTCCGGTTCAACCCCGGTTTTTGACCGATTTTTGGTCGGTTTTCCAGTTATTGACCGGTTTTGGAGCTTTTAACCGGACCGGATTGACTTCCGGTTCTCGGTTGAACCGGTTGGACAGGCCGGTCCGGTCCGGTTTTTTAAATAGTGCTACTAATTAATACTAATGGTCATTGGAAGAGAAATTTTATTAAAACAAATAAAATTACCTCAGTAGTCAAGCAATGAAGATAATATAGTAAAACGTCATCGTGGTCTGAGAGAATTAAAGGCAATAGTTGAGTAGTATCACTATCACCTACATGCAGTTGTTAGTTATCAATTCCAGCACTCTTGCTTGGTAAAAGTGGATACGAGAAGAAATAACCTAGGTCATATTCAACATTCGTAACACCTTCCAAAACCTTAGCCATGGTGGACATAGGTCTTTTTGTGAAATTATTTCGCAAACACCATGCTGCAACTCTCATTATATTCACAATGGGTTATATACAGTCCCATTGTGTTTGATGTGGTGCATTTGGAATGAGGGAAGTGGTACGGTTGACCGTCTACTAACTTAAAATTGTATATTTTAGATCTTTTTCCCAGCTCTTAGCATGCAACATTTGATTCTCCTACATATTTTCAAAATTTCCTCTCTCTGTTTGTTATAGATACTTGGTGACAAGTGAAGCCACTTATTTTTTTTTCTTTTTCAAACAAAAACATGTGTGATAGTTTGAACATCAGCAAGCCCAAGTTCTATAATGCAGAGTTTTAGTTCAAAAATTTTATCAACAAGTATTTAATTATCTTTCCTTTTTAGAATTTTCTTTGTTTTGCAATTTTAATTCTTATCCTTCCCTTAAGTAGTAGTTCAAGTTTGCTAAGTCTATGAGAAAAGCTTTGCGGAGCTTCAAATGATTAGGGATAGTTTTGCGAAGCTTATATTGGGGGAAGACATGACTTAGTTGGCAAATGTGTATGTATTATATAGTTGCTATATTTCAAATTCCATAACGATCCTCTATGGTAATCCTTTAATAAGATATTTAAAAGCTAGCCTAATGGAGAGCGAGTAACTATGCTTTAATATTTCAATCCATTTACGTATATTTGTCTTCTTTCACAGCAATTGTATACAGGAAAAATTTGAGGCAAGAATCTCTTGATCCTGAGAAGAAGGCTTTATGGAAAATATAACAAATTTTGCAAGATTCAGATGAATTGAAAAATTGTTGAGGTAAAACGTTTTAGATGCAGCTTTGATGCTTCATTGAAGTTTAAGTTGTTTTTCCCCTATTCTTAAGTAAGTTATGATGTCTGTTAGGTGATGATGATTACGCCAAGTTCAGATTTTTATGTATATCTTCTTGCACAACAGAAGCTTTACATGATGCTCAAAGTAAGTAAATTTTTATTTGCTTATAGTCACATTCTTTTTTTAAAGATTACACTATTTTCTCATAGGTGTGGTAGCTCATAAAAGCGTAAATATTCTTTGACAGGAAATATTGGATGTAAATATTCTTTGACAGGAAATATTGGATGGTTTTGTAGATATTACATTGTTATATGCAAAATAGAGGAGCATTATGAAGAATTCCCTTTGTTTAAGCTCATTTCAACTCAATGAAAGTAAAAAAAAATGGTGGTTACTCATTTCATATATTCCTGCAAGTGGCCTCTTAGAGAAGAGAAGTACAAACATGAAGTGATTTGAAGAGACTAATGTTAAAAAACTGGATACTATTATATGTTTAAATTTACTATATTATTTAGGTTTGAATGCCTACAGTGAAAGTAAGAGAACTAAGTTTATGTTGAATGTAAAGTTCATTAATACATAAAATGATCCTGCACAATAATGCTAGCATTACTAATAGAGAAGCCATGGTATTGCCAATAAATGACAACATGAATGACTCCAATTGAAACCTCCCATCAAATTTCAAATTGCTAATTAATAATAGTCATTGGGATCGAAATTTTATTAAAACAAAGAAAATTACCTCAATAGTCAAGCAACAAAGATGGTACAGCGAAAAGTCACCGTGGTCTTGAGAGAATTGAAGGCAATAGTTGAGTAGTATCACTATCACCTACATGCAATTGCTGGTTATCAACCCTAGCACTCGTGTTTGGTAAAAGTGGATTCGAGAAGAAATAACCTAGGTCATATTCAACATTTGCAACACCCTCCAAAACCTTAACCACGGTGGACATAGAAGGCCTTTTCGTGAAATCAATTTGCAAACACCATGCTGCAACTTTCATTATATTTACAACTTCTACTCCATGTAATTGCATATCTTCATTGTACTTATCAACCAAATCCAACAATTGATCCTCCTCAATTTTTTTCTTGAATAGATGAAGTAGATGCATTGTTTCCTCTGGTTGAGATCGATCAAGATTTCTTCTTCCACACAATATCTCTAAGAGCACCACTCCAAAGCTATACACATCTACTTTTTCTGTAATTACTGAACTCAACCATTCTGGAGCCATATAGCCAGGAGTCCCTCTCATGACTGTCACAACTTGACTCTGGTCACGGTCAACTAGTTTAGACAATCCAAAATCTGAGACTTTTGCATTGAAATTCTCATCTAAAAGAATGTTTTGGGGTTTTATGTCTAAGTGAACAATCTTCTGCCTGCAATCTTCATGTAAATAAGTTAGACCTCTTGCTATGTCAAGGATGATCTTCTTTCTATGTTGCCAATCAAGCAAAATCTTAGGATTTTTGTCAAAAACCCATTTGTCTAAAGACCCATTAGACATGTACTCATAAACAAGAAGCCTATGAGATTTTTCAGCACAAAATCCAATCAATCTCACCAAGTTGAAATGATGAATGCTACCAATTGTCTCAACCTCAGCTAAAAATGATCTCTTGATTTGATTTAAACCATCTAGACGCTTCACAGCAACTTTAGTGCCATCAATTAAAGTCCCTTCAAAAACCGTGCCAAATCCACCAGCACCAAGCTCCTTTTTGAAATTTGCTGTAATGGATTGCAAATCATCATAAGAATATCTTGTGACCATTCCTGGTATATGATCCAAATAATACTCATCACCTTCATCAGCACTTCTCTTCTTCCAAATTAGGAAAACAAAGCTTCCAATCAAAAGAAACAGACCAAATGTGATGCTAGATCCCACAATTATTTTAAGCCCATGTTTTTGCCGTTGAACACCTTGCTCATTAACATCCTGCACCTTAATGTATATTTTAAAGCGAACAAGAGAATATCGGAGTACTTCTGGAGTGGCGGTCGTCATTGAAAAGATTTGGGATTCCAAATAGCAATCCCCAGCTTCTGATCTAATTTTATAATAAAAAATAGCAGCCTTGCACCCACACTTGTTTCGGCATTCATCTTTACATTTCCCTGAAGTTATATTTCGATGGTCTGGTTTTATATCATCTGGGTCTTGTGCTCTAAAGCGAAAATACGTGATGTTCTCGGCCTCCAAAAAACTTTGGCGTCCCAAAGCTTCAGCATCACAGGACAAGTTAGTAACCGGGATGCATCCTTGGTCAGGCTCCCTTTCATTGATTGGCTTAAAATAGCTTGTTCCATTTTTATTTTTTTCCAGAGGACAAATACACTGGTTATTACTCCTGTCGACTTTGTTTTCACAAACACCATAGTTGCCGCAAGCTGTAGGGAAGTCACAGCTATAAAGTTGTGTTGCCAGAAGAATGTCATCCCTGGGTTGCGGACTAAAAGTATAGACTCTCAAGTGTCCGTCATTCTCAAATCTTGCGTACCGCGCAAATGATGCTGAACGACCAGGTAATTCTAATTCTAGAGAACCCAATTTTGAATCTAACAAAACTATGCTTCCATTCCGAAACTCAATACCTGCGATATTGATATCAGAACTTGATAAATGATAAGAATAATAGAGTTGAGGAGGATCGGAATTGATATAAGCAAAAATCCCTTCACTAGTGAGGTTGAGCGAAAACAATCGTCCTTTACTAGTGAGGCTCTTCCCTACCCCCAACTTTTGGTCACGAAACAGCGTGTCCGTTGGGTGTTCATGAGACTGCCAAATTGTTTTATTATTTTTATCCAAGAGCATGAGGTTGCATGTGGCAGTCAACTTTAGGCTAGCCACATATTTGTTGGTGATGTTTGCGGACCACACTTTAGCTCCATCAGCATTTCGTAACACCAAGCCTCTTTTGGACGCGAACTGCAAAGTCGCATTAGCACTGACCGGATTATCTGGGTTAGCAGACCATACTACATGTGGACCCAAATATGTGTCAACCGTCCCGCTGTCGTCTTGGTAATAGTCATCATAATAAAGAACGAAAGTGGCAAAGAGAAAACTGTTGCACGGTGGATTACAGAAGAAGCCACAACCACAAGCATATTCAACACCGTACTCGGATACTTTTACATTTTCACTGACAAGTATGCTTCTCGCAATTGATCCATCATCGAACTTCACAGTATTATTGGAAGCAGAAAAACTGGTGTTCCATGAAGTAGAAGAATTTGGACTCAGAAAACCACGAGGTAAGGCCGTCCCTATGGTGCGAAAAGGTGTTAAGAGAAGAGCAAGCAGGTAAAGAAGAAAACCACAAGAAGCCCAGCTGCTGCTTATACCCATACTGTCTGTAACACGTATACAGTGCTAGAAGAAAGAAAGGCAAAGAGGGCAAGGAAAACCTGATAGAATGACAAGCATCAGTAATTAGACACTTATTTATTTATTTTATTTTTATTTTTTATGTAATTCTGAATCAAGATGGATCAGGATTTTAAAAATTAAAAAAAAAAAAAAAAAAAAAAACTCCAAAAATGCATTTATATAGTATTAAAAAATTATTAATACACAAAATCATTATTTCTAAATTTAATCATCTAACAATAATAAAGACAAAATATATATATATATATATATGTTTTTTTAACTACTAGGCTGACTATGATTTTTCTTTTTGTGAAAATTAGAGCATTTATAATAGTAGTGCTAAAAATTTTAACTTTTAACATCTCAAAAAACTATTTTATTTATTTTATCACCTCACTTTATATACAATACAATCAATATCAAATATTTTATTTCTTTTATCACTTTGTTTAAAATAATATAAACAACTCATTAAAATAATAAAGGAGGAGAGAATTTTTTGAAAAAAGATATATAATCTTAATAAAATATTTTATTTTATTATTAACAACTTGTTACAGTCAATGGTATTTATACCAATTTACTATAGTTACAAAAAATTTAGTTTTAACTTCTCCAACGACACATGATTTTTTTGTTTTTTGTGATAAATTTTTTTTTTTTTTAAATACAATCAACAGTATGAATGTTTTTATTGTTTTTGTTAAGTTTTTGGATTGGATAATTACTATTTGGCTTTAGGGTAGGTAGGCTGATTGGGAAGAAAGATGGCCAAAGGTTTTGGAAATGGCACAACAACAAAAATGAGATACATCATCGCTGTTACCTTTTTCTTTTCACTTTTTAAATTTACACCGAGTCTATTTTTTGGCCTAGTAAATTTTTGTTTAATAACACTTTTTTGTAGTGGCGGAATCAAAAAAGTTTTCTAGAGGGTCCAAGTTAAATATAACAATTTAGAAAATTCTTAAGTAAAAACATTTATTTTATATAAGTTAGCTTTAATTCAATAAAGTTGTGTTTTAAGTTTTTTTTTTGGGTACTTTTTTGGACCAATTTTTTATGGTACTAAAACTACTTATAATTGATCTTAAATTAAATTTTATAGTAGCCTATTTGTTTCATACACAGTTAAATAATCACTCAATTATTACACATACTGCCTTTTTTTTTTTGGGAACAAAATTACACATACTATTTTGTCTAATATAAACATATTTTCCGAGGGGAATAATGAATATAAACAGTAACCATTGTTATAAAATTCAACATAAACATAAAATATTCAGTCAAAAATACAAAATATTAAAAAAAGACGTCAGGCGTTCGTCTGGATTGAGAGAAAAGGAAGAGATAGAGAATAGAGTAGGTTTAGTACAAAGCTTTATTCAATTTTACTCTATTCCTCTCTATCCTTTTCTCCCCTCTTCCATTCAAACAACCATTCAAACAAGCCATGAAAGACACCGATCAAACACGTACGGTAGAAAAACTGACGAAGTGGCGTCATCTACAAGCAGTAACAGTAACAAACTAAATAAAGTAATATAAACCCTACTTCAACAAAATAGAGAGAGACTTTACTAAACAAAGGAGATCTTAGCAGATAACAAAGCAAAACAGTGAGAAAAGGAAAGAGAGATTTACTAGAGGTTGGAGCGGAGCGGACGACGACAGCCAAAGCAGATTGTTGAGGTGTGGAGAAGGGATTTTTTCATTTTATCCAGGTTTTTTGATAAATTTATGGTTTGGAGATTTGTTAGAGTATTTTTGGTGTTTAGATTTGAGGGGCTGTTTTACCAAAAATGGAGGAGCTATTGAGCAAAGGAATGGGCTAGATTTTTTTTTTTTTCCTTGTATTATCTTTTATTTTTTTCGGCCACTGCTTTTCGCTGATCCTTCCTTGGTGATTTTATAAGGCAACTAAGTTGGTTGACTAGTTGACTTACAGAATAAACTCTTTTTTTTTTAAATTTTTTTTGGTGAAAACAAAATCAACTTTTTAGTGTTTTTCCGGTCGCCAAAAAAGTGTTAGGTATGCATTTAAAATATATATTTTGTTATTAAAAAAAATGTGTGGAAATACATATGGATGAAAAAATGTATGAAAATACATATAATATTGTTTAAAAATTGAAAATGGTTGATAAAAATTGTATACCAAACACCCCAACCTTTTCCGCACCGTGTTTGGAGGTTCTCTATCCCTGACTTTGGTAGAAAGGAAATTCAATAACACTAAAAAACCAAATGAGTTACAAAGTATGTTACAAAACCATTAAAACCCAAAAGATAAAAATCTAATAAGTTTATAAGCAGACTATCATACTACACAAATCGAAGGATTGATTGAGTTCCAATCTTGCCAAACTATCAGCACATCTGTTAGTTTTTCAATAGCAATGCTTAACGTGCACATAGGGAAATTGGGAGATCAGTAGCTTACATTAATCATCCACAATGGAAGATACAACATTATTAAAATAACTAGAGTTTTTTTTTTTTCTTTTTTCTTTTTTTGAGCAAAAGAATAACTAGTTAGCTAGAAGATCCATAATAGCTTTAGCATCTAACTGTATTTCTAGAGCGGTTAACTGAAGGTTTTGGCACAAAATAAGACCATACCTTAGAGCACTCACATTTGGCTTCACCAAAAACTACTTTATTTATTATACCTTCTTATTTTACAAAACACTTAACATTAAAGCATTCAAAATGGGAATGTTAAATGTCATGTTGCATTTATTTAGCATTTGCCTCTCAAAAACCTCCACCATCCGGAATTGTAAAACTAAAGAATTGTAAAAAATTTTCCAATGCTGCTACAGTGTTATCCTACTTTTATGATGGTACTGTAGACTATTGTATTTATTTTTTAATCTATTTTATTATTTCTCTCTCCTCTATGTCAGAATTCTTAACTCTCTCTCTTTCCTCATTTCGTCTCCCTCTCTCTGTGAATTGCTCTCAACTCTCACTCTCTCTCTTTGTGCCGATGGTTGAGCCTCCACGCCGGTGTGTGGGTCATGGGTTAGTGGATCGGTGGATCAACGGGTTTGGAGTTCTGGGTTTTTATTTTTATTTTTTGGCTGTGACAAGTGCTTAAAGGAAGAGATGGGTATGGCTGAATTGGGTATAGCTGAAGTGGGTCATGGCTCTCTCAAGTCTGATGTTGCTGAGTTTTGTTGGTCGTTGGAGATTGTCGATGTTTGGGTCCGATTTTGTTGGGTTTTGTTGGTCATCAGATATCGTCGGTGTTTAGGTCTAATTTTGCTAGGTTTTTGTTGGTCATTTGTGGGTTTTGTTTTGGCGATGGTGGGTGATGGGCAGTGAAGCCTTACTTGTATAATCTTTGATTTGAATATAATTCTCTTTGTTTTGAATCAATTTTGAATAATTGGTGTGTGATTTTGATTTTTTGTGTGTTGTTGTAGATTCGGTATTTAGAGAGAGGCTGAATAAGATTATGGCTTCAGACTATTTCACCACCTCGCCGGAAATGAAGGCTCAAGTGGAAGTTGTAGCTGGAAGAGAGGTAAAAATTAGAGAGAGAAGAAAGATGGGAGAGAATAGATATAATTTTGGGATAAATTATTTTATTGTATAGAAATATTATTTTAATGTGCTGTGTAAAGTCCCGATTTAAGACCATCCCTTAATGCCCATAACTTTGCTAAGAAGCTAGTGGTGATTCCAATTTTACTTGAGAATCCGCCAAGCCATCCACCCAGCTCATCTTGCACAACACCTCCACATATTCCAGGGTTACCAAGACAAGAGCCATCACTGTTTAGCTTAGCCCATCCCATGCAAAGCTTTTCCCACTAATACGCCTCACAACCTGTCCAACTGCAGCTTTGTGGGAGTACTGTGCACAATGGATAAATTCCATATCTCTTTGAAGGTGATCTTCCAGGAGGGATGATTAGGAACCTTACTATATTCCACTTTGCTGTTTTTTCCAAGCCAATCTTGGAGATTACAAGAGAAAAAATCACTATCAAAATGGTTAATTTCCAACTGGTTCCAATTTGTCTTCACAACATCACAGGCCCTTAATGTATGAATGATCATTTCCAGTTCTCTTCGGCAAAGGGCGCTGATTGTGTCATTGACGATACCTCTTGCCATTAAAAAACAATCCTTTAAATCTATGCTATCATGGAAATACATCCACACAAAAACTTGAATTCGAGGAAGTATATTAATTTTCCAAATCCACTTACCCATAAAATTAAACATAGAAAATAACATGTTTGAGAAGTAGGATACTGTTTACAAAATGTGTTAATATTAGACAAAGTTCACTTGTGGGTCCAGTCCTGCTGTACTAGCTATAATGCCCTTGCCCTTAACTCTTTATTGTGCTAATATTATTAGACCCGATGATTTGTGCCTCTATATATAAGCCTGTCTCCGTAAAGTTGAATGTGTACTCTATATATATATAAAGAGAAAAGAGAGGAGAGGAGCTAGGTCCGTCTCTAACTAACATTTGAATAAGAAGCTCAATTAGGAAGAGAAGAAATGGCAATAAGCCAAATATATTCAATTGCTCAATTGTTCTTTTACAAATGAATTTGGTATAAGCTTGTTATGTAGTAGGGGCCTATATTCAAAACATATTTAAAATTATATACAGCTATAAACCAAATCGTTAAAATGTTAATAATGATGTTATTATTTGCCTTCTACAAATTATCAAGATGGAAGCAAATCTTTTTAAGTGCTAGTATTTAACTACTTATGACCATGTGATGCACGGCTTAACCACTAATAATTATATCTCACCTAAAAATTAATTTGATAAGCTATTAGTTTGGACCGTCCGTATTCAAATTAATTTTCTTTGTATAAGCTATTAGCGGCAATAATATTCTTGCCTTAATTAAATTAAAATGTTAAGTGATATTGTTTTCATAAAAAAAAATCATAAAAAAAATGTAAAGTGATATTGGAGGAGTCTTTAGTATACTCTTGTAGTTTGAATTTGATTATGATAGAATCAAGATTCATCTTCGTTAGCTTATCTAATTTTCAAGCTGTTTTATAACTTTAGTTTCTGTCTTCTCTGTAAATGGGGTAAGGCCGCAAGGCTACCAAGACCAATTGGCAACTGGACCTTAAAAAGCATATTTTTCTGTTGGTCGAAGTAATATCATTCTTAAGGTTTATCACTATGAAGGTCAGAAGCTCGTCTTTCTCAAATTATATATACTAGTGTGTAGTCTGTACATATGCATAAATACAATTAAATATGACAGTTTTTAGACTCCTTAAACAATTGATTAAACCTAGGTAATTAGCCAAGTTGTTACTTAGTCCAATTAAACAAGTCTAGGTTATCACAATAATAAAGATCAAATCATGCAAACCAGTGGAAAATAAATAACGCACAATATGATCACCCAGGAAACCAAACCGGTAAAAACTTGGGGAGGATTTGACCTACCTATCCTCAAGGTAAACTTGAATCCACTATCTTGAAAGAATCAAAGTTCATACAAAAGGACTTATAAGCACCCCCGCTTGACTTCCTAATGCTACCAACCAGTAGAACTTACTGACACGACCACGTGCTAGCTCTGAATTCACGGACTCCTTCTTTCTTGGATTCCCACCAGCTACAAGCACCCCCGCTTGTGTATCCTTTAAGCTTTAATGGCAGCAACTGTTTTGATCATCAAGGTGTAGAGAATATCTCCTCCTTGAAAACCCTAAGTTTGTGTAAAGGAAAGCTCCTCTAGATCTCATAAGAGATTTACACAAACCGCAATATGAGCAACCCTAAAACGTGGCTAGGGTTTGCCTTTTATACTTAGGACAAATAAGAAACCCTAAAAACGTTTTAAAATAAGTAGGGCTGAGTTAGAAAATTCTGCAGAAAAGCAATCTGCCCGAGCTTTGATCGGTCGAGCCTAAGCTTCGATCGATCGAGCCAGGCCGAAAGCCACAGTGCTTTCTGCTTTACACTCGATTCCAACTTTACATTGACATACAACTTTGAGCTAGCTTTAAACACTTCTAAACACATTGTTTTGATCATGGTTTGTCAACAATACAGATTAGAGTTCTAAATACACAAAGTCTTAAACTTTAGAACCTAACAAACTCCCCCTTTGGCAATCCGTGACAAAACACAACTTAGAAGCTCAAAGTTTACAAATTGAAAAGCCCTTTACAAAATAATGCTCATAAACCAAATTCAATCCTAACTACTATCCATCAGTTGTAAGTGTAGACAGCAGCTCAATTGAATCAACCTATATGTTTCCTGAAACACTAAACAAAATGCATAACCGCATGTGTGGAAATAATACAAGTAAACAAAATAACTTCTTGATTTCAAACAACACACAAATAAAGACATATATCAATGAATAACTCATAAATATAAATCAATAAGCAGTTTGAAACAAGAAACAAATAAAGTACCAACAAAAACATAAAACTCCCCCTAACATGAATATCCCATCAAAAAACAAGGAAAGAGCTAAAAATGTTAAGTACACAGTGAAGTACCTAGATACAATCTAAAACTCCACAAGCTCCAACCAAAAACAAAAAGTCTCCCCCTGAAAACAAAAACCTACAAGTACTCCCCCTTTTTGTGACGGAATGCCAAAGGGCAAACAAGATATCCATCATCAAAAGGGAGGTGGTCTAAACTGCGCCAACTCCGCACGCAAGGCACGGATCTCATCAAGTACGTCCACCAAAATCTGTCCTTGAGCCGCCTGAATGGTCAAGACACGATCCAACGTGCGACAAATGTCTGAATTATCCATAGCATTCGGTGGAGGAACAGCAGCATCAGCATCAGCAGCAGCACCTGAAGTCTCAGCAGCAGCTGTACCTGTAGAAGAGGGAGGAGGGGGAACACTACTAGATGACGCATCTTTAGGACGAGTAGGAGGGACCCTCAATTGAGCAGCCCTCTGACGAAGAAAGGTGGCACCTATAGGAGCTATCACATGAACAGGCTCACCTGACGGAAAACCATCTAGACCTAAATAGAGCAGAATCCTATGAATGAAAATAGGATGAATCAGCGCATGCCCTACGGCAGAACTCCTATGAACCTCGTTCAAAGAACGAAGGAACAAGTGAGGAAAACTGATAGACGCTCCAAAAGTAAAGGCGTACAAAAACACACATCGTTCTAAAAGGATGGTGTGAAAGTGAGAGATAGGTCACAAGGAATGACACGCAATCCTAAATAAGAGATAGGCAGTCTCGGTAAGCTCAGCGGACGTGATCAGAGGATCAGAACTCCACTGGATAGAAGACCAGTGATGTAAGACATGATAACATCTAAAGAGGGTGACTCATCATAGGGATAGACAGCATCCCGAACAACCGGCACCCCAAGAGCCTTAGCCACCACCCGAGGGGTAATGGTGAACTCTACACCTCGTATCCAACTCTTAACTAGGGTGTTGGAATCATAGATGTGGCAAGAGAGGTTCGAGTAGAACTCTCTAATCAGGGCAGTCGGAGGTGGATGATCTATCTCTTCGAGAGGCAACCAACCCCTAGACTCAAAATTGGCCCTAATGGCCGGATCAAGCGCATCTAACACAACGGCTCGCTCAGACCAAATCTTACGCTTATAGTTCAAGGTGTCATAGGCTTCTCTACACTTATCATTCTTAAACAGCTTTACTCTAGGTGAAGACTCAGAGGAAGTGGAAGTGGTCCTATGAGCTCTAGTTTTCCTAGGCATGGTGCTAAGATAAGGATCAAACCACAGAGCGAAAGAACAAAACCACAAAACAAAACCAAGGGCAGACTGCAAGTTAGCACAAAAACAAACAAAAAAAAAATAGAATCAAAATCTATATGATGCATGAACAAGTTTAAATGTCATGATGCATGTGCTAATGCAGTGAATTAAGTCAAAAAGATTCAAATTACAAAATTGGCTTGCACATAAAGGTTTTTAACACAAAAAACCCCAAAATATAGAAACCACTTGATCAATTTAAAAAAATTGACGAATTGATCATAATACATGATATAATAACAACAATAATGACCAATTACATCAATTGGAGAAACCAATTTGACAAAATCCCCAATTCAGATCAAATTCAAAACCCTAGAATTTCCAATTTTTCAAAAACCACAAAATTGATCAAATTAAACTATAGGGAACATTAATATAACATCATGGCACAAAAACCCATTGATCAATTACACAAGAATAGGCTTGAATCATCAAAAACCCTAAAAATTTTGAAGATGCCGAAAATAGCCATGAGAATGCATGAAAAATGCATGAAAACAAGAAATAAACTTGAAAAAGAAGGGAAAAAGGGTCTTACCGGCTTCTAAGGACAACAACCTTGCAAAAAACTTGAAGGAAAACGACAAAAATTTGATGGTGGAGCCTTGAGCCAACGCAGAGAGAGAGAGAAAAGCAAGAAAAAGTTTGAATAGTGACTTTGAAAAAGTCCAAATCTGCTTTTTAAAAAACTTGATACACGAGTTTCGATCGGTCGAAAATCAGTCTTGACCGGTCGAAACAGACAAAGACTCCCTCTCTCAAAAAAATTTAAAATTTTAAAAATTTCGATCGGTCGAAAAATAGAATGGACCGATCGAATCAGGCAGAGGCTCACCATATTTTTCAGGAAAAACACAATTTTTGAAAAACAAGTTGGTTTAACTCAAAGCTTTGAAATTTAAGAACAAAAATGCATGAGTATGAGATGATATGATTTTCCAAACAAGAATTTTAAGCCTAATATTCCCAAAAACAAAATTTTGCATTCTCCACAAATTTTCAAGTAACAAATTTAGTTTGCATATAATTCAAAGTGATTGCAAAAACTTGGTTGGTCAGACTATAAACACACACAATAACATGTACAATGTTTAGCAACGAGTAACTCATGTAGTGTGTGTGACTAGCAAAGACATGAGATACATGTGAGGTGATATGTGAATAGCAATCAATCACAAAGTCTACAAAATTCATCACAAAGAATTTAAAAGAGACTATCACCTAAAGAGTTACATCATATAACTCCCACATCTCCTAGATCATAAGCTTACAATCATGTAAGTTTCTTGTATTTATGCCTCATAATATACATTGCAATTTTAAGTTTATGTGAGTTTGGCATCAAGCCTAATAGTACACACCAATTAGATTTTAAGAATTAAGCACTTTTACCGAGGCTTCACCTTATGTTCTTTTTGTGCATGTGCTACACTTTCTCGAGTACAAAATCTTATGATATGCACTAAGGTGTTCATGATTGGCTAGTGAACAATGGTGAGATGGTTATTTATGCCTTTCTCTAAAAGTTCAAGTCCAACATTTAAAAACAAGTGACTTCAAGATTAAGACATAGTAATCAAAAACCATACACATCTTTCCCACACAACATGCACTACAAATCTTCAACTAGTAGAGTGCAATAAATAAGCTCATCAAAGTTAAACAAGGTACAAAAGACATGTTATGTGAAAATAAATTGACCAACCTTGTTCTCAAAAACCAAGAAGAATAGTGCAAAAAACAAAATGTGTTTCATTTTTTTTTTTTTTAATAAAAATAAAAACACCTAGAATGAAATGCATGAATGTTATGCAATGCAAATCCTAGAGACAAAAAAAAAAAAAAAAAAAAAAACACAACCAAAGAACAATGGTCACAAATGGTAGATCAATGAAGCACAAGGACCATGTCAGAAAGACTCAGTTAGGTTGAGTCTTTTGCATCCAAAACTTTTTAGATGCACCACGAGCATTGGAGTTCTTATTCACTTGAGAATGATTACCAACTCCAGGATTGGAATAAAGGTTTAAAGCCTTTACCAAATCACCAATAAGTACCATAGGATCAAGTGCTTGAGGCACAGGTACTTTTGGTTTGTTTGCTCTCTTTGCAGCTTGCAACTTGTAACAATTTGGACATATGTGTCCAGTCTTTCCACAAAAGTGACAAACCCATGCAGGTTTATCATATGTCTTGTCCTTAGATAGGGTAGGCTTCTTAGGCTTAGATTCTTTCAAATCAACCCTAATCTTCCTAGATGATGAACCTTCTAAGGGTTTAGCAACCTCACTCACAGAGGGTTTGACAGTCTCACTCACTATCTCACTCACAGAAGGTTCAGAAGAAGAAGATGAAGGAACAAACTTAGTGGAATGGGGAGCGGACACACAGACGCTATCAACATAACCTAAACTAGTTTTGTCAGAAGATAACTTTTGAACACTCAACATTTGATCAAGTTTAGAACTAGCAGATCTAGCAACAGATAAATCAAGTTCCAAAGATTTAACTTTATCAAGCAAAAGCATGTTTTCAGTTTTCACATTGTTCAAAAGATCATTAGCATCAAACAATTTAACAAGCAAATTTTTCTTTTCAAGCTCAAGAGATTCAATTTTCTTTAGGCCTAAGTTCAACATTCATAGCATCCTTTGCAACAACTTTGTAAAGTTTGTTATAGGCCTCTTGAAGATTTGCATCTTCAGAGAGTTCCCCATCAGAAGGGTTCTCTTCAACAGATACGCTCTCATCAACTACAGCAGTAGCAGTGAAAGCAATGAAGTTTCCATCCTCATCACAATTAGAATCATGATCAGAAACTTCACCATCACTAAGGGTTACAGCCATAACCTTACCCATAGACTTCAAATAGGTTGGACATTCAGATTTCATGTGTCCATACCCCTGACATCCAAAACATTGAGAGCCCAAAGAATTATTGGAAGTTTGACCTACTTTTTCTCTAGGTTTATCATTGTTATTAACTTTAGTGGAATCATGCTTCCTAAAATTTATAGGTTCAGTAGTGTTTGTGCCTCTTGCCTTTCTATTGTTATTCTTGAGAAAGTTTCTAAAGTTCTTGGCAAGATAGGCAATCTCTGTAGCAGAGAGCTCATCATCAAATCCACCACTATCAACATCATCAACTGACTTAAGAGCCATTGATTTGGATTTGGTAGTTTTGGGTAGATCCAACTCATAGGACTGAAGAGATCCTACAAGCTCATCAACAGGGATGGAGTCCACATCCTTGCTTTCAGTAATGACAGTCACCTTGGGTCTAAAGTCTTCAGTCAAAGATTTAAGAATCTTCCTAACAATTTTAGGTTGATTATAGATTTCACCCAAGTTAAAAGCAGAATTAACAATATCATTCAATTTAGCATAGAATTCATCAAAAGATTCATCATCAGACATCCTAATTCTTTCAAATTTAGAAGTCAATTGCTGCAATTTTTTTATTTTGACAGCCTTTGTGCCTTCATGCACAGTCTGGAGGATATTCCAAACAGTATGAGCGATCTCAACATTCGAGATTCTCTTAAATTCCTCCATATAAACAGCACTAAAAATCGCATTCATAGCCTTGCTATTAAATGAAGCTGCTTCTTTCTGAGAAGTTTGCCACTCACTAACAGAAGTAGTGGGCTTCTCCCATCCGTATTCAACGGAGTTCCACACCCTCTCGTCAATGGATTTCAGGAAGGCTTTCATCCTTACTTTCCAGTAAGCATAATTATTCCCATCAAAGTGAGGAGGAATAACTAGAGAGTGTCCGTGTTCCATGACAACAGGGGTCAAGGATCAGTTCAGAGATCAAAGTATCAAAAACAAAAGAGCTACCCGCTTTGATACCACTTGACAGTTTGTAGACCCCTTAAACAATTGATTAAACTAAGTAATTAGCCAAGTTGTTACGTAGTCCAATTAAACAAGTCTAGGTTATCACAATAATAAAGATCAAATTATGCAAAGCAGCGGAAAATAAAGAACACACGATATGATCACCCAGGAAACCAAACCGGTAAAAACTTGGGGAGGATTTGACCTACCTATCCTCAATGTAAACTTGAATCCACTATCTTGAAAGAATCGAAGTTCATACAAAAGGACTTACAAGCACCCCCGCTTGACTTCCTAATGCTACCAACCAGTAGAACTTACTGACACGACTACGTGCAAGCTCCGAATCCACGGACTCCTTCTTTCTTGGATTTCCACTAGCTACAAGCACCCCTGCTTGTGTATTCTTTAAGCTTTAATGGCAGCAACTGTTTTGATCATCAAGGTGTAGAGAATATCTCCTCCTTGAAAACCCTAAATTTGTATAAAGGAAAGCTCCTCTAGATCTCACAAAAGATTTACACAAACCGCAATATGAGCAACCCTAAAACGTGGCTAGGGTTTGCCTTTTATACATAGGACAAACAAGAAACCCTAAAAACGTTTTAAAACAACTAGGGCTGAGTTGGAAAATTCTGCAAAAAAGCAATTTGTCCGAGCTTCGATCGGTCGAGCCTAAGTTTCAATCGATCGAGCCAGGCCGAAAGCCACAGTGCTTTCTGCTTTACACTCGATTCCAACTTTACATTGACATACAACTTTGAGCTAGCTTTAAACACTTCTAAACACATTGTTTTGATCACGGTTTGCCAACAATACAAATTAGAGTTCTAAATACACAAAGTCGTAAACTTTAGAACCTAACAAAATATAATTAAAATTATACGTTTCAAATTATACTTTTTATATATATAAAAGATGTTTAAATTATACATGGCATTAGAATAATAAATGAAAAAAAAAATAGAATTCTATCTAATAAACATTTCAATAATTAATTAAAAGAAAATTTGTAATCATAAATGTACTAACACACCTTATAACTAAAAATTGTTAAAGACGCCATAAAATTTTATAAACTGCCATGGTATCATAAACTAATGTGACAAGAAATAAACTTAATTAACATTATTAAAAAATTATAGATAATAGAAAAATATTACAAATTTGATTAATTATAACATATTAACGTGTCGCCAAATCACAAAACAATAATTTATTATGTTGATTAAATAACACAAATCATATTTTAGACACCTAAATTAATAAATATTTTATGGCAATTTTAGAATTTCCCTCCCACCTTCTAGGGAGGCTCAACGAATTGAGATTTAAAAAATCACTATCTACTAGTAATTTCCTTGTTCTTTCAATAAAAACTGTCATACTTCACAGCTGAGAATGACGTAAATGTAGAGGGTAAAGCGCAAAACCAAACAATTTGGTCACCAAACACTAAAAGATTTCTATGAAAAAAACAAAACTTTGAATTCCAGCACACGGTTTTGTCAAAGACTCAAGAGCTCAATGAATGAGCTATGTCCTTTCCTGTCATAAAAGTGTTTTGCTTTTTGAAAAATTGGTGTTAAGCGTGTTTTTCTTTTCAGACAGCAGGGAGGGAAAATGCCCATTTAGAGAGAGAGAGAGAGAGTATGAAAGCTGCGAAGTCTGTTTTGCTTTTTTTAGTGATAGAATGGTATTTTTATTTTTAGGGAAAAACTGGGAAGTTTGAAAGAAAGAAGAAACTTCAAATATGTTGGCGAGACCAAAAGAGTCAAAAATATCAGACCTGATTACTTGTGCATCACGCTCAATCTCATTGATGACTGATTAAAAGGCAGCTCAGCCAAACAAGAAAGGCCGTATACAAATTATTGCAATCTTCGTGGATTGGATTCTACAGCAGAGTGTCAGAGAATCTTTGAAATAACCATGAAGTCGACTCCACACCATACACACTTAGGCCTTGTTTGGTTTTAAAAAAATGGTCACTCATCATTCATCACTCGTTATTCATCACCTATCACTTATCACTCATCACTCATTACTCATCACTCAAAATATCCCCAATTTCCTACCCACCTGTTTGGCACATATTTTCAATTTCTCATCACTCAATTTTTTCTACTTTTTGTGGGACCCATACCTGAGCACTATGTCATAAATTCTGTTAGCCTACCCGCCTTCCCCCTCACTCTCTTCATTTCATTCTCTTCCACCTTCAGTCACCATTGCCCTGTTACTCTCACTGAAGCTATCCTCATTCTCTTTCATTTCTCATGTACACACACATCAACAAGAACAATCCTATCCCAAACCTACGGCCAAACCATCATAAACATACAAACACAAATGAATACAAACATAAACTCATAGGTACCCACAGATGTTCAAATCAAAACCCACAAATACCCAAATCAAAAATCACAAATACAGACCTTATGCCCAAATCAAATCCGAACCCAAACCACAAATCTGAACCCATAACAGCTACCCACATCTCAGATCTAAACCCACCACAGCCACACCACAAATCTGAACCACACACACACACCCACACCCATGTCTCAAAAATCAAAACCCTATAACCACATCTCAAATCCGAACTCCGCACCCATAAGATAGAGAGATAATTTTTTTTTTAATCGCCTGGGTATTGTTGTTCGCCTGGGTTTCGGTCTCCGCTTGGGTTTCAGTCATGAAAAAAGACTTTCTTCGCTCCAGAAGTTCGATCAACGAATGGAAATTTATGGGTTTTTGTTTCTGGGTATAAATTTATGCATGTATGAAAATGGTGGAGTGGGTCTAAAGAAGAAAGAAAGAAAGAAAAAGAAAGAAGAAGAAGAACCAAAAAAAAAAACATTGGAGTGGGTCTGAAGAAGATGGAAAAAGAAAGAAGAAGAAGAACCAAAAAAAAAAAATCTGAAGAAGGAAAAAGAAAGAAGAAGAAGAAGAACCAAAAAAAAAAAAAAAAAACGTTGGAGTGGGTTTGAAGAAGAAGAAGAACCAAAAAAAAAAATCTGAAGAAGGAAAAAGAATGAAGAAGAAGAACCAAAAAAAAAAACGCTGGAGTGGGTTTGAAGAAGAAGGAAAAAGAAAGAAGAAGAAGAACCAAAAAAAAAATCTGAAGAAGGAAAAAGAATGAAGAAGAAGAACCAAAAAAAAAAAAAAAAAACACTGGAGTGGGTTTGAAGAAGAAGGAAAAAGAAAGAAGAAGAAGAACCAAAAAAAAAATCTGAAGAAGGAAAAAGAATGAAGAAGAAGAACCAAAAAAAAAAAAAAAAACGTTGGAGTGGGTTTGAAGAAGAAGGAAAGAAAGAAAAAGAAAGAAGAAGAAGAAGAAAAAAAAAACATTTGGGGTGGGTCTGAAGAAGAAAGAAAAATAAAGAAGAAGATGAGGGGAAAAAAAAAAGCCTTGGAGCAGGTCTGAAGAAGAAAGAAAAAGAAAGAAAGAAAGAAGGAGACAATGCCGTTGGTGATGGGACAAGTCACTGGTTGAATGGGTCCCACTGAGACAGTTTATTACAAAAGTGCCACTGAATCATGGGTGATGAGTCTTGAAAACAAGGATATTGTGTTTTCATTTTTGGTCATCATCACTCAGTTTTTTGAGTGATTGGATGACCAAAACCGGGTGACCAACTATGGATGATGGTATCCAAACAAAAATTTTTCTGTGGGTCCCACAAATTTTGGATGATGAGTGATGAAAACACAATCATATCACTCAAAACTCTCTCATCCAAACAACCCCTTAGCTTCATTCAATTCATCAATTGTGAGGTAAATGAAATCCTTTCTTTTTGTTTTCTCGTTATAAAAATTGAGAATTCAATTAAAATATAATTAATTAAATTTTTTTTAAGTCTTGATTTTACATATATATATATATATATTTTTTTTTTGTTTGGGTTTGAATCTTTTTCTGAATTGGAATAAGCCGGTAGAATTACTCTTTTCATTTGATGATGACTACTCTCCTCAAATTTTGACAGTTATGACCTATTTCACTTTGGAAGAAGATTTAGATCTTACACCCTCTCTTTGTTTCTCTCTCTGATAGTATCAAAGCCATGAGATTTGTTTCACCTTACTTTGATTAATATGCTTTGATTATTATCTTGATTAGTATCCCCTCTGCCCCCCTCCCCCTAAAAAAAAACCTAGTATAAAAAAAATTAAGATTTGCCTTTATATATATATATATATATATTTGCTTCTCTTCTTTTAAAATATTTAGATATTGACTTACAAGAAAATAAATAAAATTCATGTCACTTTAACTACAAAACCAAAATAAAAAAAATAAATATGGACTAAACAAAAATCACACACAAAATATGAAATACTTATTTAGTATGTTATACTTTGTTAATGTTCTTTATAATATGAAATATTTAAGAAATACTTATTTTGTAGGTAGTATTTTGTTGAATATGAAATAAATGTTAGTTTTTATTTTCATAAATTTTTTTTTTTTTTGGTTTTAAGCTTTGGCCCCTAGGTATGAATCCTGGTTCCGTCCCTGGTTTTTTGAGATGTCAGTATATGGGTATATTTGGATTGAGCTTATTTTTGTTGAAACTGAAAACACTGTAGGAAAATATTTTTTAAATGTGTGAATAGTGCCGTGGGGCCCATTTTTAATGAAAAAGTTATTGAAAAGTGAAATTTGTGGGTTCGTGAGTGCACGGGTGCACTGTTCACCATGGAAAAGTCAACATTTGCGGCTACTATTCATGAATAGTAACCGCATTACTCTTAAAACACGTAAAAAAATAAAAAAGAAGAAGAAGAAGAAGGATGTGTTTACTACGTGCAACTGTAGCGTGCGTCTCATGCTCAAAACGCAAACGCTGAAACGCAGTAAAACGTTCAAACCAAAGGGGTACTATATATATATATATATTCAAACTCTCTTTTACTTATTAGATTTTGTATAGTTAATTTTTTTTTAATGAATACTTAAGAAGATTTTCTGAAGGCACCACACAATAAGTTGGAGCTTGCATTTCACTGTTGATCCAGATTGCCTTTTGGATCTAATCTGTTTGAAAATAAGCCTTAATGACTTAACCAATCATTCTATTGTTTTTTTTTTTTTTTTTTTTGAAGAGCAATCATTCTAATGTTTTTGTTTCTGTTTCTACTATTGTTGTTATAAATTGGGCCAGCCTTCCAAAAGTCCAATAATATCACTTTGCACGTCAAGGTGTCCAGCGCTACATTCTCGACAAACACCCATTGGGCTCGATTAATTCTTTGTTTGCAATACATTTTGTGTACTACTATGCTCGGTATTTTCTCTCGCCTTGTAAAGAGAGGTGACGCTGGGTCAAACTGGTTGTATATATGGGTGTACGGTCAGTATGGGCAAGGACCAGGTGGGTTATTTTCATGGAGTGGGGCTTTCTCTTGTTGTATTCACCATGGTCCATGGCAAAATTATAGAGCCTAGGTATTTGGGTCCAGTCCTTTTATAGGGATAGCATGCATTACCAGTTCTTAGTTTGAATTTTAATTTACTTTGGATTATGAGGAAACACTTGATCGAGAAGCAAGCCTAGATCAAGAGTTTCCTCATCAACCCCTTTTCCTGGTTTTATGTATGAACTGCACATCACACTCATCATGGTAAAGTTCTATTTTTCGTCGATAATTTTTCATTATTTGTGAATTCTAATGCATAAAATTGTTTATTAAAAAAAAATATCATCATTTTAAAAGGAAAAAAAAAAAAAAAAACAGTTCATGTAGATTATGAGGATCGAGAATTTATTTAATGTTCACTAAATTGATATTTAATTTATCTTTTACTAAAGAATTTATTGTAACATATAAAATTAATAGTTGATAATGATGCTCCATTGCAAAGTCATCTTGTTGAGGACCAAATAGAAAAAAAAAACAACTAAACAATCTTTTAGATGGAGTTAAGACAACACATACCCAAATATTGAAATCCCAAACTTTAATTTTGTAATCTAAATAAGCAACAAGCGAATTTCTCAAACCAATACATAGTTATAGTAGATAACCAAATATAATTTAAGTGGCCACTTCAATGTTTGAGTTTTTAAGGACAAATTTCAATTTTTGAGGCTGATTTTTAATTTTTGGGGGGCCAAGAATTTTTTGAAACAAAATTCTCAAATAACGGTCTATTTATTAATTAATTATTTTAGAAAATTTTCTTACTACTATTGTGCTTTTTTTTTTTAATAAAAAGTTTTTAAAAGAATTTTCTAAAAAAGGGTATTTATTGATTAATTATTTAAAAAAAATTCCATACTTCTATTATGTTTTTTTTCTTAATAAAAAGTTTTTTAAAGCATTTCCTAAAGAAAAACCAATTCCGTTTAAACAAAATACTTGTGCCATAAACGATAAGGAATAAATGGCTAAGTAATTGTTTTCATCTTTATTAAAATAAATTACAAAAACCACTTCGGATGCTTGACTATAGTCACATTAAACTTTTTTTATTATGAAAAAACAGTGATAATATATATACACACACAATTATTTTCACAATTTTTTTTTTAAAATGGGATACTTCCACGCAACAACAACATGACTAGGAGTAAATGCCAAAACAAAGAGCTAGCAATAGCAACAGTAGTGACTAGAAATGACTTGTACAGTACATGAGAGGAAAAAATGGCCAATTCATTGTGCAAGGGAGGGGATGGCAGAGAAAAATTTACTGGCATCAAGCAATTATTATACAGTCCAAACTTCCTAGACTTCAGCTTTCCAAAGTCTTTGGGAGTTCCAAACAATGACCAAAGACTTGTGAAACACTAACAATAAGTGTACTAATCTAAATCACACGTTTTCAAGGTTCATTGAATCTTTTAGTAAAAATAGTTGTATTTTGTTTTCTTTCATACAAATTGATGGCAGATATCTTTCATTCAACCACTATGTCTTTTGGTCTTTGCTCGGAACTTCCACCAGACTTGGGAAGTTATAGTCTTGTTTATTAACCAGTGTGCGTTTTCAAGGTTGATGAATGACTGAGTTGAAAGCAACGAACAAGAAAATTGAAAATTGCATGATATAGTGGATAATAGAGATAAACATGTTTCATGCTTACTAAAAAATGTAAATATACTTCAATTACTTTCATGTTTTAAAGTGTTAAATGTTATGTATGTATTTTAGGATTTAAAAAATAAATCCTAGAAAAATTATATTTGCCCCCCCTCACCCTCTAGAATTAAAACTGACCCCTAAAAAACTAAATTAACCCAACAGCCCACAAATAAAATGGTTTACACATTACCATATATATATATATATATAGAGAGAGAGAGAGAGAGAGAGAGAGATCTAACAATTAATTAACCTCCCAACAGAGGTACTTTTCCTCCATGCAACGGTCTCTCTATGTGCTATGGATAATGGAGCAAATAAATAGACCCATTTCTCGTGTGCGGAATCATTTACCTGAAGTGTGTCTCTTGTGAAAGGCGATAGTGAAACGGTGGAATCTGAACCCATTAATTTCTTTTGTCTATGACAATTTATTAACAAGTAACAACAATAGTTATTACTTTTTTTTTTTTTTTTTTTGAGAAAGTTTTAACCTATGGCGTCTGCTCGTAATAATAACTCTTTATTATTGGATTAAGACACTAATCGGTTTTTGGTATAGGCAGGGATTGAACTCCAGATCTCTTATTCAACCATCAGAAATTTTATTAATTGAGCTAATTGGAACTCACAACAATAAAAACATATTGATAATTTGGCAGTAATACACGATCAGTTATTGATTTTGTTGTAGACTATTTGTTAGAGTTAATTTTCAATGTCTGGCAATAGTAAGTTGCTTTTATGTGGGATTCTATAATACTATTGTGTACCACCGAATGTGAATCTATGTCATTCTCAAAAAAATGTGAAACTATGTGGGTATAGTTATGTGGTCATTGTTTGTATTGTTATTTAGCATTTTTCTTTTTGTAACTAATTAGTTTTTCAAAAAGAAATACAAATATTTTAGAAGTCAATGTTAGTGATTCAGTATTACGTACCTTTGATGATGATATCCAAAATTTTGAAATTCCAATTTCATTAAAAAAAAAAAACATTATAATTGTGGAAGAAAATTTTCTAAGGAACTCTTTAAATGTTTGTTGAATCTTTGTTAATTGTGAAAAAAAAAAAAAAATTATTCATGTTTGGCCTCCCCTAATTTCAAATCTTGGTTCTATCCTTGCTGGACTCTTCTGTTTGGTAAAGGTGGATTTGAGAAGAAACAACCTAGGTCATGCTCAACATTCACAACACCCTCCAAAACCTTAACCAAGATGGACATGAAAGGCCTTTTTGTGAAATCATTTTGCAAGCACTATGTTGCAACCCTCATCGTATTCACCACTTCTTCTCTACGTAAATGCATATCTTCATTGTAATTATCAACCAAATTTAACAATTGTTCCTCCTCAATCTTTTTTGTTGAATAGATCAACTAGATGCATTGCTTCCTCTTATTGAGAGCGATCAAACTTTCTCCTTCTACACAATATCTCCAAGATCACTATTCTAAAGCTATTAACACCTACTTTTTCCATAATTTTTGATTTCAACCATTATGGGAGCCATATAGTCAAGAGTCCCTCTCATAGCTATCACAATATGCTTTGGTCAAGATCAATTAGTATACACAATCTGAAATCATAGACTTCTGCATTGAAGTTCTCATCTAAGAGGATGTTATGGGTTTTATATCCATGTGGATTATTTTTTGTATGCAATCCTTATGTAAATAAGCTAGCTATGCTATGTTATAGTTTTTAGATATAATATAGCTAGATAGATATAGATATTATTATTATTATTATTAATATTATAACTTTTGGTATTATTATTATTTATTTTTTCTCTCTTTTAATCAAATAAAATTGTATTTTGACATAATTTGTGAAGCTAGCTTAAAAAAAAAATAATAATAACAAAACACCATTTCAATTTTCAACCTAATATTAGTTTTTGGGGATAGTGACAAAGCCATGATTTTAGCTCAAAGAAAGCGAGATTAAAATGTAAGATTAATTTTTTTTTTTTTTGAGAAACGAAAATAAAATTAATCTAAAAATATATTGATCAATATTAATAGTAAAATAAATAAATAATTATATGCTAATATAATTTTCATACACAATATCTTATAAATGTAAAATCAATATATATTGGCTCCACTATTGGATGGGGGCATATGTCCATCTTGAAATACTTACCATATTAAGAATATATTTAATCAAGAAAAAAATTTACATATATGAGATATGGGGTTCGAATTAGGGGTGTCAATTCGGGTTAGCGTGTCGGGTTCGTGTCGTGTCGAGGTAGGGGTATTCGACTAAATGGCTCAACCCTAACCCGACCCATTTAATAATCGTGTCATGATCCTTCAACCCTAATCTGACCTGTTAATAAGGCGGGTTGACCTGACCCAACCCATTTGACACGCTTAATAAACGAGTCGTGTTGGGATAACATGAATGTAACACAACCCATTTCAACCTACATAATATTAAATATAACATCCATCTAGAAATAATTTTTTTTACATCCTAAAAGGCAGTGCATACATTTCAAGTTTTCAACCCATATTCAAAATAATATAGTTCAACAAAAATATAACATTCATCTAGAATATAAGTTCTTTACACTCCAAAAGAAGTGCATACACTTCAACCCAAATTCAAAATAACAAAGCTTAACAAAAATAAAATAACATAGTTCAACAAAAATATAATATCCTTAAAACTCGCCAAATGCTAAGAATCAATATTGAAAGAATTTGAGCAAATAGTAGACTAATCCTGACTATGACCATGATTATCATCCATAGATTCTTTATTGATGTCCAAATTCATAACATCTTCCACAAGCTCATCCATTTTCATTTGTGCAAGTTCTATGCCAAAAAAAAAAAAAAAAAAAAGTATTAGTAGCTCTAGGGTTTATAAAGTTTCAATTTCAAATTATATCCCTTGTAAATTTTTGTAATTACTCACTTTTCTTTTTAAATTTAAAATAAAATAAATATTTATTTGTTATACGAGTTAAATGGGTTGTGTTATGTGGGTCATTTCGGATTGACACAAATAAATTGGCATGTCAAACGTGTCTATTGTGGGTTACGCGGGTTGACCTGCTTATAACACGTTTCTTATTGTGTTACTTTCGGGTCGACCCGTTTATGACCCAAACCCATTAAGGTCCAACCCTAACCCGAAAAAACCCGTGTCGGGTTCGTGTCGTGTTCACGGGTTGGGTCGAACATTGACACCCCTAGTTCGAATCTTACTTATACCAAAAACCAATTGGTGTATTGGCCTAATGAAAAATACCAATCATCTTAGAGTGAGTAATATAAAGTAAAATTCTATTGTATATATATTTGTTTTTTTAAAAAAAATCTACATATATTCATTAAAAATTAGTACAAAAAAATACCGCATAATCAATAATAAATGTCAAATCAGGGCAAGCTTAATAAGCTCCATAATATAAAAAGCCTCCAAAATCTGTGTGCTACAACAAAGTGCTGTGCCAACTACCATTTAGGAGAGAAACTTGACCAAAGTGAACCGAAATGAACTAAATTGCACCAAAGTGGACCAATAGATCGAATGGACTGAAATGCATTGAAGTAGGCCGGAGTAGACCTTTCTTTTTCTTCTTTTTTTTTGAGAAACAATCGGAGTAGATTAAATGGATTACATTAGCACATTTCAAACCTCTTGCCCTTCACGGAGACAAGGCTGCCTATAAACAAAAGTGAAGAGATGGAACATAAATAATAAATTGTACTTTCTACATGGATTACATTTTTTGTTACTTCTAAGACCTGAAGTTGGATAGCCGAGCAACACAACAGAAGCCCCCACAGCATAGCCCTCCCTTGCTTCCACAAATTCCATAAACCTCCATTTGTGAGTCTAGTTTTTCCCTTCCCTTCTTGTTCTTAGTTTTCATAAGAAATCAAATGGATGGTTTTACCTCTCGGACAATTTTTTTGAGCTGGAACTAAATTTAGAGGAATTGCCTAAACCTCTAATGTTCCATTGGAGGCCCATTTGGGCCAGCCCTCCAAAAGCCCCATGATGTCAGTTTGCTCCAGAAACACCCATTGGGCTTTTATTCTTCTTTCGCAATGCTTTTGTATTACTAGTATGCTCGGCATTTTCTCGCCTTGCGTTGAATCAAACTGGTTAATTGGGCCTATGGTGACTAGAGGTGAGTATGGGCAAGTATCAGGTGGGTTGTTTTCATTGAGTGGGCTTTATCTTATTAGGCTCAGCATGGCAAAATTATACAGCCATGTAGCTGGGTCCAGTCCTTCTAAAGGGATCGTATGCAGTCCCTGGTCCATGGGCTTGATAGAATCACATTTTTAAAAAACCTGTTTTCTAAAGAGGGGGAGGGGGGTAAATTTTCTATTGCTTTTAAGGTTTTATTTTTTAGAGAGTTTCAACTTATGACGTCTACTTCTATTGTTTTAAGGTAGGATTTGAAACTTTTAGATAAATCAATGAAATATGTATATATATTATGTGTTATTGAAACTAAATGGTGTACTATATTTATATGAACTACTTACATTTGGTTTAAAAAAAAAAAAAAACTACTTACATTTGAGACTCTTTCAATATTTTTTTTGTTTTAGAATGTTTGAGACTCCTTTATTTTTATTCTTTCTGATCTGTTTGAAAATAGGGTTAATTTAGCTTAGTTTTTGTGCTTAACAAAAAAATAAAACGATTAATTTTATTTTTTTTTTTGCATAAAAAAAAAATATGATTTGATGATAGTAATATTCCTTTAATTTTATCTTCTGATGATATTTTTCCTTTTATCCTCAGCCTTGATTTTAAATCATTTTTATTTATTCATTTATTTTTACTAACTTTCCAGCCATGCATCCCACACCTTTATATTCATCTCAAGTAGTGGTAAAATATTTAAATTACTACAGAAGATTCTTTTTTTTTTTTCAACTTAAAAAAAAAAATCAAGAATATACTAGGTTAAGCACAAGCCACAAGGTACGAATTTATCAATGTCTTTTTCCCCTCCTTTAATTGGACTGGAAATAGGATAAAGAAATCATCAAAACATCCTTGAAAAACGGTATGAAAATGTTCATTGGAATTGTGTTAGAACTTAGAAACTTGATAAATATTTGACTAAAATACAAATTACATCCATTAAGTTTTGGATAATTTTTATTTTGACCCATCTCATTTTAAAAAATGATAAAGAAATCAAGATAAACTAGGCTTAACAATAGAGTCATCCCAACTACTCCCAAAAAAAAAAAAAAAAATCAATGGAGTCATCCCACGTCAAAAAGATAAACAAATCATAAAAATATATCCCTAAAAAATGACATGAAAATGTTCAATGAAATTGTATTAGGAGCTTGATAAATATTTCACTAAAATGAATTTTACATTATTTAAGTTTGGGATTATTTTTATTTTTGATCCCTACCATTTCAAAATTTGGATTTTGTTCTTTAAAGTTTTATGGAGTCTTGAATTTTGTTTCCTTCTGTCCATGCTTGTTAATGATGTGACTATTAATTGGCAACTACACTTAAAACAACATAGCATCGATGTTCAAAAACAATAGAGACATGGGATGACATAGCATCAATTAAAAATTTGTTCCTTCGATTTACATGATTTGGCAATATGTCTACATCGAAGTTGCAATGATTTTCATTATACTAGAGAGAATAGTACTGAGGTAGCTTACAGTACATCAACAGTGGTGGCTCTAGGAATTTTGTTTAGGAGGTTATTAAAAAGTTTTAATAAAAAAAGAACTTAAATATATCGAGTTACTGACAAGAAAAAAAAAAAAATTAATACATGAAGTCTTACAATTTAATTCTACAAGTATTCAAATTTTGAATTATGAGTATTTATTGCCAATGTGGGTAGGTATGAGCCTACAATCATTTTATTTTGTTAAGTTTATCTAACATTTTTATTTTTATGCAGTTTTTATTATCTATTTGTTATTGTTTTTATAAAAATATTTTAAACAACCATACTCATTCATATATGAAATTATACACTAGTGTCGACTTAATCAATCAAATTCTTGGACAATCACTAACTTTACGATTTTTTTTTTCTTGAATTTTACTAACTTTATAACAAAAAGTTATTATAACATGATAACAATACACACACATGTAACAAACTATCTCTATTTCCTAATTATTAAATTATATAAATTTATATTATATTTATATTGTACACACAAACATCTACACACATCATAATTCACACAAATAACATTATAACAAAAAGTAATGCACACAATCAATATTAGACATACTCACACACATAATATAAATTTATAAAAAATAGTGATACTTACAATTCACAAATACTTACTTTTTATTATTAGAGTTGGAAATACTTATAATAAAAGTGTGCAAAATTTAAGTCAGGGTATGCAAAATTATTTTTAAGAAAAAATTATAGTATTAAACTAACAAAAAAAAAATTTATATATATAATTTTTTTTTTCTTGAAGTCAAGGGGTTCATTTGAACCCTTGAGAATAGTGTAGCGCCACCCCTGTACATGAAACCCTAATTATGAAACAATAATATATATTAGACTCAGAGACTCTTCTATTTTTTGGGTAAAGATCAATAATTTGCTTGAGCGTGTGCTCAGAGGCTATTCTATTTTTTGGGTAAAGATTAATAATTTGCATTTATTATAATTTGAGATTTCTACTTTTTCTAATAAAAAAAAAAATGAATACGTGAGGTGAGTTTTGTAGATTGGAAGAGTTTTAAAATTAACAAAAAAGTGATCCTATTTTGTAGAGAGTTAGAGAGTAGAAGTGAGAATTTAAATTAACGTAAAAGTAGGAGTTTATTAGAAGCAGGAAGGCAACGTAGAAATAGGAATTTATTATTTTTGTCAATTTACTATTTTAACCCCATTTTTAAATTTTAGATAAGGGTATTTTTGATAGTAAAAAAAGCAATAATTAACTTTTTTTTACCAATTTACTATTTTAACCCCATTTTTAAATTGTTGGTTAATTAATCTAGGGATATTTTTGACAAGAAAAAAAGTAATAACTAACTTTCTAAATCCTTTTAATATATACAGATACAAATAACCCCCAAAATTGATCCAAAATGGACCAAAATAAATCAAAAACCCTAGTTTTGAGTCTCCGGCTTGAGACCATCGGCCTAGCCTTTGTTCTATGGCCTAAGTCTCACAAATGGTACTATTTAAAACCATAATGCTTCCATGTGGGGTCGGGTTCAAAGAAGATCAAATACAAAACCATGGCCCACATAGCACATAAACTGAAATCTTTATTCATTAAGGAAGCGGTTTTTTCCTTTTTTTTTACTTGGCAAGTAAACTGAAATCTTGACTGTTTCTGCGGAAGTTTTCACTGTGGCATGCCACTTTGTACTTACCACACATAGGATATGTTCTCTCACTTTTGTTGATTGGTATAGCTTTGAGTGTTATCTCATGAAGCTGGTGCAACACAGGATCTGTGATCCAAGCTGACGCAAGAATAGGAGCAGTGATGCTAGCTGCTGTAATTTAACAGAAGCATAGCTAATGTATGATCTGTTAGTGTAGCTCTGTTAGAGCAAGGTTTCTAGTGTGGCAGGCACTGTTAAGTTTTGTTAAGCTCTTTAAGTAGTAGTTACTAAATCAGGTTGTTACAGGTTAGTTAATAGATCTGTAACGTGACGGTCTAGTGAGATATACGCCTGTACCATTCATAACCAGCCATAAGATCTTGGACTCAAGCCAGAAATGGACACTGATGAATAATAATATAGTTTCTCTCTATTCTCAACTTCTCTAATTATCCTCTTACCTCTAAACCTTGGAGGGCGACTCCTCAAATAAGTCAATTCCTACTCTAATCCGATTTCCTCATCGATACACTTTCACCTAAACACCATTCCATTGAGAAGGTTCATTCCATGTTAGGTGTACCTCTTGGTGCTTGGATGTATTTGTGCAGCTTCAGCTGCGTGCCTTGACTGGCCTTTCATCTAAAAATAAATAAAATATGAGAGACTCCGAGAGCATTGGCAGTGATTATTATTTTTGATGGTGTAGTCGCACTACCAATTAGTAAAATCTTACTATCCCCTATCTCAAAAATGCTCTTAGATCTCAAAAAGGCTCTGCTCTGTACAGAGTTGATGAGCCTCAAGCACACATTAGCATAGAGGCGCTAATGTGCATCAAGAGACCTCTCCCTCTCTCTCTCTCTGTATCTCTCTTCAGAGAGAGAGAATTAAAAATTTTCCGCTTAATAGGTTGTAACTGACATGCTTCGAGAAAGTTATTTTTGCTGCCTGCTTCAGGAGACCAAAAACCACATAATCTTATTATGTATCTTAATAGTTAAAGTTGTGTGGCCTAACATTTTTAAATTTAAAAAGTGGGGTTTTAGGTTTGGGTGAAGATGAGATTCAAACATAGGATCACTTATGATATATTAACTTTTACTACTTGTCTCAAAAATTTAAATTAATGGAAAATAATCAATTTATCCATTTAATCATTATTCTAATCATAGGAACTTCAATATACAAACTTGATCACATATTTCCAACCATTCTCATGTGATTTAAACAAGAATAATTTACTAGATAGCCGAAAAAAAATAACTATATACAATATACGACTCTTAACTTCTCTGCAAACTTACTATGCGTAATAAATACCCACAATGTTAAATAAACATATATGTTACTAACAGAGAAACCAAGCTATTGCCAATAATCATCGACACGAATGACTTAGGCTGAAGTTACCATCAAAATTTACACCAATAATATTAGTTATTAGGTGAAAGAATTTATTAGAAGTACCGAAGTTACCTCATTTGTTAAACAATGAAAGACACTGAAAAGTCACCGCAGTCCTGATAGAACTGATGGCAATACTAGGGTAGTAGCAATAACATGCGCTTTCTGGTTATCAACTCTAGCTCTCGTGTTTGGTAAAGGTGGATTCATGAAAAAAATAATCTAAAAAGATTCAACATCCACGACACCTTCCAAGACCTTAACCACCATAGACATGGAAGGCCTCTTTGTAAAATCAAATTGCAAACACCAATTGGCAACCATCATCATATTTACAACATCTTCACCATGTAATTGCATATCTCCACTGTTCTTATCAATTAGATCTGACAGTCGTTCCTCCTTAATCTTTTTCCTAAAAAGATCAAATAGAAGCATTTCTTCTTCTGGTTGAGAGCGATCTAAATTTATCCTTCCACATAATAACTCCAAAAGCACTACTCCAAAGCTATATACATCTACTTTTTCTGTAATTATCGAATTCAGCCATTCAGGAGCCATATAGCCAGGAGTTCCTCTCATGGTTGTTACAACTTGGCTCTGATCTCGATCAACTAGTTTAGACATCCCAAAATCAGAGACTTTTGCATTAAAATTCTCGTCTAAAAGGATGTTATGGGGTTTTATGTCCAAGTGAACTATCTTCTGTCTGCACTCCTCATGTAAATAAGTTAGTCCCCTTGCTGTATCAAGGATGATCTTCTTTCTATGTTGCCAATCAAGCAACATCTCAGGATTTTTGTGAAATACCCATTTGTCTAAAGACCCATTAGACATGTACTCATAAACAAGAAGCCTATGAGATTTCTCAGCACAAAATCCAATCAGTTGTACCAAGTTGAAATGATGAATGCTGCCAATTGTCTCTACTTCAGCTAAAAATGATTTCTTGATTTGACCAAAACCATCAAGACGCTTCACTGCAACTTTTGTGCCATCAATTAGAGTCCCTTCAAAAACTGTACCAAATCCTCCCTCACCGAGCTCTTTACTAAAATTTTCTGTTATTGCTTGCAAATCATCATAAGAATACCTTGTGGGCATTCCTGGTACATGATCTAAATAATACTCCTCTACTTCATTAGCAGTTTCCTTCTTCCAAACTTTAAAAACAAAGAATCCAATTAAAAGAAACAGAACAAATGCTAGGCTGGATCCCAATATCAATCCAAGCCAATGTTTTTGTTGCTGAGGAGAAAGAGGAACATTTTGCACCTTGATATATACTTTAAAGTAAGTTTCTTCTCTTAAATCTCTTTCATCAGCGTACATCAAGGAAAAAATTTGGGATCGCAAATAGCAGCTCCCAACACGGTTGCTCGAATTATAAATAGCAGCTTTGCACGAACAGACTTTTAAGCAAGACTGTTTGCAACTCTCTAAACTTATGTGTTGGTAGTCTGGATGTACATCTGGGAGGCCTTCTCGAAAGGGAAAGTATGTGATGTTCTGGAGCTCTATGAGAATGTGATTTTTGTTCGCGTCACAAGACAAGGGAGTAACTAGAGAGCATCCAAGGTTTGGTAGCCTGTCATTGATGGGATGAAAATAGTTTGTACCATTTATGGGTGGCGGACAACTACACTGCTCATCTGTACAAATACCATAATTGCCGCAAACCCCAGGATAACCACAGTAACCAATATCCGGATTGAGAAAATCATCGACTTCATACCAGTTTCCATCATACACTTTCAAGTGTCCGTCAGGCCGAAGTTTCATGTACTTTGCAGTAATGGTTAGGCCAAGGACTATGCCAGGTGATGGATAATCAAATTCGAAGGTAGCGAAGCTTTGATTCAGAAATTGAGAGTAATTGTATTTCATATTACTATAAGGATAATAATAATAGATATCAGGAGGATTAGAATTGATATAGAAAAACAAACCTTCACTAGTGATTGAGAATGAAAACATTCCTCCTTCACTAATGAGTTGCTGACCTCTTAGCAACTTTTGGCCAAGAACCAGCGTGTCCGTTGGGTGATCAAAAGATTGCCAAATTGTTGCATTCTTGTCATCCAACAGCATGAGGTTGCAGGTGTCATCGGTTAAGTTTAGGCCAACCACAGATTTGTTGCTGATGTTTGTTGACCACGCTCTACTTCCATTACCATCTTCTAGCACCAAACCTCCTTCCAAAGTGAGCTGTAAAGTCGCATTAAGGCTAACCAGATTCTTTGGGTTAGCAGACCATACTACTTCGGGATAATCCGATACCTTAAAATTGCCCTCTTCGTAATACAGAATGAAATTAGCAAAAAGAGATCTGTTATATGTTCGATTGTAGAAGAAGCCACAACCACAAACATATTGACCATAGTATAGATCGGGTGATACACGGGAAAGTATGATTGTCACAAATGATCCATCATCGAATTTCACAGAATCGGGAGCAGAAAAACTGTTGGTCCACGAAGTAGAAGAGTTTAGTGCCAGAAAACCATCAGGCACCGCAGTCACTGAAATGGGAAGAAGGTTTTGAAACGGAAGAAGGTAGAGAAGAATAGCAAGGCAAGCCCAGCTTAAAGCCATTGTTTGTAACACACGGTGCAGGTAGAAGAAAAAGAAACAGAAAATGGACAACAAAGGGCGGATGGAGTTACAAGCATAACCAAAGAATCTCTTACGGCAGAAATTTAAAAAAAAAAAAAAAAATTTGTAAATGTAATGCATGAGAAATTCTAGTTGACTTTTTCAGCTACAAAATCAACGTTTTTGGTCCACAAACAGCTCGAGCTATATCCGCACAAAAAAGAGGTGCTCTTTTACGCGCGCACACGGCCACAGCATTTTTGTGATTAATAATTTTGAATCTCTATCTGTATGAAATGGCATCAGATCTCGCCTATTACATTTTTTTTTTTTTTTTTCTACTTTCACTTTTTAAATTTTATATTTGATATATTTTTATTTGAAAAATTGTCAATAGAGAACCGGAAGAATAGGAAAATTATGTCCCTAACGAGTATTATTCTTATCAATGGAGAAAACATATCATTTCATTATTTATTTACTCGTATTATTTTCTGCTTGTGTCCGAAAGACAGATTATAAGAAGCTTTATCCTATGATTTTTCAATTTGCAAATAGATAAATACTTCTGCTCTTTTTTTATGATAATTAATCTTCTTATTTGTAAGTACAGATAATGGGTTTTAACCCATGATCTCACTCGCAAGTCGCAACCTAAAACTTATGATTTTGTAACAACTCCATCTATTTTTAGGTGTACCCCAATTAAAAGGTCAATAAATATAGAGGGCAACTCCCCTGATACAAAGGCAGCAACATTTCAGGAGGACATAAAACCAGAATACGTTGCAAAAAATGTATTACTTCCATCTCAAAATGTTGTTCCATCGGATCAGAAACAGTAAGTCAGTACCTTCTTGAAGTGAAGCAAATATGAATAAAAATGGTAAGCTTATAAACATGAATGAGGGGGAGATGGAAGTCAAACCACAAAGGATGTCATTACACTGAGCTATCGCTATCACCTGAACCCAAAACTTAGTAGTCATTTGTGGGACATGGACACAAGACAAGCAACTGAGAACTGATGTAAAATGATAATTAGAGCTTGGAGATGCTCCAAATGTAAATCTATACATGTACTATATAAAAGGAGCACTGAATCTGTGCCAAACTACACTCACTCTCATGTATCATATTATAAAATAACCTCAAAATCAAAGTAACCTCCAACTCTCTTGGTTGGTCTATCGGACTCGTAGATAAAGTAACAACCCAAGATTCCAATGTGATGCATCAACATCTCTATAGCAATCTCTCTAATGACTTTCACCAAACACAAAACTTCCCTAAAAATAGATTGAAATAATTAAATCTAATATTATTAATTTTTTTTAAATCAAAGAAGAATTAATACTACCTAGTACTTTTTTTTTTGAACCAATACTAGTAGGACTAGGAGTAGATTCCTATTTTACCACAATCACGGTTTTTTTTTTTTTTTTTTTGATAGAAAACTAAAATTCCATTAACATGAACGAGAAACAAATATATCAGTTGAGAGAGCGTGTTCTAAAAAACAAGGGCTCTCCTCAATTCAAGTAACATATTGCTCAACACCCTGAGCATGTTTTGCTAACAAGTGAGCTACCTGATTACCTTTCCTACTAACATGTGAAATAGAAAACCTATGAAAAGCACTTAACAGAGAACTAATTCCATACACAACTGATGCAATCGAAGATGGAGGAGGAGAAATGCCAGCAATAGCATTTGAAACCATAACCGAATCCCCCTCAAGAACAATCTCATGAAATCCCTTATCTTTAGCAAACATAATACCCAATTCATAAGCTTTTGCTTCGGCTTCCAGGGAACCTAGATGTTGATTTAGCTTCATTGACAAAGGTCCCATGAACAAACCTTCACAATTGCATATTACAACTCCTACCCCTGACTTACGTTGTTGCGCAAAGACAGCCCTATCAACATTTACTTTAAAAACAGAAGTATCAGAAGGTGACCAAACCTGTCTGCATTGTGGTTTTGCCGAGCCTAATGCAGAAGTTGCAAATGTTGCAGCATTTGCAGAAGTTGCTGCATTTGTAGAATTTGTTGCTGCATTTGCTGAATTTGCAGAACTTGGTAAATTTGAAGAATTTGCTGCCTTGAATGATTCAATATATTTTCCACACCACTTGACTAGCTCAAATCCTGTCATAAACTGCTTGCCATTTCTTTTCTCATTTCGCCTAGACCACAAAGACCAAGCAGTGGTCACAGCTAATGAGAGAACTTCCTCACCACTTTTCTGAACATGCACCCTGAACCAAAATAACTCCATAAAGTCATTAAAAAACAAATGTTGCTGCCTGCAGAACATAGAAGTAAGAACCCAGGTACCCGAAGCACATAAGCAGCTCCAAAACACATGACCTGAGGATTCACAGCCCATTTTACACTCTTCACATAAGTCATTCTCAACAATTCCTCTCTTCTTAGGGTTAGACAATGTTGGTAGAATGATTTTACACGCTCTCCACCCAAAATGTTTCACCTTATTTGGAATTTTCAAACCCCACAGCACCTTCCAAAGTGTCTTCATATCACTATTGTTTGAACAGGAACCAGAATCAGGTTGTACTCTAGACTCCATTGCAATTTTGTAGGCACTCCTCACTAAGAATTTCCCAATTGGGGTTTGCACTCCATATCAAAGCATCTGCAGGTAGAGTTGAACTTAGTGGCAAACCCAAAATGATCTCAGCCTCATATGGTACAAAAATTTGATGAATTAATTCATTTTTCTACTCCCATGTATCACTGTTAATCAAATTAGAGACCAAAGCTTGACAGCCCAACAATCTTGGTGATGATATTACTTTGAAAGTAGATGGATTTGGCAACCATTTATCATACCAAATTCGAATCTTCTACCCATTCCCAACCCGCCATCTTACTCCACTCCTAACAATATGTTGTGTAGCCATTATACTCCGCCACAAATAAGATGGACGCTTTCCAATGGTGGCTGCCACAAACTCATAGTCAAGAAAGTATTTAGCTTTAAGGACTTTATGTGCAAGGCAATTAGTTTCTATTTGAAGCTTCCAACCTTGTTTAGCTAGCAAAGCTAAATTAAATTCCTTAAGTAGTTTAAAACCCATTCCACCGTTACTTTTTGGAACACAAAGTGTCTCCCAACTCATCCAAGGCATCTTCCTTTCATCACCCTTCTGCCCCCACCAAAAATTTCTTACCATACTTGTTAGTTCCTCACAGATAGAATCAGGAAGTTTAAAACAACTCATAGTGTATGTAGGCACTGCTTGGGCAATAGCCTTTATCAAAATTTCCTTGCCACCTTTAGATAATAATTTCTCCTTCCACCTTGCCAATTTGCTAGCTAACTTCCCTTTAAGGTCCAAAAAGGTATTGCGTTTAGAGTGACCCACCAAAGATGGAAGACCAAGATATTTATCATGTTGGCGAATCACTTGAGCATCAAATCTCAATCTGAATTCTTCCTTGACATCATTAGGAGTATTTTTGCTAAAAAATAGAGAAGTTTTTGCTCAATTTTAGAGTTGACCCGAGGCTTTTTCATAAACCCCAATTATTCTTTGCAAAGATTCGCACTCTTCCTTGGAAGCTCTACAAAATATTAAACTATCATTTGCAAAAATTAATTGAGAGATACTTGGTCCGCTTTTACAAGCTGCAACCCCATGTAACACCCCATTCTCCACAGATTTTTTAATTAAAGTAGAAAGCCCTTCAACACAAATCAAAAACAAATAAGGAGATAAAAGATCACCTTGACGTAAGCCTCTAGTTGGAGTTATAGAACCACTTGGTACTCCATTGATCTTCAAAGAATAAGTATCCATGGAAATGCATTGCTTCATCAAACTTCTCCATGTAACATTAAAGCCCATTTTTTCCATTATTTTCTCCAACCAAATCCACTCAACTCTATCATAAGCTTTACTCATATCCAACTTGAGAGATACCTCACCCACTTTTCCTTTCTTCTTCTGGCTAATATGGTGCATAGTTTCAAAAGCAACTAAAACATTGTCAATTATTAATTTGCCATGCACAAAAGCACTTTGAGTATCATTGATAAGATAGGGCAATATTTTCTTGAGTCTATTAATAAGGGTTTTTTATGCTAATTTATACACCACATTACAAAGACTTATTGGACAATATTCAATAATCTTGGTGGGATTTTTTTGTTTTAGGAATAAGAACTATGAGTCTCATTAAATTTTGGTGGCACTTTCCCATGATTTAGAAAATCCAAAACCGTTTTAATTACACAATCACCAACAGATGGCCAAAAGTGTTGATAAAATCAAAATGCATTCAATTTATGAGATTATTGTTCTAAAATTTCAATTTCGCTTCCTGTCTGCCTTGTTTCTTTTAAAAAAGAAAGATTTATTTTATGTGCTATGTTGGGTTTGGATTGATATATATATATATATATAGATGGGTTCAAGTTACACATTTTTTAAACCATTGGATTTAAATAGATCCAATGGTTTAAAAAAAAAAAAAACCCTCATTATTACAAATATTCTTTTTTGGATCTCATTAATTACCCTCATTTATTACATTTTAAATCTATTTCTAAACCCAAAAACGTTTGACGTCTGACTTGTCTGCAGAAAGAAAAAAAAAAAGCCAAACACTAAAAATACGCCATATATATATAGATGAACACAATGGGGGAAATTATGTATAAAGATTTTCAGTCTTCCTAAACTCGTGGAAATTAAGGTTCACAACAATTACCTTGAGAGGTTTGAATTGGAAGAATCAAATCTTCATTATCTATGTTAACGGAGAAGCATATATCCGAGCTCAACTTGCTTCCTTTAAAAAATCTGAAAAAGCTAAATCTAGATATGCCAAACTTAACAGAAAAGTGGCTTCATGACCATCTTTCTGGACTTCCAGTCCTTGAGACCTTAGAGATAACTTCTTGTTATATGCTGAAAAGAATAAAGCTTTCAAGTCATCATCATCATCTTAAATCATTGGGATTGTCGTCATGTGATAATATGGTAGAAGTCATGGTTGATTCTCCTATATTATGTGGACTCTCATACTATGGCAATACTAGCAATATATCTATTTCATTGAATGCTTCGGATCTGTTAGAAGTTAAGTTCTTATGTGGTTTCGGCTATCGTTCTGGAATGCTGAAAGGATTAAATTCCTCTCAAAGATGGGAAATTTAAAAGTATTCGAATTGAGTAGTTTTTCATTTAAGGTATTTCCTTATTTGATTATATATCTTATTCATAAAGTATTCGGCTTGGTTTTTTTTTTTTTTTTTTTGAGAAACAGATAGTAACGTTTTTGGGTTTAGAGATAGGTTTAGAATATAATAAATGAGGGTAATTAATGAGATCATAATAAGAATATTTGTAATAATAAAGGTCTTTTTTTAACCGTTGGATTTAAGTAAATCCAACGGTTTAAAAAATATGTAATTCTAAAGAGGTTTATAGAAGGTTTTTGTGTGTATCTTATTAGGGTTTAATTTCTTATGTATAAGTGTAATCGTACTTACTGTATTTTTTGTATGAATTGTTAGGATTTGGCCATGGCTAGGGCGGTGGATTTGTCCAGACCTGGACTGCCACCAGAGAAAGTAGATGGTAGCAAGTCTCTGTACGCGTGTGTCTCTGTTTGCAAAGGCTACCCTTCTTACATTATCTATTCTATCAAATTGAGCCAACTTCTACCATCTGAATACATATCTAAATCCAAATCCAAAGGTTGCGGCAGCTCCAGCGACAGTGACAGTGTCACCCTTTGCAGCTTACCCACTTCAACATTAACCCCAATTTCATACCCAACCATCTTCAGTGCCAGTCCAAGTTCCAGTTCCAAGGAACAAGAAGGATGCAATTCATATTCAGAATTGAAATGGAATAGATTCGCAACTCTTGGGGGTAATGGTCTCCCCTACGGTATGAATTGCTGTGTTATGGGCTCCAAAATTATTCTCGCCGGTGGCTTATTCAAGAGTTCTGAATATAGCACTTGGATTTTCACCTTGGAAACCAACCCAGCTCTGGATCCCAAGCCCGAATTCCAGAACATAAACAAGAAGAAGAAGAAGATGAAGAACAACAACGACAGGAAAAACAACTTTTCTCTGAAACCTCTAAGCGCTGGCAAATCTGACCCCCTATTGGTGGAAATTGAGGGCAGGCTCTATGCCCTCGCTGGCATTCCCCTTATGCCCATTGAGGAGTTACCCAGCCCTACTTTTGAGGTATTTGACCCATCCACCCAACAGTGGTCACCTCTCCCTCCCCCTCCATTTTTCAACCTTAATGAACCTTGCTGTTTTGCCCCATGGCACGACGATGCTCGTGCTTGCTTCGATTATGTAGTGATGGACTCTAGGATCTCTGTTTGTGGTCCTTTTAGTGTGGGATACACCTTCGACATACCCACCAAAAAATGGTTTCACTGTTTATACTTTGGTATGAGTCCGAGTCCATTTCCACTTTTCAAGTTTCAAGAGTTAATCGACGGAGTATTTATCTTGACTTGTGGGAAAAGTGGGTTACATATGATCTCGACGGCCATGATGACGCCGATGTAGATGACACTATAGCAAATCGTTGCAAATTCATTCGCTTCAAAATCCTCAATACTCATCTCTCTGTATACAAGTCAAAGCCATCCAAATATAAAATTTTCTCTGACTGCATCGGCGCCTATCTCCTGTAACTTGTAAGCCTACTTAACATTCATCCCCTCTTAATTATTCATATGCTTTATTTCGTGCTCCTTTTATATGTTGGATTTTGGAATCCTTCTCTGTCATGGTATGATTTTCGCTCTCCTGTTGATTGTATGCTTATGCTTAATACCTCTTCTGTGCCACTTGCTTCTCTTCTGGTTTTATCCTTTAGTACACCCTTGCTTTTTAAAATGTGCATCGGTTTTGTGACCTTGACTCTCTGTACACTTTAAGCAAGGTAATATTACTGGTAATGACTAGTGAGCAATCTTTTGTTGATGTTGGTGTATTTGAAATGTGTTTGTGTGTGGTTGTAGTGGGCATACTTCTGATAACATAGGGGGAAAAGAGCAAGAATACTATTTATTGAAACAAATAATTTGCTGGAAAATCTGGATTGTGGTTGTTTATAAGTGGTGGGTAGAGAAAATATGTTGGTCATATTATTATTCAAATGTTTCAATCTTGGCTTTCTTTTTTGGTGGGGGGTTTTTATTAATTTTTGTCTTTTCATTTCAGATTTAATTTATTTTTTTATTTTTTTAAAGGAGTTCTTATTGAAGTTTGTCTTGACTTACACCAAACCTTGGATGGGGGAGGTTAACTATCCAGTATCCATTCCAATCACATTAATTAGTATCTTGAACTGATTCTCACTTGGTTCTGCTGTCCTATTCCTAAAACAATATATGGTTAACTGATGAGAGGTCAGTTTTGTGACCCTTGAAGCATGATAATGTTATTGGTATGGATTGTAAATTTGTGATTGTATTGATGTTGAGGTATTGGAAAATTATGCATGCGTCCTTGTGTGGTGATTTGACAGTTAAAATTCCTTAATTTGTGAGGCAGTCTCGTACACTTCTTGCTTTGTGCATGGTGCGACGCCACCTATCAGTAGCATATCAGTGTGCAAGCTTGCTTGATGTGCTGAGGCAAGTACATTTGCGTTCATTCATACTTTCATGCGCTCAACCTCCCTCCCTCCCTCCCATTTTTCATAATTGGATTTGGAGTTGGTCTTTATGTTGTAATTGTACATAGCTGCGCTATATGCATGTGCTTAGGTTGGTTAGTATTTTGTTTCAATTCTTATGTTCTTTTTAATTGCCAGGAAATCGAGGCATCAAACTAGGCACTAGAAGACTGCTCGAGGCTTATTGAGGAGTTACATTGTTGAGCGTGAGAAAAGCCCCTAACATTGGGGTCACAATTATGCTGGGAACCTGATTACCTACAGTTATGTCCGGATGCAAAAAGTATAGGTCATTGGTTAGGTCCAAGCCATAGTTACTTCCTGTCCTACATAAAAATTCTATATATTTTGAAAATTGAAAATTGAAAATCTAACTGAAAGGTTGTATGTTCTTTATGTTCTTAACACACATGTTATGTCAATCGGATTTTATTTATTATTTGATCTATAAACTTATTTTTTATACATAATTTTAAGAGGTCGATTGGAACTCTAAAGCTTAATTATTGTTATGTTTCTAACATCAATTCGCCAAAATCCCATGGAAGTTTCACTGTCTGGTTTCAAAGCTCAATTGAGCTATCTTGAACTGCTAAGGACGCAACAATTATCACAATCATAACCCTCATGTAGCAAAAATATTTGAAATCTCAAAGCACAAAATCACAATATCCTTTTTCATTTCCTTCAAAAGGAAAAAATGAATTCAAGTATTAATGATCCATAAAAACGATTATAAGGACTTGCAACTTAATATATAACAAAAGATTTTATTATACAACAAGCAATTTAACTTATAACAAGCAACATTATGTACACAGTAACGATAGTGACGTTCCTCCAATCGTGTAGTATCAATATTTGGTCGATATGATATGAGACTTTTACATTCTTAAACCTCAGGACCAAAAAGACCTAAATTTCCTCCAACAAACGCAAGTTTTTCAACACAAACCTACTTGTTACCTAACCAACAGATCCCTCAAGCTTCAAACTCATTAGTTGATTCACTTCAGAACCAAACTCGTCAGGAAGCTCATTGAAAACATCCCTGCAAAACCCAGAAATCATGGCAGCCATGGCTTTCTCATACTCAATTCCCCTCTGCTGAAAGTAAAATAGTTGATCTTCACCAATTTTGGAGGTACTGGCTTCATGTTCAATTCGAGCAGTGGGGTTCTTCACCTGTCAAAACATTTTAGAGTATAAGCCACACATAAGGATGAACAGTTTCAACACATAAGGTGTAAGAAGAACTTCAACAAGATACTGCAAAACATTTATCTTTCATTAATGATTTACCAAGGTGATTCACATCACAGACAATGAGTTTTCTAGCTATCTGAAGCGAACTCTCTAACTAAACAACACCCCCAACCGCCACTCCCCCCCCCCCCCACCCCCCCCCCCCCCCCCCCCCAAAAAAAAAAAAAACACATCCTTTCTCTCCCCACCCTGGTCTTCGGATTCAGTTGTGTAAAAGAATAGCAGTAATCATCATATACATTAAAGTTATGGCAGTAGCATTTAGAGTGGACCAATGGAAGTGACATAATTCCATCAATCATTGTCCTACCAAAAACAAGCTCAATTGTTTATTTATTCATTTATTTTCCTCTCTTCTCTCTAGGATGACGGTAATGATGCCTTCATTGTGTCATGTCCAAAAGACAGATTATAAGAAGCTTTACCATATGATATTGCAATTTTGCAAATAGATAAATAGTTCTGCTCTTTTTTAAGATTATTATTTTTTCTAATTCATGAGCACAGAGAATGGGTCTTGAACCCATGATCTCACTCTCCACCTAAAACTTATGATTTTGTAACAACTCCATCTATTTTAAAGTGTACCACAGTTAAAAGGTCAATAAATACAGAGGACAACTCCTCTGATACAAAAAGCAGCAACATCTCAGAAGGACATAATACCAGAATAAGTTGCAAAAAATGTATTAACTTCCATCTCAAAATATCATACCATCAGATCAGAAACAGTATGTCAGTCCCTTCCTTCTTTTTTATTTTTATTTTTATTTTTATTTTTAATATGTAAGTATCTTCTTGAAGTGCAGCAAATATGAATAAAAATGGTATGTTTATAAACATGAAGTAGACATGAAACTCAGTAGACATTAGTTTTTTTTAAAAAAAATTGGTAAATAGTAGTCATTTGTGGGAGAATGAAACAAGATAAACAACTGAGAACTGATGTAAATGATTTTTAGAGTTTGGAGATACTCCAAATGTAATATCTATACTAGTATTATATAAAAGGAAGCACTGAATCAGTGCTAAACTTTACTCACTCTCATGTATCATATTAAAAAATAACATCAAAATCAAAGTAACCTCCAACTCTCTTAATTGGTTTATTGGACATGTAGACAAAGTAACCACCCTATCCCCATGTGATGCATCAAAATCTCTATTGCAATTTCTCTAATGAATTTCACCACCCACAAAAATCTTTCCTGGATATATCAAATCTCCTGATCTCACCATTGGAAAGATTGTGTTCCATACAAAAATCAATCCAATGCTACTTATGAAAACAATCATAAATTCTACTTCATTTTTCTTCCTGAATATCATAAAATGCTACTTATTAAAAAAGAAACTCCAATTGTTTATCACTGAATATGCAATAACAAAACCTGATACATCAATTTTTTTTTGATAAATAAAGAAATTGAGGTACACCGGGGGTGTACATGGGTAGCATACATCAAATATTTATGAGCAGACACTAAAGATGAGACACCTAGAAAAAATTGTCAAATCAGTCAAACGGAAAAAATTCCAATTGCACAACTGATAATTGACTCTAGGATCTATTTAGTCCCAGATTTAATTTCTTCAATATTTTACAATAACTTCAACTTGGATGATATCTTTTTTAAGGAGAAAAAGAAAAAATGTCCAAATTCATATGCACTTTCAACAAACATTCAGGTTTATGACCCAAAACTGCAGTAGACAATAGACTGACACATGTAATGGGTATGTCTGGTTTGGAGGAAAATATGGAGGAAGGAAAAAGGGGGAGGGAATGAAGTTTTCCCTTGTTTCATATGGAAAACTCATAAATTTCCTATTCTTCCAGTTCTCTATCCCCCAATTTTTCATTCTCACTACCAAACCGACCCATAAGAACTAGATACATTGGGTTAGTAAACCACCTCAGAAACTTCAAACCTTCCATTACCAAATGGAAGGGTTTATACAGGACTACAAGAAATATAAATGAAAAAGAGGAAGAAGATGAAAGCAAGAAGAATAAAAAAAGAAGCAATTATACACATCTGTAAAGATTAATAGCTCAGTAACCCTAATTTGCAGACTATTTAATGCTTTTTTGGTAAATTGAAATTAGAAATTGTTGTTGTTTTCAGATAATAAGTCATATACAGAGTTCACTCACTCATCTGTCTCTGCCCTATGACTATGAGGACATGGAGATAATTCTCAGTCCATATCCCTTGCATGAACTTGAAGTAATTATAAAAAGAGAGGAGCAATGAGGCAACTCCAACATTCCAATCATTGAGAATGCCAAAGTCTTAATTGCCTCCACTTCCTCAAACATGAAATGAAACAATGAAATAAAGTACAATACAAGATACAACATCCTGTCCAGATGTAATGAAATCTCTTAAATGCTTAGGTGAAGTCATTTTTTTCCTAAATGGCTTGTAGTTGCTAGTCATTTATTGTCCCAGAAAACTTCTTTTTATGTACAGAAATGCTTCTATAATTGAAGCAGTTTATGTATACAATAATATCTCTAATCTTTCCCAGAAACCTAATTGACTCGTTGACTATCCAGATAGCTTGGACAGTCAGGTAACCTACACATTAAATGCTTGCCCGCACTGATTTTGTGTACTTTGCAAGACAGCCACCTTTGAAACTAATGTTAACTTAAATCACACCTCTAGGTAGATTCCAAAACAATATTGGCATCTTGTCTTCAACTATGCCCAATTGGCCAACTAGCATGATATAAATGGTGTATGCAACTTTCTTTTTAAAAAATGGAAAATTAATAAAAGAAATTATAATTTTTGAAAGAACATCAAAGGGTGTGGCAACCTGTATAAACTGGGAGAAAAGGGGGGGGGGGGGGGGGGGGGGCGCATTTAAATTGTATATAGTGAACATATCTAAGGGTAGGTTTCAGTAGGACCACACAGTGATAAAAAGAAATGCAAGTATGACATCCAGTAACCCCATTGGGCTGGGAAGGAAGGAAAGTGGGATCTGAATACAGAATACTCCATATAAAGCTCTTCGAACAAATTAAAAAACCAAAATAATCAGCATGAGTAATCAATCAAAAATACTAAAAACAGAAATATTAATACAAACAAACTGAAGAAATTACCTGGATGTATGGATATGTATTGGCAGCTGCAGTGTCACCAATAAGCATGGAATCACATTGAGAGGAGTTTCGAGCATTTTCTGCTTTTGACTGAACCTGAACAAGACCCCTATAGCAGTTCCTTGAATGCCCAGCCGATATACCTTTAGAAATAATCCTACTCCTAGTGTTCTTCCCTTTGTGTATCATCTTTGTACCTGTGTCTGCCTGCTGATAATTATTCGTCAAAGCTACTGAATAGAACTCTCCCATGGTATCATCACCCTCCAAAACAACACTCGGATACTTCCAAGTGATGGCAGACCCTGTTTCCACTTGGGTCCAGGATATTTTTGAGCGATCCCCAGCACAAAGGCCTCGCTTTGTAACAAAATTATAAACCCCTCCATTCCCTTCCTCGTCCCCAGCATACCAATTCTGCACCGTGGAGTACTTAATCTGTGCATCCTCAGCACAATGCAACTCCACCACAGCAGCATGAAGCTGGTTTCTATCATATGAAGGCGCAGTACACCCTTCCAAATACTCCACAAAACTCCTGTCATCCGCAACTATTAACGTCCTCTCAAACTGCCCCGTTTCCAATGCATTAATCCGAAAATAAGTCGAAATCTGCATTGGACACTTGGTGTCCTTTGGAATATAACAAAACGAACCATCACTAAACACAGCCGAATTCAACGCTGCATAGTAATTATCTTCACTAGGCACCACCCTCCCCAAATACTTCCTAACCAAATCCGGGTACTCCCTAATAGCCTCTGATATCGAACAAAATATCACACCGGCCTTCTCTAATGTCTTCCTATGTGTCGTGGCAATCGATACACTATCAAGGACGGCATCAACAGCAACATTAGCCAATCGATTCTGCTCATTCAAAGGAACACCCAGTTTATCAAAGTACCTAATGAGTTCCGGGTCGGCCTCTTCGAGGCTATTCAAAGCAGGTTTCTTCTTGGGTGCAGAGTAATAACAAATATCTTGAAAATCAATAAGTGGGTATTGGTTATCAGACCACTGGGGCTCTTTCATCTTCAAAAATTTCTCATAAGCATTCAATCTAAACTCAAGCATCCAATCAGGTTCTTCTTTAAGCGAAGAAATCAATCTAATTGTTTCCTTAGAAAGCCCCTTAGGGATCGAATACGAATCAATATCTATATTAAAACCAAATTTCTTATCGTACTCTATGTTACGAAGAATTTCCTGGATTTTCTCACTAGCACTGGGTGTAGTTGTAGTTGTAGTTGTTGAAATCGAAGACTTACCTGGTGCAGAAGAAGAAAGATTAGAACTTGTACCTTGACCCGAATACCCGACATCTGCTCGGACCTTGAAGAGCCTTGCAGTTGGGGTTTTGAAGTTTGGGAATTTTGGAATTTGGGGTTTTGGGTGAAACCCTTTTGGGAGATTATGTGAATCGTAGGTGGGTTTTGGAGAAAAGCCAGAAATAGTACCGTTAGCTAAGAGAGAAGCCATGGATGTGGTGTGGTTCGAACAGACGTGAGTGAAAGACATCAACACAAATAGAAAGAAAAAAAACTTGTTTTCTGTGCTTTATGTTTTCTTGGCCACAAATTCAAGGGGTCTCGTGTGTACAACACAAACCTCAGAGGATGAGAACACGTGGCTGTAATTTCATGATTTTTTTTTTTTTTTTTTTGGAAGGCCCTGTAGTTTCCTGATGTTTCTAACAAGACTCAAGACAAGAGTGGTAAGAAAATTTCTTAAGCATATCACAAACAAACTGATCCGCCAATCCCCAAACACATTCATAATTCACTTCCAAGTTCCAACCCTACGCATAGACGTGGCAAAACGGGCGGGTCGGGTCGGGTTCGGGTCGGGTCAATCGGGTTTGCGGGTTAAACGGGTCACGGGTCAAAACAGGTCATTTTTAAAACGGGTCAATCGGGTTGCGGGTCAAACGGGTCGCGGGTTGAGTCGGGTCGTGAGTCGGGTCGAGTTGACCCGTATTTTTCAAACAATTTTTTTTTTTTTTTTTGAAATAGATGCCATCTGTCAATTGTTTATGAGTTCCTTAATTGTGATTAGATTCTCACTAGTGATATTGTTACCAATTACCACTAAACACTTGAATTGATACCCAAATTTGGTGCAACTCCTGTTCCAGCTTTCTAGAAACTAATCTTGGTATAATCTTTAATCTATTTAAAGTAGGAAGAGAAAATAAAGGTGGCAAGTAAAAAATAACAAACTATAATGGAATACATAACATATTAAGTAAAAAAGAATAAGTAAATATTTTATAAAAATTACACCTCAATCTAAATCTACTCAACATTGGTAAACGTGGCAAAACGTGCGGGTCGGGTTCGGGTTCGGGTTCGGGTCGGGTCAATCGGGTCGCGGGTCAATCGGGTCGCGGGTCAAAACGGGTCACGGGTCAAAACGGGTCATTTTTAAACGGGTCAATCGGGTTACGGGTCAAACGGGTTGCAGGTCAAACGGGTCGGGTCAAAACGGGTCTGACCCGTTTTGCCATGTCTACCTACGCAAGTACGTAACCCAATTTATTTTTTACTTCCCACGTAAGTACGTAACCCAATTTATGTTTTAACTGATACTAAAATGCCGTTTTAGGCCTAATATTAATTTTAATATGAGTTTATGGGTTCCAGTTAACTCAATTGATAAAGTTTCTAATGATTATATAAGAGATTTGATGTTCAATCTCCGACTATACCAAAAATTTATTGGTGTCTTGATATGATAATAAACAGCTATCATCAAAAGCGGACGCCATAGGTTGAAATTTTCTCAATTTTTTTTTTTTAATAATACAAGTATCAAGCTAAAAACCGGCATCGTTTTAGTAATAGTAAAATTTGAAATAAAATATAAATAAACTCTTGAACGACATCATTTTAAGCTTTAATTTTAATTTTGAATCCTAAGTTAGATTTATTTATAGCTTCACCCTATCTCTCTTGTTAGCCTCCCGAACAGCATGTCTTCCCCTCAATCTCTTTCCTCACTCCTCAACCTCTGTCCCTTGCTGTTACCATCCTTTATTGCTCGATGCCACCATTTGATGCCACCATTCTTGAAATTTCCCCTCTCTTCTCCTTCTTTGTTAGGGCTATTATCTCAAAGTTTCTCCCAAGTTTGCAATGCTTTCTACTAAGTTTGTTTGTTTTTATTTTTATTTTTAATGGTTTTGTTTTATCTTTTATGGGTTGAGTTTGGTTTTTTCCATTTGGGTTTTTGTGATTTGAGAGTGTTTGACTTTGCTTCTAGGGTTGTTTTTAGTTCACTCATGTTGTTTGATTTTGTTCTAGAGTTTTTTTTTTTTTTTTTTTCATCACCACTCATGCCTGTTGTTTCCATGCTTGTTGTTTGATTTGTTTCTAGGGGTCGAAGATTGTAAATAATTCCTTTTAAGCTCATCCCACATAACCAAACTAATAGGCAATAGCATCGACCAAATATGGTGCAAGGCACCTTGTGTAGACCATTCTTAACACTTTACAAGTGAGATATAGTCAAACAGGCAGACATGAGGAGAAACCACAACCTATAGGTGTGGTGTAAACCCCCCAACCCCCCCCCCCCCCCCCCCCCCATCAATACTAAGTGAAAGTGCCTTAGTTTAAGGGATAGGGATAAAATGTTATAATTTTAATTTTTGACGAAAACACCATTTTGGTCTTTACATTTTGAGGTTACAGTCAATTTGGTCCCTACATTTTGAGAGCAGTCAATTTAATCCTTGCTATTTTTAAGTTTCAATCAATTTGTTCCCTACTATTAGATGGCTAACGAAATTTGCTTAAGTGGCAAACAGAATGCACACATAGCACAAATTAAATTAAAATATAAGTAGCCGTCCTACGTGTCTTAAGTGGTCCTTCCACATCAGCTTCCACCACTACTAGTCTCACGTGACCCTCACATGACCCACTTATCAACACCCTCCATTCCTCACTAAAAATGAACAAATCAAAATTTTCTATTCAAAAACACACCCACCAAGGAAATAAGTAATTTCGATTTATTGCGCTTAGATTTCTCTTCCTTTAATTTTCTCACTAACCAAACAAAAACCAAAACCACAAGCAAAATCTATAAGAGCCTAATACCATTGCATCACCACCTACCGTGTGGGTGATTGGAATGATAAAAAGAGATACAGGGATTAACTATTGTGTTGGTGATTTTAAAAAAAAAAAAAAAAAAAGTCAATCAAACAAACAAAAACAAAAAACAAATCTAGGCAGAGATTCAACGCAGAGAAGAAATAAAAAATATAAAAAAAAAAAAAAAAACAAAAACCAAAACAAAACCAACCATATCCAAACCAAATAGTGCTTAAGCAAAAAGAAAGAAAAAAAAAATTCCAACTCAAACCCAAATCCAAACAAAGCTTAAGCAAAAAACAAACAAATATCAAACTCAAACCCAAAGAAAAACCAAAATCCAAATCCAAGTAGAGCTTTAGTGAAGAGAAAAAGAAAGAAAAAAAAATTTCAAAGGTCCTTCTTTGTTAATGGCTTAAAGCCTCTAGAATGTTCTCCATTGAAGCCTAACGAGGAGGGTGTTGATAATTGGGTCTTGTAAGGGTCACACGAGACTAGTAGTGGTGGAAGCTGATGTGGAAGGGCTAATGTGGAAGGATCATTTAAGACACGTAGGATGGCTATTTATATTTTAATTTAATTTGTGCCATGTGTGCATTCCATTTGCCACATATGCAAATTCTGTTAGTCATCTAACAATAAGGACTAAATTGATTGTGACTTGAAAATAGTAGGGATCAAATTGACTGCTCCAAAAATGTAAGGATCAAATTGATCTTGACCCCAAAATGTAGGGACCAAAATGATGTTTTTGCCTTAATTTTTTTTAATTGCGATAATTAAAAACAAAATTGTAATTGTTCAATCTTTTAATAAAAAAGAAAAGGACATAGTACTAAAAAATTAGGAGACAATAATGACACTTTCTATTTTGGTAGGAGACCAAACTCCACGTATTTTGAATCCAAATCCAATTATCCTAAAAAAGAATCCAAATCCAAGAGAGGGGAAATATCATTAAGAGAGAGAGAGAGATGGTGAGAGAGTGGTAGTTTTATCGGAAACGTTTGTTTTTGTTTTTGTTTATTTTAGAAATGAAAAATAAATAAATTAGGATTTTAAAAATTATTCATTTTACTTGTTTATCCTCATTAATTACAGTTTTTTAAGCAAAAAAAAAAAAAAATTATACATGATGGTATTTTAGGAGAGCTGAAAATTCAATCCCAAATTGGAGAATTATGTTATACGTAAAATAGATAAATAGTTAGATGATAGCACTAACAATCTAAGGGTAAATTCGGTAAAAATAAAAATAAAAAGTGAAATTGGGAAATTTAGAAAAGGTTGTAGAGCCTCTTGTAAAAGCTATTAAAAATTGGAGTTTAAATAATATGTTTACTTACTAAAATTATTAGTGGGTTCCAGTTAGTTCAATTGGTAAAGTTTCTGATGGTTGAATAAGAGATCTATGATTCAATTTCTGCCTATACCAAAAACCGATTAGTGTCTTGGTTTGATAATAAAGAGCTATTATTAGGAGTGGACACCATAAGTTGAAACTCTCTCTCTCAAAAAAATAAAAATTACTAAAATTATTGTTTGATAAATGAAAGAATACCATACAAGGGAATTATTTTATACTTGTTTGGTTTTGTCTAGATAATAATAATAACTAGTCGCTAACCCGTGCAATGCACCGGAAAGTTCTTAGAAATGCTAAATATTTTTTTTAATCAAATTAAATGCATTTTTTGTTGGGTTGAGAGAAATTTAACTTAAATGGACATTTTCACTTTGGATTTTAAGGAATAACTCACACAAAAAGGAATATACAAATTTCATTAGGATTTGAGCTGGTCAACCAAGGTAGGTGTGTGTCTGTGTATATATAAGTGGACCTTTTCGCTTTGGATTTTAAGAAATAACTCACACAAAAAGGAATATAAAAATTTCATTAGGATTTGACCTGGTCAACCAAGGTAGGTGTGTGTGTGTGTGTGTGTGTATAGAGACCTTGTCACGTATTTCTTAATCTGCCAACAAAGCAAATTATTGCTCATTTGAAGCAATTTACGATGTTCATTCTAGGCAGAAGCTTACATACTTTTTGTTGTTGTGATTTACAATTTGGGTAGATGAAAAATAATATGATGTTCTATCACTGGTTATTGCCTTCACAACAAAAAGGGTAAAATTTCAAATCAAAAGATTACATATCACATTTTAAAGAAACACTAACAAAAAGTAAAATATATGACATGCACTAATAATAAATGATCATAATATTCAAAGAATTTTGTAAATCAACAACAAAATCTTATTAAATTGCTGGGGGCAGCTTTACTAACTATATTTTATCAATAAAAATAACCTTCTTCATAAGACTTGTTTAAGTTGTCATATTAAATATGAGAAAACAGGTGAAGGCATATTGTTGTTGACTCTACACTGTATCACAAAGAGTCTCTCTTGGATTGCTTCATTCTTCTCTCTGCTCTACAACTAAAGCTCCCCCATCATAAGCAACCTGCCTTGCAAAACTATGCAGACAAAAGCAGAATTCTAGAATTTTCATTTCCTACTTTTGCAGCCCTCAACAAAAGTTAAGATTCATGATTTTATCAAAATCTTCCATGCCATTATTATTAAAATTCTCAATACATACACCATTAGCATAGATACAGATTGATTCAAAAGCAGCCTTGTTTTAAAAACACCATAATGCAGAAATATCACCAGCAAATAATCGTAATATTTGAAGAGAGAAGAACGAAGCAAAATAAAAATAATTAAAATTCACAAAATGAAGAACCAAATATCAAGAACATAGAGGGAGATTGTTGGAAGCAGAATTAACAAGCCTAGCATAAATTGTTAAGATTTTAGACTCAATTGGAAAGGAAGTAATTCTAAAAGTTTTAGCTCGCCAAGCTTTCTTGCGTTGTTTTATATCTCCTGGAGTAGGGATATCAAGGGAGTTACAGGATGAGCAGATAACAGACTAAACAAATCGTCCTGTATATCAACCATCAATAACACACCCAAAATGATAAAAATCTAAATAGATTAAAATGTTAGATTGAGAAAGAACTTAACTATTTATTTATAACTGCCAAAATGTTAAAGGATTTCCAAAACTACTAAAGTTTGTCAGGGTTAAGCCTTATAAATAATAAAAGGTGGACTTGAAACAGCACACATAAATATTTGCATAGGTATGTATTTCCAATTAAAGCAATCCAACATATTTTTATTAGAGCACCCATCTACCAGCAAAGAATCAAACAATCAAGTAACAGAAATCCACACATCAGTAATCAAACCTAGTCTTCAAAAATACAATCAAGTCAGTTCACCCCATCATCACACCCCATTTTTCATATAGCAAAAATATACACCCATGAATATAAGTTATAAAACAGAAATACATGACTTAATGACACATTGAACAGCAAGATGCAGCTTAGTGACCATGGGCCATCATCAAATAGTTTATGCCAATTCATTTATTCTATTATTCCAATACATGTACAACAGTTCTCTTGTAGGCCTTTTGTCAAATACCTAACAGATATAGCCAAGAAATAGAACTTGATTGATGTACAGGTGCTGAAATAGAGGAACTTAAAAAAAATTAGAATAATGTAATCTAGAAATTAAAAACTTATTGACATATTAGGATGAAAGATATAAAAAAATAAAAAAGAAAGAAAGAAAGCAAAGAACGAAAAAAATTATGAAATAGAGGAACTTAAAAAAAATTAGAATAATGTAATCTAGAAATTAAAAACTTATTGACATATTAGGATGAAAGATATAAAAAAAAATGAAAAAATAAAAAAGAAAGCAAAGAACGAAAAAAATTACATATATTTATTTTGATTGATGGTATAATGACTTAAAAATGAATGAAAATATGTAATTTAATTCAAAGTAAAATTGAATCGATCATTCCCCACTTAAGCCAAAAAATCCAATTTATATTCAATACATACAACAAAAGAATTGGGCATGAGGATATAACCTTATTGCAACCGATGAACACCATTGTTAGTCCAGCAAATCCATCTCAAAGAGCTCCTTAACGGTCATTGCAATCTTCTTCCACACACTCATAAGAGAAAAATGTATAACAGAAGGTGCATAGTGGTAAAATACAGTGTTTTTTTTTTTTTTTTTTTTTTTTTTAGAGAAACACGTTGCTAAAATTTGGTTAAAATCAAATAAATAAATTGTGTAGCCATAGAATGATGGAATTAGACGTGTCCCTACTTTCCAGGCCACGCATGAGCCACCTTCATCTAAGATGTTTTGGAATATAGTAGAACCCTCATAAATTTTGAAGAGAAAGAAGTTGTAAAGATAACATTGTGTTGCGGCAAGAGAAGATATATAAATTAGTATGGACAGAAAATACCATACCAGTAGCAGATCATAGACTTTATGCACAAAGCACGGACAGAAACTGCAGATAAATTTTTATGAGAGAAATATGTGTTCTTATCACCAATTGAATAAAAAGACTGCTTTGTCATCCAAGAATGTTTTGTTCAAGGATCACAGCTCTGCAAACTTTTTTTCACTCTTCAATAGGTTGATTTATAAGTTTTTTGGGTCTCATTGGAGATAGAGATAGATAGAGATTGGAGTGAGAGAGAAGGAAGGAGGTAGTTGAAGGTTTCACCGTGTGTTTTTGTAGGTTTTTCAAAAACTTGGAGTTGGTCGTGTATTTTTTTAGGTTTTTTAGAAACTTGGAGTCGGCTTGAAGAGAATCGGGTTTGTATATTATTGGGTTTTATCACTTTATGTATTATCGGGTTTTAGAGAAAAAAAAAATCAGAATTTTTGTTTTTTTTTTTGAAAAATGATGCTAATGTGGAAAATTGTGGTGCCAGCAGAGGCTTTGGTTTTATATATATATATATATATATAGATAATATCTAACACAAACACAATAACAAAAAATAAAAATACCTAATCAATTTGTCAAATAAGATGTAATTTGTAAAATAAAAATACTAAATTCTATATTCTGATGTGAAAGAGATGGCATTGGCAAGACAAGGGCAAAGCGTGTTTGACACAGTGAGCAATTGTGGCCAATTTGGAAATTTAGGGATTTCAAGAACTGGATAATATAGGTATACCGTACATACAAGTGGAGATTTTAAATAAATGTCTAAAATACACTTCTTCTTTTTTGCATAAATTAAGTTTAGAGGGAATTGCAGTAAACCCACCTGTGAACTGGCCTAAAATCACTTTGCCTATCCATGGCTTAAAAGATACCACTTTACCCGCTTAAGGTAAGTTCCGTTTGTCTCCCATAATCTACCCCTGTTAAAATCAAGGGTAAATAGATAGATTGACTTTGCACGCTCCATCCTTCAGCAGTGCTTTAGGATCAGCCCAGTAAAGGCCGAATTGTTTTTAGTTTTGATCTTAATTAATCCATTGGTAAACATTATGAAGATTGGTTGCAAGCTAATCATATCCACATTTACAATAGAGCGGAGCCCAAATCCACCCTACATAGCTGCACTAAAAACAAAGATATTTGGCACTTTTGTCTTCAAGCATTCACAAGCCACAAAGAGTCACAGTGTTGGGATAAACTATGCTAACTGGATTTGCTTTGCTGTCCTTTTATTTCTCTCTCCTCCCAAAACAATATAATACATACAAAACAAGAGAAAACAAGATTAAAAAGTGTTTTTGATATAATTTTTTTTTATGAGGAACAAAGAATTCATCCCAAAACTAAAACTAAATTAAACAAATTCAACCAAATATCCATGGCTTAAAAGATACCACTTTACCCGCTTAAGGTAAGTTCCGTTTGTCTCCCATAATCTACCCCTGTTAAAATCAAGGGTAAATAGATAGATTGACTTTGCACGCTCCATCCTTCAGCAGTGCTTTAGGATCAGCCCAGTAAAGGCCGAATTGTTTTTAGTTTTGATCTTAATTAATCCATTGGTAAACATTATGAAGATTGGTTGCAAGCTAATCATATCCACATTTACAATAGAGCGGAGCCCAAATCCACCCTACATAGCTGCACTAAAAACAAAGATATTTGGCACTTTTGTCTTCAAGCATTCACAAGCCACAAAGAGTCACAGTGTTGGGATAAACTATGCTAACTGGATTTGCTTTGCTGTCCTTTTATTTCTCTCTCCTCCCAAAACAATATAATACATACAAAACAAGAGAAAACAAGATTAAAAAGTGTTTTTGATATAATTTTTTTTTATGAGGAACAAAGAATTCATCCCAAAACTAAAACTAAATTAAACAAATTCAACCAAATATTCAGATTTTATAACTATATATTCAAACCCATCTATCATTCAATTTTGTAACCAAAAACTAAAACTAAATCAAACCTATTCAAATTTTGAACACCCAGATTGTACACACCTAGAAATTTGTATGTTCAACACCTAGAATATGAAGAACATACTCCCACTCCAACCTTCCCTCACTCACCAAAACCACATTTCCTTCCCCAATTCCAAAAAAATAGTTCCCATTTCTCATAAAATCCCTTAGCACCATACCACCAAAACACTATCGTTTCAAAATCCATTTCTCAACTTCAAAGGACAATGAAAACAGAGTCAAGAGAGGTTGCTAAAAACCTTGTTCGTTAGGGTTTCCCTAGAGGTAATTGGTGGAGTCTAGGTGAGGATGATGGCAATATAGAAAGTAGTACAAATCGGCGGTGGCGAAGCCAATCATGATGGTCTTCTCTCTTCAGCAAATGTGTGAATTGATTGCGACTTTGTTTTTTGCATTTAGCATTATTTTTGAAATATTTTAGATAATTGTCATGTTTGCAAAATTATTTAGCAAACTAGCTTTTCGAGACTCTAAAACTTGAGTTGCAAGTGATGGTAATTTGATATGGAAAAAAATCCATGTGAAACTCAGACTTGAGTTCCTGCATTCTCCTCCTTCCTCTATTCCTCTTCTTTTGTTATTCTATTCCCGTATCCTTTATTCTTTTTCAGATTTGCATTCTACTTCTTCCTCTCTTCTTCTTCTTCATCATCTTCTTCTTCTTCTTCTTCTTCTTCTTCTGGTAGTTCTTCGAATCTAGTTCTTCTGGTTCTTTAGAATGCCAACACTAGAACTTGAGTCTCAAAGGCTCGAGTTTATCACCAAACTTGAGTCTTACAAACTCGAGATGCTAGTTTCCTAAATAGTTTCAAAATCATGCTTTCTAATGAAATAGTCTCTAAAATTATGCTAGATGGCAAATATCCCCATTGATTGCTTGTGATTTGCAACCAAAAACTAAAACCAAATCAAACCCACAACCATCATCGAACATAACCCATAAATCTAGAACATAAATCCAGAAAAATCATACCCAAATCAAACACCACAAATTCATCATCCTCTCTATGTCGTCCTTCTCTCTCCTGTCCACCCATAGCTATCACAACCACCATCAAAATCAGATCCAACCCAAAAAAACAAAACACACGAAGCTTATCTTAGATGACATTGTGCATACATGATAGCTTATCTCATTTTTAACATAGGTATGGGAGACAAACAAAGTTTATCTTTACTAAAATGACATTTTTTTTTGTTTTTAATTACGGATAGGCAAAGTGATTTTGGGCCAAATCATAAGTGAGTTTACTACAATTACCCTTTAAGTTAAACATATTTCTTTTTATAAAAAAGAGCTAAGCATCTAAAACTCAAACAAACAAAAAAAATTTCATTTTAACCAATACGCTTTGTCATTCATTTCAAAAATTGGCATTCTTGTTTCAAAAGAGAATGCAAATTTTTGTTCTAAAAACGAAGTCATATTTAAGTGAGTTTCACCTTGCAAGCAATATTATCCAGAGTGTATATTCTTCCAACAAAACATTAGCATAGATAAACTACATCATATTAAATGCCGGTTTGCCCAATATCATATTCACCTAATGTTTGACAAAACTGGTCATTTCCACTTAGAACAACTGTAACAACCCAAGAAAAAGCACTAGCCACATCTGCGCTATACCTCAAAAGGACTAGTCACAATTGAGACTCCTTGTAGTTGTTAATAAAGCATAGATCTACTCAGTAAATACCCGATGTGGGACTCATCACACACCCACACACATCACACAATCAATTAAATTGGGGCATCATAATCTCCTTCACTTAAATCCCTAACGTCCTCATTAGGGCCCACTTTGTGGGGTAGTGTCTCTGAGCCCACACGGGATTACCGAACCTGGTTCTGATACCATATATAACGACTCAAGGAAAAACACTAGCCACATCTGTGCTATACCTCAAAAGGACTAGTTACAATTAAGGCTCCTTGTAGTTGTTAATAAAGCTCAGATCTACCTAGTAAATACCCGATGTGGGACTCATTACACATCCACACACATCACACAGCTAGCGCTTTTCCTTAGGTCGTTACATATGGTATTAGAACCAGTTCGGTAATCTCATGTGGGCTCAGAGACATTACTCCACAAAGTGGGCCTTAACGAAGACGTTAGGGATTTAAGTGGGGGAGATTGTGATATCCCAATTTAATTGATTATGTAATGTGTGTGGGTGTGTGATGAGTCCCACATCCGGTATTTACTGGGTAGATTTGGGCTTTATTAACAACTACAAGGAGTCTCAATTGTGATTAATCCTTTTGAGGCATAGCGTAGATGTGGCTAGTGCTTTTCCTTGGGTCGTTACATATGGTATTAGAGCCGGCTCAGTAACCCTGTGTGGGCTCAGAGACACTACACTACAAAGTGGGCCCTAACGTGGACGTTAGGGATTTAAGTGGGGGAGATTGCGATGCCCTAATTTGATTGATTGTGTGATGTGTATGGGTGTGTGATGAGTCCCACAATGGGTATTTACTGGGCTTTATTAACAACTATAAGGAGCTTCAATTGTGACTAGTCCTTTTGAGGTATAGCGCAAATGTGGCTAGTATTTTTCCTTGGGTCGTTACAACAACAGAAACACAGCAGCAACCCCCTGTCCACAAAAAAAGAAAAAAGAAAAAAAAAGGGTGATGAAGATAGATAGGAAAGAGAGAGGATGCTGCAAAATAGAAGGTTATATCATCAAATTTAACGTGGAAGTAACAAGAACATGAGCACCAAGGAGATAGTAATAATAAACAATTGCATCACCTTTGACATTGCTATACCAAACCATTATATCCTAACTTAGACTGTATGAATCACAACATTGGGCAAAGCTTGTGTCGATTAACGAAGTGCAAGTGCCCTAATTTGAACATGCACCAAGTAGGTTCTGAACCCACGACCTCATCCTCCTCATTTCTATGAGAAGAGCAAGCCCCCTTTGAGCTATATGTAGCAGACAGTTTCATTTTCAAATGATACAAAATCAAACCTTACCTTAATGAATGAATACATGTGGTCGGTGGACTCCAACGGCCAAAAGAGATAAGGAAATCAAGAAACTCATAAATGTAAGAACAGTCGCATACAATGTGAAGTCACCAATCAATTCATCTAGACCAGTGTCATAGTCCTGGTCCCAAGTTCCCCACCTAAATAGCTTTGGGTTGTAAGGAAACGTAAGGTGATGGCACAACCATTGGATTGATTCAGGTTTAGAAAAATTAGTCTCAGGCAAAGCCAAGCAAGAAGTCTATTTGCAGCCTTGGGCTAAGTTTAATTTTATAAGCATCATATATTTTAAGGGCGTTTATATGTGAGTATAGGTCAAGTTCAAACATAAGTTTGCTTACTGGTCAAAGTAGGAGTCGTAGTCCCCATCTTTCTCTTTCTTTTCTATTTTCTTCTCCTCCTTCAGATAGTAGTGTTCGTAGTGTTCATATTGATCATACTCCGCAACCTCACAAAAGTCTCACTTTTACTTTTTCTTTACAACCTAAAATCAAGCACTTCTTACCTATCAAAAACTTTAAAGATCCCACATACTCTAGCAATAGCCACCAAACGACCCCATCAAGCCACCCTTAATTCATAAAAAACCACAATCCAAAATTTTCCAGCAACTTGTTCCTTTCAATAAATAATATTCTTGCTCCATTCACCTATGTGATCAGAACTAAGCCCACGTACAAGCACACATAGACAGATTGATATTTCCTAAGCCTAAACCCCCCAGCAGAACAAATGCATAGATTTCCAAAATTTGTCAGACTCAGAAAGGCACCTCACATAGACAGGATCCGTACTCATGCGCGCGCGCGCACAAAAAAAAAAAAAAAAAAAAAAAAAAAAAAAAAAAAAAAAAAATTCAATAGAAATTTGTGGGCATGACAGGATGAACAGACTGAAATGTACTAGCAGCAGTTCATCAACCAAGTTTACAAATGATTTGGTAAGTTCACAATATGAACAAAGGAAGACGAGTGCTAAATAGCCTCACAAATTAAGAAGTTGAAGTCTCAATCAACTACACAAGGACATGCATAATCTTCGAATACATCAACATCAACAGGAGAATGCTCACTACCAGGAATATTACCTTGTTTCAAGTGTTAAAGTCAAGGTCACAAAACAAATGCACATCCTGATAAGCAAGGGATAACTAAAGGATAGCAACCATGAGAGAAGTCGCACATAGACCAAGAAGATAGTCATAATAACAATTGCATCACCTTTGACGTTGCTATACCTACATTATTATATCCCAGCTTAAACAGAAAGAATTAATCACAACATTGGGCAAAGCTCCGGCTGATTAACAAAATGCAGGCGCCTAGCTGGTTGCTTTTATATATATATATATGTATGTATGTATATATGAAAATTTTAGGAATATGGTCAATAATGTCATAGGATTCCTTGTAAATCCTCTTTCTTGAACTGAACTTTAATGTGGTTCAAAAATACACTTATATTTTACATTTACATAACATAAAACCCATTAACCCCATTCAAAATTTCCACATATAAAAAAAAAAAAAAAAAAAAAAAAATACACCTTCAAAAAATAATCATTCACCTCTCAATCCATTCCAATTCAATGTCTATGTTCTATTTGAATTCAAATACTAGGCCTTAGCCACATGCAGTTACTACTTCATTAAAAAAGAAATACTTATCCTTATACTAATCTTTTCTTGATATATATCACTTTTATTATTATTGTAGAGAGATAAATCTATAAATTCTTCTTGCAACAAGGACGATTTAGGTGTATTTAACTCTCTCTTGGATTCATGTATATTGATTGATTTCAATTCCAAATTTGTAGTTTCATTCTTCTAACTCGATTACAGCGGTGTATTAAAAATTACTAGGTTTTTCTTTTTCCTTTTCTTTTAATTTTTGGGTTTGTAGATGGAAAAACAAATCCTTAAAGTAATATAACTCTGAGAAGAAAGAGTGTGATGAAATAATTTTATTTGTCGATTATCCTACTGATGAGTAGCATGTAAATGGTCGTCTGTTACTCACAAACTGTCCACAACAGTGATGAGTAAGAGTATGGACGAACGTAAATGCATTAATTCCAGACAACAATTAATGATTAAGCAATGAATAGCACGAAATTGTTACCCCCGTCCAATAATATGGAATTAAGGGTCGGTTATGAACAGAAAACGTTGGAAGTAATTTGCCATCATTGAGCATTAATTACTATAGCTGCAGTATAACGGTGCACTAAGTATTAACTCAACATGAGGCTATATAAAGCCAAGAAAGACAGGTAGTAAGACACGATCACACAATTTCCATACAAATTATAGATTTTCCAAAAGAGAATAAGCTAACTTAAGTATCGAAGGGTCCTTCGTAGGCCCCAAACCAGTGCTTTCTGTGACACAGGATTTCAGGACATCCATCATCACCTACTATTGTGATTTTTATGGAATATATATTTTTTAAAAGCTTAGCCCACATAACCAAACTAATAGCATCAAATTGATACGGTGCATGGCACCTTGTGTAGACCGGTTATTAACTTTTTACAAGTGAGGTACGTATGATCAGACATAAGGGGAAACCACACCCTATAGGTATGGTGAACTCCCTCCCCCCAAAAAAAAAAAAAAAAAATCAACTGCACCACATTGTGTATAGGCCTATGTGGAAATGCCTTATTTTATAGGATAAGGATAAAAATGGTATAATTTTAAATTTCGTAAATACAACTATTAAAAAAAATTGTAATTGGTCATTTCACTACTTTTCATTTTAGTCTTCTAAGTTTACATTTTATCATTTCAATCCTTTAAGTTTCAATAATCTTTTAACATTTTGTCTATATCTGCCATTAACTTGCCCAAAACGACCTCATTTTGACCATAATTTAATATTTAATATTCATTTAATTATTTATTTCTTTGAGATGCACTTGGCTCCGGCCAATACACCTTTGGGTAAGTTCATTAAACTTTGGGTTTTCTAGGTTTGATTTCTTCTGTATTTGATTTTTGGGTTTTTTGGGTGTAATTTTTGGGGGGTTTTTTTAATTAACATTTTTTAAATTTAAGAATAAATAATTTAATTAAAATTTTTTGAGAAGAAATTAAAAATTAAAAATTTAATATTAAAAGGGTGAACTACATATTTGATCTCTGTCCTTTACAACATATTTCAATTTGATCATTAACCTTTCCATTGTATCAATTTGGTTCATACCGTTATCTCTTAGATGGAAACTGCTGATGTGAAAAATGGACAAAAATAAAAAAATTAGGTATCGTTGATGTGGCAATAAACTAATTATTTTTATTTTATCAATTTGTCACATCTGCAATTTTCATCCAAGAGATAACAGTAAAAACTAAGTTAACACGACATTGAAAGGTTAGGAACTAAATTGATACAATCAAAATGTTAGAGATCAAACTGAAATATAGTATAAAGGATAGGGGATCAAATATGTAGTTTACCGAATATTAAATTATGGCTAAAACTTCATTGTGACGAGGTTAATGGCAGATATGGATGAAATGTTAATAGAGTAACAGACGACTGAATTGAGGAGGATTGAAACTTATAAAAACTGAAATGGCAAAATACAAACTTATAAAGTAAAGTTTTGCATTTTTCACCTAAAAAAAAAAAAGTAGTACTAAAAAATAAGGAGACAATATCGCCATTTTTTCCAGGCATCTTGAATCCAAATCCAAGTCAAAGTGAGGAGAAATATCATTAAAAAAAAAATTTGAAGAGAAATAGCCGGTGATGGTAAGAGTGGTAGTTCTATCTTAAACTTTCGTTTTTTTTATTTTTTATTTTTTATTATTTTATTTTATTTTAGTTTTTATAGAAGTGAAAAAAAAAAGATTTGGATTTTAAAAATTTGTCATTTTACTCGTTTATCCTCATTAATTACAGGTTACAGGTTTTAAGCAAACAAAAGTTATACACGAGGGTATTTTAGGACAGCTGAAAATTCAATCCCAAATTGGAGTATCATTTTATAAGTAACATATTTCCTCAAAAAGAAAAAAAGAAAGATAAATAGCTAGATAATTGCAACAACCGTCTAAAGGTAAGTACGGTAAAATTAAAAATAAGAAAACGTGAAATTGCAGTTTTTATAATCTCGCCAATTTTTGAAAAGAGAATAGTCATAGTAATTGTTGAAGTCTTGAAGAAGCTAAGAGCCTCTAGTAAAAGCTATTAAAAATTGCATTTTAAATAAAGATAAAATTTGGCAACAAACTTAGTTGTAGCCTTAGTCTACAACTAAGTTTGAGAACAACTTATTTAGATAAAATTGAAAATTTTATGCTAAAAGTGTAGGAAAAAAAAGTTAGCTGAATAGTATAATGAGACTCATGAATAATTCTAAAAGGTGCAATAAAACTCATAAATAGTACAAAAAAGAACAAAAAAACTCAAATAAGCTTAAGCAAATAAACAAATTCCAAACACACTATTAACATCTTTTTATTTGATTTGAATTTTGAAAAATCTAATATTAGATTACATTTTCTTTTTATATCTATCATGTTTGCAAAATTTCAAGAATATAAATAATCAATAGCGATATCATCAATCAAATATTTAAATTTCAAATTTTTGTAATCTAAAATTATGTATAAAAAATAAGTTTATAGATCAAATAATAAATAAAATCCGATTGACATAACATGTGTGTTAAGAACATAAAAACCATACAACCTTTCAATTAGATTTTCAATTTCCAATTTTCAAAATATATAGAATTTTATATAGGACGAGAAGTAACTATGGCTTGGACCTAACCAATGACCTATACTTTTTGCATCCGGACCTAACTGTAGGTAATCAGGTTCCCAGCATAATTGTGACCCCAATGTTAGGGGCTTTTCTCACGCTCAACAATGTAACTCCTCAATAAGCCTCGAGCAGTCTTTCGGTGCCTAGTTTGATGCCTCGATTTCCTGGCAATTAAAAAGAACATAAGAATTGGAACAAAATGCTAACCAACCTAAGCACATTTATATAGCGCAACTATGTACAATTACAACATAAAGACCAACTCCAAATCCAATTATGAAAAATGGGAGGGAGGGAGGGAGGTTGAGTGCATGAAAGTGTGAATGAACGCAAATGTACTTGCCTCAGCACATCAAGCAAGCTTGCACACTGATATGCTAATGATAGGTGGGGTTGCACCATACACAAAGCAAGAAGTGTACGAGACTGCCTCACAAATTAAGGAATTTTAACTCTCAAATCACCACACAAGGACACATGCATAATTTTCCAATACCTCAACATCAACACAATCACAAATTCACAATCCATACCAATAACATTATCATGCTTCAAGGGTCACAAAACTGACCTCTCATCAGTTAACCATATATTGTTTCAGGAATAGGACAGCAGAACCAAGTGAGAATCAGTTCAAGATACTAATTAATGTGATTGGAATGGATACTGGATAGTTAACCTCCCCCATCCAAGGTTTGGTGTAAGTCAAGACAAACTTCAATAAGAACTCCTTTTAAAAAATAAAAAATAAATAAATCTGAAATGAAAAGACAAAAATTAATAAAAACCCCCCACCAAAAAAGAAAGCCAAGATTGAAACATTTGAATAATAATATGACCAACATATTTTCTCTATCCACCACTTATAAACAACCACAATCCAGATTTTCCAGCAAATTATTTGTTTTAATAAATAGTATTCTTGCTCTTTTCCCCCTATGTTATCAGAAGTATGCCGACTACAAGCACACGCAGACACAAGATTGCTCACTAGTCATTACCAGTAATATTACCTTGCTTAAAGTGTGCAAAGTCAAGGTCACAAAACCGATGCACATTTTAAAAAGCAAGGGACAACTAAAGGATAAAACCATAAGAGAAGCAAGTGGCACAGAAGAGGTATTAAGCATAAGCATACAATCAACAGGAGAGCGAAAATCATACCATGACAGAGAAGGATTCCAAAATCCAACATATAAAAGGAGCACGAAATAAAGCATATGAATAATTAAGAGGGGATGAATGTTAAGTAGGCTTACAAGTTACAGGAGATAGGCGCCGATGCAGTCAGAGACAATTTTGTATTTGGATGGCTTTGACTTGTATACAGAGAGATGAGTATTGAGGATTTTGAAGCGAATGAATTTGCAACGATTTGCTATAGTGTCATCTACATCGGCGTCATCATGGCCGTCGAGATCATATGTAACCCACTTTTCCCACAAGTCAAGATAAATACTCCGTCGATTAACTCTTGAAACTTGAAAAGTGGCAACAAAGATACGCAACTCCTCAAACTCAGCCACAACAATAGCCATAACAACACAGATAATCCCGTCCCCTAGATGAACAAAATTAGGACGGCAATAGGAAAATTCAGGAGGGATGTCAACAGGTATAGGAACAGATTGACAATGACCATAAGTACAATGCAGGAAGTAGGCACGCAAGCAGTTGTCGAGTTGATCATGGCCAATGATGGCCTTATGTCCACGGCCACTTAATTTTATCATTAGACCCATGCCCGCAAATGGAAATGGACTCGGACTCATACCAAAGTATAAACAGTGAAACCATTTTTTGGTGGGTATGTCGAAGGTGTATCCCACACTAAAAGTACCACAAACAGAGATCCTAGAGTCCATCACTACATAATCGAAGCAAGCACGAGCATCGTCGTGCCATGGGGCAAAACAGCAAGTTTGATTACGGTTGAAAAATGGAGGGGGAGGGAGAGGTGACCACTGTTGGGTGGATGGGTCAAATACCTCAAAAGCAGGGCTGGGCAACTCCTCAAAGGGCTCAAGGGGAATGCCAGCGAGGGCATAGAGCCTGCCCTCAATTTCCACCAATAGGGGGTCAGATTTGCCAGCGCTTAGAGGTTTCACAGAAAAATTGTTTTTCCTGTTCTTCTTCTTCTTCTTGTTTATGTTCTGGAATTCAGGCTTGGGATCCAGAGCTGGGTTGGTTTCCAAGGTGAAAATCCAAGTGCTATATTCAGAACTCATGTCAGGAAAGATTAATAAGCCACCGGCGAGAATAATTTTGGAGCCCATAACACAGCAATTCATAGCGTCGGGGAGACCATTACCCCCAAGAGTTGCGAATTTATTCCATTTTAATTCTGAATATGAATTGCATCCTTCTTGTTCCTTGGAACTGGAACTAGAATTAGAACCGGAGATGGTTGGGTATGAAATTGGGGTTAATGTTGAAGTGGGTGGTAAGCTGCAAAGGGTGACACTGTCACTGTCGCTGGAGCTGCCGCAGCCTTTGGATTTGGATATGTATTCAGATGGTAGAAGTTGGCTCAATTTGATAGAATAGATAATATAAGAAGGGTAGCCTTTGCAAACAGAGACACACGCGTACAGAGACTTGCTACCATCTACTTTCTCTGATGGCAGTCCAGGTCCGGACAAATCCACCGCCATAGCAATGGCCAAACCCTAACAATTCATATAAAAAAATACAATAAGTACGATTACACTTGTACATAAGAAATTAAACCCAAATAAGATACACACAGAAGAGGGCCCAGCCCTCTACTCGTGACTTGTGACAATAGAGCTTACTGGCCCAGACTATTTGGGCCGGGTGACCCGCCCAAATTGTTTTCGACAAAACAAATGGTCTCTCTTTGATCATTTGGTCTGTGGCTCACTTTTTCAGTACTGCAAGATTGCATAGTATTTTCTTCCGGGAGAAAATTTACAATCTTTGGAAACATTCAGTAGTGGTAAGTTGCATAATTTAATGGTTTCTTTCTTTTTGAATTTGATTGAATCGCCTCTGTCACATCTGATGCAAATCTCAGTTACAAAGTTGTAATTTTTGCTTGTTCTAGTGGTGATAGCGAGTGTACTCTTGTGAATCATTGATGGGTTTTTTCAAAAATGTTTACTGCTTTTACTAACATATTAGCTTCTGTGAGTTATTCATGGGTTTACTTTTTGGCTCAAATGGGTGTCAGAAAAGATTGGTTTATGGTTCATATTTAGTTTGATGCGCCTGCTTTTGGAGAAATGGTTGTGGAGAACAAAGGGTTTTTTTAATTCATAATGTGAGTTTTTCAAACATTGGGGGTTATGGATTGTTAGAACATTTTGTTATTGAGTGTTGCGTTTTAGTGTGATCTAAAAGTACTATATGTTCCTTGGTTGTGGCAACATTGTTTGCTCCAATATGCATTGGTTTCTGTTTTGGATTTTCAAATTATTTATGAAAAGTTACTTTGCAACTGATTGTTGTTGACAGAATCATGGTATTAGTGGTGTTTCTGTTTTCTTTGGTTGTGAGAGTTTGAATGGTCTTTATGCTGTAGATGGAAAGGTAAGAATAATCACCAGGGATTGGTAGCTTGTTGCTGTCATTGGTAAAAACATGAATCTTTGCACTTAAGGCCATTTATCTTTGTTGTTCTATGGTGGTTTTCATTTACAACACTAACCTCAATTATGCATCTTCAATTGAACCAAATAGGTATGCGCTTGTTTATGCTGGTCCCTTCCTTTCTGGCCGTGGTGGAATGAAACTTTTATTGCTAAAATTAGTCTGGTCTTTGTAGGTCCCCTTGTCTTGCCTGTGAACTAAGTGAATGGTTTAATTCAGGTTTGGCCAGAAGCAAACCAGTGTACTTGATGGAATATATATTATATATATACATATATATATATATATATATTTTTTTTTTTTTTGTTGAAATTTTGAACATTAATTGATTTTGTATTGGGGGTAGGCTGAATTGTGACTTCTATTCTATGGAAGGCATACCATGATGCAGGATTAACTTGTGGTACTGTTGATTTTTTGAGTCTTTATAGTATAGTATGTAATTAAAGATTGAATATTACCCTGTCCGTGAGACACATCAACTGGAACAGATTGGGAAAATCAATACCTCTATGAACTGTGATGTCAAAAGGTCAAATTTCATCATAAGAATGAGGAATTTGATTCTTATCATAAATGCTGGTGTTATTATATATAATTTGTACAAATTCATTGTTATTACTTGTCACAGGAAATCATACACTGTTCTTTTTGCACCTAATCTATATAGTCCTCGTGAACCATACATCTTTAGTTTGATACTTAATATTATCATTCCACCCTTTCAAGTGTATGGCTAATAAATAATGACAATAAGGAGTATCGATGGAGAATGTTGCAATAGTGAAGGGAGACAAACTCATATTAAGGGGTTTGAAGTTCCATGGATATCATGGGGTGAAGCCAGAAGAAAGGAAGCTGGGTCAGAAATTCTTGGTGGATGTTGATGCCTGGTTGGACCTTCAGCCAGCTGGTAAATCTGATTGCTTGTCAGATACTGTTAGTTATACTGATATTTACCGGTAAGCTAAAATTTATAATACCTTGAAATGTGATATGTCATATGCGTTCTCACATTTTGAATGTTTGCTTTGATGGGCAAAAGTTCATCTTAGTTTTCATGGATTCTTAAACCGTCTTCTTAATGATTCCCAGTAAACGCGAAAGTTTATGGCATAACTTGAGGCCGTATATGATTAATAGACATCTAATAATGCAAACCTACATAATGTAGGCATTTTAATACCAATGATAATAATTGTGTTTTTTGATGAATCTTTTCGATGAATCTTTTCATTCTAAGAGCTATCCATATGTTATGTATGCTCCCTTTATTTATTTATTTTTTCCTGAGTGTTATGTATGTTCTGTTTGTAAATGATCAAATTTGATGGTTTGAATCGGTGAAATGAAATGCAGAATAGTTAAAGAAGTTGTGGAAGGGCCTGCACACAATCTTCTAGAGTCAGTGGCTCAACTCATTGCATCTACCACTTTCACAAAGCACCCCCAGATATCTGCTGTTCGTGTAGTAGTCGGAAAGCCTCATGTTGCAGTTCCTGGTTCTGTTGACTACTTGGGCGTTGAGATTCTCAGATACAGAAGTGTAGATGCATCAAACTGAACTTATTATTTGTACTTTTTTCTTTTTTCACCCAGCTGAACGGCTATGTTTTTTAAGCAAATACATTGGTTGCTATACATCTATAATGGTTCTTTGACTGATCTGCATTTCACCAATTTAAACAATCAAGATACTAAGAAATTAGAGTTTACCATCCATCCTCACCTTTCCTCCTGAAAATTGCAAATAGTCAGTCTCATCTTCCTTGCTGATACTGCCATAAATGCTTGTTTATAGAATACAATGGCTTGGTTTTGTGTTTCAGAGTTGGTCGAGGGTTTACATGTTTATCATTTTTCCCATGAAATATTGGGGGCAAGGAGCCCGAGTAGAAAGAGGTGTTGGAGTTGTGCGTTACAAGGTGGTGAGAGTTCTGCAGCATCATGATATCATATGATGCTCAAGCTGAGGGTTTCCTCTTCTGAAACTGGTCAATGGAAGATGTATAAAGTGCACTGTGGTTATCCCTATTGTTTATGCACTTGGGGTTTGTTGTGGTGTGTGATTCTTATGGAAAAACCCTTGAAGATTTATGAGGGTATGTGTTTATCTGAGGATGGGGTGACATGGACTGGGACGATGAGTTTGAAGGACTTGTTAGTTGTTACATAGGTTGAATGGTGCAAGTGTAGGGCGTTTATGATATTTTAGGACATCTCCACCTTGGAAAAATCCTAGTTTGAAGGTGTGGGAACTGAAAGATGCTGATATAAGTGATGTGGATTCAAAACAAGGGTAAATGGAGTGACATTCGTTCAGCAAGAAATTTGTCATGTAACTGGCATTTCATGCTAATAGCATTCCACCCATTTGATTTGGATATAATTTGTTTGACTATGAGAAATAATTTGAATCCTGCAACGTTTGTATTGGGAGGCTGGACTCTGGAGCACTTGTGTGTGACCATGTCGTTTGTGCTTCCACCATGGCCAACACATGCTCGTGAACGCACTTGAGAGGCAGTTGAAAGTGCATGAGTTCATCTCTTCAATCGCTCAGTTCTCTCTAATTTTTATTTATTTATTAGTATTTTGATAAGTCCAATACTCTAATTTTTAGCTAAATATGAGATACATTGCATTTTAAAAAATTCTATGGTCTTAAAATTCCCATGTAGATGGTGAACCACGCAATGACCATTTAATTTTGAGTAGCTTGCACCTGGTGTGAACTTCGGCTAACATTGTTTTTTTTTTTTTTTTTTGCCTTTTGTTTTCCCAGTGTGTTAAGTACCACTAAACTCTATTTGTCATGATCACCTTCTAATTGTACGAACTATTAATTTGATACGCAAAAACATATGCATACTGATGACACTGCTAGTATGGAGAGTTATCAATATCATTCACTTGAAAGGAACCATACAATAATTCTGATTGCCTGAGAGAAATATAAATTGGAAGTAAAAAGAGATGCATGTGGCAAAGGAACTTACATTCATTTTTGTTGAGGCAGTTGGCCAAGACAACCAAAAATACCAACTTACTGAATCAGTGACATGCCACTTAGATGCATTGGACATGTTGAGCACAAATGTAAGTTGTGAATCAATCCGTATGTTGATTTTAAGGGTGTATAAATATACATCTTCAGACTAGTATGGAATAAACAATAAGGGTACATGTAAATACAAAGCTTGTACCAACAATTTATCGTCTTTGATTACTCCCAACAGACAATAAGATGGTAAAACTATAACAATATATATACAGTAATCACAACTGTCCATCTTCTTTGCAACAAATTAATTATAAACACTTCACATTGACATCCAATGTAAAAACACATGAGAAATTGGCAATTCGATGAGCATTTACGAATTTGAAGCAAACCAGTTCCTGTCAATGGCAGAGACCCATATTTGGGAAAAGAAACATCAGTAAACATCAAATAAAGTTCTATTGATTCTGATGGATTATACGAAGGTACAGAAATTATAACTATTTTTCAGTATTTTTTCTATATGATTTGCTATTGCAAACATGATATCATTGCTCTAAGACTCACAAGCTAGCATGCAGGTACTGATCCAATGTGAGAGGTTTTGGACCACCAAACCAATCAATCAAGAATATATTCTCAATTTCTAACTTGAAGAACTGGAAGCTGTGATCCTCAGGCCAGTCTGTCAACCATCCAAGGCATAAAAATAAAGGTCAGAAAAAGTGGATGAAAGCAGAAGTGTTGCTAATGCATCAATTCTTGTAAATACCTTTCATCTCTGCATGCTTTGAGAACAAGGCACTTTTAGCAAATTCTGCTTCTTTGGAGTTTTTATCCACCAACTTCAACTGAAACATAATGGAGGGAAAATGTAATCCAAGCTATTCAAAATTAAAAGTTGCCCAACTTTCTAATTTGAAGGTGAGATCAAGAACTTTATAGGGCAGCGAAGGAGCTTAAAGGGAAAAGGGCTGCAGAACCTCATTGGTAAGATAGCTTGGGCAACTGTCATTTAGCACATTTGGATAGATCGTAATACCAGAATTCATAACAGAAAGATTCGATTTGAAGTTCATATAGTTCAAGCTATATGCAGGATGTTAGATATAGACTGCCTAACAAACTCTATACCAAAACAGGATGTTATGTAGCCTTTGGAAAAGTCCTTTCTCTGCTTCTGATAGTTGTTAGATGTGCTGTTATGCTTGTATGGTAGTGTGCAGCTTCCTGCTTAAGTCTTTGTTTTGTCACTAGGTGTTCTGTAATGATTGTCTTTGTTGTTTCTGATTTGTTGAATAGAATTCTGTTCATTCATATTAAGAAAGATGGTTTTTTTGGGGGGGGGGGGGGGGGCGCGAGTGGGGGAGAGGAAGTAAAAGGAGACCATTACCTAGTGTTGTTTCCACCATATGAAGACAATAATTATTTGTTGGTGTTCGTGTTCGTGTTGGTTACAAGTAACTCGCCCTGAAGTGAAGGGATTAGGGCATGGCAGATAACACCACTATTTCTAATGGACTCTTAGACTGTGGCATATATCCAACACGTGTCAGGGAGCATTAAAATGATACTTAAATGATTAAAATCATAATTTCCTATCAGTTAGAATTTGATTTTTTAATTACCAGGTGCAATTGGTAAAACTTGTCTACTCACATATAGCAAAATTAAAGGACCCATAACAAAAAAGGAAAAAAAAAAAAATAATAATAATAATAATAAGATAAGTGCAAACTGGAAATTACAGCAACAATCAATAGAGCTACAGTTAATGTGGCTAAACATAAACCAAATTAGTATTAGAAAAATTTTAATTTTGCAACAGACCTTGCCAGTAAGTGTAATTTTTGCACAAGTGGGATTCTCAGGGTCTATCTTGCCACAAGTTCCAATAGGGTATTCACTGATTGTGAATGAAGCCCTGTCATCTTTCAATGCATCTCTCGCAGTTGGATCAAGAGCTGTCAAGTAAAAGTATGGGATGCCACTACCTTTGTTAGGCAACCCATCACTAAAGGAAACCACATTCCTGCAACATATTTAGATAGTTATGAAACTAGTTCTAGATAAATGAGGTGGAGGCAAACCTATTGCAAAGAAAGGTATAACAAATAAGTATTACAAATTTTTAAATTTATTCAGAAGAGCATTTAGAGTCAAGAAATGTTCTCATTTATACACACGTGCATACATACACATACATGCACACTCGGAGATATGTGAAGTTTTAATGGCATGCATAATCTTTTATTAAAAAGGAAAGAAAAGACCAAAATTTGAGCAAAAAATAAAAATCTTAAAGGATTTTCTTGACAAAAGTAACAAAGAAAACTCAATCGTATATCTATATTTTAGACTAAAAATTAGTTATGTTTGCAGGTATCATTTGCATAATCTAATAAGAAACAAAATAGGACTCAATTCAAAAGAAGTTCACATGAAACCTTTATAGTGAAGAGGCTCTACATGCTATTAGACATGTCTTTGAACAATCAATACTTAGAAAGCCCATTTTAGCAGTATTGTAATAAACACATATTTTGTAAGAAAAAAGCAAATTAATAACTATTTCTGCTATGAAAATTTCTGGTTGCAATTAGATTCATGATCCGGAGGTATTAGATACAGAGAACAGAGACTTCTGCTATAGCTGAAATGGGAATATGGATTTCTTAATTGTGAGCATGAAGTAATCAATTTTATTAATAAAAATTTTATCACTTATATAAAAATTATTATTTACTGTCCATTAAACAGTGTTTGAGGTTCTATAGTTATCATGAGGGATCGCAAAAGGTTCAGCTTCAAGGTATTTAAGCCTCAATCTAGAGAAGAAGAGAACCAGAGTCACTATGGGTTCAACAAATGCTATAGATTCACCCAGAAACAAAATGTTGTGCCCAAAGTGTTGGTGAACAAATTATTCAGGTCACCATAAGCTTAGAAGAGTATCCCTTTTCATGTGATACAGAACGTTACATTTTTTATGAATTTGCTTCCCCAAAATGCAAATTCAGGACAGTTTAATATGTTTAATCCTCATGACATTCCTGAAAGAGATGAGGGTTGATAGCAAGGGACTCACATAAATGGTTGATTTGATTTTTTGCGAATATTCTTAATAACCATTTGACAAAAAAATTTAAATGAAATTATGCACACTTACATCTTAACTCAACTCAACTATGAGACAAAAATTTTTCACCCATTTTGCACTCTCTCCTGACATATGTACTTGAGGAAATGAAGTTTCAAGTTACTGTATATTTTTTAGATACTGTATGAGGCAGAATATCATACATACAATAATCTTCACAAGCACAAAAGTGTGACTGGCACTTGAAGACATGAGTTTTAAGGAATATGAACCCCAAAGACTAGCATCCTTGTTTACCTACAGCTATAACTCTACAAAAACATCTAAAAGTCACTGTGTATCTCGTAGAGAAGTAAAACTTTAGTAAAGAAGGAGCCCATTTCAGGCAATGCTACAATATTCTCCAAACAAAGCACTTGAATTTTAAGTTGCTTGAATTTTAAAAAATAATTCTCAAGTACGTAGAAGTAGGAAAAACTTACCCAAATGGAGCTCCTCCCAAGTCACTTGAGATGGTACTGCAAAATGAAAATGAAAATGAAAAATAAGCTTCTGTTTCAACGGAAAACAATCACCCAAATACACATATGATATTACAAAGTCAATTGTTAGGACCTTTGAAACTGAATTGTTTTGCAGCAACTAGTTTCAATACAACATAAGGTGAAAAAATATGATATATTTACGTTGGCTTCTTTGATTCAACAATTAAACAATAGAGAACTTCTTAACAATCACTTTCTTTATCTCACATCAGAATGTCCATAAAATATCTTAATATATTCCTCAATAACTTTTGCATAAGCAATATATCAAAGATGAATCTGTAATGAACCAGCAAACCAACAACTTGATTGGAAATTCCTATTGCATTTACGTCACCCAGTGACATTAAGCTTGCATGCTATATCTTCCAACATGACCAACTGAGCTCATAAAATAGCAGGGAGGTGAGAACCCTGTATGCTCTACAAGTACAAGATTAGTGAAAGAAGAGAAGAAAAAAAACTAAACATACAAAACATTTCAACAAAAACAAATAACACACAAATAGTTAACCACGACACAAAGGATTTAAACAGAGATCTGCACAATTAATTAATGTTATTGACAAGTTTACCGATCACCAAAAGAAACTGTTTGTTCTCATGACTCATTTCTATTGATACACTAACAACTAAAACTTAATCCCAAAATTTAGGGGTTTGCTGTAGATCCTCAACGCACTAGTCAAGTAGGCTGTAGGCCACATGTATTTTTTTCTACAATTCTATTCGATCCGAAGATATACTCTCTGTTACCTCCTTAATTGACATGTCAATTTTTACTACTTCTATTTATGTTATTTCGGGCCTTTCTATCATTTTTCGTTCCCTCGACTTCAATCAACTCACACATTTCAATTGATAATCAGCATAAATTGATTTTTCAATAAGATAACAACAACAAAAAAAAACCCAATTAAATTTCACCACAACCAAGTGGGGTTGCCAATCACATAGCTAAAAAACACAACTCCTAAAGAAACCAAGCTAATGGGTTTGTTTTTTAATCATAGTCAACAGAAACATAAAAACAGACCCAAAACCCAATTAGTCTATAATAAAAAAAAAAAAAAAAAAAAAAAAAAAAAAAAATTGGAGCCTTTACAAGAAATAATAAGCTAGATAAACAAGTAGAGAGAGAGCGAGAGAGAGAGAATACTTTAAGACCCCCCAAGAATTCTGAGAGACCAACCAACGAGCAGTGGCAGCAGCATTTTTTGGGTCAGGTTTCTTGGTTAGGAGCAACCGTCCCTCTATGGAACCTGGAAAACCCACAAAAAACAAGAACAAATATAAAACATAGAAACAAGAAAGAAGGACTTTGATGCCCATGATGTTGCTATATTCTGTGCTCTCCAAAGTCTGTCAGACACAGTAAAAGGGTCAAGACTCAAGAAGAAGAAGACGAAGAACTGAACAAAATATTCAAAGTATTTATAGCCCCAAAGTTTGAGGCATATCAATAGTGTCGTGTTGGCTGTTCCAAAAAAAAGATAAAAAGGATTTATCCTCTACTATCCAGCCAGGATATGCACGTGGATAAGATTTTGTATAGTTGTTGTTGTCGTTGTTTTGTTTTTTTGTTTTGTTTTGTCTTTTTTTTTTTTTTTTTTTTTTTTTTTTTTTTTAAGGAAATGTTAAACAATTCTTTTAAGATGTTGGGTCAGAAACTATGAAAAAATATAAAATAATAAATATTCTTAATAGTTTTTTATATTTTTCATAAAAATTATGTCAAAACTTTTTTATTATGATTTATTAAAAATTGCTCTAAGCGCATCTGTTAACATGACCCTTAATTTAAATCAAAAAGTCCTTTAACTTGGTTTATGATTGGAAAGACAAAACAAAATAAATATATATATATATATATATTTAAAAGAAAGAAAAATGTAAAGTTGATCTACATACTTGGCCAAAAATTTTTATTTTATTTTATTTTAAGTGGATAGCGGGGAGGGGAGATACAAACAACATATATAAGCATTTTGTTTATTTCAACATTAACATTTTTTTAGAAAATGAATTATTTTTCAAAAATCATTTTTTTTAAAAAAAATTATCTTATTTTCCTATAGTTGATAACCTTAAAATGAATTGAAAAAAATAGCTTTTAACTTCCCTTATTTAGGTTGGTGTGAGATAGAGTTATTTTTCACTAACTTTAGTAGAAATCAATAGTTTATTTTGATGTTAACATCTTATGAAATACAGCTCGAACTCTTTCCCACCTAGACCCTCAAGTATTTTGTACATGGGGAAGTGTCAATTTAGCTACAAAGTCTTCGGCCTATATTTGGTAGAAACTTTAAAATAAGTTGGAAAACTATTATTTGACTTCCCTTATTTAGCTTGACTTAAGATATAGTTGTTTTTCCAAGAAATTTTAGTAAAAAACGACTCCATCTCACACCGAGCTAAATAAAAGAAATCAAAAGATGGTTTTCATCTGAACCATTTTTTGCTAATATTACCAAATACAGAAAAATGTAAAAAAGAAAAAAAAAAAAAAACTATCTTCACATAAAGTTCCCATCAAAACAAACCGGTATAATATTTTATAATAAAAAAAAATACTAGATTGCATTTTATATATCATCTACTTTTCAATTATTATTATTATTATTATTAAATTGATATTATAATATTGATAAATTTTACTATGTAATCCTTACAAACTGATGTGCCAATTTTTATATATAAAACAAAATTTTAGTAATTCATTTATTATATTGTTAATGTGAGACGACTTATATTCATTATCAGTTTAAAAGTTTATAAGTATTTTGTAGTAAAATTAGTATTAACTTTAGTATTTTTAAGAAATTTAAAATATTAAATTTTTGACAAATATTATATAATTCTTACAAACTGATGTGTCTATTTTTAAATATAAAACGCAAATTTAAAAATTTATTTATTCTGTTATTAACATGTACAAGTTATATTTATCGTCAATTTGCAAGTAGTTTATAGTATAGTTGTTTTAACTTTAGGATTTTCCAAAAATTTAAAATAATAATTGAATAATAAATGTTTGAAATTTTAAAATTTCTATATTAAAGTTGTTCTTGAAATTTAAGACATCTTGTTTCTTGTTGATAATAGATATGGTCTAGTTTGTTTAGAGAGGTAGATAGTTGGGAGGGAAATGTGGTTCAAATTATAAAGAATATCATTACCTTATGAGCGATCACTTGAAGTTAAACCTCTCCAATATTATTAAAGACTTGATAAAATATTTAGTTAATAAAACTTTCATTAATTAAGTTATTTGACTTAAAAAATACATTGGACCACCTCCTTTTTGGCTTTTTCCCCTCTCCCATTATTTTCCTATCGAAATAAATAAATAATAGATTCATTATTTTCTCCCTATAGGATTAGGGTTTAGAAAGAACTTGGTGGTCTCCACTACACTGAACTGCAGTTAGTAAAACGGAAAGCAACTAGAGAAGGGACACTGGTCCTTGTTTTGAGGGTCACACAACTCGCACTCGCTCCAATTCACCGGCATGGGCAGTGGCGATTCCAGGAATTTTTTTAGGGTGTTCCTCAACAAGTATAAAATACACAATCTAATAAAAAGAAAATTTTGTATATTGACAACAACAACAATTAAAAAAAACACGTAAATACATAAAGTTTACAATTGCCTTCTATGTGGTTTTCTTATCAAATATTTGTCTATAATTCTAGCAAAAGAATAAACAATAAACTATAAGTTCATTTGAAATATTAATAAAATTATTAATTATTATTGTTTAGTTGTTTCATTAATATGTTTGTCTTTTATAAATTATAATTTGTTATATTATTGTTTCATTAATTATAAAATTATTAATTGTTGTTTAGCCTAACATAATTTAATTTGTTTGTCTTTTATAATGTATTTGTTAATTAAATTATTTTTTATTTTTTATTAGTTGCTTCCTCCAATTAAAATTATTAATTATTGTTTAGCCTAACATAGTAACATAATTTAACAAATGATTGTTTATTAATTAAATAATTGTCTTTTAGTGTTGCAGTACTGCACTAGCACACAGCCACTGAGCCACACACCTCATCCTCATGTGCATTTACCCCGGCCCAATGCCTCCATCCACCTCCCAATTCAACAGACAAGCCCCAATGCCCCATGACTCCCAATCACAAGACTAGAGCCAATCAGATAAAGCCAATTAATTGTATCTCACCAAAAAAACACCAACACCAACACTAAAAGACAATTAATTTATCTCACTAACACCAACACCAACCCCAACACCAACGGATAACTCCTAAAACAAGGCAAATATTAATAAAAATTTATAAAGCTAAGCAAAAACAAAAGGCAAAAATAGACAATCACAGCAAAAGGCAAAAATTTCACTTTCATTCTTCACTCTTCAGATAAAGAGTAGAGAGACTAAGACTGAGATGAAAATGAAATACCTCGAGGTTGAGGGAGGGCAGCATGCCGAGGCTGAGGGGCGGTGCCATCTGCTGTTCCCGTTCTGGAGCTCGAGTAACTTAATCTAGCAATCTCCTTCTCCGTCGAGTCAAGTTGAGTTTGAGGCCCGATCTGTCGATCTCCTTCTCCATCCATTGGTTGTTGTCATCCATTTAGTGGCGACAATCTCCTTCTCCGTCCGTTGGGTTAGGTTTTTTTTTCTTTAGGTTAGGTTTCTTTCTTTCTTCAACATCTATTAGTGTTTGGCCATCCGTTGGTTTCTGATTTCAGTATATTGGGTTTTTTTTTTTTTTTTGAGAATCTGTGGGTTTACTACCTCTGTAATCTATTGGGCTTGCCGTGGGTTTGATGTTGGGCTTGCCGTCCGTTTTTTTTTTTTTAGAATCTGTGGGCTTGCCACTTGGTCTGTTACATTTTTTTTTTTTTTTTTCCAGATTTTAGTTCAAAATTTTTTTTGGGTTTTTTTTTTTTTTTTTTTTTGCTTGAAAGTAGAACAAATATTTTTTTTTTTTAATTGGAGGGTGTTCCTAATTTTTTTTTAAGGGTAAACAAATAAAACAAATTTAATTATTATTATTATTATATATATATATATATATTTTTTTTTTTTTTTTTAAGGCCAGGATGTTCCTGGGAACACCCTGAGCCTAATGTGGCGTCGCCACTGAGTATGGGTTTCCTTTGCACTTATTTGTTGGTATAGTATCAGTCATCACTTTAATTAGCAGTTCTCCTGTGACTATCTTATCATGTTCACGTGTACCTTCTTCAAGTTTGTACCATAATTGCCTCGTGGGATAAGAACAAAATAGGAAAAATGTATAGCATGTGTCAAAAAAAAAAGGAAAAATGTATTGCACCGTGCAGTGCAGTGATCCTAAAGCTTATAAAGTTGACAAAATACTAACATAAAATTGAGATATTGAGATCCTCTAGATTTTCTATAGTACTCTAATAGTAGATTTCTTTAAATCCGAACCATTCTTTTATGATTTAAAGGTCTAGATTTTGTCATGTCAGCATTCCACTAACAGTTATTATTAGTAGAATGATGACATGGCAAAATCCAGACCATTAAATCATTAAATAATAGTTAAGATTTAAGAAAAATTATTTGATTGAGTACCCTAGGAAATCTAGAAGATCTAAATCCAAAACTGAGGGGCTTATAAAAATTATGACATAAAGTTAGGTGTTAACGGGCATCTTACGATGCTCTTGTGTTTGTATTATGGTAGGTCGTAAAATGGACACCATTGATTGAAATTATATTGTTAGATTCATATTTTTATGTAATTGGCATATCCTATGACAAAATGCACTTTGTTTGTTTATTATCTATCATTGTTTTCCACATGGTGCGCATAACATGTTTGTTAAATGCTTTAAAAAAAGACAAGTATGAAGCCAACCAAAACAGTCAATCCTAGTTTGTGCTATGGTTTCTCAGGACTAGTTGTTTTTAGATAGGCTAGTTTATTTGAGTATGGGTTCATTCATAGTATTCGACTTATTAATGATTGAACTTACTCTTGTACTTGAGGTTTTGTCATTGACTAACAAAGGGGGAGATTGTTAGGGTCATGTGTTTTGGTATTATCAAACCATGCCAAATTATGTGTCTTTTATTGAGTTTTGATGTGTCTTAAAGTTGTAATTGAAGACCAAGTTGAAGAAACAAAATTTGCTTAAGAAAATGTCAAGAAAAACACATTTTTAGCATTTTTTCAGCATATACCTTGGTAGCATCTCGATAGAAGCTCAATACCTCTCAATAGAAGCTTGAAACTTATTGTCTCCTTGATAGAAGTCTAGGTCAGCAAAATTTAACAATGTGAAAAAGTCCAAAACTTATTCGTTTAAAACTCGAATTGAGATCCATTTGAAATGATATTTAAAGGATATTATAAGCCATCTATTAGGAGGCTTTTTAGAGAGAGAAACATTGTAACCAAGTTTCTCTATTTCACCAAACCAAAGAGTTTCAAAGTAGATTTGGAAATTCCATTGGTGAAGAAGCTGAATTCATAGCAACCACCACAAACTTACTACTGTGAGGAAAACCTTCAAGAGGTTCTTGAAATTAGTTGGAGGTTTCCAATTGTGATTGTGGGTGAAGCGTTCATATATTGAAGAGTTTAGAGGTTCTGAAGCGATAGAAGGTTTCTACTGTAAGTTCATCTACTGAGATTAAATCTGAAACTTTTCTTTATTATAGTGGATTACTTTTTTGGGAAGGTTTCCCCCCCAGGTTTTTTATTATGAAAGCAATTTATTTCATTGGTTTTCTTGGATCATCATATCTCATCTTATTTATTATTCCGTTGTGCATGATATTAACATGATATTGATGTTGTATCAAAAAATAATTCATTGGTTTTTTCACATCCTCTCTAGTGTTTGTGCTATAGTGGGTCTAATAGAAACTTTTTTTTTTAGAGAGTTTTAATCTATGACATCTGTTCCTGATGATAGCTCTTTTTATTATCAAGTTAAGACACTAATCGGTTTTTGGTGTAGGCGGGAATTGAACCCTAAATCTCTTATTTAACTATAAAAAATTTTATCAATTGAGCTAACTGGAACTCATGGATCTAATAGAAACCTTTTCAAATGAAGGTGCATAAGATGTGAAAAAGTTGGTAAAAAAATTTGAAACCCTTGAAAAATAGAAAATGAAAATGCTAAGAGCATTCACAATGGGCCTAGGATATGGCAAATGTAAGGAAAATTTAGCATGTGAGGCCCAAAGTAGCTCAACAGCCGGACATGGAAACATGTAAAAATGCAAATTTTGTTGCCATAGTGCTACAGTACCATCCTAAAGGTAGGACGGCACTGTAGCATAATGGTAATGCAAAATATTGTTTTTTAATGTTTGGTTCTTCTCTCTCCTCTCTCATTATTTCATTATCTTTCTCTCTCTTAATTTTCTCTCTTTCTTTTTACTCTATCTTCTTCTTGCTCTCTCTTCTTCAAACCCGAAAACTCTGTCTTCCTTTCTCTGAGATCGGCATGGAGGCAACGACATTGGAGGCTCGATTAGCTTTTGTGGTGGAGGCATGGAGGTTATGAGTCGTGGTAGAGCCGTGGTGGAACTGTGGAGATTGTGGCTAGGTAACTGAGGTGGTGGTGTTGGGTTCTGATGATGGGTAACAGTGGCCACCACCAACACAGGCCGCCGCCGCATGCAAGCCTTTCTCTCATCCTCTCTCTCTCCATAGCTCATCTCAGACCAAGCCTTTCTCTTCCTTCTCTCTCGTGTTGCTCTCTCTTCTCTTCAAACCCATGGCTGGACCCACTAAGTAGTGTTTATGTTTGGATTGATGGTAGTGGCAATGATTATTTTTGGGTGATTTGGTGGATTTGCTGCTTTGTTCTTGGCTGGGTTTTTTTCTTTTTTTATTTATTTTTTCTTTTCTTTTGAGAAAAATCTTGGCTGGGTTGTTGGTGGTTAAATAATGGGTTTTGGTGTGGTGGTGTCTGTTGTTGGTGGCAGTGTGGCTGAAAGAGAGAAAGACATTGAGGAAAAGTGACTGAAATTAGGGATAAAGGAAAGGAGATAATTTTATATGATTTATTTATTGTATAATTTATATTATTTTAATGTGTAGTATGGTAAAATAAAAGTTGGAATGTTGGGAGTATTGTAAAATGGTATGGTATAATTGATAAAGTAGCTTTTTGAGATGATAAAATAGAATAGGATAGCATTTCCCATTGTGAAAGCTCTAACCCCATCATTTTATAGAACCATTGTATAAAATGATGCTTCTCTAACTAGTGTCGCTAAAAAACTAAAGAGTTCTCTTTTATGACGACAACTTAGGCCTTGTTTGGATGGAAAAATATCATCACTCATTACTCAAATATTATCACTCATCACCCTATAACTCATTTCCTATCACTTAAACATCCCCAAATATCACCTAAACAAACCCGGTTATGTTTTCAAATCCAAAAACTCAAAAATGTGTGACCCACACTCTAACCTAGGCTACCAGTGCTCTCAGAACCCCTACCCGCCCCCTCCTCACCCCATTTACCCCAAAACCCAACTTTACCAAACCTTCCTTCTCACTTCCCTTCTGCACCTCAACACAAACTGTCCTCTACTCAATCCTCACCCAATTGCACCGATGCCATTGATGATGGATGGGCTTTCTTCCTCCCTCATTGTCCCTGAAATTGAACCCACAACCTATGTTTGTACCTCCTTCCTCTGTCCCCAGTGTCGAAACCAAACCCAACATTAACCCAGACAAAGTGGGATTTATGTGAAGATGGAGTTGTGCTGAGGAAGTGAAGAAAGATTGGAGTGTAGCGATGTGGTTGTGCAGATGGGGTTGTAGTTGTGGAAGCAAATGCTCATTAGAGCCATTAGTAGGGAGTACGAAAAGGAGCTGCAGATTTGACTCTGCTTTGACCGTAGGGCCCAATGATGTGAGGGTATTTACGAAATTGTCACCCGTTACTTTGTTTTTGTAACTCAAAAACACCTAAAACTTGTTTTTGTTTTCAGTAACTCATTACCCAATTTGGTGAGAATTGAGTGATGGAAACAAAACCCCCAAACCCATCCAAACAAGCACCTTCTCCATGGGAACCACTTATTTTAGGTGATGAGTAATGGAAATAGGGTGATGAGTGATGGAAACCCACAAATCTAAACAACCCCTCATTGTCTTTTATTATGTTATCAGATGATAGGTTGACACAGAATTGAAAGAATATGTCAACAGTAAACACAACTGTCTCAACTTATGCACGTTTCACATTGAATAAAATGCACAAACTATTTGGAGAGTATCCAGTGAAAGCTGCAAATATCCAGTGAAACTACTAAATTAATTTTTAATATCTCAAAATGTATATGTTTATTTACTCTAATTTAGTTTACTTTTTTTTATTATTTATAATATATGTACAACATTATCCAAAACCATCTTCCATAAAATATCTAAATGCATATATTAATTATCTATAGTTGTGTATTAATTATATATATTAAATGAATTTATATGATTAGTTTTTATAAACTTTATATAATAGATAATTATTAGTTGGAATAATAATAATAAATTTAGAATATGACATTCTTACTCATGTTTAGTTGCTAATCCTTGAAACTTCCTAACTCCTTTCATATATATATATATATATATATATATGTATGTATGTATGTATAAGTGTGTTTGTAATAGAATAAATATTTATTTTGTTATAGCATAATGAAATCTTAATACTCCCTCTCTCCCAATTTGTTTGTCCTATTTGAAAAGTCAAACTTTTTAAGGGAATATTATTTATTCTCTTGTGTTTATCCTTAAATAAATTTATTAGTTTTTTTAAAGAGTTATTCTTAAGGAGGCAAGTAAAAAGGTGCCCCAATTAGATTGATTTTTTAAATATTTGTTAGTTTTCTTTTCAAATAATATTGAAAATAAAGTAGGGGTATAATAAGAACTTTAGTACATTAATGACTTTTATTTTTAGAAATTGGACAATATTTTGGGACATCCTAAAATAGAATAGAGGACAAACAAACTGAGATGGAGGAAGTATCATATTTTCTTAGAATCATATGAGAAACTTCTTCTTTTTTTTTTTTCTTTTTTTTTTTTTAAAAAAAAACTTTATGTGAGTAACAATTGAAACACTGTATTATGCAACAATTGATGCAATGCCCAAAAAAACGGGGGAAAATTAGTAACACACAATCAAGAATGTTACAAAAAAAAAAGTATATATGCATTTTTTTTTTATTAGGCATGAATCATGCTTATCTATATTAACCATTATATCTTGTAATTTTCAATTAGTGAACACATATATATAGTGTGATCAAATCACTACACTACTCTTAGTGTCTTTCTATTTTGTCTATAAAATAACTAAAGATTATAATTTTTACAAGGAAATTTATTGAAATTTTTTTTTACACATCAATAGTTGAGGGATCTAAATTATAAATGTCTCTATTGGAAATTGAGTGCCAACCAGTTAAGTTACAATATTCTTTATAAAAATTATTGAAATATTGGAAAAACTAATAATAAGTTGTACTGCACAACATGCGGGAATTCAACTAGTCTCATTTAAATGATGAGTATCAATGTGTAAGTCCTCTTAACATCTTTTAGAAATATCTTGTATTAGAATCCATATCATATGTTAATTAATGTTGTAATATTTCATTTTTATTTCAATGACTTTTTGCATTTATGTTTTGTATATATATATATATATATATATACACAAAATAGAAATTCTACTCTATTTTAAAACAAAATATTACAATATTGATGTAACACCCCAAATAATAAAAAATAAAAAATAAAAGGAAAAAAAGGGTTTTGGCAATAGAATTTTAGGTGAGGGTAATTCTGTAAATCTGTTCCTAACAAAACCTCCTTCACACGTTATCTCACCCTCCCTTTCTCAGCCCCTGTCTCTCTCTTTCTATTAGTTGGCCAAACTACCTCCCTCTCTCTCATCTCTCATTACTCACAGATACCTATTGCCCATTACTTCCATTGTGCTTTCATTTTTCATTTTGTGGTGGAAGCTTTTGGGTTAAGGATTTTGGTAAGAAACTTATTCACAATTCTACTTATTACTCCTCCTAAGATTTAGTCTACCATTGTACAAGTCTAAGTAAGAGGGAATTTAGTTCCTTTGTTTTTAGTTGTGCTAAGTTACATTGGTAATTCTTAATCTATCTATATGACAATCCTTTGAGTGGCATATAATAAAATTTAAACTTATAAGAACTTAGATTATGTGAATGTCTCATTAGATGTATTCAATACTCACTGTGCCTTGAGCTTGCATTGTGTTTGCATACCATGTTTTTGATAAAATGTGCCAATGAACATATTGTTGTTCTTTGAAAATTGTGGCATGAACCCTTCACTAAAATTGTCTCCTTTCATAAGGAAAGCTTTACTCCAAAATCTAGATCATTCTTAGTCATGTTAAGGTTTTAAGGTTTTAAATTCCATTTTGAATGTCTTGTCTTTGTATAGACACCTTTGTTATACAAGCTTGTTATGAACTAGTTTGCACATCTTTTGGAATTTTGGATAGTTGCTTTGTCTCGCTTGGGTTTTGTTGTTTAGTATCAAATGAAATACACATGCCTTGCTACCTCTATATTAAAGAGATGTGTTTTATGTTATGTTATAAATTTACATTGTTTACGGCTGGCAATTAAAATTGTTTTGAGGTTTTATTTTGGTCAAATGGATTTCTTGTGTGCTTGTTTGGTTCCTGTTAGGGAAGGGGTACTTGTCGTAGGATGGTTTTAGTACCCTTGGTTCCATTTTAGGGGATCCTTTTCGATCTTGGAGACAAGTGTGATGGTAAACTTTGTGATAGGCCTTGTTATTGATAGGCTTGATCCTAATGTTTATAGGTTCCGATATTCTTGGTTATGGGCCTAGTGATTGGGTTGCTTGATTTGGTGGTGCTTGGTTGAGGTAAAATTGGTTGGCCTTTTGAGGTAAGTGGCTTCTTAATGGGATTTTTGAAAAAGAATCATTATTGCAATCAATTATTTTATGGTTAAGCTCATTTCGGAACATTATTCATGATTTTCCTAAAATGTATTATGTGTATTATTGTTAGCTATCATTTATGGAAAACGCATGAAGAATTGAAAGTGCATCATATTTGTCAATGCATTTGTTAGCACGAAAAAGACAGGCGTCTTTGATTTAATTCTTAGGAATGGATTATATGGATTTATTGCATTATTTGCAAATTCTAAAGATGTTTTATCTTGACTTGTGATATTTGAAAAATTGATGGAAAAATCTTATTGACAATGAATGATTTCAAAATTTACTATGAGCTAACTTATTCATGAGAATTTTGTACAAAAAAGATGTTTGTTTGTCATAGCGTTTATTTATCTTATTTAATTGACTTTCTTGAATATATGAACTTCTTATTGTAATTTTTTGAGAGATTTATTGTAAACTTATCATGTCTCTTTTTACTATTATGATTTCTTTTATTGAAATTAAAATGTTCTATTATTGATTTTGTATGTAAGTTTGAATATATATTTGAATTTTTTTACAGAAAACCCTTGAGGAGGTGGAGGAGGACCTAAATACGTTTTTCCCAAACATGCTCCTTGATCTTATGCATTTTTTATGGATTAGGGGATCGACGTTTATCATAAAGAAAAGTAAGTGGAAATTAATAAAATATTCTTTAGTAGAAAACATTTATTGTTGTGCTTACTAATTGAGAATTTTATTTAAAAATATTAGTGAGAAATATGGAGAAGATGTCCTTAGCCGTTTGCACTCTATCCTAAAGCGTAGCATGCTCAAAAATGGCAATTGGGATACAAAGTATTTATGTGAGATTTGTCGATCAATTCTCTCCTTAATTGGTAAAATTCACCTCTTTATCATAGTGTGTAATTGTCATAATTTCGTTCTTCTAAGTGAGAAATATGCTTAAGTAAATCATTACTAACTATTGTTTCATAAACATATTCTATCAAATGTTAAAGATTTACCTAAACATTGTTGAAAATTATGAATTATGATGGCTGTAATTCTTTTTAATTGCTAGTATAGATGGAAAACTATTAAAAATACTAACCCTGTTTTTCCCAAATAGCCCCCTAGAATTGGGAAAAATGTAAAATTAGGATGAGCAAAGAAATATAAGGTTTTTAGAAAACAAATTTGACTAAACTTGTTATGATTTGTTTGAGTAATCTCCACCTTACTGGTTGTTTGAAATTATTCGATGGATAATAGAAGAAAAAGTAGACTCTATTAATATCCATAATTTTTTTTTTTTTTCATATTAATTCTTTGGATACTGATTAAAAGATTTGCATGGTATATGATGCTAGAGATCTGTTCTTATATTATACCTGAGGCTTCTAAGAGTCAAGGCCTATCAAGCGTTCTAACCAATTTTAAAGAAAAAATTCAAATTCATTCATCCCATTTAACTACAGAAAGTTTGAAACTCAAATGTGGGTCTTGATTTGAGCCAAAATCAATAATGTGATGTTATACCATTTGAACTTAGTTGAGTGTTTCTAAAAAAAGAAAACTTAGTTGAGTGTTAATTTTCTTCTTTTCTATTGCAGGGCTTGGAATCACATTTTCTAAAAAATCAATTTAGATTTCGAAACTTGAGGTTGATGAGCCAAGATCCAACGGTGGTTAATAGCAAATCATTATTCTCTTTTTTCCAAAGATAACTATGATTGATTATGAACTTGTTGCTTATATACACTGATATATAATTAATAATATTTTGTAAATATTTCAGTTATATAGCGTTCACAAGAGACTTTATAGGAATATGCCTGTAATCCTGAAGTTGATGTAAGCAAATTGGTTGGAGCAATCATTGATAAATTGGAAAATCCACAGGAATTTCGTGTACGCTTCCATCTATCTCAAGACTTTTTCTTTGTTGATGTAGATGTCTAGCATTTATCCTACTTATAATTTGTTGGCTTGGTAGTATCTATTTAAATATGTTCCCAATAGCTACCAGCTAAAGGAACTGCTAGCAAATCCTAAAGATATCAGGTGTGGATCAAGTATAGTAGGTTTCTTATTTCAATTGGCAAGTCATTTAGGTCAATTAGCGGTAAGTTTGTTTTTATGCATTAGAAACATTTTTTGTGTAATGTCTTGTGCTTCCTAAATAGATGCCAATTTATTCTTCTGTTCATAAAAAGAAAATTAGTTGGACGCTTTAACATTGAGTTTTAATGTTTTACTTTTGCTATAAATAAACTTGGGACAGAAAGTAAGAGACTCCTAAATCTAAGCCAAACAAACATATTATGGCATACTATGAATTACCAAATGAAAAATATAAAAGAGCAATTAGGTGTGGGTCAAGAGCTCTGGGCTTCTCTTAGTGAAATATATCATATTGTACAAATTTTTATCCAAGTTGTTAAAAGAGTAATACAAATCCTAAAACCCTTAGAAAAAATTAAATAATTCACAAATTTTATGGGGTATAGAATCTATTTTTATTTGATACTTGGAGATTTTTTGGTCGCTGCCTTAATTATATACATTGAAAATGATGTTCTTACCTATTTTATTTTCATTATATATAGCAATAGTTTGGCCAATCACTATTGGTATAATGGCAGACTTTCGGGTTCTTTCATTTTTTTAAAAAAAATTTTATTTACCTTGCATATATATAAGATCATTTAATTTCAAGAAAAGGGTTACTCATCCATAACTGTTTGAGGAGTTTTTTATTAGTAGTTATGAATGATCAATTTTCCTCAATCTTAAGATTGAGAAATACAACCGCCAAATTTGATTCATTCTTGATAGCCATTAGATCATCATAGGGTAATCCGTTTGTTTATAGATGCTCTATTACACTCATAGTCTTTAAAGGGTGCAAACCAACTATGTCGGATCTATGTTGACATATCTAGTATTGTGCATGTCATTAGTATGCCAGGAACCATATTTAAACTAGTGACATGAGGATTTCAGTCCTTTGCTCTACTAGTTGAGTTATCCTGACCATTATAGTGCATCATCCTTACTTTTGATACATACCATTGTTAATCATTCAAATTTGAAGTGCATCTGTGCCTTACTATATGAACAAGTTCAATAATACCATTGTGATTATTACAGAGTAATTTCTTGGGCCTCTATTGGTACAGTACAAGAAGATAAATGAGTTGATAAAGTTATGAAATGCTATTTAGGTAGTATTTGGATGAAGTTATGAGAAAGACCTAAGTCATGATAAAAGGCACTGGTCTCCGAAGAGAAATCTTTTGAAGAAACAAAAAAAAAAAAAAATTTGTGGTGTATGACAATCTTTCACACAATAAAATTTTTGGTGTATATTTTTTTGCATATCATATCTCGCCTTTTAATCTAACTCTATTGATATTGCAATTTCTTTTTTTTTTTTGATAAGTTATTGATATTGTAATTTCTATTTCTACCTTACATTTGTATACTTGGTATTTGGCATATACAAATTAAATATACTATGACTTCATTTTTATACTCCAGTTAGTTCATTGGTGTGAGGAGATTACTTGGGTTATAGTTAATTCTTCCTAAAGTGCTTCATTTAGAATACAAATTGCTGCTAGGATTAAAAGTATACGAGTTGCTACCTAAATGGGTTATGAGTTGTTGAGGAAGGTATGTGAACTTCCATGAGCATTGGCTACTATGGCAAAAAGAAACCAATAATTATTTGAGTTGCAATCTTCTAAATGGAGGCAGCCTACTCAGTTTACTATGAGCCCGTTTGGATAGACTGTTCAAAAAGGCTTGTCGCCCGTTTTACATAAAACGTAATTTTGTAAACCGTTTGGCTCCACAAAATCAGCACATTTGCGTTTTCAAAATCTAGAATTTTCACGTTTACAAAACACTGTAAAGCTCTACTTTTTCAAAAATGCAAATTGGGTTACTGCTATTTTTTTTCTTCAGAAAATCAAAATAGTGCCAATACAATAAGAAATACCATCTTCATCCCTTCCCATGTATATCTCCCCCTCTATTTTCTCAGTCAATCTATACTTCTCCATGTATATCTGCTACTTTATTCTCTCAGTCTCCACGGGCTCTTTATTCACTGTTCCTACTTCTGCTTTGTTTGTGGTCTTTGTTCTTTATCTCACTTGCCAAGTAACAATTCTCCGTTCCTCTTCTGCTGAATTTATGTTATAGATTTGGGCTTTTTGCATGGTGGGTTACGTGATTGTTTGAATTTGAAATCAAAATTTTGGAACTTATTTTGGCTGAGGGATTTGTTGCTGCTGCTGTTTTTGTTTCTTCATGGGTTGTGGATTTATTTGGGTTTTTGGTTGCTTTTGAGACTTGCCTATTTTGGGTTTTGATTATAATTATTGCTTTATATTTGTAGACACATAGATATCATTGGAATCATAACCCTGGTTTTTTTTTTTTTTTTTTGGTGGGTTGGGAATAATTGGATACAAGATTTTTCTTTATTATGTTTCTCATTCAAGAATCTTTAATGTGTTTATGGGCTTTTGATAAAAATTCAATTTTTAACATTCTTTAGTGATAAAAAGCTTAATGGGTATTGTAAATGCACTTCCAATATAGCGTTTGTGTGTCCTTTCTATGTGAGGTGCCCTTTTGAGTTTGACAGATTTTGGTATCTATTTAGTGTGTTGCTGGGGAGTTGAGGGTTTGATATGTCTATCTATGTGTGCTTGTAATGGGCACAGTTCTGATAATAAAGGAGAAAAGAGCAAGAATGCTATTTATTGAAACAAACAATTTGCTAGAAATTCTGGATTGTGGTTGTTTATAAGTGGTGGGTAGAGAAAGTATGTTGGGCTTTGCCTTGTAAGCGTAGTTGTTCATGCCTCTTGGTCATATTATTATCAATATGTTTCAATCTTGGTTTTTTGCTATAAATAAGAGGCTTATAGACGTTTGTTAGAACAAGGTCAAGTCTTGCCTTCCTCTCTTGAATAGCCTCTAATGCTTCAGTTGGCCTATCATAATGAATAATTGATATAGACACAAAGAAAAACGTCATGACCATGGGATATATATATATATATATATATATTATATTGGCCCCGCAATTATCAATATGGGGATCTTGTTTGATTTTGGTTTCCATAATGACATCATATACAATGTTTATAACATTACAAGTATCTTTCACTGATATTGTATATAAGTTTTTAAGGACTACATCCTCAATGAAGGGGTTTTGCCCCAAAATGTTATAAGAAACAAACAGAATAATATTTTTACAAGGGATGACAGGATGTAATGATCAAGACTTCCTAATTTATGTGGTTAAGTTAAATGGCAAGATTGCTACCATAGTGTTTTGTTTAAGCTAGCATCTGATGATGGCATGTGCTAGTTTCTCATTTTGCCAAACTCAATGTAGCTCAGCTAGGGTTGTCCAAGGACCCGCCGGAACCGACCCACCCGCTGCCGCCGACCGAACCCGCTCCGCCGCCGACCGAACCGACTGCTCCGACGGTCGGCGACGGATTTCATTCTCCAAAACCCGAGATCAACGGGTCGGAGATCGGATCTCCTCCTCTCAAATCCGAGAAACCCGATCTGACCGACCCATCATATTCCCGACGAGTTTTGAGATTTTTTTGGGTAGATCCGGCAAGTTTTGAGTTTTCTTTGGAAATATTTAAGCTAGATCCGGCGAGATTTCGCTAGATCTAGCCAAGATCTTGCCGAAAATGGCCAAGATCTCGCTAGATTTGGCGAGATCTAGCCAGATTTCTACCGTTATTCAAAATTTCCTCGTCAGATTTTGCCGTTTTTCATATTTTCTTGGCCGGATTCCTGCCGTTTCCAAATAATCAACCCCGACCGAGACCCGACCACTTTTCGACAAGAACCGTTCGATCCGATCCGATTTTCTGACTGGTCGGCGGTGGGTCTGAGAAATTGGAACCCGACTTGGTCGGGTCGGTCGCGGGTTGGGTATAAACCCGACCTAGACCGACCTGTGGTCACCCCTAAGCTCAGCTCAACTCAACTAAGGCTTCGTCCCAATTAAATTGGGTATTTCATGCAGCAAAAGCAAAAATAATAAATTTACTTGTCATTATGATTTTTTCAGGTAAATATACCTCTTAATACAAATGGCTTGAAGAGGACCTACCAAAAGTTAACTGGAATGAGACACCTTGGTTGATTGTTCTAATGAATTCCCCTTACTACAAAAAAATGGGGCTATCCCAGCGTTTGTAAAACCGTTGGCATAGCCCTAGAAAATGCCAGAATAGGGTCAAAATTCCTATCCCGGCGTTTTTTTCCCCGGCACTTCAAACTACCAGGCAGTGACAGTCGGTATAGGGTCGCCAAAGCTGTACCGGCACTTTTCAAAAGCGCCGAGATAGGTCCCGACACTTTTCAGACCCTGTTCCGACGTTTTTACTTGTGTCGGGATAGCCCTTACCAATAGCTTTGAAGACTTGTACCGGCGGATTTTAGGGCCTATACCGGCGCTTTTTGTTTATTAAAAAGTGTCGATATAGGTCTATCTATACCAGCGGTTTTATAACTGCCCCTATAGGGTATTCACGAAAATATGAATACAACCTATACTGGCACTTTTGAAAGCGCTGGCATAGGCAGTACTTATTTCAGCGTTCTCGAAAGTGCTGGTATAGGTCTTCAATGAATATAATTAAAAATGCCTATACTAGCGCTTTTGAAAGAGCTGGCATAGGCGGTACCTATTCCAGCGTTCTCAAAAGCGCTGGTATAGGTCTTTAATGAATATAATTAAAAAGGCCTATACCAGAACTTTTGAAAGCGCTGGCATAAGGCATATTCCTATACCCTATTCCAGCGGTTTTTAAAGCGCCAGAATAGGTCATTTAAAAAAAATATTTTTTAATTTTTTTAGCACTTGTTATGTACCTGCAATACATATTTTCCAATACATATTTTATAGCAACTGTAATGAACCATAATTCATATTTTCCAATAGCAAATACAATACCACATTAAACCAGGAAACTAAATATATTTAATTACACCATATCAATAATTACAACCCAAATGTCTAGAATGTTATACACAAAATAATACATCCCAAGTGTCTAGAATGTTATGAACAAAATAATACATTCTACACAACCATGTAGAATATCCTGCACAAAAGGATACGCTTTAACTATATAGAATGTTCTGCATAAAAGAATACATTCCAATTGTCTAGAATGTTATAATAAAGTTTCCAACTATGATGTGTATATATATCAAAGTTTGAAATTTTATTATAAATATCAAAATGTCACAGTAACTACTCCAAAATAGGGTCCAAAGTATCGCCTATTGTGTATCATCAAATGATAAGCGCTGAGCACCAGGAGATTGAATATCCACTGCAGAATCACCATCACCATCCAACGAATTAAAAAACACACAATGGATTAGTGTACTAAACAACAGAGTATCACCTACTGTGTATCATCAAATGATAAGCGCTGAGCATTGGGAGATTGGATATCCATTGCAGAATCGCCATCACCATCCAACGAATTAAGAAACACATAATGGATTAGTGTACTAAACAACAGAGTTAGTAGCTAAATGACACAATATCACTAGAACTCCATTTGATAGATGCAAAATTAGAACTCTTCTTGGCAGGACTTCATGCACTCTCGCTTGAGGTCTTTGCTTTTATATATATATATAAATATATATATATATATATATTGATTTCAATGATGTGACAGTTTTTTGTAAATGTTTTTATTTATTTTTTTTAATTTTGGAATAGTGCAGCAAAAATAATTAATATATTATAAATATTTGAAGTAGTTTGCAATTGTGTATATATATATATATATATATAGTAGTTATAGTGAGATAAATATATTATAAATATTTGGAGATTATGTAGTTAATGTGAGTGCCTTTAACTTTGGGATAGAAAGATTTGTTTTTGTTTCACATTTTGCACATCAAAATGATCATGCTTGTGGTTTGATATTCCTTTCACAAAGTACACACAAAATGTAATACCAACCCATTGTTGTATCAATGTTACTTATTGTTGCAATACCCTAGCAGTTCACATCTTGCAATGAACTTTGAAATTAATATGTATTATTTTTTTTAATGTAAATAATATGATGTATTATTATTATTTTACATAAATGATGAGTATAATTTGAAATGATTGACAAATCTGTCTCATAGGATCTCATTCAATATATTTTATCTTTACTATTGTCTTCATATTATTTAAAGATATATCCACCTATGAAAATTGTTTTGCATGTGTTTTTGGTATTTTTTTGTATAGGATCATGTTTTTTACCATTCATATTATTGAATTTTTTAAGAAAATATTAAGTTAATGGCATTTTGTGAGATAGTATATGTTATTTATTAGACTTTTTGTTATTATAAATTTTAGAAATATGGACTTGTCAATTATTTCAACAACCTCAAGGATCTCAAGATTTATATATATTTTTGTTGCATTGGTTGATGACAAAGAATTTATCTGCATAAATTGCATAGAACATTATTAATAGACAAAAACATATTGAATTGAAATTGGGGAAAAATGGAGACATGATTTCATGAGAATGAGATTTTCTAGAAGTATCATCTATACGTGGGGAGGAAGAAGAGTGTTTGTAAGAGGGTAAGAGTTTTTGCTTTGATTTACACGTGTGAATGGTCAAACTTTCGTCATAATATGTAAGGTAATAATTGGACTTAAGTTTTTCATAAGGTTTGGTCTAATTCTAAAAGGAAGTCCATTTTGTAGTGACTAACTTTTGGTCTAATTGGTCTAATTGTCAAGAATAGCTCATATTTGATATTGGGTAACAGTAAAAAATACTTAATAAAAAGAAGTAAAAAATGCTAAATTTATGTAATAGTAAAAAGAAGTTTCTATGATCTATTGGGTAACAGTAAAAAATACTTAATAAAAAGAAGTAAAAAATGTTAAATTTATGTAATAGTAAAAATAAGTTACTATGATCTATTAGGTAATAGTAAAAAAAACTTAATGAAAAGAGGTAAAAAAGGCTAAATGCAACATTAGAGTGCCACATGACAGGACTCGTGCACTCTTACATGAGATCTCTGCTTTTATACATACTAGTTATAGGCCCGTGCGTTGCACAGTTTAATGAAAAAACTTATAAAATAAATGTTAAATAATTATATATTTTAATAGATTCAATAAAGATAAAAGAAAAAAATTATCAAGTGTAAATAATTATCTCACTAAAATAAGGGGTAAGATTTCTTCTCCTAAAACTAAATTAAATTGATAATTCCAAATTGAATTTTAAATTGATAATTAAACAATTGATAAATCTAAAATTAATATAATCTAAAATTAATTAAACAATTGATAAATCTAAAATTAATATAATCTTGATAATATTATAAATTTAAATTAAAGTTGATAATTCAAGAATACACATGTGGAACATCTTGATAATTTGATGTAACATAAAAATCAAATAAGAAAATTGTTAAAATTAATCTATTAATTCTAACCATATTTAATCATAATTCTAAGACTCTAACCCTAAGCATATAAATTAGATCAAATCTAAGAAAATTAGTTTAAACAAAAGGCAACCAATACACAAAACCTAATCAATTTAATAAAAACAAAATACAAAAACAAAGAAGAAGCCTTTAAAAACTTGACAATGTTTTCGAATATTTTGAATTCGTTAATTAAAATCACATGAAGACAAAAAACCAATAATAACACTAAAGAAAATAAACAAAATGAAAATAATAATAATAAAAGAAGAAAGAATGCATACCTGCATTGTCATGGGATTTAGGCATTCACATATTGAAATAAGCTTCACTCCAAAAAGGATAATATTATAAATTAAAATTAAAGTTGATAATTCAAGAATACACGTGTAGAACATTTTGATAATTTGATGTAACATAAAAATCAAATAAGAAAATTGTTAAAATTAATCTATTAATTCTAACCATGTTTAATCATTAATTCTAAGACCCTAACCCTAAGCATATAAATTAGATCAAATCTAAGAAAATTAGTTTAAACAAAAGGCAATCAATACACAAAATCTAATCAATTTAATAAAAATAAAATACAAAAACAAAGAAGGAGCATTTAGAAACTTGACAATGTTTTGAATTCATTAATTAAAATCACATGAAGACAAAAAACCAATATTAACATTAAATAAAATAAACAAAATGAAAATAATAATAATAAAAGAAGAAAGAATTCATACCTGCATTGTCATGGGATTTAGATATTCACATATTGAAATAAGCTTCACTCCAAAAAGGATATATAGGGTTATATATATTGGTAGAGTACCATTTGAAATATAATTCATATAAATCTTATTGAAATTAAAGATATCTAATCAATGTGTTTGTTTTTATCCCATAAAAATTGGAATTTAAAAAAGGTCATATGAATAGAATGAAAAAAGAAAAAGAAAAAAGAAAGAGTTGATTCAACATAACGTAACATATAAAAATTAAAAATTAAAAAAAAAAAGAAAAAAGAAAAAGAGAAAGAGAACATGGTTGATAACTATAAGGAATTTTGATATATATATATATATATATATATGTATATATATATATATATATATATTAAATGTCATCAACATAGAAATTATCAAATTAATGGAGTGTATATATATATATATTTTAAATGTCATCAATGTAGAAATTATCAAATTAATGGAGATATATACTACTTTTTTAAAATAGATAGAGATTATCAAATTATTGGAGATATATACTGTTTCTTGGGATAGATTTATATTAATCACCTCTTGAAGATTTTTTTTGAAAATTTAGATGATAAATATTATCTAAATTAAATTTTTATATGTTAAATATTATCCTAATTTAAGAAATATATCCTAACAAATAAAAAAATAATGTTAATTAGATGATAAATATTATCTAAATTAAATTTTTGTATGTTAAATGTTATCCCTTAAATTTGAGAAATATATCCTAACAAATAAAAAATAATATTAATCTAATTTTATTTAATGATAAGAATAAATTAGAGTCCTAGTAGTATACTATTGTTTTTTAGTTTTTTAAAAATCTAAAATTTTAATAAAATTTCTACAATTTGGTGAAGCCACGTGGCGCAATTACGGCGTCTAAGCCCAACTTTTATTATATATAATATGATATTAAATGTCATCAACATAGAAATTATCAAATTAATGGAGTGTATATATATATATTTTAAATGTCATCAATGTAGAAATTATCAAATTAATGGAGATATATACTACTTTTTTAAAATAGATAGAGATTATCAAATTATTGGAGATATATACTGTTTCTTGAGATAGATTTATATTAATCACCTCTTGAAGATTTTTTTTGAAAATTTAGATGATAAATATTATCTAAATTAAATTTTTATATGTTAAATACTATCCTAATTTAAGAAATATATCCTAACAAATAAAAAAATAATGTTAATTAGATGATAAATATTATCTAAATTAAATTTTTGTATGTTACATATTATCCCTTAAATTTGAGAAATATATCCTAACAAATAAAAAATAATATTAATATAATTTTATTTAATGATAAGAATATATTAGAGTCCTAGTAGTATACTATTCTTTTTTAGTTCTTTAAAAATCTAAAATTTTAATAAAATTTCTACAATTTGGTGAAGCCACGTGGCGCAATTACAGCTTCTAAGCCCAACTTTTATTATATATAATACTAGTCGGAAACCCGTGCAACGCATGGGAACTTACCTATTTATAATAGACTAAAATAATTTTATAAAATTTTAAATTGATTATGAAACTATACTATTGCATGAATTGCTCCTATCTTTTTGAGTTACAATTTGATGAATAAGCCAAATTTAGATATTGAAAAAAAAATAACTAAAAAGTTTTGATGTTACCTTCAAGAGAATAATCCATAGTTATAACAGTTGAAATTTGCTAAACTGTTTCAAATATTGCAAAAAATTGAACCCAAAAATTTAGATGGTCAAACTTTCAAAAGACAATAAAATTAAAAATCAAAACATTCAGAACCTACAAATTATAAAAACAAAACAAAAAAAAAAAAGTCATTATTGCGAGACAATTTCAGTAAGGATGGAAAACTTTTTTAAGTTTTTTTATCCAATTCTTCCTAATTAATGAAAAATTTGGTTCAAACATTGTTGAACACTTTGAAGGTGCAAATAATATAGGCTTCCAACATAATCTTTAATTAATAAACAAAGAAGCATGACACCATAAGAGAAAACATAAGATAACATATAGTGCATATACCTTACTCCACAGCTGTGAGAAAATATCCACACAAAAGGAATTGAAAACTTGTACATACGTCTCCATAAGGTAAAGCTTAAGGTTATATAATCTAAAATAATATAGAATATAACATCTTTGAACCACACAAAAAGTTAGCAAACTTACTACAATACTTGTAGTTATACTATATATTGTAAAGTACTACTCCATACAAAACAAAAGCAAAAAAAACTAATTCACAAAATAGAGAAAAAACAATAGCAAGCGTACCAAAGAAATTGAAGCTTAGGGTTTTCTCTCTTAGTGGAGACGGACAGAGGAGATTGCTTTAAGGTTTTCAAAGATTTTGTCTCTTATATATATATATATATATAAAAGAGACTCCTGTTAGGACTCTCTCACTATTTAGTTTTAAAAATTAAAATTTTTTTAAATTAAAATGATGATGTGGAAAATTGTGGGAGTTTCAAAAGTTTCGGTTATATATATATATATAGATATATAGATGATATTGATTGATATGTCAACAGTAAACACAACTGTCTCAACTTATGGCACGCTTCACATTGAATAAAATGCACAAACTATTTGGATTCCAAATTCAACCAATGTTTATGAACGTTTATTGTTTAGAATACAATGTAAAACAATAAAGGTTCTCCGTTCCTGCGATTTAAATGCTTATATCAACAACATATTGTCTTATATTTTGTTATCAAACGATGGGTTGACACACTTGACACACAATTGTGAGAATATGTAAACAATTGACACAACGGTCTCAATTTACACACTTCACATTGAATCCAGTGAACAATCAAATAAGAAAAGTGGGAATTATATATTATGAACAATTCACAAAACGATGGGGATATTTAATAGTAAAGAAATTACATTTTTTTTCCAGTATTTTTCCCCTGATCAAGGGAATCATAATTCTAGCACTCATTTTTTGGGATGCAGGTACTGATCTAGTGTGAGAGAATTTGGACCACCAGCCCCATCAATCAAAAATATATGCTCAATTGTCAACTTGTAGAACTTGAAGTTGTGATTTTTAGGCCAATCTGTCAACCATTTGAAACACAAAGTGTAAGGTTGGGTACATTTAGTAGTAAAAAATATAGAAAAATTAAAAAGTAACACTTGCAACATGTCAAGTGTCTCAGGTAATAAAAAAAAAAGAAAAAAAAAGTGACCATTGAAAGAAGAATTACAATTAATGTATCAAATTTGTGCAATTACGTACCCTTCATTTCCTTATGCTTTGAGAACAAGGCGATTTTAGCCAATCCTGCTTCCTTAGAGTTTTTATCAACTAGCTTCAACTGAAATGCCATTACAGGAAGATTTTAATCCAGGTTTGTCAAAATCAAAAGCACTAGTTACTAGCAAAGACAACTCTACGTAGGCTTTCTCTTTTATTTTTCTTTTTGTTGGGGGTTGGGAGTGGGGTTGTTGAACAACAACACAAAAATAAACAAATGTCACTTTTCTCACATTTGGTTAAAATTTGAGAAAATTGGAAAATTTAAATAGGAGGAAATCTTCATCCATTATGGTGGATTTTTTTTATTTTAATAGAGATAGTTTCAAATTATAACGTTCACTTCTGATAATTGTTTTTATCATCAAACCAAGATATCAATTGATTTTTTTGGTGTGGGTGAGGATCTAACCTTAAATCTCTTATTTCATGACAAAAAATTTTACCAGTCTAATTAAATGGAACTCACCATTGTCGCAGAAACTTATATAAACTAATTATGGTTGATGCTTTGGTTTCTTTAGGACATTTCTTCAAAGTTAATAGTGCTCTTCTAGGATTATGAGCTCTCCATTTGCTTTGAAATGGATGGGTTTCATTTTTAGTTGAATATTTAATTTTAATATTGTGGGGCACAAGAATTTAGGTAAGGTACTTGTGCCGCGTGTCGTTGTTCCATTGCTAGAGGAGGTCTTGCTGTTGAGAAAAAGCTTCAGAGAGGGGGTTAGCCCTGACATGACTGGAGGGATGGTGGGTGCCTCCACATTCAATGCATCCCACCAAACCCTCTGACTGCATTTATATGGTGAAAACCCCTGAACAGTGCTGCTTTGACTGTTGCAACTCACAAGAGGTTTGGGAAGATGCCTGATAGGAAAAGCACTCAAGTGATGGACTGGACAATCAACAAATGGAGGGCTAAGATCGCTTGAAGGGAGCTATATAATGTAAGAGACCTTCTAAAAGGAAAGGGGGAAGGAATCTGTAGAGAAAACACTGTAGTATTAAGAAAAAGGAACTATAATAAAATCCCAAAGAAATATATTCAAGAGCTACTTTCCTTGGACATTGCTGAGGAAGAATTTATGTGTATCATACTTGTCTATTCATTACTTTTCCTTACCATCTTTGGCCCATTAAGGGTGTCGTCACTTCATTAAAGCCTATCTTTTCAGCCCACTCTCTACAAATTTATTGTGTTAGGCTCTTTAGGTCTTAATTCATTCATCTTTTGGACCAAAAAACTAAAGCCAACCCTTACAAATATATATGATCAGATTTACATTAATGGAAAAAAAGAAAAAAAAAAAGAAAGAAAAGAGGATTATTTTTTATGGGTAAGGTGCCTAGTTATAATATTGTTATTATATGCGAGATAATTTATGATTTACCTAATAAATTATATATATATATATATATATATATAAAACTATGATTTTTATAGTTTAGGACAATTTCTATTTTGTCATCTATGATTAAAAAAAATTACATTTAGAACTTTTTAAAAATTTCTTAGCATTATTAATTACTATATTTCTTTTATATTACATTTTAAATGTGATGAAAAATAAAAGTGGTATTTATTATTTAATTTATTCAAAATTAATTTTTTATAAATTTTTTCTATCTTTAAAACTATTATCATTATCTAATGGGTAATCCTTAATTTATCTAATAAAAAAGCTATGATTTAAAATATTTAAATAATATGACTTCAGTTGTCATCTTACTGTAGTGTGCACATATATATATATATATATACACAAATTTATTGACATCACTAATTAATCCCGTAATGTTGATAATTTAGCTCTAGCATCTTATACGCACATATATTATCCAATTAATGACATTAACATTGATCTTTGGCACCTGATGTAGATTTCTAAAACTTGTCTCTACAAATGTACTTTAATTAGTTGGATAACATATTGAAGCATATTCAAGCATAAGAATGGAAGAAATATGTGCAAATTGGAAACTAGAAAGACAGACAAAATAGTCACTCATAGTGTTGACACTCATATATATGTACAGACATACAATTCTTTTTATTTATTTTTCTTCAACCTATGTGACAATACAAATATTACAATTAGATAAAACTGATTTTGTAACTCACCTTTCCTGTGAGTGTAATTTTTGCACAACTGGGGTTCTCAGGGTATCTTCCCACAAGTTCCAAGAGGATACTCGCTGATAGTGAATGAACTTCTCTCATCTTTCATTGCATCTTTGGCAGATGGATCAAAAGTTGCCAAGTAGAAATATGGGATGCCACTACCTTTGTGAGGTAGTCCATCACTGAATGAAACCACATTCCTTCATTGTATTTGAACAATAATGTAAAATTAATATTCATCTCAAAGTGAACAAAGAACATTTTCATTCATTTGGAAAAACTAACATATTTCAGGCAATATTATATTATGCTACAATAACTTAATTAACTTCTATATATGCAGCTTGTACATGAGAAGTAACTCTCTAAGGCATAGGAATGGGAAAACCTTACCCAAATGTTGCTCCTCCCAAGTCAATTGAAACAGTACTGCAACATTAAAAAGAACAATAAGCTTCAAGTTCAACAAAGCATCCCTATACAACACAGCTATACCCATTTTGAGCTAACAAGCTAGAGAGTAGAGAGGGAGATCAATCATACTTTAAGACTCCCCAAAAATTCTGAGAGACCAACCAACGAGCTCTGGCAGCAATATCTTTTGGGTTAGGTTTCTTTTCTGTGAATAACCATCCCCGTACGAAACCATGGAAGCCCACAAATATTAAGACCAAGTATAAAACATTGAAATAGTGAAAAAATCCATTGATGCTCATTTTCCTTTTTTTTTTTTTTCTCTGGTATATGTTCAGACTCTAGGCCTAGAGTGAATACCAAGGAGAAGATGAAGAGAGAGTGCAAAAAGTCTTAGTATTTATAAACAAAATAGGTTGGATCATCATCATGTACCCTTTTGTGCATTCTAGTGCATAGCATATATAAGAAATTAAGCCATTTTGTGGTTGCCAAAAGACACTAGTGTAGTGTTTGTAATTGTGTTAGGGGTTTTAGTACAAAGAATACGCAATGCTATATTTTGGAGGGTTCAATGCCGTTTCAAAATTTGTAAGGTCGGCCAAAAAGTGGAGATAAAGTCTGTGTGGAAGCTTGGCAGTAACTAGGCAATAACATGCAAGTCCAAAGAGGGGGAAAAATAAGTATCCTTAGCCTTGACAAAATATATTGAATAATTATGTCCAAACTCTATATACCCCTTTTTTTGGGGAGTAAGACTTAGGTATAGTATTTAGGTGCTGTTCCTTAGGTTCCCTTATTAAAATTTTGCCATGTGAATTTTTTCTCATGGGATGGAAATGTATATTTTAATTAAGTAGTTACATGACTGAATCTTAAGAGAAGAATCTAAGGAACAATACTTAAAGTATTGTACCTAAATTTTGTCCTTTTTTGGGGGTATGTATATATGTATAGTTGCGTTTAAGTTGTATATGCTTGGTGTAACTTTAAACAATAATATATACAACTTATAACTGGTGTAATTTAAAACAATGATATATACCGTTCAACACTTTTTTATTGAATGTGAAATTAATAACAATCTCAGAGGTAAAATGTTGAAATTTTAAGTTTTTATATTTTAAAATTACACAAAATATAATTTTACAAATCGAATAAAAAATATTTGATTAATGAATTTTTTTTATATATTTTTGAATTATTTAATTATATATATATATATTTGAATTATTAATCCAATGAAAGTTATTAGATGGTGTTACCAACCATATATATATATATATATATTTGAACCTCTGTTTAAAGCTTTGAAAAACAGAGGTAGAAGTTTAGCACAGCATGGTCATCTTATAAATGATATTTTATTCCTCAGTTCCTTTTTTACAACTTTTTCTGTATCCTGGGTACGACGCCAGTGCAATAAGCTGGCCCACTCCCTAGCTCGCAAGGCAAAAGGTCTACCTGTTATGACCGTTTGGATGGGTGACATCCCACCAGACCTTGTATCAGTTTTCCAGGCAGATTTATCTAGCCTGCCTTAATAAAACATCTTTGTCTTTGTGGGGCCCAAGAGTCTATGGGCCCGGCTCGCTCACTTATAGGGAGTCCACAGGCCCCCAAACTAAAGGAGGCCAGGGCCCAAGCCCAAAAGTAGTGAGCTCGATATGGCTCAAAGACACGTCCGAGGACCACTTCGTCCTCGGAAAGCCCAGAACCCCACTGACGAAAATGGGATACAGGCGAGCTTGAGAGGTCAGAAAATATCTCATGGAAATAGTCCTTAATACCCTTCCTTGACATGACACTGCCCCTAACAGAGCCGGGATCTTAGGCTTTATGGATCATCTCCAGCTAATTTGGGACTAGACTGATGGGACAGATATCTGTCCCGGAAAGATCGACCCTACACGTGGACGAAGGACAACTAACGTAGGCTAGTATAAAAGAGAATGTTATGTGACCAAAGGCGGGGGCTCCCATCTGGCTTCTTGAGAAAGACTTGATGAAAGTGAGTGTCTGGATAAGACACGCCGGACATCACCTAAAATCCCCCCGATGGGTGACCGGGAACAGCGCCCTCACGCCTCGGATCATATCCGAGGAGCCAAATCCTCCTAGATACAAGATTGAAGGGCCTAAATATCCAGCCCGAAGCTCTTCCTCATGTCGGTATGCCTGTAGTTCGGCCCGAGATGCCGCCCCGCGACCCAACGCTGGCCTTTTTTGAGCCCACTCTCTACAAATATCATTGTGAGGGATTTTCCTTGCGCGAGCCCAACAACGTTGATGGGCCGCTGAAGATTTTGTGTCCCTACAGTCTTCTTTCTCAAAAAAAAAAATATATATATATATATTTATTGTTTGGAATTTACAAGGGACACTTGATTATATATGCTTAAGCGACCATATATTTACAAAGGCCACTTTCTAAAATAAAAAATAAAAACCGCATGTTACTTTTCTCTTCATTTCACTTAAAATTGAGAACTACCCTCAAATGATGCATTTGTGTTTTGAATGAGTAATTCTTAGGTCCTGAGAACAAAGAATAACGTTTCATTCTTTCATATTCATGGTGAGATCTACTCATTAAACTCACGGTAGACTTCACCACGAATGTAAAAGAAAAAAACACTTGTTTCCTAACTCTAAAAATATCTAAGAATTTTCCGTCTTCAATGAAGTTTTTGTTAAGCGTGTGGTTTTGTGTCTTCAACCATGGTGTCCTTTAAGGCACACAATTCCCATCATCCCATGTAGGAGACGCGTAGTAGGGGCTGTTTTGTATTCCTATTTCTATGGGCCGGATTAGGTAGAATTGTATGAGTCCGAATGTTTAGTTAATGGAATGGTGGAGTCATGGAGAAGTCTATTGTTTTAGCTTGAGTTAGTATTTGAGTCCTTGAATTTAGCATTTGAACATTGCTTTTGTTGTACAAAAACGGATGGAGTTAGTTTCATACAATTTATTATTCACTTAAAATTATTATTTCTTCTGTTTTTAGAAAAGCACGTTTTTAACTTAAAAATTAAAAAAAAAAAGAAAAAAAAGGGGGGGGGGGTGTGTTTGTGGTTAGGTGTGGGTATTCGTGGGTAAAATTTCGGGTAGGAATAGGCAATGAGTGCTTAAGGGGTATTGAAATTTGGATATCAACTTGAGTATAACTATGCTTATTGCAGTTTTTTTTTTTTTTTTTTTCATCGGTAACTTTCCTAAACTCAAACAAGATAAAACATCTATTACAATAGGACTTACAATTTACCTAGAACAAAGTTTAGATCTTCAACCCATAAGTTGATCATTTATAAGATATTTATGTGTATTATTTAAACAAATAACATGACTCATTGAAAATCTTTCAATTGCTTCATTATCGGTTGGAGGAAGATTCCTCCAAACAAATTTTGACCTAAATATTTCATCATTTTTCTTTCCCAATTGGATTGGTTGATTTTGTGGTTCTAAGTTGAGGTAAATTTAGTTTAACCATAAAATCATTTATGAAAAGTGAATGAAGCAAAGAAAGTGGATCATATTTGATAATCAATATTGCATATGGAAAAATTAATGCATAATTTGTTAACATGGAAAACACAAGCTTCATTGATTTAATCATTAGCAACAGATTTCATGAATTTATTGCATTATTTGAAAATTTTAAAGATGCTTTATCTTGGCTTATATTATTTGAAAAATTGATAGAAAATCTTATTAACAAGAATGATTATACAAGGTAGCACAAATCTTATAAAAATACGAATGATTATGCACTGAATATTTCATCAATTTTCTTTCCAACATACATATATTTCATCATGAAATAAGTCCCTTTTTCCTTAAAGAAATTCATCCACCCTCCTTTCAGGAACTCTCACACAGTCACCACATGAGGATTCCACCGGTTTTGTGACTGTTCCAAATACTAGATATTATCCCCTCCTTCACACATGCTTAGAAACAAAGGAAAAATGTTATGAAAAAACTTATATTCACGAGTCATGTCAGAAGTCTTGCCACAATTTAATCAACCTATTATTTGATAAACAACCGAACTCGATCTGGCAATAATGTGTGTAAATGTTAAAAATTGTCGAGACTCTTTGTTGGGTTTTCTTATACAATAACATAAGTTTTTGGAAGCATATATTTTTTTCACATCAACTCAACATTTTACAATATATTTTTCTAATACAATTTTTAAAATTTTAAAATTATAATAATTACTAAATTATTATGCTTTAGTTGAAATCAATTAAGACTCACTATTCCTTTAGGTTCTAATAATAAGTGAAAAGATATTTTATGAGACGGTCTTATGAGACTTCTCTTACAATATGTGAAATCTATATATGTGAGACCTACACATGTTGTGAGAGAGATATCTTATAAAACTGTCCCATAAGATAGTATTTTCTAGCAACACAATACTATCTGAATTTTGATTCTATTTATGAAAAGAAAATTCCAATTTTTTTTAATAAAAGGTTAGAAAAAGGAGTAAAATACAGTAGTTACCCTTAGGTTTAAGCTAATGACAATCAATTCCATTTCAAAATTGACCAATTTGATCCTGAACACAAACAAACAGTTAAAAAAGTTGACCATATTAGCTGTAATAGTTTGACTGACTTTCATATAAGTTAGTTGTAACATTGTTTATCCGTCAAACGGTTAAGATAAAGAGTTAGAATGCTAACAGCATTACACTTAATGTGCATTTAGAGACTAAATTGATCAATTCAAAAAATTTGGGACTTGACTATCATTAGGCCAAAGCTCAAGAATAATTAATTAATTACTGTATTTTACCCTAAAATAAATTATTAAAAAAAAAAATCAAATTGTCATGCCCCCAAGGTGCCCATTTCTCAGAACCAGCCCGGTGAAAGACAAAATAATAATAATAATAATAATAATAATAATAATAATAGCCCATTTCTCAGAACCAGCCCGGTGAAAGACAAAAAAAAATAATAATAATAATAATAAAAAAAATAATAATAAAAGTCCTATTCCAACCGTTGAAATCAAACACAAATCCCAGTCTGACTTTGCGCAACAATCCCACAAAGGCACAAACATCTCAGAAAACCCAAAAATCCTCAAGATCAAGATCAAGATCTCCATTGATACAGATATTGAAAAAGCAGAGAACTTCAACAATGGGTCTCTTCACATACACCATGGCAGGCGGTGGATTCATCCTGATGGGTACATGGGAAGCCCTTACCTCCACAAACCCAAATCACAATTCTATCCAATCTTCACCTCTCTCAACAATTCACCCACCACAACAAGCTTCGTCGTCGAAAACCAAAACAAACCCATCTTCCTCTTCTTCTTTAACCTTCGTTTTCTTCTCTGTCCTCTCTTCCTTGTTCCTCCTAAACTCCTTGGTCTCCTTCTTTGACGCCCTCAATTCCAATGACAAAACGGGCTCGGCGCTCCAACTACAAGTGCTCGCTATTGCCTCGCTCTTCTTGCTCTATTCCCTTACGGGTTTCGTGGTAAATTTCAAGAATTTCATTCCTATGCCTTGTTCTTTTCTTAGTTTGATTGGTCTTTTCGCTTTCGTGGAAGAGTTTTTGTTGTTTTACTTGCAGAGAAAAGACCCAAGTGGGATTGAAAATCAGTATTATGATTTGTTGCTTGTACCTATAGCTGTTTGTTTATTTGCCACAATGATGGAAGTGAAATCCCCAAAATCGAATTACCCAAAAATGGCTCGTGGGGTTGGGTTAATTCTACAGGGGACATGGTTTGTGCAAATGGGTATTTCTTTTTACACCAATTTGATTGCTCATGGATGTGCTTTGCATGAAAAGAGTAGAGGGAATTATACGATTAGGTGTAAGGGACACCCTGAGTATCACCGGGCAAGAGCGGTCGCCACGCTACAGTTTAATTGTCATCTCGCACTTATGGTGATTTTGGTCGTGGGGATTTACTCGGTTTTTGTCAGGAAGTATGGAGTTCCCGGTGATTTTATTCAGTATAGGCCGCTCAGCGCAGAAATGCAGCAAATTGAGAATGCACAATTCACTTTGGATTCTGATGATGATGTTGGTGAAGAGATTAAGGAAGTGGAGAATATGGGAAAGCAGAATGTGGGTATGTTGGAATTGGGTGTGAATGGTCATGGATCTCATTAGTGAGGTAAAAAATCTAGTCGAATTTTGAGCTGGTGAATGTAATGTTTCACTTTATTATTTTTATTTTTTGTGATTGTTGTGAAGAATGTGGTTCACTTCGTGTACATGAATTGAGATAGCGTTTTAACTGGATTTCAGTTTTGTAGATTTTGTTCTAGATTTCTAGTTATATGTTATACATCGTGTGCTTCAGTTTGATATTGTAATGAAACTCCAAACTTCATTCCTTTTCTCATTTTATGTGATTTTGATACTGATATTGAGTGGTCTGTTGTGATTCATTTGATTTAGTATTGTTTGAAGTTTTTTATTTTTTTGAACAAGCTTATCAGTTCCATGGATTTTCAATTAATCTATTTTATATAGTGTTTCTCTGTACTTGGTATTATCAACCCAATATTTCTTAGATGAAATAGAATATGGTCTTCTGATGGATTTATGAATTGCCATCGGTTAAAGTAATCTTAAGAAACATAAATTTTTTCCAAAGACTAGTTCTTTATCCCAGTAAAGTATATCATCCTTATTCAATTCTATGCGACTTTCAAAAGCCTTACAAGTGTCTGAAGTAAAATTTCTCTAATTTTGTATAACATCTGGTGTTGTTAGTCTTTATGTGGCCATTATCTATGACTACGTTGTTTGTTCGCATTGTTATTCATCATCTACAAACATGTTTTAGCATCAGAAAAGATGAAACTTAATCAGGTAAGAGCTGCCACTAAAACCCTATCTTAAAGACATTAACCAACCGTGTTAATAACTCCAAAGCATAATGTATTTGGATCACAAAGCAAACTTTTTGTTAATATTATGGGCAGCAATTAGATTAGGAACCTAAGATAGCTGTATATATGGTTAAAAAAGGTTTGGCAGAATATTCCTGCAATGTGGCTTGCATTTTTATAAGAATGGAAAAAAGTGTTTGTATGGATTTTAAGTAAAGAAGAAAAGTGATGTTCTCTCTTATTTTCCATTTTCTTGAAGAGATCCGCCACCCCCCCCCCCCCCCCCCGGCGCGGGTGCCCGTGTGTGGTGGTGAAGCCTTTTATTGAAAAGTCAATAAATTTCTTTTTTTGTTTATTTATTCTATAAAAATCTTATTTCTCCAAGCTCTTCATTCACAAACTTGTGAGGCCAGTCGTTCTCCAAGTAAATTTTCCAGGAGCACTTGGATACTTAATGAGAACATCGATATTGGAAAGGAGTGCAATTTATGTTCTCAGTAGATTTCATTGTGTTTGAGTTTCACATATGGTTTTATTTATAAAAAAAGGTTTAACATATGGTTCCTTTGTTGTGCATTTTCTACATTTGGTATGTATTTAATTTTGGGTTGGAAGCCATTGTGCTTACTTTTTGTCAATTATTTAAATGTTTATATGTTTTTGTCAAATACACATGGTGTCTATTAGAATTTTTGGTCTGACATAACTGAATGGTGTGGATTTACTTCAAAAGTAGGTAGAGATGGATGCCAGATTTCAAAAGGATGGTTTGTTAGGTTGCTTACTTGTGTATGTATTGGTTATTTGTATAAAATTGAGGCTAAAGCAATCAAATATGCTCTAAGCATTTTTTTTTTTTTTTATTCTTGCCAAAAAAAAGTGGAATATTGTTGGATGCATTGTAATTTTTTTCCCCCTGTTTTTCAAGCTTTCCAATTTTAATGAAAGTTTGGAAATCTGGTAAACTTATATTTAGTGTTTATTATTGAAAGTGATTTTCAAGCTTATTGTTTTAATGAAAAACATAATTAGAGAAGCCAGTCTTTTAGTATTTGTCTTTATTTTTTCTTTGAGCCTGCACTAATAGGTATGGGTCACACACACGCGCTCATGCATTTTTGAATCCCTTCCAATATTCTGTTCTCAACTTGTTTGTGATTGAGATGGCCTGGATCAAAATTAAGGGTCTATTTGGATTGAGGGCGGAAGGAGGGGAGTGGAGGGAAGCAAGGTAGAGTTAGCTGAAAATAGGCTAATTTTGGGTTAAATTTACTCTACTCTACTCTACTCTATACCTCTTCCCTTCCCCTCAATCCAAACGGACCATAAGATCTGTGATAGATGCTGTGAATAACCTTAGTGTGAGATGCCAATTCATATCTTAGATTTCAATGGAAATTGCAGGATGTGGAGCTCCTTATTCACATTGATTAATGCATGAAGAAATCAATTCTAACATTTTGGATGACTTATTTTACTTATATGATACTCCTATATGATTTGCACTTAGTTGAGCTCTACAATGATCCATAAAAGAATGCTTTATCGAGCACATGTGGACATGGATAAGCTTTTAATCAATTTTTTGTAAAAAGTCGTACCTGTTGACTGTGGTGTGCCACCAATATCTTAGAATCAAATTCTCGTCCCAATGCAGAGAATATGAATAAGCTCTGTACAGTTCAGCACACACAACGAGATTTTTGTTCAACGGAAGAGAATATAATCCTTGTTGAATTGAAACTACTTGAGAGTCCCCTCTCCAGGAGGATCTGCTTGGTTTTTCTTCTTTTTTTTTTTTTTTTCAAACTTGGATGGCTAGGATTTTTGCAAATTAAGATTCTAGAAGATAAGTTCCCACTTTGCACTCAGGCTCAAAGAAAATAGGAAATGACCTAGAACCAGCAGCAACCTGACTGTGTCGAGGACACTTTTTGCACATCTTTGGAACAATGAAAATACTTATCTAAAAAAAATCTCCAAAATCCATTACTTTTAACTACAAAATTATGTACACCCAAGAGTTAGACACCTCAACTCTTGGATTTCTTTAGAAGGATTTCCATTTATAAAGCCAAGACTTTCATGCATAAAAGTGGTGGAAAACATTCCATAGAAGGGGGACAGTAAAAGAAGGAACTCATGTCCTTCACTTGTCTTGGAGGAAAACCCCATCCGCTTTTATTTAAAAAATTCCAATACTCATACCCTCAAATTCAACAAGTCCCCTAAATTTACCCTATCTTATTTATGAGAACTAATTAGTAATTACTAAGTGCCATTCCTCTGTCTTCCTCATCAATCAAAACTAGAATACCATGCAAATCACTCAAGAAACAAAAATACTATCTTTGAGACTTGGCTTGTACCAACTCGAGTACTTCTCCCCCATCACTAACTCATATTCTTCTTTACTATTATGCTTTTGTATTGATTATCATATCCTTCTTGCTTTGCTTTGTGTTTATAAACATGGTTGGTTTTATCTTGAAAATGCAAAAATTGATGAAGTTGCAAGTCTAGCCATAAAGGGGATATTAGATCTTGTCGGTACTCAACAAAGTGAAGCCCTAGATGTCCATTCAATCCAAGAACTCCATCATCACTTAACGGCAATGATCCAATGACTATTTTGACACACAATACCAAAAACTTAGGGATTAAACTAATTCATGACACATTGTATAGTATAAATGTGGGGACCAAAATAGTAATTTTTTAAGTATTTTAATTATGCAAAATATTATTTTTTTCATAAGTAAATCTACAAAATAATTCAATTAAATGTAAATATTTTATTTTATTTTATATTTCTTGAAATTTCTGTGATAGAATTTCTATAGAGTAGAATTTTAAATTTCTTAAAACTTTTTTTTGACTAAATTTCTTAAAACTTAGATATTAGAGTTTTACATAAATTAAACTAACCTAACAATAAGGAAAATAGGGAATGACCTTGAAGCTACAGCTTGACTGCCACTTCAAACAACATGGATTATAACTAGTTTCGTTTGATGAGTTTAACCAAAATCCTCCTTAAAAGATCTTGCAATTCTATATTTGTGAATTAAAACTAGTGACTTTTGTGGCTTGGATTTATGTGGTTAAAGATTCTTCCAAGACTTGTTCCACTACCACACACACACACACACACACACAAAAGGCCCTTCTAAGACCAATATACAAATTAATCAATATCATATATGAATTCAGTCTGAACTGAAGAGCAGTTTTACTTTGACAAATTGAAAAAGTGGTTTATTTTATTTTATTTATAAACATGAGAAATTCTAAAACAGGATCCCATTGCCTTTGACATAGTCAAAGAAGGCATGAGCAAGCCTCAACCATAAGAAAATCGACTAAAATTTACCAAGCAAATAATCTGACATATGACAATGTCACTAAACATACATATTTCATGATCTTGTTAAAAACGGAAATATTTTTCAGATTATCTTTCGTATACTAATTAGAGACTAGAGACATAGCTATTCAAATATAATGTTCAAACAAGAAATAAAACATTGAGACAATAACATTTAACATTTCACAGTGCATATTGGCAAAGAAGACTTGAACTTGAAAAGAGGCTATTTGGGAATTGATTAATGCAAAAGAACACAATTTGATTCACACTAATTTTAATAACTTGCAGAAGTGTGGCAAGTTGAGATTGATACAAAATCACTTTTACATACCCTCCCTACTGCACAATTTTTATTATCACCAATCGCAACATATGTCAATTTGTTTTGAAAAATCAGATTGTGTGACTATACTTCTTGTTTGAGAATTGGGGTAAGCCTAGCAGGTAGCACGTAAGAGAGTGTCTCAGACCATCCAAGCATGGCATGAGAAGCTGGCTTCTCCAACCTTCTAGTTCGAAGATTATATGGTACATCAGCTTCATCACAACTAATATATATATGATATCCAAATCAAAAGGGTGGCAAGCAAATGGATACCCAGAACCTGAAATCGACTTCTTCAACAAACCATCATCGCATCCCATATCAATAACTCTAATACTATGCTCCAAACACCACTTCCCAGCATCACAATTCTTCATTCCCCACACGTTCAAAGTCCTAGCAAGCCTTTTCCCACTTATCTCTACATACCGTAGCTCTCCTTGACACAAATCACACATACTTGCTTTGTGATCAAGTCCTCCATTTACACTATCCAAGTCCCTATCACTCGGCGAATTGATCACATTACAATAATCTGTAGGACCATCATAGAGGTTATAGGCTTTAATGCCACCACCTCCAGGGCTAAGCCAATACACAATCCCATTGCAAGCAACAGCTTTAGCAGTGGAATGGTAACTGGGTCTATCCCAATTCACTTGAAACTCACTGCTCCATTCACCAGTCTCAGAAGAGTAAATCTCTGCAGTGATGACAAACTCATTTTCTCCCGGCTCTCCATCTATGAAAAGACTGATATCTTTAAGATGAAGATAAATTCAATACATTCTAAGTCAAAGCCGACTCAATGACTATTGAATCCTCCTAACCCAAGTTAAAAAACTACTAATGCCTTTGGCATTTTGAGCTAAAATATCCACGGGTTTATTACTGCCACGCCTAACATGGGAAACAAGCATAGATCTAAAAACTTGCAGTCTATGACAAATCCTAGTGACATATTAGAGATGAGTGAGTCGCTCTCAAAGCGCGCATCTCAAATACCAATATCCCAGGCAAACTTCACGTACACCTTCCTCCATTACTTTCGCTTCAGTTTTTGAAGGCTCCATAGGGTAACGAAGCTTCTTCTTCTTCTCTCTTTTTTTTTTTTTTTTTCTTTTTTTTTTTAATTTAATTTAACAACAACAAAAAAAAAGTATATATATATATATATATATATATAATGTAATAAAAAGATTTAAATTACATAATTATAATATTGTGAGAAGATGTTATTAAAATGAATTCTTTTAAAAAAAATTACCATAATTGGTTGACTAATTTGAAAATATCCAAGAATATTAAAAAAAAAAAAAATGTACTCCCCCATTTTCTTGTAACATGTTTTATTAAGAGAGTGTGTTGTGTGTAATATAACTTGCCCCACTCTCCCTTAAAAGTTACCATGGTTTTTGAGTAGAGTTGTGGTGTACTTTGTGTTAGAACCCCTTTCTTTCTCCCTTATGTATGTGTATTTGTTTCTCAAAAAAAAAAAAAAAAAATTATAAATTATTATAATGTTTCTAAAAAAAAGTTTAAATTATTATATAATTTTAGAATTGTAGCACTTTTTTTTTTTTTTCAAATATAAGTGTAGGGATATTGGGCCCGAAAGTTCATTATCTATGTATATATTGGGTCTAAGGCCCAAGCCGAGGACTAGAGGTCTTTTGAGGATGAATAAACATTGTCAAGAGAGTCCGTGTTAGTAGATGAAGAAGGTAGTTGTGATCATAATGGCCCTAGGGGGTAGTTTAAGGATGAATGCCTCCTTGGCTAACCCAAGCCGAGGTCTATGGAGGTGGTCTGCCATTCGGGGAGATGTTCCGTGAAATTCTACTAGCGCAGATAAGCATTGCAGAAACAAGAACAGGGGGGAGTCCTAAAATATCTAAGGAAAAAGATGTTACCAATGCATTAAATGCTCTGCAGCTAACTCTCTGGCCGCATTAATGTGGAGGTGATACCTGAACAGTAACCTTTAGCCTTATAGCTACTACCTAAAGACTTTGAGAAGGGGCTGATGGGACAAGTATCAAGATCAACTAGTCTGGCCCGCACGTGGAGGGTAGAGATGAAAAGGGAAAAAAGTATAAAAGAAGGGAGAGCAATCAAAATGGGGGGATCAGAAAAATCAAGAGAAACACTGTAGCAATTAGGAACCAAATCTATAATCAAACTTGTGCGAAATATATAAGAACTAGTCTCCTCGAATTGTGCCGAGGATGATTTTCTTTAGAAAATTCAATTTATTTTCCTGTTCTTGTCATTTTATTTTACCATCCAACTCATTTTAGTCCAATTTTTCAATCTACTCTCTACAAATTCATTGTTTTGGGCTTTTTAGGCCTAAATCCATCCATTTTGGGCCAAGGACTCCAATCTGGTCCTTACAATTGGCGCCATTTGTGGGAATTACTGGGGTGATAGTGAGTCTAACGTTCAACTATGCTAGGTTCAAGTTCAAATCAAACAGAATTCAAGGGGTCTCAATATCAAGATCACTTTCGTGATCTTGAGTAGAGGAGAGACCGGGAGGGGAGTGTGCACACTACCCATACGAGTAGAAGTCATTCTAGGGGTGGTAGCCACCTCTCTTATGAGAAAAATACTAAAACCATATAGTTGCAGATTGATCACTTGAAAAGAAGTTTATGTCATGAGCGGCAAAAGAGAGCTCCATCCATTTCTAACTTCTCCTCCGATGGTGAAGAGGATAATAGTTGTAGGCGCAGATCAAGGACTCCTCCTAGTGAGTCTTTCTTGTATGATAAAGATTACCATCATAAGCGTAGAAACAGAAATTCATCCTCGAGAGGCCTGGGAAATGATGCTATGAGTAAGGCACTCAACCGAATTTCTAGATCACCTTTCACACGCAAGATTGAGGGAGGAAGACTTCCTTGGCGGTTTACCCAACCCACATTCACCATGTATAATGGTCGAACAGACCCTGTAGAGCATGTTAGCCATTTCAACCTGAGAATGGCTGTGCATTCTAAGAACGAGGCCTTGATGTGCAAGGTATTTCCATCTAACTTGGGACCTGTCGTGATGAGGTGGTTTGATGGTCTAGGTGTAGGTTCCATTGATTCCTTTAAAGAGCTCACTCAAGCATTTGGATCCTGCTTTATCACGTGCAGCAGGATTTCTCGGCCTTTAGATTCCTTGTTGTCCCTGTCCATGAGAGAAAGGGAGACCTTGAAAACATATTCGGATAGATACTGGGAGATGGTTAATGAGATAGATGGTAATTTTAACGACGTGACCATCAGGACTTTCAAGGTCGGCTTACCTCTTGAACATGACCTGAGGAAGTCTTTGATCGGGAAGCCTGTTACCAATGTACGCCAGCTTATGGATCAGATTGATAAGTATAAGAGGGTTGAGGAGGACCAACAGTAGGGCAAAGGAAAGGGTAAAGTTATCCCTCAGAAGAGGAGGGATTTCAAGTCGGACTGCTACAATAATAACAGACCTTAGAGGGATTTTGCTGGGCAGTTAGGGCCCACAGCTCCTTAGGAGGTTAACACTATGTTCCGAGAACCAGTGCACCAAGTTTTGGAGAAGATCAAGAACGAGCCATACTTCAAATGGCTGAACAAGATGAGTGGGGACCCCTCGAGGAGTAATCAGAGCCTTCATTGCTAATACCACCAGGAGCGAGGGCATACCACTGAGGATTACAGAACTCTATGGAATCATCTGGATCAACTGGTCAGAGAGGGAAGACTACAGTAGTTTTTGTACCAACCCAGCAGGCAAGGAGACCAGTCAAGGTCAAGGGCTCAAGGGAACGCTTCCTCAAGGCCCTCGTTAGGCACAATCAATGTCATTTTTGCTGCACCTGGGAGAACTGGTTCCCAACCGTCTAGGATAATGTTCATAGCTCGAATAGCAGTTGATGACTCTAATTCGGAGCCAAAGAAGGCTAGAATGGAGATCCGATCGACGTTGAGTTTTTCAGACGAGGATAAGGTGGGAACCATCCAACCACACGATGATGCTTTGGTGGTTACCCTCAGAATAGGGGGTATGATGTGAAGAAGGTGATGGTAGACCAGGGCAGTGGTGTAGAGATTGTGTACCCTGACTTGTACAATGGGCTGAACTTAAAACCTGAAGATCTGACATCCTATGATTCACCTTTGGTGAGCTTTGATGGGAAGGTTGTAATCCCGAGGGGCCAAATTAGGTTGCCTGTGCAGGCAGGTTCAAAAGTGGTTGAAGTGGATTTCATTGTAATGGATGCATACTCTCCTTATACGGCCATTATGGCAAGGCCCTGGCTTTATGCCCTAGGGGCCGTTTCTTCAACTCTGCATTTGAAAGTAAAATATCCATTAGGGGATCGGGTTGAGGAGAGTCAGTCCATGGCTAGACAATTCCTTGTGGTTGCAATCATGCATCGGCCTGCAGTTAAGTCCTCGGCCTTTGCTGAAAGGTGCTTATAACAGTCAAAGTCTCCGGTGTTACCTGTAGACCGGCAAGCCGATAAGGCGAAGTGTGAGGATTTAGAGAAATTTTCCATAGGTAATGACCCAGAGAAGTTTTTCCAAGTTGGGGCTCAGCTACCGCCTCAGGAGAAGGAAGAGCTGGTGGAATTTCTTAAGACAAACGTTGATGTGTTTGCTTGGAATGCCTTCGAAGCTCTGGGGGTGGATCCGAGCTTCATCTCCCATCATTTAAATGTCAATCCATCTATCACCCCTAGGAAACAACCACCTCGGTGCTCATCTAAGGATCTAATGCTGTCAGGGACGAGGTAATGAAGTTTAAGCAGGCTAGGGCTATTAAAGAGGTGTTCTACCTTGGATGGCTGGCTAATACAGTGGTGGTAAAAAAGAAAACTGGGAAGTGGTGTGTATGTGTAGATTTTACGGACTTGAATAAAGCCTGCCCAAAGGACCCCTTCCCCATGCCTCGGATTGATCAACTGGTGGGCGCAATAGTAGGCCATCATCGGATGAGCTTTTTGGACGCTTTTCAAGGCTACCATCAAATACCTTTGGCTCTAGATGATTAAGAGAGGATAACCATTGTTACTCCTATCGGGAATTGCCATTACAAGGTGATGCCCTTTGGTTTAAAAAATGCAGGGCTACCTACCAGAGGATGATGACCAGGATGTTTGAGTCACAGTTAGGAAAAAACATTGAGATCTATATAGACGATATGGTGGTCAAGAGTAAGTTGGAGTCTGAGCACGTTAATGACCTCAGAAATATCTTTGAGATCTTGAGGAGACACAAGCTGCAACTTAATGCTTCCAAGTGTTCATTTGGTATCGGATTAGGGAAGTTCTTAGGCTACATGGTCATACATCGTGGAATTGAAGTCAACCCTGACCAGATTAAGGCAATCAACAACCTGCAACCACCTCAGAATCCCAAAGAGGTTTAGAAGTTAACAGGGATGACTGTTACTCTGAACCGATTCATCTCTCAGTCAGCAGATAGGTGTAGGCCTTTCTTTCAATTATTGAACAAGTGGAAGGAGTTTGAATGGACCGAGAAGTGTGTTTTGGCTTTCCAATAGTTGAAAGAGTATCTTTCTCGACCACCAATTATGTCTAGGCCCGAGATAGATGAAGTTTTGTTTGCCTACATTGTAGTAGCCTCTCATGCAGTGAGTTTGGTGTTGATACGGGTTGATAGTGATGTGCAGAGGCCAGTTTATTATGTGAGCAAGTTACTATATGAGGCCAAGGTCCGTTACTTAACTGGAGAAGCCATTCTGGCAGTGGTTCATGCTACACGTAAGCTCCCCTATTATTTCCAATCACACATAGTTGTTGTCCTAACCTAGCTCCCACTTAGATCTCTACTTCAGAGCGTTGACTATACAAGGAGAAGTGCAAAATAGGGTACGATCCTAGGGGTTTTTGATATCAAATTCATGCCTCACACCTCTGTCAAGGGTCAAGTCCTCGTCAACTTGGTAGTCGAGTTTACTGAAACCCCATTAGAAGAAAAAATAGAAGAAGAAAAAATAGAGGAACAAAAAATGGATGAAAAATTGGTTGGTGCAATCCCCCTACAAGAGCCTTTGTCTTGGAAGGTCTACGTTGATGGTGCAGCGAATCATAGAGGATCTGGAGTGGGGTTAGTGATGATATCCCTGGAGAGGATCACAATTGAGAAATCCTTAAGATTGGGCTTCTCAACCACAAACAACGAAGCTGAGTATGAAACTCTGCTGGTAGGGATGACCATGGTTCAGAAAATGGGTGGAAAAGCAATGGAGGTATTCTTTGATTCGAGATTGGTTGTTGGCCAAGTTCAAGGAGAGTTGGAAGCCAGAGATCCCAGAATGTAGGAATATTTGTACTAGGTTAGAAATTTATAGTCTAGATTTGAGTCTTTTAATTTATCACAAGTCCCTAGAAATAGAAATGCACATGCAGATTCTCTTGCCACATTGGCAACCTTCTCGACACAAAGTTTACCTTAGATGATCCTTGTGGAGGACTTATGTAAACCTATTAAGGTAAGAGGAAAGGTGGTTCATGTTCATCAAATAAGGGTGAGTCCTAACTGGATGGATTCTATTGTATTATTCCTTAAAGAAGACGTCTTGCCTGAGAATAAGTCCGAGGCTAGCAAAGTACGGAGGAAGGCTCCTCGGTTTTGGCTGTCCAAGGACCAAAAATTGTATAAGAGATCCTTTTCTAGCTCATATCTGCTATGCATACACCTTGAAGTGGTTGAACTACTCCTGGAAGAATTACATGAAGGAATTTGTGGAAGCCACACGGGGGGCAGATCTTTGTCTCACAGGGCCTTCACACAAGGCTATTGGTGGCCAAATATGCAGAAAGAATGACAAGACTATGTGAAGAAGTGTGACCAATGCCAGAGATTCGCCCCAAACATTCATCAACCTAGAGGGGTCCTTAATCCTTTGTCCAGTCCTTGGCCTTTCGCCTAATGGGGCTTGGATATTGTGGAGCCTTTCCCTAAGGCAACAAGGAATAAGAGATATTTGTTGGTCGGCACTGATTATTTCACCAAGTGGGTTGAAGTTGAACCACTGGCGAATATCAGGAACGTGGATGCCAAGAGATTTGTTTGGAAAAATATTGTAACACAATTCGAGATCCTTAATACACTCATCTCGAATAATGGACTTCAGTTTGACAGTAAAGCCTTTAGGAGGTACTACTGTGACCTGGGAATAACGAATAGATATTCCACTCCAGCTTATCCACAAGAGAACAGACAAGTCGAGGCTGTCAATATGGTTATAGTGAGTGGACTTAAAAAGAGATTGGATGACGCAAAGGGAAGATGGGTGGAAGAGCTACCACACGTCCTTTGGACATATTGGACTACACCTCATAGGTCCACTGGGGAGACCCCCTTTTCAATGACTTACGGGGCCGAGGCTGTCATTCCTCTAGAGACTAGGTTCCCCACACTGAGAATAAGTTCCTTCACTTCGAGCAGCAATGATGGACTATTAGAGAAGAGCTTAGACTTAATTGAAGAATGGAGAGAAAATGTCATGATCCAATTGGCCTACTATTAACACAAGCTTAAACAAGGGTATGATGCCAACGTAAAGCTAAGGCCACTGGCACATGGAGACTTGGCCTTAAGAAAGGTTTTAGGAACTGCCAAGAACCCTGCGTGGGGAAAATTGGGACCTAACTGGGAAGGGTCATACCATATAACATCGATAACTAGAATAGGTGCGTATTATCTGGAAGATCTTGAGGAAAGGGCTGTACCACGCCCTTGGAATGTAACTAACCTAAGAATGTATTATTATTAATGAAAGTTCTCTTCACCATATTTGGGTTTGTTATATTGCGTGTCATGCGATCTATCTAAGTATCAAACAGAATCTTGGTTGTGCCTAAATCCTTGGACCACATACCTTAGGAAAATTGATATCTTTTAGTCATTGTTCTAAGTATTAAACAGAACCTTAGCTATGCCTGACTCCTTGGACCACATGCTTTGGGTAAATTAATACTCCCTAACATCTATCTAAGTATCAAACAGAACCTTGGTTATGCTTGGATCCTTGGACCACTTACCTTGGGAAAATTGATATCTTTTAATCATTGTTCTAAGTATTAAACAGAATCTTAGCTGTGCCAGGCTCCTTAGACCACAGGCTTTGGGTAAATTAATACTCCCTGACATCTATCTAAGTATCAAACAGAACCTTGGTTATGTCTGGATCCTTGGACCACATACCTTGGGAAAATTGATATTTTTTAATCATTTTAATCATTGTTCTAAGTATTAAACAGGACCTTAGCTATGCCTAGCTCCTCGGATCACATGTTTTGGGTAAATTAATACTCCCTGACATCTATCTAAGCATCAAATAGAATCATGGTTATGCCTGGATCCTCAGACCACATACCTTGGGAAAATTGATATCTTTTAATCATTGTTCTAAGTATTAAACAGAACCTTAGCTATGCCTGGCTCCTCGGACCACATGCTTTGGGTAAATTAATACTCCCTGACATCTATCTAAGTATCAAACAAAACCTTGGTTTTTCCTGGATCCTTGGATCACATACCTTGGGTAAATTGATATCTTTTAATCATTGGTACTTCCCATCATTTTTTACAAGCGTCTGGGCAAAGCCTTGGTTTATCTCAGATTTTTTGGACTACATACTTGAGGTAAAATAAGTACTTCTTATTGATTAATTAAATGTCAAATATGATCAGTTACTCTAAACAACAAAAATCTTCATTGTGGTAACAAACTCAAGTGGATGTTCATGAGCGTCACTTAAAGCATTTATAGGCTTACCTATATTTGTTTAAGAATTGATTATCCCTCTGCTCCTTTAAGCTTACTAATGAGTGAGAAGCAGAGTAAATTTAAACCTGTATGCAGGTTATATTACTGTTTATGTTCTTAAAAGTTGAAATTATACCTTGTCGAGATGGTGGACTTAGTAGATTTCACCTATTTTGCTGCTGATTATATGAGATGGGATAAATTTTCTACTACTTATGCAGTTTAACGAGAAGAGTTTTACTTCATTACTATTTTCATTAAGTGTGAGATAAGATAGAAATCATATCAACTCCAATAAATGAATCACAGGAAGAAAGAAAATACTCATAACTTTCATTAACAAAGGCCTTAAAGTAAGGTAGGTCAAATACAAAGGTGTAATCTGGTTACAAATTTCGAAAACCAAAACAAAAAAAAAAGGGAAAGAGAGCTATGCTAAAATCTCTTCTTTTTTATTACGATTTTTCCTTAGGGAGGGGCCTTGGATTGTTGGGCTGCAGCCTCCAAGGATCCTTGGTCAGTGCCTTTGGGGTTACCCTTGGTAGGAAGTGGAAGAGATGCAAGGACAATTTCCATCCTAGGTGCCTCTTTGTCTTTAGTAGGATCCTAGGGAACGGCCGGGGGCTTGGTGGCATCAGAGGCCACTCCTTTGGTCCCCTCGGCCTCTTTTTCATTTACCCCTGGCTGCTCAGCCACCTCCGGAGGGCTACCAGAAGAGGGAAGGACCTTCTCGGAGCTATTCTTCTCTGGATCTGCCACCTCGGCTGGAATGTCCACTTTGGAGCTGCTAGAGGAGGAGGCATGGTTAGAGGGTAGTAGACGTTCTCTACCTTCCTAAGTATGGAAGAATCCTCAACCCCAGCTTGGTTGAGGGCTTCATTCCATACTTAGAAGCAGTAAGTCCTACACACCTCAGGGACTTCGGCCCTGAGGGCATCCTTGGTCTCAGCCACACCGACGTCATACCCGTGCTATTTCGCCTCCTCCCTTGCCTTTTCAGCCTCCTCCTTGGCGTTCTCAGCTTGAGCCTTGGCATTTTCGACCTCCTCTAGTTTTTTCTTCAGGGCAATGATTTGCTCCTTAGGGGCAACCAGTTGGTCCTCGGCGTTTCGGAGAGGTATCCTCTAGCCCTCAGCTTGCCTTTCCACGTTATCCAGAGTAGCGACGACACTTTTTCTTTCTTTCTCCTCCTCTAGTAGCTTGCTCTTCAGCTCCTGGTTGCTTTTTTCAGCCATGTGGAAGGCATCCACGACTGCTATCCTCCTCCCCTCTTCCTCCTTCATTTATCGATAGGAATAGTTCACCATCTCCTCGGCCCTAAAAGTAGCTTGGATGGCCTGGAAAGGAAGAGGAGTACAGTTAAATAAAAAAATAAAAAAAATAAAAAAACTTAACTTAAAAACTTACTTACCATAGCCAAGTCCCTCTTCAATCCGAGGAAGACTTCATACTGCTTCATAGATCTGAGATCAGCCATATCCTTGGGCAATAGCAGGGATTGTTCCACCGTGTTTGCCACGTACCTAGCTGGAAATCTCGGATGAAGGCATCATTAAGAAGGGGAGCTCCATCTAGCTCCATGCGTGGGGCCCAAATAGGGGCTGCAACTCGGTGGTCAACCCTTTTTTCTCTCTCAATGGCTGACCTCGTCCGCGTCACCCTTGGCTACTTAGCCCCCCTTTGAGGCTCGATCTCCTGGGGAGGTTGGCTCTTCCCACCCTCTACCACCTCTTTCCCTTTCTCCTCCCTTTTCCTTTTGTGGTCGGCTAGATCAGCTTGGAAGGGTTGAGCAGGTGAAAGAGTGGGGAGCCTGGTCTGAGAAGCTTTCTTAGGAGCATCTCTCCTCAGCTGGGACTCCAATAACTCTTGGAGGGTTGACCTCTGCCTGCGCTAGATGCCTATATCAACAGATGTATCGGCAGGTTGTTAGAGAGGATTGGGTTGTGTTGGGGAAGGAGAGCCGAGATCACCAGGAAAGGTTTCTGGGGACAATTTTTCGTTGAAGACGTCGAATTCGTCTTCAAAATCGAATACTTCCACTACTTTTTCCTCTTCTTCTTCTTTTTCTTCTTCCTTTATGAAGGCTAGATGAGAAGAAGTTCCCTCCTCGGTTGTATGTTATGGTGGCCGGGTGACCTTAGGATGCCCTCTTGTATCGGACCAGTGGCAAGTGTGCCTTGTGGAACTAGACCGATGATGAGAAACCCTGGAGCGGCTACATTGATCCTTTGTAAACGCGGGTCCCTTGCCTTGATTCGCATTTCAGTGCTTGGAAGGCATTGGAAATTGGAATATACTCCAAGATCAGGTGAGCAACCCTTAGTTGTTTCAAGATCTTATCCAAGCTTGCCTAATTCACAAGGTTGAAGTTGGGAATGACAGTGTTTTTGTCTACAAAACCATTGGTAAAGACAAAGGAAAGTTATCATCAGTAAAGAGCGGCACAAATTAAAGAAGATTTCAGGTACAAATACAACAAAAAAAGAGGAGCACAGAAGGTGTAACTTTAAAATAACCGTCCTAAAATCTAAGACCCCACCTGGCTACCCCTCTCTCGTCGGGCAGGTGAGGCCATCGTGCGAGTTCCTAGACACGATTAGGAAGTCTTTTTTTAGGTCTTTGTTGGATACAGGCAGGCACTGAATGAGCCTAACTTCTGGGTACCTAGATTTCAAGTAATACCCCTGCCCCTTTAAATGGTGGAGATTGTAGACCCAATTAATATCATGGTGGGTAATCCCTAACCTCATCCTATCATTAAGGGCATCTATAGAATCTAAGATCCTAAACATATTTGGGGCACACTGGGTAGGAGCTAACCTATAGGCCCTAAGATAATCCCTGGTTACGGTTCCCATGGGGATTCTCATTCTGCCTTCTATGAAGGCAATCATCGGGATTACTACCTCTCCCTCTTGCCTGTCTTCATGGCATTGTCCCTTTTTACAGTACCTGATGCCTACTTTTGGAGGGATCCTATATTGAGCCCTAAAGTTCTCTATCCCCTCCTCAGAGTCTACCAAACTCTTAAATCTACCCATTTCTAGAAGGGTTTGGAGAGAACTAAAAAGATTAAGGGGAGAAAATAGAGCCAAGGAGAGGAAGTCTACGAAGAATAGAAAAATATATGGAAAAATAGAGTGTAAAGATTTGTGAAGACTTACAGAAATAAGGAGGGTGTCCTCGGACAGACTTTTGGTGTTTGTAGAGGCACGAGTAAATTAAGAAAGTTGACAGGTTCAGTGTATGTGTGCTAGAGCTAAGTGAATGCTAAAGTGAGATAAGAAATTGATTTAAGTGGTATTTATATCAAAGAGAAAGCTACAGAGATGGAAAATTCCTACCCAAGCCCCAGCAGAATCCTCAGCCGTTGGATATGCATCGTGCCGTAAAACGTGGGGGATAGGGAGCTGCAAAAATTTAATGAAGACGTATCTCGAATGCCAAAGCACCAGGAGCATGTCTTGGGTAGTTAAAAAGGCGTCTTCACAAGTAGAGGTGGGATGCGACGGGCTTAGGGCAACTACAGTGATATCGAAATCTTCCTTTCTTCCTAAGGAGTCAGAAAGAAGAATCTCGAGGGGCTATTGTAGGGATATTGGGCCCAGGAGTTCATTATCTATGTATATATTGGGCCTAAGGCCCAAGCTGAGAACGAGAGGTCTTTCGAGGATGAGTAAACATTGTCAAGGGAGTCCGTGTTAGCGCGGATAAGCATTGCAGAAACAAAGGACAAAGGGGAGTCCTAAAATATCTAAGGAGAAAGTTGTTACCACCACATTAAATGCTTTGCAGCTAACTCTCTGGCCGCATTAATGTGGAGGTGATACCTGAACAGTAGCCTTCAACCTTACAGCTACTACCTAAAGATTTTGGAAGGGGCTGATGGGATAACTATCAAGATCAACCAATTTGGCCTACACGTAGAGGGCGGAGATGAAAAGGGAAAAGAGTATAAAAGAAGGGAGAACAATTAGAATAGGGGGATCGGAAAAATTAAGAGAAACACTGTAGCAATCAAGAACCAAGTCTGTAATCAAACTTGTGCAAAATATATAAGAACTGATCTACTCGGATTGTGTCGAGGACGATTTTCTCTAGAAAATTCAATCTATTTCCCTGTTCTTGTCATTTTATTTTACTATCCAACTCATTTTAGTCCAGTTTTCCAACCCACTCTCTACAAATTCATTATTTTGGGCTTTTTGGGCCTAAGCCCATCCATCTTGGGCCAATGATTCAAATCTAGTCCTTACAATAAGTATAATGCCTATATTATTGAAATATGAATTTTAAGGAAAGCTTTTAAATATTTATCATTTTTATAGTTTTTTTTAAGGCACATAACTGTAATTTCTAATTCCTATTTTACTTGTATTTTTTAGCCCAAGACTAAAGAGTTTGTTCCACATAGAATTAAATTTTATGTTTTTCAACCAAAAATTAAGGAAAAAAAAATGAAATTTTGAGCCCAAAACTAAAAAGACAGCCTACCAAAAGAATCAATTTAAGACTTAATTAGTAAAAAATGGACTAAAGTGGACCGGATTAGACCAAAAGGACCAAAATAGAGATAATGCACCTAATTGGACAAAAGTGGACCGAATAGAACCAAAAAAAAAAAGGATCAAAGGGACCGAGTGGGACCAAATGAACCGAAATACCACCTTTGATATGTCCCAACAGATGCGTAACGACAATAAATACGAAATTTTAACTTTTAAATAGTATATAAATGACTTGTTATTGGACAATTGCATGAAATTACATGTTAACAATTTTCAAAGGAGATATGAGGCTTTTATTCTCTCACATCCACTTTTTTACTTCCAATTTTACAAATCCATTTATATGTTTTTATTTTTAAAAGCAGACAAAACCTTTTCCTATTTTAAAATATGTATATCAGCATCAATTGTGAATGTTGTGTAAAACAGCATATGTAAAATAAGTGTAGAAGTTTCTCTTCCATTTTTACAGCCGCCTTATGAATGACCAAATATTTTGAACATGAAATGAGTCTCAACTAGTAAAAAACTGAAAATTGGAAAATACTACAACAATGCACGAATATTCCATTTGCACAACCAGTGTGCATGGACATCTCATAGAAATGTGATAATAGGCTGGACTACCTAATATTTGTTGTTGGGGTCCATGTAACCGGTCATTCTTGTAGATTTTGTCATCAAATCTCCACTGTGTCTTGTAGCTCTGAATAGAGGGGAAAAGTGACAAATATTTGATATGTCAACAACACAATGGATGTGACCAAGATTACAAACTACATGACTTCAACTTTATTTTTCAAATCTGTTTTCTGTTTGGCTAACCAATAAAATTTTGTTGAATATCATCCAATGTCCACAATATCCCCAACAACTTCCTGAATTTGAAACCATTCTGTGGCCAAACATTTCTCAAGTATATACAAATGAACAGGAATTAAGACCGGTGAGTCTTTTGTTTCCACTCTTTAAGATTCTGCTGGCATAAAAAATTACTTGCTTACTTGTTTTCCTTTAGGTTTTTTAAAGAAAATTGTTGCCACATTGAGCCAAGTAATCGACAGGGTTTAAATCAAATTGCTGAAACTGTATAAAAGTCAAAACTAATTAAAAGGTCATTTACAGTTTTCATTCTCCAATTCAGCCCTACTTATGTAACACTTACACAAAATCATGTAAAATAGAAAGCTCAATGTACTTAACAAGGCTAGAAGCCAGTAGAATTTATCTAGGCAAGCTTCATTCATGTTGTCAGAGAACCAGCCATGCCCTCCTTTTGAGCTGGTAAAGATTTCAACAAGGGAAATTGATAAGGCACTCAAGTAGCTTCCCACACCAAAAACACTAGTGTATAGAGCAAATCCCATGGTTCTCATTCTAACTGGAACTTCATTGTAAAAGAACTCTTGCATCCCAACAACAGTGAAAATGTCTGAAATGCCCAAGAGAACGTATTGAGGCAGCAACCAGAAGATGCTTAGGGGTACCGTTTCTGATTGTGATTCAAGTTTTCCCATATTTCTGCTAATCTCCAGCCTCTTTGTTTCAACAATTGCTGCAATGATCATGGCTATGATAGAGAGAAACATTCCTATCCCCATTCTTTTCATAACACTAATACCTTTTTCATCACGAGTTATCAGTTGTGTAATCGGGATCAAAATCTTGTCATATAAAGGCATTAGAAGAATTATAGACAATGTAATAGCACTCTGTAGTGTAGCCGGTGGAATCTTCAAGCTTCCAATGTTCCTCTTCATTGTCATACCTTGTTTAGTAAAGAATGTCGCAGGTTGTTGAAAAATTACTGCAAACATTAGAAGCATTGTCCATATGGGCAAAAGCCGCAGCACTACTTTCACGTTGTCAAACATGTGTACACCATTTCTTGGGTTCGCTTCCAAGTCGTTTATGCTGTCAAACTCTTCGCGACAAAGAGGTTTCTCTTGAAGCCTACAAACAAGCAAGATTTGTCATTGAAAAGTTCTGTCTTGAAGCACAAACAAGTAAGAATTGTCATTATAAAATGAAGATACCTTGAAATTGATACAAAAAAAACTTACTCTAGCTCAACCTTATCAGCTTTGTAATTTGATAACTTGACTTCACGGTGCATAAATTTTGATTTGGCTGCTTTGAAAGCTTGAACTATGCTCTCAAAGGGGTTATTACAGATAGCATCATTTTGTTTATAAATAAACATCCGTCTTCCACAACAGAAAAATGCAACGGATGTTACCATTGCTGTCATGGGAATGGCAAATCCGAGTACCCAACCAAAGGTATCTTGGATGTAGGACATAACTGTGACACCCAACAGGCTTCCACTACAAACACCAAAATACCACCATTGGAAGAATGAACTCTTTTTATGAGACTTATTCTCGTTTTTGCTACAGGGAAATTCCTCATCATCATCGAGTTGATCTGCTCCAAAGGCTTGCAATGATGGGTTATATGCACCTTGGCCTATTGAAACCAAGTATAGTGACGAAAAAAGAAATGAAGAAGACATTGTTTTGTTTGTAGAAGAAGACCATGCCCATGCCAATGCTGTTGATGATGTCAATGCCACAAGCCCCTAAAAATGAAAAACATTGTAAGAACAAACTAAATAATATCATCTTGATTATATTGCAAAAGCATTCATAGACAGGCAATATATACATTATTTAATTGTAATATATATACACAGAGAGAGAGAGAGACTATATTATCCACAATACTTAATGCTCTCTTTCTCTTGCCTGTGTACTGCCGCGGCTGCTTTTGCTGCTACTCCTTATTTTCAAAAATAAAAATAAAAATGTGACTTCTCTATTGCTAGTGACCTTAAGGCCTAGCAGCACCTGCTCCCTCGTGGGACTTAGTCCCAGGAATAAAATCATTTCACTTACAAATAGCAAAAAAGTGACTTTCCTATTCTTGGTAAATATTGTGTTGTTGATTTTTTTCAATTTATACAGAGGAAATTGATACCATTATTTCCTGTTGAGTTTGTAAGTTATTATCAGTATTTGAGGCTGGCCTATCCTTAATGAACTCTTTGTTTTGAGAATCACAAGTGATTCTTCATTATTAAGTAACAAAAAAAGGTAATAAAAGTGGTGTAAGCTTTTTGTAAAGATTAGTCCTTTAATTGATTAATTTTCTGCTCACAGTACTGCAACCTTTTTATTCTGCTACCATTACCAATAAATCTCCTTGACAAAACTACAATCCATGGTATTCATTAGTGACAAAAACACAATGCTTGGTGGTGAAATTTCACTAAAGAGAAGACATCTTTTCCATAGGGCCCCAGTTAAATATTAGTCAATTTCCTACAAAAGTGGAAGTTTTGTGTGCTAGGCCGAATGTCACCCACAATCGTAACAAATTTTCTTCATTCAAAATCCAAGCAATCACGTACCACCAGTCATGAGGTCATAATTTCCTCATACTCAAAGGAAGCAAAGTAGCAAACTTTAAAGTTCCGGCTCTGTAGTTGTCTGGCCCTCATGACACACACACGCACACACAAGGTCATTGGGTAATGAACTCTTAAAGGAGTTAAAAGCAATTCTTGAAAAGCAGTAAAGACTTTTGACCATTAAAAATAAAAATAGCAATAAAATGGTCTAATCAAACCATTATCATGATAATTATGGTGTTCACGGTGCGGTACGGTTTTGAGTTATTTTTAGTATTGCACTTTGTGGTGCGGTTTAGCTAAAACTATAATTGTACCACACCTTATTTTTGCGGTCACATGTGCAGTGCAGTGCGGTATGGTACGGTTTAGAGTTTAACAAAAACTATAACCACACCACACCTCATTTTTACGGTCACATATGTTGTGTTATGTATAAGACGCGGTTTGAACGGAATGAAATCAGTATATTTTTCAAATTTTGGGCTTTTCCTACCTAGCCTAAAACTATTTTTTTTTCCCTTTGTTTTTGGTAAAGTTTTAAATTATTGAGCTAGTTTTGCTTTATTTTGGGCTAACTTTCCTAGTCAACACTTGATAGGATTATCAAATTTTTTTTTTTTTTTTGAAAACTAGGGTTAGTAAACTATTAATAATATATTTAATATTAAAAATAAATAAATATATTAATATATAGAGAGGGTTGGGTGCGGTGTGGTGCGGTTTGTGTAGTTTTCTTATCCGCAAACCGCACTATATCATGCAATGCGATGCGGTGCGATGCACTGTTACTTGCGGTGCGGTGTATTGTTACTTGCGGTGCAGTGTGGTTATGCCATTTTACGGGTGGTTTTGATGCAGTTTATGCGGTTTGGTAAACAACCCTAATGGTAATCAGCAATCACTCAAGAGAACAAGAACTATTGAAATTAACTTATTTAATCTTAGCAAGATTAAACATTCATTTCACTCAAGGGCTATCAGATAGCGGGCGCTAATCTAGGAAGTAGCTTGGCTTGTAGTTGCTGATATAGGGTTCGTTTGGATATAATTTATTTTGTTGAAAATTGAAAACACAGTAGCAAAATAATTTTTAAATGTGTGAAAAAGTACTGTTCACTATTTTTTTTATTGTTCATATGCCTTGGTGCACTAGTCTTAAAAAAAAGAAGGCAAAAGTGGGTTTGGAAACGCAGATCCAAACCCACACATAGTGATATTCAATTGGTGACAAAGTCTTAGGCAAATAAATGGCTCTTCTTATTCCTTAATCCTCACAAAAATTAATAAATTCTAATGGACCCCAAAAGTAGGGGTGTTCGCGGTGCGGTGCGGTTTTAGGTCATTTTTAGCACCGCACTTTGCGGTGCGGTTTAGCTAAAACCATAATTGCACCGCACTTTATTTTTGCGGTCACATGTGCGGTGCGGTGTGGTTTAAAGTTTAGTTAAAACCATAACCGCACTGCACCTCATTTTTGCCGTCACATATGCGGTGCAGTGTATAAGATACGATTTGAATAATTTGAAATTGGTATATATTTCAAATTTTGGGCTTTTTCTATCTAGCCTAAAACTAATTTTTCCCTTTATTTTGGTCCAAGTTTTAAACTATTGAGCTAGTTTTTCTTTATTTTGGGCTGGCTTCTTAATCAACACTTGTTATGGTTATCAAACTTTTTTTTTTTTTTTTTGAAAACTAGGGTTATTAAACTATTAATAATATATTTAATATTAAAAATAATTAAATATATTAATATATAAAGAGGGTGCGGTGCGGTGTGGCATGTGCAGTTTTCTTATTATAAAACCGCAAACCACACTGCATCATGCGGTGTGGTGCGATGCGGTGCACTATTACTTGCAGTGCGGTGTTGTTATACTATTTTACGGACGGTTTTAGTGCGGTGTTTACGGTTTGTGCGGTTTATGCGATTTGGTGAACACCCCTACCCAAAAGTTTACCAGCTAGTCTTCTAAATTTTAAGGATATCAATTTTATAATTCAATTGGGTGGTGAATAGTGATGAATGATGACTAAGGCTCCATAATCACAATGGATTATCTAATCATCTTTTAAAGCCTTAAATAATTAGCCATCTTTTAAAGCCTTAAATAATTAGCCACACCTTGATAAGTAAACTTCTAGAAACAAGCTATGCAATATTAGTAAGTTGCAATCTCCATTCACTCGTGGGAATCACGGCCAAGTATTGTGATAATAACACTAACATTAATAACAATTAACAATAACAACAAATCAAAGAACTGTACTATGCACTCAGAATCAAATTAAATAAATAAATAAATAAAATAAGAGAGAACTAAGGAGAGAGGAATGACTCACAGCAGCATAGAGGAAAGAAGAGTTCAATATGGTGGAATATCTATCCCAATAAGAGTCAGCAAGAGGTGCCACTAGCAGTGGCAACATAGAAGTAAACCCACACCAACTGTTAACCGCTTTGGCTGCAGAAGAGTTGCTCATCTTCACAACATCTGTGAGATAAGTCACTAAATTTGATGCCACCCCTTTGAATGCAAACCTCTCCATACCAGCTAGCACTGTTAATTCAGCCATAAACAGATCAAATGAGAACTCTATTACACACATACACATTAACTAAGACATTATGAGGAAACAAATTAAGTTCATTACAAATGCTCATCCAAAGCTACAGCTATAGAATGGAGCACTAGTATATACCAAGGTGTAAAAATCCCCCATGGGGTTTTAGAGAACTTACTAGACCCAAATAAGGGTGTTCAAGGTTGAGAAAAATCATGTTTTATGGTTGAAAAAAAAGAGAGAGAAATTAAGATGATGGTATATATACTTAATTATTACCTATTAGAAGAATGCATGACTTGCTTAGTCCCTTTGTTCTCTGACCTCCAGCCATGAGTGAAGAGAAGGAATCAACTATCTGGAATCAAAGAGCCAATAAATAAGAGGGAGGTGAAAATTGAAGCAAGAATAAGTTGTAGCTATTTTGTCATTTTTATAATCAACGTAAGTAAGTTGCTTTCAACATCCAAAAACAGTTGCACCACTCATTATTGGCTCATATCTTGTTAATTACCCTTTATCTGTGTGTCCAAGGTCTTGTTTTCAAGCAATGGACACTAGACAATACACTAACGCTAAAGCTTTTCAAACATTGGTTGCATTTTTATATCAACAAAAGCTAATAGTAAGTTCCACTAAGATCAGCTTGGACATGGTGTCACGGCGACGTTATCGAGAAAGAAAAAAAATAAAAGAAAAAAGGTCGACATGCGATGCAAAACCAAATACACAGCCTCAAGTATGTGAGTTTGATTCATGGATAGCCACCTGGCATCAATGACACGTCAATGTACACACCTGTACAAACATTTCGAACGAAGATTTTCGAAGTTACAAGTATAGGATTCGATATGATATTGTGAATGATGATATAAATTACACTTTTTTGTCTAGATGAAGTCATGTAATTAATATCACATGAAAACGAATATAACATAAACAATCAAAAAGCTTTTACTAGGAAGATCTTGTATTAGAATATATTCGCGCGAGTCATTTTTCGTGACGATGAAGAAGTTCAGATTAATATTTTTTTTTCATGTAATACCACATGAAAACGAGTATAGCATAAACAGTCAAAAAGCTTTTACTATATATATTGGAGGATCTTGTTGGAATGTTCGAGTTATTTTTAGTCGTGTGGTTGATGAAGTTGTTCAAATTAATATTTAGTAGTGATAAAAAAAATGATTATAATATATTATATATTGTCATGCCTAAACTTTTTGTGTTAAGATAAGGTGGCAGCAATATAACATATAAAATCCTCACAAAGAAACTCCAAAAATTAAAGTATTAAAAGCCCAACATGTGCTTAAGCTGATAAATTCTATCTAAACCTTATTAATTTTTCTTTACACATAAGAATGATAGCAAGCAATTCATCAAATCAAGAACAAAAGGAAAAGAGAAAAAGAATGCAACCAAACATATAATATGACGTATACAATTGTAGATCATACACAAAATGCAGACTTGTTTGGGGAAAAAAAAAATACTTATATATATGCAATCCAAGCAAGATTCCTTTTTGACTGAGTTTATCTCCACCTAACTCGTACCCTATTCGATCACGCCATTTTTACTGGTATTGTTTGCGCTGTCATGAGTCATAATTTTAACTTTACTACCTTTTCTCTAATGCAATCCTACACCAGAAAAAGCTAAAAAACACAAACTGAAACACAAAATTGAATCAGTTTTATACTCTATTTTTTGCGTTACGTTCAGATCACGAGTACTGCATGACTGACACATCAGTATGCGTTACACAAATGTATGGAAAGGAAATGTCTATGGCACACACGCACACACACACAGCAAACACATGCAAACACACAACAAACACAAACTTCACAGTGACAAACGAAGAGACACACATATATGTAGCTCTGAACCAGTGCTAGCCAATGACAGAATTGGCCACCAATGTCAATTACAAAACTAGCCACAAAATGGACAGATGGCAGTCTCACACAATGGGTATCAACATTTTCCATTGTTTGGGAGATCCACTATAACTTCGCCTCATTTCCCTACCTTAATGGTTAGTGAGAAGGATAACACTTCTGCTATCCAACACCTCCACTACAAAAAGAATGCTACAAGAAAAGATAGCCAGTGACCAAAACGTAACACAATGCCTAATGGGTCATCAACACGTATGCATTTCTCTATTTCTAGATTATATTGCTCTTCTTTGGAAAATTTTTTACACTTATCCCTATTGGGTTGTTATGAATCTCTTGTGATTAATTAGCAATTTCAACTTTGGTTAGCATTAATAGTTCAATGTTGAGTTGACACGTAAGGAAAGAACACCAACGCAGAATTTAGTGCGTTTGCATGGCTTTTATACGTTGAATCCTTGTTTAATTCACTCACATGTCCTCGATCTACAATAATCTACGCAATTATTCTTATCCCAAACAAAAGATATAAAAAGCATACAATTATTGATTTTGATCTTACATGGCCCACTCTCAATTTCGGCATGCCTAGGTGGGAAGTTAATGGAATCGACATTTTAATGTGAAGCCACTGCATTATGTTGAGAAATTTTAAGCAGACACTAAATAATGATTGTTTTGTGGCCAGTGGCCACTATAAGTCGACAATATATTTGGTAGGCCAACTAGACTTCATTCTACTTATAGCAATGTTACGTCCAATAATTGATTTACCCTCTGTGGTACACCAGTTTTCAGCATCTTATTATAAGTTTTTATCTTTCTGTTGGTCATAATTACGTTCGAGGATACAAGGTTGTTCAGTAAAATAGAGTTGGGAACCATCAAGTGCCGATGGTGATGGGGAAAACATAGGATTAAGACTGTTGACTTCTAATTTTAATATATATTTTTTTTTTAAATCAGATTGGGTCGAGTTTTTGTTTTCTATGTATATACGGCTATCATAAAAATATATATTTTTACACAACTTTGCATGACTTGATATATACACAGTTATCATAAATATTATATATTTATACACAACTTTGCATGACTTGATGTGTATAAATTTTGGAGTTAAATTGGCTAAAATGTGATCCATTTTTTCTATTAACAAGCACTAATTCAAGTGCTCTAACAGAGTAGGGGACCATCAAGTAATGATGGTGATAAGGAAAAGATGGAACTAAGACTATTAAGTTCTAATTTTAATTTTTTTTAATTTAAAATTAGATTGGGTCGAGTTCCTCTGTGTGTGTCTATATATATATATATATATATATATTTGTTAATTTCATTTATTTTGAATTTGAGACTTATTTTAAATTTGCTATTTTAATTTAATTTAGGTATTTTGAGACATGAAGAAGTTGACATATTAGTTCCAAGGTAAATTGCAATCATTTATTAAATAATTAAATAAAAATCCATTTTTTCTACAATTAAGGCTGGACAAAATGGCCCAACTCGAATCTCTAGGGGGTCAAGCTTTTATCATTTGGGGAAAAATACCCCAAACCCAACTTGAAAAAAATAATAAATTGTACCTAACCAAATAACCAAAATAAAATCAGATAAACAAATTGAAGAATGTATTGGATTTCTAACAATTAGAAGAAATCAACAAAAAGAACAAACTTTTCATTTATATTATATAAATTGATTTTCTATATATAATAATATTATAGATAGAGATATGTATAAAGCATAAATGGAAATGTAATTGAGATTTTTTGGTAGGCGACTCCAAGTCTTTAAGATATTTAACTGAAACAATATTGACAAATTTGAAAGGTTATTTCAGACTATTTAAATTGGAATTTGGAAGAAGTTTTAAACTTGAAAGGTTGTTTCAGACTACTTAAATTGGTATTTGCTGGAAGTACTAGTATTCAAAAATTCGGAATCCTTTCTACGGACTTGATAGCTATAAGTTAATACTCCACAGACTTAAGGGGGAAAATTGAATATGATATCCATGTAGTTGACATAGTACAATCACATATAGTTTACTTAGATTCTCAAAAAAAAAAAAAAAATTCAATTACTTTCAATAAGGTATTGGCGCGGCTCAATTTGATTGCACTCATATTACATTAGGTTTCTTGAGGTTTTGTTTTGTCTGTCACTAAATTTTCCATTAGTAAGAAGATTTATAGAAAAATAGATGGGTGAATATATTGGGAAAGATTCTTTTCTCTTGGTTGGCAAAGTTAGTAATGCTAATTTTATCGAGAAATCAAATTGGCCGTCAACTACCACGAAAGCAAATATGGGAATGAAGCAAAACAAGGAATACAAAGAAAATATGGAACCAATTTGTGTAAATAGAAAACAAGAACACATAACATCAAGGAAGAAACTTCAATTTGAATTGATTCCATTCCATTATCTATTTACGCATATTTCTACCAGGTTCAATGAAGCCATGTTGAATTATCAAGGATTTTTTTTTTTTTTTTAATTATTAAGGATTTAGGTTCCAATAATAATTTTATATCTAAAAATTGATTAAAGTTGTATATCATTTTGAAGAATTAAAATTAAAGGATCGGAAGAATAATTTCTAGTATACATTGTTTTGCGTGAATTTTAACAAGAAGTCCTACCAAAACATATTTGTTATGAATTTGTAATAACACTTTACACCCCTAATCAATTAAAATCCATATGTTAAAAAGATTTATGATTTAGATTAAAAAAATATTTATGATTTTTATAAATATATATATTTATTTACTTTAATACTTTATTCAACCCATTTAAACCAATTTAATGGCAAATCACAATCATCATGCATTGTAGGTTCAAATATTATTATATGGAAATGCTAATAATGCTAATAATGTTCATTAATACAGAACAGAAGAAATTTATTAAATACAATTTTTAGAGAGAGAGAGAGAGAGAGAATCTTGTTACCTCCTTTTTTTCATTGATCACGACAAATTTGGAACCCAGAAAGTTATCTTTGATAGTGGATTAGGATGACAAACTTTGTGTCTTTGTCTCTTTGATCCTCGACTTGCATTGTTCAATATGGTTGCAGGCTTCAATGGCAGTACTGACTTTGATAGTTGCAATTCTAATTGTTAATAGACCAAAAACCTGAGATTTGTTGTGGAAGAAACCAAAGACAAATGAGATAAGTGGAGACAAGCAATCTAGCAAAAGAGAGAGAGAGAGAGAGAGAGAGAGAGAGAGAGAGAGAATTGCTAATTAGAGAGCATATGAGTGTTTTTAGGGTGACCAATAACATGTTAAGAAATTTTCAAACTTCATTTTTGATGCACCAAAAGGTAGAACATGTGTACTTGGGAGTTCCTAGTTTTCTGTCAAATGGCAGGCATATCTTTTTAATTTGGTGTAATTGTATTACACTATTATGACAATATTTTGAAAGAAACAGAATCTCCCTTTTATATGCTTTCTTGTCTAACTGAACCCCGTTTTCAAAGCATATGTGAACTCTGTTGCTTTAGCACCACAGTTAGTGAAATATATAGCATATTAATTATAACAAGATCTAATTGAGGATCAAATCGATGACATTATAATTATTTTAATTATTAAATAAATATATAATAACTCATCATACTTACTAAAAGAATTAGACAATATTAATAATATTAATAAGTAGAAAAAATATATATAAACAATAAAATTAGTATTAAATAATAATAATAATAATAATATATTTTTTCTATATAATTTTTTATGACATAGTTAATGTTGGAGAATATGAGAAGTTATACACAAAAATAGTACTATACAATAAGCTAGTGGGTGACAGATTGAGGGGCAATCTCTTGAGACGATTCACACTCTCTTAGTAGTATTACCGGTGCAAAGAGATTATTAGTTCGTTGTCCTTAGGATACAATAAACTTAGCCACCTACTGTACATTTTACAAATCTACAAAAATTTGTAAAGTAAAAGCCTCATCAATTTTAACTCCTCCCATACCCATAAATAAGAAGGATTTTATTTTTGTTGGTTTAATGAATGGAATGTTGCAGGAGAGTAGGTGGCTATGGAAAGAGTTTAGGAAGAACCTTGCTTTTTGAGTGGAGAGAAGAGATGATATGAGTCTGCTATAGTTGTAATTCCATGTCGACATTGACCGGTTCATGTCGACATTTGTCACAAGCATTTCTGTTGCCGCTATAGTTGTAAATCAACGCTGTCTAGATAAAGACTTCGCTTTCTATGGTAACAGGAACCATTTTCACCGCTCATGTACTTCCTAGTTTTGCCGATTGAGAATAATTGTATTTTTTTTAAAAAAAAAAAACAATTATTCTCAATTTCTTTTTATGATTTTTCCTTTTTTTTTTTTTTTTACTTAGCTGGACCGGTTCATGATCAAACCAATTGTTACAAGTCATTAAAAGGAGTTAGAAAATTGTAAATCGTTAAGATTAACATGATTAAAATTTTGAATAAACTATTTTATTGAATTTATAAATATTGTATTATTTTGACTAATTTAAGCATAATAATTTTTTAGACTTTTTAGTGAATGTGTTTTTAAATTTTGCTTTTACCTTTTGATAGATTTCATTTCAATTTTTAGAAATAATTTCATATTCCAAAATTTTTTTTTTTTAAATAATAAGTGTTCTAAATAGCCAACTTGACTTGTAATTCAACTAATACCTTTTAGTGTTTCTCATTTGAATGGCTAAGGTTCAAATTCTCCCACCTCCATTGTTGTGACTATCAAAATTTCAAAAAGAAAAAATAATGAGTAATGCTACAGTAACAAACTATTTTATACAACATGTTTACAAATTGTTGATATGACCAACTTTTCATTGGTTTTCATTTAGGCCCACCATTAACTTCACTTTTTTCATTTACCAATAATCACTTATCATGTCAGCAGTTTATAAAAAATTTTGTTGAAGTTTTTTTTTTTTTTTTTTTTTTTTTTTTTTGAGAGAGTTTTAACTTATGACGTCCACTCCTGATGATAGTTTTTTATCATCAAATTAAGACACCAATCAGTTTTTGGTATAGGTAGGAATTGAACCTCAGATCTCTTATATAACTATCAGAGATTTTACCAGTTGAGTTAACTGAAATCCACAAATTTTTTGTAAAATTTTGTATGTGCATTACTAAAAAATAAGTATACTAAATAATTTCTTTTATACAAATTCTATAAACATAACCATATCGATTTATTTTATATAAATACTAATTATTGCACCATTTATAGCTAATTAATACATTGAAATAAATGCATAAAACTCATTAATACATGGCAAGCAATTAATACATTGACATAAACAAAACAAAACAAAACAAAATGATGAGATGGAAGGATAAATAAAGAAAATTCTTTTTTCTTTTCAAAAAGTGTTTCAATTTTTATTTATTTTTTTTTTTTTTCAGAACAAAGAATGAAGATTGAGATTTGTGATTTTATGTAAACTAACCAATGTCCCATGCAATGAGCAATGAATTTAGAAACATTGTTTAGAGAAATTATCTTGTAGCCTATGTATAATATTTATTATGTGTTATAATATTTAGGTATCAACTTCAATTTTATTACATGTAATAGTTTGAAAGAAAGTGCAAAGTGTTAGAACGGGGGAATAAGATATTATGAGAAAGATTTTAATGAAAGATAGATACCTACTAAAGCTAGGCCAATACAAATGAATAATGAATTATTAGAACATTGTAAGAAAGAAACTGAAGATCTTTTAACTAAAGGATTAATCAGAAAGAGCAAGTCTCCTTGGAGTTGTGCTGCTTTTTATGTTAATAAACAGGCAGAATTGGAGCGAGGAGTTCCAAGATTAGTTATAAATTATAAACCTTTAAATAAAGCATTACAGTGGATAAGATATCCTATTCCCAATAAGAAAGATCTTCTTGACAGACTTCATGAAGCAACTATATTTTCTAAATTTGACATGAAAAGTGGATTTTGGCATATACAGATAGATGAGACAGATAGATACAAAACTGCTTTTACAGTTCCTTTTGGTCATTATGAATGGAATGTTATGTCTTTTGGTTTGAAAAATGCACCCAGTGAATTTCAAAATATAATGAATGACATATTTACACCTTTCACAGATTTTTCCATTGTTTATATAGATGATGTTCTAATCTTTTCTAAAACAATAGATGACCATTGGAAACATTTGAATATATTTGTTAGAGTAATCAAACAAAATGGTTTAGTTGTTTCAGCCTCTAAAATAAGTCTTTTTCAAGATAAAATTCGATTTTTAGGCCATAATATTTATAAGGGAACTTTAAGCCTTATTGACAGAGCTATTCAATTTGCAGATAAATTCCCAGATGAGATAAAAGATAAAAATCAATTACAGAGATTTCTTGGCAGTTTAAATTATGTTTCAGATTATTTTCAAGGGTTAAGAAAAATATGCAGACCCTTGTATAAAAGATTAGAAAAGAATCCTCCACCTTGGACAGACAGACATACTATGATAGTCAGACAGATTAAAAAATATGTTAAGCAACTTCCTTGTATTGTTATTCCCTCTCCTAATACTTTTAAAATTGTTGAGACAGATGCTTCTGACATAGGTTATGGTGGAATCCTAAAACAGGTAGCAAAAAATGATGCTAAAGAACAAATTGTTAGATTTCATTCTGGCTCTTGGTCAGCTACCCAGCAGAATTACAACACTATTAAGAAAGAAATTTTATCTATCATACTATGTATTTCAAAATTCCAAAATGATCTTTTTAATCAAAAGTTTTTAATTAGAGTTGATTGTAAAAGTGCTAAAGAAGTTTTACAGAAAGATGTTCAAAATCTTGTTTCCAAACAGAGTTTTGCTCGATGGCAGGCTATTTTAAGTGTTTTTGACTTTGACATTGAATATATTAAAGGAGAAACTAATTCAATTCCTGATTTTCTGACCCGTGAATTTCTACAGGGAAGATGAGTTCCCCTGCAGATAAGAGCAAATCCCCAAAACCTAGAACCAGATAGTCTTATGCTGCTCCCCCAGTTATTAGTCTGTCGGTTGATTTTATCATTTTTGAAATTACACCAATTATTTGTGTTACCATTATAGTTATAATTATCCATTTCACTGTCAAAATCAGAATCTGTTTCATATTCCATATCACTATTTAACCAATTATTATCTATATCTGTCATGCTATAGCCTTCATCATAATCTATATCATCATAGTCCATGTTTCAATTAGTGTGTACCTAGCCTAAGTGTGAACAAGCAAACAGATGATGAACCGATAAATGTATTTATTCTCTTTCTAAGATTTTTGTAATCTTGTAACCTTTCCTTCAGACAGATAATCTTGTAGCCTTACCTTTCCAAACAGACAATCTTGTAACCCTTTACAGATTTTATTTTGTAATCTTGTAACTCTTCAGACAATGTTTATTTTCAAAGCTTGTAAGAAAGACAGAAATTTTCAGTTTTAATCAAAGACAGAAGTATTTTCAAGTAAGATTTTATTTGTTTCAGTTTTCATATTCCATACCCTGTTTTAATCTATTTTGACTATATCTATTTTGCTATTTTCTTCCTTATCAACTATTTTATCATTGTTTATGCTTCTATATTACTGCTGTGCTCACTCCTGGGTAGTCAATGGTATCAGAGCCATGGATGGTAGGTGTATGAGTTTTATTTCTTTGCAATTAAGACGTTACTAGGAACTTATATTACTACATAGCCACTACTTGCTCCTTGTTAGCGTTGGTCAGCCTACAGACTCGTTGGCAAACCATAGTTTCGCGTTGGTCAGCCCCTTTGTTGTAGCCAACGGACAGGCGTTGTTTGGGTGGTCCCGCAATGGAGTTTCCCGAGGAGGTGGTCCCGATAGCAAGGATACCAGTGGTTAGTAATAGTTTCGCCAGTAATTATTAATTGCTTAGAAAGAGAATAAATACATTTATCAGTTCATCATCTGTTTGCTTGTTCACACTTAGGCTAGGCACACACTAATTGAAACATGGACTATGATGATATAGTTTATGATGAAGGTTATAGCATGAAAGATATAGATGATAATTGGTCAAATAGTGATATGGAATATGAAACAGATTCTGATTCTGACAGTGAAATGGATAATTATAACTATAATGGTAACACAAATAATTGGTGTAATTTCACAAATGATAAAATCAACCGACAGACTAATAACCACAATAATAGTTTTTTGGACAAAATTAATAGAAAATTGGAATCCTTGGAAAATATTGATAGATTTGCTATATATACTAAAGTTGAAAAGAAAAATGATAGTTTTTTGGACCTCTATGAAAGAATGAAAGCTTTAAATTCACATTTTGAAAAAGATATAGAAATTGGACCCCATCATAGATCATCTTTTACAGAAACTATGACAGATAATTGGTATATAAATAGTAATACAAAAGAAGTTATAGATAAGAATTTATAGATGTTAAAAGTAACTGATAGAAAAGTTGACCCAATTAAGGAAAGAATAACACGTATAAAAGATAAAAGTACTATAGAAAATAACAGACTAAAAGAAATTTCTAGTCCGGTGCTAGACACAGATAGACAAAAGAACCTAATAGAGATAGACAAGAAAGAATCTCTACATAAGAAGTTGATAGATAATGAGAAAGAGATAATAAAAAAAGGAATGATAAAAGAGATGAAAGAAATGTTTGAACGACAGAATAGTGAAGATACAAGGAAAGTGATAGACAGAGTAAAACAAAGAAACATGACAAAGAAAGAGTTAAAAGATGACAGTCCTAGAAATAATGATTATAGCTTGAAAGAATTACATGAAAGACAAAATAGTAAAAATGTAGAGAAAGACATGCCAAAAGAAAATAGTAATAAGGAATCACTACGTAGGAAGATAGAAATAGAGGAAAAGATGAGACATGAAAGACAAAAAGAAAAAGTCAACAATAGTGGGAAAAATAGTTATGGTAATTTAAAAGAAAAGGCAAATAGTGATAGTGTAGTAAAAGCAAAAGAAGGAATAGTGAAAGAAGTAGTCAATAGAAAAGACAAAAAGTGTAATAGTTTTAAAGAAGAAATTGATGAGAGACTTAAAACAATTGATAGAACTGAAAACCACAGTTTAATAGAATTGGCCAAAAAGATAGAAATTTTAAGTTTACCAATGGAGAAAGACAGAAAAAGAGACATAATAGTTTTAAATACTACAGAATTATCAGATAATGAGAAAACTGACAGACATGTTAATAATATTATATGTCATAAATGCAAAAGATATGGACATACTAAAAAACAATGTGACAGACATAATAGAATTACTAAATAAATTAGTAAATTAGAATTTGAGAAAGATATTATAAAAGAATTGATGGAAATATTTAATGTTAAACAAAAAGAAATAGATCAAGTAAAGAAAGAGTTAAAATCAACCAGCCCACTTAAAATTAATAAAAGAAAAAGAAAAGAAAAAGACATAATAATAAAACTAATAGAAAATCTACCGGATCACCACAAAGACAAGAAAGAATATTTATTAAAATTGAAAGACTCTATAGAAATACCTATTGCTTGCATTAGGTGTAGGAAATATGGACACCATGTTACAGAATGCCGAAAGAAAGAGAAAGAAAAAGACAAGAAAGAAAAGGTAAAAATGAAATTAAAACAAGATGGTGTAGAGATAAAATCAATAGCTCTACTGACAGAAGAAGAAATGGTAAAAAAGGAAATTAAAGAAATTAAAGAAGAAAATCTGACGGACATAAATGAACATAATATTGTAGAAATAATAAAAGAATTTTCTAATCCCATGATAGACCCCCTTGTTCCTCCTACAAATAAAGAAGTTATAGATATTAATGTTTCAAACAATGATAATAAATTTGATAGACAGAATTTCTTAAGTTTAATTAACAGAGTAATTCTGCAAAAATGGTATACAGATATTACTAAACAGTTTTCTTTGACAGAAATTGCTTTGACAGATTCAGGGGCTAATATAAATTATATACAAGAAAGATTAAATTATATACAAGAAAGATTAATACCCTTAAAGCATTATGATAAATCATCTGAAAGATTAATTCAGGCCAATAGAGAAAAACTGATAATTAATTATAAAATACCTAATGATCATATATGCCATGACAGAATATATTTTGAGACAGCCTTTGTTTTAATCAAAGACTTTCCTTCTAAAATTATTCCTTTCATGATTTTAATCTATCCCTTTTTAGTGACAGATAAAAGAATTAAAACTAATGTGTTAGGGAAAAATATATTCTTCAAATTCATTGTACCACCTGTCCTGGAAGAAATACACTCTTCCAAAAAGGTTACTATTTTAACAGATATCGACGATAGAGGAATCTATAGAACTAAAAGAAGTTTGTCATCTTTAAAGATAGAAATGCTACTTGTTAATCAATTGACAGAAAATGACAAAAAGAAAGATAGACAAGATAAAGAGACAGAGATACGTTCTTATTTTCCTATTGCTTTCTTACATAAAGTCCAATCTACAGAAGAATCCATAAAAGACAAAGATATGAATATAGTCTTTTGTAATCAATATGCATGGAATAATAGTATATGGACTGACAGATGGCAACTTGAGATTATTGCCCCTACACCAAATATAGATGATACAATTATTATTTCTTTTAATAAAAATTACAGACATACTGATAGACTGATAGAAGTACTAAATGACAAATGTACACTATTTATAGCATTTTTAAATATTCATATAACAGATATTTTAATAAAAGAATCCTTGACAGACTCTTCTTTATTAATCATTAAAGAAAATATTAATTGTGGTAATCTCTTGAATAATGACAGATTTAATCTCCCTATAGACAAAATTAATCCCCTGATAGATTGTCCTATTAATGAAAGACTTTACGAAGAGATATATAGTAGTACATGCATGGAAAGAATCGTACTAGATTTAAGAAATATTCTGAATCTCATTTACCTTGACAGATCCCATCATGACTACTCTAATATTATTGCTACTCAGCAAGAGCACAAAAGTGTGCAAAGAAAAGTTTGTTTTATAAATGTTGTTTGCTTTCTAAATGCTTTTATTATTTTTTTCAAAAAAGTTTCACAAAAAGATAGAGGCAAAAGAATTTCAAAAGAAGTTTTGACAGAAAAAATTTGTTCTAAATATAATCCTTTTCCCAAAACCCAATTGCAGACTACCATGAGTAAAAGATTCTCTCAGAAAGACAAGGGCAAGGCACCAGTGGTGCAACCCAAAGGTACCCAAAAACCTTCAGTAAAAATTTCAGAAATGCATGAAGGCTTCTCGAAAGAGACAATATCCCTTCAGGATACACTGCTAACAGAGGCAATGTATTCATGTGGTGATAAAAGTGTAATTCTACAAAAAGTACCCGACAGTGATTTTATGTTTCAAGACGGAGAATTTACAGACCTTCCTTTTCATATTAAACTACTTCTTGATAATTTACAGGCAGCCTTTACCCTCAGACAGAAACCCTTATTCCAAATGACCCTTTAGGCTTTGGAATTACATCTTGTTAACACTGGTGCAGTTATTGAAGCACTTAGTTGTCAACTCCTTGGCAAGGAGGATGGAGATTCAAGCTCCACAATGACAAAATCACAGTCTCTAAAAAGCTATCTTATGGGAACAAGCTTTTCAAAGCTCCACCCTAAGATTCAGCAAAACACGAGACTTGCCATCACAGCTTTACTTCCTGAAATTCAACAGAAAATATTGACTCATAAAGCTCTAACAAGTTCTTATGACAGATGGATTCGTCTTTTCACAGTATTAGTTTCTACAGCAATTATCAGGACAGAAGATATGACAGACGATACATGGCTATCTCATAAAGCTACATGGTATAAAAGTTTTGGAAACGCCGACAGAGTTTATGAAGGACTAGGAGACAGATACAATCCTTACCCGGGATTACTTATCAATACAGAGACAGAAGATCCAGTAATTTGTGATCCTTTTTGGTTATCTGAAATGTTAGAAGCTGGGTTTATCAGCAAATTAACCATAACTTCTGCAGATCAGATCAGTTTATTTCCTAATGTCATCCGAGAAGCAGCAATACAGATTGAAGGACTTAATTATATGAAATTACTAATCTGGAGTACTCTTCCAGCCTGGAATAATAGCTATTATATGGAAGTTCAACCAGCCCACATTTTAGTTCTTATCCATGATTGGGGTTGTATCCCTGAACATAATTGGTATACAGGAGATACTTATTTATCACTTGATGATCCAGGTACTCTGGCTCAAGAATGGTCTAATTTCATGAGTAACAAGATTAATGATGTACAGAAAGAATTAGACAGAGAAGGCTTCCACTTATATGGCTACACCAACAGGATAGCTGTATATGGTCCAAGACCTTCAGCAAGAAAGCTTATTGGGCAAAGAAAGATTGTTAAGGATCCCAGATTAATGACAGCAAAGGATCGTGGTCCTATTTACCGTCTTATTTCATATTGTGCCCTATGTAATAGTTATGGAGTGTACCACGAGCATGATGAGGACAACTCTGATCAGCTAGATTATGATAACTACGCAGATACAGATTGATAGACAAAAGGCACAGACAGACAGAATACTCTTCCGACAGACAGCGACAACAGATTACTATTCATCGACGACGGATCATTATTCACTAGATACAGATCACTATTCACCGACATACATGGATAGCTTCCAGACAGATCTATTACAGTCCAGACAAATACAGACAGATCCAGAAAGATATTTTGACAGAATATTATTCACATGCAGATAGACTATTCAAGATAGACTTTTGACTTTTACTGTTCAAGATTCCACCGACAGATTAACTTGAGTTCACTTCACTTAACTCAGGTTACTTTTGAAGCCTTACCATGGTTCACTTTATCTATAAATAGACAGACTTCGAAGACAGAAGACAGGTCCAGTATAGAGGTCCAAGTTTTAGGTCCATTTCGAAGGTCCAAATTTTAAGTTCAAGTTTCCATTCCAAGGTCCAATCCTCAGAAAGACTTTTAGCTTTCCTTTTCCCTCTCCGAAAGACTTTTGTACTTTACTTTATCTTTTTGTAATCTTGTAACCTTTCCTTCAGACAGATAATCTTGTAGCCTTACCTTTCCAGACAGACAATCTTGTAACCCTTTACAGATTTTACTTTGTAATCTTGTAACTCTTCAGACAATGTTTATTTTCAAAGCTTGTAAGAAAGACAGAAGTTTTCAGTTTTAATCAAAGACAGAAGAATTTTCAAGTAAGATTTTATTTGTTTCAGTTTTCATATTCCATATCCTGTTTTAATCTATTTTGACTATATCTATTTTGCTATTTTCTTCCTTATCAACTATTTTATCATTGTTTATGCTTCTATATTACTGCTGTGCTCACTCCTGGGTAGTCAATGGTATCAGAGGTATCAGAGCCATGGATGGTAGGTGTATGAGTTTTATTTCTTTGCAATTAAGACGTTACTAGGAACTTATATTACTACATAGCCACTACTTGCTCCTTGTTAGCGTTGGTCAGCCTACAGACTCGTTGGCAAACCATAGTTTCGCGTTGGTCAGCCCCTTTGTTGTAGCCGACGGACAGGCATTGTTTGGGTGGTCCCGCAATGGAGTTTCCCGAGGAGGTGGTCCCGATAGCAAGGATACCAGTGGTTAGTAATAGTTCCGCCAGTAATTATTAATTGCTTAGAAAGAGAATAAATACATTTATCAGTTCATCATCTGTTTGCTTGTTCACACTTAGGCTAGGCACACACTAATTGAAACATGGACTATGATGATATAGATTATGATGAAGGTTATAGCATGAAAGATATAGATGATAATTGGTCAAATAGTGATATGGAATATGAAACAGATTCTGATTCTGACAGTGAAATGGATAATTATAACTATAATGGTAACACAAATAATTGGTGTAATTTCACAAATGATAAAATCAACCGACAGACTAATAAACACAATAATAGTTTTTTAGATAGAATTAATAGAAAATTGGAATCCTTGGAAAATATTGACAGATCTAAAGTTGAAAAGAAAAATGATAGCTTTTTCGACCTCTATGAAAGAATGAAAGCTTTAAATTCACATTATAAAAAAGAAATAGAATTTGAACCCCATCTAAGATCATCTTTTACAGAAACTATGACAGATAATTGGTATATAAATAGTAATTCAAAAGAAGTTATAGATAAGAATTTACAGATGTTAAAAGCAGCTGATAGAAAGGTTGACCCAATTAAGGAAAGAATAACACGTATAAATGATAGAAGTACTATAGAAAGTGTTAGAAATGTTATGAATATGACAGACAGTGGAAGAGATAGCTTAATAGATAATGATAATAATACTTTAACGAATTCAAAAGTAACTGACAGAACTATATCTATAACTTACAAAGACAAAGAAAATGACAGACTAAAAGAAATGGTGGAAAAGCAAAATAATAAAGAAATAAGAAAAAAAGGAATGGTAAAAGAGATGAAAGAAATGTTTGAAAGACAGAATAGTGAAGATGTAGGGAAAGTAATAAAAGGACAAAGAGGCCTAATAGAGACAAATGATAGAAGAAGAATTGAAAGACATAAAGATGAAAGTGTTATACGTAGAAAGCTAGAAAAAGAAATAGGAAAAGATGATAGTCCTAGAAATAATGATAGCTTGAAAGAATTACATGAGAGACAAAATAGTAAAGATGTAGAGAAAGACATGCCAAAAGAAAATAGTAGTGAGGAATCACTACGTAAGAAGATAGAAATAGAGGAAAAGATGAGACATGAAAGACAAAAAGAAAAAGTCAACAATGGTGGGAAAAATAGTTATGGTAATTTAAAAGAAAAGGCAAATAGTGATAGTGTAGTAAAAGCAAAAAAAGGAATAGTGAAAGAAGTAGTCAATAGAAAAGACAAAAAGTGTAATAGTTTTAAAGAAGAAATTGATGAGAGACTTAAAACAATTGACATAACTGAAAACCACAGTTTAATAGAATTGGCTAAAAAGATAGAAATTTTAAGTTTACCAATGGAGACAGACAAATTAAGAGACATAACAGTTTTAAATACTACAGAATTATCAGATAATGAGAAAACTGATAGACATGTTAATAGTACTATTTGTCATAAATGCAAAGGATATGGACATACTAAAAAACAATGTGACAGACATAATAGAATTACTAAACAAATTAGTAAATTAGAATTTGAAAAAAATATTATAAAAGAATTGATGGAAATATTTAATGTTAACCAAAAAGAGATAGATCAAGTAAAGAAAAAGTTAAAATCAACCAACCCACTTAAAATTAATAAGAGAAAAAGAAAACAAAAAGACATAATAATAAAACTGATAGAAAATCTACCAAATCATTATAAAGACAAGAAAGAATATTTATTAAAATTGAAAGACACTATAAAAATACCTATTGCTTGCATTAAGTGCAGGAAATATGGTCACCATGTTACGGATTGTAGAAAGGAAGAAAAAGCTAAGAAAGAAAAAGACAAGAAAGAAAAGGTAAAAATGAAATTAAAACAAGATGGTGTAGAGATAAAACCAATAGCTCCACTGACAGAAGAAGAAATGGTAAAAAAAGGAAATTAAAGAAATTAAAGAAGAAAAGGTAAAAAATGAAATTAAAACAATTAGAGAAGAAAATCCGACGGACATAAATGAACATAATATTGTAAAAGAATTTTCTAATTCCATGATAGACCCCTTTGATCCTCCTACAGATAAAGAAGTTATAGATATCAATGTTTCAAACAATAGTAATAAATTTGATAGACAGAATTTCTTAAGTTTAATTGATAGAGTAATTTTCAAAAAATGGCATACAAAAATTACTCTAAAGTTTTCTTTGACAGAAATTGCTTTGACGGATTCAAGTGCTGATATGAATTATATACAAGAAAGATTAATACCCTTAATGTGTTATGACAAATCATCTGACAGATTAATTCAGGCCAATAGAGAAAAACTGATAATTAATTATAAAATACCTATTATTCATATATGCCATGATGGAATATATTTTGAGACAGTCTTTCTTTTAATTAAAGATCTTCATTCTCCCTTTTTAGTAAAAGACGAAAGAATTAAAACTAATATATTGGAAAAAGATATATTCTTTAAATTGATTCTACCACCTGTCCTGAAAGAAATACACTCTTCCAAAAAGGTTACTATTTCAACAGATATCAACGATAGAGGAATCTACAGAACTGAAAGAAGTTTGTCATCTTTAAAGACAGAAATGCTACTTGTTAATCAATTAACAGAAAATGACAAAAAAGAATATAAACAAGACAGAAAGACAGAGATATGTTTTTCATTCTCCTTGTTTTTGTTCTCCTTTCTTACATAAAGTCCAATCTATAGAAGAATTCATAGAAGACGGAAATATGAATACAATCTTTTGTAATCAATATGCATGGACTAATAGTATATGGACTGACAGATGGCAATTTGAGACTATTGCCCCCACACAAAATACAGATGGTAAAATTATTATTTCTTTTAATAATAATGACAGACATACTGATAGACTAATAGAAGTACTAAATGACAAATGTACACCCTTTATAGCATTTTTAAATATTCATATAACAGATATTTTAATAAAAGAAGCATTGACAGACTCTCTTTTATTAATCATTAAAGAAAACATTAATTATGATAATTTCTTGAATAATGACAGATTTAATTTCCTAACAGGTAGAATTAATCCCTTGACAGATTGTCCTATTAATGAAAGACTTCACGAAGATAGAATCATACTAGATTTAAGAAATACTCTGAATCTCATTTACCTTGACAGATCCCATTATGACTACTCTAATATTATTGCTACTCAGCAAGAGCACAAAAGTGTACAAAGAAAAGTTTGTTTTATAAATTTTGTTTGTTTTATAAATGTTTTTATTGTTTTTCTTATAAAATATTTTAAAAGAATTTCACAGAAAGACATTGACAGAAGAATTTCAAAAGAAGTTTTTATTTGTTCCAAATATAATCCTTTTCCAAAAACCCAATTGCAGACTACCATGAGTAAAAGATTCTCTCAGAAAGACAAGGGCAAGGCACCAGCGGTGCAACCCAGAGGTTTCCGAAAGCCCTCAGTCAAAATTTCGGATATGCATGAAGGCGTCTCAATAGAGACAATATCCCTTCAGGATACGTTGCTAGCAGAGGCAATGTATTCATGTGGTAATAAAAGTGTAATCTTGCAAAAAGTGCTCGACAGCAATCTTATGTTTCAAGACGGAGAATTTACAGATCTTCCTCTTCATATTAAACTACTTCTTGACAATTTACAGGCAGCATTCACCCTCAGACAGAAACCCTTATTCCAAATGACCCTTCAGGCTTTGGAATTACATCTTGTTAGCACCGAGGCATTTATTGAAGCTCTCGGTTGTCAACTCCCTGGCAAGGAGGATGGAGATTCAAGCTCCACAAAGACAGAACTACAGTCTCTAAAAAGCTATCTTATGGGAACAAGCTTTTCAAAGCTCCACCCTAAGATTCAGCATAAAACGAGACTTGCTATTAGAACCTTACCCCCTGAAATCCAACAGAATATATTAACTCATAAAGCTATAACAAGTTCTTATGACAGATGGATGTATCTTTTTAAATTATTAGTCTCTACAGCATTTATCAGAACAGAAGACATGACAGGTGATATATGGTTATCTCATAAGGCTAAATGGTATGACAGTTTTGGAAATTCAGACAGAGTTTATGAAAGAACAGGAGACAGATTTGATCCCTACCCGGGATTACTTATCAAAACAGAGACAGAAGATCCAGTAATCTGTGATCCCTTATGGTTATCTGAAATGCTAGAAGCAGGGTTTATCAGAAAATTAACCATTACTTCTGCAAATCAGATTAGTTTATTTCCCAGCGTCATCCAAGAAGCAGCAGCACAGATTGGAGGACTTAATTATATGAAGATAGAAATCTGGAGTACTCTTCCAGTTTGGGACACTAGCTATTATATGGAAGCTCAGCCAGCACACATTTTAGTCCTTATTCATGATTGGTGTGGTATCCTTGAATATAACTGGTATACAGGAGATACTTACTTACCACTTGATGATCCAGGTGCTTTGGCTCAAGAATGGTCCAATTTCATGAGTAATAAGATTTATGAAGAAGAACAGAAAGAATTAGATAGAAGTTTTCATTTATATGGCTACACTGACAGGATAGCTGTGTATGGCCCAAAACCTTCAGCAGGAAGGCTCATTGGGAAAAGAAGGATTGTTAAAGATCCCAGATTGATGACAGCCAAAGATCATGTTCCTGTTTTCGTCCCTATTTCATACTGTGCCCTATGTAATGATTATGGAGTGCTCCACGAGCATAAGCAGTATGAGGATAACACTGATCCGCTAGATTATGATAACTACGCGGATACAGATTGATGGAAATATAGGCAGAAGGCACAGACAGATAGAATACTCTTCCGACAGATAGCGACGACAGATCACTATTCACCAGCGACAGATCACTATTCACTAGAGACAGATCACTATTCACCGACATGCATGAATAGCTTCCAGACAGATCCATTACAGTCCAGACAGATACAGACAGATCCAGAAAGATATTTTGAAAGATATTCTGAAAGAATATTATTCACATGCAGATAGACTATTCAAGATAGACTTTTACTGTTCAAGATTCCACCGACAGATTAACTTGAGTTCACTTCACTTAACTCAGGTTACTTTTGAAGACTTACCATGGTTCACTTTATCTATAAATAAACAGACTTCGAAGACAGAAGAAGGTCCATTTCCAAGGTCCAAATTTCCATTTCAATTCCAAGGTCCAATCCTCAGAAAGACTTTTAGCTTTCCTTTCCCCTCTCCGAAAGACTTTTGTACTTTACTTTATCTTTTTGTAATCTTGTAACCTTTCCTTCAGACAGATAATCTTGTAACCTTACCTTTCCAGACAGACAATCTTGTAACCCTTTACAGATTTTACTTTGTAATCTTGTAACTCTTCAGACAGTGTTTATTTTCAAAGCTTGTAAGAAAGACAGAAGTTTTCAGTTTTAATCAAAGACAGAAGTATTTTCAAGTAAGATTTTATTTGTTTCAGTTTTCATATTCCATACCCTATTTTAAACTAATTTTGACTATATCTATTTTGCTATTCTCTTCTTTATCAACTATTTTATCATTGTTTATGCTTCTATATTACTGCTGTGCTCACTCTTGGGTAGTCAATGGTATCAGAGCCATAGATGGTAGTCAATAGTACTAAGAATTTACAGACGTTAAAAACAACTGACAGAAGAGCTGATACAGAAATTAGCCCTATTAAGGAAAAAGCAACACGTATAAAAGATAGAAGTACTATAGAAAGTGTCAGAGATATAATAAATGAAGATAAAGAAAGAAGAAAGATAAGGAAAGGCATAGTAAAATAAATGATAGAAAACATAGAAAGACAAAACAGTAAAGAGAATAACTCCCTTTTCATTGGTTTTCATTTAGGCCCACCATTAACTTCACTTTTTTCATTTACCAATAATCACTTATCATGTCAGCAGTTTATAAAAAATTTTGTTGAAGTTTTTTTTTTTTTTTTTTTTTTTGTTTTTTTGTTTTTTTGAGAGAGTTTTAACTTATGACGTCCACTCCTGATGATAGTTTTTTATCATCAAATTAAGACACCAATCAGTTTTTGGTATAGGTAGGAATTGAACCTCAGATCTCTTATATAACTATCAGAGATTTTACCAGTTGAGTTAACTGAAATCCACAAATTTTTTGTAAAATTTTGTATGTGCATTACTCAAAAATAAGTATACTAAATAATTTCTTTTATACAAATTCTATAAACATAACCATATCGATTTATTTTATATAAATACTAATTATTGCACCATTTATAGCTAATTAATACATTGAAATAAATGCATAAAACTCATTAATACATGGCAAGCAATTAATACATTGACATAAACAAAACAAAACAAAACAAAATGATGAGGTGGAAGGATAAATAAAGAAAATTCTTTTTTCTTTTCAAAAAGTGTTTCAATTTTTATTTATTTATTTTTTTTTCAGAACAAAGAATGAAGATTGAGATTTGTGATTTTATGTAAACTAACCAATGTCCCATGCAATGAGCAATGAATTTAGAAACATTGTTTAGAGAAATTATCTTGTAGCCTATGTATAATATTTATTATGTGTTATAATATTTACGTATCAACTTCAATTTTATTACATGTAATAGTTTGAAAGAAAGTGCAAAGTGTTAGAATTAATTAAGAATACGAACCTATTGTTTGAGTGAATTGACAAATATTTAGTTTTTTTCCACCGATTTAAGTATAAAATTATATTTTATATTCTTGATTGTGTGTAGATAAATTTGTTGTTATCTCTTGGTAGACCGTGCATGTTTCAATTTTTGTCAAAACAACTCAATTTGAGCATGAATTTCATATTTCATATTTCATATTTCAAATCAATTGTATCTTATGTAAATTTTAGAAATAACAATAAATTTTGTACCTAATGTTCAAGGCTCTCTTATATAAATCTTAGAAAAATAATCATAAAATTTCATTTCACATAAATTATCAGTCTACCATCTATAAATAACTAATACATGAAAGTAAATATATTTACTCTAATTTTTTTTTTTTGGAGAAAAAAACTATTTTTAATTGCATAGCACAAATTTAAATTACTATGTTATTGGTTACACAAACATATACACATATATTACATGTCCTTAGAAGAACTGAGGATATAAATTGTTAAGATTAATATAATTAAAAATAGGAACATATTTATTTATTGAATTCATAAATATTTATATATGGACTTTAGTTAGCTTAACTGGTAAATTCGTTTGTTGTTGAATAGAAATTTAGGTTTCAACTCTGCCTGTACCAAAACAATTTGGTCTATTAGCTTACTAATAAAAAACAATCATCATAGAGCAGAAACTATAGATTGATTCTATTATACTTATAAAAAAAATTCATAAAAATTTTATTACTTCAACTAATTTAAGCAAAATTAATTTTTTTAAATTTTTATTGCATATGTTTTTAAATTTTCTTTTACGTTTTGATTTTTGTCAAAGCAACTAAACATTAGGGAAAATGTCATATTTCAAACCCTCAATTAGTAAATATGTACATTTGTAATAATTAAAAATACTACTATCTCACATTTTCATTTCAATAATATAGTATATGAATTATTTTATTAATAAATGTACAATATATGCATTTATCACGAAAGATGTAAAAGTCTTGCCATGTTAAATAGGGTAATTCTTACATGCTCCAGAAGCAATGCTCTCTCCTCTCACACAAGGGGTGGGCCCCATGGTGGGACCTACATGTGGAGCCCACCTCTAATGTGAGAGGAGGGAGCATTGCTCCTGGAGCACCTAAGTATTTCCCTGTTAAATACGGCTTGTTAAATCGTACATGTGGTCCAAGTGGTACCTCCCTAGGTACTGAAGGGAGGGAGGGGGTTGTAGTCGCAATAGCCGTAGGATCATTTCTAACCAATCAAATCAAATAAAAAAGAGGCCGGTTAAAAGATGTTAGGGTACATTTTTTTTACACCTAATTTTATATAAGTACCACATATTTATTTTCAAACATCACTAATAAGTTATTGGGTTTTCACAAATATTTTTTGCCCAATTATTATGTTAACCACAAATATTTAATATCTTATTATCTAAATTAGGTCATAATATAAACTATCACAAAAAACTCATATCTTATCAAATTTTATTAATATTATTTATTTAAGCCCAAAACATGCCCTATGAGCCCAATACACACATCTCATTCTATTTAAAGCCTAAAAATACTTATGCTTGGCAATATTTGAAAAGCCCATGATTCAAGTCCATGGAAAAACAATTTTATCAATGGAATTCAAATCCATAATCAAAGCCCATGCTTTAAACCCATGGCAAAAACAATTTTTTCAATGGAATTCAAATCCATAATCAAAGCCCATGCTTTAAACCCATGACAATTTATTTATTAAAAGCCCAATTTACATTGACAACATCAAAAGTCCAATTCTCATTAGCAATATTTAAAATCCAGTTCTCATTGGCAATATCAAAGCCCAGATCTCATTGGCAATATCAAAAACCCAATTTATGTTGGCATTATTAAAAACTCAAGCTAACTACTTGGCACTATTTTATCAAAAGGTCAAGGTTATTAATACTTGGCAAAATACTATATCATATTATTTCACTTAAAAATCCAATAATGAACTATACTTTAAGTTCTTAAACCTACTACTATAATATTACAAGCCCATGAAATCTATGGCAATTATCTATTTTCAAAACCCATGGCAATCATCTTATAAAAGCTCATGGAAAGTTATGATTATCTTAAACCCATGACATTTGTTTATTTATACCATATTATAAATTCGTGGAATTTATATAAGAACCCATGGTCATTATTTATCTTATACATTCTTAATATCTATTTCCAAAACTCATGAGAATTATTCACCTTATTATGATTATCTATAGAAAAACCCATGAGAATATCACATTATTCCACTATATTGATTGTTACCATATTTTATTTGAAACTCATGGATATTATCTCTATTTAAAACCCATGGTAAATATTATTCTCAAGAAATATTGGAGGTCATTATTTAAAATCCCCAAAGAAAATATCATTTACAAAATAATCCATGACAAAAGTTATGAGAAACTATTCAAATTATTATTTAAAACCTATGGAAATTAATACTCAAAACCTATCATAAATATTTATTAAAATTCATGAATACATTTCATTTTTACTAACAACTAAAGCCCATGTGGAATAAAAATCCATGGCAATATATAGTAGTTTTGTCCATTTTGTAGAGCTCCCTCATGGCCAAACCCAACATAAAGTCTCAATCAAAACAACCTATTTGTGCAAACTGACCCAGCTGGAGAACTCCATTTAGTTTTGCCTTCCATTGGAGGTCACCTCAAGAAGCAACTAAGCTCTCAAATCAAATTAGGAGCCAGTCACCTATCTTAGCAGCCCCTCTACCACTGCCAATCATGATCTGAACAACACTAGAGGCTAGGCTGACACCTAGAAGCTAATGGGCAATAAATATCCTTCTTCTCCAAGTTTTGACCAAGATCTCCAAGCTCATGAAATCCTCAACTAAATAGTTTATTTTATTACTAAAAATGTATGTAATTGATTTATGAACCAAGCCCATGAATCCTAAAGGGGATATTTGGGAACATGTAATTTGGAGGACATAAAGGGGTCTCCAGCAAAACCTTCTAAAGTGAGATTAAACTTTGACACCTTTGCTTTGGGGTGTTGAATCCTACTTCCTATGGTCCAAATCTCAGTTGCAGTATTAGGATTCCTCCTTAATACCTACCTTAATCCCATTGGTTGAACACAATCTCAGAAATTTTAGCATTTAATGCAAGATTACCCTAAATACTTACCATGTGTCATATTACCTAAAGTAGCAAAGCAGCCCCAAAAGCAAATCTCCTATTTATGGTCAAATCCTAGGATAATTAAGTTTGCTATTCTGCCTCCTGATCAGTCCTACGTTTTTGGACTTTTGCTAATTAATACCTCCCTAAACTCCACTATAAAATGGTAAGCACATTAGCCCACAAAACACACACCAACCCCTCTAAAATTTCTAATTTTCTTGTCACTTTGCTTGTGGTTCAACTCTCCCCAAGCTCATAAATCATTCTCCTTAGCCCACACTCACTTAGCCTCAGACATTCCCTTTCCTTTTTTGCATATTCCAAGCCTATAAATGCTTCCTAATCAATCACAAACAACCCTTTACTCATTAAAGCTTTAGCTTCAGCATTAACTCCATCACACCACCACAAGCTTACATACCCAATCACTCAAAATAGCCTACACTACCCCACTCATGCCACATATAAATATATATATATATATATATATATTCCAAGAACATTTGTTGCACCGAGCTAGAATCTTTCTCTCCCTTCATTCCATCCTAATTTTTCCTCTTTTACTTGTAATTATAAGGCCTTTAATCCTTGTTTATAGCTATTATAATGAAGGTCATTAAATCTTGGACATTATGGAAGTTTTCCCTTATGTTGTCTTAATAATAATGAGGAAAATATATAATTTTTATCATGTAAACACACTTATTAATCTGTCAGATGTCTACCACTGGAGGTCTGTCATATTCACTGCTGGACCATTTTTCCTCTTGTGTACTTGTTATAATGGGCCCACTTTTATATTAACCAACTATGGAAGAAATGCATAATTTTTACTATGCAAATACATTTATTAATTTTCCAAACATTTACTGTTAGATGTTTTTCTTATTTACCGCTAGACTATTATTTAAACACTCATTATGGTAAGCCATCCTTTGTGCTAGCTTATCTTTGTAGGAGGTATTTTGGTATTATAATATTTGTTGGATGCAACCCGGACTTTGAGCAAAATGGGCCTTTCACACTTCACCGATAGCCTTTGGGCCATATTCCAAGCCCAAGGTCGAGTCTCGGTCTTGACTTCCCAAATATCATGTGGGCAACAAAAAAATGCCCCCGACAAAAGATAAGATACCACTTTCTAATGAAATATTGGTTGTTAGTGTGAGACAAGGCATATAAAGGACAATGCTTGGTTATAGCCAACAATTAACAATAGGTAGGTGATATGTGTTATTGTTGTATGCAATGCACAAAATTTACTAAACTACTTAAGTGATTGAATAAAATAGTGATTACACATGATGGAGATATATATCATGATAGAGACATATATCATTCTCCCTTTTTTTTTTTTTTTGGGAATATCATTTTCCTATTGTTGGTTGTAGCCTAAGACTACAATCAAGTTTTAATGATATAATAAGATAATAACTATACAATAACTCATCATATTCACTAAAAAAATCCAAAATTTTTAACAAAATTAGTAAGTAAAAAAAAAAGTATAAAATAATCAAATTAATATTAAATAATAATACTAATAATTTTATAACAATTTTTATTATTTTTTATAACATAGTTAAATTAAAGTTGGAGAATATGATAAGTTATACCACAAAAATGGTATAAAATAAGTTCCTAAGAGAGAGATTGAGATGCAGAATAAGTCGCTCTCTTGAAATGATTCACACTCTCCCCCAATAGTATTACTATTATAAAGAGGTTGTTGGCATGCCGTTCTCAAGATACAACAAACCTAGTCATCCATTGTACACCTTACAAACCTGCACAAATTTGTAACTTAGAAGTTCCATCAATACTAAAAAATAAGAAGGGTTTTATTTTTGTTGGTTTAATGAATGAAAGGATGTAGGAGAGTAGGTAGTTCTGTAGTTATGGAAAGAGTTTAAGAAATAGCTTTTTTTTTAGTGCTTAAAAAAATGATGAGGAATGTTATGTCCTTAATATTTTTACAGCATTTTCACAATAAATTCTAGATGATGGGTTATATTACTTACTATTAGTGGTGGGTAAGAAAATAAATTTGGTGTGGTTCAGATTAAAATCAATAACAAAATGTCATCTAGTTAGGATTTGTTATGAAAATGTTGTGGACATAACACTTCTAAAAAATTATATGGATTAGTTATTTATAAACTTTGGAAGAGAAATAAACCTAAAGTTTTTTTTTTAGTGGAAAGAGAGGGTATTATTTAATAAACAAGAAGCTTAGTACAACGTTGTGTAGCTCGTATATGGTGTACCCCGCATATATGCCAAGTACAACGTATAATTTTCAGTCCAGAAGTCATCAAAGACCAATGGCTATTAACGAAAGGGCCAGATTGCACCCCCTAGGGGTACGTATTTGCAACATGTCCCATATATATTGGCATTTGACAAAATTAAATAAATGAAACATAAGTTTAGGTCATAAATCAATGCTTACTTAAATAACTTAAGTAATAACTTGGGAAGAAATTCTTAGAAGGGAGACCCAATATATACCTAGAGAAATTATATGGTTCTTATGATGGGCCACGTTACTTGTTCACTATTCCATTAAAAAACTCACACCTGTTTAAAATTGTCAAGTCAATTTACAAAAATATATATATTTAAACATAAACTAATTTTCTTGTTATATTAATTCAGCAATTTTAAAAAAGTGAGAGTCTTTTAGTGGAATGGTGGACAAGTGACGTTGTCCACTATGAAAAAAAAAAAAAAAAATCCCCCAACATATATAGTGATTATAATAGAAGTGACTGCACTTATCTTGATTATACTTTTTTTTTCCATGTAAATCCCATATTTTACACAAAATAATAATAAAAAATAGAGAGAATTTTCTTTCATTCTCAAGGAATACCCACTTTTTCTTTCTTTTTTTCCCAAACAAAGAATGCATCTCTGGAAGAAACTTACAGCACTACAACTGAGGTTCATGATTTGATATTATTAACTGATGTCCCACCCAATGTGCAATATAATTTGAAATATTTTATAAGAAATTATCTTATAAGCTTATAGCTTATATATAATATTCAAGGATCAAATTCAATTATATTACATATGATAACGAGAGAGAAAGTGCAAATTGTTAGAAGTCTAAAATTGTAGAAAAAAATCTAAAAAAATACTTAGAAAAACTGAATGAGGTAAAGCATAAAAAAGATGTATTAGTAGTAAAGTTAAATAAAGACCATAATAAGTTGGCTGAAAATTATACATGTTATAAGAATGATTCTCTTGTGGGCAAGATTAATGGCTCGAGAGTGGACTAAGCTAGCTTAGGTATTTGAGAGCATTTCCATTAGGTTAGTTAAATGTTAGTTTAGCTAGGAAATATAACTAAATTCCGGAAAAGGACCATACATCAGCCTCCATAAACTAGCTTTGAGAAATAACATATTTACAATACATCAATTGAGGTTACTATTCATCAACAATTGATTTTTATATTAATTTCTATCCCTCTTTGACATTAACGATTTTTATATTGATTTATACCTCTCTCTCTCTCTCTCTCTCTCTCTTATAGGTTTGACGAGTTTGATGCTTTGGAAAAAGAAAGACACAACTGATTTTTTTGACAAATTTTTATATTTTTCATGAAACGGGTATTAAAACTTGTCTAAAATAGTCTATTAATAAATACTATAAAAGTACCCATTAACTGGTCATTAATATATATATATATATATATATATATATAAAGTTCAAGTTACACTTGGTGTAACTCTAAATAATGTTACACTAATCAATATTTTTTAATTGTATGTAAATTTTGATAAATCGACCGTTGGATTACATTATCTTTATATATTCTTTATGCTTGCGAAATTTCAAAGTAATGAAAGATCAATAATGATGTCATCTATCAACTATATAAATTCAAGTTCTTTTTGTTTAAAATAATGCATGAAAGATGAGTTTATGGATCGAATGGTAAATAACATCCGATTGGTATGAAAATTGGCATGCATATTTAGAATATATAGAACATATAATTCAACGGTGGAATTGAATTTTCAAAATATAAATTTATTAACTAGTTATTGGGTAGTGTAATATCGTTTAGAGTTACACCAGATGTAATTTAAACTCATCCCTATATGTGTGTGTGTGGGGAGGGGGGGGGGGGGGGATTTTTTAATAGTATGTTGTAAGACTACATCTTTTTACCCAAATAAGCCATGGTCTAGATATGGGGGGAAATTGAGTTTTAACCACGGAAATCTATTAGAAGGGTGCTTAAAAGATGATGATAAATGCAGTGGGGCCGTGACTAGCTAAGGATTGGTGTTGATCAATGAGATACCAATCGAAATTGTGGGTTGACCTAGGGAAATAGTAATGTTATCTTTAGCTTCATCATATTCTTCAGTTTTATTCTAAGCATTCCATTTAAATTGAGGTAGAGTAGAGTAAAATTGCCATAAAATTAGTTAATTTTCAACCAACTCTACTCTACTCTCCTCCACTCCTCCTCTTCCCCCTCAATCCAAATAGGCAATGAAGATAGATGATTTTGCTATCTACTATCTAGGTAGATAATGATCTGTTGGTAGACTTCTAATTAGCTACCTTAGGATTTGATACAAAACCTTGATGAGCCTCCAACAAATTTATATACTTGATTTTTTTTTTTTTAATACCAGTTACGGCTTGCATGTGCTTGCCGTGCAATAAGAGTAATGATTAAGGTCAATTCTAAATTTTATTTATATCACAAAATGAAGATATAAATCATTTGATTTTTAAAGTACATAGAGATTTACACTAATCAATAGAGACATTAATTTTAAGAATTTTGATAATTATGTTATAAAAAGTTAATCTCATTCGTACAAGAATTTTGATCACGCACAAAGTTAGGGAAGCTATTTAACATATAAATATCTATTTTACTATAATAGTTTTTTAGTATTTATTTGCTAAAGGCAATATATCCACTCAATAAAGACTTCTAAGAATAATAACGAATATCATCATCTTCTAACAAAAAGCAATTGAGTTTTACTAAGAAAAAAAAAAGGATAATAAAAGGCATGTGTCATCGAATTTTCCATTAGATAATATATAAGTCTCAAAAATTTAAACCTAGAAAATCAATGGTTCTTTAGATAACAAATAAAACACCTTATATTATCATTCCAACTTTACAAGCATTATTGCCATATCTAAAACTCAAAATACATGAAGAAATTTTTTGGGATATTAAAATTTAGTGGGAGTATTTTAGACATTATACAATAAAATATTTTAAGAATCATAAACTTTCATTAGGGTTTAACTAAGAGAATCACAATATAATATATTTGCTCTTTTTCAAAATATTAAGGGAAAATTTGCTTGATCTTAAAGTTAAAGGGAGAATTGTAAACTACCCCAAACATAAAGGATGAAAAGTTTTTTTATCATAAGTTTTATTTATTTATTTTTGTGTAAAACTATGTGTTTTTACTTAAAATGGTGCATAAAGGAAAAAAATACAAAAAGTCCATCCAAAAAAATTGTATGTGAAACAATAAATTTCGGCTTAACAACGTTGACTAAACCAATAAAAAATTTCTAGAAACACAACCAAATGGCACAATATTTTCATAATATCTTTATAATTTTGTAATATTTTGTTTTGACTTATAAAGAATTGATAGCTCAGCAATTTTGAAAATATTTTGACAAAAACAAGATGTCTTAAGATTTTCACAAAAGAAATGTTATGTTCACGACATTTTCATAACAAATTATAAGTAGTAAGTTGTTATTGGTGAGCAAAACAGTACTTTCATTAGCAAGTTTAAATTAAAACCAATAACAATTTACCACTTATGGTTTGTTATGAAAGTGTTGTGAAAAATGTTGTGAGTGTAGTACTTTTTTTTCCACAATAACTTTACTTTTAGTAATGGTTGGTTCCAATATGATATTTTATTATTTTATTTTGACCTATAAGAAATTAACACTTTTTTCTCAAAAAAAAAAAAAAAGAAATTAACACCTCAACAATTGTGAAAATATTGTGCCAATTTGTTGTGTTAATATTTTATTATTTTGTGAAACATTGCGAATTGAACAAACCAAAGATAATGTAGCAAAACTATTGTAACTTTACGCTTTAAAAAAAAAAAAAAAAAAAAGTTGCCAATGAAACAAAGCAAGTTGAACAAACCAAAAATACTGTAGGTTCAAGCCATTCACTCTTTTATATATAGAAAATATAATAAAATAAAATAAAAAACCAATTGGTGTACTTGAGAAGAAAAAAAATTCATCTCACCAGATTGACCAAATGCCTTGAATAAGTATAAAAGGTTTTTTAATAACATTAGAATGAGTTCAAGAACTTGACTAAACCAAAACACATAAGGAGCTACTGTCTCTTTTTATATAGTTAATAGAAACTTTTTGGAGAATCCATCCAAAGGAGTTCTATTGAATATAAATATAAAAACTAGCAAAGGAAACATCACGAAATGCATATAAGGAGCTACATTGTCTGTAATTTCTTTCAGTCACACCTGCACCTGCAGTAGTTCATCCAAAATTTTTGCTTTTTTGGCTAAAGCACGGCGTTGCTATTGCCTTTCACATAAGGAGCTAACTCTTTTTTTCTTTTTCTTTTCAAGGGCATAAGGAGCTACTTGATGATATTGTTTTGGGGGAATATCTATAGCAGTTTGACTTTGAAGCATATTAATTACATTTAGGAGAAAGAATACTTTGACTTTGGGACATTCTCATTACATTAAGGGAAAATAATAGTTTATGGAGGATTATAGTGTTATTTAAAGATGGAAAGTTACTAGATAATAAATCTTACTGTTGGTGCAAACACAATATCTGAGACAATTCATGTTAGCCCATTAATCATCACAATTAAAAAGAATAAAATAGTCTCTCTCCTTTTCAATGTAGGATTAAACATTTTCACAACTTCTCATCGTCCATATTCACTCTTACATCTTTACATTTATATTGTAACATTTATTCATTTTAATTATTTAATATTAAAATGCCCCAACACTTACATCTCACTCAAAAAAAAAAAAAAAAAAAAAAACTCTTACTTTTATTACTATTAATTAAGAGTAATATTACAGACACAAACTATTTTACGACATTTTTATAAACTGCTGATGCGGTTTTAGTATTTTCTAAATAGTTATTGTAAGTAAAATGTGATGTTAGTAATGGGTCCATATTAAAACTAGTAAGAATTTGCAACATCAGCAGTTTGTAAAAATATTATAAAATAGTTTGTGTCTTTAATATTATTCTTTAATTAATATTCGACTAAGGTATTTGATGTAAGTTACTATTTGTGAAGTACCTGTTTTGACATGATATATGTCAACGTCTTTTGGGCCAAGCATGCAACTTTTGTCAATGTTTCATTTACTCAGCAGTTTTCGCCCTCATATAAGTTGTATGATATGATAAAACATATACGTTTTATGATTTTAGCAATACTCACATACTAAACTGTTTTTCATTTTGGAGTCCTACCTGGGTTATTCTGATTTTTGACTTGAATCATGACATTTTTCGAATTAGTTTGGTAACCTAGACTTGTTTTAAACACATGTGCTAGCAACACATTATATGTTTTGTTTTAGTTCAGAAATATTCATTTGTAGTTTAAACTTGGTTAGCTGTGGAGATTGATGCTATTTGTGGCTATTCATGGGGTAATAATATATGATCACCTATTAGTCACCAGTGTAATTAGACCGTGCCAACAGGGGTTTAAATAAGTTGGCAATATCTGCTCATGGAGAAAGCATCTTATACATCAGATGTATATAAGAATTTTGCTCACTCACGGGATTGTACATTCAATCCGCCGGCCACATGGCCACATGTTAACCATGTTCCATTTGATTTTATGCATACATATGTATATTTATAATTTACTCTATTTGTTATCTGTAGAATATTTTGTTAGACTATATTTCTAACTAGTCTTCTTCTTCTTTTTTTTTTTTTTTTTTTTTTCTTTTTTTGGAGAAAGTTCTAACTAGTCATTTGAGAGAAATAAATTTGTTTGTTATTACCTTATATGATTTACCTTATTGGTATGGTATCTATCCACATTTTCTTTGATGGAATATACATAGCTTGGGCCTTTCCTATTTGACACTATGCATTGTTACTAATTCAGCTTTTGAGCTCAACCTTAAGGGTCCGTTTGGTTGGAAAAGTGAAAAAGTGGGAGGATAGAAAATATTTAGTTTTCCCTCTTGTGTGTTTGGTTGGAGGGATGAAAAAGTGGGAAAGTAAAAAACTCTTTTGTTTGGTTGAAAAGAAAAGTGAGAGGATAGAAAATGTAATTTATATAAATTGACTATTATACCCTTGTTACATAATAAGTAAGAAATAGATTTATTTGTACTTATTAAATAATATAAAATTTACTAATTGTAGGGACACAAAATCTTTAACGGCCCAACAACGATGTTGGGCTCGCGCACGGAAAGTCCCTCACAATAATATTTGTAGAGAGTGGGCTTGAAAGGCCAGCGTTGGATCTCAAGGCGACATTTCGGGCCGGACTATAGGTGAACCAATATGAGAAAGAGCTTTGGGCTGGGTATTCAGGCCCTTCAATCTTGTATATAGGAGGATTTGGCTCCTCGGATCATGTCCGAGGAGCGATGGTGCTGTCCCCGGTTACCCGTCGGAGGGTTTTTTTATGTGGTGTCCAGCGTATATCATCCAGGCATTCTCTTTCATCAAGTCTTTCTCCAGAAGCTAGATGGGAGAGAGCCCCCCCCTCTTTTTTAGTCACATAACATTCTCTTTTATACTAGCTTACGTTCGTTGTCCTTCGTCCACGTGTAGGGTCGATCTTTCCAGGACAGATATCCGTCCCATCAGTCTAATCCCAAAATTGCTGGAGATGATCCATAAAGCCTAAGATCCCGGCTCTGTTAGGGGCAGTGTCATGTCAGGGAAGGGTATTAAAGACAACTTCCCCAGGATATTTTCTGATCTTTCTAGCTTACTCGTGTTCCATTTCTATCCATGAGGTTTTGGGCCTGCCGAGGACGAAACCGTCCTCGGATGTGTCGTCGGGCCACTTTTTATGTTTCCTAGTTTCGAGCTTGGGCCTGGCCTCCTTCAGTTTAGGACCGGTGGGCTTCCCATAAGCGTGTGGACCGGACCCATAAACTATTGGACCCCACACTAATAATTATATTTTTCAATGAGAAGTATTACGTCTACAACATTTTTCGCAATACTTTCACAATAAATTATATGTGGTAAGTTATTTCTGATTTTAATTTGAACACATCACTTAAATATTTTTTTCATCCATATTAGTTAGTAACAACCCACCACTTAAAAATTATTGTAAAAATATTGTAGTAGCATTTCTCAATTTCTTATTCTTTATTTTCTTTTTTCCTTATCTTTTTTTTTTCATACGCTCCTTTTCTTTTCTTTTTTCTTTTTCCTCTTTTTTTCTCCTCCACACCTTTCCCTTGTTTCTATCTTCACTTTTCTTTTCTTTTTTTCTTTTTCCTCTTTTTTTCTCCTCCACACCTTTCCCTTGTTTCTATCTTCACTTTTCTTTTTTTCTTTTTATCTTCACTTGTTTGGAGCTTTATCCTCTTATCTTCACTTTTCTTTTTTCTTTTCTTCTCCTTTTCTTCTCTAGCACTTCGTCTGGAGCTCTATCTTCAATCTTCACTTTTCTTTTTTCTTTTCTTCTCTAGCACTACGTCTACTCCATAGCATTCAAGAAGCACCACTACATGTCCTCTTCCTATTGAGGCTCAGATGGGTCAGTTTTGCTCTTCTTCTTTTTTTCTTTTTTGATTAGTTTTAAAATTTTGATTTGAGTTTGTATTTTGATTGAGAGCTCCATCAATTTTGTGCTTCACCATCGTGCTCTCTGTTTTTTTTTTTTTTACTTGATTCTAGAGGGCATTATGGTAAAAGTGCCGGGAGAGCATTTTCTCTTCAGGCTTTTCCTCCCGATTTGGGAGGAAAAAATTTGTGGGCCCAAGAGAGAAAATTTTCTCCTGGATTTTCCTTCCTCTCTATTTTCTCTCATTTGCCAAACAGTGGAAAACACTGTTTTCCACTCTATTTTCCTCCCTATGTTTTCCATCCTTCCTAAATTCACCCCAATCAAACACAGTGTAAGTTTAAGCGTTTGTTTGAGATCAGCTTATTTTGCTGAAATTGAAAACTTTTTGTTAAAAATACTATAAATAAAGATAAAAATTAACTGAAATAGTATAGTGAAACTCATGAATAGTACCAAAAAGTGCAGTGGGATCTATGAATAGTAGTAAAAATAAGCTGAATAGTAAAATAAATTGACAAAATTAATCATGCCAAATGGACACTAAGTGAGTGTTTGAATCAGCGTTTGTGGATCCACATTCACTTTTTCTTTTCTTTTTTTAGCACATGAACAGTAAAATCACATGAATTTACTGTGCAGGAGACAAAATGTGATTCACGCACTGTTCATGCATTGTTTATACACTGTTCACGGGTCCTACAACACTATTTACACATTTAAAAATTATTTTACTATATTGTTTTCAGTTTTTAGTTTTTAGTTTCAGCAAAAATAAGTTGTATCCAAACGGATCTTAAGTCCAAAGAACGGGCTCTATCAAAATTCCAAAGTCTTCCCCTATACTTCTAGTGAATGATGGCTTTTCCTATGTCCCATATTTCATCTTATACCCTGACCCATTTAATATTTGAAATTATTTCTTTTTAATTATTAAATATAATTAAAAATAATAATATTTAGTGTACAAAATTCCTATTTTTAGGATGTCTACCATCTTTTATTTTGTTTTTAAAATGATTTATTTATTACTTTCTTGACTAATCTCACTTATTTTTTGGAAAAAGAAGTTGTTTCATTTTGTTTTACGGTAGATTCCCGAAATTCTACTTGTAAATTCATGGAATTCCTTGTAGATTCAAGGGTTTTTTTTTTTTTTTTTTTTTTTTTCCTTGAAACAAACATATTTTGTTTTTGTGACTTTAAACCTATGTTAGTTGGTATCATAACCTTGTTCTTACCTTGGTTTGGTGGCTAATGAACATTCTAGTAGTTGTTCCGTGATTGATAGGTTGAAGTACAAGTTATTATAGGGGAAAACATTTCTTCAACTTCAACAGTAGCAAGTATTATGTGAACTATAGCAAGCAATCACTACGATTCTTACTAGAAAACCCTCCCATGGCAACACCAGTTAGCCTATTTAAGGGCGCATTGTTAAGTTTAATAAAATTTCATTTTTTTTAATGGAATAATGTGTAAGTTGGATTTCATTGATTGAATATTTGATTTGGAGGAATATTTCATTAAGAGATATATGTCTAATGAGTTGGACATTAATGTATCCGAATATGAGATAGTAGAGTGTGTCAAGGTAAGCATCAAATTCGTTCTTGACAAATAATGAAAAAAAAAATTGTTGGTTGATTTTTTTTCACAATTATTATGACATAATACATTATACAATGGTTGATTATAGATTATATAAATTCAGATGAAAGAGGATTTTGTCAAAAAAATCATGACCCATCGACATAATCAAGATTATTATCCGATGAATTATTATAATCAGTATCAAGTTCAAGCTTCATCTATCTTTCCTTAAACCCTCCACAATGAAAAAAGATGAATGGGATAGACCTATGGGCATTACAAATCTAAGCCCATGATTCACCTTTGGGCCTGTAATTTAGACTACAACATGACCCATTGAACAAGTCTAGAAACCTCACCCAAAAAAAAAAAAAAAAGGTTACAGAAGCCTGTTTCTCCAAAGAAATGGGAAGTCTAGGCTAATGAAGCAAAGACTAGTCAGAGCTGTCTCCCATAATCAACGCCCAAATAATAAGGCGCAGTCTCAGTCCAGATTCCAGAAAACATTGACTATGAAGCTTCTTCATAGGACTCAAAAAATTTTATAAAAAAAAAAAAAAAAAAAAAAAAATCAAGAGCTCATTCATTTTTAATAAATTTAAGTAGTTAATACCAATTAAGTCTAAGACTTTTTAAAACTGACAAATTTAGTTGTTAAAAATTAAAACTAGCTTAGTCAATCTCTAAATAGTTAGTTATTTTTTCTTAATTATTTTAGGAACCAAATTAATTAATTTAAAAAAGTCTTAATCTATTGGTATTTGTCCTTGGAAGATGTAAATGGAATTTACCTTCTTTTTTTTTTTTTTTTTTTTCACTCATCCAACGGCCAAGATCACCCCATTAGTCACCTGGTCGTTGGTCCGACCCCTTTGATTAACTCAACTGCTCCTCTTAAAGCTCCAGAGACCCGGCTCTATCAAAAATTCCAAAGTCTTCCCCTGTCCCTCTAGAGAGTGACGGCTATGCCTATGCTCTCTATGCTGTATATCTTTTCTTTTTCTTTTTTTTTTTTTTTTCTTTTTCTTTTTCTGTCCCATACTTCATCTTATGTTTTTTTTTTTTTTTTAATTTAATATAGGGTTTTTTTTTTTTTTTAATTTGAAAATTTTCATTTTGATCCATTAAATTTAATTAAAGGTAATATTTAGTGTACAATATTCCTATTTTTGCAATGTCTATCAACTGATTTTAAAAAAAAAAAATTATGTTCTATAACTTTCTTGACTAATTTTGCCTTTCTTTTTTCTAAGCAAAAGACTAATTTCAATTTGTTTTAATTAAAAGATAGAAAGACCAATCTCAATGTTAAGTGCCAACAAAACATCATCAATTCTTTCTTAGTCTCTTCAATCATTTGTTAACAAACCATGTTTAAAAATTAATAACATATATTAATATATATAAAAATATATATTTTTTTAAAAAAATCAATTATTTTTTCCTTTTCTATAAAAAAAATATTTTCTAAAATTACTTTCTAAGAAATACCTTGAAATTATCAGTTAAAAAAATCCAAATTTTTTTTTTTTCGTTTTCTCCTATATCTTAATTGCTAAAATATAAAAGTGCTATCAGTTAAAAAAATCCATTTTTTTTTTTTTTTCGTTTTCTCCCATATCTTAATTGCTAAAATATAAAAGTGCTAACGCCTAACGGTATGAAAAAAAAAAAACAGAATGAGATTAAAAAAAAATGAAGATTTTCAAACTCGACCAAAATAAAAACAAAAAATGTACACATATTTCTTAACTCAGCACCTTAATTCAGATCTCTCTCGAGTCTTAACACCCAATGACCCAAACTTGATAGACCCAAAGCAAAACACAACACAACTCCAAACTCCACCATGGCCGATCACCAACACCATCTCATCCAAAATCACCACCACCATCACCGTCCTAACCGTATCTCCCTCCCCCAACGCACCACCACCACCACCGCCGCCGCCGGCAATCCCAACACACCCAACACTTCAAGACTCTACCCTGTCTACCCATTCACTCCATCATCTTCATCTTCAACCCCATCAAAACACCGCCTCTCCTCTCTCCCTTCCTTCACCTCCAATTCCAAACCCACCACAAAATCTTCCCTTTCCTTTCTCTTCCTCCTCCTCCTCTTCTCCCTCCGCTCCCTCTATTCCCTCCTCCCTTTCCTCCGCTCCTCCCCTCCTTCTTTCTCTCTCTTCCCTTTCTCTTTCCTCGTCTCCCTCCTCTCTTTCCTCCTCACCCTCGCTTTCTCTCTCCTCCCATCCACTCCTTCCTCTCTCAAAAACCCATTTCACCCAAAACCCCAAAACCAAATCTTTCTCTCTCTTTCCTCCATTTCCCAATCTCAGCTCAGAGCTTTGTTCTTCAAGTCCATTCTTTTGGCCGTGGTTTTTCTTCTCCGATTCCAAGCGCTTCGATATTGCGGCACTGCCGCATTGATTCTAGCTGAATTGTCTGGCAATGTGACTGCCCGTTTCGCTTTCGAATCGAGGGATCAGAATTTCGGTGGTGGGTTTGGTCAGAATCGGATTTCTAAGGTTCGTGGATTCTTGGCTTTGTTTTTCGGGTTGTTTTTGTTGGCTGTGAGTTGGGATCGGATTGAATGTTTTCCATTGTCTGCTTATTCTGTTGAAAAATTTGGTGTTTCGGTGTTTCCTAGAGACAATTGTGTGAGGTTTTGGCCTATGTTGTTACCGTTTGTTTCTGGGTTTTTGGGTTGCTATGATCGTGTTTCGATGAATTCCGGGATAATTAGGCAACTGGGTCAGAAAAGGGTTAGGCTGATTTCATTGTTTTTCACTACAATTGTGCTTTTTGTGCCTGCTGTTATTAGCGTAGTTGTGTTCGAAGCTGAGGGAGATAGTGTTTCCTTTGGGAATTTGATTTGGCCTTTGGCAAACACTGTAGTTTTTGGTGTGCTTTTGAGTGAGAATTATAGTGATGAGAAGTTGGCAAGTTCTAAGGATTTTCGGAGAGAGTTTTTGGTTACATTTCTGTGCACTCTTGTTTTAGAGCTGTTTTATTTTGCTGAGCTTTCGCTTTGGGGATTGTTGCTTTGTGGTTTGTTGCTCTATGTAGCTGTTAGGGAGTTGGATCCTGTTTATTTGAATTATCTTGAATTGGGGATGGAGTCGCCAGAGTCCTTTTCTACCTCGATTATGAAGCCTATACGGCATATTTTGAGTGAGAGGAAGTCACGGAAGATTGCACTTTTCCTTTTGATCAACACAGGGTACATGGTTGTGGAATTCGTTGCCGGGTTCATGAGCAATAGTCTTGGGTTGATATCTGATGCATGTCACATGTTGTTTGATTGTGCTGCTCTGGCAATTGGGCTATATGCTTCATATATTTCACGTTTGCCTGCAAACAATCAGTATAACTATGGACGTGGGAGATTTGAGGTTCTTTCGGGATATGTTAATGCTGTTTTCCTGGTTCTGGTTGGAGCACTAATAGTTCTAGAGTCGTTTGAGAGGATTTTGGATCCTCAGGAGATATCAACTAATAGTCTGTTAACTGTATCAATTGGAGGGCTTGTGGTAAATGTGGTTGGTTTGATTTTCTTTCATGAGGAGCACCATCATGCCCATGGTGGATGCTCACAATCTCATCCTCACTCCCATTCCCACTCCCACACCCACCATCATGATCAACATTCTCATGACCATACTGGACATCATCATGAAGATCATGGAAATCATCATGAATGTATCACTGTTTCCCATGAATGCCATGAAAAATCATGCTCTGACCATGGTGACCATCATGAACACCACAGCTGTAATACTCATGGCGGTGCTGACAGTTGTAAAGACCACATTAATGGGGGACACGATCACCACCATGACCAAGCTCACCAGCATGATCAACATGACCATACTCACCATCATGACCACCATCACCATCAAGCTGATGATGACCATGTCCCTGATGTCCACCATCGTCATCATCACTCTGATGGCCATAATGTGGCAGACTCTCATGGTCAAGGAGCAGGTTCCCAAGCTCATGCCAACTCAACAAAACTTTCATCTGGTAGAGATCAACCACAAAAACACCACCATCATCATATTGACCACAACATGGAAGGAATATTCCTGCATGTTCTAGCAGACACCATGGGAAGTGTTGGAGTTGTTATATCAACCCTTTTAATTAAGTACAAGGGATGGCTCGTTGCTGATCCTGCATGCTCAATATTTATTTCAGTCTTGATTGTAGCTTCAGTTATTCCATTACTCAGAAACTCTGCAGAAGTTTTGCTCCAAAGAGTTCCTAGAATGCATGAGCAGGAGCTGAAAGAAGCTCTAAATGATGTTATGAAGATAAGGGGAATATGTGGTATACAGAATTTTCATGTGTGGAGCTTTACAAACACAGATGTTGTGGGGACACTAAATCTTCACATCTCAGCAGAAACTGACAAGGCTTCTACAAAGGCACATGTTTCTCGGATATTAAATGATGCGGGAATCAAGGATTTGACGTTGCAGGTGGAATGTGTTGGATAATCAGTGTGGTAACTTTTGACCTAGTTTTCGTCATTTGTCGAGAGCATTATACAAGTAGCCCATTTCTTGAGAAGTGAATGTGATCAACATCCTACAAAGATGCTGTTGGCTTGTAGAGAAGTGTGGATCCTCAGTGATGCCCTTAATCTTGGTTCTTGGAAAATAATATATATATTCCAAGGAGTTGAGACAAAATGGCCTGGGTTTTGTAAGCATTATCAACAGATTCATGATGGCTGCTTATAAGATCAGCATGCTTCTTTCCAACAACTCATTAAGGATGATGGATTTTGTATTTTATCAGTTGGTGACATTCTAACAGTCTACAAGTTTTGCTTATATGATAATGCGGTCGTGAAATTCTGCACACATGTAAAGAAATAAGCAAAGGCTGCTGGATTACTTGGGTATTCAACTTTTTTGCTAGAATAGGTATACTTATCTGGTTCATGTCCATGGGCCATTGGATCTTACTGTTCTACTGATGTTGTAATTGTGAGACACCTGTTTTCTTGCATTACTTGTTCTTGAAACACCGTGAGGTGGAATATATCATTGAACAATTTTGATTATACATGGTGGATAATCATTCTATATCAGTTGTATAACATTTATCTTGATAGTACTCACTACATTTTTTGACATTTCTTCTTCTTTCTCCATCCATATCAAAATTAGGCATTGAGGAGAAAAATTTTGTCCTGCCAAGATATTCTGAATAAATTAAAACAAATACATATAGCATACTTGAGATCCGAAATGAAGGCTATGATTGTGAACATCTGAGTAAGACTAATTTAGAATGAATTATAACTTGTAATATTATATTGCTGCCTTGCAATTTTGCAGCCCTTGCTTCAGGTTTTGCAGAGAATGTATGAGACTGAAATTTTATGGCAAGTGAGGCCTATCAACTCTTTTTTTTATGATTTTTATTTTCCGCACCCATGACATAATTTTATATTTTGCTTAGTCTGGGTTCCACCAGGTCGCACCCCATTAAGCAGTTTGGTTAGATCAAACATGTTCTCATATGTTGTACTTTCGATTTTCCAATTGAAATCAATCATATCGTTAATACAATGTGATTTTTTTCAACGGAAATTAAATTTTATTGGTCAATACAATCAATAGTTGAAATCAATTGGGACGGTTACCACTTTTAAGAAATTGTACTTAAATTTTATCTTCTTGAGAAAAAAGAATCCTTTTCTTGGGCTTACTTGGAAGTTGGGTCTGAATTTGGGCAGTACGTGGTTTGGCTGGGCTGGGCTTCATATCTACATCTAATTGCCTAACTTTTTAGTTTTTAGTTTTTACCGCCATAACCAAAAGCATGTAAGACGTGAACATATCTTAACATTATTACAAAAAAGTATCAACATTTCATACAGTGGCATTTGGAGTTTCCTTTGATGAAATAAAGTAAGTTATGGTCCCCTCGTTTTAACTTTTAAGAACTCAAAATATGACAACAACCCACAATAATAATGAACTCTCGTTGCTTATTAGACTATTAGTTAGTCCCTGTGACACCAACAAAAAAAAACATGCATAGTAAGTCCACTTGCTGAGTTCTTGTGTAGCTTGCCATCATGGCCATCCAAATCCCTTCACGCCAGCTCTTCATCGATGGTGAATGGAGAGAAACTGTTCTCAAAAAACGGATTCCGATCATTAACCCTGCCACAGAAGAGATTGTTGGTTTGTGCTAATTCTTTTCTTAGTTTTCTCTTTTGTAATTCATTCATTTTTTTTTTTTTTTTTTTTTTTTTTTTTTTTTTTGTTGAACAGATTTTTCCACTGATCTTTTTTCTTCTTACTGTTAAGTCTGTAAGGCATGTTAATGTTCTGTTGCCTCATTACTTTGCAAATGAGATTGAGTCTTTATTGTGAAAGATGTAATGATCACATGTACCATGGATAAACTTCTAGTAAACTTTTACTTGAAACAGAAAAGTGTGTACTTGAGCTTATTGTGTGTTTCTTCAAACCACATGAATATTTTTGCTAGAAGATCTTTCTTAATGCATGACCATGAATAGTGAAATCAGATTAATTTCTTAGTTCTTTTTTTATTTCAATCATCTAATATTGTGTTTTCATTAGGGGATATACCGGCAGCCACTGCTGAAGATGTGGAGATTGCAGTGGATGCCGCCCGCAGGGCTTTCTCTAGGAATGGAGGGAAAGATTGGGCTTCTACTTCTGGGGCTTTTCGTGCCAAGTTTCTTCGTGCTATTGCTTCCACGGTATTTGATAGCTATTGTTTTCCATATGGAAAAACATGGCCTTTCTTCTGGAAATTCCTTTTACCATTATAGTTGCACAATCATCTTTGTCAGATGAAATTGGACAGGATTGAAGCCAACTTGTGTTGTTCAAGAGTCTCATGTTTTGCATAAATTGTGACAACTGACATTGTTACATAGGTCCTCCACTTTACCACTTAAATTATTCCTTTGATTACTGTCTAATTAGTTATAATCTGGGAATTTTCTATATGTTAAAGGTTTTGCAAACCTCTCTGTTGAGTCCCTATATTATATGCTGCAATGAAAATGAAAATTGAATTCAAATTTCTCTTCAACATGTCATGTACATGTACATATACTTATAATCCTAACTTTGGTAAACAGGGTTGGTGTGTATGATTGTATGTTGTTGGCAAACCTCTTAGAAGTCACACAGGTTCATATTTTCCACATGATCATTTACAAATCTGGTTTGCATGGGAAGTGTAGGGATCAACCCATTGCCACAAACAAGGCAAAAGTTAGGAGCTTGAGAAATCTCCTTTTTCTTTCAAGTTTGAAAAGCTATGGATAGATTCAGGCCAAAAGAAACTACAAATATATATGCTGTTTCCGACTTCTGTATGGTTGCAGTGCTATTGATACTTCAGTCCCATTACAGAAGTTCAGAAAGATGTTTGAGTTTTGAAATTCCTTTTCTCTTTCTTATAGATTTCATGACTTCCTCTCTCCTTTGGATACAGGTATTGGAGAGGAAGTCTGAACTTGCACTACTAGAACTTGTTGATACTGGGAAGCCCTTAGTTGAAACAGCATCTGATATGGTATATCAATAAGAATGATCTTGGGCCAAGCTTTATGTGCCTTTTTTCTTTCTCCCTTTAATTGGCTACTTCATGTCATTCAGGATGGTGTTGCTTCGTGTTTCAATTACTATGCAGAACTGGCAGAAGCTTTAGATGCGAAGCAGAAAGCTCCTATCTCCATACCAGTGCAATCGTTCAAAAGTTATGTCCTTAAGGAGCCCATTGGTGTCATTGCACTAATTACTCCTTGGTATATGTTATTATGTTATCCTTGTTCCTCTATATAGGTTCCTTTTTGATACCTTCTTATGCTACAATTGAACTTAAATATATTAATTAAGAAACGAGGGGGAAAAAAGAAGGAAAAACAAGAAAAGAAAAGAAAAACTGGTATTAATATTCAATTGCATTCCATTATTGTTTCATATAAAATTCTGGACCAAGACTAATTACTAAAGCTATTATGATTTGTTTCTCCTTTACATACAATGAATTGGGTTGAACTGTTACTGTTGTGTCCTCATTATGGTTCACTTATCTGCCAAGTTTTTGTAGTGTTAATTAGACAATAAATTTTCAATGGTGAAAATTACATATGCAGCCATTTACCTTTGTGGATTTGTCATTTTGCATCCTCTCAAATTATGTAGTGATATTAAGTAACTAATAATATAATATAAAATCAGTTAGTGATCTTCTATGCATGTGTGTGTAGGTGGGTGGGTGTGCTAACAGAGGATTTTTGCCCACAAGTAATTATTATCCAATCCTTCCTATATTATGTAAAAATAATTTGGCAAGTAAGGTTTATGTGTATATTGTGAGCTTTCTTGTTTGTATGATAATAGGTGCATGAACACTTTTAATATTTTTACACAAGAAGCATTTAGTTCCAGTACTCCACTAATATGACTATCAATAGGCAATAGTATTTTAAAGAGGAAATTACGATTTACATCCCCTGGTTTGACTTTATCAAAATTTAGCACACAAAATTTCATTGACCCCCCTAAGATTTGAATAGAATTGAAATAAATAGTGCTCCATCCAAGAACCCCTTAAAGATTTCATTTTAATCCAAACTTTAAGTAGTCAAAATATAACAAGAAGGTTTCGTGGAACTAAATTTTTATAGGGCCAAACCATGAGGGGGTAAGTTGTAATTGAAAGTTTATTAACAAAATTCAAAATCTGTTAATTGGACAAACGCTAACTATTTCATTTTAATCCAAAGTTTAGGGGGTCAAATGTAGCAATGAAAAGTTTGAGAACTAAATTGTGATAGAACCAAACTACAGGGGAGGTAAATTGTATTTTTTTTCCCTATTTTAAAAGTAATAATATCTCTGATACTTCTTACGCTAGTCATTAACCATCCAGCTCAACACTTTTTATCTATTCACTGGTAATTTTAACCCTAATTGAACTCTGACATGGCATATGCCTTTCCAGTCCAAGTACTTCATAATTTCTGTATAATGATGAATTTTTGTGATGATTTTTATTTTGATAACCTTCATGGATCCCCATGAAAAGATATTGACTTTTATGAACTACGGCTGATTTTTATTTTTTGTGTTGAAGGAACTACCCCCTTTTGATGGCTGCTTGGAAGATTGCTCCTGCACTGGCTGCTGGCTGTACTGCTATACTGAAGCCATCTGAATTGGCATCTGTGTGAGAAAATTATCTTGTGTTTTCATAAATCTTGCTTCTGTGACCTCTTTTTGTCTACTGACCCAAAAACCAAAAAATACTTTTTTCTTGTTCCTCCTAATTTTATTTGCAGGACTTGTTTGGAGTTGGCTGAAATTTGCAGACAAGTAGATATTCCTCCCGGTGTCCTTAACATAGTGACTGGGTTAGGATCAGAAGCTGGTGCCCCGCTGGCATCTCATCCTCATGTAGACAAGGTCCTGCTGTCACATAGTCATTTCATCTATTCCAAACTTAATGAAATCTTACCATTGCACACCCCAATTTGTAGCACCTTTTATTTTGTATTTCTACCAAAATTGTGATATTAAGTTACATTAATTCTTAAACAGATAGCATTCACAGGAAGTACAGCAACAGGTATCAAGGTCATGACTGCTGCAGCTCAAACGGTTAAGGTATTTTTTATAAATTTTGTTAAAAAGTTATGTTCATTCTCTTGCAGTTTTGCTTATGTTATTTTATGTTGGTTGAGTGGCAGCCTATTTCATTAGAGCTCGGTGGAAAGAGTCCAATTATTGTGTTTGAGGATGGAGACCTTAACAATGGTTAGTGAGCTAATAAAAATTCTGACCATTTATACTTATTTATAAGATTTGAGAAAGTTCTTAGCATATAGCAACGCATTTGATATTTTGAGCTCTAAAGTGTTGTTGCCCAAGCATACTGCCATCATGAAATTGCAGCATTTTCTGATGTTGATATTTGCCTATATATATATATACCCTTTCTGTCACTTGAACAGCTGCAGAGTGGACTATTTACGGCTGCTTTAAGACAAATGGTCAAATCTGCAGTGCGACATCACGTCTCATTGTTCATGTGAGTATGAGAAGCTGACTCTATAATTTTATATATATATATATATATATACTTCCCTTCTATCAAAGACCATTTACCAATTATTTAAAATTTGAAGCACAAGATAAGATTCACTGACAAAGGTCATGCTTACCTAACTTGGAAGTTTTGAGTTACTTGGAGTGTGGAATTCGAGACTAGGCATAAAAAATTGAAAAGTCTCAAAAGTAGAACATATGCTGATTTTTCCAATCTTTCATGTCTGTCAAATGTCGTATTTTTAAAATTAATGAATGAAATCCATTTAATAAATTATAGGAATGGTAATTTAACTAATTTTGAGAGGAGCACCACAAACATGTACCTATCCGAGTCTTCAAGAACCCTTTTTTTCTTTTGCTGAATTAGTCTTCAAGTACTTTGGTACTCGAAAATGTAAAATAGAATTACTTCTCATAGAGTTTAAGTGGGCCTATATTGCATATATAAGTTTTAGATGATTATATTGCCTTATGTTCTCTGGCTTAAGGTCTTTGGATGCTATTGACTAATCAGATTGACATGTGCCTGTGCTGTGGCCTGGGATGGTATGTGGATTATGGAACTGGTTTCCTAGAGATAAAATTCTATATATACTTTTAGTGTTCAAGGGATAGTAACTCATATCACAGGAGGAAACTTTGTGCAGACACAACTTATTAGGAGTATGGGCTTACAGTCTACACCTTAAAGTACTTATTTTGGTCTGAAAAGGCACCTGTTTTGACACCAAACCATGAACAAATTTGCCTATGGCCTCTGGGCACATCAGAACTGCATGAGTTCACTAGGGTAGAGCACGGTCCAAAGTTGGAAGAGATTATGGTCGTGGACTTCTAAAAATAATAAGAATAATTATTATTATTATTATTTGGCATATCCAAGAATGTATATGTATTGCTCATGGTGGTCTAGAAGAATCTTTCCTGGAAGAATCATGGTTATGGTGTATAACTGTAAAAAGTATGGACAATCACATAGTGTTTTGAATCTCTTTTAGGTGGTAAGTTGTCTAGGATTTAGCTATACTTCAAGGGAGCTAGGCCTCCAAGAAAGAGGGGGAAACTAGAGAATTTGATGGTAGAAGCATAGAATCAACTAGCTGATTTCAACAACCTAACCAACTAATGACAGCTCACTAATTAACTGCCAACTAATCTAACTAATCACTGAGTTATACACCACATGCTTAAATACAGTAGGTCACATGCCTATTTACAATCAGCACATGCCAGATCAATAAGGCTGATTCTCCCAGCTTGGCAACTACTGCACTCACTTCACTGATGCACACTACTTCACTGATGTACCTAGGCTAGGCTGTTGCATAACTGACTTGTTGGCATACTAACACTGCTCTGCTGCAATCAGCAATACTCCTGCTATATTAACTTGGCTACTGCAGTACATATTAGCATACAACACAGCATCAACACACTTTCTAAAGCAACACATAGCCAAGGCAGATATGGTTTTAACTTATTGGATTATGTTGCATTAGTTTACATCCTCTAGGGTGGACTCATGCATGTGGCTATTCTCTTGTAAAGAATTCCTGTTATTTATTTACTGATTATCTAACAGGATTTATGCCTGGCACATGCTTGCGCATTTTTCAAATCTAGCCACTGGAAAACGGCTGGCTATATTCATAAGTCAGGTCTAAGTATTTTCTGATATGTTTGCAAAGATATTAATCTGGGTTGATATTCGTCTTTCTTGCCCCTTTCCAGGAGTAAAATTGCCTCTCCTCATAATGGTTTTTGCATATTAGTGGAGTAAAAAAGGAAAAAATGGATATTTTCTTTTAGTTGCCTTTCTCAAGTTCTTCCTTGGTAAGTATCAATAATTTAAATAACCTTCCAACATGTCAGGAAAGCATTGCAGCAGATTTCCTAGTAAAACTTATTGATTGGAGTTAGAACATCAAAATTTCTGATCCCCTGGAAGATGGTTGCAGGCTTGGTGCTATTATCAGTAAAGGGCAGGTATGAGTGCCTTTTTTTTTGGGGGGGTGGGGGGAGTTTAGTCACTCTTTTACATTTAAAACATATTAGGTGAAAAGAACATTAAACCAAATTCTGCAATTTGGCTTCATGTCTATGCCCCAACCTGACCCTGTGGCCCACACAGGCAGATAGTTGGCACCCTTGTACTCCTGTACAACATCAATCTGCATTTGTATTCAAATTGATAGCTCATGGGTTTTTCATTTGAAGCACTGGTCATAATTCTTGTTTAACTCATGTAAGGATTCTTGTCACTTGAACAAACTTAACTAACTATTGAAAGTAATAGACTGTGGAGCCTCACATTCACAGCTCGTCTTTGCCTACAAAGACACCACATCACTTCATAAACACTCCAAAAAGGTCATATCTAAATTAGCACAGTTACTAAGAAATGAACTCTCTCATCTCTCTTTCTCAAACATTCTCGAAAATGAAATTTGTTCTCCATTTTTCTTTAGTACGAGAAGGTAATGAATTTCATTTCAACTGCTAAAAACGAAGGTGCAACCATTCTCTATGGAGGTGGCCACCCTCAGGTAAGAACATTTTCTTTTGTCAATTGTCAATATATGGACTATGCTGTCATCTCATTTGTGTTTTTAATTGAATTTTATGGGGGAAAATGACAGCATTTGAGGAAAGGATTTTTCATTGAACCAACCATCATAACAGATGTTAGCACCTCCATGCAAATTTGGAGGGAGGAGGTGTTTGGTCCTGTTTTATGTGTTAAAACATTTTCTACTGAACATGAAGCCATTGCACTAGCAAATGACACCGAGTGAGTCACTAGTTACCTTCACAGATTTGTCCCAATATTTTGAATTTTGCTTCACAGCCAACAGTTTGGTAATGTCAAAAAAAAAAACAGTTTGGTAATGTCTCTGCTCTTGATCTTTCACAGTTATGGTTTAGGTGCTGCTGTAATTTCAAAAGATCTGGAAAGGTGTGAGCGCTTGACCAAGGTAAGAACATTGGAGTTTCTTAATGCTGCTTGTCCATATATAGATGGAGCATAGATTCTGTTAACTAACCAGGAAAGCAAAAGTACTTTGATTATTTTCTACTGATTTTAATTTTCTTTCTCAAGCTTTGAATGGAGTGGTGCATTTTTTTCCCTCCATAATAAGAATAACAAACTCACGAGAAGGTGAAAGTAGAGTTTGCTGCTGTAACCCTTGTATACATATGACACGGAGAAAGCTTTCTTCATATAGCATCTCAAGATGAAGCAAATCTACGTCATGTGATTATCAAAAAAAAAAATCTGCATCGTGTGTCTCATAAATAACTATGTTTCATTCTATGTCCTACAGGCTCTTCAGGCAGGGACTGTGTGGATTAACTGCTCACAGCCCTGCTTTGATCAAACCGCATGGGGAGGCAACAAGCATAGTGGTATTGGGCGTGAATTAGGAGAATGGTATGACAAGGATTATCATTTTTAATTTTTTATTAGTAATCTAGATGATACTAATTAAAATTATTCTTCTATCACCTTTACTGCATTTACAGGGGTCTGGACAGCTACTTGAGTATAAAGCAAGTTACACATTACATTTCTAATGAGCCATGGGGGTGGTATTCTCCTCCTTAAAGTAGTGAAGAACTTGAAAGAAGCCAAAAGCAAAACTAGTGTAAGGAAAAAAAAAAAAAGGATGTGCTCTACAAATGAAGCGCATTTTATAACTTGTTAGGAAAAAGTTATGAGTTTTGTCTACATTGTTAACGTATATTATGTTATGGGCTTTAGGCCCAGCTAGGTTACTTGTATACACACCTGTACTTATACTACACTTTACTTGTACCGCACACATATGCCTCCTATATAAAGGCACTGATGTATATTATTTGATTTGTGAAATACAATATAATGATTCAGTATTTCTAACATGGTATCAGAGCCACTACTCTGACCTTTTTCTTAGCAGTCTTGTCTTTATTAGTGTGACTTCATTTTCAACAACGCTTCCGCCATCACAACAGCCGTCGTAGCCTCTCGCCGTTGAACCTCCGACGTCATCCAGTTGTCGTCCTTGGGTTCCAGACTTGCAGCCGTCGTCGTTAAGGAGTTTCACACTACACAGACCACTACCCTTTGCATTACTGCTGCAAATATTGCTCCGATTATGTTTGTGAAGGTACCATTGAGATCGTCTTGCGCCGATCTACACACACGTGGAAGCCTCGACACCATCGAAGACTGCACAAGCCTCCACGCGCCTCCACGTGCCATTCAAAGTTTCTGTTCCGCTAATCACACGCCCACACGCTCCCACGCACTGCAACTTTAGGTCACGCGCCGCCCACGTGCCCTCACGCGCCTCCACGCACTCTCACGTGCCTCCACGCACCTCAACCACTCTCGTTGACGTTAGCCCTCGTTGCGCCATTGCTGACGTCACTTTCTTGCGTCAGCCGCTAACGTCATCTTTTGACACTGGGGGTTTGAACGATGACTTTTCAAGTTTGATCGTTGACTTTGACCGGGCCGTTGACCGTTGACTTTTCTCCAGGGTTGACTTTTGCAATCCAGATTCTCGTTACCCAGTTTTTCGTGTAGATTTCATTTTTGCAGACTGTTTTTGCATATTATCTCTAAATGGATAAAAAGGACATTTATCTTCCTCGCCCCATCAATACTATATTGGAGGGGAATAAGAATTACTTATGTTGGTTTCAAGTAATGCGCAGTTTTCTTAAAGTTCGCATGCTCTGGCATTATTATACTGGTGCAATCACTATTCCTATCAAGGGAGCAAGTGAAGAAGATGTTGCCTTTCTTGGTCGCATGATTGAATGGGATAGTCACAACCACATGATCCTCACATGGATTCGAAACACTTCCATTCCCTCCATTTCCAATTTGTTGGGCAGCTTTGATGATGCAAAATCTGCATGGGATATGTTGGCCAAAAGATACTCCACTACTCACGGATCTATGAAATATCAGTTAGTGGTTGAATTGCATCAACTCAAGCAAGAACCAGGGTAATCCATCAATGACTATTATGATCAGTTTCGCTTCATTTGGGACCAAATTAACCTTTCTGATCCAACTTGGGCATGCTCAAAGGATGCTCAGCAATATGCTTCCATTAGAGATGAATTTCACCTCTATGAATTCCTGATGTCACTTCACAAGGACTTTGAGCCCATTCGAGGTCAGCTTCTGAATCGCAGTCCTGCTCCCTCTCTTGATACTTTTGTGAACGAGTTGGTTAGAGAAAAAACTCGTCTTGCAACCCTTCAAGCCCAGAATAAGCTCAATTTTTTTGGCTATTACTCCTTTTACTCCACTCATAGAGCAACCTCAGCAATCAGGTGATTCCTCTAGCTCTAGCAATCGTCACAAGTAGACCAACAAAAAGTTCTGCAACTATTGCAAGCGTCTTGGCCACACCATTGAGACTTGTTACCATCACAACAAATCTACTATTGTTGTTGCTAATACTGAGCCTACTCCGCCAATGGCTTCCATTTCAACTAAGTCCCAATCTTCTGGATCCACTATCAACTTCTCCCCCACTGAACTACAGGAGATCATAGCTTAGGCTGTTTGTATGGCTGGTAATGCATCTCTTTCCACTACCCTATCAGTTCTACCCGGTAAGTCTCAAACTTGGCTTTTTGATTCTGCCTGCTGCAATCACATGACACCTTACTCGTCCTTATTCTCCAAACTTAACCTTGCACCACATCCTCTAAGTATTCATATAGCTGATGGTTCCACCATGCATGGGAATAGTCTAGGTTTTGTTTCAACCTCCAACCTCTCTGTTCCTGGAGTCTTCCATGTACCTAACCTATCCTATAATTTGTGCTCTGTGGTACAATTAGCTGAATTAGGTTATCGCCTTATTTTTAACTATTCTGGGTGTATTGTGCAAAATCCGAGGACGGGGTAGAAGCTTGGGACCGGTCCTAGAGTTGAGCGTATGTTTCCCGTGGACAATCTTCATCTTCCACCTGTTGCTCCTGTTTCTGTTGTTGCTACAGCTGCTGCAGTTTCTTCCTTACCTTCTCTCGCACTTTGGCATTCTCGTCTTGGTCATGCACCATCTTCTCGGGTATAACAGTTAGCGTCTAAGGGTCTGTTGGGTTCTGTGTCCAAAAACAATTTTGATTGTACTTCATGTCAGTTAGGAAAACAGCTAGTTTTGCCTTTTAATAACAGTGAATCCATTTCTAATAGTATTTTTGAGTTAATTCATTCTGATGTTTGGGGACCTTCTCCTGTTGCTAGTATTGTCAGATCTCGATATTTTGTTGTTTTTATTGATGATTATTCTCGTTATAGTTGGATCTTTCCTATGAAATCTTGTTCTGAAATTTTACCAATATACAGCAACTTTGCAAAAATGGTTGAAACACAATTCTCCAAACGTAACAAAACTTTTCGATCTGATAATGCTGTTGAATATACTCAATATGCATTTCAAGCTCTGTTACATTCCTATGGCACTGTACATCATCTAACTTGCCCAGATACCTCTCAGCAAAATGGTTGAGCCGAAAGAAAACTTCGTCATATTCTTGACACTGTTCGTGCTCTTCTTCTTTCTGCCAAAGTTCCTGCCCCATTTTGGGATGAAGCTGCTGTTCATGCAATTAATCGCATTCCAAGCGCTGTCATCCATAATCAGACTCCGTATGAGCGTCTCTTTGGGTCACCCCCTAACTATCATCACCTTCACTCCTTTGGATCTGCTTGTTTCGTTCTTTTTCAGCCTCATGAGCACAACAAACTTGAGCCTCGATCTAGACTTTGTTGTTTCCTTGGTTATGGCGAAACTCAAAAAGGGTATAGGTGTTATGATCCTGTCTCTCATCGTCTTCGTGTTTCTCGTAATGTTGTCTTTTGGGAACACTGATTATTTGTTGAACTCTCTCACTTTCGTTCTTCCCTGACTAACTCCTCTATTTTAGAAATCTTTCCAGATGAGTCTCTTGTTCCTTCTACAAATACTTTTGATCCTCCTTTGGACTTCTCTCCAGATATTTTTGATGCTTCTCCGATACAGGTTGAAGATGAACAGGTTGATGACGAGCTACCTCACCTTGAGCCTGGGTCCCCTACTCCTGCTCCGCCTGAAAATCCTCTACAAGACATTACATCTCGTCACTCAACCCGGGTAAGATCCATTCCTACACATTTACTTGACTATCATTGTTACATTGCCCTTGCTACACTTCACGAGCCTCAAACCTATCGTGAGGCCTTCACTGACCCTTTATGATAGATTGCAATGAAAGAGGAACTTGATGCATTATAACCAAAAACCATACTTGGGATCTGGTTACTCTCCTTCCTAGATAGTCTGTGGTTGGTTGTAAGTGGATCTATAAGATCAAGACTCGCTCTGATGGGTCCATTGAGCGCTACAAGGCTCGTCTTGTTGCAAAAGGTTTCACATAGGAGTATGGGATTAATTATGAAGAGACATTTACTTTAGTTGCTCGTATCTCATTTGTTCGTGCCCTCTTAGCTGTTGCTGCTGCTAGTAAATGGGATCTTTTTCAGATGAATGTAAAAAATGCTTTCCTTAATGGGGATCTGAGTGAAGAAATCTATATGCAACCTCCTCCTGATCTCTCTGTTGAATCAAACAAGGTTTGTCATCTTTGACGTGCACTTTATGGTCTTAAACAAGCTCCACGAGTTTGGTTTGCCAAGTTCAGCTCCACTATCTTTCGCTTGGGTTACACTGCTAGTCCGTATGACTCTGCCTTATTTCTTCGTCGTACTGATAAGGGCACCAGTTTGCTTCTTCTATATGTGAATGATATGATCATAACTGGTGATGACCTCAATGGCATTCAAGAACTCAAGGGTTTTCTCAGTCAGTAGTTTGAGATGAAAGATCTTGGGCATCTCAGCTATTTCTTGGGTCTTGAAATTACTCATTCCACAGATGGTCTTTATATTACTCAAGCCAAGTATGCTTCTGACCTTTTGTTTCGAGCTGGACTCACTGACAGCAAGACTGTTGATATTCCAGTTGAACTTAATGCGCATCTAACACCCTCGGGGGGGAAACCATTGTCTAATCCTTCTCTTTACAGACGATTGGTTGGCAGCCTAGTTTATCTCACAGTTACTCGTCCAAACATCTCTTATACTGTTCATCAGGTGAGCCAGTACCTGTCTGCTCCACGATCAACTCACTATGCCGTTGTTCTGTGCATTCTTCGATACCTGAAGGGCACCCTCTTCCATGGCCTTTTCTACTCAGCTCAGTCTCCTCTTGTACTCCGTGCATTCTCTGATGCTGATTGGGCAGGAGATCCCACTGCTCGCAGGTCCATTACAGGTTATTGCTTTCTCCTTGGTTCTTCTTTGATTTATTGGCGAAGTAAGAAACAAACTTTTGTGGCCCGCTCCAATACTGAAACAGAATATCGTGCCCTTACTAATACCACATCTGAGCTTCTTTGGCTACGATGGCTTCTTAAGGATTTGGGTATATCCACATCCTCTGCTACTCCCTTTTATTGTGACAACCAGAGTGCCATTTATATTGCTCACAATGATGTCTTCCATGAACGGACTAAACACATCGAGATTGATTGTCATTTTATCGATTATCATCTTGTCCATGGTGCTCTCAAGCTTTTCTCTGTCTCCTCCAAAGATCAACTTGCAGATATCTTCACCAAGTCACTTCTTAAGGGATGCACTCGTGATTTGGTTGACAACCTCAAGCTAGTCTCACATCCATCTTGAGTTTGAGGGGGGCTGTTAACATATATTATGTTATGGGTTTTAGGCTCAACTAGGTTACTTGTATAGCACACTTATACTTGTACTACACTTTACTTGTACCGCACACATATGCCTCCTATTTAAAGGTACTAATGTATATTCTTTGATTTCTGAAATACAATATAATGATTCAGTATTTCTAACATACATAATATGTCATGTTTCTACAATTTGAAGCTGTAAAACAATTGCTGAAATGCCTTGTAAATATGAATATTGATATGTGAGACACAAAGACAAAACTAAATTGAAAAAGAAAAGCTTCAAGCTCTTTTTCCTTTAAGCAGCTTAATTTGGGATTTAATATTTCAACCCATCCTGTTTATCAACTTTTTTCGTGCATGCTTAATCTGTACAAATACCTTAAATTAGCCGGAGTTTGTTTGAGCCGATACAGTGGTTGATTAATTACTTTTTAAGTAGCTCTATTTTTGGATGCCAAAACAATCTACTTTCTAACAAAACTCAAGTAGCCTTATGGGAGTATCTAGTCATATAGCATAGTGGTTGATTAACATATATGATAAATCACACTAAAATTAATTTGGCTAAAATATCATTTTCGTCCTTGACTTTCACAAAAGTTCTGAACATTCACTACAACCACTTCATAGGACATGTAACTTAGCATACATTGTTCAAGAAACTCAACAAACAACCATTCAAAATGGAACTTTAGTAACTACTGCCCAAGATAATGTTATAATTCCGTGTGTACATTGTTAAGACAACGTTATAACTTATAATTCCTGTACTTTCATGACATAACATACTCAAAATGTATAGTATCCATGATTATCCATACAATCATAAAAAATATAATCATAAAAAACAACAAGTCATTGCCAATACATTACAAAGTTCATAACTAATATTGCCTACACAAAATAGATAGTATTTTAGTCATCTTGATCCCATTATTGATGTTAAGATATGTGTAACAAAAACTATAGAGTAGACAAACTACATCCTTTCTTGGAGGAATTTCTTTTCCTCTTCCATTATTATCTTCTAATGATTTTTTTTTTTTTGTTTTTTTGAGAAACATTCTGATGATATCTATTTGAATAAAAAAGAGCCACCAGGTCTAACATTGATTATAGCCAATAAATGTTCAGGTTTAATATTTTCATCATTTAGGAATAAATCCTTGGAAGTTCATGTGATAATAATATATTATTAACAAAACTCGAAGAAACCAGTAAATTCAACATCATATTAAAACAATTGTCGCATCTTCCAAAACGTTAAAAACTGAAAATAAATAACACTCCGGTTTGTTTTATATAATGATCTATTCGCACCTTAAATTAAAAATCTCTGCACATTTTGGTTGTCTACTCACATTTTGTGTCCCAGCTATTAAATGGATGGCAGATTTTGTTCCAAGTTCATTACTTTTATTAGAAAACATATAACCAAGCCAATACCAATAACAATAATAGTACAAGTAACAACATAATAATAGGAAAAAATTGCTGAAGAGAATAAAAAAGGTGCTGGATTTTCATCTCACAAAAGAAACTGTACATGTAGTCTGTACAAGAGGACTACTTAAGAGCCACAAAAGTTGGCAGTATGAAACCATCAAAAAGAACCAAGGGAAAATGAAGAGCAGCAAACAATTATAAGTCCTGCATGACCAAAAATGATTGTTCAAATTCAATAGCTAAAATTGCATGGGAGGTGAACCAGAAGTTGTCCTAACTAGTCATCAGGGAGAGAGAGAGAGGATCCACATTGCAAGACAGATGTGGAAAATACCAGAATGGATCAAATATGGAATCATTTGGCATATGGTTTACCGAGAAAAACATATAATCTCTTTTATCTAAGAGTGTATCTGCGATTGCTGCTTCTAAGTTCGTAAATGCAATTAGAAGGTTGTTGGATACCTGTCCATCAGGTTAGGTCGCAAGATCCTAAGCCCATTGAAGGACCCAAAAATAGTGCGTGATCTGCAATATTCACCACCATCTTCCGTTGCAAGTGCACAAAATTTAGCTCGTAAACTTTATGTTCCATGAATGGTAATGAAGATACAACCATCATCAGGCGCTGTCCATCAGAAACTAAACGTTGAACTCCACTTTTTATATCCGTATATGGATCACGTCCTACGTTTAGCAGGGTCACGTGAAGATGAGGACTCATATGTAGTACTCCAATTTCAGCCTCACTAGTTAAAACATATATCTTACCCTTGAAGACAACTGCATCTCGAATCCTCCAATCAATGTTGCCAAAATCAAATCGAGTCCAGTTGGTCTGTGTGGATCTACCAACTTGGAAAACTGGCAGGAATTGGCAAAAGGCTATGAGCACAAACTCTGACACGGGCGGAGCAACAGAAGCTAGGATGACACGAGCAAGGATGACACGATTATAAAATTCTGGAGGTTCACGGAAACGAAGTTCATGTCTTGTAAAAGGATGTAGTAGCCAAAGTTTGTTCGGTGCACTGCACCATGAGTCCAGTCCACGTAATAGACATGCTCATTTAATGAGCATGTCATTCATAGTTCTTAACTTTTCTTCATTATGTACATGTTAACGTGTATTAGGGTATGTGGGCTTTAGGCCCACCTTGTTTACTTGTATAGCACACTTACTTGTACTACACACTCTGCCTCCTATATAAAGGTACTTATGTATATTCTATTACTTGAGAAATACAATATAATCATTCAGTATTTCTAACATGGTATCAGAGTCACTGCTCTAATTTTCTTGTGTCTTGCAGTCTTGTTTTGTCGGTATTTTCCACTGCCTCATCTTCTGCGGTCAGTAAACTCTTTCAATGCCATCTCCCAACTGCTCCGCCGCAGTTAGAGGTCCTCAGGGTTGAATCTCCACCGCCAGAAGCTCTTCCTCGCCGCCAAAACCACTGCCATCATCGGATTTATCACCTCTGACCTCCGATTAGGACATAAGACCTATCATCGTGTAGATATTCAATCGATCTACACACCGCCGCCAGAAACATCAACATCTGACCATCCACGCGCCGCCACGCACCAGTCAACGTTTCTGCGGAGTTGATCCACGCGCCTCACGCGCCACCAGGGTATCTCCGATCTTCTTGCCGCCGACACCATAAGAATCGTCCTTCTCTGATCTACATCATCGGAGAAGAAACGACATCATCAAACAGGTCACGCGCTCTCACGAGCCGACAGAATCTTCGGCGAAGCTGGTCCACGCGCCTCACGCGCTGCACGCGCCACTGGCTTATTTGCTGACGTCATCTCTATTACGTCAGCCCTAGCTGACGTCACCTACTTGCGTTAGCGCTTCATCATCTGCTAACGTCATCCCCTGTCAGCCTGTTGACGTCATCCTGTTGACTTTGACCAGGTTGACCGTTGACTTTTGACCAGAGTTGACTTTTTGCAGTCCAGGTGCTCCTTACCTAGTTTTTCGCGTAGATTTCATTTTTGCAGTCCATTTTTGCATATTTTGCTTCTAAATGAGAAATAAGGACAGGTCTTCTTCTTGTTGCAATAATCGTCGCCAACAATCCAGCAAACGTTTTTACAGTTTTTGCAAACGTTTTGGCCACAATATTGAGACTTGCTATCATTGCAACAAATCAGCTGTGTCAATTTTCGCTGCTACTGTTGCTAACACTGAGAGTGTCAAACCAATGGCTCCCGTCTCTGCACAGTCTAAGTCTTCAGGACGCACTTTCACCATGTCCACAGATGACCTTAAAAATATCATCGCCAATGTCATTCGTATGGTTGGTAATGCATCTTATTCCTCTTCTCTCTCAGCTTTATCTGGTATGTCTCCTTCCTCTTGGCTTATGGATTCTGCTTGTTGCAATCACATGACTCCTCACTCGTCCTTATTTTCTGAACTTTAACCTGCATCACACCCTCTTAATATTCACACAGCAAATGGTTCCACTATGTCTGGTCATAATATAGGTTTCGTTTCGACCTCCAGTCTCTCGGTTCCTGGTGTCTTTAATGTTCCTGACCTTTCTTACAATTTATTTTCTGTGGAACAATTAGCTGAGTTAGGTTATCGCATTATCTTTGATTATTCTGGGTGTATTGTGCAGGATCCAAGGACGGGACAGGAGCTTGGGACCGGTCCCAGAGTTGGGCGTATGTTTCCCGTGGACAACCTTTGTCTTCCACTTGTTGCTCATGTTTCTGTTGTTGCAGCTGCTGCAGTTTCTTCTACCCCTTCCCTTGCACTTTGGCATACTTGACTTGGTCATGCATCTTCCTCTCGTGTACAACAATTGGCTTCTAGAGGTTTGTTAGGTTCAGTGTCTACAGAAAATTTTGATTGTGTTTCATGTCAGTTAGGAAAACAACCAGCTTTGCCTTTCAATACTAGTGAATCAATATCCACTGATATCTTTGACCTTATTCATTCTGATGTTTGGGGTCCTTCCTCTGTCTCTAGTATTGGTGGGTCTCAATATTTTGTTGTCTTTGTTGATGATTATTCTCGCTATAGCTGGATTTTTAATATGAAACATCGTTCTGAGTTATTGCAAGTATATTCTAATTTTGCAAAAATGGTTGAAACTCAATTTTCCAAACGTATCAAAATTTTTTGATCTGATAATGCTCTTGAGTACACTCAATATGCTTTCCAAGCAGTTTTGCATTCCTATGGCACTGTTCATCAACTAACTTGTCCAGGTACCTCTCAGCAAAATGGTAGAGCCGAACGAAAACTTCGTCATATTCTTGACACTGTTCGTGCTCTTCTTCTCTCTGCCAAAGTTCCTGCTCCTTTTTGGGGTGAAGCTGTCCTTCATGCTGTTCATGCTATTAATCGCATTCCAAGTCCTGTTATTCAAAATCAAACTCCATATGAGCCCCTTTTTAGGTCACTTCCAGACTATCACCACCTTCGCTCCTTCGGTTCTGCTTGTTTCGTTCTTCTTCAACCATATGAGCATAACAAACTTGAGCCTAGGTCAAGGCTTTGTTGTTTTCTTAGCTATAGCAAAACTCAAAAGAGGTATCGGTGTTATGATCCTGTCTCTCATCGTCTTCGTATCTCCCGCAATGTTGTCTTTTGGGAACATCGCTCCTTTGTCGAGCTCTCTCACTTCCGTGCCTCCCTATTTTCCTCCTCTGTTTTAGATCTTTTTCCAGATGAGGCACATATTCCTTCTGTAACTACTCTTGATCCTCCTATAGTTGCTCTTGATCCTCTTATAGACTTCTCTATCCAACCACTAGATACCTTTGATCCCTTTCCTAGTTCACCCTTTAATGAACAAGTGGAAGATGCACAGGTTGAAGACGAGCTACCCAACCCTGAGCTTGGGTCCCCTGCTCCTGCTCCGCCTGAAGATCTTGCACAAGACATTCCACCTCGTCACTCAACTCGGGTAAGATCTATTCCTACACATTTACTTGATTATCATTGTTACACTGCCCTTGCTACACTGCATGAGCTTCACACCTATCGTGAGGCTTCCACTGACCCTTTATGGCAGATTGCAATGAAAGAAGAACTTGATGCATTATCTAAAAATCATACTTGGGATTTGGTGACTCTCCTCCTGGGAAATCTGTGGTTGGTTGTAAGTGGATCTACAAGATTAAGACTCGCTCTGATGGGTCCATTGAGCGCTACAAAGCTCGTCTTGTTGCAAAAGGTTTTACACAGGAGTATGGGATTGATTATGACGAGACCTTTGCTCCGGTTGCTCGTATCTCATTTGTTCGAGCTCTCTTAGCTGTTGTTGCTACTAGAAAATGGGACATTTTTCAGATGGATGTCAAAAATGCATTCCTTAATGGGGATTTAAGTGAAGAAGTTTATATGCAACCTCCTCCTGGTCTCTCTGTTGAACCAAATAAGGTTTGTTACCTTCGGCGTGCTCTTTATGGCCTTAAACAAGCTCCACGAGCTTGGTTTGCCAAATTCAGCTCTACCATCTCTCGCTTAGGTTACATGGCCAGTCATTATGATTCTGCCTTATTTCTTCGTCGCACTGACAAAGGCACTATTTTACTTCTCCTGTATGTAGATGATATGATCATAACTGGTGATGACCTCAGTGGCATTCAAGAACTCAAGGATTTTCTCAGTCAGCAATTTGAGATGAAAGATCTTGGACATCTCAGCTACTTCTTGGGTCTTGAAATCACTCATTCTACAGATGGAATTTATATTACTCATGCCAAGTATGCCTCTGAACTCTTGTCTCGAGCTGGACTCACTGATAGCAAGACTGTTGACATTCCAGTTGAGCTTAATGCGCATCTGACTCCGTCAGGGGGGAAACCGTTGTCTAATCCCTCTCTTTACAGATGCTTAGTTGGCAGCCTAGTTTATCTCACTGTCACTCGTCTAGACATTTCCTATGCTGTTCACCAGGTGAGTCAGTATCTGTCTGCTCCACGATCGACTCACTATGCTGCTGTTCTGCGCATTCTTTGATAGCTAAAGGGCACTCTCTTTCATGGTCTTTTCTACTCTGCTCAGTCTCCTCTTGTACTCCATGCATTTTCTGATGCTGATTGGGCAGGAGATCCCACTGATCGCAGGTCCACCACTGGTTATTGCTTTCTTCTTTGTTCTTCTCTGATTTCTTGGCGAAGTAAGAAACAAACTCATGTGGCCCGCTCCAATACTGAAGCAGAATATCGTGCCCTTACTAATACCACATCTGAGCTCCTTTGGCTACGGTGGCTTCTCAAAGACTTAGGTGTATCCACATCCTCTGCTACTCCTCTTTATTGTGACAACCAGAGTGCCATTCATATTGCTCACAATGATGTCTTCCATGAACGGACTAAACACATCGAGATCGATTGTCATTTTATCCGTTATCATCTTGTCCATGGTGCTCTCAAGCTGATCTCAGTTTCTTCTAAAGATCAACTTGCAGATATCTTCACCAAGTCACATCCTAAGGGACATCTTCGCACTTTGGTTGACAACCTCAAGTTGGTCTCACATCCACCTTGAGTTTGAGGGGGGCTGTTAACGTGTATTAGGGTAGGTGGGCTTTAGGCCCACCTTGTTTACTTGTATAGCACACTTACTTGTACTACACACTCTGCCTCCTATATAAAGGCACTTATGTATATTCTATTACTTGAGAAATACAATACAATCATTCAGTATTTCTAACAGTACAAAAGTCAGCAAGAGTTGGGTGTGTTGGACACGCTGAGGATTAAAAGAAGAAAAGAGGGGTTGATGCATTAAGGCCATTCGGCATAAATGAGAGCTGAAAAGGGAGATTTTGGTTGAAGCAAAGTCAAAGTAAGTGGCTTGCATTTATTGTGATTTGATGAGAAAAGTGTGAAAGAAAGAAAAGAGGAAAAGATGAAGAAATAAAAGTAGAGGCCATTCGGCCATTAAGTGAAGTCCCAGAGTATGGTGAGGACTAGGTGTAACATCCCGTCAGTTAATAAAAAAAAAATAAAAAATGTAAGCCAGCATTTTGTAGACCACGTGTGCCCCACCTAACCCCACTACCCATCATTCTCATCCACTCAATTTCACCTGCATCTCTTCTCTATTTTGGCCGGCTCTCTCTTTTCTTTCTTTCATTTTCTCTCTTTTCATTTTACTGAAACACACACACACTCACCTGCCAGCCTCCACTCCAAAACACACCATCTCACCATCATTTTTCCGGCAAGATCATCGGAAAAATACTTAGGAACTCCAAAGTATCTTCATCATTTTATTTGAAGTAAAAGTTCAAATCTTTTTTTATGGGTATTATGTTCTTGTTTGAGGTTATTTTACCCAAGCTTTAATAATGTTATTCATGCGATTTAAGAGCTTTGGAAATGATATTCATGTGTTTATATATATGGTTTTGGTCTTGGTGGATGTATTTGATGAGTGAGTTCATGATTTTTACAATGATGACTATCTAAGGCTTGTTATGGTGAAAATTTAGAGGTTTTGAGTTATAATATGTGATAGATAATGAATATAATTTTTATTGATTATTTGGAGCTAGTTAAAGATTTAAATTGTTTGTCTTGGAGAAAATTATGATTTTGGTGTCATGGGTCACTTGATGATGTTATAAAAATCTTGTGGGAAGCACTTGTAAAGTGTGGAGGTTTTGATGTTAGATATGACACCTTGAAAGATTTATGAGTATAAATGGGAGTCTATGCCTTGCAAATTAAAGTGTTTTGAGAAATTTTGGAAGTAGAATACATTACATGTGAGGTTGAATACTAGGCTTGCCTAATTGAGTTCTTACTTGGCAATTCCTAATTAGTAGTTAGATACAATTTCAAGCTTTGTGTTCATTGTGATAGATTTGCTTGACATTGTTTAAGTTCTAGCTAATCTCCCCTTGAAGCTTGGAGAATTAGGATTTTGCGGTTGCGAGGTAAGTAGTTTTTTTAATGGGATTTTGAAAAATAACCATGTTGTGTAAATGTTGTTTTTGGGTTAGACACACTTTTGGAACTACCTATGGAAATTATATTTTCCTAAAAACTATTGTGTCGTAACCTTAATATATATATATATATATATATGTGATTATATATGAAAATGCATCATATTTGGTATTGTATTTGGGGAAATGCATGAATTGTTGATATGGAAAATGAGCATCTTTTATTTAATCTTTGATAAGGAAATCTTGGATTTTATGGTATATTAGAAAATTTAAAGATGCTTATCTAGTCTTGTTATGTGAGAAATTGTTAGAAAATCTTTTGACAAGAATGAAGTTGAAAACCTTACAAACTTTGTAGAAGTTAGATTATTTAAGGTTTTTTGAAACTATTTGGATATGAACTATGTGTTTCAAAGTAATGTAACCTGTGAGTTTATGTGGTTTTAGCCCTATGCCATGTGTGATTTCCCGGTGATCACCCGATTTGGTTTCCGTAATCTTTGTGACAATGGAATCAAATTTAGGTAAGTGTCCTTTCACTTTGGATGACGCGTTCTTTCCTGATGTCCATGGGGGGAAGATGTTCCTTGATTGTGTGTGGGTGAGGCTGCTGTCCATGGAGCCAAGAGACCATATGCAAGAGAGATCCTATTTGACGCGCTCTCTCTACTACCCATGGGGGGAGAGAAAAACCTTGAGGGTATGGGTGAGACTGCTGTCCATGGGGCCAAGAGTCTGCATACCAGAGAGGATAATATCATGCCAGTTGTGAATGGGTGGATCCCCTGACCGGTTTATGTGGTAGTGTGGTAGATTTGTGATAATTTATCTTATGTTAGATATTATGGTTTTAGAAATTATATTGTTGATGCTCACAGATTATAGTATATAGTTTCAAGGTATTAACTTTGAGAAACTTTGTGTTTCATTATGTAATCATTCTTGTCATACTATTATTATTGAAGATGAAACTTGCATTTCCCCCACCCCCATTAATGTGCTACTTATTGGGCTCTGTCTCATTCCATTATTTTTATAAACTTTTCAGAGTAGGCAACAATCTTTTGAGACAACTTTTTGGTGGTTAATAGTAGTTAGACTAACTACTGATGGAGGCTGAATTTTTTGTATTTATATATTAGATGGTGTACATCTTAGACTAGACTTGACTCATTCTTTTGTATATTATAGTGGTTATGACTGTATTTTCACTGATGGGACAAGCTGTTATTATGTAATTGTTTTTGTGCGCGTCGGAAATGAGACTGTTGGGCTTAACCTCACTTAGGCTCACAACTTATTTATAGGGTGGGCTTTAGGATTTCCTACTTTGGGTCGTTCTCGGCACAGAAACTCAAAGTAATATCCCTCCTCCCTTCCTAAAATGACTGTTTTTTCTCCCTTTTTCTGAACCCCCCTTTCTTCCCCAACTTCTCCTATTTATATCTCTAAGTTAGTGGGGAGATCATGATTACTACCATTATTAGTGCAATTGAAGGTCCAATATTATCTGTTGTAAGTGGATGTTTAGGTGAGAGTGGAATGCAGTGATTATGGCTTTGGAACTGGGTTCCAACTCAGGTGAATATGCTTGGTAGTGATGTTTCCTGAACTGCCAAGCATCCTATGATACGTCCGGACAAGGTTTCATTAATTGTTCAGGAAATTTATGCCGAACATAGGTTAGGGGCCGAGGCTCAAAACTCGTAGTTCGTGAAGGTAGTTTCAAGCAGAATTTAAAGTGATGGGGGCCGTGCCATTAGGCCTGAGCCCAGGGCCCATCTGGGTCTTGGGACCTCGGTGCCGTACATTAGCCCCTCCTTGATTCATACCCAACTGCCGAGAAGAATCAAGGAGCCAACCAAGCCTTTTGGTTTCGAAAGTCCTACGGCCAGGGACTCATGCGGTTATGGCTTCTCATTAATGCTTTTCTCAAAAGACACGCTATTCCGGGGCGCCAAGTTCAGTTGTCATTATTGCCTAACGGTTCGTGAACCGAAGTGGCGCGCATGTCGGTTATCTTTGGCATTCGCAGGGTCTTTCGTGAATCGTGCCCATTTATTGCTGATTAAATGTTCCCATGCCCTCTTCTGCTCCTATAAATAGCTTTCTTTAGAACATTCTTTCACTTTTTCCACCTCTGATTTCTTGAGCATACTTTCTGCCGATCACTTCTTTGTGCGCTTACTCACCAGCCCAGAGTTCCTTTCTCCCTTAGAACCCAAAGTAAGTTCTCTTCCCTTTCCTATTCCTTCAACTTATTTCTACGAGTTCCCTTTCACAGTATTAAGTTTCAAAAATGGGTTACTCTTATCTCCTGGAGGCCCCGGCTGCCTTGGCCACCTTTAGGCAAAAGTTTAATGTTCCCAATGACGTGGAAGTGACTTACTGCCACGAGAGCGAAATCGCTCTCCATCGAGGGCATGGTACAGCCTTTTTTCCTTTAATGGCAATTCTAGAGGGTGGGGTTAGGTTCCCCGTGGATCCCCTTTTGATTAACACACTTAGGTACTACGGGCTGTGTCTCGACCAGCTTCCCCCCAACTTTTACCGGGTAGTTAGCTGCGTTAGTAGGTTGAACCACACCTTTGATTTATAGTTAGATTACCATGATATTAACCACATGTATAGTCTTTGTGGGAACAAAGCTTCCAACTTTTACATAAAAACTAGAGATAATCGGGTACGGCTGATATCATGCCTACTTGATTCGAATAGGAACTCGACCGGGAAGTTTGTCCAGGTGCGCGACAACTAGTTTGTCGGGGAGGTCCCCTGCCCTCTTTCACAGCATGAAGTGGGTTCGTACCAATCTCTTGACTTAACAGTTTCCATCCCCCCCCTCCTTTTCTTTTATTTCCTCTTTACTAAAGTAGATTTTCATTATCGGATATTGATATAGCATTTCATTCTTTTGCAGACGGCAAAGTGTTCATTCCGGACATCAGAACAGTCCACGTTAAAGACTTAAACTTTATCCTCTGTTCCGAGGTATTCATGCATTGGGACGGACAGCTCCGAGCCTCGCACCTGATCCTCGGAGTAGAGCCGGTTTATTCCACCTGGCAATCCTTTAAACAGGTGCTATTGGTTGACAGTCCACTTTTGTTGTACATCAACGTTTGATACGTGAATTTTCTACCGCCGAAGCTTACGACTGGAGAGGCGAGGGAGTTCGGAAAGCGCTACACTTGCTCGGACGAGCTAGCTCCTTTGCGGGACGAGTCTATGAAGCGCGTGTCTCAGCGTCTTCGAGAGTTAGCTCACGAGGCTATTCAAGAAGAAGCCCTTGTTCAAGAGCCCGCTCAGCTCGAGAACCCCGTTGTACCCGAGAACCCTGTTGCGGAGACCGAGCATCCTACGCTTGAAGCGACCAACTTGTCAGCTACAGATACCCATCTCGGTGAAGACATGGTGACTAGGGGGGTCATGACCATCGATCGTTTCGTGCTCGGTGCACGGCAACCCACCCAGCCCCCACCTTCTCATGGTCGAAGCCAGGTGCCTCCCTCTCCACCCTCTTCTCAAGCTGGATGAGCCCGAAAAAAGCGGAAGGTTGCTGATCAATCGTCTACGGGTCCGGGAGACGTAGCCATCCAGACTCTTCCCCGGCCAACAGGAGGTATCGTCATTCACAAGTTGCAAACCCAGGTCGGGCCGAGTGTTGCGTCCTCCTCCCAAGCCGCACCAGCATGGAAGCCTAAGTTTTTGCTGGACAGCAAGCCTCTGCCTTCAACTGCCTGTGTGTGGATGTGGGAGAAAGGTAAGGGTGGTCGCATTGCTTAGACCCTGGCCGAAGGTCTTCTTCTTCCCGACGATGTGCATGCTTTTGAGGACAGGTTGGAGGAGTCTGTGGGGTGCCGGTTAGAGTGGCATACTATTGCGGTAACTCTTTGTTCGTCTATTACTTTGCATCTCGACTGTACGACAATAGTGGCATACAAAGAGTTACCGCAGAGAAGAGGTGCTCGGAGCTCTTGGCTAAGCAGAACGAAACAGACGTGAAGCTAGCTGAAGCGATTAGCCTAAACACCTCCCAAGCCTAGGAACTCACCGACCTAAGGGCAGCTTTGGAGGCTTGTAAGCAAAAATGGTATAACGAAGGGTTTGCCGACGCCAAGAAATCTGCGGAACCGGTGGTGGCCCAAGCTCGAAGGCTGGGTTTTGAGGCTGGGTGGTTTGCCGCCCTACAAGCTCTGGGCGTTCCCGAGGATTCCCCCCTAAGAGACCTCGGCCAGATTCCCTTTCCGAGCCCCATTACTGCTGTGCAGGCGCCAACAGTGCCCGCTGAGGAGGAAGAAACATCAAGCATGAGGGAGCTGGTGGAACAGATTGATGCTCATGCAGAGCCAAATAAGATGGAAGCCACCAGCATCCCGATTGTATAAGACCTACTCGGTAAGGACCTACATTTTCCCGTGACCGACCAGCGGCAGCATGAAGCGACATATCCAACTAGGCCCTCCACCTGATTAAGTTACTTGCTGTCCAGCTCTTTTCACGCTTTTACTTCTTTTTACAGCATTTTTTATTTTATTTTATTATTGGTATATTTGCCTATGTCACCGAGTTGTGGTGACTGAACAATTTCCTTATTTCGTAGGGAAGACCCGTAAACGGTTGCCGAGTTTTTGCGATGAGACACTAATTCTGCTTTCAATTCTGCTTTTAACTTTTTGAATGACGTTCTGTTCGTTGCGTGTTTGCTTGGATTATGTCTGCGAGCGTTTCACTTTGACCCTCTGTGCCACCTTTCTTTATCTATTTTTGTGGTTATTTCTTCTGTAGCAAGTTGGGCCGGGAGCTGCCTACACGGTGGGTTAAATCATGCCCTAATATATCGCGTTCATACAACGGGAGTTAGTTTCCCTGACTGTAAATGGCATGATGCCTTAAAACCTGGTGCACGGTTCTCCCTTGCTCGACGATTTTGGATGATTCGAGAATGAAATTGCAATCCTTAGTGTTTGTAAGGGTGTTAAGGTTTCCACCTGCTCGGCGATTTAGATTGAACCGAGGATGAGGCTTCTGTCCTTAGAGGTGTTTGTTTGTTTGTTTGTTTTTTTTTTTTTTTTTTTTTTTGTAACGATAAGGTTTCCACCTGCTCAGCGATTTTGATTGAACCGAGGATGAGGCTTCTGTCCTTAGAGTTTTTTTTTTTTGGTAACGATAAGGTTTCCACCTACTCGGCGATTTTGATTGAATCGAGGATGAGGCTTCTGTCCTTAGAGTTTGTTTTTTTTTTTTTTTTTTTTTTTTTTTTTTTTTTGTAACGATAAGGTTTCCACCTGCTCGGTGATTTTGATCGAACCGAGGATGAGGTTTCTATCCTTAGAGTTTTTTCTTTTTGTAACAATAAGGTTTCCACCTGCTCGGCGATTTTGATTGATCCGAGAATGAGGCTTCTGTCCTTAGAGTTTTTTTTTTTTTTTTTCTTCTTCTTCTTTTTTTTTTTTTTTGTACAAAACATGCAATTTTCTTAAAGTGCAATGACGGAATCGAAAACAGCGTAGACAAGTAACTTCATCATTAACTTGATTTTAGCAAAGTACAAAGTTTCGACTTACATTTCAGTGTATGGATGGTCACGGATAAAACTTCTTTAGATTGTGGACATTTCATGGCCGGGGGAGCGGCCTCTCGTCAATGTCTTCCAGGTAGTAAGCCCCCGCGCCGGCAATGGCGGTAACTCTGTACGGTCCTTCCCGCGTTTGAGTAAGCTTCCCTGCAGCTACGTCTCGCATGTTTCCCACGACCTTCCTTAGCACCAATTCCCCGGCACTGAATTCCCTACCCTTTATATCTTGGTTGTATCTTTGGGCAAGTCTCTGCTGATACTCCGCGAGCCGTATGGTTGCTGCCTCCCGGCATTCTTCTAACCAGTCCAAGCGCTCCATCATTAGGTCGGCGTTTTGGACGGGGTCAAATCCTGCGACCCGTGCACTGCACAAGCTTACTTCGGTTGGTATCACGGCCTCCGCCCCATATGTCAAAGAGAAAAGGGTCTCACCCATGGTGAAAGTTCAAATATGTGTAGAAACACCCTTGAACGTTTAGACCCCCAAATTACAACTTAACCAATTCAAGCAATATGTCAAACAACTAGTGTGCGGAAAATTAACATAAGCTATAATATGGAATTGGTAAAACTATCTAAGCCAAATTAAAATCACAACCCATAGCAGATAATAAAAAGGCAAAGATAAAGAGGAAGGAAGATGCAAACACAAAGACAACACGCGATGTGTTATTGAAGAGGAAACCGAAGCCCTCGACGTAAAACCTCTCTGCCGCCCTCCAAGCGGTCAATAATCCACTAGAAAATGTAGTTGGGATACATGAACAGCAATAGACCCTCCAAGCCTAATCTACCCGATGTACCTAAGCCCTCCAAGCTTCTTGTTCCAACGAGGTTGCGCCGAACCTTTTTCTTTTCTAGCTTACCGGATTCCGCTACTTGACCATAGCATCCGCCATCCTTGGCATCTTCCAATGCTTCCCAAAGCTCCAAAAACACTCAACACTCTAAATGGGTGTGGGCAGTGTTTGGATAGAAATCTTCTCTCAATAGGTCTGATAATGAGAGAGGGAATGAGAAGAGACTACAAAGATTTCTCTCTAAGAATCAGTAGCTCTCTCTAATTGGGTGGGTGTTTTGAAGAAACCTCTCCTAGGATTTTTCTTTCTGAATAGCCACACATATTTTGTGGGAATGATGGGTATTTATACTGGTGTGATAATGGAATGCGAAGAGTCAGTTTTTCCAAAACAGGGCTGGCTGGCGACTTGACCTCGCGACTTAATTGAGTCGCGAGTTCAAGCCGCGAGCTAGCTAAATGGCCAGTCTGGATTTTTGTCCTGTAGTGCTCCAGCTGGCATGACTGTTTAGCTCCCCTGCATGTTCTGCGCGTGTGCAACTTTTGGCGGCTTGCAAGCCGCGAGCCTCCCGCGAGTCTTAGCCGCGAGTCTCTACTTCACTGCACTGTCTTGAGCATTTCTTCACACTCTCTCACACACTACCCTTACATGATTCCCACCTAAATACAGGGTTTCTAAGTGCTATATTACAAGCAAATTTGTCACAGAATAAAGCCAACATATGGTTGATTAAATTCAACCTTACACGTGGATCTTCTGGGAGTCGTACGGTAAGCCCATAAAACGTTACGTAGCTCTTCAACCCACCTCCCCTTTGCCCCATCCAGAATCCTCTTCAACCCGTTCAAAATCGTCTTGTTCACTGCCTCAGCTTGGCCGTTGCTTTGAGAGTATGCCGGAGTTGAATACTTGTTCTTAATGCCGAGATCGCTGTAGAAGGCCCGGAAAACTTTGCTATCGAATTGTAGCCCATTGTCTGATATCAGTGAGTTCGGCACCCCAAACCTTGTGACTATGTTTTTCCATACAAACTTTTTCACGTTGATATCCCGGATATTGGCCAAGGCCTCGGCTTCCGCCCACTTCGTGAAATAATCAACTGCCACTAATACAAACCTGCGGTTACCTGTTGCTCGAGGAAAAGGGCCGAGGATGTCCAACTCCCATTGTGCAAACGGCCATGGGCTACTGACGGGGTTTAGATGACCTGCTGGCTGGTGGATCAGAGGGGCATGTTTTTGGCATTGTTCACACCTTCGGACATATTCCGCGGCATCCTTCTGCATCTGTGGCCACCAAAACCCCTGGGTCATCGCCCTGTGTACTAAAGACCACCCCCCAACATGGCCACCACACACTCCGTCATGCAGCTCGGTCAGAAGTTCGTTTACTTTCTCGGGATGTAGGCATAAAAGGTAAGGGCCTGCGAAAGACCTCCGGTATAATTTGCGATCTGCCGACAACTAGTACCGGGGAGCCACTCGACGAATCTTTTTAGCCTCCTTTTCATCGTCCGGAACTTTATCCTTGGCTAAGAAATCTATGATCGGGTTCATCTAGCACGGATTGGCCACTGACACCATGGCCACCTCAACCTTGGCTGAGTCATAATCATTTTTCACATCGATACTTGGCTCCCTTATAAGCTCTATTTTGACGAGCCGAGGAGTATCCTTGGTAGCGGATGAGGCCAACGTGGCCAGCAAGTCGGCATGTCTGTTTTGTGCCCGACCTACCTGGGCCACCTTTACTGTCCCGAACTGGCTAATGATTTGCTTAGCTGTACTCAGATAGGCTTTCATCCGAGAGTCCCGAGCTTCAAAGCTTCCTATGATTTGATAAACGACCAGCCGAGAATCCGAATAAATCTCCACATCTTTTGCGCCCAGATGCAATACGGCCCTCAATCCGGCTAGAAAGGCCTCGTATTCGGCTTCATTGTTTGAGGCTTTGAATCCTAATATGAAGGAGTGTTCTAGTCGTATGCCCTCCGGGGTGATTATGACAATACTGGCTCCGGCCCCCATAGCATTCGAAGTGCCGTCTACAAACACCTTCCATGGACGACTTTCTGCATTACAGATTATCTTCCCATTGTCCTTAAGGGTAAATTCTGCAATGAAATCAGTAAGACCTGTCCCTTCACCGAGCTTCGAGGCCGGTACCTTATGTCGAACGAACCCAACCGAGTTCCCCACTTGGCTATTCGGCCCGTGAAGTCCGATCTTTTTAACAATGACTGCAGGGGATACTCGGTGAGGATGAACACAGTATGAGCTTGAAAGTAATGCGACAACTTCCTCGTGGTGTGCACCAGTGCCAACACTAACTTCTCCAGGGGCAAGTATCTCGTCGGCATCTACTAAGGTTTTGCTTATGTAATACACTGGCTGCTGCACTCCTTGATCTTTTAGTAACATAGCACTCACGGCGTGGTCAGACATCGAGAGGTACATAAACAAATCCTCCCCAGACTCCGGGGTCGTTAACATGGGCGCTTTTGCCAAGTATTCCTTCAGATCTTGAAAAGCCTTGCCACATTCCTCGTCCCACTGAAACCCCTTCCACTTCTTCAGAAGTTGATAAAACGGTCTACAGCGATTAGCAAATTTGGAGATGAATCGGTTTAGGGCGGCTAACATCCCGGTTAGCACTTGTACTTCCTTGGGATTGCTCGGCGGTCTGAGGCGATTCACGACCTCTATCCCCCGAGTAGAAATCAGATAACCCAAGAACTTGCCAGCCCCCACACCGAAAGTACACTTCTCGGCGTTCAGGAGCAACTTATACTGCCGAAGTATCTCAAATACTCCCCGGAGGTCTTCCGTATGTTACGACTCCTTTTTGCTCTTTACCACCATATCGTCGATGTATACTTCTACTGTGCACCCAATTTTCTCTCGGAACATCCTCATCATCATCAGCTGGTACGTGGCTCCGGCGTTCTTCAATCCAAACAACATGACTTCGTAGTGATAGTTTGCACTAGGGGAGATAAATGCTATCTTTTCTCGATCCTTGGGCATCAAAGCAATCTGGTGATACCCCTGGAAAGCATCCAAGAAGCTCATCCTCGGGTGCCCATACGTGGTGTCTACTAATTGATCAATCTTGGGTATTGGGAACGAATCTTTAGGACATGCCTGATTTAAGTCTGTGAAATCCACACAAACTCTCCATTTACCATTTTTTTTCTTTACTACCACCATATTTGCTAACCATTTCCGGAAGAATATTTCTCTTATCACTCCTGCCTCCTTCAGCCTCTGGACTTCCAAGTTTACCGCGTCAACATGCTCCTTTGATGCTCTTCTCGGTTTTTGCTTTTTCGGGGGGAATGATGGGTCCACGTTAAGCTTGTGGATAATGAACTCGGGATCTACACCGGGCACTTCATACGGATTCCAGGCAAAAACATCCACGTTCTGCAAAAGGAATAACAACATCTCTACCTTTTCTCGGTCATTCATGCTTGTGCCTATCTGGAAATACCTGTCAGTGTCTGGAAAAATTCTAACCTTTAAAACCTCCTTGGCAACATCCACCCCCGTTTCCCCTCGGGGCTTCTGTAATTGCTATAAAGTTTCTTTTTCGGTAGCCTCCGCTTGTCCAATCTGTTCGCTCTTCCATCTGACCGCGGCGACAAGACACTGCCTAGCCACTCGTTGGTTCCCTCGTACCACGGCGACTCCATACTCAGTGGGAAATTTAACTTTCACGTGCAGGGTGGACGGAACAGCCTTCATTGCGTGAATCCACGACCTTCCCAGGATTGCAATGTACGATAAGAATGATCGGACTACTATGAAGGTCACTATTACTTCCTTGCCTTCCATGTCCACCGAGAGAGAAATTTGACCTTTGGGGATCACGACTCTTCCATCAAATGAGACCAGCGGCGTATCATATTTCGCCAAGTCCTGACTCTTCAATCCGAGCCCTTCGAACAGATCTGGGTACATTACGTCAGCTCCGCTTCCCTAGTCTATCATCACTCTTTTCACCAAGAACCCGCTTATCCGAGCTGTTACTACCAACGCATCATCATGAGGTTGGATAGTCCCCTCCAAGTCTTCCTCGCCAAAAGAGATTGTTAGCCGACCAACTTTCATCATTTTCTTGGGTGATTCTCCCTCCGCGCAGGCCACTGTCAGTACTCCCTTAGCTGCTGCCGTACCTCTCGGGGCAACGTGGATGACTTCGATCACTCCCAGCGGTGGTGGGAGGGGATTCCTTTTCTGCTGAACACCCTGGCCGGCCTCCCGGTCTACGGAGTCCACTACGAACTCTTTCAAATACCCTGCTTTTACTAGCTGCCCGAGATGATCTTTTAGTACCCGACATTGCTCGATGGTGTGCCCTTTATCCCTGTGGTATGTGCAGTACAAGTTTTGATTCCTCCGAGATGGGTCACCCTCCATCTTGTTCGGCCACCTGAAGAACGATTCATTCTTAATCCGATCTAGAATTTTGTGCAAAAGCTCTTTGAACGCCACATTAACTACTTTAATTTGCACCTCTGGTTCCTGCATCCTGAAATCTATTTTCGGTCTTGCCGGAATAATGCCCTACCGAGATCTTCCGAGTAACGGGGCTTTCCCCTTATTTTGCAACCGATCATCTTCCAGGCGCTTATACTCCTCAATGCGCCTCATAAGTTGCCTCATATCCTCGAGAGGTCTTTTCGTCAACGACTCCCATAGTTCAGAATCCTCGGGGAGCCCCATCCTGAAGGTGCTTGCCGCTATCTTCTCATTTCCTCCACCGATCTCGTTGTATAGTTCCCAGTACCGACTGGCGTAACTCCGAAGGGTTTCACCGACCCTCATCTTTATGTAAAGTAGCGCATCCACCGACTGCGGCACTCGGCTGCATGTCACGAATCTACTGCCGAACTCTTGGATCAGCTCGGCAAAGCTGCGAATGGAACCTTTTCGTAACCCATTGAACCATCTCAGGGCCATGGAGCCGAGACTAGAGGGGAATACCTTACACATCAACGCATCATTGTGTGCATGCAAGGACATCATGTGGATATAATGATTGACATGCTCCACAGGATCCGTCTTCCCATCGTAGGAATTGAATGGTGGTCGTGTAAATCGACTCGGCATAGGGGCCCATTCAATTTCATCGGAGAATGGTGACCGGACAGCCCTTCGTAAGGCTCGGCTCATGGCGTCCATGGCAGCATTGTGGGGTCGCCATTTCTCTAGTGAATCCGATCCTCAGTCGTCGTATCCGTGCGAACATGAATGATTCCAACGATGACGTGTCTCTCGGGAGTGTGAGTGATTCCTGCGCCGGCGTGATTCTCGAGAGGGTGATCGGTTTTGGAATCGTTGGGTACCGGATTGGCTGGAGCCCTCTTCGCCTCGATTTCCCGTGCTATCATCTCTCCTTTGCTGGTGGTTTCGGTCCCTTTCCTGGCATCGACCCCTTGCTTCCAGCTCTAGATCCATTACCAGTCTGCGCAACCGCTCCAGCTCTCAGTCCCTATCATCATACTGCCCGTGTCCCGAGACACCCGACATCGTTTGGTGGGTCTGGTCCGATCCTTCTCCCAAGCCAGATTCTTCCTCTCCTCGCAGACGCTCCCTATCCTCGCGCCCTTTCTGTCTTCTTTCTCGCCATGTGGATCCCCGAGAAGATCCTACTAAATCGCTCTGGGCGCGCCCTCCCGAACGCCCCTCGGACATTTCCCTTACTTGAGTCTCATTCAAACCACAGCTTCGTAGGAGAGCCCCACGGTGGGCGCCAATTGTGCACGCTAGAAATGAGACTGTTCGGCTTAACCTCACTTGGGCTCATAACTTATTTATAGGGTGGGTTTTAGGATTTCCTACTTTGGGTCGTTCTCGGCACAGAAACTCAGAATAATATCCCTCCTCCCTTCCTAAAATGACTATTTTTTCTCCCTTTTTCTGAACCCCCCTTTCTTCCCCAACTTCTCCTATTTATAGCTCTAAGTTAGTGGGGAGATCATGATTACTGCCATTGTTAGTGCAATTGAAGGTCCAATATTATCTGTTGTAAGTGGATGTTTAGGTGAGAGTGGAATGTAGCGATTATGGCTTTGGAACTTGGTTCCAACTCAGGTGAATATACTTGGTAGTGATGTTTCCTAAACTGCCGAGCATCCTATGGTACGTCCGGACAAGGTTTCATTGATTGTTCGGGAAATTTATGCCAAGCATAGGTTAGGGGCCGAGGCTCAAAACTCATAGTTTGTGAAGGTAGTTTCAAGTAGAATTTAAAGTGATGGGGCCGTGCCATTGGGCCTGAGCCCAGGGCCCATCTGGGTCTTGGGACCTCGGTGCCGTACAGTTTTATTTAGACCTCTATTCTTTTGTGGCCAATGGTCCCTGTAATTAATGCTTAGAGCTCTGACTTACTCTGAGAGTATATGCTATGAGATTATCATTATGATTCTTGATGTTGGCACTTGTTAGGATTTATGTTGATTGAATTGTCAAAAAGAAAAAAAAAAAAAAAATTACAGGTACTTAAGACGTCTTTCTCATGCTTTGGACCCTTTGGGGTTTGGGGCGTGACTCTAGGTGCAGTCTTGAAGAGCTGCACAAGTGAGAGCAAGTAAAAAAGCAGAGAAAAATAGAGAGAGTAAGAGAAAATACATAATGAGGAAGAGAGCAGTGAGTGAAAAGAAAAGGAGAGTTTTTTTACTCAAGTTGTATCTCTAAGTGTTGTAATATCTATTTTATATAATGAAATTATTCGGAATTTGTCCCGTGGTTTTTCCCTTCAAGGAGAATGGGTTTTCACGTAAATCTTTGTTTTTTATGTGGTTGTGCTTCTGCTATGCTTACTAAATTTATTCACAGTAATATAGAATTTTTCCCAACAAAGTTGAGAATCTTCCCTCCTGTTCCTCTTGTCCCGAAACACCAAGTACCCACAAGTGAATCCAAAACATTCATGTTGTTATTTTTAATGCAGGTTTTTCTCCATTATCACATGCTTGTGCATGCAAGACATTTGCACTTAGTAATATATTAAGCTATATATATGTGGGGGCAACATCGATCAATCAGTTTTGAGTGCTTTCTGTAACTTATTTATAAGTGCAAAGTCACACACATATACAGATACTTAAAACAAGCTTTATGGTGCAAGACATGATAAAATCGATTATTGAGTTGCAATTTTTTTTTTCTATTCCAAAAGAAACATATCCAAATTATATAGAAAGAGTTTACTACTACTACTACTACTAACTGCATTGTAACGCACAAGTACAGAAAATTTTCACAATAAACGCAGGATATATCTACTCATTCAAACATTTCTTGAAACATATACACAAGCAACTTTCTCATGCATGCACGGCTTCTGCTATATCCACGTAGGTATAAAAACCCATATTCATTTAATGGCAGAAAGGAACATACATAAATATCGTATAACTTCCTTGAAGATCAAATCCATTTGGTTGCCAAAACTTATATATTTCTTGAAATTGAAGGATTAATCCATAAACTTAAATCTAAATTAGTTCATTATTTGGAACACAAGAAAAGCAAAACTTACCAGCCCATAAGCCTTGAAACAGTGAAAGAACGGAGTGCGTTCTAAGGGGAAATGAAAGAGAATTTACTTAAGTCAAGAAACTCTCTTGGAAAGAAAAGGAAGAGAGAGAGAGAGAGAGAGAAAATTCCAGAGAGAAAAGTGAGAGAGCTACATCTTATTTCATGAAATATGCAATTGATTACAATTACAAGTATTTATATCTGTAAAGCTTATTGGCTAAAATAACTCATTAATTGTCCTTTCTTGTAATTTAAACTAAGATAGATATATCTTGCTAAGGTGATTACTTCATTAATCTTGTAGATATTAGAACAAAATCAAACATTGTAAAATTAAGCGTGTATCTAATGTTATATTATTTAAAATTATAACTTACAAGATAATTTATAAGCGGTTAGATTCAAGGAAACAAAATTGATTGTAAATAAACTCTCTTAATTCACAGTTAATTAAAAAGTGGAGAATCTTGTTCTAAAGAAAGACAAAGCTAAAGGGGAGAATCTTGTTCGAAAGAAAGACAAAGCTAACCAGCATTTTAGCACCTATTAAGCAATGTTAGAGAAACAAACCTTTTATCACAACATGTTAAGAGAGCAAATTATAATTTGAGCAATATGGCTTTTCTATATGCCCACCGCTACACAATTTTTTATATACGCCAAATCGATCATTGTGGAAGATTTTGTGTCACTTGATTTAATGCTATTTATTAGTTATATAGTTGACATGCAACAGAAACATAGACGCACCACCAAAACAAAACAAAAAAATTGTTCATAGTTTGATTTATAATTAACACAGAATTTCGAAGTAGATGCAATTCTTTTAATCAAAGAGTAATCCTTATAGTTATAACAAATCAAGAAGAGTCAAGTTAGATATTAGTTATAAGATTGCAAGAGTGGACCCAAGTTAGTTTAAATTGCAAGGAAGGACAATTAGTGAGTTAATTTGGCCAATAAGAGCCTTACAGATATAAATACTTGTAATTGTAATCAATTGCATATTTCATGAAATAAGATATAACTCTCTCACTTTTCTCTCTGGAATTCTCTCTTTTTTCCTTTTCTCTTCAAGAGAGTTTCTTGACTAAGTAAATTCTCTTTCATTTCTTCTTAGAACGCAGCCGGTTCTTTTACTGTTTCAAGGCTTCTGGACTGGTATGTTTTGCTTTTCTTGTGTTCCAAATAAGGAACTAAGTTAGACTTAAGTTTATGGATCCTTTGAATTTCAAGAAATATATACGTTTTGGCAACCAAATGGATTTGATCTTCAAGAAAGATATACGATATTTATGCATGTTTGTTCCTTTCTGCCATCAAATGAATATGGGTTTTTATACCTACGTGGATATAGTAGAAGCCGTGCATGCATGAGAAAGTTTTTTGTGTATATGTTTCAAGAAATGTTTGAATGAATAGATATATCCTATCTTTATTTTGAAAATTTTCTGTAGTTGTGCGTTACAATACAGTAAGTAGTAGTAGTAGTAACTCTTTCTATATACCTTGGATAAGTTTCTTTAGGAATAGAAAATAAAAATTACAACTCAATAATCAATATTATCATATCTTGCACCATAGAGCATGTTTTAAGTATCTGTATATGTGTGTAACTTTTCACTTAGAAATACAGAAAACACTCAAACTGATTGATGTTTCCCCCACATATAGCTTAATATGTTATTAAGTGTAAATGTCTTGCATGCACAAGCATGTGATAACGGAGAAAAACCTGCATTAAAAATAACAGCATAGTGTTTAGAATCCAAAACCATAAATCTAATCCATATTTTCTATTTGTGCAAAGACTGCAAAGGTAGGATTGGAAATGGTAGAGCCTGGAATGAAGAAGATAAAGATGGAGGGATGGTCAGACCTTCCTCACGAATTGTTTTATGAGATAACCAAGAAGTCACTGAGTGTTATAGACTATCTCATCTTAGGCTCTGTCTGTAGAGGATGGAAGTCATTTGCTGAAGAGTACAAGAAAGAGTTTCTGGCATCCCAACCTCCACTTGCTCTCTTCTTCTCGTCGAAGGCTATTTCTTTCTATAGCATCTTTGATCAAAGGTTGTACAAGGTATTACTGCCCAGCCCTATAAGCAACCAAAACAGATGTTTTGGGTTCACTTGTGGGTACTTGGTGTTTCTAGACAAGAAGAATAGGAGGGAAGATTCTCAACTTTGGCTGCTGCATCCTTTCACAAGACATGAACTTCGTTTCCGTGAACCTCCAAAACCTTATAATCGTGTCATCCTAGCTTCTGTAGCTACTCCGGTGCCAGAGTTTTTGCTCGTAGCCTTTTGCCAATTCCTGCCATGTTTCCAAGTTTGTAGATCCACACAGACCAATTGGACTCAATTTGATCTTAACAACATTCCTTTTCCTTGGAGGATTCGAGATGCAATTGTGTTCAAGGGTAAGATATATGTTTTAACTAGTGAGGCTGAAATTGGAGTACTACATCTGAGTCCTCATCTTCATGTGACCCTGCTAAACGTGGGACATGGTCCACATATGGATATGAATCGTGGAGTTCAGTGCTTAGTTTCTGATGGACAGCACCTGATGATGGTTGTATCTTCAATAGCATCCATCCAACATACAGTTTACGAGCTAAATTTTGTGCACATGGAATGGATGATGATGGTGAATTTTGCAGATCAAGCACTGTTTTTGGGTCGTTCAATGGGCTCAGGATTTTGCAACATAACCAGATGGGAAGGTAGGCAACAACCTTCTAATTGCATATACGAACTTGGAAGCCGCAATCGCAGATACATTGTAAGTTTCTTGGATGGTAGACATCATATGTTTTCCCAGGGAAACCATATGCCTAATGATTCCCTTTTTGATCCATTCTGGTATTTCCCACATCTGTCTTACAATGTGGATTCTCTGTGTCTCTCTGATGACTAGTTAGGACAACTTCTGGTTCACTTCCCATGCAATTTTAGCCATTGAACAATCATTTGGACATGCAGGTCTTATAATTGTTTGCTGCTCTTCATTTTCGATTTTCCCTTAGTGCTTTTTGATGGTTTCATACTGCCAACTGTAGTGGCTCTTAAGTAGTCCTCTTGTACATTACAGAGTACAGACTACATGTGCAGTTTCTTTTGTGAGATGAAAATCCAACACCTCTTTTATCCTCTTCAGCAAATTTTTTCCTTTAATATTGTTACTTCTACTATTATTTTTATTGGTATTGGCTTGGTTATATGTTTTATAATAAAATTAACGAACTTGGAACAAAATCTACCATCCATTTAATAGCTGGGACACATAAAATGTGAGCAGAGAACCAAAATGTGCAGGGATTTTTAATTTGAGGTGCGAATAGATCATATTATATAAAACGAATGGAGACTTTTTTTTTTTTTTTTTTTTGACTTTCTGGAAGGTGTGAGTGTGACAATTGTTTAATATATATTATGGCATCTTAATTTTTGCCTGTGTGGTGTGGAGGCATGAGCCGATAGTAGCTAGAGAGAAATATATGGTAAATGGCATATTAAATGCTTCTTCCTTCACTCACAGTCGCTGAAATTAAACTATATATATTCCAAGTATTAATGGAACCAAAATAAAGAAAATTTGTAGTATCAATGGGCAAAATTTAATCCCTTCCTGCACCACTTTCATCATTATTCATTGCCACCACAACTGTGATGTGGTGTGGTTGTCATCTCACAAGTTCTAATTACTTTATTACAGCGGAGATTATAGATTCAAGCTAATACAAACATAAATTCTCCATCCCACTTTTATGTTTCATTTTTTATTCTTTATCTACCATTGTATGTTGTGAGTTTGAATTTTTTATTTTTTTTTTCATTTTAAACTTTTATTATTTTATAAGAAAAATTAAATGAATGCATTGTAAGTTGTGATTGAAAGAGTATAAAGTGGAACTCAATAAATAGTGTTGTGGTGGGCTTCTAGAAAAGTAATATTGTTCAAATTATAGTTTTCCATCTTAACATGCATGTTGTTATAAAAAAAATTTGTTTCTTTAATGTCACTAAATAGTGCTAAAAGGCTGCCTTTCTCTTTCTCAAACAAGATCATTTTTATTTCATTTTAAATTAAGAGAATCTACTTTACAATTAAAATTTTGTTGCCTAACGGTGTATAGATTGTCAAATCGGATATAATTTTAAATGAGATGACATTATATACAAGTTTAAATTTGCAATATTAAATTTAATTTTAACTTTTAATCTCTTCAAGATTAATAAATAAAGTACACCTTAAGTGTACTAGCATTGGGGGTGTAACCACCAAGCCAAGGTAGGCTGATCTCCACTCTCCACCACCGTGTCAGGCCAATCTCCTCTCTCCACCATCGTGCCAGGCCGATCTCCACTAGGCAAGCCAATCTCCACCATGGCAGCACTATGACTACACCACCAAGCGCCAACCTCCACCACCACACTCCGATCTCCATGCAAGGTTTATGTGTGAAAGAGAGAAAGAGAGAACTAAGAGGGCAGGGAGTATCAAACGGTAAGGGGAAGAAAGAATGAGAGAGGAGAGAGATAAATTAGTAATAACTGAGGAGAGAGACAATAAAATATTATATTTTAGGTTTACCCATATGCTACCGTAGGTTGTATATATAAGTCTTTACTGTTCATAGGCGCTAAATTTTTTTAGAAACTCATACCCAGATTTAGCATATTGTTACGGGCTTAGGTTGTAAAATAGCAATTGAGGGGTTTTTACACCCTCAATGCTAGTGTTCTTATTGTTCATAGGTTGTAAAGAAAAAAAAATTTAATCTTGTGGTTGTGTGTGAAGAGAAAAAGAGAATGGGAGGAAAGTACTTTTTATTATTATTTTATGTAGTGTATATTATTTTATTGAGTTGTATGTAAAAATAAAAACTTGAGTGTAAAGTGAGTTGTAAAATGAGTTGATGAAACTAAAATAAATAAGGTGGTGTTTGAGAATGCAAAAAATATATATATTTTTTTTAACATTCCCGGATGCTAGTGCTCTAACAAGATATAATAAATCATACTAAAATAAAATAATTTTTTTTTCCTAAACTTTCATAGAAGTTTTGACAGTCCACTACAACCACTTCATAAGATATATACCCTACCAGGGGCGTAGCTAGGAATTTTCACATGGGGGGGCCGATTCGAACCATGAAGGTTGAAATCAACGACGATGAGTATCATCGTTATATGGATAGTCTATATTTTTAGGTTGATATGGATCTTCTTTGAGATAAGCTCGTCGGATTTCATCTTGTTTGTTGATAGGGAATTCACATATTTGTTTACGTAATCCTGGATCACGATCTATCTCTTTAGATTGAATTCTTGAACATTTAGAGGGGTTAGGGTGTTCATCAGGCATCGAAGTATCAACATTTGTTTCTATAGCCACAGATGTCCTAATTTATGAATTGCTAACATCTTTTTTCTTAAAGAATGCATCAATTGTTTTTCGTTTACTCATAATTCTTTTAGTTTTAAGAATATGACTCAAAAATTAACCTGAAAAGAAGTTTAAAAAATAAAATTTTAATTAGAAATTTTTACTTAGTTATATGGATGTTATTCATACTCAAGAAAAAACAAAATTTCCACTATAATTTAAACATACAACCCATTTTTAATACGACTTTAATTAATAATAACCCCTCAAACAAAAACAAAAATTAAACACACAAGTATTGGTACACAAAACCAAACAATTTAACAACACCCATGGCCACATCCACAGCCACATGATATCTAACTAATCAAAAATAGGTAATAAATCAAAACAATTTTACCTTAGAAACTTTGTCTTCACAAAGTGCAAAGATGGGTCACCCGTGTGACAATGCCTACTGCCTCTGCCTGACTGCCTCCAACTTTAGATCTTCCTTTCAAGACCCATCACAAACAATCTCCCCATGCCTTCAATCATGTATTTCTCTAAAAATCTATGAAAATATAAAGAGCATGTGAATATTTAGGTGTAGATAGTTGAGAAAAAAAAAAAAAAAAAAAAAAGACACTAAAAAGAGATGAATGTCTAATGCTTAAGAAAGAGAAAAAAACTCACTAGTCACCAAGTTCCAAAACTAAAGCTAATGAAGAAAGAAAAAATTGGTCAAGATTTTATTTATTTATTTTTTTTTTTCTAGACTGTGAGTACAGAGGACTGGAGTTTTGGGGGCTGGTAGGTGGGCAACAGTACTGGTGCAAATGAAAGTGTATCAAAGAAGACAAAACAAAATAATAAGAAGTAAAGAAAGGGATTCCGTGGGTTAGTGGGTGGATTTTTTGAGATGAAGAGAAAGTGAAGTTTTGTTTTTAGTGTTTGGATTTGAGCGGGCTAGCTTGTTTTATTTGGAGTACATAAGGTGATAAGGCCTAAAACTAAAGCTGGGCTTGGGAGAATATTTGAGCTAGGCTTGGGAGAATAGTTGAGAATTGGGCATGGGGGGGCCAGCTGTCCAATATTGGGGGGCCCAATTTTTTTTTGTACCTACTCTAATGGAATTTTTTTTTTTTTTTTTGCAGGGGCCGGGGCCTCCCCAAGCCACTATGTGGCTCCGCCCTTGTATCCTACGGTCCCTACCCATACATTGTTCAAGAAACTCAACAAACAACCATTCAAAATGGAACTTTCATAATTCTTGTTCAAGATAATGTAATAACTCCCTGTATTACATTGTTCAAAACAATGTTATAATTCATTCTCAAAAAAAAAAAAAAAAAAAAAAAAAAAAAAAAAAAAAAAAAAAAAAAAAAAACAATGTTATGATTCCTATTCATATCCATAACATTGGTGAATCAAAATGGATAGTATATCCATGATTATCCATACAACCATCAAATTAAAATCAATAAGTCATTGTCAATATATTACAAAGTTCGTAACTAAACCCACGGGTTTATTGAGTTTAGATCCACAGTTTTCGAACATGGAGAGCTCCGACTAGATTTCATGGACATTGGACCCACCCAAGATATAAACTATAAACTATGATTTCTTGGATTTTTTTTTTTTTTTTTTTTTTTTTTTTTTTTTTTTTTTTTTTGCATTATTTTTTGTTAGGAGAGGTGCTTCGGCATTAGCTCAAAGTCCCAAAAAACAAGTGAACAACGTTCGAGAGGAAAGAACGTTGCAGGCTTGATGCTATTGTCAGTAAAGGAGAGGTGTGACTCCTGTTCTTTTTTCTTTTTCCTTTTGGCTGTTTGATGTTAGCTCATCTCTCATACTCAGGCCAAAATTGCAAAATACTCATTTCGCTCAAACTTTTCAGTAAAATATCCATGTTCTGAAACTATTTAGAGAAATTGCCCTATTTGAAAATCGAGTTTTTAAAACTCGAGTTCTAATAAAAAACTTGATTCACCCAAAATCGAGTTATAAGCAAAAACTTGAAAAAATTTACATGTAACTCGATTTCCATGTAAATTTTTTGAAGTAACTCGATTTTGGACAAATCGAGTTTTTAATTGGAACTTAAGTTTTAAAAACTCGATTTTCAAAATAAGGACATTTTCTTAAATAGTTTTAGAACAAGGACATTTTATTGAAAAGTTTATGCGAAAGGGACAAAGGCCAATTTTCTCCCTCATACTCAACATCAATCTGGATTTGGGAATTTGGTATTAAAATTGATATCTTTGAGTTGTTCATTTAAGCCACTGGTCATAATTCTTGGTTAACTCATCATGTCGGGATTCTTGTCACTTGACAAACTTAACTAGTTATTGAAAGTAATGGATTGTAACTTGTAAGCCTCACTGGCACAGTATAGTGAGGGATTCAAACCCCAGTTTTTCTCACGAGAAGAGGTGGACAATGCAACTCACAAACAATTTAACATTTTAAATGAATGATTTAGGAGTAAATAGAATAACAAAAATAAATTAAAAACTAAGTTTGTGCTTCCATTATAAGATACCGAACCACACAGTATATCATAGAACTAGAAGTCTAGAACCATATCACATTCTCCACGCAAAACCGCTAACTCAATTCCTTTACACAAAGTGATCACATTCTCCACGCCTAGTAACTTAGAGGGGAAAAAAAAAAGAATAAATTATTATAGTGTAATTACCTATCAAGTTTGATAAGATCTCTCTCTCTCTCTCTCTCTCTATATATATATATATATATATATATACTCTACATTTTTTTTATACAAAATAAAATTTCTACTCTAACCTAATCTAAATGCATATGTGTGTGAAACTTCCTCCTAAAAACTTGAACCCCGGCCCTTACCCTCCCACACTCCACAAGCATTTATACTTGTGGAGTGATCACTGCATCAAGAGTGCCCGGTGTTTATATATTTTACATTAATTGTGAGTCAGTAACATTTTAAACTATTGAATAAGTAAAGAACATCTTATATTTCAAATGTCAGCTAAGAGTTTTGCCGTTCGGCTCATCATTTTTAATGATTATTCCTTCTTTATTGTAACTATTGAATTTTTCAAAAAATAAATAAAAATCAAATACCTAAAAATAAATCTTTATTTGTTGGCTGATATAGAAGCGATAGAAATAATCAAGTGACTTTTTTTTAAAAGCATTGCTCACTATCTAAATTAAGTCTAAATACCTAATTAGTACCTAATATTTAAAGGGAAAACTTAGATTTTTTTAAAAAAATTATAGAAAAATAAAAAACTAATTGTCTTTTTTTATACATTTTTATATTTATTTTGTATGAAAATATTATCACAACATTTACAAAACAGTCCATTAATAAATGGACTAAGAGCACTACCACCTATATTAAAAATTAAAAGAAAAAGTTTTAGCGTTTAATGTCACTTGTCATCCCAGCATATACTCAGTTAAAAGATCCTCTCTTTCTGTCTTTCTTTCACTTCGACTCCAAAAGAACCGTTACAGTTGAGTTGATAGTCCGGTACTTGTTTTCTGCAGCACTACTACAAACTACTTTACTTTCTTCTTTCCCGCAATCACAGAACACACTTTCCAAATTCCTTTGCTTTTTATATATAAAATTTAGATACCATATTATTTACAAAGCCATTGTATGAGAAGCTAAAAGATCTAGTAGAATTTTCGAACATGGAGACCTCGGAGGAGAAGGTGGTCGCCGTTATCATGGTGGGTGGACCCACAAAAGGTGTATAAACTATAAACTCTGCTTCCATGGAAATTTTCTTCATTTTTTTTATAATTTTTTTGAATTTTGTATAATTATTTGATTTTTTTTTTTGGGTTGTTGGACAGGGACTAGATTTCGACCTCTTTCATTCAATACTCCTAAACCCTTATTCCCTTTGGCTGGTCAGCCAATGGTTCATCATCCAATTTCAGCTTGTAAAAGGGTTAGCTTTTTTAAAAATAAAAAAATTCCCATTTCACTTTGTTTGGTTACTGAGAAAATTGTTGAAGAAAAATTCTTTCTTTATGGCATCTTGGCATTTACTAGTTGAAAGGATAAATGGGATTTTCAATATTGGAGATCAGAGTTATATATGTTTTTTGAATTGCTTGGTGGGATTGTTTGGTTTCTGTTGTTTTTGTTGTAGATACCAAATTTGGCCCAGATTTTTTTGATTGGATTTTATGAGGAGCGTGAATTCGCGCTATATGTGTCTTCAATATCCAATGAGTTGAAAGTACCTGTGAGGTGAGTAGTGAGTGAATTTTGAACTTTTATGTTGTGTGATGGTTGTAAAATGCTTTGACAATGTTGGAATGTTGGATCACCAATGAGCATTGGCTCAAATGACACTCCTTCCTCTCTTAAGGTTGGGTGGAGGATCAGGTCTGGATTCAACTAGGTGTGTGCATATCTTAAAGCGGTTTCTTGTTGATTGTGATGAATCTAGGTATTTGAAAGAGGACAAGCCACATGGTTCGGCTGGTGGGCTTTACTACTTTAGAGATATGATCATGGAAGACAGCCCAGTATGAACTCTGATCTTGTTTATCATTCTTTTTTGCAATATGTTTTTTTTTTTTTTTTGGGGGGGGGGGGGGGGGGGTGTCCAAGCATGAGAAATCAAGCTTTGCTCTGTTACTTTTTAAAGGTGCTTATTTCTGTAATTAATAGAATAAATGGTGAACTTGTTATATGTGTGCTTTAGTACTCATACATACATCTACTTCCTTTGTGCAGTCGCATATCTTTTTGCTGAATTGTGATGTTTGCTGCAATTTTCCACTACCTGACATGCTTGGTGAGTTTCACTCTATGTATGATGTGTGTTAAATGGCTTATGAATATAACTTTTGTTTCGGATAAATCATGTTCATATATGACATTTTTATAATGATATATTTGTTTCTTGTTATGTGCATAAGTTGTAGAAAATGTAATTGTTTCGCTTGTATTGTTCTTTTCAACAGAGGCCCATAGAAGATATGGCGGGATGGGAACAATGTTAGTAATCAAGGTTGGTAAATGCATAAATGCAGAATTATGTTACAACATCATCACCAATTGCAAATGCTCTTCATTTATTATATTCTTTTCTGGCTTTATGTGCAGGTTTCTGCTGAATCAGCAAACCAGTTCGGCGAGTTGATTGCTGATCCAATCACCAAAGAGCTGTTGCACTACACTGAGAAACCTGAGACCTTTGTATGTACAATGTGTACTTTTTGTGCACAGTGTTCTGACTTAATTGGTTTTTGATAGCCTTATTTGATTGCTCAGGGCTCCTCACTTCTGGCCATGTTTAATTTGGGTTAACTATGTTTATGACATGTAGGTAAGTGATCTGATCAACTGTGGTGTCTACGTCTTTACCCCAGAGATTTTCACTGCCATTGAAGGTGTCTCCACTCACAGGGAAGATACAGGTTTGTATTTATGCATCACATCCCTAATTAGTTATTGCTGTGTATTTTAGATTAGCTCCAGTCTACTACAAATTTTCATCATTACAGACTACAGTATTTATGAAAAACTGTTTACTACAACTGCTTTAAACCTTTATGAAAAGCTGGAGACATGTCTTGAAGCTTAAGTCAAAATGACAAACGATTATTGATGGAGATGGTGATGGTGATGCATAATGTTCCTTTTTAAAACACAAACATGCATTCCAAATTAGGAAGACAATTATTGAACTTTTTTGGTTAATAGAGTGCATTACAATTTGTGGAATTAACCACAAACAGAGATCATTAGCAATAAATTTACATCTAATCAGATGATGAGAAGTGTGAGATTAACTTGGTAATGGAATATGGTTTGTGAGCAGTCTTTAATTTCTTGAGCCCTTATGACAAGTTGAATTGTTTGATTTAAATTATTAGCCATACTAAAATAAAAGAATTATTTTTCTTGGATCAGCACAGAATATTTAAAACATGACTTAGCTGAGTATTTCAAGTACTTAATGAAATGGAGATGCTGCTTGTTGTAGTCATTAATTTCTCACAAGATCATTTGGTGTGGAATATGCAAAACAAGTTTTCCATCCTGTTTGAATCTGACTTCTTCTTTCTTTTTTTTATTGCAGCCAATCTACGTCATGTGTCCAGCTTTGAAGCCTTTCATTCTTTGACAAGGTTTAACTTGTACTATTACTTTCATATTGAAAAGCATAATTTTAATATGTTATGGAGCTGATATTCAGAAAACACAGTGAAAATTTTTAGTTGCACCACAACATGCATCACGCATAGATGCATTGAAACATGAGTTACAGATCATATATATAATTTGATTGTTATATAGATGTTGATCTTGCTTGCATTATAGCAAATGCAAAATGTTTCTAAGCTAGATTTTTCAATGGAAGTGCAATATAGGAACTGGATACATAATTACGCGGGTTTCCTTCTCAGGGCATGAAAGCAATATTACACTTCACATTATGAAGTAGTGGAGCATTGCTGTTTGAGCTTCCATGTGTTTTTATAGAATATATTCATGACATGTATTATATTCTTTGCAAATATGTTCCCTTTTCACTGTAATTACAAATTCACTGAATTATATATAGCATTTTTTAGACAACGTTTCTTTGATTCATCTGTTGATTTATGAAAGCTGCAGTTTGTTTCGGTTGTCATTTGCTGATTTTTGTTTCTTTTAACAGAAACCTTCCTAAGGATTTTGTAAGATTGGACCAAGATATTTTGTCACCACTTGCTGGAAAGAAGCAATTGTATACATATGAGACCATGGATTTCTGGGAGCAGATAAAAACTCCAGGGTACAATAATTGTGCCCATATTTTCAATCTTTTTCCAATTATTCATAACTTTGGATTACATTTCCTCATCTAAATCTGTCTTGATTACAGAATATCCTTAAAATGTTCAGCTTTGTATCTTGCCCAGTTCCGATTGACTTCCCCTCATCTTTTGGCTGGTGGAGATGGTACTAAAAGTGCTACAGTTATCGGTGATGTTTACGTTCATCCATCTGCAAAAGTTCATCCAACTGCAAAGGTAGTGTCACCTCATCTCCTTCCATAATCTGTATGCTAGCAGTACCCCCTATTCACTGTTCTTTAAAAATGTTATTAAAAAAAAAATATATATATATATATATATATTGATGAGAATCAATACATGAGATACCCAAACGTCCATTGGTAGTAACTCATTGAAGTACTATGGAATCAAATGTATAACAGTATGAGCTAGAAATAAGTAGGCTTCGATAGTCGGTTAGCTCATCCATTGTGGTTCATTACCAATTGCAAATCCCAATATTTGATACTTAGCAAGTAAAACCCAATAATTTGAAAACATGTGGGGTGAATGTTCTAGGATGGTAGGAGCAAACCCGGTAAACTCTTAATTTGGAGGAAATGAGAGGAGGATCAAATAGATTAATATTTGATACGTAGTTATGCCTGACACAACTAATTTTAAAGGTAGGGTTTCAATGTAATGCAAAGAAAATGGAATCATGTCCTTCAAAATTATCAAGCATTCGGGCTAACTTGGCTTTGGACAAGCATTTGCATGTACACCAAGCACACAAATTCTTTAAGTGGCCTATACTGAATATTAATACTTCTTTTACTAGGCTGCAACCCAAGAATTTCCTGTCTTTGACTACTTTGAATTTTCTATCTTTTCACATCTCTCCCACCCCACCCCCTGCCCCCCTCTTTCCCTCTCCACTTTTCCATGTGAATTTTCTGAGTTGCTTTTTTGAACAGATCGGTCCCAATGTCTCTATTTCAGCAAATGTTCGTGTAGGTGCAGGCGTAAGGCTTATAGGTTGCATCATCTTGGATGATGTTGAAATTCAGGTACAGAACTGGATATATAAAAAGACTACATGATAAATACATAATAAGCTATGATACCTAGAAGCTGATGATGGTGTATTTTCCTGTTCTCATACAACATTTGATAAATTGCTCCTTTCTTGACAGGAAAATGCTGTTATCATAAATTCTATTGTTGGATGGAAATCATCTCTTGGCAAATGGGCACGTGTCCAGGCAAGTGCAGTGATGCAGTTTTCATTATGTTGTATTCCCTAGGATCATTTGGGGTGCATTTGTATAAGCTGTTGGAAAACTATGTTTTTAAAATGATCGTTTGTAAAAAGCTATGAGGAGTTATGGTTACAAGACAGTGTTTTGGGTTTTAAAAACACTCTTTTAATCTCCCAAAACGCCTAACCAAATAGACCCTTGAGGAGTGACCTGATGTTAACTGAGTGAGAATAGCACCTTTTATTTTTTATTTTGTAGGACAGAATTTTTCTTTAAAGGAGGGAAAAATTTTTTTGAATAAATGAAGCTTCATTTTGACCTTGGGGTCAAAGTTTACGCTTGAGGTATAATTGAAGGCTTATTGAAATAAATTAGTTTAGCAATCCAGTTAAGTTATTATATTGTGCCACTCAAGCACAAAGAAATCATCTTACTCTTGTGCTTATCAACAAACATTTCATTCCTTTGAAAGACAACTGCGTTACCAACATTTTTACTAGAATTTGCTATCACCATGGCTCTTTCTAAATCTCAAGTCTTATTTGAACCTTGTAAAATCAAATATGTTCATGTCATTCCTAGCTATTGTGGCTGACTAAAATTCAATTGACTGATTCAGGCTGATGGAGACTACAATGCAAAGCTTGGAATTACTATCCTCGGTATGCATCCTCTCTTTCTCGTTTGTGTCTTATATATTTCAAGGCTTTTGATGTTACGACAGCTGTAATTCCAATGTTCTTCGCCAATGTTGACTATTAATTTATCATTTTCACAGGAGAAGCAGTGACAGTGGAAGATGAAATTGTGGTGATAAACAGCATTGTTCTGCCAAATAAGACTCTTAATGTCAGCGTACAGGAGGAGATTATCTTATGATATCGAAGATACAGAGATCCTGCAATGCCTCTTAGTTTTGTTGTAATTTTATCTTTTTCTTTTTTCCTCATTTGTGTTCTTACAGTGGAACTATATGATTGAGGTACAGGAACAAACTAGACCAAATATCCCGGCCATATCAATTGTAATGTTGGATAGCTGATTGCGGATTTATAGACTTGCAATATTTTTGAATATGAATGAGAGGTTTCTGATATACGAGTACTACTGGTAAATCACCTTCTAATTTTTCATATACCCCAGGGAAATCTGCTCTCAACTGAATATCCAATTTCAGTTGCCTCTAGAACAACGACATCCAAGTCAATTTGATGGCAGCTGCCAACTGAAATTTCATCCGTTGGAAATTTTCATTGAAGGAATCCATGCCCATTGAATATCTTTAAAATCATTCTTTTATTTATTTATTTATTTTTTTTTTTTTGAGTACCCTTTTCTCTATGTAAGTGAGGGGAGGGGTTGAGCATGGTTTATGGAGGCATACAAGGTTGAGCTGATGCCAATTCATATAATTGTAGTCATTGTATGCACTGTTGATAATGGAACTGTCTCAATTGAACAATAGACTAGAAACTCGTGGATTAAGATCCAATGCAATACTGAGGTACTCACTATCTGGTAGGTACTAAATATTTCATACAAGCACTCGAAATAGTTAGTAATATAATAAAACAAGGCTGCAAGAAGTAAACTATTTATGTTTAAAATTCTGTTGTGTGGTTGGAAGAAGTACCAAACCATTTACTGAACTAAAAATAATATAAAAAATATCAATACAAAAATTTATAATTGTCACACGTAATTATTATGCATTGTGTTAGGACTAGTGGGATTAATTATTAAAAGTACAATTATCGCATGTGCTTTCCACTTGTAGACTGAATGGTTTATTAATATTATCACCTACTTGTTTCTCAAAAATAAAAAAATAAAAAAAATATTATCACCTACTTTGAAAAAGTATGAATAAGAATGAAGCATTGTGAACGTCCACTCAGCACAGCCCAGGAAAAAATATTTACATATCACCATATATATTGGCCAGTATACCTCATTTTTCCTATACATCCAAAAACACCCTAAAAACCACAAAACAAGGATTAAAATGATATTCCATTTGACAACTTTTTAATTACCAATCATGCATAAACTGTTGTATAAATATATTAGCAATTTTGTTCCAGTTACTGATGCCCACTGATCTCTCTCGGACTCAATAAACAAAAAACAAAATATTTGAGTTGGGAAAACAATAAAAATAAAAACTTGTATTACGCATTAATAAGGCAATAAAAAATAATAATATACTTTTCATACATTATTATTCAAGAATCAAGATATTAAACTAAAATATGGATTTCAAACTCATTTTTTTTTTTTTTAAATTTCAAAAATTAACCACTAAGAAAAATTTCAAACATATTTGAAGTTTACAGAGCTAAATATAAATGCTACGTGCCAAACGTAGTACTTACAAGCAAGTCAAAAGTAAGAATTTTCTATCAAGTATTTTGCAAACAATCCAGTTAATTGTACACCAAAAATATATCATGCCGATATGCTTTAGTGAACTTCCTCAGCAAGGTTAACAACCCAGTTATTCACAATGTCCCGTGACTTCTAAAAATTGTCTCTGCCCATCCATAGCTTTGGATTGATCAGATGTTTCAGTGAGAAAGCAGATCATTGATGATTCATCCCAAGAGATTGGCAGTGTGCTATGAAGAATCAGTCTTCACTAAGCCAGAACAATTAGCATCAGCAAAGTCAACTTATTCATTGGTGCGGCCGTAATTCCATTTTGTAAGCCTGTATTTCCATGGGAGAGATGAGCACATGTCCTTGAGCAACATCTGCAAGCTGCTCAGTGTATCCGAGCATCTCTGTGTCTTCATGCAAAAGATTCAAAGAAGTTGCTCTTGCATTCCGTACCGCAAGCCCCTTGAACATGTAGAACAGATTCACTGGCTCATCAGCAAAACTGACGCATTGTGATCTGCCCTTCCGACAGAATGAAGAATCCCAATGATACCTTTGTAAGATTAGAACAAACCTAGGATCTTCAGGTGGGGTCTGAGAATATTTTGAAGGCCGAGGAACCTTAAGGCCCACAATATGCAAGTCACATGGTAAGGGAGCAGCTAAAGGAGAGAACGATCTTGGGAGTGGCTGCATTGATAAGTCCTGTGCCTTCTTCGCAACGAATGCATGTAATGGATAGTTCAAATGAGCACCAACACGATGAGAAAGAAGAGAGGGGCTCAAGGGAAAAGGATTGGAAACCGAGCTTAGAGTGGTGGAAATGTTGGATTCCACAAGGATGTGGAAGACTACATTCACAGGACGATTATCCATCACTCCTTGCCCAAGACCACGTCCATCGTCTCTTACCAATCGGCGGTCAAGCATAATCTCTAACCATCCCTCTTTAAGGCTTGCCACACCCAACGACTGTCGAGTATGCACAGAAAACCGCTGACCATTGGATGCTTGCATGAATGCAAGAGAAGGCATAGGGTAGTAATTTCCCTGCAGTGGGATCTTGTCGTAGGTTTCTCTCCGGCTCATCTGAAAGCCATTTAGATCAGAGTAAAAGATCCTTTTGTTATCAATATCTGTCTTGTATCTAACTATTAACTCCCTGTCATTAAAATCATTACCAAGAAGCTCAACATGATATTCCTTCTCAATGAGAAACTCCTGTATAGTGTTATCTCCATTATATATACGGGTGCTATGGGAGATGGGGGATTTCTCCCATGCTGTCTTTGGATAAGAGTACACTTCCTGCATCAGATGGCCTTCAGTGATCACCATCTGCCCACCAGCTTCAATAATAGGCTGTGAGTCACCATCAGGTTTAAATAGGTAAGCCCCACCGGTACTAGAGTACATACCAATTTCTTCACCCACAAAATTTTGGGAGCCATCTTTAAAGCTTATTTTCTGTAACAAGCCATGATTGACATCAAAGGAAAGTGTCTGATGCTTGTTCTGGATTTCAGCCACATCCCCTTCTGCTTTTGAGCAAGCATATGGAATGGGACAAGTTAATGAATTAGACTCAGAGTAAAGTTTTAGTCTTGCTGGTTTAGCCTTCTCGCACCCATCAAAGCCATTAGCAATGTAATATGTTTGCAACCCCAGGGCAGGAACAGAAACTTTCCAGTGGACACGATGCCTCCCAGTAAAAATCTTGTTTTTGTCATTCTGCAATTCAGGAGAAATTTGGCTTTGAATGCATGTCCAGTTTGAGTCCAAAACAGCAACATCCGGCCTGTTAACTATAACCATCACAATCTCTTCTCTTGTTTGCTCGGAAGGATTAAAAAAGACCACTGAATGATGAGTTCCTTCACGGGCACTGATTGCCTTATGCACTGGCTGAACATCATATTTGGATCTCACCTGTTCTGACTCAAACTGAGAAGGGTTTTGATCCAATTTGTCATGACGGATACCAAGCAGACCTTCTATGGCTTTCGACATAAAAATCTGCAAATCCTGCAAAGAAGCATGCATCCGATTCCCATAGTCCTGAACCACATGATCCTTAGCAGTACCAGTGACACCATCATGATGCTGGAACAGAGCTAAGTTTCTTCTTGCAGCTGTCAACTTGTGGGAAAACCCCATGGGCAGCCTTTCACATTGCGATCTATGGCAATACCCAAGCAATAAAGCCATCATCATTTCTGTGGCACGCAGTGTTTGCTCTAGTACCCGATCAACAGCCTTGAAGAAAGGCCTTGAAACATAATAGCCACTCCAATAGTCCTGTTGCCTATCAGAATAAGTAAAGAAGTCACCTGATAAAGAAGGAAAACCTTCAAGCTGACCAGACCCAACCTCACCAGGACGTGAATAATTTACCCTATCAGCCTCCTCACGCAGGGTTTGAAAGTAGTCTTCTAGAGTACCAAACTTTGCCTCCGCATTTAAACTTGGATTAGAATTGATATAATCAAATAACAATTGGTAATTCCTAAACTGAGCTTCTGCTTCATCAGTGCTGACATAACGGAAATCGTCTCCAAGAGGTACAAGAAGTGTATTTGTCCGGTATAGAGTTGATTTCTTCCTGTATTGATCTAGTAATAATAGTGCCCTCTCCCGAACATTATCCTGATCGGTCTCTACTGGATGCTGTCCCCAGGGGCAAAGTTCATACCCAAAGTTATGTGATCTAGCAAAGTCAAACTGGCAACAAATAGCAGGCTCCGGCCCACAAGTATGTGGAATATCATATGAATAGAAGGGCATCATATGGACAAAAATATCAGTAGATTCTTCAGCATCCCAGCTCTGGCGCCATATGTATTCCAGATTCTTTTGAAGCGAGAGTTCCTTCTTCAGCTCATAATGGGTCCTCTGGATAAGCATGTTCTCAAAACCCATACGACGGAGAAGATATGCCATGGTAGGTGAGTAACCAAATGGATCTATTGCCCAAGAATTTTTAGGAATTACTCCTATTGTCTCATTCAACCACCTATTCCCCTCTGTGATCTGATACATGAATTGCAGAGTCAGATCAGCAACTCAAAATGAGATAAGAATTCAATAAACATTTCTGAATACAATAGTACCAGAAACACAGAGCTAGCCAATTCCTTGACCATGAATATAAACTCTTTGAAACAAAAATGGCTATTTCCCAGCATGCAAAGCTATGCATATGTGATGAATATATGAATATATATATATATATATATAGTATTCAATTTTCAACAAAGAGCCAGAATAACCAAACACATAGCAGCATAGACTGTACCAAAGAACACTACAAAAACATAACAATGCCCAAAACTAAAATGGCACTTTGTCACCATACTCACCACCCTCACATATAAATTGACTCCAAGATGTCATAAATGTTCCAGATGACAAATCCCAGAGAAGAGAAATATAAAGAGTGATCTAGGATGGATTGGGGAATCTAACAATCGCATGTTTGTGATAGGTTTAAGGTAAGGAGAATTTGTAAAAGTAGGGTTTAGATCTTTAAAAGGAAGGGTTTTGCAATTCTTTAGGTTACGCTGTTACAGTGTTTTCACCATCATGAGCATGCAGTAATCTATCTATTAAAAAAATTCCGTTACATTAAAAAAAATAATTAAAAAAAAAAAAAAGAAATGTCAGGATTCAGGAATAACCAAGGTTTCTACAGGGAAGGAGAAAGATTTAATTTAGAGCCGTAAAAGAGGTGAGAAGAAACTGGTATCAAATTTGTCCACAAGCTGTAAACAATAACCGTGAACTGTAGCATAAATAGTGCAGATGTAAGGCAATAGTAGCAATGTTAAAAGAGAAGAGAGAGAGAATAGAGAAAGGAAGCAAGAAAAACATACTAAAGCCATTGTGTCACAATACTTAAAACACTTAATTCTTCTGTTGATCAACTTTCTACCATATGGGTAAGCCCAAAATCTAAAACCCAAGGCCCACAACCAGGACTCGTAATGGATGATTACTAAATTATGAAAATAACATTGACTCTCTAGAAGGGAAAAAAAAAAAACTACTAAATCAAGCATTAATAACCTGATTAACTACCACAGACACTTCTTATTGGGTGTTCCCTTAATCTTAGGCCTCCAAAAAGGACTTTTCCTCTAGCCATGCAATGGTTGCACCATTAAAGAAACTCATAAAATATAAACTTGTAATATCATAACACAATAACTAAACACACAAGATTATCACAAAAAAATTAACACTAGTCCAACAAGCCCAACATCAGATGGTTAATAAATAAAAATCACAACATAGATTTGCACATGCCCTGAACTATGAGAGTATTTAACTCCATTGAGTGTCACATGAAGAATGCTCAATGAAAAATCTATACAATTGTAACAATAATAAAAGAAAATAGGAAAAGGCTTTCAGTTTACCTGCTCGATAATGGCAAAATAATGTGAATTGGCCTGCATCAAGAAAGAATGCCATGCAAAGTCAAGATTCCTGTTCATTAGAAAAGTATCTATTCCAATATTAACAATTTGGAGGAAAAAAGTTAATAGAAAGGATGGTTTTAGATATAATCTTAGCCACGATTTATGGATGCTAAGGGTTTTAACTCACAACTGGCCTTATTTTAGTTCAGATAAAAGCCCATGAATATAAATTACCTCATCATTCATTACCCAGCCACCTCCAACAATTTCGAGTTGCCCATTCTTTACTAAATTGATAAATGAGTCTCTTTTGCTCTCAGAGGAATCCTTCCACCATCTCTCCAAATAAGACATCTCTTCCCATATAAATTTGCGCCGAGGATCCTGCACATCAGAAGTCCACAGAACCTTACTAAACCTCATAATTAATATACTCTAATTTTTTTTTTAAGTAATATACTCTAAAATAAATAAAAACATAAGCTTAGTTTCCTTCTTTTTTTTTTAATGAATTCATCAAAAACAAAACTAAGTACAAATAGGTATACCAAAAGATTTCAAAGCCAAGCTTACTTTCTTTTTCCATAATATTAGTACCAATCAAGTATATTACCAACAAAATTAATTTGTTGTGGGTTGATCCCTTAGCATTTTATAAATCTATTTAAAAGTCATCAGAATATCCCCCCACATAACAACCTCTTCTTCTAACCTTGGTTTCTATATAGAAAAATCCAAACCCAAAAAGTAAAACCGTTTACATGTTAAACCTCTTTGTTTTAGCAACAAGTTCATCAATCACCTCCCAAAAAACAAACCATCATAAACAAATTTCAATCACAAACCAAGTCAAAAACCAACAAAAAAAAATCAAAAACTTTTAAAACCCACCATTTGATTCAACAATCCCAATACAATTCAACCCCCCCCCCACCCCCCCCTTTAAAAAAAAAAAAAAATCATAAGAATCAAAACCCAGCTCACCATTCGATTCATCATTTCCACTACAATTCAAGAAAGCCAATATAAAATTAAAAATTTTAAAATAATAATAAAAAGAATCAAAACCCACTTTACTATTTGATTCACTAATTCCAATACAAATCAACCTTCATCAATCACCTCTCAAAAAAAACCATCATAAACAAATTTCAATCACAAACCAAAACATCAAAATCTTTTAAATCCACCATTTGATTCAACAATTCTACTACCATTCAACCCCAAAAAAAAATCATAAGAATCAAAACCCACCTCACAATTTTATTCATCATTTCCACTACAATTCAAGAAAGCCAGTATAAAAATAAATTTTTTATAAAAAATATCAAAACAAAAAGAAGCAAAACCCACTTTACCATTTGATTCATCAATTCCAATACAATTCAACCCAAAAGACAAAGAACACAAAAAATATGCAAAACCCAGTTCACCATTTGACTAATCAATCATTTCAACTACAATTCAACCCACAAAAAATAAAAAGAGAAAAAAAAACCCAGATTACCTTAGAAAGAGTATTAACAATGGTATCAAGTATATTCCTAGATTGCTTCGCATAATACTCCTCCACCGTGAGCTTCCACCCTGGATCATTATGCGAATGCGGCGCCACGAACACCTTCAACTTCTCCGAATCCCACTCGTTCCCTTCATAACTCACCTTCCACCCTTGCTTCCACGCCCCACCATCCACATCCAAAAACTCTATCTTATCATACAACTGCTTCGTCGTTATATCCACCGCAGACTTCAACACAGCGTCGTTCTCGTTCGGCACTTTCCGAGCAGCCGGCTTTCGCGTGGGCTTGAAAGAGAAGCGCGATGCGCCGAAACCGGGCCTGGAGGATTTGTTGAAGTGGGAAGAGATGGGTCTCGGAACGCCGTACCGGAGGATCACGAGGAGGAAGAAGATGAGGGAGACGATGAGGCCGATGGTGAAGAAGTTTGCGAAGATGAAGTCTTTGAGGGATAATCGCCTGCGGGATTTGCGGGTAAGCTTGGGTTTGGGGTTGTTTGATGAGAATGGGAGGAGTGAGTGGGCCCAGCTCCCTCCTCCTCTCCTGGTGCTGAAAGCCATTTTTGATTGAACCAGATGATCAAATCAAACTGTGTTTTTTTTTTTGTATGTGTGTGTGCGTGTGTGTGTTTTTGTTTTGGTAATGTTTTTAATGTTTTTGGGGGATTTGTGATTTGGGATCTATAGGAAATGAAGGATGAGAGGAGAGGAGAGAGGAGACTCACTTGACTTGTGCCTATTTTTTTACAGTGGAAAATTCTTTCCCGTCTTTCTTTCATGTTTCATCATCATTTTTTTTTTTTTGAAAGTCAAGAGTCTCTCAAAAAATAAAACAAAAACCAAAACCTTTTTTTTTTTTTTTTTTTTTTTTAAGTTCAAACTACAATGTCAAGGGAGAGAAATAGGGCACCAGATGATAGATTTTTTCAGGTTTGTGGAGCCCAATGTAATTGAAGTTTCTTGATATTTGGAGAATGTTGTCTATGTGTTAGGTGTATAATTAGAATTTGGCCCCGAGAGAGGTGGCCTAGTGGGTGAGATTCCGCATGCAAGCACAAGGTTCCTCGTTCGAGTCGTGGCGGGTACCATGTGGGGGGTGGGCTCCTACTTGTATTGTGCCTCATCTGCTAGCTCTCTTGGGGTGATAGGGTGAGGTTTATGACACCCCGATGGCTTAATCCAACATTCCCTAATGGGGGTGTCCCTATTAGGTCACGCCTTGGGAAGTAAGCTACATATGGTCACCCCCGCCCCCTCTTGATTATAAAAAAAAAAAAATTAAAAAATTAAAAAAAGTGTATAATTAGAATTTATGGCATTTGGGGTGTTGAACTTTTCTATATTCTTGTGGAGCACTTATAGGAGTCAAAGTCTTTTAGATGTATTATTCTAACTTGTTCGCAAATAGTGTAAATTAAGGGATTGTGTTAGTTAGGCTAGTACGGTTATCATCAGGTTCTCTAGGTTTATACTCAACTCTTTTCTTTTTTTTGAGAAAAAAATAAAAGAGACAAACTTAGAGAACCCAATTTGCCCAATTGGTTGATCAAATTTAGAGGATCACAATCAATTTTGATTAGTCAAGCAATCAATAGTAAGTCTAATTGTGCAAAAAATGTCAAATTGCCAATTGTCGGTAGGTTTATTCACCTATCACTCAAATAATCTGACTCGTCTAATAAATCACTCTCACTTCTCACTTTTCACTTCTCACTTCTCATCATACCTATACATTTGCCTCATTAAAACTAAGCATTTATCTCATCATATCTATACATTTGCCTCATTAAAACTAAGCATTTATCTTCGACAATGGACCCATGTCTAACGTTAGGACAAAGAATGGAGCAATCCTTTCCATATTCACCCACCATCGTTGCCCTTGTCAACAAGCTACTAGATGGACAAGCCTCGTCAATGATTTAGTCGTTGCCTTTATTGAAGAGCCACCTAATGGACTTTGATGATTCCAACTAATAACCCAAAAAGGAAGTCGCTATGGATCGTAGCCTTCTCAATCAACATTGGATTTAGTTTTTTTTTTTTTTTTTTTTTTTTTTTTTTTTTTTTTTTTTTTTGTAACCAAATCTAGTTGGATTAATTTGTGGGTTGAGCCTTAACCTGCCTCTATCAATCTGTGCTCACCCCAACAATATGGATATTATAGAAATTTGAATAATGGATACTCCACTTTTTTTTTTTGTAAAACAAATACTTGATGATGTTGCACACTTACAATAACAAATTTTATTTACTGTTTTTATTTAAAAAATAAAACCCTTAAAATATCATTTATATTTTCTTAATATTTTTTCTACCAAAACATTATAAATAAGGGTAAATAAGTATATTCATAAAGATTTTAAATAGAAATATTTAATGTCCACTGTAAGGACCCAATTTGAAAAAGCTAGCCCAGAACATGGACAAACTTTGACCCAAGAAGCCCAAAACAATGAATTTGTAGGGAAATGGGTTGAAACACTGGGATTTAGTTAATCAGACAACGACATGGATAGGCTTCATGACAAAAAGATAAAAATGAACTCTTATGAAATGAAGAAGGAACGTCCTCGACTTGGTCCGAGGATAATAGTTCTAATATAATGTTTTTAGAAAGTGTTACAAGTTTGATTGTGAATTGCTGCAGTGTTTTTTCTTTCTAATTTCCCATCTCCTCTATTGTTCTTTCTCCTCTTCTTTTATACTCTCTTCTCCCTTCACCTCAACCGTCCACCTGTATGCTAGATGGTTAGGGTTGATACTTGTCCCATTAGTCCTTCTCATAAGCCTTCAAGCAGTAGCTGTAAGGCTAAAATACAATGTTCAGGCATCACTTCCACATTAATGCGGCCAGGGGATTAGCTGCAAACCTGCAGTGCATTTAATGCGGAGGCAACAACTTTCTCCTCAGATATTTTGGGGTTCATCCTTATCTCATATCTCTACCGTGCTTGTCCACCCCAAACGAATTTCAAGGATTGCCATCTTTGCTATCAATCCATTTCCCAGGTCCTCGGTCAAGCTTTGCCGAGAAAGTTTTCATCCTCGGCAAACTTTCCGAAGCCTTTAGGACTAAACCCCACTATTTATTCATCAATAAAATTTCCGCTGATGAAGACATCTCATCCTCGGGCAGATCCTTGTCCTCGACTTGGGCCATAAGCCTAACATATGAATAGATAATGCACTTTTGGGCCCAAGGACCCTACATCCACTTTTCTCAAATCTTAAAATATAACTTTAATTTATTTTTTATTCTCAAAAAAAAAAAAAAAAAACTTTAATTTATTTCAAACTTTTCTACTTAACAAATAAGAACCAAAGACATATGATTGGGTTAAATAATAAAAAATCAACAAAATTTAAAATCCTGATATCCTCCAATGGTTCAAAATTATCCAAGTTGTTATTGTGCCCAACATTTTGAAATTCAAATCTAAACTAAATTTGAAAGTTTAGGCTAACAAAATTAACTTTCAAAAAACCAAAAAGAAATTCATTGGTTTCTTAATCTAATACTTAATAAAGAACAATCATTAGACATTATATGATAAAAATGTATCATATATTTATATTTAAAAAATATATAATTAAGGGGGAAAAAAGCCTATAAGCACCCACCGAAGATGTTTGAACTTTGAAAAGACCTCATATGAATGAGAGAGCATGAGGTTTTACCTGTGGTGCTTTATTAGAGTAGTTTTACATTTAGCCTTCTATATTTACTTCTTCCCATTGTTTCCCAAACTATGAAATGATGTTTTAAATTAACCAAACAACTCAAATATTTAATATGCTTTTATTACATTAAATGCTTTAAATAAATTCAATGGATAACTTTTATGTTTTCTATTTTCTACACAAGAATTAAATTCAATGTAGAATTACAAGAGTCAAAATAAATGGATTGGGTCAAACAACTCAAATCTTTAATATGTTTTTATTACTTTAATGGTTTAGATAGATTTAATAAATAACTTTTCAATTTAATGCTTTAGATAGATTTAATAAATAACTTTTCAATTTAATGCTTTAGATAGATTTAATAAATAACTTTTCAATTTTATCTTTTATGCATAAGAACTAAGTTCAATGCAGAATTGTAAGAGTAAGATTCAATGGATTAGGTAATATGATTATTTGTCTCTACACTTTTGTCCAATCAAGCATAAATAAGAGTTGTCCTTCAAGATAAACTTTGATGGAGTGATTTTTAAAGACAAAGTAGGAGAAGTAGGAGCAAGAGTTTTGATTTGAGATGATAACTGGTTGCTCATTGCAGCATTGAGTTGCAAAGGAAGAGCAATTTAGATTTGGAGAAGGTAACTCCAGCAACAGCTATCCAGGTTATTAATTTTTCAATTGAAATAGGTGTTACATATATCATCTTAAAGGGAGATTTAGCATATGCCATGGACAAGCTTCGATCCAATGAGCAAGATAATTCATGACTAGGAGCTATGGTAGAGACTTCAATATTAAGAATAAGTATTATGCATGGTCATAAAAATAATTTCATATAAAAAATATAGTTTTTATAAAATATTTTAAAATTAATTTATTTTGTACTTATGCATCGCACAAGACATTGGCTAATTGTTCTAAGTAAAAGTGGATTCTAATTAATTTAATTAGTAAGGTTTCAAAGGATTTAAACATTGCCTATACGAAAAATCATTCGATGTCTTGACTTGATAATTAAAAATAATTATCACGAGAAAATACTATAAGTTTAAATTCATCGAAAATATTCAGGACGTTGGATATAAAGGTGGAACTGTGAAAATATAGAATTTCGACGTACGGCATTTGCCTTTTGTGGGCATCGCATTTGGATGTTTGGAATGATTACTTCCAACTTCCAATATTTTATGGTATTGGGGCTTAGCTAGTGAGTGAGTTTGAAAACCGTATAGCTTTTTGGGTGGGTTTGAAAATTATATATGTTTCTTCTAATATAGCAAATGAAAACTCCCTTTTGTGCTGGACTGCTGGTAGTCTGGTACTTTTATGTGTTTGGTCATTTATTCTTCACTTATGACATTAGAATCAGTTGGTCAAAAATAGTTTGTCTGAAGTATTGAATGATCTTCACACTGTAGGTTAAAACTTAAGAGAACTGTTCATAATAATCCCCCTCCCACCTGCAATTTTTTTATACATCCATCAGTGCTCAGTGGGGAGGTTTGAAATTTAATTTTGTATTAATAACACACAAAAGAAAATTCCCTTTTTGTGATGAAAATGGTACTTCTATGTCTATGGGAGTACTATCTTTTTATTGTTTTCTACTTCAATTTGGTCACTAATGACATTACCAAATAAAATGGTCAAAAATCAACTTGTGTCTCGAGCGTTCCTGCGGCGCCAAGCTCTTTTTTCTTTCCTATATACATCCATCAACAACGTTGTGGTGCTGATCTCACAAAAGCAGATGGTCTAACAGCAATATTAATAACACCAAACTTCAGGAGGACAAAAAGAAGAAGAAGAAGACACCAGCTACCCTGTTGCAGGTAATTCTCTTCAATGATATTTCATGAGTTACAAATAGGGGAAATGAGAAGCAAAAATATATATACATAACACTTCAAAGACTTGCCTAAATGATTAATTAAGTAGGGTACATGAACAATAAGAAATCCCAACTAGTCATCAGAGAAAGCATCCACATTGCAAGATAGATTAGGAAAATACCAGAATGGAACACCTGACCAAGCACCTGTGGTAGATATTTTGCACAATGGAACATCTAAGGAATTGTGTATCATATCCATATGGTGTGTTTCCATGATGGGGAAAGACCCGGGATATCTACCATCCAGGAAACTTCCAAGATTGTATATGCAATTCATAGGTTGTTGGCTACCCCTCCATCTGGTTATGTTGCTAAATCCCGAGCTCTTATAGTCACCATTCAGAAACAATGCTTGATCTTTGAAGTTCTGCATCTTCACCCATTCCATCTTCGAAAAATTTAGCTCATAAACTTCTTTTTTCACAATTGACATAATTCTACGAATCATGAAGAGCTGCTCATCAAAAGCAAGTAAATTTAGGTCAAAGCTGCTGCATCCAATGCTTTGTATTTCCAGCAGGGTCACATAAGGATGGGAATTCAGGTTCAGTACCCCAATTTCACCATGATCGGTTAAAACGTACATCTTACCCTTGAAGACAACTCCATCTACAAACCACCAAGGACTGTTTGTAGGACTGCCCTGAAAATTTTCAGAATTATAAACAGTCCAATTAACATCTGTGGATCTACATAATTGTAAAAATGGGGACCATCTGTCAAAAGCTATGATTACATACTCCCACAAAGGCGTAGCTAAAGAAGCAAGGATGATAAAAGAATAAGGATTGGGAGGCCTAGAGAAACGGAGTTCATGTCTTGTAAAAGGATTCAGAAGCCAAATCTCAGAATCAGCTCTTTTTTTCTGGTCTTCCAAGACAAAGTACCCACAAGAAAGACCAGAACATGTTTTGCCAACAAGGCTCGGCAGTATTGCCTTGTACAACCTTCGATCAAAGATGCTGTAGAAATGACAAGCTCTCTTAGCTTGTGTTGATAAGAAGACAAGAAGTGGTGGTTGGGATGCCATAAACTCTTTCCTATGAGCTGCAACATACAATCTCCATCCTTTGCAGACACAGCCAAACATAAGATAGTCTATAGCACCTAGCTGATTTGCTATCAGATGAAGCAAAACCTCATGGAGCTCCGACCATGGCCTCCAATTACTAGTATCAACCATCTTTTTCTTCTTACTTCTTGGCCCCTTGAGATTTAAGTCACTGCCCCCTTGTAGTACCATGCCTACCCTCCAATGAAGAGAAAATAGATTACATTCAATATATGAAACAAAAGAAACATTTGACAGATTTAGCTATATATCATAGCATCTTAAAGTTTTCAACCCAATTTTACACATTAGATACTTGTGCCCAAGACATCTACAGTTAACAACATATTATGCTATACTTGTGTCAACAATATCAACACCTCTATCAGGCAAAACTTACTTCAACCACCGCACGTATACAGATAAATAATACATGCTTTGAACTCTGAACTTTGAAGTATAAGGCATTATAAAATAGATTATTATCAAGCTGCATTTTCTTTTTTAAGCACAAATGCAAAAATATCACAATGAGAACAGCAAAGATATTATTCAATCTAACAATTCTTCAAAACACGTAGTACTCATACTGAGTGACAGTTTTTAGACCCCTTAAACAAATGGATTAACCCTAGATAATTAGCCAAGTTGTTACTTAGTCAAATTAACAAGTCTAGGTTAACACAAATATATCATATCATGCATAGCAGCGGAAAATAAATAAGACAATGATATGATCACCCAGGAAACCAAACCGATAAAAATCTGGAGAGGATTTGACCTAGCTATCCTCAAGGTAAACTTGAATCCACTATCAGAAAGAATCGAAGTTCATACAAAAGGACTTACAAGCACCCCCGCTCGACTTCCTAATGCTACCAACCAATAGAACTTACTGACACGACCACGTGCAAGCTCCGAATCCACGGACTCCTTCTTTCTTTGGATTCCCACCAGCTACAAGCACCCCCGCTTGTGTATTCTTTAAGTTTTAATAGCAGCAACTGTTTTGATTATCAAGGTTTAGAGAATGTCTCTTCCTTAAAAACCCTAAGTTTGTGTAAAGGAAAACTCCTCTAGATCTCACAAGAGATTTACACAAACCGCAATATGAGCTACACAAACCGCAATATGAGCAACACTAAAACGTGGCTAGGGTTTGCCTTTTATACTTAGGACAAATAAGAAACCCTAAAAACGTTTTAAACACATAGGGCTGAGTTGGACGAATCTGCAGAAAAGCAATCTGCCCGACGTTCGATCGATCGAGCCTAAGCTTCGATCGATCGAGCCAAGCCGAAAGCCACACTGCTTTCTGCTTTACACTCGATTCCAACTTTACATTGACATACAACTTTGAGCTAGTTTTAAACACTTCTAAACATATTATTTTGATCATGGTTTGCCAACATTACAAATTAGAGTTCTAAAATACATAAAATCCTAAACTTTAGAACCTAACACTGAGTACACAACAAAAGCAAAACTCAGCATTCAACCATTGCACCCTTTTAGCTAAGTTCTCCAGACAACAAATACTATAACATATGATACAAAACTCTCTTTCCTACTTTTCTTTTGTTTTCCTACTGTTTCTTAGCTACCAAACAGACAGAAGGCCCATAAAATAATCTTACACTAATTTCTTTTTATATAAAAAAAAAAAAAAAAAAAAATTCTGGGAGAGTAAATCAGTAAAGTGCCTGCTTTGATGTTCTCTGTCAAACTAAGTGACCACCTTAACAGTCTGTTTGGTTGGGTGGAAAAGAGAGTGGATCGAAAATGGTGGGGAGTAAACTGAAAAGGGAACAAGGACACAATTTTCACCTCTTTGGTTTGGTACAAATATGAGAGGAAGGGGAAGGGAAAGTGAAAGGGAAGAAAATGAGCTTTAAAAAGACTTTTTTACCCCTTATCCTATTATCTTTCTTTTGGTCTTTTGCTTGTTTCTTTGTTTCATATTTTTTCATCTCATACTAATTTGAGTAATTTCCTTCTTTTTCGTTTTTTTTATACAGTTCAGGTTTAAAAAAACCAACTTTAAAAACTATAAAATAATAGTAATAATAATAAATAATGTATGGAACTTCCAAAGCTCTAATCCATTGTATGGTATTGCGGTATTGGGGCTTAGGCTTTTGGGAGGGTTTGAAAATTATGTGGCTTTCTGAGAGAGTATGAAATTCATATATATAATAGTTTACTTTATTAAACATTGCCAAAGAAAATTCCCTTTTGTACTTTTCTGTGTAAGGGAATTTGGTCGCTAGTGACATTACTATGAATAAATTGCTCAAAAGTCAGCTTGTGTTTTAAATGTTGAATGATCTACAGTAGGCTAAGAGAAAAATTCGTGAATCATTAAGAGCTTGTCATCAAAAGCAAGCAACTGCATTCCAGGGCTCCTATATCCAATGCTTTTTACTTCCAGCAGGCTCACATAAGGTTCAGAATTCGGGTTTAGTACCCCAATTTCACAATGATTGATTAACAAGCATATCTTACCATCAAAGACAACTCCATCAACAAACCACTGATGACCATCTATAGGACTCCTCTTAAATACGCCCTTATATTTGTAGATAGTCCAATAGATATCTGTGGATTTACAAAACTGTTAAAATGGTCCACCGATAGCTATGATTACAAACTCCTGCAAAGGTGTGGCTAAAGACACAAGGATGACAGAAAAATAAGGATTAGGAGGGCCAGAAAAACGAGGTTTGTGTCTTGTAAAAGGATTCAAAAGCCAAATCTGCGAATCAGCACTTTTTTTCTCGTCTTCCATGACAAAGTCCCCGCAGGAGACACCAGAACATCTTTTGCCAACAAGGCTCAGCAGTATTGCCTTTTACAATCTTTGCTCAAACATGCTATAGAAGTAACAAACTCTCTTCGCATTTGATTTTAAAAAGACAAGTGGAGGTTGGGATGCCAAAAAGTCTTGCTTGTGTGCTGCAACATACAACCTCCATGGCTCCATCCACTACAGACGCAGCCAAACATGAGATAGTCTATGAGATGGTTGACAATTACTATTGTCAACCATCCTTTTCCTCTTCCTTCTAGGCCCCTCGAGATTCATGTCACTGCCCCCTTGCAACAACATGCCTTCCCACAAAAAGAAACTATTGATCAAATTTTATATATGGCACTAAATAAACATCTAACAGTTCTACATTCATAGTAGTAGTATCTTATTGTTTTTAACCGAATTTTCTGCATGGCATGCTTGTGCATAACATTCATACTTAACAGCAAATCTTGTATTCTTGGGCCGAGATCCATTTAGAAGATTTTAGGACAAAAAATCTTCACCTCTATCAGGCAATACCTATCAAAGAAGTGCAAAACTCCACACATATGTAAAACTTAAAACATCCTTTGAGGTGTAAGGCATAGCATTACTGATTATTGAGCTACATTTTGTTTTTTAGGGACAATTACAAAATCTCACAATAAGTGAAACATAAATTCTAGTCTAACATTTCTTCAAACATATCGTACCCACACTTTGTACACAAATACAAAAAAAATTATCAAGCATGCACCATTTCTAGCAGATGACATATTGAAATAATAAATCCCCATATAAATTAAATGACATATGGTAATAGGAATATGAAAAAAAAAAATTAAAAATTTACATCAAAAGCTGTTCATTATTTGGGACACAACAAAAAGCAAAATAGAAACACACCAGACAACAAAACCTTAAACATCTGAAAGACAAAAATATGAAAATGAAGAAAGGGGCCCCAGTTATCCTCGTAGGAAATCTCTTCAATGATAACCCATGAGGTATTGATAAGGGAAATGAAAAGCAAAAAAATATGTATAGCCTTCAAAGTGTTGCCAAAATGATTAAGTAGGGTGCATGAACAATAAGAAACCCTGACTAGTCCTCATAGAGAGCATCCACACTGCCAGAAAGATTTGGAAAATGCCAGAACGGAGCACCTGAGGAAGCACGTGTGATAGGTTGAGGGGGAGGACTCGGGAAAGGCTTGGGATCTCTATCATCCAGGAAATGTAAGGTGCATATCCCATCTGAAATTCCAAGATTGTATATGCAATTCATAGGCTGTCGGCTACCACTCCATTTGGATACGTTGCTAAATCCAGAGCTCCTATGCCTCAGAAACAAAGCTTGATCATTGAAGTTCTCCATCTTCACCCATTTCATCATCGAAAAATTTAGCTCAAAAACTTGAAATTGCTCTCTTTGAATTTGTAGTCCATTTCTACAAATGATCAAGAGCTTGTCATCTATAGCAAGCAACTGTAGGTTAACTTCAAAGCTGCTATATCCAATGCTTTCTATTTCCAGCATGGTCACATAAGGGTGGGGATTCAGTTTTCGTATTACCCCAATTTCACCATGATTGGTTAACAAGTATATCTTACCCTTGAAGACAACTCCACCTAGAAACCACCGCTTACCATCCATGGGAGTGCCCTTGAATATGTCAGTATAATCATAGGCAGTCCACATGACATCTGTGGATTTATAGTACTGTAAAAATTGTCCACCAATAGCTATGATTACAAACTCCTGCGAAGGAGTTGCTAAAGACGCAAGGATGACAAAAAAATATTGATTAGAAGGTCTAGGAAAATGGAGTTCATGTCCTGTAAAAGGATGCAAAAGCCAAATATGAGAATTAACAGTTTCAATCCTGTCTTCCATGACAAAGTACCCACAACAGACACGAGAACATCTCTTGCCAAAAAGATCTGGCAGTGTTACCTTGTACAAACTTTGATCAAAGATGCTATAGAAGTAACAATATTTTCTAGCATACAGTGATAATAAGACAACAAGTGGAGGTTGGGATGCCATAAACTTTTGCCTAAACTCTGCAACATACGATCTCCATCTTTTGCAGACGCAGCCAAATATGAGATAGTCTATAGCACCTAGCGGCTTTGTCATCAGATCAAGGAGATCATCACTGACATCCATGAGATTAAGGGCATTGCCCCCCTGCGGTACCATGCCTACCCTCCAATAAAAGAAAAAAAAAGAGAAGAAGATAAGTTCCAAAATATGACACTAAATAAACATTGAACAGGTTTAGATTTATAATAGCATCTTATTGTTTTCAACCCAATGTTCCACATTCCATGCTTGTGCCCAAGACATCTAAAGTTAATAGCATACTTAAAAGGTTGAGTTTTTAGGACAACAATATCAGCACCTGTATCAGGCAAAATACACACATGTACAGATAGATAGAACCTAAGAAGTATGGACATGGTGACACGAGCAATTTATGAAAAATTTTAACATAAAATGGCCAGTACGATGGTATGACACGGGTATGACACCTAAATGAAGGTGTCCGTACTTCTTAGGATAGAACATAACATAGCATGATTTGAGGTACAAGGCATAATAAAATTGATTATCAAGCTGCATCTTCTTTTTTAGGCACAACTGCAAAAATATCACAATAAGAACAGCATAGATATCATTCATTATAACATTTCTTCAAACACATAATAGTACTCATACTCAGGACACAACAAGAAAAGTAAAACTCAGCATTCAACCATTGCTCGGTTGCTCCCTTTTAGCCAAGTAACAATTACCAGTATCTAACATATGACTCAATTTTTCTTCCTACTTTTCTTTTTGCTTTCCTACGGTTTCTTAGCTACCAAACACAGATAGAAAGCCCATAACGATAAAATCATCTATATTAACAACAAGAAGATACCTGACACGTCGGATACCTCTGCCACGTCAGCCACAACATCTTCCCCCGCCATAGGTTGCACGGAAACTCTGTACTACCTGAGCGGGAATGAGATCCTAATATTGGGGATGGGTTTGTGGTTGCTGGTTGTGGGCTGTGGGCACTAATATGGTCCAGTGGGCCTGTGGGTGAGGCCCACTACTTTTTGCTTTTCTCGGCCTGATTGGTTTGGGTTCAGAAAATGTCCAATTAAGAAGAATAACAATATTTATTAATAACTTTTTTCCAACTTTTTTCATTTCTAGGGCGAATTTCATGAGTTATATACTATATATACATACATATATATAATAATTTTATAATATCTTATAATATCTTATAATATTTGTTTTTGCACAAAAAATAACTAACTTGAACTTACATAATATGCATTTTCCATGTAACTTAATTTTTTTATATTTATATTATTTTATTTGTTATTCAAATTAATTATATTATTACCACCGGGCCTTGTAGCTTAGTGGTACCTGGTTCTCCTTGTAACCGTTAGCACGGGAGTTCTATCCCCTGCAATAAACAATTACCCAGCAAAAAAATAATAATTAATTAATTATATTATTAATTTTATAAAAAAATTAATATATTATTCTTGATTAAGCTGTGATGCAAGGGCATAATACTAGTTTATGTTTATTGTAGGGTCACGTTTTTCAGGCCAGGTCCAAGATGCGTGGGACCTTAGACCAGTGAGCCCGGTACAATAAATTTGTAGAGAATGGGTTACTAGAACTGTGCTTTGGTGTGTGAATGACGACCATCAAGGTATTTCCCATGGGCCAAATTTAACAGAGAGCATTAGTCCTTGGCTGAATCCGAGGAGCTTTTCTTGGTGCTTCCGGTGTGTTGGGGATCCATCCTCCCCATTTGTTTCTCTTTATTCCCCTTTTATAGTCGTTTTTCTCCTCCTGACTGGGGTCCCCAAGGGAGGTACTTGTCCCATCCGCCCCTACCTCCAGTTGTTGGGAGTGGTTGTAAGGACCGGGAAGTATAGTTGTGTCAGGCACAAGGCACTGAATACAATAAAGGTTGCCTTCCCTTGTACGTTTTCGTTCAATCTGTCGTTTTTCTCCACTTTTGTGCTTTCCCTGCCCTGTGGAACGGTCTGGAGTTTCGCCATTCATGGTCTGTTACCTCCTTTACCCTCGGCTACATCCATCCGAGGAGGATTTTCCATGGATTGGGCCCCTGGCCCAGTATAGATATTCAAACGGGCCTATTAGTCTTTTTTCCCCTCACAATAGAAAACGGGCCTATTAGTCTTTTTCCCCCCACATTTATAATAATAACTTTATTAATATAGTAAAAGAAAACTCCTTTTTTATGCTGGACTGTTTGTACTTTTATGTGCAAGGAAATTGGGAGTTTAATCTTTCATTGTTTCTACTTTGATTTGGTAGCAAATGACATTACCATGAACAATTTGTTGGGAAATTGTCTCAAATTTCAATTGTAACTTAGAAAGTTAATTAGGTTTCCTAGTTGAAGAAGGAAATATTAATTTGGGTTTTCTTTGTGTGAAAGGAATGACTATTCCTTGGTGTAGAAGGAAATTCTATTTCCTTGTGTGAAAGGAAAGACTATTCTTTGGTGTGGAAGGGAAATCTATTCCTTGTTAAAGAAATAATGTATTCCTAGTTCAAGAGGGAATAAAAAAAAAAGTCTTATAAATAGACAATGCTTCAAAGAATTTGTTTGGCTTTGGCTTTGGCATAAGAGTCCTCTGTTTAGAGAAAAGAAGACAGCTAAGAGAGAGCTGTGCATGGAGAATAAAATAGAAATGAGAGAGCAAATTATTACAGCTTTTGAGAGAAATAATTAGTGTGTGTAAGAGTAAAGAAAAACAAGAGAGATTTTTCTTTAGCCGTGAGATATACATAAGAATTATTGTAATTAATTTGATAAATAGTGATTGATTCAAAGTTTGTCTCGTGATTTTTCCTTTCAAAGAGAAAGGATTTTCCACGTAAATATTTGTGCTCTTGTGTATGATTGCTATTTTGAATTCATAGTTTTTGTGATAATATTATTTGGAACCTTACACAATTTGGTAAAAACTCAGCTTTGTGTCTTAAGTTGAAGGATCTACAAACCAATAATAGAAATGTCCATATATTGGGACCATGGGGTGGTGGTGATGATTTGGAAAGGCACAAGGTCTAATAAATAATGTTTTAAAAATCGGACTAGATCGGTTGAACAAGAACAAGTCAACAGTTCAATCTGGTAAAATCCTTCAAAATCAGTCAAAACCAATAAAAACCGGGTTGAATTGGGAACTGGGGCACAAACCGGTCGGTTATTTAACTGTACCGGTTTTAAAACCATGCTACACGGATAAGGAAAAATAATAATAATAATAAAGGACTCCAGCTACTCTAGTTGCAGGAAATTCTCTTCATTAATAACCCACGAGGTACACAGATAAGGGAAATGAAAAGCAACAAAATATTTATAGCTTTCAAAGTCTTGCCAAAATGATTAAGTAGGGTACATGAACAATAAGAAATCCTAACTAGTCATCATAGAGAGCATCCACACCGCTACACAGATTTGGAAAATACCAGAATGGAGCACCTGAGGAAGCATCTCTGATAGATATTTTGCAGCACAATGGAACATCTAAGGATTCTTCCATCAAATCCATAAAATCTTCTATATCAATGATGGGGAAAGACTCTGGATATGTATCATCCAGGAAATGTATGCTGTATTCCTCAACCGGAGCTCCAAGATTGTATATGCAATTCTTAGGTCGTTGGCTAACACTCCATCCTTCATATTTCATAGTTTGTTGGCTGCCCCTCCATCTGGTCATGTCACTACATCCTGAGCTCTTATTACTTAGAAACAAAGCTTGATCGTTGAGGTTCTGCATCTTCACCCATTCCATCTTCAAAAAATTTAGCTGATAAACTTGAAACTTCTGCCAAACTCTGTCATCATGTTTTTGAATCATTAAGAGTTTGTCTTCAAAAGCAAGCAACCATAGTCCGGAGCTCTTATATCCAATGCCTTTGACTTCCAACAGGGTCACATAAGGATAGGAATTCAGGTTTAATATCCCAATTTCGCCATGATTGGTTAAAATGTATATCTTACCCTTGAAGACAGCTCCATCTAATAACCACCGAGAATAGTCTGTAAAATGGTCCTTAAATAAGTCTCTGCAATCATAGACAGTCCAGTTGACATCTGTGGATTTACGGAACTGCAAAAAAAATACATCGATAGCTATGATTACAAACTCCTGCAAAGGCGTGGCTAAAGACGCAAGGATGATAGATAAATAACGATTAGGAGGGCTAGAGAAACGGAGTTCATGTCTTGTAAAAGGATTCAAAAACCAAATCTGAGAGTCAGCACTTTCTTTCTTGTCTTCCATGACAAAGTACCCACAAGAGACACCAGAACATCTTTTGCCAACAAGGTCCGGCAGTATTGCCTTGTACAACTTTTGATCAAAGATGCTATAGAAGTAACAAGTTCTCCTAGCATAGGATGATAATAAAACAACAAGTGGAGGTTGGGATGCCATAAACTCTTTCCCATGCGCTGCAACATATAACCTCCATCCTTTGCAGACACAGCCGAACATGAGATAGTCTATAACACCTAGCGACTTTGTTATCAAATCAAGCAAAGCCTCAGGGAGCTCCGACCATGGCTTGCAATTACAATTGTCAACCGTTCCTTTCTTCTTCCTTCTAGACCCCTTGAGATTCATGTCACTGCCCCTATGCAGCACCATACCAACCTTCCCACAATAACAATGTATTGATCAAAATCTACATATGACACTAAATAAACATCTAAAGATATACACTTGTGCTACACATTTAGACTTAAGAGCATATTATATTATTCATCTTAGAAGATGTCAACCACTTTTAAGAATTTATTAGGACACATAAAATCAGCACCACTATATACTAACATATTTTTAGTCAAGATTGCAAGAATATCACAAGAAACACATATTTTACTCATTCTAACATTTCTTCAAACATATAGCACCCATTTTCTGTACACAAAATACACAAACAATGATCTCAAGTTTGCACCATTTGTAGAACATGATATATCGACATAATAATAAAACCCCATATTAAATAAGATGGCAGATGGCAGTAGGAATATGAAACAAATATGATATATGACTCAAAAACTTTTCTTCGGCTTTCCTACAGTTTCTCAGCCCCAAACAGAGGGAAAGCCCATAAAAAAATTGATATTTGAAAAAAAATATGTATACATATTTAATTAGTTAAGTAAAGTACCTGCTTCGAAATTTTTTGTGAAAACACAAGTGACCTCCTATTCTTTTTTCTGGGGGTAATTTTTGTTGCTTATATAAGGCAAAAAAAAAAAAAAAAAAGCCGCTCAAATTTTGATTTTGGAGGTTCAGTGGTGTAATTTTCCCGCCATGTATTTCGGGGTATAATTTTTCGATAAACCCAAAAAATGTAATAATGGAAAATTTTGGATAAACAAAATGTTGTTAAAGGCTTAGAGTGTGGAGCTAAGATTTTTAGTATTTAACACCTCAAAAAATTATTTTATTTATTTTAATATATAATTTTACAACATACTCTAGGTCAATTCTCTTATTTTTTTTATAGGCAAGCATTATTCATTTTTTATTAATTTTTTTCTCACTTTCTCTCTCTTCCTCTTTGCCACAATACCCAACAAAAAGCATAACTTTTTTTTCTTTTTTTTATCCTTTCTTGCTGTAGTGAACTATCAAGACTAGCAATTTAATGTAGCAAGTTGCCAAAAAAGTTTGGCTTTGGCATCGTTGATGTTGGGCTCTTTTTGGTGTTTAAGGTGATAAAATAGCTAAAATAAATGATTTTTTCTTGTAATACATTTTTGGATTTTACTTTTATTTATAATTTATTTGCATAGTATTAATAAAAAAAATACATATAGTTATTTTTATATTAAATTTTTGACGAAAAGTTTAAAAGTTAGTTTATTTTCAAATAATTAAAAGTTAAGTTATTTGTAAAAAAATAAAATTAAAAAAAAAAAAAAAAACACTAAGACAAAAGGCAACAAATTTTGAAACAAAACTTGAAAGTTCAAAAACGTGTACAAAAACACTTTTGAACGTTTAGACCCCCAAAAACCAACTTAACCAACCCAAGCAATATGTCAAACAACTAGTGTGCGGAAACTTAACATATGCTATAATATGGAATTGATTAAACAACTATCTAAGCCATAACAAAATAAACCACAGCAGATAATGTAAAGGCAGAGATAGAGAGGAAGGAAGATGCAAACACAGAGATAACACCCGGATGTGTTATCGAAGAGGAAACCGAAGACCTCGGCGAAAAACCTCTCCGCCGCCCTCCAAGCGGTAATCAATCCACTAGAAAATACAGTTGGGATACAAGGACAGCAATAGACCCTCCAAGCCTAATCTACCCAATGCACCTAAGCCCTCCAAGTTTCTTGCTCCAACGAGGTTGCGCCGAACCTTTTTCTTTTCTAGCTTTCCGGATTCCGCTACTACACCGTAGCATCAACCAATAAAGATTGACTCCTTCCTAACTGCTTCCCAAAACTCCAAACGTCTGTCTCACAGAGATGATAGTGGTGAGAACCAGGTTTGGTATAATGCCTCTCAAGGATTTGACAATGGAGAGGAAGAGAGTGAGGGAATTTGATGAGACTCTAAGGTAGAGATTGTGGGTGAAACAATCTGGTTTTTCTTTAGGGTTTCTCTCTGGAAGCTCTCTTTCAATCGTGGGTTAAAAGGGTATTTATACTGGAGTGAAGAGGAATGCGAAACGTCAGGTTTTTCCAAAACAGGGGTGGCTCGCGGCTTGACCTCGCGGCTTGACTAAGTCGCGAGTTCCAGTCGCGAGTTAACCGTATGGCCAGTTGTCCTGTTTTGTCCTGTAGTGCTCCAGCTAGCATGACTGTTCATCTTCCAGCATGCTTGGCACGTGTGCATCTTCTGGCGGGTTGAAGCCGCGAGTCCACCCGCGAGTCCCAGCCGCGACACTCTGTTTTCTTGCACACTCTTGAGCAATCTTCACACTATCTCACTCACTACCCTTACAACAATCCCACCTAAATACAGGGTTACTAAATGCTGAATTACAAGCAAATTTGGCACGGAATAAAGCCAATTAGATGGTTGAATAAATTCAACCTTACAATCTCCCCCTTTGGCTATTCCGTGACAAAACCCTAAAACAGACTCTAGACTTAACATGTGAGTTGGGAACAGTTGAACAAAACTCACTCATACCTAACTCTAGAAGCTGTGAAGCACTTGAATCATATGAACATAAACTCCTGAAACACAACAATACACCATGATCATTGTAAGCAGAAAATTATAAATGCATATGAAACAGGCAATATGAGATCAAGCAAAGATGGAGTTAATAAACAAACCATGGCTTGATCAACCAAGTGAGCACCACAAGGTAGTGATCATAGTGCTCATTCACACTTGGAATGAACACAAGGACATACAAGTTAACAAGCACAAGGCAAGACACTTGTATGCTCAACACTCAACCAATGCATAGCACACAAGGCATATGCATCTAGGAACAATCCTACAAGGGCACAAGAGTGACAGTACAACAATCACAATGCAGAACATTTAGATTAAAGTACTGATTTCAACATAGCATAAAGGCTGCACTTAAGCATGGTACATACCATAAAGCCTACAAACTATGCATAAAACAATAACCCTAAAAGCTTACATAAGCATATGGGTACAAACCAACAAATACCTGAATAACATCATCAAACATATATTAAAGTTTAAACCAAGAGTATATGAAAAGAGTTAGAAACAGTTATACACCAAAACACAGTGTATCAAAAACCATAAAAAAAACACTAAAATACCCAAATCATAAACATATATAACCACATTACTCCCCCTCAACAAATTACTCCCCCTTAAAAGCTGCTTTTCTGCTTCTCAATCATCAATGAACTTTCTCCCCCTTTTTGACATGGAATGGCCAAAGGGTCACTTGTCATGCTGAGGTGTGAAGCTGTCAAGTGTAGCAGCCAAGACATCAATCTGGTCTTGCATGGCTCTCATCCTGTCAGAATGCTCAGTTTGGACTGCCCTGATCCCATCAAGCCTTTCCAGAATGATCTGGAAAGCATCAGGAGGTGTGTCTGCAGAGGTTGAAGCTCTGTGTCTTTTGCCACTTCTCCTAGGTGTTGAAGTTGATGCAAGTCCAGCTGCTTCTGCTTCAGTCTCCATTGGAGCAGCCTCTCCTTCATCACCTTCATCTTCTTCTCCTGGAAGCCTAACACTTATCCTTTTGCAGGTGAGCTTGTTGATTGCAGAGGGTGTAGACATGGGACTGATGTCTTGAGGGATTGGAACACCTTTATTCCTAAAAATCCTCATAAGCAAACTTGGAAAGATCAATTTAGGCCTAGAGGTTGTTCTAGTCTCATCCACAATGGTGTCATAAATGTGGGAACTTATGTCTATGAAGTTCTTTTCTTTGAGATCCATCAGAAAGACTGCTCTAGCACAGTTGATTGTAGTCAATTTCCTAATGGGATAGAGGTTAAACATCATGATTATGGTAAGGCACCTCATGTCCACTGGAAAGGCAGTGGTATTCAAACATTTCCCTTCTCTCTGCCCACCTATCCTTTGTTGAATTGTTTCAATAGACACACTCCTATCCTTGTAATTGATAAATTCTTCATCATCTAATCCTTCAAGCCCTAATGCATCATCTATGACATGAGCATCTAAGACAAACTCTTTACCCCTCACCCAGCAACTCAATTCATTATCCTTTATCACAGCATTTGAGTAGAATTCCCTAATTAAGGGTTCACACACAACAGGGAAACCACTTAGAAGCTTTTCCCATCCTCTTCCTTCAAAACAGCTGGGAATAAAAGTTTGCCTTAAGTCCTCCAAATCCACAAATCTCTCTTGAATGATTCCTGCATTCAAGAAGTTATCCTTGTATCTCTCAAAGTGGTGAACTGACCTAAACAATCTAGGATCCATTTTTAATCTCTTGTCAGCCTTCTTGGCAGTAGATTTCTTCTTCTGTGGTGAGGGAGCCATCTGTGAATCAATCAGAAAAGGCCACAACAACATATAGCAATATATGTGCATAACCAGTCAGTACCATGTAGTTAACAGAGAGAGATATCAACCATACAAATGAACTACAAAACTTAAACAACAAGCTACTTAGTTCAAACACATGGATAAACCAAGCCTAGGATAGGAAACACATGAACAACATGGTGAAACTATCCTGAAGGCAAATAAATGACATTGAAGCAGATAATGGAAAAATGATATGACACACAAACAATATATTGAGCCTAACTGAAGCTACCCACAGATAGACACACAAGAACATGCAAATCTAGCACAGTAAAACTCACAACCTCAAACAGAACCAATAGAAATCACTCAACAGCTCAAAGATCAGATTGAAATAGAATAAACACTTAGCTAAGCACAAGATGAAGGGCAATAAGCATATGACAATCATTTAACACACCTATAGCAACAGCATCCACAAGCTAAGCAAGAACAAGGAGCAGAGACCGAAACACAAACCCATTTCAAAAACACAATCAAATGCGAAAAATCAAGGGTAAAAGCACAAAATCAAGTAGAAAAGAGGGTAAAACAGAGAACCCATACCTGTAACTTGACGATTTTGAGCTAGAAGAGTGCAACACAAGAGATTGGAAAAGGGAGCACGGAGTGTTTGGGAGGGAGAGAGTTTAGAGAGAAGATGAACAGTCACAAAAATTCGAGGGAAAAACTGAAAAAGTTTAAAAACTGCTCCTGTTTCTGCAAAACACGCGATTTTCGCGACTGGATTAAGTCGCCACACAGTCGCCAGCTCAAGCCGCCAAAGCATTCAAGAACAAAATTTTGAAAAATTTTTCTAAGTGTTTTTCGCGACTGGAAGGTCTACCCGCGAGTGAGTCGCGAGCTGAGCTGCGAAAATCTCTGAGTGAATCTCGCGACTGGACCTTCCACTCGCGAACAAGTCGCCAAAACTGACCAGCGAAGATGCGACTGAGGCTCGCGACTTGACATACCCGCGACTGAGCCGCCAAAACAGGGCAAAACTGTATTTTTGAAATTTTCAGATTTTTCCAACAAAAAACTTTCCAAAAACACTTAAAACACTCAAAAATCTTTTTGTGCTTGAATTAACAAAGATTGAGCATGTGAAAACACATTTTGTCAAGTACAATCACACAAAGGAATATGGCATTTATCGAACATAAACTTGTGTGTTGTGTGTGGATATCAACAATGAAATAGTCCTTTGTCTAATGTGAAGCTTCAATGATCAATTCAACCAAGGCATGCACAATTATAGAAATATGACCAATCTCAATTATAGAAATATGAATATATGACCTCCCACACAACTTGATAACATAACTTGGAGCTTTTCATTTGACTCCACTTTCAATCATAACATTTGATCTTTTTGATTTTTTTGAGACAATCATCTCTCATTGTGAGAGGGATATGTAACATTTCTCTTTGAAGAACAGGCCTTTGGCCTTTTTGAATAAAATTTCACTTTTAATATAAGGTCGCTTACCCTTTTTCCTAGTCAAATACTAGAATGTGCGACAGGCTTTTGCAGCTCAATATCTCTTTTCATTTGGAGATTTACATTTGGTGAGCTCTTTTTAGTAAAAAAAATAAAAAGTGGGAAGAGATATAGACACAAGTCTATGCATGTTTCAAGATCAACATAACCATTCACTAATCATTCATGACAAGTTTGAAGATCTATTTACAACAATCACATAGATTTCAAGATTTTTCCCATAGTGATATGAGTGCATGAAAACAAGCAATGCTCGAAAATGCACAAAGCCATTAGCACAAATGTACAAGGCAAAACGAGTTTTAAGACAAAACTCAACAAAGTAAATCAAGCCTTTTGATTTTCAAATTCTTTATGTAATTTTTGGATTTTTGACTCAAGAAACAAAAAGATTGATAAAACACAATTAAGAAATATTCACAAGAAGAATAACCAAGCAACCAAGAACCAACACAACAAGCATACCAAACAAACATAGTCACAAAGCATAGGAAGTATTAATGCATGAACATGTTGTAATGCTTATGCATGAGTACCCCTTTTCACCCACACGTCACTTGCGTTTGGGGTGATTTCCTTAAAGGATTGGGTACGGGAGTTAGGGCTTTCAAACCTTCGTGAGAAGCTTTCCAAGCAGTTGGTGAATGCACCAATCATCTTCATCACGTTCATCATTCCGGGATCTCCATTTTGCTCTCTAGGTTGATCACCTGCCCAAGTTCTCCTATCAATTCTTGGTCCTCCTGACCTTTGAGGAGTTGCACTGTTCTTTGCTCTCAGCTTTTGGCAATTTGGTCGAGTGTGCCCTTGAAGTCCGCAATAATGGCACACATACATTCCTCTAGGACCTCTTTGTGGTCGAGGACGTGACTTGGCACGAGACTCTGACCTGCCCACATACTGATTACGATGATTCAGCATCCGTTGGTCCACCACATTCTTCTTCTCCTCCACCTCGAGCTTCACATCAGTAGGGTCAGCTACAACTGGATCTTTGGCTTTGACAAACTTCACTTCTTTGGTGACATTTCCAGTTGAACTACCTCCTCCGGTATATCCCAGTCCGGATTTGTCTGAGAAGCTCTTTTGAGATGATATAACATCATCTAGCTTCTTGGTGGTGACCCTCTCTATTTTAGCATTTGCTTGCATCACCTCATTCTCAAGAAATCTTACTTTAGTGTAAGCTTCGGACAGCTCACCATTCAAAGTTTCAATCTCGCATTTGGCCTCCCTATACCGGATTAGGAGACTTTTGTAGTCCTCCTCAGCCTTCTTCATCTTTCTCACAGCAGCCTTGGCTACCCTTGTGTATTCACCTGACTTCTCCAAGAGTGAGTTGTAATTTTCTTGAAGAGTTGCTGTGCTCTCTTCTTCTTCAGCTTCCGATTCTTCAACAATTCCTAGTGATTCATCATCACTATGTTCTCCAAGGTCTTGTACAAGCAAATTCAACTCGTCCGACGACTCAACATGAGCAATAGTCATGAAAGCTGAATAGTTCCCCTCTTCATCACAGCTTTCTTCAGATTCAGAGTCAGACGAATCTGAGTCACTCAGGGTCGTGGCATACACCTTGCCTTTCGATTTCAAATAATTCGGACATTCCCTCTTAAAGTGTCCATGCCCGTTGCATTCAAAACAAGTGACACCTTGTGTGGATTGGGATTCTTTTCCATCTTTCCTGTTGAAATCCCTCTTCTCCCTTCCAGAATTTTGGAATTTTCTCTTATCATCAAATTTTCCATTTTTTTTGAATTTCAAAAACTTTCTGAAATTTTTAACAAGATAGGCTACATCTTTGTCCACCATATCTTCTCCCGATGAGCCTTGATCTTCCACCTTCTCATTAGTGGTCTTTAGAGCAAGGGATTTGCTCTTCCGTTGATTTGGCAGCGACATCTCATAGGTCTGCAGAGAACCAACCAGCTCCTGTACTCTGATGTCGTCAAGATCCTTGCTCTCTTCAATGGCTGTCACCTTAGCACGGAAGCTTTCCGGCAATGATCGAAGGATCTTCCTTACAATCTTTGAGTCCTCCATCTTCTCCCCCAAGTTAAACTTACTGACAACCACTTCATTTAACTTCCCATAGAAAGAGTCGAAAGACTCATCCTCACTCATCTTGAGCTCCTCAAACCGAGTGGTCAGCATTTGTAACTTGGTATCTTTTACTTTCTTCGTGCCTTCATAAGTTGTTTCCAGAATCTCCCATGCATCTTTGGCAATGGTAATGTGAGAAATCCTGTGAAATTCATCTGGAGACACACCACAGAAAATAGCATTTAGTGCTTTACTGTTAGCATTAGATGCAGCAAGTGCTGCCTTATCCCATGTGGATTTGGCTGCCTCAGGTTTGGTCCAACCAATCTCAACAGCATCCCACACGGATTCATCAATAGAGCATAAAAAAGCTCTCATACGAACCTTCCAAAATGCATAATTACTTCCATCAAAATATGGAGGTGCATTAAGGGATTGAGACCTATCCATCTCAAAAAGAAAGGGAGTCAAGGATCACACAATGGTAATGAAACCAAACAGCTGTGTACCCGCTCTGATACCAATTGAAAGTTCAAAAACGTGTACAAAAACACTTTTGAACGTTTAGACCCCCAAAAACCAACTTAACCAACCCAAGCAATATGTCAAACAACTAGTGTGCGGAAACTTAACATATGCTATAATATGGAATTGATTAAACAACTATCTAAGCCATAACAAAATAAACCACAGCAGATAATGTAAAGGCAGAGATAGAGAGGAAGGAAGATGCAAACACAGAGATAACACCCGGATGTGTTATCGAAGAGGAAACCGAAGACCTCGGCGAAAAACCTCTCCGCCGCCCTCCAAGCGGTAATCAATTCACTAGAAAATACAGTTGGGATACAAGGACAGCAATAGACCCTCCAAGCCTAATCTACCCAATGCACCTAAGCCCTCCAAGCTTCTTGCTCCAACGAGGTTGCGCCGAACCTTTTTCTTTTCTAGCTTTCCGGATTCCGCTACTACACCGTAGCATCAACCAATAAAGATTGGCTCCTTCCTAACTGCTTCCCAGAACTCCAAACGTCTGTCTCACAGAGATGATAGTGGTGAGAACCAGGTTTGGTATAATGCCTCTCAAGGATTTGACAATGGAGAGGAAGAGAGTGAGGGAATTTGATGAGACTCTAAGGTAGAGATTGTGGGTGAAACAATCTGGTTTTTCTTTAGGGTTTCTCTCTCAAAATTCTCTCTGGAAGCTCTCTTTCAATCGTGGGTTAAAAGGGTATTTATACTGGAGTGAAGAGGAATGCGAAACGTCAGGTTTTTCCAAAACAGGGGTGGCTCGCGGCTTGACCTCGCGGCTTGACTAAGTCGCGAGTTCCAGTCGCGAGTTAACCGTATGGCCAGTTGTCCTGTAGTGCTCCAGCTAGCATGACTGTTCATCTTCCAGCATGCTTGGCACGTGTGCATCTTCTGGCGGGTTGAAGCCGCGAGTCCACCCGCGAGTCCCAGCCGCGACACTCTGTTTTCTTGCACACTCTTGAGCAATCTTCACACTATCTCACTCACTACCCTTACAACAATCCCACCTAAATACAGGGTTACTAAATGCTGAATTACAAGCAAATTTGGCACAGAATAAAGCCAATTAGATGGTTGAATAAATTCAACCTTACAAAACTGAAATCCCAAACACATACAGGGATGTGGGAAAGCTAAAATGACCTCCAAATAGAACTAATTCACCCAAAATGACTCGTTTGCTCAAGTTTATTTTCAATTTATTCAACTTCTTTAGTTTGAAGTCTTTTAAAATGTTATGTGAAAGCTCAATTAGTGTGAAAACACTAATGCTTGTTTAGATCTCCAATTTTAAATTATGCCTTAATTGTTTTTACTCTAAGTTATCTAAGTGTGAAACAACAGTAAAGCACGCACAATAAACCAGTACACTACTCTAAACCATAAGCAAGTACAATATGCAATAAATGTAAAGCTTAAAGAGTAGGGAAGAGGGATGTAAATACAAGATAATACCAAGACGTGTTATTGAAGAGGAAACCAAAGTACTTGAAAAAAAACCTCTCCGCAGCTCTCCAAACCAAAATCGATCCGCTTGTGAATAAGTTAAAGTACACGAATATCAAAAAGACTCTTCTAGCTTAATTTACCCAATGTACTTGAGTCCTTCAAGCTCCTATTACCAACAGATAGGACTGTAAATGAACCAAGCCGTTCATAAATAACTTGAGCTTAGCTTGATAAAAAGCTCGTTCATGTTTGTTTGTTTGTATATAAACAAGCCAAGCTTAAGTTTTAGTTTTAGGCTTGTTTAATAAACGAGCCAAGTCTAAGTAAAAAATATTGTTCATGAACAAGCTCGTGAATGCTAAGGCTCGATAGAAAAGTAACAAAGCAAGTTGAGCCTAGGCTTCTTTATGAGTTTGGTAATAAAATTGATATGAGCTTGACAAGTAAACTCATATCCTTCTAAGGCTTCGATTAATTATAAGTTGAGACCACTCATCCAAACCAAATAAGCTAGATAATAAACTTAATATAGGCTTAATAATATACTTGTGCTGGATCTCAACCTCAAAAACATGATATTGAGTTTGAGTTTGGGTTTGATATTGAGCTTGAGCTTGAGCTTGGCTTGACTAATGAATCAAGCCAACCCAAGCCAAGCCGAATTCAAGCTTTTATACTTTATAACAAGCTTAAGCTTGAACATTATTTGTAGGCTTGTATCAAGCCCAAGCCAAGCTTGAACATTCTACTTTTACTGTCGAGCCGAGCTTGAACATTCACTACTCAACAAAGCTCGGCTTGTTTACAGCCCTACCAACAAACTTCTCAGAGTCTTGTCTTCACTAGTTATTTGGATCCCGCAATTTCGCTCAATTGCATCCGCCACTCAATGGATTTTTCCAATGCTTCCCAAAGGCACCAAAACTTCTCTCAATACTCAAAATGAGTGAGGTAAGTGTTTAGGCTAAGAACCTTTCAAGGATGTGTAAATGAAAAGGTGGGAGTAAATGGAAACTTTAGAGAAATGATGTAGAGGATTGTGGATAAAACAATCTCTAACTCTCAAGTGTTTGGCTAGGGTTTCTCTCTCAAAAGTTTCTTTAGAAAATACTCCTTCCTTTTACATTTTGTGAGTAATGAGGGTTTATATAGTGTTGGCAAAGAACGGAAAAAATCACATTCCAAAAAGCAACAAGCAGTAGGTTTCGCAAGTCACTTGCGACTTGGCCTGAGTCGCAAGTCACTCACGAAAAACCAGCTTTACTCTTCAAATTCTAGTGTGTGCTTCTCACATGGCTTATTTCGCAGGTCATCAGTTGCGAGTCTAGTCGTGAAAACCACCTCTTCACAAATTCTTCACTAAACTCTCACACACAAACACAGCCCTTACATTAAATCCCACAAAAATACTGGGAAATGATTAAACAAAATTACAATTAAATTTGATACGGAATTAAAGCCAACAAAAGTACATGGATGTAAATCACAACTTTATATTATGTTTTATTAAAAGTCTTGTAACTTAACTGACATAAAAAAATTCTAACTTTTCCTCCCCAAAAATTAAATGTATTATAACTGCATTGTGTGTGTATATACATCCAAATTGTTACCCAAAAAAATGTAATATAATCGCAATTGTGTGTGTTAGGACATCTTGTGATATGGATGCTGTAGAAATTTGGCCGGAGGAATGAAAGATTCATTTCAATGTTAAGAGCACTCACAGCAGTGGTGCTATATTACTATATTTTAGCTTCTCAAACCCCAAAATCATACTCACAACAGTGGAGCTAAATCTATAATTTTTAACTCCATTGCTACAGTGCACATCTATAGATAGATGTGCACTTTTCATGAGAGCTAAAATATATATATATATATATATTATTTTATTGAATTTCTCTCTCCTCTTCCATTAAAAAAATATTTTCTCTTTCTTTCTTTTTTTTCTCTCTCTTTGGCTTCTCTTCTTTCTTCATCTTTCCTTCTCATTTTTTTTTCTCTCCCTCATCTGCTCTCTGCTTCGCCGATCTATTTTGGATCTTCATCATCGATCTTCATCGTCATCGCCCACGTTGTCGTCCCACGCCGCCAACCCATCTGGCCCAGTCCTCCATCTCACCGCTCACCCAACGCCAACAAGCCTAGTCCTCCATCTCACCGTCGATCCAAGCTCCATTGTCGACCTAAGCTTCATCGTCGATCCAAGCTCCACTGGCACCGCCTTCATTGAACTCAAGAGCGCCACGGATTTCGTGGTTGTGGCTGTGGCTGGATTTCGTGGGTTTCTCTGGGTTTCGTGAAAAGAAGGGATTTTAGTTTGGATTTGTGTTTGATTTCAAAGTGGGTTTGAGTTTGTGATTTGATTTTGGGTTTGTGGGTTGGGTATCGGTGGGTTTGGCAATGGGTATCGGTGGATGTGGCAGTGGGTGTGGGCGGTGGTGGCTGGTGGTTGGTGGCGGTGGGTTAGGTTGGGTTTTGCAGTGGGTTTCAGTTTGTTTCACAATGGGTTTCGGTGGATTTCAGTGTGTTTTGCAATGGGTTTTGATGGGCAGTGGAGTGGGTTGGGTTTCTAATGGTGGTGGTGGCTTGGGAATTATGTTGATGGTGGTGATTTATGTGGTAGTTTTTGGCTAATTTGGATTTTTGGCAGTGGTTGTGGGTGGTTGTTCTTGGCTTGTTAGTTGTTGTTGGGTGGTTGTAGGTAGTTGTTTTTGGTTGGCAGTGGTTGTTGTTGGGTGGTTGTGGGCGATTGTTCTTGGTTGGCTGTGTTGGTGGATCGGTTTGTGGTGTTTTTATTGTAGTGAGATAGATTATTTTATTGTAGTAGATATATTATTTTATTGTGTTGAAAGCTAAAATAGATCCACTGCTGCAGCATGTGTGTAGGTAAAATAGATAAAGTAACTTTTGGTGGAGCTAAATTGCTAAATTTTTAACTCCACTGCTGTGGATGCTCTAAGGGCTCATAAGCCCAAATATCTACTACCTTACCGGTTGGCTTAAAATGCCAATATATTAATATTCTTCACCTCACCAATTAGGCAAAAAGCCCATAACACTCCTCATCAAAGTTCACCGCAACCGAAGAGGATTGTTAATGCTATATTCTACTCTTGAATGGGTAAAGAGAATGAATTAATCTGAAAGTGCATATTCAATTCAGCCATTAATATCATTCTCCCTTTCTTCTAAAAAAAACATTTAAAAGTTCAGTTTAATGGTCCATTTGGTCAAAAATTAGCCTAATATCCGATTAACTCTACTCTTCTTCCCTTGCTTCCCTTTAAACACTATATATATATTTTTTTTAAATAACTAAACATGTGTGAAGAGACTAATGTATTATTATTTGTTAAAGTATATGTAGAAACTCAACAAGATCAACAAGACCAATGGCATTTTGCTTTTTGTGGGCATCCTGCTTGGATGTTTCCAAATTATTACTCCAACTTCCAATCCATTGTATGGTATTGGGTCTTAGGCTTTTGGGAGGGTTTGAAATTTATGTGGCTTTTTGGGTGAGTTTGGAAATTATGTTTATAATAATAACAACATTATTAACATGCCATTCTATCAATGCTATAAATCATCAAGAGCTTGTCATCAAAATTAAGCAAGCAAACATTTCCATATCTCCTCCTATGTCCAATGCTTTCTTGAATTTTTTTAAGAAATAAATAATCAAGCCAATACTAGTGACAATAGCCATAAAAGTAACAATGTACTACCTCAAGGAAAATTATGTTAACAAGAAGAGAATAATCACTTATGGATTTCATCTTACATAAGAGATTGTACAATTTGCAAGTTAACTATCCACAACCACAAGTTAACTTTGTCCAAAATATACAGAACCCCTCAAACACTTGTCCAAATCATTCATGACTAGTCTTCCACACTGAATGACTGAGATGGAAAGTACCAGGATGGTAAAACACTTGAAGATTGGATATATTTTCTTCGCATGAAAGGTAACCGTGAGCACTCACAATTACTACCATCCAACATCTCCAATAGGATGTAATTGCCCTCTAATCCAAAACTGTAGGTATAAATAGATGATTGTTGACCACCATTTGATCTAGTTATGCTGCTGAATCTTGAGTTCTTACTAAAGCCAAGAAACAAAGCTTGATCTTTGAAGTTACTCATCTTCACCCATTCCATCTTCAGAAAATTTAGCTCATAAACTTCAAAATTACTTCCACTTTTATCAATCAACAGGAGCTTTTGATCATACCCAATAAACATGGTTCAGCTTTCAAATTTGCAATGCATTCTACTTCTAGAGGGGTCATATTAGGGGGTAAATTCAGATTTAGTACCCCAATTTTTCCATGACTAGATATAACATATAACTTACCATTGAAGACAGCTCCATTAACAATTGTCCATGGGGCATTAATAGGACTGTTATGTAATTTGCCATTGTAAAGAAATGCAGTCCATTTGGCATCTGTAGATCTACAAAAATGTATCTTTAGGCAAAATCTGCAAAGAGCTATGATTACGAACTTTGGCAAAGGCATACGACTAAAGAAGCAAGGATTAAACAACAACAAGGTGCTAGCATAAAAGATGTAGGGAAATGGAGTTCATGCCTGGTAAAAGGATTCAAAAGCCAAATTTGTGAATTTGGCTTTTTATACTTGTCTTCCAAGATCAAGTATCCGCAAGTGGTTCCTGAACAGAATTTGCCACTAATGTTAGGCAGTTTCGTCTTGTACCTCATATGTTCAAAGATGTTATAGAAATAAAAATCCCTCTTAGAACGAATTGGTAAAAAGACAGCTAATGCAGGCTGCAATGCCATAAACTCCTGCCTGTATGCCAAAAAATACAACCTCCATGTTCTGCAGACACAACCAAACATAATATAGTCTATAGCACCTAACCACTTTGTTATTAGATAAAGCAAAGCCTCAGGGAGCTTTGACCATGGCCTTCAATTACTATTGCCTGTCATCTTTTTCTTCTTACTTCTAGGATTGTGGAGCTTTTTGCCATTGTCCCCCTACAATACCATGCCTACCTTCACACAAAGAGAAAATAAAGATTAATGCCTATATGTCACGCCCCAAACCAAAAGGGCCCTAAATCCAAAAGAGTCCAAAGCATGAGAAATACATCCCAAAGGTACGTGTAGATTTGACCTTTTTGACAATTCAATCCAAACAATTCATACCAAGTACCAACATCAAGGATTTTCATAATAATTTTATTAAAGATACTCCCAAAGTAAGTCAGAGCTCTATGCAATAATTACAAGGACCATTGGCTACACAAGAATAGAGGTTTGAATAAATATAATTACATATCACCAACTTGTCCCATCAGTGGGAATAAAATTCATTACCACTATTAGATAAAAAAAAATTAGTCAAGCCTACCATAGGATGTACATTATCTAAAGATCAACATTACAAAAGTCCAGCCTCCATTAGTAATTAGTCTAACTACTACTAGCCACAAAGACATGTCTCAAAACGATTGTTACCCTACTCTGAAATTTTTTGTAAAAGAATGGGATAAAATAAAGCCCAGTAAGTAGTATAATTAATGGGGGTGGGGGAAATGCAAGTTTGATGATGATGAACAGTTTACAAAGCATGTTTTAATTTGGGAAATTTCTAACTGAATACTACAAGATCATTTTCAATAGACAACAATAATATGACAAGAATGATTAAATAATGAAATACAGCTTCTTAAAATAAATACCATGAAACTATATACGATAATCTGTGAGCACTAACAATATAATTCCAAAGCCATAAAATCTAATATAAGGTAAATTATCACAAAGATACCACACTACCATATAGACCAATCAAGGGATCCACTCATTCACAGTTAGCATGATATTGTCCTCTCTAGTATGTAGTCTCTTAGCCCAATGGGCAGCAACCTCATCCATACCCTTAAGGTTTTTTCTCTCCCCCTATGAGCAACAGGGAGAATGCGTCAAATAGAACCTCTTTTGCATGTGGTCTTTTGGCCCCATGGGCAGCAGCCTCACCCACACACAATCAAGGAACCTCTTCCCCTATGGGGGGCAAGAAAGAACGCGTTATCCAAAATGAAAGGGCACTGTCCTGGATCTGACACCATTGTCACAAAGACTATAGAAATCAAATCGGTGATCACCAGGAAATCACACATGGCATAGGGTTAAAACCACATAAAGCTCATAGGTACATAGTTTATATTTAGTTAGTTTCAGAAAAACCTTAAACAACCAAAACTTCCACAAAGTCTGTAAGGTTTCCAAATTCATTCTTTGTCAACAAAATTTTCTATCAATTCTCAAATAATACAAGACAAGACAAGCATCTTTACATTTTCCAATATACCATAAAATCCATGAATTCATTATCAAAGATTAAATCAAAGATGCTCATATTTTCCATGTCAACAATTCATGCATTTCCCCAAATGCAATACCAAATATGATGCACTTTTCATACATAATCATATATAATAGAGTCACAACACAATTCTTTTTTAAAAAGACATAGTTCCCGAAATAATTTCCCAAAATGTGTTTGACTCAAAAATAACATTTATACAACATGGTTATTTTCCAAAAATCCTATTAAAAAGCTATTTACCTTGCAACCCGCAAAAAGCCTAACTCTCCAAACCCCAAAAGAGATTAGCTAGAACCTAAACAATATCAAGTAAACCTATCACAATAAGTATAAAACTTAAAATTGTATCTAGCTACAAATTATGAATTGCCAAATAAGCAATTGATTAGGCAAGCCTAGTATTTAACCTCATTAATAATGTATTCCACTTTTAAAGTTTCTCAACAAATTAATTTACAAGACATAGACCCCAATTTATAAACTTAAGTCATTCAAAGTATTATCTCTAATATCAAAACCTCAACACCTTATAAGTACTTCCCACAAAATTTACACCACATCAACAAGAGACCCATGATACCAAAAATCATAATATCCTCCAAGGCAAACAATTTGAATCTTTAACTTGCTCCAAATCTCTCTCTCTCTCTCTCTCTCTCTCTCTCTCTCTCTCTCTCTCTCTCTCTCTCTATATATATATATATATATATATATCTAAAAGCTGAAACGTAGCATTTATTCTTGCTACACTCCAGTTGAGCCACATCAAAGTCCACATAATTATATTTTTTCTTTCTAATTTTCCTATAATTGTTTTTAACAATTTTTTTTTTTAATATTTACACTTTTCCAACCTTTCTTCCTTCCTTACCTTTTCATCTCCCCACTACTACTCCAACCTTTCTCCATTACTACTCCAACCTTTCTCCCTCCCTTACCTTCTCATCTCCCCACTACCCTCTACATTAGTATCATTCTTCATATTTCCCTTCATCTTCCTCTATTTTTGTTTCTTCTTATTCACACCCTCTACTATAAATTTGTCACTATCTCTTCCATTTTATGCATATTTTTCCCTCACAATAAAAAGGTTCTCTCTCTCTCTCTCTCTCTCTCTCTCTCTCTCTCTCTCTCAATTTTTTTTTTTGGGTTTTTTATTTTATTTTATTTTTCTTTCATCTCTGCTTTAGGTTGATAATTTTTTATATTCTTTAAAACTCTACTTTGTGTTAATGCAATTTAGTTTAGTTTTTTAAATTGTTTTTGTTTTTGTTGTTGTTGTTTTCTTTGATTGTTAAAAGTTATCCTATTGCATTATAAAGAATTAAATATAGCATATAAAAATATAATATAATTCTATTACATAGCATGATTTTTTATAGTGCTCAATTTAGATGTTAAACTATGAGACTTTACTAATTTTTGTTTGTTTTTTAATCCTTTGTGGCGGACAAAGTACTCTTAATAGTTGTATTAGAAGTACTCTATAATACCATTTATTTAGAGAAAAGCAAAAGGTAGCCAAACAAAAATAATCGGATGGGTGACAAATTTTAGCTTTTGCAATTTTATTTTTATTATTATTATTATTTTATAACAATGCATATATAGAAATTTTAATTCTTAGATTTTGCTAATAGTTTTTTATCTGATAATATGTTTTGGGTGGACTAAATTACAATTTCTACAAAAAAAAAAAAAAAAAAAAAACTTTAATAGATTATCAACAGCATATTGTTTTCCTAATTAGTCCAATTAATCATTGTTAAGTTTTATTACTTTTTTTAGTTACGTTTTCGGTATTTTTGATTGTAGGCAAAAAAAATAAAGTTTGAAAAAGTTTGTGTAAAACTAAAAGAATAATTTCCAAATTTTATGTTCTTTTTAATGATTCACAAAATGTTATAAATAACTTTTATTAAAAAAATGAATATTTTTGTTAATTTGCCTTTTGAATTTTTGAGAAAATTGTATTGTTTTCATTTTGGCTCGACAAAATTTATATTTATAATTTATGATTGTTCCTATATTACATTTATAAGTGTTCCTATAATTAAAAAAAAAATATGATTACAAAATACATTACTCTTTATTATATTAGTTTAAATTGTAAAAAATAAAAAATAATAAAACCACCATAAAAATAATTATCACGTGCAACACGCGGGTTTGCAGCTAGTAATCAATAAAAATTATATTCACTATTTATTTCACATTAAAAAGCCAAAACCCACAAATCTTCACCACTTAGATTACCGTCATTGTAAAAACTATAAACCCACTCATCAAATAAATCCACCAAGACAAAACCCATACATATAAACACATAATATCACTTCCAAAGCTCATAAATCACATGAATATTACTGTCAAAGCTTAGATAAAGAGAACCTCAAGCAAAAGCAAAAAACTCATAAAATAGATTTGAAATCTTTACCTCAAATAAAAGGGATGAAGATGCTTAGAGGTTCCTAAGGATTTTCTAGTGATCTTGCCGGAAAAATGATGAGGGAGATGGTGGTGTGGAGTGGGTACCATGGGAGAGTATGAGGGAGAGGAGCATGTGTGTTTAAGTGAAAAGAAAACAAAGAAAACAAAATAAGATTAGAAGGGATGGCCGGCCAAGAGTAAAAGAGTGTGTGAGATGTTTGGCGGGGGATAGTGGGGTAGGTGGGGGCACTTGGGACACCCAAAAAATTGACCTTTTATATATATATATATAGTTATATATTTTTTAAGCTGAGATGTTACATTATATATCACTAATCCTAGGGGGTGGCAAAATCCGATACGACCCGCAAACCATACACGACTAACCCGTTTATAAACAGGTCATGGGTAGGGGTGGCAATTCGTGTTTGCGTGTTGGGTTCGTGTCGGGTTGAACTGTAAGTATTATGTTATATGGGTCAACTCGAACTCGACCTGTTTAATAAACGGGTTAGGTTTCCTCAACCCTAACACGACCTGTTTATTAAACGGGTAACCCGACACGACACATTTAACCCATTTAATTAGTAGGTCATAATAGGGTTGACACAAATGACCTGTTAATAACCTGTTTCAATAATAAATCCTAACTAATCCAAAAAACCTATTTCATTAATAGGTTAAACTTAACTCGAATAACCTGTTATCAACTCTCATACATCTAAAATTATAATTCAACCATAAATCAAGTAATAAAAATTCAAATAATAACGAAAGAAAATATTCTTTCATTCCTTCAAAATAAAATTACTAGTCCAAAAGGTTCCAACCTCCATACAATCAAATTTAATAATATGTCAAAGTGCCATAATAAAAAAAACCAAAATTATTACATGGCATCCAAGTGCCATATAAAAAACTTTAAAGACATTACATATTAAGAAATTAAAAACCAAAATGATTACATATATGGCATATCAAAATATCCATAATGGCAAAATCCAAGTGCCATATCAAAAAGTAAAAGTCATCATTGAGTAAGGGACTGGATCCATTAAGGGTTCCATTGAAGAGGTGTCTTCCTTGTTCTCATCCTTATTGATATTCATGTTCATTATATTTTCAGTGAGCTCTTCCAAGTGTGATTGTGCAAGTTCTACATCAAAAAAATTTAATGAAACATTAAAAACTTATCAAAGCATTATAAATAAGAAATTTAGAAACTGTGGATAATCAAGCAATTGAATCAATTAAATAAATAATAGCCATTCACATAGTATTAATTACTAGTAATGAACTTGTGATGTCTACCAAGTCTGCCAAAACAACATCTACAAACAAATGTATTCTGCCAAAACAATATCTATAAACAAATGTATTCTGCCAAAACAACATCTATACAACAATTTATATCCAGAGGAAACTAAGACCTTGGTTTATTGTTCTATACTACTATTTGACATTTTATGGAAATGAAGGGATCATATCATATACTAAAATATCGAAAAACAAAACAAAAGTAAAACCTATTAGAACCCAACACAAATTTCTAGTAGGTTTCTCTAACTTACTGTTATAATGTTATACAAGACCAGTGAAAGGGGTATTAACAATAACATTTTCATTTAACATGAACATAGAAGAAAAAGTTGATTAGGCCAATATTCATTCTTTCCTTAATCTGTAAGTTCACTGGAGATTGGGTCATAAGTTGCTGCCATGACTCATAACGTCAATAAGACCTTGCTGCCATGATTCATAACGTATATCAAACCATAAAATGGGTGTGGAGTAGAACATTGAAAGGACAAATGAAGCATTCTACCAGATTTATCATCAAAATAAAATTTGACTTTTAAAGATAATAGTATGAAATGTTGTTTGCACTGAAGCACAATCAGGTGAATCATCTCACCTAAGACAAAGTTTCCCATTTATATCTATCCTATAATTAGAGTTTTATTTTCAAAAAATCATCATAAAACTTAAAACTCATTCAACCAACATGTAAATAAAAAATACATTACCTATATCTGCATATAACCAGTCTCTTGTACAAACCAATGCCTCCACAACATCAGGCTTAAGTGCACTCCTGAATTGATCAAATGACTCGTCCCCCAACACTAAAAGTGGATTTTGAAGCAACCATAGAAATAGGAATGCTCAAAATATCACGAGCCATGGCAACAAGTTCTGGATACCGAAATTCATTTCCCTTCCAAAAATCTAGTATGTCTAGTTTTGCATTCCTATCCACTCTTGGTTCATCCAAGTAGAGCTCCAATTGTGTTTTTTGTGCTTCCCTACCCACATCCATACTATGAAAGGAATCAAATTCCTACATATAAAAACAATATAATAAATGTTAATCTAAGTAGAATATAAATCTCATAATATAAATTAAAAAGAAAAAGAAAAGAATAATAATAAAATAACATACTTGCATCATAGACAAAGATCCCTCATTCGCATACTGTTCTTCAGTTTCTTAAGTAGCTTGACCAGCCATTTCGGAAGATGTTGAAGGTGTAGGAACATTACTCACATATTCTCCAAACAAAGCAAATAATTTCTCACGAACCTTCAAATATTGGAGTGAACTACCATACCCATAAAGCTTTTGATAGCACCAATCAATAAAAGGCAGCTTATACCTAGGGTCCAAGACCACTGTTACGGCCAACACAACACTAAACTCTATCCAATACTTCTCAAATTTCACAAGCACTTGATCTGCCATTTTTCTCATATACTCATCCTCACTATCACTTTCTTTCTTCAAGGTAAAATAAACAATAAAAACTTGTGGAAAATACAAGTTAGCTGTTGGATATTTTGTGCTAGAAAAGACTAATGTAGCATCATAAAAAACAGCCAAGAACTTCTTAATTTTTTTCTGCCTTTTTTCACTCATCAACAGTAGGACAATGCTTAAAATTATAGTCAGTTAACTCTAGGTGTTGAAAAGCACGTCGATAATAGAGAGCACTTTGAAGCATTAAAAATGTAGAATTCCATCTAGTAGGAACATCTTGCCTTAAACCTTTCTTACCATCCAAATCCATTTGTTTAACAAATTCATAAAAAAAAAATTTTCTTCCCTTGTGAGCCTCTTACATACTTAATGCTCTCACGGATTTTTTGGACAACAACATCAATTTCTTTCAAACCATCTTGTACAACCAAATTGAGAATATGAGCACAACAACGAAGATGTAAAAATTCACCATTACAAACAAGTGCTTTCTTATTTATCAATTGAGTTCTTAGCATGTCAATAGAAACATCATTGGAAGAAGCATTGTCCAACGTCACACAAAAAATCTTATTCTCAATACCCCACATAGATAGCAATTTATAGACCTTTTCAAACAAAGACACACCATTATGTGGTGGTGGCATATGACAAAAGTTCAACACTCTTTTCTGTAAGACCCAATCAACATTAATAAAATGAGCTATAACACACATATAACCATCAATAGCTATAGAAGTCCACAAATCAGATGTCATACAAACTCTACCAAGAGCCGATGTCAAGACAAATTTCATCCTTTCTTTTTCCCTCTTATACATCTTAACCAAATCATTCTTAGCAGTATTTCTAGAGATATTAGGGACATCAACACACAAGTAAGAAAAAATTGCCCGTATACCAACATACTCAACAAACCGGAAAGGTAATTCATGCATTGTAGTAGCAGCACATAACAACTCCCTAAATTTTGCAGGATCAAATTTAGGTGAACTTACAGACATTGCATTTTGGCCAAGTATAAGCTGGCCAACATCTCTTGTGTCTTTTCTTGGACATACATTCAAATGGCGCTTCAAATTTCCTGTACCGTATGCTCCGGCAGCAATATATTCCTTTCCACACTTCTTGCATTTACATGTAGGCTTTTCTTCATCTTTTGTAGGAAGCAACTCAAAGAAATTCCAAACATATGAAGTCCTCCTCCTTTTGTTGTCTTTGTTATTTGTCTTATTCTTAAACTTAGTCTTAGCCTTCTTTGGCGGAGGAAGTTCAGCCAGTTCATCAAGTTCATCTTCTAAGTCAATGTCCTCTCCTTCATACTTAATTTTAATAGGTATCATCTCATCACTTTCCATCTAGGCCAATTTAAAGAAAAATTATTGATTAGAAATTTAGTAATACTAAGATGACAAAAACAAATAAACTTGAAAAGAAATCATAAAGAATGACAAATAAATTTAAAATCAACAAAACAATCAAACAAATCTACCATGCCTATTAGTACTAAACAGTCAACATTACAATGATTAACACAAAATACAAACTGGTCTTCAATTATTTTATTTTAAGATGATTAAAACAGAAAATTTTAGAAAAGAAATTGGAGAGCAAGATAGATTATTTTAAAATAAAAAAAGTGATAAACATATCTGATCTCCCATTAGTACTAAAAATCAGCAGTATGGTGATTAACACAAAAAACAAATGCATTTTTTTGCAATCTGTTTTTCTGTGTCTATTTTTCTGCACAGTTTTTTTGCTGTGTTTTTTTTTTCTGTGTTTGTTTTTTTGCACATTTTTTCTGCAGTATCAGTTTTCTGCAATGTTTTTTTCTGTAGAAATAGGTCTGATTTCCCCTGTATTGTTTATTATCTTGTTGGTTTTCTGCAATATATGGTTCTTATGTACTGATTATTATATGTAATGTAATAAAATTTCTATTTTCTTTTTTAAAAAGGAGAAAATAATCAACATGATAGTGATTAACAAAATAACGGAACAGATCTACAATTGTTTTATTTGAAGATGATAGATAAAAAGAAACTGGAAAAATAAATCAAAGCAAGACCTAATTATTTTAAAATCAACAAAAAAACAATGATTGACACAATAAAAAAGATCTACAATTATTGAAAATTTCATTAGTAAGAAAGCAAAATAAAAATATATAACATATATACCTTGCTAGTGGTGGATTCGGTGGTTGAAAGCTGAAGAAAGAGAACTTGTGAAGCTGTGAAGTCCTGAAGAAGAACACAGAGCAGAGAGGCCAACCACGATTTTGAAGGGAAGAGAAACTAAAAGTGTCGGCTAGGGATTTGAGGAGAAAAGTGAGTAGAGGATTGAAAGACATGGGAAGGCTGGGGTTTTGATTTTATATTGTAGATTCAATGTATCTGTAGAAGTGTAAAGAGGATTGGTTGGAGTTTTGAGGAGAAGAAGAAGAGTCGGAGACAAAGAGTAAAGACTGATGATGAAAACGAAGAGACAATAGACTGAGAGAGGCGTGAGGTTAGGTTCTGACTCAAGAGAAGAGATGATAGATAAGCTTATATACCTAGGTTATAAGGGTAAAATGGTAAAATTATCTTTATAAGCTAATCAGGTCAAACGGGTTAAACATGAACACGACCCATTTAATAAACGGGTTAGCCATGTCAACCCGAATATGACCCAAACCAGTTTAACCTCAACCCATGACTAGGGGTGGCAAACTTCAACATGACCTAGAACCCTCGAACCCAACATGACTAACCCGTTTATAAACAAGTCATGGGTTGAGGTTAAACGGGTCCAGGTCATATTCGGGTTGACATGGCTGACCCATTTATTAAACAAGTCGTGTTCGTGTTTAACATGTTTAACCTATTTGACCCGATTAGCTTATAAAGGTAATTTTACCATTTTACCCTTATAACCTAAGTATATAAACTTATCTGTCATCTCTTCTCTTGAGTCAGAACCTAACCTCACGACTTTCTTAGTCTATTGTCTCTTCGTTTTCATCATCAGTCTTTACTCTTTGTCTCCGACTCTTCTTCTTCTCCTCAAAACTCCAACCAATCCTCTTTACACTTCTACAGAAACATTGAATCTACAACATAAAATCAAAACCCTAGCCTCCCCATGTCTTTCAATCCTCTACTCACTTTTCCCCTCAAATCCCTAGCCGACCCTTTTAGTTTCTCTTCCCCTCAAAGTCGTGGCTGGCCTCTCTGCTTTGTGTTCTTCTTCACGACTTCACAGCTTCAGAAGTTCTCTTTCCTCAGCTTTCAACCACCAAATCCACCACTAGCAAGGAATATATGTTATATATTTTTATTTTGCTTTCTTACTAATGAATTTTCAATAATTGTAGATCTTTTTTATTGTGTCAATCATTGTTTTTTTGTTGATTTTAAAATAATTGGGTCTTGTTCTGATTTATTTTCAAGTTTCTTTTTATCTATCATCTTAAAATAAAATAATTGTAGATCCGTTCCTTTATTTTGTTAATCACTATCATGTTGATTATTTTCTCCTTTTTAAAAAAGAAAATAGAAATTTTATTACATTAAGTATAATAATCAGTACATAAGAACCATATACTGCAGAAAACCAACAAGATAATAAACAGTACAGGGGAAATCAGACCTATTTCTGCATAAAACAACACGGCAGAAAAACTGTGCAGAAAACAGATACTGCAAAAAAACTATGCAAAAAAAAAAAAAAACATAGAAAACAAAACACATAGTAGAAAAATTGTGCAGAAAAATAGACAGAAAAAAACTGTGCAGAAAAACAGATTGCAGAAAAATCCATTTGTTTTTTTGTGTTAATCACCATACTGTTGATTTTTAGTACTAATGAGAGATCAGATATGTTTATCTCTTTTTTTATTTTAAAATAATATGTCTTGCTCTCTAATTTCTTTTCAATTATTTTCTGTTTTAATAATCTTAAAATAAAATAATTGAAGATCAATTTGTATTTTGTGTTAATCATTGTAATGTTCACTGTTTAGTACTAATAGGCATAGTAGATTTGTTTGATTGTTTTGTTGATTTTGAATTTATTTGTCGTTCTTTATGATTTCTTTTCAAGTTTATTTGTTTTTTTCATCTTAGTATTACTAAATTTCTAATCAATAATTTTTCTTTAAATTGGCCTAGATGGAAAGTGATGAGATGATACCTATTGAAATTAAGTATGAAGGAGAGGACATTGACTTAGAAGATGAACTTGATGAAGTGGCTGAACTTCCTCCGCCAAAGAAGGCTAAGACTAAGTCTAAGAATAAGACAAATAACAAAGACAAAAAAAGGAGGACTTCATATGTTTGGAGTTTCTTTGAGCTGCTTCCTACAAAAGATGAAGAAAAGCCTACATGTAAATGCAAGAAGTGTGGAAAGGAATATATTGCTGTCGGAGCATACGGTACAGGAAATTTGAAGCGCCATTTGGATGTATGTCCAAGAAAAGACACAAGGGATGTTGGCTAGCTTATACTTGGCCAAAATGCAATGTCTGTAAGTTCACCTAAATTTGATCTTGAAAAATTTAGGGAGTTGTTATGTGCTGCTATTACAATGCATGAATTACCTTTCCGGTTTGTTGAGTATGTTGGTATACGGGCAATTTTTTCTTACTTGTGTGTTGATGTCCCTAATATCTCTAGAAATACTGCTAAGAATGATTTGGTTAAGATGTATAAGAGGGAAAAAGAAAGGATGAAATTTGTCTTGACATCTGCTCCTGGTAGAGTTTGTTTGACATCTGATTTGTGGACTTCTATAGCTACTGATGCTTATATGTGTGTTACAGCTCATTTTATTAATGCTGATTGGGTCTTACAGAAAAGAGTGTTGAACTTTTGTCATATGCCACCACCACATAATGGTGTGTCTTTGTTTGAAAAGGTCTATAAATTGCTATCTATGTGGGGTATTGAGAATAAGATTTTTTGTGTGACATTGGACAATGCTTCTTCCAATGATGTTTCTATTGACATGCTAAGAACTCAATTGATAAATAAGAAAGCACTTGTTTGTAATGGTGAATTCTTTCATCTTCGTTGTTGTGCTCATATTCTCACTTTGGTTGTACAAGATGGTTTGAAAGAAATTGATGTTGTTGTCCAAAAAATTCGTGAGAGCATTAAGTATGTAAGAGGCTCACAAGGGAGGAAAAAAAAGTTTTTATGAATCTGTTAAACAAATGGATTTGGATAGTAAGAAAGGTTTAAGGCAAGATGTGCCTACTAGATGGAATTCTACATTTTTAATGCTTCAAAGTGCTCTCTATTATTGACGTGCTTTTCAACACCTAGAGTTAACTGACTATAATTTTAAGCATTGTCCTACTGTTGATGAGTGAAAAAAGGCAGAAAAAATTAAGAAGTTCTTGGCTGTTTTTTATGATGCTACATTAGTCTTTTCTAGCATAAAATATCCAACAGCTAACTTGTATTTTCCACAAGTTTTTATTGTTTATTTTACCTTGAAGAAAGAAAGTGATAGTGAGGATGAGTATATGAGAAAAATGGCAGATCAAATGCTTGTGAAATTTGAGAAGTATTGGATAGAGTTTAGTGTTGTTTTGGCCGTAACAATGGTCTTGGACCCTAGGTATAAGCTGCCTTTTATTGATTGGTGCTATCAAAAGCTTTATGGGTATGGTAGTTCACTCCAATATTTGAAGGTTCGTGAGAAATTATTTGCTTTGTTTGGAGAATATGTGAGTAATGTTCCTACACCTTCAACATCTTCCGGAATGGCTAGTCAAGCTACTCAAGAAACTGAAGAACAGTATGCTAATGAGGGATCTTTGTCTATGATGCAAGTATGTTATTTTATTATTATTCTTTTCTTTTTCTTTTTAATTTATATTATGAGATTTATATTCTACTTAGATTAACATTTATTATATTGTTTTTATATGTAGGAATTTGATTCCTTTCATAGTATGGATGTGGGTAGGGAAGCACAAAAAACACAATTGGAGCTCTACTTGGATGAACCAAGAGTGGATAGGAATGCAAAACTAGACATACTAGCTTTTTGGAAGGGAAATGAATTTCGATATCCAGAACTTATTGCCATGGCTCGTGATATTTTGAGCATTCCTATTTCTACGGTTGCTTCAAAATCCACTTTTAGTGTTGGGGGACGAGTCATTGATCAATTCAGGAGTGCACTTAAGCCTGATGTTGTGGAGGCATTGGTTTGTACAAGAGACTAGTTATATGCTGATATAGGTAATGTATTTTTTATTTACATGTTGGCTGAATGAGTTTTAAGTTTTATGATGATTTTTTGAAAATAAAACTCTAATTATAGGATAGATATAAATGGGAAACTTTGTCTCAGGTGAGATGATTCACCTGATTGTGCTTCAGTGCAAACAACATTCCATACTATTATCTTTAAAAGTCAAATTTTATTTTGATGATAAATCTGGTAGAATGCTTTATTTGTCCTTTCAATGTTCTACTCCACTACCCATTTTATGGTTTGATATACGTTATGAATCATGGCAGCAAGGTCTGATTGACGTTACGAGTCATGGCAGCAACTTATGACCCAATCTCTAGTGAACTTACAGATTAAGGAAAGAATGAATATTGGCCTGATCAACTTTTTCTTCTATGTTCATGTTAAATGAAAATGTTATTGTTAATACCCCTTTCACTGGTCTTGTATAACACTATAACAGTAAGTTAGAGAAACCTACTAGAAATTTGTGTTGGGTTCTAATAGGTTTTAATTTTGTTTTGTTTTTCGGTAATTTAGTAGATGATATGATACCTTCATTTCCATAAAATGTCAAATAGTAGTATAGAACAATAAACCAAGGTCTTAGTTTCCCCTGGATATAAATTGTTGTATAGATGTTGTTTTGGCAGAATACATTTGTTTATAGATGTTGTTTTGGCAGACTTGGTAGACAACACAAGTTCATTACTTGTAATTACTACTATGCGAATGGCTATTATTTATTTAATTGATTCAATTGCTTGATTATCCACAATTTCTAAATTTCTTATTTATAATGATTTGATAAGTTTTTAATGTTTCATTAAATTTTTTTGATGTAGAACTTGCACAATCACAATTGGAAGAGCTCATTGAAGATATAATGAACATGAATATCAATAAGGATGAGAACAAGGAAGACACCTCTTCAATTGAACCCTCAATGAATCCAGTCCCTTAATCAATGATGACTTTTACTTTTTGATATAGCACTTGGATTTTGCCATTATGCATATTTTGATATGCCATATATGTAATCATTTTGGTTTTTAATTTCTTAATATGTAATGTCTTTAAAGTTTTTTATATGGCTCTTGGATGCCATGTAATAATTTTGGTTTTTATTATTATGGCACTTTGACATATTATTAAATTTGATTGTATGGAGGTTGGAACCTTTTGGACTAGTAATTTTATTTTGAAGGAATGAAAGAATATTTGCTTTCGTTATTATTTGAATTTTTATTACTTGATTTATGGTTGAATTATAATTTTAGATGTATGAGAGTTGATAACAAGTTATTCGGGTTAAGTTTAACCTATTAATTAAACAGGTTGTTCGGGTTAGTTAGGCTTTATTATTCAAACAGGTTATTAACAAGTCATTTGTGTCAACCCTATTATGACCTACTAATTAAACGGGTTAAATGTGTCGTGTTGGGTTACCCGTTTAATAAACAGGCCGTGTTATGGTTGAGGAATCCTGACCCATTTATTAAACAGGCCAGGTTCGAGTTGACCCATATAACATAATACTTACAACTCAACCCAACACGCAAACACGAATTGCCACCCCTAACTAATCCTTCTAGGTCGTTACTATTTGTCACAACTTGTTGAATTGGACGTCTATGCATGGTAGACAATCACTTATATATAAATCCACCATATTTTCTTTACCACTTATAGTCTATTACATCAAAATTATGATTAGAATTATTGCACAAAAGTTGTATCCCTGGTCTTTCTCATATATAACACTAATTAAAAAAAACTAATAGATTCAGAATCATTACACCCACTTATGTATAGCATAGTATTTTCCCCAGCATTGACCACACCATTTGCCAAAACCCCATAAAATACTCATCATAGAAAAGCATAGAAAAAACGTAAGTACATAACTAAGGAAGTGCAAAATGACAGATATATCGACTCATATAACATGCTACGAGGTAAACAGAATGATAAAGTAGATTATTGAGCTGCACAGTATGTAGAAAATTTAGAATGGGGACTTACCAAAAGGAAAATTTAGAATGGGGGAGGGGGTTCACCTTAACGTCTTGTAGTGATGATCCGGTGGCTATAGCTAGTCTTGTCTATGACTCTTTGTTTTGGGGTATGTTCTTGTTTCATGTCACCCGCTTATAAGATGCATTATTGCCGTAAAGCAATCAAAATTCAAACCAGACTTAATTTTTTTTAGGTTTGATATGATAACTTGGTTTGGAAGTTTAGTGGAATCGGTGGTCGTCAATTTAACTGACATTCATTTCGTGGCTTAAATTTTTTTTTGATAAACTAAAAAAATAATGGGTCTAGTTTTATCGATAAACGAAATAAGAAGAATGTAATTAAGAAAAGAAGATATATTTTTTTGATACACAGAACGAAAAAGAATGTGATTAAGGAAATTTTTCGATAAACAAAATGCAATAAAGGAATTTTTGCCCCTTGAGATTCATGTCTCTGACTCTCTGCCTACCTTCCCACAAAAAGAAATATTGATCAGATTCTATTTATGAATCTAAATAAACATCTACACGCTTGTGCTACACATTTAGACTTATAGCATGTTATATTATTCATCTTAGAAGATGTCAACCTCTCACCAAGGAAGTGTAAAATTACACATATATACAGATGCTTAAAACGTGCTTTGAGATACAAGGCATAACAAAACTGATTATTGAGCTACATTTTCTTTTTTTTAGGCACAATTGCTGCTGCAAAAGTATCACAATAAGAGCACCATATAAATTCTACTCATTCTGACATTTCTTCAATCACATAGTACACATACTTTGTACACAAAAAAACAATTTACTCATGCATGCACCTTAACTTGAACATGACATATTGACACAATAAAACCCAACATTAATTAGATGACAGATGGTAGTAGGAAAATGAAAGGCCTTAGAGACAATATGTCCACACCACCCCCCCCCCCCCCCCCCCCCAAAAAAAAAAAAAAAAAACCTTAAAACCAATGCTCACACCACCCCCCCCCCCCCCCCCCCCAAAAAAAAAAAAAAAAAACCTTAAAACCAATGCTCAAATAAACAGAGGGAAAGGCCATTAAAAAAAAATTGAGATTAAAAAAATGTACTTTTTTTGTTTTTTTGTGTATCTTTGGTTTTTTATTTTTTACAATATATAAATTATACTCTAGCTTAATCTAAGTGTATATGTGTGTGAAGTTCCCTCCTGGAGACTTGAACTTCAACCCTTGCCCCTCACACCCCACAGCACTTATACTTGTGTATCTTTGGTTTTAGTTTAAAAGAAATCTTCAAACTTTCCAAGTATTTATTTCCCAAAGTTTGTGGCACATCAATAGTGTCGTGTTGGCTGTTCAGCTGTTCCAAAAACAAGATAAAAGGATTTTATCCTCTACTATCCAGCGCAGGATATGCATGTAAAGATTAATAAAAAATTAAAAAGAAAACCCTCGAAATGATTTTGGGTCGCTGAAAAAAAATTATATTACAAAGAGGTTAATAATGCACATCTACATTTTGTCTTATCATGTAATAATAAACTATTATAATCTTGGGTTTTGGATTCGAATGTTTTTATCACCTCTAGCTATAATACTATGTTAAATTATTGATTGTCCCAAAAGTTTAAACTATTGGAATATGGTGAATTTAATTATTTAATCACATACTTCTAACAAGTACTAGTCTTACAATGGGAGCATGATTGATCCTAATGAGCAATGATATTGTAGCGTGCTTGGTCATTGGGATACCTTGGATCTCAAAGAGTATTGAATGATTTATATTAGATTGTGCTTATTTGTGATGAAAATAGCCAAATGATCCTTAGTGACAAGGAACGGATACAAAGTAGACAAACAATATAAAGTTGATCGAGAAATTAGTTGCAAGTAGCTACAGTTTCAAATCCTATAAAGTTTAGCAAGGAAAACAACAAACTATGGTACATGCAATTTAGCCATATTGGTGGTGAACGTGATATGTTAGAGTTGTACAAGTTAAATTTATTTAAAGGTAATAAATACTCGAAGTTGGGTTTTTAACAGTATTGTGTGTATAGTACAGTCAATTTCAAGGCAAACTCTCATACTAGCTAGTATGGTTTCCTTAACTTTATCTATATGTACTTTAAATTTGGAAAAGTATTAGATACTCTCGGAGTACTATAAATGCGTGCTCTCCCCTCTCACATGAATAATAGGTCTCACCATGAATTTAATTAGTAAGATCCACCATTTATGTGAGAGAAAGGAGTATGCATTTATGATATTCTAAAAGTACGCAATAATTTTCCTTCAAATTTATCTCGTAGAAAGACTTATTTTTTTATGTAATAAATTCGATAGTTACAATAAGTAAGGGAGATTACTTAATTGCTTACTTCCTAAAATCCCTCCCATTAAAATTAAATAACTTCCTAAAATTTTATATATTTTAAAGGAAAATTATTATATACTCCCGAAGTACCATAAATGCGTACTACCATTCATGTGAGAGAAAAGAGTATACATTTATGGTACTCCAAGAGTACCTAATAATTTTCCTATTTTAAAAAGCAAAGGTTTACTACAGATTTGATTTTTATTTTTATTTTATTTATTTATTTTTTTTAACCCAGAGTTTCCTTTTCAATTTCGATCTAAAATCCATAATATTTGCTCTTTAAATAAAACCACAGAAGGTATTCTTTCTTTGTCTCTTTCTTGCTTCCAGTTCATATATATCAAATATTGTTTGAACAAGATATGGTAATTTTATTTCTCATTTGAAGTTTTGGTAATTTGAGTTGCAGATTCAAAGATTGTTTTGGATTTGAATTTGGGATTTTTTTATCTCTACGTGTGTGTGCGTGCGCATGCATGCAAGTTATATGATTGAGCACAATAATTTTGACCAAAAGAAGAAAATCGGTAAAAAGAGCTAGCTAATGAAGGACCAAATTGGGACAAATTAATGTAATACTATGTAGATAAGGGAAATTCCAGAAAAATTCAATCAAACCATATAATTTCTTCTTTAATCACTCTCTCCCTGAAACTTATAATTTCTATTTTGTATTAAACTTATAATTTCTATTTTGTATTTAAAGCCATGGAAGGTATTCTCTCTCTACAAATTTTGTCTTACTTCTAGTATTTACGTATATAATACCACTCGATCAAAATGTGATAATTTTTAATACAAAGAAATTGGGGTTGATTTAGATTTGGATTTGAGATCTTTCATTTATTTATATGTTTAAATAAAATTCCCTTGTATTTGGGAGTTTAATCTCTATAGTGTTTCTCCTCATTTTTGCTATGGAGAAGTCAGCCTTTGTTCTGATCTTTTTGCTAAAGAGGGGAGCATTAATGAAGGCTGATTGAACTTTTGAAATCCTCCATCTTTCATCTTTGCTGTTAGCCTGTCATTAGACAATGCTGCCCAGCTCTATGTCCCATCTTGTACGCTCTATGATCCATTTTGTAATATTGATTATTGACACGATTGTTTTGTTCCTACTTTTTATATAAATAAATAAATACCATAGAATTTTAATTTATTGCATCCACTCTATTATAATTATTCTTTAATCATTATACCAAGATATCAATTAGTTTATAGTGAAAACATAGTTTCAACTAAAACAAATACACAATTGTTACATATTAAAAAAAGAAAAAGAAAAAACAAGCATAAATTGTTCAAAAATAAAGCTCTGACCCCAGCCCCTTTTTATTTTCCTTTATCTACATCCACAAGTGGAGTGGTGGTAGTGAACTCACAAAAGCAGAAGGACTACTGATCTAACAATAATAAAATCGAATTTCTGAAAGATTTATATATAATAATAAAAAACTGAAAAAAAGAAAAAGAAAAAATAGGCTCTAGCTACCCAAGTTGCAAAAAATTCTCTCAATGATAACCAATGAGTTACAAAAATAGGGAAATGAAAAGCAACAAAATACATATAAGCTTCAAGCCTTGCCAAAATGATTGATGAAGCAGGGTACATGATCAACATGTAATTCTAACTAGTCATAAGAGACAGCATCATGAACAATGAGAAATCTTAACTAGTTAAGTAGTTATCAGAGAGAGCGTCCACGTTGCAAGACAGATTTGGAAAATACCAGGATAAAGTATTGAAGTTAGCACCTGGGAGAGATATTCTGCACCTTGGAACTTCTAACTCTAATGCAAAGCAAGTATCACATTCTTCTTTCAGGAGGGGGAAAGATTTGGGAAAGTTTGAGAAATTACCATCCAATAATTGTAAGGTGTATTCGTATTTTCCCACTAAAAGATTGTAAATGCAATTCATAGGTTGTTGGCTACCACTCCATTTGGTTACGTTGCTATATCCTGAGGTCCTAAGACTTAGAAACAAAGCTTCATCTTTCAAGTTTTGCATCTTCACCCATTTCATCTTCGCAAAATTTAGCTCATAAACTTCAAATTTCCACAGAAATGAGTCAAATGACTCAAATCTATGAATCATTAAGAGCTTGTCATCAAAAGCAAGCAACTTTATTCTAAAACTCCATTCTCCAATGCGTTTTACTTCCAGCAGGGTCACATAAGGATGAGAATTCAGATTTAGTACCCCAATTTCACCAAGATTAGTTAAAACGTATATCTTACCCTTGAACACAACTCCATCTTCAAACCATCGTTGCCCAGAACAGTCTGTAGAACTGCTAAAAAAAGTGTCATTCAAATCATGGACAGTCCAACTGACATCTGTGGATCTACAAAATTGTATAAATTGGTTAATAGCTACAATAATGAACTCCTGGGAAGGTGTACCTAAAGATGCAAGGATGATAGCAGAATAAGGCTTAGGAGGGCAAGGAAAACGGAGTTCATGTCTTGTAAAAGGATTCAGAAGCCAAATTGGAGAATCTTTCCTTTCTTTCTTATCTTTCATGATCATGTACCCACAAGTTAACCCAGAAATTGATTTGCCAACAAGGTTAGGCAATGCTGCCTTGTACAACCTTTGATCAAAGATGTCATAGAAGTAACAAGCTCTCTGAGCGTGATCTGATAAGAAGACAACAAGTGGAGGTTGGGATATCATAAACTCTTGCCTGTGCGCTACAGCATACAACCTCCATCTTCTGCAGACGCAGCCAAACATTAGATGGCCTACAGCACCTAGTGACTTCGTTATCTGATCAAGCAAACCCACAGGGAGCTCTGACCATGGCCTCCAATTACTATTGTCAACCATTTTTTTCTTCTTACTTCTAGAACCCTTGAGATTCATGTCACTGCGCCCTCGCTGCGCCATGCCTACTTTGCCACAAAGAGAAAATATAGATCAGGTTGTGCATATGGTTCTACATTCATAATAGTATCTTATTTTCTTTTAACCCAATTTTCCACATTACATACTTGTGCAAGACATTTGAACTTAACATTATATCATGTTCTACTTGGGCCAAAATCCATGTTACAACCAGTTTGAGTGCTAAGAGCATTCACATCCAAGAATGCTATCTTATCCTATTTTACTATCTCAAAAAGCTATTTTATTATTTATACCATACCATTTTACAATATACCAAAAATTCCAAAACTCTATTATTTTACCATTTTATTAAAATATTATTTTTTAATCTTTCCAATAGTCATTTTGATTCCAACGGTCACATTTTCCTTTGCTTTTATCATTTCTTTCCAACAATCATTTTTTTTTTCAAATTCAACAACTATTCTAAACAACCTACCTTTTTTTTTTTTTTTTTTCGAGAAAGAACCTGCCAAATATCAATGTAAAATCTACATACATATTTATAGATGCATCCTGCCAAATATCAATATATTCAACTTGCCAACTTTAATAATCCACACACATGGACACATATATATAGAACCTGCTAAATATTAATTTACTCAAACTTACTAACTTTAAAAATACACATACATGCATATATATGCAACTTGTCAAATATCAATGTACTCAACTTGCCAACTTAAAAAATCCACATACATACATATATATATATATATGCAACCTGTTAAATATCAATATACTCAACCTACCAATTTTTAAAATCCACATACATGTATATATACATGCAACCTGCCAAATATCAATGTACTCAACCTGCTAACTTTAAAAATCCACATACTTGTATCTAGATGCAATCCACGTTCGAAATAAAGTCTTTTATGGCTTGCCAAACAATCACGTTCGATATACCAACGACGTTTACGTGGTGATGTTGAATCCTTAAGAATTCGCCTTATTATCTCATCCTCATCTGAGTCATCAAAAAGCAAATTGCGAAAAAGAGAGCGATCCATAGAGACAACCTTGAAGACAACAGTATTAGGAAATTATCACTATTATTAAACAGGAAAATAATTAATAAAGGTTTAGAGAACATAAAACTAACAATATAAGAGCATCTCCAGCAGCTTCTCCAAATTTTTGTACTGTTTGGAGAATGAACAGTGACATTTAACTTTTATCTACTCACTTTTTCAAATACACTTTCCAACAGATTCTCTATTCCATTCTCTATTTCATTTAAATATTATTTCTTCATTCTTTATTTATTTTTTTTTATCATCATTTATTTTTTCTATATTCATTCCCAATAATTATATTTTTCAATAAAAAGTGTTATATTCACAACATTTTTCTCAATACTTTCATAAGAATCACATCAAAATCTTATGTGAAAAATTGTTACTAGTTCTAATTTAAACCCACTGCTGAAATTATATTTTTAATTACTAATATTAGCTTATAACAATATATTACTTAAAATTTATTGTGAAATTATTGTGAAAATATTGTGGTAGAATTTCTAAATTATCATTTTTTTTTTTTTTTCATTTCTTTCTTTCTATTCTATCATCCATACGTTTCTTTTTTTTTTTTTTTTTTTTTTTTCTCTTGATTTTTCTCCACCACACACTATACCCATATATCCCATCCCCTCCCTTTTTGTTTTTTCTACTTTCCACTTTCTAGAACCTCCCTCTGTCTTTCTTTCTTTCTCCAGTTCTCTTTCTCAACTTTTTTTTTTTTTTTCATCTTCTTTCTCCCGTTTCTCTTTCTCAACTTTTTTTTTCATTGTAATAAGAATCAGAGAAATAGGTAGAGAGAGAAAGAACAGATGGGTTAGATGGCTCTGCTCTGCCGCCGCCGCTCGTCGTCCACTGCCGCTGCCGCTCGTCTTCCTCCCAACGCAGCTTGTGTCTTTTTTTTTTTTTTTTTCTTTTTTTAGCTTTTATTGTTATGGTTTGATTAATTTTAAGATTATGTTTTTGAGTTGTATTTTGATTATGCTTGAGTTTTTAGAGATGTTTGAGAGAAAGAATTGTTGTGAATTTTTTTTTTTTTTTTCCATATTTGCTTGTTCTGATACAATTTTATTTTAAGATTTGGATTTTGTTTTGAGTTTTGTGTTTGGATTATGTGAGAAACGGAGAGAATGAGAGAAAAAAAAAATCCGGAGGAGAGAGAAAGAATTGATATAATAGTAACTGAAATAATATTTTAAGCAGAAAAATTGGTTTGGAGTTGCTACAGTGTTCTCTAAATTAAGAGAATCACTGTAGCAACTTCAAAAATAAATTTGGAGAATTTGGATGTTTGGAGAATCTGCTGGAGCATGAACAGTGCTGTTTGGTGGTCCAAATTTGGTTTTACAGTAGCTGTTGGAGATGCTCTAACAACTTATAAAATATACAGTATGTTCCTATCTAGAATACAGTTTTTATAAAAAAATTGATGTTAAGACTTATGAATAGAATACTTACATATTCTATTATATAAACTTTACATACTGATGTATGATTCATCACAAAAAGAGCATCCAAATACTTAATAATAACACCGTGTATACAATCTAGAAAGGGCATTAACTTTACAGCTTTGGTAACCGAAATGATATCTACTTTAGTCAGCCAAACACAAAAAAATAAAAAATAAAAAAACAGCCACATAGACAGCAGTAAACAGCCACATAAACAGCAACCAGAAAAATTAAATACACTTAAATAGCTTAAAACATACTTAAAGCAGCCCCATAACAGATTTGACAAATTCTGCCACTGAAACAGACATAAAAACAGCCACATAAACAGCAGTAAACAGCCACATAAATAGCTACCAGACTTCAGAAGCATATAACTGAAAAAAGACTTCAGGCAGCCAAAGAAACACCCTTAAAACAAAATTAAACAGACTTAAAACAAAGGACTTCCTACACCCAAAATTACATGTGATAAAATGCTTGGTATGTATTATGTATCATATGAGCATGATAAATATTTGTACTTCCTATGTGTCATCAAACACACCCTAAAATATCCAAGAGCACTCTAACCAATAACCATGATAACCATTTGTTGCCACATAGGTTACTGAACCATGATAACACATATTTCCCTAAGGATATACTCAAATCAATTGATAATGTGCCATATTTGCATAACTTGTGCGCTCTAATCATGCTGTTACCTCAAGTGAAATATAATCAGTTCACAAAAATGGGCTGAGCTCCTCCATTTTAGTACTTATTTTACACACATTTTGTTTCCTTGGCTTTGTGAAAGGTTAGAAAAAAAAAATTTATAGATGAAATAGAATTTCAACATATAGAGTCTACTTTATGATGAATGCATTTTTTTTTATCAGATTAAGACATATTAGAATAAAATATCATATTTTGTTTTACAATTCAGCTACAGTGTAGAATCGCACTGTAGCACAATTCCAAATATTTTTGCAATAGTAGCTTTTTACTAGTCTGGATGCAGAGGTTGTTTTGGACTTTTATGCCAAATTGAACCAACATATGGCATATAGCATTCCCAATGTGAATGCTCGAGGACCATAATATCAGCATCCAAGTCCAACACTTTTATCAGGCAAAACTAATTTCAAGCAGCAGAAAAAAACACAGAACCAAGTTCAAAATTTCACACATAAGCGGATACTTAAGACATGCTCTGATGTACAAGTCATGATAATAATAATAATAATTAACTATTGAGCTACATTTTATTTTTCAGACATAGATTCTATTCAAACAATTTTTCAGACATAAAGATTCAATTATCTCAGCCCTAGACAGAGGGAATGTACATAAAAAAATCTGATATTAAAAAGCTTTTGAAGAAACAAAATATTTGGTTAAGAACCTGCTTCGAAGTTTTATGTGAAAACCCAAGCGAACACCTTCAATTCCTGAAGTAAAATGATCAGGTGACTGTAGCTTCTGTTTTTTGTTTTTTGGTTTTGGTTGGTGATTTATGTTGCTTATGACAACTGATTTAAGTACAGCTAAATGCAGCTCAATTTTCAATTTTGGCGGTTCATTGGTCTAGTTTTCCCGCCATGTATTTCGTGGCATTGATTTTTGGATAAACCCAAAAAATGTCTAAACTTTTTTGAGAAACTAAGGGCCCGTTTGGTTATAGAGTTCAAAAATTATTGTTTAAAAAGATGTGAAAATTGTAGTTTAAAAAGTGTTATTGAAATATATGTTTTTAGTGTTTATAAAACAAAAAAATGTGTTTGGTATCATGGTTTAAATAACATGTTTCAGTGTTCAAAAACATAAAATATGTGTTTGGTATGTGTGTGTTAGATGGTAAAAAAAAGCTGAATAAAGTACAAAATAAATATTTTTTAAATCAGCAAAGTACAAAAAAAATATAAAATATTGTTTAAAAGCTGACCGGTACTGTTCACTGTGTGTGAAAAAGCTGACCGATACTGTTCACCTTAATTATGAAAATGCCACTCAGCAATGTTTTTTGTTGTTCAAAATCACTCCCAAGCTGATTTCAAAAACTATTGTTTGAAACATATGTTTTGAGCAATATTTTTTAAACAATACTTTTTGAAATCAATGACCAAACATATTTTTTTTGTTTTTGAACAATATTGTTTAGTGTTTAAACACTAAACAATATGTTTTGAAATCAATAACCAAACACCCTCTAAGACCAACGGCATAAGCTTATCCAAACTTTCCCGCTATTTTGTAAAAAAAAAATTAACTTTTTATATTTTACACACTTAATTTTACAAAATATCAACATTAATCTATCTATTCTACACATCTATTCAATAAAATATTAATTTATTTACAATTTTTTATTATTTCCTCACTTACTACCCCTCTCTCTCTTTAGACCCAACACTACCAAAAAATATTAAATGCACGAACTACAATAACCATGTATATAAGCAAGGTTAGAGCATCCACCAAACTACAAAAAATCTTTTATTTTACACATTTTGACCCAAAAAAATACCTACAGCAGTGGATGTAAAATTGTACATAGACCATTGCAACCGTGCATTAGCACTTGGATTTTATATTTTAGTCATTTTTTCTCTCTCCTTGCCTCTGGCTGCTCTCACTCTCCCTTTTTTTCTCATTGGATCAAATCATCAAACCATCTGATAAAGAACTAAAACAAATTACCGTAGGTTCAGCAGAGCTTTGTTTTGGCTGCTAGAAGTGTGTATATTGTTTTCTTTGGTAAAACTAGAGACACCCAAATGAGAAAAGGGTCTAAAGGTTCATGCTCTGTGGGGAAACTAGAGAGATCGTGGCTGACGAAGAACTCGGCTTTTCCTCAACATTGCTGTTGCTTTGGGATCATAGGAATAATGAAAATGTAAGAATTTCATCGTTACCTTATTTGGGCCTAGGTAATGGGTATCCATATATAAACATATTCTGATCTCTCGCCACCGATGCTGATCGCCACCGCCCTGATCTCTCGCCAATCGCCACAGCTATCTTTTTTCTTCGTTTGATGGTTTTGATGATTTTGATGAGTGGGTAACCTTTCTGAAGCCATTCCCAAAGAAAGGGGTAAGGGAGAGAGGGGATACATTTGGAAAGATGTCAAATGGGGAAACAAGAAAAGAAACTTGTGTGAGATCATGTTTAAGAAATAAAAGTATGCTCCTATTTTTTACAAATAAATGGGAAGAGCTCCAAAAATTGGGCTATTTATTTAGGTGAATTTCTAAGATGATTCATGATACGTTAATGCAGGAAATGTGACAAAGAATTGTGTTTTTATACAAGTACTTCTAAAAAATGTGGGAGTAATATTTTACAAAACCCATGGACACAAAAACTTTTTATTTTCTAATTTTTTTTTTTTGGTAGGAAAATAATGAATATATGAAAAAGCTTTGGGGAGAAAATAAGAATTTTTGGGTGAAAAATGAGTATTTACATATATATATATATATATATATATATAAATTGTATAAAAGTGGCATGCATGTATTTATGGGTATAATTGCATGTATCTAAATACACATAAGTACATGTGTATATGAGCATACACATGTATATACATACATATATTTTGAAAGAAAAAGGTATATATATTTTTTGATGTAAAGAGAAAAGATGTATTTTACAAAAATGTATTTTTGAAAAAAAGGGCATGGTAAGGGTACATTTTACGAAAATGGTGAGGTCATGTATTTTTTTTGAAAAATGGACAAGGTATGCCTATTTTATTAAAAAAAAAAAAAAAAAAAAAAAAAAATAGTATGGATGGGCATGACATGAATTTTTTGAAAAGTGGGCATTATAACGGTATTTCTACAAAAATGGTGATGTATGCATGGGTATATCATATGCTATTTTATCGATTGAAATCACCTAAACACAATAGTAATCAAACACCTATTTTTCAATTAATTCTGAGAAAAAAGGGCACTAAATCAAAAATAATTAGGCTTTGTTCATGCACTCTGTAAAATATTTAGTCAGAATTGTATTTGTGCCAAACTTCTAACAAACAAAGAAGACTTTTAATAGCGAAGCATTCAAAATGACAATGGAGAATTACGGCTAATTTTATCATGTTTGTGTATATGCATGAGGCAGACATGAAGAACACCTCTATTCAGAGTCTGTGGAGCTTCAATAAACAATTGATTCTCACATGTCGAAAGTCCCCGATTGCAATTATACATGTTTCATTTCCAAAACGGAATTGGATCCGATTCAATAGTTAGAGTCATTATTGTAACGCAGAGTACCTCTAAATCACTTATAACAGATTTCGCCTTTTCAACATTTAACCTTTTTAAAAAAAATTTAGAATTTTGTTTATAGTACTTTTTTAGACTACACATTATAGAAATTGATATTCTACAATGAAAGAAAATGCTTAGTATTATTTTTTTTTTTTTGTCCGCCAAAAGACAAATTTTAGGCTCCCCACTATGTGCCTCACAAAGCAGACAGGCATGAGGGGCGCCACCAACAGATCTTATTAGATTCGATTGGCCAGTAATGAGGCTGCCGTTGAGTCACTCCGAATCCAAAAAGAGAGATGATTAGACTTGCCAATTCGTGCTTAAAATGAAAGAAACCATAACAATCAGGTGTTTGGCTGCACAAAGCTATTAATTTCGAAATGGATTCTCCTGTTTGAAGTTCATAGTTCCATTCCATCCATTGAAGCAAACCGTCACATTAATTTTTTTTAATTAAAAATTGTGTATAGATGCCACTTCATTATTAAAATTTAAAGGAAAAAAAAGACAAGAATCCAAAACAAAATAATGGAGAAAAAACGGATAAAAAAACACCACCACCAAAACAGAAGAAAAAAAGAACGAGAACTATTAAGCAATGAGAAGAAATAGAAGACAATTTTGCACAAGGGGACTTCTTGTCCCTTACCTTTTCTCCCCAATTTTCTACCTATTTTGGGAAGATTGCATTTTGGGGGGTTCGGGGAGAAGGCACCCATGTCCCATCAGTTTTCACTCCCATTTTCTTCTCTAATGAAACACACCAAAATATTGTTTTCTCTTCACTTTTCTCTCCCTCATTTATATCTCTACCAAAATCACCCAAATCAAACTGGGTCTTATTGAGAGAGCAAGTAATAGTTGAAATGTTATGCACAAAAGTCTACCCAATTGCTTAAATAAATCCAACTCTAGTTTGACCAAAAATCACGAGTAGCACAGATTTTCGCAATATAAACAATGCTAGATAAATAAAAAAAATTTTCACATAATTTCGATCCCCCAAAATTCTATCACAATTCCAATGCATAAAAAACAATAATGCAAAAATGAAATTAAAAAGGCAAAACCTATGGTATACAAATAATTAGGAACCCAGGAACTCTAATTCTGAAACACAATTCTACTTGTGATTGAAACTAGACTCTCCACATAAGCTATAGTCTGCAATGCATGAAACGAGTCTGGAAGCCCTCCAACTTCAAGTTTCTTAGTTTCTCCAGAACCAAAGTTATACAAAACTACCAGTCCATTGTTACCCACCAAAAGAAGCTCACCATTCTTGGCAAATCCTAATGGCCTCTCAATTCCAACTAATGGTCCTACTACAAATTGTTTGATCCAAGACTCCTTGACCCCATATTCATACATCATCCATATATCAAAGTTTTTCGCCGTCACAGTCTCTTCTGCACTATAAAAAATCAAAGCAAGACAATCATTTAACACAGAAAAATTTTTCAGAATCATGCCAGAAACATCTTCCAACTCTGGCATCTTTATTATTTGAAAAACCTCGTTGCTCATGTCAAAGGATATAATAAGCTCAGTATCACCGTGTGGCCAAGGTTGCTCGCTGCGATAAGCCAACCAATGATAAGCTCCATTCAAGTATATTTCAGATTTACAAGGATCACTTAAGATTGAAGCATCTAAAACGGTGTCAATCTGCCTCCAAGAATCAGTACTTAGTGTGTAAACCTCAACTAGAGGAGGACGGTCTGGTCCTACAATTGAATCATCCCAAAATGAGACGATTCTAACCACCTTGAAGTCGTTAGATTTGTGATCATAACCAAATCCAAAACCTTCATATGTGTAGTCCACGTGAGATGGACAATGAACATGACGTGTGGGAAGGACCTTGAATTCTCTGATTGCTGGATTCCATAAGGCTATGCGGTAGAGATCATCATTGGGATGTTGATTAGAAATCAGAAAGGGACGATCGTAGAGGCAAATTACCCCGTTGATGCAGGCACCCAATATGTTCAGTTCCTGCATGTCATCATTGAAAAAAGGGGTTTCCAGATTGAGATCAAGACTGCCATTATCATTAGAAACAGGGTGCGAAGACAAGACAGTGTTTTTGGTGATAAGTTCTCGATGACTGACAAGAAGAGTTGGGTTTTTTTGAGAAAAATGACGGTGGTGTTTGGCAATGAAACCTGGGTTTTGGAAAAGAGTAGACCATGACTTGTTTACACACGTGAATCGCTTCAGAGATTTCACGGGAAGCCTTGACAGGATGTCTTCCACCAAGCTTTCTGGAAGATTTGCGCTCGCCATGTTGAATTATTGATGATGATGATGATAGGACGGCGCAAGCTGAAATTTTATTCTATTATTCTGAAATTCAATACAGGGTTACAAACTTACAATCCGATCCAATTAGTGATTGATTGTATATATAAGTATATAACTGTAATTAAATGTTATTTTAACAATTTTACATAAAAATAAAAGAAGAAAAAAGTTTGTAATTTTTGCTCCCTTCTCATAACCAAAAAAAAAAAAAATTCACTTACTTACTTTGAATTTGACGGAGGGCCTGTTGTTCTTTATTTATCATTAAAAAAATTACAGCATCACATAGTCACAGACGGCGCCCCTAGGCTCCGCAGATAAAGCAACACATCCGGCACACACCACAGGTGAATCTTTACCCTTTCCTCTCTCTCCCTCTGGCGTCCGAACTCGCTAGTTACTCGGTCTGCTTCTTCTTTTTTTCTTTTATTCTTTTGGGAGAGAAAAGATAGAACTAGTTTGCTTTTTATAACAGGGTCAGTTTGCTGACTTGCTCCAAGTCCTACACGTGGACCTTTCTTCAATTTGTTACTATTTTTTGAGAGGATTATCTCAATCTCTTTTAATGTCATAACTTTCTTTTTTGATAATCAACGGATCTTATTAACAAAGGAACAGTAACTACAAACTAAAAAACAAAGAACAAGAACTACAAACTAGAAATCATAATCCAGTGGTGGCTTTAAGAATTTTTTTAGGGTATTTTTTAAGAAGTATAAATTATATAATCTAATAAAAAGAGAAATTCATATATTGACAACAACAATAATAAAAAAATACGTAAATACATAAAGTTTACAATTGCTTTCTACGAGTTTTCATATTTTAAAGTCATTGCATGATAATTTCATTATCAATACTACAAACTACGTCTCTTTCAATGTACATAACCAAACAATTATTCATCCACTAAATGTAGAACAAATTATGGAACAAAATTTAATTTTATTAACATAAAAAAACTGAGGGTGTTTCCAAATTTTTTTAAATGGTAGACTAATAAAAATTTTAAATTATTATATTTATATATATATATATATATATAAATTCAGGCTAGGGTGGTCCTAGGACCAGGACCACCCTGGCCTTAAGGTGGCGCCGCCCCTGCCATAATCTTAGCTTGCTCAACAACTAATACATCACAAAAAACAGAAGCGGCAGAGCTAATAACAAAAAAAAAAAAAAAAAACGTAAGTACTTATTTTTAAGAGACCAGAAAATCAAAACATGAGAAGCTTGATTTGCCTCTCTAGGAGCCCATTTGAACTGAATAGATTGACAAAGAACTGCCAACTTAGTAGTGTCTGAACATAGAACCTAGATCCTCCATGGAATTGCTATGGATGGTCCATTAATAGCATCTACACCAATCTAAGCATTACTTTCAACAATAGCCTGACTAATATTGTGTGACACTAATTTATGGATTGCCCAGTTAACAGGAATATTGGTTGCTACTCATTTTAGGAAGCTACATGATTGTATAATGTTCTCCTCTCCAAAGTCCAAACCCTAAACTCACTCTCTAATTTAAACACTAAGGTCGACTTAGATATTTTGTGCGCATGCTAGAAAGGGAGGGTTATTTGAAATTGGGAAAAGTCTATTGCAACAGTAAGTTATTGCAACAAATAAAATACTGATGCAATATATTAGTAGTCCTTATTGCAACAAAAAGGAATATACACATATTTATGTTTAATTATTGCCACCATAATGTCTTTTTGTTGCAATAACTTTGTTGCAAAATAGCTTTTTTCTTATAGTGATGACAGTATGATTACTACCAAGGGGAAGATGCTTATTTTTGTGGCCACCTTTCAGCTTTCACAGAAAGAACAAAGGAAGTTTTCTATCACAGTAATTGAAGTTCCTATAGACCTGTGTCAGTTGTTGTGGGAGCAGTTGGATAACACCAAAGATGTAGTAAAATTCAATGAAGTTAAAGAAGCTGCATTTTGTTTCAAACTTCTTTCAACTCGGATATTTGGTGTTAATGATTTTTGTTTTATATTTGACTTTAAAACTATCAATGTTTCAACCAAAATTAAGTAATAAAATGAAATATAATAAAAAAAAACAAAATAAAAAGAAGATAACATCCTACCAAGACATGTTCCAAACCCTCACAGTCTCATCTTTACTTCCTATATAGCATATTGGACTCCAATAGCAATGCAATCCTACTCGCTACTTGTTCATAAAAAATAATTTTTTAAAAAAAAGGGAAAAAATTCATAATTGTTAACATAGTAAACTAAGTACGACAACTACAATTGTAAATTTCATAAAGAAAAAAAACCAAAGATAGACTCTAGCAGCAAAGAGAAATGAGTGTTGGAATGAATGGAGAGACAATATAAAAGGCTGTGCAGAGAAACTTTAAAAGAGACTAGTGAGATATTTTCAAATGGAGATAGTGTGTCCTAATTTTTAGGATAGATATATATATTTTAAGAAAAAAAGAAAAACCGTGACTGAGATTTTACGAGAAGTTGTGGGTAGTGGACTGTAGAATCCTATACAAAACAAATTGTAAAAAAAAAAAAAAAAAGTTAAAAAAATAAAAAATAAAAAATAAAAACCGTGATTGAGAGTTTAGGAGTTGTTGTGGTTAGTGGGCTATTAGAATCCTACATACACCAAACAAACCACTGTCACAAGGTTGTTTCACTTGTGTCCCCACTGCAGCACAAATATATAACTGCTACAAAAGAGAGAAATATTATGTTCACAACATTTTTTAGAATAAATTTTAAGTAGCAGATTATTATTGGTTGTTACTAGTAGCAAAAAAGTAATTTTAATGGTAAGTTCAAATTAGAACCAATAACAACTTACCATTTATAATTTGTTATGAAAGTGTTGTAAAATGTTGAAGTTGTAGAATTTTTCTATATAATAACATCTAATGCTAGAATACATAATTTCATATATAAACAAATCATAATAAATATCTATTAATATAAATAATGATCATAATTATTGAATTCCATATATTAGCAATATAATATATGTGAGGAAAAATTATGTATATATTAAACTTTCCTTTGCATTGGGATTGATGTAGAGTAAATATAGAAAAATGTTAAAGTGACAAACTATTTTATTTTACAAATGGCCGATGTAATGATTGTTTACTAAAAATTACACTTCTATCTTATGAAGAAAAGTCCACACGGCAGAATTTTAAGAGGTGAATCGAAGGAACAGCACCTAAGTATTGTAACTAAGTCTTGACCTAAAAATAATGCAATGGTAGTACCACTATTAACACCATCAAATATAGATGAGCATACCAACTATCAAACAACTCGTTTATTGAGTAAAAATTATGTATATAAACTTTCCTATTACTGTCAATTCTTGGCGTGATAATCACTCCACAAATATCAGTGTTTGTAGGGTGTGGGGGGAAAGAGTCGAGGTTCAAGTTTTAAGGAAGGAGCTTTGTAGGGACACGATTTTGGAGCCCAAACCTCTATTTTGTGAGTCTTGGTCCAAAGAGCCAAACACAATGAGTTTTTTGTAGAGTATGGATCAAAGAACTAGGTTTTAGTAAGTTAAACGGGGCATTGCATGGAATGAAGTAACACACGAACAAGAATAAAAGCCATTATATTGAAAGATCACGCGATCTCCTAGAGCTAAACACTAAGTTTGTATATACGAATCAATGTAGTGGGGTTCCTTTGCATGTTACCCTCCTCTCTCCTCCTTTTTTTCGTCCCCCTCTTATGGGGGCTTTTACACATTATATAGGCATTTTCCTGTCATCTGGGCTTTACACTTGTCGACTATCCAAACCTCCACTTGAACGTCTGTCCCATCAAACACCTCTTTCAGCTCTTTATGAGTTGCGGTAGCCAAGGCAGTACTGTTCAGGGGTTTTCTCCACATTAATGCGGCCAGGAGAGTAGCTGTAGTGCATTCAATGTGGCGGTACCAGTTTTTGTTTAGATATTTTGTATTTCCTTCCTTTTCATGTATTTAGGGGATGGGCTTTAGCGCTTGGGATGTCCTTTCGCTTCGGATTTTCAGTGTCCGAGGAGAAATTCCTCCTCGGACTTGTTCTTTTTGTTTCCAGCGATGTTTAACGTGAGTTACTTAAGCTATGTTAACTCCTCAGATGGGCTGTGTCCTTGGACGGGTCCAAGGCCCAACCTGTTATTTTGGGCCATAGTCCCCACAAGCTTAATTTGCACACATATATACTTAGATTAGAATAGAGTAAAATTTATATATTGTATAAAATAAAATAAAATAAAAATCCTATGCATTGGGATTAGTGTACAATAAAAATAAAACAATACTAAAATTACAAATTATTTCATTTTACAAACAGTTGATGTAATAATTGGTTATTTGTAAGAAAAAAAAAAAGGTTACTAATGGGCCAAAATAAGAACAAATAAGAATTTGTCAGATCAATAATTTGTAAAAATATTACTCCTTCCGTCCAACTTTTTTTGTCCTGTTTAAAAAGTCAAACTTTTTAAGGGAACATCATTTATTGTCTTGTCTACCTTTTAAAAATGTATAAATTTCCAAAACTACCCTTCAAAAAATTGAATTAGTAAATTAATAAGGGTATAATATGAATATTAATAAATTAATGACTTTTATTTTTAGAAACATGACAATATTTTGGGACATCTCAAAATGAAATAGATGACAAAAAAGTGGGACAAAGGGATTATAAAATAGTTTGTAATTATGGTAGGGGCGGGGGGTCAGCTTGAATCACAAACATGAGGCACCACTATAAAAGATGTCATTATCACTGATTCACTATTTATCACTTGAAATAAAAATTAGAGAGGTGTTACGTCCACAACATTTTTACAACAAATCATAGGTGGTTAATTGTTATTCGTTCAAATTTGAACTTAACACTAAGATTATTTTTTGCCCCAATAATAATAACTAGTAACAACCTGCCACTTAAAATTTGTTGTAAAAATATTGTGGACATATAATTCCTCTAACAATTATGGTCTCAAAAGAAGTTTACATTAATGAGAAGTTGACATTAACCAAAACTGTTGACTTAACTTTAAGTTTATACGGGAAATTAAGACATTTCCAAGTTTCCAACATTTATATGATTATACTCTTTTTTTTTTTTTTTTTTTTTTCAATAACTTCGTCCTATGTTTAGATGAAGGAAGATGAAAAGAGAGGTGAGGAGAAGATGGTTGGAATATAGTCTTCCAAATATATCCTCAGCAAATAATTTTAAAACACTCTTTATGACTGTGGTGCTAATGAAAATGATATGAATTAGTTTCTTGGAGAGTTGGATAAAGAAGTCCAACAGCCATTCTTTTTCAAAGTTAACTTTCATACTAAAAAAATATATGTTCTGTAGATTTTCTTAATTTACCAATTAAAAAATAAAGGACGTCCTTCTAAAAAAAAATAAAAATAAAGAGTAAAGGATGCGATAACTAGACAAGCTGCTCAAACTCTTGCTCGTCAGGCTCAGTTTTATGATTTGTATTAATTTGAATTAATTGACGATTGTAATTGATCAGTTATATTAATGAAACTACTATTCCCCTTCTTTTAAATTTTTTTTTTTAAAAAAATTTAAAACATAAAGGGTATATTGAAATTGCATCCAACCGTATAAGATGGCTCCCATGCAATGGTCGTACAAAGTTGTAGAAACTAGAAAGTTGTAAATTATTGTTTATTTTCGCAGCTAAGGCCATCGTATTCAAATAATTATTTAGTGGCCAAGGTCACGGGCGGCTCTACTTGTATGTGAGGACCACCCTCACTTGTTAAAAAAAATTTATATAAATAATTATTTTAAATTAATATGTTTTGAACCACCCTAACTTGAAAATATTATATATATATATATATATACTTCAGAAATATATATTATTTACCAAATTAACCTATTTTGACAATTCTAATAAAAATGTTGAATATTTTTACTTGAGACTCATAAGAATTTGATTTCAATAAATATAAGAGTAATGCTACATCTATAACATTTTCACAATAAATTTTATGTGTTAAATTATTACTAATTCTAATTCGAGTTCAATATTGGCATGTTTTACCCACCAATAATAGACTAACAACTTGTTGGATAAGATTTGTTATGAAATTGTTGTAGTCATTTTATTATTCTCATATCAGCATTTTCAATTTGCACTTTATCTTTTATTAGTCTATTTTTTTCTTATTCTCTTTGTTAATTAAAAAAATTGTAACATTTCATATATTTGTGTGTTTTTTTTGTGACATTGATATATTCAAATTATCTCTTTATTAAATTTTGTATAATTTTAGTTTCTTAGTAACCATCCTTAAACAAATTCCTAGAGCCGCCACTGGCCAATGCAAACTAATTTTGAAACACATTTTTATTAGTGATTGAAACTAGACTCTTCGTACGTGGTGAGTTCCAATTAACTCAACTAATAATGTCTTTGATGATTAAATAAGAAATTTGAGATTCAATCATTACTTATACCAAAAACTGATTGGTGTCTTAATCTGATAATAAAGAGCTATCATTTGAAGCAAACGTCATAATTTGAAACTCTCTAAAAGAAAAAAATCTCCGTACGTGATGCGTGAAACCAGTTTGGATTCTAGAAATCCTCTAACTAGAAAATTCTTAGTTTCACCATAACAAAAGTTGTGCAAAATTGTCCATCCATTGTTATTCATCTTAGCCGACATCCATGAGCAACTTCAACCAAACTTTATCTATACTCTATAGACACCCTATTTTACAACTTGGATGTAACCTCATCTTAGGGACGAAGCCAGGTGGGGCCCAGGCCCCCAAGCCCTTTTTATTTTTTATTTTTATTGTTACAGATGCTATTTTTCATTTTTGTAGTTATCCCCCTCCTCTAAAACCTTAGCTCCCCCTCCTCCTTGATTTGCCTAGCCGGCCTAGCACAAATAGCAACTATCCAGCTGAAAAACTTAAGAAAGATAATAAAAAGCATTTACAATGGTGATTGTACTTTAGCAAAAAAAACTATTTGACCACCAAAGAACCAAAAAACCATGTGTTATTGGAGAAGTTAAAACTGATTTTTTTGAAACTATAGTAAACTAGTATAAATATCAGTTGATTATAGCAAGTTGTTAAAAATAAAATAAAATATTTTACTAATATTATCTCTTTTCTTTCAATTTAAAAAATCAAATTCTCTCTCATCCATATTATTTTAATGAGTTGAGTAGTTTTTTGATGTGCTAAAAATTAATTTTTTTAGCACCACTATTGTAAATGCTCAAACTTCAAAAAAATAAATAAATAGCTAGCCTAGTATTAAAATAAAAATAAAACTTTTTTTTTTAATCTTTGTTGGTAAATTATTGTATTTTAATATATTAAAAAATAATAATTTTATGTATTTATAATTTGTTAATATTATTTGGATGCCTATTTGGAGTTTTTTTTTTTTGCTTATACTTTGGTCCCTCTAACTTAAAATCCTAGGTCTGTACCCCTACCTCAACACTGACTAAAGAGAGCTCATGGAGAATGACACTGACTATTAAGTAGGCTATTTATTAGTTTGTTGGGTATTAATATTTAGCGCTGAGGATTTGGTGACGGTTTAGCTGTAAAATTGTTCAATATATGCACTTAAGTATTTGTTGGTTGGTTGGGGTAGTAATATATCGGATTGGAATATTTTCAGCTTTTTTTTAATTTTGAAAAAATTTATAATATGATAGTTACACTGGGTCGAGAGGAATTTGAACCTTGGATGTAATGTGTAAGGAATATATATACCGAAATTTGCAAAAATGGAGAAAAATATGCACAAAAAAAAAAAAAAAAATCACACAAGACAATATTTATGTGGTTCAATAATTTGTCCAAGTCCACAAAGTTGCAATACAATTTTTTTTCTCAAAACAACACACCAAAACCCTAATAATCTGAAATAATAGTTTTTCTATCCTGAACACATAATTCATAATGGGCTAAAAATGGGCCAAAAATTTTACTCAAGCCTCCACTACATAAACTAAGCCTTATAGAAAAATCTCATTAAAAATTGTAGCACTTTTATTATATCGGGTGCGGTTATAATCAGAATCAAACACAACTAGGCTATATACAAAACTCAACATAATAGAGTAAATGGACTCAACAGAAAGTTTCAACCAATTCAACTACAAAACATACAGGATATACTAATTATTTGGAGCTTGGAAAAACAAATCTTGCCGCTCATACGCTGTACCAGGACAAATTATACTAAACACTAATCTTCTTGTTGTTTCTATGGTAATACTTTCAGTTCATTTTGCTACATATACACCGATTTTACACCCAACAAATCACTAATCACTCTTACATGCTTATTTCACTTGTGCCCCGCATCAGCAAAAACATATAGAACTCTGTTATAGATCAAAAAAATAAAATAATTCTATTTTTTATACACTTTGCCATAATGTTTTATGTGATAGACTATGAATAGTAGAAAAAAAAACTTATGGATTTATGTAATAATAACAAATAACCAATCACTATTTGTCACATAAGATAATCGTGGAAAAATGTGTAAAAGTGTGTGGTACAAGAAATTTTATATATTATGTTTACTATTTTTTGTTAGTGTAGAGGAGATGAGAGGCATTTTTGGTTCTAAAATTTGTGATCTTGCAAAAAATTGACTGTGCTTTTGTCAAAATAACTGGTTTTCTTAAATTATTTGAGAAAATATAGTAAATTTTAATAAAATTTTATTGTACATAAAAGTGTTTATTTATTTATTTATAACTATACTAACAGTTTTAAATGTTTCATGAGAAGTAAGTTGTCTCACAAACCAAAGGTCCAAAATACTGTGGACCCGAGAGATATAATAAGCCAGTGGCACATACAATGAAGCTTTTAATAGAGAAAGCCATTGGTGAAACCGATAAATATAATGAACAAATAACACATGCCTAAAATGATGGGAACCAACGTGCAGTTGATGTTCTCTCTCACCTTGTGAGGGAAAAAGATCCCAAAGTGGTGTTCTTGATGGAAACAAAAAGAATAGTGGAAGAAATGCGCTGGATACAGGCAGACTTACCTTACCGATGTATGCTAGCAGTACCATGCATAGAAAGGAGAGGTGGTTTGGCACTATTGTGGAAAGAGGAGGTGGATCTTCATATACAAACCTTCTCTCCTAATCATATTGACGCCCTCATCTTTAATGGATCCAACCCCCCATGGAGATTAACTGGTTTCTATGGATGGCCAAAGGAACAGAGAAAAAAGGAGTCTTGGCAACTTCTCAAACATCTTCATACACGAAGCACACTCCTATGGTTATGCTGTGGTGACTTCAACGAGATCCTACACTCCTCCGAGAAGCAAGGACGCTTGCCAAGACAACCTCAACCTATGATGGAATTCCGATCAGCTCTCCTCCATTGTGGTTTGGTAGATATGGGCTATCATGGCAACATTTTTACATGGAACAACGGAAGACCGGGGGATACTTTTGTTCAAGAACGGTTGGATAGGGCTTGTGCAACATCCGAATGGTCAGAACTTTTCCCACACGTAAAGGTCACTCATATCCAATCTTCTTACTCAGACCACAATCCGATTTTGATCACCTTGTCTCAACCGAATCAGATTGGTAGAAGGAAGAAAATTCCTACAAGGTTTGAAGAGAAATGGGCATATCATCCTGATTGTGAAGGGGTGATCCGAGGAGCATGGGCAGCCGAAAATGTTGCTAGCAGCCCCATGTTTTGTCTCTTTGAAAAAATAAAAAAGTGCAGGTTTGAACTGGTGCAATGGAGTCGGAATATTTTTGGGAATTTTAAGACACAATTACAGGCAAAGCAGTCGGCATTGGAGGACTTGTCCATAAAAAATAATCCAGATAACTTGCAAGCAATCAAAAGACTAAAAGGGGAGATTAATACTTTGCTTAACCAAGAGGAAATTTTCTGGCGGCAGAGATCTCGGGCCATATGGTTACAGGCGGGTGATAAGAATACAAAGTTCTTCCATCAAAGAGCCAGCCACCGTCATAGGAAAAATCATATCTCCGGTATCACTTCCCAATCTGGGGAATGGTGCACATCTGATGATCAGATAGCAGACACAACAAAACAATACTTTCAAGATCTGTTCACAACATCCAACCCAACAGGTTATGGAGGCGTCTTGAACTCAGTAGATCACCTTGTCACCCCAGAAATGAACAATACCTTACTCCAAAGGTATAGCCCAATGGAAGTGAAGCAAGCTCTATTCCAGATGCACCCATCAAAATCTCCCGGACCGGATGGTATGTCCCCTTATTTTTTTCAAAAGTATTGGCACATAGTCGGTCAGGACGTTACAAATGCAGTTCTTTCAGTTTTAAATTCTGGTTATATGTTGCACAAAATGAATTACACTCATATTGTTTTAATCCCAAAAAATAATGAGCCAAAATACATGTCTGATTTTAGGCCAATAAGTTTGGCGAATGTGATCTCAAGAGTGGTGTCCAAAGTACTAGCCAATAGATTAAAAAATGTACTCCCCCGTGTGATATCTGATGCCCAAAGTGCTTTTGTACCTAACCGGCTCATTACTGACAATACTTCTGTAGCATATGAGTTGATACACAGGATGAGAAACAAGAGAAAAGGCAAACTGGGTCAAATGGCTGTCAAACTCGACATCAGCAAAGCATATGACAGGGTGGAATGAGGCTTCTTGTGACAAATGATGATCAAACTAGGCTTTGACACTAGGTGGGTGAAGTTGGCAATGGAGACAGTTACCACTGCATCATATTCAGTCCCAATCAATGGGGAACCACGTGGCTTCATCTCACCTTCAAGGGGTCTTAGACAAGGAGACCCATTCTCTCCATATTTGTTCCTATTGTGTGCTGAAGGTCTGTCTGCCATGATAAGAAAAGCTGAAGAGGGACACTCACTAAGAGGTGTAAAATCTAGCCAACATGGGGTTTGTATCTCCCACCTCCTGTTTGCTGATGATAGCCTCTTATTCTGCCGAGCAACTGTTGAGGAATGCCAAAGATTACTCCACATTTTGGAAACTTATGAAGCTGCTTCAGGCCAGGCAATTAACAGACAAAAAACATCCTTGTTTTTTAGCACTAATACTAAACTGGAAGTGAAAAGAGCCATCCAACAAATGCTGGGTGCTAGAATTATGTCCAATGGGGAGAAATACCTTGGGTTACCAATGGCAAGCGGAAAATCCAAGGTGAACACTTTTAAGGAGCTCCAAGAAAAAATAACCAAAATGGTAATGGGGTGGAAAGAAAAGCTTATTTCAAAGGCAGGTAGAGAGATTTTGATCAAGACTGTGGCCCAAGCCATTCCAACTTACTCCATGTGTCTATTCAAACTACCAAAGGCCATATGTGACAAGATCAACTCGATCCTGGCCAATTATTGGTGGGGACAAATGAAGGATGAGAGGAAGATCCACTGGATAAATTGGCAAAAATTGTGTACACAAAAGAAAAAGGGAGGAATGGGATTTAGAGACATTTCAGCATTCAATTTGGCAATGCTAGCTAAGCAAGCATGGAGACTCATCCACCAAGATCACTCGCTATTCTATAGGGTACACAAGGCACGGTATTTCCCAAACTGTAGCTTCTTGAAGGCAGAATTGGGGTCAAACCCATCTTATGTTTGGCGGTCTCTCCTGGCAGCAAGGGATGTAATATGGGAAGGCTCATCTTGGAGGGTAGGTGATGGCCAACAGATTGGGGTAGTGACACACAAATGGCTACCAAACACACCAATTTTCCTACATGAGCCCATGGGAGATATGAAGGAGTGTGATTGATAGATCAGAGTACAAGACAGTGGGACCGAGGTAAAATAGCAGCTACCTTCACCCCAAGAACTTGTGCAGACATTCTAGCCAACCCCCTCAATCAGCTAGACTCATAAGACTCCCTGATTTGGACAGCAAATAAGACCCATAGTTTCACGGTGAAATCAGCCTATCAAATAGCCCTACAACTGAAGACATCAGAAAGGCCTGAGCACTCATTGGCACGTGCCCATAATGCAACTTGGGGAAAAATCTGGAAGCTCAAAATCCCCTCAAAGATTCGGACATTTCTATGGAGAGCATGTAGTAATTGTCTGCCAATAAGAGACAATCTATGTAAGAAGAAGATACAAGTCGAAGCAATGTGCGAGTTCTGTAGAAGTGAAACTGAAACAGTGGCGCATATACTCTGGACGTGCCCATTTGCAAGAAATGTTTGGGCATTGGTCAAGGGTTGGATCCAGAAATGTAGCAATGACACTGAGGATTTCTTCCTCCTCTTTAAACACCTACAGTACGTGCTGGATGATGAAGACTTGGACAGATGGGCAGCCACGACATGGGCCATATGGAACTCAAGAAACAAGTTTTACTTTGAGCACATTCAACTTGAGCCAAAGTCTATCTTGGAGAGCGCCACGAATCTGATAATGGAGTACCAAGCTCTTTTGGAAGCAGGGTAGGGATAATCTATATAAAACACTACTCAAGGATTTTGAGCTTGTTTTTCTGTATTGAAAATATTGAAAGTCAATGGGGATATGTCTGAGATGTTGACAGAATCCCCCAAGCCCAAACATTTCAGTTTTGGCACTACTTGTATAAGTTTCAGTTTGTTAATAAAAATTTTCTACTATTTGTTCAAAAAAAAAAAAAAAAAATGATGGGCAAGAGTAGTGTGGGGATGATTGACCTCCTGTAAAGTCTCTGTGTTGCACTCTTTCTTTTTACTATCATATACTTTTGGCGTAATGGTTATTTCACAATTATAAATTCTGATGGGATGGGGAGAGGGAAAAGAGCCTGGGGTTCAATTTTGCAAGAGGGCAAAGACGGACCTAGCCTTGGGCTGGGGGGGGGGGTGTGGAGGGAATAAATTTTGGGAAAAAAATGCTTAGCATGTGCATACATAAAAATAATTTTCAATTTGCCCCAAAATATGTAATCTTGGCCCCCTCCCCCCAAAAAATTATAAATTGGCTGGCGAAATCCAAAATATAAATGTTCTATCCCTTTTGCCCAATTGCCTCAAAAAAAATTACAATAATGTTTGGATGATAACAAAAAAATAATAATAATAGTAAAGCACAATCTGGTCTAAAGAAACCCAAATCTGGTAATTGATGTATTGAGTAAAATAGCCCAATGGGGTGCAAAGACAAGACAATCTTTTTGGTAATGCGGTCTCATTGACTAGAAGAGTTGGGCTGTTTTTTTTGAAAATGCTGTTGGGCAATAAAACTAGGATTCAGAGATGTACCCTTGTTCCTCTAAAATATAGTAATAAATATAAAATAAATAAATAAAATGATGGCCCCATGTTGAATAATTGGGGATGGGAGAGCAAGGCCTTTTTTATTTTGAGAGATCTATTAACTTGTTGGTTGGGTAGTAATTTATGACAAAGTTTGAAAACAAACTTGGTTAAAATTTGAGACTACTACTTCATGTAATATCTTTTTATTATGTGTGAATTTTGATTAATTCACAGTTGGATTACATTTTCTTTTTATGTCCTTCATACTTGCAAAATTTTCAAAAAATAAAAAATCAATAGCTATCTTATCAATTAAATGTTTAAATTTTAAGTTTCTGTAATCTAAAATTATGTATAAAAAATAAGTTTGAATAAATAACATCTAATTGGCGCGAAATTTAACATATGTGTTAAGAATATAAATAATATGCAATCCAATGATTAGCCACACTCATATCACATGTACCTTAACATAAAAAATATTGAAGCACTTAATTGCATGCTTGACCAAATGAAGTCAGACAAAGCTAACATAGAAATCAAGAACTTTACGTTCATCTCCTAATGGTTTAACAATCTATTAATAACAAATTTAATAATATTGCGTGCATTATTTTATTAAAGAATAATGCTAGAGATACAAATTGTTAATATAGTGAGTGATTATTGGTAAATGAAAAAAGTGATATTAATGGTGGGCTTACATGAAAACCAATAAGAAATTGGTCATATCAACATTTTGTAAAAATGTTGTAAAACAGTTTGTAATTGTAACATTACTCTTTTTTAAAAGAGTCTTTGGAAATTGACACACTAATAACTTGGGTATTTATTGAATGGTTGGGTTGTAATATTTAGTACTGATGATTTGGTGCCTGTTTAGCTGTGAAATTGTTCAAAACACTTATGTATTTGTTGGTTAGCTAGGGTAGTAATTTATGACAAAGTTTGACAACAAACTTGATTGTAATTTAAGGTTACTACTTCATGTAAAATATTTTTACTAATTTCATCAAAAAAAAAAAAATTATCTTTTTACTAAATGTGAATTTTGATAATCCATTATTGGAATACATTTTCTTCTTATATCCTCCATACTTGCAAAATTTTCAAAAAGCCAAAAATCAATAGTTATCTTATCAACCAAATATTTATATTTTGAGTTTTTGTAATCTAAAATTATACATAAAAAATAAGTTTATGAGTAAATAACGTCCGATTGACATGAAATTTGGCATATGTATATTAACAATATAAATAACATGCAAACCAATAATTAGCCTCACTCACATCACATGTATGTTAACATGAAAAATAGGGTAAGTTGCAAATTGCATCCCTAAAGTTTGGGTGTGATTGGATTTTATACTCTGAAGTTTCAAAATTTAGATTTTTCCCCCTAAAGTTTGGGATGTTTAGATTTTATACCCTAATGTTTCAGAATTTGGATTTTACCTCTTAAAGTTTGTGAGTGTTTGAATTTTACACTCCAAAATTATGAAATTTTAGAATGTAAAATCCAAACACCCCCAAACTTTAGGGGGGTAAAATCCAAACACTCCTAAAATATAGCAGCTAAAATCCAAATTCTGAAACGTCAGAGTGTAAAATCCAAACATCTCCAAACGTCAGGAGGTAAAATCCAAATTTTAAAACTTGATGGTGTAAAATCCAATACCTCCAAACTTTAGTGGTCTAATTTGCATTTTTCCCAAAAAAAATATTGAAGCACTTAATTGCATGCTTGACTAAATGAAGACAAACAAAGCTAACATAGAAAATCAAGAATTTTACGTTCATCTCCTAATGAATTAACAATCTATTAATAACAAAATTAATAAAATTGTGTGCATCATTTTTATAAAGAGTCTTTGGAGACTGACACACTAATAACTTGGGTATTTATTGATTAGTTGGGTAGTAATATTTAGAACTGCTGATTTGGTGACTGTTTAGCCGTGAAATTGTTCAATGCACTTATGTATTTGTTGGTTGGTTGGGGTAGTAATTTATGAAAAATTTTGGCAACAAACTTGCAATCTAAAGTCAAAGATCAATAGCTATTTTATCAATTAAATGTTTAAATTTTGAGTTTTTATAATCTAAAATTATGCATAAAAAGTAAGTTGATGAGTAAATAACATCTGATTGACATGAAATTTGACATGTGTATTGAGAATATAAACAACATACAATCCAATGATTAGATTTTCAAAATATATAGTAATATTAATTTTTTTAGTGCAAGTTATAACCTTAAGTTACAACCGAGTAATTTATAGGACTGGTAATATATTCAATTTTTTTAAAAAAAAATTTATAATTTGATAGTTACAATGAGTTCAGATGGAGATTTGAACCCTAAATGTAATGGTTGCACCAAAAGGTGCCAACTGATTGAATTACAGGACTCTTGAATACATGGTGTACTAATTACTTGGTGTTTGGGAAAAAAAATATTGTGCTCATATACGGAACTGGGACCAATTGTACTAAATACTAATCTTCTTGTTATTTCTATTGAAATACTTTTAGTTCATTATCATATTAAAGGCCCTAGTTTTTTATTATTATTTTAATTAGGGTAAATTACGCTTTTATACCCTAAACATAATCCTAATTATACCTGTTTAACTATTGAGATTCCTCCCCCCTCCACCCCCAAAAAAAACCTAAAAATAAATTACACTTAACCTCATGTTATTTGTTTTGTTATAATTTAGCATTGAAAAACTAATTTACACATTTGTCATTGGTTTTGGAGGGAGGAATTTTTTTTAAATGTATCCATTCTTAATTGGAGGTTGAGGATTTAAACTTTGAATATCTCAATTAAAAATATCGGAAACTTGGCACAAAATTAATTACTTAGGTGTATCACAATATACACAAATTACAATTAGCTTATGCCAAAAAGGCATTATTGGAATAGGCTCTCTTAAATTATTAAGTAGGTTGGTTGTGAATGCAAGAATTTACCTGTACTAGCCTCCTATTTCAAGATATTGATTAGGCATTTATTTGGAAAGAGGCTTCATTAATGAAAAGTTGATATTGATCAAAACTATTGACTTAACTTTTAGGTTAATAATCCTCAACCAAAAAAAAAAAAAAACTGATGTCACAATTCACTAGCAAAAATGACATCACTGAACTGGATGTGGGGCTCAGTAAAATACCAAATCAGTTGTATTTTAGCTTTTTTTCACGGCTCCTTCCGTGGAGTATTAATTGAAACTCATTCAACAGTCTTTTCAACAGAACAAACGGTGGGTGCGGCCAAAAGTATTTTATATCAAACTAGTCTTGTCACACTTGAGATGTGAAATGAGGCCTTCTTTTTTTTTTTTTTTTAATTTATTTATTTATTTATTTTTTTAATTTAGTGTCATAAATTTTCATTTATAAATTTCTTTTAGCTCAATGCAAATATGAGATTAAGAAATTGTTTTCATTTTACTATAAAACAAATACTTGAAAATGATTTATTGTCATTTTCAGGTTTGTAACCTGTAATATGAAAATGTTTTCAATAAAATATTTTACTTCAAAGGAAATGAATTGCAAATGCCAAATTTTTTCTCTGAATTGTAAATGCATTAATGGGTTTATTTCCAGTTTATATTGGCGCTGTAGAGTAGGTTGACTACTATTGTGTTTAGATATTTTCAATCAATAAAATAGTATCTGATTCATTTATATAAATATTAAAAAAGAAAAGAAAAAAAGAATATTAACATTTAATCCTTATCTTCACTCCTCAAGCTCAGTTCTGCCAAAGATTTTTTAAAACTAAAATACACTTTTGATCCCAAAACTATCTACAGAAACTTGAAAAACTGTAAAAAATAAAAGAATAAAAAAAATAAAGGGATTTAGACTAAGTGCCCGTTTGGATTGCCTGTTTCCTGGCGTCTGCGTTTTCGTTATGAGGTTTTCTCTTTTTTTTTTTTTTTTTTTTTTTTGGTTCAGCCCGCATTTGTTGACTTTTGCACAGTGAACAGTGCATTTGTGCATTGTTCACGGACCCACAAATTTCACTTTTCAGCAACTTTTTCATTAAAAATGGGTCCCACAGCACTATTCACACATTTAAAAATTATTTTGCTACAGTATTTTTAGTTTCAGTTTTCAGTTTCAGCAAAAATAAGCTCAATCGAAACGGACCCTAAGCATAACAGGAAATGCGCATATTCAAGCCACGTATCATATATTTTTAACAGAATATGTACAAACTCAAGCCACTTATTGTAACACTTTGTTTGAACTTGGTTTTGTGGTAATACAATCATGGACAAATTATACTTTTTCACCTAAATTATAACCCTAATCCCGATTACACCTAACCATATAACCTATTGAAACGCACAATCAGTTCCCTAACTTGAAAATACTTTACACTTAACTCTTACCGTCTGTTTTTCTATTAACTTTAATGGAATTTAGCATTGAAAAACCAATTTACCCATCAGCAGTTTATTTTGAAAAGTCGTAAATTGGTGTTATAATGTTAAATTATATTAAAACAAAATATTATGGTGTAGCTAACAAAAACCATTTATCAAATAATGACACTTCTTTTTAAATTTGTAGGAACTTTTGCGGAGAGAATTTAATCAGAATTCTATTTTTAGTTTTCTTAAAATTTTGGTATTAGAACTTAAATATAGCAAATTAAACTAACAATTTTATTTTCTTAGTCGACTACATGGCATAAGTAGGACGTGGAGGACCAAACTTCTAGTATATAGCATATAACATATAAGATTTGGTTTATTTCCAGTATTTTTTAAATTGGATATGTCATTTTGTTTTAAATATACAATGACAGATGGTAGTGAGTTTTAACACTACTAAAAACGGCTCTGGAGCTGCGTTTAAAAAAAACGCAGCTTCAAAGTGGTGTTTGAGCTGCGTTTTTTATAAATGCGGCTCCAACACTGGACCTATAGCCGCGTTTACTAAACGCGGCTATAGACCAGCCCTGAAGCTGCGTTTATAGGTCTTGAGGCTGCGTTTTTCCTGGTTGGACTGAAGCTGCGTTTTTAAAAACGCGGCTATAGACCCATCTGGGGATTTTTTTTTTTTTTCAATATATATCCCAAAGCTGCGTTTATGAAACGCAGCTTAAATGGCTGAATTGAGCTACGTGTTGTAGAACACGGCTTAAACCTGAGCATGAAGCTGCGTTTACTTGTGTTGTAGAATGCGACTAAAACCTGAGCATGAAGCTGCGTTTCGAAACGCAGCTTGAACTTTTATAGAGCTGCGTTTTATAGTAAACGCAGCTTGAACTTTTACAGAGCTGCGTTTTATAAAACGCAGCTCTGGGCTTGTTTAAAAAAAAAAAAAAAACCCTCAATAGGACACAAGAACGAAAAAAAAACCCTAAATTGAAAAAACTCTCAGCTCACTCTCACCACCAAACTCAGATACAAACCCTCGCTCTCTATCACTCTCAACACCATTCGTTACCGCCGCCTCTCATCGACGCCACCGCGACCTCCGAGAGCCGATTGCCACCACCGCCACGTCAAACCTCTCTGTCAGCCATCATAGGTCAAAGGGAATTGTGAAAAGGTGAAATTTCGTACTTTCATATTTTTTTGCGTGATGTAAATTTTTTCTTTCTTTCTTTCTCTTTTTAGTTGATTATTATTGATTTTATATTCTTTTCTTGAAGGAGTAGAGAACAGACTCATGCAATCTCGAGCGCTGTGAGATGTGCTCTAAGCGAAGTTTAATTAAATTAGTTTTTAATTCGTGCCCTCTAATCTTCTCTGGGTTTTTGATTATTATTTGGGTAAAAATCATACCTTTGATCGATTATTTGGTGGGTAATTACTTAATCTAGCTATCCGAAGCTAGTAGCCACTATACTTTCTGTATGTATAAGACTGAGTCATGTAGCTCCTAATCGAATAGTGCTTCTAGACGAAGAGCGGAAGAGATAACAAAAGAGACTAACCGATGTTAGAGTTTAGATAAAAAGGAATTCTATGTAGTTCAATGATGGTTCTTTAAATAGTTTTTTTTATTATTTTTTTTCAATTTATAGTTTTTGACTTTTTGTTTTGATTTTGGCCTCTTCAATATCTTGTTAGTTTGATTTTAGATCCTCAAATACGTGGTTGATTCAATTTGGCTTTAAAAAATGGGGTGTCAGGTTTTATTAGTCACACTGGAGGAATAAAATTGATTTTTTTTTTTAATTAAAAAACTTTAAACTAAATTTTAAAGAAACTCAAGTATTTTGGTAAAACTATTTTGATTCTATTTCTTTTCTGCAATTCATTTTGTGGAATTTTCTGATATTTATTTATGTTTTGCAATTATAACAGGCCATTAATAAAAGTTTATCATCCCCAAGTGATGTTATATTTGCATTGGCAAAGGAGGAGGACCACATTGTGGATCCATTACATTGGTAAGATTAGTGTGTTTAGTTAGGTTACTCTGCATAATGAGTTGTTTCTTGTTGATTTAGAAGTATTGTTTGTTGTTTGACTTAGTCTTTTACCTGTACTTACAGTATTATTTTGTTTTACATTGGATATTGGAATGCCCATGATATTGTAGATGGGAAAACATAGCCTTATCACAAAGCATTATATTAATCTGACAAGTCATCAAAATTGGTTGAAGGGTATGTGACTCTCTTTTGGGATGTGGAATTTTATCATTTTGCTGCAACTGCTTCTTAAGCTCCCTATTTTATGGGATCAAATCACATTTTCTTTTTGCCTTTTTAAGTAGTGTTAACAGTTCATTGGTAAATTTTGTGGCTGTGGCAATTTATCAATTCTTGAATAAATGTTTTTACTGTTTTTCCATGTGGATTCAGTTATAGAAAAGGAAATTGGAGCATTGCAATTAGAAGTATGTGAAGAGCTTCCAAATTATCCTCATCTCCTCTTTATAAGTTTGTGTTGTTATCTCTCACATAATTTTAAATCATGTTAGGAAAAGAAGCTTGTTGCTCACAAATCAAGCAGGCTTCTTTAATTGCATTTATTAATTGTACTTTGTAAAATAATTGCACTTGTTTATACTTTTTTTCTTAAGTGAATTACCATTGGACTTATGAAATTTAGGAGTAGTTTAATCCTTTTACTTATCCAGGGATGTCCCTAATATTTTTTAAATGGCTTGTTTGTTTGAGTTTGATTGTCATTTTGTAAATGCATGCAATGGATTTGAACCAACTTGATAATTTTGAGCCACTAGTTACAGACTTCTGAGTTTCTGGTGGTAAAGCTAGAAAGATTGAGAAGAAATGATGTCAGATATCCTAAGTTCTTACAAGTTTAGATGGACACCTTATTAGGTTTATTTGCTTTATAAATCACCAATTATAGGATTTTGGAATGAGTAATGGCAAAATTTTCTTTTTATTTTCTCTTGCAGGTGCTAGATGAAATAGGTGTTGATGTTGCCTCACAGGTTGGTATCAGAAGCTATTCATTTCTGGACTTTGTTACCATTTGGTATTATTATTATTATTATTATTATTATTATTTTGTAACTAAGCTGATTTGGGTTATACTTGAACTCTTGGCAGTTGTCAACAGCTCCCAAAGGAAGGATTGCCTTGAAAAGAGTTGATGCTGTCGGCAGGTATATAACACTGCTTGCCTTGTAACCTTCCCTGTATCCCCGACCCCCACAAAAAGGAAAAAAAAAATTGAAATAAGGGGTACATTTTAGTTTCTTTACAATTGTATGCCCTGTGACACAAGATTTTTGAGGTTGATGAATTTGTATTTAACTATAAGAAAGATTTTTATGAAACTGAAAGTAAGACATGTTAATGGGTTTACAGTTGGGAAAAATGTAATCAGTTATTAAAATATTGAATTTAAACCTCTTTTTTGCTTGAACTGTGATAGGAAGCAGTGCAATACTGTCTATGAAGGTCTTATTGTAGTGGTAAAAGGTTTAACTAAGTAAAATTCAGGGTCTCAAATGCTTATGTGTTGGTTTTGTAATTGTGCTATCATTTTCAATTTAGTTAATTATATATATCGTACTAGTGCTATCATTTTCAATTTAGTATTAGTATTTTTTTTTTCAATCTATGAGGCCTATTTTCCATCTCTAAATAGGAAGTATGGATTTATGCCACTGTTGAAGAATGTTTTCTGATTTTGTTTAATTAACCTTGTATGTTACTTATGTTCCATCTCTTTTTCTATATACAGGTTAAGAATTTAATAGCTTGACTTGGTTATTGTGAATTGGCTACTGCAAATCTTTCTAGTCAACTGGTTCCACAACTTGGTCAGCTTTTAAATCTGCAATACTTGTAAGTCATCTTGACATGCAGGGCAAGTTGTTTGACTGTAATTTTTTATTTTTTTATTTTTATTTTTTGTGTTGCATGAGTTAGTGCCAGGATATGTCCACATAAGAAATAGACTTAAGAAATTCTTAGGCTGCTTGTTAAACCCCCACCTCCTTGATTAATTATAGTTGGGTCCTTTTCTCATTTGAAGTTCATCTCTGCATTTAATGCTGGCATGGCTGGTATTATAGTTCTAAAGGGTAATTATGCCAAAGAAGCATTTATTCAACAGTTGGTAATGATTTCATATATGCAATTTGTTTTGTTGGTTCAGTATTGTTGCATCTGAGTGTTGGCAGGAATGTGTATGTGGAATTACAGGTTTTGTTTTGGGCAGTAATGTGTTGAGGAAGGAAAAAAAAAAAAAAAAAAAAAAAAAACTTATAGCCACACTTTAGACTTAAAACGCAGCCCAAGCAGCCCTATAGCCGCGTTTTCTATGAAAACGCAGCTATAGGTCCCGAACCAATGCACTGTGTAGAAACGCGGCTATAGGAGAAAATAAACGCGGCTATAGACACCTTTTGGGCTGCGTTTCAAACGCAGCTCTATGTTGCATCTATTGCCACGTTTTTTTTATAGAAAACGCGGCCATAGGTCCCGCATCTGGGGTTGTAAAAAAACGCGGCTCTAGGCTATCTAAAACGCAGCTACAGACCCCGGTTTGGGCTGCGTTTTTGAAAACGCAGCTCTAGGTCCCTGCAGGGGGCTATAGCCTCGCTGCATAGGCCGTGTTTGGGAACACAGCTATAGCCTTTAGCTGCGTTTTTTATAGGCTATAGCTGCGTTTTGCGAATGTGGCTATAGCCTTTTTTTTTTTTTTTTGTAGTGTAATCTCCACATTTTATTTAGTTAGTGGGTAATGTGGCAATCTTTCATTAAAACAAGATGAATTTCTTTTTAAAAAAGTACTTGAGGTAAGCCAAACCCAGTATTAGAAAAAGTAGTTGTGCACAAATGTAATCTCGACTGCAAATGGGGGAACCAATGAAGAAAATAAATTAATAGATGTACCATAAATAAGAGAAAATAAATATTAAAAAGAGTTGTACAACAATATATTAGACGAAAAAGGGTTTGTTGGGTGCTTATAAAAGGATGTTCAGATGCGGGAGATGATCAGTTTAAATCTTTTCTTGATTTGAAAAAAGAAATTGAAAGTGTTCATTTGGTTTCTATTCAAGAAAATGAAAGGGTTCTTTTGGTTTCTCTGTTTTCTCCCTATTGTCTATGCAGCTGGAACGTATGATTATTTCCAGCTTGTGCAACAATGGCCTCCGACATATTGTAATGTCAGTGGAGGATCGACTTGTAGCCCCCCATTGAAGTTCACAATACATGGACTTTGGCCGAGTGACTCCTCCAAAACTCAGGCTCCAAAATGCACTGGGAGTCCCTTTGATTCTACCAACGTAAATATCAGATGCACTTTCAAAATACTCTTCGTTATTCTACATGTGTAATGCATTTTTTTTGGTCATATATTCGAATGGTAGGATTATATAGTTTGAGTTTTGCAGATCTCAAACTTGAAATCCAATTTGATAAATGATTGGCCTGACTTGAATGGAAATCATGAAAGATTTTGGAGATATGAATGGGAGAAGCACGGTACCTGTTCAGAAACAAAGTATGATCAATTACAATATTTCAGAACTACACTGACATTGATGAAAAAAATTGATATTTTAGATACTCTAGCGAAAGCAAATATAAAACCAGATACGGTCGCACGCTACGAAAACAGTAAAATCACAGCAGCCATTCAACAGAATACAGGTTTTACACCACGCCTATGGTGCAAGAACGGAAAACTTCTCGAAATTAGCTTTTGTGTTAATACTAGTTTGGCAGACATGCACTGTCCATCAGTGTTGCTGAACTATCAGCTCAATGTATGCCAGGGCAAGGTGCAATTTCCTGATAAGGTTGCGTAAGAAAATTAACGAGAAGGATGAACTCTCTGTGAGAAAGAATGAACTCTAGCGTGGAAGTTTCTTATGTCCTATCTGAATTAAGTGTAATAGAGTTCTAGTAACGAATATAAACTACACCAGCGGTAGTTTTGAGTTTATATATATATATATGTATCTGTCCAAGTCCACGTTCTCTTTCTTATGTAAATCTTGCGTCCAGCCATCTACAGAAGCTGTATCTGGATCTTATATCTGAAGTTCGGAACTAAATAAAGAGTAATAAAGTTCTCCTAATTAAGGTGTTCAATCTCTAGAATTTAGAGATGTATGAGTATATTGTTAATTATTTCATTTATTTGTTACCCTAGGAAATTATATGTTAGGATTTGGTTTACTTCTGATACTTTTTTAAAAGACAATTCATTTTGTTTAAATAAGAGATGGTCACATCACTTACTAATTAAATAAAATGTGGAGATTAAAACTCATTATCACCTGCTATTCTTTTGCACAACTTAAAGCATTGGCCATCATTCCCTCCCGACTTTAAAATTAATAAAAAATTATATTTAAAATTTAATTAATGACTTTTTTGATATATCTTCCTTAAAAAAATAATATTAAAGTGTGCTTGAGTATATCTTCCTATAAATAAATGATTGTGCATCATTTTTTTCCCTGCTTATTACTCTTATCAATACGTAGCTCATTATAAAAATATATTCTATAAATAGATAAGTAAACCTACTGCCTTCTTGATTTTTGAAAAAACCTTCCTTGTATTTTGCTTTTAGAGTATCAGATACATGGACACCTTGTATTTTCTTTTCTTTTCTTTTCTTTTCAGAGGAAATGAAAATGGTAGATTTCATGATTAAGAGATAGAAATCCTTATTGCATTTGTTATACATGAAATGACAAAGTTTGGCTTTAAACATAATTAAAGTCTTTAGCTTTAACTACGAATAGGAAGATGACATTAATCACTACTAAGAGTGTCATGTATATTGCACATAATAAGACACATATAGTCTATCTTTATTTTAGTGCATGATTGAAGCCCAAGACTCCAAACATATTTAGAGTTAAACCTATTTGTATATAAAAATTAATTTATTAGATTATTCAAATTTTTATTATTGCTATTGTAGGGGCTCAACCCATCTGCCCCAATAAGGACCATCCACGAAATGCCCAATCTAGCTCACTCTAAAAGAGTATTGAGTGGACTCTCAAATAACTCTCTCTTTTTTTTTTTTTTTTTTTTTTTTTTTTTTTTTTTTTTTTCTTTTTTTAACGACTCTCAAATAACTCAGTCCCAAAGGCGCTAGTCAAAACGATGGACGGAGATCTGGCATGACCAATCAAATATAAGTGGTAGACCATTAAAGTTAAAAATAATAATGAATTTAATAAATTAAATTTTTTTTTGCAAGTCAGGTGTTTATGTTTTAAAAATAATAATACATAAGGCCTCCGCTAGAACCCCCTCCTTAGTCCCGTTGGGATTTATGCTCTAAAATCCTATTTGCATGACATTATTTAATTAATAAAGTGTGTTATTATTTGAGGATTATATGAACAATATATTTTATGCGTTCATTTAATGAATGGAGCATGAAATGCATTGTATGTGATGGGTATAGGAATAAAATGCACACACAGAAGATCTAAATAGCACTGCCTTTTAAAGTTGTAAATTTTAGTTCATAGTTAGTGATGAAATTAGGAATTCTTTAAGAAGACTATAACATGCATAGCATTCATGATAATTAGTCTTGATCATAGAAATGAAGACTTCTTATTGACATTCCATTTTAGTAAGGTGTCACTAAATTTTATGTTCCATTGAATTAGATTCCAAAAGAAGAATTGGCAACATGTAGTGTCAATAAAATGAGATTTAATTCTATAAGGATGTGGTGTAAAACCCAAGTTTTACACCCTCTTAAACCAATATACCATATCATCATATTATATATTAAAGAATAGACACAACTACACTCCATCAATTCTAATACCCATCTAAAAATTCAACCCAACTAAGAGTTTATTGAGATGTTATTAGGTGTGGTAAGATGTATTGAGTTTTAAGTAAAAAATTGATGTGACAATTAATTATTAGATGGTGTCAAATATGAGTTTTATACCCCATCATTACCAAATTTGGGCTCCAATAAAATGGTTGTATACACAAAATTTCTTGAAGTTTGAAAATCAAACAATTGAAAAGTGTTTCACAATTATAATTTTGTATTAATCAAGTAGTGAGTACAATCTCTAGAGCTTGGGCTTCTTGAAAACTTCGTGTTGAAAATAATGAGAGGGGATGTCATCTATTTATAGTGGTTTCAGGGGATAAGCTCTACTTTGAATTGATATGCATAAAGATATGTAGTAGACTCTTGATTGACCCAAATTTTGCTTAGAGATAATTATCTTTATTTATCTATATTGATAAAGATCATGTTTGGATAAAGATAATAATCAACAAAGATAAATAATTATTTCTATTTTATTTATTTTAATAAAGATAATTATCTATCAATTTTGAATAGGAAATTTATTTTAATAAAGATAATTATCCATCAATTTTGAATAGCAAATTTATCTTTATCTTGTGGGCCAAATGACACGTAGAAAATTTCAATATGCCAATGTGACGTCAATTTGGATGGCACATGTCATCATTTTATTTAATTAATTTAGAATTTGTCACTAAATTTTGATGTGGCAATTTATAATTGGCTTAAAATTTTACCTCCTACAATGGCATTAACCTTTTTTTGTTTTATTTTATAATGGACTATTTTAAGGAGAAGATTAATACAGTGTGATTAAATAAAAGTCAGAGTGCAATCATATTTTTATGGTGAAACAAAATATAACTAATGTTAACTTTGAGCTAGTAATTACTAATGAGATAACAAAAGTCCAAGGCCATTGGAGATATGCCTTTTTTTTTTTTTTTTTTTTTTTTTTCAGATAAATTAAATAATGATTGTAAAAAAAAAAGATAAATTAAATGATAAATGTTACATTACCTTAACGTATACAATTTAACATAAGAAAAATATGACGACAATACTATATGATTTTTTTTAAAAAAATTTTGTTTATATATGAGAAAGCAGAACCTACCACAAACTTTTAACCATAAAAATCATAATATCTTTTTTCTCTTATGGAAAAGAAAATATTTCAGGCATTCCTGCATTTCTAACTTTTTTTTCCTATATTCCTGCATTCTAAACCTGTAAATACATATAAAAGAGTTTATAACGAACGGACTTACTTATATATTTTATAAAACATATGTTTAATTAAATTGCTCCTAAAATTAATTAATTATATAAGGAAAATTTGAGTATTAAGAAAAATGAGACATTGACCAAAAGTTACACGAGATGGACTTAATCCTAATCTCATGGTCATTGTCTAGGAAAGCATAGGCGAAAGAAATTTATTCCGCCACATGAAGAATAATTTAAAAAAAGAAAAAAAAAATCGTGATCATGAAAATTTTTTTTAGAAGAAGAAAAAAAAAGCCTTAGGATAAATGTTTTTTTTTTTTTTTGAGAAACCAGACTATCAGTAGCCTGGGCTTTTATTCCACAAGAAAAACAACTCAATGAATGTCAAAGATTACAAGAGAAGCAATGTCCTCAGGCATGAAATCAGTGATAAATGTTGGTTTGCTAATTTAAATTTAATGTAAATTACACAAAATATTTCTATTGACACATTGGTCTTTCCATTAATAATAGTACCAAAATATTTCAAAATTTGATAAGATTCCCTTGATCAACCCCTAATCATGGTTAGTGAATAATTTTTTTTTTGGTTAAATGTTGCTCTTTATCACCAAACCGTGGTTAAGGTTTGGTAAATGAAATTATTTTAAATTTTAGAATATTTTGTTAATGTAATTAATGAAAATACTTATGTTAGTGAATACAAATTGCATTCTCTACATTTAGTTGAAATTCATTTTAGTCCTCTAATTTTCTTCTGTTCAATTATGTCCTCAAAGTTTTAAATTTATTTAATTCAGGCATTTGTCCAATTCTGTTAAAAAATTGTTGTTAAGCATGCAATTAACTTTTTTTTTTTGAAAAAAAATATTCTCACATAAAAAAATCTATAAAATATTTTTATAGATTTTTTTTTTCATGTGAGAAAAATATTTTTTTTAATGGAAAATTTTTAACAAAATTGAATGTAAAGTTTGAATTGAATAATTTTGAAATTTAGATGATTCAATTAAATGAAAATAAAGTTAGATGACTGAAATGAATTTGAAAGAAACTTAGAAAGTGCAATTTACAATTTAGCCTAAATCAATATATCGTTAATTTATAATGCAATATTGGAATTGTGATAGAAGTTTGGGGAGGTAAAATTATTTGCAACATTTTGATTGTAAATCTACTTGTTGAGACAAATTAATCAAGCTTCATGAACACTCGGCAATGGCTTGCAACTTGTGCATCTAAGAGTGAGAGCTGGTTATGGGTTTGGGTAGTATATCAAGAGAGTATTTGACGGTATAGGTTTTGTCTTATTATTTCAAATAGTCGTGTAAGCTCTTGGCTGGGTTGTCTGAACCTTTGTGATTGCTAGTTTTGGTAAAATAGTTTGTGCAGTAGAGCTTTTTATAGTTTTTCTTGATATTTCATTTTTCATCATATGATATAATTACCATTTTCACGTTTTGTTCAACACTTCTTCCTTTCAGCCTTTGTCCTTTGAATCCTTGCATAATTTTGTTTAACACTTGTTCAACGTGTTAAATAATTTCGTTTCATCACACTCAGTTAGAGTTGGATGATGAGCACTCTTGATTCTACTTGCAATTATAGCTTGGAAATGCGATGACCTTGGATTCCTTGACTAAAACTTGGATGGTTAGTGCCAATGTTTGGAAAAAATTTATCTCACTATCTAGCTTATGGTTTTAATTCTAGAGTTAGTCTGTATAGTCGTTTTCAATAGTGAGCATGTTATAGAATAATTTATGAAAAAATAATCAATAAACACAAGGAGGTTGAGGTAGGAATGGCAACGGGTCGGGTTCGGGCCGGGTTTTTCAATACCCAGACCCGACCCGCGGGCCAAGACCCACGGCCCGGACCCGCCCCACCGGGCTCCACGGGCCCCGTCCAGCTAGGCCAAATTTGGGCCTAATTCTCGGACCAAATCATGGCCCAATCACAATCAATTTTTTTTTAATGCCCAGATGCCAAAAATAGGCCCAACCAGCTTAAAATATGAAGGGAAAAAAAAAAAAAAAAATCTCACACCAAATCAGCTTGTGTAAAGATCTTGAGTATAAGTATATGCATTATGCCATAGTGTAAGATTTTTTTTCCTTTTTTTTTTTGGTAAAAAAAAGAGGAAACAAATCAGTTCTTTTTTTTTTTTTTTTTTTTTTTTTTTTTTTTTTTTTTTTTTTCTTCTTTGTTAATCCAGATTTTTCACCATAAAAAAATAAAAAATAAAAAATACAAATCACAATCCCAGACATGAACAGAAACATAAATTAGCTTGTTTTTTTGCTCTTCTCTGTTAATACATATTTTTTACTAAAAGAAAAAAAAAACACAAATCACAAACAGAAAACAAAATCAATAAATCCTTATTTTGATTCTTTCGTATCTGATATCGTCGTCGTCTCGTCGATGTCGCCGAGCAACATACGCGCCGCGGCAGCGTGCGCAGCTGAGGCTAGGTTGCATAGATCGTCGGAGGAAGACATCACTGTTTTGATTGACACAGATGACTAGATGAGTCTTACACTCAGCCAACAAGGAAAAACATCCGCTGGGCTTTGAAGGATCTGGTTCGATCGGCTGTGCCTGGAGAGTGAGAGTGAGGCCGTGAGGGTGGGTGAGAGTGAGTCCGTGAGGGGGGCGACGACCATGCGTGAGACGGAGCGTGAGGTGTGAGGCCGTGAGACGGAGCGTGGCTACGTGAGGTGTGAGGCTGTGTGCTGTGTAAGGCAGTGAGGGACGAGGGTGGGGACTGAAAAGGTTTGAGTAGAAATGAAGGAGTGAGGGTGAGGAGGCTGGAGGCGTGAGCTGAGAAATGAGGGAGTTAGGGTTAGTATTTAACTGTTTATAGCTATATATATAGGGGGGTTTTTTAGTAATTTTATGGTAACCGAGTCTTAACCAGGTCTTATCCGGGTCGGGTTTCGGATTTTTTTAATAAAACCCGAACCCGACCCGGACCCGCTTCGAGTTTTTCTTTATCGGGCCGGGTAAAATCCGGCCCATTAGGGTCGGGCCGGACCGGGTATCCGTGAGTCGGATCTAAATTGCCATCCCTAGGTTGAGGTCGAGGTCCTACTCCTATCTACCTCAAGACTTGTTGGAAGTCATTGTACACTCTTTTCCAAAACACTATTTTAATTAGATTAAAAATTAAAGTCTCAAACTCTTAAGAGAAATTAATCTTCATTGATAATCTGGCACATTTTAAAATAATTTTCTTAAACTGTTTAGAATTTCAATTTGGGAAGCACGGGTGTAGCAATTTAGTTGCTGCACCAATGTTGGACTCTTGGGGATGCAATGCGCAGCCTGGACACGGCTGCACGTGCGTCCCCAACAAACCTTTTTTTTTTTTTTTTTTTTTAAAGCCGGCAGTTTCTCCCTCCTTCTCTCTTTCTTCAATCCCAAGGCACCCACGTTTATGTTACACCTTACAATCCGCTACCACCTTTTTTTTTTTTCACAACTTCCAAGTATGTGCATAAATATTTTATATAACAAATATTAAAACTAAAAGGTTTTATTATACAAAGAGTAGTGTTATGAGCACAATTTTTTTGCAAAAATTTCACAACAAATTTTTGGTAACAAGTTGTTAATGGTTCTCATTTGGACTCACCATTTACTTTTGATAAGTTGTATTTTGAGTTGATTTCTTGATTGAAAAAAAAATGCTGATTTCTTTTCTATTTTTGATAAGTAAAAAATATGTTGATTGCTTTTTTCCTTTTGTTGATTTATCATGTAATGGTTATGTATTCACTTTATTATCTACTATTGGTCTTAAATTGATATATGTTTACCATTATATGAAGAAAAAAATTCTTAGCAATATATATAAAATATAAATAAGAACTTAGCTAGTTTTTTTGTCGATAATCAAAACCTAAGAATATTTAAGAACTTGTTACCGGGCAGGGTAAAACCAAAAGCACAGAGGCTTTGCAGCAACAGGAGCCGCAAAGACGATTGTAGAAAGATGCCAAGATTATACTCAAACAATAGCAATGGTACTCTTTGAAGTAAGCCCTAAAAATAAAGGTGCTACATTATAGTAACTAGAAAAGGGCCTCAGAGTGGGAATGAGCAAGGAATTGAGTTTAGTTCTAGAGTTCAAGCGAGGGTAGCATTCCAGTCTTAAGCAAAGCTATCCTGCCTAGCCATATATATTGTTTAGTCAGTTGCATATCGGTAAGCATAATTGTAGCAATACAAATAAGCGCGATAGCACCCGAATCGGTGCAGGTGCTTGCTAGATTTCAATTGAGTTAAGTTTCTATTGATATAGCATTTTGAGACATTGTTAGAGATGAGAAAAAGAAAATAACTAAACTACTACAAATTTTGACTACAAAATATTTATAAATTGATGTGGTAATGAATATGATTGGTTAATTTCAACAATGTTTGAATTACTTATTATTATTGGTGGCATACCAATTTGTAAGCTTTATGTAGTAAAATTTGTAATATTTTATTATAAAAAAAGGTTGTAATATCTCTAATATCACTTAAGAGAAAAATAGTGCACAACCATTAAAAAATTTATCATCATTATATTTAGGTATTTTGATAATGGGGTAGAACGTTTTTTATGAAGTGGGGGAGACTTTTTGCCTTTGCCGTAGTTTCATTTGAAATAATGGAGTCTGTCTATTTCATGGTTGAGATTTTATTCTTGAATTTGACAATGTAGAAAGTGCCATGCTATTTAAAAATTTTAATGATATGACACACAAAGTATTTTTGAATTTATAATATTAAATATGAAAAAATAAAATTGATTAATTTCAAAAGAAAAGGATAACACAAAGTCTAAGAGTCATATGATATTGGAGCAATTAATTTCTCATTAAATAGATATTGGAGCAATTGATTAAGTCATGATTTTTATATTTTTGTGATTGTTGATGATTCTAGAGAGTTCTCATTAGGGAATGTAATGTTTTTGTTGTTTAGATTATAAATTAGTAAAAGTTTATTTAAGAACTGATTTTGTATTCTATTTTGGGATATGATTAGAGTTGTTCTTTTCATGATTAGAGTTTGTATTTTAAGAAAACCCTAATGTTTAGATTAAAAAAATAGGAATGGATTGATTTGAGAATGTTAATTTGAATGATATTTTGACTCTGTGTTTGATTTTGAGATAGAATGATTTAAGTTGTTTCTTTTAAGAAAACCCTAATGTTTAGATTAAAAAAACATAGAATTTGTTTGATTTGAGTATATTTATTTGAATGATTACTTAATTTTGTACTGGATTTGATTAGAGTTGTTCTTTTCCAAAAAATCTCTAATAGAGTTGTTCTATTCTAGTCTTATGGACTTCCTTAGGTCTGAAGTGGAAAAGCTGAATGAGGAGTGGGAAATGGTGGAAGGGGTGCAAAACAGATCTATGTACATGTGTATTGAAGCTAACGGGGAATCCGTGTCTTACTTGATCCACTCCATGAAGTTGAGCAATCTCTTGTCATGCTCATGCATTCTTGCCTGTGATTGCAAATACATGGTAGGTATACATGGGCCAGCTTTTAACTGAAGCCTTTATGCTTACGAGATAGATTTATATATCAATTTTGAACCACTATTTAAAGACCAAAGAGGCTCCAATTGGGTTTTCAGGTAACCATGGCCGATTCACTCAAGCTCATCATTGCTATCAACTGTGGTAATTTGCTCCTCAACCTCATCAACCCTTTCTCTCTAAATTGGACCACCATGGCCTCCTAGCTCTGCCATGATGACCAACTACCGCCATCTCAAGGTGACTTCTCACTCTCGGAATCTCACTCTCTCCAAACCCTAAACTCACTCTCCAATCTAAACACTAAGGTCAACTTAGAAATTTTGTGCGCATGATAGAAGGGGAGGGTTATTTTCAATTGGGAAAAGTCTATTGCAACAGTAAGTTATTGCAACAAATAAAATATTGATGCAATATATTGGTATTTTAAGTCCTTATTGCAACAAAAAGTAATATACACATATTTATGCTTATTACCACCATAATGTCTTTTTGTTGCAATAACTTTGTTGCAAAATAGCTTTTTTCTTGTGGTGATGACAATATGATTACTACCAAGGGGAAGATGCTTATTTTTGTGGCCACCTTTCAGCTTTCACGGAAAGAACAAAGGAAGTTTTCTATCACACTCATTGAAGTTCCTATAAACCTGTGTCAGTTGTTGTGGGAGCAGTTGGATAACACTAAAGATGTAGTAAAATTCAGTGAAGTTAAAGAAGCTGCATTTAGTTTCAAACTTCTTTCAACTCAGATATTTGGTGGTAATGATTTTTCTTTTATATTTGACTTTAAAACTATCACTGTAGAAGAAAAATGTACACTTTCAACCAAAATTAAGTAATAAAATGAAATATAATAAAAAAAATGTTAATGTATATTATATTATATTATGGGCTTTAGGCCCAATTACCTTTATTGTATAGCATACTTGTACTTGTACTACACTTTACTTGTACCGCACACTTACGCCTCCTATATAAGGCTCTGATGTATATTCTCTGATCATGAAATACAATACATTCTTCCAGTATTTCTAACATGGTATCAGAGCCACTGCTCTGACCTTTTCTTAGCAGTCTTGTCTTCATTAGTGTGGCTTTCTTTTTAACAACGCTTCCGCCATCACACTGCCGCTGCAGCCTCTCGCCGTTGAACTTCCGACGTCATCCAGCCGTCGTCCTTGGGTTCCGGACCTGCAGCCGGTGTCGTTAAGGAGTTTCACACTGCACAGACCACTGCTCCGCTGCAATTATTGCTCCGATTACGATTTTGAAGGTACCACTGAGATCGTCCAGCGCCGATCTACACACTCGTGGAAGCCTCGTCGCCATCGGAGACTGCACGCGCCCCCACGCGCCGTTCAAAGTTGCTGTGCCGCCGATCACGCGCCACACGCGCCACCACGCGCCAGCAGCTCGCGGTCACGCGCCTCCACGCGCCGTCACGCGCCTCCACGCGCGGTCACGCGCCTCCACGCGCCTCAACAGCCTCGCTGACGTCATCGCTGACGTCAGCCCTAACAGCTTGCTGACGTCACTGCTTGCGTCATCCGCTGACGTCACCTTCTGAATCTGGATTTGACCGTTGACTTCAGGTTGACCGTTGACTTTGACTGGTCGTTGACCGTTGACCGTTGACTTTTCCAGGGTTGACTTTTTCAGTCCAGGTTCTCCTTGCCCAGTTTTTCGCGTAGATTTCATTTTTGCGCTCCATTTTTGCATATTTTGCTTCAAAATGAAGAATAAGGACAAGTCTTCTACCTCTTGTAACAATCGTCGCCGACAATCCAACAAACGTTTTTGCAATTTTTGCAAACGTTTTGGCCATAATATTGAGACTTGTTATCAACGCAACAAATCAGCTGTTTCCATTTCTGCTGTTACTGTTGCTAACACTGAGAGTGTCCAACCTATGGCTCCCGTCTCTGCAAAGTCTCAGTCTTCTGGATCCACTTTCACCATTTCCAGAGATGACCTTATAAATATCATCGCCAATGTCATTCGTACGGTTGGTAATGCATCTTACTCCTCTTCTCTCTCAGCTTTATCTGGTATGTCTCCTACCTCTTGGCTTATGGATTCTGCTTGTTGCAATCACATGACACCTCACTCGTCCTTATTTTCTGAGCTTAAACCTGCACCGCACCCTCTTAATATTCGCACAGCAAATGGTTCCACAATGTCTGGTCATAATATAGGTTCCGTTATGACCTCCAATCTCTCGGTTCCTGGAGTCTTTAATATTCCTGACCTTTCTTATAATTTATTTTCTGTTGGACAATTAGCTGAGTTGGGTTATCGCATTATCTTTGATTATTCTGGGTGTATTGTGCAGGATCCGAGGACGGGACAGGAGCTTGGGACTGGTCCCAGAGTTGGGCGTATGTTTCCCGTCGACAACCTTCGTCTTCCACTTGTTGCTCCTGTTTCTGTTGCTGCAGCTGCTACAGCTTCTTCAATTCCTTCCCTTGCACTTTGGCATGCTCGACTTGGTCATGCATCCTCCTCTCGGGTACAACAATTAGCTTCTAGAGGTTTGTTAGGTTCAGTGTCTACAAAAAATTTTGATTGTGTTTCGTGCCAATTAGGAAAACAACCAGCTTTGCCCTTCAATACTAGTGAATCAATATCCACTGATATCTTTGACCTTATTCATTCTGATGTTTGGGGCCCTTCTTCTGTCTCTAGTATTGGTGGGTCTCGATATTTTGTTGTCTTTGTTGATGATTACTCTCGCTATAGCTGGATTTTTAATATGAAACATCGTTCTGAATTATTGCAAGTATATTCTAATTTTGCAAAAATGGTTGAAACTCAATTTTCCAAACGCATCAAAATTTTTCGATCTGATAATGCTCTTGAATATACTCAATATGCTTTCCAAGCTGTTTTGCATTCCTATGGCACTGTTCATCAACTAACTTGTCCAGGTACCTCTCAGCAAAATGGTAGAGCCGAACGGAAACTTCGTCATATTCTTGACACTGTTCGTGCTCTTCTTCTCTCTGCCAAAGTTCCTGCTCCTTTTTGGGGCGAAGCTGCTCTTCATGCTGTTCATACTATTAATCGCATTCCGAGTCCGGTTATCCAAAATCAAACTCCATATGAGCGCCTTTTTGGGTCATCTCCAGACTATCACCACCTTCGCTCCTTTGGTTCTGCTTGTTTCGTTCTTCTTCAGCCACATGAGCATAACAAACTTGAGCCTCGGTCAAGGCTTTGTTGTTTTCTTGGCTATGGCGAAACTCAAAAGGGGTATCGGTGTTATGACCCTGTCTCTCATCGTCTTCGTGTTTCCCGCAATGTTGTCTTTTGGGAACATCGCCTCTTTGTCGAGCTCTCTCACTTTCGTGCCTCCCTATCTTCCTCCTCTGTTTTAGATCTTTTTCCAGATGAGGCACATATTCCTTCTGTAGCTGCTCCTGATCCTCCTGTAGTTGCTCCTGATTCTCTTGTAGACTTCTCTGTCCAACCACCAGATATCACTGATCCCTTTCCTAGTTCACCCTTTAATGAACAGGTGGAAGATGAACAGGTTGAAGACGAACTACCCAACCCCAACCCTGAGCTTGGGTCCCCTGCTCCTGCTCCGCCTGAAGATCTTGCACAAGACATTCCACCTCGTCACTCAACTCGAGTAAGATCTATTCCTACACATTTACTTGACTATCATTGTTACACTGCTCTTGCTACATTACATGAGCCTCACACCTATCGTGAGGCTTCCACTGACCCTTTATGGCAGATTGCAATGAAAGAGGAACTTGATGCATTATCTAAAAACCATACTTGGGATTTGGTGACACTCCCTCCCGGGAAATCTGTGGTTGGTTGTAAGTGGATCTACAAGATTAAGACTCGCTCTGATGGGTCCATTGAGCGCTACAAAGCTCGTCTTGTTGCAAAAGGTTTTACACAGGAGTATGGGATTGATTATGAAGAGACCTTTGCTCCGGTTGCTCGTATCTCATCTGTCCGTGCCCTCTTAGCTGTTGCTGCTGCCCGTAAATGGGATCTTTTTCAGATGGATGTCAAAAATGCATTCCTTAATGGGGATTTACATGAAGAAGTCTATATGCAACCTCCTCCTGGTCTCTCTGTTGACTCAAATAAAGTTTGTTACCTTCGACGTGCACTTTATGGCCTTAAACAAGCTCCACGAGCTTGGTTTGCCAAATTCAGCTCCACCATCTCTCATTTGGGTTACATGGCCAGTCATTATGATTCTGCCTTATTTCTTCGTCGCACTGACAAAGGCACTATTTTACTTCTCCTGTATGTGGATGATATGATCATAACTGGTGATGACCTCAGTGGCATTCAAGAACTCAAGAATTTTCTCAGTCAGCAATTTGAGATGAAAGATCTTGGACATCTCAGCTACTTCTTGGGTCTTGAAATCACTCATTCTACTGATGGACTTTATCTTACTCAAGCTAAATATGCTTCTGAACTCTTGTCTCGAGCTGGACTCACTGATAGTAAGACTGTTGACACTCCAGTTGAGCTTAATGCGCATCTGACTCCCTCAGGGGGGAAACCATTGTCTAATCCTTCTCTTTACAGACGATTGGTTGGCAGCCTAGTTTATCTCACAGTTACTCGTCCAGACATCTCCTATGCTGTTCATCAGGTGAGCCAGTATCTGTCTGCTCCACGATCAACTCACTATGCTGCTGTTCTGCGCATTCTTCGATACTTGAAGGGCACCCTCTTTCATGGCCTTTTCTACTCAGCTCAGTCTCCTCTTGTACTCCGTGCATTCTCTGATGCTGATTGGGCAGGAGATCCTACTGATCGCAGGTCTACTACAGGTTACTGTTTTCTCCTTGGTTCTTCTTTGATTTCTTGGCGAAGTAAGAAACAAACTTTTGTGGCCCGCTCCAGTACTGAAGCAGAGTATCGTGCTCTTGCTGATACCACATCTGAGCTCCTTTGGTTACGATGGTTCCTTAAGGATTTGGGTGTGTCCACCTCCTCTGCTACTCCCCTCTATTGTGACAACCAGAGTGCCATTCATATTGCTCATAATGATGTCTTTCATGAACGGACTAAACACATCGAGATTGATTGTCATTTTATCCGTTATCATCTTGTCCATGGTGCTCTTAAACTTTTCTCCGTCTCCTCCAAAGATCAACTTGCAGATATCTTCACCAAGTCACTTCCTAAGGGACGCACTCGTGATTTGGTTGACAACCTCAAGTTGGTCTCACATCCACCTTGAGTTTGAGGGGGGCTGTTAATGTATATTATATTATATTATGGGCTTTAGGCCCAATTACCTTTATTGTATAGCATACTTGTACTTGTACTACACTTTACTTGTACCGCACACTTACGCCTCCTATATAAGGCTCTGATGTATATTCTCTGATCATGAAATACAATACATTCTTCCAGTATTTCTAACAAAAAAAAACAAAATAAAAAGAAGATAACATCCTACCAAGACATTTTCCAAACCCTCACAGTCTCATCTTTACTTCCTATATAGCATATTGGACTCCAATAACAATGCAATCCTATACTCACTACTTGTTCATAAAAATTAATTTTAAAAAAAGGGAAAAAAATTCATAATTGTTAACATAGTAAACTAAGTACGACAACCACAATTGTAAATTTCATAAAGAAAAAAACCAAAGACAGACTCTAGCAACAAAGAGAAATGAGCGTTGGAATGAATGGAGAGATAATATAAAAGGCTGTGCAGAGAAACTTTAAAAGAGACTAGTGAGATATTTTCAAATAGAGATAGTGTGTCCTAATTTTTAGGATATATATATATATATATATTTATATCAAACGCGTGCGAGATATATCTCTTTTTATATTTTTTTTAAAGAAAAACTGTGGCTGAGATTTGACGAGAAGTTGTGGTTAGTGAACTATAGAATCCTATACAAAACAAATTATTAAAAAAAAGAATAAGAAAAAATAAAAACCTTGATCGAGAGTTTAGGAGTTGTCGTGGTTAGTGGGCTATTAGAATCCTACATACACTAAACAAACCACTGTCACAAGGTTATTTCACTTATGTCCCCACCGCAGCACAAATATATAACTACTACAAAAAGAGAAATATTACGTTCACAACATTTTTTAGAGTAAATTTTAAGTAGCAGGTTGTTATTAATTGTTGCTAGTAGCAAAAAAGTAATTTTAATGGTGAGTTCAAATTAGAACCAATAACAACTTGCAATTTATAATTTGTTATGAAAGTGTTATAAAATGTTGTAGCCGTAGAATTTTCTATATAATAATGTCTAATGCTAGAATACATAATTTCATATATAAACAAATCATAATAAATATCTATTAATATAAATAATGATCATAATTATTGAATTCCATATTTAGCAACATAATATATGTGAGGAAAAATTATGTATATATTAAACTGATCATAATTATTGAATTTCATATTTACCAACATAATAAACGTGAGGAAAAATAATGTATATATTAAACTTTCCTCTACATTGGGATTGATGTAGAGTAAATATAGAAAAATGTTAAAGTGACAAACTATTTTATTTTACAAATGGTCGATGTAATGATTGTTTACTAAAAAATACACTTCCATCCCACGAGAAAAAGTCCACATGGTAGAATTTTAAGAAGTGAATCTAGAGAATAGCACCTAAGTACTATTCCTAAGTCTTGACCTAAAAATAATGCAGTGGTAGTACTACTATTAACACCATCGAATATAAATGAGCATACCAACTACCAAACAACTCGTTTATTGAGTAAAAATTATGTATATATTGAACTTTCTTGCTACTGCCAATCATTGGCGTGATGATCACTCCACAAATATAAGTGCTTGTAGGGTGTAGGGTTTAAGGGAAGGGCCAGGGTTTAAGTTTTAAGGAGGGAGCTTTGCACACATATATACTTAGATTAGGTTAGAGTAAAATTTCTATCTTGTATAAAAAAAAAAAAAAAAAATCCTATGCTTGGGATTAGTGTACAATAAAAATAAAACAATACTAAAATTACAAACTATTTCATTTTACAAATAGTCGATGTAATAAGTGGTTATTTGTAAGAAAAAAAAAATTTACTAGTGGGCCAAAAATAAGATCGAATAAGAATTTGTTGGATCAATAATTTGTAATTATGGTAGGGGCGGGGGTTCAGCTCGAACCACAAACATGAGGCACCACTATAAAGGATGTCATTATCACTAATTCACTAGTTATCACTTGAAATAATAATTATGGTGCCAAAAGAAGTTTATATTAATGAGAAGTTGACATTAACCAAAACTGTTGACTTAACTTTTAAGTTTATATGGGAAATTAAGACATTTTCAAGTTTCCAACATTTATATGATTCTACATTTTTTTTTTTTTTTTTTTCAATAACTTCGTCCTATGTTTAGATGAAGGAAGACGAAAAGAGAGGTGAGGAGAAGATGGTTGGAATATAGTCTTCCAAATATATCCTCAGCAAATAATTTTAAAACACTCTTTATGACTGTGGTGCTAATGACAATGATATGAATTAGTTTCTTGGAGAGTTGGATAAAGAAGTCCAACAGCCATTCTTTTTCAAAGTTAACTTTCATACTAAAAAATATATATTCTGTAGATTTTCTTAATTTACCAATTAAAAAATAAAGGACGCCCTTCTTCAAAAAGATAAAAAAATAAAGAGTAAAGGATATATATATATACTTCAAAAATATATATTATTTACTAAATTAACCTATTTTGACCACTCTAACAAAAATGTTGAACACTTTTGCTTGAGACTCATAAGAATTTAAGTTCAATAAATATAAGAGTAATGCTACATTTACAACATTTTCAGAATAAATTTTATATGGTAAACTATTACTAATCTAATTCGAGTTCAATATTGACATGTTTCACTCACTAATAACAAGCTGACAACTACATTTTCACAATAAATTTTATATGGTAAATTATTACTAATCTAATTCGAGTTCAATATTGACATGTTTTACTCACTAATAACAGGCTGACAACTTGTTGCATAAGATTTGTTATGAAATTGTTGTGGTCATTTTATTATTATCATATCACCATTTTCAATTTGCACTTTATCTTTTATTAGTTTATTTTTTTTTCTTATTCTCTTTGTTAATTCAAAAAATTGTAATATTTCATATATTTGCGTGTGTTTTTTTTTTTTTTTTTTTTTTTTGGTGATGTTGATATATTCAAATTGTCTCTTTATTAAATTTTGTATAATTTAAGTTTCTTAATGATCATCCTTAAACAAATTCCTAGAGCCACCACTAGCCAAGGCAAACTAACGTAGGGCAACCACACTGTTTCAACGGAGCAATTAAACAACAATAGAACAAAAGGATAAACCCTTGGAATCAGCACCTAAGGGCTGCTTGGAATCAGCACCAAGCAAAACTGGAGTCGGCACTAGTGAAAAGAAAACACACGTTTTTAATAATTCTCAAAAGCTGTCTTACAATAATTAGAAAAAGTGCTTAAATAGTTAACAATAAAATGTATAAAGAAACCCTAATTATTAAATGCTTGGACTTGCTTAATCTCAAGCCCAATAATTAATAGGCTCCATCTATAAGGCCACTGGTTGGGCCATCTTCTTTTTGCTCTTCCTCCCATACATGCATATAATTGGGAGCTTATACCTTGTGTCTGCACTACAAACTAATTTTGAAATGCATTTTTATTAGTGATTGAAACTAAACTCTTCGTACGTGGTGAGTTCCAGTTAACTCAACTGGTAAAACTTTTGATGGTTGAATAAGAGATTTGAGATTCAATCTTTACCTATACCAAAAACTGATTGGTGTCTTAATCTGATAATAAAGAGCTATCATCTGAAGCAGACGTTATAGTTTGAAACTCTCTAAAAGAAAAAACTCTCTGTACGTGATTCATGAAACCAATCTGGATTCTAGAAATCCTCTAACTAGAAAATTCTTAGTTTCACCATAACAAAAGTTATGCATAATTGCCCATCCATTGTTATTCATCTTAGCTGACATCCATGAGCAACTTCAACCAAAATTTATCTGTACTCTATAGACACCCTATTTTACAACTTGAATGTAACCTCGTCTTACGGACGGACCCAGGTGGGGGCCCAGGCCCCCCAAGCTCTTTTTATTTTTATTTTTATTTTTTACAGATGCTATTTTTCATTTTTGTAGTTAGCCCCCCCTTCTAAAACCTTAGCTCCCCCTCCTCCTCGATTTGCCTAGCCGGCTTAGCACAACTAGCAACTATCCAGCCCAAAAACTTAACAAAAATAATAAAAAGCATTTACAATGGTGATTGTACTTTAGCAAAAAAAAACTATTTGACCACCAAAGAACCAAAAAACCATGTGTTATTGGAGAAACTAAAACTAAATTTTTTGCAACTATAGTAAACTAATATAAATACTAGTTGACTATAGCAAGTTGTTAAAAATAAAATAAAATATTTTATTAATATTATCTCTCTTCTTTCAATTTAAAAACTCAAATTCTCTCTCATCCATATTATTTTAATGAGTTATTTGTATTATTTTAAATGAAGTGGTAAAAAAATAGAACATTTGATGCTGAGTGTATTGTAAAGTGAGGTAGTAAAAATAGATAAAGTAGTTTTTTGATGTGTTAAAAACTAATTTTTTTAGCACCACTATTGTAAATTCTCTAACTTCAAAAAAATAAATAAATAGCTAGCCTAGTATTAAAATAAAAATAAAACATTTTTTTTATATCTTTTTTGGTAAATGATTGTATTTTAATGTATTAAGAAATAATGATTTTGTGTATTTATAATTTGTTAATATTATTTGGATGCCTAATTTTTTTTATTGATTTTTTCTTCTAATTTTTTATAATATTAAATATATTAATTGATTAATTTTACACATTCATCTTGTATATATATTAATATAGTTTACTATATTTAATATTATCCAAAAAATTAGAGGAATAAATCAATAAAAAAAATGGTGAGGTGGGCAGATGTTGTGGCTCAATAGGAGAGTGGTATTATTAAATCCTAAACTTCAACTTTTAAATATTATATAGATAGCATTTTTTTTCTTCCTTCCACTTATATTTGAACTGTAATAGCAATGCTTATTTATAGTTACACATTGTGCAAGTATAATTCTATTGTTCTAATATCAATTTAAAGTGGAGACTTTTCTAAAAAAAAAAAAAAATTGCATAGAATGGTACTTATGGAGCTGGCAGGGGAATAGTAAGAGCTTGGTAATGCCAATTACATTTCATACTTGTGTTTGGAACCAGTGTTCAATCTAGATAATTGAATCTTAACATGTAAATAATATTCTGGAACGTCCCGGACCAATACAGATTTTTTGAAATAAGCTTGTCTTAGTTTTCTACTTGGAAATTTAAAAGGGTGATTTTTTTTTTGGTCATATTTATACCTGAGCAGTGAGCATAAGAGCATGTGACATATCATTGTTGGACTCTTTTTCTTCTCCCTTCCTAGCCAATCTTCAGCTCGGGCAATGGATTCTTGCAGAAGAGCAAAGAATTTTATATTATCACATTGTTAGAGTTAGGTGATGAACACGAATTTGTCGAATTGGCCATTTTGTATGTGCTTGTCATTGTCATTTGGAAATGCATAGCACTGAATTCCATTACATGATTTGATTTGATTTTGCATAATCAACTTTCTTGTTACTTCTTCATGACTTTCAGATAGTCTTAAATGGTACAAAGAAGTTTCCATGTTTTCAGTTTTCACTAAACTTGGATGATTCTCATAAGAGTAATTCTTGAGCTAGTACTTATGTAATCTGTTGGCTGGACCCAAGTGCGTAAGATATTGCATCAAATTTCGGAGCACAGGAGAGTATCAAATGGCATAAAGAGATTTTAAACTACTTAAGACAAACTGAAAACTTGTTCAGTAAATCTCAACATATTGGTACATAAAATGAATTTGGTACTCTCAGTTACTTTTGGGTGAAAACTCAATTCCAGAAGTGTCTCCTTGGAGACTAATTAACCATCTGAATCTGGGCTCTATGGATAATCATTCATCAATTGCCAACTAAGTTCTAATTAATTGTTTGTTTACTGGTATTAATAGATCTGTTTCCACATAATTTACACTTGAATGTGCATATCTTAATTGCAAATATGTTTTTGTCTTTTCCATTAATCCTTTTATTTTCATTGCCTGTTCCTCTTTTTTTTTAATTAAAAAAAATGTGCATGTTTTAGATAATGAGACAGAGTTAACTATTACTGGCTCTGTTTATAGAATTTTGTTTTGACTTATAACCACGTTGACCCAAAAAAGAAGAGGATAAAAATGAAACTATGCAACTTGAACATCTATAATTTGAATTGGAAAACTCTTAATTTATATTGTACTAGTAACGTAAGATTTACATTATATGTAAACAAATGCGTACAATATTGTACACATTTGCAATAAGTTCTGATTATAGATTAATGTTTTGACTTATAACCACAATGACCCAAAAAATAAAAGGATAAAAACGAAATTATGCAACTTGAACATATATAATTTGAATTGAAAAATTGAAAATTCTTAGTTTACATTGTACTGGCAATATAAGATTTTGTTTCTAAAAAAAATACAATGTAAGATTACATTAATAGTATATGTAAACCTATAATTTACGCACTGGAATTTATGATTAACAAAATTTTATTTTGCAAAAACACCTGATAGGGTTGGGTCATTTGCAAAAATACTCCTAGGGTTTCAATTCTTATTTATAACTCTTTGAGGTTTCCATATTTGCAAAATGGATCCATGGGACTAACTTCCATTAACTCTTATGTACTTACACAAAAAACTGATGTTTTGGTCTGATAAAAATCATTATTGAGCAGATGTCATAAAATGTATATTACGTGGCAGTCTATCTTCAAAAATGCCCACGAGCTGCCCCCATACGCTCAGCGAGTTTTGGGTACTGATATTCAAGGGGAAGACCATGAAGTTGTACCCACAGAGAGACAAAGTTAAGTTGCAGTCTTCCCAACACCAGGTTCGGTCTCCATTGTTCTAGAATAAACAGTGCTTCATCCGCAGACCAAGGACCTTCGGTACAGACATGGTAAAGATCATCCATGTGTTCAAAATGCAGGATATAGAAGTAAGAATCTTTGCCAACGATGGTTACTGATCCTTTAATAAGCCATGCAAAGTTGATAATATGTTGTAGCCCATAGAGAATTTCCTATAATCTAGTATGAAACCTATGGCACAGTTGCCCCAAAACTCCCTTTGGTTGGATAGATCAGATGGATCCACTTCAATTAGAGGCCCATGCCAAGCAAAGGGGACCTCATTGCCCCCATTGGACCCAGAATCTGACTCTAGATCATCAGCCAGAGGATCAATGCGATATCAGAGTTGCTACTCTCAGTCCATCCAAATTCTCTAGCATTAAAAAAGTCATCCATGTGAAACAGGAAACAAAACTATTGCCTGCAAGCAGTTTGCAGAACTGGAAAGAAAAAAAAAGGGGGGACCTCAGAGAAAGTCAAAGATAAGAGGAAGAAGGAGCCAAAAAGGACGACACCAAGAGAAATCTGATGATTGTGAAGCTGGAAAAGGTAGGAGACGCTTCACACATGCACCAGATGTGCAAGAAACGAGAATAATAAAAGGAAAGTAAGTTGGTAGTTGAAGGAAAAGATAGGTAATGACTACGTACAAAAGGACGGTTGACAAAAGGAACTAGAAGTACAACTAGTTAGAAGAAAAGGAAAAGGGAAGTGGACAAAAGAACCTAGAGAATTAAACTATGGTTGCTGCCACAAGGCAGACCGGCGGAAGCCTAACTGAAGGAAAGAGCTCTTCAGGGAGAGAATGATGTTCCAAAGCACCCTTAATTTTCTCAAAAATTTTCAAATAGTAGTAGTACTATATTAAGTTGGGTGTTGGGAAGCTGGCTCTCATCAGCTTCCCCATCACCCATGAGGATATTAAGCTGGAATTGTAGGGGTTTGGGCAAGTCCTCTACAGTTCTACAGTGCAAGAAAAAAGCCCTCAAGTCCAGACCTAATATGCTTTTTCTCATGGAGACTTGGTTAGCTAAAGATAAAGGTGAACGAATTTGGTAGAAATGTGGTTTTACTTGTGGTTGGGAATTTCCTAGAGAGGGTTTCAGTGGTGGTCTGATCTTAGCTTGGAGGCCCAAACAACAACTTCACATCATTTTTGAATCAAGGAACTTGGTGCATACTGATTTGGTGGACAACATAGGTAATCCTTTATCCATTACTTTTGTATATGGGCATCTTGATCACACCAAGAGGGACCCTGTGTGGGCTAAACTTAGAGAACTTAAATTGCTGTCCCACCCTAATTGGTTATGCATAGGTGATTTTAACCAAATTTTGTCTGTAAATGATAAATTCTCTTTTACTAGTTGTAAAACTACTAGGATGGATGCCTTTTAACAGCTTGTTTTTGACTTAGAATTATGTGAATTCGCACCTTCTGGTTAAAGGTACACTTGGATGAATAATAGATTGGAAGAGGATTTTGTAATGGAAAGGTTGGATAGGGCTTTTGCTAGTGTTGACTGGATAAATTCCTATCCTCATTATGGGCTTAGAATCAACCCATTTTACACTCTGACCATGGACCAGTTTTACTGGATTTTGATCTTCTTTTGCCCTTTAAGAATAGACCTTTCCGTTTTGAGCATATGTGGATAACTCACCCCTCTTGTAGAGATATTGTTTTGAAGACCCGGAATACCCAATTCACTGGCTCTACGGCATTCCAATTTAAAAACAAAATTTTCCAACTTAGAAAGGACCTTATCCAGTGGAATAGGAATTTCTTTGGTGTGGTGGAAAAAGATATTTGTAGGGAAAAAAATGAACTTCAGCATCTCCAAAACTCTATCCTAACCACTGAGGATGTTAGGAAGGAAAGCATTTTGAGGGAAGAGTTGGAAGTTCTTATGCATAGGGAGGAATTGAAATGGGCTCAAAAAGCCAGAAATAAGGGAATTGTTCTGGGTGATAGGAACACAAGGTACTTTCTGACCATTGTGAGGCAGAGAAGAGCTAGGAATAGAATATTGTAGATTAAAACCAGTGAGGGGAGTGTTTTTTCGAACCCTTTAATTATTGAAAACACTCTTTTTAGTCATTTTAGTCTGATTTTTTCCAGCTCTGTGAAAAGAGACCACTCCTCCATATTATTTATGGAAAATCTGGTTTTGCATCTCATACAAAACACATAGCGGAAGCAACAATCATGGATCTATTTCATTCATGAAAGATAACATGTAACCTTGAATTCTAGAACAAAGAATAGAAAGCGTACCTTGATGCAGTGAAATTCAAAACCAAGACTTGAGAATACCTCTAATCATCATCTCAATTCTACATGATGCCCAAGAAGTGTGGTCTCTCAATCAGTTTTCATGTATGTGTTCAAGGGAGAATAAGAGAGTGGCTTACAGTCACATATACACCATTTCCATCTTCACTTATGAAAATTTTGTATGTTTCTCTCCTTATACATAACAGATTATCTAATTGGGTTAGCCTTTTGGGCTTACTCAATTAGGCTTTAGTTGTGGCTTGAGATGGGACCAAAGAGAACAAATAAGATTCTAGCTCTAATGGGTCTTGGGCTTTTCTGTCAACTCTTGACAAGTCCAAAGTTACCATTAATTATATTTAATACCACTATATAAATTTAATTGCACTCTAGGCCTTATTAATAAATTATATCCCAAGACTTTAATGATATCATTTGACCCTTCTATGAAATATCCATAGTGAACAAAGTCATAATGAACTGTCACTTTGTAAACAACTATTTTATTCTTAAGTACCTGGTTTAATCTTTTAGTTATTCACATTTATTGAAATCCAATTTCAATAAATATAAGTTTTAGTAACTCCTTACTAAAGTGGGCACCCTGAATAACCAGTTCCCATTAAATTTATCTTAAGGGGATATTTCATGTCTCTATAAAAAGAAATTATGGATTCCATCTTGAGAATATGTGTTCCCCCAACAATACGAGTGGTTACCCAACATACTGAGGTTTTGACCGTGAATATTAGATCTCACTCTTGATATATTAAAGTAACCTACATTTCATGATCGGGTTCACTATCCTCTCGGGAGTGAGAGTCAATGAAATTAGAAGTCATGAAATTAATTATTCAGGTGACAGTTGTTGATTGAATAATTAATCTCATAGCGGTCCAGTTCAATATGTCTTAACTCTTAAGACACATCAACACATCAACTAGAAGTCTCTACTTCCATGATCAAGACAAATCATCTTAGTTGATATGTTATAGTCTTCGCAGATGAAACGCTAAATTTCATCACCGACTACGAACTACGTTTTGAGTTTATAAGGAACTTGTGATTTATATTTTCTGTGACTAAATCACATAAATTACATACAATGCATCTCAAGGACTATGATAATGTCCCATTAGTTCATTTACAAATAGTCTCATATAATTAAACAATTTAATTATTTATGACGTACCAATAAATTGGATTTTAGGGCATAAACCCCAACAATTAGAGGAATTACTCTCCCTACCTATCCCAAAACTTTCTACCCACTAGTTGGAATACCTTAATAGACCACTCACTAATGATGAAATTGAATGCACAATGTTCCAACTTGGGTCTTATAAAGCATTCCTACCTTCTTCTACCAGGAGTATTGGGATATAGTTAAACATGACATTTTTAGCACTATTCATGCTTTTTTCCATTCTAGTTTTCTCCTTAGATCCCTGAACCATACTTATATCACCCTCATTCCTAAAGTGCCTTTCCATGAAGAGGTATCCCATTTTAGACCTATCAGCCTATGTAATGTTATCTATAAGGTCATTTCAAAAATCATGGTTAATAGGCTTAAACCTCTTATGGCCATCCTTATCACTCCATTCCAAAATGCCTTTATCCGTGGAAGAAATATCATAGACAATATTTTAATTGCTCATGAGATCTTTGATTATCTAGGCAAGAAGAAAGGAAGGAAGAATTGCTTTGGGGCTTTGAAAATAGATATGAGAAAGGCTTATGATAGGGTAGATTGGAACTTCCTAAAGGCTGTCCTCATTACTATGAATTTTAATGATAGGTGGGTTCAGTGGATTATGGAGTGTGTCACTTCTGTGCACTATACACTCTTCATTAATGGAAATCTTTCTCAATCCTTTTACCCCAAGAAGGGTCTTAGGCAAGGAGATCCTCTCTCTCTCCTTACCTCTTCCTCATGTGTGCTAATATCCTCTCTTTGGTCCTCTTGAAGGCAGAAAATCAAAAGAGGATTAAGGGGGTTCAATTAGGCCGAAATGGCATTTCCTTTACTCACTTGTTCTTTGCTGATGATTCCCTTCTTTTCTTCAAGAATGACAATCAATCCTTAGCTACTATTCAAGACATTCTCACTTGGTATTGCTCATTATTAGGACAGAGCATTAACCTTATCAAGTCTGACCTTTATTGCTCTCCTAACATGGCTGATGAGGATAAGGAAGCTCTATCTCATAACCTTCAGGTCAACCTTGTCCAATTCCCTAGCAAATATCTAGGCATTAATTTTAAACTAAGAGGTAAGAGGGTTGCTAATTTTCAATTTCTTTTGGACAAGTTACACTCAAAATTGCAAGGATGGGAAGCTAAACTACTTTCACAAGCTGGCAGAACCACCTTAATATCATCTGTAACATCCTAGTCAGCCAAAAAAAAAAAAAAAAAAGTAGAGGGCATATTTTTTTTAAGTTCCCACGTGCCCCACCTAACCCCCTTCCCCACCACTCATTTTTCACACATCTCTTTACTCTTTTACCGGCTCACTCTCTTCCTTTCTTTTCATTTTTTTGTTTTCTCTCATACACTCCTCTCCACTCTTATATCCTCTCACCGGTACTTCCACACCACCACCACCATTTCCACCATAATTTTCCTGCAAGATCACCAAAATATTCTTGGGAACCCATAAGCACCTTCACATCCTTTTTTGAGGTAAAAATTTCTAATCTTTTTGGTGGGTTTTACACTTTTGCTTGAGGTTATTTTTATCTAAACTTTAATAATGATACCTATGTGATTTATGAGCATTGAAATTAAATTGAAATTTATGTGTTTTTATGTATGGCTTTTTCATTGATGGAATTATTTGATGAGTGGGTTTATGGTTTGTGCTAATGATGACTACTTAAGGTTTATGTATGGTGGAAAATTTAGAGGTTTTGAGTTATAATATGTGATGGTTGGTAAATCTAATTTTTCCATTGCCATTGGGTTTATTTGGAGTTAGTTGAAGTCCTAAATTTCTTGTCTTGGAGGATATTTTGATTTTGCTTTCATGGGTCTCTTAATGATGTAGTATAAATTTTATGGAAGCTAGTCATGATGTTGGAAATGATATTAAATGGGTTAACTTTATAAATTAGAGTTTATGCTTTGTGAATCAATTTTTTGAGAAACTTTGGAAGTGGAATATATTATTATTGATGAGGTTAAATACTAGGCTTGCCTAATTAAGTGCTCATTTGGCAATTCCTAAATGGTAGCTAGATACAATTTCAAGTTCTATGCTTATTGTGATAGGTTTACTTGTTATTGTTTAGGTTCTAGCTAATCTCCTTGGAGCTTGGAGAATTAGGCTTTTGTAGTTGCGAGGTAAGTAACTTTTAATGGGATTTTTCAAAAATAAACATGTTGCATAAATAATGTTTTGGGTTAGACACACTTTTGGAAACTACCTATGGAAATTATATTTTCCTAAAACTATTGTGTCATAACCTAAATATATGTATGATTATATATGAAAATGCATCATATTTGGTATTGCATTCGTGGAAATGCATGAATTGTTGATATGAAAAAATGATCATCTTTTATTTAATCTTTGATAAGGAAATCATGGATTTTATAGTATATTATAAATTTTGAAGATGCTTATCTTGTCTTGTTATGTGGGAAATTGATAGAAAATCTCTTGACAAGAATGAAGTTGAAAACTTTACAAACTTTGTGAAAGTTAGATTATTTAAGGTTTTTTTGAAATTACCTAGACATAAACTATATGTGTTTCAAAGTATATGTAACTTGTGAACTTTATGTGGTTTTAACACCATGCCATGTGTGATTTCCTGGTGATCACTCGATTTAGTCTCCGTAATCTTGGTGACAATGGAATCCAATCCAGGTCAATGCCCTTTCACTTTGGATGATGCGTTCTTCCCTGTTGCCCATGGGGGGAAGAGGTTCCTTGATTGTGTGTGGATGAGGCTGCTGTTCATGGGGCCAAGAGACCACATGCAAAAAAGGTCTTATTTGACGCGCTCTTTGCTGCCCATGGGGGGAGAGAAAAACCTTGAGGGTATGAGTGAGGCTACTGTCCATGGGGCCTAGAGTCTGCAAACCAGGGAGAACAATATCATGCCAATTGTGAATGGGTGGATCCCCTGACCAGTCTATGTGGTAGTGTGGTATATTTGTGATAATTTATCATATGTTAGATATTATGACTTTGGAAATTATATTGTTGGTGCTCATAGATTCTAGTATATAGTTTTAAGGTATTTACTTTAAGAAACTTTGTGTTTCATTATTCAATCATTTTTGTCATATCATATTACTATTATTGAAAATGGAACTTGCATTTCTCCCACCCCCATTAATTATGCTACTTACTGGACCTTGTCTCATTCCATTATTTTATAAACTTTTCAGAGTAGGCAACAATATTTTGAAATAGCTTTTCTTGGTGGCTAATAGTAGTTAGACTAATTACTGAAGGAGGCTAAACTTTTGTGATGAAGATATTAAATGATGTACATCTTAGAATAGGCTTGACTCATTCTTTTGTATATTATAGTGGTTGTGACTTTATTCCCACTAATGGGACAAGCTAATGTTATGTAATTATTTATTCAGACCTCTATTCTTTTGTGGCCAATGGTCATTGTAATTATTACTTAGAGCTTTGACTTACTTTGAGAGTATATTTAATAGAGTTATTATGATAATTATTGATGTTGGTACTTGATATTATTTTTGTGGATTGGATTGTCAAAAAAAAAAAAAAAAAAAAAAACTACAGGTACTTTGAGACGTCTTTCTCATGCTTTGGACCCTTTGGGGTTTGGGCGTGACATCATCCACCCTTCAATCCATGTCCCTTTACACTTTTTCTTGTTTTAAAGTTCTTGAGGCTGTTTGCAATAAAACGGATGCCATCTCTAGAGCCTTTTGGTGGGGGCATGATCAGAGTGAAAGGAAATTGCATTTGGTTAGTTGGGATAAGATTTGCAGACCTAGAATGGAAGATGGTTTAGGACTGAAAAAGTTTGGACTGGTGAACCAATCTATGCTGGCTAAACAATTTTGGAGAATTGGTCAAAATCCAGAGTCCCTTATTTCCAAAACATTTAAAGCTAAATATTTCCCAAACTCTTCAATTCATGACTATGTTCCTAAGCCACATCACTCTTGGTTTTGGAGAAGCATTATCAACCAAAAGAACAACTTGCTAAAGGAAGGGAGATGGATAGTAAGGAATGGTGCCAATATCCCCCTAACCCATACAGCTTGGTTCCCATGCCAACCCCAAGCTTTAAGGCAACATAATCTGAGCAAAGGTTCTATGGCAGATCTGACTGATAGCACCACACATACTTGGAAGCCAGGTCTAGTCAGATCCTTATACCTCTACCCTACTAATTATGAGATTTTGAGTTTGCCAATATCAAAGACTGGTACCGGATAAGACCAATTGGTTTGGAAATACTCCTCTTCAGGTGATTACCAAGTGAAAAGAGCCTACAATCTGATTTCCAAGGAAAATGTGCTTCCTACCTTGAATCTGTGGCATATGATTTGGAAAGTTCAAGTTCCTATTAAAATAGGTAACTTTGTGTGGAGGCTTTGCCATGATAGTCTGCCTACTTTTCTCACTTTGAAAAATAGGAAAATTCTTGTAGCAAGCTCATGCCCAATATGTGATGAAGATGAGGAATCTTCCTCCCATTTGTTGTTGTTCTGCCCCTTTGCCAGAGCAACTTGGCATGGTACCCCCTTAGCTATGCACACCTCTGACCTTCGGGATGTATCAGTGCAACAATGGATTAGTCAGCTTCTCCTAAAACATAAGAAACTGGAACAGGAAAATATGAAGTACCTTCAAGGAATTTTCACTACTTTATGGGCAATTTGGACACACAGAAACTTGGTAGTTCATGAAGGCAAGCAACCTAATCCATTAGAAGTCATTCTAACACCCCATTCTCTTATTTGCAGGTATACAGAAGCATTTAGCTGCTGCCCTATATCCTTTTTCAGAAGTCATGCTCAGAAAAAGCTTGATCAAATTCCTACTGGACCTTGGCAGCTCATAATTAAAGTTGCTGGTGCAAGACTAAATAATCTGAACAGAGCAAGGTATGCTTATGAAGCCAAAACCACTCAAGGAGATCCCATTCTACAAGGACTATCTAGCTGTACAAATCAAGCTATTCTAGTCATCATCCAGGGCGCAATGTTGGAGGCAGCAATCAAGGCTAGGGACTTGGGTTGTAAACACGTTTTGTTTCTTAGTGATAGTAGGAGAGCTGTGCAGGTCAATAACAACAAAATCACTCCTAGCTGGCAAGAGAAGGGCCTTATGTCTGATTGGTCTCATCTTTTAGCTGCTGATTTTGTCTATCACTCAGTGTTTGTCCCAAGGATTGTAATTAGTAGTGTTAATTCTCTAGCTAAATTGGCAACGAAAATGCCACTTACCTGCTGTATGGTTAATCAGAACCTGTTGTAATGTTTCCTTTTTTTGGAATGGTATCAAAAAAAAGAAAAGAAAAGAAAAAGAGTAATGAATATGTATGGTGATTAGGCTGAGTTGAATTTGAGAGTTAATTCTTTTGGTTCCCTGTTTTGGGATTTATAATAAACTAGTGTGTAGCCCCATTTATATACATATGTACAATTAAAAATAAACACAATTATGCAGTTCAAATTATACATTTTTTTTAGAAAATGTTCAAATTATAAATTATATATGGTATTAGTTTACACTTTTGTAAACGATACATATCAAAAATATATAATGATTTTTCATTATATATATTAATAGCCAAAGTTTAGAGAAAATTCAATTAGATTTTAATTGAATTCTCAATTTTGTGCCACGTATCCCGTTTAATTTTTAATTCTGTGCCTAATAAATTATTGAGTGTAAAAATCAAAGAGTTCAAATTCAATTAGATTCAAAATTGGAATCCAATTTTCTGCCATATATCTATCTTTTTTTTTTTTTTTTTTTTTTTTTTTTTTTTTTTGTGACAAGTGAATTATTAGGTGCAAAAATCAAAGAATCTAAAACCAATTATTTCTAAATTATATATATATATATAAATTTTTTTTTGAGAAACATATATAATATAATATGAGAAACCATTATATATTTTAGAAATATATGGTTAAAAAAAAAAAAGCTAATACCATGTATAATTTGAATATCTTCTTAAAAAAAAGGTATAATTTGAACCATATAATTGTGATTATTTTTAATTGTACTTGTGCATATGCACAGGGCTACACATTAGTTAAAAATTAAATGAGACACTTATTATATTAAAAAAAATTTAATTAGATTCTCTCTGAACTTTAGCTATTAATATATATATATATAGATTAGGAAGGTACTTATTATCCATCTTCTCATTAAATCAAAGCTTTTGATTGGTAGGTTTTTAGAAAAGGAAAAGGATTTGCTACAAACTAAGTTGCAGCAACGCTTGCAAAAATGCACATATATCAATGCCTTAAATAGACACCTATCCAGACTTATATTTAAATGAAAACTTCCTTGTCAAGATTGAATTTTTCACCAAATAGCCACTTAATATGTGTGCATTTTATAGGAGTTGGTGCAACTTAGTTCGCACCAAATGGCAATCTTAGGTATTGTTATCGGTTGGATACTAAGAGCATTCACATTGGATTTTGTAAATGCCATATGTTGGTAATATTTAACATCAAAGTCCCAAAACCCCTCGTTACCCAGTCTCCAAATTGAATTTTTTTTTTACAAACTGCTATAGTATTGTCTTACTTTTATGACATTACTGTAGCATCTTGGATAAATATTGTTTTGTTTTGTTTAGATTTCTCTCTCTCTCTCTCTCTCTCTCTCTCAACCACTAAGTTCTTTTTTCCCCCCTCTGATTCTGTCTCATTCTTCATCCTCATTCCCTCTCTCACATCTCTGTCTCGTACAAAGCATGCCATCGAAGCTGGGTTGGATTCGAAGTGCTCACGGCGTGGCCTGTCAAGGTGGCATGTGGCATGGTGAGATCGGCGTTGTGTTCCTCACGGTGGTGATGTGAATTTTGGGTGGGTTTTGGGTTTGATTTCTGGTGCCTCACAGTGGTAATGGGTTTGATATGGGTTTGATTTCCGGTGGGTTTTGATGTGAATTTTTCTTTGATTTTTTATGGGTTTTTGTCCATGGTGGTGGTGGATTTTTCTTTGATTATTTTTTTTATTTTTATTTATTTATTTTTTTTTTGTGTTGTTTCTGTGGTGGTGGTAGATTTTTGCTTGATTTTTTGTATTGTTGCTGTGGTGGTGGTGAGTTTTTCATTGATTTTTTGTGTTATTGTGCTTCTGTGGTGGTGGTGGATTATTTATGTTGCCGTGGATGTTTTTTGTGTTGCTATGGTGGTGGTGGATTATTTGATTTCTTTGATTTTTTGTGTTTTTGTGGGTTTCTTGTGGCAAAGGTGGCGGTGATGGGTTTTTTAGCGGTGTAGTTGTGGGTTTCTTGTGACAAAGGTGGAGGTGATGGGTGGTTGAAATGGAGATAGTGAGGAAAAGATAAATAGATTGATGGGGGAGAAGGGGGTAAGAGAGATTGGATTATATTATTTTATTTGGTAGTATATATTATTTTAATAAGTTGAATAGGAAAATAAAAGTTGGGATGTTAGGTGTGTTGTAAAATGGTACAGTATAAATGATAAAGTAGGTTTTGAGATGGTAAAATAGAATTTTTTGTAGAAGCCGGATGTGAATGCTCTAAGATTACCTGTCTAATTGAAGGGAATCACCTCCTAAGGACTTTGCTAAATTTGTATAATTTTGTCAAAGGGCATTAAGGGTCCGTTTGGATTGAGCTTATTGTTGCTGAAACTGAAAACTGAAAACACTGTAGCAAAATAATTTTTAAATGTGTAAATAGTACCGTGGGACCCATTTTTAATATTTTTTAATATGTGAACAGTGTATGTACAGTATATGAACAGAACATACACTGTTCATAACAGTGTATTTTGTCCCCCAAAGTCAACCTATGCGAGCAAAAGAAAAAAAAAAAAATAAAGAAAACGCGCGTAGTGATCAAAATGTGGACGCAGGAAAACGTGGGATCCAAACGCCCTCTAAATGAGACCATCCTACTTGTTTTGGCTAAGGTTAATTATTTCGGATTTTTCGGATCATTGTTTCTTTTTGTGTTTGTGGCCAACATATGGACTTGCTCACGGGTCTTCAGCTTTCACAAGTGTTTCCAATTCACCATATAAAGCCCAAGTTTGGGTCCATGGTTAAGCCCAAATAAATCCATTCTTTATGCTACAAATCACCTTCCCTCAATTCTCCCAAGTAAAAACATGGTCTTAGATTATGCAAATGTTATAAATAGAGATGATAGGCCCATAAAAAATTTGGGTTTTGCCTCAGGTGGGCTTGTTGGGCTTTAGACAAAAGTGGGCATCAACAAGTATAAAGTGCTTTGTGTAAAATATAATAATGAGTGTCCAAATTTTATTCCTTTCTTATTATGCCAATCAATATCAATATATATAAGAGGCAGGGCATACGAGCACAACTAGTAGCGAAGGGGAATGTGAGAAAATTCAAAAATTCCCTCATGAATTGGCATGAAAAATAAATGCTTCCATGTGCAGTCTCTCTCTTCACTGTTCTACTGTGGAAGTAGCATTCATGGACTTCAAGGAGGTGTTGTCGTGGATGATCAGAACGAAATAGAATACAGAGTGGTTCTCGGTCACGGTTTGGTTATTATGGACATATTGGATTCGAGTCAGAACTAACCAACCTTGGTGCAATCCAAATCAGCTCACAAACATGGCTAAAAAACTCTTAACGGAATTCTAGGTGATGCAGCAACCTTCCCAACCACAGTCCACACCGATCCGAGTTCATTGGAGAGCTCCTATCTTGGACATGGTTAAAGTCAATTTTGATGATGCACTATTCAGTTAGGAGCGAAAAGCAGGGTTTGGAGTTGTTTTGGCTAGATGTTTTAGTAAATTACATTACTCTCATGTTAAGAGAGGGTAATATGGTTGTTTATGTTTTAGCTCTTTTTACTTTAAATGTTTCTAATTATGGTGCGTGGATGGAGGATGCTCCACCACAGTTTCTTTCTTTTGTTTCTAGTAAACTTTGATGGTTTTTCTTTGAATAAAAGGTACTACATTGATTCTCCAATATATATATATATATATATATATATAAAAGTAGAGATCTCATGCGAGAGAGTATAAAGTTCTGTCATGTGGCGCACTCTATGAAGAGAATCGAAATACTCTTAAGTCACATTATAGGTAAGAATAAATTTAAAAATAAGGACTCTTTATTTCTTTTGGTTCAATGTTTCAAGACTAATTTTTATTACATTTTTTATTCAATGTTTTAAGACTACTATTTGTTTCATTTGGTTTAATATTTCAAGACTTTTCCTCTTTCTCATACACAAAAAACTCTTTGCATTTTCATTCACCCTTCTAACTTCTACTCTTTTATATACACATGCCCATAGCCCTTTGCTTTATGCCATCCCATCTAAAATACACTAAGACAAAAAACGATCCTATTTGCCTTCAACCTTTCAACGACACCTACATAACTCCAACATTGCAGTATTATTTAATCCTAACTTTGTATGTGTAGGCTTTGCAAACGAAAGGGGCTTGGGTTTGTGACGGTAGCTTACGGTTTTGATGTTGTAGTCGAACATTTATGGGTTTTGTGAAAGTTCTGATTTGTTTTGAGTCTTTGGATGTTTGGGATTTTGGTTTGGGAAAATCATTGTATTTTGTTTTAGAACTAAAGAAAATTTCTAATAGATTATTTATGAAGTTAGTTTTTTTTTTTTTTTTTTTTTTTTTTTTTTTTTTTTTTTAAATTCTGTATTAGGACTCATAATTTGTTGGTTTCTTTGTTAGTTTTTTACTGCTATTTTGTGTAGTATGAGCCATAGTAATAAAAAATAAAAATCGATGATGATTTCAAAGAATTTTTTGCTTTTTTTTAAAGGATACAGACTCCCAATTAAAGACAATTAAACTTTGATAAAGTCTTATTTTATGCTTTAAATTCTTATCTAAAGATTTCAATTTTTTTAATCATTTTAAAAAATAAAATCTATTTTTTATGGTAAATATTATAATATGTTATAGTCTTATAGTGTTATACAATTTTTTAAAAATAAAATATGAATTAAGAATCAAGTTTCAAAGTATTCAAAAATATTGTGGGCAAACACAAATATTTTACAAAAAATAAAAAATAAAAAGTATTAAATGTAGGTCTTAATATATATAAAAATAATTTCAAATGAAATTGTAAAGTAGTCCGCGCATCGCGCGAAACATCATCTAGTTAGGTTTTAATTATTTGATCATATGATAACAACTTTTGTCCAATATGCTGTCACCAAATTGTTGATGGAAATGTTTGATATAGTATTCAGGTTGTTTTTGTTTAATAATACATTTTGGCAAATTATTTGACCAAGTAGCAATGTTCAGCAAAGCATGAAAGAAATGGTGGAACTAGCACAAGTTAAAAATAATTAAAAAAATAAGAGTAGCGTGATCCATTTGTCTTGCGGTGATCTGTTGCTGCTGAAATTAAAAATCACTGCAAATTCTTGTGCTCTAATCACCTGTCGTTTTTTTCAGTTTCCAAGCTCGTTAATGGATCGCTGTTTTTGTTCCTAGTTCATTAATTTTAATAAGAAACATATAATCAAGCCAATAACAATGGCAATAGTGGTAAATGTAACAATGATAATAACTTAGTAAAAGTTTTAAGAAAGGAAATTTTGTTGACATGAAGAGAATAACCATTGTTGTATATTCTTCTCAAAAAAAAAAAGATTGCACTATCTGCACAGGTTGACTGTTTAAGAGACACAAGGCAGCAGGAAACACCAGATAACATCAAAAAGAGTTTTGAAGTAAAAAATAAGGGAAATGAAGAGCAACAAAATATATAAGTAATATAACCCCTCAAACTCTTGTCCAAATGAATCATTCAATAGCTAAAAGGAAGGGATGATGAATCTAACTAGTCTTCATAGAGAGAATCCATTAGGCAAGATTGATTTGGAAAATACCACGATGGTTCAACTCGGAAAGTATCCTGCATAAATTTTCTTCCCATGGACACACTACAAAAAAGTGGACCTGTTTCGACCCTTGTTTTTTGAGGGTTTATTAAAATTTGTCCAGGCTGTGTCTACCATTGAACAATTTGAAGTAGATGTCTTTGCCATCATGTCTAATTTTGTACATGCCATTAGAAGGTTCATCACTATCTTTCCATCTGGTAATGTTGCAAAATTTGAAGCCTATATCATAATATTAAAAACAAAATGCTTGATCTCCAAAGATTTTCATTTTCACCCTTTCCATCTTCAAAAATTTAGCTCAAAAACTTGATAATTTTTTCCAGTTTCATGAATTAACAGGAGCTGCTCATCATAAACCCGTAACCATGAACAACTTTCAAATTTGGAATGTGTTTTAACTGCCAGTGTAGTCACATAAGGGCTAGACTTCAGATTTAGTACTCTCTTATTCCAATATCAATTGTTAATGTGTACATTTTTCCCTTGAACACAGCTAAAACAACAAACATCCACTTATTACAATCATAACAAGTCCGATCAGCACCCGTGGATCTACAAACCTGTATATGCGAGACATCTCTAGAAAAGGCTATGATTAGAAACTCTGGCAGAGGTTTTGCTAAAGAAGCAAGGATACCAGTGCTCTAAAAAATTTAAATAAGTTTTTTTTTTTTTTTTTTTATTCGACAGGAAGAGAATGACCACTGTCAGATTTTCATCTCACCCAAAAATGAAAAAAAAAAAAAAAAAAAAAAAAAAAAAAAAAAAAAAAAAAAAAAAAAAAAAGCATCCGTGTAATCTGAAACAAATATGGGCAGCAGGAAAGTACAGGCTGTACAGCTATCCTAACTGCAGGAAATTCTCTACAATGACAGTATCATAAAAAATTGTTAAAAAAAAAAAAGACAATACCATAAAAAAGAGTTTCGAAGTCATAAATAAGGGTAATGAAGAGCAACAAAATACATATAACCCTCATATCATTGTCCAAATGATACATTCAATAGATAAATGGCAGGGAAGATGAATAAGAAGAAATCCAAATTAACTTAGTCTTCAGAGAGAGAATCCACATCGCAAGACAGATGTGGAAAAAACCAGGTTGTTTTAATTCGGAAAGCATCTGGCATACGATTACCATGCATAATTGTGAAAAACTGGGGATCTCTATCATCCAAGAATCGGTGGAAGATGACTTTTCCATCATGTCTAAAACGGTATATGCAATTAGAAGGCTGTTCTTTATCTTTCGCTATGGTTATGTTGCTAAATCCTGAGCCCATAATATGATCCAGAAACAATGTTTGACCTCCAAAGTTCTGCATCTGCACCCATTCCATCTTCAAAAAACTTAGCACATAAACTTCATAATTATCTCCAATTCTACAAATCAATCGAAGTTGTTTATCAGAACCTAGTAACTGCAACTTCAGTGAAGGCTTCAAATTTGCAATTCTTTGTACTTTAAGCATGGTTACACTAGGATGAGAATTCAGATGTAGCATGCCAATTTCCCCATACATAGATATAACGTATATCTTACCCTTGAAGACAGTTATATCAACAATCGGATGGTCATGCCTATATAGAGTCCAGCTTACATCTGTGGATCTACAGAACCGTAAGCACCATTGGCTAGAACATATGATTGCAAACTCTGGAACTGGCTTAACTAATGAAACAAGGATGATACGACCAGTACCTATGGGAAGGCTAGGGAAACGCAGTTCATGTTTTGTGAAAGGATTCAGAAGCAAAGTTTTAGAATCTGGCCTTTCTTTCTTGTCTTTAATGACCAAGTACCCACATGAGATTCCAGAGCACAACTTCTTTTCAATGTGAGAGAGTGTTGACTTGTACTTCCTTCCATCAAAGATGTTATAAAAGTAACAAGATGTCCTAGTACCTTTAGACATAAAGAAAACAAGTGGATGTTGGGATGCCATAAACTTTTGCCTATATGCCACAGCATACAACCTCCACGTTCGGCAGACTCTGCCAAACAAGAGATAGTCAATAGTAACTAGCTGCTTCGTTATCAGAAAAAGCAAAGCCTCAGGGAGCTCCGACCATGGCCTCCAATTACCATTCTCCACCGTCTTTTTCTTCTTACTTCTACGCCTATTGAGGTTGATGTCACTGTCCCCTTGCAATACCATGCCTACGTTGCCTTCACACAATGAAAATAAAGATTAATGACTACACATAACACTGAATAAACATCTAATAGATTTAGATTCATCAAGTATTGTTTTCAATTCAGTTTCCTCCAATTATGCATATTATGTTATAGTACTTGTGCCAATACCCATCATAGAAAATCATAAAACACACAAGAACATTACCAAGGATGCACAAAATTTGTTTGTATATATATATTGTTAAATAATTAGTCTAGACAACATTAAAAATGACAAATTTTAGCTACAAACTTGGTTACTACTAAAAAATTTAAATGTCTACATATTTTGAAAATGACAAAGTTTAGTTAAAAAATTAGTTATAGTCTAAAGTTACAACCTTACTTAATATCTTTTTATTGGAAGTGAATTTTGAGAATTCCACCATTGGATTACGTCTTTTTCTTATCTCCTTCATGCTTGTAAAATTTCTAGAAAATTAAAGATTAATAGCTATACTATCAATAATTTGTTTAAATTGCTAGTTTTGTAGTTTAAAATTATATATAAAATATAAGCTTATAGATCAAATAGTATATAATATCCGAATGACATAAAATTTGACATGTGTATTAAGAATGTAAAAAACATGCGATTTAACGGTTAGATTTTTAAAATATGTAGTAATATTTATTTTATCAAGTAAGGTTGTTGTAACGTCCTGTCAGTCTAAAAAAAAAAAAAAAAAAAAAAAAAAAAAAAAGTCAAGGTAAGATTTTTTTGGTTTCCCACGAGCCAAGCCCCACCTAACCCCACTACCCACCTCACAATCACTCTACCTTATCTTTTTTGGCCGGCTCACTCCCTACTTCTCTTTTCTTTCTTTTTCTTCTTTTTCATTTTCGGTAGAACACTCTCTACTCTCATCCTCTCCACCGGCACTTCCACACCACCACCATCATTTTCCGGCAAGATTACTAGAAAATTCTTGGGAACCTATAAACACCTTCACATCCTTTTTTGAGGTAAAAATTTCTCATTTTTTGGTGGGTTTTGCACTTTTGCTTGAGGTTATTTTTATCTAAGTTTTAATAATGATACTTATATGATTTATGAGCATAGGAAGTGATATTTATGTGTTTTTATGTATGAGTTTTGTATTGGTGGAATTATTTGATGAGTGGGTATATGGTTTGTGCTAATGATGACTACCTAAGATTTATTTATGGTGGAAAATTTAGGAGTTTTAAGTTATAACATGTGATGGTTGGTAAATTTAATTTTTCCATTGCCATTGGGTTTATTTGGAGTTAGTTGAAGTTCTAAATTTCTTATCTTGGAGGATATATTGATTTTGCTTTCATGGGTCTCTTAATGATGTAGTGTAAATTTTATGGAAGCTAGTCATGATGTTGGAGATGATATTGAATGAGTTAAATTTATAAATTGAAGTCTATGCCTTGTGAATTAATTTGTTGAGAAACTTTGGAAGAGGAATATGTTATTGATGAGGTTAAATGCTAGGCTTGCCTAATTAAGTGTATATTTGGCAATTCCTAAATTGTAGCTAGATACAATTTTAAGCTTTATGCTTATTGTGTTAGGTTTGCTTGATATTGTTGAGGTTCTAGCTAATCTCCTTTGGAGCTTGGAGAATTAGGCTTTTGCGGTTGCAAGGTAAGTAGCTTTTTAATGGGATTTTTGGAAAATAATCATGTTGCATAAACATTATTTTTGGGTCAAACACATTTTGGAAAATTAATGGTGGAACTATGTTTTTCTAAAAGGTGTTGTGTTGTGACCCTACTATATATGATTATATATGAAAATGCATCATATTTGGTATTGCATTTGGGGAAATGCATAGATTGTTGATATGAAAAAATGAGCATCTTTTATTTAATCTTTGATAAGAAAATCTTAGATTTTATAGTATATTAGAAAATTTAAAGATGCTTATCTTGTCTTGTTATGTGGGAAATTGTTAGAAAATCCTTTGACAAGAATGAAGTTGAAAACCTTACAAACTTTGTGGAAGTTAGATTATTTAAGGTTTTTCTGAAACTATCTGGTTTTAAACTATATATTTGAAAGGAAATGTATACTGTGAGCTTTATGTGGTTTTGACACCATGCCATGTGTGATTTCCTGGTAATCACCTGATTTGGTTTCCGTAGTCTTTGTGACAATGGAATCAAATCCAGGTCAGTGCTCTTTCACTTTGGATGACGCGTTCTTCCCTGCTGCCCATGGGGGGAAGAAGTTCTTTGATTGTGTGTGGATGAGGCTGCTGCCCATGGGGCCAAGAGACCACATGCAAGAGAGGTCATATTTGACGCGCTCTTTCTGCTGCCCATGGGGGGAGAGAAAACCTTGAGGGTATAGGTGAGGCTGCTGTCCATGGGGCCAAGAGTCTGCATACCAGAGAGGACAATATCATGCCAGTTGTGAATGGGTGGATCCCCTGACCGATTTATGTGGTAATATGGTATATTTATGATAAATTACCGTATGTTAGATTTTATGGCTTTGGAAATTATATGCTTAGTGCTCACAGATTATAGCATATAGTTTCAAGGTATTTACTTTGAGAAACTTTGTGTTTCATTATTCAATCATTCTTGTCATTTCATATTATTATTATTGAAGATGAAACTTGCATTTCCCCCACCCCCATTAATTATACTACTTACTGGGCTTTAGCTCATCCCAATCTTTCACAGTCTTACAGATTAATTAGCTATATCATGGGAATGGAGCTTGCCTTATCGGTAGTGATTGGAGTTTTATGCTTAATTAGGAGACTTACATTACTAATGGTTGGTGACTCGATCTTGCTATGTTCAATGAGACATTAATTAATTCTATTGGAGGTTGGTCACTTGAGGTTTGTTAGCCTTAGGCGTGGTAGGCCTAGACTCGATATTAAGATTCCTTATCCTTGATAAGATTGTGATTTTGTGTAATCCAAGAGTTTTGTAATATATGTTCATGTATTATGTGGAAGCACATGATTTTTAGTTCTTGTTCATAAATGTGTTATAGAGCTCTGATTTGTAATGTGGAGATTTATGGTTATATATTCTTATCGTGTGGAAATGAAAGGAAAATAAAGATCTCCTATAGTTTGGTTGTCCAAAAAGGAAAAAATCTACAGGTACCCTTAGGATGTATTTCTCATGCTTTGGACCCTTTTGGGTTTGGGGCGTAACAGTCGTAACCATAGGTTGCTACCAATTTTGTAACTAAAATTTGTCATTTTGAAAATCTAACTGTTAGAATGCATTTTTTTTTAATGTTTTTAACACACATGTCAAATTTCATATCAATCGATATTATTTACTATTCAATTTAGAAACTTATTTATTATGCATATAATTAATTTTAGACTACAAAAACTTGAAATTTAAACATTTGATGACAAAACTATTGATATCTGATCTTTTAGAAATTTTGCAACCATTGAAGATATAAAAAGAAGATGTAATTCAATGGTGGATTTGTTAAAGTCATATTCAATAATATATATATATATATATATATTGAGTAAAATTGTACTCTTGGGAAAAAAAAAATCAAAAGAGAAGAATTTACTTGATTCAGTAGTAGGACTGTGTCTAGGATCGGAGAAAGTTCCACAGTAAATTATAAAGTAGCACAAAGTACAAAGGTACTCTCACAAGAACCAAACCCCAAATAAACCCTTAAAAGCTCTCTCTCACAAAGAATACATCTCCATTGCTCTAATACTAAGGCACACTCTTATCATATTCAACAATTGCTGCAGAAACCAAGAAGACTTGGTTTACAAGTCCAAACCGGGAAAAAAAATGGAAATTAACCTTAAATTTCAAACATTATAATTAGTAGTTTAAGTTTTCAAACTATATTTTTTACTAGCATCTCGAGTTTAAGATACTCGATTTAGGGTCTATAAATCGAGTTTTTGGGACTCGATTTTTATGGGTTGTTCACGTCTGATGTGGCACTTTTTCTACGTGGTATCTACCTGGAAATTGAGTCTCTAAGACTCAATTTCTGACCCAAAAATAATAATTATTAATGACCCAAAATGCAGAAACAGTAAAAACGTGAAAAAAAAAGAAAAAAGAAAGAAAGAGAGAGAAGAAGAAGAAGAAGAAGAAGAAGAAGAAATGGAGATGCAAGCTCAAGCCAACCCAGGCCGCGCAAGACCAGGCCGCGCTAGACCCAGGCCGCTGCGTGACCTCGGCCACCGTGCGACCCAGGCCTCTCACTACAACCCCTGTTTCTGTTTCTGGGTTTTTTTTTCCCCTTCTCTGATGAACACATATTCTTCTCTGATGAACACATATTTTCAGGAATTGATGTTGTCGTTGTGGTGTTCTTTTGCTGTTGTCATTGTGGTTTTCTTTGTTTTCTTTTTAGATGTAAATCAAGTCTTAGGGTGTGTTTGTTTTGGGTGAAAATCACTTCCGGAAATGCTTTTCCGGAAATGCGGGTGTTTGGTTGGTCCGGAAAATAGAATTTTCTGGAAATTGATTTCCGTTGACCAAAAAAAAAAAGGCTTTGACTACAGAAATCATTTTACACTTTCATTTTCACTTCAAAGTATTTCTAGAGAGAGAGAGAGAGAGAGAGAGGAGAGAGCCCAGATCGGAGAGAGAGAGGAAGAAGAGACTTCGCCAACGACCACAGACGAAGCTCCAGTCTGACGATCGCATCGCGCCGCTCGTCGATCGCAGCACCGCGCCGCTTGATCTCATCGCTCGATCTCGCCTCCGTGCGATCTCACCTTCTCCTCCGCCACGCGATCTCAATTTGACCGAATTTGATGAATTTTTTTGCTGGGTTTTGTTTCTTTTGTGAATGATAGGCCTCGTCAATGGGCCGGCCTGACCCGTTTTTACTTGGCCCATGGGTCTAATGGGCTGGGCTTAATGGGCTGTTGACTAGTCAATGGGCTGGGTTGGGTCAGGCTGGATGGAAAAACCCTAGCCTATGGCCCTACCCATGGGCAATGCCCATTTGGGCTTTAGTGGGCTGGGCTAGTGAGGTGGGTTTAATGGGCTACCCATGAGCATTTTTAACAGGTCTTCAATGGGGTTATAAAAATTTAACCAAAAAAATTATAATTATATATTATTACAAACTATCAAATTGAACAATTAAATCTACTAAAAAGATTCTATTAAAAAAAATACTAAGACATACCTCTTAAAAAGGTACTAAAATAAGATTAATTAACTTTTATTGATAAGAATAAATAAGTACATTGAATTAAATATCAACTCTTAAAGGAAATATTTGAAGAATAAAATATCAATTCTTAAAGGAAATATATGAAGAATCAAATATCAACTCATTAAGGAAAGAATTTCTTCCAACCAACGGTAAGCTTTTTTTTTTTTTCTTTTTTTTCTTTTTTTTTAAAGGAATTTCTTCTATAATTGTAACTTGTAAGGAAAGAATTGGAATTTATCAAAGGAAAGAATGACTTTCTTTCCAGAGACACAGAGGTAAGGCAACAGTCATCTTAGTAACTTTGTTTTAAAAATCAAAGCTACTAGACTAATACCAAAATATATATTTATTATGCATATTGTATCACAATCATTCCAAGTATTTAGTGGTTATGTGTGTGGTCTTAAAGTTTTTATAATGTCTAAAGTTCAATCCCTCACCCACCCAACCCCCAAATTATTTTATTATAAATTTTGGGCAATGAGTCAAGCTAACGGGTCGGGCTACTGGGCTGGGCTAACGGGCCGGCCCACTGGGTGCCCATGGGTAAAGAAACCAACCCATAGCTTGTCCCATTGGGCTACTGGGCTGCCCACAGGCTTCAATATTACCGGGCTGGGCTACCCATTAGCTTGGTGGGCTAGCGGGCTACTGGGCCAACCCATGGATCATGGGCTATTTGATGACCCTTAGTGAATGAGTGTGGAATTGATTCATTATCCACATGTATACAGCTGAGGAAGTGTATGGAAAATTGGGTGGCTTGGCTATGTAAAGCATTTTCTGTAAAAATGTTTGGCCGAACCAAACACCAGAATTGATTTTCCGTAAAACAATTTCCGAGACAGCCAAATAGCCTGAATACATTTTCCTTTTCCGAAAATTAACATTTTCCAGAAAATATGTATTTTCCGGAAAACATTTTACAAGAACCAAACACACCCTTAGAGACTCGATTTCCAGGTAGATGCCATGTGGAAAAAGTGTCACATCAGACATGAACAACTCATAAAAATCGAGTCCCAAAAACTCGATTTATAGACCCTAAATCGAGTCTCTTGGACTCGAGATGCTAGTAAAAAATATAGTTTGAAAACTTAAATTACTAATTATTGTGTTTGAAATTTAAGGTTAATTTCCATTTTTCTCCGTCCAAACCAATTAAACTAATAAAATGAGAGCCTTTAAAAAAAAAAAAAATTGGCAATTACCAAATAGGGTAAACACTGTAAGAGCATCCGCAGCTGGGCATGGATATGCCAAATGTAAGATGGGTTTAGCATAAAAACCCCAAAAACACCCAGCATTTGGACTTGTAAACATTCAGAATTGTAAAATTTTTTACAATTGTGCTACAGTAGAATCTTATTAGTAAGATGCTACTATAGCACAATCTTATTTCTAAAAATTATTTTTTAATTGTCTCTCTCCTCTCTCTCTCTCTCATTATTTCCTTTTCTTCTCTCTATCTTCCTTCTCTCTCATTCAGCTTTCCTCTCATCAGACTCAACCCCATAGCCACCACACCATGGCCTGACCCACTGTCACCGGCCATGGCAAGCCACCACCTAGTCATTATTTCTCTTCTCCCTCTCATTGCAGATCAGTATGGTGGCGTGGAGATCGGCGTTTGGGGTTTGGCGCAGTGATCGGTGTTTGGGTGTGGTGTGGAGATCGGCGTTGGGCGTAGAGATAGGCGTTGGGCGTGGGATGTGGACTTCGCCGTTGGGCATGGAGGTCGTGGGATGTGGAGATTGGCGTTGGGCATTGGGTGTGGAGATCGGCGCAGAGATCGGTTTATGGGTTTGTTCATTTATGGTGCGAGTTGTTCATTTATGGGTCTGATTTTGCTGGGTTTTTGTTGGTCATTTGTGGGTTTTGTTTTGGCAGTGGTGGGGTGATGGGCAGTGAAGCAGGGGCAGTTTGTTTGAGTTTTGTAGCTTTTTTGGACGGTGGAGGTGGTGGTGGTTTCAGTGGAAGAGAGACGGAGGAAGAGAATTAAAAATCAAAGAGAGTAGAGAGAAGGGAGAGAATAGATATGGATTTGGGATATATTATTTTATTAGGTAGATATATTATTTTAAAGTGTAGAATAGGAAAATAAAAGTTGGGATGTTGGGTATGTTATAAAATTGTATGGTATAATTGATAAAGTTGCTATTTGGAATGATAAAATAGGATAGGATGGGATTTTCGGCTGCGGATGCTCTAACGTGCCAGCCAACTATTACTTTGCTTTACTTTTTATGAGTTTAAAAAATCCAGCGATTAAGAAAAAAAGAAAAAGAAAAGAAAAGTATTGATGGCATCGTTTGGTAATTAAGCACTTAACGCAACAGTAAAGAGAAAAGAGAAAACCAGAATCAACAGCAAAGAGAAAATCAGAATCAATAAAAGGAAAGGCTATGTCTCACCTTTTCGAGGGATTGTTCAAGTGCCAAGAGAGAAGGGAACAAAAACTGTTCTCAGTTTTCTAACTACCAATTTTTTTTAAGAGTTTGAGAGAGAGAGAGAGAGACTGGGTCTGTTCTAAGTATTAAGAGGGTGTAAGATTAAGACTCAGAGCTCACCATTGGGTGGAACTCCAACGGTCTAAGACACTGAGACAAAGTGCACGCCTACTAAACACGCAGTTTTCCATGTATTGGCTAAATTTTGAGCTTAATTAATACTACAAGATAGTCATTATTAACCTATATTTTCATTTCTCCTTTTTTTTAAGAAAAAATTATTGGCTGATATTTGGGGATTTTTTTTTTTATAGATTTGGGTCCTCAGGGAATTGCCTCACTTGGCTATATACAAGGCTACAATCAAAGTAAAAATAACAAAGATTGTCATTACAAATTCTATGAAGAGAGAGAAGATTAGACTTAATAAGAGGAACTGTAAGAAGATTTCCACGGTTGAAAGTATGTTTTAGAGTGTGAATTTGGGAAATTACCATATTGTGTGTTATGGGCAGTTCATTACCATTACCCCTGACAGTTATTGCATCTGAGCCTTTTTACGAATTATTCAAAGAGAGATTGGTAAGGTATGGAGATCCAAGTGCCTTGAGATTCGAGAATGAAGAGGCCATGGCTGTGAGTTTTGCAGGTGGTTGTTCCCTTGGTTTGCATAACATGTCTTTGGCGTTACTTGTATAAAAAGGGAAAAAACCTTTTCCACAGTTTGAAATCGTGACTTAAAGTCACAAGTTCAGTTATTTTTGGCAATGTGTGGATCTACACATTGCATGGAATAGACACTGCCCATAAAAAATAAAAAAATAAAAAAATAAAAAAATAAAAAAGGAAGGTATTTGGCGTTGGAAACATGCTTTGATATCTCTAGCTTGATATTTTGTGTTCCCAAACTGTTATGATTGTATGCAGTTCCAAAAGACCTGCCTCGGCCTCTATTATAACTGGACATTCCCTTGCCTTTGTTGGTGTCTGCATGAAGCTCTTGAATAAAAGATTAACCTTTGCCTTTTGTACTGTGGATATTGCTGCGATAGCCATAAAATACTTCAAAGAGAAGTCATTTGATGAACATCTTTTGCCAAAAAGGCTCGGCAGTATTGCCTTGTACAACCTTTGCTCAAGAGATGCTATAGAAATGGAGGTTGGGATGCCAAAAACTCTTGCCTGTGTGCTGCAACATACAACCTTCATCCTCTACTGACGCAGCCATACATGAGATAGTCTATATCACCTAATGACTTTGTTATCAAATCAAGCAAAGCTTCAGGGAGCTCTGACCATGGCCCCCAATTACTTTTTGTAAACCATCCTTTTCTTCTTCTTTCTAGGCCCCTTGAGATTCATGTCATTGCCCCCTTGCAGCAACATGCCATCCCACAAAAAAAAAAAAAAAAAAAAACTATTGATCAAATTTTATATATGACACTAAATTACCGTCTAACGGTTCTACATTCATAATAATAGTACTTAGTGTTTTTAACACAATTTTCCACATGACATGCTTGTGCATAACATTCAGACTTAAAGCAAATCATGTTATTCTTAGGCCAAGATCCATTTAGAAGATTTTAGGACAGAAAAAATCAGCACCTCTATCAGGCAAAACCTATCAAGGAAGTGCAAAACTACACACATGCAGAACTTAAAACATCCTTTGAGGTGTAAGGCGCAGAACTGATTATTGAGCCACGTTTTGTTTTTTAGGGACAATTGCAAAATATCACAATAAGGGCAACATTAATTCTACCCATCTAACATCTCTTTAAACATTTTGTACCCATACTCTGTACTCAAATACATCAAAAATTTTCTCAAGCATGCACCATTTCTAGCATGACATATCGAAATAATAAATCCCCATAAAAGTTAAATGACAGATGGTAGTAGGAATATGAAAAAAAAAAAAAAAATTGAAACTTTACATAAAAGGCTGTTCATTATTTGGGACACAATAAAAAGTAAAATAGAAACACACCAGTCAACAAAACCTTAAACCAGTGCTCGGGAAATATATGAAAGTATGAAAACACTAAACTTCTGAAAGACAAAATATATATATATATATATATATATAAATATATATGAAAAAGAATAAAATGACACCAGCTACTCTTGTTGTAGGAAATTCTCTTTAATGATAGCCCATGAGGTACAGGTAAGGGAAATGAAAAGCAACAAAATATTTATAGCCTTCAAAGTCTTGCCAAAACGATTAAGTAGGGTGGATGAACAATAAGAATTCCTGACTAGTCATCATAGAGAGCATCCACACTGCTAGACAGATTTGGAAAATACCAGAACGGAGCACCTGAGGAAGCATCTCTGATAGATATTTTGCAGCACAATGGAACATCTAAGGATTCTTCCATCATATCCATAAAATCTTCTATATCGATGATGGGGAAAGACTTTGGATACATATCATCCAGGAACTGTATGTTGTATTCCTCAACTGGAGCTCCAAGACTGTATATGCAATTCTTAGGTCGTTGGCTAACACTCCATCCACCACAATTCAGAGTTTGTTGGCTACCCCTCCATCTGGTCATGTCACTAAATCCGGAGCTCTTGTTACTTAGAAACAAAGCTTGATCTTTGAGGTTCTGTATCTTCACCCATTCCATCTTCAAAAAAATTAGCTCGTAAACTTTAAACTGCTGCCAAACTCTCTCATATCTACGAATCATTAAGAGTTTATCTTCAAAAGCAAGCAATTGTAGTCCAGAGCTCCTATATCCAATGCCTTTTACTTTCAACAGGGTCACATAAGGATGGGAATTTGGGTTTAATATCCCAATATCACCATGATTGGTTAAAATGTATATCTTACCCTTGAAGACAGCTCCATCTACAAACCACCGAAAATCTTCTGCAAAATGGCCCTTAAACAGATCAGTATAATCATAGACAGTCCAATTGATATCGGTGGACTAGTGGAATTGTAAAAATGGGCACCCTCCTTTAATAGCTATGATTACAAACTCCTGCGAAGGAGTAGGTAAAGATGCAAAGATGACAGAAAAATAAGGATTAGGAGGGCTAGAGAAACGGAGTTCATGTCTTGTAAAAGGATTCAAAAGCCAAATTTGAGAATCAGCACTCTTTTTCTTGTCTAACATGACAAAATACCCACAATAGACACCAAAGCATGTTTTGCCAACAAGGTTCGGCAATATTGCCTTGTACAACCTTTGATCAAATATGCTATAGAAGTAACAAGTTCTCCTAGCATATGACGATAATAAGACAACTAGTGGAGGTTGGGATGCCATAAACTCCTGCCTGTGCGCTGCAACATATAACCTCCATCCTTTGCAAACACAGCCAAACATGAGATAGTCTATAGCACATAGCGACTTCGCTATCAGCTCAAGCAAATCCTCAGGGAGCTCTGACCATGGCCTCCAATTACTTCTGTCAACCATCCTTTTCTTCCTGCTCCTAGGCCGTTTGAGATTCATGTCACTGCCCCCTTGCAGCACCATACCTACCATCCCACAATAAGAAAATATTGATCAAAATCAATACATGGTTGTGCTACTCATTAGACGTAAGAGCATATTATGTAATTCATCTTAGAAGTTTCAACCACTCTTCAAACATGCTTTGAGCTTTGAGCTACGTTTTGTTTTTTAGGCACAATTCCAAAATTTCACAATAAGAGCATTCACACCAATTTGTACCCAAAAAAATTCCTATCTAATTTAGCATAAGAACAAACTTTTTCTATTTTACCTAATTATTTTTTAAAACACCCACATCTAATTGTCTAGTTTACACTCAATTTTATTTAAATATTCAATTCTCATTCATTTTTTATTAACATTGCATTAATCATTAAGTGCAGAATAAATTCTACTTATTCTGACATTTCTATAAACATAAACATATAACCCATAATCTGTACACAAATACCCAATCAAATTTTCTCAAGCATGCACTGTTTCTAGCACATGGCATCTTGAAAAAAAAAAAAAAAAAAAAAAAAAAAAAAAAAAACCAATATGAATTAGATGAGAGATGGTACTAGGAATATGACAAAAATCAAAACTTTACATCAAAGGCTGTCTGTTCATTATTTTGGGACACAACGGAAAAGCAAAACAGAAACAAATCAAATATAACACTCAAACTTCTCTTCCATACTTTTCTTTTGTTTTCCTACAGTCAGCCCCAAACCAGGGCCGGCTCTATGGTGGAGCAAAAAATGCAACCGCCTAAGGCCCCAAGTAAAAAAAAGGCCCCTAAATTTTAACCAATAGGATTATTTATAATCAATAAATAAAATAATTTTTTTTATTAGATGAAAACAAATAAAAAAATAGAGAAAAATACAACGTCGTCCACAATATTTTTCACAACACTTTTACAACTAATGCTAAGTAGCAAGTTATTATAGCCTATTGTTGATGGCAAAAAAATAATTATAGTGATATTTTCAAATAAAAAACAAAAAGCAGTTTAAAATCTAGGATTTGTTGTAAAAAATATTGTGAATGTTGCACTTCTAAAAAAAAAAAGAATAATAATAAGAGTTTAATTAGCAAACTTTTACTAGTTTTCATCTAAATCTACCACTAACACCACTGTTTTACTTACCACTATCAATCTACCACATCAACAAGTATGAAAAATTTTGTCAAATTTTTTTTGTCTTAAAAATTCAAAAAAAAAAAAAATTATATGTAGTTCATGTTAATTAGTAGTAATTTTGCATCTAAATAAGATGATCAATTTTCGCCTTAGGCCCCCAAATGCATCAAGCCGCCCCTGCCCCAAACAGAGGGAGAGCCCATATAAAAACTAATAAAGATTAAAATAAAAATAAAATTTTGAGATTAAAAAAATACAAATATATTTTGTTAAGTAAACTGTAAACAAGTAAAGTACCTGCTTTGAAGTTTTTTTGTGAAAACCCAAGCGACCACCTTTGTTTTGTTGAGTGTAAAACGATGAGTATGTTTGGCTGTGGCAACTTATATAAATTCAGCTAAAAAGCCCGCCCCAACTTTTGATTTTCGAGGTTTATTACTCTTGTTTTCCCGCCTTATAATTCATGGGTGGCAAGTGGCATAAATTTTCGATGAACCCAAAAAAAGGTTTATTTTATTTTTATAAACTATAAATATTCTACTAAAAAAAAAACTATAAATAAAAAATGTAGTTAAGGAAATATTTCCATAACTACAGTCACTTCTAGGTTAATATGGCAAACTTACCATAAATTTTATCACAAAGCCTAATAAATTAATTGGTTAATGGTAACACTTCAACAATTAATAAATAAAGTAATAAATAAGTCAGAAAATTGCACCGGAAAGCAGAAATAATACCTTGATTTTTTAAAATATTTTGTTTTATTTAATCTAAATATGAAATCTGATAATTGTTGTAATTATTAATATTATACATATTTATTATGATTGTGTTAGTATATGAAATTAGGGTCAGACTTAGATCTAATGTCTAATAGTACTGGATCCGTTGAGATAATGATATGTGTCCACTTTTAGACACGTGTCACCATCTGACCGGGTCCAGTGCATTAGATGCACTAGACCTAAACCAAGTCCATGAAATTATATACCACTGCGTACTCTTGGTGTGGTGCGATGATCATTCCACAAATATAAATGTTTGTGGGGTGTGGGGTAAGGGTCGGAGTTTAAGTCTTCGGGAGGGAGCTTTACACATATATACACTTAAATTAGGTTAAAGTAGAAATTTTATCTTGTATTAAAAAAAAAAGTATATGAAATTATATAGTTCATTATTCAAATAAATTATAATGTATTAGGATTTTAATAGAAGGTTTAACTATATAATGAAATTTAAATTCAATTGAGAAAATATATTAGAATAATGATGTGTAAAATTTTTTAGTGAGGAAATTTTTAATTATATTATAGTGGTTGGTGATGTTTTTCCCTTCCCGTTGAATGATTTCTTATGAAAAAATTCAACATTCTTGATTATGGGTTGTTGCTTAATTATTTATTTTATATTTAATATTGTGCTTGGCTAGTTCATTTGAAATATCCAATATTTTTCACAAAGAGAGAAAAAAAAATTGATTACAAGTTATTATTATTTAATTAATTTTTCCAAAAAGAAGGGAATAACCAGTGTTAGATTTTCATCTCGCAAAAGCATTTGTGAAGCATGGACATGTGAACAACTTAAATACCACACAAATCACAAATGGAAATAGTTTGTTAATTTTGGATATTTTTTAATAATTCAATAGTTACAATAGGAAAGATGAGATTTGAAATTTTGAACCTTAAATATTTCTATTTTTTTTAAAGAGTTTCAATTAATGACATTTGCTCCAATTGGACTAACCGGAACTCACCTTAAACATCTTTATTAAAATAGTGTCAGTCGAGCTACAAAGCTTTTGGCGTTTTCTAATAAAATGTCTAAATTGGTCCTTAAAGTCATTTTTCAAATTGCCACTTGTTAGCACCTGGATGTCATTCCTTGTTGACTTGAGATTAGTTCGGGTAGCCGAATACACCTCTCTCGTTTGCACGCACGATTAGTGAACGCTAGCTTCTTCATGTTTGTGCCTATGTGGTTCCAACCCCAACTCCCCCTCCTTCAATACCAATGATCATAGAAAAAAAAGTAACAGGGATAATATCTAACCCCAAAAAAAAATTATGAGGGAAAATTTTATTATATTTTTTTGACAGAAATAGAATAACCATTGTTGGATTTTAGAAGCTACAAAAATGGCAGCAGGATACTTAATTAAAGAAAATTCTCTACAAAGAGTTCATATCCAGTGCATAATGCTTCAATTTTTACGAGGTTTAGGAGAGGTCATGGACTCATGGTAGGCACTCTTATTTTCTTCAATGAGCATATCATTATAAAAAAGTATTAAAGTAATAAAAAGGCAAATGAAAAAACAACAAAATATATATATAAAAAGAAAGCTCTCAAACTCTTGTACAAATGATTAATTCAAAAGACAAATGGTAAGGATGCTGAACAAGAGAAATCCAAACTAGTCTTCAAAGAGGGAATCCACACAAGACATATGTGGAAAATACCAGAATGAATTATAAGATAGGAAATCATGTGGCAAACGTTTTCCATGCGAAATTTCGATAGACTGGAAGCCTTTGCTACCTTTCCGTCTGTTTATTGAGCTGATAAAGTAGAAAAAACTCCGAATTCTGTATATGCAATTAGAAGGGTGCTTGCTATCTTCCCATCTGGTCATGTTGCTAATTGCAGAGAACTCATCAGAGTCTTCCTGGAACAATGCTTGACCTCCTAAGTTAGGAATCTTCACCAATTCCATCTTCAAAAAATTTAGCTCATAAACTTCATGATCAGTAATTCCACCAATCACAAGGAGCTGTTTATCAAAACATAGTAACTTCCATGATCCACAATTCAAATCTGATCTGCAGTGCCTTTTACTTTCAGCAAGGCCAAATGAGGATGAGAAGTCAGATTTAGTACCCTAATGTCAGCATTATTTGATATAATATATATCTTACCTTTGAAGACAGCCAAATCAGCAATCATATTACGATCATCATAATTATATAGAGTCCAATTGACATCTGTGGATCAACGGAACTGTAAGCACTGACTGGAAAAACATATGATTACGAACTCTGGCAAAGGAGTAGCTAAAGAAGCAAGGGTGACACAACGAAAGAGTTTGGAAGGGCTAGGAAAACGGAGTTCATGTCTTGTAAAGGGATTCATAAGCCAAAGTTGAGAATCTGGCCTCTTTTTCTTGTCTTCCATTATCAAGTACCCAGAAGAAATCCCAAAACACACTTTGCCAACAAGGCTAGGCAGTAATGCCTTGCACCACCTTTGATCAAGAATACTATAGAAGTAACAAAATTTCTTCCATTGCCGTGAAAAGAAAAGAACAAGTGGAGGTTGGGATGCCATAAACTCTTGCTTGTATGCCAAAGCGCACAACCTCCAAGTTCTACACACACAGGTAAAAATGAGATAATCTATAGCACCTAACCACTTTGTTATCTGATGAAGCAAAGCTTCAGGGAGCTCCGACCATGGCCTCCAATTACTATTGTCCACCATCTTTTTCTTCTTACTCCTGGGTCTACTGAGGTTGATATCACTGTTCGCTTGCAATACCATGATTACCTTCACACAAATAGAAAATAAAAAGATTAATGCCTACATATAACACTAAATAGACACCACTTGAATTGTTTTTAACACCACTTGTGCAACATATTTTATTTATTTGCTTCCGAGCTCATTAATGGATAGAAGTTTTTGATCCAAGTTCATTAATTTTACAAAGAAATAAATAATCAAGACAATAGCAATGACAATAGTGGTAAATGTAACAACGATCTAAAATTTTAAGATGATTTTGTTGACAAGAAGAGAATAACCATTGTTGGATTTTCTAATTACAAAATATATTGTACAATCTGCAGAGGTTGACTATTTAAGAAACATAAAAATGGGCAGCATTAAACAGCAGATACCCTGGTTGCAGGAAATTCTCTCCAATGAGAATGACATCAAACACAGTTAAGTAAAAAATACGGGAAATAAAGAGCAACAAATATATATAACCCCTCAAAATATTGTCCAAATGAATGAATGATTCGTTCAATATACAAATGATAGGGATGAAGAACCTAACTAGTCTTGAGAGAGAATCCATATTGAAAGACTCATGTGGAAAATACCAGGATGGTTCAACTCAGAAACTATGTGGCATACATTTTCTTCCAATGAAATGGAAAGACTGGCCTTGTCTACCATCCATGAATTGGAAGCAGATGTCTTTGCTATCATGTACAAAACCGTACATGCCATTAGAAGGTTGTTCACTATCGTTCCATCTGGTTATGTTGCTAAACCTAAGCCCATATTATAATCCTGATCCAGAAACTATGCTTGTACTCCAAAGTTCTGTTTTCTCGCCCATTTGATCTTCAAAAAATTTAGGTCATAAACTTCATTATTTCCAATGGCATGAATCAACAGGAGCTGCTCATCAGTACCCTGTAACCACAGTTCACCTTTCAAATTTGGAATGGATTTAACTTCCAATGGGGTCACATAAGTATGAGACCTTAGATTTACTACTGTTCCAGAATCAGTTGTTATTGCATACACTTTACCCTTGAACGCAGCTTATAATCAACAAACGTCCAGTGATGATTACAATCACAAATTCACAATAAGTCCAATTGGCATTATTGGATCTAAGAAACTGTAGACATGAGCCATATCTACGAAAGGCTATGATTACAAACTTTGGCAAAGGTGTCACTAATGAAGCAAGGATGACACTATCATGTTCTAGGGGAGGGATAAGGAAACGGACTAATGGAGTTCATGTCTTCTTAAAGGATTTAGAAGCCAAATTTGAGAATTTACCATAAGTTTCTTGTCTTCTAGGACCAAGTACCCACATGAGATCCTAGAACACAATTTGCCAACAAGGTTGGGGAGTATTGCCTTGTATTCCTAACATCCTTCCATCAAAGATGTTATGGAAGTAACAAGCTCTCCTGGAACGGTTTGACATAAAAATAACAAGTGGAGGTTGGGATGCCATAAACTCTTGCCTGTATGACACAACATACAACCTCTGTGTTCTCCAGGCACAGCCAAACATGAGATGGTCTATAGTACCTAGCCACTTCGTTATGAGATAAAGCAAAGCGTCAGGGAGCTCTGACCATGGCCTCCAATTACTATTGTCAATCATCTTTTTCTTCTTACTTCCAAGCCCCTTAAGATTTATGTCACTGTCCCCTAGCAAAACCATGGCTACCTTTGTGCAAAGAGAAAATAAAAAATAATGTGCACATATGACACTAGATGAAATCTAATTTTTTTTAGATTCATAAATATGTCTTACTATTTTTTTTAGTCCAGTTTTCCAGAACTTGCAATACATTATACTCTATGCATGTAAACTTGACAGCATATTATGCAATACTTGGCCAATATCCAAGTATTTTGGGGATATTTTCATTTTGGTCCATATATTTTAAAAGAATTAAATGTTATCCTTGAGTTTTTCAAAAATTTTCATTTTGGTCCATGCGGTTATCTCATAAAAATTGCTGACATAATTGACGGAATGCTCACATGACTAATATAATATGATAATAATAATTTACTTTGATTATTAACAAAGCCACTTCTGCATCTCAAAAATAATAAATAATAATAAAAATCATTAATATTTTTTTTATAAAAAAGGTCTTCATCTTTTCTTGCACTTTCTTGGCAACCAAACATTGCAGCAGGTGCAGCTCATGTCAATGCATCAGCCTCCAAGATTGAAGCTTTATTGCTCCCAAAAATTTACTTCCTAAAACAAAACACTAGAAACCTCAACCAAACAATACTCTCTCTCTCTGTCTCTCTCTCTCTCTCTCTCTCTCTCTCTCACACACACAAACAAACACAGAGTAGAAAACAAAAATTAAAAAATAAACAGCATTCTCAGAAATTAAAAATGACAAGAATCATCATAATTAATATCAGACGTAATCAGAACCTTTAATGCCTGATCATCAACCATAATAATGCATGCTTTGGATTGATATATTAAAAATTTGAGGGTATAGCTTACCTTGCAATGCCGAAAATAGTGTAGAGGAGAACAGATGGTTGAGAGAGAGAGAACGAGGGTGAAGAATTCTCTATAATCTGATGAAGAAATCAAACGGGTTGATTAGAATTGCTCCCTATTGAACAATTATACTAAAAAATTTACTGTGTATGGTTGTCAAAGAAAGTGCAAGAAAATATCTGTATTTCTAATTTTGAACTACTCCAACTCCTCCATATTTCTTCAATCACTCAGTTACCTGTTTCTTTTTTTTCTTTTTTTTCAAATCTCTTCTTCCTTTTTTGAATTTGAAAAAAAAAAAAAAATCATACTATAAAACTGTTACTGTAACTACTCCTCCTTGTCCCTTACTTAGGCACCAATATGATCTTCATTTTTTGGGTAAGGGTTAATTTAGAATATTTATTATAATTTGAGATTATTACATTTTTCAAACACAAAAAAATTTTAGGGGGCTGTGATGAAAAAATTATTTCACTTGCAAACACATAATACTCATCATACCCCTACGGTTTTTTTTTTTTTTTTTTTTTGTAATTGGAAAATGTAATAATCTCGAATTATAATAATTATTCTAAATTAATCCTTACCCAAAAAATAGAAGAGCTTCTGAGCACTCACTCATGTGCGTGCTCAGAGGCTAGTATTTTACTTGTAGCTCAATTGGTTAAAATTTCCCTACCCCTATGAAGGTTTTTTTTTTTTTTTTTTTTTTTTTTTTTTGCGTGTGTGTAATGGAAGTTGTGAAGTTATCTTTAAAATTGTATAAAACTTTTTTAAACACCATGAATGCTTGAAAAGTCCACCTATTCTCAAAGTTAAAATCATGTCACACAAATTTTAATTTTTTGTATTTTGGTGCATCTATTATTTTTTTGAACCCGAGCCTAGAAGTTTTTTGTTTTTCTTATAAACTGTCACAATTCTAAAGCAAAAGTTTCAATTGCCTAAAAACATTAATAAAAAATTTAAAAGTATTAATTTTTTAAAACACCTGAGATGGCCACCTATTCTCAAAGTTTAATATGAAGCCACATAATTTGTTTTTGGTGCATCTATTATTTTTTGAAACCAGGCCCAAAAGATTTTGTTTTTTTTTTTTTTTGTACTGGCACAATTCTAGTAAAAAATTTCAAATGCCTAAAAAGAAAAAAAAAATTAAATAGTATTAATTTTTTTTATATGGGAAAGGCTCAACATTGTGAAGTTTTTTTTTTTTTTTTTTTTTTTTTTTTTTTTTTTTTTTTTTTAATTCCTAGAAGGTAGCCACTTAGTCCTAAAATATAGCCACTTGGTACATATCTATAAAAAAAAAGTTTGAAATGCCTAAAAAACACAAAAAAATAAAATTAAATAGTATTATATTTTGTTTTTTTAATGAGAATGCCTCTCAGGCTCTCACCAAGTTTTTTTTAATCCTAAAAGGTGGCCACTTAGTCCTAAAATGTATCCATTAAGTACGCATCCACAACAAAAGTTTCAAATGCCTAAAAAAGCAAATAATAATTAAAAAAAAAATAGTTTTAAATTTTTTTTTGGGAAAGGCTCTTTTAATTTTAAAAATGAAAAGAAGTTGTAGTGAAAGGCACAAAATTATTAGGGATAATTAATTTCATATGGAAAAGGTGTGATTGAGAAAAATAAAGTTAAACTGTAGGAGTTTCAATTAATAATGATATATACATTACCATTCCAAAAAACAGTAAATTGAATCCAACGTAGAATTACGCAAATTGATAAATATAGACATATTTAGGATAATTTCTTTTACAAAAAAGTTCTTAAACAACTAATTACTACCACTTTATATGAGCCTTGACTCATACAATATGTTTCTAAAGTCTTTCACCTGAATTCATCTAATATATCCAATATCCAACAAAATTGTTGATATGTGACCCTAAAAAAGAGACCCAAAAAAAAAAAAAAAAGAGTAAGAATTAAAAATCAGAAAAACAACAAACATTAAATAGGAGGCAACATTGGTATTGCACCATTGTTACTTCGTAATTAAGTAAGGTATTCAATCTCATTAACCATTGCAATCCTACAGTAGTTAAAAAAAAAAAAAAAAAAAAAAAAAAAAAAAAAAAAAAGAACTGTCCTACCAAGAATAAATTTCCAAACTTGATAATATTTAAAATAACACAGCCTAACAAAGACTAAATATCAAAACTTGATAACATAATGTGAATGCTTTTGTTAAAGTAACATACCAATATTCAACAAAAACCAACTGTGAATTGTGAAATCCTCATCAAAAGACAAGCTGCCAATAGTTGTGATAAAGAAGTCCTTTGCTTTTGTAAATAGAGTTTATTCCTCTTGAATTTTGATGACGGTGTATTGTATTAGACTCCAATGACAATGCAAACTCACTCACAACCTGTTCATAAAAATTAAATTCAAATTCAAATCATCTATTCATTTGTGGACGTGTTCAATAGTTGACAAATGCGTAACATCAATGGGCAAATGCAACATCCTCAAATTTATATGAATAAAAATATTTAACATAAATCCATATAAGAAAGAGCCTAGTTTAAAACATAAAATCATAAATAATATAGTTTCTAATTTTTAAAGAAATGTTTCCATACAGCAATAAGTAGTAAATAACATATGTATATATGTAGTATTGAAGCCAATTGATGAACAATTTTGAAATTTAATTTTTACGACTAAAAAAATGCACTATGACCCATAGATAAATAGAACACACACACACACACGCACGAACACTTACACAAAGACCAATACTTGATAATGGTATTATTCCTCTTTAATGGAATTGAAAAGAGCCCTCTAGTACACGCATCAGAATTCTGAAATGACCATACTGGAGAAATTAAATCACTTCCAGAATTATTTCAGTTTTTCACCGGCACTGCTTTGCATATTATGCACTTCTCTGCTTGCAGAAAAGAAAAGTTATGGTACGAAAAAACTTGCTGATGACCATAAAAAAGTCTTAACAAAAAAAAAAAAGCTGAATATGATTAGAAAGGAATATGATTAGAAAGGAAAAGAAATCTAGCCCAAGAATAAGGGAGACCTTATAGTGATTGTAGAAGATTGAATTTTCACAGTAGTTTAGTGGGAAGTTTGTATTCTGTAGTGGGATTGTATGTAATTAGTGGGAAGAGTTTTTGTTTTATAGTGGGAAGTTGAAAGCGTGAAGGAGGTTATTCAAAGGTAGTTTTTGTTATGTAGATAGTGTTTTACGTGGGAGTTAAATAAGCATTTTTACTAAGTTTTGCTCCTACTTAAACGTAGGCTGTACTGGGAGTGTGTTCCTATTTTGTAGATAGTGCTTTACGGGGAAGTTAAAGAAACATTTTTACCAAGTTTTGCCCATACTTAAACATAGGCTGTAGGGGTATTTTGGTACAAAAAAAAGTCCGGTACAAACAGGTACAGCCCCTTAAATAGTAGTATAGACAAAACAAAACATAAATAAATTTCCTCTCCTTCCCTCCCTCTCTTTCTCATGGGTGAAATAATTTTTTATTTATTTATTTATTATTTATTTATTTTTATATATATAAATCTCATCACATCTCTAAGTATTTTTGTGACATTTTTTTTTTCAAATCCCTTCTCCCTTATCATGGATTTGAAAATAAAAAAACTCATACTATAACCTCTCATTCATTTCCCTTATATTTAGGCACTAGCCAGTTGCCAAAACAAAATAACAGATGTAATTTTCTTTGTACTAATTTTTTATTATGTTTTTTTTTTGTATGTTTTTATTTTAAACAAATTTATAATTTTGAAAATATTTTCCTTTAACTCTCTTTAGGTGTAAAACTTGAACCACTCTTTGTATATTTCAAATGGTCATTTTGTTTATAGAAATCATAATTTTAAATTCCATTCCATTTCGATGCTTAATTTAGTGCACTTACCCCTCTTATTTCGTTTCAAACTAAATTTCGGTATGTTTTGATGTGTCGGACAAATCCCGGCCATTTTAATTTCTCAATTTCGGACTATTCCAGGCTATGTTGGATATTGAAACAAAAAAGAATGTGATTAACAAACTGAACATTTTTTCGATAAACAAACTGCAATTATATCCTTTCAATTTCAAATGGCTGTGGCCTGTGGGGTAAATAAATAGTACTCACCTTGCTGCTACCAGTTCCGTTGCTCAAACATTTTCATAAAAACAAAAACAATGAAGGACAAATTTTTTCGATAAAAGAAAAAAAAATGTAATTAATGAATGGTTTTCTATAGACAAAATGTAACAAAACTTATCTGTGAGTTTAATAATTGTGACCTCACTCCACCAAGGCCAAACAACATGGGTAATAGTGACCTCATTAATCATTCCTAGTGAATTTTCCCAGCTTCGAAATCTATATATTTTTTATAAAAAGAACAAGTTTCAAAAAAAAGTTTTATATGGACTGTGTTAACAGGTGCCGACCAGCATCTGTTAATAAACCAGCTATAGTTCATTTATTATCTATCACAAATCCTAATGCATATGAAATTGGCAAAGTTTTACTTTTTAGCTGTGGTTTATCACAAAATTATTTGACTTTCTCCATTTAAATTGATACACATTTAATACATATTCAGTTTTTTCCACATCTCTAAAAAAAATGTGAATAGTTTATTTTAAATTTTATCACATTAACGAGTGCTGTACAGCACCCTATATTAGCGACCATTTACTTTTAAAATAAGACAAATAATTGGGAATAGCAAAATTAAAACAAAATAAGACAGTGAGAGTATGATAAATCTAAAATACTCAGCCAAAAAAAAAATTATGAATCTAAATTAAATTACGATTTTCCCCTAAAGAATTACAAACACTTTATTTATTGTGTTTCTTTTTAATGGAATGTTTTTTGATACATTAATAGTTGGGAGACAAGTGATTAGAAACCTAGATCTCATGGAAAAGACCAAGGTAAAAATCTAATTAAGTTACAAGACTTTTAATCTTTTTATCATACATTTATAATGTATGAATTTTTAGGATTCAAGTGATAGCGCAATTACTTTCTCAAAAAAAAAAGAAAAAAGAAAAAAAGTGATAGCGCAATTATGATGGTTACCTTTGTGGTGCTCTATATCTATGCTTTGAAATTTGACTATTTTCCTCCCCACTATTTAGTACGGAGTATTAACCTATCCAATTGTTTTTTTTTCTTTTTGAAAATTACCAATTCTTTGCTTGTGCATGTCAAGATGTGTAAATATAAGATGGGTTCAAGGTGTCAATATATATATGATAAGTTCAAGTTAAACCTGCCTGGAGCAACTTTTTTTTTTTTTTTTTTAAATGAAAATCCTATCGCAACTTTATAATTAATTATTACATAGTTGGCAGAGAGGAAAAACATTTTTTGAATAATTTTTTTCTTTCTCTTTCTCTTAACATCGGAGAAGATTGTAGGGGAAAATGGCACTTGGACATATTCTCCAGAATCTATTGATTTGTTAAGTAATAAGATCAGATTTTAGATTTAAAGTGGCTTTATTAATGACATGATTAATACTAATTTTTTCAATTTTTTTGACAAATAAATAGTCAGGGGTGGGAATAAAACTATAGATGTCTTTGTTGAAAATACTAAAAAATGCTAATTAATTAAGTTACATGGCACTTGACAATTTTTTATGTAGCTTTTATAAAGTTATACCAAAGTGTAACTCTCTCTCTCTCTCTAGGATATTACAAGTGAGTCAAAGTCATGTTTTCTATTTTCCAAAAAAAAGTAAGTTTGTTTTCAAAATAAATTATTATCCAAATCTTTAAGATGTTTTATTTTCCTAAATCCTATAAGCACCATTGAAGAAAATCCTAGGATTCACTAAACACTTAGAATTAAGTAAAAAAGTCATAAGTTATGAGTATTATATCCATGTCACTATATGTGTTTACAAATAAGTTGGGAAAGTATCATTCTTTTTTCATATTGATATGTGTGTAGATCATGGGAGTAAAAAGAAAAAGAAAAAAAAGAAAAAGAGTTTATATGAGATAACTGACACACACACTAGCCTTATAACACATGCTTTGCATGTGCAATAAATTTTTTTTTTTTTAACAGCTTTGATATTCAGTAATAGAGAAATTTTCATGGAAATCTCTCTCTCTCTCTCTCTCTCTCTCTCTCTCTTGTAACTTCCACCATTGTTGTTCACTCTTCAAGCTCAAATCTTACAGTTCCCTTAACACAATAGTTAGTGAAAATTAGTCAAAAGAGATTGATATATTTCTGGTTGCTTTGTTCTCATCACCCTTTTGCTAACTTATGTGTTATGTCTTTTAAATACTGTCAAGGACTAGTATTCATATATTTCGGCACCTCGTGAAAATGAGAGGAAAAAAAATAAGGTGCTACCATATTAAACAATTATAATTCCAAAATTAAAAATCATTGCAAATTTTGATACGTTTTAGTTACGTTTTTTAATAAAAAAAAAAAAATTGTATTTGCTTTCAGAGTAATGTTACAGACACAACTATTTAACAACATTTTTACAAATTGCTCATGTGGCTTTAGTAATTTTCAAATAATCATTGATAAACATAATCAAAAAACAGCACAAAGCTTTTCATTTACATAATCAAAACCCAAATTTTTTTTTTTTTTTCATTTCTTTTTCCCACAGTTCCACACACCAAACCAAAAACTAAGAAGAAAAAAAAACATGGGCATGTGAATGTGCCTACCTTGACTACATCGAGAGGGTTGACGATAATAGCAGAGAGAAAAGCGGCGCCGGCGGCGGAGACAGCTCGCTCTCCGAACCCCAAAGTCACATCCGAAGTAGAACTCTGCGTTGCAGTTGAACCCAATCCCACCTCTTCAACTCTGCTCTCCACCGCCGAATCCTGACCGTTCATCCACGGGTTCTGACTCTTCTCTGTCTCAGTCTCCACCATCCTATTCTCTCCTAACCAACTTTCTACAATTTTATCACTCAGATCAATCTGGAAAAACAAAAACAAAAACAAAAACAAAAAACAAAAAATGTTTTTATTTGTTTTTCCTGGTTCCTTGGAGGAGGGGGAAGAGTAAGGAGAATATTAAAAAATAGAGGAAAAACGCATACCAGGAAGAGAGCGAGAGAATCGTATTTCTCTCTGTTTCTCATAGAGAGAATCCACACGACAAGACTGATGAGGAAAATACCAGAATTTATTACAACTAGGGTGTATGTAACGTCCTCCTCGCAAGATTCGGAAAGTCTGGGGGCATCTACCATCAAAGAACTTCACAGAGTAAGAGTAGTAGTCAAAACCATATTCGCAAATAGTACTGTATATGCAATTATTAGAAGGCGGGATCCCAACAGCTTCCCAACTTGTTATGTTGCTAATTGCTGAGAACTTACTGCCATCCTGGAACAATGCTTGATCTCCCAAGTTAGGAATCTTCACCAATTCCATCTTCAAAAAATTTAGCTCATAAACTTCATAATCAGAATCTCCACAAATCACAAGGAGCTGTTTATCAAAACCCAGTAACTGCCACGATCCAGGATTCACATTTGTATTGCTTTTTACGTTCAGCAAGGTCAAATGAGGATGCAGAGAATTCAGATTTAGCACCCTAATGCCTTCATAATTTGATATATATATCTTACCGTTGAAGAGAGCTAAATTATAAATCATTTGAGGATTATCATATTTATATAGAGTCCAATTGACATCCGTAGATCTACGGAACTGTAAGCATTCAACGGAAAAACATATGATGATCAACTCTGGCGAAGGAGTAGGTAAAGAAGCAAGGGTGGCATATTGAAACCGATTGGGAGGGCTAGGAAAAAAAAGTTTATGTCCCGTAAAGGGATTCAGAAGCCAAATTTCAGAATCTGAAATCTTTCTCTTGTCTACGATGATCAAGTACCCAAAAGAAACCCCATAAAGCTCTTTGCCAATAAGGCTAGGCAGTAATGCCTTGAACAACCTTTGATCAACAATGCTATAGAAGTAACAAAAATTTTTCGCTCCCAGATGTAAGAAAAGAACTACAAGTGGAGATTGGGATGCCATAAACCCTTGCTTGTTTGCCAAAGCGTACAGCCTCCAAGTTCTACACACACGGGCAAAAAAGAGATAATCAATAGCACCTAACCAATTAGTTATCTGATGAAGTAAAGCCTCAGGAAGCTCCGACCACGGCCTCCAATTATTATTATCTGATGGAGCAAAAACGATCTTTTTCTTCTTACTATTACGCCTACTGTCCCCTTGCAATTCCATGCCTACCTTCGCACAAAGAAAAAATAAAGATTAATGCTTATATATAACACTAAACAAACATCTAATAGATTTAGATTCATAATAGTATTGTATTGTTTATAATTCAGTTTCCCACCACTAGTAGTACGTTAAATATATTATAGAATGAAACATAACTGCACATATGCTATATGTATAGTTGGTCCATTACCCATAGTTGAAAAATATAGGAAATGCAAAATGAAACATATATTTCCTAGAACATGCTTAATACGATGTGAAAGCCATGTTAAAATTGATTATTGAGCTTCATATGCTTTTTCATTCCTAAAGATATTCATTTATATAGAGAATATAGAAAAATATAAGGCAAAAAAAATCACCTTAACGTTTTAGAGTGATGATCTGGTCGCTATAGCTAGCTTGTCTTTGAGAATTTGGTTTCTGTTAGGGTTCTTGCTTTCGGTCACCTACTTATATAGAATTCTAGATACTGCCTTAAAAGTTTCAAAATGAAACGAGAATTAATTAGTGTTTGATAAGTTGGCTTGGAAGTTCAATGAATTTTTCAGCCAAAAGATGGTCATATTTAATCGATCGGTTAACATAACGAAAAGAATGTAGTCAAGCAAAGGTCTAGTGTTTTCGATAAACGAAACGAAAAGTAGTGCAATTAAGGAAATGTTTTGATAAACATAATGTAATTATAATAGTCCTCTCAGTTTCAAATGGTTGTGAGGTTTAATTAATAAGTTGTCACCTCGTTACCCATTACGAGGTTTTGATTTTTGTAAAGATTGTAAACAATAACAAATACTTTAATTTCTTTTCGTTAAACTGAAAAAAATTGTAATTAAGGAATTTTAACTATGTTTATAATTACAATATGCTGCTAATCTCGCAACTTAAACTTTTTTTCTCTTAAACCCCCAACTATTTTGTGCACTGGGAGGTGCCAATTCAGCTATAAGGCTTTTGGCAAATTGATTGGCAATGTAACTACAATGCTTTGGTTTCATCAACCTTTGCACTGTTGCTGCTTTCTTTTTCTTCTTTTGTTTTTCCGTAGCTTTCTTTTCTTTTTTTCTCTGCTTTTTTTTGGGGGTAATATCGTCTTGCCAACTCTTTTATTTTATTATTTTATTTTATTTATATATAAAGCTGTTAGTTAACACAATAAATTATCACAATATTTTTACAATTGTTGATATGTTAATTCCTTATAAGTTAAAATAAAATATCATACTAGAATCATCCACAACAAAAACTAAAGGTACTATGAAAAAAAAGTGCTACATCCACAACATTTTTTGCAACACTTTCACAACATTGTTCATTAGGCATTTTTTTTTTCCCCACAAACCACAGCATGCCAGTTTTGGTTGTGTTGTTTTTGTCTTTTCCTTTAAATATTTATATGTGTATGTACAGTTACACTGACTTAATAAATTCTTACAATATTTTTACAATTATTGACAATTTGCACTGTTCATTGGCTTTTTTTTTTAACAATACGCTGGTTTTGCTTGTGCTTTTAAATATTATATGTGCATAAACAATTACATTGAGGCAACAAATTTTTACAATATTTTCATAATTATTGAGATGTCAATTTTTTAAAGGTCAAAATAAAATAATAAAATGAGAGATTGAGACCAATCACAACTAAAAATAAATGTATTATGAAACTGTTATAACATCTTCTTCTTGTCACAATATTTTCACAATCGCAAGATCTCAATTCCTTATAGATCAAAAAAGAAAAAGAAAAAAAGAAATGCTATGTCCACAACATTTTCACAATAATTTTGTAACAAATTTTATGTGGCAAGGTATTTTTGAAGGATAAATAAATGATATCAGTAGTGGGTTCAATTTAAAACCAATAACAACTGTTATTTATAATTTGTTCTAAAAATGTTATGGATGCAGCATTTCTCTCAAGTAAAATAAAAATATATCTATTCGGATCCTAAAAATAAAAATATTTTGAAATTTTTTTAATATTTTGTTGTATTCTTAGACTTCTTTTTTAGTATATATAGTCAAATTGGATGAGCCAAAATTCACTATACGTTTCACGCATAATTTTCTTGTATTGTCTTTTTTTTTTTTTTTTTTTTTTTTTTTAATGCATAATTTTAAAACCAGTAATAATATTTTACTTAAATTTTTTTGTGAAAATACTGTGGACATAAAAATTAAATAATAAAATATCAAGCTGGGACCTACCATAGCTGGAAATAAAAAATATTACGAAAATGTTGTGACGTTTTGTTATATTCCGAAATTTCTTTTTTGTGTGACATTTTGTTGTGTTCCTAGGCTTCTTTTTTTGTTATTCAAATTTAGTAAGCCAATTTAGGCACAATTTTCTTCAGTTGGCTTTTTATTTTATTTTTAAATGCATGGTTAAAAGTGGTTAGCCCAATTTAAAACCAGTAGTAATTTATCACCCAAGATTTATTATGAAAATATTGTGGATGTAACATTACTTTAAAATAAAATAATAAAATATCAGAATAGGACCCACCATAGCTAGAAATAAAGGTACTGTAAACATATCGTGACTTTTTGTTATGTTTCTAGACTTCTTTTTTGGTTTATTCAATTTGTTGAACTAAAATTCATTGTTTAATGCATAAGTTTTTTAGGTTGATTTTTTTTAACACATTGTTTCAAGTTTTTAAAAATTAAAAAACAAAAAAACACAGACACGCATATTGTTTTACACACACATAACACACACACACACACAAATTGACAAAATAACACTTTCCTCCTTTATGTTCGGGGTAGTTGCATTCCCTCCTAAACTAAAGTTGAATAATTTTATCATTTATATTTTGTAAATGAGCATATGCTCCTATTGTTTCTCTTTTAGTTAAACCCTAACAAAATCTTATAATTCCTAAAATATTCCATTGTGCAATGTCTAATATACTCCTAATAAATTTTAATGTCCCAAAAAATTTCTTTGTGTATTTTGAATTTTATGTGGTCTTGGAAAGTTAGAATGATAATATAGAGTGTTCTATTTGTTACCTAGAGAACATTAATTTGTTAGGTTTAAATCTTCTAAACTTATAATTTTATCTAATAAAAATTTTGATGACATATGTCTTTTGTTATTTTGTGCTTTTTTTAATTTATTTTTCTGCTTAAAAGGGTATTCATTAAAAATAGGTAAGCCAAGCAACGTACTTAGACTCATAAAATAAGATAATAAAGAATGAAATATGAATAACAAAATCTTCATTGTAGATGATTGCAAGTATTTAATTTAATGAAGATCTTTAAAAAAAAATTATAGCATATATTATCATTTATTGCAAAAATTTAAATATTGTAGAAAGATAATGACATTCATTATCATTTTTTGTAACTTTTTTGGTGAGTAGATATTACATTTAGTAAATAAGTTCTAAGAAATTGTCATAGTACATAGATATTCAAATAGCTATTTTAAATTTAAGTACATGACTTCATACTTCTTCAACAAAAAAAAAAAAAAATAAAAAAAAATAAAAAAAAATTATATTAATTTTCTCACTAAAGGGCAGCACGTGCAAGGCACGTGCTGCCCATGCTAGTGATTAAAAAAACATGAATATATTAAAGGTATAGATATATTGGATCGACTTTTAAAATTTTTGACAAATATATTAGAACAGCAAAAATTGAAATACTAGCTATTAGATAGTGGACAAGCAAAACAACAAAAAGTATGATAAATCTAGATTAAATTACGTTTTTTTCCACTAAAGTTCTTATTGCTCCTGAAATTAAAAATTCCTTCACATGTTGCTGCTCAAGTCACTTTCTAAGGTTCCTAAAATTAAAAATCTTTAATGTTTTGGTAAATTTTGAAAAAGGTTCATTAATCCTAATATAAACTTGGAGAAGTTACAATTTACCACCTTAAATTATACCTCATATTATACTTTAACTGCATCCCAAATTATGACTCTTATTACACTTTGCGCTCGACACCAACATTAAGCTTACTAGCTTGTAACACCATGTATATGGATGAATACACTTAAAGATATACAATAAGATGCATAATATAATTCCTATATATATAATTTAAATACTATTGATAGTCATTTTTATATTTTGTTAACTCTTTAAAAAATTCTGTAAGGATATTATTAGGTATAAATTGTAAATTTTTTTTTTTATAATTATTGTGAAGCACTTTTTTTTTTTTTTTTTACAATTCATTTATTTTAGACTCTTTGGTTTTTGTACGTAATAACTCACTTGAATGAATATTTATGATGTGATCCCATATTTGATTCTAAAATTAAGAAATAAAACTCTTTAAGAATAGAGAATTTAGGATACATGGCACAAAATTGGAACTTTAATTTGGAATTATAATATGAGTTTCTCTCAACTTTACCTATTATTATATATATATAGATTAAGTATAAAATGTAAATTGTCCATTTTTTTAAATTATTGTGAAGCACTTTTTTTTTTTTTGACAATTCATTTATTTTAGACTCTTTGGTTTTTGTACTTAATAACTCACTTGCATGAATATTTGTGATGTGGTTCCACATTTGATTCTAAAATTAAAAAATAAAACTCTTTAAGAATAAATAATTTAGGAAACATGGCGCAAAATTGAAACTTTAATTTAGAATTCTAATATGAGTTTCTCTTAGTTTTACCTATTATTATATATATAGATTTGGTTTCTATTGCATGCAATAAAAACTTTTATTTATTTATTTTTATTAAATGTGAGAAGGAGGTTATACATGAGAAGGAGGATTTACATATCCAATACATAAAGTACATTTCTTCAACATGATGGTAAAAAATAATGTTATTCCGTTTCGATTCCTATTTCAATTTGTCTATTGGAATGAAACATTTTGGAATTAATCAATTTCAGCATACTGTTTCAAGATTACTGTTAGGTGGCATTTGGTATAGGAAATCCACATTACTCCTAGCATCCAGATTGCATCCAGATTACTAGGAATGTGATGTCTTGCAATCTGGATGCCTAGGAATGTAACTATTTTTATGTTTGGTTTAATTGGAAATCTAATAAGATTCCAAGGAATGTGAGATTATAATGCTTAATTTATTCCTAAGAGTCTTAAATGAATTATTTATTTTTCCCATTCTATTCTTAAATTTGTAAATACAATATCAAGTTTTTTTTAATAAAAAAAAAATCTTCCTCAAAATAAATAATGAAAAAAAAGGTATAAACTATAAATTATGACTCACTAAAACTATAGTCTAACATTTCAAAATTACATACTGCAATACTAAGAGACAAAGTTGTCGCAAAATTAAAGGCCGAATATAATAAAATAAATCATGCCAATTAAAGAAAAAGTTTCAATGAAGCAAACAAATAATTTACACCATTATTTGAATATAGCAACTAGTGGTCAAATAATTTGAACATAGATCCATTAATAATTTGTTAAGCAACAGACACAAAATAGTAAGTTTCAATGAAGCAAACAAATAATTTACACCATTATTTGAATATAGCAACTAGTGGTCAAATAATTTGAACATAGATCCATTAATAATTTGTTAAGCAACAGACACAAAATAGTAAATGTGAATACCTGGCAATAATAAAGGATTCCTTGCAGATTTTTTTTTTTTTTTTTTTCACCTATGAAACCTAAATAGAATTTTGTTAAGGAATATATCAACAGAGTTGTCTATCCTGTTTATATTGTTTTGGCAAGAAGAGATAAAGACAAGGGAAAAGATATTGATGATTTGTTTTATATTTTATCTTATCTTAAATGATAAGGAAAAATAGTTAAAATTGTCAAATTATAAAAAATATAAATTTCTTTAAGCTTGGAAATTTGGATACCTACCTATTTTAAAGGGAATCCACATTCCTAGTTGAGGGGGATATAGATTCTCCTGGCATCTAATTTCCTAGTGTGATTTGCAACCAAACATGAGAATCTTTAAACATTCCTGAGAATCCTAAAACATTACCTCGTACTAGACGACACATTAATATACATATAGACTCACACATGGAGATAAAATGGTGTAAAATATCTCAAATTGTTAAACCTTGCACCACATTTAAAATTCAAATTCTAAAAAACATTTAAAAAATAGGTTAATTGGAAAAAGACATATAACAAGTTTTAAACACTATAATTTATATTTAAAAAAAAATGAACATGTGTGAAGAGACTAATGTATTATTATTTGTTCTAGTATATGTAGAAGCTCGACAAGATCAATGGCATTTTGCTTTTTGTGGGCATCCTGCTTGGATATTTCCAAATGATTACTTCAACTTGCAATCCATTGTATGGAATTGGATCTTAGGCTTTTGGGAGGGTTTGAAATTTATGTGGCTTTTTGGGTGAGTTTGGAAATTATGTTTATAATAATAAATTATCAAGAGCTTGTCAATGCTATAAATCATCAAGAGCTTCTCATCAAAAGCAATCAAACGTTTCCCTAGCTTTTCCATGTCCAATGCTTTCTTGAATTTTATTAAGAAATAAATAATCAAGCCAGAACCTGTGACAATAGCCATAAAAGTAACAATGTACTACCTCAAGGAAAATTATGTCAACAAGAAGAGAATAATCACTTATGGATTTCATCTTACATAAGAGTTTGTACAATTTGCAAGTTAACTATCCACAACCACAAGTTAACCTTGTCCGAAATATACAGAACCCCTCAAACACTTGTCCAAATCCTTCATTCAATACATGAATTGTAGGAATAGTGAATAAGAAGAAATCCTGACTAGTCTTCCACACTGAATGACTGACATGGAAAGTACCAGAATGGTAGAACGCCTGAAGATCGAATATATTTTCTTCGCATGAAAGGTAACCATGAGCACTCGTGATTACTACAATCCAACATTTCCAATAGGATGTGTTAGGTTCTAAAGTCTTAGGATTTTATGTATTTAGAACTCTAATTTGTATTGTTGGCAAACCATGATAAAAACAATGTGTTTAGAAGTGTTTAAGTCTAACTCAAAGTTGTGCATCTATGTAAAGTTGGAATCGAGTTAAAGCAGGAAAGGATTGTGCCTTTTGGCCTGGCTCGATCGATCGAAAGATAGGCTCGATCGATCGAAGCTCGGGTAGAATGTTTTTCTGCAGATTCGTCCAACTCAGCCCTAAGTGTTTTAAAACGTTTTTAGGGTTTCTTATTTGTTCTAAGTATAAAAGGCAAACCCTAGCCACGTTTTAGTGTTGCTCATATTTGCGGTTTGTGTAAATCTCTTGTGAAATCTAGAGGAGCTTTTCTTTACACAAACTTAGGGTTTTCAAGGAAAAGATTTATCTATGCCTTGATGATCAATTTAGTTGCTGCCATTGAAGCTTAAAGAAAACACAAGCAAGTGTGCTTGTATCTGGTGGTGAATCCAAGAAAGGAGTCCGTGGATTCGGAGATTGCATGTGGTCGTGTCAGTAAGTTCTACTAGTTGGTAGCAATAAGAAGTCGAGCATGGGGGCTTGTAAGTCTTATTGTATGAACTTCGATTCTTTCAAGAGTATGGATTCAATTTTACCTTGAGGATAGCTAGGTCAAATCCTCTCCAGGTTTTTATCGGTTTGGTTTCCTGGGTGATTATATCTTGTGTTATTTATTTTCTGCTGCTTTGCATGATTTGATCTTTATTATTGTGATAACCTAGACTTGTTTAATTGGACTAAGTAACAACTTGGCTAATTACCTAGGTTTAATCAATTGTTTAAGGGGTCTAAAAACTATTAAGTGGTATCAGAGTGGGTAGCTCTTTTGTTATTGATCCTTTGATCACTGAGTTGATCCTTGACCCCTTTGTTATGGACTTTTGGAAATTCTTTTTGCTTATTCATCAACTTGCTTACTTTCCGTATTTGTCTCTTGTTGAGTTTGTTAAATCTTTCCTTGAACATCTTGGTCTTATCATATGTGGTAATAATTATTTGTGTTATACTGTCTTAACCGCCTTAAAGGCACGTGATTCTTGTCTTTGGTATTTGGATAGTGGTTGTTCCAGGCATATGACAGGAAACAAAGGATTATTCAAGACCCTCTTTGAAGGAAAGATTGGGACAGTCACTTTTGGAGATGGAAGCAAATCTGTCATCAGAGGCATTGGAACTGTGGACATCCCAGGGTTACCGGTCTTTGAAGATGTTTGGTATGTTGATGGACTGAAGACAAATTTACTCAACATCAGTCAGATTTGTGACAATGGACTAAATGTTCTCTTCACTAAGTATGAATGTGAGATACTTGATGGAGGAGGTGACTGTATGTGTGTTGGTGTACGGACAGCGGACAACTATTATGGATTGACACCAAGCATAAGCAACAAGTGTTTTAGTGCAAAGATTGATCAAGTTGATTTGTGGCATCAACGGCTGGGGTATGCAAGTCATAAGCAGTTAGAAAAGATTTCAAAATGTGATGCTGTTGTTGGTTTACCTAAGTTTGAGAAGATAGATAAGTGCATATGTGGACCATGTCAGATAGGTAAACAGATAAAATCTAAACATCCGTCTGTGGCTAGTGTTCAAACTTCAAGACCTTTGGAGTTACTGCACATTGATCTTATGAGTCCTGCTCGAGTTCAGAGTTTGGGAGGAAAGAAATATATTCTAGTGGTTGTGGATGACTTTACCAGATATACTTGGGTTGTGCTTTTGAAAGATAAAGCTGAGGCTCCTGAGAAGATGATACATCTGTGTAAGAAATTGCAAGTTTAAAAAGATACAGTGGTAGCCAGAATCAGAAGTGACCATGGAAGAGAATTTGAGAATACCAGGCTAGCTACCTTCTGCAATGAACAGGGCACACATCAAGAATTTTCATCACCTAAGACACCGCAACAAAATGGAATAGTTGAACGGAAAAATAGGGTCGTTCAAGAGATGGCATGTGTCATGTTGCACAATAAAAAAATTGCCAAAATCTTTCTGGGGAGAAGCAGTTAACACTGTTTGCCATACACTCAACCGGGTGTATTTCAGACCTGATTCCAAGGAGACTCCTTATGAACTCTGGAGAGGAAAGAAGCCGGTCGTTAAGTATTTCAGGATATTTGGTAGTGATTGTTACATTCTACGTGATAGAGAGCACCTAGAGAAATTTGATGCTAAGAGTGACAAGAGATATTTTCTAAGGTACTCCTCTACTAGTAGAGCATATAGAGTGTATAATCTGAGAACCAAAACTGTCATGGAATCGTCAAATGTTGTAATCAATGATGAAGTATGTCCAGAAGCACATCCAGAAAGTACTACTCAGGTTCAAGATAAGCTTATGGAGGTTAATGACTCTCTTCCTGTTAATTATGTTGGGAAACATAGTGATGAGGAGCTAATGGTGTTGAATGATGCAATTTTTATGCCATCAAGTCCTGAACCATCCACTCTAGTTCATGAGACTCAACAAGTTCAACATGAGTTTAGTCCTTCATCAGAACAGAGAGGTACATCCACATCTCTAGTTAAAGGTCCTTCCTCTAGAGTAAGGCTTAATCATCCCTCCTCAAATATATTGGGAAGTCTGAATGACAACATGAGATTAAGGTCAAAAGCCTTAAGTGTAATTATACACTCATGCTATCTGTCCCAATTTGAACCGAAAAAGGTAGATGAGGCACTTCAAGATGCTGATTGGGTAAACTCTATGCATGAAGAATTTCATCAATTTGTTCGGAATGATGTGTGGGAATTAATTCCTAGACCAAAGGGTGTCAATGTAATTGGAACTAAATGGATCTTCAAGAACAAGTCAGATGAACATGGCACTGTTATCAGAAATAAATCAAGACTTGTTGCTCAAGGTTACACATAAGTGGAAGGGATTGACTTTGATGAGACCTTTGCTCCGGTAGCAAGATTGGAATCCATTAGGATATTGTTGGCTATAGCTAGTCATCTGAACTTCAAGCTATATCAAATGGATGTCAAAAGTGCTTTCTTGAATGGAATGCTGCAAGAAGAAGTTTATGTTGAACAATCTAAAGGATTTGTTGACCCTCACAGACCGAATGATGTTTATAAGTTGAAGAGAGCACTGTATGGTTTGAAACAAGCTCCACGGGCTTGGTATGATAAATTGACTGCATATCTTACTGGGCATGGCTTCAAAAGGGGATTTGCAGGCACTACTCTTTTCATAAGAAAGGATAAGAACAATTTTGTTGTAGCTCAAATTTATGTAGATGATATTGTTTTTGGTGCTACTAATGACTCTTTTGCTCATTCTTTTGCAGATGAAATGAAGGCGATGTTTGAAATGAGTATGGTTGGTGAACTAACTTATTTCTTGGGATTACAGGTGAAGCAAACGGATTCAGGGATCTACATCAACCAAGCAAAATATGCAAAGAATCTAGTCAAGAGATTTGGACTGGACAATGCTGTCCATGCTAGACCACCAATGGCCGCCAATGCAAAATTAACAAATGATCCATCAGGTGAGTCTATTGATGTTACATTATACAAAAGTATGATTGGATGTTTGTTATATTTGACTGCTAGTCGACCTGATATTGCATTTAATGTTGGTGTTTGTTCTAGATTTCAATCTAATCCTAAAGTTTTACACTTAAATGCTGTCAAAAGAATAATTAAATATGTTGCTGGAACTTGTGATTATGGATTATTTTATAGTAAAGAGTCTAATCTGTCTTTTGTTGGTTTTTCTGATTCTGATTGGGCTGGTAATGCAGATGATAGAAAAAGCACCATTGGTGGATGTTTTTATGTTGGTGCTAATATTGTTGCTTGGATGAGCAAAAAGCAAAATTCTGTGTCCTTGTCTACTGCCGAGGCAGAATATATTGCTGCTGGAAGTTGTTGCTCACAACTTCTTTGGATGAAAAAGGTTTTAACTGATTATGGGATATCCCAAGATACCATAGTGGTTTACTGTGATAACTCTAGTGCTATTGACATATCTAAGAACCCTGTTCAACATTCTAAGACTAAGCACATAGAGATTAGGTATCACTTCATTAGGGATCTTGTTGAAAGAAAGATTGTGTCTCTTGAGTATATTCCTACTGAACGTCAGAATGCCGACATTTTCACTAAACCTCTTGATAGAAGTAAGTTTAAGACTCTTCGTTAAGTAATTAGTGTGATTCTGTGTCCCTGATCTGTCTTGATCTTCTTGGTCCTTGTGCTTCATTGCTCTACCCTTTGTGACCATTGTTCTTTGGTTTTGTTTTGTTTTGTTTTGTTTTGTTTTTTTTTTTTTTTTTTTTTTTTTTTTTAAATTTTAAAAAAAAAGTAAGAAAAAGGAAGCACATTTTGTTTTGTACTATTCTTCTTGGTTTTTGAGAACAAGGTTAGTCAATTTATTTTCACATAACATGTCTTTTGTACCTTATTTAGCTTTGATGAGCTTATTTATTACACTTTACTAGTTGAAACTTTGTAGTGTATGTTGTGTGGGAAAGATGTTTATGGTTTTTGATTACTATGTCTTAATCTTGAAATCACATGTTTTTAAATGTTTGACTTGAACTTCTAGAGAAAGACATAAATAACCATCTCACCACTGCTCACTAGCCAATCATGAACACCTTAGTGCATATCATAAGATTTTGTGCTCAAGAAAGTGTAGCACATGCACAAAAAGAACATAAGGTGAAGCCTCGGGTTAAATTGCTTAATTCTTAAGATCAAAATTGGTGTGTACTATTAGGCTTGATGCCAAACTCACATAACTTAAAATTGGTATGTATATTATGAGGCATAAATTCAAGAAACTTACATGATTGCAAGCTTATGATCTAGGAGATGTGAGAGTTATATGATGTAACTCTTTAGGTGATAGTCCCTTTTAAATTCTTTGTGATGAATTTTGTAGACTTTGTGATTGATTGCTATTCACATATCACCTCACATGTATCTCAAGCTTTTGCTAGTTGCACACACTACACGAGTTACTCTTTGCTAAACATTGCATATGTTATTGTGTGTGTTTATGGTCTGACCAACCAAGTTTTACAAATACTTTGAATTTTGTGCAAAATTAATTTGTTGCTTCAAAATTTGTGGAGAATGCAAGAAATTTTGTTTTTGGGAATTTGGGCTTAAAATTCTTGTTTTGAAAATCATATCATCACATACTCATGCATTTTTGTTCTTAAATTTCAATGCTTTAAGTTAATTCTAAATGTTTTTCAAAAACTGTGTTTTTTCTTCAAAATTTGGTGAGCCTCTGCCTATTTCGATCGATCCATTCTATTTTTCGATCGATCGAAAATTTTTAAATTTGATAGAGAGAGCCTCTGTCTGTTTTGATCGATCGAGGTTGTTTTTCGATCGATCGAAACTCGTGAAACATGTTTTTTAAAAGGTCAGATCGTCTTTTTCAAAAGTTTTTTCAACTTTTCTCTCTCTCCATGTTGGCTAAAGGCTCCACCATCAATTTTTTGTCGTTTTCCTCATGATTTTTGCAAGGTTTTTGTCCTTGAAGGCCGATAAGTCTCTTTTGCCCTTTCTTTTGCATTTTATTTCATGTTTTCATGCATTCTTGTGGGTATTTTTGGCACTTTCAAAATATTGGGGTTTTTGATGATTCGAACCTATTTTGGTGAAATTGATCAATGGGTTTTTGTTCTATGATGCTATAATGATGATTCTTGTAGTTTAATTTGATCAATTTTGTGGTTTTTGAAAAATTGGAAATTCTAGGGTTTGAAATTGATCCGATTTGGGGATTTTTGTCTAATTGGCTTAAATTGATGAAATTGGCTTGACAAATTGATGTGTTTGGTCATTATTTTTGTAATTCTATCATGTGTAATGATCAATTCGTCAATATTTTTCAAATTGATCAAGTGGTTTTCCAAATTTTGGGGTTTTTGTATTAATACCTCAAATGTTCAAACCAATTTTGTGAGTTTGAACCTTTTGGACTTAATTCACTACATTAGAACATGCATCATACCATTTTAATTTGTCATGCATCATATAGACTTTATTTCTATATTTTTTTTGTGCTAACTTGCAGTCTGCCTTTGGTTTTGGTTTTGTGTTTTGTTCTTTTGCTCTGTGTTTTGGTCCTTATCTTAGCACCATGCCTAGGAAAACTAGAGCCAATAGGACCCCTTCCACTTCCTCTGTGTCTCCCTCTAGGGTTGAGTTGTTTAGGAATGATAAGTGTAGAGAAGCCTTTGAGACCTTGAACTGTAAGTGTAAGATATGGGCTGAGCGAGCTGTTGTGTTGGACGAGCTTGATCAGGCCATTAGGGCCAATTTTGAGTCTAGAGGTTGGTTGCCTCTCTTAGAGATAAATCATCCACCCCCGACCGCCCTGATTAGAGAGTTCTTCTTGAACCTCTCTTGCCACATCTATGATTCCAACACCCTTGTTAGGAGTTGGATACGAGGTGTTAAGTTCACCATTACCTCTCAGGTAGTGGCTGAGGCTCTTGGGGTTCCGGTTGTTCGGGAGCCTGACTATCCCTATGATGAGTCACCCTCATTAGATGTAGTCATGTCTTACATCACTGGGTCATCTATCCAGTGGGGTTTTGATCCTCGGATCACATCCGCTGAGCTTACCGAGACTGCTTATCTCTTCTTTAGGATAGCGTGTCATTTGTTGTGGCCTATCTCTCACTTCCACACCATCCCTTTAGAGCGATGTGTGTTTTTGTATGCTTTTGTTTTTGGAGCGTCTATCAGTTTTCCTCACTTGTTCCTTCGTTCTTTGAACGAGGTTCATAGGAGTTCTGCCATAGGGCATGCGCTGATTCATCCTATTTTCATTCATAGGATTTTGTTCTTTTTAGGTTTAGATGATTTTCTGTCTGGTGAGCCTGTTCATGTTATTGCTCCCATAGGTGCCACCTTTCTTCGTCAGAGGGCTACTTAATTGAGAGTTGCTCCTTCTCGTACTAGAGGTGCGTCATCTAGTGGTGTTCCCCCTCCTCCCTCTTCTACAGGTGTTGATGCTGCTGAGACTTCAGGTGCTGCTGCTGATGATGATGTTCCTCCACCGACTGCTACAGATGATTCAGACATTCGTTGCACGTTGGATCATGTCTTGACTGTTCAGGCGGCTCATAGACAGATTTTAGTGGACATGCTCGATGAGATCCGTGCCTTGCGTGCGGAGTTGGCGCAGTTTAGACCACCTCCCTTTTGATGATGGATTCTGTTTGCCCTTTGACATTCCGTCACAAAAAGGGGGAGTACTTTGCAGAGTTTTTGTTTTCAGGGGGAGTTTATTTGTTTTTGGTTGGAGCTTGTGGAGTTTAGATTGTATCTAGGTGCTTCACTTTGTACTTTACATTTTTAGCTCTTGCCATGTTTTTGATGGGATATTCATGTTAGGGGGAGTTTTATGTTTTGTTGGTACTTTATATGTTTCTTGTTTCAAACTGCTTAATGATTTATATTTATGAGTTATTCATTGATATTTGTCTTTATTTGTGTGTTGTTTGAAATCAAGAAGTTATTTTGTTTACTTGTACTGTTTCCACACATGCGGTTATGCATTTTGTTTAGTGTTTTAGGAAATATACAGGTTGATTCAATTGAGTTGCTGTCTACACTTGCAACTGATGGATAGTAGTTAGGATTAAATTTGTTTTATGAGCATTATTTTGTAAAGGGCTTTTTTATTTTGTAAACTTTGAGCTTCTAGTTGTGTTTTGTCACGGATTGCCAAAGGGGGAGTTTGTTAGGTTCTAAAGTCTTAGGATTTTATGTATTTAGAACTCTAATTTGTATTGTTGGCAAACCATGATCAAAACAATGTGTTTAGAAGTGTTTAAGTCTAGCTCAAAGTTGTGCATCTATGTAAAGTTGGAATCGAGTTAAAGCAGGAAAGGATTATGCCTTTCGGCCAGGCTCGATCGATCGAAAGACAGGCTTGATCGATCGAAGCTCGGGCAGAATGTTTTTCTGCAGATTCGTCCAACTCAACCCTAAGTGTTTTAAAACGTTTTTAGAGTTTCTTATTTGTTCTAAGTATAAAAGGCAAACCCTAACCACGTTTTAAGGTTGCTTATATTTGCGGTTTGTGTAAATCTCTTATGAGATCTAGAGGAGCTTTCCTTTACACAAACTTAGGGTTTTCAAGGAGAAGATTTATCTACGCCTTGATGATCAATCCAGTTGCTGCCATTGAAGCTTAAAGAAAACACAAGCGGGTGTGCTTATATCTGGTGGTGAATCCAAGAAAGAAGGAGTCCGTGGATTTGGTGCTTGCACGTGGTCGTGTCAGTAAGTTCTACTGGTTGGTAGCAATAAGAAGTTAAGCGTGGGGGCTTGTAAGTCTTATTGTATGAACTTCGATTCTTTCAAGATAGTGGATTCAAGTTTACCTTGAGGATAACTAGGTCAAATCCTCCCCAGGTTTTTATCGGTTTGGTTTCCTAGGTGATCATATCTTGTATTATTTATTTTCCGCTGCTTTGCATGATTTGATTTTTATTATTGTGATAACCTAGACTTGTTTAATTGGACTAAGTAACAACTTGACTAATTACTTAGGTTTAATCAATTGTTTAAGGGGTCTAAAAACTATCAGGATGTAATCGCCCTCTAATCCAAAACTATAGGTGAAATTAGATGATTGTTGACTATCATTTGATCTGGTTATGCTGCTAAATCTTGAGTTCTTACTAAAGCCAAGAAACAAAGCTTGATCTTTGAAGTTACTCATCTTCACCCATTCCATCTTCAGAAAATTTAGCTCATAAACTTCAAAATTACTTCCACTTTTATCAATCAACAGGAGCTTTTGATCATAACCCAATAAACACGGTTCACCTTTCAAATTTGCAATGCATTCTACTTCTAGAGGGGTCATATTAGGAGGTGAGTTCAGATTTAGTACCCTAATTTTTCCATGACTAGATATAACACATATCTTACCATTGGAGATAGCTCCATTAGCAATTGTCCATGGGGGCATTAATAGGACTGCTACGTAATTTGTCATTGTAATGAAATGCAGTCCATTTGGCATCTGTAGATCTACAAAAACGTATCTTTAAGCAAAATCTGCAAAGAGCTATGATTACAAACTCTAGCAAAGGCGTACCTAAAGAAGCAAGGATTAAACGACAACAAGGTGTTAGTATAAAAGATGAGATTAAATTCTATAAAGATGCAGTATAAAACCCATATTTTATCCCTCCAATTCCAACATATCACATCATCGTATCATATATTTAAGAATAAGCATTACCATATCCAATCAATTCTAATTACCATATACTAAATACAACCAAATTGAAATTTTATTAAAATGTTATCCGATGTGGTAGAATGTATTGAATTTAAGTAAAATGATGATATGGTAATCTCTTATTGGATGGTGTAAAACATGGGTTTTACACCCAATCCTAACCAAATTTGAACTCATAAAAGATGTAGGAAAATGGAGTTCATGCTTGGTAAAAGGATTCAAAAGCCAAATATAAAGCCATATCTACAATTTGTCATTTTGAATTTTATATTTGCACTCACATAACCAATAAAGCTAAGACTTCTAGGGCCTTTTACATGGGAAGAGAGTTTAGCCTCAACACCATTAAAGGTGTTTGACAAAATGTTTGATAGAAATTACTTCAATTATTTTCTTTTATATGTTCTCATCTATTCATGTAGTGAGTAATGAGGTTTTCCACTATTTTAATAGTCATAGATTACAATATGAACATTTGGTGAATATATCTGTAAATTTCTATAATTTGGTTTTTTGTTTCATGTTGTTATTAGCTCTAGAGAGATGGATGAGGGTTATGATTCCCATGTATAATCTATTAAAAAATTAAAGTGAATCATTAGGGCGTTGATGTTGATCGTTTACTCAAATTTTGTTGCTTAATAATTTATAATCAAAATAATTGATAATCAAGTAGATAGTTTAGTTATTTTTTTTTTTCATTCTAATAATATCTGTAATTTTTTTTTTAATTCTAATAAATATTATGGATGATATATTTATACTAGCCTCATCACACACGCTTTATGCGTGCGATGAGGCTTTAAATTTTTTTTTTTGATAAATTTGTTTTAAAGACATAGATTAATAGAAGAGTGTTTTATTTTGTAGAAATTTTAAGTGTAGTTTGAGATATATATTTATTATCTTCAATGAGAATATCATAATAAATGAAAGAAAAAAAAAGTACTGCAAAAGTAAATAAGGGAAATGAAGAAGAACAAAATAAATAAAAACTCTCAAAACTCCTATCTAAATGATAAGTTCAACACATAAATGGTAGGGTTGATGAATAAGAAGAAATCCAAACTAGCCTTCACAGAGCGAATCCACATGACAAGACTGATTCGGAAAATACTAGAATTTATTATAATTAGGGGATATGGAACGTTCTCCTTGCAAGATTGGGAAAGTCTGGGCGCATCTACCATCAAAGAAGTACTCCACAGAGTAGTCAGAATCATATTTCCAAATTCTTTATATGCAATTATTAGAAGGCGAGATCCCAATAGCTTCCCAGCTTGTTATTTTGCTAATTCCTGAAAACTTATTTTTGAAGTCCTGGAACAATACTAGATCTCCCAAGTTAGGAATCCTCACCAACTCCATCTTCAAAAAATTTAGCTCATAAACTTCATAATCAATATATACATATATCATAAGGAGCTGTTTATCAAAACAAAGTAACTGCCTCCATCCAGGTAATTAACAAATTTGAATTGCACTTTACTTTCAGCAAGGTCATATGAGGATGCAGAGAATTCAGATTTAGTACCCTAATGTCATACTTATTTGATATATATATCTTACCGTTGAAGATAGCTAATCTATAAATCTTATAAGGCTTATCATATTTATATAGAGCCTAATTGACATCTTTGGATTTACGGAAGTGTAAGCATTGACTAGAAAAACATATGATTATGAACTCTGGCAAAGGAGTAGCTAAGGAAGCAAGGGTGGCATATTGAAAACGATTAGGAGGGCAAAGAAAACAAAGTTCATGTCTTGTAAAGGGATTCAGAAGCCAAATTTGTGAATCTGGCATCTTCTTTTTCTTGTCTACAGGGCAGCCTAACAAATTTTGAGGCCTAAAGCGATATATTTAAATGGGGCCTTTTTGATATTACTTAACTAATGTTTAACTAGTTTTTAATATCATAATTTTTTTATTAAAAAAAAATCCATTTTTTTTTTTTATCTTGTAATATGCTCTTTTTTTTTTTTTTTTTTTTTTTTTTTTTTTTTTTTTTTTTAAGAAATGCCAAAACTATAAAAAAAATTTATTACAAAAAACTTATAAACGATGTAGTAATGAATGTAATTAGTAACACTTCAAGAAGATAATAAATAAGTATTTGAATGAATGATGTTAGAGATATTATAAATTTTACAACATAAGGCTTATAAAGATGTATCATCAATCACAAAAAGTAATTTAAAAATGTATTTAATAGGTTGTTGAAGTCTACAAATCATATTAATTGTCACATCAGTTTGTAAAGGTTTTGAAGTAAAATTTATAGTATTTCTAGCATTTACCTATCTGAATTATTTTTTGTGAATAGTGACACATATTTGTAAGCCTTATATATTTAAAGTTGTATTATTTCTAACATTACTCAATTCTTCGTAACTTCTTAAAAGTAGAGGAAAAGAACTATAAGTAACTTCTTATTGAACCACCTTTGATCAACAATGCTATAGAAGTAACAAAATTTCTTCGGTCCCCGTGATAAGAAAAGAACTATAAGTGGAGGTTGGGATGCCATAAACCCTTGCTTGTTTGCCAAAGCGTACAGCCTCCAAGTTCTACACACACAAGCAAAAAGGAGATAATCTATAGCACCTAACCACTTGGTTATCTGATGAAGCAAATCCTTAGGGAGCTTCAACCATGGCCAATTATTATTATCCATCATGAAAGCTCGGATTTCTATTACCACACGAGCTTGTTCAGACACCCAATTAAAAGCTAGGGTTGGATTGCTTTTACTCTAACTTAAACTAAGTGCGGAATAAGAGTAAATAAGCGCAATAAATCGACAACTCTACCCTAAGCCATATTCATTATCAACAATAAAATGAAAGCTTAAAATGTAGGGAATAAGGATGCAAACACAAGATAACACCGAAACATGTTATTGAAGAGAAAACCCAAAAACTCGGTGAAAAATCTCTCTGTGACCCTCCAAGTTGAAATCGATCCGCTAGAGAATAAAGTTGAAGTACATGAATAACAAAAGACCCTCTAAGCCTAGTTTACCCCATGTACTTGAGCTCTCTAAGCTCCTGCTATCAATTGACTTCTTGGAACCTAGTCTTATTTAGCTTTCTGGATCCTGTAATTTAGCCCGATTGCATCCGCCAATGAATGACACCTTCCAATACTTCCCAACAGCACCAAAATCTCACTTTACACTCAGTATGAGTGTGTTAAGTGTTTGGGCTAGCAACCTCTCAAAGATATAGAAATGGAGAGGTAGGAGTTGAGAAAAACCACAAGGAAATGTGTAAATGATTGTGGGTATAACAATATCTAACTTTCAAGTGTATTTTCTAGGGTTTTCTCTTTGAAAAGCACTTTCTACAATTTGTGGGTATTGAGGGTATATATAGTGTTGGTAAAGACTTGGTAAAGCAAAACACAACTTTTTGCCAAACAAAACCTTTTGCGGGTCCATCGCGGGTTGGCCTTACCCACGAGACAGTTACAAAAAATACAACCTAGCATGACTCTTCATCTTCCAGTCATGTGTTCTACACGTGGCTCTTTTCATGGGTTGCTTCTCGCGAGACAGTCGCGAAATCCTTTTGATCAATTTTTGAAGCTTGATTTTTCACCAATTTCTTACACTCATCCCTTACAATTAAACCCACATACATACAGGGAAAATGATTGAAGAAAATACAATCAAATTTGGCATGGAATTAAATCTAACACAATATAGTCAGAAATCACAACTTTACACCATATATATTTTTCTTCTTACTTCTATGCCTACGACTGCCCCCTTGCAATTCCATGCCTACTTTCGTACAAAGAAAAAAAAAAGATTAATGCTTATATATAACACTAAACAAACATACAATATAATTAGATTCATAATAGTAGTGCAATATGTGTGTGTATGTGTATATATATATATATATATATATATTACAATGAAACATAACTGCACATGTACATATGCTATATATACTTGGGCCATTTCATAGAAAAATATAGGAAATGCAAAATGAAACATATATCGATTCCTAGAATAACATGCTTAGTACGATGTAAAAGCTATATTAAAATTGATTATTGAGCTTCGTATGATAATTCATTCCTAAAGACATTCATTTAGTGTATATAGAAAATCTAAGGGCAAAGAAAATCAGGTTGGTATAGCTAGCTTGTCTTTCGGTCACCTACATATAGATACTGCCTTAAAAGTTTCAAAATGAAACGGGAATTAATTAGGGTTTGATAAGTTAGTTGGGAATTCAGCAAAAAAAAAAAAAAAAAAAGGTTAGTTGGGAAGTTCAGTGAATTTTTCAGCCAAAATATGGTCAAACTTTTAGATAAACGAAACGAATAATAATGCAATTAAGGAAATTTTTCGATAAACATAACGTAATTGTTATAGTCCTCTCCGTTTCAAATGGCTGTGAGGTTTAATAATTTATCATCTCAGCTACCCATTATGACGCTTTGATTTTTGTAAACAATAACAAATAGTCTAATTTTTTCGATAAACGAAAAAAGTGTAATTAAGGAATTTTAACTAAGTTTCTTGTCCAATTTTGTTTGTTCAGCTTATAATCAAAAATAAAAAAGTCACCCAACTAAATCACAAAAATGCACCTAAGACCATGAGAATCCCTAGTCCCAATTAATTGTGAGAAAAAAACGAAGAAGGGGAGGATAGGAGAATGACTGAAGAACTTGAGTTGCCCAGGCAACGACAACAGCTACCCACCCATCCGAAGGTGAGGCAACCCACCCATCCAACGGCAAACGACCAAGCTCAAAAATCCATTAATCATTGGGTTTCAGGGTTTTGATGATTTTTTCTGTTTCTTTTGTTTAGTCTGGGCTTTTTATTTTTTATTTGTTCTATAATTCCATTGCCTACTAAGCTAAGAAAACATTGGAGATGAAAGGTATTTTCTTTTGTTTAGGTAGTATGGTTTTGAAGAAAATTTTGGGCTGGTGTTTAATTTTATGTTCTTTGTTTTTGTTGTGTATGCCAACCCCTCTCAAACAAAGGACGTGAATTGGGATCCAAAGAATTGGACATCCTAGCATTATTAGCAATGTCCGATTCTCAAAATGGAATGGTATTTGGGTTGAAGTTATGATTCTCAATGTCCATCTAAAGAGCCTGTGAAAATGAATAAAAATACATAACAAATTTTAAAAAGAGAGAAAGAATAGATTTTGATACGTGTTTGTACATACCCACTTGAAGGAGTTTGAGTGAAAAATTCAAAATCAATCTCAACTTCCATGGCCAAATCATTCTTCAAGTAAAACAAAATAAATCGTAATAATTTCATTGAAATTCTAGGGAGCCAAACATGAAGTTAGTAAGGATAGGAGAGAGTCTTGGTGCCGCAAGAAGAGAGATCGTGAGGATGAGAGAGAGGAGTTGGAGATGAGTTTGGCTGGTCGTGGGATTTCATGTGTCTCAGTTTTAATTTAGTTTTTTTTTTTTTTTTTTTTTGAATGTGGTGGGCAAGGCTGAGGACGTAGGAGATTCAAATGATTTACCGAACAACAGATCTAATTATTAAAAAGAAGTATATGGGGTACAAGGCTCCACCAAATCCCAAGATTAGGCATAAAAAGAGTACAAACCTGATGTCGGTGATATAGGAGTAGTTGATCGCATCAAGTAGAGAAAAGGATGGAATTCGAGAGGACCCTTTAAGAGGATCTTGTAACCCTATAATACGATCCGGAGATTGAATAAAGGTTGCCTTAGATGGGAAATACTATGCATCATAAAAGGTGTGAAAAAGGCGGAATATGCCATTGGATCAGCAAGGGTGTGATTTAGATGGATCAAGAGAAGATCAGGTCTGTTGTGGACTAGGAAGTGCCGAAGAAGGAGAGAGTAGGCAGCAGTTTGTGAAGCTAGATGCTCGAAGCCATTTTAGATACGACAAGATAGCTTAGGAAGAGTAGAAAGTTGCCACAACCAGGGGGGGGGGGGTTGTTTGCTTTATAGGAATAGGAAGCCAAAAAACGTGAGCCTTTTTACAAACTTCTTAAAGGGGGAGAGCGCCGGGGCGGCGTCAAGGAAAACGTCATGACGCCATCAGTTTGGAGCGCGAGGCCGGCAGAGCTTGCTGCAAAGGAGATAAGAAAAGGCTCCGTAGAGGAGATCCGGTAACTATTATGAATGTGGAGGAGTGGGGCATTTTGATCGTTACTATCCCAATGTTCAAACGCACGAATGCTGCTGGGGGAGTGTAGAATAGACCAGCTGAAGATGGAAGAGTGAACGTTGTGGAGCCTAGAGCTCGGGAAGCTCTAAAGGTAAGTCCAAGTCGGAAACATAGCGGGGGTTCTGAAGCTTAGGAGAGGAGACAATTTCGCTGTCGTTAGATTGTGCGACAACATGAGCCAACGTCAACAGAAAGGAGGAGACGGAAGAATGTATTCCGAATCTATGTCGGAATTGGCCAGTGCAAAGATGATCATTGATGCCAGGAGTTCGGATAACATAGTGTCCACGGAGATGGTGGATCAGTTAGGGCTTCCACCCTTTTAAGTAAAGGCCTTATCCAAAGCCCTGCCCTATCGAATCAGACCAAAAAGTGCATAACCAGATTGGAAGCATGGAGGTTAATTCGCAATGGGCTAACTCACCCAGCCATGATGCATGATAGAAGAGAGTGAGCACAAAATGGAGTTTCCCTCTTGGGTGAGGCTCACGTTCGGAAAGAATCTTTTTCAAGACTTTCCACCTATGTTGAACTTTCCTGTGCATTCCAAAATGCGGCATAGCGAGCTTCGGTCCTAGCCCGCTTGCTGTCTCCTTTCGATAATCTAGCTTGGTCCTTTCTTTTACACCTTGTGGAAAGTGGAGTGCATAAGCCCTTTTAGAGTTAGAGATAGGCTTTTACTGCTCTCAAAGTGTATCGAAGACCTTGGAGCAGGAATCACTTCGAAGGAGGATTCGGAGTTTCCCCTTCCACCGTTAAACCATGTTTTGCAGTATTGTGCATACAATAAGTAAAGTAATTCATGTCAAGAAGGGGAGTGCGGCTACACTTACTCGAGCTCTTTCCTTCGCTTCTCCCCTGGCTTAAACAAGCCAGTCGCTAAGCCCCCAACCTATCGGTCAGTAGCTGAACCCCCTCTAACGAGCAGGTGAACCACCTCGTGTTGTTAGTTCGCTCTCATGGATCGATTGTGCTACTTTCAACCCTGAGTAGTGGGTATTAGGTGAGGGGATACTTGCAGAACCATTTAATTGTGGAACAAGCTACGCACCTTTGAGTTCTTGGGGCTAGTGATCGGTAGTTTCAGAATGAACGGTAGGATTCATAGGCAAAATGAGGGGGCTACCCCTATTATGCATGAGGGCTAACTGAAGATGCACAGAAAGTCGTGATTGGCAACCTCGCAGCACAAAGTCAATCAAAAAGGCAAGTGAAATCAGCTAAATCCACATAGGATAATACATCGGAAACGAGTTAAGAGTCGAACTAGGATTTTATCATTCCTCCTTGGCTGGTGGGAACTGTTGGACCATTGGCTTCTTAGCCGACGTAAGACCTTCATCCGGCAGCAAAAAGCTGTCCCTTTGGAGCAGCTCAAACTTATTCCGAGTATGAAGAAGCCGGAGTGCACCACATAGAGGAGAACTCTACTGGCATTTAGTTTTTTACATTCAAAGGATAACGGCACAGACTAAATTTACATAGCACTGAAAATGTTAGGGACCAAATTAACTCAATTGAAAGGTTATGAACCAATTTGAAATATGGTGTAAATGAAAGGGACCAGTTTTGTAATTTATCCTAAAATCTAACCTTTTAAAATACTCCACACGTTTCTTTCAAAAAAAAAAAATAAAAATGAAGTTTTAAAATTTTGCTTACTTAAAAATGATTAAATATGATTAAAAAGAACATGAATATATTAAAGGTATTGATATATTGGCTTGACTTTTAAAATTTGACAAATATTAGAACAGCAAAAATTGAAATACTACTAGACAATAAATAAGTAAAAACTGATTGGTGTTTTGGTTTGATGATAAAAAGTTACCATCAGGAGTAGATGCCATAGGTTGAAATTCTCTTAAAAAAGACCAAGAGTATGATAAATCTAGATTAAATTATGTTTTTTTTCCTAAAGTTGTTTTTGCTCCTGAAATTAAAAATCCCTTCACATGTTGCTGCCCAATAAGTCACTTTCTACGGTTCCCAAAATTAAAAATCTTCAATGTTTTGGTAAATTTTGAAAAAAGTTTTTTAATCCAATATAAATTTGGGGAAATTACAATTTACTAGGTTAATTTAAATTATAGTACCTCATATTACACTTTAATTGCACCATAAATTATGACCCCTATTACATTCTACACCCGACACTGACACTAAGTTTGTTGTTAAATTATATTGAAATTCAAGTTGGGGTACAATGTGTAATAACAATCATAGTTTGAGGTACAAAACATGCATTCAAAAAATTTAGGCTACAAAATGTAAGAAAGGGTATAATATACGGTGGTAAAGTGTAATCAAGGCCAAACTAATAATAGAGACAACCAAACAACTAAATAATTATTACAAAAGAATAGAAAATGCAATAAAATAACTCAATGATGATTACAATAGAATAACTATTCCATTCCCAAAATTATTCCTGCATTCCTAACATGGCTAAATGTCTGAAGGGCTGAATGATCTGTACAATGACATGATCTAGGATAATTTGAAGTTCAAGAATCACAACCCCACCCTTCTCTCTAACTCCAATTATTGTTGTTTGTTTACAACAATCAATGGGATATATATTGAACCCTATAACTTGAACCCTTTACAGTCCATATATAATAGAGTTTTAGTCTTCAATAGCCTTTAAAGCTTGTAAGGTTGCAACTTATTAGAATTATGATTAAATGATAAAATTTACCATTTCTTAAAAGCTTAAGTTTGGGGACAATTATTATTTTTATTTTTATTTTTTTAACTTATTAAAGCATAATAATTAGTATTTTTTCACATGTGCCTAAAGCAACTCCTCAACAAACTAGCATTCACCCTATATTGACTTGGATTGAATGCACGTGTGATAAATCCTTTAGCTACCCTAATTGCAGGGAATCAGTGGCAGCGCCACCTTATGGCCAGGGTGGTCCTAGGACCACCCTGACCTTAAAAAAAAAAATTATATACTTTATTTGCTTTTAAAAAAAAAATTTGGGACCACCCTGAATTTTTTTTATGTCAATAAATTTAAATTTTGGTCCATAATTTGAGCAACTTAACAATATATTGGGGTCTTTCAAGTAAAAAGGAAAAACTCAACAAAAAAAAATTGAACTAAAATCTGGAAAAAAAAATTATAATAAAACTACTACAGGCTTGGTAGTGGCTTGATATACTAGCTATTAGATAGTAGACAAGCAAAACAAGATAGAGAGAATAATAAATCTAGATTAAATTACTTTTTTTTTTTTCCTAAAGTTCTTATTGCTCCTGAATTAAAAATCCCTTCACATGTTGCTGCTCAAGTCACTTTCTACAGTTCCTAAAATTAAAAATCTTTAACGTTTTGGTAAATTTTGAAAAAAGTTCTTTAATCCTTATATAAACTTGGGGAAATTACAATTTGCAACCTTAAATTATACCTCATATTATACTTAATTGCATCATAAATTATGACTCCTATTACACTTTGCCCCAAATACCGACATTAAGTTCATTGTTAAATTGTACTAAAATTCAAGTTGGGGTGCAAAGTGTAACAATGATTATAGTTTAGAGCACAAAATGTGCATTCAAAAAATTTATGGTACAAAGTGTTATCGAGAATATACTTTATGGTGATAAAATGTAATTTCCCCAATAAATTATGTAATCAAGCCCAAACTAATAATATATAGAGACAACCAAACAACTAAATGATTATTACAAAAGAATAGAAAATGCAAAAAAATAACTTAACGATGATTACAACATGACTATTCCTGCATCCCAAACATGACTAAATGTCTAAAACTATTCCTGCATTCCAAACATGGCTAAATGTCTAAAGGGTTGAATGATCTATACAACGACATGATCTAGAATAACTTGGATCTTAAGAATCACAACCCCACCCTTCTCTCCCCACCATTCTCTCTACCTCCAAATTATTGTTGTTTGTTTACATCCATCAATGGGATATATATATATATATATATATATTTTGAACCCTATAACTTGAACCCTTCACTGCCCATATATAAAAGAGTTTTAGTCTTCATTAGCCTTTAAAGCTTGTATGGTTATAGCTTATTAAAATTATGGTTAAATGATAAAATTTGCTGTAGGAGCAAAGGCCCCAAATCATGTAATGGGCCTTGGGCCCCATCCGGGACGATTAGCAATGTCTGAGGAGAGGAAATGGATACCAAAAAGATTTCCAACCCAGGTATCATGGATAGGGGGGCGTTTGAAGGACGGTCCGAGGAGGAACGCCTCCTCGGACGTGATGAGTATGGCTCAAACATGCACTCTGTTTGCTAGAAGGACCCACCCCAATAGACATTTGCAGTAGGGATGCATCCCACAGACCCGCAGGAAAGAAGGAAACGTAAGATATCTAAGGAGAGGCTACTGCTACCGCATTAAATGCGTTGCAGCTACTTTTCTAGTCGCATTAATGTGGAGAGGACCTGTGAACAGTGCTGACTTGGCCACCACAACTCACAGAAGGCTGATAGGGGGTGTCCGATGGGACAAGCATTCTAGTAAGGGTCCAGATGATCAACAATTGTAAGACCACGATGGCTTCAAGAAGACTATATAAGAAGGGGAGTCCCCATGAGGAAGGGGACGGAGAAAAAGAAGAGAGAATACTATAGCACTACAAATGACTATAATCTTCAAACAGTGACCGACATACATTCATCTTATCTCCTCGGACTGAGTGCTATGGATACTAACGTGTTTTACTTGTGTTCAACTGTTGTATAGCCCAATACTAACTGTTGTCCTATTCGATAAGACCTAGTTCCACAGCCCACTCTCTACAAATTCATTGTTTCTGGGCTCTTTGGACCAAGACCCCATACCTTTTGGGCTTGGGCCCTGAATTGTGACCCTATAATTGGTACCATCTGTGGGAAGAACTTGTGTCTCAACAAGTGCAACGGTTAAATGTGGAAGGATCAGGTCCACACTGAATGGAGCTCACAGACTTCCAACGGCAGGACAACTTTCTTTACCTCGAACGGGAAAGAGATCAAGACAAGCGACGAGTGGGTAGTGTACATACCTCCCATACGAGCAGAAGCTGTTCAAAGGGGAAAGGTCATGCATCCCAAAAGCGGGACGATAACAGAGCTTTATAGTAGGAAATTGATAACCTGAAGAGGAAGTTGCGTCGAGCGCAGAGAAGGCATCTCTCTTCCAGCCTGGACACCAGCGATGAAGAGGACAACGAATACAGGCGAAGGTCGAGAACTCCACCAAGTGAAACCTTATCCTATGACGAAGAGCAACCTCACAAACGCAGTCACAGAAGTCCATCTTACAAGGGCTTGATAAACAACGCCATGAGCAAAGCCCTGGACCGAATCTCCCAGTCACCCTTCACACGCAAGATAGAGGGGGCTGAACTTCCTTGGCGGTTCCATCAACCTACCTTCACCATATATAACAATCGGATGGACCTCGTAGAGCACGTAAGTCAGTTCAACCAGAGGATGGCCGTCCATTCCAAAGACGAAGCTTTGATGTGTAAAGTATTTCCATCTAGTTTGGGACCGATGGCGATAAGATAGTTTGACGGTCTCAGGCCGAACTCCATAAATTCCTTTAAGCAGCTAACCCAGGCCTTCGACTCTCACTTCATCACAAGCAGTAAGGTTCTTCGACCCTTGGATTCCCTTCTGTCCTTATCCATACGAGAGAGGGAGACCTTAAAGGCCTACTCGGATAGGTATTGGGAAATGTATAATGAGATAGAGGGCGATTATGATGACATTGCCATCAGTACCTTCAAGAAAGGCCTACCAATCGAGCACAGTTTAAGAAAATCCCTGACTGGAAAACCAATCACCAGCCTACGCCAGCTCATGGACCGAATCGACAAGTATAAGAGGGTTGAAGAGGACCAATAGTTGGGTAAGGGTAAAGCGAAGGTTGTCCCTCAGGAGAGGAGGGACTTCAGGTCGGATCGATTTAACAACAACAACCGACCAAGGAGAGACTACACGGAGCAACCTAGATCTACAGGAGCGCAGGTAATCCACGTTGTGTTCCAAGATCCATTACATCAGTTTTTGGAGAAAATCAGGAATGAACCATTCTTCAAATGGCCAAATAGGAAGGCGGGGGACCCTATGAAACGCAACTAGAACCTATACTATCAGTACCACCATGAACCAGGGCACACCACTGAAGACTGCAGGAACCTGAAAAACCACTTGGACCAGCTGGTCCGAGAGGGAAAATTGAGTCATCTCCTGCATCATTCCAGTGGCCGACAAGAACAAACGAACGTTGAGACACGGAGGGACACCTTGAGACCGCCTATAAGCAGGATAAATGTCATTCTCTCCGCTCTCGGAAGGACCGGTTCTCATCCTTCCAGAGTAATGTCGGTGGCCCGACTTCCTACTGAGATTGATAACCGGGAGTCTAAGAAGGCTAAGAGAATGGCCTCACCCATGCTGGGCTTCTCGGATGAGGATAAGGTCGGAACTATCTAACCCCACAATGATGCTCTAGTCATCACGCTCAGGATTGGGGGATATGATGTGAAGAAAGTGTTAGTCGATCAGGGCAGTGCTGTGGAAGTAATGTACCCCGACCTATATAAGGGCCTGAATCTGAAACCCGAAGACTTGACGGCATACGACTCTCCTTTGGTAAGCTTCAAAGGGAAAACCGTTACTCCGAGAGGCCAGATTAGACTGCCCATACAAACAGGCTCGGACATAGTGGAGGTGGACTTCATAGTGGTGGACGCGTACTCACCCTACACAGCCATTGTAGCTAGGCCTTTACTTCATGCCCTAGGGGCTGTTTCCTCTACCCTGGACTAGAAGGTGAAGTACTCGTTGGAAGGTCGGGTCAAAGAAGTTATAGGGGACCAGGCCATGGCTCGACAATGCATGGTGTCCGCCATCTCACGACGGCTAAGTGCCGAAACCTCAACCTCTACCGAGAACGGCTTATAGCAATCAACGACCTTGACCATGACCGGTGGGGGATTAGTCGAGGAGGCAAATTGCGAGGATTTGGAAAAAGTTCCTATGGGCATTGATCCGGAAAGATTCTTTCAAGTCGGCTCGAAATTACCTCCCTAAGAGAAAGCATTGCTAATTCATTTCCTTAGGGAAAATGTGGACGTGTTTGCATGGGATGCTTACGAGGCCCCGGGGGTCGATCCGGACTTCATATGCCACCACCTTAACGTTAATCCATCTATTACGCCCAAGAAGCAACCCCTTCGGCATTTGTTGAATGAGCATGCTAATGCGGTCAAAGAAAAGGTGATGAAACTTGAGAAAGCAGGGGCTATCAAAGAAGTTTTCTATCCTGAGTGGCTGGCCAATACTATAGTGGTGAAGAAGAAGAGCGGAAATGGCGAGTTTGTGTAGACTTCACGGATTTGAATAAAGCCTGCCCAAAAGACCCCTTCCCTATGCCTTAGATAGATCATTTGGTAGACGCAACCGCGGGACATCCTCAGATGAGCTTCTTAGACACCTTTCAAGGATACCATCAAATACCCCTGGCTATAGACGACCAAAAAAAGACAGCTTTTGTCACCCCCATCGAAAACTACCACTATAAAGTGATGCCTTTTGGTTTGAAAAACTCCGGTTCCACCTACTAGAGGATGATGACCAGGATGTTTGAACTGCAAATGGGTAAGAACATTGAAGTCTACATAGATGAAATGGTGGTAAAGAGTAAATTGGTGTCCGAACATGTGAGAGACCTCGGCAACATCTTTGAAATCCTGAGAAGACACAGGCTGCACCTCAATGCGTCTAAGTGTTCATTCGGGGTGGGATCAGGAAAGTTCTTGGGCTATATGGTGACCCACAGAGGTATCGAAGTCAGCCCCGACCAAATTAGAGCTATCCATAACATACAGCCTCCTCAAAATCCCAAGGAGGTCCAAAAGCTTACTAGCATAATTGCTGCTTTGAACTGTTTTATTTCTCATTCGGCGGATAGGTGTAGACCTTTCTTTCTCTTGTTAAACAAGTGGAAAGGGTTCGAATGGACCGAAGAATGTGCCTTGGCCTTTCAACAGCTTAAAGAGTATTTGTCTCGGCCACCCATCATGTCTAGCCCTAAAGCCGATGAAGTTTTGTTCGCTTACATTGTCGTGGCCCTTCATGCAGTAAGCTTAGTGTTGATACGAATGGAAAACAGTGTACAATGGCCTGTCTATTACGTGAGCAAGTCATTACACGAGACTAAGATTCGCTACCTTCCCCTACAAAAGGCCATCCTGGCGGTTGTTCAAGCTACATGAAAGCTCTTCCATTATTTCCAGGCACACACAGTCATTATTCTAACCCAACTCCTGCTCAAGTCTATACTCCGGAGCGCTGATTACACAGGGAGAATTGTTAAATGGGGCACCATTTTGGGCGCCTTTGACATTAAGTACATGCCTCGCACCGCCGTAAAAGGCCAAATCCTCATGGATCTGGTAGCTGAATTTTCTGAACCTTCACTGGAAGAAGAAGGAGGAATGGAAAGCATGGATGAAAAATCGGTTGGCGTAGTCTCTTTGCAAGGGCCCACCTGTTGGAAAGTATACGTCGATGGCGCAACAAATCAAAGGGGCTTTGGGTGGGACTAGTCTTGATTTCCCCCGAGGGGATTACCATTGAAAAATTACTGAGACTAGGCTTCTCGGCCACGAATAACGAGGTAGAGTATGAAGCCCTGCTGAAAGGAATGTCCATGGTCGAGAAATTGGGCGGGAAATCCGTAAACATGTTCTCGGACTCAGGACTTATTATGGGTTAAGTAAATGGGGAATTAGATGTAAGGGATGAAAGAATGCAAGAGTACCTAGACCAAGCTAAATTCCTGCGGTTGCGTTTTGATTCTTTTAGCCTACTACACATATCCAGAAGTGGAAACACCCACGCTGATTCTCTGGCCATGCTGGCCACCTCCTCGGCTCAATGTTTACCTCGGGTTATACTTGTGGAAGATCTACACAGGTCTTCGGTGGTGAAGATGGAAGTGATCCATGTCCATAGCGTCAGAGTGGGGCTTAGCTGGATGGACCCCTTAATACTATTTCTAAAAGAGGATGCCTTACCCAAAGAAAAGAGCGAAGCCGACAAGATTAGAAGAAAGGCTTCTCGATTCTGGCTATCCAAGGACTTGAAACTGTATAAACGCTCATTTTCAGGACCGTACTTGCTCTGCATGCACCCTGACGCCATAGAACTTATCCTGAAGGAGTTGCATGAAGGAATTTGTGGAAGTCATACAGGGGGCAAGTCCTTATCCCATAGAGCCATAACCGAAGGTTACTGGTGGCCAAACATGCAAAAAAGGCACACGAATACGTGAAGAAATGCGACCAATGCCAGATGTTTGCCCCAAATATACATCAACCGGGGGGATCCTCATTCCACTGTCCAGCCCTTGGCCGTTTGCTCAGTGGGGCTTGGATATCGTAGGGCCATTTCCTAAAGCAACGGGGAATAAAAGATATCTGCTCGTCGGCACTGATTACTTCACCAAATGGGTCGAAGCCGAACCACTGGCAAATATCAGAGATGTGGATGCCAAGAAGTTTGTTTGGAGAAACATTGTCATTAGGTCCGGAGTCCCTTATACCCTAATCTCGAACAACGGTCTTTAGTTCGATAGTAAGGCTTTCAGAAGGTACTGCAGCGAGTTGAGAATTGCGAATAGATACTCCACACCGGCTTACCCCCAGGGGAATGGGTAAGCCGAAGCCGTTAAGAAGGTCATAGTAAATGGGCTAAAGAAGAGGTTAGATGACGCAAAGGGAAGATGGGTGGAAGAGCTTCCACATGTCCTGTGGACATATCGAACCACACCCTGCAGATCAATGGGGGAGACCCCCTTTTTGAGGACCTATGGGGCCGAGGTTGTCATTCCGCTAGAAACGAACTTTCCAACACTGAAAACCAGTTCATTCTGTCCCAGCGGCAACAATGAGCTACTGGAGAAGAGTTTAGACCTTATCGAGGAGAGAAGGGAAAGGGCAATGGTCCAACTCGTCTACTACCAACACAAGCTTAAGCAAGGTTATGACGCCAAGGTAAAGCTAAGGCCATTAGCACCTGGGGACCTGGTATTAAGAAAAGTTCTGGGCACTATAAAAAGTATCACATGGTGAAAGCTCAGACCAAATTGGGAGGGGCCATATCGTATCACTTCAATGGCCGGTATAGGGGCATACTTTTTAGAAGATTTGGATGAGCATGTAGTACCACACCCCTGGAATGTAAACAACCTGAAAAGGTACTATTATTAATGAAAGTTCCCACTATTGATATACCCTTCTATTGCGAAAAGCCTTTGTGCTACTTATCTTTCATTTTTCAATCCAAGTATTAAACAGAACCTAAGTCCCGTGTGGCTCTTCAGACCACAGGCTTGGGGGAAATTAATCACTTCGCATTATTACCTTAGTAGTAAATAGAACCTAAGTCCTGCGTGGCTCCTCGGACTACCGGTTTGGGGGAAATTAATCACTTCGCGTTTTTATCCAAGTATTAAACAGAACCTAAGTCCCGCGTGGCTCTTCGGACCACAGGCTTAGGGGAAATTAATCACTTTGCGTTTTTACCCCAGTATTAAATAGAACTTAAGTCCTGCGTGGCTCCTCGGACCACAAGCTTGGGGGAAATTAATCACTTCGCGTTTTTATCCAAGTATTAAATAGAACCTAAGTCCCGCGTGGCTCCTCGGACCACAGGCTTGGGGGAAATTAATCACTTCGCGTTTTTATCCAAGTATTAAACAGAACCTAAGTCCTGCATGGCTCTTCGAACCATAGGCTTGGGGTAAATTAATTATTTCGCGATTTTATCCAAGTATTAAACAAAACCTAAGTCCCGCATGGCTCCTCGGATCACGGGCTTAGGAGAAATTAAATACTTCGCCTTTTTATCGAAGTATTAAACAGAACTCAAGTCCCGCGTGGCTCCTCGGACCATAGGCTTGGGGGAAATTAATTGCTTGGCATTTTTATCTAGGTATTAAACAGAACCCAAGTCCCACGTGACTCCTTGGACCACAGGCTTGGGCGAAATTAATCACTTCGCATTTTTATCCAAGTATTAAACAGAACTCAAGTCTCGTGTGGCTTTTCGGACCACAGGCTTGGGGAAAATTAATCACTTCGCATTTTTATCCAAGTATTAAACAGAACCCAAGTCCTGCGTGGCTCCTCAGACCACAGGCTTGGGGGAAATTAATCACTTCGCATTTTTACTCAAATATTAAATAGAACCCAAGTCCTGCGTGGCTCCTCGGACCACAGGTATTGAGGAAATTAATCACTTCATGTCTTTATACAAGTATTAAGTAGAACCTAGGCCCTGCGTGGCTCCTCGGACCACAGGTTTGGGGGAAATTAATCACTCCATATCTTTATATAAGTATTAAGCAGAACCTAGGCCCCGCGTGGCCCCTCGGACCACAAGCCCAGGGGAAATTAATTACTCAGAAAGAGCACAAAGCACTGGGGAATAATCTTTTTCCTTTGCTCATACTTAGCTATAATGAATTACCATTAGATATCTACCAACATAGTCCAAATTCATTCATGACGACCATAAAGTTAAAGCAGTAAAAATAAAGTCCAAAGAAGAAGAAATTATATCATTCATTAAACTCCAAAAGAAGTTATCTTACAAACATTGGCAAAAGCCAAGGAAATGAAAGGCAGAACAAAACAATTACAAAAGAAAACCCTACACTAAAGTTCTAGGCTTTATCTTTGGTTGGGCTTTTTGCGAGGCCATTAGTCTCGGGATGATCATCTCTGGCTTTGGATTTAGATTCGACATCCTTGGCCCGTGAGACAACATCTCTAATTGTGAGGGCATCCTCAGATGACTTGTCCTTGGTTGGTGGCTGTGCCTCCTCATCCACCCCTTTCCCCTCAGGAACGATGGGATCAGGAACAGCGGTCAGGTGGAAAGGAGCTTCTCAGGAGGATCCGAATAAGGAAACTCTCGAATATCCTCAGGGAAGAAGATATTCTCGATCCTCCTGAGCTCGGAGTCTGCAGGAACTCCCGCTCAGTCCATTGCTACTCCCCAGGACTTGGTGAAGTAGTCCCTGCAAACCACAGCCACTTCCTCGGTCAGCCTGGCCTTAGTGTCCTTCACCCCACGCTCGTAAAAGGCTGCCACCGTAACCTCAGCCACCTCCCTGGCCACCTGAGCTGCCTCTTTCACCTATTGCAGTTGCGCATTGAGGTCCAATACCGTTTGCTTCTCGGTGGCCAGGTTTATTTCTGTTAAGTGAAGCTATTGGCACATGTCCTCGACCTGCCTCGTTGTGGTCTTAAGGCCCGCCTCAATACTGTCCTGGGCCTTAATAGCCTCTTTAACCTTCTCACTTAGGCTCTCTTTTTCTAGCCTAAGGACACCAACAGCTTTCTTAGTGGTGAGGCAGGACTGAACCTCAGCGTTCACCTCCTCTCGGGAATTCTTCACCCATTCCTTGGCCATGAAGATTTGCTGGGTGACCTACGTAGAAGTAATGGAAGAATCATCAAAACGTAGACGTAAAATAGATGAGCATAGAATAAGGAACCTAAACAATGGAGAATCTTCGTTTTACCATAGCGAGATCCTTCTTCAATGACATGAAGAGGTCCGATTGCCTCGTAGTTCAGAGCCCGTCCATGTCACAGGGCAAGAGGAGGGGCTGCTGCAGGGCCTCAGCGAGATACAATGCCTGCTCTTGCTGGGACTCCCAAAGGGTCACATCCTAAGGGATGGGAGTGCCGTCCAATTCTAGTTGGTGGGGACTATGTCCTCTTGTCTTTAGGCTCTTTGCTTTTTTTTTTTTTTTTTTTCTGCTGTTTGGCCTTTTGAGGGCCGACCTCGCCTTCCTCCAGTTCTTCGACTGGCCTTTTCCGCCTCAAGTTTGGAATGGGTTGTAGTGCGGGGTCAATGGGGGGAGGTGGTGGAGGAGGAAGGCTGGTAGGAACTTGCTCCTTAGAGGCATCCTTAGAGGATTGCCCTTTGTTCCTGTTGGACATAAGGCCCCTCAGACCAGATCTTGGCTTTAGGTCCATGCCTTCCTCTTCAACTTCTTGACTTGTGTCTATCCAAGCAACTATTAGTTCTAGAGAATGAGCCGCCAAGAAGTGAACAAGATCTGAGCCGGAATCTGAAAGCTCTATGGGCCTTGTTGATACCTCACCCTCTTCGTTGAAGTGGAAATGATCAATTTCGGCTTCGAGGGACGAGTGCGTGGAATCAATTCCCTCCCCTGAAATGGCTACCTCCTGGGGAACGCGATGAGTGGGCGGTTGGATTGGTGTTAAGTCTCTTCGAGCTAAGAAGCCCGGTTTAGAAATGTCAATACGGGCTAATCGGGGATTCCCAGCCCTTATCGCCTGGCCCACGTCCACGAAGGCACGAGATAAAGGCTCGTAGTCCAAAATGAGGTGAGCGGCCTGCAATTGCCTGTCCTCACTCACAAAGATCTCCGACCTTAAGAGGTAGTTGAGAGCTTGGACATTGACTAGGCTGATCCTTAGGGTAGTATGTACTTTGTTTGCAAAACATCCAAAGGAAAGGTTACGTCAGTCCGAGAAAATAAGCAACCAAAACCAAGACCAAAACAAGTAAAGGGAAAGCTCAAAAGACTAAGATCCCCGCCGAGGGACCTGATCCTAGAGTGTCCCACCTGGTGCTTCCGCTCTAATTGGGCAGCGAAGATCGTCGTGCCATGCTCTGGAGATGATCAGATAATCGTCCTTCAAGCCTTTGTTGGACTTGGGAAGGCAAGATATCAGTCTCACCTCGTCGGATTTGGATTTCAGGTAATACGACTCGGAAAGGCAGTGGCACTCGTACAAGTGAACAACATCGTGCCATGAGAGGCCGATGTTCATCTGTTCATTCAGAGCATCTACGCACCCTAGAATTCGAACATATTAGCGGCGCGCTGGTGGGGGGCCAACCTGTGGCCGCGCAAGTAATCCCTAGTTATCCTACCCATAGGAATCGTTATCCCTCCTTCTATGAAAGTGATCATAGGAATGACAACCTGCCCCGTTTCTCTCTTGGTTAGTATTTGGTCCGAGGAGCAATACTCTAGACCCACTCCTTACGGGATATGGTACTTGGCCCTAAAACCTTCCATACCAACCGGAGAATCTACTAGGCTCTTAAACTTACCCATCTAGTTAACCCTAAAGGGCATGGAGAAAGTTTTATAAACGAAAGAAGGTCGAGGAGAACAACAACAAAGGGGAGCAAGGGAATATGGGGAAATGAAAACTTACGGGAAGTATGAGTTTTAAATCTCTCAAACTTTCAAAGGATCCACTGGGAATCCTTACAAGAACAGCTATGGAACTTAGGGACTTAGAGTATTTCGCGAGAGAAAATGTTGAAGTGCTCTGGAACGCTTGAATGTCTTTTCTAAAAAAGGGAAAGTAATCTCCCTCAAGAGCCTTATATAGCGAGGAAAAATGAACGGGATTACTCTCGCCCAAAGTTTAGAGAAATATCTATCGTTGATTAAGTGCCCCACCGTTGGATGCAAGGGGACATAGAGCCGCTTGGTACAATTAATGGCGCCTCGTGGACTACGAAACATCAGTAGCAGTAATGAGGCGCATGAGACAGTGCTCCCACACGTGTGAGTCAAGGAATTGTGGTGACTTTTCCATTAAATATCAAAATTCCACCTTTTTCTCCTTGGATAAGAGGGAAAAACCAGAATTTTGAGGGGTTATTATAGGGGCAAAGGCCCCAAATCATGTAATGGGCCTTGGGCCCCATCTGGGACGATTAGCAATGTCCGAGGAGAGGAAATGAATGCCAAAAGGATTTCCAACCCAGGTATCATGGATAGGGGGGCGTTTGAAGGACGGTTCGAGGAGAAACGCCTCCTCGGACGTGATGAGCATGGCTCAAATATGCATTATGTCTGCTAGAAGGACCCACCCCAATAGACATTAGCAGTAGGGATGCGTCCCACAGGCACACAGGAAAGAAGGAAATGTAAGATATCCAAGGAGCGGCTACTGCTACTGCATTAAATGCATTGCACCTACTTTTCTGATCGCATTAATGTGGAGAGGTCCTGTGAACAGTGCTGCCTTGATCACCACAACTCACAGAAGGCTGAAAGGGGGTGTTCGATGGGACAAGCACTCAAGTAAGGGTCCGGATGATCAACAAGTGTAAGACCACGACGGCTTCAAGAAGACTATATAAGAAAGGGAGTCCCCATGAGGAAGGGGACGAAGAAAAAGAAGAGAGAATACTGTAGCAATACAAACGACCATAATCTTCAAACAGTGACCGACATACATTCATCTTATCTCCTCGGACTGAGGATCTATGGATACTAACGTGTTTTACTTGTGTTCAACTGTTGTATAGCCCAATACTAACCGCTGTCCAATTCGCTAAGACCTAGTTCTATAGCTCACTTTCTACAAATTCATTGTTTCTGGGCTCCTTGGACCAAGACCCCATATCTTTTGGGCTTGGGCCCTAAATTGTGACCCTACATTTACCATTTCTTAATAGTTTAAGTTTTGGGACAATCATTTATTTATTTATTTTTATCTTATCAAACCATAACAATCAGTATTTTATTACATGTGCCTCAAAAAACTCAACAAATTAAAATTCACCATGTACTAACTTGGATGGAATACACAAGTGATAAATCCTAACAAACGCCCTCTGATCTTCATTTTGCATATGTATTAATCTTCACCCTGTATCCTGAGCACTAAATTCTGCATTCTGTACATCTGTTTGATCTTAACTGTGCTCTGCATTGTCTTCAATGCACTCTGCAGACGTGTGATTTGGTTCCCTTAACACAACAGTTAGTGAAAATCAGCCAGAAAAGATTCATACATTTCAGGTTGCTTTGTTCTCATCCCCATTTTGCTGTCTTATGTCTTTTTAATCCTATCAAGAACTAGTATTCATATATTTCGGCACCTTGTGAAAATGAGAGGAAAACATAATAAGGTGCCACCATATTAAACAATTATAATTCCGAAATTCATTAAGTTAAAAAAGAAATCAAAAATAAAAGAAACTTGATCCATTTGTCTTACAATGATCTATTGCTGCTGAAATTAAAAATTACTGAAAATTTTGGTGCTTTTTAGTCACTTTTTTTTTTTTTTAAAATTTAAATTTTGTATGTTTTTTTGTTCCAAGTTCATTAATTTTATTAAGAAATAAATAATCAAGCCAAGAATAACAATGACAATAGTGGTAAACGTAACAATGATCTAAAAATTTTAAGAACATTTTGTTGAGAAGAATAGAATTACCATTGTTGAATTTCTCTTATCACAAAAGAGATGGTACAATCTGCACAGGTTGACTATTTAAGAAACACAAAATGGGCAGCAGTAAACAGCAAATACCCTGGTTGCAGGGAATTTTCTTCAATGAGAATGACATCAAAAAGAGTTAAAAGTCGAAAAGAAGGGAAATAAAGAGCAACAAATATATAAAACCCCTCAAACTCTTGTCCAAATGATTCATTCAATATATAAATGGTAGGGATAATGAATGTAACTAGTCTTGACTCTTGAGAGAAAGATCCACATTGCAAGACTCGTGTGGAAAATACCAAGATGGTTTAAATCGTAAAGTATTTGGCATACATTTTCTTCCCATGAAAGGGAAAGACTGGTGGCGCCTACCATCCATGAAGTGGAACCAAATGTCTGTGTTATCAGGATCAAAATAGTATCTGCCATTAGAAGGTCTTTCACTATCTTTCCATCTGGTTTTGTTGCTAAATCCTAAGCCGCCCTCATAATAATCCAGAAACAATGCTTGATCTCCCAAGTTTTGCATTTTCACCCATTCCATCTTCAAAAAATTTAGCTCATAAACTTCATGATTATTTCCAATTGCATTAATCAACAGGAGCTGCTCATCAGTACCCCGTAACCAGAGTCCACCTTTCAAATTTGGAATGGATTTTACTTCCAATGGGGTCACATAAGGACAAGAGTTTAGATTTACCACTCCTATTCCAGCACCAGTTGTTATTGCATACAATTTTCGCTTGTACACGGTTAAATCAACAAATATCCAGTGATCATTGCAATCACAATGAGACCAATCGGCATATGTGGATCTACAAAACTGTAGATATGAGTCATATCTGCGAAAGGCTATGATTACAAACTTTGACAAAGGTGTCTCTAAAGAAGCAAGGATGACACGATTATGCTCTAGGGGAGGGCTAAGGACACGGAGTTCATGTCTTGTAAAAGGATTTATAAGCCAAATTTGAGAATTTACCGCATCTATCTGGTCTTCTACTACCAAGTACCCATATGAGATCCTATAACAGATTTTGCCAACAAGGTTGGGGAGTTTTGCCTTATACTTCCTTCCATCAAAGATGTTATAGAAGTAACAAGCTCTCTTAGAACGATTTGGCATAAACATAACAAGTGGAGGTTGGGATGCCATAAACTCTTGCCTGTTTGCCACAGCATACAACCTCCATGCTCTGCAGACACAGCCAAACATGAGATAGTCTATAGTACCTAGCAACTTGGTGATCATGTAAAGCAAAGCGTAAGGGAGCTCCGACCATGGCCTCCGATTACTATTGTCAACCATCTTTTTCTTCTTACTTCTAAGCCCCTTAAGATTTATGTCACTGTCCCCTTGCAATACCATGGCTACCTTTGCAAAAAAGAGGAAATAAAAATTAATGTCCACATATCACATATGACACTAAATAAACATCTATTATAAAATTGTTAATTGAGCTGCATATTTTTTTTCATTCTTCTATATATTTATCCAGATTATAATAAAAAATTTAAGAGGAAAATCTTAAACTTATAAAAATTATAAAAAAAAGAGGTCAATTTGTAAAAGTCTTTAATTTGGTCCTTAAGTTTTTCTAAATTTTCATTTTGATCTCTACTGTCATCTCATTAAAATTGCTGACATAATTGATAAATTGCTCACTTAATACACAAGTGACTAATAAAAACTATTTAATTGATTATCAAAAAAGTCAAGTCTACATCTCAGTAAATAAAATAATAATGTCAGAATAAAAATAAAAATCTGAAAAAATGAAAGGAAAATGCTATGATTACAACTGATTGCACAACTTGCCACGTGGCAAGTTGTAAGCAATATAGGAAAAATAGTGAGCCCATAACTCCACCATTCACAACTCATCATGTGGCGAGTACTATGGTAAAAGTTGTTCAATAATTTATGGTCCCAGCATTGCTTAAAATGAATTTAAAAAAAAGTCCCTATCTTTTCTTGCACTTTCCTCATTTCTTGGCAACCAAACACTGTAGGTGTAGCCTAGGAAGCACAGGGTATGGGTATGGGCACAAGTATGACATGGTGATACAAGCAATTTTTGAAAATTTTTAACATAAAATGGTGTGTGACACAAGTACTAAATGAAGTGTCCGTACTTCCTAGTGTGTAGTTCATATCAATGCATCCTAAAACAAAAGGCTAGAAACCTCATCCAAGCAATACTCTCTCTCTCTCTCTTCAATACAAAACATACAAACACAGATAACAGACACAAACAAATAATAATGAAAAAAAGCCTTTTAAAAACTTAAAAAAGACATAATTTTCGGTTTTACACAGAAAAGAAAAAGAAAAAAAAAATGCAATCTGAACTTTTAATGCCTGATCATTAACCATAATGATACATGCTTTGGTTTGATTTATTAAAAAATTTGAGGTTAGAGATTACCTTGCAATGTCCAAAACAGAGGGTTGAGAGTGTGAGAAATGCGGTGTTGGTGGCTGCGGTGAAGGGCTTTTTTTTTTTGGGCTGAAGGGTTTGGTAAAGTTTTCTCTGCAAGCTTAGAAAATCTTTTTATTTTCTGAAAAAAGAACACGGACGTTTCTCCAAAATTATAGTACTAGAAGATTTCAAATTGCGCTTATAAATTTTTAAATATTTAAACTTGAATATGGAACTCAGTAAATTAAGGAACATTTACTGTCAAAATAAAACAAATAATCCAATTTGGAACAGAAAAAAAATGGAATACCAAAAGACAAACAAAATAATACCAAGAAAGTATAGTAAATCTAAATTAAAATTTATTTCCCTTTTTGATACAAAAATTTATTTCCCTAAAGATGTTTTTTTTAGAATCTTTCTCTCGTTCCAATATTTTTTTTTTTTTGAGAAAACGTTCCAATTTTTTTTTTCTGTTTCAAACACATGTTTGGTATATGTGTTTGAACACATGTTTTCAGTTTTTAAACAACATTACACGCATTTCCACACACTTTTTTATCTACACGTATTTCAAAAAAAATACAAACAACGTTACTGGAATAACATTACCAGACGGCCCCTTAACTTTCTAACTTTTTAAGGAAACATCATTTATTTTCTTGTTTGTTGTATAAAAAAGTATAAGTTTCCAGAACTACCCTTATTAATTTAAACTTTAGAAAAATAATGGCATTAACTTTTTAAATAAAATAAAGAGTAAGATATAAATTTTATTTATTAATTTTAGAAAGGAGACTTTATTTTTTTTTTCTTTTAAATAGTAATACTTATTAGAACACACAAACATAAAAGTAGTATATAGAGTTTTTTAAGCAAGCAAGAGGACTTTATTTTGGTACTTATTTTCCTAAAGCATTGTATATACATGCATTATTCAGTGTGTTTCTCTTTTATGATGTTTAATGGTTGATTTTTTTTTTTTTTATGGTTCAAGTGATGGTCTAAAAAGGTTGTCCCTGGGTGCCTATCGGTCTGCAATTCTTAGTCTCACACGACCAACTGGAAATCAGGTTGCACATCTTCTTGCCAAAGTAGCAAAGAACTACCTTCTCAAAAAAAAAAAAAAAAAAAAAAAAAAAAAAAAAAAAAAAAAAAAGAAAAAGCAAAGAACTTAGACAGTGAAAACGTATGGCTTGAAGAAAACCCTGTTTTTCAGTGCTCTTGCTCTCCCATGATGTACTTTCTCTCAATCTCTCTTAATGAATTGATATCATGGTTTAACTTCAAAAAAAGAAAAAGAAAAACTTGAATATATATCAGGCATTGATGTATTGGATTGTCTTTTAAAATATGCCAATTACATTGGAACAGCAAAAATTGAAATAGTACTAGACAAACAAAATAAGACAGTCTTATCAAAAAAGTAAAATAAAATAGGACAGGAATGTAATAAATCTAGATTAAGTTACATTTTTTTGCTAAAGATCATATTGCTCCTGAAATTAAAAATCCCTGCACATGTTAGTGCTCCAGTCAATTTTTATGGTTCCCAGCTCTTACTAATAGGATGACAATAACCATTATAGGATTTTCATTTCACAAATGCAGTTGTGCACTTTCCACAATTGCCACGCAATTGGGCAGCAGGAACCTTTAGCTACAAAATATATATACACTTCAAATCCATAAACAAAGGATTTTTTAAATGAATAAGGTAGGGAAGAAGAACAAAAAGAAATCCTAACTAGTTATCAGAAGAGAATCTACATGACTAAATTGCAAGACAGATGTGGAAAATACCAGAATGGAACACCCAAGGTAAAATGTGGCATACGGTTTCCTTGTAGGATCCAGAAAGACCCTCGATATCTACCATCCGAGAAATTTAAGATGCATTTGCAAGTCACACCAACATTGTATATGCAATTTGAATATTGTTGGCTCCACCCCCATATGGTCATGTTGCTAAATCTTGAGCCCATATCATAATCCAGAAACAATGCTTGATCAGTGAAGTTCTGAATCCTCATCCATTCCATCTTCATAAAATTAAGCTCATAAACTTGACATTCTTCCTTCATAATTCCAATTCCGTTCATCAATCCATTAATCATCAAAAGCTGCTCATCATGAGCCAGTAACTGTAGCCCACGGTGCAAATATCTAGTGTTTTTAACTTCCAGCAGGGTTACGTAAGGCGTAGAATTCAGATTTAGCACCCCATTTTCAGCATAACTAGTTAAAACGTATAACTTACCCTTTAAGACAGCTCCATCAACAATCGCCCACGGAGAGGGCCCACGACAGCCATTAAATTTGTCACTATAATCATGTACAGTCCAGCTGAGATCTTTGAGTCTAAAAAACTGTAGAGATGGGTACCATATGCAGAAAGCTATGATTACAAACTCCTGCAAAGGCGTAGCCAAAGAAGCAAGGATCATACGAGAATAAGGATTGGGAGGGCTAGGGAAATGGAGTTCATGTCTTGTAAAAGGATTCAGAAGCCAAATTTGAGAATCTGCCCTTTTTTTATTGTCTTCCATGACCAAGTACCCACGAGTTATCCCAAAACATGATTTGCCATTAAGGTTAGGCAATTTTGCCTTGTACAACCTCTGCTCAAAGATGCTATAGAAATAAGAAGCCCTCTTAGCTTGCGTTGATAAGAAGACAAGAAGTGGAGGTCGGGATGCCATAAACTCTTGCCTGTGTGTTGTAACATGTAACCTCCATCCCCGGCAGACACAGCCAAACATGATATAGTCTATAGCACCTAGCTGCTTTGTTATCAGACGAAGCAAAGCCTCGTGGAGCTCCGACCATGGCCTCAATTTACTATTGTCAACCTTCTTTTCCTTCTTACTTCTAGGCTGCCTGAGTTTTATGTCACTGCCCCCTAGCAGCACCATACCTACCTTCCGCACAAAGAGAAAATAATGATTAGATTCTATATACACAACTAACAAAACATCTAAAGGTTCTACATTTTTTTTTTTATGATGTGGAAGCTCACCAAGGTAGGGCCCTTTGAACCCACCCCTAAGGAATAAACCACGGATGCACAATAGTTAAAAATACAATAATATGCTGCTAACCCCATGGAGAGGTGCCAATTGAGATACTACAAGGCTCTTAGCAAGTTTCTACATTTATATTCGTATGTTATTGTTTCTAACCCATCCACATGACATGCTTGCAAGAAATTTATATTTAACAGCATATTATGCTAGACTTCGGCCAAAGTTCATCTTAGAAGATGTCAACCACAATATCACCACCTCTATCAGACAAAACTTACTTCAAAAACCATAAATAACATAACCAATGAAGTGAAAAATTACACACATATAAAGATACTTAAAACATGCTAATAAAATTTATTGTCAAGCTGCATTTTTCCTTTTAGGCACAACTGCAAAAATATCACAAGAAGACCAGAGACCAGCATAGATTTTATTCATTCTTACATCTCTTCAAACATATGGTAATCATGTTCTATACATAAATACACAAACATATTCTACAATATCCACATAAGACCCATATTAAATATGATGACAGACTGTGGGAACTGAAGAAAAGTGAGTGGCAACTTTAATCCAACAAAAGCATAACTCACCAGCCAACCACTGCTCTGAGATAAGTCCTTCACACAAGAAATATAATATATGATTCAAACTTTTCTTCCTAGTTTTCTTTTATTTTCCATTAAAAAAAATAAACTGATATTAAAAATATTGAAATATTATATATATATTTGGAAAAGTAAAATACCTGCTTCAAAGTCCAAGCTAGACTTAACTCTAAGGTTTTGCTTTAAACGGGTGGCTTCGTGGGTGGATTTAGCAGTGCAATTGGGAAGGCTTTTAGTTGATGGGAGTACATGAATACGTTGCAATGAGAAGAGAAAACTTTAGGCACGAATAGGATATCTCACTCCACCAAGTCCAACGATATAATTGCTACTAGTGGAGAGAAATTTTTGCTTTTGATTGACTCCATAGACTTGCAAACATAAGTAGATACTATATGCCTATATCTAGATACTGTAATTATTAAATAGTCAGTTGATTGATTAATAAAATTTACATAGTTTGGAGAATTCCGGTTAGTTCAACAAATAAAATTTTTTATTAGTTTAGTTTTGAACTGTGACATGGTTTGGAAAATTTCAGTTAACTCAATTGATAATATTCTTTATTAGTTTAGTTTTGACCAGTGACATAGTTTGGAGAACTCTAGTTAGCTCAAAAGATAAAATTGATAAAAAAATTTATTAGTTTAGTTTTGACCAAAATTTCTTATTAGCTTAGTTTTGACCAGTGACATGGTTTGGAGAACTCTAGTTCACTCAAAAGATAACATTGATAAAATTTCTTATTAGTTTAGTTTTGACCAGTGACATGGTTTGGGGAATTCCAGTTAGCTCAAAAAATAAGATTTCTTACTAGTTTAGTTTTGATCAATGATATAATCTGGGAAATTCTAGTTAGTTCAATTGATAAATTTTTTTATTAGTTTAGTTTTGACCAGTGACATAGTAAAATTCTAATTTTGTGATATATTACTTATACATCAAGTATATTTGTGTGACATCCAAGAGTTGCGTATCATTACCTAGTTTCTTCTTAAACCATTAGAGGCGTAGGGAGGGGGACTGGTTTTTCAAATTCTCCCCCTCCCCCTCTATTTATCAATATATATATTTTTAATTATGTCGAAATTATATTTAATAGCACCTTCATTTAATATATATATATATATATATATTTGTACAAACACTCATTTAAAGTAGTAGTTTCCCATTTTTTTTTAATCTTTTAATATTCTCTATTTTAGCATACATAACTCATTAATTTTAGGATAATTTAAACCATATATTCATAATATATATAGTGAAAACTCTTTTTCTTTTCAAAAAAAAAAAAAACTATTTTTTATTTTGCATTTAGAGAGTTAGGGATGTTTGTATTTTTAGTGTTGGCCAATATCGGTCCATTCAGTCTATTTTTGTCTGATTCATTTTGGTGATGCTTTAAGAGGAGAGGTAAAGAGGGGCTACTTCATTGACAATTATGTCACATTCTTAGCATAATATTGGTAGGTTCTTGATAAAATTACATTTTCTTATGTTATTAAAGTCTTGAATTTTTTTGGGGGGTGCTATAAGTGATGTATTTACTTAGGTCGACGTTCAAGATGTATAAAGGATAAACCATTTGTAAGGAGTATTAAAAACAAATTCTAACAATATATTACATTATTTATAAAATATCTTGCTTTATATAATAATTGAATGTAAAATGTATTATGTTTCCTTTAAAAACAAAAACCTACAAAATTTAAAATACTTTCAAATAAAAAATATATATAACTTAATTTAGAAAATCTAATATATTGTATTAACTATATTTTTTTAGAAAATAATCACATCATTTTAAGAAGGGTTTGAGATTAACACCTATAAGTTTTATCTACTATTTTTATTTTTCATTTAACCAAAAAAAAAAGTCAAATTTTTCCTGTGACTAGTACTAAAATTATTACATCAAATTCTTGTAAATTATAGGAAAAAAAATAAAATTTTTTGATTAGTTTTACAACGATCTATTTGTTCTTGAAATTGATAATCCCCACACATTTTGGTGTTCTAGTCACATTTTATGCTTAATTTTCAAGAGCCTTATATATCAATTGACGCCTCCTAATGACCCAAGTTCAAATCTCTCCTCTATCATTGTAACTATCAAATTATTATAAATTAAAATTTAAAAAAACAACATCAACAAGAAGCTCTTTGATGGATTGGCAGATTCTTGTTCAAACTTCATTAATTTTATTAGAAAACTAATAATCAAACCAGTACCAATAACAATAGTAGTAGAAGTGACAATGACAATTACCTATTAAAAAAAATATGAGAGGAAAAAATTTTGCTGAGAGAAGAGATTAACCATTTGTTAGATTTTCATCTCACAAAAGAAATTTTGTGGTATGTACAGGTTTAAGAGACACAAAAGTAGGTAGCAGCCAGCAGGAAACTCCAGCTACACTCATTGCAGATAATTCTCTTCAATTATTGTAAACCATCAAAAGGTTCAAACTTTCAAAGTCATAAATAAAGAACATGAAGAGAAACAAAATATATATATATAACAACTCGAAGTCTTGGCCAAATAATTGTTTCAGTAGAAAACGTGTGTGGAAGATGAAGCAGAAGAAGTCCTAACTAGTCATCAGAGAGAGAATCCACACTGCAAGACAGATGAATGGAAAATACCTGAATGTGTTAAATTGAGAAGCACTTGGCATACTTCCTAGCATGATCAATTGAGACATGGAATCTCTACCATCCAAGAAATGTGATGTGTATAGGCCAGATCCAGATCCAATTTCGTATATGTAATGAGAAGATGGGCCACCTGTCAATTGAGCTATGCTGAAAATTCCTGAGCTTTGTGGAAAATCAAAAAACAATGCTTGATCTCCAAAGTTCTGCATCTTCACCCATTTCATTGTTGAAAAATTTAACTCATAAACTTTATGGTTTCTGCATGAAATTGCATAAATCATCAGGTGCTGTTCACCAGAAACCAGAAACCGCCAGATTCCACGTTTCAACTTTGCATTGCGATTTACTTTCAGCAGGGTCACATAAGGATGAGAATTCAGATTTAGTACCCCAATTTTTGCATGAGTAGTTGTATCATATATCTTTCCCTTAAAGACAACTCCATCAATAATTTTCCAATGATTGCTTTCTTGACTTTCATCAAATTTGCCACTATAATCATATACGGTCCAATTGATATCTGTGGATCTACAGAACTGTAAATATGGGCACCATGTGGAAAATGCTATGAGTACATACTGTGGCAAAGGCATAGCTAAAGAAGCTAGGATGACACGAAAAAATTGTTTGGGAGGTCTAGGGAAATAGAGTACCTGTCCTGTAAAAGGATTCAGAAGCCAAATTTGGGAATCTGCAGTACAGTACTTGTCCTCCAAGACAAAGTACCCATAAGTGATCCCAGAACATGATTTTCCAGTATTCTGCAACAAATAACCTCCATGTACTACAGACACAACCAAACATAAGATACTCTATAGCACTTAGCGGCTTCATAATCAGATCAAGCAAAGCGCCAGGGAGCGCCGACCATGCCTAGAGGCCCCTGGAGATTTATGTCACTGATGCCTACCATGCCTACCTACACACGAAAAGAAAATATAGATCAGATCCGATCTATGATACTAAACAAACATCTAACAATACCTACATTCATAATATGCCAACTAGTTTGAGTGTTTAGGTATGTAAATGGCTTAATGTATATAAGCCATTGCTCATATACAAAATACTAGAATAACAATATGCATTACAATGTGCAAATCTATGCCACAATAAAGAGTGGATCCTTGGCCATTGCCACATCAACACTATGGTTCACTCACCTGTCAATGAAGAACATAAATATTTATATATACAATATAGGAAAGTTGAGGGCGCAGCCATTAGGCATAATCATCTTTGCTTCTTTAATGGCTACACTTGGTATGTTGCAGTGCCCTCACCTGCCTTAGATTTCCATTGATGCTTAATATATAGGAACTTGATCATAATATATATAAATGATAAAAAAAAAATGTTTACAAATACTCCTAATTAGTGAAATATTGTATACAAACTAAAAGGAAAAAAAAAAAACATGGAACTATATATTTTTTAAATTCTTCTAATTATTGTTTCTGGATATATAGTTGGACCAGAATAACAGCATTTAGCACTTCTGTCTGTCAAAACTTACTTCAACCACCATCATCAAATACATAATCAAGAAACTGCAAAATGACACGCATATTTCAGATACTCAAAACATGCTTTGAAGTAGAAGTCATAATATAACTTAAAGCAAAAACTTAATCCAAGGCTGTTGTGTTCATTATTTAATTTTCATTTAGTTTTCCTATGGTTTCTCAGTCCCCAAGCAAAAGGAAAGCCCATAAAAAATCTGACATTAAAAAGTTAAAAAAAGAAGGAAAGAAAAATTTAAGTACCTGGTTCGAACTTCTTTGTAAAACCAAACGATCACCTTATTTAACTTTTTGGAGTGACGATGATCATGTTGTTTTAAACGAGAGCAACGCCATAAACATACATAAATTTCAAAACTTATTTCCTGTGATGATAAAGTAATATAATAAGTTGTGATTAGTGCAATATCAATTTTATATTATCATTGTCAATTATTTTGGGTTACTAAACTTATCGGCAACGAGATACATACTATTTGTTAAATAGTAAATTATAGATAATGCTGAATTTTCCTCATCTATATATATATATATATATAATCGAAACTTTTAAAACTATCATAATTTTTCACGTCAACACAATATTTAAATAAAATTATCATTTTATTTTTTAATGTTAACCTCATCCCCACCCGATTTACTATAGGGGTAAAACCGGTCAATTAAAGGCAGGTGAGACGGGCACCAATGGTGGCAGTTTAAATTGCATGTCATCCCTTAACAAAATGTGTAGGCTACTAATGTAATTCGTTTCAACCTCCATGGGAAAATATCAATAAAGATTCGAAAGTAAAGGATCAACATCGTATTGGCACATTCTCAATTTGTAACGCATACTAAACATTCAAAAGCTTTTTATAATAGTTGTATATATAGTTTACTGCAAAAGAATCTTTAATATAATCAAAGAAGATTATTACAATACACATATTTTTTATCTATTCCTTCAAATCGGATACATAAGCCTCCAGAAAGTCGCAATTGGGTGGACATCTCACACTCAATTCTTTTACATATATATATATATATATATATGTAAGATGAAGAAGAAAAAAATTAATAAATAAATAAAACACGTATCCTATATATATATATATATATATTGTTCTCTTAGTTGGCATCAGCAGCATAAGCATATAGCTGCTATATTAAGGAAAATGCTAGTCGGTTTAATTATTAGTGGCTAGTGCAAGTAAGCTAGGAACAATGCCTTCGTCATGGCAGCAGAGGAAAGTGGTGTATTTCTCCATGTAGTGGTGACACTCAGGACACTTCATGTTTTCTGGGATTTTTCCAGCATAGTTTGAGAACTCAAAGCGGCAACAAGGGTGAGAATCACCACGAAGCGCAGCAACATAGTTTTGAAAAGCAATGTCAAAGCCCTGCAGTGCCACCTTTTCTTTCCATTGTTCATACTCAAACAAGGCAGGCCAGAGAATGTTTCCATGCTCATTAACCAACACACTAGACCCTCTGCTTAGCACTGCCCACGAACCCTCTCTGTCAAAACTAAGCACCCTCTTGATTTGTTGCATCACAAGGTCGTGTTCCTCATCCTTGCCTAGCTGAATCTTTGAGAACAGCATGCTCTCAAGCCTGGTCCAAAAGAACCATATTGTGGCTGTGTCTTGCCAGCAGGTACTGAGTTTTTCCTGTACGATGTTCGCTATCACTCGCTTCACTTGCTCCCTTTTTGTGGCTTTTCCTACATACACCATCTCTAAGGGTATGCGTGTAGCCGCTGCAACTGCTTTTGCTTTCTTTGTAAATTTCCGAATCCACTCCATGTCATCGCCTCCATACAAGAAAATGTATTTTCCTTCTTTAATCTGTTCAATGAAAAAGAGGGAAATGTGAATTACTATGATAAATCCTTATTATCCAAAAAATTTCAACTGTTAGGAAATAATTAATTTAATTATATAATCATTATTCTAACATTTTTTTTCTTAAAGAGTGTGTTTGTGCGAACACACACATATATAGTTACCCAATTCAATATGGTTGCGTCAATGCCATCCACCAACAGCTCAAGCCTCCAAGCCTCTTCTCTCCAAAGAGCTTCTTCTCTCAAGGTAGTGAAAGGGAAAGCATGGCTTCCCCAAATCCACATCATGTGAATTGCATTGGGGGACAACACTCTCCCTTGATGGTCTAGGACTACAAGGATAGGCTTGTTCTTGAAGTGCCACTCCTCCCTGATGAACTTGATAGATGCCTTTGATATTATGGAAGGGTGGTACACTGAGTACCATGTCATTGGAGCCTGCAACACTTCAAAATGCCTTTGCTTGACATCAGTCAATTGGTCAACAATGGGGATCCACACAACCTCAAACAGACTCTGAAGCCTCATTTCGTGAAGCCTGGACTCATTATAACTCTGTTCAAGGACTGACAGCTCATCTTGGGTGATATCTAGACTTGAAATGAGCAATAACACATTCTTCCTCCTAAGAACATCAAGGTTAACCTGGTTTTCCCAAAATGAAACAGCCATATATAGATAATCATATAACTAATTATACTATCACAACTTAAAAATTAAGACCAAGTATATATATGCAATGTGCTGATAGTAGAAATTGTAATGTCGTTAATTATGCAATAGTAATGTTAATGATATGTGTTAGAAGAGCTGACCCTTTTCTTGGTGGTACCATCAACAAGTGCTAGCACATCATCCCTAGGGCAAATCAGGGCCTTGAGAACTCTCATGTTGTCAATGTGGATCATTTTGAAGAATTCGACAAGCATTTGATAAGATTCAACATCCCTCCTCTCCTCTGCATTGAATAGGAGAATTTCAGTATATATAGGTGGTATCTTATGTAACAGAAATATGTCAAGTCCATGTATGTACAAAAGAGTGTTGTACTAATTGTATGCAATTGTATAAGATACTTTTATGCATTCATTTCTATATATGGCATTGCATGGTCTATAACGCAGCATAAAACTGGCTTACCAATGTATCGAACGCATTCTTCCATCTTCTTCTTGAGATGTTCAAGTATGGTTTTGAGCTTGTGGGTAAGGGTGGATAGCTCCCATGCTTTTGAGGTGGATAACGCAAACCTGCAATCAATATCCATTTTGCAGTGTTATTGTTAAATGCCTTATAAACATTTTAGTATTTACACTACTTATAAAACAATTACAATATATTAGTGTGCAAATCAATTACAATATACAAAAAATTTTAAGAAATGCAATAAACCTTTTATAGGATATACAGTATCTAAATTTAAGGATTCGCATGAGAATTGTAAATTAGGATGGAGAGGAAAAAGCCATACTCGTAACCCATGTTAGTGAAGCTAGAAATCTGAGATGCGCAGGCCACAATACTCCTGATAGTCCAATACACAGCAGTTGGAATATGGATCATGGCTGAGGCTAATGCTGGTACGTCCGTTGTGATATAAATGGATGGTAGATCTTTAAATTCAATGACACACCAGGTCACTTCTAATATGGTCCTGATTAGATCATTAAGTGCATCGAACCGGGGTTTCAGTGGGACAGCGTGCTCAATGATGCCAGGCACTTGTTTCAGGATTGCCATTGCCTTGGCAAGTTGGTTTGTCGAGTAAATCTGTGCAAGAAGCCAGAATTCTCCATAGTTCAATCCAAATGCCGCTAGGGCCAGCACCAACTTAGCGTCCCATCCATAGTGTGATACCATGTTACATATTGCCACTGTGGTTTGGTGTGCATCTGTGCCACCCAAAGCCTTGTATGCAAGCTGAAAATCCATTTATATACCGTTTCAAACAGTTTAGGTAGACGTACAATTGTTTTATAGACCTACTGTTTTCAAAAACTTTAGGAAAAAAAAAAAAAAAAATTCTATTATTATGTTGATGTAAATATAGATAGGTCAAGATTTTGTAATCGTGATTTGTTATAACCTCGCAGGCAATTCGGTCAATGGTATATGACAGAGCTTCCAGCATGGCAAGAAAACTCGTATGGTGGGTCTTGTCATCAAAGCCTGAATCAAGGTATGTTTGGGAGCCCTGTACAAAAACACAAGCAATAATTAGAAAATGAAAACAAAGAATATACAACTGGATGCTTTCAATTCAAATAAATTACATATATAGATTTCCAACCAAAAAATTACTTGTATACATATATATCTGCTGCATCATGCTTGATGGTGTGAACCCGCATATGTATAAACTTATAAATGAATGTGATAAAGATTATAAAAATATGATTGGTATAACTTAAATAATGTAATAAATGAATATTTGTACCATTTTTTTATTGGCAATACATTAGTTTGTAAGGCTTATTTAATGTAGTAAAATCTGTAGTATTATACCATTGTTAAGAGGGTCTCTGGAGTGAGAGTGGCACGTCTAAGAATGTCCTCAACAAGGCGAAGAAGGGGTTTGACATCAACGTCTCGGCCATCTGGAGTATGGGATCCCAGAATATGACTGACCAGCGCATTGTCATCAGACATTGTAAGCATGCTTCGGTCACCTCTGATCAGTTGGTGCGTAGCATTAGGTGCCAGCTTGCTGAGTAGGGTGGATGGCTGCAAAGAACCCAGTGGGGTGGGTCGTTGCCAAGCCCCAAGATTGGTTTGTGGGTCGGGTTGCTGATAAGGAACAAGGCTGGTTTGTTGGTTGGATGGCTGAAATGGAACTTGTTTGGTTTGTGGGTTTGGTTGCTGCACTGCACCAGAATTGGTTTGTGGGTTTTGTTGCTGCACTGCACCATAATTGGTTTGTGGGTTGGGTTGCTGGTTTGTACCAGCTGGGTTGCTGGTTTGCTGCACAGAACCCAAGTTGGAAGTTGGCTGCAAAGGACCCAATTGTTGGCCAGGTTGCAACAATGGAGTAGCTTGTAATAGCACATTGCTAGCTTGGTTTGGTTGCTGGGCAGGAGTTGTGGCATTTGGTTTCTGCACGGGACCAGTTACTGCCTTGGTATCCATGTTTCAGAAAAACAACAAAGCAAAAGAAGGTTGGATACTCTTGGACAAGGATAATGGGAGAGAAGATTTGCTTGTGTGTTTGACCTCAGTTTTGGCTGGCCTTTATATAACCATGAGAAAAGGAATAAAGCCCAGCTTGCTGCATCAACTTCCTTGCTTCCATTGCGGTTAAAACTAAACGTTATGTGGAAGCTTTAGCTTTTGTGGCCCCAAGTTGTCTCACCATCTTTTGTCATGATCCTGAATTAGCAACATGATCAATGAAGTTGGAACCAAATCTGGATCTAGAGCATTTCGGGATATGGACCATTTTACCATGGGTCTAACACTATTTTACATTTGATTATTACTCATTGATTACATATATATATGTGTGTGCAAGCGCATGCGACTTCATTTTGGAAATTGAAACATGCAAATATATATTAGAGCGCGTGCATGTAGTTACAAAACAAAAACTTGTTTTTGGAAATTGAAACATGCAAATCTATATTAAAAGTGGCAAAATCCAAAACGACCTGCAAATAATATGATATGACATGAAATTAGCAGATTATGAATTGAAGTTTGACGGATTCGTGTCCCATTTGGGTTAACATGATTGATCCATTTAATAAATGTGTTATGTTTGTATTCAATTCATAGAATCTGTTTGATTTGTTTAACTAATTACTACCTTAAACTCAAACGTTGATAATTTATCTCCAAATTTACGAGGTTAATCATAAATACTATAAAAGTAATGTAAACTCCAATTTTTTTTTTAAAAGTCGAGTAAAAGTATGAGCTCTTCTTATGTTATTTTCTTCTCCTCTACTTTGTTTAAAAACAAAAATTTATTTTATGGTTTTTCAAGTATTTTAAAAAAAATAATTTTCATACATGAACTACCAAATTAAACTCTCTTTAGCCATTTTTTACAAGATAAAAAAGCTTGCAATAATTGAAATTATTCTTTTGAATGTAACCCATCTTTCTTTTATATTTCTCCATTGTTTAGTTATATATTTTGTTTTTTGTTTTTTAATGGTTTCTAAGCAGTTTTATTTTTTTGTAGTATCTGAAACTGTCTGACAAATTTTTTGTAAGTCATTGCACATTCAAGCAATGGCTTCTTCATCAAATTGTAATACAAATTGAAGTCATACAAAAGCAAATCATGCAATGGTGTAGTTTTATAATCAATTTAAGATTTTATAAAATTATTTTAGTCAACCTTACAAATAGGTAGGTTCCCGTGCATTCAAGTAATGACCTCTTCATCAAATTGTAATACAAATTGAAGTCATATAAGAGAAAATCATGCAATGGTGTAGTTTTTTAATCAATTTAAGATTTTATAAAATTATTTTGGTCAACCTTACAAATAGGTAGGTTCCCGTGCATTGCACGGGTTAGCGACTAGTACTCTTAATCTCTATCTTTATTTTTTTAATCTTTATATATATATATATATATATATTTGTTGTTGTTGTTTATAGCTTCATATTTGACTTCTTCCTCTCTTTTTTCGTCAAAATGTATATTGTGAGTTTTAGCTTAAATTAATTATTAAATTAACTAAGGCTCGTGATATATATGTGTGTGAGAGAGAGAGAGAGAGAGAGAGAGAGAGATATTAAGTGTAAGTTGAACTATAAGGCTTGTGATATATATATATATATGTGTGTGTGTGTGTGTGTGTTTGTATTACTGTGGGGACTAGGGCCCAAAACAGTGTACTGGGCCTTGGGCCTTATCCGAGGACATAGATAAGTCCGAGGAGGAATGAATAGTTATTAAGGGGTTCCTAGTTAAAGTCTCATAAGCGAGGGAATACCTCCTTGGACTTGTCTAATGTAGTCCAAATGTGTACTCTAGCAATTAAAGTGACTCTCCAAAAGGCTTTAACGATAAGAATGTGCCCCATGAACATACGAGAAGGAAGGAAACTCAAAATATCTAAGGAAAAGCTACTATCGCCGCATTAAATGCATTGCAGCTACTTTTCTAGCCACATTTATGTGGAAAAGACCTCTGAACAGTGCTGCCTTGACTACCACAACTCACAAAAGGCTGAAAGGGGTGTCTGATGGGACGGACACTCAAGTAAGGACTTAGATGATCAACAAGTGTAGGATCAAGATGATCCAAAAGAAACTATATAATGTGAGAGACCCTCCATGAGAAGGGGATCGGTAAGGAGAGAGAAAAAATAGTATAGCAATCTAAATCATTCTGATATTCTAGAGTGATCATTATATACAGATTTAACCTCCTCAGACTGAAAGTTTATTGATATCAACATCCTTTATTTGTGTTTGATCGTCATGCAATTCAATACTAGCCGTTGTTTAATTCATTAGGACCTAGTTCTTTGACCCATTCTCTATAAATTCATTGTATTGGGCTCATTGGATCAAGACTCCAAACATTTTGGGCTTAAGCCTCGAACTGTGACCCTACAATTGGCGCCGTCTGTGGGAAGTACTTGTGCCTTAGTGAGTACAACGGTTAAACATGGTGGGATCAGGTCCACATCAAGCAGGTCCACACTGAACAGAGCCTGCAGGTTCTCAATGGCAAGACAACTTTCTTAACCTTGAACGGGAAAAAGATCGGGACAAACATCGAAAGGGTAGTGTACGTACTACCCATACAAGCAGAAGCCATTCTAGGGTGAGATGTCACGTATCCCAAAAGTAGGACGATAACAAAGCTCTACAGCAGGAGATTGACGACTTAAAAAAGAAACTACGTCATGTGCAACGAAAGCGTTCCCCTTCCAGTTCAGATACTAGTGATAAAGGGGACAACAATTATAAGCAAAGGTCAAGAACTCCACCAAGTGAGACTTTTCTTATGAGGAAGAGCACCACCATAGACGCGGACACAAAAGTCCATCCCGTAAAGGCCTAGTGAATGACACTATGAGCAAAGCCTTAGATCGAATCTCTAAGTCACCCTTCACACGCAAGATAGAAGGGGCTAAGCTTTCTCGGCGATTCCATCAACCTACTTTCACTATGTTCAATGGTCGATGAGATGGTTTGATGGCCTCAGGCCAAATTCCGTAGGTTTCTTTAAGCAGTTGACCCAGGCCTTTGGCTCTCGTTTCATCACGAGTAGCAGGGTTCCTCGGCCCTTGGATTCTCTATTGTCTTTGTCCATGCTAGAAGGGGAGACCCTGAAAGCCTACTCGAACAAGTACTAGGAGATGTATAATGAGATAGAGGGTAACTATGATGACATCACCACCAGCACTTTCAAGAGTGGCCTCCCAATTGAGCATAGTTTGAGAAAATCCCTAACAGAAAAGCTTGTCACTAGCCTACGCCAACTCATGGACTGAATCGACAAGTATAAAAGGGTTGAAGAAGACTAGCAGTTGGAAAAAGGTAAAGTGAAGATTGTCCCTCAAGAGAGGATGGACTTCAGTCAGACCGATTTAACAACAACAACAGACCGAGGAGAGACTTTTCAAGGCAATCCGGACCTGTTGATGCGTAGGCAGTTGATTTACAATCAAAATAGATGATAATCAAGTAGATAGTTTAGTAATTTTTTTTTTCATTCTAATAATATCTGTAATTTTTTTTTAATTCTAATAAATATTATAGATGATATATATATATACATACATACACTAGTGTAAGGTTGAATTTATTCAACCATCTAATTGGCTTTATTCCGTGCCAAATTTGCTTGTAATTCAGCATTTAGTAACCCTGTATTTAGGTGGGATTGTTGTAAGGGTAGTGAGTGAGATAGTGTGAAGATTGCTCAAGAGTGTGCAAGAAAACAGAGTGTCGCGGCTGGGACTCGCGGGTGGACTCGCGGCTTCAACCCGCCAGAAGATGCACACGTGCCAAGCATGCTGGAAGATGAACAGTCATGCTAGCTGGAGCACTACAGGACAAAACAGGACAACTGGCCATACGGTTAACTCGCGATTGGAACTCGCGACTTAGTCAAGCCGCGAGCCACCCCTGTTTTGGAAAAACCTGACGTTTCGCATTCCTCTTCACTCCAGTATAAATACCCTTTTAACCCACGATTGAAAGAGAGCTTCTAGAGAGAATTTTGAGAGAGAAACCCTAAAGAAAAACCAGATTGTTTCACCCACAATCTCTACCTTAGAGTCTCATCAAATTCCCTCACTCTCTTCCTCTCCATTGTCAAATCCTTGAGAGGTATTATACCAAACCTGGTTCTCACCATTATCATCTCTGTGAGACAGACGTTTGGAGTTCTGGGAAGCAGTTAGGAAGGAGCCAATCTTTATTGGTTGATGCTACGGTGTAGTAGCGGAATCCGGAAAGCTAGAAAAGAAAAAGGTTCGGCGCAACCTCGTTGGAGCAAGAAGCTTGGAGGGCTTAGGTGCATTGGGTAGATTAGGCTTGGAGGGTCTATTGCTGTCCTTGTATCCCAACTGTATTTTCTAGTGGATTGATTACCGCTTGGAGGGCAGCGGAGAGGTTTTTCGCCGAGGTCTTCGGTTTCCTCTTCGATAACACATCCGGGTGTTATCTCTGTGTTTGCATCTTCCTTCCTCTCTATCTCTGCCTTTACATTATCTGCTGTGGTTTATTTTGTTGTGGCTTAGATAGTTGTTTAATTAATTCCATATTATAGCATATGTTAAGTTTCCGCACACTAGTTGTTTGACATATTGCTTGGGTTGGTTAAGTTGGTTTTAGGGGGTCTAAATGTTCAAAAGTGTTTTTGTACACGTTTTTGAACTTTCAATTGGTATCAGAGCGGGTACACAGCTGTTTGGTTTCATTACCATTGTGTGATCCTTGACTCCCTTTTTGAGATGGCTAGGTCTCAATCCCTTAATGCACCTCCATATTTTGATGGAAGTAATTATGCATTTTGGAAGGTTCGTATGAGAGCTTTTTTATGCTCTATTGATGAATCCGTGTGGGATGCTGTTGAGATTGGTTGGACCAAACCTGAGGCAGCCAAATCCACATGGGATAAGGCAGCACTTGCTGCATCTAATGCTAACAGTAAAGCACTAAATGCTATTTTCTGTGGTGTGTCTCCAGATGAATTTCACAGGATTTCTCACATTACCATTGCCAAAGATGCATGGGAGATTCTGGAAACAACTTATGAAGGCACGAAGAAAGTAAAAGATACCAAGTTACAAATGCTGACCACTCGGTTTGAGGAGCTCAAGATGAGTGAGGATGAGTCTTTCGACTCTTTCTATGGGAAGTTAAATGAAGTGGTTGTCAGTAAGTTTAACTTGGGGGAGAAGATGGAGGACTCAAAGATTGTAAGGAAGATCCTTCGATCATTGCCGGAAAGCTTCCGTGCTAAGGTGACAGCCATTGAAGAGAGCAAGGATCTTGACGACATCAGAGTACAGGAGTTGGTTGGTTCTCTGCAGACCTATGAGATGTCGCTGCCAAATCAACGGAAGAGCAAATCCCTTGCTCTAAAGACCACTAATGAGAAGGTGGAAGATCAAGGCTCATCGGGAGAAGATATGGTGGACAAAGATGTAGCCTATCCTGTTAAAAATTTCAAGAAGTTTTTGAAATTCAAAAACAATGGAAAATTTGATGATAAGAGAAAATTCCAAAATTCTGGAAGGGAGAAGAGGGATTTCAAAAGGAAAGATGGAAAAGAATCCCAATCTACACAAGGTGTCACTTGTTTTGAATGCAACGGGCATGGACACTTCAAGAAGGAATGTCCTAATTATTTGAAATCGAAAGGCAAGGTGTATGCCACGACCTTGAGTGATTCAGACTCGTCCGACTCAGAATCTGAAGAGAGCTGTGATGGAGAAGGGAACTACTCAGCTTTCATGACTATTGCTCATGTTGAGTCTTCGGATGAATTGAATTTGCTTGTTCAAGACCTTGGAGAACATAGTGAGGATGACTCACTAGGAATTGTTGAAGAATCGGAAGCTGAAGAAGAAGAAAGCACAGCAACTCTTCAAGAAAATTACAACTCACTCTTGGAGAAGTCGGGTGAATACACAAGGGTAGCCAAGGCTGCTGTGAGAAAGATGAAGAAGGCTGAAGAGGACTACAAAAGTCTCCTAATCCGGTATAGGGAGGCCAAATGCGAGATTGAAACTTTGAATGTTGAGCTGTCCGAAGCTTACACTAAAGTAAGATTTCTTGAGAATGAGGTGATGCAAGCAAATGCTAAAATAGAGAGGGTCACCACCAAGAAGTTAGATGATGTTATATCATCTCAAAAGAGCTTCTCAGACAAATCCAGACTGGGATATACCGGAGGAAGTAGTTCAACTGGAAATGTCACCAAAGAAGTGAAGTTTGTCAAAGCCAAAGATCCAGTTGTAGTTGACCCTACTGGTGTGAAGCTCGAGGTGGAGGAGAAGAAGAATGTGGTGGACCAACGGATGCTGAATCATCGTAATCAGTATGTGGGCAGGTCTGAGTCTCGTGCCAAGTCACGTCCACGACCACAAAGAGGTCCTAAAGGAATGTATGTGTGCCATTATTGCGGACTTCAAGGGCACACTCGACCAAATTGCCAAAAGCTGAGAGCAAAGAACAGTGCAAATCCTCAAAGGTCAGGAGGACCAAGAATTGATAGGAGAACTTGGGCAGGTGATCAACCTAGAGAGAAAAATGGAGATCCCGGAATGATGAACGTGATGAAGATGATTGGTGCATTCACCAACTGCTTGGAAAGCTTCTCACGAAGGTTTGAAAGCCCTAACTCCTGTACCCAATCCTTTAAGGAAATCACCATAAACGCAAGTGACGTGTGGGTGAAAAGGGGTACTCATGCATAAGCATTACAACATGTCCATGCATTAATACTTCCTATGCTTTGTGACTATGTTTGTTTGGTATGCTTGTTGTTTTTGATTTTGGTTGGTTACTTGGTTATTTTTCTTGTGAATATTTCTTAATTGTGTTTTATCAATCTTTTTGTTTCTTGAGTCAAAAATCCAAAAATTACATAAAGAATTTGAAAATCAAAAGGCTTGATTTACTTTGTTGAGTTTTGTCTTAAAACTCGTTTTGCCTTGTACATTTGTGCTAATGGCTTTGTGCATTTTCGAGCATTGCTTGTTTTCATGCACTCATATCACTATGGGAAAAATCTTGAAATCTATGTGATTGTTGTAAATAGATCTTCAACCTTGTCATGAATGATTAGTGAATGGTTATGTTGATCTTGAAACATGCATAGACTTGTGTCTATATATCTTCCCACTTTTTATTTTTTTGCTAAAAAGAGCTCACCAAATGTAAATCTCCAAATGAAAAGAGATATTGAGCTGCAAAAGCCTGTCGCACATTCTAGTATTTGACTAGGAAAAAGGGTAAGCGACCTTATTTTAAAAAAGTGAAATTTCATTCAAAAAGGGCCAAAGGCCTGTTCTTCAAAGAGAAATGTTACATATCCCTCTCACAATGAGAGATGATTGCCTCAAAAGATCAAATGTTAAGGCTGAAAGTGGAGTCAAATGAAAAACTCCAAGTTATGATTATCAAGTTATGTGGGAGGTCATATATTCATATTTCTATAATTGAGATTGGTCACATGATCTAGTGCTAATTGTATATGCCTTGGTTGAATTGATTATTGAAGCTTCACATTAGACAAAGGACTATTTCATTGTTGATATCCACACACAACACACAAGTTTATGTTCGATAAATGCCATATTCATTTGTGTGATTGTACTTGATAAAATGTGTTTTCACATGCTCAATCTTTGTTAATTCAAGCACAAAAAGATTTTTGAGTGTTTTAAGTGTTTTTGGAAAGTGTTTTGTTGGAAAAATCTGAAAATTTCAAAAATACAGTTTTGCCCTGTTTTGACGGCTCAGTCGCGGGTATGTCAAGTCGCGAGCCTCAGTCGCATCTTCGCTGGTCATGTTTGGCGACTTGTTCGCGAGTGGAAGGTCCAGTCGCGAGGATCACTCAGAGATTTTCGCGGCTCAGCTCGCGACTCACTCGCGGGTAGACCTTCCAGTCGCGAAAAACACTTAGAAAAATTTTTCAAATTTTTGTTCTTGAGTGCTTTGGCGGCTTGAGCTGGCGACTGTGTGGCGACTTAATCCAGTCGCGAAAATCGCGTGTTTTGCAGAAACAGGAGCAGTTTTTAAACCTCTTTCAGTTTTTCCCTCGAACTTTTGTAACTGTTCATCTTCTCTTAAAACTGTTGTTTCCTCCCAAAACTCTTCGTGAATCCATTTTTCAAAACCCCTTTGGTGCTTCGTTTCTTCTCCAAATCATCAAGAAAAGGTATGGGTTTTGTCTTCTCAATCTCTCATTTTCTTTCTCCTGCATATTTCTGTTACTGTTTGGTGTTCAAATGCTGTTTCCTAGTGCATATCATGGACATGTTAACCTGTCTAAATGACAGTTGTGATGTCTTTCTTTGTCTTGGTGCACTTTTACCAAGTTTGATGCACGTATTAGTTTGTGTTTCTGTGTATTGTTGGAAGTTTTGGTTGGGTCTTCACTATATTCAGTTTGGGTTTATATATTGTAATATTGTTTACACTGAATCTTGTTGACAATCTTTTGTGGGGTATTGTTGCTTGGTTCTTTTCTGTTGGCCTGTTCTCTTGCAGATGTCTCGTCGATCTTCCAGGGGTAAAGACATTGTTGCTGACGAACCAGCAACACCAGTTGCTAAAAGGACTCGTCTATCATCTCAAGCATCTTAAGATCCCAATGAGGATAGATTCAAAGTTCCCCTTAACTCACACGCCTACTCAAATGTGTTTGACAAGTCAACAACTATAGTGGAGCGGATAGTAGAGTTCAACACCTTGGGGACTACTTTCATCCCTCGAATCTTTGAGAAACAAGACTGGGCAAACTTGTTCGGAAACTTTGATGATCCAATGGATGAGCTGGTCAAAGAATGCTTTTCCAATGCATCTGATCTTGGACCTGTCCTCGTTTTCTGGGTCAGAGGAACAGAGTTTAGTGTTACCCCAGACTCCATCGCAAATCTTCTCGGCATCACCAGACCTCAGAATGTGAATTTAACTCCCTATGATGAACGAAATCCAGAGGTTGGAGAAATTCTACAAATCCTAGGACACGATCATGAGGTATCCAGTGCTGGAACTTCCATCAGCACCGCAAAGTTTGCACCTGAGCTGACCACACTGAAGTTGATCATGTTCACCAATCTCTACCCACTGTCCAACACTACATTCATCAATCTTGGGAGAGCTATATTTCTGTGTGATCTCATTACCGGAGCCCCCATTGATATATGTGCTCACATCTACTACAACTTGAGGAAGACCGCATGTCGATCTACAGCTCGAGGAATCATCCCATTTTGCAGTCTCGCCATGAAGCTTATTCTTAGTGCAGGCATTACTCCTCCTGCAGATGGTAAAATGTTGACTCGTCAACGTCCCATTTCTTTGTTCACTCTTCAAGCAAGCAGAAGTCACTCCTCCAAATCACCAAGAAGTGCTCACATCTCTCCGGTTCCTTCTTTTGCCCCTGACTCAGAGACACTTGCACATACCACATCTGCATCTCGTGATGTTCCTGAAGCTTCATCGGCTGGTATTCCGCAAGCACAAACTGCTTCTCATACTGACAGAGTTGGCAGTGTTCTTGAGCATATTCAGAAACGCGTTGATGAGCTTGTGGCACTTCTCTACTCCACAAACAACCATGTCCAAATGCGACTCGAGACTATGGAGAATCAGCTAGATGAGATTCAACGAAAGTTGGACGAGAGTCTTTAGCTATTCGTGACAAAAAGGGGGAGAGCATTCAGTAAGGGGGAGAAAAGTTTAAAGAGAAGTGTGCATAGTGATAGGGGGAGTACACACATACTTTTGTCATACTTTTGCTTTTTGTCTTATCTTCTAAACTTATGGTTTTTATGGTTTTGATACACTGTGTTTTGGTGTATATCTGTTTCTAACTCTTTTCATATACTCTTGGTTTAAACTTTAATATATGTTTGACGATGTTATTCAGGTATTTGTTGGTTTGTACCCATATGCTTATGTAAGCTTTTAGGGTTATTGTTTTATGCATAGTTTGTAGGCTTTATGGTATGTACCATGCTTAAGTACAGCCTTTATGCTATGTTGAAATCAGTACTTTAATCTAAATGTTCTGCATTGTGGTTGTTGTACTGTCACTCTTGTGCCCTTGTAAGATTGTTCCTAGATGCATATGCCTTGTGTGCTATGCATTGGTTGAGTGTTGAGCATACAAGTGTCTTGCCTTGTGCTTGTTAACTTGTATGTCTTTGTGTTCATTCCAAGTGTGAATGAGCACTGTGATCACTACCTTGTGGTGTTCACTTGGTTGATCAAGCCATGGTTTGTTTATTAACTCCATCTTTGCTTGATCTCATATTGCCTGTTTCATATGCATTTATAATTTTCTGCTTACAATGATCATGGTGTATTGTTGTGTTTCAGGAGTTTATGTTCATATGATTCAAGTGCATCACAGCTTCTAGAGTTAGGTGTGAGTGAGTTTTGTTCAACTGTTCCCAACTCACATGTTAAGTCTAGAGTTTGTTTTAGGGTTTTGTCACGGAATAGCCAAAGGGGGAGATTGTAAGGTTGAATTTATTCAAACATCTAATTGGCTTTATTCCGTGCCAAATTTGCTTGTAATTCAGCATTTAGTAACCCTGTATTTAGGTGGGATTGTTGTAAGGGTAGTGAGTGAGATAGTGTGAAGATTGCTCAAGAGTGTGCAAGAAAACAGAGTGTCGCGGCTGGGACTCGCGGGTGGACTCGCGGCTTCAACCCGCCAGAAGATGCACACGTGCCAAGCATGCTGGAAGATGAACAGTCATGCTAGCTGGAGCACTACAGGACAAAACAGGACAACTGGCCATACGGTTAACTCGCGACTGGAACTCGCGACTTAGTCAAGCCGCGAGCCACCCCTGTTTTGGAAAAACCTGACGTTTCGCATTCCTCTTCACTCCAGTATAAATACCCTTTTAACCCACGATTGAAAGAGAGCTTCTAGAGAGAATTTTGAGAGAGAAACCCTAAAGAAAAACCAGATTGTTTCACCCACAATCTCTACCTTAGAGTCTCATCAAATTCCCTCACTCTCTTCCTCTCCATTGTCAAATCCTTGAGAGGTATTATACCAAACCTGGTTCTCACCATTATCATCTCTGTGAGACAGACGTTTGGAGTTCTGGGAAGCAGTTAGGAAGGAGCCAATCTTTATTGGTTGATGCTACGGTGTAGTAGCGGAATCCGGAAAGCTAGAAAAGAAAAAGGTTCGGCGCAACCGCATTGGAGCAAGAAACTTGGAGGGCTTAGGTGCATTGGGTAGATTAGGCTTGGAGGGTCTATTGCTGTCCTTGTATCCCAACTGTATTTTCTAGTGGATTGATTACCGCTTGGAGGGCGGCGGAGAGGTTTTTCGCCGAGGTCTTCGGTTTCCTCTTCGATAACACATCCGGGTGTTATCTCTGTGTTTGCATCTTCCTTCCTCTCTATCTCTGCCTTTACATTATCTGCTGTGGTTTATTTTGTTGTGACTTAGATAGTTGTTTAATTAATTCCATATTATAGCATATGTTAAGTTTCCGCACACTAGTTGTTTGACATATTGCTTGGGTTGGTTAAGTTGGTTTTAGGGGGTCTAAACGTTCAAAAGTGTTTTTGTACACGTTTTTGAACTTTCAACTAGTCTCATCACACACGCTTTATGTGTGCGATGAGGCATACTAATTTTTTTTTTTTTGGATAAATTTGTTTTAAAGACATGGATTAATAGAAGAGTGCTCTATTTTGTAGAAATTTTAAGTGTAGTTTGAGATATATATTTACTATCTTCGATGAGAATATCATAATAAATGAAAGAAAAAAAAGTAATGCAAAAGTAAATGAGGGAAATGAAGAAGAACAAAATAAATAAAAACTCTCAAAACTCTTGTCTAAATGATAAGTTCAATACATAAATGGTAGGGTTGATGAATAAGAAGAAATCCAAACTAGCCTTCATAGAGTGAATCCACATGACAAGACTAATTCGGAAAATACCAGAATTTATTACAATTAGGGGATATGGAACGTTCTCCTTGCAAGATTGGAAAAGTCTGGGGGCATCTATCATCAAAGAAGTACTCCATAGAGTAGTCAGAATCATATTTCCAAATTCTGTATATGCAATTATTAGAAGGCGAGATCCCAATAGCTTCCTAGCTTGTTATTTTGCTAATTCTTGAAAACTTATTTTTGAAGTCCTAGAACAATACTAGATCTCCCAAGTTAGGAATCCTCACCAACTCCATCTTCAAAAAATTTAGCTCATAAACTTCATAATCAATATTTACATATATCATAAGGAGCTGTTTATCAAAACAAAGTAATTGCCTCCTTCCAAGTAGCAAATTTGAATTGCACTTTACTTTCAGCAAGGTCATATGAGGATGCAGAGAATTCAGATTTAGTACCCTAATGTCATACTTATTTGATATATATATCTTACCGTTGAAGATAGCTAATCTATAAATCTTATAAGGCCTTGTTTGGGAGGAGGGATTGAAATGGAATGGAAATGAATGAAAATAATAATTTTAGAATATTCTTCATTTCTTTTTTTTGGAAGTTTTAATGGAGGGAATGGAAAGTCTATTTCCTTGTTTGAGAGTTTAAGTGGGAGGGAATGGAATGGGTAGGAGAGAATACTCATTCCTCTCTATTTCCTTAAAACCTCAAATTTTCATTCCCTCCAAATTGAAAGGAATATGAGGGAATGAAATTAGATTTAATGATTTTTTTACTAAAACTCCCAAAATACCCCTATATATTCAACCCTTTATTTTAAAATAGGGGTCTAATAGTAATTTTATTATAAAATGATTCCATTTCATTTCCTCTATGTTACTCCCAAACAAGATTACTTACATTTCATTCCTTTCCATTCCTCAATTTTAAAACATCCAATCAAGGTTACTTAATTCCATTCCATTCTTTTCCATTCCTTTCCTTTACTTAAATACATTCCATTCCCTTATGATTATTTCATTCCATTCCATTCCATTCCCTTCCCTTATGAACTCCCAAACGAAGCCTAAGGCTTATCATATTTATATAGAGTCTAATTGACATCTTTGGATTTACGGAAGTGTAAGCATTGACTAGAAAAACATATGATTATGAACTCTGGCAAAGGAGTAGCTAAGGAATCAAGGGTGGCATATTGAAAGCAATTAGGAGGGCAAAGAAAATGAAGTTCATGTCTTCTAAAGGGATTCAGAAGCCAAATTTGAGAATCTGGCATCTTCTTTTTCTTGTCTACAATGATCAAGTACCCAAAAGAAATCCCAAAAAGGCTAGGCAGTAATGACTTGAACACTTGAACCACCTTTGATCAACAATGCTATAGAAGTAACAAAATTTCTTCGGTCCCCGTGATAAGAAAAGAACTATAAGTGGAGGTTGGGATGCCATAAACCTTTGCTTGTTTGCCAAAGCGTACAACCTCCAAGTTCTACACACACAGGCAAAAAGGAGATAACCTATAGCACCTAACCACTTGGTTATCTGATGAAGCAAATCCTCAAGGAGCTCCAACCATGGCCAATTATTATTATCCACCATGAAAGCTCGGATTTGTGTTAAAACACAAGAGCTTATTCAGAACCCCAATTAAAAGTTAGGGCTAGATTGCTTTTACTCTAACTTAAACTAAGTGCAGAACAAGAGTAAATAAGCGCAATAAACCGACAACTCTACCCTAAGCCATATTCATCCATTATCAACAATAAAATGAAAGCTTAAAGAGTAGGGAAGAAGGATGCAAACACAAGATAATACTGAAACGTGTTATCGAAGAGGAAGCCTAAGAACTCGATGAAAAACCTCTCCGCGACCCTCCAAGTTGAAATCAATCCACTAGAGAATAAATTTGGAGTACACGAATAGCAAAAGACCCTCCAAGCCTAGTCTACCCTATGTACTTGAACCCTCCAAGCTCTTGCTACCAACTGACTTCTCAGAGCCTTGTCTTATTTAGCTTTTCGAATCCTGCAATTCAGCCCGATTGCATCCGCCAATGAATAACACCTTCCAATACTTCTCAACAGCACCAAAATCTCACTTTACACTCAGTATGAGTGTGTTAAGTATTTGGGCTAGTAACCTCTCAAAGATATAGAGATGGAGAGGTAGGAGTTGAGAAAAACAACAAGGAAATATGTAGATGATTGTGGGTATAACAATTTCTAACTCTCAAGTGTATTTTCTAGGATTTTCTCTCTGAAAAACACTCCCTACAATTTGTGGGCAATGAGGGTATATATAGTGTTGATAAAGACTTGGTAAAGCAAAACACAACTTTTTGCCAAACAAAAACTTTCACGGGTCCATCGCAGGTTGGCCTACCTGCGAGACAGTCACAAAAAATACAACTTGGCATGACTCTTCATCTTCTAGTTATGTCCTCTACACATGACTCTTTTTGTGGGTTACTTCTCGCGAGACAATCATGAGCCAGTCACGAAATCCACTTGATCAATTTTTGAAGCTTGATTCTTCACCGATCTCTCACACTTATCCTTTACAATTAAACCCACATACATACAAGGAAAATGATTGAAGAAAATATAATCCAATTTGGCACGGAATTAAAGCAAACACAATATAGTTGAAAATCACAACTTTACACAACATGTATCTTTTTCTTCTTACTTCTACGCCTACTATTGCCCCCTTGCAATTCCATGCCTACTTTCGTACAAAAAAAAAAAATTAAAGATTAATGCTTATATATAACACTAAACAAACATCTAATATAATTGGATTCATAATAGTAGTGCAATATGTGTATATATATATATATATATTACAATGAAACATAACTGCACATGTAGATATGCTATATATACTTAGGCCATTTCATAGAAAAATATAGGAAATGCAAAATGAAACATATATCGATTCCTAGAATAACATGCTTAGTACGATGTAAAATCAATGTTAAAATTGATTATTGATGTTAGGTTCTAAGAAATTAGAAACTAATGTATTAGAACTTCAATTTGTATTATGTTGGAAAACCATGATCAAAACATAGAGTGTAGGTTTAGGCTTGCTCAAAGTATGTTTATTTGTAAAATTGGAATTAAGTGATTGCAAAATTTATTGGATCAAATTTGCAAGGCTCGATCGATCGAACCACGTGCAGATTTACTTTTCTGCAGAATTCCAGTTCAGCCCAAACTCTACTTAAACGTATTAGGGTTCAAGTAAAACTCTCCTATATATAAGGAAAACCCTAGAACCTTTTTTAGGAGTTGTTTTAGAGAGATTAGAGTGCCTCTTGTGCCTCTTTGTGTATTTAGGGTTTTGTACCCAAAGGCTTTCTAACGGTTGCTCATATTGCTATTTGTGTAAATCTCTTGTGAGATCTAGAGGAGCTTTCCTTTACACAAACTTAGGGTTTTCAAGGAGGAGATTTTATCTACACCTTGATGATCAACTCAGTTGCTACCATTGAAGCTTAAAGAAACACAAGCGGGTGTGCTTGTATCTGGTGGTGAATCCAAGAAAGGAGTCCGTGGATTTGGAACTTGCACGTGGTCATGTCAGTAAGTTCTACTGGTGGGTAGTAATAAGAAGTCGAGCGTGAGGGCTTGTAAGTCTTATTGTATGAACCTCAATTCTTTCAAGACAGTGGATTCAGGTTTACCTTGAGGATATCTAGGTTAAATCCTCCCCAGGTTTTTACCGGTTTGGTTTCCTGGGTGATCATATTTGTGTCTTATTTATCTTTCCGCTGCTTTGCATGATATGATTGTGATAACCTAATTTTGTTAAATTGGACTAAGTAACAACTTGGCTAATTACCTAGGTTAATCCAATTGTGTTTTTAAGGGGTCTAAAAACCAACAAGTGGTATCAGAGCGGGTTGCTCTTTTGTTTTAGATCTTTTGATCTAAGAGCTGATCCTTGACCCCTGTTGTCATGGATAATTTGAAGTGTCTTTCTGATCATGTTTCTGCTCATGCTTCTGTTGATTTTATTGATGCCTGTGAAACTCTTCGTAAGGAATTATTAAAATCTTTGAAAATTGCTAAGAAATTTGTGAAAGAGTTAAAATTGTCTAATCTTGAAAAGAGGAATTGATTGTTAGATTAGATGAATCTAATAAAAAGAATGAATTTTTGAGAAATCAAATTTCCTCTCAAGATGAGAAGATGAAAAGCTTGGAACAAGAGTTAGATGAATCTAAAGCTAAAATTGAAAATTTGACTAGTACCAAGCCTGCTGTTGATAACAGAAGTGTTTCTGTTTCTCTTAAGCCTAAAACTGATAAAGTTTATATCCCTCCTTTCAAGAGGAATGATAAAGAAAAGGCTTATTTTGCTAGGTTAGACAAAGGTAAAAATTCTGATGTAGACGCTGATGTTTCTAAACCTATGTCTAAACCTACTGTTAGAGAGCATAATAAATCTGTTTTTGTGCCTACCTGTCACCTTTGTGGTGTTGTTGGTTATATTAGACCAAATTGTTCTTTGTTGAGGCAAGAACCAAAGACTGTGACTAGAAACCCCACTAGGAATACTGATGTTCCTAAATTTGTTCATGTTTGCCATTTTTGTGGTGTCCGTGGTCACATTAGTCTTAATTGTCATAAATTGAAATTTAAGCATTCCGTGTTTCAATCTAGGATTTGTGATGAAATTTCTCCTGTCATAAGTCCATATAAATTGTTTCATATTCTTTTGAAAAATTTGTGCTTGTTGGCTTGTGAAAGGAATTTGTAGGATTTTAGTCTTTCTCAGAAGATTGGTGTAATCCCTCAAATACACTTTGCGTCTCATGGATTTTCACCTACAAAGCCGAAGACTCGTGCTAGATGGGTGAGAAAAGATTCTCTAGGGTGAGTGTTGCTGACTTGTCCTTGATTTAATTCTTTCAATTGTTTGTGGACATGTTTTGTTTTTTAAATTTTTATTTAATAAAAAAAATCCAAAAACATTGAAAAATTTTCAAAAAAACAAAAATATTTTATTTTAAGTCTTGTTTTATTTTTCTTGAGGATTACATGAATTATGATATCTCTCTCTTTATTTAGAACATGCTTGACATTGTAGAGAAACTTGAATAGAATGTGTTATATATGTGCTAAGCTATTTTTTGATTTTGTATGAATATGTACTAGTTTGTACATGTACTCATGGGTTAATTAAGAAATTGATATTTCTTGTTTATGTACCCTCTATAGCTTAGTTAAGCACTGTCATGCATTGCATTTGCATTGTTCATTTAGCATAATGTGTGCTTTTTGTTTTTGGTCATAAATTTTTTTAAACCAAAAAGATTTTTGTGTTTTGTATTTCACATCTTGGATTTATAATCAAGGATTGTCCATATTATCTTTACATAACAAGTTTATGTACCTTATTTAGCTTTGATGAGCTTACTTATTGCACTTTATTAGTTGAAACTTTGTAGTGCATGTTGTGTGGGAAAGATGTATATGGTTTTGATCACTTTGTTTTGATCTTGAAGTCACATGTCTTTGACTGTCGGACTTGAACCTTTAGAGAAAGGCATAAATAACCATCCCACCACTGTTCACTAGCCAATCATGAACACCTTAGTGCATATCATAAGATTTTGTGCTCGAGAAAGTGTAGCATATGCACAAAAAGATCATAAGGTGTAGTCTCGGTTTAAATGCTAAAATTGGTGTGTACATTATTGAACTTAAAGCTAAATCAAATAATTGCTAAAATTGGTGTGTACATTATTCCGGCTATTTTAATAAGTTTTTGAATAATTAAAATTTGTGTGTACAATATAAGGCAAAATCAAGAAACTTACATGATTGCAAGCTTATGATCTAGGAGATGTGGGAGTTATATGATGTAACTCTTTAGGTGATAGTCTCTTTCAAATTCTATGTGATGAATTTTGTAGACTTTGTGATTAATTTCTATTTATATATCACCTCACATGTATCTCAAGCTTTTACTAGTTGCACACACTACACAAGTTACTCTTTGCTAGACTTGGTACATTATATTTTGTGTGATCTTGTTGTGGCCATCCAAGATTAAAAGTTCCTTGATTTTAATGCAAAATGTGTTTAATGTTTGCGCTTTGAGGACAAATTGATTGAAAATCTTGATTTTGGAAGATCTGGGTTGAATTCAAGTGTTTTTGAAAAACTTTTCGTCTCATACTCATGCATTCTTTTTATATAAAACAATGTGCTTTGAGGAGTTTCTACATTAAAATGCTCTGTTTTTCAAAAATCTGATTTTTTCAAACTTTTGATCGATCGAACCAGTTTTTCGATCAATCGAAATTGTGATTAAAATTTTTGGTTTGAGTCTGCTTGACTCGATTGATGTTCGATCGATTCTCGATCGATCGCAACTAAAAAATTTTCAGTTTCTATGTTTTTTACCAAAATTTTTTTTCATGCATCGTTTGTGTTTAGGATTCACATGCATTGCATTATTTTTGTATCCATCTTGCAGTTTTGCAGTCATATCTCTCATTGTTTTCACACATAACATGCATACACTTTGCTACATTGGGTACTCAACTTGATCAAAAATTGATTGATTAATTTTTGAGCTATGTACTTTCTAGTATATGCCTTTTTTTATGTGTGAACTGTAGAAAATATTTTTCTTAAGAGATATGATGGATAATCAATGTGCAAATATTTTCTCTACTCATGCAACTATTTATATGTCACATAACGCCATGTTTGCATTTTATTGAAAGAGAGAATATTTTTTCTTCATGTGTATCCTCAACTTAGTTTTAAAAAAAAAAAAACTTAGTTTGTGTCTTTTTATTTATCCCCACGCCCTATATTTTCCCCCAAAACTGTGTTTCCCAAAACTTGTTGTGTTTTTCCTATTTTTATAGGGGGAGAAGCTTGTTTTTAACCTTTGTTCTTCATAGGGGGAATTGTCTCTATTTTATATAGAGTTGAATTGTTTTGTGTTTCCTTGATTCTCTTTTTTTCTCTTATCCTTTGTTGCGTATGTTTACTCTTTATTGAGTTTTCTTTGTCAATACATGACAAAAAGGGGGAGATTTTGATGAAATGTGGGAGACCTGTTTGTTTTGTTTAGGGGGAGAAAATATTTTTTTTTTGATGTATCTAACTTAGGGGGAGATACTATGTTTCTTGTTTCATTGCTCATTGATTTATATTTATGAGTTATTCATGATATATGTCTTTGTTTTGTGTTATGTGAAGTCAAGAATTTATTTTTGATTTACTTGTATTTTTCACACATGCGTTTATGCGTTTGTTGAGTGTTTCAGGAAATATACAGGTTGATTCAGTCATGCTGTTGTCTACACTTGTAACAGATAGATAGTAGTTAGGTTGAATTGTTTTTGGGCTATATGTAACTTTGAGCATTTCATGTTTGTGATGTGTTTTGTCATGGATTGCCAAAGGGGGAGATTGTTAGGTTCTAAGAAATTAGAAACTAATGTATTAGAACTTCAATTTGTATTATGTTGGCAAACCATGATCAAAACATAGAGTCTAGGTTTAGACTTGCTCAAAGTATGTTTATTAGTAAAATTGGAATTGAGTGATTGCAGAATTTATTGGACTAAATCTGCAAGGCTCGATCGATCGAAAATTAGACTCGATCGATCGAATTACATGCAGATTTATTTTTCTGCAAAATTCCAGTTCAGCCCAAACTCTACTTAACCGTATTAGGGTTTAAGTAAAACTCTCCTATATATAAAACGTTTTTTAGGAGTTGTTTTAGAGAGATTAGAGTGCCTCTTGTGCCTCTTTGTGTATTTAGGGTTTTGTACCTAAAGGCTCTCTAACGGTTCTCATATTGCTATTTGTGTAAATCTCTTGTGAGATCTAGAGGAGTTTTCCTTTACACAAACTTAAGGTTTTCAAGGAGGAGATTTTATCTACACCTTGATGATCAACTCAGTTGCTGCCATTGAAGCTTAAAGAAACACAAGCGGGTGTGCTTGTATCTGGTGGTGAATCCAATAAATAAGAAGGAGTCTGTGGATTCGGAGCTTGCACGTGGTCGTGTTAGTAAGTTTTATTGGTGGGTAACAATAAGAAGTCGAGCGTGGGGGCTTGTAAGTCTAATTGTATTAACTTCGATTCTTTCAAGATAGTGGATTCAGGTTTACCTTGAGGATAGCTAGGTTAAATCCTCCTCAGGTTTTTACCGGTTTGGTTTCTTAGGTGATCATATCTTTGTGTTATTTATCTTTCCGCTGCTTTGCATGATATGATTGTTTTGATTGTGATAACCTAGTTTTGTCAAATTAGACTAAGTAACAACTTGGCTAATTACCTAGATTAATCCAATTGTGTTTTTAAGGGGTCTGAAAACCAACAATTGAGCTTCATATGATAATTCATTCCTAAAGATATTCATTTAGTGTATATAGAAAATCTAAGGGCAAAGAAAATCACCTTAACGTCTTAGAGTGATGATCAAGTTGGTATAGCTAGCTTGTCTTTGAGAATTTGGTTTCTGCTAAGGTTCTTGCTTTCGGTCACCTACATATATAGAATTCTAGATATTGCCTTAAAAGTTTCAAAATGAAACGGGAATTAATTAGGGTTTGATAAGTTAGTTGGGAAGTTCAGTGAATTTTTCAGCCGAAATATGGTCAATTTTTTCGATAAACGAAACGAAAAATAATGCAATTAAGGAAATTTTTCGATAAACATAATGTAATTATTATAGTCCTCTCCGTTTCAAATGGCTGTGAGGTTTAATAATTTGTCATCTCAGCTACCCATTACGACGCTTCGATTTTTGTAAACAATAACAAATAGTCTAATTTTTTCGGTAAAAAAAAAAATGTAATTAAGGAATTTTAACTAAGTGGAGGTTGGGATGCCATAAACCCTTGCTTGTTTGCCAAAGCGTACAGCCTCCAAGTTCCACACACACAGGCAAAAATGAGATAATCAATAGCACCTAACCAATTAGTTATCTGACGAAGCAAAGTCTCAGGGAGCTCCGACCATAGCCTCCAATTTTTCGTCTTACTTCTATGCCTATTGTCCCCTTGCAATTCCATGCCTACCTTCGCAAAAAGAAAAAATAAAGATTAATGCTTATATATAATAGTAAATGATGTAGGACACAATTTACTATTTAATTATTGTAATTTATTATTTTTGGTATTTTTATGTAAAAAAACGTTATTTTAGGTTTAGGTGATTTATTTCCTTGTTTTTAGGTGCATTTAATGCTTTTTAGGTCAAATTTGATTCCTGTTATGGTTAGGTATCAATTAGGTGTTATTTTAGATTATATTTTCTTGTTTGTCAAGTTTTAAGGAGCCCTTAAATAGGCCCTTAAGTCTGTAAACGTTTTTCATAATTTATTATCAATAAAAATTCAGACTATTGTGTTCTTTGGTGGATTCCAGACCTATCACCTTGTGAATTCAAGGAACCCCTCGTGGATTCGAGATTTACTGCCCAGGAACTAACAGTTTAGTTTAGTTTCTGTCCATCAAAGAGAGCATCGTGTGTGCTTCTCTTCAGGCTTCCGCAACATCAGTAAACAAACATCTAATAAATTTCTATTCATAATAGTATTGTATTGTTTATAATTCAGTTTCCCACCACCAGTAGTACATGCAATATAAATATATAAATATATATATATATATATATATATTGATCTGAGTACGTGCAATACATTATACAATGAAAATAACTGCACATATGCCATATGTATAGTTGGTCCATTACCCATCGTTGAAAAATATAAGAATGCAAAATGAAACATATGTTGATTCCTAGAACACGCTTAATACGATGTAAAAGCCATGTTAAAATTGATTATTGAGCTTCATGTGCTTTTTCATTCCTAAAGATTGTCCTTCATTTATATAGAGAATATAGAAAATACAAGGGCAAAGAAAATCACCTTAACGTCTTAGAGTGATGATCTGGTGGCTATAGCTAGCTTGTCTTTGAGAATTTGGTTTTTGTTAGGGTTCTTGCTTTCGGTCACCTACTTATATAGAATTCTAGATACTGCCTTAAAAGTTTCAAAATGAAACAGGAATTAATTAGTGTTTGATAAGTTGGTTTGGAAGTTCAATAAAATTTTCAGCCAAAAGATGGTCATATTTTATCGATCGGTTAACAAAACAAAAAGAATGTAGTCAAGCAAAGGTCTAGTGTTTTCGATAAACAAAACGAAAAGTAGTGCAATTAAGGAAATTTTTTGATAAACATAATGTAATTATAATAGTCCTCTCAATTTCAAATGGCTGGAAGGTTTAATTAATAAGTTGTCACCTCTTTACCCATTACGAGGTTTCGATTCTTGTAAACATTGTAAACAATAACAAATACTTTAATTTCTTTTCGTTAAACGAAAAAAATGTAGTTAAGGAATTTTAACTAAGTTTCTTGTCCATTTTTGCTTGTCCAGCTTATAAATCTAACCTTTTAAAATACTCCACACGCTTCTTTCAAAAAAGAAAAGAAAAGAAAAAAATCCGGAAGTTTTAAAATTGTGCTTATTTAAACATGAATAAATATGATTAAAAAATACATGAATATATTAAAGGCATTGATATATTGGATTGACTTTTAAAATTTATCAAATATATTAGAACAACAAAAATTGAAATACTAGCTATTAGACAGTAGACAAGCAAACAAGACAGATCGAGAGAATAATAAATCTAGATTAAATTACTTTTTTTTTTCCCTAAAGTTCTTATTGCTCCTGAATTAAAAATCCCTTCACATGTTGCTGCTCAAGTCACTTTCTACGGTTCCTAAAATTAAAAATCTTTAACGTTTTTGGTAAATTTTGAAAAAAGTTCTTTAATCCTTGTATAAATTTGGAGAAATTACAGTTTACCACCTTAAATTATACCTCATATTGCCCCCTTCCCTCTCCCTTGTGTGTGTGTGTTTGTTTCTCAAAAAAATAAAAGGGGGTAATTGTCTCACATTGCTTAAAAGAGTGTGTTGTGTGTAGTATAACTTGTCCCACACTCCCTTAAAAGTTACCATGGCTTTTGAGTGGAGTTGTGGTGTGCCTTTGTGTTAGAGCCCCCTTCCCTCTCTCTTGTGTGTGTGTGTGTTTGTTTCTCCAAAAAAAATTATACCTCATATTATACTTTGAAAGTTCAATAAGTGTATAAAATATCTTGAACATTTAGACCCTAATTTGCAAATTATCAAATCAAACTTATGATCAAACAATTGATGTGCGAAATATGAACATAAGCATATAACAGAATTGATAAATAATCTTAGACCAAATAAAATCACATTCACAGCAGAAATTAAATGGCAGAAATTAAGGGATGAGAGATGCAAACACAAGGACAACACACAATGTGTTATTGAAGAGGAAATTGAAGCCCTCGGCATAAAACCTCTCCATCGCCCTCCAAGCGGTAAATAATCCACTAAAGAATGTAGTTGGGATACATGAACAACAGAAGACCCTCCAAGCCTAATCTACCCAGTGTACCTAAGCCCTCCAAGCTCCTACTCCAACGAGATAACGCCGAACCTATTTCTTCTTTAGTTTACTGGATTCCACTATAAACCATAGCATCAACTAATATCAAATTGGTCCATTCCTAATTGCTTCCCAAACACCAAATGGCATTCTCAGAAATGTGGGTATGGTGAGAAAAGATTTTGGTAATGAACCTCTCAAGGATGTAACAATGGGGGTGAGAGTAGAGGAATTTGAAGAGTCTCTATGTGAAGATTGGGGATGAGTCAATCTTGTTTTTCTCTAGAGTTTCTCTCTCAATTTCTCTCTGGAAGCTCTCTACATTTCGTGGGTATAAGGGGTATATATACTAGGGTGAGAGTGGAATGCAAAGAGTCAGTTTTTTTCAAAACAGAGCTGGCTAGCAGCTTGGCCTCGCGACTTGACTGAGCCGCGAGTTCCAGCCACGAGGTAAGTGAACGGCCAGTCTGTACTTTTTGTCCTGTAGTGCTCTAGCTGGCATGACGCTTCAACTTCTGGCATACTTGGTACATGTGCAACTTTTGGCGGCTTGCAAGCTGCGAGCCACCCGCAAGATCCAATTGCGAGTCCCTGCTTCTTTACACAATCTTGAGCATTTCTTCACACTCTCTCACACACTACCTTTACATGATTCCCACCTAAATACAAGGTTACTAATTGGTAAAATACAAGCAAATTTGGCACGGAATAAAGTCAACAAGATGGTTGATAAAATTCAACCTTACATATTTAATTGCATCATAAATTATGACCCCTATTACACTTTGCACTAGATACCGACATTAAGTTCATTGTTAAATTGTATTGAAATTCAAGTTGAAGTGCGAAGTGTAACAATGATTATAGTTTAGACCACAAAATGTGCATTCAAAAAATTTATGGTACAAAGTGAAATCGAGAGTATACTTTATGGTGGTAAAATGTAATTTCCCCTATAAATTATGTAATCAAGCCCAAACTAATAATATATAGAGACAACCAAACAACTAAATGATTATTGCAAAAGAATAGAAAATGCAAAAAAATAACTTAACAATGATTACAACATGACTATTCCCGCATCCCAAACATGACTAAATGTCTAAAACTATTCCTGCATTCCAAACATGGCTAAATGTCTGAAGGGTTGAATGATCTATACAATGACCTGATCTAGGATAACTTGGAGCTTAAGAATCACAACCCCACCCTTCTCTCCCCACCATTCTCTCTACCTCCAAATTATTGTTGTTTGTTTACATCCATCAATGGGATATATATATATATATATATATTGAACCCTATAACTTGAACCCTTTACTGCCCATATATAAAAGATTTTTAGTCTTTGTTGAGGGCCATTTGTGAGAATCCAGGCGGAAAGAAAGAAAGCCCAATAACAAGGGCAACAAAGAATTGAAAGTAGACAGCAAAAACCATTAGGTCCAAGCGGCAAGAATAATGGATCACAGGCCCAAGAAATAAACGAATGAGTCTTGAAGAGGCATATGGGCTCAAAGAAGCCCAGAAAGAGAGAAATAGCATCCCATGGGCAATATATGAGGTAGAAAAGCAAGAAAGGGCCGCCGCAAGCCTAAAGTAATGTAAACTAAGAAAGTAAGGGATTTATGGCAGGCCCATAAACCCCAAGGAAGAGAATAAGGTTATTGGGCTAGGAAAGTCTAATGAAGTTAGTAAAAAGCCCATGGGAGTGTAGAATTAGCAAAAGGGCCGAGGAAGCCCAAAGAAAGCAAAACGGGCCGAGGATGCCCAAAGGAAAGCCAAAAGGGACATTGGAGATAAATAAAAGCAAAACAGTGGCCATGCCAAGCCATTGAGAGAAGGAATAAATAGTTGGCCTAAAAGAGGCCCAGCATGATGAAGTTATTATAGTAGGAATAACAGAACGACATTGCAAGAAATAAAAGAAACCAAGGAAATGTGAGACCCATCATCAAATAAAGCCCAGCTCTTGAGTGGAGCCGGAAAACAAAGAGCAGCCCACATAAGAGGTCAAAAAACATGGACGACGAGCCTCCAAACCACGGCAGACGAATGGGTAGCAGGCAAGTTTTGGACATATATGGAATGAAGGCACGCGCAAGGCCTAGGCACCACCAGCCTGTACCCAGCCAATACAGAGCATGGTGAGGTTGGGGGGTCAAAGGATCAGAGGGCATGGTTTGGTGGTGGGGAGAGGGGAAGAATTTATTTTTATGGTTCCGGCTTAAGCTCTTTCAGGGAGGTGTCTTGCTGGGATGGCTTACTACCCAAAAGAGGCAAGCTGAGTTGGAACCATTAGGTGCATGCCACGAGGGATAAGGAGAGAGAAATAACCCAGACCGTAGTAGGAAAGGGTGTCACGGCAGACTAGCAAACAAAATACTCTTCCTTGTCTGGTGATGGGAGGGCGACACACAAATAGAACAGTGATGGTCGGCCAGTACACCCAGACCAGACAAAAGGAGTTAAGGGTTAAAACAGTAAAATCGGGTCACGGCAGGCACTATAAAAGGAGGGTCTTGTCGTGAGCAGAGACGGGGGGAGGAACAGCGGAACTTTGGAAAAGAAATAGAAAACTTAAAAGAAATAGCAAAGAAAACGAAGTGAGAAGAAAGAAAGAAAATAGTGAGAATTAGAAAGGTGGGCATGCACCGGTAGATTAATCCTTTCTCTCCATCATGAAATCCGGCCCTCTGTAAGAAAAGCACGAAAGTACCTACACAGAAAACTACTCAGACCCGTTTCCCTCAGGGCAGCTAATCTTTACGGTAAGTCTATTTCCTAAGAGATTGACTGCTTGAGAAGGGACGTTCTTCTCTTTGAGGTTCTGCCCCTGCAGATTGAATTTCCGGTCGATTTCCTCTAATATTCCGACTAACCCATGCTTATAAACATTTGATGTCCTCTGCTATGTAAAAAAAGAAAACAAATAGTATTGTTATTGTAATTGATTTTAAGGGCTATTTGGTCAATTCCCCACTAAAGTGGCTAGATATTTTATGTTTATTTTATTATTATTATGTCTGCCTGCCACGATTTGTCTGAAACAGTTTCGCTTGCCGTGAACATGTTCCTGGCAGATTTGGCCTAGTTTGCACACAAGCCGGACCAACTTAAGCTGAAGTTGGGTCGGTCCCGACTCTCTTATACAGAAAACTTGGGCTTAGTGCAGTAGGAGGCAGCCCAATACCACTAGCACGGTCCACCCCCTCACAGTTGGCGACTTCACTGGGGATTTGGGAAGTATAAAAAAAAAAAAAAAAAAAAAAAAAAAAACTAGAGCCCCTCACAAACAATGCCACCAAGGTCCAGGACAACACGGAATATGAGTGCCGTACCCTTGCAAGCAGAATCCAGGCTAACAACGCCTCACCAACAGCAACTTAACCAAACGAAAGGTGCCAACAAAACGGGGGTTGATCCTCAGCCTCAGACAAAAGTCCCCGTGGACAATGTCAACACCTTTATTGAAGTATTGCAATCATTGCAGCACTTGCAGCAGCAAATGATGGAAGAGATCCGTCAACTGAAGGCAAACAAAACAAAGGAGAAAGGCAGCCAGCATGACCTAGAGCATGCGGCAAACAGAGAGGAGACACTGGTAGGAGGTGTCCCACAGAACGCAGAACAGCGCTTCATTACTATGGCTGAAGTAGCGGCTCTCCTAGAGCAAGAGAGAGCCAGAACACCAAAGGAGAGGTTTTACGCACGAGACCAGTTGGGACTTACAACAAAAGAAAGGAAAATAGCCATGGAGGCTTTGGTGAGTATCGCCTCTAGGGCAGGGGTGAAGTGCTTGTCGGTAGAAATGCCAGAAGGCAGAGCCCTCCTACAAGAATCAATAGAAATCATGTTCAGCAATGAGGATATGGAGGTGGGACACCTGGATCACAGGAGGCCTCTCTATTTAGCAGCATCCATAAATCAAATCCCCATCAAGAGGGCCTTGGTGGATACTGGTGCTTCCGTAAACCTCATTCCGTTGAGCACCTTGGAAGCAGCAGAAATTTCAGAAAGAAAGATTCAAGGATGCCCGATGGAAGTAACGGGGTTCGACGGAAGAGGTGAGTATGATAGGTGTTGTATGGGTATAGGTTCTGTGGTGTGTGCAAGTGTTGAAGCTGTGCACGTGCTGTGCTGAGCTGGAGGCAGTTAAAGGCAGAGCTGAGTTAGAGTTAGTTGAGCTGGAGGCAGTTAAGGCAGAGCTGAGTTGGAGTTTGTTAGGTAGTTATGGCTGAGCTGAGTTGTTATGCAGTTAGTTAGTGGATGAATCAGATTGTATAAATAGATTAGGGAATGAATTGTAAAGGGCATATGTGAAATGTATAAACTTGTTCTTCTTTCTCCTTATTCTTCCTTATCTCTTTTTCTTCTTCTTTCCTTTAGCTCTGTTCTTTAAGTCTTGGAGGCCTAGTTTCCCTCGAAGAAACTACCAAAGTGTTCTTGATTTCAATCATATTAGCAGGATCTTATCATTGGTATCAGAGCCATATCTTTGTAACCATGACAGAGACACGATCCGTAGCTGCACTCACTGATAAATTCAATGTGCTATCAAAGGCCGTAGATCAACATGAAGCTGAATTCAATATCTTACATCAGAAGTTAGATGCTGTGACCACTATGTTGCAGACCATGTCTGAGACTATTCAAGGGTTTACTGAAGCTGGTAGTGGTTGGCACCAGAGACAACAACATCCATCTCTACCTGTACAAGATCATCAAGAAGCGGTTATGGCAACAATTCCAAAGACTATTAAATTGGAATTTCCAAAATTTAGAGGTGAAAATCCCTCAGGGTGGATTTACAAGGCTAACCAATTCTTCCAATTGTATGGTACTCCTCCAAATCAGAAAATTTTACTAGCTTCATATCACATGGAAGATGAGGCGCTAATATGGTTTCAGGATGCTGAAGAAGCTGGGTTGTTTACAAGTTGGGAAGCATTTGTTAAATCCTTGCATGTGAGGTTTGGCACATCAGCTTATGATGACCCTATGGAATCTTTGACAAGGCTAAGGCAGGTGGGTTCAGTGGTTCATTACAAAGGGCAATTTGAGTCCTTATCCAATCGTGTCAAGGAGTTATCTGAGAAACACAAGCTGAGCTGTTTCTTGAGTGGGTTGAAGGAAGAAATTAGGCTACCTGTCAAGATGTTCAATCCTCATAATCTCAATACAGCATTTGGCTTAGCCAAGATTCAAGAAGAATACCTTAATGCAAGTAGGAAGGGTACCAAACCATGGGGGGAGGTACCGGTGACAAGGCCATCAATTCTTGGTCCACCACCTGCCAAGAATGATGTAAGATCCTTGAAGACACCATTTCAGAAGGTGCCTGCTGCCTTGATTGAAGAAAGGAGGAAGAAAGGGTTGTGCTTCTATTGTGAGGAGAAATGGCACAATGGACACAAGTGTAAGTCACCAAAGGTTTTCCTTATGGAAAGGGTGCACTCACAAGGGTTGGAGGTTGATTTAGATGCAGACCTTGAAGGGGAGTTTGATGGAAGCAATGCTCAATTGGAGTCACAACCAGAGGTTCTTGAGCAAAGTGTTGAGATTACACTCTATGCACTCTTGGGAAGCCCTTCCCCAGGGACTATGAGGGTGCTGGGCAGAATTAATCATCAAGAACTAATCATTCTGATTGACACAGGCAGCACACATAACTTCCTGGATACTTCAATATGGATGTTACTGAAGCTGCCCTTGTCCATCAAAGATAGTTTTGATGTCAAGATTGCTGGTGGGGCTGTGTTAAAGACCAAAGGAGCTTGTCATGGGGTTGGTGTTAGGATTCAAGGCGAAGAATTTCTCTTGGATTTGAATGTATTGTCATTGGGAGGGTGTGATGTTGTATTGGGTACTCAATGGTTGTTCACACTTGGTCTTATTCAGTGGGATTTTCAGAAGCTGACTATGGAATTTATTCATCAAGGCAATCCTGCCTTCATCACAGGATTACAACCTTCAGGCCTTGATCTTCAAGACCCTAAGAAATTTTTCAAGACCTCTGTGAAAAAAGGGTTGTGTCTGCAGATTCTGTCTACAGCAACTGCATCAGTACCAGGGCAATCCCAAGCAGCAATTGAGGAGCTCCTAACTGAGTTTGGAAAGGTTTTTGAGTTACCTACAGGTCTGCCACCACTGAGAGGACATGAGCATCAAATACTTTTGAAGGAAGGCACTCAAGCAATCTGTGAAAGGCCTTACAGGTACCCATTCTATCAAAAACTGAAATTGAAAAAATAGTGGCTGAATTGTTAGAGGCCGGTTCCATTAGATCAAGCCAAAGTCCCTTCTCTTCTCCTGTGTTGTTAGTAAGGAAAGCTGATGGTAGTTGGAGAATGTGCATAGATTATAGGTCACTTAATAAGGCAACTATTAAAGATAAGTATCCAATTCCCTTAGTTGATGAATTGTTAGATGAATTACATGGTACAACTATTTTTTCTAAATTGGACCTCAGATCAGGATACCACCAGATAAGAATGAAGGAAGAGGACATTGAAAAGACTGCATTTAGGACTCATGAAGGGCATTATGAGTTCCTAGTTATGCCCTTTGGGCTCACTAATGCACCATCTACTTTTTAGTCACTCATGAACCATATTTTCAAGCCCTTTCTTAGGAAGTTTGTGCTTGTTTTTTTTTTTATGATATCTTGGTCTTTAGTTCTGACTTAGCTGCCCATCTTGTTCATTTGAGACAAGTCCTTACTGTATTATTAGATAACCATTTGTTTGCCAAAAGAAGCAAGTGTGTGTTTGGTTGTTTGGAAGTCAAGTATCTTGGGCATCTCATATCTGGTCAGGGAGTTAGAACTGATCCTAAGAAAATTGAAGCAATGGTAAATTGGCCAGTTCCTACTTCAGTGAAGGCCTTGAGGGGATTTCTTGGTTTGACTGGTTACTACAGGAAGTTTGTCAAAGATTATGGTACTATAGCTGCTCCTCTGACAGCCTTACTTAAGAAGGATTCCTTCCATTGGTCACCACAAGCTACCTTAGCCTTTCAAACCTTGAAGCAGGCCATGTCCCAGCCACCTGTATTAGCCTTGCCTGACTTTACTAAGCCATTTGTGATTGAATGTGATGCTTCTGGAGTTGGCTTAGGAGCTGTGCTGATGCAAAATCAAAGACCCTTGGCTTTCCACAGTCAAGCTCTCAAAGGAAGAAGTTTGCTCTTGTCAACTTATGAAAGGGAATTACTAGCTCTTATCACTGCTGTCAAGAAGTGGAGACCTTACCTAGTGGGAATGCCTTTTATTATTAAGACAGATAAACAAAGTTTTGTAAGGTTGAATTTATTCAACCATCTAATTGGCTTTATTCCGTGCCAAATTTGCTTGTAATTCAGCATTTAGTAACCCTGTATTTAGGTGGGATTGTTGTAAGGGTAGTGAGTGAGATAGAGTGAAGTTTGCTCAAGAGTGTACAAGAAAACAGAGTGTTGCGGCTGGGACTCGCGGGTGGACTCGCGGCTTCAACCCGCCAGAAGATGCACACGTGCCAAGCATGCTGGAAGATGAACAGTCATGCTAGCTGGACCACTACAGGACAAAACAGGACAACTGGCCATACGGTTAACTCACGACTGGAACTCGCGACTTAGTCAAGCCGCGAGGTCAAGCCGCAAGCCACCCCTGTTTTGGAAAAACCTGACGTTTCGCATTCCTCTTCACTCCAGTATAAATACCCTTTTAACCCACAATTGAAAGAGAGCTTCCAGAGAGAATTTTGAGAGAGAAACCCTAAAGAAAAACCAGATTGTTTCACCCACAATCTCTACCTTAGAGTCTCATCAAATTCCCTCACTTTCTTCCTCTCCATTGTCAAATCCTTGAGAGGCATTATACCAAACCTGGTTCTCACCATTATCATCTCTGTGAGACAGACATTTGGAGTTTTGGGAAGCAGTTAGGAAGGAGCCAATCTTCATTGGTTGATGCTACGGTGTAGTAGCGGAATCCGGAAAGCTAGAAAAGAAAAAGGTTCGGCGCAACCTCGTTGGAGCAAGAAGCTTGGAGGGCTTAGGTGCATTGGGTAGATTAGGCTTGGAGGGTCTATTGCTGTCCTTGTATCCCAACTGTATTTTCTAGTGGATTGATTACCGCTTGGAGGGCGGCGGAGAGGTTTTTCGTCGAGGTCTTCGGTTTCCTCTTCGATAACACATCGGTGTTATCTCTGTGTTTGCATCTTCCTTCCTCTCTATCTCTGCCTTTACATTATCTGCTGTGGTTTATTTTGTTATGGCTTAGATAGTTGTTTAACCAATTCCATATTATAGCATATGTTAAGTTTCCGCACACTAGTTGTTTGACATATTGCTTGTGTTGGTTAAGTTGGTTTTTGGGGGTCTAAACGTTCAAAAGTGTTGTTGTACACGTTTTCGAACTTACAAGTTTGAAGTTTATTTTGGAGCAACGAATTGTTACTCCTGCCCAGCAAAAGTGGTTCACTAAATTGCTTGGTTATTCTTTTGTGGTGGAATACAAGAAGGGTAAGGAAAATAAGGTAGCTGATGCTCTTTCTAGGGTGATGGATACTGATTCTACCCAATCTGTCAGTGGCGTAGATCAATCCTTAGAGAGTGTTGTTGCTCAACCTGAACATGGGAATTTGTTTCTTATTTCCTTCCCTTGCCCTACTTGGTTAGCCATGTTGAAGGATAGTTACAAGACAGATGTAGAGTACCAGCAACTGATTTCTGCCTTAACTAGTACTTCAGGTCCAGCTGGTTTTTCCTTGCACAATGGCATTTTGTTGTATAAGGAAAAGGTCTTTTTGAGTGCTGCTTCTTCCCTGAAGTCCTTGATCCTTCATCATGTCCATGACAGCCCACTTGGGGGTCATTCCGGTTATCTTAAGTGCTTCTCGGAAAGCTTATACAGCTTCTCATAGGCTATATGGATGTCATCTTGGTCATCCATCTTCTCAAACTTAGATTCCACCAGTTCCTCTTCTTCAACCACATCTTCAACAATCCCATCAGTAGGATTGATCGTAGCCGTGAAGGCATTTAAGATTCCTTCATCCTCATTGTCGGAATCATCCTCAAGCTCAGTGTCGCTCAAGGTAACAGCAAGTGCCTTGCTCTTCCCAATGCTCTTGAGGTATGTAGGACACTCATGCTTCATGTGATTGAACCCTTGACACCCAAAGCACTTAGGTCCTAAGGGAACAATGTACTGACCACCTTCCTTAGCATCCTTCTTCTCTTTGTCTTGGCCTTTAAATTGAGAAGAACTGGATTGCCTGCGGTCCTTGTCGAAACCCTTTCCATTGGCGTTCTTCATGAACTTCTTGAACTGCCTAGTGATGTAGGACTTCATTTTGGAATCTTCATCATCAGAAGATTCATCTGTTTCACTGCTCTTGGCCTTCAGTGCCATACTCTTGCTTTTACCCGACTTGCCTATTCTAGTCAACCCTAGCTCGTAGGTCTGCAAGTTTCCAACTAGTTCAGTCAGAGGAATCTTGTCAATATCCATTGACTCCTTGATTGCCGTAATCTTGACATGAAATCTCTCGAGCAGAGATTGAGCACTTTCCTCACAATCTTGGGTTCAGGAATGGTTTCCCCAAGATTGAAGGCTGAGTTCACTATGTCCTTTAGCTTGGCATAGAACTCATCAAAAGACTCATCCTCCTCCATCTTTATCTCTTCAAAGCTTGTAGTAAGCCTCTGAAGCTTTGAGTCCTTGACAGCCTTAGTACCCTTATAGGTTGTTTGGAGAATGGTCCAAGTCTCCTTGGCAGTTTCAGTGGAGGATATCTTCTTGAACTCCTCATTGGTGACAGCACTAAACAATGCATTCAAAGCTCTACTATTGAAGTTTGCCGCCTTAATCTTGGCATCATTCCAGTCGGCTGGCGCTTCAGTAGGCTTAGTCTAGTCTAAGTCCACAGCTTGCCACACTTTCTCATCTAAAGACTTCAAGAAAGCTCTCATGCGTACTTTCCAGTATGCATGGTTAGTGCCATCAAATAAAGGAGGTACGATTAATGACTGTCCTCTATCCATGACAAATAGGGGTCAATGTATCAACACAACAAAGATTAAACCCTAATCAGAGTGTGTCTGCTCTGATACCACTTGATAGGCCACAAACTGAATGATCCCTTGTGATAGAAATTAATTAATTAATTAGCCAATTTCTTAATTAATCAATTTATCATGCAAAGCATGGTAGCACAAAAAAAAAAAAAAATCACCAATAAACTAATAATGCAGCGGAAAATAAATAACACCGTGATTTGTTTACGAATGGAGAAAACCTAATGGCAAAAACCCCATCGGGTGATTTTCAGGTCACCACTCCTGAAACTCCACTATTATCACAACAAGCGATTACAAGTAAAGGAATCCAAGTACCTTACCAACTTACAGTGGAACCCTTACCCCAATACTCAATTGGACTTGTTTTGTAGTGACAGTTCCCCTTTCAGATGCACGACTCCCAGTACGTGACTAACCAATTGCATGGATCCTAGTACACGACTTCAATCACCAACTAAGAAGGTTGTTGGTTGCAAAGTTCTTCAGTTCATCCATGCGATGAAGATCAAGAAGATGCTTGGTCACAAAACCCTACGGTGCACATACACAACAACTTCTTCAAGAGAAAGAGATGAACTAGGGCAAGAACTTCGTCTTCGGTCACAATTTTCTTGAACAGAGTTTGCTCAAAGCTTGTGCAACTTGTGAACACTTTGACGGCCCTTAAACTGATCCTTTTATATATCTAGGTTTAGGAGAAAAGAAGGCCCAAAGACATATTCACGGATCCCAAGAAAATTAGATTGAAATTCTAAAAATCTTAAACCTCGACAGATAGCAGGTGTCGAGAAGCTGTCGAGCAGGTGTTGAGCACACCGAATGAAGAACAGCTTCCTTAAGCTCAATAGATGCAGCTGTCGACCAGTTGTCGAGCTTTAATGATTTTGCACTTTGAACTTGTTTTCGTGAACATACTTGAAAGCTTCAATACTTGATCTTGAAACAAGGTTTCTTGAAGTATTTAAAACATCCTAAATCTACCCAAATACAAGTAAATTGCGTTTTTCAAAGGATAATCCAATTACATAAAATCAAGACATATGTTCTTAACATGTGAAACACATATGTCCTAACAATGTCATAGTAATAGTAAAAGAAGTAGCAAAGTGTAGCATCATGATTACAAACCCAAACTGTGGCAAACACACGCCAAATAACTACTGTAGGAAACATATAAGTGTTCTGTGCAACATAACAAAAGCAGGAAAGGAAAGAAAAGGGAAGGAAACTGCGCCATCATCAATGAAGTCCGGAAATGAGACTCTGGTCTCCAAAACGACTGGGCCCACCAACGCCGGAAAGAAGGTGGTCGCAACGACCCTCCAAATCCGCCACCTCTTTCTTCAAAAGCTTGATACGGGCATCTATGGCATTAGCGGCTGGCTGAACTCTCCTCATAAAAAGGGCTCGGGCAACATCATGAAGATGATCGAGAACAAACTCCACAGCAAAACCCACGCTGATAAGCTCCTGAATCACGGCCTTCCACTGTAGAATTCTCTTGGCAAAAACAAAATCAATAAAGTTGTGCTCAATATCGTTCAACACACATCCCAACATCTTCAAGAAATGCTCCCTAGCAGAACGGCCAAGACGGAACTCTTGCATAAAATTGCCACGGCTGCTGTAGATCATCACCAAGTGAGAAACACAATCCTCAAGAACTCAGAAGCCATAAAAATCCACGTAAGGAGGACCGAAAGCCCAAAAGTCTGCTGGACCAAGGTCGTTAACCTCCGGCTGGTCAAAACGGGCAAAGAAGGTCGCAGCATCATCCGGGACGGCAGCAGAACTACTACCCATCTCAAACTGAGAAGGGACAGTAGGAAGTGGACCGGTATAAAATAAAATAAAATAACAACGCAAGGCAAAATGAGAAGCCATGGTATGGGAAGAGAAGACTTACAAAAAAAAAGAGAATGTAATAAAAGGGAAAGGAAACTTGCGGAGCTACTAGGAATGGGGGCTGCGAGTGTAGCAGAAACAAGTACTGTAGGTACAGTAGAAGCAAGAGCAGTAGGTACGGCTGAAAAGGATGCTGAAGGTGCGACCGGAATGGGCGCTACGGGTGTGGTAGGAGCAGGCATTCCCACGCCTGCTGCAATTCCTGTCCCCTCAAAAGTCTCTGCAAGTAAGGAGATAAGCGTGCAAATGAAACACAAGTACAAAAAAAGGGGGGAAAAAGCAGGGGAGTAAAGATACATACCCATGAAGTCAGGCTTGGGCGAAGCACTCTCGTTTTCCTCAGAATCAGAAATCCTCTTCTTCAAGATGGGCGCATCATTGAGATCCTCAAGAATGTCATTGGACCCCTTGAAGGATAAGTCCGTATTAGGACCACGGGTAGTTGAACCGGGAATGGAGGAAGGAGTAACAACAAGGGAAGCATCGCCCTTTACAGCCTGGGAGATAGCTGCAAAGGGGTCACTGGTTGAAATAACAAGCGGCAGAACAAAGGGAGCGGTCTTGGTCTGAACGGTGGTAGGAGAAATGGCTCTCTCTGGAGGAGAAGGTGTCTCGATGGGCAAAGGTGTAGTCTCACCAACCCCTTTGATATGAGTACCCTCTTCTCTGGGTACCGACTCGGTGGAAAGGGTGGGAGTTTTGGCAAGAGCCTTATGTGCAGCAGTAGAAGGAGTGGGTGTTGCGAGGTACCACATCGGCCCCATAAAAAAAGCCTTCCATGGGTACACCCATGGAGGTGGAAATCTCCTCGGTAGTAGGGCGATATATGGATAGAGGTTTGGGCTCCTCCTAAAAGAAAAAAAAAAAAAAAAGGAAGAAGGTGAATACAAATATTGACGTGAAGACCAAAGGAATTATTAGGCAAAACAAAAGACACGTAGCAGAGGGAACACGTGTGAGAAAAAAAAAAAAAAAAGAAAAAAGAAAAAAAGAAAAAAAAGACTTACCTCAGATTCGGGCTCATCAAGCAAGATAGGATGGGTAACTGACGAGTTCTCCTTATGCTTAGACTAAAAGAAAGGAGGCAAAGGAAATTAGCAAGGTTAGCCGCAAGAAAGTTAAGAAGTATTTTTGTCAAAAAAAAAAGGAAGAGATAACTTACCCTCCATTCAGCAGCAGACACAGGATGAGGGGTTGTCTTCCTTTTGCTACCTCGAGTTTTGCTAGCCAGGGAAGCACCTGTAGGTGGTAGTGGGTTGGTAGGCTTGGATTTGCCGGCAAACTTAAGCTTGGTAGGAGTTTTCTTACTCGGTACAGAGATGTTTATTACTTTGACTTTTTTCTCCCAACCAGGAGGATAATCACCAGCATGCAAGTACCATCCTTTCTTCTCTGCATCCCACTCAAAGATGGCTGACTGGTTCTGTCTCTTAGCATACGCCAAAACAGATTTTGAAGGGAGAAGCAAGCGAGGGTTAACCGAGATGACCATACCAAGCCCATCAGAGGGAATAAAAGAGAAGCCCCGGCTACCAACTAGCTCATCCATAAATGTAGTCATCACCGCGTGCCAATAACCGTGCATGGGAGGAGTACAAAGACCCTCCCTTAGTGAACCAGGAACTGTAACGGCGTTGAAGCGCTGCCTCCAAAATTCAAAGGCAGTATGCCGCAGGAAAGGGCGGACTGAAGTAGGAGATTCCATGAGGAAGGAAATGTCATCGGAGATATCCTGATCTAACCTAAACTGCCTTCTCACCCGGTTAGCAGGATGGTGAACAAACCTAATGCCTTCGTCGGCTAGGTAAGGCAGCCATCCGGCATTAGTGGCCGCAAGATAAGTAATCCCTGTTTCATCAAAACTAACCAAGGGGGTAGTAGTCCCAATGGTGTCAACAAACGAACCTATGACAGAATCCATACATGTATAATTTGCACCCAAGTTTCTATAGGCCCTCCAAGAAAAACCAACGCCCTCATCAAAAGACTCAACCACAGAATAGCCAATGGGCTTCAAGCTAGACCACCGGAAAGCAAGCGGAAAATCGGACTCAAACCTACCGCAAAAGTCAGTAATTACCTTCGGACATGTCTGGTACTTATCTCTAGCAAAGCGAGCAGATCTGCACTTTGCCAAGTATTGAGCACAACGATCAAATAACAACTGCTGCAATATGGTGGAATGGACGGAAGAGGTAAATATATGGCAGGACCCAACCTGACTCTCATCACTACGAAGAATGTCTAATTGGACATACAGATGCCCTAGGAACATGGGGGCCAATGGCAGGCTCACCCCAGCAGATATTTTAATAACCAAACGAAAGTACAAAGGCTTTATGGCATAGTGGGGGTGGAACCCAAAAACAAATTTGCAAAGTCAAAATGCAACAAAAGTCGCGCGGTGAGCAGCTACAGAAAATTTAGAAGAAGAACTAACCCAGTATAACAACTTGGTGTTTCCGGCCATCTTTTTCCTCAATTCGGCCTCAATAGCCTCTTCCTCCAGAGAAAACTCTAAAGTGGCAGGATCAGCATCACCAAGAATAGGCAGGAGTAATTGATTAGCCACATCTTCGAGGGTAACGGTGAGTTCGCTGCACGAGAAAAAGAAGGTATAGGTGGTGGTACACCACCGTCGGAACCAATGTCGAAGGTTGTAGAGGTCCTGGAAGTTCGACAGGCAGCGAGATGAGACAATAGCTTTCAAGACGCCAGCTCGTTGTAACAACCCCATAAAACCCGTGTATCGAAGAGCTCACTGTCAACCCATTCTCTCCAACCCAAGGCAGTGCCGGACCCAAATTCGAAGTGAATGGGTACAGGAAGTGAGATGCCTTGGTGAATGGCTAGATCAGGGATTAAAGACGTTAACGGAGCCCAAGAGACGTCAGGGTTTCGCCGGACAAGGGCAAGCCATACGCGACCCGGAAGCGGCGGCTCATAGTCACCAGGAACTTTCGGAAAGTGAGGATGGATTTCATACCACGGATCGATCAAAGGAGCGCATTCACTATTGGGGTCGCGCTGTGTCTCTTCCCCAGCGGACTGTTCCGACTCAGAATGTTTCGTCTCCTCGCCTACATCTGGAACGGCGGAAGAATCGGAAGCGATTGCCTTCCCTTGACGGCGGGAAGAGCCTTGGTTTTTCACCGGCGACATGGTGAGAAGACTTAGTCGGAGAAGATGGGTACGTGTGTTTGAAAGGGAAAAGATAGTGAAGAGTAAGAGACGGAGAATATGTGTTCTTGGAAAGGAAGGAGTTTGTGTTTAAAGTGCAGAAGGATTCTTCCTTAAATACCCAAGTCATTAATAACGGCACGAACTAAGGCGATGGGTCAGCCATCAAAATGAGATGAAATTAATGAAACGGCGGCTGTGCTTAGAGAATAACTACCAAACTGGGAAATTCGAAGAGACAACCCTGTTCGCAGCAGGAAAGAAAATATATATATATATATATATATTTATATATAAATAAGAAGGGGTCAACAGCTTAAAAATAAAAAGATGAGAAGAGAGAAGGGCAGAAACGTCTTTTTATTCACATATGAACCGCAGCAACGTTTCATATGTTCAGGGGGCTAAATGTTGAGGGCCATTTGTGAGAATCCAGGCGGAAAGAAAGAAAGCCCAATAACAAGGGCAACAAAGAATTGAAAGCAGACAGCAAAAATCATTAGGCCCAAGCGGCAGGAATAATGGGTCACAAGCCCAAGAAATAAACGAATGGGTTTTGAAGAGGCAAGTGGGCTCAAAGAAGCCCAAAAGAGAGAAATAGCATCCCATGGGCAGTGTATGAGGTAGAAAAGCGAGAAAGGGCCGCCGCAGGCCCAAAGTAATGTAAACTAAGAAAGTAAGGGGTTTATGGCAGGCCTATAAACCCCAAGGATGAGAATAAGGTTATTGGGCCAGGGAAACCCAATGAAGTTAGTAAAAAGCCCATGGAAGTGTAGAATTAGCAAAAGGGCCGAGGAAACCCAAAGAAAGCAAAACGGGCTGAGGATGCCCAAAGGAAAGCTAAAAGGAACATAGGAGCCCATAAATAAAAGCAAAACAGTGGCCATGCCAAGCCACTGAGAGAAGGAATAAACAGCTGGCCTAAAAGAGGCCCAGCAGATTAAGTTATTACAGTAGGAATAACAGAACGACATTGCAAGAAATAAAAGAAACCAAGGAAATGTGAGACCCATCATCAAATAAAGTCCAGCTCCTGAGTGGAGCGGAAAAACAAAGAGCAGCCCACATAAGAGTTCAAAAAACACGGATGGCGAGCCTCCAGACCACAATAGACGAATGGGTAGCAAGCAAGTTTTGGACATATATGGAATGAAGGCACGCGCAAGGCCCAGGCACTACCAGCCTGTACCCAGCCAATACAGAGCATGGTGAGGTCGAGGGGTCAAAGGATCAGAGGGCATGGTTTGGTGGTGGGGAGAGGGGAAGAATCTATTTTTATGGTTCCGGCTCAGGCTCTTTCGGGGAGGTGTCCTGTTGGGATGGCTCACTACCCAGAAGAGGCAAGCTGAGTTGGAACCATTAGGTGCATGCCACGAGGGATAGGGAGAGAGAAATAACCCAGACCGTAGCAGGAAAGGGTGCCACGGCAGACTAGCAAACAAAATACTCTTCCTTGTATGGCGATGGGAGGGCGACACACAGACGGAACAGTGATGGTCGGCTAGTACACCCAGACCAGACAAAGGGAGTTAAGGGTTAAAATAGTAAAATCGGGTCACGGCAGGCACTATAAAAGGAGGGTCTTGCCGTGAACAGAGAGGGGGGAGGAACAACGGAACTTTGGAAAAGAAATAGAAAACTTAAAAGAAATAGCAAAGAAAACGAAGTGAGAAGAAAGAAAGAAAATAGTGAGAATTAGAAAGGTGGGCATGCACAGGTAGATTAATCCCTTCTCTCCCTCATGAAATCCGGCCCTTTGTAAGAAAAACACGAAAGTACCTATGCAGAAAACCACTCAGACCCGTTTCCCCCAGGGCAGCTAATCTCTACGGCAGGTCTATTTCCTGAGAGGTTGACTACTTGAGAAGGGACGTTCTTCCCTTTGTAGTTCTGCCCCTGCGGATTGAATTTCCGGTCGATTTCCTCTAATATTCCGACTAACCCATGCTTATAAACATTTGATGTCCTTTGCTATGCCTTTTTTTTCTCTTCCGTAAAAAAAGAAACAAATAGTATTGTTATTGTAATTGATTTTAAGGGCTATTTGGTCAATTCCCCACTAAAGTGGCTAGATATTTTTTGTTTATTTTATTATTGTTATGTCTGTTTGCCACGATTTGTTTGAAACAGTTTTGCCTGCCGTGAACATGTTCCTGGCAGATTTGGCCTAGTTTGCGCACAAATCGGACCAAATTAAGCTTAAGCTGGGCCGGTCCCGACTCTCTTATCCAGAAAACTTGGGCTTAGTGCAGCAGGAGGTAGCCCAATACCACTAGCACAGCCCACCCCCTCATAGTCTTCAATAGCCTTTAAAGCTTGTATGGTTGTAGCTTATTAAAATTATGGTTAAATGATAAAATTTACCATTTCTTAATAGTTTAAGTTTTGGGACAATCATTTATTTATTTATTTATTTTTATCTTATCAAACTATAACAATCAGTATTTTATTACATGTGCCTCAAGCAACTCCTCAACAAATTAAAATTCACCATGTACTGACTTGGATTGAATGCACATGTGATAAATCCTAACACACGCCCTCTGATCTTCATTTTGCATATGTATTAATCTTCACCCTGTATCCTGAGCACTACATTCTGCATTCTGTACATCTGTTTGATCTTCACTGTGCTCTGCATTGTCTTCAATGCACTCTGCAGACGTGTGATTTGGTTCCCTTAACACAACAGTTAGTGAAAATCAGTCAGAAAAGATTCATACATTTCAGGTTGCTTTGTTCTCATCCCCATTTTGCTGTCTTATGTCTTTTTAATCCTATCAAGAACTAGTATTCATATATTTCGGCACCTTGTGAAAATGAGAGGAAAACATAATAAGGTGCCACCATATTAAACAATTATAATTCCGAAATTCATTAAGTTAAAAAAGAAATCAAAAATAAAAGAAACTTGATCCATTTGTCTTACAATGATCTATTGCTGCTGAAATTAAAAATTACTGAAAATTTTGGTGCTTTTTAGTCACTTTTTTTAAAATTTAAATTTTGTATGTTTTTTTGTTCCAAGTTCATTAATTTTATTAAGAAATAAATAATAAAGCCAATAATAACAATGACAATAGTGGTAAACGTAACAATGATCTAAAAATTTTAAGAAGAACATTTTGTTGAGAAGAATAGAATTACCATTGTCGGATTTCTCTTATCACAAAAGAGATGGTACAATCTGCACAGGTTGACTATTTAAGAAACACAAAATGGGCAGCAGTAAACAGCAAATACCCTGGTTGCAGGGAATTTTCTTCAATGAGAATGACATCGAAAAGAGTTAAAAGTCGAAAAGAAGGGAAATAAAGAGCAACAAATATATAAAACCCCTCAAACTCTTGTCCAAATGATTCATTCAATATATAAATGGTAGGGATAATGAATATAACTAGTCTTGACTCTTGAGAGAAAGATCACATTGCAAGACTCGTGTGGAAAATACCAAGATGGTTTAAATCGTAAAGTATTTGGCATACATTTTCTTCCCATGAAAGGGAAAGACTGGTCGCGCCTACCATCCATGAAGTGGAACCAAATGTCTGTGTTATCACGATCAAAACAGTATCTGCCATTAAAAGGTGTTTCACTATCTTTCCATCTGGTTTTGTTGCTAAACCCTAAGCCGCCCTTATAATAATCCAGAAACAATGCTTGATCTCCAAAGTTTTGCATTTTCACCCATTCCATCTTCAAAAAATTTAGCTCATAAACTTCATGATTATTTCCAATTGCATTAATCAACAGGAGCTGCTCATCAGTACCCCGTAACCACAGTCCACCTTTCAAATTTGGAATGGATTTAACTTCCAATGGGGTCACATAAGGACGAGAGTTTAGATTTACCACTCCTATTCCAGCACCAGTTGTTATTGCATACAATTTTCGCTTGTACACTGTTAAATCAACAAATATCCAGTGATCATTGCAATCACAATGAGACCAATCGGCATATGTGGATCTACAAAACTGTAGATATGAGTCATATCTGCGAAAGGCTATGATTACAAACTTTGACAAAGGTGTCTCTAAAGAAGCAAGGATGACACGATTATGCTCTAGGGGAGGGCTAAGGACACGGAGTTCATGTCTTGTAAAAGGATTTATAAGCCAAATTTGAGAATTTACCGCATCTATCTGGTCTTCTACTACCAAGTACCCATATGAGATCCTATAACAGATTTTGCCAACAAGGTTGGGGAGTTTTGCCTTATACTTCCATCAAAGATGTTATAGAAGTAACAAGCTCTCTTAGAACGATTTGGCATAAACATAACAAGTGTAGGTTGGGATGCCATAAACTCTTGCCTGTTTGCCACAGCATACAACCTCCATGCTCTGCAGACACAGCCAAACATGAGATAGTCTATAGTACCTAGCAACTTGGTGATCATGTAAAGCAAAGCGTCAGGGAGCTCCGACCATGGCCTCCGATTACTATTGTCAACCATCTTTTTCTTCTTACTTCTAAGCCCCTTAAGATTTGTGTCACTGTCCCCTTGCAATACCATGGCTACCTTTGCAAAAAAGAGGAAATAAAAATTAATGTCCACATATGACACTAAATAAACATCTTTTATAAAATTGTTAATTGAGCTGCATTTTTTTTTTTTTCATTCCTCTATATATTTATCCAGATTATAATAAAAAATTTAAGAGGAAAATCTTAAACTTAAAAAAAAATTATAAAAAAAGTCGGTCTCTTTGTAAAAGTCTTTAATTTGGTCCTTAAGTTTTTCTAAATTTTCATTTTGATCCCTATTGTCATTTCATTAAAATTGTTGACATAATTGATAAATTGCTCACTTAATACACAAGTGACTAATAAAAAATATTTAATTGATTATTAAAAAAGTCAAATCTACATCTCAGTAAATAAAATAATAATGTCAAAATAAAAATAAAAAACTGAAAAAATGAATGGAAAATACTAGGATTACAACTTATTGCACGACTTGCCACATGATAAGCTGAAAGCAATAGAGGAAAAATAGTGAATCCATAACTCCACTATTCACAACTTACCCTATGGCTAGTACTGTGATAAAAGTTGTTTAATAATTTAGGATCCCAACATTGCTTAAAATGAATTTAAAAAAAAAAAAAAAAAGTCCCCATCTTTTCTTGCACTCTCTTCATTTCTTGGCCACCAAACATTGCAGGTGCAGCCTAGGAAGCACAGGGTACGGGTATGGGCATGAGTACAATATGGTGATACAAGCAATTTTTGAAATTTTTTTACATAAAATGGTGTATGACACAGGTACCAAATGAAGTATCCGTACTTCCTAGAGTGTAGTTCATATCAATGCATCCTAAAACAAAAGACTAGAAACCTCATCCAAGCAATACTCTCTCTCTCTCTCTCTCTCTCTCTCTCTCTTCAATACAAAACATACAAACACAGACAACAGACAAAAAAAAAAAAAAAAAAGCCTTTTAAAAACTTAAAAAAGACATAATTTTCGGTTTTTCACAGAAAAGAAAAAGAAAAAGAAAATGCAATTAGAACTTTTAATGCCTGATCATTAACCATAATAATACATGCTTTGGTTTGGTTTATTAAAAAATTTGAGGTTAGGGATTACCTTGCAATGTCCAAAACAGAGGGTTGAGAGTGTGAGAAATGCGGTGGTGGTGGCTGCGGTGAAGGGCTTTTTTCTTTTGGCTGAAGGGTTTGGTAAAGTTTTCTCTGCAAGCTTAGAAAATCTTTTTATTTTCTGAAAAAAGAACACGGACGTTTCTCCAAAATAATAGTACTAGAAGATTTCAAATTGCGCTTATAAATTTTTAAATATTTAAACTTGAATATGGAACTCAGTAAATTAAGGAACATTTACTGTCAAAATAAAACAAATAATCCAATTTGGAACAGAAAAAAATGGAATACTAAAAGACAAACAAAATAATACCAAGAAAGTATAGTAAATCTAAATTAAAATTTATTTCCCTAAAGATGTTTTGTTTTTTAGAATCTTACTCCCCCATTCCAATTTGTTTATTCCGTTTCAAAAACCTAACTTTCTAACTTTTTAAAGAAACATTATTTATTGTTTTGCCTGTTGTATAAAAAAGTATAAGTTTCCAGAACTACCCTTATTAATTTAGACTTTAGAAAAGTAATGGCATTAACTTTTTAAATAAAATAAAGAGTAAGATAGAAATTTTATTTATTAATTTTAGAAAGAGGACTTTATTTAATTTTTTTTTTAAGAAAACAATAATACTTATTAGAACTTACAAACATGAAAGTAGTATATAGAGTTTTTTAAACAGGCAAGAGGACTTTATTTTGATACTTATTTTTCTAAAGCATTATATACACACGCGTTATTCAGTGCGTTTCTTTTTATGGTATTTTTAATGTATGATTTTTTTTAAGGTTCAAGTGATGGTCTAAAAAGGTTGTCCCTCAGTTGTCCCTGGGTGCCTATCGGTCTGCAATTCTTAGTCTCACACGACCAACTGGAAATCAGGTTGCACATCTTCTTGCCAAAGTAGCAAAGACCTACCTTCTCAAAAAAAAAAAAAAAAAAAAAAAAAAGGCAGCAAAGAACTTGGACAGTGAAAACGTATGGCTTGAAGAAAGCCCTGTTTTTCAGTGCTCTTGCTCTCTCATGATGTACTTTCTCTCAATCTCTCTTAATGAATTGATATCATGGTTTAACTTCAAAAAAAGAAAAAGAAAAACTTGAATATATTATCAAGCATTGATGTATTGGATTGTCTTTTAAAATATGCCAATTACACTGGAGCAGCAAAAATTGAAAAAGTACTAGACAAACAAAATAAGACAGTCTTATAAAAATAAAATAAAATAAGACACGAATTTAATAAATCTAGAGTAAGTTACATTTTTTGGCTAAAGATCACATTGCCCCTAAAATTAAAAATCCCTGCACATGTTAGTGCTCCAGTCAATTTTTATGGTTCCCAACTCTTACTAATAGGATGACAATAACCATTATAGGATTTTCATTTCACAAATGCAGTTGTGCACTTTCCACAATTGCCACACAATTGAGCAGCAGGAACCTTTAGCTACGAAATATATATACACTTCAAATCCATAAACAAAGGATTTTTTAAATGAATAAGGTAGGGAAGAAGAACAAAAAGAAATCCTAACTAGTTATCAGAAAGAGAATCTACATGACTAAATTGCAAGACAGATGTGGAAAATACCAGAATGGAACACCCAAGGAAAAATGTGGCATACGGTTTCCTTGCATGATCCAGAAAAACCCTCGATCTCTACCATCCAAGAAATTTAAGATGCATTTGCAAGTCACACCAACATTGTATATGCAATTTGAATATTGCTGGCTCCACCTCCATATGGTCATGTTGCTAAATCTTGATCCCATATCATAATCCAGAAACAATGCTTGATCAGTGAAGTTCTGAATCCTCATCCATTCCATCTTCATAAAATTAAGCTCATAAACTTGACATTCTTCCTTCATAATTCCAATTCCGTTCATCAATCCATTAATCATCAAAAGCTGCTCATCATAAGCCAGTAACTGTAGTCCACGGTGCAAATATCCAGTGTTTTTAACTTCCAGCAGGGTTACGTAAGGCGTAGAATTCAAATTTAGCACCCCAATTTCAGCATAACTAGTTAAAACGTATAACTTACCCTTTTAGACAGCTCCATTAACAATCGCCCATGGAGAGGGCCCACGACAGCCATTAAATTTGTCACTATAATCATGTACAGTCCAGCTGAGATCTTTGAGTCTAAAAAACTATAGAGATGGGTACCTGTTAGGTTCTAAAGTCTTAGGATTTTATGTATTTAGAACTCTAATTTGTATTGTTGGCAAACCATGATCAAAACAATGCTTTAGAAGTGTTTTAGTCTAGCTCAAAGTTGTGATTTTATGTAAAGTTGGAATCGAGTTAAAGCAGGAAAGCATTGTGCCTTTCGGCCTGGCTTGATCGATCGAAAGACAGGCTCGATCGATCGAAGCTCGGGCAGAATGATTTTCTGTAGATTTGTCCAACTCAGCCCTAGTTGTTTTAAAACGTTTTTAGGGTTTCTTATTTGTCTTAAGTATAAAAGGCAAACCCTAGCCACGTTTTAGTGTTGCTCATATTGCGGTTTGTGTAAATCTCTTGTGAGATCTAGAGGAGCTTTCCTTTACACAAACTTAGGGTTTTCAATGAGAAGATTTATCTACAACTTGATTATCAATTTAGTTGTTGCCATTGAAGTTTAAAGAAAACATAAGCGGGTGTGCTTATATATGGTGGTGAATCCAAGAAAGAAGGAGTCCATGGATTCGGAGTTCGCACGTGGTCGTGTCAATAAGTTTTACTAGTTGGTAGCAATAAGAAGTCAAGCATGGGGGCTTGTAAGTCTTATTGTATGAACTTCGATTCTTTCAAGATAGTGGATTTAAGTTTACCTTGAGGATAGCTAGGTCAAATCCTCCCCAGGTTTTTACCAGTTTGGTTTCCTGGGTGATCATATCTTGTATTATTTATTTTCCGCTGCTTTGCATGATTTGATCTTTGTTATTGTGATAACCTAGACTTGTTTAATTGGAATAAGTAACAACTTGGTTAATTACCTAGGTTAAATCAATTGTTTAAGGGGTCTAAAAACCATCAAGTGGTATCAGAGCGAGTAGCTCTTTTGTTGTTAATCCTTTGATCACTGAGCTGATTCTTGACCCCCGTTGTCATGGAATACGGACACTCTCTAGTTATTCCTCCTCACTTTGATGAGAATAATTATGTTTATTGGAAAGTAAGGATAAAAGCATTCCTGAAATCCATTGATGAGAGGGTGTGGAACTCCATTGAATACAGATGGGAGAAGCCCATTACTCCTGTTAGTGAGTGAGAAACTTCTCAAAAAGAAGTAGCTGCGTTTAATAGCAAGGCTATGAATGCGATCTTTAATGCTGTTTCTATGGAGGAATTTAAGAGAATCTCTAATATTGAGGTTGCTCATACTGCTTGGAATATCCTCCAGACTGTGCATGAAGGCACAAAGGCTGTCAAAATCAATAAATTGCAACAATTGACTTCTAAATTTGAAAGCATTAGGATGTCTGATGATGAATATTTTGATGAATTCTATGCTAAATTTAATGATATTGTTAATTCTGCTTTTAACTTGGGTGAAATCTATGATCAACTTAAAATTGTTAGGAAGATTCTTAGATCTTTAACTGAAGATTTTAGACCCAAGGTAACGGCCATTACTGAAAGCAAGGATGTGGACTTCATCCCTGTTGATGAACTTGTAGGATCTCTTCAATCTTATGAGTTGGATCTACCTAAAACTACCAAATCCAAATCAATGGCTCTTAAGTCAGTTGATGATGTTGAAGGTGGTGGATTTGATGATGAGCTCTCTGCTACAGAGATTGCCTACCTTGCCAAGAACTTTAGAAACTTTCTCAGGAATAGTAATAGAAAGGCAAGAGGCACAAACACTGCTGAACCTAGAAACTTTAGGAAGTATGATCCCACTAAGGTTAACAATAATGATAAACCTAGAGAAAGAGTAGGTCAATCTTCCAATAATTTCTTGGGCTCTCAGTGTTTTGGATGTCAAGGGTATGGACACATGAAATCTGAATGTCCTACCTATTTGAAGTCTAAGGGTAAGGCTATGGCTGTAACCCTTAGTGATGGTGAAGTTTCTGATAATGAGTTTGATTGTGATGAGGATGGAAACTTCATTGCTTTCACCACTACTGCTGTAGTCGATGAGAGCATATCTGTTGAAGAGAACCCTTCTGATGGAGAACTCTCTGAAGATGCAGATCTTCAAGAGGCCTATAATAAACTTTGCAAAGTTGCTGCAAAAGATGCTATGAATGTTGAACTTGGCCTGAAGAAAATTGAATCTCTTGAACTTGAAAAGAAGAATTTGCTTGTTGAACTGTTTGATGCTAATGAACTTTTGAACAATGTGAAAACTGAAAATATGTTTTTGCTTGATAAAGTTAAATCTTTGGAACTTGATTTATCTGTTGCTAGATCTGCTAGTTCTAAACTTGATCAAATGCTGAGCGTTCAAAAGTCATCTTCTGATAAAACTGGTTTAGGTTATGTTGAAAGCATCTCTGTGTCTGCTCCCCATTCCACAAAGTTTGTTCCTTCATCTTCTTCTTCTGAACCTTCCGTGAGTGAGATAGTAAGTGAAACTGTCAAACCCCCTGTGAGTGAGGTTGTTAAACCCTTAGAAGGTTCATCATCTAGGAAGATTAGGGTTGATCTGAAAGAGTCTAAGTCTAAGAAGCCTACCCTATCTAAGGACAAGACACATGATAAGCCTGCATGGGTTTGTCACTTTTGTGGAAAGTCTGGACACATCCGTCAAAACTGTTACAAGCTGCAAGCTACTAAGAGACCAAACAAACCAAAAGTACCTGTGCCTCAAGCACTTGATCCTATGGTACGTATTGGTGATTTGGTAAAGGCTTTAAACCTTTATTCCAATCCTGGAGTTGGTAATCATTCTCATGTGAATAAGAACTCCCAATGCTCATGGTGCATCTAAAAGGTTTTGGATGCAAAAGACTCGAACTAACTGAGTCTTTCTGACATGGTCCTTGTGCTTCAATGCTCTACCCTTTGTGACCATTGTTCTTTGGTTGTGTTTTTGTTTTTGTTTTTTTTTTTTTTTTTTTTTTTTTTTCTAGGATTTGCATTGCATAACATTCATGCATATCATTCTAGGTGTTTTGTTTTAATTTTAAAAAAAAAAAAAAAAAAAAAAAAAAGGAAGAAAAAGGAAGCAAATTTTGTTTTGTACTATTCTTCTTAGTCTTTGAGAACAAGGTTGGTCAATTTATTTTCACATAACATGTCTTTTGTACCTTGTTTAGCTTTGATGAGCTTACTTATTGCACTTTACTAGTTGAAGCTTTGTAGTGCATGTTGTGTGGGAAACATGTTTATGGTTTTTGATTATTCTGTCTTAATTTTGAAGTCACATGTTTTTAAATGTTTGACTTGAACTTTTAGAGAAAGGCATAAATAACCATCTCACCACTGTTCACTAGCCAATCATGAACACCTTAGTGCATATCATAAGATTTTGTGCTCGAGAAAGTGTAGCACATGCACAAAAAGAACATAAGGTGAAGCCTCAGTTTAAATTGCTTAATACTTAAAATTGGTGTGTACTTTTAGGCTTGATGCTAAACTCACATGACTTAAAATTGGTATGTATATTATGAGGCATAAATACAAGAAACTTACATGATTACAAGCTTATGATCTAGGAGATGTGGAAATTATATGATGTAACTCTTTAAGTGATAGTCTATTTTAAACTCTTTGTGATGAATTTTGTAGACTTTGTGATTGATTGCTATTCACATATCACCTCACATGTATCTCAAGCTTTTGCTAGTTGTACACACTACACAAGTTACTCTTTGCTAAACTTTGTACATGTTATTGTGTGTGTTTATGGTCTGACAAACCAAGTTTTGCAAATACTTTGAATTTTGTGCAAAATTAATTTGTTGCTTGAAAATTTGTGAGGAATGCAAGAAATTTTGTTTTTGGGAATTTGGGCTTAAAATTCTTTTTTTGAAAATTATATCATCTCATACTCATGCATTTTGTTCTTAAATTTCAATGCTTTGATTTGATTCTAAATTTTTTCCAAAAATCTATGTTTTTCCTCAAATTTGGTGAGCCTCTGCCCATTTCGATCAATCCATTCTGTTTTTCGATCGATCGAAAATTTTTAAATTTGATAGAGAGAGTCTCTGTCTGTTTCAATCGATCGAAACTGATTTTCGATCGATCGAACTTGTTTCAAATTTTTTAGATAGAGTCTCTGTCTATTTCGATCGATCGAGGCTGTTTTTCGATCGATTGAAACTCGTGAAACATGTTTTTTAAAAGGTTAGTTTGTTTTTTTTTCAAAAGGTTCTTTTTCAAAACTTTTCAACCTTTTCTCTCTCTCCGACTTGGCTAAGGCTCCACCATCGATTTTTTGTCATTTTCCTCCCAATTTTTTGCAAGGTTTTTGTCCTTGAAGGCCGATAAGTCTCTTTTGCCCTTCCTTTTGCATTTTATTTCATGATTTCATGCATTTTTCATGCATTGTTATGGGTATTTTCGGCACTTTCTATATATTGGGGTTTTTGATGATTCAAACCTGTTTTGGTGAAATTGATCAATGGGTTTTTGTTCTAGGATGCTATAATGATGATTCTTGTAGTTTACTTTGATCAATTTTGTGGTTTTTGAAAAATTGGAATTTCTAGGGTTTGAAATTGATCCGATTTGGGGATTTTCTCTAATTGGGTTAAATTGATGAAATTGGCTTGTCATATTGATGTATTTGGTCATTAATTTTGGAATTCTATCATGTGTGATGATCAATTCGTCAATATTTTCCAAATTGATCAAGTGGTTTTCCAAATTTTGGGGTTTTTGTGTTAATACCTCTATGTTCAAGCCAATTTTGTGAATTTGAACTTTTTGGACTTAATTGCACTGCATTAGAACATGCATCATACCATTTAATTTGTTCATGCATCATATAGATTTTTATTCTATATTTTTTTTGTGCTAACTTGCAGTCTGCCATTGGTTTTGTGTTTTTGTTCTTTAGCTCTGTGTTTTGGTCCTTATCTTAGCACCATGCCTAGGAAAATTAGAGCCAATAGGACCCCTTTCACTTCCTCTGTGTCTCCCTCTAGAGTTGAGGAGTTTAGGAATGATAAGTGTAGAGAGGCCTTTGAGAATTTGAACCATAAGGGTAAGATTTGGGCTGAGCGAGCTGTGGTCTTAGATAAGCTTGATTCGGCCATTAGGGCTAATTTTGAGTCTAGAGGTTGGTTACCTCTCTTAGAGATAGATCATCCACCCTTGACCGCCCTGATTAGAGAGTTCCTCTCGAACCTCTCTTGCCACGTCTATGATTCCAACACCCTTGTTAGGAGTTGGATACGAGATGTTGAGTTCACCATTACCCCTCAGGTAGTGGCTGAGGTTTTGGGGGTTCCGGTTGTTCGGGAGCCTGACTATCCCTATGATGAGTCACTCTCATTAGATGTAATCATGTCATACATCACTGGGTCATCTATCTAGTGGGGTTCTGATCCTCGGATCACGTCCGTTGAGCTTACCGAGACTGCCTATCTTTTCTTTAGGATAGCGTGTCATTCGTTGTGGCCTATTTCTCACTTCCACACCATCCCTTTAGAGCGATGTGTGTTTTTGTATGACTTTTTTTCTGGAGCGTCTATCAGTTTTCCTCACTTATTCCTTCATTCTTTGAACGAGGTTCATAGGAGTTCTACCATAGGGCATGCGCTAATTCATCCTACTTTCATTCATAGGATTTTGCTCTTTTTAAGTCTAGATGGTTTTCCGTCTGGTGAGCCTGTTCATGTTGTTGCTCCCATAGGTGCCACCTTTTTTCGTCAGAGGGCTGCTCACTTGAGAGTTGTTCCTTCTCGTCCTAGAGGTGCGTCATCTAGTGGTGTTCCCCCTCCTCCCTCTTCTACAGGTGTTGATGCTGCTGAGACATCAAGTGCTGCTGCTGATGATGATGTTCCTCCACCGACTGCTTCAGATGATTCAGACATTCGTCGCACGTTGGATCATGTCTTGACCGTTCAGGCGGCTCATGGACAGATTTTGGTGGACGTGCTCGATGAGATCCGGGCCTTGCGTGCGGAGTTGGCGCAGTTTAGACCACCTCCCTTTTGATGATGGATTTTTGTTTGCCCTTTGGCATTCCGTCACAAAAAGGGGGAGTACTTTATAGAGTTTTTGCTTTCAGGGGGAGTTTTATTTATTTTGGTTGGAGCTTGTGGAGTTTAGATTGTATCTAGGTGCTTCACTTTGTACTTTACATTTTTAGCTCTTGCCATGTTTTTGATGGGATATTCATGTTAGGGGGAGTTTTATGTTTTGTTGGTACTTTATATGTTTCTTGTTTCAAACTGCTTATTGATTTATATTTATGAATTATTCATTGATATATGTCTTTATTTGTGTGTTGTTTGAAATCAAGAAGTTAATTTGTTTACTTGTATTGTTTCCACACATGCGGTTATGCATTTTGTTTAGTGTTTCAAGAAATATACAGGTTGATTCAATTGAGCTGCTGTCTACACTTGCAACTGATGGATAGTAGTTAGGATTGAATTTGTTTTATGAGCATTATTTTGTAAAGGGCTTTTTATTTTGTAAACTTTGAGCTTCTAGTTGTGTTTTGTCACGGATTGCCAAAGGGGGAGTTTGTTAGGTTCTAAAGTCTTAGGATTTTATGTATTTAGAACTCTAATTTGTTTTGTTGGCAAACCATGATCAAAATAATGTTTTAGAAGTGTTTTAGTCTAGCTCAAAGTTGTGATTTTATGTAAAGTTGGAATTGAGTTAAAGTAGGAAAGCATTGTGCCTTTTGGCCTGGCTCGATCGATCGAAAGATAGGCTCGATCGATCGAAGCTCGGGCAGAATGATTTTCTGCAGATTCATCCAACTCAGCCTTAGTTGTTTTAAAACGTTTTTAGGGTTTCTTATTTGTCCTAAGTATAAAAGGCAAACCCTAGCCACGTTTTAGTGTTGCTCATATTGCGGTTTGTGTAAATCTCTTGTGAGATCTAGAGGAGCTTTCCTTTACACAAACTTAGGGTTTTCAAGGAGAAGATTTATCTACACCTTGATGATCAATTTACTTGCTGTTATTGAAGCTTAAAGAAAACACAAGCGGGTGTGCTTGTATCTGGTGGTGAATCCAAGAAAGAAGGAGTCCGTGAATTCGGAGCTTGCACGTGGTCGTGTCAGTAAGTTCTACTGGTTGGTAGCAATAAGAAGTCGAGCGTGGGGGCTTGTAAGTTTTACTGTATGAACTTCGATTCTTTCAAGATAGTGGATTCAAGTTTACCTTGAGGATAGTTAGGTCAAATCCTTCCCAAGTTTTTACCGGTTTGGTTTCCTGGGTGATCATATCTTGTGTTATTTATTTTCTGCTGCTTTGCATGATTTGATCTTTGTTATTGTGATAACATAGACTTGTTTAATTGGACTAAGTAACAACTTGGCTAATTACCTAGGTTAAATCAATTGTTTAAAGGGTCTAAAAACCATTAGTACCATATGCAGAAAACTATATATGATTACAAACTCCTGGAAAGGCATAGCCAAAAAAGCAAGGATCACACGAGAATAAGGATTGGGAGGGCTAGGGAAATGGAGTTCATGTCTTGTAAAAGGATTCAGAAGTTGAATTTGAGAATCTGCCCTTTTTTTATTATCTTCCATGACCAAGTACCCACGAGGTATCCCAAAACATCATTTGCCATTAAGGTTAGGCAATTTTTCCTTGTACAACCTTTGCTCAAAGATGCTATAGAAATAAGAAGCTCTCTTAGCTTGCGTTGATAAGAAGACAAGAAGTGGAGGTTGGGATGCCATAAACTCTTGCCTGTGTGTTGTAACATGTAACCTCCATCCCCTGCAGACACAGCCAAACATGATATAGTCTATAGCACCTAGCTGCTTTGTTATCAGACGAAGCAAAGCCTCGTGGAGCTCCGACCATGGCCTCAATTTACTATTGTCAACCTTCTTTTCCTTCTTACTTCTAGGTTGCCTGAGTTTTATGTCACTGCCCCCTTGCAACACCATACCTACCTTCCCCACAAAGAGAAAATAATGATTAGATTCTATATACACAACTAACAAAATATCTAAAGGTTCTACATTTTTTTTTATGACGTGGAATCTCACCAAGGTAGGGCCCTTTGGACCCACCCTTAAGGAATAAACCATGGATGCACAATAGTTAAAAATACAATAATATGCTGCTAACCCCAGGGAGAGGTGCCAATCGTGATACTACAAGGCTCTTAGCAAGTTTCTACATTTATATTCGTATGTTATTGTTTCTAACCCATCCACATGACATGCTTGCAAGAAATTTATATTTAACAGCATATTATGTTAGACTTGGGCCAAAGTTCATCTTAGAAGATGTCAACCACAATATCACCATCTCTATCAGACAAAACTTACTTCAAAAACCATAAATAACGTAACCAATGAAGTGAGAAATTACACACATATAAAGATACATAAACATGCTAATAAAATTTATTGTCAAGCTGCATTTTTCTTTTTAGGCACAACTGCAAAAATATCACAAGAAGACCAGAGACCAGCATAGATTTTATTCATTCTTACATCTCTTCAAACGTATGGTAATCATGTTCTATACATAAATACACAAACATATTCTACAATATCCACATAAAACCCATATTAAATATGATGACAGGCTGTGGGAACTGAAGAAAAGTGAGTGACAACTTTAACCCAACAAAAGCATAACTCACCTGCCAACCACTGCTCTGAGATAAGTCCTTCACACAAGAAATATAATATATGATTCAAACTTTTCTTCCTAGTTTTCTTTTGTTTTTCATTAAAAAAAAAAAAAAAAACTGATATTAAAATATTGAAATATTATATATATATTTGGAAAAGTAAAATACCTGCTTCAAAGTCCAAGCTAGACTTAACCTTATGTAAGGTTGAATTTATTCAACCATCTAATTGGCTTTATTCCGTGCCAAATTTGCTTGTAATTCAGCATTTAGTATCCCTGTATTTAGGTGGGTTTGTTGTAAGGGTAGTGAGTGAGATAGAGTGAAGATTGCTCAAGAGTGTGCAAGAAAACAGAGACTCGCGGCTGTGACTCGCGGCTACAAGCCGCCAGAAGCAGCACATGTGCCAAGCATGCTGGAAGATGAACAGTCATGCTAGCTGGAGCACTACAGGACAAAACAGGACAACTGGCCATACGGTTAACTCGCGACTGGATCTCGCGACTTAGTCAAGCCGCGAGGTCAAGCCGCGAGCCACCCCTGTTTTGTAAAACCTGACGTTTCACATTCCTCTCCCACTCCAGTATAAATACCCTTTTTACCCACGATTGAAAGAGAGCTTCCAGAGAGAATTTTGAGAGAGAAACCCTAAAGAAAAACCAGATTGATTCACCCACAATCTATACATTAGAGTCTCTTCAAATTCCTCAACTCTCTTCCTCTCCATTGTCAAATCCTTGAGAGGCATTATACCAAACCTGGTTCTCACCATCATCATCGTTGTGAGACAGTTGTTTGGATTTCTGGGAAGCAGTTAGGAAGGAATCAATCTTCATTGGTTGATGCTACGGTCTAGTAGCGGAATCCGGGAAGCTAGAAAAGAAAAAGGTTCAGCGCAACCTCGTTGGAGCAAGAAGCTTGGAGGGCTTAGGTGCACTGGGTAGATTAGGCTTGGAGGGTCTATTGCTGTCCTTGTAACCCAACTGTATTTTCTAGTGGATTGTTTACCGCTTGGAGGGCGGCGGAGAGGTTTTTCGCCGAGGACTTCGGTTTCCTCTTCGATAACACATCGCGTGTTGTCTTTGTGTTTGCATCTTCCTTCCTCTCTATCTTTACCTTTTTATTATCTGCTGTGGTTTTATTTTGTTATGGCTTAGATAGTCTTTAACCAATTTCGTATTATAGCATGTGTTAAGTTTCCGCACACTAGTTGTTTGACATATTGCTTGTATTGGTTAAGTTGTAATTTGGGGGTCTAAACGTTCAAAGGTGTTTTGTACACGTTTTTGAACTTTCATTTGGTATCAGAGCGGGTACACTGCTATTGGTTTCATTACCATTGTGTGATCCTTGACTCCCTTTTGAGATGGATAGGTCTCAATCCCTAAATGCACCTCCATATTTTGATGGTAGTAATTATGCTTTTTGGAAGGTTCGCATGAGAGCTTTTCTGTGTTCTATTGATGAATCCGTTTGGGATGCTGTTGAGATTGGTTGGACCAAACCTGAGGCAGCCAAATCCACATGGGATAAGGCAGCACTTGCTGCATCTAATGCTAACAGTAAAGCACTCAATGCTATTTTCTGTGGTGTGTCTCCAGATGAATTTCACAGGATTTCTCATATTACCGTTGCCAAAGAAGCATGGGAGATTTTGGAAACCACCTATGAAGGCACGAAGAAAGTGAAAGACACCAAGTTGCAAATGCTGACCACTCGGTTTGAGGAGCTCAAAATGAGTGAGGATGAGTCTTTTGACTCTTTCTATGGGAAGCTAAATGAGGTGGTGGTCAGTAAGTTCAACTTGGGGGAGAAAACGGAGGGCTCAAAGATTGTAAGTGTAAGGTTGAATTTATTCAACCATCTAATTGGCTTTATTCCGTGCCAAATTTGCTTGTAATTCAGCATTTAGTAACCCTGTATTTAGGTGGGTTTGTTGTAAGGGTAGTGAGTGAGATAGAGTGAAGTTTGCTCAAGAGTGTGCAAGAAAACAGAGACTCGCGGCTGGGACTTGCGGGTGACTCGCGGCTGCAAGCCGCTAGAAGTAGCACACGTGCCAAGCATGCTGGAAGATGAACAGTCATGCTAGCTGGAGCACTACAGGACAAAACAGGACAACTGGCCATACAGTTAACTCACGACTGGATCTCGCGACTTAGTCAAGCCGCGAGGTCAAGCCGCGAGCCACCCCTGTTTTGTAAAACCTGACGTTTCACATTCCTCTCCCACTCCAGTATAAATACCCCTTTTACCCACGATTGAAAGAGAGCTTCCAGAGAGAATTTTGAGAGAGAAACCCTAAAGAAAAACCAGATTGCTTCACCCACAATCTCTACCTTAGAGTCTCTTCGAATTCCTCAACTCTCTTCCTCTCCATTGTCAAATCCATGAGAGGCATTATACCAAACCTGGTTCTCACCATCATCATCATTGTGAGACAGTTGTTTGGATTTCTGGGAAGCAGTTAGGAAGGAGCCAATTTTCATTGGTTGAAGCTACGGTCTAGTAGCGGAATCCGGGAAGCTAGAAAAGAAAAAGGTTCGGCGCAACCTCGTTGGAGCAAGAAGCTTGGAGGGCTTAGGTGCACTGGGTAGATTAGGCTTGGAGGGTCTATTGCTGTCCTTGTATCCCAACTGTATTTTCTAGTGGATTGATTACCGCTTGGAGGGCGGCGGAGAGGTTTTTCGCCGAGGACTTCAGTTTCCTCTTCGATAACACATTGCGTGTTGTCTTTGTGTTTGCATCTTCCTTCCTCTCTATCTTTGCCTTTATATTATCTGCTGTGGTTTTATTATGTTATGGCTTAGATAGATTTTAACCATTTTCATATTTTAGCATGTGTTAAGTTTCCGCACATTAGTTGTTTGACATATTGCTTGAACTGGTTAAGTTGTAATTTGGGGGTCTAAACGTTCAAAGGTGTTTTGTTCACGTTTTTGAACTTTCAGTAAGGAAGATCCTTCGATCATAGCCGGAAAGTTTTCGTGCTAAAGTGACAGCAATTGAAGAGAGCAAGGACCTTGATGACATCAAAGTACAGGAGCTGGTTGGTTCTCTGCAGACTTATGAGATGTCGCTGCCCAATCAACGGAAGAGTAAATCTCTTGCTCTAAAGACCATTAATGAGAATGTGGAAGATCAAGACTCATCGGGAGAAGATGTGGTTGACAAAGATGTTGCATACCTTGTCAAAAATTTCAGAAAGTTCTTGAAATTCAAAAATAATGGCAAATTTGATGATAAAAGAAAATTCCAAAGTTTTGGAAGGGAGAAGAGGGAATTCAAAAAGAAAGATGGAAAAGAATCCCAACCCACACAAGGTGTCACTTGTTTCGAATGTAACGGGCATGGACACTTTAAGAAGGAATGTCCGAATTATCTGAAATCAAAAGGTAAAGTGTATGCCACGTCCTTGAGTGACTCGGATTCGTCTGACTCAGAATCTGAAGAGAGCTGTGATGGAGAGGGGAACTATTCGGCTTTTATGACTATTGCTCATGTTGAGTCTTCAGATTAGTTGAATCTGCTTGTACGAGACCTTGGAGAACATAGTGATGATGAATCACTAGGAATTGTTAAAGAATCAGATGCTGAAGAAGATGAAAGCACAGAAAATCTTCAAAAGAATTATAACTCACTCTTGGAGAAGTCGGGTGAGTACACAAGGGTGGCCAAGGCTGCTGTGAGAAAAATGAAGAAGGCTGAGGAGGACTACAAAAGTCTCCTAATTCGATATAGGAAGACCAAATGTGAGATAGAAACACTAAATGGTGAGTTGTCCGAAGCTTACACAAAAGTGAGATTTCTTGAGAATGAGGTTGTGCAAGCAAATGCTAAAATAGAGAGGGTCACCACCAAGAAGCTAGATGATGTTATATCATCTCAAAAGAGCTTTTCAGACAAATCCGGATTGGGATATACCGGAGGAAGTAGTTCATCTGAAAATGTCACTAAAGAAGTGAAGTTTGTAAAGGCCAAAGATCCAGTTGTAGCTGACCTTACTAGTGAGAAGCTCGAAGTGGAGGAGAAGAAGAATGTGGTGAACCAACGGATGCTGAATCCCCGTAATCAATCTGTGGGTAGGTCTGAATCTCGTGCCAAGTCACGTCCACGACCACAAAGAGGTCTTAGAGGAACTTATGTGTGCCATTATTGCGGACTTCAAGGGCATACTCGACCAAATTGCCAAAAGCTGAGAGCAACTCCTCAAAGGTCAGGAGGACCCAGAAATGATAGGAGAATTTGGGCAGGTGATCAATCTAGAGATCAAAATGGAGATCCCGGAATGATGAACGTGATGAAGATGATTGGTGTATTCACCAACTGCTTGGAAAGCTTCTCACGAAGGTTTGAAAGCCCTAACTCCCGTACCTAATCCTATAAGGAAATCACCACAAACGCAAGTGACATGTGGGTGAAAAAGGGTACTCATGCATAATCATTACAACATGTCCATGCATTAATACTTCCTATGCTTTGTGATAATGTTTGTTTGGTTTGCTTGCTGTTTTTGATGTTGGTTGTTTGCTTGTCTACTTGTGAATATTTTTAATTTTGTTTTATCAATCTTTTTGTTTCTTGTGTCAAAAATCCAAAAATCACATAAAAAAAATTAGAAAATCAAAAAGCTTGATTGACTTTGTTGAGTTTTGTCTCAAAACTTGTTTTGCTTTGTACCTTTGTGCTAATGGCTTTGTGCATTTTCGAGCATTGCTTGTTTTCATGCACTTATATCACTGTGGGAAAAATCTTGAAATCTATGTGATTGTTGTAAATAGATCTTCAAACTTGTCATGAATGATTAGTGAATGGTTATGTTGATCTTGAGACATGCATAGACTTGTGTCTATATATCTTCCCACTCTTTATTTTTGTTTTGCTAAAAAGAGCTCACCAAATGTAAATCTCCAAATGAAAAGAGATATTGAGCTGCAAAAGCCTGTCGCACATTCTAGTATTCGACTAGGAAAAAGGGTAAACGACCTTATATTAAAGTGAATGTTTATTCAAAAAGCCAAAAGCTTGTTCATTAAAGTGAAATGTCAAATATCACTCTCACAATGAGAGGTGATTGCCTCAAAAGATCAAAAAGATCAAATGTTATGATTAAAAGTGGAGTAAAATGTAAAGCTCCAAGTCATGTTATCAAGTTTTGTGGGAGGTCATATATACATATTTCTATAATTGAGATAGGTCACATGATCTAGTGCTAATTGTGTATGCCTTGGTTGAATCGATCATTGAAGCTTCACATTAGACGAAGGACTATCTCATTGTTGATATCCACACACAACACACAAGTTTATGTTCAATAAATGCCATATTCATTTGTGTGATTGTACTTGATGAAATGTGTTTTCACATGCTCAATCTTTGTTAATTCAAGCACAAAAATATTTTTGAGTGTTTTAGGTGTTTTTGGAAAGTATTTTGTTTGAAAAATCTGAAAATTTCAAAAATCCTGTTTTGCCCTATTTTGGCTGCTCAGTCGCGGGTATGTCAAGTCGCGAGCCTCAGTCGCATCTTCGCTGGTCATTTTTGGCGACTTGTTCGCGAGTGGAAGGTCCAGTCGCGAGGTTCACTCAGAGATTTTCGCGGCTCATCTCGCGACTCACTCGCGGGTAGACCTTCTAGTCGCAAAAAACACTTAGAAAAATTTTTCAAATTTTTGTTCTTGAGTGCTTTGGCGGCTTGAGCTGGCAACTGTGTGGCGACTTAATCAAGTCGCGAAAAACGCATGTTTTGCAGAAATAAGAGCAGTTTTTAAATCTTTTTCAGTTTTCCCTCGAATATTTGTGACTGTTCATCTTCTCTCTAAACTATTTCCCTCCTAAACACTCCGTGCTCCCATTTCCAATCTCCATTGTTGCATTCTTGTAGCTCAAAATCTTCAAGTCACAGGTATGGGTTTTCAGTTTTGCACTCTTTTCTACTTGATTTTGTGCTGTTCCCTTTAATTTTTCGCATATGTTTGTGATTTAGAAATGGGTTTGTGTTTCGGATTTCGCTCCTTGTTCATGCTTAGCTTGCGAATGCTGCTGCTAGAATTTGATTTAATCTTAGTTGTTTCCTTATTGCTCTTCATCCTGTGCTTAGCTAAGTGATTCTTTTATTTTATCTGAACTTTGAGCTGTTGAGTTGTTTCAAATTGTTCCTTTTGAGGCTGTGAGTTTAACTGTGCTAAATATGCATGCTCTATTGTGTAAATCTTTTGGGAGCATATGTGAGCTTCACAATGCTGTTTATGAGCCATATCATTTTTCATTATCTGTCTCATTGACATATATCTGCCTTTAGGATAGTTTCTATATCTGTTGCTTTTATATGAGTTTCCTATCTTAGGCTTGTTTATCCATGTGTTTGATCTAAGTAGCTTGTGTTTAAATGTTCCAAGTTCATTTGTATGGATGAAATCTCTTTGTTAATTACATGGTACTGACTAGTTCTACACATATATTGCTCTATACTGTTGTGGCCTCTTCTGATTGTTCACAGATGGCTCCCTCACCTCCTAAGAAGAAAACTCCTGCAAAGAAGGCTGACAAAAGATTGAAAATGGATTCTAAACTATTTAGGTCAGTTCATCATTTTGAGAGATACAGGGATAACTTCATGAAAGCAGGAATTATTCAAGAACGATTTGTAGATTTGGAGGATTTAAGACAAACCTTTATCCCCAGCTGTTTTGAAGGAAGAGGATGGGAAAAGCTTCTGAGTGATTTCCCTGTAGTGTGTGAACCCCTGATTAGGGAATTTTACTCAAATGCTGTGATAAAGGAGAATGAGTTAAGTTGCTGGGTTAGAGGTAAAGAATTCATTTTGGATGCACATGTCATAGATGATGCATTAAGGCTTGAAGGATTAGAAGATGAGGAAATTATCAACTACAAGGATAGGAGTGTCTCTATTGAAACAGTTCAACAAAGGATAGGTGGGCAGAGAGAAGGAAATGTTTGAATACCACTGCCTTTCCAGTGGACATGAGGTGTCTAACAATCACCATGATGTTTAACCTCTATCCCATTAAGAAGTTGACTACAATCAATTGTGCTAGAGCAATCTTTCTGATGGATCTCAAAGAAAAGAATTTCATAGACATAAGTTCCCACATATATGACACCATTGTGGATGAGACAAGAACAACCTCTAGGCCAAAATTGATCTTTCCTAGTTTGCTGATGAGGATCTTTAGAAGGAAGGGGGTTCCAATCCCTCAAGACATCAGTCCCATGTCCACACCTTCTGCAATTAACAAGCTTACCTGCAAAAGGATAAGTGTTAGGCTTCCAGGAGAAAAAGATGAAGGTGATGAAGGAGAAGGTGTCCCAATGGAGACTGAAGCAGAGGCAGCAGGGCATGCATCAACCTCAACACCCAGGAGGAGTGGCAAAAGACCCAGAGCATCAACTTCTTCAGATACACCTCCAGATGCTTTCCAAATCATTCTGGAAAGACTTGATGGGATCAGAGAAGTCCAGACTGAGCACTCTGAGAGGATGAGAGCCATGCAGGATCAGATTGATGTTTTGTCTGCAAAACTTGATAGCTTCACCACTCAGCCTGAACACTGACCCTTTGGCCATTCCTGTCAAAAAGGGGGAGAAGTTTCTGTCTGTTGATAATGTCATTGATGATTGAGAAGCAGAAAAGCAGCTCTTAAGGGGGAGTATTGTGTTGAGGGGGAGTTGTCAAAATCAGAGACTTTGTTTATATATGTTTATGTTTTGGGTACTTTTAGTGTTTTTATGGTTTTGATACACTGTGTTTTGGTGTATAGTTGTTTCTAACTCATTACTTATACTCTTGGTTTAAACTTTAATATATTTTGATGATGTTATTCAGGATGTTTTTGCGTTTGTACCCATGTGCTTTTGTAAGCTTTTAGGGTTAATGTTTTATGCATAGTTTGTAGGCTTTGTGGTATGTACCTTGCTTAATGCAGCCTTTATGCTATGTTGAAATCAGTACTTTAATCTAAATGTTTTGCATTTTGGTTTATGTACTGTCACTCTTGTGCCCTTGTAGGATTGTTCCTAGATGCATATGCCTTGTGTGTTATGCATTGGTTGAGTGTTGAGCATACAAGTGTCTTGCCTTGTGCTTGTTAACTTGTATGTCCTTGTGTTCATTCCAAGAGTGAATGAGCACTGTGATCACTACCTTGTGGTGTTCACTTGGTTGATCAAGCCATGGTTTGTTTCTTAACTCCATCTTTGCTTGATCACATATTGCCTGTTTCATATGCATTTATAATTTTTTGCTTACAATGATCATGGTGTATTGTTGTGTTTCAGGAGTATTATGTTCATATGATTCAAGTGCTTCACAGCTTCTAGAGTTAGGTGTGAGTGAGTTTTGTTCAACTGTTCCCAACTCCCATGTTAAGTCTAGAGTCTATTTTAGGGTTTTGTCACGGAATAGCCAAAGGGGGAGATTGTAAGGTTGAATTTATTCAACCATCTAATTGGCTTTATTCCGTGCCAAATTTGCTTGTAATTCAGCATTTAGTAACCCTGTATTTAGGTGGGTTTGTTGTAAGGGTAGTGAGTGAGATAGAGTGAAGATTACTCAAGAGTGTGCAAGAAAACAGAGACTCGCGGCTGCAAGCCGCCAGAAGCAGCACACGTGTCAAGCATGCTGGAAGATGAACAGTCATGCTAGCTGGAGCACTACAGGACAAAACAGGACAACTGGCCATACGGTTAACTCGCAACTGGATCTCGCGACTTAGTCAAGCCGCGAGCCACCCCTGTTTTGTAAAACCTGACCTTTCACATTCCTCTCCCACTCCAGTATAAATACCCCTTTTACCCATGATTGAAAGAGGGCTTCCAGAGAGAATTTTGAGAGAGAAACCCTAAAGAAAAACAAGATTGTTTCACCCACAATCTATACCTTAGAGTCTCTTCAAATTCCTCTATTCTCTTCCTCTCCATTGTCGAATCCTTGAGAGGCATTATACCAAACCTGGTTCTCACCATCATCATCACTGTGAGACAGTTGTTTGGATTTCTGGGAAGCAGTTAGGAAGGAACCAATCTTCATTGGTTGATGCTACGGTCTAGTAGCGGAATCCGAGAAGCTAGAAAAGAAAAAGGTTCGGCGCAACCTCGTTGGAGCAAGAAGCTTGAAGGACTTAGGTGCACTGGGTAAATTAGGCTTGGAGGGTCTATTGCTGTCCTTGTATCCCAACTCTATTTTCTAGTGGATTGTTTACCGCTTGGAGGGCGGCGGAGAGGTTTTTCGTCGAGGACTTCGGTTTCCTCTTTGATAACACATCGCGTGTTGTCTTTGTGTTTGCATCTTCCTTCCTCTCTATCTTTGCCTTTTTATTATTTGCTGTGGTTTTATTTTGTTATGGCTTAGATAGCCTTTAACCTATTTCGTATTATAGCATGTGTTAAGTTTCCGCACACTAGTTGTTTGACATATTGCTTGTATTGGTTAAGTTGTAATTTGGGGGTGTAAACGTTCAAAGGTGTTATGTACACGTTTTTGAACTTTCAGTATTTGAAAGCTCAAATAGTGTATAAAACACCTTTGAACGTTTAGGCCCCCAATTACAAAATAACCAATTCAAGCTTTATGACAAACAACTAGTGTGCGAAAAATGAACACAAGTTATAAACAGAATTGGTAAACAATCTAAGCCATTTAAAATCACATCCACAATAGAAAATAAAAGGCAAAGATTAAGGGAAGAAAGATGCAAACACAAGGACAACACAACGATGTGTTTTCGAAGAGGAAATCGAAGCCCTCGACGTAAAACCTCTCCGCCACTCTCCAAGCGATAAGTAATCCACTAGAAAATGTAGTTGGAATACATGAACAGCAATAGACCCTCCAAGCCTAATCTACCCAGTGTACCTAAACCCTCCAAGCTTCTTACTCCAATGAGGTTGCACCGAACCTATTTCTTTTCTAGCTTCCCGGATTCCGCTACTTGACCATAGCATCAACCAAAGTAAATTGGTTCCTTCCTAACTGCTTCCCAGAACACCAAACAGCCCTCTCATATTAATGGATATGGTAAGAAAAGATTTTGGTAAAAGGTCCCTCAAGGATTTAACAATGGAGAGGAAGAGAGTAGAGGAATTTGAAGAGTCTCTTATGTGAAGATTGTGGATGAATCAATCTTGTTTTACTCTAGGGTTTCTCTCTCAAAATTCTCTCTGGAAGCTCTCTTTCTTTCGTGGGTATAAGGGGTATTTATACTAGGATGAGAATGGAATGTGAAGAGTCAGGTTTTTCAAAACAGGGCTGGCTCGCGGCTTAACTGAGTCGCGAGATCCAGCCGCGAGATAACTGAATGGCCAGTTGTCCTATTTTGTCCTATAGTGCCCCAGCTAGCATGACGCTTCAACTTCTGGCATGCCTGGCACGTGTGCATCTTCTGACGGCTTGTAGCCGCGAGTCACCCACGAGATCCAGTCGCGAGTCTCTGTTTTTCTTGAATAATCTTGAGCATTTCATCACACTATCTCACTCACTACCCTTACAAAAATCCCACCTAAATACAGGGTTACTAATTGCTAAAATACAAGCAAATTTGGCACGGAATAAAGCCAACATGATGGTTGATTAAATTCAACCTTACAGTATTGTATTGTTTATAATTCAGTTTCCCACCGCTAGTAGTACGTGCAATACACACACACACACACACACACACACACACACACACACACACATATATATATATATATATTTTTTTTTTTTTTTATCTGAGTACATGCAATACATTATACAATGAAAATAACTGCACATATGCCATATGTATAGTTGGTCCATTACCTATCGTTGAAAAATATAGGAATGGAAAATTAAACATATATTGATTCCTAGAACACGCTTAATACGATGTAAAAGCCATGTTAAAATTGATTATTGAGCTTCATGTGCTTTTTCATTCTTGAAGATTATCATTCGTTTATATAGAGAATATAGAAAATATAAGGGCAAACAAAATCACCTTAACGTCTTAGAGTGATGATCTGGTGGCTATAGCTAGCTTGTCTTTGAGAATTTGGTTTCTGTTAGGGTTCTTGCTTTTGGTCACCTACTTATATAGAATTCTAGATACTGCCTTAAAAGTTTCAAAATGAAACGGGAATTAATTAGTGTTTGATAAGTTGGTTTGGAAGTTCAATGAATTTTTCAGCCAAAAGATGGTCATATTTTATCGATCGGTTAACAAAACAAAAAGAATGTAGTCAAGCAAAGGTCTAGTGTTTTCGATAAACTAAAAGAAAAGTAGTGCAATTAAGGAAATTTTTTGATAAACATAATGTAACTATAATGGTCCTCTCAGTTTCAAATGGCTGCGAGGTTTAATTAATAAGTTGTCACCTCTTTACCCATTATGAGGTTTCAATTCTTGTAAACAGTGTAAACAATAACAAATACTTTAATTTCTTTTCGTTAAACGAAAAAAATGTAGTTAAGGAATTTTAACTAAGTTTCTTGTCCTTTTTTTTTTTTTTTTTTTTTTTTTTTTTTTTTCCAGCTTATAAATCTAACCTTTTAAAATACTCCACACGTTTCTTTCAAAAAAGAAAAGAAAAAAAAAAATCCGAAGTTTTTAAATTGTGCTTATTTAAACATGAATAAATATGATTAAAAACTACATGAATATATTAAAGGCATTGATATATTGGATTGACTTTTAAAATTTGACAAATATATTAGAACAACAAAAATTGAAATACTAGCTATTAGACAGTAGACAAGCAAAACAAGACAGAGAGAATAATAAATCTAGATTAAATTACTTTTTTTTCCCCTAAATTTCTTATTGCTCCTGAATTAAAAATCGCTTCACATGTTGCTGCTCAGGTCACTTTCTACAGTTCCTAAAATTAAAAATCTTTAACTTTTTGGTAAATTTTGAAAAAAGTTCATTAATCCTTATATAAATTGGGGGAAATTACAATTTGCCACCTTAAATTATACCTCATATTATACTTAATTGCATCATAAATTATGACCCCTATTACACTTTGCACCAGATACCGACATTAAGTTCATTGTTAAATTGTACTGAAATTCAAGTTGGGGTGCAAAGTGTAACAATAATTATAGTTTAGAGCACAAAATATGCATTCAAAAAATTTATGGTACAAAGTATAATCGAGAGTATAGTTTATGATGGTAAAATGTAATTTCCCCTATAAATTATGTAATCAAGCCCAAACTAATAATATATAGAGACAACCAAACAACTAAATGATTATTACAAAAGAATAGAAAATGCAAAAAAAAAACTTAACGATGATTACAAAATGACTATTCCTGCATCCCAAACATGACTAAATGTCTAAAACTATTCCTGCATTCCAAACATGGCTAAATGTCTGAAGGGTTGAATGATCTGTACAACGACATGATCTAGGATAACTTGGAGTTTAAGAATCACAACCCCACCCTTCTCTCCCCACCATTCTATCTACCTCCAAATTATTGTTGTTTGTTTACATCTATCAATGGGATATATATATATATATATATTGAACCCTATAACTTGAACCCTTTACTGCCCATATATAAAAGAGTTTTACTCTTCAATAGCCTTTAAAGCTTGTATGGTTGTAGCTTATTAAAATTATGGTTAATTGATAAAATTTACCCTTTCTTAATAGTTTAAGTTTTGGGACAATCATTTATTTGTTTATTTATTTATTTATTTATTTTTATCTTATCAAACCATAACAATTAGTATTTGATTACATGTGCCTCAAGCAACTCCGCAACAAATTAAAATTCAACATGTACTGACTTGGATTGAATGCAAATGTGATAAATCCTAAAACACACCCTCTAATCTTCATTTTGCATATGTATTTGTGAGGTTGAATTTTATCAACCATCTTATTGGCTTTATTCCGTACCAAATTTGTTTGTATTTCAGCATTTAGTAACCCTGTATTTAAGTGGGTTTTGTTGTAAGGGTAGTGAGTGAGATAGAGTGTCAAATGCTCAAGAGTGTGCAAGAAAACAGAGACTCGCGGCTGGATCTCGCGGGTGACTCGCGGCTGCAAGCCGCCAGATGCAGCACACGTGCCAAGCATGCCAGAAGGTGAACAGTCATGCTAGCTGGAGCACCATAGGACAAAACAGGACAACTGGCCATACGGTTATCTCACGACTGGATCTCACAACTCAGTCAAGTCGCAAGGCTAAGCCGCGAGCCAGCCCTGTTTTGAAAAACCTGACGTTTCACATTCCTCTCTCACCCTAGTATATATACCCCTTATACCCACAAAAGAATGAGAGTTTCCACAGAGAATTTTGAGAAAGAAACCCTAGAGTAAAACAAGATTGACTCACCTACAATCTATACATTAGAATCTCTTCAAATTCCTCAACTCTCTTCCTCTCCATTGTCAAACCCTTGAGAGGCATTTTACCAAAACCTTGTTCTCACCATATTCATTACTGTGAGAGGGCTGTTTGGTGTTCTGGGAAGCAGTTAGAAAGGAACCAATCTATATTGGTTGATGCTATGGTCTAGTAGCGGAATCTGGGAAGCTAGAAAAGAAAAATGTTCGGCGCAACCTCGTTGGAGCAAGAAGCTTGAAGAGCTTAGGTGCACTGGGTAGATTAGGCTTGGAGGGTCTATTACTGTCCATGTATCCCAACTACATTTTCTAGTGGATTGTTTACCGCTTGGAGGGTGGCGGAGAGGTTTTATGCCGAGGGCTTCAGTTTCCTCTTCGATAACACATCGCATGTTGTCTTTGTGTTTGCATCTTCCTTCCCTTTTATCTTTGCTTTTTATTATTTGCTGTGGGTTGAGATTTTAATTTGGCTTAGATAGTTTTTCCAATTCTATATTATAGCTTTTGTTCATTTTCCGCACACTAGTTGTTTGACATAAAGCTTGAATTGGTTAATTTGTAAATTGGGGGTTTAAACGTTTAAGGGTGTTATACACTATTTGAACTTTCAGTATTAATCTTCACCCTGTATCCTCAGCACTACATTCTGCATTCTGTACATCTATTTGATCTTCACTGTGCTCTGCATTGTCTTCAATGCACTCTGCAAACGTGTAATTTGGTTCCCTTAACACGACAGTTAGTGAAAATCAGTCAGAAAAGATTCAAACATTTCAGGTTGCTTTGTTCTCATGCCCATTTTGCTGTCTTATGTCTTTTTAATCCTATCAAGAACTAGTGTTCGTATATTTCAGCACCTTGTGAAAATGAGAGGAAAACATAATAAGGTGCCACCATATTAAACAATTATAATTCCGAAATTCATTAAGTTAAAAAAGAAATCAAAAATAAAAGAAACTTGATCCATTTTTCTTACAATGATCTATTGCTGCTGAAATTAAAAATTACTGAAAATTTTGGTGCTTTTTAGTCACTTTTTTTTAAAATTTAAATTTTGTATGTTTTTTTGTTCCAAGTTCATTAATTTTATTAAGACATAAATAATCAAGCCAATAATAACAATGACAATAGTGGTAAACGTAACAATGATCTAAAAATTTTAAGAAGAACATTTTGTTGAGAAGAATAGAATTACCATTGTTGGATTCCTCTTATCACAAAAGAGATGGTACAATCTGCACAGGTTGACTATTTAAGAAACACAAAATGGGCAGCAGTAAACAGCAAATACCCTGGTTGCAGGGAATTTTCTTCAATGAGAATGACATCAAAAAGAGTTAAAAGTCGAAAAGAAGGGAAATAGAGAGCAACAAATATATAAAACCCCTCAAACTCTTGTCCAACTGATTCATTCAATATATAAATGGTAGGGATAATGAATGTAACTAGTCTTCACTCCTGAGAGAAAGATCCACATTGCAAGATTCGTGTGGAAAATACCAAGATGGTTTAAATCGTAAAGTATTTGGCATACATTTTCTTCCCATGAAAGGGAAAGACTGGTCGCGCCTACCATCCATGAAGTGGAACCAAATGTCTGTGTTATCACGATCAAAATAGTATCTGCCATTAGAAGGTCTTTCACTATCTTTCCATCTGGTTTTGTTGCTAAACCCTAAGCCGCCCTCATAATAATCCAGAAACAATGCTTGATCTCCCAAGTTTTGCATTTTCACCCATTCCATCTTCAAAAAATTTAGCTCATAAACTTCATGATTATTTCCAATTGCATTAATCAACAGGAGCTGCTCATCAGGACCCCGTAACCACTGTCCACCTTTCAAATTTGGAATGGATTTAACTTCCAATGGGGTCACATAAGGACAAGAGTTTAGATTTACCACTCCTATTCCAGCACCAGTTGTTATTGCATACAATTTTCGCTTGTACACGGTTAAATCAACAAATATCCAGTGATCATTGCAATCACAATGAGACCAATCGGCATATGTGGATCTACAAAACTGTAGATATGAGTCATATCTGCGAAAGGCTGTGATTACAAACTTTCATAAAGGTGTCTCTAAAGAAGCAAGGATGACACGATTATGCTCTAGGGGAGGGTTAAGGACACGGAGTTCATGTCTTGTAAAAGGATTTATAAGCCAAATTTGAGAATTTACCGCATCTATCTGGTCTTTTACTACCAATTACCCATATGAGATCCTATAACAGATTTTGCCAACAAGGTTGGGGAGTTTTGCCTTATACTTCCTTCCATCAAAGATGTTATAGAAGTAACAAGCTCTCTTAGAACGATTTGGCATAAACATAACAAGTGGAGGTTGGGTTGCCATAAACTCTTGCCTGTTTGCCACAGCATACAATCTCCATGCTCTGCAGACACAGCCAAACATGAGATAGTCTATAGTACCTAGCAACTTGGTGATCATGTAAAGCAAAGCGTCAGGGAGCTCCGACCATGGCCTCCGATTACTATTGTCAACCATCTTTTTCTTCTTACTTCTAAGCCCCCTAAGATTTATGACACTGTCCCCTTGCAATACCATGGCTACCTTTGCAAAAAAGAGGAAATAAAAATTAATGTCCACATATCACATATGACACTAAATAAACACCTATTACAAAATTGTTAATTGAGCTGCATATTTTTTTTCATTCTTCTATATATTTATCCAGATTATAATAAAAAATTTAAGAGGGAAATCTTAAACTTAAAAAAATTATAAAAAAAATCGGTCACTTTGTAAAAGTCCTTAATTTGGTCCTTAAGTTTTTCTAAATTTTCATTTTGATCCCTACTATCATCTCATTAAAATTGCTGACATAATTGATAAATTGCTCACTTAATACACAAGTGACTAATAAAAAATATTTAATTGATTATCAAAAAAGCCAAGTCTACATCTCAGTAAATAAAATAATAATGTTAGAATAAAAATAAAAATCTGAAAAAATGAATGGAAAATGCTATGATTACAACTGATTGCACAACTTGCCACGTGGCGAGCTGTAAGCAATATAGGAAAAATAGTGAGTCCATAACTCCACCATTCACAACTCGTCATGTGGCGAGTACTAGGGTAAAAGTTGTTCAATAATTTATAGTCCTAGCATTGCTTAAAATGAATTTTCTTTTTAAAAAGTCCCCATCTTTTCTTGCACTTTCTTCATTTCTTGGCAACCAAACATTGTGGGTGTAGCCTAGGAAGCACAGGGTATGGGTATGGGCACGAGTACAACATGGTGATACAAGCAATTTTTGAAAAATATTAACATAAACTGGTGTATGACACGGGTACTAAATGAAGTGTCCGTACTTCCTAGTGTGTAGTTCATATCAATGCATCCTAAAACAAAAGGCTAGAAACCTCATCCAAGCAATATTCTCTCTCTCTCTCTCCCTCTCTCTCTCTCTCTCTCTCTCTCTCTCTCTCTCTCTTCAATACAAAACATGCGAACACAGATAACAACAACAACAACAACAACAACAACAAAACCTTAAAAAAAGACATAATTTTCGGTTTTACACAGAAAAGAAAAATAAATAAAAAATGCAATCAGAACTTTTAATGCTTGATCATTAACCATAATAATGCATGCTTTGGTTTGGTTTATTAAAAAATTTGAGGTTAGAGATTACCTTGCAATGTCCAAAACAGAGGATTGAGAGTGTGAGAAATGCGGTGGTGGTGGCTGCGGTGAAGGGCTTTTTTTTTTTCTTGGCTGAAGGGTTTGGTAAAGTTTTCTCTGCAAGCTTAGAAAATCTTTTTATTTTCTGAAAAAAGAACACGGACGTTTCTCCAAAATTATAGTACTAGAAGATTTCAAATTGTGCTTATAAATTTTTAAATATTTAAACTTGAATATGGAACTCAGTAAATTAAGGAACATTTACTGTCAAAATAAAAGAAATAATCCAATTTGGAACTGAAAAAAAATGGAATACTAAAAGACAAACAAAATAATACCAAGAAAGTATAGTAAGTCTAAATTAAAATTTATTTCCCTAAAGATGTTTTTTTTAGAATCTTTCTCTCATTCCAATTTGTTTTTTTTTTTTTTTTTTTTTTTTTTTTTTTTTTGAGAAAACGTTCCAATTTGTTTGTTCTGTTTCAAACACATGTTTGATATATGTGTTTGAACACATGTTTTTAGTTTTTAAACAACACTAGTTGCTAACCCGTGCGATGCACGGGAAAGTTCTTAAAGGATAGGGTTAACCTGAACGGCGGAGTCATACCATGGCTGCCAGAGTTTGTTCCTAAGGTTGGACTCAAAATTGTCAAAAATGGAATTTTGAGCTTTTCAAGTGCCAGTATTTTAGAGCATCTTGCTAGCTCTTTCATTGAGGCACTATGTCATTTTAGACAACAAAGTAACTATTATGAGAATTTGATAAGAGAATTCTATATTGCATTGAAAGAAAATAAAAGTACATCAAGTATTTATTCAAAGTCTGCCAAAGGCCTTGTAGCTAAATTGGCACCTCCCCGTGTACAAAGTGTTTGGGGGTCTAGGGGGGAAAGGGTTTGAGCTGCGCGGTAAGCAGCATGTTGTAATTATTTCTCAAAAAAAAAAAAAAAAGAAGTCTGAGAGTAACTAACTTCTTACTAACTCCACAATATACGGATCTAGCCTCTACAACCAATCAAATTAATACACATGTATATAGATAATAGCTATGAATTAAACTAATCCTAAAGTACAGGTAATATAGCTGTTTTAAATATAAACATTGTCGTTTATATAGTCACAACTACAATTCTTCCATTGCTCTATTCTGATACTCTACCTCTCTGCCTGAGTCAACAGCTATAATCCAAGCTTGCTCGACCTTAAACATGAGTCCTTGTGATCTTGTCCTTCTGATAACTATGAAACATCATTGGTTTCTTTGTCTTAATGGAATTATCCAGGTTGGTGTAAAGATTGCCAAAAACACAAAGGCTTAAAAGAAAATACTGACCTCTTTACATGGATATGGAGAGTGCCACCTAATTGAAAAATAAAAAAGTAACTAAACCTAGAAAATGAAAATTCCCAATAACAATTCAAGTAGAATTTGATCTTCTAGGTGTATACTTCTTTGACCCACATGAACTGCACTTGCACATAACTCTAAGATGGGGGGAAAATAAAATAATAAAGAAGCATCTTAATGAATCCTTCAAAAAAACAAACAGAAAGTTGATGTAAGGATTGCATAAGAAGAAAATGAATGTGGTGAGAAAGGAAAAGGAGTGCATAAAAGTCCTACAAGAATATTAAAGAAAAATATGTCAACGTACATGTAATATTTAGAAATGAGTTCAAGGCTTACATATGTAGGATTGGAATATATGTTCCTTCCATGCCAACAGCTTTGATGGCCCCAAAATTTAAATTCTGCATTTTGATTGAACAGTACACTGAGACAGCAAATAATCAAGTGAAGATTATGAAATACAATGCCTAAAAATGAGTGTAAATATTAAAGTATGTAAATGCAGAACTGAAATAGGAAGGAAAATTTTCTAACATATTCCCAATTTTCTTGAAGTTCCAAAAGATGCCGATAATATGTGAGACACTCAGCATGATGTACAACAACTAACTTTCTTTTATCAAGGCCTTTGTTTTAATAATGCCAATCACTTCAAAGAAAAATATGTCATTTGTGAGAAATAGAAAAAGATGACCATAAGTCAGGTTAAATAATGAAAGTTCAAAAACGTGTATAAACACCCTTGAACGTTTAGACCCCCAAATACAAAATAACCAATTCAAGCTTTATGACAAACAACTAGTGTGCGGAAAATGAACATAAGCTATAAGCAGAATTGGAAATCAATCTAAGCCAATTATAAATCACATTCACAGCAGAAAATAGAAGGCAAAGATAAAGGGAAGAGAGATGCAAACACAAGGACAACACACGATGTGTTATCGAAGAGGAAACCGAAGCCCTCGGCGTAAAACCTCTCCGCCGCCCTCCAAGCGGTCAATAATCCACTAGAAAATGTAGTTGGGATACATGAACAGCAATAGACCCTCCAAGCCTAATCTACCCGATGTACCTAAGCCCTCCAAGCTTCTTGCTCCAACGAGGTTGCGCCGAACCTTTTTCTTCTCTAGCTTACCGGATTCCGCTACTAGACCGTAGCATCCGCCATCCTTGGCATCTTCCAATGCTTCCCAAAGCTCCGAAAACACTCAACACTCTAAATTGGTGTGGGTAGTGTTTGGATAGAAATCTCCTCTCAATAGGTATGACAATGAGAGAGGGAATGAGAAGAGACTACAAAGGTTTCTCTCTAAGAATGAGTAGCTCTCTCTAATTGGGTGGGTGTTTTGAAGAAACCTCTCTTAGGGTTTTTCTTTCTGAATAGCCACGCATATCTTGTGGGAATGAGGGGTATTTATACTGGTGTGAGAATGGAATACGAAGAGTCAGTTTTTCCAAAAACAGGGCTGGCTGGCGACTTGACCTCGCGACTTGACTGAGTCGCGAGTTTAAGTCGCGAGCTAACTTAATGGCCAGTCTGGATTTTTGTCGTGTAGTGCTCCAGGTGGCGTGACTGTTCAGCTCCCCTGCATGCTCTGCACGTGAGCAACTTTTGGCGGCTTGCAAGCCGCGAGCCACCCGCGAGTCCTAGCCGCGAGTCTCTGCTTCACTGCACTGTCTTGAGCATTTCTTCACACTCTCTCACACACTACCCTTACATGATTCCCACCTAAATACAAGGTTTCTAAGTGCTATATTACAAGAAAATTTGTCATGGAATAAAGCCAACACATGGTTGATTAAATTCAACCTTACAATCTCCCCCTTTGGCTATTCCATGACAAAACACCCTAAAACAGACTCTAGACTTAAACGTGAGTTTGGGAACAATGGCAAAACTCACTCATACCTAAATCTAGAAGCTGTGCAGCTCTTGAATCATATGAACATGAATCTCCTGAAACACAACAATACACCATGATCATTGTAAGCAGAAAAACATAAAATGCATATGAAACAAGCAATATGTGATCAAGCAAAGATGGAGTTAAGAAACAAATCATGGCTTGATCAACCAAGTGAACACCACAAGGTAGTGATCACAGTGCTCATTCACACTTGGAATGAACACAAGGACATACAAGTTAACAAGCACAAGGCAAGACACTTGTATGCTCAACACTCAACCAATGCATAATACACAAGGTATATGCATCTAGGAACAATCCTACAAGGGCACAAGAGTGACAGTACATAAACCAAAATGCAGAACATTTAGATTAAAGTACTGATTTCAACATAGCATAAAGGCTGCATTAAGCAAGGTACATACCATAAAGCCTACAAACTATGCATAACACATGCATAACACATTAACCCTAAAAGCTTACAAAAGCACATGGGTACAAAGCACATTATATTGAATAAAAACTTAAACAATATAAACTAAAAGTGCTTAAAATTTCTCCCCTTTAAAGTGATGAGAAGCTGTGATGCACTTGGAACATATATACTTGTAACCTGAAACACTTGCACAAAACACATTAGACCCTCAAGGTAAAGCAAGTAATAAAGAACAAGTATAATATAACAAGTATAGAAATGGCTATAATGATCACATAGCAAAGCAAATGATCATCTGAACATGCATTCAATGAAGCATAATAGCATAGGGATATATGCATGTCCAAAGCACAAACATGATGCAATGAGAACAACAAAGCATAACTCAAAACACCATAAAGCCAACAAGAAAACAAATAGAACAAGGTTTTCTAGTTAACACAATGTCTTCTCCCCCTTGGTATATGCATCTCCCCTATGGAATATCTCTCCCCCTACAAATGTGCATGAGAAATAGAATTTCTCCCCCTAAGGATGTGCACAAGAGTCATATAGAAATGACAAAATACTTCGAAACATTCTCTAGAGTATACTCTCCCCCTTTTTGTCAGGAATAGACAAAGGGTCAAGAAAAAAACGAGGACAAGAGATGAAGGTATGAACAATGCTAATGATGCATGATGGGTGCAAGATGAATGAGAAAATGAAGCTCAAACCTAAGACAAAGTAACATGCTACAAAGCATAAGGTAAGCATGACATGCTAAGATGAAGAAATAAGGTAAAGACCAATGCATGACAAGGGTAACAAAAGTGTGTGCAAGAGGTGGCTAAGTGCAATGCATAACCAATGCATGAAAAATGCACATGTGGGGCAAAGTGTGCAAAATACACAACTAATGAACCAAACATGTTCCTAATGAGGAAACATGAGAAACCCCAAAGTTTGGTACTCATCGGAGTCCAAACAAGCGAGAAAATGTCTAAGAGGCATTTTATCAAACACCTAGCATGCACACTATGAACAATAATGTGAAACAATGTATGAACATCATGAAATCCACCCTTAATACATGTTCTTTCTGCCACAAGGGGCCAACATCCAATGCATATCAACAAAAGAAACCAATCCCATAAAGAAATTTGACAAAAATTAAGTTTTCCCAACCCCAATGATAAAAATCCCAACCAAGAGCACAAAACTCTCCAAAACATAATCCAAGGATAAAAAATAATGAAAAGAATTTATAATTACCTTAGAAATGTTAATGGAATGAAAAACCATTCAAATTGGTTGGATTTTGATGTAAAAATATTGAAAGAGGGGTTTTAGAGAGGATGGGAGAGGTTTAAAACAAGTTTCCCACAAAAAACCCATTAAAAAGCTGTTTCTGGGCGATTCGCGACTGGGCGAGTCACGAGGTTCAGTCGCGAGCAAGCCGCGAGCCGCGAGTTTCAGCCGCGAGCCGCGAGTTTCAGTCGCGAAAATTTTCGCGAGTCGCGAGTGAGCCGCGAGCAAGCCGCAAGTGAGCCGCCAAAAGCTTCTGGATGAACTCGCAACTGGGGTTTCGCGACTGGCGAGTCGCCAGCTGAGCCGCGAAAAACTCTGACACCTGTTTTTCAATTCAGAACATGTTTAAACATTGAAAAACAAAGTAAGCACTAAACATAAACACAAAAAGTGATAAAAATCACTTCCAAAAACATATAAAATGATCAAAAATCTTTTTGGATTAATCCATATAAGATTGAGCACACACACATCACATTTAGACAAGTACAATCTAACAAATGAATAAGACATTCATTGAACATTAGGCATGTGTGTTGTGTGTGTGTATCAAATGTGGAATAGTCCTTAGTCTAGAGTGAAGCTTCAATGATCAATTCAATCAAGTCATACACAACTAGTGCTAAGTTAAGTGGTCTATCTCAATTATAGAAATGAGCATATATGACCTCCCACAAGAAAATGATTACATATGATGAAGCTTTTCATTTGGCTTCTTTACAATTCATAACATTTGATCATTTTGAATCAAAACATCTCATTTTGAGATCGATGCCTGAAATTTGTGATATTTCAATTTGATGAACAAGCCTTTGGCTTTTTGGGCATCATACAATTTCATTTAAGTCGCTTTCCCTTTTTCCTAGTCGAATACTAGTATGTGCGACGGCTTTTGCAGCTCATTATCTCTTTTCATTTTGAGATTTACATTTATTGAGCTCTTTAAGCAATAAAAATAAAAGAGTGGGAAGAGATATAAGCACAAGTCTACGCATGTATCAAAACCAACATGACTATTGACAAATCATTCATGACAAGCTAGAAGATCGATTTACAACAATCACACAAAGATGTCAAGATTTTTCCCACAAAGATATAAGTGCAAAAACTAACAAGCTAAGCTCGTAAATGCACAAAGCCATTTGTACAAAGGTATAAGGCCAAACTCACATGTGATATGTGCTCAAACATATACGATCAAACTTTTTAAATTTTTCACTTTTTATGTGGTTTTGGATTTTTACTCACACAAAACGAAAACATAAAAGTAAGATAAAAAATGAAACAATGCATACAAATAAATGCAAGATGCACAAAATGCATGAAGTTATGACATTTAATGCATGAAGGGTCCTACAAAGATCGAAAGAATTAGATCAAGGACCAAAAGAGCAAAGGCTCAACCATAGGAACCCTTCCTCATCCAAACGGAACGATTGTTTGGAATGAGTGTCTCAAGAGAAGTGAGACGAGGGTTGGAAGAATGAGAACCGGAGATACACATAGTCAAGGAGTTAAGAGCATCAAACATTTTCTTTAACAACATGCTATTTTCACTCAAAACCGGTTTACTCTTTTTAGCACAACTTCCAAAAAGCTCAAGTTTTTCTTTTCTTTTGATTCTTTTAAAAGCATGAAACTTAGAGCATTGAGGTCTTACATGACCAAAGACACCACAATGGTGACACACAATGTGTTTAGGTCTACTAGGCTTTTTGGGAAGAGATCTAGTAACATTATTTTGTTCTCTTTTCAACTTGGAGCATTGAGGTCTTAAATGACCAATCACACCGCAATGGTGGCAAGTTGGAACAAACTTAGATCCATTCAAAACCTTAGGTTGAGACCTCAACGGAGGCTTTGACTTAACAGCCTTTCTCTCCACCTTTTGATTTCTTTTATGTGGAGGAATATACACCGATTTGTCCTTTAAGGTAGAACACACACTAGGCACAAAATCGGGTACCACAACATGATTGCAACAAATATTATCATCATTTTTAACAATAGGTTCAGCAATCAAACACTTGGCATGCATCTTAAGAGATTCATTTTCACATTTTAACTCATCAACAAGTTTGTTAGACAAAACAAGTTTAGCATCCAAATCCATATTCAAACATTCAAACTCTTTCAGCTTTTCATGAGAAATTTCAGCAAGTTTTTTATATTTCTCAACCAATTTGTTGGATTCATTGAGCTTAGCAATCAAATCATCCTTTTCACAAAATAACTTGCTCAAATTCTTTTGAAACTTCTTAGCATTTTTCTTTAAGAGTTTTTCAACACCACCCATAGATTCAAATAACATGTCATCACACTTATGAGGATTAACACTCATAGAGGCAATTTCACAAACACGTGGCATGTTACATTCATTACCAATCAAATCATGCAAAGAGTCATACAAAGCACAATCCATGGCAAATAAATACAAGGGGTCAAGGATCACACTTAGGTATTTAAACCACAACAAGTGTACCCGCTCTGATACCAATTGAAAGTTCAAAAACGTGTATAAACACCCTTGAACGTTTAGACCCCCAAATACAAAATAACCAATTCAAGCTTTATGACAAACAACTAGTGTGCGGAAAATGAACATAAGCTATAAACAGAATTGGAAATCAATCTAAGCCAATTATAAATCACATTCACAGCAGAAAATAGAAGGCAAAGATAAAGGGAAGAGAGATGCAAACACAAGGACAACACACGATGTGTTATCGAAGAGGAAACCGAAGCCCTCGGCGTAAAACCTCTCCCCCGCCCTCCAAGCGGTCAATAATCCACTAGAAAATGTAGTTGGGATACATGAACATCAATAGACCCTCCAAGCCTAATCTACCCGATGTACCTAAGCCCTCCAAGCTTCTTGCTCCAACGAGGTTGCGCCGAACCTTTTTCTTCTCTAGTTTACCGGATTCCGCTACTAGACCGTAGCATCCGCCATCCTTGGCATCTTCCAATGCTTCCCAAAGCTCCGAAAACACTCAACACTCTAAATTGGTGTGGGTAGTGTTTGGATAGAAATCTCCTCTCAATAGGTATGACAATGAGAGAGGGAATGAGAAGAGACTACAAAGGTTTCTCTCTAAGAATGAGTAGCTCTCTCTAATTGGGTGGGTGTTTTGAAGAAACCTCTCTTAGGGTTTTTCTTTCTGAATAGCTACGTATATCTTGTGGGAATGAGGGGTATTTATACTGGTGTGAGAATGGAATACGAAGAGTCAGTTTTTCCAAAAACAGGGCTGGCTGGCGACTTGACCTCGCGACTTGACTGAGTCGCGAGTTTAAGTCGCGAGCTAACTTAATGGCTAGTCTGGATTTTTGTCGTGTAGTGCTCCAGGTGGCGTGACTGTTCAGCTCCCCTGCATGCTCTGCACGTGAGCAACTTTTGGCGGCTTGCAAGCCGCGAGCCACCCGCGAGTCCTAGCCGCGAGTCTCTGCTTCACTGCACTGTCTTGAGCATTTCTTCACACTCTCTCACACACTACCCTTACATGATTCCCACCTAAATACAAGGTTTCTAAATGCTATATTACAAGCAAATTTGTCATGGAATAAAGCCAACACATGGTTGATTAAATTCAACCTTACAAATAACATAGACCAAAGTTTGAAATTCCCTATAGCAAAAACTTAAGTGCCAAATCTGTTTTACTTGGCAGTATTAAGCAATGACCATTCACCAATTTAAACTCTAGCATCAAGATTGATGCAACCAACATTTCAAATGGAAATTTGACTTTATGTTTCTACCGTATTAAAATCTACTTACAAACCACTCTAAGACAATTCCTTTCAAATCAAGGATTTCATGAACAATTTACAATTATGATTGAAGATAAAATGACTAAACAACATCAAGATATAATATATACTGATATATACAAATAACAAAGAAACTGGAATTTAGCTCCACAAATAAAACCACATTTGGTTACCAAATAGAGAAGTAGATGTGCAGGACCAATGTGATTGCAAAAGTATTTTAAAAACATAGCCAAGTCAAGGATAGAGACTTTAGAGCACCTTGGTGTCATTGTCATTGTTGCTATTGTTAATGTTTGGATAGGTTGTGAGTACAGCTCATGACCCATTGTAGCATCCAGACTCATATATTAGTACATAAATAAAAAAATTTGGCTAAATAGATAACTGATTTAGTGATATATTCTAAATGCGTTTCTGCTCATGTTCACTTCTAGAGAAATTATAATCAACATTAACTTTCAAGCTCTCTCATGTTCCTTCAATCAAACAATAAAAAACAGAATATTGATTCAAAACAGCAACGCTGTGTGTTTAGACAAGAGCATACCCAAACAACCTTCAAGGATCCTTTGTTGTTTCTTGAAATAATCAGCTATCAGTTTCCTTTTCCTACAATTAAATGCATTCCAAAAGAGCTTAACATCAACTATGTCAAAGAATAAGAAATTGTTCAATGATATTAAAACTCCAAGCATAAAAGCAGATTTAAAACAGCAAACGAATACCAAACATAACTTTTAGAAGAGAGCATTAAATGATCATTAGATTCATAGATTAAAATTTGATTTTGCAGAAGTTCAAAATACCTCAATTAAGAAGACTTTTTGTTTAACTAAAAAAAAAAGACTTTTTGTAACCATGCAAGTACAATGATAGATAAGAAACTAAAGTGACTACAATCCTCAAGAGACTAATTTTCAATTTCTAAGCCTAACTCATATTCCAATGCTATTGATTCGAAATAACTTAATTCAAAACAAACTGACTTGAAGTGAACTATTCCTAAACAGACTAACTCAAAGTGCACTTAATCAAAGTAAACTACATCGAAGTGAACTAATTCAAAATAAATTAATTTGAAGTAAACAAAAGCAGATCAGATCCTAAGTCATAATTCTAACATCAAATTGATTGAAAGCAAGCATAAATGTAGACCAACCATAGACTACCACTAAACAAATTCAAACCCATAGCTCAGTTTCCACACCAAAAAAAAAATTCAAATTGATTATTGTCAAAACATTGTACTAAACTCAGTAACAGAGTTCCCAAAGACTTATCTAGTGTGTGCACAAACTCAATTACAGATTCAAAGAGAAACACAGCTAAAACTACATATTTATGCACATTTATGTTACCAATATCAACATGTAATACAAAGTTTAAAGAAAATCAAACCAACCCATCAACCAAAAAGTAAATAATCGCTATGTTTTTTCTAAAGCAATTAGGTAAACAGCCATTTCACTATTTCAGTAAGGATGGAAAGTTTTCTATCAGATTATCCTAAATACATACTTTCAAGCTTCCTTCTATCATAGTGAGTTACAGATTCAAATGGCTTGTTAAATCCTCTTCACTAATTCAAAAATGTAGCATCCAAACCTGTCATGATCACCACATTACAAATAAGTATAGGCCTTAAATTTATTTAATAGAATTATGCACTTTTCCTCCCACAAAGGGTTAAATACTCCTAGATATAACCAAAGGGCTAAAGACTTTTCAATTTGATCTAACCAATCAAATCCAACACCTCTCAGCACAACAATTTATGTCAATTGTATCCATCACCTATTTGGTCCCTCAAAATAAATACAAGTTACAAAAAACAAAAAATTTTCCAGCATGACATACTTTGCAAAACATAAAAAACATGTGAAATCTACTTTTTCTTCTTCATATTTTCTTTTAATTCCAGAACCCATCATAAAATTAAAAATAAATTTTATTTTTTAAAAGGGAAATACAAATCAATTACTGGTATATCTTTGAATCTGTGACCTTTACCCACCACACTATATCAAAAGATTCATAATCCAAAAACACACGCTTAGGCATCCTGGACAATGAACACCTCCATATCTTGCTGAAATTTCCAATTAGCACAAATGTTTCCATAATCCCACCCCATGACAGTTTATAATTCAACCTAGATTGCTTAATGTGCAGGTCATGATTTTAGACTCAAACTCAATATGCAGTAATGTGGGGTTGATTCTGATGCCAAAACCCATATCCCTAGTCCTGTAGTAAAATTTGATATATTGAAAGGAACCAAAATTGAGGGAGAACCTATATTAGGGTTTCGAGTATTGATAAAAAACAATTGTAAATCAAAACAAAATCTGAACCAATTTCTTAAATCAAAACCAAACAAAATAGCTGAACCTAAATCCTATTAAACACCCTAAATTAATATAAAAGATTTTACTTGTAGCCATTCTAATAGTCTAATGTTAGGTTTACTTTCACTTTCTTCAATTGAAGCTTACCGTCGTCGGGGAAGAGAGAAAGCTTTGCGTCTAGGTTTTTTGTTTTTGGGTTCCTGCGTATGGGTCTTCGTCTTGCAGTGTTTGAAGGAGAGACAGAGAGTCAGAGACTAAGAAATAGTTTTTTGTATCGGGTTTTGTTTAGGAGTTGTAGAGAGCAAATTTTATCAGGTTTTTTTTGGGGAGAAATAGTTAAGGGTTTTAGTTTTTTCTTTTTTTTTTTAAATATTTTTTTTCTATTTTCATTTGCTTTTTTTTTTTACTTTAAATAATGCTGACATGGAAAATTGTGGGAGCTTCAAAAGCTACGGTTATATATATATATATATATATATATAAATTACACGCATTTCTACACACCTTTTTACCTACACGTATTTCTAAAAAATACAAATAACGTTACTAGAACAACATTACCAGACGGCCTTCTAACTTTCTAACTTTTTAAGGAAACATAATTTATTATCTTATTTGTTGTATAAAAAAGTATAAGTTTCTAGAACTACCCTTATTAATTTAAACTTTAGAAAAACAATGGCATTAACTTTTTAAGCAGTTGATGCTCTGTATTTGGATTCTAGTACTCTTCATTAATGATATTCATTTAGTTCCGGCTTCAAGAAAAAAAAGAGTAAGATAGAAATTTTATTTATTAATTTTAGAAAGAGGACTTTTTTTTTTCCTTTTAAATAGTAATATTTATTAGAACACATAAACATAAAAGTAGTATATAAAGTTTTTTAAGCAGGCAAGAGGACTTTATTTTGGTACTTATTTTCCTAAAGCATTGTATACACATGCATTATTCAGTGCGTTTCTCTTTTATGGTATGTTTAATATATGATTTTTTTTAAGGTTCAAGTGATGGTCTAAAAAGGTTGTCCCTGGGTGCCTATCGGTCTGCAATTCTTAGTCTCACACGACCAACTGGAAATCAGGTTGCACATCTTCTTGCCAAAGTAGCAAAGAACTACCTTCTTAAAAAATAAAAAATAAAAAATAAAAAAAACTTAGACAGTGAAAACGTATGGCTTGAAGAAAGCCTTTTCAGTGCTCTTGCTCTCTCATGATGTACTTTCTATTAATCTCTCTTAATGAATTGATATCATGGTTTAACTTCAAAAAAAGAAAAAGAAAAACTTGAATATATTATCCAGCATTGATGTATTGGATTGTCTTTTAAAATATGCCAATTACATTGGAACAGCAAAAATTGAAATGGTACTAGACAAACAAAATAAGACAGCCTTATAAAAACAAAATAAGACGCGAATTTAATAAATCTAGATTAAGTTACATTTTTTGGCTAAAGATCATATTGCCCCTGAAATTAAAAATCCCTGCACAGGTTAGTGCTCCAGTCAATTTTTATGGTTCCCAACTCTTACTAATAGGATGATAATAACCATTATAGGATTTTTGTTAGGTTCTAAAGACTTAAAAATTTATGTATTTAAAACTCTAATTTGTATTGTTAGCAAACCATAATCAAAACAATGTGTTTAGAAGTGTTTTAGTCTTGCTCAAAGTTGTGCATTTATGTAAAGTTGGAATCGAGCTTAATGCAGAAAAGATTAATGCATTTCGGCCTGGCTCGATCGATCGAAGCTTAGGCTTGATCGGTCGAAGCTCAGGCAGAATGTTTTTCTACATAATTTTCCAACTCAGCCCTAGTTGTTTTAAAACGTTTTTAGGGTTTCTTATTTATCCTAAGTATAAAAGGCAAACCCTAGCCACGTTTTAGTGTTGCTCATATTGCGGTTTGTGTAAATCTCTTGTGAGATCTAGAGGAGCTTTCCTTTATACAAACTTAGGGTTTTCAAGGAGAAAATTTATCTACACCTTGAAGATCAACTCAGTTGATGCCATTGAAGTTTAAAGAAAACACAAGCGGGTGTGCTTGTATCTGGTGGTGAATCCAAGAAAGAAGGAGTCCGTGGATTCGAAGCTTGCATGTGGTCGTGTCAGTAAGTTCTACTGGTTGGTAGCAATAAGAAGTCGAGCGTGGAGGTTTTTAAGTCTTATTGTATGAACTTCGATTCTTTCAAGATAGTGGATTCAAGTTTACCTTGAGGATAGCTAGGCCAAATCCTCCCCAGGTTTTTACCGGTTTGGTTTCCTGGGTGATCATATCTTGTGCTATTTATTTTTCCGCTGCTTTGCTTGATTTGATCTTTATTATTGTGATAACCTAGATTTGTTAAATTGGACTAAGTAACAACTTGGCTAATTACCTAGGTTAAATCAATTGTTTTAAGGGGTCTAAAAACCTTCAAGTGGTATCAGAGCGAGTAGCTCTTTTGTTGTTGATCTTTTGATCACTAAGCTGATCATTGACCTCTGTTGTCATGGAACACGGAAACTCTTTAGTTATTCCTCCTCACTTTGATAGGAATAATTATGCTTATTGGAAAGTAAGGATGAAAGCATTCCTGAAATCTATTGATGAGAGAGTGTAGAACTTCGTTGAATACGGATGGGAGAAGCCCACTACTCCTGTTAGTGAGTGGGAAACTTCTTAAAAAGAAGCAGCTGCATTTAATAGCAAGGCTATGAATGCTATCTTTAACGCTGTTTCTATGGAGGAATTTAAGAGAATCTCTAATATTGAGGTTGCTCATATTGCTTGGAATATCCTCCAGACTGTGCATGAAGGCACAAAGGCTGTCAAAATTAATAAATTGCAGCAATTGACTTCTAAATTTGAAAGTATTAGGATGTCTGATGATGAATCTTTTGATGAATTCTATGCTAAATTGAATGACATTGTTAATTCTGCTTTTAACTTGGGTGAAATCTATAATCAACCTAAAATTGTTAGGAAGATTCTTAGATCTTTAACTAAAGACTTTAGACCCAAGGTGACTATCATTACTGAAAGTAAGGATATGGACTCCATCCCTGTTGATGAACTTGTAGGATCTCTTCAATCTTATGAGTTGGATCTACCCAAAACTACCAAATCCAAATCAATGGCTCTTAAGTCAGTTGATGATGTTGAAGGTGGTGGATTTGATGATGAGCTCTTTGCTATAGAGATTGCTTACCTTGCCAAGAACTTTAAAAACTTTCTCAAGAATAGTAACAGAAAGCCAAGAGGCACAAACACTACTGAACCTAGAAACTTTAGGAAGCATGATCCTACTAAGGTTAACAATAATGATAAACCTAGAGAAAAAGTAGGTCAATCTTCTAATAATTTTTTAGGTTCTTAGTGTTTTGGATGTCAAGGGTATGGTCACATGAAATCTGAATGTCCTACCTATTTGAAGTCTAAGTGTAAGGTTATGGCTGTAACCCTTAGTGATGGTGAAGTTTTTGATAATGAGTCTGATTGTGATGAGGATAGAAACTTCATTGCTTTCACCGTTACTGCTGTAGTCAATGAGAGCATATCTGTTGAAGAGAACCCTTCTAATGGGGAACTCCCTGAAGATGCAGATCTTCAAGAGACCTATAATAAACTTTACAAAATTGCTGCAAAGGATGCTATGAATGTTGAACTTGGCCTGAAGAAAATTGAATCTTTTGAGCTTGATAAGAAGAATTTGCTTGTTAAATTGTTTGATGCTAATGAACTTTTGAACAATGTGAAAACTGAGAATATGCTTTTACTTGATAAAGTTAAATCTTTGGAACTTGATTTATCTGTTGCTAGAACTGCTAGTTCTAAACTTGATCAAATGCTGAGTGTTCAAAAGTCTTCTTCTGACAAATCTGGATTAGGTTATGTTGAAAGCATCTCTGTGTCTGCTCCCCATTCCACAAAGTTTGTCCCTTCATCTTCTTCTGAACCTTCTGTGAGTGAGATAGTGAGTGAAACTATCAAACCCCCTGTAAGTGAGGTTGTCAAACCTATAGAAGTTTCATCATCTAGGAAGATTAGGGTTGATATGAAAGAGTCTAAGTCTAAGAAGCCTACCCTATCTAAGGACAAGACACATGATAAGCCTGCATGGGTTTGTTACAAGCTGCAAACTGTTACAAGCTGCAAACTGCAAAGAAAGCAAACTGCATGGGTCTGGACACATACATCCTAACTGTTACAAGCTGCAAACTGCAAAGAAAGCAAACAAACCAAAAGTACCTGTACCTCAAGCATAAGATCCTATGGTACTTATTGGTGAATTGGTAAAGGATTTAAACCTTTATTCCAATCCTGGAGTTGGTAATCATTCCCATGTGAATAAGAACTCTAATGCTCATGGTGCATCTAAAAGGTTTTGGATGCAAAAGACTCAAACTAACTGAGTTTTGCTAACATGGTCCTTGTGCTTCATTGCTCTACCCTTTGTGACCATTGTTCTTTGGTTTAGGTTTTTTTTTTTTTTTTTTTTTTTTTTTTTTTCTAGGATTTGCATTGCTTAACATTCACGCATTTCATTCTAGATTTTTTTTTTGATAAATTAAAAAAAAAAAAAAAGAGAAAAAGGGAAGAAAAAGGAAGCAAATTTTGTTTTGTACTATTCTTCTTGGTTTTTGAGAACAAGGTTTGTACCTTGTTTAGCTTTGATGAGCTTACTTATTGCACTTTACTAGTTGAAGCTTTGTAGTGCATGTTGTGTGGGAAAGATGTTTATGGTTTTTGATTACTCTGTCTTAATCTTGAAGTCACATGTTTTTGACTGTCAGACTTGAACTTTTAGAGAAAGGCATAAATAACCATCTCACCACTGTTCACTAGCCAATCATGAATACCTTAGTACATATCATAAGATTTCGTGCTCGAGAAAGTGTAGCACATGCACGAAAAGAACATAAGGTGAAGCCTCGGTTTAAATTGCTTAATTCTTAAAATTAAAATTGGTGTGTACTATTAGGCTTGATGCCAAACTCACATGACTTAAAATTAGTGTGTATATTATGAGGCATAAATTCAAGAAACCTACATGAATGCAAGCTTATGATCTAGGAGAAGTGGGAGTTATATGATGTAACTCTTTAGGTGATAGTCTCTTTTAAATTCCTTGTGATGAATTTTGTAGACTTTGTGATTGATTGCCATTCACATATTACCTCACATGTATCTCAAGCTTTTGCTAGTTGCACACACTACACGAGTTACTATTTGCTAAACTTTGTACATGTTATTGTGTGTGTTTATGGTCTGACCAACCAAGTTTTGTAAATACTTTGAATTTTGTGAAAAATTAATTTGTTGCTTGAAAATTTATGGAGAATGCAAAAAATTTTATTTTTGGGAAATTTGGGCTTAAAATTTTTGTTTTTGAATATCACATCATCACATACTCATGCATTTTGCTCTTAAATTTCAATGCTTTGAGTTGATTCTGGATTTTTTTTCAAAAGGCTGTGTTTTTCCTAAAATTTAGTAAGCCTCTGCCCTTTTTGATCGATCCATTCTATTTTTTGATCAATTGAAATTTTTTAAATATGTTTGAGAGAGCCTCTGACTGTTTCAATCGATCAAAATTGATTTTCGATCGATCGAAAATTTTTCAAATTGTTTTATTAAAGTCTCTGTCTGTTTCGATCGATCAAGGTTGTTTTTCAATCGATCAAAACTCGTGAATCATGTTTTTTTTTTAAAAGTCAGATTGGACTTTTTCAAAGTCACTTCTTCAAAACTTTTCAAACTTTCCTCTCTTTCTCCGATTTGGCTAGGCTCCATTAAGGATTTTTTGTCATTTTCCTCCAGAATTTTTGCAAGATTTTTGTCTCCCAAGGCCGGTAAGACCCTTATACCCTTCCTTTTGCATTTTATTTCATGTTTTCATGCATTTTTCATGCATTGCATTGGGTATTTTCGGAACTATTCATGATTGGGGTTTTTGATGTTTCAAGCCATGTTTTCCGAAATTGATCATTGGGTTTTTGTTCTAGGATGTTATAATCATGATCCTTGTGGTTTAATTTGATCAATTTTGTGGTTTGTGAAAAATTGAAAATTCTAGGGCTTGTAATTGATCCGATTTGGGGATTTTGTTCAAATTAGGTTAAATTGATGAAATTGGCTTGATCAATTGATGTAATTGGTCATTATTTTCTGAAATCTATCTTCTAAGATGATCAATTAGTCAATATCTTTCAAATTGATCAAGTGGTTTTCCAAATTTTGGGGTTTTGTGTTAAAACCTCTATATTCAAGCCAATTTTGTGATTTTGAACTTATTTGGACTTAATTGCATTGCATTAGGACATGCATCATGCCATTTAAATTGTTCAAGTATCATATAGATTTTTGTTCTATATTTTTTTTGTGCTAACTTGCAGTCTGCCCTTGGTTTTTTCTTTTGTGCTTTTGTTTCTTTGCTTTGTGTTTTGGTCCTTATCCTAGCACCATGCCTAGGAAAACTAGAGCCCATAGGACCCCTTCCACTTCCTCTAAGTCTCCCTCTAGGAGTGAGGTGTTTAGGAATGATAAGTGCAGAGAGGCCTTTGATACTTTGAACAGTAAGCGTAAGATTTGGGCTGAGCGTGCTGTGGTTTTAGATGAGATTGATCCGGCCATTAGGGCTAACTTTGATTCTAGAGGTTGGTTGCCTCTCTTAGAGATAGATCATCCACCCCCGACCGCCCTGATTAGAGAGTTCTTCTTGAACCTCTCTTGCCACGACTATGATTCCAACACCCTTGTTAGGAGTTGGATACGAGGTGTTGAGTTCACCATTACCCCTCGGGTAGTGGCTGAGGCTCTTGGGGTTCTGGTTGTTCGGGAGTCTGACTATCCCTATGATGAGTCACCCTCTTTAGATGTTGTCATGTCATACATCACTAGGTCATCTATCCAATGGGGTTCTAATCCTCGGATCACGTCCACTGAGCTTACCGAGACTGCCTATCTTTTCTTTAGGATAGCGTGTCATTCGTTGTGGCCTATTTCTCACTTCCACACCATCCCTCTAGAGCGATGTGTGTTTTTGTATGCGTTCATTTCTGGAGCGTCTATCAGTTTTCCACATCTGTTCCTTCGTTCTTTGAACGAGGTTCATAGGAGTTCTGCCGTACGGCATGCGCTTATTCATCCTATTTTCATTTATAGGATTTTGCTCTTTTTAGGTCTAGATGGTTTCCCATCTGGTGAGCCTGTGCATGTCGTTACTCCCATAGGTGCCACCTTTCTAAGACAGAGGGATGCTCACTTGAGAGTTGCTCCTTCGTGTCCTAGAGGTGAGTCATCTGGTGCTGTTCCCCCTCCTCCCTCTTCTACAGGTGCTGATGCTGCTGAGATATCGGGTGCTGCTGCTGCTGCTGATGCTAATGTTCCTCCACCGACTACTTTGGATGATTCAGACATTCGACGTACGTTGGATCATGTCTTGACCGTTCAGGCGGCTCATGGACAGATTTTGGTGGATATGCTCGATGAGATTCGTGCCTTGCGTGCGGAGTTGGCACAATTTAGACCACCTCCCTTTTGATGATGGTGTTTGTTAGTTTAGACCACCTCCCTTTTGATGATGGAGTTTGTTTGCCCTTTGGCATTTCGTCACAAAAAGGGGGAGTACTTTGTAGAGTTTTTGTTTTCAGGGGGAGAGTATTTCTTTGGTTGGAGCTTGTGGAGTTTAGATTGTATCTAGGTTCTTCACATTGTATTTTACTTTTTTAGCTCTTACCATGTTTTTTGATGGGATATTCATGTTAGGGGGAGTGAGTATTTTTGTTGGTACTTTATATGTTTCTTGTTTCAAACTATTTATTTATTTATATTTATGAGTTATTCATTGATATATTTCTTTATTGTGTGTTGTTTGAAATCAAGAATTTAATTTGTTTACTTGTATTGTTTCCACACATGCGGTTATGCATTTTGTTTAGTGTTTCAGGAAGTATACAAGTTGATTCAATTGAGCTGCTGTCTACACTTGCAACTGATGGATAGTAGTTAGGATTGAATTTTTTTTATGAGCATTATTTTTGTAAAGGGCTTTTAATTTGTAAACTTTGAGCTTCTAAGTTGTGTTTTGTCACAGATTGTCAAAGGGGGAGTTTGTTAAGTTCTAAAGACTTAGGATTTTATGTATTTAGAACTCTAATTTATATTGTTGGCAAACCATGATCAAAACAATGTGTTTAGAAGTTTTTTAGTCTTGCTCAAAGTTGTGCATTTATGTAAAATTGGAATCGAGCTTAATGCAGAAAAGATTAATGCATTTCGGCCTGGCTCGATCGATCGAAGCTTAGGCTCGATCGATCGAAACTCGGGCAGAATGTTTTTCTGCAAAATTTTCCAACTCAGCCCTAGTTGTTTTAAAACGTTTTTAGGATTTCTTATTTGTCCTAAGTATAAAAGACAAACCCTAGCGACGTTTTAGTGTTTCTCATATTGCGGTTTGTGTAAATCTCTTGTGAGATCTAGAGGAGTTTTCCTTTACACAAACTTAAGGTTTTCAAGGAGAAAATTTATCTACACCATGATGATCAACTCAGTTGCTGCCATTGAAGCTTAAAGAAAACACAAGCGGGTGTGCTTGTATCTGGTGGTGAATCCAAGAAAGGAGTCTGTGGATTCGGAGCTTGCACGTGGTCGTGTCAATAAGTTCTACTGGTTGGTAGCAATAAGAAGTCGAGCATGGGGGCTTGTAAGTCTTATTATATGAACTTCGATTCTTTCAAGATAGTGGATTCAAGTTTACCTTGAGGATAGTTAGGTCAAATCCTCCCCAGGTTTTTACCGGTTTGGTTTCCTGAGTGATCATATCTTGTGTTATTTATTTTTCCACTGCTTTGCTTGATTTGATCTTTATTATTATGATAACATATATTTGTTAAATTGGACTAAGTAACAATTTGGCTAATTACCTAGGTTAAATCAATTGTTTTAAGGGGTCTAAAAACCTTCAATTTTCATTTCACAAATGCAGTTGTGCACTTTCCACAATTGCCACGCAATTGGGCAACAAGAACCTTTAGCTACAAAATATATATACACTTCAAATCTATAAACAAAGGATTTTTTAAGTGAATAAGGTAGGGAAGAAGAACAAAAAGAAATCCTAACTAGTTATCAGAAAGAGAATCTACATGACTAAATTGCAAGACAGATGTGGAAAATACCAGACTGGAACACCCAAGGTAAAATGTGGCATACAGTTTCCTTGTAGGATCCAGAAAGACCCTCGATATCTACCATCCGAGAAATTTAAGATGCATTTGCAAGTCACACCAACATTTTTTTTTTTTTTTTTTTTGAGAAACACACACACACACACACACACATGGGGGAAGGGGAATGAGATAAGGGAATACACTCACACGCCAACACCAAAACTGCATGCAACAGTTAGTGTCGCGGAGCAAATACCAACATTGTATATGCAATTTGAATATTGTTGGCTCCACCCCCATATGGTCATGTTGCTAAATCTTGAGCCCATATCATAATCCAGAAACAATGCTTGATCAGTGAAGTTCTGAATCCTCATCCATTCCATCTTCATAAAATTAAGCTCATAAACTTGACATTCTTCCTTCATAATTCCAATTCCGTTCATCAATCCATTAATCATCAAAAGCTGCTCATCATAAGCCAGTAACTGTAGCCCACGGTGCAAATATCCAGTGTTTTTAACTTCCAGCAGGGTTACGTAAGGCGTAGAATTCAGATTTAGCACCCCAATTTCAGCATAACTAGTTAAAACGTATAACTTACCCATTAAGACAGCTCCATCAACAATCGCCCACGGAGAGGGCCCACGACAGCCATTAAATTTATCACTATAATCATGTACAGTCCAGCTGAGATCTTTGAGTCTAAAAAACTGTAGAGATGGGTACCATATGCAGAAAGCTATGATTACAAACTCCTGCAAAGGCGTAGCCAAAGAAGCAAGGATCAGACGAGAATAAGGATTGGGAGGGCTAGGGAAATGGAGTTCATGTCTTGTAAAAGGATTCAGAAGCCAAATTTGAGAATCTTCCCTTTTTTTATTGTCTTCCATGACCAAGTACCCACGAGTTATCCCAAAACATGATTTGCCATTAAGGTTAGGCAATTTTGCCTTGTACAACCTTTGCTCAAAGATGCTATAGAAATAAGAAGCTCTCTTAGCTTGCGTTGATAAGAAGACAAGAAGTGGAGGTTGGGATGCCATAAACTCTTGCCTGTGTGTTGTAACATGTAATCTCCATCCCCTGCAGACACAGCCAAACATGATATAGTCTATAGCACCTAGCTGCTTTGTTATCAGACGAAGCAAAGCCTCGTGGAGCTCTGACCATGGCCTCAATTTACTATTGTCAACCATCTTTTCCTTCTTACTTCTAGGCTGCCTGAGTTTTATGTCACTGCCCCCTCGCAGCACCATACCTACCTTCCGCACAAAGAGAAAATAATGATTAGATTCTATATGCACAACTAACAAAACATCTAAAGGTTCTACATTTTTTTTTATGACGTGGAAGCTCACCAAGGTAGGGCCTTTGGACCCACCCCTAAGGAATAAACTACCGATCCACAATAGTTAAAAATACAATAATATGCTGCTAACCCCATGGAGAGGTGCCAATCGAGATACTACAAGGATCTTAGCAAGTTTCTACATTTATATTCGTATGTTATTGTTTCTAACCCATCCACATGACATGATTGCAAGAAATTTATATTTAACAGCATATTATGTTAGACTTGGGCCAAAGTTCATCTTAGAAGATGTCAACCACAATATCACCACCTCTATCAGACAAAACTTACTTCAAAAACCATAAATAACATAACCAATGAAGTGAAAAATTACACACATATAAAGAAAACATGCTAATAAAATTTATTGTCAAGCTGCATTTTTCTTTTTAGGCACAACTGCAAAAATATCACAAGAAGACCAGAGACCAGCATAGATTTTATTCATTCTTACATCTCTTCAAACGTATGGTAATCATGTTCTATACATAAATACACAAACATATTCTACAATATCCACATAAAACCCATATTAAATATGATGACAGGCTGTGGGAACTGAAGAAAAGTGAGTGACAACTTTAATCCAACAAAAGCATAACTCACCAGCCAACCACTGCTCTGAGATAAGTCCTTCACACAAGAAATATAATATATGATTCAAACTTTTCTTCCTAGTTTTATTTTGTTTTTCATTAAAAAAAATAAACTGATATTAAAAATATTGAAATATTATATATATATTTGGAAAAGTAAAACACCTGCTTCAAAGTCCAAGCTAGACTTAACCTTAAGGTTTTGCTTTAAACGGGTGGCTTCGTGGGTGGATTTAGCAGTGCAATTGGGAAGGCTTTTAAGTGATGGGAGTACATGAATACGCTGCAATGAGAAGAGAAAACTTTAGGCACGAATAGGATATCTCACTCCACCAAGTCCAACGATATAATTGCTAATAAGTGGAGAGAAATTTTTTGCTTTTGATTGACTCCATAGACTTGCAAACATAAGTAGATACTATATGCCTATATCTAGATACTGTTGATTGATTAATAAAATTTACATAGTTTGGAGAATTACGGTTAGTTCAACGGATAAAATTTCTTATTAGTTTAGTTTTGAACTGTGACATGGTTTGGGAAATTTCAGTTAACTCAATTGATAATATTTCTTATTAGTTTAGTTTTGACCAGTGACATGGTTTGGAGAACTCTTTTTTGAGAGAATGGTTTGGAAAACTCTAGTTAGCTCAAAAGATAAAATTGATAAAAAAATTTATTAGTTTAGTTTTGACCAAAATTTCCTATTAGCTTAGTTTTGACCAGTGACATGGTTTGGAGAACTCTAGTAAGCTCAAAAGATAAAATTGATAAATTTCTTATTAGTTTAGTTTTGACCAGTGACATGGTTTGAGGAATTCCAGTTAGCTCAAAAGATAAAACTTCTAACTAGTTTAGTTTTGATTAGTGATATAATATGAGAAATTCTAGTTAGTTCAACTGATAAAATTTCTTATTAGTTTAGTTTTGACCAATGACATAGTCAGTAAAATTCTAATTTTGTGATATATTACTTATACATCAAGTATATTTGTGTGACATCCAAGAGTTGCGTATCATTACCTAGTTTCTTCTTAAACCATTAGAGGGCGTAGGGAGGGGGACCTGGTTTTTCAAATTCTCCACCTCCCCCTCTATTTATCAATTTTTTTTTAATTATGTCGAAATTATATTTAATAGCATCTTCATTTAAAATATTTATATGTACAAACACTCTTTTAAAGTAGTAGTTACTCTTTTTTTTTTTTTTAATCTTTTAATATTCTCTATTTTACCATACATAACTCATTAATTTTAGGATAATTTAAAGTTAAACCATATATTCATAATATATATAGTAAAAACTCTTTTTCTTTTCAAAAAACAAACTATTTTTTATTTTGCATTTAGAGAGTTAGGGATGTTTCTATTTTTAGTGTTGGCCAATACTGATCCATTCAATCTATTTCGGTCTACTTCATTTTGGTGGTGCTTTAAGAGGAGAGGTTTGTATTGAAAGAGGGGCTGCTTCATTGACAGTTATGTCACATTCTTAGCATGATATTGGTAGGTTCTTGATAAAATTACATTTTCTTATGTTATTAAAGTCTTGAATTTTTTTGGGGGGCTATAAGTGATGTATTTACTTAGGTCGACATTCAAGATGTATAAAGGACAAACCATTTGTAAGGAGTACTAAAAACAAATTCTAACAATATATTACATTATTTATAAAATATCTTACTTTATATAATAATTGAATGTAAAATGCATTATGTTTCCTTTAAAAACAAAAAACCTACAAAATTTAAAATATTTTCAAATAACAAATATATATAACTTAATTTAGAAAATCTAATATATTGTATTAACTATACTTTTTAGAAAATAATCACTTCATTTTAAAAAGGGTTTGAGATTAACACTTATAAGTTTTATCAACTATTTTCATTTTTCACTTAACCAAAAAAAATAGTCAAATTTTTCCTGCAACTAGTATTAAAATTATTACATCAAATTCTTGTAAATTAGAGGAAAAAAAAAAAAAAAAATTTTTTGATTAGTTTTACAATGATCTATTTGTTCTTGAAATTAAAAATCCCCACACATTTTGGTGTTTTGGTCACATTTTATGCTTAATTTTCAAGAGCCTTATATCTCAATTGACGCCTCCTAATGACCCAAGTTCAAATCTCTTCTCTATCATTGTAACTATCAAATTATAATAAATTAAAATTTAAAAAAACAACAACAACAAGCTCTTTGATGGATTGGCAGATTCTTGTTCAAACTTCATTAATTTTATTAGAAAACTAATAATCAAACCAGTACCAATAACAATAGTAGTAGAAGTGACAATGATAATTACCTATATATTAAAAAAAATATGAGAGGAAAAAATTTTGCTGAGAGAAGAGATTAACCATTTGTTAGATTTTCATCTCACAAAAGAAATTGTGTAGTATGTACAGGTTTAAGAGACACAAAAGTGGGTAGCAGCCAGCAGGAAACTCCAGCTACACTCATTGCAGATTATTCTTTTCAATTATTGTAAACCATCAAAAGGTTCAAACTTTCAAGGTCATAAATAAAGAACATGAAGAGAAACAAAATATATACATATAACAACTCGAAGTCTTGGCCAAATAATTGTTTCAATAGAAAACGTGTGTGGAAGATGAAGCAGAAGAGCCCTAACTAGTCATCAGAGAGAGAATCCACACTGCAAGACAGATGTGGAAAATACCAGAATGTGTTAAATTGAGAAGCACTTGGCATACTCCCCAGCATGATCAATTGAGACATGGAATCTCTACCATCCAAGAAATGTGATGTGTATAGGCCGGATCCAGATCATATTGAGCTAAGCTGAAAAATCCCGAGCTCTGTGGAAAATCAAAAACAATGCTTGATCTCCGAAGTTCTGCATCTTCACCCATTTCATTGTTGAAAAATTTAACTCATAAACTTTATGGTTTCTGCATGAAATTGCATAAATCATCAGGTTCTGTTCACCAGAAACCAGAAACCGCCAGATTCCACGTTTCCACTTTGCATTGCGATTTACTTTCAGCAGGGTCACATAAGGATGAGAATTCAGATTTAGTACCCCAATTTCAGCATGAGTAATTGTAACATATATCTTTCCCTTAAAGAAAACTCCATCAATAATTTTCCAATGATTGTTTTCTTGACTTTCATCAAATTTGCCATTATAATCATATACGGTCCAATTGATATCTGTGGATCTACAGAACTGTAAATATGGGCACCATGTGGAAAATGCTATTAGTACATACTGTGGCAAAGGCATAGCTAAAGAAGCTAGGATGACACGAAAAAATTGTTTGGGAGGTCTTGGGAAATAGAGTTCATGTCCTGTAAAAGGATTCAGAAGCCAAATTTGGGAATCTGCAGTACAGTACTTGTCCTCCAAGACAAAGTACCCACAGGCCACAAGTGATCCCAGAACATGATTTTCCAGTAACACTGGGAAATATTTTCATGCACAACCTTTGATCAAATAAGCTATAGAAGTAAGCTATCCTAGCATTCTTTGATAAGAAGAGAGCAAGTGGAGGTTGGGATGCCATAAACTCTTTCCTGTATTCTACAACAAATGACCTCCATGTACTACAGACAACCAAACATAAGAAACTCTATAGCACTTAGCGGCTTCGTAATCAGATCAAGCAAAGCGCCAGGGAGCTCCGACCATGGCCTCCAATTATTATTCTCAGCCATATTTTTCTTCTCACTTAGAGGCCCCTGGAGATTTATGTCACTGATGCCTACCATGCCTACCTACCCCCGAAAAGAAAATATAGATCAGATCCGATCAATGATACTAAACAAACATCTAACAATACCTACATTCATAATATGCCAACTAGTTTGAGTGTTTAGGTATGTAAATGGCTTAATGTATATAAGCCATTGCTCATATACAAAATACTAGAATAACAATATGCATTACAATGTGCAAATCTATGCCACAATAAAGAGTGGATCCTTGGCCATTGCCACATCAACACTATGGTTCACTCACCTGTCAATGAAGAACATAAATATTTACATATACAATATAAGAAAGTTGAGGGCGCTGCCATTAGGCATAATCATCTTTGCTTCTTTAATGGCTACACTTGGTATGTTGCAGTGCCCTCACCTGCCTTAGATTTCCATTGATGCTTAATATATAGGAACTTGATCATAATATATATAAATGATAAAAAAATGTTTACAAATACTCCTAATTAGTGAAATATTGTATACAAACTAAAAGAAAAAAAAAAACATGGAACTATATATTTTTTGAATTCTTCTAATTATTGTTTCTGGATATATAGTTGGACCAGAATAACAGCATTTAGCACTTCTGTCTGTCAAAACTTACTTCAACCACCATCATCAAATACATAATCAAGAAAGTGCAAAATGACACGCATATTTCAGATATTCAAAACATGCTTTGAAGTACAAGTCATAATATAACTTAAAGCAAAAACTTAAATCCAAGGCTGTTCTGTTCATTATTTAAATTTCATTTAGTTTTCCTATGGTTTCTCAGTCGCCAAGCAAAAGGAAAACCCATAAAAAATCTGACATTAAAAAGTTAAAAAAGAAAGAAAGAAAAAGTTAAGTACCTGGTTCGAACTTCTTTGTAAAACCAAACGATCACCTTATTTAACATTTTGGAGTGACGATGATCACGTTGTTTTAAACGAGAGCAACGCCATAAACATATATAAATTTCAAAACTTATTTCATGTGATGATAAAGTAATATAATAAATTGTGATTAGTGCAATATTACTATCATTGTCAATTTTTTTGGGTCACTAAACTTATCGGCAACGAGATACATACTATTTGTTAAATAGTAAATTAAAGATAATGCTGAATTTACCTCATCTATATATATATATATATATATAACCAAAACTTTTAAAACTCTCATAATTTTCCACATCAGCACAATATTTAAATAAAATTATTATTTTATTTTTGTTTAGTCTATATATATATATATATATTATTTTTATTATTATCTATATATATACTATTATCTATATATATATATATATATATATAACCGAAGCCTCTGCTGGCACCACATTTTTCCACGTCAGCACAATATTTAAAAAATAAAAAATAAAAATAAAAACATTATAACATCTCAAAATCCTAGCAACCTTACCCCTCTCTCAAGTTAAGAAATATAAAGTCACAGTTTCTACAAACTTTCTCTCTCCAAACATAAATATCAAATTCAACCCCTTTAATTTCTCTTTATATTTTTGAGGCTTCTATAGAGTTATAGTGAGTTGTGCTGATTTTGTTTTTTTTTGTGTGTGTGTATAGATGGTCATAAGACTCCGGTATTCCAAGAGAAGTTTCTGTTTTCGTTAATTGAAGGTGAAAGTTCAAAAACGTGTACAAAAACACTTTTGAACGTTTAGACCCCCAAAAACCAACTTAACCAACATAAGCAATATGTCAAACAACTACTGTGCGGAAACTTAACATATGCTATAATATGGAATTGGTTAAACAACTATCTAAGCCATAACAAAATAAACCACAGCAGATATTGTAAAGGCAGAGATAGAGAGGAAGGAAGATGCAAACACAGAGATAACACCAGATGTGTTATCGAAGAGGAAACCGAAGACCTCGGCGAAAAACCTCTCCGCCGCCCTCCAAGCGGTAATCAATCCACTAGAAAATACAGTTGGGATACAAGGACAGCAATAGACCTTCCAAGCCTAATCTACCCAATGCACCTAAGCCCTCCAAGCTTCTTGCTCCAACGAGGTTGCGCCGAACCTTTTTCTTTTCTAGCTTTCCGGATTCCGCTACTACACCATAGCATCAACCAATGAAGATTGGCTCCTTCCTAACTGCTTCCCAGAACTCCAAACGTCTGTCTCACAGAGATGATAATGGTGAGAACCAGGTTTGGTATAATGCCTCTCAAGGATTTGACAATGGAGAGGAAGAGAGTGAGGGAATTTGATGAGACTCTAAGGTAGAGATTGTGGGTGAAACAATCTGGTTTTTCTTTAGGGTTTCTCTCTCAAAATTCTCTCTGGAAGCTCTCTTTCAATCGTGGGTTAAAAGGGTATTTATACTGGAGTGAAGAGGAATGTGAAACGTCAGGTTTTTCCAAAACAGGGGTGGCTCGCGGCTTGACCTCGCGGCTTGACCAAGTCGCGAGATCCAGTCGCGAGTTAACCGTATGGCCAGTTGTCCTGTTTTGTCCTGTAGTGCTCCAGCTAGCATGACTGTTCATCTTCCAGCATGCTTGGCACGTGTGCATCTTCTGGTGGGTTGAAGCCGCGAGTCCACCCGCGAGTCCCAGCCGCGACACTTTGTTTTCTTGCACACTTTTGAGCAATCTTCACTCTATCTCACTCACTACCCTTACAATAATCCCACCTAAATACAGGGTTACTAAATGCTGAATTACAAGCAAATTTGGCACGGAATAAAGCCAATTAGATGGTTGAATAAATTCAACCTTACAATCTCCCCCTTTGGCTATTCCGTGACAAAACCCTAAAACAGATTCTAGACTTAACATGTGAGTTGGGAACAGTTGAACAAAACTCACTCACACCTAACTCTAGAAGCTGTGAAGCACTTGAATCATATGAACATAAACTCCTGAAACACAACAATACACCATGATCATTGTAAGCAGAAAAATATAAATGCATATGAAACAGGCAGAATGTGATCAAGCAAAGATGGAGTTAATAAACAAACCATGGCTTGATCAACCAAGTGAACACCACAAGGTAGTGATCACAGTGCTCATTCACACTTGGAATGAACACAAGAACATACAAGTTAACAAGCACAAGGCAAGACACTTGTATGCTCAACACTCAACCAATGCATAGCACACAAGGCATATGCATCTAGGAACAATCCTACAAGGGCACAAGAGTGACAGTACATAAACCAAAATGCATAACATTTAGATTAAAGTACTGATTTCAACATAGCATAAAGGCTGCACTTAAGCAAGGTACATACCATAAAGCCTACAAACTATGCATAAAACATAAACCCTAAAAGCTTACAAAAGCACATGGGTACAGAACAACAAATACCTGAATAGCATCACCTGAATAACATCATCAAACATATATTAAAGTTTAAACCAAGAGAATATTAAAAGAGTTAGAAATAGTTATACACCAAAACACAGTGTATCAAAACCATAAAACCACTAAAAGTACTCAAATCATAAACATATATACTCCCCCTCAACTAATTACTCCCCCTTAAGCTTTTCTGCTTCTCAAACATCAATGAACTTCTCCCCCTTTTTGACAGGAATGGCCAAAGGGTCACTTGTCATGATGAGTGGTGAAGCTGTCAAATGTAGCAGCCAAGACATCAATCTGGTCTTGCATGGCCCTCATCCTGTCAGAGTGCTCAGTTTGGACTGCCCTGATCCCATCAAGCCTTTCCAGAATGATCTGGAAAGCATCTGGAGGTGTGTCTGCAGAGGTTGAAGCTCTGTGTCTTTTGCCATTTCTCCTAGGTGTTGAAGTTGATGCAAGTCCAGCTGCTTCTGCTTCAGTCTCCATTGGAGCAGCCTTTCCTTCATCACCTTCATCTTCTTCTCCTAGAAGCCTAACACTTATCCTTTTGCAGGTAAGCTTGTTGATTGCAGAGGGTGTAGACATGGGACTGATGTCTTGAGGGATTGGAACTCCTTTACTCCTAAAAATCCTCATTAGCAAACTTGGAAAGATCAATTTAGGCCTAGAGGTTGTTCTAGTCTCATCCACAATGGTGTCATAAATGTGGGAACTTATGTCTATGAAGTTCTTTTCTTTGAGATCCATCAGAAAGACTGCTCTAGCACAGTTGATTGTAGTCAATTTCCTAATGGGATAGAGGTTAAACATCATGATTATGGTAAGGCACCTCATGTCCACTGGAAAGGCAGTGGTATTCAAACATTTCCCTTCTCTCTGCCCACCTATCCTTTGTTGAATTGTTTCAATAGACACACTCCTATCCTTGTAATTGATAAATTCTTCATCATCTAATCCTTCAAGCCCTAATGCATCATCTATGACATGAGCATCCAAGACAAATTTTTTACCCCTCACCCAGCAACTCAATTCATTATCCTTTATCACAGCATTTGAGTAAAATTCCCTAATTAATGGTTCACACACAACAGGGAAACCACTCAAAAGCTTTTCCCATCCTCTTCCTTCAAAACAACTGGGAATAAAAGTTTGCCTTAAGTCCTCCAAATCCACAAATCTCTCTTGAATGATTCCTGCATTCAAGAAGTTATCCTTGTATCTCTCAAAGTGGTGAACAGACCTAAACAATCTAGAATCCATCTTTAATCTCTTGTCAGCCTTCTTTGCAGTAGATTTCTTCTTCTGAGGTGAGGGAGCCATCTGTGAACAATCAGAAAAGGCCACAACAACATATAGCAATATATGTGCATAACCAGTCAGAACCATGTAATAATCAGAGAGAGATAACAACCATACAAATGAACTTCAAAAACTTAGGCAACAAGCTACTTAGTTCAAACATATGGATAAACCAGGCCTAGGATAGGAAACACATGAACAACATGATGAAACTATCCTAAAGGCAGATAAATGACATTGAGACAGATAATGGAAGAAATGATATGACACACAAACAGTATATTGAGCCTAACAGAAGCTTCCCACAGATTAACACACTAAAAGCATGCAAATCTAGCACAGTAAAACTCACAACCTCAGAACGAACCAATAGAAATCACTCAACAGCTCAAAGATCAGATTGAAATAAAATAAACACTTAGCTAAGCACAAGATGAAGAGCAATAAGCATATGACAATCATTTAACACAAACTATAGCAACAGCATCCACAAGCTAAGCAAGAACAAGGAGCAGAGACCGAAACACAAACCCATTTTAAAAACACAATCAAATGCGAAAAATCAAGGGTAAAAGCACAAAATCAAGTAGAAAAGAGTGTAAAACAGAAAACCCATACCTGTAACTTGACGATTTTGAGCTACAAGAGTGCAACACAAGAGATTGGAAAAGGGAGCACGGAGTGTTTGGGAGGGAGAGAGTTTAGAGAGAAGATGAACAGTCACAAAAATTCGAGGGAAAAACTGAAAAAGTTTAAAAAACTGCTCCTGTTTCTGCAAAACACGCGATTTTCGCGACTAGATTAAGTCGCCACATAGTCGCCAGCTCAAGCCGCCAAAGCACTCAAGAACAAAATTTTGAAAAATTTTTCTAAGTGTTTTTCGCGACTGGAAGGTCTACCGGCGAGTGAGTTGTGAGCTGAGCCGCGAAAATCTCTGAGTGAATCTCGCGACTGGACCTTCCACTCGCGAACAAGTCGCCAAAACTGACCAGCGAAGATGCGACTGAGGCTCGCGACTTGACATACCCGCGACTGAGCCGCCAAAAACAGGGCAAAACTGTATTTTTGAAATTTTCAGATTTTTCCAACAAAACACTTTCCAAAAACACCTAAAACACTCAAAAATCTTTTTGTGCTTGAATTAACAAAGATTGAGCATGTGAAAACACATTTTATCAAGTACAATCACACAAATGAATATGGCATTTATTGAACATAAACTTGTGTGTTGTGTGTGGATATCAACCATGAGATAGTCCTTTGTCTAATGTGATGTTTCAATGATCAATTCAACCAAGGCATACACAATTAGCACTAGATCATGTGACCAATCTCAATTATAGAAATATGAATACATGACCTCCCACACAACTTGATAACATAACTTGGAGCCTTTCATTTGACTCCACTTTCAATCATAACATTTGATCTTTTTGATCTTGTTGAGACAATCATCTCTCATTGTGAGAGGGATATGTAACATTTCTCTTTGAAGAACAGGCCTTTGGCCTTTTTGAATGAAATTTAACTTTTAATATAAGGTCGCTTACCCTTTTTCCTAGTCAAATACTAGAATGTGCGACAGGCTTTTGCAGCTCAATATCTCTTTTCATTTGGAGATTTACATTTGGTGAGCTCTTTTTAGCAAAAAAATAAAAAGTGGGAAGATATATAGACACAAGTCTATGCATGTTTCAAGATCAACATAACCATTCACTAATCATTCATGAAAAGTTTGAAGATCTATTTACAACAATCACATAGATTTCAAGATTTTTCCCATAGTGATATGAGTGCATGAAAACAAGCAATGCTCTAAAATGCACAAAGCCATTAGCACAAAGGTACAAGGCAAAACGAGTTTTAAGACAAAACTCAACACAGTCAATCAAGCTTTTTGATTTTCAAATTTTTATGTAATTTTTTGGATTTTTGACTCAAGAAACAAAAAGATTGATAAAACACAATTAAGAAATATTCACAAAAAGACAAGCAAACAACCAAAGTCAAAAACAACAAGCATACCACACAAACATAGTCACAAAGCATAGGAAGTATTAATGCATGGACATGTTGTAATGCTTATGCATGAGTACCCCTTTTCACCCACACGTCACTTGCGTTTGGGGTGATTTCCTTAAAGGATTGGGTACGGGAGTTAGGGCTTTCAAACCTTCGTGAGAAGCTTTTCAAGCAGTTGGTGAATGCACCAATCATATTCATCACGTTCATCATTCCGGGATCTCCATGTTGCTCTCTAGATTGATCACCTGCCCAAGTTCTCTTATCAACTTTTGGTCCTCCTAACCTTTGAGGAGTTGCACTGTTCTTTGCTCTCAGCTTTTGGCAATTTGGTCGAGTGTGCCCTTGAAGTCCGCAATAATGGCACACATACATTCCTCTAGGACCTCTTTGAGGTCGTGGACGTGACTTGGCACGAGATTCAGACCTGCCCACAGACTGATTACGATGATTCAGCATCCGTTGGTCCACCACATTCTTCTTCTCCTCCACCTCGAGCTTCACACCAGTAGGGTCAGCTACAACTGGATCTTTGGCCTTCACAAACTTCACTTCTTTAGTGACATTTCCAGATGAACTACTTCCCCCGGTATATCCCAGTCCGGATTTTTCTGAAAAGCTCTTTTGAGATGATATAACATCATCTAGCTTCTTGGTGGTGACCCTCTCTATTTTTGCATTTGCTTGCACAACCTCATTCTCAAGAAATCTCACTTTATTGTAAGCTTCGGACAGCTCACCATTCAGAGTTTCAATCTCGCATTTGGCCTCCCTATACCGGATTAGGAGACTTTTGTAGTCTTCCTCAGCCTTCTTCATCTTTCTCACAGCAACCTTGGCTACCCTTGTGTATTCACCCGACTTCTCCAAGAGTGAGTTGTAATTTTCTTGAAGAGTTGCTGTGCTTTCTTCTTCTTCAGCTTCTGATTCTTCAACAATTCCTAGTGATTCAACTCATCCGACGACTCAACATGAGCAATAGTCATGAAAGCTGAATAGTTCCCCTCTCCATCACAGCTTTCTTCAGATTCTGAGTCAGACGAATCTGAGTCACTCAAGGTCGTGGCATACACCTTGCCTTTCGATTTCAAATAGTTCGGACATTCCTTCTTAAAGTGTCCATGCCCGTTGCATTCAAAACAAGTGACACCTTGTGTGGATTGGGATTCTTTTCCATCTTTCCTATTGAAATCCCTCTTCTCCCTTCCAGAATTTTGGAATTTTCTCTTATCATCAAATTTTCCATTGTTTTTAAATTTCAAAAACTTTCTGAAATTTTTAACAAGATAGGCTACATCTTTGTCAACCATATCTTCTCCTGATGAGCCTTGATCTTCCACCTTCTCATTAATGGTCTTTAGAGCAAGGGATTTGCTCTTCCGTTGATTGGGCAGTGACATCTCATAAGTCTGCAGAGAACCAACCAGCTCCTGTACTCTGATGTCGTCAAGATCCTTGCTCTCTTCAATGGCTGTCACTTTAGCACGAAAACTTTCCGGCAATGATCGAAGGATCTTCCTTACAATCTTTGAGTCCTCCATTTTCTCCCCCAAGTTAAACTTACTGACAACCACTTCGTTTAGCTTCCCATAGAAAGAGTCGAAAGACTCATCCTCACTCATCTTGAGCTCCTCAAACCGAGTGGTCAGCATTTGTAACTTGGTATCTTTCACTTTCTTCGTGCCTTCATAAGTTGTTTCCAGAATCTCCCATGCATCTTTGGCAATGGTAATGTGAGAAATCCTGTGAAATTCATCTGGTGACACACCACAGAAAATAGCATTTAGTGCTTTACTGTTAGCATTAGATGCAGCAAGTGCTGCCTTATCCCATGTGGATTTGGCTGCCTCAGGTTTGGTCCAACCAATCTCAACAGCATCCCACACGGATTCATCAATAGAGCATAGAAAAGCTCTCATACGAACCTTCCAAAACGCATAATTACTTCCATCAAAATATGGAGGTGCATTAAGGGATTGAGACCTATCCATCTCAAAAAGGGAGTCAAGGATCACACAATGGTAATGAAACCAAAAAGCTGTGTACCCGCTCTGATACCAATTGAAAGTTCAAAAACGTGTACAAAAACACTTTTGAACGTTTAGACCCCCAAAAACCAACTTAACCAACACAAGCAATATGTCAAACAACTAGTGTGCGGAAACTTAACATATGCTATAATATGGAATTGGTTAAACAACTATCTAAGCCATAACAAAATAAACCACAGCAGATATTGTAAAGGCAGAGATAGAGAGGAAGGAAGATGCAAACACAGAGATAACACCAGATGTGTTATCGAAGAGGAAACCGAAGACCTCGGCGAAAAACCTCTCCGCCGCCCTCCAAGCGGTAATCAATCCACTAGAAAATACAGTTGGGATACAAGGACAGCAATAGACCCTCCAAGCCTAATCTACCCAATGCACCTAAGCCCTCCAAGCTTCTTGCTCCAACGAGGTTGCGCTGAACCTTTTTCTTTTCTAGCTTTCCGGATTCCGCTACTACACCGTAGCATCAACCAATGAAGATTGGCTCCTTCCTAACTGCTTCCCAGAACTCCAAACGTCTGTCTCACAGAGATGATAATGGTGAGAACCAGGTTTGGTATAATGCCTCTCAAGGATTTGACAATGGAGAGGAAGAGAGTGAGGGAATTTGATGAGACTCTAAGGTAGAGATTGTGGGTGAAACAATCTGGTTTTTCTTTAGGGTTTCTCTCTCAAAATTCTCTCTGAAAGCTCTCTTTCAATCGTGGGTTAAAAGGGTATTTATACTGGAGTGAAGAGGAATGTGAAACGTCAGGTTTTTCCAAAACAGGGGTGGCTCGCGGCTTGACCTCGCGGCTTGACCAAGTCGCGAGATCCAGTCGCGAGTTAACCGTATGGCCAGTTGTCCTGTTTTGTCCTGTAGTGCTCCAGCTAGCATGACTGTTCATCTTCCAGCATGCTTGGCACGTGTGCATCTTCTGGTGGGTTGAAGCCGCGAGTCCACCCGCGAGTCCCAGCCGCGACACTCTGTTTTCTTGCACACTCTTGAGCAATCTTCACTCTATCTCACTCACTACCCTTACAATAATCCCACCTAAATACAGGGTTACTAAATGCTGAATTACAAGCAAATTTGGCACGGAATAAAGCCAATTAGATGGTTGAATAAATTCAACCTTACAGAAGGCCTTAGAGAGATAAGTGTTGTAGTTTGGAACAGCAATACAAAAGACAATTTCATTGGCAGCGGAAAGTAATTACTTTGTCTCTGCAAATTCTCTCTCTCCAAACATAAATGTCAAATTCAACCCCTTTAATTTCTCTTTATATTTTTTAGGCTTCTATAGAGTTATAGTGAGTTATGCTGATTTTGTTTTTTGTGTGTGTGTGTATAGATGGTCATAATACTCCGGTATTCCAAGAGAAGTTTGTGTTTTCGTTAATTGAAGGCCTTAGAGAGATAAGTGTTGCAGTTTGGAACAGCAATACAAAAGACGATTTCATTGGCAGCGGAAAGTAATTACTTTGTCTCGTATTTTTGTTTTTGAATTGATTTTGTGTGCTTTTTAGACCCTTTTGGATCAATTTTGTTAATTGGGTGTTTTTTTTATTTTTTTTTTATAGGGTCCAATTGGGAAAGGTTCTTTCAAAGGGTTACGACGACCGCACTTGGTGTCTGTATACTAATAGTGGGGGGTAAGTGCTATAAATTACTAGCCCTTTTAAGTGTATAATCTGTTTCTAAAATTATCTATAATATTTTGTCCTCCGAAAATATTATCTCTTTAATTTTAGTATATTGTGTTTCTTAAACTATAGATAGATTTTCTTTGTTTCTTATTTTCAATAATAAATCATTTTATTGCAATACCGGTAATTGTTTGAGAAATCCAATATGTTCATATCTCTATAGAATAGAGAATAGTAGAAGCCAATTTTATTACAACTACTTAAATTGAATTGACTTAATTCCATACAATTACAAAGTATAGCATGAAAGATAATGGAATTAATTGTTGTAATTTTTTTTTTCTTTCCATGTTTTTATTGTTGATGAGAAATTAAGGCTCAGTTACACAATATGTGTAAATTCTTCAAAAAGGTTACTTTAAATAGTAAGTCAATGTGTCTCTTACATTTGGGTATTAGTTAGAATTATTTTCAAATGATTGTACCAATAAAAGTGAATGTGTATCAATTTTATTTAACTATCCTGTGCATCGCACGGGTTAGCGACTAATTATATATATATAACCGAAGCCTTTAACCTCTCCACAATTTTCCACATCAGCATTATTTAAATAAAAAAATAAAAAACAAAAAATCAGTAAAAAAAATTACATAACCTACTAAAACACTACTAATCACATGTTTAAACCTCTTTGCAACTCTGTTACCTATCCTACTAAAACATTACTAATCCAGAAAGTATATTGAACGTTTTAACGTATGAACCGTACTTTGTTCTCTATTTTCTTTTCTGTTTTTCTAACAAATACAATCAACAAGAAAAACGATTGATCTAATATTGTTTGACATGGAAGATTTTTCATAGTATCACAAGAGGTTTGCAATTCTGTTCTCTAACACATAATTTTGTTGGACACAATCCTACACTCCATGGCTGCATTGCATTTTTTATGCTTAAAGGCATGGATGGAAGAGTACTAAGGTGTTTAAATTGGGTTTGTTGATTTACTTTTGATATTGAGTTAAAGTTGTAACGCCTACATTTCCTTCTCCCTCCCGTATTTGTGTTAATCCTTCCTTGCAACATCAAAGGTTCTATTCTTAATTTTTATTCTTCCATTCAGTTTTGTTTAGATTTAATCTTCTCAATTTTTGTTCTAGAGATTGGGCCTCCTGCCAAAAATAAATTCAAGCAAGGTTAAAGGTATGCTAATTTACAATTAAAATTTTCCAATTTCTTGTGTTTGGATTGTCAATTTTTGTTTTCTGGTTAGAATTTTTTCTTGCTTGGCAAATTTTTTTTACTGTATTTGAAAAAAGAAAGTTCCTTTTAGGGTTTAATCTAATTTAGAATTGTAGATTCTCACATTGTTTAACTTATGTTTGTTCCTCTTCTTGGCATTTGTGAATTAAAGATTTGAAAAAAAAAAAAGTCTATAGCTGATATTTGATTATTATGTGATTTTGTTTGTGTGCATCTGTATTTTTATATTATAGCCAAGTTTCATTGATTATTGTTGATAAGTTTTGGTTTTTGGAGAAAAAAATTTCTATTATAGTTCTTTTTTTTAGACTTCAAATCCTACATGAAGCAAAAGTCTCTAAAAAACCAAGAAAACAAACACATCTTCGATATTGTTCTCTCGCTGCCACAATACATTGGCTCCACTATTGCCATAGCTATTTTCACTAGGAGTAACCAATCTTTTTGTTATATTTCTCTATTGTGAAGTCATATATTCTTTTGTTTTGTTTCAATAATTTCTAGGTTCTAAATCATCTAATTTATTATTATTATTTTTGGATTTTTGGAAATTTTAACATTTGATTATTTGATTTCTCACTTTTTTTTTTTTTTTTTGCAAGATCTAAAATTGTCTCACAGATTTCAACAACTATATCCACAAATTATTCTTTTGAAGGTAACTCATCTTTCTCTATATTTCTTTATTGTGTAATCACATAGACATATATGTGTTTTGTTTTGTTTCAATAATTTTTAGGCTCAGAATATTCAGATTCTTTAATTCTTTTTTTTTTTTTTTGGCTCTTTGAACATTTTAACATTTGAATTTTTGGGTTCATTTTTTTCTATAACTGTATTTGTCAACTATATAGCCATGGATTAGTCTTTTGATAATAGCCACATCTTTCTCTTATATTTCTCTGTTGTGTGATCAAATATTTTCATTATGCTTTAATAATTTCAGCTTTGAATCTTATACATGATACATTTTACATTTATGCAAGATTTTCCCGTGCATTGCACGGGTTAGCGACTAGTTATTATATACAACTGAAACTTTTGAAACTCTCACAATTTTTCACGTCAGCATAATATTTAAATAAAATTATCATTTTATTTTTGTTTCATAATTTTCTATGTCAACATAATATTTAAATAAAATTATCATTTTATTTTTGTATAGTCTAAACTTAATAAGAAGTGAAACTCTATCTCTTTAACAAGTCCAACTTAAACTCAAACTCAAACATTAATAATTTATCTCCAAATTTATGAGGTTAATCATGATTTGTCCCTCTATTTTTCCAATTTACGGCCATCAAATGATAAACAAATATAAATGGTTATGAGGAAACAAAAAAACCAGCATATTTAGATTTTGTTACAAATCAAGTTTGTATAGAATATAGGGGTCTGATTAATGTGTGCCCTAAGGGTACAGATTAAGTCATCTATTTTTGGAAATATTTTCTCAGAAATTGAAAAAGTTGCCAATACTTTTTCAATTTCCAAAAAAAATTTCTTCAAAAATAGTTAGTTATTGTGTATCCTTATAACACACATTAGCAAAATCCTATAATGTTTATTGTAGTTTATATGCAACACTTGGCACTATTTTCCATAAATAGCACACAACGTAGGTAAGAAGCAAAGTAGGTGTACTTATTGTTGCCATATCATCTGTGAAGTACACATCGTGACTCCCTTGCAAATAAGGAAACGGATCAACCAACCAAACCGTCTCAACATCATTGTATATTAAATATATCCCTCTTAAATTCAAACTCATCATTATCAATTTTTTTTTCTGAGCAACAACGTAGCTCCTTTTTTATTTTTTGCTTTTTCTTTTTCTTTTTCTAGGCAATCACATTGCCAGTTGTCACTTTTTTTTTTCTTGGGCATTAACATTGACTCTTTTTTTTCTTTTTTTTTTCTTTTGATTTTTTAGGGCTTGGGCATAATAGTTTATTTTTCTTTTTACTGGATATGATTTTTTTTGGAACATGTTTTTTTATTTTTATAAAAAATTTTGGGTGATTGCTCTTTTTTGTGCGGTTATTTGTCACTTTTTTTTAATTTGGCATTATTCTTTAACAAGGGTATATGAGTAAATTTATTCAAACTCATTTTTTCTATCCCTCCACTTTTCCACTCCCAACCAAACAGAAAGAGAAGAAAATAAAATCTTTTCTATTCTCTCACTTTTCTATCCTCTCACAATTTTCGATTCTCCCACTTTTTCACCCCTCCAACCAAATTGACCCTTAAATTAGCCTTTTCTTTGTGTAGCATCCTGTTAAAGTAGCCCTTTCTTTACCAAATGTGTAGCTGCTCAAGGATGTTCACTTCAACCTCCATGCTTTTTTAATAACAAATCAAGAAAAAAAATTAGATTCTAAAGGAATGAAAGGATATGAGCACAGTGTCAATTTGTCATGCAAAGTAAACACTCAAGTCCCAATGCCTTTTTATAATAGTAGTACCGTATATTAATAGTCTTAGTAGTTCATAACTTCAAGAGGTTGATTTAGTTATTTCTAAGGTTTCATGATCTATATTAGATTTTAGGTTTGAAATCTCTTACTAGCATCTAGGGTCACCCCCAAAGAATTTCTCTTTGTAATAACTTGATGTGTGTGAGACAACGGGACTTCACATGTCTAAAGAAATAGTCAAATACTCGAAGAAATCTAAATATCCTTGTTTCTAAAAAAATAATTATTATTATTATAATGATTCTAAAAATAAAAAAATAGTCTTCGACATAATCATAGAAGATTATTCATTACAGCACGCAAAACTTTTATTTATCACCTCAAATCACAAACATAAGCCACCAGAGAGAGACAGTTGAGAGCACATCTCATACTCAATTCTTTTAGAGGTAATTACAGTAAATTCACTTGTGATTAGGCCCAAATTCACATTACTTACCCATGGTTTGAAAAGTGCTACTTTACCCACTTGAGATTAGCTTCGTTTGTACACTTGTTAAAAATGGGGTAAATATGTATTTTTGCTCCCCCTTTTATATCTCTTGCCTTCCAAAAGAGAGGAAAAAAAAAAGGAGAAAATAAGATCAAAAAATGTCATTTGTAAAAGTTTATGACTTGGCTCAAGAACTCTAATAGAGCTCAAAATGTATCTGTAACTCTCATAAAAAAATAACCCAAAAGGCAAAATTTACTTACTACTCTATCCATTATTTTTTCATATTTGATTTCATTTCTTTTTAAAGAGTTTTTGGATGAAATTATAATGATTCCATTTTCATCCAAACAAAAGGATCAAATAGAACAATTGAAAGTTTAGACTAAATTGTGATAAGACCAAACCATTAAGGATAATTATAATTTTTCCAAACAAAACAATATGATTTTAAATGACGTGATACTATATAGATATTTAGATTTATAGAAAAATTAAATCATTACTTTAAATGAGCTCTCATCAAGAATGTGAGTTTTAATTAAGAAAATAGTGATAAACATCTATGTAATTTTTTAATAAATTTTTGTATTTTTGTGGAAATAGAAAAATATATTAAATAAAATATAATTTTAGAAAAAAATTAAAATAATTTTAGACATATAAGAATTATCATTTTTTTTTCGTTAATATCAAAAAAGAAAAGGTGGACTATATTATTTTCTTTTTCTTTTTTTGAGAGGGAGAAAATGGTGATAAATACTTTTTGACCTACTTAATTTTGCCATTTTATTAAAACCTCATCCCCTCTCTCTTGTGGGGTGTGCGTTTGTTTTAAAAAAAAAAAACTTAGTATAAATTTTAATTTTGTACTTATCTTTGTTATCAAAAAGTAGAAAAGGGTATTATCTTACTTATTATTATTGCAAAAGAGAAGAAAAAAAATTATCAAAAAACAAGGTAAACCAAATTTTAGGTGTCGCCATGCAGATCAAACAACATACCTTCAATTTACAAGACACAAAAACAGGAATGGCAACAAGATCGGTATAAGGTGGGTTTTCCACTCTCCACTCCCCACCCCCACCCCCACCCCTGCCCCACTCTTGCTTTGGGGCGGGTTTTTTTCCCACCCTATTCTAGCGGATACTTTTGATACCCATCTCATCACATTCAATTTTATATATATAATTTATTAAAAAAAATTATTTTGAATACATTAAATTAAAACTCATAAAACTTAAAAAAAAATTAATATTACAAAACATTCTCAAAGCATAATTGTACAACAATAAAAGCATTAAGAAATACAAAAACAATTCAAACATAATAATATAACAAATAAACAATTTAAATCTTGAAACATAAAAACATAAATTCAATGATACAATATTTAAAAAATCATAAATTTAAAGTTTGAAGGCTAAAAGCACTCCCCACAAAAAAAAAAAAAAAAAAAAAAAAAAAAAAAAAAAGAAATAAAAAAGAAAGAGAGAGAAGGCTAAAATCACATACATAGGCCTTATAATAAATCTATAAAAAAATATATTTTATAATACTTTAAATATAAACAGGCGGGTATCTAAGAAAATATTAACCTCATCCCCACCTGATTTACTATACGGGGGTAAAATCGGTCAATTAAAGGCGGGTGAGACAGGCACCAGTGGTGGCGGTTTAAATTGCATGTCATCCCTTAACAAAATGTGTAGGCTACTAATGGAATTCGTTTCAATCTCCATGGGAAAATATCAATAAAGATTCGAAAGTAAAGGATCAACATCGTATTGGCACATTCTCAATTTGTAACGCATACTAAACATTCAAAAGCTTTTTATAATAGTTGTATTTATAGTTTACTGCAAAAGAATCTTTAATATAATCAAAGAAGATTATTACAATACACGTGTTTTTTTATCTATTCCTTCAAATCGGATACATAAGCCGCCAGAAAGTCGCAATTGGGTGGACATCTCACACTCAATTCTTTTACATATATATATAAGATGAAAGAAGAAAAAAATTAATAAATAAATAAAACACATTTCCTATATATATTGTTCTCTTATTTAGCATCAGCAGCATAAGCATATAGCTGCTATATTAATTAAGGAAAATGCTAGTGGGTTTATTTATTAGTGGCTAGTGCAAGTAAGCTTGGAACAATGCCTTCGTCGTGGCAGCAGAGGAAAGTGGTGTATTTCTCCATGTAGTGGTGACACTCAGGACACTTCATGTTTTCTGGGATTTTTCCAGCATAGTTTGAGAACTCAAAGCGGCAACAAGGGTGAGAATCACCACGAAGCGCAGCAACATAGTTTTGAAAAGCAATGTCAAAGCCCTGCAGTGCCACCTTTTCTTTCCATTGTTCATACTCAAACAAGGCAGGCCAGAGAATGTTTCCATGCTCATTAACCAACACACTAGACCCTCTGCTAAGCACTGCCCACGAACCCTCTCTGTCAAAACTAAGCACCCTCTTGATTTGTTGCATCACAAGGTCGTGTTCCTCATCCTTGCCTAGCTGAATCTTTGAGAACAGCATGCTCTCAAGCCTGGTCCAAAAGAACCATATTGTGGCTGTGTCTTGCCAGCAGGTACTGAGTTTTTCCTGTACAATGTTCGTTATCACTCGCTTCACTTGCTCCCTTTTTGTGGCTTTTCCTACATACACCATCTCTAAGGGTATGCGTGTAGCCGCTGCAACTGCTTTTGCTTCCTTTGTAAATTTCCGAATCCACTCCATATCATCGCCTCCATACAAGAAAATGTATTTTCCTTCTTTAATCTGTTCAATGAAAAAGAGGGAAATGTGAATTACTATAATAAATCCTTATTATCCAAAAAAAATTAAACTATTAGGAAATAGTTAATTTAATTATATAATCATTATTCTAACATTTTTTCTTCTTAAAGAGTGTGTTCGCGCGAACACACACGCACATATATAATTACCCAGTTCAATATGGTTGTGTCAATGCCATCCACCAACAGCTCAAGCCTCCAAGCCTCTTCTCTCCAAAGAACTTCTTCTCTCAATGTAGTGAAAGGGAAGGCATGGCTTCCCCAAATCCACATCATGTGAATTGCATTGGGGGACACCACTCTCCCTTGATGGTCTAGGACTACAAGGATAGGCTTGTTCCTGAAGTGCCACTGCTCCCTGATGAACTTGACAGATGCCTTTGATATTATGGAAGGGTGGTACACTGAGTACCACGTCATTGGAGCCTGCAACACTTCAAAATGCCTTTGCTTAACATCAGTCAATTGGTCGACAATGGGGATCCACACAACCTCATACGGACTCTGAAGCCTCATTTCGTGGAGCCTGGACTCGTTATAACTCTGTTCAAGAACTGATAGCTCATCTTGGGTGATATCTAGACTTGAAATGAGCAATAACACATTCTTCCTCCTAAGAACATCAAGGTTAACCTGGTTTTTCCAAAATGAAACAGCCATATATAGATAATCATATAACTAATTATACTACCACAACTTAAAAATTAAGACCAAGTATATATATGCAATGTGCGGATAGTAGAAATTGTAATGTCGTTAATTGTGCAATAGTAATGTTAATGATATGTGTTAGAAGAGCTGACCCTTCTCTTGGTGGTACCATCAACAAGTGCTAGCACATCATCCCTAGGGCAAATCAAGGCCTTGAGAACTCTCATGTTGTCAATGTGGATCATTTTGAAGAGTTCGACAAGCATTTCATAAGATTCAACATCCTTCCTCTCCTCTGCATTGAATAGGAGAATTTCAGTATATATAGGTGGTATCTTATGTAACAGAAATATGTCAAGTCCATGTATGTACAAAAGAGTGTTGTACTAATTGTATGCAATTGTATAAGATACTTTTATGCATTCATTTCTAAATATGGCATTGCATGGTCTATAACGCACCATAAAATTGGCTTACCAATGTATTGAACACATTCCTCCATCTTCTTCTTGAGATGTTCAAGTATGGTTTTGAGCTTGTGGGTAAGGGTGGATAGCTCCCATGCTTCTGAGGTGGATAACGCAAACCTGCAATCAATATCCAATTTGCAGTGTTATTGTTAAATGCCTTACAAACATTTTAGTATTTACACTACTTATAAAACAGTTTAGATCTCTTTGTTATCAATGTGTAAATCAATTACAATATACAAAAAATTTTAAGAAATGCAATAAACTTTTTATAAGATATACAGGGTCTTTTTGAATTGAACTTATTTTTGTTGAAATTGAAAACAAAAAACACTGTAGCAAAATAATTTTTAAATATGTGAATAGTACTGTGGGATCCATTTTTAATATTTTTAATAAAATAGTTGTGGATCCCACGTGAATAGTGCTGCTACAGTGGATGAACAGTGTGCATACTGTTCATTAACAATGTATTTTGTCTCTAAAAGCGGAAACAAGTGCAGAAAAAAAAAAAAAAAAAAAAACCAAACGTGAAAGAACAAACGCAGCTTTCAGCCTAATTCAAACGGGCACACAGTATCTAAATTTAAGGATTTGCATGAGAATTGTAAATTAGGATGGAGAGGAAAAAGCCATACTCGTAACCCATGTTAGTGAAGCTAGAAATCTGAGATGCGCAGGCCACAATACTCCTGATAGTCCAATACACAGCAGTTGGAATATGGATCATGGCTGAGGCTAATGCTGGTACGTCCGTTGTGATATAAATGGATGGTAGATCTTTAAACTCAATGACACACCAAGTCACTTCTAATATGGTCCTGATTAGATCATTAAGTGCATCGAACCGGGGTTTCAGTGGGACAGCGTGCTCAATGATGCCAGGCACTTGTTTCAGGATTGCCATTGCCTTGGCAAGTTCGTTTGTCGAGTAAATCTGTGCAAGAAGCCAGAATTCTCCATAGTTCAATCCAAATGCCGCTAAGGCCAGCACCAACTTAGCGTCCCATCCATAGTGTGATACCATGTTACATATTGCCACTGTGGTTTGGTGTGCATCTGTGCCACCCAAAGCCTTGTATGCAAGCTGAAAATCCATTTATATACCGTTTCAAACAGTTTAGGTAGACGTACAATTGTTTTATAGACCTATTGTTTTCAAAAACTTTAGAAAAAAAAAAAACTTTTAATTTCTATTATGATGTTGATGTAAATATAGATAGGGCAAGATTTTGTAATTGTGATTTGTTATAACCTCGCAGGCAATTCGGTCAATGGTATATGACAGAGCTTCCAGCATGGCAAGAAAACTCGTATGGTGGGTCTTGTCATCAAAGCCTGAATCAAGGTATGTTTGGGAACCCTGTACAAAAACACAAGCAATAATTAGAAAATGAAAACAAAGAATATACAACTGGATGCTTTCAATTCAAATAAATTGCATATATAGATTTCAAACCAAAAAATTACTTCTTCTCAAAAAAAAAAAAAAAAAACCAAAAAATTACTTGTATACATACGTGTATATATATATATATATATATATGTCTGCTGCATCATGCTTCATGGTGTGAACCCGCATATGTATAAACTTATAAATGAATGTGATAAAGATTATAAAAATATGATTGGTATAACTTAAATAATGTAATAAATGAATATTTGTACCATTTTTTTTATTGGCAATACATTAGTTTGTAAGGCTTATTTAATGTAGTAAAATCTGTAGTATTATACCGTTGTTAAGAGGGTCTCTGGAGTGAGAGTGGCACGTCTAAGAATGTCCTCAACAAGGCGAAGAAGGGGTTTAACATCAAAGTCTCGGCCATCTGGAGTATGGGATCCCAGAATATGACTGACCAGCGCATTGTCATCAGACATCGTAAGCATGCTTCGGTCACCTCTGATCAGTTGGTGCGTGGCATTGGGTGCCAGCTTGCTGAGTAGGGTGGATGGCTGCAAAGAACCCAGTGGGGTGGGTCGTTGCCAAGCCCCAAGATTGGTTTGTGGGTCGGGTTGTTGATAAGGAACAAGGCTGGTTTGTTGGTTGGATGGCTGAAATGGAACTTGTTTGGTTTGTGGGTTTGGTTGCTGCACTGCACCATAATTGGTTTGTGGGTTTGGTTGCTGCAATGCATAATTGGTTTGCGGGGTTGGCTGCTGCAGTGCAAAATTGGATTGTGGGTTAGGTTGCTGCACTGCACCATAATTGGTTTGTGGGTTGGGTTGCTGGTATGTACCAGCTGGGTTGCTGGTTTGCTGCACAGAACCCAAGTTGGAAGTTGGCTGCAAAGGACCCAATTGTTGGCCAGGTTGCAACAATGGAGTAGCTTGTAATAGCACATTGCTAGCTTGGCTTGGTTGCTGGGCAGGAGTTGTGGCATTTGGTTTTTGCACAGGACCAGTTACTGCCTTGGTATCCATGTTTCAGAAAAACAACAAAGCAAAAGAAGGTTGGATACTCTTGGACAAGGGTAATGGGAGAGAAGATTTGCTTGTGTGTTTGACCTCAGTTTTGGCTGGCCTTTATATAATCATGAGAAAAGGAATAAAGCCCAGCTAGCTGCATCAACTTCCTTGCTTCCATTGCGGTTAAAACTAAACGTTATGTGGAAGCTTTAGCTTTTGTGGCCCCAAGTTGTCTCACCATCTTTTGTCATGATCCGGAATTAGTAACATGAATGAAGGCGGAACCAAATCTGGATCTAGAGCATTTCGGGTTATGGACCATTTTACCATGGGTCTAACACTATCTTACATTTGATTATTACTCATTGATTAGTGTGCGCGAGCGCACGCAACTTGTTTTTGGAAATTGAAACATGCAAGTATATATTAGAGCGCGCGCGTGTAGTTACAAAACAAAAACTTGTTTTTGGAAATTGGAACATGCAAATATATATTAGAAAATCCAAAACGACCTGCAAATAATATGATATGACATGAAGTTAGCAGATTATGAGTTGAAGTTTGACGGGTTCGTGTCCCATTTGGGTTAACATGATTGATCCATTTAATAAATGTGTTGACTGATCCATTTAATAAATGTGTTATGTTTGTATTCAATTCATAGAATCTGTTTGACCTGTTTAACTAATCACCACCTTAAACTCAAATGTTGATAATTTATCTTCAAATTTACAAGGTTAATCATAAATACTATAAAAGTAATGCAAACCCCAATAATTTTTTTTTAAAGTCGAGTAGAAGTATGAGCTCTTCTTATGTTATTTTCTTCTCCTCTACTTTGTTAAAATTTCTTTTTATTTTATTTTATCGTTTTTCAAGTATTTTAAAAAAAAAAATTCATCATGAATTACCAAATTAAACTCTCTTTAGCCATTTTTTACAAGATAAAAAAGCTTGCAATAATTGAAATTATTCTTTTAAATGTAACCCATTTTTCTTTTATATTTCTCTATTGTTTAGTTATATATTTTGTTTTTTTTTTTTTAATGGTTTCTAAGCAGTTTTATTTTTTTGTAGTATCTGAAACTGTCTAACAAATTTTTTGTAAGTCATTGCACATATTACAATTTGAAGTCATACAAGAGTAAATCATGCAATGGTGTAGCTTTTTAATTAATTTAAGATTTTATAAAATTATTTTAGTCAACCTTACAAATGGGTAGGTTCCCGTGCATTCAAGCAATGACTTCTTTATCAAATTGTAATACAAATTGAAGTCATACAAAAGCAAATCATGCAATGGTATAGTTTTTTGAATCAATTTAAGATTTTATAAAATTATTTTAGTTAACCTTACAAATAGGTATGTTCCCGTGCATAGCACGGGTTAGAGACTAGTACTCTTAATCTCTATCTTTATTTTTTTAATCTTTATATATATATATATATATATATATATTTGTTTTTGTTGTTTATAGCTTCATATTTGACTTCTTCCTCTCTTTTTTCGTCAAAATGTATATTGTGAGTTTTACCTTAAATTAATTATTAAATTAACTAAGGCTTGTGATATATATGTGTGAGAGAGAGAGAGAGAGAGAGAGAGAGAGAGACACACACACACACACACATATATATATATATATATATATATATCATGAGCCTTATAAATATATATATAAGGCTCATGATATATATATGTGTGTGTGTGTGTGTGTGTGTGATATATATATATATATATATATAGTGTAAGTTGAACTATAAGGCTCGTGATATATATATGTGTGTGTGTGTGTGTGTGGGGGGGGGGGGGGGGAATAGGGCCCAAAATAGTGTATTGGGCTTTGGGCCTTGTCCGTGGATATAGACCAAGGAGGAACGAATAGTTGTTAAGGGGTTCCCCGTAAAGTCTCATAAGTAGGGAAATTCCTCCTCGGACTTGTCTAATGTAGTCCAAATGTGTACTCTAGCAATTAAAGTGACTCTCCAAAAGGCTCTAACGATAAAAATGTGCCTTATGAACATACGAGAAGGAAGGAAACTCAAAATATCTAAGGAAAAGCTGCTACCACCGCATTAAATGCATTGCAGCTACTTTTCTGGCCACAGTTATGTGGAGAAGACTTTTGAACAGTGCTGTCTTAGCTACCACAACTCACAGAAGGCTAAAAGAGATGTCTGATGGAACAGGGACTCAAGTAGGGACTTAGATGATCAACAAGTGTAGGATCAAGATGATCCAAAAGAAACTATATAATGTGAAAGACCCTTTATGAGAAGAGGATCGGGAAGGAGAGAGAAAAAATAGTATAGCAATCTAAATCATTCTGATATTCTAAAGTGATCATTATATACAGATTTAACCTCCTTAAACTGAAAGTTTATTGATATCAGCATCCTTTATTTGTGTTTGATCGCCATGCAATTCAATACTAGCCGTTGTCTAATTCATTAGGACCTAATTCTTTGACCCATTCTCTATAAATTCATTGTATCGAGCTCATTGGATCAAGACTCCACACATTTTGGGCTTGGGCCTCGAACTGTGACCCCACAATTGGCACAGGCTGTGGGAAGAACTTGTGCCTTAGTCAGTGCAACGGTTAAACATGGTGAGATCAGGTCCACACCAAACAGGTCCACACTAATCAGAGCCTGTAGGTTCTCAACGGCAGGATAACTTTCTTAACCTTGAACGGAGAAGAGATTTGGACAAACATCGAGAGTGTAGTGTACGTACTACCCATACAAGCAAAAGCCATTTTAGGGTGAGAAGTCACGTATCCCAAAAGCAGGACGATAACAAAGCCCTACAGCAGGAGATTGGCAACTTAAAAAAGAAACTACGTCGTGTGCAACGGAAGTGTTCCCCTTCCAGTTCAAATACTAGTGATGAAGGGGACGACAATTATAAGAAAAGGTTAAGAACTCCACCAAGTGAGACCTTTTCTTATAAGGAAGAGCACCACCATAGACGCGGACACAAAAGTCCATCCCGTAAAGGCCTAGTGAACGAAACCATGAGCAAAGCCTTGGATCAAATCTCTAAGTCACCCTTCACACGCAAGATAGAAGGGGCTAAGCTCTCTCGGCGATTCCATCAACCTACTTTCACTATGTAGAATGGTTGAACGGACCCCGTAGAGCATGTAAGCCAGTTTAACCAGAGGATGGCCGTCCATTCCAAAGACAAGGCTTTCAAGTGCAAAGTATTTCCATCCAGCTTGGGACTAGTGGCAATGAGATGGTTTGATGGCCTCAGGCCAAATTCTGTAGGTTCCTTTAAGCAGTTGACCTAGGCCTTTGGCTCTCGCTTCATCACGAGTAGCAGGGTTCCTCGGCCCTTGGATTCTTTACTGTTTTTGTCCATGCGAGAAGATGAGACCCTGAAAGCCTACTCGAACAAGTACTGGGAGATGTACAATGAGATAGAGGGTAACTATGACTGTAACATCCCGTGAGTTAAAAAAAAAAAAAAAAAAAAAAAAAAAAAAAAAAAAAAGGTAAGTCAGAATTTTTGTGGACCAATGTGCCCCCACCTAACCCCACTACCCATCACACAATCCACTCCCTCTTTTCTCTCTTTCGCCGGTCACTCCCACTCTTGTTCTCCTTTTCTTTTTCTTTTTCTTTTTCAGTCAACACAACACACATACACACACTCCTCTCCTTCACCCTCCCACCGGTACATTCCTCATCCTCACCTCTACCATTTTTCCGGCAAAATCACTAGAAAATCCTCAAGAACATCACACCTTCACATAAGTTAATTGAGGTAAAAGTTTTAATCTCTTTTGATGAGTATTATGTTCTTATTTGAGGTTATTTTACCCAAGCTTTAATAATGATTTTCATGTGATTTAAGAGCTTTGGAAATGATATTCATGTGTTATACATATGGGTTTCGGTCTTGGTGGATGTAATTGTTGAGTGAGTTCATGCTTTTTACAATGTTGGGTATCTAGGGCTTGTTATGGTGAAAATTTAGGGGTTTTGAGGTATATCTTGTGAAATGAAATTGTGAATATAATTTTTATGGTTTATTTGGAGCTAGTTAAAGATCTAAATTGTTTGTTTGAAAGGATATTGTGATTTTGGTGTCATGGGTCTCTTGATGATGTTGTAAAAACCATGTGGAAACTATTTATAAATTATTGAGGTTTTGATGTTAGAAATAATACCTTGTATGATTCATAAGTATAATGGGAGTCTATGTCTTGTAAAGTAATTAGTTGAGAAACTTTGGAGATGGAAAATATTATTTGTGAGGCTAAATCTAGGCTTGCCTAATTTAGTGCTTATTTGGCAATTCCTAATATGTAGCTAGATACAATTTCAAGCTTTGTGCTCATTGTGATAGATTTGCTTGACATTGTTTAGGTTCTAGCTAATCTCCCCTTGGAGCTTGGAGAATTAGGATTTTGCGGTTGCTAGGTAAGTAGCTTTTTAATGGGTATTTTTGAAAAATAACCATATCTTATAAATATTGTTTTTGGGTCAAACACATTTTGGAAAATTAATGGTGGAACTATGTTTTTCTAAAAGGTGTTGTGTTATGACCCTACTATATATGATTATATATGAAAATGCATATTCTTATTGCATATGGGGGATTTGCATGATTTGTTAGCAAAGAAAAGACTAGCATCTTTGATTAAATTCTAGAAAATGCGTATTATGGATTTATTGCATTATTTGCAAAAATATAAAGATGCTTTATCTTGGCCTATGTTATTTGGGAAGTTAATACAAAATCTCTTGGGCAAGAAATAAGTTGAAGGCATTGAGAACCTTGTGAATATCTTGGGCATTCAAATGTTTTATGAAACTACTTAGAAGTGAAATTATGTATTTTGAATTAAAGTTATGTGAGCTCTTTATGTTCTACCCATGTACTGTGACATGTGATTACTCGGTGATTACCTAGCTAGATACTATAGTCTGCGTGACATTAGTATCTTAGCACCCGTCTTTGTGATGGTTATTAGTTCCGGCTTTGTGTCGGCGATGAGTTCCGGCTTTGTGTCGGCAGTTTAGTTCCGGCTTTGTGTCGGCAATGAGTTCCGGCTTTGTGTCGGCTATTATTATGTGGCCTTGGGTTAGATTTTCTGGTTTGGAACGGTGTGTTGTTGCTCACAGTATAGTAAGTAGTTTCATGTTGAGATATTTTGAGGAATATATAGTATGTAATCTCATGAGAACATTTTGAGAAGCTTTGTGTTGTGTCAATTTATTCATTATTGTCATATTATTTTAGGGAAATGGTTTTGTAGAATCTATTTGGAAACTCCCGAATTAAAAGCATGATTTGTAAATTGTTACCATCATGAAACTCGCATTTCCCCACCCCCTTTAATTATGCTACTTACTGGGCTTTGTCTCATTCCATTATTTTTATAACTTTTCAGAGTAGGCAACAATCTTTTGAGACAGCTTTTTGGTGGCTAATAGTAGTTAGACTAACTACTGATGGAGGCTGAATTTTTGTGTAATGGATATATTAGATGGTGTACATCTTAGTCTAGGCTTGACTCATTCTTTTGTATATTATAGTGGTTATGACTGTATTTCCACTGTTGGGACAAGCTGTTGTTATGTAATTGTTGTTTTCAGACCTCTATTCTTTTGTGGCCTATGGTCCTTGTAATTAATGCTTAGAGCTCTGACTTACTCTGAAAGTATATTCTATGGGATGATTATGATAATCCTTGTTGTTGGCACTCGATAATAATCATGTGGATTGAATTGTCAAAAAGGAAAAATTTATAGGTACTTGAGACGTCTCTCTCATGTTTTGGACCCTTTGGGGTTTGGGGCGTGACAATGACGATGTCGCCACTAGCACTTTCAAGAGCAACCTCCCAATTGAGCATAGTTTAGGAAACTCCCTAACAGGAAAGCCTGTCACCAGTCTGTGCCAACTAATGGACCGGATCGACAAGTATAAAAGGGTTGAAGAAGACCAGCAGTTGGGAAAAGGTAAAGCGAAGGTTGTCCCTTAGGAGAGGAGGGACTTCAGGTCGGACCGATTTAACAAGAACAACCGACTGAGAAGAGACTTTGCAGGGCAATCCGGATCTGCCGACGCCCAGGCAGTTAATTTACAATCAAAATAGAAGATAATCAAGTAAATAGTTTAGTAATTTTTTTTTTCATTCTAATAATATCTGTAATTTTTTTTTAATTCTAATAAATATTATAGATGATATATATATACACACACACTAGCCTCATCACACATGATTTATGCGTCCGATGAGGCATAATATTTTTTTTTTTTTTGGATAAATTTGTTTTAAAGACATTGATTAATAGAAGAGTGCTCTATTTTGTAGAAATTTTAAGTGTAGTTTGAGATATATATTTATTATCTTCGATGAGAATAACATAATAAATGAAAGAAAAAAAAGTACTGCAAAAGTAAATAAGGGAAATGAAGAAGAACAAAATAAATAAAAACTCTCAAAACTCTTGTCTAAATGATAAGTTCAATACATAAATGGTAGGGTTGATGAATAAGAAGAAATCCAAACTAGCCTTCACAGAGCGAATCCACATGACAAGACTGATTCAGAAAATACCAGAATTTATTACAATTAGGGGATATGGAACGTTCTCCTTGCAAGATTGGGAAAGTCTGGGGGCATCTACCATCAAAGAAGTACTCCATAGAGTAGTCAGAATCATATTTCCAAATTCTGTATATGCAATTATTAGAAGGCGAGATCCCAATAGTTTCCCAGCTTGTTATTTTGCTAATTCCTGAAAACTTATTTTTGAAGTCCTAGAACAATACTAGATCTCCCAAGTTAGGAATCCTCACCAACTCCATCTTCAAAAAATTTAGCTCATAAACTTCATAATACATATATCATAAGGAGCTGTTTATCAAAACAAAGTAACTGCCTCCATCCAAGTAACAAATTTGAATTACACTTTACTTTCAGCAAGGTCATATGAGGATGCAGAGAATTCAGATTTAGTACCCTAATGTCTATATATCTTACCGTTGAAGATAGCTAATCTATAAATCTTATAAGGCCTTGTTTAGGAGGAGGGATTGAAATGGAATGGAAATGAATGAAAAGAATAATTTTAGAATATTCTTCCCTTCCTTTGTTTGAAAGTTTTAATGGAGGGAATAGAAAGTCTATTTCCTTGTTTGGGAGTTTAAGTGGGAGGGAATGGAATGAGTAGGAGAGAATACTCATTCCTCTCTATTTCCTTAAAACCTCAAATTTTCATTCCCTCTAAAATTGGGAGGAATAGGAGGGAATGAAATTAGATTTAATGATTTTTTTACTAAAACTCCCAAAATACCCCTATATATTCAACCCTCTATTTTAAAATAGGGGTCTAATAGTAATTTTATTATAAAATGATTCTATTTCATTCCCTCTATGTTACTCCCAAACAAAATTACTTACATTCCATTCATTTTCATTCCTCAATTTTAAAACATCCAATCAAGGTTACTTAATTCCATTCCATTCTTTTCCATTCTTTTCCCTTACTTAAATACATTCCTTCCTTTCCATTCCCTTATGATCATTTCATTCCATTCCATTCCATTCCCTTCCCTTATGAACTCCCAAACGAAGCCTAAGGCTTATCATATTTATATAGAGTCTAATTGACATCTTTGGATTTACGGAAGTGTAAGCATTGACTAGAAAAACATATGATTATGAACTCTGGCAAAGGGGTAGCTAAGGAAGCACGGGTGGCATATTGAAAGCGATTAGGAGGGCAAAGAAAATGAAGTTCATGTCTTGCAAAGGGATTCAGAAGCCAAATTTGAGAATCTGGCATCTTCTTTTTCTTGTCTACAATGATCAAGTACCCAAAAGAAATCCCAAAAAGCTCTTTGCTAACAAGGCTAGGCAGTAATGACTTGAACCACCTTTGATCAACAATGCTATAGAAGTAACAAAATTTCTTCGGTCCCCGTGATAAGAAAAGAACTATAAGTGGAGGTTGGGATGCCATAAACCCTTGCTTGTTTGCCAAAGCGTATAGCCTCCAAGTTCTACACACAAAGGCAAAAAGGAGATAATCTATAGCACCTAACCACTTGGTTATCTGATGAAGCAAATACTCAAGGAGCTCCAACCATGGCCAATTATTATTATCCACCATGAAAGCTCGGATTTGTGTTAAAACACAAGAGCTTATTCAGAACCCCAATTAAAAGTTAGGACTAGATTGCTTTTACTTTAACTTAAACTAAGTGCGGAACAAGAGTAAATAAGCACAATAAACCGACAACTTTACCCTAAGCCATATTCATCCATTATCAACAATAAAATGAAAGCTTAAAGAGCATGGAAGAAGGATGCAAACACAAGATAACACTAAAACGTGTTATCGAAAAGGAAAGCTAAGAATTCGATGAAAAACCTCTCTGCGACCCTCCAAGTTGAAATCAATCCACTAGAGAATAAATTTGGAGTACACGAATAACAAAAGACCCTCCAAGCCTAGTCTACCCCATGTACGTGAGCCCTCCAAACTCCTACTACCAACTGACTTCTCAGAGCCTTGTCTTATTTAGCTTTCCGGATCTTGCAATTCAGCCTGATTGCATCTGCCAATGAATAACACCTTCCAATACTTCTCAACAACACCAAAATCTTACTTTACACTCAGTATGAGTGTGTTAAGTGTTTGGGCTAGTAACCTCTCAAAAATATAGAGATGGAGAGGTAGGAGTTGAGAAAAACCACAAGGAAATGTGTAGATGATTGTGGGTATAACAAATTCTAACTCTCAAGTGTATTTTCTAGGATTTTCTCTCTGAAAAACACTCCCTACAATTTGTGGGCAATAAGGGTATATATAGTGTTGGTAAAGACTTGGTAAAGCAAAACACAACTTTTTGCCAAACAAAAACTTTCACGGGTCCATTGCAGGTTGGCCTTACCCGCAAGACAGTTGCAAAAAATACAAACTGGCATGACTCTTCATCTTCCAGTCATGTCCTCTACACGACTCATTTCGTGGGTTGCTTCTCGCGAGACAATCACAAGCCAGTCACAAAATTCACTTGATCAATTTTTGAAGCTTGATTCTTCACCGATCTCTCACACTCATCCTTTATAATTAAACCCACATACATACAAGGAAAATGATTGAAGAAAATATAATCAAATTTGGCACGGAATTAAAGCCAACACAATATAGTTGAAAATCATAACTTTACACAACATGTATCTTTTTCTTTTTACTTCTACGCCTATTATTGCCCCCTTGCAATTCCATGCTAACTTTCATACAAAGAAAAAAATGAAGATTAATGCTTATATATAACACTAAACAAACATCTAATATAATTAGATTCATATATGTATATTACAATGAAACATAACTGCACATGTAGATATGCTATATATACTTGGGCCATTTCATAGAAAAATATAGGAAATGCAAAATGAAACATATATCGATTCCTAGAATAACATGCTTAGTATGATGTAAAAGCGATGTTAAAATTGATTATTGAGCTACATATGATAATTCATTCCTAAAGATATTCATTTAGTGTATATAGAAAATCTAAGGGCAAAGAAAATCACCTTAACGTCTTAGAGTGATGATCAGGTTGGTATAGCTAGCTTGTCTTTGAGAATTCGGTTTCTGCTAGGGTTCTTGCTTTCGGTCACTTACATATATAGAATTCTAGATACTGCCTTAAAAGTTTCAAAATGAAACGGGAATTAATTAGGGTTTGATAAGTTAGTTGGGAAGTTCAATGAATTTTTCAGCCAAATTATGGTCAAATTTTTCGATAAACGAAACGAAAAATAATGCAATTAAGGAAATTTTTCGATAAACATAATGTAATTATTATAGTCCTCTCTGTTTCAAATGGCTGAGGTTTAATAATTTGTCATCTCAGCTACCCATTACAACGCTTTGATTTTTGTAAACAATAACAAATAGTCTAATTTTTTCGGTAAAAAAAAATGTAATTAAGGAATTTTAACTAAGTTTCTTGTCCAATTTTGTTTGTTCAGCTTATAATTAAAAATAAAAAAGTCAGCCAACTAAATCACAAAAATGCACTTAAGACCATGAGAATCCCTATTCCCAATTATGAGACAAAAAAGAGGAGGAGGAGGATAGGAGAATGACTGAAGAACTTGAGTTGCCCAGGCAACGTGTTAGTTTCTAAAGTTTAGGATTTTATGTATTTAGAACTCTAATTTGTATTGTTGGCAAACCATGATCAAAACAATGTGTTTAGAAGTGTTTAAAACTAGCTCAAAGTTGTATGTCAATGTAAAGTTGGAATCGAGTGTAAAGCAGGAAGCACTGTGGCTTTCAACCTGGCTCGATCGATCGAAGCTTAAGCTCGACCGATTAAAGCTCGAGCAGATCGCTTTTCTGCAGAATTTTCCAACTCAACCCTATTTGTTTTAAAACGTTTTTAGGGTTTCTTATTTGTCCTAAGTATAAAAGGAAAACCCTAGCCACGTTTTAGTGTTGCTCATATTGCGGTTTGTGTAAATCTCTTGTGAGATCTAGAGGAGCTTTCCTTTACACAAACGTAGGGTTTTCAAGGAGGAGATATTTTCTACACCTTGATGATCAATTCAGTTGCTGCCATTAAAGCTTAAAGAATACACAAGCGGGGGTGCTTGTAGCTGGTGGGAATCCAAGAAAGAAGGAGTCTGTGAATTCGAAGCTTGCACGTGGTCGTATCAGTAAGTTCTACTGGTTAGTAGCATTAGGAAGTCAAGCGGGGGTGCTTGTAAGTCCTTTTGTATGAACTTCGATTCTTTCAAGATAGTGGATTCAAGTTTACCTTAAGGATAGCTAGGTTAAATCCTCCCCAGGTTTTTACCGGTTTGGTTTCCTGAGTGATCATATCTTGTGTTATTTATTTTCCGCTGCTTTGCTTGATTTGATCTTTATTATTGTGATAACCTAGACTTGTTTAATTGGTCTAAGTAACAACTTGGCTAATTACCTAGGTTTAATCAATTGTTTAAGGGGTCCAAAAACTGTCACAACGGCAACAGCTACCCACCCATCCGAAGGTGAGGCAACCCACCCATCCAACGACAAACGACCAAGCTCAAACATCCATTAATCATTGGGTTTCAGGGTTTTGATTATTTTTTCTATTTCTTTTGTTTAGTCTTGGCTTTTTATTTTTTATTTGTTCTATAATTCCGTTGCCTACTAAGCTAAGAAAACATTGGAGATGAAAGGTATTTTCTTTTGTTTAGGTAGTGTGGTTTTGAAGACAATTTTGGGCTAGTGTTTAATTTTATGTTCTTTATTTTTGTTGATTATGCCGACCCCTCTCAAACAAAGGACATGAATTGGGATCCAAAGAATTGGACATCCTAGCATTATTAGCAATGTCTGATTCTCAAAATGGAATGGTATTTGGGTTGAAGTTATGATTCTCAATGTCCATCTAAAGAGCCTGTGAAAATGAATAAAAATACATAACAAATTTTAAAAAGAGAGAAAGAATAGATTTTGATGCGTGTTTATACATACCCACTTGAAGGAGTTTGAGCGAAAAATTCAAAATCAATCTCAACTTCCATGGCAAATCATTCTTCAAGTAAAACAAAATAAATTGCAATAATTTCATTGAAATTCTAGGGATCCAAACATGAAGTTAGTAAGGATAGGAGAGAGTCTTGGTGCCGCAAGAAGAGAGATCATGAGGATGAGAGAGGGGAGTTGGAGATGAGTTTGGCTAGTCGTGGGATTTCATGTGTCTCAGTTTTAATTTAGATTTTTATTTTTTTTTTTTCAAATCTGATGTGGCAGTATAGTTGGTAGCTAATATGACATGAATTTTTTTTTTTTTTTTTTTTTTTTTATTGTTCTATTTGACACATTAGTTTTTTCCATTCAAAGGATAATGGCGTAGACTAAATTTACATAGCACTGAAAAGGTTAGGGACCAAATTAACTCAATTAAAAGGTTATGAACCAATTTGAAATATGGTGTAAATTAAAGGGACCAACTTTGTAATTTATCCTAAAATCTAACCTTTTAAAATACTCCATACGTTTCTTTAAAAAAAAAAAATGAAGTTTTAAAATTGTGCTTACTTAAAAATGATTAAATATGATTAAAAAGAACATGAATATATTAAAGGTATTGATATATTGGCTTGACTTTTAAAATTTGACAAATATTAGAACAGCAAAAATTGAAATACTACTAGACAATAAATAAGCAAAAACTGATTGGTGTTTTGATTTGATAATAAAGAGTTATCATCAGGAGCAGATGCCATAGGTTGAAATTCTCTTAAAAAAGACCAAAAGTATGATAAATCTAGATTAAATTATGTTTTTTTTTCCTAAAGTTGTTTTTGCTCCTGAAATTAAAAATCCCTTCACATGTTGCTGCCCAATAAGTCACCTTCTACGGTTCCCAAAATTAAAAATCTTCAATGTTTTGGAAAATTTTGAAAAAAGTTTTTTAATCCCAATATAAATTTAGGGAAATTACAATTTACTACTTTAAATTATAGTACTTCATATTACACTTTAATTGCACCATAAATTATGACCCCTATTACATTTTACACCCAACACTAACACTAAGTTTGTTGTTAAATTATATTGAAATTCAAGTTGGGGTACAATGTGTAATAACAATCATAGTTTAAGGTACAAAACATGCATTCAAAAAATTTAGGCTACAAAATGTAAGCAAGGGTATAATATATGGTGGTAAAGTGTAATCAAGCCCAAACTAATAATAGAGACAACCAAACAACTAAATAATTATTACAAAAGAATAGAAAATGCAACAAAATAACTCAATGATGATTACAATAGAATAACTATTCCATTCCCAAAATTATTCCTGCATTCCTAACATGGCTAAATGTTTGAAGGGCTGAATGATCTGTATAATGACATGATCTAGGATAATTTGAAGTTCAAGAATCACAACCCCACCCTTCGCTCTAACTCCAATTATTGTTGTTTGTTTACAACAATCAATGGGATATATATTGAACTCTATAACTTGAACCCTTTACAGTCCATATATAATAGAGTTTTAGTCTTCAATAGCCTTTAAAGCTTGTAAGGTTGCAACTTATTAGAATTATGATTAAATGATAAAATTTACCATTTCTTAAAAACTTAAGTTTTGGGACAATTATTATTTTTATTTTTATTTTTTTAACTTATTAAAGCATAATAATTAGTATTTTATCACATGTGCCTAAAGCAACTCCTCAACAAACTAGCATTCACCCTATATTGACTTGGATTGAATGCACGTGTGATAAATCTTTAGCTACCCTAATTGCAGGGAATCAGTGGCGGCACCACCTTATGGCCAAGGTGGTCCTAGGACCACCCTGACCTAAAAAAAAAAAAAAAAAATTATATATTTTATTTGCCTTTAAAAAAAAATTTGGGACCATCCTGAATTTTTTTTATGTCTATAAAATTAAATTTTGGTCCATAATTTGAGCAACTTAACAATATATTGGGGTCTTTCAAACAAAAAGGAAAAACTCAAGAAAAAAAATTGAACTAAAATCTGGAAAAAATAAATTCTAATAAAACTACTACAAGCTTGGCAGTGGCTTGATTCCTTCGACTAAGCATAATACCCAATACAACACAATATTCAACCTTTTATTATTTTTTATTACAGTATTATTTTTCCTCACCTGACATATATATATATATATATATATATTACTTCTCATTTTTAATTATTTTTTCTTGTTTATTCTTAACCACACACGTCTTTTGTCACCTCAATTTTTACACTTCATACTTTAAAATTTTATCACATCTTCATCTACACTTTTACATCTACGTTTTGCCTTCCTACTTGTTCGTAACTTCTATGTCTTATAGCAGTACCAATGTGGCAGTGCCTCTTCTCAAGTTTTGAGCCTCAAATTTCTCAATACGATTTTGTTTTAGTAGTACAGGTACCTTTATTCATTTCTTTTCTTTTCATTTTTTTTTCCTTTTGTGGTTTTTTGGTTTACAGAATACAAATTTGTTTTGGTTTTAAGTACAATTTTTTTTTTTAAGCACAAACTTCATGCCAACCGAATCTTAAATTTCGGCCTGTATTTACTGAAACACCCAAAATAGACCTGAATGACCCAAAATTTTTTCCGAAGTGGAATAGGGTGGGTTACTATTTCGGTTTGTTTAACCGGCACGGTATTTTCCAACCATTACAGCCGAAACGGAATGAAAGTAATAACATTGAATCAAACCTAATTACCTAAGGGCTAAAAAGAAATAAGATTTGTGTAATTTATGTTTCTTAAAGAACACCCTAAACAAAATTCCTGACATCGCCACTACAGGGAAATATCTTAAATGATCATATCATAATGGAAAAAAAAAAAAAAAAAAGTACTGCGAAAGTAAATAAGGGAAATGAAGAAGAACAATGTAAGGTTGAATTTATTCAACCATCTAATTGGTTTTATTCCGTGCCAAATTTGCTTGTAATTCAGCATTTAGTAACCCTATATTTAGGTGGGTTTGTTGTAAGGGTAGTGAGTGAGATAGAGTGAAGATTGCTCAAGAGTGTGCAAGAAAACAGAGACTCGCGGCTGGGACTCGCGGCTGCAAGCCGCCAGAAGCAGCACACGTGCCAAGCATGCTGGAAGATGAACAGTCATGCTAGCTGGAGCACTACAGGACAAAACAGGACAACTGGCCATACGGTTAACTCGCGACTGGATCTCACGACTTAGTCAAGCCGCGAGCCACCCCTGTTTTGTAAAACCTGACGTTTCACATTCCTCTCCCACTCCAGTATAAATACCCCTTTTACCCACGATTAAAAGAGAGCTTCCAGAGAGAATTTTGAGAGAGAAACCCTAAAGAAAAAACCAGATTGTTTCACCCACAATCTCTACCTTAGAGTCTCTTCAAATTCCTCAACTCTCTTCCTCTCCATTGTCAAATCCTTGAGAGGCATTATACCAAACCTGGTTCTCACCATCATCATCACTGTGAGACAGTTGTTTGGATTTCTAGGAAGCAGTTAGGAAGGAACCAATCTTCATTGGTTGATGCTATGGTCTAGTAGCGGAATCCGGGAAGCTAGAAAAGAAAAAGGTTCGGCGCAACCTCGTTGGAGCAAGAAGCTTGGAGGGCTTAGGTGCACTAGGTAGATTAGGCTTGGAGGGTCTATTGCTGTCCTTGTATCCCAACTGTATTTTCTAGTGGATTGTTTACCGCTTGGAGGGCGGCGGAGAGGTTTTACGCCGAGGGCTTCAGTTTCCTCTTCGATAACACATCGCATGTTGTCTTTGTGTTTGCATCTTCCTTCCTCTCTATCTTTGCCTTTTTATTATCTGCTGTGGATTTTATTTTGTTATGGCTTAGATAGTTTTTAACTAATTTCATATTATAGCATATGTTAAGTTTCCGCACACTAGTTGTTTGACATATTGCTTGAATTGGTTAAGTTGTATTTTGGGGGTCTAAACGTTCAAAGGTGTTTTGTACACATTTTTGAACTTTCAATTGGTATCAGAGCGGGTACACTGCTATTGGTTTCATTACCATTGTGTGATCCTTGACTCCCTTTTTAGATGGATAGGTCTCAATCCCTAAATGCACCTCCATATTTTGATGGTAGAAATTATGCTTTTTGGAAGGTTCGCATGAGAGCTTTTCTGTGTTCTATTGATGAATCTGTTTGGGATGCTGTTGAGATTGGTTGGACCAGACCTGAGGAAGCCAAATCCTCATGGGATAAGGCAGCACTTGCTGCATCTAATGCTAACAGTAAAGCACTCAATGCTATTTTCTGTGGTGTGTCTCCAGATGAATTTCACAGGATTTCTCACATTACCATTGCCAAAGAAGCATGGGAGATTCTGGAAACCACCTATGAAGGCACGAAGAAAGTGAAAGACACCAAGTTGCAAATGCTGACCACTCGGTTTGAGGAGCTCAAAATGAGTGAGGATGAGTCTTTTGACTCTTTCTATGAGAAGCTAAATGAGGTGGTGGTCAGTAAGTTCAACTTGGGGGAGAAAACAGAGGACTCAAAGATTGTAAGGAAGATCCTTCGATCATTGCCGGAAAGTTTTCGTGCTAAAGTGACAGCAATTGAAGAGAGCAAGGACCTTGATGACATCAAAGTACAGGAGCTGGTTGGTTCTCTACAGACTTATGAGATGTCGCTGCCCAATCAACGGAAGAGTAAATCTCTGGCTCTAAAGACCATTAATGAGAAGGTGGAAGATCAAGACTCATCGGGAGAAGATGTGGTTGACAAAGATGTTGCATACCTTGTCAAAAATTTCAGAAAGTTCTTGAAATTCAAAAATAATGGCAAATTTGATGATAAAAGAAAATTCCAAAGTTCTGGAAGGGAGAAGAGGGAATTCAAAAGAAAGATGGAAAAGAATCCCAACCCACACAAGGTGTCACTTTTTTCGAATGTAACGGGCATGGACACTTTAAGAAGGAATGTCCGAATTATTTGAAATCGAAAGGTAAAGTGTATGCCACGACCTTGAGTGACTCGGATTCGTCTGACTCAGAATCTGAAGAGAGCTGTGATGGAGAGGGGAACTATTCGGCTTTTATGACTATTGCTCATGTTGAGTCTTCAGATGAGTTGAATCTGCTTGTACGAGACCTTGGAGAACATAGTGATGATGAATCACTAGGAATTGTTGAAGAATCAGATGCTGAAGAAGATGAAAGAACAGCAAATCTTCAAGAGAATTATAACTCACTCTTGGAGAAGTCGGGTGAGTACACAAGGGTGGTCAAGGCTACTGTGAGAAAAATGAAGAAGGCTGAGGAGGAGTACAAAAGTCTCCTAATTCGATATAGGGAGGCCAAATGTGAGATAGAAACACTGAATGGTGAGTTGTCCGAAGCTTACACAAAAGTGAGATTTCTTGAGAATAAGGTTGTGCAAGCGAATGCTAAAATAGAGAGGGTCACCACCAAGAAGCTAGATGATGTTATATCATCTCAAAAGAGCTTTTCAAACAAATCCGGATTGGGATATACCGGAGGAAGTAGTTCATCTGGAAATGTCACTAAAGAAGTGAAGTTTGTAAAGGCCAAAGATCCAGTTGTAGCTGACCTTACTGGTGAGAAGCTCGAGGTGGAGGAGAAGAAGAATGTGGTGAACCAACGAATGCTGAATCCCCGTAATCAGTCTGTGGGCAGGTCTGAATCTCGTGCCAAGTCACGTCCATGACCACAAAGAGGTCCTAGAGGAACTTATGTGTGCCATTATTGCGAACTTCAAGGGCATACTCGACCAAATTGCCAAAAGCTGAGAGCAAAGAACAGTGCAACTCCTCAAAGGTCAGGAGGACCCAGAAATGATAGGAGAATTTGGGCAGGTGATCAATCTAGAGATCAAAATGGAGATCCCGGAATGATGAATGTGATGAAGATGATTGGTGCATTCACCAACTGCTTGGAAAGCTTCTCACGAAGGTTTGAAAGCCCTAACTCCCGTACCCAATCCTATAAGGAAATCACCCCAAACGCAAGTGACGTGTGGGTGAAAAAGGGTACTCATGCATAAGCATTACAACATGTCCATGCATTAATACTTCCTATGCTTTGTGACAATGTTTGTTTGGTTTGTTTGCTGTTTTTGATGTTGGTTGTTTGCTTGTCTACTTGTGAATATTTTTAATTTTGTTTTATCAATCTTTTTGTTTCTTGTGTCAAAAATCCAAAAATCACATAAAAAATTTGAAAATCAAAAAAACTTGATTGACTTTGTTGAGTTTTGTCTCAAAACTTGTTTTGTCTTGTACCTTTGTGCTAATGGCTTTGTGCATTTTCGAGCATTGCTTGTTTTCATGCACTTATATCACTGTGGGAAAAATCTTGAAATCTATATGATTGTTGTAAATAGATCTTCAAACTTGTCATGAATGATTAGTGAATGGTTTTGTTGATCTTGAGACATGCATAGACTTGTGTCTATATATCTTCCCACTCTTTATTTTTGTTTTGCTAAAAAGAGCTCACCAAATGTAAATCTCCAAATGAAAAGAGATATTGAGCTGCAAAAGCCTGTCGCACATTCTAGTATTCGACTAAGAAAAAGGGTAAGCGACCTTATATTAAAGTGAATGTTTATTCAAAAAGCCAAAGGCTTGTTCATTAAAGTGAAATGTCTAATATCACTCTCACAATGAGAGGTGATTGCCTCAAAAGATCAAAAAGATCAAATGTTATGATTAAAAGTGGAGTAAAATGTAAAGCTCCAAGTCATGTTATCAAGTTTTGTGGGAGGTCATATATACATATTTCTATAATTGAGATAGGTCACATGATCTAGTGCTAATTGTGTATGCCTTGGTTGAATCGATCATTGAAGCTTCACATTAGACGAAGGACTATCTCATTGTTGATATCCACACACAACACACAAGTTTATGTTCAATAAATGTCATATTCATTTGTGTGATTGTACTTGATGAAATGTGTTTTCACATGCTCAATCTTTGTTAATTCAAGCACAAAAAGATTTTTGAGTGTTTTAGGTGTTTTTGGAAAGTATTTTGTTTGAAAAATCTGAAAATTTCAAAAATCCAGTTTTGCCCTATTTTGGCGGCTCAGTCGCGGGTATGTCAAGTCGCGAGCCTCAGTCGCATCTTCGCTGGTCATTTTTGGCGACTTGTTCGCAAGTGGAAGGTCCAGTCGCGAGGTTCACTCAAAGATTTTCGCGGCTCAGCTCGCGACTCACTCGCGGGTAGACCTTCCAGTCGCGAAAAACACTTAGAAAAATTTTTCAAATTTTTGTTCTTGAGTGCTTTGGCGGCTTGAGCTGGCGACTGTGTGGCGACTTAATCAAGTCGCGAAAAACGCGTGTTTTGCAGAAATAAGAGCAGTTTTTAAATCTTTTTCAGTTTTCCCTCGAACTTTTGTGACTGTTCATCTTCTCTCTAAATTATCTCCCTCCCAAACACTCCGTGCTCCCATTTCCAATCTCCATTGTTGCATTCTTGTAGCTCAAAATCTTCAAGTCACAGGTATGGGTTTTCAGTTTTGCACTCTTTTCTACTTGATTTTGTGCTTTTCCCTTTGATTTTTCGCATATGTTTGTGATTTAGAAATGGGTTTGTGTTTCAGATTTTGCTCCTTGTTCATGCTTAGCTTGCGAATGCTGCTGCTAGAATTTGATTTGATCTTAGTTGTTTCCTTATTGCTCTTCATCCTGTGCTTAGCTAAGTGATTCTTTTATTTTATCTGAACTTTGAGCTGTTGAGTTGTTTCAAATTGTTCCTTTTGAGGCTGTGAATTTTACTGTGCTATATATGCATGCTCTATTGTGTAAATCTTTTGGGAGCATATGTGAGCTTCACAATGCTGTTTATGAGCCATATCATTTTTCATTATCTGTCTCATTGACATATATCTGCCTTTAGGATAGTTTCTATATCTGTTGCTGTTATATGTGTTTCCTATTTTAGGCTTGTTTATCCATGTGTTTGATCTAAGTAGCTTGTGTTTAAATGTTCCAAGTTCATTTGTATAGATGAAATCTCTTTGTTAATTACATGGTACTGACTAGTTCTACACATATATTGCTCTATACTGTTGTGGCCTCTTCGGATTGTTCACAGATGGCTCCCTCACCTCCTAAGAAGAAAACTCCTGCAAAGAAGGCTGACAAAAGATTGAAAATGGATTCTAAACTATTTAGGTCAGTTCATCATTTTGAGAGATACAGGGATAACTTCATGAAAGCAGGAATTATTCAAGAAAGATTTGTAGATTTGGAGGATTTGAGACAAACCTTTATCCCCAGCTGTTTTGAAGGAAGAGGATGGGAAAAGCTTATGAGTGATTTCCCTGTAGTGTGTGAACCCCTGATAAGGGAGAATGAGTTAAGTTGTTGGGTTAGAGGTAAAGAATTCATTTTGGATGCACATGTCATAGATGATGCATTAGGGCTTGAAGGATTAGAAGATGAGGAATTTATCAACTACAAGGATAGGAGTTTCTCTATTGAAACAGTTCAACAAAGGATAGGTGGGCAGAGAGAAGGAAAATGTTTGAATACCACTGCCTTTCCAGTGGACATGAGGTGTCTAACAATCATCATGATGTTTAACCTCTATCCCATTAAGAAGTTGACTACAATCAATTGTGCTAGAGCAATCTTTCTGATGGATCTCAAAGAAAAGAATTTCATAGACATAAGTTCCCACATATATGACACCATTGTGGATGAGACAAGAACAACTTCTAGGCCAAAATTGATCTTGCCCAGTTTGCTAATGAGGATTTTTAGAAGGAAGGGTGTTCCTATCCCTCAAGACATCAATCCCATGTCCACACCTTCTGCAATTAACAAGCTTACCTGCAAAAGGATAAGTGTTAGGCTTCCATGAGAAGAAGATGAAGGTGATGAAGGAGAAGGTGTCCCAATGGAGACTGAAGTAGAGGCAGCAGGGCATGCATCAACCTCAACACCTAGGAGGAGTGGCAAAAGACCCAGAGCTTCAACTTCTTCAGATACACCTCCAGATGCTTTCCAAATCATTCTGGAAAGACTTGATGGGATCAGGGAAGTCCAGACTGAGCACTCTGAGAGGATAAGAGCCATGCAGGACCAGATTGATGTCTTGTCTGCAAAACTTGACAGCTTCACCACTCAGCCTGAACAGTGACCCTTTGGCCATTCCTGTCAAAAAGGGGGAGAAGTTTCTTTCTGTTGATAATGTCATTGATGATTGAGAAGCAGAAAAGCAGCTCTTAAGGGGGAGTAATGAGTTGAGGGGGAGTTGTCAAAATCAGAGACTTTGTTTATATATGTTTATGTTTTGGGTACTTTTAATGTTTTTATGGTTTTGATACACTGTGTTTTGGTATATAGTTGTTTCTAACTCATTACTTATACTCTTGGTTTAAACTTTAATATATTTTGATGATGTTATTCAGGAAGTTTTGTGTTTGTACCCATGTGCTTTTGTAAGCTTTTAGGGTTAATGTTTTATGCATAGTTTGTAGGCTTTATGGTATGTACCTTGCTTAATGCAGCCTTTATGCTATGTTGAAATCAGTACTTTAATCTAAATGTTCTGCATTTTGGTTTATGTACTGTCACTCTTGTGCCCTTGTAGGATTGTTCCTAGATGCATATGCCTTGTGTGTTATGCATTGGTTGAGTGTTGAGCATACAAGTGTCTTGCCTTGTGCTTGTTAACTTGTATGTCCTTGTGTTCATTCCAAGTGTGAATGAGCACTGTGATCACTACCTTGTGGTGTTCACTTGGTTGATCAAGCCATGGTTTGTTTCTTAACTCCATCTTTGCTTGATCACATATTGCCTGTTTCATATGCATTTATAATTTTTTGCTTACAATGATCATGGTGTATTGTTGTGTTTCAGGAGTATTATGTTCATATGATTCAAGCGCTTCACAGCTTCTAGAGTTAGGTGTGAGTGAGTTTTGTTCAACTGTTCCCAACTCACATGTTAAGTCTAGAGTCTGTTTTAGGGTTTTGTCACGGAATAGCCAAAGGGGGAGATTGTAAGGTTGAATTTATTCAACCATCTAATTGGCTTTATTCCGTGCCAAATTTGCTTGTAATTCAGCATTTAGTAACCCTGTATTTAGGTGGGTTTGTTGTAAGGGTAGTGAGTGAGATAGAGTGAAGATTGCTCAAGAGTGTGCAAGAAAACAGAGACTCGCGGCTGGGACTCGCGGGTGACTCGCAGCTGCAAGCCGCCAGAAGCAGCACACGTGCCAAGCATGCTGGAAGATGAACAATCATGCTAGCTGGAGCACTACCGGACAAAACAGGACAACTGGCCATACGGTTAACTCACGACTGGATCTCGCGACTTAGTCAAGCCGCGGAGTCAAGCCGCGAGCCACCCCTGTTTTGTAAAACCTGACGTTTCACATTCCTCTCCCACTCCAGTATAAATACCCCTTTTACCCACGATTGAAAGAGAGCTTCCAGAGAGAATTTTGAGAGAGAAACCCTAAAGAAAAAACCAAATTGTTTCACCCACAATCTCTACCTTAGAGTCTCTTCAAATTCCTCAACTCTCTTCCTCTCCATTGTCAAATCCTTGAGAGGCATTATACCAAACCTGGTTCTCACCATCATCATCACTGTGAGACATCTATTTGGATTTCTGGGAAGCAGTTAGGAAGGAACCAATCTTCATTGGTTGATGCTACGGTCTAGTAGCGGAATCCGGGAAGCTAGAAAAGAAAAAGGTTCGGCGCAACCTCGTTGGAGCAAGAAGCTTGGAGGGCTTAGGTGCACTGGGTAGATTAGGCTTGGAGGGTCTATTGCTGTCCTTGTATCCCAACTGTATTTTCTAGTGGATTGTTTACCGCTTGGAGGGCGGCGGAGAGGTTTTACGCCGAGGGCTTCGGTTTCCTCTTCGATAACACATCGCGTGTTGTCTTTGTGTTTGCATCTTCCTTCCTCTTTATCTTTGCCTTTTTATTATCTGCTGTGGATTTTATTTTGTTATGGCTTAGATAGTTTTTAACCAATTTCATATTATAGCATATGTTAAGTTTCCGCACACTAGTTGTTTGACATATTTTGGGGGTCTAAACGTTCAAAGGTGTTTTGTACACGTTTTTGAACTTTCAAACAATATAAATAAAAACCTTCAAAACTCTTGTCTAAATGATAAATTCAATACAAAAATGGTAGGGATGATGAATAAGTAGAAATCCAAACTAGTCTTCACAGAGAGGATCCACACGACAAGACTGATGAGGATAATACCATAATTTATTACATCTAGGTGGTATGTAACGTTCTCCTCGCAAGATTGGGAAAGATTGGGGGCATCTACCATCAAAGAACTTCACAGAGTAGTCAGAATCATATTCGCAAGTACTGTATATGCAATTATTAGAAGGCGAGATCCCAACAGCTTCCCAACTTGTTATGTTGCTAATTGCTGAGAACTTACTGCCAACCTGGAACAATGCTTGATCTCCCAAGTTAGGAATCTTCACCAATTCCATCTTCAAAAAATTTAGCTTGTAAACTTCAAAATCAGAACATCCAGAAATCAAAAGGAGTTGTTGATCAAAACACAGTAACTGCCACAATCCAGGATACACATTTGCATTGTTTTTTATATTCAACAAGGTCAAATGAGGATGTAGAGGATTCAGATTTAGCACCCTAATGCCTTCAAAATTTGATATATATATCTTGCCGTTGAAGAGAGCAAAACTGTAAATCATATTAGGATTATCATATTTATATTGAATCCAGTTAACATTCGTGGACCTACGGAACTGTAAGCATTCACGGGAAAAACATATGATTATGAACTCTGGCAAAGGTGTAGCTAAAGAAGTGAGGGCGACATAATGAAACTGATTGGGAGGGCTAGGAAAAAAAAGTTCATGTCCCGTAAAGGGATTCAGAAGCCAAATTTCAGAACCTAAAATCTTTTTCTTGTCTACGATGACCAAGTACCCAAAACAAACCCCAGAAAGCTCTTTGCCATAAGGCTAGGCAGTAATGCCTTGAACAACCTTTGATCAACAATGCTATAGAAGTAACAAAAATTTTTCGATCCCCGATGTAAGAAAATAACTACAAGTAGAGGTTGGGATGCCATAAACCCTTGCTTGTTTGCCAAAGCGTACAGCCTCCAAGTTCTACACACAGAGGCAAAAATGAGATAATCAATAGCACCTAACCAATTAGTTATCTGACGAAGCAAAGTCTCAGAGAGCTCCAACCACGGCCTCCAATTTTTCTTCTTACTTCTACGCCTACTGTCCCCTTGCAATTCCATACCTACCTTCACAAAAAGAAAAAATAAAGATTAATGCTTATATATAACAGTAAACAAACATCTAATAAATTCCTATTCATAATAGTATTTGAAAGTTCAAATAGTGTATAAAACATCTTTGAACGTTTAGACCCCCAATTACAAAATAACCAATTCAAGCTTTATGACAAACAACTAGTGTGCGAAAAATGAACACAAGTTATAAACAGAATTGGTAAACAATCTAAGCCAATTAAAATCACATCCACAATAGAAAATAAAAGGCAAAGATTAAGGGAAGAAAGATGCAAACACAAGGATAACACAACGATGTGTTATCGAAGAGGAAACCGAAGCCCTCGGCGTAAAACCTCTCCGCCACCCTCCAAGCGATAAGTAATCCACTAGAAAATGTAGTTGGGATACATGAACAACAATAGACCCTCCAAGCCTAATCTACCCAGTGTACCTAAACCCTCCAAGCTTCTTGCTCCAATGAGGTTGCATCGAACCTATTTCTTTTCTAGCTTCCCGGATTCCGCTACTTGACCATAGCATCAACCAAAGTAAATTGGTTCCTTCCTAACTGCTTCCCAGAACACCAAACAGCCCTCTCACAGTAATGGATATGGTAAGAAAAGATTTTGGTAAAAGGTCCCTCAAGGATTTAACAATGGAGAGGAAAAGAGTAGAGGAATTTGAAGAGTCTCTTATGTGAAGACTGTGGATGAATCAATCTTGTTTTACTCTAGGGTTTCTCTCTCAAAATTCTCTCTGGAAGCTCTCTTTCTTTCGTGGGTATAAGGGGTATTTATACTAGGATGAGAATGGAATGTGAAGAGTCAGGTTTTTCAAAACAGGGCTGGCTCGCGGCTTAATTGAGTCGCGAGATCCAACCGCGAGATAACTGAACGGCCAGTTGTCCTATTTTGTCCTATAGTGCCCTAGCTAGCATGACGCTTCAACTTCTGGCATGCCTGGCACGTGTGCATCTTCTGACGGCTTGCAGCCGCGAGTCACCCGCGAGATCCAATCGCGAGTCTCTGTTTTTCTTGAATAATCTTGAGCATTTCATCACACTATCTCACTCACTACCCTTACAAAAATCCCACCTAAATACAGGGTTACTAATTACTAAAATACAAGCAAATTTGGCACGGAATAAAGCCAACAAGATGGTTGATTAAATTCAACCTTACAGTATTGTATTGTTTATAATTCAGTTTCCCACCACTAGTAGTACGTGCAATACACACACACACACACATATATATATATATATATTTTTTTTTTATCTGAGTACGTGCAATACATTATACAATGAAAATAACTGCACATATGCCATATGTATAGTTGGTCCATTACCTATCGTTGAAAAATATAGGAATGGAAAATGAAACATATATTGATTCCTAGAACACGCTTAATACAATGTAAAAGCCATGTTAAAATTGATTATTGAGTTTCATGTGCTTTTTCATTCCTGAAGATTATCATTCGTTTATATAGAGAATATAGAAAATATAAGGGAAAAGAAAATCACCTTAACGTCTTAGAGTGATGATCTGGTGGCTATAGCTAGCTTGTCTTTGAGAATTTGGTTTCTGTTAGGGTTCTTGCTTTCGGTCACCTACTTATATAGAATTCTAGATACTGCCTTAAAAGTTTCAAAATGAAACGGGAATTAATTAGTGTTTGATAAGTTGGTTTGGAAGTTCAATGAATTTTTCAGCCAAAAGATGGTCATATTTTATCAATCGGTTAACAAAACAAAAAGAATGTAGTCAAGCATAGGTCTAGTGTTTTCGATAAACGAAACGAAAAGTAGTGCAATTAAGGAAATTTTTTGATAAACATAGTGTAACTATAACGGTCCTCTCAGTTTCAAATGGCTGCGAGGTTTAATTAATAAGTTGTCACCTCTTTACCCATTACAAGTTTCGATTCTTGTAAACATTGTAAACAATAACAAATACTTTAATTTCTTTTCGTTAAACGAAAAAAATGTAGTTAAGGAATTTTAACTAAGTTTCTTGTCCTTTTTTTGTGTCCAGCTTGTAAATCTAACCTTTTAAAATACTCCACACGTTTCTTTCAAAAAAGAAAAGAAAAAAAAAAATCCAAAGTTTTAAAATTGTGCTTATTTAAACATGAATAAATATGATTAAAAAATACATGAATATATTAAAGGCATTGATATATTGGATTGACTTTTAAAATTTGACAAATATATTAGAACAACAAAAATTGAAATACTAGCTATTAGACAGTAGACAAGCAAAACAAGACAGAGAGAATAATCCCTTCACATGTTGCTGCTGAATTAAAAATCCCTATTACACATGTTGCTGCTCAGGTCACTTTCTATAGTTCCTAAAATTAAAAATCTTTAACGTTTTTGGTAAATTTTGAAAAAAGTTCATTAATCCTTATATAAATTGGGGGAAATTACAATTTGCCACCTTAAATTATACCTCATATTATACTTAATTGCATCATAAATTATGACCCCTATTACACTTTGCACCAGATACCGACATTAAGTTCATTGTTAAATTGTACTGGAATTCAAGTTGGGATGCAAAGTGTAACAATAATTATAGTTTAGAGCACAAAATATGCATTCAAAAAATTTATGGTACAAAGTATAATCGAGAGTATAGTTTATGATGGTAAAATGTAATTTCCCCTATAAATTATGTAATCAAGCCCAAACTAATAATATATAGAGACAACCAAACAACTAAATGATTATTACAAAAGAATAGAAAATGCAAAAAAAATAACTTAACGATGATTACAACATGACTATTCCTGCATCCCAAACATGACTAAATGTCTAAAACTATTCCTGCATTCCAAACATGGCTAAATGTTTGAAGGGTTGAATGATCTGTACAACGACATGATCTAGGATAACTTGGAGTTTAAGAATCACAACCCCACCCTTCTCTCCCCACCATTCTATCTACCTCCAAATTATTGTTGTTTGTTTACATCCATCAATGGGATATATATATATATATTTTGAACCCTATAACTTGAACCCTTTACTGCCCATATATAAAAGAGTTTTACTCTTCAATAGTCTTTAAAGCTTGTATGGTTGTAGCTTATTAAAATTATGGTTAATTGATGAAATTTACCCTTTCTTAATAGTTTAAGTTTTGGGACAATCATTTATTTATTTATTTATTTATTTATTTTTATCTTATCAAACCATAACAATCAGTATTTGATTACATGTGCCTCAAGCAACTCCACAAAAAATTAAAATTCACCATGTACTGACTTGGATTGAATGCAAATGTGATAAATCCTAAAACACGCCCTCTAATCTTCATTTTGCATATGTATTTGTAAGGTTGAATTTAATCAACCATCTTATTGGCTTTATTCCGTGCCAAATTTGCTTGTATTTCAGCATATGTAACCCTGTATTTAGGTGGGTTTTGTTGTAAGGGTAGTGAGTGAGATAGAGTGTCGAATGCTTAAGAGTGTGCAAGAAAACAGAGACTCGCAACTGGATCTCGCGGGTGACTCGCGGCTGCAAGCCGCCAGATGCAGCACATGTGCCAAGCATGCCAGAAGGTGAACAGTCATACTAGCTGGAGCACTACAAGACAAAACAGGACAACTGGCCATACGGTTATCTCATGACTGGATCTCGCGACCCAGTCAAGTTGCAAGGCCAAGCCGCGAGCCAGCCCTTTTTTGAAAAACCTAATGTTTCACATTCCTCTCTCACCCTAGTATATATACCCCTTATACCCACAAAAGAATGAGAACTTCCACAAAGAATTTTGAGAGAGAAACCCTAGAGTAAAACAAGATTGACTCACCTACAATCTATACATTAGAATCTCTTCAAATTCCTCAACTCTCTTCCTCTCCATTATCAAACCCTTGAGAGGCATTTTACCAAAACCTTGTTCTCACCATATTCATTACTGTGAGAGGGTTGTTTGTTGTTCTGGGAAGCAGTTAGAAAGGAACTAATCTATATTAGTTGATACTATGGTTTAGTAGCGGAATCCGGGAAGTTAGAAAAGAAAAAAGTTCGGCACAACCTCGTTGGAGCAAGAAGCTTGAAGAGCTTAGGTGCACTGGGCAGATTAGGCTTGGAGGGTTTATTGCTGTCCATGTATCCCAACTACATTTTCTAGTGGATTGTTTACCGCTTGGAGGGCGGCGGAGAGGTTTTATGCCGAGGGCTTCGGTTTCCTCTTTGATAACACATCGCGTGTTGTCTTTGTGTTTGTATCTTCCTTCCCTTTTATCTTTGCTTTTTATTATCTACTATAGGTTGAGATTTTAATTTGGCTTAGATAGTTTTTCCAATTCTATATTATAGCTTTTGTTCATTTTCCGCACACTAGTTGTATGACATAAAGCTTGAATTGGTTAATTTGTAAATTGGGGGTTTAAACGTTCAAGGGTGTTATACACTATTTGAACTTTCAATATTAATCTTCACCCTGTATCCTGAGCACTACATTCTGCATTCTGTACATCTGTTTGATCTTCACTGTGCTCTGCATTGTCTTCAATGCACTCTGCAAATGTGTAATTTGGTTCCCTTAACACGACAGTTAGTGAAAATCAGTCAGAAAAGATTCAAACATTTCAGGTTGCTTTGTTCTCATGCCCATTTTGCTGTCTTATGTATTTTTAATCCTATCAAGAACTAGTGTTCGTATATTTCGGCACCTTGTGAAAATGAGAGGAAAACATAATAAGGTGCCACCATATTAAACAATTATAATTCCGAAATTCATTAAGTTAAAAAAGAAATCAAAAATAAAAGAAACTTGATCCATTTTTCTTACAATGATCTATTGCTGCTGAAATTAAAAATTACTGAAAATTTTGGTGCTTTTTAGTCACTTTTTTTTAAAATTTAAATTTTGTATGTTTTTTTGTTCCAAGTTCATTAATTTTATTAAGAAATAAATAATCAAGCCAATAATAACAATGACAATAGTGGTAAACGTAACAATGATCTAAAAATTTTAAGAAGAACATTTTGTTGAGAAGAATACAATTACCATTGTTGGATTTCTCTTATCACAAAAGAGATGGTACAATCTGCACAGGTTGACTATTTAAGAAACACAAAATGGGCAGCAGTAAACAGCAAATAACCTGGTTGCAGGGAATTTTTTTCAATGAGAATGACATCAAAAAGAGTTAAAAGTCGAAAAGAAGGGAAATAAAGAGCAACAAATATATAAAACCCCTCAAACTCTTGTCCAAATGATTCATTCAATATATAAATGGTAGGGATAATGAATGTAACTAGTCTTGACTCCTGAGAGAAAGATCCACATTGCAAGATTCGTGTGGAAAATACCAAGATGGTTTAAATCGTAAAGTATTTGGCATACATTTTCTTCCCATGAAAGGGAAAGACTGGTGGCGCCTACCATCCATGAAGTGGAACCAAATGTCGTGTTATCACGATCAAAATAGTATCTGCCATTAGAAGGTCTTTCACTATCTTTCCATCTGGTTTTGTTGCTAAACCCTAAGCCGCCCTCATAATAATCCAGAAACAATGCTTGATCTCCCAAGTTTTGCATTTTCACCCATTCCATCTTCAAAAAATTTAGCTCATAAACTTCATGATTATTTCCAATTGCATTAATCAACAGGAGCTGCTCATCAGGACCCCGTAACCACAGTCCACCTTTCAAATTTGGAATGGATTTAACTTCCAATGGGGTCACATAAGGACAAGAGTTTAGATTTACCACTCCTATTCCAGCACCAGTTGTTATTGCATACAATTTTCGCTTGTACACGGTTAAATCAACAAATATCCAGTGATCATTGCAATCACAATGAGACCAATCGGCATATGTGGATCTACAAAACTGTAGATATGAGTCATATCTGCGAAAGGCTGTGATTACAAACTTTGACAAAGGTGTCTCTAAAGAAGCAAGGATGACACGATTATGCTCTAGGGGAGGGTTAAGGACACGGAGTTCATGTCTTGTAAAAGGATTTATAAGCCAAATTTGAGAATTTACCGCATCTATCTGGTCTTTTACTACCAATTACCCATATGAGATCCTATAACAGATTTTGCCAACAAGGTTGGGGAGTTTTGCCTTATACTTCCTTCCATCAAAGATGTTATAGAAGTAACAAGCTCTCTTAGAACGATTTGGCATAAACATAACAAGTGGAGGTTGGGATGCCATAAACTCTTGCCTGTTTGCCACAGCATACAATCTCCATGCTCTGCAGACACAGCCAAACATGAGATAGTCTATAGTACCTAGCAACTTGGTGATCATGTAACGCAAAGCGTCAGGGAGCTCCGACCATGGCCTCCGATTACTATTGTCAACCATCTTTTTCTTCTTACTTCTAAGCCCCTTAAGATTTATGACACTGTCCCCTTGCAATACCATGGCTACCTTTGCAAAAAAGAGGAAATAAAAATTAATGTCCACATATCACATATGACACTGAATAAACATCTATTACAAAATTGTTAATTGAGCTGCATATTTTTTTTTCATTCTTCTATATATTTATCCAGATTATAATAAAAAATTTAAGAGGGAAATCTTAAACTTAAAAAAATTATAAAAAAAATCGGTCACTTTGTAAAAGTCTTTAATTTGGTCCTTAGGTTTTTCTAAATTTTCATTTTGATCCCTACTATCATCTCATTAAAATTGCTGACATAATTGATAAATTGCTCACTTAATACACAAGTGACTAATAAAAAATATTTAATTGATTATCAAAAAAGCCAAGTCTACATCTCAGTAAATAAAATAATAATGTTAGAATAAAAATAAAAATCTGAAAAAATGAATGGAAAATGCTACGATTACAACTGATTGCACAACTTGCCACGTGGCGAGCTGTAAGCAATATAGGAAAAATAGTGAGTCCATAACTCCACCATTCACAACTCGCCATGTGGCGAGTACTAGGGTAAAAGTTGTTCAATAATTTATAGTCCTAGCATTGCTTAAAATGAATTTTTTTTTAAAAAGTCCCCATCTTTTCTTGCACTTTCTTCATTTCTTGGCAACCAAACATTGTGGGTGTAGCCTAGGAAGCACAGGGTATGGGTATGGGCACGAGTACAACATGGTGATACAAGCAATTTTTGAAAAATTTTAACATAAAATGGTGTATGACACGTGTACTAAATGAAGTGTCCGTACTTCCTAGTGTGTAGTTCATATCAATGCATCCTAAAACAAAAGGCTAGAAACCTCATCCAAGCAATATTCTCTCTCTCTCTCTCTCTTCAATACAAAACATGCAAACACAGATAACAACAACAACAACAAAACCATAAAAAAGACATAATTTTCGGTTTTACACAGAAAAGAAAAATAAATAAAAAATGCAATCAGAGCTTTTAATTCTTGATCATTAACCATAATAATACATGCTTTGGTTTGGTTTATTAAAAAATTTGAGGTTAGAGATTACCTTGCAATGTCCAAAACAGAGGGTTGAGAGTGTGAGAAATGCGGTGGTGGTGGCTGCGGTGAAGGGCTTTTTTTTTTTTTTTGGCTGAAGGGTTTGGTAAAGTTTTCTCTGCAAGCTTAGAAAATCTTTTTATTTTCTGAAAAAAGAACACGGACGTTTCTTCAAAATTATAGTACTAGAAGATTTCAAATTGTGCTTATAAATTTTTAAATATTTAAACTTGAATATGGAACTCAGTAAATTAAGGAACATTTACTGTCAAAATAAAAGAAATAATCCAATTTGGAACTGAAAAAAAATGGAATACTAAAAGACAAACAAAATAATACCAAGAAAGTATAGTAAATCTAAATTAAAATTTATTTCCCTAAAGATGTTTTTTTTAGAATCTTTCTCTCGTTCCAATTTTTTTTTTTTTTTTTTTTTGAGAAAACGTTCCAATTTGTTTGTTCTGTTTCAAACACATGTTTGATATATGTGTTTGAACACATGTTTTTAGTTTTTAAACAACACTAGTCGCTAACTCGTGCGATGCACAGGAAAGTTCTTAAAGGATAGTGAAAGTTCAAAAACGTGTACAAAAACACTTTTGAACGTTTAGACCCCCAAAAACCAATTTAATCAACACATGCAATATGTTAAACAACTAGTGTGCGGAAACTTAACATATGCTATAACATGGAATTGATTAAACAACTATCTAAGCCACATCAAAATAAACCACAGCAGATTAATGTAAAGGCAGAGATAGAGAGGAAGGAAGATGCAAACACAGCGATAACACCAGATATGTTATCGAAGAGGAAACCGAAGACCTCGGCGAAAAACCTCTCCGCCGCCCTCCAAGCGGTAATCAATCCACTAGAAAATACAGTTGGGATACAAGGACAGCAATAGACCCTCCAAGCCTAATCTACCCAATGCACCTAAGCCCTCCAAGCTTCTTGCTCCAACGAGGTTGCGCCGAACCTTTTTCTTTTCTAGCTTTCCGGATTCCGCTACTTCACCGTAGCATCAACCAATGAATATTGGCTCCTTCCTAACTGCTTCCCAGAACTCCAAACGTCTGTCTCACAGAGATGATAATGGTGAGAACCAGGTTTGGTATAAAGGCCTCTCAAGGATTTGACAATGGAGAGGAAGAGAGTGAGGGAATTTGATGAGACTCTAAGGTAGAGATTGTGGGTGAAACAATCTGGTTTTTCTTTAGGGTTTCTCTCTCAAAATTCTCTCTGGAAGCTCTCTTTCAATCGTGGGTTAAAAGGGTATTTATACTGAAGAGGAGTGGAATGCGAAACGTCAGGTTTTTCCAAAACAGGGGTGGCTCGCGGCTTGACCTCGCGGCTTGACTAAGTCGCGAGTTCCAGTCGCGAGTTAACCATATGGCCAGTTGTCCTGTTTTGTCCTGTAGTGCTCCAGCTAGCATGACTGTTCATCTTCCAGCATGCTTGGCACGTGTGCATCTTCTGGCGGGTTGAAGCCGCGAGTCCAGTCGCGAGTCCCAGCCGCGACACTCTGTTTTCTTGCACACTCTTGAGCAATCTTCACACTATCTCACTCACTACCCTTACAACAATCCCACCTAAATACAGGGTTACTAAATGCTGAATTACAAGCAAGTTTGGCACGGAATAAAGCCAATTAGATGGTTGAATAAATTCAACCTTACAGATAGGGTTAACCTGAACGGCGAAGTCATACCATGGCTGCCAGAGTTTGTTCCTAAGGTTGGACTCAAAATTGTCAAAAATGGAATTTTGAGCTTTTCAAGTGCCAATATTGTAGAGCATCTTGCTAGCTCTTTCATTGAGGCGCTATGTCATTTGAGACAACAAAGTAACTATTATGAGAATTTGATGAGAGAATTCTATATTGCATTGAAAGAAAATAAAAGTACATCAAGTATTTATACAAAGTCTGCCAAAGGCCTTGTAGCTAAATTGGCACCTCCCCGTGTACAAAGTGTTTGGGGGTCTAGAGGGGAAAGAGTTTGAGCTGCGTGGTAAGCAGCATGTTGTAATTATTTCTCAAAAAAAAAAAAAAAAAGTCTGAGAGTAACTAACTTCTTACTAACTCCACAATATACGGATCTAGCCTCTACAACCAATCAAATTAATACACATGTATATAGATAATAGCTATGAATTAAACTAATCCTAAAGTACAGGTAATATAGTTGTTTTAAATATAAACATTGTCGTTTATATAGTCACAACTACAATTCTTCCATTGCTCTATTCTGATACTCTGCCTCTCTGCCTGAGTCAACAGCTATAATCCAAGCTTGCTCGACCTTAAACATGAGTCCTTGTGATCTTGTCCTTCTGATAACTATGAAACATCATTGGTTTCTTTGTCTTAATGGAATTTTCCATGTTGGTGTAAAGATTGCCAAAAACACAAAGGCTTAAAAGAAAATACTGACCTCTTTACATGGATATGGAGAGTGCCACCTAATTGAAAAATAAAAAAGTAACTAAACCTAGAAAATGAAAATTCCTAATAACAATTCAAGTAGAATTTGATCTTCTAGGTGTATACTTCTTTGACCCACATGAACTGCACTTGCACATAAATCTAAGATGGGGGGAAAATAAAATAATAAAGAAGCATCTTAATGAATCCTTCAAAAAAACAAACAGAAAGTTGATGTAAGGATTGCATAAGAAGAAAATGAATGTGGTGAGAAAGGAAAAGGAGTGCATAAAAGTCCTACAAGAATATTAAAGAAAAATATGTCAACGTACATGTAATATTTAGAAATGAGTTCAAGGCTTACATATGTAGGATTGGAATATATGTTCCTTCCATGCCAACAGCTTTGATGGCCCCAAAACTTAAATTCTACATTTTGATTGAACAGTACACTGAGACAGCAAATAATCAAGTGAAGATTATGAAATACAATGCCTAAAAATGAGTGTAAATATTAAAGTATGTAAATGCAAAACTGAAATAGGAAGGAAAATTTTCTAACATATTCCCAATTTTCTTGAAGTTCCAAAAGATGCTGATAATATGTGAGACACTCAGCATGATGTACAACAACTAACTTTCTTTTATCAAGGCCTTTGTTTTAATAATGCCAATCACTTCAAAGAAAAATATGTCATTTGTGAGAAATAGAAAAAGATGACCATAAGTCAGGTTAAATAACATAGACCAAAGTTTGAAATTCCCTATAGCAAAAACTTAAGAGCCAAATCTGTTTTACTTGGCAGTATTAAGCAATGACCATTCACCAATTTAAACTCTAGCATCAAGATTGATGCAACCAACATTTAAAATGGAAATTTGACTTTATGTTTCTACCGTATTAAAATCTACTTACAAACCACTCTAAGACAATTCCTTTCAAACCAAGGATTTCATGAACAATTTGCGATTATGATTGAAGATAAAATGACTAAACAACATCAAGATATAATATATACTGATATATACAAATAACAAAGAAACTGGAATTTAGCTCTACAAATAAAACCACATTTGGTTACCAAATAGAGAAGTAGATGTGCAGGAACAATGTGATTGCAAATGTATTTTAAAAACATAGCCAAGTCAAGGATAGAGACTTTAGAGTACCTTGGTGTCATTGTCATTGTTGCTATTGTTAATGTTTGGATAGGTTGTGAGTACAGCTCATGACCCATTGTAGCATCCAGACTCATATATCAATACATAAATAAAAAAATTTGGCTAAATAGATAACTGATTTAGTGATATATTCTAAATGCGTTTCTACTCATGTTCACTTCTAGAGAAATTATAATCAACATTAACTTTCAAGCTCTCTCATGTTCCTTCAATCAAACAATAAAAAACAGAATATTGATTCAAAACAACAACGCTGTGTGTTTAGAAAAGAGCATACCCAAACAACCTTCAAGGATCCTTTGTTGTTTCTTGAAATAATCAGCTATCAGTTTCCTTTTCCTACAATTAAATGCATTCCAAAATAGCTTAACATCAACTATGTCAAAGAATAAGAAATTGTTCAATGATATTAAAACTCCAAGCATAAAAGCATATTTAAATCAGCAAACGAATACCAAACATAACTTTTAGAAGAAAGCAATAATGATCATTAGATTCATAGATTAAAATTTGATTTTGCAGAAGTTCAAAATACCTCAATTATGAAGACTTTTTGTTTAACTCAAAAAAAAAGACTTTTTGTAACCATGCAAGTACAATGATAGATAAGAAACTAAAGTGACTACAATCCTCAAGAGACTAATTTTCAATTTCTAAGCCTAACTCATATTCCAATGCTATTGATTTGAAATAACTTAATTCAAAACAAACTAACTTGAAGTGAACTATTCCTAAACAAACTAACTCAAAGTGCACTTAATCAAAGTAAACTACATCGAAGTGAACTAATTCGAAATAAATTAATTTGAAGTAAACAAAAGCAGATCAGATCCTAAGTCATAATTCTAACATCAAATTGATTGAAAGCAAGCATAAATGCAGACCAACCATAGACTACCACTAAACAAATTCAAACCCATAGCTCAGTTTCCACACCCAAAAAAAAAAAAAAAAAAAAAAAAAAAAAAAAAAAAAATTCAAATTGATTATTGTCAAAACATTGTACTAAACTCAGTAACAAAGTTCCCAAAGACTTATCTAGTGTGTGCAGAAACTCAATTACAGATTCAAAGAGAAACACAGCTAAAACTACATATTTATGCACATTTATGTTACCAACATCAACATGCAATACAAAGTTTAAAGAAAATCAAACCAACCCATCAACAAAAAAGTAAATAATCCCTATGTTTTTTCTAAAGCAATTAGGTAAACAGCCATTTCACTATTTCAGTAAGGATGGAAAGTTTTCTATCAGATTATCCTAAATACTTACTTTGAAGCTTCCTTCTATCATAGTGAGTTACAGATTCAAATGGCTTGTTAAATCCTCTTCACTAATTCCAAAATGTAGCATCCAAACCTGTCATGATCGCCACATTACAAATAAGTATAGGCCTTAAATTTATTTAATAAAATTATGCACTTTTCCTCCCACAAAGGGTTAAATACTCCTAGATATAACCAAATTAAAGGGCTAAAGACTTTTCAATTTGATCTAACCAATCAAATCCAACACCTCTCAGCACAACAATTTATGTCAATTGTATACATCACCTATTTGGTCCCTCAAAATAAATACAAGTTACAAAAAACAAAAAAATTTCCAGCATGACATACTTTGCAAAACATAAAAAACATCTTAAATCTACTTTTTCTTCTTCATATTTTCTTTTAATTCCAGAACCCATCATAAAATTAAAAACAAAATTTATTTTTTAAAAGGGAAATACAAATCAATTACTGGTATATCTTTGAATCTGGGACCTTTACCCACCACACTATATCAAAAGATTCATAATCCAAAAACACACGCTTAGGCATCCTGGACAATGAACACCTCCATATCTTGCTGAAATTTCCGATTAGCACAAATGTTTCCACAATCCCACCCCATGACAGTTTATAATTCAACCTATATTGCTTAATGTGCAGGTCACGATTTTAGACTCAAACTCAATATGCAGTAATGTGGAGTTATGTCTGATGCCAAAACCCATATCCCTAGTCCTGTAGTAAAATTTGATATATTGAAAGGAACCAAAATTGAGGGAGAACCTATATTAGGTTTTCGAGTATTTATAAAAACCAATTGTAAATCAAAACAAAATCTGAACCAATTTCTTAAATCAAAACCAAACAAAATAGCCGAACCTAAATCCTACTAAACACCCAAAATTAATATAAAAGATTTTACCTGTAGCCATTCTAACAGTCTAATATTAGGTTTACTTTCACTTTCTTCAATTGAAGCTTACCGTCGCCAGGGAAGAGAGAAAGCTTTGCATCTAGGTTTTCCGTTTTTGGGTTCCTGTGTATGGGTCTTCGTCTTGCAGTGTTTGAAGGAGAGACAGAGAATCAGAGACTAAGAAATAGTTTTTTGTATCGGGTTTTGTTTAGGAGTTGGAGAGAGCAAATTTTATCAGGTTTGTTTTGGGGGGAAATAGTTAAGGGTTTTAGTTTTTTTTTTTTTTTTTACTTTAAATAATGCTGACGTGGAAAATTGTGGAAACTTCAAAAGCTTTGGTTTTATATATATATATATATATATATAGATTACACGTATTTCTACACAGCTTTTTACCTACATGTATTTCTAAAATATACAAATAACGTTACTAGAACAACATTACCAGACGGCCTTCTAACTTTCTAACTTTTTAAGGAAACATCATTTATTATCTTATTTGTTGTATAAAAAAGTATAAGTTTCCAGAACTACCCTTATTAATTTAAACTTTAGAAAAACAATGGCATTAACTTTTTAAGCAGTTGATGCTCTGTATTTGGATTCTAGTACTCTTCATTAATGATATTCATTTAGTTCTGGCTTCAAGAAAAAAAAAAAGAGTAAGATAGAAATTTTATTTATTAATTTTAGAAAGAGGACTTTTTTTTTTTTTTTCCTTTTAAATAGTAATACTTATTAGAACACATGAACATAAAAGTAGTATATAGAGTTTTTTAAGCAGGCAAGAGGACTTTATTTTGGAACTTATTTTCCTAAAGCATTGTATACACACGCATTATTCAGTGCATTTCTCTTTTATGGTATGTTTAATATATTATTTTTTTTAAGGTTCAAGTGATGGTCTAAAAAGGTTGTCCCTGGGTGCCTATCGGTCTACAATTCTTAGTCTCACACGACCAACTGGAAATCAGGTTGCACATCTTCTTGCCAAAGTAGCAAAGAACTACCTTCTTAAAAAATAAAAAATAAAAAATAAAAAAAACTTAGACAGTGAAAACGTATGGCTTGAAGAAAGCCTTTTCAGTGCTCTTGCTCTCTCATGATGTACTTTCTATTAATCTCTCTTAATGAATTGATATCATGGTTTAACTTCAAAAAAAGAAAAAGAAAAACTTGAATATATTATCCAGCATTGATGTATTGGATTGTCTTTTAAAATATGCCAATTACATTGGAACAGCAAAAATTGAAATGGTACTAGACAAACAAAATAAGACAGCATTATAAAAATAAAATAAGACGCGAATTTAATAAATCTAGATTAAGTTACATTTTTTGGCTAAAGATCATATTGCCCCTGAAATTAAAAATCCCTGCACATGTTAGTGCTCCGGTCAATTTTATGGTTCCCAACTCTTACTAATAGGATGACAATAACCATTATAGGATTTTTGTTAGGTTCTAAAGACTTAGAAATTTATGTATTTAGAACTCTAATTTGTATTGTTGGCAAACCATGATCAAAACAATGTGTTTAGAAGTGTTTTAGTCTTGCTCAAAGTTGTGCATTTATGTAAAGCTGGAATCGAGCTTAATGCAGAAAAGATTAATGCATTTCGGCCTGGCTCGACCGATCGAAGCTCAGGCAGAATGTTTTTCTACAGAATTTTCCAACTCAGCCCTAGTTGTTTTAAAACGTTTTTGGGGTTTCTTATTTATCCTAAGTATAAAAGGCAAACCCTAGCCACGTTTTAGTGTTGCTCATATTGCGGTTTGTGTAAATCTCTTGTGAGATCTAGAGGAGTTTTCCTTTATACAAACTTAAGGTTTTCAAGGAGAAGATTTATCTACACCTTGATGATCAACTCAGTTGCTGCCATTGAAGCTTAAAGAAAACACAAGCGGGTGTGCTTGTATCTGGTGGTGAATCCAAGAAAGAAGGAGTCCGTGGATTCGGAGCTTGCATGTGGTCGTGTCAGTAAGTTCTACTGGTTGGTAGCAATAAGAAGTTGAGCGTGGGGGCTTGTAAGTCTTATTGTATGAACTTCGATTCTTTCAAGATAGTGGATTCAAGTTTACCTTGAGGATAGCTAGGCCAAATCCTCCCCAGGTTTTTACCGGTTTGGTTTCCTGGGTGATCATATCTTGTATTATTTATTTTTCCGCTGCTTTGCTTGATTTGATCTTTATTATTATGATAACCTAGATTTGTTAAATTGGGCTAAGTAACAACTTGACTAATTACCTAGGTTAAATCAATTGTTTTAAGGGGTCTAAAAACCTTCAAGTGGTATCAGAGCGGGTAGCTCTTTTGTTGTTGATCTTTTGATCACTAAGCTGATCCTTGACCCCTGTTGTCATGGAACGCGGAAACTCTCTAGTTATTCCTCCTCACTTTGATAGGACTAATTATGCTTATTGGAAAGTAAGGATGAAAGCATTCCTGAAATTTATTGATGAAAGAGTGTGGAACTTCGTTGAATACAAATGGGAGAAGCCCACTACTCCTATTAGTGAGTGGGAAACTTCTTAAGAAGAAGCAGCTGCATTTAATAGCAATGCTATGAATGCTACCTTTAACACTGTTTCTATGGAGGAATTTAAGAGAATCTCAAATGTTGAGGTTACTCATATTGCTTGGAATATCCTCCAGACTGTGCATGAAGGCACAAAGGCTATCAAAATTAATAAATTGCAACAATTGACTTCTAAATTTGAAAGTATTAGGATGTCTGATGATGAATCTTTTGATGAATTCTATGCTAAATTGAATGACATTGTTAATTCTCCTTTTAACTTGAGTGAAATCTATAATCAACCTAAAATTGTTAGAAAGATTCTTAGATCTTTAACTAAAGATTTTAGACCCAAGGTAACTGTCATTACTGAAAGTAAGGATGTGGACTCCATCCCTGTTGATGAACTTATAGGATCTCTTCAATCTTATGAGTTGGATCTACCCAAAACTACCAAATCCAAATCAATGGCTCTTATGTCAGTTGATGATGTTAAAGGTGGTGGATTTGATGATGAGCTCTTTGCTATAGAGATTGCTTACCTTGCCAAGAACTTTAGAAACTTTCTCAAGAATAGTAACAGAAAGGCAAGAGGCACAAACACTGCTGAACCTAGAAACTTTAGGAGGCATGATCCCACTAAGGTTAACAATAATGATAAACCTAGAGAAAAAGTAGGTCAATCTTCTAATAATTCTTTAGGTTCTTAGTGTTTTGGATGTCAAGGGTATGGTCACATGAAATCTGAATGTCCTACCTATTTGAAGTCTAAGTGTAAGACTATGGTTGTAACCCTTAGTGATGGTGAAGTTTTTGATAATAAGTCTGATTGTGATGAGGATGGAAACTTCATTGCTTTCACCGTTACTGCTGTAGTCGATCAGAGCATATCTGTTGAAGAGAACCCTTCTAATAGGGAACTCTCTGAAGATGCAAATCTTCAAGAGACCTATAATAAACTTTGCAAAGTTGCTGCAAAGGATGCTATGAATGTTGAACTTGGCCTGAAGAAAATTGAATCTTTTGAGTTTGATAAGAAGAATTTGCTTGTTAAACTATTTGATGCTAATGAACTTTTGAACAATGTGAAAACTGAGAATATGCTTTTACTTGATAAAGTTAAATCTTTGGAACTTGATTTATCTGTTGCTAGAACTGCTAGTTCTAAACTTGATCAAATGCTGAGTGTTCAAAAGTCTTCTTCTGACAAATTTGGATTAGGTTATGTTGAAAGCATCTCTGTGTCTACTCCCCATTCCACAAAGTTTGTCCCTTCATCTTCTTCTGAACCTTCTGTGAGTGAGATAGTGAGTGAAACTATCAAACCCCCTGTAAGTGAGGTTGTCAAACCTATAGAAGTTTCATCATCTAGGAAGATTAGGGTTGATATGAAAGAGTCTAAGTCTAAGAAGCCTACCCTATCTAAGGACAAGACACATGATAAGCCTGCATGGGTTTGTCACTTTTATGGAAAGTTTGGACACATACGTCCTAACTGTTACATGCTGCAAGTTGCAAAGAGAGCAAACAAACCAAAAGTACATGTGCCTCAAGCACAAGATCCTATGGTACTTATTGGTGAATTGGTAAAGGCTATAAACCTTTATTCCAATCCTGGAGTTGGTAATCATTCCCATGTGAATAAGAACTCTAATGCTCATGGTGCATCTAAAAGATTTTAGATGCAAAAGACTCGAACTAACTGAGTCTTTCTGACATGGTCCTTGTACTTCATTGCTCTACCCTTTGTGACCATTGTTCTTTTTTTTTTTTTTTCTAGGATTTGCATTGCCTAACATTCATGCATTTCATTCTAGATTTTTTTTTTTTTTTGATAACTTAAAAAAAAAAAAAAAAAAAAAAAAAAAAAAAAAAAGAGAAAAAGGAAGCAAATTTTGTTTTGTACTATTCTTCTTGGTTTTGAGAACAAGGTTGGTCAATTTATTTTCACATAACATGTCTTTTGTACCTTGTTTAGCTTTGATGAGCTTACTTATTGCACTTTACTAGTTGAAACTTTGTAGTGCATGTTGTGTGGGAAAGATGTTTATGGTTTTTGATTACTCTGTCTTAATCTTGAAGTCACATGTTTTTGACTGTCAGACTTGAACTTTTAGAGAAAGGCATAAATAACCATCTCACCACTGTTCACTAGCCAATCATGAACACCTTAGTACATATCATAAGATTTTATGCTCGAGAAAGTGTAGCACATGCACGAAAAGAACATAAGATGAAGCCTCGGTTTAAATTGCTTAATTCTTAAAATTAAAATTGGTGTGTACTATTAGGCTTGATGCCAAACTCACATGACTTAAAATTAGTGTGTGTATATTATGAGGCATAAATTCAAGAAACCTACATGATTGCAAGCTTATGATCTAGGAGATGCGGGAGTTATATGATGTAACTCTTTAGGTGATAGTCTCTTTTAAATTCTTTGTGATGAATTTTGTAGACTTTGTGATTGATTGCTATTCACATATTACCTCACATGTATCTCAAGCTTTTACTAGTTGCAGACACTACACGAGTTACTATTTGCTAAACTTTGTACATGTTATTGTGTGTGTTTATGGTTTGACCAACCAAGTTTTGCAAATACTTTGAATTTTGTGAAAAATTAATTTGTTGCTTGAAAATTTGTGGAGAATGCAAAAAATTTTATTTTTGGAAAATTTGGGCTTAAAATTTTTGTTTTTGAATATCACATCATCACATACTCATGCATTTTGCTCTTAAATTTCAATGCTTTGAGTTGATTTTGGATTTTTTTTCAAAAGGCTGTGTTTTTCCTAAAATTTAGTGAGCCTCTGCCCTTTTCGATCGATCCATTCTATTTTTCGATCAATCGAAATTTTTTAAATATGTTTGAGAGAACCTCTGACTGTTTCAATCGATCAAAACTAATTTTCGATCGATCGAAAATTTTTCAAATTTTTTTATTAAAGTCTATGTCTGTTTCAATCGATCGAGGCTATTTTTCGATCGATCGAAACTCGTGAATCATGTTTTTTTTTAAAAGTCAGATTGGACTTTTTCAAAGTCACTTTTTCAAAACTTTTCAAACTTTCCTCTCTCTCTCCGATTTGGCTAGGCTCCACTAAGGATTTTTTGTCATTTTCCTCCAGAATTTTTGCAAGGTTTTTGTCTCCCAAGGCCGGTAAGACCCTTATACCCTTCCTTTTGCATTGTATTTAATGTTTTCATGCATTTTTCATGCATTGCATTGGGTATTTTCAGAACTATTCATGATTGGGGTTTTTGATGTTTCAAGCCATGTTTTCTGAAATTGATCATTGGGTTTTTGTTCTAGGATGTTATAATCATGATCCTTGTGGTTTAATTTGATCAATTTTGTGGTTTGTGAAAAATTGAAAATTCTAGGGTTTGTAATTGATCCGATTTGGGGATTTTGTTCAAATTAGGTTAAATTGATGAAATTGGCTTGATCAATTGATGTAATTGGTCATTATTTTCTGAAATTTATCTTGTAAGATGATCAATTAGTCAATATCTTTCAAATTGATCAAGTGGTTTTCCAAATTTTGGGGTTTTGTGTTAAAACCTCTATGTTCAAGCCAATTTTGTGAATTTGAACTTATTTGGACTTAATTGTAGTGCATTAGGACATGCATCATGCCATTTAAATTGTTCAAGCATCATATAGATTTTGTTCTATATTTTTTTTGTGCTAACTTGCAGTCTGCCCTTGGTTTTTTCTTTTGTGCTTTTGTTTCTTTGCTTTGTGTTTTGGTCTTTATCCTAGCACCATGCCTAGGAAAACTAGAGCCCATAGGACCCCTTCCACTTCCTCTAAGTCTCCCTCTAGGAGTGAGATGTTTAGGAATGATAAGTGCAGAGAGGCCTTTGATACTTTGAACAGTAAGCGTAAGATTTGGGCTGAACACCCTTGTTAGGAGTTGGATACGAGGTGTTGAGTTCACCATTACCCCTCGGGTAGTGGCTGAGGCTCTTGGGGTTCCGGTTGTTCGGGAGTCTGACTATCCCTATGATGAGTCACCCTCTTTAGATGTTGTCATGTCATACATCACTAGGTCATCTATCCAGTGGGGTTCTGATCCTCGGATCACGTCCACTGAGCTTACCGAGACTGCCTATCTTTTCTTTAGGATAGCGTGTCATTCGTTGTGGCCTATTTCTCACTTCCACACCATCCCTCTAGAGAGATGTGTGTTTTTGTATTCGTTCATTTCTAGAGCGTCTATTAGTTTTCCACATCTGTTCCTCCGTTCTTTGAACGAGGTTCATAGGAGTTCTGCCGTAGGGCATGCACTTATTCATCCTATTTTCATTTATAGGATTTTGCTCTTTTTAGGTCTAGTTGGTTTCCCGTATGGTGAGCCTGTGCATGTCGTTACTCTCATAGGTGCCACCTTTCTTAGATAGAGGGCTGCTCACTTGAGAGTTGCTCCTTCTTGTCCTAGAGGTGAGTCATCTGGTGCTGTTCCCCCTCCTCCCTCTTCTACAGGTGCTGATACTGCTGAGATATCGAGTGCTGCTGTTGCTGCTGATGCTAATGTTCCTCCACCGACTACTTCGGATGATTCAGACATTTGACGTACGTTGGATCATGTCTTGACCGTTCAAGTGGCTCATGGACAGATTTTGGTGGACATGCTCGATGAGATCCGTGCCTTGCGTGCGGAGTTGGCACAATTTAGACCACCTCCCTTTTGATGATGGTGTTTGTTAGTTTAGACCACCTCCCTTTTGATGATGGAGTTTGTTTGCCCTTTGGCATTCCGTCACAAAAAGAGGGAGTACTTTGTAGAGTTTTTGTTTTCAGGGGGAGAGTATTTCTTTGGTTGGAGCTTGTGGAGTTTACATTGTATCTAGGTGCTTCACATTGTATTTTACTTTTTTAGCTCTTACCATGTTTTTTGATGGGATATTCATGTTAGGGGGAGTGAGTATTTTTGTTGGTACTTTATATGTTTCTTGTTTCAAACTGTTTATTGATTTATATTTATGAGTTATTCATCGATATATGTCTTTATTGTGTGTTGTTTGAAATCAAGAATTTAATTTGTTTACTTGTATTGTTTCCATACATGCGGTTATGCATTTTGTTTAGTGTTTCAGGAAGTATACAGGTTGATTCCATTGAGCTGCTGTCTACACTTGCAATTGATGGATAGTAGTTAGGATTGAATTTTTTTTATGAGCATTATTTTTGTAAAGGGCTTTTATTTTGTAAACTTTGAGCTTCTAAGTTGTGTTTTGTCACAGATTGTCAAAGGGGGAGTTTGTTAGGTTTTAAAGACTTAGGATTTAAAGACTTAGGATTTTATGTATTTAGAACTCTAATTTGTATTGTTGGCAAGCCATGATCAAAACAATGTGTTTAGAATTTTTTTAGTCTTGTTCAAAGTTGTGCATTTATGTAAAGTTAGAATCGAGCTTAATGCAGAAAAGATTAATGCATTTCGGCCTGGCTCGATCGATCGAAGCTCGGGCAGAATGTTTTTCTGCAGAATTTTCCAACTCAGCCCTAGTTGTTTTAAAACATTTTTAGGGTTTCTTATTTGTCCTAAGTATAAAAGGCAAACCCTAGCCACGTTTTAGTGTTGCTCATATTGCGGTTTGTGTAAATCTCTTGTGAGATCTAGAGGAGTTTTCCTTTACACAAACTTAGGGTTTTCAAGGAGAAGATTTATTTACACCTTGATGATCAACTCAGTTGTTGCCATTGAAGTTTAAAGAAAACACAAGCGGGTGTGCTTGTATCTAGTGGTGAATGCAAGAAAGAAGGAGTCCGTGGATTCGGAGCTTGCATGTGGTCGTGTCAGTAAGTTCTACTGGTTGGTAGCAATAAGAAGTCGAGCGTGTGGGCTTGTAAGTCTTATTGTATGAATTTCGATTCTTTCAAGATAGTGGATTCAAGTTTACCTTGAAGATAGCTAGGTCAAATCCTCCCCAGGTTTTTACTAGTTTGGTTTCCTGGGTGATCATATCTTGTGTTATTTATTTTTCCGCTGCTTTGCTTGATTTGATCTTTATTATTATGATAACCTATATTTGTTAAATTGGACTAAGTAACAACTTGGCTAATTACCTAGGTTAAATCAATTGTTTTAAGGGGTCTAAAAACCTTCAATTTTCATTTCACAAATGCAGTTGTGCACTTTCCACAATTGCCACGCAATTGGGCAGCAGGAACCTTTAGCTACAAAATATATATACACTTCAAATCTATAAACAAAGGATTTTTTAAATGAATAAGGTAGGGAAGAAGAACAAAAAGAAATCCTAACTAGTTATCAGAAAGAGAATCTACATGACTAAATTGCAAGACAGATGTGGAAAATACCAGACTGGAACACCCAAGGTAAAATGTGGCATACAGTTTCCTTGTAGGATCCAGAAAGACCCTCGATATCTACCATCCGAGAAATTTAAGATGCATTTGCAAGTCACACCAACATTTTTTTTTTTTTTTTTTTGAGAAACACACACACACATATGGGGGAAGGGGAATGAGATAAGGGAATACACTCACACCCCAACACCAAAACTGCATGCAATAGTTAGTATCGCGGAGCAAATACCAACATTGTATATGCAATTTGAATATTGTTGGCTCCACCCCCATATGGTCATGTTGCTAAATCTTGAGCCCATATCATAATCCAGAAACAATGCTTGATCAGTGAAGTTCTGAATCCTCATCCATTCCATCTTCATAAAATTAAGCTCATAAACTTGACATTCTTCCTTCATAATTCCAATTCCGTTCATCAATCCATAAATCATCAAAAGCTGCTCATCATAAGCCAGTAACTGTAGCCCACGGTGCAAATATCCAGTGTTTTTAACTTCCAGCAGGGTTCCGTAAGGCGTAGAATTCAGATTTAGCACCCCAATTTCAGCATAACTAGTTAAAACGTATAACTTACCCATTAAGACAGCTCCATCAACAATCGCCCACGGAGAGGGCCCACGACAGCCATTAAATTTATCACTATAATCATGTACAGTCCAGCTGAGATCTTTGAGTCTAAAAAACTGTAGAGATGGGTACCATATGCAGAAAGCTATGATTACAAACTCCTGCAAAGGCGTAGCCAAAGAAGCAAGGATCAGACGAGAATAAGGATTGGGAGGGCTAGGGAAATGGAGTTCATGTCTTGTAAAAGGATTCAGAAGCCAAATTTGAGAATCTGCCCTTTTTTTATTGTCTTCCATGACCAAGTACCCACGAGTTATCCCAAAACATGATTTGCCATTAAGGTTACGCAATTTTGCCTTGTACAACCTTTGCTCAAAGATGCTATAGAAATAAGAAGCTCTCTTAGCTTGCGTTGATAAGAAGACAAGAAGTGGAGGTTGGGATGCCATAAACTCTTGCCTGTGTGTTGTAACATGTAATCTCCATCCCCGGAAAAACACAGCCAAACATGATATAGTCTATAGCACCTAGCTGCTTTGTTATCAGACGAAGCAAAGCCTCGTGGAGCTCTGACCATGGCCTCAATTTACTATTGTCAACCATCTTTTCCTTCTTACTTCTAGGCTGCCTGAGTTTTATGTCACTGCCCCCTCGCAGCACCATACCTACCTTCCGCACAAAGAGAAAATAATGATTAGATTCTATATGCACAACTAACAAAACATCTAAAGGTTCTACATTTTTTTTTATGACGTGGAAGCTCACCAAGGTAGGGCCTTTGGACCCACCCCTAAGGAATAGACTACCGATGCACAATAGTTAAAAATACAATAATATGCTGCTAACCCCATGGAGAGGTGCCAATCGAGATACTACAAGGCTCTTAGCAAGTTTCTACATTTATATTCGTATGTTATTGTTTCTAACCCATCCACATGACATGATTGCAAGAAATTTATATTTAACAGCATATTATGTTAGACTTGGGCCAAAGTTCATCTTAGAAGATGTCAACCACAATATCACCACCTCTATCAGACAAAACTTACTTCAAAAACCATAAATAACATAACCAATGAAGTGAAAAATTACACACATATAAAGAAAACATGCTAATAAAATTTATTGTCAAGCTGCATTTTTCTTTTTAGGCACAACTGCAAAAATATCACAAGAAGACCAGAGACCAGCATAGATTTTATTCATTCTTACATCTCTTCAAACGTATGGTAATCATGTTCTATACATAAATACACAAACATATTCTACAATATCCACATAAAACCCATATTAAATATGATGACAGACTGTGGGAACTGAAGAAAAGTGAGTGACAACTTTAATCCAACAAAAGCATAACTCACCAGCCAACCACTGCTCTGAGATAAGTCCTTCACACAAGAAATATAATATATGATTCAAACTTTTCTTCCTAGTTTTTTTTTTTTTTTCATTAAAAAAAATAAACTGATATTAAAAATATTGAAATATTATATATATATTTGGAAAAGTAAAATACCTGCTTCAAAGTCCAAGCTAGACTTAACCTTAAGGTTTTGCTTTAAACGGGTGGCATCGTGGGTGGATTTAGCAGTGCAATTGGGAAGGCTTTTAGGTGATGGGAGTACATGAATACGCTGCAATGAGAAGAGAAAACTTTAGGCACGAATAGGATATCTCACTCCACCAAGTCCAACGATATAATTGCTAATAAGTGGAGAGAAATTTTTGCTTTTGATTGACTCCATAGACTTGCAAACATAAGTAGATACTATATGCCTATATCTAGATACTATTGATTGATTAATAAAATTTACATAGTTTGGAGAATTCCGGTTAGTTCAACAGATAAAATTTCTTATTGTTTAGTTTTGAACTATGACATGGTTTGGGAAATTTCAGTTAACTCAATTGATAATATTTCTTATTAGTTTAGTTTTGACCAGTGACATGGTTTGGAGAACTCTTTTTTGAGAGAATGGTTTGGAAAACTCTAGTTAGCTCAAAAGATAAAATTGATAAAAAATTATATTAGTTTAGTTTTGACCAAAATTTCTTATTAGCTTAGTTTTGACCAGTAACATGGTTTGGAGAACTCTAGTCAGCTCAAAAGATAAAATTGATAAAATTTCTTATTAGTTTAGTTTTGACCAGTGACATGATTTGGGAATTCCAGTTAGCTCAAAAGAGAAAATTTCTAACTAGTTTAGTTTTGATTAGTGATATAATCTGAGAAATTCTAGTTAGTTCAACTAATAAAATTTCTTATTAGTTTAGTTTTGACCAATGAAATAGTAAGTAAAATTCTAATTTAGTGATATATTACTTATACAACAAGTATATTTGTGTGACATCCAAGAGTTGCGTATCATTACCTAGTTTCTTCTTAAACCATTAGAGGGCGTAGGGAGGGGCACCTGGTTTTTCAAATTCTCCCCCTCCCCCTCTATTTATCAAATTTTTTTTTTTTAAATTATGTCGAAATTATATTTAATAGCATCTTCATTTAAAATATTTATATGTACAAACACTCATTTAAAGTAGTAGTTACTCTTTTTTTTTTTTTTAATCTTTTAATATTCTCTATTTTACCATACATAACTCATTAATTTTAGGATAATTTAAAGTTAAACCATATATTCATAATATATATAGTAAAAACTCTTTTTCTTTTCAAAAAACAAACTATTTTTTATTTTGCATTTAGAGAGTTAGGGATGTTTGTATTTTTAGTGTTGGCCAATACCGATCCATTCAATCTATTTCAGTCTGATTCATTTTGGTGATGCTTTAAGAGGAGAGGTTTGTATTGAAAGAGGGGCTGCTTCATTGACAGTTATGTCACATTATTATTATAATTTTGATAGGTTCTTGATAAAATTACATTTTCTTATGTTATTAAAGTCTTGAATTTTTTTGGGGGGCTATAAGTGATGTATTTACTTAGGTCGACGTTCAAGATGTATAAAGGACAAACCATTTGTAAGGAGTACTAAAAACAAATTCTAACAATATATTACATTATTTATAAAATATCTTACTTTATATAATAATTGAATGTAAAATGCATTATGTTTCCTTTAAAAACAAAAAACCTACAAAATTTAAAATATTTTCAAATAACAAATATATATATAACTTAATTTAGAAAATCTAATATATTGTATTAACTATACTTTTTTAGAAAATAATCACTTCATTTTAAGAAGGGTTTGAGATTAACACTAATAAGTTTTATCAACTATTTTCATTTTTCACTTAACCAAAAAAAAATTGTCAAATTTTTCCTGCAACTAGTATTAAAATTATTACATCAAATTCTTGTAAATTAGAGGAAAAAAAAATTTTTGATTAGTTTTACAATGATCTATTTGTTCTTGAAATTAAAAATCCCCACACATTTTGGTGTTCTGGTCACATTTTATGCTTAGTTTTCAAGAGCCTTATATCTCAATTGACGCCTCCTAATGACCCAAGTTCAAATCTCTCCTCTATCATTGTAACTATCAAATTATAATAAATTAAAATTTAAAAAAACAACAACAACAACAAGTTCTTTGAGGGATTGGCAGATTCTTGTTCAAACTTCATTAATTTTATTAGAAAACTAATAATCAAACCAGTACCAATAACAATGGTAGTAGAAGTGACAATGATAATTACCTATTAAAAAAAATATGAGAGGAAAAAAATTTGCTGAGAGAAGAGATTAACCATTTGTTAGATTTTCATCTCACAAAAGAAATTGTGTAGTATGTACAGGTTTAAGAGACACAAAAGTGGGTAGCAGCCAGCAGGAAACTCCAGCTACACTCATTGCAGATTATTCTTTTCAATTATTGTAAACCATCAAAAGGTTCAAACTTTCAAGGTCATAAATAAAGAACATGAAGAGAGAAAAAAAAAAAAATATATATATATATATATATATAACAACTCGAAGTCTTGGCCAAATAATTGTTTCAATAGAAAACGTGTGTGGAAGATGAAGCAGAAGAGCCCTAACTAGTCATCAGAGAGAGAATCCACACTGCAAGACAGATGTGGAAAATACCAGAATGTGTTAAATTGAGAAGCACTTGGCATACTTCCCAGCATGATCAATTGAGACATGGAATCTCTACCATCCAAGAAATGTGATGTGTATAGGCCAGATCCAGATCCAATTGAGCTATGTGAAAAATCCTGAGCTCTGTGGAAAATCAAAAAACAATGCTTGATCTCCGAAGTTCTGCATCTTCACCCATTTCATTGTTGAAAAATTTAACTCATAAACTTTATGGTTTCTGCATGAAATTGCATAAATCATCAGGTGCTGTTCACCAGAAACCAGAAACCGCCAGATTCCACGTTTCAACTTTGCATTGCGATTTACTTTCAGCAGGGTCACATAAGGATGAGAATTCAGATTTAGTACCCCAATTTCAGCATGAGTGGTTGTAACATATATCTTTCCCTTAAAGACAACTCCATCAATAATTTTCCAATGATTGTTTTCTTGACTTTCATCAAATTTGCCACTATAATCATATACGGTCCAATTGATATCTGTGGATCTACAGAACTGTAAATATGGGCACCATGTGGAAAATGCTATGAGTACATACTGTGGCAAAGGCATAGCTAAAGAAGCTAGGATGACACGACAAAATTGTTTGGGAGGTCTTGGGAAATAGAGTTCATGTCCTGTAAAAGGATTCAGAAGCCAAATTTGGGAATCTGCAGTACAGTACTTGTCCTCCAAGACAAAGTACCCACAGGCCACAAGTGATCCCAGAACATGATTTTTCAGTAACACTGGGAAATATTTTCATGTACAACCTTTGATCAAATAAGCTATAGAAGTAAGCTATCCTAGCATTCTTTGATAAGAAGAGAGCAAGTGGAGGTTGGGATGCCATAAACTCTTTCTGTATTCTACAACAAATGACCTCCATGTACTACAGACACAACCAAACATAAGAAACTCTATAGCACTTAGCGGCTTCGTAATCAGATCAAGCAAAGTGCCAGGGAGCTCCGACCATGGCCTCCAATTATTATTGTCAGCCATATTTTTCTTCTCACTTAGAGGCCCCTGGAGATTTATGTCACTGATGCCTACCATGCCTACCTACCCACGAAAAGAAAATATAGATCAGATCCGATCTATGATACTAAACAAACATCTAACAATACCTACTTTCATAATATGCCAACTAGTTTGAGTGTTTAGGTATGTAAATGGCTTAATGTATATAAGCCATTGCTCATATACAAAATACTAGAATAACAATATGCATTACAATGTGCAAATCTATGCCACAATAAAGAGTGGATCCTTGGCCATTGCCACATCAACACTATGGTTCACTCACCTGTCAATGAAGAACATAAATATTTACATATACAATATAGGAAAGTTGAGGGCGCAGCCAGTAGGCATAATCATCTTTGCTTCTTTAATGGCTACACTTGGTATGTTACAGTGCCCTCACCTGCCTTAGATTTCCATTGATGCTTAATATATAGGAACTTGATCATAATATATATAAATGATAAAAAAATGTTTACAAATTCTCCTAATTAGTGAAATATTGTATACAAACTAAAAGAAAAGAAAAAAACATGGAACTATATATTTTTTGAATTCTTCTAATTATTGTTTCTGGATATATAGTTGGACCAGAATAACAGCATTTAGCACTTCTGTCTGTCAAGACTTACTTCAACCACCATCATCAAATACATAATCAAGAAAGTGCAAAATGACACGCATATTTCAGATATTCAAAACATGCTTTGAAGTACAAGTCATAATATAACTTAAAGCAAAAACTTAAATCCAAGGCTGTTCTGTTCATTATTTAATTTTCATTTAGTTTTCCTATGGTTTCTCAGTCGCCAAGCAAAAGGAAAGCCCATAAAAAATCTGACATTAAAAAGTTAAAAAAGAAAGAAAGAAAAAGTTAAGTACCTGGTTCGAACTTCTTTGTAAAACCAAACGATCACCTTATTTAACATTTTGGAGTGACGATGATCATGTTGTTTTAAACGAGAGCAACGCCATAAACATATATAAATTTCAAAACTTATTTCATGCGATGATAAAGTAATATAATAAGTTGTAATTAGTGCAATATCAATTTTATACTATCATTGTCAATTTTTTTGGGTCACTAAACTTATCGGCAATGAGATACATACTATTTGTTAAATAGTAAATTACAGATAATGCTAAATTTACCTCATCTATATATATATATATATATCATATCATATTATATATAATAAAAGTTGGGTTTAGACGTTGTGGCTACGCCACATGGCTTCACCAAATTGCAGAAATTTTAATCGATTTTTGAACAATAAATATAATTTTTTCATGCTCTTATCTTTTTCTCCTAACATTTCTAAGTTGATAAAAATTTTATTTTAAAATCACTTCTTTAAATAAAGTTTGATAGACACAAAAACTCAATAATTTAATATAAACTTAACTTCTTCTCATCCATTAAGAAAAAATATATATATTCTTAAGCTTCACACTTTCATGAATTTATATATATATATATATATATTGTTCTTATCTTTTTAAACTACAGGATTTTTATTTTTTAGATTTAAAAAAAAAATAGATATATTTTTTTTTGTTCTTATCTTCTTCTCCTATAATTTTTTTTTATTTAAAATTTCAACTTCACACTTTCATAAATTTTTACTACACGTAAAAAAATTGAAAAATTTTGTTTAGATTTTAAAAATTGCAATATTTTGGATAAAGTAGAAGTTTAGTTATTATTATCAACTTAAACTCTAATCCTTAATCAATTTTTAGGTCGTACACGAAATCTTAATCAACCATTGAATGCTTATCAATTTTATTTAAATTACCATTCATTTGTAGTTTTGTACTATAATTCATTAAAATAAAAATGTCTATCCTTATTAGTACTTTCTTTCTTTATACTAATATGAAATTCTATCCATATTTATCCAATAAAAATGATCGAAGGAGATTTAGTTTAAGTATAAATCATCTAAATTCAAACTTTATCGGATTAAGAAGTTACCTCCTTATAAAAACAAAGATTTAAAATCTTATCTCACTCTAAAATACAATACAGGTATTATTTTGTTTTGCTGTGTTTCTCTCTTTACTTTTTGTTTTTTTTTGGCTTTAATAATGTTGGTGTGGTAATGCTTTTCATGAGTACTTATTTTTGATGTTGCAGCTTTCATAATAGAAAAGTGCTATGTTTCTCCTCTCTTCCCTACCTACAACCTTGCAAGTAATTTTTTTTTTCTTTCATCAAATTGAATAGATTTTGTGTATTTGTTGCCTTTTTATTATATATAATATGATTTTTACCAACAAGTTTTATAAATAGGCTGAAATTCTATGTTTGATCACACCTTTTAGTATTTTTTTTAGAAGTCAATATAGCAAGCAACATATTTTTATTTTTTAATTTCTTATAACATGATTATTTGTTACTGACATCAATATTTTATAATGGATTTAATTTGTTATGGCTTTTGTTTGGTGTTTTGTTCTATGTAATCTATATTCTTTAATTAAAAGAAATTTTTTTTGTCAAACATGAAATTGGATACGAGAGAATCCATCCGTCCAAATTTCTATGTAAGTCCATCTTTACTTAACTTCGGGTTTTTTTTTAAGCTAAAAAAATTGGATATTTTTTCATTAATGAATTAAGGTTTTGGCTTAATTTTGTTTTCAACCGCTTCAATTATTGAATTCATTATTTTTTTTCATGTGTAATATTAATATCTATTTTTTTATGATAAAAAAAATATATATGTATTCTTAAAGGCTAAAACACAATACAATTACAAACATTACTTTAAGTTAGGGTGTTATATTTATTTATTAGTAAGTTGGAATGTTACATTAAGTTAGAGTATTATATTTTTATTCATTATTAATTTAGAATGTTACATGTGGATACATATACTAGTTTAGGGTTGATATAACTTATAATCATTTGAATGAAATCAACACTAAAACAAATTATTTAAATATCAAAATAAGAAATAAAAATTAAATTTCTTTTAAGTGTACAAGTACAATTTATTTTTTAATCTTAAATTTTAAATTAATTCTTTTTTTATTTGTTATTAAATCATATTATATCATATTATATATAATACAAATTGGGCTTAAACGCCGTTATTGCGCCCCGTGACTTCACGAAATTGTAGAAATTTTATTAAATTTTTAAAGAACTAAAAAAGAATAGTATACTAGCTACCAGGACTCTAATTTGTTCTTATCATTAAATAAAATTAGATTAACATTATTTTTTATTTGTTAGGATATATTTCTTAAATTAAGGGATAATATTTAACATACAAAAATTTAATTTAGATAATATTTATCATCTAATTAACTTTATTTTTTTATTTGTTAGGATATATTTCTTAAATTAGGGGATAATATTTAACATACAAAAATTTAATTTAGATAATATTTATTATCTAAATTTTCAAAATTTTAATATTACTAAATTAATATTATTTTATCAGAATATCAAGCTACAAAACTTGATTATTAAGGGATAAACACAATCCAAACTCTTCAAGAGGTGATTAATATAAATCTATCCCAAGAAACAGTATATATCTCCATTAATTTGATAATCTCTATCTATCCCAAAAAATAATATATATCTCCATTAATTTGATAATTTATTAATATATATATATCAAAATTCCTTATAGCTATTAACCACTATCTCTTTCTCTTTTTTTTTTTTTAATTTTTAATTTTTTATATGTTACGTTATGTTGAATCAACTCTTTTTTCTTTTTTCTTTTTTCATTCTATTCATATGAATTTTTTTAATTCCAATTTTTATGGGATAAAAACAAACAAATTGATTAGATATCTTTAATTTTAATAAGATTTAAATGAATTATATTTCAAATGGAACTCTACCAATATATATAACCCTATATATCCTTTTTGGAGTGAAACTTATTTCAATATGTGAATGCCTAAATCTCATGACAATGCAGGTATGTATTCTTTATTCTTTTATTATTATTATTTTTATTTTGTTTATTGTCTTTGGTGTTATTATTGGTTTTTTTTTTCTTCATGTAATTTTAATCAATGAATTCAAAATATTCGAAAACATTGTCAAGTTTCTAAAGGCTCCTTCTTTGTTTTTGTATTTTGTTTTTATTAAATTGATTAGGTTTTGTGTATTGGTTGCCTTTTGTTTAAACTAATCTTCTTAGCTCTGATCTAATTTATATGCTTAGGGTTAGGGTCTTAGAATTAATGATTAAATATGGTTAGAATTAATAGATTAATTTTAACAATTTTCTTATTTGATTTTTATGTTACATCAAATTATCAAGATGTTTTACACGTGTATTCTTGAATTATCAACTTTAATTTTAATTTATAATATTATCAAGATTATATTAATTTTAGATTTATCAATTGTTTAGTACTTTTTTAAAATAATTATCAATTTAAAATTTAATTTGGAATTATCAATTTAATTTAGTTTTAGGAAGAAATCTTACCCCTTATTTTAGTGAGATAATTATTTACACTTGATAATTTTTTCTTTTATCTTTATTGAATATATTAAAATATATAATTATTTATACATTTATTTTATAAGCTTTTTCATCAAACCGTGCAACGCACGGGCCTATAACTAGTATATATATATAACCAAAACCTTTAAAACTCTCACAATTTTCCACGTCAGCACAATATTTAAATAAAATTATCATTTTATTTTTGTTTAGTCTATATATATATATATATATATTATTTTTATTATTATCTATATTATTATTATTATTATTATTATTATTATTATTATTATATATAAAACCAAAGCCTTTGACCTCTCCACAATTTTCCACATCAGCATTATTTAAATAAAAAAATAAAAAACAAAAAATCAGTAAAAAAAATTACATAACCTACTAAAACACTACTAATCACACGTTTAAACATCTTTGCAACTCTGTTACCTATCCTACTAAAACACTACTAATCCAAAAAGTATATTGAAGGTTTTAACGTATGAGCCGTACTTTGTTCTCTATTTTCTTTTCTTATATATAAAACCGAAGCCTTTGACCTCTCCACAATTTTCCACATCAGCATTATTTAAATAAAAAAATAAAAAACAAAAAATCAGTAAAAAAAATTACATAACCTACTAAAACACTACTAATCACACGTTTAAACCTCTTTGCAACTCTGTTACCTATCCTACTAAAACACTACTAATCCAGAAAGTATATTGAAGGTTTTAACATATCAGCCGTACTTTGTTCTCTATTTTCTTTTCTGTTTTTCTAACAAATACAATCAACAAGAAAAACGATTGATCTAATATTGTTTGACATGGAAGATTTTTCATAGTATCACAAGAGGTTTGCAATTCTGTTCTCTAACACATAATTTTGTTGGGCACAATCCTACACTCCATGGCTGCATTGCATTTTTTATGCTTCAAGGCGTGGATGGAAGAGTACTAAGGTGTTTAAATTGGGTTTGTTGATTTACTTTTGATATTGAGTTAAAGTTGTAACGCCTACAGTTCCTTCTCCCTCCCGTATTTGTGTTAATCCTTCCTTGCAACATCAAAGGTTCTATTCTTAATTTTTATTCTTCCATTCAGTTTTGTTTAGATTTAATCTTCTCAATTTTTGTTCTAGAGATTGGGCCTCCTGCCAAAAATAAATTCAAGCAAGGTTAAAGGTATGCTAATTTACAATTAAAATTTTCCAATTTCTTGTGTTTGGATTGTCAATTTTTGTTTTCTGGTTAGAATTTTTTCTTGCTTGGCAAATTTTTTTTACTGTATTTGAAAAAAGAAAGTTCCTTTTAGGGTTTAATCTAATTTAGAATTGTAGATTCTCACATTGTTTAACTTATGTTTGTTCCTCTTCTTGGCATTTGTGAATTAAAGATTTGAAAAAAAAAAAAAAAAGTCTGTAGCTGATATTGGATTATTATGTGATTTTGTTTGTGTGCATCTATATTTTTATATTATAACCAAGTTTCATTGATTATTGTTGATAAGTTTTGGTTTTGGGAGAAAAAAATTTCTATTATAGTTCTTTTTTTTAGACTTCAAATCCTACATGAAGCAAAAGTCTCTAAAAAACCAAGAAAACAAACACATCTTCGATATTGTTCTCTCGCTGCCACAATACATTGGCTCCACTATTGCCATAGCTATTTTCACTAGGGGTAACCAATCTTTTTGTTATATTTCTCTATTGTGAAGTCATATATTCTTTTGTTTTGTTTCAATAATTTCTAGGTTCTAAATCATCTAATTTATTATTATTATTATTTTTGGACTTTTGGAAATTTCAACATTTGATTCTTTGATTTCTCACTTTTTTTTTTTTTTTTGGCAAGATCTAAAATTGTCTAACAGATTTCAACAACTATATCCACAAATTATTCTTTTGAAGGTAACTCATCTTTCTCTATATTTCTTTGTTGTGTAATCACATAGATATATATGTGTTTTGTTTTGTTTCAATAATTTTTAGGCTCAGAATATTCAGATTCTTTAATTATTATTATTTTTTTGGCTTTTTGAACATTTTAACATTTGAATTTTTGGGTTCATTTTTTTTCTATAACTGTATTTGTCAACTATATAGCCATGGATTAGTCTTTTGATAATAGCCACATCTTTCTCTTATATTTCTTTGTTGTGTGATCAAATATTTTCATTATGCTTTAATAATTTCAGCTTTGAATCTTATACATGATACATTTTACATTTATGCAAGATTTTCCCGTGCATTGCACGAGTTAGCGGCTAGTTATTATATATAATTGAAACTTTTGAAACTCTCACAATTTTTCACGTCAGCATAATATTTAAATAAAATTATCATTTTACTTTCGTTTCATAATTTTCTATGTCAGAAAAATATTTAAATAAAATTATCATTTTATTTTTGTTTAGTCTAAACTTAATAAGAAGTGAAACTCTATCTCTTTAACAAATCCAACTTAAACTCAAACTCAAACATTAATAATTTATCTCCAAATTTATGAGGTTAATCATGATTTGTCCCTCTATTTTTCCAATTTATGGCCATCAAATGATAAACAAATATAAATGGTTATGAGGAAACAAAAAAACTAGCATATTTAGATTTTGTTACAAATCAAGTTTGTATAGAATATAGGGGTCCGATTAATGTGTGCCCTAAGGGCACAAATTAAGTCATCTATTTTTGGAAATATTTTCTCGGAAATTGAAAAAGTTGTCAATACTTTTTCAATTCCCAAAAAAAGTTTCTTCAAAAATAGTTAGTTATTGTGTGTCCTTATAACACACATTAGCAAAATCCTATAATGTTTATTGTAGTTTATATGCAACACTTGGCACTATTTTCCACAAATAGCACACAGCGTAGGTAAGAAGCAAAGTAGGTGTACTTACTGTTGCCATATCATCTGTGAAGTACACATCGTGACTCCCTTGCAAATAAGGAAATGGATCAACCAACCAAACCGTCTCAACATCATTGTATATTAAATATATCCCTCTTAAATTCAAACTCATCATTATCATTTTTTTTTTCTGAGCAACAACGTTGCTCCTTTTTTATTTTTTGCTTTTTCTTTTTCTTTTTCTGGGCAATCACATTGCGAGTTGTCACTTTTTTTTTCTTTTTTTTCTTGGGCATTAACATTGCCTCTTTTTTTTCTATTTTTTTTTTCTTTTGATTTTTTAGGGCTTGGGCGTAATAGTTTATTTTTATTTTTACTGGATATGATTTTTTTTGGAACATGTTTTTTTATTTTTATAAAAAATTTTGGGTGATTGCTCTTTTTTGTGCGGTTATTTGTCACTTTTTTTAATTTGGCATTATTCTTTAACAAGGGTATATGAGTAAATTTATTCAAACTCATTTTTTCTATCCCTCCACTTTTCCACTCCCAACCAAACAGAAAGAAGAGAAAATAAAATCTTTTCTATTCTCTCACTTTTCTATCCTCTCACAATTTTCGATTCTCCCACTTTTTCACCCCTCCAACCAAATGGACCCTTAAATTAGCCTTTTCTTTGTGTAGCATCCTGTTAAAGTAGCCCTTTCTTTACCAAATGTGTAGCTACTCAAGGATGTTCGCTTCAACCTCCATGCTTTTTTAATAACAAATCAAGAAAAAAATTAGATTCTAAAGGAATGAAAGGATATGAGCGCAGCGTCAATTTGTCATGCAAAGTAAACACTCAAGTCCCAACGACTTTTTATAATAGTACTACCGTATATTAATAGTCTTAGTAGTTCATAACTTCAAGAGGTTGATTTAGTTATTTCTAAGGTTTCATGATCTATATTAGATTTTAGGTTTGAAATCTCTTACTAGCATCTAGGGTCACCCCCAAAGAATTTCTCTTTGTAATAACTTGATGTGTGTGAGACAACGGGACTTCACATGTCTAAAGAAATAGTCAAATACTCGAAGAAATCTAAATATCCTTGTTTCTAAAAAAATAATAATTATTATTATAATGATTCTAAAAATAAAAAAATAGTCTTCGACATAATCATAGAAGATTATTCATTACAACATGCAAAACTTTTATTTATCACCCCAAATCACAAACATAAGCCACCAGAGAGTGACAGTTGAGAGCACATCTCATACTCAATTCTTTTAGAGGTAATTACAGTAAATTCACTTGTGATTAGGCCCAAATTCACATTACTTACCCGTGGTTTGAAAAGTGCCACTTTACCCACTTGAGGTTAGCTCCGTTTGTACACTTGTTAAAAATGGGGTAAATATGTATTTTTGCTCCCCCCTTTTATATCTATTGCCTTCCAAAAGAGAGAAAAAAAAAAAAAAAAAAAAAAAAAAAAAAAAAAGGAAAAAAAAAAAAAAAAAATGAAATTTTTAAAATTTTATGACTTGGCTCATGAACTCTAATAGAGCTCAAAATGTATCTATAACTCTCATAAGAAAAGAACCCAAAAGGCAAAATTTACTTACTACTATATCCATTATTTTTTCATATTTCATTTCATTTCTTTTTAAAGAGCTTTTGGATGAAATTATAATGATTCCATTTTCATCCAAACAAAAGTGTGGGGCCCGAAATCTGAGGTCCCAGCCCACTTGGTGTTAAGGGCCCAAAACCCAGTCCAATAAGCCCTGCTGCTGAGGATGCTCAATGAAAGCTCCTTGAAGGCCCAAGGATGTGGCCAAGGACGACCTCACGTCCAACATCTCACAAAAACGCCTGAAGAAAAGGACAAATTCGGTACAAGAGCAGTACAACGGAGAAAGCTGCCAACACCCTAATGCGGAGCCCAGCGCCTGACAAGCCTATACTCATACCATGCTATCCAGCTTTTCCCAACCACTCTGACGTATGGATTGATAAGACGAGTAACTGCCCCAAACAAGGAAAAACGGACACGTAGGTGAAGAACGGGAGGGGAATACTAGTATAAAAGGGAAAGAAAGCTGAGACAAAAGGAGGGGCTCCTGAGACCAGATCCAAGGAACCAAACCCTTAAAGTTATATCGATGTAAAGCCTAGCTATTCCGGTCAAACCCACTTTTGTATGAGTTCCTAGACAATCAGGACCAGACCGCTGCCCGGCGACTAAGGGCTAGCTGTTGTGAAATTTTAAAATACTCGCAAGTGTACGAACCGTACCGAAGTATAGTTGGACAAGAACGAGGTCGAACCCACAGAGACTTGTATGAATGTAGGAAAATTAATTAAATCTCAACCAAATTAATCCTAATCTAGTTTAAATAAAAATTGGTTGGTTACAATAATATAAACTAAGCAATTAATAAAATTAAGCAAATAGTTAAACTAAGAAAAATATATAAAGTAATAAAAAGATGTAAACAATCAAGAGAAAGGAATTAAGGTTTTGGAATCTGCCTTGTAAGTCATATTAGCATATATTTATGATCATTAATTTTTCCCAACTCACTACATGATAATCTAGAAATCAATCTTGTTATCATGGAAAATATCATCATTTAAACCCTTATTTTAAAAATCAAAAGCATGTTCTTCTTCGCTTCTTAAGTATAAAATCAAATCATAAATTGTATCTATAGTCAAACAAATCACAAGATATATCCGATTTTATAATCAAGAATTAATAAACCAAGCATTCAATTAATTAAGACAAATCCTAAATCATTAGAAAAACATGATTGAACTCATATCTAGAATCTCATCTTAGTCAATTGATATGAAGCAAGAACAATTTAAATCATTAAAGAACAATTATTGTGAGAAAAATCAAATCACATAAATATTACTAATAATCCTTAACAAGGTTTCATCCTCAACCCTAATTATAAATTTAGCTACTCATAGTAATTAAAAGAAAACATAAAAATGAAATACTAATCATTAAACTAAACAAATAGAATAGAGAAAGAAATAGTCACAGTGCTAGAGAAAAGCCATAGACAAAAAGAACACGTTCTGCTCCTACGCACCAGTCCTAGCCGCAGCCTCTATATGTTCAGTCCTCAGCCCTACCACTCCTCTACGAATTTTGCCCTAAAGAGCCCTTAAATAGATCAAGGAATCCTATTACAAGTTGAATTCTCGTTTGGAGAAAATCCCAGATTTTTAGGCTTCACTTAACCGACTATTTTGGCCCATTTAACGTCAGAATTTGGACATTTGGTAAACTACAAAGTTGTAGCCCTTTAAGTTAACGTTCCAGCCCAACTTGAATCATCTCGATTGGACATCTGAGCCGAAAGTTATGCCAAAAATACTAACTGATGTGCAGTCTGGAATCCTAATCCGAATTGGACTTGGATTTGGTGCAAATTTCCTTTGATTCCTTACTCCAATTGGACTTAAATTTCATTGGGTTGGTCTTTTCTTGAATTCATGCATTTCTGGATGTAATTTGGCTTGATTCAATTGGCCTAGCCCACTTTGCATGTAAAACCCTTGTTACCTACAACACAAAGATATTATATAATTAGTCACAAAATAACATAAAAGTAAGGCTAAATATGTAGATATGTGAGTACTTTATTGTATATATTTCATGCACATCAAATACCCCCAAACCTACATTTTGCTAGTCCTCGAGCAAAACAGATAAAGAGTAAAACAAAACAAAGAAATTAAAAAACAAAGAAAAAGGAAATCCTAACTAATCCACTTTCGCTGGAATTTTCGATTGCATTTAGCGTATGCAACAAGCCTTTAAACCCCTAGCTTACACTAGTGGACGAGTTGTAGTCTCGTGAGGGTTTGCAGGGAATATACCCACAAAATTCTGAGAATGAATACTAAAAAAAATAAATAAATAAACAAAACAAAGAAAATCAAAATTTTTTTTTTTTTTCAATTGCCTTTTGCAAAGCGGATTAGTTCAAGTTCAAAAACACTATAAATGCTAAAGAAATTTCTCATGCCATCAAAACTCAATGTGAGTGAAAAGTGGTAGCCAACCTAAACATACTCTTAGTTTTAGAATAAACTTGACTCGAATCTCTATTTGAAAGTATGTTTCAACTCAAATCTTTCCGGTGTTATCACTCAACAATTGAAATCACTCTGAAATGGGGTGTAACACTCTCAACAATATATGTGAGCGGAATAATGTAAGTAAAATCAAATACCTCACATATAAATCCCATGAAAAACGCTTAATCAAGAAAGAACAAGTAGTCTCATGAAAGGATGCCAAAAAGAATTTATACCACACCTTTTTCTTCTCAGTCATATCAATATCTGAACTACACAATCTTCAAGATCAAATAAGGACTTTATTGGGACGTAATGTAAGGTAAAAGTAAAGGGAATGAAATAAAAATGGGTGAAGGTAAATATAAGAAGTGTTTCAAGATTCGTCGGAATGTCAACTCTTTTTGGAATTTTCATTCAGCATTTTTTTTTTTTTTTCAACTCTTCTTCTTCAAAGTAGTACTTCTTCCTTACATTTCACTTCTCAAAATTTGATGAGAACCTTTTTTATTTTCTTCTTTTTGACACTTTTCCCTTCTTCTTTTTTCTTCTCTTCTCTTTTCAATTCTTTTTCTTTTTTTTTTTTCTTTGAATTTTTCTTTCTTTCTTTGAATTCTCTTACACACCACCACATTGAACACAAATTGATCAAATTCAATCTTGAAACACTATGGATAAGGGCTTTAAGAAAGAAAGGCTAATTAAAAGGCTCAACGGGGTGACTAGCGATAATGTATCAAAAAAAAAGAAAAAGAAAAATACATATATGGCTCAAAGTAGACAAAAATGGCCTAATCTCATCTCTCAAAGACTAGTACAGTTCATTCAACATCAATGACTTCAAAAGATTAAAGTGTGGCATAAAATCATATATATTTTTTTTTTCTTGGCCAAAAGAAAAAAACAATGAGACTACAACAAGGGAAATATGTTATGCACTTCCAAATGAATTTTAAGATTAGAAACAATAAATAACCCTCCAAAAATAATGATTGGCTCAAAACTCACAGGGGTTACAGTCTCCACATTATTATCATCAAGATTTTCTAATCATTTTTATCCTTCAACAACAAGTTGTGTCTGAGTGGCTACGTGCATGTGCAATGAATTGAGCATGAAAGCAATGAAATTCTTTAAGCAAGAGTAGTATAATGAACTCAAAACATAAACCTCAAGCTAGGCAAAATTTTTTTTTTTTTTTTTTTTTTTTTTTTTTTAACACATCTAAACAAAACAAAACCAAAAGATAGAAATCTATATAAATCCCCCCCAAACCTAAACCAAACATTGTCCTCAATGTTAAAAATGATACTCTCAAATATATGTCTTGAATGAAAAGAGAGCAAAATATAAATATGCAACATGAGAAAATCAAGTAGGAAAAGTAAGGTAAGGAGAAGGAGGAGACGTACCTTAATCAAGCTGATTGTTATAAATTTTAATTTCTGTCACATATCAGCTAGAACAAAAGAAAATAAAATGAAACAAGAAAATAAACACAAAGATTAATCTAAAATCAGAAAATAAAAAAGAATTTTTTTTTTTTTTTTTTTTTTTTTTTTTGCAAAAAGATTTAACACAACTAGAGATCAATCCTGATAAACAGGACCATCCAAACCCAAACAACACCATGGAGATAAATAATTCATATTATGAATGGACTAGTCCAATGATATTGTAACTTACCTGGGTCAAAAACATGTTGAGAAGCTATTGCAGTGTCTTCCAAGTGAATTCTTTGCATAACCACAGAAGCACTAATACCCTTAATATCAGCAATTTTCCAACCTATAGCTTCCTTATGCTCTTGAAGCATACTTATCAATTGGTGTTCCCAAAAGTCACCCAACTTTGGTGGTTCTACAATAGATGGGAATGGGGATGAAGAAAGTGGAAGAGGGATCACTTTTGGCTGCCAGCTATCAATACTTAAGAGAGGAATAGAATCCAACAATGCATTGACTTCCTTAATTGATTTTTCAGTATCCAAATTGCAATCAAAACGGGTTAAGCAAGCATTTGGGGGATCCTCACAACTTGATTGTAGGAAAGTATCATGGACTAGGCTCCCAATCATGTTAACCTCACATATATCCTCATTGTCTAGTACTTGCTTACTTATGTCAAAAATATTAAGCTCAACAGTCATATTCCCAAAAGAAATCTTCATCACACCACTCCGACAATTGATCAAAGCATTGGATGTGGCTAAGAAAGGGCGACCCAAAATGACATGGATTTGTGTACTGGCATTTAGAGCTGGCTCAGTGTCTAACACAACAAAATCAACAGGAAAATAGAATGCGTCCACCTTAATCAACACATCCTCAATAATACCTCTAGGGATTTTCACAGACCTATCAGCTAATTGAAGTGTCATGGTTGTGGGTTTCAACTCCCCCAAACCTAGTTGTAAGTATACTAAATATGGCATTAGGTTCACACTTGCCCCCAAATCTAGCAAAGCTCGCTCAATGAGATGATCCCCAATCCTGCATGAAATTGTAGGAGATCCAGGGTCTTTACATTTCACTGGATATTTATTCTGAATGATTGAACTAACTTGCTCTGTCAAAAATGCCTTTTTAGGGACATTTGTCTTTCTCTTCATTGTCACAAGATCTTTTAGAAACTTAGCATAAGCAGGAACTTGCTGAATTGCATCAAGAAATGGAATATTAATTTGCACTTGCTTAAAAACCTCTAAAATATCTCCAAATTGTGCACTTTTCTGAGGACTGATTAAACTTTGAGGGAATGGAGCTTTAGGAACAAACCTCCTATCAAGGGGAGAACTAAGATCCTGAATTGGAATTGAGGTTGAGTTGCCTTTCTTTTCTCTATGATCATCTTGTGAACTATGAATTCCCTTCTCCTTTAACACAATATTTTCATCATCCTTCACTTCTGGCATTTTCACTTGATTATCAACTTGCTTACCAGATCTAAGGGTAGTAATAGACTGAACAGATTCATGTGCATGAGTAGAACTAGAAGAACCATTAATTGCATACTGCCCTTTTGGGTTAGGTATAGGTTGACTAGGAAACTTTCCTTTTTCCCTCTCTCCAACTTGGGTTGCTAACTGGCCAACTTGATTTTCCAACTTCGAAATAGCTTGAGTATTCAAATGGGTGGAACTTTTTATCTCTTGAATGGCTTGGCTAGTTGATTGCATGAAAGTTTTGAGAGACTCCTCCAAAGATGATTGTGGTCTTGGTGGTGCCATAAACTGAGGAGTTGATTGAGGAATGGGAGGAAATGCTTGAGTAGGTGGACGAAATTGACTTTGTTGATGCACTTGTTGTCCACCTACATTTGTGGGAGGCTGACTTTGCCTCCATGAGAAATTAGGATGGTTCCTCCAATTTGGATTGTATGTCTCTGAAAATGGACTAGCAAATGGTTTTTCATAATTATTCAGTGCATTTGCTTGCTCAACATAAAAATCAGGGTACCCAACTGCAGAAGGACACATTTGTGTTGTATGCCTCATCATCTACAAGACTCAAAAATCCACCACCATTCATGGACTCAATCATGTTACGATTTGTCTGAGTCAAACCATTATAAAAATATTGTACTAGTCTCCATGTTTCAAAACCATAATGGGGACACTTTAAGATCAAGTCCTTAAATCTCTCCCAACTCTCATAAAATTTCTCTTGTTCATCCTGATAAAAATCTGCAATTTCTCTCCTCAAAGCATTGGTCTTGGCCATTGGGAAAAATTTAGAGAGGAATTTTGTGACCAACAGTTCCCATGAAGTGATAGATCCAGGTGACAAAGAATTAAGCCATGCTTTTGCCTTATCCTTCAAGGAAAAAGGGAATAAACGCAAGCGAACAGAGTCATCAGTGAAATTTTGAAACTTACAAGTAGCACAAATCTCAAGAAAATCCTTCACATGCATATAAGGATCTTCTCTATCCAATCCATGAAAAGTAGGAAGAAGGTGGATTATCTGTGGCTTCAACTCAAAATGTGCAGCAGTGGTTGTAGGCAATACTATGCAAGATGGAGGGTTGGTGGTTATGGGTGAGAACAACTCCCTAAGAGTTTTTGAATCATCTCCAGTTTCTCCCATTGTGGATGAATAATCAAAACTAACAAGACGATTTTCTTTATCACGTATCCAAGTTCTCATACACCAATCACAAAGAAATTAATGTTTTTTTGTTTTTATTTTCTATTTAAAAAAAATAACTACAACTAGTAGAAGGAAAAATTCAATTAAGACCTAATTTATTTTCCTAACCAAGTCCCCGGCAACGGCGCCAAAAACTTGTTGTGAAATTTTAAAATACTCGCAAGTGTACGAACCGTACCGAAGTATAGTTGGACAAGAACGAGGTCGAACCCACAGAGACTTGTATAAATGTAGGAAAATTAATTAAACCTCAACCAAATTAATCCTAATCTAGTTTAAATAAAAATTGGTTGGTTACAATAATATAAACTAAGCAATTAATAAAATTAAGCAAATAGTTAAACTAAGAAAAATATATAAAGTAATAAAAAGATGTAAACAATCAAGAGAAAGGAATTAAGGTTTTGGAATCTGCCTTGTAAGTCATATTAGCATATATTTATGATCATTAATTTTTCCCAACTCACTACATGATAATCTAGAAATCAATCTTGTTATCATGGAAAATATCATCATTTAAACCCTTATTTTAAAAATCAAAAGCATGTTCTTCTTCGCTTCTTAAGTATAAAATCAAATCATAAATTGTATCCATAGTCAAACAAATCACAAGATATATCCGATTTTATAATCAAGAATTAATAAACCAAGCATTCAATTAATTAAGACAAATCCTAAATCATGAGAAAAACATGATTGAACTCATATCTAGAATCTCATCTTAGTCAATTGATATGAAGCAAGAACAATTTAAATCATTAAAGAACAATTATTGTGAGAAAAATCAAATCACATAAATATTACTAATAATCCTTAACAAGGTTTCATCCTCAACCCTAATTATAAATTTAGCTACTCATAGTAATTAAAATAAAACATAAAAATAAAATACTAATCATTAAACTAAACAAATAGAATAGAGAAAGAAATAGTCACAGTGCTAGAGAAAAGCCATAGACAAAAAGAACACGTTCTGCTCCTACGCACCAGTCCTAGCCGCAGCCTCTATATGTTCAGTCCTCAGCCCTACCACTCCTCTACGAATTTTGCCCTAAAGAGCCCTTAAATAGATCAAGGAATCCTATTACAAGTTGAATTCTCGTTTGGAGAAAATCCCAGATTTTTAGGCTTCACTTAACCGACTATTTTGGCCCATTTAACGTCAGAATTTGGACTTTTGGTAAACTACAAAGTTGTAGCCCTTTAAGTTAACGTTCCAGCCCAACTTGAATCATCTCGATTGGACATTTGAGCCGAAAGTTATGCCAAAAATACTAACTGATGTGCAGTCTGGAATCCTAATCCGAATTGGACTTGGATTTGGTGCAAATTTCCTTTGATTCCTTACTCCAATTGGACTTAAATTTCATTGGGTTGGTCTTTTCTTGAATTCATGCATTGCTGGATGTAATTTGGCTTGATTCAATTGGCCTAGCCCACTTTGCACGTAAAACCCTTGTTACCTACAACACAAAGATATTATATAATTAGTCACAAAATAACATAAAAGTAAGGCTAAATATGTAGATATGTGAGTACTTTATTGTATATATTTCATGCACATCACTAGCCTTTCAAACCCATTCTCTACAAATCATATTGTTCGGGCCCTTTACATACGAGCCCAACGTCATTTGTGAGTCGTTAAAAATCGTGTCCCTACAATTGGAGCCGTCTGTGGGAATAGGCTTGCGTAGTGACGCAGGTGGCGGTGGAGTCAAGTCCCTATCGATCAGAGGTCCGCAAAGTTTCTTCCATCCCCAGCGACATGCAGTCGTTGCTCCAACATAAACCCCCGCTAGGGGTTACGCCTTGCGATGCCAATGGCACGGGCAGCTCTAGGGGCTTCCAACCCCAAGTTAACTCTCCCCACCTTGGTTGAGGGGTTAACCTTTAAAAGAAAATATACAAGTTTTGGACAGAACCAAGGCCTCGCATGGTCCTCGGACTCAAGCCTATGGGGAAACCAACTATTTAAAAGCAAAACTACAAGTTTTGGACAGAACCAAGGCCTTGCATGGTCCTCGGACTCAAGCCTATGGGGAAACCAACTACTTAAAAGCAAAACTACAAGTTTTGGACAGAACCAAGGCCTTGCATGGTCCTCGGACTCAAGCCTATGGGGAAACCAATTACTTAAAAGCAAAACTATAAGTTTTGGACAGAACCAAGGCCTTGCATGGTCCTCGGACTCAAGCCTATGGGGAAACCAACTACTTAAAAGCAAAACTACAAGTTTTGGACAAAACTAAGGCCTTGCATGGTCCTTGGGCTCAAGCCTATGGGGAAACCAACTACTTAAAAGCAAAACTACAAGTTTTGGAAAAGTTTTGGAAAGAACCAAGGCCTTGCATGGTCCTCGGACTCAAGCCTATGAGGAAACCAACTACTTAAAAGCAAAACTACAAGTTTTGGACAGAACCAAGGCCTTGCATGGTCCTCGGACTCAAGCCTATGGAGAAACCAACTACTTAAAAGCAAAACTACAAGTTTTGAACAGAACCAAGGCCTTGCATGGTCCTTGGACTCAAGCCTATGGGGAAACCAACTACTTAAAAGAAAAACTACGTTACATGGACCTTAGAATCTATCCAAGGAGAATTCCCCATTAACAGTTGGGTTAATCCCTAAACTGCATGGATTCCCCAGTCTACTCTCGGATCCTCAGTACCAAGGAGATTGATGCAATATAGGACAATATGTTACCAAAAACACAATCGAAGTCCCTCACTGCTCGGCTACCCTCTCGGATGAATATTTAGAGTTTATCATTCTCGGACGTTCGTCTTGCATGCATCGCACAGCACTCGGCCGTTATCTCGGTTAGTTCCAAGAGTTTAATCTATTGAGAATTGCCATTGTTATACTTGATAATGTCAATAAGTTCAAACTAGTAGGAATTTGTTTTAAGGTTTTTTCCTACTCTAAGTATCATTAAAAGAAAGTGTACACTTAATATTCATGCACAAAGTAGTTGTTGCAGAAAAGAAAAGTATTTGAGATTAAGCAAATTCATTTCTTATTAAGACAAAAGAACAGTACAGTGTACAATGAAAGAGCTTAAATAAGCTCATACTAAAACTAACTACACTAGCGAAAAGAAAAGATACAAGGGGATGAAGGAAAAGCCGAAAAAGAGATGCAGAGAAGAGGCGAGCTGCCGCTGCAAAATTTTATCGAAGGAAGCCATTCCTCAATACTTTTACATGCCTTCAACTCAGGCAGCCAAAGAGTCCAACTCGGGACTTGCACCGTTGAAGAAAAGGTGCAGAGAGCCCGATTTCGGGCTGGCGCCGCTGAAGAAAAGGTGCAGGGAACCCAACCTGCGGCCAGTACAATTGAAGAAAAGATGCCGGGAGCCAGAAGTTGAGGAGCCTCCACAAAATCATGCCTGCAATAAAGCAGACGGCGCTGATGGCGAAAAACTTAGCTTCTGATGCACCAAAAATCGGGTGCAACCAGTACCTGCTTCGGATTTTGACTGAAAGAGGGAGAAATACCATTTCTCCCTTACCAAGGCAGAAGATTATCTTGAACCTGTGCCTCCCTTGCCTAGACCACACCACCTTAAGTCTTGGAAGGGTCTGGTGCCTCTGTAGCGGGTATAGCTCCTTCACCCACATCCGAGCCTCAAACATATTATACTAAAGGTGGAGAGTACCCGATGTGGAGATTGTGATTATGGAGGAATGATTATGATTTTAAAGAGAGCATAAGGGTTTATATGCACAAGGAGTAATCCCTCACCCTATTTATATAGGGATCAAACCAGTGGCCTTCAATCCGCGCAAGTTTCCAATAAGTGCTGCAGACAAGATAGTCCTGGCACAATTTCCGACGCCATCCGCAACCACGAGGTTTGAATAACCTCGTGAAGGAAGCACATTAATGGCGGGCCTTGAACACTGAAGCGTCAGGGATGCCGCCTGAGAAAATCTAGAGAGATGCCTCACGCCTTGGCACGCTCCCCAGGCCAGAACAACAACCTCGATATCAATGAAATGCGGAGCTGGGCAAGTCATGGTTTGGGCCTGACGTTACCAAAACCCTCCTCCCCAACAATAAAGTCGGGCAGCAGGATTTTGAAGGGTTATTGTGGGGCCCGAAATCTGAGGTCTCAGCCCACTTGGTGTTAAGGGCCCAAAGCCCAGTCCGATAAGCCCTGCTGCTAAGGACTCTCAATGAAAACTCCTTGAAGGCCCAAGGATGTGGCCGAGGACGACCTCAAGTCCAACATCTCACAAAAACGCCTGAAGAAAAGGACAAATTCGGTACAAGAGCAGTACAAGGGAGAAAGCTGCCAACACCCTAATGCGGAGCCCAGTGCCTGACAAACCCATACTCATACCATGCTATCTAGCTTTTCCCAACCACTCTGACGTATGGATTGATAAGACGAGTAACTGCCCCAAACAAGGAAAAACGGACACGTAGGTGAAGAACAGGAGGGGAATACTAGTATAAAAGGGAAAGAAAGCTGAGACAAAAGGAGGGGCTCCTGAGACTAGATCCAAGGAACCAGACCCTTAAAGTTATATCGATGTAAAGCCTAGCTATTTCGGCCAAACCCACTTTTGTATGAGTTCCCATACAATCAGGACCAGACTGCTGCCCGGCGACTAAGGGCTAGCCTTTCAAACCCATTCTCTACAAATCATATTATTCGGGCCCTTTACATACGAGCCCAACGTCATCTGTGGGTCGTTAAAAATCGTGTCCCTACAAGAAGGATCAAATAGAACAATTGAAAGTTTAGACTAAATTGTGATAAGACCAAACCATTAAGGATAAATTATAATTTCTCCAAACAAAACAATATGATTTTAAATGACGTGATACTATATAGATATTTAGATTTATAGAAAAATTAAATCATTACTTTAAATGGGCTCTCATCAAGAATGTGAGTTTTAATTAAGAAAATAGTGATAAACATCTATGTAATTTTTTAATAAATTTTTGTATTTTTGTGGAAATAGAAAAATATATTAAATAAAATATAATTTTAGAAAAAAATTAAAATAATTTTAGACATATAAGAATTATCATTTTTTAATTAATATCAAAGAAGAAAAGGTGGACTATATTATTATTTTTTTTGAGAGGGAGAAAATGGTGATAAATACTTTTTGACCTACTTAATTTTGCCATTTTATTAAAACCTCATCCCCTCTCTCTTGTGGGGTGTGCGTTTGTTTTTTTAAAAAAACTTAGTATAAATTTTAATTTTGTACTTATCTTTGTTATCAAAAAGTAGAAAAGGGCATTATCTTACTTATTATTATTGCAAAAGAGAAGAAAAAAAAATTATCAAAAAACAAGGTAAACCAAATTTTAGGTGTCGCAATGCAAATCAAACAACATACCTTCAATTTACAAGACACGAAAACAGGAATGGCAACAAGATCGGTATAAGGTGGGTTTTCCACTCTCCACTCCCCACCCCCACCCCTGCCCCACTCTTGCTTTGGGGCGGGTTTTTTTCCCACCCTATTCTAGCGGATACTTTTGATACCCATCTCATCACATTCAATTTTATATATATAATTTATAAAAAAAAAATTATTTTGAATACATTAAATTAAAACTCCTAAAGCTTAAATAAAAATTAATATTACAAAACATTCTCAAAGCATAATTTTACAACAATAAAAGCATTAAGAAATACAAAAACAATTCAAACACAATAATATAACAAATAAACAATTTAAATCTTGAAACATAAAAACATAAATTCACATAAATTCAATGATACAATATTTAAAAAATCATAAATTTAAAGTTTGAAGGCTAAAAGCACTCCCCTCAAAAAAAAAAAAAAAAAAAAAAAAAAAAAAAAAAAAAAAAGAGAAGGCTAAAATCACATACATACGCCTTATAATAAATCTATAAAAAATATTTTATAATACTTTAAATATAAACAGGCGGGTATCTAAGAAAATATTAACCTCATCCCCACCTGATTTACTATACGGGGTAAAACCGGTCAATTAAAGGCGGGTGAGACAGGCACCAGTGGTGGCCGTTTAAATTGCATGTCATCCCTTAACAAAATGTGTAGGCTACTAATGGAATTCGTTTCAATCTCCATGGGAAAATATCAGTAAAGATTCGAAAGTAAAGGATCAACATGGTATTGGCACATTCTCAATTTGTAACGCATACTAAACATTCAAAAGCTTTTTATAATAGTTGTATTTATAGTTTACTGCAAAAGAATCTTTAATATAATCAAAGAAGATCTTTACAATACACGTGTTTTTTCATCTATTCCTTCAAATCGGATACATAAGCCGCCAGAAAGTCGCAATTGGGTGGACATCTCACACTCAATTCTTTAACATATATATATAAGATGAAAGAAGAAAAAAATTAATAAATAAATAAAACACATATCCTATATATATTGTTCTCTTATTTAGCATCAGCAGCATAAGCATATAGCTGCTATATTAATTAAGGAAAATGCTAGTGGGTTTAATTATTAGTGGCTAGTGCAAGTAAGCTTGGAACAATGCCTTCGTCGTGGCAGCAGAGGAAAGTGGTGTATTTCTCCATGTAGTGGTGACACTCAGGACACTTCATGTTTTCTGGGATTTTTCCAGCATAGTTTGAGAACTCAAAGCGGCAACAAGGGTGAGAATCACCACGAAGCGCAGCAACATAGTTTTGAAAAGCAATGTCAAAGCCCTGCAGTGCCACCTTTTCTTTCCATTGTTCATACTCAAACAAGGCAGGCCAGAGAATGTTTCCATGCTCATTAACCAACACACTAGACCCTCTGCTAAGCACTGCCCACGAACCCTCTCTGTCAAAACTAAGCACCCTCTTGATTTGTTGCATCACAAGGTCGTGTTCCTCATCCTTGCCTAGCTGAATCTTTGAGAACAGCATGCTCTCAAGCCTGGTCCAAAAGAACCATATTGTGGCTGTGTCTTGCCAGCAGGTACTGAGTTTTTCCTGTACAATGTTCGTTATCACTCGCTTCACTTGCTCCCTTTTTGTGGCTTTTCCTACATACACCATCTCTAAGGGTATGCGTGTAGCCGCTGCAACTGCTTTTGCTTCCTTTGTAAATTTCCGAATCCACTCCATGTCATCGCCTCCATACAAGAAAATGTATTTTCCTTCTTTAATCTGTTCAATGAAAAAGAGGGAAATGTGAATTACTATAATAAATCCTTATTATCCAAAAAATTTAAACTATTAGGAAATAGTTAAATTAATTATATAATCATTATTCTAACATTTTTTTTCTTAAAGAGTGTGTTCGCGCGAACACACACACATATATAATTACCCAGTTCAATATGGTTGTGTCAATGCCATCCACCAACAGCTCAAGCCTCCAAGCCTCTTCTCTCCAAAGAACTTCTTCTCTCAAGGTAGTGAAAGGGAAAGCATGGCTTCCCCAAATCCACATCATGTGAATTGCATTGGGGGACACCACTCTCCCTTGATGGTCTAGGACTACAAGGATAGGCTTGTTCCTGAAGTGCCACTGCTCCCTGATGAACTTGACAGATGCCTTTGATATTATGGAAGGGTGGTACACTGAGTACCATGTCATTGGAGCCTGCAACACTTCAAAATGCCTTTGCTTGACATCAGTCAATTGGTCGACAATGGGGATCCACACAACCTCATACGGACTCTGAAGCCTCATTTCGTGGAGCCTGGACTCGTTATAACTCTGTTCAAGAACTGACAGCTCATCTTGAGTGATATCTAGACTTGAAATGAGCAATAACACATTCTTCCTCCTAAGAACATCAAGGTTAACCTGGTTTTCCCAAAATGAAACAGCCATATATAGATAATCATATAACTAATTATACTATCACAACTTAAAAATTAAGACCAAGTATATATATGCAATGTGCGGATAGTAGAAATTGTAATGTCGTTAATTGTGCAATAGTAATGTTAATGATATGTGTTAGAAGAGCTAACCCTTCTTTTGGTGGTACCATCAACAAGTGCTAGCACATCATCCCTAGGGCAAATCAGGGCCTTGAGAACTCTCATGTTGTCAATGTGGATCATTTTGAAGAGTTCGACAAGCATTTCATAAGATTCAACATCCCTCCTCTCCTCTGCATTGAATAGGAGAATTTCAGTATATATAGGTAGTATCTTATGTTACAGAAATATGTCAAGTCCATGTATGTACAAAAGAGTGTTGTACTAATTGTATGCAATTGTATAAGATACTTTTATGCATTCATTTCTAAATATGGCATTGCATGGTCTATAACGCATCATAAAACTGGCTTACCAATGTATCGAACACATTCCTCCATCTTCTTCTTGAGATGTTCAAGTATGGTTTTGAGCTTGTGGGTAAGGGTGGATAGCTCCCATGCTTCAGAGGTGGATAACGCAAACCTGCAATCAATATACATTTTGCAGTGTTATTGTTAAATGCCTTACAAACATTTTAGTATTTACACTACTTATAAAACAGTTTAGATCTCTTTGTTATCAGTGTGTAAATCAATTACAATATACAAAAAAATTTAAGAAATGCAATAAACCTTTTATAGGATATACAAGGTCCTTTTGGATTGAACTTCTTTTTGTTGAAATTGGAAACAGAAAACTGAAAACTGAAAACACAATAGCAAAATAATTTTTAAATGTGTGAATAGTGCTGTGGGACCCATTTTTAATATTTTTTAATAAAGTAGTTGTGGGTCTCGCGTGAACAGTGTTGCTACAGTGCGTGAACAGTGTGCATATTGTTCATTAACAATGTATTTTGTCTCTCAAAGCGGAAACAAGTGCAGAAAAAAAAAAAAAAAAAAAAAAAAAAAAAAAAAAAAAAAAAAAAAAAAAAACCAAACGTGAAAGAACAAACGCAGCTTTCAGCCTAATTCAAACGGGTACACAGTATCTAAATTTAAGGATTTCCATGAGAATTGTAAATTAGGATGGAGAGGAAAAAGCCATACTCGTAACCCATGTTAGTGAAGCTAGAAATCTGAGATGCGCAGGCCACAATACTCCTGATAGTCCAATACACAGCAGTTGGAATATGGATCATGGCTGAGGCTAATGCTGGTACGTCCGTTGTGATGTAAATGGATGGTAGATCTTTAAACTCAATGACACACCAAGTCACTTCTAATATGGTCCTGATTAGATAATTAAGTGCATCGAACCGGGGTTTCAGTGGGACAGCGTGCTCAATGATGCCAGGCACTTGTTTCAGGATTGCCATTGCCTTGGCAAGTTCGTTTGTCGAGTAAATCTGTGCAAGAAGCCAGAATTCTCCATAGTTCAATCCAAATGCCGCTAAGGCCAGCACCAACTTAGCGTCCCATCCATAGTGTGATACCATGTTACATATTGCCACTGTGGTCTGGTGTGCATCTGTGCCACCCAAAGCCTTGTATGCAAGCTGAAAACCCATTTATATACCGTTTCAAACAGTTTAGGTATACGTACAATTGTTATATAGACCTATTGTTTTCAAAAACTTTAGAAAAAAAAAAAAACTTTTAATTTCTATTATGATGTTGATGTAAATATAGATAGGGCAAGATTTTGTAATCGTGATTTGTTATAACCTCGCAGGCAATTCGGTCAATGGTATATGACAGAGCTTCCAGCATGGCAAGAAAACTCGTATGGTGGGTCTTGTCATCAAAGCCTGAATCAAGGTATGTTTGGGAACCCTGTACAAAAACACAAGCAATAATTAGAAAATGAAAACAAAGAATATACAACTGGATGCTTTCAATTCAAATAAATTGCATATATAGATTTCAAACCGAAAAATTACTTCTTCTCAAAAAAAAAAAAAAACAAAAAATTACTTGTATACATACATATATATATATATATATATATCTGCTGCATCATGCTTGATGGTGTGAACCCGCATATGTATAAACTTATAAATGAATGTGATAAAGATTATAAAAATATGATTGGTATAACTTAAATAATGTAATAAATGAATATTTGTACCATTTTTTTTATTGGCAATACATTAGTTTGTAAGGCTTATTTAATGTAGTAAAATCTGTAGTATTATACCGTTGTTAATAGGGTCTCTGGAGTGAGAGTGGCACGTCTAAGAATGTCCTCAACAAGGCGAAGAAGGGGTTTAACATCAACGTCTCGGCCATCTGGAGTATGGGATCCCAGAATATGACTGACCAGCGCATTGTCATCAGACATCGTAAGCATGCTTCGGTCACCTCTGATCAGTTGGTGCGTGGCATTAGGTGCCAGCTTGCTGAGTAGGGTGGATGGCTGCAAAGAACCCAGTGGGGTGGGTCGTTGCCAAGCCCCAAGATTGGTTTGTGGGTCGGGTTGCTGATAAGGAACAAGGCTGGTTTGTTGGTTGGATGGCTGAAATGGAACTTGTTTGGTTTGTGGGTTTGGTTGCTGCAATGCATAATTGGTTTGCGGGATTGGCTGCTGCAGTGCAAAATTGGATTGTGGGTTAGGTTGCTGCACTGCACCATAATTGGTTTGTGGGTTGGGTTGCTGGTATGTACCAGCTGGGTTGCTGGTTTGCTGCACAGAACCCAAGTTGGAAGTTGGCTGCAAAGGACCCAATTGTTGGCCAGGTTGCAACAATGGAGTAGCTTGTAATAGCACATTGCTAGCTTGGCTTGGTTGCTGGGCAGGAGTTGTGGCATTTGGTTTCTGCACAGGACCAGTTACTGCCTTGGTATCCATGTTTCAGAAAAACAACAAAGCAAAAGAAGGTTGGATACTCTTGGACAAGGGTAATGGGAGAGAAGATTTGCTTGTGTGTTTGACCTCAGTTTTGGCTGGCTTTTATATAACCATGAGAAAAGGAATAAAGCCCAGCTAGCTGCATCAACTTCCTTGCTTCCATTGCGGTTAAAACTAAACGTTATGTGGAAGCTTTAGCTTTTGTGGCCCCAAGTTGTCTCACCATCTTTTGTCATGATCCGGAATTAGTAACATGAATGAAGGCGGAACCAAATCTGGATCTAGAGCATTTCGGGTTATGGACCATTTTACCATGGGTCTAACACTATCTTACATTTGATTATTACTCATTGATTACATATATGTGTGTGCGCGAGCGCACACGACTTGTTTTTGGAAATTGAAACATGCAAATATATATTAGAGCGCGCGCGTGTAGTTACAAAACAAAAACTTGTTTTTGGAAATTGGAACATGCAAATATATATTAGAAAATCCAAAACGACCTGCAAATAATATGATATGACATGAAGTTAGCAGATTATGAGTTGAAGTTTGACGGGTTCGTGTCCCATTTGGGTTAACATGATTGATCCATTTAATAAATGTGTTATGTTTGTATTAAATTCATAGAATCTGTTTGACCTGTTTAACTAATCACCACCTTAAACTCAAATGTTGATAATTTATCTTCAAATTTACAAGGTTAATCATAAATACTATAAAAGTAATGCAAACCCCAATTTTTTTTTTTTAAAGTCGAGTAGAAGTATGAGCTCTACTTATGTTATTTTCTTCTCCTCTACTTTGTTAAAAAAAAAAAAAAATTTATTTTATCGTTTTTCAAGTATTTTTAAAACAATAATTTTCATACATGAATTACCAAATTAAACTCTCTTTAGCCATTTTTTACAAGATAAAAAAGCTTGCAATAATTGAAATTATTCTTTTGAATGTAACCCATCTTTCTTTTATATTTCTCTATTGTTTAGTTATATATTTTGTTTTTTTGTTTTTAATGGTTTCTAAGTAGTTTTATTTTTTTGTAGTATCTGAAACTGTCTCACAAATTTTTTGTAAGTCATTGCACATTCAAGCAATGGCTTCTTCATCAAATTATAATACAAATTGAAGTCATACAAGAGCAAATCATGCAATGGTGTAGTTTTTTAATTAATTTAAGATTTTATAAAATTATTTTAGTCAACCTTACAAATGGGTAGGTTCCCGTGCATTCAAGCAATGACTTCTTTATCAAATTGTAATACAAATTGAAGTCATACAAAAGCAAATCATGCAATGGTATAGTTTTTTAATCAATTTAAGATTTTATAAAATTATTTTAGTTAACCTTACAAATAGGTATGTTCCCGTGCATAGCACGGGTTAGCGACTAGTACTCTTAATCTCTATCTTTATTTTTTTAATCTTTATATATATATATATATATTTGTTTTTGTTGTTTATAGCTTCATATTTGACTTCTTCCTCTCTTTTTTTGTCAAAATGTTTATTGTGAGTTTTAGCTTAAATTAATTATTAAATTAACTAAGGCTCGTGATATATATGTGTGTGTGAGAGAGAGAGAGACACACACACACACACACATATATATATCATGAGCCTTATATATATATGTGTGTGTGTGTGTGTGTGTGTGTGAGATATAAATATATATATATATATATATATTAAGTGTAAGTTGAACTATAAGGCTCGTGATATATATGTGTGTGTGGGGTGGGGTGGGGTGGGGGAGGGGGGGGGGGGGGGGGGGGGACTAGGGCCCAAAATAATGTATTGGACTTTGGGCCTTGTCCGTGGATATAGACAAGTCCGAGGAGGAACGAATAGTTGTTAAGGGGTTCCCAGTAAAGTCTCATAAGCAGGGGAATTCCTCCTCGGACTTGTCTAATGTAGTCCAAATGTGTACTCTAGCAATTAAAGTGACTTTCCAAAAGGCTCTAATGATAAAAATGTGCTTTATGAACATACGAGAAGGAAGGAAACTCAAAATATCTAAGGAAAAGCTGCTACCACCGCATTAAATGCATTGCAGCTACTTTTCTGGCCACAGTTATGTGGAGAAGACTTCTGAACAGTGTTGTCTTAGCTACCACAACTCACAGAAGGCTGAAAGGGATGTCTGATGGAACAGGCACTCAAGTAGGGACTTAGATGATCAACAAGTGTAGGATCAAGATGATCCAAAAGAAACTATATAATGTGAAAGACCCTTTATGAGAAGGGGATCGGGAAGGAGAGAGAAAAAATAGTATAGCAATCTAAATCATTCTGATATTCTAAAGTGATCATTATATACAGATTTAACCTCCTTAGACTGAAAGTTTATTGATATCAGCATCCTTTATTTGTGTTTGATCGCCATGCAATTCAATACTAGCCGTTGTCTAATTCATTAGGACCTAGTTCTTTGACCCATTCTCTATAAATTCATTGTATTGGGCTCATTGGATCAAGACTCCACACATTTTGGGCTTGGGCCTCGAACTGTGACCCTACAATTGGCACCGTCTGTGGGAAGAACTTGTGTCTTAGTGAGTGCAACGGTTAAACATGGTGAGATCAGGTCCACACCAAACAGGTCCACACTAAACAGAGCCTGTAGGTTCTCAACGGCAGGACAACTTTCTTAACCTTGAACGGGAAAGAGATTTGGACAAACATCGAGAGCGTAGTGTACGTACTACCCATACAAGCAAAAGCCATTTTAGGGTGAGAAGTCACGTATCCCAAAAGCAGAACGATAACAAAGCCCTACAGCAGCAGATTGACGAATTAAAAAAGAAACTACGTCGTGTGCAACGGAAGTATTCCCCTTCCAGTTCAGATACTAGTGATGAAGGGGACGACAATTATAAGAAAAGGTTAAGAACTCCACCAAATGAGACCTTTTCTTATAAGGAAGAGCACCACCATAGACGTGGACACAAAAGTCCATCCCGTAAAGGCCTAGTGAACGACACCATGAGCAAAGCCTTGGATCGAATCTCTAAGTCACCCTTCACACACAAGATAGAAGGGGCTAAGCTCTCTCGGCGATTCCATCAACCTACTTTCACTATGTAGAATGGTCGAACGGACCCCGTAGAGCATGTAAGCCAGTTTAACCAGAGGATGGCCGTCCATTCCAAAGACAAGGCTTTCAAGTGCAAAGTATTTCCATCCAGCTTGAGACCAGTGGCAATGAGATGGTTTGATGGCCTCAGGCCAAATTCTGTAGGTTCCTTTAAGCAGCTGACCTAGGCCTTTGGCTCTCGCTTCATCACGAGTAGCAGGGTTCCTCAGCCCTTGGATTCTTTACTGTCTTTGTCCATGCGAGAAGATGAGACCCTGAAAGCCTACTCGAACAAGTACTGGGAGATGTACAATGATATAGAGGGTAACTATGACGACGTCGCCACCAACACTTTCAAGAGCGGCCTTCCAACTGAGCATAGTTTAGGAAACTCTCTAACAGGAAAGCCTGTCACCAGCCTGTGCCAACTAATGGACCGGATCGACAAGTATAAAAGGGTTGAAGAAGACCAACAGTTGGGAAAAGCTAAAGCGAAGGTTGTCCCTCAGGAGAGGAGGGACTTCAGGTCGGACCGATTTAACAACAACAACCGACTGAGAAGAGACTTTGCAGGGCAATCCGGATCTGTCGACGCCCAGGCAGTTAATTTACAATCAAAATAGAAGATAATCAAGTAGATAGTTTAGTGATTTTTTTTTTTTCATTCTAATAATATCTGTAATTTTTTTTTTTAATTCTAATAAATATTATAGATGATATATATATACACACACACTAGCCTCATCACACACGATTTATGTGTCCGATGAGGCATAATAAATTTTTTTTTTTTGGATAAATTTGTTTTAAAGAAATTGATTAATAGAAGAGTGCTCTATTTTGTAGAAATTTTAAGTGTAGTTTGAGATATATATTTATTATCTTCGATGAGAATAACATAATAAATGAAAGAAAAAAAAAGTACTGCAAAAGTAAATAAGGGAAATGAAGAAGAACAAAATAAATAAAAACTCTCAAAACTCTTGTCTAAATGATAAGTTCAATACATAAATGGTAGGGTTGATGAATAAGAAGAAATCCAAACTAGCCTTCACAGAGCGAATCCACATGACAAGACTGATTCGGAAAATACCAAAATTTATTACAATTAGGGGATATGGAACGTTCTCCTTGCAAGATTGGGAAAGTCTAGGGGCATCTACCATCAAAGAAGTACTCCATAGAGTAGTCAGAATCATATTTCCAAATTCTGTATATGCAATTATTAGAAGGCGAGATCCCAATAGCTTCCCAGCTTGTTATTTTGCTAATTCCTGAAAACTTATTTTTGAAGTCCTAGAACAATACTAGATCTCCCAAGTTAGGAATCCTCACCAACTCCATCTTCAAAAAATTTAGCTCATAAACTTCATAATCAATATTTACATATATCATAAGGAGCTGTTTATCAAAACAAAGTAACTGCCTCCATCCAAGTAACAAATTTGAATTACACTTTACTTTCAGCAAGGTCATATGAGGATGCAGAGAATTCAGATTTAGTACCCTAATGTCTATATATCTTACCGTTGAAGATAGCTAATCTATAAATCTTATAAGGCCTTGTTTAGGAGGAGGGATTGAAATGGAATGGAAAGGAATGAAAAGAATAATTTTAGAATATTCTTCCCTTCCTTTGTTTGAAAGTTTTAATGGAGAGAATAGAAAGTCTATTTCCTTGTTTGGGAGTTTAAGTGGGAGGGAATGGAATGAGTAGGTGAGAATACTCATTCCTCTCTATTTCCTTAAAACCTCAAATTTTCATTCTCTCTGAAATTGGGAGGAATAGGAGGGAATGAAATTAGATTTAATGATTTTTTTACTAAAACTCCCAAAATACCCCTATATATTCAACCCTTTATTTTAAAATAGGGGTCTAATAGTAATTTTATTATAAAATGATTCTATTTCATTCCCTCTATGTTACTCCCAAACAAAATTACTTACATTCCATTCATTTTCATTCATTTCCATTCCTCAATTTTAAAACATCCAATCAAGGTTACTTAATTCCATTCCATTCTTTTCCATTCCTTTCCCTTACTTAAATACATTCCATTCCTTTCCATTCCCTTATGATCATTTCATTCCATTCCATTCCCTTCCCTTCCCTTATGAACTCCCAAACGAAGCCTAAGGCTTATCATATTTATATAGAGTCTAATTGACATCTTTGGATTTACGGAAGTGTAAGCATTGACTAGAAAAACATATGATTATGAACTCTGGCAAAGGGGTAGCTAAGGAAGCACGGGTGGCATATTGAAAGCGATTAGGAGGGCAAAGAAAATGAAGTTCATGTCTTGTAAAGGGATTCAGAAGCCAAATTTGAGAATCTGGCATCTTCTTTTTCTTGTCTACAATGATCAAGTACCCAAAAGAAATCCCAAAAAGCTCTTTGCCAACAAGGCTAGGTAGTAATGACTTGAACCACCTTTGATCAACAATGCTATAGAAGTAACAAAATTTCTTCGGTCCCCGTGATAAGAAAAGAACTATAAGTGGAGGTTGGGATGCCATAAACCCTTGCTTGTTTGCCAAAGCGTATAGCCTCCAAGTTCTACACACAGAGGCAAAAAGGAGATAATCTATAGCACCTAACCACTTGGTTATCTGATGAAGAAAATACTCAAGGAGCTCCAACCATGGCCAATTATTATTATCCACCATGAAAGCTCGGATTTGTGTTAAAACACAAGAGCTTATTCAGAACCCCAATTAAAAGTTAGGGCTAGATTGCTTTTACTTTAACTTAAACTAAGTGCGGAACAAGAGTAAATAAGCGCAATAAACCGACAACTTTACCCTAAGCCATATTCATCCATTATCAAAAATGAAAGCTTAAAGAGTATGGAAGAAGGATGCAAACACAAGATAACACTAAAACGTGTTATCGAAGAGGAAACCTAAGAATTCGATGAAAAACCTCTCTGCGGCCCTCCAAGTTGAAATCAATCCACTAGAGAATAAATTTGGAGTACACGAATAACAAAAGACCCTCCAAGCCTAGTCTACCCCATGTACGTGAGCCCTCCAAGCTCCTACTACCAACTGACTTCTCAGAGCCTTGTCTTATTTAGCTTTCCGGATATTGCAATTCAGCCCGATTGCATCCGCCAATGAATAACACCTTCCAATACTTCTCAACAGCACCAAAATCTCACTTTACACTCAGTATGAGTGTGTTAAGTGTTTGGGCTAGTAACCTCTCAAAAATATAAAGATGGAGAGGTAGGTGTTGAGAAAAACCACAAGGAAATGTGTAGATGATTGTGGGTATAACAATTTCTAACTCTCAAGTGTATTTTCTAGGATTTTCTCTCTGAAAAAAACTCCCTACAATTTGTGGACAATAAGGGTATATATAGTGTTGGTAAAGACTTGGTAAAGCAAAACACAACTTTTTGCCAAACAAAAACTTTTTGCCAAACAAAAACTTTCACGGGTCCATCGCAGGTTGGCCTTACCCGCAAGACAGTTGCAAAAAATACAACCTGGCATGACTCTTCATCTTCCAGTCATGTCCTCTACACGACTCTTTTCGTGGGTTGCTTCTCACGAGACAATCACAAGCCAGTTACAAAATTCACTTGATCAATTTTTGAAGCTTGATTCTTCACCGATCTCTCACACTCATCCTTTACAATTAAACCCACATACATACAAGGAAAATAATTGAAGAATATATAATCAAATTTGGCACGGGATTAAAGCCAACACAATATAGTTGAAAATCACAACTTTACACAACATGTATCTTTTTCTTTTTACTTCTACGCCTACTATTGCCCCCTTGCAATTCCATGCCTACTTTCATACAAAGAATAAAATAAAGATTAATGCTTATATATAACACTAAACAAACATCTAATATAATTAGATTCATATATGTATATTACAATGAAACATAACTGCACATGTAGATATGCTATATATACTTGGGCCATTTCATAGAAAAATATATCAAGTGCAAAATGAAACATATATCGATTCCTAGAATAACATGCTTAGTACGATGTAAAAGCGATGTTAAAATTGATTATTGAGCTACATATGATAATTCATTCCTAAAGATATTCATTTAGTGTATATAGAAAATCTAAGGGCAAAGAAAATCACCTTAACGTCTTAGAGTGATGATCAGGTTGGTATAGCTAGCTTGTCTTTGAGAATTTGGTTTCTGCTAGGGTTCTTGCTTTCGGTCACCTACATATATAGAATTCTAGATATTGCCTTAAAAGTTTCAAAATGAAACGGGAATTAATTAGGGTTTGATAAGTAGTTGGGAAGTTCAGTGAATTTTTCAGCCAAAATATGGTCAATTTTTTCGATAAACGAAACGAAAAATAATGCAATTAAGGAAATTTTTCGATAAACATAATGTAATTATTATAGTCCTCTCTGTTTCAAATGACTGAAGAACTTGAGTTGCCCAGGCAACGGCAACAGCTACCCACCCATCCGAAGGTGAGGCAACCCACCCATCCAACGGCAAACGACCAAGCTCAAACATCCATTAATCATTGGGTTTCAGGGTTTTGATGATTTTTTCTGTTTCTTTTGTTTAGTCTGGGCTTTTTTTTTTTTTTTTTTTTTTTTTGTTCTATAATTCCGTTGCCTACTAAGCTAAGAAAACATTGGAGATGAAAGGTATTTTCTTTTGTTTAGGTAGTGTGGTTTTGAAGACAATTTTGGGCTGGTGTTTAATTTTATGTTCTTTATTTTTGTTGATTATGCCGACCCCTCTCAAACAAAGGACGTGAATTGGGATCCAAAGAATTGGACATCCTAGCATTATTAGCAATGTCTGATTCTCAAAATGGAATGGTATTTGGGTTGAAGTTATGATTCTCAATGTCCATCTAAAGAGCCTGTGAAAATGAATAAAAATACATAACAAATTTTAAAAAGAGAGAAAGAATAGATTTTGATACGTGTTTATACATACCCACTTGAAGGAGTTTGAGCGAAAAATTCAAAATCAATCTCAACTTCCATGGCAAATCATTCTTCAAGTAAAACAAAATAAATCTCAATAATTTCATTGAAATTCTAGGGAGCCAAACATGAAGTTAGTAAGGATAGGAGAGAGTCTTGGTGCCGCAAGAAGAGAGATCGTGAGGATGAGAGAGAGAAGTTGGAGATGAGTTTGGCTGGTCGTGGGATTTCATGTGTCTCAGTTTTAATTTAGATTTTTTTTTTTTTCAAATATGATGTGGCGGTATAGTTGGTAGCTAATATGACATGAAATTTTTTTATTTATTTTTTATTGCTCCATTTGACACATTAGTTTTTTCCATTCAAAGGATAATGGCGTAGACTAAATTTACACAGAACTGAAAAGGTTAGGGACCAAATTAACTCAATTAAAAGGTTATGAACCAATTTGAAATATGGTGTAAATGAAAGGGACCAACTTTGTAATTTATCCTAAAATCTAACCTTTTAAAAAACTCCACACGTTTCTTTCAAAAAAAAAATGAAGTTTTAAAATTGTGCTTAAAAATTATTAAATATGATTAAAAAGAACATGAATATATTAAAGGCAATATATATTGGCTTGACTTTTAAAATTTGACAAATATTAGAACAGCAAAAATTGAAATACTACTAGACAATAAATAAGCAAAAACTGATTGGTGTTTTGATTTGATAATAAAGAGTTATCATCAAAAGCAGATGCCATAAGTTGAAATTCTCTTAAAAAAGACCAAGAGTATGATAAATCTAGATTAAATTATGTTTTTTTTTCCTAAAGTTGTTTTTGCTCCTGAAATTAAAAATCCCTTCACATGTTGCTGCCCAATAAGTCACCTTCTACGGTTCCCAAAATTAAAAATCTTCAATGTTTTGGTAAATTTTGAAAAAAGTTTTTTAATCCCAATATAAATTTGGGGAAATTACAATTTACTACTTTAAATTATAGTACCTCATATTACACTTTAATTGCACCATAAATTATGACCCCTATTACATTTTACACCCGACACTGACACTAAGTTTGTTGTTAAATTATATTGAAATTCAAGTTGGGGTACAATGTGTAATAACAATAATAGTTTAAGGTACAAAACATGCATTCAAAAAATTTAGGCTACAAAATGTAAGCAAGGGTATAATATATGGTGGTAAAGTGTAATCAAGCCCAAACTAATAATAGAGACAACCAAACAACTAAATAATTATTACAAAAGAATAGAAAATGCAACAAAATAACTCAATGATGATTACAATAGAATAACTATTCCATTCCCAAAATTATTCCTGCATTCCTAACATGGCTAAATGTCTGAAGGGCTGAATGATCTGTACAATGACATGATTTAGGATAATTTGAAGTTCAAGAATCACAACCCCACCCTTCACTCTAACTCCAATTATTGTCGTTTGTTTACAACAATCAATGGGATATATATTGAACCCTATAACTTGAACCCTTTACAGTCCATATATAATAGAGTTTTAGTCTTCAATAGCCTTTAAAGCTTGTAAGGTTGCAACTTATTAGAATTATGATTAAATGATAAAATTTACCATTTCTTAAAAACTTAAGTTTTGGGACAATTATTATTTATATTTTTATTTTTTTAACTTATTAAAGCATAATAATTAGTATTTTATCACATGTGCCTAAAGCAACTCCTCAACAAACTAGCATTCACCCTATATTGACTTGGATTGAATGCACGTGTGATAAATCCTTTAGCTACCCTAATTGCAGGGAATCGGTGGCGGCGCCACCTTATGGCCAGGGTGGTCCTAGGACCACCCTGACCTAAAAAAAAAAAAAAAAGTTATATATTTTATTTGCCTTTAAAAAAAAAATTAGGACCATCCTGAATTTTTTTTAAATCTATAAAATTAAATTTTGGTCCATAATTTGAGCAACTTAACAATATATTGAGGTCTTTTAAGCAAGAAGGAAAAACTCAAAAAAAAAAATTGAACTAAAATCTGGAAAAAAAAATTATAATAAAACTACTGCAAGCTTGGCAGTGGCTTGATTCCTTCGACTAAGCATAATACCCAATACAACACAATATTCAACCTTTTATTATTTTTTATTACAGTATTATTTTTCCTCACCTAACATATATATATTACTTCTCATTTTTAATTATTTTTTCTTGTTTATTCTTAACCACACACGTCTTTTGTCACCTCAATTTTTACACTTCATACTTTAAAATTTTATCACATCTTCATCTACACTTTTACATCTACGTTTTGCCTTCCTACTTGTTTGTAACTTCTATGTCTTATAGTAGTACCAATGTGGCAGTGCCTCTTCTCAAGTTTTGAGTCTCAAATTTCTCAATACGATTTTGTTTTAGTAGTACAGGTACCTTTATTCATTTCTTTTCTTTTCATTTTTTTTTCCTTTTGTGGTTTTTTGGTTTACAGAATACAAATTTGTTTTGGTTTTAAGTACAATTTTTTTTTTTTAAGCACAAACTTCATGCCAGCCGAATCTTAAATTTCGGCCTATATTTACTGAAACACCCAAAATAGACCTGAATGACCCAAAAATTTTTCCGAAGTGGAATAGGGTGGGTTACTGTTTCGGTTTGTTTAACCGGCACAGTATTTTCCACCCATTACAGCCAAAACGGAATGAAAGTAATAACATTGAATCAAACCAAATTACCTAAAGGCTAAAAAGAAATAAGATTTGTGTAATTTATGTTTCTTAAAGAACACCCTAAACAAAATTCTTGGAATCGCCACTACAGGGAAATATCTTAAATGATCATATCATAATGGAAAAAGAAAAAAAAAGTACTGCGAAAGTAAATAAGGGAAATGAAGAAGAACAATATAAATAAAAACCTTCAAAACTCTTGTCTAAATGATAAATTCAATACATAAATGGTAGGGATGATGAATAAGTAGAAATCCAAACTAGTCTTCACAGAGAGGATCCACACGACAAGACTGATGAGGATAATACCATAATTTATTACATCTAGGTGGTATGTAACGTTCTCCTCGCAAGATTGGGAAAGACTGGGGGCATCTACCATCAAAGAACTTCACAGAGTAGTCAGAATCATATTCGCAAGTACTGTATATGCAATTATTAGAAGGCGGGATCCCAACAGCTTCCCAACTTGTTATGTTGCTAATTGCTGAGAACTTACTGCCAACCTGGAACAATGCTTGATCTCCCAAGTTAGGAATCTTCACCAATTCCATCTTCAAAAAATTTAGCTTGTAAACTTCAAAATCAGAACATCCAGAAATCAAAAGGAGTTGTTTATCAAAATACAGTAACTGCCACAATCTAGGATACACATTTGCATTGTTTTTTATATTCAACAAGGTCAAATGAGGATGTAGAGGATTCAGATTTAGCACCCTAATGCCTTCAAAATTTGATATATATATCTTGTCGTTGAAGAGAGCAAAACTGTAAATCATATTAGGATTATCATATTTATATTGAATCCAGCTGACATCCGTGGACCTACGGAACTGTAAGCATTCACGGGAAAAACATATGATTATGAACTCTGGCAAAGGTGTAGCTAAAGAAGTGAGGGCGACATAATGAAACTGATTGGGAGGGCTAGGAAAAAAAAGTTCATGTCCCGTAAAGGGATTCAGAAGCCAAATTTCAGAACCTAAAATCTTTTTCTTGTCTACGATGATCAAGTACCCAAAACAAACCCCAAAAAGCTCTTTGCCAATAAGGCTAGGAAGTAATGCCTTGAACAACCTTTGATCAACAATGCTATAGAAGTAACAAAAATTTTTCGATCCCCGATGTAAGAAAAGAACTACAAGGAGAGGTTGGGATGCCATAAACCCTTGCTTGTTTGCCAAAGCATACAGCCTCCAAGTTCTACACACAGAGGCAAAAATGAGATAATCAATAGCACCTAACCAATTAGTTATTTGACAAAGCAAAGTCTCAGGGAGCTCGAACCACGGCCTCCAATTTTTCTTCTTACTTCTACGCCTACTGTCCCCTTGCAATTCCATGCCTACCTTCACAAAAAGAAAAAAATAAAGATTAATGCTTATATATAACAGTAAACAAACATCTAATAAATTCCTATTCATAATAGTATTTGAAAGTTCAAATAGTGTATAAAACACCCTTGAACGTTTAGACCCTCAATTACAAAATAACCAATTCAAGCTTTATGACAAACAAATATTGTGTAAAAAATGAACACAAGTTATAAACAGAATTAGTAAACAATCTAAGCCAATTAAAATCACATCCACAATAGAAAATAAAAGGCAAAGATTAAGGGAAGAAAGATGCAAACACAAGTACAACACAACGATGTGTTATCGAAGAGGAAACCGAAGCCCTCGGCGTAAAATCTCTTTGCCACCCTCCAAGCGATAAGTAATCCACTAGAAAATGTAGTTGGGATACATGAACAGCAATAGACCCTCCAAGCCTAATCTACCCAGTGTACCTAAACCCTCCAAGCTTCTTGCTCCAATGAGGTTGCACCGAACCTATTTCTTTTCTAACATCCCGGATTCCGCTACTTGACCATAGCATCAACCAAAGTAAATTGGTTTCTTCCTAACTGCTTCCCAGAACACCAAACAGCCCTCTCACAGTAATGGATATGGTAAGAAAAGATTTTGGTAAAAGGTCCCTCAAGGATTTAACAATGGAGAGGAAGAGAGTAGAGGAATTTGAAGAGTCTCTTATGTGAAGATTGTGGATGAATCAATCCTGTTTTACTCTAGGATTTCTCTCTCAAAATTCTCTCTGGAAGCTCTCTTTCTTTCGTAGGTATAAGGGGTATTTATATTAGGGTGAGAATGGAATGTGAAGAGTCAGGTTTTTCAAAACAGAGCTGACTCACGGCTTAACTGAGTCGCGAGATCCAACCGCGAGATAACTGAACGGCCAGCTGTCCTATTTTGTCCTATAGTGCCCCAGCTAGCATGACGCTTCAACTTCTAGCATGCCTGGCACGTGTGCATCTTCTGACGGCTTGCAGCCGCGAGTCACCCGCGAGATCCAGTCGCGAGTCTCTGTTTTTCTTGAATAATCTTGAGCATTTCATCACACTATCTCACTCATTACCCTTACAAAAATCCCACCTAAATACAGGGTTAGTAATTGCTAAAATACAAGCAAATTTGGCACGGAATAAAGCCAACAGATGGTTGATTAAATTCAACCTTACAGTATTGTATTGTTTATAATTCAGTTTCCCACCACTAGTAGTACGTGCCACACACACACACACACACACACACACACACACACATATATATATATATATATATTTTTTTTTTATCTGAGTACGTGCAATACATTATACAATGAAAATAACTGCACATATGCCATATGTATAGTTGGTCCATTACCTATCATTGAAAAATATAGGAATGGAAAATGAAACATATATTGATTCCTAGAACACACTTAATACGATGTAAAAGCCATGTTAAAATTGATTATTGAGCTTCATGTGCTTTTTCATTCCTGAAGATTATCATTCGTTTATATAGAGAATATAGAAAATATAAGGGTAATGAAAATCACCTTAACGTCTTAGAGTGATGATCTGGTGGCTATAGCTAGCTTGTCTTTGAGAATTTGGTTTCTGTTAGGGTTCTTGCTTTCGGTCACCTACTTATATAGAATTCTAGATACTACCTTAAAAGTTTCAAAATGAAACAGGAATTAATTAGTGTTTGATATGTTGGTTTAGAAGTTCAATGAATTTTTCAGCCAAAAGATGGTCATATTTTATCGATCGGTTAACAAAACAAAAAGAATGTAGTCAAGCCAAGGTCTAGTGTTTTCTATAAGGTTGAATTTAATCAACCATGTGTTGGCTTTATTCCATGACAAATTTGCTTGTAATATAGCACTTAGAAACCTTGTATTTAGGTGGGAATCATATAAGGGTAGTGTGTGAGAGAGTGTGAAGAAATGCTCAAGGCAGTGCAGTGAAGCAGAGACTCACGGCTAGGACTTGCGGGTGGCTCGCGGCTTGCAAGCCGCCAAAAGTTGCTCACGTGCAGAGCATGCAAGGGAGCTGAACAGTCACGCCACCTGGAGCACTACACGACAAAAATCCAGACTGGCCATTAAGTTAGCTCGCGACTTGAACTCGCGACTCAGTTAAGTCGCGAGGTCAAGTCGCCAGCCAGCCCTGTTTTTGGAAAAACTAACTCTTCGCATTCCATTCTCACACCAGTATAAATACCCCTCATTCCCACAAAGTATGGGTGGCTATTCAGAAAGAAAAATCCTAAGAGAGGTTTCTTCAAAACACCCACCCAATTAGAGAGAGCTACTCATTCTTAGAGAGAAATCTTTGTAGTCTCTTCTCATTCCCTCTCTCATTGTCATACCTATTGAGAGGAGATTTATATCCAAACACTACCCACACCCATTTAGAGTGTTGAGTGTTTTTAGAGTTTTGGGAAGCATTGGAAGATGCCAAGGATGGCGGATGCTATGGTCTAGTAGCGGAATCCGGTAAGCTAGAAAAGAAAAAGGTTCGGCGCAACCTCGTTGGAGCAAGAAGCTTGGAGGGCTTAGGTACATCGGGTAGATTAGGCTTGGAGGGTCTATTGCTATTCATGTATCCCAACTACATTTTCTAGTCGATTATTGACCGCTTGAAGGGCGGCGGAGAGGTTTTACACCGAGGGCTTCGGTTTCCTCTTTGATAACACATCGTGTGTTGTCCTTGTGTTTGCATCTCTCTTCCCTTTATCTTTGCCTTTTATTTTCTGCTGTGGATGTGATTTATAATTGGCTTAGATTGATTTCCAATTCTGTTTATAGCTTATGTTCATTTTCCGCACACTAGTTGTTTGTCATAAAGCTTGAATTGGTTATTTTGTATTTGGGGGTCTAAACATTCAAGGGTGTTTATACACGTTTTTGAACTTTCATTTGGTATCAGAGCGGGTACACTTGTTGTGGTTTAAATACCTAAGTGTGATCTTTGACCCCTTGTGTTTATTTGCCATGGATTGTGCTTTGTATGCCTCTTTGCATGATTTGGTTGGTGATGAATGTAACATGCCACATGTTTGTGAAAATGCCTCTATGAGTGTTAATCCTCATAAGTGTGATGACATGTTATTTGAATCCATGGGTGTTGTTGACAAACTCTTGAAGAAAAATGCTAAGAAGTTTCAAAAGAATTTGAGCAAGTTATTTTGTGAAAAGGATGATTTGATTGCTAAGCTCAATGAATCCAACAAATTGGTTGAGAAATATAAAAAACTTGCTGAAATTTCTCTTGAAAAGCTGAAAGAGTTTGAATGTTTGAATATGGACTTGGATGCTAAACTTGTTTTGTCTAACAAACTTGTTGATGATCTTAAATGTGAAAATGAATCTCTTAAGATGCATGCCAAGTGTTTGATTGCTGAACCCATTGATAAAATGGATGATAATATTTGTTGCAATCATGTTGTGGTACCCGATTTTGTGCCTAGTGTGTGTTCTACCTTAAAGGACAAATCGGCGTACATTCCTCCACATAAAAGAAATCAAAAGGTGGAGAGAAAGGCTGTTAAGTCAAAACCTTCGTTTAGGTCTCAACCTAAGGCTTTGGATGGATCTAAGTTTGTTCCAACTTGCCACCATTGTGGTGTGATTGGTCATATAAGACCTCAATGTCATAAGTTGAAGAGGGAACAAAACCATGTTGCTAGATCCATTCCCAAAAAGCCTAGTGGACCTAAACACATTGTTTGTCACCATTGTGGTGCCTTTGGTCATCTAAGACCTCATTGTTCTAAGTTTCAAGCTCTTGAGAGAATCAAAAAAAAAAAGAAACTTGAGTTTTTTAGAAGTTGTGCTAAAAAGAGTAAACTGGATTTGAGTGAAAATAGCATGCTGTTAAAGAAAATGTTTAATGCTCTTAACTCCTTGACTATGTGCATCTCCGGTTCTCATTCTTCCAACCCTCGTCTCGCTTCTCTTGAGACACTCATTCCAAACAATCGTTCCGATTGGATGAGGAAGGGTTCCTATGGTTGAACTTTTGCTCTTTTGGTCCTTGATCTAATTCTTTCGATCTTTGTAGGACCCTTCATGCATTAAATGTCATATCTTCATGCATTTTGTGCATCTTGCATTTATTTGTATGCATTGTTTCGTTTTTTATCTTACTTTTATGTTTCTATTTTGTGTGAGTCAAAATCCAAAACCAAATAAAAAGTGAAAAATTCAAAAAGTTTGATCGTATTTGTTTGAGCACATATCACTTGTGAGTTTGGCCTTGTACCTTTGTACAAATGGCTTTGTGCATTTTCGAGCTTAGCTTGTTATTTTTGCACTTATATCTTTGTGGGAAAAATCTTGACATCTTTGTGTGATTGTTGTAAATCGATTTTCAAGCTTGTCATGAATGATTAGTCAATAGTCATGTTGGTTTTGATACTTGCGTAGACTTGTGCTTATATCTCTTCCCACTCTTTTATTTTTATTGCTTAAAGAGCTCAATAAATGTAAATCTCAAAATGAAAAGAGATAATGAGCTGCAAAAGCCGTCGCAAATACTAGTATTCGACTAGGAAAAAGGAAAAGCGACTTAAATGAAATTGTATGATGCCCAAAAAGCCAAAGGCTTGTTCGTCAAATTGAAATATCACAAATTTCAGGCATCGATCTCAAAATGAGATGTTTTGATTCAAAATGATCAAATGTTATGAATTGTAAAGAAGCTAAATGAAAAGCTTCATCATATGTAATCATTTTCTTGTGGGAGGTTATATATGTTCATTTCTATAATTGAGATAAACCACTTGACTTAGCACTAGTTGTGTATGACTTGATTGAATTGATCATTGAAAATTCACTCTAGACTAAGGACTATTCCACATTTGATACACACACACAACACACATGCCTAATGTTCAATGAATGTCTTATTCATTTGTTAGATTGTACTTGTCTAAATGTGATGTGTGTGTGCTCAATCATATATGGTTCAATCCAAAAAGATTTTTGATCATTTTATATGTTTTTGGAAGTGACTTTTATCACTCTTTGAGTTCATGTTTAGTGCTTACTTTGTTTTTCAATGTTTAAACATGTTCTGAATTGAAAAACAGGTGTCAGAGTTTTTCGCGGCTCAGCTGGCGACTCGCCAGTCGCGAAACCCCAGTCGCGAGTTCATCCAGAAGCTTTTGGCGGCTCACTCGCGACTTGCTCGCGGCTCACTCGCGACTCGCGAAAATTTTCGCGACTGAACCTCGCGACTCGCCCAGTCGCGAAACGCCCAGAAACAGCTTTTTAAAGGGCTTTTTATGGGAAACTTGTTTTAAACCTCTCCCATCCTCTCTAAAACCCCTCTTTCAATATTTTTACATCAAAACCCAACTAATTTGAATGATTTTTCATTCCATTAACATGTCTAAGGTATTTATAAACTCTTTTCATTTATTTTGATCCTTAGATTATGTTTTGAAGAGTTTTGTGCTCTTGGTTGGAATTTTTATCATAGGGGTTGGGAAAACTTATTTTTTGTCAATTTTCTTCATGGGATTGGTTTCTTTTGCTAATTTGCATTGGATGTTGGCCCCTTGTGGCAGATAGAACATGTATTAAGGGTGGATTTCATGATGTTCATGCATTGTTTCACATTATTGTTCATAGTGTGCATGCTAGGTGTTTGATAAAATGCCTCTTAGACATTTTCTCGCTTGTATGGACTCCGATGAGTACCAAATTTTGGGGTTTCTCATGTTTCCTCATTAGGAACATGTTTGGTTCATTAGTTGTGTATTTAACACACCTTACCCCACATGTGCATTTTTCATGCATTGGTCATGCATTGCACTTAACCACCTCTTGCACACACCTTTGCTACCCTTGTCATGCATTGGTCTTGACCTTGCTTCTTCATCCTAGCTTGTCATGTCTACCTTATGCTCTGTAGCATGTTACTTTGTCTTAGGTTTGAGCTTCATTTTCTCATTCATCTCGCACCCCTCATGCATCATTAGCATTGTTCGTACCTTCATCTCTTACCCTCGTTTCTTCTTGACCCTTTGTCTATTCCTGACAAAAAGGGGGAGAGTATACTCTAGAGAATATACTGGAGTGTTTTGTCATTTCTATATGACTCTTGTGCACATCCTTAGGGGAGAAATTCTATTTATCGTGCACATTTGTAGGGGGAGAGATTTTCCATAGTGGAGATGCATATACCAAGGGGGAGAAGACTTTGTGTTAACCAGAAAACTTTGTTCTGTTTGTTTTCTTGTTGGCTTTATGCTGTTTTGAGTTATGCTTTGTTGTTCTCATTGCATCATGTTTGTGCTTTAGACATACATATATCCCTATGCTATTGTGCTTCTTTGAATGCATGTTCGGATGATCATTTGCTTTGCTATGTGATCATTGTAGTCATTTCTATATGACTGTTTTGGTGTATGATCAAGTTGCACACATGTTTCACATCATGTTTACTTGATCGCAATTTACTTGTTACATTATACTTGTCATTTTATTACTTACTTTACCTTGAGGGTCTAATGTGTTTTGTGCAAGTGTTTCAGGTTACAAGTATATATGTTCCTAGTGCATCACAGCTTCTCATCATTTTGAAGGGGAGAACTTTAAGCACTTTTAGTTTATATTGTTTAAGTTTTTATTCAATATAATGTGTTTTGTACCCATGTGCTTATGTAAGCTTTTAGGGTTATGTTTTTTTTTTGCATAGTTTGTAGGCTTTATGGTTTGTACCATGCTTTATGCAGCCTCTATGATTTTGTTAAATCAGTACTTCTACCCAAATGTCATGCATTTTCTGGTTAAGTACTGTCACTCTTGTGCCCTTGTAGGATTTTTCCTAGATGCATATACTTAGTGTATTATGCATTGGTTGAATGTTAGGCATACAAGTAACTTGCATTGTTCTTGTTAGCTTGTATGTTCAAGTGTTCATTCCAAGTGTAAATGAGCATTGTGATCACTACCTTGTAGTGATTACTTGTTTGATCAAGCCATGGTTTGTTTATTAACTCCATCTTTGCTTGATCACATATTGCTTGCTTCATATGCATTTCATACTTTTCTGCATACAATGATCATGGTGTATTGTTGTGTTTCAGGAGATTCATGTTCATATGATTCAAGAGCTGCACAGTTTCTAGATTTAGGTGTGAGTGAGTTTTGCCATTGTTCCCAATCTCACGTTTAAGTCTAGAGTCTGTTTTAGGGTGTTTTGTCATGGAATAGCCAAAGGGGGAGATTGTAAGGTTGAATTTAATCAACCATGTGTTGGCTTTATTCCATGACAAATTTTCTTGTAATATAGCACTTAGAAACCTTGTATTTAGGTGGGAATCATGTAAGGGTAGTGTGTGAGAGAGTGTGAAGAAATGCTCAAGACAGTGCAGTGAAGCAGAGACTCACGGCTAGGACTTGCTGGTGGCTCGCGGCTTGCAAGCCGCCAAAAGTTGCTCACGTGCAGAGCATGCAAGGGAGATGAACAGTCACGCCACCTGGAGCACTACACGACAAAAATCCAGACTGGCCATTAAGTTAGCTCGCGACTTGAACTCGCGACTCAATCAAGTCGCGAGGTCAAGTCGCCAGCCAGCCCTGTTTTTGGAAAAACTGACTCTTCGCATTCCATTCTCACACCAGTATAAATACCCCTCATTCCCACAAAATATGGGTGGCTATTCAGAAAGAAAAACCCTAAGAGAGGTTTCTTCAAAACACCCACCCAATTAGAGAGAGCTACTCATTCTTAGAGAGAAATCTTTGTAGTCTCTTCTCATTCCCTCTCTCATTGTCATACCTATTGAGAGGAGATTTCTATCCAAACACTACCCACACCCATTTAGAGTGTTGAGTGTTTTTGGAGTTTTGGGAAGCATTAGAAGATGCCAAGGATGGCGGATGCTATGGTCTAGTAGCGGAATCCGGTAAGCTAGAAAAGAAAAAGGTTTAGCGCAACCTCGTTGGAGCAAGAAGCTTGGAGGGCTTAGGTACATCGGGTAGATTAGGCTTGGAGGGTCTATTGCTGTTCATGTATCCCAACTACATTTTCTAGTGGATTATTGACCGCTTGAAGGGCGGCGGAGAGGTTTTACGCCGAGGGCTTCGATTTCCTCTTCGATAACACATCGTGTGTTGTCCTTGTGTTTGCATCTCTCTTCCCTTTATCTTTGCCTTTTATTTTCTGCTGTGGATGTGATTTATAATTGGCTTAGATTGATTTCCAATTCTGTTTATAGCTTATGTTCATTTTCCGCACACTAGTTGTTTGTCATAAAGCTTGAATTGGTTATTTTGTATTTGGGGGTCTAAACATTCAAGGGTGTTTATACACGTTTTTGAACTTTCATTTTCGATAAACGAAACGAAAAGTAGTGCAATTAAGGAAATTTTTTTATGAACATAGTGTAACTATAATGGTCCTCTCAGTTTCAAATGGCTGCGAGGTTTAATTAATAAGTTGTCACCTCTTTACCCATTACGAGGTTTCGATTCTTGTAAACATTGTAAACAATAACAAATACTTTAATTTCTTTTCATTAAACGAAAAAAATGTAGTTAAGGAATTTTAACTAAGTTTCTTGTCCTTTTTTTTTTTTTTTTTTTTTTTTTTTTTTTTTTTTGTCCAGCTTATAAATCTAACCTTTTAAAATACTCCACACGTTTCTTTCAAAAAAGAAAAGAAAAAAAAATCCGAAGTTTTAAAATTGTGCTTATTTAAACATGAATAAATATTATTAAAAAATACATGAATATATTAAAGGCGTTGATATATTGGATTGACTTTTAAAATTTGACAAATATATTAGAACAACAAAAATTAAAATACTAGCTATTAGACAGTAGACAAGCAAAACAAGACAGAGAGAATAATAAATCTAGATTAAATTACTTTTTTTTTCCCTAAATTTCTTATTGCTCCTGAATTAAAAATCCCTTCACATGTTGCTGCTCAGGTCACTTTCTACAGTTCCTAAAATTAAAAATCTTTAACGTTTTTGGTAAATTTTGAAAAAAGTTCATTAATCCTTATATAAATTGGGGGAAATTACAATTTGCCACCTTAAATTATATCTCATATTATACTTAATTGCATCATAAATTATGACCCCTATTACACTTTGCACCAAATACCGACATTAAGTTCATTGTTAAATTGTACTGAAATTCAAGTTGGGGTGCAAAGTGTAACAATAATTATAGTTTAGAGCACAAAATATGCATTCAAAAAATTTATGGTACAAAGTATAATCGAGAGTATAGTTTATGATGGTAAAATGTAATTTCCCCTATAAATTATGTAATCAAGCCCAAACTAATAATATATAGAGACAACCAAACAACTAAATGATTATTACAAAAGAATAGAAAATGCGTTTCTCAAAAAAAAAAAAAGAATAGAAAATGCAAAAAAATAACTTAACGATGATTACAACATGACTATTCCTGCATCCCAAACATGACTAAATGTCTAAAACTATTCCTACATTCCAAACATGGCTAAATGTCTGAAGGGTTGAATGATCTGTACAACGACATGATCTAGGATAACTTGGAGTTTAAGAATCACAACCCCACCCTTCTCTCCCCACCATTCCATCTACCTCCAAATTATTGTTGTTTGTTTACATCCATCAATGGGATATACATATATATATATATATATTTTTTTTTTTTTTTGAACCCTATAACTTGAACCCTTTACTGCCCATATATAAAAGAGTTTTACTCTTCAATAGCCTTTAAAGCTTGTATGGTTGTAGCTTATTAAAATTATGGTTAATTGATAAAATTTACCCTTTCTTAATTAATAGTTTAAGTTTTGGGACAATCATTTATTTATTTATTTTTATCTTATCAAACCATAACAATTAGTATTTGATTACATGTGCCTCAAGCAACTCCACAACAAATTAAAATTCACCATGTACTGACTTGGATTGAATGCAAATGTGATAAATCCTAAAACACGCCCTCTAATCTTCATTTTGCATATGTATTTGTAAGGTTGAATTTAATCAACCATCTTATTGGTTTTATTCCGTGCCAAATTTGCTTGTATTTCAGCATTTAGTAACCCTGTATTTAGGTGGGTTTTGTTGTAAGGGTAGTGAGTGAGATATAGTGTCGAATTCTCAAGAGTGTGCAAGAAAACAGAGACTCGCGGCTGGATCTCGCGGGTGACTCGCAGCTGCAAGCCGCCAGATGCAACACACGTGCCAAGCATGCCAGAAGGTGAATAGTCATGCTAGTTGGAGCACTACAGGACAAAACAGGACAACTGGCCATACGGTTATCTCACGACTGGATCTCGTGACTCAGTCAAGTTGCAAGGCCAAGCCGCGAGCCAGCCCTGTTTTGAAAAACCTGACGTTTCACATTCCTCTCTCACCCTAGTATATATACCCCTTATACCCACAAAAGAATGAGAGCTTCCAAAGAGAATTTTGAGAGAGAAACCCTAGAGTAAAACAAGATTGACTCACCTACAATCTATACATTAGAGTCTCTTCAAATTCCTCAACTCTCTTCCTCTCCATTGTCAAACCCTTGAGAGGCATTTTACAAAAACCTTGTTCTCACCATATTCATTACTATGAGAGGGTTGTTTGGTGTTCTGGGAAGCAGTTAGGAAGGAACCAATCTATATTGGTTGATGCTATGGTCTAATAGTGGAATCCGGGAAGCTAGAAAAGAAAAAGGTTCGGCGCAACCTCGTTGGAGCAAGAAGCTTGAAGAGCTTAGGTGCACTTGGTAAATTAGGCTTGGAGGGTCTATTGCTGTCCATGTATCCCAACTACATTTTCTAGTGGATTGTTTACCGCTTGGAGGGTGGCGGAGAGGTTTTATGCCGAGAGCTTCGGTTTCCTCTTTGATAACACATCGCGTGTTGTCTTTGTATTTGCATCTTCCTTCCCTTTTATCTTTGCTTTTTATTATCTGCTGTTGATTGAGATTTTAATTTGGCTTAGATAGTTTTTCCAATTCTATATTATAGCTTTTGTTCATTTTCCGCATACTAGTTGTTTGACATAAAGCTTGAATTGATTAATTTGTAAATTGGGGGTCTAAACATTCAAGGATGTTATACACTATTTGAACTTTCAGTATTAATCTTCACCCTGTATCCTGAGCACTACATTCTGCATTCTGTACATCTGTTTGATCTTCACTGTGCTCTGCATTGTCTTCAATGCACTCTGCAGACGTGTAATTTGGTTCCCTTAACACGACAGTTAGTGAAAATCAGTCAGAAAAGATTCAAACATTTCAGGTTGCTTTGTTCTCATGCCCATTTTGCTGTCTTATGTATTTTTAATCCTATCAAGAACTAGTGTTCGTATATTTCGGCACCTTGTGAAAATGAGAGGAAAACATAATAAGGTGCCACCATATTAAACAATTATAATTCCGAAATTCATTAAGTTAAAAAAGAAATCAAAAATAAAAGAAACTTGATCCATTTTTCTTACAATGATCTATTGCTGCTGAAATTAAAAATTACTGAAAATTTTGGTGCTTTTTAGTCACTTTTTTTTAAAATTTAAATTTTGTATGTTTTTTTGTTCCAAGTTCATTAATTTTATTAAGAAATAAATAATCAAGCCAATAATAACAATGACAATAGTGGTAAACGTAACAATGATCTAAAAATTTTAAGAACATTTTGTTGAGAAGAATACAATTACCATTGTTGGATTTCTCTTATCACAAAAGAGATGGTACAATCTGCACAGGTTGACTATTTAAGAAACACAAAATGGGCAGCAGTAAACAGCAAATAACCTGGTTGCAGGGAATTTTTTTCAATGAGAATGACATCAAAAAGAGTTAAAAGTCGAAAAGAAGGGAAATAAAGAGCAACAAATATATAAAACCCCTCAAACTCTTGTCCAAATGATTCATTCAATATATAAATGGTAGGGATAATGAATGTAACTAGTCTTGACTCCTGAGAGAAAGATCCACATTGCAAGATTCGTGTGGAAAATACCAAGATGGTTTAAATCGTAAAGTATTTGGCATACATTTTCTTCCCATGAAAGGGAAAGACTGGTGGCGCCTACCATCCATGAAGTGGAACCAAATGTCGTGTTATCACGATCAAAATAGTATCTGCCATTAGAAGGACTTTCACTATCTTTCCATCTGGTTTTGTTGCTAAACCCTAAGCGGCCCTCATAATAATCCAGAAACAATGCTTGATCTCCCAAGTTTTGCATTTTCACCCATTCCATCTTCAAAAAATTTAGCTCATAAACTTCATGATTATTTCCAATTGCATTAATCAACAGGAGCTGCTCATCAGGACCCCGTAACCACAGTCCACCTTTCAAATTTGGAATGGATTTAACTTCCAATGGGGTCACATAAGGACAAGAGTTTAGATTTACCACTCCTATTCCAGCACCAGTTGTTATTGCATACAATTTTCGCTTGTACACGGTTAAATCAACAAATATCCAGTGATCATTGCAATCACAATGAGACCAATCGGCATATGTGGATCTACAAAACTGTAGATATGAGTCATATCTGCGAAAGGCTGTGATTACAAACTTTGACAAAGGTGTCTCTAAAGAAGCAAGGATGACACGATTATGCTCTAGGGGAGGGTTAAGGACACGGAGTTCATGTCTTGTAAAAGGATTTATAAGCCAAATTTGAGAATTTACCGCATCTATCTGGTCTTTTACTACCAATTACCCATATGAGATCCTATAACAGATTTTGCCAACAAGGTTGGGGAGTTTTGCCTTATACTTCCTTCCATCAAAGATGTTATAGAAGTAACAAGCTCTCTTAGAACGATTTGGCATAAACATAACAAGTGGAGGTTGGGATGCCATAAACTCTTGCCTGTTTGCCACAGCATACAATCTCCATGCTCTGCAGACACAGCCAAACATGAGATAGTCTATAGTACCTAGCAACTTGGTGATCATGTAAAGCAAAGCGTCAGGGAGCTCCGACCATGGCCTCCGATTACTATTGTCAACCATCTTTTTCTTCTTACTTCTAAGCCCCTTAAGATTTATGACACTGTCCCCTTGCAATACCATGGCTACCTTTGCAAAAAAAAGGAAATAAAAATTAATGTCCACATATCACATATGACACTGAATAAACATCTATTACAAAATTGTTAATTGAGCTGCATATTTTTTTTTCATTCTTCTATATATTTATCCAGATTATAATAAAAAATTTAAGAGGGAAATCTTAAACTTAAAAAAATTATAAAAAAAATCGGTCACTTTGTAAAAGTCTTTAATTTGGTCCTTAGGTTTTTCTAAATTTTCATTTTGATCCCTACTATCATCTCATTAAAATTGCTGACATAATTGATAAATTGCTCACTTAATACACAAGTGACTAATAAAAAATATTTAATTGATTATCAAAAAAGCCAAGTCTACATCTCAGTAAATAAAATAATAATGTTAGAATAAAAATAAAAATCTGAAAAAATGAATGGAAAATGCTATGATTACAACTGATTGTACAACTTGCCACGTGGCAAGCTGTAAGCAATATAGGAAAAATAGTGAGTCCATAACTCCACCATTCACAACTCACCATGTGGCGAGTATTAGGGTAAAAGTTGTTCAATAATTTATAGTCCTAGCATTGCTTAAAATGAATTTTTTTTTAAAAAGTCCCCATCTTTTCTTGCACTTTCTTCATTTCTTGGCAACCAAACATTGTGGGTGTAGCCTAGGAAGCACAGGGTATGGGTATGGGCACGAGTACAACATGGTGATACAAGCAATTTTTGAAAAAAATTAACATAAAATGGTGTATGACACGGGTACTAAATGAAGTGTCCGTACTTCCTAGTGTGTAGTTCATATCAATGCATCCTAAAACAAAAGGCTAGAAACCTCAGCCAAGCAATATTCTCTCTCTCTCTCTCTCTCTCTCTCTCTCTCTCTCTCTCTCTCTCTCTCTCTCTCTCTCTCTCTCTCTCTCTCTTCAATACAAAACATGCAAACACAGATAACAACAACAACAACAACAAAACCTTAAAAAAGACATAATTTTCGGTTTTACACATAAAAGAAAAATAAATAAAAAATGCAATCAGAACTTTTAATGCTTGATCATTAACCATAATAATACATGCTTTGGTTTGGTTTATTAAAAAATTTGAGGTTAGAGATTACCTTGCAATGTCCAAAACAGAGGGTTGAGAGTGTGAGAAATGCGGTGCTGGTGGCTGCGGTGAAGGGCTTTTTTTTTTTTTGGTTGAAGGGTTTGGTAAAGTTTTCTCTGCAAGCTTAGAAAATCTTTTTATTTTCTGAAAAAAGAACACGGACGTTTCTCCAAAATTATAGTACTAGAAGATTTCAAATTATGCTTATAAACTTTTAAATATTTAAACTTGAATATGGAACTCAGTAAATTAAGGAACATTTACTGTCCAAATAAAAGAAATAATCCAATTTGGAACTGAAAAAAAATGGAATACTAAAAGACAAACAAAATAATACCAAGAAAGTATAGTAAATCTAAATTAAAATTTATTTCCCTAAAGATGTTTTTTTTAGAATCTTTCTCTCGTTCCAATTTTTTTTTTTTTTTTTTTTTGAGAAAACATTCCAATTTGTTTGTTCTGTTTCAAACACATGTTTGATATATGTGTTTGAACACATGTTTTTAGTTTTTAAACAACACTAGTCGCTAACCCATGCAATGCACAGGAAAGTTGTTAAAGGATAGGGTTAACCTGAACAGCGGAGTCATACCATGGCTGCCAGAGTTTGTTCCTAAGGTTGGACTCAAAATTGTCAAAAATGGAATTTTGAGCTTTTCAAGTGCCAATATTTTAGAGCATCTTGCTAGCTCTTTCATTGAGGCACTATGTCATTTGAGACAACAAAGTAACTATTATGAGAATTTGATGAGAGAATTCTATATTGCATTGAAAGAAAATAAAAGTACATCAAGTATTTATACAAAGTCTGCCAAAGGCCTTGTAGCTAAATTGGCACCTCCCCATGTACAAAGTGTTTGGGGGTCTAGGGGGGAAAGGGTTTGAGCTGCGCGGTAAGCAGCATGTTGTAATTATTTCTCCAAAAAAAAAAAAAAAAAAAAGAAGTCTGAGAGTAACTAACTTCTTACTAACTCCACAATATACGGATCTAGCCTCTACAACCAATCAAATTAATACACATGTATATAGATAATAGCTATGAATTAAACTAATCCTAAAGTACAGGTAATATAGCTGTTTTAAATATAAACATTTTCGTTTATATAGTCACAACTACAATTCTTCCATTGCTCTATTCTGATACTCTGCCTCTCTGCCTGAGTCAACAGCTATAATCCAAGCTTGCTCGACCTTAAACATGAGTCCTTGTGATCTTGTCCTTCTGATAACTATGAAACATCATTGGTTTCTTTGTCTTAATGGAATTGTCCAGGTTGGTGTAAAGATTGCCAAAAACACAAAGGCTTAAAAGAAAATACTAACCTCTTTACATGGATATGGAGAGTGCCACCTAATTGAAAAATAAAAAAGTAACTAAACCTAGAAAATGAAAATTCCTAATAACAATTCAAGTAGAATTTGATCTTCTAGGTGTATACTTCTTTGACCCACATGAACTGCACTTGCACATAACTCTAAGATGGGGGGAAAATAAAATAATAAAGAAGCATCTTAATGAATCCTTCAAAAAAACAAACAGAAAGTTGATGTAAGGATTGCATAAGAAGAAAATGAATGTGGTGAGAAAGGAAAAGGAGTGCATAAAAGTCCTACAAGAATATTAAAGAAAAATATGTCAACGTACATGCAATATTTAGAAATGAGTTCAAGGCTTACATATGTAGGATTGGAATATATGTTCCTTCCATGCCAACAGCTTTGATGGCCCCAAAACTTAAATTCTGCATTTTGATTGAACAGTACACTGAGACAACAAATAATCAAGTGAAGATTATGAAATACAATGCCTAAAAATGAGTGTAAATATTAAAGTATGTAAATGCAGAACTGAAATAGGAAGGAAAATTTTCTAACATATTCCCAATTTTCTTGAAGTTCCAAAAGATGCTGATAATATGTGAGACACTCAGCATGATGTACAACAACTAACTTTATTTTATCAATGCCTTTGTTTTAATAATGCCAATCACTTCATAGAAAAATATGTCATTTGTGAGAAATAGAAAAAGATGACCATAAGTCAGGTTAAATAACATAGACCAAAGTTTGAAATTCCCTATAGCAAAAACTTAAGTGCCAAATCTGTTTTACTTGGCAGTATTAAGCAATGACCATTCACCAATTTAAACTCTAGCATCAAGATTGATGCAACCAACATTTAAAATGGAAATTTGACTTTATGTTTCTACCGTATTAAAATCTACTTACAAACCACTCTAAGACAATTCCTTTCAAATCAAGGATTTCATGAACAATTTGCAATTATGATTGAAGATAAAATGACTAAACAACATCAAGATATAATATATACTGATATATACAAATAACAAAGAAACTGGAATTTAGCTCCACAAATAAAACCACATTTGGTTACCAAATAGAGAAGTAGATGTGCAAGACCAATGTGATTGCAAAAGTATTTTAAAAACATAGCCAAGTCATGGATAGAGACTTTAGAGTACCTTGGTGTCATTGTCATTGTTGCTATTGTTAATGTTTGGATAGGTTGTGAGTACAGCTCATGACCCATTGTAGCATCCAGACTCATATATTAATACATAAATAAAAAAATTTGGCTAAATAGATAACTGATTTAGTGATATATTCTAAATGCGTTTCTGCTCATGTTTACTTCTAGAGAAATTATAATCAACATTAACTTTCAAGCTCTCTCATGTTCCTTCAATCAAACAATAAAAAACAGAATATTGATTCAAAACAGCAACGCTGTGTGTTTAGAAAAGAGCATACCCAAACAACCTTCAAGGATCCTTTGTTGTTTCTTGAAATAATCAGCTATCAGTTTCCTTTTCCTACAATTAAATGCATTCCAAAAGAGCTTAACATCAACTATGTCAAAGAATAAGAAATTGTTCAATGATATTAAAACTCCAAGCATAAAAGCAGATTTAAAACAGCAAACGAATACCAAACATAACTTTTAGAAGAGAGCATTAAATGATCATTAGATTCATAGATTAAAATTTGATTTTGCAGAAGTTCAAAATACCTCAATTAAGAAGACATTTTGTTTAACTCAAAAAAAAGACTTTTTGTAACCATGCAAGTACAATGATAGATAAGAAACTAAAGTGACTACAATCCTCAAGAGACTAATTTTCAATTTCTAAGCCTAACTAATATTCCAATGCTATTGATTCGAAATAACTTAATTCAAAACAAACTGACTTGAAGTGAACTATTCCTAAACAGACTAACTCAAAGTGCACTTAATCAAAGTAAACTACATCGAAGTGAACTAATTCAAAATAAATTAATTTGAAGTAAACAAAAGCAGATCAGACCCTAAGTCATAATTCTAACATCAAATTGATTGAAAGCAAGCATAAATGCAGACCAACCATAGACTACCACTAAACAAATTCAAACCCATAGCTCAGTTTCCACACCAAAAAAAAAAAAATCAAATTGATTATTGTCAAAACATTGTACTAAACTCAGTAACAAAGTTCCCAAAGACTTATCTAGTGTGTGCACAAACTCAATTACAGATTCAAAGAGAAACACAGCTAAAACTACATATTTATGCACATTTATGTTACCAATATCAACATGTAATACAAAGTTTAAAGAAAATCAAACCAACCCATCAACAAAAAAGTAAATAATCGCTATGTTTTTTCTAAAGCAATTAGGTAAACAACCATTTCACTATTTCAGTAAGGATGGAAAGTTTTCTATCAGATTATCCTAAATACTTACTTTGAAGCTTCCTTCTATCATAGTGAGTTACAAATTCAAATGGCTTGTTAAATCCTCTTCACTAATTCAAAAATGTAGCATCCAAACCTGTCATGATCGCCACATTACAAATAAGTATAGGACTTAAATTTATTTAATAAAATTATGCACTTTTCCTCCCACAAAGGGTTAAATACTCCTAGATATAACCAAAGGGCTAAAGACTTTTCAATTTGATCTAACCAATCAAATCCAACACCTCTCAACACAACAATTTATGTCAATTGTATCCATCACCTATTTGGTCCCTCAAAATAAATACAAGTTACAAAAAACAAAAAATTTTCCAGCATGACATACTTTGCAAAACATAAAAAACATGTGAAATCTACTTTTTCTTCTTCATATTTTCTATTAATTCCAGAACCCATCATAAAATTAAAAACAAAATTTATTTTTTAAAAGGGAAATACAAATCAATTGCTGGTTTATCTTTGAATCTGTGACCTTTACCCACCACACTATATCAAAAGATTCATAATCCAAAAACACACGCTTAGGCATCCTGGACAATGAACACCTCCATATCTTACTGAAATTTCCGGTTAGCACAAATGTTTCCACAATCCCACCCCATGACAGTTTATAATTCAACCTAGATTGCTTAATGTGCAGGTCACGATTTTAGACTCAAACTCAATATGCAGTAATGTGGGGTTGATTCTGATGCCAAAACCCATATCCCTAGTCCTGTAGTAAAATTAGATATATTGAAAGGAACCAAAATTGAGGGAGAACCTATATTAGGGTTTCGAGTATTGATAAAAACCAATTGTAAATCAAAACAAAATCTGAACCAATTTCTTAAATCAAAACCAAACAAAATAGCCGAACCTAAATCCTATTAAACACCCAAAATTAATATAAAAGATTTTACCTGTAGCCATTCTAACAATCTAATGTTAGGTTTACTTTCACTTTCTTCAATTGAAGCTTACCGTCGCCGGGGAAGAGAAAAAGCTTTGCGTCTAGGTTTTTCGTTTTTGGGTTCCTGCGTATGGGTCTTCGTCTTGCAGTGTTTGAAGGAGAGACAGAGAGTCAGAGACTAAGAAATAGTTTTTTGTATCGGGTTTTGTTTAGGAGTTGGAGAGAGCAAATTTTATCAAGTTTGTTTTGGGGAGAAATAGTTAAGGGTTTCAGTTTTTTTTTTTTTTTTAATATATTTTTTTTCTATTTTCATTTGTTTTTTTTTTACTTTAAATAATGCTGACGTGGAAAATTGTGGGAGCTTCAAAAGCTTCGGTTATATATATATATATATATATTACACGCATTTCCACACACCTTTTTACCTACATGTATTTCTAAAAAATACAAATAACGATACTAGAACAACATTACCAGACGGCCTTCTAACTTTCTAACTTTTTAAGAAAACATTGAAAGTTCAAATATGTGTATAAACACCCTTGAACGTTTAGACCCCCAAATTACAACTTAACCAATTCAAGCATTATGTCAAACAACTAGTGTGCGGAAACTTAACATAAGCTATAATATGGAATTGGAAAAACTATCTAAGCCAAATTAAAAACGCAACCCACAGCAGTAAATAAAAGAGCAAAGATAAAAGGGAAGGAAGACGCAAATACAAAGACAACACGCGATGTGTTATCGAAGAGGAAACCGAAGCCCTCGGCGTAAAACCACTCCGCCACCCTCCAAGCGGTAAACAATCCACTAGAAAATATAGTTGGGATACATGGACAGCAATAGACCCTCCAAGCCTAATCTACCCAGTGCACCTAAGCCCTCCAAGCTTCTTGCTCCAACGAGGTTGCGCCGAACCTTTTTCTTTTCTAGCTTCCCAGATTCTGCTACTAGACCGTAGCATCAACCAATGAAGATTGATTCCTTCCTAACTGCTTCCCAGAAATCCAAACAGCTCTCTCACAGTGAAGAATATGGTGAGAACAAGGTTTGGTAAAAAGCCTCTCAAGGATTTGACGATGGAGAGGAAGAGAGTCGAGGAATTTGAAGAGACTCTAATGTATAGATTGTGGGTGAATCAATCTTGTTTTTCTTTAGGGTTTCTCTCTCAAAATTCTCTCTGGAAGCTCTCTTACAATCGTGGGTAAAAGGGGTATTTATACTAGAGTGAGAGAGGAATGTGAAACGTCAGGTTTTACAAAACAGGGGTGGCTCGCAGCTTGACCTCGCGACTTGACTAAGTCGCGAGATCCAGTCACGAGATAACCGTATGGTCAGTTGTCCTGTTTTGTCCTGTAGTGCTCCAGCTAGCATGACTGTTCACCTTCTGGCATGCTTGGCACGTGTGCTGCGTCTGGCGGCTTGCAGCCGCGAGTCACCCGCGAGGCCAAGCCGCGAGTCTCTGTTTTCTTGCACACTCTTGAGCAAACTTCACTCTATCTCACTCACTACCCTTACAACAAGCCCACCTAAATACAGGGTTACTAAATGCTGATATACAAGCAAATTTGGCACAAAATAAAGCCAATTAGATGGTTGAATAAATTTCAACCTTACAATCTCCCCCTTTGGCTATTCCGTGACAAAACCCTAAAACAGACTCTAGACTTAACATGTGAGTTGGGAACAGTTGAGCAAAACTCACTCACACCTAACTCTAGAAGCTGTGAAGAACTTGAATCATATGAACATAAGACTCCTGAAACACAACAATACACCATGATCATTGTAAGCAGAAAATCGTGAAATGCATATGAAACAGGCAATATGTGATCAAGCAAAGATGGAGTTAAGAAACAAACCATGGCTTGATCAACCAAGTAATCACTACAAGGTAGTGACCACAATGCTCATTCACACTTGGAATGAACACAAGGACATACAAGCTAACAAGCACAAGGCAAGATACTTGTATGCTAAACACTCAACCAATGCATAATACACAAAGTATATGCATCTAGGAACAATCCTACAAGGGCACAAGAGTGACAGTACATAAATCAAAATGCATGACATTTAGATAGAAGTATTGATTTCAACAAGGCATAAAAGGCTACATTAAGCAAGGTACAAACCATAAAGCCTACAAAAATATGCATAAAACATTAACCCTAAAAGCTTACATAAGCACATGAGTACAAACACACAAAATATTCTGAATAACATCAACAATATATATAAAAGTTTAAACCAAGATTGTAAGTTATGAGTTAGAAACAAATATACACCAAAACCACAGTGTATCAAACCCATATAACCAACAAATACCCAAAACATAAACCTATAAGTTTAGAGGATAAGACTTAAAACAAAAGTATATCAAAAGTATGTGTGTACTCCCCCTATCACTATGCACACTTCCCTTTGAACTTTCTCCCCCTTACTGAATGCTCTCCCCCTTTTTGGCATGAATAGCTAAAGGCTGTCGTCCAACTTTTGTTGAATAGCGTCTAGCTGATTCTCCATAGTCTCGAGACGCATTTGGACATGGTTGTTTGTGGAGTAGAGAAGTGTCACAATCTCATCAATGCGTTTCTGAATATGCTCAAGTAAACTGCCCACTCTATCAGTATAAGGAGCAATCTGTGCTTGCGGAATACTAGCTTGTGGAACTTTAGGAACAGCATGCGAAGTAGATGTGGTATGTGCAGGTGTCTCTGACTCAGGGGCAGATGGAGTAACCGGAGAGATGTGTGCACTCTTTGGTGTTTTAGAGGAGTGACTTCTGCTAGCTTAAAGAGTGTACATGGAAATAGGACGCTGACAGGTTAACATTTTTCCATCTGTAGGAGGAACAATGCCTTCACGAAGAATGAGCTTCATGATGAGACTGCAAAATGGAATAATTCCTCGAGCTGCAGTTCGAACCGCGGTCTTCCTCATGGTGTAATAGATGTGAGCACATATATCAATGGGGGCTCCTGTAATAAGATCACAAAGAAATAGAGCTCTCCCAAGATTGATGAATGTAGTGTTGGACAGTGGGTAGAGATTAGTGAACATGATCAACTTCAGTGTGGTGAGTTCTGGTGCAAAATTTCCGGTGCTGATGGATGTTCTTGTATTGGATACTTCATGATTGGATCCTAGGATTTGTAGAATTTCTTCAACCTCTGGAGTTCGATCATCGTACGGAGTTAGATCCACATTCTGAGGTCTAGTGATGCCAAGAAGATCTGCGATGGAGTTTGGAGAAATGCCAAACTCTGTTCCTCTGACCCAGAAAATAAGTTCAGCTCCAAGATCAGTTGCATTGGAGAAACATTCTTTGACCAACTCATCCATTGGATCGTCAAAGTTCCCAAACAAGTTTGCCCAATCTCGTTTCTCAAAGATTCGAGGGATAAAAGTGGTCCCTAAGGTGTTAAACTCCACCACCCGTTCCACTATGGGAGTTGACTTGTCAAAGATGTTTGAGTAGATGTGTGAGGTAAGCAAAGTTCTAAACCTCTCCTCATTGGAGTCTTGAGATGCCTGTGATGATAGTCGAGTCCTTTTAGCAACTGGTGTAGCTGGATCGTCAGCAACAATGTCTTTACTCCTGGAAGATCGACGAGACAACTGCAAGAGAATAGGCCCATAGCAAAGAACCAACAAGAGAACCACACAAGATAAATATCAACATGATTCGATGCAAATAGAAGAAAAAAACAGAGATTTCAATACATAAATACAAACTTGAGATAGTGCAGACCCAACCAAACTTCCATCAATACTAAGGTGCACAAAGTGACGGTTGCAGCAAAATGGTGATAGTGCAAAAAGGCATAGAGAGACAAGTTCAAACAGAACTGTCTATGAGACAATTTACCATGACCATGATATGTATACAAAGACAGCATTCGAATCATTAAGACCAGATATCATAAAACATACCACATAAGATATGAACATGGAAAAAAATTTCAAAATGAAGGATCAGCACACCCAAACTAGAGCACAGGGCTGTGAGACACAACATTCAGAAAAAAAAAAAAAAAAAAAAAAAAAAAAAAAAAAAAAAAAACAAAAAAAAAAAAAAAAACAAAAAAAAAAAAAAAAAACAAAAAAAAAAAACAAAAAAAAAAAAACAAAAAAAAAAACAAAAAAAAAACAAAAAAAAAAAAAAAAAAAACAAAAAAAAAAAAAACAAAAAAAAAAAAACAAAAAACAAAAAACAAAAAACAAAAAAAACAAAAAAAACAAAAAAAAACAAAAAACAAAAAAAAAAACAAAAACAAAAAAACAAAAACAAAAAAAAAACAAAAACAAAAACAAAAAAAAAAACAAAACAAAAGAAGTTGTTTTAAAGGAATACTTTCAAGATGCCAGCAACCACACGTTATGTTAACATAAAAGCATAGTAAACCAATGCCGTAAACCAACATCAACACACAAACAAGTTAAAGGAGCAAGTCATATAAGTACCAAACCCATTTAACAAAAGATTTTCAGAGTCAACAACAGGCAAATATCAGAACAATGAAAAAGCACATTATGACCACTCAACATGAAAACGAATGAAATCAACAACAAACATAACAAGCCATACCCATCACACAAAGAGAGGAATATTTTGAACACAATGTCAATCCAAATGGTAATAAAAACATCCATGAAATAGGGAAAATGAGATTAGGAAAACAAGACCCATACCTTTTCTTGATGATTTGGATAAGAAATGAAGCACCAATGAGGTTTGAAAATGGGTACACGGAGTGTTTGGGAAGGAGACAGTTTAGAGAGAAGATGAACAGTCATAAAAGTTCGAGGGAAAAACTGAAAAAGATTTAAAAACTGCCCCTATTTTTGCCAAACACGTGTTTTTCGCGACTTAAGTGAGTCGCCACAAAGTCGCCAGTTCAAGTCGCCAAAACACTCAAAAACAAAAGTTTGAAAAAATTTTCTAAGTGTTTTTCGCGAATGGAAGGTCTACCCGCGAGAGAGTCGCGAGCTGAGCCGCGAAAATCTCTGAGTAACCCTCGCGACTGGACCTTCCACTCGCGAACAAGTCGCCAAAATTAACTCGCGAAGACGCGACTGAGGCTCACGACTTGACTTACCCGCGACTGAGCCGCCAAAACAGGGCAAAACTGGATTTTTGAAATTTTCAAATTTTTTAAACAAAAAAACTTTCCAAAAACACCTAAAACACTAAAAAAAAATCTTTTTGTGTTTGAATTAACAAAGATTGAGCATGTGAAAACACATTTCATCAAGTACAATCACACAAATGAATATGACATCTATTGAACATAAACTTGTGTGTTATGTGTGGATATCAACAATGAGATAGTCCTTAATCTAATGTGAAGCTTCAATGATCAATTCAACCAAGGCATACACAATTAGCACTAGATCATGTGATCCATCTCAATTATAGAAATATGTATATATGACCTCCCACAAAACTTGATAACACATCTTGGAGCTTTACATTTGACTCCACTTTCAAACATAACATTTGATCATTTTGATCTTTTGAGACAATCACCTCTCATTGTGAGAGTGATATTTGATATTTCACTTTAATGAACAAGCCTTTGGCTTTTTGAATAAACATTCTCTTTAATATAAGCTCGCTTACCTTTTTTACTAGTCAAATACTAGAATGTGCGACAGGCTTTTGCAGCTCAATATCTCTTTTCATTTGAAGATTTACATTTGGTGAGCTCTTTTTAGCAAAAACAAAAATAAAGAGTGGGAAGATATATAGACACAAGTCTATGCATGTCTCAAGATCAACATAATCATTCACTGATCATTCATGACAAGTTTGAAGATCTATTTACAACAATCACATAGATTTCAAGATTTTTCCCATAGTGATATGAGTGCAAAGAAACAAGCAATGCTCGATAATGCACAAAGCCATTAGCACAAAGGTACAAGGCAAAATAGGTTTTGAGACAAAAACTCAACAATGTCAAACAAACTTTTTTGATTTTCTAATTTTTATGTGATTTTTGGATTTTTGACACTAGAAGAGAAAGATTGATAAAAAAAAAATTAAAAATATGCACAAGTAGACAAGCAACCAACCAACAACAAAAACAACAAGCAAACAAACAAACATCGTCGCAAGGCTTAGGAAATATTAATGCATGGACATGTTGTAATGCTTATGCATGAGTACCCTTTTTCACCCACACGTCACTTGTGTTTGGGATGATTTCCTTATAGGATTGGGTACGGGAGTTAGGGCTTTCAAACCTTCGTGAGAAGCTTTCCAAGCAGTTGGTGAATGCACCAATCATCTTCATCACGTTCATCATTCCGGGATCACCATTCTGATCTCTAGATTGTTCACCTGCCCAATTTCTTCTATCATTTCTAGGTCCTCGTGACCTTTGATGAGTTGCACTATTCTTTGCTCTCAGCTTTTGGCAATTTGGTCGAGTATGCCCTTGAAGTCCGCAATGATGACACACATAAGTTGATCTGGGATCTCTTTGTCGTCGTGGATGAGACTTGGCACGAGATTCAGACCTGCCCACATACTGATTGCGGGGATTCAACAACCGTTGGTTCTCCACATTCTTCTTCTCCTCCATCTTGAGCTTCTCAGCAGTAAGGTCAACTACAACTAGATCTTTAGCCTTTACAAACTTCACTTCTTTAGTGACATTTTCAGATGAGCTACTTCCTCCGGTATATCCCAACTCGAATTTGTCTGAAAAGCTCTCTTGAGATGAAATAACATCATCTAGCTTCTTGGTGGTGACCCTCTCTATTTTAGCATTTGCTTGCACAACCTCTTGCTCAAGAAATCTCACTTTTGTGTAAGCTTCGGACAGCTCACCATTCAGTGTTTCTATCTCACATTTGGCCTCCCTATATTGGATTAGGAGACTTTTGTAGTCCTCCTCTGCCTTTTTCATTTTTCTCACAGCAGCCTTCGCCACCCTTGTGTACTCACCCAACTTCTCCAGGAGTGAGTTATAATTCTCTAGAAGATTGGCTGTGCTTTCATCTTCTTCAGCATCTGATTCTTTAACAATTCCCAGTGATTCTTCATCACTATGTTCTCCAAGGTCTCGTACAAGTAGATTCAACTCGTCTGAAGATTCAACATGAGGAATGGTCATAAAAACTGAGTAGTTCCCCTCTCCATCACAGCTTTCTTCAGATTCTGAGTCGGATGAATCCGAATCACTCAATGTTGTGGCATACACTTTGCCTTTCGATTTCAAATAATTCTGACATTCTTTCTTAAAGTGTCCATGCCCGTTACATTCGAAACAAGTGATACCTTGTGAAGGTTGGGATTCTTTTCCATCTTTCTTTTTGAATTCCCTTTTCTCCCTTCCTGAACTTTGGAATTTTCCTTTATCACCAAATTTGCCATTATTTTTGAATTTCAAGAATTTTCTGAAATTTTTAACAAGGTATGCAACATTTTTGTCAACCACATCTTCTCCCGATGAGTCATGATCTTCCACCTTCTCATTAATGGTCTTAAGAGCAAGAGATTTACTCTTCCGTTGATTGGGCAGCGACATCTCATAAGTCTGAAGAGAACCAACCAGCTCCTGGACTTTGATGTCATCAAGGTCCTTGCTCTCTTCAATCGCTGTCACTTTAGCACGAAAACTTTCCGACAAAGATCGAAGGATCTTCCTTACAATTTTAGAATCCTCCGTTTTCTCCCCCAAATTGAACTTGCTGACAACCACCTTATTTAGCTTCCCATAGAAAGAGTCAAAGGACTCATCCTCACTCATTTTGAGCTCCTCAAACCGAGTGGTCAGCATTTGCAACTTGGTGTTTTTCACTTTCTTCGTGCCTTCATAGGTGGTTTCCAATATCTCCCATGCTTCTTTGGCAACGGTAGTATGAGAAATCCTATGAAATTCATCTGGAGACACACCACAGAAAATAGCATTGAGTGCTTTACTATTAGCATTAGATGCAGCGAGTGCTGCCTTATCCCATGTGGATTTGGCTACCTCAGGTCTGGTCCAACCAATCTCAACAGCATCTCAAACAGATTCATCAATAGAACACAGAAAAGCTCTCATGCGAACCTTCCAAAAAGCATAATTACTACCATCAAAATATGGAGGTGCATTTAGGGATTGAGACCGATCCATCTCAAAAGAGAGTCAAGGATCACACAATGGTAATGAAACCAATAACAGTGTACCCGCTCTGAAACCAAATGAAAGTTCAAATATGTGTATAAACACCCTTGAACGTTTAGACCCCCAAATTACAACTTAACCAATTCAAGCATTATGTCAAACAACTAGTGTGCGGAAACTTAACATAAGTTATAATATGGAATTGGAAAAACTATCTAAGCCAAATTAAAAACGCAACCCACAGTAGTAAATAAAAGAGCAAAGATAAAAGGGAAGGAAGATGCAAACACAAAGACAACACGCGATGTGTTATCGAAGAGGAAACCGAAGCCCTGGGCGTAAAACCTCTCCGCCGCCCTCCAAGCGGTAAACAATCCACTAGAAAATATAGTTGGGATACATGGACAGCAATAGACCCTCCAAGCCTAATCTACCCAGTGCACCTAAGCCCTCCAAGCTTCTTGCTCCAACGAGGTTGCGCCGAACCTTTTTCTTTTCTAGCTTCCCAGATTCTGCTACTAGACCGTAGCATCAACCAATGAAGATTGGTTTCTTCCTAACTGCTTCCCAGAAATCCAAACAGCTCTCTCACAGTGAAGAATATGGTGAGAACAAGGTTTGGTAAAAAGCCTCTCAAGGATTTGACGATGGAGAGGAAGAGAGTTAAGGAATTTGAAGAGACTCTAATGTATAGATTGTGGGTGAATCAATCTTGTTTTTCTTTAGGGTTTCTCTCTTAAAATTCTCTCTGAAAGCTCTCTTACAATTGTGGGTAAAAGGGGTATTTATACTGGAGTGAGAGAGGAATGTGAAACGTCAGGTTCTACAAAATAGGGGTGGCTCGCGGCTTGACCTCGCGACTTGACTAAGTCGCGAGATCTAGTCGCGAGATAACTGTATGGCCAGTTGTCCTGTTTTGTCCTGTAGTGCTCCAACTAGCATGACTGTTCACCTTCTGGCATGCTTGGCTCGTGTGCTGCGTCTGGCGGCTTACAGCCGCGAGTCACCCGCGAGGCCAAGCCGTGAGTCTCTGTTTTCTTGCACACTCTTGAGAAAACTTCACTCTATCTCACTCACTACCCTTACAACAAGCCCACCTAAATACAGGGTTACTAAATGCTGATATACAAGCAAATTTGACACGGAATAAAGCCAATTAGATGGTTGAATAAATTTCAACCTTACAAACATCATTTATTATCTTATTTGCTGTATAAAAAAGTATAAGTTTCCAGAACTACCCTTATTAATTTAAACTTTAGAAAAACAATGGCATTAACTTTTTAAGCAGTTGATGCTCTATATTTGGATTCTAGTACTCTTCATTAATGATATTCATTTAGTTCCGGCTTCAAGAAAAAAAAGAGTAAGATAGAAATTTTATTTATTAATTTTAGAAAGAGGACTTTTTTTTTTCCCCTTTTAAATAGTAATACTTATTAGAACACATGAACATAAAAGTAGTATATAGAGTTTTTTAAGCAAGCAAGAGGACTTTATTTTGGTACTTATTTTCCTAAAGCATTGTATACACACGCATTATTCAGTGCGTTTCTCTTTTATGGTATGTTTAATATATGATTTTTTTTAAGGTTCAAGTGATGGTCTAAAAAGGCTGTCCCTGGGTGCCTATTGGTCTGCAATTCTTAGTCTCACACGACCAACTGGAAATCAGGTTGCACATTTTCTTGCCAAAGTAGCAAAGAACTAACTTCTTAAAAAATAAAAAATAAAAAATAAAAAAAACATAGACAGTGAAAACGTATGGCTTGAAGAAAGCCTTTTCAGTGCTCTTGCTCTCTCATGATGTACTTTCTATTAATCTCTCTTAATGAATTGATATCATGGTTTAACTTCAAAAAAAGAAAAAGAAAAACTTGAATATATTATCCAGCATTGATGTATTGGATTGTCTTTTAAAATATGCCAATTACATTGGAACAGCAAAAATTGAAATGGTACTTGACAAACAAAATAAGACAGTCTTATAAAAATAAAATAAGACGCGAATTTAATAAATCTAGATTAAGTTACATTTTTTGGCTAAAGATCATATTGCCCCTGAAATTAAAAATCCCTGCACATGTTAGTGCTCCAGTCAATTTTTATGGTTCCCAACTCTTACTAATAGGATGACAATAACCATTATAGGATTTTTGTTAGGTTCTAAAGACTTAGAAATTTATGTATTTAGAACTCTAATTTGTATTATTGGCAAACCATGATCAAAACAATGTGTTTAGAAGTGTTTTAGTCTTGCTCAAAGTTGTGCATTTATGTAAAGTTGGAATCAAGCTTAATGCAGAAAAGATTAATGCATTTCGGCCTGGCTCGATCGATCGAAGCTCAGGCAGAATGTTTTTCTACAGAATTATCCAACTCAGCCCTAATTGTTTTAAAACGGTTTTAGGGTTTCTTATTTATCCTAAGTATAAAAGGCAAACCCTAGCCACATTTTAGTGTTGCTCATATTGCGGTTTGTGTAAATCTCTTGTGAGATCTAGAAGAGCTTTCCTTTATACAAACTTAGGGTTTTCAAGGAGAAGATTTATTTACACCTTGATGATTAACTCAGTTGCTGCCATTGAAGCTTAAAGAAAACACAAGCGGGTGTGCTTGTATCAGGTGGTGAATCCAAGAAAGAAGGAGTCCGTGAATTCGGAGCTTGCATGTGGTCGTGTCAGTAAGTTCTACTGGTTGGTAGCAATAAGAAGTCGAGCGTGGGGGCTTGTAAGTCTTATTGTATGAACTTCGATTCTTTCAAGATAGTGGATTCAAGTTTACCTTGAGGATAGCTAGGCCAAATCCTCCCCAGGTTTTTACCGGTTTGGTTTCCTAGGTGATCATATCTTGTGTTATTTATTTTTCCACTGCTTTGCTTGATTTGACCTTTATTATTGTGATAACCTAGATTTGTTAAATTGGACTAAATAACAACTTGGCTAATTACCTAGATTAAATCAATTGTTTTAAGGGGTCTAAAAACCTTCAAGTGGTATCAGAGCGGATAGCTCTTTTGTTGTTGATCTTTTGATCACTAAGCTGATCCTTGACCCCTGTTGTCATGGAACTCGGAAACTCTCTAGTTATTCCTCCTCACTTTGATGGGAATAATCATGCTTATTGGAAAGTAAGGATGAAAGTATTCCTGAAATCTATTGATGAGAAAGTGTGGAACTTCGTTGAATACGGATGGGAGAAGTCCACTACTCCTGTTAGTGAGTGGGAAACTTCTTAAAAAGAAGCAGCTGCATTTAATAGCAAGGTTATGAATGCTATCTTTAACGCTGCTTCTATGGAGGAATTTAAGAGAATCTCTAATGTTGAGGTTGCTCATATTGCTTGGAATATCCTCCAGACTGTGCATGAAGGCACAAAGGCTGTCAAAATCAATAAATTGCAGCAATTGACTTCTAAATTTGAAAGTATTAGGATGTCTGATGATGAATCTTTTGATGAATTCTATGCTAAATTTAATGACATTGTTAATTCTGCTTTTAACTTGGGTGAAATCTATAATCAACCTAAAATTGTTAGGAAGATTCTTAGATCTTTAATTAAAGACTTTAGACCCAAGGTGACTGTCATTACTGAAAGTAAGGATGTGGACTTCATCCCTGTTGATGAACTTGTAGGATCTCTTCAATCTTATGAGTTGGATCTACCCAAAACTACCAAATCCAAATCAATGGCTCTTAAGTCAGTTGATGATGTTGAAGGTGGTGGATTTGATGATGAGCTCTCTGCTACAAAGATTGTTTACCTTGCTAAGAACTTTAGACACTTTCTCAAGAATAGTAACAGAAAGGCAAAAGGCACAAACACTGCTAAACCTAGAAACTTTAGGAAGCATGATTCCACTAAGGTTAACAATAATGATAAACCTAGAGAAAAAGTAGGTCAATCTTCTAATAATTCTTTAGGTTCTTAGTGTTTTGGATGTCAAGGGTATGGTCACATGAAATCTGAATGTCCTACCTATTTGAAGTCTAAGTGTAAGGCTATGGTTGTAACCCTTAGTGATGGTGAAGTTTCTAATAATGAGTCTGATTGTGATGAGGATGGAAACTTCATTGCTTTCACCGCTACTGCTGTAGTCGATGAGAGCATATCTGTTGAAGAGAACCCTTCTAATGGGGAACTCTCTAAAGATACAGATCTTCAAGAGACCTATAATAAACTTTGCAAAGTTGCTGCAAAGGATGCTATGAATGTTAAACTTGGCCTGAAGAAAATTGAATCTTTTGAGCTTGATAAGAAGAATTTGCTTGTTAAACTGTTTGATGCTAATGAACTTTTGAACAATGTGAAAACTGAGAATATGCTTTTACTTGATAAAGTTAAATCTTTGGAACTTGATTTATCTGTTGCTAGAACTGCTAGTTCTAAACTTGATCAAATGCTGAGTGTTCAAAAGTCTTCTTCTGACAAATCTGGAGTAGGTTATGTTGAAAGCATCTCTGTGTCTGCTCCCCATTCCACAAAGTTTGTCCCTTCATCTTCTTCTGAACCTTTTGTGAGTGAGATAGTGAGTGAAACTATCAAACCCCCTGTAAGTGAGGTTGTCAAACCTATAGAAGTTTCATCATCTAGGAAGATTAGGGTTGATATGAAAGAGTCTAAGTCTAAGAAGCCTACCCTATCTAAGGACAAGGCACATGATAAGCCTGCATGGGTTTGTCACTTTTATGGAAAGTCTAGACACATACATCCTAACTGTTACAAGCTGCAAGCTGCAAAGAGAGCAAACAAACCAAAAGTACCTGTGCCTCAAGCACAAGATCCTATGGTACTTATTGGTGAATTGGTAAAGGTTTTAAACCTTTATTCCAATCCTGGAGTTGGTAATCATTCCCATGTGAATAAGAACTCTAATGCTCATGGTGCATCTAAAATGTTTTGGATGCAAAAGACTCGAACTAACTGAGTCTTTCTGACATGGTCCTTATGCTTCATTGCTCTACCCTTTGTGACCATTTTTCTTTGGTTTTTTTTTTTTTCTAAGATTTGCATTGCTTAACATTCATGCATTTCATTCTAGATTTTTTTTTTTTTTTTTTTTTTGATAAATTTAAAAAAAAAAAAAAAAAAAAAAAAAAAAAAAAAAGGAGAAAAAGGGAAGAAAAATGAAGCAAATTTTGTTTTGTACTATTCTTCTTGGTTTTTGAGAACAAGGTTGATCAATTTATTTTCACATAACATGTTGTTTGTACCTTGTTTAGCTTTGATGAGCTTACTTATTGCACTTTACTAGTTGAAGCTTTGTAGTGCATGTTGTGTGGGAAAGATGTTTATGGTTTTTTATTACTCTGTCTTAATCTTGAAGTCACATGTTTTTGACTGTCAGACTTGAACTTTTAGAGAAAGACATAAATAACCATCTCACCACTATTCACTAGCCAATCACGAACACCTTAGTACATATCATAAGATTTTGTACTCGAGAAAGTGTAGCACATGCACGAAAAGAACATAAGGTAAAGCCTCGGTTTAAATTGCTTAATTCTTAAAATTAAAATTGGTGTGTACTATTAGGCTTAATGCCAAACTCACATGACTTAAAATTGGTGTGTATGTTATGAGGCATAAATTCAAGAAACCTACATGATTGCAAGCTTATGATCTAGGAGATGTGAGAGTTATATGATGTAACTCTTTAGGTGATAGTCTCTTTTAAATTCTTTGTGATGAATTTTGTAGACTTTGTGATTGATTGCTATTCACATATTACCTCACATGTATCTCAAGCTTTTGCTAGTTGCACACACTACACGAGTAACTATTTGCTAAACTTTGTACATGTTATTGTATGTGTTTTTGGTCTGACCAACCAAGTTTTGCAAATATTTTGAATTTTGTGAAAAATTAATTTGTTGCTTGAAAATTTGTGGAGAATGCAAAAAATTTTATTTTTGGGAAATTTGGGCTTAAAATTTTTGTTTTTAAATATCACATCATCACATACTCATGCATTTTGCTCTTAAATTTCAATGCTTTAAGATGATTCTGGATTTTTTTTCAAAAGGCTGTGTTTTTCCTAAAATTTAGTGAGCCTCTGCCCTTTTCGATCAATCCATTCTATTTTTCGATCAATCGAAATTTTTTAAATATGTTTGAGAGAGCCTCTAACTGTTTCAATCGATCAAAACTGATTTTCGATCGATCGAAAATTTTTCAAATTGTTTTATTAAAGTCTCTGTCTGTTTCGATCGATCAAGGCTGTTTTTCGATCAATCAAAACTCGTGAATCATGTTTTTTTTTAAAAGTCATATTGGACTTTTTCAAAGTCACTTTTTCAAAACTTTTCAAACTTTCCTCTCTCTCTCCGATTTGGCTAGGCTCCACTAAGGATTTTTTGTCATTTTCCTCCAAAATTTTTGCAAGGTTTTTGTCTCCCAAGGCCGGTAAGACCCTTATACCCTTCCTTTTGCATTTTATTTCATGTTTTCATGCATTGCATTGGGTATTTTCAAAACTATTCATGATTGGGGTTTTTTATGTTTCAGGCCATGTTTTCTGAAATTGATCATTGGGTTTTTGTTCTAGGATGTTATAATCATGATCCTTGTGGTTTAATTTGATCAATTTTGTGGTTTGTGAAAAATTGAAAATTCTAGGGTTTGTAATTGATCCGATTTGGGGATTTTGTTCAAATTAGGTTAAATTGATGAAATTGGCTTGATCAATTGATGTAATTGGTCATTATTTTCTGAAATCTATCTTGTAAGATGATCAATTAGTCAATATCTTTCAAATTGATCAAGTGGTTTTCCAAATTTTGGGGTTTTGTGTTAAAACCTCTATGTTCAAGCCAATTTTGTGAATTTGAACTTATTTGGACTTAATTGCACTGCATTAGGACATGCATCACGCTATTTAAATTGTTCAAGCATCATATAGATTTTTGTTCTATATTTTTTTTGTGCTAACTTGCAATCTGCCCTTGGTTTTTTCTTTTGTGCTTTTGTTTCTTTGCTTTGTGTTTTGTCCTTATCCTAGCACCATGCCTAGGAAAACTAGAGCCCATACGACCCCTTCCACTTCCGTTGAATCTCCCTCTAGGAGTGAGGTGTTTAGGAATGATAAGTGCAGAGAGGCCTTTGATACTTTGAACAGTAAACGTAAGATTTGGGCTGAGCGTGCTGTGGTTTTAGATGAGATTGATCCGGCCATTAGGGCTAACTTTGATTCTAGAGGTTGGTTGCCTCTCTTAGAGATAGATCATCCACCCCCGACCGCCCTGATTAGAGAGTTCTTCTCGAACCTCTCTTGCCACGTCTATGATTCCAACACCCTTGTTAGGAGTTGGATACGAGGTGTTGAGTTTACCATTACCCCTCGGGTAGTGGCTGAGGCTCTCGGGGTTCCGGTTGTTCGGGAGTCTGACTATCCCTATGATGAGTCACCCTCTTTAGATGTTGTCATGTCATACATCACTAGGTCATCTATCTAGTGGGGTTCTGATCCTTAGATCACGTCCACTGAGCTTACCGAGACTGCCTATCTTTTCTTTAGGATAGCATGTCATTCGTTGTGGCCTATTTCCCACTTCCACACCATCCCTCTAGAGCGATGTGTGTTTTTGTATGCGTTTGTTTCTAGAGCGTCTATCAGTTTTCCACATCTGTTCCTCCGTTCTTTGAACGAGGTTCATAGGAGTTCTGCCTTAGGGCATGCGCTTATTCATCCTATTTTCATTTATAGGATTTTGCTCTTTTTAGGTAGATGGTTTCCCGTCTGGTGAGCCTGTGCATGTCGTTACTCCCATAGGTGCCACCTTTCTTAGACAAAGGGCTGCTCACTTGAGAGTTTCTCCTTCGTGTCCTAGACGTGAGTCATCTGGTGTTGTTTCCCCTCCTCCCTCTTCTACAGGTGCTGATGCTGCTGAGATATCGGGTACTGCTGCTGCTGCTGATGCTAATGTTCCTCCACCGACTACTTCAGATAATTCAGACATTCGACATACGTTGGATCATGTCTTGACCGTTCAGGCGGCTCATGGACAGATTTTGGTGGACATGCTCGATGAGATCCGTGCCTTGCGTGCGGAGTTGGCACAATTTAGACCACCTCCCTTTTGATGATGGAGTTTGTTTGCCCTTTGGCATTCCGTCACAAAAAGGGGAAGTACTTTGTAGAGTTTTTGTTTTCAGGGGGAGAGTATTTCTTTGGTTGGAGCTTGTGGAGTTTAGATTGTATCTAGGTGCTTCACATTGTATTTTACTTTTTTAGCTCTTACCATGTTTTTTGATGGGATATTCATGTTAGGGGGAGTGAGTATTTTTGTTGGTACTTTATATGTTTCTTGTTTCAAACTGTTTATTGATTTATATTTATGAGTTATTCATTGATATATGTCTTTATTGTGTGTTGTTTGAAATTAAGAATTTAATTTGTTTACTTGTATTGTTTCCACACATGCGGTTATGCATTTTGTTTAGTGTTTCAGGAAATATACAGGTTGATTCAATTGAGCTGTTGTCTACACTTGCAACTGATGGATAGTAGTTAGAATTGAATTTGTTTTATGAGCATTATTTTTGTAAAGGGCTTTTATTTTGTAAACTTTGAGCTTCTAAGTTGTGTTTTGTCACAGATTGTCAAAGGGGGAGTTTGTTAGGTTCTAAAGATTAAGGATTTTATGTATTTAGAACTCTAATTTTTATTGTTGGCAAACCATGATCAAAACAATGTGTTTAGAAGTTTTTTAGTCTTGCTCAAAGTTGTGCATTTATGTAAAGTTGGAATCGAGCTTAATGCAGAAAAGATTAATGCATTTCGGCCTGGCTCGATCGATCGAAGCTTAGGCTCGATTGATCGAAGCTCGGGCAAAATGTTTTTCTGCAGAATTTTCCAACTCAGCCCTAGTTGTTTTAAAACGTTTTTATGGTTTCTTATTTGTCCTAAGTATAAAAGGCAAACCCTAGCCACGTTTTAGTGTTGCTCATATTGCGGTTTGTGTAAATCTCTTGTGAGATCTAGAGGAGCTTTCCTTTACACAAACTTAGTTTTTTTAAGGAGAAGATTTATCTACACCTTGATGATCAACTCAGTTGCTGCCATTGAAGCTTAAAGAAAACACAAGCGGGTGTGCTTGTATCTGGTGGTGAATCCAAGAAAGAAGGAGTCCGTGGATTCGGAGCTTGCACGTGGTCGTGTCAGTAAGTTCTACTGGTTGGTAGCAATAAGATGTCGAGCGTGGGAGCTTGTAAGTCTTATTGTATGAACTTCGATTCTTTCAAGATAGTGGATTCAAGTTTACCTTGAGGATAGCTAGGTCAAATCCTCCCCAGGTTTTTACCGGTTTGGTTTCCTAGGTGATCATATCTTGTATTATTTATTTTTCCGCTGCTTTGCTTTATTTGATCTTTATTATTGTGATAACCTATATTTGTTAAATTGGACTAAGTAACAACTTGGCTAATTACTTAGGTTAAATCAATTGTTTTAAGGGGTCTAAAAACCTTCAATTTTCATTTCACAAATGCAGTTGTGCACTTTCCACAATTGCCACGCAATTGGGCAGCAGGAACCTTTAGCTACAAAATATATATACACTTCAAATCTATAAACAAAGGATTTTTTAAATGAATAAGGTAGGGAAGAAGAACAAAAAGAAATCCTAACTAGTTATCAGAAAGAGAATCTACATGACTAAATTGCAAGACAGATGTGGAAAATACCAGACATGAACACCCAAGGTAAAATGTGGCATACAATTTCCTTGTAGGATCCAGAAAGACCCTCGATATCTACCATCTGAGAAATTTAAGATGCATTTGCAACTCACACCAACATTTTTTTTTTTTTTTTTTTTGAGAAACACACACACACACACATATGGGGGAAGGGGAATGAGATAAGGGAATACACTCACACGCCAACACCAAAACTACATGCAACAGTTAGTGTCGCGGAGCAAATACCAACATTGTATATGCAATTTGAATATTGTTGGCTCCACCCCCATATGGTCATGTTGCTAAATCTTGAGCCCATATCATAATCCAGAAACAATGCTTGATCAGTGAAGTTCTGAATCCTCATCCATTCCATCTTCATAAAATTAAGCTCATAAACTTGACATTCTTCCTTCATAATTCCAATTCCGTTCATCAATCCATTAATCATCAAAAGCTGCTCATCATAAGCCAGTAACTGTAGCCCACGGTGCAAATATCCAGTGTTTTTAACTTCCAGCAGGGTTACGTAAGGCGTAGAATTCAGATTTAGCACCCCAATTTCAGCATAACTAGTTAAAACGTATAACTTACCCATTAAGACAGCTCCATCAACAATCGCCCACGGAGAGCGCCCACGACAGCCATTAAATTTATCACTATAATCATGTACAGTCCAGCTGAGATCTTTGAGTCTAAAAAACTGCAGAGATGGGTACCATATGCAGAAAGCTATGATTACAAACTCCTGCAAAGGCGTAGCCAAAGAAGCAAGGATCATACGAGAATAAGGATTGGGAGGGCTAGGGAAATGGAGTTCATGTCTTGTAAAAGGATTCAGAAGCCAAATTTGAGAATCTGCCCTTTTTTTATTGTCTTCCATGACCAAGTACCCACGAGTTATCCCAAAACATGATTTGCCATTAAGGTTAGGCAATTTTGCCTTGTACAACCTTTGCTCAAAGATGCTATAGAAATAAGAAGCTCTCTTAGCTTGCGTTGATAAAAAGACAAGAAGTGGAGGTTGGGATGCCATAAACTCTTGCCTGTGTGTTGTAACATGTAATCTCCATCCCCTGCAGACACAGCCAAACATGATATAGTCTATAGCACCTAGATGCTTTGTTAAACAATATTACATATATTTCCATACACTTTTTCACCAACACATATTTCTAAAAAATACAAACAACGTTACTAGAACAATATTACCCAACGGACCCAATTTCTATGGATTTTGTTTTGTTGGTGGGGTTAAATTCAACTGGGTTTTAGTTAATTTGAAAGAAAAAGACCACCAAAACAGCAAACCTAAATAAATTAATAAAAAAAAAACAAAAAAGAATGAAGGGGAAGACCTTCGACCACCAGTGTGGGTTCGTGCAAGAGAGATAGGAAAAAAAAAAAAAAAAAAAGAAAAGAAAGAAGAAGACAAAAAGTGGGTTTCGTGCAAGAGAGGGAAAAAAAAGAAAATAATGAGAAAATAATGATTACCCTCCATGGCCTCAATTTACTATTGTCAACCATCTTTTCCTTCTTACTTCTAGGCTGCCTGAGTTTTATGTCACTGCCCCCTTGCAGCACCATACCTACCTTCCGCACAAAGAGAAAATAATGATTAGATTCTATATGCACAACTAACAAAACATCTAAAGGTTCTACATTTTTTTTTATGATGTGGAAGCTCACCAAGGTAGGGCCTTGGGACCCACCCCTAAGGAATAAACTACCGATGCACAATAGTTAAAAATACAATAATATGCTGCTAATCCCATGGAGAGGTGCCAATCGAGATACTACAAGGCTCTTAGCAAGTTTCTACATTTATGTTGGTATGTTATTGTTTCTAACCCATCCACATGACATGATTGCAAGAAATTTATATTTAACAGCATATTATGTTAGACTTGGGCCAAAGTTCATCTTAGAAGATGTCAACCACAATATCACCACCTCTATCAGACAAAACTTACTTCAAAAACCATAAATAACATAACCAATGAAGTGAAAAATTACACACATATAAAGAAAACATGCTAATAAAATTTATTGTCAAGCTGCATTTTTCTTTTTAGGCACAACTGCAAAAATATCACAAGAAGACCAGAGACCAGCATAGATTTTATTCATTCTTACATCTCTTCAAACGTATGGTAATCATGTTCTATACATAAATACACAAACATATTCTACAATATCCACATAAAACCCATATTAAATATGATGACAGGCTGTGGGAACTGAAGAAAAGTGAGTGACAACTTTAATCCAACAAAAGCATAACTCACCAGCCAACCACTGCTCTGAGATAAGTCCTTCACACAAGAAATATAATATATGATTCAAACTTTTCTTCCTAGTTTTATTTTGTTTTTCATTAAAAAAAATAAACTGATATTAAAAATACTGAAATATTATATATATATATTTGGAAAAGTAAAACACCTGCTTCAAAGTCCAAGCTAGACTTAACCTTAAGGTTTTGCTTTAAACGGGTGGCTTCGTGGGTGGATTTAGCAGTGCAATTGGGAAGGCTTTTAGGTGATGGGAGTACATGAATACGCTGCAATGAGAAGAGAAAATTTTAGGCACGAATAGGATATCTCACTCCACCAAGTCCAACGATATAATTGCTAATAAGTGGAGAGAAATTTTTGCTTTTGATTGACTCCATAGACTGCAAACATAAGTAGATACTATATGCCTATATCTAGATACTGTTGATTGATTAATAAAATTTACATAGTTTGGAGAATTACGGTTAGTTCAACGGATAAAATTTCTTATTAGTTTAGTTTTGAACTGTGACATGGTTTGGGAAATTTCAGTTAACACAATTGATAATATTTCTTATTAGTTTAGTTTTGACCAATGACATGGTTTGGAGAACTCTTTTTTGAGAGAATGGTTTGGAAAACTCTAGTTAGCTCAAAAGATAAAATTGATAAAAAATTTTATTAGTTTAGTTTTGACCAAAATTTCCTATTAGCTTAGTTTTGACCAGTGACATGGTTTGGAGAACTCTAGTCAGCTCAAAAGATAAAATTGATAAAATTTCTTATTAGTTTAGTTTTGACCAGTGACATAATTTGGGAAATTTTAGTTAGCTCAAAAGATAAAATTTCTAACTAGTTTAGTTTTGATTAGTGATATAATCTGAGAAATTCTAGTTAGTTCAACTGATAAAATTTCTTATTAGTTTAGTTTTGACCAATGACATAGTCAGTAAAATTCTAATTTTGTGATATATTACTTATACATCAAGTATATTTGTGTGACGTCCAAGAGTTGCGTATCATTACCTAGTTTCTTCTTAAACCATTAGAGGGCGTAGGGAGGGGGACTTGGTTTTCAAATTCTCCCCCTCCCCCTCTATTTATCAATTTTTTTTTTAATTATGTCGAAATTATATTTAATAGCATCTTCATTTAAAATATTTATATGTACAAACACTCTTTTAAAGTAGTAGTTACTCTTTTTTTTTTTTTTAATCTTTTAATATTCTCTATTTTACCATACATAACTCATTAATTTTAGGATAATTTAAAGTTAAACCATATATTCATAATATATATAGTAAAAACTCTTTTTCTTTTCAAAAAACAAACTATTTTTTATTTTGCATTTAGAGAGTTAGGGATGTTTGTATTTTTAGTGTTGGCCAATATTGATCCATTCAATCTATTTCGGTCTAATTCATTTTGGTGATGCTTTAAGAGGAGAGGTTTGTATTGAAAGAGGGGCTGCTTCATTGACAGTTATGTCACATTCTTAGCATAATATTGGTAGGTTCTTGATAAAATTACATTTTCTTATGTTATTAAAGTCTTGAATTTTTTTGGGGGGCTATAAGTGATGTATTTACTTAGGTCGACGTTCAAGATGTATAAAGGACAAACCATTTGTAAGGAGTACTAAAAACAAATTCTAACAATATATTACATTATTTATAAAATATCTTACTTTATATAATAATTGAATGTAAAATGCATTATGTTTCCTTTAAAAACAAAAAAACCTACAAAATTTAAAATATTTTCAAATAACAAATATATATAACTTAATTTAGAAAATCTAATATATTGTATTAACTATACTTTTTTAGAAAATAATCACTTCATTTTAAGAAGGGTTTGAGATTAACACTTATAAGTTTTATCAACTATTTTCATTTTTCACTTAACCAAAAAAAATAGTCAAATTTTTCCTGCAACTAGTATTAAAATTATTACATCAAATTCTTGTAAATTAGAGGGAAAAAAAAATTTGATTAGTTTTACAATGATCTCTTTGTTCTTGAAATTAAAAATCCCCACACATTTTGGTGTTTTGGTCACATTTTATGCTTAATTTTCAAGAGCCTTATATCTCAATTGATGCCTCCTAATGACCCAAGTTCAAATCTCTCCTCTATCATTGTAACTATCAAATTATAATAAATTAAAATTTAAAAAAACAACAACAACAACAAGCTCTTTGATGGATTGGCAGATTCTTGTTCAAACTTCATTAATTTTATTAGAAAACTAATAATCAAACCAGTACCAATAACAATAGTAGTAGAAGTGACAATGATAATTACCTATTAAAAAAAAATATGAGAGGAAAAAATTTTGCTGAGAGAAGAGATTAACCATTTGTTAGATTTTCATCTCACAAAAGAAATTGTGTAGTATGTACAGGTTTAAGAGACACAAAAGTGGGTAGCAACCAGCAGGAAACTCCAGCTACACTCATTGCAGATTATTCTTTTCAATTATTGTAAACCATCAAAAGGTTCAAACTTTCAAGATCATAAATAAAGAACATGAAGAGAAACAAAATATATACATATAACAACTCGAAGTCTTGGCCAAATAATTGTTTCAATAGAAAACGTGTGTGGAAGATGAAGCAGAAGAGCCCTAACTAGTCATCAGAGAGAGAATCCACACTGCAAGACAGATGTGGAAAATACCAGAATGTGTTAAATTGAGAAGCACTTGGCATACTTCCCAGCATGATCAATTGAGACATGGAATCTCTACCATCCAAGAAATGTGATGTGTATAGGCCAGATCCAGATCTAATTGAGCTAAGCTGAAAAATCCTGAGCTCTGTGGAAAATCAAAAAACAATGCTTGATCTCCGAAGTTCTGCATCTTCACCCATTTCATTGTTGAAAAATTTAACTCATAATCTTTATGGTTTCTGCATGAAATTGCATAAATCATCAGGTGCTGTTCACCAGAAACCAGAAACCGCCAGATTCCACGTTTCAACTTTGCATTGCGATTTACTTTCAGCAGGGTCACATAAGGATGAGAATTCAGATTTAGTACCCCAATTTCAGCATGAGTAATTGTAACATATATCTTTCCCTTAAAGACAACTCCATCAATAATTTTCCAATGATTGTTTTCTTGACTTTCATCAAATTTGCCACTATAATCATATACGGTGCAATTGATATCTGTGGATCTACAGAACTGTAAATATGGGCACCATGTGGAAAATGCTATGAGTACATACTGTGGCAAAGGCATAGCTAAAGAAGCTAGGATGACACGAAAAAATTGTTTGGGAGGTCTTGGGGAATAGTGTTCATGTCCTGTAAAAGGATTCAGAAGCCAAATTTGGGAATCTGCAGTACAGTACTTGTCCTCCAAGGCAAAGTACCCACAGGCCACAAGTGATCCCAGAACATGATTTTCCAGTAACACTGGGAAATATTTTCATGCACAACCTTTGATCAAATAAGCTATAGAAGTAAGCTATCCTAGCATTCTTTGATAAGAAGAGAGCAAGTGGAGGTTGGGATGCCATAAACTCTTTCCTGTATTCTACAACAAATGACCTCCATGTACTACAGACACAACCAAACATAAGAAACTCTATAGCACTTAGCGGCTTCGTAATCAGATCAAGCAAAGCGCCAGGGAGCTCCGACCATGGCCTCCAATTATTATTGTCAGCCATATTTTTCTTCTCACTTAGAGGCCCCTGGAGATTTATGTCACTGATGCCTACCATGCCTACCTACCCACGAAAAGAAAATATAGATCAGATCCGATCTATGATACTAAACAAACATCTAACAATACCTACATTCATAATATGCCAACTAGTTTGAGTGTTTAGGTATGTAAATGGCTTAATGTATATAAGTAAGCCATTGCTCATATACAAAATACTAGAATAACAATATGCATTACAATGTGCAAATCTATGCCACAATAAAGAGTGAATCCTTGGCCATTGCCACATCAACACTGTGGTTCACTCACCTGTCAATGAAGAACATAAATATTTACATATACAATATAGGAAAGTTGAGGGCGCAGCCATTAGGCATAATCATCTTTGCTTCTTTAATGGCTACACTTGGTATGTTGCAGTGCCCTCACCTGCCTTAGATTTCCATTGATGCTTAATATATAGGAACTTGATCATAATATATATAAATGATAAAAAAAATGTTTACAAATACTCCTAATTAGTGAAATATTGTATACAAACTAAAAGAAAATAAAAACATGGAACTATATATTTTTTGAATTCTTCTAATTATTGTTTCTGGATATATAGTTGGACCAGAATAACAGCATTTAGCACTTCTGTCTGTCAAAACTTACTTCAACCACCATCATCAAATACATAATCAAGAAAGTGCAAAATGACACGCATATTTCAGATATTCAAAACATGCTTTGAAGTACAAGTCATAATATAACTTAAAGCAAAAACTTAAATCCAAGGCTGTTCTGTTCATTATTTAATTTTCATTTAGTTTTCCTATGGTTTCTCAGTCGCCAAGCAAAAGGAAAGCCCATAAAAAATCTGACATTAAAAAGTTAAAAAAGAAAGAAAGAAAAAGTTAAGTACCTGGTTCGAACTTCTTTGTAAAACCAAACGATCACCTTATTTAACATTTTGGAGTGACGATGATCATGCTGTTTTAAACGAGAGCAACGCCATAAACATATATAAATTTCAAAACTTATTTCATGGGATGATAAAGTAATATAATAAGTTGTGATTACTGCAATATCAATTTTATACTATCATTGTCAATTTTTTTGGGTCACTAAACTTATCGGCAACGAGATACATACTATTTGTTAAATAGTAAATTACAGATAATGCTGAATTTACCTCATCTACATATATATATATATATAATCAAAACCTTTAAAACTCTCATAATTTTCCACGTCAGCATAATATTTAAATAAAATTATCATTTTATTTTTGTTTAGTCTAAATATATATATATATATATATTATTTTTATTATTATCTATATATATTATTATTATCTATATATATATATAAAACCGAACCCTTTGCTGGCACTACAATTTTCCACGTCAGCACGTCAGCACAATATTTAAAAAATATATATATAAAACCGAAGCCTTTGCTGGCACTACAATTTTCCACGTCAGCACGTCAACACAATATTTAAAAAATAAAAAATAAAAAATAAATAAAAATTATAACTCCTCAAAACCCTAACAACCTTACCCCTCTCTCAAGTTAAGAAATATAAAGTCACGGTTTTTGCAAACTCTCTCTCTCTCCAGACGTAGGAAGCCCTAAAGCATTCAAGATCTACAAAACCCTAACAACCTTACCCCTCTCTCAAGTTAAGAAATATAAAGTCACGGTTTCTGCAAATTCTCTCTCTCCAGACGTAGGAAGCCCTAAAGCATTTTCAGGGTTTGTAAGGTTAGTTTTGTTTATATATTAATTAATACATAGTACTTTGTTCACCATTGAATCTCATATAATCAATTTCCAATTCAGTGTTCAAGAATTAAACCAAAATTCTAACTGCACTTCAAGAATTAAACCAAAATTCTTTTAAATTATCTATAATATTTTGTCCTCTGAAAATTTTATTTCTTTGATTTTATTATATTGTGTTTCTTAAGTTATAGAGAGATTTTCTTTGGTTTCTGCAAACTCTCTCTCTCTCTCTCCAGATGTAGAAAGCCCTAAACGCACGGTATAACATTCAAGATCTACAACTCACAGTATAGATTTTAGCTTATAAAGTTCAGCTTTTGTAGGGTTAGTTTGTTTATATATTTAGTCCTTACGTTTAGGTTTAGGTTTAGGTTTTAAGAGATTTATATATTACTACTATGTGGCTAAATTTCCCGTGACATCAGTTTTATATTTTTAACCAAATACATCAGGAAAGCAAGAGAAGGCGCATAAATATTTAGTCCTTACGTTTAGGTTTAGGTTTTAAGAGATTTATATATTACTACTATGTGGCTGAATTTCCCGTGACATCAGTTTTATGTTTTTTTTTTTTTTTATTAATTTGTTTTATATAAGGTTAGTTTGTTTACATCAGTTCTTTATCTCAAAGATAAGGCTTTTATTTCTACCGCAATAACTATTTAGGTATATATCCCTTGCAAGCACACATGAACTTAAATTGTCTTTTAATATATGCATGCTTTATTATTTTCTAATAGTTTTCCCGTGCATCGCACGGGTTAGTGACTAGTTATTATATATAACCGAAGCCTTTAACCTCTCCACAATTTTCCACATCAGCATTATTTAAATATATAACCGAGGCCTTTAACCTCTCCACAATTTTCCACATCAGCATTATTTAAATAAAAAAATAAAAAACAAAAAATCAGTAAAAAAAATTACATAACCTACTAAAACACTACTAATCACATGTTTAAACCTCTTTGCAACTCTGTTACCTATCCTACTAAAACACTACTAATCCAGAAAGTATATTGAACATTTTAACGTATGAACCGTACTTTGTTCTCTATTTTCTTTTCTGTTTTTCTAACAAATACAATCAACAAGAAAAACGATTGATCTAATATTGTTTGACATGGAAGATTTTTCATAGTATCACAAGAGGTTTGCAATTCTGTTCTCTAACACATAATTTTGTTGGACACAATCCTACACTCCATGGCTGCATTGCATTTTTTATGCTTCAAGGCGTGGATGGAAGATTACTAAGGTGTTTAAATTGGGTTTGTTGATTTACTTTTGATATTGAGTTAAAGTTGTAACGCCTACATTTCCTTCTCCCTCCCGTATTTGTGTTAATCCTTCCTTGCAACATCAAAGGTTCTATTCTTAATTTTTATTCTTCCATTCTGTTTTGTTTAGATTTAATCTTCTCAATTTTTGTTCTAGAGATTGGGCCTCCTGCCAAAAATAAATTCAAGCAAGGTTAAAGGTATGCTAATTTACAATTAAAATTTTCCAATTTCTTGTGTTTGGATTGTCAATTTTTGTTTTATGGTTAGAATTTTTTCTTGCTTGGCAAATTTTTTTACTGTATTTGAAAAAAGAAAGTTCCTTTTAGGGTTTAATCTAATTTAGAATTGTAGATTCTCACATTGTTTAACTTATGTTTGTTCCACTTCTTGGCATTTGTGAATTAAAGATTTGAAAAAAAAAAAAAAAAGAAGTCTATAGCTGATATTGGATTATTATGTGATTTTGTTTGTGTGCATCTGTATTTTTATATTATAGCCAGGTTTCATTGATTATTGTTGATAAGTTTTGGTTTTGGGAGAAAAAAATTTCTATTATAGTTCTTTTTTTTAGACTTCAAATCCTACATGAAGCAAAAGTCTCTAAAAATCCAAGAAAACAAACACATCTTCGATATTGTTCTCTTGCTGCAACAATACATTGGCTCCACTATTGCCATAGCTATTTTCGCTAGGAGTAACCAATCTTTTTGTTATATTTCTCTATTGTGAAGTCATATATTCTTTTGTTTTGTTTCAATAATTTCTAGGTTCTAAATCATCTAATTTATTATTATTATTTTTGGACTTTTGGAAATTTTAACATTTGATTCTTTGATTTCTCACTTTTTTTTTTTTTTTTTTTTGCAAGATCTAAAATTGTTTAACAGATTTCAACAACTATATCCACAAATTATTCTTTTGAAGGTAACTCATCTTTCTCTATATTTCTTTGTTGTGTAATCACATAGACATATATGTGTTTTGTTTTTGTAGTTGCACGATTTTCCTGGCCCAAACCCTATTGATCAGGCCTTGGTCTGAGGCGCAACACACAATAAATAATTGTAGAGGATGGGTCAAAGAACTTAGCCTCAGTGAGTTTCGTCGGTCTGATGTATGGAAAATATTGTTGCAGGAATAAAGACACAAGAATGGATATTCAACAGAAGCTTCTATTTCCTCAATGCCGAATTCCTTTTTTCTTTCTTTTTTTTTCTTTGAGGGACTCTACTACATTATATAGCCCTTTCATTCTTATCTGAACCTTACACTTGTTGATCATCTAAGCCCCCACTTGAGCACCTGTCCTATCAGACACCCTTATCACTCCCTTGTGAGTTGCAGTGGCCAAGGTAGTACTGTTCAGGGGTCTTTTCCTCATTAATGCGGCCAAGAGGGTGGTTGTGACACATTTAATGTGGTGGTGGCAGCTTTCCATGAGATATTTTGGGTTTTATTCTTTTTTATATGCTTGGAGGATGAACTGCAGTGGTTGGGGCGAGCTCTTGGTCTGGACTTCGTAGTGTCCGAGGAGGTGCTACTCCTCGGAAAGGTTTCTTTTACCGCAGTTGGGCTTGAATAATGTTTTGGCTATGACTTCTCCTCGGACACGATGCTTCTCGGACGGGCCCGTATTTAACTAGCCCATTATTTTGGGCCGGGCCCCACAATAGCCCCTCAAAACTCCGGTTTTTATCTCCTTCCGAGGAGAAAAGCGGGGTTTTGATGTCAGTGAGAGGATGGAAGTAAGGAGGGCTTGGGGCGCGCGTGCGGGCAGTTACTTTGGACGCACTACAATTTACGAGGCGCGGCCATTTACTTCCGGAGGCTTTTTGTCCCCTTCATCCAACGGTGAGGCGTGGATCGAACGGCCATCATTATTTCTCGACTTTTTAGGCAAGATCGATCTTTTCTCTCTCCTCCCGGCTATATAAGACGTCAGACAAGCTCCCTTTTTCTTTTTTTATCCGCACATCAAAATAGAGACCTCTAGAGAACTCCAGCGCCCAGAAATCCTTGAGCACCTCCTTCCTTCAGATCTTCATAGTCGTTTCTGCGAAGCACTCTCCATAGAAGAGCTTTCCGATCACCTCATCGGTCATTTGAGAAGATATCTGTAAGTTCTGTTTGCTTTGTCGCTTCGATTTCTTCCTCGGACTTTGTTTTTCTCCTCGGTCTTTGTTTTCATTCCTCCCGTACAACTCAGATGGGTAGATTCGAAAAATTAGTAAATACTCCGGCCGCTATGGAGGCCTTTAGGGCAAAATACCACATTCCCCCGGGGGTGGGGCTGCAGTACTGTCCTCTTGAAGGAGTATTGACAGATAGAGGCGAGGGAGAAGTTGTTATCCCCATGATTGCTTTCATAGAGGGAGGGATGACACTTCCTATGCGTAGGATTACAAGGGAATACCTGTTCAACCATAGGTTGACGCCGCATCAGTGTGCCCCAAATATGTTCAAGATACTAGGCTGTGTAGATGTCTTAGACGAGCGGATGAATCTAGGCCTTACTTGGCACGATGTGGTTTATCTGTACGAGTGTCACCGCCTCGAGAGCGGAGGGTATTATCTTAAATCCCGATCCGAGGTGGTTAGATTGATCTCTTGTCTTCCAATATCCAATAAGACCGTGAAGAATGATTTCCTTATTGCTTCGGGGGAGTGGTTCGATGGTATTCATTGTCCGACTCGGGCAGGAATCCCAGGTGCGGCGTCTTTAGGGCCAATCCTTTTTTGGGAAAGGGTTTAGTATTGGGGGGTTATTTTTCTCGCTTTCTTTACAATTGGAGAATTTCATGAACTAATCCCACTTCTCTTGGACGTTTGCAGATAAAGTTCACATCGCTCCTCGGCTAAACTTCGTGAACGTGCCGGCGCTGAACTACCTTCTGAGGTCGAAAATTTACATTAATGAGGACGGACAGTTACGTGCGGCTCATCTGGTTCTGGGCTATCAACCTCTAAACCGCTATTTCCAAGCTATCGGTCACGCCATAAGGGCTGGCAGTCCGAGGTTGGCTAGGATTGACGTGTCTAAGACCGGGTTCCTAGCTCCACGTGATCTTCCACCAGTCGTACTACCCGGCGTTCGAGATCCTTATCTAACAGAGCAACTACCTCCGCCAGACGAGCCTGGCGTTGCTGTTCCAGTTGAGGGGCAAACCGAATCATCTTGTCTTTCCCTTGAGGAAGAGATAGACGAGTTTTATTTTGAGGAGGAGGTTCAGCAAGACCCCGTGGTTGAGCTTTCTGATCCTGAAAGAGAGCAGGACCGCAATTCCGTGGCTGGCGGTCCAATCATAATAACCTGCTCGGACGACTCCTCGGACGGAGAAGTAGGTGATATGGGAAAGTCTTTGCGAGAATTGATGTCCAGCCGAGGAAAGGGTCAGTCCTCAAAAGCGCCTGCCAAGGCACAAACCCAAGACCCTCCTCCAATCGCCCCTCAGGCCCCTACTGACCCTGGCCTCAAGGTTAACCCTGATCTAAAAAAGAAGAGTCAGGCTGACATTCCTGAGGAGGGTGAACTGGTTTCTCGACCTGCTAAGCTGCAAAAGGCTACTAAGGGACAGAGGAGTAAGAGGGCAAACTCCTCGGAGAGCAGGGATGAGGAGAACCGTGCTGAGGTGCTACCCCGCGTACATAGAGCCCTAAGTTGGAGCTAGATGGGGTTGTCATTCCCTACAATTCGTCGATCCGAGAGTACAACCGGGGCCGAGCAGGGTACGTGGCTGATGCCTTGGAGCAACCCCTACTCCTTTCTCGGGATATGGAGGCCTATAGGCGGTTCTCTCAGCCCGAGATTTTCCTATCCCTCAAAAGGGATCTTGCGATGGTAAGTAATCCTTTTACTGTTTTATTAATTTATTTAACCATGTTAAATTCTAAACCAATCTTGTTTCGTTCGCAGATTACTCAGCAGGTATTTGTGGCTGAGGAATTTTGTCGTGATAATCGCAGTCAGGCTGAGGTAGAGGCCCAGTCTCGGACGGAGATGGAGAAAGTCTTGGGGTCCCTCAAGCACAATCACCTTGAACTCACGGAGAAGTTCAAGGAGTCAGAAAAATGGCGTAAAAGTGCAGAGGCTGGTTTGAAAAGTGTTGAGACCCAGGCGGAGGACCAGCGCAAAGAGTTGTACTCGACCCAGATCAACCTTGCCACCGAGAAGCAGGCAGTGCTGGATCTCAAGACTGCTCTGCAAAAAGTCGGGGATGAGCTACGGTGGGTCAAAGAGGAGGCTCAGCTAATCCGAGAGGCCACAGAGGCTGAAAAGAATGCTGCTCGCCAGCTCGGGGTCCAAGAAACGGAGGCCAGGCTATCCGAGGAGATCCCCGAGGTGTGCAGGGACTACTGCAGCATCTCATGGGCTCAGGCCCTTGATGCTGCAGGAGTTCCTGCGGATTCGGCGCTAAGACTGCCTGAGAACGTTTTCTACCCTCAGGAGATCCGAGAGAATCCTGACGGCCTTCAAGCAGCTTCTGAGCAAGATTTGGCGGTGCCTGATGCCGTCCCCGTGCCTGACAAGGTGAAAGATCCCGCTGTTGACTCTATCTCCGACGTTCCTCCTCCCCAGCCAGAGCAAAAGAAGGATCCCCCTGCTAAGGCTTAGCACTTAGGCTTTCAGTTTTTTTTTTTTTTTTTTTTAAATGAAAGTCGTCCTGTTTTTGGTGTTTTCTTGTAAGGACCTCTCTTTTTGTATTGATCTCGGAATATTAATATAGAACGTTTCCTTCGTTTTTATGGATTTATGCTGGTACCATCCCTTTATTTAATGCTAGTAATGATATAAACGGTCAAGGCGAAGAGGATGTCATGTAGCGAATTTGAATGAGGGTTGCAATGGTGTTAGACTGCGCGCACGCCTTAAAATGATTTCCCTTAGGTAATAGTTTTCCAAATTGTCATAAGTAATAATTTCCTCTAAGTCTGTGGTCCGAGGAGCCATGCAGGACTTAGGTTCTGTTTAAAACTATGAATGGTCGCCATAAGTAATAATTTCCCCTAAGTCTGTGGTCCGAGGACCCATGAAGGACTTAGGTTCTGTTTAAAACTTGTATAAGTTGTCATGAGTAATAATTTCCCCTAAGTCTGTGGTCCGAGGAGCCATGCAGGACTTAGGTTCTGTTTAAAACTATGAATCGTTGCCATAAGTAATAATTTCCCCTACATTTGTGGTCCGAGGAGCCATGCAGGACTTAGGTTTTGTTTAAAACTTGTATAAGTTGTCATGAGTAATAATTTCCCCTAAGTCTGTGGTCCGAGGAGCCATGCAGGACTTAGGTTCTGTTTAAAACTATGAATCGTTGCCATAAGTAATAATTTCCCCTAAGTCTGTGGTCCGAGGAGCCATGCAGGACTTGGGTTCTATTTAAAACTTGTATAAGTTGTCATGAGTAATAATTTCCCCTAAGTCTGTGGTCCGAGGAGCCATACAGGACTTAGGTTCTATTTAAAACTATGAATCGTTGCCATAAGTAATAATTTCCCCTAAGTCTGTGGTCCGAGGAGCCATGCAGGACTTAGGTTCTGTTTAAAACTTGTATAAGTTGTCATGAGTAATAATTTCCCCTAAGTCTGTGGTCCGAGGAGCCATACAGGACTTAGATTCTGTTTAAAACTATGAATCGTTGCCATAAGTAATAATTTCTCCTAAGTCTGTGGTCCGAGGAGCCATGCAGGACTTAGGTTCTGTTTAAAACTTGGATAAATTGTCGTAGATAGATCAGCAAGCAAAGGATAATCACGAAACAAAACATGGGCTAAGCCATTTTCATTAATAACAATATCTTCTGAGGTTATTTACATTCCATGGTCGAGGTACGGTTTTTTCATCTAAATCTTCTAGGTAGTAAGCGCCTATCCCGGCCACGGATGTGACACGGTATGGTCCTTCCCAATTGGGCCCCAACTTGCCCCAAGAGGGGTTTTTTGCACTGCCGAGAAACTTCCTCATCACGAGATCACCTGGACCTAGAGGTCGTAGCTTAACATTGGCATCATACCCTTGTCTCAGCTTCTGGTGATAATAGGCCATATGAATTGTGGCTTTTTCCCTTCTTTCCTCGGCTAGGTCTAGACTTCTTCCCAGTAACTCGTCGTTACCGTTTGGGGTAAACGAGTTAGACCTCAATGTGGGAAAGTTGTTCTCGATTGGGAGTACGGCCTCAGCCCCATAAGTCATCGAAAAGGGGGTCTCACTGGTTGAACGTCGCGGCGTTGTCCGATAGGTCCATAAGACGTGCGGGAGCTCTTCTACCCATCTCCCCTTTGCCTCATCCAGTCTTTTCTTTAGTCCGTTCACTATGACCTTGTTCACGGCCTCGACTTGCCCATTTCCTTGGGGGTAAGCGGGGGTGGAATATCGGTTAATGATCCCAAACTCGCGGCAATACTCCCTAAAGCCCTTACTGTCGAATTGAAGACCATTGTCGGAAATAAGTGTACGTGGAGTTCCGAAGCGGGTGATGATGTTTTTCCAGATGAATTTCTGAGCATCCACGTCCCTAATGTTGGCCAAAGGTTCAGCCTCCACCCATTTAGTAAAGTAATCGGTCCCGACTATTATGTATTGCTTGTTCCCCGCGGCTTTGGGGAAAGGTCCAACAATATCAAGACCCCATTGTGCGAACGGCCATGGACTAGAGAGTGGGTTGAGAACCCCTCCAGGTTGGTGGATATTCGGGGCAAATCTTTGGCACTGATCGCACTTTTTTGCGTATTCTTGGGCCTCCATTTGCATGTTCGGCCACCAGTATCCATGGGTGAGTGTCCTGTGCGCCAGCGACCTTCCTCCAGTGTGACTTCCACAAATTCCCTCGTGTAACTCTTCAAGTAGAGACTCGGATTCTTCTGGATGTACGCAGAGTAGGTACGGTCCAGAGTAGGAGCGCCGATATAGTTTGTGGTCCTCTGATAGCCAGAAACGAGGAGCATTCCTACGTATCTTCTCGGCCTCTAGTTTTTCCTCCGGTAAGATGTCGTTTTGGAGGAAGTTCTTTATAGGGTCCATCCAGCTAGGACTCTGTCTGATCTGATGGACTTGGGCCGAGTTTCTGCTGATGGGACTTGCCTGGACTAAATCTTCAACAAGGATCATTCGTGGCAGATTATGTGCCGAGGACGTGGCAAGAGTGGCCAGCGAGTCTGCATGGGTGTTTACACTCCTGGAAATGTGCGTCAGATTGAATGACTCAAAACTCGTCTGTAGGCATTTGACTTGTCTTAAATACTCTTGCATCCTAGCATCTCTGGCTTCCAACTCACCCATTACTTGTCCGACGACCAACCTGGAGTCCGAGAATGCTTCTATTACTCTTCCGCCCAATCTTTGAACCATTGTCATCCCTTGAAGTAAGGCCTCGTATTCGGCTTCATTGTTCGTAGCCGAAAATCCGAGCCTCAGTGATTTTTCAATGGTGGCACCGTCTGGTGATATTAAAACTATCCCGACTCCAAATCCTCTCTGGTTGGCCGCGCCATCCACGTAGACCTTCCAATACAAGGTCCCCCCTGCTGAAATTACACCAACCGATTTTCCATCCATGTCCTTCTTCTCGGTTATTGTTTCTATAGAGGGTTCAGCAAACTCCGCTACCAAGTCTGCGAGGACCTGACCTTTGATGGAGGATCTGGGCATATATTTAATATCAAAAGCCCCCAAAAGCGCACTCCACATGGCGATCCTTCCTGTGTAGTCAGCGCTTCGAAACACTGCTCGAAGGGGAAGCTGAGTTAGAACGATAACCGTATGCGCCTGAAAGTAATGAGGGAGCTTCCGGGTGGCATGTACTACCGCCAGAATTGCCTTTTCTAGAGGTAGGTATCGCACCTCGGCCTCATGTAATGATTAGCTCACATAGTAAACCGGTCGCTGCACCCCATTATCATCCCGTATCAGTACCAGGCGTACAGCATGGGGAGCTACAGCGATGTACGCAAACAACACCTCGTCTGCCTCAGGGCTGGACATGATGGGTGGTCGTGACAGGTATTCCTTAAGCTGCTGGAAAGCCAGAACACAATCCTCCGACCATTCAAACCCTTTCCACTTGTTTATCAGGAGGTAAAAAGGTCGACATCGATCCGTTGATCGCGATATGAACCGGTTTAATGCTGCAATCATGCCAGTGAGCTTCTGCACTTCCTTCGGATTCCAAGGAGCCTGTAGGCTGTGAATTGCTTTGATTTGATCGGGGCTTACTTCTATTCCCTTGTGGGTTGCCATGTACCCTAAAAATTTCCCAGACCCGACCCTGAATGAACATTTGGAAGCATTCAGCCGTAACCGATGTTCCCTTAAGATAGCGAAGATTTTTTCAAGGTCTTTCACATGCTCGGACACCCTTTTACTCTTCACAACCATATCGTCTATGTAAACCTCAATGATCTTGCCCAGCTGTGGCTCGAACATCCGGGTCATCATCCTTTGGTAGGTTGAGCCTGCGTTCTTCAGCCCAAACGGCATCACCTTATAGTGATAGTTTCCGATGGGCGTCATGAAAGCCGTCTTCTCTTGGTCTTCTAACGCAAGGGGGATCTGATGATAGCCCTGGAAGGCGTCCAGGAAGCTCATTCGAGGATAACCCACGGTTGCATCCACCAACCTGTCGATTCGGGGTAGGGGGAATAGGTCCTTTGGGCACGCCTTGCTCAGGTCCGTGAAGTCCACGCAAACCCTCCACTTCCCTGTCTTCTTCCTTACCACCACCGTGTTTGCCAACCATTTGGGGTAAAAGACCTCTTTAATAGCCCCTGCTCTTTTCAGTTTTGCCACTTCATCTCTTACGGCACTTGCATGTTCCTTTGAAGGGCATCGGGGTGGCTGCTTCTTCGGAGTGGAAGAGGGGTTGACGTTCAGGTGGTGACAAATAAGGCTAGGATCAACTCCCGGGGCGTCGTAGGCGTCCCAGGCAAACACGTCGACATTTCCTCTGAGAAATCTGACCAGTTCCTCTTTTTCTTGAGAAGGCAAATCAGAGCCGACCTGAAAAAACTTCTCCTGGTCGTTGTTGACAGCGATCTTATCTAAACTTTCACACCTTATCTCCTCGGCTAGCCGTCTCCTTGCCTGGCCGAGGAGGCTGGTTGCTATAAGCTCTGTGGGGCCGAGGACTCGGCATCGGGCCGATGTAAAATGGCGGCAACCATACACTTCCTGGCTACGGCCTGATCTCCTCGGATCTCTTCTACTTGTCCTCTGGATGGGTATTTTACTTTTTGGTGGAGTGTGGAGGATACGGCTTCTAGGGCGTGGATCCATGGCCTGGTAACTATTGCGGTGTAGGGTGAGTAAGCGTCGACCACGATAAAATTTACTTCCACCACCTCCGACCCAGTCTGCATGGGTAGTCGGATCTGCCCTTTTGGTGTAACTATCCTCCCTTCGAAGCTGAGAAGGGGGGAATCATAAGCTGCCAAATCTTCCGGCTTCAGGTTCAGCCCCTTGTATAAATCAGGGTACATTATCTCTACCGCACTTCCCGAGTCTACTAACACCCTTTTCACATCGAAGCCTCCAATTCTTAACGTAACCACCAGGGCATCGTCGTGAGGTTGAATAGTTCCTCTCTTATCCTCGTCCGAGAATCCCAGTATCAAAGAGCTTCGCTTTTTTGATCTTTTGGGTTCCCTATGCCTGTCCTCGGAGGGGATCCGATCAACAGCCAGTACCCTGGGGGTGGGTGGCCTAGTTCTTCCAGGTGCAGCGAGGATGACATGTATCGTTCCGGTTAGGGGTCTTAAGGACACATCCTTTCGAGACTCTTGTATTGTTTGACCGGGATAGCTGCTCGAGGGGTACAGAAGGTGACGTAACTTCCCTTCTCGGACCAACTGATCTAGGTGATTCCATAGATTCCTGCAATCCTCAGTGGTATGCCCATGATCCTGATGGTAGTGACAGTACAAGTCCTGGTTACGTTTGGAAGGGTCTCCGGCCATCTTTCCTGGCCATCTGAAATAGGGCTCGTTCCTTACTTTCTCCAGCACCTGTTGTACTGGCTCCCTGAACACGGCATTCACTGTTTGTGGGTGGCTCTGTCCAGCCTGTCGCGAAAAATCTCTCCTCGGCTGGCTAGGGTTATACCGTTCCGACCTAAAGTCATTTGCTTTGGGGGGGATGACCTTCTCCTTTCCCCTTCCTTGCAGCTGATCTTCCTCCACCCTTTTGTACTTGTCGATCCTATCCATCAATTGATGAACGTCGGCAACTGGTTTACCAGTGAGGGATTTCCTTAAGCCATGCTCGGTGGGAAGGCCACTTTTGAACGTGCTGATAGCAACATCATCATGGTTGTCATCTAAGTTGTTATACACCTCCCAATATCTATCCAAGTATGCTTTCAGGGTCTCTCCTTCGTGCATGGATACTGCATTTTAACATAGCATAAAGGCTGCACTAAGCAAGGTACATACCATAAAGCCTACAAACTATGCATAAAACATTAACCCTAAAAGCTTACAAAAGCACATGGGTACAAACACATTATATTGAATAAAAACTTAAACAATATAAACTAAAAGTGCTTAAAATTTCTCCCCTTCAAAGTGATGAGAAGCTGTGATGCACTTGGAATCATATATATACTTGTACCCTGAAACACTTGCACAAAACACATTAGACCCTCAAGGTAAAGCAAGTAATAAATGACAAGTATAATATAACAAGTATAGAAATAACTACAATGATCACATAGCAAAGCAAATGATCATCTGAACATGCATTCAATGAAGCATAATAACATAGGGATATATGCATGTCCAAAGCACAAACATGATGCAATGAGAACACCAAAGCATAACACAAAGCACCATAAAGCCAACAAGAAAACAAACAGAACAAGGTTTTCTAGTTAACACAATGTCTTCTCCCCCTTGGTATATGCATCTCTCCTATGGAATATCTCTCCCCCTACAAATGTGCATGAGAAATAGAATTTCTCCCCCTAAGGATGTGCACAAGAGTCATATAGAAATGACAAAATACTCCGAAACATTCTCTAGAGTATACTCTCCCCCTTTTTGTCAGGAATAGACAAAGGGTCAAGAAGAAATGAACAATGATAATGATGCATGAGGGATGTGAGATGAATGAGAAAATGAAGCTCAAACCTAAGACAAAGTAACATGCTACAAAGCATAAGGTAGACAAGACAAGCTAGGATGAAACAGCAAGGTCAAGACCAATGCATGACAAGGGTAGCAAAGGTGTGTGCAAGAGGTGGCTAAGTGCAATGCATGACCAATGCATGAAAAATGCACATGTGGGGCAAGGTGTGTTAAATACACAACCAATGAACCAAACATGTTCCTAATGAGGAAACATAAGAAACCCCAAAGTTTGGTACTCATCGGAGTCCAAACAAGCGAGAAAATGCCTAAGAGACATTTTATCAAACACCTAGCATGCACACTATGAACAATAATGTGAAACAATGCATGAACATCATGAAATTCACCCTTAATACATGTTCTAATTGCCACAAGGGGCCAACATCCAATGCAAATCAACAAAATAAACCAATCCCATGAAAAAAATTTGACAAAAATTAAGTTTTCCCAACCCCTATGATAAAAATCCCAACCAAGAGCACAAAACTCTCCAAAACATAATCCAAGGATCAAAAATAATGAAAAGAATTTATAATTACCTTAGAAATGTTAATGGAATGAAAAACCATTCAAATTGGTTGGATTTTGATGTAAAAATATTGAAAGAGGGGTTTTAGAGAGGATGGGAGAGGTTTAAAACAAGTTTCCCACAAAAAAACTCTTTAAAAAGCTGATTCTGAGCGACTCGCGACTGGCGAGTCGTGAGCCAAGTCGCGAGTGAGCCGCGAAACCTCTCTGTATGAACTCGCGGCTTAGGCTCGTGGCTTGCAAGTCGCCAAACCGAGTAGCCAAAACTGGCAGCTTGCTGGCAGCTCACGCAAGTAGCCAAAATGAGTGGCCAAAAAATCTGACACTTGTTTTTCAAACCAAAACATGTTTAAACATTGAAAAACAAAGTAAGCACTAAACATAAACACAAAAAGTGATAAAAATCACCTCCAAAAACATATAAAATGATCAAAAATATTTTTGGATTGAACCATATATGATTGAGCACACACACATCACATTTAGACAAGTACAATCTAACAAATGAATGAGACATTCATTGAACATTAGGCATGTGTGTTGTGTGTGTGTATCAAATGTGGAATAGTCCTTAGTCTAGAGTGAAGTTTCAATTATCAATTCAATCAAGTCATACACAACTAGTGCTAAGTCAAGTGGTCTATCTCAATTATAGAAATGAACATATATGACCTCCCACAAGAAAATGATTACATATGATGAAACTTTTCATTTGGCTTCTTTACAATTCATAACATTTGATCATTTTGAATCAAAACATCTCATTTTGAGATCGATGCCTGAAATTTGTGATATTTCAATTTGATGAACAAGCCTTTAGCTTTTTGGGCATCATACAATTTCATTTAAGTCGCTTTCCCTTTTTCCTAGTTGAATACTAGTATGTGCGACGGCTTTTGCACCTCATTATCTCTTTTCATTTTGAGATTTACATTTATTGAGCTCTTTAAGCAATAAAAATAAAAGAGTGGGAAGAGATATAAGCACAAGTCTACGCATGTATCAAAACCAACATGACTATTGACTAATCATTCATGACAAGCTTGAAGATCGATTTACAACAATCACACAAAGATGTCAAGATTTTTCCCACAAAGATATAAGTGCAAAAATAACAAGCTAAGCTCATAAATGCACAAAGCCATTTGTACAAAGGTACAAGGCCAAACTCACATGTGATATGTGCTCAAACATATACGATCAAACTTTTTGAATTTTTCACTTTTTATGTGGTTTTGGATTTTTTACTCACACAAAACTAAAATATAAAAGTAAGATCAAAAACAAAACAATGCATACAAATAAATGCAAGATGCACAAAATGCATGAAGATATGACATTTAATGCATGAAGGGTCCTACAAAGATCGAAAGAATTAGATCAAGGACCAAAAGAGCAAAAGCTCAACCATAGGAACCCTTCCTCATCCAAACGGAATGATTGTTTGGAATGAGTGTCTCATGAGAAATGAGACGAGGGTTGGAAGAATGAGAACCGGAGATGCACATAGTCAAGGAGTTAAGAGCATTAAACATTTTCTTTAACAACATGCTATTTTCACTTAAAACCGGTTTACTCTTTTTAGCACAACTTCCAAACAGCTCAAGTTTTTCTTTTCTTTTGATTCTTTTAAAAGCATGAAACTTAGAGCATTGAGGTCTTACATGACCAAAGGCACCACAATGGTGACACACAATGTGTTTAGGTCTACTAGGCTTTTTGGGAAGAGATCTAGCAACAAAGGTTTGTTCTCTTTTTAACTAGGGGCATTGGGGTCTTATATGACCAATCACACCACAATGGTGGCAAGTTGGAACAAACTTAGATCCATCTAAAGCCTTAGGTTGAGACCTAAACAAAGGCCTTGACTTAACAGCCTTTCTCTCCACATTTTGATTTCTTTTATATGGAGGAACGTACACCGATTTGTCCTTAAAGGTAGAATACACATTAGGCACAAGATCGGGTACCACAACATGATTGCAACACATATTATCATCCATTTTATCAATGGGTTCAGCAATCAAACACTTGGCATGCATCTTAAGAGATTCATTACCATATTTTAACTCATCAACAAGTTTGTTGGACAAAACAAGTTTAGCATCCAAGTCCATATTCAAACATTCAAACTCTTTTAGCTTTTCAAGAGAATCTTCAGCAAGTTTTTTATATTTCTCAACCAATTTGTTGGATTCATTGAGCTTAGCAATCAAATCATCCTTTTCACAAAATAACTTGCTTAAATTCTTTTGAAACTTCTTAGCATTTTTCTTCAAGAGTTTGTCAGCAACACCCATAGATTCAAATAACATGTCATCACACTTATGAGGATTAACACTCATAGAGGCATTTTCACAAACACGTGGCATGTTACATTCATCACCAACCAAATCATGCAAAGAGGCATACAAAGCACAATCCATGGCAAATAAACACAAGGGGTCAAGGATCACACTTAGGTATTTAAACCACAACAAGTGTACCTGCTCTGATACCAATTGAAAGTTCAAAAACGTGTACAAAACACCTTTGAACGTTTAGACCCCCAAAATACAACTTAACCAAATCAAGCAATATGTCAAACAACAAGTGTGCAGAAACTTAACACATGCTATAATATGAAATTGGTTAAACAACTATCTAAGCCATAACAAAATTAAAACCACAGCAGATAAAATAAAGGCAAAGATAGAGAGGAAGGAAGATGCAAACACAAAGACAACACGCGATGTGTTATCGAAGAGGAAACCGAAGTCCTCGGCGAAAAACCTCTCCGCCGCCCTCCAAGCGGTAATCAATCCACTAGAAAATACAGTTGGGATACAAGGACAGCAATAGACCCTCCAAGCCTAATCTACCCAGTGCACCTAAGCCCTCCAAGCTTTTTGCTCCAACGAGGTTGCGCCGAACCTTTTTCTTTTCTAGCTTCCCGGATTCCGCTACTAGACCGTAGCATCAACCAATGAAGATTGGCTCCTTCCTAACTGCTTCCCAGAACTCCAAACAACTGTCTCACAGAGATGATAATGGTGAGAACCAGGTTTGGTATAATGCCTCTCAAGGATTTGACAATGGAGAGGAAGAGAGTAAGGGAATTTGAAGAGACTCTAAGGTATAGATTGTGGGTGAAGCAATCTGGTTTTTCTTTAGGGTTTCTCTCTCAAAATTCTCTCTGGAAGATCTCTTTCAATCGTGGGTAAAAGGGGTATTTATACTGGAGTGGGAGAGGAATGTGAAACGTCAGGTTTTACAAAACAGGGGTGGCTCGCGGCTTGACCTCGCGGCTTGACCAAGTCGCGAGATCCAGTCACGAGTTAACCGTATGGCCAGTTGTCCTGTTTTGTCCTGTAGTGCTCCAGCTAGCATGACTGTTCATCTTCCAGCATGCTTGGCACGTGTGCAGCTTCTGGCGGCTTGCAGCCGCGAGTCCACCCGCGAGTCCACCCGCGAGTCCCAGCCGCGAGTCTCTGTTTTCTTGCACACTCTTGAGCAAACTTCACTCTATCTCACTCACTACCCTTACAACAAACCCACCTAAATACAGGGTTACTAAATGCTGAATTACAAGCAAATTTGGTACGGAATAAAGCCAATTAGATGGTTTAATAAATTCAACCTTACAAAAGACAATAGTGAACTAAGGGGTCGAGGGACTCTAGTGTTTGTGATAAAACGGGAGCAGAAAGCCTGAGTAAGCTGCTTGTAGGAGCCTATGGAATTTGTCTTCAGGCTGTTAAACCACCTCATCGCCATTGATCCCAAGCTGGATGGGAAGATTTTTCACATTAGGGCTTCATTTTGTGAGTAGATTGCCATTTTCTGGTTAAACTGGCTCACATGTTCTACCGGGTCTGCTCGGCCGTTATAGATGGCGAACGCCGGTTGGTTGAAGCGTCAAGGCAGCTTAGCCCCTTCAATTCTATACGTGAAGGGTGACCTTGAAACCTAGTCCAACGCCTTCTTCATAACATCGTTCCCCGAACCCTTGCTGGATGGGTTCTCATACTTCCGTACAGGGCGTGGTTCCCTTTCGTAGGAAAAGGTTTCACTTGGGGGGGTCCTTGACCTCCGTCGGTAACTCGCATCCTCCGCATTAGAAGACTCGTCTGAGTCAGAGGGAGATCGTTTTCGCCACACACGTCGTAACTCCCTTTTGAGGTCATCTATCTCTCGCTGCATGGCCTGATGACTATTTCGCCTCTGGGACACGTGACTACCTGTCTGAGTGTGACTCTGGCTCGTCCGGATAGTATGCACACTTCCCTCACGATTCCCCCTGCCGCCTGGGTTGGTGGGGTTATTTTGCCTCTGGGACTCGGCGGGTTGTGTCTGTTGGGAGTTAGCCTGGTGAAGATTCTCCTGGTGTGGGCCTAGTTCTGCCATACTCGACCGTTGTGCTAGCTAATGCCCTAGTTCTTCCCACAGACGGCGCCAATTGTAGTTGCACGATTTTCCTGGCCCAAACCCTATTGATCAGGCCTTGGCCTGAGGCGCAACACACAATAAATAATTGTAGAGGATGGGTCAAAGAACTTAGCCTCAGTGAGCTTCGTCGGTCTGATGTATGGAAAATATTGTTGCAGGAATAAAGACACAAGAATGGATATTCAACAGAAGCTTCTATTTCCTCAGTGCGGAATACCTTTTTTCTTTCTTTTTTTTCTTTGAGGGACTCTACTACATTATATAGCCCTTTCATTCTTATCTGAACCTTACACTTGTTGATCATCTAAGCCCCCACTTGAGCACCTGTCCTATTAAACACCCTTATCACTCCCTTGTGAGTTGCAGTGACCAAGGTAGTACTGTTCAGGGGTCTTTTCCTCATTAATGCGGCCAAGAGGGTGGTTGTGACACATTTAATGTGGTAGTGGCAGCTTTCCATGAGATATTTTGGGTTTTATTCTTTTTTATATGCTTGGAGGATGAACTACAGTGGTTGGGGCGAGCTCTTGGTCTGGACTTCGTAGTGTCCGAGGAGGTGTTACTCCTCGGAAAGGTTTCTTTTACCGTAGTTGGGCTTGAATAATGTTTTGGCTATGACTTCTCCTCAGACACGATGCTTCTCGGACGGGCCCGTATTTAACTAGCCCATTATTTTGGGCCAGGCCCCACAGTTTTGTTTCAATAATTTTTAGGCTCAGAATATTCAGATTCTTTATTTTTTTTTTTTATTTTTTTTTTTTTTTTGGCTCTTTGAACATTTTAACATTTGAATTTTTGGGTTCATTTTTTTCTATAACTATATTTGTCAACTATATAGCCATGGATTAGTCTTTTGATAATAGCCACATCTTTCTTTTATATTTCTCTGTTGTGTGATCCAATATTTTCATTATGCTTTAATAATTTCAGCTTTGAATCTTATGCATGATACATTTTACATTTATGCAAGATTTTCTCATGCATTGCACGAGTTAGCAACTAGTTATTATATACAACTGAAACTTTTGAAACTCTCACAATTTTTCACGTCAGCATAATATTTAAATAAAATTATCATTTTATTTTTTTTTCATAATTTTCTATGTCAGCACAATATTTAAATAAAATTATCATTTTATTTTTGTTTAGTCTAAACTTAATAAGAAGTAAAACTCTATCTCTTTAACAAGTCCAACTTAAACTCAAACTCAAACACTAATAATTTATCTCCAAATTTATGAGGTTAATCATGATTTGTCCCTCTATTTTTCCAATTTATGGCCATCAAATGATAAACAAATATAAATGGTTATGAGGAAACAAAAAAACCAGCATATTTAGATTTTGTTACAAATCAAGTTTGTATAGAATATAGGGGTCCGATTAATGTGTGCCCTTAGGGCACAGATTAAGCCATCTATTTTTGGAAATATTTTCTCAGAAATTGAAAAAGTTGTCAATACTTTTTCAATTTCCAAAAAAAATTTCTTCAAAAATAGTTAGTTATTATGTGTCCTTATAACACACATTAGCAAAATCCTATAATGTTTATTGTAGTTTATATGCAACACTTGGCACTATTTTCCATAAATAGCACACAACATAGGTAAGAAGCAAAGTAGGTGTACTTACTGCTGCCATATCTTCTGTGAAGTACACATCGTGACTCCCTTGCAAATAAGGAAATGGATCAACCAACCAAACCGTCTCAACATCATTGTATATTAAATATATCCCTCTTAAATTCAAACTCATCATTATCAATTTTTTTTTGAGCAACAACGTTGCTCCTTTTTTATTTTTTGCTTTTTCTTTTTCTTTTTCTGGGCAATCACATTGCCAGTTGTCACTTTTTTTTTCTTTTTTTTCTTGGGCATTAACATTGCCTCTTTTTTTTCTATTTTTTTTTTCTTTTGATTTTTTAGGGCTTGGGCATAATAGTTTATTTTTATTTTTACTGGATGTGATTTTTTTTTGGAACATGTTTTTTTATTTTTATAAAAAATTTTGGGTGATTGCTCTTTTTTGTGCGGTTATTTGTCACTTTTTTTTAATTTGGCATTATTCTTTAACAAGGGTATATGAGTAAATTTATTCAAACTCATTTTTTCTATCCCTCCACTTTTCCACTCCCAACCAAACAGAAAGAACAGAAAATAAAATCTTTTCTATTCTCTCACTTTTCTATCCTCTCACAATTTTCGATTCTCCCACTTTTTCACCCCTCCAACCAAATGGACCCTTAAATTAGCCTTTTCTTTGTGTAGTATCCTGTTAAAGTAGCCCTTTCTTTACCAAATGTGTAGCTGCTCAAGGATGTTCGCTTCAACCTCCATGCTTTTTTAATAACAAATCAAGAAAATAAATTAGATTCTAAAGGAATGAAAGGATATGAGCGCAGCGTCAATTTGTCATGCAAAGTAAACACTCAAGTCCCAACGCCTTTTTATAATAGTAGTACTGTATATTAATAGTCTTAGTAGTTCATAACTTCAAGAGGTTGATTTAGTTATTTCTAAGGTTTCATGATCTATATTAGATTTTAGGTTTGAAATCTCTTACTAGCATCTAGGGTCACCCCCAAAGAATTTCTCTTTGTAATAACTTGATGTGTGTGAGATAACGGGACTTCACATGTCTAAAGAAATAGTAAAATACTCGAAGAAATCTAAATATCCTTGTTTCTAAAAAAATAATTATTATTATTATAATGATTCTAAAAATAAAAAAATAGTCTTCGACATAATCATAGAAGATTATTCATTACAACACGCAAAACTTTTATTTATCACCTCAAATCACAAACATAAGCCACCAGAGAGTGACAGTTGAGAGCACATCTCATACTCAATTCTTTTAGAGGTAATTACAGTAAATTCACTTGTGATTAGGCCCAAATTCACATTACTTACCCATGGTTTGAAAAGTGCTACTTTACCCACTTGAGATTAGCTTCGTTTGTACACTTGTTAAAAATGGGGTAAATATGTATTTTTGCTCCCCCTTTTATATCTCTTGCCTTCCAAAAGAGAGAAAAAAAAAAGGAGAAAATAAGATCAAAAAATGTCATTTGTAAAAGTTTATGACTTGGCTCAAGAACTCTAATAGAGCTCAAAATGTATCTGTAACTCTCATAAAAAAATAACCCAAAAGGCAAAATTTACTTACTACTCTATCCATTATTTTTTCATATTTGATTTCATTTCTTTTTAAAGAGTTTTTGGATGAAATTATAATGATTCCATTTTCATCCAAACAGAAGGATCAAATAGAACAATTGAAAGTTTAGACTAAATTGTGATAAGACCAAACCATTAAGGATAATTATAATTTTTCCAAACAAAACAATATGATTTTAAATGACGTGATACTATATAGATATTTAGATTTATAGAAAAATTAAATCATTACTTTAAATGGGCTCTCATCAAGAATGTGAGTTTTAATTAAGAAAATAGTGATAAACATCTATGTAATTTTTTAATAAATTTTTGTATTTTTGTGGAAATAGAAAAATATATTAAATAAAATATAATTTTAGAAAAAAATTAAAATAATTTTAGACATATAAGAATTATCATTTTTTTTCATTAATATCAAAGAAGAAAAGGTGGACTATATTATTTTCTTTTTTTTTGAGAGGGAGAAAATGGTGATAAATACTTTTTGACCTACTTAATTTTGCCATTTTATTAAAACCTCATCCCCTCTCTCTTGTGGGGTGTGCGTTTGTTTAAAAAAAAAAAAAAAAAACTTAGTATAAATTTTAATTTTGTACTTATCTTTGTTATCAAAAAGTAGAAAAGGGCATTATCTTACTTATTATTATTGCAAAAGAGAAGAAAAAAAATTATCAAAAATTAAACAAGGTAAACCAAATTTTAGGTGTCGCCATGCAGATCAAACAACATACCTTCAATTTACAAGACACGAAAACAGGAATGGCAACAAGATCGGTATAAGGTGGGTTTTCCACTCTCCACTCCCCACCCCCACCCCTGCCCCACTCTTGCTTTGGGGCGGGTTTTTTTCCCACCCTATTCTAGCGGATACTTTTGATACCCATCTCATCACATTCAATTTTATATATATAATTTATTAAAAAAATTATTTTGAATACATTAAATTAAAACTCATAAAGCTTAAAAAAAATTAATATTACAAAACATTCTCAAAGCATAATTGTACAACAATAAAAGCATTAAGAAATACAAAAACAATTCAAACATAATAATATAACAAATAAACAATTTAAATCTTGAAACATAAAAACATAAATTCAATGATACAATATTTAAAAAATCATAAATTTAAAGTTTGAAGGCTAAAAGCACTCCCCACAAAAAAAAAAAAAAAAAAAAAAAAAAAAAGAGAAGGCTAAAATCACACACATAGGCCTTATAATAAATCTATAAAAAAAAATATTTTATAATACTTTAAATATAAACAGGCGGGTATCTAAGAAAATATTAACCTCATCCCCACCTGATTTACTATAGGGAGTAAAATCGGTCAATTAAAGGCGGGTGAGACAGGCACCAGTGGTGCCGGTTTAAATTGCATGTCATCCCTTAACAAAATGTGTAGGCTACTAATGGAATTCGTTTCAATCTCCATGGGAAAATATCCGGTTTAAATTGCATGTCATCCCTTAACAAAATGTGTAGGCTACTAATGGAATTCGTTTCAATCTCCATGGGAAAATATCAATAAAGATTCGAAAGTAAAGGATCAACATCGTATTGGCACATTCTCAATTTGTAACGCAAACTAAACATTCAAAAGCTTTTTATAATAGTTGTATTTATAGTTTACTGCAAAAGAATCTTTAATATAATCAAAGAAGATTATTACAATACACGTGTTTTTTTTATCTATTCCTTCAAATCGGATACATAAGCCGCCAGAAAGTCGCAATTGGGTGGACATCTCACACAGTCACACTCAATTCTTTAACATATATATATAAGATGAAAGAAGAAAAAAATTAATAAATAAATAAAACACATATCCTATATATATTGTTCTCTTATTTAGCATCAGCAGCATAAGCATATAGCTGCTATATTAATTAAGGAAAATGCTAGTGGGTTTAATTATTAGTGGCTAGTGCAAGTAAGCTTGGAACAATGCCTTCGTCGTGGCAGCAGAGGAAAGTGGTGTATTTCTCCATGTAGTGATGACACTCAGGACACTTCATGTTTTCTGGGATTTTTCCAGCATAGTTTGAGAACTCAAAGCGGCAACAAGGGTGAGAATCACCACGAAGCGCAGCAACATAGTTTTGAAAAGCAATGTCAAAGCCCTGCAGTGCCACCTTTTCTTTCCATTGTTCATACTCAAACAAGGCAGGCCAGAGAATGTTTCCATGCTCATTAACCAACACACTAGACCCTCTGCTAAGCACTGCCCACGAACCCTCTCTGTCAAAACTAAGCACCCTCTTGATTTGTTGCATCACAAGGTCGTGTTCCTCATCCTTGCCTAGCTGAATCTTTGAGAACAGCATGCTCTCAAGCCTGGTCCAAAAGAACCATATTGTGGCTGTGTCTTGCCAGCAGGTACTGAGTTTTTCCTGTACAATGTTCGTTATCACTCGCTTCACTTGCTCCCTTTTTGTGGCTTTTCCTACATACACCATCTCTAAGGGTATGCGTGTAGCCGCTGCAACTGCTTTTGCTTCCTTTGTAAATTTCCGAATCCACTCCATGTCATCGCCTCCATACAAGAAAATGTATTTTCCTTCTTTAATCTGTTCAATGAAAAAGAGGGAAATGTGAATTACTATAATAAATCCTTATTATCCAAAAAATTTAAACTATTAGGAAATAGTTAATTTAATTATATAATCATTATTCTAACATTTTTTCTTCTTAAAGAGTGTGTTCGCGCGAACACACACATATATAATTACCCAGTTCAATATGGTTGCGTCAATGCCATCCACCAACAGCTCAAGCCTCCAAGCCTCTTCTCTCCAAAGAACTTCTTCTCTCAACGTAGTGAAAGGGAAAGCATGGCTTCCCCAAATCCACATCATGTGAATTGCATTGGGGGACACCACTCTCCCTTGATGGTCTAGGACTACAAGGATAGGCTTGTTCCTGAAGTGCCACTGCTCCCTGATGAACTTGACAGATGCCTTTGATATTATGGAAGGGTGGTACACTGAGTACCACGTCATTGGAGCCTGCAACACTTCAAAATGCCTTTGCTTGACATCAGTCAATTGGTCGACAATGGGGATCCACACAACCTCATACGGACTCTGAAGCCTCATTTCATGGAGCCTGGACTCGTTATAACTCTGTTCAAGAACTGACAACTCATCTTGGGTGATATCTAGACTTGAAATGAGCAATAACACATTCTTCCTCCTAAGAACATCAAGGTTAACCTGGTTTTCCCAAAATGAAACAGCCATTTATAGATAATCATATAACTAATTATACTACCACAACTTAAAAATTAAGACCAAGTATATATATGCAATGTGCGAATAGTAGAAATTGTAATGTCGTTAATTGTGCAATAGTAATGTTAATGATATGTGTTAGAAGAGCTGACCCTTCTCTTGGTGGTACCATCAACAAGTGCTAGCACATCATCCCTAGGGCAAATCAAGGCCTTGAGAACTCTCATGTTGTCAATGTGGATCATTTTGAAGAGTTCGACAAGCATTTCATAAGATTCAACATCCTTCCTCTCCTCTGCATTGAATAGGAGAATTTCAGTATATATAGGTGGTATCTTATGTAACAGAAATATGTCAAGTCCATGTATGTACAAAAGAGTGTTGTACTAATTGTATGCAATTGTATAAGATACTTTTATGCATTCATTTCTAAATATGGCATTGCATGGTCTATAACGCATCATAAAACTGGCTTACCAATGTATTGAACACATTTCTCCATCTTCTTCTTGAGATGTTCAAGTATGGTTTTGAGCTTGTGGGTAAGGGTGGATAGCTCCCATGCTTCTGAGGTGGATAACGCAAACCTGCAAGCAATATCCATTTTGCGGTGTTATTGTTAAATGCCTTACAAACATTTTAGTATTTACACTACTTATAAAACAGTTTAGATCTCTTTGTTATCAATGTGTAAATCAATTACAATATACAAAAAATTTTAAGAAATGCAATAAACCTTTTATAAGATATACAGGGTCCTTTTGGATTGAATTTATTTTTGTTGAAATTGAAAACAGAAAACTGAAAACAGAAAATATTGTAACAAAATATTTTTTAAATGTGTGAATAATATTTTTTAAATGTGTGAATAGTACTATGGGATCCATTTTTAATATTTTTAATAAAATAATTGTGGGTCCCACATGAACAGTACTGCTACAGTGGGTGAACAGTGTGCATACTGTTCATTAACAATGTATTTTGTCTCTAAAAGCGGAAACAAGTGCAGGAAAAAAAAAAAAAAAAAAAAAAAAAAACCAAAACGGAAAGAACAAACCAAGCTTTCAGCCCAATTCAAACGGGCACACAGTATCTAAATTTAAGGATTAGCATGAGAATTGTATATTAGGATGGAGAGGAAAAAGCCATACTCGTAACCCATGTTAGTGAAGCTAGAAATCTGAGATGCGCAGGCCACAATACTCCTGATAGTCCAATACACAGCAGTTGGAATATGGATCATGGCTGAGGCTAATGCTGGTACGTCCGTTGTGATATAAATGGATGGTAGATCTTTAAACTCAATGACACACCAAGTCACTTCTAATATGGTCCTGATTAGATCATTAAGTGCATCGAACCGGGGTTTCAGTGGGACAGCGTGCTCAATGATGCCAGGCACTTGTTTCAGGATTGCCATTGCCTTGGCAAGTTCGTTTGTCGAGTAAATCTGTGCAAGAAGCCAGAATTCTCCATAGTTCAATCCAAATGCCGCTAAGGCCAGCACCAACTTAGCGTCCCATCCATAGTGTGATACCATGTTACATATTGCCACTGTGGTTTGGTGTGCATCTGTGCCACCCAAAGCCTTGTATGCAAGCTGAAAACCCATTTATATACCGTTTCAAACAGTTTAGGTAGACGTACAATTGTTTTATAGGCCTATTGTTTTCAAAAACTTTAGAAAAAAAAAAACTTTTAATTTCTATTATGATGTTGATGTAAATATAGATAGGGGAAGATTTTGTAATCGTGATTTGTTATAACCTCGCAGGCAATTCGGTCAATGGTATATGACAGAGCTTCCAGCATGGCAAGAAAACTCGTATGGTGGGTCTTGTCATCAAAGCCTGAATCAAGGTATGTTTGGGAACCCTGTACAAAAACACAAGCAATAATTAGAAAATGAAAACAAAAAATATACAACTGGATGCTTTCAATTCAAATAAATTGCATATACAGATTTCAAACCAAAAAATTAACTTCTTCTCAAAAAAAAAAAAACCAAAAAATTACTTGTATACATACATATATATATATATATATATATCTGCTGCATCATGCTTGATGGTGTGAACGCGCATATGTATAAACTTATAAATGAATGTGATAAAGATTATAAAAATATGATTGGTATAACTTAAATAATGTAATAAATGAATATTTGTCCAATTTTTTTTATTGGCAATACATTAGTTTGTAAGGCTTATTTAATGTAGTAAAATCTGTAGTATTATACCGTTGTTAAAAGGGTCTCTGGAGTGAGAGTGGCACGTCTAAGAATGTCCTCAACAAGGCGAAGAAGGGGTTTAACATCAACGTCTCGGCCATCTGGAGTATGGGATCCCAGAATATGACTGACCAGCGCATTGTCATCAGACATCGTAAGCATGCTTCGGTCACCTCTGATCAGTTGGTGCGTGGCATTAGGTGCCAGCTTGCTGAGTAGGGTGGATGGCTGCGCAGAACCCAGTGGGGTGGGTCGTTGCCAAGCCCCAAGATTGGTTTGTGGGTCGGGTTGCTGATAAGGAACAAGGCTGGTTTGTTGGTTGGATGGCTGAAGTGGAACTTGTTTGGTTTGTGGGTTTGGTTGCTGCACTGCACCATAATTGGTTTGTGGGTTTGGTTGCTGCAATGCATAATTGGTTTGCGGGGTTGGCTGCTGCAGTGCAAAATTGGATTGTGGGTTAGGTTGCTGCACTGCACCATAATTGGTTTGTGGGTTGGGTTGCTGGTATGTACCAGCTGGGTTGCTGGTTTGCTGCACAGAACCCAAGTTGGAAGTTGGCTGCAAAGGACCCAATTGTTGGCCAGGTTGCAACAATGGTGTAGCTTGTAATAGCACATTGCTAGCTTGGCTTGGTTGCTGGGCAGGAGTTGTGGCATTTGGTTTCTGCACAGGACCAGTTACTGCCTTGGTATCCATGTTTCAGAAAAACAACAAAGCAAAAGAAGGTTGGATACTCTTGGACAAGGGTAATGGGAGAGAAGATTTGCTTGTGTGTTTGACCTCAGTTTTGGCTGGCCTTTATATAATCATGAGAAAAGGAATAAAGCCCAGCTAGCTGCATCATCTTCCTTGCTTCCATTGCGGTTAAAACTAAACGTTATGTGGAAGCTTTAGCTTTTGTGGCCCCAAGTTGTCTCACCATCTTTTGTCATGATCCGGAATTAGTAACATGAATGAAGGTGGAACCAAATCTGGATCTAGAGCATTTCGGGTTATGGACCATTTTACCATGGGTCTAACACTATCTTACATTTGATTATTACTCATTGATTACATATATGTGTGCGCACTTGTTTTTGGAAATTGAAACATGCAAATATATATTAAAGCGCGCACGTGTTGTTACAAAACAAAAACTTGTTTTTGGAAATTGGAACATGCAAATATACATTAGAAAATCCAAAACGACCTGCAAATAATATAATATGATATGAAATTAGCAGATTATGAGTTGAGGTTTGACGGGTTCATGTCCTATTTGAGTTAACATGATTGATCCATTTAATAAATGTGTCAACTGATCCATTTAATAAATGTATTGTGTTTGTATTCAATTCATAGAATCTGTTTAACCTGTTTAACTAATCACCACCTTAAACTCAAACGTTAATAATTTATCTCCAAATTTATGAGGTTAATCATAAATACTATAAAAGTAATGCAAACCCCAATATTTTTTTTTTAAAGTCAAGTACAGGTATGAACTCTTCTTATGTTATTTTCTTCTCCTCTACTTTGTTAAAAACAAAATTTTATTTTATGGTTTTTCAAGTATTTAAAAAAAAAATTCATACATGAACTACCAAATTAAACTCTCTTTAGCTATTTTTTACAAGATAAAAAAGTTTGCAATAATTGAAATTATTCTTTTGAATGTAACCCATCTTTCTTTTATATTTATCTATTGTTTAGTTATATATTTTGTTTTTTTTTTTAATGGTTTCTAAGTAGTTTTATTTTTTTGCAGTATCTGAAACTATCTGATAAATTTTTTGTAAGTCATTGCACATTCAAGCAATGGCTTCTTCATCAAATTGTAACACAAATTGAAGTCATACAAGAGCAAATCATGCAATGGTGTAGTTTTTTAATCAATTTAAGATTTTATAAAATTATTTTAGTCAACCTTACAAATAGGTAAGTTCTCGTGCATAGCACGAGTTAGCGACTAGTACTCTTAATCTCTATCTTTATTTTTTTTTAATCTATATTGTAAGGACACAAAATCTTTAACGGCCCAACAACGATGTTGGGCTCGCACATGGAAAGTCCCTCACAATAATATTTGTAGAGAGGGGGGTTGAAAGGCCAACGTTGGATCACAGGGCGACATTTCGGGCCGGACTATAGATGAACTAATATGAGAAAGAGCTTTGGGCCGGATATTCAGACCCTTCAATCTTATATCCAGGAGGATTTGGCTCCTCGGATCATGTCCGGGGAGGGGTGGTGCCATCTCCGGTTACCCGTCGGTGGGTTTTTATGCGGTGTCCGGCGTATATTATCCAGGCATTCTCTTTCATCAAGTCTTTCGCCAGAAGCCAAATGGAGAGCCCCCTTTTTTGGTCACATAACACTCTCTTTTATACTAGCCTCCGTTCGTTGTCCTTCGTCCACGTGTAGGGTCGATCTTCCCGGGACAGATATTTGTCCCATCAGTCTAATCCCAAAAATTGCTGGAGATGATCCATAAAGCCTAAGATCCCGGCTCTGTTAGGGGCAGTGTCATGTCAGGGAAGGGTATTAAAGACAACTTCCCCAGGATATTTTCTGATCTTTCTAATTTACTCGTGTGCCGTTTCTATCCATGAGATTTTGGACCTGCCGAGGACGAAATCGTCCTCGGCTGTGTCTTCGGGCCATTTTTTATGTTTCCTAGTTTCGAGCTTGGGCACTAGCCTCCTTCAGTTTAGGACCGGTGGGCTTCCCATAAGCGCGTGAGCCGGACCCATAAACTATTGGACCCCACATTAGCCCCTCAAAATCCTGCTGTCCAACGTCATGGTAGGACAGGTGGATTTTGATGATGTCAAGCCCTTATTGCCGTTCACTTTCTTCGGATCTTGATCAACACTGGCGACTCTTCCCCTCCCCAAGGAATGTACCGGTCTACGAGCCGTTTTTCCTGGATTTGCGTACGTTGTCGTTATTGCGCGTGGTTATCTGCAGCGTGTCTTTAATATCTTCCCATTTACGAGACTTCCCAGATATTACGGTTACTGATGGTGTGGGAGAACGAAGCGGCGCGTTATACTCTGGATTTCCCTGGGGATCTGAGTGCGTTACATACCCTCTTCTTCGTCCCCTATATAAAGAGAGAAGACAGAGGGTGACTTTTTCATATCCGACTCCCTCACTTTCTTCCCAGAATCCACTTCCTCCTTCCGGTTACTCCCTATTCAATAATACCTCTCTCATAGTAATCCACCATGAACAAATCCTTCCTTTCCCAGAAACGCCATGCCCTAACAAAACTCGAGATGGCTCGGTCGGGGCAAGGATGGTGGAGGCTTAAGATTTGCCTCCCCATTCTTTTTAGCCAAAATCCGAAGCAGGGACTCGTCACACCCCATTTCTGGTGTGACTGAGTCGAAAACCTCCCTTGTCATCTCCATCTGCTCTCCTATGAGCATACCTAATATGGCTCCCCTTCTCCCTCTTTTGCTCCTTTTACTTTCTTTTCATTGCTTCCCTCTTCTTCTCCTCCTTCCCGCTCATGTCCTCCATCTTCTTTTTCCCTTGCATTCTTCAGCGACAAGAGTTTGCTGAAGTGCTTCCATGTGTTCCAATTCTTCTTCCTTGTCCTTCATTATTTTTGTATAAGGTTCTTCTCCTGACATGAGCAGTACTGAGGTATAGATTTCAGAGAGACTTTGAAGGCGAGTTCAGAAGACACCTGATGGTTCACTTATTTGTATTACGGATGTTATTACTGTCTTAGCAGTTCATTTTTTGTATAGGCTTGTTTAAGCCCTTCCTTGTACGTTGTAACAATTTTTCATATTAATAAAAGTTATTGTTACTCTATTTCGTATGTCTTGTTTATATATTCTAACAAATGTGAAAGCGCTGCTCAGCATAATAGTATAGCATTTGAATCAATAATAACTAAGGCCAAAGTAATCGTTGATAAAAAGATGCCACGATAACTTTAACAAAATTATTATTCAATAGAACAGTCCGACCAGTAAGGAATGAGACTTATCTTAAAATTAGCCGTGATGGGTATCAAATGCTCAATAAGGTGTAAGAAGTAGTTATCCGAGGACATGTTACCCACCGGATGAATGGCCTCCTTAGGTTGACGATCATTAGGTTGTTCTGCCATCTCCATGATATGCGAGCCTTAGCCTTTTCCAGTATTTAAGCCGAGCAATTTCTTCCTTCGGGCAGTTGATTTCTCAAGAAGCCTGAGTCCGAGGACTTTGCAAAACCTGGGTTTTGCTCAGGACTTATGCGTTTTATCTTATGTACTTGACTTTTCCCTTAGGCTTGAGTCCGAGGACCATGCGAGCCTTAGGTTCTGTCCAAGACCAATGTCTGCATCAGTACTTGGTTTTCCCTTTTAGCTTGAGTCCGAGGATCATGCAAGCCTTAGGTTCTGTCCAAGACCAATGTCTGCATCAGTACTTGGTTTTCCCTTTTAGCTTGAGTCCGAGGATCATGCAAGCCTTAGGTTCTGTCCAAGACCAATGTCCGCATCAGTACTTGGTTTTCTCTTTTAGCTTGAGTCCGAGGATCATGCAAGCCTTAGGTTCTGTCTAAGACCAATGTCTGCATCAGTACTTGGTTTTCCCTTTTAGCTTGAGTCCGAGGATCATGCAAGCCTTAGGTTCTGTCCAAGACTTTGAGTTCAGACTTTCCCTTTCTTTGAGCATTTCCCGAGGTGCCAAACAGGGGTTGTCCTCGGCCATGGCCATTGCTCGGCGTGGGCCACAGTACCTGGGCCCTTACGCAAAGCGGGCCCAGGGCCACGAATCCACCTAGCCCATGAATTAAGAGATATTTCTGCAACTTCTGGCCACGTGGTACTCTCTGATGTCACGGTGACCGAGGTGCGCCTTTACGAGGCTCTTTAATCTTGTGGTTGTAGTTGATGTTGGAAGTTGAGCCAGGACTGTTTTGTCTGTAGCGTTTCTTGGGACGCCACGTGAGTTGACTGTCATCACCTTGTCTTTTCCAATAAATGGGAGGGAGAGAAAGTTGCTTTATATACGCACAAATACTTCAGATTTTCTCCCACATCACAGCTTCCATATCCGGAGTTCTCCTTTCTTGGCATAACATGCTGAAAGTGAGGGTTGGGAAGAAGGAACTGTCTCCGCCGCAGAAGCGCCGTGTCTTCATGAGGCTTATAACAGTAAGGTATGGGCACAGGAAACACAAGTTCAGGAGAGTACTCCATCTCCACCGAGGGGGAACGGCGTCTCTCCCTCTTTTAGTCAAAATCCGAAGCAGGCTCTGTTCATGCCAGCACTTTGGTATGGCAGAAGAAAGATTTTCCTCCATCAGCGCCTCTGCTTTGCGGCAGGCGTATATTTAGAGAAAGGCCCACCACCTCCAACTCTCTGCACCTTTTCTTCAACGGTGTCAGGTTCAAGTTGGGTCTCTTTGGCTGCCTGAGTTATGGGCATGTAAGGGTGCGGGGGAAGAATAAGGTCTCGGAGCTATAGCCAACCTTTCCTCCGACATACTTCCTCGGCTTTCTCCAGTTTTCTTGTATTTTTCTTTTTCTTGTTTATGTAGTAAGCTTTGACGCAGGCTGATTCCAGCTTTTCATTTGTACACTGTACTATTTCTTCATTGTAATAAAAATGGAAATTGACTTACATGTTTTAAGCGTTGATCTAATGGGCAACACAACTTTGTGAACGAATGTGCTCTATGTATGTGTTGCTTTGAGAATATTTGTGATAAAGCTACTTTGAAGCATAATCTAATCAACTCTCATCTGTCAGCACTATCAGGCATTATATCGATAATTTGTAATAAATCAAACTTAAGAAATTAACCGGGATATCAGTTGGATATTCTGTGATAAACGCGTAAATGTCGCCCAAGAATGATGACCTCCTCACAATCCATCCGATCTATCGAACGGGAAGTAGGGTACTCCGATCGTGTTTTTGTGTATCTGGTTTTTCATCTGCGTATTTGGTTTCCCCATAGGCTTGAGTCCGAAGACTATGCAATGCCTCGGCTCTGTCCAAAACTTGTTGGTATTTGGTTTCCCCATAGGCTTGGGTCCGAGGACCATGCAAGGCCTTGGTTCTGTCCATTACTTGTAAGATTTCTTTTCTGTACTTGGTTTCCCCATAGGCTTGGGTCCGAGGACCATGCAAGGCCTTGGTTCTGTCCATTACTTGTAAGATTTCTTTTCTGTACTTGGTTTCCCCATAGGCTTGGGTCCAAGGACCATGCAAGGCCTTGGTTCTGTCCATTACTTGTAAGATTTCTTTTCTGTACTTGGTTTCCCCATAGGCTTGGGTCCGAGGACCATGCAAGGCCTTGGTTCTGTCCATTACTTGTAAGATTTCTTTTCTGTACTTGGTTTCCCCATAGGCTGCTCGGACCATGCAAGGCCTTGGTTCTGTCCATTACTTGTAAGATTTCTTTTTTGTACTTGGTTTCCCCATAGGCTTGGGTCCGAGGACCATGCAAGGCCTTGGTTCTATCCATTACTTGTAAGATTTCTTTTTTGTACTTGGTTTCCCCATAGGCTCGGGTCCGAGGACCATGCAAGACCTTGGTTCTGTCCATTACTTGTAAGATTTCTTTTTTGTACTTGGTTTCCCCATAGGCTTGGGTCCGAGGACTATGCAAGGCCTTGGTTCTGTCCATTACTTGTAAGATTTCTTTTTTATACTTGGTTTCCCCATAGGCTTGGGTCCGAGGACCATGCAAGGCCTTGGTTCTGTCCATTACTTGTAAGATTTCTTTTCTGTACTTGGTTTCCCCATAGGCTTGGGTCCGAGGACCATGCAAGGTCTTGGTTCTGTCCATTACTTGTAAGATTTCTTTTTTGTACTTGGTTTCCCCATAGGCTTGGGTCCGAGGACCATGCAAGGCCTTGGTTCTATCCATTACTTGTAAGATTTCTTTTCTGTACTTGGTTTCCCCATAGGCTTGGGTTCGAGGACCATGCAAGGCCTTGGTTCTGTCCATTACTTGTAAGATTTCTTTTTTGTACTTGGTTTCCCCATAGGCTTGGGTCCGAGGACCATGCAAGGCCTTGGTTCTGTCCAAAAAAAAATTTTTTTTTTTTTTTTTTTTTTTGGAGGTCAGCCCCTTGGCCATGACGGGGGGAGCAGACTTGGGGTCGGAAGCCCCTAGAGAAACTCGCGCCTTTAGCGGTGCAAGGCGTAACCCCTAGCAGAAGTTTATGGCGGAGCAACAACTGCACGTCGCCGGAAATGAGATAGACTCGTGAATCTCCGCTTGCTAGAGAGCTGACTTATGCGCCACTCGCGCCAACGCGCAAGCCTTCCCACAGACGGCGCCAATTGTAAGGACACAAAATCTTTAACGGCCCAACAACGATGTTGGGCTCGCACATGGAAAGTCCCTCACAATAATATTTGTAGAGAGTGGGGTTGAAAGGCCAGCGTTGGATCACAGGGCGACATTTCGGGCCGGACTATAGATGAACTAATATGAGAAAGAGCTTTGGGCCGGATATTCAGGCCGTTCAATCTTATATCCAGGAGGATTTGGCTCCTCGGATCATGTCCGGGGAGGGGTGGTGCCATCTCCGGTTACCCGTCGGTGGGTTTTTATGCGGTGTCCGGCGTATATTATCCAGGCATTCTCTTTCATCAAGTCTTTCGCCAGAAGCCAAATGGAGAGCCCCCTTTTTTGGTCACATAACACTCTCTTTTATACTAGCCTCCGTTCGTTGTCCTTCGTCCACGTGTAGGGTCGATCTTCCCGGGACAGATATCTGTCCCATCAGTCTAATCCCAAAAATTGCTGGAGATGATCCATAAAGCCTAAGATCCCGGCTCTGTTAGGGGCAGTGTCATGTCAGGGAAGGGTATTAAAGACAACTTCCCCAGGATATTTTTTGATCTTTCTAATTTACTCGTGTGCCGTTTCTATCCATGAGGTTTTGGACCTGCCGAGGACGAAATCGTCCTCGGCTGTGTCTTCGGGCCACTTTTTATGTTTCCTAGTTTCGAGCTTGGGCACTGGCCTCCTTCAGTTTAGGACCGGTGGGCTTCCCATAAGCGCGTGGGCCGAACCCATAAACTATTGGACCCCACACATATATATATATATATATATATGTATATATATATATATTTATTGTTGTTGTTTATAGCTTCATATTTGACTCCTTGCTCTCTTTTTTCGTCAAAATGTATATTGTGAGTTTTAGCTTAAATTAATTATTAAATTAATTAAGGCTCATGATATATGTGTGTGTGTTACAATATGTTAACAACAAATTAATAAGTTTGTTACAAAATAGTTTGTCTTTATTAAAAATAAACCTAGCAAATTCTCTATCACAAGTGGTGAGATATTAAAATTAACATAATAAGTTTTTGTGCAAATAACACCTTCGGACTCGAATCAATAACAGTAAATAAGAGGAAAATAAATAATAAGCACACACAAAAAAACACAATAATTTACGTGGTTTAGCAAACTGCCACCTCCATGGACAACAACAACAACAACAACAACAACAACAACAAAAAAAAAAAAATTCACTATAAAATTAAGGAAATACAATAGTGCATAATAACACTATTAAGAAACCCAAATCTCACTTACATCCTAACTATCAATTTATGCGGCTGCTAGGTTATTAGAATTCATCTCTCTACACACGACTGCACTTAATACTATATATATAGGATAATTGTCATAATTTTCCTTTTTTTTTTAATTTTGGATAAATTTGTTTTGAAAACATAGATTAGTAGGATGGTGTTTTGTAGGCATTTTAAGTGGAGTTGGAGTATATTTTTATTGGTTGTCCTCAAGTTTTTTCTCGTTTAACGCAAGATTTATGTGTATTTCTAGATATTTTTTAATCATATAAAAGTCAAGTCCAAAGGAGGGAAAAATCTTATAAAGCGTGTGTTCAGAGGCTTTTTTATTCATTTTATTTTTTTGGTAAAGGTTAATAATTTGCATCTATTATAATTTAGAAATATATTTTATTTTATTTTAAAAAAAAATAAAAATGATAAACTTTAGAGATAAGCAATAACTGTAATTCCTTTTTTGAATGTGAATAAAAAAATCCTAAATTTTAGGAATTCTTTTTTTGAATTCAAAATGAAATTTGTTATTTGACATTTATGATCTTATTTCTAAATGAAGTTGCCCTTCATTTATGAGGGTATTTTTGAATCACATAATAGTCCAATTTTTTTTTTTTTGGGGAGGAACAATGACCAACTTGGACTTGGCAATACATGCCACACGGGTTAACATCGGTGGATTGGTAATTGGTTGGTGCCTAATTATCGGCACAGTAGTTCAGCTAGTCAGCTTTTGTCACGGAAACTTGGAAGATAGATTTTGTTGTTTGTTCTTCTTCTTAATAAATTTTAGAATTAGCGAAAGAAAATGGTGTAGTGCATGGTGGGCCTACAGATTATTTTTTATTTTTTATTTTTTTTTATATGAAAGAGAAAATAAATATTGTTCAAATTATAGTTTGCCATCCGAATAAGTTATGGAAAATGCTATAAAAAATTTTGTATTTCTCTTAACATGGCTCAATATTGCTAAACTGCTTCCTTTTAAAAATATTTTATTTTAGGGTAAATTACAAGGTTAATCTTTATCCTTTACATCATATTTCAATTTAGTCTATAATATCTCAATTGTGTCAATTTGATTTCTAACTTTTCAATGCCATGTCATTTTGGCCTCTACCGCAATCTCTTAAATGGAAAAGTCTGATATATCAAACAAAATAATAAAAAATTAATTTACTCGCCATACATCAAATGCCAACCGTCAAACAAAATAATAATAAAAATTAAAACTCCCCTCACTCTCACGCTCACGCTCTGTATCCCTAATAACTCTCACGCTCATCTTAGGTTTACTAATTTGGAGATTTGGGTTTGGGGGTTTTGGAAAGGTGGATTTTCATATGGGGTTTGGGTAATTGTTTATGGTTTCTACTTTCTATCCTCTTTTTGTCAGTACTCATAATAGAAATCGTGAATAAAAGTTAGAAATATGGATTTATAAATCTACTAGTTGTATATTTAGGCACATGGGAGATTCGACTATTTTGGTGCTCTAGAAGATAATGACCAAATGATATCATCTAAATCATTATTACTAAAACAACAAACCTCTCAATTGCTTTTACACGAGTTCTCTCATGCTCTAGAGCATGTGGACGCAGTAGGTGTCTTGCAGTTTATCACTTGCAAGAGGTGGAGTGACCTCCATTGAGTGAGGTCGTGTTTTTCCTTTATTTGTCTTGTCCTGTTTAGGTAGCATGTTTCACCGATTCAGTTCCACACAAAGGAGGTAAAGTGTGGAAGGAGAGTTAATGGTTGAGGAACTCAAGAAACTCTAGAATAAGCTCTCTTTTACTAAGTTGGAGGATGAAGATATAGTGCTTGGGAGTAGCTGTACGAGGGTTGCCAGAGAAATAGGGAAAAACTATGCAGTGATGAAGATTTTGGTGCATAGAAGCATCAATTTGGAAGCTCTGAGAAAAACCATGAGAATGCTGTGGAAACCAAATAAGGGAGTCCAAATCTCTAAAATAGAGGAGGATCTCTTTCTGGTGGAATTCAACGACGGGAAGGACAAGAAGAAAGTCTTAGACCTATGCCTGTGGAACTACGACAAACAGCTGGTCCTCATCCAAGAGTTCAAAGGGGAATTAACACCAAAAGAGATAGTTTTGAAGTGGTCTCCATTCTGGGTCCAAATCTTCAATCTTCCTTTAAAGAGCAGAATGAAAGAAATGGGATGGGCAATTGGGTCAAAGTTAGAAGAGGTCTTGAAGGTAGATGTGCCAAAATCCGAGGTGATAGGCCAAGAATGTATTGGCCTCTTATGATAAATTAACCAATTAATTAGCCAAGTTAATTAATTAGGTCATCAACATGCAATACGCATGATAGCACAAACAAATCACCAACTAAGTTAAATGCAACGGAAAAATAAATTCGACACGGTGATTTGTTTACGAATGGAGAAAACCTTCAAGGCAAAAACTCCATCGGGTGAATTTAAGGTCACCACTCCCGAGAATCCACTATTATCAAAACAAGTGGTTACAAGTAAAAAAATCCTAGTACTTTATACCAACCTATAGTTGAACCCTTATCCCAATATCCAATTGGACTTGTAATGTAGTGACAATCTCTTCTTTCAATGCACGGCTCCAAGTATGTGACTAACCAATCGATGTACGGATCCCAGTACGTGACTGACACACCAACTTGAGAAGGATGTTGATTGCAAAATTCTTCAATTCATCCACACGATAAAGATCAAGAAGCTCCTTGGTTACGAAACCCTACGGCGTACAAACGCAACAGCTTCTTCAAGAGAAAGATGAACTAGAGCAAATTGTGTCCAGTCACAATATATATGCATGAATAAAACCTTTGCATCAAGTTTCATCAACTAAGACGGCCCTTAAAATAATTCTTATATATGTCTAAAGTTGTGAGAAAAAAAAAAAAAAAATCCTAAACACATAGCTTGGAAGCTTTCTTCATTCAAATCTTGGCTGAGTCCCAAAAGTCACCATGGTAGGCTGAAGTGTTGCTATACTTTCTATGGCACATCTAAAAAGACTAGCCCTGAGGTATTCGGTAGCTCTTCAGCCATTTGTTCTAATATGGCGTGAAGACCATGTTCAAGCATGTCAGTCATAGCTTCGTTGTTATTCTGTGCTTAAACTTCATAGCTGTTTCTAGCATATCTCTCACTATGGTCGTCAATTTGCTTGAGAATATTTTGTTTTAAACCTGCTTAAATTGATTACAAGTAGTTTGATGCCTTAGTTCAAGTTTTGAAATGGTTGATTATGGGTTCGTGGTGGATTATTTGACTTCGTACTTAAAGGGATGTGGTTCGATATTACCTCAATTAAGATGAGTCCTGATGCTCAATAGAGGAAATGCAGGTAATAATGAAATATGGAAAGCAAGCAAATAAAATCCTAAGTTATCAAGTATCTCTCCAAGTGATATATAATGCTAATGATTTCTCAGAAGCTAAGTTATCCATAAGTACACTAAAATTGATTGCAAGAAAAATAAATCAAAGCTTAGGCCGCCTAATAATTAACAGATCGAAGCCTAAGTTATCATACTAGACATCAAATTGGTTTAAAGGCGAAGCATTATGAATCAATTAAGACAAACAACTAAAAACTAAAATCAAAGTTCACTAAACCTGTATAATGGAGATTAACCACTTTAAAAAGCCACAAGGAAACACTTAGAAGTATGAACACCTCACAAAGCCCTAAGAATTACGAGAGAACCTCCTAGCCTCCTAGGAACTAATATTTCAATTATCTTTGTGTAAAATATGTTCTTCAATGGAGTGTGGTGGTCCTTTCTCATTTTTATTCTGGTGACTTAAGGCATACAACAATGCTAGTGAGCCAACTATAGAGGAGTTACATTCCTCCCTCAAAACATCCAGTGAGCCAACTAGCCTAGTGCTGTTATAGTCGTGGAAGGCTTAGCATCACCATCTTCTGAGTACCCCATATTCATGTTTTATAGTGCAAAAAAATATTCATGTTTTAGTGCAATTGTAATTAGAAACATATGCCAATGATACAATGGAGGATTAAAGTTTACTTGTAATTTTTTTTTGAATCCATTCGTACTTAGTTTCAGCAACTCTGACATTCTAGAAAGAAGCAGTTAATGGTGAGTTGCAATTAGTAAAAAAAAAAAAAGCCCAGCCATATGTTTCTCCGTCTTCATCTATCTACTGACATCTTATGTTCTCTTTGAAATTAAAAAACCCTACATATTTTGGTGTTCCATCCAGTCACATTTATGCTTCCCAGCTCTGTGATAGATCAGTACAAGGTTTCAAGCTCGTTAATTTATTAAAAATCTGTGTTATCAAGCCAATACCAATAACAAACAAAAAATACATGAAGAAATTTTTACTGGCTGGAAGACAAAACATTGTTGGATTTTCTTATCACAAAAATAGTTGTGCAGTTTGCACTAGTGGACCATTTGAGAGCTGCAAAAATGGGCAGCAGAAAACTCAAGCAAACCTCATAGCAAGTAATTCTCTTCAATGATTAGCCATCAAAAAGAGTTCTAAAGTCATCAATAAGGGAATAAAAAACAAATGTATAAAACACTTCAATGTCTTGTCCAAATGACTGCTTCAATAGAGGTTAGGGAAGATGAACAAGAAGAAATCCCAACTAGTCATCAACCAAAGAATCCACACTGCAAGACAGATGTGGAAAATACCAGAACGGGTAATTTCCTAGGTTAAAATCTGGCATACGTTTTGCTTGCATGATTGGAAAAGATTTGGGATATCTTATATACAAGAATTGTACGCCGTATTTGTTAGTTGCACTACCAACTTTGTATATGCAATTAGCACATTGTCGGTGACCTTTCCATCTGGTTATGTTGTACAATCCTGGGCCCGTTCTATGACCCAAAAACAATGCTTGATCTCCTAAACTCTGCCACTGAACCCATTGCATCTTTGAAAAATTTAGCTCATAAACTGAATGATAGTCAAATTCAATTATTCCACGAATCATCAGGCGCTGTTCATCAGAAGCCAGTAACCGTAACTGCAGTCAACAATTCAAATCTGCAATGCCTTTTACTTTCAGCAGAGTCACATAAGGATGAGAATTCAGATTTAGTATCCCAATTTCAGCATGACTAGTTAAAACATATACCTTGTCCTTGAAGACAGCTCCATCAATAATCATCCAAGGATTGTGTCTAGGACTGCCGTTAAATTTGTCATTATAATCATATACAGTCCAATGGACATCTTTGGATCTACGAAACTGGAAATATGGTTGCCATCTACAAAAAGCTATGAGTACAAACTCTGGCAAAGGCGTAGCTAAAGCAGCAAGGATGAAGTGACAATAAGTTTTAGGAGGACTAGGGAAACGGAGTTCATGTCTTTTAAAAGGATTCAGAAGCCAAATTTGAGAATCTGTCCTTTCTTCCTTGTCCTTCAGGACCAAATATCCACAAGTGATCCCCAAATATGATTTGCCAATAAGGTTGGGCAGTATTGCCTTGTATAACTTTTGATCAAAGATACTAAAGAAGTAACAAGCTCTCCTAGCATGTGTTGATAAGAAGAGAACAAGTGGAGGTTGGGATGCCAAAAAACCTTTTTTATATGTCGCAACATACGACCTCCATGTTCTACAAACACACCCAAACATGAGATAGTCTATAGGCCCTAGTGACTTTGTAATAAGATCAAGCATAGGCTCAGGAAGGTCCGGTCATGGCCTCCAATTATTATACTCATCCAGCTTTTTCTTCTTACTTCTAGGCCCCTTGAGATTTATATCACTTGCCCCTTGCACCACCATGATTACCTACCCACAAAAAGAAAATATAGATCAGATCCTATACATGACACTAATTAAACATCTAACACGTCTACATTCATAACACTATCTAATGTTTCCAACCCAATTTTCCATTTTACAAGACGTTTAAACTTAACAACATATTATGCTATACTTGGAGCCAACATCCATCTTAGAAGATGCCAACCAGTTTGAATGTTTAGGATGACAATATCAGCATTCAGCACCTCAATCAGGCAAATTACTTCAACCACCATATAAAAACATAATAAAGGAATCGCAAAAGTACACACATATACAAATACTTAAATCATGCTCTGAGGTACAAGTCATAATAAAATAGATTCTATTCGTTCAAACATTTCTTCAAACATATAGTACTCATACTTTATACAAGAATACACAGATAATTTTCTCAAGCATGAACCGTTTCTAACACATAACAAATCAACATAATGAAACCCCATATTAATTTGATGATAGATCGTAGTAGACACATGATCCAAGGCTGTTCATTATTTTGGTACACAACAAAAAGCAAAACTCACCACTCAACCAATGCTTTCGCTGAGATAAAAACTCCAAAAAAAAATATATATACATATATATATACTTTAACATAAGACTCAAACATTTCTTACTAATTTTCTTTTGCTTTCCTGCAGTTTCTCGGCTGCCAAACAGAGGGAAAGCCCAATACTTGACATTAAAAAGTTAGAAAATAAGAAATCGGTGAAGTAAAAGAAACGTACCTAAATGGAAGTTGTTTGTGAAAACCAGACGACCACCTAACTTTTTCGGAGTGATGAATGAAGAATGATGATCATGCGGTTTTAACTTTTAAACGACAGTTATTAAGGTCTGGAGATTCAGTGGTTTTGTTTTCCCGCCATTCATTCCACACCTCAAATTTCGATAAACAAAAACGTGACATCACTTTTATGGGAAATGAAAAAAACTGTCAAAATATTAATTGCTTCTTTTTCTTTTCCCATAAAAACTTTCTTTAATTGGTTTCTTAACCAGTGCGCTAAGGACACTCGTTAGTATTACCCTTTATTAATTAATATTTAGGATAAATTACGAGTTTGGTCCTTAATGTTTACATTTTTCTTCCATCATTTAACGGCATGCATTCATGGCTGCCATGGCCAAGGTAGTGTGCACGTGGGACTACCATGAGCGTGCAACATGCCCAAAGGAGGTTATTTGGGTATGCCGGAATGCTCAAAAAAAGGTTATTTGGGCATATTACTATTAGGGGCTAAACAGAAACATTTGAAATGTTAGAAAATAAATTGACATATAGTGTAAATATTAAAGATTAAATTAATATTTACTAATATTTACTATATTAGTCTATTATATATTATAATATAATATTTTAGTTGATGCAGTATTATAAAAATATTATATTAAATAAAGGATATCTATATTAAATCTTCCAATGTTACAAATGACAAAAACTTGATAGCACTTTCTCAAAAAAAAAAAAAAAAAATACTTGATAGCAAATTTACCTATACAGTCCATATTGGTCCTATTCGGTCCAACTCAGTCTAATTTGTTTACTTCTGTCTTATTCGGTCCAATTTAGTCCTAATCAGTCCACCTTAGTTCTATTCGGACCATGCAGTCCTATTCAGTCCATTCTATCCATTTTCGTTCTATTCGGTCTTATTCGGTAAACTTTAGTCCTATTAAGTTCATTTTGTCCACTTCTGTTCAATTTGATCCTATTCAGTCCACTTTGGTTCTATTTGGTCCATCTGACTTTTTCAGTCCACTTTGATTCTATTCGGTCTTATTCGGTCCACTTTTGTCCTATTTGGTCCTAGAGGTTATAGTGGCTTCTTTTTTTTTTCTTTTTTTTTTTAAGAGAGTTATAATATACTACTAACCTCACAGATCAAATCATTTCTTCTCTAGACCCTTAAACACTTTTATGTATGGATAAGTTTCAATTAAACTACAAGACTCTTGATTATAGTGACTTTTTAATGGTAAAAAATAGTTGTTATTCTTGACATCGGTCATATATCATGCTTTGTCTGTTACCAATATCATGCATTCTTCCCATGTGTGATTTAAAGGTGATTCACTTACAGATTAAAATACTGAAAAATTGTATATATGAAAAATCCCAATTTACTTACCTCACAAATCTGAACTCTCTCTCCCCTGATCTATGTAATTATGGAGTCTTTTAACAAATTGACACTAGCATCCTTCTTGCTTAGAAGAAAGCAAAGATATCAGATAAATACTTAAATGAGAAGAATGGAACAAGCAGAGAGGTGTCACCGCGTACTCTCTGCAGATACAAGAGGAGCTAATAATTGATTACTTTTTGTCCTAGATTAATAGGGAAGCATTGTGGATAACCTGGCTTTGAGAGCATCACTAAGTGACACTAGCTCATATCCGTGATGAAAAGAAACTGCCTGCCTGTCCTTTCACTTTCCAAGAATAACTGATCCTGCAAACAAAGAATCTAATTTGGCGTTAACAATAAGTCTAAGACAACTTCTTTTTCTTCTTCTCTCACAAAATTTGGTACAGTCTATTGTGATTGATGCATAATAGAAGTGGTTTTAATGCTAGATCTAAGTGAAAATAATGTTACTTCAATCACAATATATTATGTCAACAGTTGAAAAACATACTGTGTCCCTAACATTACTATTGGCTTCAAAATGCAGGAAATAATTACAATTTACAAGCATCACTAAACATAGCTATTATCTCATATTAAGGAATTGGTTGTAATCCATATGTCCATATTTTTTTAGCCATTTTTATGATCACATCATTAGTATAACTGTATAAGTATACTTTGAAAATGAATCATGCTCGTAATCTAAGAAGCGTGGACATAAGTACAGGACGACACAGTAACACAAGCAATTTTTGAAAATTATAACATGAAATTGCCAGTTTAACATTGATACGATATAGGTACGACACCCTAAATGAAGTATCCGTGTTTCCTAGCTCGTAATACACTAGAAGTAATTGAGGGTCTAATTGAAGCAGCTTTCTGTAAACTGTTCTAACAACACCCTTCTTGCTGTTTTATGATATTCACCTCTCAGCTGTGTGGTTTCTGTAATTAAATTCAGGGCTTGGTTTAATTGAGATATAAAAAGAGTGCATCTTAGACAATTAGGACCTACCAAATGGCATTATAGACATTATCTCTAGTTCAACATGGAAAATGGGGTCACAAACATCTATCTGATTACCGTATCAATTTACGGAAGAAGGATTAAAAATATAAATATTTGTGGTGCTGTGGTGTTGGCATCGGAGCCATACCCACCACTTAGTGATTGGTCCACACCCTGAAGTTTTGTGGTTCATTGAAAGAAACTGGACCGACGTAGATACGTGACTCTCCACGGTTATCCATATTCAATTTCTTCTAATCTGACTTCTAGTTGGTCAATTGTTGTGGCCCTTGATATTGTTAAATTACAAAGAAAATGGCTCAGCCAATAAATAAACAATTTTAATAAATGATATAATTAAGAATAACTCTGTCTGTATACGTACTTAGTATCATATATTTAGTTCACACGTTCCTTTGAGAAAAGGAGGAGGGTTACAAACTTACAATATAATTAACCCCAAAAGTTTGAGAATAATAAGACTTTATTGTTGTTAATACTATCATGTTCTCTGACAGCGAGTGTTTTTTTTTTTTTTTTGGATAAGGACAGTGAGTGTTAAAGCCTTTCTATTAAATTTTTTCCCCTTGCTCCCCAAAACATCGGAACAACATTGTCATTTGCCAATATTGTATGTACCAACAAACCTCTATTGATTTGGTCATTGATACAACGTGGGCTAATAATTAGCATAAAAAATCTTGTATGGTGGAGAAGCATCGCTCACATATTATACAAATACATAGTTCCTTTTACTCAAAAAAAAAAAAAAAAATACATAGTTCCTAATTAACTCTAAGAAAATGTAACGCTAAAAAATTAGATAAATGAATATTTATTTTATTTTGTAGAATGCAATTCTATAGAAAGGAAAAACATAATCTTGCATCATCATCATCATTATTATTATTGTTGTTGTTGTTGTTAATTTTTTAAGAAGGTCTGCATCATTTAGAATTAGCTTGCAATCCAATGGACGAAAATATCACTGCTAGAGTTTTACCTACTTTAGAGTAATTAAAGAAAGACACAATTACATGTCAAAAAAAAAAAAAAAAAAAAGAGGCAATTTAATAAATGATTTTACAAAGACTTTACCAATTAAGTTAACTTATAAAGTCTTTGTAAGTGTGTGTATATAGTTGGAGGTGGAGAATTTAAATTTTGGATGTCCTTGTTAGAAACACCAAAATGTGTGAGTTGAGATCTAAGACTTTTGACTAGAACAAGTAAGTTATGAGTATGAAAAAATGGTAAGTTACATTTTTATTGTAACTTAACATTTTAACAAGTCTTCAATTAGCGTAGACTATATTTAATATTGATGTAATCAAGAGTCTTATCGTTCAACTAGCACCTTTTAAGATTTTTAAGGGAGATATTAAGGTTCAAATTGCTTCTCTCCATAGTGAAAGAATGAAGTAAGAAAGGTGAAAAACATGACTGGGGGGGGGGGGGGGGGGGGGGGGGGGATGTAGCATCTGACAACACAGTCTACACATGATAATTTTAAGAGTAAATTGCAGATTACACCCCTAAAATTTTAGGGTATTAGATTTTACACCCTGAAGTTTCAGAATTTGGATTTTACCCTTAGAGTTTGGGGATGTTTGGATTTTACACTCTAACATTTTAGGATTTCGATTTTACCCCTTATATTTTAGGAGTATTTGGCTTTAACTCCCTAAAGTTTGGGGGTATTTGGATTTTAAACCCTAAAGTTTCAAAATTTTGGGATGTAAAATCCAAACCCCCTAAATTTTAGGAAGTAAAATCCAAATTCTGAAATGTCATGATGTAAAATTCAAACACTCCAAACTTCAGGAGGTAAAATCTAAATTCTAAAAATTCAGGGTGTAAAATCCAATCACTCCCAAACTTTAGGGGTGTAATTTGCAATTTACCCTAATTTTAAATTAAAAGTAAACCCACTAAAGATCTTGTCTTAAGTCTTTTTTCTTTTCTTTTTTTCTTTTTCAAATAAGATAATGTCTTAAGTCTTAACTACTCTTTATGTTAGAATCTTATTCCCTCTTCCTTACGTGTATGTTTGTTTCTTAAATAAAATAAAAAAAAATAAAAAAAACAACAACAACAACAACAACATTATAGATACAATTATATTTGTACGTGCCCAAGTCTCGGCTAATGGGCCAACCATGCGATTGGGCTCACAATTTACTTATTATTGTGGTTTTATGGGTTTCCTACAATGGGTAGTCTCTTAGGACAGATAAAAGCTCACAAAGATGGGTTATTTCCCTTGCTGAACACTCTTACTCCTAGGCTTCCTTACTTGCTCTCTCTCCTCCTTAGTTTTTTCCTTCTCTTGTCTAACCCCTTTTTCCCATCCTTTCCTCTTATTTATAGTCTTTCCATAGTGGGTCAATAATGATTACTTTCTGATGAAACTCGTGTGGGTGGGGCCTGTTTTGATTATTCCTGACTGGATTGGACCTCACTTTGGGAACAGGAACTTGGATATTGGAACTTGAGCCAGACGCCGGATAGTGCTCAATAACAACATTCCCCAAGGCACTACCAAGGTATTCAGGAGTGTACCTAAATAATAGCAACTGCAAGGCTCGAAACAGTTCTCGACTAAATCTACCGTGCACATTACACCATCTGGGCCCACAATGGGCTAGTAACCGCACACCATGCACAATCGGGCCTATGTAAGATGGGCCAACGAGTGCACACTGTACAATATTCATAACCACTCTAGTCAAAATTGAAATTGAATATTGTTAATCTCCCATGAATTTAATAATCCCATGTCTATCACGTATTAATCATGAAAAATATGTTATAATTATTTATAAAAAAAATATTTTGTGCATATAAACTTATTGGAAAATAAAGAAATGGGTGAGGGAGGACAAGGCAAGGTAGGGTCATGGGTGCCCTAATGCCCTATTATCTCTTCGAGACCAAAAAAAAAAAAATACACACACACACAAAACACAAAAAACCTTGTGTGGGATGAAAGCAGGACAAGTCATTTGGGGCAAATTAGAAGTACTTTACCAATTTCAATAAAGTGGTTATGACGTTACCGCACACCCTTGGCGCGATGGTCACTCCACAAGAATAAGTACTTGTAGGGTGTATGGGGAAAGGGTCGGGGCTCAAATTTTTAGAAGTGAGCTTCACACACATGTACACTTAAATTAGGTTAAAGTAGAATTTTTATCTTGCATAAAAAATAATAATAAAATGGCTTTGAAATTAATGAGATAAAGATGAAACAAAAACACAAAAAAAAAAAAAAAAAAAAGGAAAATGTGACCATGAGAGTAGTAAGAGAAAATGATGGGCAAGTGTTTTGAATATTGTAATAGAATATGTAGAAAAATATATAAATTACTAGGCCATGTATATAAGTGATTTGTTTTTTTTGTATAAATAATTTAGATATGTACTATGTAGTATATATACATTTGAGACAAGGCAAGTAAAACCCATCCTCACTCCATCAAAGTGGGAAAAATTAGCCCAGAGTGAAGTGCAATTGAGAATTTTTGCCATTTCTAAAAATCACTAAAAGCTCATTTGTAGTAAACATTAGAGACTAAAATCACTCAAAGACTAAACTTTAGCATATGGTTTAAAAAATAGACTATTAGTATAGTATTTAAGAAAAAAGAAAAGGAAATTGAGAATATAAGCTCTTCAAAAAAAAAAAAAAACTCTTCATTGATTATTCTTCAATATGAAATATGCAAATTTTGTTTTTTTATAACAAAAACATAGGAGGAGGCAATAAAAGTGGCTTCTTTACCTATTTGTTACAATAATAGCATTCTACCTGCTAGTTCCACGCTTATAAGTGGACCACCATTGTCGATTGTGGAATTTACAATAAAAAACCCTAGTGACACACTTAAACCTACACCCAAATTTGTGATTGGTCTACTAAACCCATTTACAACTAAGCATGTCATGAAATCCCATCAAAAACAGCATGTCCAAATTAGATGTATGGATTGATTTGCAATTTTAAGCCAAAGAAAAGAGAAACTTGCAATTAAAAACAAAACCAAGGACAAATGTTAATGTTTTCACCAAACATCCACTTACGAAAGCAAACAAACAAAAAAAAAGATCAGACTGAGGCCGAGATATAAGGGTAATATTTTAAGTTAAAAAAAAAAAAAAAAAAAAGATTCGAGGAAGCCCGTAGAGGCATCATTATCAACAAACAAAGATAGAGAGGCAAAAAGAAGAGAAAAATCTCTTCGTTTCGTCTCCGCCCACCAAAATTCTTCATTTCATATGGCCTCTGCCTCAGCTGCTCGAGCTTTCATTCTCTCTCGCGTCACCGACCTGTCACTCAAACCCCTCCACAACCACCAACCCCTCCTCCACCCTCACCCTCACCCTCAACTACCTCAACTACCTTCTCGCCACCTCAGACGGCCCCGCTATGCCGCGTCGGCGTCGTCCGCCGTCAACTGCCTGATCTCCGGCGTCGACGGAGGCGGCGTCTCCGACGACTTCGTCATCTCGACGCGGAACTCAAAGCTCGACCGCGGATTCTCCGTCATCGCCAACATGTTGAAGAAGATCGAGCCCCTGGATACTTCGGTCGTATCCAAGGCGGTTTCTGATTCGGCCAAGGATTCCATGAAGCAGACCATTTCCACTATGCTAGGATTGCTCCCGTCCGATCAATTCTCCGTCACCGTCTCCGTTTCCAAACGGCCACTTCATCGCCTCCTTGTCTCCTCCGTCATCACCGGGTACCACCACCACCACCACAACCATTTCTTTAAATTTTTTTAATATTTTTTATTTAAAAATTCAAAAAATTTTAGTGATTCTTGTATTGCTTTTACGTTTATTAATGTTATTAGGAGAAAAAAAAAATCGAAAATTTTGGATTATTAGGAAAAATATTTTTTAAAAAAAGTGATTCCATGTGTTAATTATTAAGCAAAGAAAGGTATCCCAAAAGGTAAATTATAATTGACCCCTTTTGCTATCAATTTTGTATTGTTGACCCCTGAGGTTTAAGAGTTGTCCAAATTGATCAGTACATCGTAATTTCTGTTAATTATAATTGATTGAACATGGTCATGTGGTGTGCATTTGATAACTTTAATATAAAAAGAATCATTTTAAAAATAATATGTGACCATTTTCTGTCAATTGTAATTAACTTTACACAATTGTTGTAGCCTTTACATTTATTAATTATTAGAAGAAAACTTATATGAAAATTTGGATTGGTTTTGATTGGATTGATTGGTGTTATGGTTAGGTATACGCTATGGAACGCGGAGTATAGGATATCGTTGATGAGGAACTTGGAGATTTCGCCGGATAGTTTGGAGAATTTGAATTGTTCTGAGCGGAGGCGCGAGGTGGAGGAGAATAAGGTGGAGGAAGAGAGTAAGGTGAGGGATAGTGGGGGTGGTGGTGATATAAGTATTGAGGATTTGGAGAGAAGAGCACCTCAAATTTTCGGGGATTTGTCACCAGAGGCATTAAATTACATCCAAAAGTTGCAATCGGAGTTGTCTAATGTAAAAGAGGTCAGTGTTTGCCCTGTATTTTGGGTAATTTTGTTACTTTGATTGCTGTAATACTGCATTTTAGAATGTGTTTTGTGTAATTTTGCTCTGTTTTTTGTGTAATTTTGTTACATTGTTGCTATGAATACTGCATTTGAGAATGTGTGGGTTTTCTTTTTTTGGTAATATTTCTCTGTATTTCGCAGAAATTGTTACCTTGTTGTTGTCAGCATTGCATTTGAGAATGTATCTTGTTTAACTTGCTCTCTATTTCGCATAATTTGTCACTTTTCTTGCTTTGAATACTGGATTTGAGAACATATTTTGTGCTATTTTGCTTGTGTATTGTGTAATTCTGTTACTTTGTTGCTGAGATTTTTGTATTGGAGAATTTATTTCTGCAATTTTTGTCTGTATTTTGCATGATTTGGGAACGTTTGAAGTAGGAATTTTCAAAAATGGTATTAGGTGGTGTTTAGTTGGTATTTTATGGGTACTTGATTTGAAAGGTAAGATTTATATGGGTTTAATTCTAGGTAAACAAGATCTTAGAGCTTACTCTATTTCTAGGTTTGCAAAGCATGGTCTTTTAATTAAGTGATTGAAAGCATTTCCTATGCCTCTTCCAAATGGAAGACCTTGAATTGTTGTTTCCTTGATTTGCTTAATGGAATTTGTCCTTTCCAATTTGCTTATGGTTGCACAACATTGAACTAAAATGTCGCTACTCTGGTTGAACTTGACTTGATGTGCTTTTCTTTCTTACCTGCATCTATTAAGTATTGTAATTATTACATGACTTGAATTTTTTTGTATTTTTTACGCATGTATGATTAGGACAAACCATTATATAGAATGATACCATTTATCTCAGGAGTCATTGACTTGTAGTCCCCTCTAATGACTGATTGAAAAGAGTCAATAATACATATTCAATGTAAAGGGACTGAATATAAGTTATTTTCTTCCTCAAATCTCTTCTCTGTTACATTGCATGTTAAGCTTGTATCTCTTATATGAAGATCTAGAGTTCATCATACGGCCTTCAAGATTGTAGCTATTGCTTGTCAATTGAAGGGACTGTGGAACAGGAATGATGAAGTTTTCAAACTTGCATGAGTTGCTTTCGTACCTCTAAAATGTCAGTCACTAAGTATACTCCCCCACCACCCCCCCCCCCCCCCCCCACCAAAAAAAAAAAAAGAGGTTATCAAGTATTCAAGTATTACACATTAGATTTCACTAGGGGAATCTTGAAAAAATCTGTGCATTGGCTCTAGAGCTTTCCAGTTATCTATCTAACTCACAGTAGCCCAGCTGGACTTGCCAGATGCATTTTCTGTCTGCTTTAAATGTAACTTGCTGTTGTTGTGCACTTTGCTGTTGCAATCAACATTATGCTGGCCTACTTTCAGCCATGCATAAATGGTGATGTGAAACTTACCGAACATGCTTATGAATGTGATTTGCTTGAGACGTTAAGGTGCTTAGATACTCCCACTTTAAGCTGACTAGTGTATGTTGTTTCAGGAACTTGATGCCCAGAAGCAGGAAAATTTGAAAATAGAATATGACAGAGAAAATAGGAACAATTTGTTAGAGTATTTGCGATCCTTGGATTCTGATATGGTAATGTCCTAAATTCCTTTGATTAGATAGTGTTACTCTTCTCCATCCTTCTAGCCTCCAATGTTCAATCACCTTTTTCTCTTGCCCACCTGGTTTTAAGCCTTTATTATAACTAAAATGTCCTCTTGTCATACATTGTTTATTTCAACAGGTGGCTGAACTTTCTCGTCCATCATCTTTAGAGGTCGAAGACATTATTCACCAACTTGTTCAGAACATATTGCATAGATTCTTTAAAGATGAGACTACCTCTGATTTTATGTTAGATTCAGTCAAGGCAGGTACTGAGAACCGCCCGGATGGTGATGATGAACTTTGTGACACCATAGGCACTTCCCGGGATTACCTAGCAAAGCTACTTTTCTGGTTAGTATTTGTCACTCCCTTAATAAATTGCTTTTTCTCTGGTTTTCTGTGGGTTAGTTTTGAACGAGTCACTTATGTGCACTCATCATATGCACATGGGAGAGCACACACACACGTCCATGCTTACATACACCTTAGACGTTGTAGCCAGTCAAGGCCTCTTTCTGTCTTATTAACTCAATTGATTCCCATCCGGGATCACATACTAAGGTTCACTTTTCTGCTGGCAGGTGTATGCTGTTGGGTCATCATTTGAGAGGCTTGGAAAACAGGTTGCATTTAACTTGTGTTATTGGATTGTTGTAAAGGGAAGGAATTCAGGAATGACCATCAGAAAAAGAAAAGGCAGAAGAAGTGTAAATTCTTTTCTTCTTTTTGTTTTTTCTTCTGTTTATCTACGTCAATAATATTGTTCAAGTGAAAACCATGTAATAATACCACATTTAATTCTTGCTTGTACCTCTTTCATGTCAATTTTCCAACTTACCTCACATGAAAGGCAAAACTCTGAGTGGTGTTTTTGAAACTACTGTCCAAATCAATCATGTAGGTCACATGAAGAATGCTAGATTTATTGTTCATTGTAGAGTCATATCAATGCCATCTGCTCTTGAATTATCCCGTGCCATTCTATCAAAGGTTGAAGTGGTAATCTGTTTTGACTTTGTGATGCGCTAGACAAAATAGCAATGCATTTGGACTAAAAAGAATTCCATCTAGTATCGCAGTAATCACACCTCACGAGCAGGAAGTGTTTTTTTTTTTTTTTTTTTTTTTTTTTTTTTTTTCTTTTTTTTTTTCTTTTTTTTTACAACGAGCAGGAAGTCTTGGTTGTCCGGATACTCTGGGTGTGCATGGTCATGCTTTAAACTTCTCAGAAAAATTGAACTTGCTGCAACAAAGTTTTGGTTCCTTAATGACAAATAATATCAAATTACAACCTTGATTATCATTCCAATATCGGGATTTAGTTTGTGGCTAAAATTTAGATTCAATTTGTTAGGTACTAGTACTTTAGGTTCTTCAATTGAATTTAATCACGTGGTTGTATTGATCAACGGTGCAAAAACAATGTTGTCTTTTTCGAGAATAAATATATTCAACAATGTAATTTTTTTTGAGAAAATATTCAACAATGTAATTAATTGCTCAATGCAATCACATGGTTAAATTTAATTGGAGAACCTAAGATATACAACCTAAGGAACTAAAACTAAATTTTATTCTTTGCAATAGAATTGTAAAATGGCCGCTTCATTGGTCTTTCATTGAACATTAGTCTCCAGAGTCATTCATGATTCAAGAACTGTAAACCCTGATTAAGGATGACATATGAGAATGTATACCCTACTCATTAGTGCACAAGTATTTTTGAGCGTGACAAAATAATAAGCAGCTATGTGAATTGCAACCTGAACAGAAACAATTTTGACCGTTGAGCTTCTAGATGTTCTTGACAATGAAAATTTGGTGTTCTATATGATGGCTTCCCCGGATTAGTGGATTATTAGGACGTTTGACAAATAGAAGATGGCGACGGAAAAAATTGGACTGACGATACAGACCTATACAGTGTATACAACATAGACAAAACTAATTTGACCAAAAAGAGAAGCTGCCTACTCCATTTAATTGTAAAGTCGCTATATTTCCATCAATTTCATTGCAAAATTTGTGCTTTGGTATTTCTCTCTATACACATAAATGAATGTTCCTAACTGTAGAAAGAATAAAAAAGAATCATACAAATTATAATGCTCTAGAAGAATATATCAACTGCTGTTGTTTTTGTTTCCTGTAACGGTGGTGGTGGTGATGTGGTTGGTCATGGGGTTTGTAGAGATCATAAGGAGCCCATAGATAATCAACCGGGCACGGCCTTCTCGCATCAAGTCTTGCCCATGGCTTCCCCTTGCCACTCCAATGCAGCAAACTCACAGGACCTGGATGCAAAGATCTACAATTACTCACCACATTATCTCCACCAAGCCCATGTTGGTTCCATCTATGATCAATGGCCTCAACATCTCCACCAAATACCAACATAAACGGTGGAAGAGAACCCAACTCATAAATCCTCCTCTCCTTTTGAATTTCCATCCATTTCTCAATCTTTCTTGTGTAGTCTCCCTCTCTCCACCTCACCAAATCCATCACCATCACACCCGTGTTGAAATAACACGGTCTTTTCCCAGCAAAAACCTCGGAAAACTCAAGGTCGGACCAGAATTCATTTGAGAAGTACTTGGTGAAGTTTGCATGACAATACTCTGGAGCTCCAATTGTTCTTGACCCAGATAGAGACACGCTCCATAGCTTTTGAATATCATCCACAACAATGACATCAGAGTCTAGATAGATCACACGTTTGACACAAGCCTCAAGCATATCAGCTAAGTAGCTTCTTGCATAGTTTAATGGGTTCTCAAGAGCCTGGCGAACTGAGGATGAGATTAGATTATTGACTATACTTTCCTTGAAGACGTAAACTTTGAAACTCAAAGAAGGGAATGTGGATTTTACAATCCGAGTAAGCTCAGCTAAATCAACCAAGCTGGAATCAGAAGCAATGAAGTGAAAGAAAACATTTTCAGGACAAGAACTGTGTTTGAGAACTGAATGGACAGCCGCAACAGTGCCTCTCAAGTACTCCAAATCAATAGTCATAGCTATCTGAACAACTGAAGGGTCACATGCCAATAGCAATCCATTTCTGGCCAAGACAGCACATTTGGGTCCATTTTGGTACTCTGGTGCCTCTGAGAATCGCATAGACATGCCAAATTCAATGCGTGCTTCATCACCACCACATGCCAACTTGTTAGGCAATGATCTAATTGCATTTCCATAGGATAGAAGAGTGAAAACTAGAATGGTCACAACAGAAACAGCTCTAGGAAGAAACATCATCAAAATAAAATAAATTGGGTTTGTCAATTTGGTATGTTTCTTTTGAACTAAGAAAGTTGCAAACCTTGTAAAACAGAAACAATGGTTGCAATGCAAATGAAAGTGAGAAAAGAAGAGAAGACTCTATATATAAAGGAAGACACACGGAACTCTAGACAAGGTCAAGAAGTGGAGAAGAAGCAAACACGTTTAGATACATAAATAACACAGGAGAACACGGCTTTGATAAGAAAGGTTGGCCGAGTTTGAATGAGTTATATTGGGTTAGTGTATTGGAATTTTCCTCTTCATTTCCATTCCTAATTTATTTCTTTATTTTAATTTTCAACTTGGTGAGCTTCTTGGAGACCACCTTGTGCGTTTCATTTTCATTACATATTTCCATTGAAGACAGACATGTGACCACGTGCACTTCACAGATTTCATTTATTCATCCTCCTTATTTATATGCCCTTTAATTTATTACACCCATGTGACCACGTGCTATGAACAAATTTTATTTATGTTTGCCTCTTATTTATTACTTAATACTTTCAAGTTTCAATGCTTATGGATTGGGCCTTATGGTCTCTCTCTCCGTGTGTGACTGTTTGTATTGGTAAGTGGGAAAGTTAGGTGACTTAAGTCTAAGTCCAAAGTTATGGTAACAAAAAAATAAATAAATAAAAGTCCTGTGTTGCAACTTGCAATTCGCCATGGACCTGGTATCAATCAAGAGCAATACTAGTACCACAAATTTTTACACAATTTTTTATATAACATATTATATGAGTAATGCAGATATAGACTCACATAAATTCACAATTTTTTCTTCATCACTCACACCTCGTAACATGACGGATTATGGCAAAAATTATGTAAAATATTGTGGTATTAAATTGCTGGTCAATCAATATCAAGACATTCCAAGATTCTATACAAATATCCCATGTAATGCTGGGTGATTTCTACAGAAACCAAGATTACCCAGCAAAATAAAACTGGTTTTAATTTAAGATTACATACTTGGTAACGTGGACAGTTGTACATGACAGCCATGCAGTGATGCAGTCTTCTCGGTTTTCACTGTTGTTGTTTGTTTGGTCTGGTAGTCAATGTTTTCTGCGCCCAATATTTTAACCGCCATTTTTTTTTCCACTAATTTTCTGTTTCACACCTAATCAAGAAGTTTCTTTTTAAAATTTACGCCAGAAACAATCCTTTCGTTTTCTCTCACTTCAAAATTGCAACCAGGTCTTAGTGTAACTTACCCCAACTGACAGCCAAAAGATAGAAGTTTTCCTCTCTTTTTTTCCCCCTAATGTAGATGTGCAGAACTTTTCGAGCTACTGAAGTATTCAAGTGCAAAACTCTTTCAAACACCTGACTATTTTTTTGTGTTTATAATCTTTTACACAGGTAATTATAAGAAGGAACTCTTCAAGCACCTCTGTGTCTATAATCTTTCACACATACAACAAGTAATTATAGACAGGAATCTCTTGAAAGTGACTGGTAAAGTTATGAACGGGGTGGAAAGGTAATCCATTATAGAGGAAATATGTCTGAACCAACTAGATCTAATTGTGGATGCAATACCGGACTGGATATAGCAACTACATAGAAAGCGCAATTAAGCAAAAACATGAATTAGTCACTCTGCAGTTTAAAAATATTTTTATGAATATTTTTCTTGATCTGATTATATGTTAGAATAACACAACCATTTTAAATGAGTAGCAGAACTTGAAACCGTGAAAAGCTGACAAGGATCCGCATAGGTATCCGGGACCTCTCCATTTCATTCCCTTTAGCAAACGGATGGGCTCATGGCTGTGCTACGGGAGATAAATGCGAGGAAATTATGAAAGTAGCAATTCTACAAAAGCAAAACCACCCCATCCCCCATTGCATCTAAAGTCTAAACGACTTGATTCACCACAATCACCACATATAGTTAGGAAAAGAATCCCCATCATTTCATGATTTAAGTTGTATATACAAATCTAAAGATGTATCTAGATCCTCTTCATGTACACTCTTACTGGTATGAGAAGTAAAAATCTTAACCCTGAAGGAACTCTCTCCATGAATAGAGAGAATCTTAATCCATATAATCCAGAGCTTGATAAAATGCACAGCTTAGTTAGAATTTGCAACTCTGAAGGCTTATGACATCGAATGTAATGAGAATTAATAAGTTTTTTACAGAATGAGTAAAAAGTTACAGATGATAACCGCAGTACACGTTTTTCATTCATAAATACATTTGAGAAGTTTTTCATGATACACAACGAGCACGTCAAGCTGGCATCATCCTCTACAATTAGCTGTGAAACAAGCAAAGACAAGGTACCCTGCCCCCAGCTCTAATTTCTTTTCCTCCAGCCTAAAGACCTATAGTTTATGCAATTGACAAGTAAAAAAAAAAACATAAATATACAATCTGTTAGACAATATAAATGACCGGAGATGAAGGTGAAAAAAAAAAGTATAAAAATGGGAACGTATAATTAAGTTCACATTCAACCAAGAATCAATTACAACACAGCCACTAATATTTTTTCTTCCTTAGAAAATGCAGCCCCCTTCATCACAATTTGGAAGATAAAAAAGCAGAAGATTCAATGGAGTCTTTCAACCATCACACAAAACACCAGCAGCAAATATTACACAAAAATAAACTTCAACTCAAAAATCAAGAGGACATATCCCAGAGTGAAGAAATTGGAAAGTAAAACTATTGTACTTTATTTTTGTTATTTTCAAAGTATCTATAGGGGGTATTCACAGAAATCCATCAGTTTCCTAAATCAACATGCACAAAACAGCATACGGCTAAGGATCAGACTCAATAAAAGTCCAGTTCAGTTCTTTGAATGTTTCAAACCCCTCTATCACTATACTCATATCGTCTTTAAGGAAAATTGAAGTCCTAGAATTTAAAAGGGGAAAAAAAAGACTGCAACATAAGAGAGAGAGAGTGTGAAAGTAATATTCAAAGAATGGAAACTGTCTTTCTAAAACCTAGTACTCATACTACAAGAACGAGATAATTGGAAAGGAGCGACCCTTTCATTGAAGCACATATTGACATTTATCTGATCATACTGCTTCCTGCAGCCTGGGCATCGCCCATCTGCCTCAAGAATCCTTTTGTGGCAGAAAAGGCAAAGATGAAATCCACATGAACATGGCAGAAAGCTAGAGTCTGTGACATCTAAATCCTCATAGCAGATAGGACATGAAGAAGGTTGGGATGAGAGCCTTTGCCACGTCCACGTGATAGCTCCACGGCCACAATGCCATTCTGATTTCATTGGAAAACTGTGCTGCTTGGAGAGAGTGGGCAGACTCTGTGGACGGCAAGCATCATCAGGTCTCCACGCTCGACAATTCACACGTGATTCAGGTACCACTTTCCCACTCTCTGTTTTGGACAAGTCCACTCCAGGATTATGGTTAGGTACTTCAAGATTATCAGATTCAACCCTAGTTTCAGGTTCGGCAGGAGACTCTGCAATTGGTTTGTGCTGATTGTCATCTGCATACAAAGCATCTGCAACAGCCTCCCAGTCATCCACGCACCCATCATCCTCTTCTTCCTCGCTGACGTTTCCAGAGCAACAACCACTGCTTGTGATACTGCTGCTGCTCCCAGTAAGACCCTTACTTGAATCATTGTGATCCAAAGTGATTCCAATTGGGCTATTCATCAGGGACTCCAAATCACTATCATGGATGCTTGAGCCCTCATTTTCCTCTCCTCTCGATCTTATTTCCAAATTATCCAGTGATCCATTCTGCACATTGGCTATTCGCATGGATGATGAGTGAGACTCATCCTTCCCATTTGAATCCACCTTGCATCCCTTGTTCTTGACTGCATTACAACAGTCCATTATGAACAGATGGAATTAGCAAATATAAGTTTTGCCAGCCAATCCAAAAAATGAGTCTTTATCAAACATCATTGTCTCCTATAAACATAAAAGGCCATATACTCACAAGTTCATTTCACATCTAGCATTAAGCTTGTGACCATTTGAAGTAGAGAATATGATCAGCATCATGAGACACTCTAGGACAATCAAATCTAGAACACTAGAACTTAGACCAATCTTCTATCTCTTGTAGTCAAGGCTGTAGCAAGAGTTGTACAAAATAAGTTTTTACCCTCTACTTGACAGAGGAAACGGAAGAAAGTACACATAAAATTTTAGCATCATGCAATTTTGCGCCATTAGCATTTGGTGTTTTAGACATCTATTGAGATAAACCCGTCAAATATTGGTTTGAATTCAAGCTAAAAAGACCAACTCAAACATTCGGAAGAAGAACAAGCATATAAGACCAATTTCTTTATACAAAAATTCAAAAAGCTAAAATGTTATTCATATTTCATTCTATATGGTTCTTCCACAACCATGGACAGATTTTGGCTAGTGCAGAGTCATGTTCTTGGTTGAAGACGAACCAGTTACCAATTTAAAAAACTGTTCTTGGTGTTTCACTTCATTTCATTGGGCAACAAAAAAATATTAATAATAATAATAATAATAGATTTACATTCTTTTTTTTATAGGTGATAATAGATTTACACTCTTTCTCTACACTATTGCTGTTTCCAATAGTTCATGACTGATATTTCAATTTCATGGTACAGCAACACACATTACCTTTATTATTCAACCTATATGCACTATCTCTTTATTATTCAACCTATATGCACTATCCGTCAAATACTGATTTTCTTTAGACAAATTAAAATAAGCAAACATAAAATAAAAGCACCCACAAAATGAAAATATATATATATTAAAAGAATCTAAATTGCTAAGAGACAGTTTTATTCAGTTTTTATTTATATGTAAAAAAAATTTATAAAAAAAAAAAAAAAAAAAAAAAAAAAAAAAAACACACACACACACACACACAATAACACAGATATTTCTTGCTCAATATTTTTAATAAAAATTATAATTTTACATTCAATTTTGACCAAAAACATCATGAAATTCAGAAAACAAAGAGAAAAAAAAGGCCAAGCGTACCTTGAGAAAGCCATTGTTCACGCCGAACGTCGAGCTTGCTCTGCTTCAATTTCTTGTTCGTCTATAAAAAAAAAAAAAACAAAAATTTCACAATCAGAACGAACTGAAACAACAAAATGCCACAAAAATATTTAAAAATTTTCTAGGGAAACAAACAGAGTGAAGAAGAATTGCGAAATTTACCCTCTTTTTCTTGGTGAGGTCTCTGGGGAGAGAAGCAGGGGCAGGAGAGGTGGCGATTGAATCGGCCATTGGGAAAATTTGTGAGAAACAACGAAATTGAAATTGAAATTGGAATTTCGGCAAAAACCCTAATTTGAAAAATATCTCTGAGAGAGAGAGAGAGAGAATTGAAAAGTAAGAAAGTAATAAGAGAAGAAGAGATATATAGAGAGAAATGAAATGAGGATAGGAAGGGAGTGGATATTACGAAACAACAAACAAAAGAACCTCTCAAATTCTCAACACTCCTCTCTTCTTTCTCTCTGTTTGTGTGTGTGTGTGTACTCTTTTCTTCCACGCCCATATTTTTAAAACTCTTGTCCTTTTTTTATTTATATGTTAAGTTATCAAATTGCCCTTTTCATTTTTTTATTTATAAATAAAATTACATTTTAAATCCTATAATTTAAAAATGTTTTCACAATACTTTTACAACATATCTTTAAGTGGCTGGTTATTTTAATTTTGAGAAGATCTACAATTGAAATTATTAGTATTATTTTTCACCAATTTTAGAAAGTTGTGATTTTGTATATTTTTCCAAAGATAAATGACATGAACACAATTTTATTATTACACCTAAATGACATCAACAAAATTTCCAAAAATGACATCATTATTACACCAACAAGTAATTCCTAGTTAGAAGCTTTAGAATATTATTTGAATTTCAAAATCATTCAAAAATTTCATCACACTTTCTTGTATTATTAGCATATGGACACTTTTAAGGGTAAGGTTTTTATCTTTGTGCAAAGAAAAAATATGACACTGACACTGACACATGACCATTTTAGAATATATGCTAATCTTGAGTTGTTTCTAATACACAAAAACATTGAAAGGAAGCCAAACTCCTATTTTAAATAGTATTTTGAATTTGAAAAGAAAACTCCTTATAATTTCATGAATAAAATCAAAAGAAAATTACATTTTACATTTAAACGTAATCATTATGTACTTACTGCTTTAAAGAATTAATTGGGGATTTTTTCTAGTTTTGTATCAACCAAACAATTGATTATTTGTGAAACAAATAGAATTGAGGCTTTTCTCATTGTGACATGTAGGGATGGCCATATCCATTAGGTAATGGATATCCAACCCTACCCGATCCAAACGTTTCGGGTAATACCCGATTCTTCATGGGTAGAGTTTAACCGGGTAGGGTATGAATATTACCTGAATTGTTCGGGTAGGGTATGAATATTATCCAAACCCGACTCGTATTAAAAAAAAAAAAAAAAAAAACCCTAAACCTCTCTCTCTCTCTCTCTCTCTCTCTCTCTCTCTCTCTCTCTCTCTCTCTCTCTCTCTCTCTCTCTCTCTCTCTCTCTCTCTCTCTCTCTCTCTCTCTCAAGGGCTCTCCAGTCTCCACCTCCCTCTCAAGTTGCTACTAGAAGAATAACTGAAGAAAAGCGTGCAAATGCAGAGGCTAAACTGAATAAGAAAGCTGTGAGAACTTCCGAGAAAGCAGATTATATAAGAAGGACCACTCACTTGCCCACCAACTTCTCCTTCAAGTTGCCTTCTCTTTGCTGGTAGCAACTCTGTTGAACATTTACATGTAACATTTGCCAGTAATTTTTTAATTATATGTTAACATGTGGATTAATTGAGAAGCTTTATATGCTATTGTTGGAAAATGTATTCAAATGGTTCCTTTAATAAATCTCAGACACCCATTTTTGGGTTAGTCTTCTTTGAGACAATTTGATTGATCATAAGAGCTGGGGAGGTAAATTAGTATCCAAAGTCATAAACTAGCCATTCCAGATAATTCTTTTTGGGGTTGAATATTTTTTTTAAATTTTTTATCTAATAAAATTTCTATCTCTATCTCAAAAAACAAAAAACAAAATACAAAAAAAAAGCAGATACAAACTAATCAATAAAATTTTTTTAACAAGTTTTTATTGATTAGTTTTTTCTTTTTTAAGATTGGTTAGTTTTTACATTAAAATGTTTTGGATTAAAAAAAAAAATTAAATGGGTTTCGGGTAGGGTATGGATATCCATGGATAATATATTCGGGTAAAATTCGGATATGGATACTAATGGGTATTGATAATCAGGTAACCATAGACAAACTTTTTAGGTAGGGTATGAGTATACCCGATCCATACCCTACCCATGGACATGAAAGCAAGCTCAGAGAGAGAGAGTAGGGTCTAGTAAAAAGTTTTACCATCTCACCAACATGTAATTATCAATATTTTACTCGTAAAATTAAGATATTTTAGTCTAAATTTATTGGATGTCCCATTGTCCCTCAAGGGACGAGATAGTTTAGTTAGTGTTCACCACAACAGCAACGCAACAACAACAAAAAAATAGTTAGTAACTTTCTTTTTTCAAAGAAACCTTTTTAGTTAGTAACTTAGCATTACGTAAAGAACCTTATTATCTTTAGAAGTATATCTTAAATCTTATTTTAGATTGGATTGCTATTTACCCAATTTCCAAGTCAAGTTTAAATGAATATGGTGTAACTTATTGGATTATACATTTCCGGGTTTTTTTAGTTATTAAGAAAATGTCATTTACTATCCAATCAATAGGATTTTTTTATTTTTTTTATTTCAAAACTATTAAAAATATGATATATGGAGTCATGGATAGTTAAGTGATGACATATTTCGTAATTTTCACTAGCGTTGATATCTTGCAAGAATAGAAGAGTATTTGTATGAGAAAATAGAATGGGATGGTATATTGTGAAAATGCTTATCAAATAAAAAATATTTTTAGAGGTATAATTTTGATAGTGTGTTGTACAAGATGTAAATTACACGTAATCCATATCTTTATTTATTATTATTTTTTTCCTCTTTGTGATAACACTCAACATTAACTTTATAGTTTCTTTTCACCCAAGTTTCTTCTAAACTTTTTGTTGATGACTTGATGTTTAAATGGCTTACTTAGAGGGACTCGATTGCCATATTTAAGGGGAAAAAAATTGTCAGCATTCTTTTCTCATGTACAATTTTTTTTTTAATTTTTTAAAAAGATGATAATATAAAGTAGAAACAATAATTGTATTATAGGAGCAATTTTGTGATAGACAATCTTTCTCATATGCTCTATTTGTTTTGATAATAATGTTTTATAGAAAATAAGTCATTTTCCAAAAAGTATTTTCTATAAAATTGTATAATTTTCTTATGTTTGGTAGCAACTTTAAATGAGTTAAAAAAAAAAAAAAAAAATCACTTAGGGGGTGTTTGGTTTATCAATTTCCATAACTCATATCTTTGTTTCCATAACTCATAACTCAAAAATGGTGGGATCCATAACTAGAAGTCTGTTTGGCACCACCATAACTCTGTTTCCATAACTCTGTTTTCATCACTCAATACTCTAATTTTTGAGTTATAAGTTATGGAAACTGAAAACATATTTTAGCTGTTTTTAATTTCCATAACTCAATGGCATTTCCGTAAATAACACTACATGGAGGGACCCACTGTCAGACTTTAGCCACAACTTTTGACCTTTTTTTTTTTCTTTCTTCACTGGGTTGCGTTTCAGACTTTAGTTGGCTTCTTCTTCTTCCTTCTGATCTGGGTTTTTTTTTTTCTTTTTTTTTTCACTGGGTTCAATGATCTGATCTGGGTTTTTCTTCTTCTTCTTCTTCTTCTTTCACTGGGTTCGGTGATCTGATCGATTTTTTTTTTCACTAGGTTCGATGATACTGAAAAAAAAAAAAAAAAAAAAAAAAAAAAAAAAAAAAAAAAAAAAAAAAAAAAAAACTTGCACTGTGTGATAGGTATGAGGCCCACAAACAATGTGAAAAATATTGAATGATGACAAGTGACTGATGGTGCCAAACGGGCAGGGTATTTTGAGTGATTAGTAACGAAAATTGAGTGATAAAAATTATTAAACCAAACATGACCTTAACTTCCAATATTTAGCTTATTGTGAGATAGAGTTATTTTTCAAAAAGAAATTAGTGGAAAATAATTTCTAAAAATAAGCTATACTTAAGCCTCTGTTTGGATACAGATTATAAATGAAAATTATTTCACTATTCATCTTATTTTTACTACTATCCATGAGCCCCACTATACTATTTCAACTAAATTTTACCTTTATCTACAGTATTTTCAACAATAACTTTTTAGTTTTAGCAAAATAAGCGATATCCAAACAGAAAGTGTCCGTTTGACAAAAATTATTTTTGCCAACTTATTTTACTATTCAACTTATTTTTGCTACTATCCATGGGTCCCACTACACTTTTTAGTACTATTCACTGATCTCATTGTACTATTTCAATTAATTTTTACCTTTATTTACAGTATTTTCAGCAAAAAGTATTCAGTTTTAACAAAATAAGTTAATCCCAAACAGAACCTAAAGATAGTTTTCTTTTAATTCAATTTTTCATATACTATCAAACACTGAAAAGCATAAAAAACTATATTTACACAATATTTTTCATCAAAACAAACAAGTGAAAATTTCTTAATTCCTAATAAAATTAGAAATAGCATTTTCATTGTACCGGGGGGGTATTTTAGTAATTACGTAGATTTCTATAGTTAGTTAGTTTGGGGATTAATTTACATTTTTAAGGCGTAATAAAAGCAAGCATGCCGAACGTGGAAGCCTCGTAGAGTAGAGTAGGATGTTGTACTAAGGATGACAGGTGTACGGCCAGATATCACAGATCTACGCACCATAATAAGACTTGGGCCACACTCACCCCCTTGGTGGACCCCAAATGCTAGGTAGTTCTGGCCCTAATTCACCCTCCACATGGTTTGTAGTACAGTACAGTATATGAAGAAATAAAGAACAAGAAATAATCTGATCCCAATTTTTTTTTTAAATTATAAACCCCAAAAAATCATACATCATAGAGTATAAGTAATATATTAAATTTAAAGCCCAATTAAATTCAAATTTATTTTTTAATTGTTGTTTAGTTTTACGCCACATATTCAATTTAATTTTTTTTTAGTTTTAATACAAAATGATTATTTCTTTATATCAAATATCCATTACATCACAAATTGCAAATGAGTAAGTAAAAACATTGGGCTATATATTCTACATTCATTATTTTATCTATATCACTCTATTTTTATTTGGAAAATCTTGTGTAAAGGTAATTTTTCATATTTTTTAATATTTTGTAGGATCAGGAAAAATAAAAAATAAAAATAAGTCAACAGAAATTTATCTTAAGTTAACATAGAAAGTATAGTTTATTTTTAAAGATTGTTTTCTATTAAATATTTTTTAAAAACAATTTTATCTTACAACAACAAGATAAATAAGAAAAGTTAGAAGATTGTTTTTTGAACTCATTTAAAATTGCTACCAAACATGAAAAAATGAGATAATTTTATAGAAAATACTTTTTGAAATATGACTTTTTTTTTTTAATAGAAAATATCATTGCTAAAACAAATAGAATGTTCAGAATGACCATCTCACTCACCTAAGTTACACCACAGTCCCAATTTTATTCATAACTATTGAGGTTAAATATTATGATTATAATCATAACTTATTACTTCATCAAGATGTTAATGATATAAAATTACAACTTTTTATTATTATCAAGAAATAATATAAAATTACTTTTTTTATCAAGGAAATTTTTTTAAAATAGTTATATAACTTCTCTTCTTAGTTAAGTTGTAGCCCATGACTTCATTTTCTGTTTGTACAGCGCAAAGTTTCCAGATGAAGATGCAAGAGATTCAAGAGGTTGAACAGGTATCAATTGCAACTTTTTATCCATGTTATCCACTGAGGTTAACTTTGTTTTGTTAGAACACAGACCTTTCACTACAATGCAAATCAGTGGTCCTTGTTATGGCCCCTCTGGAGCTGAGACAAATGATATTACTGAACTTTAACTTGAAACATGGGCTATAATTGTTATTTCCAGAGCAACTCTATCTGAGTAATAAACTTGTTCTCACACCATGTGGAGCTAATTGGGCGCCTAAGTGAAAAGATTTCCCCATTTCTGCTAACCTGGATCCATCATTAGGATTTAGGATCCATTGTCAAATGTGGATTCACAGAGAGAGAGAGAGAGAGAGAGAGAGAGAGGGGGGGGGGGGGGGGGGGTGTTGGAATACAAAGAAATATGCTCCTATCTACAAAAAGAGCAACAACAATAGAATAGATTTATTTGTACAATATATTATGCATCAACCCTATTTATTTACATATGGCTTAAATGCCATTCATTTGACCTCACATAATACATTGCCGAGCCATTCTCGAGCTATCAACTTCAGTTGTCATTTGGCAAATAGACGTACAACACGAGAGTACAAGAATGATGTCACCTCAAAAAAAAAAAAATTATCTGGGTTTCATCATGCCAAAGGCCTACAAACATACAAAAGCAGGACGAATTTCCAGTTACTATGTGCTAGGCTATGGAAGAACTAAAAGTTAACTGTTCAAGATTTAAACAAATGCAATCACATGCGTACCTTGATTGTCCAAGTTGCATTACTATCAATTTAAGCTGATAAGAAACTGTGGAACCGTTGTACTCTTTCCACATCACGGCACAAAATGCTGCTAGATGAATTTCTTCTATTCCTTCTAGGTCGGAAGAAGAAATCCTCTGTGTCAAGAACATAGGAGATCTGCCACAAGATATTTTGATGAAGACAAAAACAAACTAAACATACATGCATAAAGTTTGTGGCACATAAGCACCTGCATTTCACTTACGCCTAGTGATCATTTCAAAGCAAGCATAACAAAGCAATGCAAATTTAGAAAAAGAGCAAGAGCAAACATGTAGAATATATAAGAAACAGACTTTATCATCTATACAATTTCAATGTAGATACCTTCGATGAATTGCAAGCTATCTTACATTCCAAACCATTGACTGCATTGACGCCTTCCATGGCTTCACATAAAGCAGAAGATTCATCTGGGCCTGCATATGCTTGCTTGTTCCTGCAATTATCAACAATAAGCAACAAGTTACACCTACTTGATCAACCCAAGTTTTCAGAAACAACCATCTTGGAATTGAAGCATATGTAAGCTTCTTCCTGCAAATAAGCCTTACAAGTTCCACCCTATCATGGCCTCCAAAAAAAAAAAAAAAAAAGCTACACCATATCTAATAAACAAGATTTCCAAAACCATCTTGAAATCAAGTTGAAGTAAAAGAATAAAAAAGAGATCCCATGTAATACAAGCATGAACAGGAATTATTCTCAACACACCCTGAACCTATTGTGTATACTCAGACCAAAGAGGATATCAAGTACCAATCATATGCCAAGTATTTTCCTTTTTGTCCCTTTTTTTTGGAGGGGGGATTAAAACCACTGGTTCAGAAGACTATTTACCAAAAAGAAGAAAAAAGAAAAAAAGAAAAAAAAAGCATTATAGTGGTGGATCCTAGACGATGTATAAATATGCCATGCGCCAAGTAATCTCATTTGGAACATAGAAAACATACATTACTGAAGTGCGTAAATAGGAATTGCAAGATTAGTACCTTTGCAGTAGAATGCCACGTGGCTCCCCACGTAGCTCCTTTTTCCCAGGAAAGACGGACAAATAATCATTCTGCAGATAAGCTGCAAAATTAGGATCCATGGAAACTGCAAACACTTCAGGCTTTTGACTCACACTGTCCATCAGCTGAATGGACAATCGGGAGGTGGCAGGGGACTGCATAAGGGATAAAAAAAATAAATCACATATGGGCAAAATATGATCTATCAAAGAAAGAAAATATAGGACAAAGGACTTACACATTCCAATCGATATATGTTTTCCTCATGAAGGATGACACGTGCATTTTCATAATATACAGAATCAATCAACTTCCCAGGTTTCCGGGATTTTTCATAGTCATATAATTGAAGAAGCTTATTGTCTATCTCATCAGCTGCAACAGTTTGAAGCTGCATGGAGAACCACAATTCAGAACTTTTGCTGAAAAGCAAGGAATGAGCAAGTGAATAGAGATGTGACGAAACCTGTTTGACTAATTTATAGATTAACTTGTCCAATGTGAATAAAACATATGACTGGTTTCCAATGATAGCTCGACATTCATCCTCAAACTTTGCATTATCTGCAGATCCGTCAAGCAAACTGTACAGTGCACTCATAAATCTGCAACATACATATACCAAAATTGTTATGCATAAGCATTTATGATTTGAATAAAACTAAAGATGCAGCATTAGAGTACCTAGCATAGAGATCTGGAGAACCAGTATCCTTCGAAGTTTTCCATTTCAATTCAGCACCCGTTGAATTCATTTTTGCTGATAAAATTCTTTCATATAAAATCTGACAAATTCAAAGGTAGGTTGTCTTAATTACACTGAAAATATAACCATACTTAATTACCAACCTTAAGCGATAATGTTTTCTTACTTGTTGAAGCCTAAAAAGAACATAAAAATCATCATTTCCATAAAAAACTCGAGAATCTTTTCTTTCCTTTTCAAGAAATGCTGCCGGCACATGCTTTGCAAGAGGCTTCACAGACAAAAGGAACCGTTCTGACAATGGCAACAAGCCATCCCCTCCACCAACATGTCCATCAACCATGCCCTCAGCCTCACCTTCACTCTCAGCCTTACCATCAGCTTCATCATGCTCTGCATCTTCCTCTTCTTCATGCTCATCTCTGGAGCACTCATCACCACCAGACTCACTGCCTGAGACATCTTCACCAGCCTCAGAAACATTTTCACTATCTTCATCATCAGCATCCGCATCATTTTCTCCTCCAGCATCCTGACAATTCATCTGCTCTCCTTTCCCAGCTTGATATTGCCTGCTTTGCTTTGCCTTAGGCATAGACAGCTCACCAGAGCCTCCATAGACAACAAAGTTATCCTCCTCAAAATCACCATTAGGTGATAACTCACCCTCTTCTTTTTCAATTTTCGAGGGTCTTGCAAATGCTTCGTGACATCCATTAACATTACTACCTTCTGTAATCATGCCATTTGCCAATAAAACTGGTTTGGCAGCATCACCTCCCTGAAGCACCAAAGAGATGCATATTAATATATTATTATCAATAATATCCCCTTAAAACCCCAAGGGAGGAAAAAATATGAATCAATGTGTTATCTACTCTAGCTGTGATAAACAGAAATTCAAAATTGCCAAAGGAAAGCTCAAATGGGAGAGCTTCCTAAAGAATCACACATAAGTTTAAAGGATCCATGAAATCAACTGTGAAGTTACAAGAACTGCCCACACCAAAAACAAAGGGGGTAAATTAACTTTTCCACCCTAAACTTTCACCCCATTTACAATGTCCTCCCAAACTATCAATTTGCTCAATTAACACAGTTTGAGAGAATTGTATCAATATACCCCCTACAATCAAAATTGAGAGTTGAATTAAGAGGGAAATTGAGGTTTTCCATTGTGCAACCAATGTAAACAATTTCATAATCACACCTAATTTTCACATCATTTAATTCCCAATTTAGAAGGCCCCGGCAAATGGGTACAATTTTTTCAAATTGGGGTGTCAACCAAGCAAATTGATATTCAGCTTCCTTCCAAATTACCATCATAAGACAATGAGGAGTCACATTTCACCTGATTATATTGCCAAAACTGTAAAATCATACCTCAGATGAAGGTATAGAACCAGCATTAGCCTTCGATACAAGGTCTTCTTGACTAGCAGTGTGACTAGGTCTGGGTGGAGCTGCAACCCAGCCTTGAAATTCATTAAAAAAAATAAAAAAATAAAAACTCAGTATCAGCATAATAAAATCCACCAAAAGAGAAGATCGTAAAACTAGGCCAACTCAATCAAATAGCAAAGTTGAGAGAAGGATACAAATTGTAGAAGTAAGCCCTAATACAGACCTGTAGTTGCTTCCAAGCTGGTTTTGCCATGACTGATCTCTGGACTAAGTCTGGGTGGAGCTACAGCCCAGCCTTGAAATTCATCATAAAAAAAATAAAAACTCAGTATCAGCATGATTTAAAATCCACCAAAAGAGAAGATCATAAAGATAACTAGGCCAATTCAATCAAATAGCTAAGTTGAGAGAAGGATACAAATTGTGGAAGTAAGCCCTAATACAAACCTGATGTAGCTTCCAAGCTAGTTTTGCCATGATTGATCTCTGGACTAGGTCTGGGTGGAGCTGCAACCCAGCCTTGAAATTCATCAAAAAAATAAAAACTCAGTAGCAGCATGATTAAATTCCACCAAAAGAGAAGATCATAAAGATAACTAGGCCAACTCAATCAAATAGCTAAGCTGGGAGAAGGATACAAATTGTGGAAGTAAGCCCTAATACAGACCTGAATTCGCTTCCAAGCTGGTTTTGCCATGACTGATCTCTGCCCCAGTAGCAAACGATGCATTGGAATGGGCAACTCGTTCACCAGAGGCAGCCTGTATGCTACAAATTGTATCATCTCTACATGCATGATCTCCGTTAAGAAATTTACTTTCTTTAGATACAGTGTCCCCATTTTCCATAGTCCTACAAGAATTTGCTAGTTCGGGTGAGGTATTCTCATCCTCATTACTAGCAGCTTTTGGTTGCTGAGAATTCATTACAATAGCACCACCACTAGGACTTCCATCACTTTCTCTTACGATTGATACGGAACAATTCATAGCACGACACTTAGATTTTCCAACATCTTCAGCACTTTCTGTATTATGAGACTGAGAAGGAACACCTAACATTGGCTCTAAGAAGGTCGTCCAAAGTCTCATAACTTTATTCACCTGTTCTTTGGTTGAGCAAACCTCTTCACATGAATATTGGACAAGTTTATACAAGTCTTCATGAATGCTGATATTGGAGTAATCAAATTCCAGATGTGGAATTACAGGTTGCCGATTCCCAGCAGCAATAGCCAGAAGAATATCATCCTCTTTTTGCTTTGTCTCTTTCAAATCCTTGATCTCAGCCACCAAAGCTGTGTATTAAAAAGGAGGAACCATTAGAATAGGAGTTGATAAACAATAGTAAGAATATGTAACAAACATAAGTTTCACTATAATAATGTAACATTTGTAACATTTGCAATGGATGACATCTTAAAATTAAAACCCACTTACATTTTGTGCTCAAGTTCTTTGAATCCTGTTGCTTGAAATAGAAGCTGCGGTGATCAAGTGACTTGTAGTGGTTTTTAGCATAGATTTCAGCCCAAACCTTGTTGAAATCAGAGCGGCACCTTGTCCACTCCTCTTGTTTCTGCTTTAGGCGAGTTAATATGACAGGTAGTGCAACAGTTGGATTTTTTCGTAAAATATCCAACACATCAAGTCCATGATCACCATATAAACGTTCAATACACCTTAAATTTAAAGCTGCAATGATAAGCAAGTTGGGGGGGGGGGGGGGGGGGGGGGGGGGTGGGTGGGAAGCCAATATAGTCAGAAAGAAACAAAACCATAAAACTCAAAAAATTGGAAGTAAAGATTAGTAAATCTCGAAATTTTATTGGTCAACACTAAGCTAGTAAATACCAACCAGTGAAGTTGTCTTCAATATGGAAAGGAGTCTCCAGATTGACATTATTTTCATTGATGCTGTTCAACAATTCCTCTGCACGCTTGGTAGCTGAGCTGACAGACTCTAACAGCATATCCAGCTCAAATCTAAATTTAACGCCAAATAGATAAATAAATCCCATCATTACATGCCAAAGTTGGAAAAAAAAAATATATATATATATATATATATATTTATCAAGCTCCACTCTAGAGAAGGTCAAAAACAATCTCACAATTGCCAATAGCTGATAATACATTAAAAAGAAAATGGAATATTCAGTAAAGAACTACATCAGATCTCAAAACCTTATCTTTAAACACCTGCTCAACTAGATTAACATGTAAGTGCCCTAAGAGTCGAATGAAGATATACAGAAACACAAAAAAAACCTCATTAAATTATATATTAACAAATAGCAAGAAAATTTACAACTGATGAAGACTCTTATCAAGTCTTTTACCTATCATCTTCACATCTGAATAGACTTTCTTCATACTGATTTCTACGCATATGTTTAAAAGAATAGTCCTCACTTCCAGAAGTCACTGATACCCAGTGATCATTCAATACTTGAGCACCAAGCTCTGACCTCTGGCTTGCTGAAGGTATTGGATACTGCAAGTGACAAACACCAAATAATAAAACATCATCAAAGAATTAATTGATAACATCTAGAAAAAAAAAAAAAAAAAAAAATCTCACATCGTCTGGCAGAAGCCTATAGCTGGGAGTACAACGTTCACAATTAGAGAGGTCAAGCTCTTGAATGGATTTAAACATATACTTTTCCCTGTATCTTTCCTTTTCTTTAGCTCCATCAGTTTCACGCTTCTGCTCTTTATCTTTGTCCTCTACCTTCAGCGATCTAGAAGAATGTCCATCACTACACACTGATTCTGCAATCAACAGTTTAATTACATAAGATTTAACAGAATACAAAAGAAAACTTAAAAACATCTGGAAAAATCATCCAGCAGGTTAAATTAAGTCCTGTAAAAGATAAATATAAATATATATTAAAAATGTGTCAAGAGATTGATGATATCTACAATTCTATGTGAAAGAAAAAATGAAACAATGTGTCATTTTACGTACTTTTACTAATAACGCCAGCAAGAAACCCATCTGTAACAGAAATACTCATCAGAAACAACCTAATGGATAAAGAACCAAGGGAAAAGAACTTAACAGATAGCAATAATCAACAATTACCTATATTCTCACAGCGCTCAACGAAATCATTAAACCCATGCATAAGATCCGGATATTTTCCAAGTATATCAGTCACCTGAAATGAGCATAATTTGAAACAACACGACTTTAAATGAGTGGCAATAGCATTTGTCATTAACTAGTAGCCGCAAAGGTCAATTTATCATATTACTAACTAGGAGGATTGTGGACAGCAGGTTTTTCAACAATCAAGCTTTAACACCAATACAGAACATTTACCAACAGTTTGGCCCAAAGAAAGCTAGTGTCTACATATATACACTGGAAAAACAAGTGATAACTTTAGTTCTGAAACACAACTAGAGAATTCCATATATATAAGATTGATCTTCTACTCTGTTTCTCAAGTACAATTAATTCCAGTATATACCAACTGTAGTTTCTTGAGGCCTTTGAGCAAAAGAAAATCTGAACTTTAATATAACCACTGACGCAAAATCTTTTTTATAACTCTGATGAACCACTATATTTTCATTAAAAGGTAGTGGTTTATAAACTGAGAAATACAAAGAGCAAAAGACGGAGAAATAAGTCTTAAATATGATGCTTTACGAGTTTGATATACCACGCTATTAAATATTATGTGATTGTCTACAAAAGATGTACATGTTATTGAGACGGTAGAACATTCTCATAGTTTATGCATTTTTTATGCCCGCTATAGTGATAAAGACATTTAAAATATTTCAGCAAAATATATTCTCCCAGTAACTCAAGGATTAGATAGATGAATTCCATTGTTTTAATCAGAACTCCCTAGAAGTACAAGATATAACTGACTGACTGCCTGCCCAGCAAAACATCCTATTTCAAAATAAAACTCCTAAGAATTTTTGCCAGAAACACTTACTACGTTATTAAAAAAAAAATCCCTCCACTAACAAAACAAAAAAAAAAAATTATTCAGGCAGTAAGAAACTCATATAAAATTAAGAAACTATGACATGTTGAGTGAGATTGTGCTTTAAATGTGTTGATTAAGCCACTAAGACACTTCCAAGCAATTTTACAGAATCGATAAACATCCCTTTTATATAAGTAAAAACTGACAAACATCCTTATGCTTCATCACTTAAAAAATTTTCAATTTTATAGAACTAAAATCAAACACTAAATTGTAACATATAATATAATTAAACAAACAGGCAATGGAAGTATAGAGTTTGCATATGATCAATATGTGCATAAAGATGGGCTCTACATGACCTCAAGTATGGAATAATTGCAAAAATGGTATAAGACATACCAGAGTTTGTAAATCATTCCTTCCAATAATTCCACTGCTGTAAATATCAAGGCACTTCAAGAATGTCTGGTAGTCATCTGAGCTACCCAACTTCTCCTTAACTTTTTCAAAGAAAACGAATCCTTCATTGCACATGCCTGGCATAAAAAGAAAGAAACCAGAAAATCATTAAACTGACATACATACATTATATATGCACACAACTAAAAACCAATTTTGAAGGAACAACTGGTCTGCTTCTGCAAAATGATAATCTTTTTTTAGCAGAAGGCATGGCAGGGGATGTTTCTTACTACACAATTTTTTTTTTAATAAGTGTCTAAAAGATAATTAACATTGACAAACAAACCCTATGTTACCAACAACAATCTAGTAAAACAATATATATCACAAGCATATCACATCATTTTTTTTTTTTTGGGGGGGGGGGGGGGGGGGGGGTTAAAACAATATCATGTGATATGTAACAAAATGATAACTTCCTCTTCAAGTAAAAAGCCAGAAAAAGAAACCATACAATCCAAATATAAAGCATATATAGATGGGCATTTTTATTTGTGATGGCTCAATCAAACAGCACTGTTGACTCACTCTTTAAGGTATCTTTGTCATCGTATGAAGCCAAATTTGCATTCACTCCAAAACCTTCAACTTTCCTTGCAGATTTTCTTTTGTCAGGTAAACGCTGCAAGTTGAAGTCCCTATTGTTGTCGTGATCAGGTTCTCTATCATCCTGATCACGGCTTCTCCTATCCCTGCTGTCCTTTTCAACACGTTTCCTCTGCTCCTTGTGCATTTTCACCATTCCTTTGTCATCGTCCAGCTCAGGGTGATCAAGATTAAGATCACGATCAGCACTTGTGACAATCCTATCCCGCCGGATACGATTCTGAAAGAAACAGATTTATTTGCTCACCATTAAGAATCGATTGAAAAGAATACAAAGATGAAATGTACAAGGCATTAAAAATTAACCTTTTCCACGTGCCGTAATGCTGGTGTGGCAGAGCTCCGCTCATTGATACGCTGAAACGAGTTCCGCGGAAAAGCATGCTGTGCTGAAACAGATGCTGCTTCTGGAAGAAATTTTGTGAACTCATCAAGCAAATCTGAATGATCTTCAAAAAGAAGGGAAACCTGAAATTGAAAAACATAAACCACTAAGAATACTGAAAATTACATTAACAAGAAAACTTTCCAATTAAACAAGAGCAGAGAAACAAACAGAGCCACAACATATATTTACCTCACTGTAGACCTCATTTATGTCCCTGTGCTCCTTACGGTACATATTCAAAATGTCTAAGAATGATTTATAAACACGTTCATCATTTTGAAAGCGTTTCTGTAGGAACAAAGGTCATCATTAAACCACAAGGACCAACATTTGCAACTGAAATTCAACATGACAAAAAAAATATTTTCACCTTTATTTTGTTCACAAAGCTTATAGCTTCTTGAAATTCAATCGCCTTCTTTTGTGGAGCAGCCTCATCATCATCAAGGGTTATTTCATACCCCTTTGGCAAGAAGGTGTTAAACCCAAAAATCAAGTTATTATGCCCTTTAAATAATTCCTTCACTCTGGCAATGACACCAACGGTGTCAGTTCTGCAAGAACAAACAATGTAAAAATCTGTTAACATTTAGATGCAATGTTGCATTAATAAATCCAAGACAAAAACCTCTTAGATGCAATGTGTACCTTTGAGCCTTAAAATCTTTCATGACCTCAAGGAACATGTCATATTTTTCTTTTTGGTCTTGAAACATCTCCTTCACATCCTTGAGATAGGATAAGGCATCATTTGTTGTTAGTTTTTGCGAGGGAACACCAAGACCACTACCTCCTCCTCCTCCTCCTACTCCTACTCCTCCACCTCCACCTCCACCTCCACCTCCACCACCACCACCACCACCACCACCTCCTCCTCCTCCACCTGGTGGAACTTGGGATTGCCCAAAGCTTCACACCCAAAAATATATATATTCAAAAAATATTAGTATAACCACGATTCATTAACATCTATATTAATATAACCACAAAACATATTCAAACTATCTAAAAAGTTTATAACTTTCTGCTGATACTCAACCAATTCCAACATCAAAAATAATAATTCTTAACAATTAATCCCCAACAGAACAAATTCCAAGCTTTTGTTTCTCTCAATGAACTTCAAAGATTCTCTCACAGAACTTCCCCAAAAAATAACATCCAATTACAAGAAACAAGCAGAACCCATTACAATACCAACCCATAAGAGCATGATTCAAAATCCAAACCACAGTACAGAAAGAAAACCCATATCTCTCTTCCCTCACAGAAACCCCAGATAGATAATTTCAGCAAAATCCCATCATTCAAACTAACAACACAACCACCAAAATACAAACACATACCTACCCTCACACACACGAAACATTTTTTTAGCAAACCAAACAGAACTTAAAACGAATCAAACGAATTCTACCCAAAAGCGTATAGAGAAAGAAACTCACGAGTCTCCACGCGAAGAACCAAACGGCCGCTTGAATTGCGAAGAGCTACCATACACGTCATCTCGTAACCTCTTCATCTTCGAACTAATCTACCACGAAAAAACACAAAGAACCCAGAAAAAAAATTACAAAGAAACTAAACCAAACACACAAAGCAATTTTGAAAGCAAAAGCAAAAAACCAAAAAAAAAAAAAATTAATAATAAAAACTCACAGCTCTGAGGCTCAGAGATTAGAGTAAACAGATCTCTACAAGAGCTTGATCGCCTCCAAAGAACGAAGATGAGAAAATAGTTTTTTTCCTTTTCACGTTGGCGAATTGTACAGGAAAGATTTATATATTTATATATGCGTGAGTTTGTGTATATATTTTTCAGAGAGAGAGAGAGAGAGAGAGAGAGAAGTATAAAGGGAAGGTGAGGAAATTTATGTGTTAGAAAGAAAAAAGTTTATGGTTTTGGTTATTGGGTTCGTGAGACAATTTGAGTCAAGATGGAATCGGACCCATGGTTTTTGTACATACTGCCTGAAGTGGGTTTTAGTTCAAAGAGATTCGGATCCATGTTTTTTTTCTTTTTCTTTTTTGGTTTTTTTTTTTTTTTTTTTACATGGTTAAATTGTTGTGTTATATACTGAATAATTTCTTTTTGTACTGATGCTTTATACATTTTTAATTGTGTTGTAAAGGTCAGAATTAGAATTGGGTGTATGGAATAATGTCTTGTACTCTCGTTACTCAAAAGTATGGTATGTCGTTAAGTTAAAAAATAGTTGGTATACGTGTCAAAATTAGAATTAGTGTTCATTTAAGGAGTAACATGTCAAAAGTATAGAACATGGACGACTCAAGACAGAAGGCCTCCAATGAAAAGAAAACTAATAATTGAGTTAGACATATTATCAATTGAAAATGAGATATACAAGAATCATTAAATACCTCATTGAGATGGAAACTTACTAATAATTTGAAAGTTTTGCATTCTTGTTGTATTAATTAATAATATACTAGTTTTTTTATACATGTCAAAATAATAATTAGGGTTCATATGATTTTCTTCCATTTATCTTTTAATGTCAATTAATTTCAATTACTAAAGACACTAAGAAAATGCATCTTGGAATTTAAGGTGAATAAGAGGATACTACCTAATATAATGTTATAAAAAAAATGTATTTTGGAAAGAAAAAGTTTACATTAAATATGATGCCATATTTTGCATATCAAATTTTATGGTAACATTGGATGTGATTTCTTGTCTAGTTGTCTTCATTGAATAGCTATATATCATTTTGGTATGAAAATGTGTCAATAGAAGCATTTTTTTATGTATAAATAATATGATTTCATAGTTAGCTTATACATACATGTTAGTTCCAATAGAATCGATGGTAATACCGTTAGAGTGGGAATCATCAACACAATATTAGAGAAAAAAAAAATCTAACATAACCAATTTAACGTAAATTTTATTTCTTACTACAAATTGGTGAAGCAACATCATCCACCAAGTGGGGATTATTGCGTGAGTGAGAATGTACCATATTATGGTGGGATCACCCATCACTATTATACATTAACAATACAAAGCTTTGAAAATGCCTGAAAAATTGGAAAAAAAAAGTATGGGATAAGGATAAGGTAGTGATATTTGTTTATATATATATATTTAGATGACACTATTAAAACACTTTCATCCTATCCCAAAAAGTTGTAATTATTTTTCAAAGCTAAAAAAACTTGTTCAATTTTGGACTCCATAGTCCATAGTATTATTTCTTTAAAATATATATATATATATATATATATTCCATAGTATTACTTGTGGAGTGAAAGTCCTTAAATCTTTTAACATTAATAGTATTCTCTTTATAAAATTTTATTCTCGACTGTATCTACTCAAGGTCGTTGAAGTTTAGGAAGTTAAATGGGCTATGGGAGCAAACTATTGATGACAAATATTACAATTGAACATAGAAAGAGATGCTCTAACTGTGTTTCAAGATGTGAGCCATTCAAAGAATACCCAAGTTGACATATAGGATCAAGTCAAAATGGCATGCCTTTTTTTTTTTTTTTTTAACTTTCCTTTAAGTGGGTGAATAGATAAATAAACCAAGTTGCACATAAATTAACCAAATGAATGTGGTGTGTGGTTTTTTGAGATTGCTGTATCTTCATCTTTCTTTTAATAGAAATCATTTTCTTGAAGGAAAAGAAACAAGTCCTTTGTTTAATCAGTTAAGTAAATTTAAGTTGTTAACCACCACCACCAAGTGAGTTGGGCTAACGCTATATTAGTAGATGTCTTGGATTGTGAATATTGCGCTAAGAGCAAGTCTAATGAGACCAATTGGGATTTTGGTCTTTTTTTTTTATAATCCCAATTGGGCTTAAACTTGTCACAATTCAGAACTGCATTATTAGATTTTCTTTGGGCCTATAGCCCAGTAGCCAGCTTAAAAGATAGTACTATGAATCCCAATAAAGCAGCTGTGTGGAGATTGCTCAACTAGAAGTACCAACTCATTTACTCATCGGATCGTATGAAGCAAAAGTACAAACTCTTGTTCCCCATAAAAAAAACTGAAAAACAAAGTACAAAAACACCTGTTCATGTCATGTGACTGTGTTTATACCTGCATGCTTGAGTTGTAATTTTATTTTGCTAAGTTGAATTGTAATTTGCCGTTTGTATATTATTATGAGCAATGCTAGACTTTTTTTCTCCTCTTCTTCTGAAAGTTGTAAATTTGATTAAACAATATAACTGTTACATAGTTCTACCATTAACACTACATATATTATGTATTTGTAAGTGGTTAAAATATTTTGTGGGGTATTTGAGGGAACCTAGCTATCACAAAAGAAAAATCTAGCTAGTCCTACACTTGCACAAAATAAGCATGGCATCCCTGATAGGGGTGGCAATGAGCACTCTAAAGCTCAAGTTAGTATCCAAGAAAAAGGCTTTACAAAAAGGTGTGAGTTTTTGGCTCTGAACTTGCATCCCTATAAGAAGGTGGTAGTCGGGTATTTATACCCCTAACGGGTATGTGATTGGCCTGTGGAATACATCATTGCCTTCCTATGTTGTTTTCGGTTGATGTGAGAAGTTCTTGCCCATCTTGTTGGCCTCGATGCTTCTAGAGTGGTTGGGACTCCTATCAGGGGACAATCCACATTGCATTAAATGCTAAAAGGGTTATTGAGTGTAATAAATGTGATATTGACTTATTTAACCCTTTGATTGGCTTTTTAAAATTCCCAATTTTTTTTAAAAGCTCAATCTCAATAATTGAGTTAGCCATATTATCAGTGGAAAATAAGATATACAAAAATCATTAAATACTAGATTGAGATGAAAAATTATTAATTAAATATAAAAATGCTCTATTTAAAATTACGACCTTAGACCTAAAATTGTATTAAGCTAGCTTTGGTATGGAATAATTTCCCTTTTATATTGATGTATTATATTTCGGTTATGTTAATAAATAGTTTTTATAAATGTTAAAATTAGAGATTAGAGTAAACATATCTCTACAAGAGCTTGATTGCCTACAAAGAACAAACATGAGAAAATAAAATTTTCCTTCTCATGTTGGCGAATTGTACAGGAGAGAGAGAGAGAGAGAGAGAGAGAGATATATATATATATAAATAAATAAATAAAGAGAGAAGGTGAGGAAATCTATGTGTTAGAAACTTGGAATGAAAAAAGCTTATGGTTTTGGTTATTGGGTTCGTGAGACAAGTTGAGTCAAGACGGATTTGGACCCATGGTTTTTTTTTTTTTTTTTTTACATGATTATATTATTGTGTGATATTGGGTGTATTGAATAATTTCTTTTTGTATTGATGTTTTATACATTTTTAGTTGTGTTAATAAATAGAGTTTATGTATGTTAAAATTAGAATCAAGATAAAATGTATGGAATAATATCTTGTTGCTCGAAACTATAGCATGTCGTTAGGTTAGAAAATAATTGTAAACATGTCAAAATTGGAATTAGTATTATTTAAGGAGTAATATGCCGAAAGTATGGAACATAGGCAACTAAAGGCATAAGGCCTTTGGTAAAAAGAAAACTAATAGTTGAATTAGTCATATTATCAACTGAAAATGAGATATACAAGAATCATTAAATACTTTATCTAGAAAATTACTAATAATTTGAAAGGTTTGCATTCTAGTTATATTAATTAATAATATACTAGTTTTTATACATGTTTAAATCAGAATTGGTTCATGTATTTTCTTCTATTTATCTTTTAATGTCAATTAATTTTAGTTACTAAAGTCACTAAGAAAGTGCATCTTGGAATTTAAGGGGAATAAGAGAATACTATTTATATGAGCCTAATATAATGTTATAAACAAAAGTGTTTTGGAAAAAAAAAATTTACATTAAATATGATGTCATATTTTGCATGTCAAATTTTATGGTAACATTGGATATAATTATTTTTCTAGTTGTCTTCATTGAATAGCTAAATATCTTTTTCTTTTTTTTTTTTTTTTTTTTTTTTTTTTTTTTTTTTTTTTTTTGAGAATGAGCTAAATATCATTTTGGTATGAAAATATGTCAATAAAAACATTTTTTTTAATGTATAAATAAAATGATTTCATAGTTTACACATACATATTAGTTCCAACGGTGCAGATGGTAATACCGTTAAAATGGGAATCACCAACACAATAATAGAGAAAAAAATAATCTAATATAACCAACTTAACATTAAATTTATTTCTTACTGTAGATTGGTGAAGCAACATCATCCACCAAGTGGGGGTTATTGCATAAGTAAAGGTACACCATATTACGATGGGATCACCCATCACTATTATATGCTAACAATACAAACCTTTGAATATGCCTGGAAAAAAAAAAAAATATATATATATATATATATGTATAGGATAAAGATAAGATAGTGATAATATATTTAGATGACACTATTAAAACATTTTCATCTTGTCCCACAGAGTTGTAATTATTTTTCAAGGCTAAAAAAACTTGTTCAATTTTGGACTCCATGGTCCATAGTATTACTTTACAGTAACTGTGGAGTGTTAGTATTTAAATCTTTTAACATGTTTCTCAAAAAATAAAAGTTAAAACATAAATAGTATTCTCTTTAAAAAATTGTATTATCAACTGTATCTACTCAAGGTGGTTCAAGTTGTGGAAGTTAAATGGGCTGTGGGAGCAAACTATTGATGAAAGATTTTAAAAATGGTATATAGAAAGAAAGAGATGCCCTAACTGTGTTTGAAGATGTGAGCCACTCAAAGAATAACCCAGGTTCAGAAATAGCTCAAGTTGTAGAAAACATATGGGATCAAGTCAAAATGGCATGCCTTTTAAAAAAAAAAAAAAAAAAAAAAAAAAAAACTTTCCTTCAAGTGGGTGAATAGATAAATAAACAAGTTGCAAATGAATTAACCAATTAAAAATGTAGGTTGGTTTTTTGAGATTACTGTATCTTCATCTTTCTTTTAATATAAATAATTTTCGTAAGGAAAGGAAAGGAAAATATAGGATTCTCTTTTTACCCTTAAAAAAACCTTTATTTAATGAGTTAAGCCTCCGTATGGGCACTGCGTTTTGCGTCCACGTCTGGACACAAAACGTGTTTCACCCTTTTCTTTTTTTTTTTTTTTTTTTTTCTGTGCGGTGATTGTTGATTGGAAATATGTGAACAGTGCACACTTTTGCAACTTTTTTAGCACCTTTTAATCAACTTTTCAGCAACTTTTCTGTTACAGAACCCACAAACTTCACTTTTTAGCAATTTTTTTTATTAAAAATAGGTCCTATGATCTATTCACATATTTAAAAATTATTTTGATATAGTATTTTTCAATTTTCAGCTTTCAGCTGCAATCCAAGTAAATTTAAGTTGTTAAAGTGTAAACAAACACCCCCCCCCCCCCCCCCCGAGTAAGTTGGGCCAACGCTATAATAGAAGTCCCCTTGTATTGTTAACATAGCGCTAAGGTAACGAGACCAATTGGGCTTAAATTTTTCACAATTCAGAACTGCATTATTTGATTTGCTTTGGGCCTATAGCCCAGTAGGCAGCTTAAAAGATAGTACTATGAACACCGAGCACCATGAGTACCAACTTATCACTCATCGGACAGTGGGAAGCAAAAGTACAAACTCTTGCTCCACATCAAAAACTGAAAAACGTAGTGCAAAAACTCCTGTTCATGTTTTTGTGTTTAAACCTGCTTGAGTTGTAATTTTATTTTCCTAAGTTGAATTGTAATTTTTCGTTTGTATATTATTATGAGCAATGCCAGACTTTTTTTTATCTCCACTTCTTTCTAAAAGTCGTAAATTTTTATTAAAACAATATAACTGTTACACAGGTCTACGATTAACACTAAAAATATTATGTATTTGTAAGTGAATAGAATATATTGAGGGGTTTGAGAGAAGCTTTTACAAAAGAAAATTCTAGCCAATACTGCACCCGCACAAAATGAGCATCGTAACCTTGGTAAGGGTGGCAATGAGCACTCCGAAGCTCAAGTTAACATCCAGGAAGAAGACTTTACAAAAAAAGTGAGTTTTTGGCTCTGAGATTGCATCATGAGATGGTGGCAATGGGGTATTTATACCCCTGACAGGCACATGCTTGGCCTATGGAATACATCATTCCTCTCCTATGTTGTTTTTAGTTGATGTGACAAGTTGCTACCCATCTTGTAGGTCTTAAAAGTTCATTGGGAGTGGTTGGAAATTTTGTCAGACGACAATTCACATCGTATTAAATGCTATGTAGGTTATTGAGTGTAATAAATGTGATACTGATTGATTTGACCCCTTGATTAGCTTTTTAAAGACTTAAGTAGATCAGCCATTGTGAACAATGTATTGAGCAAACTGAGCTGGTCACGTGTGCCAATCATGACAAATGTTAATGAAAGTTACCATTTTACCCTCGTATCGGTATCAATCTATATCAACAACTATTAAAATATTTATAAAACAATTTTTGTTATTAAAATTATGGTATTTTTGTGTGCTCTAACTCAGTTGACACTGCTTCCTTGTAAGTGTTAGGTGGGAGGTTAAGTTGAAAATTCAAAACCTATATCTACTTGGTGGGTGTGTAACTTATGGATAAAATAAATAAATTTATTGTATTTGTATAAAAAATAAAAATAAAAAAAGAAAAAAAAAAGAAAAAAAAAAAGGAAAAAACAAACAGCTGTAACTATGTTTAATTCTCAATGAAGTTATTGACCCAAAATGCAAACTACAAAGTATGCGTTTAACCCAAACCTGCCACCTGCTAGCCTATTGGACATGGTACTATGGTAGTACACTACCAAGCTCAACTAGTAAAGGGGTTTATACTCAATGAATTACCAAAATTCAAACAGAAAACAATTATATCGAAATTTGATTGCAGGGAATTTTCCATTGCTTTGTCTTTGTCCAGCCTGAGCTGGTCAAGACTAGGATCACAATCAGCATTGGATTTAAAGACTGCATCTGGTACAAATCTTGAAAAATCATCAAGCAAATCTGGATGATCATCAAAAAGAGTTGCAACCTGAAAATTGTAAAACAAAAACCACTGAGAATATTAAAATCCAGTCCACTAAGTCTACTGAAAGTTACATGAATAAGAAAACTTTAGAATTTAAAAAAAAAAAAAAAAAAAAAAACGAGCCATAACACATGTTTACCTCATTGTAGGCCTTAGTTGTTATGCCTTTGTGCTCCTTCTGGTACACATTCATAATGTGTTGGAATGCTTTATAAACACGTTCATCATTTTGAAAGCGTTTCTGTACAAAAAAAAAAATTCAACATTAAACTGCAAGGAACCAGCATTTGCAGTTGAAATTCAACAAAGCAAAACAATATCTTCACCTTTATCTTGTTCACAAAGCTGATAGCTTCTTGAAATTCAACCTTATTTTGTGGAGGACCTAGAAATTCAACTGTTGACTGACTCTTTAAGGTATCTTTGTCATCATAAGAAGCCAAATTTGCATTCACTCCAAAACCTTCGACTTTCCTGGCAGATTTTCTTTTGCCTTCGTTTAACTCAAGGTGTTCAACACTAAGATCACGATCAGCATTTGTAATGCTCCTATCCCGCCGGATAGGATTCTGAAAGAAATAGATTTATTTGCTCACTATTAAGAATCTACTGAAAAGAATAAAAAGATGAAATGTACAAAGAAGGTATTAAAAAAATAACCTTTTCCACATGCTTTTTCCGCAATGCAGGAGTGGCAGACTGAAATGAGTTCTGTGCTAAAACAGATTCTGCTCCCGGAACAAATTTTGTGAACTCATCAAGCAAATCTAGATGACCATCAAAAAGAGTGGAAACCTGAAATTGAAAAACATAAACCACTAAGAATACTGAAAATTACATTAACAAGAAAACTTTCCAATTAAACAAGAGCAGAGAAACAAACAGAGCCACAACATATATTTACCTCACTGTAGACCTCATTTATTTTCTTGTGCTCCTTCCGGTACATACTCAAAATGTCTAAGAATGATTTATAAACATGTTCATCATTTTGAAAGCGTTTCTGTAGGAACAAAGGTCATCATTAAACCACAAGGAGTGTCAAGGACCAACATTTGCAACTGAAATTCAACATGACAAAAAAAATAATTTCACCTTTATTTTGTTCACAAAGCTTATAGCTTCTAGATATTCAGTCGCCTTCTTTTGTGGAGCAGCCTTATCATCATCAAGGGTTATTTCATACCCCTCTGGCAAGAAGGCGTTAAACCCAAAAATCAAGTAATTATGCCCTTTAAATAATTCCTTCACTCTGTCAATGACGCCAACGTTGTCAGTTCTGCAAGAACAAACAATGGAAAAATCTGTTAACATTTAGATGCAATGTTCCATTAATCCAAGACAAAAACTTCATTGATGCAACGAGTGTACCTTTGAGCCTTAAAATCTTTCAGGACCTCAATGAACATGTCATATTTTTCCTTTTGGTCTTGAAACGTGTCCTTCACCGCCTTGACATAGGTTATGGCGTCAGTCATTTTCGGTTTCCGCCAGGTAACACTACCTCCTTCTCCACCATCTGGGACTTGGGATTGCCCATGGCTTCAAATCCACAAACACATATACCAAGGGCACAATTCAAACTCAAACAATAGTGCAGAAATATTACATAACCCATATCTCTTTCCCTCACAAAACCCCATATAAATTCAGCAAATACCATCATACAAAAACTCACCAAGCAAAACACATAAGAGAGGTTAAACCAAAAATTTTGAAAAAAAAAAAAAAAAAGGTTACAGAGAAAGAAACTTACGAGTCTTCAGGAGAAGAACCAAAGCGTCTCTTGAATTGCGAAGAGCTATCATAAACGCTGTCTCCTAATCTCTTCATCTCTGAACTGATCCACCACGAAAATCACAACTCACCGACAAAAAGAACGAAAAAGACCTATAATGAGACACTGTTTCGAGCCTAATTTATTTTAATTAGTTTTTGATAAACATTAATGATATGAATATATGTTGTGTTGATTGAGATAAAATAGTTTTAAATTTGGATGAGTTAAGAGGACTTTGGATTACCGTTTACGATGAATTATATGATTAGTTTTGTTGATAGAATGCTACAATCCGAGGACTTTTGTAGTTTGGAATGCTCCTCCTTCTGTAGAATTGTAATCCTTGTTTATAGGCTATTTGCTACTAGTATTATTTATCTAGCATGAATGGATTAAAAAAATTTGAATAGATCTCTACAGTTGCGGCGGGTTCTTTGGCAAGGGACTGAGGTCATTGCAAGATTATTATGTAAAAAATTTAAAAAAGGGGAGATATATATCTAATTAAAATTTACCCACTCGTGATTTAGTCGAAATTTAAGTTGCTTATTCGTAGTTTGAATTTTGGCACTTTGCTCACCTAAAGTTAGCTCAGTTAAGGTTTCATAATCCACTTCTGTTAAAAATGAGGCTAAATATGTATTTTTGCTCTCTTTTAACTCAATTAGGGTTTCATAATCCACCTCTGTTAAAAATAAGACTAAATATGTATTTTTACTCTCTTTTATGCCTTTCTTGTCTCAAAACATTAATAATAATAATAATAATAATAATAAAATAATTAAGAGAAAACAAGATCAAAAAGTTAGGATTTTGTAAAAATTAAGAATAAACATTACCAACACCATAGAAGCTTCTGTCAAGATCAATCATCTACCACTATTGTTTAATTTTAATTTTTCTTACCTTTGTTCTTTTAAATTTTAGTATCTATATTGAAAATACTGGAACTCAATTAGTCTAATTATTGTTGTCAAGAACTATTTTTCTTGCAATCTTAGGCTCTACAATGCTAATGTCAACAGACTTGGGCATCATCCCATGATTACGGGCCTTACGGCAAAAATCTAAAGTTGATCAGTATTGTGTTTTTGCCAAGTTCCATGACTATATATAAGTACAAATCCAACTGCGCCAAACTGCCTAAGTCTTCCTTCAGTCAAAACTTCTCACCCAGACCCACCTTTAACGAACCCCAAAAGCCAATTACAAACCCAGCCATCTTCTGTTTCTTCTCTTTAGTAAAAGGCGAAAGAATAGTTCGCTTTGTGCTCACCGCACAGCTTCGTTTTGTTTCTTCTCATATGAGCTATGGAGGTGCAACAAATTTGAAGTCTGAACTTATTGATGGGTATTTTTTTTTGGATTTTTTGGTTTACCTTTGAATTATTATTATATATTACGTTCTTCTGGAGGATTATAGACTTCACAATGAATTGGGTAAATAAATTCAAATAAACAGGATTATATTGAAAATTTTAACATCCAGATCCAACCACCACAACAAGATTATCGGCCAAAAAAATTATGTATTAATGAGTTCTAACTTATACGTTCAGTCATAAATTAAAGATATCATTTATGTGGTTGACATTGTTAAACCAAACGCTGAAGAAAATATTGGAAAGGTCTTCTATGGTGTTGGTAATGTTTGTTCTTAATTTTTACAAATCCCTAACTTTTTGATTTTGTTTTCTTTTAATCTTTTATGTTTTGAGAGGAGAGAGACATAAAAGAGAGTAAAAATACATAATTAGGCTCATTTTTAACAGAAATGAATTATGGAACCCTAACTGAGCTAACTTTAGATGGGCAAATTGACAATTTCAAATCACAGGTAGACAACTTAAATTTCGACTAAACCACATATGGGTAAGTTGTAATTAGCCCATATATATACATCATATCATATATAATAAAAGTTGGACTTAGACGCCGTGGTTGTACCAAGTGACAGCACCAAACTGAAGAAATTTTGTTAGATTTTTAGATTTTAAAAAGAAAAAATGGATATAATTTTTTTTTCTTATCTTCTTATTCTAAAATTTCTAAGTTGATAAAAATCTTAATTTAATTACAAACCAAATTCTTTTCTTCATCTATTTCTTCTTAATTTGATTACAATCCAAAATCTTCATCTTCATCTAATCCTTTTTTTTTTTTTTTTTTTTTAATTACTACACCTATTGCTATACGTAAAAAAAAAAAAAAAAAAAGTGATATTGAAAAGCTTCTCAATTTGATTACAATCCAAAATCTTTATCTTCATCTAATCCTTTTTTTTTTTTTTTTTTTTTTTTTTTTTTCATTTAAATTACTACACCTATTTGCTACACGTAAAAAAAAAAAAAAAAACAAAAACAAAAACGTGATATTGAAAAGTTGAATCCAAGAGAAATTGAGATAAGCTAAAACTCTAAGTCCACTAAATGGATATGATTTTTTTCCTTATCTTTTTCTCCTATTATTTCTAAGTTGATAAAAATCTTAATTTAACTACAATCCAAATTCTTTTCTTTATCTCTATTTCTTTTAATTTGATTACAATCCAAAATCTTCATCTTCATCTAATCCTTTTTTTTTTTCTTTTAAATTACTACATCTATTGCTACACGTATATATAAATAAATAAATAACTAAAACAGCAACGTGATATTTAATTGAGTTAACATGATTATTTTTATACCTCCACAAATTAAGTTTGAATCCAAGAGAAATTGAGTTAAACTAAAACTCTACTAAGTCTACTCTACTCTACTATTTAAGAATTAATTATTAGTATTATTTGTATTTGTTAAATGGAAGCCCCAATGGATGATGTATTTACTTTTGGAATCTTTAGTCACACGCATCTATAGTACTGGAGGTGTTTTTGTAAATGAGTTGAAGCTTGATTTTTGGCTGTCATTAGAGAGTATGTCATCGTCTTATGGTAATGTATATTAGATTCTTTTAGATTTGCAGTACTTCCACAGAAAGCAGCATCTAGTATGCTCTCTCTTGGCATCAATAATGATGAATATCTTTTAATTTATGGAATTTTTATTTTGCTCAAAATTTTTTCATTGAATCTATTTGGGATGGAACTCATTTACCATATGAAATTAGGAGATTTATGTGAGAAGATATATCTTCATTTTTTTTTTTTGAGTATCTATTTAATAATTTCTTAAATTATATGATTTTTTTTTTAAATTTTAGATAATGCAATTCAACTTGATTATTGATATAATTTTTTGGTTTGGTGTTCTTAATTGACTAGGCAGATTATTTCCTCACTTATGGCCACATTAAAATGGCTATAACTGGTAATTTATAGGTAAACATTTACATTGCAATCTAAATACTTACATTTTTGTAATTTATGGAATTTGTTTTTGGTCATTTATACAAGAAATTTATATATGATTAGCACTTCTGCTACTATGCATACATGTTAGCAAGTATAATGGAAATATTTTCAAGTGCTATATATATATATATATAATTAGAATTTTACTACCCAAAAGCTTTTAGAAATTTAAAACTTATCATAATTTTTAAAAATATTTCATAATATCTTTTTTGCAAAAAAAAAAAAAAAAAAGTTACATAATATACATTTTCCATGCAACTTAACTTTTTAAAATATTTTTACTATTTCTTTTATTATATTTGATTATATTATCAAAAAAATATATATTTTTAGATAGAAACAACACAACCTAATTATTTTTATCAACTTTCTCAAAAAAAATTATATAGTTATTCTTATCAACTTTTTCTCTATTGTTTTATTAATTTTTTAGATAAATACAAAAGCTTAATTGTAGATATGAAATTTTTTAGGTTTTTCTTTATTCTTATCTTCTCCTTTTGTAATATATCTTCTTCTTTGTGAAATAAAAATCATGCCAAATTGTGAATCCCGAATCCCCAAGGAAACGCCTCTTCCTCTAGCTACAAAAGTATGTATTTCTTTTCTTTTCTTTTCCATTTTTTTTTTCAAAAAGCTGCATTCTAATTCATGAGTAAGGAGCAATAAATTCAATGATAATAATAAATAGAGCATTTTGGTAAATCTATAAATGTTATTTTCTATGGGTGTATGTCTTTGGTATGTGTATACATATATATTGCGTCTTATATTGTTTATAGGACCTTTTGTTTTCTATACTTTGTGTTGTCTTACTCTTATTATGAGCTAGAGACCTAGAATTTGCATTTTATGAATTTGGAAGGACAAATTTTTAAACTCTTTTAAGAAATGTAGATTCATATGTTGGCTTACTTTCTAAATCATGAGTTATTCTCTTTTGATAAATAATTCTCATATATATATATATATAGAGAGAGAGAGAGAGAGAGAGAGAGAGATACACACATGTTGTGGTGGATACCTAATGATGTACAATATAATTTATTCAAACACACTATATTTATTATGTATTAGGATAATTAATTTAGAGTTTCAAGTTTCTCACTACTTAATTAGTAGAGTATTTCATAAATAAACCCCATTTTTTTACATTCAATTCTAATTAAAATAAGTTTTCATTTTTTATAATCTATATTTAACATCAAAATATATATATGATTTTTTATCTAAGACATTTAATTCACATGTGATTTTTTTTATTAAACCGTGCATCTCACGGGCATAATACTAGTATATATATATATATATATATATATATGCAAGGCTTTTAGAGAAAATTCAATTAGATTATACAATTGAAGTCTAATTTTGCACCACGTGTTCTAAATTATTTATTTTTAGAGAGAGTTTTATTTCTTAATTTTGAAGTTAAATGTGGGACCACGTCATAAATATCCATTCAAGTGAGTTATTACATACAAAAATCAAAGAGTCTAGAATTTTTTTTTTTTTTTTTTTGAGAAGGAAAGAGTCTATAATTAATGAATAGAAAAAAAATTTTAAAAAAGGGATAATTTATATTTTCTACCTAATAATATTCTCACAAGACTTTTTAAAGAGTTAAAAAAAATACTACGAATTATATTGAAAATTTTAACATCCAGATCCAACCACCACAACAAGATTATCGACCAAAAGAATTATGTATTAATGAGTTCTAACTTATACGTTTAGTCATAAATTAAAGATATCATTTATGTGGTTGACATCGTTAAACCAAACGTTGAAGAAAATATTGGAAAGGTCTTCTATGGTGTTGGCAATGTTTGTTCTTAATTTTTACAAAACCCTAACTTTTTGATCTTGTTTTCTTTTAATCTTTTATGTTTTGAGAGGAGAGAGACATAAAAGAGAGTAAAAATACATACTTAGGCTCATTTTTAACAGAAATGAATTATGGAACCCTAACTGAGCTAACTTTAGATGGACAAATTGGTAATTTCAAACCACAGGTAGACAACTTAAATTTCGACTAAACCACATATGGGTAAGTTGTAATTAGCCCATATATATATATATATGCAAAGCTTTTAGAGAAAATTCAATTAGATTCTACAATTGAAGTCTAATTTTGCACCACGTGTCCTAAATTATTTATTTTTAGAGAGAGTTTTATTTCTTAATTTTGAAGTTAAATGTGGGACCACATCATAAATATTCATTCAAGTGAGTTATTACATACAAAAATCAAAGAGTCTAGAATTTTTATTTATTTATTTTTTAGAAGGAAAGAGTCTGTGAGGGTTCCTTTTTTTTGTGACACTTAGGCCCAAGGATCCCGGGCCTAATAAGTGGTTTGGTGGACCGGGCTTTGACTCACCGCAGCTAACAGGCTGTTTAAGAATCAAGTGATGTACAGGGGATGCTTCCTACAATACACGTAAAATGACAAGCAAGGATATTCGTATTGAAAGACATATCAAAACAACAAGGTAAATTCAAAGAACAGGATCAACAAAGGAGCACAAAATAATGTTATAAGAATCTTTGAATCACTGAGACATATTTCATTAATATGTTCTTTGTTATGGTTACAGAATGCTCACTAAGACGTGATACAAGGTTCAATCAAGTTCAAAAATTACAGTCTTGAGTGGCTATTTCAGCCTTCAAAACTTGCAAAGTTTGATTCTCTTTGAATCCGAGTACGTGCAATAGTGGCTTTTTACAGGATACCGGGAAGCAATATTATTAACTTTCCCTCAGTTTTCCCTTATTTTACAAAACTCTACTGATAGTTTTTTCTCTCCAAAAATCTCTGCCTTTTCTTCGTAACCTACCCCTCATTTTATAGTGAAATTCTAGCATCCCAAGAGAACCATTGGTTCCCCTATTTCGTCTTATGGTTAACAGAGCCTGTTCCGTGCCCATCACTCGGCAGGTTCTATTTCCTATTTTTCTCATTCTTTCCCTCTTTCAGCTTTGAATCCTTTGAAAGTCCATGGCTGGTTACCTACTTCGGGATGTGCTGAGGTATGCCCTTCTCGATCTCACCGTTTGGCAGTTCCCCTTTTGCTCCTTTTCCCATATGGGCGGAATCCCATTCTGTCGACTTGAAAGTCGCCTGTTGCCATTCCCCTTTTCGTATTTCTCTGTTCTGGTTCCCCGAGACGCTTCCCACTTGTGCCATGAAAGGTCGCTGGTTATTTTTTCTTTTTTTGTTGGGTCTTTTGGCGCTTGTGACTTCTACTCTGTTTCTTATTTTCTTTTCTTGTCCTTTTCTTTTGAGCTGTCTTAATCTTCCTTTGACTGTGCGCCTGGAAGGATCTGCGCCTCTTGGTGGTTGTTGAGGATCTTGGCTATTTTCTTTAATCTCTTGCTGTGGGTTTCTTTTCCTTCTTGATGTTTCTTCTTTTGGGCTTCAAGTCTCTTGGGCTTGCCATTTCTTTTTTTTTCTTTCGTGGTCCCCTTGCACCTGCTTCTTTGGACTTGGCTCTTTTTCTTTTGGGCTTGGCTCACTTCTTTGAGCTTCTCTCACTGTGATCCTTTTAGACCTCAATAGAGCCTAGAATTAATGAATAGAAAAAAAAAATTTAAAAAGGGACAATTTATATTTTCTACCTAATAATATTCTCACAAGACTTTTTAAAGAGTTAAAAAAAATACTACGAATGACTATCAATAATATTTAAATTATATATGTAAGAATTATACTATGCATTTTAATATATATATTTTAAATATATCTATGCATATGCATGAGGTTACAAACTAGTTACATTTAATCCTTGAGCGATCGAAATGCACAATTGAATAGAACATTAAAAATGATAATTACTAGTGCACACACTCTAGTGTACTCATAGTATACACAAGTATGATTGCGTTGTAAATAGTGGCGTGTGTACTATGTTTACACTAGAGAGTGTTTAATAGACACCACTCTAATAAAAATTAGTTATGTTTATTATTTCTTTTTTTGTTAAGTCTAACAAAATTTAGTATTGAAGATCAATTCTTGAGAGATCAGGGATAAATTGGTCTTTTAATACTAAATTCCTTCATATCTAACATAAAAAATAACAATCATGTGTTTTGATAGTTCAAAAAGTTAATTGTAATTAGAGTGGAAAAGTGTAATTTGCCCAAAAAATTAAATGAGTATTTCAATGACTATACCATTTGTCATCATTTTTACCACAATCACTAACGCATGGAACCTAATTTTTCTTCACCACTGACTATAAAGCTATTTAAAAAATAAAAACCTCTTTTAGTCACAACTTTCACAACTATGGAGGTGATAAGTTGCTAATGGTAGATAATAAAATAATATCAATAATTGGGTAAGATATTGATAAGATCTTACTCAACTAGTAAAGTCTCTTGTCTTTCAAATAAGAGATCCAGGAGTGTACACCATATGTTGATACTATCTATTAAAAAAAATAAAATATTGGCTAACATAAAAACCAATAAAAATTTGTAAACTCACTTGTGAAAAATTCTGAAACAGTATGTGTCATTAGATTTATTGTACTTCCATACCCCCAAAAAAAAAAAAAAAAAATTGTATAGTCTGTAAATTATGTTGTCTCTTTCAATTAAATTATGGACCCAAAATGGAACTACAAAGTTTGCGTTTATCCCAAACATTCCCCCAGCAAGCATTGGATAGATTACCAAAATTCAAACAAGAAAAAGTTACATTGAAATTTGATTGCAGAAATTGCTTTTTCATCGTCCAGCTTTGGATGGTCAACACTGAGATCACAATTAATACGATGCTAAAAGAAAAAGATTTATTGGCTTACCATTATGAATCCATTTAAAAGAATAAAATGATGAAACGTAACATCATGATCCTGAGTCCATTTCAGGTTACTTTTTTCCCCCTTGGATTTGACAGTGTTTTGAGTGTCATTTATATCTCATTATCTCGCCATCCATGAAATGGATCCATTTCAAATGGAGAGCATCCTAATTCCTATTGTTTTCACATGTATGTGGGAATGCCAGAGTTCCGCCCATTGGAATGCTCAAATGAATTTCTTAGATATGGGGCATTCTGCACCAAAAGCAATGCTGCTTTTGGTAGAACTATTGCGAACTCATCAAGCAAATAAGGATAACCATAGAAAAGAATGGCGAAAATACTGAAAATTACATGAATAAGAAAACTTATCAAGTAAAAAAAACAGAGCCATAACATACATTTACCATGGTTAGTACCTCATTTTGAAAGTGTTTCTGTAGAAATAAAATTCATCATTATACCGAAGAAACCAACATTTTCTGTTGAAATTCAACGGAGCAAAACAGTATGTTAACTTTTTATCTTGTTCACAATTCACAAAGCAAAACAATATATTCGCCTTTATCTCGTTCACAATTCACAAACCAGGATTCTTTGCTGAAACAGATGCTTCTTCTGGAAGAAATGTTGTGAACTCCTCAACCAAATCTGGATGACCATCAAAAAGAGTGGAAATCTGAAATTGTAAAACAAAAACCTCTAAAAAATACTGAAAATTACATTAAAGAAGAAAAACTTTCCAAAAGGAGCAGTGAAAAAAACAGAACCATGGCATATATTTACCTCATTGTAGACCTTATTTATGTCATTGTGCTCCTTCCTGTACGTATTCATAATGTCTAAGAATGCTTCATAAACACGTAGATCATTTTGAAAGGGGATCTATAGGAAAAAAAGGTCATCATTAAACAGCAAGGAACCAACAATTTCAGTTGAAATTCAAAAGAGCAAAACAAATTTTCACCATTATCTTGTTCACAAAGTCGATAGCTCTTCCAAATTCAACCTTCTCCCTTTGTGGAGCAGCCTCATCATCCTCAAGGGTTATTTCATAGCCCTTTTGCAGGAAGACGTTGAACCCAGAAATCAAGTTATTATGGCCTTCAAATAATTCCTTCACTCTGGCACTAGCACCAACAGTATCAGTTCTGCAAGAACAAACAATGGCATAATCCGTTAGGTTTTCAACGCAATGTTCCATTAATCCAAGATAAAAACTTCATACTGTACCTTTGAGCCTTCAAATCTTTTAAGACCTCAAGGAACATGTCATATTTCTCTCTTTGATCTTGAAATGTTTCCTTCACTTCCTTGAGATAGCTTGAGGAATCATTTGTTGTTAATTTCCCGGCGGTACAACCAAGATCACTACCTCCTCTGCCTCCACTTGCTGGGACTTGGGATTTCCCATTTCTTCACATTATATTTATAAAATTAGCATAACCACAATTCATCCAGAACTAAACACAACATATTCATACTATCAATGTGATTGCTATGTGAGTACAAAAGTTTATAACTTGCTGATACCCAGTCAATTTTAACAGCAAACCGATCCAGCATTCAAATTTCTCCTCAGTGGAAAACTAGGATTCAAATCCCTCCCCCCATTGTTGTAATCATCCAATTCCCTCCCCCCCCCCCAAAAAAAATACCCAGACGGTCGCTTAGACTGCGTAGGGCTACCATCGTCTCCTTTTCTCTTCATTTCCGAACCAAATTCTCAATTCTCCAATCACCAACTAACAAAAACAGAAACCAAGAAACTTCTTAAAGGTTACTTTTTTTTCTTTGGGCTTTTTCCCTCCCATTTAACAATTTTGATGTTAACGACTGCTTTTTTATATATATATATATATATATATATATGGTAATATATACCCACTTGGGTCTAAAGGCTCGAATGCAAGCACGTGTACATGTCTCAACGCGGATAGTCAAAAGTTTTGTAACCTAATTGATTAACACTTTTTTTAATAAAGATATTTGAGATTCCAATTCCTGACGTGTAAGGTCGTAACTATGAAATTATTAAAATGGTGTTGTCTCAATTTTGATAGAATTTAATTTGTTACCTTTCAAAAGTTAATGTTTTAATTTTGTATTTTTATAATGAATACAAATTCCTTATTCCATAATTTGTGATCCTAATAAAGCTTAATTAAATTATTAAGCTCATTTTTCAAAAAAAAAAAAAGTATTGCAATTTACACAATTGACCTTGATATTTAATTTTATTAAAGCTAAGTCTTAAACAAGCATTTACAAATAAATGAAAAATTAACAACAAAAACACCAAATTTGTGATTAATACATAACAAAAATATTTTTAATGGTAAACATATGTAAAAGTGATATTGTTTTAACTTGTAGATAAAATATAATGTTGGTTTGGCAAAAGCCCGTCATTTTTATGGCCTCATTTGCAACTTGTGATGAAAGTACTAGTTGCCAAGAGTCTTATAGTTCAATTGACATATCTTAGTATTGAAGTAAATATTCATGGTTAAAATTCTTCCATCCCCAATTCACATATAAATTTATTTGATTTTTATTTCAAAAGTAAAAAAATCAAGGGAAAAAGTTTAGCTACAAAATTAGTTGTAGCCTAAGGTTATAACCTTACTCAATAAAATAAATATCACTATATATTTTAAAATTTTAACTATTGAATTGCATGTTCTTTATGCTCTTAATACACATGTCAAATTTTATCTCAATCGTATATTATTTACTATATAATCTATAAACTTATATTTTATGCATAATTTTAAACTACAAAAACATACAATTTAAATAATTTATTGATGACATAGTTATTAATCTTTAATTTTCTAGAAATTTTGCAAGCATAGAGAATATAAGAAAAATATGTAATCCAATGGTGGATTTGTCAAAATTTACCTCCAATAAAAAGATATTGAGTAAGGTTGTAGCCTTAAGCTATAACCAATTTTGTAGCTAAACTTAGTTCAAAATTAAATGCTAAACTAGACTTGACTCTGTTACACTCCATACAAAAAAGAAAAAGAAAAAGAAAAATGTTGTCTCTTTCAATTATATTATTGACCCAAAATGCAACTATAAAGTTTGTGTTTAACCGAAAACTGCCCCTGGCCTGCGAGCATTGGTGCCAATCAGTTAAGGGAAAATATTCAATAAATTACTAAAGTTCTAACATATTTTAATTGACATGGGAAGTAATGATAGAATGCTAAAAGAAATAGATTTATTGGCTTACTGTTATGAATCCATTCAAAAGAATAGAATGAAAGTTACATGCTCCGAGTACATTTCAGGTTACTTTTTACTTTTATTTTATTTTATTTTCCTGAATTTGACAGCGCATTGAATGTAAATCCGTGAAATGGATCCATTTCAAATGCCCTAAGCATTTCCACATATATGTGGGCATGCCAGAGCTCTCCTCATTAAAATACTGAAAGCAGTTTCATAGATTAGATATGGGGCATTATGTGCTAAAAGTGATGCTGCTTTTGGTAGAAAAGTGAACTCATCAAGCAAATCCGGATGATCTGAAAAGAAGAGTGGCAACCTAAAAATTGTAAACAAAAACTACTAAGAAAACTGAAAATCAAGGCCACTAAAAATACTGAAAGAATTACTTGAATAACAAACTTTCCAATAAAACAAGAGCATTGAACAAACAGAGCCATAACATATCTACCATAGTTATTACCTCATTGTAGACCTTGGTTTTGTCCTTGTGCTCCTTCCTGTACATTTTTAAAATGTCTACGAATGCTTTATAATGTCTATCGTTTTGATGATAGTGTTTCTGTAGGAACAAAAGTCATGATTAAACCGCTAGGAACCAACATTTGCAGTTGAAATTCAACAGCGCAAAACAATAATTTCACCTTTATTTTGGTCACAACGTTGATAGCTTCTTCAAAATCAATCTTCTTAGTTTGTGGAGCAGCCTCATCATGCTCAAGGGCTAATTCAGACCCCTTTGGCAAGAAGATGTTAAACCCAGAAATCAATTTATTATGCCCTTCGAATAATTCCTTCACTTTGGCAATGGCTCCAGACACATCACTTCTGCAAGAACAAACAATGGCACAATCCGTTAGGTTTTAGATGCAATGTCAATTAATCCAAGACAAAAACTTCATACATGATGCAAGTTTTATTTTTATTTTGATAAATAAAGACAAAGATAAACTTCAAACATGCAATTACGGTACCTTTGAGCCCTAAAATCTTTCATGATCTTAAGGAACATGTCATATTTCTCTCTTTGGTCTTGAAGCGTTTCCTTCCCTTCCTTGAGATAGGTTTAGGCATCATTTTCTGTTTGTTTCTGTACGACCAAGATCACTATCTCCTCCGCCTCCACTACATCTATATTACAAATATTCCATAAACACAAAATATTCATACTATCAATGTGATTTCTATGAGAGTACAAAAGTTTATAACTTGCTGATACCCTGTCAATTTTAACAGCAAACTGATTCCCCGGATTCAAATTTCTCATTAGTGGCATTGCTTGTTCTCCTTTACTTGGAGAACTAAGATTCGAATCCCATTGTTGTAATCTTCAATTTATCAACAAAAAGAAAAAAAAATCCCACAAAAGGAAAAAAAAAAATCCAAGCTTTTATATGTCACAAGTCACCCAAAATTAAATTCTAATTACAAAAAAGCAGAACTCATTACAAAGCCAGCCAAGAGCATGGTTCAAAGAATTCAGCAAATTCCATCATACAAGAATTATCAAGAAAAAGCATTACAAAGGTTAAATGAAAAGGCAAAAAACTAAACTTACACTGTTACACAAAGCATTTTCTAGCGAACCAAACAGAACTTAAGGGAAAAAAAAAAATTCTACCTAAAAAAAATAATTGTAAAAAAAAAAAAAAAAAAAGGCGTACAAAGAAAGAAACTTACAAGTCTCCACTCAAAAAAACAGACTGAAGAGCTACCATCGTCTCTTAATCTCTTCATTTCCGAACTAATCCTCCACGAAATTCTCAAATCACTAACCAAGAACGGAATTCTCAAATCACTAACCAAGAAAAAAAGAGACAGAGAAATGTAAAAGAAGAGACCCTATAAGAATTTGAGAACTCATAATAAGAACTACAAAAAGCATATATCTCCCATGAAAGAAAAAGAGTTTCAGGGGATGTAGCAGAGTTGAATGACATGTCTCTTCAATAAGAAGCTGTTAATGCAAACTTGTTTGCCCAAGAAACCAAAGAAAACAAAATAAAAGAAAACCAGTTCTTGCAAATTGCAGAACATCAGGAAAGAAAAGATAAGAGAGCCATTACGAATTATTTAGATAAGAGATGCAACAAACTATATAGTGTAAAGTGTGAACACTGGAAAGTGATTTTGGGAGTGAAATCTTGCTGTTGTAAATAGGAATCAGAAGTTGAGAATTCATTTTGGGTTTTGGTTACATTTTTCTAGCTAACCAAATCAATATCTGAAATCTAGAGAAACAAACAGAAAAAAGAAGTAAAACTTACAGATGTGAAGGGTCTCTTTTTGCCAATCCACACGGCTTCTTTTTTCCTTTTTTCCCTCCCATTTTCATGTTAACGTCTACTTATATAATTGCAGATAACACTTGCCACGTGTATATAATATTTAGTAATTAATAAATGGACAAAGTTTGGCAACAAACTTGGTTGTAGTATTAGGCTATCACTCTACTCAATATCTCTTTATTAGATATGAATTTTGACAAATCTATTAGAGGATTACATTTTATTATTATATTCTTCATGTTTGCAAAATTTTTAGAAAATTAAAAATCAATAGCTATATCATTGTCTCTTTTTCCCTTCATTTCCTAACCAAATTCTCAATTCTCAAATCTCAAATCACTAACCAAGAAAAAAAAGAAACCAAGAAACTTAAAAAACAAAAAGAATTTACGAATTCCTATAGATCTATTTAATATTATTTTTTTTTATAGTTTTTTTCCCTCCCATTTAACAATTTTGATGCTAACAATTTCTTATACATGGTAATGGCACCACTAGGGTCTAAAAGCTCTAAACTCGTTTAAATGTAAACATGTGTTCTCGTCTCAACGGATACCTTTGCCTTAAGTCAAGAGTTTTGTAACTTAACTGATTAATACTGTTTTGATATCTACATCTAGGATTCAAATTTATTGCTTGTAAGGTCTTAACTATGAAATTATTAGAATGGTGTTGTCTCAATTTTAATAGGATTTAATTTGTTACTTTTCAAAAGTTCATGTTTTAATCTTATACTTTTAAAATGAATACAAATTTCTTGTTCCATAATTTGTATTCCATTTTATGCTCCTCCACTAATCTTAATAAAAATTAATTCAATTATTTAATCTCATTTTTCAATAAAATATTGCAAGTTACACAATTGACCCTAATATTTTAATTTTATTAAAGCTAGGTTTCAAATATCAAAATATATCAAAGCAATAAATTTATAAGTTTTTTCACAATCCAAAATAAATAAATAAATAAATCTAATATATATTATTTCAAGTACTATCATTTGTAACATTAATATCTCATATTTAGCTATTTCTTATAATAAATAAATTTAATATTTTGAGACTAAATGAAGCATTTACAAATAAATGAAAACTTAACAATAAAAACACCAAAACCTTGTTGCAAATAAAAAAAAAAATTCAAAAATTTAATAAATTGTACTCTATAAAACTAATATATTATTCATAAGTCAAAGAAAATATAAGAAAATTCTAATGGACTGAATCAAGTCCTTAGGTTAAGAGATTCACAACAAACAATAAAAGTTCTTAGGTTAAGAAATAAGAATGATTTGAAAAAAAAAAAAAAAAGAGCAAAAGGAAATTACTTTTGTGGGTACCTAAGGCATGCTTGGCAACATCCTAGGCATTTAAGCAACGTCCTTGGCCGTCCTCGGCATGCTTTGCAACGTCCTCGGCATGCTTGCAACGTCCTTGGTTGACCTCGGCATGCTTTGCAACCTAGGCGTCCCACATCGAAGGAAAACCCCCCCACTTTCTACCTTATAAGTTGTGAAGTAAAGGGAGTAGTGTACCACCAAGCCTCTTGTGATCACAAAGATGCTTGGTGGTACACTACTCCCTTTGCTTCACAGCTTATAAGGCAGAAAGTGGGGGTGGGGGGGTTTCCTTCGATGTGGGACGCCTAGGTTGCAAAGCATGCCGAGGTCAACCAAGGACGTTGCAAGCATGTCGAGGATGTTGCAAAGCATGCCGAGGACGGCCAAGGACGTTGCTTGAATGCCTAGGACGGTGCCAAGCATGCCTAAGCATGCCTTAGGTACCCACAACTTTAATTAAAACCCTTCTACTTAGACTCAACAAGCAAAACTCACAAGACAAAATAAGAAAGAGCTAAAAAATAAGAAACACTATTCTTCCATTGCTCTATCTCTCTCTTTTTTTCTTAAAAAAAAAAAAAAGGAAAATCTTGTTTTGGTAAATTTTTTATATTTTTTTTAGAGGTCATATATTGGAACTACTTAGATAGATAACCGTTTATTAATTTTTTGGATTTTTTGTGGGGGGAGCTCATATTTTTGGATGTAATATTTAAAAGGTACATACATTATCACAATAAAAAAAAATGACAAGCCTTTTTCAACTTTCCTTCGAGTGAATGAACGGACTCAACAAACAATTTTCATGTGAATTAGGCAAGTGGACTGCTAAATAAATCTTTAAACGTGAAATCCTTGGGAGTGCGCTCTCATAGTTTGTTTCTTTGTATATTGTAATGTGGTGTTTGGTCTTTTGGGATTAGGAATAACAATGAGGTGGGGTTGGATTATGAGGACCTTGTTTTAGAAATTTTTTTGATTTTGGAAACACCTAAAATCTAACGATGCACATATTATTTTGGAATTTTTAAAATGATTGTTGTGATCAATACATAACAAAAATATTGTTAACAGTAATCCTAAGTAAAAATGATACTGTTTTAAGTTGTGGCTAAACTATAGTAGATGTTAGACAGAGCAGATAAAGAATGTTGGTTTGGCAAAAGCCCAACGTTTTTCCGCTTCATTAGCAACTTGTGATGAAAGTAGTTGTGAAGAGCCTTATTGTTCAATTGACGTCTCTTGATATTGAAGTAAATATTCATAGTTCCAGTTCTCCCATCCCCAATTCAAAAATAAATTTATTTGATTTTTTATTTCAAAAGTAACAAATTAAATGCTAAACCACTGTAAACCTGCCCCCTGCGAGCATTGGTGCCAAGTAGTTAAGGGAAAGTATTCAATAAATTACCAGAGTTCAAACATAATTTAATTGACATGGGAAGTAATGTTAGAATGCTGAAAGAAATAGATTTATAGGCTTACTATTATGACTCCATTCAAAAGAATAAAATGAAGAATGTTACAGGCTCTGAGTACGTTTCAGGTTACTTTTTACTTTCTGAATTTGAAAGTGCATTGAGTGTCAATCCGTAAAATGGATCCATTTCAAATGGGAAGGATCCTAACGCTAACTATTTCCGCATGTATGTGGGCATGCCAGAGCTCTTTTCATAATACTAAAACCAGTTTCGTAGATATGGGGCATTATGTGCTACAAGTGATGCTACTTAGTGGTAGAAAGGTGAACTCAGCAAGAAAATCCGGATGATCATAAAAAAGAATAGTGGCAACCTGAAAAATTGTCAACAAAAACCACTAAGAAATCTAAAAAACAAGGCCACTAAAAATAGTGAAAAAATTACTTGAATAAGAAACTTTCCAATAAAACAAGAGCATTGAACAAACAGAGCCATAACATATATCTACTACGGTTATTACCTCATTGTAGACCTTGGTTTTGTCCTTGTGCTCCTTCCTGTACATCTTTTAAATGTCTACGAATGCTTTATAATGTCTATCGTTTTGATGATAGTGTTGCTGTAGGAACAAAATTCATCATTATATTGCAAGAAACCAGCATTTGCTGTTGAAATTCAACAGAGCCAAAAAGTATATTCACAATTCACAAACCAACATTCTTTGCTGAAACTCGTTCAGCTTTTGGAAAAAAGAAATCTATTGATCTCATCCATTAAATCCGCATGACCCTTAAGAAGAATGGAAATCTGAAAATTGTAAAACAAAAAACCTCTAAGAATACTGAAAATTACATTTAACAAGAAAAACTTCCAAAACAAGAGCAGTGAAACAAACAGAACCATAGCATATATTTACCTCATAGTAGGCCTTATATACGTCCTTGCGCCCCTTCCAGAACTCATTTAAAATGTCTGAGAATGCTACATAAACTTGTTCATCATTTTGAAAGCGTTTCTGTAGGAATAAAGGTCATCATTAAACCGCAAGGAACCAACATTTGCAGTTGAAATTCAACAGAGCAAAACAATATTTTCACCTCTATATTGGTCAAAATGTTGATAGCCTCATCAACCTCAAGGGCTATTTCATACCCCTTTGGTAAGAAGATGTTAAATCCAGAAATCAAGTTATTATGCCCTTCAAATAATTCCATCACTCTGATCGTGACATCAACAATGCCAATTCTGCAAGTAGAAACAATGGCACAATCCATTAGGTTTTAGATGTAGGGTTCGTTTGGATTGAGCTTATTGTTGTTGAAATTGAAAACTGAAAACTGAAAACACTGTAGCAAAATAATTTTTAAATGTGTGAATAGTGTCGTGGGACCCATGAACAGTGTATGAACAGTATGTGAACAGTATTTTTTGTCCCCTACACAGTGATTTTACTGTTCACTGCAGAGCAAAAAAAAAAAAAAAAGGCATGAAAACGCAGGGCTGAAACGCAACTTTCAGCCCTGCCCAAACGCTCACGTAATGTTCCATAATTCCGGGACAAAAGCTGCATAAATGCAATGAGTGTACCTTTGATTCTTAAAATCTTTCACGACCTTACAGAACATGTCATATTTCTCTCTTTGGTCTCGAAACGTTTCCATCACTTCCTTGAGATAGTTCAAGCCGTCATTTGCTGTTACTTTCCCCAGAGTACCACCACCATCTACTGGGGCTTGGGATTGCGCATAGCTTCAAATCCACAAATATACATATAATTACACATCATCCCAAACTATTACATTTATAGTACAGTTTTTCCATAAACACAGAATATTCATACAATCAATGTGATCTCTATGAGAGTACAGCTTATAACTTGCTGATACCCAGTCAATTTTAACAGCATACTGAGTCCCAGTGTTCAAATTTCTCATCAGTGGCATTGCCTGCTCTCCTTTACTTGGAGAACTAAGATTCGAATCCCTCTCTCCATTAATTGTTGTAATCTTCAAATTATCAACCAAAAAATAAAAATCCCACAAAAGGAAAAAATTCCAAGCATTCATATGTCAAAGTCACTTGAAAAATCCTCACGTTAAAACTTGCCTAAAATTAAATTTCAATTAAAAAAAGCAGAACCCATTATGAAGCCAGTCAAGAGCATGATTCCAAAAATTCAGCAAATTCCATCATACAGAAAAATATCAAGCAAAAGCATTAGAGAGGTTAATTGAGAAAGCAAAAAACAAACCTTACTCAGAAAGATTTTCTAGGAAACCAAACAGAACTTAAGGAATTGAAAATTCTATTTAAAAAACAAATAAATGTAAAGAGAAAAGCGTACAGAGAAAGAAACTTACAAATCACAACGCGAAGAAGCAGACAGCTGCTTAGATTGCGAAGAGCTACCACTGTCTCCTAATCTCTTCATTTCCAAACTAATCCACCTCAAAAGTCTCAAATCACTAAACACCCCCCTCACCCTCCATCCCCCCCAAAAAAAAGACCAGTAAGAATTTGAGAATTTACAAAAAAGAAGAGTTTTATCAGACTAAAGATACCACAAGAACGATATTGCAATAGTTTATCAACATGAGTCTTGATTCTTGAATAATAAGCAGTGAAAGCAAATTTGTGTGCAAAGAAGGATAAGAAAAAAAGAAACCAAAGAAAATATTGAAAAAGAAAACCGGCCCTTGAAAATTGGAGAACACCAGCTTTTCTTGTTTTCTTTTGGATAGGAGTATTAGGAGAGAAGATTAGTCACTACTAATTATATATTTAGATAAGAGATGTAAGCACTGGAAAAAAAAAAAAAAAATTGAGTGTGAAATGTTGCATTTGGAAATTCATTTTCGTTTTTGGTTAACATTTTTCTAACCAAATCAAAACCCGAAATTTAGAAACAAAAAATAAACATGTAAGTAAAAATTCTCTCTCTCTCTCTCTCAATACAGAAGTGTTCCGTTTTCTATTATTGTTTTCCCTCTCATCCTAACTATCAAATTATCAAAACGGTTTTGCAACAATTTTTACAGGATTTAATTTGTTATCTTCCAAAAGTTTTAAGTTTTCATTTTATATATACTTTTACGACTATCGTTTAATTTAGACCACCATTAAACTATAGAATTTAAAGAGAACTTCTCCCTTTATTTTAACAGAAAAATTAGGTACAGTTTCTTAAGGTTATGTAGTTGTGTTTGATTTAATTTAGTTGGACTGGGGAAGTGATTTGCGTGTGACCTACTGAGAAGAAAGAGTAATACACTGGCCATTGCAAAATAATTCTTTAAATGTGAAATCCTTGGGGGTGTCTTCTCATATTCTGTTTCCTTGTTTGTTCTAACGTGGCATTTGGTCTTTTGGGATTAGGGATGACAACGATGCAGCGTTTGAACACAAGTGCCTTATCCCTATCCCGTCTCCTCTTTGGGACAAGAAAAATTTGTGTGGAATAGACTCAGGTAAAATTGAAAAATAAATGAGAAGGGTGACTAAGTGATGTGGCATTTAATTAGTTACTTCTGAAATAAAAAATCAAATAAATTTAGATGTGTGATGTAGAGAGGACCGATGCTTAATTCGTTACTTCTTAGTTACGATCTCAGAGATTAATTTTATTTATTACTTTTTAAAATTTTAGAATTTAATTTGTTACTCTTTAAACAACATGGTTTTATTTATTACACCCCTAAAGTTTCTCACAACTCTCTCTCCCCCCCCCCCCCCCCCCCCCCCCTCTAAAGTTAAACTGCTTTCATTTTCCTTTTGATAACTCAATAAATAGGGGTGTGGATTTGAGCAATGAACATTTTAACATCAAGAGGTGCCAATTAAATTATTGACCCAAAACATAATTACAAAGTTCGCGTTTAACCCAATCCTCCCCCCGGATCATTGGAATTTTTTTATTGCTTTGTCATTGTCCAGCTCTGGCTGGTAAGCACTATTAACATTGGAAGTAATGATAGAATGCTGAAAGAAATAGATTTATTGGCATACCATTTCTCTGCTGAAACAGGTTCAGTTTTAGGAAGAAATCTAGTGAACTCATCAATTAAATCAGCATGACCATTAAGAAGAATGGAAATCTGAAAATTGTAAATTGAAAACCTCTTAAGATTACTGAAAATTACATAAACAAGAAAACCTTCCAAAACAAGAGCAGTGAAACAAACAGAATCATAGCATATATTTACCTGATTGTGGACGGTATTTATGTCCTTGTGCCCCTCCCGAAACTCATTTAGAATGTCTAAGATTATCATACAAACAGTTAAATCATTTTGAAAGCGTTCCTGTAGGATCAAAAGTCATCATTAAAACGCTAGGAATAAACATTTGCAGTTGAAATTCAACAGAGCAAAACAATAATTTCACCTTTATCATAATTATAGCTCTCCAAAATTCACTAATGTCAAGGGCCTTTGGCAAGAAGATGTTAAACCCAGAAATCAAGTTATTATGCCCTTCAAATAATTTCTTCACTTTGGCAATGACTCTAGAAGCATCAGTTCTGGAAGAACAAACAATGGCATAATCCGTTAGGTTTTAGATGCAATGTCCATTAATCCAAGACAAAATCTTCATACTTGCAATTACTGTACCTTCGAGCAAAAAAAAATTTCATGACCATAAGGAACATCTCATATTTCTCTCTTTGGTCTTGAAGCGTTTCCTTCACTACCTTGAGATAGGTTAAGCCATCATTTTCTGTTTGATCACTGCCTCCTCTGCCTCCACTACATCTGTAGTACAAATATTCCATAAACATAACATATTCATACTAAACATGTGATCTCTATGAGAGTACAAAAGTTTATAACTTGCTGATGCCCAGTCAATATTAACAGCAAACTGATTCCCCGGATTCAAATTTCTCATTAGTGGCATTGCTTGCTCTCCTTTACTTGGAGATATAAGATTCGAATCCCTCCCTCCATTGTTGTAATCTTTAATTTATCAAAAAAAAAAAAAAAAAAAACCCACAAAAGGAAAAACTTCCAAGCTTTCATATCATTACAAAAATTTAAATTCCAATTACAGAAAACAGAACCCATTACAAAACCAAGCAAAAGCATTACAAAGGTTAAACGAAAAGGCAAAAAACTAAACTTACAAACAGAACTTAAGGAATAAAAAATTCTACCTAAAAAAATAAATGTAAAAAAAAAAACAAAAAAGAGAAAAGCATACAAAGAAAGAAACTTACGAGTCTCCACGTGAAAAACCAGACTGCGAAGAGCTACCATCGTCTCTTAATCTCTTCATTTCCAAGCTAATCCTCCACGAAATTCTCAAATCTCAAGTCACTAACCAAGAAAAAAAGAAACGGAGAAACGTAAATTAAGAGACCCGATAAGAATTTGGGAATTCATAATAAGAACTACAAGAAGCATGTATCTTCCATGAAAGAAAAAAGAGTTTCAGGGGATGTAGCAGAGTTGAATGACATGTCTCTTCAGTAAGAAGCAGTTAAAGCAAACTTGTTTGCCCAAGAAGGATAAGAAAGAAAGAAAGAAAGGAAGAAACCAAATAAAACCAGCTCTTGCAAATTGCAGAACATCAGGAAAGAAAAGAAAAGTGATGCAAGAAACTATAGTGTAAGCACTGGAAATTGATTTTGGGAGTGAAATCTTGCTGTTGGAAATTTAGAGAAACAAACAGAAAAAGAAGCAAAACTTACAGGCTTTACTTCTTGTTTGCACCAACACTTCTCTCTTTGTCTCTCTTTCTTGCTCTCTTCTCCACACGGTTTTTTTTTTTTTCCTCCCATTTTGATGTTAACGTCTACTTATATGAACCCACTTGGGGTCTAGACCCGTTAGGATGCTTATCGCTGACAACACTTGCCACGTATAATATATATTATTTACTTAGGACAATTATTAGTCTTTGAGCACGCACTCATGCATGAACTCAAATTTTCTTTTATTTTTTTAGGTAAAGGTTAATAATTTGCATTTATTATAATTTAAAAATATATATTTTTATTTTTCAAACAAATAAAAAAGATAAAATTTAGAGATAAACAGTAACTGTAATTTCTTTTTTGAACGTGAAGGGAAAAAAATCCTAAATTTTAGGAGTTCTCTTTTTGAATTCAAAAAGAAATTTGTTTTTTAACATTTATGACCATATTTCTAAATGAAGTTATCCTTCATTAATGAGGATATTTTTGAACTATATAAAAGTTTAATTGAAATAGAGAAATCGTTGATTAAGAAAGAGGGAAATCCTCTTATATATAGCATAGATTAAGCCAAATGATATAAATTGTTGATTTTTTTTAGAAACTATAAATGGTTTTGTTGATTTTTTTTAGAAACTATAAATGGTTTTGTGGAGACTATTTTTGCCTCAGCTCGGCCAATAACTTTCTTGTGATCAAGACTGATGGTACACTACTCTCTTAATTTCACAGCTTATAAGGCAGCAAGTGAAGGGGTTTTATTTCGATGTGGGATTCTAAGCCAAAATCGGTTACAAACAAGTTATTGGCCGAGCTGAGGCAAAAATAGTCTCCACAGGTTTAATTCAATATAGTGTTTTAAAAAAGAAATCATTATTAAGTGATTAGATTGGTTAGTTAGAACTTTCTCAAAAAGAAAGAAAGAAAGATTGGTTAGTTAGAAAAAAAAGATATTTAAATTTGGGGGTTTCTCTTCTATTATAGGGAAAAGTTAACGAATGCTTTAAGAACATTGGTTTAGAAAATATTTTTAGAAATTTTTTATGGAAAAAAAACAATTAATTTTTATGATAGTTTTTTTTTTTTTTTTTTAAATTTTCTATAAAAGTGGTGTTAAAACATTTTAAAATAGTTTATTAACAATTAATATGATTACATATTTTGAAAATTTAACTATTGGATAATATGTTTTTTATGTTACTAACAACTATATCAAATTCCGTGCTAATTAGATGTTAATTACTATTCGATCCATAAACTTATTACAATGAATTATATGATTAATTTTGTTGATAGAATGCTGTCTGACTTGGTGATTGCGAAAAGAGTCAATGCGTTAGCTACAATCCGAGTATTTTTGTAGTTTTAATGTTCCTCCTTCTGTAGAACTGTACTACTTGTTTATACTATTCGATCCATAAACTTATTACAATGAATTATATGATTAATTTTGTTGATAGAATGCTGTCTGACTTGGTGATTGCGAAAAGAGTCAATGCGTTAGCTACAATCCGAGTATTTTTGTAGTTTTAATGTTCCTCCTTCTGTAGAACTGTACTACTTGTTTATACTACTTTATAAGCTATTTACTACCATGATGCCTCTGTTCTTTAGTATGAATGAATCAAAAAAATTTGAACAGATCTCTACAAGTGCGGTAGTTTCTTTGGCAAGGGACCCATATGTCATTGCAATGGACGCCTTTAGGGTTTTGTTTTGTTTTTTTTTTTGAGAAGGCTGGACATTTGTTAATGGACTATTTTAGAAAAATTTTAATACCACTTTCATAAGAAACATAAAAAGCCGTAAAAAATATCAATTGTTTTTTTTTTTCCTTTTCCCATAAAAAAGTTTTAAAAAAATTTCTTAAATAAATGCTTTTAGAACACCCTTTAATTTTTCCAATATTAAAAAGGATAATTATTGGAGCACACATGTTAAAAAAGATAATTACTAGTGCACACACATTAGTGTACACATAGTATACACAAGTCATGATTGCCTTGTAAATTGTAACTTGTGCATGCTATGAGTATACTAGAGTGTGTTTAATAGACACCACTTTATAAAATTCATTAAGTTTACTATTTTTTTTTGTTAAGTCTAATAGAATTTAGCATTGAAGACTAATTTTTGAGAGGGGTGAATTGGCATTTTAATGCTAAATTCCTTCATATATAATATAAAAAAAGGCATAAGGGTGACATTAAAACATAATTATAATTTTATGGGGTAAATCATGTGTTTTGATAGTTCAGAAGGTTAAGTGTAATTAGGGTGAAAAATTAGAGTGAAAGAGTAATTTGCCCCAAAAATAAATAAGTGTTTCAATGGCTATACCATTTGTCATAACTTTTACCGCAACTTGCTAAAGTGGTTGATTGTGAGTGGTGGACAATTACTAACACATGGACCCTTATTTTTCACTACTCACTTTGGACCACGTCAAAGTTATGTCCCTATAACTTTTCAAAATTAAAAGCATAGCTATTTTATAAAAAAGAAAAGAAAAAACCTTCTTTAAGTAACAACAATTTTCACAACTATAGATGTGACAAGTTGTTAATGATAGATAATAAAAAGATACTAATAATTGGCTAAGATAAAAACCAGTAAGAAGTTGAAACTCATTTGTGAAAGATATTGTAAAAATTGTTCTTTTTAGAGTTATTTATGAAACAATATGTATGTCATTAGATTTATTGTATTTCCAAAGTCAAAAACACAAACAATTAAGTTATTGACCCAAAATGCTAACAAAAAGTTTGTGTTTATCCCAAACATGCCCCCGGTGAGCATTGGAACATAGTAGTTAAGGAAAAAAAATTCAATAAAGTACCAGAATTCAAACATAGAAAAATTATATTGAAATTTGATTGCAGGTAATTTTTCATTGCTTTGTCATCATCCAGCTCAAGATGGTCAACAATAAGATCACAATTAAAACAGAAAGTAACGATGCTAAAAGAAAATGATTTTTTGACTTACCTTCTATATATATCTAAAAGTTGAAGCATAGCATTTATTGTTGTTACACTCTGATTAAGTTACCTCGGCAGCCACATTATTATCCTTTTTTATTTTTCCTATATATTTTTTAAAACATTTTCTCATTTAATAAGGTAACTTAAAAAATCCATTATTTAAAAATTAAAATATCTTTTAATCATTATTTTTATTATTAATTTTCCAAAACTCTCCCTCCCTTTTACCTCTTCATCTCCCCACTACTTTTTACCTTAATATCATTCATTCTCTACCCTTTTATCTTCCTTTATTTTGACTCTTCTTATTCTTAATATATTACTATAAATTTGACATTTTCTTCTTAATTTTATGCATAGTTTTCTCACACAAAAAGGCTACTTCTCTCTCTCTCTCTCTCTCTCTCTCTCTCAATTTGTTTTTCATTTTTTTTATTGCATCCATACATAAGTTGATGAATTTTTGTGTTGTGCGCGCTAGAAATGAAACTGTTGGGCTTAGCCTCACAACTTATTTGTAATGTGGGTTTAGGATTTCCTACTTTGGGTTGTTCTCGGCACAAAGACTCAACAAAGCTGCTCCTCTCTCTCTCCTAAATCACTCTTTTCTCTACTCTCTGTTTTCTTGAGAATCTTTCAACAACCTTTTCCTTTCCCCAACTTCTCATATTTATAGCTCTAGATTAGTAGAAAGATCATGATTACGCCATAGTTAGTGCAATTGTAAGTCCAATATCATCAGTTGTAAGTGGATGGTTAGGTGGGAGTGGAATGTGATGAAAGTGGTCTTAGAACTTGGTTCCAAATCCAACAGGCATGCCCGACAATGGCGTTTCCTGGGCACTGCCGGGTATGCTAGGAATGGTGGGTTTGGACATTATTCTTTCTCTAGTGTTCGGGAATGATTTGCCGAGCAAGGGTCAAGTGGCAAAATTTGGGCTTGCAGTTTGTGTCGGTTCATGCTAGAGTTTTAGTTAGAAAGAGATTATGGCTATGGGCCACATTATTGGGCCAAAACTCAAGGCCCAAATGGATCTGGGTACCTTGGTGCCGTACATTAGCCCCCCCCTTAATTCATGCCCGGCTACCGGGAAGAATCAAGGAATCCAAAAGGCACTTATGTTTGAGTAGGTTAGCAGGTGGAAGTATAGGCGGTCTTAGAAATCCATTAACGCACTCTCAAAAGGCATGCTGTTCCGGGTCATTTGGTTCGGCCGTCATCATTGCCTGACGATTCGTGAACCGAGGCAGTGCGTGTGTCAATTGGCATAGGCATCCGCAAAGTTTCTTCGCTAATTGTGCGCCATTATGGTTGATTGGACTTTGCTCGTTCCCCTTCGGCCTCTATAAATAGCCCATCACAAATCATTTTTCACTTTTTCACTCTCCACTCTTTGAATTTTCTCTCTGCCGAGCATTCATCTGTGCACTTATTCATCAGTCTAGAGCCTCCTTCTTCCTTAGAGCCCAAAGTAAGTTTTCTACCTCTCCCTTTTACTTCAACTTTTAAACACTGCAGCATCTTTAGCCACATTTAGGCAGAAGTTTGACATTCCTCATGACGTGGAAGTGGCATATTGCCACGAGAGCAAGATTGCTCTCCATAGAGGGGGACATATTGCTTTCTTTCCCTTGATGGCAATTCTAGAGGGTGGAGTTAGGTTTCCCGTGGATCCTCTCTTACTCGATACACTTAGGTATTACGGGCTTTGCCCCGACCAACTTCCCCCCAATTTTTACCGGGTAGTTAGTTGTGTCAGTAGGTTGAACCATACATTCGGTTTGCAATTAAACCACCATGATAAAAACCACATGTACAGTCTACGTGGGAATAAAAGTACAAACTATTACTTAAAGGTTAAAGATACACGGGTACGGCTGATATCATGCCTACATGATTCTAATAGGAATTCAACTGAGGAGTTCGTCCGAGTGCGTGACAATGGGTTTGCCGGAGAAATCTCCTACCCCTTCTCATAGCGTGAAGTGGGTTTGTATTGATTTCTAACTTAACCATTTTTTCATTTATGGTTGTTTTATTTAACTGGATACTGACGCCGTACTTCTTCTTATTATACATATATTGATTTATTTCTTTTGTAGACGGTAAAGTGTTTAACCCGGACATCAGGGTAGTCCATGTCGAGGACCTGAACTTTGTACTCCAATCCGAGATATATGTTCATTGGGATGGGTAGCTCCGAGCATCCCATCTAATTCTCGAAGTTGAACCTGTCTACTCTACCTGGCAATCCTTCAAGCAAGCGCTTTTGGTTGACAGCCCCCTCTTATCATACATTGACGTTCGGCACGCAAATTTTCTTCCGCGGAAATTTACAGTGGGAGAAGCTCAGGAGCTGGGTAGGTGATATACTTATTCGGACGAACTCGCACCATTGCGGGACGAGTCGGTTGAGCGCATGTCCCGACGTCTCTAAGAACTTGCTCACGCACTTGTTCAAGAAGAAGCTCCCGTCCAAGAGGAACCCGCACAACCCGAAGAACCCACTGAACCTGAGGCTCTCGCGAAGGAAACCGAGCAACTTGCCGTTGATATTATTGACCTTTCTGATACCGAACCTTATCGTAGTGAAGATATGGTGACCCGAAAAACCATGACCATAGACCGTTTCATGCCCGGCGTGAGGCAGGCCACAACAGCAACTGCCTCAAGGCCAAGGTCAAATGCCTCCCCCCTTACCTCCTCCCCAAACCGGATGAACTTGAAAGAGGCAACGCATTGCCAGGGTCGGCTCAACGAATTTGGGGGCCCTAGGCGAAAGTTTTAAACGGGGCCTTTTATTATAAATTAATATATATTTTTTCAATTAAAATTTATTTTTCTTGCTTTTTGAGAGGCAAAATTACTAATTAAATTTTTGCATTCAAGTTCCGCTAACATTTCATTTTCAATTGATAATATAGCTAATCCACTTAATCTTTCCTCTGACATAGTTGATCTTAAATATGATTTTATTAATTTTAATTTTGAAAAACTTCTTTCTGCGGAAGCAACTGTAATAGGTATAGTTAGTAATATTCTGAAAGCAATACATGTATTTGGAAAAGATTCTAGCCTCTTTATATAATTTAGTACATTAATTGGAGAGTTATCATTTATTTGCAAAAATTCTTTTAAAACTTTTAGTTCTGAATATAAATCTAAGCCATCAATATCAGAATAAGTTTCATGTGTGAGAAAACATTCAAGATTAGGACAATTTTTTTTCAAACTATCATTATCTAGTGATTTTAGTTTTTCAAAATTAAATAAAAAACCAAAAATATTTTCATATATTTGAAATTGTTCAAACCTACTTTCAATTGAAAAAATAGCTTGATCTACTATATATAAAAAATAATTAATTCTAAAATATTCTTCGGCGGATTGTGTTGTCTCATCATTGACATTCTCATCAAATTGTTTCTTCCTACGAATTATATGTTTTTCACGAAATATAGGCTCTATTTCCATTTTGCTTGCAATTTCTTTAGATGAATTCATAGCAGATGTAAATCCATCTTCTCTATATTTTTTAAAAAAAGACATGAGACCTTTTAATTGATCTATAGCAATATCAATATGCATGTCTTTCGATTGTAAATTTTTACTAACAGAATTAACAGCAAATAATATATCATACCAAATAGTCACAGATAGCAAAAACTCAAAACTTTCAATCTCATATGTTGCTAAACAATCAGCTTCACTTTTTGTTTTGGGATTTTCACTTGTTTTTGCCAATTGTAACAAAGCATCTCTTATTTCTAGAACTTGAAATTTTATTGCTTTCACACTTTCAATTCGACTTTCCCAACGTGTTTGTGACAATGGCTTAAGAGTTAAACCTGTCACATTATCTTGTAAAATTTTCCATTGTTTTGTGGAAGAAGAAAATAGTGTGTATATTCGTTGTACTACTCCAAAAAAAGAAATAGCTTTAGGACAAGAATTAGCCATATCACATAGGACAAGGTTGAGATTATGACAACCACATGGTGTGTAAAATGCTTTAGGATTTATATCAAGAATTCTTTTTTGTACCCCTTGTTTTTTCCCTTTCATATTAGACCCATGATCATATCCTTGTCCACGTACATCATTAATATCAAGTTCAAGATTTTTTATTGCATTTATAATTTCATTAAAAAGACCTTTTCCAGAAGTATCATCTACCTTTAAAAATTCCACAAAATGTTCTTCTATTTTTATCGAACTTATTGAAATATCCACACATCTTAGTATGAGAGTCATTTGTTCTTGATGACTTACATCGGGGGTACAATCAAGTATACTTGAAAAGTATTTTGCTTCTTTAATCTTTTTTATAATTTTACTTTTAATTTCATTTGCTAATAATTGTATCACTTCATTTTGTATATTATGTCCAAGATAATGATTATGGATTGCACCATTTTGAATACGTTGAACATGTTCTTGCATTATTGGATCAAATTCTGCAATCATTTCAATTATACTTAAAAAATTTCCGTTATTTTCTTGATAGATCTTTTCGTTTTTTCCTCGGAATGTCAAATTATTTTTACCAAGATTTTTTACCACCGCTATTATTCTTAATAACACTTTTTTTCCAATGATCTTTCTCTTTCTTAATTTGTTCTTGGACATTTTTATCAATTGTTTTATTCTTCAATAATCTTAGTTCTAAATCAATCCAAGTATTCATATTAGTAATATGCTCATTAGTTGTTTCGTGATTTTTAAGAATAGAACTAATATTTTTCCAATCCTTAGTTCCTCCATTAGCTAGTTGATTTGTATTAGATTTTGAATTAAACAACTTGCAACAAAAACAAAATACTTTATCTAGGTCTTTCGAATGCACTAACCATTTTCTATCATGTTTCTCTCCATTTGGTAATTTTCGAATATAATGCGTAGTAGAAAAATGTCTAGAGTTCTTATCTATAGGAAAGTTTAGATCATCAACTTTTATTGGACCATTTTCTACTAACAAATCTCTTAATTTTATATCAATAGTTTTCCATTGACTTGGATCAAAAATATTTGTAGGAATATAATTAGGTTGATCATTAATATTTTCACTCTCCTCTAAATTATTTTGAGCTTCATTATCAAGAATGGTGACATTACATGTTTGAACATTATCATGACCACCTTCATTATTATCATTTTGTTGTATATTTTCATTATCTTCTAACTCTTTTTGATGAATTTCTTCTTCATTTATGAAACTTTCACTCAAATTTTTTGCAAGATTTTGTTTTTTACTAGTAATAAATTTGTCCATAGCTCCTTTTTGAGATTCAATTAGTTCTTCTCTTTGTCTTTTCTTTTTTAGTTTTTCATATCCGGATGGATATTTTCTAGTAGACATTTGTAATTAAAAAATATTTACGAATAAATGAAATACAATCTATAATAAAAAAAAATTACAATTTAACTAGAATAATATAAATTTAACGTATAAAACAATAGAACCTGGTTTATAAAAAGCACAATTGTAGCTTTACTTAATATGATCACTTTACACTTTAAACCTGCACAAAAAAATTAAAATTAATATTAATACAAAATAAATTATTCTAAATTTTTAATTTTGTTATCAATACTCTTCACTAACAAAATATGTAGAACTCAACTTGATTCACTCATTCACTAATACTAAAAGTTCATCACGGCATCACACTAAAAAAATCTGATTTCTTAAAAAAAAAAAAAAAATCAAAAATCAAAAAGCAAAAGGCAAAACGTGTAAGGCTTTCTCTAGAAGCCACAGCCACTAAAGCTCTTTTTCACTTTTTGTAAAGTGAAATCAAGGGTCCGGATGATGCTTCTAGAGATATCTTAAGGGTCTGGATCATAGAGAAATCTATTTCTCTTTTTCACTTTTTGTAAAGGCAAATCCTTTAGTCTCTGTGTTTGTTCTCTTGCCGCAACTGCTTGTGCTCTTTACTCAGCAACAATGAGCAATAGCAGAGCTGAGCAAACTCCTCTTCAACCAAAAAAAAAAAAAAAACCCAGCAAACTATGAAGAAGATGAAAGAGGCAAAGGAGGAGAAAACAAAAAATGAACCTGAAATGAAGATCTGTGAACACATCAAGTCTATTGCCAACACCAATTGATGAGTAAGTCAACAAAAAAAAAAGAGTTTTTTGTTTTTTTGAATCAAGATGGAGACTAGAGAGAGTCAGAGAGTGGGCGATTTTTTTCTTCTTTCTGCCTTTTGTAATATTTTCTTCTACAAGCTAAAGATTATTGCTTTTTGTAATCTTTTCTTCTGCAAGTTAAAGATTTGATGATGGGATTTCATGTCACTTCAATGTAAGTAACGGGCAATTTTTTTTTTTTTTTCAAGATAAGAAACGGGTGTTTTGTGATCTTTTCTTCTGCAAACTAAAGATATGGTGATTGCATTGTCACTTCAGTGAGAAACGACCCCCTTTTTCTTTTTTCCTCCTCAAATGAGAAACGGGCCTCTTTTCTTCTGCAACCTAAAGATATGGTGACTTAAATGTGAGAAACGGTTTTTTTTTTTTCTTCTTCAGATGAGAACACAATATTATATGCTATGTTTTTTTTTTTTTTTTTTTTTTTCATCAGATGAGAACACAATATTATATACTATATATATATATATATATATATTTTTTTTTTTTTTTTTTCAGATGAGAACACAATATTATATACTATATTATTACTACTTGGGGGCCCTATTACAAGTGGGGGCCTTAGGCGGCCGCCTAAGTCGCCTATAGGTTCAGCCGGCCCTACGCGTTGCCGAGCATACTTCTACTGGTTTGGGAGATACAGTGACCCGGACTCCCCCCCGGCCATCCGGCTGTATTGTCATTCAAGAGCTGCAAATCCAGGTCGGGGTGAGCATGGCGTCCTTTTCACAAGCAGCGCAGGCGTGGCAGCTCAAGTTTCAATTAGACGACAAGCCACTCCCCGCGAGCGCTTGTGTATGGGTTTGGGATAAAGGTGAAGGGGGTCGTGTTGCCCAAAGTCTGGCGCACGGCCTCCTTTTGCCTGAGGACATGCACGCTTTTGAAAAAGGGACAGAGGAATCTATGGGGAGAAGGCTGCAGTGGCACACTATTGTGGTAATCCTTCATTTACTGATTCTTTACTAACCCTTACACGTATTTGTTATTTTTCATTTATTTTTCCCTTCATTGTCGTACTAATTCTTGTTGTTTCATTAGGCTGCTCAACTGGCCCACATCTTTAATGGGCGTGTAAAGGAACTTGCCGAGGATGCTGACCGGGAGAAGGCTGCTAGGGAAACGGTTGTTAAAACAGCTGAGGAGAAAATAAAGGCTACTGATACTGCCAAGGAGAATGCTGCTGCCGCAGAGAAGGCTAGGGCGCTAGCGGAGAAAAGGTCCGCGGAACTCTTGGCGAAGCAAAATGAGACGGATCTTAAGTTAGTTGAGACAGTAAGTCTGAATACTGCTCAAGCCAAGGAACTTGCTGACCTGAGAGCAGCTTTGGAGGCTTGTAAGGAAATATGGTACAACGAAGGATTCATAGATGCCGAGAATTCCACGGAGCCGGTTGTGAATCAGGCTAGGAGGTTGAGTTTTTAGGCCAGTTGGTTTGCTGCTTTGCAAGCCTTGGGGGTCCTTGAAGATTCTCCTCTAAGGGATCCCGGCCAAATACCATTCCCAAGCTCAACTCTAGCCGTGTAGAACCCCCTGGTGCTTATTGACGAGGAAGAAACGGCGAGCATGAAGGAATTGGTGGAACAAATTGACGCTCATGTGGAGTTGGATGACATGGAAGCCATCAATATCCCCTGTGCTGGTGATCAGCCCGGAGGGGACCTGCTTTCTCTCGTAACCAACCAGCAGCAGACCGAGACAGCTGCCCGACAAAACTTGCCGACCCAAGGACTTGACTGCCGAACCGAATCCTTACTGCTTATATTTATTTTTCTTATCTTTTGATATTCTATCATTCTTAGTTAATTTACCTATGTCACCAGGTTGTGGTGACTAAACAATTACTTTGTTTTCCGGATATAACTTATATGGAGTCATCGGGTTTGGTGATGAAACATTGGTTTTATTTTTTTGTTGACTTTGTTGGAATAATGATTTATCTGCCGAATATTTGCTTCGATCATACTCATGAATGCTTAGCTACCGCTTTGTTCTTTTTTTTTTTTTTTTTTTTTTTTTGTTATTACCCTTTTTCTTTTTGCATGTATGGTCGGGGATGGTTTGTAAGGTGGAATAAATCAAGCTCTCAAATATTGGAAATCTTATTCAACACATGTTTGCCTTCTTAGGAAGATGTATGGTAGGCTTCCACCTTCCCGGGAAGTAAGTTTCTGTCCTTAGGATATTTTTTAGTGTAAGGTTTTCACCTGCTCGGTGATAGTATTTGAACCGAGAATCAGACTTCTGTCCTTATGATTTTTTAATAAAAGGATTTCACATGTTCGATGATAGTGATTGAATCGAGAATCAAGTTTCTATCATTAGGATATTTTTTAGTGTAAGGTTTTCACCTGCTCGGTGATAGTATTCGAACTGGGAATCAGGCTTCTGTCCTTAGGATTTTTTAATAAAAGGATTCCACCTGTTCGATGATAGTAATCGAACCGGGAATCAGGTTTCTATCCTTAGGATATTTTTCTAATATAAGATTTCCACCTGCTCGGTGATAGTAATCGAACTGAGAATCAGGCTTCTGTCTTTAGGATTTTTTTTTAATAAAAGGATTTCACCTGTTCAGTGATAGTGATCGAGCCAAGAATCAGGCTTCTGTCCTTAGATTTTTTTTTTTTTTAATAAAAGGATTCCACCTACTTGATGATAGTAATCGAACCAGGAATTAGGCTTCTGTCCTTAGGATTTTTATTTTATTTTTTTATTTTATATATATATATATATATTAATAAAAGGATTCCACCTGTTCGATGATAGTGATAAAGCCAGAAATCAGACTTCTGCCCTTAGAATTTTTTTTTTATTTAATAAAAGGATTCCACCTGTACAGTGATAGTGATCGAGTTTGGAATCAGGCTTTTGTCCTTATAATTTTTTTTTAATAAAAGGATTTCACCTGCTCGGTGATAGTAATTAAACCGGGAATCAGACTTCTGTCCTTAGGATTTTTTTTTAATAAAAGAATTCCACCTGCTCGGTGATAGTAATCAAACCGGGAATCAGGCTTCTGTCCTTAGGATTTTTTTTTAGTTTCCCCTATACACATTATCTGGCAATACTAAATAAGTAATGCTAATATTGAATACAACTGCAACGAGAAACCTCATCATCACATAAGCTAACGTGATGTACATATTCGAACTTACATTTCCATGCACGGATAGTCAGTGAAAAAACTTCTTAAAATTGTGGACATTCCATAGCTGGGGAAGTGGCCTCTCGTTAAGGTCTTCTAAATAGTACGCTCTCGCGCTCACAATGGCAGTAACTCTGTATGGTCACTCCCAAGCTTGGGCTAACTTCCTGGCATTTGTATCTCGCATATTTCCCACGGCTTTCCTCAGCACCAAGTCTCCTGCATTGAATTCCCTAGCCTTTACATCTCGGTTGTATCGTTGGGCAAGTTTCTACTGATACTCTGTCAGTCATATAGTTGTTGCTTCTCTGCACTCATCCAACCAATCCAGGCATTCTACCATTAACTCATTGTTTTGGACGGGGTCAAATCCTGCAACTCGTGCACTGCATAAGTTCACCTCGGCCAGTATCACGACTTCTGCTCCATACGTTAAGGAGAACGGAGTATCCCCTGTGGACCTTCTAGGGGTTGTACGGGAAGCCCACAAAATGTTAGGTAGCTCTTTAGCCCACCTTCCCTTTGCCCCATCTAATCTTCTCTTCAACCCGTTCACGATTGCCTTGTTGGTCATTTCAGCTTGGCCGTTGCTTTGCAGATACACTGGAGTGGAATACCTGTTCTTAATGCCGAGATTGCCACAAAAGGCGCGAAAAGCTTTGCTGTCAAACTATAGCCCGTTGTCTGATATCAGCAAGTCCGGCACCCCAAATCTCGTGACTATGTTTTTCCACACAAAGTTCTTGACGACTACATCCCGAATATTAGCTAAAGCCTCGGCTTCTGCCCATTTCGTGAAGTAATCAACTGCCACCAACATGAACCTGCGATTGCCTGTTGCCCGGGGAAATGGATCGAGAATATCTAGCCCCCATTACGCGAACGGCCATAGACTACTGATGGGATTCAAATGACCTGATGGCTGGTGAATCAGGGGAGCGTGTTTTTGGCATTGCTCACATTTACGCACATATTCGGCTGCATCTTTCTGCATCTGCGGCCACCAAAATCCTTAGGTCATCACTCAGTGTGCTAATGAGCACCCCTTACATGATTGCCACACACCTTGTCATGCAATTCGTATAGAAGCTCATTTACTTTCTCGGGGTGTAAGCATGAAAGGTATGGTCCTCCAAAAGATCTCTAGTATAACTTGCGATCTGCTGACAGCCAATATCGAGGAGCCACTCAACGGATCCTTTTGGCCTCTTTTTTATCATCCGAACTCTATCTTTGGCCAAGAAGTCAATGATCGGGTCCATCCAACACGGTTTGGTTGCTGAAATCATGGCGACGTCGACCCCGGTCGTAATGGCATCATCTGCCATACTAATACTTGGTTCCTTTATAAGCTCTACTTTGATAATCCAAGGCACCTTCTCGGTCATTGACGAGGCTAATGTGGATAGGGAGTCAGCGTGTCTGTTCTACGCCCAGCCAACTTGGGCCACCTTCACCATACAGAACTTGTTAATGATTTGCTTTACTGCCTGCATATAGGCTTTCATTCGAGAATCTTGAGCTTCAAAGCTACCTTGGACTTGGTAAACAACCAGCCGAGAGTCAGAGTAGATTTCTACGTCCCGGGCACCCATGTATAACACGGACCTCAATCTGGCAAGAAAAGCCTCATACTCGGCCTTGTTATTAGAGGCTTTAAATCCCAATCTAAAGGAATGCTCCAACCGTATTCCCTCCGGAGTAATTATGACGATTCTGGCACCAGCCCCCATGGCACTCGAAGCACCGTCCACAAACACTCTCCATGGGCAATTCTCTACGTGACAGATCATCTTCCCTTCGTTTTTTAGAGAAAACTCCGCAACGAAATCCGCAAGGACCTGGCCTTTTATTGAGCTTCGCGGCCTGTACCGTATGTCAAAGGAACCTAACCGGGTCCCCCATTTAGCTATTCAACCCGTGAAGTCTGACCTCTTCAACAATGACTGTAAAGGATACTCGGTCAGGACGAATACAGTATGAGCCTGAAAATAATGCAGCAGCTTCCTCATAGCGTGCACTAAGGCTAACACCAGCTTTTCCAAGGGTAGGTATCTTGTCTCGGCATCAACCAGGGTTTTGCTGATGTAATACACTAGTTGCTGTACTCCTCGGTCTCTTAACAACACGACACTCACGACATGATCGGACACTGAGAGGTACATGAACAAATCCTCCCTAGAATCCGGGGCCGTTAACATGGGTGCTTGCATTAGATAATCTTTCAAATCTCGAAAGGCTCTGTCACACTCCTCATTCCACTGAAATCCCTTCCACTTCTTCAAAAGCTGATAGAATGGTCTACATCGATTAGCAAATTTGGAAATGAACCGGTTAAGTGCGGCTAACATCTCGGTCATTACTTACACTTCTTTTGGATTGCTCGGCAGCCTGAGGCGATTCACGGCTTCGATCTGATCGGGGTTGGCCTCTATTCCCTGATTAGTGATTAGATATCCTAGGAACTTACCGGCCCCCACACCAAAAGTGCACTTCTCAGCATTTAGGCGCAATTTATGTTGCCGAAGTACCTCAAACACTCCCCGAAGATCTTCTACATATCGTGCTTCCTGTTTACTCTTTACTACCATATCGTCGATGCATACTTCTACCGTATGCCCTATTTTTTCTCGAAACATCCTCGTCATCATCCGTTGGTACGTGACTCCGGCGTTCTTCAACCCAAATGGCATCATATTATAATGATAGTTGGCATTCGAGGAGATGAATGCTGTCTTTTCTCGGTCCTTAGGCGCCAGGGCAATCTGATGATACCCCTGAAAGGCGTCCAAGAAGCTCATCCTTGGGTGTCCGTATGTCGAATCTACCAATTGGTCAATCTTCGGCATAGGGAATGGATCTTTCGGGCATGCCCGATTTAAATCCGTGAAATCCACACAAACCCTCCACTTGCCATTCTTCTTCTTCACTACCACGGTATTTGCTAGCCATTTCGGGAAGAAGATCTCCCTTATCACCCCAGCTTCCTTCAACCTTTGGACTTCCAACTTTACCGTGTCAACATATTCCTTGGCTGCTCTCCTTGGCTTCTGCTTCTTGGGGGGGGGGGGGGGGGGGGGAATGATGGGTCCACGTTAAGCTTATGGACAATGAATTCAAGGTCCACCCCAATTACTTTGTACGGACTCCATGCAAAAACATCCATGTTTCGCATAAGGAATAACAACATTTCTACCTTATCCTGGTTCTTCATGCTCATCCCTATTTGAAAATACTTATCAGTATCTGGTAAGATTTTAATCTTCATCAGCTTCTCGGTACAACTAGCCCCCACTTCTTCTCAGGGATTTTGTAATTACTATAAAGACGCCTCCTCGGTGGTTTCCTTCTGTTCGGCCTGCTTGCCCTTCCAACTGACTGCGACAACTAGGCATTGCCTAGCCACTTGCTGGTTTCCTCGTACTACAGCAACACCCTATTCGGTAGGAAATTTAACTTTCACTTGCAAGGTGGACGGAACAGCCCCTATTGTATGAATCCACGGCCTTCCCAGGATCACCGCGTATGGGGAGAATGATCTGATTACTATGAAGGTCACCATCACTTTCTTACCTTCCATATTTACAAGAAGGGAAATTTGCCCCTCGAGAATCACCTCCCTTTCATCAAACGAGACCAACGGCGTATCATATTTCGTTAGGTCCTAGTTTTTTAATCCAAGCCCTTCGAATAGGTCTAGGTACATTACGTCGACCTCGCTTCCTTGGTCTATCATCACCCTTTTCACTAAGAAGCCGCTTATCCATGCCGTTACTACCAACGCGTCATCGTGCGGTTGAATCGTTCCCTCCAGATCTTTCTCGTCGAAGGAGATAGGCACCCGACCAACTTTTATCCTCTTTTCGGGGGATTGTTCTTCCGAGCAATTTTCTTTGGGTGCCACTGTTAACACCCCTCTTTTGGTTAGAGTCGCACCCCTCGGGGCTGCATGGATGACCTCAATCACCCCTAATGGCAACGGGAGAGGGTTCCCTTTTTGCTGAGCACCATGACTAGTATCCCGGTTTCCGAAGTCTACTATGAACTCTTTCAAATATCCTGCCTTCACCAGTTGCCCAAGGTGATCTTTTAATACTGGTACTGCTCGGTGGTGTGCCCCTTATTCCTGTGGTATGTGCCATACAAATTTTGATTCCTCCGAGTTAGGTCGCCCCCCATCTTGTTCGATCACCTGAAGAACAGTTTGTTCTTGATTCGGTCTATGATCTTGTGTACCGGCTCCTTGAACGCCACGTTCACAGCCCCCTCTATTCGTGCTTCCAGTTCTTGCATCCTGAAATCCTTCCTCGATCTTAGGGGAAAAATGCTCTGTCGGGAACGATTCAGCAACGGGGCCTTGCCCTTATTCTGCAGCCGATCGTCCTCGAGGCATTTATACTCCTCAATACGCCTCATAAGTTGTCTCATATTTTTTAGAGGTCTTTTTGTCAACGACTCCCTTAGTTCAGAGTCCTCGGGCAGCTCCATCTTGAAAGTGTTTGCTGCAATCTTCTCGTTACCCCCACCAATTTCGTTGTATAGCTCCCAATACCGACCGGCATAACTCCGAAGGGTTTCGCTGACCCTCATCTTTATAGACAGTAATGCGTCCACCAGTTGTGGCATTGACTGCATGTCATAAACCGAGCACCGAATTCCTAGATCAGCTCGGCAAAACTATGAATGGAACCTTTTTGCAACCTATTAAACTATCTCAACGCCGTGGGGCCGAGACTTGAGGGAAACACCTTACATGTCAGCGCGTCATTGTGTGTGCAAAGACATCATGTGAATATAATGACTGACGTGCTCTACCGAGTCTGTTTTCCCATTGTAGGAGTTAAATGGTGACCGTGTAAATCTGCTCAGCATAGGGGCCCGTTCAATTTCGTTTAAGAACGGCGACCGAGCAGCTCTTCGTAAGGCTCGGCTCATAGCATCCATAGCGGCGTTGTAGGGCTGTCACTCCTTCGGGGAATCCGAATCTCGATCAGCATATCCGTGCGAACGTGAACGGGCATGGCGTTGACGCGACTCTCAAGAATGTAAGCGGTTCCTGCGTAGGTGCGATTCTCGAGAAAGGGAACGATCCCGGCGTTGACAGGAACCGAACCGGCTGGATTCCTCCTCACCTCGATTTCCCATGCCACCATCCCTCGTTTCTCGGTTATCTCGGTCCCTTCTCTGGCGCCAACCTCTTGCCTCTAACTCCAAATCCCTCACCAGTCCGCGCAACCGCTCCAACTCCTGGTCCCTCTCGTCAAATTGCTCGTTCCCTGAAGTGCTTGACATTGTTCGGTGAGTTTGGTCTGACCCCTTCCCAAGGCCAGACTCTTCCTCTCTTCGCTCGTTCTCCCTATCCTCGCGTCTTTTTTGTCTTCTCTCCCGTCATGTGGATTCCCGAGAAGACCCTACAGATTTGTTCTCAACGTGACCTCCCGAACGTCCTTCAGACATTTTCCCATGCGTGAGTCTCAGTCGAACCACAATTTCGTAGGATAGCCCCACGGTGGGCGCCAATTGTGCGCGCCAGAAATGAGACTGTTGGACTTAGCCTCACTTGGGCTCACAACTTATTTGTAATGTGGGTTTAAGATTTCCTACTTTGGGTTGTTCTCGGCACAGAGACTCAACGAAGTTGCTCCTCTCTCTCTTCCTGAATCACTCTTTTCTCTACTTTCTGTTTTCTTGAGAACCTTTCAACAACCTTTTCCTTTCCCCAACTTCTCATATTTATAACTTTGGATTAGTGGAGAGATCATGATTACTGCCATAGTTAGTGCAATTGTAGGTCCAATATCATCAGTTGTAAGTTGATGGTTAGGTGGGAGTGGAATGTGATGAAAGTGGCCTTGGAACTTGGTTCCAACTCCAGCAGGCATGCCCAGCAATGACATTTCCTGGGCACTGCCGGGCATGCTATGAATGGTGGGTTTGGACATTATTCTTTCTCTAGTGTTCGAGAATGATTTGCCGAGCAAGGGTCAGGTGGCAAAATTTGGGCCTGCAGTTTGTGTCGGTTCAGGCTGGGGTTTTGGATAGAAAGAGATTATGGCTATGAGCCACGTTGCTGGGCCAGAACTCAAGGCCCAAATGGATCTGGGTACGTTGGTGCCGTACATGTGTTAATTAGAGTTTTACTTTAGGTTGATGCGATTTTTGTGTTTAAAGTTATCTTTTATATTCTCTTTGATTATTAAATATTATCCTATTGCATTTTTTTTAATACATACACACGGGAAGAGGAGATAAGGTCTTAAAGAAACTTACAGTGATGTATATCCTACTGCACTATACATATGGTATATAATAATATAATGTTATTATATTATATAGAATGACTTGGATAATTTGATATTTATTGTTATATATTTTATTTTTACTCTTTTTTCTTCTTATCTTATTTTATTCAACATTTAAATTCAGTCACATCTTCCATACTTATGTAGCACAAATTAAGAAAATGGCTAAACACATGCTTGTCTTCATTTACCATACATTAGGAGAATCAAAATATTTGTGTGATAAAGGGTCATATAATTTATAATTTAGATAGCACTCTTTGAATGTGTCTAGGTCTATAGATTGAGCAATTTGTAGTCTTATAAGGCTATTGAGAATGAACTTTATGAATCAAGACTAAAAAAATATGGACTACTATATATCATTTAGATAAAAACCTTTATCATAGATATATTAATTTTTTTTGCCACAAATTTAAATCACACAAACTTAATAATTTTTATATCATGTGTTAGCATCATGTTTGCTTCTTCTTCTTCTTCTCAAAAATATTATGTATCATCTTTAAAGGATGGCAACAATATTGATCTTATGGGAAAAGTTACATAAAATATTGAGAAAAAATGTTTTATATTACAGTCTACTAAAAATGCTTTTTAAAAATTTAAACCTTTCTATTTTTCATATGACTGACGTGTTTTACAGTTATCACATGTGATAACTTAAGTTTTAATATTCTTAAGTTGTTTAGCAAAAAAGAAAAGAAAAGAAAGATTGTCACAAAACATGAGTTCATGTAAGGCCACCAAACTTGATAATTTGCAAATGATGAAACCATTTGTTACAATATTTGCACAATTATATAATTCCAGGTAAAGCAATCAAGCAAACTTTTAGTCTTCAACAAACACATATCTACCAGTGGTTAAACGTTCATCTTAAATAATTTTAATTTTTCATATAATTTTACCTCTACATATTCATCTATTTCAATTTAGATTTTTAAAAAAAAAACTTTAATTTAGATATTTATAAGTAACAATGAAATAATGATTCATGAATAATCAAAAAAAAAAAAAAAAAAAAATCATCTATACATGTTTATCTTGTGTGGTCTACTATAATTTAGATGATTATAATTTAATAATGAAGTCTATAAACAAGGTAATTAAAACAATCATATTTCTACAATTCAAAAAGTTCCCATTTCTTTTTTCAAAAAAAGGCCATTTACATTTCCTTGGAATTTTTTTATTTTATTTATTTTTTTTTTTTAACTTTGACATACCACTAACTTAACCGCATCATACATTAAAAAAAAAAAAAAAATTAATGCTCATTATTACTTTCGTTAAAATATTATAGATGTCTTAATTGATTGAGACCAAACTAGAGAAATGCCATTCATATTTCCTTGAAAATTCAGAAAGGAGAAAAAAAAAACTTTGATATACCATTAACGTAACTATATTTATAACTAATTAAGTCATCCATGATATCAATTTCTTATTGATAACCATAAAAACTACAACTAGCAAGGGAACATAAAAAGTAATAAAAAATAAATGATGGAAGAAAAAATGAAATGAAATCAAACGTCAATAGTAACCATTATTTGGAAAATAAAAAAGTGGCCAAGAGGAGTAAGAAATGACTATACAGAGGACATTGAAAACTTTATAGTGCAATAAAATCAAGCACTACATTCACTTAATTAAATCAATAATCAACAATTAAATATAATAATACAAAATTTAAGCTTTAAACTAATCAAACTCTAACTAGGGAAATTATATTTCTCATTATAACTAAAAATGAGATGTTTTTCGGTAATTTAGAAATTATATTGAAATAAAGTTGAAAAATTTTATAATCTCATTTTTTGACATTTCATTAAACCTTCTCTATATATACCATGACTTAAAAAAATCTAATGAAAAATTTTACCTCTTATTTAATGTTTATGTTATGCAAATTATCAACCAATAAATATATGATAATGGTAAGAAACGATATAAACAAGATTATAAAAAATATGATAAAAATATATATATATATATATATTTAAATCTTTACAAAGTCTAAGGACTAAAATATTATTTTACCTAAAAATTATCATGCGGAACGCATGAGTCAACGACTAGTTATGAATAAAATGAAGAAATGGAACATGATCTTGTGTGCATTTCAGGTTACTTTTTTTTCCTCCTTGAATTTGACAATGTATCGAGTGTCATTTAAATCATGTTATCCATCCATGAAATGGATGGATTCCAAATGGAGAGTATCCGAAGACTAAGAGCTTGTTTGGATTAAATGGAAACTGAGTGATATCACTCAGTTTCCATCATCCATCATCCAAATTTCGTGGGATCCACAACTGAGTGAGTGTTTGGCTTGATTTTCTAATCTTGTTTTCATCACTCAAAACTCAAATTTTGTGTGATGAAAACTGAAAACAGGTTTGTTGTGTTTTCAAAATATGGAATATGAGTTACAGGGGCAAAGTTATAAAAAAAAAAAAACCAATCTGGTGGGACCTATTCTCTTGAGTTGTTTCTATCAAGTCAGACCCACTCCACCAACTTCTTTTTTTTTTTTTTTTTTTTTTTTTCTCTCTCTCTCTCTCTCTCTCTCTTCTTCTTCTTTCTTCTTCTTTCTTTCTTCACATCTCTTTCTCTGAACTAGTGCTTCTTTCTTTTTTCGGGAACCTAAACATAACACACACTTAACTCAAATCTAAAGCCAATTGCACATACAGTATACAAAATTTACATGGGTACCGACATCTCAAACCCAAAAACACAAACCCATAAACACATGGGTACTGATCAAACACAGATCACAAACCCATAACCATGTTCATCATAAATCTACCCAGAAACACATCGGTACCAATCAAACACAAAAGCGCAGACCCATAAACATAAACCCACAAATTAAACACAAACCCACAACCATGTTCATCATAAATCTACCCAAAAACACATCGGTACTGATCAAACACAGACCCATAAACATAAACCCACAAATTAAACACAAACACAGATGCATAAGTCTACAAAAAATTTCCCCCAACACAAACAAAACCCAGAAGTAAGAAATTTACCAAACCCTTAAACGAGAGAGCGCGAGGTCGCCGGTCTAGGGAGAGAGAAAGATTGAAAACAGATCTTCAGTTCTTGTGGGTTGTTGCGGGTTTGTTTGCTATTTGTAGCCTATGGGTTTGATTGCTGTGGTGAGGAGAACTTAAGGAAAAATCAAGCTTCTTTCTCGTTTCTTTGTTCCTTCTGATTTGAGGAATGTGGGAGAGAGAAGTGGTGGATTCAGTGAGTGAAAGAGAGGAGAGGGGCGGAGAAGAGGGGCGAAATTTTTAGGTCTTAGGGGAGAGTAAAGGCAAAGAAGTGAAGAGAGGAAAAAAGAAAAAAAAGAGGAGAGAGAACTTACGCGGGTAGCAACTATCCGTTTGACCCAGTACAGTAAATGGTTCCCACCATTATTGCAAAATTTTGAGTTACATAGAACAAGAAATGAAACCAAACAAGTTTTATTTTGAGTGAGTGAAAAAATAGAGTTTGAGTGATGAGTGATGGATGATGAAAACTGAGTGATGAGTGATGAGTGACCATTTTTTTTAACTAAACAAGCCCTAATTGTTTCCACATGTATGTTAAAAATTAGTTTCTTAGATATGGAGCATTCTGCGCTAAAAGCAATGCCGCTTTTGGTAGAACTGTTGTGAACTCATCAAGCAAATCAGGGTAACCATAGAAAAGAATGGCAACCTAAAAATATTAAAAAACAACACTAGGAAAACAAAAAATCAAGGCTACAAAAATACTGAAAATTACATGAATAAGAAAACTTATCCAGTAAAACAAGAGAAGTGAACAAACATATATTTACCAGTCAGTACCTCATTTTGAAAGTGTTTCTGTAGGAATAAAATTCATCATTAAACCAAAGAAACCAACATTTTCTGTTAAAATTCAACAGAGCAAAACAGTATATTCACCTCTATCTTGTTCACAATTCACAAAGCAAAACATTATATTCACCTTTATCTTGTTCACAATTCACAAACCAAGATTCTTTGCGGAAACAGATGCTGCTTCTGGAATAAATGTTGTGAACTCATCAAGCAAATCTGGATGACCATCAAAAAGAATGGAAATCTGAAATTGTAAAACAAAAACCTCTAAGAATACTGACAGTTACATTAACGAAACAAACTTCCCAAAACAAGAGCAGTGAAACAAACAGAAACCATAGCATATATTTACCTCATTGTAGACCTTATTTATGTCTTTGTGCTCCTTCCGGTATGTATTCAAACAGTCTAAGAATGCTTTATAAACATGTTCATCATTTTGAAAGCGTCTCTGTAGGAACAAAGGTAACCATTAAACCACAAAGAACCAACATTTGCAGTTAAAATTCAACAGAGCAAAACAGTATTTTCACCTTTATCTTGATCACAAAGTTGATAGCTCCTTCAAATTCAGCCTTCTTTTGTAAAGCAGCCTCATCATCCTCAAGGGTTATTTCACACCCCTTTGGCAAGAAGATGTTAAACCCAAAAATCAAGTGATTATGGCCTTCAAATAATTCCTTCACTCTGGCACTGGCACCAATAGTATCAGTTCTACATGACCAAAAGATGGCATAATCCGTTAGGTTTTAAATGCAATGTCCCATTAATCCAAGACAAAAACTTCGTAAATGCGATTACTGTACCTTTGTGCCTTAAAATCTTTTAAGACCTCAAGGAACATGTCATATTTATCTCTTTGGTCTTGAAACGTTTCCTTCACATCCTTGATATAGCTTAAGCATTCGTATATTGTTAGTTTCCCTGCAGTACAACCAAGATCACTACCTCCTCCACCTCCACTTGCTGGAACTTGGGATTGCCCATATCTTCGCATTATGTATATAAAATTAGCACAACCACAATTCATCCCGAACTATAAACATCTATAGCACAGCTATTCCATAAACACAACATATTCATACTATCAATGTGATCTCTATGAGAGTACAAAATTTTATAACTTGCAGATACCCAATCAATTTTAACAGCAAACTGATTCCCAGAGTTCAAATTTCTCGTCAGTGGCATTGCCTGCTCTCATTTTCTTGGAAAACTAGGATTCAAAAGGGGAAAAGAAAAAAATAATCCAATTCCCCCATTGTTGCCCCCCCCCCAAAACAAAAACAATATCCCACAAAAGGGAAAATTCCAAGCTTTCAATTAAAAAATTATCACACAAAAAGTTGCTTAAAAATTAAATCCAATTACAATAAGCAGAATCTATTAACAAAACCAGCCAAGATCATGATTCAAATTCAAACATAACCCAAATCTCTCTTCCCTCACAAAGATTCAGCGAACTCTATTATACAAAAAATCACCAAGCAAAAAGAAAACGACTTTCCTCACACTAAACATTCCCTAGCAAATCAAATAGAACTCAAAGAATCAAGAGGCAAAAAAAAATAAAAAAACTGTAAAAACAACAAAAGAGAAAAGCCTACAGAGAAGAGAAAGAAACTTACGAGTCTCCATTCGAAGAACCAGACGGCAACTTAGATTGCGATGAGCTACCATCGTCTCCTAATCTCTTCATCTCCGAACCAATCCACCACGAAATTCTTAATTCTCAGTTTTCAAATCGCTAACCAAAAACACATTAGAAACCAAGAAACCTAAAAAATATATATATATATATATATATATATTTTTATATATATACATACTAGAGACGTGTGTTATTATCTACTAGCCTCATCGTAGCATGTGATGAGTTTTTATTTTTATTTTTTAGCGGTCCTATTTTGTAAAAAAATAAAAAATATATATAAAAAAAATGTGTTTTTATTTTATATATATAATTTTTTTTGAGAGTCTAATTTTATTTATTTATTTGAGAAACACACGTATAAGGGAAGGGAAATGAGATAATAGAATACACTCACACTCCAACACCAAAACAAAACAATTTATAAATGAACAAAACAATTTGAAAATCAACTTTTGTCAATCTTTGTGTACACCAAAAATCAATTGGTGTCTTGATTTGATGATAAAGAGCTATCATCAAGAGTAGACGTCATATGTTGAAACACACTCTCTCTCTCTCAAAAAAAAAAAAAAAAAACCCTACTTATATGGGACCCACTTGGATTTAAATGCTTTATAAACCTGTTTGGATGATGACACTCATTCATATCTTAAAAAATGCCTTTCCCCTAAGCCAAGAGGACTATCAAATTATTAAAACGTGTTGTCCCAATTTTGATGGGATTTAATTTTTCACCTTTTAAAAGTTCATGTTTTAATCTTGTACTTTTAAAACAAATACAAATCTCTTCTCTCATTATTTGTGTTTCACTTTATGTTTCTCGATTCATCCTCCAATTTACACAATTGAGCTAAGTTTCAATTTTAGTCATAGTTTCACAATCCAAAATAAATTAAATGACAAATCTAAAGTTTTTTATTGCAATATCATTTGTAACTTTAAATCTCTCATAGTTAGCTATTTCTTTAAGCAAAAAAATAAATTTAACATTATGACTTATGAGCTATCCTGACCATTATCGGTGGTCCTTGGAATGATACATGAACAAATGAGTATGCCTTCAATCAGAGAAATTCCATAAATTATACCCCCTATAATTCTAATTTACGATTCATAAGTCAAAGTGTCTAAGAAAAGATTATCACGAGAACCCTCCTTTTCATGCATGCTTCCTTAAACATAAAATTATCTCCACCCTTGCTCATGGTTATTTGTTGCACCAATACATACAAGGACCACATTACTTCCTAAAATAATAACTAAATAAATAAAATACATCACTTATTAAAATTTTATTAGAAAATATGGAAAAATAAATCCATGTATGTCGTCGACACACTTGCAACAAATATAGAGGAGACTTGAACCGTTTCTATGAATTTTCCTCTTCTCCAAGATTATTTTCTCTTTTGACAGAAATTAAACTCTCCATGTAAGTAATCATCTGCAGAGATTCCGGTACTCATCAATTTGAAGATTAGTCATCTCTTGGGTAGACGGGTCATACAAGACCAACTGGCCCTCATCATTTCTCAAGAACATGCTGTCATTCTTCCAAAATCCTAGCGGTTTGTCGATTCCCATAAGAGGTCCAATACTAAATAGCTTAGTCCAAGACTCTCTAACAGCAAATTCAAGCAATGACCAGATATGAAAACAAGTCTCCAACTTTTTTCTGCCTTTGATAAAATTAACCACAGAAACCAATTCATTAAACCCAAAAAAACATGTCCAATTATCATCAGATATTGTCATACTGTTATCATCTGGTAGTAGTGTTGTTAGGAATACCTCATTGCTCATATCAAATGATAAAATGCTTTCGAGATCACCACAAACTGCCCACCAAGAAAACATCCCTTTGTGTAAGTCCTATTATAACTACATGAAACAGTATAACCGGGCACAAATACTAAATCCCCACATGGGTTTTGCTCCTTTGCTTGTTTCATCGATTACATTCTGGGTTTGCCTCATTTTCAAAGATTTTTGTCTCAAACATGAATCATCCCCACCTGGTTTTTCCCCAATATTACTAATCCCAAACTATAAAATAATAGGTTCTCATTACAAAGTTGAGTTTTCACAAAATTTCAAACATTTTAGTCCAAAACAACAAAAACCCCATCTGGACAACCCTCATTTTCCTCTCATTTCTACATTTTTCACAAACAAAACAGAGTATTAATTCCTTTCCCTCTCTGTCTCACCTTTCCCTTTTCTTAGCTCTTTTTTTTTTTTTTTTTGGTAGTAGTGTCAATTGCTCTCTCTCTCTCTCTCTGTCACAAAGACAAATGCTATCTCTCCAAGCAAAGGACAACCAACCGGCATGCCTCTCCGGCAACCCCATCGAAGACTGCTGGCGCTGCGACCCAAACTGGCAAAACAACTGCCAAAGACTCCCGGACTGCTCCATCGGCTTCGGCTGCACTGCATTTGGTGTTATGGCAGTGAAAGCATGGATGTTCCCCTGTTGTTGGATACAAAACTGAAGTGTCACAAGGAGTCTCGAAGACTTTGTTAGCTTTCAGCTTTCAGCTTTGCCAATCTCACTGCAAAACCATCCTACATTCCTACTTAAGTCAGAAAAGAAGGAGATGAAATCTGATGAAAAAAAGAGTTGTAGGGATTTTAGAATTTTTCCCCAAACTTGATCTCACGTGTCAACATCAAATTTGGTTTTTTTTTTTTTTTTTTTTAAAGCAGAAATTTTAAACTAAGTACCGTTGGCAATAAATGCTGTATCGCAAGGCTAAGGGATATGCTAGTTGTCGATACATTAACATATACCATTTGAATGAATGCAAGCATAAACATTGTATCCTTAATTTAAGATGGAGTGTGAGTTTGCATCACGCGAGAGGTCTGGGGAAGAAGATGCGGAGTTGCAACGCAGTACATAAAAGGTGAAGGAGGATCAAGCCCGTGGCTCTCAGTAGGTTGGCCGAGAGGAGGGGGCAGGTGCTCATGCAACGTTATCATACAAGGCCTCACTTGTTGGAGACTTTCCCGGTGCATATGCACAGGCTTTCAAGTTTCAGGCGGAAGAAGAAGAGGAGCCATTTTTCGATGAAGAGGTCGATGACCCCCCTGAAGGATTTGTGGCCATCAAGCTGTCCAAACGGACAAAGATAAACATTAGGGCCAAGTGGACGCATTCCCTCACTGTGAAAGTTTTTGGGAGATCTATTGGCCGGGTTTCACTTCCTTCACTCTAGGATCACGCATCTCTGGAAGCCTGCAGGTAGATTAGATTGCATTAACCTGGAAAATGAGTTCTATCTTATTAAGTTTGGTTTGGTTGAGGATTATGAGAAAGTCTTGAAGGGGGGACCATGGTTTGTTGGGGAACATTTTCTCACCATACGTGCATGGGAGCCTTTTTTCAAACCCACTGTAGCTGCCTGTTCCAAGGTCGCTATTTGGGCTCGCCTTCCGGGGCTTCCCATCAAACTGTATGAGCCGGAAGTTTTAAAAGAGATCGGGCAGGCTATTGGACTTGTACTTCGGATTGATGCTAACATTGTTGCTGGCACAAGAGGTCGATACGCTCGGCTTTGTGTCCAGGTCGACCTTGATGCACCTCTTCCGAGAAGCATTCTCATAGGAAGATTTAAGCAAGATATTCTCTACGAGGGCATTGGATCGCTCTGTTTTTCTTGTGGCAAACTAGGGCACTGGAAAAATAGTTGTCCTTACACGGTCCATAAGCCGGCGGTTGAGAAAGACAAGGCCAGTGTGAGTGAGGTAGGGAGAAAGGATGATGAGGTGGCAAAAAGCACCAATCCTGAAGGAGTTGAAGCGAGAGATGAAAGGGACGATTATGGCCCTTAGATGCTCGTGGGGCGTAGGAAATTTGATTCAAAATCACGGGTTTCCCGCACCAAATCCTTTATGTCAAACCCGGATCATATCTCCACATTAAATGCCAAGGATTTGGGCCAGCTTAGAAGGCTGTCTCCTGAAGTTACCCCACCAACGTGCCCACCTTCAAATTCACCAGATGGAAATCGCAAATTAGGGGGATTTGACTACACAAACCTGACAAGTGCAAACTGGTCCATCAACCATATGACAATGGCTCATGTTGCTCCCAATAGTGAACTGCCCAAGGCTACCCACTGTCCCTCGGGTTTGAGAAGACATGACCCCACAAATGCCCACTTTACCCCTAATTCAAACTCATCCAGGTCTGACTCACCCACACCCTCTCCGAAGGTGAAAAACAAAACGAAACCGAAACTTAGTTTTGCAAAGGCAAGTCATGGAGAGTAGCCCCAAAAGACTGTGGGCAATAAGCCTTCAAGGAAAAATAATGACTTTGTCCACATCGTTCATCCAACGGATTCGAGCATCTCCCACCATGATCTGGGGGTGGTTCGATCAGGAGCAACTTCAAGCATGGAGCCACATTTTTCCATTAACTCCAAAGAGCCAGATATGGGGTTTCCTGCCGCTGACAGACCCGGCATGGCTAGAGTGGGACAACCCCTGGTGGAGATTTCCAATGGACATTTCGTCAGCAACAGAAGGGAGGATTTTGAATTGGAGGGCACTTTCGCTAGCTTCGTTGGATCATCTTTTGCTGGAATCAAGCCTATTGGAGGAGGTTCAAACAAGGAAAATTTTGGCGGAAGGACTAACGGCAACAAGTTTAGTGGGGTCTTTAGAAGTCATCAATATGATTCAGGTATGTGGGAGATATCCACAAATAAGTCTTCTGATCAACTTGAGGGAGCAGCCGTTGGGGATGATGGAGCATGCGATATGCATCTGGGCGAACAAGGAGGTTCCCAAGTTCAGGTTGAGGGAGCTGAGTTGGAACTTGCTAAATCTAGCAAGAAATTGGTTTCAGATTAGTAGGGACCTGCCCATACTCCTCCCAGTATCTATGAATATCATATGTTGGAATTGTAGAGGGGCTCTAAATCCCTGCTTCTGACCCACCTTAGATAGCCTAGTGAGCAAGTATAATCCTTCCATTGTCTTTATAATTGAGACCCGTATTGGTGGAATGCGGGCAAAAGATATTACAGATAGGCTCCCATTTGATGGAGCCATTCACACTAACACTATTGGGTATGCGGGAGGGCTCTAGTTACTCTGGAAGTCTGATGTTATGGAAGTCACCCAATTGGCGAAGACTAAACAGGAAATTCATGTCATCGTGAAGGTACTTTCCTCGAACCTCTCTTGGATACTTTCTTGTATATGTGCTAGTCCTAGATTTGCTGAACGCAGGTTACTGTGGGATAATTTAGGCAAAGTCTTAGGTCTGCACAATTTAGCTTGGACTGTGCCAGGTGACTTTAATGAAATTTTATCTAGTGCTAATAAATGTGGGGGAAATCCTATTAACATGAGAAAAGCACAAATTTTTAAGGACTGCTTGGATGAGCACAGTCTGATTGATCTTAGGTTCCAGGGTTCGAAATATACCTGGATAAACAAACAGGAGATTGGTCATTTCATTCAGGAACGGTTAGACGGGCTTTTGCAAACTAGGACTGGTTTAATTTGTATCCGGAGGCTTTAGTGACTCACCTCACCAGGGTGCATTCTGATCACTGTCCCATCTTGCTTTGTCTTAACAAGCCACCATCTCTTAGGCTGACCAGACCTTTTAGGTTTCAACCAATCTGGATGTCCCACCCTTTTTTTACAAATGTGCTTACAGAAAACTGGGATAGTGACCTTAGCCACAGCACAAACCTTTCCAAGTTCACTGAGGCAATTATAGTTTGGAATAAGGAGGTGTTTGGGAATATTTTCCATAGGAAGAAAAGGGTGGAGGCTCGGCTTGCTAGTATTCAGAAAGCTCTAGCAAATGATCCAAATGCCCATCTTTTAGCTTTGGAGAGCCAGTTGAGAGAAGAGTATTGGGAAATAAACTAGCAAGAGGAGGAGTTTTGGTCCGTTAAATCTAGATACAACTGGCTGATTTAGGGAGATAAAAATACAATGTTTTTCCATACTTCAGCTCTAGTCAGAAGGAAAAGGAATAGGATCTCTTGCTTCATGGATAGTATGGGGAACCTGACCCATAATGAGGAGATTATTGCTTCAAGAGGATTATATCTCCTTGTTCACAACAAGCAAAGTTAGTGCCCCCAACTCAATCTGGAATTTTAAGAGCTGGTTAAACAGTTTGTCTAGAGAAGAAGGTGAGTTGTTAATCGGTCAGGTCACAAAGCAGGAGGTTAAAGATGGGCTCTGAAGTATGAAGCCCTTCAAGGCCCCTGGCCCTGATGGAATGCATGTGGGTTTCTATCAGAGGAACTAGAATGTTGTGGGAGATGTGGTTGTGAGGGAAGTATGTTCTATTTTCAACACTGGGGTCATGCCTCGTCATCTCAATCAGACACTTATCACCCTCATACCGAAGTGCACAGGGGCAGACAGCCTTGGTTTATACAAAACAATCAGCCTGTGTAACACGCTTTACAAGATCGTGACAAAAATTATAGTTTAGAGACTTAGACCACATTTGGACAAGTTGGTTTCTCCTTTACAGGCAGCTTTTGTTCCGGGACTAAAAGGGATTGATAATATAATTATTGTGCAAGAGATGATACACACGATGAGCTCCAAAAAGGGTAACCAAGGCTACATGGCAATAAAAATTGATCTTGAAAATGCGTATGACAGACTTGAGTGGCATTTTATTCGAGATGTTCTCACGCTCTACAACCTTCCCCAAGGCCTTATTAAGCTTATCATGAGTTGTATATCGGGTTCATCTATTTCAGTCCCCTTTAATGGAGGTAAGTTGGACTCTTTCTTTCCCTCAAGAGGGATCAGGCAAGGAGACCCGCTCTCTCCCTATTTGTTCATCCTGTGTATGGAGATACTGGGGTTTTTAATTGAAGATCAGTGCTCCTCTAAACTTTGGGACCCGCTCAGATCATCCTAAAGTGGGCCTTCCTTTTCACATCTTTTTTTCGCGGATGACCTGGTTCTTTTTGCTAAAGCGGATGCAAAGAACTGTCATAGCATTCGAGACACTTTAGATACCTTTTGTGAGCTCTCAGGTCAAAAAGTGAATATGACTAAGTCAATGGTTTTCTTCTCGCCAAACATTGGTGAGAAGACCCGCGATTCCTTATGCAGCATCCTTGGTTTTAAGTCAACTCCTAATCTGGGGAAGTATCTCGAGTTTCCTATTCAACATAAAAACTCCTCTTCTCGGGACTTTGATTTCATTCTAGATCGAGTTCAGAATAAGCTTCAAGGCTGGAAAGCTTCTATGCTCTCCATGGCATGTAGACTTACCTTGACTAAGGCAGTGCTATCAGCCATCCCGTCCTACATGATGCAAGGATGCATTCTACCCAGTAGAATTCATAACAATCTGGACAAGATTAGTAGAAAGTTCTTATGGGGTTCCACGGAAGAAAAGAAAAAGCTCCATATGGTTGGCTGGACTAAAGTTATAAAGCCAAAAAACAGAGGGGGGCTGGGTTTGCATGCAGCCAAGGAAAGAAATACCACACTTGCAGTAAAACTTTGCTGGAGAATGAAGGAAGAAAGTGGTAAGCTCTGGTCCACAATCCTTAAACAAAAATATAAAAGGAGGGCCATATCAAGCACGGCGTTGAAGTCTAGACCCTCGAAGGCAGTGCTCCATGGTGCAGCGGTGTGTGAACTGGGGTCAAAATGGTCCATCGGCAACAATAGTAAGCTGTCTTTCTGGCATGATAAATGGCTTAATATGGGTATGCTTAGAGAATGAATGGAAGGCCCACTTCAAAGGGGTGAGGATGACATCCGGGTATGTGACATCTATGCTAATGGTATGTGGGAGTTGCATAAGCTGTCCTTCTTTTTTACTCCTTTCATTAGCCGATCCATTAAGGCTACACCGATTCGAATCGCTTCATCTAGTGAGGATCACTTGTCTTAGATCTCTAGCACTACAGGGGATTTTGACTCCAAAAGTGCCTATCTTATTGCTTGTGGAGCTAACACTAATGAAGAGTGCTTTTGGGGTGCTTGGATATGGAAGCGTTAGATCTTGCCAAAAATTCACATGTTTTTGTGGAAATGTTACCATAATAGTATTCCTGTTAAAACTGTACTTGCACATAGGGGTATCCAAATACCACCAGCTTGTGATATCTGCTGTGATCAACCTGAAACAATTAGCCACATGCTTCGGGAATGTAAGGTAGCATAGGATTTTTGGGCAAAATCAAACTGGCTAGATAATATGCAACACTCCTTGGGTATGGAAGTTACGGAGTGGATTAAAGTAAATGCTTGTTGCATAGTGCTTGCAAAGGGTAAGAACTATCCTTAGGCACAATATTTCCTCTTTGGCATTTGTTACCTTTGGATCCGTAGGAATAAGAGATTGTTTCAACCCACCCACATATCTCCGGATTTGTGCAATATTGTGGAGTCACAGGTATATGAATATTGGTACTGTGTACTTGATCACGCAAAACCTAGGAAAGGTGTCTCTGTTGCCGCTAGTTGGGTTAAACCATTAGTGAACTGGTCAAAATTGAATACGGATAGCTCGGCTCAGGGGAATCCGGGATTGGCAGGGGGTGGTGGTCTCATTCGGGACTGCCATGGTAACTGGATCTCGGGTTTTGTTGGCAATTGGCATTGCTTCAAGCTTAGTTGCTGAGCTTTGGGCTATTCGAGATGGGTTACAACTGTGCTGCATGCTTGCGCTTGAGGCAGTGGAAGTGGAGTGTGATGCTTTGGTAGCAGTATCTCTGCTATCCCAAGCCAATCGTACTAATGGTGATTTTTCCTCTCTCATTGATGATTGCAGGAACCTCATGAGGAACATCCCCCAGGTCCGGTTGAAACATTGCTTTAGAGAAGCTAACCGTTGCGCAGACGCTCTTGCCAAGTTTGGATCTAATATGGAGGATGATTTTGTTGTTTTTGCTTCTCCTCCTTCTGTAATTGCTAGTCTTTTGTTTTCGGACAAGCTGGGCGTGACCCAAGATCGTATTTGTAATTCTATGGTGGCTACCACTTAGTTTTAATATATTTATCCAGTTTACCCAAAAAAAAAAGCATAAACCTTGTAAATTTTACATATATCTATGTACATTATATTATTTTATTTTATTTTAGCCTTAGGTAAACCTCACAAGAAATACTCTGTTTCGATGGAAAACCTTCTGTAAAGATAGTTTTCCACATTTTCTGGTGTTTGGTAGCATAAAAATAATTGGTCAATGGAAAACTATCTTTAGTCAATGGAAAACCTTAACAAAAATAAGGCTTATTTTCTATAGGTTGTTTTCCAGAAAAAAATTTCGGAAAACAATCTCTCTCTCATGCACTTCATCAATCCTATAAATAATTCTATTCTTTTGTGCATAGGAAACAAAAATTAATTTCACACTAGGTTGGTCATAGAGCAAAGCTTGTTCAACAATGGCTATAACGTCCTCGCTTCCATAGTAATCATAGCTGGCTTTGAATGGGTAACCTTTATCATCACTAGGTGGGAAAATTTTGGGTGCAAAATAAACAATTGCACTTCGAAATATTTTGGTTCCAGTCTTCTAGAATTAGAAGATTCCTTTATAAGACTGTCACACCACTCCTTAAAGAGCAACCAGAGGTTTGGCATGAAATTTTATAAGTGAAGTAGGTTGTAGGGATTAAATCTGAAGGGAATTTTTCAGCTTTAGATGAACGCCAATAACCACCTCTGGTAACAGGACGAGATGATGAGGTATTTTTGAGCCATTGAACAGAATAGGCTGCAGATGGTGAAGTTGGCTTTGCTCTATGACCACCCAAGTAACATCTCTCTCTTTTTTGTGCGTGTGTTTATATATATATATGATTTTGTTGAGAATCAGCTTTTTATTTATATTGATTACATTAATTGGGTTTGCACAATACACATGATATATATGTTTTATATTATACAAGAAATGTTATAAAAAATTTGTGCATACCAAATACCAAACAACAAAAAACAATCTCAAGCTTATTTTCAAGGTTATTACCAAACATTGAAAAATTAATGAGATAGTTTTTCAGAAAATACCTTTTAAAAAATGACCTATTTTCTAGAAAATGTTAATGCTGAAACAAATAGAGCGTAATGCTCCATTTAATTCGGTACACTTTTTTTTTTTTTCAACAAAGAACTCCCCTTATAGTAACACCTATCTCTCTCTCTGTCTCTCCAGATCGTATTTTGACTATTGTTGACTTTCCGTTGACTAATCATTAACTTTTTCCAAATAACAATTTTTTTGGCTTAAACCAGTCGTTTTCCCATTTAAATTTTTTGTCTTGATTCTAAAATTCGAGTTTTGTTTTTTCATTTGAGACTTCCAGATATCCCAAAATTATAATACAATTTAGATAATTAAATTAAATTACTCAATCAATAATCATAATATAATTTAGGAGTGCCTCTAATCGCATTTGCATGATTAACAATTGCAAAGTTGTAAATGCAAGTGATTAAAAAGTGCACAAAAAATATCGCCAAAGTCAAGAATAGGAAATAGACACAAGTCACACAACGGTGCTCATAGTTAAATTCATCAACAACAATATGAACTTACATTGATTCAATGGTAGAAACCACTAATCAATTGGCAAGTGTAAAACAGTCTTGGTTTCCTTCAACTTCACTCAACTACTCAGTTTACTATTTAAATTATTCATGTAATACATAAAACATGCTTTATTTAATATTGTAACTTTAAAATATATTCCGGTAGGAGATTAAGGAACTACAACAGGAAAATTTGTTTTGGTAGGCAAATTGGGACTGGGACTGGAGGGATTAGCGGAGACGGGTTTTGGAAGGTTGACCATCATGGAGCCCTTCCCGTTCTCATAGCTTGAAGAGCTAAAGCTGCAATTCTTCAGGTCTACTATGATCTTATCCGTACAGAGGTAGATTTAAAAGAGCTGAAGCGTTCCATCTGTGGCTTGATTGCATTGAACACGAGCCCATACCCTCTTTGAACCAAAAAATGAGGGGAAAATATAGTCTAAGTTAGTGTGTGTATATATATATATATATTAACATCATAGATAATATGACTTAATTAGAGTTACAAAAATTTGGATATGAACCTGCTGCCTCATGTATTTCCGTGACATTGCCATCTGTCATGGCCTTTTGGAGAGGCAGACTAAAGTAATCGCTTTGTGTGATGGCAGTGCAACATCCATGCTTCAAATACTCATGCTCCCAAAAAGTTTTGCCATCTTGTTTCACTAGACTCGGCCAGCATTTTTCAGGGCTGACTCAACGAATTTGGGGCCCTAGAGCTTTCACGGGGTTTTTTATTATATTTAATTATAAATTCATATATTTTTTTCAATTAAAATTTATTTTTCTTGCTTTTTGAGAGACAAAATTACTAATTAAATTTTTGTATTCAAGTTCCGCTAACATTTTCTTTTCAATTGATAATATGACTAATCCACTTAATCTTTCTTGTGACATACTTGATCTTAAATAGGATTTTATTAATTTTAATTTTGAAAAACTTCTTTCTACGAATGCAACTGTAACAGGTATAATTAGTAATATTCTGAAAGCAATACATACATTTGGAAAAAATTCTAGCCTCTTTATATAATTTTAGTACATTAATTGGAGAGTTTTCATTTATTTGCAAAACTTCTTTTAAAACTTTTGGTTCTGGATATAAATCTAAGGCATCAATATCGGAATAAGTTTTATGTGTAAGAAAACATTCAAGATTAAGACAATTTTTTTTCTTCAAACTATCATCATCTAGTGATTTTAGTTTTTCAAAATTAAATAAAAAACCAAAAATATTTTCATATATTTGAAATTGTTCAAACCTACTTTCAATTGAAGAAGTAACTTGATCTACTATATATAAAAAATAATTAATTCTAAAATATTTTGCAGCGGATTGTGTTGTCTCATCATTGACATTCTCATTAAACTGTTTCTTCCTACGAATTATACGTTTTTCACGAAATAAAAGTTCTATTTCCATTTTTGTTGCAATTTCTTTAGATGAATTCATAGCAGATGTAAACCCATCTTCTTTATATATATATTTTTAAAAAATACATGAGACCTTTTAATTGATCTATAGCAACATCAATATGCATGTCTTTCGATTGTAAATTTTTACCAACAGAGTTAACAGCAAATAATATGTCATACCAAATAGTCATACCTAGCAAAAACTCAAAACTTTCAATCTCATATGTTGCTAAACAATTAGCTTCACTTTTTGTTTTGGGATCTTCACTTGTTTTTGCCAATTGTAACAAAGCATCTCTTATTTCTAGATCTTGAAATTTTATTACTTTCACACTTTCAATTCGACTTTCCCAACATGTTTGTGACAATGGCTTAAGAGTTAAACCTGTCACATTATCTTGTAAAATTTTTCATCACTTTGTGGAAGAAGAAAATAGTGTGTATATACGTTGTACTACTCCAAAGAAAGATATAGCTTTAGGACAAGAATTAGCCATATCACATAGGACAAGGTTGAGATTATGACAACCACATGGTGTGTAAAATGTTTTATGATTTATATCAAGAATTCTTTTTTGTACCCCTTGTTTTTTCCCTTTCATATTAGACCCATGATCATATCCTTGTCCATGTACATCATTAATATCAAGTTCAAGATTTTTTATTGCATTTATAATTTCATTGAAAAGACTTTTTCCAGAAGTATTATTTACCTTTAAAAATTCCACAAAATGTTCATCTATTTTTATCAAACTTATTGAAATATCCACACATCTTAGTATGAGAGTCGTTTGTTCTTGATGACTTACATCAGGGGTACAATAAAGTATAATTGGAAAGTATTTTGCTTCTTTAATCTTTTTTAAAATTTTACTTTTAATTTCATTTGCTAATAATTGTATCACTTCATTTTGTATATTTTGTACAAGATAATTATTATGGATTGCACCATGTTGAATACATCGAACATGTTCTTGCATTACTGGATCAAATTTTGCAATCATTTCAATTATACTTAAAAAATTTCCATTATTTTCTTGATAGATCTTTTCATTTTTTCCTCAAAATGCCAAATTATTTTTACCAAGATTTTTTACCACCGCTATTATTCTTAATAAAACTTGTTTCCAATGATCTTTCTCTTTCTTAATTTGTTCTTGGACATTTTTATCAATTGTTTTATTCTTCAATAATCTTAGTTCTAAATCAATCCAAGTATTCACATTAGTAATATGCTCATTCGTTGTTTCATGATTTTTAAGAATAGAACTAATATTTTTCCAATCCTTAGTTCCTCTATTAGTTAGTTGATTTGTATTAGATTTTGAATTAAACAACTTGCAATAAAAACAAAATACTTTATCTAGGTCCTTCAAATACACTAACCATTTTCTATCATGCTTCTCCCCATTTGGTAATTTTTGAATATAATGCATAGTAGAAAAATGTCTAGAGTTCTTATCTATAGGAAAGTTTAGACTATCAACTCTTATTGGACCATTTTCTACTACTAACAAATCTCTTAATTTTATATCAATAGTTTTCCATTGACCTGGATCAAAAATATTTGTAGGAATATAATTAGGTTGATCATTAATATTTTCACTCTCCTATAAATTATTTTGAGCTTCATTATCAAGAATGGTGACATTATATGTTTGAACATTATCATGACCACCTTCGTTATTATCATTTTGTTGTATATTTTCATCATCTTCTAACTCTTTTTGATGAATTTCTTGTTCATTTTTTGCAAGATTTTTTTTTTTTACTAATAATAAATTTGTCCAAAGCTCCTTTTTGAGATTCAATTAGTTCTTCTCTTTGTCTTTTTTTTTTTTTTTTTTTTTTTAGTTTTTCATATTCAAATGGATATTTTCTAGTAGACATTTTTAATTAAAAAATATTTATGAATAAATGAAACACAATCTATAATAAAAAATTTACAACTTAACTAGAATAATTTAAATTTAATATATAAAACAATAGAACCTGGTTTATCGAAAGCACAATTGCATCTTTACTTAATATGATCACTTTACACTTTAAACCTGCACAAATAAATTAAAATTAATATTAATACAAAATAAATTATTCTAAATTTATAATTTTGTTATCAATACTCCTTTTTTGTGTAGGATTGTAGAAGTATATGTCGGACCGTGTGTACCAATCCATCCAACCACCAATTGGTGAAGGATGAGGGGACACATATCTTTTATAGCATTCGATCGCAGACCAAGCCCATTGGTATTGGAGCAAATTGTGAAATCCCTCACAATCCCTCCCTCACAATGCGGCTCCAACGACTCGAACCTATGACCTTGGCTCTGATACCACTTGTCGGACCGTGTGCCTTACCAATCCATCCAACCACCAATTGGTGAAGGATGAGGGGACACATATCTTTTATAGCATTCGATCGCAGACCAAGCCCATTGGTATTGGAGCAAATTGTGAAATCCCTCACAGTATACCTTTTTTTTTTTAGCAAAATGTGCAGGACTAAACTTGATTAGATCCACTAAGACCAGCCCACTATCCATCCATACCACTTAATCTGACTTTAAAAAAAAAAAAAAAAAAAAAAAAAAAAAAAAAAAAAAAAAAAAACCCAAACCGTGTAGGACTAGGATCCATGCTTTAAGTGGGTTCCATTCCATGGTCTTCTAGAAAATACTAAACTTAATCCACTAAGACCAGCCCACCATCCCTCCATACCACTAAATCTAATTTCTTAAAAAAAAAAAAGTGTAGGACTAGGATCAATACTTTAAGTGGGTCCATTCCATAGCCTTCTAGAGAATACTAAAGAAATCAAATTTAAGAGTACAAACAAAAGAGAATAAAGAGTACAACAAAAGTTAAGCCAAAAAGGAGAATAAAAACCCAGTAGCAAGCCATGAAGAAGATGAAAGAAACAAAAGAAGAGAAAACAAAAAAACGAACCTAAAATGAAGATCTGTGAACTCACCAAGTCTATTGTCAACACCAATTGATGAGTAAGCCAACTAAAAAAAGTGTTTTTTTTAGAATCAAGATGGAGAGAGTGAGTGTTTTTTTTCTTCTTTATTTTTTCTGCCTTTTGTTATCTTTTCTTCTGCATTTTGTTACTTGTATATTGAGAAAATCAGTGTCTCTCTTTCTCTCCCTTTCTACATTTCAAGTAATAAACATGGGTTTTCTTAATGAAATGTGGTACAAAAGTTTGATCCAGGGGATACTTGGATGTGGTGATTTTTTTTTTTTTTTTTTTTTGGTTGAGAAAGCTAAAGATTTGGTGATTTGATTGGATTTCAAGTCATTTCAGCCTTTTTTGCTTTGTGAGAAATTGTTAGAAATAATTTGTTGTTCTCAATTTTCAATTAAGGGCTTAAATAATTTGGGTGGGCTTTTTTCGTTTTTTTTTTGTTTTTTTTTTTTTTGTTTTTGTTTTTTTTTTGTTTTTGTTTTGTTTTTTTGTTTTTTTGTTTTTTTTTTTGTTTTTTTTTTGTTTTTGTTTTTTTTTTTTGTTTTTTGTTTTTTGTTTTTTTTTTTTTTTTTTTTGTTTTTTTTCCAGATGAGAAAGCAACATTATATAATATATTAGTACTATTGGGGGCCCTTTTACAAGTGGGGGCCTTAGGCGGTGGCCTAAATGGCCTCTAGGTTCAGCCGGCACTAGCATTTTTTCATGTTGTCCAAATGAAGTATCTACAAAAGAAACACAAGGAAAACATATAAAAGAAATATTGATAAAAACAATAATGTACATATATATGATTTTTGAGAGATAAACATGGAATACCTTTTTGTCATTGAAGACACATGAAGTACTCACTACAAGAAAAAAAAAATCATCAAAATCATTGCAATGATATATATGTTGTTGCAATGAAAAATTTATCGCAACAATATATTTGTCATAAATAAATAACTATTTTATATTTGTTATTGCAATAAATTATAAAATAATTGATATCAAGTTATTGCAATGATATATATGTTTCATGTTTGTTATTGCAATAAATTGTAAAAGAGAATACCTTCTGTCCAGAGCTGGCACGTCATAAATTTAATGAGGAAGCAGTACACTCTATAACACAGGATTATAACCCAAACCCATCTAAAACATTCTTCTCAAAACCATGTAAAACGCAGGTTTGGAATTGAATAGAGATGAGATGACACCAGTACAAATTTCACTTGCAATGTGGCTTTTTAAGATCTTCCCTGACCCCATTGCTCACCTTTACCATCTTAGCCAGGGCTCAGGGACCTTTCCACTATTCAATTAATTGAGAGTAACATTACTAATGTCTCTCTTGTTAAAGTAACTCCAAACCCAAACTCACACAACAAATCTAGGGACACATCCAAGTTTCTGTAGAAAACTTTGGGGAAATAAAAACCCATGAAAATACCAAAAAGGAAAAAGCAAAATCCATATAAACCAACAAAACCCACACCAATATGAACAGATTGATATCCAAAAAATAACCCAAACCCATCAAAATTTCGAAACCTAAATTTTGCGGAAAAAACTATTCAAACAATAAACAGAAATCAGCTCAAACCTTGAGGTTGGGTGCGTTGGTGCTGACTCAGAACGACGCTGCGGTGGCTCCAGCGGTGGTGTAGAGCTTCGGTGGTCAGAGGAGACGGCTTGGTTAGGTGTTGGTAAGGTATTCTCTAGGTCTGCTTATGAATACGTGTTTGATAATTTTAGATGGGTTTGGGTTATAATCTTATGTTATAGAGTGTATTGCTTCCTCATTAAATATCTGACGTGGCATCTCCTAATTGGTGGCGTAAACAAGCCATTTTCTGCCAGCTCCGGACAGAAGGTATTCTTATTGTAAAATAGTTTTGTATCAATTTATTACAATGATGTATTTATTGCAATAAATATCACTTTGAAAATTTTGTTGTAATAGATTGCAAAAATAATCGATATCAAGTTATTGCAACGGTATCTTTATTTTAAGTTATTGCAACAAATTTTCCTAATATAGTACCGATAATTATAAGTTCTTGCAACTAATTATTGTAAATACGATAATTTACCACTTTTAAGTTACTGTTTTAACGATTTTTAATTTGTAGATGCAATATTGTGAAAAATATCACTGTACTAATGTAGCTATATTAACATTTGGTGTAATAGACTTATTTTAGTATGGTGACTTGAGGTGCAAATAATGGCTGCTCCGTTGTTTGTCTATGACCACAATCCATGGATTGTGAAGTAGGGCTTGATCTTATTAGGTAGACAAGTTACCTTGCCAGTATTGTAGAAGGATTCCGGACATTGCTGCACTAGATAAAAGTAATCATAATGCAGTGGTGCGGCCATAGTGATAGGCGGTATCCCCCAAGACCAAAAGTGACAAGAAAACAAAGAAATTTCATTTTCACAAGTGGGAATACAATGAACAATTTTTTTTTTTTTTTTTTGGGTTGAGAACCAGGAATACAATGAAACAAATATGAGGTCTCACGTAGGCCTTTTATAGACAATTGGGAGGTATTTATTTCAGTGTCCAATATTTTTCACTATTTCTACAATCAATATTGTTGTTTAATTAGTTCAAGTTTATTTTTCTACAACAAAAATTTCTGTCCTGATAAAAAATCATGTTGATAACAATGAGGGGCAATTAGTAATATGTAACAGTGGAGAAATTATACAGTCCTCTGATAGACCATGTCATCTGTCCACCATTACACTAAAAGACTCTCACTTGTTTAAAATTGTCGAGTTAGTAATCAGTTTCTTTTTTAAAAAAAATTTCTAACTCAGCAATTTTAAACAGGTATGAGTCTTTTAGTGGAATGATAGACCATGTCACTTGTCTACCATGTAGACCTTATAACAGTGAGCTAGGGGTGGCAATTCATGTTCGCATGTCAGGTTTGTGTCGTGTCAACTCATGAGTATCCGATTATATAGGTTAACACTAACTCAACCTGTTTATTAACGGTCAAGATTCCTTAACCCTAACATGACCCATTTATTAAATGGGTCAGTCATGTCGACCTGTTTATTAAACATTTTCAAAATGAAAAGAAAAAATATTTATGAAAAAAAAACAAAAAAATATTTTTAATATAAAATTCAGAACTAATGAGTAATTGCATCACAAATAATCATTCAAAACTAAAGTATATCTCAATATCACAAATAATCAATTACTATATGTCAAAGAACATAAACCACAACAACTAATAAGTTTATATATCTAGGGTTTGAAAGATATATTGGTAAAATGGGTTAAACAGGTTCCATATGTTAAACACTAACCCAACCCATTTATTAAATGAGTTAGTCGTGTCAACCTAAATATGACATGAACCCATTAAGACTTAACCCATAACCTGCTAATTTCATGTCGTGTCAAGTTTGCGAGTTGTGTTTAATTTTGCCACCCCTACAATGAGCCTTTTGTACATACTCCCAAATTCCACCTCCCATTAATTCGTGTCTGTTTGCAAGAAACTTTCATTCTTTTGCATGAAAAATTATTAGGTACTTCCGGAGTACCATAAATGTGTACTTCTTTCTCTCACATGAATGGTGGGTCTCACCATGAATTTAATTAGTGGAACCCATCATTTATGTGAGAGGAGGGAGTACACATTTATGGTACTCTGGGAGTACACAATAATTTTCCCTTTTGCATAAGTTGTGCATCATTATCTATATTTATGAAAAGGAGGAAAAATATCACGTCTTAAATTTATGATGTAGAGTAGATCTAGAAAAGAAAGTATTATTTTTTTCTGATGAAATTGAAATTAATTGGTTCTTAATAATGACTCATTAAATTATTGTTGTCCATCCTTTTTTTGGTTGAGAATCCATTAACCGGCCAGTAGAAGGTTTACCTTATATGTATGCAAGATTTTTTGGATGTTTAAAGATTTAATTCTATTGAAATTAAAGATGTTAACCTTATTATCTTACTTCGTGTTAACAAGCATAAAGTTGCATTTACACTTATTAGGCTTTTTCATGGATTGGCCTTAATTTTTTCTCATCTGTTGATGATCAGTAATGCGTCCTACTTGATAATTCTTCACTAGTTAGTTGAAGTTATTTTATGGTTGAATCTGGATTTAATGGTAATTACATTGTGCGTGACAATTTTTTTCTCATACAAATGTTTTGCATTAAGGGTGTGTTTCTTTGGAAGTGAAATAGGCTGGATGGAAAACTTTAGAGAGAACATGGAAGAAAAACTTTTTTGAGTGTGTTTGGTTGGGTAAAGAGGAAGGAAAATAAATGGTGGAGCCCGGGTGTTTTCTTCTCTAGCCTACTAAAAAGTTTTCTTCCCAAAATGGGGAGAAAATTGAAGGGAGAAAATGAGGTTGCTTAATAGACAAAAATGCCCCTATCCAGTTCCTTTTTTTTTTCTTGGACGTTGCTTTTTTTTTTTTCTTGGGCTGTGGGTGTGATAGTTGTTTTGTTTTTTTTTTTTTAACTAGACATGATTTTTTTTTGGGACATGATTTTTGTTTTTTAATAAATTGGGTGATTGCTTTTTTTTTTTTGTCACTTTTTTGTTTTAATTGGCTATCATTTTTTAACAAGGGTGTATAAATAAATTTATACAAATTAATTTTTTCCATTCCTCCACTTTTCCACTCCCAATCAAACAAAAATGAAAGAAATTAAAATATTTTTTGTCCTCCTACTTTTCCATCCTCTTACCATTTTCTATCCTCCAATTTTTCCATCCTCTTATCATTTTTTATTCTCCCACTTTTCCATCATTCTAACTAAACGGACCCTAAGGGTTCACACAGCCTGAAATGATAATGTCTGTTGCAAAAGGCACGAATTTTAATTATTTGCCATTATTGCATATTCCGTAGCAAAGCTTCCTAGCTAGGATGGGTAAGTCCATGTCAGGTTGGGTAGGTAAATTAAATACGGATGTATTCTTATTTCTTAAGGCAGAAGAAGGTGGAAAGGGAATTGCCGAATTGGGTCTTGGGATTTGCTACATTCTTAGCCCAACATTTAGGGATTACGTTCCTCATAGTAGAACTATATGCTGAAATCATTTTTTGTATGCTCAAAAATTCCTCTCACAACAATCTCATGATGGAACCAGTTGAGACAATCCCTAATCTAACTATGGATCATATCTACCAGGAAACCAATCAGTGTGCTAATGCCTTAGCTAAGAGAGGATGTTTGCAAACTATAGGGCTTTGTAGGTTTTGATAATCCACCATCATGTGATGGCTTCTTTGCTGGTTTGTTGTTTTATAATAGAATGGTTTGTTGTTAGTTTCTAATATATCTCCAAAAAACGTAAAATTTCTTCCAAGAAAAATATAATTTTTTTAAATAAAATATGTTGTTAATTAATAAGAAGACAATATCATAAGCTATTGTAGCAGTTTGTAAGTTTTTATTTTTTATTTATTTTATTTTATAATAAAATTCATAAAACCATTAAATTATCTTTATTTCAATATACTACGAGCTTTCTTTTGTTTGCTCATAAAATTGATAGAAAGATATAATCTATACGACTATACAATTGACGCATACAATTAGCTAAAATTGTCTCCACTATCAATGCATCTCTACACAACTAAAAAAATTCTTAGGTTCTTCAATTAAATTAATTGTGTGAGTGTGATTAATTGGTCAGTGAACTATATATAATTATTCTTGTGAGTGCATGGACGTAAGTGGGATCTTTTATTTGGGGGACGGGGGGCAAAATATAGGGGAATCACAGCACAACTTTAATAAATTGTAACCTTCTTATTTTGTTTAGGAATTGCACAACATTTATTATTTTGGTAATTTTAAGATTTCGGGGTATTTTGGTCATTTTTTAGGTTTTATGGAGTATTTTGGTTGTTTTCTAAGTTTTGGGGATATTTCAGTCATTTTCTAGAAATTTAGATTTTTTTATTATTTATTTAAATTTTAGATAGATTTTAATGGTTTTATCCATTAAGACCCATATAATTAAATAATCTAACGAGTCTTTACTTATTTAACCCAAATATTCAAATGGGTTAGATTAAGACTTATCCAAATTAAGTAGGTAATGGGTGAGTTCATGGATGTTAATAAAAATTGCCACCCCTACTAGTAACCTTCTTACATTGTTTAGGAATTGCATGAAAAGAAATTGTGTCAAAAGAAGAAACCACATTCCGAATGATCTTTAACAACTTTAATTTCAAGACCCAAATCACAACAATGCAAGGATAACAACTGGGAATTAGAACATTCCACCAGTAGGGAGCGAAGACCCAAATCACAACATAGCTGAAGGTCATTGATCACAATTTGGGCTAGAATCGGTAGTAAATCACTTGCTTTAGGAATAGGACTATAGGAGCACTATTAGCGGCTACTAATATATATATGACCTCCACAGTTTCAAATTACATAGCTACCTACTAGATTTGTGTCTTTAATAGATTTCAAAGCCAAATTTAGTTTAATGCAGCTCCTAGGAGAACCATCCATGTACAAGCTGTAGTTTCTGCAGAATTCAAGACCAAATTCTCTTTCTTTGTAACTTCTAAAAGCTCCTGGGCATACACATTAAATTCTATATATTCTTCTTTCTTTTTAACTATACATATAGAGGAATTACTTGTGGGCCAGGGGCCGTGGCCTTCCTCAGTCCACAAGTAGCTACGTCTCTATGAGAGGATAATACATTTTTTGTACTATATAGAATAATTTAACTATATGATTAAATTTAATTGGGGAAATGATTTAAGTAACTATACCAAAATATTGGCAATTTAAAGATTCCATGATTTTTTTTAAAATGAAAGGCATGAATCCAATCAATAAAGTGGTCTTATATATACTTAATTAGTTTCTTAACCAAAGAGAGACTCAGTGGGCATCCCATGAAATATTTGGTACCATTTCCAATGTGTTTGGCTTAGACATATATTCCATTTAAAAGCTTTCAATATCACAATGCATGGCAGCATGTGAAATACATGTTTGTTACCAAAAGCATAGAGGTTAATTCAAATCTAGTCCCATCCATTAAAAAAAGTGATTGAAAAAAAAAAAAAAAAAAGGAAAAATTACACTTTACTACCCTAAATTATACCTCATGTTACACTTTGCACCCTAAACTTTTCAAATACACTTTTTGTACCCTAAACTATGACCCTTCTTACACTTTGCACCCCGATGTTAAGTTTATTGTTAACTTGGATGGAAAAATATGACACCACGAGAAAAAACCTAATTGCCCATCTTCTCAATGCTTTAAAGACAAAAGATAAGTTACACTTTACTACCCTAAAATACAGTCCTTATTACACTTTGCATAAGGGTGACATTAAAACATAATTATAAATTCATGAGGTAAATCATGTGTTTTGATAGTTCAGAAGGTTTAAGTGTAATTTGACCCAAAAATAAATAAGTGTTTCAATGACTATACCATCTATCATAACTTTTACCACAACTTACTAAAGTGGTTGATTGTGAGTGGTGGACAATTACTAACACATGGACCCTTATTTTTCATCACTCACTTTGGACCACATCAAAGTTGTGTCCCTATATCATTCTAATAAAAAAGAAGTTTTGTCCCTATAATTTTTCAAAATTAAAAAGCATACCTATTTAAAAAAATAAACACTATTAAGTCAAAACAATTTTCACAACTATGGAAGTAACAAGTTGTTAATGATAGATAATAAAATGATACTAATAATTGGAGAGTATCCGAAGACTAATTGTTCCCACATGTATGTTAAAAATTAGTTTCTTAGATATGGGGCATTCTGCGTTAAAAGTGATGCTGCTTTTGGTAGAACTATTGTGAGCTCATCAAGCAAATCAGGTTAACCATAGAAAAGAATGGCAACCTAAAAATATTAAACAATAACACTAGGAAAACAAAAAATCAAGGCTACAAAAATACTGAAAATTACATGAATAAGAAAACTTATCCAGTAAAACAAGAGTGAACAAACATATATTTACCACGGTTAGTACCTCATTTTTGAAAGTGTTTCTGTAGGAATAAAATTCATCATTAAACCAAAGAAACCAACATTTTCTGTTAAAATTCAACAGAGCAAAAGAGTATATTCACCTCTATCTTGTTCACAATTCACAAAGCAAAAACAATATATTCACCTTTATCTTGTTCACAATTCACAAACCAAGATTCTTTGCTGAAACAGATGCTGCTTCCGGAATAAATGTTGTGAACTCATCAAGCAAATCTGGATGACCATCAAAAAGAATGGAAACCTGAAATTGTAAAACAAAAACCTCTAAGAATACTGACAATTACATTAACGAAAAAAAACTTTCCAAAACAAGAGCAGTGAAACAAACAGAATCATAACAAATATTTACCTCATTGTAGACCTTATTTATGTCTTTGTGCTCCTTCCGGTACGTATTCAAACAGTCTAAGAATGCTTTATAAACATGTTCATTATTTTGAAAGCGTCTCTGTAGTAACAAAGGTCACCATTAAACCACAAAGAACCAACATTTGCAGTTAAAATTCAACAGAGCAAAACAGTATTTTCACCTTTATCTTGTTCACAAATTTGATAGCTCCTTTGAATTCAACCTTCTTTTGTAAAGCAGCCTCATCAACCTCAAGGGTTATTTCACACCCCTTTGGCAAGAAGATGTTAAACCTAGAAATCAAGTTATTATGGCCTTCAAATAATTCCTTCACTCTGGCACTGGCACCAACAATATCAGTTCTACAAGAACAAACGATGCATAAACCGTTATGTTTTAAATGCAATGTTCCATTGATCCAAGACAAAAACTTCATAATGCAATTACAGTACCTTTGAGCCTTAAAATCTTTTAAGACCTCAAGGAACATGTCATATTTCTCTCTTTGGTCTTGAAACGTTTCCTTCACGTCCTTCATATAGCTTAAGCATTCATCTGTTGTTGGTTTCCCTGTGGTACAACCAAGATCACTACCTCCTCCACCTCCACTTGCTGGGACTTGGGATTGCCCACATCTTCACATTATATATATAAAATTAGCATAACCACAATTCATCCCGAACTATAAACATCTATAGCACAGCTATTCCATAAACACAACATTCTCATACTATCACTGTGATCTCTAATTTAACAGCACACTGATTCCGAGAGTTCAAATTTCTCCTCAGCGGCATTACCTGCTCTCATTTACTTGGAAAACTAGGATTCAAAAAAAAAAAAAAAAAAAAAAAAAATCCAATTCCCCCACAAAAACAAAATCCCACTAAAGGGAAAAATTCCAAGCTTTCAATTAAAAACTTATCACACAATAAGTTTCTTAAAACTTAAATCAAACTACAATAAGCGGAACCCATTAACAAAACCAGCCAAGATCATGATTCAAATTCAAACATAACCCATATCTCTCTTCCCTCACAAAAATTCAGCAAACTCCATTATACAAAAAATTACCAAGCAAAAAGAAAACAACTTTCGTACAGAACTTAAAGGATCAAACAAAGCTGTAAAAACAACAAAAGAGAAAAGCGTACGGAGAAGAAAAAGAAACTTACGAGTCTCCACTCGAAGAACCAGACGGCAAATTAGATTGCGAAGAGCTTCCATCGTCTCCTAATCTCTTCATCTCCGAACCAATCCACCACGAAATTCTCTATTCTCAATTTTCAAATCGCTAACCCAAAATACATAGAAACCAAGAAACCTAAAAAATACAAACATATATAGTCCGGTTTCGCATCCGCGTTTAAAAACTAAATATTATTGTTGTGAAAATATAAAAGTGACTAAAAAAAGTTGTGAAAATATATATAATGTTATTTAAAAATTGAAAACTGTTGTTTAAAAACATAAATCAAACCCCTCCAAATACTATCTCGAGATTGCATACGTGTGTTATTATTTTAAAATTTATCTCATTCTAAACTCTAGAGTCCTTATTTAACTATTCTTTCACTTTAACTATCTTATAGTGTTTCTCACCAAAAAAAAAAAAAAAAAAAACCTTTATGTGTATTCTAAATTTTTTAGAAATAATAGATAAATTAATTGAGATTAAATTCTATAAGAATGGGGTGTAAAACTCATGTTTTACATCATTTAATAAGTGATTGTCACATCAGTATTTTACTTAAAATTCAATACGTTCTACCACACTTAATAACATCTCGATAGATTCTCAATTTAGTTGGATTTATATATGAGTATTAGAATTGATTGAGTGTGATTATGTTTATTCTTAAATATGTGATAAGATGATGTGGTATGTTGGGATTGAAGGGGTAAAACATGGGTTTTACACCACGTCCTTATAAAATTTAATCTCAAATTAATAATAAGAAGATTAGATAAAGAATTTAGATTGCAATCAAGTTAAAATTTTTATCAATTTAGAAATTATAGGAGAAGAAGATAAAGACAAAAAAAAAAAAAAAAATCTAACAAAATTTCTGCAATTTGATAAAACTTTCAAAATTAAATAAAAAAATATCTATTTTTTAAAAAATCTAAAAATTTTCAGCTTTGAGAAATTTTTGAAAAGAAAATATTAGACATGAACTAAAGATAGATATTATAAGTTATAATTTAATTATAAATAATTCAAAATCATCGGGCATGTTATAATAATTAGCTCTACTAGCCGCAAACTTGCGCGTTGCACGTGATAATTTTTTTTAAGGTGGTTTTGTTAATATTACTAATTTAATAATGAGTAATGTATTTTGTAATCATATTTTTATTTATTATAAGAACAATCATAAATGTAATATAGAAATAATCATAAAATATAAATTTTTGTCGTACCAAAATGAAAATAATACAATTTTTCTCAGAAATTCAAAAGGCAAGTTGACGAAAATATTCATTTTTTAATAAAATTTATTTATAACATTTTGTAAATCATTAAAAAGAACATAAAATTTAGAAATTATACTTTTAGTTTTAAACAAACTTTCTCAAACCTTATTTTTTTTTTGTCTACAATCCAAAAGACCAAAAAATGTAACTAAAAAAATTAATAAAACTTAACAATTATTAATTGGACCAATTAGGATAAAAATTTGTTGTTGATAATCTACTAAGGTTATTTTCTTTGCAGAAATTGTAATTTTGTCCACCCTAAACATATTATCAAATAAAAAATTATTAGCAAAATTTAAGAATTAAATTTCTATACATGCATTGCTATAATAATAATAATAATAAAATTGCAAAAGCTAAAATTTGTCACCTATCTGATTATTTTCGTTTTTTTGGCTAACCTTTGTTTTTCTCTAAATAAATGACATTATAGAGTATTTCTAATATAACTAATAAGAGTACTTTATCCAACACAAAGGATTAAAAAATAAACAAAAATTAGTAAAGTCTCACAGTTTAATATCTAAATTGAGCACTATAAAAAATCATACTATGTAATAGAATAAATACCAAATTACAATAAATACCAAATTATCGAAATCATGCTATGTAATAGAATAATATTATATTTTTATATGCTATATTTAAATCTTTAGAATGCAATAGGATAACATTTAACAATCAAAGAGAACCAACAAAAAATAAAAAAATAAAAACAACAACAATTAAAAAAAAAAAAAACTAAATCGCATTAACCCAAAGTAGAGTTTTAAAGAATATAAAAAATAATTAACCTAAAGCAGAGATGCAAGAAAAATTAAAAAATCCACCAAAAAATTGAGAGAGAGAGAGAGAACCTCTTTTTTTTTTTTTTTTTTTTTTTGTGAGGGAAACTATACATAGAATGGAAGAGATAGTGACAAATTTATAGTAAGAGGGTGTGAATAAGAAAAGACAAAAATAAAGGAAAATGAAGGGAAAGAGGAAGAATGATATTAATTTAGAGGGTAGTGAGAAGATAAAAATGTAAGGGAGGGAAAAATGTTGAAGAAGTAGTGGGGAGATAAAAAGTAAAGGAGGGAGAAAGGTTGAAAAAGTGTAAATATTAAAAAAAAAATAAATGTTAAAAACAATTATAGGAAAATTGGAAAGAAAAAAAATAATGACGTGGAAGTTGATGTGGCTCAACTGGAGCGTAGCAATAATAAATGCTATGCTTCAGTTTTTAGATATATAATAATAATAATAATATATAGAAAAAGATTATAAATTTATAAACATTATAGACATTTTAAGTTGATTTAACGTATATATAATTTAATAAATACGTTAAAATCATCGGGCATGTTATATTATGATTTATAAGTTTTTAAACATGAAGAACTTTCAAAAGGGTCCATAATCTTAGCCAATTATTGTGACAAATCATAATTTTAGTCAATTTCTTATATATTTTCTCTACAATTAAACTAACATTTTAATAATAAAAAATTAAATACATGCAAAAAAAACAAAAATAAAAGCGTGCAATCTGTAACAATTCTCTAATAGAAAATTCAATGATTGATAAAAAAATTTAAAGTAAACAAATACATACTTGTAAGGTTGTAGGTAGAAGAAGAGAAGAATAGAGAAAAAGAACAATATTGTGGGTATTCATTGTGAATTATTTGAGATATATATACACTTTACATTGAAGAAATTGATATAAATAAAAAGTCTAATGTTAATTGAATAGAATTTTATAAAAGACCTTTTTAAGTGTACTACGTTACTGTTACTTTTATTATATAGTATATTATGATATTGTTTAATATCATAATTTTTTTATAACAAAAATCATTCTTCTTATTTTGTAATATGCCTTTTTTTTTTGGAAAAATACTAAAAAAATACTTACAAATGATGTAGCCATGAATGTGATTAGTGACACATCAAGAAGATAATGAACAAATATTTGAATTAATGATGTTCGAGATATTATAAATAGTACAACATGAGGCTAACAAAGATGTATCAACAATAACAAAAAATAATTCAAAAAGGCATTTAATAGGTTGTTGATATTCACATATCATATTAATTAATGTCACATCAATTTGTAAAGGTTTTCAAGTAAAATTAATAATATTTCTAGCATTTTGCTATCTGAATTAATTTTTGCAGTTAGTACACATATTTGTAAATCCATGTATTTAAAGTTGTATTATTTCTAGTATTACTCAATTCTTTAGAACTTCTTAAAAGTAAAGGAAAAATGTAAAACTAGTTTTTTTTCCTATATCTCCAATATATATATATATATATATAAAATTTTGCCCCAAAATTTGGCGCCTTTCTCTAGTAGGGGGCCATAGGCAATGGCCTAAGCCTAGACCTAGGGCTAGTCCTGGACCCACTTGAGTTTAAATGCTCTAAACCCATTTGACATGTGTTCATATCTCAACGGATATCCTTGCCCTAAGCCAAGAGGCTGTAACTATCAAATTATTAAAACGGTTTTTGATGGGATTTAATTTGCTACCTTTAAAAAGTTCATTTTTTAATTTTGTACTTTTAAAACAAATCCAAATCTCTTCTCCCATTATTTGTGTTTCACTTTATGTTCCCCGGTTCCTCCTCCAATTTATACAATTGAGCTAAGTTTTAATTTTAGACATATTTTCACAATCCAAATTAAATTAATTAACAAATCTAATCTAATATTTTTTTTAGAGTACTATCATTTGTAACTTTAAATCTCTCATATTTAGCTATTTCTTTAAGCAAAAAAATAAATTTAACGTTATGACTTATGAGCTATCCTGACTATTATTGGTGGTCTTTGGAATGATATGAACAAATGAGCATGTCTTCAATCAGAGAAATTTCATAAATTATTCCCCTATAATTCTTATTTATGATTCAGAAGTCAAAGAAAATAGAAGAAAAGTCTGATGGACTCAATCAAGTCATTAGGTTAAGACATTCTGGAAAAAAAAAAAAAAAATCCTTAGGTTAAGAAATAAGAATAATTTGAAACAAAAATGAGCAAAAGGAAATTATTTAGTTAAAACCCCTCTACTTAGACGTAACAAGCAAAACTCACAAGACAAAATAGGAAATAGCTAAAAATAAGAAACTCTGTTCTATCATCACTCTATCATTCTTTTTTTTTTTTTTTTTTTTTTTTTTCTTTTCTTTTAAAAAAAGGAAAAGCTTGTTTTGGTAAAAAATTTATTTTTTAGAGGCCGGGGGTCATATTTTGGAACCACTGGGGTAGGCAACCAATTTTATTATTTATTTATTTATTTTTAAAAATTTTGGGTAGGGGAGGGACTCATATTTTTGGATGTAATATTTAAAAGGTATATATATTATAACAATAAAAAAATAATAAGCCTTTTTCAACTTTCCTTCAAGTGAATGAACGGAGAAATAAACAAATCTCATTTGAATTAGGCAAATGGATTGAAAATAAGTCTTTAAATGTGAAACCTTTGGGGGTACCCTCTCATAGTCAGTTTCTTTGTATATTGTAATGCGCTGTTTGGTCTTTTGGGATTATGAATGACGATGAGGCAAGGTTGTATTATGAGTACCTTGTTTTAGAAATTTATTTGATTTTGGAAATACAATATCTATACTATTAATAATAGGATTTCGTGTTTGAGTTTCATCATTTTGCATACTAAAATATTTTCACATAAATTCTTAAACTCTCTAAAATACCCCTATCTTTTAGTTGAATATTTTTAAATTTAAAAACACATATCTTTTAGTTGAATATTTCTTTTGTATTAAAAAAAAACACACACACACATACTGGTTAAAAGAGTAATTTACTATTTTTAAAAGAGTTCCTAAGTTTTAGGTTTTCAAACTTTTATCAAAATTCTAAAACTTAGGACACTATCTCTATTTCACTAAACTCAAAATAAAAAATAAAAATAAAAGTCTTCTTGCACGTGCAGAGCCCGTATGATGAGTCTAATATACGCACATATTGTTTTAGAATTTTTTTGAATGATTATTGTGATTAATGCATAACAAAAATATTGTTAATAGTAAACCTATGTAAAGCTGATTTTATTTATTTATTTTAAATTATAGATAAAATATAATGGATACATTAGACATAGCCCAACGTTTTTACTGCCTCATTTGCAACTTGTGATGTAATGGATATTCGATATTTTATAACGAAAGTAATTTTCAAGAGTCTTATACGTTAAATTCCCCATCCCCAATTCAAATCTAAATTTATTTGATTTTTTATTTATTTCAAAAGTAACAAATTAAATGCATAAACTATTCCCAAAAAAAAAAAAAAAAAAAAGTTATCGGTAAAGTATATTGTCTCTTTCAATTAAATTATTGACCCAAAATGCAACACTATTAACAAGGGAATTAATGATAGAATGCTAAAAGAAATAGATTTATTGGCTTACCATTCCATTTCATTCCTTTATGAACTCCTAAACAAAGGCTAAAAATCCATTCAAAAGAATAAAATGTGGAATGTTATAGGCTCCAAGTCCATTTCAGGTTATATTTTGCTTCTTTTTTCCCCTTGAATTGACAACGGATTGAGTGTCAAACTGGGAAATGGATCAATTTCAAACGAAGAAGATCCTAATACTAACCATTTTGACATGTATGTGGGCATGCTAGAGCTCCGCTCATTAAAATATTCAAAGCAGTTTCGTAGATATGGGGCATTATGTGCTAAAAGTGATGCTGCTTTTGGTAGAAAAGTGAACTCATCAAGCAAATCCGGATGATCTGAAAAGAATAGTGGCAACCTAAAAATTGTAAACAAAAACCACTAAGAAAACTAAAAATCAAGGCCACTAAAAATACTGAAAAAATTACTTGAATAACAAACTTTCCAATAAAACAAGAGCATTGAACAAACAGAGCCATAATATATATCTAGCACGGTTATTACCTCATTGTAGACCTTGGTTTTGTCCTTGTGCTCCTTCCTGTACATTTTTAAAAATGGCTACGAATGCTTTATAATGTCTAGCGTTTTGATGATAGTGTTTCTGTAGGAACAAAATTCATCATTAAATTGCAAGAAACCAGCATTTTCTGTTGAAATTCAACAGAGCAAAACAGTATATTCACCTTTATCTTGTTCACAATTCACAAACCAACATGCTCTGCTGAAAGATATGCAGCTTCCAGAAGAAATCTTCTGAACTCATCAAGCAAACCCGGATGCGGCGGAATGAGGCGTCAGCGGTGGAGTGTGTCTCTTTCTCTATCTCTCTTTCTTGCTGTCTGTCCACACGGCTTTTTTTTTTTTTTTTTTCCTCCCATTTTGATGTTAACATCTGCTTATATACTTGGGTCTAAACCGGCTGATACACATATTCAAGAAGGAAAAGATTAATATCTATGCCATCAATCAAATGTTTAAAGTTCAAATTTTTTTTCTTTTTTTTTTGGTGTCTAAATTTAGGCATAAAAAAATAAGTTTACGGATTAAATAGTATATAACAATTGGTATGAAATCTTGCATGTGTGTTAAGAACATAAAAAATATGTAAACTAACATTTAAAATTTAAAATTTAAAATTATATAGTTATGTTAATATATTTTTAAAGAGAGTTGTAGCCATAGCTTTAAAAATCAGACCAGACCAGCTGATGAAACCAATTCAATTGGGAACCAGGTATTAATCTAGCCTAGTAAAACCACCCAGAACTGGTCAAAAATCAGAAAAAACAGGGAACTAGGTGCAAAAACAGTTCATTGACTGGTTTGGTTCTAAAAAGTAAAAACCATGGTTGTAGCTATTAATTACTAACAAGCATGGTTTTAAAAACCGAACCAAGGTAAAACCGAATTTGCCTCCGGTTCTTGGTTTTATTCGGTTTTAGTGTTTTTTCAGACCGGACTAGTAGTCAGTTCCCAGTTCAAGACCAGTCGATCTGGTTTGGTTTTTAAAACCATGCTAGCAAGTTTGTAGCCAAATTATATCATTAATTTATTTTTATTTTTTCGGTAAATTAAGTCCATTGGGCTTAAACTGGTCACAACTCACAATCCCATTTTTATGTGCTAAGTAAGCAAAGAGTAGGATTACTCGTGAGTGGGTGTGTCTGCGTTGGATCTGTTAAATGGAAGAAGTAAAAGTACAATTTCTAGTCCCCACAACCTTTTGGAGTTTGTTCTAACGAGGTTCTTCTTCTTCTTCTTTCTTTTTCTTATGATAAAAATTATCATTACTCATTAGAAACATTACGTGAATTATATAGAAAGTTAATAATATTTAATAGATATTTAAATTAAATATTAAAAAAATGCCCATCATGAAGAGTTAGCAAAAAACTTGCACCATCGGGTAGATATAGTGTATAAGAGCTTAGTTGTTGCAAATATAGGAAAATGAGCCTACTCCTTTTATCTTTCCTTATCTGGCTCAATTTCTACTACGATAGAGTTTCTCTCCTTATCAATGTGGTATTTCACATTTGGCCAACTTACTATCTTCTATATTAACTTTCATATCTTTACAATTAATTTTCTAACTTTTAATTAAAATATTAAAATGCTACAACAAACTTTATAGGAAGTGCTTGGAAAGACCCATCACTTCGAACTAAGTGCCAAGAGGTTGTGGGTTTGAGTACTAATACTAACCCATAATTCCTAATATGTAGAAATTGTGTTAATGGGGTCGATTTGTGGCAAGCTCTACTGTTCATTGATGGCATCCATGGGCTTATCAAAAAGTCCAAGTGGCAATGTATCATAGGGCGTGGGCGATAATTACACATGTGAGCTCATTTTTTTTTTCTTTAATCTGAAAAAAAAAAAATCAAATCTATATCAATATAATATCTAAAAGTCTAAGCATAGTATTTAGTATTGTCATGCTTCTGTTGAGTCACATCATTGTACCTCACCATTTTTTTATATATTATTTTGTTCCTCTATTTTTTTTTGATAATATTAAATATATTAACTTATTAACTTTACACATTCACACGTAAATATATTTAATATTATAAAAAAATTAGAAGAAAAAAATTAATAAAAGAATGGTGATGTGGTCGATGATTCGGTCCACTCCGTAAATTTTGGTCCATAATGGTCCATTTTACCCAATTAGGTCCATTTCGGTCTGTACAGTCCAATTCGGTCCATTGGGTCTACTTTGGTGCACTTCAGTCCATTTCCTTTCAATTTGGTCTGTTCGGTCAAGTTTGGTCCATCTCAATGCGGTTACTTTTTTTTTTTTGTTGAAGAAAAAGACTACTTTTATTTAAGAGAAAGCAACTATATTAGCCTAAATGGAAAAAGAAAGGTTTTGGTTGAGAGTACCTATTCTAAATCTGAATTTATTAAATAATATAGATGACAATATATATATATATATATATAATTATTTAAGTTAATGATTTGTGGTTTTATCTTTCTTTATGTTCTTTTTTTCTCCCTTAATTGATATTAGTAGTTTATTTTTTGAGTGAATTACACAATTTAAGTGTTTGATATATGATATAATTTGAATTTGAAGACCAATTTCTAAGTCATATAGAAATTAAGAGATTGATATAACCATGATTCTCTTAAACTTTTAAATGATTCACTTGAGCACATAAATTTTTTTTTTTTTTTTTCTATTGATATATGTGAAGTTCATCCTGAAAAAATATGTTTTCCTTTTTATCTTGTTCACATTTCTGATGTAGGACACAATTTACTATTTAATTATTGTAATTTATTATTTTTGGTATTTTTATGTAAAAAAACGTTATTTTAGGTTTAGGTGATTTATTTCCTTGTTTTTAGGTGCATTTAATGCTTTTTAGGTCAAATTTGGCTCCTATTATGGTAGGTATCAATTAGGAGTTATTTTAGATTAATTTTCTTGTCTGTCAAGTTTTAAGGAGCTCTTAAATAGGCCCCTAAGTCTGTAAACGTTTTTCATAGTTTATTATCAATAAAAATTTAGACTTGTGTCTATTGTGTTCTCTGATGGATTCCAGACCTATCAACTTGTGGATTCAAGGAAACCCTCGTGGATTCGAGGTTTACTACCAGAAACTAACAGTTTAGTTTCTGTTCCATCAAGAGAGTATCGTGTGTGCTTTCTTTAGGCTTCCACGACATTAGTTGGTATCAGAGCCTTGACTTACCTTGGTTTGATTGCTAACTGGTGAGACGGTAACCACCACCACAACAATGACGAATAACTTAGCGAGTATTACGTGGCGTACAACAAACACTCACAAATATCTATGCTAGGATGGCGCCGTTGAAGAATGGAAACAATAGGGATAACTACAACGGAGACATAACTCACGGGCAACCTATTGGTAAGCAAATTTCATATAGACCTTATAAGAGAATTGCAAGTTTTAATGGTTATTTTTTAAAAGAAGATTTTCTTGATTGGTTACTTGATCTAGAGGATTTATTTGACTATGAGAATATTTGTTATGAGAGAAAAGTTGGACTTGCTTTGTATAAACTTAGTAAGTATGCCTTATGTTGGTGGGAACAAGTACAATCTGATAGAATCTAACAAGGTAAAGACAAAATTCGATCATGGCCAAGGATGAAAAAGATGCTTGCTATCAAATTTTATCCTTTGGATTGTGAAGAAATCTTGTCGTATACAATACAAGATTATTATTGGCCAAGAAGTTCATACTTGAATTATTTTGAAGAGCCAAATATTCCATTGTTAAGGGAAGAATTACATGTTAAGGAAAATATCGTTCTTGAAGAAAATATAGAGATTTCTGAGGAAATTAATGAAGGCCTTGTTATAGAAGAAGAACCTGAAATCAAGATTGTGGAGGAGATTAATGAAGACCCTCTTATAGAGAAAGATCTTGAGGTTGAGATAGTAGAGACCATTAAAGAAGAAATTATAGAGGAAGTTGTCAATGATCTCGATGAAATCAAGTTAGATGATTGCAACATTCAAACTCCTATTATTTTATTGGGAGACACCGAAACAAAGTTTATTGATTTTATTGGGGTGGAAAGATTCGATTTGATCATTGACTCTTATTTGGTGAATATTGTCAATTACATGAAGATCAAGGGAGAAGAAGTTCAAGTTGCCCAATTAATGAGTTTCAAGTTTGACAAGAAGACAAAGAAGATGAAGTATTCAAAGTATTTGTTCTCTTGGCATGGGAGATTTCAAATTTCAAAGATGAACTCGAGGACGAGTTTGTTTCAAGTGGAGGGGTTTGATGTAGGACACAATTTACTATTTAATTATTGTAATTTATTATTTTTGGTATTTTTATGTAAAAAAACGTTATTTTAGGTTTAGGTGATTTATTTCCTTGTTTTTAGGTGCATTTAATGCTTTTTAGGTCAAATTTGGCTCCTATTATGGTTAGGTATCAATTAGGAGTTATTTTAGATTAATTTTCTTGTCTGTCAAGTTTTAAGGAGCTCTTAAATAGGCCCTTAAGTCTGTAAACGTTTTTCATAGTTTATTATCAATAAAAATTTAGACTTGTGTCTATTGTGTTCTCTGGTGGATTCCAGACCTATCACCTTGTGGATTCAAGGAACCCCTCGTGGATTCGAGGTTTACTACCAGGAACTAACAATTTAGTTTAAAGATATGCAGCTTCTAGAAGAAATCTTTGAACTCAGCAAGCAAATCCGAAAGACCATTAAAAAGAGAGGAAATCTGAAATTGTTTAAAACAAAAACCTTCAAGAATACTGAAAATAACATTAACAAGAAAACATTCCAAAACAAGAGCAGTAAAACAAATAGAACCATAGCATATATTTACCTCATTGCGAACCTTATTTATGTCCTTGAGCCCCTTTCGGAACTCATTTATATAAACATGTTCGTTACTTTGAAAGCGTCTCTGTAGGAACAAAGGTCATCATTAAACCACAAGGAACCAACATTTGCAGTTGAGATTTAACAGAGCAAAACAATATTTTGATCTTTATCTTGGTCACAAATGGTAGCTTCTTCAAATTAAACCTTCTTAGTTTGTGGACCGGCCTCATCATCCTCAAGGGCTATTTCATACCACTTTGGCAAGAAGATGTTAAACCCAGAAATCCATTTATTATGCCCTTCAAATAATTTCTTCACTCTGATTGTGACATCAACAGTGCCAATTCTGCAAGTAGAAACAATGGCACAATCCATTAGGCTTTAGATGCAATGTTCCATTATTCCAAGACAAAAACTGCATAAATGCAATGAGTGTACCTTTGATCCTTAAAATCTTTGATCCTTGAGGAACATGTCATATTTCTCTCTTTGGTCTTGAAACGCTTCCTTCACTTCCATGAGATAGGTCCAGGCACCATTCCGTGTATAATTCCTTGGAGTACCACCACCACCATCTACTGGGATTTGGGATTGCCCATAGCTTCAGAATTCAAATCCACAAATATATATATATATATATATATATATGTAGATATATATATATATATATATAATTAGCATAATTGAAATTCTTTCGAAACTATTAACATCTATAGTACAGTTTTTCCATAAGCAAAACCTATTCGTACTATCAATGTGATCTCTATGAGAGTACAAAAGTTTGTAACTTTCTTATACTCAGTCAATTTTAACAGCAATTGATTCCCAGGGTTCACATTTCTAATCAGTGGCATTGTCTACTCTCATTTACTTTGGAGAAATGTGATTCGAATCCCTCCCTCCCTCCATTGTTTTAATCTTCAAATTATCAACCAAAAAATAAAAATCCCACCAAAGGAAAAAATTCCAAGCTTTCATTTCATATGTCAAAGTCACATAAAAAAAAAAATCCTCAAATGAAAACTTGCCAAAAATTAAATTTCAATTACAAAAAGCAGAACCCACTACAAAACCCAGCCAAGAGCATAATTCAAAAAATTCAGCAAATTCCACCATACAAAAAAATATCAAGCAAAAGCATTAGAAATGTTAAATGAAAAAGCACAGAAAACTATGCACAAAAAACTAACCTTACGAAACATTTTCTAGCTAACCAAGCAGAACTTACGGAATAAAAAATTCTACCTAAAAAAAAACACACCAAAAGAGAAAAGCGTACAGAGAAAGAAACTTACAAATCTCCACTTAAAGAACCGGTCGGCGAAGAGCCATCATCTCTTAATCTCTTGATTTCTGAAAATCTCAAATCACTAACCCAAAAAAAGAAAAAAGAAAAAGAGAGACCTATAAGAATTTGAGAATTTATAATAAAAATTATAAGAAAAATATATCTCCCATGAATTTCCTTGATCTTTCTCACAACTCCCCCTCCGCCCTCCCCTCTCTCTCTAAAGTTAAACCGCTTTCATTTTCCTTTTGATAACTCAATAAATGGGGGTGGGGATTTGAGCAATGAACATTTTCTTTGGAAACAGCAAGAGAGGTACCAATTAAATTATTGACCCAAAACGCAACTACAAAGTTTTTTTTTTTTTTTTTTGATGAGAAGACTTTGACTTTTATTCATTAATTGAAGAAAGAGGAAACATCATTATTACATGCAAACTCTACGTGGCTAGGACATTCCTCAATCCATGCAACGTAATTTTCAACATTAGCTGCATGTTGGGCCAACAAGTGGGCCGGCACATTTCCTAGCCTTTTAGTATGTGAAAAATAAACAGTTCTAAATCCTTTTGCGAGATGAAGCGTTCCAGCAACAATGTTTTGTACAGACGACGACGCCTCACCCAGTCCTTGAAGCGCATTACAGATGCATATTGAGTCGCCCTCAAGCGTTACATCCCTTATCCCAACATCTAATGCGAACTGAACCCCGACCTCCATTGCCTTTGCTTCTGTCTCCAATGCTCCTAACGGACAAGCGAGCTTCCGGCTGAGCGCAGCAATCACCAAACCTCCCGAGTCACGTATAATCACTCCAAAACCCACTTGCTTCCTTTTGGAAAATACGGCTCCATCAACATTCACTTTATAGTGGCCCGGTTGAGGAGGTCTCCATTTTATCTCATTTGAAGGTTGTCTTGTGGGAGCCAGTTGTCTCACGTTCGCCAGTTGGAATTCATCCAACACCCTCAACGAGCTCCTAACAATAGCTTTTCCCTCTCTGTGCTTACCACCATGTCTGACAGTATTCCTATCCTTCCATATTCCCCAACATATTGCAATAGCATGCTCCACGAAACCCGGGTGTGATTCCGACCTCCTTTGTAACTGCCACATCACATCCATGAACGTCCACGTTGGGCTGATCTCAAACGGGATGACCAGCTTACTTGAGGACCAGGTCTCTTTGGCCTTATCACAAAGCCAAAATAAGTCGCAGATGGACTCAACCGCTTTACTACAGGAGTCACACGTACAGTCCTTGATGATATTTCTCTTCTTTAAGTTCTCTTTGGTGGCTAAGATGTACTTACAGGATTTCCAAGCGAAATGTTTGATTTTGTTGGGCACATTCATATCCCAGAGGCGCCTCCACATTTGTTTTAAAGCAGCAAGATCAGAGCTCTCAGACGTGTTTCCTTCAGAGTGTATGTCTTGGGCCAGTTTGTATGCACTTTTCACTGTAAACTTTCCATTTTTATTTTCAGCCCATATCATCCTATCCCTCGCACCATGAGCACTAAGAGGAATACTTAGGATGGCTTCAATATCTTGGGGAAGAAAACATTGGCGTATTAGGTCTTCCTTCCATTCCTTTCGGTCACCATCAATCAGGTCACAAACCCTCTCAACTTGCTGACTTGAGCTCGCAGGTGTTACTACCCTATACATGCTTGGCTGTTGGAGCCATTTATCCTTCCACACCTGAATCTTTTCTCCATCACCCACCTGCCATCTTATGCCCCTTTTAACGTCTTGGGCTGCCCAGATACTTCTCCATGCAAAAGATGGTTGGCTCCCCAAACTAGCCTCAATAAAATCACATCTTGGGAAGTACTTGGCTTTATATACCCTGTAGAAAAGTGAGGATGAGTTCGTTTGCAATCTCCACCCCTGCTTCACCAAGAGGACAAGATTGAACAGCTTCAGGTCTCTAAAACCCATTCCGCCTTTTTCTTTTGGCAAACACATCTTCTCCCAACTCATCCATGCTAGCTTCTTCTCATCCTTCACCTGTCCCCACCAAAATTGTCTTATCATCCCTGTTAGCTCATCACATAAAGTATTAGGAAGCTTGAAACAGCTCATCATATACGACGGGACTGCTTGAGTAACCGCTTTTATCAGTACTTCCTTCCCTACACTTGAAAGCAACTTTTCCTTCCAGCCTGCTAGCTTGTTTGACACTCGTTGTTTCAGCTGAGCGAAAGTGTTTCTTTTCGACTTGCCCACCAAGGATGGTAACCCAAGATAAGACTCATGTGGTTTTATGACCTGTGCTCCAAACATAGCTTTTATTGTCTCCTTCACTTCATTGGCAGTATTGTGGCTAAAGAATAGTGAGGTCTTATTCCTATTCAATTATTGACCGGAGGACTCTTCATAGACCTGTAATACCCACTGGATTTCAGAGCACTCCTTCACAGTTGCCCTCCCAAAAATCAAACTATCATCAGCAAAAAATAAATGTGAAATTCTAGGCCCCTTTGCCGATTCCGCAACACCTTTTAGCTCCTTATGTCGAACAACCTTGTGCAGCAGCGTTGACAGTCCTTCAGCACAAATCAAGAATAGATACGGCGACAAAGGATCTCCTTGGCACAGCCCTCGCGTAGGAACAATCTTCCCACATGCATCATGCATTTCCATTGACCCGTACTGCATAAGTGACTGAGGAGACACATCTCATAACCAGGCAGATCTAGTTCTTATGAAATCCCAGTTTGGCCATGATTTGTTTCAAACAGCCCCATTCCACGCGATCGTAGGCTTTGCTCATGTCCAGCTTCAATGCCATCTCTCCACACTTTACTTTCTTCTTCCTGTTAATGTGATTCATTATCTCATGCGCCACTAGAACATTATCAGTGATGAGCCTTTCAGAAATGAAGGCACTTTGGTTTTCACATATAACATCCTGCAGCACCAGCTTCAACCTGTTCGCCATCGCTTTGGATGCTAACTTGTATACCACATTGCACAGACTAATTGGCCTATAGTCAGTCACTCTTTCTGGATTCTTAGTCTTTGGGATAAGGACAATATGTGTTTCATGAAAGTTAGGAGGAGCTGCACCATGGTTAAGAAAATCCAACACAGTATGTGTAACAATAGAATTTACAGTAGGCCAAAAGTGTTGATAGAATAAAGGAGGCATACCATCGGGTTCGGGCGCCTTCATGGGATGCATCTGTTTTAAAGCTTTCTCTACCTCTGAGGCTTGAAATTCCTGTAACAATCTGGCATTCATTCTATCAGTCACTTTGGTCTAGATGGCATCTAACAATTCTACACTGACCTCTGGTTGAGAAGTTGTGAACAGGTTCTCGAAATATTCCACAAAAGTTCTGCCAATCATCTCCTCGTCCTCTTGCCAATTATCTTCTGAATCCCTGATACACAGAATAGTGTTTCCTTGGTGTCGATTGGATGCTTTTGCATGAAAGAAAGAGGTATTATGGTCACTAGACTGCAGCCAACAGTGCCTAGATCGTTGATGCCACATATCTTCTTCCACCGCCAGCATCCTATTCAGCTCCACCCTTGTTTCTTCAACCTCCCCCATATTCACCAGACCATCTCGTCTCCCTTCCAACCACTGAAGCTTTTTCTGGAGTGTTGATATCTTCCGACCTACGTGACCGAAAGTATTTTTATTCCAAGAGGATAGTGACCTTCTACATTCTTCCATGCATTGCGTAAATAGGTGTTAAGTACCCATGCTTTTACCTCTCTCCTAGGCTTCAGACACCACTTCCTCACATTGTTCATCCTTAAACCACATTGATTCAAACCTAAACATTTTAGATCTCCGACGCAATCCTCGCCTTGTCTGTGGAGCTTTGAGTACCAACATGCAATGGTCTGACGTTGATGCTGCCACATGATGTAATCTCACACCCGGGAACATTGCCACCCAGGATGATGATACTAGGGCCCTATCCAAACGTTCTCTAACCCAGCCTCGTCCGCCCAGCCTCCTACTCCAAGTAAAGTCAGAACCTATATACCCCATATCTCGGAGATTGCATTGATTTACCGTCTCCCTAAAGCTCCTCATCTGCCCATCAGGCCTTAAGTTACCTCCCACCTTCTTTCTTAGATGTAATATTTCATTGAAGTCCCCCATGCAAATCCATGGAAGATCACTTCTCTTACCCAACTCTTCCAACAGTCTCCAAGACTCCTCTCTTTTGCTAGTTTCTGTGTGGCCGTAGAAACCGGTAAATCTCCACGTCCTGTTACCATGTTCTTTAGTAACTATAGCATCTATATGACGAGGCGAGAAAGTTTGGACGTCCACTTTCGTAGAACTTCTCCATAAGAGTGCCAAACCTCCACCTCGCTTTATACTAGGGACTACCAAACCCTGTTGCCGATCTAGTTTGCTCTTGATACCTTTCATTTCTGACACTACTAACTTGGTCTCAATGATGAAGACCAAAGTGGGATCTTCCTCCAAAACCACCTTCTGGAGAGCTTTAACTATACAGGGGTTCCCAAGCCCCTGGCAGTTCCAACAGATGGCACTCATTGCTCCCGGCAGGGCTGTCCAGCAACCGCCGCCGATCCAAGTTGTGTTGCCATTATTTTACTAAGCGCTAGCACCTCTCCTTCTATTTTCTGTTTTTTCCCCGCTTCCTCTCCCATCGGGATCTCTTCTAGAGGAGCACGTATCTTTCGCTTCAGTCCTACTTCATTGTCTTCAGAACTCATCACCTTATTAGTGAGCTCCTCATCTCGTTTGTTCATAACCCGAGCCCCCTTCCATGCATTCTCCTTCCCCGTCACATTGCTCTTTTTTTTATTCTTTTTCTGAGCCAGGCTCCTTAACTTCTTTCTTTTTGTTTCACATGGTGGGCTTGGAATATGAGGTCCTATATTAAATAGGACTTGGGCTTGACTTAAAGCTTGGCCCATTGGTGTATTATTAGGGGTGGGTAAGGCTGGGTCCAAATCCATAAAAGCCTTGTCCACTTTAGACGTGGGCCCAACCCAATAGTCCACTGACTTCTTCATCTCATCCTCCTTGACATTTAATTTTTTAAACTACAAAAATATCTCCTTATTTTCCTCACAATCCAGTGTATGATCTGATAATGGTAAATCTGCCAGCTTTGTATTAGGTGCAGAGATTGCGACGTCAATTTCTTTTAGCTTTTCTTCGAAATTTAAGAACACCGGATTTCTTGGGATTCTCTCCTCCCCCCGTAGGCACTGACAGTTGGACTTGCTGTTTCAGTCCTAGTGGGGTCCACGTCGTCCTGCACGTGCGTCTGACAGTCGGCCACTCCCAGGTCTGTCACATAGGCGGTTCGTGCAACACCCTCGCTGGAGCCATCTTCACCGATTGGACCCTCTTTACCTTCACCACTCCGCTTTGCTGCAATAACTAGCTGTGGTCTTTAAAGCCGATCCTGTGATGCACGCAACCAAGCCCCGAACTGTTTATCTTCCGCCCTTAAAGATTCTTTGCTCCGTAGCCATTGAGTGTAGTCGCGTTCGTCGTGATTAACCTTCCCACACCAGTAGCAGAAGATGGGTAGCCGCTCATATCTAAAATCTACCCACTTCGGTGATGCTCCTCCTATGCGAACCATCCTTCCCCGACATAATGGTTGAGAGATATCTATTGTTACTCGGATGCGTACGTACCCTGCCAAACAAAATCCTTTCTCATCCACGTCGACTTTTTCAACCTTACCCAGTATGCTCCCTATACGTATTCCGGCTTCCCTTGTTTGGCTCATGGTGGGAAGCCCGTGAATCTGAACCCAAAATGACGTCTGGTTGAACTGGACTTTGTTTACCGCTTCACCCGCATTGAGTTTATGGAGGAGCACCAGGTACTTGTCAAAAGCCCAGGGACTTAGCAAAAGCACTCTGTCAAGGTCGTTCTCATCCTCAAACTGGAATAAGACTTTGTTTTCTCCCAAATCGCAGACCTCGAAGTTCTTCGCAGTCCGCCAAAATGACCGTACCACTCGCGCCACCGATTCAAGGCTAACTCGGCGTTTCATACAAAACCGGCCCACCAAAACGTGTCCTGTTTCCGTCACCGGTGGCATCAGGTCCACCTCGCTTTCTTCTTTTTCCGACAACTGTAAGCCCGCACACTTCGTTGCAATCTCATCCATGACGTTCACAGAGAGTGAGATGCTTGAGAACTGTTTTCCACCGTCAAAACGGAGAGAACGTTTTGCCAGGAGGCAACCCTTTTTTCACCTCTATGGTTCTGTGAGAAACCCAGAGAGAAAACTACAACCCAAATATTCTTAATAGATTTTTTGAATCTCTTTTTGAGAACAAGATTTGCAACTACAAAGTTTTTGTTTAACCCAAACCTGTATTCAATAAATTACCAAAGTTCAAACATAAAACAATTATATCAAAATTATATAGCAGAGAATTTTTCATTGCTTTGTCATTGTCCAGCTCTGGCTAGTCAACATTATTAACATGGGAAGTAATGATAGAATGCTGAAAGAAATAGATTTATTGGCTTACCATTTCTTTGCTGAAACAGTTTCAGCTTTCAGAGGAAGAAATCTAGTGAACTCATCAATTAAATTGGCATGACCATCAAGAAGATTGGAAATCTGAAAATTGTAAAACAAAAACCTCTGGCTCTAAGAATACTGAAATTTACATTCACAAGAAAACCTTCCAAAACAAGAGCAGTGAAATAAACAGAACCATAGCATATATTATTTACCTGATTGTGGACTGTATTTATGTCCTTGCGCCCCTTCCGGAACTCATTTAAAATGTCTAAGAATGCTAGATAAACACTTATATCATTTTGAAAGCGTTCCTGTAGGAACAAAGGTCATCATTAAAATGATAGGAACTAACATTTGCAGTTGAAATTCAACAGAGCAAAACAATAATTTCACCTTTATCTTGGTCACAAAGCTCCAAGCTTCATTAAATAATTCCTGTGGATGAGCCTCATCATTGTCAACCCCTTTGGCAAGAAGATTGTAATCCCAGAAATCAAGTTATTGTGCCCTTTAAATAATTCCTTCACAATGGGAATGACGCCAGGAACATTAGTTCTGCAAGAACAAACAATGGCATACCCGTTAGGTTTTAGATTCGATGTCCATTAATCCAAGACAAAAAAATCATACATGCAATTACTGTACCTTTTAGCCTTAAAATCATTCATGATCCTAAGAAACTTGTAATATTTATCTTTTTGGTCTTGAAACGTTTTCTCCACTTCCTTGAGATAGGTTAAGGCATTATTTTCTGTTTGTCCCTGCCATGTACGACCAAGACCACTCGCTGCGACTTGGGATTGCCCATCACTTCACATCAAATATATATATATATAAAATTAGTATAACATAAACACAACATATTCATATTATCTATGTGATCTCTATGAGAGTACAAAAATTTATAACTTGCTGATACCCAGTCAATTTTAACAAGCAAACTGATTCCCAGGATTCAAATTTCTCATCAGTGGCATTGCCTGATCTCCTTTACTCGGAGAACTAAGATTCAAATAGCCAAGTAATCTTCAATTTATCAACTAAAATTAAATTGAAGGAAAAAATTCCAAGCTTTCATATGTCACAAGTCACTTAAAATATTCTCACATGAAAGCATGATTAAAAAGCAGAACCCGTTACAAAACCAACCAAGAGCATGAATAAAAAAATTCAGGAAATTCCATCATGCAAAAAAATGCTTAAGGAATAAAAAATCCTACCTTAAAAAAAACAAAAGAGAAAAGCGTACAGAGAAAGAAACTTACAAGCTATGTAGCACGGGTGCGTTTCGGGACTTGGGTGCGGGTGCGGGACTCGGCAATTTTTGAAAAAGTAGGGTACGGGTGCGGCGGAACTCGGCGATTAAAAAATTATTAAAAATATATTTATTTATATTTTCTATATATTTTTACTATTAAAATATTTTTAAAAAACACATTACTATGCTTTGATTCACAAAACAAAGAAAGAAGAAGGCAAGAAACACATTAATATGCCTCTGAGTTGAGAATTTCAGATTTTCCAGCCAGATTCAAGGCAGATTTCGGCCTTTTTCGGCATATTTCGACCGTATCGGCCTTATCGGTCGCCGGTCGATACGACTCGATATGGCCGATACGGCCTGATTCTGGCCGAATCATCCCGATTCGGAGTGAATCGAAGCCGATTTGGCGCGAATCGAGCTGCGTCGGCGCGAATTAAGCCGAGTCGGCCCGAAGCTAAGAAAAAAAAAAAAAAAAAAACTTAGACGCGGCACCAACGCGTGGGCAACCGTGTCAGACGCCGTGTCCCGCATCGGGCAGCGTCAAACGCGGGTGCGGCACCCTCCCAGCCGTGTCCGTGCTTTCTAGCTTACAAGTCTCCAAGCGAAGAACCACATGATCGCTTAAGTTGCAAAGAGCTACCACCGTCTCCTAATCTCTTCATTTCTGAACTAATCCACCCCGAAAATCTCAAATCACTAACCCCCCCCCCCCCCCCCCCACCCCCAAAAAAAAAAAAAAAAAAAAAAAAGAGACCAATAAGAATTTGAGAATTTATAATAAAAACTAAAAAAAAAAAAAAATCTCCCATGAAAGAAAAAGAGTTTATCAGACCAGAGACACCCCAAGAACGATATTGCAACAGTTTTTCGACATGAGTCTTCAATAGTAAGCAGTGAAAGCAAATTTGTGTGCCCAAGAAGGATAAAAAAGAAAGAAAGAAACCAAAGAAAATATTCAAAAAGAAAACCAGCTATTGCAATTTGAAGAACACCAGCTTTTCTTGCATATTAGTAAACGTACAGGTGGGGCGGCCACCGATGCAGTGGAATGAGGCGACAGGCGTCAGCAGTGAAGGGTATCTCTCTCTGTCTCTCGCGATTACAGAAGTGTTCTTTTTTCTGTTATTTTTTCCCTCTCAATTTGATGTTAACGACTTAACGTCTATTTAAATAGGACTCGGGTCTGCCGTTTATTCTATATATATAAAAAAAAGGGTACTCAGTTCAGAACTAGACCGGATGGGACGAGGAAAAGTGTGGAACACTTGTCACGTGTTTACGCATCTCAACGGATATCCTTGCCCCTTAAGTAGTATTGCCTCAAGCTAAGAGTTGGTAATTTAACTAGTTGATACTTTTTGAGTGTTTGTAATCTAAAATTTAAATCCTCTACCCCTAACTATCAGATAATTAAACCGGTTTTGCAACAATATTGACAGGGTTTAATTTGTTATCTTTCAAAAATTTAGAGTTTCATTTTATATTAAGACTATGTCGTTTAATTTGGACTACCCTTAAACTATAGAATTTAAAGAGAAAAATTTCCTTTATTTTAAAGGAAAAATTAGGTGCAAGTTCTTAAGGTTATGTAGTTATGCGTTTGGGGTTGTTGAGTTAATGGAAGTTCTAACACTAAATTGTTAAACAAAAGACTGAACAAAGAGTTTTTATTTAAAACTTGACTCTTTGAATTACAATACTTTACAAGCTCTGATGCTTTGACTCACTAACACTAGTGCATATGCAGCACCTTTCTTTCACTGCACACAACACTGCCTTACTAAGTACACTTGCACACACCTCACTTCTAGACACCTACACACACTAGCTCTTGACTCTATTTCACTCTACACACTTGCTACCTATGGCACACACTTCACCTTGTCATACAACTTCACACATCTCTCACTTGGTGCTTTATGACACACTTCACTTCACACACACTACATCTATTTATGCTAGATGTATGTTGGTTAGGAAACCAACTTGAAGCTTCTAACTTCTTCCTTTTTATTAGCATTAAATTAATGCCTTTCTCCAACCTTCTAGATACCTTATAAATTTGTGGCTGAAATTCACAAGTGTAAGGAAGCTTCTAGAGAACTATCTTGGAGAGAATTTCGGAAAGAGAGCAAGAGAGAAATTTCTATAGAGAGAGAGATTGTGTGAGAAGTTCTAGAAGTTTCTAGAGAGAGGCAGTATTGATTTTTAACAGGGGTGCCCTCTCTTAGTCTGTTTCTTTGCTTGTTAGCGTGGTATTTGGTCTTTTGGGATTATTGATGGCAACAAGGTCGTTTCTGATCATGGGTGCCTTATTCCCCATAAACAATATACGTGGGATAGGACCAAGGTGAGTTTGGTTAAGATGATTCCGACATTGATGAAATAAGATGTGGCATTTAACTTGTTACTTCTGAAAAAAAAAATCAAGTAAATTTAGATGTGCGATACAAAATGGACCAAGGTTTAACATGGGAAGTAACCATAGGTTGCTGAAAGAAGCCATTTAAAGAATAAAATGATGAAACATTACATGATCTTGAGTCCATTTGAAGCTAATTCTCCTTCTGATTTTTCATGTGTATTTCTTTCCCCTTTGGCAAGAAGATGTTAAACCCAGAAATCAAGTTATTATGCCCTTCGAATAATTCCTTTACTCTAGCAATGACGTCAGTGGTGTTAATTCTGCGAGAACAAAAAATGGTCTAATCCGTTAGGTTTTAGATGCAATGGTCCTTTAATCCAAGACAAAAACTTCAGACATGCGATTGCTGTACCTTCTATGCTTGAAATCAATCAAGACCTCAATAAACTTGTAATATTTCTCTCTTTGGTCTTGAAACGTTTCTTCCACTTCCTTGAGAAAGGTTTTGCCATCATCTATTGTTAGTTCCCGAGAGGTATCACAAAGACCACTTGCTGAGACTTGGGATTGCCTATCTCTTCACATCAACAATATATATACATATGATTAGCATAACAACAATTGATCCAGTCAATTCACATCATAGCACAAGTATTCCATAAACACAACATATTCATACCCAGGGTTCAAATTTCTCGTCAGTGGCAGTGTCTGCTCTCCTTTACTTGGATAACTAAGATTTGAATTCCTCCCCCCATCGTTGTATAAAAAAAAAAAAAAAAAAAATCCCACAAAAGAAAAAAAAAAAAATGGCAAGCTTTCATTTGTCACAATTCACTTCAAAAAATTCTGACATGTAAACTTTCTTCAAAATAAAATCCAACAACAACAAGCAGAACCCAATAAAAAACCAGCCAAGTGCATGATTCAAATTCAAACAATAGTACAGAAATATAACCCGTATAAATTCAGCAAATTCCATCGTTCAAAAAATCACCGAGCAAAAAGCATTAGAGAGGTTTAAGAAACATTTTTTAGCAAACCAAATACAGAACTTTTTATTGAGTGAACCAAACAAAACTTAAGGAATCAAACAATTCTATTTCTACCCAAAAAAAAAAAAAAAAAATGTTAAAAACAACAAGAGAGAAAAGCATACAAAGAAAGAAACTTACGAGTCTCCACTCAAAGAACCAGACTACGAAGATCTACCATCTCCTCTTAATCTCTTCATTTCCTAGCTAATCTCAAATCTCAAATCACTAACCAAAGAAATGTAATATAAGAGACCCAATAAGGATAAGAAAGAAAGAAAGAAAGAAAGAAACCAAAGAAAAGATAAGAGAGTCATTACTAATGTTGGGAAAAATTTTATATTACTGTGAATAAATTTTAGCAAGCACAGCGGAAGCACAACCACACAAAAAACACAAAGATTTACATGGAAACCCTTTCTCCTTGAAGGGAAAAACCACGGGACAAACTCCGAATAATTTCACTATATTAAATAGAGATTACAACATGTAGAGATACAACTTGAGAAAAAAAAAAAAATCTCTTTTTCTTTTCACTCATTGCTCTCTTCCTCACTGTGTATTTTCTCTTACTCTCTCTATTTTTCTTTTCTCTTTTGCTTGCTCTCACTCATGCAGCTCTTCAAGACTACACTAGTCCTCACACTTTGGGACTTCACTTCTTTTCTTCACACTCTGCACTGGCCGAATGGCCTCTCTATTTATTTCTTCATCTTTTCCTTCTTTTCTTCCTTTCACACTCTTCACATCAAGACACAATAAGTGCAAGCCACTTACTTTGACTTTGCTTCAACCAAAATCTCTTTCTTTAGCTCTCATTGGCCGAATGGCCTTGCTTGTTTCTTTCCTTTTTCCTTTCAGCTCTGCTATAGTAGAATAACTCTTGCTTTTGCTTCTTTCTTTTCTTTCTTCCTTCAGCATGTTGGACACGCCTAAGCCAACCAACCCAATTACTAATGCTGACTTTTGTACATGATGAAGAAAAGATAAGAAACATTAAAGACATGCTCATTAAATGAGCTCTTGACAAAAAAACATGTGGGTTGGACTCATGGTGCAGTGCACCCAACAATCTCCCCCTCCAGCCCACTTATTGAGGAGATTTTCGATCCAACTCTTCAGTTAGAATCCATGCTGGCCAAGTCAATACTAGACTCAACCTTCTTCATTATCTTCATTAACACTGAGAAAATTTCATCAAAATTTATACCTTTCATTATCAAATAATTTATTTCATCTTGGATATCCTTAATCCAATTTCTTGGCTCCCCCTGCTTAAGACCTTCACAATCTTTCACTTCATCATTCTTCCTAGCATCATGATATTTTTTTTTATCAAATATCACTTTCTCATTTAAATCACTTTCAGGTAGAGAGAATTTTACGCTCTTGGTTGCAACACCATTACTATCAACTCTCAACTGTTGAGTTTTCTCAAAAACTTTGGCTGCATTGGACTTTTTCTTACAAGTCCTCACATGAGTCCTGTATATACCGCAACAAGCACGTCCTCTTGCAATAACCAATAATCCTTTAGAAAGTTTCCATCTTCCATTGCCAAGATGGTTACTATAACCCGCTCGATCCAAAGCCAAAGTAGACAACACATTCATCCTTAAATTTGGAACATGCTGCACATCCTTCAATATCAACATGCAACCAACATTTGTCTTGATGCATACATCACCAATTCCCACAATTTTTGAATAACTGGAGTTACCCATCTTCACAACACCAAAGTCGCCTGCTTTGTATGTGGTGAACAACCTTTTTGTAGGGATAACATGGTGGGAAGCTGCTGAATCAACAACCCACTCAACATCATTCTTAGCAACATGCTTACATTTTTGCTCTTCAAGAGAGAGCATCAAAACATCCTCATGAAACACAACTGCTGCAGTATTCTTCTCATCATCATCTTTCCATCTTTCTCTTCAGTTTGTTCTTTATTCCAATGCCAGCAGTTTCTTTTTATGTGACCCTTTTCCCCACAATGGAAACATTCTCTCATCTCCTTAAATTGAGATCTACCTTTTGACTGTGACCTATCATTGGATTTGGCCCGATCATCAAGCCCTCTGCTTCTATTTCTACCCCTATTCTCCATAACAAGAGCTTGATCTTGTGCATTGTTTGTACCAGCATCTCTTCTGCGAATCTCCTCACTTAGAATCAAATCTCGAATATCATCATATTTGAGTTTGCCTTTTCCTGCATAATTGCTCACTGCCATTCTCATGGCCTCCCAACTGTTTGGCAAAGAAGCCAAAACAATTAATGCACGGATCTCATCGTCAAAATCAATCTCCACAGAGGACAATTGATTTGTGATGGTGTTAAACTCATTCAGATGCTGAGCCATAGGAGTACCATCCACCATCTTCAGATTAAATAACTTCTTCATCAAATGCACCTTATTGTTAGCTGAAGGCTTTTCATACATACTAGACAAGGCCTTCATTAGATCCACTGTGGTCTTTTCCTTCATAACGTTATGTGCAACTGATCTTGTTAGAGTTAATCGTATAACTCCTAGCACCTGTCTATCAAGAAGACTCAATTCTTTTTCTTCCATACTATCTGGTTTCCTTCTCGAAAGAGGAAGATGTAATTTCTTCCCATACAAATAATCTTCGATCTGCATCTTCCAATAGCCAAAGTCTATGCTGTCAAACTTCTCAATTCCTGATGTCTTTCCTTCTTCTCCGGCCATTGCTCCCAATCGAACCTACGCTCTGATACCACTTGTTAGGAAAAATTTTATATTACTGTGAATAAATTTTAGCAAGCACAGCGGAAGCACAATCACACAAAAAACACAAAGATTTACGTGGAAACCCTTTCTCCTTGAAGGGAAAAACCACGGGACAAATTTCGAATAATTTCACTATATTAAATAGAGATTACAACATGTAGAGATACAACTTGAGGAAAAAAAAACTCTCTTTTTCTTTTCACTCACTGCTCTCTTCCTCACTGTGTATTCTCTCTTACTCTCTCTATTTTTCTTTTCTCTTTTGCTTGTTCTCACTCACGCATCTCTTCAAGACTGCACTAGTCCTCACACTTTGGGACTTCACTTCTTTTCTTCACACTCTGCACTGGCCAAATGGCCTCTCTATTTATTTCTTCATCTTTTCCTTCTTTTCTTCCTTTCACACTCTTCACATCAAGTCACAATAAGTGCAAGCCACTTACTTTGACTTTGCTTCAACCAAAATCTCTTTCTTTAGCTCTCATTGGCTGAATGGCCTTGCTTGTTTCTTTCCTTTTTCCTTTCAGCTCTGCCATAGCAGAATAACTCTTGCTTTTGCTTCTTTCTTTTCTTTCTTCCTTTAGCATGTTGGACACGCCTAAGCCAAACAACCCAATTACTAATGCTGACTTTTGTACATGATGAAGAAAAGATAAGAAACATTAAAGACATGCTCATTAAATGAGCTCTTGACAAAAAAACATGTGGGTTGGACTCATGGTGCAGTGCACCCAACAACTAATTATTCAGATAAAAGATGCAAGAAACTATAAAACTTACAGGTGAGGTGGGGGTGGCAGCCGATGCGGCTGAATGAGGCGTCTGCGGTGGATGGTCCCTCTCACTCTGTGTCTCTATCTCTTGCTCTCTTTTTCCAAACGGCTTTTTTTTTTTCCCTCCCATTTTGATGTTAACGTCTACTTATATGAACCCACTTGGGTTGTACCGGTTGAAACATATTCTTAAAACCCTTAAATTGTGATGCCCCAAGTGCCAAATTGGTTGACAAACATTTTGGGCATTTTTTAAAAGAGACTTCTATAATTTAAGTATCAAATTTTCAAAACATTGTTACTTCAATTGACAACTCTGGTCAAGTTCAAATTTTTGTAGTCTAAATTTAGACATAAAAAGAGTTCATAGATCAAATAGTTATTAGCATTTGATTTGCACGAAATTTACATTCTTGTCAAGAACATAAAAAACATGTAAACTAACGGTTAAAGTTCTAAAATATGTAGCCATGTTAATATTTTTTTAGAGAGAGTTGTAATCATTGATTACAAACAAGTTTATAGTCAAACTTTATCCATTGTTATTATTATTTTTGGGATTAATTAAGTCAATTGGGCTTAAACTGGTCACAAGTCTCACAACTCACATTCACAATTCGATTTTTTTATGTGCTTAAGTAAAGTAAGCGAAGAGTAGGATTACTGAAGAGTAGGATTACTGCTGAGCGGGTGTGTCAGTGTTGGATCGGTTAAAACTTAAAAGGAAGAAGTAAAAGTACAAATTCTAGTTCCCCACAACCTTCTGGATTTTGGTTCTTCTTTTTCTTCCTTCTTTTTCTTTTTTAATCATAGGGAGGGTTTTTTTTTTGGTAAAAGATTATCTCCCGGAAACCAAACAATTCCAAAAAAAAAAAAAAAATCGATTATAATTGCTAAAATACTATCTTACTCTTGGATACTTATTACAAAAATTAGTATCTATGATAAACAATATCAATACTCATTTGAAACATTAAGGGTCTATTTGGCAAAGATTATTTTTGCTAACTTATTTTACTATTCAGCTTATTTTTGCTATTATTCATGTGTTCCATTGCACTTTTTGGTACTATTTATAGGTCCCACTGTACTATTTCAACTACCTTTTAGCTTTATCTATGGTACTTTCAACAAAAAAATTTCAGTTTCAACTAAATAAGTTGTTCTCAAACAGACACTAAAAGGTAGTTGAAATAGTATAATGGGATCTATGAATAGTATTAAAAAGTGTAATGAGACCCATGAATAGTAAGAAAAATAAACTAAATAGTAAAAAAATTGACTTTTTAAGCTAATGTCAAACATACACTAAGAGTTTGTCTGGGATCCTCTTATTTTGTTGAAAATGGAAATTTTTTGTTTAAAGTACTGTAAATAAAGATAAAAGTTAGCTGAAATAGTATAGTGAGACTCATGAATAGTACCAAAAAGTGTAGTAGGACACATGAATAGTAGCAAAAATAAACTAAATTGTAAAATAAGTTGGCAAAATTAATCATGCTAAACGGACACTAAGTGAATTACTTTTTGTCTAGTATAGTCTTTCTAGTCAAGTTCAGTTCAGTTCGGTCTGGTAAGTCCATTTAGGTTTATGCGATCCAATTTGGTCCATTGGGTCCACTTTGGTCCATTTTAGTCCAATTCTGTTCATTTCAGTGTAGTTACTTTTTGTTTTGTTTTGTTTTTGTGTGTGTGTGTGTTTTTTTTTTGAGGAAAAAGACATAAAACTTTTATTTAAGAGAAATCGAGAATCGACTATATTAACCTAAATGAAAAAAGACAGACTTTGGTTGAGAGTACTTATTCCAAATTTGAATTTATTAAGAAATATTGATGACAAAAGAATGGTAATATTATTTTTAATTTTTTAAGTTAATGATTTGTAGTGTTATCTTTCTCTATTTTCTTTTTTCCCCCAATTGAAATTAGTAGTTTAGTTTTTGAGTGAATTACACAATTTAAGTGTTTTGATATATGATATAATTTGATTTTGAAGATCAATTTATAAGTCATATAAAAATTAGGAGATTATTATAACTATGGTTCTCTTAAACCTTTAAATGATTCACTTGAGCACATGAAAAAAAAAACTTCTATTGACATATGCGAAGATCATCTTGCAAAACAATATATCCACCTTTATTTTGTTCACAATTCACAAAGTAAAACAATATATTCACCTTTATCGTGTTCACAATTTACAAATCAATATTCTTTGCTGAAACAAATATGCTGCTTCCGGAATAAATGTGGTGAATTCATCAAGCAAATCTGGATGACCATCAAAAAGTGTGGAAATCTGAAATTGTAAAACAATAACCTCTAAGAATACTGACAATTACATTAACAAGAAAACATTCCAAAACAAGAGCAGTGAAACAAATAGAACCCCTTCCAGAACTCATTGTGGACCTTATTTAAGTCCTTGAGCCCCTTCCGGAACTCATTTATAAACATGTTCATTATTTTGAAAGCGTCTCTGTAGGAACAAAGGTCATCATTAAACCACAAGGAACCAACATTTGCAGTTGAAATTTAACAGAGCAAAAAATATTTCACCTTTATCTTGGTCACAAAGTTTGTTAGCTTCTTCAAATTAAACCTTCTTAGTTTGTGGACCAGGCTCATCATCCTCAAGGGCTATTTCATACTTCTTTGGCAAGAAGATGTTAAATCCAGAAATCAAGTTATTATGCCCTCCAAATAATTCCTTCACTCTGATCGTGACGTCAACATTGCCAATTCTGCAAGTAGAAACAATGGCACAATCCATTAGGTTTTAGATGCAATGTTCCATTATTCCAAGACAAAAACTGCATAAATGCAATGAGTGTACCTTCTAGCCTTAAAATCTTTGATGACCTTAAGGAACCTGCCATATTTCTCTCTTTGGCTTTGAAACGTTTCCTTCACTTCCATGAGATAGGTCCGGGCATCATTCAGTGTTATTTTTCTTGGAGTACCACCACCACCACCTACTGGGATTTGGGATTGCCCATAGCTTCAAATCCACAAATATATATATATATATATATTTATATATATATAATTAGCATAATTACAATTCCTCCCAAACTATGAACATCTATAGTACAGTTATTCCATAAAAACAACATATTTGTACTATCAATGTGATCTCTATGACAGTGCAAATGTTTATAACTTGCTGATGATACCCAGTCAATTTTAACAGCAAACTGATTCCCAGCATTCAAATTTCTCCTCAGTGGCATTGCCTACTCTTCTTTGGTTGGAAAACTAGGATTCAAATCCCTCCCTCCCTCCATTGTTGTAATCTTCAAATTATCAACCAAAAAAAAAAAAAAAGAATCCCACAAAATGAAAAAATTCCAAGCTTTCATATGTCACAAGTCACTTAAAAAATCCTCACATGAAAACTTGCCAAAACTTGAATTTCAATTACAAAAAGCAGAACCTATTTCAAAACCAGCCCAGAGCATGATTCAAAAAATTCAGCAAATTCCATCACACAAAAAATATCAAGCAAAAAACTAACCTTACACAACATTTTCTAGCAAACCAAAAATAACTTAAGGAATAAAAAACTGTACCTAAAACAAAAACGTATAAACAACGGAAGAGAAAAGCCTACAGAGAAAGAAACTAATGTATCTTCACTCAAAGAACCAGACGGCAAAACTAAGAGCTACCATCGTCTCTTAATCTCTTCATTTTCGAAAATCTCAAATCACTAACCCAAAAAGAAAAAGAAAAAGAGAGATCTCTAAGAATTTGTGAAAAAACATATTTCCCATTAAATTTCCCGATCTTTCTCACAACTCCCCCCTCCCTTTCTCTCTAAAGTCTAAAGTTAAACCACTTTCATTTTGCTTTTGATAACTCGGATTTGACCAATGAACATTTTCTTTGGAAACACTACCAATTAAATTATTCAGCGTTCTGAGGAAGAAATCTAGTGAACTCATCAATTAAATCCGCATGACCATCAAGAAGAATGGAAATCTGAAAATTGTAAAATAATAACCTATAAGAATACTGAAAATTACATTAACAAGAAAACCTTCCAAAACAAGAGCAGTGAAACAAACAGAACCATAGCATATATTTACCTGATTTTGGACTGTATTTATGTCCTTGTGTCCCTTCCGGAACTCAATTAAAATGTCTAAGAATTCTATATAAACACTTGCATCATTTTGAAAGCGTACCTGTAGGAACAAAGGTCATCATTAAAACGCTAGGAACCAACATTTGCAGTTGAAATTCAACAGAGCAAAACAATAATTTCACCTTTATCTTGGTTACAAAGCTCCAAGCTTCATTAAATAATTCCTGTGGATGAGACTTATCATTGTCAAGGCCTATTTCAGACCCCTTTGGCAAGAAGAAGTTAAACCCAGAAATCAAGTTATTATGCCCTTTAAATAATTCCTTCACTATGGCAATGACGTCATAAGCATCAGTTCTGCAAGAACAAACAATGGCATAATCCGTTAGGTTTTAGATGCAATGTCCATTAATCCAAGACAAAAACTTCATAATGCAATTACTGTACCTTTGATCCAAAAAATCTTTCAGGACCTTAAGGAACTTGTCATATTTCTCTCTTTGGTCTTGAAGCGTCTCCTTCACTTCCTTGAGATAGGTTAAGGCATAATTTTTTCTTTGTTCCCGCAAGGTACAACCAAGATCACTACCTCCTCCGCCTCCATTACATCTATAGTACAGTTATTCCATAAACACAACATATTCATATTATCAATGTGATCTCTATGAGAGTACAAAAGTTTATTACTTGCTGATACCCAGTCAATTTTAACAGCAAACTGATTCCCAGGGTTCAAATTTTCTCATCTGTGGCATTCCCTGCTCTCCTTTACTTGGAGAACCAAGATTCAAAGAAATTCCAAGCTTTCATATGTCACAAGTCACTTAAAAAATTCTCACATGAAAACTTGCCTAAAATTAAATTCCAATAGCAAAAAGCAGAACCTATTACAAAACCAGCCAAGAGCATGATTTAAAAAATTCAGCTAATTCCATCATTCATAAAAACTAACCTTACACTAAATATTTTCTAGGAAACCAAACAGAACTTAAGGAATAAAAAGGTCCACCTAAAAAAAAAAAAAGTAAAAGCAACAAAAGAGAAAAGGTACAGAGAAAGAAACTTACGAGTCTCCACGTGAAGAACCAGATGGTGCCTTAGGTTGCGAAGAGCTACCGCTGTCTCCTAATCTCTTCATTTCTGAACTAATCCCACAGGAAAATTTCAAATCACTAACCCCGCAAAAAAAGAAAGAGACCAATAAGAATTTGAGAATTTATAATAAAAACTATAAAAACATATATCTCCCATGAAAGAAAAAGAGTTTTATCAGACCAAAGATACCCCAAGAACGATATTGCAACAGTTTATCAACATGAGTCTTCAATAGTAAGCAGTGAAAGTAAATTTGTGTGCCCAAGAAGGACGAGAAAGAAAGAAAGAAACCAAAGAAAATGTTGAAAAAGAAAACCAGCTGTTGCAAATTGCAGAACACCAGCTTTTCTTGTTCTCCTTCGGATAGGAGTATTACTGTATTAGGAGAGAAAATATTATTCACTACGAAGAGATGTACGCATATAAGTAAACGTACAGGTGGGTGGCCACCGATGCAGTGGAATGAGGCGTCAGTTGTCAGCCGTGGAGGCTCTCTCTCTCTCTCTCTCTTTCTCCCTCGCGAATACAGAAGTGTTCTTTTTTTTCTTTTTCTTTTTTCCTGTTATTTTTTTCCCTCTCATTTTGATGTTAACGTCTATTTAAAATGATATATGGGACTCGGGTCAAGACTAGACCCATTGGGATGAGAACTCGGGTCAGAACTAGACCCATTTGGGATGAGAACAAATGTGAAACAGTTGTCACATGTTCACATCTTAACAGATATCCTTGCCTTAAATCGTATTGCCTCGAGCTAAGAGTTGGTAATTCAACTGGTTATGTAGTTATGTGTTTGGAGTGCACTCTTTTAGTTTGATCTTGGGTGCCTTATCCCCATAAAAAATCTATGTGGGATGGGATTAAGGTTTAATTTGTTAATTCTTAGTTATAACCTCTTAGATCAATTTGTTACTTATGAAATTATAAGATTAAATTTATTACTTTTTAAAACTTTAGAATTTAACTCACTTTTTTTTTAGACATACCAGAAGGTGCTAATTAAATTATTGACAAAAAATGCAACTAAAAAGTTTGCATTAACCCAAACCTACCACCTGCGAGCATTGGTGCCAAGTAGTTTAAGAGCAAATATTCAATAAATTACCAAAAATCAATCATAAAACAATTATATCAAATTTGATTGCAGGGAATTTTCCGTTACTTTATTTGTCAGCGTCCAACTCTGGATGGTCAACACTAAGATCTTGATTAACATGGGAAGTAACCATAGGTTGCTGAAAGCAGCCATTTAAAGAATAAAATGATGAAACATAACATGATCCTGAGTCCATTGGAAGTTAATTCTCCTTCTGATTTGTCAAGTGTATTTCTTTCCCCTTTGGCAAGAAGATGTTAAACCCAGAAATCAAGTTATTATGCCCTTCAAATAATTCCTTTGCTTTGGCAATGACATCAGCGGCGTTAGCTCTGCGAGAACAAAAAATGGCATAATCCGTTAGGTTTTAGATGCAATGTTCCATTAATCCAAGACAAAAACTTCATACATGCGATTACAGTACCTTCGATACTTGAACTCAGTTAAGACCTTAATAAACTTGTGATATTTCTCTTTTTGGTCTTGAAACGTTTCCTCCACTTCCTTGAGAAAGGTTTTGCCATCATCTATTGTTAGTTTCCGAGAGGTATCACCAAGACCACTCGCTGGGACTTGGGATTGCCCATCTCTTCACATCAACAATAAATATAACATATAATTAGCATAACATCAATTGATCCAATCAATTAACATCTATAGCACAGTTATTCCATAGACACAACATGTTCTTATTATCAATGTGATCTCTATGAGAGTACAGAAGTTTATTAACTTTTTCTTTAGTGTCATTGCCTGCATTCCTTTACTTGGAATCATCCAATTCTCAACCAAAAATTATCCCACAAAAGGAAAAAATTTCCAAGCTTTCATTTGTCACAATTCACTTGAAAAATTCTCACACAATAAGTTGCCTAAAAATACAATCCAATTACAACAAGCAGATCCATTACAAAATAAGCCAAGAGCATGATTCAAATTCGAGCAAAAAATTCATATCTCTCTTCCCTCACAAATATTCAAGAAAATTTCATCTTACAAAAAATGACCATGCAAAAGAATTAGAGAGGAAAGAAAAAAATGCAAAAAAATACCTTCACACGAAACATTTTCTAGCAAACCAAACAGAACTTAATTAACGAATTGAACAATTCTATTTCTAACCCCAAAAAAACAATGTAAAAGCAACAAAAGAAAATAGCTTACAGAGAAAGAAACTTACGAGTCTCCACTCAAAGAACCAGACAATTGCTTAGATTGTGAACAACTACCATCATCTCCTAATCTCTTCATTTCTGAACTAATCCTCCACTAAATTCTCAATTCTCAAATCACAAACCAAAAAAAGGAAAAAGAAGTAAAGAACTATAAAGAGCATTAATCTCCCATGAAAGAAAAAGATACTGCAAAAGTTTCAGGGACGTGGTAGAGTTGCTCGACATGTCTCTCCAATAATAAGAGTGAAAGCAAACTTGAATGGTATCTTTGCCCCCCTTAAATGGTGGTGTTGCCCCAAGGCTTAAGTCAAGACCTTGTAAGTCAACTGATTGACACAATAACACTCTTTAGATGTTTTAATATGAAACACTTAGAATTGAAGTTTCCCACCCCTAACTATTTATCAAAAAGGTGTTGCCCCAATTTTGAAGGGATTTAATTTTTTAAATTTCAAAAGTTCATGTTTAATTATATATATATTTTTAAAGTAAAAGTACCTTATATTTCAAATTTGGTACAATCGAAAAATTAATTAAACAAATGTCAAAATTTAGTGACAAATTCTAAATTAAGTTAAATTTTCTATTCATAATTAATGTATAATTATCTTTATTAAAATATAAAAATAGAGATAATTATCTACTAGTTGGACTCTTTGGTGATAATTATCTTTATTAAAATAAATATTAAGATAAACTCTTTCAAAAAAAAAAAAAAAAGTTTCTCCATTTAGAAAGCTTCAAGAATGTATCATCAAAGTACATAAACAGTAAAAAAAAAAAAAAAATCAGAATATATTCGATTCCAAAGAGAATATAGTTCAGATGCAATAAACAAAAGGTCATCAAGGGGTGTCATGTTTGGAGGAGATATAACTTGTGTGGAATAGAGACCACATGCACTTATTATCGGTTTTATTCTTATTTCAATACAATGATTCTCATACTAATCCACTATGAAATTTATCTCTCCTGTGAGATCAGTGCATGTATAAGCAACGTGAAAGAAAATCAACATGCAAAGAAAACAAGAAGAGAAAAACAAAACTCAATGAATAGAGAAGAGGACAAGTACCTGAATCAAAAGAATCTGAAGTGCTGGTACCTAATAACAAACAGTAAAATAAAGTCAAAAGCCAGATCCTTAAAGAGTAAGAGTTAATTAAACCAAAGTAGAGGAGAAGATAATAATAGAAGAAGAGCTCATACCTCAACTTTGCTTTTAAAAAAAAAAAATACTGACGTTTGCACTTCTTTTATAACGTTCATGATTAAGCTCCAATTTTGGAGATAAATTCTCTCCTATGAAGTTGATAGGATATTATTAACGTTTGAGTTTAAGTTGGATTTATTAGAGTTAGAAAGATAGAATTTCACTCTCAATTAAGTTTGGACTTTGGCTATTTGATAGTTTTTAGACCCCTTAAAAACACAATTAGATTAACCTAGGTAATTAGCTAAGTTGTTACTTAGTCCAAATTCCAAATCTAAGTTATTACAATCAAACAATCATATCATGCAAAGTAGCAGAAAAAAAAAAAAAAAAACACAATGATATGATTACCTAGGAAACCAAACCGGTAAAAACCTAGGGAAGATTTAACCTAGCTATCCTCAAGGTAAACCTGAATCTACTATGAAAGAATCGAAGTTGTTCAACAGGACTTAGACCACTAACATCCTATTGCTACCCATCAGTAGCAACTTACTGACATGACCACATGCAAGCTCCGAAATCACGAACTCCTTCTTTCTTGGATTCTCCAGCAAGTACAAGCACACCCGCTTGTGTTTCTTTAAGTTCTTATGGCAGCAACTGAATGATCATCAAGCTCTTGAAGAAATCTCTTTCTTGATAATCCTAAGCTTATGTAAAGGAAAACTCCTCACAGATCTCACAAGAGATTTACACAAACAGCAATATGAGCAACACTAAAACGTTGGTAGGGTTTACCTTATATACCTAGGGCAAATTACAAAACCCTAAACATTTTAAAACAAACTAGGGCTGAGTTGGAATTCTGCAGAAAACGCATTTAACCCGATTTTCGATTGATCGAGCCTAAGCTTTGATGGATTGAACCAGGTCGAGAAGCAATAATAATTTCTGCATCAGCTTGTTCCAACTTTACATAAATGAACCAACTTTGAGCAAGTCTAAACACGACTAAACATCTTGTTTTGATCATGGTTTGCCAACAATACACATTAGAGTTCTAAATACATAAAATCCTAAGTCTTTAGAACCTAACAAACTCCCCATTTGGCAATCCGTGACAAAACACAACTAAAAGCTCAAAGTTTACAAAGAAAAGCCCTTTACAAAAATAATGCTCATAAAAACAAATCAAATCCTAACTACTATCCATCAGTTGCAAGTGTAGACAACAGCTCAATTTAATCAACCTGTATATTTCCTGAAACACTCAAACAAAATGCATAACCGCATGTGTGGAAAATACAAGTAAACAAAATAAATTCTTGATTTCAACCAACACATAATAAAGACATATATCAATGAATAACTTATAAATATAAATCAATAAGCAGTTGAAACAACAAACATATAAAGCAATAAAAGTATCTCCCCATAACATGAATAGCCCAACAAAAAAAATGGCAAGAGCTAAAAAGGTAAAATATAGTGTGAAGCACCTAGATACAATCTAAACTCCACAAGCTCCAACCAACAAGAAATGCTCTCCCCCTGAAAACAAAAACTCTACAAGTGCTCAAATATGTACTCCCTCTTTTTGTGACGGAATGCCAAAGGGCAATCAAAATCCATCATCAAAAGGAGGTGGCGGTGAAGATCGTCAAAACTATGCCAACTCTGTGTGCAAAGCACGAATCTCATCGAGCACGTCTACCGAAATCTGTCTATGAGCCGCCTAAACAGTCAAGACATGATCCAACGTACGTCGAATGTCTGAATCATCCGAAATAGTCAGTGGAGGAACATCAGCATCAGCAGCACCAGCACTAGACGCCTCAGTCGTATCAGCACCTGTAGAAGAGGGAGGAGGGGGAACAATACCATATGACGCACCTCTAGGACGCGTAGGACCAACTCTCAAGTGAGTAGCCCTCTGCCTAAGGAAGGTGGCACCTATGGGAGCATTGACATGAATGGGCTCACCGGCAGGGAAATTAGCTAGACCAAGAAACAACAGAATCCTATGAATGAAAATAGGATGAATAAGAGCATGCGCTACGGCAAAACTCCTATGAACTTCGTTCAAAGAACGAAGAAACAGATATGGAAAGCTGATAGACGCACCAGAAACAAAAGCATACAAAAACACACATCGCTCAAGAGGGATGGTGTGAAGATGAGAAATAGGCCACAAAGAATGACATGCTATCCTAAAGAAAAGATAGGCTATCTTAGTAAGCTCAGCAGACGTGATCTGAGGATCCGAACCCCACTGGATAGAAGACCCAGTGATGTATGACATAACGTCATTTAAGGGTGGAGACTCCTCATAGGGATAGACAGGCTCCCTAACGACCGGAACCCCAAGAGCATCAGCCACTACCCGAGGAGTAATGGTGAACTCAACACCTCATATCCAACTCCGAACAAGGGTGTTGGAATCATAGATGTGGCAAGAGAGATTCGAGAAGAACTCTTTAATGAGAGCGATCGGGGGTGGATGATCTACCTCTAACAAGGACAGCCAACCTCTACTCTCAAGGTTTGCCCTAATGGTAGGATCTACCTCATCTAAAACAACAGAACGCTCAGCCCAAATTTTACGCTTACAGTTCAGTTTCTCATAGACCTCTCTGCTTTTGTCATTCCTAAACAACTCACTCCTAGAGGGAGACTTAGAGGAAGTGGAGGGGGTCCTATGGGCTCTAGTCTTCTTAGGCATGGTGCTAGGATAAGGACCAAGACACAAAAAAAAAAAAAAAAAAAAGCAAAAAACCAAGAGCAGATTGCAAGTTAGCACAAAAAAAAATATAGAACAAAAATCTATATAATGCATAAACAGTTTAAATGTCATGATGCATGCTCTAATGCAGTGAGACTAAGTCCAAGTTAAGTTCAAATGCACAAAATTGGCTTGAGCATAGAGTTTCTAACAAAAACCCCAAAATTTGAAAAACCACTTGTTCAATTTGTAATAAATTGACGAATTGATCATTACACATGAGAGAAAACGGATAAAGATGATCAATTACATCAAAACAACAAGCCAATTTCATCAATTAAACCTAATTTTAACAAAATCCCTAATTCGGGTTCAATACAAGCCCTATAATTTTTAATTTATCACAAAACCCCAAATTGATCAAATTAACCATCATAGATCATGAATATATCATAATAGCAACAAAACCCGTTGATCAATTTCACAAAATAAGGCTTGATTAATAAAAAAAAACCAATTTATGCATAGTCCAAAAATATACCCATAAATCATGAAATAATGCATGAAAACATGAAAAGCAATGCAAAAGAAAGGGTAATATGGACATACCGGCTTATGGAGAGAGAAACCTTGCAAGAAATTAGGAGGAAAACGACAAAAAATTTGTTGTGGAGCCCTGCTGAGTCGGAGAGAGAGAAAAAGTTTTGAAAAGTTTTTGAAAAAGTGGTTTGAACAAGTCAAATATGATTTTTTAAAAAACCTGATTCACGAGTTTCGATTGATCGAAAATCAGTTTCGATTGATCAAAACAGACAGAGGCTTCTTTAAAATTTTTCAAACAATATCAAAACAATTTCAATTGATCTAAAAACAGTTTGGATCAATCTAAACAGACAGAGGCTTCTTTAAACATTTTAAAACACTTTCGATTGATCAAAAAAAGATTGGATCAATTGAAACAGATAGAGGCTCACAAAATTTTTGAGAAAAAAACACAGTTTTGAAAATAACAAAGACACATTTTAGAAATACCTCAAAGTATTGAAATTGATGAACAAAATGCATGAGTATGTGATGACATGTATTTCAAAAACAAAGTTTTAAACCCAGTTTTCCCAAAATTAAGATTATCAAACATTTTCCATAAATTCTTAAGCATCAAATATGTTTTGCACAAAAACTCAAAGTATTTGCAAACTTAGTTGGTCAGACCAAAGACACACACAGTAACATGTACAATGTTTAGCAAAGAGTAACTCGTGTAGTATATGCAGCTAGCAAAAACTTGAGATACATGTGAGATGATATGTGTATAGCAATTAAACACAAAGTCTACAAAATTCATCACATAGAATTTGAAAGAGACTATTACCAAAAAAGTTACATCATATAACTCCCACATCTCCTAGATCATAAGCTTGCAATTATGTAAGTTTCTTGATTTTGCCTCATATTGTACATACAAATTTTAATTATTCAGAAACTTATTAAAATAGTTGGGATAATGTACACACCAATTTTATTTGATTGATTTAACATTAAGTCCAATAATGTACACACCAATTTTAACATTTAAACCAAGGCTACACCTTATGTTCTTTTTGTGCATGTACTACACTTTCTCAAGCACAAAATCTTACGATATGCACTAAGGTGTTCGTGATTAGCTAGTGAACAGTGGTGAGATGGTTATTTATGCCTTTCTCTAAAGGTTCAAGTCCGACAATTAAAGACATGTGACTTCAAGATCAAGACAAAGTGATCAAAAGCATAAACATCTTTCCTACACAACATGCACTACAAAGTTTCAACTAGTAAAGTGCAATAAGTAAGCTCATCAAGGCTAAACCATGTACAAAAGACATGTTATGTGAAAATAAATTGACCAACCTTGTTTTCAAAAACCAAGAAAATAGTGCAAAACATAATTTGGTTCCTTTTTCTCCTTTTTTTTTTTTTGAAAAAAATAAACAAAAACAATCTAGAATGAAATGCATGAATGTTATGCAATGCAAATCCTAGAAACAGAGGAAACAAAAACCAAAGAATAATGGTCACAAAGAATAGCAATGAAGCACAAGGACCATGTCAGAAGGATTCAATTAGATTGAGCCTTTTGCATCCAAAACTTTTTAGATGCACCACGAGCATTGGAGTTCTTATTCACATGGGAATGATTACCAACTCCAGGATTGGAATAAAGGTTTAGAGCCTTTACCAATTCACCAATGAGTACCATAGGATCTTGTGCTTGAGGCACAGGTACTTTTGGTTTGTTTTCTCTCTTAGTAGCTTGCAGCTTGTAACAGTTTGGACGAATGTGTCCAGACTTTTCACAAAAATGACAAACCCATGTAGGCTTATCATGTGACTTGTCCTTAGAAAGAGTAGGTTGTTTAGGTTTAGACTCTTTCAGATCAACCCTAATCTTCCTAGGAGGTGTAACTTCTAAAGGTTTGACAACCTCACTCATAACCTCACTCATAGGGGATTCAGAAGAAGATGAAGGAACAAAGATAGTGGAATTGGGTGCAGACACATTGATGCTTTCTACAAAACCTAACCCAGTTTTGTCAGAAGGAGACTTTTGAACATTTAGCATATGATCAAGTTTGGAACTAGCAAACCTATTAGATTGTTCTCTAGCAACAAAAAGCTCATGTTCCAAATTCTTAACTTTATCAATTAAAACCATGTTCTCAGTCTTTACATTATTCAAAAGTTCAGTAGCATCAAACAATTTAACAAGAAATTTTTTTTTTTATCAAGCTCAAGAGATGCAATTTTCTTTAAGCCTAATTCAACATTCATAGCATCCTTTGCAGCAACTTTGCAAAGTTTATTGTAGGCTTCTTGAAGATTTGCGTCCTCAGAGAGTTCCCCATCATAAGGGTTCTCTTCAGCAGATATGCTTTCATTGACTACAGCAATAGTAGTGAAAGCAATGAAGTTTCCATCCTCGTCACAACTAGACTCATCATCAGAAACTTCACCATCACTAAAGGTTACAGCCATAACCTTACCCTTAGACTTCAAGTAGGTAGGACATTCAGATTTCATGTGACCATAAACCTTGACATCCAAAACACTGAGAACCCATAGAATTATTTGAAGATTGACCTACTTTTTCTCTAGGTTTATTAGTGTTGTTAACCTTAGTGAGATCATTCTTCCTAAAGTTTCTAGGTTCAGCAGTGTTCTTATCTCTTGCCCTTTTGTTGTTGTTTTTAAGGAAATTCCTAAAATTCTTGGCAAAGTAAGCAATCTCTGTAGCAGAAAGCTCATCATCAAATCCACCAACATCAACATCATCAACTGACTTAAGAGTCATTGATTTGGATTTGCTAGTTTTAGGTAGGTCCAATTCACAGGATTGAAGAGATCCTACAAGTTCATCAACAGGGATGGAGTCCACATCCTTGCTCTTAGTGATGGCAGTCATCTTGGGTCTAAAATCTTTAGTCAAAGATCTAAGAATCTTCCTAACAATTTTAGGTTGATAATAGATTTCACCTAAGTTATATGCAGAATTAACAATATCATTAAGTTTAGTATAGAATTCATCAAAAGATTCATCATCAGACATCCTGATGCTTTCAAATTTAGAAGTTAACTGCTGCAATTTGTTGATTTTGACAGCCTTTGTGCCTTCATGCACAGTCTGGAGGATATTCCAAGCAGTATGGGCAACCTCAACATTTGAGATTCTCTTAAATTCCTCCATAGAAACAGCGTTAAAGATAGCATTCATAGCTTTGCTATTGAACGCAGCCACTTCTTTTTGAGAAGTTTGCCATTCACTAACAGGAGTAGTGGGCTTCTCCCATCCGTATTCAACGGAGTTCCAGACTCTTATCAAAGTGAGGAGGAATAACAAGAGAATGTTCGTGTTCCATGACAACAGAGGTCAAGGATTAGCTCAGTGATCAAAAGATCAACAATAAGAGAGCAACTTGCTCTGATACTACTTGATAGTTTTTAGACCCCTTAAAAATACAATTGGATTAACCTAGGTAATTAGCCAAGTTGTTACTTAGTCCAAATTCCAAATCTAGGTTATCACAATCAAATAATCATATCATGCAAAACAGCGGAAAGAAAAATAACACAATGATATGATCACCCAGGAAACCAAACCAGTAAAAACCTGGGGAGGATTTAACCTAGCTATCCTCAAGATAAACCTGAATCCACTATGAAAGAATCGAAGTTTTTCAACAGGACTTAGACCACTAACATCCTATTGCTACCCACCAGTAGAAACTTATTGACACGACCACGTACAATCTCCGAAACCACGGACTCCTTTTTTCTTAGATTCTCTAGCAAGTACAAGCATACCCGCTTGTGTTTCTTTAAGTTCTTATGGCAGCAACTGAATGATCATCAAACTCTTGAAGAAATCTCCTTCTTGATAATCCTAAGCTTGTGTAAAGGAAAGCTCTTCACAGATCTCACAAGAGATTTACACAAATAGCAATATGAGCAACACTAAAACGTGGGTAGAGTTTGCCTTTTATACCTAGGGAAAATTACAAAACCCTAAACGTTTTAAAACAAACTAGGGCTGAGTTGGAATTCTGCAGAAAACACATCTGACCCGATTTTCTATCGATCGAGCCTTAGCTTCGATCGATCAAACCAGGCCAAGAAGCAATAATAATTTCTGCATCAATTTGTTCCAACTTTACATAAATGAACCAACTTTGAGCAAGTCTAAACACAACTAAACATCTTGTTTTGATCATGGTTTGCCAACAATACACATTAGAGTTCTAAATACATAAAATTCTAAGTCTTTAGAACCTAACACTATAGATGTCAAATATAGTCCTTCTCGGATTGAAGTTGATATTGTTAAAAAAATCTAATCAAATATCCATAGTTACGTAACACCTATAGTCATTGTGTCCGAGTTTGACTCTAACATGAGTTGGTGGGCCCAGGATATCTGTGCACACATATAAACTGACCAAGGAGTTGACAAAGTTCACTCCTATAATAAGAACTCTTCTTCCTTAATTTTCTCTTATAAAATGCCACCCAAGCCTTAACTCACACTACTTTTTGTTTTGTGACTTCATAAGAGAAAAAAAACTTTTGGACCTGACAAATACCTTTTCTCTGCTCAACTTAAAGCTCTGGTTCGAATCTGATCCATTGTGTCAGCGAGTTCTGGCCATGGGCAGGTAACCATTATACTCCATTGGCTTCTTTATTCGTTTTGATCAGTTGGGGTCTGTTTTTTGTTGTCTAAAAATCTAATGTTTTGATGGGTTGCGTTTAGATTAATGGAGAATGTTTTTTCGTTTGTTCTTTTGTTGAACCTGAGTTCTGGTTTAGATATGTAGATATATTGAATAATGTGTTTGTGCACAGTAAGGAAAAGTGGAAAACACATGCATTTTCTGGGGACTGGTTTTGTTTAGAGATTATTAAACAAGAATTTAGTGGAACATTGACTTAAGTGGGTCAATTTTATCAGGCAAAAATTGTGTGATGAAAGCCTTATAGAAGCAGTATATATTTGGACTTTTTTCCTGGTTTATTTATTCATTTATATATTATTATTTTATCAAAACTTATAATTGAGTTTCAGCTTGTTTGAAGTCAAGAAAAATAAAATTTTATATATTAATCTAGATATTTCTAGGGACTGGTTTTGTTTAGAGATTATTAACGGCACGTTTGGTACATTGTAATGATTATTACATGGAAATAGGAATAAGTATTACAAGGAATACATGAAGTTGGAATGTAATAAGTATTACTATTTATTAGTTTGGTGAACATTTAGGAATAGAATTCTGAATATGCATCCACAATTTAGTAGAGTATAAAAAAAAGGTGTAATTAAATCATTTTAAAGTCAAATTTCCTAAAATACACTTATTTTAGGGTGTTCAAAATAGAGCTAATAATTAACAACTGGGAAAATTTATTTTCTTTCCCTTTGAAGACGTGGCAACTAATGGCTTTTTAGGAATTTTTTTTTAAAAATTATTACATAAGGTAAAGGAATAGATATTCAGTACCTTTGATAAGGAATAGTTATTCCTCATTTTGAAGAATAGCTATTCATAAGGAATAACTATTCATTGTAATAAAAACATAACCAAACAACCGAATAGTTATGCCATAGGAATATCTATTATATTACAATGTCTATTACAGTCTACCAAAGATTCCCTAAATGAAAATCTATGAACCATTTTATTTATTTTCCTGGTATATTTATTTATTCATTTTTTTAATCAAAATTTATAATTAAGTTTGAGTTTGATTGAAGTCAAGAAAAATAAAATTGTATATTTTAATCTTAGTCAAATTGATCTAAAGTAGGATTAAGTTAAGGATATAATTAGATTATGCATTGATGTGTTTATATTTGATCACATGCTCCTGAAATGAAAGCCATAGCAGTACTGGAAGTCCAGCACATTCAAATCATGAGGAAGAAGAAGAAACTCCAACGGCTACTTCCATCAAAACGCTGTCATGTATAAGGCTGGGCAAACATAAAGGAAAGTTAAAACAAAACATCACCCTTTCTCATTAAAAGGAACAGTGTCGTTTTGTGTATGATGTAGTTGTTCCCTTATTAAAGGAAACGGCACTGTTTTTAGTATATTTGTAAAATTATCAGTTGGTTAGTTCTGGGATACCCGTGTGTGAGTCTGTTAGAGAATAGTGCACGTGTGTGAGTCTGTTAGAGCACGTGTGAGGCAGTTATCAATCTCACTCGCTCTCTCTCTCCCTCACTCTGTATGTATAAATATAGATTGTAGCCTCCATTGTAATTGTATCGTGAATTGTATTCAATGAGATAATTTCTAAAGAATTTTTCGGCTTTTATTCTCTCTCTGTTTCTCTTTCTTTTCTCTGTTTCTTCTTCTCAAGTTTTCTGTGATAGAAATTCTAGATTTGAGAGAAGTTTTCATGGTATCAGAGCCTTGATCTGTTTCAATGGCTTCTGCTCCTTCTGGTTCGTCTTCTTTAGCATCTGCTTCAACTACTCTGCCTGCTATGGCTACTGCAAGCTTACCAGTGAATACTTCACTGTTGCTGTTATCAAACATGTCATCCATGATGACTATGAAGCTCGATTATCGAAACTATATTGTATGGAAACACCAAATAGAGGTAATTCTTGATACCTACTCTATGATTGATGTTCTTGATGACTCAATCAGTGCTCCAGATAGATTTCTTAAAGATTCATTTGGTAATTTCACTGCTGAGGTTAATCCAGCTTTCATAGCTTGGAAGAATCGTGAACAAGCCATGTTCACCTTCTTGAATACACTTTCTCCTGCAATTCTTGCTCTTACAGTTGAGCAGAAATCTGCTAGAGTAGTTTGGAAAGTGTTAGAGAAAAAATTTGCATCTGTCTCAAGGTCTCATGTGATGAGCCTACGAAATGAGCTAAATGCAATCAAGAAAGGTGTTGATTCCATTGATGGATATTTTCAGAAAATTAAGCAAGCCAGAGATAGATTGGCTGCTGTTTCTGTGTTTGTGGATGATAAAGAGCTCCTTCACATCATTCTTGATGGTCTTCCCTCTGAATATGATTCATTTAGTTCAGTAATTAGAACTAGAAGTGATGTATTATCAGTTGAGGAATTGAATGTTTTACTCAATGCTGAAGAGAGAGTGATTAAAAAGAGATCTAATACAGTTGATTTAGCTTCTCTGGCTATGGTTGCAAAATTTCACTCACAAGGGTTTCAACAAGGAAGAGGTGGTAGGAATAATAATCAGAGAGGAAGAGGTCGAGGTCATATTCATAATTTTGGAGGAGGTTCTCACTATGGTGGTGGTAGTTATTCCAATCCCAGTCAGTTTCAGAATTTCAATTCAGGATTTTCCCCTCAATTTCAGACCTATAATCAAACTAAGCAATCATCTAACCAGAATCCAAGTCAATCAAGCAGGCCTATCTGTCAGATCTATGGCAAGAATGAACACTCAGCTCTTGATTGTTACCATAGAATGGATTTCACATATAAGGGAGGCATCCACCTGCAAAACTTGCTTCTATGGTGGCTAATGCAGCTCAAGTTCAAGCTTCCAATGCTTGGCTTACTGACACAGGTTGCTCAGACCATGTGACTCCTAACTTGTCACAACTCTCCCTCATGCAGCAACCAGTTCAAGGATCAGAGACTGTCACAGTTGGCAATGGCCAAGAACTACCAGTGACTCACATTGGTAATGGTGAGCTTTGAACCTTAACTCATAACTTTAGGCTTGATAACATTCTAAGAGTGCCTGACCTTGCTTCCAATCTTCTTTCTGTTCATAAACTTTGCCTTCAAAATAATGCTTTTTGTTATTTTGATGCGCATAAGTTCTTAATTCAGGATTTACCCATGGGGAAGATCCTCTATGCAGGGTTGAGTAAAGATGGAGTTTACCCTATTCCTTCTAATCATGATCTGTCTTCAACTTCCTGCCTCAATTCTGTCCAGACTCCTGCTTTTGTCACTATCAAACCACATCATATTCTGCTATGGCATCATAGACTTGGGCATCCAAGCTCTAAGATTTTACTTTCTGCTTTAAAACCTGTATTTCCTTCTATTTCTTTGTCTCAGATTGATGATGTTTGTTCATCTTGTGAATTCTGTATAAGTGCTAAAATGCACAGGTTTCATTTGAATAAAACACCTCTTGTTTCCACTTCACTTCTTGAACTTGTGCATAGTGATGTTTGGGGTCCTTCTCCACTCACTTCTCTACTTGGTTTCAATTACTATGTAATTTTTGTTGATGATTACTCACGGTTTACTTGGTTATTTCTTCTCAAACATAAGAATGAAGTCCATGGTTGAAACTCAGTTCAGTTCTAAACTTAAGATTCTTAGGACTGATAATGGCTCTGAGTACATTAACAATGATTTTAAATCCTTTTGTTCAATTTCTGGTATTCTCCACCAATCTTCTTGCCCTCACACTCCTGAGCAAAATAGTGTTTCATAGAGGAAGCACAGGCATATAGTTGAAACTGGTCTTACTCTTCTATACCAGTCTCATCTTCCTCTCAATTATTGGTCCTATGCTTTCTCTGCTGCAACTTATCTTATAAATAGAATGCCTTCTTCAGTCTTAGGTTTTCACTCACCTTGGGAGAGAGTTTATTCAAAACCCCCATCTCTTCATGCTCTTAAGGCATTTGGTTATGCCTGCTATCCATACCTTAGACCTTTTAACCAAAATAAGTTGCAGCCCAGATCTAAACCTTGTGTCTTTTTAGGCTATCCTCCACTTTCTAAAGGTTATATATGCCTTGATCCAACCTCTAACAGAATATACATTGCTTGTCATGTTTTGTTTAATGAGTTTCTCTTTTCTTTTGCTCATGATTCTAGTTTTACTGATCCTCATCTTCCCTTCTCCTCATCTCTATCTAATTGGTTTTCTACACCTACACAAATTGTTGATAAATCTGTCCATACTTCTTCTACTGAGTCTGCTGCTATTTCCACACCTCCTGACCTCACATCTTCTCTTCTTCCCTCTTTTCTTTCTTCATCAATTCCTATTCCTGTTGTTCCTCCACCTTTGGCTGTTCCTTCCTCTATTCCTACTTCCTTGTCTATTACTGCTCCTGTTCCTCCTCTATCTTCCTCACAAACTGTTCCTAGTGTATCTGAGTCTAATGCCATTGTTCCTGTCTCCATTAATTCTCATCCAATGCTCACAAGGTCAAAGCATGGTATCTATAAGCCTAGAGTTATGTAGGTTCAAGCTGATTACACCATCACAGAACCTCCTTCTTTCACTATTGCTTCTAAACACTCTCAATGGGTAGTTACTATGGATGCTGAGTTTCAGTCTTTACAGAAGCAAGCTACATGGTCTTTAGTCCCTCTTCCTCCTCATAAAAATGTGGTCACTTGCAAGTGGGTTTATAAGTTGAAACGGCATAGTGATGGCTCTATAGCAAGATATAAAGCCAAATTGGTTGCAAGGGGATATCTTCAACAATATGGCATGGATTATGATGAGACTTTCAGTCCTGTAGTGAAGCCTGCTACTGTGAGGATTCTCCTAGCTTTGGCTGTCCAATTTGGTTGGGAATTAAGGCAGTTAGATGTCAGTAATGCATTTTTGCATGGGGTTCTCAAAGAAGAGGTGTATATGGCCCAGTCTTAAGGCTATGTTGATCCTGCCTTTCCTTAGCATGTCTGCCTCCTTCACAAAGCTCTTTATGGTCTCAAACAAGCCCCTAGAGCTTGGTTTGAGAGGTTTACTTCCCAATTGCTGCACATTGGCTTTTATGCTTCTATTGCAGATGGTAATCTCTTTATTTTAGGCATGGCTCTTCAATTGTATTTCTGTTGCTATATGTGGATGATATAATAATCACAGGCAACAAATCCATCACTTCTAGTTCTAATTGCCAAAGAACAACACCATACCAATGAGGGATCTCCTATCTGCAGGGTCCCCAGCCCAATCAGAATCACTGTAAGCAGATAAGGAAATGGGACCAGAAGTGAATGCAATTCCAAAGTGCAATGTGCCTTGAAGGTATCTAAGAATACGTTTAGCTGCCTGAAGATGATTTTGAGTAGGAGTACTCATATGTTAACATGCTTGTTGGACAGCAAATAAGAGATCAGGTCTTGTAAAGGTAAGATACTGTAAGGCACCAACCAAGCTCCTATAGGATGTAGGATTAGATAACACTGGACTATCATTAGGTAGAAGATGAGAGTTAGGTGAGGAAGGAGTTTTACATGGCTTACAATCAGTCATGCCAAACTTCTTAAGGAGATCAGAGGCATATTTGGTCTGATGAAAAAATAATCGAGAAGAAGTGTAGTCAATTTGCAGGCCAAGGAAGTAATGGAGTAAACCAAGATCTTTGAGATCAAAATCCATCCCCAACAACTTGATAATAAAAGAGACAAAACTGGATTTGTTGCTTGTGATTATTATATCATCCACATATAGCAATAGAAATACAATTGAAGAGCCATGCCTTAAAATAAAGAGATTACCATCTGCAGTAGAAGCACAAAAGCCAATGTGCAGCAATTGGGAAGTAAACCTTTCAAACCAAGTTCTAGGGGCTTGTTTGAGACCATAAAGAGCTTTGTGAAGGAGGCAGACGTGTTGAGGAAAGGCAGGATCAACATAGCCTTGAGGCTGGGCCATATACACCTCTTCTTTGAGAACCCCATGCAAAATAAAAATTGGTGATTTATTCTTGTCATTTATTCTTTCTGGGAGATTGGTGTGTTTGGATACTGCTTATTTTGTTAAAAACTAAAAACTGAAAAACTGAAAACACTGTAGCAAAATAATTTTTAAATGTGAGAATAATGCTATGGGACCAATTTTTAATGAAAGTTTTGTTGAAAAAAAGGTTTGTGGGTCCCGCGAACAGTGCACGGGACCCACTGAAAACACAACACAGCCACAGAGCGTGCATCTAACAAAAAAAATAAAAAAGAAGAAGCGAGTCGCTGCCTTTTCATCAGTACCCAAACGGGTACTCATTCTACTGTAGTTTGGTGCATGAACGGAGTCCACATTGACTGTGTAATGATAAAGAGTAAAGATGTCACCTTTTAGAGATCATGAATATCTTTTAAGCGGAATTATTAGGCTCAAAGATATCACCTTTAGAGAACATTATTATCTTTAAAGTTGGATTATTAGACATCATCATTAGAGATGGAAGGTGGGTCTCCACATGTGTGTGACTGTGTGTGTGTGTAGGTTCAAAGTTGTTTGGTATGATGTAGAGGATGCTAGTGGATTTCTTGTGGTGGTAAACAAGGAATACCATGCAAACTCAAGTCTAATCTCAATCAGGTTTTAGTTTGAGTCTGATAAGATATCTCTCTTTGCAGGCTCTGAAGTAAACTAATTTTTGTGGACTTCGTTAAAGCGAAATGGTTTCCAACGCTACAGCAAGACTGATATGTCCATCTCCAATGAAACCTACATCAAATGGAATATTTCAGGGAGATGATCCTCTTCAATTTACACTGCCTCTTGTCATTTTGCAGATATGCCTTGTACTTGTAGTTACAAGGGGTCTGGCTTTCATCCTAAAGCCATTAAGACAGCCACGAGTTATTGCAGAGATAATTGTAAGTTCATTTCTTCTTCCCATACTTGCATTAAATTTAATTAAATATCAGTTTCTCTTGCTTGATATGACATACTTTTGTGCACCCACTATCACTTTAATCCCTTAAGGCAGATATTAAAGAGTAGTGCATAGGTCCTTTACTAAATTTTCCCCCTCAACATTTGAAGTTTAAAAAGCTAATAAGAAAACCTATGTGGGTTAAAAGTTTTCCAGTTTATGGTGTAAACTTGGAGTTCTCATGATGTGGTTTAGGTGCCACAAATTTGTCAGTTACAGTCGCAATACCTTGTAAAATACAAAAGAAGTTTTATTTTTGAGTTTAAACAATCACTTGGTTCAATACACCTGCATTCTTGTTTGCGCGTGTATTTATCTATCTACCCATCTACTGTTTTTTATTTGTTTTTCCCCTTGGAAGGTTTACTTTTCAGAACAGAGGAATAGTGGTTGCTTTTGAAAAAGATTAAAAAAAGAAAAGAAAAGAAAGAGAAATAACTGTTTTACGTAGGTCAGATCACTGAATAACGTAAAATGTTGGAGTTATGGAGCCTGCTCTATGGATTTCACCAAATTGACATTTTCACATTTAAAATTACTCAGCCAGACAGAAATAGCTACCATTGCTTAAATTTGTTTACATTTTAGTGAGTTTACCTTGTGTTGCTATTTGAAAGGGAGGAATATTACTTGGGCCATCAGCTCTGGGACGAAGCAAAAGCTATATGCAAGCAATTTTCCCACCAAAAAGTCTCCCAGTCTTAGATACTCTAGCAAACATTGGTCTTCTATTATTTCTATTTCTGGCAGGACTTGAGTTAGATCCTAAATCTCTTCGTCGGACTGGAAAGAAAGCATTGGGCATTGCTCTTGCAGGAATCAGCCTTCCTTTTGCATTAGGAATTGGTTCCTCATACGTCCTAAAAGAAACAATATCTAAAGGTGTAAATGGAAATGCGTTTCTTGTCTTCATGGGTGTGGCCCTCTCCATAACTGCCTTCCCTGTCTTAGCTCGTATTCTGGCTGAACTGAAACTTTTAACCACTGATGTTGGAAAAATGGCTATGTCAGCTGCAGCAGTCAATGATGTGGCTGCTTGGATTCTACTTGCTCTTGCCATTGCACTCTCTGGCACTGGCAAATCTTCCCTTGTCCCGCTTTGGATCTTCTTATCTGGCTGCGTTTTTTTTGTTTGTGCAATTTTGATTGTTCCCCCAATCTTCAAATGGATAGCCCAGAGATGCCATGAAGGCGAGCCAGTAAAAGAGACTTACATTTGTGCTACATTGGCCGTTGTTCTGGCTGCTGGGCTTGTTACTGATGCTATTGGAATTCATGCCATGTTCGGTGCTTTCGTGATTGGAGTTCTCATACCAAAGGATGGGCCATTTGCAGGCACTCTTGTGGAAAAAGTTGAGGATCTTGTATCTGGTCTCTTCCTGCCACTGTACTTTGTTTCAAGTGGATTGAGGACAAATATAGCCACAATTCAGGGGCTTCAATCATGGGGTCTTCTGGTTTTAGTCATATTTACTGCCTGTTTTGGGAAGATATTTGGCACTCTTTTGGTGACTCTTCTTTGCAAAGCACCTCTCCGTGAAGCTCTCACATTGGGATTCCTAATGAACACTAAAGGCTTGGTTGAACTCATTGTTCTCAACATTGGTAAAGATAGAAAGGTAATGTCAGTGTTCATTCAGTTTATGGTGGGAATCAAGATCTTATGGTTCTAACAGCTTTGCCTTTTCCATTTGCAGGTATTGAACGACCAGACTTTTGCCATTATGGTTCTAATGGCCCTGTTCACTACCTTCATCACCACACCTATTGTCATGGCAATATATAAGCCAGAAAAAAGGAAAAGAATGGCTGATTACAAGAATAGAACAATTGAAAGGAAGAATCCAAATACCCAACTTAGGATTTTGACCTGCTACCACAGTGCAAGAAACATTCCATCAATTATTAACCTCCTTGAGGCCTCAAGAGGATCTGAGAAGCGTGAAGGACTTTCTGTGGATGCACTGCACCTCATGGAACTCTCTGAGAGGTCCTCAGCTATAATAATGGTACATAAGGCAAGAAAACATGGGTTGCCCTTCTGGAATAAGAGCCAGCAATCAGATTCTAACCATGTTGTTGTGGCGTTTGAGGCTTACAGGCAATTAAGTCATGTGTCCATCCGGTCAATGAAAGCAATCTCATCAATGTCAGACATGCATGAAGACATCTGTAACACTGCTGAGACAAATAGAGCTGCAATTATAATTCTTCCATTCCATAAGCACCAAAGAGTGGATGGTTCACTCGAGACTACCCGAAATGACTTTGTCTTGGTTAATCTTAAGGTTCTTGAACATGCACAGTGCTCAGTAGGGATTTTGGTTGATCGTGGACTTGGTGGAACCACTCAAGTAGCAGCGAGTAATGTTTCTTATTTCATTATAGTCCCCTTCTTTGGGGGCTGTGATGACCGTGAAGCCCTTGCTTATGGGGTTCGCATGGCTGAACACCCTGGTATAAGACTAATGGTCATTCGTTTCATAGTGGAACCTGAAAGCATGGGAGAAATTGTCAGAGTGAATATAGACTCCTCTTCTAGCACCGAATTGAGGTCATCAGATGAGGAGTTCCTTGCTAAATTCAAGCAGAATATGGCCAAGGATGACTCCATCAAATATGAAGAGAAATTGGTCAGAAATGCTGCAGATACAATTGCTGTGCTCAGTGAGCTAAAGTGCTGCAATCTGTTTTTGGTTGGTCGAATGCCTGAATGTGAAGCAGCCTTGGATTTAAGCAGGAGTGATTGCCCAGAACTGGGGCCTGTAGGAAGTTTGTTGACTTCACCTGATTTCTCAACAACAGCATCAGTTTTGATAGTCCAGCAATATAAAAGCAGAGCATCTCCAAATTTGACCCTGCAAATGGAGGATGAGTCACCTGACAAAGACTCAGAATCTAACTAATTGAACTACAGAATGTAATTGAAAGATGTCAGATTAGCTTGTCTTCTTAGGTTATGATTCTCACTCTTAGACAAATCACTGTCTCTCCTTGTTATACATTTTTTTTTTTTTTATAAGAAAAGCTACTTATCATATGGTCATTTGTTTAGAATCTCATATGTTCTTATTCACTTAAAATGATTGACATTTTACATCTCAACACATTAAAGAATAAAGAACAAAATGAAATTTCTTTATCCCTTATCTTGTCCTTCGTGAATGTTGTGTAATCTATGATAATATGAATCGACGCATAGTCCATTACTGTCTAGATTTTTCTCTAAACACAAGCGTAATAGTGAATGCTTAAGGGCTAAACTAAGCATCTTTTTCATGACTAGAGGGGGCTGCCACAATTCAGAGTTCAGACTGGTATAAGTTGTGTTACCTGACATAGAATAGCTGGAATTTTATAATTGGAGGGATTCTTTATATGTGTTTGTATTGCTTTATGGTATTATAAATTTGTTAAGATCGTTAGAATGGAAGTTTTACAAAATTGCTATGATCTGCAACCCTCTCTTTTTATATCCTTTCTTTGCCTAATTCTAATTGTATCTTTAATCAAAGATAAGGTTCCATGGGATGCATATTGTGAGTTAATTTTTTAATGCAAATTAATTAAGGCCATTCAATATTTAAGGTTATTCAAGGCATTTGCAAATTAAGTGTACCATTCCGGGTACCCCACAGGATTTAATCAACTTGACCAATCAACCTGGCCATATGGGTGGTTCTTTCAGAAAGGGCCAAAGTTACAAATTCTTGTTCCCCCACAAAATGCTCGAGTTGTAACTTGTATCTATACCTAGTTGTAACTTGTGCCTATACCCAATATATGTGTAAACTTTGTTCTCTTTTAAATTTCAATGAAGTTATTGATCCCAAAAGCCCATATGTGGGTACACAAGTATGGAAAATATTCTCTCTCTCTCTCTCTCCGTGATCTCTGTGCCAAATAATTCTTTAAAATGTGAAATACTTGGGGGTGACGTCTCAAAGTCTTTTTCTTTGTTTGTTGTAACATAGTGTTTGGCCTTTTGAGAATAGGAATGGCAACAAGACAGGATCAGATCATGAGTGTCTCGTCTTCATCTCGTCTCCTTTTCAGGGTGAGGCAAACCCATGTGAAGAGGCAAATCCAGTTCAAAACTGGGAAGGAAATATTTTACTTGTTCTAATGAGATAGCTCTAATATGATGATATAAAAAATAAAACATAAATGGAAATGACAATGGTGAAATATTTTACTAGTAGCTTCCACATGTATGTGGGCATGCCAATTCAGTTTTTCCACTCATTGGAGCACTCAATTCAATTTCGTAGATATGGAATATTGCATGCTAAAATCATGCTGCTTTTGGGAGAAATATAGTGAACTCACCTAGCAAATCCGGGTGATCATCATAGAGAAGAGTGGCAAACTAACAATTGTAAACAAAACCACTAGGAAAACTAAAAAAATCAAGGCCACTAAAAATACTGAAAATTACATGAACAAGAAACTTTCCAATAAAACAAGAGCAGTGAACAAACAGAGCCATAACATATTGTAGACCTTAGTTTTGAACTTGTGCTCCCTCCTGTACATTTTTAAAATGTCTACGAATGCTTTATAATGTCTATCGTTTTGATTAAAGTGTTTCTGTAGAAAATAAATTCATCACTAAAACGCAAGAAACCAGCATTTGCTGTTGAAATTCAACAGAGCAAAACAATATATTCACCTTTATCTAGTTCACAGTTCACAAACCAAAATCCTCTGCTGAAAGATATGCAGCTTCCAGAAGAAATCTTCTGAACTCATCAAGCAAATCCGCATGACCATTGAAAAGAGAGTAAATCTGAAATTGTAAGACAAAAACCTTCTAGAATACTGAAAATTACATTAACAAGCAAACTTTCCAAAAAAAGAGCAGCAAAACAAACAGAACCATAGCATATATTTACCTCATTGTAGACATCATTTATGTCCTTGTGCTCATTCCAGTACTTATTCCAAATGTCTAAGAATGCTTTATAAACATGTTCATCATTTTGAAAGCGTATCAGTAGGAACAAAGGTCCTCATTAAACCGCAAGGAACCAACATTTGCAGTTGAAATTCAACAGAGCGAAACAATATTTTCACCTTTATCTTGTCCACAAAGCTGATAGCTTCCTGACATTCAACCCTCTTCTCTTGTGGAAGAGCCTCATAATCGTCAAGGGCTATTTCATGTCCCTTTGGCAAGAAGATGTTAAACCCAGAAATCGAAGCTATTATGCCCTTTAAATAATTCCTTCAATCTGGTCGTGATGCCGACAGTGTCAATTCTGCAAGTAAAAACAATGGCACGATCCATTAGGTTTTAGACGCAATGTTCCATTAATCCAAGACGAAACTTCATAAATGCAATGAGTGTACCTTTGAGCATTAAAATCTTTCATGACCATTAGGAACATGTCATATTTTTCTCTTTGGTCTTGAAACGTTTCTTTCACTTCCTTGAGATAGGTCCAGGCATCATATATTGTTAGTTTCCTCAAGAGTACCACCACCATCACCACCATCTACTGGGAGTTGGAATTGCCCACAGATTCAAATCCACAAATATATATATATATATATATGTATGTATATGTATATGTTCAAAATATTAGTACAACCACAATTCATCCCAGACTCTATAGCAAAGTTGTTTGATAAATCACAACCTATAAATGTGCCCTCAAAAGTTTATTACTTTCTGCTGATCGCATGACACTCGGTCAATTTCAACGGCAAACTGTAGAGAATTGCCACTTCAGAAGCTTTGTCAAAATAAATTTGACACTAAAAGAGAAAGTATCTTGTCAAATACTTTGTGATAAATCTCACCACACTCAAATAGAATACTCAAATGAGTTATTATTAAAATAGAAGTTTTATTGATGCTTAATACAGTACACACTTTGCTACGCACGCTACTTTCACTATTTCTCTCTTGCTATTTCCCTTACACTTGTTAAATACTACTCTTTGTAGAAACAACACTTATTGGACTACTACACTCTTCTTTTTGGATGCTGGATAAAATCCGTAGAAGGCCTTTATATTAAAAAACAAGCCATTAACTCCTACAAACCTTCGTGTTGAAAATGTAGAAAAACTTGGTAAAAGAAAAGTCAACAAAGGCAACACATTTGCTTCTTGAACTTCTCTTCGCCTAGCCTAAGCTATTGTCCCTAATATGCAAACAAATAACACATGAAAAATGTTTCACCGTCCAAACTAAAGTTGGTGATGAATTCTACACAAACTAATCACAAAAATAAAACGCTCTAATATTTCATTTGTCACAAACCACTTAAAAAATTCTCACATGAAAACTTGTCTAAAATAAAAATCCAATTACAACAAGCAGAACCCATTACAAAACCAGGCAAGAGCATGATTCAAATTCAAACAATAGAACAGAAATATAACCCATATTTCTTTTCCCTCAAAAAAATTCAGAAAATTCCATCATATAAAAAATCACCAAGCAAAAACATTAGAGATGTTTAAAATTTGAAAAAAGAAAAAAATCTACCCTCGCACAAAACATTTTCTAGCAAATCAAACAGAACAAAGGAACAACTGTAAAAACAACAAAAGAGAAAAGAATACGGAGAAATAAACTTACAAGTCTTCAGGTGAAGAACCAGACGGCTGTTTCTTTGGTGGAGCAGCCTCATCATCCTCAAAGGTTATTCCATTCCCCTTCGCAAAAAGGTGTTAAACCCAGAAATCAAGTTAACATGCCCTTCAAATAATTCCTTCACTTTGGAAATGAAGCCAACAGTATCAGTTCTGTAAGAACAAACAATGGCATAATCCGTTAGGTTTTAGATGCAATGTTCCATTAATCCAAGACAAAAACTTCATACATGCAATTACTGTACCTTTGAGCCTCAAAATCATCCATGAGCTTAAGAAACTCTTCACATTTCTCTTTTTGGTCTTGAAACGTTTCCTCCACTTCCATGAGATAGGTTTTGGCAACATTCATTGTTAGTTCCCGAGAGGTATCACCGAGACCGCTCGCTGGGACTTGGGATTGCCCATCTCTTCACATCAACATATATATATATATATATATATATATAGCATAACAATTCACCCCAGACTATTGAACATCTATAGCACAGTTATTCAATAAACAGAATATATTCATACCATCAATGTGATCTCTATGAGAGTACAAAAGTTTAAAACTTGCTGATACCCATGGTTCAAATTTCTCATTAGTGGCATTGTCTGCTTGGAGAGCTAAGATTTGAATCCCTCCCCCCATTGTTGTAATCAACCAAAAAAAAAAAAAAAACCCACAAAAGGAAAAAAATTCCAATCTTTCACATGAAAACTTGCCTAAAAATAAAAATCCAATTACAACAAGCAGAAACCATTACAAAACCATCCAAGAGCATGTTTCAAATTCAAACAATAGTATAGAAATATAACCCATATCTCTCTTCCCTCACAAAAATTCAGCAAATTCCATCATGCAAAAAATCACCAAGAAAAAGCATTAGAGGTTTTTTTTTTTTTTTTTTTTTTAAATTGGGGCAAAACACTACCCTCCCATGAAACATTTTTTAGCAAACCAAAAACAGAAACTTTTTATTGAGTGAACCAAACAGAACCTAAGGAATCAAACAATTCTACTTCTACCTAAAAATAAAAAAGTTAAAATCAACAAAAGAGAAATTAAAGCGTACAGAGAAAGAAACTTACGTGTCTCCACTCAGAGAACAAGACGGCTGCTTGGATTGTGAAGAGCCACGATCGTCTTCTAGTCTCTTCATTTCCGAACTAATCCGCCACGAAATTCTCAAATCTCAAAACACTGACCAAGAAAAAAAAAAAGAAACGATAATATTTACAAAGCATATATCTCCCATGAAAGAAAAAGAGTTTCAGGGGATGTAGCAGAGTTGCTTCACATGTCTGTTCAATAAGAAGCTGTTAAAGCAAAACTTGTTTGCCCAAGAAGGATAAGAAAGAAAGAAAGAAACCAAAGAAAACCAGCTCTTGCAAATTGCAGAACATCAGGAAAGAAAAGGTAAGATAGCCATTGCAAATTATTTACATAAGAGATGCCAGAAAGAAACTTGCTGTTTTTGGTTACATTTTTCTAGCTAATCAAATCAATATCCGAAATCTAGAGAAACAAACAGAAAAAAGAAGTAAAACTTACAGATGATGCGAAGGGCCTCTCTCTGTCTCTCTTTCTTGCTCACTTTCTCTCTCGCCAATCCACACCACACGGCTTTTTTTCTTTTTTCTTTTTTCCCTCCCATTTTGATGTAAACGTCTACTTATACGAACCCACTTGGGCTAGAACATTAGGATGTCTAAAACACTTGCCACTTGTCCACATCTGAATGGGTATCCTTACCCTTGAAATGGTGTTGTCCCCAAGTCAAGTTGTTGTAGCTAAATTGGTTAACACATTTTGAATTATTATTTTTTTTGGAAGCTGATATTTAATAAAGAGATCTAGGATTAATAATTAATAGTTCCCATCTGCTGGCAAGGTCTATACCTTTACACTTGATTAAAGATTAGATCATTATTAAAAATAAAAGCTCAAAGCTCATGCAACATGGAGTGCCATTCTATTTGGTGTCAATTTCACCAATCCAATCGACTTTCATGGCAACCAAAATCTTTATTTTCAATCCCCATTCACTCACAACAACTTATTATTAATTAGTTTAATGAGTTGCTATTCTGGGGTGCTCTCCTTTGGAGACTAACAAGTGAGTAGTAAGCTCCATTGGGTCCCTTTGCTAACAAAGATGAGTGGGTTCCTTTCTCCTCCACTTTTCCTTTATCCAACACAGCAATCATATTACAATTTTGGATGGTGCTTAACCTGTGTGCCACAACCACACTAGTCCTCCCAACCATGACTCTTTCCAGTGCATCTTGCACTACTTTCTCTGATTGACTATCAAGTGCACTAGTTGCCTCGTCTAGCAATAACACTGATGGGTTTTTCAGTATAGCCCTGGCTATTACAATACGTTGTTTCTGACCCCCAGATAATTGCACACCTCTGTCCCCACATCATGTATCATACCCTTCTTTTAACCCTGAGATAAAATCATGAGCATTGGCTAACTTAGCGGCCTCAATGATTTCTGTTTCATCAACTTTATTCGATGCTCCATAAGCAATGTTTTGCCTAATTGTGCCAGAAAATAGTGTTGGTTCTTGGCTAACAAGTGCAATGTGTTTCCTTAGTGACCTCAAATGGTATGACCTTATATCTTTACCAACAATTTTCACCATACCTTTAACTGGGTCATAGAATCTCTCAATTAATCCTATGATGGTTGATTTTCCAGACCCACTTTGTCCCACCAATGCTGTTGATTTCTCAGCTTCTATGTTGATCGAGAAGCCTTGGAATATGATCACATCAGGCCTAGCTGGGTATGCAAAATACACATCACGAATTTCAACATGGCCTGTTATTTTTTCAGGCTGGTACCCTTCTGAGTCCTCTTGGTCAAGTACTCTCCCATGTAAGCAAAATTATAATGCTGTGTAATATTGACAACCATCAAGAACACAGCCAACCCAAGAAAACACAATGAGTAAATCCTTCTCTTATCCTTAATCTCCTGATGACTTGTCAAAAAATACACCGATACAATTGACCCCATTGCAAATGCATACAATGATTGAACCGCACCAAACAATGTAGCAGCTAAACAACCTAAGCTAGCTTGCTTCCACTCTGGGAGATTCAAAGCCAACAATCTTCGAAAAGATGGAACTGGGAATTTTTTATCTTCTACTATTCCATCTTCTTGATCACCTAGTGAACCACCACGGCTTAGCCCAGCTATTGAGTTAGCTGAACTTGACCTACTCACTACAGAGAGTCTACGACTGCTTGTGTTATTGATGTTCATGTTTGATATAGAAGATGAAGCATGAGTGTTCTCTTCTAGTTCTCTCTGTTGAAGGTGTACAAGTGAGGTGTAAAGACCATGCTCGTTTTCGATTAACTCGTTGTGTGAACCTGTTTCCATGACTTGGCCATTTTGGACAACAGCAATCACATCAACATTTCGAATGGTGGATAATCGGTGAGCAATGACAATTGTGGTGCACCCAACGGAGGCCTTGTCAAGAGCTTCTTGGACAACTCGTTCGGATTCTGAGTCTAGTGCACTTGTGGCCTCGTCTAGGAGTAGGATTCTTGGTTTCTTGATTATTGCTCGTGCAATGGCTGTTCTTTGCTTTTGTCCTCCTGACATTTGAACACCTCTCTCACCAACCTGTTCTTGTGTTTTATCATTTTTCATTAGCTATAATGAGGAAACACCATAGATATGGAGTAATATTAAAGACAACTCTCTTGTCACAACTTATATCTTAAATCAACAAGTTTTTATTTCTAGATTTTCCTCATGAGCACTTTGTTGGTTCATTGATATGTTAAATGCAAACAGGTACAAATTACTAGGTGATAGGCCAAGAATGTATTGACCCCTTATGATGAATTAACCAATTAATTAATTAGTCAAGTTAATTAATTAATTCAATTAGCATGTAATAAGCGTGATAGCACAAACAAATTACCAAATAAGTTAATATGCAGCGGAAAATAAAGTTGATATGGTGATTTGTTTACAAATGGGGAAAATATGCATGGCAAAAATCCCGCTGGATGATTTTAAAGTCACCACTCCCGAGAATCCACTATTATCACAACAAACAGTTATAAGTAAAGGAATCCCAGTACTTTATATCAACCTACAGTTGAACTTTTACTCCAATACCCAATTGGACTTGTTTTATAGTGACAATCTCTCCTTTCAATGCATGGCTCTCAATACGTGACTAACTAATTCGATGCACGAATCCAAGTACATGACTAACACCAACTTGAGAAGGATGTTGGCTGCAAAGTTCTTCAGTTCACATCACCATGATGAAGATCACAAAACTCCTTGGTTACAAAACCCTACGGCGTGCAAACGCAGCAACTTCTTAAAGAGAAAGATGAACTAGGGCATATGTCTCTGGTTCACAATATGCTTGTGAAAAACTTTTGCATTGATGTACATTAGCTATAACAGCCCTTAAAATAATCCTTATATATGTTTAGGGTTGTGAGAAAAAAAAAAACCCAAACATCTATACATGGATTGGATGAAAATCAGAATTAAAAATTTGATTTTCATAAATCTCGATAGATAGGGTATCTATCGAGCAATTGTCGAGCATCGAGCAAAGCTACCTTTTAAATCTCGATAAATGCTATCTGTCGAGCTAGCTATCGAGTTTTAAAATCTAGCATTTCTTCACTTGATTTTTGGACAGATTTGCATGGCTTTAACACTTGGACTTGATCTCTTGTTCCTTAAAGCATTAAACACATCCTAGATCTACCAAATTACAAGTAAAGTGTGTTTTGTCAAAGGATTAGTCAATTCTATATTGACTTATGTTCTTAACATGATTCACAAGAGTCCTCACACTAGGTAAATAGGGAAAGAGGTGAGGCAGGTTCAAACCCCAAATACCGTATATTCCAAAGAGTGTTAGTACCATTAGACTAATATACTAAGTTATGATTGCAGTTAAGTCACTTTCATATAAGCTCACATATACCATTTTTTATTTTTTTGGTGTCAATTACAAGAAGTTACATCAACAACTACTTAAAAGGGTGAAAATCTTTGTATTTTGGATTTATTAATAAATATTTGTGATGTTTTGCCAACTCTATTAATAAAAACTTGTGTTAGGTAGTAATGGTATGGTACGAGTTCCACATACTAAACGGTAAACTGTTTATTCGGAAAACAGTCATTGTAGGAAACATTGAGGAAGTCTCTCATGCCACTCTATGATGTAATACTACTCATAAAGCAGGTGGAGGAATAATAGTCCACAAATAATTAAATCCACTAACATGTTCTATGTCTTTCTTTTAGCTATTCTGTCTTTTCTTTTGGATTAGGATCCTGCTTCTGATCCTTTATTTTTATTGTAATTTTCAACGATTCCTGGATCATATTCATTCCCTTTCAATGTCACACCCACTCGTGTGAGTGAAAACATTCTTGTTTATGATCCGTTGTTAGGTCATTTTTATCATTTTAATTGCCAGCCTTTTTCATGAGTGGTCATAATTATTTTAAAGTTCTTAGGCACGAAAGACTGAATATAATATTTCACATGAATTACATCAGTTTGTTGGTTTGTTTGTCCCATATAGAACGCAATTACAAGTAGTTTGGCTTAGTTTGGCTTCCCCTAAGTGGTTTTGAGCACTTGAGAGGACACCACAATTTCCTATGTCCCATCTTGCGCTCTTGTCCACAAAAGGGAAGCTTTGCCTAATATAAAGGTAAATATTGTTTCACATGATCTCTACATTTTCATATCAAATATTCACATTTTACACATGATATAAAATAATTTGGATATAACGTCAAAAGTGTGGACACTACTAGATATGAAACAATCAAAACTCATTATAAATTTTATTACAAATAGCGTAAATTGATTGGTTAGTGTTTGTTTGTTTAAACCCCTTTAAACTCAAATTGTTTAACCTAATTAATTAACCAGATTGATACTTAAGTTTTTTATTCAGATCTAGGTTAAACACATACAATCATATTTGAAAGTTCAAATATGTGTATAAACACCCTTGAACATTTAGACCCCCAATTAACAAATTAACCAATTCAAACTATATGTCAAACAACAAGTGTGTGGAAAATGAACAAAAGCTATAATATAGAATTGGTAAAACTATCTAAGCCAAATTAAAATCTCAACCCACAGCAGATAATAAAAGGCAAAGATAAAAGGTAAGGAAGATGCAAACACAAAGACAACATGCGATGTGTTATCGAAAAGGAAACTGAAGCCCTCGGCGTAAAACCTTTCCGCCGCCCTCCAAGCGGTAAACAATCCACTAGAAAATGTAGTTGGGATACATGGACAGCAATAGACCCTCCAAGCCTAATCTACCCAGTGCACCTAAGCCCTCCAAGCTTCTTACTCCAACGAGGTTGCGTCGAACCTTTTTCTTTTCTAGTTTCCCGGATTCCGCTACTAGACCGTAGCATCAACCAATGTAGATTGGTTCCTTCCTAACTGCTTCCCAGAAAACCAAACAGCCCTCTCATAGTGATGAATATGGTGAGAACAAGGTTTTGGTAAAAATGCCTCTCAAGGATTTGACAATGGAGAGGAAGAGAGTTGAGGAATTTGAAGAGACTCTAATGTATAGATTGTAGGTGAATCAATCTTGTTTTTCTTTAGGGTTTCTCTCTCAAAATTCTCTCTGGAAGCTCTCTTTCATTTGTGGGTATAAGGGGTATTTATACTGGAGTGAGAGACGAATGTGAAACGTCAAGTTTTACAAAACAGGGGTGGCTCGCGGCTTGACCTCGCGACTTGACTGAGTCGCGAGATCCAGTCGCCAGATAACCGTATGGCCAGTTGTCCTGTTTTGTCCTGTAGTGCTCCAGCTAGCATGACTGTTCACCTTCTGGCACGCTTGGCACGTGTGCTGCGTCTGGCGGCTTGAAGCTGCGAGCCACCCGCGAGAACAAGCCGCGAGTCTCTGTTTTCTTGCACACTCTTGAGCAATCAACACTCTATCTCACTCACTACCCTTACAACAAACCCACCTAAATACAAGATTACTAAATGCTGAAATACAAGCAAATTTGGCACGGAATAAAGTCAATAAAATGGTTGATTAAATTCAACCTTACAATCTCTCCCTTTGGCTATTCCGTGACAAAACCCTAAAACAGACTCTAGACTTAACATGTGAGTTAGGAACAGTTGAACAAAACTCACTCACACCTAACTCTAGAAGCTGTGAAGCACTTGAATCATAAGAACAGGAAACTCCTGAAACACAACAATACACCATGATCATTGTATGCAGAAAAAGCATGAAATGCATATGAAACAAGCTTAAGGTCATCAAGCAAAGATAAAGTGAAGTTTCAAATCATGGCTTGATCAACCAAGTAATCACCACAAGGTAGTGATCACAGTGCTCATTCACACTTGGAATGAACAATTGAACATACAAGTTAACAAGAACAAAGCAAGATACTTGTATGCCCAACACTCAACCAATGCATAATACACTAAGTATATGCATCTAGGAACAATCCTACAAGGGCACAAGAGTGACAGTACATAAAACAAAATGCAAGACATTTAGATAGAAGTACTGATAAAAACAAAGCATAAAAGGCTGCATTAAGCAAGGTACAAACCATAAAGCCTACAGAATATGCATAAAAACATAACCCTAAAAGCTTACATAAGCAACATGGGTACAAAACACAATATATCAACTTAAACTGAATAACATCAACATTATATATAAAAGTGTGATACCCCAATTTGATTAATTGTGTGATGTGTGTGGGTGTGTGATGAGTCCCACATCGGATATTTACTGGGTTGAACTGGGCTTTATTAACAACTATAAGGAGCCTCAATTGTGACTAGTCCTTTTGAGGTATAGCGCAGATGTGGCTAGCGCTTTTCCTTGGGTCGTTACATATGGTATCAGAGCCAGCCTGGTAATCCCGTGTGGGCTCGGAGACACTACCCCACAAAGTGGGCCCTAACGAGGACGTTAGGGATTTAAGTGGGGGAGATTGTGATACCCCAATTTGATTAATTGTGTGATGTGTGTGGGTGTGTGATGAGTCCCACATCAGATATTTACTGGGTTGAACTGGGCTTTATTAACAACTATAAGGAGCCTCAATTGTGACTAGTCCTTTTGAGGTATAGCGCAGATGTGGCTAGCGCTTTTCCTTGGGTCGTTACAAAAAGAGTAAACCAAGATCATAAGTTATGAGTTAGAAACAAGAATACACCAAAATCACAGTGTATCAACCCATATAAACACTAAAAAACAACGAAAACATAAACCTATAAGTTTAAAGGTTAAGACTTAAAACAAGAGTATGTGTGTACTCCCCCTATCACTATGCGCACTTCCCTTTGAGCTTTCTCCCTCTTACTGAATGCTCTCCCCCTTTTTGGCACGAATAGCTAAAGGCTGTCGTCCAACTTTTGTTGAATAGCGTCTAGCTGATTCTCCATAGTCTCGAGACACATTTGAACATGGTTGTTTGTGGAGTAGAGAAGTGTCACCATCTCATCAAGGTGTTTCTGAATATTTTCAAGTAAAGTCCCCACTCTATCAGTTTGAGGATCAGTCTGTGCTTGCAGAATGCTAGCTCGTGGAACTTCAGAAATAGCATGCAAAGTAGGTGTGGTATGTGCAGGTGTCTCTAACTCAGGGGCAGATGGAGTAACCGGAGAGATGTGTGCACTCTTTGGTGTTTTAGAGGAGTGACTTCTGCTAGCTTGAAGAGTGTACATGGAAATAGGACGCTGACGGGTCAACATTTTTCCATCTGTGGGAGGAACAATGCCTTCACGAAGAATGAGCTTCATGATGAGACTGCAAAATGGAATAATTCCTCGAGCTGCAGTTCGAACCGCGGTCTTCCTCATGGTGTGAAAGATGTGAGCACAGATATCAATGGGGGCTCCCATAATAAGATCACAAAGGAATTGAGCTCTCCCAAGATTTATGAATTTAGTGTTGGACAGTGGGTAGAGATTAGAGAACATGATCAACTTCAGTGTGGTCAGCTCTGGTGCAAACTTTGCGGTGCTAATGGATGTGCCTGTTTTGGATACTTCATGATCAGATCCTAGGATTTGTAGAATGTCTTGAATCTCTGGAGTTTGATCATCGTACGGAGTTAGATCCACATTCTAAGGTCTAGTGATGCCGAGAACATCGACGATGGAGTTTGGGGAAATGCCAAATTCCTTTCCTCTGACCCAGAAAATAAGTTCAACTCCAAAATCACTTGCATTGGAGAAGCATTCCTTAACCAGTTCATCCATTGGATCGACAAAGTTCCCAAACAAGTTTGCCCAATCTCGTGGCTCAAAGATTCAAGGGATAAAAGTGGTCCCTAAGGTGTTAAACTCCACCACTCGTTCCACGATAGGAGTTGACTTGTCAAAGATGTTTGAGTAGATGTCTGAGGTAAGCGGGGTTCTAAACCTCTCCTCATTGGAGTCTTGAGATGACTGTGATGAGAGTCGAGTCCTTTTACCAACTGGGGTTACTGGATCGTCAGCAACAATGTCTTTACCCTTAGAGGATCGACGAGACATCTGCAAGAGAATAGGCCCACAGCAAAGAACCAAAAACAGCACCACACAAGATAAATATCAACATGATTCGATGCAAATAAGAGTGAAAACCAGAGATTTTAATACATAAATACAAACTTATGACAGTTCAGACCCAAACAAACCTCCATCAATACTAAAGTGCACAATACGACAGGTGCAGCAAACTGGTGAAAGTGCAATAGAGCATAGAGAGACACAAATTCAAAAATAACTGTCAATGAGACAATCTACCATGACCATGATATGCATACAAAGACAGCATTCGAACATTAAGAATGGATAGCATAAAACAAACCACATAAGATAGGAACATGGATAAAATTTCAAAATGAAGGATCAGAGCACCCAAAATAGAGCACATGGCAGTGAGACACAACATTCAGAGAACGAAGTTGTTTTAAAGGAATACTTTCAAGATGCCATCACACACGTTATGTTATTATAAAAACACAGTAATCCAAAACCGTAAGCCAACTTCAACACACAAACAAGTGAAATAAGCAAGTCACAAAAATACCAAACCCATTTAACAAAAGAGTTTGAGAATCAACAACAGGCAAATATCAGAACAAAGAAAAAGCACATTGTGACCAATCAACATGAAAACGGATGAAATCAACAACAAGCACAACAAGCCATACCCATTAAACAAAGAGAGGAATGTTTCGAACACAGTATCTATCCAAATGGCAAGAAAAACTTTCATGAAGTAGGGAAAATGAGATAAGGAAAACAAGACCCATACATTTTCTTAATGATTTTGAGAAGAATTGAAGCACCAATGAAGTTTGAAAATGGGTAGACGGAGTGTTTGGGAATGAGACAGTTGAGAAAGAAGATGAACAGTCACAAAAGTTCGAGGGAAAACTGAAAAAGATTTAAAAACTGCCCCTATTTTTACCAAACACACGTTTTTCGCGACTGAAGTGAGTCACTACCAAGTCGCCAAGTCAAGCCGCCAAAACACTCAAAGACAGAATTTTGAAAAAAATTTCTAAGTGTTTTTCGCGACTGGAAGGTCTACCCGCGAGAGAGTCGCGAGATGAGCTGCAAAAATCTCTGAGTAACCCTCGCGACTGGACCTTCCACTCGCGAACAACTCACCAAAACTGACCCGCGAACACGCGACTAAGGCTCGTGACTTGACTTACCCGCGACTGAGTCATCAAAACAGGGCAAAAATGGATTTTTGGAATTTTCAGATTTTTCTAACAAAATACTTTCCAAAAACACCTAAAACACTCAAAAATATTTTTGTGCTTGAATTAACAAAGATTGAGCATGTGAAAACACATTTCATCAAGTACAATCACACAAATGAATATGGCATTTATTGAACATAAACTTGTGTGTTGTGTGTGGATATCAACAATGAGATAATCTTTAGTCTAATGTGAAACTTCAATGATCAATTCAACCAAGGCATACACAATTAGCACTAGATTATGTGATCCATCTCAATTATAGAAATATGTATATGACCTCCCACAAAACTTGATAACATATCTTGGAGCTTTACATTTGACTCCACTTTCAATCATAACATTTGATATTTTTGATCTTTTCGAGAAAAATCACTTCTCATTGTGAGAGTGATGATAGATATTTCACCTTGAAGAGATAGCCTTTGGCTTTTTGAATAGACTTTCACTTTAATTTTTGGTCGCTTTCCCTTTTTCCTAGTCAAATACTAGTATGTGCGACAGGCTTTTGCAGCTCAATATCTCTTTTCATTTGGAAATTTACATTTGGTAAGCTCTTTTTAGCAAAAACAAAAATAAAGAGTGGGAAGATATATAGACACAAGTCTATGCATGTCTCAAGATCATCATAACCATTCACTAATTATTCATGACAAGTTTGAAGATCTATTTACAACAATCACATAGATTTCAAGATTTCTCCCACAGTGATAAGAGTGCAAAGAAACAAGCAATGCTCGAAAAATGCACAAAGCCATTAACACAAAGGTACAAGGCAAAACAAGTTTTGAGACAAAAACTCAACAATGTCAATCAAACTTTTTGATTTTCTAATTTTTATGTGATTTTTGGATTTTTAACACTAGAAGAAAAAGATTGATAAAAAACAAAAACAAAATCAAAAGTATGCACAAGTAAACAAGCAAACAACCATCAGCATAAACAACAAGCAAACAATCAAACATCGTCGCAAAGCATAGGAAGTATTAATGCATGGACATGTTGTAATGCTTATGCATGAGTACCCTTTTTCACCCACACGTCACTTGCGTTTAGGGTGATTTCCTTATAGGATTGGGTACGGGAGTTAGGGCTTTCAAACCTTCGCGTGAAACTTTCCAAGCAGTTGGTGAATGCACCAATCATCTTCATCACGTTCATCATTCCGAGATCACCATTTTGATCTCTTGATTGTTCACCTGCCCAATTTCTTCTATCATTTCTAGGTCCTCGTGACCTTTGAGGAGTTGCACTATTCTTTGCTCTCAGCTTTTGGCAATTTGGTCGAGTATGCCCTTGAAGTCCACAATGATGACACACATAAGTTGATCTAGGACCTCTTTATGGTCGTGGACGAGACTTGGCATGGGATGTAGACCTGCCCACAGATTGATTACGGGAATTCAACAACCGTTCGTTCCCCACATTTCTCTTCTCTTCTATCTTGGGCTTCTCAGCAGTAAGACCAACATCAGCTGATTCTTTGGCCTTTATAAACTTCACTTCTTTAGTGACATTTCTAGATGAGCTACTTCCTCCGGTATATCCCAACCCGGATTTGTCTGAAAAGCACTTTTGCGATGAAATAACATCATCTAGCTTCTTGATGGTGACCCTCTCAATTTTAGCATTTGCTTGCATAACCTCTTGCTCAAGAAATCTCACTTTTGTGTAAGCTTCTGACAACTCACCATTCAGTGTTTCTATCTCACATTTGGCCTCCCTATATCGAATTAGGAGACTTTTATAATTCTCCCCTGCCTTCTTCATTTTTCTCACAGCTGTCTTGGCCACCCTTGTGTACTCACCCGACTTCTCTAGGAGTGAGTTATAATTCTCTTGAAGATTGGCTGCGCTTTCATCTTCTTCAACATCTGATTCTTCAACAATTCCCAGTGATTCTTCATCACTATGTTCTCCAAGGTCTCGTATAAGCAGATTCAACTCGTCTGAAGACTCAACATGAGCAATAGTCATAAAAACTGAGTAGTTCCCCTCTCCATCACAGCTTTCTTCAAATTCTGAGTTGGATGAATCCGAATCACTCAATGTCGTGGCATACACTTTGCTTTTCGATTTCAAATAATTCAGACATTCTTTCTTAAAGTGTCCATGCCCGTTACATTCTAAACAAGTGACACCTTGTGTAGGTTGGGATTCTTTTCCATCTTTCTTTTTGAATTCCCTTTTCTCCCTTCTTGAACTTTGGAATTTTCCTTTATCACCAAATTTGCCATTATTTTTGAATTTCAAGAATTTTCTGAAATTTTTTACAAGGTAAGCAACATCTTTGTAAACCACATCTTCTCCCGATGAGTTATGATCTTCCACCTTCTCATTAATGGTCTTAAGAGCAAGAGATTTACTCTTCCGTTGATTGGGCAGCGACATCTCAAAGGTCTGAAGAGAACCAACCAGCTCCTGGACTTTGATGTCATCAAGGTCCTTGCTTTCTTCAATCGCTGTCACTTTAGCACGAAAACTTTCCGGCAATGATCGAAGGATCTTCCTTACAATTTTAGAGTCCTCCATTTTCTCTCCCAAGTTGAACTTGCTGACAATCACCTCATTCAGCTTGCTATAGAAAGAGTCAAAGGACTCATCCTCACTCATTTTTAACTCCTCAAACCGAGTGGTTAGCATCTGCAGCTTGGTGTCTTTTACCTTCTTCGTGCCTTCGTAAGTGGTCTCCAATATCTCCCATGCTTCTTTAGCAACGGTAATGTGAGAGATCCTGTGAAATTCATCTGGAGACACACCATAGAAAATAGCATTGAGTGCTTTACTGTTAGCATTAGATGCAGCAAGTGCTACCTTATCCCATGTGGATTTGGCTTCCTCAGGCCTGGTCCAACCTATCTCAACAGCATCCCAAACAGATTCATCAATAGAACATAGAAAAGCTCTCATGCGAACCTTCCAAAAAGCATAATTACTACCATCAAAATATGGAGGTGCATTTAGGGATTGAGATCGATCCATCTCAAAAGGGAGTCAAGGATCACACAATGGTAATGAAACCACTAGAAGTGTACCCACTTTGATACCAATTGAAAGTTCAAATATGTGTATAAACACCCTCGAACGTTTAGACCCCCAATTAACAAATTAACCAATTCAAGCTATATGTTAAACAACAAGTGTGTGGAAAATGAACAAAAGCTATAATATAGAATTGGTAAAATTATCTAAGCCAAATTAAAATCTCAACCCACAGCAGATAATAAAAGGCAAAGATAAAAGGGAAGGAAGATGCAAACACAAAGACAACACGCGATGTGTTATCGAAGAGGAAACCGAAGCCCTCGGCGTAAAACCTCTCCACCGCCCTCCAAGCGGTAAACAATCCACTAGAAAATGTAGTTGGGATACATGGACAGCAATAGACCCTCCAAGCCTAATCTACCCAGTGCACCTAAGCCCTCCAAGCTTCTTGCTCCAACGAGGTTGCGCCGAACCTTTTTCTTTTCTAGCTTCCCGGATTCCGCTACTAGACCATAGCATCAACCAATGTAGATTGGTTCCTTCCTAACTGCTTCCCAGAAAACCAAACAGCCCTCTCACAGTGATGAATATGGTGAGAACAAGGTTTTGGTAAAAATACCTCTCAAGGATTTGACAATGAAGAGGAAGAGAGTTGAGGAATTTGAAGAGACTTTAATGTATAGATTGTAGGTGAATCAATCTTGTTTTTCTTTAGGGTTTCTCTCTCAAAATTCTCTCTGGAAGCTCTCTTTCATTTGTGGGTATAAGGGATATTTATACTGGAGTGAGAGACGAATGTGAAACGTCAGGTTTTACAAAATAGGGGTGGCTCGCGGCTTGACCTCGCGACTTGACTGAGTCGCGAGATCCAGTCGCGAGATAACCGTATGGCCAGTTGTCCTGTTTTGTCCTGTAGTGCTCCAGCTAGCATGACTGTTCACCTTCTGGCACGCTTGGCACGTGTGCTGCGTCTAGCGGCTTGAAGCCGCGAGCCACCCGCGAGAACAAGCCGCGAGTCTCTGTTTTCTTGCACACTCTTGAGCAATCAACACTCTATCTCACTCACTACCCTTACAACAAACCCACCTTAATACAAGGTTGCTAAATGCTGAAATACAAGCAAATTTGGCACGGAATAAAGCCAATAAAATGGTTGATTAAATTCAACCTTACAATATTACTTAGTGCAGAAAAGTAAAGAAGGTAAACAATATGATGACCTAAAAAAACCAATAAAACCAGCAGTTTCAAAGTAAAAAACTTGGGAAGAATTTGACCTAACTATCCTCAAGGTAAACAAATTCACTATGATAGAATGGAAGTTTATAATAGATTTTCTCCCTAAAATCTAAAACTAGCTCTTGTAAAACTTACTCACACGACCATGTGTTGTTTTAACTCCATGGACTCTTCTATTTGAATTTACTGAACACAAACACCCACGTTTTGTGACTTTGAGATCTTACCCAAAGGTTTTAGATAACAATTAGTAGTAGATCTTTATGCAGCAACTTGTTTCCACCAGTTCTTGATTGTAAATCTCATTCCGGTAGATACTTGTTAAGTTAGAAGACTACAAAAACCTCACAAATCTCACATGAGTAACTCACAAGACTTCCAAGAACTTCTAAAATGTAGTTAGAGTTTTCCTTTTATACTAAGTAGTGTTTAACTCAAACCCTAAACGTTTTCATGGGCTTTGGGCCTGATTTAAAATTTGCAGAATATGATGTTTTATCGGTCGAACCTTTCTTTTGATCAGTCGAGCTTCACATAATCTAAACACTTCTTTTTGCAACTTAATAGTTCTTGAATCTTGACTTGAACAATCTTAAGCAATGTCTAACACCTAATTTAGACACATTTTTGTTCTCGATTTGCCAACATACATAAATTTAGAATCTAAACATTTATACTAAATATTTAGAACCGAACAATTAGTTTTGAAAATAGTTGAAGATATTACAAATTTTATTATATAAATTTCATAAATTAATGAAAATGTAATGGTTGGATTTCAATAATATGATAAATATTTGTCTAAAATAATGCCTTTTGTGACTAGTGATGCGTCATTGTAAATACTATGCAATAAGAATTATAAGCATCTCTAGCATCATTAGTCAATTTTAACACACGAAAAATAATTTAAAGCTTCATTTAGTATGTTATTGATGAGACATCACTCATATTCACAGTTTTTAAATTCTTTTAATAAAAAAATAATAATAATGATAACTTTAATATTTTCTTTACAGATATATTTGGGATTACTTGGTGCTCATGACTTGTGCCTTTTGGATAGAGAAAATACGCTATGCATTGGATGCATGTTTCTTCCCTCTCACATGGAGGTGAACCCCACACGTGTAGGGTCTAGATCCATGTGAGAAGGAGGAAACATGCATCTGATGCATGGAATACTACGTCCTCTAGATAAGATTGGTTTAAAACCTTAAATTACATTTGTCAAATAGTATATGCATATAGTGCTAGTAGGGCACCAAATAATAATTCTAGATGTTATGACTTATATGTTGATAACTACCAACAAACAGAAAAATAAATAAATAATGTCAAAATGGGCAAGCTCTAGCAATTGGTATAGAAGAAGACATTAATAATGATGATAAAAATGTCAAAATGGGTAAGCTTTGACAAATAAGCAGAACTAACCTGTGTATCATATCCCTGAGTCAGCTGACAAATGAAATTATGAGCATTAGAAACTTTGGCAGCCTCTTCAATCTCTTCCATTGTAGCATTTTCCATACCAAAGAGTATGTTTTCCTTAATTGTGGTTGCAAACAGTGCAGGATCTTGGTTCACCAAGCCCATCTATGACCTTAGCCACTTGACTTGTGACTTATTAATGGCAACCCCATCAAGAAGTATTTCTCCGGAAAATGGTTCATAAAACCTTTGCAGCAGTGATATCATAGTGGATTTTCCTGAGTAGGAATGGCAACGGGTCGTGGTCGGGTTTGGGCCGGGTTTTTCCATACCCGGACCCGACTCTTAGGCCAAGACCCTCGACCCGTTTACTAAGCGGTTTTTTTTTTTTTTTTGGGGCCCGGACTTGTCCTAGCCGTGCCCCGTTAAACCTTGCCAAATTTGGGCCTATCCATGGCCCAACCAAAAAATAAAATAAAATTTGAAGCCCAATCAGAACTTGTCGTTCACCATCGTTCCCCACTTTTCTTTCTCTTTGCAACTCGCAACTCACCATTCCCCACCGTTCAAAATCGAAACTCCATGGCCAGACTTTTCTTTCTCTTCACTCCATGGCCAACTTTTCTTTCTCTTCTCTCCATTTCACATTTCAAGCTCTTTGTCGGTTAACACCCATTAATTGTGACCGCCGCTTGCCACTACCATCTACTGCCATCTAGACTCAATCTTCATCAACGATTCACTCTCTCTCTCTCTCTCTCTCTCTCTCTCTCTCTCTCTCTCTCTCTCTCTCTCTCTCTCTCTCTCTCACACACACACACACACACACACAAACAGTTTGACTGATCTGACCGAAACCCATTTCAGCTGATTTCAGAGTGGTGGGTTTAATTGACTCAGTGGGAGTTCATTTGGATTTGTTGTTAAGTTGATTTCAATGGTGGTGGGGAGGTGAGGCGTGAGGCAGTGACTGAGAGTGAGTGAACTGAAATGAGGGAGTGAGGGTGAGGAGGGATTGAGGGAGGCGTGAGTTACTATTGAAAAAATGAGGGACATAGGGTTTGAAAATTCAAATTTGTGTATAAACACCCTTGAACGTTTAGACCCCCAATTTACAACTTAACCAATTCAAGCATTATGTCAAACAACTAGTGTGCGGAAAATGAACATAAGCTATAATATAGAATTGGAAAAACTATCTAAGCCAAATTAAAATCACAACCCACAGCAGATAATAAAGGGCAAAGATAAAAGGGAAGGAAGATGCAAACACAAAGACAACACGCAATGTGTTATCGAAGAGGAAACCGAAGCCCTCGGCGTAAAACCTCTCCGCCGCCCTCCAAGCGGTAAACAATCCACTAGAAAATGTAGTTGGGATACATGGACAGCAATAGACCCTCCAAGCCTAATCTACCCAGTGCACCTAAGCCCTCCAAGCTTCTTGCTCCAACGAGGTTGCGCCGAACCTTTTTCTTTTCTAACTTCTCGGATTCTGCTACTAGACCGTAGCATCAACCAATGTAGATTGGTTCCTTCCTAACTGCTTCCCAGAACACCAAACAGCCCTCTCACAGTGATGAATATGGTGAGAACAAGGTTTTGGTAAAATGCCTCTGAAGGGTTTGACAATGAAGAGGAAGAGAGTTGAGGAATTTGAGGAGACTCTAATGTATAGATTGTAGGTGAATCAATCTTGTTTTTCTTTAGGGTTTCTCTCTCAAAATTCTCTCTGGAAGCCCTCTTTCATTTGTGGGTATAAGGGGTATTTATACTGGAGTAAGAGAGGAATGTGAAACGTCAGGTTTTACAAAACAGGGGTGGCTCGCGGCTTGGCCTCGCGACTTGACTAAGTCGTGAGACCCAGTCGCGAGATAACCGTATGGCCAGTAGTCCTGTAGTGCTCCAGCTAGCATGACTGTTCACCTTCTGGCATGCTTGGCACGTGTGCTGCGTCTGGCGGCTTGCAGCCGCGAGCTACCCGTGAGATCAAGTAGCGAGTCTCTGTTTTCTTGCACACTCTTGAGCAATTAACACTCTATCTCACTCACTACCCTTACAACAAACCCACCTAAATACAGGGTAACTAAATGCTGAAATACAAGCAAATTTGGCACGGAATAAAGCCAATAAGATGGTTGATTAACTTCAACCTTACAGGGTTAGTTATAGCTATATATATATAGGGGGGTTTTTTGTAATTTCAAGTAACCGGGTTATATCCGGGCTGGGTTTCCCGGACTTAACCCGAACCCGCTTCGAGTTTTTTAAAAAAAAAAACCCATACCCGACCCTATTCCTAATCGGACCAGGTAAAACCCAGCCCATTATGGTCGGGTTGGGCCGAGTACCCGCAGGTCGGGCAAAAATTGCCATCACTATTCCTAAGCCACTCCCACCCAATAAGGCCATAGTTTTTCCTGATGGAATCTCTAATCAGACGTCTTTGAAGATAATGCTCTCGGGCCTTGAAGGGTATGAGAATTCTACATGTTTGAATCCCTCGTTTCCTGAAACATTCTCTATAATTTCACCTTCCATGTTGTCAGAATCAATCTTAGGGACCCTTTTTGTCACTTTCATTATTCGTTCTCCTGCTGCAGATGCTTTAGCAAAGTACTTCAAGTTGGATAATCCATCACCGAATGCCCTATTCAACAAGACAATCACAAACAAAATATGTCACACTTAAATTAAAAATTAAAGAAAAAATCATATAATTTGGTGTCATATTTACTATGCATTTGTATAGTTTGAATTGAAAACATAAAATTTTAAAAAGTTATACATAGACAAGTTAAAAAGTTGAGTTATACGTAAGTTAAATCATATTAAACTGTAAAACTTTCAAAAGCTATATATAAACAAATAAGTTAAATGGTGCGTGTATTCTTACAATCCAACCATGGCAATGGCAGTGCCAACAACGAAAACAGTTCCACCTTTGGCGTTATGGTACATAACAAGTCTACTACCATAGTATGCCATGAAAGACCAAATAGCAAATACAACACCGTTGCTTCCAATGGCCAAGCCTTGCCTTAATCCCAACTCAACTGGCCTTTGTAAAGCTGAAGAGAATGTTTCTATTATCTTGCTTTCACCAACAAAGGCATAGACGGTTCTAATAGAAGATACTGCTTGCTCTGCTACTGTACCAGCTTGATTATACTCTTCCCTTATTAGTTAGAGTCCTCCCATACATCAAACCAGGTATTACTAAAAGCACAATAAAAGGAAACCCCACAATAGCTAATCTCCATAGCAATAAGAACGCTGCTCTGTAGCTTCCAAAGAACATAGAAGCATTCATCACTAAGTTCGGAACCTAATAATATTAAAAAAAAAACCACCAAGTCTTATTCTTAAAATAAGTTTATAAAATTGTAGTAGGACTTGGAATTTAATCAAAGAACTTTTCGCCTAGAACATCTTGGATTACAAGGCTTTCATTAGAGACACATGTGATGACCTCGGATGTGCTTGTCACATGCAAATCAAAGTAACCCACATCTTGCCTTAGCACTGCTTTCAAATATCTAGCTCTCATTCTTGCAGCTTCTCTCACCTGTTCTTGTCCAACAATACCCCTCAGAAAAACAAAAAAACAAAAAAATAAAAAATTTTCATAACCAATCACAATTTAATCTATGATAAATTCAAACAAAAAAAAAAACTATCACAATGAAACCCACCTAGGAAACAAGCTACAAATGACCCACAAGCCAAGTACACTAGAGCCAATGTGTATGTTTTTAGACCCCTTAAACACAACCAGATTAACCTAGTTATTTAGCTAAGTGATTAACTTAGGTAAATTATGTAGAACTAGGTTAACACATATAAATCATATCATTAACAAGTGCGGAAAATAAAGAACACAACGATATGATAACTCAGGAAAACCAAACCGGTAAAAAACCTGGGAAGGATTTAACCTAGCTATCCTTAAGGTAAACAAATCCACTATAGAGAATTGAAGTTTACATAATAGCAATTTAGACTACTAACATCCTATTGCTACCTCGAGTAGGAAACTTACTACCACGACCACGTGATAGCTCCAAGTCCACAGACTACTTCTCTCTTAGATTCACAACTAGCACAAGCACTCCCGCTTGTATATCTTTAAGCTCTTGAATCAGCAACTAAATTGATCACCAAGCTCTCGACATCAATCTTGAGATTGGAAACCCTAAGTGTGTATGAAGGCAAACACCTCTAGATCTCACAAGAGATTCACACACACAGCATAAAGAGCAACCTCAAAACGTGGTTAGGGTTTTTCTTTTTATACTTAAGGCAAAACATAAAACTCTACACGTCAAACGGGCTCAGCCTGAGTTGGAAAATTCTGTAGAAAAAACAATATGCACGAGCTTCAATCGATCGAGTCTAATTCTCGATCGATCGAACCAGGCAGATTTACACAGCAAATCCTGTAGTACACTTGATTCCAACTTTACAATAAACACATACTTTGAGCAAGTCTCAAACAAAACTAAACGTTTTGATCATGGTTTGCCAACATTACAAATTGAAGTTTTAATACATTTAAACCTAAAGTCTTAGAACCCAACACAATGCATTCTTTCACCCACAAAAACCAAACCCAGCTAGATTTTGTTTCTTTGTTGTGTGCATGCGTGTATCCACGTGTGTATGAGAGAGTGTGTGTGTGTGTACCTCATTGATGCTATTCAAAAAACTGTCTGATAAAGAAACTGCTGAAGAACCAGTGCCAAAATTGTTCATCAAGCAGCTAGTGATAAACAACACCAAAGGCGTAATAATCCCATCACCAACGGACCCAATGAACCCAAAAATCATCAACAAGAAGTCCACACCATCGGCATGCGTGAAAATGGAGCTTATAGAACCCTTCCTATTATTCTTCTTCATCGTGACCACACTGCTTTTTTCTTGTTCCATGTTTCCCAATAATCTTTTATTGGAAAACAAAAAGAACAGTAGTAGTAAAGATTCTCAAATCCCAAACCACTTCTCTTTAATTAGTTCCAAGATATATAAATAAGGGCTTTTAAAGTTAAAGCCTGAACCTTTGCATTACTTGTTTATGAAATGAAATTAATAAGGTCGCATATAAATAGGTGTGTGCGTGTGAATAAAGCCAGAATTGGTGGACCAAAGAAGTGTTGGTCAAGTCGCATGTATGTTATATATAACTAGAGACCTCACGTGGGAGAGCATGAAGTTCTGCTAAGACTTTCTCATTTAGGCTTCTACATCATCAAAGTTAATTTGCATTTATGTCAAATTTTTAGTTCATTGAATGCGTTAACGAATAAATACACATATCAATTATCTATAGTTATGTACTAATTTATATATATATACTCATCAAAAAAAAATTATATATATATAAGTATTTTAAATGTTTTTTTATTAAAAAAAATTATATAAGAAAGCAAAAACTTCATGTGGGAGATTATGTAGTTCTGCCATGTGGCGTTTTGTTAGAGTAATTTTTCATTTAACTTTCCACCTCACCTTCTTTACATATGTTGGATTATAGTAAAATATTATTAGTAGGATATTAATATTTCCACTGAGTATTTAACACCTTCCACTATCAGTTCGCAAATGAGGAATTGAATATATATTATAATCAATAGTTTTTCAATAATTTAATAATTTAAATAAATAGTACCTCAAAAAAAAAAATTTAATAAAATCTCTTACAAATTTATTTAGGATTTTCTTAGCAATTTGATCAAATACCACAAAAAATGTTTTGTTTGTTGCATCAACAACTTCAATTTGAATCATGTATCTAAAGTAATTTGTAATTGTATAATAGTTATAGTGAGATAAATATGTCCCTTTATATATACTTACCCATAGACATTCTATATCAAATACACACAGACAAAAAATGATGTCATTTATCTTCAATCTTTCGACAACACTTACCTAGCTGTAACATTGTTGTTTCATCTAATCCTAACCCGTATGAATTGGCTACAACCAAGAAAAGGGAGGGGGGGGGGGGGGGGGGGGGTTGCATTTTATATTGAGTGCCAGTAGCAAAATCGATTTTGATGTTAAGGTCAAACGTTGTGGATTTATGGGTTTTGTAAATAATTTGATTGATTGTGAGTGTTTGGAATTTATTTTTTGTTTTAGAATTAAGGAGAAAGAGAAAGAGAAAGACACATTCTATATCAACTTTTATTCTATAATATTCCTCCAAAGGTTTTTTTTTTTTTTTTTCTCATTACTTCAATTGAATAATTATAATGGATATGTGTGCGCAATTTATAATTGTTGCTTATTATGATGAACTCGTTACTAATAAAGTTATATAACAATTATTCTATAATACATATACAACATTCTCTAAAACCATCTTACATAAAATATTACGACATTATCCATGCATTGCACGGGTAACTTACTAGTATAAATAAAGAGTCACACAAAGTATAACTTGCTCCTAACCCATTATTTCTCTTGCATTAAGGTGAACTTAATGCTTCCTTAAATGATATTTTAAGGAAACATCACTGAATGCATTATTTTTCAAATAAAAAGGTACAAGAATCCAAACCGTCTTCCTTGATTTGAACTAGTGTGTAACCCATGTGTTGGGTTAAAATGAATCGACCCTTTTAATTAATTAATTACCCAAGTTAATTAATTAGGTTCAATTACATGCAATGGCATGGCAACACAAACAAATCACCAACTAAATGAAATGCAGCGGACATTAAATTGACACGGTAATTTGTTTACGAATGGAAAAAACCTCCAAGGCAAAAACCTCATCGGGTGATTTTCAGGTCATCACTCCCAAAAATCCACTATTATCAATCACAAGCGGTTATAAGTATAAGGAATCTTACCAAGCCCTTTGGCCAATTCCGAAATACCAACCTACAGTTGAATCCTTACCCCAATACCCAATTGGACTTGTATTGTAATGGCAATCTTCTAGTTTAATGCACGAATCCCAGTACGTGACTAACCAATGATGCACGGATCCAAGTACGTGACTGACCCCAAAAACTTAAAGAAGATGTTGGTTGTAAAGTTCTCCAGTTCATCAACGATGAAAATCAAGAAGCTCCTTGGTTACAAAACCCAATGGCGCAAAGATGCAGTCACTTCTTTTTGAGAGAACAAGGCACTAGGTCACTTTTTGCATGTGCAACGGCCTTTAAAATAATCCTTATATATGTCTAGGGTTGTGAGAAATGAAACCTTATACAAATATACAAGCATGGTCGAAAATCAAATCTGGAATTTCTGATTTCATAAGTCTTGACAAAAATTGCTTGTGTTGAGCTTCGACTTTAAATCTGGATAGAAGTCTTTCTGTCGAGATTACTGTCGAGCTTTAATAAACAACTCTTCTTTACTTATTTCTTGGTCAAGTCTTTATGGCTTTAACACTTGACTTGAACAACATGTTTCTTGAAGTGTTAAACCCATCCTAGATATACCCAATTACAAGTGCATTTTGTCAAAAGATTAGCTAATTACATAAAATATGTCCCTAACACCATGCATACACATGATGCATTTAAAATTAAACTCATTTTTTATCATAAAAATATAAATTATTAGTCAAATATTTTTAAAAAAAGTATACATAATTAGTCACATGTTAAAATTCTTATCTAACTTTAATACTACTTAAAAATGCTACAATTCTATCTAAATTTCTAAAAAACTTGTCTATGTCTCTAAACTATAGGGATAAAAAGTTCCTTTTTTTGTCCTTAAACTTATAAAACAAAGCTCTTTAATAAGGTTAAGGACGAAAAATAAGTTTTTTAAAATTTATGGAAAAAAATTAAATTTATGCAAAATTTAAAAAAGAAACAATATTTTATAATGTTACATTACTAACTAACTTTTTTTATTATAATAAATTAGCACGCGTGCCTAATTTTACTGTGATTATATATTATGACAAAACTTATGAACAATACTTTAGATTTTTTATGTTACTCACTTAAAATTCAGCCATGTGGCAATTTAATTTAAAAAATACACTTTCATCCTATAAGAAAAAAACCACATGGCAAAATTAGGAACAATACTTAAGTACTGTACCTAAATCCTGCTCTATTTATTATTCTTTTCAAACGTTATATTTATAGCATTATTTTATAGTACTATATAAAATTATGATTTTTTTTATATATTAAATATGAGATAGTTTTAATCTTCAATGATTTTGATATTTGGCAATCTTGGACTAACTCAAACTATTAACTATTACTAAACAAATTCTAATAAAATTAGGTTATGATTTCCCATTGCCAATATCTAGCATTCAACTTGTGCTGGTTTGGGAGAGTCCATTTTCAATGGTTTATTAAGCTTAAAAAAAAGTTATAAAAAAAATACAATTATACATACGTTCCTATCATCTTTATATTGGGTTGTGTAATATAAATAAAGAGTTATACGAAGTATAACTTGCTCCTAACTCGTTATTTCTCTTGCATTAAGGTGAATTTAATGCTTCCTTAAATGATAGTTTAAGGAAGCATCACTAAATGCATTATTTTTTAAATAAAAAAGGTACAAGAATCCAGACTGTCCCTCCTTGATTTAAACCAGCGTGTAACCCATGCATACACATGGATACATTTAAAATTAAACACATTTTTTATCATAAAAATATAACTATTAGTCAAATTATTTAAATAAAAAAAAAAAGTAAACGTAATTATTTACATATTAAAATTCTTACCTAACTTTTTTTTATTTTTTTTTATTTTTATTTTATAGACGAAACTTCTTTGATAACATTAATGCACTTGAAAATCAGCAAAAAACACAAAATTTAAATCTGGTGGAATACACTTCATCCAGACAAGTAAAGGAAAAAAAAAAAATCTCGCTCTCTGTGTTAAGGCATGTGCTACCAAATTACCTTTCCTTACAATATGAGAGAAAGAAAAGCCTATAGGAGACTAACAAAGGATAAAATATCCCTAACTAAATGACCAAAGGAGGAGAACAACATATCTCCCTTCTTTCCTGAAGCATTTTGAATAACCACCACAATCCCCCGCTTCATTGCTCTTTGGAAACATAACATCATCAAAATTAGTTTTGAGCTCCCTTGTCCTAGGTGGTACCCAAACTTTTTTCTTTCCAAGGGACTTACCTCGTGGTGGCTTCGGATGTCCCTTAAAATTCTGCAGAACATTATGAACTAATTCTTGCATTTTTTTTCTAGAGGAAGAGTTTGTTCATTTAGCCTAGTCTTATTCCCATGAGACCATATGAACCATGCAACAGTAGCGAAGAGCTTTGGGACACGAGGTTTTGATAGCATTAATCCAACCAAGTCCGAGAACAAACCCTGTGAAGCTTCGAACCTATTCACCTATCTGAAGTTTAAGCACCAAAGTGAAATTACCGCTTTGCACTCCCACAATGCATGCATTGTGTCCTCATACTTGCCCCCACACTGGTGACATATAGGACTAGAGAGTACTCTTCATTTAAGCAAATTTGCTTTTGTTGGTAAGTGTTAGGCTCTAAATATTTAGGATTAAATGTTTAGATTCTAAATTTATGTATGTTGGCAAACCGAGAACAAAAACTTGTCCAGATTAGGTGTTAGACATTGCTCAAGATTGTTCAAGTCAAGATTTAAGAACTGTCAAGTTGTAGAAAGAAGATTTCAAATTCTATGAACCTCAATTGATCGAAAGAAAGGTTAAACCGATCGAAAGTTGTATTCTGCATATTTTAAATCAGGCCTAAAGCCCATGAAAAACGTTTAGGGTTTTAGTCCAACACTACTAGGTATAAAAGGAAAACCCTAATTACGTTTTAGAAGCTTTTGGAAGTCTTGTGAGTTACTCCTGTGAGATTTGTGAGAATTTTGTAACCTTCTAACTCTACAAGCATCTACCGAAATAAGATCTACAATCCAGAATTGATGGAAACATGTTTCTTCATAAAGATCTACTACTAATGGTAATTTGAAACCATTGAGTGTGATCTCAAAGTCACAAATGTGGGTGTTTGTGTTTGACAAATTCAGATAGAAGAGTCCATGGAGTTAGAGTTGCACGTGGTCGTGTGAGTAAGTTCTACAAGAGGTAGCTTTAGATTTTAGGGAGAAAATCCATTGTAAACTTTCATTCTATCATAGTGAATTTGTTTACCTTAAGGAGGGCGAGGTTAAATCCTCCCCAAGTTTTTACCTTGAAACTGTTGGTTTCATTGGTTTTCCTAAGTCATCATATTGCTGTCTTATTTATTTTTCCACAGTGAGTAATATGATTACATTAGTTTAACCTAAATCTGAATAATTAACCTAAGTAACAACTTGGCTAATTAATTAGGTTAAACGAACCTGATTCATAGGGGTCTAAATAGAACAAACAAGTGGTATCAAAGCATGAAGAACTTCATCAATTCATTCGGAATGATGTGTGGGAATTGGTTCCTAGACCACAAGGAGTTAATGTAATTGGCACTAAATGGATTTTCAAGAACAAGTCTGATGAACATGGCACAGTTATAAGAGACTTGTTGCTCAAGGGTACACTCAAGTAGAAGGAGTAGAATTTGATGAGACTTTTGCACCTGTAGCTAGACTTGAGTCTATCCGAATTCTCTTGGCCATTGCATGTCACTTGAACTTCAAACTCTATCAGATGGATGTGAATAGTGCATTTTTGAATGGGATGTTGTAAGAAGAAGTGTATGTGGAGCAGCATAAAGGATTTGTGGATCCACACAGACCCTACAAACTGAAGAAAGCACTGTATGGTCTTAAACAAGCTCCTTGAGCTTGGTATGATAGACTGACTTCTTATCTTACGGAGAATGAATTTAAAAGAGGAAATGTAGATAATACTCTTTTTATTCGAAAGGATAAGAAACATTTTGTTGTAGCACAAGTCTATGTGGATGACATTGTCTTTGGCTCTACTAATGAGAATCGTTGCAAGTCTTTTGCTAATGAAATGAAAAAAAATGTTTGAGATGAGTATGGCGGCCGAACTTACCTACTTCCTAGGACTTCAAGAGAAGCAAACTAAAAAAGGAATCTACATCTACCAAGCAAAATATGCCAAAAATCTCGTAAAGATATTTGGACTAGAAAATGCAGCTTATGCTAGAGAACCAATGACCACCGCCACAAAATTGGGGATTGATCCATCAAGTTAGCCTATTGACATTACTTTATATAGAAGTATGATTGGTTGTATGTTGTTTCTTACTACTAGTCATCCTGATATATCTTTTAGCATTGGAAAGTGTGCTAGAAATGTCACATTTAACTGCTATTAAAAAAAAAAAAAAAAATCAAATATGTGAATGGGACTAGTGATTTTGGTTTGTTTTATAGCAAAGAATCAAATGTATCCCTTGCTGGATATTCTAATGTTGATTGAGCTAGAAATAGCGATGATAGAAAAAGAACTACTGGAGGGTGCTTTTATGTTGGAATGAATTTATTTGCTTGGATGAGTAAGAAGCAAAATTTTGTCTTGGTCTACTGTAGAAGCTGAATATATTGCTGTAGGAAGTTGTTGCTCATAGCTTTTACGCATGAAAAAGCTTTTATGTGATTATGACATATCACAGGAAACTATGGTTGTGTATTATGATAACTCTAGTGCTATTGATATCTCCAAGAATCCAGTTCAACACTCTAGAACTAAACACATAAAGATTAGATATAACTTTATTAGCGATCTTATGGAAAGAAAAATTGTTGCTCTTGCGTATATCCCTACTGAGCATCAGAATGTTGACATTTTTACCAAATCCTTTGATAGAAGTAGATTTGAACCCCTTTGTCAAGTGATTAGTGCTATCACATGCCTCTAGGTTTTTAGGAACTCCATGGTCCTTGTGCTTAATTTCTCCATCCTTTGGACAAAATGTTTTTGCTTAGGATTTTATTTTCTGAATTTCATTCTAGGGTTGATTAGGATGTTGTTAATGATAGGCCAAAAATGTATTGACCCCTTATGATAAATTAATCAATTAATTAGCCAAGTTAATTAATTAATTCAATTAACATGCAATAACACATGGTAGCACAAACAAATCACCAAATAACTAAATAAAATTAAATTTGACATGGTGATTTGTTTACAAATGGGGAAAACCTCCAAGGCATAAACCCCACTGTGTGAATTTAAGGTCACCACTCCTATGAATCCACTATTATCAAAACAAGTGGTTGCAAGTAAAGGAATCCAGATACCTTATACTAACCTACAGTTGAACCCTTACCCCAATACCCAAATGGACTTGTTCTATAGTGACAATCTCTCATTTTCAATACATGGCTCCCAATACGTGACTAACCAATCGATGCACGGATCCAAGTACGTAACTAACACACCAACTTGAGAAGGATGTTGGCTGCAAAGTTTTTCAGTTCATCCACATGATGAAGATCAAGAAGATCTTTGGTTACAAAACCCTATAGCGTACAAACGTAGCAGCTTTTTCAAGAGAAAGATGAACTAGGGCATATGTCTCCAGTCACAATATGCTTGCAACAATAAGTGCAACAACCTTTGTCTCTACTTGAATCAAGTGACACCACTACAAGAAATTTGGGTTTAGGCAATGTTTTAAAAACATCACTAAAAACCCAAAAAACGTCACTATAGACACAAATGGTCTATAGCGACTTTTTTTTTTGTGACGTTCAAAAATGTCACAATAGAGTGGTCGCTATATATCTATTGCGACGTTTTGAAAAACGTTGCCATATGTTATTCTTTAGTGGCATTTAAAAACTTTTAGTGATGTTTTAAATAATATTACATTTTCATATATAATGTTGGAAAATACATTTAGTGACATTTTGAAAACGCCACAAATAATCGCACTTATAGCGACGTTTCAAAAATGTCGCAAAAGCATTTGTCCCCTTGCTTTTTAGTGACATTTTTAAAGTGTCGCTATAGGATTGATTATTGGCAGCGTTTTAAAGGTGTCGCTAAAATGGATTTCCTCTTACTTTTTAGTGACGTTTTTAAAATGTCACAAAAACCTGCTCATTTTTGTTCAAATATTAAAAATGCTATATAAACCTGCTTAAAATTGAACAATAACTAACACAAGCTTATAATAAATCAAATATACCTATTGATCATCAATATTCTACAATAACACATTAACCATAGATTCAATATATAAATATATATATATATATATATGTTTAATACCAATACATATATCATCTTGAATTGAACAAAATACTTGTCTAACTACCAAAAAAAAAAAAAAAAAAAAAAAAAAAACCACCACCTAAACTATGACAATATTAAACAAAGTACAATACTTCCAAAATAAATGTGGTTGTAACAAAACACTTGTCTACCTATACAAAAAGAAACCACCACCCAAACTATGACAATATTATAAAAAAAAGTACAATAGTTCGAAAATAATTGTGGTTGTTCAAAATAACTATGTAATAGCCCATGGAGTCCTTAAAACACTGCATGTACCGCTATATGCTAGTTTCTTGATGGGATAAAGCCTGTGACCTGTAAGGAGTTGGAGATTGATAATCTAAACTGAAACCACCCTGAATACAAATTAAAGTATCTAATAAGTTCATAAAGTAATCATTTCAAGTAACAAAATAATAGTTGCTTTACTTAAAAAATTTAAAAACCAAATACATTCTTAAAACATTAAAATTTAATACCCAACTAGCTTTTGAAGAATGATTTTGCTGATTTTGCACTAGTTGCATCAATTGGGTCATTCGCTCCTCTAAGTTTTCATAACGATTCACTTTCTCCGTCAAAGAAGCCACTTGATTCTTCAACTGAGTCACTTTAGCATCACTTTCTTGGCTTCTTACTTGAGCAATTGCAGGAGTGCTCTTGGCAGGATGCATACTTGGAGTTGGGCCAAATCCCACACCTCGAACACGACCATTGCGCTCATTACCAAACACTTGAGCATATACATCATCTGGTGCCCATGCAATACTACCAGTAAGGTCGGATGACTGTACACGATTTGAGGACTCACTCAATAGTTCGTTGATTTTTTTTTTTTCTAATATTCAAAATTTGAACACAATAACACATTAGAAATTAACAATGTTAATAAATTCAATATTACACTTAGCAAATCATGATATTACTTACAATGTTGCCTTCTGCTACGGTGTTAACTAGAGTACCATCTTTATGAAGATGGAGTTTTACATATACATCCGCATGCTCTACAAGATGCCCAAGCGTTGTTACCTAAATTATGGTCATTTCATTTATTTAATTAGGAATAATGGTTTCATACAAACTTAAGAACAATCTAATAAGTCATTTACAAGATAATTATTAAGTCATTACCATTTCTTCTACATATGAAGCAAAGTTTTTTGAACCACCAGTATGTACATTTGTTTGCTTGGAACGACTATTCTTGTTTTTCAAAGCAAGCTCCTACGTTCAAAAAAATTACATATTTAAACAAAGTATTATTTGAATATATTTTTCATGGTAGATATTCAATGTAGAATAAAGATATCCATATGAATGTTCTTGTTCTGATGATGATGTAGAACAATTAAAGCATATCAATATAGAATAATACCTTCGTTTTTGGTAAACTCCAATACTGAACAAGGTCTTCATAATCTTCATAAATTACATTTGGTGGTACTCGTGCTCTATTTCCTCTTCCTAGGAAATACTTCTTCTTCAAAGTTGACTTGTGGTTCTTCCAAGATTTCGCAATTGAGGACAATGTCCTATTCTTCATTGCCTCCAACCTAGCAAGTTCTTCAGGCAAAATCCATTTTGACTGCATGCAATAGCTTAGTTAGCAAATCCATATCAAGCTAAACACTTGTGTAAAACTCATTATAAGATAGAATAATACACATATAGTCTATAACTTCCTGAATACCTGAACAATATCCCATATTTGTTCCTTAAATTCATCTGGCATTCTTGTCCAATTCTTATACTTAATTGGGCACAAATGGGGTTTTCGTGCAATTGTACCCAACCAACTTGTGAAGTTCCTCCCTGCCTTCTTAATTGGTTGATTTGAACTAGTTAATGGCAATTCAATCTTGTGATTTTCAGGGAGATTCCAAATGAATAAGTAATTGTTAGCACCACGAGTAGCACGTACTGGAAGCGGCACAACTGTAATGAGAATAAAACAATAAAAGTCATTGTCGTGCAATATGGGATATTTGTCAAACAATATTAACCATACTCACAAACATGGTCTTAGAAATATATAAAATACCTGGATTTGGTGCATTTGATGGATTAACTGTGGATGATTGGTCAATTTCTTGTTGTGACTCATGATCCACATTTTCATTAGAGGCTTGTTGTGATGACCTTACCGAAACGTCACGTATAACTAAACCTTTTATTTTCATTTATACCTTCAAGAACTAAAATAAGCAAAGAAGATTTATATCCATTTCTATCCATATCTTCATTTACAAAACAAATTCAAAATCACGTAGTTTCATAAACATGCAAATAAGATTACACATAATCTTAAATATAATAAACAAACCATATCAAGTCTATTTATATCTTCATTCACACAAATGGATTAAGTCTTGTATATCTACAAACATAAGTAAAAACCATGGAAGTAGAATTACACATACACTTAAATATAGTACACAACATATTCAAAACCACATAGTTTCATAACATGCAAATAAGATTACACATAATCTTAAATATACTAAACAAATCATATCAAATCTATCAATATTCTCATTCACACAAATGGATTAAGTCTTGAATCTCTACAAACTTAAGCAAAAACCATGGAAATAGAATTACGCATACACTTAAATATAGTGCACAACATATTCAAAACCACATAGTTTAATAAACATGCAAATAGGAATACACAAATGGACTAAGTCTTTAACATCTTAAGAAACAAGCAACAACCATCTACAAAGGATTACAAATAAACTTGTCCTATAATACACAACAACTTTGACAGTTTTTAGACCCCTCACACAATTGATTAAACCTAGGTAATTAGCCAAGTTGTTACTTAGTCCAATTAAACGAGTCTAGGTTATCACAATAATAAAGATCAAATCATGCAAAGCAGCGGAAAATAAATAACACACGATATGATCACTCAGGAAACCAAACCGATAAAAACCTGGAGAGGATTTGACCTAGCTATCCTCAAGGTAAACCTGAATCCATTATCTTGAAAGAATTGAAGTTCATACAAAATGACTTACAAGCACCCCCGCTTGACTTCCTAATGCTACCAACCAGTAGAACTTACTGACACGACCACGTGCAAGCTCCGAATCCACGGACTCCTTCCTTCTTGGATTCCCACCAGCTACAAGCACCCCCGCTTGTGTATTCTTTAAGCTTTAATGGCAGCAACTGTTTTGATCATCAAGGTGTAGAGAATATCTCCTCCTTGAAAACCCTAAGTTTGTGTAAAGGAAAGCTCCTCTAGATCTCACAAGAGATTTACACAAACCGCAATATGAGCAACACTAAAACGTGGCTAGGGTTTGCCTTTTATACTTAGGACAAATAAGAAACCCCCTAAAAAATTTTTAAAACAATTAGGGCTAAGTTGGAAAATTCTGCAGAAAAGCAATCTGCCCGAGCTTCGATCAGTCAAGCCTAAGCTTCGATCGATCGAGCCAGGCCGAAAGCCACAGTGCTTTCTACTTTACACTCGATTCCAACTTTACATTGACATACAACTTTGATCTAGCTTTAAACACTTCTAAACACATTGTTTTGATCATGGTTTGCCAACAATACAAATTAGAGTTCTAAATACATAAATTCCTACACTGTAGAACCTAACAAACTTCATAACCACCTAGTTTCATAAACATGCAAATAAGATTACACAAGATAACTTTAAAGCTCTTCACAAGCAAAGCAAATAGAAATACACAAAAAAGATGAATGACATATTAACTCTCATCATCAGCCGACTCATCATTTGACCCATCATTTAACTCTTCACCATCTTCATTCTTATCATCAGTAGACTCATCATTGGACTCATACATGTCATCAATGAACTCTTCATCATCTATATTGTCATCTTCAACCAATTCATGCTCAACAAATAACGGTGTTTCATAAATGGTCCCTTCTACATCTCTACGAGTCTATGCAAGGTTATCATTTACATCATGTGCATTATCAATGGTTATATTATAAGGAACATTCTCACAAAAGTTATCTACATCATCATCAGATGAAGCACCAGTTCCAACATCAAAAACATCTCTAGATTTTGTTTTAACAATGACCATCCAATCTTTATGTCTTGGATCTTCCACATAAAAGATTTGTGAAGCTAAGACATACGGCTCATCAATCAATCGATCACCCTTATGTATCAATCTTGTAAAGTTGACAAGAGGGAAACCAAACTTGTCAGAATAGTTCAACTCAACAATGTCAGTTAAGACACCATAGTAAGTAACGCCACCTTCAATGGCGACACTAAGTCCACTGTTTTGAGTTTTCCTATTTGCCTCAAAATCTTTGGTGCGAAACTTCAATCCATTTAGAACATAACGCTTGAACCGTTTAACTTCATTATCTGGATATCAAGCAAGCCATATAACTTTTTTAGGAAGTTTCTCCCTCTCATCAACATCCATTGACAACACCTAATATAAACGATGTGTTCTATTAAAAGTATAATCTCAAGAAAGGTATAGCAAAAAATACTTTTATATGTCATACACTTACATGGTACTTAAACCAGTGACAAAATCTCTCCATGTGTTGCTTTTCAATAACATCATTAGCTACATTTGGGTGAAGTTCCTTTAAATGATCTTTGTGCACACTGTGTAAGAAAATTTGTGTTAGTATCATAAACTTGAGTTATGTTATGACATTAAGCAGTAATGGATGATGTCTTAATTACTTACATGCGAAATGGGGTAATTTCATCACAACTAAATAGCACATAACGATGTGCTTGGGTCCATGATTTTGAGTCTAGGGTGATGCTCAACACCGCACCTGTAGATTCTTCAACATTCCTTACGGGCCAAGTGAAGACAGTTTTGACATTTTTGAAATATCATGAACAGAATGTTAAGCACTCCTCTGCCAAGTACCCTTCTGCAATACAACCTTCTGGACAAGCCTTATTTCGAATATAGGACTTCAATCGTGACAAGTACCTATATGAATAAAGAAAATCAACAATGGAACATTGAATTTGAATGAAAGAAAATGGACAGGCTTACTATGTATGTCTTACTACTCTATGGGATACATCCAACGATAATGAACTAGGCCAGCAATCTTGGCTTCGTCAGTCAAATGAATGAGTAGATCTACCATAACTGTAAAGAAAGAATGAGGGAATATCCTTTCCAATTTGCACGTCACTGCAATTCTCTTCTGAAGACTCTCAAGATCTTCCAAACTCAATACTTTGGAACATATTTCCCTAAAGGAACAAGATAACTCAATCAAATGCTTGCTCACTTCATCCGGCAAAAATCCATTGATATCTATTGGAAAAAGTTGTTGTATCAAGATATGACTATCATGGCTCTTCATCCCAGAAATCTTGCGTTCTTTAAGTTTAGCACAACGGGATACATTTGAAGCATAGCCATCCGGCACACTTACACCCTTCAAAACTTGCAAAAAAATATCTTTTTCACTAGTAGTCATTTCAAAGCAAGCAGGTGGCTTATATGTCTTATCACTACCAAGCTCCTCAAGATAAAGTTCATTTCTTATACCCATTTCTTCTAAGTCAAGGCGTGCCTTTAAGTTATCCCTCGTCTTTCCATCCATGTTCAACACTGTGCCAATTACATTGTCAACCATATTTTTTTCTATATGCATCACATCAAGATTGTGACGCAACATGTGGTTCTCCCAATAAGGCAAGTTAAAAAATATTTTTCTCTTCTTCCATATACACAAGGCTTCCTCCCCCTTTTTTCTTATTTGTCAAATTTGTAAGGTTGAATTTATTCAACCATCTAATTGGCTTTATTTCGTGCCAAATTTGCTTGTAATTCAGCATTTAGTAACCCTGTATTTAGGTGGGATTGTTGTAAGGGTAGTGAGTGAGATAGAGTGAAGTTTGCTCAAGAGTGTGCAAGAAAACAGAGTGTCGCGGCTGGGACTCGCGGGTGGACTCGCGGCTTCAACCCGCCAGAAGATGCACACGTGCCAAGCATGCTGGAAGATGAACAGTCATGCTAGCTGGAGCACTACAGGACAAAACAGGACAACTGGCCATACGGTTAACTCGCGACTGGATCTCGCAACTTGGTCAAGCCGCGAGGTCAAGCCGCAAGCCACCCCTGTTTTGGAAAAACCTGACGTTTCGCATTCCTCTTCACTCCAGTATAAATACCCTTTTAACCCACGATTGAAAGAGAGCTTCCAGAGAGAATTTTGAGAGAGAAACCCTAAAGAAAAACAAGATTGTTTCACACACAATCCCTACCTTAGAGTCTCATCAAATTCCCTCACTCTCTTCCTCTCCATTGTTAAATCCTTGAGAGGCATTATACCAAACCTGGTTCTCACCATTATCATCTCTGTGAGACAGTCGTTTGGAGTTCTGGGAAGCAGTTAGGAAGGAGCCAATCTTCATTGGTTGATGCTACAGTGTAGTAGCGGAATCCGGGAAGCTAGAAAAGAAAAAGGTTCGGCGCAACCTCGTTGGAGCAAGAAGCTTGGAGGGCTTAGGTGCACTGGGTAGATTAGGCTTGGAGGGTCTATTGCTGTCCTTGTATCCCAACTGTATTTTCTAGTGGATTGATTACCGCTTGGAGGGTGGCGGAGAGGTTTTTCGCCGAGGTCTTCGGTTTCCTCTTCGATAACACATCGGGTGTTATCTCTGTGTTTGCATCTTCCTTCCTCTCTATCTCTGCCTTTATTTTATCTGCTGTGGATTTTATTCCATTATGGCTTAGAGAGTATTTAACCTATTTCACATTATAGCATATGTTAAGTTTCCGCACACTTGTTGTTTGACATATTGCTTGTGTTGGTTAAGTTAATATTTGGGGGTCTAAACGTTCAAAAGTGTTTTGGTACACGTTTTTGAACTTTCAAAATTAACTTTTTTCTTCCCAAAAACAACATCAACCACAGCTTCTGTTGGCGCAATGATTTCACTTCCTAACACTACAACAGGAGCTTGACTAAAATCTTTACGCCCATCAAACTCCCTATCATGATTACGAAATTCATGATCACTATCCAAGAATTGCCTATGTCCAATATAGCTGAATTTTCTTCCATGTTTTAACCAACGAGATTGAGGATCGTAGTTACAAGAAGGACATGAAAGAGCTTCTTTGTTACTCCAACTTGAAATATCACCATATGCTGGAAAATCATTTATAGTCCACAACAATGCTGCATGCATTTGAAATGAGCTATTGGAAGACACATCAAATGTTTCTACTCCAACATCTAATAATTCCTTGAGTTCTTGTACTAAGGGTTGTAAGTACACATCTATATCGTTCCCAGGAGAGGTTGGAGCAGGAATCAATAGTGATAATATGAAATAAGCCCTTTTCATACACATCCAAGGAGGAAGATTGTATGAGACCAACATGACAAGCCAAGTGCTATGAGCAGTACTCATATTGAAGAACGGGTTGAATCCATTAGCTGCTAATCCAAGTCTAACATTACGAGGCTCAGATGAGAATTCTACATACTTAGAGTCAAATGACTTCCAAGCTTCAGAGTCAGCAGGATGCCTCATTAACCCATCATGTGTACGACCATCAACATGCCATTTCATGTGGGGAGCTACTTCGGGAGACATAAACAATCGTTTCGACCTTGGCTTCAAAGGGAACCACCTTAAGATCTTTACAGCTTTCTTCTTTACCTTCTTGGAAGGAGCATTCGTATTTTTTGGAACTCCGGCCTCGTTGCTTGCCCACCTTGAAAGGTTACAATTTGAGCAAGCTTCAAGGTTGGAATTTTCCTTCCAAAACAACATACAATCATTGGGGCAAGCATCAATCTTTTCATAACTCAAACCTAGATCCCTAATAATTTTTTTTGCCTCATAACAGTCTTTTGGTAACTTCGCACTTGAAGGTAGTAGCTCTTGCAAAAATTGAAGCAAGAAAGTGACTGATTTGTTACTCCAACCAAGTAGACACTTCAAGTGGTACAAATACACAATGCTGACAATTTGCTAAACTTTGTACAACCTTCATAACAAGGTTCCTCAACATCTTTGAGCAATTTGAGAAATTGGAGTGATTCTTCGTTAGGACCTTGTGTAGGTTGTTCCACACTAGGGCCTCCTACCACAGGATCTGATGCCATATCTTCTTCCATTGGTTCGAGCACCATATCATGCATAGGGAACATGTGATGCAACATTTTACGCATATTACTATTTTCATTTGGGTTTTCTTGGACAGAAGTACTAGGAGTTCTAATAGAAGTCTTTCTAGATGATGATTGCCCGTGAAAAATCCAACATTGATAACCCCTACAAATCCCATGTGATACTAGATGAATTCGTACAACATCTATAGCCAACATTGTTGAATGTGCACATTTTCAACATGGACAAACAATCGTACCATCTCGTTGTTTATGTTGAGATGCAAAATTCAAGAATTGTGCAACTCCATTTCTATATTCCACAGATGTCCTATCTCTAATGTCCATCCAACTCTTGTCCATAGCTATAGAACAAAATAACTAAACAATCCACCACAAAACAATTATCAATATAACAATATAGAATGCTTAAAAGTATTGAAGTCTAAAAAGTAATCAACAACCATAACTCAACAACATCCAAATGTTCAAAAAATAATAAACACTCCCAATATGAATTTAAACCACCTTATAACACCAAGCAAGCCACCCGCTTGCTCCAACACAACAATCCTCCCAATATAATTATCATAATCACAAATATAGAATGCTTATAAGTATTGAAGTCCAAAAATTAATCAACAAATATAACTCAAAAATATCCATCCAGGTTTTCAAAAAATAATAAACACTTCCAATATGAATGTAAACCACCTTGTAGCACTATGCAAGCCACCCGCTTGCTCCAACTCAACAATCCACCCCAACACAATTATCATAATCACAAATATAGAATGTAAGATTAAGTCCAAAAATTAATCAAAAAATATAACTCCAATACAATTTCCAAATTTAATAAATCCACCAATAAAAAAGGAAAAAAATTGAACACAAAGAGAGAAAGAACTGGATAGAGCTCATAAGACTAGAGAAAGAACTAAATGCCTTATATATTGAATCAGATTTCATAAGGTGAATTCTTACAAGCTACTTGTTAATTACTAAATTTTTTTTCCCCAATAAATGTATAAGTGAAATAGTTAAAGCCATGATTTGTAACTAGTAGTGCTGAGGTGTCATCAAATCGGAAGTAACAGTTCAAGAAATCAAGGTACCATAAAAATAAAAATTTGTTATAGAGTTGTTGTGATACTCTAGGTTGTGGGGATTGAATTGTACGAGTGTGTGCAACACCAACATGTCCTAAGTTTCGCATTTAACATGTACTATAGATCAATTTAGGCTATTCATGTGATTAAGATGAGCCCCAATTATAACTAATGCTTTGGGGCATAATGTAGATATAGTGCTCCCTTAGGTAATAACAAATGGTATTAAAGCTAGGGTGATATTGTTTTGATTATGCAATTTAATTATGCTAAATATTTGATGAAGTTTTGATTAATTGTACCCATTTGACTTCAAGTCCTGTTTTTCTTATCCCCCCCCCCCCCCAACCTAAAAGGTAAAAAACTCAAAAAGAAATATTTATATTCTTTTTAACTAATAAGAAAAAGAAATTTTATTAATGGAGAGAATGTTTCAATAATTATATGATAAAGCTACCACTATCCAATAATGCCATTACAAAAATGTAGCTAGTCACTAAATTTAGATTTTATTATCTTCCTCTCTTTGAAGAATGTTTCTAGCTAATCCATGAGTAGCATCACATTGAAATATGAAGCATTACCAAGTTTACTATTGGCATAATTTTCCAATTTTAGGGATGAGGTGGGTTTTGCAAATAACCAAAGTATTAAATAGTAGAAAAGATGTTTGTGACAGACAAATCTTTGTTCATAATTGGTAGTCATTATAATTATTATAACTTTTGCAAATTTGTGACAAATGAGTATTAGTTCATAATTGTAGTCATGGTAATTAGTATAAGTTTTGCACTTAGATACTATGCTCCTCTTAATACGTTAGAAATACTTAATATCTTCTTGTTTGATTGAATTGAAATTTGTTAATAATAATAATAATTTGGAATTGGTAGTAGTTCTATTCCTTGGTTTGTTTCTCATTAAAAGATGCTAGAAAGACTCAATCAAGTGTCAACCATATCCATCCAAATTTCAAAATTTAATAAACACTTCCAATATCAATTACAATGACCTTATAACACCATGCAAGCCACCCGCTTGCTCCAACAGAACAATCCACCCAATATAATTATCATAATCATAAATATAAAATGCTTACAAGTATTGAAGTCCAAAAATTAATCAATAAATATAACTCAAAAATATCCATCCAAATTTTCAAAAAATAATAAACACTTCCAATATAAATGTAAACCGCCTTATAGCACCATGCAAGCCACCTGCTTGCTCCAACTCAACAATCCACCCCAACACAATCATCAACATCTAAAGTACAAATTTTTAAGCAAAAATTACTTACTATGATCAAGCCAAACACACACCTTTCCAAAAATATAAATTCCAAACTTATCACAATAAGTGAGTGGTTAACCTGCAAAATAAAAGAGGACACTTAAATGATGTGGAAGGCAAATAAGGGTATCATTGCAAAAAAATTTAATGAGTCAGGACTTGGTACAATTAGGCAAAAAAATTAAAGACTACTTTGCAAATAATATTTGAAGTTTAATTGTATCCAAACTTTGTCATTTGGTACACATAATTAAACTTACCCATTATGCCTAAATGTCTCAACTGAAATAGGTGCTCCAAATCAACTCCATATACAATCACAAACAGCCTTTTACTACATTCAATTAAAAAATCAAAACTAAAGCAAGTGCGCACGCACACACACATGTTGAATGATGATAACACATTGAAGATATAATTTTTAAGCAAAAATCCTCATCTAATGGAAGAATCTCCTTGTAGACATTAGTGGGCAATTGGCTCTTTTTAAAAATTAATCTCAAGTTAGCTAAACAACAAAACTAATAACCAAAAAAAAAAATCGAAATCTACAAACTATAGAAAAATTAAGTAGAAATAATAAAAAAAAAATACAAGATTTGTATGGTACTTCTTAACATGTAGTCAGCCACATATAAAACCGTCCCAAAACAAATTTATAGTGGGTACATTCGAAATCTTGTATATGTGGGACAACACTATGTGGCTGACGATAGTAGGACAACACTAAGTTAAGAAGTACACCTAGTGGCTATTAATTTATTAATAAAACCATCCCACATAGTGTATATATGGCTGACTATTAAGTACACCAAGATTTGCATAGTGTTGTCCCAATACATTCGAAATCTATTAATTTTTTTTTTCTAATTTAATAGTTCCAAAATAGAAACTATTTTAACTCTAGTTGTTTTAATTTTAAAAGTTAAAAGTGTTTTTTGACAACAAAAAGAAAGAAAAGAAAAGGAAAATATTCCCCACCTCAAATCCCTTGTTTTTCAATGACTAGACTACAAGTTTTTTATTGACTAGATTTTTCTACTCTACTAAATATTAGAAAATGAAAAAAATGATTTTTTAGAAAATATTTTTTGTTGAATCGGATAGTGTTCATCATGACTAAACTTGCCATCAACTAGAAGTCTAGGACCCCATTTGGTTATGTTTTCATCAAGCTTTCACTTTTTCCACATGCATGGAAAACACCTAGTGTATAAATAATTATTAGGAGGCACTTTTTCCACATGCATGCAAAACACCTAGTGTATAAATAATTAATAGGAGACACTTTGCTGTAGATATTGAAAAAAAAAAAAAAAAAAGCATCCTAGCTATTGATAAGGATCCATCCCCTACCATTGATTTCAAAATATGAGTATAATATTGAAAAAATGTAATTGGGAGCCATAGAAGTTTTGTTTTGGTCTAACGGTGAAATAACTTTGGCTTTTGCAACAACATGTACTGTTTTGCTCACAAACAGACAAAAATTGACTAAACCAAAGTAACTGTAGAAATGGCTATAGACACTTTTTATATAGTTAGTAGATTTAGTCTAATATATTAGCCCTTTGAAGTTTTTGACCCAAAAAAAAACTATAGGATTGTTTAAGGGACATTTTGAATTTCATGCTTCTGGTGGGCTTTTGACCCACTTACAAGAAGAATAGAAGATGGGTTTGTTTGATCCCTTTTGTTCATATGTTGCCTAGCTAGCTAGTGTAGAGATGGGCCAGTCAGACTCAATTCATTGTACCAAAATAATTTTCACTCCTAGGCTTTCATTTCTAGCATTTTTGACATATGTTATCACAATGTCAACATTCCCCCAAAAAAAAAAAATAAATATATAAAATTTCATGGATAAAAAATTATCAATGCTTCCAAGAATTGCATTCACAATAAACATCACATAGAGCCATATTTAAAAAGAAGTCAAGATTAATTAAAAAAAAGAAGGTATAATATTGAAAAACAAATATGTACACTCTAAAGAAATACTTACAATGATTCAGCCCATGATCCTCAAGTCCTTTTGCACAAGAAGCCAAATCTAAATAAGAGTTTTCTCTACTAATTTCCAACCAAAATAGAAAAACAGCAAAAATTAGCACAAAACTCCATGACCCATTAAAGAGAAACCAAATCAAAGCAAACCCATTAGCTAAAAACAAATACTTACACTCTAAAGAAACTTGAACAACAAAAGGATTCCAACCAAAACTGGAAAATAGCAAAAATTAGCACAAAAACTCCATGACCCATTAAAGAAATACCCAATCAATGCAAACCCATAAGTCAAGAACAAAGACTTACACTTTGAAGAAACTAGAACAACAAAAAAGAGGGAAAAAAGTATGGTGGTGGCAGTGGGTCTTAGTGGAGGTCAACGACGGCCACGGTGGCTATGGTGGTGGCAGTGGGTGGAAGGCAAAATGTGTGGTGGTGTTGGAGAAAATGGCTCACAAACAAACAATAGGAACAAAAAATAAAAGAAAGGGTTAATGAATAGTTGACTGAAGAAAGGAAAAAGTGGGATACGGAGTGGCTAAAAAAAAAAAAGGGGGTGCCGGGGGAGGGGGGGGGGGGAGTGTGGGAACCTGAAAAAAGTGGCGGAATGCCAAAAGTTTATAACATATAGCGACGTTTTGAAAATGTCGCTATAGAGTCTTTATAAAACGTCACTATATAGTATTTCTTTTTTAAAAACGTAATATTCCTTAATAACTATTGTGACGTTTTCAAAAAACGTCGCTATAAACCATAAATGCACTGCTAAAACTATATTTTTTGCGAAGTTTTAAGAAACGTCGCTATTGTTTTGAGTTACAATGACGTTTTTAGAAAAAGGTCACTAAAATTTCACTCTTTAGTGGTGTTTTTATAAAACGTCACAGTATACCACTTATAGTGGCGAATTTAAAAACGTCACTAAAAAAAAACGCCGCCTAAACCCAGATTTCTTGTAGTGCACGGCCCTTAAATAATCCTTTTATATGTTTAGAGTTGTGAGAAAAGAAAACCTAAACACATACACATGGATATGCGTGAAATCAAATCTGAAAAATTGATTTTCGTAATTCTCGATAGATACAGCTATCGAGCCTATCTGTCAAGCATCACATTTTAAATCTCGATAGATACATCTGTCGAGCTATCTGTTGAGCTTTAAAATACAGCACTTCTTCACTTGATTCTTAAACAGATTTGCATGGCTTTAATACTTGAACTTGAACTCTTGTTCTTGAAGTATTAAACACATCCTAGATCTACCCAATTACAAGTAAAGTGCATTTTGTCAAAGGATTAGCTAATTCTAAATTACATATGTTCTTAACATGATCCACATATGTACTAACAATCTCCCCATTTGGCAATCCGTGACAAAACCACAACAAACAAATGAAAATATGAGAGAAGTCATAAATCACTCAACTCATACTCACTTGTTAAATACAATAAAATCTAATCCCAACACAAACTCTTGAAAAACTTTGCAAGAAGAGACTTCATGACAAGATAGACTTTGACAACCCGTATTTTTGAAACACTTTAAACAAAACTCATCACGACATCTTAGTGTGAGACAAAAATATAAAAGATTGCATACAATTAATAAGACGCATGTGCATAAGCAGAGAAAAGAAACAACACATAAAGAGATAGGTGAAAGAATGTAATAACAACCTCTAAATATATATATATATATATATATCAATCATGAGTACAAGGTTTGCTATCACAATGTAAGAAGAATGTATCTAAAAGAAAGAAAAGAAAAGATACAAAAAGTCCTAACTACATCCCTTATAAAAGATAAACACTCCCCCTAACAAAAAATATCTCCTATACTAACTCTCCCCCTAAGTACATGACTACTCTCATACCCAACTCCCCCTTTTTGTCACGAATGACAAAGGGCAAGTCACTAAGAAGTAGTCATCTCATCGTCACTAGAAGAGCTAGCATCCTCATCTACAGTAGCATCATCATCACTACTAGAGTCACCATCATCATCCTCGTCCTTAGATGCCTCTAGAGAAGGAGAGGGAGACTCTACGAAGCCACCAAGGTGAGCATGTTGTCGTGCAATATGACCGACATGGGTGTTCACCTAATACATCTCAGTAGTGAGTGTATCAAGGTGAGCATCCATGCATTGAAGCTACGCCATGACCACATTGAAGGTCACACCACCTATGGAAGTAGAAGGAGCGGATGTGGATGGAGCAGAAGAAGCCAGAGGAGTCGCCCGTCTCGGTCGAAGCTGGGCCTCGCTCTGTCTAATGATCGCCACGCTAATGGCACACATAGCGGAGAAGTGAGGAAAGTCGGGAAAGGAAACAAACACATGGCGAAAAATCCGCATGATAGCAGAAGGGAAAATAAGCTTATCACGGGTCGCTGTATCCTTATAGACATCTATAAGGGAGAGTATGAAATGAAAGGGAAAATCTATGGTAAGCCCTTCAAGTAGGGATAACAAAAATCAAGCACGAGGCTTAGTAATCGAATAATAGTGAGACAAAAGGATGTAAAACAAATGTCATCACCATATTCAGGAACCTCAGACCTTTTTGCAAAGCTCGAGCAAGGGTGTTTTGACATTCACCCCAAGATGAGGGTGTCTCACAGAAAAGAGACATGAGTTTGTCTTTGGACATGGTCTGAAGATAAGGACAGTTGGGGTAGTCAGCAAACTCTACCCTTGGAACGTGTAGCACCTCAGATATAAGAGAGACTACAATAAGCGTACCTCGAATGCGAGTGATGAAATGAGGTATGGAGTAATCAAATCCGTGTATATTAAAGTAAAACTTCTGTATGATTACGGACAGATAGTTGACTAGGATGTCACAAAGGGACTCCCAACCCCTACTATGAATGACAGTGGGTAAGTCAGTATCGGAAAAATCCGAAAGGATGACTTGGCGTTCCGAATGAATTTCGCGTCGAGAAAAGTTCTCCAAAGAGTCTTGACAGGCTTTATCATCATAGAACCTGACATGAGAAGGAGTAGGATCAGAAGAAGATGATGCCCTAAAAGGAAAATGGTTCCGGGACGGAGCAGACTTGCGCTTGGGTGCCACGCATAGACTAAAAGAGAGAGAGAGAGAGAGAGAGAGAGAGAGAGAGAGAGAAGCAAAAGAGTATCAAACAATATCAATATCAATAAGATAGAAAAGAAATGTACGTATGCATGAACATGTGACATGCAATCAATAAAAACATCATGGGCTCAGCCCAATCCAATCCTACCAGCACACAAGAATTCAACATAGAAAACACATATCTATAATTCATGAAACATTGTGAAAATGCAAATGTGATGCAAGGTTTCAGCATATAGGATCATTTAAACAAAACCCAACCCAAAAATTTCATAAAAACTTCATCAATTTTGAAAAACCCCAAAATTTTTCAAAAACCCCAAAAACTTAGGTCAAAAAGTATGCAATGCATGATTAATGAGAGAAAAGAGATCATACTAGAGGGAAAAAGCAAGGATTAGGCCTAAATCCAAGTGGGGAAGATGAAGAGTTTAAGTGAGAAGTATTTGGGAGAGAGAGAAGAATTGCGCTAAGGCAATATATAGAAAACACGAAGCTCGATGGATCGAGAGGTATCGAGAGCTGTTGAACACTAATTCTCGACAGATTTATTTGTTGAGGTGCTATCGAGAGCTGTCCATAGCAAAGAGACCTTGATGGATCAAACAACTATTGAGCAAACAGAAATTTTCTCGATGGATCAAGAATCTGTTGAGAAGCTATCGAGACAAATTCTCAAAAGCTTCGATGGATCGAGATTGTGTTAACTTCTGTTGAGAAAGGAAGATCAAAGATCTCGATAGATAACATAGTTGTCGAGAAGCTGTTGAGATGTGCAAAAATAGTTTTTCAAAGAAGTGAAAATCACATAAATGAATGCAATCAAGCACGCTACTCAACCAAAGATGCAATCAACATTTTAAACTCTCAAAAACATCTCTCAACAAGAAAAATGTTAAGCATTTAGATCCAAAACACACACACACACACACACACACACTAAACAAGTCTAATCAATTTTATATTTCAAAAACAAGTCAAGACATTTTAGTGAGTATACATTAACACATGTATTCCTTGTGATTGCCAAATCACATTGTACTTGCACATGTACCAAAGGTAACAAAGAGTTTGCAAGTTGTGTGTGAAAAACATCGCAAGATTGTATAAGTGTCTACATGTTATAATAATTTAAGACATGAGAAAATCAATTTAACTCACACACAATCATAACTGCTTGATGGGGACTATCACCTTCGAGGTATATCCTATAACTCACACATCTCCTAGAAGACATGCTTGCAATCATACAAAGCATTTTGATTCTTTTTGCTTTTATCGTTCTTTGCATATTTTTCTTTTGCTAAGCATATCATGCATGGGCATATAAGAGAGAGAGAAAAGAAATACCCAATTATATTAAGCTATTGACATTGCACTTTTGCTTTGCCGAAGTATACAGATGTCATTTCATGATTGGGGGGCAATAGTGGTGAGATGGTTATTTATGCCTTTCTCTTAGGATTTTTTAGTCCTTCCCTTAAAAAAGAGTTATACGAGTGTTAAGTACAAGAAATTACTTAATCTTACTCATCACAAACATAAGCCACAAAGCTCACTTCCTTATTTGTGCATAGAGATACTCATCTAAGATGCAAAAGATACAAAGTTTAAAAAACTTTGTTTCAATAACCATCCAAGGTACATAAATACCAATGTACACAAAACACACACTGTTTTTTTTTTTTTTTTTAATGAAAAACAAAATAAAGCAAAATTGACAACAAACAAACAAAAACATGTTAAACAAAGCAAAACATAAAAACTAGACTAACTCAAAAACAAGAAAGTAAAACACACAAGTAATGCATAACCAAAAAGATAGGGGGAGAGAGAGAGAGAGAGAGAGAAAAGTGACTAAATCACTTAGATCCTTTTTCATTCCATACCTTGGAAGAACCTTTTCATTTAGCGAACCCTTGATTTGGTGGTGAGGGGGAAGAATTGAAATCGTTCAAGTTTGAAAAGGAACATGAGAGCTTTGAGAAGATCTCCAAAAGGAGCAAAGGAGGATGAAAACCGATTCTGGTTTTCGGATGAGATCATACTATTGCTCTGTTTAGTGGCTAACCACTTATAGCAATTAGGTCGAGTATATCCAGTAGCTCCACAGTGATGACAGAGATGCCGCTTCTTCTATTTAGACTTTTGATTATTTCTTTTCTTAACCCTAAGGTTTTTAGTCTCTTTCTTATCAAGCTTTTAGGGGGTGCTTCTAAAATAGATTTACCATTGTCTATGTTCTCACTAGTTAAAACAATTTTCACATCGTTGTTCTCAGATTTAACATTATTAGTAGGAGAAACAAACACAGTAGTACTAGAAGAAGCAATATTAGAGGAAGAGAAATCATACCCCAAACCGGTTCAATCAGAAGCAGATTTTGAAGGCTGAGCATCTCATTAAGCTTTGCACTTGAAGTTTTCTCCAGCTGAGCTCTGACTTGAAACAGCTCCGCTTCAAGTTTCTTGGTCTTCTCAGCTAAGAAATTATTCTCAAATCTCAGTACTCCAATGGTCTAATTGGCTTCATCAAACTTCATAGAGATTTCTTCTCATTCAAGCTCCACATCACTGAGCTTCTTGGTGGCTAATCTATATAGTTTCTCATGCTTCTTAAAAACCCTAGACAATTTTTCATAGGCTGTATGGATATCATCTTGATCGTCTATTTTCTTGAACTTAGAATCCACCAAGTCCTTTTCAACATCTACTGTTTCTAAACCCCCATCAGTAGGATCAACTGTTGCAGTGAAGGCATTCAAGATTCCCTCGTCATCATTATCATCTGAATCATCCTCAGGCTCAGTGTCACTCAAGGTAGTAGTAAGGGCCTTGCTTTTCCCAATGGTCTTGAGATAAGTTGGACATTCTTGTTTCATATGTCCAAAACCTTGACATCCGAAACACTTTAGTTCGGAGGGAAAAATGTATTGACCGTCATCCCTAGCATCCTTCTTCCCTCTATCTTGGCTCTTGAATTGTGAAGAACTGGATTGCTTATGGTCTTTGTCGAATCCTTTCGCATTGGCATTTTTCATGAACTTTTTGAACTGCCTTATGATATAGGATTTCATCTTAAAATCTTCATCATCAGAAGACTTATCGGTGTCACTGCTTTTGGCCTTCAATGCCATGTTCTTGCTCTTACCCGATTTCCCAATTCTAGTCAAACCCAATTCATAGGTTTACAAGTTGCCAACCAGCTTTGTCAAAGGAATTTGATCAATGTCCTTTGATTCTTCAATGGTAGTGATCATGGCGTAGAATCTCTCTAGAAGAGATCTGAGCACCTTTCTAACAATCTTGGGTTCAAGAATGGTTTCCCAAGATTAAAGGCAGAGTTTACTATTTTTTTTGAGCTTGGCATAGAACTCATTGAACGACTTATCCTTCTCCATCTTAATCTCTTCAAAGCTCATGGTAAGCCTCTAAAGCTTTGAATCCTTGACAGCCTTGGTTCTTTCATAGGTTGTCTAAAGGATGGTTCATGCTTCCTTTGCAGATTCAGTGGAGGATATCTTCTTGAATTCCTCATTCGTGACCGCAGTGAATAAAGCATTCAATGCCCTACTATTGAAGTTTGCCACTTTAATCTTAGCATCATCACAATCAGTCGACGATTCCTTTGGCTTGGTCCAGCCTATCTCCACAGCTTGCCACATTTTTTCATCTAATGACTGCAAGAAAGCTCTCATGTGTACTTTTCAGTATGCATAGTTAGTGCCATTAAATAACGGAGGTATAATTAAAGATTGTCCTCTATCCATGACAACAGAGGTCAACAGGTCACATAGCAAAGATTAACCCTAATCAGAGTGTGCCCGCTTTAATACCACTTGATAGGCCAAGAATGTATTGACCCCTAATGATAAATTAATCAATTAATTAGCCAAGTTAGTTAATTAATTCAATTAACATGCAATAACGTGTGGTAGCACAAACAAATCACCAAATAACTAAATGCAATGAAAATTAAATTTGAAATGATGATTTGTTTACGAATAGGGAAAACCTCTAAGGCAAAAACACCACCGGGTGATTTTAAGGTCACCACTCCAGAGAATCCATTATTATCAAAACAAGCGGTTACAAGTAAAAGAATCCCAGTACCTTATACCAACCTATAGTTCAACCTTTATCCCAATACCCAATTGGACTTGTTCTGTAGTGACAATCTCTCCTTTTCAATGCACGACTCCCAGTACGTGACTAACCAATCGATACACGAATCCAAGTACGTGACTAACACACCAACTTGAGAAGGATGTTGGCTGCAAAGTTCTTCAGTTCATCCACAACATACAAATGCAGTAGCTTCTTCAAGAGAAAAATGAACTAGGGCATATGTCTCCAGTCACAATATGCTTGCAACAACAAATGCAACAATCTTTGCCTCTACTTTCATCAAGTAAGACGACCCTTAAAATAATTATTATATATGTTTAGGGTTGTGAGAAAAGAAAACATAAACACATACACATGGATATGCATGAAGTCAGATCTGAAAAACTAATTTTTGTAATTCTTAATAGATACAGCTGTCGAGCCTATCTGTCTAGCATCACCTTTTAAATCTTAATAGATACATCTGTCGAGCTTTAAAATACAACACTTCTTCACTTGATTTTTGAACAGATTTGTATGGCTTCAATACTTGAACTTGAACTCTTGTTCTTGAAGTATTAAACACATCCTAGATCTACCCAATTATAAGTAAAGTGCGATTTGTCAAAGGATTAACCAATTCTAAATGACATATGTTCTTAACATGGTCTACATATGTCCTAACAGTTAAGTTTTTAAAATAAAAAATAAAAATTTAAAAATATAAAAAAAAATTTGTATTGCACACTACTAAGTGTGTAATTAAGATTGGCCAATGAAATTTCCATTTCATGACTGTATACCTTGTTTGGCTTTGATGAGCTAATTTTTACTATTTGCTAGTTTGTGCTATTTAATGCTTAATTGTGTGAGTTTTTTATAATCTTTAAACAAACAATCTTGATTTTGATGTCACATTCTTTTGATCGTAAGGGCTAAAAAAATCCTTGGAGAAAGACATAAATAACTATTTCACCACTGTTACTTACAAATCATGAACACCTATGTGCAAATCATAAAAGCCATGCTCAGTAAGGTGCAGCACTTGCATAACAAGATAAAATGATGTGTTAATAAAAAAAATTAATAAAGAATTTCTAACAAGGGTATTTTCTTTTCTATCTCCTTATGCCCATGCATGATATCTTTGACTATGCTCAAAAGAAAAAAAAAAAAGCAAAAGAAAAAGCAAAAAGCAAAAAGAATTAAAATGCTTTTACAAGATTGCAAGCGTGTTTTCTAGGAGATGTGAAACTTATATGATGTAACTCTTTAGGTGATAATCACTTTCAAACCAATGTGATTGATGATGTAGAAAATTTGTTTGATTACTATCCACATATCATATTTTCTATACTTTGTACACTTACTAGTTGCACACACTACACGTAAATCTATGCTAAACCTAGTACATACGATTGTGTGTTAACTAATATGGCCATCTAAGATTACTCATTGAGTAATGTATAATACTTTTTCTTTAGGTTGGGTAGAATTTGAAGAGAAAATTTCTAAAAACTTAAGTGTAATATTTTTTTGAAAACTTCTCGAATCATTTGTGTGCAGTTCATATCATGAAAATTGATTTTCAGTTGTTTTTCTACAAAAAATTTCAAAATTTTCAGCTTATTCGATTTATCAAAGCTAATTCTTGACTGATCAAAAAAGTCAAATTTTTAGGCCAAAACTTACTACCTCACTCGATTCATATTCAATTCCTACTTGATAAGTTGAAATCTATTTAACAATCTCTTCAATCGTTGGTCGATTCCTCTCGACCGATCTAAATTCAAATTTTCAAATTCTTAAGGGTTTAACAAATCAGTTTTGTCCTTTTCTTCTATTCTCTTCGATTGCTCTCGATCCCTCTTCTTAGAACAATTTTTTTTTTTGTTTTTTCTTTTTCGAGTCAAAAGCTTCAAGGATTTTAGGGTTTTTAATATTTTTGGGAGTTCTTATTCAAAATGATTAATGGGTTTTTGTGTATGTGTGTTGTTCACATGATTTCTATGCTCTAATTTCAAAATTTTCATGATTTGTGAAAATTTTAGAAATTAGGGTTCATGTGTTCTTGAGGAAATTGGGAATTTTGTTCAATTGGGTAAAATTAGCTAAAATTGACCATTTTTGTTGATTGATTGATTGTTTATAACATGTTTTATACTTGTTGTGATGATCAATTGCTCAATTTATAAGTTTTTGGAAAATTAGGGTTTTTGTTCTTCAAAAATTGGGGATTTTTCATAAATTTGAATTTCTAGGTCAATTTTTTAAAATTATGAGAAAATTGAACATTTCAATGCATTAGTTCATGCATCATTTAAGTCTATGTATCATGCATCATGTAGATTTTGAAGATTGCATATATATTGTGTTTATCTCTCTAATGTTGTCTACCCTTGGTTTTTGTGTTTTGTTTTGTGTTTCCTCTCTCTCTTTAGATCTTAGTCATGGCTCATAAGAATGCTAGAAAGTTTAAAACCAAAGCCAAAAGAGTCTTTGAGTTCTCTTCTAAATCAGTTGAGGTTTTCGACCAAACTAGATTTCATATTTTTCAAAATGCTCAAAAGTTTGAATCCTTGGTTAAGTCTAGGTTTGTTTGGAGTGAAAGATAGGCCAATCTAGATGAGTTAGATCGTTCTATGTATCATAATCTAGAGTCTAGGAAATGGTTGTCCTTGTGTTCTGACCTTGTACCTCCTCCAACTGCTTTGATTAGAGAATTCTACTCGAATCTCTCTACTCTTTCTTATTCATTTGGTGGTCATTACTTGTGTAAGGTTGAATTTAATCAACCATTTTATTGGCTTTATTCCGTGCCAAATTTGCTTGTATTTCAGCATTTAGTAACCCTGTATTTAGGTGGGTTTGTTGTAAGGGTAGTGAGTGAGATAGAGTGTTGATTGCTCAAGAGTGTGCAAGAAAACAGAGACTCGCGGCTTGTTCTCGCGGGTGGCTCGCGGCTTCAAGCCGCCAGAAGCAGCACACGTGCCAAGCGTGCCAGAAGGTGAACAGTCATGCTAGCTGGAGCACTACAGGACAACTGGCCATACAATTATCTCGCGACTGGATCTCGCGACTCAATCAAGTTGCGAGGTCAAGCCGCGAGCCACCCCTGTTTTGTAATACCTAACGTTTCACATTCCTCTCTCACTCCAGTATAAATACCCCTTATACCCACAAATGAAAGAGAGCTTCCAGAGAGAATTTTGAGAGAGAAACTCTAAAGAAAAACAAGATTGATTCACCTACAATCTATACATTAGAGTCTCTTCAAATTCCTCAACTCTCTTCCTTTCCATTGTCAAATCCTTGAGAGGCATTTTACCAAAACCTTGTTCTCACCATATTCATCACTATGAGAGGGCTGTTTGGTTTTCTAGGAAGCAGTTAGGAAGGAACCAATCTACATTGGTTGATGCTACAGTCTAGTAGCGAAATCCGGGAAGTTAGAAAAGAAAAAGATTCGGCGCAACCTCGTTGGAGCAAGAAGCTTGGAGGGCTTAGGTGCACTGGGTAGATTAGGCTTGGAGGGTCTATTGCTGTCCATGTATCCCAACTACATTTTCTAGTGGATTGTTTACCGCTTGGAGGGTGGCGGAGAGGTTTTATGCCGAGGGCTTCGGTTTCCTCTTCGATAACACATCGCGTGTTGTCTTTGTGTTTGCATCTTCCTTCCCTTTTTATCTTTACTTTTTATTATCTGCTGTGGGTTGTGATTTTAATTTGGCTTAGATAGTTTATCCAATTCTATATTATAGCTTGTGTTCATTTTCCGCACACTAGTTGTTTGACATAAAGCTTGAATTGGTTAATTTGTAAATTGGGGGTCTAAACGTTCAAGGGTGTTTATACACATATTTGAACTTTCAACTTGACTACTTGGATTCAAGGTGAGGATTTTCAAATAACTAAGCAAATAGTATCTGAAGCTCTTCATGTGCTTCTTGTGCGTAGACCTACCTATCCATACACTGAGATTCCTCCTATAGATGATGTCATGACACTTCTTTGTGGAAGAATTGTCACCTGGGGAACTGAGCCAAAACTTAACTCTCATGAGTTGATTGAGCTTAATTATATTCTCTTTAGGATAGTATGTCACAGCATCTTTCCTACCTCCCATGTGTATACAATTCCGATTGATAGGTGTGTCTTTTTATATGCCCTCATCACTAATGGTTCTATTTGTTTTCCTTCTCTTTTTATTCAAACCATTGTTGAGGTGCATAGAAGCAAATCTAGGAAACAAAGTCTGTACTTTCCAACCTTTATCCACATGATTCTAAACTTCTTAAAGTTTAAACATTTTCCTTCCCTAGAGTACACAAAAGAAGACTATTAAGCCAAGTGCTGGTTCATGAAAGAGACCACCAGTAAAGTCTACCACTGGAGATATGCCTATTAAGGAGATCCCTTTTGATCCTACAGCTGCTATTGGTGAGGATGATGTTGATGAGGAATATGTTAACACTAGAGATGTTGAGCCTACTGTTCCTCCTCCTCTATCTCTTCATGCTATAATGGAGACATTTATGATGACTTAAGCAGCTCTTGGACAACTTTTGGATGAGCTTATTACTGAGGTTGCTACTTTGAGAGTAGATTTTTCTGAGTATAGGAGGGCTTTTCCACCTCCTCCACCCTCTGATTCTTGATGGTTGCCTTTGGCAATATGTAACAAAAAGTGGAAGTAAATGTGAAGGGAGCCATTGTACTTAGGGGGAGAGTAGATTTTGTAGCTTTTGTAGCTAGGGAGAGAGATGAGATTTTGATGAGGTTGAAATTTTTTTTGATGTATATGTTTTTATCTTTTGTTCTTGTTTCATAAACATGACAGTGTTGATACATTGATGATATTGATGATGTTTTTCATTTGATATCTGATTCTTATTTTTGTTTTGTGAAATCAAGCTTTTCTTTTATATTGTATTTTCCACACATGCATTTATAGTTTGTTTTTAACGTTTCAGGAATTTACAGGTTAATTCTTCATCAACTATTGCCTAGGTTCTTGAATTGAATTGTATTAGGGCAACATATTGCAATTGGGTTAGTTTTTGAATTGAGCAATTCATGTTTATGTGTGTTTTGTCATGGATTGCCAAAGGGGGAGATTGTTACGTTCTAAATATTTAGGATTAAATGATTAGATTCTAAATTTATATATGTTGGGAAACCAAAAACAAAAACATGTCTAGATTAGGTGTTAGACATTGCTCAAGATTGTTCAAGTCAAGATTCAAGAACTATCAAGCTATAGAAAGAAGAGTTCAGATTCTATGAAGCTCGACCGATCGAAAGTCATTTTTGACCGATTGAAAGTTGTATTCTACAGATTTTAAATCAGGCCCAAAGCCCAAGAAAAACATTTAGGGTTTCAGTTCAACACTACTAGGTATAAAAGGAAAACCCTAATTATGTTTAAGAAGCTCTTGGAAGTCTTTTGAGTTACTCTTGTGAGATCTGTAAGGTTTCTGTAACCTTTTAACTCTACAAGCATCTACTGGAATGAGATCTATAACCAAGAACTGGCAGAAATAAGTTGCTAGGGGAAAATGGGCATTTGCTCCTAATTTACAAATTATGCAACAAAATGACCCTATTTTAAAACTATTTTGCAAAATGCCCTTGTTTTTGAAACTTGATTTTTTTTTTTTTTTTTTTAAATTGAGTTATGTGCAAAACTCGATATCCTCAAAGTCAAGTAATGTCAAGTTTCACTTAAATTTTCAAAAAAAAAATAAAAAATTTAAGCGGAAAAATATGCATAGAACTCGACATTGCTAATGTGAGTTCCACCAGTAACTTGATTTTGTTAAAATCGAGTTTCAAAAATAGGGGCATTTTGCTAAATAGTTTCAAAACAAGGGCATTTTGTTGCATAATTTGTAAATTAGGGACAAATGCTCATTTTCCCCCAAGTTGTTGCATAAAGATCTACTACTGATGGTGATCGGAAACCTTTGAGTGGAATCTCAAAATCACAAACGTGGATATTTGTGTTCGGTAAATTTCGATAGAAGAGTCTGTGGAGTCTAAGCTACACATGGTTGTGTGAGTAAGTTCTACAAGTGGTAGCTTTAGATTTTAGGGAGAAAATCTATTGTAAACTTCCATTCTATCATAATGAGTTTTTTTATCTTAAGGAAAGATAGGTTAAATCCTACTTAGGTTTTTTACCTTAAAATTGTTGGTTTCATTGATTTTTCTGGGTCATTATATTGCTGTCTTATTTCTTTTTCTGCACTGAGTAATATGATTGCATGAGTTTAACCTAGATTTGAATAATTAACCTAAGTAACTACTTGGCTAATTAATGAGGTTAAACGAATCTGAATTATAGGGGTCAAAATAGAACAATCAATAAGCTATTAGTGCAAGCCTTCCAAAGGAAATGTTTTACTTTTCCAAGTACCTTGAGTTTCCAAAAACCTTCCCAAAACCTTTTCTTTTCCTCAGAATTTGAAACCAAGGCCAACTTTACCCTTGAATTTTCACACAAGAGTTTATATCCCATCTTTACTGAATAAATCCCATCTCTCTCCAAAGGCCATATTAAAAGATCACTTTTGCAAAAAACACAAAGAGGGATTGATTTAATACCTTGAGCTTCAATGGGTAGAAAACATGAATCTATATTTCTGGAATCCCACCACTGTAAAACCCCAAACTTTATAAAATAAAATATATAAATAATAAGGGTTTTGGCAATATAATTTTAAGTGAGGGTAGTTTTGTAAATCTATTCCTAAGATCTTTGTATTGAGTGGTCCAGAAACCCCCCACCCCTTATATCCACATGTTATCTCCCTTTCACCCTCCTAGCCCCTCTTCTCTCTCTCTTTTCTGCTAGTTGGCTAAACCATCTCCTCTCTCTCTCTTTGATTTCCACATTTCACTTCATTACCAAATTGGACACTTAGCTTCACACAATGAAAATAAGGGGTCTTTCATCTCTCATTGCTCACAAAAATCCATGGCTCCTTTCGTTATTCTTTTTGTGGTGGAAGCTTTTAGGTTAAAGATTTTGGTAAGAAACCTCTTCACAGTTCTACTCCTACTCTTAAAATTAATTCTAGCTATTAGTTCATTTGTTTTTGGCTATGATAAGTTACTTTGGTAGATCTTAATCTATTTATATAACAATCCTTTTGATTGCACGTTTAATGATTGTTGTTCCCATTTTCCTTTGATACACGTTTTGTACTTTAGTAACCTTTTAATTGTTGGATGCCACAAATGGACTTTGCTATTCTATTGATTATAAATCATGATTCTTATGACCATATGTGAAAGGGTGATACCCCATGTATGAAATGATTTGAGGGTTATATGGAGTAACAATGGTTGCGGTCTTGAAGTCTCAAAGTATTTGAGCTAGTATTAAGACTATAGCAATTTTCTTTTGGATTCTAAAGTTGTCAAGGATAGATTTAAGTCAGCTGCAACACATGATTTTTAATAAATTATAGAAAATTTATTTTGAGTTAAATTTTTTATGTTACATTATATACTACACATAAAAGAGCTTATCCCTATTTAATTTCAAGTTAATCAGATAACTTTTGATGGACCAAACGATTTTGACAAAATGGCTAGCCTGCTATGTATTGAATCTGAAAGTGCAATGAAAACACTGAGATTTTGTGGAATGCACTTCAAATCTTTGTTGAATGGATTGGCTTGTAAATTCATGTGCTTTCTTCAATATATACTTTACTTAGTTAATTTTAATAATGGTTTGGATTAATCACTTAGTGCTCAAAAGGGAAACTCATGAGATATGCTACCTCTATTTTGAATCGATGTGTTTTATGTTATGTTTATATGTGCACATTGCTTGCATTAGAGAATTAAAATGCTTTGGTTTTATGTTGTGGCACTATGAATTTGTATGCTTGTTTGGTTCCCATTTGGGAATGGGTACTTGTCTTAGGTTGTAAGCTAGGTTTTAGTGACTTTAATTTGATTAGGGGATCCTTTTCGATTTTGGAGACAAATGTGATGGTAAACTTTGCAATAGGCCTTGTTATTAATTAGCTTATTCCTTATATTTTTAGGTTTCGGGAGTCTTGGTAATGGACCTAGTGATTGGATTGGTTGATTATGTAATGCTCGGTTGAGGTAAAATTGGTCGACTTTCCGAGGTAAGTGGCTTCTTAATGGGAATTTTTTTAGAAACATACTCATATTGCATGAAACATCATTTTGGGTTAAACACATTTTGGAAAATTATTTGTGGAACTATATTTTCCTAAAAAGTGTTGTGTTGTGACTCTACTATATATGATTATATATGAAAAGTGCATATTTTTTAACATTTGCATATGGGGAAACCCGTGAGCATTTGACATGGAAAAGAAAAGCATCTTTGAATTCTTTTGATAATGGATTTCATGGATTTATGGTATTATTTGAAATATTAAAGACACTTTTTCTTAACTTGTATTATTTTAGAAATTGATGCAAAACATTTTTTACAAGAAATGGTTTTGAGGATTTAGAGAATATTGTGGATATTTGGTTGTTGAAATATTTTACGAAACTACTTGGAATTAAATTATGTATTTTGAATACATTTAATTTGTGAGCTTTTGATGTGGGTTTGCCATTGTGCTATGATATTGGTGATTTCCCTGTCTTTGTGATATGTGATTACCTTGTCTTTGTGACAACAAGCCAGGTTGGAGATTCCTACTTTGCATGACACGGGTAAATCCTTAAGTGTGTGGGTAAGGCTGCTGCCTATAGGGCCAAAAGACCACATGCAAAAGGGGTACTATGTGACGTCGTCATTCCTTGTTGCCCATGGGGAGAAGAGGTAAATCCTTGAGTGTGTGGGTGAGGCTAGGCAAGGCCAAGAGATCACATGCAAAAGAGGTACATGGCGCATTATCCTCTACTGCCCATTGGGGGGATAGGTAAATCCTTAAGGGTGTGGGTGAGGCTAGGCAGGGCCGATAGACCACATGCCAAAAGAGGTACATGTCATGCTAGTGTGTTTGGGCTCTGACTTGTCTATGGTGGTATGTCTTGGTGACATTTCTATCTTTGTTGCACCTTTTTCATGTGGCCTTAGGTGAGGTTGTTTGGTTTTGGAATAGTGTTATTATTGCTCACAATATATAGTATGTAGTTTCATGTTGAGATATATCGAAGAAACTTTGTGCTATGTTGTTTCAAGCATTCTTTTCATGTCATTATTGAAATCAATTTTTTAGAATCAAATTGAAATTCCCAAATTATAGCATGCTTTGTAAAATGCTCATCATCAGGAAACTTGCATTTCTTTCACCCCCATTAACTTACTGGGCTTTAGCTCATCCCACTCTCCAACAATTTTATAGATAAATTTAGCTATATGTTGGGCATGGAGCTTAGTTTATTGTGGTGATTGAAGTACTATCCTAAGTGGGAGATTTGTGCTATAAATTGGTGGTGACTCAACTTACTAAATTTATTGAGGCCATAACTAATTCTACTGGAGATTGGGCTCCTTAGGTTTGTTAGCCTTGAGCGTGGTAAGCCTAGATTTTTATTTGAGGTTACGTATCTTAGAGAGAATCGTGACTTTGTGTTTATTTTATTTGGAACTTTGGATTGTTATGTATATCTAGAGACACATGATTTGTAGTTTGTATTGCTTGTAAATGTGTCATAGAACTCTAAATTATATTGTGGAGAGATCAATATATTTATTTATTTTATCAAATGGAAAGAAAAAAAAATCTCGTATAGTCTCTCTTGAAGGCTCGGTTTTTCATGCTTTGGATCCTTTTGGGTTTGAGGCGTGACAACCACCCTATCTCTTGATCAATAAGTTCAGCCACACAGGTTTCACTATCTCTTGTAATTCCTAGGGAAGATGAAATACACCTACCTCTTGTAATTCCTGGAATCTAACCACCCTTCATGTTGCCCCCAAAGAAATCACCTTCCTTGCCTTTAGTATAATTTTCCAAGTGAAAGAATTCAATGATTGCTTAGCATCAAATATATTACCATTGGGAAAGTATTTTACCTTAAAAACACGGTAAAAAAGAGAGCCAGTGTCATGGAGAAATTGCCATACTTGTTTTGCTAACATAGCATCATTGAACTTACTAAGCTCCTTAAATCCCATACCCCCATCTGTTTTAGGTTGGCACAAAGTTTCCCAATTCTTTCAATGGATTTTTCGATGGTCTCCCCATTATCCCCACCAAAATTTCTTGATCAACATCTCAATGTCTCGGCAAAGTCCCAAAGGTAATTTAAAACTCCCCATCGTAAAAGTTAGAATGGCTTGAACCACCGCTTTTAAAAGAACCTCATTTTCCTTGATTGAGATAAAAGTTTTTCCTTCCACCCCTGAAGTCTTCCTCAAATTCTGCCTTTATGTAATTCAAAATCGCATTCTTGTTTTTTCCCACCACTGTTGGTAACCCTAAGTATGTCTCATATTGTTTTATCTCTGGCACCCCAAATAGACCTTTAATGGAATTTTTCATCCCTCAAACACCGACTCACTGAAAAATAAAGTAGTCTTCTCTAAATTTATCTATTGCCCAGAAGCTTTTTCATACACCCGAAGCACACTTTGAATGGATTTAATATTACTTATGATCATTTTCTTTTTCTAAATTTTAATAAGAAAGAATGTGCGGTGGCCTTTATTGTGTGGTGATTTTTATTGAGTATATGTGAATGGTTTTTTTATTTTATAATTCATCAATATTAGACTCTTAGTATTTTGCACTAATTAACTCACTTGACACAAAGATTAAAAAACTTAAGTTGCAACATGGTACAAAATCAGCCCTCAATTGAATTCTAATTTGGAATCTAATAAAATGTTCCCTAAACCTTAGCTTTAATTATATATAAAGATTCTCATGTAGGGGTATTGACTGGCTTCTTAAATAAAGTAAAGGTAAATTAAAAAAGTTATAAACATTGTGTCCGTTTACTTTTCAAAAATGAATATATTTAAAGGCTGTCTTTAAATGGCATAGGAGACTGGGGGAATTTTTTTTTTTCCCAAAGTTCTTATTAATGAAGACACAAGTTAAGGTGTATTTAGTACTTAATATTTTCTATAGGGCAAGACTTAGATACAATACTTAGGTGCTATTCCTTAGTTTCCCCTCTTAAGATTTTACCATGTGGATTTTTTCTCATGGAATGGAAGTATATTTTTTAGTTAAAATAGCCACATATCTAAATCTTAAGAGGAGAATTTAAGGAACAACACTTAAGGTACTATACCTAAGTTTTGCCATTTTCTATAAATATGATAGGATTTTAAGTTTATGACATATGATTATGATAATTAGCATACACCAACAAGTTCCCTTTTCTTGTACTTATGCATGATAAAGTGGAGGAAGCCAAAGTAGCCAAGGTTGTCACTATAGCTTGGGCTTTGTGGTGTAACTAGAATGAGGTGAGAAGTGTAGCAAATGGAGATCGGGGAGTGAGATTATTAACTGGGCAGCCTGATATTTGGTTGAATACACTGAAGCTATCAAGGCAACATGCTTGCCAGCATTGTCGATTAAGTTGAGGAGCTCATGGTCACCCTACCGGCAAACTTATTCAAAGTAAATTTCAATGGGGTTGTATTCTCAACACAAAGAGCCATGGGCATTGGTTTTATTATCTAGGATGATGAAGGTTGGGTGGAAGCAGCTTTGAGCAAGAAGATTTGCGCCCCTTTGGGTGCTATGGAGGCAGGAACAAAAGCTTTTGAAACCGGTCTCCTATTTGCCAAGGACATCAGTATTCGAGAGTTCATCCTTCAAGGCGATTCTATTATTGTACACTGAGCTCTTCGTAAAATTTCCATCCCCCCATCATCTGTGGAACCAGTTATTTTAGGTACGCATACCTTTTGCAGGTGTGGACGCAAGGGGTCGTTTTTTAGGAGTCGCCACCTAGTTTTTACAATGGCCTAGGATCATATATATAGCATCCTTTCGAGGAAGAACCTTTTGATCTTACTACTAGAGATATAAGTTTGGAGTTAAGGTATGATCTTGGGAAGGTGTTAGGCACCCAAAACCGCCCAACCCTAAGGTTAGCTTCCCACCATTGTGTCTTATGTCTTAACCCTATTAAAGACACACTCAATACTTGTATCTAACTCACACACACACTAGCATACATCTAACAATCAACATGGCATCAAACATCCCCAACCATACATCTATCATGCTTGCAAACAAAAGCCTACTATACATCTAATCATGCATCTCACACCATAGATCCTAACATTCACCTAGCATGGCATCTCCTAATATACATCTAGCATGCTTCATCACAAATCATATCACATCATAGCATACCCTAACATGCATTTCATCACATCATCCTAGCATTCATCTAATCATGGCATAACATATCATCATCAAACAGCAAAATATGGATCATCAAATCACAGTAAGGATATAGGTAGCAAGCACATCATATCATCATTGAAAGCATTGCATGTACACTTTGGAAACACTCAACCAAACAAGCATGTTCATCTCTACCATTAAAACATATCATAAATGCATGAACATTACAAATGCATGACTTACCTTTTACTTACCTTGCAGCAACTCATCACCTATGGCATTGTGCATGAGCATGTGAATGCATGATCATGGCATTGAAATAAGGAAAAAACAAAATAAACCCAAATTCTACATGTAATAGAAAACAAGCAAACAAACATGTGAAACATAGACATTGAAAGCATAAAAGCATGGGAAAAGAAGTTAGCAAACAAACATGTGAAACCAGAAACAAAACAAACAAAATAAAAATTAGGGTTTCTGGGTAGCGGCCTAAGCACACATGAACAAGCCTGCGTGTGCATAATTAAGCCTATGTGCGCAGGCAAAATTATGTGTACGCAAGTTCGGGCCAAGAAAACCATAAAAACACAACCAAGCTTAAAACACTAAATCTAACACACTAACATGCATTTTAAACATACAAAAACGTAAACCTAGACTAGAAAAACATATCCAAACATGTTATAACAAGAAAACAAGACAAACAGAAGAATTAAAAGCAAAAAAAGAAAAGTTTAGACTAATACCTCAAAAAAGCTCTTCAAGCTTGATTTTTGACCATTCCCCTTAGTCAAATCTATTCACAAACCAATAAGAAAGTGATTAGTAATCTTAAACTCAAAAGATCAAGGCCAGAAAAGGCCCTAATCAAAAGAAAATTGACTTGAGGATATTTTGCGAAAAAACTCACTCTTTAATTCACTATTTCTAGTTAATCTTAGTGTTTTCCCGTAGGAAATCTGTGTGTTTTGAAAATATACCATGTAAGGCTATATATAGTGTGAAAAAAGGGGTTTGGAACGATCCCCAAACAACAAACCTCAACATAAATGCAAAAAACTTGCCTTTTATAGTTTCTGGAAATCACTATGCATGCGCAAGATTGGGTTTTGAAGTTTACTAATCAATTTTCTTTGATTGTGAATAGATTTGACTGAAGGGAACGGTCAAAATCAAGCCAAAGAGATTTTGTTTTGAGGTATAAGTTCTAAACTTTCTTTTGCATTTCTTTGCTTTTTCTTGTTTTAGTCTTTCTGTCTTCTTTGTTTTTTCTTGTTTTAGTCTTTCTGTCTTCTTTGTTTTTTCTTGTTTATTTATGTTATAATATGCCTGCTTAGCTTAGGTTTTCTTTGTTTTATCATTTAAAGCATGTAAGGTTGTTAGATTTATTGTTTTAAGTTTCTGCTCTGTTTTTGTTCTTGCTGTTTCTGGGTTAGGGTTTTGGGCGTGTATGCGTATGCATGCTTCCTGCAAGCATACACATACTCGAAGTATGTGTATGCATACGACTGGGCTACATACGCATACTCAAGCCTAGAAACCCTAATTCAACCTTTTCTGCTTCTATTTCTTTATTCTGTTTATATAATATGCTTCTTAATTCTCTGTTTCTCGATTTATGTGTTTGTTTGTTCTTCACATTTTAGATTACGGTTTCCTTTCATTTATATCTTTGATATACCATGAACATGCATTCATATGATCATGCATTGATGTATAGGTGCTGTGATACAGTGAGGTAAGTGAGGTAAGTCATGCATTCACATGAACATGCATTTGGTTATGGATGTGATGAATATGGTATACATTGGATGTGTAACCTAGATTTGTTTTAGATATGATAACATGATTGCTCGATCTCCACATGCTTATGTTTCTGCCTTTGTGATGCTACCTTGGATGAAATATGAGATGAAAAGCATGATAGATGTATGCTAGGCTTGGTGTGAGTTGTCATGATAGATGTATGTTAGGGTTTTTGGGATGATTGATGCCATGTTGATAGTCAGATGAATGTTTGTGTGTGTGTGTGTGTGTGTGTGTGTGTGTGTGTGTGTGTGCGCGCGTGTGCGTGTGCGTGTGCGTGTGAGTTTAGGATGAAATATTGAATATGCCTTTATTGAGATTAAGACGTAAGACACAATGAGTGGAAGCTGACCCACAGGTCGGGTGGGGTTTGGTGCCTAACACCTTTCCATCCCTATACCTAAACTCTAAACTCATAAAGATCAGTCCTTCCCCGTAAAGGTGTTATATATATGGTTCCTAGACCTAATCTAGGTAGGGACTCCGTTTCTTTTCTCCACCCCGATCCAATTTGCCGAGGCGTACTCCCCTCCAAACCTCGTTGTGCCCGCACTTATCCATGATGTAATATCTTTTTTGTATCATTAATAAAATTTCATCATTCATATCCTTAAAAAAAGAAAAAAAAAAAAAGTTCCCTTTTCTTGTAGGCAGGATTTGAATGCATTTATACTTAGATAATGATGCTTTTTATACATTTTTCACATAGTAAACTAAAACTATTTACAAATATCAAGAGAGTCACATACTACCACAATAACTATGTGTTGATAAATTAATGATTATTAACAAATAGAGTTTTCTTTACAAAAAATTTCCATCACAACTTGAATTTCAATCATTCCTTAATATGTGCATTTTGGGCATTTTTTAATAAAACCGTGAAATTGTACAGAAATGGAAAATGTACTTTTAATTATGCAAACCAATAAATTATTGTATATTAATAAGTAGTCTTTTTTTTTAGAAGTGTGTACTATTTTTCATCACTTTTTAACAAGACCATAGATATACACTACTGTGATTTTTGTCAATATTATACCACTCAATAATTTCTATTCAACATATATTAATTTTGAACAATTTCTTATTTGATTAGATTTTCTCCTTCTACCTTCCATACTTGCAAAACTTCCAACTAAATAGTGATAAATAACTATTTTATCTTTAAAAATGTTTATGTTTCAAGTTTTATGATGTAGTGGAAGCTACAAGAAAACAAACAAGTTGTTTTTTGCATGGAAAAATAAAATAAATACATTAGCTTTTAAATGAAAACCTCGAATCCATGAGGGGTTCCTTGAATTCACAAGGTGATAGGGTTTTGAAATCCAACAAAGAGAAATAGACAAAGTTTGTATTTTTGTAAATCTAAAAACTGAATTGCCCTAAAGGTTACAATATGTTTAAATAGTAAAAGAAACCCTAAGGCAGCTAGGATAACGCCCATAAACCCTAATTCGCGCTAATCACATAATTAGGTGGCAAAATAGTGATTTTGCCAAAAATAGCAAATTTGAAATAATGTCGAAAATTGAACCTACTAACCTTAAGGGTTGTCTCAAAATAGATGGGACCTTATTCTGACTTTTAAACTAAAAGTTATTAAGGAAAAACGAATATTACTATAAATAGCAAAAACACTCTTTTTGGGGCCTTAATGAAGGAATTTGTCTAAATTTAGGTGATGCTCAAGGCTTTTGAGTCTAGATCAGAATGTCGTTTCCCTTCAACTTGACAAATATCATGCAATTTTGACATTATCGCCTTGATGGCCTCTATTAGCACCCCCCTTGATCTTAAGCTGTGACTTTCGGAGCCTTTGCTGCACCAAGAAGACATGTGCTATCTATTCTACATCAATCTCCCCCACTTGGAAAGAACTCGACCTCAAGTTACCATTATATGTCTCATCAGGAGGATAGTAATCATACAAGTCAGCAACATTAAAGGTAGAAGAAATCTTTATGTCTGGTGGAAAAGCAACCACATAGGCATTGCTGATGATCTTCTTAGTAATCTGAAATGGCCCATACTCCTTGTCCTTCAATTTATTGTAAGTACCAATAGGAAACCGCTCCTTCCAAAGGTAGACCAATACCAAATCTCCAACATTGAATATCTTCTCATGCTCTTCTTATCAACAACTTCCTTGTACTTAGCATTCAAAGCTTCAAGTTATTGCCTAACTTCTTCTTGCATAGTCTGAATGCAGTTAACCATATCTCTTGCAGCTTGGCTCACTCTTAGAAGCTCAGGTAAGGGTATCAAGTCCAAAGCATGTTTTGGAGGCATGCAATAGACAATGGCAAAAGAGGACTTACCTGTGCTACTGCTAATAGTGCTATTGTAAGCAAACTCGGCTTGAGACAAGGCAAGATCCCACTATTTAGGCTTCTTTCCATAAATACACTAGATCATATTACCTAAGGTTTGGTTGACAACTTTTGTCAGGCCATCAATCTGAAGATGACTAATGCTTCTTTAATTAAGGGATGAGTCAAACTGCCTCGATAGAGTCTTCCAAAAGTGATTGAGGAACTTGGTACATGGTCAGAGGTGATGGACTTGGGCACTCCATGCAAACACACTACCTCTTTGAAGAACAAATTGGCTACTTGAATGGCATCTGAGGTCTTTCTACAGGCTATGAAATGAGACATCTTCGAATACTTGTCAACCACAACAAAAACAGAATCCATACCTTGTTGCATGGTTCGAGGGAGACCCAGTATAAAGTCTATAGATAGATCCTCCCAAGGTGCCTAGGGAACTGGTAGTGACACGTACAAACCAGTGTTTTAAGACTGCCCCTTAACTGTCTAGCATATAGGGCACTTCCTCACATGATTGCCAACATCTCGTTTGAGCTTAGGCCAATAGTATCACTCCTCCACAAGTGCTATTGTCTTGTGTCACCCCATATGACCACCCAAACCTCCACCTTGCAACTCCCGAACAACTTGCTCCCTTAAAGAACTTTGAGGAATACATAGCTAATTCCCTCGAAAGAGAAAACTATCTTGCAAGTGTATGCCATCCACAAAAATTGAGTCTATTAACATTGACTCCAAACATTTTCAAAATCCTCATCTTCCTTATATAGCTCCTTCAAATAATCAAACCTGATAACCTCTATACGCAATGTGACTAGCAAAGAAGCTTGTCAACTAAGTGCATCTGCTACCTTGTTAGTAACATCGGATTTGTGCTTTAAGGAGAATGAAAAGCGTTGTATGTATGCAACCCACTTGGCATGCATTTTGTTAAAGATAGTCTGACTATTAATAAATTGTAGAGCCTGATGATCTATATACAACACAAACTCTCTCTGGACTAAGTAGTGCTTCCAGTGCTTTAAAGTCCACACCAAAGCATATAACTCCAACTCATATGTAGACCACTTGCTTCATGACTTAGAAATTTTTTCACTGAAGAAAGCCACTGGTCTACCTTCCTGAGATTATATAGCACTGATTCCAACAACTTATGCATCACACTCCACTTGAAACAATGCTTCAAAATTAGGCAGGGCTAAAATTGGGGTGGTACTCAATTTTTCCTTGATCAGTGCAAAGCTCTGTTCTGCTGCCTCACCCCAAAAGAATTTCCTCTTCTTCAAGCATGCTATGATAGGGGCTACGATGCTACTAAAATTCCGAACAAACCTCCAATAAAGGGTTGCTAGGCCATGAAAACTCCGCACATCGCTCATTGCCTTTGGGGTTGGACACTCCTAAATAGCACGGACCTTTTCCTCAACACTTACTACATACCACAAAAACAACAACCTATTTGTGAAGAAACTGCACTTCTTCAAGTTGACATACAACTTGTTGGCCAATAAAACCTTTAGCACCTCATGCACATGATTGTAATGAGTAGCTTTTGTCTTACTGTATATTAGGATATCATCAAAATAGACAACTATAAACTTCCCAATAAATAGTTTCAAAACCTTATTCATAGGTTGCATGAATGTGCTAGAAGCATTTGATAAGCCAAATGGCATAACCGTCCGCTCATAAAGCTCCTCTTTTGTCATGAAAGCTGTCTTCCACTTATCACCAATTCAGTTATGAATCTAGCTGTACCCACTCTTCAGATCCAATTTGGTGTAACACTCGGACCCACTTAGCATGTCAAACATATCATCCAATCGAGGGATAGGGAATTAATACATGACTATAATCTTGTTGATGGCTTGACTATCCACACACATGCGCCAACTTCCATCTTTCTTGGGTGTCAATAGGGCAAGTATTGCACATGGACTCATGCTTTCTCTAATATGTCCTTTACTAAGAAATTCATCCACCTAACCTTGCATGATATGGCTTTCTTACGGATTCATCTAGTAATGTGGCAAGTTTGGTTGGCTGGCTACCAAATCAATGTGGTGTTGAATGTCACACATCAGTGGCAATCCTACAAGCAGCTCATCTGGAAATAGTTCCCCAAAATCCTTAAGTAATGGTTGCACTACTGCTGGTATTTCAAGCACTACTTTGGGCCTACCATCAGTCACCACAACTGTGAATACCTGCTTTGACTCCTTAGCTTCCTTGTCAAATGCATCCTCATTGTTACCCAGAAGAAGCAACGACTTCCCCTCCACTTTAGAAGCTTTGGGTACACCGCCCTCCTTGATAGGACCAAAGACAATTTTCCTGTCATTCTTAAAGAATACATACACGTTGTCTCTACATCTATGAGTAACATCTACATCCCACTGCCATGGCCTTCCCAAAATTAAATGACATGTATCCATCTCAACAACATCACATAGCACCTCATCTACATAATTCTTACCCATAGAAAAATTAATTCGACATCGATGAGTAATAAGAGTTTACATACCTTTCTTAATCCAATCTATTTTGTATAGAGAGGGGTGTTTCTCTGTCTTCAACCCCAATTTGGCGACCAGACCCTTGGAAGTGATATTCTCCACACTACCACTATCAATAATGAGGTCACAAACCCTTTTGTTGATGGTACATTGTGCCCAAAAGATCTCGTCACTGATTGTCCAACTCCCTTCTTGGTGTGAGCAATAGCCTCTGAATGACTAAGGACCTCCCTAAGGGCACACCCTCTTCATCGTCTTGGATCTCATTAGGGGTAAACGAATAGGGATTTGCACTTTCAATTCCTACATCTTCATTCTCTACTTCAGCCTTCTCCTCCAGTTGCTCTACTAAATTCACAGTGGCTAGCTTAGGATATGAGTGAGACCGATGCCCTGGTTCACCACACCTGTAACACTTATCCCCAGTTGGATTGGCATTGGGATTAGCATTAGCTCCCTGTCGTCCTGTAAAAACTGTTACTTCGGCCTTTTGCTGACTACTACCACTAGTAACCTTCTTGATACCCAAAGGTTGCAATAGTTGTGAGAACACTAGCTACTTCCCCTTATTGGTTGTAGAGTGTGCAGAATCAAGAGAACTCCAGTTAGCACATATCACCACGAAATTCTCAAATCTCAAAACACTAACCAAGAAAAAAGAAACAAAGAAACTTAAAAAGAACATATCTCCCATGAAAGAAAAAGAGTCTCAGGGGATGTAGTAAAGTTGCATGACTTGTATGCCCAAGAAGGATAGGAAAGAAAGAAAGAACGAAAGAAAACCAACTTTTGCAAATTGAAGAACATTAGGAAAGAAAAGATAAGAGAGCCACTACGAATTATTTATTAGATAAGAGATGCAAGAAACTATAGTATAAGCACTAAAAAAAAAAAAAAAAAAAAAAAGATTTTGGTAGTGAAATCTTGCTATTGGAAATAGGAATCATATTTGTTTTTGGTTACATTTTTCTAACTAAATCAATATCCAAAATTTAGAGAAACAAATAGAAAAAAGAAGAAAAACTTACAAATGGGGTGGCCGCCGATGCAACGAAATGAGGCGTCAATAGTGGAGGGTGTTTCTCTCTATCTCTCTTTCTTGCTGTCTCTCCACATGGCTTCTTCTTCTTCTTCTTCTTCTTCTTCTTCTTCTTCTTTTCTTTTTTTTTTCCCCCTCCCATTTTGATGTTAACGTCTACTTATATGAACCCACTTGGGTCTAGGCCATTAGGATGTGGACAACACTTGCCATGAGTGTTGCCCTAAGTTGAGATATTGTAGCTAAATTGGTTGACACATTTGGGTATTTCCTTTAAACAGAGATTCAATAAAGAGATTTAGGATTCAAGTTTCCCACCCCTACTTACCGAATTTTCAAAACATTGTTACCCCAATTTCAACGAGATTTAATTTGTTACTTTTCAAAAGTTCAAAGTTTAGTTTTGTACTTTTAAAAAGTTTTAGATAAACTATTAATTTTTACTATTGATCGAAAATACATCCTCAAGACCTATGAAGATGCTTACATATGATATCAAAAAAATAATATATAAAACTGGGAGATATATTTATTTTTTATATATTTAATATTATAAAAAAATTAGAAGGAAAAAAATGGTGATGTGGTTGATGATTTAGTCCACTTCAATCCATTTTGGTCCACTTCAGTCCATTTGGTACATTGCGGTCCAATTTGGTCCACTTCAATCCATTTGGTACATTGCGGTCCAATTTAGTCCACTGTCCAATTTGATCAATTCAGTCCATTTTGTCCGGTTCGGTTAATCTGGCCCACTTCAATCCATTCGGTCCATTTTTGTTACTTCGGTTCATTTAGTTCCAATTCGGTCCACTTCAATCCATTCGGTGCCCAATTGGTCCACTTCGATCAGTGCGGTCTACGTCGGTCTTTTTTGGTCCATTTCAGTCTATTTCAGTCAGTTTGGTCTGTCCATTTCGATGCACCAAATAGGAAATACAAGTTTGGGTTGAGAGTATCTATTTTAAACCCGAATTTATTAAAAAATATAAATTAAAATAATTAATATTAATATTTTCAATATTTTAATTTAATGATTTTTGATATTATCTTTCTTTATGTTCTTTTTTTCTCCCTTTGTTGATATTAGTGTTTTTGTTTTTGAATGAATAACACAATTTTAATATATTGATATGATATAATTTGAATTTGAAGACCCATTTCTAAGTCAGATAGAAATTAGAAGATTGCTATAACTATGGTTTTCCTAAGCTTTTAAATGATTCACCTGAGCATATGAAAGGTTTTTTCTATTGACATGTAAAGTTTATTTTGCAATGTATAAGTTATTTAACATATCATGACATAAATTCCTTTATAAATAAATTTATTGTCATCTCTATTCTTTAACAAGAATAATCATATATATATATATATATACATATATATATATATATATATACATATATATTTTCATACAAGCACGCAAAATAGTTAATATGAAAAAACAATACCGCACAAAGCTAGCTCTTTATGTTGATAACTTTCTTTATGTGGATAACTTTCTTTATGTGGTTGGAAGAAGCACTACAATTTTTACTAAACAAAATAATAATAATAATAAAATATCAAGACAAAACTAGTTATATTAAAATAAAAATAAAAAACTCATAGATATAGTCTTAATTTTTCCACGTAAATTTATTGTTCCTATCTTCTCTGCTTCCATTTTCTATTGCTCCTATCTCATATATTCTGAATTAGGTTTCACACTTTCTAAAATTGCAAGACTACTTGTTAGAATTAAATATTAAAAAAAAATCTACATACCACTCAAACGTTCAAAATTAGGCTTTTTCCATATATATATTAGACTGCCAGAATATGGACTTAGTTTAATTCACTAGCTATATGACTCGAGATAGTGGAGTTAGTTTAATTTATTCAAGATAGTATTCTATTGATTAATTAAACTTACATAATTTAATCAGGTTTTAATTTAATTTATTCAAGATAGTAGCTTCCAAGTTAACGAAAAAAGATATGGATATAAATCATTGCAGAATAAATTAACTAGAAGCATGGTTTTCATTTTGAAAAGGAAAATAATTAGTAATTAATAGTCCCCTTTTGCGGGCAAGGTCTATACCTTTACACTTGATTAAAGATTAGATCATTACTAAAAATAAAAAGCTCAAAGCTCATGCAACATGGAGTGCCATTCGATATGGTAGTGTCAATTTCACCGATCCAATCTATTTTCATGGCAACCAAAATCTTTAGTTTCAATCCCCATTCACTTCCAAACAACTTAATATTAATTAGTTGAATGAGTTGCTATTCTGGGGTGCTCTCCTTTGGAGACTAACTAGTGAGTAGTAAGCTCCGTTGGGTCCCTTTGCTAACAAAGATGAGTGGGTCCCTTTCTCCACCACTTTTCCTTTATCCAACACAGCAATCATATCACAGTTTTGGATGGTGCTTAACCTGTGTGCCACAACCACACTAGTCCTCCCAACCATGACTTTCTCCAGTGCATCCTGCACTACTTTCTCTGATTGACTATCGAGTGCACTAGTTGCCTCGTCTAGCAATAACACTGATGGGTTTTTCAGTATAGCCCTGGCTATTGCAATACGTTGCTTCTGACCCCCAGATAATTGCACACCTCTGTCCCCGCATGATGTTTCATACCCTTCTTTTAATCCTGAGATAAAATCATGAGCATTGGCTAACTTAGCTGCCTCAATGATTTCTGTTTCATCAACTTTATCGGATGCTCCATAAGCAATGTTTTGCCTAATTGTGCCAGAAAATAGTGTTGGTTCTTGGCTAACAAGTGCAATGTGTTTCCTTAGTGACCTTAAATGGTATGACCTTATATCTTTACCATCGATTTTCACCATACCTTTATATGGGTCGTAGAATCTCTCAATTAATCCTATGATGGTTGATTTTCCAGACCCACTTTGTCCCACCAATGCTGTTGATTTCCCAGCTTCTATGTTGATTGAGAAGCCTTGGAATATGATCACATCAGGCCTAGCTGGGTATGCAAAGTACACATCACGAATTTCAACATGGCCTGTTATTTTTTCAGGCTGGAAACCTTCTGAGTCTTCAGGCTCAATTCTTGTGTATCGGTCCAAAACAGCAAAGACTGACCCAACAGAATCAGAACCCTTTGCAAGGTCTGTAGTCATACTTCCAGCATCAGCAATAACACGGCCCGTACTTACCAAAATCATAAAGGTCTCAAAGAGAGCTTTAGCTGAGATGTAACCTTCGGCTATAAGCTTCCCACCATACCAAAAGTCTAAAGCCCAACTAGCAGTTGAGAGGCTTTGAGACAAAGCTAGCCCAATGCCAGCAAACCATGATTGTCTTATGCTCTCGCGGCGTGGGCCTTCTTGGGCTTTTTCAAGCATTTGAAGAATTCTTTCTTGGGAAGAGAAGGCAGTGACAGTTCTGAGGTTGGTAACAGCTTCAGCAGCGAGTTTGCTGCTTTCATCTTGGGCTTTAATGGCCTTTTGAGACATGTTTTTGAGTAGTACACGCCTTGTGTAGAAGCATATTATGATGAGTGGTTGGACTGCTATCATGACAATAGCGAGCCTCCATGCAATGACCAAGCCCATTGTGAAGGCTACAACTATAGCTGAGATGGTTTGTACAACAAGGGCTGCTCTGTCACCCACTAAAGATCTCACCTGCCAGAATAGTCCACGCATTAGCATTCGGTATGCTAAAAAATTGCTATATAAGAGTTACAATATATGCAAGTTCTATAATGATTGTCTTCAATTGGTTTTATTAGGGTGATGTCTAGTCTTTACTTGTTGAGGATCTTCTCCATCTCATTGTTAAGAGTTTATTTCAGTGTCTAATAATAATGTACAAAATACGACATCATTTAAAACTTTTGATAATTTGACACTACATACACTTTTAAAATAAAAATAATGTTTAAATGAACTATGAAATGTATTCAATTCAAATGGATAGAGTCTTTCTCTAGTCGATATACGGCTAGACTTATGATATTGTGTCAACAACCACTACAAGTGTACAACCAACTCAACCAATATAGCTTTATGAGATGTATTCTTTTATTTATTTATTTTCGGGAGAATAAATATGAGCTGTCATTATTTTATTTTATTTTTAGCTTGGTTTAGAAATATATATATATATATATATATATAGTACTAAGTATACCCTAACCCCCAGTCTCGAACTTAAGACCCTCAACAACTCTTAGGTACTAATACCTAAAGAGGTGTCATTAGACTAACACGGTCATTGGCTAAATATGTGCTGTTATTCATATTTCATACAGTAACAAATCAGCAAACGTGTCATTCTTGGACCATCTAAATCTCAACTAATGCTAGCCTATTAATAATTAAGATCGTGATTAGGGAACTAGCTTAGTTTAATGTTTTCTGTTATGGATGCACAGTTATGATGCAATGTATATTCGAACTAATTATGTCATGACAGCAAGATCAAAATTTGTCTTTAACGTCATATAGAATTAAAGATTAGAAGTTAAATTAGTTGTAGTAATAGAGTAATAGTTTTTAATTTCTCTTGAAAACAATGCATTGACAAAGCTAAATAAATAATTAAGGCAAAAGCAACTGTTCCAATTATTGAAGTGACTACTTAGACTGCTGTTATTGTCCAATGATTATTGTTAATGCTTTGTGACTTTGTCCATTGTCGGCAGGAATACAAACAAGCTCCCCATTACATTTCATTACAATTTTACCAATGATTCCTTATCAATTCTAAAAATAAAATTTAAAAATAAAAAAAATTAAAAAAAAAAAGGAAAAAAAGAAAAGTAAAAAGCAATGATTCTCTCTTAAGGAGAACATAATTTTAACGAGCCACATGACCTCCCACCTAACCTCCACTTAACCTAAAGACGGCTTCCAAACTTTCACATTAGAGTAGACTTAAAGTTGGAATATCAGATACTTTATAATTTATACAGCTAATAATTAGGGCTAAACTTTTGGACTCTCGTGCAATTTGGTTCTTATATGGTAGAACAAAGGAGCATCACAACCGCAAGAGCTCACTATCTCAATAACTTGGCAAATTCTTTTATTTTTGGAAACTATACAAAGAATATTAGCAAAGCTCATGCTCATATATTGTTCTACAACAACCTCTCTCCTATATAGTGTTTAAAAGGGAATAGAGGGGATTAAGATGTTCATACTTCAGAGGGTGTCTCAAAATTCTATCAATTTATTTTTTTTATTTAAAATGAATGGATTGTATTTTATCATTTCATCAAAAATTTAAAAAATAAAATAAAATTGTAATAATCAATTTTTTGTTTAAAGATTAACAATATGATAAAATATAATCAACACCTTTCAAAATAGATGGATAAGATTTTTGTTAAGAATTCCATGCCCCATGATGCTTAAAGAGGATTTTATAATCATGTCCAGAACTTCCAAACACATCATTCACTAGTGTTTGTTTATTAACTATTAATTTCTCTTTTCTTTTCTTTTTTTACTTTTTTTTTTTTTTTTTTTGGTCAAGCTTAGTTATTGGCAGCATTCACTAGTGTTTTTTTTTTTTATTAATCATTTTTTGTGTCAAGATTAGTTGCTGGCATCATTCCCTAGTGTTTGCTAATTTGTTAATTATATTTTAATTAATCATTTTTTGTCAAGATTAGTTTCTGTCATCATCAAAACCACATAATTTTTATATAGTAGAGAAGCGTACGTACCACATTGGCATCTTTGGCAAGTCTAGAGCAAATGGCACCGCTAGAATTCTCATCCTGATCAAACCAACCAACTTCAAAAGTGAGAATCTTTGAAAGCATCCTTTCCCTGATCCTCTTGGTCAAGTACTCTCCCATGTAAGCAAAATTATAATGCTGTGTAACATTAACAACCATCGATAACACAGCCAACCCAAGAAAACACAATGAGTAAATCCTTGTCTTATCCTTAATCTCCTGATGACTCGTCAAAAAATACACCGATATCATTGACCCCATTGCAAATGCATACAATGGTTGAACCGCACCAAACACTGTAGCAGCTAAACAACCTAAGCTAGCTTGTTTCCACTCTGGGAGATTCAAAGCCAACAATCTTCGAAAAGATGGAACTGGGAATTTTTTTTCTTCTACTATTCCATCTTCTTGATCACCTAGTGAACCACCACGGCTTAGCCCAGCTATTGAGTTAGCTGAACTTGACCTACTCACTACTGAGAGTCTACGACTGCTTGTGTTGTTGATGTCCATGTTTGATATAGAAGATGAAGCATGAGTGTTCTCTTCTGGTTCTCTCTGTTGAAGGTGTACAAGTGCGTTGTAAAGGCCATGTTCGTTTTCGATTAACTCGTTGTGTGAACCTGTTTCCATGACTTGGCCATTTTGGACAACAGCAATCACATCAGCATTTCGAATGGTGGATAATCGGTGAGCAATGACAATTGTGGTGCGCCCAACTGAGGCCTTGTCAAGAGCTTCTTGGACAACTCGTTCGGATTCTGAGTCTAGTGCACTTGTGGCCTCGTCTAGGAGTAGGATTCTTGGTTTCTTGATTATTGCTCGTGCAATGGCTATTCTTTGCTTTTGTCCTCCTGACATTTGAACACCCCTCTCACCAACCTGTCCATGTGTTTATCATTTTTCATTAGTTATACTGAGGAAACACCATAGATATGGAGTAATATTAAAGACACAACTCTTGACGCAACTTATATATTAAATCAACAAGTTTTTATTTCTAGATGTTCCTTATGAGCACTTTGTTGATTCATTGATATGTTAAAAGCAAACAGGCACTAACTAGGTAAATAGGGAAAGAGGTGAGGCAGGTTCAAACCCCAATTACCGTATATTCCAAAGAGTGTTAGTACCATTAGACTAATATACTTGAACATTTTGTTAATATACTAAGTTATGATTGCAGTTAAGTAACTTTCATATAAGCTCACATCACATATACCATTTTTTTTAATGTAAATTACAAGAACTTACATCAACAACTACTTAAAAGAATTATGAAAATTTTTGTATCTTGGATTTAATAATAAATATTTGTGATGTTTTGCCAACTCTATTAATAAAAACTTGAGTTAGGTAGTAATGGTATAGTATCAGTTCCACTTACTCAACGGTAAACAATTTATTTATTAGGAAGACAATCATTGTAGGAAACATTGAGGAAGTCTCTCATGCCACTCTATGATGTAATACTACTCATAAAGCAAGTGGAGGAATAATAGTCCACAAATAATTAAATCCACTAACATGTTCTATGTCTTCCTTTTAGCTATTCTATTTTTTCTTTTGGATTAGGATCCTTTATTTTTACTGTAATTTTCAACGATTCCTGGATATATTCTTTCCCTCTCAATGTCACACCCATTCGTGTGAGTGAAAACATTCTTGCATATGATCTGTTGTTAGGTCATTTTTATCCTTTTAATTACCAGCCTTTTCATGAGTGGTCATAATTATTTTGAAGTTCTAAGGTACGAAAGACTGAAAATAGTCTTTTACATGAATTACATCATTTTGTTTGTTTATTTGTTTGTTTGTTTATCCCATATAGAATGTAATTACAAATGGTTTGGCTTCCTTCAAGTGGTTTTGAGCACTTGAGGGGACACCATAATGTCCTATGTCCCATCTTGCGCTCTTTTCCACAAAAGGGAAGCCTTGCGTATTATAAAGGTAAATATTATTTCACATGATCTCTACATTTTCATATCAAATATTCACATTTTACGCATGATATAAAATAATATGGATATAATGTAAAAAAGTGTGGACACTACTAGATATGAAACAATCAAAATCCATTATAAATTTTATTAAAAAAAGCGTAAATTGATTGGTTAGTTTTGAAATAGTTGAAAATATTATAGATTTTACTACATAAATTTCATAAATTGACAAAAATGTAATGGTTGGATTTCAATAACATAATAAATAATTATCTAAAATAATGCCTTTTGTGACTAGTGATATGTCATTGTAAATACCATGCAATAACAATTATAAGCATCTCTAGCATCATTAGTCAATTTTAACACACGAAAAATAATTTAAAACTTCATCTAGTTGTTATTGATGAGACATCACTCATATTCATAGTTTTTAAATTTTTTTTAATAATAAAAAAGAGATAAATAATGATAACTTTAATATTTTCTTTACAGATTTACTTAGGATATCTTGGTACTCATGAGTATCGACTTTAAAAAGAGGTGGTAGATGCATGTTTCCTCCCTCTCACATGGAAGTGTGTGGCGTCCACCTCCATGTGAGAGGGAGGAAACATATCTCTGATGTATGGTGTATTTTCTCTATTAGATAAAATTGGTTTAAAACTTTAAATTACATTTGTCAAATAGTATATGCACAGTGGGGCACCAAATAATAATTCTAGATGTTATAACTTATATGTTGATAACTACCAACAAACAGAAAAATAAATAAATAATGTCAAAATGGGCAAGCTCTGAAGATTGGTAAGAAGAAGGCATTAATAATGATGATATTAATGTCAAAATGGGTAAGCTCTGACAAATAAGCAGAACTAACCTGTGTATCATATCCCTGAGGCAGCTGACTAATGAAATTATGAGCATTAGAAGCTTTGGCAGCCTCTTCAATCTCTTCTATTGTAGCATTTTCTTTACCAAAGAGTATGTTTTCCTTAATTGTGGTTGCAAACAGTGCAGGCTCTTGGCTCACCAAGCCCATCTGTGACCTTAGCCACTTGAGCTGCAACTTATTAATGGCAACCCCATCAAGAAGTATATCTCCGGAAAGTGGGTCATAAAACCTCTGCAGCAGTGATATCACAGTGGATTTTCCTGAGCCACTCCCACCCACTAAGGCCACAGTTTTTCCTGCTGGAATCTCTAAGCAGAAGTCTTTGAAGATAATGCTCTCGGGCCTTGAAGGGTATGAAAATTCTACATGCTTGAATTCCACGTTGCCTGAAACGTTTTCTATAATTTCACCTTCCATGTTGTCAGAATCAATCTTAGGGACCCTTTTTATTACTTCCATTATTCGTTCTCCTGCTGCAGATGCTTCAGAAAAGTACTTCACGTTGGATAATCCAGAACCAAATGCCCTATTCAACAAGACAATCACAAACAAAATATGTCACACTTAAATTAAAAATTGAAGAAAAAAATCATATAATTTGGTGTCATATTTACCATGCATTTGTACAGTTTGGATTAAAAAAACATAAAATTTTAGAAAGTTATACATAAATAGAAAAGTTAAGAAGTTAAATTATACTTAAAGTTGAATCGTATTAAAATGTAAAGTTTTAAAAAGGTGTAAATAAACAAATAAGCTGAAAAGCTCGTGTATTCTTACAATCCACCAACAGCAATGGCAGCGCCAACAACGAAAACAGTTCCACCTTTGGCGTTATGGTACATAACAAGTCTGCTACCATAGTAAGCCATGAAAGACCAAATAGCAAAAACAACACCGTTGCTTCCTATGGCCAAGCCTTTAGCCAAGCCTTGCCTTAATCCCAACTCAACTGACCCTTGTAAAGCTGAAGAGAATGTTTCTATTGTCTTGCTTTCACCAACAAAGGCATAGACGGTTCTAATAGAAGATACTGCTTGCTCAGCTACTGTACCAGCTTGATTATACTCTTTCCTGATCTTCCTAGCCAGTCCAGTTAGAGTCCTCCCATACATCAAACCAGGTATTACCAAAAGCACAATAAAAGGAAACCCCACAATAGCTAATCTCCATAGCAATAAGAACGCTGCTATGTAGCTTCCAAAGAACATAGACGCATTCATCACAAAGTTCGGAACCTAATAATATAAATAATAATAAAAACACTAAGTCTTAGTCTTAAAATAAGTTTATAAAAATTATAGTATGACTTGGAATTTAATCAAAGACCTTTTCGCCTAGAACATCTTGGATTACAAGGCTGTCATTAGAGACACTTGTGATGACCTCCGATGTGCTTGTCACATGCAAATCAAAGTAACCCACATCTTGCCTTAGCACTGCTTTCAAATATCTAGCTCTCATTCTTGCAGCTTGTCTCTCACCTGTTCTTGTCCAACAATACCCCTCTGAAAAAAAAAAATTCATAACCAATCACAATTTAATCTATGATAAATTCAAACAAAAAAATAATTATCACAGTGAAACCCACCTAGGAAACAAGCTACAAATGACCCACAAGCCAAGTACACTAGAGCCAATGCATTCTGTCACCCACAAAAACCAAACCCAGTTAGATTTTTTTTTTCTGTTGTGTGCATGCGTGTATCCACGTGTGTGTATGAGAGTGAGAGAGAGAGAGAGAGAGAGAGGGGACCTTATTGATGCTATTCGAAAAGCTGTCTGCTAAAGAAACTGCTGAAGAACCAGTGCCAATATTGTTCATCAAGTGGCTAGCGATAAACAACACCAAAGGCGTAATAAGCCCATCACCAACGGACCCAAAGAACCCAAAAATCATCAACAACAAGTCCACACCATCGGCATGCATGAACATGGAGCTTATAGAACCCTTCCTACTATTCTTCTTCATCGTGACCACACTGCTTTTTTCTTGTTCCATGTTTCCCAATAATCTTTTATTGGGAAACAAAAAGAACAACAGTAGTAAAGATTCTCAAATCCCAAACCCCACTTCTCTTTAAATATGGGCTCTTAAAGTTAAAGCCTGAACCTTTACAATACTTGGTTATGGACTGAAATTAATTAGGTCGCATATATATAGGTGTGTGCGTGTGAATAAAGCCAGAATTGGTGGACCAAAGAAGTGGTGGTCAGGTCAGCCAGTGATTGATATTGCATGTGGACGGGTCTAGTATAATAAAAGTTAGTAATGGAGATTAACATGTTCTGAGAGACACGATCATGGTTGACTTTAAATGCTGGCTCTCTCTGCAATTAGCGTCATTATTGACGACCAGTGGGTATCTGGGACAATTTTTATTAAACCATTTTCTTCATAAAAAAACTGTCTAGTGGTCTCTGTTGCTTTCCTGTTTCAGCTCATTCAGAGAATCTAGCGCCACGATAGGGTATGTTTTTATACTCAAAATTGTTTATACGTACATTTCAGGCAGTACACTCAAAAAAAAAATTTCTAAAATATTGCTCCCACCCGACTTTCATTTTTCAGCCCTTTCCCCTTTAAATGATTTTTTTTTTTTTTTTTATAAAACCCTTTAAATTATTGAATGCTACAATTCTATCTCTAAATTTCTAAAAAACATATCTTTATCTTTAAACTATAGATGAAAAGAAAGTTCTTTTTGTCCTTAAACTTATAAAACAGAACTCTTTAATAAGGTTAAGGACGAAAAATAAGTTTTTTAGAATTTATGGACAAAAAATGAAATTCATGCAAAATTTTAAAAAAGAAACAATATTTTAACTTATATATATATATATATATATGAATTAGATTCAAGTTACACCTAGTGTAACTATAAGCAATATTATACCACTCAATATTTTTTAATTGGATGTTAATTTTGACAAATCCACTATTAGATTACATTATCTGCGTATATTCTCTATGTTTGCAAAATTTCAAGGTGATAAAAAATTAATAGTTATGTCATCAATCAATTGTTTAAATTCAAGTTTTTGTAGTTTAAAATAATGCATAAAAGATAAATTTATGGATTGAATGGTAAATAACATGCAATTAACATAACAATTGGCATAAATGTTAAGAACATATAGAACATATAATTCATTGGAAGGATTTTCAAAATATAAATTTTATAACAAGTTATTAGGTGGTGTAACATTGCTTAGAATTACACTAGACATAACTTGAACCCAACTCTATATATATACAATAAGATATTAACTTATTGATACTCATGTTACATTACTTAATAACTTTTTTTTATTATAATAAATTTACTCTAGCTACCTAATTATCACAAGTGCCTAATTTTACTTCAATGGTATATTATTTATTATGAAGAAACTTATGTCCAGTATCTAAAGTTCATCAGGTTACCATCTTAAAATTCAGCCATGTGACAACTTAATTAAAAAATACACTTTCATCCCGTGAGAAAAAAGTCTTGCCTTATTTAGGAACAGTTCTTTTTTTTTTTTTTCTTTTTTAGAAATATTTATAACATGCTGCTAACCTCACAACTCAAACCCTTTCTCCCCTAGACCCTCAAGCACTTTGTGCATGGGGAGATGTTAATTCTTAAGTACTATATCTAAGTCTTGCCCTATTTATTATTATTTTCAACCTTATATTTATAGCATTATTTTATAATACTATATAAAATTATGATTTTTTTTTATATTAAATATGAGATAGTTTTAACCTTCAATGACTTTGATATTTTGCAATTTGGACTAAACCAAACTAGTAAGTATTACCAAACAAATTCAAATAAAATTTCGTTATGATTTCCCAATGTCAATATCTAGTATTCAACTAGGGCTGGTTTAGGAGAGAGTCCATTTTCATATGTTTCTATCAACTTTATATTGGATTGTGTAATATATATATATATATATATATATATAAGTATTTTAATTTTTTTAAAGAATTATATAAGAAAGTAAAAACCTTATGTGGGAAATTATACAATTTTGTCATATGGCGCATTGTTAGAGTAATTTTTCATTTTAACTTTCCACCTCAACTTCTTTACATATTTTGGATTATAATAAAATTATATTAGTAGGATATTAATATTTCCACTGAGTGTTTAACTTCCCATTATCAATTTGCTTATGAGAAATTTAATATATATTATGATCAACAGTTTTCCAATAATTTAATAGTTTAAATAAGTTATACCACAGTTTTTTTCTTTAATAAGATCTCTTGTAAATTTATATAGGATTTTCTTAGCATCTCAATCAAATATCACAAAAGTTGTTTTGTTAGTTGCATTAACAACTTCAATTTGAATCTTGTATCTGAAGTAATTTGTAATTGTATAGTAGTTATAGTGAGATAAATATGTCCCCTTATATATACCTACTCATAGCTCTTTATGTCATCCTACGTAAAATAAACATAAACTAACAACAATGTCATTTACTTTCAATGACACATACCTATCTCTAACATTGTTGTTTATCTAATCCTAACAAGTATGAATTGGCTACAACTAATGAAGGGGGGTTTGCATTTTTTATTGAATGCCAACGGAAATTACGATTTTGATGTTAAGACCAGATGTTGTGGATTTGTAGGTTTTATAAATGATGTGATTGACCGTAGGTGTTTGTAATGTGTATTTTGTTTTAGAATTAAAGAGAAGGAGAAAGACACATTCTATATCAACTTTTATTCTATATTATTCCTCCAAAGTTGTTTTTTTGTTTCTTTCTCGTTACTTCAATTAAATAATTATAATGGATATGTGTGTGTGGGTATGTGTGCAATTTATAATTGTTTCTTTTTATGATGAACTCATTACTAATAAATTTCTATAACAATTATGCTATAATAAATATACAACATTATCCAAAACCATCTTATATAAAACATTACAACATTATTTGTGCATTGCACGAGTAACTTACTAATATAAATAAAGAGTTACACCAAGTATAACTTGCTCCTAACCCGTTATCTCTCTTGCATTAAGTTGAATTTAATGCTTCCTTAAATGATATTTTAAGGAAACATCACTGAATGCATTATTTTTCAAATAAAAAGGTACAAGAATCCAAACCATCTTCCTTGATTTAAACTAGCGTATAACTACATGAATGCATTTAAAATTAAACACATTTTTTATCATAAAAAAATAAATTACTAGTCAATTTTTTTTTTTTTTAAAGTAAACGTAATTATTCACATTGTAGGCACAAGGGAGTACGCCTCGACCTTAGAGTGGACCGTGGTAGAGGGTGAAAAATGAAGTCACCACCTAGATTAGGTTTAGGAACCATATTGGGCCATTTGGGCCATTCACTTATATACATAGGTCTGCATACCAGATTATGGGTCCAAAATTTGGGTACAGCTTGGGAAAGTGTTAGGCACCTAGGACCGTTCGGCTTGTGAGCCGGCCTCCATTATATGTTATTAGGCCATATTTAAATAAAGAATTTACTAAAAGAATCCTAATCCTTAACCTAAACATACATCATACACTTAAATGAAATAACACACACATGTTAAAGACCACATCACAATATAAAAGGAAACAAATAAAACACAATCAAACAAATATATTTAAAAAGGAAAAGATAACAAATAAACAAACACAAAAGGAAAAATATCATAGATAAACAAAAAATGGCAAAAAGACTCAAACAAACATGGAAAATAATTAAACACAATTAACTAACCTAAACAGAATCAAAGAACATGTAAAAATTTATTAAAACAATAAAAACAATATTTTTGTCAAATATGAGTTCAGGGTGCTTACGCATACTCAACTATGTGCACGCATGGTCGAAACCATGCACACATATACTCAATGATGCATACACATCCTTTAGCAGAGAAATGATAAATCACATTTTTATAGATTTAATGAAACAAAGATATAGCATGTGAGATCAAATAAGCATGTTAGAAACCATAAACACTAAACTAACATGAAGCAAATAAAACAAACATCAATATAAAAGAATAAATATGAAACAAAATCAAATAAGTATACTAAACTAACATAAAATAAATAAACATGTTAAACTTTACACAAAACCAAAATAATAAAACAAGAACAACAAAAACATATTATAATTAGCCCAAAATCATATTAACACATATCAAAAGAATTAAGATCAACAAATATAAAAATTATGTTCAGAAACTCATGCGAATCCTATTAAACAAGGAAAGAATTCATGGGAAGAACACTCAACTTACTTATGATTATGAGTTTGAGATTATTTAACTGACCCCTCAATGCCTACAACACAAAGATTAGATTGAGGGAACAAGAATAATTAAAGAACATAACAATAGTTAGTAATCACAACTCAAGAACAAAAGGTTTTGAGAAATCCAATTAAGAATAAGTTTTTGCCTAAGTTTTGTGCTAGGAAAAAAATTTGAATCTCTAGAAAAAAACATGCTAGCTGCTGTCCTAGGGTTTTGAAGAGAGAAAATAGGGTTTAGAAAGCAAAGTTTCTAGCTAGAGTTTTAATTAGAGATATAAGGTGAGTATTTATAAGTTAAAATTATGGTTTTTAGAGCTTTTTAGAGGTCTTTGGATGTTCCCAAGGGTCTCGGGGCTGGCCCACATCAAAGAATGATGTTTTGGGCTATTAAAAATGAAGTTCCACTGCCCAAAAAACGAGTGTGTGTACAGATCTTTCGAGTGTGTGCACACACACTTGATTCATGCGTACGCATACCCTAATTCCTTACAGCTTTGATGATCCAACTTGAAATAGTCATAACTCACTCAATTCAAATCCACATTAGGCAAAATTTGTGTTCAATTTGAAGCCCGAGATGTCTACTTTCCAATGAAACAAACCTTACTCAAAATTTCTTTGTGGATCAAACGTTAGGATCAAAACAGTGAGCAAAGGTTATTTTTCAACATCGTTTTCAAAGCGATTTGAGCACTTTTGAGTTATGATTACTTCCAAACTATCGTAAATTCTTTAATTAGTCTTGGTTGACATATTTTAAGCTCATCTTTGGGGCCGGTGACCAAAATTTATAAACGGGTACAAAACGAAGTGTCTACACACATATTAAAATTCTTACCTGACTTTAATACTACTTATGATAATTTTTTTCTAATTTTTAATAAAATAGAACGTGCAGTGGCCTTTATTTTGTGCTGATTTTTATTGAGTATATGTAATTTTTTTAAAAAAAATTATAGTTCATTAATGTTAAACTCTTAGTATTTTGCACTCATTAACTCACTTAGCACAAAAATTTAAAAATTTAAGTTGATACAATGACACATGGCACAAAATTAGCCCTCAATTGAATTTTGATTTGGAATCTAATTGAATGTTCTCTAAACTTTGGTTTTAATAATATATATAGATTCTCATGAAATAGGGGTATTGACTAGCTTCTTAAATAAATTAAAGGTAAATTAGAAAATTATAAACATGGTGTCCATTGACTTTCAAAAATGAATATATTTAAAGAGGTCTTGAAATAGCATAGGAGATTAGGGGAATTTTTTTTTCAAAGTTCTTATTAATGAGGACACAAGTTAAGGTGTATTTACTATGGTTTTTGAGTGAAATTGTGGTGTGTTTTTGTGTTAGAACTCTCTCTCTCTCTCTCTCTCTCTCTCTCTCTCTCTCTCTCTCTCTCTCTCTCTCTCTCTCTCTCTCTCTCTCTCTCTCTCTCTCTCTCTCCCCTACGTGTGTGTTTGTTTCTTAAAAAAAAAAAGTTAAGATGTATTTAGTACTTAATATTTTCTATAAATACAATAGGATTTGAAGTTTATGACATTTGCTTCATGATAATTACTATTTATTATCAAACCTAAATGCCAACGAGTTTCCGGCCCTTTTGTTGTAGGTAGGATTTAAATACGTTTTCACATAGTAAACTCAAACTGTTTACAAATATCAAGAGAATTACATACTACCACAATAACTATGTGTGGATAAATCAATGATTATTAACGAATAGAAATTTCTTTACAAAAAAATGAGCATCAAAACTTATAATTGAATTTTAACCATTCCTTAATATGTGCATTTCGGGTATTGGTTAATAAAAATGTGAAAAAATAAAGTCAAATTATGTGCACAAATGGAAAAATGAAAAATGTACTTTTAATTACAATAAATTTGTGCATGCAAATCGATGAATTATTGTATATTAATAAGTAGTCTTTTTTTTAGAAGTGTGTACTAATTTTCATCACTTTTTAACAAGACCAAAGATATACACTATTGTGATTTTTGTCAATATTATACCACTCAATAATTTCTATTCAACGTATATTAATTTTGAACAATTTCTTATTGGATTAGATTTTCTCCTTCTACCTTCCATACTTGCAAAACTTCTAACTAAATAGAGATAAATAACTATTTTATCTATAAAAAAAAAAAATTATGTTTCAAGTTTTCCAAAGATTAAAATTATATTAGTACATGAATTTATAAAAATAAATAAATAAAAAACATATAATTGACACTAAATTTAGCTATATATAAGTGTATCCCTATCAAGTTACACTTGATATAACTAATTATCAATATTACACCATTAATAACTTTTTATTGAATAATCTAATTTTAAGAATCTCACCATTAGTTGGGTTACATGTTCATTTTGTTAGTAACATGAATACCAAATTCTATGTGAATTAAGTGTTATTTACTTTTGGATTAATAATCTCATGTTTTGTATATAATTTTAAAGTTTTGAAATCTTGAAATTTAAATAGTTATTGATCCTTTCTGATTCTAAAATTTTGCAACCATGGAGAGTATTATAAAGAGAAAATGTAATTTATTGATGGATTTGCTCTTACTGAGTGTCACTCAAAGGATTGCTCGACGGTGATGGAGCTTTTGTTCTTGACCTGTGTTGGTCTATTGTTGGTCTTGACCTAAATCGGTCTGTTTTTGGTGAGTTCAAATGTATTTTTTTTCCTGCATAATCCGATGAGAAAGCTCTTTTATGTCTTTTTCAATTATGTAGGAATATATCTTGCATCCAGGTGTAAAACAATTATTGTTATTATGATCATTATCAATCCCATCATGTAACGAAGTCGAACAGCGTAAGTGTCAAGCAGAAGACATGGAGATTGTCTGTTGCTGATATGTTCAAATTTCCTTCATGTCATGCACGTGGCACACCTAATAATTAACCAGTTCTGTAATTTTTTTTTTTTTTTTTTCCTTTTTGATGAAGAACTAGAACCAGTTGTGTTTTCATATACCCTACACTTTTGCTTAATTATAGTATCTTAATTATTTCAATTAAATAAACCTACTCCAACTTTGTGAGAGAGAATATTAAAATCATTGTAAAATTCAAAGCATACCAGCTATGGAAATTGTGCATTCTAATTAAGACCCACCAACATTATGCCCACATGATATATACAATGAGATAAGTCTAGAAGGAAGAAAGAAATGCCAAAAATCATTAAATACATCAAACTTCCACAAGGATGAGGATTTGGGTTGGGAAGAGCAAAACATATATTCTACTGAGAAAATGATAGTATATATAAAGTTATTAAATTTAAGCACATGTCGGCCATGAATACCTTGAGTGGCAACCTCATTATTATTATTTTTCTTTTTTATACAATATATTTGTTGTTCTTCAACTGAGAGATTGTAAAGAAAGTGTCAAACTCGTGTACGCAAGGGTATGTATTATGGTCCATATGTGTATAATTACGTTTTCTTCAAGTCACTTATAGTGTGTGAGAGATATAATATATGGCACTTACAACAGTAAACTGATGGTCACAAGTTGCACCAAAACCATTATTTTATCCTTTTGCAAGGATAAGGAAGAGCACCGAAGCAAGAGATAAAGAACACCGAAAGAGGCAATGTTTGAATTTTATTATTTTATGTATAATGTTAAAGATATTATAAATTTGACCACCTCACACTCTTGGAGTGATGGTCATTTCACAAATATATGGGAGACAATGGCAGGATAATTTGTGTAACATATTAAATAAATACTTGAATTACTTTTTCATGATTAGTATAACACATCAATTTGTAAGGTTTTTCTTTCTCAAAAAAAAAAAAAAAAAAAAAAAAAAAAAAAAAAAAAGCTTGTAATAGGTTTATATATATATATATATATATATTAAGGAAAAAGTTAACGAATGCTTTAAGGTTATTAGTTAAAAAAACATTTTCAAGAATTTTTTATGGGAAAAGAAAAACTAATTGACTTTTTTGACAGCTTATTATATTTCCCATGAAAGTTGTATTAAAATTTTCATAAAATAATTCATTAACAAATGTCCATCCGTTAACCGGATCCATTACTAAAAGATTTATTTTAATACCATGACTTTTATCCCACAATTATTCTATGTAGGAGACCGCCTTTCACTTTCATATGAACCCACCACGTTTTTTATACCACTTACAATTAGCTACATATGCTAGTTGTGGGAAATTTTTTTGTCATAGAATTATTATTATTATTAAAACTAATTGAAGGTTTGGGTCATGAATTTTGTAAGTGCATTACGGTTTTGTTATAAAAAATATTAATAATTATGATAATTATGATGAGGGAAAAAAGCATTAAAAGTAGTTTTTACCATTGAGAGGTTGTTGAATTAAAAAAAATCAACACACTCAAAAATTAAATACAATAACCAAAACCCAAAATCAAAACATATACAAAAGAGTTCAAAAATTGAGAATTAAAAAAAATTAAGAACTTACATAAGAGAACCAAAAACTTATATGAGTATCCATTGTTTTGCTTCTTTATGGTAAACTTCATTTGGCATAATATCTTGCACGTAAATTTAGAAGCAAAGAATAATAAATAAAATAAATTTATTATATTAAAACATAAGTGTAAGTTGCATCACGGGGAAAAAAAGTGAAAAAAAAATACAAAAACATGGGGTGTATTGTATACGATTTAATTATAGGGTTGGAGTAAACTTTTAGGTTTTTTTTTTTTTTTTTTTTAGAGAAATATAGACTTTTAGTTGGGGTAGAATTTAAATATCTAAAACTTAGAGACAATCTTTTATCTAAATTAAATTATTTCTCCTCTCAAAAAATTTAATTGTTAAATCTTATCCCTTAGTCAATAGCCTTGTGGCTTAATATCCTAATAAAATATTAATTTAATAAGATGCAACCTAAGGAAAAAAACAAAAATAAAATAATGAGTTGTGTGGGATTTAAGTTTAGAAATTTTTGATAATGGACTTTTAGTCTAAATAGAATTCAAATTTGTTGAAATTTAAATAATAAATTTTTATCTAAATTAAACAGTTACTAAATATTATAACTTAATTTGAGAAAATATATTCTAACAAATAATATAATTAATTTACTAATTAATTGTTCTTAAATGTTGATGATAGACTTTTAATTGGAGTATAATTTAAATTTCTAAAACTTAAATGATAAAGTTTTATCCATAGTCAAAATTGTAGAAAGAAAACGTGGGCTATTGTGTGATATTTAAGTTTAGAAATTTTTTATAATAGATTTTTAATTGAATAGAATTTAATTTTGTTGAAATTTAAATGATAAAGTTTTACTTAAATTAAACAGTTATTAAATTAAATTTATCCCTTAATTTGAGGAAATATATTTTCTATCAAATAATATAAAATTAGTTTATTAATTAGTGAGAATAGCTATTTGATGTAACTATAACTTATAAGGATAAAGTTTAACGACAAAATTGGTTATAACCTAAGACTACAACGTTACTCAATAAAATAAATATTACAACATATTTTAAAAATCTAACCGTTGAATTGCATGTTTTTTATGCTCATAATACATATTTCAAATTTTGTGTCAATCAGATATTATTTATTATATAATCTATAAGCTTATATTTTATGCATAATTTTAAATTACAAAAACTTGCAATTTAAGCAATTTAGTAATGACTTAGCTATTGATCTTTAATTTTCTAGAAATTTTGCAAGTATGGAGGATATAAAAAAAAAAAAAAAAAAAAAAAGATATAATCCAACGGTGGATTTGTCGAAATTCATCTCTAATAAAAAAATATTGAATAAGGTTATAACCTAAGACTACAATTAATTATATTATACAATATATATGATAATATAATATATCATCATTTACTTATAATGTTTTATAGAACCAATTACATTTATTGTTATCTCATAGGACTTCTGTAGTCAAATTGGTAAAATTATTCCTAGATATTTTAATAATTTCTTCCGCAAATCGTTTTAGAACTTTCCATAACATATTAAATTTTGATAAGTTTCAATTGAAATTGAAATAATATAATAACATTTACATTGATTAATTATTTGATGCTGACAAAGAATAGTGATGGATTCTCTTTTCCTTTGACATCGTTTGAGGTACTTGCATACGCTCAAGGAAAAGAGGATGACGTACTTGCATACGCTCATAACTTGTTGGACGGTCAGCTAATTAGTTGTTCTCTTCCTCAGTTCTTACGGTAGCTAGGTGTAGCTTTTCCGTAAACAATTAAAATTTCTATTAGAAGATTCTTCTTCTTCCTCTTTATCATTATTTTTTATTTTTTAAACATTTTTTATTGCCTTGATATGAGAGAGATGTGAGTTTTTACAAATACTTGTTTGGGATAGTTTTAAGTTTCAACTTCAACCCTATCTATTGGTAGTTAGGAGTACTATATAGTTAGTGCAAGTTTTTAGAGTTTTACCTTTTCTTTTAAGAACAAAATGAGAACTATCATATAATATATATATATATATATATATTTAAATTTTATTATATATATATATATAAAATTTAAATCTATGTCCCACCAAAAAAAAACATTAATCTATGTATATTATATGAAAGTTCTCATTTTGTATAAGTACAAAATGAGAACTATCATATAATATACATAGATTTAAATTTTAATATTTATATATATAATAAAAGTCAAGTCTATGTCCCATAAAAATAAAAAATAAAATAAAATAATCTATGTATATTATATGAAAGTTCTCATTTTGTACTAAAACTTTAAAAACGTGTACTAACTTTTAAAAAAAAAAAAAATCTATGTATATTATATATATACACACACCAATTAATTGAATACACATCAATTGAATTAACAGAACCTCACCCATATAATATTCGTTTTAAAAAATATAAATGGTTTCAAATGAATCTGGCCCGTTGATGACACCAACAGTTTTGAACCTCTTATTTAAACCAAGAATGCAAGAAGTATGTATATAATTATGAGATTAAATTCTATAAGGATGTGGTATAAAACCCAGGTTTTATCCTTGTAATTCCAATATGTCACATCATCATATTACATACGAATCTTATCACATGCGTTTTGTGTATGCAATGAGGTTCTTTTTTTTTTTTTTTTTGTCTAGTGTCATAATTTTTCATTCATTTCAATTTTTAGATTATGACACAACCAAAAAAAAAAAAAAAACCTTAAAGCTCTCATTTAGAGAGATTAATCTATTTAGACTGTTTTTCAAAGTATGGATTGAGAATTTTTTTTTTTTTTTATCAAATTTTTAGATAAGTTTGTTTTGAAAACATGGATTAGTAGGAGAGCATCCTATTTTATATACATTTTAAGTGGAGTTTAAGATATATTTTTACCAGGTTGTCCCTAAGTTTTGTCCTTGCTTAACCTAGAGTCTAAGGGTATTTCTGAATCATATAAAAGTCTAGTTCAAATAGGGGAATCTTCTTATATAGTATAGATTAAAGAATAGGCACAACCACACTCAATCAATTTTTCTCCCGTCCAATTGGCTATGGCGAATATCACATTCAATAATCTTTTTCTTTCTCTTCATGTCATCCAACCGCCGTTGAACCTCAGAGCATTCGGACTACTGATTTGCAAGCATCATCAGTATTAAGCATGATTTTTACAAGGTTGGAAAAGAAAAAACCACAAGCTATTCAAAGATAATGTATTAGCTTCCATCTAGTGTACCCATGAGCAGTGATAAAGTCAGAATTTCGAGTAGGGAAGGAAGGGAGGCAAAGTATAAAACTGATGATTTGTTGTCAATTATTTTATTTTATTTTTGTAATAAATTTTTGTAAATTTTTTTTTGAGCTGATAATATGTGGTTGTTTGGGTTGATCTGTGAAGGATAGTCAACTTTTATTTTCTTTATGCCCAATTCAAATTAGACTGTAATATATATACAATTTTTTTTCCCTCAACTCACGGGACCAAGGCCCTCATGGACCCTAGTGTGGCTCCGTCCCTGCCCATGAGTTCTTAAAACATACTTGTCCTGTTACGAGAGAAAAATTAAAAAGGAAAAGCATTTCTCTCACACTCTATACTGATGAGGAGATCAAGCATTGATCAGATACATATTTTAATGTAAACCTCTCAAATCTCTCTCAGACATTTGAGTCATGTCTGACTTTCTCAGAGAGAGAGAGTCAGATATGTGTGTGTCTATATATATATATATATATATATATATTCCCTTTTTTTGCTGCAAACTTTCTTGGAGTGTATAAAGATACTCTGTCGCCAACTCGCCATCTTTCCAAGCCATCCATAACAATATAAACGCATGCCATGACGTTTATATTAGATTTGATGTATGCATGAACTCATGTTCATTTTTCATTTTTCTTACACCAAGTGAATTGTTGAGGGAAAATTTTAACTTAGGTTTTCCCAAAAGAAAGATCAGGAGGGATAAAGATTTAAAATTATTTATAGGTGTAAATCATAGATGTTCATTATTATATGATAGAAGGGAGTATTGCTTCCAAAATACTGAATTATTATCCCTAAACCACGAAGTTTTTATCATATTTAAATAACACTTAAATTTTTATTAAAAACCCCTATAATATCACTTATTTAAAATATTTAGTACAAATTTTGTTTTTCAATGCCAATCAATTTTATTAATGAGTATCTTAAAAATATAAGTTAAGGTATATTTGATATTTTATTTAAAAATAAAAAAACTCAAGTTTATAAAAATAAAGATATAGTAATTTTGTTTAAAGGGTGTGGAGTTGTTAAAGATTTATTTATAAACATATTGAGATAAAGTAATTGAAGTAGTTTTTGATACAAAAATAGTTTTGAATAGGGGATATGAACCCTAGATATTTCTGTTGAACTATGAGTTTAGCATTCACTGAAGCAATTGAACTTGAAAGTGAATTGATTATGTATGTGCGTGCATTAATTAACTAACCCGGAGGTACAATTGATTTAATCTTGTGAAATGTACTTAGGTTGATTATATATATTATGTTCTTTTTATATATATTCTTAATCAAATTGGGATGTTCGTCCTTATTAATTTTTTTAAGTTAAATATGAATCCCTAATTTGTTAGGATGTTAAATTTTTATAGGTTTTAGTTGTACTCGAGGAGTCACGAAATAAATAAAATGATTCAGATAATGACCCACTTAACTAATACTGTTGTGAGTGTTATTTCTGGATTGTAAGGAAAATGACATATTTTAATTTGGACGCTAATAAGTCCAAGTTTTGTATGTTTCTCATAAAATAAAATAAAAAATAAAAAATAAAAAAACAAAACAAAAAAATCCAAGTTGTGTAATATTAATAAAAATGGCATTATTATTATTATTATTATTATTATTATTATTATTATTATTATTATTATTATTATTATGGGGATAAAAGAACTGAGTAGAAGTATTGGGCTGTGGGTCATGCCTGAGGATATAAGGGAGCTCGAGGATGGTCGAACAATAAAACAAGTATGTGGCTTAATGGGTCGAGGACAATGACAGATAATAACGAACAAGTGGTGCCTCCCAAGGAGTCAAACTTCTTCAGGAAGCGTTGTGGAAGATTGGAACCCAACTGCCTAGAGAATATCATGCAAAAGGCAACCATACTTCTGAGGATAAGTTTCAAAGAAATGAGTTAATACTAAACTAAGAAACATTTGAGAAGAATGTTGCTACCGCCACATTAAATGTTCCGCACCTAACCAATTGGCCACATTTATGTGGAAATGATGTCTGGATAGTGATGTTTAGTCTTATGGCTACATACAAAGTTTCCAAGAGGGTTCTGATGGGACAAGCATTCGAGAGATCACCTACATAATCAACAAGTGGAAGGTCGAAATCGAAAAGAGTAAGACTATATAAGGGAATGGACTCCATGAAAAATGGAGCATGTAATCTCTGAGAAAAAAGAACAAACACCTTGTACTTAGAAAAAGCTTGAGTCAATATAAGAACAACCCATCCTCAGACTTGATCAAGGAGTGTCATTCTCACATTGTGGTGTTTTTCTAATTGGTTTAACCCTTTTTAATTAAGACCCATATTTGATTTGCTGAAATGTTCTCTCTTGTAAGATCCACTCTCTAACAAATACATTATGTTGGGCTAATTGGGCCATCTTCAGCTGTTCATAAGTTGGAGGTCTAAAAATCCAGTCTATACAATTATTATTATTATTATTATTATTATTATTATTATTATTATACACACACAACCATCTTAACATAAATTAAATACAATATTGGTGACTCCTCTCTGTCATGATCTATAATTTTAATAATTCATGTTAGTGAAAATTGTAGCGAGTGATATACATGTAAAAACTTAATATAAGAATATTCTTTGAAGGGTAGACATAATTTATAGACATGATCAGGGCCTGCACACTGTGAACAAAAGAAGTGACTTGTGAGTGTGTTTCAAGTGTATTTGAAATTTGAATACATATCTTGTACGTATGTCTTGATACATGTTGATCAAACGAGAATCACAATACATGCCACTTATCTTGATGGATTAAGAATCATGTTGATAGAATCTAGATCCAGCACAATCCATGTCCAAGATTCTAGGGTTTCGTGCCTCCAAAGTCAAGCTATAAAAGAAAACCTGAAGGATGCTGAAAAGAAAATTTTGAGAGCCGTAGACTACACAACTAGGGTTAGTGTTAACCAATCTTTCTCAAAGCATCATCTAGATATCAAGTTGAAGATTACTGAAGATCCGATAATCCAATTGAATTTGTTGCATCCAGTACACAAACAAGATGTTGGAGAGAATTTTTAATAGGGTTCTTGAAGACATGAACAAGTGTTCATATTCGATAATTACTATAGATGGAAGAGTCCAAGGAGTTCGAGTTGTGTGGGGTCACATTAATAAGTACTACATTAGGTAGTGATAAATTTAGAGTTAAATCTATTGTAAAACTTCCATTTTATGTTAATAGTTTTGTTTTTCTTTGTAGTTGGTTGTTGAGCCATCAGAGAGCTTTTCTCTCTTGGTCACCGTATCGCTTGTATCATTTATTTATGTTGCTTATTATCTGTGATATGGAGCGCATTGTTTAATCAAGATTGGAATCATATGAACATAATTGATTAATTAATTCAACTCAGTTTAAAATTTGTTAGGCACAATCAAGGTCTGAATTTGTCCCAAAAAAATAGAATAACATTATATAAATATTGTCTTATAATAATATTGCGAAAAAAAGGCCTTTTAGATGGACAAAATAAATTTAAGATTACTCTATTGGCCAAGAGAATATTTGTTTCACAATGTAAAAATTTTAATCAATGAAATTTTTTTTTTTAAATATTATTTATTTGAATGATGTTCACTTTGATCATGCATTTTACTCTATTTGCGATAGTTTTAGAGTGTAAAAATTTCTGCTAAGTGCCTTATAACTCAACTGACTCTTCTTAATATTTTTAATGAAGACATTTAGGGTTCAAAATTAAAATCCAAATCAATAATTTTCCAAACAAATTCATTAATAAATCAAATGTTCATTATCTAGCTAATTGCCACCACTTTTTTTTTTTTTAAGAAACGTGCCTATCATCTTATTGAAAATAACCTAGAAAATCAGCTAATACAAGATTATTAATATCTGGAGGAACAGACTTCATCCAGACTAAAAAATAAAAAGAAAACTTAGCTCTTCTAACTAAAGCATGAGTTACCCCATTGCCTTACCTATAAGTACGAGCAAAAGACCAACTCAAAAAGGAGTTTATAAAGGACATATTGTCTTTTATCAAGTGATCAAAAGTGAAGTTAAACATATCACCTCTCTGTAGGGCATTTATGACAATCTCCAAGTCGCCTTCAAAAATAGACTTACCAATACCAAATTCTTGAGTAAATAGTACTACTCTTCTTGCTGCCAACATTTCCAAAGTAACCACTGAGGAGGGTTTTTGTATTTTTTCAGAGAGAGAGGCCATAACTTCACCTTGATGATTGCAAACCACAACTCCAATACCAGCTTCCCCTTCCTCCTCAAACAAAGCACCATTAGAAAATAGGGAGTGTTGGTGCAAACACAATGATAATGGAAACAACACAATGAGAAACTGAATAGTACTTCTAAATATTATTAATCAATGAGAAAAATTACACAACACTATTTGGACTGAGGCGCGGTACTCGCTCTCTTTAAGAAGATTCAAGTCCTTGGTTGGCTAAACTTTGTAACCGGTGCAGACCTTCTCTGACTTGTCTCCCCCAAGATACAACAACTCAACAAATGTTGTATGGCTAGAACAGCTTCTACACAAAGTGTTCAAGTCCAAAGCTCCACCAAAAGAACACTTTTCTTTCGAAATCTCTCAAGTATTTAGGAATATTATTGAATTCACTCTCTCACACAATACTCTTTGCTTTTAACTATTTTCTTCATTCACTCTTGATATGAAATTAGTCCATAGCATAACTGTATATATAGTCTTCCAACACTTCACATAACCTACATGTTATTTATTAATTTAGAAAACTTCTCTTAATTTATTTAATCTAACTTACATACAAGTAACTCTTTCTTTAACAAATTATAACTCATCTCTTTATTCATCTTCAGTTATTTTGAGTTTCAACATATTTAATTTAAAATGTACTAACAGGGAGTCTTCTTCCAAGGAAATTCAATAGTATAATCCAAAGCTCATTAGAAAAAAATTAGATAAATATTGATAATATTGTTTAATCAATATTTAAATATAATATTAAAAAAAAGACACTACTTAAAGTTTTTACCTTAATTCTCAAAATACATGGAGCCGGTTCTGAACACATTCTCTCTAGAGTATTAAAGCCAATCAATATATATATATATATATATATATATATATGAGATGAGTTCAAGTTACACCTGGTGTAACTCCTTAAGAGTTACACCTTTTTTGCACCGTAAATTTTTAATAAATCCAACGGTTGAAAAAATAGCATTAAATGATTATTGTTTTTCACATTATTTACCTAATTAATAACAGATTTTCTCTATCTTCATTTACTACTTTCCATAGATCTCATTGGGAGTTGTTTAACTGCGTCCTTTTCTTCCTTTTTTTTCTTCTTTTTTATTTATTTATTTATTTTTTAATCTTTTACGCAATAAGGGTATTATCATCAAACAACCCGATTAAGTTATCCATATATTTACCAAACTCTCGTCTAAAGTATTACAGACTTACTATACACGGAGAAGTCCTATATCAAATTCAGAAATATGGAGACCTCACCAACGAGGTCCTCTCAAGACACCCAGACACAATAGCTACATACTTTTTGGTTTGCTCTTTCTCTTCCAACATAGAAACAACATTATTAACATCTTAATGGCTTCCTACGCACCATCATCTTCAAGGTTGTTGACCCGCTCACATTCATCAATCCATTCACTATATATATCTATGGGTTCAGTTAAAGCTGTTACAGTTGAAGATAGGGTGGATTTGAGATCAAAAAATAAAATAAAGAAGGGAGTAGGACAAGAGGAGTGTTTATGTAAAGAAAGCATCAGATCTTGTGGAATGTCAATCAATGAAAGAAGGTGGTAGAGTGTCAAAAGTGTGTTCTATAATAAAAATAATTTTCGTTACTAAGCTTGCAATTTTTTTTTGTTTTTGTTTTTTTTTAAGGAGGAAAGTGACACAGTTAAACAATGCCCAGTAAGGTCTATGGAAAGTAATAAATGAGGATAGAGAAAATCTGTTATTAATTAAGTAAATAAGGTGGAAATCCTCAATCATTTAATGCTATTTTTTCAACCATTGGATCTATTAGAAATCTACGGTACAAAAAAGGTGTAACTTTTAAGGAGTTACACCAGGTGTAACTTGAACCTATCTCTATATATATATATATATTGGATGAAAACTTAATCATCAATTCATCATAAAATAACTAGCATTTTCGTAATGCATATATTGTTTGTTACAATGTCTAGGGTTTATATCTATTTCAGAAACCATACCCTAATTCTTGATGACTCCTTAAATTAACCCATGAAATAAGGGACATTTAATATTGCAAGCAGCAAGATTGCCTCTAGGTCATGCTTATGCTCAACTCCAACAATATATAGTGTAAAGCTGTTCAATTATTTGATACCCAAAAAAAAAAAAAAAAAGACTTAGCGTGAAAAATTGACTAACAAAAAGAAGATAATAATTAGGAAAGCCTCTATGCCACTTTAGATGTCACATATGTCTCCTACTATAGCAACTTTGTGCATGCAGTAGTTCTAGCTTGCCATGGAGAAGCTAAAGGAAAATAAAAGAATATTATTTGAACAATCAGAGTACATTATGGGGCAGTACGAGTTGCACCCGTGCTACTTATTAAAGGTAGATGATAACCCGTTCACTGCCTTTATGTGAGTAGACAAGGATCGATATTTATGACAACGTATGCACTTATAAATGTTTGGAAATTAGGGTCTCTACCCTAATTAATGATCTCATGAAACCTAGAGTTGTTGTTGTTACCTTTTTTATATATAACTAGTCGCTAACCCGTGCGATGCACGGAATAATTTAATAAAATTACATATATGATTAGAAAATGAATAAAGAAAAAAAGAAAAATGCCTAATATATTTAAATTCAACTGCACTTAGTCATTTTTTTTCTCTCATTTGATGCTTTTGGTGTAGTTTACTTGTGATGATTGTGAAGCATTTGGCTATTTCCTTATTTTCTTTTAGAACAACAGAAGTTATGGGAGAAGTAAAATGAAGAATTTATGGATGAGGTTTTTGGTACTTCTATTTGCTAATTGTTGATAGATTTGTTGGTCTTTTGTTTTGCTAGAGCTGAATTTTATGTTTCCTGCAATGTTTGTCATTTATTAAAAATGTTTCAATAAAAATGTGCAAAATACATTCATACACTCAACTATCTAATTTTTTTCATAACTAACCTAGCACACATAGTAGAAGGGGACCATTTTTAGAAGATGATTTATTTAGTTTTTCTTCTGTTTGAAATAGCTAACTTATAGGTTTTTTTGATTACTGTAACAAACAAACAAAAAAAAAAAAAAAAAAAAGAAGAAGAAAAAAGCTATCTTCAGCCAAGAGTTTAAAGTAAAAATTGTGTGTGCTTTGTTTTAATTAACATTCGTATTCTTTTACTTATATAATCAAAAGTTTCAAATGTGTGTACTTTAATACACCATTGAACTTAAAGTGACTAACAATAATGCTAGTAGTGTGTATCTTGATTTGGCTAAATTTTGTTTCAAAGTTGGCAAAAAACTAAGAATTCCACAAATATAGAAAACTTAAATGATAGACAACACAAACCAAATTTGAAAAATAGGTACAATGAAACAAAACACAATTAGTGAAAACAGAAAATGCTCTAAACCAAAAACTGGTTTGAATTTCAAATGAGTAATTATAGAAGCATCAGTATGTAGATTTTCAATTTTCCTTTCTTTCTATATGTCTTTAGTACCAACCTTCATGACTCTTTTACAATTTTTTTTAGATATTGTTTTTCAATTCCTCTTGATTTTAAAGACACAACTATTGGATCTCAACAACATACCAATGCAAATATTAATTACTTAAAATTTAAAATAAATTATTTAAACATGATAAGTTACAATTCAAATTGAGTCTCATGAGTTTTTTAAATGTAAAGAGAACACTACATTATTTAGAAATTAGATGTATATAGACAAACAGTAAATGCTATACACACAAAAAAAAAAAAAAAAAAAAAAAAAATTCAGAAATTTATTTCAAGGGCAAACAAAAAAAAAAAAAATCTAACAAAAAAATTTGCCAAGCAGGAAAAAAATTCTAACCAAAAAAAAAGATTGAAAAACCAAATCCAAGAAATTGGAAAATTTTAATTGTAATTTAGCATACCTTTAATTATTTCTTCAAAGGTATTTATAATTTAAAATTGTAAAAGTGTCTTTAGCGTCAAGGTTAAAGGGTCTAAGAAATACCTTATTAATACCTTTGATGCTAATTTACAATTTAAAATTAGAAGAAATAATGATAGAAGAAGAAATACCTTTGACATTGAAGAACCTTTTTTTTCTTTATCATCAATAAAACGATAAGAGTATGACCATCGATTCCATTGTGATCAAGCAAACAATATAGCAAAAATAACCAAATGTCACTACGTTGCCAAACCATCTATATATTACTTCAAGATTTATATAACTATATAATATTATTGATCGACTTGAAGATGGGGTTCTCACCTCGATTTTGCGGCAAGCAAAGCCTTATGCCCTTAAACAAATTATGTTTTAGGGTTTTAAGAAGACCATAAAACACAAATTTTCTTTCACTTTAGAGAAGCTACTAATAACAAATACTACATGCATTGAAAAATATTTCCATAATTCAAGGTATCAAATAAAACTATCATAAATATTCGTAAAGCATATCAAATAAATTAAAGGCCTACAATGGAGTCTATAAAAACATCTGGTTGTTGAAAGATTCCAACTTTCTACAAAGTAAGCCTCAGATACAAAACAACTACATAGGATTCGGTGATTAATTAGCCTATCCCTACAGACAAGAGGTTTAAGCCTTGGTTTATTGTTGTAGGGAAGAGCCGTGCATGAGAAAGAGAGAGAGAGAAGAGCCGTACGTGTATGAGAGAATGAGAGAGAGAAGATAGAAGACAGAAGAGAGATTTTTGTTTGTAGATACTTGGTTTGGTGTGGTGACTTGGGACTGTTGCAAACTTTGCAGCAACCTTAAACCCTAAGAAGAAGAAGAAGAAAGACAAAACAGAAAACACTCTTCAGAAAGCTCGAAACAATAGGTGACTCCAAAAAACATCCGGTTGTTAAATAATACAAATATATATATATTTATATATATATATAAGACTTTGGATTGGGCTTGAAGTGTAGACTCAATAAAAGGAAAAAAAAATCTAAATTAAAAAGAAAAAGAAAATAGTGGTGACGTGGAAAATTGTGGGAGCTTCAGAGGTTTCGGTTATATATATATATATATATATTGATAATAAGAGAAATTCTAATGGGTGCCCTTAGGGCATTAGTTAACAATCCATTTTAGGAAAGTTTTTACGTCACTTTTATGAAAAATGAAAAAAGCTATCAAAACATTAATTGCTTTTTTTTTCTTTTTCCATAAAAACTTTCTTTAACTAAATTCTTAATCAATGCCTTAAGGGCACTCGTTAGCATAACCCTAATAATAATAATAAAATGTTATTGTTGTTACTTTTTTTTACAAGGACTTTGTTAATAGGTGTCAGCCAGCACCTGTTAATGAACTAGCTGTGGTTCATTTATGATCTATCACAAATCTCACTGCATAGGAAATTGGCCAAATTTTACTTTTCAGATGTAGTTTATCACAAAATTATTTAACTTTCTCCATTTAAACTAACACACATTTAATATATATTCAATTTTTTCCACATCTCTAAAAAAAACTTGAATAATTTATTTTAAATTTTATCAAATTAACGGGTGCTGTATAGCACCCATTAACAGCACCCTTTTTACAATAATAAAAAAGTTGGTGTTGTTGTTACTTTTTATATAATAATAATAATAATAATAATAATAATAATAAAGTTGTTTTTTTTTTTTTTAACATTTGCTCTAGGTTTTATTTTTAACATAATGGGTTCCATATCCGTCAACACAAAAAACTTATTAATGTCTTGGTCTAGTTGATGATAAAGAACTATCATCATTATTAGAAGCTATAAGTTGAAATTCTCTCTAAAAATAATGTTTCATTTTCAACACACGGCTGGTGGAAATTCAAAACTTTTATATGTACAGGCGAATTAAATTTGTACCTTTATCTTAGAAAATAATTCATTAACAATTCACTGTTTCTGTTTCATAGTACTATTTAGGGATGGCCATGGGTAGGGTATGGATCGGGTATACCCATACCCGACCCGAAAAGTTTACCCATGGATAACCGATTATTAATACCCGTTAATATCCATACCTAAATCTTATCCGAATATATTATCCATGGATATACATACCCTACCCGAAACCCATTTAATTTTTTTTTTTTATATATCTTTCACAAGTATTTCATGAAAAACCTTTTTTGCTCTTAAGTTCAAGATCAGTATCAATCATCTGCTTCTCCATATACGCATGAACTCACTTACCAATATCTAGAGACCCTGTTATGGCACAAGCTGAAATCACGCTAACAATCCCTTATCAGGTTCAACACCCATCTTCAGCATTTCTCTTAACAAATCCAAAGCCTCATTGACCAATCAAACCTTTGCATACCCACTTATCATCGCACAACACAGTCCAGAAAACCAAGTTCCTCTCAGAAATTTCATCAAACACTTTCTTAGCAAACCCAATGTCTTCACATTTTGCATAGAAATTCACCAATGCGGTCTGAACAAACGGGTTGGAGCCAAACCCAGATCACAAAATACACATACGAACCTACCGACCCTCTTGAGAAATAAAGGCTAAGGTAAACGAGTTTGGACAAGGGTACCCTCTTTTAACCAATCTTTTGAATTGATTAACGGGTTCCCTTGATGGCATTTGGATTTAGGAACAATCCCTAATCATGGAATTCGAAGAGAATATGTTTGGGTTTGGGATCTGAGAGAAACTCGGTGCTCATAATCGATGTCACCAAAGGGTGAAAGAGCACAGAAGGCTATGATTTTGGAGAAGGAGGCGAGCATGGATTTGGGTGAGGATCGCATGCTGGGGCATTATTGGATTCATCTGAATGTTTTTGTATGGTTGGATAACGCGGGAAACTTCACAACCACTTCTAACGATTGAGTTTGGGAGAGGCGGAGACTGGAGAGAGTGACGGTGAGGAGAGGCGGAGACTGGAGAGCTATGAGAGAGAGAAAGTGACAGTAAGGACTGAGGAGAGGCAGAGAGAGTGTGAGACTGAGTGACGGTGAGAGAGGTTTAGGTTTTTTTTTTTTTTTTTTAAGGGTCGGGTATGGATAATATCCATACCCTACCCGAACAATTCAGGTAATATCCATACCCTACCTGGTTAAGCTCTACCCATTAAGAACCGAGTATTACCCGAAACATTTGGATCGGGTAGGGTTGGATATCCATTACCAAATGGGTATGGCCATCCCTAGTACTATTGAAGTACATTTTTATGTTAAATTCAGTAAACATCGTTATATAAATTTAGAAAAACACACGATCAATAGTTAAACCTTAAATTGGCAGGGGCCCATAATTGGCAATAAAAGCTACCAACAAAGCCCCAACCAACAAATGAATTACAACTGAAAAAAAATTTTCAGGGTTCATAGTTTAACTATGCTTCCAAAAGTTCACTTAACTGAAACTCAGACACTATATATGTTCATTCAACTGAGATTGTAAAACTAGCAAACTGAATTTGATGACCTAACGTTTTAGGCCAAAATGGCAAAATGCTCATTTCTCACAAACTTTCTAACAAAATGTCCTCTATCTGAAACTATTTAAGGAAATACCCCTGTTTTGAAATTGCCCCCCATATCTTTAAATAGTTTCAAACCGGGGGCATTTTACTGGAAAGTTTGTGAGAAAAGGGTAAAACTCCATTTTGGCCTAACGTTTTATCCTAAATTTTCCGGCCAAAATGGGCTTTTACCCCTTTCTCACAAACTTTCCAACAAAATGCCCCTTATCTGAAACTAATTAGGGAAATACTCCTATTTTGAAACTCAATTTTCTAAAAATCGAGTTTCAAATGTAAAACTCGATTTTTGGAACATCAAGTTATAGCAAACGTGGACTTAGAATTTTTTTTGTTTTTTTTTGGGAACTCAAGTTCCATGTAAAGTACTCAAGTTCCACTTGAATTTTTTCAAGGAACTCAAGTTCCATGAACTCGAGTACTTCACATGGAACTCGAGTTCTAGAATTTTTTATTTTTTTTTTAATTTTCAATTCGCTATAACTCGATTGTCTAAAAATCGTGTTATAAATTAAAACTTTATTTTTAGAAAATCGAGTTTCAATATAGGGACATTTCCTTAAATAGTTTCAGATATGGGGCATTTTGCTGAAAAGTTTTGGCGAAATGGGCAAATGCCCATTTTCTCCTAAATTTTCCTATATTAGAAGGACCCATGTTGCATGATATTTTTTGGGAGAGGCATATGTTAAAAGTATGTGTCTCAATAGTTTAAACTTTTGGGACAATTGATAATTTAATATGGTATCAGAATAAGAAGTTTTAAGTACAATCGATAATTTAACAACATGCAACCACTCTAAACCTGTTGAGAGAGATTTAATTCCTTGACCCTAAACTGACAAAAAAAACCACTCCCTAGGAGTTTCTCTCTAATGATGTCTCTCTGTTTGCCTTACCTATGAGATTGTCCTTAAGTTTTAATACACTGTGCGTGTTGTTCATCCAAAGTACAGAAATCTCAAACCTCTGCCAATGATTTTATTGGTAGAAAATCTGTAGAGAGTTATTTAAAGTACCAAAATTCCAATTGATGCAAAGGAGTTCGTTCATGGAAGAAGTTCTATGGAAGGATTCAGAATCAAAAGTTATGGGACCAGGGTTGTTTGTCGAGGTTGCATAGAAAGCCCATTATACAAATATTTTTAGGTCTAGATTATTGTAATTGATTCTTCTGTAATGAATTTCCTATGGATTGTGTATTCCCTAATGCTTTTTATTTTGAAATTTTTTTTTTAAAAAAAGTTTCTATTTCATCACCAATTTCATGTGTGCTTTTTATTACTTTGATTTATTATTTTTGGATTTTGGAGACTTATTATGGGGCCATTTTTTTTTTTCACCAGCTCCGATCCACTCTTCTTTTTTTCTATAATTTATTAAAATTTGATTAAAAAATATATCATACATTAAATTAAAACTCATAAAACACCAAAAATCAAGTTTTAACATTACAAAACCATTTAAAAGCATAACAATATACCAAGAGTCTTGTAATTCAATTGGCATCTCTTGGATTTTTCCAAAGAAGACATCTCAAATTCAAATCCTCTTCCTTACTATCAAATTTCTTTAAAAAAAAACAAAACAAAACAATTCAAGTAAGTTAAATCTTATACATAAAAATATAAATTTAAAATATAACACCAATATGACATCATAAATTTAAATTCAATATACATGTCTGTGTGTCTTACAAAATAAAACCTTTAAAGAATTTATAAAAATATCTTTGATTTTTATATACAAATGAGGTCGGGTCCCCAATCCTTGTCCCTACCTTAAACCTAATTTGGGCAGTCCATCTCATTTAATATGTGAGACGGGTAAAACCTGCCCCATTTGGGGTATGAGGGGTGGATTTAAATTTCCCTTCCTATTAATTGTTTATGATAACTACAAATTAATCCGTCAAATTTTTTTTTTTTTTAACCTGATATTGAAATTATACTTTAACATAATCTAAATGTGTAGGTGTGAAACTCTCTGTTGAAAATTTGAACCCTGAACCCTAACCTTTACCCTCTCTACCCTACAAGAACTTATAGTTGTGATATGATCATCACGCCAAGGGTGAGCGCTAAGAAAATCTTAGATTCTAAATCAAAATTTTCTGTAAGAAAATATCAAGATAAGTGCTTTTTTTTGTTTTTTCCTCGTATGATGTCATTTGGCTATATATTAAACTCTAAAAAGATTTTCATGTCTGTGCTAACCCAAAATTATTTGAAGGAGTGATGAGCTTCCTCATTGTGTGGTATAGATCTGTTTCACTTGATTTACTACTTGGTGGACTTAACTGTAGTATAGCAGATATTCTTCAAAAAGAGCAGCTGTGATTATTATCCATTTGACACGATGATACGAAATTTCGTTCTACCATCAATATGACCACCAGAAATATCATTAGTGGATTGATTACATATCCCTTTCTCTCTCATAAAATGAGTGAGGCTATTGTCGAAATAGGTCATGAGTGGCTCTCCGAGCTATCAAAAATATTAGTTGGTATTAGCAGGAACCCAATTGGGAAAATGGACTGATGACAAGGAGACCCCCTCGAATCAAACTTAGATCCCCAGATATATACATGAATTAAAGTGGGTTAGAACTGTCATTGAAAATTGGAATTAATCACTTTCTTGAAATTTTTTTTTTTTGAATAAAATAGGGGTCTCTCAATATAGATTTATAGATCTCACATCATGTGATGTCAATAAATAATATCACATGTACCATCGGGGTCTTGCTAGGGCCAATCTCACTCTTGATCAGAAATATCATTAGGTCTATGACTGATAATCTTGTGAAATTTAGAAGGAAATAAAGACTAATGAAGCCACATTATTACATTCTCGAATTAACTCAACATTTTTTTTTTTTTTTTTGGTCTTTTTAACCATTGAAAAATATTAACTATAGTATGGTAGAGCTAGTGTGGGTGGAACTTAACCTCATTGGCTCAACCCATTTTCGAAAGTTGTTTCCCTTGGTTTTCTACCCCTTACCAAGAGTAGTATCCCTTGGTCTTATCTATAGAAAGGGCCCAAAGGGGGAATGACTATTTTTTCACATACCCTCTTCTTTCTTTCTTCTTCTTATTATTATTTATCGTGGCGTTGTAGAGAACATCAAACACACAAACGAAGATTACTTTCTTTCCCATCAATTTCCATTAGTGCATGTAGATTTTGGATATAATGTGTTCTGTTCATAAAACAAACACTATTGTGTGAATCTCATCAATATTCTATTCGTGTGAGGCAATACAACGTAGTGTAGAAAATTTACGAGGATCCTTATTGTTTGTAAGTTTGAATAAATAAAAAGTACGCGAAAAAGGATATTTTTTTTTTCCTTTTGAGTGGATAAAAGTGGAAACTCAAATATCAAAATTGATTCTAAAAAATATTATGGGTTTGAGAAAGATCTCCAACTAGATAAAAAGAATGAAGGAAACCCAAAAAATAATCCTAAGAATTTACCTGGTTTGATCTAATAGCTTGCCTCCACAGACAATGAAGTGAAAATTTTACTAAAAATTTTGGGAAAATACAAAGATAGAGTGAAGACACTCACATAACCCAAAACACCAATACACCCAAAAAAAAAAAAAAATTTGTTATCCTTCACAAATACAATGATAAGGCCTGCACCTAAAACAAAAGGAAAATTTTATTTATATTTGCACAATACCCTAAAAGAGATTTCTCTCTAACTCCAGCCAACAAGCCAATACAAAGCCAAACCAAATAACAAATTACCACACCACTTACAAATTACTCAAATCAAATATAAATTGTTGTCGCACCACTGAAAGAAAGCTTCTCACAAAATAATTTGCGGCACAAAACAAAGCAAAGCAAAGCGACACTCTTAAACAAAACAAAACAAAGCCTCATAACCAATTATGGCATGGTAAGAGTTTCTATTTTACGAAAATGTTAAAGTCACAAACTATTTTACAAATTGTTTATTAAAGATTAAAGAATTGTGATTGTAAAAAATGTTGTAAAAAATTTGTGATTGTAGCAATGTTCTTTCTAAAATTAAAGATTGAAAGTTACAACACAAGTCACTATCTCTCCGTTAACAAATTGAAACTCTTACACATTTTCTTTTACCAACCCACTTCTATCTAAATAAATAACATAATTATTACTTTATTTATCAAATAAAATTAAAATGCACCAACATCTTTCAATTTAATTCATTACCCTTTTGCTCAAAGACCCTGATCATAAGGTCATATCAAGAAAATCATCAAATTGAAAGGACTGTTTAGTGTTTAAATCTGTTAAATCAGCTTCTTAATTTTGCTGTTCTTGCAATCGTTTTGTTGGTGGTGGGAATGGCGGTAGATGGTGCTATAATGGACCCTCAAAGTTTTTCATTCTCTCCCCAGGGAAATTAAAGTGGTTTTTTCCATATCTGGGAAGGATTCTGCTCAAGGATGAGAGGGCTGTTCTTATGGATTTGAACTGTGTAAAGCAATGATCCATCTTTTGATATGCATGGCAATAGCTCAACTGCAAGTCTAGTCTTGTCTTTGTAGTTGGGTGGCATGAGGGGACCCCTACGAGCACTTTAACTGAATTATATTGAAGCACCTAAGAGGAGTGTGCGAGTGAATAGTTTTACTTGGGGTGCTGTAAAGGCCCACAAGTCATTTATAGATGACGAACACAACTACTTCTCTCAGTCCCTTTTCAAGGGTCAGCAGGAGCAGGGAGATTGAACTATTTATCATCCTTTTATCAACTTTGTCCTCTTGTCACAGCTTCGGAGTTCTTTCTTCTACAAGCATTTTGGTGGAGTTTGTTAAACAGAAAGAGGATTTTCCGAATGACGTAACGAGAGAAAGTGGAATAAACGTTTACATGGTTCGGTCTGACAGTACATACTTTCAATGCAAAACCCTAATATATTCTACCAAAAATAATTGGTTCCAATAAATTTTAGCTAGTTTAGCAATAAAGAAGAGAAAAAAAAGTTCTGCTTTAGGATTTATGTTCAAACTTGATTTGATTTGTTCATATATAGCTAATTAGTAGCTGGTTGCAAATTAATTTTCTTTAAGATGGGAATCGGATTTACAATCTTTCTTTGGAAATCCGTACGTCAAGATCAACTAGCTTTGCAGCGGCTAAGTCCAGGCCTAAGTGCAAGAAAGAAAACTAGGCGACTAAACCTAGTTGGAAATGCGCACTTCAACTAATTGCAATCACCAAACTTGTGGTTGGGAGACAACTTGTAGCTTGTATTAAGAAAACACCATTACTTCATTACATACAGCACAAATCCATATAAGTACTGCAATATGCAGTATATGTGCGTCAAGAGGTAAACACACGTTGAGAGTTTCCCATTTAGACCCTGATTTTACGGCTTATGTCAATTTTAAGTTAATTATAAATTTAATTCCAATTGTTTAATTTATTAGCCAATCAATACGTGCATGGATAAACAATCAAAAGAAGCAAATCACAGTCACAATACAAGCCCCCCAAACTCTCTGATGCCAATAGCACCAACCAATGTACTAAAAAGAATAGTCGCAATACATATTACTTACAAAACCCTCCACGCTAATAATGGCTATGTACTCAAGCCTCCTTGCTCCTTCTAGCAACTAATTACATGAATCTTTTCTCCTTACTAGTCACCGGTTCCATCATCCATGACTTGAGCCACCAATTGTAAAACCAAGTTTCCTTGGCCACTCCAAGGCCTCTTAGAGATTTTGGGATTGTTCCCCAACACCAAACAACAAAAAGAATTTTGAAGTATTCTACGTGTGTATTGATTTAATCTCGTCTTATGTGTTAGGTTCTAAGACTTTAAAAACTAAATGTATTAGAACTTCAATTTGTAATATGTTAGCAAATTATGATCAAAATTTAGAGTCTAGATTTAAGCTATTCAAAGTGTGTTTATTTGTAAAGTTGGAATCAAATGATTGCAGGATTTATTGGACTAAATCTGCAAGACTCGATCGATTGAACCTCGTGCAGATTTTTTTTTGGCAAAATTTCCAACTTAGCCCAAGCTCGGTTTGACGTGTCAGGATTTATTGGACTAAATTTGCAAGGCTCGATCAATCAAAAATTAGACTCGATCGATCGAACCTCGTGCAGATTATTTTTTTTGCAAAGTTTCCAACTTAGCCCAAGTCCGGTTTGACGTGTAGGGTTTTATGTTTTACTCCAAGTATAAAAGAAAAAAACTCTAACTACGTTTTAGAGGTCTTTAATGTGCTGTGTGTTGAATCTCTTGTGAGATCTAGAGGTGTTTACCTTCATACACACTTAGGGTTATCAAGATCAAGATTATGTCAAGAACTTGTTGATCGCTTCAGTTGCTACATAAAGAATTTAAAGAAGATCTGAAACCTTTAAGTAGAGTCTCAAAGTCACAAATAGGAGTACTCGTGGTTGCAGTGGATCAAGGAAAGAAGTAGTCTGTGAACTCGGAGTTATCACGTAGTCGTGGTAGTAAGTTTTCTACACGAGGTAGCAATAAGATGTTAGTGGTCTAAGTTCTATTGTAAAAACTTCAATTCTTTCATAATGGATCTGTTTTACCTTGAGGATAGTTAGATTAAATCCTCCCCAGATTTTTTACCGGTTTGATTTCCCTAGGTTATTATATCATGTATTCTTTATATTTCCACATTATTTACATGATATGATTTGATTGTGTTAACCTAGATCTAAATAATTTATCTAAGTAATCACTTGGCTAAATAACTAGGTTAAACAACTTGTGTTTTAAGAGGTTTAAAAACGTACAAGTGGTATCAGAGCAAGTTAGCTCTTATATTTAGATCCTTTGATCTAAGAGTTGATCCTTGACCCCTATTATCATGGAACACAGTCACTCTCTTATGACCCCACCTCACTTTGATGAGAACAACTATGCCTACTAGAAAGTAAGAATGAAAGTATTCCTGAAATCTATTAATGAGAGAGTTTGGAATTCCATTGAATGCGGATGGAAGAAACCGACTACTCATGTAAGCGAGTGGTCAACTTCTCAAAAAAAGGCAGCCTCTTTTAATAGCAAAGTCATGAATGCTATTTTTAATGCCGTTTCTATAGAGGAATTCAAGAAAATCTCAAATGTTGAGGTTGCTCATACTGCATGGAATATTCTCCAAAGTGTGCATAAAGACACAAAAGCAGTTAAGATTAACAAACTGCAGCAGTTAACTACTAGATTTGAAAGTACTAGAATGTCTGATGATGAGTGTTTTGATGAATTCTATGCTAAACTGAATGATATTATTAACTCTGCTTATAATTTGGGTGAAATTTATGATCAACCTAAGATTGTTAGGAAGATACTTAAATCCTTGACTAAGGACTTTAGACCCAAAGTAACTATCATTACTGAAAGCAAGGATGTAGACTCCATCCCTATTGATGAGCTTGTAGGATCTCTCCAGTCCTATGAGCTAGACCTACCTAAGACAAACAAATCCAAATCAATGGCTCTTAAGTCAGTTGATGATGTTGATGGTAATGGATTTAATTATGAACTCTCTTCTACAGAGATTGCTTATCTTACCAAAAACTTTAGAAACTCTCTTAGGAAAAAAAAAAAAAAAAAAAAAAAAAAAAAAGGTAAAAACAATGCTGAACCTAGAAATTTTAAGATGAATGAATCCACTAAAGTGAACAATACTGATAAATCTAAAGAAAAAGTAGGTCAAACCTCTAATAATTCCTTGGGTCAACAATATTTTGGTTGTCAAAGGTATGGTCATGTGAAATCAAAATGTCCTACCTTCTTGAGATCAAAGGGTAAAACTATGGCTGAAACCCTTAGTGATGATGAAGTTTCTGATCATGAGTCTGGTAGTGATGAGGATGGAAATTTCATTACTTTCATAGCTACTGCTATAGTTGATGAAAGTGTTGTGGTTGATGAGAACCCTTCTGATGGGGAACTCTCTAAGAATGCCAATTTGCAAGAAGCCTATAATAAGTTTTGCAAAATTGCTGCAAAGGATGCTATGAATGTTGACTTAAGCTTAAAGAAATTTGCTTCTCTTGAACTCAATAAGAAAAATTTGCTGTTGAAATTGTTTGATGCTAATGAATTGATTAATAAGATGAAGACTGAAAACATGGTATTGCTTGATAAAGTTAAGAATTTGAAACTAAAATTATCTGTTGCTAGAGAACAAATAAATAGGTCTGCTAGTCCTAAACTTGATCACATATTGAGTATTCAGAAGTCTCCCTTAGACAAAACTGGTCTAGGTTTTGAAGATAGCATCTCTGTATCTGAAACTCATTCCACAAATTTTGTTTCTTCTTCTGAGCCCCCTAAGAGTGAGATTGTCCAACCAGTATAAGTTACACCACCTCCTAGGAAGATTAAGGTTGATCTTAAAGAATCTAAGCCTAAGAATCCTACCCTCCCTAAGGATAAGTTGCATGATAGACTTTTATGAGTTTGTCATTTTTGTGGAAAAACTGGGCATATACATCCAAACTGTTTCAAGTTGCAAGCTGCAAAGTAAGCAAATAAACCAAAAGTACCCGTGCCTCATGCATAAGATCCTATGGTACTTATTGGTAAGTTGGTAAAAGTGTTAAACCTTTATACCAATCCTAGAGTTGCTCATCATTCTAATATGAATAATAACTCCAATGCAAGAGTTGCACTTAAAAGGTTTTGGATGCAAAATGCTCAATCTAATTGAGTCTTTCTGACATGATCCTTGTGCTTCATCTCTATATTCTTTATGACCATTCTCCTTTTGCTGTTTTGTTTTTTTTTTTTTTTTTTTTTTTAGAATTTGCATTGCATAACATTCATGCATTTCATGATAGATTGTTTTTGTTATTCCTTTTTTAAAAAAATTAAAAATAAAAATTAAAAAGGGAAAGAAGGAAAAATGTGTTTTGCATTATTTCTCTTAGACTTGTAATCTAGGCTGACCATATTATCTTTACATAATATGCTTGTGTACCTTATTTAGCTTGAATGAGCTTAAATTTACTGTACTTTGCTAGTTTTGGCTATGTAGTACATGTTGTATGGGAATTGTTTATAGTTTTTAATCACATGATCTTCATTTTGAAGCCACATGCTTTTGATTGTAAGGACTAAAAAATCATAAGAGAAAGGTATAAATAACCATCTCACCACTATTTACTAGCCAATCACGAACACCTTAGTGTATATCATAAGATTTTGTGCTCGAGAAAGTGTAGCACATGCACAAAAAAAACATAAGGTGTACCCTCGGATTAATGCCAAATTGCACACACTACACAAGTTATTCTTTGCTAAACTTAGTACATGATATTGTGTGTGAATTTGGTTTGGCCATCCAAGATTATATATTCCTTGATTTTAATGCATAATATGTTTAATGTTTGTGTTTTTTAGGATAATTTGATTAAAAAAAACTTCTTGTTGGAAGATCTAGGTTGCATTCAAATGTTTTCGAAAAGCTTTTAATCTCATACTCATGCATCTCATTCATGAAACATTATGCTTTGAGGAGTTCCTGCATTAAATTGCTCTGTTCTTCAAAATTTTGAGTTTCCCAAATTTTCAACCGATCGAAGCTGTTGCTCAACCGATCAAAAATGCAATAAAAATTTAGGTTTGAATCTGCCTGACTTGATCGGTGCTCGATTGATGTTGGATAGATCGAATTTGTTTTTCAATCAATCGAGGCTTATTTTCGACCGATCAAAATTTGGTTAGAAGGTGTTTTAAAAAATCTTTTCTCACGTGTTCTTCATACTTTTTCAAACTTTTCAAACACTTTTTCACTGTTCTTCTTTGACCGATCCAATCTAAACCCTTTTTGTCATTTTCTTCCTCAAATTTCTCAAGGGTTTTTGTCCTCAAGTGCAGGTAAGACCTAATTACCCCTTCTTTTTCATTAAAATCACAATTTTCATGCATTTTTATTGAAAATTTCGAACCTAGGGATTTTGGGATTTTTATTCAAATCAGTTGTTTTTAATCAATTTTGTTTAATAGGTTTTCATTCTTGGATGTTATTAACATGTTTCCCATGCATTAATTTGATTAATTTTGTGATTTGAGAAAATTTTGAAATTCTAGGGCTTGAAACTTTGTGAAATTGGGGATTTTGTTCAATTTGGCTAAAATTGATGAGATTGACTTGTGTTATTGGTTGATTATGTCATTATATGATGTTATCTAACTAGTGTGATGATAAACTGATCAATTTGTTAGGATTTTTGAAATTTGGTTTTTCAAAATTTCGGGTTTTTGGTCTAAAACTATATGTTCAAGTCAATTGATGGTTTATGAAGTAAAATTGAACAAATTTCAATGCATTAGAGCCTGCATCATTCGTGCATTCATTACATGCATCATATAGATTGTTATTCATTGATATTTTTGTGCTCTAACCCTCTCTAATGTAGTCTACCCTTGGTTCTTTTTTTTCTTTTTCTTTTTTCAACTCTTAGCATCATGGTTAGAAAGACTAGAGCAAAGAAAACCATCACCCCCTCTACCCCTATTTTCCAAAGTGATAGGTTTCTAACCCCAAAAAACCAAGAAACCTATGAGAATCTAAATGTTTATAGAAAGGAGTGGGCTGAGTGTAAAGTAACTCTAGATGAGGTTGATCTAGAGATATGTAGGAGTTTTGATCGTAGGGGTTGGTTGCCTCTTTTAGATGTAGATCATCCTCCTCCGGCTGTTTTGATTAGAGAGTTCTACTTGAACCTCTCTATCCACTCCGATGATTCCAACATCCAGCATGTGACGAGTTGGATATGGGGTGAAGTACTCCTAAGGTAGTGGCCTCTACTCTTCATGTACCTTTGGTACAGCAACTTGTTTATCCTTACACCGAGGTCCCTCCTCTCGATGACATTATGTCTTACATCACTAGTACTTCCATTCAGTGGGGTACTAATCCTCGTGTCACCTCTCATGAACTTATTGAACTCAACTATTTGTTTTTCCGAATTTCTTGTCATTCTATTTGGCCTATCTCTATCTCTCACTTGCACACCATTCCTATTGAGAGATGTGCATTTTTGTATGCTCTTGTCACCGATTCTCCTATGAGTTTTCCTACTCTTTTCATTCAATCACTTGTTGAGGTTCATAGGAGTAGTTCGAAAGGGCATGGTCTTTTCTTTCCTGTTTTCATTCATAGGATTTTGTTAGATTTGGGTTTAGAGGACTTTCTTGCTTAGGCAAAAAAGTCCAGAGTTAAGTCTGGACTTTCTTGCCACCTTCCTTAGGCAAAGAGCAGCTCAGATGAAAGCTAGCTCTAAACGCCCCAGATTTGAGTCTTCCACAGGTGATGCATCTCGGCCTCCTCGATCTGGTGATCCTTCTATTGAGGAGTTTGTTAATCCTACCGCCGCTATTGATCCTCCACCTTCTTCTTTGAGCAATGCTTCTCTACGGAGTATGCTAGACACTGTCATGATTGTTCAGGTGGCGCATGGACAAATTTTGGTGGATGTGCTTGCGGAGCTTCAAGCTTTACGTGTTGATTTGGCAAGTGTTAACGGTCTCCTCCACCACCTCCTTTTGATGATGAGCCTTGATTACCCTTTAGCACTTCATCACAAAAAGGGGGAGTACATATTGTGCATGGGGATAGGGGGAGTTTTTTGTTTTGGGGTACATAGATTATATCTAGTAGCTTCTTGATGTACTTCATTTTATTTTGGCTCATGATGTATTTTAGGAATTAAATGTATTAAAACTTCAATTTGTAATGTGTTGGCAAACCATAATCAAAATTTAGAGTCTAGATTTAGGTTGCTCAAAGTGTGTTTATCTGTAAAATTGGAATCAAGTGATTGCAGGATTTATTAGACTAAATCTGCAAGGCTCGATCGATTGAAAATTAGACTCAATCGATAGAACCTCGTGCAGATTATTTTTTTTCTACAGAATTTCTAACTCAGCCCAAGCCCGATTTGACGTGTAGGGTTTTATGTTTTACTTCAAGTATAAAAGGATAAACCCTAGCTACGTTTTAGAGGTCTTTGATGTGTTGTGTGTTGAATCTCTTGTGAGATCTAGAGGTGTTTACCTTCATACACACTTAGAGTTATCAAGATCAAGATTATGTCAAGAACTTGTTGATTGCTTCAGTTATTGTGTAAATAATTTAAAGAAGATCTGAAACCTTTGAGTGGAGTCTCAAAGTCACAAGTGAAAGTACTTGTGGTTACACTGGATTAAGTAAAGATGTAGTCCATGGACTCGAAACTGTCACATGGTTGTGGTAGTAAGTTTTCTACACGATGTAACAATAGGATGTTAGTGGTCTAAATTCTATTGTAAAAACTTCAATTCTTTCATAGTGGATCTGTTTTACCTTGAGGATAGTTAGGTTAAATCCTCCCTAGGTTTTTTATTGGTTTGATTTTCCTGGGTTATCATACCGTGTGTTCTTTATATTTCCGTATCACTTACATGATATGATTTTATTGTGTTAACCTAGATCTGAATAATTTATCTAAGTAGTTACTTGGCTAAATAACTAGGTTAGTGTTTTAAGGGGTCTAAAAACGTACATTATGGAAATTGGAAATTAGAGAGGAAAAAGGTAGAGAGAATAAATGAGTTTAGGCTCTAAGGTTTGTGGTTGCTATCTAGCTCTTCAACATGGGAATTTAGTGCTTAATCTCACGGGTTTTAGAGGAATATGAGAGGGCTTAAAGGATGGGTACAAAAAATGATGCAAATAACCGATTTCTCTCAAGCTCGTGAAAACTAAGTTACTGCCAAGTGTCCTCTAAGGTTATTATTCCAACTACTTTTCAAATTTTGAACTCACCCCTCAACTCACCTAACATATTAATATCTATTAAGATGTTTAGTTTAGAAATTTCACTTTTTAGCAAATTGAACTCTCAACCGAGTATAATGATCCCACAAATGTAACATGGTACTGTTTGTTTTTAGACCCCTTAAAACAAAACCAGATTAACCTAGTTATTTAGCCAAGTGATTACTTAGTCAAATTATCAGATCTAGGTTAACACAAATATATCATATCAATGTGTAAAGTGCGGAAAATAAAAAACACAAAGATATGATAACCCAGGAAACCAAACCGGTAAAAACCTGGGGAGGATTTAACCTAGCTATCCTCAAGGTAAACCTAAATCCACTATGAAAGAATTGAAGTTTACACAATAGCGACTTAGACCACTAACATCCTATTGCTACCTCGAGTAGGAAACTTACTACCACGACCCCATGATAGCTCCGAGTCCACAAACTACTTCTTTCTTGGATTCCTAGCGAGTACAAGCACACCAGCTTGTGTATCTTTAAGCTTCTTGAATGCAGCAACTAAATGATCACCAAGTTCTTGACATAATCTTGAATCTTGGAAACCCTAAGTATGTGTGAAGGAAAGCACCTCTAAATCTCACAAAATATTCACACATACAGCATAAGGAGCAACCTCAAAAACGTGGCTAGGGTTTCCCTTTTATACCTAGGGCAAAACATAAAACCCTACACGTCATATAGGCTTAGGGCTGAGTTGGAAATTCTACAAAAAAAACAATCCACACGACTTTCGATCGATCGAGTCTAATTCTTGATCGATCGAGCCAAACAGAATTGCATACTCAATTCTGCAGTAACTCAATTCCCTTTTATACCTAGGGCAAAACATAAAACCCTACACGTCATATGGGCTTAGGGCTGAGCTGGAAATTCTACAAAAAAAAAAACAATCCACACGACTTTCGATCGATCGAGTCTAATTCTTGATCGATCGAGCCAAATAGAATTGCATACTCAATTCTGCAGTAACTCGATTCCAACTTTACATAAAAGGCCTATACTTTGAGCCAATCTAAAACAAGACTAAACTTGTTTTGATCATGGTTTGCCAACATACAAAATAAAGTTCTAATACATTACTTCCTAATTACTTAGAACTTAACAAGTAAAATGAAAATATCAACAGAAAAGTACACGAAAAATTGATACAAAATAATATCAAGGGAGTCAATCTCGTACTGGAGACTGTACCAATTTGACTAGTGGAACGATATATTTTGGTACTAGTTAATACTGGTGTACCATTTTGGATTTACTATTATTTTTTATATTCATAAATATATGTGTGTGTGTGTGTGTTATACTAAATATAAAAGTTTATCATAAAACATTACCTCAATTCAGAACAAATTATTCATGGTTTTAGACTTTAGCATCAATTAAAAGAAAAAAAAAAAAACACAATATAAAAAATAGAAAACTTAATTGTTCATTGCATACTAAGAAAACAAATAATACTAATAAATTAATGCACAACAGATTAATAAGAATAAAACTACCATATTCTGCAACAAGCTCACCTCAGAGGACATGAGAAACCACATAAAGCAAGCCTTGGGAGTTCCTGAAATCAAGCAATATGAGAAGTACTTAGGATTACCATCATTTGTGGGGGAGAGGAAGAAGGCTAGGTGTGGAGAAAATTACAAGGTTGGGAAGAAAAGCTACTCTCAAAAGTAGGTAGGGAGGTCCTAATTAAAGCAGTGGTACAAGCAATCCCCACCTATACCATGAGTTTGCTTTAAAATTCCGGTAGGTCTATGCTCTGAAATTGAAAGTATTGTTAGAAAATTTTGGTAGCGACAAAGAGGAGACCGTAGGAAAATCCATTGGGTGAAGTGGGAAAATCTTTGTCAACCAAAGAAAGATTGAGGTATGGGTTTTAAGGATCTAGCCTTATTTAATGATGCTCTCTTAGCAAAATAGGCATGGCATCTCCTTCACAATAAAAATTCTTTATTTTATCGAATTTTCAAGGCTAAATTCTTTTCAAATTGCTCCATCATGGAGGCTGCTCAATCTTCAAAGGGGTCTTACGCTTGGTAGAGTATATTGAAAGGAAGAGACATGTTAAAGAGAGGAGCTAGATGAAGAGTTGGCTGTGGGGAGAAAATTAGCATGTAAAAAGATGCCTGGTTACCATCTTTGGATCATCATACAGTGCAATCACCAGTGGTGGAAGGATTTCAAGAAGCCAAAGTGATGGAATTCATCAACCCGATTTCTCACAGGTGGGAGTCTGAATTAATCAACGATTTGTTCACTCCACAAGAAGCTAAATTGATATTGAGCATCCCATTGAATCAGAAGTGGACTGAGGATAAAGTTATTTGGCCGTTTGCCTCTTCAAGTAACTACTCTGTCATATCAGGCTATAAGTTTCTTGTTAATGAAAATTGCATTCAAGGTACAAGTTCAAACAACCCGAGCCTTCATCAAGTTCTTTGGAAGAAGATTTAGGAGGCTACAGTTCCTAATAAAGTTAGGAATTTGATGTGGAAAGCATGTAAGAATGCAATTCCAACAAAGACAAACTTGGTCCATAGGAAAGTTCTAACTGAGAGCATTTGTGATCACTACCGTGCCTCTCCCAAAACAGTCCTTCCTGCACTTTGGGAATGCCCAAAATTGTCAGTGGTGTGGGAGTCAGATAATCAATGGAGCTTCAGAGGAGGTTCAAGCTTCTCATCTTTTCATGCACTAGTCCAACACATTATTGCTGAAAATTAGGATCTAGAGAACTTTTCCACTATCGCTTGGACTATATGGTATCACTAGAATCAAGTTAGGGTCAGCCAGAAAGATTTCCCTTACAATCAAATCTACCCTCTTGCCACCCAAATGCTACAAGAGTTCTTGCAGGTGCTTTCGGAGCGGCAACCTCAGCTACTAAGAGCAGAAAGGCAGCAAGTCAAATGGAAACCTCCTCTGTTTATTTTTAGACCCCTTAAAATGCAACCAGATTAACCTAGTTAATTAGCCAAGTGATTACTTAGTCAAATTATCAAATCTAGGTTAACACACATATATCATATTATTGTAAAGTGCGAAAAATAAAGAATACAACAATATAATAACCTAGGAAAACCAAACCAGTAAAAAACCTATGAATGATTTAATCTAACTATTCTCAAGGTAAAACGAATCCACTATGAAAGAATTAAAGTTTACACAATAGCGACTTAGACAACTAACATCCTATTGCTACCTCGAGTAGGAAACTTACTACCACGACCACGTGACAGCTCCGAGTCCACGGACTACTTCTTTCTTGGATTCCTAGCAAGTACAGGCACTCCCGCTTGTGTATGTTTAAGCTCTTGAAAGCAGCAACTAAATTGATGACCAAGCTCTCGACATCAATCTTGAGATTGAAAACCCTAAGTGTGTGTGAAGGCAAACACCTCTAAATTTCACAGAATATTCATACACACAACATAAAGAGCAACCACAAAACGTGGCTAGGATTTTCCCTTTTATACTTAAGGCAAAACATAAAACCCTACACGTCAAACGGGCTTGGGCTAAGTTGGAAATTCTACAGAAAAAAACAATCTACACTACTTCTCGATCGATCTAGCCAAGCAGATTTACACAGTAAATCCTGCAGTAACTTGATTCCAACTTTACATAATAACGCATACTTTGAGCAAGTCTAAATGAGTCTAAACAAGACTAAAACGTTTTGATCATGGTTTGTCAACATTACAAAATGAAGTTCTAATACATTAGTTCCTAATTCCTTAGAACCTAACATCCTCCAATGACAAAACTCAAAGCAAACTTTGACGGGGCTATATAAGACAAAAGAGCAGGGTTGGGTGTGGTGATACGAAATCATCAAGGTCAGGTTCTCACTTCTTTGTCCGAGAACATTGTGCTTCCACCTTCCATCGAGGATGTTGAAGCTCTGGCAACAGCCTGAGCGGTTTCCTTTGCAACTAAGCTAGGCTTTTCATCTATCATTATTGAGGGTGACTCAAAGGTGGTAATTAAAGCTCTAAATAGTGAAGAGGAGTCCCTTACCACGTTTGGTCATTTATTTTCTACAGCAAGACCAACTATGGACATGTTTAGCAGCTTAAGTTTCTCTCACACTCACAGACAAGACAATAGTTTAGCACTTAACCTAGCAAGACATGTTAGTAGTAATTTAGTGTGGATGGAGGATGTTCCATCACAGCTACAAAGTGTACTTCAAGCCGATTTCGGCTAGTTTGTTTTAATGAAAATTTATGGCTTGCTTCTCAAAAATAATTAATTAATTAATTAATTAATTAATGCAAATAAGTTACCATTCTGCTCTTACAAAAATTCAAAAATTATAAAACTATAAAAAAAAAATAATAAAAAAAAAGGAAGCTTTTTTTTCTGTACTGGCCCATACACCTGGTATTGGCTGGTAATACCTGAAATCGGCCAGTATGGCTGGTACGGCTGGTATTTGAACTAGTATTAAATGTTGACATTTTGATACCAGTATACGTACCAGTACAATACATACTGACCGGTATGGTACCGACCACCTTGCAAAATATGCCAACACTAAGATCCTATAATATAATTGGATTAATTATCCATTAAAATGTGAATTTTTTCTTAACTAGTAAAATATCTTGCTATTGAATAAGAGACTGAACATCAAATATCGCATATATCTGGATTAAAATACATTATTACAACGTACTCACCTTCGTCCTAGTACGCCTTATTAGCATAAGTGCCCACTATGTCTATGGATGTATCCTAGTCCCTAGATTCCAAACACAGATGCCTAATATCGGAATTAGCCAATTGCGTCTAAAGACTCTAAACCTTAGAAGGTGCTAAAATGAAGTGTATTGTGCCTAAACCTTAGAAGGTGGTAACATGAAGTACACTTTGGTACACTTGAGGCAAGCCGTCCTATATAACACAATGATTTGTGCCTACTGGTTGCCCATATGATCGTATATCATATATTCTTTGAGGAACGCATAAGGTTCTGAATTGGATTGATTGAGGAAGGCACCATGTGTGGAAGATATATAGCACTACTTTAAGAATAGCGTTTTAGGTGTACGTAACTAATGACCTTTATGTATTGATATGATCGTATGTTTTCAGATTGTGACATTTGTCTATCAAATTTTTCACTTAAAATGAGACACTTGTCAATTATAACTGTCAATTGGAATTTCCCTTTTACTTGTTCTTTATATAGACACACAATTTGACAACAATCAAAACCCAATAAGTTGATCTTAAGCACTTGTCTACCATTTTGATATAATCATAAATTTCCTCCATCCTAGGTTGGAAGAAATTTAATGTGACAAATAAACAAATTTTCGAATATACATTTCCTCTCCTATAACATATTCAATAATAGTCTATGACATATTTAAATAATTTATAGTAAGTAATGAGATTTAATAAATATGGATAATCTCCATGGCAGGGTAAAAAACAAGACTAAATATATTAATGATTTTAAAAACCACAAAATAACACACACATGTATATATGTGTGTAATTAATACTTAAAAGTTAAAACATGTTTTATCATGACTTATTATTTTTATTATTTTCCCATTTATAAAAAATTTCCATTAAGTTAGTTTTTTGTATAAAAACTTCCATCAAATATTTTTCTATTAAGTCATATATGTGCATATGGATTCAGATCCTCTAGATTTTCTAGAGTACTCTACCAAATAGATTTCTTTAAATCTTAACCATTCTTTAATGATTTAATGGTCTAGATATTTAATGATTTAATGATCTAAATTTTGTCATGTTAGCATTCCATTAATAATAATCTTAATTGTTAAGATTAAGGAAATCTATTGGTAGATTACTTTAAGAACTCTAGAGGATCTGAATCCATTATTATATAGTTTAAAGAAAACATTTTTCTATTAAGTCTGCCTCTCTGCCTCTCTTTGTCATTTGATAACCTTATTAATTGCCATGAAATGTATTGAAAGAGGTTATTTCAACTAAGTTTGGAGGAAAATGTTGTCCTTCTAATAAAGATATCCACATTTAGTAATTAGAACTCTTCTTTGTCATTCAATACACATAGTTCCACTAGGTTGATGCAGAGAAATGGGGAAGGGAGGAGGGTACAACTAGTCACACATCCAAGGGTATGTTAAGGTGGAAATTCATGTTGGCGAGTTGTGTTTGTGTCGTGGTGAGGTCTGGATATTCGAATACATGAGTCAACCATAACTTGACTTATTTAATAACTGTGTCAAAGCCCTTCATCCCTAACATGATCTGTTTATTAAGTAGGTTAACATGACACAACTCACATAACATGCTTAATAAATAAGTCATTTTGGGTTGACACAAACTCAAGTATTTTTATCCCATTAAATAAACATATTTTATTGGGTCGACACAAAGTAATGAACTGAATTTTGGATTATTGTAAGTTAAATAAATCAGAGATAAAATTGACTCATTTATAAATTGTTTTCAACAAATCGAGTGATTTGACATGAACCCATTCACACTAATCAATGAACACTAACCCAATGTGTCGTCTCGCGGGTTATGTCGAACACTATCACCTTGCATGTTAGTACTATTGTTCCCTTTTAGCACATTCATCAATAATTATCCTAGATTTTCAGCATGGCTCAAATGGGAAATAACATATTATAGCAAAAAGTTTTAACGAAATAATAGGATGTCAAGTTAATACATATCAAGAATCACGTACATCTCCTATAAATGATTATATTCTTCTGCTAATTTGTTTATATCTTTTTTATTTTCCTTATTTAATTAGGAGTCCTTCAATTACTAAAGGTTTTTTTTTTTTTTTTTAGAAACAAACGCACACACAAAAGGAAGAGAGAAAGGGGTAGACTAGATTATTTTCTTTAGCATTGTTCTTTTTCATTCAATCTTTTATCTCCTTTTTATCTAGATCATGGATTACAACTCATTAATTTTTATCCCCTTCTTTTTTTCTTGATCATTGCTGGACAACTCATAAATTGGAGTTGAGTCATGATATGGCTGACCTTGTAATCTTTCCGTTGTGTCACTCAACTATACAGGCACGAGCTTTTCCTGTCTAGCCTCAAAGTAGTCTGACTAGATTTGATCAGCAATATTTCATATTCCTTATGACTGCCACTAGCTGATACTCGATCGTGCAACTCTTCCTTGCTTTTCTTCTTATTATTTATTAGTGTCACAATTCTTACAAGTGCTCATCATTTGTTTGATCGATGCATTTTTTACTGCCAAATCTATAAGATTGTACCTAATTTACTTAAAGCAATTACCACCCCGCATGAGACAAGACAAGCATAAGAAAATTAATGGTGCTAGTAATCTCCCACTAGTATTCCTGTTGCCATTGTTGTATACTATTAGATCATTTAATCTAAAGTTTTATGGAGTCATTTACAAATAATATGCTTATCAACACCCCATCGTGCGGAATAAAAATTTTCATGTTATTATTCCCAACCCAATACACAAATTGTCGGCATAAGGAACTTCATTTTATTATTGTCTTGATGAGCTTGAATTTCACTGCTCTGATACCCCACCTTGAGTTTGAGGGAACTGTTAATGTGTAATAGGCTCGTGAGCTTTAGGCCTACTTTACTTGTCTTGCTTAGCACGCATATTTGTACATCACATTTATCTACTATATAAAGACACTTTTATATATGTTATTACTTGATAAATACACTACAATTGATTCAGTATTTCTAACAAATATTATCGTAAAACTGGGCTTGGATTTAACACTTACATGAAAATTCCAGGTGGTGTATCCTCAGACATTGTGACCTTCAAACTGTGGGAGTGAATTGTTCACTTTTTGTTCCTATCGCCACTAACTATAAATCATCATCGCGAATAATATTCTTTCATGATGCATTTCAAAAAATATTCTTTCATGATGAATGTGTTGTCTTTCTAGCTAGTACTTGTTCTTTCTGCATCCCAAAGAGGCCATGACAATATTGATTAAACACTTCTCTTTTGTGGCTTTCCTTCCTCCTTTTGGAACCTTATTCTTTTATTTTCACAGCATCAAAACAACACTTGCAGAGAGAGAGAAAAAAAAAAAGGACAGGGATGAGGGATGTAATGTTATGGTTCAAAACTTTCAATGCCTAAAAAAAAGAAATAGTACTGACTTCTCTAACTTTAAGTTTGTCTTTCTATTTATTTTAGCACAAAATGTAAATTCACCTGAGTGTGTTCGTCAACAATCAGATGATGGGCAAAGCTTCTCTTAACACAAACAAGACACATGTGACACATATGACTATACCAATCTGTGTCATATCATAGACATGTGTGCGGTAGCAATGTATTTAAACACTGGACCCAAACCAAATCAGAACCAAAAACGCACAAAAACAAGTTCCAAATGTAAGTATTGCACAGGCCACTCTCTCATCATGAATTTTCATGGTGATGGAGTAAAAACTAAGAAGTTGATAGAGACCGAAGTGACTAATTAAGATTCTTTTAGGTGGAGTCTGTCGGATATCTGGGGTTAACTGGTCGAGTTTTCAATTAGAAAAGCCCAATTAAACAAGGCCATTTCACATGGAGTTGGAGGGAGAACCCCAAGGATGTGACTAACATGACAAAACTCTTTGATCCGCACCTAGGTTTGTCATGAAAAAACAAATGTGCCTGCTTTTGCATCATATGATGAGCTTGCTGAAAGGTCATCTTGTAAGGAGTATGATAAGGATACAACTTTGGCTCTTTTTAAGCGTGCGTTTAATGTTGACTATGGCCAGAAAACATGGACTCATTTTCAAAAAGAGGATATATTTTTCTACTTTTCTCTTTGATTTGTTGTTGTTTATAAAAGATGACCCCCTCAGTAAAATGAAGTGCTAGTTTTCATTAGTGGCACACTGGCTGTGGCAAAATTGGCATCTAGCCAATGCTACAACAGCAAAAGTACAAAGCGAGTGGGATTTGATGGTCAAGCTACCACAATCGCTCGTTAATTTGCTACGTATAGTAGCATAAGAAACGACAGTGCTATACCCATATTACTTTCTTGGTGTAATAATCCGTATATTAAAAGGACGTGAAACATTATGCTACATGCATATACGTCTATTGGAGGCACATTTATACGTCTAGTTTGAACCCAACTAGCAAAATTACCCCAATAATTGATTAAGTTTTGCTTAGTCTAGAGTTAAGAATTGATAAATTAGCTAGCACACCAGAGTAATAATCAATTAATCACAATCCAAAAATAATAAAAATAATCAAGGGTTTAGTGATGAAGTGCTTCAAAGGAAAAATCACTTTTGGGTAACTAGGTTTAAACATCGGTTCAACAAGTTCAGTTACTGTTTTATGCAGTCTTGCTTGATCAATAGTCAAGCAGACTTTTTTTTTAAGTTCACTCAAGCGAGTCTTCTGAAACTTGAGATCTTCAAATAATTTCTTGACTTGACACAATAACAATATATAACTAAACTATTTTAAAGACAACCCTCATTTACACTTGTTTTGATACCACAACCTAAAACTTAACATATGAAAACATGATAAGTGAAACTAGAGATAGAAGAAATTTCACTACATGAGTACTAAAAACTAATATGCTAACTTAATTTTAAACAAGAATAAAATAAAATTAATTAAGAAATTTATCTAGGTACATGCTAAAATTACTACCAATTTACATTAAAAGTCTTAGAAATAAACATGACAATCAATGAGATTGGAACTACTTCAACAATTAACACAATAAAGAAATTGCTTAATATATATACATTAGCTTGCTTGTAAAAGTTGGCATACAAGTTTGTAATACACTTGAGGTAAAATGTGGGGTATCCCTGTAAACTGTGATTGATCGAGTATTAGTGGAATGCTCAAAGTGAGATAAATGAATTTTATTTTTAAATTTAGCATTTTTCTATTGTTGTGACAAGTAATTACATAAATTATTATGTTCATTTGTAAAATTTATGTAGTAAAATAGATTGTATTTTTAGTATTTTCTGAAAATGATAAGTCCTTAATCATTTCATACTAATATTAATGACAATAATGATAAATAATTTTATTTTCTACATAGAATTACACATTGCCAGCAACAAAAGAGAGGGGGAACCTTGTGGGGGGTTTATAGTTTGGATAAGTAATCGTATAAACTTTGGATAAGTAATCGTATAAACAGAATTACTTTAAATAAAAAGTATTCATATAATATATGTGGAATTTGTATTAATTCTTCTTTTCATCTCCAAGAAAGTCTCCAAAACATTGAACCAATAGAAGTCCAAGCAAATTGAAACCCTAAACTATTTCAATAAATGAAAAAAAAATGAGTATACTGAAAAATTATTAATAACCAATTTTCTTAAAAATTGTAAAAGAGACTTTAATAAACCTAAAAATAGCAATAGCCAATATGAATGAATGGTTTTAATTTTTAAAACAAAAAAGAAATAATATAGAAAATTTATTATTAATTTAATATTTAAATCAAAAAAACAAACACTCTTAACAGTTCAAAATGTATTGAGTAGACTCTCATCTGAAGTATACCTCAGATAATTTACAATTAGAAGATTCCTATCAAACTATATTCAATCATTATAATTTTAATATCAGCAATAAATTGCTGGCTATGCCACTGTACACTACGCCTCCACTTTTTTTTTGTTTTTTCCGGTGAATACTGTGCAAATTGATAGCACAAGAAAGATGGATTGGCAATTTGAACAGTTTTAGGCATTCAACAACCTCTTCTATCTGCAACCAACAAATTCCCTGATGACCAAATTGACAACACAGTAGTTGACAATGTGGGTGGGTGGTGTTTGGTAGCAATCACATTCTTTGGGAATTTGGGGGCTTAGCAGCAAGTAACTGTAGCAAGTAATTAAGCTCCTGTGGAATGTGGACCCTTGGCTTTGAGCAGCAAAGATAAGTGGGTCTCTTTTTCCACCACCTCCCCACCTTTTATCGTAAACAGCAATAAGATCAGGGTTTCGTAGGGCACTTCCTCTGTGCGCTACGCCGCCAAGTGTTGGAAACCTATCCTATAGAACCGGAACCAAACTATATTATTGCTAAGGGGGCCATGGCCAAAAATTCTAAGACTATAATGAAATGATTGAAAGGAGTTAACGAGCTTATATGAAAGAGACAGACAATTAGTTACAGTTTGTCACATAGGATAATTGTGAATTTGATTGTGGTTTTAAACTAAGGATTGAGATAGCTATAACACCATGCAATAGGATATCAACAATTGATAATAAAAGTTGCAAAAGTCACTTTTAATCTCAACTCTTAAATAAAAAAAATTTTAACTCTCAACTTTTTACCATTTCACTTTTACACTTTATTGTTTCACCTCTCTCTTACGAACTATGATTAATTGCACGGTATAATAGCTTTTTGCTATTGCACTAGATCTCAATCCCTAAAATAACTCAGCCATAAATGCTCAGATTTTAAAATCTTTTTGAATGTTATATACATAAATTAAAATTTAAAATTAATTATTTTGGGCCCCTCAAAATTAAAAATTGGCCCTAGAAGCCAAGAAATACAACATGCATCTCATTTTTGTGACTCTGCACTATAAGATCAAGTGTATCTCTCTTCAAAAAAAAAAAAAAAAAAAAAGATCAAGTGTACCTGTAAGGTGTGTGTACTGTTTTGACATTTTGCAAAGTTCAAAACATATTTTGTTAATTATGTTTTTATTATTTATGCAAATGACTTTGCATTTTTAAGTTGTTTGGCTTTGGGTGTTTGTAACTTGGGACTTAAAGTTAAAAGTATGGTTCTTTCCTTGGCAATGCTTATTATTTTTTTAATTCAAAAAATATTTGACATATAAATAGTTGTATCACTTATATTTGATTGGTAAATTAGGGAAACCTAGATACAGTAGTTGCATTAAAAAAAAAATTTATACTGGCCCCCCATATGGTAAAATTCTAGCTCCTTCCCTTTATAGAACGGTTATAAACCCACTTTCTTCCTTCTTTAATTTTTATTTTAAAAATCATGAAATGGCTTTCTAATAATATGGAAACCCACATAACTGAATATTCACATGTTAAGAGAATAATCACAAAAAATTGTTTCATGAAATACATTCTCAATAGTTTTGTAACATATGCCAAGAGTCTTATACCTCAATTATTATCTTTGGATAATTTCAACAAAATCGTCCACAATTGAATTCTCCCAATCCGGGCTGAATTCTCACGTGCCAATCTAAAAGAGCTTTAAGCTTTGTAAGCCTTGCACTTGTTTAGGGATTTACGTAGGCCCTTTTGAATTGGGCCCGCCCTTAGGCCCATTAAATCGGCCGTTAGCGAAACCTGAAATGGTTTCAATCACACGCAAAAATTAGCTTGTGAAGAAGAAGAGCGAAACCGAAAGCCCAGAATGTGTGGTGCGTGTGTTCGTTTTAGACATTTTACAAACTTCAAAACATATTTGTTAATTATTTAGTTTAGTTTTTAGTTTTTTTTTTTTTTTTTATGCAAATGACTCGTATTTTTAAGTTGTTTGGGACTAAAAAGTTAAAAGCGCGGTTCTTTTTCTTTCCTTGACAATGCTAATTATTTTTTTAGTTAAAAAAAAAAAATTCGACATATAATTAGATGATAAATAATTGGAAACCTTGCTACAATATTTTTTTCAAAAGAAAAATCCAAATAATTCAACAATTATTTTGTCTTTTTCATTTATTGATTGGTCAAAGAATTTATTTAGAATGATAACAAAATTATTGCACAAGCCTTACAAATTAATGTATTAATCATCAAAATACAACAAATAAATAATTAAAAAAATATATTTTTTATGTGCACCAATCACATTTATTGTCATATAAGTTTTTAAATATTTTGTAGTAAAACTAGTAGTAGTTATATTTATTATGCTATTGATATGACACTAATTACGTTTAATTCATTGTCACATTAGTTTACTTTTTAGTAAATTAGTAGCAGCTTTAGCATTTTCCTTGTTGATATTTTGTTAATACTAATTAAATGCTAGTTTGCATTAAAAAAAATTGTTTATATAACCCCCCATAAGGTAAGATCCTAGCTCTGTCCCTCTATAGAATGGTTATAAATCCACTCTCTTCCTCCTTTTATTTTTTTTTTATTATTATTATTTTAAGGATCATGAAGCCACTTTCTAATAATATGGAGACCCACATAACTGAAAATTCACATGTTAAGAGAATGGTCACATAAAATACCTTCTCACCAATTTTGTAACATGTGTCAAAAGTCTTATAACTCAATAGATACCTCTTAATATTTTCAACAAAATCATTCCACGATTGAATTCTCCCTCTCCCAACTTTCAAATTGTATATAAACATATATATATATATATATGTTTTACTAATGTGTGCCCTTAGGGCATATATTAATAAACCATTTTAGGAAATCTTTTATGTAAAAATGAAAAGTGTATGCTCTTAAGGACATACATTAGCTAGACCCTTATAACATACAAGTTACGAATTGGGCTGGTAACCTTGCAAGTATTTGGGCTGCTTTCTTGTGCACCAATCCAAAACAGCTTTGCACTTTGTAAAGCATTGCATTTGTTTTGGGATTTACATCGGCCCCTTCTAAATTGGGCCTCAGCATTGGGCCCATTAAACCACTACATAAATGCATAGGGTCGTAAGCGAAACCTGAAACGGTTACAATCACACACACAAAAATTAGCTTGTGAAGAAAAAGAAGCGCGAAACCGAAAGCTCAGAAGAAATGGCGGGAAATGATCCTCAGAGGCAGCTCCTAACCCTAATTCGCGATTTCGCATCTGAAAAATCGCAAGGAGGTACGAATTGACTTCCGTTTGGTTCCCGAGAAAGTGTTCGCGCGGAAACAAAAAAAAAACAGCTCTGAATCTCATTTTTTTTCTATCCTGGTTTCGATTTTTCAAATTTACATTACAAACTCCTTTAAAGTAAGCTAATTATTGGAATTAGGCACAGAAAATTGCAATGCGTTTATTTTTATGTCCCGAACAATATAGATCTTAGAACTAAAAGGTTAAATTCTTCGATCTTCCTACATTTTCTTGGCAATCAAACATATGCTTTGGATTTTCTTATTTCGTTGCAATTTTCTGAAATGCAGTCGTAGATCTTGATTCATATATTTATTGTGAAATATGCAGAGCGAAGAGTAGTTGGCTTGAAAAAGCGAATCGAAGAACTTCGATATGAGCTCGACACAGCAAATGCGGAGCTTGAAGATGCCAAGCGCGCAAAAGAAACCGCTGAGCAAGAGCTTAAAGGCTACGAAGTTGAATTGACTATGAACGAAGCTTCGATTCAAGCCCTAGAGGTTTTGTTTTACTTTGGATTTCGTGTCAATTTGTCGTTGAATTTCCCCTCAGTTAGATCAAGTTTAGGTCTAATTAATTTCAATGCAATTGCTCTTAATTTCTTTCAGGCAAGGATTTCTCTGATTCAGGACGAAGTATCCACCATTGGATATGATGTGGAAGCTCTGAAGGTACTGGTAAAGCTTTTTTTTTTTTTGTGTGTGTAGTTTGAACCTCTTTTTCCTGATAAAGCTAACTTGAATTCTGTTTTCTTCAATTGAACCTTGATGTATGGGAAAATGTGATTGGATCTTCCAAAGAATACTGAAGGAGGTTTGCGGTATAGTATTGTCATCCTATACTTGATTATTCTTTTTGAGTATGGAATCGTTGTTGTAGCGTAACACAAATTTGGCTTTCATGCATTTATCTCTACTGCTCTTATTGTCCATGCAGAGATGAGTTTATAAGCCAAATGGTTGAGCTCAACGCTAGGATAAGGTTGGTTTTCTACTCTCGCTTATGCAGATCTCAGCGTTTTATTCTTTGAACAACATAACTGAGTCAGCTGACCAGTGTTTGACATATGATCTTGATTCCTGGCAATGATTCCATATGGAATATGAAGCGTTTAAGTGCACGTGCGTGTTTCTTAGGTAGGATTCTCCTTTAAATGGATATTGCAGAATGTAAAGAAAGGAAATCCCTAGAAAAATTTGAGTGTTGTATCTGTTTTCAAAATGGTGGTGAGTGACATGGCATGGCATGGCATGGGCTACCTTTGAAATAGTGTAGTACTTGTAGGCGATATTCAATTTTCAAGAGAATAGATATGGGCATATAGCAAGTGAGTAAGCTTTTTAATGCATTAGAATATATACTGCCCCAAGCTGGTGTCCATTGTACTTTTGTTTCTTATTCTTTTGCTTGCTTACATCGACTGATACCTTTATTGTTATTATACTTTATCAACTAGAACATATCATTATCCTCGTTACAGGATCTTGATGATCCTACAACCTTGCACTAAGAAATCAAAAGGCCTCTTATATCTACTGATTGAGTACAAGATACTGGAAAACAACTTGCTATATTATTGGCATGAAGATTTTGAGATTCTTGCTGTTCTTAGAGATAGTATTCAATAAAAACTCATTTTTGGATTTTACGGACCTTGATGTAGTATAGAAGAAAGTGTGCAGAGCGTTATAAAATATATCTAACATATTCTGATTTTCTGTGATCATATTACTGCTTGTTAATACAGGAAATTTCACCAAGAGACAATGACTTGTGATGTACACCATGAAAATCATGTTGGAATGGCAACAGGTGATAGCATTGGTACAATTTTTCAGTTTAATATTATCATGGAAATTGATTTTGCAATTCCTGGCATTGATGTTTGTTAACAAAAAAATAAATCAGGGCATTCGCCTTTTTGTATTGTTTCTGTGGTATGATCATGCGGCATGTGCCTTTTATTAGAAAAAAAAAAAAAAAAAAAGGCATAATGGGCTTCCCATTTCCCAATTAGTCTCAAGTATATAGGTTAAAATCCAAAAACTTCCGTGAATTGAACTGATTTGTTGGTTTTTGATTTTTCATAGTTCAACACAAATCAATTCTACATTTCTGCATCTTGGAAGCTGAAGTTTGCAAACACGTGTTGAATAATTAAATTTCTGTTATAGAATGGTAAACTGCTATTGATTGACAATGTCCTGTCAAATTACTAAGGAAGCATATTGGTAGTTTTGGAGACATTAACTAATATAAATATGAAACCTCAATCAATTATTTTAGCTAACTTTTTGCTCATTGCATACACGAAAGAGCTTTTCTATGTCTCTTCCTGACCCCCGTGTCATTTTTTCCATTTAATTCTTCCCTCCCTATCTCCTCTTTGTTTTCTAATTGAATCTTTCTTGCATGGAATTACTTACATTGATTAATGTTGTTAGCTAGAAACTGAGGAGCTTGCGACTTATTTCAGAAACCAAAGACAAACACGTGATGGAAGTCACTGAAGTAGATCCAAAGACTTCTGAGGACACATTGGCCCATATAATATCCCAAACAACTAAAGAGGAAGAAGAATTCCAAGCAGAGCTGAATTTTCAAAAGCAGGTGAGAAGTTAGTCCTCTGCATAAAAGTTCTACAATATAATGCATTTTTCGAAAGGTCTAGACTTTACATCCCTTATTCCTTTCTCATATGAGATCTTGATGAACCCCAAGGGGTGTAATCGGCCAGGGATCATGCCTTGCAAAGCGGAGGTTACTAGTTTAATTCTCCACTACCCCATCCCATTGGGGCTAAAACTTATTTTAGAGAGAGAGAGAGATCTTGTTGAAATTTTCTGTAAAAAATACTTAAATTGTCTGTGACTCCTGCAGGTCCAGCAGGATTTGATTGATTTTGAGAAGAAGGTGTCTCTGATGGAAGTGATAATGAAAGTAAAGAAAGCAGTAGATGACATAACAATATATCCTTATCAAATCTATACATTGGGTACTACCTTTTGAAAGGTCACTAACTGTTTAATAATTTATGAGAACAAAAGATAAAATTGCATCATAAAGAAAACTGTCAAGCTCATTTGTACAAACAACATTACAACTGGTAGGAAAGAGATATTTAGCTTGCAACTAATTGACAGTAAAAGGGCTTCATTAAAAAATCTTGACACCATATTTTATTTTTTCATTTTCCTTATTCTCATCCCGTTTTTAGTTTTATTTTTATTTTCTGGATCACCCAGCAACCAGAAGAGCAATAATGTTTAATATGGTATAGAATTGGGAAAATATGCTTGCTTTCTTTCATCTGAGCTATTTTGCTTGTGCTTCAACCAACATAGTTTATGAGCCCAACTAGCCAAGAATGTTTCTTTGACTGTAAACACGCAGAGTGATGAATTGGAATTTAAGTTTGCTTCCCTCAGAGAGGAGTTGCAGAGGAGTTTTATTTGTCCGAGTTGTCATTTAGATAATGTGGAGGCTCTGAGTGGATTTGATCAGGTAGACGAGGCAAACTGATTCTTTGTAAGTAGTCTACTTGCTATTACTGCATTTATAGTGTTGATCTTATCAAATATGTACTGCAATTGCGCACTCGAGGGTCCAAACATTCATGTTACTTACTGTTCATATTGAAGACAACTGGCTTTAGATGTTGAGTAAAACCCCTGCGTTTCAGCCTTTCAGGGAAGATGTGACTGCCCATTTTGTACAAAAGATAATAATAGGAGGAAAAAAAATATGCTAATTGTTTGGAAATGCTCTATGTTTCAAAGCTTCATTCAAATTCTATCAAGCTTATTTCCATAAACACTTCAAAGAATCCTAATTTTCACTCCCTCATACCTTTGTTTTGCTAGATAATTCCCTGCTAAGTTAATATTTCCTTCCCTCCTAACCCACCCCCCCAAAAAAAAATAATAAATAAATATATCAGAATGCTTTACTTTTTGTCTATCAGATCTAATTTTCATTTCGAACAAATAATAATCCCAAAGAAAACCGAGAAAATTAGAACTATGAGACAACGACATATCTCACGGAGCCAGCCTGCAGCTACATGGACCAGCTGTATCCATTCTCATCCGTTGCATTTACATTTATGCACTTGTATTGACGATGGTTCAGTATCATTTACAATCAACAATAGGAATGTTGATTTCGTCACTTCATCATGAGACAGCTCCTGCAATAAATACAATAATGATAATGATGATGACAACACTTTCATTATGGCCACAAATTTAAATACTCCATAAATGACTCAATTTACTGAAATTTATGTACAAGTAGAATTTCCAGATAACCAGTATTTTCAAACAATCAGGTAGAACTTACAGTTAGTTTGGGGGGTCTTATGGTGGGAAAAATGGTGTGCAGTGCAACAACTCCTGGACTGGTAGACTTAACATCTTGACCTTTGTAGAGAATAGGCCAGAAACGGGTCGATGGTCGGAGAACTTGCTTTCACTACGAAAATAGGATATTTGCTTTATCCCTCTCCCATACCATAGAATTCTATCACACCTGCCATTACATGATCTCGTCTCATACATTGTTCTAGCGAAGTAATTTTAAAGCAACTGCTACTAATATTGTAATTTATGACAATTGACAATGAAGATGGAAATTTATTTCAGGTCAAACTATCACTTGCAACCTAGGACTGGGTCAATCATGGTCATCTGGCCTTGAGACAGTTCAAAATTTTAAGCAAAAACTGTGATTGATGAGAGCAATGTTAGGGATACAAAAATTTTGACAATTACTGACATGATAAGTTGTGACTTGTGACTGAAAAAAAAATTGTCTCTCCAGACTTATCGGATTGATAATTATACCATGCTGGAGTCCTTTGCTTCTCTCCTGCTTTGCTTGGAAGGCCACCTGAGTACCGGTTGTGATTTGAGGAAGAATACTTGTAAGTAGGTGCAAAATCTATATCTCCCTCCTGCCAACCCTGAAATACTCTTGCATCTTTTTGTTCCCTCCGAAGTTGATCAAACTCTTGCAATGCTTTCCAGTCTTGCTTCTTTATCAGCTGCCTTGCAAAACTGTCCTCCAAGCATAGTCTATAGTTGAGATCCCCGAACCAGAATATCTGGCTATTCCACAAACATAATACATTTTAATTTATTAAAGATCAGAAATTTTGTTCAGCCTATATCATATAACTTTAACATTCTTCATCCTCTTCAAATTATCTTTTTATTAAGGTGTTGCATTTTAATATTTACTTGGAATTTGAAATAGAAGTTTGATACTGAAAATACTTTTGAATGTTGAATAAGATTTCAAATGCAAAGATGTTACTGTGTAACAGTAATGTGATGCGATTAGCGTTAAGATCTTCTTGTTGAAATCCAATTTCTTCCTTAATACAAGCCCTCCAAATATCAAAGTAGATGAAGAATTTTATGGTCGTACTATTGACAAAAACTATGCTTGTCAAAAGTTTTTGATCTTAAGAAGGATTGAAATTCAAAATCTTAATTTTAGGCCCAAAAATACTGAACACCAACATTGAACAAAACAATATAAAATCTTCTTGCTTATTTGTTTGGAGTAGGACCACTTACTCATGTCCCAAGATATTGAGAGGGGGTGAACTATTATCAGTTTTAGCTGCTTGAGGGAAAGATGTTCGCCTGAAAATCTCCCAGACTTGGCGATTCCTTCTGATTTCATCACCCTTTTTCTCACCAGAAGCCAAGTGAGCAGCAATGAAGCAAAAACTAGTTCCTTCAATTGACATGCTAACAGAAACCGCACCTTTGTTTCCCAAATAACCCATGATTCCACAAGCCACTGAACAAACTTTCACATTCGAAACGCAAAACTTCCTAAGCAACTCCCTCTTCATCCACACGCTTACAAAGACCCCAACCATCTTCTTGCTTGCCATTAGCTTGTACTTGCTGTTCCCGCTTAGCTTTTCACTTTGATTCCTTGATCTCTCTCTTGTTGGAGTCCCAATTCGGCCGCCAACACTGCTCCTCTTTTTCCAATTGGGACTCCCTGCGTAGTGGTAATTGTCACTTGAGATTATATTCAACATCGGTGTCAACCAAGGGCATCCATATTTGTTATTGAGAGTTTTTCCTATAAGCATGTTCCAATTCGTAGCTTCAGTTGGATCTTCGGCTCCTATTACATTTAGGGTCTTTAATGGTACAATCTCTTGAAATCTGCAAGAGGAATTTTCTTTGCTGTCAAATGAGTTCCTTTTTTTCTGACATAAGAGATTAAAGAGAGATAGATATGTACGTAATAGGGACATTAAGATGACCTGAACAATTATTACATACCCAAGAACGTACATGTCCGCAGCATCTTTGAGATTCAACCATTCATCCAAATCTACAGCTAGACTACCCACAGGAGATCTTCCAGCAACATTCCATGTACCCACAAAGATTCTGAAGTGCGCAGAGAGAGATATTTATCACACACAAAGTAAAAACTTTTTTTTTTTGGTTTATTTCTTAATTTGGACTAAAAGATAAAAAGTCTCACCTTAATTCATTGATTGAAATGGTTGGATCCATTTCCCTTGACCGAAGGAGAACATTGTCCAGGTAATCATCATTCTCATCCTCAACTTCATATGCAAGAGAATTCAGTAATTTCGAAACAAAATACTATTGAAAGCCATGAAACTTAGAAGGAAAAAATAAGTAGTAGTTAACCTGAATCTTCACTCAGATGAAATGGGTCGGCTCTTTTTTTCTTCCTCTTAAACCATTTGCCAAGCTTCCGAGTTTTCGACTTCTGGTTCTCAATATCCATAGCTCACAAACAAAACAATCTAGTCCATGCATGCCATATAAATCACAAGAAGATGGAATAGATGTGCCTTGTGAGAATTTTCGAATCTTCCTTACTTGAAAGCCGTTCAAAATTGAGCATAACTGCTAGTTTCATCATATTCAATATTACCAATAAATTTTCCTGGGTTTTGGTGTGGATAGCATCGTTGAGCCAATCGCCTTATGTGAGAGAAAAAGAAAGAGACAAAACCAAGCAGGAAGCTTGTACGTTATATATTTCCACAGCACGCAATAACCCCGAGAGAGATTTTAATTTTGAGAGCAAATCAATGTTAAAGTCAAAGCTTGTTGGACCAAACTTGTAACCCCATATACTACTTCATGGTGAAGTTCCAATGTCTGGTTCAGAGAAAGGAAAAACCGCAAAAAGATAGTGGCCTCACAAAGCTTTTATGATTTTCATTTTCTTTCGATAATTTGGATTTTTAGACGTTAGGTGGTGCTGGTCACGTATGTCTCATGGATTTTTACGTGACAATAGATTATTAAGTCAAACAATCTAGTATAGGGCATGGGTTGCCCTCTAGAGTGGACCACTGAGATAAGCTATCATATGCACATTTATTGGATGCACCTTCTCCTACTCAATACTCCATCTCTCCATCAAACAAATAATAATCATGCAAGGATTAGAGCTGTAAGAAATAGAACTTTGGTAGTAGTGATTGTTGGTATTGTTGTACAAAGTATAGTTTTATCCGAAGAGTTTTAGTAGTAAAGCTTTTGAATTCTAATCGTGGAATTTTTTTTTTTTATATACAATATAGAATTTCTACTCTAACTTAATCTATGTGTATATGTGTGTGAAATTTCATCCTGAATACTTGAACCCCGACCCTTGTCTCCCACACCCTACAAGCATTTATACTTGTGAAGTGACCACCACACCAAGGATGCTTGATTGCACTTGTTGGATCAAATTCTAATTATGGAATATGCTAATTGGTGCTTGATTGCAGTTGTTTGATCATTAATATCAGGTTCAATGCTATTTTAGTTAAACTGACCTCTATTTTTGTTACTTTAGCTAATATATTATGTACAACAACTGCATCACTCTCTATACACTATTTTTATTCTATTTAACTCTTTACAAATATATCTTTTTTATTCCTCTACTCCTCCAAAATCAACCCAAATCGGTTACTAAAAATATAAAAATAAAAATAAAATCAACGCAAATCTGTTGTGGCCAACGTCCTTCACCACATGATTTGTCATGGCCAACATCTAAAAAGAGGTATGTTAGAATTTTAACTTAAAGCATCTACTCTATAATTATTATTTTTTATTATCAAACTAAGACGTTAATTGATTTTTGGTGTAGGTACCTTTTGAACCCTAGATCTCTTATTCAAAGACAAGATTTTACCAGTTAAGTTAACTGAAACTCATTATTTTTGGAAAACTATTAAGCTTGATGCGAAGCATTTTTAAGTGAGATTTGCTCAAATTTGGCTAAGCAGGCTAAGCTTGCTGAGAATGCTCTTAAGAAATAATTGAGCTAGACTTTTGTATTGAGAAGTAACAAAAGTTAATAAATAATTACCCATTTAACTAAAGGTTGTGTGACTTTCCAAAAAATTGATAAATTGCAATAAAAAAATTTAACTTTAATTAATGCACTTCGATACTGTTAATTGAACTCTTTTATTATTTTTCAAATCAAGTGGATATTTCCTTACTTTACTTTTTATTTTTTTAATCCATAAACATTAAATGTGCAATACCACACACAAAGTACTCGTTTGGATATTGATGAAAAGGCCAGAGTTTGGACCTGCGTATTTTTTCCTTTTTTTTGAAAACCACGTTTCTATGGCTTTTATGCTTTTCCAGGGGTCCCATGCACTGTTCAAGGAACCCATAAATCTCTTTTTCAGCAAAACTTTTATTAAAAATGGGTCTCACGGCACTATTCACACATTTAAAAATTATTTTGCTATAGTGTTTTCAATTTTCAGTTTCTACCAAAATAAGTGGTATCCAAACACACCCAAAGTATCCGTTTGGCAAAGATTATTTTTGCCAACTTATTTTACTATTCTACTTATTTTTGTTACTATTTATGGATCCCACTGCACTTTTTGGTACTATTCATGGGTCTCACTATACTATTTCAATTAACTTCTACTTTTATCTATAATACTTTCAGTAAAAAGCTTTTAGTCTGTTTGGAATCTGATTATTTTACTGAAATTGAAAACTTTTTTATGAAAATACCATAAATAAATGTAAAAGTTAACTTAAATAGTACCGTGAGACATATGAATAATACTAAAAAGTGCAGTGAGACATATGAATAGTAGCAAAAATAAACTAAAATTGCAAATAAGTTGAAATTTTCAGCTTGTCCCAAACAGACACTTAGTAGAATTTTGCAATTAGCAGAAAATTGTAAATTTTTTCCCTAAGATCTTCAAGTCTCAAAAAAATAAATAAATAAACAACAACAACAACATATAGATAGTCATACCAAACATGAGATATTGTTACATTAATTATATCCAACTCTAGTGGCCGGACATTGCATCCCAATCTCAGAAACTACAATTCCTCAACCTGTGTTCAAGTGGTAACAAAGTAATCTGAGTTTAATTTTAAAAAGAGATTTATGACTTACAGCTCAGTATATACTTGCATATTAGAAAAGGACCATTATATTCACTTGTTTATTATATATTACAGCCATTTTTATTGTTTCTTTTGGTAAGATGTTACATTTAGTTCACTCTTTTTTCCTTTTTTCTGGGCAAGTCAAGTTCACTCTTTATTTATGCTGAATTTATTATTTCTTGCGATGTGCTAAAGAGTAAGCCGGGATAGAGAATTCAAGAGAATATTAATGCATCTTACAAAAGAAAATTATTATAATTATTAATCACTAATTAAGTGAGATAGGTTCTTAGAGCATTCTTATCAACCATTCTAAAAAATTTAGCATTTACCATCTCAAAACCCAATTTTATAACATATAACACATCACTTTACAATACAACCTATATTAAAACTTCTTTTTTTTTTACCATTTCATTTAAATATTGTTTCTTTATTATTTTTCCCCTCTCTCTCCTCTATCTCTCACTTTCTCAACCCAATTATTCTCAGCAACGCCGGCCACCACATCCACCCACCCACCCATACCACAACCACCCACCATCGCCACCACTAGCCACCAACCAGATCCACTGCCACCACAAACAACAGCAAAAAAAAAAAAAAAAAAAAAAAACCCTCCACATCCACTGTCGGACCAAACCATGGCCAAACCGAACCGCCAGCCACCACATCCACCCACCCATCACCACCAACCATAGCAAGAAAAAAAAGGAAAAAAAACCAACAAACCACGGCCAAATTAGTTCCGACCAATCAGTTTGATCTGACCCATGAACAATCAGTTCGATCCACGACCAAACCACGCTCCGACCCACAAACAATCAGTTCGATCCACCCTTCGATTCACCCTTGGATCCACGCTCCAAACCAAAAACCCACACTCTGGACCACAACTCCTTCGATCGGCCTAGGTTTCGTCGGAGAGGGAGGCATAGACGTCAAGCAGAGGGAGACAAAGAGCAGAGAAATGGTTGGCTCAAAGCAACGGAAATGAAACAGAAATGAGAAAGAAATAATATGTTGAAAAGAAAGTGGACCCCTCTGAATAAAAAAAATAATATAAATTTTACCATTAGTGAACAGTGCGGTCTCAAATATGAGATTGCACTAAACATCAATGCCAAAAATTATAGCATTTAAAACCCTTGATGGAGCAAGCTTTTCGGTTAAAAATGCTAAAAAAAAAACGTCTTTTAGCATATACAAGGCTTGATAAGAATGCTCTTAATAGTGATGGCCACGAAAAAGAATCTAAGAGATCTGTTTTTAGACTAGCTTGGTACTATTAGCAATAATTACTTTATCATTATCAGTTTATCCTTTCTAGCAACCCTTCCATTCTATCTAAATCATCCACATTTTTTTTAATTTGGATGTCCCAGAATATTTGTTCCATGTTAAAACAATAATGACTAATTTCCTTGCCTCCATTTCTCTTCACATTTATTGCATGGAGGTAAACACTTTCTCACTAAATTGAGTCTCATATAGAAAAAGTTAATGATAATTTTCTTTTTTTGTCTGTGTGAAAAGTATTTATGGTCAGTTCTTTTCTCTCCATTTTTTCTGAGGAATAAAAAGTTATTGTTAATAATTCCTAATGTTATGACGGAAACTAATTTTTTTTTATTTTAGCCAGTAGTGGCAAGGGTTAAAATGACATGACATTAAAAAGTTAAAAACCAAATTAATACATTTAAAAGATTATGAATCAAATTAAAATATAGTGTAAATGATATGGATATTTAAGAGGTTTGCTCTAATATTATTATAAGAATATCTGCATCAGTGGATGCAAAATTTCTGTCCATTTTGCAAAAAAAAAACATGTTTTTTCTATTTTACATACCCACTTTTACAAAACACCCACATCAGTTTGTCTATTCTACACATTTATTCAATAAATTATTTATTCTTGAACCATCTCACTCAATACCTCTCTCTCTCTCATAGACCCAACACTATCCAAAATAACCAACACCCAACCACCATCAACGATCAATCCACACAACACACCCACCATCATCAACCCACCCATCAAAATCCCAAAACCACTAATCAAAATCATCAAAACCATAAAAATAAATAAATAAATAAATAAAAAAGCAATGGCGATCATCAACTTAGCCTCCATCATCAACCCACCCATCAAAATACCAAAACCACTAATCAAAATCATCAAAACCCATTGATCAAAATCCCAAAACCATCAAACAAAGAAAAAAGAAAGCAGCAGCGATTAGCGAGAGCTTTGGCGATTGCCGAGAGCTTCAGCAAGTAATCAAAATCATCAAAACCCATTGATCAAAATCTCAAAACCATCAAACAAAGAAAAAAGAAAGCAGCGGCAATGGGTGAGAGCTTCGACGATTGGCGAAAGCTTTAGCAAGTAAGGTGATCGACGGTGGCAATGGCACGGCTAGAGTGAGGTGAGAGTAAGAGGTGCCAGAGAGAAAAAGAGAGTGAGATGGAGAGAGAAAAAATAGTAAAATATAAAATGCAAATCCACAATAACCGTGTATATATATACAATTATTATAGCACTTTTACATATATATATATATATATATATAAACTTATGTAAGTACTAATGTAAGTACTTTTTTTATTAAAATATATAAAATTAACAATTTTTTCTATTTTGCAAAAACTGATGTGATTATTCTAACTGATAAAACTAGAAAATAAAAAAATAAAAAATAAAAATTACAGTGATCACCTCACTATCAGTGTAAAAAGCAGGGCAGATCACCTGGACCATGTCATTTATGAATTAACGGTACCTGTCACTTCGTATGAATTAATGGTACCTGTCAATTTGGATATTCTGGAGAGTCTAGCAATGTAAAAAGAGATTTTTTTTTTTTTTTCTTAAGGGAGAGAAGGAGAGCAGTACACATCATGATTTGAGATGCTTTTTGTCACATATAATATCATGACACAGATTTCCTGTGATTGGTTAGGTCAAATTATCTGGTCCGGAATCAGATCATAATGCACCCAAAGCTACAATTAAAGCACCGCCTTAAGTTTTTGGATTTGGGAGTTGGGACTCTCGGGTTAGACGTATAGCACCAGTAAGTTTTTACATGTTTGGTTAGGGAATTTTAATAATAAAATTGTTTAAGTGTTATTTTAGTGTTATTTTTAAATAAGGAAAATTGTTATTTAAATAATAATACCAAACAGGCCTTAATATTTATATAAATTATTTCACAAACAACCGTCGCCCGTGGCTATGAATCGATCGTAAGAATCTTTGTATTGCTTCACATGATACTTAGTAAGAGTTGAGAATTGATAGGTTATTATTGATTTTTGTATGAATCATCATTGACACTATTTTATTATCTACTATTGAGCTGACAAGTTATTATTAATTTTCATATAAATCATCACTAACACTATTTTATTATCTACTATTAACAACTGTAGGGTCACAATTTGGGGCACAAGCCCAATAGGTATGGGGTTTTGGTCCAAGAAGCCCAGAAACAATGAATTTGTAGAGAGTAGGCTATAGAACTAGGCCTTAGCGAAGTGGATAATAGTTAAGGTTGGGCTATACAACAATTAAACACAAGCAGATCCTCTTAACGTCCATAGATTCTCAATCCGAGGAGATGAGATGAATGTATGCTGGTCCTTATTCAAAGACTATGGTTATTTGTACTGTTCCTCTGTTCCCCTTTTTTCCGTCCCCTTCCTCATGGAGACTCCCTTTCTTATATAGTCTTCTTGAAGCTATCGTGACCTTACACTTGTTGATTATCTAAACCCTCACTTAAGTGCTTGTCTCATCGAACACCCCCCTCCAGCCTTCTATGAGTTGTGGTAACCAAGTCAATACTGTTCACAGATCTTCTCCACATTAATGCGGCCAAAAAAGTAGTTGCATCGCATTTAATGTGGCAGCTGCAGCCTCTCCTTGGACATCTTACGTTTCCTTCTTTGCCACGGGTCTGTGGGACTCGTCCTTGTTACTAATGTCCGTTGGGGTGGGTCCTTCTAGTAGACAGAGTGCATGTTTGAGCCACACTTGTCACGTCCAATGAGACATTTCTCCTCGAACCGCCCTTTAAATGTCTTTATGTCCACGAGAACTGGGCTGGGAGTCCTTTTGGCACCCACGTCTTCTCGTCGTACGTGATTGATCTTCCCGTATGGGGCCCAAGGCCCATGGTGTGATTTTGGGCCTTTGCCCTACAATAGCCCCTCAAAATTCCGGTTTTTCCCTCTTATCCGAGGAGAAAAGGTGGGATTTTGATATTTAATGGATAAATTATCACAAATTCTTGATTCTCACATGTGGGAGAATAGTCTCACGTGCCTCATTATTGCTACTGGCGTTTCGTAACCCACGAGGCGCCATTAATTGCACCAAACGACTCTATGTTCCCTCGCATCCAACGGTGGAGCGCTTAATCAACGGTAGATGTCCCACCAATTTTTTGGGCGGGAGTAATCTCGTTTATTTTTTCCTCACTATATAAGGCTTCTGAGGGAGATTACTTTCCCTTTTTTAGAAAAGACACTCAAGCGTTCTAGAGAACTTCAGCACTTTCTCTCGCAAAACACTCAAAAGTCCATAGCCATTTCTGTAAGGATTCCCGGCGGATCCTTTGAAAGCTCGAGAGATTTAGAATTCACGCTTCCCGTAAGTGTTCGTTTCCCCGTATTCCTTAACTCTCCTTCTTTGCTGTTCTCCTCGTCCTCCTTTCATTAGCGAACATTTTTCCATGTCACCTAGGGTTAATAGGATGGGTAAGTTTAAGAACCTAGTAGATTCTTCGGTCCGCATGGAAGGTTTTAGGGCCAAATACCGTATCCCGCAAGGAGTGGGTCTAGAATATTGCTCCTCGGACCAAATCCTAACCAAGAGAGAAACGAGGCAAGTCGTCATTCCTATGATCGCTTTCATAGAAGGAGGAATGACGATTCCCATGGGGAGGATAACTAGAGATTACTTGCGCGGCCATAGGTTGGCCCCCCACTAGTGTGCCGCTAACATGTTCCAGATCCTAGGGTGCGTAGATGCTCTAAACGAACAAATGAATCTTGGCCTCTCATGGCACGATGTAGTTCACTTGTACGAATGTCATTGCCTTAATGAGTCGTATTACCTAAAATCCAAGTCCGACGAGGTGAGGCTGATATCTTGCCTTCCCAAGTCTAACAAAGGCTTGAAGGACGATTATTTGATTGTCTCCGAAGCATGGCACGACAGTCTTCGCTGCCCAGTTAGGGCGAGAGCACTAGGTGGGGCACTTTAGGATCAAGTTTTGAGTTTTCCTTTCACTTGTCTTGGTCTCGGTTTTGATTGTTTGCCTTCTCGAACTGACATAACCCTTCCTTTAGATATTTTGCAGATAAAGAACATACTACTCCGAGGATCAATCTGGTCAACGTCCAAGCTCTCAACTACCTCTTAAGGTCCGAGATTTTTGTGAGCAAGGACGGACAGTTGCAGGCCGCTCACCTCATCTTGCATTACGAGCCTCTTTCTCGAGCTTTAGTGGACGTGGGTCAGGCGATAAGGGCTGGGAGTCCCCGATTAGCCCACATTGACATTTTTAAGCTGAGATCCCTTGCACTGAAAGACTTACCACTAGTCCAACCGCCCACTCAACGCGTTCTCCAAGACATAGCTGTTCCAGGGGAGGGAATTGACTCCTCGCGCTCGTCCCTCGAAGCTAAAATCGATCATTTCCATTTCAATGAGGAGGGTGAGGTATCAACAAGGCCCGTAGAGCTTTCAAATTCCAGCTCGGATCTTGATCGCTTCTCAGCGGCTCACTCTCCTGGGCTAGTAGTTGCTCGAAGTGACACGAGCCATGAAATTGAAGAGGAAGGCATGGACTTAAAGCCGAGATCCGGTCTAAGGGGTTTTTTGTCCAATAGGAACAAAGGGCAATCCTTCAAGGATGCCTCTAAAGAGCAGGTTCCATCCAACCTTCCTCCTCCTCCTCCTTCCACTGACCCCGCGCTACAACCCATTCCCAACTTGAGGCGGAAAAGGCCAGTCGAAGAACTGGAGGAGGGTGAAGTTGGCCCCCAAAAGGCCAAACAGTAGAAAAAGGGCAAGGAGCCCAAAGACAAAATAACGAAGTCCATTGATAGCTGAGAAGAGGCAGCCATTAGGAGGGAGCAGCGCACCTGGTCTCCTCGCCTGGAATTGGACGGCGTTCCCATCCTATGGAATGCAATCCTGTGGGAGTCCCAGCGGGGGCAGGCGTCTTATCTCGCCAAGGCCTTGCAGCAGCCCCTCCTCTTGCCTCGTGATAGGGACGGGCTCCGAGCCACAAGGCAACCGGACCTCTTCATGTCACTGAAGAGAGACCTTGCTATGGTAAAACGAAGATTCTCCCTTGCTCAGGTTCCTTATTCTGTGCTCGTCTACTTGTCGTTTTCGTTTTAGTGATTCTTCCGTTACTTCTATGCAGGTCACCCAGCAAATCTTCGTGGCCGAGGAGTGGGTGAAGAATTCCCGAGAGGAGGTGAACGCTGAGGTTCGGTCCCACCTTGCCGCGGAGAAGGTTGCAAGTGCCCTTAAGCTAGAAAAAGAGTGCCTAAGTGAAAAGATGAAAGAGGTTATTAAGGCCCAGGACAGCGCTGAGGCAGGCCTTAAGACCACAACGAGGCAGGCCAAGGACATGCGCCAGCAACTTCATGTTACAGAGATAAACCTTGCGATCGAGAAGCAAATGGTCTCGAACCTGAAGGCATAGCTGCTACAGGCCTTAGCTTTACCTTAGCGTCATAACCTTGCTTAAGCTTGTGTTGGTAGTAGGCGAGCTGGATCGTTGCCATTTCCCTTCTTTCCTCGATAAGGTCTAAACTCCTTTCCAGCAGCTCATTATTGCCGTTAAGGCAGAATGAGGTAGTTTTCAGTGTCGGAAAGTTTGTTTCCAGTGGAATAACAGCCTCGGCCCTATAGGTCATCGAGAAAAGGGTCTCCCCTGTTGATCTGCGGGGTTTGGTTCGATACGTCCACAGGACATGCGACGACTCTTCCACCTATCTTCCCTCTGCGTCGTCTAACCTCTTCTTCAGCTCGTTTACTATAACCTTGTTAACAGCTTCGGCCTGCCCATTCCCCTGTGGGTAAGCCAGTGTGGAGGATCTATTGGCAATTCCCAACTCGCTATAATACGTTCTGAAAGCCTTACTATCGAACTAAAGGTCGTTGTCCGAGATTCGGGTATGAGGGACCCCGAACTTGGTGACAATACTTTTCCAGACAAACCTCTTGGCATCCACTTCTCTGATATTTGCAAGTGGTTCGGCTTCGACCTATTTGGTGAAGTAATCAGTGCCGACGAGCAAATATCTCTTGTTCCTTGCCACTTTAGGAAATGGCCCAACAATATCCAAGTCCCACTGAGCAAATGGCCATGGGCTGGAAAGTGGATTGAGAATTCCCCCCGGTTGATGTATATTCAGTGCAAACTTCTGACATTGGTCGCACTTCTTCACGTATTCATGTGCCTCTTTCTGCATGTTTAGCCACCAGTACCCTGAGTTATGGCCCTATGGGATAAGGATTTGCCCCCTGTATGGCTTCTGCAAATCCCTTCATGCAACTCTTCCAGGATAAGTTCTGTGGAGTCAAGGTGCACGCAGAGCAGGTATGGCCCTGAAAACGAGCGTTTATACAGTTTCAGGTCCTCGGATAGCCAAAATCGAGAAGCCTTTCTTCTAATCTTGTCGGCTTCGCTCTTCTCCTCAGGTAAGGCATCCTCCTTCAGAAATAGTATTAAAAGGTCCATCCGGCTTGGCCCCGCCCTGACGCTGTGGACATATACCATCTCGGCCTTCACCACTGAGGGCCTGTGTAGATCTTCCACAAGTATAACCCGAGGTAAACATTGAGTCGAGGAGGTGGCCAGTGTGGCTAGAGAATCAGCATGTGTGTTTCCGCTTTTGGATACGTGTAGTAGGCTAAAAAAGTCAAAACGCGACCACAGGCATTTAGCTTGGTCTAGGTACTCTTGCATTCTTTCATCCCTTGCCTCCAATTCCCCATTTACTTGACCTACAATAAGTCTTGAGTCCGAGAATATGTTTATGGATTTCCCACCCAGTTTCTCGATCATAAACATTCCTTGCAGCAGGGCTTCATATTCTGTCTCATTATTTGTGGCCGAAAAGCCTAGCCTCAGTGATTTTTCGATGGTAATCCCGTCGGGGGAAATAAGGACAAGTCCCACCCCAGAGCCCCTTTGATTCGCTGCACCGTTGACATATGCTTTCCAACAGGTGCGCCCCTGCTGAGAGATCACGCCAACCGATTTTTCATCCATGCTTGGCATTCCTCCCCCTTCTTCTAGTGAGGGTTCGGCAAACTCAGCCACCAGATCCGTGAGGATTTGGCCCTTCACAGCGGTGCGAAGCATGTACTTGATGTCGAAGGCGCCCAGAATGGTTCCCCACTTAGCGATTCTCCCTGTGTAATCGGCACTTCGGAGTATAGCCTTAAGCGGGAGTTAGGTTAAAACAACGACTGTGTGTGCCTAGAAATAATGGGGGAGTTTTCGTGTGGTTTGGACGATCACCAGGATGGCCTTTTCTAGGGGAAGGTAATGAATCTCAGCCTCATGCAACGACTTGCTCACGTAATAGATAAGTCGTTGTACGCCTTTGTCCATTCGAATCAGCACCAAGCTTACTGCATGAAAGGCCATGACAATGTAGGCAAACAAAATCTCATCGGCTTCAAGGCTAGACATGACTGGTGACCGAGACAGATACTCTTTGAGCTGTTGGAAGGCCAAAGCGCATTCTTCAATCCATTAAAACCCTATCCACTTGTTTAACAAGAGAAAGAAAGGCCTACACCTATTCGCCGAATGAGAGATAAAACGATTCAAAGTGGCGATCATGCCGGTCAGCTTTTGGACCTCCTTGGGGTTCCAAGAAGGCTGCATGCTGTGGATAGCTCTAATTTGGTCGAGGCTGACTTTGATACCCCTGTGGGTCACCATATAGCCTAAGAACTTCCCTAATCTCACCCCGAATGAACACTTAGACGTGTTCAGGCACAACCTATGTGTTCTCAGGATCCCAAAGATGTCACCGAGGTCCCTCACATGTTCGGACACCAATTTACTCTTTACCACCATGTCATCTATATAGACTTCGTTACTCTTACCCATTTGCAGCTCAAACATCCTGGTCATCATCCTCTGGTAGGTGGAACCAGCATTCTTCAAACCAAAAAGCATCACTTTATAATGGTAGTTTCTGATGGGAGTGACAAAAGCTGTCTTTTCCTAGTCGTCGGTAGCCAGGGGTATTTGATGGTATCCTTGAAAGGCGTCTAAGAAGCTCATTCGAGGATGTCCCGCAGTTGAGTCCACCAATCGATCTATCCGAGACTTAAGAAAGGGGTCCTTCGGATAGGCCTTATTCAGGTCCGTGAAGTCCACGCAGACTCGCTATTTCCCACTCTTCTTCTTCACCACAACTGTATTGGCTAGCCACTCAGAGTAGAAAACTTCTTTGATAGCCCCTGCTTTCTTAAGTTTCATCACTTCCTCCCTCACCGTGTCAACATGCTCTTTCGACGGTCGCCGAGGGGGTTGCTTCTTAGGCGTAACGGCCCGATTAACGTTAAGATGATGGCATATGAAGTTTGGATCGACCCCTGGGGCCTCGTAGGCGTCCCATGCAAACACATCCACGTTTTCCCTAAGAAAATCAATTAGCTTTTCTTTCTCTTGGGGTGGTAGTTCCGAGCCGACTTGAAAGAATCTCTCCGGATCGGTGCCCATAATAACTTTTTCCAAATCCTCACAACTTGCCTCCTTGGCTGATCCCCCACCACACGAGGCTGGGGTCGTTAATTTTTATAAGCCATTCTCGGTAAGGCTTGAGGGCTCGGCACTCAGCCATCTCGAGATGGCGGACACCATGCATTACCAGGCCATGGCTTGGTCTCCTATCACTTCTTTGACCCGACCCTCCGACGGGTACTTCACCTTTTGGTGCAAGGTTGAGGAAACAGCCCCTAGAGCATGAAGCCAAGGTCTAGCTACAATGGCGGTGTAGGGTGAATATGCGTCCACCACTATGAAGTCCACCTCCACTATATCTGAGCCTGTTTGTATGGGCAATCTAATCTGGTCTTTCAAAGTAATAGTTTTCCCTTCGAAACTTACCAAAGGGGAGTCATATGCCGTCAGGTCTTCGGGTCTCAGTTTCAACCCCTTGTACAGGTCGGGGTACATTACCTCCACAGCGCTGCCCTGATCGACTAGCACCCTCTTCACGTCATATCCCCCAATCCTGAGTGTGACGACTAGAGCATCGTTGTGGGGCTAGATAGTTCCAACCTTATCCTCATCTGAGAATCTGAGCATAGGCGAGGCCATCCCCTTAGCCCTCTTAGACTCACGATCGTCAACCTCGACGGGGAATCAGGCCACTAACATCACTCTGAAAGGTTGGGAGCCGGTTCTTCCTGGAGAGGCGAGAATGACATTTATCGTGCCAATAGGCAGTCTCAAGGTGCTTTGCCTTACCTCAACGTTCGTCTGTTCTTGTCGATCATTGGAATGATGCAAGAAATGTCTTAACTTTCCCTCTCGGACCAGCTGGTCCAAGTGGTTTTTCAGATTTCTACAGTCATCGGTGGTGTGCCCCGGTTCTTGGGGGTACTGACAGTATAGGTTCTGGTTGCGTTTTGTGGGGTCGCTTGCCATCCCATTTGGCCATTTGAAGAATGGTTCATTCTTAACTTTCTCCAAAATCTTATGTAATGGATCCCGGAACACAGCGTGGACTGCCTGCGCACCGGCGGATCTAGGTTGCTCCGTGTAATCTCTTCTCGGTCGGTTGTCGTTACTAAATCGATCCGACCTGAAGTCTCTCCTCTCCTGAGGGACAACCTTTGCTTTACCCTTACCCACCTACTGGTCCTCTTCGACCTTCTTGTACTTGTCGATTCGGTCTATGAGCTGGCGCATGTTGGTGACCGGTTTCCCGGTCAGCAATTTCCTTAAACCGTGCTCGGTCGGCAAGCCTCTCTTGAAGGTACTGACGGCAACGTCATCATAATTGCCCTCTATCTCATTATACATCTCCCAGTACCTATCCGAGTAGGCCTTTAGGGTCTCCCCTTCTCGGATGGATAAGGACAGGGGGGAATCCAAGGGTCGTGGAACCCTACTGCTCTTGATGAAGCGAAAGCCAAAGGCCTGTGTTAGCTGCTTAAAGGAATTTACGAAGTTCGGCTTGAGGCCATCAAATCATCTCATCACTATAAGTCCCAAACTAGATGGAAATACTTTGCACATCAAAGCCTCGTCTTTGGAGTAGATGGTCATTCTCTGGCTGAACTGACTTACGTGCTCTACAGGGTCCGTCCAACCATTATATATAGTGAAAGTGGGTTGGTGGAACTGCCAAGGAAGTTCAACCCCCTCTATCTTGCGTGTGAAGGGTGACTAGGAGATTCGGTCCAAGGCTTTGCTCATAGTGTCGTTTGCTAGGCCCTTGTAGGACGGATTTTTGTGGCTGCGTTTGTGAGGTTGCTCTTCCTCATAGGAGAAGGTTTCACTTGGTCGGGTTCTTGACCTTCGCCTGTATTCGTTGTCTTCTTCATCGCTGGTATCCGGACTGGTGGAAGGACGTCTTCACTGTGCTCGGTGCAACTTCCTCTTCAGGTCGTTGATTTCTTATTGTAGAGCCCTATTATCGTCCCGCTTATGGGATGCATGGCCTTTCCCTCTTGAACGGCTTCTGCTCGTACGGGAGGTATTCACACTACCCTCTCGTCGCTTGTCTTGATCTCTTTCCCGTTCGAAGTTAAGAAAGTTGTCCTACCGTTGGGAGTCTGCGGGCCCCGTTTAGCCTGGGCCCGATCCTTCCATATCTAACGGTTGCACTTGCTGAGGCACAAGTTCTTCCCACAAACGGCGCCAATTGTAGGGTCACAATTTGGGGCCCAAGCCTAACAGGTATGGGGTCTTGATCCAAGGAGCCCAGAAACAATGAATTTGTAGAGAGTGAACTATAGAACTAGGCCTTAGCGAAGTGGACAATAGTTAAGGTTGGGCTATACAACAATTAAACACAAGCAGATCCTCTTAACGTCCATAGATTCTTAATCCGAGGAGATGAGATGGATGTATGCTGGTCCCTGTTCAAAGACTATGGTTATTTGTACTGTTCCTCTGTTCCCCTTTTTTCCGTCCCCTTCCTCATAGGGACTCCCTTTCTTATATAGTCTTCTTGAAGCCATCGTGGCCTTACACTTGTTGATTATCTAGACCCTCACTTGAGTGCTTGTCCCATCGAACACCCCCCTCCAGCCTTCTATGAGTTATGGTAGCCAAGGCAGTACTGTTCACAGGTCTTCTCCACATTAATGCGGCCAGAAAAGTAACTGAAACGCATTTAATGTGGCAACTGCAGCCTCTCCTTGGACATCTTACGTTTCCTTCTTTGCCACGGGTCTGTGGGACTCATCCTTATTACTAATGTCCGTTGGGGTGGGTCCTTCTAGTAGACAGAGTGCATGTTTGAGCCACACTTGTCACGTCCAAGGAGACGTTTCTCCTCGGACCGCCCTTTAAATGTCTTCATGTCCACGAGAACTGGGCTGGGAGCCCTTTTGGCACCCATGTCTTCTCCTCGGACGTGGTTGATCTTCCCGTATGGGGCCCAAGGCCCATTGTGTGATTTTGGGCCTTTGCCCCTACAACAACTTACATAATTGTAGAATTTATTATAATTTTATTGTCTCTAGACTTATTTGTCCTAAAAAGGTTTGGGTTGTAACGGGATAAAATTATATGTATACTAATTATATGATATGATTTTAACATGAACTTATTTAATACGAATTTTATTGTGAATGCATGTTTTGATGAAAAAAACTAAATAACTTATTATTATATAATTTTATAATTATCATATAGTTTATCAAAGGTTTTATAATTTCGTGTCATAGGATTTATTTTTTGTTTATATAGATTGTAGTCATAACTTATGTTCTATACTTCTATTACTTTTAATTAATAGTGACTTAGTAAGGATGTGAATTGAAAGAATTAAATAGTTTTAATTAGATCTTTTGAAAATAATTTTTTTTATTAAAAAAACTGTTAAAATTAGGATTTTTTTTTTTTTTTTTTTTTTAAGAATCAAAACTGAGGGTTTAATTTGAATTCCCCAAACTATAAGGAACATATATAAATGATCAAAAACTTAATAAAAGATAATCATAACTTCTAGACCCTAACTTTCATCACATAATATAATATATGCATGTTTTTTAACTGAATTTTAGATATCATATCAAGTTATTAGGTCCAGTAGATTTAATTCAAAATCAATGTCATAGATAAAAATTTAAGCAAACAAATGGGTAAATAAATTTTTAAATATTTTTGGTGTCAATAACTTGTGCTTAGTGGCATTGTCTAATTCTCAAATTATTATTATTATTATTTTTTAATAATTGATTTTGAACTTTCTTTCTCCCCTTGTTTTAAGGGAAAAAATATACTTTTTTTTTATCACATTAGTCAAGAAGTATCTTCACATTTGGGTAGGCATGTACATATATACCCTCAACCCCCTAAGATTAAAGACAAGCAATATTACACATTTTGCTAACGTGGTAAGTTTGTATCAATTTTTATTTGAATTAGTTTATTACTGACATTATTTTTTTTATCTATCATTAACAATCTATCGCATCAATAAATGTCAAATTTATTTGTATTTACATATTTTTCGATTAAAGACGGTATCTTTAACTTCCCATTATTCTATATAGCAGGGCCCTTGTAGGCCTATGGATCCCATGCATGTGGGTTCACAACCTTGTGGAAGGGGCATGGATAATGGAACCACCAAACCTGTGAGTAGATGTTTACTGCTAAAACTGGCGACCATCCAAAATTCCTAGGCAAATTTAATTTCTCATTGACGGGCCTGATCTTTTAGGTCCTGCCTTAGCCATTACTAGCCCCTTTTTTTTTTTTTTTTTTTCTTTTTCTTTTTCTTTTTTTTTTCCTTTTTTTTATAGGAATTAGTTCCTACTTGATATTCACTTCATAACTCTGCATCAATTAGTAAATATTTTGTTGTCAAATAAAAGACTTAGAGTTCGAACTCCTCTTACACCAATAATCATTCAATGTCTTGGTCCAGGAAACATGAACACTTCGTTTAAGATGTTGCACCCATGTCATACTCGTGTTATTCCAGTGTCGTATAGGCTGTTTTATGTTATAATTTTTCAAAAATTGTTAATGTTATCGTGTCGTACCCATACTCGTGTCTATGTCTGTGCTTCCTACTTCCTAGGTCTTAGTCTCATAATAAAGAACAATCATCATGAAATGGTTGTTATAAGTTAAAATTTCGTTGTATCAGTCAAAAAAATTTAAAAAAAAAAAAAAAAAAAAAATTACCTCCCATGGCAATTTAGCATGGACCCAGCTCGATTTTCTTCTTAATTGATGCAGTGACTGTGTCACATGTGGAAAAAGTCGGACATAATAACGGGTAGCTTTCGTAGGTAGAGACATTCTAACGAGAAGTAGATGGGTTTGGAGTCGTTGCAGAGTGCAAACAGATATCTTTCAACCTCAAACCATTATGAATTGCACGAACCTCTACCTGCCTTTGTTCTTTTTGGACCACTTCTTCTTCTAATCTTAATAAACTCATACATTTATGTATTTCCCTCTTCCTTTTCTCATCGAAAACCTCCTTTCCCACCTTTCAGATTCAAATTAATATGAAAATCTCTAACATTGTATCATGTACATCTCTAACCTCATTTTAGCTATATATTTAATACATGCATACACAATTGTAACCTCCAGTTGCATATGGTTCAAAACACTCAATAAAATGTTTTTTTTTTTTTTTTTGAGTTAACAGATGTGTTAAGAGAATTAATTGATTCAGAAAATATTTTTAAAAACTTCTTTTTTTTTTTTTTTTTTGAGAAAGAAAAAAAAAACTAAAAAAAAGTAACTTTTTTTTTTCATAATTTTTATATTTTTATGAAAACAGTATCATAATTTTTATATTTTCTATTAAAAAATACTCTAAAGGCACCCCCATTAACTGGACACAATATAAAATGTTGAAATTTTTTTTTTTTTTAGAAACAAAATGTTGAATATTATCATTATGGCCAGCCAGCAGTTTTGTAACTTTATGCTTCTCTTAAATCCATCCCCAGTATTGGAAACTCTGTTGGTCTTTAATGAGGCTGAACTACTATTTTGTTAGGATTCTAGTTGTCCTTGATACATCTATTTCCCAGTGTTACAAAAACAAAAAACAAAAAAAAGGAGTTCAATATTCATTTAATATACCACCAGATACATTGATTTCTTTCTTCCACCAATCCCTCCTTCTTCTTTTTTCTTTTTTCTTTTTCTTTTTTTAAGAAACAAACAAACACACACAGCATGCTTCTCAACCTCAACTGGAAGTCCCATGGACAGCATGTTTGGATGTTTATAGGTTTTATTTTTTTAATCTTATTTTTTACCCAATTTATTATTTGTTAAGAAAAATAAATTAATCCAAACAAATGACACTACAAAGAGGGAATTTTGAAAATACCAATTGTTAAACAAAGAAATTTTGTATTCAAAACTTCATGGCTCCAACTATAGTATATGCCTATTCTATTCTATAGAAAACCTAAAATAAAATTAAAAAACTATAGTATGCTTAGCTTTCAGTGGTCCCTCACTCCCCAACTGTACAAACTCCCAAATGTTGGTTCATTTATTAATTTCCAAGGTATCTAATTCTATAAGTGACGCATCTCCATAAACGCGTCAAAGTACGATTTCATGTTGGGTGAGTTTAATGTTTATGATAAACTTTTTTTTTTTTTTTTCAAGAATTCAATGAAATGATCAACACGACTGTAATGTGCTTATGTGCACAATTCAAATTTTAAATGAAATAGTAATTAAAATCTCTGAAGAACTTTCTCATGAGTTAGTAGTACTAATTCCAAAATCACCAAAGACATTCTGAATTCTCATAGTATTTTTGGCTAAATCCAAACATTCATTGAAAATTGAAAGTAAGAAAACAACCTTTTTCAAGTGAATATTTCCCCAATTTCTGAAACATCCTTTCTCTTCTTCTGTTTTTTGGGTAGGAAAATCTTTTTCAGACCCCGAATTAGCTTTGATTTCATGTCTATACCTTTTGTTTTTATTCTAATCCTAAATGTATGTTCTAAATTAGGATCATTAATTGAAATAAAATCCAACCCCCCCTCTAAAAGAAAGTAAAAACCCCTAAAATTTTGGTATTGAGTGATTGAAAAAGATAGGGTAGGGTCTGAAAATTTCCCAACCACATAACCATCCAATCTATTGCAAGTTGATCCGACCAAATGAAACTATTAAACACGTTACAAAGAGAGGACATACTGACAAAAAGAACTATGCTAATTCATGATCAAATTGCAAAACATCAACTTAATTGATTGGATTGGAGGGGCAGGGACCTTATGAGTCAATGACATTAGTTATAAGGAGAAAAAAAAAAAAAAAAAAAAAAAAGGACAGGAGGTTCAATAATACATCTGACTCATGTTCATGAATCTACAACAAGATTGTGACTATAATTATTGAACTTTGACATAATATTGAAAAGGCAAAAAGAAAAAAGAAAAATCAAAATATTGTGGTTTAAACTCATAGAATGAAACAATTTTCTTTCTAATCACAGTCTACATCTATCTAGTTAAGTTTGAAGGTTTGGTCTACTTACTGCCTTGATTGTGGCTGCCAAAATTAGGATGACAAATAATAAGAGATTTTTTTTGGTGCTGGACAAATAAGTAAATAATAATATCGCATATGTAACACCAAAAAGAAACAAATCACATATTTTAAACAAAATTGAACCTCTTAACTTTGAATAAATATAACATTCACCCCTTAACTTCTACATTTAAACACTTGACCCCTTGGAGAGGAGAGGTCAAGTTAATGTTAGACTTAGCCACCCTTTGAAAATTCAAAGTTTTAGCTCTTTCTGACTTTTCAAAAAACTGGGCTCTACCTTTCTTAGCATCTGAAACCAAATGCTGCCTAAACATAGCAATGAAAGTTTCCACTCTCTCATTCAGCTCCTCCTTTGACAGCCTTGGAATCTCAGCATCGTCTTCAACTTTCTCTTCTGGCTCATTGTTCCCTCCACTAATAATTTTCTCTCTATGTACAATCTCCTTGCACTCTATTGTACGTTCTTCAACTTCTGGTGCTGACCATGTACAACAATGACTCTTATTATTCTTGTTCCTTTCATCCTTCATTGCCACATTGTTACTGCATTGTTGGGTTTCTTTGGAGGCCTCCTCAGACCGTGTAGATGTGAAAAGAATGGCTAAGAGAACAAGGTTGAGCACTAGAAAAACCCATGCACGCCATTGCTCGACCAGTAAAGTTAGCATAGCACATTTTACACATGCCATTAGGAGAGCTAGTGTTCCAGCTGTGAACAAAATTATGTGACCAGTACTACCATCTTCATGGTTTCTCTCTTCTATTACTCTCTCACTCTTTGTGATCTTCCTCACCTCCATGTTGTGTTTTTTTTCCTAGCTGAGTCAAGAGGAAAAATAGGGTCTTGGACTCTTGGAATGAAGGTGCTACTTGCTAGTGTTACACTTTTATAGAGAATTGGAAAATGTAGATAAAATTTGATTAATTTACTTCAAGATCTGTGGTGTTTTTTATTTAAATGATTATGTGGGAGGCAGTGAGGCTTCACTTTGAGGGACCAGGTTTGATGATAATGGTGAAAGCGGAGGTATAGGAGGAGACAAGCAAACATATTGTGCCTGCACTAGTGCAGCACAAAGAGTAGCTTTATGATTGCTCCCACAGTCCCACTGATTTTAGCTTTGTAACTTTGTGCTTGTTTAGTTTTGGCGTGCACACCATTGGCATTGATCCAACCAAAGCAATTCCATTGCCAACTACGTACGTACCTTGGAATTTGCAAATGTAATTTGAGATTGTGTTAAATATTGCATAGGCCTTATCTAGTCAAGTTATTTTAATGTGTTCGTAGAGAGTGATATTACTAGGTGTATTATGATTTTATTATATTGAGCTTAAAAAATGGATGTGTCACCTATCACCAAATTCAAACATTTTACATGTGTATTACCATTTTCTATACCAAACATTTTTTTAATTTGAGGGTACTACTACTATCCAAATTTAACTTCTTTATATATATAGGAATTTCGTTTTCTGTTTGTGATCCATTCTATGTTTTAGGATGTCTTATAATATGATATCTGTAAAAGTATAATGAACACAATCTCAATAATTTATGTTAACTTAGTCTTTCAATTATTTAAGAACTAACACTCATTTTTTACTAATTTTATTTGAATACACATTGAAGAGGTTAATTTATAAAATACTTATATTTTATTTGAAAGATAATGTATTAAATATTTTTCAGATTAATTACTGTAAGTTTTTTTTTTTTTTTTTTTTTTTGAGAAACTACTGTAAGTTATATATATATGATGTTCTTAATTTCTAAACTTTAAAACCGAACCATGTTTTCCCTTAGTTATTGGTAATAAGTACTGTGGGGGCCCAAGAATCTACGGGCCCGGCTCGCTCACTTATAGGGAATCCACAGGCCCCCAAACTAAAGGAGGCCAGGTCCCAAGCCCGAAAGTAGTGAGCTCGATATGGCCAAAAGACACGTCCGAGGACCACTCCGTCCTCGGAAAGCCCAGGACCCCACTGACGAAAATGGGATACAGGCGAGCTTGAGAGGTCAGAAAATATCTCATGGAAATAGTCCTTAATACCCTTCCTTGACATAACACTGCCCCTAACAAAGCCGGGATCTTAGGCTTTATGGATCATCTACAGCAAATTTGGGACTAGACTGATGGGACAGATATCTGTCCCGGAAAGATCGACCCTACACGTGGACGAAGGACAACTAACGTAGGCTAGTATAAAAGAGAATGTTATGTGACCAAAGAGAGACTGCCATCTGGCTTCTGGAGAAAGACTTGATGAAAGTGAGGGTCTGGATAAGACACGCCGGACATCACCTAAAATCCCACCGATGGGTGACCGGGAACAGCGCCCTCACGCCTCGGATCATATCTGAGGAGCCAAATCCTCCTAGATACAAGATTGAAGGGCCTGAATATCCAGCCCGAAGCTCTTCCTCATGTCGGTATGCCTGTAGTCCGGCCCGAGATGCCGCCCCGCGACCCAACGCTGGCCTTTTGTTAAGCCCACTCTCTACAAATATCATTGTGAGGGATTTTCCTTGCGCGAGCCCAACAACGTTGATGGGCCGCTGAAGATTTTGTGTCCCTACAATTGGCGCCGTCTGTGGGGAAAGGGCTTGCGCGTTGACACGGGTGGCGCACGAGTCAGCTCTCCAGCAAACAGAGGCTCACGGGTTTTTCCCATTCCCGGCGACGTACGGTTGTTACTCCGCCATGAGCCACCGCTAGGAGCTGCGCCGTGCACTGCCAACGGAGTGGACAGCTCTAGGGGCTTGCGGCCTCGAGCCAACTCTTCCCTCTCTGGTCTAGGGGCTGACCTTCAAGGAATAAGTCAGTATAGAGAAAAGACTATCAACAACGAAGAACTCTTATAAGTAATGGACAGAACCAAGGCCTTGCATGGTCCTCGGACCCAAGCCTGTGGGGAAACCAAGTACAAAGAGGACATCTTAAAAGTAATGGACAGAACCAAGGCCTTGCATGGTCCTCGGACCCAAGCCTGTGGGGAAACCAAGTACAACGAAGAACTCTTATAAGTAATGGACAGAACCAAGGCCTTGCATGGTCCTCGGACCCAAGCCTGTGGGGAAACCAAGTACAAAGAGGACATCTTAAAAGTAATGGACAGAACCAAGGCCTTGCATGGTCCTCGGACCCAAGCCTGTGGGGAAACCAAGTACAACGAAGAACTCTTATAAGTAATGGACAGAACCAAGGCCTTGCATGGTCCTCGGACCCAAGCCTGTGGGGAAACCAAGTACAAAGAGGACATCTTAAAAGTAATGGACAGAACCAAGGCCTTGCATGGTCCTCGGACCCAAGCCTGTGGGGAAACCAAGTACAACGAAGAACTCTTATAAGTAATGGACAGAACCAAGGCCTTGCATGGTCCTCGGACCCAAGCCTGTGGGGAAACCAAGTACAAAGAGGACATCTTAAAAGTAATGGACAGAACCAAGGCCTTGCATGGTCCTCGGACCCAAGCCTGTGGGGAAACCAAGTACAACGAAGAACTCTTATAAGTAATGGACAGAACCAAGGCCTTGCATGGTCCTCGGACCCAAGCCTGTGGGGAAACCAAGTACAAAGAGGACATCTTATAAGTAATGGACAGAACCAAGGCCTTGCATGGTCCTCGGACCCAAGCCTGTGGGGAAACCAAGTACAACGAAGAACTCTTATAAGTAATGGACAGAACCAAGGCCTTGCATGGTCCTCGGACCCAAGCCTGTGGGGAAACCAAGTACAAAGAGGACATCTTAAAAGTAATGGACAGAACCAAGGCCTTGCATGGTCCTCGGACCCAAGCCTGTGGGGAAACCAAGTACAACGAAGAACTCTTATAAGTAATGGACAGAACCAAGGCCTTGCATGGTCCTCGGACCCAAGCCTGTGGGGAAACCAAGTACAAAGAGGACATCTTATAAGTAATGGACAGAACCAAGGCCTTGCATGGTCCTCGGACCCAAGCCTGTGGGGAAACCAAGTACAACGAAGAACTCTTATAAGTAATGGACAGAACCAAGGCCTTGCATGGTCCTCGGACCCAAGTCTGTGGGGAAACCAAGTACAAAGAGGACATCTTATAAGTAATGGACAGAACCAAGGCCTTGCATGGTCCTCGGACCCAAGCCTGTGGGGAAACCAAGTACAACGAAGAACTCTTATAAGTAATGGACAGAACCAAGGCCTTGCATGGTCCTCGGACCCAAGCCTGTGGGGAAACCAAGTACAAAGAGGACATCTTAAAAGTAATGGACAGAACCAAGGCCTTGCATGGTCCTCGGACCCAAGCCTGTGGGGAAACCAAGTACAAAGAGGACATCTTAAAAGTAATGGACAGAACCAAGGCCTTGCATGGTCCTCGGACCGAAGCCTATGGGGAAACCGAATACAAGAAAGCGTCATCGGAGTCCCCTATGTCCCAGTCAATTGCTCAGATGGATTGCTTAGAAATCATCAGCCTTGGACGATATTCATGCGCTCATCACAGAATACACAACTGATATCTCGGTCAGTTTCCTAAGTTCGATTTATTACAAATTATCGATGTAATACCTGATAGTGCTGGTAGATGAGAGTTGGTTAGATTATACTTCAAAATAGCTTTGTTACAAATATTTTCAAAACAACGCATACATAGAGCACATTCGTTCACAAAGTGGTATTGCCCAATAGATCAACGCTTAAAACATGTAAGTCAATTTCCATTTTTATTACAACGAAGAAATAGTACAGAGTACAATGAAAAGCTGGAATCAGCCTACGTCAAAGCTTACTACAGAAGCAAGAAAAAGAAAAATACAAGAAAGCTGGAGAAAGCCGAGGAGGTATGTCGGAGGAAAGGTTGGCTACAGCTCCGAGACCTTATTCTTCCCCCGCGCTCCTACATGCCCATAACTCAGGCAGCCAAAGAAACCCAACTTGAGCCTGGCACCGTTGAAGGAAAGATGCAGGGAGTGGGAAACTGAGGGGCTTTCTCTAAATATTCGCCTGCTGCTAAGCAGAGGCGCTGATGGCGGAGAATCTTTCTTCTGACATACCAAAGTGCTGGCATGAACAGAGCCTGCTTCGGATTTTGACTAAAAGAGGGAGAGACGCCGTTCCCCCTCGGTGGAGATGGAGTACTCTTCTGAACTTGTGCTTCCTGTGCCCATACCTTACTGTTATAAGCCTCATGAGGACACGGCGCTTCTGCGGCGGAGAAGGTTCTTTCTTCCCAACCCTCGCTTTCCACATGTTATGCCAAGAAAGGAGAGCTACGGATATGGGGAGCGTGATATGAGAGAAAAATAAAAGGATGGGTGTATATATAAAGCAACCCTCTCTCCCTCCTATTTATTTGAAAAGACAAGATGATGGCAGTCAACTCACGCGGTGTCCCAAGGAACACTACAGACAAAGTGGCTTTGGCTCAACTTCCAACGTCAACTGCAGTCTAGAGACTCAAGAAGCCTCGTGAAGGCGCGCCTCGATCCCTGGGGCGTCAGAGAAGTACTGCGTGGCCAGAGTTTGCAGAAATGTATCTTGATCCGCGGGTTCTTGGCGTGAAGGCCTAGGGACACCCTGTTTGGCACCTCGGGAAATGCTCAATGAAAGGGAAGATCTGAACTCAAAGTCTTGGACAGAACCTAAGGCTTGCATGGTCCTCGGACTCAAGCTAAAAGGGAAAACCAAGTACTGATGCAGACATTGGTCTCGGACAGAACCTAAGGCTTGCATGGTCCTCGGACTCAAGCTAAAAGGGAAAACCAAGTACTGATGCAGACATTGGTCTCGGACAGAACCTAAGGCTTGCATGGTCCTCGGACTCAAGCTAAAAGGGAAAACCAAGTACTGATGCAGACATTGGTCTCGGACAGAACCTAAGGCTTGCATGGTCCCCGGACTCAAGCTAAAAGGGAAAACCAAGTACTGATGCAGACATTGGTCTCGGACAGAACCTAAGGCTTGCATGGTCCTCGGACTCAAGCTAAAAGGGAAAACCAAGTGCTGATGCAGACATTGGTCTCGGACAGAACCTAAGGCTTGCATGGTCCTCGGACTCAAGCTAAAAGGGAAAACCAAGTGCTGATGCAGACATTGGTCTCGGACAGAATCTAAGGCTTGCATGGTCCTCGGACTCAAGCTAAAAGGGAAAACCAAGTACCGATAAAGACACAAGTATCGGACTCAAGCCAAAGGGAAAAATCAAGCACATAAGATAAAACGCATAAGTCATGGACAAAACCCAGGTCTTGCAAAGTCCTCGGACTCAGGCTTCGCGGGAAATCGACTGCCCGAATGAAGAAATTTCTCGGTTTAAACACTGGAAAAGGTTAAGGCTCGCATGTCAGGAAGATGGCAGGCCAACCTAATGATCGTCAACCTAAGGGGGCCATTCATCCGAGGGGTAACATGTCCTCGGAAAAATACTTCTCACACTTTATCGAGCATTCAACACCCATCACTGCTAACTTTAAGATAAGTCTCATTCTTCGCTGGTTGGATTGTTATGATGAATAGTAATCTCTTTAAAGTTATCGTGGCATCTTTTTATCAAGGATTGCTTTGGCCTTAGTTATTATAGATTGAAATGCTATACTATTATGCCGAGCAGCGCTTTCACACTTGTTAAAATATACAAATAAGACATAAGAAATAGAGTAACACTAACTTTTATTACTATGAAAATTTGTTACAACGTACAAAGAAGGGCTCAAACAAGCCTATATAAAAAAAAATTTTACTGTTAAAACAGTAACAATATCCGTAATACAAATAAGTAAACCATCAGGTGCCTTCTGCATTCGTCTTCAAAGTCTTTCTGAAATCTATGCCTCGGTACTGCTCCTATCAGGGGAAGATCCTTATACAAAAATAATGAAGGAGAAGGAAGAAGAATTGGAACACATGGAAGCACTTCAGCAAGCTCTTGTTACTGAAGAATGCAAGGGCAAAAGAAAATGGAGGATATGAGCGGGAAGGAGGAGAAGAAGAGTGAAGCAATGAAAAGAAAATAAAAGGAGCAAAAGAGGGAGAAGGGGAGCCTTATTAGGTATGCTCGTGAGAGAGCAGATGGAGATGACAAGGGAAGTTTTCGACTCAGTCACACCAGAACTGGGGTGTGACGAGTCCCTGCTTCGGATTTTGGCTAAAAGAATAGGGAAGCCAGTCTTAAGCCTCCGCCATCCTTGCCCAGACCGAGCCATCTCGAGTTTTGTTGGGATATGGCGTTTCTGGGAAAAGAAGGATTTGTTCATGGTGGATTACTGAGAAATAAGTATTATAGAAGAGGGAGCAACCAGAAGGAGGAAATGGACTCTGGGAAGAACGTGAGGGATTCTGATATGAAAAGGTCACCCCCTGTTTTCTCTCTTTATATAGAGGACGAAGAAGAGGGTATGTGACACATTCGGACCCTCAAGGAAATCCAGAGTACGACGCGTCGCTTCGTTCTCCCACACCATCAGTAACCGTTACATCTGGAAGGTCTCGTAAATGGCAAGGGATTAAAGGCACGTTGCGGATAACCACGCGGCATAACGGCAGCGTACGTAAATCTAGGAAAAACGACTCGTAGACTGGCGCATTCCTCGGGGAGGTGAAGAGTCACCAACGTTGATCAAGGGCCGAAATTAAATGAGCCGCAGTTAAGGCTCGGAATTACCGAAACCCACCTCTCCAACCAGGACGTTGGACAGCAGGGTTTCGAGAGGCTATTGTGGGGGCCCAAGAATCTACGGGCCCGGCTCGCTCACTTATAGGGAATCCACAGGCCCCCAAACTAAAGGAGGCCAGGTCCCAAGCCCGAAAGTAGTGAGCTCGATATGGCCAAAAGACACGTCCGAGGACCACTCCGTCCTCGGAAAGCCCAGGACCCCACTGACGAAAATGGGATACAGGCGAGCTTGAGAGGTCAGAAAATATCTCATGGAAATAGTCCTTAATACCCTTCCTTGACATAACACTGCCCCTAACAAAGCCGGGATCTTAGGCTTTATGGATCATCTACAGCAAATTTGGGACTAGACTGATGGGACAGATATCTGTCCCGGAAAGATCGACCCTACACGTGGACGAAGGACAACTAACGTAGGCTAGTATAAAAGAGAATGTTATGTGACCAAAGAGAGACTGCCATCTGGCTTCTGGAGAAAGACTTGATGAAAGTGAGGGTCTGGATAAGACACGCCGGACATCACCTAAAATCCCACCGATGGGTGACCGGGAACAGCGCCCTCACGCCTCGGATCATATCCGAGGAGCCAAATCCTCCTAGATACAAGATTGAAGGGCCTGAATATCCAGCCCGAAGCTCTTCCTCATGTCGGTATACCTGTAGTCCGGCCCGAGATGCCGCCCCGCGACCCAACGCTGGCCTTTTGTTAAGCCCACTCTCTACAAATATCATTGTGAGGGATTTTCCTTGCGCGAGCCCAACAACGTTAATGGGCCGCTGAAGATTTTGTGTCCCTACAAGTACCTATCAAAAAAATAAACTATTGGTAATAAGTACTTTGTCTCCTACCATAAGAATTCTTGTAAAATTTGACAGACTTCCAATTTCTACCCATGTTTTGTCGGAAAATTTTAACCATTCAAAAATGTTAAAAGCTAGGATAAAGTTCTAAATATCTAATCACTAATAATTTGTTTAGAGTAATAAATCACAACATTCCAGTTAAAGGGAAAAAGTGCAATTAACCTTTTTGATTTTAACAACATGACAATGACCCTACTACTATAAACATGCCACCCCTTTCTCACTGGGAAGTGGGAACTTTTACAACGTAGGCCATCTATGCTACTTGAAATCTTGCTTATATGAAAGCACAGAAAAAGTGGCTTCAGAAAATGTTTTCTCACTAGCATTGAATTGATTCTTTTTCTTTTCGTTTTTTTCCTTTTGCTTACAGTAATTAATCTGAAATATATGATCAAGTACGAACTTATTAATCTTGAATAAGTAATTGTAAAGCTTTAAGAAACATTTCAGCACCAATTACACAAGTAAAAATAGAGATTTAAAACCAATGTTAGTACCATGGGGAAGTGGAAATATTCTCATACTCAAAAACCGCATGACTTTTACACAAAGGAAAGCAGTTTTGACAGTGCTCATGCAGATTTTTGCCGGTTGATGATAACAATTGAATTGAATGAATGAAACGTGACGATGCAAAGCACGCTTGTTGGATACACAAAATCATTCAGAAAATGACCCTACATCTTTGCTTTATACTACATCATCAGCAGTGAAGCAGATAATTTTTCTCTTGCTCCATTTTGCTATGAGCTTTTGTTTTGACACATTGTTGAAGTGGTGCACAATCACTTTGTACCCATCACCTTTTTTTTCAACTCATAATCCACCACTTAAAGTAAGTTGTGGCAAAATTTATTCCTAGACCTTCCTTTTTGCTATTCTTTATACCTTTTCTATGTTCATCAACAAGACTTTGGCCCAATACTCAAGAGTGTTAAATGGAATGCAGAACTAACACATGATCATTTTAGAACATGATCCATTTTTGTGTTGCCTATGAAACACTAGACCCATTTCAAATGGAGCCGGATACCAACACATGATCATTTTAGAACACGTACCATGCCTGTGTTGCATTTTAAGCACTGAACCCATTTTTCAAATATTTTTTCGCATGGCAAAGACAAGCCTTTCAGCTTTTTAACTCAGAAGAAGTGTTTGCTTCACAAAGGTAAGAAATTATCATTAGGGTGAGCCACAGTTGCCTTAACCATGCCGGTTGGAAAGGGCCTAGGGAAACTAAGAATATATGTTCATATGTAACTATGTAAGAGCACTAGCATTGGGGGTGTAAAGTGTAAACACCCCAAGTTGCTATTATAAAACCCAAGCTACCCAGAACCCACTCCATCCGGGTTTGCAAACTTAAAAAAATTTGCAACCTATGAATAGTAAGGTTATATATATATATATATATATTAGTTTAATCTTGTGATTGTGTGTGGAGAAAAAGTGAGTGGGAGGAAAAAAAGAGAAAATAGTACTTTATATTATTTTATTGGATTTTATGTAAAAATAAAAATTGGGATATAAGGTGAATTGTAAAATGAGTTGGTAAAATAGATAAAGTAATGTTTAAGAATGCAAAATAAGTTTTTTTTTGCATACCCAAATGCTAATGCAAGTATGTAACATTGTATAGGCTACCTAAAGAAATCTAGAATGAAAAAATAAAAAATAAAAATCTTGTGATTGTGTATGAAGAGAGAGTGGGAGAAAAAAGAGAGAGAATAGTATTTTATATTATTTTATTAGGTAGTTTATATTATTTTATTAAATTGTATATAAAAATAAAAACTGAGATATGAGATAAGTTATAAAATGAGTTAGTAAAATAGAAAAAATAGTATTTAAAGATACAAAATAGGTTTTTTTTTTTTTTTTGCATAACTGGATGCTAAAGCAAGTATGTAACATTGTATAGGCTACCTAAAGAAATCTGAAGTGAAAAAATAAAAATGGGCCTTCACAGCGATTTATTTATAAGCCCTACATGTTTTTTTTTTTTTTTTTTTTGCTAGGTAATTACGGGGGCTAGAACCCCCGAGCTCACGGTATCCTACAGATCCGGGTGCCACTGGGCTACAAGGCCCAGTGGCATAAGCCCTACATGTTGAGTCATTGCTCGTTACTCCAATCACTAGCAATCTACCACCCACTATCACCATGTGCATATAGAGATACATCCAAAATTCATAATTAGGCCACCACAATAATCTGCTCTGTTTGATATGACTGGAAAACTACTCTATCTCCGTTTTGTACATCTAAAATCGTATGATTATGTGGGGGGTTTTTGTATATATGCCTCACAAACCCATCTAGATTGAAGTAGATAAATAAAAATTAAAAACCCAGCAAAACAGAAAATGAAAAACTTCAAAATATTTATGGAAAGCTAGAACTACCTGCATATCTGTATATGCAACTTGTAGCCTGTTTATGAACAAAAATGACTCTAACCATCGATGCCTCAACTTATATACATAGCCTTATTATTCAGCATTTAATGGTGAGTTCTAAAAAAACTATAAACGATGCAAATGTCATTAGACCTTGCCCAAAAATCAGTACAGACATTACTGATAAGTAACATCTACATTTAGTAGGAGGATTTCATAGGAATGTAAAGAAATTAGGCTGGACAACAGAAACTTCTATAGAACAAAATTCAAAAGGCAACAATGATTAGAAGTTAATGGCCATTTAACAGCAGATTATTACTATCTCTCTCGCACTCTCTCTCTAATATATGCAGCCTGTTGACGTCAGATTTCTTCAGAAAAGCACTTTCTTGAGGAAAAAAAACATGCTAAGGTTAGTTTTGCTTGTATGTCATATCCAAATTTCTCCCTGTTGAATGTAAGAAACAGCCAACTTTACTACCACCACCTCTTCCCAGACAAAGAAACAAGCTGCACAAAAGGGGAAACAAAATAAAATTTTAGACAAGCTTATTAATTACCTGGTAACATGAAACTCAACAAGCATGAGATTATGCACTGAGAGCACCAAAAAGGCAAAAGAAATCAGTGATGTGTGTATATTTGGATGGGTAAAACTTAGGTACAATATTTTAAGTGCAATAAAATTAACTTCCAATAAATTTTTTTAACTCATAACTGAATTGAACTCAATTGTTATTGGAAAAAAATAACACTGGTTGTGCTTTATTGGCTCCCATAACTAAGAGTTTGAATTTGATTGGAGAACCTAAAGAAATATACCTAAATTTTACCCTATTTGGATTACAAAATGCATCTATCTACATAAACAATTATAATTAATTTCAATGGCGATATGATCTTTGGGAATCTTCTTATAGATCTCTCTGAAGAAAAAAAAACGATGTAGTTCATAGTAGAAAAGAAATTTGAACACATCATCCTAACTGCCTTATGAATCATTTATAACACTTCAGATTTTTATTTCTAGCCCTCCACATTCAATAGAAATGTTGAACACAGGATACCAATAAATGCCCAATGAACCACAATTCCTGCCCAGTATACGTTAGGCCAAACATGCAAATTCATAAATCATATCTGTTTACTACTCAGAATGTACTGAGCCAGGTCATAAAGTATTCATAGATATATGAGATCAGAATGAGGCATCTTAGGTCTGGACACAATCAAGGGGAAGAATTGAAGAAAACCAACCTGACGAGCAACTTGAGCTAGTCGCCGACCATCCCTAGATGATTCATTATTTAAACTAGAACCTTGTAGCTCTGGTGCACCACTTTGATTCTCTCCTGCCCTTCTCTTTTCAAGAGGAACACTTTCATCAAGGTTGCCCAAGGATTCCTTCTTGCGCTTCCTCTGAAAGGTGTATTTGAGAAGCCTATTGTTGTCTGATTGACAAGAAGAATCCTTTGTATCATCAGATGCTTCAGCATCTTTCAAATCAGAATTCATCAGTCGTATTTTGACCATCCCAACATTCAACTCCGGACTTGGATGCGTCAAATTATCGGCAGTGTCACCTTTGTGTTTGCCCAACTCAGAATCATCCATCTTTGTGTCCTCTACCGCATTCTGGATAAGTCCAGATTTTTTAGTTGCCTTCATGCTCACAGTAAGATTAGTAGAACCTAATCTAGGATTTATGTCACGTTTAATTAATGTCAGTCCTGGATCCAGACGAGTCAAAGGCTTAACTCTGGATTCAATTTCATTTATTTTCAGCCTATCTTCACCAGATTTGACATTTCCATTGACTGAATGTGAAAAAGTTCTGCAACAGGAGAGTACAGAGAATGACTGACAAGGTTTGCTAAGCTGATCAGGAAGAGACTTAATTGTGTCAATGGCATCCCCACGTTTCATCTCATTTTTCCCTTCCCGTTTGTTAACAGTCTTAAATTCCTCTTTGTCTGCCTTAATAGATGGTATAGTACAGGCACCCTCAGCAGATTTAACAAGCCCGTTGATGGAGTGCGGTTTACCACTGGAAAGAATAGAAGATTGCTGACAAGGTTTCATTAGATGACCAGGACGAGACTTCCGTAAGTTAGCTTTGACTTTTCCAAATCGGTTCCTTCTTCTTCGTGATGTGCGGACCTTAACAGGCTTCTTTACTTCTTCCCTAGTTGAGTTCTTCATTATTTTCATGATAATGGTCCTAGTTGAGGGCACGGGACATTTTCCTTCTTCCTTATGAATCATTTTAGTGGTCAACTCATTCTTTTTGGGGGAATGTTGATCACCTACATCTCCAGAAGTAGGCACTATTCCATCTGCTAAGTTTCTTTCACATGCATGAATTCTCTGTGTAAATCCATTTATGTATGGCTCAGGTTCCTTGCTTTTCTGATCTAATGGTGCATTCTTCAAGTCAGAAGTTGTCACAGTTTCTGATGCTGAACTTGAAGGTGGAGGAGGGATCATCAGCTGAGCTGCAGTAATTTCACGAGAAGATGCATCTTCTTTCCTGATCCGTCCATTTAAAGCTTTAGCTTGGCTTCTTTTCACCTTCTCCAACTTATCCCATACATGTTTCACCTCTGTCCTAAGATCTGCTATAACATCCTCTGCCTCATTGAGCTGCGCTTCAAGCTCATCAATCTTTCTTTGCTGATTTAATGATGTCATCTCCGCTTCAGCCGTCTGTAAGAAGGAAAGACTGGTCAATTCTGTATTAATTTCCAACAAAATCTGAGAAGTACACCCAGAGTAGGCACTGTTAGTGAACTCAGATGCTTTTTGAATATTAATGCACTGAAATTTTCTATAGGCTTGAAAGAGCAATGCAATTTATTGACACACTACTACGACTACCCATAGGGGCAGACCTCCCAATCAAACCAAGACCTTGCACAAGCCATCCTCAAAGAATGAAATTGTCAACATGTATAAATTAAATGAATCGGTAACTTACAATGATATTGGTGACACGTATAGTGCCTTTTGTTTCTATAAGGGTAGGGTAGATATAAAAAGAGGCATAGAAGCAAATTATAACCAAATAATAGGAAACAAGAGTGCAGATTTCTTTTTGACCAACAAATTACCTTTTCCTAGTATTATTTGTGGAAAAGGTCCAGGCCAAAATTCAACAAATCTGAGCAGAACATAGTGGACTCTAGTTACTCAAGTCACTAGATGACCTCTAACACCAGGGAGTGAAGACATTATTGAAAATTTGAGAACAGTTTACACCCAACTAAGAAACAATTAAATAGCAAAAGAAGATGGTTCAGAAATAGCTGAATTCATCAAAGACACAACTCCATCCTTTTCTGCACACAGAAGGTTGTGGTCCAAATTTCTTATACAAATTAATAAAGTGGATATGAAATCAACAGTCCATCATGCGATAATGAGATTAAATGAGTTTGAATACAAATTTCCAAATTGCACATAGATTGCTTCATTGGAATACTTTAGAAGAACCTACTCCAAATAAGAACCAATCTTTCTGGTCCTGTCAATCAAATATCTTTTGAAGCAATCTTTATGCTTGCTTCTCTATTGACACATTTTGCAATTGCTTGGGGAAATAACTCAAGGCCTAAGATGAGAGTTTACAGACATAGAAGTTAACATACGAGGCACAATACTAAGCCTCATGAGATGAGACCCCGATACTAACCCTTGAACATGTTCCTTTCCAAAACAAGTATATGACACACATGCACAGAATAAGCAAATATACAATCATCAAGCAATGCCCCAAAAAAAAGAAAAACATATTCAAGTTCAACTTCACCCGAAGCCAAAACTACATATTTTACTTCTACCCAATTAAAAAGACAAACCGAACACAAACTCTGTTCATTCACAATTCATCCCAAGTCCAATAGAAAATACTAGAAACTCTCCTTAACCAATAAAAGAAAATCACAGAAAACCAAAGACACATCATTTCTAGCAATGGGTATCACTCATTAATTTGGTAAGCATTTCGGAACTACTTTCTAGAGTATCAGAAATTCAAAAAGTAAATACACAGTTTTTTTTTTTTTTTTTCAATTCTTTCCAAACAGCCCCTAATGAAGTCTCAGAACCAATGTAACACTCAAGAAGATCATAATTTCACATCATTGAAACCGATACAAAACCCAATTGAACAATAAAATCAAACACAATTATTTTTTTTTTTAAAAAGGACCTTGGAATCGATGAGTTGCTTAAACCGAGTCAGCATTCGAAGCGCCTCGTCTTTGGTGGCACGAAGATCGTGCTGAAAGCGAAGCGCTTTCCTCTCCGACTGCATTACACGCGCCGCCGCCTCTTTCGCCGAGTTCAAAATGATCTCCGCGTAAGCTTTCTTCAACGCCTCCATTTTCTGCAACCAAACACAAACACAAACACACACAAATCTTTTTTGTTCAATTTCAAATCTTTATTTTATAAACGAACCGACAAAGTGAAAAGATAAAATCGAAGTTTTAAAAAAATTAAGGAAAACAACAACGTTGTATAATCGGCGGTGGTGGTAGTTACCGTTACCTGGGCTTGGTCTTCCATGAGTGTTGACTGGAATGTGCGTTGTTTTTGGGGTTTTCTCTCTGAGAGAGATTTTGATTGTGAAATGTGAGTAAGAGAGAATAGATTCAGATAAAAAGGGAGGTTTATTTAAGTTTATTTTTTCCCACTTCACTCGTTGCAGTGTGTGCCTGTTGTGTGTCTGTTATAGAAACCTCAAAGTGGGTTCACTTGCCGTATTACGTATTTGCCCCTGTTTTTGAATTTCAAATTTTATATTCCCAATGATTTCCTTTTTTTTTTTTTTTTTTTTCCTAAATAGACTTTTAGTCCTTACATTTTACATCTTTTCGATTTTGATCCTTACATTTTTATTTCACCACTTTAGTCCCTAAATCAATTAACGCATTCCATTTTGATCCTTACTGTTACTCACTTAAAATAAATTGTTGATGTGGCAAACGGGGTGTACTGTTGGCACATTAAATGCTAACGTGGCCAATAAAATAATATTAAAAAATGTCATGTCAGCATAAAATAATGATTAAAAAAAAGACACATAAGCATCCACATCAAATTTTGATTTTAAAAATTAATTTATCTATTTTAACAAAATAAAAAATGAAAAAAAAATTAGAACCTAAAATACACATGAATTCAGATCTAGTCTCATCTTAAACATTTACAAGAAAGAACACAAAGCCAAAATATTCAATCACATGAACACTAACCCAAAATATATATATATATATATATACCGACAAAAACATAAATTTCTCATCTCAAATCTGTAACTGGTTGCCTTATCTCGTTTCCCTAGATCTCTTCAACAACGCTCTTGCTGGATCAATCCCGTCGAAGATCGCAAACTGTAAGTTCTTGAATAGCTTGATTTTGAGTAATAAATGCCTCTTCGATTCGATTCCGTACGGTCTTAACTGGTTGAACCAGTTGAAGATATTCTCAGTCGCGAACAACGATCTCTTCAATTCAATACCAGCCGATTTGGTGAGCTTCAACAGTTCGGACTTTAACCGCAATGATAAACTCTGCGAGAAGCCTTTGGGTTCGCAGTGTAGTGGTCTGAGTAGCAAAAGCCTCGCCATTATCATCGTCGCCGGTGTTGTTGGTGCCGCTGCGTCTTTGTTATAGGTTTGTGATTTGGTGGTGGTTCTTTGTTAGGTCTAGTAGTGGAAGAGGCAAAAGCTATGGTTTTGGTAATGGTGGTGGTTTTAAAGGTGATAGTAATTGGGTTGAGCTACTTAGGTCTAATAAGCTAATTCAAGTCTCTTTGGGTCCGTTTGGATTGAGCTTATTGTTACTGAAACTGAAAACTGAAAACACTGTAGTAAAATAATTTTTAAATGTGTGAATAGTGTCGTGGGACCCATGAACAGTACGTGAACAGTGTATAAATAGTGTTTTTTGTTCCCTGCACAGTGATTTTACTGTTCACTGCAGAGCAAAAAAAAAAAAAAAAAAAAAAAAAAGGCATGAAAACGCAGGGCTGAAACGCAACTTTCAGCCCTACCCAAACGCTTACTTTGTTTCAAACCAATTGTCAAAGTTAGGCTATTGGATTTGTTAATTGCAACAAACAATATTGTTTTTTTCATCTTTTATTTTGTTAAAATAGATAAATTAATTTTCAAAATCAAAAGTTGATGTGGATGCTTATGTGTCTTTTTTAATCATCATTTTATGTTAATGTGGCATTTTTTTAATATTATTTTATTGGCCACGTTAGCATTTAATGTGCCAACAGTACACTCGATTTGCTATATCAGCAATTTCTGTTAAGTGAGTAATGGTTAGAACCAAAATGGAACGCACTAATTGATATAGGAACTAAAAATGGTGAAATGAAAATATAGGGACCAAAATGGAAAATATGCAAAATGTAAAGACTAAAAGTGCATTTACGCCTTTTTTTTTTAAGCTAAATTGTAAATTACACCTTATAATTTTGAAATGTTTAGGGCTTATTTGATACATATGTTTAAACATATGTTTTCAATTTTTAAACAATATTACATGTATTTTCATACACTTTTTCACCCACATGTATTTCCAAAAAGTACAAATAATGTTACTAAAACAACGTTACCAAACAACCCCTTACACAATAACATTTTCAAATTTAAATTTTATTTTTTGAAGTTTTATTCCATTTGCATTGATAGCTTTTTCGTCCATATATTTCTGTTAAGTGTCACATAAACTTGCCATGCATATTTAGTTTATCCAATAAAATGATACCACATCATTTTTGTAGTCTAAAAAATTTAAATAATTAAAAATGATATGACATAATAAAAATGATGTGGCATCATTTTATTGGATGAACAAAACATGTGTGGTAAGCATATATGACACTTCTAATAAGTAAGATCCAAATTCTGAAATTTCAAAATATCCAAATACTCCCAAATTTTAGCGCTGTAGTTTGCAATTTAAAATTTTTAGTCACTCTTATTTTATGTTTAAAACTTATGTGTCTTTTTTAATCATCATTTTATGCTAATGTGACATTTTTTTAATATTATTTTATTGGTTACGTCAGCATTTAATGTGCCAACAGTACACTCTGTTTGCTATATCAGCAATTTCTGTTAAGTGAGTAACGGTTAGAACCAAAATGGAACGCGTTAATTGATTTAGGAACTAAAAATGGTGAAATGAAAACGTAGGGACCAAAATGGAAAAAATGCAAAATGTAGAGACTAAAAGTGCATTTAAGCCTTTTTTTTAAAGCTAAATTGAAAATTACACCTTATAATTTTGAAATGTTTAGAGCTTATTTGATACATATGTTTAAACATATGTTTTCAATTTTTAAACAATATTACATGTATTTTCATACACTTTTTCACCCACATGTATTTCCAAAAAGTACAAATAATGTTACTAAAACAACGTTACCAAACGACCCCTTACACAATAACATTTTCAAATTTAGATTTTATTTTTTGAAGTTTTATTCCATTTGCATTGATAGCTTTTTCGTCCATATATTTCTGTTAAGTGTCACATAAACTTGCCATGCATATTTAGTTTATCCAATAAAATGATACCACATCATTTTTGTAGTCTAAAAAATTTAAATAATTAAAAATGATATGACATAATAAAAATGATGTGGCATCATTTTATTTGATGAACAAAACATGTGTGGTAAGCGTATATAACACTTCTAATAAGTAAGATCCAAATTCTGAAATTTCAAAATATCCAAATATTCCCAAATTTTAGTGGTATGGTTTGCAATTTAAAATTTTCAGTCACTCTTATTTATGTTTAAAACTTATATCTCTTTATCGATATCATTGTTCTTTACATTGTGTTTTCTTTTTTGTGAGAGTTTTATCTCTAACGTTGGCGGGAGAAAGTGGGGAAGACAACCTCCCACCACAAAACTCTAATCAAAATTTTATTTTTATCAGGTAAGTTGCTTTGTTAGTAATTTTTTAAGATATATATATAAGTGAAGTGTTTATATTATATTATATTATATTTTTTTTATAAGCTTTATGGTATAAATATAAGATTGAAAAAAAAAGGGACATGTTTTAATTTATCACAAGGGTTAAAAGTGGATTTGGCTTCACTTTTTTTTTTTTTTTCAGCTTTTCCCCCAAAATTTTAATTCTAGGAAGATAGAATTTTATTTATTTATTTATTTTATGATAGGAAGATGGGATTTTATTTATTTATTTATTTTGAAAAGATTTATTTATTTATTTTAAGAAGGAGAAGGTTGGAATTTAGAAGTTTATTGAGACGATGTCGTTTTTGCATATTATAATCAATTGACTGATTTACCCTTGGCGAAATGGGGCATCGTTTATCTCTCTGCAATTAAAAGCGCGCCGAAAAGGAAAGTGTGGGGACCCAATGGGAAAAGTTTTTTTTTTTTTTTTTTTGATAAAATATGAAAAGTCTTCTGAATGACGAACAGAAACGGACGCTGCAGGTGATGAGGTCAGCCTGTTCAAATGCGCGACCCAAATCCCATTTTCAATTTTTAAATTTTGAAAATTTTTACCGTTTGCGTGGGTGTTTCGTTGCTCTTGCGTGCCAAGTTCGCCAGTCGCCACTCTCTTTGCCTTTGAGTCAACCTTGTGTCTCTCAGTCTCAGGTTGATTAAAATTAAAAACAAAATAACTCGTCATAGGTTTCAAACAAATCTGATGTTAACATTTATACCTTGTCAAACTTAAGCCATTACATGTTACTTTCCTTTGTTTGATCAAAACACACAAGTTGATTGAAAAAAATGCAACCTTGATTTGCCACATATATAAAATTATATTTTATTTTGTGTGGGTTTGGATCCGTGTTTCCAAACCCACGTTTGCGTTTTGTTTTGTTTTTTTGTTTTTTTTTAAAGAGCAGTGCCTCATGAGATATGAACAGTGCACCAAAGCATATGAACAGTATAAAAAAGACTAAACAGTACTTTTTCACACATTTAAAAATTATTTCTAAATTAAGTCTAACTTGGTTCATTTATAACTTTAGTGGCGTTCAATCAGCAGCCAACTGGATTACAATTGTTAGATTCTAAAAATAAAGAAGACTTTTCTCTTTCTTTTTTTTTTTTTTTCCTTGACTCTTACATCTTTCTTTGCCTCTACTTTTCTTTTCATTTTTTTCCCTTCGTCTTTCTCTGCCTCTCCTGAACCTTTTCTCTTCTTTTCTTTTGGACTGATTTTGGCAAAACAGTCCAAAAATCTCCACATCAGTCTTGCCAGAATAGCATCAATTGACAGTCCACATCTTTTGAAGGTATCTCACCTCAATTGACGAGGATTGTTCATTGCCAAACCAAATAGGATTTTTTATTTATTTATTTTATTTTTTATATATTTGTTCTCTCTCATGCATAGATTAGTGGACTAGGTTTGAGACGACTTGTTCATTGACGGTGGTTGATGGCTTTCCACGGTGGCCATTAATTGGTGGGTTTGGTGGTGTGATGGGTTTGTGGTGTTGCTACTGAAGTGTGACTATAACCAACGAAGTGTGGCTGATGGATTTGAGTTTGCTTTTTTCTTTTTTCTTTTTTTTATGATTGAGAAATCTGGGTTTTTTATTTTTGGAGATTGTTTGAATTGAAAAGTTTGTGGGTATTGTTAGAATTGAAAAGTTTGTTTCTTGATTTTGGAAGGATGGAGAAGATGGTGGTTCTGAGCTGATGGTGGTATAGTTTACCAAAAAAAAAAAAAATGCAACCAAACCCAGAAACCCAATGTGAAAAAAAAAAAAAAAAAAACCTTTGCAACCAAACCCAAAAACCAACGTGAAAAGGAAAGGAAAGAAAAGAAGAAAAAGAAGAAGAAGAAGAAGAGAATAGCACAAAGGTGTGTCCCAGACCCAGCGTGAAAGACAAAAAAAAAAGAAAAAAGAAAAGAAGATAACGTGTGTTGGAGAGAGCAAAAGGTCTAGCCGTGCGACCCTCAGTCTGTGTTTAATTATCAAAATGCCATTGAAAACTGAGTTTTAGAAGCTAAAAACATCTAAAATGTGTTTTCAGTTTTCACAACTCATCACTAAAAATCAGAGAATTGAGTGATGGAAACAAAATTTGAAAACAAATCCAAATAGAGTTTTTTTTTTTCGTGGAACCCACATATTTTGAGTTATGGGTGATGGAAACAAAGTTATGAGTTATGGAAACAACAAGTCCAAACATCCTCTAAGCTTCTTAATCAGAGAGAGAGAGAGAGAGAGAGAGAACAGTGTTTTATTGGTAGGGAGGATCACTTTAGTAGCCTTTCGATAGACCTAATAATTTCTCGTCCAAAAGTTTAGGGCTGTTTGGATTTTCAATTTCCATAACTCATAACTCTGTGTTCATAAGTCATAACTCTGTTTCCATAACTCATAACTCAAAAATTGTGGGATCCATGGCTGAGAAGTCCGTTTGGATTTTCATAACTCTGTTTCCAGTTTTTGTTTCCATCACTCAATTTTCTGATTTTTGAGTGATGAGTTATGGAAACTAAAAACATATTTTAGTTGTTTTCAGTTTCCATAACTCTGTTTCCAATGGCATTTTGGTAATTAAACACATATGGAGGGACTCACTAGTCAAGTCAGCCGCAACTTTTGACCCTTTTTTTTTCTTTCTTCTCCACTTTTCTTTCTTCTCTACTGTTCTTCAGTTGTTCTTTCTTCTTTTCTTCCTTTTTGCTCTTGTCAATTCGTTCTTCCTTTTTCTTTTTTTTTTCTTTTTGTTTTTCTTCTTCTTTCATTGGTCTCCGTTGGCTGGATTTTTTTTCCTTCTTCTTTCATTGGGTTAGAGTTTCTGGTTTTTTTTTTTTTTTTTTTTTTTTTTTTTTTTTTTTTTTTTTTTTTTCACTAGGTTCGATGAGTTTGGGTATTGAGGGTTGAAGGGGGAAAAAAAAAGTAAAAGCTGCACCAAATTACAGGTATGGGGCTCACAAATAGTTGAAAATTTTGAGAGACGATAAGTTTAGTGATGGTGCCAAACACACTTTGTGTAGAGTGATGGGATATTTTAAGTGATAAGTGATAAATGACGGAAATTGAGTGAAGAGTGATGAGTGATGAGTGATGAAAAAAAAAATCCAAACAAGGATACCTACGACACAAGGGTATGAACTGAATGTTCTAATTTAATGCGATGTATATAATAGGGTTCACTTCAAAATAATTTAATACGGTTAAATCAACGGGCCGCAACAACTTATAATTATTCATGAAAGGCGAAGGTGATCAAAGGAGAGTTTCATCTCATCCTTGCACAGAACATTGCCATAGTTTTATCTAAACTAGTAAAACCATTTATATTAAAAAAATTTAATTTTTTTTTTGAGAAAGATTTTTAATTAAAGATTTCTAATTAAGTGTGCATTGTTTATGGTAGAACCGTAGAAGTAAATATGGTGAACTTGTGCAAGATGGGTTGTTATTTATTTATTTCCCTGAATGGGTTGTTCTTGTTACTTGTTACGAAGGTCGGCCTACAAACGAATATATAGCAGAAAAAAAAATGGTTTATGATTTCGTGTAGAAACAAGAAACAATCAAGGGTTGAAATTCAATTTTTTCTACGGAAGCAAGTGAGATTTTGGAAACAAATGATATTTTGGATGTGCTTTCATTGCCCCCCGAAGAAGGAAATGATATTTTGGAAACAGTAAGGAATTTATTTTTTATTTTTGAGAAAAAAACAATAAAGGTTTATATTATAGGGCAAAACTTAGGTACAATACTTATATGTTATTTCTTAGATTTTCCTCTTAAAATTCTACCATGTGACTTTTTTCTCATGGGATGAAAATATATTTTTTCAACAAAGAAAAAAAAAATTGAATTTTTTATTTTTTTATTTACCACTGCATGCACACCCTTAGTGCAATGGTCACTCCACGAGTATAAGTGCTTGTGGGGTGTGGGGGGCAATAGTCAGAGTTCAAGTCTCTAGAAGGGAACTTCACATACACATACACTTAGATTAGGCTAAAGTAGAATATATATCTTGTGTTAAAAAATATTATATATATATATATATATTTTAGTTAAGTAACGACATAACAGAATTTTAAAAGAGAAACCTAAGAAACAATATCTATGGTATTGTACATAAATTTTGTCCTAAACTATATAAAGTAGGAGAGTAGGACATTCATTACAGATCATTTAGAAATTATTTATTAAAAGAAACCCTTTTTTTTTGGGTGGGTGTCTTTGAAGTTTGAACACCTAACTTTTATTTGGATGGTGAGTTTCAGTTAAATCAATTGGTAAAATTTTTTGCTATCGAATAAAAAATCTGGAGTTCGAACACCACCTACACTAAAAATCGACTTGTGTTTTAATGATGATAAGAGGAACTATCATGGGAGTTGTTAAAATCCTATTATATCTAAAAATAATAATAAATAAATATATAACTATTATTTGGACGTGTGTGTATTCCCTCATTTCAAATATATCTGATAATCAATTAAATCATATAGGTTTCTATTAATTATATGTCCTTGCTTTTAGATGGACCTACTTTGCATCCAGTTTTGGAGAAAGCGGGATGCCTTATGGTAATGACATGTGTATTACATACTACCAAAAAAAAAAAGACATGTGTATTACATGTAAAACTTATCATATAAATATGTCATTGTGAAATGTGCAAAGGAATAAATTCTATTGGACAATGCATTTATTCAAAATAGAACAAGCTGTTCTCAACGCATTATTGCCATTTGCCATGTATATGATGATCAGATCAGTATATGCAAAACGTTATTTATATAAGCAATATTGTATCCATGTGATATTTTCGTAGATTGTCGCATCAATCCATGTAGTTAATGCCATTCTTTTTAATTATGCATGTACTAATACTATATTAACAGTAATAAAAATGACAATATGGTGACAACATAGTGACAATTTATGCCTTAGTACTCCTTAAGTGTTATGATTAAGCTTGACCAAGCTTTAACTGCAACCATCCACACCAGGAAATTGTGACTTTATTCATCCTTTACGTAAACTGAGGAATAAACTAGGTGGCTGCAATAACATCATATGTAAATCAAGTGTGGCCAGTGGCCACATTTCTTAAACCTATGCTGTAAGAAAACGCAAAGCACGGCTCAAGAAAAAAAGTATCAGCATGATGGAAGACCAGTTGGCTTATAAATCCAAATCCAAATATTAATAATAGGAAAAAGTTAACGGATACGCAAAGTATTGGTTTAGAAAATATTTTTAAAAACTTTTTATAGGAAAAGAAACAAAAAAAAACAAATGATTTTTTAAGCCAATTTAAATGTTTTCCATGAAAGTGACGGTATATATAATTTCTTAAAATAGTCCATTAATGAATATTTTAAGGGCATCAAAGATTCTTAATAATAAATCTAGCTACACTAGTAAGTTAACAAATTTTATTTTTTGTTACTATTGAGGTAACATATTTTGATGAGTATACAATAAAAATGATGTTTGATGACGTCGAAAACCGTCACCAATGGGTCACACCGTACTCGCGACTCGAATCGAACCTGCACGACGAAACAAACAAAAGAATCCTTCAGAGAAGCACCGGTGTGGTGCCGGCCGAAGGCTCTCCGACGGTCAAGTTAGAATTCCTTTGTTTTGCTTAGTGCGTTAGAGAGGGTTCATAAAAGCATACCTCGGTTTCTGTGGGTATTACGCCTTTTTATAGTGATAAGGGGTTGACTTTCCCTTTTTGGTTTCCACATCTTTTCAATGTGGGACTCTATTCCCAATTCTTCCAAACGTGGTGAGCAAGGATTCCCATTTCCGGATCATGGGCCCTCGCTGCGTCAGCAGTGATGGGCCTTCAAAGCTGGGACCATACTTACGCAGGCCCAAGAGACCCAATCCGTCAGGCCCATTAAGGTAAGCCTATCATGCCCAATATTTTATCATCTTCAGTTGCCCCCTTCACCCCAATGATCCGTCATCTTTAAGGACAAAGGATCAATGGGGTGACGGTCCTTATGTATGGCTATGACGGATTCATGCAGAATAGGATGACGGTCCCAGATGGATCAACTCGTCAAAGGAAGAATCATCAAGTTGACGGTTACATGACGGGTACAAATCTGTTGGTACGTACTGACAGGTTGTCAGCATTTATTAAGCATGCCACGTGTCACTCTCTGAATGGTCGTTGTATAGGATCGAAGCGTCGCTTCGTCTTCCGTGCACTTCCTATATATATAAGGCGCCTCACTCTTTCATTTTTCAATTTTCACTCAGAAAACATTTGTCAGAGCGAAGCCGTCAACCTTGTCAGAGAAATCCGTCGAGGACGAATATTTGCTGATTACACCAACCGTCACCTATCCTCTGCTAAGTTCGGTAAGTGCTTCTAATTTACTATAGTCAAGTTACATTTTCGTCCATGCATTGTTGTTAGGCTTTCCATACCCGTCAACACTTTCAAACCCGTCAGTCTTAGGTTTTATTGTCAATTGTAGGAAATGTCTAGTGCGTCAAGTAACCAGTCGGTGGTTCGTGATGGGACGGAATACGAGGATGTATACCCGTCCGGTCATAAAGACCAAGAGAGCCCCGGCGAAAGTAGGAGTCCGTCTGCCTCCTCTTCATCCTCAACAGATGAGGATGTGGAGATAGTTGAAGTAGATGGTTCCGACGATGACGGGGATCGAGCACTGGAGTCCGTCGTAGGTGCTGATGGACTAAGGCAGTTCATTATGTTACCAGAGTGGACGGTGCATAGGTTTACATCCGTCATTAGAGAAAAACACTTCAGCACCTTCAGAACCAACTTTCAAATCCCTGACTATGTTTCCATCCGTCTACCACATGTGTCGGAGAAGTGTTACTATGAGGGGGTAGACGGTGTCGGAGTGTACGAGCAGGCGTTGAAGGCTGGACTTCGATTCCTGCTTTCTACACTTCATAGGGAACTCTTACAGTATCTGGGGTTGTCCGTCACCCAGATATCCCCTAACGCCTGGAGGGTCTTCATAGCCATGGAGATTCTTTACGGTGCAATGTCGAACGGGGAAAGGAAATTGACGGTCCGTGAATTTCTTCACTGTTACCGTCCAGACGAGATTTCCGGATCAAGGGGGATGTACAGTTTTGCTAGTCGGAGCTCCTTGTTGAAGGTGATTTTTGAGACCCCAGACTCAAATAGAGACTGGAAGAGTTGGTACTTCTTCCTGGAGGGTGACAGATGGATGAACCATCCAGGGGAGACGGAGTACATGCCCGTCGACACAACTTGGGCAGTAATAAATCAGACACGTATGCATCCGTCTTAATTTTATACTGCTATTCATATCCGTCCATTTTTATGTCTATATCTTGATCACCTTTCTCTGCAGGTAGACGGCGCCCACAAGTCAGCCTTGAGGAGTTTAGTTTCCTTGAAAAGATTTGCAGGAAAACTACGCCGGAGGAAAGGACTTGGGCTAAGTTGGTGAACCCAAGGACCATACATTGGTACTGTGACGGTCCTGAGCCCACCCAAGAAGCAATTAGATACGACGAACGAGTTCATAAACGTAAGCCCGTCAACTTCACTTTGTCATCTAACTGCCCTTACGTAGTTTTAATTTCATCCGTCATTATTTGCAGAGATGGATGACGCAAAAAGGAGAGCTTTGATCAAATCCCAAGTCGTCAAGAAGAGGGAATCCGGCGAGGTGGTTCCTAAGGTGTCGGCTTCAGCACCTAAGAGGAAATCAACATCAAAATCTGACCGTCCGTTTAAGCAACCAAAAGTCTCACTTGAGCCCGTGGTTGGTTTGATGGCAGAGGGTGTCAAGACCGTCACCCCAGCTAAGAAGGGGACGGGTAAAGGACTGATGACGGCCCCAGAGGGTAAGCAAGAGAGACCTCCTTCCCTTCTCCGTGATGACTCCAAGTATGCATTGGAGAAGCTGTCGTCCATCATCACGGCAGAAGACTATGAAGACCTGGGAAACCATTCGACGGAGGCCATGGGGGAGACGGGCCTCTTCTCCATCGCTCAGGTTGGTTATGTTTGTCAAATAAGTTTTTATTTTTCTTTCTTCTTGTTACCTACATTATGTGACGGTCTCTTGTCTATTTGCAGTCCTTGGTCATGATGAAGGGACTACTTGACCGGTGTCTCAACCGTGAGAGTACCTTGGACCGGGTGCGCGCGAAGGCGCAGCAGACGGAGGAAGAGCTCGGACAACTTCAGAGATGGAGGTCCAAGATGGAGAAGAAGCTGGAGCTTTCTGAGCAGGCGAGGAAGGAGCTGGAGGAGAAGACGGCCACTTCGCTGACGGTCATAGAGAATAAAGAGGCTGAGATCAAACAACTCAAAGAAGATCTCCGTCAGGCTAAAGTGGCAGCCGTCGAGGAATACCGATGCTCGGAGTCCTGTTTGAGCGAGCTGTCGGATTCCTTCCTCCAAGGCTTCGATGATTCCCTCCGTCAAGTCAAGAAGGCTTATCCAGAGCTGGACTTGACAATGGTCAAACTTGAGGACCAAGCCCAGACTTCTGCCCTCCCCGTCGCCTCCGAAAACACGGAGGACCTTTTTGGCGACGGTGCTGCTCAAGGAGACGGAGAGTCCGCCCCGTCGAAGGATGTCCCAGTTGCTGAAGAAAAGAAAGATTGATGCCTATGTACTTTATTTTGTGAACAATCCGTCCCTCTTTTTTATTCATTTTTTAAGACAATCCGTGCTTTTTAATTGTATTAAACATTTGCCTTTGGGGCTTTTGGCTTAAAGTTCACATATGCTTTTTATAATTGTTTGGTACTGTTTAAAGCTCCATCTACCTTCTTGAGGGAGTATTTTTGTGAGAATATTTTGTTTGTCCGTCCATATTGAGGACTTATTTTTTTTTTATTGAGCACTTACAATTGGGGATCCGTTCATTCTGTGGTGTTGTATGACACTTTTGAACGGACTTATAAAAATTAACGTTGCTAGTGGTCCGTCCACTTTGCGTACATGCTCTTTTATTATCCTTGTGGGATAGTCTGTCCACTGTGTGGAATTATTTTCACCTTAGTGATCTGTCCACTGTGGACTTCTGTGTAATCACCTTGGTAGTCCGTCCATTGTGTATGTTTCATCGCATTAGTGATCCGTCCACTGTGTGGGATTATGTTCAACTAAGTGATCTGTCCACTTTGTGGCCTTGTATTTTTAATCACCATAGTGATTCGTCCACTTTGTGGACTTATGTTTCTTCACCTTAGTGTTCCGTCCACTTTGTGGACTTACGTTTCATCACCTTAGTGATCCGTCCACTTTGTGGACTTTCGTTTCATCACCTTAGTGATCCGTCCACTTTGTGGACTCTCGTTTCATCACCTTAGTGATCCGTCCACTTTGTGGACTTATGTTTCATCACCTTAGTGATCCGTCCACTTTGTGGACTTACGTTTCACCTTAGTGATCCGTCCACTTTGTGGACTTACGTTTCATCACCTTAGTGATCCGTCCACTTTGTGGACTTTCGTTTCATCACCTTAGTGATCCGTCCACTTTGTGGACTTATGTTTCATCACCTTAGTGATCCGTCCACTTTGTGGACTTACGTTTCATCACCTTAGTGATCCGTCCACTTTGTGGATTTACGTTTCATCACCTTAGTGATCCGTCCACTTTGTGGACTTTCGTTTCTTCACCTTAGTGATCCGTCCACTTTGTGGAAGTGATAATCCTTGTAGGCTTATCCGTCCATCCTGCGGACTTGTCTGTCCATCCTACGGACATCAAGTGATCATCCATTTGAAGGATCCGTCCATCTTATGGACTTTATTTTGCATCCGTATATTTGGTGGAACTCAGTTACTTTGTGGGCGACATTCAAGTAGAAAATCTAAGTTGATAGAAATGTGTAAAGGAAAAGTGCCTGCCCCCCCGGGCTTAAAAAGGCACGACAAGATTGTAGCAAAAATAGTTAAACAGTTGATGGAAAAGTTAATAATGTCAAAAAGTCTTAAAGGAAAAACTGGTTGTCGTGTCGCTATCACTGGTAGTATTTCCTCAAGTGCTCAGCATTCCACGGATGCGGCAGCTTTTCTCCGTCTACTGTCTCCAAGTGGTATGTTCCCTTCCTTTTCCACGACGCAACTCTGTAAGGTCCTTCTCAGTTGGGGCCGAGTTTTCCCTGTGTAGGGTCTCTTGTTGCACCCATGACCCTCCTGAGTACGAGGTCTCCTACTTGGAAGCTTCTTTGTCGGACCCGGGAGTTGAAATGCCTGGACATGCGATCCTGGTATCTAGCGATCCTCTGCTCTGCAGCCGACCTGACCTCATCTATAAGGTCCAGCTGTAGCCTCGTGGATTCGTCATTCCTGCCCTCGTCGTGGTTGTGAACCCTGTAGCTTGTGAGCCCAACTTCTGCTGGGATGACTGCCTCGCTCCCGTATGTCAGTCGAAACGGTGTCTCTCCTGTCGGAGTCCTCGCCGTTGTCCTATACGCCCACAGTATGCTTGGCAATTCTTCTGGCCATATGCCCTTTGCCCCCTCGAGCCGAGTCTTGATAATCTTTAGCAGGGATCGGTTTGTGACCTCAACCTGACCGTTAGCCTGAGGATGGGCGGGTGATGAGTAGTGGTTTTTTATTCCTAGCTGTGTGCAGAAATCACGGAAGGGGCCGTTATCGAACTGCCTCCCGTTATCTGAGACAAGGACTCTAGGAATACCAAACCTACATACTATGTTCCGCCAGACAAAACTTCTAATGTTCTTTTCTGTAATGGTGGCCAAGGCTTCTGCTTCTACCCATTTCGTGAAGTAGTCAATACCCACTACCAAGAACTTTAACTGCCTTATCGCCGTTGGGAAAGGTCCCATGATGTCCAGTCCCCACTGAGCGAACGGCCATGGAGCCGTTATGGGGGTTAGCTCTTCAGCTGGCTGTCCGATAAAATTGCTGAACCTCTGGCATTTGTCGCATCTTTTAACGTAGGACTCAGCATCCTTTTGCATGGTCGGCCAGTAATACCCAGCTCGTAGCAGTTTGTGCACCAACGACCGCGATCCAGAATGATTCCCGCATATTCCTTCGTGTACTTCCCTCATCACGTAGTCTGCCTCTTCAACCCCGAGACATCTTAGGTAAGGACGGGAGAAACCTCTCTTGTAAAGAATGTCTTTTATCAAGACGAACCTTGCCGCTCGGACTTTTAACTTTCTCGCTGCCTCCTTCTCTTCAGGCAATATCCCGTCCTTTAGGTATGAAGTTATCTGCGTAGTCCAGTTTCTTTCGGAGCGTATCTCCTGCATGTTGTCGGGGTCTATTAGCGGAAAGATTTGAACAAAGGAAAGCACATTACCCGGTGTTATCATATGTTCTGCTGAAGCGGCTTTGGCTAGCCGATCAGCGGGCTCATTGTCTCCCCTGGGGATCTGGACGAATATTGCTTTTAGCCCGTCGACTCTAGCCCTCACTTGATCAAGATATCTCTTCAACCTTTCCCCTTTGCATTCATAATCTCCGTTTACTTGATTGGTCACGACTTGAGAGTCGCAATGCACGACCACACTTTCAGCTCCGGCGGCTTTGACTAGGTCGAGTCCTGCTGCTACCGCTTCGTATTCTGCTTCGTTGTTGGTAATGGGGAAGTCGAGACGGACCATAGATTCAATCTCGTCTCCTTCAGGTGACAGCAATATTATGCCGGCTCCTCCAACTCGCTTATTGGATGATCCGTCGGTGTAGATGTTCCACTGGGGGGGGTTCTTCTGCCCCCTTGTCCGCGTCATGCGTAAACTCTGCTATGAAGTCGGCTACAGCTTGTCCTTTAATGGCCACACGTGGGCGGTATTTGATGTCAAACTCACTCAATTCTATTGCCCACAGCGTCAGTCGACCTGCGGCCTCAGGATTACTTAGTGCCCTTCGCAAGGGCTTGTCGGTCATTACGTTCACGGTATGGGCTTGAAAGTAGGGCTTGAGCTTGCGAGCCGCCGTGACCAACGCAAAAGCGAGTTTCTCCATAGGTTGGTATCTTTCCTCGGCACCGCGGAGCGCCCGGCTGGCGTAGTACACGGGCTTCTGTGCCCTGTCCTCCTCTCTGATTAAGGCCGCGCTGACGGCCACAGTGGAGACGGCCAAATAGAGGAAGAGCTCTTCACCTGGTTGCGAGGGGCTCAGTAGAGGTGGTGAAGATAGATAGGTTTTTAACTCCTCGAATGCTCGTTGACACTCGTCCGTCCACTCGAATGACTTTTTCAATGTTCGGAAGAAAGGTAAACATTTGTCCGTCGCTCTCGACACGAATCTATTCAATGCCGCTACCTTGCCGTTAAGGCTCTGTACTTCCTTCACGTTTCTCGGGGGGGCCATCTCCATTATGGCTCGGATTTTGTCCGGGTTAGCTTCAATCCCCCTTTGAGATACCATGAATCCTAGGAATTTTCCTGCCGTTACACCAAACGCGCACTTTCCTGGATTGAGCTTCATGTTGTAGGATCGAAGTGTGCCGAATGTTTCCTTGAGATCTTCCAAATGGTCTTCCTCATTCCGGCTCTTCACCAGCATGTCGTCGACATAAACTTGGACGTTCCTCCCGATTTGCTGTGCGAACATCTTGTTCATTAGTCTCTGGTATGTTGCCCCTGCATTCTTCAGACCGAATGGCATTACTTTGTAACAGAAGAGACCTTGACTGGTTACAAACGAAGTCTTCTCCTGGTCGTCCTCGTGCATGCGGATCTGGTTATAACCCGAGAAAGCATCCATGAAGCTTAGCAATTGGTGTTGAGCCGTCGAGTCCACTAGGATGTCGACCCTTGGAAGGGGATAGCTATCTTTGGGGCATGCTTTGTTAAGATCGGTGAAGTCCACGCACATCCGCCATTTGCCACTCGTTTTCTTCACCATTACCACATTCGCCAGCCAATCGGGGTAGTAGACTTCCCTGATGAAGCTTGCATCTTGGAGTTTGCGGACCTCTTCCGCTATTGCTTGGTCTCGTTCCGGGGCGAATACTCTCTTCTTTTGTCGGACGGGTGGAAACGAGGGCAACACGTTCAACTTATGTACCATGACCGAGGGATCGATTCCTGGCATATCGTCATGGCTCCAGGTGAACACATCCTTATTGCTTCTCAAGAAAGCCACGAGCTCTTGACGGATTGCGGGTTTTGCAAGCGTTCCGATCCTGGTGGTTCGGTCTGGATTGGAACCGTCGAGAGTTATCTCCTCTAGCTTCTCTGTAGGTTCTGTCGTCGTTCGGTGTTCTTCTATGTTCAAAGTCTGGATCTGGTCTTCCACCTCCATCATAGCTACGTAGCATTCTCGTGCGGCAATTTGACTTCCGCGTAGCTCTCCTACCCCATACTCTGTTGGGAACTTGATCATCAGGTGGTAAGTTGATGTTGCCGCCTTCCACGAGTTGAGCGTGGGTCGCCCAATAATAGCATTGTAGGCTGACGAGCAATCGACCACCAAGAATGTTACGTCCTTGGTGATTTGTTGTGGGTAATCTCCTACCGTCACCGATAACGTGACTGCGCCCAAAGGGAATATTCTACTCCCTCCGAAACCAACGAGCGGGGCGTTTGTTGGTATCAGCAGCTCCCTATCAATCCTCATTTGTTGGAACGCCGGATAATACAAGATGTCGGCCGAACTACCGTTGTCGACCAACACTCGGTGGATGTTGTAATCGCCTGCCCGCAAGGTGACGACGAGGGCATCGTCGTGTGGATGGTGTAGGCGCCTTGCATCCTCTTCCGAACCCGATAATAGGGCCTTCCCTTCTTGCCATCTTTGGCACTGTGCCTGCTAATTGGACATTCTGTACCATCCGAAGATATGTTTTGCGAGCCTTTTTTGACGATCCGGCCGCACCTATTCCTCCAATTATCATCCTTATGTCCCCCAATGGGGGCCTTGGTCGCTCGTTCTCTCGGCGGGGGTGTTGTTCTTGTGGGGGTTGATCCGTTCTCTCCTTACTGACGAACTTCTTCAATTTCCCTTGTCGGATAAGGGTTTCGATTTGTTGCTTCAAATCATAGCAGTCGGCCGTGTCGTGACCATGGTCACGGTGGAAGCGGCAGTATTTGTCTCTGGACCTTTTGTTGGGATCACTCTTCAGCTTTCCCGGAAACGTCAGGGATCCTTCGTCCTTAATCTGCATTAGGACTTGGTCTATCGGGGCGGTCAACGGAGTGAAACTTGTGAACCTTCCGCCCATTGGTTTTGGGCGTCTCTCCTCCCTTCGATCTCCCATCCGTCCTCTCTTTCGCCCCTGGTCCTGTCGGGGGTCTTCTTGTCTGTCCCTTTTCTTGGGTCTGTCTTCTCGGGCTAACAATGCGTCTTCAGCGTTCATGTACTTGGTGGCCCTGTAAAGCACCTCTGACATGGTCTTTGGGTCGTTTTTGTATAGGGAGAACAAAAACTTACCCCCCTTCAGCCCGTTCGTGAATGCTGCCACCAATATCTTGTCGTCGGCTTCGTCGATCGTGAGCGCTTCTTTATTGAAGCGTGATATGTAGGCCCGTAACGTCTCCTCCTCTCTCTGCTTGATATTCATTAAACAAGCTGTGGACTTCTTATACCGATGTCCTCCGATGAAGTGCGTAGTGAACTGAGCGCTCAGCTCCCTGAAGGTGCCGATGGAGTTTGGTGTCAGCCGGCTGAACCAAATCCTTGCCACGCCCTTCAGGGTTGTAGGGAATGCCCTACACATAATTGCGTCCGCCACTCCCTGAAGGTGCATCAGGGTCTTGAAGGTCTCTAGGTGATCGAGGGGGTCCTTGATTCCGTCATAACTGTCCATGCTTGGCATGCGGAACTTACTCGGCAGGGGGAAGGAGTTGACGGACGCCGTAAATGGCGAGTCAGTCCGGTTGACAAGGTCGTCAAGATCGCTGGACACTTGCCCCTTGAGAGCGTTCATCAGGACTTCCATCTGTTCCTTCATCGCCTGCATCTCCGCGATGATGGGTTGTGGAGCTGTGTCCGTCACTGAGGGGATGCTAGCGTCCCGTCGCACTTGTTTGCTCGGGGCGTTACTCTCCTGTGGTCCGTCATTATTTCTCCTTTCCTCACTGTTCCCTTCTTGATCTTCTCCTTGGCTATTCACGGCTGCACTCTTTTGATTCAGCTGCTCCGTTAGGTCGTGGTTTTGTTTGGTGAGGCGCTCCACGGCTGCGGCGAGCGTCTTGACCTGTCTCTCAAGGGCAGTCGTAGGGGCTTCTTCTTGGACGTCATTTGTGGTTGCCATCGAGCGCGTGAGTACCATGTAACTCCTTTATCTAGGAAATGTTACCGTACCCGGTCGTCTTTTCCCACAGACGGCGCCAACTGATGACGTCGAAAACCGTCACCAATGGGTCACACCGTACTCGCGACTCGAATCGAACCTGCACGACGAAACAAACAAAAGAATCCTTCAGAGAAGCACCGGTGTGGTGCCGGCCGAAGGCTCTCCGACGGTCAAGTTAGAATTCCTTTGTTTTACTTAGTGCGTTAGAGAGGGTTCATAAAAGCATACCTCGGTTTCTGTGGGTATTACGCCTTTTTATAGTGATAAGGGGTTGACTTTCCCTTTTTGGTTTCCACATCTTTTCAATGTGGGACTCTATTCCCAATTCTTCCAAACGTGGTGAGCAAGGATTCCCATTTCCGGATCATGGGCCCTCGCTGCGTCAGCAGTGATGGGCCTTCAAAGCTGGGACCATACTTACGCAGGCCCAAGAGACCCAATCCGTCAGGCCCATTAAGGTAAGCCCATCATGCCCAATATTTTATCATCTTCAATGTTAATGGTAAAGCAAGCAAAAAAAAAAAAAAATGATACATTAAGATATCACAACTTGACACGTTAATAAGATTTGTTTGAAAAGTAACAATTTTTTTGCCATGTAATAAAGCACTAAAATAAAATCTAAATGATGCCGCAAATGTACAAACCCTCCAAGCCTCCTCTACCAAGTGGCTTTCTCAAAGGTGACAGCATCATTTTCATAGAACTAATTAACACCATAATGAATTAGTTGGGGTAGTTAAAATAGTAAATTAGTTGTTGAGAAATATTATGGGTCTCTAACATTGCTCTTATGTAATAAAGCACTAAAATTTGTATACAAATAATGTATAAAAAAAAAACCTCCAAGATTACTAGGCCAACTTGCTTTCCCAATGGGTGACGATATCGTTTTCATAAAACCAATTACTGGTAGATTCGTTGGTTGGGTAGTTAAGATAGGCTAAAAGCTTCATAACTTCCATAACATTGTTTTTTTAGTTTTATGAATGTTTGACTCTTTGACCGCACCAACCTTGTGTCCTACCTAAAATCTATATAGACTCTCGGCCAATAAAAGATGCAACATAGAAAAAGACATCACTAATATCAAACTTATTTGCTAACATAAGATTTTTGACCAGTCTCCGATTTTAAAAAAAAATTCAAAGGATTTCACCACTTTAAAAGGCCCAGCCTCATTTCATGATTAAAGACATTCTACCCTAGTCTTCTTTACCATCAAATCTATTCTTTTCGTTGAGTGTACTATGTTACCTTATCATGTTAACATCATTTGCTATTTCATCACTATCCTATTATGATTAAATATCTGTAGATTTTTTTTTTTTTTTTTTTTGGTGGGAAATATCTTTAGATTACCAAGCTATATAATTGTGCTACGAGCTAGGTTTGGTATACTTACTTTAATTGTTTGGTTTTTTAATCTAGTTCTTTGAAAACTTGAGAATTATATGATTTTTCAATGAAGTAATGATGATATAATATAATCATATTGCAAATGACTTGATTTGTTAAATATTAAATATAATCTTATTGCAAATGACTTGATTTTTCCTGACTTGCTAAGGACAAATTGGATGGCATTACTGGGAAGTTACATGCACCTATAAAAGTTTGTGAACGGGGAAAGTGATGTGGGAGCGTATATAGCAGTTACTAGCCCATGTAAAAGTGTAAGTAGTAGAGATAAGTGACATTGAAGTAGTTTTCAAAGGTTATGATGAGCTATATATCCACCATTGCAATAAGTGTTGTTCAAGCCTAATGAGAGAGAGAGAGAGAGAGAGTTATACAATTTTTCAACGAAGTGGTGATAATATATTAAAATCCAATTGCAAATAGAGAAATGATATGTCCACAATATTTTTACAACAAATTCTAAGTGTTATTATTGATTTTTTATTGTTGGATTAAAAAAATAATCTCAATGTTAAATTCAAATTTGAACCAATAACAATTAACTGCCCATGATTTGTTGTGAAAATATTATAAAAATGTTATGGACGTAACACTTCTCATTGAAAATAACTTGATTTGTCAAAAGATAAATAGTTCGACTCATTGGTAATTTTGTTGGTAATAATTCATAATTTATTGACTGGATAAGGGCAGTTTATCTCAGCATAATAGGGAAGTCACACCTGTAAATGTATGGAAACATGGAAAGTGACGTGGGAGTGTAGATAGCAGTAACCAACATACAAGTGACATCAAAGCAATTTTAAGAAGTTTGGAGCACCATCCAACATTGAGACCAATGTCGTTCAATCCCAAGGGAAAAGAGACACGTGGAAAGACCAACTGTTAGTAACCTTTAAGCCTTAAGTATAAATAAAAGACTCATTTTCAAGAAAAACACACCATTCTCTACCGACAAACTTGCTTATATAGAGATCATATCATTGTCTTGTAACATATGTAGTTTCCTTAAGACTTATTCTATTGTAATTCATAGGGTTTTAGAAGGTGTTCATACTAATAAGTGTTTCCTTGTAATCTTGTTACTTTGTTTAATCTTGTTTATATAAGTTTAAATCATGTTCACAGTTGTTAGTCCTATTTGATCTATAATGCATTATCTTCGACATGGTTTGATGTTTAGAATGCTTACTTAGGCTTGATTTATCAGTTTTTTTTTGTACTTTTTAGCTTTGAACTATTAGTGTTATTATAATTTAGAAGTGCTCAATTTACAATTGCAATTAGTGTTATTATAATTTAGTGTCATGGATTGTAATGACATTTAGGGTGTGTTTGGATACTGTTTATTTTGCTGAAAACTAAAAACAATAAAAAAAATAATTAAAAAGTTACCGTTCACGCGCGGGTGATTATTCATTTCATGTCCCATGAACAGTGCAAGATACGCTGTTCCTTAAAAAAAAAAAAAAAAAAAAAAAAAAAAAACGCAAATGCTGCTCATTTTCATTTGAATCCAAACGCTACCTTAATCTTACTTAGAACTTTAGTCTTTTTTTTTTTTTTTTTTTTTTTTTTTTTGGTTGAGAAAGTAGAACTTTAGTCTTTATACTTGGAAACTTAGAATTTAATATATTTTCCTTTTGCAGTTTGTTGTTATTTGCATTTTTTTCATTCGAGCATAAAAAGCTCTCTTAATTGAGGCAATACCAAATTAACCACGTTCCTTCAAACACAAAGTCAAATAATTCATCCCACTCGTAATAAATTTGAAGCTTGACGAAAGTTATTCAACCGCTCATAATAAGTTAAAATAGGCTAATATTAAAATATATACTCTCTCAAACAAAGTTATATAATTTTTTTTTTTGTGGTAAAAAGTTATATAATTTTTAAACTCATAATAAGTTAAAATAGGCTAATATTAAAATATATACTCTCAAACAAAGTTTTATAATTTTTTTTTTTTTTTTTTTTTTGTGGTAAAAAGTTATATAATTTTTAATTCATTATGGAGTTAGCCTCAATTATTGGAATAAACAATTTGGGAATAAAAAATCCTTAAAAACTTTAACATGATGAATGAGAGTATTCCTACACGAATTTCACCAAATGAGACCCTATTGATGAATTAGACATATAACAGATAATACGTATTGGCTGGATGGTGTTTGGCAATCACTGACTTCAGCCACAGTCCAAACCTTCCACTACCAATCGATAAAAGAATGGCAGTATAGTAAATTTACCAGATCCAAATCCCAGACCTCTGATTGGCTGTCTATAGAAGCTAATTCCCAAATGATAAAACTAGAATATATAAAAATCAATCCAAAACCAGAATAAAAGTCAATCCAAGGGGTATCATTTTAGTGCAGCATCCAACTAGCCCTCCATAGTGGACCTGGCCAAAGCCTCTGGTCAAAAAACCCCTTAATTAAACACTCAAAAACACATAAACTCTAGTCAACAAAGCAGTAATCATCAGCCACACACTCATCCATTGAATTGAAAAAACAAAAAAACAAAAAAACAAAAGTATGATCAATAACAAACCAACCCCCTTCCTCCTCTTAAAAAGCACTTAAATAGAACACGGCTTAAATTGCATATTTGGTCATATTGACATTAATAGAATTTGTTAAATCGAGGTCACTTTAATGACGTGGCATTAATCATTATTATTTTTAATCTATAAAATAAGGGTAGTAACCTTTTTAAAATAAAACATTTTAAAGTATAAATATTATTTTAGAATAAGGGTAAAAAATCGTGGACCAAATATATAATTTAACAAAAAAAACTAAATTTATGAATTTATAACTTTTTAAACTCACTTTATTCCACAAGCTCACCCAACTAAAAATGAAAAAAAACAAAACAAAACAAAACAAAACAAAACATTACTAGAAATACAAAAGTTTCACAAATTGTTAAGGTGATAAATTATAATTGATGCAATATTACATTCACCTAGGTCCAATATTGACAACATGCCACCTTAATAATTATGAAAAAAAATTATACATTCTTTTTGTATCACTAAACTTAATCGAAAAAAAAAAAAAAAAAACATTCATAGTCAACAATGAGCCCTTCAATAAGAACTAAAAAGAAACAAAGCCCTTGCTTGACTTTAAAATAAATAAATAAATTAATTAAATCTCACTTTTTGTAAAATAAAACCATACTCTTGTGTATTGTTTATCAATTATAATTAATTCAATATGAAAGGTCAAATACAAATTTTCAAGTCCTATAATATCTATTATAAAAAAGGGGGAAAAAAAAAAAAAAAACTAATGTCATCCAACTTATATTTTAAGCAATAAATAACGAAAATAAGTATACCTACCCAACACTAATGTCATGAGGAAAAAATTCACAACAACTGTATCACCCAAATTTCGAACCAATTTCCACTTCAAGACCATTTCCGCGTATTCATTTCTTCAGTCTTCACACACACCACACAAAGTCAATGATTCTCTCTCCCCTCCCACGCATACACACACCATTTTCAACAGTTCCACGCATACCAAAATTCCATCTTTGATTCGTTCCTCTTCTCATCATTCAAGCTCCAAAATTCTGAAAACCCCATACACCAGCTTCTTCAATTCTTCCCAATGAATAATAATAATTGTTATTATTACTACTTCCTCACCATATCGATCGCTTTGTTCTTCAATTTTGTCCACTCAGCTTCTTCAGCTGTTGTGGAAGACGATATTCGGTGTCTCCAAGGTTTGAAGAGTTCATTTCACGGCTCAGAAACGAAACTGAGTTCATGGAACTTCTCGAACACCACGGTTGGGTCCATATGCAAGTTCGTTGGTGTGGGGTGTTGGAACGACCAAGAGAACAGAGTATTCAGCATCGAACTACGTGAGATGGAACTCTCAGGTACGGTTCCTGAGTCTTTGAAATACTGTGGGAGTTTACAAACTCTGGATCTCTCAGGTAACAGCCTCTCAGGTTCGATTCCTAATGATACATGTACGTGGTTACCTTATTTAGTAACTTTGGATCTGTCAAATAACGGTCTTGACGGTTCAATTCCAACTCAGCTTGCAAAGTGTTCGTATTTGAATAACTTGGTTTTGTCAGATAATAAGCTTGTGGGTACTATACCTTTTGAGCTTGCTAGTTTGGCTAGGTTGAGGAAATTCTCTGTGGCTAATAATCAGCTTTCGGGTCGGGTACCTGCGGGTTTGGATAGGTTTGGTAACGATGCTTTTGTTGGGAACAGTGGACTTTGTGGAGGACCTTTAGGAAAGTGTGGTGGATTGAGTAAGAAGAATTTGGCTATTATAATTGCTGCTGGGGTGTTTGGTGCAGCTGGGTCTTTGATATTGGGTTTTGGGGTTTGGTGGTGGAACCATTTGAGGTTAAGTAAGAGGAGGAAGAGAGCGTATGGGATTAGGGGAGATGATAATTGGGCTGAGAAGTTGAGGGCTCATAAGTTGGTTCAGGTTTCTTTGTTTCAGAAACCGCTTGTGAGGGTTAAATTGGCGGATTTGATGGCGGCCACGAATAATTTTAGCCTAGAAAGTATAATTGTGGGAACTAGGACGGGGACCACGTATAAGGCCGTGTTGCCTGATGGTTCGGCACTTGCAATTAAGCGGTTGAATACTTGTAAGCTTGGGGAGAAGCAGTTTCGTTTGGAGATGAATCGATTAGGACAGCTTAGGCATCCAAATTTGACGCCCCTTTTGGGGTTTTGTGTGGTGGAGGAGGAGAAGCTTTTGGTTTATAAGCATATGGCTAATGGGACTTTGTTTTCTTTGTTGCACGGAAGTGGTGGTGAATTGGATTGGCCAACTAGATTTAGGATTGGTTTGGGTGCAGCGAGGGGTCTTGCTTGGCTGCACCATGGGTGCCACCCTCCAATTATGCATCAGAACATATGCTCCAATGTGATCCTTGTTGATGAGGACTTTGATGCAAGGATTATGGATTTTGGGTTGGCAAGGCTGATGAATGCTGCTGATTTTAATGAGACTAGTTTTGTCAATGGGGATTTGGGAGAACTTGGTTACGTAGCTCCAGAGTACACGAGCACAATGGTTGCATCGCTGAAAGGGGATGCTTATGGATTTGGAGTGGTGCTTCTTGAATTGGTGACTGGGCAAAAACCTCTTGAAGTGAGCAATGTTGAGGATGGATTTAAGGGTAAGTTAGTGGATTGGGTGAATCACCTCTCTAGTTCTGGTCGAATCAAAGATGCCATCAGTAAGGAACTTTGTGGAAAAGGGTATGATGAGGAAATTTTGAAGTTCCTGAAAATTGCATGCAGTTGTGTGGTTTCTCGGCCCAAGGACAGGTGGTCGATGTACCAGGCTTATCAAGGATTAAAGAGTATGTCCAAGGACCATAGTTTTTCTGAACAAGAAGATGAATTTCCACTGTTATTTGGTAAGCCAGAGAATGATTCCATGTAACTTTGGAGCATTGATGGATGAAGCATGAGAAAGTGGTTTCAGGATTTCTACATCTCGTGGTAAGTTTTTGGAGACTCTTAATGTAAATGGTGTAATCTCCATTTTGGCTAGTTTTCCCCATTTCTCAGTATAGCTGTATTATATAATAAACTGCTTAAAACTATAGGCTTTTGCATTTCGAAAAAAATCTATTTGTTTGCCCTTTGTTGTATTAAATACAGCCTCTAATCAGGCTAAAAGACATTTGAAATATGCTCCCCTGTTTGTAGCCTACTGCAATTAAACATCAGTATGTTATCAAAGGGATCATTCAAATTATTCACAACTTTATCAATTAAGCTTTTTGAAGAATCAGTTTTCTGTTTAAGAAAAAACACCTTAGGTTTCCAGAATACTCAAGATATACTACACGGTCTCTACTATTTTCCTTTCTTAACAGGAATTTCCACAAGATCTGCATATTTTGCTTTACATGCCTATGCTTTGATTGTTCTTATTACCTCCTTTTACATGTTGTAGAAATCGATTTGTGTTGTTTACTGTTGTTTGACTGATGAAATACCATGAGCTCTTCAATAAATTTACAGTTCCAAGGAAAATTATGTGTCAAATTTTGAAGTACTGAGTGTTGACACAGCACACACTGGTGGTCCACTTGCAATTTTCATTTAGTCTTTCAACCAATCATTTAGGTATATTAGTGCCCTTCACTGCCACCCAACCTCTAGTTGTAGTGTTGCCTCTGGCTGACCCCAAGTGGGAGAGTCTGGGTTTGAGTCACTGTGGGTGCTAGTCCTGTATTTTCTGTAGCAAGAAAAAGATTGGTGCCCTAAACTTATAAGCGGTAAGTCCTCTTAAATAAGCAGAACTCACAAAAGCAGATGTGCTCTCTACTGCATGGAGATGAACTACATTCTATCGAGCTTTTTGCTCAACTGTTGGTGTCTTAGTCTTAGAAATATATCTGCATATTTGGACCCTGGATGTGCAATTTTTTTTCCCTAATGTCATTTCTTAACCAGATAGCAACTGACATAATATTCAAGTAGTGAACTTATTGATGAGATGTACCACAAAATTATTACACTCAAATTGGCTTTCATACTGTGATTACAAAAATGACATATTTGCTATTTGTCCCTATATTAATTGAACAAAAATTCATATTTTTCATTTCCTAAGAATTTGGCATAGAAACATTACCCAGCTTGACAGTTTCTTCAATCATTGTCTCCCCCCCCACCCCCCCTCTCTGTACTCTTTTGTTCATTAATCTATGTTCTATATTTTATTTTTGGTATTTGTGCCCTGCAAATGCTTACCCACCACCGTCAGTACTCCACACTTGATTTTTTTGAATGATACAATCTATATATATATGCTACTTTCCTTCTTGCAATTATGTTCTCAATTATCTATAGCCCTTTAATGGTGTCAGTGCTTTCAGCACAACCAGCAATATTTTTTGATAATCTGCAATATCATCATACATTTGAAATTTGAATGCAAATCATCTATAAATGCAAGACATGCGGGATCCTGCAACCTGTGAAGGTTTTTGCAATAGTGGCATATAATCTTGGACATTTGAAAAGTTTATATTGAATTAAAATATTGGCAGATTAGATCTCTATTGTTGCTAAAACTTGGGGCTATTCTGAAAAGAATGGTTTGAGTGATGTTGCTATCACATGAAATGAAGCTTGAAACTGAGGTCTTGGGTCTTGGCAATGGCTAAAAATTGTTAGGAGAAATATTGTGGCTTTGTGGGGACTTTTATGGTAAGACTCACAATTCATGTGAATTGTAGGAATATTATTCTTTGAGTCGTGCTTGGTTTTCATGCAATAGTAGTTGTTTAGAATTTTATCGCTTCATTTGCGAGTTCATAAAGAAATGGAATGAATAAATTATAAAGAAATGGAGTTGAATGTATTTAGGTAATCAAATGGAAAGGGAGAAAAAAATGAAAGAAAAAGAATGGAATGAAATTAAATAAATTTTTTTTTTGATGTTTTAAAATAAAAGAATAGAAATTAATGAAATATAAGTATCATAGAAGAAATGAAATGGATTTATTTTATAACAATATTACTATTATAGCCCTATTTTAAAATAAATGGTTGAACGTATAGGGATATTTTTAGGAAATTTAGTGTAAAATTCATTAAATTAAATTTCATTTCCTTTGATTCTTCTTAATTTTGGGAAAAAAATTGAAGGAATGAGTGTTATCTTTTACGCATACCATTCTCTTTTAAACTCCTAAGTAGGGGTGGCAAAATTGGATGCAATCTGCGAACTCGACACGACACGACACGAAATTAGCAGGTTATGGGTTGAGATTTAATGGGTTCGTGTCATATTTGAGTTGACTCGACGAACCTGTTTGATAAACAGCTTTGGTTAGGGTTCAACCTATGGAACCTGTCTGACCTGTTTAATTAAATGAAATTTTACCAATATACCATTTAAACCCTAGGTATATAAACTTATTAGTTGTTGTAATTTATTTTCTTTGACATATTGTGATTGATTATTTATGATATTGAGATATGCTTTAATTTTGAATGATTATTTGTGATGCGATTACTCATTAGTTCTGAATTTTATATTTAAAATATTTATTTGCTTGTTTTTTCATAAATGTTTTTCTTCATTTTGATAAAATCAGATAAACAGGTCGACACTACTAACCCATTTAATAAATGAGTCGTGTTAGGGTTGAGGAATCTTGATCCGTTTAATAAATATGTCGGTTTAATGTTGACCCATTTAGTCATATACGTATGAGTTGACACGACACGAATCCGACATGCGAATACGAATTGCTACCCCTACTCCTAAGCAAGAGAATTATCTTTCTATATCCTCCATTAAAACTCCCAAAAAATGGAATAGAAAGAATATTTTAAAATGATTACCTTCATTCCTTTCCTTTTTCTCTTTCCAAATGGAGTGTAAAAGGTAAGTATAAAGGGTTTAAAGCGAAATTTGCTAGTTCGTTAATATTTATTTATTCTTCCCTAATTGACTCAAAACTCCCAAATAGAGAGATTGTTTTATTTGGAAGGAAAATAATAAAGGGCCCAGCTAAAGTGTCAGCACGAATCTACTTATAAAATAATGTATCTATAACCCATTTGCCATGCCATTTCGAGACCATAAAACAAACAGCCCATAATTCAGCAAGGGTGTTTGTGGTGTTGTGAAGATTTAAGAGAGAAATCTCATATTTCGCAAAAAAAAAAAAAAAAAAAAGAGAGAGAGAAATCTCATATCTAGTTGCTCTGATGCTTTTGTAAAAGCCTGCGGCGTGTCCCTACTACCCTAGAATATCCTATAAACACTTCAATATGTTAAGTTGATATATAGAGAGGGTGGAGACCAATTGATCAAGATGGTTTTTAGCTGAGTTTGGTTATTGGTAAATGGGTTCACTAGATAATAATATTCATTAACAAGGTGATGGAATTGGAACACGTTTTGGTGTATGGTCTGGCCAATGTTGGAGGGGAAGAATTTATTCCTAATTAGGCAGAAATAAAGGTCATTTTCCATGGTGGGATGTCGTGGTTATTTTGCTCATTGAAGGTGGAATTTATTTGGAGCCAATTCCTGAAAGGCGTTTCATAGAAAATTTCTAGATTTGGGACGGTAAGCTCTTTTCAATACTTGCTGGGCTTAGTAGTAGTCTCGAAGAACATGGGGATGTGGATTCTAAGAGACCACACTTGGGACAATTACAGAGATAGGGGCTGGAGTGTCCAAAAGTTTGCTTTCTTGTGGGAATCTCTCTCATAAGCACATTTCAGAGTAAAATCTTAAAGTTTGTTTGGGATTTTGGTTTTCCAGATCCATGTACACTGTAAATTATTATAAGGTTTTGAGAATTAAGAAAATGAAAAGCTTCCTTCATTGATCAAAATCCTATAGGGACCTGACCATGTCAGGATATCTTGTACATGATGAACTAGAGGCAGAGGGGTACCCTTGATAAGGGAGTCGGAAACCAAGGGAAGGAGGTGTAGGTTACAGTTAGATTGCGGTCTTTACTCTTTAGATCCTGGACTAGTTTTTGATCATGAAAGGTTAGCGGTCCTTCAGCTGTATCTCAAGAGGGAAAAGTTTTGCTGCATAGAAGTATGTAGTAATTGCTGCGTATAGGATTATGTGGCAGTAAAAAGAAAGTGACAAGTGTTTAGGGGTCCACCTGATCATGTGCATTGCAATGACCTTTCAACACATGTTATTTTCTTTTTGTTGTCAGATAACTCATTATGCAACAATTGTTCCATACTAGTATGCCCTTTCCCATCTCAAAATGAGCCACAAGGTAGCCAGTTATGGTCCCAAAAGTTGATATTTTTTCCATTCCCACTTGCCATAAAAAGCCATTTCTAAGGTAGACATTCCCATTCTGTATGGCTTTTTAGATAGTTTTAATTTTACACATTCTCAAAAGTGACTGAAATTGTGACTTTAAAGAATTAACTCTATTTTTTAATACAATTAACTTAAGAATGGCGCGTGATGTTTGCGACATGCATAGAAGAAATGCCCTTGGGTCTATTCATGCAAACTTACAACTACATGTAGGGAAATACGAAATGCCCTTCACAACAATTTAGGCCCTGTTTGATAGAGTTGTTAAACAACTCATTTTTAGTTTTTAAACAACATTACACACATTTTTACACATATTTTCACTCACACGTATTTCAAAAAACTACAAAGAACATTACTCAAACTCCTCTACCAAAAGGGCCCTCAATCATTTGAAACAAATTTCCAGAGTGGAAGAGACTAAGAAAAAGTACAAGCCAAAATATACACATATAGAGATAATGCGTAAAATATGCAAATATCTAGGAAGTTCAAGTCGAATTATCAAGATCAATGAGATCTCCTAAAGTCATCATGTGTAGAGGCTTTGGGAAAGTGGATTTCCAAGTTTGTAATTTTTGATAAACTTGTCGCATGGTTGGATGATATTGCCGATTGGCGTGCAAGCATGCCGATGCTATCTTTGTCAACAAAATCACCTTTTTGGCAACTTCATTTGAAGGATGTGCAAGTCGTTGGTCCAGTACATCTTTCAAAAGAACATTATGGGGTGTCAATGTGGATGATGATGCAAATGGTGATGATAGAAATGAGATCAGATCACTTGGATGCTTTCCCATAACAATTTCCAATGTGATTACTCCAAAACTATAAATGTCGTACTTTTCATTGACTTCCATTGTGTATACAAGCTCTGAAAGTTAAAGATCATAGTTATGTTCTACTTTCAAAAAATGATTCAAACTAAACTCGCAATAGTCCTATGGTTGCTACCTATGTACATGCTACTCCATAACTTCGTAGTTGTAAATTTGAAGTAACAAGTCTAAACCTTTTGCTTCCAAAGGAAAATGATAAAATTATTAACAATTTACTACAAAAATTCTCATTAGAAAAAATTACTACTAAAAATCTTATAAATTAGTGTGAAGGTAATAATGAATATGATTGATGAAACATTTGTCGTGTGTACACATGTGAGTGTAGTCTCACATTGAATAAAGATAAGAATCTTGAGTGGTTTTTTGTTGTTGTTGTTGTTGTTGATAAGAAAGACTGAAACACTTTTATTAAGGATTAGAGAAATTTGTTACATCATGGATAAGAGCTTGCTCAAGAAAGCAAGGTGTCTCTTCAATCCAGCCAATGAAATCAGAAATGCCAAACACATATTTTGCTAGTAAGTGGGCGGCTCTATTACCCTGTTTCTTTGGTAGCCATGCATTCCATAGCAACCCTACACTCCTCCAAGTAGTGCATAGCCCAATAGACCACCTCCCTACCCATTCTTCCCTTTGCACCTGAATGTATCACATTTCGATTATTCCATATAGCCTAAGCGATATAGACCACCTCAGCCACCATTTCTTCGTTGACACGGTCTCCCACTAGCAAATCCCACAACACCTCAATGAACGATTGCACTCCATTTCAGCCCAGCGTCACAACTATTTTCGACCATGACCAGACCTCTCTAGCTCGTGGGCACGTCCAAAACAAGTGACCTGTCGTCTCGACATCCATTTGGCATACATCACATATCTGGTCTTGCACCACATTCCTTCGCCTGAGGCTAACTTTAGTGGGGAGGATATCCTTGCATGTACGCCATGCATAATGACGTATTTTGTGGAGGTAAAGGTAGGCCCCATAACCTCTTCCAAAATAGTCTCATCTTGTTGTTGTTCGAGCTTGCACCATGGTCCCTGGATTTGGAAAGGCGCATTGCTACACCATAGGCACTCTTAACACTGAATTTGCCATTAGGTGCTTCCGCTCATATTAGTTTATCTGGAGGAAGGCAAGAGCTTATGGGAATACCTTTTATCAACTTTGCTTCGAAAGGCATAAACAATGCGTCAATTACATTTTTCTTCCAACTTGCTATGGCTTGGTCAATCAGTTCATTGACTTTTATGTCTTAGTGCAAAAACATCCTGGGTAAGGCAACTTTGTACGTGGAGAAAGAAGGCAACCATTTGTCACCCCAAACACGGATACTACTGCCATTACCAACTTTCTATTGTGCCCCCTCTCTCACCAAGTGCTGGGTAGACATAACACTGCGCCACGAATAAGAAGGGTTGTTACCAAGTGAAGCTTCAATGAACTCACACCGAGGAAAATATCTCGCCTTGAGCACCTGGTACACCAAAAAGTTTGGATTTGTTTAGAGTCTTCAACCTTGCTTGGCTAGGAGAGCCATATTGAAATATTTGAGTTGTTCAAAACCCATACCACCACAACTTTTTGGCGCACACAGTTTCTCCCAACTAAGCCAAGCTATTCTCTTCTTTTCCTTCTGTTGACCCCACAAAAGTTCCTTTTCATGCTTGTCAATTCTTCACATAGTGAATCCGGTAATCTGAAGTAGCTCATGGTATACATTGGAATAGCTTGTGCCACCACCTTATTGAGCACCTCCTTTCCCGCCTTTGAGAGCAGCTTTTCCTTCCATCCCGCCAGTTTTCTATGAAGCTTCTCTTTAATCTCATTGAAGGTATTTCTTTTTTTCTTTCCCACCAGCGAAGGCAGACCCAAATATTTCTCATGTTGCTTAATAACTTGTGCACCAAATCTTTGCTTTATCTCCTCTTGGATTGTAGTGGGGGTGTTTTTACTAAAGAATAGTGACGTTTTGGCCCGGATAAGCTGTTGGCCCAATGCTTTCTCATAAACTCCTAGGATTCTTTGAAGGGCATAACATTCTATAAAAGAAGCCTTGCAAAAGATCAAACTATCATCTGCAAAGAAAAGGTATGATAACTTTGGGCCACAATGACACACAGCAACACCTACCATTACTCCATTTGCAACTAAGGCATGTATCATTGCTGAGAGACCCTTTGCACATAAAATAAAAAGATAAGGTGATAAGGGGCCTCCTTGATGGATTCCCTTAGATGGAATGATATTACCCCACCTCATTAATCTTTACAGAGTACGTAACAGTTGTGACACACTACATAATGAGCTTCCTCCATTTTTCATCAAAACCCAGCTTATCCATGATTTTATCCAAGCAAACCCACTCCACCTTATCATATGCCTTGTTCATGTCAAGTTTTAGAGCCATCTCCCCAACCTTCCCCCCTTTTTTCTGACTAATATGGTTTATAGTCTCAAAAGCTACAAGGACATTATCAATGATCAACCTGCCGTGCACAAAAGTACTTTGGGTATCGCTAATAATGGAAGGTAAAATTTTCTTTAACTTGTTAGCTATGGCTTTGGATGCAATTTTATACACCACATTACATAAGCTTATAGGCCTATAATCAGTTACATTCTTAGACATCTTCACTTTAGGAATAAGCACAATATGAGTTTTGTTAAAATCAGGAGGGATATTACCATGGTTAAGAAAATTCAATACCGTTGCTGTGACCACCTCACCACTTATCGCCCAAATTTTTTGGAAGAACATGGGGGGCATGCCATCCGGTCCTGGTGCTTTTAATGGGTATATATGCTTTAAAGCCAGTTTAACTTTTGCTCCTCTGAAGTTTCTAGTCAACGCCTGGTTCATTGAGGGAATAACTTTTGGCTGGACAACTTGGATCATTTTTGAGAATTCCGTGGGCTGACTGGTAGTAAACAACTCATTATAGTACGCCATCACCACCTCCTCCACCTTTTTATCTTCCTCGGGTTGAAGCTTTTGCATGGAAGAAGCTTGTGTTTTTATCCCCTGACTGAAACCAGTTAAGTTTTGATCGTTGTCTTCGAATATCATTCTACTTTTCTAGCCAACAATTCGGGTCAGTTCAGGTACCCTTTAGCTCTTGGTTGATCTCAGGGGATGGAGGTTGAAGTTTAAGCCACTCAAGCCGTTTCTGCAACTCCGCTACCTTTCTTCCCAAGTGCCCTAACTTTCTTTTGTTCCAGACTTCCAAACTGGCACGACATTAACCTAAGAAATTCTCAAAAACACCTCCTGTGCTAACCATCTTTCCTTTATCCCAAGCCTTCTTTACCACCTCTTCACACCTTTGGTCTCTTAACCACATTGATTCAAATCTGAATGTCTTCTGGGCTTTCCTTTTCCTCAGTTTCTGCACCATTCGGAGCGCTAAGGGCGAATTATCCGATACTGAGGAAGAAAGATGGAAAAGTTTGGCCTCTGGGAATATATTCACCCAATCCGGTGTTGCCAAAGCTCTATCCAGTCTCTCCCTTTATTTGCATGCCATCAGCCCGGTGATATATCCACGTGAATTTTAGGCCATTGAAACCCAAGTCACGGAGACCGCAAAAATTAATAGTGTCAATGAAGTTCTTCATCTGCTGTCATAGTCTATCACTCCCACCCTCCTTCTCTGAAGCCCCTGTGATTTCATTAAAGTCGCCAATAGTGAGCCACAGCAATGTTGAAGTTCCTTTAAGGTGTCTAAGCTATGCCCACGACTCAGGCCTTTTTACTGTATTTGGATTGCCATAAAACCCCGTGAGGTGCCACCACCCTATACCTTCTCCACCATCCACTAAAGCGTCAATATGTGTCTGAGAATACGTCTAAACCTTCACCATTGTTCCTTCCTTCCAAAGCATTGCCAGGCCCCCACTCTTCCCTTCACTTGGTATTATCAGCCCATGTTTCATGTTACACTTGTCCTTGACCATACCCATCCACTCTCTATTTGATTTCGTCTCCATAAGGAAGACTATAATGGAATCTTCATTGCTAACCACTTTTTCCAAGGCTTTAACTAATCGAAGGTTCCCAAGCCCCCAGCAGTTCCAACTAATGAGACTCATTGGACCTGGTGGGATTGCTCAGCAGCCTCTGCTGATCCCAGTTATGTCGCCATAAGAATGCTCAAGTTTTTGGTTTCCACGTCTAGGTTTAGTTTCTTTTCTGTTGGGTTCTAAGACTTTAGGTTTAAATGTATTAGAGCTTCAATTTGTAATGTTGGCAAACCATGATTAAAATGTTTTAGTCTTTGTTTTAGACTTGCTTAAAGTGTGTTTATATGTAAAGTTGGAATCGAGTGTTCTACAAGATTTACTGTGTAAATTTTCCTAGCTCGATCGATTGAAAATTAGACTCGATCGATCGAAGCTCATGCAGATTGTTTTTCTACAGAATTTTCCAACTCAGCCCAAGCCCGTTTGACGTGTAAGGTTTTATGTTTTGCCTTAAGTATAAAAGGGAAAACCCCAGCCACATTTTATAATTGCTTCTTATGTTGTGTGTGTGAATCTTTTGTGAGATCAAGAGGTGGTTGCCTTCACACATACTTAGGATTTCCAAGATTCAAGATTATGTTGAGAACTTGGGTGATCAATTTAGTTGCTAATTCAAGAGCTTAAAGATACACAAGCGGGGGTGCTTGTACTTGCTGGGAATCTAAGAAAGAAGTAGTCAGTGGACTCGGAGCTGTCACGTGGTCGTGGTAGTAAGTTTCCTACTCGAGATAACAATAGGATGTTAGTGGTCTAAGTCGCTATTGTGTAAAATTTAATTCTTTCATAGTGGATTCAGTTTTACCTTGAGGATAGCTAGGTTAAATCCTCTCAAGGTTTTTTATCGGTTTGGTTTTCCTAGGTTATCATATTGTTGTGTTCTTTATTTTCCACACTTTACAATAATATGATATTTGTGTTAACCTAGACTTGATAATTTGACTAAGTAATCACTTGGCTAATTAACTAGGTTAATCTGGTTGTGTTTTAAGGGGTTTGAAAACAAACATTTTCCATGCACGTAACCTTAGAAGGGTTAGTTTTAAGAACCTCACATTTTCTTTTTGGGTCATTTGCCAAATAAACACATTCCATTCCATCCTGGCTTTTTGAACCCAAGTGTAGTCTAGCCTAACCGCCCCTTTTTGGGCTTTCTTTAGGCACCTCATTAAATCCCACATGCCCACTATTCGGCCCAATAGAGGATTTAGGAATGGTTGAGGTCTTACTTTTATTTTTCTTAGGCCTACCTTTATTATTTTTCCTATCATCAATAGTTTCAATCCGACCCACTTAGAATTTGACTTCCATGGGGGACAGCTTAGATATTGGGGGAGGCAAGTTAGCTATTTCCTTTTCTGAAAACTTAATAGAGATCCCAAATCTTCCATTAATCTTACGTTAATCCCAATATGCCGCTTCTTGCCAAATATAGTTAGAGATGGATCTGGATTGGGAATGTTTGAATTCAAAAAGGCAGGATCAGAATTTATTGCCTCATCAATCTCCCTTATTCTCGCCTCAAAATCAGGGATTTGTGTATGTGGGCCCATTGTGTTAGTGCCATGCACATGGCTTTCATTTTGTGCGCTATCGCTGCTCCTCATGTCCACATACATCGACGCCGACTAAGCTTCAGTAATAACATCTCTGGCACCAATGTTGATCACCTCATCGGCCTTTGAACTTGCTATCATGTTCGCATGGTGGGCCAAAACCCGTCCTTCAGTTTGTCGTGGTGCAGATCAGTTGGTACCTAAACTTTCAAAACCTTGCATCTCTACTATCGTTTTCCTCGTCGGACTGAACTGAGGAGCTCTAAGCCACGGACCGAACTATTGCTCCTCCCTTGATAGAGTGCCCTTGCTGTTCAGCCACACACCACACTCTTTGTCGTCATGCATAAGGTGTCCACACCAATAACATATATTCGGCAACCGCTCATACATAAATGAAACCCATCCTTTTCTGCCTTGATCCTAGGTAATCATTCTGCCTCTGTTCAATGGTTTTGTGACATCCACCATGTAACATCCCGTGAGTTTAAAAAAATAATAATTAAAATAAATAAAAGAAGGTAAGTCAGATTTTTGTGGACCAAGTGTGCCCCCACCTAACCCCACTACCCATCACACAATCCACTCCCTCTTTTCTCTCTTTGGCCGGTCACTCCCACTCTTGTTCTCCTTTTCTTTTTCTTTTTCAGTCAACACAACACACATACACACACTCCTCTCCCTCACCCTCCCACCGGTACATTCCTCATCCTCACCTCTACCATTTTTTCCGGCAAAATCACTAGAAAATCCTCAAGAACATCACACCTTCACATAAGTTAATTGAGGTAAAAGTCTTAATCTCTTTTGATGAGTATTATGTTCTTATTTGAGGTTATTTTACCCAAGCTTTAATAATGATTTTCATGTGATTTAAGAGCTTTGAAAATGATATTCATGTGTTATATGTATGGGTTTTGGTCTTGGTGGATGTAATTGTTGAGTGAGTTCATGCTTTTTACAATGTTGGGTATCTAGGGCTTGTTATGGTGAAAATTTAGGGGTTTTGAGGTATATCTTGTGAAATGATATTGTGAATATATTTATGGTTTATTTGGAGCTAGTTAAAGATCTAAATTGTTTGTTTGAAAGGATATTGTGATTTTGGTGTCATGGGTCTCTTGATGATGTTGTGAAAACCATGTGGAAACTATTTATAAATTATTGAGGTTTTGATGTTAGAAATAACACCTTGTATGATTCATAAGTATAATGGGAGTCTATGTCTTGTAAAGTAATTGGTTGAGAAACTTTGGAGATGGAAAATATTATTTGTGAGGCTAAATCTAGGCTTGCCTAATTTAGTGCTTATTTGGCAATTCCTAATATGTAGCTAGATACAATTTCAAGCTTTGTGCTCATTGTGATAGATTTGCTTGACATTGTTTAGGTTCTAGCTAATCTCCCCTTGGAGCTTGGAGAATTAGGATTTTGCGGTTGCTAGGTAAGTAGCTTTTAATGGGCATTTTTGAAAAATAACCATATCTTATAAATATTGTTTTTGGGTCAACACATTTTGGAAAATTAATGGTGGAGCTATGTTTTTCTAAAAGGTGTTGTGTTATGACCCTACTATATATGATTATATATGAAAATACATATTCTTATTACATATGGGGGATTTGCATGATTTGTTAGCAAAGAAAAGACTAGCATCTTTGATTAAATTCTAGAAAATGCGTATTATGGATTTATTGCATTATTTGCAAAAATATAAAGATGCTTTATCTTGGCCTATGTTAATTGGGAAGTTAATACAAAATCTCTTTGGCAAGAAATAAGTTGAAGGCATTGAGAACCTTGTGAATATCTTGGGCATTCAAATATTTTATGAAACTACTTAGAAGTGAATTATGTATTTTGAATTAAAGTTATGTGAGCTCTTTATGTTCTACCCATGCGCTGTGACATGTGATTACTCGGTGATTACCTAGCTAAATACTATAGTCTGTGTGACATTAGTATCTTAGCACCCGTCCTTGTGATGGTTATTAGTTCCGGCTTTGTGTCGGCGATGAGTTCCGGCTTTGTGTCGGCAGTTTAGTTCCGGCTTTGTGTCGGCAATGAGTTCCGGCTTTGTGTCGGCGATTATCATGTGGCCTTGGGTTAGATTTTCTGGTTTGGAACGGTGTTGTTATTGCTCATAGTATAGTAAGTAGTTTCATGTTGAGATATTTTGAGGAATATATAGTATGTAATCTCATGAGAACATTTTGAGAAGTTTTGTGTTGTGTCAATTTATTCATTATTGTCATATTATTTAATGGAAATGGTTTTGTAGAAACTATTTGGAAACTCCCGAATTAAAAGCATGATTTGTAAATTGTTACCATCATGAAACTTGCATTTACCCACCCCCTTTAATTATGCTACTTACTGGGGTTTGTCTCATTCCATTATTTTTATAACTTTTCAGAGTAGGCAACAATCTTTTGAGACAGCTTTTTGGTGGCTAATAGTAGTTAGACTAACTACTGATGGAGGCTGAATTTTTGTGTAATGGATATATTAGATGGCGTACATCTTAGTCTAGGCTTGACTCATTCTTTTGTATTATAGTGGTTATGACTGTATTTCCACTGTTGGGACAAGCTGTTGTTACATAATTGTTGTTTTCAGACCTCTATTCTTTTGTGGCCTATGGTCCTTGTAATTAATGCTTAGAGCTCTGACTTACTCTGAAAGTATATTCTATGGGATGATTATGATAATTCTTGTTGTTGGCACTTGATAATGATTATGTGGATTGAATTGTCAAAAAAGGAAAAATTTACAGGTAATTGAGACGTCTCTCTCATGTTTTGGACCCTTTGGGGTTTGGGGCGTGACACACCACCACTCTGACTCTCATGAAATTACCACCTTTCATCTCGGCCCCATCCTTTGGTCTTGAAACTGTACCCAGAGTTGCTCCAAGACTTATTGCGGCCTCCACCGTCATCAACGAGAATGGCAAATTATGAATCTGGACCCAGAACGATGTTCTATTGAAACTGAGTTCTTTGATTGGGCATGAACCATCATATCGCTGTAAGACCACCAAGTGTCTGTCGAAAGCCCATGGCTCACCTTGAAGAACTTTCTCCGCATCCGCCTCCAGTTCAAAAGCTATTAGTAAGATGTTATCGCCTGCTATGATCACTTCAAAGTTTCGTTTTGGGCACCATATTGGTTTGAAAGTTCTCGCTACTGCCTCAATGTTGAGCGTTCTTCTAGTGAAGAACTTTGCGGCAAATACAAATTCCATCACCTTTTTATCTTTTGATAGGTCACACTTCGTTCCCTCCACTTTAGACAGCGACATCTTCTTCCACTGCTGATTGAGATCCTCCATGGTGCCTTAGTGGTAGCGCACCAACCAAACCTAGCCCTCCTAGCACTAAGAGTACTATAAGGAACGAACGTCCTTTTTAAGGAGAAGGGGATAGAACTATACTACAAGGGTGAGAGGGGGCCTACTCGCACCTTGAGAACTGCACCTATAAGATTTTTACAGAAAAGCAATTGTTACCTATGAAAGTATGAATACTAACCAACAAGTGACATCGCTTGGGTGATTAATATAACATAGTTAAGCTCGTATCCTTTTGGGATAAGTGTATCTCATATAATATATTAAGGCATAAATGTACTTTTAGTCCCTACATTTTGGTCCCTACATTTTCATTTTACCACTTTTAGTCCCTAAACCAATTAACGCATGACATTTAAGTCCTTACCGTCACCCAACTAACAGAAAAAACTGACGTGGCTGACGGCACATTAAAATAATAATTAAAAAAATCTATTTTGGCATTAAAAAATGCCACATCAGCATTAATTTATTAATTTTAATTAAATAAAAAAATTAAAAACAAAATTAAAAACAAAAAATTACAGATCTAAGAACATAAGAACATAAGAACTTGTTCTTCAATGTTCTTCTTAAATCAAGAAATAAACCCAGCAACGACATCAAACCCAGAATCAAAGAGCAAACCCAGAATAAAAGAACATGAACATCAAAGAACTTGAACACTACTTTAAAAAAATCAATTTAATATATAAAACCACCTAAAATTTAAAATAAAATATATTATCCAGAAATAAATTATTCACCAATCGCTCAGTGTCCTTGAGCGCAAACCAACCAACCCACCAACTTCCATTCCATGACCACATCTCCATGGCTCTAACTGCACCTCCTTCTTCTTCTTCTTCCTCCAATCTCCTCCAATTTCCACTTCACTCTTGCTCCACAACCGCTCTCTTCTCTAATCTCGCCACCAGCTCTCGCTTCTTCCAGTCTCCATGGCCACCGCCTCTGCTTTCGTCGCACAAGACCGCGATTTCTCCAATTATGATCAAGAAGATTCAGTGTAAAGTGAAATGCTCTGCGAAATCCACGGCGGAGGAGGACCAGTTGAGCGAACCGGAAACCCTAGCCGTTGATGGTGATGAATCCAGAGAAGATGAGAAGGTCGAGCAACCCCAGAGCTCATTGGCAACTACTGAACATCAATAAAGGAAAATGTCGTTGCTGGGTTTGATCTTTGATTTTGGGTTTGATGTCATTGATGGGTTTGATGTCTTTGATATTCAATCTGGGTTTGCTCCTTGATTCTGGGTTTGATGTTGTTGCTGGGTTTATTTCTTGATTTAAGAATAACATTGAAGAACAAGTTCTTATGTTCTTAGATCTGTAATTTTTTGTTTTTAATTTTTTAATTTAATTAAAATTAATAAATTAATGCTGATGTGGCATTTTTTAATGCCAAAATAGATTTTTTAAATTATTATATTTATGTGCCGTCAGCCATGTCAGCTTTTTCTGTTAGTTGGGTGACGGTAAGGACTTAAATGTCACGCGTTAATTGGTTTAGAGACTAAAAGTGGTAAAATGAAAATATAGGAACCAAAATGGAAAAAAGCCAAAATGTAGGGACTAAAAGTGCATTTACGCATTATATTAACTATGCGTGATCTCATCATTATTCAATGTACATGAGACTTCACTTACATGTGTACATCCAATAACATTAGCAATATGATAAATAAGTTGATATGAAAATGAATGTGATTGATATGACACATTAATTTGAAAAGCCTATATAATAAAATTTGTATTAGCTAGTTTTACAATCACTATTTAGGGAAAAATGCCCATACACTTTTTGAACTCTCAACCATTGGACAAAACATTCCCTGAACTTTTATATTGGCCAATTCACTTCATAAACTATACATATATGCCAAATCAATACATTTGTTAGTTTGGAGTTAAAAAATTAATTGAATATGTGAGATGCACATGTTCCTAAAAAACTAACTAAACTAAAGAGATCCAACCCAAAAATTAAAGCAAACCAAGTATTTCTACTAGAGAATTAAATTCGCATATGGAGATTAAAAAAAAATTCTTTGTGGATCTAAATAGCAATTTCTTTCAAGTGGACCCTATAATCCCTTCACCCAAATCCGCCCATATATCGATCCTAGCTATATCATCAATGGCACTATAAATACTCCAAGCCCAAGAGAATAAGTTAAGCTTTTTATAACCATTAGTATTTGTTTATTTCAATCATCCTCATACTACTGCGTCGCTGGTAAGTGTTGCTTCCAAAACACAGCTTAATAATTAAAGCCTTGAACACAGTTTCGTGACGTTGTTATAGTAGTAAAATGACAGCTTTAACAAGTGTTCTTAAAAGCGGCCAGGATATGAAGATCAATACCACACAGTATGAGCAGAGAGAAACACCACATCTCTTTAATATACAATGGTATATTACTGTTTGTACAATTGCACCCACTATATACAAAAATCCGCAACACTTCTGAAATCGCCTCACATGTTTCTTCATCAACTTTAGCAAACATGATTAGATCGTCCAAGAAGAATAAGTGTGAGATATATTGTTACTGAAACTGAAAACTGAAAACACTGTAGCAAAATAATTTTTAAATGTGTGAATAGTATATGGACTCATGAACAGTGCATAAATCGTGTTTTGTCTCCTGCACAGTAAAATCATGTGATTTTACTGTTCACACGCAAAAAAAAAAAAAAAAAAAAAAAAAAAAAAAAAACTGAAAACACAAAACATGGACGCCACTTTCAGCTGAAACCAAACGGGTACATAATATATAACATATTATATATTATTATATGTTAATTCATTATACTAGTAAAATATAATATATAATATTCTCAGCAAAAAAAAAAAAAAATATATATATATATATATATAATAGAATTGATATTGATGGTTATAAATAAATAAATAAAATTGATATTGATGTGTTAGTAATAATACTAAAATAGGCCTCAAATAAATAGTCTTAGTCATTGTACATGTAGTGTTCTGATGTGTGGGCAGAGCACACAAATCAAATAAGTATTAAATAGTTATAATGTTATATATATATATATATATATTTTTTTTTTTTGATGAAAGTTATAATGTTATATTAAAAAAAAAACAAAAGAGGTAGAGTTTGAATTTTTGAATGATGTTCACGTGGGCTATCAGTGACTTGTCAAGCACACAAAAGGAAGAGAAAGTATATTATAAGATATATGCTTATTATGTGACAAACTATTGTTGGTAGTCATTCTTTATTAAGCAAAAAGAGAAAAAGTTGTCCATTATTTGAAAGAGTCAAAGAGCAGCCACTGGTTATGTCTCATATGTTTGGCATCCAAGGAAGAGAAGAGTCAAAGAGCAATCTCATATGTTTGGCGTCCAAGGAAGAGAATGTATATATTATAAGACTAGGCATATGCATTTTGCACTCACACACACTACAGAACGAAGGAAATGGATTCAAAGGCACAAGTAGCTGATAAGCCACATGCAGTTTGTATTCCATGCCCAACTCAAAGTCACATGAAGGCAATGCTAAAGCTTTCAAAGCTTCTCCATCATGAAGGGTTTCACATAACCTTTGTGAACACTGAGTTCAACCACCAACGTCTTATGAAATCTAGAGGTCCCAACTCCTTTGATGGCTTGTCTGACTTTCGATTCGAAACCATCCCCGATGGCCTTCCTCCATCAGATATCAACGCCACCCAAGACATCCCTTCTCTTAATGAATCCATTATGAACAATTTCTTGGCTCCATTTTCTGACCTCCTTGTAAAACTCAACAGTGCAACTTCAGATAATCCTCCAGTTACTTGTATTGTTTCAGATGGTTTCATGCCGTTTACAATTACTGCTGCTCAAGAATTCAAAATCCCTGTTGTGATGTTCTTCTCTATCTCTGCTTGCAGCTTAATGGGTGTTCTGCAGCTTCCTTCTCTCAAGGACAAAGGCATCATACCTCTTAAAGGTGTAACAAAAAGTGCAAAATCCAATTGAAATCTTGCATTATTTTATTGTAATTAATCATTGTATGCTGAAAACTTTTTTGTCTTTGCAGATGAGAGCTATCTGACAAATGGGTATCTTGACACAATTATAGACTGGATTCCTGGTATGACAGACATACGTTTAAGGGATCTTCCAATTAGCTTTGTAAGTACCATTGATCCAAATGAAATTGTTTTTAGATCTGTGGTTGATGCAGCAGAGAGAGCTCCTAGTGCTTCAGGAATTATTGTTCACACATTCGATGAGTTAGAGCATGAAGTTTTGCATGCTCTCTCTACCATGTTTCCTCATGTATATGCTATTGGCCCTCTAGAACCACAACTCAATCACTTATCCAATGATCATTTGGAATCAATTGGGTATGGTTTATGGAAGGAAGAAAATGTGTGCCTCAATTGGCTTAATTCAAAGGCACCCAACTCAGTGATATATGTGAGTTTTGGTAGCATAGTTGTCATGACACCATCGCAATTGGTTGAGATTGGTTGGGGACTCGCAAATAGTAAGCACCCATTTTTGTGGATAATTAGGTCTGACTTAGTTGAAGGTGGATCAACGATTTTGTCACCTGAATTTCAAGAGGAAATTAAAGAAAGAGGTCTAATAACTAGTTGGTGCCCTCAAGAGGAAGTGCTAAACCACCCCTCAATTGGAGGGTTCTTGACACATAGCGGCTGGAATTCAACCATTGAAAGTGTGTGTGCAGGAGTGCCAATGCTTTGCTTACCATTCTTTTCAGATCAGCAAATGAATTGCAAGTATACTTACAATGAATGGGCCATCGGCATGGAAATTGACTTTGATGTCAAAAGAGAGGAAGTAGAGAAGATTGTAAGAGAATTGTTGCAAGGAGATAAGGGAAAGAAAATGAAGAAAAAGGCCATGGAGTGGAAAAAATTGGCCGAAGAGGCCACAAGTCCACTTGGTTCCTCATCCATTAATTTAAAAAATTTGGTGAGTGAAGTGCTTTTATCGAAAGGCTAATGTATGCTACTACTTTCCTTAAGCTTAGGATCTGTTACTTCGCTTGTCTTTAGACTCTCTCTCAATTTGGTCTTCCTTTTTTAAAGTTATTTTTTATATTTTCTTGTTTATGAGGTTGGTCGTTTGTTGTTATTGTTAATGTTTTTTAATAATAAACAGAAGGTATTATTTAAGATATAGACATTTAGATTTACTGCATCGGCACTCTCTGAGTGAACCCAATTATATTACATCCTAGGCATAGCATTGAAAAACAAAAGGAAACTGAGAAAAATCAATAGCTCTGCTACTTTGATCTCTACTCGTTGTTGTCAAAATATTAGTGCTGTTGATACCATATTTTATTGACTTTTAATTTTAACGGAAATTTAAGTCTTAAATAAAGAGATTAAGCAAATTTTATCTGCCCAAAATTTTTGTTCGTTTCAATCAATTTTGATTGGATTAACCAAATTTAATTGAGATTTACTTGAAATCCGACCATTTGAATCTTTGATTGAAGTAATTTGGTCCTATATAAATATCGTGAAACTCCCTTCAGAATGACTGTTCACAAGCAAAAGTCAGGCTTGAAACGTTTATTATTTTATAAAATATACCACAATTTTCTATTAAAAATCTGAAATACATCATGGATTTTTCTTTTTCTGAAACATTGTCAAATGTTTCTTTGTGGCTTGGATGATCCCAAAATTTTGGACAAAAATTAACTCTTAATTGTCTTCTTCTTCTTTTTTATTTTTATTTTATAGAATTTGATAGTTATAACAATAAGTGAGGGGAGACACAAACTCTGATTCTTTTAATAAAGGATTTGTAATTTTTTTATAATTAGCTTTTATATTTTTTGAAACGTTTTTCAAATTTTATTAATATTGAGATGTGAAGTAACGTCTCTTTCATCAACATCGATAAATAACTAACATATCTAGCAAAGTTGTGAGCTACAAAATTACTTTATCTTCAAACATGGGAAAAACTAACACTAGTAAAAGCTATGTCATCTTTCTATTGTTGAGGCTACAAATTTGCAACAACCAAGTTTGTACCCAAACTTTGTCTTTCACAATATACTCTCTAAAAAAACAAATTTGGCTCCAAAAATCTGTTTTCTACTCAAAATACCCTGACATTTTTTTTTCTCAAAATCCCTATTTTACCCTCTATTTTTTAATTACAAAACACAATACCTTTTTTTTTTTTTTTTTGGTCAGCAAAAGAACTTTCATTAAACTTAAAAATTAATAAGTCTATTACATCTTAGGCTAGCTTTGTCAGCAGCTAATATACTTTCCACCACAGACGGAGGATTCAAAAAGATTACAAAAGAGTTAACACTACTAGCACCAAGCTTAGCCAACGCATCAGCACACTGGTTGGCCTCCCTATATATGTGAACTATTTGCTTGTTGGGGATCTCGCTCAGCAGGTTCCTGCAATCAGTTAGTAATGGTTCCATTAACAAGTTGACAGTATTATTATTCATCAACAAAACAACACTCAAAGCATCCATCTCGATAATTAGATTACTAAGTCCCATCTCCTTGGCTAATAGAAGCCCATCTCTTAGAGCCCACAATTCTGCCATATAGCTATTTGAGCCCCCAAGAGGCCTTGCAAATCCTTTCAACCATTGCCCATCATGATCTCTAATGACTCCACCACCACCAGCCCATCCAGTGCTCAACACAATACCTTTGTGACTTTGTTAATGGTCTTTCACTGTCCGCTCAAAAACCCAATCTCACAAAGCACACCTTGCTTCAAAATATGAGATTATTTTGGATTCGTTTTCCTTATTATTATTATTTTTTTGGTTAGCACATATATATCTGAAGCTCAAAGACCACCAATGAGTCAACGACCAACCTAGCTCCCTTCAAAATTTGAGTTTTTTTTTTTTTTTTTTTTTTTTTTTTTTAAATAATTTTTTTTAACCCAATAAAAGATCAAGGTTTGGTGGGTGTTGAAAGCTAGTAGAATTGTGTGGTTAAAATGATTAAATTTACCATATTCCAATAGCTTAAACTTTTAGGATAATCGTTAACTTAACAAGGTATTAGAGTAGGAGGTCCTAAATTCGATTATTGTCTCCTCCACTCCAGCTTTGATATCATGTTAAATTAACGACCCCACTCTTTCTTTAATACCATGTTAAATTACCGATTGTCTAGAAAGCTTAGGTAGTTCCACCCTTGTCTCCTCAACTCCTGCTCTGATATCATGTTAAATTACCGATTGTCTAAAAAGCTTGGGTAGTTCCTAGGGGCACATCCCCCGGGGACCCCCTAGTTACACTCCATCCCTGCCCTTTCGCACAAAAGTCCTATAGGTCGTAGAAGTTTAATTACATAAGTGACTATTGAGACTTCAAGTGACAACAAACAAAAGGAATGTTCTTACAGGAATCAAAAGCTTGGGGGCTGGTCACCTAAACTACATGTCATGGGAAAATGTTTTTTTCAAACTAATTTAGAGAAAAACCCTTCAAATTCTTCTTATATTTTTTTATTGGATGTGAATTTTGAAAATTTAATCATTGAATTGCATATTTTTATTATATCTTTCATGTTTGCAAAATTTCAAGAATATAAAAATATATGTTGTCAATAAAATGTTTATATTAAAGAAGTAAGTGTAATTTATTGTAAGAGGTAATAATAAATAATTATGACACTTTAAAAGGCAAATAAGAAAAAAATCTATAATAATAATAGTAATAATAATTTTGTCTAGTTGCTCTCAGTCTCACACAGTCACGCTTACGCTTGGGCTTTGGAACTTCATACCAATAAAGCTCCACTTTGAGCAAACTGGGCTCGACCTCTAGCAAGTGTAAAATAAACTATCCTGAAAGAAGAAAAAAAAAAAGGACTTCTAAACTGTAAAAAGTAAAAACCCCTCCAATATCCATTGAGCTAACTAACTGGGCTAGAATTGAATTGGGCTTTCTTAAAGCAATGGCGGTGGTTTCATTTTTATCATCCTCGCTATCTCTTATCTGAACCTCCTCCTCCTAATGTTCTCTCTACTAGTTCTGTTTGATTGCTGAGAAAATTGAAAAAATAATGGTATAAAAAATTGTTGTGCATTTTATATTATTTTGGTTGTGAAAATGAGAGACTTGCAACTAAAACTAAGCCAAGTGATTGTACTAATTGTAGTTAGTTGGATTTAAATTTTTTTTTTTGGTTCACATTCTGTTTGGTAGCTGAGAAAATTGAGAAAAGGAAGAGAATTTGAAGATATAAATGTTGTGCATTTTTAAGTTCTTTTGGTTTTTGTGAAAACGAGAGACTTGCCAATGTAGCTAAGCTTGTAGTTATTTGTTTTCCCAATAATTCAATCATTGAACAAAGAGAAAATATTTTTGATAAGTTAAAAAAAAAAAAAAAAATCTCTTTGTTCAATGATTTCTCTTAATTATTGGGAAAACAAATAATCATAGTTTTAAAACTTTCACTGGTTTCAAAATTTTGTATTTTTGGTTTTTAAATTTTTGTATAGAATTTGATTTTTTAGAGTAAGAGGACAAAGGAAGTGCAAAAGAGAGAATGACGAATTTCCAAGTACCATAGTTTTTTCTGAACAAGAAGATGAATTTCCACCGTTATTTGGTAAGCCAAAGAATGATTCCATGCAACTTTGGTAAGGTTTTGGAGACTCTTAATGTAAATGGTGTAATCTCCATTTTAGCTAGTTTTCCCCATTTGTCAGTATAGCTGTATTATATAATAAACTGCTTATAACTATAGGCTCTTCCATTTCGAAAAAAACCTATTTGTTTGCCCTTTGTTGCATTAAATACAGCCTCTAATCAGGCTAAAAGGCATTTGAAATATGCTCACCAGCCCCTGTTTGTAGCCTACTGCAATTAAACATCAGTATGTTATCAAAGGGATCATTCAAATTATTTACAACTTTATAGTTTAAGCTTTTTGAAGAATCGATTTTCTGTTTAAGAAAAAACGCCTTAGGTTTCCAGATTACTTAAGATATACTATATGGTCTCTACTATTTTCCTTTCTAACAGGAATTTCCACAAGATCTGCATCTTTTACTTTACATGCCTATGCAATAATTGTTCTTATTACCTCCTTTTACATGTTGAAGTAATCCATTTGTATTGTTTACTATTTTTTGACTGATAAAATACCATTAACTCTTCAATAAATTAACAGTTCCAAAGAAATTTATCTGTCAAATTTTACTTAAAAAAAAAAGAAAAAAATTATTTGCCAAATTTTGAAGTACTGAGTGTTGACAGTTGACACAGCACACACTGGTGGTCCACTGGCAATTTTCATTTGGTCTTTCAACCAATCATTTAGGCAGATTAGTGCTCTCCACTACCACCCAACCTCTAGTCGGGGTGGTACCTCTGGCTGGTCCCCAAGTGGGAGAGTCGGGTTCGAGTCCGTGTGGGTGCTAGTCCTGTATTTTCTGTAGCAAGAAAAAAGATTGGTGCCCTGAACTTACAAGCCGCTAAGTCCTCTTAAATAAGCAGAACTCACGAAATCAGATGTGCTATCTGCTGCATGGAGATAAGCCAGATCAGTGATTACCACTACTTTGTAGTTCTGTCATTAAGGCTTGTCGATTATAAACACTGATTTTGCTCGACTGTTGGTGTCTTAGTCTTAGAAATATATCTGCATATTTGGACCCTGGATGTGCAATTTTTGTTCCCTAATGTCATTTCTTAACCAGATAGCAACTGACATAACATTCAAATAGTGAACTTATTCATGAGATGTACCACAAAATTATTACACTCAAATTGGCTTTCATACTGAGATCACAAAAGTGAAATGTTTGCTATAATTTGTCCCTATATTAATAGAACAAAAGTTCCTGTTTTCCATTTCCTGAGCATTCGCATTTGGTATTGCAAATGCTATATGTAAGAGAATTTTATCATTAACGCACCAAACAAGCCCAGCATCAGGACTTGCAAACACCAACTATTGCAAAAAAATTTGCAATAGTGCTAGAATTGCACTGTAGCATTATTTTTTTTTTATTTTTTTTTTTAATTTTATTTTAAAAAAACTAATATTTTATTCACTTTATCAATTCCTCTCTCTCTCACTAGGTTTTGGGTTTTAAGATATATTATTTTATTATGTTGAAATATTATTTTAATGTGTTGTATTGTAAAATAAAAGTTGGGATGCTGAGAGTATTGTAAAATGGTATGGTATAATTGATAAATTAGTTTTTTTAGATGATAAAATAGGATGTGATAGAATTTTGAGATGTGAATGCTCTAAGAATTTGGCATAGAAACATTACCCAATTTGACAGTTTCTTCATGTTAAGACATATGTGTTTCACTTGTTAGAAACATATGTCATTATTTTATGTAATTGGTTTATCCTTTGACAAAATGCACTTTACTTGTATTTGGGTAGATTTAGGATGTGTTTAAATACTTAAAGAAATCATGTTTCAAGATCAAGTGTTGAAACCTTCAAGTCTGTCCAAGAGAACAAGCTGATAGTGCAAATTCATTAAAACTCAACAGCTGTATCTATTGAGCTTAAGAAAGTTGTTCAAAGCTCCGTGTGCTCGACAGTTGCTTAACACCTTCTATCTATCGAGATTTAAGAATTTTAGAATTCTGATATGATTTTCTTGGGATCCGTGAATATGTCTTTGGGCTTTTTTTTTCTCCTAACCCTAGACATATAAAAGGATTGTTTTAAGGGCCATCAAAGAGTTTACAAGTTGCATAAGCATTGAGCAAACTCCCTTCAAGCAAATTGTGACCAGAAACGAAGTTCTTGCCCTAGTTCATCTCTTTCTCTTGAAGAAGTTGCTGGGTATGTGCACCGTAGGGTTTTGTGACCAAGCATCTTCTTGATCTTCATTGTGTGGATGAACTGAAGAACTTTGCAACCAACAATCTTCTTAGTTGGTGATTGAAGTTGCATACTGGAATCTGCGCAATTGGTTAGTTACGTACTTGGGAGTCGTGCATCAGAAAGGGGAACTGTCACTATAGAATAAGTCTAATTGGGTATTTGGGTAAGGGTTCAACTATAGGTTGGTAAGGTACTTGGGATTCCTTTACTTGTAATCGCTTGTTGTGATAATAGTGGAGTTTCGGGAGTGGTGACCTGAAAATCACCTGGTAGGGTTTTTGCCGTTAGGTTTTCCCCATTTGTAAACAAATCACCGTGTTATTTATTTTCCGCTGCATAATTAGTTTATTGGTGATTTTTTTGTGCTACCACGCATTTGCAGGATAAATTGATTAATTAATAACTTGACTAATTAATTGATTAATTTCTATCACAAGGGGTCATTCAGTTTGTGGCCTATCACTTCAATCATTATCCCCCCCCTCTCTGTATTCATTTGTTCATTAATCTATGTTCTATATTTTATTTTTGGTATTTGTGCCCTGCGAATGCTTAAACCCATAACTGACAGTATTGCACACTTTGTTTTTTTTTTTGAATGATACAATCTAATGATATCTTTTCCTATCACACTTGCAGAGGTATTCCTTGGAAAGTCGATAGTAAATTTTCATATTTTTGTGGGTTAAGACAAACATACGTACATATATATCTATATCTATATAATAACTAATAGCCGAAACGTTTGACTTTTTGTTGACCACGTCTCATTGCACCACGTGGTTACATAAATTAATGCCACGTCTACCATTAAAAACATAGAACAATGTATCTTTTCGGTCATTTGTTTATTTACTTTCAGTGGGCTTTTGTTTGCTTTTTGTTTTCTTCTCTCCATTTTTCCGTTTTCTGTATTTTTTTTCCTGCTGCGAGAACAAACCCAGCGAAGGTTCTTCACAAACATTAGTTGCTCTTGCTTATTCTTGCATTAGTTGGTCTAACTCTTTCAAACCCACACTATTCACTTTTTGTTTTCGGTTTTCTGTTTTCTTTTTTCCCTCTGTGAGAAGAAACCCAACAAAGGTTGTGGAGAAAAAAACAGAGTAACCTAGCAAAATCATTACAGTAACCTTCCACTAATTTGATAGAAATATTGTTATTGTGCGATTTATATTCATATTTGCGTTAATATTACTTTCGGTGGTCATATTGATTTTGATGTTGGATTACATAGTAACATTGGGTAACTACCTTTTGTTTGCTTTTTGTTTTCTTCTCTCCATTTTTCCCTTTTTTTTTTTTTTTTTTTTTTTTTTTTTTTTTTTTTTTGCTGCTGCGAGAACAAACCCAGCAAAGGTTCTTCACAAACATTAGTTGCTCTTGCTTATTCTTGCATTAGTTGGTCTAACTCTTCCAAACCCACATTGTTGACTTTTTGTTTTCTGTTTTCTGCTTTGTTTTTTCCCTCTGTGAGAAGAAACCTAGCAAAGGTTGTGGAGAAAAGAACAGAGTAACCCAGCAAAATCATTACAGTAACTGGTTTATTCTTTTCTAATATTATTCCTTTTTCAAACAACAACTTTGGACAACCTTACAATGCAACAGTAAAATGAATACAGTAAATAGAATATGTTTGCTTTGGCGATTTAAAAACAAATGTTAGACATGTTGATGAGAAATATAAAAGCCATGGAAGAGTTGGGTTTCTAGCATTACCAGAACTGTTCAATTTGTTAGCAGGTTGTGTATTTCTGTTTTAATTTTTTTTCCTTAATAATAACGAATGTTAATAACTAAGACATTGAAATTTTGTGCATACCATGTGTTTTTTTTTTTTTTTTTTTTTTGGGAATATTACTGCATAACATTAATAAAACTTAAGTGCAGCAAGCAGCTACATTAGAGGCCAAAGCAGCTTCTAAAAAGTTGGGGGTTTCTTCAACCCATGCCTCAAAATCAACTACAGACTTAGCATGATGAGCTAGAAGATGCGCTAGCCTATTGCCTACCCTTTTTATGTGAGAAAAATCAAAAGAAAAAAAAGCTTGAAGATGATAGAGAATGCCTTCCAACACATTAGCAATAGCAGGTGGACTAAGGAGCCTCCTTTAAGAAAATTGTGTACTTGTAGTGAGTCCCCTTTGAAAATGATCTCTTGAATTCCAACATCCCTTGCAAACATCATAGCAGCTTCCATCGCCTTAGCTTTAGCTTCAAGAGCCCCTAATGGAGCATATATATGCTGACTTAAGGCACCAACAACCTGACCATCAGCATCACGAATAATCACACCCAAGCCAGCAGTAAGTTGCTCCTTGAACATAGCTCCATCAACATTTGCTTTATACATACCAGGCATGGGGGGTTTCCACCTAGTATGGAGAGGGATTGTAGGCAGTTTGGGGCGATCTTGAATAGCCTGAAATTCTGCTATTAGTCGAGAAGCTTCAAGACCAATTTTTGTCACAGATTTTGGCACATCACCATGTCGAATCCCATTCCGATTGTTCCATAAATTCCACAAGATAGCCATGAAGTGAGCAAATTCAAAAATTGCTGGACCTGAGCCATTCCTACATTTCCAAATCATATCCTTAAAAGTGCAATTTCTATCCACCACCAGACCGCAAGCTTCCTATACTGATTGAGCAAAAGCACAGTGCAGAAGAACATGGATTATTGTCTCCCTACCCTGGTCACAATGCTCACAAACCTTAGAACTGATCACTTTCCTGTGGAATAGATTAGCTTTTGTAGGGAGTATATTTTAACAAGCCCTCCAAGCAAAGTTCTTTATTTTATTGGGCACATTAGCACTCCAAATGGACCTCCAAAATTTCTGTTGTCCACTAGGGCCTGAGGTACTTTCATTTTCTGCACTTTTCATATCCAAAGCCAACCAATAAGCACTTTTCACTGTGAACTTACCATTTGGTGTTGTTGCCCAGACCACTTTATCCCTAGGCATACGAGTGCTCAGAGGAATACTGAGGATAATATCCACTTCAAAGTTTAGGAACAACTCCCTTACTAGATCAGATCTCCAAGTGCCATGGTCTACATCAATCAGAACATTTACTGTTGCATCCTCAGGTAATAAGGTTCTAGGAGAGATAACTTGATAGGTGGATGGATTTGGGATCCATTTATCTTTCCAAATACAGATATTCTCCTCATTTCCAACTTGCCAACGCATCCCATGCTTAATTATTGGCTGTGCTGCTAGAATGCTTCGCCAAACATAGGACGGATTCCTGCCTTGTTAAGCTTGTACAAAGGAAGTGTCAGGGAAGTACTTACTTTTGAAAACTTGATAGAAAAGTGAGTTTGATTGTTGTTGCAGCCACCACCCTTGCTTAGCTAGAAGGGCAAGATTGAAAGATCTTAGGTCCCTGAAACCCATACCACCACAAGCTTTAGGAGTACAGAACTTTTCCCATCTCATCCAAGCCAGTTTACGCTCATCATTTTTCTGCCCCCACTAGAATTTGCTTACCATACTATTCAAGTCATCACAAAGGGACTTTGGTAGTAGAAAGCAACTCATAGTATATGTTGGGATTGCTTGCACAACAGCCTTAATCAGCACCTCCCTACTTGCCATAGACAAAAAATTTTCCTTCCAACTAGCTAGTTTGTTCGCCACTCGTTCCTTTAATTGTTGGAATGTATTACGCTTGTTTCTACCCACTAAGGATGGCAAACCCAGGTACTTCTCATGCTGACAGATGATTTCTGTCCTAAATCTTTGCTTAATATCTTCTTGGATCTCCATGGCTGTATTGGGGCTAAAAAATAACGAGGTTTTTTGTCTATTTACTTGCTGCCCTGTTGCTCTTTCATAGACCAGCAGCAATCTTTGGATTTCTTCACAGTCCACAATGGTAGTATTATAGAAGAGAAAGCTGTCATCGGCAAAGAAAAGATGAGTGATGTGAGGGCTTCTCTTGCAAACTTGGAGACCTTGAAGGGTGCCGGCCTCAGAAGCTCTGTGTAGTAAGGTTGAAGGACTTTCTGCACACAAAAGAAACAAATAGGGAGATAGAGGGTCTCCTTGACGTAAACCCCTAGTTGGAGTAATACGTCCTTGGGGAATGCCATTTATACGAATAGAATATGTGACAGAGGTGACACAACTCATAACCATAGATATCCACCTAGGATGAAAGCTCATCTTAGTCATGATTTTTTCCAAGAAACTCCATTCAACCCTATCAAAAGCCTTACTCATATCAAGCTTTGAAGCCATGGCTCCTGTTTTCCCACTTCTCTTTTGACTAATAGAATTCATAATTTCAAAAGCAACAAGCACATTATCCGTAATAAGCCTCTCTGAGAGAAAAGCACTTTGATTTTCAGTGATAAGAGATGGAATAAGAGTCTTAAGTCTATTAGCAAGAACCTTTGATGCCAATTTATAGATGACATTAGATAGACTAATGGGCCTATATTCTGACACCTTTGTAGGGCTCTTTACCTTAGAAATAAGAACAATATGTGTATCATGAAAATTAGGAGGAGCCACACCAGTGTTTAAAAAATTAATAACATTATTAACAACACTATCCCTAACAACATGCCAAAAATACTGATAAAAGAGAGGGGGCATACCATTCGGACCTGGAGATTTTAGAGGGTACATCTGATCAAGGGCTTTTTTCACCTCTGTAGCATTGAATTCTCTGGTGAGCATATGGTTCATTTGAGGGGTCACACCCAAATTTATTGCATTAAGAAATTCCAAAGTAATATCTGGTTGGGAGGTGGTAAACAGCTCCTGGTAGTAATCAATGATCATCTCAGAAATCTTGTCCTCATTTTCCTGCCATTTATTGGTTTTGTCCATGATGCCCATAATTGTGTTACGCTACTTTCGACTAGAGGCCTTTCCACATCCTTTCCTCTAGATCAAGCAAGCGGTTCACTTCTGCCCTCTGCTGACATACCTCTAATGTGTTTGACAACCCCACTGCTCTCTCCTTTAAAGCTTGGAGTAAGTCTTGTGCCTTTGCCAATTTTTTCCCAATATGTCCAAACTCCCGAATATTCCATCTGGTTAGAGCCATACGGCATGAATCCAAACAAGCCACAAAATTATTTTCTACACCCTTAAGTGAACCTTCAGCCCAAGCTTCTTCCACAATCGCGCCACACCTATCATCTTTAAGCCACATGGATTCGAATCTAAAGAGCTTTTTTGGCTTCTTTCGCTGTACCCTTTGAGAACTAATCCTCAACATTAAAGCATAGTGGTCAGAAGCAAAGGAAGCCAAGTGGTGTAGTCTCGCATTTGGAAACAAATTTAGCCTCTCTGTTGTTGCAAACACGCGATCAAGTCTTTCCCGTATCCAACCCAAATCATTTCTAAACATACTCCACGTAAACCATGAACCGAAATATCCAATATCTTTCAACCCACAAGTATCGATACAATGCCGGAAATTTTCAATCTGCATACTCGGCCTATTCGACCCACCCTGTTTTTCCGTAACACTGAGGATCTCATTGAAGTCCCCCACACACATCCAAGGGAGATTATTAACTGTAGCAAGTTGAGAAAGATGAGCCCATGACTCTGGCCTACCACTTGTATCGGGGTTGCTATAGAAACCTATCAAATGCCACTTCCCAATACAGCTCCCAGAATCAATGACAGCATCGATATGCCACCGAGAGAAAGATTGAATATGAACATTAGTCTCTGGTTTCCAAAGCAGTGCAATTCCACCACTCTTTCCTTCACTTGGGACTACCAAACCTTGTGTCAATCCAAGAGAGTGTTTAATGTTGGACATTCGTTTCATGGATTTCAAAGGAAGTTTGGTTTCCATGAGGAAGACCAAACTGGGAGCTTCAGCTTGCACTAATTTCTTTAGTGCATTAACTGTACGGGGGTTCCCAAGCCCCCAACAGTTCCAACTTAAAGTATTCATTGTGCCTAGTGGGGTTGCCTAGCAACCTCCACTGATCCAAATTGATCCTCAAACACCTTCCCCAAAGACACAGCATCATCCAACTTGATTTTCTTTTCTACCCCTGATGTCGTAGAATTAGTCTAGCCTTCAAATTTCCTCTTAGGCTCCTCTTTTTGAATTTCCATCACCATATCCTCAGATGCCTCTGTTTTTTTTGGTCTCGGTCCAGTTCCTGTTGTACCCTTACAACCACCTTTGCCCTTAGTATATTGCCCAGATTTTTTTGGCTGCACATGAACAATCCCACCTTTTGAATTAGCCACCTAAGTAAAATTATATCCAGGACCCATAATGAAAGCAATAGGGACCTTATTAACCTCACCTTGAGGTACTTCAAGAGTAGGCCCATGTAGAGGGGTGATGTCAGCCCCATTTGACTTGGAGTCAACATCATTTGAAAGTGGGGATATAGAATCAAAAATTTCCTTATCCTTTTCAACCATCTCTGATACTTTCCACTTAAGCGCCCTATCAATCTCCCTTATATGTGCCTCAAAATCATTGGAATGGCTGAAATTTTTTGAATTGAAGGGAACTCTGGATCTTTAGGGACATGATGTATAGGTGGAGAACTAGTTACAGAAATATTGGGATTTGAGAGTACCTTGTGCTGCATCGTATCCCCTGTACTCCCCACATGCTCCGCCATGGTCCGGCGTAGATTCCCAGGACTTTTGGTACTGTGGTTGACTTGGTGAGTATCTTGACAACTAACTCGAACAACTTGCGGCTTTTGTAAGGACTAGCTCAGAGCCACGGACCATATGGCTGTGCATCTCTGTTCAGAGAATCATTGCTTTGAATCCACAAACGACAATCTTTTTCATTGTGGTCAAGTTTGCCACACCAGTAGTAGAAAATGGGAAGACGCTCGTACTGAAAAGACACCCAGCGTCGGTCCGAACCACCCAACCGGACCATTCTGCCCCAACATAATGGCTAGGTAATGTCCATTTTCACTCGCACACGCATATTGTTTCCCCAAGCTTGACCACCCTAAGGAGCATCCATAGAGACAACCTCACCCAAAGAGCTCCCAATGAGTTCTCCATTTGCCTTCATCATGAGTTGGCTTGGTAGATTTGAGATCTGAACCCAGAAAAAAGCTTTGTCATAGCGAACAGAGCCGACACATTCATTCTCACCCAACCTATGAAGAACCAGTAGATACTTATCAAAAGTCCAAGGGCTCTGCAATAAGACCCTATTCATGTCAACTTCATCGGTGAAAACAATAAGGGCCTTGTTATTTCCCAAGTCCCTAAATTCAAAATTGCCATCAGACTTCCAAACACTTCGAAAAGTCCTTGCTACTGCTTCGAGGTTAATCTTTCGTTTTGTAAAAAACTTGGCCACTAAAGCGAAGGAATCGTCTATCACACCATCTATAAGAGCACACTCATTGGCCTCAACATCGGTCAGAAAGAGCTTTTCCCACTTCTTAGTAACGTCATCCATGGAGAGCGCAAGGAGAAAGAGATAAAGCTGTTTTAGAGAAATAGAAGGGGGTTGTTTGAGAGAAATAGATGGAGAGTATGGAGGAAAGAGTAAAAATGATAGAGAGAAATAGATGGGAAAGGTAGAAAGGAAAGCAAAGAGGGGAGTAGATTTCACTAGAGAGTCTGGGAAAATGACGGCACTTGTGGGCAAGTGAAAAAGTTCCACCGTATAGGGTTTCAGAGAAAACCTAGGGACAAGGAAAAGATAGAATTACTATGTGTTTGATAAAATGCCTTACTTACTCTTGCATTAATTTTTTACTGTGGGGTTGTATTGCTTTAGTCCATGGTCTGTTAACCCTACCCAAAATTTATCTTTGGGATTGAATCTATATTCATGAATATATAGGATCAAATGGCCCATATTTAATATAGGATTCATTTCTGACAGTGCCGATTTGTAATGATGATATAGGATTCAATAGAATTTTTTTTTTAAAAAAAAAAAATTAGAATTTAATGCATACGAATTCTTGACGCATATAAAAGCATTGACACGACACTTGATGTAAAGAAACATAATCATGGCCTACTACGATTAACGTGAATCAATATTTATCTCATATATTAAACGTAGCATAGCATATAGGTTCAAAAGAGATTTACAAAAACAATCACAGCATATAGGTTTAAAAGAGATTTACAAAAACAATCACGGCAGAAAACTAGAACACCAAGAAATCAGTTTTTCTTTAATTGTAAAACTTAATCACATGTTATATATTTTCTAAATTTTCTTTATTTATAATGAACGATGATATATTCATCAAGTTTGTATGTGTTGAGACAATGTTGTCACTTTTAGATGGTTCTTGGACTTAAAAATTCATTATTTTTCATTTCACCTATTGGTTTTTCTTTGTGGGTGTTAATAAATGTCTAAAACGTATAGCTGTTAGCAAATGTTTTAGCTACATAATTTTATTTTACAAATTCAATTTTGGTGTTGTAGTAAAATAAACCAAGATTAAATTTTATATTATACTCAATAACTTTCCCGTGCATCGCACGGGTTAGCGACTAGTGTATATATATATATGTGTGGGTTAGAAGAAAAGAAAGCCCAAACACATAATCTCGGATTAGAGTCAAAACAGAATTGGAATTTTATTTTTCATAAAGCTCGACAGATACCTATCTGTCGAGATGCTGTCGAGCAGCTGTTGAGCCACGGGGCTAGAATAGCTTCTTAAGCTCAATGGATAGCTAGCTGTCAAGCTTTAATGAACAACACTTCTTCAGCTTGAATCTTGGACAGACTTGCATGTTTTCAACACTTAATCTTGAAACACAGTTTCTTGAAGTATTAAATACATCCTAGATCTACCCAAATAAAAGTAAAGTGCGTTTTGTCAAAGGATAAACCAATTACATAAAATAGTGACATATGTTCCTAACAAGTGAATCACATATGTCCTAACAGATGTCTATGAAGGTGTTCTCCTTGAGCTTCATGAGAAAGATAGCTCTAGTATTGTTGATTGTAGTCAACTTCCTTACTGGGTACAAGTTGAACATCATGATGGTGGTTAGACACCTCATGTCAGCGAAAAGGCATTAGTGTTAAGGCATCTTCCCTCTCTAACACCACCAATATGAGATTGGACAGTTTCTATGGATAGCATCCTGTCCTTCTAATTGGTGAAGTCATGGTCATCTAAACCTTCAAGCCCTAGCACCTCATCTATAACACCCACATCTATAGTGAATTCCTTTCCTTATCCAACAATTAATCTCATCCTTTTTTAGCATAGCATTTGCATAAAACTCCCTGATCAAAGGCTTACACACTCTAGGCAAGTCACTCAACAGCTTATCCCAACCTTTACCCTCAAAAGATTTGGGAATGAAAGTGTCCTTCAAATCCCCTAAGTCCACAAATCTTTCTTGAATGATTGTTGCCTTTATGTAGTACTCTTTGTATCTCTCAAAGTGTTGAGTAGATCTAAACTTGGAGTTGTCCATTTTCAGCCTTTTATCACCCTTCTAGGCAATGGTTTTCTTCTTGGTAGGAGTCATTTGCAAACATAGCAAAAAAGGCCACAAAAACAAAGCACAATAGATGGAAATTCAAACATTAGTAACAAGTTAGTATAACTGAAAAGAACATAGAACTATACCATCCTTCAATCCATATTCAGTTGAGATTTAGACATTGAAAGAGATAGCTCAAATAAAAAAAGGATAGAACAACCTATCAACAATACTTTTGCATAACAAATTGTGACAATGAGCACAACATCTTAATCAAGAACACTCTAGGGCACATTCCCAAGCACAAACTTCAACATGCAATAATCAGCTGTATTGAAGCAGTGTATACCACATTCATCCAAAAGAAAGCATATGTCTATGAGACATATCTTAATGAGTATGAGATGTTCAAACCAACATGGAGCAGACAATATCCTCAAGGCAGAAGCAACACACATGATATCAATAGTCAATAGCAACTTTAAAGTAAAAAAAATATGACCCAACCATTTAAGCTCAACCATTTTGAACCAACCATACTCACAAATAGAGTATATCACAGTAAACCCAATCAAATAGCATATGACAATGAGACATATTATCATGGGTATGAGATTTACCAACCAACACAGATCAGTTTACAAACTCAAACAGTGAAACTAAAACATGATAACAACCATATTAAGCATCCTAGAAACAAGATCAACCAAACCCAAACATCCAAACTCAACAAACATGAACCCAACCCATACCCAAAACTACAGATATCACAAATCAAAACCACAACTCACAGATTCAAGAAAATAAAGCTCAAAACATAAAATATGTAGCGAGAAAGAGAAAGCCCATACCTTTTTCTTGAAGATTTGAAGTTGAAAAGATGCAAAAAATGGAGGTTTTTCAAGAGTGACATGGTGAGTTTGAGAGAGGTTTAAGTGAGGAAGATAATGAATAGTCACAAAATTTCGAGGGAAAACTCAAAAAGGTTTTAAAAAATGACCTATTTGCGCAAAACACGCAATTTTCGCAACTGGGTTAAGTCGCGAGCAAGTCGCCAAGTCCAATTGGCAGAACACTTAAGACAAAAATGAATATGACATTCATTGAACATAGACATGTGTGATGTGTGTGGGTATCAACAATAAGATAGTCCTTAGTCTAACATGAAGCTTCAATGATCAATTCAACCAAGCCATACACAATTAGCACTAGATAAAGTGACCCATCTCAATTATAGAAATATGCATATATGACCTCCCACAAAACTTGATTACATAACTTGTGAAGCTTTTCATTTGGCTCCATATACCTCATATCATTTGATCTTTTTGAATCAATACATCTCATCGTGAGATCGATACTTGAAATTTTTGATATTTCAATTTGATGAGTTAGCCTTTGACTTTTTGGGCATCATACATTTTATTTTACGTCGCTTTCCCTTTTTCCTAGTCAAATACTATTTTCCTAGTCAAATACTAGTATGTGTGACAGGCTTTCGCAACTCAATATCTCTTTTCATTTGGAGATTTACATTTGGTGAGTTCTTTAAGCAAAAAATAAAATAAAATAAATGAGTGGGAAGATATATAGGCACAAGTCTACGTATGTCTCAAGATCAACAATACCATTGACTAATCATTCATGACAAGTTTGAAGATCTATTTACAACAGTCACATAGATGTCAAGATTTCTCCCACAAAGATATAGAGTGTCATAGGGAACAAGCTACGCTCGTAAATGCACAAGGCCATTTGTACAAAGGTACAAGGCAAAATGTGTTTTGAGACAAAACTTAGCGAAGTCGATCAAACTTTTTAGATTTTCTACTTTTTATGTGTTTTTGGCTTTTTGACATAAAAACAAGAAAAGATAGATCAAAAACACCAATGTAAAATCATTTAAAGCAAAAGCAAACTAACAAACAATTATCAACTCAAACTTGCAGCAACACACAACCAAGCATAGTCACAAAACATTGGAAGTATTAATGCATGGACATGTTGTAATGCTTATGCATGAGTACCCCTCTTCACCCACACGTCACGTGCGTTTAGGGTGATATCCTTATAGGATTGGGTACGAGAGTTAGGACTTTCAAATCTTCTAGTAAAGCTTTCCAAGCAAGTGGTGAATGCACCAATCATCTTCATCATGTCCACCACACCGGGATCACCATTTTGACCTCTTGATGACTCAACAGCCCAAGTCCTCTTGTCATCTCTTGGTCCTCTTGACCTTTTATCACTTGCATTCTTCAATGCTCTTAGCTTATGACAATTCGGTCTAGTGTGCCCTTGAAGTCCACAATGGTGACAGACATGGTTCATTCTTGAACCTCTTTGTGATCTTGGAAGAGATTTCCCTTTGGCTTTAGACCTGACCACAGATTGGTTATGGGGTTTGTTCAACACCTTTTGGTCAGCCACATTCTTCTTTTTCTCAACCTTTGCCTTCTCCATAGTAGGGGCAACTACAACAGGCTCTTTGGCCTTCACAAACTTCACTTCTTTGGAGATATTCACAGTTGAACTACTTTCTCTTGTGTATCCTAATCCAGTTTTGTCGAAGAAAAGTTTTTAATGAGAGAGGACATCATCAAGCTTCTTTGTGGATACATGCTCTACCTTGGCATTTGCTTGAACCACCTCAAGCTCAAGGAATTTCAACTTGGTGTAAGCTTCGGTTAGCTCACCATTTAGCGTCTCAATCTCACACTTGGCCTCCTTATATCTTACTAGGAGACTTCTATAGTCTTCTCTGCTTTCTTCATCTTCTTCATAGTCGCCTTGGCCACCCGTGCATACTCTCTCGACTTCTCAAGGAGAGAGTTGTAATTCTCTTGAAAACCGGCTGTATCTTAATCTTCTTCAGCATCCGATTCTTCTACAATTCCCATGGATTCCTTATCATTATGCTCCCCAAGTTCTTGCACAAGCAAATTCAAGTCCTCTAAAGATTCAACATGAGCAATAGTTATAAATGCTGAGAAATTCCCTTCTTTATCACAGCTATTCTCCGAATCAAAGGTGGAGGAATCTGAGTCACTGAGAGTGGTGGCATACGCCTTGTCCTTTGATCTTAAGTAATTAGGACATTCCTTTTTGAAATGGCCATGTCCATTACATTAAAAACAAGTGACTCCTTGATTAGATTGGGACTCCTTCTCGTCCCTCTTTTTGAAGTCCTTTTTCTCCTTTCCGGAAATTGCAAATTTCCCTTTATTACCAAATTTCCCACTGTTCTTGAACTTCAGGAATTTGCGAAATTTTTTTGCAAGGTAAACAACATCTTTCTCGACAACATCCTCATCTGAGGAGTCGTGTGCTTCTACCCTTTCATTTATGGTCTTAAGAGCAAGAGATTTGCTCTTCCTTTAAGTGGGCAACGACAATTCTTAAGTCTGAAGCGAGCCAACCAGTTCTAGGACTTTGATATCATCAAGATCTTTGCTCTCTTCAACCGCCATCACCTTGGCACGGAAGCTTTCCGGCAATGACCAAAGGATCTTCCTTACTACCTTGGAATCCTTTGTTTTCTCTCCCAAATTAAACTTGCCGATGACCACTTCATTAAGCTTACTATAGAAAGAGTTAAAGGACTTGTCCTCACTCATTCTGAGCTCCTCAAATCGGGTGGTCAACATCCGTAGCTTCGTGTCTTTTACTTTCTTCGTTCCCTCATAAGTATTCTCCAATATCTGCCAAGCCTCCTTGGCAATGGTAATGTGAGAAATCTGATGGAACTCATCTGGAGACACACCACAAAAATAGCGTTAAGTGCTTTGCTATTAGCATTTGATGCCGCGAGGGCTGCCTTATCCCATGTGGATTTGGCTGCCTCCAGCCTAGTCCAGCCAATATCAACTGCATCCCAAACAGCTTCATCAATAAAACAAAAAAATGCTCTTATCCATACCTTCCAAAAGGCATAATTGTTACCATCAAAATGTGGCGGAGCATTTAAAGATTGAGACCGGTCCATCTCAATATGAGGTCAAGGATCACAGTAAGGTAATAAACCAATATAAGTGTACCCACTCTGATACTAATTGAATATTCAAAATGTGTATAAACAACAATGAATGTTTAAACCCCCAATTTCCAAATTATCAATTCAAGCTTATTATCAAACAATTAATGTACGGAACATGAACATAAGCATATAACAAAATTGATAAATAATCTAAACCAAATAAAATCACATCCACAGCAGAAATTAAATGGCAAAGATTAAGGGAAGAGAGATGCAAACACAAGGGCAACATAATGATGTGTTATCGAAGAGGAAACCGAAGCCCTCGGCGTAAAACCTCTCCGCCACCCTCCAAGCAGTAAATAATCCACTAAAGAATATAGTTGGGATACATGAACAGCAGAAGACCCTCCAAGCCTAATCAACCTAGTATACCTAAGCCCTCCAAGCTCCTACTCGAACGAGGTTACGCCGAACCTATTTCTTCTTTAGTTTACCGGATTCTACTATAACCCATAGCATCAACCAATATGAATTAGTTCCTTCCAAACTACTTCCCAAAGCACCAAAATGCATTCTCACAGATATGGGTAAGGTGAGAAAAGGATTTGGTTAAAGAACCTCTCAAGGATGTAACAATGGAGAGGGTGAGAGTTGAGGAATTTGAATAGTCACTATTTAAAGATTGTAGATGAGTCAATCTTGTTTTTATCTAGGATTTCTCTCTCAAAATTCTCTCTGGAAGCTCTCAATATTTCGTGGGTATAAGGGGTATTTATACTAGAGTGAAAAAGGAATGCGAAGAGTCAGTTTTTCCATAACAGAGTGGACTGGCAACTTGGCCTCACGACTTGACTAAGTCGTGAGTGTTAGGACATATGTGATTCACTTGTTAGGAACATATGTCACTATTTTATGTAATTGACTTATCCTTTGACAAAACGCACTTTACTTGTATTCAGGTAGATTTAGGATGTATTTAATACTTCAAGAAACTGTGTTTCAAGATCAAGTGTTGAAGACATGCAAGTCTGTCCAAGATTCAAGTTGAAGAAGTGTTGTTCATTAAAACTCGACAGCTAGCTATCCATCAAGCTTAAGAAGTTGTTCCAGCCTCGTGGTGACTGCTGCTCGACAGCACCTCGACAGACAGCTATCTGTTGAGCTTTATGAAAAATAGAATTCTAGTTCTGTTTTGACTTTAATCTGTGATTATGTGTTTGGGCCTTCTTTTCTTCTAACACAAGTTGCACAAGTGTTGAGCAAAGTTTGTTTAAGCAATTTGTAACCGGAGACAAAGTTTTGCCCTAGTTCATCATTCTTGTGAAGAAGTTGTTGTGTATGTGCACCATAGGGTTTTGTGACCAAGCATCTTCTTGATCTTCATTATTGATGAAGTGAAGAACTTTGCAGCCAATAATCTTCTTCTAGAAGGTGATTAAGTCACGTACTAGGATCCACACAATTTGTTAGTCACGTATTGGGATTCGTGCATTAAAGGTTGGTATTCATATATTGAAGAGTTCAGAGGTTCTTAAGTGGTAGAAGGTTTCTGCTATGAGTTCATCTACGAGGATTGTAGAGTCTAGGGACAAAGATTTTGTACTAGATCTGAAACTTCTCTTTATCATAGTGGATTGCTTTTTGGGAAGGTTTCCCCCCAGTTTTTTTACTGTGAAACTAGTTTGTTTCATTGGTTTTCCTGGGTCATCATATCTTATCTTATTTACTTTTTCGCTGCATTCATTATTGACATGATATTGATGTTTGTTTGTTTTAACAAGTTTTATTCATAATAAATCTAATTAACAACTTGGATTTAAAACTTGTTAATTATATCAACCAGGGTCTAAATTTCCCAACAGCAAGTTCAAGCCGCGAGCTAACTGAATGACCAGTTTGGACTTTTTGTCCTGTAGTGCTACAATTGGCATGATGGTTCAACTTCTTTGCATGCTTCACTTGTGTGCATCTTCTGGCGGCTTGCAAGCCATGAGCCACCCGCGAAATCCAGCCGCGAGTCCTTACTTTTCTACACAGTCTTGAGCATTTCTTTACATAGTCTTGAGCATTTCTTTACACACTACCCTTACATGATTCCCACCTAAACACAGGGTTACTAATTGCTAAATTACAAGCAAATTTGGTACGAAATAAAGTCAACAAGATGGTTGATTAAATTCAACCTTACATACAAGAACATTCAAGCTGCAGAAAGGAGAATTCAATTTTTGAAGAGTTTGACTGATCGAGAAATAGGTTCGACCGATCGAAATTTGCAGACATGAAATTTCTGTAGAATTCTATTTCAGCCTAAACTCTGCTTAAACATTTTAGATTTCAAGTGAAACACTTCTAGTATATTAAGGAAAATCCTAACTACGTTTTCAAAGCTGTTAGAGACTTTGGAGGTGCTCTTGTGAGATCTAAAAAGGTATTATACCTTCCTCTTTTAAAGCCACTACCAAAAATTATTCTTATGCCATTAGAGCTGGTAGATCTAAATTTGTTGCAACAAGATCAATATCTGTTGATGATCTAAACCTTCAGGGTGGTCTTGGAATCATAAACTAGAGAGTTTGTGTTGCTAAACCTTTAAGTGGGATCTCAAAGTCATAAGCGTGGGTGCTTGTGTTGCAGTAAGTCCAACAAAAGAAGGAGTCTGTGAATTTGGAGTTTACACGTGGTCATGTCAGTAAGTTACTACTGGAGGTAACAATAGATTTAGAGTTAAATCTGAATATAAAAACTTTGATTCTCTTATAGTGGATTTGTTTTACCTTGAGGAAAGCTAGGTCAAATCCTCTCCAGATTTTTACCTTGAGATAGTTTGTTTCATTGGTTTTCTTGGATCATCATATCGTGGTGTTATTTATTTTCTATTGTTGTGCATGATATGATTTATTATTGTTTAACCTAGATCTGAATAATTAACCTAAGTAATCACTTGGCTAATATATTAGGTTATACAATTTTCTTTAAGGGGTCTAAACAAACAAACAAGTGGTATCAGAGTGGGTTCACTTTGATTGGACTAATGTCCTGAGTGAGATCCTTGATCCCTTCTGTTATGGATAATTTTAAGTGTCTTATTGCTTTTGGCTGTGATGTTTTGAATAAAAAGGACACTAATGTTTTTGTTGATCTTATTGATGCTTGTGAAACTCTTCGTAGGGAATTAACTAAATCTATGAAAATTGCTAAGAAATTTAAGGAAGAGCTAAAACTGGCTAATCTTGGAAAAGAGGAATTGATTGTGAGATTAGATGAATCTAATAAAAAGAATGATTTTTTGAGAAATCAATTTTCCTCTTTAAGATGAAAAGTTTGGAACAAAAGTTAGCTGAGGCTGAAGCTAAACTTGAAAATTTTTCCAATACCAAACTTACTATTGTTAACAGGTCTGTTCCTGTTCCTGTTAAGCCTAAAGAAAAAATTTATATTCCTCCTTTCAAAAGGCTTATGTTGCTAGGTTAGACAAAGGTAAAACTTATGACGTAGATGCTGAAGTTTCTAAACCTGTGTCTAAACCTACTATTAGAGTGTATAAGAAATCTGTTTTTGTGCCTACTTGTTACATTTGCAGTGTTATTAGTCACATTAGACCAAATTGTTTTTTGTTGAGGCAAAAACCAAAATCAGAGACTAGATTTGCTGTTAGGAATACTGATGTTCCTAAATTTGTTCATCTTTGTCACTTTTGTGGTGTGTCTAGTCACATTCGTCCTAACTGTCAGAAATTGAAATTTAAGCATGTTGTGTTTCAGTCTAGGATATGTGATGATATTTCTCTTGCCATAAGTCCTGATAAATTATTTCATATGCTTGTGAAAAATTTAAGCTTGTTGGCTTATGAAAGGAAATTGCAGGATTTCAGCCTCTCTCAGAAGAAGTGTGTAATCCCCCAAATACAATCTGGTTCTCATGGTTTTTCACCTACAAAGCCAAAGACTCGAGTTGTATGGGTGAGAAAAGATTCTCTAAGGTAAGTGTTGCTTACTTGTCCCTGATTTAATTCTTTCAATTATTTGTGGACATGTTTTATTTTCTTTTAGGTTGTTTTGTTTAAAAAAAAAAAAAATCCAAAAACATTGAAAATTTTCAAAAAGACAAAAATATTTTATTTTGTGTCTAGTTTTATTTTTCTTGAGGATTACATGAATTATAGTATCTCTTTCTTGATTTAGAATATACTTGATATTGTGGAGAAACATAGAAAGTATGTATTGCATAACTAAGTGCATGACTATTTTGAGATAAATATAATTTTGTATGAGTGTGTACTAGTTTGTACAAGTACTCATGGGTTAATTAAGAAATTGATATTTCTTATTTGTGTACCCTCTATAGCTTAGTTGACCACTATTCATGCATTGTTGTTGTAGCATATTGTGTACTCTTTGTTTTTGGTCATAATATGAAAATCCAAAAAGATTTTTATTTTTTTTGTATTACATATCACCAAGTGTGTAATTGAGATTGGCCTATGAAATTTGGATTTCATGACTGTGTACCTTATTTAGCTTAGATGAGCTATTTTTCTACACTTTGCTAGTTTGTGTTATGTACTGCTTATATTGTGTGAGTTGTTTATGGTTTTTAAACACAAGCTCTTGATTTTGAAGTCACATTCTTTTAATTGTAAGGACTAAAAAATCCTAGGAGAAAGGCATAAATAACCATTTCACCACTATTGTGGACACCCCATTTTGCAACTTGCATTTAATCTCACATGGAGGGTAAAAGGGTAATTTCCTCTTGGAAATATGCATCTTGATTATAGTCATTAGATCCTTAATCTCATTTCACCAAAATGATCTTGATGTTGTAACGATCAAATCAACTAGTCATAAACCTTAATCGGACCACCAGATTGAAAGTTATCGTCAAATCAAGTTTTAATGGTTGAGATGCACTATCACAAATTGAGTCCGACTATATGTGATTATGAACAATTGATTTCAATTGGTTATAAGTATAATCAATTTGAGATCAATGATGTGTCATAATTTGATTGGTTAAGACTACATTTTATGATAGGGTTGCATACACCTAATTAATTAGATAGTTAAACATTAATTATTCAATGAGTAATTTGTGCAATTATCTTTTAATTAGGGTAAATTTGGAACTAATTAAGTCTAAAATAGGAGTGATTGGAGCCTATTAATATTAATTGAAAATTAATTTGGGACCTATTAATGTTAATTGTGCTGAAATTATTTTCTAGCAAATGACCATTGCTCACCATTTCATTGATATCTCTCCGAATATTTTGAATTTGTGAATGAGGCTAATTTTCTCAGAAACTAGACATCTGAGACTTCAATTTGAGCACAATAACGAGACAATTCCAATCGGAATTGAGTAGAATATGATTTTTTGAAATTGGCTCCACAGGCTGTTATAGTGGCTACGGGAAAATCAAATTTTGACTTGCTCCTCACTTCCACCAATCTCTACATTTAATGCATTAGATTTTCGCCAAGGCTAAAATGAGGTCTAGGTTTATGATTCTTTTTCAACCCTCTTTAAATGGCATTCCATTCATATTTCTTTCACCACTACTATATAAACCCTCCCTTTCCTTCATTCCAAAGGACAAAAAAAAAAAAAAACCCCCCCTCTCTTTCCCTCTCTTGAGTTCAGTGAAGTTGAGTAATCTTGTCATATCTTGATCTTCTTGAGACTCACTCTTCCTCTCCTAACTCTTCTTTTCCTCCACCCTTAGGATCTTTGCTAAGAGTCTCCTCCTCCACCATATGGATCTTGCATGAAGGTATAATTCATTTCCCTAACTTGTTTTTTTGTGTTGCTATAATGAGAATTTAGAATTAAAGCATGATAGTAACTATTTAAATTCTCTTGAGTATGTTTGAATGTTCTTGAATGTTCTTATGTGTTCTTCACATGTTTTTGGTTGTTCATCACATGTTTGTTTCATAATTCTTTCAAATCATTGAATATAGGATATCACAATTGACACACATTCACTAGAATTTATTTTTGAAATGCTTAATAAATTGAATTAGGGTTTATCACATGCACACACTTTGAATCAACATGTGATGTAATATGAATGTTGGCCACTATAATCTAGAAGACCAGTTTCACTAGGCAAGGTGGGTGCCTAACACCTTTCCCACCTTGTAACATAGTCTCTGAACTTAGATCAAGGGTTGATAGACCAGTATTTATCTTTGTAATTTTCAATTTCTAGATTGTATCCAGGATACAAAGCCATGCACTTTATCTTAGATTGTATCTAGGACCAAAGGCATGTAATTTTCCTATGATCAATGTAAATTCAATTGAAAATTAATAAAATGAGGAATTTTTCAATTTTGGTTTTCTTATTTATCCTAATAATTAAATAAGTGACGACTTCATTGTAAAACCCCTAATCTAAAGGGGAAAAATATAACTAGTCGAACCTCCATTTTGAGAGGTAATAACACGACTCCATCCATTCACGTGGGTTTGGTCCAACATCATAAAAAGGGGCCGGGGGCACGGTCTCTCACAACTGTTACTCGCCAATCATGAACACCTGTGTGTAAATCATAAAAGCCATGCTCAGTAAGGTGTAGCACTTGCATAGCAAGATTAAATGAGGTGTTATTTATGAAATGTATGTGAAAATCAAAAGAAAAAAAAAAGTGAATTAAAGAAAAAAAAAAAAAGCAAACAAAAAGCATCATTTTTTTTTTTGCATGATTGCAAGCATGTTTTCTAGGAGATATGAAAGTTATATTATGTAATTCTTTAGGTGATAGTCACTTTCAAAATTAAGTGATTGATAATGTAGAAATTGTATTTAATTACTATCTACATATCACCTTTTATGTATCTCATACACTTACTAGTTGCACACACCACTCACAAATCTTTGTTAACAAATTTGGTCATCCTTAATTGCATATGATCTGATGTGTAAATGCAAATTTTGGTTTTGGTTGGGAATTTGAGGAAAAATAATATTTTTAGGTTTTAGAAATTTAAATTTTGTGATTTTAACTTCTTGACTAATTTTGATATTTGCATTTAAGAGGCATCATTTTTTAAAAACTTTTCTAGATCATGTTCATCTACTTTGAGTCATATAAAAATTTCCTTCAAGTTGTTTTTCTTCATAAAATTTCCAAATTTTTAAGTTTTATAAATTTTCACTGTTTCTACCGATTGAAGATCTCCCTCGACCAATTGACAATGTTCAAGTTTTGAATCAAAACTCTCTGCCTCTCTCAATTGCTGCTTGATTGATGTTCAACCGATTGAAACTGGAAAACTTTCAATTTTTAGTTTCTTGACCGATCTATCTTTTTATGCGTCATTTTAGGATTCACATGCATTGCATTGTTTTATTTATCTATCTTGCATTTTTGCAGTCATATCTCTCATTGTTTTTCACACACAACACGCATACATTTTGCTAAATTGGGTACTCAACTTGATTTAAAAATTGATTGATTAATTTTTGAGTTCTGTACATTTTAGTATTGCTATTTTTCTTATGTGTGAACTGTTGAAAACTGAATTTTATTTATTTATTTTTTATATGGTGGATATTAAATGTGGAAATATTTTCTCTACTCATGAGGTTGATTTGAGTTCAAAATACCTTGACACATGAGAACATTACTTGCTGAATTTTTATATCATTGAGATCTATATTGTATAGTCTTAACTAATTGTGCCTGAAATGTTTGCATGCATCTGTTTATGGGTCACATAGTGTCAAGTTTGCATATATTGAAAGAGAGAATATTTTTCTTCACATGTATCCTCAACTTAATTTTTTTAAGTTTGGTTTGTATCTTTTTAGTTTTCCCCACATCCTAAATTTTCCCCAAAACTTTTTTTAAAACTAGAGAAAAAGCTATTTTTAAAACCTATGCTGTTTATAGGGGGAGTTGTTGCTCTTTATAGGGGGAGTTGCCTCTATTTTTTATAGAGCTGAATTGTTTTGTGTTCCCTTGATTCTTTATTTTCGTTTATCTTCTGTTGTGTATGTTTTCTATCTACCTTTTGATTGGGTTGTCTTTGTCAATATGTGACAAAAAGGGGGAGAAATAGATGAAATTTGGGAAATTATGTCTACTTGTAGGTTTCTAATTGTCTTTATTTAGGGGGAGATGAAATTGTTTTTTGAAAGGGGGAGAAATAAAAGTTTTTTTTTTTAATTTTTTTATTTTTTTTTTATGTGTCTAACTTAGGGGGAGAGTTAGTTTACCTTTTTTTTATTTGCTGTTGTTATTGCATATTTGCTATTTGTTGTTTATCTGTCTTTATTTCCACACATGCAGTGATGTGCTCTTTTGAGTGTTTCAGGAAAAACAGGTACATTCTGATCAAGACCTACTGCTTCTTCTTCCTCTAGCAACTTTTGGGTTAGAAATCTTAGATTGGAATTTGTGAAGTATTTGGGCATTTTATTGTAATTGAGCATTTCATTTTGTATGTGAGTTTTGTCATAGATTGCCAAAGGGGGAGATTGTTAGGTTCTAAAACTTTAAAACAATTGGCAAACTGTGAGTACAAACCTGTCTAGATATAGATTCCTTAAATCTATAGATTTGATTAGACAATGCTCAAGGTGTTACAAGTTAGAGTACAAGAACATTCAGGCTGCAGAAAGGAGAATTCAATTTCTGAAGAGTTCGACCGATTGAGATACAAGTTCGATTGATTGAAATTTGCAGACATGAAATTTATACAAAATTCTATTTCAGTCCAAACTCTACTTAAATGTTTTAGGTTTCAAGTAAAACACTTCTAGTATATTAAGGAAAACCCTAACTACATTTTCAGAGCACTTGGAGACTTCGGAGGTGCTTTTGTGAGATCTAAAAAGGTATTTTGCCTTCCTCTTTTAAAGTCACTACCAGAAATCATTCTCATGCTGTTAGAACCAGTAGATCTGAAGTTGTTGCAACAAGATCAATATGTTGATGATCTAAACCTTCAAGGGTGGTCTTGGAGTCACAAACTGGAGAGTTTGTGTTGCTAAACCTTTGAGTGGGATCTCAAAGTCATAAGCGTGGGTGCTTGTGTTGCAGTAAGTCCAACAAGAGAAGGAGTTTGTGGCTTTGGAGCTTGCACGTGTTCGTATCAGTAAGTTACTACTGGAGGTAACAATAGATTTAGGGTTAAATCTGATTGTAAAAACTTTGATTCTCTTATAGTGGATTTGATTTACCTTGAGGATAGCTAGATCAAATCCTCCCCAAGTTTTTACCTTGAGATGATTCGCTTCATTGGTTTTCCTTGGTCATCATATCGTGATGTTATTTATTTTTCGCTGTTGTGCATGATATGATTTATTATTGTTTAACCTAGATCTGAAGAATTAACCTAAGTAATCACTTGACTAATATATTAGGTTAAAAAATGTTCTTTAAGGGGTCTAAACAAACAAAGAAAATGCATCTCAAATCACATATAAGCAACTTAAATTTTAGTCAAATCATAGGTGGGTAAGTTGTAATTTGCTCAAACTTTACAAACTACACTAGCAGCTCTACATAAAGCCTAGGGTGGTCATAGGACCACCTTGGCTTGGAAAAAATAATTATTATTATGTATAAATTTTTAAAATTTATGATTTTTTTATCCTTAAAAAAATTGTGACAACCCTAAATTTTTTTAGGCCTAACATAATTAAACTTTGGACAAAATTTGGCAACAAACTTGATTGTAAGCTAAGTCTATGACTCCATTCAATGTTTATTTTTTTTTTATTTTTTTTATTGGTTGTGAATTTTGACAAATCTATCATTTAATTACATTTTTTTCTTATATCCTCTATACTTGTAAAATTTCAAGAAGATCAAAGATCAATAGCTATGTCATCAATCAAATGTTTAAATTTCAAGTTTTTGTAATGTAAAATTATACATAAAAAATAAGTTTATGGATTGAATAGTAAATAACATCCGATTGACATGTGTTTTAAGAACATAGAGAACATGTAATTCAGTGGTTAGATTTTCAAAATATGTAGCAATGTTAATTTGTTTAGTAAGCGTTGTAGCCTTGTGCTACAACTTACTTTGTAGCTAGACTTTGTCCTTAAACCTTGTAAAATTGTGATTTACAACTATGTATTTGTTGGCTTTAATTTCGTGTCAAATTTGATTGTATTTCTGTTCAATCATTTTCTGTATTTTTGAGGGATTTAATGTAAGGGCTGTGTGTGAGAGTTTGGTGAAGAATCTATGAAGAAGTGGTTTTTGTGACTTGACTCACGACTGACTCATGACTGCTAACTTGTGAAACAAGCCATGTGAGAAGCACACTACGGAATTTGAAGAGTCATTGATAGCCTGGATTTTGTGAGTGACTTGTGACTCAGGCCAAGTTGCGAGTGACCTGCAAAACTCATTACCTGTTGCTTTTTGGAGTGTGATTTTTCCCATTCTTTAGCAACAATGTATAAACCCTCATTACCCATGAAATGTAAGAAGAAGAAGGAGTATTTTCTAAAGAAACTTTTGAGAGAGAAACCCTAGCCAAACACTTGAGAGTTGGAGATTGTTTTACCCACAATCCTCTACATCATTTCTCTAAAGTTTCCATCTAATCCTACCTCTCCATCTACACATGCTTGAGACGTTCTTAGCCCAAACACTTACCTCTCCCATTTTGAGTATTGAGAGATGTTTTGGTGCCTTTGGGAAGCATTAGAAGAAGCCATTGAGTGGTGGATGCAATTGGGTGGAATTGCGAAATCCAGATAGCTAGTGAAGACAAGACTCCAAGAAGTCCGTTGGTAGCAACAACTTGGAGGGCTCAAGTATATTGGATGTATTTGGCTTGGAGGGTCTTTTTGATATTCGTATACTCCAACTTATTCACTAATGGATCGATTTTGGTTTGGAGGGTTATGGAGAGGTTTTTCATAGAGTACTTTGGTTTCCTCTTCGATAAAACTTTTCAGTATTATTTTTGCATTTGCATCTCTCTTCCCTACTCTTTATGTTTTACATTTATTACTTATTATACTTGCTTATGGCTTAGAGTAGTGTTCCGGTTTATTATGCTTGTTTTACTCTTGTTCTGCACTTAGATAAGTTAGAGTAAGACCAATTAAGCCATAATTTAAATCTGGGGGGGGGGGGGGTTCTAAAAAAGCATTAGTGTTTTCACACTAATTAAGCTTTCAATTGGTATTAGAGCGGGTACACTTTTTGGATTTCATTGTCCTTGTGTGATCCTAGACCCCGTTTGATGGATAAATCTCAATCCCTCAACACACCTCCTTTCTTTGACGGGAGTAACTATGCATTTTGGAAAGTACGTATGTGTGCTTTTCTAGGTGCTATTGATAATACCGTTTGGGATTCCGTTGAGAATGGTTGGGTGAGACAACAACACCCAAGGCGGAGTGGGACAAGGCTGCACTTGCTTTGGTAAATGCCAATAGCAAAGCAATTAATTCAATTTTTTTGTGGTGTTTCTATTGAATAATTTCACAAGATCTCTCATGTGAAGACCGCTAAAGAGGCGTGGACTATCCTCGAAACTACCTACAAGGGAACCAAGAAGGTCAAGGACTCCAAATTGCAAATACTCACTATCCGGTTTGAGGAAGTGAAGATGGGTGAAGATGAGTCATTCGACTCATTCTATGGGAGACTTAATGAGATTTTCATTGCCTAACTCAATCTAGGAGAAAAGATTGAGGATGCCAAAGTTGTAAGGAAATTCTTGAGATCCTTGCCTAAAAGCTTCCGAGCAAAAGTCACTGCCATTGAGGAGAGTAAAGATTTGGATGAGATCAAGATCCAAGAGCTTGTTGGCTCTCTTCAAACTTATGAGCTTGGATTGCCCTTTCACAAGTCTAGCAAATCACTTGCTCTCAAAACCATAAATGAGAGAATCGGTGATTCCTCGGATGAGGATGATGTTGAAAAAGAGGTGGCATATCTTGCAAAGAACTTCTGAAAGTTTCTAAAGATGAAGACGATGGGAAGTCGTTTGGCAAAGGAAAATTCTCACCCTCTAAGAATGACAAAAGAGACTTGAAGAAGAAGGACATAAAAGACTCATCACCATCCCAAGTGATTGTTTGTTATGAATGCAATGGTCATGGGCATTTGAAGAAGGAGTGTCCGAATTATTAGAGGAAAGGGTAAAGTGCTAATAACTACCCTTAGTGACTCAGAGAGCTCAAATTCTGATTCAAAAGAAGAATGCGAAGGTGATGGTAATTATTTAGCATTTATGGCAATTACCTCGGTTGATTCCAAAGATGAATTGAGTGATTTGGTTGAAGAACTTGGTGTTCACTTTGAGGTTGAAGAAGATGACGTTTCGGATGATGAGGATGTGTACCTCAATGAAGGTTATAAGAATCTTCAAGATGTGTATAATGCATTGCTGAGGATTGTGCCAAAAATGCTAAAGTTGCTAAGAGTGCAGTCAAGAAGATGAAGAAAATTGAAGAAGAACACAAATCCACTCTTACACAAATTAAAAATGCAAAGTGTGAAGTTGAAGAGTTGAAAGAGGAGTTGTTGAATGCTTACTTTCTCAAACTTGAAGTGATTCAAGCCAATGTCAAAGTGGAGCGCATAACAACCAAGAAGCTTGATAGTGTACTTTCATCTCAAAAGCCTTCCACGGACAAAATCGGATTGGGTTACACTGGTGAAGGAAGTTCGAGTAGCAAACCAAGAAGGGAGATGAAGTTTGTATTGGTGAAGGATGTAGAGAAGCTCCAGATTGAGATCCCTATCATTGAGAAGAAGGACATTGAACCAAAATCAAAGGCAAAAGGGAAAATTGCCTAAGAATCAAAGGGGACCTCAAGTGAAGTATTTTTGTTACCATTGTGGTATTCGAGAGCACATAAGACCAAATTGCTTCAAGCTTCATGCTTTCAGAAGGGTTGATTCTTTGCATGCTCAAGGAAATACAAGAAGAATGTTAAGAGGAAAGCAAGCTAAGGGAGAAAATGATGGTCAACTAATTGGATAAGTCATGGAAATGCTTAAAAACATCTCATATTGCCTAGCTAACTTCATCCTAAGGTTTGAGAGTTATGTTGGTCGTACCCCTCCGTCTAAGGTCCTCACCCAAAGCACCTATGTAGTGTGGGTGAAAAAGGGTACTCATGCATGATTATTTACTATGTACATGCATTAATACTTCCAATGTATTAGGGTTGTAGTTTCATGCATCATGTCATATGTATTCTTCTTCACTCAATGCTTCCTTCCTAGCATGTTTCTTTTATTACTTTTTGCTTTGTTTGCTTTTTTTGTTGATCTTACTTTAATGTTTTTGTTTTGTGTGAGTAAAAAATCCAAAAAATCATAAAAGGTATAAGATCTTAAAAAGTTTGATCGCTTGTGCTGTGTAATATCACTGTTGACACCCCATTTTGCAACTCGCATTTAACCTCACATAGGGGGTAAAAGGGTAATTTCGCCTTGAAAATATGCATCTTGATTTTGGTCACTAGTCCTTAATCTCACTTCACCAAAATGATCTTGATATTGTGACGATCAAATTGACTAGTCATAAGCCCTAATCGGATCATGAGATTGAAAGTTATCATCAAATCAAGTTTTGATAGCCGAGGTGCACTATTACAAATTGAGTCTGACTATATGTGATTATGAACAATTGATTCCAATTGGTTATAATTATAATCAATTTAAGATTAACGTTGTGTCATGATTTGATTGGTTAGGACTACATTTTATGGTGAGGTTAGATAGATAAACATTAATTATTCAATGAGTAATTTGCACAATTATCTTTTAATTAGGGTAAATTGGAAACCAATTAAGTCTGAAATGGGAGTGATTGGAGCCATTTAATGTTAATTGGGAGCTAATTTGAGACCTATTAATGTTAATTGTGTTGAAATAATTTTCTAACAAATGACCTCTTCTCACCATTTCATTGATATCTTTCAGAATATTTTGAATCTGTGAATGAGGTTAATTTTCCCAGAAACTAGAAATCTGGGGTTTCAATTTGATTACAAGAACAAGACAATTCCGATCAGAATTAAGTCAGATATGATTTTTCAAAGTTGGCCCTACAAGCTGTTACAGTAGCTACGTGAAAACCAAATTTTGGTTTGCTCCTTACTCTCACCAATCTCCACATTTAATGCACCAAATTTGCCCAAAGGCTAAAACGAGGTCTAGGTTCATGATTCTTTTTCAACCCTCATTAAATGGTCTTCCATTCATATTTCCTCCACCACTACTATATAAACCCTCCTCTTCTTCATTCTAGAGGATACACAAAAACCCCCTATCTTCTCTTCTCTTGAATTCTAGTGAAATTGAGTAGTCTTGTCATATCTTGATCTTCTTGAGACTTAAGGTATTGAGTGAGACTCACTCTCCCTCTCCTATCTTTTCTTTTCCTCCACTCTTAAGACCCTCTATCAAGAGTCCCTTCCTCCACCATATGGATCTTGCATGAAGGTATAACCCCCATCCCTAACTGTTTGTTTATGTTGCCGTGATGTGAATTTAAGATTAAAGAATGATAGTAATTATTTAAATTTCCTTGAATATGTTTGAATGCTCGTAATTGTTCTTATATGTTCTTCATATGTTCTTGATTGTTCATCACATATTCATGCATAACACTAGTTTTAATCTTAAATCCACATAAAAAATATGAAAAAACATGTTTGTTTAATAATTCTTTCAAATCCTTGAATCTAGGATATCACCATCCACACACATTCACTAGAATTTATTTTTCAATCCAAATGAAATGCTTAATAAATGGAATTAGGGTTTATCACATGCACACACTTTAAATTAAACATGCAAATTGATTGACATATTGGATGATATGATATGAATGTTGGTCACCATAGTCTAGAAGACCGGTTTTGCTGGGTAAGGTGGGTGCCTAACACCTTTCCACCTTGTAACATAACCTTCGAGCTTAGATCAAGGGTTAGTAGATCAAATGCTTATCCATGTAATTTTCGATTTTTAGATTGTAACTAGAAAACAAAGTCATGTACTTTATCTTAGATTGTATCTAGAACCAAAACCATGTAATTTTCCTATGATCAACGTAAATCCAATTACAAATTAATAAAATGAGAAATTTTTCAATTTTAGTTTTCTTATTTATTCCAATAATTAAATAAGTGATGACTTCATTGTAAAACCCTTAATCTAAAGGGGAAAATATAACTAGTCAAACCTCTATTTTGAGAGGCAATAACATGACTCCACTCATTCACATGGGTTTGACCCAACATCTTATAAAACGGGCCAGGGGGCACGGTCTCTCACAATCACATGTTGAGTTTGGCCTAATACCTTCATACTAATGGTGTAGTGCATTTACAAGCTTTGCTTGTTATGTATGCACATTTTAAGTGTGAGCGAAATCTAGAAATCTATGTTTGATTATTATAAATAGATTTTCAAGCTTGTCATGAATGTCTAGCCAATAGTCTTGTTTAATCTTGATACATGCGTATACTTGATCCTATATATCTCCTCACATTTATTTTTATGTCAAAAAGTTCTTTAAACGTCAATCTCTAAAAAAAGGAGTTGAAAAAGCCTTGCTTCGAAAACTAGTTTGACTAAGAAAAGGTGAAACAGAATGTATTCAAAATGTATGATGTCAAAGCCAAAGACATATTCATCGAAGAAATATAAAAAATTTCATAGCATCATTGCTCAAAAATTGAGTTGTATTAATAAAAAAGTATGAAAAATGGAAGTCAAATGAAAAGCTTTCAATCTATGTAAACACTTTAGTGAGGGGTCATATATGTTCATTTCTACTAGTGAGATAGGTCTCTTGATTTCATGCTATTTGTGTATGACTTGATTGAATTATTCATTGAAGTTTCATACTAGACTATGGACTAGTTCATACATGATTCCCACACACAACACACAAGTTTAATGTTTAATGAATGCCTATTTCATTTGTGTGATTATACATGTTCAAATGTGTTTTATGTATGCTCAATTGCTTGATGATCAAACCCAAAAAGATTTTGGAGTGTTTCATGTGTTTCTGGAAGTGATTTTTGTCACTTTGGTCCTTCAAGTTTTTCTCAAAATGTCAAATTTTTAGTGTTGAAAAACTTTTTTTTGGCCTTTTCGCGAGTGGCCCCCAGTCATGAAATTCTTAAGAAATTTTAATTTCTTAAAAATTTCAGGAAAAGAGTTTTGCGAGTCCCTCACGAGTGCTTTAACCCATGAAAATCTGCCCTATGCATCTGCATATTTCGCGAGTAGGCTTGTGACTTGCTCGCAAGTCACTGACTCGCGAAATGTAGAAAGACAGTTTTTAAAGGGCTCGAAATGTTAGTTTTCAAAATCCTTGTCTTTTTGCATTCCGCGACTCCCACACTCAAAAACTCACATTTTTCTTCAAAACTCAACCAAACTTCATTGGATTTCATCTCTAAGACTTCATTCAAGGTATTTCTAACCTTTTTCATCTTTCAAATTCATGGATTTTGTCTTAGATTTCTTAAAACCTAGGGTTGGGTTTATTTGTGTGCTTGGGTTGGGAAAACTTAATTTTTAAAAATCTTTCAATTTTGTGTGTTTGGGTTGGGTTTAGTCCCATTTTGTTTCTTGTTGATTATGTTGGCCCCATATTGCATTTTAACATGTATTGAGGCAAGTTTTTCACATTTTCATGCATTGTTCATCACACGTGTATAGTGTGTGCATTCTAGGTGTTTGATAAAATGCCTCTATGTTATTTATTTTTTCACTTTTTTGGACTCTGATGAGTACCAAATTTTGGGGTTTACCACATTTATACATGTTTAACATGTTTTGATCATTGGTTGTGTGTTTTACACACTTTGCCCCATGAGTGCTTGTTCATGCATTGATCATGCATTGCACATGCACACCTGATACACCCTTAATGCACACACCCTATCACTTGACATGTTTTGTATACATTCATGCTAGGAACCCTTTCTTATCCAAACAGAACGATTGTTTGGAATGAGTGTCTCATGAAAAACGAGACAAAGGTTGGAAAAATGAGAACCAAAGATGCATATAGACAAGGAGGTGAGAACATTAAAAACTTTCTTCAACAACTTACCATTTTTCCCAAAATCCGGTTTTGCTTTTATAACACAACTTCCAAAAAGCTCAAGTTTCTCTTTTCTTTTGATTCTTTTAAGAGCTTGAAACTTAGAGCAATGAGGTCTAAGATGACCAAAGGCACCACAATGGTGACAAACAATGGGTTTAGGTCCACTAGGCTTTTTGGGAAGGGATCTAGCAACATGGTTTTCTTCTCTTTTCAACTTTGGACACTGAGGTCTTATATGGCTAATCACACCACAATGGTGACAAGTTGTAACAAACTTAGATCCATCCAAAGTCTTAGGTTGAGACCTAAACGAAGGCTTAGGCTTAAGAGTCTTTCTCTCCACTTTGGATTTCTTTTGTGTGGAGGAATGTACACTGATTTGTCCTTTGAGGTAGAACACACAATAGGCACACAATCGGGTACCACAACATGATTGCAACAAATATTTTCATCCTTTTTAGCAATAGGTTCAGCAATCAAACACTTGGGAATCATCTTAAGAGATTCATTTTCACATTTTAGCTCATCAACTAGTTTGTTAGACAAAACAAGTTTAGCATCCAAGTCCATATTCAAACATTCAAACTCTTTCAACTTTTCAAGAGAATTTTCAACAAGCTTCTTATATTTTTCAACCAATTTATTGGATTCATTGAACTTAGCAATCAAATCATCATTTTCACAAATGAACTTGCTCAAATTCTCATGAAACTTGGAATATCAACAACACCCATAGATTTATGTAACATGTCATCAAAATTATGAGGATTAACACTCATAGAGGCATTTTCACAAACACATAGCATGTTACACTCAACAACATCCAAAACATCCATAGAAGCATACAAAACACTATCCATGGCAAGACACACAAGGGGTCAAGGATCACACTTAAGTAATGAAACCAAAACAAGTGTACCCGCTCTGATACCAATTGAAAGCTTGAATATGTGTGTAAACACAAGAGCTATTTAGACCCCAAAATTAAAAATTATGGCTCAGTTGATTTTACTCTAACTTAAACTAAGTGTAGACTAGAGTAAATGTGAGCATACAAACAATAAAATTACTCTAAACCATATTCATCAAATATCAACAATAAAATGAAAGATAAAAGAGTGAAGAAGAAGGATGCAAACACAAAATAACACAAAAACGTGTTATCGAAGAGGAAACCGAAGAACTCGGCGAAAAACCTCTCCGCCGCCCTCCAAGCGGTAAATCGATCCACTAAAGAATAAAGTTGGAGTACACGAATAACAAAAGACCCTCCAAGCCTAGTCTACCCCCATGTACTTGAGTCCTCCAAGCTCCTGCTACCAACTGACTTAACGAAGTCTTGTCTTCTCTAACTCTCCGGATCCCGTAATATGCCCAATTGCATCTGCTAAGCTTTACCGGCTTCTTTTGGCAAATCCCCAAAACTTCCCAAGCTCCAAAACACTCTCTACACTCTGAATAGGTGTGGGTTGTGTTTGGGTACAAATCTCCTCTCAATATATGACAATGGAAGAGGGAATGAGAAGAGCCTAGAATGATTTTTCACTAAGGATGAGTAGCTCTCTCTCTCTAAAAGACGGGTGTGTCTGTTGTTGAAAACCTATCTAGGGTTTTTTTTTTTTTTTTTTTTTTTTTTTCTCTAAATGGCCTCCTTAATACTTTTGTGAGTAATGAGGGTATATGTAGTATGGGTGAAAGGTAAGAAAGTCACTCTTAAAAATCTTCCAGACAGAATGTTTCAAGAATACTTCGCGAGAAGGCCTTACCCGCGAGACACTCGCGAAACCCTCCAGGCTGGCATGACTCTTCAGCTTCCAACATGTGCTTCTCACATGGCTATTTCGCGGGTAAGCTTCTAGCGAGACACTCACAAAATCCACTGATTCTTCATTTTATACTCAATTCTTCACCAACTTAATACTAAACCCAATACAATAAAATCCCACAAAAATACAAAGAAAAAAAATTAATGCAATTACAACACTTTTTGTCATGGAATAAGCCAACAATAATGTTACGATAAAAATCATAACTTAACAATCTCCCCCTTTGGCTATTTTGTGACAAAACACTCTAAAACAAACTCTAGACTTAAACGTGAGTTTGGGAACAATGGCAAAACTTATTCACACCTAAATCTAGAAGCTGTGATGAACTTGGAACATATATACCTGGAACCTGAAACACTTGCACAAAATGCATTAGACCCTCAAGGTAAATCAAGTGATAAAAGGACAAGTATAATATAATAAGTAAAATGCAATTAAGTAAACATGATATGAAACATATGAGGAACTTGATTAAACACAAAACAGTCATATGGAAATGACCACAATGATCATACAGCAAAGCAAATGATCATCTAAACATACAATCAATAAAGCACACTAATAATGATATATGCATGTCCAACACATAAACACGATGCGATGAGAGCAACAAAACATAAATACTAAATGTAACTCAAAACACCATAAAGCAATGAGAAAACAAGCATAAAGTAAAACAAGACAAAATAAGGTTTTCTCATAAAAGGTGTCTTCTCCCCCTTAGTATATGCATCTCCTCTATGGCTTTCTCCCCCTACGAATATGCACAAGAGTCATATAAAAATGACGACACACACCGGTATACTCTCTGGTATACACACAATATAGATATCCACAATCAATAATATTCACGTTTAAAAATTAAAAGAAAATTTCTACATTTAAAATGTGAAATAAAAGTAAACGTAAAAAAGTGAATGTGAGAGTATCATTGCCCCTAATTTTAAATATTGGTGAGGTTCGTGACATTGATAAGAGAAATGCCCGTAGATTTATTCATGCAACTTTCAAACTACATATAGTGAATACGAATTGTCCTTCAAAACAATCCAATCATTTTAATCAAATTTCAAGGATAGAAGAGACTAATATATAAAAAGTACTGGACAAAATTACACAAGCAAATATGACACATAAAATATGTAAATATCTAGGAAACTTAAGTCGAAGTATCAAGATCAATGAGCTCTCCTAATGTTATCATGTGTAGAGGCTTTAGGAAAGCAGATTTTCGAGTTTGTAACTTCTGATAAACTTGTTGCATGGTTGGACGATATTGTGGATTGGCGTGCAAGCATGCCAACGCTAACTTCGTCACCATAACCACCTCTTTGGCAACTTCATTTGAAGGATGCGCAAGTCGTTGGTCCAGTACATCTTTCAGTAGCACATCATGAGGTTTTGATGTAGATGATGATGCAAATGGTAATGATAAAAATGATATCAGATTACCTGGATGCTTTCCCATAACAATTTCCAATATGACTACTCCAAAGCTGTAAATGTCGCACTTTTCATTGACTTCCATGGTATATACAAGTTCTGAAAGTATAAAAGTCTTAGTTATTACAAAAATTCTCTTTTAAAAAAATTACTACAAAAATCTTATAAACTAATGGGAAAGTTATAATTAATGAATATGATTGATGACACATTAACAATATAATAAATAAGTTGACATAAAAATGAATGTGATTAATATGATACACTAATTTGAAAATTTTAAATAATAAAATTTATATTAGTTTTATAATCACTATTCAACAAAAAAAAAAAATGTTCTCCAATAGGGGTGGCCGAACCGTATTTAATTTGCACCCACTGAAATCAATTTTAAAAAGGGTAAATTAGATAATTAGTTTTTATCCTTTACACCAAATGTCAATTCCGTCCCTAACCTTTTAATTGTATTAATTTGGTCCTTAACTTTTCAGTGTCATTTCAATTCGGTCATTGTCATTATCTTTTAGATGGAAAAATATGATGTGTCAAATGAAATAAATGACACGATAATGAAAAGTAGAGGACTAAATTGATGCAATCAAAAAGTTAGGATCAAATTGACATTTGATGTAAAAGATAAGGGCCAACTAGGTAATTTACCCTATGAAAAAAGGTAAGAAAGTTCTATATAAAGTATATTAAAGAGATTTGGTGGGTTTTTTGACATTTGCACCCACTATAAAACTTTTTCTAGGTTAATTATGATAGAATTTTTGAAAACTTAGATCTTATTGCAATTTTTAAAAAAAATTACGAGTATACCAAAATATAAAAAGGAATGAAAATTATTTTAATTTTATATATGATCTTAATTCTCAAAACATATATATATATATATATATATCTCATATAAGTAAAAAATGAATTAACCCAATATTTTTGAATTGGAGTGTAATTAATTGATTGTTATAATTGAAATGGACCATTAACACTTATATTATGTTTTAATTTTTAATTTAACATAATATATATTTTTTATAGGAATTTAACATAATATTGGTTTAAGTGTTGACACATGTATTTACTACAATATTATATATATATATATATATATAAAAGATAGAAATTCTACTCTAACCTAATCTAAGTGTATATATGTGTGAAGCTCCCTCCTGGAAACTTGAACTTCAACCTTTGCCCCCCACACCCCACAAACACTTATACTACAATATTATTTTTGAATAACTTGTAAAATTTCTCAAGAGAAAACCAATGTTAGAGCAAACACCACATCCCAATAAACTAGTACGGAGTAGTTACACCTTACTATAAAATTAAAAATTAAAAAAAAAAATCATAGCTGAATCATGTTGAAGTTGGCTTCGAAAATCTTTACAGAAATCCTAAATTCTGTAGATTACCATCAAAATTATCTGAAAAAAGTTGGAAGATTCAATAGTAATGCTTATTTAGAGCTACAGTATGAAATTTTGTTGCAGTATAGTATAACAAATAATAATTTTCTTTTTGACAAAATAATATCGTTTATATATTAATTAAGAGTTTGTACCCACTTATTAAAAAAATACTGGCTCATAAGTCATAACTAGGATTCTAGCATTTCCCGTTCTGTGGTGGAGAAAACTAATGAAATTGTATGCAGCTATTCTTTCTATTTAAGGGCAAAAAAGAGAGCAAAGAAGGGTGGGATGTGGTGTCTGCTCTAACATTGTTGATTGGTTTTCTCTCGAGAAATTTTACAAGTTATTCAAAAATAATAAGGTAGTCAATACTTGTCAACACTTAAAACTAATATTATGTTAAATTAGTTTTTATATGCATAAAAACATTCACAGTTAACACACCTACACACACATACATAATATATAACATATAATATATTTCTACCTAGTTAGTAATGGACTGTTCATAGTTATAGTATATTACATAAATGACATATAAATTTGAATTATTTTAGTTACACAAAAAAAAAGGCTCAAAAAAGTAAAATCAATCAAACTCTCTCTTTCTCTAATTTTATATATAAAGTTAAATATATGATTAGAGCTTTTATGATTTATTTAAATTGAACTCCTCCTTTTTTACACAAAGTTGACTCACTTGACACAAAAATTAAAATATTTAAATTAGGTAGGACACATGATGCAAAATTAGACTTTAATTAAATCCAATTTGAAATCTAATTGAATTTTCTCTTAACTTTGGCTTTAATATATATATATATATATATATATAGATTCCTATAAAAAAAAAATATTATGTTAAATTAAAAATTATTATTTACAAATTAATATAAGTGTTAATAATCCATTTCAGTTATAACAATAAATTAATTACACTCCAATTCAAAAATAGTATTTGTGACTTAATCACTTAGTCTTTTAACTGATAAATTGAAAAATATGGAATTTGAAGGAATTGAACAAATTAGAAAATGAAGCTAACTCAGTAAAAATGATTCTTTAACTACTAAAAGTTAGTCAGGATATTCAAGCACAAACGACACGTGGAAGATTTGGAAAACTTGTTATAAGGGGTTTCCAAAGACAAGTCATGCCAATAGAAATAACATACCTGGAGCAACATAGCCGAAAGTGCCAGCAAATGAAGTCTGATATGAAGAGTCAGAACTCAATATCCTAGCTGTCCCAAAGTCAGATATGCATGCTTCATATTCTGAATCTAGTAGAACATTTTTACTTGAAATGTCCCGATGAATTATTGGACATGAACAGTCATGGTGCATATAAAATAAAGCACTTGCCACACCTTTTACAACATTTAGCCTGTAAATCCAATCAAATTTCATGGCTTGTTCATCAACCTTCAATACCTTGTCCAAGCTCCCACCTTCCAAGAACTCATAAACCAATAGCAAGTGTCGCGGATGTGAGCAAAAGCCATGAAGCTGCACAATGTTACGATGTCGTATTTCTGTTAAAGCACGTATCTCACTCTCAAAAGCTTTTAGATTGACAATACTATCATCTGAGAGGGCATTAAGTTTCTTCACAGCAACAACTTGACCTGTTGGTAGCTCAGCTTTATAAACATTTCCATACCCTCCCACTCCAATACAATGTTTGTCATCAAAATCCTCTGTTGCTTCAATAATGTTTTCATACACCATTTTCCCATCATAGCTCCATATTGTGAACAAATTTTGATTTTGTGCTTCTTGTGGCTTGTTTTCTGTTCTCTCCTTTCTTCGGCGAAGAATTGATGTAAAACTAGCAGTCACAAATGCAAGAAATATGGTGCCAAGACAAAGAAATAAAATCAGTTTCACAATTTTATTCCCTCTTTTAATATAATGATTTGCAGAGGGGCAAGCCTTTAAACCAATGGCATTGCCACACAAGCCCTTATTGTTTCTAAATGCTTCTTTAGGTGCCACACGAAATGGTTTAGTATTTGGAATAGGACCCTCCAATTGATTGTTGGACAAATCAACAGATGTCAAGCTTATCAATTGATCAAAAGTAGATGGAATAGAACCAGAAAGACCATTGTGAGAAAGATTCAAAATTTCCAAAGTTTTCAAATCTCCAAGTTGCTGTGGTATGTCTCTTGTAAGATTATTTTGGCTAAGATCAAGATAACGAAGAGAGTGCAAATAGCCAAATTGAAAGGGAATCCCTTCGTTTAAGTAATTGTTGCTCAAATTCAAGTACCACAATTTTTCACAATTCCCCAGTTCCGCAGTAAGGCCACTTAGAGTATTTCTGGCTAAGTTAAGCCCCTCTAAATTGGACAGCATTCCAAAATTATAAGGAATATTTTGGGAAAGTTTGTTGTTGTTTAGATAAAGCTCTACCAAAAAAGTCAACGTTCCCAATTCCTTTGGAATCTCTCCATCTAGATGATTTGAGGAGAGATCAAGGAAATGTAACTGAACTGCTTCTCCAAGCTCAGGAGGTATCCTTCCAGAGATATTATTGTTAGCGACTTTTAGGCTTTTGAGGTTATGACATTGGCCCCAATTTGCTGAAAGTTGGCCATATAAATTATTATAACTCAGATCTATATAATCCAAATTCGGGTATATGCCAAAATCTTCTGCAATATTTCCGGTAAGATGGTTTTGGTCAAGCCTAACTCTAAACAAATTGGTGCAATTTTTTAGGCTTTTTGGGATTGGACCAGTGAAATGATTATCAAAAGCAGATAAGTTTTGAAGCAATCCACCAAGGCATATATTTTCAGGTAAACGACCAGTAAACCGGTTGCTTGATAGTGACAAGAGGTTTAATTGTGTGAGATTGTTCATTTCATTTGGAACGTGCCCGCTAAGATTATTCTCGAGTAGTGCTAACTCAATTAGGAATTGAAGTTTTCCCAATTCTGGAGGAATGGAACCAGACAGTTCATTCTTATGAAGATAGAGATTGGTTAGGCTGCTTAAGTTTCCAAGAGAAGCAGGGATGGCGCCAATGAGATGATTTGATGACAATTCAAGGTCACTGAGAGAACTTAACATTCCTAATTCTTTGGGAATGGAACCAGAAAGTTGGTTTTTATAAAGATGGAGAATGGTTAGGCTGCTTAAGTTTCCAAGAGAAGCTGGAATGATGCCAGTGAGATTGTTTTTTGATAATGATAGACTACGTAGAGAACTTAACATTCCTAATTCTTTGGGAATGGAACCAGAAAGTTGGTTTTTATAAAAATAGAGAATGGTTAGGCTGCTTAAGTTTCCAAGAGAAGCTGGAATGATGCCAGTTAGATTGTTTTTTGATAATGATAGACTACGTAGAGAACTTAACATTCCTAATTCTTTGGGGATGGAACCAAAAAGTTGGTTTTGATAAAGATATAAAATGGTTAGGTTGCTTAAGTTACCAAGAGAAGCAGGAATGACACCAACAAGATTGTTTGATGACAAATCAAGGTTACTGACAGAACTTAGCATTCCTAATTCCTCAGGAATGGAACCAGAAAGTTGGTTCTCAAAAAGATATAAGATGGTCAAGTTGCTTAAGTTCCCAAAAAAAGTAGGGATGGCACCAATGAGATGGTTTGATGACAATTCAAGGTCACTGACAGAATTTAACATTCCTAATTCTTTGGGAATGGAACCAGAAAGTTGGTTTTCATAAAGATAAAGATTGGTTAGGCTGCTTAAGTTTCCAAGAGAAGCTGGAATGATGCCAGTGAGATTGTTTTTTGATAATGATAGACTACGTAGAGAACTTAGCATTCCTAATTCTTTGGGGATGGAACCAAAAAATTGGTTTTGATCAAGATATAAAATGGTTAGGTTGCTTAAGTTTCCAAGAGAAGCAGGAATAGTACTTGTGAGATTGTTTGATGACAAATCAAGCTCAGACAAATAACTTAGCATTCCTAATTCTTGAGGAATGAGTCCAGAAAGTCTATTTTCACCCAAGTTTAGATTTTTGAGAACTTTTAGCTTTCCCAGCTCCTTTGGAATTGATTTGGAAAGCTTATTTGTGGAGAGAGAAAGATTGGTCAAGTAGCTGAAGTTTCTGAAGGAGGAGGGTATAGATCCTGTGAGATTATTTTTGGCTAGGCAAAGGACTCGAAGACTTGTTAATTGGCCTATTTCAGATGGAATGTTCTCACTGAATTGATTAGCAGAAAGATCAAGATAGGAGAGTTTAGAGAGATGATAAATAGATGAGGGGATGGGCCCATAGAGGAAGTTGTAAGAAAGGTTAAGACTAAGTATATTGGAGAAAGATGGGAAGCTGAGATTTTGAAGCTTACCTCTCAACCCATAACTTGAAAGGTTTAGATCAGTGACGCTTCCAAACTCGTCGCAATTTACTCCAGTCCAATTGCAAGTGGTGCTTCCAGCCCAAGAAGACAAGAGAGACTGGCTTTTGATGTCAAGGCTGGTTTTCCATTTTAAAAGAGCCTCCCCTTCATTCAGTTCTTTAGCTACCTTAGCCTTACCATTAGCGTAAGCAGAAGGAGAAACTGAAGAAGCCGAAGGAAGGAATGAGAAAAGCAGTGCAAGGATGGTGAGAACAAGAAGGAAGAACAAGAGTGGAGATGAAATAAGGTGGGTGGAGGGTGGTTTCTTTAACAGGGTTGTCATTATGTTGGCGGGTTACGAAGAAAGGACTGTTACTACAGAGTGCTATGGTTGGAGTAGCGGATATGAATCACATGAAATGGATGGAGAGTTCTTTATAGAAGGCAACGTTGGTTTTATTTAATTATTTTATTTAATTATTTTATTTTATTTTTTAATCAGATGGATAAAAATATTATTGTGTGCAGCACGAGTATTATCCTACTAATTATGCTGCCCTGGTAACGACTAACGTGGTTCTTAAGCTTAAGATAGTGAGGCATTTTCCACTCCTTTGAGAAATTTGTATATTAAATGGACTCTGTTGGACGATCTGATTGAAGCTTTTTCGTCCTAAACTATTTTAGTCATAGTCATTGATCGAGTTAAATTGAACACGGAAGCTTTCTGCATCCATTGACTGATGATCCCGTGTGGGGCCTAGGTAGGATGATCCCAAACAAGTAATTTGTCCGGATTTGACTAAAAAGCACTGTTCAGTGTTTTCAACTTCTGTATCTGTATTCAGAGCGGCTCAACTATTTTAGAGGTCCTAAGTGAAAATAACTAATAATAATTAATAAAGTAAAAACTTGTATTAAAAAATATATATATTATTTTGAGTGGGGATAAATTGGGTGTGGCCCGTGTGAGTGGATTAGGGAGTTTGTAGCTGTGTTGGTGAGAGCCCAAAATTGTTTTTCGCTTTTTTAGATTATAAAATATTATATACTCAACAACTGCACTGTACCTGCATGGGCAGTGCCAAGTCCTGTCATTTTATCAAGTACCTGTGCAGTGTGTATTGTCACCATCCAGTGGCATCGGTACTATGGAGTGTGAGCAGATTGTGCAAGTGGAGCAAACTCAGCGTGTCGTACTTGTCCTGTCAAACAAGTAGATTACAAAATATAACTTAAAATAAATGACTGAGTCTATAGAAAAATATTAAGCGTGTTGTCCTTCTCATATCAATTAAGTAGATTAAAAAATAAAAATGAATGACTAAGATGGTAGAAAAAGATAAAAAATTAAGACTTAGCGTGTTGTCCTTGTCCTATCAATCAAGTAGATTAAAATATATAACTTAAAATGAGTGATTGAGCTTATAGAAAAAAATCGAGAATCAAGATAAAGAAAAGAAAGTAAAGAATATAGATAGAGAGGCAGAGGGATAGAAAGGTGAGAGCATTTCCAGCAGAATTTCTAAATTTTTGTAATATTTGAAGAATAAACAGTAATTTTTACCTTTTAGAGCCTGTTTGATTTGTCATTTCAAAACACAGTATTCAGTGTTTAAATACTGAACACTAGTGTCTAAAATTTGAAACAATATGTTTGGTGACAGAGTTTAAAATAGGGTTGTTTGAAAATGGTTGCTCAAAAACCCATGTTTGAAATATATTTTTTGAAACGTGCTCGGCTGTGATTTTAAACACTGAACAGATGTTTCGGATGGCACAACGGTAATAAAAATTGAACTCAGTTTTGACTGTGCCCGGACCCACTGATCAGTTTTTTTCTAATGTTTGTCTCCTCTCCTCTCTACTCTCATCTCTTCAGTCTTCACGCCCCAAACCCAAATATACAAAGAATGTCACAGTCCGAACTCCATTACTCCTCTCACCCACCTCCATTACTCCTCTGACCCAGCGGCATTCTACCTCACCCCTCACGGATTCGGTGCCATTACTCCTAACAGTAGCTTCATAAACGCGTCAAAATCTCACACACACATCATCACCAATAACCCCTATCAATCACAGTAATCCCTTTCTCCCAATTAATTCCTCACCAACGAAGCTCTGTTGCTAAGGAAAAGGCAAACTCACACAGTCCGAAGGGGTTGGTCAGGTAAAGGTTTTTAATTTTGTTAATTACTTGTTTCAGCTTTCTTTCACATCCCAATCAAGTTCATATCATTTCACATTAATTCATGTTAGGGCTTCTTTTAATCCCATATATTCTTTCAGATGGAAGCCTCACTCCCATCCTCATCCACCTCTCTCGTGCATTACAGAGCATCTGCTTCCTCCTCTCACCGTGTTCCCTTACTGGTACGTCTGTGTAATATATAGTGAATCATGCTTCTAAGTTCTGTTTTAATTTTGTACGTAGCTCATTGAAAAAATCTCTTCATTTTGTGGCTCACTGATGTATGCTTGTTCTGTGTTATGGTTTAATGTTTTCGTTGAAGTAGAAAGGGAGTATGTATAAACGGCCGTGTGAGAGAGAGACTTCAACTATTATATAGGGTTCCCATCCCCTGCAAATGTCTCCAAACATTTTAAAATCCAGTACATGAAAAAAACTTATACAATACACTGTTGGTCTATTTAGTTGCCAAAAAGTGGAAGGAGGGGAAAGAAAGTTTGGATTCCTAAAACTACCATTTTAATCCCAGATAGCTACAAGATCCCTCAAGAAATAAATGAAGCATAAGTCAAATGTGGGTAATCACAAACTGTGAAAAAAACCTGAATATACATAAAATTTTATAAGAACTTATTAAATGGCAGAAAGGATTCTTCATTTTCCTTCCACATACCCATTCTTCTCTTTTACTATTACTTATTTGAATACTTCGTCATATTATTGACAAGCAAGGTTTTAAAGTTATTATCAAAATTTTCTTTTCTTGACATTATAAGTTCATGAAAAAATGAATGTGGTAATTCACAGCTAAGATTTCTATTGGCCTGCTTGAACTTGGTGTTGCTAATGCTGTTAACCTCTTTGGAGGCTCTTGTTGTTTTGAGTGTGGCCTTTTGGCCTGACTGTGTGTTGAGTCTCTTGTTGTTTTGAGTCTAGCCTTTTGGCCGGACTGTGTGTTGTTGTTGATGGTAGTTACAACTTCTTATAAGTTTCTTGATTATTTAAAAAAGAAGTGATTATTACTAAATACAAATCATTTTGAATTATTATTTTTTAAATTTTATATTTAAAAGTTAACATATTAAACAGCGCCCTTTTTTTTTTTTCCTGCTAGTGCAGGTATGAGAGTTGTCTCATATTGAATTGCTAATGTTTCTGTCCTATCTTCAGTTTGCATTGAAAATAGAATGTAGACCACTTTCTTCTTAACTTTTTTAATCAATTCTTATATGGTAGATTGCCATAGTTTTAAACCATAGGTTGATGTTTAAATTAGCAAGTACTGACAATGGACCTTGATAACTCATTTTTATTTGTAAGCTTTATTAGGCTTTGATCATCTTCAATTACAACTTCTCAGATTTACATACAATCTCTGAAACATACTTTTGGTCTCTTCATATATATACGTGTTATCTAAGGTTAAGTTTAATTTCGAACATTACTTAATAGTTCTTTGAAGCTTCACTTCTGTCTATGATAATTGAAAAATAGTATTGTGCATTCCTTGAAAAGATTCAAAGTAGTATAATTGCTTCTTTATGTCATGAACAAAAAAGGCTTCAGCTTTGGTTGATTCTGGGGAAAAATAGCAGTACAACCATCCACTAAAAAGTTAAATATCATTAGTTTTATGGGAACAAAAGTTTGATACATTAAATGACATTGACCTTTCAACATATATTCAACTATAAATTTATAATATACTCCTATGCCTTGATAAATATACAATGCCACTGCAAGTTGAGCTAAAACTGATGTGTATACAATGTGTATCTTTGTATTTTTCCTTTATATGGGGTGAATTTTCTCTTATATGCCTGCTGCTTGGGTCTTTTAGTGAGTAGTAAGTTAAAGATTTTAAATCCATATCATAGAAGACTATTTTTCGAGTCTATGTAAGTATACCAACATTTATTTAGATGGATGATGCCGAGGATAAGAAGTGGCCTAAAGCAGTCGAGAGACATTTCATTGATATCTTGTTAGAAGAGGATGCTAAAGGGAATATGCCCTAAGGCCAGTTCAAGTCTGGAACTTGGACAACAGTTGTGAATGAGTTTAACAAGCGTGCGTCTAAAAGTTACACCAAGGCACAACTTACACAAAAATATCAACGAATGAAATAGAGACACCGCACATTCTCCTAGCTCATCGCACGTATAGGAATGGGATGGGACCCCATTTCAAATATGGTGACGGCCAGTGAGGATGCTTGGGCTGTTACATTTGCGGTAAGTCCTTAAATCTGACTTAAATATCAAAAATATAAAAAATATGAGGTTTATTGGGTTATGAGTATATTAATAAATAGTGGCTTTAAATAGTTTTTTTGTAGCATTTTCTCATGATGATACTTTTAGGAATGGAATAAAATCTGACTTATATATGGGGTTTACTGTGGGTTTAATGGGGTTTAATGTGACTTATAAAATCTGACTTATATCTTTGACTTATATTCTTTTATTTATATTATTCATCTACCAAATTACTCAATGTCTACAATTTCCTAAAAACCCTTTTTGGCTTTTTGAAATTTGGAATAAAGAGTGTTGTTATACGGTTATTAAAATTAGCCATCTACTTTGCATTGTGTTTTATATCAATAAAACATCTAACCCAATATATATGGTTGTTAATAGGTCAATCATAAATTCAGGGAGTTCAAGAAAAAAGGGATGAGACACTATGAGCTGGTGGGCACGCTTTTCAATTCAAACACAGCCACGGGTTTCCTCCAAATGTCATCTGCCCAACCAGCTCCCAATAGTGATGAAGAGAGAGAACTTGATGCAGCCTTCCTATCTGAGGGGGTACATGTCAATGTCAGCATTGATGGTTTGGATGACGTGGAGGAGTTGCCCACACCGAGTGAAGCCCAAAGCCGGAGGCAAGTTGAAAAGCGGTCAGCTGAACCGTCTCATTCAAGTGGAAAAAGGAAGAAAGGGCACTCCCTTGAATCCATGACTGAGGCAATATGGGATTTTACTGACATGAGGAACCGTCAGGGGAAAAAGTTCATCGACACTGGAGACTCTGCTGTGGGGGCTGTAACTCTTTTGAACCAGCACATCGATGTGGATCATGTCACATATTGCAAGGTCGTGCAGGAGCTTCATAACGCCAAGAGTAGAGCCGCTTTTTTCGCTATGACGGTTGATAGAAGAAGAGCCTGGATTGAGTTTATTGGGGGTGGATTGCAGTAGTGGTGGTTGTGGTTGATAGCCTAGGAAGTTAACTGATGATGTGCGCTGTGTAGACAGCCTAGGAAGTTAATTAGTACTCTTAGTTTGCTTTAATGTGAATAGGCAAAGTTTGTATTATGTTAATACTATGAACAATGTTTGCATTATGCCTTCCTTTATTATGTTAACTTCCTTGGGACATCTATGGTATTTATGTAAGAAATATGTTTTGTGGTTGTCGTGTCTTCTATGAATTTCTAACTTTGGTGACATATATATATATATATATATATTTATATTTAAAAAGTAAGCTAATGCATTCAATTTTGCAAATTTCTTTTTTGTGTCACATATCTGCTTCATACGTTGTCAGTTATTTTAAGAATGTAGTATTTTATTGAGCATACAAATGACATTGGCTAGAATGAGTATTTGGCTCATCCTTTCTCTTTTGTTAGTTATTTGTAGTTTTGCTAGAATTAGTTTGAAAGCAGCACATGAATTGTCTGCAAAATTCGTATACAACACTGCCTAAAAGGATTGTAATTTCTATGAAATCCGCAGGTATCAGAGAGCCACGCCTGTTATAATTGATCCAGGTCTATATAGCTTGCATAAATCAGGTGTATTTTGGGTCTCAGAGCAAAGGAGTGTACCATCTGCATATAGGGTATTTACAGGTGAGGATTTTTGTTTATTGCCTCTCATTACTAAATCTTCATGCCTCCACAACCAGCTTTAGCTTTCAGGTATTCCTTTTTATAAATCTTTGTTTCATTCTTTGTTAATTATGATTTGATTTTGCTGGAAGTATCAGTTTCTTGGTTGAAAAATTTTAGATTTAGCTCTTGTTTAGTGCTCTAGGGCATTAAACATTCATAGGAAATGATTTCTTTTCTAGTAATTAGAAGGATGTACTGAAGTTTGCTGCAGACCCCTGGAAACTGATGTTCATTAATTTCCTATTCTTTTCCTTTCTTCTTCTTTGCATGCATTTCTGGGTGAATAATAGCTTCCATTTGATTTGAATCTGTCTTTTTTTTTTTTTGGGTTATTTCAATTTCTTCTTTTTGTTCTTCCTTTTTCTATTTGATAAATTTTTCTGGTTAGTTTCTCATCAACAAAATAATAATAATAATAATTGTGGTCTGTCATAATATCTTTCTGAGGAATTAATCAGAGTTATAAAATTATGAATTCTAATATGTCTATTATCTTGTCAATATATTTGTCATGCCTTACCCATGAGGTTGTTGGTTTTTTTAAAATCTGGCAACACTTTGTTACAGGAATACACGTTCTAGCCAAATTTGAACGTGTTTTCCTATAACGATTTTGACGTAGAGAAATATTTTCACACATTGTTACGTCTTATATTGCTTTAGAAAAAAGATACTAGTGACTTTTGGCCTCTATTGGGTCAGCATTAATACGCTTCCCATGCGCTTTAGTGTTTCTGTTTGTTTTTTCTTTCTTAATTATAGAAAATGTTAGCTAATCGGTTTAAATGTCATTAAGCTAGTTGATTCTCAAGCCTACTGCTCTTGATTCAAGAGAAGTGGGCTTGAGATTCAGCAGAATACATACTGCAGAGCCAGAACTGCCAAACAATAAACTATGTTTTGTTTTTTTTTTTTTTCTTTCTTGTGTTAAAGACTATGTTTTGATTTAGTTTTGGAAAAGTAGTTGTGTATTGGTTTCGGGAAAGCAAGGATTTTGGTGTTGGTTGGTGTTGCTTTAAGCCAATGACTATGGAGTCTTGATAATTGGCTGACGTTTTTATTTGTTTGATTGTTTGAGATATGGGATGGTATGGTGGTGGGTTGTTGGCTTGCACTGCACTACAGAACATGGGGATTGATTTGATTGGGATAGTAGTAATGGGGAGGAATGGGTTTGGTTTTGGTGCTTTGGTTTCATAGTAATTGTTTTTATTCATGATGTGGAGGACTAGAGGTGGTGGTGTAGCTTGGAAAGGAAAAGAATTTTCCTTTTCAGTCTTTGGTGCTTTGAAGCGAAGCATCTAGTTTGAGCTAATTCTTTAGGTGAGAAAAAAAACAAAAGACATTAAACTCCAGAAAAAGAAAGAGGGGAAAGAGAAAAGTATCTATGTTGTTTGTAATGACCAAATTTATAATTTATCTAATATAAATGTTATTTTCATTTCTCATAAAGAATGGCCCTTGTGGAACTCATCTGCATGGGACCCTCATGTGTGATGTGTCATTAGAATTTTGTTTGTTTAGATCATAGAAGCATGATGATAAATATCTATTGATTGCTACATTGAAGCATGGTGTTCAAACCTCACAGGTTTCAAGTTTTGAATAAAATATATATGATGTATAAATAATTGGTAGATAATATTTAACTGTTACATGCTCTAAAAGCAGTTTAATGATATTTTGCACACACTCTCACAATCGGCTTTTCTTCTTGAGTTTTTGAAAAGGAATTAATGAATGTGAGTCAAATTATGAGCAATAATGAAGGTACATAATTATTTTTAGGAATATCAAAGTTAGTAATGAATGAGAATTGAATTGATGGCATAGGATAGGGTAAATGCCAACATCTTGGGTAAAAGCTAGTGAACATACCATAGGACAGGGTACCTTACTTGGCTGCATTTCCATGATTGCAGGGAAAACTTCAAAATGTACATTAATGACCACTTGGCAAATAAAACCCTACAAATAAAAAAGAGAGTGGCAGCAATTGAATATGAGTGAAAGTCATAGCTAAATATTAGATTGGTATATTTTCACCTCATATTGATCATTCAATATTTCACTTTGAGATTCTTTCACCCATGTAAAACGCAAGGGCAATGCAGTAGCTGATAAATTAAGTAAATGAGCGAAGATCTTTCTCCAACCTTCAAATTTGGTTAGAAGACATCCATTGTGATGCTGCCAATCTTGTAATGTTTGATAGAAGTTTCTATTAATTCAATAAAGGACTAGTCTTATTTCTCAACAAAAAAAAAAAAAAAAATCCATTTCGAGATTTTTTTTTTTGAGAAATTAAAAAAAATTATTACAAAAAATCAATACATTTTATGCTTTTTAAAAGGTTAAGGAGGAAGTCAGGTGAACTCATACTTAATCTTGTCTATAGTAACTTGTCAATTCTATCCATAGAGGATTCCATGTATAGTAGTCAATTACTGTGGAGGCTCCTTCAACTAATTAAGCCATAACAAACTAATGGAATCCATTTACTTTTTTGAAAAGGTAATACTATTTTGTTCATATGTTGTATTTGAGTATAAGCCAATAATAATAATAATAATAATAATATCATTGTGAAGAAAATATATTAAATGGAATCATTTTAAATTTTTGGAATTTTTTAAAAAACTAAACCAAAGATAATATGTAAAATTATCAATGTCATAATAATCTCTTAGAAATATTTCTTTGCTATTCCTTAAATTAGGTCTTCTTGTGTTTGACAAACCATATTTGTCCTGAAGTCCTAAAGGTTTAATATTTTTTGGATTATATGGTGAGATCAATTGATCAAACACTTGCCTTCAAGGTTGGCCACATATCCACTTGATGGACTTAGATATTTTTGCCATTAGAAAGGGGTTAACTCACAATTTTTATTTTATTAAAATATTAACATCATTAAAAGAAAAGAAAAGAAAAAAAAAATCATAGTGTACTCTATGAAGTAAAGCAATTTGTCTTGGAGGTATTGATTAGGAAGGATTGGAATCTTAGAGTTCGTTTGCTTCCCTTAAACAAATGAAACTAAGCTATTTGATTGGGATACAAAATGACACAACGCAATCACTTTGTGGGACAGACCAACTAGAATCCAATTAGATTTAACATATAAGTATCCCAAATTGCAAGTAACCCCTTCATCTTTCCAACATAATGACATTTATTTATTTATTATATATATAACTCAACATAATATACATACATCCTATCTTAGGGGTGAGTGGCCCCAATGATAAAAGACATATGTATAGACAGTCAAAATAGGAGGCCCCACTAAGGAGATTTGGTTTTTCTTGTAATCAATAAACACTTCTTTAGGGTATCATTTTCTCTTTTCCATCATAAAACACACTCAATTCGTAAGAGAGTGTATATAGGGCACTTATTTGGGAGCATAGGTGCTCTTAAGAGGATTCCTTTGTATTTGTTTGAGTGTACCACTTGTATAAACCTAATGTAGGGTAAATATTTTGTTCAATGTTTAGTAAGTCCAGAATGTAGAATTAGCGAAGGCGCCTGCATTTTTTTAGGCTGCAAGGTTCATGTGATTGTAGGATCTACCATTAAAAATTCCTTGAGAAGCAGGTTTCTATACATACAGCAATGTAGATATATATACATAAAGCGATATATATATATATATATATGTACTTCTTTATAGTGGCTGATGTGAACTTAATGGCTGCCCACAGGTGTGATTCAGTTATGGCCGACACCGATTCAGATCGTGATTCAGGCATGGCTGAGTCCGATTCAGATGAATACGATAGTGAGGTGGAGCTCGAGATTGCCACAACCTACGTTCAGCTGTGTATAGAGTACGTGCAAAAGTATTACATGAAGCGACCTATGTGCACTAGTATCCTGAGTGGGAGGTCATATGTGATTGAAGTACTAGAAGGAAATCCCCAAGTGTGTTATGACATATTCCGCATGGAGAAGACCATTTTTAGACACTTGTGTAATGAGTTGAAGTGGCTGCACCTATTAGAGGAGGACACTGGTTGGGTTTCAGTTGAGGAGTCCGTTGGGACAGTGCTATTTATTGTCGGACACAACGCTAACTACCGGGTAACTGCCAACCGCTTCGAACATTCTCTCGAGACCATTCAAAGGCGGTTCCAGCGTACCTTGCGTGCTATCCATGCTTTGGGACGTATCATCATCCGGCCCGACGTTGATGCAGCTGAGCTCCCTCAATCACTTCGAGGGAATGGGAAATATTATCCATGGTTTGAGGTATGCTTTGATTTTTCTTTTTTTAGTTCTTAGCTAAATTATCCTTGTGATGAAATTCAATTGTGAAAGATCTCTAATAGAGAATAGAAAGAAAACAATATGAAGTATGAAAGAATTCTGAAGTTGACAAATATTAAATAAACTAGACAAGTTAACATATCAAAGTTGATGTAGACAACCTTGAGTACGCAGACCATTGAAAAAATTCCAATGTCAAATGCAAGTACTACGTCCAACCGTGACTATTGGTTATATGAATTGTTCAAAATGTTCCAATATCTCTAGCTACGTACCTAGGTGGTTGGACAGAACTGTTCAGCCTGTAATAATTGGATACATATATTTTTGTACTAGCAAACTTCACTTTGGTGAATTTCATATTGTTCACACTATATTGCACATAAGTTTAATTTATTAATTACAGCTACCTATTTTTTTAACAGAAATGTGTGGGGGCTATCGATGGGACGCACATAAGTGCTTCTGCCCCATTCGATAGGACCACCGCATTTAGAGATAGACGGAGTGATATCACCTAAAACGTGATGTGTGCATGCAACTTTGACATGCGGTTTATGTATGTGCATTCGGGATGGGAAGGGAGTGCAAATGATCCACGAGTCATGCAGGACGCACTTGGATATGCTAAGAATGAGTTCCCTTGGCCGCCTAGAGGTAAAAAAAAAAAAAAAAAAAATTACCACATTTAAAATTCGATTTGGTCATTGTTGCATCTGACTTTGCATTTCCAAAGTATTTTGTAGCATAGTACAGATGTGAAAAACTATTCAAAATGGGATTATGGAGTAGTAGAATGAAATTCTTGTCTATGATAATTCTCAAAAAGGGTGTGAATTTTTGTGGGTTGTGTGGTTTATATGTCATATTTTTTTAAATCTCATGTCACATATTTTATTCATGAATGTCTTTTTATGGGTTTGTTTAGATTTAGATATTTACGTTAGTTCACTTAGAAATCCAAACTGAGGTCAATGAGTTTGTAACTACTTTATATTTTGTCCTTTCTATAAAAAAAAAAAAAATACCTTGTATACACTGCACTTGATTGGTAGCTAGGTAATTTTATTATATCTAAACTAATTCACTCAATACATGAACTGCGTGATTCACATTTAGCACTCTATATCATGGATAAAAGGCCGTGTAAAAGTTTGTCATCTCACTAGGAAAATTTGCTTTCGTGGAGTAGTAAGTTAAAGTCAGTCACTGCATGGTCACTCATTGTTTAAGCTGACATCAAAAAACTTTAGTGCATGCTTCGTATACATACATGTATAGATACACTTTGGTAGTAAGGAACTAGCAAGAATAGTTGTGTTGTGTTGGGTAGCATTAATTGGCAATGGTTATCACTCGTATTGCAGGATCGTACTACCTCGTTGACTCAGGGTACGCAATAGGCAGTGCATTCCTCCCCCCACACAAGTCCACACGCTACCATGCCCAAGAGTTTCGGGGTGCGAACCGGCAGCCTAGTACCCCACAAGAGTTGTTCAATTATAGGCATTCCTTATTGCGGATGGTGATTGAACGATGCTTTGGTGTCTTGAAGGCGAGGTTCCCGATCTTGACTGGAATGCACTCCTTCTCTATCTCTAGACAACGGCTGATTGTGATTGCTTGCTGTGCACTGCACAACTTTATTCACATGTATAACCGGGCGGATGAAATCTTCCATGTGTAGGAAGGATCATTTGTGCGTAACAGCGACGCAAACCTAGCAGGAGCTGCACGCGTAGGCAGTGGGGGCATTGAAGAAGCTTTTAATTCTCAGGCACAACGAGCAATGTCGGCGTATCGTGATGTGTTAACTGCTGCTATGTGGGCAGATTACATTGTTCAATGATTGAGCTTTTTGGGAATAGATTGTAAATGTGGATGACATGGAACTTTGTATAAGTTTAGATGAAGATTACTGTGTTTTGTTTTTTTATAGGTTTGTATAACGGGGTAGTGAGCCTCTTTATTTTGGACTGCAGGGGCTCTTATTGTTATTTATGGTGAACTTAATGGCTGCCCATGAAGCTGGATGATATCGTTGTGATCCATTGTAAACAGGACTTTTTCATTGACAGGGCTGATCCTAGATAATGTCCTTGGGGCTTTCTTGTATCTGGCCCTGGTCAATTTGGTTTGATTTGGTGATAAGTTCTTGTTTTCAAAAGGGAAATGTTGTCGCTTTTTTCTATGTACTTATTTATTATGTAATTGAGTTGTAACTTATACAAGGATTGTAATTTTCAGCATGACTCATTGTGAGGGTTTCAGACTTTTTACAATGCTTGCCCCTTTTTTTGTCTTGGTGTCTTGTTTTTATTGGTATTTTTATATGTAAAATTATTTTATTAAAAATTTTAGAATATGTTGATTTAAAAACTACACTATGATTCATAGAACCATGCCACCAACCTTTAGATTATAAGAGTAGTCAATTTTTCGCTTATTAAGAAAGTGTGGTCAATTGTAAAAAATTTTAATACTTGTTTTTTTTATATAACTTTAACAGTTTACATGAGACATGAATTTATCGATATGTTGATAAATAACATCTGATTAATACATAGTTTGGCTTGCAAGTTAGGAACAAAAAAAAAATGTGATCTAATAATAAAATTTCAAAATATTAATCTAATAAAAAAATGTGGCGAGGTGTATCACAAAAAGTTTTTATTAAGGCTCCATTCGATTCACATATTTGAGTAACAATGTTGGATTTTATATGTGCATGTTTAACTTATAGTTGAACACTAATTGTATATGCAAGTGATGAATATATTTAAAAGCAGTCTCATATACCAAATCTTGTTCGTTCGTACTCAACAAATTCTATCAAAAGGATACTGTTAACAACCTTTGGTGGCATATTTGAATAAGTCTTAAAAAAAAAAAAAAAAAGATACGTACTATTATCATCCAACAAGGATAAGGTACAAATAAACACCCAAGTTAAGCGTAAGTGGATATAGAGGCAATATCTTGACAATGAACGGCCTATATTCAAATATATATATACTTACTATCATCAATAATAACTTTGTCAAATAATTACTATCATCAATATTCTAAAATTGTAACTTATGATTCTCCTATCTTCCAATAAATTATCAGTACTATAAAAGTACCATTAAGCCAATAACATACTATTGTAAGAGTCAAGAGTCAGCCCGATACATATTATATACACTAGCAAAATGGATGACTCAAGATTGTCTAAAAATATTACATAGCGCATCAAGTTCAAAAGGAGTTAGTAGTACATAATAAGATAATATGGTTACATAGTAGGAATGAACACATCATCATAACAGTTTGGTTTACACCATCGTCATAGTTAGCAGTAGTGCAAGCGCGGTGCAAAACAAACACCAAGCAATGAACCTAATCTTCACCATTTTCTTTGGCTGATCTAAGGGGTGGACCTTGTCATGTATGACCCTCAATTCCTCTCGCAATACACATAGCTCTCTTGTAGTTGCTGGAAATCCTCCACATATGACAATGGCATCTTCAAGGGAATACACCATTGAAAAAACCGACATGCGTCCTTTGGGCAACATTGGAAAAGCCTGTAGCGGTTCTCATTTCGCTTATCCGAAATCTTCACACTTGCTTTCAAGCCACAAAAACAGTTGCAATTTCGGAATCGAAGGCCATCATCAATATCGTCATGCATTGTGTCTGACATCTGCAAGAAGAATCCACAAACCTACTCACTTACACATTACAAAACGTAATCAACACTATTAAACAACCATTTGAACATGCTATTGATTCGTGCAACAAAAACTATAGTAACATATCCAAGCAGCCCAATTGAGGAATCCATGTCGTTACTACTGATTAGCCCGATTTTTTTTGTTTCTTAATAAACATTGTAGCTAAGACCTAATTGAACCCATTCTACATTTTAGCACCTTTTATATATATATATATATATATATAGATATAGCTCACAAGAAGGTTTTTTTTTTTTTTTTTTTTTTTGCTAATCAACAACATTATCATTCAACAAGCAAAACAAAGGCTGTCAGCCTTACAAGTATCAGCAATCACTGCTAGGATACAATACATATTGAAACAACATGCTCCACAACATCTAAATGCATACTTTGCAGCCACATGGGCAGCAGTATTGCAACATCTCCTAACCCAACTAAACTTACAATTCAAAAAGAGTTTACGCAGATCAAGTATATTACTAATAGTAGTAGCAATGGACCAATCAGGCTGCATTGCCTGTGTGGTTAGGGGATCAAAACAGGACTTAGCATCAGCTCACAGGAAGGTTATTCAAAGAGATTCCCTTATTATACACACCTGACTCGGGAATGTGGGGGCAACTAAGAATTAAGATGGATATAATTACATTGCTGAACTTGCAATAATCCAATCAGCAATGACCTAGCCACACTCCATAAATTATGCTTCGATAGTTAGAAGCCTTTACTTGCCATTTACCATGACATCACAATTTGTTTGAAATAGCTCTCCATCGATAACCTCTTGATATGTTCTTAAAAGGAGGCAATCGATAAACAAGGTATGCATAAGAAATCTCCTAAAAAACTATTGCTCTAATACTTTGGCAAACAGAAGCTATTATGGCTACAAAATTTCAAAATTTTTCTTAGAAAACCACTGTTCACAGAACCCAAATAGAGAAAACCGACAGTACTCAAACCTCACAAAACCTTTGTTTTGCTCACTATAATTGAGGAACACATTATATCCATCATATCCAAATTGAATTCAACAAAATTCAATCAAACCTGTCACAAATTCATGAGTAATTAAACTACACCCAATTAACTAAAACTAACAGTACAAATTCACAAATGAAACTAATAATCAGCTACGGAGAATTTCATATTAGCTTAAAAATCACACTTAAAAGACCCTCAAATTTCAAACAGCAAGTAAGTAATATTGGAGTTTGGTTGCTGTGAAGCCCTAGGAAAAACCACAACAAATTATTAATATATAGAGTTCTCAGATTTGTTAGAATTTTTTTTTTTTTTGTTTAATCTTCCGACGCTTTCTCGGCAACCAAACAGAGTGTTAAGAAAAATGAAAAATCGACTGGGTTGTAAATCAAAAATTGTTTCAACAGCAAAAGATTTTGAGAAAACCCTTCTACATTTCGAGAATGTATGGCGTGTATATTTGGATTGTAAATCAAATATTGTCTCAATAGTAAACAAAGAACTGGAAAAATGGGTTTTCCCGATTGCTGAGGAAAAATGGGTTTTCTTGATTGGTGAGGAAAAACAAGAAAAAAAATACAAAAAACAAAAAAAAGTGAGACATCTGAGTGAAGAAGGAAATGTTCACTCTTTAGACAAAAACCCATTGACAAGCAAGGTGAAAGTGAGATTCGAACCTGGATCTTGGAGTGATGGGTAGGCAGCGACAAAAGCTGGATCTCGGGCTGGATCTTGGAATGTTGACGGTGGAGATGAGATACGACGACCGTGAAGCCCAGCTGTGGATGTTCTGAGGCGTAGATGGAGATGAGGAGTGTAGGGGTTTGTTTTCTGCTGAGGGAATAGAAGGGATAGTGGAAAGAGACAGCAATGAATGGAGTATTCTCTCTCATGATTTAAAAATGGTTATTTCGTACAATGCTCAGCTTTTTTTACAAAATTAAACACACATTCCAAACACATTTTTTTATGTTTTTTGAACACTGAAAACACATTATTTAAACCATGATACTAAACACATTTTTTTGTTTTATAAACACTAAAAACACGTATTTCAACAACACTTTTTAAACCACAATTTTCACATCTTTTTAAACAACAATTTTTGAAAACTAGGACCAAACGGACTCTTAGCTATTCACTTTTTCAAATACACTTTCAATGGATTCTCTATCCCATTTTCTATCTCATTTAAATATTATTTCTTCATTCATTATTTATTCTTTTTTTAACAACTACACATCTTCCAATATTTTTTTATTCAACACCTAATTATTATAATAGGAAAAGTGCATTTGAAGAGTGAACAGTAGCTCGTCAAACTTGATGAGCTACTATTCATGAGCCAAAAAAAATCTAGGAATAGAGAGTCCATTGGAGAGCTTTTTTTAGGTTTCACTCTCTATTATAAAGGGAATTTTGGATTTACATAGACCATTGGAGATACTCTGAGGGATTTTTTCTTTTGATTTATAAATTTATAAGCTCTATTTTAGTATATTTCAAGATAATTATGTTGTATTATTAATAAATTTGTCTAGTATTAATTTTGATTTTAGCATATTTTAAGAATGAGTTAATGAATTTGTCTCTTAAAATTTAATTTTGTTAACTGAAGTTTGGCTATTTTTGTTTTTTCCCTATTTAATCTTCTGCATTTTACGATACAATGAGAATTTTTTTAATGCATTTTACTGACCAATTAAAGGACTAAAATATTTTTTTATAATTAAAATATATAGATAAATATTTTACACACACACACACACACACATATATATATATTTATATATATATTTTTTTTCAAGTGGGGACCTTCTTTTATTTGGGGGTCTTAGGCAATTTCATCAATTGTATTTATTGTTCAGCCGACCCTATCTGTATGGCCCGTTTATTTGGTTTAGAGTTTTTATACGTTGTTAGTTTATTTATAGGCCTCGTCAATGGGCCAGGCTGGCCCGTTTTTACTCGGCCCATGGGTCTAATGGACTAGGCTTAACGGGTTGTTGACTAGTCAATGGGCTGGGTCGGGTCGGGTCAGGCTGGATTGGAAAAACCCTAGCCCATGGCCCTACCCATGGGCAATGCCCATTTGGGCTTTAGCGGGTTTGGCTAGTGAGGTGGGTTTAATGGGCTACCCATGGGCATTTTTAACAGGTCGCCAATGGGCTTATAAAAATTTAACCAAAAAAATTATAATTATATATTATTACAAACTATCAAATTGAAAAATTAAATCTACTAAAAAGATTCTATTAAAAAAAAAAAAAAAAACTAAGACATACCTCTTAAAAAGGTACTAAAATAAGACATGGCTCTAGCCATGTCTTCAATCCAACCAGGAATAATTGAAGTCCAGACCTGGTCCTTAGCAGATTGTTTTGCAAGTTGAATTATTTAGACCTCTATATACTCAAATTTTTTAACCTAATTAATTAATCAAGTTGTTACTTAGATTTATTATTCAGATCTAGGTTAAACAAAAGCAATCATATCACTAAGTGCGAAAAAGTAAAGAAGACAAACGAAATGATGACCCAATAAAACCAATGAAATAGTCCAGTTTCCAGGTAAAAAAATCCAAGAATGGTTTAACTCAAACAATCCTCAAGGCAACAATCCATGAACTCTTTTATCTGAATTTGTTGAACACAAACACCCACGTTTATGACTTTGAGATCACACTCAAAACTTTAGATCATTAACAATAATTGATCTTGTAGTAGCAACTTTAGATCTACTAGTTCTAATGGTATGAAAATGATTTCCGATAGTGACATTTAATGGAGAAGGCACAACACCTTTTAGATCTCAAAAGAGCATCACCAGAGTCTCTTCAAAACGTGCCTTAAGGTTTCCTTAAAATATTAGAAGAATTAGATTTGAAACCCTAATCACTTAATGGGCTTAATGAACTGATGGGTTTTACTCAAATTTTGTAGGAGCCATAACTCGATCAGTTGAATCTTCTTCTCGATCGGTCGAACCTAGCATGTTTCAAATTTCCCGAAGCAACTTCCTTATTCTTGTATTCTGACTTGCAGTATCTTGAGTATTGTCTAATCATATCCATAGACTTAGGAATCTATATCTAAACAAGTTTGTGTTCACGGTTTGCCAATTGTTCTAAACTTTTAAAACCTAACAATCTCCCCCTTTTGGCAATCCATGACAAAACTTACATACAAAATGAAATGCTCAAATACAAGAACAATCCAATTACAATAAAATGTCCAAATACATCACAAATCCCAATCTAAGACTCCTAACCTAGAAGTTGCAAGAAAATGCAAAAGGTCTTGATTGAAATGTACCTGTCTTTCTTGAAACACTTAAAAGAGCATATCAACGCATGTGTGGAAATAAATACAGATAAATAATAAATAACAAATATGCAATAACATTAAATAAAAAGCATGCAAACTAACTCTCCAACTGAGTTAGGTACATTAAAAGGAAAAAAAAACTTTTATTTTCTCCCTCTTTCAAAATCAATTTCATCTCCCCCTAAATAAAAACAATTAAAAACATTTTCAACATGATTCTCAAATTTCATCTATTTTTCCCCCTTTTTGTCATGTATTGACTAAGACAACCCAATCAGAAGCTAGACAGTAAACTTACACAACAGAGGGTAAGAGAAAATAGAGAATCAAGGGAACACAAAAGAATTATTTTTTATAAAAAAAATTAGGCAACTCACCCTATGAAGAGCAACAATTCCTCCTATGAACAGCACATGTTGTAAAAATAACTTTAATTCTTCCACCTATAAAAATATAGGAAAAACAAAACAAGTTTTGGAAAAAGTAGTTTTGGGGAAAATTTAGGAGATGGGGAAAAATAAAGCAACACAAACCAAACCTAAAAAATAAGTTGAGAGTACACATGAATACAAATATTCTCTCTTTCAATACATGCAAACTTGACGCTATGTGACCCATAAATAGATGCATGCAAAACACTTCCAAGCATAATCAATTTAGACTATACAATATAAATCTCAATGATATAAACACCAGCATGCACTATGTTTTCATGTGTCAAGGTGTGTTGAAAACTCAAATCAACCACATGAGTAGAGAAAATATTTGCACATTTATTATCCACCATATCTCTTAAGAAAATATTCTCAATTTTTAGCAATTCACACATCAAGAAAAATAACATATACTAAAATGTATAGAATTCAAAAATTAATCAATTAATTTTTAAATCAAGTTGAGTACCCAATTTAACAAAGTGTATACGTGTTGTGTGTGAAAACAAACTATAAGAGATATGACTACAAAAATGCAAGATAGATAAAGAAAACAATGCAATGCATATCCTAATCTATATGTGCAATGCATGTGCATCCTATCGCAAATGATGCATGAAAAAACTAATCGGTCAAGAATTTTAAAATTAAAAATTTTCCAGTTTCGATCAATTGAACATCAACCAAGCATCGATCGAGTCAGGCAGAGAGTTTCGAACACAAAAGCTAGTAGTTTCGATTGAAGGGGAGATCTTCAATCGATCGAAGCAGTGAAAAATTTTAAAACTTAAAAATCTTGAAATTTTATACAGAAAAACAACTTAAAAAGTAGTTTTTAATACTCAATGCAGATGCACGTGATCTAGAAAAGTTTTTAAAAAAATTTACCTCTTAAATGCAAATATCAAAACTAATCAAGAAGTTAAAATCACATAATTAAAACTTCTAACATATTTTTTTTTAAACTCCCAACCAAAACAAAAATTTGCATGTACACATTATATCATATGCAATTAAAGATGGCTGATTTAGACAACACACACATTTTCATGTACATGATTTAGCAACAATTTGCGTGTAGTGTGTGCAACTAGTAAGTGTACAAAACATAAAATAGCTTATATGTAGATAATATTCAAGCAAATTTTCTACATTATCAATCACATTGGTTTGAAAGTGATTATCACCTAAAGAGTTATATCATATTACTCCCACATCTTCTAAAAAATACGCTTACAATCATGTAAAAGCATTTTGATTCTTTTTGCTTTTTGCTTTTTCTTTTTGTTTTTTGTTTTTTTTTTTTTTTGGGTTAATTTTTCAATTTGAGCACAATCAAAGATATCATGCATGGGCATATAGGAGATAGAAAAGAAAATACCCTTGTTACATTTTTTTTTTATTCTTTTTTTAAAACACTTCAGTTTATCTTACTGTGCAAATGCTACACTTTGCCGAGCATGGCTTTTATAATTTGTATACATGTGTTTATGATTGACGAATAACAGTGGTAAGATAGTTATTTATGCATTTCTCCTAGGATTTTCTAGACCTTACGATCAAAATATATGACATCAAAATCAAGATCGTTTGTTTAAACACTATAAACAAATCACACAATGAAGCATATAGTAGCACATACTAGTAGGGTGCAAAATCAAAGCTTATCAAAGCTAAATAAGGTACACAATCATGAATGCAAATTTCATTGGCCAACCTTAATTACACACTAAACGGTGTGCAATACCCAAAAAAAAAAAAAAAATCTTTTTATGTTTTTAAATTATGATCAAAAATAAAAAAGCACACATTATGCTAAATGAATAAAATGCAACAACAATGCATGACGATGCTCAACTAAGCTATAGAGGGTACATAAACAAAAAATATCAATTTTTAATTAACCCATGAGTACATGTACAATCTAGTACATACTTACACAAAATTAGAAATTGCTTATGCACTCAGTTATGCAACACATACTCTCCAAGTTTCTCCACAATATCAAGCATGTTTTAAGTCAAGAGAGAGATATTATAATTTATGTAATTCTTAGGAAAAATAAAACAAGACACAAAATAAAACATTATTGTAACTATCAATTATAAAATATAGAATAAAATTTTTTAATTTAGAGTATATAGTAAATTATATATATACACTTTTTTTTTGCTAAACTATAGTAAATTATATATAAATTATCAGTAGAGAGCGCTATTTTTTTTTTTTTTAATAAGAAACTTAGAAATTCATTATGAAGAAGATAAAGCTAATACATCTTGAAATAAAGTTGATTCAATGATAGTAGGATTTTCCTCTATCCATGTAACATAACCATCAATGTTCTTAGCATATTGTGCTAAGAGATGTGCTAGACGATTCCCTTGTCTTTTAACATGTATTACCTTTGTGTCTCTGAAATCGTTCATCTGAAGTTGAATGCCATCAATGATGTTGCTTATAGTTGCTAGAGCTTCACTAGTCCTGTTCAAGGCTTCAGCTACAATCAAGGAGTCACACTCAAACATTACCTCACGAACTCCCACGTCCCATGCAAAAATCACCCACTCCTCCATTTCCTTTGCTTCGCTTTCCAACAAACCCAGTGGGCAAGGTATCTTCATGCTCATGGCTGTCATGACCCTCCTTGCACTATCCCTGTTAACTATTCCAACTCCAGAGCAATGGGTTGTGGAGAACGTAGCACCATCGACATTAAGCTTGTACCATGGGGGAGCTGGAGGAATTCACGTTATGAGGAGTCCAAATTTTCTATCTCATTCTTCATACTCCACAAATAAAAACATGCTATATGTCCATCTATTTTATTAAGTGCTAAATTTATGCCTTATATTATTTCAATTACCTAAATATGATGAGTTATTTATTTATTTATTTTAGGAAATTGAAATAATAAAATGAATAAATATAGCATTTAATAAAATATATGGATATATAACATGTTTATTTATTTTAGGAAATTGAAATAATAGAAGGCATAAATATATCATTTAATAAAATATATGGATATATAACATATTTTTATTTATGAAGTATATAATGAAATAGGAAGAACGGGACAAAAGATTTAGACTCCGTTATGAGTGCTGTTTTTTTTTTTTTTTTTTATAACTGATTAGAACGTTATGAGCGCTGTTTGTAGTGAACAGTGATGTTCATTTCTCACTAAATTGACATAAAAGAATTTGATTTACTAAATTGTAGCATTACTAAAAATCTTTCCGTGCATCACGGTAGCAACAAGTTAATAATTATTCAATAATCATAGCCCGTATAACCCGCTAGGCCCGCTTGTCACCTTGTAGGGTTATTGAAAATTAAAACAACTAGGCTTGTCACGTTAGGCTTTAGAGTTTTATTGAGAATTAAAATAGTGATAGTGATCGAATATATTAATTGGTGGTCTCGTATGGAAAAATCATCAGTTGCTACTAGAAGTCAAGGTCGTTGCTCCTAGAAGTCAAGGTCCTTTAATTTTATTCAAGCAAAAATAAAGGTCCATTGATTTTTCATTAGAGACAATCTTATTGCTGGCGAGTGGCGACTTGTCAAGGAAGGGTAACCTCACAAGCAAAACACGCCTAGCCCCAAGCATGGGTTAGCTCTAATAAACTTCAAGTCAAGATCCTGAAACTGTCAAATAATTATTGCGTGTCTGTATTTGCTCTCTGGAATATTTCTTGATTTATCAGTCCCATCAATTCCCAACCAAAGGGGCAAACAGACTACTTTTCTATTGCATGGATACCTTTGCATAGACTAACTCCAGTGAATTCGGGCTTCTGAAATATTAATTTAAAAAAAATATATGTTAACCAAGGTTTCCCATAAAATTTTACTTTTTTGGGTAAATAAAAAAGGAAAAAGCGTAAAAGGGGAGGATGACAACCCCCATGCGCTCAGGACAACATATATGGAGATGAGCACTAATACAGTCACTAGTGGAGATTAAGGAGACTCAAACCCAAGACCTAAGTATATATTATAGGCCGAAGGCCTTGCCACTAGACTACCTATCGTATGCATATATATTATTCACATCCATGATTTACATTCTACCTCTATCTAAAGCTGGAACTTTTGCTGTGGTTTTAGTTTACACGTTTTAAATCCAGTTGTTTCTAGTACTACCGTAAAAAACATGTTTGGAATTAATTGGATTTGTGTTAGTCCATTTATCATATGGAACTAGCTTGGGTCTAGTACTCTTATGCACTAAACCCAATTCCTAGGTTGATGAGGAGGAAAGATACTTTTAGGACCCCATATGAAGAGTAGAGGACCAAGACAACTCCAAAATGTGGCTTGATTGAAAGGAAACTAAGCCTGTGACATTTTGCTTAGACCCCACACCTCAATAAGAAATGACAACTTGAGCCGACCAACATCTCCTTAGGAGAGAAGATGACAGGACTTAACGACTTTTTCCCCCTAGTCACTAGAGTTGTAAATGACTAAGCTCAAGTTCAACTTGGGAAAAACTTGTTTATATTCATTTATAATATTGTGTTCATGAACAGGCTTGTAAATATGAGGGTTCTATTTAATTATGGATAATATTATACTTTTGTATTTGTGGGTGGGTTGAGAGGGATGAGCCCATTCCTTGGATGGCCGAGAGGGGCAAGCCCATTTCCTGAACAAATGGGGGCCCCTTATCAGGACAACGCTAGCCTAAAGCAGGCTCGTGTCAATTGAGAGTATAAGGAAACGTCTCGAGTAAAAAACCTTATCTCAATGAGATTCCTACCAGAATTCATATTGTTAAAGTTTAGACCCCTAGAAAAAACAGTTTGCTTAACCTAATTTATTAGTCAAGTTGTTACTTAAGTTAATTATTTAGATTTAGGTTAAACAATCATCGCATGAAATAACACACAACAGAAAAGTAAATAATACAAGATGTGATAACCTAGGAAAACCAATGAAACAACTTGTTTCAAGGTTAAAAACTTAGGGGGAACTATCCCAAGAGAACAATCCACTATATCAAGTTGATATTTACAATCAAGAATATCAATTCATAGTAAATCTAACATAGTTACCAAACTGGGCTCTAAACCCCTCAAACTTCCTTGATTTTGATCTTGTTCTCACATGAACCACCTGCTCATACTTTGATTTTTAGTACGCTTGATAGTTGAAGGCTTGGTGACAACTTTACTCCACCGGTACTAGCAATATGGATTTGATCTCTGGTAGGTGCTTGTAAAGTTAGAAGGTTACAGAACCTCACAGATCTTACAAGATTAACTCTCAAGACTTAAAAAATGTGTATTAGGATTTTGCTTTTATACCTATTATACCTAGCAATGTTGGACTCAAACCCTAAACATTTCATGGGCTGTTGGGCCTTATTTAAAATTTTGCAAATTCACAGCTCAATCAATTAAAGGTCTCTCTCGATCAATAGAGCTTGACAGTTTTCGAATTCTCTTTTCTGCAACTTGTACATTCTTGAATCTTGACTTGTATCAACTTGAGCAATGTCTAAAACACTTCAAAGACTCTAAGATCTTATAGTAGACTTTTTTTTTCCTTGATTTGCCAACATACAACATATTTAGAACCTAAATATTTAATACTAAATATTTAGAACCTAACATTTACGGGCCGAGAGCTCGAGATAGTGCCCTAGGAGAATCCGCCCTAGGTAAAACATTTTAGTCATGATTTTACTATATATATAGGAAAAATAATAAGTTAATCAAGTAGCTCATGACATGAACAAGCTTGACCTTGCTTAAAAAGAAAATGAACCAAACTTGAACATATAATCTTGTTTGGTGATGAGCTTGAGCTAGCTCATCTTCGAAAAAAAAAATTAAATGAACAAGCTTAAACTTTTAATACTCTACTCATTTACAACCTTACCAGTTCACGTAAGTTAGCCAATCGAGAAGGTATCCACTAGAAGTACCTAGCTCAGGGCTTATCCCTGATAAGATAATGAGATAATGTAAGATTTTGTACAAAGTACAAACACTCATTCCCTCTTATCATCTCTACATGTATTTCAACCAAAACTATCAATCATATTAAATATTGTGTGATAGATGTAACTATGTGACCCAAAAATGGTGGAAATGTTTCATTTTTCAACCACCACTCCTCGAACTCCCTAACGAGGCATGGGGATGTTTAACCTAATCTCCGAAATCATATGAAGGATAAAATCCCCATTGTACCCTATAAATACCTAAACATGATTCTAGCAAAGGTAGGGGTGTGTATAAATCAGGTTGAGAAGATTTTTCGACCCAACCCATTATGGTGGGTTAAAAAAAATCCAATCCAACCCAACCCAACCCAACTTATCACAAGGGTTCAACCCAACTCAACTTAATGGATCGGGTTGGGTCGGGTTGAACCCATGGATTTGACAATTTTTTTTTTTTTATAACTATTATTATTAAATTGAGCAAAAAAAAATATCCAACTTGTCATCTGAGTTAATAAACAAAATATACATGAATTAGTATTCCAACTCAATTATAAACAAAATATATCTAACCAAGTTGATAAACAAAATATACATGAAGTAGTATCCCAGATCAGTTATTAATAGTAACATAGACTTGATTGATCACTACATTTCTATCCGTATATTTTTCATTTTTTGTTCTAATTTTTTATATGAAAGCAACAGTAATAATTTTGTTTAAACTTAAAAATTGGTTTACATTTCTTGTCACTAGGAAATACAAGGTGGAGTTCCTTTTGTCCATCACTTCATTTTCTTTCAGACTTGCACTATAAAATCCATTCAAAGTTCGTTTGGATTCTATGTGGTTTTTGACAACTAAAGTGTTTATTAAAAGATATAATTTTAGGTAAATTTAATGTGAAGTGTATGACAAAAAACTAAAAATTAATTTAATTTCAAAAAATATATATAGAATTAAAAAAAAAAAAAAAAAAAAAAAAACCGTATGATATCTGTTTCCTCTGCAAGTAGTTATTTTGCTACATCGAAAGAGAATTTATCCATTCAATAACGCTCTAAACACCATGCAGTAAATGGTCAAAAAGTATCATAGACGTTCCCTGAGCAAGTAGTTCTTTCGCTATATTGATAAAGACACAGTTATCATTTCCCACATCCTGCATTAATTATTCCAAGCTCGCTCGCAAATTCCACAGCTTGACGAAGACCAAGAGACCCAACTCCGTTCTATCTTTGCCACACATAATGCCATCACACATAGCTCTCATACACAACCCAACCTATCAGCGTCTGTAATAATGGTCAAAGAGTATCATAGACGTTCCCTAAGCAAGTACTCCAGTTCTTTCGCTATATTGATAAAGACACAGTTATCATTTCCCACATCCTGCATTAATTATTCCAAGCTCGCTCGCAAATTCCACAGCTTGACGAAGACCAAGAGACCCAACTCCGTTCTATCTTTGCCACACATAATGCCATCACACATAGCTCTCATACACAACCCAACCTATCAGCATTTGTAATAATCACCCTATCCCCACTTTCATCGCTCTACAGCTAGTCAAGTTCAATGAGCTGTCCTAATGTTATTGATGGCGATGTCTTTCACTAGTAATTGGTCATATTTGCGTGAACATGCATCATATGGTTGCTTTATTTATTATTAAATGTGCCACAGCATGTAAACCCCGATAGTAGTAGTTGGGATTGCAATCTTCCTTAAAGTCTTGTCCCTCAGGCAAACCTCCCACAGTATCAAATTATCAATTGGTATGTTAACGAACAAACTTTACCGTTTGGAATAACATAACTGTCCTTACATCACAAGTTGAGAGGTATAGCATCTTAGCTCGTGGGTGACCCTCAGTCAATCCTTGTCCCGAATGTAGTGGCCCGATTAGAACCTAGCAGCCACCCCTAAGATACCCGGTCCTTGTAATGTTGCGTCTCATAGTTGCTTTTGTTTCATTTTGGTTGTACTTGTTTCTTTTGTTTGGAACTTGCTTCCAACGGATAAATGAAAGCCCAACACTTGAAAAAAAAAAAAAAAAAAAAAAAAAAAAAAGCAAAACAAAAATTTTAATTCAAAAACCGATCAGTATTCATCTATGTTGCACGGACACGGACACGAACATGGACATGACATGGACACGGACACGGGGATACGGAAATTTTTGAAAAATAAAGACACGACACGGTAGAGACACGGCGTTTAAATGATTAATTAAATTTTATATTTAGGCATATTTTTTAATATTTTTAGACAAAATACGTTTATGTTTAGAATTTAAATTATATAAGAACTACAAATAAGTAAACTAACGCCCAAAGTAGTACAATAATACACAAAATCTTCAAGCACTTTCAGTATTCATTTTAGTAAAATCAACTACAATATTTAACTTTAATAAATAAATAAAACTATAGTAGGACACACAAAAACAAATTTATAAGTTATAACTAATAAAATTAAAAAAAAAAAAAAAAAAAAAAAAAAGGGACAGAGGGCACATAGGCCATAGCAACATTTAAAAAAAAAAAAAAAAAACTCGTTATAAATAAGTGAGTAACAGTACATTCAAATTAATATCAAAAAGAAAGAAAGAAGAAAAAAAAATAGAGAGAGAATAGAGAAGAGAATCAAGAGATCGGTCCACGCCGAGAGAGAGAGAGATCGGAAGGGACAGAGGACAGAGGGCACGGAGTCGACGTCAGAGCTCGCTGATCGGCCGATCTAACTCCGGCGAGGGACAAAGGGCAACGGCAGCGACAGAGGGAGGGTGGGTTGAGAAGAACCTGAGATGTGGTTTCAACTTTCAGTCTATGAGACTCTAAACTTGCTTTATTATTTTAGGGTTATCACAAAATCAATGGTATTGGTAAGTTTACCGGTCAAAATCTGTGATTTTTTTTTTCACTACTAGCATGTCGGATGTGTCGGAACCGCATCGGCGCCATGTCGGAGCCGTGTTGGAGAAGCGAAAAAAAAAAAAAAAAAAAAAAGGGACACCATCGGACACTAGAATCTGGCGCGTCGTCCCCGTTCCGGTGTCCGACACGTGTCGAACGCGAACACGACACCAAAAATGGTGTGTCTGTGCAACCTAGCTATTCATGAGATGAAGCAGCACAACTCACTATTCTACGGTGGTCAAATTGCGGGCTCGTAAGCGGGATTGTTGGGTGCTCATTAATTACGACTGCCCTAAAAACATGCTTGCATGGCACAATGTCAAATGCCTAAAAAAAACTTGAGTGTTTATCTCTTATTAGAGCACTAGTAATAGTGGTCTAAATAACTATATAACTATTTTTAGCACCACTAATCTTTAAAATGCATACTACAACAATGGTGCTATAACTAAATGGTTGTGCACAAGCTAAAAATAATAATAATATTTTATTAAACCCCCCACACACATATTTATGGCCGCCGACCCATCTCTTGAGAAAGCAAACCACACACACATAAAGAGAGAGAGAGAGAGAGAGAAAGAGAGTGGTTTACGAGGTCTGAAAGCAAAACCTGGAAAATAATTCCAAAGACAATCACAAAGAATCGACTATGGAAGCAAGAGCAGTTCTTCCACCACAACATTACTTTTTTTAAGATTGGGTTTTGTATATTATCAAAAACAAAAACAAAAACAAAAACAAAAAAGATTGAGTTTTGCAACTAGGAGGTTTTTTTTTTTTTTTTTTTTTTTTTTGTCGGTGTTATTTGTTTCTTCAAACTAATGGGTTAGGGTGCTTCATAGACATTTGGAGGCTTGGATCCATTGATTTTCATTTGGAGGCTTTGTGGTTTTCTTTAATTTTTAATTGATGGACTGTGGATCCTTGTAATCCAACCCTTTCTATTGGTTTTGATCAAGTGAGCAGGGAAGTGTAGGGAATTTCATCAAAAATCCCAACCTGTGAAAAACAAAAAAAATAGAGAAAAACACACGCCAAAGAAAGCAATCACATGTACAAGACAATATTTATATGGTTCGGCAATTTCCCTACGTCTATGGCGTTGCAGGGATTTCACTATTATCAGGGAAAAGTACAAAGTGCAGCTACAATTTTTCTCTCTCACAAAACACAACAACAACACCCACAATAAAACCCTAATCACCAAAGTCGGTTTCTATATACAAAATGGTTTCTATATACCCCCAAGAAGCTTGTCCATGAGCGCTCCAACTTAGGCCCAGTAAATCTCCCATTAAAAACCACGCAATATTATTCAAATCAAGTCGAGTCATCAAACTGAATTAAACAAAACTAGACTCCACAAAACCCAATAGAAAGTTCATGTAGATATGATTGTTACATTCTTTCTTCATATTATTGAAATTTGGATTTTTGGCAATGATTGTGCCATTAATCGGTTTGTGGTGTTTTTTTTTTTTTTTTTTTTTTTTTTTTTTTTTTTTTTTGTAGTGGAATGTATTATTTTATTGTGACTATGGATGCTCTTACCATTTTGTTTTGAGATGAAATGGTATATCTTATGTTACATTTCTTAATCCATTATCCTCTGTATATTACAATCGATGGGTTTTATTGTTGGCGGTTCAATTCACTGAACCAATAATATATAGCTTTTTTTTTTTTTTTTGAAAAGGAATAATATATAGCTATAACTGAAGTTACTGAACCATATATTAACTTTCCCCGATATAAGATATGATTGAGAAACGTGGTTCTAAGTATTTTCTTATATTTCATTTTATTTTTTAACAAAAAGAGATTCAAACAATATACCAAAACTTTTGTGCATGAGTATCCTTTCTGTATTCCAATTATAAGATATAATGAATTACAGATACATGGACTAAATTATTGCATTTAACTTCAAAAATTCTTATGAAAGTGTTGTTTAACAGTGACATTCATTTTCTAACCTTTTTTTTTTTTAGAAAGATTCATTTTCTAACTAAACTGACATAAAAGCATTTAATATAAAATTATAGTGTTACTAAAAATTTTTCCATGCATCCAAGCATTAACAACTAGATAATAATAGTTCATTTTCTGTTTAAAAAAAAGATAATAATAGTTCAGCAACCGCAGCCCATATAATAATTGCTAGGCTTGTCAAGTTAGGTGTTAATTGAAAATTAAAATTCTAATAGTGACCAATGAGATTAATTGGTGCTCTCATATTGCTACTTGATAGAACTTAGAAGTCAAGGCCCTTTGATTATTTTTTGGTGAAGACAATTTATTAGTGGAGAATTGTCAAGGAAGGGGAGCCAGCCATGAAATGCAAGTGCATTGAATACCAAACATGCCTTACCCCAAAAGTGGGTGAGTTGTTATAAACTTCAAGTCAACATCATACAACTTTCAAATAAGAGTTTTAGAATCACAATTTTCTAGTCATATATTTTGTCACAATTCATATCTAGTTAATTGTGAGTGATTGTTTACCACTTTTACATAGATTCACCATTTTTATTCGATACTCACAATTAGTCACATCAAAATTATATCAAAAAATTTTCCCATTTTAACTGTGCGTTTGTGTTTGCTTTCTGGTTTCTCTTTCTTTTCTTTTCTTTTTTTGTCAATATATCCCTACCAATGAGTGTGGACACAATAGATGGGAGTCGCCACCTAGTTTTTGTAATGGTCTATGAACCATATATATAGCATCCACTCAAGGAAGGATCTTTTGATCTTACTACTAGAGATATGGGTTCGAAGTTAAGGCATGGTTTTAGGAAGGTGTTAGGCACCTAAAACCGCCCAACCCTAAGGTTGGCTTCCCTTCATTGTGTCTTATATCTTAACCCTATTGAAGGCACACTCAATATTGTTATTCTAGACTCACGCACACACTAGCATACATCTAAACACACAACATGGAATCAATCATCCCTAACCATACATCTATCAAAACCTAACATTCATCTAATCATGCATATCATCCACCAAACATTCATCTAGCATAACATCTCATATCAAAGCATGAACCCTAGCTAGCATGGCAAAACATGTCAACTCATAAATCCTAACATTCATCTAGCATCATATCCATCCAAGGCAGCAAGCATACATGTAACATGTTAAGGCAGAAACATAAACATGGCGACATCAAAGAATCATATTGAAGGCATCAAGAACATATTATCCAACCAAGCATGTTCATACCAATCATCAAAGCAAAATCATATGCATGTTCATGTGGATGCATAACTTACCTCACTTACCTCGCTGCATCACAACACCTATGGCATCAATGTATGAACATGTGAATGAGTGTTCATAGCATTTAACAAAGAAATGAAAACAAACCCTATTTTAAACATGTGAAAGGCAAATAAACAAGCAAACATGTGAAACAGAGATTCAAACTTATATACATATAAAAGATGAACAAAACAGAAGCTTAACATGTGAGACAAACAGAGAAAACAAAATAGAAACTTGATTTAGGGTTTTTGGACAGGTTCATGCGTACACATGAATAAGCCTACGTACACATAATTTGGCCTACATGCGCATGCTAAATTATGCATACGCGGGTTCAGCCTAGAAACCTTAGCCAAGAACACAGTAACACAGAAAACAGAGTAGAACTTCAAAACAAAAAATCTAACAATCTAACATGCTATAAAACGTAAAAACTACATAGACTTGACTAAACAAACATATTAAAACACATAAAAGCAAATATTTAATGCAACAGAAAGATTAAGTCAAAAAAATAAAAAGACAAGAAAAGAAAGAGTACCTAAAAAAAAAGCCCTTCCAGCTTGATTTTTAACCATTCCTCTCAGTCAAATCTATTCATAAATCAATAAAAATGCAATTAATAATCTTAAAATTCAAAGATCAAGGCCAGAAAAGACCCTAACCAAATAAAATTGACTTGAGAATGCTTTGTGAAAAACTCTCTCTTTAATTCATTATATCTAGTGAATCTTAGTGTTTTCCCTTGAGACTTCTGTGTGTTTTGAAAATGTACTTGTATGGGTATTTATATTGTGAAAATGAGGGTTTGGAATGGCTCCCAAACGATGTGGGATTCATTCCAAATCTTAGTCTTTAATTTAGAAAACTTGTCTTTCATAGGTTTCTGAAACCCTACTTGCGTGCACAGGCTTATGCCTACGTACACTAGCTTTAAGGCTACGTACGAAGTTCATGCCTGCGTATGCAAGTCGAGAGTTTTCCTTGGCCTTTATTTTCCAAAATATATTTTTTGCTCATTAAGAAGTTATATTTTCCATTTTAATATGTCTCAAGTCAATTTGTAATCTGATTGGGCCTAAACTAACTTTAGGTCTTAGAATTTTGGCATCATTGGGAAACGGGGGCCCAAGTCATAAGGGGTACAAAATGCGATGTCTACAATGAGTCTAGATCTTTATTGCATGGATCGTTTTGCATAGACTGACTCCAGTCAATTCGAGCTTCTGAATTCTATCTCCCTTTCGAAAAAAAACAAAACAAAAACAAAAACCATTGTGCTTCTAAATTACTTAGTCAAAAAAAAAAAGGCCTCAAAACACAGAATTTTCATGGAACAAGAATTCTATAAAATTAACATCTTATTAACTTGTTTTATTTATTGCTAAATGTGCCAGCTTTGTTTATTGCTAAATGTGCGACAGCATGTAAACCTTGATAGTATTAGTTTGGGATCGCACCATCGTGCACCCTTAGTACGGTGGTCAATCCACAAGTAAAAATGCTTATGGGGTATGGGGAGCAAGGGTTGGGATTCAAGTCTCCTGGAGAAAGCTTCACACACATAGATACTTAGATTAAGTTAGAGTAGAATTTCTCTCTTGTATTAAAAATAAATAAATAAATAAATAAAAGATTTAGGATCACGATCTTCCTTAAAGTCTTGTCCTTCAGGCAAACCTACCACCTCATAACCCAATATCAATTAGTATGTTAATGAACAAACTTTATAGTTTGGAATAACACGGCGTTCCTTTTACCGTTTGGAATAACACGGCGTTCCTTACATTACAAGTTTAGAAGTATAGCGTCTTAGCTCGGGGGTGACCCTTAGTCAATCCTTGTCCCAAATGTACATAGTTGCCCAATTAGAACCTAGCCACCCCTAGGATACCTGGTCCTTGTAATGTTGCATCTCATAATACTCAAGACGGAGCTAGAACTTTGAGTTTGGGGGGGGGGGGGGGGGGGAAGGAGCTTTACTGTTGGCTGTGTGTAACGGTTTCAACTTTTGACTCTACTATTACTTTACTGCTAAGGGTTTTTTTTTTTTTTTTTTTGTTGGCAAGAACAAAATTATTTTTGTTTAGAATTTTTTAAAGGGTAGGGTTGTTTATTTTGGATAAAATTAGTTGATTCAGCTTAATTTTTTTTAGTTTTACTATTGGTAATTTTTGTTGTTGACTTAATATTTTTTTTTGGGTTTGTATATTTTGTTTTAGATTTTAGATCTATAAATTTTTTTATGGTCACTAAAATGAGGAAAATGCTAGAATTACAATTTTTTTTTTTTAATAAATTGCTAATGTAATGAGTGGTTATTAGTAAGAAAAAAATTGATGTAAGTGGTGGGCTCATATGCGAACCAATAAGAATTTGCTATCAAAACAATTTGTAAAAAGAGGTTTGTGAGTATAGCATTACTCTTAAAAATATCAATGATATTGTTTGAGGGGAGCAAAATATAATTTTATAAAACAAAATTGCTAAAATTAGTACACATATATAATAAAACTTTAAAAAAAAAATAAAAATTAGGGGGGGCAAGTCCAACAGTGGCTTCATCCCTGCCAATACTTGATCGATCCATTAAAAAAAAAAAGCAAAACAAAAACTTTAATCCAAAAAAAATTATTTAAAAAAGAAAAATGGAGGTGAAGTGGCACATCTCACTATTCTACGATAAGGGGGGGATTGTTGGGGGATCACAATTTAAGCTTCTTACAACTGTCCTAAAAACAGGCTTGTATGCATACAATGTTGAATAGATGAATACCATAAAAAACTTGAGTGCGTATCCTTATTACCATTTGGTTTTGAGACGAAGTGGTATATCTCATGTTCCGACAACTCTTAATCCATTATCCTCTGTATGTTACCATTGATGGGTTTTATTGTTGGCGGTTCACTGACCCAATAATATACAGCTCTATGTGTGTGTACTGTGTACCAAGTTGTTGCGTTAACTGAACACTATGGTATTTTTTTTTTTTTTTTTTTGGAGAAACCAGTAAGTGAATTTTATTAAACTAAATCAAGATTGAATACATCATCCAAATCCAAGGGTAGTTCTTCCACCCATACATCAGTATCTGCAGATACAACTGCTCATCTAGCTAAGGCGTGTGCCAAATTGTTGCCCTCTCTTCTTACATGTTGGAAGCTACACATCCTTAAAGAGGAACTCAAACTCCATATTTCCTCAATGATATGACCAAACAGAGTATGACAAGGCTCCTTTGTGTTAATAGCTTTTATTATCCGTAAACAATCACCTTCAAATATTACTTCGAATAAACATAATTCCTTCGCAAAAGCCACAGCCCGAGATGCCGCAAGTGCCTCTGCATGTTCTATTGATTGAGGCAAAGCTATTTTCTGACTCAGAGCACCAATAACGCTTCCATTATAGTCTCTAATCACTACTCCAATACCTGCCTTGTTACTGCTATCAAAGAGAGCTGCATCGAAATTGGCTTTGTAAACATCCTGTGGAGGCTTTATCCATCGCACCTGGGGACGTTGCACTGCTGGCCTAGGGGGTTGTTTGTGTATGTCAAAGAACTCTACCACTAATTCCTTCGCTTTTCTGCTGATTTCATGTAGAGGCCATGATTGTTGTTGCACCCGAATCTTATTCCGCCGCTGCCATAAACTCCAGGCTATGGTTGAAAACAGAGCAACTGTGAAAGCTGATTCGTAAACAAGCACCGCCTCAAGTAGATCAAAAAAGGACCGATACCCAGTCTGGTACAATCGAGAGAAGCTAGGGACGAACATCCGTACAGCCTTGGCTTGGTCGCACAGCCATAACACGTGCATGACCGATTCTTGCTGCCCCTCGCACAGTGAACACGTTTCGTCTAAAGCGATTTTCCGTCGAGCTAGATTTTGTTTTGAAGGTAGAGAGTCCCTTACTATGGTATTCAAGCACCGTCTAAACACTATGGTATTAACTTTCCCCAGATATAAGATATGATTGAAAAACCAAAGTTCTAAGTATTTTCTTATATCTCATTTTATTTTTTAACAAAAAGAGATTCAAACAATATGTTACAAAAAATTTTAAGCATGAGTATCCTTTCTGTCTTTCAATTATAAGATATAATGAATTACACAGATACATAGACTCTTTGGACACTGATTAAATTATTGCTTTTAACTTCAAAAATTCTTATGAAAGTGTTGTTAACAATAACATTCATTTTCTAACTGAATTGACATAAAAGCATTTAATATAAAATTATAGTGTTACTAAAAAATTTTCCATGCATCCAAGCATTAACAACTAGATAATAGTAGTTCAGCAACCGCAGCCCGTAGAATTGCTAGGCTTGTCATGTTAGGGGTTAGTTGAAAATTAAAATTCTAAAAGTGACCGATAAGATTAATTGGTGCTCTCGTATTGCAAATCTCCAGCTGCCACTTGATAGAATTTAAAAGTCAAGGCCCTAAGATTATTTTTTGGTGAAGACAATTTATTAGTGGAGACTTGTCAAGGAAGGGGAGCCAGCCATGAAATGCAAGTGCATTGTATACCAAACACGCCTTACCCCAACGGTGGGTGAGCTCTTATAAACGTCAAGTCAAGATCGTACAACTTTCAAATAAAAGTTTTAAAATCACAATTTTCTAATCAAAAATTTTATCACAATTCATAGGTGACTAATTGTGAGTGATTATTTACTAATTTCACATAAATTTACTATTTTTCTTCAATACTCACAATTAGTCATGTCAATAAAATTTCCCATTTTAATTGCGCATTTGTGTTTGCTTTCTAGTTTCTTGTTTTTTTTTGTTTTTTTTTTTTTTGTGTGTCATTATTTCCCTATCAATCTGACTGGATTTTTATTGCATGGATCCTTTTGCATAGACTTGACTGCAGTCAATTCGGGCTTCTGAATTCTATTTACTCTTCAAAAAAAACCCCATCGGGCTCCTGAATTACTTAGTCAAAAGAAAAAAAGCGGCCCAAAACACAGAAAAGATTGTTAGCCAAGGTTTCCCACAACTTTTTGCTATGTTAGTGGTTTTCTCTCTGGCCTGCTCTCTGACAGTCACGCTTGGGCCTTACGAACTTGATACCAATAAAAAGCACCACTTTGAGCTAACTGGGCTCGACCTCTGGCAATGTAAAATAAACTATCCTAACAAGAGCATTCATATCGGCTTGTACTAGAAATTGTGTATATTGACACTATTATTTAGTTTTTTTTTTCTTTTATATATTAAAAAAAAAAAAAGGTAAATGGTAGTCATTGCCCGTAAAGATAAACAATTTTAAAAAATTAATATTTTAATAAGATATAGTGTAAAATAAATAATTTAAATGAAGATATTTTGAAAAATAAACAGTAAAATAGGAAAAAATGTTATCTAGTTTTTTTACTGCTATAGGTGGTAATAAAATAGCTTTTTAACTATTTTCCACCTTAAACTCCAATTTAGTGCCTAACATTAATGGAACAAAGGCAAAAAATTTTGCCTTCTTCTGGTGGTATTTTGGTTAACGGCAAAAATAAGATCATTTATGTAAGTTGTGTTGTGAAATTATATATTAAAATAAATAAAATTGCTTTGATGTTTTAAATACTAAAATTTTTAGCTCCAGGCTCGTAAAAAACCCTCCAAAAAGACAATAACCATAGTCATAGAGCTAAGTGGGCTAGAATTGAATTGAGCTGTAGCAAATAGCAATGGCGGTGGTTTCACTCTCATCATCGTCTCCAATTCTCTCACCACTACTCTTCACAAACCCTGCTGCCTCGTCATCATCTTCATCTCATTCGAATCTTCCTCTCTTCGCAGCGACCAATCGGCCACGTCCACCTTCTATCGTCTTCTCCTACAGTAATCTTCACCATCGACTCAAATTTATGCGTTTTAGTTTTTTTTTTTTTTTTTTTGGATTTTGTGCTTAATGCTATATTGTTTTCAGAATCGAGGAGTGATTTGAGTAGCGAGGACAAGAAGATTTTGCTCGAGCGTTATGGTCTCGATCCTCACGACCTCTTATTTGAACCTCCTCCTCCTCCTAAGGTTCTCTCTCTCTCTCTTTTCGGATTCTGTTTGGTTGCTGAGAAATTTGAGAATATGAAGATATAAATTGTTGTGCATTTTATGCTGTTTTGGTTTATTGTGAAAATAAGAGACTTGCCATTAAAGCTAAGCCAAGTGATTGTACTAATTGTAGTTGGTTGAACTTAATTTTTATTTTTTTGGTTCAAATTCTGTTTGGTAGCTGAGAAAACTGAGAAAAAGGATGAGAATTGAAGATATAAATGTTTGTGCATTTTTATGTTCTTTTGGTTTTTTTGTGAAAATGAGAGACTTGCCTGTAGCTAAGCTTTTAGTTGGCTGGATTTTCTTTTTGTTCAATGATTAATTGGGAAAACAAAAATACTTCATAGTTTTAAAACTTTGACTGGTTTCAATTTTTTTTTTTTTTTTTTTTGGTTTTTAAATTCTGGTATGGAATTTGATTTTTTAGAGTAAGAGAACAAAGGAGGTGCAAAAGAGAGGAAGAGGAAAGGAAGTTCAACCACCAGAGGAGCCTAAGCCGCCAAGGACTACCCATAAATTGCTTCAGGTATTCCTTTTTTCCAATTTCGTTCTTATGAGGGTTAATTTTAGCTGTCTACCTAAATTTAAACTATAGGGTCATTTGCAATGTACGGCTTAAACTATAAATTTTTGCAATCGACACCGTAGTTTGTGATTAATTTGTAGTGTTTGTCTCACCATCTAAATTTAGTGGCCTGGTTCGGTGATGGGATGCGCTAATGTGTCAATATTTTTTTTATTGTTTAGTTGTTGTTGGTGGTGGTTCTTAAACCCACGACCTCACCCTCCACTTTGCTCTTACAATTATAGGAGGTTCCATTTGAGATAGAACTAAACTCTATGGTTAATTTTAGGTGGCTGGAATGTATTGGCTCATTAATTTGTTAATTTTAATACAGATTTTGGATGGTGGGGTGGACATTGCAAATTAATCTTGAATTAGAGTATTGATTGCAAAAATTTGTAGTTTAGGGTGGTTAAATACAGAGGCCTGGTCCAAATTAGTACCTGTTAAGTAATGTTGGGTTGGAATGTCTAGTGCAAGCAATGTCATGAAGAATTGCTTGTCTGAAAAGAAAGGGATTGCTGGGAAGTCTGTTATTAATGTGCCCACCAGTTATGTCATTTTAGAAAGTTCTTCATTTTATATGTATGTGAATCTAGAAAGAATTAGTTTGCATTCTTTGCTTATTCAATGTTGGATGTACTGATGTTTTAAAAGTGGCTACTAAAACAATGTTCGGTTTGTAGGATTCAGAATTTTATGTGTCTTTAGACTTAAAAGTTTTGCTAATGTACGATCAGTAGGAAAAAAAAAAAACCTTCAGAACTGCCAGTGTTTCATCCTCAAATAACTTGAATTTTTGAATCAGTTTACTTGTTTAGCCAGACTTTTTCCTCTCCAAAACATTGCTTAAGTAGGAGAAAGTCTTTTCAAAATGTGTTGTGCAATAACACTCACGCATTTTAACTTAGAAAATAGTTATATAAATAAATTGACAAGCATGTGCACAAATCTGCACACACAAATAACACAAGAATTTATGGAATTTGGCAAATTGCCTACATCCATGGACAGTGACAAGGAGAAAGTTTCAGCACTCACTGGAGAAAAAAAAAATTAACTATATATTTGATATTCAATAGTTACAATGGGAGGGGGGATTTTCTTTTTTTGGTAAACGGGGAGATTTGAACCCTAAGTCTTTTCATTGGAAATATCAGGAGGTGCCTATTGAGTAATTTCAGCTTAATGGTGCAAAAGGGTTTTGGCACATTTTTGTTGCCACACAAGGAAAGGTAATTGAAGATGAATCACAAATCAAGCCAATATTCGCATAAGGCTAGCCAACATAATCAAGATCCCACAAAGGTGGAATTTGTGCAACCTTTTTAAAATTTAATCCATGTAATTAACATGATGTTAGGATGCAAATAGATTTGGTATGGCTTCATTTTCCTTCACATAGTTTGTGAAGTTTCAAGATCCTCACTGCTAATGGGCCTTTGCTACAGTCAAGGCCAGCCCATTCCAGAATATAAGAATTACCAAATTGCCCTTATTCTAGTAAAACTTAAATTAAAACTAAACCAGCAACTTTCTAACCTAAAAAACTTAATACTAAGACTCAATAATAACTAAAGTTACCTATGAAAGGTGCTAAATATTTAATTTCGTTTTTCGTTGAATTCCTCTTTACTGTCTGCATCATATGGCTTGATGAGATGCTTGCTGCCACTTCCAGTGGCCCATTAATTGTAGATTGAAAACTTATATGGGGCAATACACTTTCTATTGGACACTAACATGCTTTGTGTCTTATTCTCGGCAGTCTGAGGTTTCCTCTGTTTAAGCAATCTTAAATGTATTGACCATCATAGGTTCTTGGAGGAAAGGCTCGAAGAAAGAAGTTGCTGTCACCAAAGGGTATGGATGTACGCCCAATGATGGTAGTTGTGAAAGGTGCAGCCTTTGATATATTGCAGGTATAGTTTAATCTTAGCTTTAAATGCTGTTTTATTTTATTTTATTTTTAAAGAAAATTTAAGATTTCTGATCGTATTAAGTTTTTTGATGTCCAACACTAGTCATCAACTAGATGAAAAAAATACTTGTCAACACTTTTGTGCTTGTCAGAATAACTTTTTCTACATTTTTTAGGCAGCCTGTGGCTGTCCTGCATCTTTAAGGCCTGGCCGCTGGTTAGACTTGTACAGTGGTACTGGATCTGTTGGTATTGAAGCGATTAGCCGAGGCTGTTCTGAGGTACAATTAATAACTCAGTTAATATCACTTGATGGTACAAATTATGATGTTTTGCGAAGGTCAGGAGCCCCAGCCCATAAATATTGTTGAACAGATAAAAAGTTGAAGTAGCTTTCTGATTTGAGGTGAAATTAGAGTTTGGATTTGAGTCCCGAAATTTGTGACAATATTTAAATAAGTTTAATATTGCATGGTTAAAAAATTTCATTGCATATTGTAATCTTCCTGAATTCATACCCCATGGAATTGAAAATTTTCAGGTGCATTTTGTTGAGATGGATCCTTGGGTTGTATCAGATGTTTTACGTCCAAATTTGGAATGTACTGGGTTTCTTGATGTATCTGTCATACATACTATCCGTGTTGAAAATTTCTTGGAACGTGCAGAGCAATTTGTAGGTATGTGATTTTCTTTTCTAAAAAAAAAACTCTCTCTCTATTCATTTAGCAACATAAGCGCAGAACTATCCATAATATTTATTTGGTTGTGTCCGGTCCAGGATATTGAACAATGAGTATCAGTCTTGCATGCTAAGAGGAACATAATCTGCCTGGATAAATGGAACTCACTCGGCTCTTAGATTTATAATAATAATAATATCAATATTCCAGAATTAGAAATTTATTAATTTAATTCAATATTTTCTTTCCAGATAAGAATAATGTTGTACATCTCACTGCTGCCCTAGGGCATTTGATGCTAACGTTGAAGTTTAGCTTGTTTTAGAAATTGGAACTCAATATGGGGTTTAAGTGATAGCCCAATCCTTTGCAATACTCCATGTCTATGGTTTGAACCCCACCTCCCTTTCCTCTTCTCCCACTATGTAACTTAAAAATTAAAAATAAATAAATAAAATAAAATAAAAATAGAAAACCAGAAGAAGAAAAGGATGTGGCGCTCAATATACTGAGCACCTTGCAAACAATAAAACACTTTCTTCTGCATTATTACATTGGTTTGTCTTGCTTTCCATTTAATTAGTGAAACATTGCTGTAAATTTGTTTACAACTTATGAGTAATTGTGAAAAAAGTGTACCTAAGTGATCTCCTTGAACAATGAGAAAAATCAAAATGATAGTGGCATTGACTTGTTGATGCAAGACAAAACCAAAACGATGCAATGACATAATTAAAGAACAAAAAAATAAAAATATTAATAACTTAGCTTGGACTTAGTACCCAGTAAGAGAGCTTGAAGTCAGCACATATTCTTGCTGACGCAGGACAACTAGAACAATTCAACGCAAAATTAAACAACTGGAAAATAAAGGGATAGGAACCTAGGAGTCAACACCAAGTAAGGAAAAATACTAGGAGTCAGCACTTAGGGTTGGTTGGAGTCAACACCAGACCAAAGAGACCAAAAGGTCTTCTTTTTTTTTTTTTCTTTTTTTTCATTCATCAAAATCAATCTCCAAAAGGAGTACAATAGTTTGACTATATAGGCAAAACTAAACCCTAATGCGCAGGAAACCCTACTTATTGAATGACAGAAATACCCTAGGCTTTAAATAAAATACTAATTAACCTAATTAAATACTAGGGCCTAAAATAAAAGTATAATGATGTCCAAAAACAAATAAAACTAAATTATAATAAAATTCTCTTTGTGTATCCTGCATCACTTGCTTAGAGTCAACACCAAACGAGAGGGAGCAAACCCAGGAGTGGCTGGAGTTAGTACCAAACCATTGGAAAGTTTCCAAGAGAACTTCTATTAATCAATCAAACTGTAAACTGCCTCCACAAGTGTACAAGAATATTGTTATATGGACTATGACTTTAACCTAATGCTAATTGGCTTAGAAAATCCTAATTCTTTTTTCTTTTCTTTTTTTTGAGAAACAAACACACACACAAGGGAGAGGGAAAGGAGTCTAACACAAAAGCACACCACAACTCCACTCAAAAGCCATGATATCCTAATTCTAATTGACTTGGGAAATCCTAATTATTGAATTGCTCTATCAAAAATTATTGGATTGCAAAAATACCCTTTACTCTAGGAAATTAAATAAAATACTAATCAATCTAATAAACTACTAATACCTAAAATAGAATCCAAAATTACTAATAAAAATATAATTGACTCCAAAAATTTAATAGAACTAAATTAAAATAATTTTTTTTTTCCCTCGTGCTTCCTCCATCACCTATCCATCCGAATTACTACCTCTAGCCTAAAAAAACATTGGGAAGCATTAAACTTTGACATGGTTACGTATCGTGCCTTATGTAAACTTCCCAAAATCAAGACTCTAGTTAGGGCATGCTGAAAGCCACAAATATATGTCCTCAATAGTCACCAGGAGATGCTGATAATTTGCTACTGACAATGAATTGGATCACTGAGAGTGCACACTAGTGGGTGCATTCTGACAGCCATGACATTTATGCCACAATAGTCTAGCCAAAATATATTGATCCTAGCACTGTTGACTATAATATTTATTACTGGTAATTAATGGATAGAGAAAGACAATTAAGGAATTGTTACTTATAATTGGGCTTCCCCTTTATATGCATACTAACTTGCCTCAACATCTTTTGAGCAAATAAAAGGGTTGGGTGGGGCCAGATTTGTATATATGGAGTGGTCTGGGTGCATGTCCTGTTGCCGTGACAATTGTTAAGGAATATAGAATACAATGGATATAAGCCATGGGAAATAATGATTAAACTTACGGAGAGGTCAATTTCATTGAATGAGTCAGATTCTGAATAGTATAAGTTTGTAATTACAATTGACTTTGTATTCTATCCATTACAATTTTAGATTTGGTTTGTTGTAGGTAAAGGTGGATCATTTGATTACATTAGTGTTACCCCTCCATATACTGAAGTTGACTATGGCATGCTCATGGGCCAAATTTCGAAGTCACCATTAATTGGAGAAGACACCTTTGTTGTAAGTTTGGATCTCATGTTTTCTGCTTTACTTGGTTATGCATGTGTTTTATTTTGTGTGTGTGTGTGGGGGGGGGGGGGGGGGGGGGGGAGGTTGAGTTTGTCCTATTCTTACAAACATTCAATATCTAGGTGGTTGAGTATCCATCAAGAACCAACATGCTTGATTCATGTGGATGCCTGGTGAAGGTAATTCTAATACATATAATTCATTGAAAAAATCAGGCAACAATATATAATGCATTATCATAATGAGCTCACAACTGCAATTGTTGGATGGATGTTAAATTTGATCATTTTAAACCGGGTGGCAGTACAATGAAGATTTGTAGTAAATTCCCTATATCAAAGTGTCTCCATATCTATGCATGATTACCCTCTTCATTTATGCTTCATCTAGCACCAAAAACGACTTCTACTTCATTTATCTCCTGATGGATTGAAACTGCAGTGCTATAGTTCAAATAACTAGCAATGTGATTTTTTAGTATGTCAACTAATTTGGTTATGTATGCTTGCTTTTGTGTTTTTATGGGATTTTTACTCATAAAATGGGAGTGCAGATAACTGAGCGACGGTTTGGACGGACACACTTAGTAATATATGGACCTACATGGGCCCAGAAGAATAGGAAGTAAAGTCACTAAGGAAAGTATCAGTAGAAGTTTAACTCAAGTCTGCAAGCGGAGGTGAAAACTGTATCCTGGAACTGCAAAGATTTTGCAATGAATGTGATTGTGCACCTTCAAATGCTATGATTAGGTAGTGTACCATTTACTATTGTCAGTTTGTGGTAATGCCACATGAGCTTTGATGGATCTTAATGGTTCCAAATTTTCCCACGGTTTCAGTTATTTTCTTTTTGGTTATATGTAGTTGTTGCGTCTTTTAACCAGATTTATTTATTGCAGGTCAAAGTCTTAAATTGGTAATTCAGCATTCCCTGGCTGCTTATCAACTATTAGAAGATTGATTCAAACCATACTGGTTCAGGTTGATTTGTGAAATATGTAAGGAATCTATAAACCAAATCTAGATTTAAGTACATGACAAGTGGGTGTACATTTATTTATCTTCCTTCAATGTACAAGGTTCTGAACTTTGTTAACCATTTGCCTATCTATTGTGTGCTGTATTTATTTTAGCACTTGAAGTATCAGAGGCAAGTCTGTATGTGATTTTTTGTAGCCTAGACAGGCCATCATTGGCACAATGTTAACATTTTTTGTTACCTTTTTCAATCACTATATGAACATTTGAAGTTTATTTTATTGCTGAATTTTGTCAAATATCATAATGTGGTTTTTATGACATTTGTGATGGGTCCATTTGATGTCATAAAACTAGGTTCCAGGAGTCTCTAGTGCCGGCTCAAGGCCTAGACCTTAGCGCCCCCCCCACCCCCCTCCCCCCCCCCCCCCCCCCACAACTTGTCCCAAATATTTTCAAAGGTTTTAAGGCCTTAAAATTGTAAACAAAAATTTCTCAAAATTGTAGAATGATAACTAATATTTTTAAAAGAAAAGATATGTGGGTTTTGCATTTTTTTTTCCTCATCTTCAAGAAGGCCCAAAATATTGAGCCAATAGAAATCCAACACAATTGAAACCCTAAATTGTTTCACACAAAGTTGTTATGAATGTCCCGAATAATCATTGTAAATCAATTTTCCTAACAACTTGTAAAAAGCTATATTATTAAAATCTAAATGCAAAAACTATATTAGCAATTTTGTATCTCAAAAAGCAAGAATGGTTTTTAAAACATTTTTTTTTTTTTTTAAGTTGAATAAATAATATTTCAATATTAAAAAATTCACTAAAAAAATGCATCACCTTAGGCCCTAAATATAGCCCTAGGCATTAAATATAGCCCTAGGCATCTCAACTGATTAACTCCATGAGTTGATCTTTATAATGCTTAGATGGGAGGGGTGGGGTACTTGTTGAAGCACATGTTTTTTGCACCTAAAATTTTTGGGTTCTATAGTATAGAATCAATAATGGAGCCTTGAGAAAAACAATTTGTCTCCTAAAATGTCTTGTTTGTGCCTTAGTAGAAACTGAGTTGTATTAAAGGGACAGTGAAAAAGTTGCAATATGGATGGTATAAAGAGAAGGAGATTTTGCTCGAACAGGGAAAGGTGGGGCTACCCTTAGTCGATACTTCAAGTTTTGTAGGGGGAAGTGCGTCTTTTCTGTTCTACAAGACAAGAGGAAGTTACTTGTGGAATGAGAAAATCAAGGAATCAGCCATACCTTTTTAGATCAAGATTACAGTTCCGTGAAGCTTATTTGAAGTGTGCTCATTTTGACAGGACTCTGATATGGGCTTGGGTTCAAGGTGGGTTAAGGACTGGCTGACTATATTTGTTCATAAAATTTACTTTATCTTTTATTATATATATGCATTCAAGTATATGATTGTATATAGTCATATGTATTTGTCTATTTTTGATCACTCTGTAGTCTATACTACTTAACAGGGTGGATTGAGTTTTGTCACCAATCCATTATATGATTATATCTAAACTCAAGTTCTGTTCAGAATTGTGTTATCTGAGACCCATCCTAACTACTTTAGGATTGTTTTGAAGAATCATTTCAAATTCATACAGATATTACTGTTTATTTTCTCCTACGCTGGAAAAGGGCAACCTATGGATGTGTGGGCATCCCACTCTATTTTCAAAGTACTGAGACTTCTTTCTACTTTCTGCAGTCATTTTATTGTGAACTTTTGTGGGTAATGCTTACTCTGTATTTTCTTCCCTCCCCCTCTTTGAAATGTGTATGGTTGGAGTTAGGGACCACAGTAAATTTCTATGTAGAATATCCTTTGGTGGGACCCAAGAAGAAAATGGTCGTCTCTATTCTCTTCATGTCCCAGTTGTTGGATAAAGTGTTGTGGCCTTAGTGGACCTTACATTTTCTCCATAATTGAAAGAGTTGCCCCACAAGTATTATTGAACTGTAATCCTACAGGAATCATCTATAATCTTAGGAGGAAATTGTGCATTAAAAATAATGAATATGTTCATTGAATTATTTAGCCTCGGAAACAAAAGAAATTCAATGCTTCTGTTGGATACAGTGACATGGAAACTTTGTGAAAATTAAGGCCTCAAAGATGATACAGACATCATATTATTATGTCTTTAATGCATTAGTTTGTTTATGACTATTTTGGGGGGTGGGAAATTTGCCTTATTTTGGATATTTGTTCACCAAAGTGATTACTTCAGTATGTACATTTATTATGCATTTTTTGTCTTGATAGATGACTACAGCTGATTATTTCTTAGAACAATAATTTTCAGATGGACCCCAATAATGTTAATCATTGCATGTGAGCTATCTTGAATTTGGTTTTTTATGGTCTGTTATTGTCTAATTACTGTGGTAGTTCTCTACAGCCTGTGTAAAGTTTGGGAATCCTGTTGTAAGTCTCTACCACGAGGAGATTGCAGGTTGCCTCTTCTTGTTAACCATCGCTCTCGTTTGGGGGAGCTTATTTGGCTCATATACAAATTTTTAAAGCTTTACTTTTTCTAGGTATAACTATATTTTTCCTCAATTTATTATTTAAGTCCAATAAGCCAATGAAAAATAAGCTCTCCTATATGACTTCAAGGTGTATTCTTGTTATGCTAGTACTTTGCTGACATTCTTGTACTGGATAGTGGCCCATTCTATAATTTTATCATGTGTATTAACTGTCATTATCGATTTTACGGTTATTATGAGAGTTGACTACTTAATTTCTTTTTAGTTACTCTTCTTGTGTTATGACAAATATGAGTGTATCTTAGAGAACTTTTTGTTAGACTTTGAGACATCATACAGATATTGTACCTATCATGTTCAGCTTGTTCCGTGCTAAGTTCATATTGCTGTTGTTCTGTTCTACGGTGTTTCAGTAGTTTTATGTTAGATGAGATTACATTGTTATTCCTCTTATTCCTCTATAAGCTTTCAAGTTCTCTGGGATTTATTTGTTAGGGTGAAACTTTCTTGAAGTGTTATGAGATTTCTTCTTCTGAAGTATGATGATATCTTCAACCAAACAAAGAGTGATGAGGTCATCTTTTTCTGTAAGAATATGGAGAACAAATGCTTTAATGATTCTTTAATCATCTGTTTTACTTTTTTAAAAAAATGCTTTTATGAATGGTCCATTGTATTTTCCATGTGATGGTGTCCAATAGTGACTAGGGGACAGGAAAACATCATTTGCAACTAACCAATTGAAAGGATTGCACTAACATAAAAGTTAAGAGCTTGAATTAGTTGCTGGTTTCTCTTGAAGTATCTTTCTTTCTTTTTTTCTTTTGCTTCCATTTTTGTTTTCAGTCATCTTCCTTACCTGTCTCTTTGGTGGGAACTTTCAGATAGGGAAATGCTATATCTTGAGCAATTTATGTTACTATCAGAGCACAAGGGTTCAAGTTTCACACATGAAATTGCTTCAGCGTTACCACACACCCATTTTTTTTTTGCTTTAACTATACAATTGCTCTTGAGACGATATGCAAACTAGTTTAGTTTTAAGCTGTTGGTTACAAATCTGGTTCCATTAAATTCTTGTTGAATGAAAAAGTAGGATAAAATACTTATCAAGGAAGAAAACCAAAATTGGGGGCAGAGGCAGAGCTGTTATCTTATTTGTTGATATGACTTTATCTTTATATTTATAATTTTTTTTATTTATCTTTTCTTGTTCACTGCTCTTCTCATTTTGTGCTTTCAGTTACTCAAGAAAGCAGTTGTTTATGTTTGTGTGCACTAACGTGCACACTTGTCTCCCCCCTCCCCTTTTGTTATTTGTTAATATCTTGTGTGCGTGCACGTGTCGGGGAGAGAGAGAGAGAGATTTAGCATTTGATCAAGAGGGTAAAACAATCTTTTATGTTGGAACCAACTTCCCACTAATGGGTGGTTTCTCAATCCTCATGGTTCCATGTAGGCACCAGGCTCTATTTCTTTTATAAACTTAGGGTATGCAAGTATTAGGGAGGAGGTAATGAGGTCCCTTTGGTAGCTGCATGAATATGCACAAAGCAAAATAAAGAAAGAGAGCTTGCATGGACCCTATCTATATATAAAAGCAACCAGAATAACAAACTTTTTTGTTTTATTGGTCGTGTGCTCTCTTTCTTCTTGTGTTCTGCCTTTAAATAGCACAAGCCACTTACCCACCCGCCAAGTTAAAATCCTCTTAATTGTCCTATTGTGCTCTCTCTTCTATTCTCTTGTTCTGCTTGCCTGGTATGTCCATATTGATCTTTGTCTGCTCAATACCAACATGGTCGTCCTGAGCTATTCTTCGTTCCCTGCTTTGAACAGCCTGCCAATTTTCTTGAGTGGAAAGTTATAGGAGAAAAAGAGGGGGAAAGAAATGGCGTCTAATGGTAGAGTTTTCAGGGCAACGTTTGGAGCTCTTGTATTTGTTGGCGTCATCTGGTTTATAACAGTTGGAATCCTAGCAAACCGTGCAAGTAAAAGATCAACAATAACAGTTCAATCATCTCAAATCTTCAAGTACTGGAAGCTGATTGCAAGAGAGAAGCATGCTGTTCAGTGGGATTTCAATCTTAATTATGTGAGCAAGAGAAGAGTACCTAATGGTCCCGATCCCATTCATAACAGGTACATGTTTTTTGTTGATCAGACATATATCATGTAATAAATGTGAGACAAGACCCAAAGAAGAAAACCTAATGTCTGAAATTGCATACTACATTCTATTTCATAATAGCTCCAAATCTCAGTGTGGTTTTCACTTTTCAGGCTTGACAGTGTCTTTCAAAAATAAGTGTCCCTACTCATTACTCTTCTTGTAAATGTGATGAGAATGACCATTTCTTTTGATGAGAGAAATAGAGAAAATTTTAATCTATGTTTCCTTCTTTTACTTTCATTTACCATTTCTTCTTCTGTTTTGGTACCACACAAGAACATCAAGAATCAAACCTCACCCAGTTCTTTAGCCCTTTGGTAAATTAAATTATAGCTAAGGTGGTAAAATTTTAAAAGAACCATTATGCACTCATCTATGACATGCGTCGAAGTTGATGATAGTTTTGTTTTTTGTTTTTTGTTTTTTATTTTTTTTTACCAAAAGCTTCTTTGAACCAATCTTTCTCTTATTTTGATGAAACAACAAATAAAGACATCGGGGGAAGAAGACGTGGACCACTTTATGGAAAGTTAATATAACTCTTAACGCTCCACTAAAAGGGTCCAGACCATCATTCACGTAAAAAGTTTGCTGTTCAATACGACGAGATTTGCTGCCCATATAATTAGGCTCTTAATGACAACTATCATATTATACTATTAATTCCCCTAATATTTTAGGTTAAAGCTTCTGAGTTGGAAGGTTCTCGATTAATAAATTATAATCATAGTGTTGCACGTATTTGTTTATTTAAAGATAATTCAATTGTTATAAGTAGAGGAAAGAGATTTAAATCTTGATTCTCTTCACAGAAGACTATGCGCAAACTACAATGCTCTTGAAGTCATGATAGTATTTCATTTTTGTGTATTTTACTATTATATTGTAATAGTAATATAGTAATATAGAACTATTTTTCTCTCTCATGTTAACATGAACATCTTTTATAATGTTTATCCAGGAGAGCAGTGAAGACAGGACAGCCACCTGGACGAGCCTAAAGCATCAGAGGGAATGTGAAAGCATTGGAAATTGTGTGGATGGGCAATGTACAAGAGATTTTCTAGATTTACGATCCTTTCAATTATTAGAAATCCCAGTTGAAATGCGATGGTGTCCCCCTGAACACTATTGCCAAGTACTGCTATAACTGGGGTCTGAGTGCTTAGATATTTTGTAGTTAGATTCTCTGCAATTCATGCAGGTACAATATCATTTTGTTCCAGCCTTAGTTAGATTTGTGGTGATTAGTTTTTGAAAAGATATATATGGAGGAGGTTAGTAAATTAAGTTCTTTTGTTCACTCCAATGTTCCAAACATTCTCTTAAGAGCTAGCTCCAACATGGTCAGTTTCTCCCAGACAAAAATGCATGAGAAGCCTGAGAAAGATTGAGCTTTTGGAGGTATCCCCAACTAAGTGTTTGCTTGTCCTTACTTGAATACTTTAGAAAGAGATTCATGGGAAGGAATTTACTTTGCAAGGAAAAAAAAGAAGAAAAAAAGCAAAGTAGATACAATAAGAGAAAGGAACACTATCCTAAAAAGGTTCTATCTCAATACGCGATGAGTGAAGCCTGTAACATATTTTATTAATCCTGCTTGTTGTTGCTTTGGTTTGGCATTTCTTTTTCTTTGAAGTGGTTTGTTTGATTTGTGCTCCCAACTAAAGCAATTCCCATATCAATTGTATTCTTTTTCTTGCTTTTGTTTTGTTTATTTTTGTTTTCTTTTTTCTCTTTAAAAGGGACGGTCCTTAGGCAATATATTGTCCTTGCCAGTTCCCTTCACCCCTCAAAAGAAACGGATGAGGATTCCATTGAAAACATTGGGACAATTAATTCATAGAATATTTATCCTTCCAAAGTGAAAATGGATGAATAAAGAAACAAAGATAACATATAATGAGATTGAATGGAAAACATACTTTGTATGTTTCTAAAAAAGAATTATATTTATAATAAAGTGATTAAATTCTACGCTCAACTTATAGCAACCTTCTTTCTTTTTCCATACTTCTTTTTCAGATTTGAGATTAACCATGAAACAAAATATATAATGATATGCACAAGAACAAAATATATGATGATATGCACAAACACGTGTAATTGTACTTGGTATGTTATTTCAAAGAAAAAAAAAACAAAAACATACTTTGCATGTCACCGGGCATGAATTTTTTTTTAGCTTTTGAAGACCCCCATATTATTAGATATGCATTTAGAAGTAAGAAAAAGCATAAAATGATGAAATTCATCCCTTGGCCCAGTTATTTTTTTAATGATACGTTTTTTTCCACTATAATTAGTGGTGGTTAGTAGCAAAACTAAATGAATCTCCCTCCAAGGTGAAAAAGGAAGAAGCAATTTCTGATATTTGCTTTTTCTTTTACTTTTTCTTTGCTTCTTTTTGGGTTTGATTTTGATTGGATCGAGAAGGAAAGACTTGGTCCAAAGTAACTTAGATTCAAAATTAAGTTCCTTTTTTGTTGCATGGGAGACAGATTCCGATCTTGGGCAGTTCTTTTGATTGAAAGACTGTTAGTTTTGTCATTATAATATATAGACCCTGATGACCTTTGTGCCGCATGGTTCATCGACCAAAACGATTGATAGAGATCCGGTCACAGCATTGTTGTTGGTATCACCCCCATTATATGTAATCAATTGGACTAACGTCACTAACCAGTTTTTTCCATGAACATTGTATAAACACCTGAACCTGCTTGTAATTCTCAAGATTGTATTGAATGAATAATATTCTTGTTGTAAATTACTGAATTGCATTTTTGGTTTCTCAAATGTGGAGTGCTTCAACATTTTGTTAGTCGCGTAAACAATATATGACCGGAAAATAAATGAAATTACTATACTGTTACATTTTAGATTTTTGAGAGACCAAAATGGAACAAAACTCATATTTGAGAGACCACAAAGGTATTACACCCTCTATTACGTATTTGTGGGGATTGAAGTTGAACTGAATGGGCAGGTATCCTTGGTCAAATATAAAAAAGAAAATGAAATTGTAACCATCTGGTGCAATTGGTTGATATTGCTAATGGAGTTGTTATGAACTTAGCTGTTTATAAACAGTATGCACTCGACTTGAGAAAAAAGCTTGTTTATGCTATTTATTTAGTAAATGAGCCAAGTCGTAGCCTAAATTTTGGCTTAACTATTAAATAAGCTGAGTTGAAATACAATAATGTGTTCATGAAAAAATTTATGAGTGTGAGGCTTGAAGTGTGTATAATATTTATCTATCTATCTGTATGTATATGTGTATTGATATAAACTTGAGATTGGATTGTGTAAGTATATAAATGTATTTAATTATTTATAAGATAACAAATTATTATTCGTAATTCATTGATAATAAAAACAATTTATTTTGTATGAAAAATTATATATAGTTTTTAACATTATTATAATAATAATAATAAATCTAATTTTACAAGTTCATAAACGAACATTATCCATCTAGTTAACTCAATTATTGTTATTGGAAAGAATATACCCCCTTTAAGTGATTTTCCCTAAAAATATAGAACTCCCTTAAAGTTTTGAGTGTAACAATTATCCTCCACATGATATATTTTCATATGTTAATCATTAAATGTGTAACACGTTACCCCCTTGAGGTTTATGGGTGTAGCACAAAATCTCTTAGTGGTAGTGCTTTATATGAAAATGCAATTTTAAATATGGACATGTATTATCATACAAGCAAATCACTATTTAACATAAATATATATATATATATATATCACATTAGTGTTACATTTAAAATTTCAAGGATTCCTTGTTTTATGATAAATTCCCAAGGGGTTTTGTGTACTTTTTTTCATTATTATTTTAACTATAATTTAGTTATCAATTATAAGTGTATTTTTTTTTATGAACAATTATTAGTGTATATATAGAGAGAAGAAATACTAAAAATATTATTAAGAAAACCTAGCCAAATCGGTTAAAGTTACAACAAAGAGGTATGGAGGAACATTCTCCATCCACACCGATAAACTGCTAACATATCCAGCATGACAAGTAAGGTTATGTACTACAGAGTTACCCTGTATACGAGTATGGGAAAAAAATAACAGCATTGAAGGCCTTTGATTTAACATTCACAATAAGGTGGCCAAAAGAAGCAAAAGACTCCTCGTCGCTTAGTAGAGCTTTGATTACCACTTCTGAGTCCCCCTCTAAAATAATGGAAAGAAAACCAAGGTCTTGGGAAAATTTTAAAGCTCAAAACACTACAAGTGCCTCCAAGTCGATGGTGGCAGAGAAATTGTTTTAGACATTGAAGCTAAAACCCGCCCTTTGCAATCTCAGAAAACTATCCCAATGCCCGCCTCCCCAAATTCTTTAAAAACAACTCCATCGAAATTAACTTTGAGGAAAGGGTCGGGGGAAGTATATATTTGTGAAGGGATAACATATTTTAATTATAGCGTTTACTATGTATAGAAAAAAGAATAAGGTATTAAGCAACTCATGACTAAGCTTGAGTTTACTTTACAAAAAAAATTAACCAAGCTTGAGCTCAACTTGTATGGGCAATAAAATTAAATAGATAATTCTAAACTTTATATATTAGGCTTGTATTGACTCGATTATAACCCTAACTACTAATGTAGCCAAGTAATTTTTTGAAATAGGTGAATAGGTTGGGACTTGGGAGTTGGGACCCCTAACTTTTTTCATTGAAATACTAGACAGTGTACACGGCATGGGCGTGCAGACAAGAACTAAAAAGAGAAAAAGTATAAAAAAATTTTGGAAAATAAAGTTGGAAAGAAGAAATGACAGAATGACTCAATGGAGATGGTGTATATACCATGCTTATGCGGGGGAAAAGAAAACATTACAAAGATGTAAGATATGTTAAAAGTTTGAAAAGAATAAAGGGAGGGAGCTATCCAAAAATAAAACAATGATAGTGATCAAGAGAATTTAGGACATTGGAGAGAAAAAGGAGAGGGCAAAAGGACAAAAAGACCAGGAAATGTATTAACATTTATTGAATATCTTATATATAGTTCTAATTTTAAATTGTTAAATTTTTAATAATTAATAACAGTTTGAGTAAAGTTCGCAGTGTGCTTTTGTGTTAAAACTTCATTTTCTCTCTATTATTTGTATTTATTTCTCCAAATTTTTTTTTTTTTTGGATTGTTTAGTCATGATAAAACATATCAAGTTAGTCATTACCTAGAAGGATTTGACACTTTAAATTTAGCTCTTCTTCTCACTTAGGGTAATAATATGTTCCAAAGGTTTGATTGTATACTTACTAAAGCAATACATGAGTTAGGTTCAAAATATCAAGAGACAGTTCACTCGGTATCCAATGTAAGAGTTAATTAACAATAATTTTTTGGGATTGTTTAGTCGTGATAAAACATATCAAGTTAGTCATTAAATCATTAACATTTATATTGTAGGGACAATGGACCCAAAAACATATGTTGGGCCTTGGCCTTGTCTGAGGAGACTCAATGGTCCGAGGATAGATCAATAGTAAGGAAGACGTAAGACTTTTAACTTCACAAGTTAGCTATGACTATAGAGGTAGGCCGAGGAGGAGCATCTCCTCAACTAAATGAAGAAGGGGTCAGAAAGTGTGTTCTATTATCCAAAGTAACGTTCCAAGAAGTTCTGTTGATAAGGATATGCACTGTGAACATACAGGACAAAATGGGAGCTGAGAAATATATAGGGGAAAACTGCTACTACCGTATTAAATACTCTGTAACTAAATCTCTGACCTCATTAATAAGGAAGTGATACCTGAACAATGTTTTTCAGCCTAAAAGCTACCCCCAAAGACTTCAGGAAGGTGCTGATGGGACAAGTATCAACATAAGCAATCTAACGTCCACATAGAGGGTAGAGATGAGAGGGGAGATGTGGTATAAAATAGGAGGAAGGTCCTCAGAGAAGGGGATCGAAAAAAATTAAGAGAAAATCATTGTAGCAATCAAGAATTGAACTTGTAATCAAACTTGAGAGACATATATAAGGACTGATCTCCTCAGACTGTGCCAAGGACGATTTTATTTAGAATAAACCAGGCTATCTTCATTTTCTTGCCATCTGAATATACTTAACTTGTTGTTTGATTCATTAAATCCCAGTTTTCCAACCCACTCTCTACAAATTCATTGTATTGGGCATTTTAGGGCTAAGTTCATTTATCATTTGGGATAGGGACTCAAATTGCGTCCTTACATATATATTTTGTTTAAACTTATGAAATATTTTAATTAAGTTAATTGCAATCATGGAGACCCTGGCAGATAAAATTGAATTGTCATAATGAATTTATTTTTTCATCTTATTAGCAACTAAATGTTTAGTTATGATTTTTCCTTTCAAGTTATCCCTAAATTAAAATCTAGGCTCTGCTACTTGGTTAATGGAAAAACTTATCAAATCTTTGAAAACTAAACCTTTAAAATTTGGGTGCCAGATGACTATAAAAAATAAAAAAAAGCAAAAAGAAGAAGGTAAGAAAACAATTTTTTTTTTCATAAAATTAAATGAATACACCACATCACTATACATGTTATAAAATTATTATTAATTTTTGTTTTGTATGTAGGACTCATTTGACAAACTCAAACAAAATCATGCCTTTTTGTAAAGCCCAACAAGTTCAAGTTCAAGTAAGCTAGTGAAATTGCTTATCAAAAAAAAAAGTAAGCTAGTGAAATTAGCTTACAAGCTGGAGCTAACACTAATATCTTATATTGCTTTTTTCAAGAATTTTTTTTTTTTTTTTTTTTTGGGGGTAATAAAATGAAGAAATCTAAAATCTGTATTTACAATCAAATCCAAGCCCAGGTTAGTCCAGCCCATTTTACTGCCCCAACTAAATAAGCCTGCTAGAATTCAAGCCCAATTGGCTCCTGTCTAGTCACTCATGATTAGAACCAGTTTCTGTTTTCCAATTGGATAGTGTCTAGATCCAGTTTCTGTTTTCAATGTTTATCCACTAACTCTTTTTTTTTTTTTTTTTGGAGAGGGACATATATAGTTTATCCACCAACTTCAAATAATGATAATAAATCTGTAACACATTCATTCATATTGGTTAGTTTTGGATTTGTTTGAACTTTGAATAAATTTATTTTTTATATATATTTTTTAAAATGGAATTTGTTAGAAGAATCTCAGTTAAAAAAAAAAAGTTCTATTCAAAAAAAAAAAAAGGTGTAAATATCTATAAAAAAAATAAAAATAAATAAAAAAACCTACTTGCTCAAAATAAAAAATAAAAAAACACCTATCATTAGTCATCATTACTGGATTCTAATAAAAAAAATAAAAAATAAAAAACTTTATTTCAAAGAAAACAAAAAAGTACACGTGGGGAAATTCGAAACTACAATCTAGTAATCTACAAATATAGATGACGCGATAAATCATTCTAATTCCTTAAACTACGCGCAAGGACAAGGAGCCAAAACACGTAAAATCTAATCTCAACTGAACAACAAGTAAACTCACTGTTGTTGTTCCACACGGTTGGGGCCCACGGATTTTTAAACCGAAATCCTACGTGGCACAAATTACAACCACCAGATCAAAAAACCCGTTGAGAATAGCGCGTCTCTCACCGTGGACCCCGCAGATAAGGTTAAAAAAAAAAATTTCAGCCAATTTTTTTTGATTTGACTATTCTCTGTTGTTGTTATAATATCCCAGCCCCACTGCATTGAAACTTCTCTCTCTCTTTCCTCACCTAAAATTTTATTGTGACTTTTATAATAATAATAATAATAATAATAAAGCACTGAATTTTTTTTTATTTTGTTCTTCTTCTTCGAATATCGAAATCGAATTTACCAAAAAAAGAAGTTGAAGCTGTGTGAGCGATAGAGAGCAATGGGGGCTTGTGCTTCGAAACCAGAAGGTTGCGTTAAAGGTCGAATCAAATTGCCGAAGAAGAGAAGGCACTGCCGGAGACGAAGAAGAGTTTCAAAACGCCACGTTTCGTTCAAGGACAATCTTCAGTTTGAGAACAACATTGATCGATCTCACTTCAACCCTACCTTCCAAATCCAAGGTCGTTATTCTCATTCATTCATTAAAAATATATATATATATTGATTTATTGAATTAACCAATATTTATTGTGACGAAAATCAGGAAGCTTAGATGTTGCTTGGTTCGATTCCTCTTCAATCATCGATTCTGAACGTGACGACGAGTTTTATAGTGTTCGCGATGGTATAATATTTAATATTTTCGTTTTTTTTTTTTTTTTTTTTTAATTTTTTGGATTTTTGGTTTTGAATTGAGGAGAATGGATTTTGATTACGTGTAGATGCGTTTTCGCTGAATGGTTCTGAATCGACGGTGAGCATGTCGTCGCGAAAGGATTTGAATCTGCCGAGGGAAGCGAGGCCTCAATTGAATTTGGATGGTTCTAGTAATGAGGGTAGTGGTGGTGGTGGTGGCGGTGCGAATGCTTGCTTGCCTCGTCCTGCGTCTACGGGCACTGGCCCGGCGGGTTCGCGGCGAAAATTGATTTCAAAGCTTTCCTTTAAATTGAGGGAAGCTCAAGCTGATTTAGCAGTTGGTGAGTGTGTTTCTGAATTTTGCTTTTTGTCATTTTGTTATGTTTTAGTGATATTGGAGCTTATAGTTATAGGTGTAATGTAATGTAGCTAAACATGATTGATGATGATACAGTTAGAAGGGTGAGTTATTAATATATGTTGGTTTAATTTGATAGGAGAGAGAAATACACAACGGAAGTGAAAATTAACGTGGTTTAACCTGACACATACATTTATTACGGAAAGACTTTGAGAGGCTATATTTTTAGAGCAATGCTGGTGCCACAACTCGCCCATGTGGCAAGTTGTGGTTGGTTTGGGGGGGGAGGGGTGACACTCCTCCACCCTCCACAACTCGCCACATGGGCAAGTTGTGGCACCAGAATTATCCATATTTTTAATAAGGGCAAGGCTTCGGTCCAGTACTCTTGTGCACAAATGTTGATACACATGTAAGCATTCTCTTGGGTTTAGTGCATAGGAGCATTGGACCCAAGCTTTGTCCAAATAATAATCCTAGGATGTAGTACAAGCTATAATGTGCAATTAGTATAAGTTGTGTACGTACAGTTGAATCTAGACTGCTATCTTTAATGGTGAGTAGTTGTCTTTGTTTTGCATTTGTGATCGTGGTGAAATTTGGTGTATTCTTCTCATTTTTAGTATAATGTGAAATAGGGATCTAGTGACCCATGCTGTGTCCAAATAATAATGCTAGGATATAGTACAAGCTATAATGTGCAATTAGTATAAGTTGTATAGGTACTTTGAATCTAGACTGATTTCTCTAACAGTGAGTAGTTGTCTTTGTTTTGCATTCGTAATTGTGATGAAATTTAGTTTATTCTTCTCATTTTTAGTATAATGTGAACTACTTCTTTGGTAAGATAGTTGATTGGTAGACCAGAAGCTCAAGTACGTGATCTTTTGTTTTGTCTCAGTTTCACCCAAGGCGCTTCGGCAAAAACCAATGGCGGGTACCTCAATTCCTTACTGCCCAGTAGAGAAGAGAATTCCTGATTGTTGGTCACCGATTGAGCCAAGTGCCTTCAAAGTCAGGGGAAAGAATTATCTTAGGTGAGTACGTAATACTTTTAGTAGAGTTACATTTACTTCGTAGTCATGGGAAGTGAGCGAGTATTAAGGTGTGAACTGTGGATGCCTTTCTACTTGAGTTTTTTGTTATCTTCTTCTGCGTGTTTCAATTAATTGAAATTTACTTGGCAGGGATAAAAAGAAAGAATTTGCTCCAAACTGTGCTGCGTATTATCCTTTGGGAGCTGACCTCTTCTTATCTCAGAGGAAAGTTGATCATATTGCCCGTTTTTTCGAACTTCCTCATATAATTTCAGCTGGAGAACTCCCTTCAATACTTGTTGTGAATGTTCAGGTATCCATATCTTTCGTTTTCTTTGTCTGAATTTTGAACCTTGCATCCCTTTCTTCATTTCTAGTGGAAAGATGCTGCAAAGAATTGTGGTTCTTAATATCCAACTATATTGTCTTTGCCAGACATTTGGTGATATAATTTTGTTAAATCCTACAGGGGCATGTTTAATGTATAAATATGCTTGTAACTCTTTGTACACTAGGAAGGGAAACCATTTTATTTTATTTTAAAAACCATTCTTTTTCACCTGCAGATACCATTATATCCAACTACCATCTTTCAAAGTGAAAATGATGGAGAAGGAATGAGTTTAGTTCTTTACTTTAAGCTATCTGAAAGTTATTCAAAAGAGCTTCCCTCTCATTTCCGAGAAAATTTAACTGTAAGTTGAATGCATCTCTATCTTTCTGCTCCTTAACTTTTGCTAAATGCTTCTAGATGTAGTTCCTAAAGCTCTTTATCTTTGAATATGCATCCCATGGTATCTCTCTGACTCTGTTTTTTGTGTTTATATAGTATGCTTAACTTTATTAACTAGAATTTTTATGTTTCTTTTCTTGACAGAGGTTGATCAATGATGAAGTGGAGAGAGTTAGAGGTTTCCCTGTAGACACAATTGCGTCTTTTAGGGAGAGATTAAAAATCTTGGGCAGAGTTGCAAATGTAGAGGATCTTCATTTAAGCGCTGCTGAGAAGAAGCTTATGAATGCTTACAATGAAAAACCTGTTCTCACACGTCCTCAACATGAGTTTTATTTGGTAAGTTTGTTAAATTATTATATTCCATTAGAGTGATGTACTTTATTTCTCATTCAATTTTTTTTTTTTTAAATTTTCGTGGTGAGCAATCACTAGCTGTTATTTTATGTTACACTTATCTGATATTTATGATACAATGTGCACAATGTGGTGGATTAAGGTTGCTTGTGTATTTCTCTTTGGGGGATCAAAGATAAATTTGAAAGTGAATAAGAAAGTCAGTATTGGTTTATGTGGATCTTGTTTGCCTCATGTAGTCCTGTGATTGCAAGAATCCTTCTCTTTCTCATTTTATTTTTCATTCATAAAGCTAAGTTCTAGCAGGAAAACTGCAATAGAAGTTTATATTCACCACTAGAATGAGCCAAAATTATTCATCCCCATAAAAGACCTTAGCTAAAGTAACTATTGTTTTAGTGAATTTGCATATTTAAGTTTGACATGACTGTATAAAGATCAGTGAAATTACATAAGAAATTCTTCTTACTCAAATTTTTTTTTTTATATGAACATTGTTACAGGGGGAAAACTACTTTGAAATTGATTTAGATATGCACAGATTCAGCTACATTGCCAGAAAAGGTTTTGAAGCATTCCATGATAGACTGCAGTCATGTATTTTGGATTTCGGCCTGACAATTCAGGTAACTATATTAGTTGAGATTCTCAGACAGCTAATCTTTAGTTTTTGTGAAAATTCATATCTAACCTATGCTGCCCCTCTTTGTTGATTTGAAACAGGGGAACAAGGCAGAAGACTTGCCAGAGCATATGTTATGTTGCATAAGGTTGAATGAAATTAACTTCACTAAATATAAACAACTGGGCTTTTGATCAACAAGTGTTTGAATGCTGTAAGGTTTTCCAAACAATGGAGAATCGACGAAGACTATCGACCCCAATATCTATTTATTTATACATCCTCCCTTGTGGGCACCTTAACAAATTAGATTTTGTGGTCTCCAATTTTGCCACTTGAGTGTCCTCAATTCGTTTGTACAGACCAAGAGAATGTAATAAAAATGCTCTCATTTTTTTTTTTTCCTAAAATTATGGTATATATAATAAGACATGTTAATAATTTGATATCAAATATTAAATCTATTAGCTGTTTGGATTTTCCTAAAATTATTCCTTTGGTATGGCGTGTCTAAGTACTAACTCGATGCCTTTTGTCTGGCTACGCATAAGCCTGGGTTTATAAAATCTTAAAGAAGCATATCCCATTCTCTGTCCACTAGTTCTTAATTTGGGTGTCTATTAGGCTTTTAGAGTTCCTATCTAATCATGTGGGTGAGTGTAATCCCCATGTCTAAATCAAATTCATTGGAAATGGTTTTAAGATGTTGATCTGGAAACTTAAATTCAACACCACATGGATAACATTATCTTCATGAGAAATGTTATGTCCATAACATTTTCATAATAAATCCTAAGTGACAAGTTGTCAATGATTGTTACAAGCGGAGGAAAAAAGTAATTTAAATGGTGAATGCAAATTAAAACCAATAATAGCTTACCACATAAGATTTATTATGAAAGTATCATGAAAATATTGTGGACGTAACACTTTTCTTTTCTATTATGCGTAACTTAAAATTAATTTCCAACCTACCTTTTTCATATTTTAATGAGTTGAATATGCATTTTGAAAAATTCACCGTTGGATTACATTTTTCTTTTATACCTTCTATTCTTGCAAAATACCAAGATAATAAAGCGTGAGGATTTTGATTGACAACATCCTTTGACATGATAATATAAACAAAGGTTTGCATCCTTGGTCATTTCACTCATTTGTGAAGAAAGAGTCAAGCCTGAAGCTGCTGAAAGTGTGCAATATGGGAAAGCTTGCTTGAGTGAAATTAATCCAAAAGTGAAACTATAAAAGCTGCTTAAGCGAAGCTTAGTACCCGTTTGGATTGCGTTTTTGGTGCTGCATTTGTGCGTTTGCGTTTTCATTTTTTTTTTTTTTAATTGAGAGGCACGTTTCACATGGAATTTTGTCTGTCAGTTGGTCCCGTGCACTATGCACGGGACCCACTACCTCTTGGACTAGCAAAATTTTCATTGGAATGTGTCTGTCAGTGGGTCCCATGTACTGTTCACGGGACCCACAAACCTCTTTTTTCAATAAAATTTTCATTAAAAATGGGTCTCACGGTACTATTCACACATTTAAAAATTATTTTGTTACAGTGTTTTTAGTTTTTAGCAAGACTATCATTTTTTTTTTTAAATCTTTTAAAGCACAACTTGTTGAGTACAAGACACGAACGATATTATTACACATATCAAGGCAAGTCTTACTTAGTAAGTCTCTCACAACCCCTCTTGGTTTTGTTTTTGACCTTGCATCCTCATGTTATACATTAATTTAACGAAGATTTTCAAAAACCAATGTCTTGTGCTTCATAGAAAAATACTTTTATTTTCCCAGTGATAAATTGATCCCCAAGAGATTGTTTTAGAGTTTGAAATCACTGTCATTTTAGTGAGGTTCATTGTTACAAATATTCACGAGGTTTTTTTGGAGGGCAAGAAGTTTTGGTTTATAGTTGAGAGAGTAAGTTTTGGTTTATAGGATTCAAGAGTTTCTAAGACTATTGCAATAGGAAGGGAAGTGGGCCATTGCATAGGTCATGTGAATGGTTAGGATACAAAGATTTTGAGTGTTCTGACTAATTGTAACTATTTATGAATTTTCTATGAGATTGTTTGCATGCCGGGGTGGTTTTTTCCATTAAGGAAAACTAGTCTAAATACCTTACTGCAATTCAAGGCTGTTTTTGGTGCCAGACCTACTCATTATTTGGTCTAGACTGTGTGGTAAAAAGACTTGTTTTACTTTGTGGGGAACTACTCTGGCTTGCCTTTTATGGACCATTTGGAGGGAAATAAATTTGAGAGTTTTTGAAGGAACAGAATGTTCGAATGCTTAACTAAAATCTCAAATTTTGAGTGTGTTTTAATCGCTGATGTGGCACTTAGTAATAATACTAGTGATATTGTGTCATTCAGATACTAACGTTGTTGTTTAGTACACTAATCTATTGTATGTTTCTTAATTCGTAGGATGGTGATGGTGATTTTGCAGTGGATATCTAGTCTCCCGGTACTTAACACTTATCATTTGATGATATGCAGTAGGCGATAGTTTGGACCCTATTTTGGAGTAGTTACTGTGACATTTTGATATTTATAATAAAGTTTCAAACTTTGATATATATACACATTATAGTTGGAAGCTTTATTATAACATTTTAGACAATTGGAATGTATTCTTTTGTGTAGGACATTCTATATAGTTAAAATGTATTCTTTTGTGCATGACATTCTACATAGTTATGCAGAATGTATTATTTTGTTCATAACATTCTAGACACTTGGGATGTATTATTTTGTGTATAACATTCTAGACATTTGGGATGTAATTATTAATATAGTGTAATTAAATATATTTAGTTTCTTGGTTTAATGTGGTATTGTATTTGCTATTGGAAAATATGAATTGTGGTTCATTACAGTTGCTATAAAATATGTATTGGAAAATATGTATTGTAGATACATTACAGATGCTAAAAATATTTTTTTTTAAATGACCTATTCCAGCGTTTTAAAAACCGCTGGAATAGGGTATGGGCTTATGCCCTATGCCAGCACTTTCAATAGCGTTGGTATAGGCCCTTTTAATTATATTCATTGAAGACCTATACCAGCACTTTCGAGAACGCTAGAATATGTATTGCCTATGCTAACGCTTTCAAAAGCACTGGTATAGGCATTTTTAATTATATTCATTGAAGACCTATTACCAACGCTTTCGAGAACGCTAGTATAGGTTGTATTCATATTTCCATGAATACCCTATATGGGCAGTTATAAAACTGCTGGTATAGATAGACCTATACCAGCGCTTTTTAATAAACAAAAAGTGTCGATATAGGCCCTGAAATCCGCTGGTACAAGTCTTCAAAGCTATTGGTAAGGGCTGTCTCGACACAAGTAAAAACGTCAGAACAGGGTTAGAAAAGCGTTGGGATAAGTGTCGGGGCTTTTGAAAAGTGCTGGTACAGCTTCGGCGACCCTATACCAACTGTCACTGCCCGGCAATTTGAAGCGCTAGGAAAAAAAACATCTGGATAGAAATTTTGACCCTATTCCATAGTTGCTATAAAATATGTATTGTAGATACATTACAGGTGCTAAAAATATTTTTTTTAAATGACCTATTCCGACACTTTAAAAACCGCTGGAATAGGGTATGGGCTTATGCCCTATGCCAGCGCTTTCAAAAGCTCTGGTATAGGCCCTTTTAATTATATTCATTGAAGACCTATACTAGCGCTTTCGAGAACGCTAGAATATGTACTGCTTATGCTAACGCTTTCAAAAACACTAGTATAGGCATTTTTAATTATATTCATTGAAGACCTATTACCAACGCTTTCAAGAACGCTGGAATAGGTACTGCCTATGCTAGCGCTTTCAAAAGCGCTGGCATAGGTTGTATTCATATTTCCGTGAATACCCTTTAGGGGCAGTTATAAAACTGCTGGTATAGATAGACATATACCAGCGCTTTTTAATAAACAAAAAGCGTCGATATAGGCCTTGAAATCCGCTGGTACAAGTTTTCAAAACTATTGGTAAGGGCTGTCTCGACACAAGTAAAAACGTCGAAATAGGGTTTGAAAAGCGTTGGGATAGGTCCCAGGGCTTTTGAAAAGTGCTGGTACAGCTTCAGCGACCCTATACCGACTGTCACTGCCCAGCAATTTGAAGCACCAAGAAAAAAAAACGTCGGGATAGGAATTTTGACCCTATTCCATAGTTGCTATAAAATATGTATTGGAAAATATGTATTGTAGATACATTACAGATGCTAAAAATATTTTTTTTAAAATGACCTATTCCGGCGCTTTAAAAACCGCTAGAATAGGGTATGGGCATATGCCTTATGCCAGCGCTTTCAAAAGCGCTGGTATAGGCCCTTTTAATTATATTAATTGAAGACCTATACCAGCGCTTTCAAGAACACTAGAATATGTACTGCTTATGCTAACGCTTTCAAGAGCACTGGTATAGGCATTTTTAATTATATTCATTGAAGACCTATTACCAACGCTTTCGAGAATGCTAGAATAGGTACTGCCTATGCTAGCGCTTTCAAAAGCGCTGGTATAGTATGCCATAATATGTTTGTTTGGCTTAGATTTAGGAGTCTCTCACTTTCTATCCCAAGTTTATTTATAGCAAAAGTAAAACATTACAACACAATGTTAAAGCGTCCAACTAATTTTCATTTTATGAATAGAAGAATAAATTGGCCTCTATTTAGGACGCACAAGACACTACACAAAAAATGTTTCTAAACCATAAAAACAAACTTACCGCTAATTGACCTAAATAACTTGCCAATTGAAATAAGAAACCTGCTATACTTGATCCACACTTGATATCTTTAGGATTTGCTAGCTGTTCCTTTAGCTAGTAGCTACTAGGAACATATTTAAGTAGATACTTCCAAGCCAACAAATTATAAGTAGGATAAATGCTAGACATCTACATCGACAAAGAAAAAGTCTTGAAATAGATGGAAGCATACACGAAATTCCTGTGGATTTTCCAATTTATCAATGATTGCTCCAACCAGTTTTCTTACATCAACTTCAGGATTATAGGCATATTCCTCTATATAGTCTCCTGTGAATGCTATATAACTAAAATATTTACAAAATATTGTTAATTATATATTAGTGTATATAAGCAACAAGTTCATAATCAATCATAGTTATCTTTGGAAAAAAGAGAATAATGTTTTGCTATTAACCATCACTGGATCTTGGCTCATCAACCTCAAGTTTCGAAATCTAAATTGATTTTTTAGAAAATGTGATTCCAAGCCCTGCAATAGAGAAGAAGAAAATTAACACTCAACTAAGTTTATTTTTTGAGAAACACTCAACTAAGTTCAAATGGTAAAACATCATATTATTGATTTTGGCTCAAATCAAGACCCACATTTGAGTTTTAGACTTTTAGTAGTCAAATGGGATGAACAAACCTGAATTTTTTCTTTAAAATTGGTTAGAACGCTTGATAGGCCTTGACTCTAAGAAGCTTCAAGTATCATATAAGAACAGATCTGTAGTATCATATACCATGCAAATCTTTTAATCAGTATCCAAAGAATTAATATGAAAAAAAAAATTATGGATATTAATAGAGTCTACTTTTTCTTCTACTATCCATCAAATAATTTCAAACAACTAGTAAGGTGGAGATTACTCAAACAAATCATAACAAGTTTAGTCTTATTTGTTTTCTAAAAACCTTATATTTCTTTGCTCATCCTAATTTTACATTTTTCCCAATTCTAGGGGGCTATTTGGGAAAAACAAGGTTAGTATTTTTAACAGTTTTCTATCTATACTAGCAATTGAAAAGAATTACAGCCATCATAATTCATAATTTTCAACAATGTTTAGGTAAATCCTTAGCATTTGATAGAATATGTTTATGAAACAATAGTTAGTAATGATTTACTTAAGCATATTTCTCACTTAAAAAAACGAAATTATGATAATTACACACTATGATAAAGAGGTGAATTTTACCAATTAAGGAGAGAATCGATCGACAAATCTCACAAAAATACTTTGTATCCCAATCGCCATTTTTGAGCTTGCTACACTTTAGGATAAAGTGCAAACGGCTAAGGACGTCTTCTCCATATTTCTCACTAACATTTTTAAATAAAATTCTCAGTTAGTAAGCACAACAATAAATGTTTTCTACTAAAGAATATTTCATTAATTTCCACTTACTTTTCTTTATGATAAACGTCGATCCCCTGATCCATCAAAAATGCACTAAGATCAAGGTTTTCTGTAAAAAATTTCAAATATATATTCAAACTTACATACAAAATCAATAATAGAACATTTTAATTTCAATAAAAGAAATCATAATAGTAAAAAGAGACATGATAAGTATACAATAACTCTCTCAAAAAATTACAATAAGAAGTTCATATATTCAAGAAAGTCAGTTAAATAAGATAAATAAACGCTATGACAAAAAAACATCTTTGTTGTACAAAATCGTCATGAATAAGTTAACTCATAGTAAATTTTGAAATCATTCATTGTCAATAAGATTTTTCTATCAATTTTTCAAATATCACAAGTCAAGATAAAACATCTTTAGAATTTGCAAATAATGCAATAAATCCATATAATCCATTCCCAAGAATTAAATCAAAGATGCCTGTCTTTTCCATGCTAAGAAATGCATTGACAAATATGATGCACTTTCAATTCTTCATGTGTTTTCCATAAATGATAGCTAACAATAATACACATAGTACATTTTAGGAAAATCATGAATAATGTTCCAAAATGGGTTTAACCATAAAATAATTGAGTGCAATAATGATTCTTTTTCAAAAATCCCATAAAGAAGCCACTTACCTTGAAAGGCCAACCAATTTTACCTTAACCAGGCTCCACCAAATCAAGCAACCCAATCACTAGGCCCATCACCAAGAATATTAGAAGTTATAAACATTAGGATCAAGCCTATCAATAACAAGGTCTATCACAAAGTTTACCATCACACTTGTCTCCAAGATCAAAAAGGATCCCCTAAAATCAAACCAAGGGTACTAAAGCCTAACTTTACCATCCTAAGACAAGTACCCCTTCCCTAACAGGAACCAAACAAGCACACAAGAAATCCATTTGACCAAAATAAAACCTCAAAACAATTTTAATTGCCAGCTGTAAACAATGTAGATTTATAGCATAACATAAAACACATCTCTTTAATATAGAGGTAGCAAGGCATATGTATTTCATTTGATACTAAACAACAAAACCCAAGCGAGACAAAGCAACTATCAAGAATTCCAAAAGATGTGCAAACTAGTTCATAACAAGCTTGTATAACAAAGGTGTCTATACAAAGACAAGACATTCAAAATGGAATTTAAAACCTTAAAACCTTAACATGACTAAGAATGATCTAGATTTTGGAGTAAAGCTTTCCTTATGAAAGGAGACAATTTTAGTGAAGGGTTCATGCCCCAATTTTCAAAGAACAACAATATGTTCATTGGCGCATTTTATCAAACGCATGGTATGCAAACACAATGCAAGCTCAAGGCACAATGAGTATTGAATACATCTAATGAGACATTCACATAATCTAAGTTCTTATAAGTTCAAATTTGATTATATGCCACTCAAAGGATTGTCATATAGATAGATTAAGAATTACCAATGTAACTTAGCACAACCAAAAACAAACGAACTAAATGCCCTCTTACTTAGACTTGTACAATGGAAGACTAAATCTTAGGAGGAGTAATAAGTAGAATTGTGAATAAGTTTCTTACCAAAATCCTTAATCCAAAAGCTTCCACCACAAAATGAAAAATGAAAGCATAATGGGAGCAATGGGCAACAGGTATCTGTGAGTAATGAGAGATGAGAGAGAAGGAGGTAGTTTGGCGAACCAGCAGAAAGAGAGAGACAGGGGCTGAGAAGGGGAGGGTGAGATAACGTGTGGTGGGGGTCTTGTTAGGAACAGATTTACAGAATTACCATCACCTAAAATTCTATTGCCAAAACCTTTTTTTTTTCCTTTTTTTTTTTTTATTTGGGGTGTTACATCAAAACCCTTTTGGATATATACCACTATAAGTTTTTTTAAAAACCTTCTCCCCTCTTCCCGTGTGTGTGTGTGTTAAAATACTTAGTGTTCTCAAAAAAAAATTGTAATATTTTGTTTTAAAATAGAGTAGAATTTCTATTTTGTATATTAAAAAAAAAAAACATAAATGCAAAAAGTCATTGAAATTAAAATGAAATATTACAACATTAATTAACATATGATATGGCTTCTAATACAACATATTTCTAAAAGAAGTTAAGAGGACTTACACATTGATACTCATCATTTAAATGAGACTAGCTGAATTCCCGCACGGTGTGCGGTACAACTTGTTATTAGTTTTCTCCAATATTTCAATAATTTTTATAAAGAATATTGTAGCTTAACTGGTTGGCACTCAATTTCCAATAGAGACATTTATAATTCAAATCCCTCAACTATTGATGTGTAAAAAAAATTTCAATAAATTTCCTTGTTAAAATTATGATCTTTGGTTATTTTATAGACAAAATAGAAAGACACTAAGAGTAGTGTAGTGATTTGATCACACTATATATATGTGTTCACTAATTGAAAATTACATGATATAATGGTCAATATAGATAAGCATGATTCATGCTTGCTAAAAAAAATGCATATATACTTTTTTTTTGTAACATTCGTGATTGTGTGTTTCTCATTTTCCCCCTTTTTGTTGGGCATTGCATCAATTGTTGCATAATACAATGTTTCAATTGTTTCTCACATAAAAAAATAATAAATAATAAATAATAAATAATAAATAATAAAATTGTTTCTTATATGATTCTAAGAAAAAATGATACTTCCTTCATCCCAGTTTGTTTGTCCTCTATTCTATTTTGGAATGTCCCAAAATATGTCCAGTTTCTAAAAATAAAAGTAATTAATGTACTAAAGTTCCTATTATACCCCTACTTTATTTTCAATATTATTTGAAAAGAAAACTAACAAATATTTTAAAAAACCAATCTAATTGGGACACTTATTTAAGGATAGTTTTGGAAATACAAAACAATAAATGATATTCTCTTAAAAAATTTGACTTTTCAAATAGGACAAACAAATTGGAAGGAAGGAAGTATTAAAATTTCATTATGCTATAACAAAATAAATATATTTATTCTATTACACACACACACACACACACACATATATATATATATGAAAGGAGTTAGGAAGTTTAAAGGATTAGCAACTAAACATGAGTAAGAATGTCATATTCTAAATTTATTATTATTATTCCAATTAATAATTATCTATTTTTATAAAGTTTATAAAAAATAATCATATAAATTCATTTTTGCTGAAACTGAAAATTAAAAACTAAAAACTGAAAACACTGTAATAAAATAATTTTTAAATGTGTAAATAGTATCTTGGGACCCATTTTTAATATTTTTTAATGCATGAACAGTGCTGCTACAGTGCATGAACAGTGCTGCTACAGTGTGTAAACAGTGATAATTGTCTCATGCACAGTAAATCCATGTGATATTATTGTTTATGCGCTGAAAAAAAAAAAAAAAAAAAAAAAAAAAAAAAAAAAAAAAAAAAAAAGGAAGGAAACGTGAAATAGAAAACGTAGACGCACAATAATCTCTATCCAAACTGGCACATAATTAATACACAACTATAGATAATTAATATATGCATTTAGATATTTTATGGAAGATGATTTTGGATAATGTTGTACATATATTATAAAAAAAAAAAGTAAACTAAATTAAAGTAAATAAACATATACATTTTGAGATATTAAAAATTAATTTAGTAGTTTCACTGGATATTTGTAGCCTTCTCAAGGTAAGATTAATTTTTTTTTTTAATCATGAAACCAAAGACAAATGCAAAAAAGTAACAGGACCATGAAAATCAATTGATTTGTGTTGTGTTCACGTATTTCATACCATAAAATGAAAGTTTGCCCAACTCTGTCTCTGTCTTCTACTCATCGATATTCGATAGAGTAACATTAAGACATGATGTGGGCAAGTGTATATGCATGTATCTTATAGATGATTTAAAATTAAATTATGGTTGAATATGACTTTACATTACGCACCAAATATTTTCTCTCCTTATATACCCAAAGTAAAAATCATCCAACCAAATTACCCAAACCTAAATCATATTTAAGCCCCTAATTTTAAAAAGAAAAAAGAAAAAAATTATAACCGTAGGGGTTTCAGCGTCTTGATGGTAGTGGGCGGCCGGTATAATAGAGGTAGTGACCTTTTAGATTCCTCTTTCTCTCCCTTTCAAATATTTTGTCAGTCTCAGGTCTTTTATTTTGGTAATATATAGTGAAACAATGCGTTTTATTTAACAATCCATAACATTTTTGTGTTTTTCTATCTCTTTTCAGGGCCTTATCTGGTTAGTTATTACTATTTGTCCTTAATTATTATTATTATTATTTTAAATACTAAAACAGTGGGTATGCTAAAAGACATGAAGAATAGAAAAATGTGTGGTGTAAGTTTAATCAATTAATTGATTCTCAAAAAAAAGTTTAATCAATTAATGAGACATTAATGAGATAACAGTAAAATAAGTTGATGTGGACTTTTGGATAACAGTGAAAAAAACTTAATGTAAGAGGTAAATAATAATAATAATAATAATTTAAAAAAAAAAAAAAAAAAAAAGCTAGATGAAAAATTAGAACTCCACTTGGCAAGACTTCATGCACTCTCGCATGAGGTCTCTGCTTATATATATATATATATATATATTGATTTGAATGATGTGACAGCTTTTTGTAAATGTTTTTATTTTTTATTTTTGTTAATTTTGGAATAGTGCAGCAAAAAGAATTAATATATTATAAATATTTGAAGTAGTTTGCAATTGTGTGTGTATATATATATATATTGTAGTTATAGTGAGATAAATATATTATAAATATTTGGAGAGTATGTAGTTAATGTGAGTGCCTCTAACTTTGGGATAGAAAGATTTGTTTTTATTTCACATTTTGCACATCAAAATGATCCTGCTTGTGGTTTGACATTCCTTTCACAAAGTACGCACAAAATGTAATACCAACCCATTGTTGTATCAATGTTACTTATTGTTGCAATACCCTAGCAGTTCACATCTTGCAATGAACTTTGAAATTAATATGTATTATTTTTTTAATGTAAATAATACGATGTATTATTATTTTTTTACATAAATGATGATTATAATTTGAAATGATTAACAAATCTGTCTCATAGGATCTCATTCAATACATTTTATCTTTACTATTATCTTCATATTATTTAAAGATAAATCCTCCTATGAAAATTGTTTTGCATGTATTTTTGGTATTTTTTTGTATAGGATCATGTTTTTTACCATTCCTATTATTGAATTTTTTAAGAAAATATTAGGTTAATAGCATTTTGTGAGATAGTATATGTTATTTATTAGACTTTTTGTTATTATAAATTTTAGAAATATGGACTTGTCAATTATTTCAACAACCTCAAGGATCTCAAGATTTATATATATTTTTGTTGCATTGGTTGATGACAAAGAATTTGTCTGCATAAATTGCATAGAACATTATTAATAGACAAAAACATATTGAATTGAAATTGGGGAAAAATGGAGACATGATTTCATGAGAATGAGATTTTCTATAAGTATCATCTATATGTGGGGGAGGAAGGAGAGATTGTAAGAGGGTAAGAGTTTTTGCTTTGATTTACACGTGGGAAGGGTCAAACTTTGGTCATAATATGCAAGGTAATAATCGGGCTTGAGTTTTTCATAAGGTTTGGTCTACTTTTAAAAGGTAGTCCATTTTGTAGTGACTAACTTTTGGTCTAATTAGTCTAATTGTGAAGAACAACTCATATTTGATATAATAGTAAAAAAGAAGTTACTATGATCTATTGGGTAACAATAAAAAATATTCTATCCGTCCCACTTTTTTTGTCCTCTATTCCATTTTGAGATATCTCAAAATATTGTCCTGATTCTAAAAATAAAAGTCATTAATTTACTAATGTTCTTATTATACCCCTATTAATTTACTAATTCAATTTTTTGATAAATTTTTTGAAGGGTAGTTTTGGAAACTTATACATTTTTAAAAAGTAGACAAAACAATAAATAATGTTCTCTTAAAAAGTTTGACTTTTCAAACTGGATAAAAAAAGTGAGACGGAGGGAGTACTTAATAAAAAGAAGTAAAAAATGCTAAATTTATGTAATAGTAAAAATAAGTTACTACAATCTATTGGGTAATAGTAAAAAAAATTTAATGAAAAGAGGTAAAAAATGCTAAATGCAACATTAGAGTGCTATGTGGCAAGATCTTATACACTCTCACATGAGGTTTCTGTTTTTATATATATATATATATATATATATATATTGATTTTCTTTTGTTTTCTACTTTGTTACCGAATCTTTATTTCATATTCTTTATTTCTTTATTATTTATCTTTAAATTTAACTGATATTTACAAAATTTACATTGAACTATATACGTGTGGTTTGTTTTACAACTAGTGTGATTGACTCATTAAATCCAATAATTCTGTTTTTTAATCACATATGGGTAGTAAACTTATTTTGTTAAGAGATCAATAGCTATCTCGTATATAAAATATTTGAAGATTATTTTATTTTGTATCTTAAAATTATACATAAAAAATGAGTTTATAGATTGAATAGTAAATAAGATTCAATTAGTATGAAACTTTAGAAAAATAAGAACTTATGATCTAATTGTGTAATTTTCAAAATATTAATCCAACAAAAATTTATTGACTAGTGTAATATGAACAAAGAGATCAACCACTGGTAGGGAGGAGATATAAGTATTTTAATAAATCTTTTTTTTTTAGAGAGTTTCAACCTATGACGTCCACTCCTAATCATCACTCTTTATTATCAGACCAAAACACCAATCAGTTTTTAGTGTAGGCGAGGATTGAACCTCAGATCTCTTATTTAACTATCAGAGACTTTACTAATTAAGCTAACTGAAACCTACAAGTATTTTAATAAATCTAAACATGTTAGATTGAAACAAAAGCTTGGTTTTTCAAAACAAAAATGACTAATAATTCCATATCTTTTACTAAATAAATACTAAAATAGGTCCTTTCCCCTAGTTTTCATCATATCAATGGAGATATACGCTCTGTTTGTTTCAACGATAATGCTTTTTAGAAAATGAGTCATTTTCCAAAAAGTATTTTCTATAAAACTATGGACACATTTGGTAGACTATAATAGACACTGTAATGTAATAGATATTCCTATAGCATAACTATTTGGTTGTTTGGTTATGTTTTTATTACAATAAATAGTTATTCCTTATAAATAGTTATTCTTCAAAATGAAGAATAACTATTCCTTATCAAAAGTACTAAATATCTATTCCTTCACCTTATGTAATAACTTTTTAAAAAAATTTCCTAAAAAGCCATTAGTTGCCATATCTTCAAAAGGAAAGAAAATAAATTTTCCTTATTGTTAATTATTAGCTCTATTTTGAACACCCTAAAATAAGTGTATTTTAGGAAATTTGACTTTAAAATGATTTAATTACACCTTCTTTTTATACTCTACTAAATTGTAGATGCATATTCAAAATTCTATTCCTAAATGGTCACCAAACGAATAACTAGTAATACTTATTACATTCCAACTTAATGTATTCCTTGTAATACTTATTCCTATTCCCATGTAATAATCATTACAATGTACCATACGTGCTCTATATCATTTTCCTATGTTTGGTAATAACCTTAAATGAGTTGAAAAACAATCTTCAAACTTCCCTTATTTAGCTTGCTGTGAGATAGAATAGTTTTCAAAAAAAAAAATAGTGGAAAACAATCTCTAAAAATAAATCACATTTTTTATGTTGACCAAAGATAGTTTTCCATTTACCCTTTTTTTTTTATGCTATTAAATACTAGAAAATACAGAAAACTATTTTTACACAAGATTTTCCATCAAAATAAATAGAGCAATAGATGCATAATTTCTTTCAAAAGTATATAGTCATTCTTGGGAAGCTTGTTATGATTCGAGCTAACGAAAGCACATTTACGTAAGCAAAAAATAAAACATTCTCATAAAACAACAATATTTAACATGGTTTGGCCAAAAAAAATACTCAAACTACTCTTTGAAGAAACCTACCATCTTCTTCTAAGAGTGTTATCCTCTTCCTTGTGAGAAGATCCTTCAACAAAACTCACTAAACCTTCTTGCAACAGTGCTATTTCTAAGACTACAATTCTATTCCTTAATAGACAAAGAATACTCAATTACCTCTTTAATCATGAAAAAATTTTCTATAGCAAGGAAAAGTCATTTTTTTCATACTAAGGAAAATTTATTTCCTTCCACACAAAGGAAACCCAAAAACGAAAACAAATCTAAATATGAATCTGAGACAATTTCTAACAAATATTCACATTAACTCAAATTCCATTAAGCAATCTCCCTTCTCTATCATGATAACTTCACCTTAAACCAAGCAAACTTTCCTTGAAGAAGACAATTGTTGTTTCCATGATGAAAGCCAAATTTGCAGATGAATCTTAAATCATTTTTGTACATGTGACAAATATTATGTTCATACCAATATCAATCTTGAGTTTTGATACCAGTTGTTGTGATTTGGAGTTTATGGAAGCACATTAACACAAACATGAAATTAAAAATTCCATACAAAACAACAATATTTAGCGTTGCTTAGCCAACTTCAAATCTACGTCCATGGGCAATGTTGGAAAAAATCATTGTCGATGATATGAATTATAACTACACTTAATCATACCCCATAAACCAAACTCACAAACTCTCACAAACAATGTTCAAAAACCTTACAAATACCAACAAAACCACTCACTAATACAAATCAACTCACAAGCCTCATGCACGTAGACTCATAATTCCAAAACTCCAGTAGACCTAATAAGTCCCTCACACAAAAAATAAATACATGCACACTCAAACTACTCTTCAAAGAAGCTCACTCAATAATCTTCAAAGTCTTATCCCCTCTCCATGTGGGAGAACTTTTAGGAAATAGCCATTAAACTCTACAATAATGCCTATTTATAAGACACCAATTAAATTCCTCCATGGACATTGTATATCCTGTTACTTTTTTAATAAGAAACTTTCATTTCATACCAAAGAAAATTCAATTTCTTCCACATCCAAGGAAAAATTATTTCCTTTCACAACATTTGAAACTCAATAACACCAAATGCAAATAGTAATTTGAGAAAATTTCTAATAATTTTTAACAAAATAACTTGAGAAGGAAAATATCAATAGAACATTGTTAAACAAAAACACATTTATGAGTTTTGGTCAGCATGTATGAAATAAATTAACACCTCTCTCAAATAAAAAAATCCCATAATACAACAAACAGGTAATGACAGACATTCACGCATCACAAATCCCATAAAAATAAAATCTGTGAGGGAAAAAGTTTATATGGAATTTATACACATGAAGATTGTTAGGAATATAACCGAGACATTCTAATAGGATGTACGAGACCCACTGCATCTTCCAAAGAGAGCAGAAAAAGAACATCCTTGAGTCTTGTTTTCACGTCTAGAACGAGAAGCTGCTGATGATGAATCAATCTCTTTTCTCTTAAGGTCTTGGGTGTGTTTCTGTTCTCCTTTCTCGGTGTTGTACAGGGCACCAGGCTTTCGCTGGAGCATCTTAAGCCGATCGTCCCAAATGAGACCGGACGAGCCTTGCCTCCGGAATGAGACATCTGATCTCTGCAATGTAATCATGGATTGATGTTAAAATCAATCCTTGTGTCTGCTGGTGTCCCCTTTTTCTTTTTCTTTTATGTCGCTCTCAGTTTCTTGATTATATTTTTTGTAAATACTCTCTTCCCTTCTAACTAACTTATTAACGGTTTCTTGTTTGAATTTTCTATGTTTTTCTTGTCTGTACATGTGATTGGTTTAACATAGAAATTGGCTGAATTTGAGACATATTTGGTTAATTTGTCCAGCCTTCAAATGGTAAATGGTTGACAGATGGATATAAATTAGAATAACTTGTCGCTTTGAATGTTGTTAGGGCTATTATTAGGCGCTAACAACAATGGTCATGGTCGATTAATATTGTACGTTAAAACTGATGGTTATAAAAATCCTGTTGTTCAATCCCTGTAGGCCTATTTTCTAGCCATCAAATATCCCATTATAGCTAACAAAAAGAGGTTCTATTGCACTTAAAAGTATCAGTTAACAAACTCAGTATGCAAAAGCATCATCTCAATTTGAAATTGATATTTGATATATTTCATAGTTCACATTATAAGTATTACAAATCTAAAGGTGTATTTAGTGTCACCAAATTTTAAATGATGACATGACACCATATACACTCCCATGATCTATATATCAAATGAAAACAAATTTGTAGGCTTCAGCAAAAATTTGACGTATGTAAATCTTCTTGGATGACTCAGAAATATATTTGTGATTGCTGTTGATTGCTGAAAAAACAAAATTGCGCAGTCCAACTTGTAGAGAATTTAAAATTTTGTTCAACTAGTAATCTATTTTTTCAACAGTCAAAATAATTTTCATGAAGCTTGACTCTTCGGCTATAACACATTATTAGGATAGGAAGAAATTTAATAGTCAATGCTAATAATACTCATATCTCACAGATTGTCTATGTTTTGATACTTTCAGATAATTAAAACCTTATACTTTTTTTTTTTGAGAGAATTAAAACGTCATACTTATTATATAAAACTCTCACTTTTATGGGGTCCAGGAGGTGATTAATAGATACTTAAATTTTAATAGAAAATCATAAGAGCAGGTACTTAGTAATCAAAAGATTCATCTAAAATATCTGGAAATTCTGCCTGCATCTCACTATCCTTATCCAAGATAGAATTCACGAATGAACTCACAGATGATGAAACTTCCAACATATTATTGTTTGTATGGCCCCCAATGGTTGATCCAACGTCAAAATTCCCAATACCCTCCTCTTGTCCAACTTGATTTAAGCCATATTCATTTCCACTAGCAAAGTTTAATGGGGGTGTTTGGGCGAAAGTTGACGGGTTAGTTGATGATGAGAAACCCGGGAAATGGCGATCTTGCTGTTGCTGAAAGCCTGGGAATGGGAGAGGGTCAGTGATGAGAAACTCGCTCCAATTGAAGGAAGAAGATGGTGCATTTTGCACTTGAGACGGTTGGCAAGAATACGATTGCGGCAGTGGGCTTAATTGGGTGACATTGGAAGAAGATGATGATGAACAAGAAGAGGTAGCTTCATTAAAGAAATGTGGTTGGATGGTCTCCTGGTTAATATTGACTTGTTGAAACTGATGAGACATGAAATCCAATGAGGGAACTATGTTTTCATTATAGGGGCTATTTTGGAATTCCATAGGCATGTTGGTATTTGGGAATGATGTGAGGACTGAAGATGGTTCTGGTTTGGGTGTTGGTGCATAGTTTAAGTTTTTATTGATATTGAGAGGTCCAATCTGGTTTCCTATGTTTAGGATGCCACTAATGTTTCCATAATCAGAAAGGATCTGAGAATATGGCTTATGAGTGACTGGATCAATTCCCATTTTGGAAAGCTTTTTCCTCAGCTTGGTGTTCCAGTAGTTTTTGACATCATTGTCTGTTCTTCCAGGTAGTCGTTTTGCAATTAGAGACCACCTGCACCACATAACTAATAACTATAAGGGTTGTATGAGAGAGAGAGAGAGAGAGAGTCATTAGACTTGCACTGGTTACAGAATACAGGCTGTTTGACAGTTGTTATGATCTTCTAAGACTTAGGTGATGCATAATAGCTAGGTTTCACCTCTTATGTGCATGCACTAGTAGTTTCAGGGTTTGAGGGTGCACATTAGGGTTGTGGTTACCTCACCAATAAAATATATAAAAACTAAATTTTTTTCCTCATTTCATGGGGGATAGTTCAACGTATTATAACTTAAACCTTATATATAAAGCATTACATTTGCCGGTTAAAAAGAAAAGGAATAAAAAAGAAATGAAAAGAAAAGAAGGAATAGGGAGTAAGAAGTACTAATATCTCAAGATCTACCTGTGTTTGCATATAGTATAAGACCTAAGTCTTTCAGTTCCTGTTTTTTATAACTTATTTTCAGTTTATTCCAACTTATTTGACTTATTAAATTATTATGTACAACTTCTTAAAGTACTATGGTTTTAATTTGTTTAACAAAATTTTATCTATTTATTTATTATTTTATTTTGATAGTTGGATATAGAGAATTTAAACGGAAATATGAAAAAGTGCTAATTGAATTACAAAACTCTTTGTTTAGCTATTTTTTAAAGTCAAATAAACCAATGAAGATAAACTCTCCCTAACAAAAAAAAAATCTTCTAAGAGAAAATTCTAGTAACCCTACCCTGAAAATCTGCCAAAGAAAACTTGTTATATTCAAGATATTCAACATTTGACAAAATAAACCTCTTTAGAGAGATGGGTTTCTCAAAACCATGAATTTCCTAGTGAAAAGAGATGTGAAAATCAACCATTCAAGTTTTTTTTTTTTTTTTGGTCAAAGTTTACAAATTAGCTCAGAGAGTTCACTAAGAACAAGTAAAAATATGAGTCACATATATACTTGAAGACCCACCTACTTCCTATAGCTTTGTGAAGGTTTATAATGAGCTCTTCTTCTTCGGGTGTGAAGCCGTCATGCTTGAGGTCAGATCTAAGGTAATTGGTCCACCTAAGCCTGCAGCTCTTCCCACATCTATTGAGTCCTGTACATAAGCTCATGCATACATATATTCAGCTTCACACAATGTAGATTAGTCTTACAAACGATGAAATATTAAAAGAAAAACCAAACAAAGAGTGCCAAATAAAACCTGCTTTCTTGGGAACCAAGGTCCAATTTCCAACCCCATGGTTGGATACGTATGCAAGTATTTTTGCATCCTCCTCGGCAGTCCAAAGGCCCCTCTTGACGTTTGATTTATCACAACAAGGTGGTCTTCCCATTGAAGGGTTAATGGTTTTGAGAGAGAGAGAGAGAGAGAGATGAAGGTAACTATGTAATGGTGATGTAATTTCAAACCTTTGCAAGGTAGATTATAAATAAATAAATAAAAGGAAAGGAAACGTTTATCAAATGAGGAGGCAAGAAAAGCATGCAATTTGGCTCCAATTAACCACATTTGCATGATTATTTTCATCTTCTTCAAAAAAAAACGGTTTGAAATGACATCACAAAATAATGCAAGCTTCTCTCTCTTTCTCTAGCTCTTTCTGGCTTGGCTGCAAGAGCACTCTATTCAGGTTCAAATTGGGTGAATTATTTTGTTAAGTTTCAAGCAATTAAATATTAATTGCTTTCAATTGGTGATGTTTGACATGAAAACAAAATGGCTTCTTTAGGCTATTAGGCTAGTGAATGATGCAATTTCTATACCACTCAGTGGAAGGTAATATATTATGTAACTATTACATACAACGTTCTTCTTTTTATTTTGAAAGGAAATTATTAATATGGATATTATAAATTTTATGAAAAAATGTTACACATAGGACACTTTTAGTACACATGCAGAATCAATATCATCAAAATTGGAGCTTACTTTGTTCTTCTGGGCAGATATATAGTAGGGGATGGGAAAGGGAGTTCAAATGGTAGACATAAAATAATATAAAAGTTGATATTACCACTAAGTTATTACTTGAATTTCAAATTGAGACTAACTTGTATTTATAATTAATAATTGAAATATTGGGTTTCAGTTAATTCAACTGGTAAAATCTTTAATAATTGAATAAGAGATCTAGGATTTAATCTCCATCTACACCAAAAATTGATTGTTGTCTTGGCCTGATTATAAAGAACTATTATCAGGAACGGACACTATAAGTTGAAACTCTCTCAAAAAAAAATTAATAACTGAAATTAGCTTCTCATAATATAGTACGTATTTTTAATTAAAAATGTAATAAAAATAATAGGATAAATGTTGTAAATACAAAAGAATGGTCAATAGTTTAAAAATTATTTGCTGTGACGGCATAAAATATTTTTTTTATAAATGTAGAGCAATCAATACCATCAATTGGGTCTAGCTTGTCAATAGTGTATAACTTCTTTTTTCTAAAAGGATAATTGTTACGAGTGTGTGTAAGAGGTACATTGTAGTTAACATGGTTTTACCATTTACATTGCATTGTTAAATTATTGATTAATTTCAAGCTTAAGCTATCAGGATAATGGATCGAATTTAAGATCTCTTGTTCTAATACCATATTAAATTATTAATTGTGTCAAAAACTTAAACTATTAGAATATGGCAAATTCAACTGTTTAACTGTAAGTTTCTTTAAAAAACTTTATCCCCTCACCTCGTGTGTATGTTAAAATACTGAGTATTATTAAAAAAATACTAATAAAAAAAAAAAAAAAACACAATTCTAACACTCATGCACTATTCATATAAACAAATAGTTTTCCTCACATAGTCTCATATATAATTTATTATTACATGGCTTCTATCCATTGCATCAAAACACAATACAATACAATGCAAAGAGGTGCCACGAAATTTAACCCAATTTATTATTATACATTTTCAATTAAGAAAAGTCAAAAGAATAAGATAAAAGTTGTAAAGACCAAAGAATGGTCAATGGTTTGAATGATGTGACATGTGAGTTTGCAACGCGGCAAAACTTAAGTCAGAGAGTTAGTTGGTTTGTTTATTTTTTATTGTACAAAGTTTTAAGCTCTATAGCTTTAGCGGTTGAGCGTTTATTATAGAGAGTTTTTTTTATAGTTAAAACTCTTTTATAATAAAAGCTCTTTAGCATTTAAAATGTTTGACAAATTATAATGATAAAAAAAAAATTATAATTGTTACACACATTTCATAACCCAATCAATAAAGAGTTTTTAGAGGTTAAAAAAAAAAAAAAACTGAAAGTGTTATATGTTTGATACTTGAATTCAATTAATTTAATTGATTTTTTTTTTTTTTTGAGAATGCAATTAATTTAATTGATGATTAGTATTTATTTTATTTTTTATTATTAAGCTCTTTCTCTTTTTCAAAATGGATGAGTACAAAATATTATATTATATTAAAAAATAAGTATGTGTTCAGGCATTCCTATATGTAGTTTAACTTTAAACCTTTTTTCAAATTTAAGGGAAGGAGAAAAGCTCTTTAATAAAATTATCAATCAATGACATATTTTGCTTAAAACCTTTAAGGCGGCTATTATACTTATATGAAACTAGCCTAGGATATTATATCTTATATAGTGAAATAGATTTTTCTTATGTACACAAGTGATATTTGTTCATACAATTGTTAAAAATAAAATATAATTAGTATTTAGTTATACTATCGAACTCCTAAAAAGAGTGAGCTTAGACACCAAGCGGTAGATACAAAGATAATCTACTAGGCATTGAACTTCTAGTGAGATTGAAATCAAGTGCAATATCTAAGTATTCCACCCAATGCAATTGTTAAAAATAAAATACAATCAGTATTTAGTTCTACTATCAAACTCTTAAAAAGAGTGAACTTAGACACCAGGTGATAGGTACAAAGATAATCTACTAAGTATTGAAATCCCAGTGAAATTGAGATCAAGTGCAATATCTAAGTATTGCACCATATGTAATTGCTTTCAATGGTTGAAATTGAGAGTTAAAAGAAACAACTTTCAATCTCAACGGTTGAATAAAATAAGTGAGAAAAAGTTAAAAAGTGAGAATGATAAAAATCTGTTATGAGAAAAGCATTGGATAATTGCACCCAGTGGTATTGCACCAAATCCAAATCCTCCCTAATGTATTTTTCAAACAAAATTGGGTCAATTTTAGATTCTATTAAACAATTTATTCAATTAATTGTGAGCGACTAGAAATGCATGATTGAAAATCAGTGGTAAGAAAAGCATGATTGTTTCATGAAAAACCCATGATTTAATAAGTTGCACACATACCATTGAATTTTAATTACATCCTCACCCTCTATTCATTCTTGTAGGACAACAGAGCTCATTAGATACAACAGCGCTGGATAATTTTACGCAAAAATCGTTAAACAAACACCCTCCCCTTCTCCATAGAATTATCCACCCAAGGTTAAAATATTTTCATGGTCAAAATTTTGTAATCAGGTACAAGTAGAATATATGCAAGTTCCTTTTTCTGGGTGCACTTATTTATAGTTTCATCTTTTTCTTTTTTTAAGAGTACATTAAAAAGTAAAAACCAAGATGGAAAAAAAAAAATTCATACGAGGAAGAGAGGCAGGTTAGTCCAACCAACTCTGGTACAGATCCTACTAAGCCACAGCTCAATGTTATATACAACATTTAGAGGATTAAATCTCCCTCGCCCTGTATAGAACAAAGGAAAAACTAGAAATGTTCTTCCTAGGATGAGCAAACCTTGCAACTCTTCCTACATTTTCCATCATCACCAACCATGTAAAGAGGGTTCTTTTTACACTCACCAGCCTTAGCCCATACAGGGCAGTTCTCATTCTCATCCACACAATCCCCTTTGCCTCCCATGCCTTCTTGCTTGTTTGGTTTCTCGAAGGACCTTACGTGAATCCACTTGGTTGCAGACCACTTCTCTCCCTCAATAACAGGGCAACTTCCATGCAAGCTGCGTGTATCTGTAGTTGCATCGGGATTAAGACTGAAGAACAGCAAGGCATCACCCTTTTTGGGTTTCACTGCATGGTTACAAAGATAAAATTTCAGATTGCATGATGATGATAGGGAGAAAACCTAGATTCTATACAACTGGATGACCAAAAACACTATAGAAAAAGGTTTGAACATATAAATGGATCAGCAGAACTGGTGATTACATTCACTCCTATATAGGTACCATCATATGGTGCAACTTGCAACACCAAGGAAAAAAAATTGGTGGGTTTTGCGCATGATAAGAATAAGTTTGCACTGGGATCTGAAGATCATATATAAGTTGATTACATCTTCAAAATTTTATTGCCAACCAACAATTCAGATATGACCAGTGATCTGTTTACAAAAGCAATTAGCACACAACCTAGACCTAGTCTCCCATGCCCTAACTCAAGAAGAAAAAAAAGGGAAGACCACATATTTTCATGTACTAAATGTACTTAAGTAACTCATATCTAGTTAAGTATTTCACTGAGATTCTACTATGGAAATTTAAGGAGATACCACTCTGAATTTTTTTACCAATAAAAAGGCATATATGAGTTGAATTCATTTACCAATAAAAAGGCACAGGGATCTGATGACACATATGAGTTGATTAAATCTTCAACACTTTTATTGCCAAAAAACAATTCAGAGATGACTAGTGATCTGTTTACAAAAGCAATTAGCACACAACCTATACCTAATTTCCCATGCCCTAACTCAAGAAAAAAAAATAAAAAAAGGAAAGACCACATATTTTCACACACTAAATGTATTTAAGGTACTCATTTCTAGTTCAGTATTTCATTGAGATATTACCACAGAAATTTAAGGATAAACCACTCTGAATTCGCTTACCAATAAAAAGGCATGTATTAGTTGAATTCGTTTACCAATAAAAAGGCATTGGCATCTGATAACATGTATGAGTTGATTCAATCTTCAACTATTTTATTGCCCAAAAAAAATTCAGAGATGACCAGTGATCTGTTTACAAAAGCAATTAGCAAACAACCAACACTTATGCTATGTTTGGAAGTTTTGAGAGAGAGGAGAGTAGAGGGGAGTAGAGGGAAGGAGAGTAGTGGAGAGGAGAGTAAAAGGGAATGATTATCCTCCACCTTGTTTGGATGTTTTTAAAATTAAGTAAGGGGGAAAGGAATAATTAGTCTTTTCATTTGTAATTTTGTTAACATAGTAAGGGTAAATTTGATAATTCATTTGGTCAAGCATATTTTTATGCTCCACTCTCCCTCCAAATCTCTCCAATTTGGGGGAATTAAAAATGAGGGGTTAGAAGTAGTTCAAACCCCTCCAAATCCCTCCCCCTCCTTCCTTAAAAAACATCCAAATAAGGTAATTAAATTACTCTCCCTCCTTGTACTCTACTCCTTCTCCTCCCCCCAACATCCAAACATAGCATCAATTTAAGGGAAGACCACGTATTTTCATTCACTAAATGTATTTAAGGTACTCATGTCTAGTTCAGTATTTTACTGAGATTCTACCACAGAAATTTAAGGAGATACCACTCTGAATTCTTTTTACCAATAAAAAGGCATATACTTAGGTGAAACAATAAAAGAGAAATTCAGGTTTGCTATAGATCAAAAACTTAATACCTGCATAGCCATTTTTAGCACAATCAGACACATCATCGTCTTTTGGTTGAGACACCTTTGACTGTAGGAGAAGATAAACAAATGCTGACTTAGTTAAGTGGAAAGAGGGGAACAAAGGAAAAGTTACACGCAGAGACACGCAGCTGTGTTTGTGTAATTAGATAAAAGCTCTCCATGGAATTTATAACATATAGAAAACAGAAAAGGAAGACCATCAGATAATCAAAGTCAAAAGAAATTCTTTACCTCTGCATTGGGAAAGACTGTCTCCCCACCCTTCTCAACATTAGACAAATACATCAATACAGTGGCAACTCGGTGGCCACCCAATTTTTGATTCTCCTTGTCATGAAAATAATCAAAATGTGGTTCATATTTCTCCCCATGCAGGTAGTGCAGTACTTGCATGGCCTCCCCATTTTCTGGTTACGTGATCCAGTTAAGAAAGATGAAATAAAATTTTTTATTGCAATATAAGTATAAATTATAAATCAACAAGGAGAATGTAATGATGTTACCTATTGGAAGGAACGTCCATGCAGCAATCCTGGCCTCAATATCAGCGACTACTTCATCCTTCAAGGTGAAACAAAGACACCGAGTAAGCATTCCAAGTTAAAATAATTGGAAAATGCATACTTAGCAGAATGGTTATGAACACAGATTAACTAAATAAACAAAACTTGTTTACGTGCATATCACATCCAACATAACTAACAGAGCTTCATGCCACTTCATCCAAGGCAGAAAGCAATTTTTTTGCTAAAAATGACAAACACTAAACTTAGATTGAATTAGATACAACAGAGATATCTGCATTATATTATGCATTGGGCTTGGTTCCCACCTATTAAATTATTTAAAAGAGTTGTCTATGGAATGCCATGGATGAACCTTGTTTCCTGAGCCAAGGTGAACCAAGGCTATTTTATTTCCACAACTTGGAGTCACTGAAAAAGTCAGAGAGTTATGCTCTACAAAGACAAGGTGATGACTTGTTAGAAGAAACTTATGGGTGGGACAAAATAGAGGTGACCCATTGATAAACCTGAAATTGTGAGAATTCTCTAAAGGGAGTGTCCTACAAGAAGCACGCAAGGCTCAAGATACTATAGCAAAGTTGCAGAACTCATGTTTGTAGAATTATTAACAAGTTAGTTGATACATAGAAAGATTCAAATGATAATATAGCGATCCCAGCATGTTTCTAATGAGAGTGAAGTTTGGTCTTGGGGTGCCCCGTGCCCCTGTCCAAGTAGCAACAGCATGCTGCTGCAGGCTTTTATGGATTGAAGTAGGTCCTTATAACTAATGAATTTCAGACAGAAAATTCCCTATGACAAAGCAAAAGGCAGAAAAGAAATATTAAAACCAAAAATCCATCCTATATATCCCCATATTATGGCTGGTTATCAGTTAACTACTTGGCAAAGGTAACACAGATTCAAAATTATACCAATCAATGCTGAAGTGCTTGACTTAAAGCCATAAAATATTGATTCTACACAGACAAAAGGAAGCAGTTCAACCCACCATTTTCATTAAGATTTCAATACCTTACATGCGTCTTTCTAGGATACCAATTACCTATGGACTGTAAACCTTTGTTTATCTTTCACTCAATCATTAAGTTGACTAGTTAAGCAAATAATGTATCTAATCACCTCTGAAACGAATTCAAAAATCATGCCAACTTACTACAAACTAAAATAGACCATACCTTCCCACCTCCAAATTAAAAATAAAACATCCACTAATATCACTTTCTAAAAGCCAAAATTCTGCATACGATTCTCTCACAATCGGGTCACTATTCTTTTTTTCTTTTTTCTTTTTTTATAGGTACAATTAGATCGGATCTCTATTCAAGATCACCATAGATACAAGATTTCACACAGTAAGATTTACTACAACATGTTGCCAATGCATATGACTCTTTTAATTCTCAACACTAAAAAGCTATGGCAATAAGTTTCTGTCATACTGAACACAGAATTTAAAAACATAATCTCCAAAAAAAAAAAAAAAAAAACCATAAATATACCTGATATTTCCGCAGAAACATGCCAGAACTCGTTCGAACTTCACTCATAATACTCTTACCCGACTCATTATCTGCCACCATCGACTTCTCCAGCTTATCCCTTGCCTACTTCCACCAAAATTAACACAAACCCACATCGTATTAGGACAAGAACTACATTTTAATAAAATGAAATTCCTAATTAAGCTCATTTATTTCTATGTTTGGAAACCAAAAAAAAAATCAAAATAAAAACAAAACAAAACAAAAAAAATACCAACTTGAATGAAGAATTTTAAGAATTTGTCTTACCACATTGATTAGGTGGTCACACTCTTCATCACTCAGAAATCCCTTATAAAGGAAAGCCCTTCAGATTTAAAATGCACCCAAGAAAAGTCAATACAGCCCACCAAAAAGAACTAAAATTTATTAAAATAGCAGAGAGAGAGAGAGACCTGGGATGCCATGAGAGCTGAGTGACACGAGAGGGATCAAACGTAGCAGAGGAAACACCTTTCTTGAGTTTCAGCACCGATCCCTGCCTGAAAAAAAAAAAAAAAAATGAAAAACAATTCTCAGTGGCATTTTCACAAACACATACACAACAAACAGAGAGAAAGAGAGAGAACCACACATTTTGTTGTCCCCAAGCCATCCGGGCAATTGAATATTCGAATGGGACAGATCAGGAAAAAGGAATAGGAAACAGAGAGAAAGTGCGAGATATTTTCGAGAATCCATGAGAGAGATTTAACAATCTGAGAAAGACAAAGGTTTGCTTTGGTTTTGAGGTTTTATACAATTTTATTTTCTAGGGGTGAAATCAAAAAGAAAAGCAGTGTTGCTGATTTAAGACAATTCTAATTGGGCGCACATTGGATTGTGACGTTATGTGGTGTTTGAGGAATTTGCAATGTGGTATGAATTGTAACTGCCGTGTTCTTCAGTTCTGGATTCTGGAAGGTTCTTATGGTAAACGCCAATGGTTTAGGTTTTTAGGACAATAATTAAAGTAACCAAGTCAAATACAATGTTCCCTCAAATAAAAACAGAGTCAAATATAATATTATAATGTCATCAGTCTTCACATGTTTCTAGTCAGAGGTTTCAATGTTTTGCAGTAATTTATTTACATAGTAAGGTGTGTGTGGTAGAGTAAAAATGATGGGTCCACAATTTATATAAGTCCATAACTTCACTGCTCATGAATTACCACGGGAGCATGTTGTGGCATATATTGTGACAAAAGTTATAATCTTAATATTATTCATTATATATAGTCAATAGTCAAAATTTTGGAAACCCTATTCACACTCCATCTCATATCTTACTAATAAAAGGGTAAGTTATTTTAGATAACAACCTTTCACAACATTCTTTCTCATAGCTATCATTTTTTTTTTTTTTTGATAAAACACAGCTATATTATGTTATAAATTGTTGGTCATTTTTATATTAACCCATTACTTTTCTGTTGCTATTTATAAGGTGAGTTTGGTTTAACTTTTTGAAATTGTACTTTTTTGAAAATGGTAGTTATAAAAAGTGCAATATTAAAATTACGTTTTTGTATTTGCTAAAAATATTAAAAAGTGCTTAATTAATAAAAGTCGAATGTTTTGCTAGTACTTATCAAAATTATGGTTTGAAGTGTAAATTACCAAAAATAACAAAATATATATATATATATATAAATTTCTTTCATATTAATGGTTTCACCTTCTTAATAATAATAATAATAATAATAATAATTTACCATCACATTGAAAATGACAGTTATAAAAAGTGCAATATGAAAAGAAAAATGATATGTCTACAATATTTTTACAACAAATTCTAAGTAGCAGTTTGTTACTAGTTGTTGTTGTTAAGGTAAAAAAGTAATCTTAGTGTTAGTTTTAAATTTAAACCAATAACAACTACCCACCTGTGATTTGTTGTAAAAATGTTGTAGACGTAGCATCTCTCATATGAAAATTAAGTTTTTGTATTTGCTAAAAATATTAAAAAGTGCTTAATTAATAAAAGTCGAGTGTTTCGCTAGTACTTATTAAAATTATGGTTTGAGGTGTAAATTACCAAAAATGACAAAAAAAAAAAATATATATATATATATATATATTTCTTTCATATTAATGGTTTCACCTTCTTAATAATAATAATAATAATTTACCATCACATTGAAAATGGCAGTTATAAAAAGTGCAATATGAAAGTTATGTTTTTGTATTTGCTAAAAATATTAAAAAGTTCTTAATTAATAAAAGCTGAGTATTTTGCTAGCACTTATCAAAATTATGGTTTAAGGTGTAAATTACCAAAAATGTCAAAATATATATAGAAATTTCTTTCATATTAATGGTTTCACCTTCTTAATAATAATAATAGTTTACCATCGAACACCCTTGGTACGATGGTCACTTCACAAGTATAAGTGCTTGTTAGGTATGGGAGGCCAAGGTTGGGGTTCAAGTCTCCAGAAGGGAGTTTCATACACATATACACTTAGATTAAGTTAGAATAAAATTTCTATCTTGTATAAAATAATAATAATAATAACAATTATTATAAAATTTCTATCTTGTATAAAATAATAATAATAATAACAATTATTATAATAATTGTTATTATTATTATTATTATTATTATTATTATTATTATTATTATTATTATTATTATTATAGTTTTTTACTTAATTACTTTTTCAAAGTGTCATAATTATTTATTATTACTTCTCACAATCAATTACACTAACCTCTTTAATATAAGCATTCTATTGACAACATATATCTTTGATATTCTTGAAATTTTACAAACATGAAGGATATAATAAAAACATGCAATCCAATGGTTAAATTTTTAAAATTCACATCCAATAAAAAGATATAAGAGGAATTTGAGGGGTTTCTCTCTAAATTAGTTTGGAAAGAAACATTTTCCCATGATATGGAGTTTAGGTGACCATCCCCAAGCTTTTGATTCCTGTAAGAACATTCTTTTTGTTTGATGTCGCTTGAAGTCTCAATAGTCACTTATGTAATTATGCTTCTTCGACCTATAGGCAGTAGAGGGTTTTTGAACAATCGGTAATTTAACATGGCATCAGAGCAGAAGTGGAGGAGACAAGGGTGAAACTACCCAAGGTTTCTAGACAATCGGTAATTTAATATGGTATCAAAGCAGGAGTGGGGAACTACCCAAGCTTTTTGCTTTCTAAATAATCGGTAATTTAACATGATATCAGAGCAGGAGTGGGGAACTACCCAAGCTTTTTGCTTTCTCAGCAGACGATACTCTTCCAGACGAAGTTCTTGACATTCTGCTATGTAATCTTTGTTAAGAGTTCAGCTTCCACCCATTTAGTGAATTAATCGATCCCTACTACTAAAAACTTCATCTGCCTAGTTCCTATTGGAAAATGACCCAAAATATCTAATCCCCATTTTGCAAAGGGCCATAGGGCCATCATTAGGGTGAGGTACTCCGATGGTTGCCTATGGATATTGTTGAAGCGTTGACATTGATCACACACCTTAACATAAGCCTTAGCATCTGCCTGAATGGTCGGCCAGTAATAACCTATGTACGGCCCTGTGATATCCGGACACATTCGAGCTTCAGGCTTCAACCTGACAATATGGCCCGTATTGCCCCTAGGCCCAGGCCTCAAGTCACCTATAAGCCCATTGAACAAATGATCTTCATCAATTCGTACCACGCTACACCTCCAAGATCCCATCCGGTGATCTGCTTCCGTAACAAGAAAGTGATTGCTCAGTTGTTTTGTCTCTCGGTTGCTCGGCATTGCCGAGGATTACCACTGCCGAGCATACCTACTGAAGTGGAAACCATTTCCAAAGTCACTCTCACCACATCCCATTCCCACCTAAACACCCACCTACGATCAACGATATTGGACCTCCTATTGCACTAACTCTGAGAGCAATCATAATCCCTCCACTAATGCTTGGCTATATATATGAGAAGCTAAAGGAAGAGTGGGGGGTTGTTGAAAGGTTCTGAGGGGTGCTTAGAACTGAGAGTGATAGAGCCATAAGAGTGTAGGGAAAATAATACAAAGGTTTGAGAGTTGCTGCTGGGCCTCTAAGCAAGAATCACCCAGTGTAAGAAATCCAAAACCTACATTACAAATAGATTGTGAGCCCAAGGTAGAGTCAGCCAATTAGTCTCGTTTTGGGTGCGCACGACCTGCATGAATGACCTTATGGATGAGAGCTCTTGCTCTTGAATAGTTTCCGCATAATCCTTCATGAACCTCCCTCAATACATAGTTTGATTCGTTTGGAGCTAAACACCTTAGGTAAGCCTGAAAGAAGCTTCTTTTATACAGTACCTCGTCTATGAGAACATACTTAGCCGCTCTGATTCTTAACTTTCTGGCTTCATCCCTTTCTTCTAGAAGCGTTCCATCCTTGAGGTAAGCCACTATTAGGGTCATCCAATTTTCTTCTCCTTCAATTTGCTGCACCTCTGGAAGATCTATGCTTGGCATATACTAGACTTCGTCATACTCGTCCACTGACCCTTCTACTAAGGCTGCCTTTTACTAAGGCATCTGCTTCCATGTTTTCCTCCTTTGGAACTTGAAGAAAACTGGTTTCCTTAAACTTCTTAATAAGCTGCTTCACCTTACTAAGATACTTCTACATCCATTCTTCCTTAGTTTCACATGTTCCATTCACTTTACCCATGATTAACTTAGAGTCTCCTTGGACAACTATTGACTTTGCCCCAAAGGACTTGGCCAATTCCAGCCCTTTAAGGAGGGCTTCATATTCAACTTCATTGTTAGTTGTTTGGTACTATAAACGAGCCGCATATTTTAACTTATTCCCTTCCAGAGATTTCAGTATAACTCCTATACCTCCTACACATTGTGTGGATGAACCATCTACATAGACAACCCACTTCTTAGCTTCATCCATCTCGTCTAAATCACCATGATTATGAGTGAATTCTATAATGAAATCTATCAAAGCTTGAGCCTTTATCGCACTTCTTGGTTGATACCTGATATCAAACTCACTAAGTTCTATAGCCCATTGGATGAGTCATCCTATGGCTTCCAACTTGTTCATTGCCTTCTTGAATAGATGATCTATTAAGACATTGATGACATGAGCCTGGAAGTAATGTCTTGGCTTCCTAGAAGTTGTTATTAGTGTAAAGGTTAGCTTCTCCATCATAGGATATCGTCCTTCTGCTCCCCTTAGCGCTCGGCTTGTATAATAAACAGGCTTCTATATCTTCTCTTCTTCTTTAATTAATGTCGAACTCACTACATGTGGGGATATTGCTAAGTATAAATACAATTCCTAACCTGGTATAGACGGGCTTAGTAGAGGAGCCGTTGTAAGATAGGTCTTAAGGTCTTGGAAGGCCTTCTAACACTTGTCTGTCCATTCAAACGCCTTTTTGAGAACCTTGAAAAATGGCAAACATTTGTCAGTAGCTTTTGAAACAAACCTGTTAAGGGCTGCAACTCGTCTAGTGAGAGATTGGACTTCCTTGATGTTTCTTGGTGGCTCCATATCTAGTATTGCTTGGATCTTATCAGGATTTGCTTTGATTCCCCCATGAGAAACCATAAATCCTAGGAACTTCCCTGACAAAACCCCAAAGGCACACTTGCTTGAATTCAACTTCATGTTATATCGTCTAAGCATATCAAAAGTCTCTTGAAAGTTGTCCAGTTGCTTCTTCTCGCCTAAACTTTTTACCAACATGTCATCCACGTATAATTCTAGATTTCGTCCTATCTATGGACAAAACATATGATTGACCAACCTCTGATAGGTTGCCCTCGTGTTCTTCAAACCAAAAGGCATCACTTTGTAGCAAAATAGGCCTTAACTAGTAATGAAAGATGTCTTCTTTTGATCTGTCTCATCCATCCTTATCTGGTTATAACCTGAGAAAGTGTCCATGAAACTTAGCAATTAATGACCCGCTGTTGAGTCTACTAGCTGGTCAATACGTGGCAATGGATAGCTATCCTTAGGGCAAGCCTTATTTAAATTGGTGAAATCTACACACATCCTCCATTTACCATTAGCCTTCTTGACCATCACTACATTAGCTAACCAATCTGGGTAATAAACTTCCCGAATAAATTCTGTTGTGGTTAACTTTTGGACCTCTTCCTTGATAGCATTATCTCGTTCAGGAGCAAAGACCTTCTTCTTCTAACGGACAGGCTTAGAGGAAGGATACACATTCAGACGATGGATAATGACACTTAGGTCAATACCCAACATGTCTTCATGACTCCACGCGAAAACATCAATGCTCTTCCTTAAGAACTTGATGAGGTCTTGGTTCGTCTTCTCTTCCATGCTTGTTCCAATTCTAGTAAAGGCAAGTGTATATCACATACCATTAAATTTAAGAAACTGTTTGTTTGTTTGTTTTTTTTTTTTTTTTTTTTTTTTTTTTGAAATTTTATTATTATTATTATAAATTTTTAAGTAACGATATTCATGAAAATAAAACATCTATTTCAAGTGGTATTGCTCTAAGAGAAGTCCTCCAAAGTCCTACTAGGCATGATCTTGATTCTTTTGTACCTTTCTAAATGAGACATGTATCAGCACTCAAAGTTCAAAGACGGCAAGAAGGACTATTTGTGGATTTTAGTGCAATAGCTGAAAGTGAATATTATAATTAAGCAAAGTCAACACACTCCACTTGAAGCACAAGCATCTAGTAGGGCAATTAATGTGAAAGAGCTCCAATAATTGGGTAGGGAAGTCCTTCCAAAAAAAAGCATTATGATTTTTATGCTAGTGGAGCTTAGGGCAAATACAAATTTAAAGAGAATATGGAAGCATTTCATAGGATAATGTACTAGACCTTCAAATCTCAATAATAGAGCAAACTATGTGTGACATTTTACCTATAAGTTTTTATGGCTTTCACAAGATTCAACCTAGATTTCTTATGGGTGCAACCAGAATAGAGATGTAGATCTCATCATCGATTATGATTGCTCCAAACACCTTGCATAAGTTGGCAAATCTTCTAGGAAGAGTTGTCATTTAGGATTTCCTTCCCTTTGTTAAATGTTTATGTTAGTTGCTATTTTTTAAGGAAATGTTGCTATATCCAGAGCAGCTACTGCATGTAAAACCATAATGATATTAAAAGTTTGAAACAATGAATTTGAGTTCATAATTACACAGGGTGCTAAGCACTGAATTATATCATATTGTAGGTTCTATCATTAGGCATAATACAACTTCTCATATTTAATAGATTATGGCATGGATAGTAATTAGTATCATATCATATAGAAGTCTTTCCTTACCATTAAGGTCGAGTTGCCATATAGAAAAAAAAAAAACTACTTTAAAAATTGACACGTATACAACTTTAAATTAAAACACCCGCAAGATAATCTTAAAATTTTAACTTTTACTACTATATCATCGTTTGGAAGCCTCCCACTATAAATAAAAAAAAAAATAAATAAACCACTTAATTAAATTACAATCAAAAGACTTGCCTGCTGTGCGGAGAAAGAGAGAGAAGAAAGAGATCAACAGAACTAAACAGAGACCAGCGAAAAGCAATTTCCTTCACTCCATGGTTTCAATTTCATCTTAGTTGCTGCACTAATCGTTCTCAACCCCATCCCTTCTCTACTCTATTAGTTGTCTGCCCCCATCCCTTCTCTTCAATGGTGTATTCCGAAGGTACGCACTGATTTTCTTGGAACTTCTCACCAGTGCTCTTTCGTATTCGAATTTGAATTAAAACCTGGCTGTTTATTCTCTTTCTTTGGATGCTTTGGTCTCCGATTATAATCTCTGTTTTACTTGTTTTAATAACATTAGGAAAGTTGCCCTTAATTAACGTTTTATGCTTTCAAATCTGAAAGTTTAGTGTACAATTATTGAAAGTTTAGGTATTTGGGTTACGTTAGGTATTGATTTTTTTTTTTGGTTTCTCTCAAAATCTGTCTTTCTCGATTTAATTTGCAATAAGCCTATTAAATCATATTTGCTTTTGTTATGTTTTATAGATTGCTGCAATTGAACTTTCCTTTTTCTTTTTTTTCATTTTTGGGTTTTTACTATAAAGAAACAGAATGCTTACTAGGTTTCAAGTTCATTAAAACACTGATTTCAAGTTTCTCAAAATAAAAAAACTTACCGGTTCAAAAGTCTGATATGTGACTATTTTTATTCAGTATTTTCAGTAATGGGTTTGTTTTGAATTCGTCTCTTTTTGATTTAAATCATTCAATTTCTTTTTCTGCCGAGATGATGTGGAATCTTTCTACAATCTATAGCCTCTAATTTCATCAAAGCAAAAGCAGAGTTAGAGGTATTAATTTCTTTTCCTAATATTCTCTTCAATTATGGTTTGTTGTCAATTTAGGAATTTTGACTCATAACCCTTTTCATCCCTATCTGTTGAAATCAGTGGAAACACCCACCAAATGAAATCCTACATGAGTTTTAATGGTGAGTAATCCTTTAAACTTAATCATTTCACTTTAATTGTTGAGTTTTGTTTTCCCTCTTACCTGTTTTGTTATTTGTAAGGGGGATTGAAATTATTGGATTTTGAAATCTGAAAGTATAATGTTCTTTAAAGAAAACATTTTGGATGAAGTACAATTTTTCTTCTTTTCTTGGTTTGGATGGAATTAGATTTTTGTAGTCTAAGTTTAAGACTACCTAGATTTTTTTCTTTTTTGGTGTGGAATTACAAGCTTTTTTAGGCAAAGATACATATATTTATGGAAGTTAGCATTGTCTCCAGTTATGGCGATAACTCCTACATTGTTGGTAGTAAACTTTGGACTGTTTTCAATTGACAAGTAGAACATTTATAAATACATTATTTGTGCTTGATGAGATTTATACGTATTGATTGTGATTTTCATGTTGCAGAACGATTAATAGATTTGAAAAGACAAAAAAAAAAAAAAAAGGAATGAATGGGAGCCACTGAGAGGAGGAAAAAATCTTTAAAATTGCTTCAAATATTGCTGCATTTGGATGATTTAAAAGTTATATAGGCATGGATTTATGCATAAATTTGTGGTGTTTCTTTTTTTGCTTTTAAGTGTTTGACATCTGAGTTTTTTTGAGTAAATGATCTATTGGTTTTTTCTCTTGTGTATGTGTGTTTTTTTATTGTGCTATGTGTTTGAAATTCCTATCCACAATCCATCTTTTCTGAGTGAGTTATTTTCTTAAAACAATGCTTACTAGTTACTCCTAAATCAGTTTTATATATGTTCATAATTATTGATATGCAGATTATTTACAGCTTTAAGTTAAAAGACCCACATGATACATTGTTTCAGTAATCTTAAAATTTTAACTTTTACTACTACAACGTTTGAAAGCCTCTCACTAAAAATAAAAAAAATTAAATTAAAAAAAAAAAAACTGCTTAAATTACAATCAAATGCTTGCTAAACATGGAATTTACATTTTAAACCTGTTTAGTCTTGGTCCTATGAGCATTCGACATGACAAGCTTTTTTTTTTTTTTTTTTTTTTTTTTTTGCTTCTACCCAAATTCTGCACATGCGTGTTTTTGCTGCATATTTCAAAATTTTTAAAAGTGAAACATACAGAGTTGTAGATATAAAGGGAAGGAACCAAATTATTTCAATAATGCCCCCCTGTTATAATACTAACAATTAAGTTGATGGTTTATTAAAATGTCTCATGTTATGCCACGTAGGATAAATACCCACTTAAACTTATACCACATGTGAAAAAACACGTTATTCCACTTAATGTAACCGTAAGTTAGCAGGTATTTCCTATTAGCGTAGGAAGCAGAGAGTATTTTTGGGAATGGTTCTTTTGAATTCGTGTCTTTTGGAAATCCAAATTCTAATCTGTGATTATTATTATTATTAAATCTTTTTTTCTTTTTTTTTTCATCAATGGGTATCTTTGATCATTTGGTTTTTGTTAAATTTCTGATTCAAAATCTTGGTTTCTTTGTTTATGCTTACCTTTTGGTAGGGCTTCCAAATTTCCATCGACATTGATTTCACGTCTAACATTGAAAATTTCATTGCAATTTGGCAACTGTGGAATGACAATGGTAAAACACAAATGCAAAGGTGGATTTAGACGTTTAGATTTTTTTCTTTTTAAATGCTTGATGCAGTTATTTCCCACCCCCTTATTTATGATGCTTTGATATTGAGTATTTTTTTCCTGTTATCTGTTATTAATTTTTCAATATGCCTAGATACCAAAGAGTAGATGAGGGAATCAAAACATGTCCAACAAAGGTTACTAGAAGATCTAGGAAGCAAAAAACTAATTCCAAGTTCGCTGTATTGGACAAGGGAACTAAAATCTGTTCTAATTTGAAAGAGATTAGTGACTCAAATATGTTGATGCCACACTAGATCCAAGATAAGGTTCTAAAGGATGGCTAGAAGAAGAACGAGAAGACTATACCTAGGTAATACTAACCGTTATGCTCGCATCTGAATTTGTTATGAATAAATAGTTTAGAAGAAGCTATAATTTTCTAATATATTATTTATTTATTTATTTATTATAAACCTGAGTGGTTCCGTCATCTGTTTCTTTGATTTGGAAACTTGATCCTATTGATACAGTTTACTGAATACATTTGACTACATTTGTTTCTCCTAAGTGGTTTTGTTTGAAAAATCTGAAGGATTTGTCGCTTTGTTAAAACTGTGAAATTTGAAAGTATAATGTTATTTACTTTTAGGTTTTGATAGAGATTTATTCTTAAGAAATTTTTAACTGTTGATTTGATTGTTTACAATGCTCGGTTTTATAGTTTTTTAAAATTGTATTCCATTCTTAAAATTAGATTAGCAATCTGTTTCGTGCTAAGAATTAAAAAGTGAAACAAAGGTAACCTGTTCTCAATTTCGTTTCATTGTACCCTTTTGTTATTTACTTTATTTTTTGTTTTCTTTTAGATTATGAGAGATTTAATATTCTATATTTAGGTTATGGTTTTATAATTGTTGGAGGATTTTTGTTTTAGTTTATTTATACCATATTTTTCATTAAATTTTCGATTTTGTCAGAGGATATTCCGAATATCCTAAGATTTATATCAACATGAAATTCAAATGATGTAATATTTGTGATTCTAGTTTTGAACTCAGTTGTAATTTTAACCTAATTTTTTTTGCTTAATTGTAGTTATGGTTAGGGGTTTTTTAGGTAGATCATGCTTACATCTCAATGTGTTAATGTCATTCTTTCTATCTTATCATTTTCTTTGTGTCTTTGTTCAATCGAAGAAAATTGGAGTGCAAAATGGTATTAGACAAATAACAACCGACTGCCATGAACAAGGAAAACATTTGGAGTTCAGATTTTTTGTGGAATGGGATTGGTGGTGAACCTAAAATTCATTTAGTTAATTGGGCCAAGGTTTGTAGGTCTTTGTAGGTTGGGGGTTGGGTATAAGATGGTTGGGAAACTTTAATTCTGCCTTGTTAGATAAATGGTTGTGGAGGTATGGCACGGAGATTGATGCTTTATGGAGGAGGGTTATAGAGGCAAAATATGGGAACATTTGGGGTGATTGGTGTACGAAAAAGGTGACAACTCCTTATGGGGTTAGCTTGTGGAGATACATTAGAAGTGGCTGGTTGAATTTCTCTAAACTCCTTGTTTATGATGTGGGGGATGGTACTAGAGTGAAATTTTGGAAGCATGTGTGGTGTGGGGATTGTACTCTCCAAGAGGCCTTTCCGGAGCTTTACTGTCTTAGTAGGTCAAAGGATTCCTCGGTGGCTGAAGTTTTATGGGTTGGTCTGTTGGGAGGTTTCACTAGAATGTGCAATTTCGTCGTCCACCACAAGATTGGGAAGAAGAAGCCTTTAACTGGTTTATGGTGTTGGTCTATTCTTCATCAGTGTGGGGGTTTGGCCCAGATAAGGTTTGTTAGAAACCTGCAAGGAGTAGAGGTTTTGAGGTTAGAGGTTATTATAACTCCTTTTACCCTCCTAATCTTGTTTTCTTTCCATGGAAAATGATATGGCAATTGAAGGTTCCTCCAAGGGTAGCTTTCTTTTTTTGGTCTGCTTCCTTAGGTAAGATCTTAACAACAGACAACCTTCGTAAAAAACAAGTGATAGTGCTTGACTGGTGTATATGTGTAAGAGGTGTGGGGAGTCAGTGGATCATCTTCTACTTCATTGCTCCATAGCTTGGGAGTTGTGGTCTTTGGTTTTCTACTTGTTTGGTATTCAATGGGTTATGCCTCATACTGTTATTGAGTTGTTTGAGGCTTGGCAAGGAAAGTTTGCGCGATATCGTCACATTGATGTTTGGAAATTAGTGCCTCACTGCTTGATTTGGTGCATTTGGCATGAAAGGAATGCTAGAAGCTTTAAGGGTTGTGAACGCTTGTTGCTGGAGATTAAGTCTTTTTTCTTAAACACTCTCTTTGAATGGAGTGAGGTTTTTTCTCATTTTTCTTGTTCTTCCTTTTCTATTTTTCTTGATCGTTGTTCTTTTGTTTCTTGATTTGTGCCCCCATAATATATCCCCAATGTACTCGGCTTGGCAATCTTTTTATTATTAATAATATTCTTACGTTATTTATCAAAAAAAAAAAAAGAAATTCAAAATCAAAACATTTGTAAGAGTCTAAGAGATGACCAACTTTTCAAAAACTAAGGACAGTTGATAATTTGTTGTGGTTGGTCCTCACTTTTTTTCTTTTTAAAAGTCTAAGTTGTTCAAGTATTAGGAAAGTCATTAATCTTTGAAATAAATAAAAAGGAATAGCATAATCTCAACATATATTCTTCCTTCTAATTTTATCACAGACAAATCAGATCAGTTGGTGTTTGCTTGAATTGCATCTATTATTTTGTAAATTTTACAGACTCAAAGGAGGAGGGGACCGGACCTGCAATTAGAATTCGTCTCCATCCAAATTGAACAAATATGATTACCACACAAACATTCATTTTAAACTCTCTTTTTTTCTTCTTTTCTTTTCTTTTTTCTCTTTTGGTGTTTGTGCAGGTGATTTTGCAGATTTGCCTGAACCTAAGTATATCTTACATGCCCACATTACCTATCATAAACCAAGAACCCATGCTACAAATAAATAAACACTATGAACAAAATGTTAATGTTGTTCTAGATGTAAGTAGAGCATTGTATAAACGTAAATACTTCATTCTATTTTTATTACAAATAGATCAAATTAATCAATTGATGTTTGTTTTGTATTGTGCGCATTAATGATTTTGTAAGTTTTATAGACTTGAAGTAGGAGGTTAACTGCATTTAAAATTCTTCTCCATCTAAACAGAATAGTTATGATTACTACATAATGATTCATTTTAAACTCTCTCCTTTTCTGTTTTTGTGGAGGTGATTTTGTAGATTTGCATGCCAATATTGCCTATCATGGACCAAGAACCCACAGTATACACTGTGGATTAGGTTTGAATCAAATACCCCTTTTCTACAAGTCTGCAAACCATGCTAATATCATTGCTTACGTTTTTTTATACGATTGTTTTTTATTTTTAATTTTAAAATTTAAAATTAATTTACTTTTAATCTTTTTTTTTTTAATTTATACTATCCATTGTTATATTGTAAATAAATAAATTAATGTTGTAAATATTATTGTTCTTTAGATAGTATAGCTATAATTGAGATACAAAATTTAATTGTTCTATAAAATGAATGGATGTACTACATTACCCTGATTAATTTTAATGCATTTTTTTGTATTGCTATGTCAATTTGATGGTATTTTAAATATGTATAATGTTTCTGCGCATTGTGTGAGTTAAATGCTAGTATATATAAAATCGAAACATTTGACTTTTAATTGATCTCTGCACAATTTTACACGTTAGCATTTTTTTTAATTTTTAAATTTAATTTATTTTTTTCTATTAAATATACTAGTTTGTAACCTCATACATATGCATAAATACACTTAAAGATATACAATAAGATGCATAATATAATTTATATATATAATTTAATACTATCGATAGTCATTTTTATATTTTGTTAACTGTTTAAAATATTTTGTAAAAATATTATTAGGTATAAAATGTAAATTGTCTATTTTTTTTAATTATTGTGAAGCATTTTTTTTTTTTTTTTTTTTTTTTACGATTCATTTATTCTAGTCTCTTTGATTTTTGAACTTATGGCATGTTTGGATGTTTAAAAAAGGAGAGGGAGTAAAGTAAAGGGAGGGAGAGTAATTCAATTACTTGTTTGGAAGTTTCTTAAGGAAGGAGGGGGAGGGGTTTGGAGGGATTTAGAGGGGTTTCAACTACCTCTAACCCCTCGTTTTTAATTCCTCCAAATTGGAAAGATTTGGAGGGAGAGTAGGATAGATAAATTATTGACCAAATGAATTCCTAATTTATCATTTCTAAATTAACAAAATTACAAACCATTATATAAATAATCTTTGTTTGTTTCCTGAGAAAATTTAAGGTGAATGAAAAAAAAAAATTTGAATCTCATTGTTGTTTAGCTTTCTCAGCTTCAACTCCTCTAAACCCTCCGGCGCTGGCGGGTTCATCTCTCTGGACAACGGAGGCAGAAGAGAACACATCCACTATGAGCTCTACCACAAATTCTCCTCGCCACAACGCCGGAGGCTAGGATCGTCGATGTTCATCACTCTCCCCGTCAACTCCGTTTTATTTTGTTTTATTTTATTTTTTTAATTTTATTTATGCTTCTCCCAAAAAAAAAAATTCACTAACATATTCTAAGATTTGGACAAATGATAATCAGGTTCAAGACTTTAAAAACTGATAAATTAATTATAAACCAATGTTGCAAGTTTATTTTCAAATAGAGGTAAATTTGTCTATTTAAATCATTTATTCTCCTCTTCAACTTAATATATATATATATATATATATATATATAAAACCGAAACCTTTGCTGGCACCACAATTTTCCACGTCAGCACAATATTTAAAAAATAAAAAATAAAAAAAATTTCCACATCAGCATAATATTTAAAAAATAAAAATAAAAATATTATAACTCCTCAAAACCCTAGCAACCTTACCCCTCTCTCAAGTTAAGAAATATAAAGCCACGGTTTCTACAAACTCTCAAAATAAAAACATTATAACTCCTCAAAACCCTAGCAACCTTACCCCTTTCTCAAGTTAAGAAATATAAAACCACAGTTTCTACAAACTCTCAAAATAAAAACATTATAACTCCTCAAAACCCTAGCAATCTTACCCCTCTCTAAAGTTAAGAAATATAATGACTGCATTCTATTTTCTCTCATGCTCTCTAACGATCTTGACATTTCCTGATATCAATAAACTTTTGTTGATTCTTATGTAGAAAGTATAGTTTTACCCGACAAAGCCAACAGTGCAGGTACTAAGGAACAACCGAACAAGCAAGTGATGAGCAGGTAAGATGCATTTGGCTCTTTATTTTTTATTTTTTTTTATTTATATATATATATAATTCGTTCTTCTTATGTATTTGGCATTCATTATAAGTTGGATATGAGTATGAATATTTATCATTCTTTATAATCTTATTATTGACTGATTTACCGTAACAGATTGGTTTTATATTATAGCATTCAAGATCTACAACGCACGGTATAGATTTTAGCTTATAAAGTTCAGCTTTTGTAAGGTTAGTTTTGTTTATATATTTTGATAGAGAAACATATTCAATGTGGTACGGCTAAATAATCGCATTAATAGCCAATAGTTAATACCATTTGCAAATTCAATTCATGGAGTTGCAATTTTCATTAAATCGTTCTATGGCTTGAAGCACTTGCATTTTAACAAATTGGACATGTCTTTAAAGTCCTTTTATTTCTTTGGGGAAAAAAAAAAGAAAAAAAAAAAAGGAGAGGATATGTTAAAACTTGGCATCATCAACTTATAAGAGAGGATATGTTTTTAGATGGTAGGAATATAACAAAATGGTTACACGTTTGTTACGCTTGACTGCCAAAAATTGCTCATAAAGATGTATGCACATGATCTACTTCCCTTTGCTTTTAGTGAAAGATTAAATGCACGCCAATGTTGAGAACAACCACTCTAAAAAAATAGTTTGTGCAATCATAAAATATTATTATTAGTATGAATTTTATGGAGTTGTGGTGTTCAGGAATTAAATTTTAAGGCTCAGTTGCACAATATGTGTAAATTCTTCAGAAGACTACTTTAAATAGTAAGTCAATGTGTCTCTTACATTTGGTTATTAGTTAGAATTGTTTTCAAATGATTGTACCAATAAAGGTGAATGTGTATAAATTTTGTTTAACTATTCCGTGCATCGCACGGGTTAACGACTAGTTTTTAAAACATTCAAACAAGAGGAAGGGCTAATTACTCCTTTCTCCCTTACTAATTTTAAAAACATCTCCACTACTCCCCTCCCTCTTTAAACTTCCAAACAGACCATTAATAATTTATTTAGATGAATATTTATAATATGGTCACACATTTAATTTTAAAATTAAAAAATTAAACTCTTTAAAAATTAATAATTTAATACGCAAAATTGGAATCCTAATTTGACGTACTCTTCCCCTCTTCACTCTCAGTTTTCTCTCCACAACCCAGGCCATCCTCTCCCACAACTCAACGCCTCCACCTCCTCCAGCACCACCCATCTCTCACTCACGACAGTTTATCCCCCTCTCTCACTCACGACAGTTCTTCTCAGTTCGCATTGCCAATGGAGTCCGCCAATCTATTTTCTTTTTTTCTCCCCGATATGGGTTTTGGGGAGAAAATAGGTAACTAGCACTAAAACACTAACTATTTAGTTAGTAGTTAAGGTTTCAAAACTAATTGTTTTTCTAGCATCTCGAGTCTTTTAAACTCGATTTTGGCCAATAAATCGACCATCAAACGCTCGATTTCTATGCTCTGATTACTGCCGACGTGGCAAACTTTGCCACATGGGAACACATAAATCGAGTCTCTAAGACTCGATTTCTAAGTGTTATACATAACTCAGTGAGGAACCACAACGTCAGGTCAGGGAAGAAAGCAGAGAAAAAAAAAAAAAAAAAAACAAGAAACAGAAAGAGAGATCGGCGAGACCCAGGCCGCGCGCGGCGCCTGGGTCTCGCCTGGGCTCGCCGATCTGCGGCCTGGGTCTCGCGAGCCCAGGCCGCAGATCGGCGAGACCCAGGCGCCGCGCGCGGCCTGGGTCTCGCCGATCTCTCTTTCTATTTCTTGTTTTTTTTTTTTTTTTTTTTCTCTGCTTTCAGGCAGCGCGAGCCCAGGCGCCGCGCTGCCTGGGTCTCGCCTGGGCTCGCGAGACCCAGGCCGCGCGCGGCGCCTGGGTCTCGCCGATCTGCGGCCTGGGTCTCGCCGATCTCTCTTCCTATTTCTTGTTTTTTTTTTTTTTTTTTCTCTGCTTTCTTGCCTGACGTTGTGGTTCCTCACTGAGTGTACACTTAGAAATCGAGTCTTAGAGACTCGATTTCTGTGTTCCCATGTGGCAAAGTTTGCCACGTCGGCAGTAATCAGAGCATAGAAATCGAGCGTCTGATGGTCGATTTATTGGCCAAAATTGAGTTTAAAAGACTCGAGAGGCTAGAAAAACAATTAGTTTTGAAACCTTAACTACTAACTAAATAGTTAGTGTTTTAGTGCTAGTTACCTATTTTCTCCTGGGTTTTGGTCTTAATAGCCCCCATCACCAGTCCTTTATTACCGGTCACAACTAACGTCCTTCGCCGGCACCGCTAGAAATATTTTACCGACCGTCATCAGCTGCCATCACCACCGCCGGTAGTAACCGAAAATAAATATTTTAAAAAACCCCAACAGACCCCACTAGCCATCACCTCGTGGGTACCATGGCTGAATTCATCTTCAAAATCGATTGCAATGGTGCGGCATTGATGGATTCGTGAAACCACAAAGTGTATTTCCTTTTTTTTATTTTTTTCTTTAATGTTGTGGTTTCTGTATATTCGTTATCAGATTTGTTTTTGGACTTTATATGCCTTTATATTCTGTTTGGTCACTGAGAAAATGTGGAAAAGAAAGAAAATTTAGTTTTATTGATGGTAAAGTTTTCGTCTTTTTTTGGGTGGTTGGGGGTGGGGGATATTGTTTAACTTAGTTGAGGAAACCAGAATACAATAGAATATGATATTAAAAGAATTTAAAATATCAATTTTTGTCTGGTTTTCTTGGCATCCAAACTGTGCCTAATTAATTTCAGGTGGGTTCTGTTTGTTCTGGTTCTGGATTATGTTTGTTTGTTGTATCAGTTGTTTGTCTTTTCTATTTATATTTATATCTACTGCTGGATTGGATTTTTTGTACTCAGAGCTGTGTTTGGCTAAGGAGACAACTAGGTGTCCTCTTTAAGGCACTGTCTCAGTTTCCATTAACGGGCAACTCATGAATTGTACGGTTGACTTTGCATTAAATTCTTGCAGAAAGGACCCAATATTGCTTTGAAATAGTCTCCATCTTTGTTTTGTTTGAAGCATACTCAACAAAATGTCTCTTTTTGTTTCAATTTTTAGCTGTCATGAATTATTTTATTGTGGGAAGGTGCTGTTCTAATATGATGTAGATCTTGCTTTTGTTTGCAACTCATTGCTTGGTTGTCCTTATATGGGATCTCCATGGAAATGGCTATATTTTTAGTTTCAGAAAGCATTTTAAGCTTAATAGTTTATCATTGGAGAGCAGGCTACTATCCCTTTGCAGAATCCTTAAAAATCATTAGGATTAGTTGTGGTGGTGGCTTCTCAAAATTTACCACTAGATGTCAAACTTTAGTGTCAAATTTGCCAGTGTTTTCAGTTTCAAAAAGCATTTTAAGCTTAATAGTTTATGATTGGAGAGAAGGCTTCAATCCCTTTGCAGACTTAAAGCTCATTATATATTTATTTTGATCTTTCCTCTCTATTATTTTTTCTTGAACTCGGGGAGAACCATAGAAGATCAAATTCTACTTGGGCTTTGTCTCTTTAAAGAATGGTTAGTGATATTTTTACTTTAATTTTAGGAATTTTCCCTTACCAATATAGAATTTTCTAATGTTCTTTCACTATCAGATTTTTATTACTGCAAGGACCAGTTTCGAGTGTATGATTTTTTTGAAATTGTTTTCTAGCCCATGCATGACAGGAATTTTGATGGGTTTATAAATCTTTGATCTCAGAAATATGAATAAGAAACATTTAATATTTTTCTTTGTTTGGTTTGTTGGTGCTGAGATGTAAACATTTAAGATTTTTTGTTTGGCTGAGGAGGGTCACTTTGTCAAGAGTGTAGTAAATATGTGGTTCTAGACTTCAGCTCTGTGTTCATTGCTTTTAATTCAGACTTATAGTAGTTTGAATTTGTTGGCTTTCTTTTATTTTAGATTTAGGATTGAGTTTGGAAAGTGTATTTAATTGAGTTACTGCCAATGATGGGCTATATTTTCCAGTTGCAGAAACCTAACAAAAATTGATGTTATTTGTAAATTACAATTAAATACCTAAATCTGTTAAAATAGTTGTTTTTTTTAAACCCATTACAAAAATCGTTTTTATTGAAGTTTTAGAATGGTGGATAAACTAGCTTTTACTTTTTTAAAATCATTACAAATAACAATATGGGACTCAAATTGTTCATAGCTAAACCTGCGAATTTCATAAGATTTGTTATTGTTTCTGACCTCAACTCAAATAAACTTCAATTCTAAATATTCTGAAGTAATATGTTTGCATATGTAGATGTGGGTCATGGGTTTGCATATTAGGTCGTTCTTTCCGTTGGGTTTGTGTTTGAACAACTTTCAGTGAGTTCATTTGGGTGTTATGAACACATATTCCTAACTTTCTTTTTCATCCTTTTCTATTAATATAATATCAGTTTGTGTTTAATATATTGTAGATTAAATAGTATTCACTGATGTATCTTAGTCATTGGCAGCTTGGGGGAGGTTTGATATTGTGGGTCTTCTAAGATAGAAGTTCAATAGCAGTTTTGGGTATATGGGGACAACCAAAGATGCAATGGACATAGATTATGAATCAATCTTTTGCTGTGTTGTTAACAACTACACCATTGTTCAAATGAACTCACAAAACACCGGGTATGAACTAAAGATTTTGAGCTAAATGATATGGTCTCCTTGTATCTTTTAGTTTTGTTTTTAATTTTTTCATTCCACTTATCTTTCAACCTTGCAGTGCCACGAGTACACAATTGAAGAGCTCATCACAAAGAGCTTCAACAACGTCGACATTGTCCTCTTTAGCAATCAGATTGGCCAGATGAATATGGAGAAAGGTACATCATGGACAACAGTACCTAATCTTTCTCCCTCTCTCTTTGGTATTGGAACACCAATGTTTCATTTTCTTAAAATTTTTTTTTCCTTTTGGGTTTTCAAGTCTGGCAGATTATTATTGGAACACCAATGTTTGAAGAAATGCTTAAACTGAACTTTGGATTGGATGTGTGGCACCCAATTGTTAATGCACGTACTATGCTATTTACAGATTTCTTTTAAATTTTGTTGTGAATTGTGATATCAATATTTGGTTAAGATTAATACTTTGAGCTAGATTCTCATGTTGTTGTTGCTTTATGGTTAGATACATAATTTGGATCTATGTAACTTTCTTCCTACCAGATAAATAGATACTCTTTTTTTTTTTTTTTTGGTAAAAATTTCCACACCCTGCTGTTGTTGATTAGTCATAAAGTTAATTAAGCTATTTGTGTCTTAGTGAGAAGAACATGTATTTTCATGTTCTATGGTTCTATCTACCAAATTACTCTCAGTTCTTGGTTTGCAAAAGTCTGATTGCAAAATTGATTAGAGCTCTTATGGAGAAGACAGTGACAATGTGCCATTTTTTCCAGGGCTTTCTGCCATGGAAGCTTATGCTGCTATGCAAAGGGTTCACCCAATGAAATTTGGATTTCATTAGCATATCAAATTTCAGTTTGAGTCCGACAAAATCTTTATTCAAAATTTCCACATTTTCCCTCCTTTCAATGAGTTCATCCTTCAATTGATTGATCTCACTTTGCAAAGCCATCTCATGGGCAACATGCAAACCTTTCAGTTCTACTTTCTCAGCCTTAGATTGCCTTATTTCTTTTTCTAATGATCCACTTCTCAATTCCCATTCTTTGAGCTTAGCATCAAACAAGGTCTGCTTTTCTGACAAACTTGAAATATCAGATTGCAATTGTGCCTTCTCCCTAGAGAATTGTTCTTGGGCATCACGCAATGAGGTGGTCAGAGTAACCTAAGAGTTTCGACAAAAATCTCTTCTTTCTAATCATTTTAGTGTCTAAAGAGAAGTTATATTTAGGATTTTGTAGAATTTTATTGTTATTTCTATAATCCTATTTGATAACAAGCCAGTGATGAATTTGGGATCTAGAGTAACCTAAGAGTTTCAACTAAGGGCTAAAACTTATTGACTATTGGTCCATTAAAAAATATAATGGAGTGTTTCTTTTATTTGGTTTTAGGATTATTTGGTTTACTTTTTAATATAATTGAGATTTCGACCAAAGATTCCTAGGTTGGAGTTATCATTTTTTATACAATATGGAAAATCACTTGATGATGACCTTTTTAAGCTGGTAACAACATAGTACAATGTTGTTTTCTTCTACTTCTAACGGAGAGTAACTAGCTTAAAAATTATTATTAGTCATTGTAGAAAGGGAGTTATTAAGACCTGAAATTTCAAGGACGAAACTGAAAAACACAAGGAACTAATTTTCTATAAAATTTGGGGGAAATTACACTTTACCACCCTAAACTATGCACTAGATTACACTTTGTACCCTAAACTATCCAACTGCACACTTTGCACCCTAAACTATCACACTTATCACACTTTGCACCCCAGTGTTATTTTTGCTGTTATATTTAACAAAATCTTGTTGGATGTGACAAACATATGCTTCTTGCTTAGGTGGAACAAAGTTAAAAGACTAAAAACACCCTTCTTCAAAATCAATTAAACAAAACCCATCCTCTTCCCCAAATTCAGTTTCAAAATGTTTAAAATCAATCTTGTTGCTTGCGTTTGAAAAGGACCTTGGCGCAAAGGAATCCTTAATATTTCTTATTTTTGAAGGCTCATATCAGTGAAAAGGCTCTTTTCTTATTTTTGAAGCCACACAGACCATAATATTTCTCTTTCTTTTTATATTAATATAGCTCATTCTTCCATTTGAGGTGGGTTAAGGTCAATCTTTGAAGATTTTTTCCGTATAGTTTTTCAATATATCAATAATACATTCTGTGGCTCAGTTTTCCAATTTGGGCTTAGTTTTGAGGGTCAAAAGGAAGCATTTGTAATGTCTGTCCAACGATGAAAACAAAACAAACAATGATTCGGGGAAGGTGGATGGGGTACTGTGAATAAATTCTGCCATGGAATCAGAGAGGTAACTTTAAATATTTTGAAACTGAATCTGGGGAAGAGGATGGGTTTTGTTTTAATTGATTTTGAAGAAGGGTGTTTTTAGTGTTTTAACTTTGTTCCACCTAAGCAAGAAGCATGTGTTTATCACATGCAACAAGATTTTGTTAAATATAATAGAAAAAATAACACCAGGATGCAAAGTGTGATAAGTGTGATAGTTTAGGGTGCAAAGTGTGCAGTTGGATAATTTAGGATGCAAAGTGTAATCTAGTGCGTAGTTTAGGGTGGTAAAGTGTAATTTTCCCTAAAATTTGATGTGATTCAAAGATTGTTTGTTTGGTTAAAGAATTGAAGTTTAGCACTGAACTTTGAGTGAGTTGAAATATGATGCAAGAATGAGCTTTTGGTGTGACAACATCTCTCATACTGAATCTAAACATGTAAAAAGGGTTTAAGTATTTTGTATTGTAACATAATCTATTTATGCTTTTCAATTCATGTTTACTATTTGAAGTCATGATATTCAGTCACCTGGCATAAAGGGAAAAAAAAATCAGAGGTTGAAATCCATTTTTCATTCCCTGTATTTGAAGTGTTTATGATAATAAGTAAGATATATAATTTGTTGCGGTGGGTATTTTGGCTTTGGAAATTTTTTTTCCATATTAATAAAGCATCGTCACACTCATTATGGCTTTGGGAAGCTGTAAGTGAGGGGTACCCGTACCAATGCTGAGTAGCTCCTGTTCCTGTTGCGGTTAGAATTATATTGTGCCATTGTGTGTGTGGTGCATTTGCTTTATGGGTTGTAAATTTTTTTTGTTGTTTTGGCTACTTTTGTTTCAGGTGAATTTCATGTAAGATGTGGTTGAGATTTATAATAGAAATGGTATGTTTAGCTAATTTCGGGCAAACCTTGCACATCTTTCTCCTCCGCAATTGTGTTGTTTCAGATCATCACTTTCATGATCCTTTCTATTTGAGATATTTACATGATAAATAGTCTTCAAGTATGTTCTTTTAGGTTAACACTATAATAATTGAAAGCAAGAAACTCCTAATCTGTAGCATCTCCCTTCTTTGATTACAAGGACTGCACTGCTCATGTTGTCATTTTCCTGTGGTGCTAATGGCTAACATGAATATATTCTTTTCTTAAGTTATCAATTTGTATTTTACCATATAATTAAATATTATCAGTGTAGTTTCTTCATTTATATGGTTGGGAAAATTACAAAGAGGTAAACTGTGGTTAGAAGTGATTGGATTCATATGAGCATAAAATGTTTGGGTTGGAAGATCAAATCAAAACATTGAGAAAACAAATCAAGGAGTTGAAGAAGAGGCTGTTCGAATCAAAATAGAACTTTATCCGATGACTGTTGTAATAAACTTTTTTGTTTTTTTTTTTTTTTGCCATTTCATTCCATGCCGTGCATTTCTTTGTTGTAGAATGCTTATTATTATTTTTATGCTAAGCACATCATGGTAAGCAAAAGTGAAGAAAATTTTGCATTAAAAATGTCTAGATATGGATTCGTACGTGCTATGGAGACATGGAGTGTTTAACAGCAAAATTAGTTAGAGAACTTTATCTTATGTCTTTTATAATACTCTGCTTTTTCCTTCACCTTTTTAGTCTATACAATGTATTTCTCTGTAGTGGAATGATGCTGATTCTTCTCTCTCTCTCTCTCTCTCTCTCTCTCCCCCCCCCCCCCCCCCCCTTTTTTTTTTCAACCTTAATTAGGGTATGCAAAATTGGAGAACAATTTTTCACTAAAAATGTTCATCCAAAATATCAATGGCCTCACAAAAAAAAAGGGGGAATAGTTCAAATATAATATAAACCTGTGCATAGTTAGCAACTAGTTATATAAAAATTACATATCTTTTATTAAAAGAATTAAAGTTTGAGGCTCTCCTCACCTTTTGTTATAACTATCAAATTATATAATTAAAAAAAAAAAAAAAAGACAATTAAGAGTTAACTTTTGTCCAAAATTCAGCCAAGCCACAAAGAAATGCATGACAATGTTTCAGAAAAAAGAAAAATCCATGATATATTTCAATAGAAAATTGTAGTAGTGAATGTTTCAAGCCTGACTTTTGACTGAAGGGGGTTTCACGATATTTAATACAAGACCAAATTACTTCAATTAAAGATTCAAATGGTCGGATTTCAGGTAAATCTCAATTAAATATGGTTGATCCATTCAAAATTTATTGAAATCAACAAAAAATTTGGGTGGATAAAATTTGGTTAATCTCTTTATACAAGACTTAAATTCCATTAAAATTTAAAAGCCAATAAAATATGGTATCAACGGCACTGATATTTTGGCAACAACGGGTAAAGATCAAAGCAGTAGAACTATTGATTTTTCCCAGTGTTCTTTTGTTTTTCAATGCTATGTTAAGGATGTAATATAATTGGGTTCAGTCAGAGAGTGCCACTGCAGTAAATCTAAATGTCTATATCTTAAATAATACCTTCCGTTTAATATTAAAAAACATTAACATTAACAAAAACAACAAACATTAACATTAACAAAAACAACAAAGGGCAAACCTCATAAACAAGAAAAACAAGAAAATATAAAAAAAATAACTTTAAAAAAGGAAGATCAAATTGAGAGAGTCTAAAGACAAGCGATATAATAGATCCTAAGCTTAAGGAAAGTAGTAGGGTACATTAGCCTTTTGATAAAAGCACTTCACTCACTAAATTTTTTAAGTTAATGGATGAGGAACCAAGTGGACATGTGGCCTCTTCGGCCAATTTTTTCCACTCCATGGCCTTTTTCTTCATTTTCTTTCCCTTATCTCCTTCCAACAATTCTCTTACCATCTTCTCTACTTCCTCTCTTTTGACATCAAAGTCAATTTCCATGCCGATGGCCCATTCATTGCAAGTATACTTGCAATTCGTTTGCTGATCTGAAAAGAATGGTAAGCAAAGCATTGGCACTCCTGCACATACACTTTCAATGGTTGAATTCCAGCCGCTATGTGTCAAGAACCCTCCAATTGAAGGGTGGTTTAGCACTTCCTCTTGAGGGCACCAACTAGTTATTAGACCTCTCTCTTTAATTTCCTCTTGAAACTCAGGTGACAAAATCGTTGATCTACCTTCAACTAAGTCAGGCCTAATTATCCACAAAAATGGGTGCTTACTATTTGCAAGTCCCCAACCAATTTCAACCAATTGCGATGGTGTCATGACAGCTACGCTACCAAAACTCACATATATCACTGAGTTTGGTGCCTTTGAATTAAGCCAATTAAGGCACTCGGTTTCTTCCTTCCATAAACCATACCCAATTGATTCCAAATGATCATTGGATAAGTGATTGAGTAGTGGTTCTAGAGGGCCAATAGCATATACATGAGGAAACATGGTAGAGAGACCATGCAAAACTTCTTGCTCTAACTCATCGAATGTGTGAACAATAATTCCTGAAGCACTAGGAGCTCTCTCTGCTACATAAATCACAAATCTAAAAATAATATCATTTGGATCAATGATTCGTACAAGGCTTGGAAGATCCCTCAAACGTACGTCTCTCATTCCAGGAATCCAGTCTATAATTGTGTCAAGATACCCATTTGTCAAATAGCTCTCATCTGCAAAGACAAAAAGTTTTCAGCATACAATGATTAATTACAATAAAATAATGCAAGATTTCAATTGGATTTTGCACTTTTTGTTATACCTTTAAGAGGTATGATGCCTTTGTCCTTAAGAGAAGGAATCTGCTGAAGACCCATTACGCTGCAAGCAGAGAGAGTGAAGAACAACACAACAGGGATTTTGAATTCTTGAGCAGCAGTAATTGTAAATAGCATGGTAGCATCTGAAACAATACAAGTAACTGGAGGATTATCTGAAGTTGCATTGTTGAGTTTTACAAGGAGGTCAGAAAATGGAGCCAAGAAGTAGTTGTTCATAATGGATTCACAAAGAGAAGGGAGGTCTTGGGTGGCATTGATATCTGATGGAGGAAGGCCATCGGGGATGGTTTCGAATCGAAAGTCAGGCAAGCCATCTAAGGAATTGGGACCTCTGGATTTCATAAAACGTTGGTGGTTGAACTCAGTGTTCACAAAGGTTATGTGAAACCCTTCATGGAGGAGAAGCTTTGAAAGCTTTAGCATTGCCTTCATGTGACTTTGAATTGGGAATGGAATACAAACTGCATGAGGCTTATCAGCTACTTGTGTCTTTGAATTCATTTCTTTCGTTCTGTAGTGTGTGTGTGTGTGAGTGCAAAATGCATATGCCTAGTCTTATAATATATACATTATCTTCCTTGGACGCCAAACATATGAGAAATATCCAGCCGCTGCTCTTTGACTCTTCTCTTCCTTGAACGCCAAACACATGAGACTGCTCTTTTGACTCTTTCTCTTCCTTCCTTGAACGCCAAACATATGAGACTCTTTCAAATAATGGACAACTTTTTCTCTTTTTGCTTAATAAAGAATGACTACCGACAATCACATAATAAGCGTATATGCCCATTCATTATATCTTATAATATCGTTTCTCTTCCTTTTGTGTGCTTGACAAGTGACAAGTCACTGACATAGCCGAAGCCCACATCCAAGTTGTTTTTGAGATTAACCCAAATCTGAACCATTTTGAAGCCAATCAACCATTATTCCCTTGAAACCCCAAAAATCAAAATAAAGATAATTTGTAGACCAAAGAGCTTCAGCCTTCAGCTCTACGCCCTCCACCGCCGCATCATCTTCCTCATCCATCTGGCCAATCCTCCACCTCCGTTACGAGGCAGACCATCCTTTTATTGATTTGGATCTTGACTCTTGACTTGCAGATCGGCCTTGTACTGATTCGGTTGCAGCCACGGCATGGCTAGCGGCAGCCCAATGCGAAACCAGTGAAGTTGAAATGGGTTCAAAGTGGCGCTTTGGTTGAAGATTAACCGAATGAGGGTGGTGATTTGAGAAGTGTGGTGGTCGGGTTATGGGTTTCAAAGTGAGTTTGGTGATTGACAAAGTGTGGGTTGTGGCTTCTGGGATTTGATGATTTTCTAGTTTTTAACTTTCTGGGCTTGTGGCTTTGGGATTTGATGATTTTGCTGGGATTTGAGAAAATGAGGACTTTGAGATTTATGATTTTGTTTTTGAGCTGAATTTTTTGGGTTTTTTGTGTTTGTTTCTCAATAAACTAATAATATAGTTAAAGTTGTTATGACTTTAACTAATGTATGCATAGTACCGAAATTATATGTAATATAGTTTAAGTTGTTATGAATGTAAAGTGGTAGACACTTTTTTGGCATGCAGTGTAACCTCTAAAACTCAATCAAGATTGCCACCTCCTCTTGCCAATCAAGTTTGTCATCGTCTTATGCCAATTAAATAGTTTGGCACTATCAAGAATGCTTCAAATAACATATATAAATGTGTGTGTTCAATTATGATAGGGAGAGATAGAGATATCCAAAAACTATAATGTAATGTAGATGACCACTTGAATAAAGAAGTTTTATCTATATTATATTATCTCTAGATTTCTTTATTTTGTCTTGATATTTCTTTTACTAGTATATGGATATTTCGAGTGTAATACGATATAAGTTCATATAAAATTTGTAAAGTTGTGATTTTTAATTATGTTTTATTGGATTTAATTCCATGTCAAATTTGATTGTATTCTGCATTTAAAATTCTTTTCCATCTAAACAGAATAGTTATGATTACTACATAATCATTCATTTTGAACTCTCTCCTTTTCTGTTTTTTTGGAGGTGATTTTGTAGATTTGCATGCCAATATTGCCTATCATGGACCAAGAACCCACAATATACACTATGGATTAGGTTTGGATCAAATACCCCTTTTCCACAAGTCTGCAGACAATGCTAAGATTATTGCTTACGTTTTTTTATACGATTATTTTTAATTTCTAATTTTGAAATTTAAAATTAATTTACTTTTAAACTAAATTCTTTTTCTTTATACTATCCATTGTTATATTGTAAATAAATAAATTAATGTTGTAAAAATTATTGTTCTTTGCTATAATTGAGATACAAAATTTAATTGATCTATAAAATGAATGGATGTACTACATTACCCAGATTAATTTTAATGTATTCTACTTCATTGCTATGTCAAGCTGATGGTATTTTAAATAGGTATAATGTTCCCACGCATTATACGGGTTAAATGCTAGTATATATAAAATCAAAACCTTTGACTTTTAATAGATTTTTCCACAATTTTACACGTCAGCATTTTTTTTTTAAATTTTTAAATCCAATTTATTTATTTATTTTCTATTAAATATACTAACTTGTAACCTCATACATATGAATGGATACACTTAAATATATACAATAAGATACGTAATATAATTCTTATATATATAATTTAAATACTGTGGTTACACGATTTTCCTGGCCCAACTTATGTTGATTAGGCCCTGGCCCAAAGCGCAACCCACAATAATTATTTGTAGAGGATGGGTCAAAGAACTTGGCCTCAGTGAACTTGTTCGGTCTAATGCATGGACAGTATGGTTTGCAAAAAGAAAATAAAAACACAAGAATTGATCTTTCTCAAGTCTGATTTTATTTCTTTTTGTTCCTGATACAGTTCTCTCCTCTCCTTCTTTGAGGGACTCCACTACATTATATATTTCTCTTCTTTTCATCTCAACCTTACACCTGTTAATCATCCAAGCATCCACTTGAGCACCTGTCCCATCAGACGCCCTCATCAGACCCTTTGTGAGTTGCAGAGGCCAAGGCGGTACTGTTCAGGAGTCTTTTCCTCATTAATGCGGCCAAGAGGGTGGTTGGGGCGCAATTAATGTGGTGGTAGCCTTCCGTGAGATATTTTGGATTTAATTCATTTTATATGTTGGGAAGATGAGCTGAAATGGCTGGGGCAAGCTCCTCGTCTGGGCTTCGTGATGTCCGAGGAGGAGTTACTCCTCGGACAGGTTTCCTTGGCGCTATTGGGGTTGAATAGCGCGTTATATGAGGCTTCTCTTTGGACAGGACGCTCCTCGGACGGGCCTGAGTTTGGAATAGCCCATCATTTTTGGGCCGGGCCCCACAATAGCCCCTCAAAACTCCGGTTTTTACCTCCCTCCGAGGGGAAAAGCGGGGTTTTGATGTTTGTGAGTGGAGGGAAATAAGGAGATCGTGGGGCGCGCGTGCGGACCGTTACTTTTGACGCGCTACAATTTACAAGGCGTGGCCATTAACTTCTGGAGGCGTTATGTTCCCTTCATCCAACGGCTTGGCGTGGATCGAACGGCCATCGTTTTTTCCCGTATTTTTAGGCAGGGATGATCTTTTCTCTCTCCTCCCGGCTATATAAGACGTCAGAGGGGTTCAATTCTTTCTTTCATCTGCATTTCACAAACCTCAAAAGACTCCAGAGAACTCCATCGAATCCCAGAGATATACGAACACTTGCGTCCGTTACGCCGCCGTAGCCGTTTTTGTGAAGCGTTTCGTCCAAGAGAGATTTCCAGGCGTCCCCTTGAGCGTTTTGTGAAGGTACCAGTACATTTCGCTTTTCTCTCCGTTTCAATTCCCTCCTCAGACTTTACTCTCTACTTTCATTTCCCCCTTTCAGATCAGATGGGTAGATTCGAAAAATTAGTTAAAACTCCAGCCGCTATGGAGGCCTTTAGGGCTAAATATCACATTCCCCCTGGGGTTAGGCTGCGGTACTGTCCTCTGGAAGGAGTATTGACAGATAGAGTTGTGGGAGAAGTCGTTATCCCCATGATTACTTTCATAGAGGGAGGGATGACACTCCCCATGCGTAGGATCACAAGGGAATACCTGTTCAACCATAGGTTGACGCCGTATCAGTGTGCCCCAAATATGTTCAAGATACTAGGCTGTGTAGATGTCTTAAACGAGCGGATGAATCTAGGCCTTACTTAGCACGATGTGGCTTATCTGTACGAATGTCACCGCCTCGGGGATGATGGGTATTATCTTAAATCCCGGAACGAGGACGTTAGGTTGATCTCTTGTCTTCCAGTTTCCAATAAGACCGTGAAGAATGACTTCCTCATTGCTTCTGGGGAGTGGTTCGACGGTATTCATTGTCCAACTCGGGCAGGAAACCCAAGTGCGGCGCTTTTAGGATTGATCCTTTTTGGGGAAAGGATTTAGTGTTGAGGGGTTGTTTTTCTTGCTTTCTTTGTAATTGGAAAATTTCATGGTCTAACCTCACTTTTCTTGGTTTGTTTGCAGACAAAAGTCACGTTGCTCCTCGGATAGGCCTTGTGAACGTGCCAGCGCTGAACTATCTTCTCAGATCGGAGATTTACGTCGCCCAGGACGGACAGTTGCGTGTGGCCCATCTGGTTCTGGGTTACCAACCTCTGAGCAGCGCTTTTCAGGCAGTCGGTCACGCTATAAGGGCTGGCAGTCCGAGGCTGGCTAGAATTGACGTGTCCCAGGACGGATTCCTAGCTGACCACGATTTGCCACCAGTTGTGTTGCCAGGTGTCAGAAATCCCTACTTAGCGGAGCAGCTACCTCCGGTAAACGAGCCTGGTGCTGCTGTTTTGGTTGAAGAAGAGGCTGAATCATCTCGTCTTTCCCTTGAAGAGGAGATAGATAAGTTCTACTTCGAGGAGGAAATTCAGCAAAACCCCTTGGTGGAGTTTTCTAATCCCGAAGTAGAGCAGGACCAACATTCCGCTGTTGGTGTTCCCTCAATCGTTATCTGCTCGGACGATACTTCAGACGAAGAGGTAGAGCCCATGGCAGGAAAAGGAAAGACTCTAAAGGAGCTGATGTCCTCCCGAGGGAAAGGTCAGTCATCAAAGGTTCAGCCATCGAAGGGACCAAGTCCATCAAAGGTCAAATCCCTTCCCCCTGTGGTCCTCCAGGGCGTCTCGGACCCTGGTCTAAAGGTTAATCCGGACCTGAAGAAGAAGAGGCCGGTTGACACTACTGAGGAGGGTGAGGTGATTGCCCAGCCGACCAAGCAGCAAAAGACCACGCGGGCGCCAAGGAGCAGAAGGGGTAACTCCTCGGAAAGCCGGGATGAAGAGAACCTTGCTGACGTTCGCGCCTCCCCTCGTGTATGGAACCCCAAGCTGGAGCTGGATGGGGTTGCCATCTCCTACAATGCTTCGGTCCGAGAGTATAACCGAGGCCGGGCAGGGTACGTGGCGGATGCCTTAGAGCAACCCCTACTCCTTCCTCGGGACATGGAGGCCTATAGGCGATTCTCTCAGCCCGAGCTCTTCCTATCCCTAAAAAGGGATCTCGCGTTGGTAAGTAATCCTTTTACTGTTTTATCAATTTATTTATCCCCGTTATATTTCTTTTTCAAAGCAACCTTGTTTCGTTCGCAGATTACTCAGCAGGTGTTCGTGGCTGATGAGTTCTGCCGCGATAGCCGTAGTCGGGTTGAGGCTGAGACCCAGGCTCGGGCGGAGATGGAGAAAGCCTTGGGGTCCCTCAAGCATGAGCACCTTAAACTCACGGATGAGTTCAAGGTGTCGGAGAACCGGCGCAAAAGTGCAGAGGCTGGTTTAAAAAGCGCTGAGACCCAGGCGGAGGACCAGCGCAAAGAGCTGTACACGACGCAGCTTGACCTCGTCACCGAGAGGCAGGTAGTGCAGGATCTCAGGACTGCCCTGCAAAAGGTAGAGGATGAGCTGAGGCTGGCAAAGGAGGAGGCCCAGCTGATCCGAGAGGCCACAGAGGCTGAGAAGAATGCTGCTCGCCAGCTCGGGGCCGAAGAGACGGAGGCCAGGCTGTCTGAGGAGATTCCTGAGGTATGCAGAGAGTACTGCGACATTTCATGGGCTCATGCTCTTGACGCTGCAGGAGTTCCTGCGGATTCGGCACTAAGACTGCCCGAGAGCATCTTCTATCCTCGGGAGATCCGTGCGAATCCTGAAGACGCCCAAGTGGCTTCAGAGCAGGACCTGGCGGTGCCTGATGCCGTCCTTGTGCCTGATATGGCGAAGGATCCTGCCGCAGACTCTACCATCGAGGTTCCTCCTCCTCAGCCCGAGCAGAAAGAAGATCCTCCTGCTCAAGCCTAGCCCTTTAGGCTTTCAGTCTCTGTAAATAGTTTTTATTTTTTGTTTTATTTTATTTTATTTTATATGCATTTTTTTTTTTAAATGAGAGTTATCCTACTTTTTCCTTTTTTGTAAGGACCTCTCTTTCTAATGTACTCGGAATATTAATATAAAATGCTCGTTTTGCTTACTACGGATGTGCGCTAGTATTGCTCTTTTTTATTTCAAACATTTGCAACAACGTAGACACAAGTTATTAGTCAAAACAGAAATGGGTTTTTGGCGCTGCGCGTTTGATGATTACAATGGTACTAAACTGCGCACACGCATTAAAATGATTTTCTTTAAGTAATAATCTCCCAATCTATCACAAGTAATAATTTCCCCAAAAGTCTGTGGTCCGAGGAGCCAGGCAGGACTTAGGTTCTGCTTAAAACTATGAATTGTCATGAGTAATAATTTCCCCCAAAGTCTGTGGTCCGAGGAGCCATGCAGGACTTAGGTTCTGTTTAAAACTATGAACTGTCATGAGTAATAATTTCCCCAAAAGTCTGTGGTCCGAGGAGCCATGCAGGACTTAGGGTCTGTTTAAAACTTATAAATAATTGTAATGTAGACTGGCAAGCGGCAAATAGTCATAAAAGAAAACGTATGCTAAGCCATTCTTATTAATAATAATACCTCCTGAGGTTATTTACATTCCATGGTCGAGGTACAGCTTTTTCATCCAAATCTTTTAGGTAGTAGGCGCATATTCCGGCCACGGATGTGACACGGTATGGTCCCTCCCAATTGGGCCCCAACTTGCCCCAAGAGGGGTTCTTTGCGCTGCCAAGAATCTTCCTCATCACGAGATCACCTGGACCCAGAGGCCGCAATTTGACGTTAGCATCATACCCCTGTCTTAGCTTCTGGTGATAATAGGCCATGTGAATCGTGGCCTTTTCCCTTCTTTCCTCTGCTAGGTCCAGACTTCTTCCTAGCATCTCATCGTTATCGCTTGGGGTAAACGAGCTAGACCTCAACGTGGGGAAATTGTTCTCGATCGGAAGCAGAGCCTCAGCCCCGTAAGTCATTGAGAAGGGGGTTTCACCGGTTGAACGCCGCGGCGTTGTCCGATAGGTCCATAAGACGTGCGGTAGTTCTTCTACCCATCTCCCCTTTGACTCATCCAGTCTTTTCTTCAATCCGTTCACTATGACCTTGTTTACGGCCTCGACTTGCCCATTTCCTTGGGGGTATGCGGGGGTGGAATATCGATTAATGATCCCAAACTCACGGCAATACTCCCTAAAATTCTTGCTGTCAAACTGAAGACCATTGTCGGAAATGAGTGTTCTCGGCGTTCCGAAGCGGGTGATTATGTTCTTCCAGATGAATTTCTGAGCGTCCACGTCCCTGATGTTGGCCAAAGGTTCAGCCTCCACCCATTTAGTGAAGTAATCGATTCCGACTATTATGTATCGCTTGTTCCCCGCAGCCTTGGGGAAAGGCCCAACAATATCAAGACCCCATTACGCGAACGGCCATGGACTGAAGAGTGGGTTGAGAACCCCTCCAGGTTGGTGGATATTTGGGGCGAATCTTTGGCACTGATCGCACTTCTTAGCGTATTCCTGGGCCTGTCTCTGCATGTTCGGCCACCAGTATCCTTGGATGAGTGCCCTGTGCGCCAGCGATCTTCCTCCGGTGTGACTTCCACACACTCCCTCATGCAATTCTTCAAGAAGAGACTCGGACTCTTCTGGATGTACGCAGAGTAAGTACGGTCCAGAGTAGGAGCGCCGATAAAGTTTGCGGTCCTCTGATAGCCAAAAACGAGGAGCATTTCTACGTATCTTCTCGGCTTCTAGTTTTTCTTCCGGAAGGATATCGTCTTTGAGGAAATTCCTTATGGGGTCCATCCAACTGGGACTCTGTCTAATCTGATGGACTTGGGTCGGGTTGCCGCTGATGGGACTGGCCTTGATTAGATCTTCGACTAGGATCATTCGTGGCAAATTACGTGCCGAGGACGTGGCAAGAGTGGCCAACGAGTCGGCATGAGTGTTTACACTCCTGGAGATGTGCGTCAGACTGAAAGATTCGAAACTCGTCTGTAGCCGTTTGACTTGTGCCAGATACTCTTGCATCCTAGTATCTCGAGCTTCTAGCTCTCCCATCACTTGTCCGACCACTAATCTGGAGTCCGAGAAGGCTTCTATTACTCTTCCACCCAATCTTTGAACCATTACCAATCCTTGAAGGCTTCGTATTCGGCTTCATTGTTCGTAGCCGAGAATCCGAGTCTTAATGATTTTTCGATGACAGCGCCGTCCGGCGATATTAAAACTATCCCAACTCCTGATCCTCTCTGGTTGGCTGCGCCATCCACGTAGACCTTCCAATGCATGGTCTCCCCGGCTGAAATTGCGCCAATCAGTTTTCCACCCAGGTCTTTCTTCTCGGTCATCGTTTCTATAGAGGGCTCAGCAAACTCCGCTACCAAGTCTGCGAGGACCTGTCCTTTGACGGAGGGTCTGGGCATATATTTAATATCAAAAGCCCCCAAAAGAGCACTCCACATGGCGATCCTTCCTGTGTAGTCAGCGCTTCGAAGCACGGCTCGAAGTGGAAGCTGAGTCAAGACGATGACCGTGTGCGCCTGAAAGTAATGAGGAAGCTTCCGGGTTGCATGCACTATCGCCAGAATTGCCTTTTCTAAGGGTAGGTATCGTACCTCGGCCTCATGTAGTGATTTGCTCACATAATACACCGGTCGCTGCACCCCATTATCATCCCGTACTAGTACCAGGCTTACGGCGTGGGGAGCTACGGCGATGTAGGCAAACAGCACCTCGTCAGCCTCCGGACTGGACATGATGGGTGGTCGGGACAGGTAGTCCTTAAGTTGCTGGAAAGCCTGAACGCAATCCTCCGACCATTTGAACTCTTTCCACTTGTTTATCAGAAGGTAAAAAGGCCGACATCGATCCACCGATCGCGATATGAACCGGTTTAATGCCGCAATCATGCCAGTGAGCTTCTGTACCTCCTTCGGGTTCTGAGGAGTCTGTAGACTGTTAATGGCTTTGATTTGGTCGGGACTTACTTCTATTCCTCTATGGGTGACCATGTACCCTAGGAATTTCCCAGACCCGACCCCGAACGAACATTTGGAGGCATTCAGCCGCAACCGGTGCTCCCTTAAGATAGCGAAGATTGTTCCAAGGTCTTCTACGTGCTCGGACACCCTCTTACTCTTCACGACCATATCGTCTATATATACCTCAATGATCTTGCCCAGTTGTGGCTCGAACATCCGAGTCATCATCCTTTGGTAGGTTGAACCCGCGTTCTTTAGCCCGAATGGCATTACCTTATAATGATAATTTCCGATGGGCGTCATGAAAGCCGTTTTCTCTTGGTCCTCTAGCGCGAGGGGTATCTGATGGTAGCCCTGGAAGGCGTCCAGGAAGCTCATTCGGGGGTGCCCCACGGTTGCATCCACCAATCGATCGATTTTGGGTAGAGGGAATGGGTCCTTGGGGCACGCCTTGTTCAGGTCCGTGAAGTCCACGCAGACCCTCCATTTCCCCGTCTTCTTCCTTACCACCACTGTGTTCGCCAACCATTCGGGATAAAAGACCTCTTTGATAGCCCCTGCTCTTTTCAACTTTGCCACCTCGTCTCTTACGGCACTAGTGTGTTCCTTTGAAGGGCGTCGGGGTGGCTGCTTCCTCGGAGTAGAAGAGGGGTTGACGTTCAGGTGGTGACAGTTGAGGCTGGGATCAACTCCCGGGGCATCGTAGGCGTCCCAAGCGAATATGTCGACATTTTCTCTGAGAAATCTGACCAGTTCCTCCTTTTCTTGAGAGGGCAATTCAGAGCCGACCTGAAAGAACTTCTCCGGGTCATTGCTGACAGCAACCTTATCCAAACCTTCACACCTTATCTCCTCGACCAGCCCCTCGTCTTGTTCTGCCGAGGAGGTTGGTTGCTATAAGCTCTCTGGGACCGAGGACTCGACCAAGGGCCGATGTAAAATGGCGGCCACCACACACTTCCTGGCCACGGCCTGATCTCCTCGGATCTCTTCTACTCTTCCTCGGGATGGGTATTTCACTTTCTGGTGAAGTGTGGAGGTCACGGCCTCTAGGCTGTGGATCCATGGCCTTGCAACTATCGCGGTGTAGGGTGAATAAGCGTCGACCACAATGAAATTCACCTCCACCACTTCCGCCCCAGTCTGTACGGGCAGTCGGATTTGCCCCTTTGGCGTAACAAGCTTCCCCTCGAAGCTGAGGAGGGGGGAGTCATAAGCTGTCAGATCTTCCGGCTTCAAATTCAGTCCCTTGTATAGGTCGGGGTACATTATCTCCACCGCACTTCCAGAGTCTACTAATACCCTTTTCACATCGAAACCCCCAATCCGCAATGTGACCACCAAGGCGTCATCGTGAGGTTGAATTGTTACTCTCTTATCCTCATCCGAGAACCCCAGTATCAAAGAGCTTCCCTTTTTTAACTTTTTGGGCTCCCTTTGCCTGCCCTCGGAGGGAAGGCGATCCACGGCTAATACCCTGGGGATGGGTGGCCCAGTTCTTCCCGGTGCAGCGAGGATGACATGTATCGTCTCGGTGGGGGGTCTTAAAGACACGTCCCTTCGAGGCTCTTGTGTTGCTTGGCCGGAATGGCCGCTCGATGGGTGCAGCAGGTGACGTAGCTTTCCTTCTCGGACCAATTGATCCAGGTGATTCCACAGATTCCTGCAGTCCTCAGTAGTATGCCCGTGGTCCTGATGATAGTGGCAATACAAGTTCTGATTACGTCTGGCAGGGTCTCCAGCCATCTTTCCCGGCCATCTGAAATAGAGTTCATCCCTTACTTTCTCCAGTACTTGTTGTACCGGCTCTCTGAATATGGCATTCACTGTTTGCGGGTTGCTCTGCCCAGCCTGTCGCGGAAAATCTCTCCTCGGCTGACCAGGATTGTGACGTTCCGTCCTGAAATCATTTGCTTTAAGGGGGACAACCTTCTCCTTTCCCTTCCCTTGCAGCAGATCCTCCTCCACTCTTTTGTACTTGTCGATCCTATCCATTAGCTGTTGGATGTCAGTAACTGGTTTTCCGGTGAGGGATTTCCTCAAGCCATGCCAGGTAGGGAGGCCGCTTTTGAACGTGCTGATCGCAACATTATCATGGTTGTCGTCCAAATCGTTATACACCTCCCAATACCTATCCGAGTATGCTTTCAGAGTTTCTCCTTCATGCATAGATAAGGACAGTAGCGAACTGAGAGGTTGAGGGACTCTGGTGTTTGTAATGAAACGGGAGCAAAAAGCTTGAGTGAGCTGCTTGTAGGAGCCTACGGAGTTTGTCTTCAGGCTGTTGAACCACCTCATTGCCATCGATCCCAAGCTGGATGGGAAGATCTTGCACATTAGGGCTTCGTTTTGCGAATAAATCGCCATTTTTTGGTTGAACTGACTCACGTGCTCCACCGGGTCTGTTCTGCCGGTATAGATGGCGAATACCGGTTGGTTGAAGCGTCTTGGCAGCTTAGCCCCTTCGATTCTATTCGTGAAGGGTGACCTTGAGACCTGATCCAACGCCTTTTTCATGGCGTCGCTCCCCGAACCTTTGCTGGATGGGCTCTCATACTTCCGTACTGGGCGTGGTTCCTTTTCGTAAGAAAAGGTCTCACTTGGGGGGGTCCTTGACCTTCGTCTGTAACTCATGTCCTCCGCATTAGAAAACTCGCCTGAGCCAGAGGGAGATCGTCTTCGCTGTACACGTCGTAACTTCCTTTTTAAGTCATCTATCTCTCGCTACATGGCCTGGTGACTATTTCGCCTCTGAGACACGTGACTCCCTGTCTGAGTGTGACTCTGGCTCGTCCGGGTAGTATGCACACTTCCCTCACGATTCCCCCTGCCGCCTGGGTTGGTTGGGTTATTTTACCTCTGGGACTCGGCGGGTCGTGTCCGTTGGGAGTTAGCTTGGTGAGGATCCTCCTGGTGTGGATCTAGTTCTTCCATGCTCGACCGTTGCACTAGCTGATGCCTTAGCTCTTCCCACAGACGGCGCCAATTGTGGTTACACGATTTTCCTGGCCCAACTTATGTTGATTAGGCCCTGGCCCAAAGCGCAACCCACAATAATTATTTGTAGAGGATGGGTTAAAGAACTTGGCCTCAGTGAACTTGTTCGGTCTAATGCATGGACAGTATGGTTTGCAAAAAGAAAATAAAAACACAAGAATTGATCTTTCTCAAGTCTGATTTTATTTCTTTTTGTTCCTGATACAGTTCTCTCCTCTCCTTCTTTGAGGGACTCCACTACATTATATATTTCTCTTCTTTTCATCTCAACCTTACACCTGTTAATCATCCAAGCATCCACTTGAGCACCTGTCCCATCAGACGCCCTCATCAGACCCTTTGTGAGTTGCAGAGGCCAAGGCGGTACTGTTCAGGAGTCTTTTCCTCATTAATGCGGCCAAGAGGGTGGTTGGGGCGCAATTAATGTGGTGGTAGCCTTCCGTGAGATATTTTGGATTTAATTCATTTTATATGTTGGGAAGATGAGCTGAAATGGCTGGGGCAAGCTCCTCGTCTGGGCTTCGTGATGTCCGAGGAGGAGTTACTCCTCGGACAGGTTTCCTTGGCGCTATTGGGGTTGAATAGCGCGTTATATGAGGCTTCTCTTTGGACAGGACGCTCCTCGGACGGGCCTGAGTTTGGAATAGCCCATCATTTTTGGGCCGGGCCCCACAAATACTATTGATAATCATTTTTATATTTTATTAACTCTTTAAAAAATTTTATAAAGACATTATTAGGTATAAAATGTAAATTATTCATTTTTTTTATTATTGGGAAGCATTTTTTTTTTTTACCATTCATTTATTCTAAACTCTTTGATTTTTGAACTTAATAACTCACTTGGATAAATATTTATTATCTGGTCCCATATTTAATTCTAAAATTAAAAAATAAAACACTTTAAGAATGAATAATTTAGGAGACATGCCCTAAAATTGGAGAAATTATAAGGTTTTCATAGTGGACAAGTGATGTGATCCATCATTCCATTAAAAGACTTCCACTTATATTTTGGTAACAACGGGTAGAGATCAAAGCAGTAGGGCTATTGATTTTTCTTAGTGTCCTTTTGTTTTTCAATGCTATGTTTAGAATGTAATATAATTGGGTTCAGTCAGAGAGTGCTAGTGCAGTAAATCTAAATGTTTATATCTTAAATAATACCTTCAGTTTATTATTAAAAAACATTAACATTAACAATAACAACAAAGGGCAAACCTCGAAAACAAGAAAAAACAAGAAAATATTAAAAGTAACTTTAAAAAAAGAAGACCAAATTGAGAGAGAGTCTAAAGACAAGCGAAGTAACAGATCCTAAGCTTAAGGAGAGTAGCAGGGTACATTAGCCTTTTGATAAAAGCACTTCACTCACCAAATTTTTTAAGTTAATGGATGAGGAACCAAGTGGACCTGTGGCCTCTTCAGCCAATTTTTTCCACCCCATGGCCTTTTTCTTCATTTTCTTTCCCTTATCTCCTTCCAACAATTCTCTTACCATCTTCTCTACTTCCTCTCTTTTGACATCAAAGTCAATTTCCATGCCGATGGCCCATTCATTGCAAGTATACTTGCAATTTGTTTGCTGATCTGAAAAGAATGGTAAGCAAAGCATTGGCACTCCTGCGCATACACTTTCAATGGTTGAATTCCAGCCGCTATGTGTCAAGAACCCTCCAATTTAGGGGTGGTTTAGCACTTCCTCTTGAGGGCACCAACTAGTTATTAGACCTCTTTCTTTAATTTCCTCCTGAAATTCAGGTGACAAAATCGTTGATCCGCCTTCAACTAAGTCAGGCCTAATTATCCACAAAAATGAGTGGTTACTATTTGCAAGTCCCCAACCAATCTCAACTCATTGTGATGGTGTCATGACAGCCATGCTACCAAAACTCACATATATCACAGAATTGGGTGTCTTTGAATTAAGCCAATTGAGGCACTCGGTTTCTTCCTTCCATAAACCATACCCAATTGATTCCAAATGATCATTGGATAAGTGATTGAGTAGTGGTTCTAGAGGGCCAATAGCATATACATGAGGAAACATGGTAGAGAGACCATGCAAAACTTCTTGCTCTAACTCATCGAATGTGTGAACAATAATCCCTGAAGCACTAGGAGCTCTCTCTACTACATTAACCACATATCTAAAAACAATTTCATTTGGATCAATGGTTCGTACAAAACTTGGAAGATCCCTCAAACGTATATCTCTCATACCAGGAATCCAGTCTATAATTGTGTCGAGATACCCATTTGTTAGATAACTCTTATCTGCAAAGACAAAAAAGTTGTCAGCATACAATGATTAATTACAATAAAATAATGCAAGATTTCAATTGGATTTTGCACTTTTTGTTACACCTTTAAGAGGTATGATGCCTTTGTCCTTGAGAGAAGGAAGCTGTAGAGCACCCATTACGCTGCAAGCAGAGATAGGGAAGAAGAACACAACAGGGATTTTGAATTCTTGGGCAGCAGTAATTGTAAACACCATGCCAGCATCTGAAACAATACAAGTAACTGGAGGATTATTTGAAGTTGAACTGTTGAGTTTTACAAGGAGGTCAGAAAATGGAGCCAAGAAGTTGTTCATAATGGATTCACAAAGAGAAGGGATATCTTGGGAGGCGTTGATATCTGACGGAGGAAGGCCATCGGGGATGGTTTCGAATCGAAAGTCAGACAAGTCATCTAAGGAGCTGGGACCTCTGGATTTCATAAAACGTTGGTGGATAAACTCAGTGTTCACAAAGGTTATGTGAAACCCTTCATGGTGGAGAAGCTTTGAAAGCTTTAGCATTGCCTTCATGTGACTTTGAGCTGGGCATGGAATACAAACTGCATGAGGCTTATGAGCTACTTGTGTCTTTGAATCCATTTCCTTCGTTCTGTAGTGTGGATGTGAATGCAAAATACATATGCCTAGTCTTGTAATATACACATTCTCTTCCTTGGACGCCAAACATATGAGAAATATCCAGTTGTTGCTCTTTGACTCTTCTCTTCCTTCCTTGGACGCCAAACATGTGAGACTCTTTGACTCTTTCAAATAATGGACATCTTTTTCTCTTTTTGCTTAATAAAAAATGACTCCTAACAATAGTTTGTCACATAAGCGTATATGCCCATTCATTATATCTTATAATATACTCTCTCTTCCTTTTGTGTGCTTGACAAGTGACAAGTCACTAACAAGTAAGCATCATTCAAAAATTCAAACTCTACCTCTTTTGTTTTTTTAATATAACATTATAACTATTTAATATTGTTTGTCACATAAGCGTATATGCCCATTCATTATATTTTATAATATACTCTCTCTTCCTTTTGTGTGCTTGACAAGTGACAAGTCACTGACAACCCACGTGAGCATCATTCAAAAATTCAAACTCTACCTCTTTTGATTTTTTAATATAACATTATAACTATTTAATACTTATTCAATTTGTGTGCTCTGCCCACGTATCAAAACACCACAAGTACAACGATTAAGACTATTTATTTTAGTTTTCTCAAAAAAAAAAAAAAAAGACTATTTATTTTAGTCAAAGACCTTGTAGTTGAGTTGGCACCTCCTCATGCACAAAGTGTTTAGAGGTTTAGGGCAAAAAGTGTCGAGTTGCGCGAGATTAGCAACATATTGTAATTATTTCTCAAAAAAAAAAAAGACTTTATTTTAGACATATTTTAGTATTATTATTTTAATACGTATATCAATATCAATTTTTTATTTATTTATTTATAAGCATCAATATCAGTTCTATTATAAATATATATTTTTTTTAAATGGGTTCAAGTTACACCTGGTGTAACTCTTGTGGAATTACACCTTTTTTAAGCCGTAGATTTATGACAAATCCAACGGATAAAAACAAAACACCATTATCCATTACAACATTAAATACTTACCTAATTAATAGTCTCCTCATTATCTCTCTCCTCATTAAATATTTCTTTTGTCTCTTTTTTTCTCTCCTTATTAAGATCTTTCCATTTTCTTTACAATTTCTCCAACAAATCATCCATGAATATCACTTCATCGTAGATTTATGTCTCTTTTCTCTCTCCTTGATAGTATGTTTAGAAAATTACTGAAAAAAAACGAAATAAAATTTTCAAGGAGTAAGTACTATTGTATCTAAATTCCTAACAAATATTTAAAAAAAAAAATGAATTACGTTCAAGGATGCCAAAAAGTGCAGAAATAAGGAGAAATAAAAAAACATTAGTAGAGAAAAATGGATGAAGACAGTAAACCAAATTTTATCAGATTGTATAGATTACAATAAGATAGAAATTAACTATCCAAATTTGATCCAATTAGAATTTGTTTGTAATTCAAATTCATCCTAATGTTTACCCTCATCGTATGACAATAGTATGGCTAGAGGCCTACAAGTTCTTACAATCTTAAATACCTTTCTCTTTATTAAACGTCTCCAGATGTAGAAGAGAGAGAAACTCAAGATAGGCCCAATTGTTTAACTCTACTACCGCTGACTTTCCATTTTATTCAGAAGAAGTTTTTTTTTTTTTTTTTGAGAGTCTATTCAGAAGAAGTTAAATTATTCATATTTTTACAAATATTGAAATTAGTAGAATGACACTCATACAAACAAAACTTGTGTTTGGCTTCTCAAAAAAAAAAAAACAAAACAAAACAAAACTTGTGTTTACAAATTTATTATCATACCGACAGAAAGAAAAAACCAAAAAAAAAAAAAAAAAACCAAGCAGTTTCACAAATTTATTACTAAGAGCATAACAGGATGATATAATTGGAATACATTCAATAAAACATGGAAGATTTTGACTTCCTTTATTTTAGTTCACGGCAGAAGCTAAAAGAAGAAACTGCTAAACAATTTTGCAGTGTGGCCATTCAGTTCACGGCAGAAGCTTTTGACTAAGAAAGTAGAAACGTAGGAGAAATTGTAAAGAAAATGGAAAGAAAGACTTAATAAGGAGAGAGAAAAAGAGACATAAGAAATATTTAATGAGGAGACTATTAATTAGGTAAGTATTTAATGTTGTAATAGATATTGGTGTTTTGTTTGTATCCGTTGGATCTCTCATAAATCTACGGCTTAAAAAAGGTGTAATTCTTGTGGAGTTACACCGGATGTAACTTGAACCTAACTATTTTTTTTTTTCCTGAGAATATTATATAGACAAAAATACACTTTTTATTTCTATATTTTGAACTTATTTCTATTCTGTTCTCTAAACGATTTTACTACTAACATAATCCTTAAAAAAAAAAAAACAATTTTATTTTAGTGTTTGTCATCAATTCACTAACAGAAAAATCATACGTGGCAAATGAAATGCACTGTTAATGTTCCTTAAAAAAGAAAATCAATTTTATTTTAGTCTTTGCCGTCAATACACTAAAAGCATCAGCATTGGAAAATTCCAATGCTACTCTATTTTACAATTCTAAAAAGTCATTTTATCATTATATTATACCATTTTACAATACTTCCACATCCCAAACTTCTATTTTCCTCTTTTACTCATTAAAATAATATATCTACATAATAAAATATTATATCTCAAAATTATATTTTCTCTCCCATCTCTCTCCTCTCTCTCATTTTCAGCTCTCTTCCATCTGTAACTTCTGCCGGAGCCTTCATTTTCGGCGAGGTGGTGAAATAGTCCAACAATAACCCATCAACTCAAACACCCAAAACTTCATAGATCAACCAAAAACACATCAATCAACAAAACTCATAAACAAAAAATCCTAAATTTCACAACTCGGCTTCAATAAAACCCAAAACTTCATTCGCTCCATGACGAGCTCGTACTCGCACTGCTCCGGTTGTGGATCGTGGGTCATGGATTGCGAATTCGTGGGTCGTGGATCATGGGTCGTGGATCGCCATGTTGGTTTCGCCGTGCGGATGACGTGATATGGTGCTGGGTTGCAGGTGCTAGGTTCGGCGATGGAGTGGCTGTGCTCTGTGGTGCTGGGTTGCGGGTTCTGGGTTCGGCGATGGAGTGGCTGTGCTCTGTGGTGTTGGGTTGCGGGAGGCTGTTGCGGATGGCGTGATATGGTGCTGGGTTCGGCGATGGAGTGGCTGTGCTTTGTGGTGTGGGTTGCGGGTTCTAGGTTCGGCGATGGAGTGGCTATGCTTTGTGGTGCTGGGTTGCGGGTGGCGATTGCGGATGGCATGATATTGTGCTAGGTTGCGGGTGCTAGGTTTGGCGATGGAGAGACAAAGATGAGAGATGAGAGATGGAGGAGAGAGAGTCAGATAAAATATTATTATTTTGTTACAATACTTGCTACAGTGCAATTCTATGTTTAGAATTGCACTGTAGCAGTATTGCAAAATAATTTGCAATACTGCTGTTTAGCATTCTCCAATGCAGATGGTTTTGGGGCTTAAAATTCCAAATTTCCCTTAGATATGGCATTAGCATTCTCCAATGCTAATGCTCTAACAAAAAAATCATATGTGGCAAATGAAATACACTGCTAGTAATAAATACTGACGTGTCCATTAAAATAATATTTAAAAAATTATTTAGCATTTTTTAAAGGCCACATCAGGATTTTAATTTTTTTTTAAAAGTCATATTAAAAAATTTTAACAAAAAAATAAAATTAAAAACATTTTTTACTTTTCATTATTATTTTTTTTGGTAAAAAACTTGTTCTTAATGATCTTCCCCAAATCAAAACATACACTTGTTGCCTTCTTCTTTTCTATTGTTGCCCTTTTCGGTCTTTTCCTTTTCTTTTATATTTTGACATTTAAATAACATTCCAGAACATATCAGATTAATTTCACATATTAATATGAATTTCGAGTAAAGTAAGTTGTCCGTGTTTCGTGAATTTTTGAAGCACTTAGTTCTAGTTTTCCATTTGGTGGGAAATTTTTAAAGCAACCAAAGAAACTCCAAAAAAAAAAAAAAAAAAAAAAAACTAAAATCCCATAAACCATACCGTAAACAAAGCCTAAAACCCAAAAAAAAAAAAAAAAAAAAAAAAAACTCTCATTTTCTACTCACCCAAAACCCCATCACAACAAGCAACAATATTCACAAGAAACTTCAACAAATAAGAACATCCAGCAACAAAGAATACCATTGGTAGAAAGAAAATAACCTTAATCTGTACCAAATTCCCAAAACCACATACATAGCTGAAGCTCACATCCAAGTTGTTTTTGAGATTAACCCAAATCTGAACCATTTTGAAACCAATCAACCGTTATTCCCTTGAAACCCCAAAAATCAAAATAAAAATAATTTGTAGACCAAATAGCTTCAGCCTTTAGCTCTACGCCCTCCACCGCCGCATCATCTTCCTCATCCCTCTGGCCAGTCCTCCACCTCAGTCACAAGGCAGATCAACCTTTTATTGATTTGGATCTTGACTCTTGACTTGCAAATCGGCCTTGTATTGATTCTGTTGCTGTCACGGCATGGCTGGCGGCAACCCAATGCGAAACCAGTGAAGTTGAAATGGGTTCAAAGTGGCGCTTTGGTTGAAGATTAACCGAATGAGGGTGGTGATTTGAGAAGTGTGGTGGTCGGGTTCTGGGTTTCAAAGTGAGTTTGGTGATTAACGAAGTGTGGGTTGTGGCTTATGGGATTTGATGATTTTCTAGTTTTGAACTTTCTGGGCTTGTGGCTTTGGGATTTGATGATTTTGCTGGGGTTTGAGAAAATGAGGGCTTTGAGATTTATGATTTTGTTTTTGAGCTGAATTTTTTGGGTTTTTTGTGTTTGTTTCTCAAGAAAATTTTTGGGTTCGCTGGTTTGTTTGAGGGGAAGAACATGAAGTTCATGTTCTGGGGAAAGTAGAAATGAATTTTCTTACAAAAAAAAAAAGTAAAACAAAAAATTAATTTAATTAGATTAATGTTTATTTTTAATTTTTGTTTAAATTGTCTGACTGGCTTTTTTTTATTAATTTAAATACTGACCTTGCATTTAAAAATGCCAAATAATTTTTTTTAATATTATTTTAATGAACATGCATTTCAAATGTCAATATAGTATTCTATTTGCCATGTATACTTTTCTATTAAAAGGTCGACGGCAATGATCAAAATAGAATTAGTTTTCTATTTTTAGGGACTACATTAGTAGTAAAATCAATTTAAAGGCCAAAATGGGAATCAGTCCAAAATATATGGACCATAAGTGTATTTTAGCTAGAGTTTAAATTATTAAATAAGATATGAGTTGATAATTTTAAATATTGTAAACAAATTATATGGACTTTGACTAATGGATATAGAACTAATATATATATATATATATATATATATTTAATACTTAGCTATAAACCTGAAATGGTACACCAGTAGTAACTGGTACCGAAATATTTCATTTCATTAATCAAACCGAAACGGTCTCGGGTACGGTATTGACTCTCTTGCGCCAAGCACATGAGAAATTACCATAATGGGCAATCTTTTCTCTTTTTGCTTAATAAAGAATGACTACCAGCAATAGTTTGTCACATAATAAGATTTGTTGTGAAAATGTTGTGGACGTAGCATATATATATATATAATAATAATAATAATAATAATAATAATAGGTAAAACTGAGAGAAAATTTAATTAAATTTCAAATTGAAATTCAATTAAAATCTAATTTTGCGCCACGTGTATCATCTAATCTAAATTTTAGAATTTTGTGCCAAATGAGTTAATTTAGTGTAAAAATTAAATTTCAATTAGAGCTTAATTTTGCGCCACGTGTTTCATCTAATCTAAATTTTTAAATTTTGTGCCAAATGAGTTAATTTAGTGTAAAAATTGAATTTCAATTATAGCTTAATTTTGCGTCACATGTCTCATCTAATCTAAATTTTTTAATTTTTGTGCCAAATTAGTTAATTTAGTGTAGAAAACGAGGAGTCCAATATAATAAACCATAAAAAACATGATCATATAACTAAAAAAAATTCAAATTTATAAGTCATCTATATATATAATAGGTAAAACTTAGAGAAAATTGAATTAAAATTTGAAATTATAATCCAATTATGCATATGTCTAAATTTATGTGAGAACTACACCATAATTATCTACTTAAACATATGCTATGTGTCTATTTAAGTTTTTTAAACTTTGTGTCAAGTGAGTTAATAAGTACAAAATACCAATAATCTAATATTAATAAACTATAAAAATTTTAAAAAATATAATTACATATACTCAATAAAAATCACCACATGTTTCTCAAAAAATTAATAAAATAAAAATCATTACATGTTCTATCTTATTAAAAATTAGGAAAAACAAATGATTATAAGTAGTATTAAATTTAGGTAAGAATTTTAATATGTGACTAATTATATTTACTTAAAAAAAATAATTTGACTAATTATCTATATTTTATGATAAAAATTTGTGTTTAATTTTAAATGTATCCATACGTATGCATGTGTTACATGTTTTTAAAAAAAAAAATTTTGACTAATTATTTATATTTTTATAATAAAAATTTTGTTTAATTTTAAATGCATCCATGCGTTTGCATGGAGTTACATGCTAGTTACTTCTAAAGGACGGATCACTTGGCCTAAGAAAAAAAAATCATATTATAACCGACAACTGCTCTTTAATTTTATATCAACATTAGCCAACGTATGCATACCACCAATATTATATGTAATATGGGTTTTAAATAGCTCAATTAGAAAAGCTTTGTGGGGCCTAAATCTAAGGTCCCAGCCCACTTTGTATTCAGGGCCCAAAGCCCAGGCCGAGGAGCCCTACTGCCGAGGACATATGATGAAAGCCCCTCAAAGGCCCAAGAATGTGGCCGAGGACGATCTCACGCTCAACACCTCACAAAACGCCTAAAGAAAAGGACAAACAAAGTACAAGAGCAGTACAAGGGAGAAAGCTGCCAATACCGTAATGTGGAGCCCTACGTCTGACAAGCCCATACTCCAGACCATGCTATTTAACTTTTCCCAACCACCCCCAACCACTCTGACGTATGGATTGATAGGACGAGTCAATACCCCAAAAAGGCAAAACTGACATGTAGACGAAAAACGGGAAGTAAACACTGGTATAAAAGGGGAAGAGAGCCAGGGGAGAAAGGGGGGGAAGAAAAAGGATCCCACAAAAAGAAGAGTGGGAAGAACGTGATACTCCTTGGACTAAGTCCGAGGACTCAAACCCTCCGAGCTACACCGATGTGAAGCCTAACTATTCTGGCCAAACCTACCTTCGTATGAGCTTCCATGAAAATCACGACTAAACCGCCGTCCAACGACCAAGGTCCAGCCTTTCTAGCCCACTCTCTATGAATTATATTGTTCGGGCCTTTTACATACGAGCCCAATGTCATTCTTAGGTCGTTGAATAATTGTGTCCTTACAATTGGCGCCGTTTGTGGGAAGACTTGCGCGTTGGCGCAGGTGGCGGTGGAGTCAAGCCTCTATCAAGCAAAGGTCTGCAAAGGTTCCTCCATTTCCAGCGACATGCAGTTGTTGCTCTGACATAAATTTTCACTAGGGGCTACGCCTCGCAATGCCGATGGCGCGGGCAGCTCTAGGGGCTTCCAACATCATGCTAACTCTCCCCACCTTGGTCGAGGGGCTAACCTTCGAAAAGTAAATAAATAAGTAAATAAATACAAGTTTTGGACAGAACCAAGGCATTGTATGGTCCTCGGACTCAAGCCCATGGGGAAACCAACTACTTAAAAGAAAAAATACAAGTTTTGGATAGAACCAAGGCCTTGTATGGTCCTCGGACTCAAGCCTTTGGGGAAACCAACTACTTAAAAGAAAAAATACAAGTTTTGGACAGAACCAAGGCCTTGTATGGTCCTCGGACTCAAGCCTATGGGGAAACCAACTACTTAAAATAAAAAATACAAGTTTTGGACAGAACCAAGGCCTTGTATGATCCTCGGACTCAAGCCTATGGGGAAATCAACTATTTAAAAGAAAAAATACAAGTTTTGGATAGAACCAAGGCCTTGTATGGTCCTCGGACTCAAGACTATGGGGAAACCAACTACTTAAAAGAAAAAATACAAGTTTTGGACAGAACCAAGGTCTTGTATGGTCCTCGGACTCAAGCCTATGGGGAAACCAACTACTTAAAAGAAAAAATACAAGTTTTGGATAGAACCAAGGCCTTGTATGGTCCTCGGACTCAAGCCTATGGGGAAACTAACTACTTAAAAGAAAAAATACAAGTTTTGGACAGAACCAAGGCCTTGTATGGTCCTCGGACTCAAGCCTATGGGGAAACCAACTACTTAAAAGAAAAAATACAAGTTTTGGATAGAACCAAGACCTTGTATGGTCCTCGGACTCGAGCCTATGGGGAAACCAACTACTTAAAAAAAAAAATATATATATATATATATATACAAGTTTTGGACAGAACCAAGGCCTTGTATGGTCCTCGGACTTAAGCCTATGGGGAAATCAACTACTTAAAAAGAAAAAAATACAAGTTTTGGACACAATTCGGTACAATCATACCTCGGTCCTCGGATCAGAGGCCAGGTGTTATCGAAAACACGGCCAAAATTCCACACTACTCGGCAACCATCTTGGACGGTTTATTTTGGGTTTCTCATTTTCGAGCAACTGCCTCACATGCGTCACGGTACACTCAGCTGTTACCTCGGTTAGTCTCATAAGTTTAATCTGCTATTGATTGATATTATTATATTTGATAGTTTCAATAGGTTCAAATTAATGGCTTTTTGTTACAAGGCTTCTTGTCCTAAGTATTATTAAAGGAACATACACATGTAGCATATCCATTCTCCTTCATCAGATACCAAGTCTCAGATGGTCTTCAAAGGGACTCATGCATAAACAACACCTTCTCACTTGGACCCAAGTACCCCATCTATTCACAATTGACCCAGAATTTTATGCATATATTTTCCCACGAGAAAATAGGTATTTTCATAAATTCTGGTTTGAAATTTTGAAGAATGATGCTCATGATGGACAGTGGACAAGGTATCCTACCGCAGAAAGGAAAAAGTATTTTGAGGGAAACAAATTCATCTTTTATTAGCACAAAGAAATAGTACAACGTACAATGAAAAAAGCTTGAATAAGCTTATACTAAAAGCTAATTACATAAGCGAAAAGAAAAGATACAAGAGAATGAAGAAAAAGCCGAAGAAGAGGTGTAGAGAAGAGGGGTGCTGCCGTTCCAAAATGTTGTCTAAGGAGACCATTCCTCAATACTTTTACATGCCTATAACTCAAGCAGCAAAAGAACCTAACTTGGGGCTAGCACCGTTGAAGAAAAGGTGCAGAGAGCCCAACTTGAGGCTGGCACCGTTGAAGAAAAGGTGCAGGGAGCCAGAAGTTGATGAGCCTCCATGTTACACGCCTGCAATAAAGCAGACGGCGCTGATGACGGAAAACCTTACTTCTGACGCACCAAGAATCTGATGCGACCAGTGCCTGCTTCGGATTTTGATTGAAAGAGACAGAGATACCATCCCCACCTTATCAGAGCGAAAGATCCTCTTGAGTCTATGTCTTCCCTATCCAGACCGCAACACCTTGAGTCTTGGAAGGATTCGGTGCCTCTGAAGCGGATATAGATCCTTCATCCCCAGCCATGCCTCAAACATATTGCTCTAAGGGTGGATGGCACTGGAGATGGAGATTGTGAATATGGCGGAAGGATTATGAATTGGGAGGAGGCCAAAGGGTTTATATGTAGGAGGAGTAACCCCCTATCCTATTTATACAGAGGGCAAACTGGTGGCATTTAATCTACGCATGTTCCTAAGAAATGCTATGGACGAGACAGTCTTTGCTCAGCTCCCAGCGCCGCCTGGAACCATAAAGTTTGGATAGCCTCGTGAAGGAGACATATTAATGGCACGCCTCGAACACTAAAACGTCAAAGGCGCCGCGTGAGAAAATCTAAAGGGATGTCTCACAATTTGGCGCGCCCCCCATGCAAACGAAGAATCCCCGGCATTAAAGAAATGTTGAGCTGGGCAAGTCATGGTTTGGGCCTAACATTACCAAAACCCTCCTCCCCAACAACAAGGCCGGGCAGTAAGATTTTGAGGGGCTATTGTGGGGCCCTAAATCTGAGGTCCCAGCCCACTTTGTATTCAAGGCTCAAAGCCTAGGCCGAGGAGCCCTACTGCCGAGGACGTATGATGAAAGCCCCTCAAAGGCCCAAGAATGTGGCCGAGGACGATCTCATGCTCAACACCTCACAAAACGCCTAAAGAAAAGGACAAACTCAGTACAAGAGCAGTACAAGGGAGAAAGCTGCCAATACCGTAATGTGGAGCCCTGCGTCTGACAAGCCCATACTCTAGACCATGCTATTTAACTTTTCCCAACCACCCCCAACCACTCTGACGTATGGATTGATAGGACGAGTCAATACCCCAAAAAGGCAAAACTGACACATAGACAAAAAACGGGAAGTAAACACTGGTATAAAAGGGGAAGAGAGCTAGGGGAGAAAGGGGGGGAAGAAAAAGGATCCCACAAAAAGAAGAGTGGGAAGAACGTGATGCTCCTCAGACTAAGTCCGAGGACTCAAACCCTCCGAGCTACACCGATGTGAAACCTAGCTATTCTGGCCAAACCTACCTTCGTATGAGCTTCCATGAAAATCACGACTAAACCGCCGTCCAACAACCAAGGTCCAGCCTTTCTAGCCCACTCTCTATGAATTATATTGTTCGGGCCTTTTACATCGAGCCCAATGTCATTCTTGGGTCGCTGAATAATTGTGTCCCTACAAGCTTCTAGACATAAAATAAGAGATCTATAGTATCAATCTCATCTACACCAAAAATCTATTGATGTCTTGGTCTTATAATAAAAAACAATCATTATCAAGCGGATCTCATAAAGTAGACGATAAATAACAATTGTTATATATAATAAACTAATAATATAGTTAAAGTTGTTATGACTTTAACTAATGTATGCATGGTACCGAAATTATATGTAATATAGTTTAAGTTGTTATGAATGTAAAGTGGTAGACACATTTTTGGCATGCAGTGTAACCTCTAAAACTCAATCAAGATTGCCACCTCCTCTTGCCAATCAAGTTTGTCATCTTCTTATGCCAATTAAATAGTTTGGCACTACCAAGAATGCTTCAAATAACATATATAAATGTGTGTGTTCAATTATGATATGGAGAGATAGAGATATCCAAAAACTATAATGTAATGTAAATGACCACTTGAATAAAGAAGTTTTATCTATATTATATTATCTTTAGATTTCTTTATTTTGTCTTGATATTTCTTTTACTAGTATATAGATATTTCGAGCGTAATACGTTATAAGTTCATATAAAATTTGTAAAGTTGTGATTTTCAACTATGTTTTGTTGGCTTTAATTCTATGTCAAATTTGATTGTATTCTGCATTTAAAATTCTTCTCCATCTAAATAGAATAGTTATGATTACTATATAATCATTCATTTTGAACTCTCTCATTTTCTGTTTTTGTGGAGGTGATTTTGTAGACTTGCATGCCAATATTGCCTATCATGGACCAAGAACCCATAATATACACTGTGGATTAGGTTTGGATCAAATACCCATTTTCCACAAGTTTGCAGACCATGCTAAGATCATTGCTTATGTTTTTTTATATGATTATTTTTAATTTTTAATTTTGAAATTTAAAATTAATTTACTTTTAAACTAAATTCTTTTTCTTTATACTATCCATTGTTATATTGTAAATAAATAAATTAATGTTGTAAATATTATTGTTCTTTGCTATAATTGAGATACAAAATTTAATTGTTCTATAAAATGAATGGATGTACTACATTACCTAGATTAATTTTAATGTATTTTACTTCATTGCTATGTCAAGTTGATGGTATTTTAAATATGTATAATGTTCCCACGCATTGTTCGGGTTAAATGCTAGTATATATAAAATCAAAACCTTTGACTTTTAATAGATTTTTCCACAATTTTACACGTCAGCACTTTGCAACGGTGCGGCATTGATGGATTCGTGAAACCACAAAGTGTATTTCCTTTTTTTTTTTTTTTTTCTTTAATGCTGTAGTTTCTGTATATTCGTTATCAGATTTGTTTTTGGACTTTATATGCCTTTATATTCCTGTTTGGTCACTGGGAAAATGTGGAAAAGAAAGAAAATTTAGTTTTATTGATGGTAAAGTTTTCATCTTTTTTTGGGTGGTTGGGGGTGGGGGATATTGTTTAACTTAGTTGAGGAAACCAGAATACAATTGAATATGATATTAAAAGAATTTAAAATATCAATTTTTGTCTGGTTTTCTGGGCATCCAAACTGAGCCTAATTAATTTCAGGTGGGTTCTGTTTGTTTGTTGTATCAGTTGTCTGTCTTTTTTATTTATATTTATATCTACTGCTGGATTGGATTTTTTGTACTCAGAGCTGTGTTTGGCTAAGAAGACAACTAGGTGTCCTCTTTAAGGCACTGTCTCAGTTTCCATTAACGGGCAACTCATGAATTGTACGGTTGACTTTGCATTAAATTCTTGCAGAAAGGACCCAATATTGCTTTGAAATAGTCTCCATCTTTATTTTGTTTGAAGCATACTCAACAAAATGTCTTTTTTTGTTTCAATTTTTAGCTGTCATGAATTATTTCATTGTGGGAAGGTGCTGTTCTAATATGATGTAGATCTTGCTTTTGTTTGCAACTCATTGCTTGGTTGTCCTTATATGGGATCTCCATGGAAATGGCTATGTTTTTAGTTTCAGAAAACATTTTAAGCTTAATAGTTTATCATTGGAGAGCAGGCTACTATCCCTTTGCAGAATCCTTAAAAATCATTAGGATCAGTTGTGGTGGTGGCTTCTCAAAATTTACCACTAGATGTCAAACTTTAGTGTCAAATTTGCCAGTGTTTTCAGTTTCAAAAAGCATTTTAAGCGTAATAGTTTATGATTGGAGAGAAGAATTCAATCCCTTTGCAGACTTAAAACTCATTATATATTTATTTTGATCTTTCCTCTCTATTATTTTTTCTTGAACTCAGGGGGAGAACCATAGAAGATCAAATTCTACTAGGGCTTTGTCTCTTTAAAGAATGGTTAGTGATATTTTTACTTTAATTTTATGATTTTTCCCTTACCAATATAGAATTTTCTAATGTTCTTTCACTATCAGATTTTTATTACTGCAAGGACCAGTTTCGAGGGTATGATTTTTTGAAATTGTGTTCTAGCCCATGCATGACAGGAAATTTGATGGGTTTGTAAATCTTTGATCTCAGAAATATGAATAAAAAACATTTAATATTTTTCTTTGTTTGGTTTGTTGGTGCTGAGATGTAAACATTTAAGATTTTTTGTTTGGCTGAGGAGGGTCACTTTGTCAAGAGTGTAGTAATTATGTGGTTCTAGACTTCAGCTCTGTTTTCATTGCTTTTAATTCAGACTTAGAATAGTTTGAATTTGTTGGCTTTCTTTTATTTTAGATTTAGGATTGAGGTTGGAAAGTATATTTAATTAAGTGAGTTACTGCCAATGATGGGCTATATTTTCCAGTTGCAGAAACCTAACAAAAATTGATGTTATTTGTAAATTACAATGGAATACCTGTTAAAATAGTTGTTTTTTTAAACCCATTACAAAAATTGTTTTTATTGAAGTTTTAGAATGGTGGATAAAGTAGCTTTTGCTTTTTTAAAATCAATACAAATAACAATATGGGACTCAAATTGTTCATAGCTAAACTTGCGAATTTCATAAGATTTGTTATTGTTTCTGACCTCAACTCAAATAAACTTCAATTCTAAATATTCTGAAGTAATATGTTTGCATATGTAGATGTGGGTCATGGGTTTGTATATTAGGTCATTCTTTCCGTTGGGTTTGTGTTTGAACAACTTTCAGTGAGTTCATTTGGGTGTTATGAACACATATTCCTACCTCTCTTTTTCATCCTTTTCTAATAATATAATATCAGTTTGTGTTTAATATATTGTAGATTAAATAGTATTTACTGATGTATCTTAGTCATTGGCAGCTTGGGGGAGGTTTGATATTGTGGGTCTTCTAAGATAGAAGTTCAATAGCAGTTTTGGGTATATGGGGACAATCAAAGATGCAATGGGCATAGATTATGAATCAATCTTTTGCTGTGATGTTAACAACCACACCATTGTTCAAATGAACTCACGAAACACCGGGTATGAACTAAAGATTTTGAGCTAAATGATATGGTCTCCATGTATCTTTTAGTTTTGTTTTTAATTTTTTCATTCCACTTATCTTTCAACCTTGCAGTGCCACGAGTACACAATTGAAGAGCTCATCACAAAGAGCTTCAACAACTCTTTAGCAATCAGATTGGCCAGATGAATATGGAGAAAGGTACATCATGGACAACAGTACCTAATCTTTCTCCCTCTCTCTTTGGTATTGGAACACCAATGTTTCATTTTTTTTTTTTTTTTTTTTTTCCTTTTGGGTTTTCAATTCTGGCAGATTATTATTGGAACACCAGTGTTTGAAGAAATGCTTAAACTGAACTTTGGATCAGATGTGTGGCACCCAATTGTTTATTCACACACTATGCTATTTACAGATTTTTTTTTAAATTTTGTTGTGCATTGTGATATCAATATTTGGTTAAGATTAATACTTTGAAATAGATTCTCATGTTGTTGTTGCTCTATGGTTAGATACATAATTTGGATCTATGTAACTTTCTTCCTACCAGATAGTTAGGTACTCTTTTATTTTTTGGTAAAAATGTCCACACCCTGCTGTTGTTGATTAGTCATAAAGTTAATTAAGCTATTTGTGTCTTAGTGAGAAGAACATGTATTTTCATGTTCTATGGTTCTATCTACCAAATTACTCTCAGTTCTTGGTTTGCAAAAGTCTGATTGCAAAATTAAGATTAGGGCTCTTATAGAGAAGACAGTGACAATGTGCCATTTTTCCAGGGCTTTCTGCCATGGAAGCTTATGCTGCTATGCAAAGGGTTCACCCAATGAAATTTGGATTTCATTAGCATATCAAATTTCAGTTTGAGTCCGACAAAATCTTTATTCAAAATTTCCACATTTTCCCTCCTTTCAATGAGTTCATCCTTCAATTGATTGATCTCACTTTGCAAAGCCATCTCACGGGCAACATGCAAACCTTTCAGTTCTACTTTCTCAGCCTTAGATTGCCTTATTTCTTTTTCTAATGATCCACTTCTCAATTCCCATTCTTTGAGTGTAGCATCAAACAAGGTCTGCTTTTCTGACAAACTTGAAATATCAGATTGCATTTGTACTTCTCCCTAGAGAATTGTTCTTGGACATCATGCAATGAGGTGGTCAGAGTAACCTAAGAGTTTCGACAAAAATTTCTTCTTTCTAATCATTTTAGTGTCTAAAGAGAAGTTATATTTAGGATTTTGTAGAATTTTTTTGTTATTTCTATAATCCTATTTGATAACAAGCCATTGATGAATTTGGGATATAGAGTCTAGATGATTCTAGAGTAACCTAAGAGTCTCAACTAGGGGCTAAAACTTATTGACTATTGGTCCATTAAAAAATGTAATGGAGTGTTTCTGTAATTTTGTTTTAGGATTATTTGGTTTACTGTTTAATATAATTGAGATTTTGACGTAAGATTCCTAGGTTGGAGTTATCATTTTTTATACAATATGGAAAATCACTTGATGATGACCTTTTTAAGCTGGCAACAACATGGTACAATGTTATTTTCTTCTACTTCCAACAGAGTAACCAGCTTAAATTTTTATTTTTTTTTAAATTTTTTATAAGTAATAAGAATATATTAAAAAGAAGAGGGGTGTCACTTGAGTATACAGGAAGTATACATCAAGGACAAATACAAATCAAGTGCATAAAGTACAAAAGTCCATGAACCCATGGACTGAAGAAAAAGATCGAAAGCCAATCACTGTAACCCAATCCAGAAGAGTTTTAAGGTAGAAGAGTTTAAGATCTGCAACTGATCTCTCTAAATCCTCAAAATGCCGGTTATTCCTCTCCCTCCAAATGCACCACATCAAACAATGGGGCACATCCATCCAAATAGTTGAATTCCGATGCCTCCCCAACATTCCTTGCCAACAAGCCAACAGATCCACCACTGTTTTCGGCATAACCCAATGAATGCCAAGCAGAGTAAACACCATAGACCATAAATGAAAAGCAATAGAGCAATGGATAAAGAGGTGGTCAACAGATTCCCCATTTGTTTTACACATACAACACCAATCCAAAATCGAAATCTGCCGTTTCCTAAGATTATCAATAGTCAAAATATTCCCTAAAGCTGCAGTCCACACAAAAAAAGGGAGTTATTAAGACCTGAAATTTCAAGGAAGAAACTGAAAAACACAAGGAACTAATTTTCTATAAAATTTGATGTGATTCAAAGATTGTTTGTTTGGTTAAAGAATTGAAGTTTAGCACTAAACTTTGAGCGAGTTGAAATATGATGCAAGAATGAGCTTTTGGTATGAAATTTGGTGTGACAACATCTCTCATACTGAATCTAAACATGTAAAAAGGGTTTAAGTATTTTGTAGTGTAACATAATCTATTATGCTTTTCAATTCATGTTCACTATTTTAAGTCATGATATTCAGTCACCTGGCATAAAGGGAAAAAAAAAAAATTCAGAGGTTGAAATCCATTTTTCATTCCCTGTAATTGAAGAGTGTTTATGATAATAAGTGAGATATATGATTTGTTGCAGTGGGTATTTTGGCTTTGGAAAAGTTTTTCCATATTAATAAAGCATAGTCACACTCATTATGGCTTTGGGAAGCTGTAAGTGAAGGGTACCTATACCAATGCTGATTTGCTCCTGTTCCTGTTGCGGTTAGAATTAAATTGTACCATTGTGTGTGTGGTGCATTTGCTTTATGGGTTGTAAATATTTTTGGTGTTTCGGCTATTTTTGTTTCAGGTGAATTTCATGTAAGATGTGGTTGAGATTTATAATAGAAATGGTATGTTTAGCTAATTTCAAGCAAACCTTGCACATCTTTCTCTTCTGCAATTCTGTTATTTCAGGTCATAACCTTCATGATCCTTTGTATTTGAGATATTTACATGATAAATAGTCTTCAAAAGTATGTTCTTTTAGGTTAACACTATAATAATTGAAAGCAAGAAACTCCTAATCTGTAGCATCTCCCTTCTTTGATTACAAGGACTGCACTGCTCATATTGTCATTTTCCTGTGGTGCTAATGACTAACATGAATACATTCTTTTCTTAAGTTATCAATTTGTACTTTACCATATAATTAAATGTTATCAGTGTAGTTTCTTCATTTATATGGTTGGGAAAATTACAAAGAGGTAAACTGTGGTTAGAAGTGATTGGATTCATATGAACATAAAATGTTTGGGTTGGAAGATCAAATCAAAACATTGAGAAAACAAATCAAGGAGTTGAAGAAGAGGCTGTTCGAATCAAAATAGAACTTTATCCGATGACTGTTGTAATAAGCTTTTTATTTTATTTTTGCCATTTCATTCCATACCGTGTATTTCCTTGTTGTAGAATGCTTATTATTTTTTTTATGTTAAGCACCTCATGGTAATCAAAAGTGAAGAAAATTTTGCATTAAAAATGTCTAGACATGGATTCGTACGTGCTATGGAGACATGGACTGTTTAACAGCAAAATTAGTTAGAGAACTTTATCCTGTCTTTTATAATAAACTGCTTTTTCCTTCACCTTTTTAGTCTATACAATACAATGTATTTCTCGGTAGTGGAATGATGCTGATTCTTCTCTCTCTCTCTCTCTGGCCCCCCCCCCCCCCCCTTTTTTTTTCAACCTTAATTAGGGTATGCAAAATTGAAGAACAATTTTTCACTAAATATGTTCATCCAAAATATCAATGCGCTCACAAAAAATAAGGGGAATAGTTCAAATATAATATAAACTTGCGCATCGCACAAGTTAGCAACTAGTTATATAAAAATTACAAATCCTTTATTAAAAGAATCAAAGTTCGTGGGTCTCCTCACCTATTGTTATAACTATTAAATTATATAAAAAAAAATTAAGACAATTAAGAGTTAATTTTTGTCCAAAATTTTGGTATAAGTCAAGCCACAAAGAAACGCATGACAATGTTTCAGAAAAAAGAAAAATCCATGATGTATTTCAATAGAAAATTGTAGTAGTGAATGTTTCAAGCTAGACTTTTGACTGAAGGGAGTTTCATGATATTTAATACAGAACCAAATTACTTCAATTAAAGATTCAAATGATTGGATTTCAGGTAAATCTTAGTTAAATTTGGTTAATCCAATCAAAATTGATTGAAATCAACAAAAAAATTGAGCAGATAAAATTTGGTTAATCTCTTTATAAAAGACTTAAATTCCATTAAAATTTAAAAGCTAATAAAATATGGCATCAACAACACTGATATTTTGGCAATGAGTAGAAATCAAAGCAGTAGAGCTATTGATTTTTTCCAGTGTCCTTTTGTTTTTCAATGCTATGTTTAGGATGTAATATAATTGAGTTCAGTTAGAGAGTGCTAGTGCAGTAAATCTAAATGTTTATATCTTAAATAATACATTTAGTTTATTATTAAAAAACATTAACATTAACAATAACAACAAAGGGCAAACCTTGAAAACAAGAAAAAACAAGCAAATATTAAAAGTAACTTTAAAAAAGGCAGACCAAATTGAGAGAGAGTCTAAAGACAAGCGAAGTAACAGATCCTAAGCTTAAGGGGAGTAACATGGTACATTAGCCTTTTGATAAAAGCACTTCACTCACCAAATTTTTTAAGTTAATGGATGAGGAACCAAGTGGACTTGTGGCCTCTTCAGCCAATTTTTTCCACTCCATGGCCTTTTTCTTCATTTTCTTTCCCTTATCTCCTTCCAACAATTCTCTTACCATCTTCTCTACTTCCTCTCTTTTGACATCAAAGTCAATTTCCATGCCGATGGCCCATTCATTGCACGTATACTTACAATTTGTTCGCTGATCTGCAAAGAATGGTAAGCAAAGCATTGGCACTCCTGCACATACACTTTCAATGGTTGAATTCCAGCCGCTATGTGTCAAGAACCCTCCAATTGAGGGGTGGTTTAGCACTTCCTCTTGAGGGCACCAACTAGTTATTAGACCTCTCTCTTTAATTTCCTCCTGAAACTCAAGTGACAAAATCGTTGATCCACCTTCAACTAAGTCAGACCTAATTATCCACAAAAATGGGTGCTTACTATTTGCAAGTCCCCAACCAATTTCAACCAATTGCGATGGTGTCATGACAGCTACACTACCAAAACTCACATATATCACTGAGTTTGGTGCCTTTGAATTAAGCCAATTAAGGCACTCGGTTTCTTCCTTCCATAAACCATACCCAATTGATTCCAAATGATCATTGGATAAGTGATTGAGTAGTGGTTCTAGAGGGCCAATAGCATATACATGAGGAAACATGGTAGAGAGACCATGCAAAACTTCTTGCTCTAACTCATCGAATGTGTGAACAATAATTCCTGAAGCACTAGGAGCTCTCTCTGCTCCATAAGTCACAAATCTAAAAAATATATCATTTGGATCAATGGTTTGTACATGGCTTGGAAGATCCCTCAAACGTACATCTCTCATTCCAGGAATCCAGTCTATAATTGTGTCAAGATACCCATTTGTCAAATAGCTCTCATCTGCAAAGACAAAAGGTTTTCAGCATACAATGATTAATTACAATTAAATAATGCAAGATTTCAATTGGATTTTGCACTTTTTGTTATACCTTTAAGAGGTATGATGCCTTTGTCCTTAAGAGAAGGAATCTGCTGAATACCCATTACAGTGCAAGCAGAGAGAGTGAAGAACAACACGATAGGGATTTTGAATTCTTGAGCAGCAGTAATTGTAAACACCATGCCAGCGTCTGAAACAATACAAGTAACTGGAGGATTATCTGAAGTTGCACTGTTGAGTTTTACAAGGAGGTCAGAAAATGGAGCCAAGAAGTAGTTGTTCATAATGGATTCACAAAGAGAAGGGATGTCTTGGGTGGCATTGATATCTGATGGAGGAAGGCCATCAGGGATGGTTTCGAATCGAAAGTCAGGCAAGCCATCTAAGGAGTTGGGACCTCTGGATTTCATAAAACGTTGGTGGTTGAACTCAGTGTTCACAAAGGTTATGTGAAACCCTTCATGGAGGAGAAGCTTTGAAAGCTTTAGCATTGCCTTCATGTGACTTTGAATTGGGAGTGGAATACAAACTGCATGAGGCTTATCAGCTACTTGTGTCTTTGAATCCATTTCTTTCGTTCTGTAGTGTGTGTGAGTGCAAAATGCATATGCCTAGTCTTATAATATATACATTCTCTTCCTTGGACGCCAAACATATGAGAAATATCCAACCGCTGCTCTTTGACTCCTCTTCCTTGAACGCCAAACACATGAGACAGCTCTTTTGACTCTTTCTCTTCCTTCCTTGAACGCCAAACATATGAGACTCTTTCAAATAATGGACAACTTTTTCTCTTTTTGCTTAATAAAGAATGACTGCCGACAATCGCATAATAAGCGTATATGCCCATTCATTTATATCTTATAATATAGTTTCTCTTCCTTTTGTGTGCTTGACAAGTGACAAGTCACTGTCAACCCACATGAACATCATTCAAAAATACACTCTACCTCTTTTGTTTTTTTAATATAACATTATAACTACTTAATACTTATGCTTTTTTTTTTTTGAGAAACTATTTAATACTTATTCGATTTGTGTGCTTTGCCCACATATCAGAACACTACGAGTGCAATGATTAAGACTATATATTTTAGACCTATTTTAGTATTACTATTTAATACGTACATCAATATCAATTTATTTATAAGCATCAATATCAATTCTATTACCTTCTCAAAACAAAAAATATATCAATTCTATTATAAATATTATATATATATATATATATTTTCTGAGAATATTATATAGGTAAAAATACACTTTTTGTTTTTATATTTTGAACCGATTTTTATTTTGATTTTTAAAATAATTTTGCTTCTAATGTAGTTCCTAAAAAAAATAATTATATTTTGGTCCTTATTGTCAATCCACTAACAAAAAAGTCATTAGTGGCAAATGAAATGCACGGTTAATGTTAGATGCTGATGTGTCCATTAAAATAATATTTAGAAAATTATTTGGCATATTTAAAAAAAAAAGTTATGTCAGTTCTATTTTGGTCTTTAAAATTATTTGAACCGATTTCTATTTGGATTTTTAAAATAATTTTGCTGCTAATGTAGTCCCTAAAAAAAAACAATTCTATTTTGGTCCTTACTGTTACTCCACTAACAGAAAAGTCATACATGACAAATGAAATGCACTATTAGTGTCAGAGGCTAACGTGTCCATTAAAATAATATTTAAAAATTTATTTGGCACATCAAGGTTTTAATTTTTTTAAAAAGTCATGTCAAAAAATTTAAACAAAGAAAATAAAATTTAAAAAAAAAACATTTAATTAAAAACAGTTTTTACTTTTCATTATTATTATTATTTTTTTTGGTAAGAAACTTGTTCTTAATGATCTTCCCCAGATCAAAACATACACTTGTTGCCTTCTTCTTTTCTATTGTTGCTATTTTCCTTTTCTTTTATATTTTGACATTTAAATAACATTCCAGATAATGTCAGATTAATTTCACATATTAATATGAATTTCGAGTAAAGTAAGTTGTCCATGTTTCGTGAATTTTTGAAGCACTTAAGGTGATAAAAGTGAGAAATCAGAGTTGTGACTCAAACTGAATTAGTTCTAGTTTTCCATTTGGTGGGAAATTTTTAAAGCAACCAAAGAAACTCCAAAAAAAAAAAAAAAAAAACTGTCATTTTCTACTCACCCAAAACCCCATCACAGCAAACAACAATATTCACAATAAACTTCAACAAATAAGAACACCCAGCAACAAAGAATACCATTGGTAGAAAGAAAATAACCTTAATCTGTACCAAATTCCCAAAACCCACATACATAGCCGAAGCCCACATCCAAGTTGTTTTTGAGATTAACCCAAATCTGAACCATTTTGAAGCCAATCAACCATTATTCCCTTGAAACCCCAAAAATCAAAATAAAGATAATTTGTAGACCAAAGAGCTTCAGCCTTCAGCTCTACGCCCTCCACCGCCGCATCATCTTCCTCATCCCTCTGGCCAGTCCTCCACCTTCGTCACGAGGCAGATCAGCCTTTTATTGATTTGGATCTTGACTCTTGACTTGCAGACCGGCCTTGTATTGATTCGGTTGCTGTCACGGCATGGCTGGCGGCAGCCCAATGCGAAACCAGTGAAGTTGAAATGGGTTCAAAGTGGCGCTTTGGTTGAAGATTAACCGAATGAGGGTGGTGATTTAAGAAGTGTGGTGGTCGGGTTCTGGGTTTCAAAGTGAGTTTGGTGATTGACGAAGTGTGGGTTGTGGCTTCTGGGATTTGATGATTTTCTGGTTTTAAACTTTCTGGGCTTGTGGCTTTGGGATTTGATGATTTTGCTGGGGTTTGAGAAAATGAGGGCTTTGAGATTTATGATTTTGTTTTTGAGCTGAATTTTTTGGGTTTTTTGTGTCTGTTTCTCAAGAAAATTTATGGGTTCGCTGGTTTGTTTGAGGGGAAGAACATGAAGTTCATGTTCTGGGGAAAGAAGAAATGAATTTTCTTACGGAAAAAAAATGAGAAGTCAAAAAAAAGAAAAGAAAAGAAAAAAAAAGTAAAACAAAAAATTAATTTAATTAGATTAATGTTTATTTTTAATTTTTGTTTTAATTGTCTGACTGGCTTTTTTTTATTAATTTAAATACTGACCTGGCATTTAAAAAATGCCAAATAATTTTTTTAATATTATTTAAGAGAGGTGTTATGTCTACAACATTTTTACAATATTTTTACAACAAATCATAGGTGGTTAATTGTTATTGGTTCAAATTTGAACTTAACATTAAGATTACTTTTTTGACCTAATAATAACAATCAGTAACAACCTGTCACTTAAGATTTGTTGTAAAAATATTGTGGATATATCATTACTCTTATTTTAATGGACATGCATTTAAAATGTCAACCGTGTATTCTATTTGCCACGCAGACTTTTCTATAAAAGGGTTGACGACAATAATCAAAATAGAATTAGTTTTCTATTTTTAGGGACTACATTAGTAGCAAAATTAATTTAGAGACCAAAATGTTAATCAGTCCAAAATGTATGGACCAAAAGTATATTTTCGTCTATTATATATTATATATTACTAGTATAATGAATTAACATTTTAGGTAGAGTTTAAATTATTAAATAAGATATGAGTTGATAATTTTAAATATTGTAAACAAATTATATGGACTTTTTTTTTTTGGGTAAACAGACGATTCATTATGAAACTAAAACATTACAACAGGATCATGGCACTGCCTATTAAAGTGCATGCCAGCAAGATCATCCATAAACACATTTAGAATGTCCTCAAGCGGACTAAGAAAAGAAAGAAAATCAATGTCTTGCTTAGTGCCCCTCCTAGTAAGCACATCCGCACATCGGTTAGCTTCGCTATAGCAATGCTTGAATTGAATCCGGTGGAATTGAGTCACCAACTGCCTACAGTCTTCCAATATAGGAGATATGACATTGTTCTTATAATTTAAATTAAGCAAAGCATTCACAATTGCTTTGGCATCAATTTCTATAATCAAAGAAGGTAGATGTAAGTTGTTGCAGAGAATTAAGCCATCTCTTAGCCCCCATAACTCAGCCATAAAGCTGTTTGTTGCACCGATATGCCTGGAGAATCCAGCCATCTATTCACCCCTGTCATCTCTAACAACTCCTCCACACCCAGCTGAACCCGAGTGAGTACAGAAGGCACCATCAGTGTTCAATTTTGCCACTTCCTCAGGTGGTCTTTCCCAACGGATTATTTTGATGACTTTACGGATTGGACTTCTAGGAGAGTGTACACAATACAAAAATTCTTTAGTTTGCCTGATTATCTCAGCAGCCAGCCCTGGGTTTTGGGTCTTCCTTTTAAACACAAAGTTGTTTCTACTTTTTCAAACATTCCAAATCGCAAAAGGAAAGATCATACTCCAAGGAGGCTTTCCAACAATGAGACTCTTAAACATCCTTCCATTTGCATTCAGCCACTCCTGCAGGTTTGCATTCCAAAATTCGCGGTTTGTAGCTTGAATTCCCAGGTAGCACTACAACCTCTTACTGCCAATCTTTCCACACAGTGGGGACCACCCTAAACGCCTCTCTCTAGGCTAACACGGGCTGACCAAACACTAAACAAGAAAGATACCGGGTCTATATATATATATATATATATATATATTTTATACTTAGCTATAAGCCTGAAATGGTGCACCAGTATTAACTAGTATCGAAATATTTCGTTTCCTTAATCAAACAAGTACGGTATTGACTTTCTTGCGCCAAGCACATGAGAAATTACCATAATGGGCAATCTTTTCTCTTTTTGCTGAATAAAGAATGACTACTAGCAATAGTTTGTCACATAATAAGATTTGTTGTAAAAATGTTGTAAGCGTAGTATCTATATATATAATAATAGGTAAAACTGAGAGAAAATTCAATTAAATTTCAAATTGAAATTCAATTAACGTCTAATTTTGCGTCACTTGTCTCATCTAATCTAAATTTTAGAATTTTGTGCCAAGTGAGTTAATTTAGTGTAAAAATTGAATTTCAATTAGAGCTTAATTTTGCGTCACGTATCTTATCTAATCTAAATTTTTAAAATTTTGTGCCAAATTAATTAATTTAGTGTAGAAAACGAGGAGTCCAATATAATAAACCATAAAAAACATAATCATATAACTAAAAAAAAATTCAAATTTATAAATCATCTATATATATATAATAGGTAAAACTTAGAGAAAGTTGAATTAGAATTTGAAATTATAATCCAATTATGCACATGTCTAAATTTATGTGGGGACTACACCATAATTATTCACTTAAGCATATGCCATGTGTCTACTTAAGTTTTTTAATCTTTGTATCAAGTGAGTTAATGAGTACAAAATACTAAGAATCTAATATTAATAAACTATAAAAATTTTAAAAAATATAATTACATATACTCAATAAAAATCACCACATGTTTCTCAAAAAATTAATAAAATAAAAATCACTACACGTTCTATCTTATTAAAAATTAGAAAAAACAAATGATTATAAGTAGTATTAAATTTAGGTAAGAATTTTAATATGTGACTAATTATATTTACTTTAAAAAAATAATTTGACTAATTATCTATATTTTATAATAAAAATTTGTGTTTAATTTTAAATGTATCTATACGTATACATGTGTTACATGTTTTTTTTTAAAAATAATAATTTGACTAATTATTTATATTTTTATAATAAAATTTTGTTTAATTTTAAATGCATCCATGCGTTTGCATGGAGTTACATGCTAGTTACTTATAAAGGACGAATCATTTGGCCTAAGAAAAAAAAAATCATATTATAACTGGCAGCTGCCCTTTAATTTTATATCAACTTTAGCCAACGTATGCATACCACCGATATTATATGTAATATGGGTTTTAAATAGCTCAATTAGAAAAGCTTCTAGACATAAAATAAGAGATTTGTAGTATCAATCTCATCTACACCAAAAATTTATTGATGTCTTAGTTTGATAATAAAAAACAATCGTTATCGAGTGGATGTCATAAAGTAGACGATAAATAACAATTGTTATATATAATAAACTAATAATATAGTTACAGTTGTTATGACTTTAACTAATGTATGCATAGTACCGATTTTATATGTAATATAGTTTAAGTTGTTATGAATGTAAAGTGGTAGACACTTTTTTGACATGCAGTGTAACCTCTAAAACTCAATCGAGATTGCCACCTCCTCTTCCCAAACAAGTTTGACATCGTCTTATGCCAATTAAATAGTTTGGCACTATCAAGAATGCTTCAAATAACATATATAAATGTGAGTGTTCAATTATGATATGGAGAGATAGAGATATCCAAAAACTATAATGTAATGTAGATGACCACTCGAATAAAGAAGTTTTATCTATATTATATTATCTTTAGATTTCTTTATTTTGTCTTAATTTTTTTGTAGGTAGTCAAGAATTCTTGCCTTTGGCTTTGGCTTTTTTGGCTTAATTGCCTTGCCTTGACTTGAATTCTTTTGTCCTACATTGGAAAGATAGTTTTCCTCTTTCTACCTTATAAGGGATGAACCAATGAGAAAGAGTACCAAAAAAGCCAAAGCCAAAGGCAAGAATTCTTGAGTACCTATAATTTCTTTTACAAGTATATGGATTAACCAAACTAGTGGTACTCTTTCTCACTGGTTCATCCCTTATAAGGTAGAAGGAGGAAAGCTATCTTTCTAATGTGGGACAAAAGAAATCATGCCAAGGCAAGGCAAGGCAATCAAGCCAAAAAAGCTAAAGCCAAAGGCAAGAATTCTTGAGTACCTACAATTTCTTTTACAAGTATATGGATATTTCGAGTGTAATACGTTGTAAGTTCATATAAAATTTGTAAAGTTGTGATTTTCAACTATGTTTTGTTAGCTTTAATTCTATGTCAAATTTGATTGTATTCTGCATTTAAAATTCTTCTCCATCTAAATAGAATAGTTATGATTACTACATAATCATTCATTTTGAACTCTCTCCTTTTCTGTTTTTGTGGAGGTGATTTTGTAGATTTGCATGCCAATATTGCCTATCATGGACCAAGAACCCACAATATACACTATGGATTAGGTTTGGATCAAATACCCCTTTTCCACAAGTCTGTAGACCATGCTAAGATCATTGCTTACGTTTTTTTTTATATGATTATTTTTAATTTTTAATTTTGAAATTTAAAATTAATTTACTTTTAAACTAAATTCTTTTTCTTTATACCATCCATTGTTATATTGTAAATAAATAAATTAATGTTGTAAATATTATTGTTCTTTGCTATAATTGAGATACAAAATTTAATTGTTCTATAAAATGAATGGATGTACTACATTACCCAGATTAATTTTAATGTATTTTAATTCATTGCTATGTCAAGTTGATGGTATTTTAAATATGTATAATGTTCCCACGTATTATATGGGTTAAATGCTAGTATATATAAAATCAAAACCTTTGACTTTTAATAGATTTTTCCACAATTTTACACGTCAGCATTTTTTTTTTAATTTTTAAATCCAGTTTATTTTTTTCTCTATTAAATATACTAGTTTGTAACCTCATACATATGAATAGATACATTTAAATATATACAATAAGATACATAATATAATTCATATATATATAATTTAAATACTATTGATAATTATTTTTATATTTTATTAACTCTTTAAAAAATTTTATAAAGACATTTTTAGGTATAAAATGTAAATTGTCCATTTTTTTTTAAACTTCCATTTTTTTTAATTATTGGGAAGCATTTTTTTTTACCATTTATTTATTCTAAACTTTTTGATTTTTAAATTTAATAACTCACTTGAATAAATATTTATTATCTGGTCCCACATTTAATTCTAAAATTAAAAAATAAAACACTTTAAGAATAAATAATTTAAGAGACATGCCCTAAAATTGGAGAAATTATAAGGTTTTCATAATAAACAAGTGATGTGGTCTATTATTATTCTATTAAAAGACTCCCACTTATTTAAAATCATGAAATTTTAAATAAAAATTAAATACAAACTCAGGAATTTTTAATAATTTAAAGTTTCTTACTTAAATAGTGTACAAATGACGTGTTACACAAGTACAGAATAATTTGGAGTTTTTTACGCATTAATGTTCTCTGAAATATGATACTCTTCCCCTCTTTCACTCTCAGTTTTCTCTCCACAACCCAGACCATCCTCTCCCAAAACTCGACGCCTCCACCTCCTCCAGCACCACCCATCTCTCACTCACGACAGTTTATCCTCCTCTCTCCTCATCAGTTCTTCTCTCCCACAACCTGTGGTTCTTCTCAGGTTCTATTTCTTCTCAGTTCGCACTGCCAATGGAGTCCACCGATCTATTTTCTTTTTTCTCCCGATATGGGTTTTGGTCTTAATAGCCTCCATCACCAGTCCCTTATTACCGGTCACCACTAACGTCCTTCGCCGGCACCGCTTGAAAGATTTCACCGACCGTCATCAGCTGCCATCACCACCGCCGGTAGTAACCAAAAATAAATATTTTAGAAAACCCCAACAGACCCTACTAGCCATCACCTCGTGGGTGCCATGGCTGAATTCATCTTCAAAATCGATTGCAACGGTGCGGCATTGGCGGATTCGTGAAACCACAAAGTGTTTTTCCTATTCTTTTTTTTTCTTTAATGTTGTGGTTTCTGTATATTCGTTATCAGATTTGTTATTGGACTTTATATGCCTTTATATTCTGTTTGGTCACTGAGAAAATGTGGAAAAGAAAGAAAATTTAGTTCTATTGATGGTAAAGTTTTCGTCTTTTTTTGGGTGGTTGGGGGTGGGGGATATTGTTTAACTTAGTTGAGGAAACCAGAATACAATAGAATATGATATTAAAAGAATTTAAAATATCAATTTTTGTCTGGTTTTCTGGGCATCCAAACTGAGCCTAATTAATTTCAGGTGGGTTCTGTTTGTTTGTTGTATCAGTTGTCTGTCTTTTTTATTTATATTTATATCTACTGCTGGATTGGATTTTTTGTACTCAGAGCTGTGTTTGGCTAAGAAGACAACTAGGTGTCCTCTTTAAGGCACTGTCTCAGTTTCCATTAACGGGCAACTCATGAATTGTACGGTTGACTTTGCATTAAATTCTTGCAGAAAGGACCCAATATTGCTTTGAAATAGTCTCCATCTTTGTTTTGTTTGAAGCATACTTAACAAAATGTCTCTTTTTGTTTCAATTTTTAGCTGTCATGAATTATTTTATTGTGGGAAGGTGCTGTTCTAATATGATGTAGATCTTGCTTTTGTTTGCAACTCATTACTTGGTTGTCCTTATATGGGATCTCCATGGAAATGGCTATGTTTTTAGTTTCAGAAAGCATTTTAAGCTTAATAGTTTATCATTGGAGAGCAGGCTACTATCCCTTTGCAGAATCCTTAAAAATCATTAGGATTAGTTGTGGTGGTGGCTTCTCAAAATTTACCACTAGATGTCAAACTTTAGTGTCAAATTTGCCAGTGTTTTCAGTTTCAAAAAGCATTTAAGCTTAATAGTTTATGATTGGAGAGAAGGCTTCAATCCCTTTGCAGACTTAAAACTTATTATATATTTATTTTGATCTTTCCTCTCTATTATTTTTTCTTGAACTCAGGGGGAGAACCATAGAAGATCAAATTCTACTTGGGCTTTGTCTCTTTAAAGAATGGTTAGTGATATTTTTACTTTAATTTTATGAATTTTCCCTTACCAATATAGAATTTTCTAATGTTCTTTCACTATCAGATTTTTATTACTGCAAGGACCAGTTTCAAGGCTATGATTTTTTTGAAATTGTGTTCTAGCCCATGCATGACAGGAAATTTGATGGGTTTATAAATCTTTGATCTCAGAAATATGAATAAAAAACATTTAATATTTTTCTTTGTTTGGTTTGTTGGTGCTGAGATGTAAACATTTAAGATTTTTTGTTTGGCTGAGGAGGGTCACTTTGTCAAGAGTGTAGTAAATATGTGGTTCTAGACTTCAGCTCTGTTTCCATTGCTTTTAATTCAGACTTAGAATAGTTTGCATTTGTTGGCTTTCTTTTATTTTAGATTTAGGATTGAGGTTGGAAAGTGTATTTAATTAAGTGAGTTACTGCCAATAATGGGCTATATTTTCCAGTTGCAGAAACCTAACAAAAATTGATGTTATTTGTAAATTACAATTGAATACCTAAATCTGTTAAAATAGTTGTTTTTTTAAACCCATTACAAAAATTGTTTTTATTGAAGTTTTAGAATGGTGGATAAAGTAGCTTTTGCTTTTTTAAAATCATTACAAATAACAATATGGGACTCAAATTGTTCATAGCTAAACTTGCGAATTTCATAAGATTTGTTATTGTTTCTGACCTCAACTCAAATAAACTTCAATTCTAAATATTCTGAAGTAATATGTTTGCATATGTAGATGTGGGTCATGGGTTTGTATATTAGGTCATTCTTTCTGTTGCGTTTGTGTTTGAACAACTTTCAGCGAGTTCATTTGGGTTTTATGAACACATATTCCTATCTCTCTTTTTCATCCTTTTCTATTAATATAATATCAGTTTATGTTTAATATATTGTAGATTAAATAGTATTTACTGATGTATCTTAGTCATTGGCAGCTTGGGGGTGGTTTGATATTGTGGGTCTTCTAAGATAGAAGTTCAATAGCAGTTTTGGGTATATGGGGACAACCAAAGATGCAATGGACATAGATTATGATTCAATCTTTTGCTGTGATGTTAACAACTACACCATTGTTCAAATGAACTCACAAAACACTGGGTATGAACTAAAGATTTTGAGCTAAATGATATGGTCTCCATGATTCTTTTAGTTTTGTTTTTAATTTTTTCATCCCACTTATCTTTCAACCTTGCAGTGCCACCAGTACACAATTGAAGAGCTCATCACAAAGAGCTTCAACAACGTCGACATTGTCCTCTTTAGCAATCAGATTGGCCAGATGAATATGGAGAAAGGTACATCATGGACAACAGTACCTAATCTTTCTCCCTCTCTCTTTGGTATTGGAACACCAATATTTCATTTTTTTTTTCTTTTCCTTTTGGGTTTTCAATTCTGGCAGATTATTATTGGAACACCAGTGTTTGAAGAAATGCTTAAACTGAACTTTGGATTGGATGTGTGGCACCCAATTGTTTATGCACACACTATGCTATTTACAGATTTCTTTTAAATTTTGTTGTGCATTGTGATATCAATATTTGGTTAAGATTAATACTTTGAAATCGATTCTCATGTTGTTGTTGCTTTATGGTTAGATACATAATTTGGATCTATGTGACTTTCTTCCTATCAGATAGTTAGATACTCTTTTTTTTTGGTAAAAGTTTCCACACCCTGCTGTTGTTGATTAGTCATAAAGTTAATTAAGCTATTTGTGTCTTAGTGAGAAGAACATGTATTTTCATGTTCTATGGTTCTATCTACCAAATTACTCTCAGTTCTTGGTTTGCAAAAGTCTGATCGCAAAATTAAGATTAGGGCACTTATAGAGAAGACAGTGACAATGTGCCATTTTTCCAGGGCTTTCTGCCATGGAAGCTTATGCTGCTATGCAAAGGGGTTCACCCAATGAAATTTGGATTTCATTAGCATATCAAATTTCAGTTTGAGTCCGACAAAATCTTTATTCAAAATTTCCACATTTTCCCTCCTTTCAATGAGTTCATCCTTCAATTGATTGATCTCACTTTGCAAAGCCATCTCATGGGCAACATGCAAACCTTTCAGTTCTACTTTCTCAGCCTTAGATTGCCTTATTTATTTTTCTAATGATCCACTTCTCATTCCCATTCTTTGAGTGTAGCATCAAACAAGGTCTGCTTTTCTGACAAACTTGATATATCAGATTGCATTTGTACTTCTCCCTAGAGAATTGTTCTTGGACATCATGCAATGAGGTGGTCAGAGTAACCTAAGAGTTTCGACAAAAATTTCTTCTTTCTAATCATTTTAGTGTCTAAAGAGAAGTTATATTTAGGATTTTGTAGAATTTTTTTGTTATTTCTATAATCCTATTTGATAACAAGACATTGATGAATTTGGGATCTAGAGTAACCTAAGAGTTTCAACTAGGGGCTAAAACTTATTGACTATTGGTCCATTAAAAAATATAATGGAGTGTTTCTGTAATTTGGTTTACTGTTTAATATAATTGAGATTTTGACGTAAGATTCCTAGGTTGGAGTTATCATTTTTTATACAATATGGAAAATCACTTGATGATGACCTTTTTAAGCTGGCAACAACATGGTACAGTGTTATTTTCTTCTACTTCCAACAGAGATTAACTAGCCTAAAAATTATTATTAGTCATTGTAGAAAGGGAGTTATTAAGACCTGAAATTTCAAGGAAGAAACTGAAAAACACAAGGAACTAATTTTCTATAAAATTTGATGTGATTCAAAGATTGTTTGTTTGGTTAAAGAATTGAAGTTTAGCACTGAACTTTGAGTGAGTTGAAATATGATGCAAGAATGAGCTTTTGGTATGAAATTTGGTGTGACAACATCTCTCATACTGAATCTAAACATGTAAAAAGGGTTTAAGTATTTTGTAGTGTAACATAATCTATTTATGCTTTTCAATTTTTGTTTACTATTTTAAGTCATGATATTCAGTCACCTGGCATAAAGGAAAAAAAAATTCAGAGGTTGAAATCCATTTTTCATTCCTTGTATTTGAAGAGTGTTTATGATAATAAGTAAGATATATGATTTGTTGCAGTGGGTATTTTGGCTTTGGAAAAGTTTTTCCATATTAATAAAGCATAGTCACACTCATTATGGCTTTGGGAAGCTGTAAGTGAAGGGTACCCATACCAATGCTGAGTAGCTCCTGTTCCTGTTGCAGTTAGAATTATATTGTGCCATTGTGTGTGTGGTGCATTTGCTTTATGGGTTGTAAATTTTTTTGGTGTTTTGGCTAGTTTTGTTTCAGGTGAATTTCATGTAAGATGTGGTTGAGATTTATAATTGAAATGGTATGTGTTGCTAATTTCAAGCAAACCTTGCACATCTTTCTCTTCTGCAATTCTGTTATTTCAGGTCATCACCTTCATGATCCTTTGTATTTGAGATATTTACATGATAAATAGTCTTCAAGTATGTTCTTTTAGGTTAACACTATAATAATTGAAAGCAAGAAACTCCTAATCTGTAGCATCTCCCTTCTTTGATTACAAGGACTTGCTCATATTGTCATTTTCCTGTGGTGCTAGTGACTAACATGAATATATTCTTTTCTTAAGTTATCAATTTGTATTTTACCATATAATTAATGTTATCAGTGTAGTTTCTGCATTTATATGGTTGGGAAAATTACAAAGAGGTAAACTGTGGTTAGAAGTGATTGGATTCATATGAGCATAAAATGTTTGGGTTGGAAGATCAAATCAAAACATTGAGAAAACAAATCAAGGAGTTGAAGAAGAGGCTGTTCGAATCAAAATAGAACTTTATCCAATGGCTGTTGTAATAAGCTTTTTTTTTTGCGATTTCATTCCATACCGTGTATTTCTTTGTTGTAGAATGCTTATTATTTTTTTTTTATGCTAAGCACCTCATGGTAAGCAAAATTGAAGAAAATTTTGCATTAAAAATGTCTAGACATGGATTCGTACGTGCTATGGAGACATGGAGTGTTTAACAGCAAAATTAGTTAGAGAACTTTATCTTATGTCTTTTATAATAAACTGCTTTTTCCTTCACCTTTTTGGTCTATACAATGTATTTCTCTGTAGTGGAATGATTCTGATTCTTCTCTCTCTCTCTCTCTCTCTCCCCCCTTTTTTTTTCAACCTTAATTAGGGTATGCAAAATTGAAGAACAATTTTTCACTAAATATTTTCATCCAAAATATCAATGCCTTGACAAAAAATAAGAGGAATAGTTCAAATATAATATAAACTTGTGCATCGCACTAGTTAGCAACTAGTTATATAAAAATTACAAATCCTTTATTAAAAGAATCAGAGTTTGAGGCTCTCTTTACCTATTGTTATAACTATTAAATTATATAAAATATAAAAAAAATTAAGGCAATTAAGAGTTAATTTTTGTCTAAAATTTTGGGATTTGCCAAGCCACAAAGGAACGCATGACAATGTTTCAGAAAAAAGAAAAATCCATGATATATATCAATAGAAAATTGTAGTAGTGAACGATTCAAGCTCGACTTTTGATTGAAGGGAGTTTCATGATATTTAATACAGAACCAAATTACTTCAATTAAAGATTCAAATGATTGGATTTTAGGTAAATCTTAGTTAAATTTGGTTAATCCAATCAAAATTGATTGAAATCAACAAAAAATTTGGGCGGATAAAATTTGGTTAATCTCTTTATACAAGACTTAAAATTCCATTAAAATTTAAAAGCCAAGAGAATATGGTATCAACAGCACTGATATTTTGGCAATGAGTAGAGATCAAAGCAGTAGAGCTATTGACTTTTCTGGTGTCTTTTTGTTTTTCAATGTTATGTTTAGGATGTAATATAATTGAGTTCAATTAGAGAGTGCTAGTGCAGTAAATCTAAATGTTTATATCTTAGATAATACCTTCAGTTTATTATTAAAAAACATTAACATTAACAATAACCACAAAGGGCAAACCTCAGAAACAAGAAAAAACAAGAAAATATTAAAAGTAACTTTAAAAAAGGAAGACCAAATTGAGAGTCTAAAGACAAGCGAAGTAATAGATCCTAAGCTTAATGAGAGTAACATGGTCCATTAGCCTTTTGATAAAAGCACTTCACTTACCAAATTTTTTAAGTTAATGGATGAGGAACCAAGTGGACCTGTGGCCTCTTCAGCCAATTTTTTCCACTCCATGGCCTTTTTCTTCATTTTCTTTCCCTTATCTCCTTCCAACAATTCTCTTACCATCTTCTCTACTTCCTCTCTTTTGACATCAAAGTCAATTTCCATGCCGATGGCCCATTCATTGCAAGTATACTTGCAATTTGTTTGCTGATCTGAAAAGAATGGTAAGCAAAGCATTGGCACTCCTGCGCATACACTTTCAATGGTTGAATTCCAGCCGCTATGTGTCAAGAACCCTCCAATTGAGGGGTGGTTTAGCACTTCCTCTTGAGGGCACCAACTAGTTATTAGACCTCTTTCTTTAATTTCCTCCTGAAATTCAGGTGACAAAATCGTTGATCCACCTTCAACTAAGTCAGGCCTAATTATCCACAAAAATGAGTGCTTACTATTTGCAAGTCCCCAACCAATCTCAACTAATTGCGATGGTGTCATGACAGCCATGCTACCAAAACTCACATATATCACTGAGTTGGGTGCCTTTGAATTAAGCCAATTGAGGCACTCGGTTTCTTCCTTCCATAAACCATACCCAATTGATTCCAAATGATCATTGGATAAGTGATTGAGTAGTGGTTCTAGAGGGCCAATAGCATATACATGAGGAAACATGGTAGAGAGAGCATGCAAAACTTCTTGCTCTAACTCATCAAATGTGTGAACAATAATCCCTGAAGCACTAGGAGCTCTCTCTGCTGCATCAACCACAGATCTATAAACAATTTCATTTGGATCAATGGTTCGTACAAAGCTTGGAAGATCCCTCAAACGTATGTCTCTCATACCAGGAATCCAGTCTATAATTGTGTCAAGATACCCATTTGTTAGATAGCTCTCATCTGCAAAGACAAAAAAGTTTTCAGCATTGAATGATTAATTACAATAAAATAATGCAAGATTTCAATTGGATTTTGCACTTTTTGTTACACCTTTAAGAGGTATGATGCCTTTGTCCTTGAGAGAAGGAAGCTGCAGAGTACCCATTACGCTACAAGCAGAGAAAGGGTAGAACATCACAACAGGGATTTTGAATTCTTGAGCAACAGTAATGGTAAATGCCAAGCCAGCATCTGAAACAATACAAGTAACTGGAGGATTATCTGAAGTTGCACTGTTGAGTTTGACAAGAAGGTCAGAAAATGGAGCCAAGAAGTTGTTCATAATGGATTCACAAAGAGAAGGGATGTCTTGGGAGGCATTGATATCTGACGGAGGAAGGCCATCGGGAATGGTTTCGAATCGAAAGTCAGGCAAGCCATCTAAGGAGTTGGGATCTCTGGATTTCATAAGACGTTGGTGGATGAACTCAGTGTTCACAAAGGTTATATGAAACCCTTCATGGTGGAGAAGCTTTGAAAGCTTTAGCATTGCCTTCATGTGACTTTGTGCTGGGCATGGAATACAAATTGCATGAGGCTTATGAGCTACTTGTGTCTTTGAATCCATTTCCTTTCTTCTGTAGTGTGTGTGAGTGCAAAATGCATATGCCTAGTTTTATAATATATACATTCTCTTCCTTGGACGCCAAACATATGAGAAATATCCAGTTGCTGCTCTTTGACTCTTCTCTTCCTTGGACTCTCTTCCTTGGACGCCAAACATATGAGAAATATCCAATTGCTGCTCTTTGACTCTTCTCTTCCTTGGACTCTCTTCCTTGGACGCCAAACATATGAGAAATATCCAATTGCTGCTCTTTGACTCTTCTCTTCCTTGGACACCAAACATATGAGACTCTTTGACTCTTTCTAATAATGGACAACTTTTTCTCTTTTTGCTTAATAAAAAATGACTACCGACAATAGTTTGTCACATAATAAGCGTAATGCCCATTCATATTATCTCTTATAATGTAGTTTCTCTTTCTTTTTTGTGCTTGAAAAGTGATAAGTCACTGACAGTCCACGTGAACATCATTCAAAAATTCAAACTCTACCTCTTTTGTTTTTTTAATATAACATTAACTATTTAATACTTATTCGATTTGTGTGCTCTGCCCACGTATCATAACACTACAATGAGTAAGACTATCTATTTTAGTATTATTATTTAATACGTACATCAATATCATTTTTTTTTTTATAAGCATCAATATCAGTTCTATTATAAATATTATATATATAATATTTTTTCTGAGAATATTATATTGGCAAAAATACATTTTTTGTTTCTATATTTTGAACTGATTTCTATTATGATCTTTAAAATAATTTTACTATTAATATAGTTCCTAAAAAAAGAAAATTAATTTTATTTTGGTCATTACCGATAATCCACTAACAGAAGAATCATATATAACAAATGAAATACACCGCTAATGTTAGATCCTTATTTGTCCATTAAAATAATATTTAAAAAATTATTTAACATTTTTTAAATGCCACATCAGGATTTTAATTTAAAAAAAAAGTCATGTAAAAAATTTAAACAAAAAAATAAAATTATAAAAACATTTAATTAAAAACATTTTTTACTTTTCATTATTATTATTTTTGGGTAAGAAACTTGTTCTTAATGATCTTCCCCAAATCAAAACATACACTTGTTGCCATCTTCTTTTCTATTGTTGCTCTTTTCGGTCTTTTCCTTTTCTTTTATATTTTGACATTTAAATAACATTCCAGAACATGTCAGATTAATTTCACATGTTAATATTAATTTCCATTTGGTGGGAAATTTTTAAAGCAACCAAAGAAACTCCCAAAAAAAAAAAAACTAAAATCCCAGAAACCATACCGTAAACAAAGCCTAAAACCCGAAAAAAAAAAAAAAAAAAAAAAAACTCATTTTCTACTCACCCAAAACCCCATCACAGCAAACAACAATATTCACAAGAAACTTCAACAAATAAGAACACCCAGCAACAAAGAATACCATTGGTAGAAAGAAAATAACCTTAATCTGTACCAAATTTCCAAAACCCACATACATTGTCGAAGCCCACATCCAAGTTGTTTTTGAGATTAACCCAAATCTGAACCATTTTGAAGCCAATCAACCATTATTCCCTTGAAACCCCAAAAATCAAAATCAAAACAATTTGTAGACCAGAGAGCTTTAGCCTTCAGCTCTATGCCCTCCACCGCTGCATCATCTTCCTCATCCCTCTGGCCAGTCCTCCACCTCCGTCACGAGGCAGATCAGCCTTTTTATTGATTTGGATCTTGACTCTTGACTTGCAGATCGGCCTTGTATTTATTCGGTTGCTGTCACGGCATGGTTGGCGGCGGCCCAACGCAAAACCAGTGAAGTTGAAATGGGTTCAAGGTGGCGCTTTGGTTGAAGATTAACTGAATGAGGGTGGTGATTTAAGAAGTGTGGTGGTCGTGCTCTGGGTTTCAAAGCGAGTTTGGTGATTGAAGAAGTGTGGGTTGTGGCTTCTGGGATTTGATGATTTTCTGGTTTTGAACTTTCTGGGCTTGTGGCTTTGGATGAGTGATTTCCATGTCTTGCAGACGGAGGTGCACTTGATGATGGCTTTTGTAGGCAGTCGAATGAGAATTTCTGGTAGGATTTCGGGAGGCAGACAGTCCAAAACCGATTCTTCTTCGTTGGGTAAATCTTCAGTGAAGGACTTGGTGAGTTCAGGTAAGTTGTCTGACATTGCTAGTTCCTTCAAGCTTCAAAGAAAGAGAGAAAAAAGGGTTTTGGGGTTGGGGCCTGTTTGGTCACCAAGTTCAAACATCAATTCTCACCTTTCAAACAAACTTACCTACATTTTCACACTTTTCCACCGCATGTATTTCAAAAAAACTAGCAAAAAAAAAAAAAAATACAAAAATCTAATCTCAAATTATGCTACCAAACATCGACTTTTAACAGAGAGACACTGTAAAGAAATAGTATGTGCCAAAATGTTACTGAATCGGTAAATACCAAACAACCCAGATTTTTATTTTATTTTTTTCTTTTTAAAATGTTTTAGGGTGGATAGTGTGAGAGTAAAATAAAAAATAAAAAATAAAAAAATAAAATGAGAGAGAGAGAGAGAGAGAGAGAGACTGACTTTGAGATTGGAGAGTGGACCCGGCGAGTTGGATCGGAGGTAAAACCCTAGCGGCTAGCGAAGCTGATGATGAGTCGTGGGAATGAGAAATGTGTGAATGTGAGAGTGAGAAAACAGCGCTCTTTTCAGTTTTTACTACAGTACAAAATTTCTTGCTGCCAAAGCGCTTGACAGCTGTTTTCTTCTGCTCTTTAATTTTATATCAACTTTAGCCCATGTATGCATACCACCAATATTATATGTAATATAGTGGGTTTTAAATAGTTCCATTAAAAAAGTTTTTAGACATAAAATAGGAGGTCTAGTATCAATCTCATTTACACCAAATATTTATAAGATATTTTAGTCTGATAATAAAAAATAATTGTTACCGGGCGGAGGCCATAAAGCAGATGATAAAGAACCATTGATATATGTAATAAACTAATAATATAGTTAAAGTTGTTATGACTTTAGCTAATGAATGCATCGTACCGAAATTATATGTAATATAGTTAAAATTTGTAAAATTGTGATTTTTAACTATGTTTTGTTGGTTTTAATTCTATGTCAAATTTGATTGTATTCTGTCAATTTTTTATCGGTATGTTTGTGGGATTTAATGTAAGGGTTGAGTGTGAGAGTTTGGTGAAGAATTGTGAAGACAGTGAAGTTTGAGACTTGCTCACAACTGACTCGCAAGTGGACAACCTACAAAAAGTCACGTGAGAAGCACATGCTAGAAACTGAACAGTTTCTTTCTAGGTTATATTTCACGAGTCACTTCACGACTTGGCCAACCCGCAAGTGACCCGCGAAACTCTCTGTCTGGATGATTTTAAACAGTGCTTTCCTCATTTCTTTACCCAGACTATATAATCTCACATTACTCACGAAATTATAAGGAGACTTTCAAAGCAAAAACCCTAGTAATACACTTGAGAGTTAGAGATTGTAAACCTATAATTATCTACACAATTTCTTTTAGTTTTTCTCTACTCCTACCTCTCCAATTACAAATCCTTGAGTGGTTCTTAACCCAAACACTTACCTCACCCAATCTGAGTGTTGAGAGAAGTTTTGATACATGTGGGAAGCATTTGATGAAGTCATCGATTGGTGGATGCAATTTGGAGCTCATTGTGGGATCCTAATAATTAGTGAAGAAATGACTCAGTGAAGTCCGTTGGTAGTTGGAACTCAGAGGGTTCAAGTACAGTAGGTAAATTAGGCTTGGAGGGTCCTTTTAATATCCTTGTACTTCAACTTTATTCACTAGTGCATCTCTCTTCCATTTCTCTCTAAGCTTTACATTTATTGTTTATTGTATATGCTTATGCTTTAGAGAGTTGATCCGATTTTATTACGTTACACTTACTCTTATTCTGCATTTAGTTAAGTAGGGTAAAAGCAATCTACCTGTTAGTTTTAATTTGGGGGTTTAAACAAGCAATAATAGTTTTACTATTGAGCTTTCAAAAATATTTTGTAAAAAATTATTTTTATACATTATGTATAAATATCATATTCATTAGGTAGTATTATATTTGATAATTGGTTATATTCCAAGTCATTAAAAAGTGAGTAAATATGAATTATTATGATTAATATAATTCAAGCATGAACATACTATTTGAATGAGCTTACAAATATTTAGTATCATTTGATTAACTTAATCACATAATTATTTTCGATATTTTTTTTATAGCGTGTATAATTAAAAGGATTAAATTTTGTAAGAATGTGGTGTAAAACTCATGTTTTATCCCTCTAATCGCAACATGTCACATCATCTTATGACATATTCAAGAATAAGCACAACTACACCCAATCAATTCTAATACTCATATATAAATCCATACAAATTGAGAGTATATTGACATGTTATTAGGTGTGGTAGGGTGTATTAAATTTTATATAAAATGTTGATGTGACAATCACTTATTGAATAGTGTAAAATATGAGTTTTACACCCCATCCTTACCAAATTTGGACTCATAATTAAATTTGCTTTTGTGATTTGCTAGTTTTTTCTTCAATTGTTGCTGAGTAATTAACTTGAGCAAGAATGTCATATTCCCAAAAAAATAATTTTTAAAATATAAATCTTAGAAAAAGAATAGGTTTTCCAATTAAATTCAAACACCTTGTTGCATTGAGCAATAAAATACTAACTGTATTATTTTTTCCAATGACAATTAAATTTAATGCAGCTAAAAGTTTATATTTCATTGGAGAATCTAATTTATTCCACTTAAGTGTTTACTTAGAATAAATGCATGTGCCTCTATAAATACATGACAACAAATTAATATTTTATCATAAAAGAAAACACTATTATGTTTTACTGAATAGAAAAGAATAGAAAAAAAAATACAATTTATATCCTATAACTTTGATCAATTTGTCATTTTAGTCCACTAAGTTTAAAAATTGTCATTTCATTCCATTAACTTTGAATAATTTGTCATTTTAGTCCGCTAAGTTTAAACATATATTTTTTTTCATTTAAATAAATTAAAAAAATAACCTCTCAAATTGTTTTTTTAATATTAAAAATGTCAAACAACTTTGTCTTAAGGGAGTTAACGGAAATTTTCTAATGGCAATGAACAGAAGGACTAAAGTGATCATGTTATCAAAGTTAATAGAATTTAATGGCGATTTTAAACCTAATGGACTAAAATGATAATTGAATAAAGTTATAGGGTGTAAAGTGTATTTTTTGCCATTCTTTCCATTTCATTTCCTTTATAAAGTCTCAAACATATGAAAATTATTGGACTTTTTTGTCCATGTCCACACTTTGTCAGAGCCTATTGTGAAAACCAAGGAGAAACTATAATAAAAATTATGAAAATCAAAATTCATGAAAGATTTGTGAACCTATTGATGAAATTGACTTAGATGATGAAGAAGGTGATTTGGTTAAACTTCAACATGAAACTTGGAGTCTTGGACAACTATGAATCAAATCTCTTTTGGAGTTTGTAAATCATTTTAAAGAAAGACAATTATTTCCTTTTTTTTGAAAGCAATCATATTTTAATGGTTAATTTGTGTGGAATTTAGATTTATTGCATACTGTAAGGGGGTGGGCTATGTTAGTGGTATTGGGCTGCCTTCTGCTGCACTAAGCTCAAGTTTTCTGGATAAGAGAGTCGAGACCGGCCCAGCCTCAACTTAGGTTGGTCCGGCTTGTGTGCAAACTAGGCCAAGTCTGCCAAGGACTGTTCACAGCAGGCGAAACTGTTTCAGACAAATCGTGGCAGGCAAACATAATAATAATAAAATAAACAAAAAATATCTAGCCACTTAATAGGGAATTGATCAAATAGTCCTTAAAACCAATTACAACAACAATATTAATTGTTTTCTTTTTTACGGAAGGGAAAAAGCGTAACAGAGGATATCAAATGTTTATTCGCATGGGTTAGTTAGAATATTAGGAAAAATCGACCAAAAATCCAATCCGTAGGAGCAAAACCACAAAGGGAAGAATGTTCCTTCTCAACGCAGTCAATCTCTCAGGAAAGAGTCCTGCCGTGGAGATTAACCGCCCTAAGGGAAACGTGTCTGAGTGGTTTTCTGCGTAAATACTCTCGAGGTTTTCATAGAGGGCCGGATTTCATGAGGGAGAGAAGGGACCAATCTACCGGTGCATGCCCACCGTTCTAATTCTCACTATTCCTTTCTTTCTTCTCACTCGTTTTCTTTGCTATTTTCTTTTAAGTTTTCTATTTCTTAGTCAAAGTTTCTGTTGTCCCTCTTCCCTTTGTTCACGGTAAGGCCCTCCTTTTACAGTGCCTGCCGTGACCAGATTTTACTGTTTTAGCCCTTAACTTCCTTTGTCTGGTCTGGGTGTACTGGCCGACCATCATTGTTTCGTCTGTGTGTCGCCCTCTCATCACCAGACAAGGAAGAGTATTTTGTTTGCTAGTCTGTCGTGACACTCTTTCTTGCTACTGCCTGGGTTATTTCTCTCTCCCTATCCCTCATGGCATGCACCTAATGGTTCCAACTCAGCTTGCCTCTTTTGGGTAGTAAGCCATCCCAGTAGGACACCTCCCCGAAAGAGCCTGAGCCGGAACCTTTAAAATAGATTTTTCCCCTCTCCCCACCACCAAACTATATTCTTTGAATTTTTGACCCCCCGACCTCACCATGCTCTGTATTGGTTGGGCACAAGCTGGTGGTGCCTGGGCCTTGCGTGTGACTTCATTCCATATGTGTCCAAAACTTGTCTGCTACCTGTTCATCTGCCGTGGCCTGGAGGCTCACCGTCCGTGTTCTTTGACCTCTTATGTGGGCTTGCTTTTTTGTTTTCCCACTCCCTTCAGGAGTTGGGCTTTATTTGATGATGGGCCTTACATTTCTTTGGCCCATTCCTTGGTTTCCCTCATTCCTTGTAATATCGTTCTGTTATTCCTGCTGTAATGATTTAATCTTGCTGGGCCTTTTTTAGGCCAGCCGTTTATTCCTTCTCCCAGTGGCTGAGCATGGTCACTGACTTGCTTTTATTTATGGGCTCCTATGTCCTCTTTGGCTTTCCTTTGGGCATCCTTGGCCCGTTTTGCTTTCTTTTGGCTTCCTTGGCCCTTTCGCTAACTCTGCATTCCCATGAGCTTTTTACTAACTTTATTGGGCTCCCCGACCCAATAACCTTATTCTCATCCTTGGGGTTTATGGGCCTGCCATAAACCCCTTACTTTCTTAGTTTGCATTACTTTGGGCCTGCGGCGACCCTTTCTCGCTTTTATTCCTCATACACTGCCCTTGGGATGCTATTTCTCTATTTCCGGGCTTCTTCAAGCCCATTTGCCTCTTCAAGATCCATTTGTTTACTTCCTGGGCCTGTGATCCATTATTCCTGCCGCTCGGGTCTAATGGTTTTGCTGTCTGTTTTGTTGCCCTGGTTATTGGGCTTTCTTTCTTTCCACCTGGATTCTTACAAATGGCCCTCAACACATACATTCAATGAAATATGAGAATATTGCTCACAAATTATTTGTCAAAAGAACATGTTTAGCTGGTTACATGACTTATTAATCTAATGGGTCGTGTCAATCCATATTTACCATAATACATCCTATTTATCAAACAAGTTATGCAAGTCGTGTTGTGTTACTTGTTTAATAAATAGGTCGTGTTAGGGTCAAGGGTTCTTAACTTGATTAATAAGCATGTCGTGTTTATGTTGACCTATTAGTTTGTTGAGTTATTTAGGGCTTGTTTGTTAATGTTGTTTGAACAACAGTTTTCGTTATTTAAACAACATAACACGTATTTCCACAACACTTAAACAATGTTATTAGAACAATATTACCAAACAGGCCCTTAGATTACGGTTTTTGATTTCACAATAAATTAACAAAGTTATTCAAATTTATCTGGTTAGGCCAAATTATCAATTATGCATGTGACTGTTAGAACATATATTATATGGCATACCAAATATGGTGACACTAATAGCATAAAATCAATCACAATGGAGGCGTTGACATGGTGATGAAGTGGAAAACCCAAGGAAAATTATATAAGGAAAAACCCATTATGGAGGAAACCTTCCCCAAAAAGACAATGCACTATATTAAGAGAAGTTTTACAATTTAGTATAAAACCTTTATACTTAGACTCTACAAACCATAGATAAGCTTATAGTAGAAACCTTCTACTACTCCAAAAACTTTGAACTCTTCAATACATGGATGCCTTCATGGATGACACACTTGTGTTTATGACCGAAACTTCTAATTGACTCCAAAAACCTCTTGAAATTTTATTTTACATCAAGAAGTTTGTGGTAACACTTTAGCCCTGATCACCAATCTTCAAGGATACTGTCTTTAGATTTTCTTCTTGCACTCAAATTTGATATTGAAAATAGAGAGAAATAGGTTTGAAACTTTATTTGTGTGGCAAAGTGCTCTTTCTCTCTTGTTTTGATCATCCATAATGTGTCCTTATATAGTCTAGCATGTTGGGCATGAATTAGAGTTGAAACAGACGAATTACTAGGCCATATTAGAATTAGGATACATAATTCTCGATTGATTGAAAGGTGTTGAGAGGTGTTAAAAATCTATAAAATGTTCTTTCCTCAAACCGTTCTTGGGTCTTTTTCATGGATTCAACAATCCACATCATAAACTCCACAAGGCTTAACAATGCACATTACATTGAACCTTACATAATTGAATACTCATGAGTCAACACGATATGTGAACACAAATTCTGACCCCTTGTAGATACCTTATTTTGTACCCATTAATAAATTTGATCTCTGGTCCCAATGATGAGCTTGACATATGTCAACCAAGGGTATTTAAAGAGTTCACAATAGTTTGGAAGTAATCACAACTCAAAAGTGCTCAAATCGCGTTGAAAATGATTCTAAAAAATGACATTTTCTCACTGTTTTGATCGTACCTTTTGATCTACAAATAATTTTTTAGTAAGGTTTATTTCATTGAAAAGTAGAAATCTTGGCTTCAATTTTAACACAAATTTTGCCTAATTTAGATTTATATTGAGTAAATTATGTCTGTTTGAAGTTGGACCATCAAAACTGTCAAGAATTAGGGCATGCTTACGCATGAATCAAGGGTTCGTGTGCACCCTCAAAAGATGAGTATGCAGGCTGATTTTCTGGGCAGTGGAAATTCATTTTTAAGGGCCCAAAATATCATTCTTTAATCTAGACCGGCCCCTAGACCCTTGGGTATGTCTAAAGACCATTAAAAAGCCCCGAAAACCCTAATTTTAACTTATAAATACTCATCTTATGTTTCCAATCAAGACTCTAGCTAGAGTTAGTGATTTTTGGCCTCTATCTTCTCTAAAAACCTATTTTCTCTTTTCAAAACCCTAGGGCAGCACCTTAGCACGTTTTTTTTTACAAAATTAAAACCTCTCTTTAGCTAGTTTTAAGGCAGAAAACTTGTTTTCCAAGTTGTTTTCTAAAACCTTTTCAAAACCTTTTGTTCTTGAGTTGTGATTACTAACTATTGTTGTGTTCTTTAATTATTATTAGTACCTCAATCTAATCTTTGTGTTGTAAACACTGAGGGATCAGTTAAACAATCTCAAATTTGTGATTCTAAAGCAAGGTGGGTCTCTTTCCCATGATTTGTTACTTTGCTACATAGGATTCACATGATTCTTTGTTTGATGCTATCTTAAGTGTTCTTACCATATTTGATTGATCTTATGATCTTTTTATCCATGTTTTATTTGTTCTTGTTATATTATTTTAGTTATATGTAAAGTTTAACATGTTATTTATTTTATGTGTGTTTAGGATATTTATTTGGTTTGCTTGTGGCTATTTATTTATGTTGATGCTTTGTTTTGTTTCCTTTATGTTAGTTTAGCGTTTAGGGTTCTAACATGCTTATTTGATTTTATGTTTATATCTTTGAATAATTAAATCTGTAAAAATATAATTTTTCGAATCTATGCTAAAGGATGCGTATGCATCTTTGAGTATGCATGCACATGGTTTAACCATGCGTATGCATAGTTGAGTATGCGGACGCACCCTGAACCCATATTAGGCAAAATCTTGTTTTTATTTGTTTTAATCATTTTTCACATGTAATTTGATTCTGTTTGACTTTGTTTTAGGTTAATTATTTATGTTTAATTATTTTTCATGTTTGTTTGAATCTTTTTGCCATGTTTGTGATTTAATTGTTATCTTTTCCTTTTTAGTATATGTTTGATTGTGTTTTATTTGTTTCCTTTTATATTATGATGTGATCTTTAATATGTTGTGTGTGTTATTTCCTTAAGTGCATGATGTATTATGTTTAGGTTAAGGATTATGGCTCTCTTAATAAACTCTTTAATTAAATATGGTCTAGCAACACATAATGGAGGCCAGCCCTCAAGTCAGACAGTCTTGGGTGTCTAACACCTTCTCAAGTTGTACCCATAAAATTGGTATGAAGACCTATGCATGTAAGTGATTGGCCCAAAAGTCCTAATATGGTTCCTAGACCTAATCTAGGTGGCGACTCCATTTTTCTCCGCCATGGTTCACTTGGCCGAAGTGTACTCCCTTGCGCCCACACCCCTATTAATATATATTTATGAATTTATACCTTGTTGAAGAAACTTTGAGCTTTCGGGTTTAATGCGGAAAACAAATTTAGACTTATATATAAATTTTAGTAGTTCTCAAGTAAAATATAAAAGCCTTTTTTTTTTTTTTGGGGGGGGGGGGGGGTGCTAAAATGAAAATATCTCATAAAACATAAGGAATTATTACAAAATTTTTTGACAAGCAGCAAACTTGGCTAGTGCATGCAACCGAGTTTGCTTTCCTTTCCACAATTGTTAATAACTGTTGTGGTTGATTTATAATAAAAATGGTGTTATAGTAAACTCATGTTAAAGTAATGCAGCTAGAATCACAACATTCCACCTTTACAGATATGAAAAAAGTTGTGATTGGGAGTAATTTAACCTCCCATTCTTCCATAGATTTTTTTTTATTTTTTATTTTTACGGTTTATGAAAATACGTTGGTCTAGACTAGATTTCTAGAGCTGACTGACTAAAGAATCTGCATAAAGTAGTTGGAAAAGAATTGTTAAGTTGAGATCAACTAGGCCTGATTTGTCTCAGTGCTGTCAAGAATTAAAACTGATTGACAGTGAAAATATGTATGAAGGGAACATGTACGCATAAGAATATTGGCAAATGCATCATTTCCTTCATATCATTTTACATGCAATTTCTTTGTCATATTAGTAGTCAAGCCTCAATCATTCCTCACTAATCACCATCATACTAATTTCGATACCCCTGTCCAGTAAAGAACACTATGATTAAAGTATCATTTTGATAAAAAGCCTGTAATTGCAGAGGAATAATGCACTTTCTTGGAAGAATTCAAGGAAGCAGAATCCCTCATTGTTAAAGACCTATGCGACAGGGATACCACATTTTCTCATGGTCGGGTGCATTCAAAGTCCCACAACACGGTATAACTTTTTTTTATGTGTTGTCTAAATCAAATTTGCCTTTTTACAAAAGTTCATTTGTGGACAAAGCTTAAAAATTTAGAGGGCCTCATTTCAGACAAATTGTGATCATGCAAAAGGGAGAATCACAAAAAGGGCTTGAGACCCACCATTAAAGGACTACATTTGGAACTCTTCTTCTAAAAGATTCACAAAAGCTAGGGGATGAAAATCATACTCAACAAATGTCAGCTTCATTTTCAGGTCCCTTTATTTCTTTTCTCCCCTTTTTTTAAGTATTTGGAAAGGATTCATGTGAGTTCAAATTCATCATCCATGTGCCATACAATAGAGACTAGAAAGCAAGAAAAAGAACCATAAATATCTAATTTTATGAGGAAAAAGGGTATAATCATGTAAAGGAATGAAATTTCATTGACAAGATGAAAAAAAATCTTCCTCAGGGATAACCATTACCTCTTTTTTGCTTTGGCTACTAGAAGTCATTAAAAAAATTCAAAATCTAAGTAAGGACCAGATGAGCTATCTGAGTCAGTAGCACCCTTGTCATTGGGAGGCACTGATGACTTGAATGCGCTGTTCAAAAATGTAAGATCAATTGGTTTTGGAATTTCTGGAGGGTGAGTACTACGAATGAGAGCCCAATTAACACTTTCAAAGAAGGGATGCTGTTTGATCTCAGTGGCACCTCTTTTGAATCCTAGTCTCTTTTGTGGGTCCTTTACAAGCAGGCCCCGGATCAAATCCTTAGCTGCAAAGCTGATACTTGATCCGTCCGGAAATTTTAGTGGTTGACCAACAACATTGAATAATGTCTCGCGGTTTCCATTGCCTTTAAAGGGTGTCCTCCCATGTAGTAACTCATACAAGAAAATACCAAATGTCCACCAATCGACAGCACTCCCATGACCATCCCCTCTAATTATCTCAGGGGCTAAATATTCATGTGTTCCAACAAATGACATAGAGCGAGCGCTAGTTGGCTCTGCAATTAGTACAGGAAGTGAATCTGCATTTGTCATTCTTTCACACCTTGCCTTTGTTATTTTGGAATTGAAAAATCTAGGCTTAAAGCAAGAAGGTTGTAAGCAAGAAGGCCCCACACAAACGGGTAATTTGCAAGCTGGATCAATGCATGATGGCTGAATACAGTAAGAAGATATCCGGCATGATGGATCTACACTGGATTGAACAAGGGTGGGATTCACATAGCATCTTAAGGATAAGTCAAAATCAGAGAGCATGATGTGCCCATCCTCCCTTACCAATACATTTTCAGGCTTTAAGTCCCTGTACACCACTCCCATCATGTGTAAATACTCAAGCGCAAGAAGCACTTCAGAAGCATAAAATCTGCAAGGGCAAAAGAGAAAATCAGACAAATTTTTCTTGATTAGTGACATGGTAAATATTTGCATCCTCTTAACTCAAGTTGGAAAACTCACAAATAACCCAGAGAAACCATTTACTTTAATTTATTGAACAGTCTCTAACCACACACCTTTTGTCTTTTATAATCAGAAATTTTGAACATAAACAAGCCTAGAGTGCATGAGGATGGTGCTAAGGATGCTTGGGCAAACTAAAATTACATTATTAGCAAAGCATATTTCATTAATCTGAGTTTAGTTGATAACTATACCCTACAAATCACCAACTTTCTTAATGTCCACTAGAGTTCCATTATGAGATGCTAAATAGGAGTATAAACAACATCATCAAAGGATATTCCAGCATTGAAGTAGCCGTGGTTATTCAAGAATTCGCATTCTAATACTGAATGTGGAACTCATAACTAAGGTCAGGAGAAGTTAGATTAATGCGTACAACAAACAAGGCCCATCACTATCACAAGTACACCCATGATTTCTGCTAGCTCTCAGCAATCATTCAAGATTCATTGTCACAGCTCATACAGTCATGCATTTGTACCCCCTCTCACATATGTATGACTGTATGAGACTGAGACCCATCTGCACAAGCATATGAGAACAGAGTTGCATACAGCTGTAACACGTAATACCACCTGCATTCTTTTCCCTAATTATCGAAAACTAATGCATAAAATAGACAATTTGTTTCCCTCTCTCTTTCTAGTTCCACAAACTAGTATTTTTCAGTAGCATCTAACCTAATTAACACTGTTTCATCACAACTTAACACAAACAAAAACAATATTCATCAGATAAACAAAAAGAAACAAATGGGAATTTCAAAGTTTACGACTTACCTTGCTACCTGCTCCGCAAAATGCTTGCCCGGCTGGCGTTGCCGGAGCGTGTGAAGATCACCACCGCTGCAAAACTCCATTAACAAGCAAGAAAACTTGTCAGTCTCAAAATGAGAATAAAGGGTTGGAAGGAATGGATGGTCCAACAAACCCAATATATCCCTCTCAGTCTGAGCTCTCACAAGCTTCTTCCTCCCAGCCAACATAGCCTTATCCATAACTTTCATTGCAAACAAGCAACCCATCCCTCTTAACTCAGCCAAATACACACTCCCAATATCCCCACATCCAAGCTTCTTCAAAAGCCTGAAATTCCCTATACCCAAGTCCCCATCTTTAGCTTTTAAACACTGAATGGCATCCCATCTAATATCATTGCCTTTGTGAGGCTTTGAAGGGTGAAAACTCCTAAAGCTTGATTCATTTCCATCAAAGCTGTTAGATTTACTTGCATAACTCAAACTACTCATCTCACTTTCCTCACAGTCCACTACAGGTTCAGCATTCTTGTGAGCCTCAACAGTGCTGGCATTGCTCATGTTGCTGCTACTCACACTGATATCAGACCCAGAAACTGTACTGCTACAAAGACTGGTGCTAACACTGGCATTGAAACTAAGGTCTTGAAGGTTGCTAGTGATGGATTGGGTGCCATTATTTTCACTATTATGGACTGGTTTATCCATGCCTGAGGGAAGGAGATATAAGGAATTTTTAAGTTTTTTAAAAAGTGTTTGATGAAAGGTCTAAGAGAAGGGATTTTGTTGTGTTTAAAATGTGAGAGGATGATGAGGTCAAGGTGGGTGGGGGTGAGACCGAGGTGGTCAAAGAAGGGCGAGAGAGACGCGGGCGTGAAGAGAGCTGAGCGTAGAGACCCAAAAGGAAAGGGTGAAAAAGGGTATTCAAATTTGAAATGAGGGGATGAGAGAGTGAGAGTGAGTGAGAGAACCAATGAGTAATGAGTTGGGTTTTGAGTCCATTTCTCTCTTGCACTGTCCTAGACAATGTTACAGCTTAGAGACAAAACGCAGAAAGAGAATCAGAGAGAGAGAGAGAGAGAGTCCCTGTTTACGAGGATGACAAAAGCCTTTCAGTTTTTCTAAACGAACATGTTCAAAAGTTAAAACCCCTCCCCAGCCAATACCGTTACTTTGGGGTTTTGGATTTGTAGCTAGAATGAGGTACATCATGGTATGAGTTGTTGCCTTGTTGGGGGATAAACTATGAATATTGGCTGAAATTCCATTAAAATTTTTACAACGCTACGAGTTATTATTAGTGGGCAAAAGTTTGCCTACCCAAATAAAAATTAGTAAAAATTTATTAATTATTATAAAAATTATTGTATACATTATAGATTTGATGTTAATTCAGTTGTTGTGAAAATTATTGTTAATGTACTCGTCATTGATATGAAAGCTCGTATGTCAGATCAACAGTAAGTTTAGAATGCAAAAGTTATTACTTGGATTATAATGGTAGAGGAAAGGTTGATGGTTTCTAAGGAGAGGGTGTATTGTATGGTAGGCAGTAAGTCGTGGATTGTGGACTCCATTGGATATTCCCTAGAACCAAAATTTTAGAGCACTGGTTAAATTATTATTATTTTAGTTAAATTTGTTAAATAGAGAAATTTGGAATATTTATTGTCATTGGTTAAAGTTTACATTTTATGCCAAGAAAAATGTAAGATAATATTTTCACAACAAATTTTAGGTGGTAAGTTGTTATTAACTTTTATTAGTGGGCAAAATAATAATTTCAGTAATGAACCTATATTAGAACCAATAATAATTGAGTTATTTAAAATTTGTTATGAAATTATTGTAAAAATATTGTGAATGCCGCACTACATTTAATACCGACTAAGCATAAGTATGACCCTTTTCCCTGCAATCCATCAATTTCCAAATAAAATAAAAAATAAATAAAAACTGTCATATGTTTTTTTTTTTTTTTTTTTTAAAAAGAACTATCATATGTTAATAGCATAAACAATGTAAGGAATAGTGGGTTTCAGTTAACTCAACTGAGTTGAATAAGAGAGTTGGAGTAAAATCCTCACTTACACAAAAAATCGATTGGTGTAAAAAGTATAATTATCAGAAATAAACGTCATAGGTTGAAACTCTATAAAAAAAATAAGGGAAATGCTGACGAGTGCCCTAAGGGCACTGGTTAAAAATCTAGTTAAAGAAAGTTTTTATGGGAAAAGAAAAAAAATTAATGTTTTGACAGTTTTTTTTTTCATTTCCCATAAAAATGATGTTAAAACTTTTTTAAAATGGATTATTAACTCAACTGAGTTGAATAAGAGAGCTGGAGTACAATCCTCACTTACACAAAAAATCGATTGGTGTAAAAAGTATAATTATCAGAAATAAACGTCATAGGTTGAAACTCTATAAAAAAAATAAGGGAAATGCTAACGAGTGCTCTTGGGGCACTGGTTAAAAATCTAGTTAAAGAAAGTTTTTATGGGAAAAGAAAAAAAAATTAATGTTTTGACAGTTTTTTTTTTCATTTCCCATAAAAATGATATTAAAACTTTCCTAAAATAGATTATTAAAAAGTGTCCTAAGGACACTTGTTAGCATGACCTAAAAAATAATGCAAGGAATAATTAATATGTTGCAAACGACTGACACCAAAAATGAGTTGAACATTGCTGGATGCACATTAATTTGTACGATTTTTACCAACTCCTTTGAACTAATGAGTTTGGCTTACTTCTAGTATTTTTTAAAAAGGAATCTTTTTTTATTTTAATGAAAAATTACCACATCATCCACTAATTAAATAAAATGAAGAGATTAAAACTCACTATCACTTGTCATTATATATGACATGTCCAGTTAAGAAAAGTACGAGATAAGCCATACCCTGCACGAAACCAATGGAATAAAGAGGGGGTTAAAAAAGGTAACATAAATCTTTTAGAGCTAATAATGTTCCTAGAGTTATGTATTATCTAAATATCGTAAGGATAAATGATGCTTTGATGGAAATAAGATTACGCAGATTCCCTACGGCTAAACATAGCAAAAAGGCTGAGATGTCACACCAGCTTTGTTTATTACTTTATTTAGTTTCCATTGGTGAGAATCATCGATAATCTTATTATAATATTATTTACATGGGCTTTTTTGTTTGTGATTTGTACTGTATTTGTATGCTAAGTGGAAGTCGTGGGTTTATCCGTTTATGGATTCCATTGGATATTCCCAAGAGCGAAAATTTTAGAGGGAAGAGTTAAGAGGCCCACCTTTGGTCAATCATGGTTTTTGATGCACATTAGCTATATGGAGAAAGTTCTGAACATTTGCATTCACTCGTTAGACTGAGTAGCCAACTCTCATGACCGGAAACATTAACCCATCCATTTTTAGAAATATTTTTTTAAAAATTGAAAAAATATTAACAATTTTTTCAATTTTCAAGAAAATATTTTAAAAAATAAATGGTTTAATGTGTTCGATACACATTAACCAGACTTATAAATAATATAGGGTCATACTAACAAGTGCTTTAAGGGCATTCATTAATAATTCATTTTAGGAAAGTTTTGACATCACTTTTATGAGAAATGGAAAAAGTTGTCAAACATTAATTATTATTATTTTTTTTTCATAAAAACTTTTTTTAACTGAATTCTTAATTAGTGCCCTAAAAACATTTATTAGCATTTCCTAATAATATAATGCAAAAGTCTGACACACCTCAGTTTGCCATAAAACCAATGGTCTGACACACCAAAAATGGGTTAGATGGGTTAGACTTTTACTGTATCCGTAAGACCAGGACACTAATTTTGTACAATTTTTACCTAACCTTAAAATAAAAATGTAGGAAAAAACGTTGACATGAATGTTAGAGCTAATAACGTTGCTAGACTTGCCCATTATCTAAAAATTTTAGTAATAATAATTGATGTTTTGATGGAAAATAAGCGTATGCATATTCAGGTAAATATGGCCAAAAAGCCGAGGAAGTAAAGTAGGTCTCTAATTTAGAGGGCTGATATGCAACTTAGTTTAAGTCTGCCACTGCGATACAGTAAGGATGTGTTGAGAGTTTCAAATGTACCAGGTTAAGGTTTTTAGTGGGGAAGCATAGATATGTTACAAAACCTACCTATTCTTTTTTCTGACAGAGTGAAAAACATTACCTACTGCTTTGTATTGTAGACACAATGTTTAACCACTTGAAAAATTCTCTTTTGTTGATTTTTTTTTTCTTTCTTTTCTCTTTATTTCACTAAATTACATAGATAGAAAAAAAATCTTCAACAAGTGTCGTCCCAAATGTATTTATCTTCATTCTATTGATGATAATCACCTGTTATCTTGCTTTTTGTTGGCGGTTTTTTCCCTCATGAAGCAACTAGATATTGTATCATATTAACAGTTGTTTGCAGGTGTCAAATTTCAAATCGCACCTCATGTTGGTGTTTCTTTTTTAAGAGATTACATTGACAATGCTTAGAGGTGGATCTTTCTTGTCTACGAAGATCCCAAATCAAACCTTGAAGTACAATCAAAGAACTGAAGAAGAAACATCACCTAATCTTCAGCAATATAAATGTGATATCCAAAACATGTCCTTCACCTAATCGCATTCAACATGAAGATGCCAGAGCTAGTTGCTGCATTCTTTCTCTTCCTAGCATTGCATTTAATGCTCACCGGTAATTCCATAACACAAAAATTTGCTTGTTCATTGATTCATTGAATTCACCACATTGAGGTAATATGCTAATGTTAATGACTCAATCCAAGAATCAGTCTGCCAATATTGTGTGAATGAATTTCTATCAAGTTTAAAAGGGTGTGCTTTTGTTTCCATGTGCCATGTAATTTCAATGAGTCATTGTTCCTAAACATTTTTTTGTGTACTAGAACCATGTTAATGTAATTGAAAACCATATTGCAGGGAGTGCAGCAGCAACTCAAGTTACACTTTATGTGCATAACAAATGCCCCTTTCCTATATGGCCTGCAACAGCCCCTAATGCTGGCAATCCTGTCATAGCTGATGGTGGATTCTATCTTCCCTCAGGCCAGACACAACGTATTTACGCCCCATTGACATGGAATGGCCGGATTTGGGCCAGAACAGGCTGCAAATTCAATTCCAATTGGAATCCCGCCTGTGAAACTGGTGACTGTGATGGAAGACTAGCATGCAATGGACTTATAGGCACACCCCCAGTCACACTAGTGCAAGTTGCACTTCAAGAAGATCAAAGCAAGCCAAGTTTTTATGATGTGAGCTTGGTTGATGGCTATAACATCCCCGTTGCAGTCACAACAAGGCAAACATCACAAAAATGTACCATTAGAGGGTGCTTGAAAAATGTGAACAAGTTGTGCCCACAAGAGCTTGAGGTCTTAAATAAAAAGGGCGAAGTGGTGGCGTGCAAAAGTGCTTGCTTGGCTTTTGGTGATGACAATTTTTGTTGTACGAATGAGTTTGGGACCCCAGAAAAGTGCAAGCCTACTGTCTACTCAAAAATCTTTAAGGATGCATGTCCTTGTTACTATAGCTATGCTTTTGACACACCCCCACCATTGGTAAACTGTGCCTCGAGAGAGTATGTGATAACATTCTGTCCTTCAGGTTGGGGTGATGCATACACATCCATATAGAGTTTTACATAACTTATATCTCTATGATTGTCTAATTTCAAATTTGATTAGAAGCTGATGCTTGTTATGCAAGGCCTTGTTATTTAATAAAATAAATTGTACCGAGGCTTGGCTGATGTATCATGAGCTCAAGGCCAAAAACTCAAACTATATATATGTTTTGAAACCTTACTTGCTCTATTGAAAATTAATGTCAAGAAAGTAATTATACCCATTGTCTGAAATTTATTTATATCATGATAGCTTTGACAATGACTATAAAAATTTGCACTTTTACTCAAATTTTATATATAATATAAATATACATGTATTTGAATTTGAAAAGGTAAAAATAATAAATAAATAAATAAAAGACATAATGCCCATTTGTAAACTTATGCATTGATTGAGGCTTTTTTTTTTCAGATTAAAAAATTGATTGAGGCCAATTAAAGCTTTTCAAAATTTTTTTTTTGAGAATGAAAACTTTTCAAATTTAGTGCCACTCAAGAATCGGTACTTCAAAAAAAGAAAATCTAAACAAGAGACAAAAAGCTCGTGTGCACAACCTGTATGAGTTTATGAAAGATAAATACCAAAACATTTAGTGACCACAAATAGCCTGTGTGCACAAAACATTTCATGACCAAAATATTTACTATGTATCGATTGCAAAGTAGCAAAAGATGTTCCAAATGTGACGTCAAACTAAATTTGCGCAAGATGGCAAGCAACCTTGTTTGATTTATGATGAACAGTTTTTTATTTTTTTTTTAAATTTCGAAATAGAACACAATAAAGGAAAGTTAAATTCAATTTATGGTGTCCTAGGTTTTTGAATGTTTGTAGGGCACATAATCATGCCCCCAAGCCAAGTTCTTATGAAACCCAAATTAAAGAGCGATCAATAAGAGTAAACCCATAGGTTGAAACTATCTCTAAAAAAAAAAAAAAAAACCTAAAGAAGACTATTCATATATGGCTAAACCATACCTTGCATCTTTAAAGTTTAGCCCAAGTTTGTGGGTCGTAATTAGCTCAATTGGTAAAATTTTTTGTTGTCAAATAAGAGATCTAGAAATCAAATCTAGTATATATAAAAAATCAGTTGATGTCTCGACTTGATGAAGCGAATGCTATATGTTGAAAAATAATAATACTAATAATTCTTCAATAATTATAATAACTCGTTGCAGACCCACGCAATGCGTGTAAATATATAATTATTTTGTAATATGATATAATTCATAATTTATTGAAGATAGTTTTCTCCTAAAAAATTGAACTATTTCTAAAAGTATTTTCCAACTCTCTATCTCTACAAATATATCATTATATATATATATATATTTTTTTTTTTTTCCTTTTTCTTTATAGATATGATATTTGTAACCCAATAATGGAGGGACATGCCAACACAACATTAGATTTCCTATTTTTCTTCCCATGATGAGATTGTATCATATTTTAATTCTTCTAAATTTTGAGGTGCAACCTTCATACTAGTTGCTAAATCCTTAATTCCTAAAAGTGATGTCTAATTAGTTGCCAACAGAAAAGAATAAGACCACAAAAAAAAGAAAGTAAAGTGAAGTTTTATAGGTTAGAATCATAATGTACAAAAACTTATTTACAATAAGGTAAATAAATAAAATACATATTAAACAAACCTTATTTCAGCAAAATGATCAAATTTAATAGACCCTCACTTAAATCAATTTCTATCAAAAACCAAATTGTCAAATTGTAATATGCCATTGATTCCACCCATGTCCACTATAGACATTTATCAATGTGTCCATGTACAAATCACTCAATTGTCATTGTTCTGAATTCCCACAAAAAATCAAAATAGTGCGTATACGAATTGTAAGTAAGTGAGTAACTTGTATTGCCATAACATGGTCAAAGTTGATGGAAAACTTGCTAAACTCGGCCAATTGTTCATGCCTCGGAGAAGATGTTTATCAGCATTCTAGGTTATAAATTTCAAATGGCTACGGGAAGTTATTAGATTGTATCAGTTGCTATCCCCCAAAAATAGCAATTGCTTCTACTTTCATTAGAACACATTAGCTTTATCATATTGTGTTTAATAAGGAAAGAAATAGTAAAATCCAAAAGAAATAGTATTGTTAAGTTTTGTCTAAAACTCATGTACATAGTATTCTACATATTCAAGAAGAGAAAATTCTAAAAAGAAAATCAAGTTGTTGAAAAAATAGCATAATTCAAAATCCAAAACTAAAAACCCAATTATTGTTCATGTACACAATATCAAAGATAGGTATTCAAAAATCAAGAACCAATTAGTTTTTCTATCCACACAAGAATTAGCATAAAGCTAGGTACTAATGGAATTTAAAAATAATTCAGTTCTTTGAATTTCCTCACTTCTAAAATACCAAAAAATTTCTCATAAGCTAAACAATCCCCAAAATTATTCGTCAACCAAACAGGCCAACTAAGGTCCCAAAAACAAAAATCCTAGCCACAACACAACAGTCTACTTAAGCTGATGTACTTTGAAGAATTAGAATTTTCTTTAAAAATTTAAGATAAAAAAATTTAAACTGTTACATCCCATGTGGCGTACACAAAAAAAATTTAAGATTCAAACTCTACTCTCTTTTCTCTTCCATTTTCCCACAATTTTTGGGACACCAAACAGTCAAATTAAACAATAAAACAAATTATTGTTATAAGGAAATGAAAATCTATTATAGCTGATGTGTATTGAACCATAAAAAGTAAATTATCAAGCACCACCCAAGAAAAGCAACAAATTCATTCCTCTTTCCTTCAAAAGGTTCTAATAAAAAAATGGTTACCAATTGATTAGTATGACCTTCAATAGATTAAAAAGTCTCTAGTGTCAGCGAGCCTTGATCATTGACATCTGTCAAGGAATTGACAAATGAAACAAAGATAAAAATGAAATTTAGTTCAGCATATAAGACGACTAGAAAAAGAGAAAAATAGCAATTTCTCTTTGATGAAAATGAATAACACTCTTACTATAAAACAAAGACCAAAATAAAAACATCACATTGAAGTTAATTATCATACCTTATAGCAAACATATTGAGAGTAACATTCCTACAATCTAAAGAAGGGCAACCATAAATAAAAAAAGAAAAAAAAATAGCAGAACTAATTTTGAGAAAGAAAAAAAAAACATTTTAGTGAGATAGGAATAAATAAAAAAAGAATAAGAATAATACAAATAGCAAAACTCATTTTGAGTTTATACCCTTTGGACTTGGGCTATTAATGTTCACCTCTCATTTACTTTAGTTTCGTTTGTAAGCTCTAGAGTCACTATCTGTCTCTTGCACTCATTTGATTGGGCTTTGGTAGACAGACTTGAGCCATGACCGAAAGAACAGAAAAAACACTCAAAAAACTATCACATTGAAGGCCATACCAATCAATTTGTAAAGAGAGAACAATTGAAAATTTATAGAAAAAAAAAAGGAGAGGTGAGGAGGTTGCAATCTATCGGTGACTATAAGAATTTCATATAATAACGGCATCTCAAGTGTCTGGGTTAATAGAGAGACACATGATAGATTTGGAGATAAAGTATCAGTGACTTTAAGAATTCCATATAATAGTGGTGTCTCAAGAGTCTGGGTTAATGGAGAGACACACGATAGATTTGGAGATAAAGTAACATCTAAATTTATGAAGAGACTCAATAAATGACAATCAATAAAACAAAAAATAAAAAAGAAAGAAAGAAAATAAATGATGACATGGCACTGATGTCGCTTAACTGAAACATAACAATAATAATATATATAAATATAGATGAGGTAGGGAGATTTGCCTCTATGGAACCATGTCCACCAAAATAAACTCATCTTTCTTAGTAAAGAATTCTTGGAGAAATTACAACATAAAATAAATGGATTATAGGTGAATTCCGATTTTTTTTTTCTTTCTTCTTCTTCTTTTTTTCCAAACCATTCTCTTTGAATATTTATTTATTTATTTTATTTATATCTTGTTTTCTTGATTTTGGCCAATCTATGTCCCCTTATTGTGGAAGAGAGGGAGGTGAGTCAAGCCATATGTTGTTGGGGAACTCTACATGGGTCTTACCACGTGATCCATCCATAAACCTAGACCCTAAGCCTAAGGTCCTTGTCAACCTTCCTATGTAATCAAAGGGCTTCAAAGCAACAAACAAGGGATTGAGCTTTAGCCTTTAGTCTCATGAAAAAGAGTAGAGAATACCATTAAGTTACAAATCTTTTAGCGTATTGATATCGATTTTAATATGGCAATGACATGGATTAAATTTAACATTAGAATAATAGAATGACAATAAGTTAAACAAATATAGAGAAAAAGTTGTAACTTTGTAAATTTGAAAGAAAAAAAAAAATTAGAACAGATTTCGGGAATAAGAAGTAAATGATTTTGTAGCCTATATGCTTATATTTTATGCATAATTTTGTGTCAATAAGATATTATTTATTATATGATCTACAAATTTATATTTTATGCATAATTTTAAACTACAAAAACTTACAATTTAAACAATTTATTGATAATATAGCTATTGATCTTTAATTTTCTAGAAATTTTGCAAACATGAGGAATATAAGAAGAAAATGTAATCCAATGGTGGATTTATCAAAATTTATTTCCAATAAAAAGACATTGAGTAAGGTTAGACTACAACTAATTTTGTAGCTAAATTTTGTTTTTTTGTTTTTTTTTACTCCTACATAGATCACAAAAGAATGGCATAGCCATAATTTAATGATTTTAAAAATTTTTTTTTTATGGAATTTTAAATTGGCCGAACGGCCAAAAATAGGACTCAATATATGTCCACTACATTGGACGAGACACGGTCATGTTGGGCCCATCTCCAGTCCAGTACATACAAAGCATTAAAATTTGAAGCTTAGCCCCATAAAAAATTGGACTCAAAAGTCAGATTGAGCTTGTGTCGATCTAGCCCAAACTGTAGCCCTTAACATTTTGAAACCTGAACTGTAGGATGAAACCAAAATCTTCAGTCTTCAGCTCCTAAATCCAAGCATCTCTTTTCTCCTGTATTCACACACAGGCACATATGAACATGTTTGTGTACTTTTTTAGCTTTTAAGGTTGAATTTTTATTGTTTTAGATTTGAAGTGGGTTACAATCAACTATCAAGTGATGAGAGAAAAATCACTGCAACAATATGATTGGATACATGTGCATTAGCTAACTGGAGAAAGTTTTGAATATCTGCATTCACTCGTTGGACAAAGTAGTCAACTTATTCATCACCTTCAATGTGCAATCCATTATTGCCAAAAAAAAAAAAAAATACCATGCATTGTAAATTATAATATAAGAGCACTCATATTAGCTGGCGTATAATAGAAAAACGTGTAACATTTACATTGCACTATTCATTTTATTTTATTTTATTTTTTTTTTATTTCTTTATGTTGTGTGTGAAGAAAGAGAAATAATTAAAAAATTAATATTTTAATGAAATTTATATAGTATGAAATAGATAATTTAAGGTGTGGTGTTTTGAAAAGTAAATATGTAAAATAAAAAAATTAGATTCTTAGAACTGATGAATATTCTAACACAAATTCTGACATACTTCAGTTAGCCCCAAAAAAAAAAAAAATTTCAAAGATCTGGCCGGCTCATCAAAAATGGGTTTAACTTTACTGTATGATGACATTAATTTTACTGTAGGATGACATTAATTTTGTATGCCTAAGCCTTAAAGAAAAAGGAAGTAAAGACGATAACATGAATGTTAGAGCTAATAATGTTGATAGACTAATTAGTAATAATAATATTAGCTGATGCTTTGGTAAAAAAAAAAAAGCTTTTGCATATTCAGGTAAATATATGGCAAAAAAAAAAAAAAAACTGAGAAGTTCTGTTAGCGATAATGAGAATGAGAAAGTAGAGTTGGTCTCAAATATTATTCAGAATTTCATTTTTTTTGATAGTGAAAAACATTACCTGCTGCTTTGTAAAGTTGATAAACTGTTGAACTTGAACCACGTAAAAGATTCTCTTTTTTTGATTTCCCTCTCTATTTTACTAAATTACATAGATCAAAAATCTTCAACAAGTGTTGCGCGAAATGTATTTATTTTCATTCTATACATAATAATCACCTATGCTATTGCTTTTTGTTAGTGCTTTTCAGAATCATATTAACAGTAGTTTGCAGGTGTCAAACTCTAAATGGCACCCTCTGTTGGTGGTTCAGTTCTAAGAGATGACAATACTTAAAGAGGCCAACATAATCATGTCTCTTTCTTGTCTACAAGGATCCCACGTCAAACCTTAAAGTATAATCAAAGAAGAAACTTCACCTAATCTTCAACTACATAAATGCGATATCCAAACCATGTTTTTCACACAATCGCATCCAACATGAAGCTGCTTGATCAACTAGTTACTGCATTCTTTCTCTTCCTAGCATCGCATTTGTTGCTGACTGGTAATTTCATATCACGAACTTTTGCTTATTCATTGAATTCATCACATTGAGGTAATATGCCAATGTTAATGACTCAATCCAAGTATCAATCTGCCAATTTTGTGTGGTTGAATTTCTATGAAGTTTAAAAGGGTGTGCATTTTTTGTTTCTATTTGCCTTGTAATTTCAATGACTTATGGTTCTTAACTAGAGTTGACAATGTCGACGTAATTGAAAACCATATTGCAGGGAGTGTAGCCACAAATCAAGTTACACTTTATGTGCACAACAAATGTCTCTTTCCTATATGGCCTGTATTAAGAATGCAAAGAAGTGTTGCATACCTCAAGCCACACAGCTAGCTAGTGGTGTAGCTGGTACTGATGAAGGATGCACTAGCTCAGCCACAAGAGCAGCAGTCAATGCAGCATTTGCTGATGAGGTGCGCACTGATCAGACCACCAAGCTTGCATCAAAGGACATGATTAACTCAGCAGTCTTGGAAATGCTTGAGTCCATGCCACATCATGAGTTCTTCATCCAGGAACATTGAGGAAGTTAGTTCCACAAATCTAGGAGTTAGTTACTTAGGCTTGCCACGTGTACAGCCTCCAGAAAGTTCAAATAACTACTTTTGGCGCCAATAGTAGAGTTAGTTATTTTTTTGGTGTATATAAACAGAGTAAGGTGTAGATGTTTATTCATTCAGTTCATTTCATTGTAATTCATTTTCAATCAATGAAATTCTCCCAATTCTATTTAGTCTCTCTGTTTTTTACATGGTATCAGAGCCCTAGCATGTGCTAGCTTCGCTTCTCGTTACAAAATTTTCTTGCTTACCAAACAGAGATTACTTCAAGAGTTTTCTTGAATTCTGATTTGCAAGGTCTCAATTCATCTCTGTTGATATTGAATCTTGTTTTTCGTTTCCATTTCCAATTTCATTAGAAGTTCCATTCAAGCTTCGTGAAAAACATCAATGGCTTCTGCTGAAGGAAGTGACTCTGATCCTACGCACAATCAATCCACACAACAAGTTCCTCAGTCTAACACAGAGATCAATTCTCCCAATCGTTTTTTCCTTAGTGCAAGTGAGAATCCTGGAAATATCTTAGTCACTCAACCACTCTTGGGAATGAGGAACTATCAATCTTGGTCTAGGGCTATGGTTCTAGCATTGACTGCCAAGAAAAAGATAGGATTCGTGAATGGCAAGATTGCAAAGCCTGAAGATGATTCTCCTCTGTATGAAGATTGGGAAAGTTGTAACACAATGGTGCTTTCGTTGATGTTTCAAGTAGTATCATGTACTGTGAGACTGTGAGGGAGATGTGGCTTGAGTTACAGCGTGTGTTTTCACAAGGAAATGGACCAAAGGTTTATAATCTTCAGCAAGAGATTTCACAGATAACTCAGGGGCAATTATCAGTGACTAAGTATTACTCTAAATTCAAGAAGCTTTGGGATCAATTGATTCATTATGAACCTTTACCAGCCTGTACTTGTGGAGCAATGAAAATTCTGAGCATTGCACATGAGAAATCCTATGTGATGAGGTTCTTGATGGGGCTTAGTGAGAGTTTTGAGACAGTGAGGAGTCACATTCTCATGCTTGAGCCATTTCCTTCAATGAGCAAGGTATATGCTCTGGTTCTCCAAGAAGAATCTCACAAAGGTATTGGCTATGGCTCTACCTTCACACCTAGGCCTGATTCAGTGGCAATGTATGCCAATACCAGGGGATATTCAGGCAATAAAGGTGGCCTTAAGAAGGAGAGACCTTTGTGTACTCATTGTAACATGCTTGGACAAACTGTGGACAAGTGTTACAAGCTCCACTGGTATCCACCAGGTTACAAGCACAAAGGGAAGCCTAATTCCAATGCTAACCAAGTTTCATATCCTCAAGGTCAAGCTGTTGAGGTTCCTTCTAATGCATCTGTTCAGTGTCCTATTTCTAAGGCACAGTGTGAGCAATTACTTACTCTTTTCAATTTTGGAACTGATCAAGGTGCTAATCACCATGTTGCAAGTGTTAGTACAAGTGCTGCTGTCTCTAGCATGCTTTCTGGAGCTACTGGTGTGCCTGCTGCAACTGGTGTGCCTTTTACATCTATGACATCTTCAGACTATGCTCAATCTACCTTTGTTGACACCATATCAGGTATCAATTCATTGCTTCATTTTTCCCCTTCCTTGAAGCATTCAATTTTTTCTGCTAAAGTAGTTGATAGAGAAGTCTTTTGTGCCACTGATTGGGTCATAGACACAGGGGCTACAGATCATATGGTCCATTCCATTGCATATTTCACCACTATCACTACTACTCTAAACACCTTTGTCAATTTACCTAATGGGGAAGTTGCTTCTGTTACTCATGTTGGCATTGTGAAAATATCAGAACATCTTATACTTCACAATGTTCTTTGTGTCCCATCTTTTAGTTTCAATCTCATTTCTGTCAGTCAGTTAGTTAAGTCCACTGCTTGTTGCCTTATTTTCTTTGGACATTCATGCTTTATCCAGGACCTTGCTCATTGGAGCACACTTGGTCTGGGTAGAGAAAGCAACGGACTTTACTTGCTGGACAAGAGCTACACTTCTACACCTGCTATTGCTGCTTCTGTACATAGTCCTCAGGTTCACATCTGGCACTCCAGATTGGGTCACTTGTCTAATGCCAAATTGGCTTCAATAAAACCAAGTGATATACCTAGTTTCATTTCTGTTGAGAACTTTGATTGTAATATTTGCCCACTTGCAAAACAAAAACGTTTACCCTTTAATAAAAGCTCTCATTTGTCTAAATCTTGCTTTGAGTTGATTCATTGTGATTTGTGGGGACCTTTCTCGGTTTCTACCATTGATCATTGCAAGTATTTTTTAACCATTGTTGATGACTATTCTAGGTCCACTTGGGTTTATCTGTTAAAGCATAAGTCTCTAACACAATCTGTTTTAGAACAATTTTGCACTATGGTGGAAACCCAATTTTGTAAGAAAATTAAAACTTTAAGGTCTGACAATGGGACTGAATTCATCATGAAAGATTTTTTTTGCAAAAAAAGGCATCTTGCATCATTTAAATTGTGTTGAAACCCCTCAACAAAATGCTATTGTTGAGAGGAAGCACCAACACATCTTGAATGTGGCAAGAGCTCTCATGTTTCAATCCCACTTACCTTTGCATTTGTGGGGTCATGCTATACTAGCTGCTGTGTACTTAATCAACAGAATCCCTTCATCTGTTTTGTCAAATCAGATTCCTTATGAAGTTTTATTTGGGCATCCACCTAGCTATGCACATCTAAAAGTGTTTGGTTGCTTATGTTTTGCTTCCACTCTTTCAAATCATAGGTCTAAATTTGCCCCTAGAGCTGTTAAGTGTGTCTTCTTGGGATATCCTTTTGGGGTTAAAGGATATAAAGTTCTTGATTTGTCTAATAACAAGGTGTTCCTCTCTAGGGATGTGGTTTTCCATGAAAATTCTTTCCCTTTTGCTTCTATTTCACCTCATATTGCAGATCCTTTCCTATCTTCTGATGTGGGAGCTTCTTGTTCAGCTGGTGTTGTTGATTTTGTTACTCCTGTCAGCATTTTTGAACCATCTTCCATGGATTTTACTGATCCACCTTCTTCTTCTCATTAGCATGTTCCAATTGTTTTACCTTCTGATCCTATTTCTTCTTCTAGTCCTATACAGATGTGTCATTTTGGTCCAGTGCCTTCTTCATCACCACTAGTTGCTTCAGTGCCTCCAAGGAAGTCCACTAGGGATGTCAGACCTCCTGATTATTTGCAGGACTATACTTGTACTGCTATTGCACCTGGTGCTCCTTATGCTCTTGATCAATGTCTTACATATTCTCATTTGGAGCCATGCTACCATTCTTATTTGCTGGCAGTTAGTTCTGGTCCTAAAGAGCCTACCAATTTTTCCCAAGCTGTTCAAGATCCACTTTGGAGGGCTGCCATGGACAAAGAAATCCAGGCCCTTGAACAGAATCATACTTGGAATGTGACTACCTTGCCTCTTGGTAAGCTACCCATTGGCTGCAAATGGGTTTATAAAGTTAAGCTTAAACCTGATGGTAGTGTTGAAAGGTTCAAAGCTAGGCTGGTTGCTATGGGGTATACTCAAAGGGAAGGTCTTGATTTCCTTGAAACCTTCTCTCCTGTTGCTAAAACAGTTTTAGTGAGGGTCTTGCTTGCTCTTGCTGCTGCCAAGCAATGGCCTTTGCACCAATTGGACATCAACAATGCCTTTTTGCATGGAGATTTGGATGAAGAGATCTATATGACATTGCCACCTGGTTTTCACAGTTTGGGGGAGTGTGTTTCAGCCTCTTCTATTGCTCCTAAGGTGTGTAAATTAGTTAAATCCCTTTATGGGTTGAGACAAGCTTCAAGGCAATGGTACACTAAGCTGTCAACAACAATAAAGGAGCTTGGTTTTGTTCAATCTCAGGCTGATCACTCCTTATTTGTGCACAGCAAAGGGTCCATGTTCACTGCTCTATTGGTCTATGTTGATGATATGGTGATCACTGGCAATGATCATGCTTGTGTTGTCTCTCTCAAGTCTATTTTAGACCAAAAGTTTGGTATTAAGGATTTGGGATCACTCAAGTATTTCTTGGGTTTAGAAATTACAAGAAACAAGAGTGGGATCAGCTTAACATAGAGAAAGTATGCCTTGGAAGTCCTTGAAGAAACTGGTATGACAGGGTGTAAACCAGTCCAAACCCCAATGGAACAGCAATTGAAGTTGTCTAAAGGCAGTGGGGACTTACTTACCAATCCAGGACAGTATAGAAGGCTTATTGGGAAGCTTATGTACTTGACTTTGAGCAGGCCGGACATCACATATGCAGTTCATAGACTCAGCCAGTTCTTGGCACAACCTAGAGCACCACATATGAAAGCAGCCTCTAGAATACTTCAATACATAAAAGGAACACCTGGTCAAGATGTTTTCTTCCCCACTGAATCTGATCTACACCTAAAGGCATACTTTGATGCTGATTGGGCAGGGTGCCCTGACACAAGAAAGTCTCTAACAGGCTATTGTGTATTTCTTGGTGATGCCTTAGTGTCTTGGAGGTCTAAGAAGCAAAGCATAGTGTCTAGGTCCAGTGCAGAAGCTGAATATAGAGCTATGGCTAACACCACCTATGAATTGACTTGAATTTTGCATCTGCTACAAGATTTACATGTCAAACATGATAAGCCTGTGCTGATGTACTGTGACAACCAAGCAGCAATTCATATAGCAGCAAATCCAGTGTTCCATGAGAGGTCGAAACACATAGAAGTTGACTGCCATATTGTAAGGAATAAGATCCTTGATGGTGCACTTAAAACCTTCCATGTTTCAACTAAGAATTAGTTGGTAGATGTATTTACCAAGGCCTTGGGAGTGGAAAGTTTTTTAAGGCTGATTAGAAGACTAGGTGTCATTAATATTTTTGCTTCTCAAGTGGAATATCCTCATACTGGTATGGAAGATCAAAAGGCAAGAGCTGTACTCTTGAGGGGGAGTATTAAGAATGCAAAGAAGTGTTGCATACCTCAAGCCACACAGCTAGCTAGTGGTGTAGCTGGTATTGATGAAGGATGCACTAGCTCAGCCACAAGAGCAGCAGTCAATACAGCATTTGCTGATGAGGTGCGCACTGATCAGACCACTAAGCTTGCATCAAAGGACATGATTAACTCAGCAGTCTTGGAAATGCTTGAGTCCATGCCACATCATGAGTTTTTCATCCAGGAACATTGAGGAAGTTAGTTCCACAAATCTAGGAGTTAGTTACTTAGGCTTGCCACGTGTACAGCCTCTAAAAAGTTCAAATAACTACTTTTGGCGCCAATAGTAGAGTTAGTTATTTTTTCGATGTATATAAACAGAGTAAGGTGTAGATGTTTATTCATTCAGTTCATTTCATTGTAATTCATTCTCAATCAATGAAATTCTCCCAATTCTATTTAGTCTCTCTGTTTTTTACAGCCTGCAACAGCACCAAATACTGGCTATCCAGTGATAGCTGATGGTGGCTTCTATCTTCCTTCAGGCCAAACTGAACGTATTTACGCCCCATTGACATGGAGTGGCCAGATTTGGGCCAGAACGGGTTGCAAATTCAATTCCAATCAGATTCCTGCCTGTGAAACTGGTGACTGTGATAGAAAACTAGCATGCAATGGACTTATAGGCAAACCCCCAGTCACGCTAGTGCAAATTGCACTACAGGAAGATCAAAGCAAGTCAAGTTTTTATGATGTGAGCTTGGTTGATGGCTACAACATCCCTGTTTTAGTCACAGTAAGGCAAACACCAGAACTATGTACCATTAGAGGGTGCTTGCAAAATGTGAATGACTTCTGCCCACAAGAGCTACAAGTTTTAAATGAAAAGGGGGAAGTGGTGGCCTGCAAAAGTGCTTGCTTGGCATTTGATAAAGACATCTTTTGCTGTAGGAATGCATATGGGACCCCAGAAAAGTGCCAGCCTAGCGTCTACTCAAAAATCTTTAAGGATGCTTGTCCTTGTTACTATAGTTATGCTTTTGACACACCCCCACCATTGGTAAACTGTGCCTTTAGAGAGTATGTGATAACATTCTGTCCTTCAGGGTGGGGAAATGCATACACATCCATATAGGGTGACAGGGTGTTACATAACGTACATCTCTATGAGTGTCTAATTTCAAATTTGATTAGAAGCTGATGCTTGTTATGCAAAGCTTTGTTATTTAATACAATAAATTGTATTGAGGTTTGGCTGCAGAACTTCCTTATGCATCATGAGCTCAAGAACAAAAACTCAAACTATATATATGTTTTGATCATCCCATTTTATAATAATTGGAAATAGCTAGGGTCATTTATCTTGAGTTTATGTGATAGAGGTTTTTATTTATTTTTAAGAGAGAGTTTCAATTTACAGCGCCCGCTTTCTTGATAATAACTTTTTATTATAATACCAAAACACCAATCACTTTTTTGGTATAGGCGAGGATTGAACCCCAGATTTTTTATTCAACCATCAGAGACTTTACCAATTGAGCTAACCACCAATCACTTTTTTGGTATAGGCGAGGATTGAACCCCAGATTTTTTATTCAACCATCAGAGACTTTACCAATTGAGCTAACTGGAACCCACTATGTGATAGAGGTTTGCTTAGTACATTGATTCAAATACTCCATTTTATCTTAGTAGCCTTATTCATTCTTATGAAAAATAATGTCAAGAAAATAATTACACATTGTCTGACATTTATTTATATCATGATAGCTTTGACAATGTTGTGCTTTATTATTGACTTATAGTAGATTTGTATCACAAAATATTGTCTACCTTGATACCCACTTCAATTCAAAGACAAACTAGTGGGCGCACACTACATATTGTGAAAATACATATGTACATATATCAGTACATGCCTTGAGTTTGCAAAACTAGAATATATGTATTTCTATTCTATATATGTTTGCAAAACTAGAACATTTGTATTTCTATTCTAATTGATGGTTTCTATTATTTGAAAAGACAACAAGAGATGTTAAGAGTACAAAATGAGCATTGTAGCACTTTTGATGTAGAGCTTTTGACCGAAGAGGAGATATCTATGATGGTTCTTAAGCCAAGATCTGGCTACATAAAGGGACTTGGCATGAGGCCTTCCTCATCTCTTGGGACTTCTGCCTCATCTTCCTCAACTCAATATATTTAATTGAAGGGATAAAACCCTTTTTCGTCCCTATATTTTCACACGATTCTCACTTTGGTCCCTAACTTTTTTTTTCACCGCTTTTAGTCTCTATCCTGAAAAATGCGTCTCGTTTTAGTCCCTGACGTTACATCAGAGACGGAAATTGCATAGCTGGCAAACGAAAAAAATTAAAAATATTAAAATGATACACCCTGTGTCCATGTGGCTTTCCACGTCAGCCTCAAAATTAAAAAATTAATTTATTAATTCTAACTAAATAAAAAAATTAAAAACTCTCATAAAAAAAAAAAAAAAATTTAAAACTAAACCCAGCATGAACAACAAGAACAACAAAACCCAGCAAGAACGAAACCCAGAAATAAAAACTAAACCCAGCAAAAACAAGATCAACAAAACACAAACCCAGCAAATTTAAAACCCAAAAAATTAAATTCAAACCCCCACACCATGAAAACATCAAACACAAAAATCAAATCCAGATTTTCGGCCCCCAAACTCAAAACTCAAAACCCAAATTTTCTTATACTTTATGAGAAACCAAACACAAACCTCAGATCCAAACCTTAGAGTTGAAACCAAACCACCCCCAACCTCAGATTCAAAACTATCAAACCCAAACGAAATCAACCTCACCTGACAACAAAACCATCTCCTCTCTTAGCCGACGCTGCTTTCTTCTTGCTCGTGTTTACCTGGGATGTGGGTTTGCATGGAGGTGCTTTCATGGTGGAGATCGTGGGTCTTGGGTTTTGGGTCTTTGGCCATGGAAATTGTTTTGTAGTTCTGTGGGTTTGGGTTTGGGTTTGGGTTTCTTGCTCATTCTCTGTACAAAACTCATCGAAGAAGAAGAATCGTAGCGTTGTTGTTGTTCTTGTTCTTGTTCTTCGTCTTCGTCTTCGTGAAGCTTTCTCTGGCTTTGCGTTCTTCGCCGCCTCTCGCGCTATATCGCTTCAAGATCACGAGGAAGAACCAGTCCTCGCTACTGTTCTCGCGATCACTTCAAGACCTCGAGGAAGAACCAGTCTTCTCTGGTGGTGACTCGCGACGCTGTCTCCTCCCACTCCGCCTGTATCGGGTATGGTGGATTCCGGAGTGTGGGTGTGATGTAGCCGTGGGTATGGTGGATTTCAGAGTGTTTTGTGGTGTGGGAGTTTGAATATGGGTTTGAATTTAATTTTTTGGGTTTTAAATTTGCTGTGTTTGCGTTTTGTTGATCTTTTTTTTGCTGGGTTTTAAATTTGTTGGGTTTAGTTTGTTCTTGCTGGGTTTTGTTGTTCTTGTTGTTCTTGCTGGGTTTAGTTAAATTTGTTTTTGATTTTTTTTTATGAGAGTTTTTAATTTTTTTATTTAGTTAGAATTAATAAATTAATTTTTTAATTTAGAGGCTGACGTGGAAAGCCACATGGACACAGGGTGTATAATTTTAATATTTTTAATTTTTTCCATTTGCTAGCTGTGCAATTTCCGTCTCTGATGTAACGTCAGGGACTAAAACGGGACACGTTTTTCAGGATAGGGACTAAAAGCAGTGAAAAAAAAAGTTAGAGACCAAAGTGAGAATCGTGTGAAAATGTAGGGACAAAAAAGGGTTTTATCCTTTAATTGAAAGCTCAAATTAGTTTGAAAACACTAAAACTTGTTCAGACCCCAATTTTAAAATTATAGTTAGATTGCTTTTACTTTAACTTAACAAAGTGTGGAACAAGAGTAAATATGCGTAATAAACCTGTAACACTACTCTAAGCCATATCCAACCACAATGAACAATAAATGAAAAGCTTAAAGAGTAGGGAAGAGAGATGCAAACATAAGATAACATTAAGACTTGTTATCGAAGAATTCAATGAAAAATCTCTCCGCGACCCTCCAAGTCGAAATCGATCCACAAGTGAATAAAGTTGGAGTACATGAATAACAAAAGACCCTCCAAGCCTAGTCTACCCTATGTACTTGAGCCCTTCAAGCTCCTACTACCAACAAACTTCTCGGAATCATATCTTTACTAGCTTTTCGAATTCCGCAATTCAGCCCAATTGCATTTGTCACTTAATGGCTCCTTCCAATGCTTCCCTAAGGCACCAAAACTTGACTCAACACTCAGATTAGGTGTGGTAAGTGTTTGGGTTAAGAATCTCTCAAGGATGTAGAGATAGAGAGGTAAGGGTAGAGGAAAATCAAGAGAAAATGTGTAGATAATTGTGGGTATAACAATCTCTAACTCTCAAGTGTTTTTGCTAGGATTTTCTCTTTAAAAAACACTCTTTACATTTCGTGAGTAATGAGGGTATTTATAGTGTGGGTAAAGAATTTGGTAAAACACATTTTCTTTTTGCCAAACAGAGAGTTTCATAGGTATCTTGTGAGATGGCCTTTCTCGCGAAGTACTTGTGAATTTGACAGCCTGGCATAACTCTTTAGCTTCTAGTCATATGCTTCACACATGGCCTTTTGCGGGTTACTCTTTTCGCTAGCTTCTCGCGAGTTAGTCGCGAACTTTATTGATCTTTTTTTGACACTTAATTCTTCACCAATCTCTCATACTCATTGCTTACAATTAAACCCACATAAATACAAGGAAATGATTGAAGAAAATACAATCAAATTTGGTACGAAATTAAAGCCAACAAAGGCTTGTTGGAAATCACAACTTTATATCAACAACTCGAGGGTTAAATAGATGAGCTCAAGGATGCAAACTCAAGACAGGAGGATAAGATAGATGAGCTCGAGGATGCAAAGTTAAGGCAAGAGGGGAAGATAGATGAGCTTGAGGATGTAAACTTAAGGTAAGGGGAGAAGATAGATGAGCTCCTGGATGCAAACGTGAGGCAGGAGGAGAAGATAGACTAGCAAAATACTCTAATAGCTGGCATTATACAATTTTTGAAGAGTATGGATTTCAATGACATTTGTGGTTTTAGGGGGAGCTCATCTACTAACTTAGTTACTCTTGGATATTCTCTTGATTTTCTTTATTTGTACTATTGAGGTACCATATTTCTTTGTCTCTATCTCTATTTGATTCTAGTTGTTTGGGTCATGTTTGAGTAATATAGTTAGTTCTTGTTTTATTCGGCTATGTGATTTGGATAGCATGCCTAGTTACATTATGTAATAATCTAGCATATGCATGATGCTAGAGGTGAATGAATAAATGAATTAATGATAATGAGAACTTGATGATTATGCTCTTAGATCATGTAAATGTACTTCAAGGTAAATTGCATTGGTTGAGATTGAATATCTTGGCAATATGGTTGTAGTTGATGTGATTTGTTGTACATTTTCTGAAAGTAAGGGCATTTGTTAATTTGGGTCAGTGTTAATTAGGGCTTTTGTGAATTGTAGGTCCCTATATAAAAATTATTGTGTCTATGACTTAAAAATCTTTTATGGCAAGAGTTATGGTGCTTCTTAGTTTTATAGTTTGGCTTCATATGATGTTGCATCATGATTATTTTGTCTAGTTTGTTATTGGGTTTTCTGTGGACATTTTTGGCATTGTCTAACTAATAGTTATGACTCTTTTTTTTTTTTTTTGTTGTTGTTGTTGTTGTACATTTTATCACGGATATAGATTTGCAATCTAAATGGACTAGACCATAAATCTTTTGTTGTTATTGGTAATTCCTCTACTCGCCTTTGTGTTGTTGAGAGTTTTAAGTTTCTAATTTGGTGCTTCATTTTTTGTTGATAATACATCACTGTAAAGTCTTATTCTCTAACTTGGGTGTATATGAAGCCCTATATGATTTAGTTTTGTTTTATGCCATGGTAGTAGTACACTATCATTGTGTTTTTGAGCATATCAATATAACCAACACAGCACTGGGGAGGTGCAAAAGATTGGGAAACATGTATTGAAATCTTGCATTGTGGTGGCATGCATGCAATCTGTTATCTTTGTCACACGTTCTTTATGTATAATGTAGCCTTTCCTTAATTATACTCTCACAGTGCATTGACACTTGTGTAAGTGACTTGATAAGTGCAATTTGTTTCTATTGTATGTAAATTTTCTTCAATGAATTTGAGATTGGTGACATATTAGCTTAATTTTTCCAGGATTTTATCTCATGTGAAATTACGTTAGTTAAATCAATTACTTGTATCAAACTTTATTTTTAAACTGGATCCATGATAGTAATATTAATGTATCAAATTTAGCTGAACTTTGGGCAATCTTGTGATTAGTTGTACAAGTAGTTACTTCTTCCAGTAGATATGGTATTAATATATTTTTCTTTATACTTGTGTAGATATGGGATTGGTGGCAAAAAGACAGTTTTTGTGGAGCTACTTTAACTCAAATCACTTTTTGTAAAGTATAGAAGACATCATTTATATATAAATGGTTGTAATTACTTTGTGAACAACTTGGTTCAATGGTTTTAAAAGTATAATGGTTCTTTATTTCATTTTTAGATTGTATGGATGATTTGTTTATGGATGTGGTTGGAATTGTATGGATGATTTGTTTGCGGAAGTGGTTGGAAATGAATAGGTTAATGTAATGGTAAAGAACATTAATAAATAAAAATAAATTGGCGACGAAAATGTTCGTCACCAATATCTGACTATAAGTAGAAATTGGTGACGCAAAACTTCGTCACCTAATCTATTGAAATTAGAAAAAAAAAAAAAACATTTGGTGACGAAATATTTTGTCACCTAATTTATTGAAATTGAAATAAATAAATAAATAAATACAATTGGTGACAAAATATTTCGTCACCTTATATGGTCAAATAAAAAAAATTACAAATAAAAAATCATTGGTGACAAATTTATTTCGTCATGAAAAGTAAGGTTTAGTGACGAAAATATTAGGTGATGAAAAAATTGTCACCTATCATTTTTTATTGGTGATGAAAATATTTCTTCACCTATCATATTTTTATTGGTGATGAAAAATATTCGTAATTAGGATATTTGGTGATGGGGCTTAGGTGACAAATGCGATTTTGTCACCATATGTCTTCGATGATGAAATAAGCACATATGGTGACAAAATGTTTCGTCACCATAGCCCACTTTTGTTGCAGTGACTTGTATTTGTATTTTAAAAGGAAAAAATGATATATATATATATATAAAACGTGGATGCCCATTTGTAAACTTATGCATTGATTGAGGCCAATTAAAATATTACAAATTCACAAATTCAGTGCCACTCAAGAGTTAGGAATTAAAAATAGAAAATCTAATTTTAAATTTAAAGTTTTTTTTTGATCAAATAAGAGACCAAAAGCTTATTTACACAATCGGTAGAAAATTAGGATTTTATGAAAGATAAATACCAAAAGATTTGGTGACCACAAATAGCTTTTGTGAACAAAAAATTTCATAACTAAGATAACTAGTCGTTAACCCGTGCGATGCACGGGATAGTTAAACAAAATTTATATACATTCACCTTTATTGGTACAATCATTTGAAAACAATTCTAACTAATACATAAATGTAAGAGACACATTGACTTACTATTTAAAGTAGCATTCTGAAGAATTTACACATATTGTGCAACTGAGCCTTAAAATTTAATTCCTGTACATCGCAACTCCATAAAATTCATACTAATAATAATATTTTATGATTGCACAGACTATTTTTTTAGAGTGGTTGATCTCAACATTGGCGTGCATTTAATCTTTCACTAAAAGCAAAGGGAAGTAGATCATGTACATACATCTTTATGAGCAATTTTTGGCAGTCAGGCGTAACAAACGTGTAACCATTTTGTCCTATTCCTACCATCTAAGAACATATCCTCTCTTATAAGTTGATGATGCCAAGTTTTAACATATCCTCTCCCTTTTTTTTCTTTTTTTTTCCCCAAAGAAATAAAAGGACTTTAAAGACATGTCCAATTTGTTAAAATGCAAGTGCTTCAAGCCATAGAAAGATTTAATGAAAATTGCAACTCCATGAATTGAATTTGCAAATGGTATTAACTATTGGATATTAATGCGATTATTAAGCTGTACCACATTGAACATGTTTCTCTATCAAAATATATAAACAAACTAACCTTACAAAAGCTGAACTTTATAAGCTAAAATCTATACGGTGAGTTGTAGATCTTGAATGCTATACCGTGCATTTAGGGCTTCCTACATCTGGAGAGAGAGAGTTTGCAAAAACCAAAGAAAATCTCTCTATAGCTTAAGAAACACAATATACTAAAATCAAAGAGAGAAAATTTTCGGAGGACAAAATATTATAGATAATTTAAAAGAATTTTGGTTTAATTCCTGAACACTGCAACTCCATAAAATTCATACTAATAATAATATTTTATGATAGCGCAGTTAGAATTTTGGTTTAATTCTTGAACACTGAATTGGAAATTGATTATATGAGTATTCAATGGTGAACAAAGTATTATGTATTAATTAATATATAAACAAAACTAACCTTACAAAAGATGAACTTTATAAGCTAAAATCTATACCGTGCATTGTAGATCTTGAATGCTATATCGTGCGTTTAGGGCTTCTTACGTCTGGAGAGAGAGAGTTTGCAGAAACTGTGGCTTTATATTTCTTAACTTGAGAGGGGTAAGGTTGCTAGGGTTTTGAGGAGTTATAATGTTTTTATTTTGAGAGTTTGCAGAAACCGTGGCTTTATATTTCTTAACTTGAGAGAGCGGTAAGGTTGCTAGGGTTTTGAGGAGTTATAATGTTTTTGTTTTTATTTTTTATTTTTTAAATATTGTGTTGACGTGGAAAATTGTGGTGCCTGCAAAAGCTTCGGTTTTATATATATATATTGATTACTACTTATTGATTGTGAAGCAGCAAAAGATGTTCCGAATGTGATGTCAAACTAGATTTGCGCAAGAAGACATGCAACCCTGTTCGATTTATGATAACCAGTTTTAGTTTTAGTTTTTATTTATTTTTTTCAAATAGAACACAATAAAGGAAAATTAAATTAAATTTATGATGTCCTAGGTTTTTGAATGTTTGCAGGGCAAATAATCATGCCCCAAGCCAAGTTCTTTTGAAACCCAAACCAAACTAAAGAGCAATCATTAAGAGTGGACCTATAGGTTGAAACTATTTATTTATCTCAAAAAAAAAAAAAAAAAAAAGGAAAAAGAAAGAAAGAAGAAAAACTAAAAACTAAAGAAGACTATGCATATATGGTTAAACTATACTTTAGTAAAGTTTTTTGTTGTCGAATAAGAGATCCCGAGTTTAAATCTCAGCTATATAATAATTCCATTGGTATGTTGACTAGATAAAGCAGACGTTGTAGTTTGAATAATAATAATAATACTAATAATTTTTCAATAATTATAACAATGGAGGAGGGAAATTTGTCAGAGTGGAAAGTTTTAAACTTGGATGGATTCGTCCAAGCGGGAAGAAAAAGCTTTCCTTTTGCCTTTAGTTTCCTCTGTGGAACTATGTCCACCAAATAAGCTCCTCTTCCCCTATAAAGAATTCTTAGAGAAATCACAACTTAAAATAAATGAGATATGTAAAATTCTTGAATAGTATACGTCCTAGTTACTTAAAGAGATGGACTAGAGGTGAATTCCAACTTTTATTTTTTATTTTTTCTTATTTTCTTGATTTTGGCCCACCCATGTCCCCTTCAACTTAGAAATTAGTCTTTACCAAATTGTGGAAGAGGGGGAGGTGAGCCAAGCTATATGCTGTTGGGGAACTCTGCTTGGGTCTTTCCACCTTCTTGCTGAATCTATCCACAAACCTAGACTCTAACAACCTTCCTTTGTAACCAAAGGGCTCGAAAGTAACAAATATGAGATTGAGCTTGTCCCATAAAAAAAAGAAAAAGAAAAAAAAAAAAAGTAGACAATGCCATTAAGTTACAAATCTCTTAGCACATTGATGTGATATATTAACAAGTTAGAACGAAAATGGTATGGATTAAATTTAACATTAAAATAATAGAATGACAATACTTTTGAAAAAAAAAAAAAAAAAAAGTAAAAGCAGTAACTTTGTAAATTTGAAAGACAAAAAATAAATTTAGAACAAATTTTAGGAAAAAGAAGTAAATAATATCCTACATATTTTCTTTAACTCCTACATAACTCACAAAAGAATGGCATAGCCATAATTTAATAAAAAAAATTCTTGTGCTAAGGAATTTAAAAGGGGCCGAAAGGCCTAAAATAGAACCATTACATTGGAAGGGACATGGTCTTGTTGGGCCCATATCCAGTCCAGTACATTGGAAGAAAGCATTGAAGCTTAGGGGCAAAAATGGCCCATTACCATCAATTTTCAAAATAATTTGCCCAGAAACATTGTTTCCAAACTATATAGGTATATACCACTTTTTTAGGTACTCGAACTTGCCAAGCTCGAGTACCATGTTTTTTTAATCCACTGTCGCCCCATATTCAAGGAGCCCTATAGTGGCGTTTTTAAGCCCTATAGTGACGTTTTCGGGCCTTATAGCGGCGTTTTTAAGCCCCCATACCAGGTTAAGGGGCCCTATAGTGACGTTTTCGGGCCCTATAGAGGCGTTTTCCTGCAAATTTTTTTTTATAAGTCCCCATAACAGGTTCAAGGGGCCTTATAGTGGCGTTTTTAAGCCCTATAGTGACGTTTTTGGGCCCTATAGCGGCGTTTTCCTGCAAAATTTTTTTGTAAGTCCCCATAACAGGTTCAAGGGGCCCTATAGTGGCGTTTTTTTGGCCCGAAAACGTCACTATAGGGCTTAAAAACGCCACTATAGGGCTCCTTGAATATGGAGCGATAGTGGATTAAAAAAACATGGTACTCGAGCTTGCCAAGCTCGAGTACCTAAAAAAGTGGTATATTGCTATATAGTTTGGAAACAGTGTTTCTGGGCAAATTATTTTGAAAATTGATGGTAATGGGCCATTCTTGCCAAGCTTAGGTCAATAAAAAATTGGACCCAAGTCATATTGGGCTTTTATCTTTCTAAAAGAGTCTTTTCAGCCCAAACTGTATCCCTTTAACATTTCGATTTAGGGTTTGCAATTTATGCCAGCGGAGCTGGTAAATTTTCGCCTCAAGAACTGAACTGTATGATGAAACCAACCTCGTCAGTCTTCAGCTCCTACATCCAAGTATCTCTTTCCTCCACACATATGAACATGTTTGTGTACTTTATTTTTTTTGCTTTTAAGGTTCAATTTTTATTGTTTTAGATTTGAAGTGGGCTACAAAGCCTACAATCAACAATCAAGAGTGTGTTTTATCAAAAAAAAAAAAAAAAAAAAAATCAAGAGTGATGAGAGAAAAATAACTCCAACAAAAAAAATATATATATATATATATATATGATTGGATACGCATTAGCTAAGCGGAGAAAGTTTTGAATATTTGTATTAATATTATTTGGCTAGACCTATAGCTATGTTTTTGAACACAACTATAGACTTAACCTATAACTAAATTTTAAAAACAAGGTTATAGGTTAGCTATAGCCTCGTTTTTTGAATGTGGCAATACGCCATATCCAAAAAAACACGGCTAAAAGTACTTACAAATGCGGTTATAGGTTAGCTATATTTGTGTTTTTTTGTGAACGTGGCTAAAAAAAACACGGCTATAGCCCGTGTTTTTTGTAGTGATTTACTCGTTAGACAAAGTAGCCAACTTATTCATCATCTGTAATGTGAAATCCATTATTACCAATAATTAAAAAAATAAAAAAATTACAATGTGTTATAAATTATAATATAAGAGCATTCACTTTAGTGGGTGAATAATAGAAAAATGTGTAAAATTTAAACCAACATAATTCATTTTGTTGTTATTTAATTTTTTGACAAAGTTTAGCTACAAAATTGGTTGTAGCCTAAGGTTACAACTTTACTCAATAAAATAAACATTATTTTATATTTTGAAAATTTGACCGTTGAATTGCATATTTTTTTACATTCTTAATACACATGTCAAATTTTTTATCAATTGGATATTATTTACTATATAATCTACAAGTTTATATTTTACGCATAATTTTAAACTACAAAAAATTGACATTTAAATAATTTATTAATGACATATCTATTGACCTTTAATTTTCTAGAAATTTTGCAAGTATGGAGGATATAAGAAGAAAATGTAATCCAATGGTGGATTTGTCATAATTCATCTCTAATGAGTAAGGTTGTAGTTGTAGCCTAAGGTTACAACTTTACTCAATAAAATAAACATTATTTTATATTTTGAAAATTTGACCGTTGAATTGCATATTTTTTTACATTCTTAATACACATGTCAAATTTTTTATCAATTGGATATTATTTACTATATAATCTACAAGTTTATATTTTACGCATAATTTTAAACTACAAAAACTTGACATTTAAATAATTTATTAATGACATATCTATTGACCTTTAATTTTCTAGAAATTTTGCAAGTATGGAGGATATAAGAAGAAAATGTAATCCAATGGTGGATTTGTCATAATTCATCTCTAATGAGTAAGGTTGTAGTTTAATTAAGACTACAATTAATTTTGGAGTTAAATTTTGTCCTTATTTTTTGTTTTTTGTTTTACATAATATTGTGTGAAGAAAGTAAAAAAAAAAAAAAAAAAAAAAAAATTAATGAGATATAGTGTAAAATAGATAATCTAATGTAAGGTATTTTGAAAAGTGAATATGTAAAAAAAAAAAAAAAAAAAGGTAAGTTCTTATACTTAAAAATGGATATAAATTTTTGCATGAGCTGATCATAATATTCTTACGCAAATTCTGACATACTTCATCAGTTAACCCCAAAAAAAAAAAAAAAAAATCCAAAAATCTTGCCGGCACATTAAAGATGGGTTGAACTTTACTGTATGATGACATTAATTTTGTACAACTTTTACCTAACCCTTAAAGAAAAAGGAAGTAAAAACGTTGACATGAATGTTAGAGCTAATAAAGTTGCCAGACTTATTAGTAATAATAATAACTGATGCTTTGGTGGAAAATAAGCTTATGCATGTGCATATTCAGTTAAATATATGGCCAAAAAAACTGAGAAGTTCTGTTAGAGATAGTGAGAATGAGAAAGTAGTGTTGGTCTCTAATATAGAGGCCTGACATGCAACTTAATTTAAGCCTATTCAGTAAGGATATATTCATAATTTCAATTTTCTGATATATAGTGAAAAGCATTACCTGCTGCTTTGTAAAGTTGACACACTGTTGGATCACGTAAAAAAAATTATCTTTTGTTTATTTTCTCTCCGTTTTACAAAATTACGCAGATAAAAAATCTTCACCAAGTGTTGCGCAAAATGTATTTATTTTCATTCTATTGATAATAATTACCTATGATCTTGATTTTTGTTAGTGATTTTCCTCTCATGAAGCATCGTATTAAATGTTCTTTGCAGTTGTCAAACTCTAAATGGCAGCCTATGTGGGTGGTTCAGTTTTAAGAGATAACAATACTTAAAGAGGCCAACATAATCATGGCTCTTTTTTGTTTACAAGGATCCCACGTCAAGCCTTGAAGTATAATCAAAGAAGAAACATCACCTACTCTTCAACTATATAAATGCGATATCCAAACCTTGTTTTTCACACAATCGCATCCAACATGAAGCTGCTAGAGCTAGCTGCTACTGCATTCTTTCTCTTCCTGGCATCGCATTTGATGCTGACTGGTAATTTCATTACACGAAATTTTCTTATTCAGTGAATTAATCACAATGATGTAATATGCCAATGTTAATGACTCAGTCCCAAGTATCGATCTGCCAATTTTGTGTGGTTGACTTTCTATGAAGTTTAAAATTGGTGTGTGCTTTTGTTTCTATTTCCCTTTTAATTTCAATGAGTTATGGTTCCTAACTAGAATTGACCATGTTGATGTAATTGAAAACAATATTGCAGGGAGTGTAGCCGCATATCAAGTTACACTTAACGTGCACAACAAATGCCTTTTTCCTATATGGCCTGCAACAGCACCAAATACTGGCTATCCAGTGATAGCTGATGGTGGTTTCTATCTTCCATCAGGCAAGATTCAACGTATTTATGCTCCATTGACATGGAGTGGCCGGATTTGGGCCCGAACAGGCTGCAAATTCAAATCCAATTGGAAACCCGCCTGTGAAACCGGTGACTGTAAAGGAAGACTAGCATGCAATGGACTTATAGGCAAACCCCCAGTCACGCTAGTGCAAATTGCACTACATGGAAATCAGAGCAAGTCAAGTTTTTATGATGTGAGCTTGGTTGATGGCTACAACATCCCCGTTTCAGTCACAATAAGCCAAACACCAGAACAATGTACCATTAGAGGGTGCTTGCAAAGTGTGAACGACGTGTGCCCACAAGAGCTTCAGGTGTTAAATAAAAAGGGGGAAGTGGTGGCCTGCAAAAGTGCTTGCTTGGCATTTGATAAAGACATCTTTTGCTGTAGGAATGCATATGGGACCCCAGAAAAGTGCCAGCCTAGCGTCTACTCAAAAATCTTTAAGGATGCTTGTCCTTGTTACTATAGTTATGCTTTTGACACACCCCCACCATTGGTAAACTGTGCCTCGGGAGAGTATGTGATAACATTCTGTCCTTCAGGTTGGGGTGATGCATACACATCCATATAGGGTGTGTTATATAGCTTATATCTCTATGGGTGTCTACTTTCTGATTTGATTATAGGCTGATGCTTGTCATGCAAGTTAATACAATAAATTTGTACTAAGGATTGACTGCAGAACTTCTTGATGTATTAGGAGCTCCAGACCAAAAACTCAAACTTTGTTCTGATCATCCTACTTTAAATGAATTGGAAATAAGGTCATTCATCTATAATCTACTTGAGTTTGTGTAACAGAGGCTTGCTTCATACATTGATTCAAATATTCCATTTCATCTCAGTAGCCTTGTTATGAAAAATAGTGTTAAGAAAGTAATTATACATATTGTCGACATTTGATATATATCGTGATAGCTTTGACAATGCAATGCTCAATTATTGACTTATATATAGTAGACTTGTAGTACAAAATAATGTTTTTAAAAATTTGCACTTTTTATTCCAATTATATATATATATATATATATATTTATGAGATTAAATTCAATAAAGACGGAGTATAAACCCTTTAGTGTACACCAGCCAATAAGAACATGTCACATCAGACTTTTACTTAAATTCTTTATAAAATCAATACATCTTAATACACCTAATAACATTTTCAAAAAAAAAAAAAAAACATATTTCATGTGTTTCCTAAAATCTCACTCCCTCCTTAGCTCTTGTGTCTCCAGCCACAATCCTGAGGCCAATTGTGGCCAACTATCTTGAGTCTTGCAAACCTAAGCCACTAAAATGCCCTAGGAGTCCCTTCAATCTTTCCGAGGTAAATTTCTAGAAATACTATATAGCACAGCACTCCTCCAATTTTCCAGTTTTACTTATTATACGTGTGTGTAATGCACTTTCTTTTAATCATATTTGAATGCATAATATCATTATGGTTTAAATTTGGCAGATCGAACACTTGATAACCGAGTTGGAAAAATATTGGCCAAACTTAATAGGAGATAATATAAGCTTTTGGAAAAATCAATGGGACACCCATGTTACCTATTCAGAGGATAGGCTCGATGAGTTTGGATATTTCTCTCTGGCATTAAAATTGAAGAAAAATGTTGATATTTTCAGCTATCTAGATGACGAGGGAATCAAGCCATTGCCCAAGGTATTATACAGAAGTAGTAAGATCAGTGAAATAGGGTTTTTTTTTTTTTTTTTTTTTTTTTTTTTTTTTTTTTTGAGATGTTATTAGGTGTATTAGGATGTATTGATTTAACAATGAGTTTAAGTAAAAATCTTATGTGGCATGTCCTTATTGGCTGGTGTAAACCAAAAGGTTTACACCTCGTTTTTATTGAATTTAATCTCTCTCTCTCTCTCTCTCTCTCTCTCTCTCTCTCTCTATATATATATATATATATGTATGAATGTATGTATTTGAATTTGAAAAAATTAAAAATAATTAAAAAGACATGGAGGCTCATTTTTAAATTATGCATTGATTGAGGCTTTTTTATATGAAAAAATAATTCAAGATAAAAATTGATTGAGGCCAATTAAAAAAATTTCAAATTCTGTGTTATTCAGGACTTCAAAAAAGAAAAATCTAATTTTTATTTATTTATTTATTTTTGTCAAATAAGAGACAAAAAGCTTGTGTGCACAACTGGTAGAAACTTAGGATTTTATGAAAGATAAATACCAAAAGATTTGGTGAACACAAATAGCTTGTGCGCACAAACAATTTCATGACCAAATTCAATTTATGATTTCCTATGTTTTGAATTTTTTTCCGGGCAGATAATTATGCCTCCAAGCCAAGTTCTTCCAAATCCCAACTCAATCCAAACTAAAGAAGAATATGCATATATGGCTAAACTATACTTAGCATCTTTAAAGTTCGGTCCAAGTTTGTTGGGTGTAGTTACTTTTATTGATAAAATCTCTTAATGTTAAATAAGAGTTTTTTTTTTTTTAGTTGAGGAAATGTCAAATAAGAGATTTAAGGATAAAACCACGCTAAAAAAAAAAAAAAAAAAATTAGTATCTTGACTTAATAATTAAAAAGTAGTAATCTATATATATATATATATATATATAACCGAAGCCTCTGAAGCTTCCACAATTTTCCATGTCAGCACAATATTAAAAAAAACAATTTTCAATGTTAGCACAATATTATAAAAAAAAAAAAAAAAACTAATTAAAAAACCTTCCTTTAAAAACTCCAAAAAATACCCTACGTGAGCAGCATATCTGAAGCAGTACACAACCAGCTGCTGTATCTCCATCTGAAGTAGTATATCTGAAGTAGAACACAACCAGCGGCTGTATCTCCATTTGATGCAGCATATCTGAAGCAGAACACAACCAGCGGTTGTATCTCCATCTAAAGCAGCATATCTGAAGCAGTACACAACCAGCGGCTGTATCTCCATCTGATGCAGCATATCTGAAGCAGCATTATCGCTAAAAGTTTGTCCTCTGATGATTGCTCCACTCATGCCCCTACACAGACATACAATCTAGACGTGGTAACCCATGATATTGATAGTTATCTTTATATATATCCTTTTGGAGCAACATTATTGACGTTAATGGAAACTCATAATACTGATAGTTCTCTTCAAGAAGATTATGGTTCTGATCATAGGGATTTGTTATTAGTGCAGTGAAGGTTGATCTCTATTGAGTAGTCACATATTTTTTTTGTTTTGTTTTGTTTCAATAAATTTTAGGATTATAATCTTCTAATTGTTTATGCCTTTTGGAACTTCCAACAGTCATGGATTATTCTGGGGTATCTTCACCTACAACCATCGGCTTCACAAATTTACACCTCATTATAATTTATTTTATTTCTATTTTTTTTTTCATTTAATAAATTTGAATTTAGGATCTAGATGATGATATACATACATGTGTGTGTGTGTGTGTGTGTGAATGTATTGGTTGGTGTAGAGTTTGGTTTGAATTTTGGGTTTTTTGCTACGGCAATTCACTCGAAATTTTTACTATATTTGAAAATAGGGGTGTCCAAGCAGACTCGGAACCCGATCAACCCGCCCAATCCGTCCGACCCGGCCCGAAAACCGTCCGACCCGATGCCGGCGACGGTCGGCAGCGGATCTTCGCCCAGAAAACCCGAGACCGGCGGGTCGGTTGACGGGTTTGAGCATGAAAAACCGAGAAAAACCGACCCGACCGGAAAACTCTTCAGAATTTCTATTCTCCGCCGATTTGAGTGGTTACCGGTCTGATTTTGTCCTATCTCCTCGAGTTACACTGAGATCTTGCCGGATCTCTTCGAGATCTGGCGTGATCTCGTTGAGATCTCGCCGGATCTATTCGAGATCTGGCGTGATCTCGTTGAGATCTCGCCGGATCTATTCGAGATCTGCCGAGATCTCTTCAAGATCCGGCCTGATCTCGTTGAGATCCGCCAAGATCTCTTTGAGATCCGGTCAAATCCAGCAAAAACCAAAGATTTTGGCAAAATCCGGCGACGATTTTTGTAAAATCCGGCGACCATTCATACAGTCTGAAACCGACCAATACCCGACCGGAACCCGATGACATCCGACCACCCGATCCGCTGCCTTCGGCGGGTCGGCTGCGGGTCCAAGTTTTGGAGACCCGATCTGGTCGGGTCGGTTCCGGGTTGGGCACAAACTCGACCCGGACCGACCCGTGGACAGCCCTATTTGAAAAAACGAAGTTCTTTTTAGGGTTTAATCTATTGTAGAATTATAGTTTCTCACATTATTTGGCTAGGGTTACATTGCAGTTGATGATAAGTATATCTGAATGTATGTATGTATGCTTTGGGCTAGCTTTAGTTTGATGATTTAACTTATGTTTGTTCCTCTTCTTGGCATTTGTGAATTAAAGATTTGAAGAAAAAAAAGTTTTGTAGCTGATACTAGATTATTATAGCAGGGTTTCATTGATTTTTGTTGATAAGGCTTTGGGAGAAAAAATTTTCTATTATAATACTGTTCTTTTTCTTAGACTTCAAATCCTACATGAAGCAAAAGTCTCTAAAAAACCAAGAAAACAAACACATCTTCGATGTTGTTCTCTCGCTACCACAATACCAGTGTCTCCACTGTTGCTATAGCTATTTTCACTAGGGGTAACCAATCTTTTTGTTATATTTCTATATTGTGAAGTTGTATATTCTTTGGTTTTGTTTCAATGATTTCTAGGCTTTGAATCATCTAATTTATTATTATTATTTTTGGACTTTTGGAAATTTTAGCATCTAATTCTTTGATTTCTCACTTTTTTTTTTGCAAGATCTGAAATTGTCTAACAAATTTCAACAACTATATCCACAAATTATTCTTTTGAAAGTAACTCATCTTTCTCTGTGTAATTACATAGACATATATATTTTGTTTTTGTTTCAATAATTTTTTGACTCAGAATATTTAGATTCTTTAATTTTTTTGGCCTTTTGAAAGTTTTAACATTTGAATTTTTGAGTTCATTTTTTGCAATAATTGAATTTGTCAACTATATAGCCATTGATTACTCTTTTGAGTGTAGCCACATCTTTCTCTTATATTTCTCTGTTGTGTGATCAAATATTTTCGTTATGCTTTAATAATTTCAGCTTTGAATCTTATATATAACCAAAACTTCTGAAACTTCCACAATTTTCCATGTCAGCTCAATATTAAAAAAAAAAAAAAGTAATAAAACTTTTCTAAAAGCCGACTCTACCTCTCCCTTTCACGATGCTTTGCCTTTCCCTTTCACGATACTATGCCTTCTCTTCCTTGCCTTCCTCTACTAGCTCCCCCTTGATCAAACCCTAGAATGCCAGCCTTATTTGTCTCCACTCCAGTCATGTATCTTCTCCACTATTTGGGTATTGGTCACATTTCCCTACCTTCGGTATTCCCCTCCTAGTTGCTTCTCTGCCTTCTAGCTTTCAATTATTTTGAAAAAACACACAGGTTGAAACATGGTGTATGAATTATATGAAATTTCTAATATGTATTGGTGTTATTCGATTTGATTATATTGGTTAAAACTTGGCTATATGATGTTTTTAGAATGACTTGACTATTTAAATTTTATATGACTTTAAAAGGTTTGCTTCTCAGTTGAATGCAGTTCAACTATTTGATAAAATTCCTCTTTCAAAATATGCACAATACACGTCTAATATGAGTGTGTATATTCAATATTGTGTTTGTTTCTATGCTTTTAAACATGCATCATTGTTTGTAGTGTGAAATCCAGTTGAAATTTTCACCATTTCAATCAGTCTTTTTTGTTCATAACAAACACACAAGATAGTCTAAAGAATTACATAAAAATTATTACTTTTTTGTTTGATAAGTTGTGGTATTTTATTAATGGAAACGATTAATATATGCTCAAGATAATGAGCATGAGCACATCGTAACATTAAAAAATTATGCTTAAAAAGATTGCTTCTTTCAGCTTTATTCTGCAATGTTTTATATTCTACAATGTTCTGTTGATCAAATTGGTTGCAACCTAATAATCCTAAGTAGGTGACATTATTTGCCCATTTCGTAAGCCATTCTTTTTCACATCCTTGCTAAAACTTCTATTTTGCAGAGTGCTTTGATATGCTTATCTAAGCAACATTTTGTGCTAACCTTACATGAATTTTCTAATATGTGTTGGTGTCGTTGGATTTCTTTCTGATATTTCCAAAATGAATTTACTATTTAAATTTTATATTTTAATTATCCTTAATTTATTGTTAAGTTGGTGCTAAATGTTATTCAAAATCATATTTTAAGAGCTACTTTTTGGTTTTTGGTTTTTGGTTTTTTTTTTTTTTTTTTTTTGGGATTATTCCAATCTTCTATTAAATTTGATTGAAATGGTAAGCTTATAATTTAATCTCCATTATGATTTCAAATTTAATTTTTCCTGCTACCAGTTTGATAGTTATCGTCATTGAAAGTGTCAAAGTTTATAATTTTAGTACAAATTTTGTAGTTTGTTATTGTGATTATCATGTTTAGTTTCTATGGAAATATAATAATGATGACTATGAAAGGCTTATTTCATTTATTATTTTAATTTATGAAGGGATCTAAGAATATATGCCTCTCTCAAAATGGTTTTTTATCCCAATTGTTTTAGGGGCTCTATATACCTGAGAGACTCTTTAAAGTTTGAAGTTTCTAAGTATGTTCTTAGTTTTCGATATTAATTGGTGTCTATGTCAAATTTATGTTTCATCCCCCCTCTCTCTCTTTAAAGTTTGAAGTTTCTAAGTATGTTCTTAGTTTTCGATATTAATTGGTGTCTATGTCAAATTTATGTTTCATCCCCCCTCTCTCTCTTTTTGTATCATTGCGTTATTATTTTATTATTTTTTTAATAATGACTTTTGTGTGTTAAGTCAAAAAAAGTGGGAATGTAATTTATATATATATATATATATATATATAATTATAGGTTATTTTTGGTAGTGTAATTGGGATTCCGCCATCTTTATATAGCTGTTGGGTATGATTTAAAAAAAAAAAAAAAGATTCTATTGATCATTGACGGAATGCAACACTTACTCTTCTAAGTTTATGAAAATATTCTGAAGGAAAAATGTCAACAAGAACTTATTTCTTTCAGTAGGTTAATTACTTACTTTCAACAAAAATAATTGTCAACAACTTGCTTTAAATTATCCCGTGCATCGCATGGGTTAGCGACTAGTTATTATAAAACAGATGTCATAGATTGAATTTCATATTTATATATAAAACTCCTTCATAATTCACAAAAGAATGGCATAGCCATAATTAAATAGAAAAATTTATTGTGATATGGAATTTAAAATTGAAAGCCAAAAATAGGGCTCAAAACATGCCCACGACATTGGACGAGTCATGTTCATGTTGGGCCCATAACCAGTTCAGTACATTGGAACAAAGCATTGAAGCTTAGCCCCATAAAAAATTGGACCCAAAAGTCATATTGGGCTTATATATTTCTAGAACCGTCTTTTCAGCCCAATCTGCAGCCCTTAAGATTTCGATTTAGGGTTTGCAATTTATCCCAACGGAGCTATAAATATGCGCCTCAAGAACCGAGCAATACGATGAAACCAACCTCTTCAGTCCTCGTCTCCTCCACCCAAGTTTCCTCTTTCCGCTTGTTTTCACACACGGACACATACACACACACACACGTATGAACATGTTTGTGTACGTTTTATGCTTTTAAGATTCAGTTTTTGTTGTTTAAGATTTGAAGTGGGGTTACATTCAACAATCAAGTGATGAGAGAAAAAAATAACTGCAACAATATGATTGGATACGCTCCATGATTCATTGGTATTTAAGTCTCTGATGATTATTTACTTTATATTTGCTTTTTTTTTTCTTGGGTTTTCATTTTTGTGTAGTACTTTTACATTTTCCTGTGTTTTGATTTAGTTCTCTTTATCAATTGGTAGATTATATGTTTCTGGGATATGATGAGTAAACCTTTTGGTCCGTGTTTCTGAATTAACCGTGACTGATAACATTTTAGCACTCTCTGATCTCTCTCTGTTTCTATTTGCTTTTTTTTTTTTGGGTTTTCATTTTTGTGTAGTACTTTTGCTTGTTTCTGTGTTTTGATTTAGTTCTCTTTATCAATTGTTAGATTATATGTTTCTGGGATATGATGAGTAAACCTTTTGGTCCGTGTTTCTGAATTAACCGTGACTGATAACATTTTAGCACTCTCTGATCTCTCTCTGTTTCTATTTGCTTTTTTTTTTTTGGGTTTTCATTTTTGTGTAGTACTCTTGCTTGTTTGTGTGTTTTGATTTAGTTCTCTTTATCAATTGTTAGATTATATGTTTCTGGGATATGATGAGTAAACCTTTTGGTCCGTGTTTCTGAATTAACCGTGACTGATAACATTTTAGCACTCTCTGATCTCTCTCTGTTTCTAATTTCTATCTTTTTTTTGTTCTTTCATCCAAAAATTTTGCCTTTTTAATTAATAGATCTATAATTTTTTTTTTAATTTTTAATTTTCTTTGATATTGGCTCTGTGATTACGTGCCTGAAAGGGCAATATACGCTATTCCGACTCAGAACATGAGCAGAAAATTCAATTTTGAAAATGAGAGCTTTTATTTATTTTGTCATTTTGGTTTGTGTGTGTATGTGTTGTATTGTTATGCTGTGATGAATTATGAATAAATTCACATGTCAGACTTCAGAGATTATTACAATCAATGAGAAGTACATTCATCTATTCTGAGCATAATCTGTGTGTTCTGTTTTATTTCTTTTGGGGCATATGTTTTTTGGCAAAAATATTGGAAGGGAAAATGTAATTGTTTTTTTGTTTGATGGTATGCATAATTTATTGTTGGATATTATTAACATTGTTGGGGGCTTAGTGCTTAGAAATCTAAATACTGCACTAGCGAATAAAAGTTTTGTTCAACACTGTGTGGATGCACTATGCTCTAAAGGAAGGTGAATAGTATAAGACTAGTTGTGATTGCTAAATTGCATCTTATTTTTTACCTTGGTCGAAATTGAAGCGAATGAGGCTTTCATGAGCTCTAGTAAAATGGATAATGCAGAACTCTTTAGTTTGCTGTGCTTAGTCGGATTGTAATGTGTATTTTCTTGTTCTTGGAGGTTTCTGCTGGGAGAACTATAGTTTGAATCACTCCATGTTTACGGATCAAAAATAAAATAAAATTGCACTGGATGTTAAGAACTTAGAAGCACCTATTGAGTAGAAATGCAATTTTTTATAATTAAAATTTCATCAAAAAATATCTAAGCTAACTAAGCTTAAGAGCTAAAGATTATTTTTCTCAGGGTCAATCTTTAAAATGGACTAAATTGATAAAAATTAAATAACTAAACAGAACTTTTTAAACATTTTTTCTAACTTCAAAAGGTGTTGATGATTCTTGTACATCCTGTTTAACAAATTACTAAATATAGGAAATCTGGTTTTCCTGCCTCGTAGTTTATTGGGTTTACTAGGAGAATCAAAGATCAATGGTATTTCCTCCTTGTGATGAGTATTATAGGGTTTTTTTTTTTTTTTTTTTTTTTTTTTTTCATAGATAGTTTCAACATATGGTTAAACTTTAGGTCTCCTATTCATCATATGATTTTATCAATTGTGCTGACTGGAATTTACAGAGAATTAAAACTTAAAAATTCTTTTCCGTTTATAAAACTATCCTATTATTAAAAAAAGGGTCATATGATGCTTTTTCAATGAATGCCTAAGGACAGTCATTAACTAAAGTCCTTCTCAGGTTCTTTAAACGTGAAAACTTGAAAACGAAAAATAAATGATCACTTGAATCACGGTGAACATTTTGGTTATCTGAAATTCTCGTGTGTGATTGCATCTTGTCGCCCTTCGCTGTTGAACTCGTTTGGTTATTTCGCCTTCCCATGATTTGCCTTATGTAGAATGTCTCTTTCTTACCTCTCTCTTCAATATCTAAAGCTTTTCGACTTAATTTATTATTATTATTTTCTAAAAGCTTCCCTGTGTTGAATTAAAAAAATGTTAAAAGAGAATGTTTTGATAGATTGTGGTATTTATAAAGAAATACATATACTTGTCATTTTTTAATGTGGACTTTCTCAGAAAAGATCATGTTGAGAAAAATGATAATAAAGAATGTCTTTACTTATCATTCTTGAGATGTACAAATCACACTGGAAAATTACATAAAAACTAACAGAAGTAATTCTCTATAAATGTTTTTCCTAAGTTGAAAATGCAGTATTCATGAGCATATTTTAATTCAAAAAATTAATAAGTTGAAATGTAATCAAAATATTTAGTATTTCCTACTCTTTGTTCTGTCGATTTTTGAAACTTCATCTAAAACTTACAATGAGAGGTAGAGGGCATGTATCTGCTTTGTCATTTATCACTGCTCCAAAGTCATATTGAATCATTCTTTGGCTGACCAAATAACAATGGAAATTCATTATAATTTTCTGATAAACTATGGTCTTTGGAAATATTCTTCAATGACTGATAAATTTGGTACGTAGACCACTTATCCTTGGGCCTTGAAACCACACATTTATATGCAATTTTCAAGAACTGCAAAATTTCCTTGTCATGACCTTTTACACTGTGTTATCAATGGCATCTTTGATTCGACTAGATGTGGAGAGACGATTCACCCAATCCACCAAGTTACTTTTCAGTCTATCCTCAAAATTGCTCACTTCATGAGGTATTTGCCCAGTCAACAATTCCAGAAATATCACTCCAATTCCAATAGCATCCCTTCTCAGAGAATCAGCCTTTGTGTTTAGGCATTCTGGAGTTGCATAACCAAGTTCTTCCAAGTTCCCATCAACAAATCTACTCTTAGAAACATCGTCAAAAGTCATCACACTTGCAAACCCAAAATCCATTATCCTAGCATCCAAGTCCTCAACGAAGACGATCACATTGGAGCATATGTTTTGGTGTATGATTGGAGGATGGCAACCATGTTGCAGCCGAGCTATATCTAGTTGGCCAATCCAATTCAATACCACGTCACGCAACAAAGAGTACAAAGTCCCATTACGCATGTACTTAATACACCAAAAGCTTCTCCTCCTCTACCACACAAAACCGCAAAAGTGGTGCCAATTTCGGGTGCCTAAGCTGGCCTATTCGGTTCATCTCTAAATGAAACTGCTTCTCCTCAAGCTTACAAGTATTCAACCACTTGATTGCAAGTGCCGAACCATCACACGACATAGCCTTATAAGTAACACCCGTTCTAGTCAATGCAATTATATTTTCCAGTCTAAAACTGCTAGTTGCCAGTTGCCACCATCATTCATCAAAACAAGCGGTTTTCAAAACAAAAACACTTGAACAAGCTTATGACCCTTCAATCTCTGACCCCAATCATCATCCAATCCCATATACTTTCTTCTTCTTAGACAACCTCACATGATACAAACACCACAACCCCCCCCCCCCCCTCCCCACCCCCACCCCCCCCCCCCCCCCCCCCCCCCACCACCACAAGAAGATTCTAGGCACCCCCTAGCTTCCCCCTATCCTTTCCCATCCTATCCCCCGTAAAAGTCCACTATTTCCTTATCAAACTCAGCTAAAAAACTCAATATCCTACCCCAGAAAAACCATTATTAGATAAATCTGAGTACATGTTAGATATTGTACCGTACAAATTGTTACCTAAGAGCATTAGTAATTTAGTATCGGGGATTCTAAAAAATATTCAATTTTAGCATTTTAAAAGTTACTTTATTTATTATACCATATCACTTTACAAATTACAACACATCTAACATCTCAAACTCTATTTTTTTTTTCACTCTATTTAAATATTCTTTCTTATTCTTTTTTTTTTTTACTATTTCTCTCTCTTCCTCTTCCTCTAAGCAACTAGCAACCAACAACTATAACATCACACAACCATCGCCACTCACATCCTAGCAAACCCACTAGACACTGGCCAGAGACCACCACCATAACCACAATAGTCACAACCATGCCACCACCACACCAACCACCAAAACCCAATAAAAAAACCACCAAACCCACCACAAACAACAAGAAACCTCTACCAACAACCGCAAGAAATTGCTACCACAAGAACCACCAAGAGAAGAAAAAAATACACACACACACGCACACAAAGAAACCACCAAAAATTACCAACATCAATGACAAGAAATTGCCACCACACCACCACCAAGAGAAAAAAAAAAAAAAAAAAACACTCACACACAACAACCAAACCCAAAAGCCCACCACTACCAATCTTGTTGATCTAGAAAGCCGTAAAAAACATGCCGATCTCCACACCACCACGCCGATCTCCACCTCAACTGTGCCATTATGACCTCACCATGCCAATCTCCATGCAAAACGGTCCAATCCAGCTCTGGTGGCAAGTTTAGAGAGAGAGAGAGAGAGAGAGAGAGAGAGAGAGAGAGAGAGAGAGAGAGAGAGAGAGAGAGAGAGAGAGAGAGAGAGAGAGAGAGAGAGAGAGAATAAGTTTTTAAAAAGCTGTACATAAACACTAAAAAGTAATAAGCTAGTTATAAAAAGTTGTACTAAAAGTTTCGTTTGGAAACAACTTATTTAGTTTTTTTTACTAAAAACGTGTTAAAATATACTTGTACATTAAAAATGTGAATTTTTTTTTTGAGATTTTAAAAAGATGTATATATAAGCTAAAAGCAGTACAAGTACTTTTTCTTTATGTGTTTTTATTTATTTATTTATTTTAATTTTTTATACTGATTATAGTATTAGTAATAATAATTTTTATAGAAAAAAGGAATATTGGTAATGATATGGAATCATGGTATTGGACCAAATAAATTGGATTATAATATAAATATATAAATATATATTTTTAAAAACTTTAAATTGGAAACATGGGTTCTAACTTTAATAAAATTATAAGTATATGAATATAAAAAAAATGAAGTATATATTTGTATATATTAAATTTAATATCATATAAATTAGTGGTAATTTCGAAATAGTACATTAGTATTGACTGGTATGAAAATATATCTTTATCTCAACTAAATTGAAATAGCTTTTGATACAAGAGTGACTCCTTAAGAAACATAGAATTGGCCCAAAAATTGGTTCGAAATTTGTATCATTTGAAAATCAAATGCTGCATATATCAGCTAATTTGGGGTTGACTAAATTTTTGATTTTTTGACTAATTTAGCTTTTATGTTTGTTTATATGTTTTCAATGTTTCAGTCTTCATCTTCTCATTCATATTCTCTCTCTCTCCACACACACGCATAAACATGGTTTTATTTTTATTTATTTATTTTATATTGAGTAATGTAACATCTATAACAACTGAGTTGATAAACTTTTCCCGAGTTATTGTTGTAACTAGAAAACCAATATCGGTTCTGTGAAATATAGGTTATAACAATAACATGTCTTTCGGAAATTCATAAAAGAATTGATGAATAAATCATAAAAATATGATCCAAATCAAAGCTAAATATTTATGCGCGGAACTGTTGGTGGTAAAGGCATGTCGGAGACAAAAACGTTGACTTTTTGTCTAGCATGGGAAGACTTGGGGTCTTTTTGTTAGTATTGTGTAAACAACAGTTTTCATTATTTAAACAATATAACACGTATTTTCATAACACTTTTTTATCCAAACGTATTTCTACAACACTTTTTCATCCACGTGTATTTTCACAACATTTAAACAACATTACCAAACGGACTCTTAGTAACACTAACAAATCACATAGTGATGGTTTTTAGACCCCTTAAACAATTGATTAAACCTAGGTAATTAGCCAAGTTGTTACTTAGTCCAATTAAACAAGTCTAGGTTATCACAATATAAAAGATCAAATCATGCAAAGCAGCGGAAAATAAATAACACAAGATATGATCACCCAGGAAACCAAACCGGTAAAAACCTGGGGAGGATTTGATCTAGCTATCCTCAAGGTAAACTTGAATCCACTATCTTGAAAGAATCGAAGTTCATACAATAAGACTTACAAGCTCCCACACTCGACTTCTTATTGTTACCAACCAGTAGAACTTATTGACATGACCACGTGTAAGCTCCGAATCCACAGACTTCTTCTTTCTTGGATTCACCACCAGCTACAAGCACACTCGCTTGTGTTTTCTTTAAACTTTAATGGTAGCAACTGAATTGATTATCAAGGCGTAGATAAATCTTCTCATTGAAAACCCTAAGTTTGTGTAAAGGAAAGCTCCTCTAGATCTCACAAGAGATTTACACAAACCGTAAATATAAGCAATACTAAAACGTGGCTAGAGTTTGCCTTTTATATTAAGGACAAATAAGAAACCCTAAAAACGTTTTAAAACAACTAGGGTTGAGTTGGACGAATTTGCAGAAAAGCATTCTGCCCGAGCTTCGATCGATTGAGCCTGTCTTTCGATCGATCGAGCCAGGCCGAAAGGCACAATGCTTCCTGCTTTAACTCGATTCCAACGTTACATTGACACACAACTTTGAGCTAACTTTAAACACTTCTAAACACATTGTTTTGATCATGGTTTGCCAACAATACACATTAGAGTTCTAAATACATAAAATCCTAAACTTTAGAACCTAACAAACTTCCCCTTTGGCAATCCGTGACAAAACACAACTTAGAAGCTCAAAGTTTACAAAATGAAAAGCCCTTTACAAAATAATGCTTATAAAACAAATTCAATCCTAACTACTATCCATCAGTTGCAAGTATAGACAGCAGCTCAATTGAATCAACTTGTATATTTCCTGAAACACTAAACAAAATGCATAACCGCACGTGTGGAAACAATACAAGTAAACAAAATAACTTCTTGATTTCAAACAACACACAAATAAAGACATATATCAATGAATAACTCATAAATATAAATCAATAAGCAGTTTAAAACAAGAAACAAATAACGTACCAATCAAAACATAAAACTCCCCCTATCAAGAATATCCCATCAAAAACAAGGTAAGAGCTAAAAATGCATAAGTACAAAGTGAAGCACCTAGATACAATCTAAAACTCCACAAGCTCCAACCAAAAAACAAATAAACTATAAACTCCTCCTGAAAAAAAAAACCCTACAAAGTACTCCCCCTTTTTGTGACGGAATGCCAAAGGGCAAACAAGCTATCCATCATCAAAAGGAAGGTGGTCTAAACTGTGCCAACTCCGCATGCAAGGCACGGATCTCATCAAGCACGTCCACCAAAATCTGTCCTTGAGCCGCCTGGACGGCCAAGACATGATCCAACGTGCAACGAATGTCTGAATCATCCGAAGCAGTTGGTGGAGGAACATCAGCATCAGCAGCAGCACCTGAAGTCTCAGCAGCAGCAGTACCTGTAGAAGAGGGAGGAGGGGGAACACCACTAGATGACGCACCTCTAGGACGAGAAGGAGCAACTCTCAACTGAGCAACCCTCTGACGAAGAAAGGTGGCACCTATGGGAGCAATCACATGAATAGGCTCACCAGGCGGAAAACCATCTAGACCTAAGTAGAGCAAAATCCTATGAATGAAAATAGGATGAATCAGTGCATGCCCTACGGCAGAACTCCTATGAACCTCATTTAAAGAACGAAGGAACAAGTGAGGAAAATTGATAGACGCTCCAGAAACAAAAGCATACAAAAACACACATCGCTCTAGAGGGATGGTGTGGAAGTGAGAGATAGGCCACAAGGAATGACACGCTATCCTAAAGAAGAGATAGGCCGTCTCGATAAGCTCAGCGGACGTGATCCGAGGATCAGAACTCCACTGGATAGATGACCCAGTGATGTAAGACATGAGAACGTCTAATGAGGGTGACTCATCATAGGGATAGTTAGCATCCTGAACAACCGGCACCCCAAGAGTCTCAGCCACTACCCGAGGGGTAATGGTGAACTCTACACCTCGTATCCAACTCCTAACTAGGGTGTTGGAATCATAGGCGTGGCAAGAGAGGTTCGAGTAGAATTCTCTAATCAGGGCGGTCGGGGGTGGATGATCTATCTCTAAGAGAGGCAACCAACCTCTAGACTCAAAATTGGCCATAATGGCCGGATCAAGTGCATCTAACACAACAGCTCGCTCAGACCAGATCTTACGCTTACAGTTCAAAGTGTCATAGGCTTCTCTACACTTATCATTCTTAAACAGCTCAACCCTAGTGGGAGACTCAGAGGAAGTGGAAGTGGTCCTATGAGCTCTAGTTTTCCTAGGCATGGTGCTAAGATAAGGATCAAAACACAGAGCGAAAGAACAAAAAAACATAAAACCAAAACCAAGGGCAGACTGCAAGTTAGCACAAAAAACAGAATATAGAATAAAAATCTATATGATGCATGAACAAGTGTAAATGACATAATGCATGTTCTAATGTAGCGAATTAAGTCCAAAAAGGTTTAAATTACAAAATTGGCTTGAACATTAAGTTTTTGACACAAAAACCCCAAAATTTGAAAAACCACTTGATCAATTTGAAAAATATTGACGAATTGATCATTACACATGATATAATAACAAAAATAATGACCAAATACATCAATTGGATAAGCCAATTTCATCAATTTAAGCCAATTTGACAAAATCGCCAATTCGGATCAAATTCAAAACCCTAGAATTTTCAATTTTTCAAAAACCACAAAATTGATCAAATTAAACTATAGGGAACATCATTATAGCATCATAGCACAAAAACTCATTGATCAATTTCACAAGAATAGGTTCGAATCATCAAAAACCCCAATATGTTGAAAGTTCCGAAAATACCCAAGATAATGCATGAAAAATGCATGAAATCAAGAAATAAACTTGAAAAAGAAGGGCAAAAGGGACTTACCGGCTTCCAAGGACAAAAACCTTGCAAAATCTTGAAGGAAAACGACAAAAATTGAATGGTGGAGCCTAGAGCCAACGCGGAGAGAGAGAAAAGAAAAAAACTATTTGAAAAGTAACTTTGAAAAAGTCCAATTCTGCCTTTTTGAAAAACCTGATTCACGAGTTTCGATCGGTCGAAAATCAGCCTCGATCGGTCGAAACAGACAGAGACTCCCTCTCTTAAATTTTAAAAATTTCGATCGGTCGAAAAACAGAATGGACTGATCGAATTAGGCAGAGGCTCACCATATTTTTGAGGAAAAACACAAATTTTTTTTTTGAAAAACAAGTTGATTTAACTCAAAGTATTGAAATTTAAGAACAAAAATGCATGAGTATGAGATGATATGATTTTCAAATCAAGAATTTTAAGTCCAAAATTCCCAAAAACAAAATTTCTTGCATTCTTCACAAATTTTCAAGCAACAAATTAAGTTTGCACATAATTCAAAGTATTTGCAATAACTTGGTTGGTCAGATCATAAACACACATAATAACATGTACAATGTTTAGCAAAGAGTAACTCGTGTAATGTGTGCAACTAGCAAAAACTTGAGATACATGTGAGGTGATATGTGAATAGCAATCAATCACAAAATCTACAAAATTCATCACATAGAATTTAAAAGAGACTATCACCTAAAGAGTTACATCATATAACTCCCACATCTCCTAGATCATAAGCTTACAATCATGTAAGTTTCTTGTATTTATGCCTCATAATATACATTCCAATTTTAAGTTATGTGAGTTTGGCATCAAGCCTAATAGTACACACCAATTTTGATTTTAAGAATTAAGCAATTTAACCCGAGGCTTCACCTTATGTTCTTTTTTATGCATGTGCTACACTTTCTCGAGCACAAAATCTTGCTACACTTTCTCGAGCACAAAATCTTATGATATGCACTAAGGTGTTCATGATTGGCTAGTGAATAGTGGTGAGATGGTTATTTATGCCTTTCTCTAAAAGTTCAAGACCAACATTTAAAAACATGTGACTTCAAGATTAAGACATAGTAATAAAAAACCATAAACATTTTTCCCACACAACATGCACTACAAATCTTCAACTAGTAAAGTGTAATAAATAAGCTCATCAAAGCTAAACAAGGTACAAAAGACATGTTATGTGAAAATAAATTGACCAACCTTGTTCTCAAAAACCAAGAAGAATAGTGCAAAAACAAAATGTGCTTCCTTTTTCTTCCTTTTTTTTTTATTTTTTTTTATTTTAATAAAAATAAAAAAAACCTAGAATGAAATGCATGAATGTTATGCTATGCAAATCCTACAAAAAAAAAAAAAAAAAAAAAAAAAAAAAACAAAACCAAACCAAAGAACAATGGTCACAAAGGGTAGAGCAAATGAAGCACAAGGACCAAGAGGACAAAGACAAATCAGGGACACAGAATCACACCAATCACTTGACAAAGAGTCTCAAACTTACTTCTATCAAGAGGTTTGGTAAAAATGTCGGCATTCTGACGCTCAATAGGAATATACTCAAGACACACAATTTTTCTTTCAACAAGATCCCTAATGAAGTGATACCTAATTTCTATGTGCTTAGTCTTAGAATACTGAACAGGGTTCTTAGATATGTCAATAGCACTAGAGTTATTACAGTAAACCACCATGGTATCTTGGGATATCCCATAATCAGTTAAAACCTTTTTCATCCAAAGAAGTTGTGAGCAACAACTTCCAGCAGCAATATATTCTGCCTCGGCAGTAGACAAGGATACAAAATTTTGCTTTTTGCTCATCCAGGCAACAAGGTTAGCACCAACATAAAAACATCCACCAGTGGTGCTTTTTCTATCATCAGCATTACCAGCCCAATCAGAATCAGAAAAACCAGCAAGAGACAGATTAGACTCTTTGCTATAAAATAATCCATAGTCACAAGTTCCAGCAATATATTTAATTATTCTTTTGACAGCATTTAAGTGTGAAACCTTAGGATTAGACTGAAATCTAGAACAAACACCAACACTAAATGCAATATCAGGCCGACTAGCAGTCAAATATAACAAACATCCAATCATACTTCTGTATAATGTAACATCAACAAACTCACCTGATGGATCATTTGTTAATTTTGCATTGGCAGCCATTGGTGTCTTAGCATAGGCAGCATGGTCCAGTCCAAATCTCTTGACTAGATTTTTTGCGTATTTTGCTTGGTTGATGTAGATCCCTGAATCCGTTTGCTTCACCTGTAATCCCAAGAAATATGTCAGTTCACCAACCATACTCATTTCAAACATTGCCTTCATTTCATCTGCAAAAGAATGAGCAAGAGAGTCATTAGTAGCACCAAAAACTATATCATCTACATAAATTTGAGTTACAACAAAACTGTTCTTATCCTTTCTTATGAAGAGAGTAGTGTCTGCAAATCCCCTTTTGAAGCCATCCTTAGTAAGATATGCAGTTAATCTATCATACCAAGCTCGTGGAGCTTGTTTCAAACCATACAGTGCTCTCTTCAATTTATACAAATCATCCGGTCTGTGAGGGTCAACAAATCCTTTAGGTTGTTCAACATACACTTCTTCTTGCAACATTCCATTCAAGAAAACACTTTTGATATCCATTTGATATAACTTGAAGTTCAGATGACTAGCTGTAGCCAGCAATATCCTAATGGATTCCAATCTTGCTACTGGAGCAAAGGTCTCATCAAAGTCAATCCCTTCCACTTGTGTGTAGCCTTGAGCAACAAGTCTTGATTTATTTCTGATGACAGTGCCATGTTCATCTGACTTGTTCTTAAAGATCCACTTAGTTTCAATTACATTCACACCCTTTGGTCTAGGAACTAATTCTCACACATCATTTCGAACAAATTGATGAAGTTCTTCATGCATAGAATTTACCCAATCAGCATCTTGAAGTGCCTCATCTACCTTCTTCAGTTCAAATTGGAATAGATAGCATGAGTGTGTAATTACACTTAAGGCTTTTGACCTTAATCTCATGTTGTCATTCAGACTTCCCAATATATTTGAGGAGGGATGATTAAGCCTTACTCTAGAGGAAGGACCTTTAACTAGAGATGTGGATGTACCTCTCTGTTCTGATGAAGGACTAAACTCATGTTGAACATGTTGAATCTCATGAACTGGAGTGGATGGTTTAGGACTTGATGGCACAGAAATTGCATCATTCAACACCATTAGCTCCTCATCACTATGTTTCACAACATAATCAACAGGGAGAGAGTCATTAACCTCCACTGGCTTATCTTGAACCTGAGTAGTACTTTCTGGATGTACTTCTGGACATACTTCATCATTGATCACAACATTTGAAGATTCCATGACAGTTTTGGTTCTCAGATTATACACTCTATATGCCCTACTAGTAGAGGAGTACCCTAGAAAATATCCTTTGTCACTCTTAGCATCAAATTTCTCTAGGTGCTCTATATCACGTAGAATGTAACAATCATTGCCAAAAATCCTGAAATACCTGACTACTGGCTTCTTTCCTCTCCAGAGTTCATAAGGAGTCTTCTTGGAATCAGGTCTGAAATACACCCAATTGAGTGTATGGCAAGTAGTGTTAACTGCTTCTCCCCAGAAAGATTTTGGCAATTTTTTATTGTGCAACATCACACGTGCCATCTCTTGAACGACCCTATTTTTTCGTTCAACTATTCCATTTTGTTGCGGTGTCTTGGGTGATGAAAACTCTTGATGAGTTCCCTGTTCATTGCAGAAAGTAGCTAGTTTGGTATTCTCAAATTCTCTTCCATGGTCACTTTTGATTCTGGCTACCATTGTATCTTTTTGAACCTGCAATTTCTTACACAGATGTATCATCTTCTCAGGAGTCTCAGCTTTATCTTTCAAGAGCACAACCCAAGTATATCTGGTAAAGTCATCCACAACCACTAGAATATATTTCTTTCCTCCCAAACTCTGAACTCGAGCAGGACCCATAAGATCAATATGCAGTAACTCCAAAGGTCTTGAAGTTTGAACACTAGCCACAGACGGATGTTTAGATTTTATCTGTTTATCTATCTGACATGGTCCACATATGCACTTATCTATCTTCTCAAACTTAGGTAAACCAACAACAGCATCATATTTTGAAATCTTTTCTAACTGCTTATGACTTGTATGCCCCAGCTGTTGATGCCACAAATCAACTTGATCAATCTTTGCACTAAAACACTTGTTGCTTATGCTTGATGTCAATTCATAACAGTTGTCCACTGTTCGTACACCAACACACATACAGTCATCTCCACCATCAAGTATCTCACATTCATGCTTAGTGAAGAGAACATTTAGTCCATTGTCACAAATCTGACTGATGCTGAGTAAATTTGCCTTTAGTCCATCAACATACCAAACATCTTCAAAGACCGGTAACCCTGGGATGTCCACAGTTCCAATGCTTCTGATGACAGATTTGCTTCCATCTCCAAAAGTGACTGTCCCAATCTTTCCTTCAAACATGGTCTTGAATAATCCTTTATTTCCTGTCATATGCCTGGAACAACCACTATCCAAATACCAAAGACAAGAATCACGTGCCTTTAAGGCGGTTAAGGCAGTATAACACAAATAATTATTACCATATATGATAAGACCAAGATGTTCAAGGAAAGATTTAACAAACTCAACAAGAGACAAATATACAAAGAAAGCAAGTTGATGAATAAGAAGAAAGAATTTCCAAAAATCCATACCAAAGGGGTCAAGGATTAGCTCAGTGATCAAAAGATCAACAACAAAAGAGCTACCTGCTCTGATACCACTTGATGGTTTTTAGACCCCTTAAACAATTGATTAAACCTAGGTAATTAGCCAAGTTGTTACTTAGTCCAATTAAATAAGTCTAGGTTATCACAATATAAAAGATCAAATCATGCAAAACAGCGGAAAATAAATAACACAAGATATGATCACCCAGGAAACAAAACCGGTAAAAATCTGGGGAGGATTTGACCTAGCTATCCTCAAGGTAAACTTGAATCCATTATCTTGAAAGAATCGAAGTTCATACAATAAGACTTACAAGCCCCCACGCTCGACTTCTTATTGCTACCAACCAGTAGAACTTACTGACACGACCACGTGCAAGCTCCAAATCCATGGACTCCTTCTTTCTTGGATTCACCACCAGCTACAAGCACACCCGCTACAAGCACACCCGCTTGTGTTTTCTTTAAACTTTAATGGTAGCAACTGAATTGATCATCAAGGCGTAGATAAATCTTCTCCTTGAAAACCCTAAGTTTGTGTAAAGAAAAGCTCTTCTAGATCTCACAAGAGATTTACACAAACTGTAAATATGAGCAACACTAAGACGTGGCTAGGGTTTGCCTTTTATACTAAGGACAAATAAGAAACCCTAAAAACGTTTTAAAACAACTAGGGCTGAGTTGGACGAATCTGCAGAAAAGCATTCTGATCGAGCTTCGATCAATCGAGCTTGTCTTTCGATCGATCGAGCCAGGCCGAAAGGCACAATGCTTCCTGCTTTAACTCGATTCCAACTTTACATTGACACACAACTTTGAGCTAGCTTTAAACACTTCTAAACACATTGTTTTGATCATGGTTTGCCAACAATACACATTAGAGTTTAAATATATAAAATCCTAAACTTTAGAACCTAACACATAGAACTTTTAACACTCTCTGAACTCTCTTTGATTTTATTTATTTATTTATTTGGTTCTCTCTCACAAAATATTTTCCTTTTAGCTTAATATTTGAAAATTTTAAAGAAAATATCATTGGTCACTTTAAATTGTTTTATATTTTTTAAATTAAATTTTTTTTCATGATATTTGCTCCAAGAGTAATACATGCTTCAAAAGGGTAATACACGCTATTCCGACTCAGAACATGAGCATAAATTTCTGTAGAGAAAATATGAGAGCCTTAATTTTAGTCATATGGTTTTTATATATTTATTTGAATTGCTTTGAAACTCAATATTTTTGTTGTTTAATTTGACTCCTTAAACACCTAATTAACCACCATAGAAATTGACTACGCAGGCTAATTTGCAATGAAATTGCAAATTTAGATAATTAAAGTTCGTGAACGATTATGAAAAATGGGTACAGATGCATGCATATGGATGATTTGAGCATGCATACGTAGGCGTGAAACGTGAATATGGGTCCCTGCTACTCCATGCATAGAAAATTATTTGCTTCTTTGATATTTTATTGATCCGTTGAAATGCTTTCTTTCGATTCCTTCTTCTTCTTTTTTATTTATTCTTAATTTATGTAAAGAGCAGACCTTAGTTACGCTGTTTTAAGCGCAATACATTATATAGATTTTACAATTAAATTCAAATACTTGGTTACATTGACTAATAAAAATATAAAATATAATTATTATTTTTAATATGTGGGTTCTAGTTAGCTCAACTGATATATATATATATACCAGTTAAAGAATTTAATATGTGTAGTTATGTGTTTGAGTTTAATTAAAGAATCTAATATGTCTAGTTATGTGTTTAAGTTTAATTAAAAAATTTAATATGTGGGTTTCGGTTAGTTTAATTGGTAAAGTTTCTTGTTAACTTTAACATTCGAAGGTCACCATTTAGGAAATTCACAACGTGTTTGCAATCAAGCCACTTGGTCTTGTCCCATCGAACAAAATCCTAACAATATATTGTAATCAAATAGGCGTGGTGAACATCATGAGTCACTTAACATGTTCCCTATTAAAAGTCCTCTCAAAATATTCAACAAAGTCGAAAGCAAAGCAATAACCCACCCCTAAAATGAGAGCAAGGGACATGATAATGTGGAATATTCAAAGATGACCCATAGAATACCAAATAAATAACTCTTTTAATCCAATTGGTGGACGTCAAAGCCCAACAATTATTGGGGGGGGGGGGGGGGGGGGGGGGGAGAGAGAGAATAAACCCTACAACCAACTTTCTAAATTTAGTAAAATAATAATAATAATAATTAATAATGAGATTTACAAAGAAGGAATGATGGTATTTAGATATTTGTTTTCCATAGAAAGAATGTAATAAATATTAAAGAATGACAAAGATATTGATGATGTGAAAAATCGATAATTGAACTCCTCGTCGATACAGATGGACGAAGGAGTTGGCTTCGTCCAAAGACGAACCTTTTGGTGCTATTATTCTATGGCTATATAGCTTTTGGTGCTGAAAATCGTTATTTGAACTCCTTGTCAATACAGGATGAAGGCGTTGAATTTGTCCAAAGATGAACTTGCTATAAGATATGAAATAGAGAAATATGGATATATTGGTGTGGTGTTTTCCAAATACCTTTCGATGATTAAGTTAGAATGAGATTCAATTGAAGTATATTGCCAGAGAATTTCAACTTAGGAATAGTTTTTGGGATGAGAGTTGTGTACCCCCTTGCCCTTGGTTTGTGTGGGTTTTTATAGCCCTTGTCTTCATTGTTTGAATGAACATCTACATTCATGAGATATGGAGTCATTGGTATTAATGACTAGTTTTTATTGTTTGCCAACGGCTATTCGACCGTTGGTGCCCATACGTTATTCCTTAATTAGCTATCTTGGGCATTAAATGTCTTTTATGGCATTGAATAGCATTTAATTCGTCTGTCCGTCGAGAGATGGACGATCATGATAAACACTTATTAGTAATAAATGTGGAGGCGTTATAGATTTCAATGGTTTTTTGCCCGTTGGTCTGTCAGTTATGCTTTTGTTGTCTGGCGCGTTAACCGTTACTCGTGTCATTTATGGGAAACTCAGTTAATGTATGCTATAGTCATTCATCACATGGATGATGCTGGCATGATGGACGAAGCTGGCTAAATTTCTCTTATTTTGCCTTATGATAGACGATGGTGATTTTTCTCCTTTTTAGATATTATTTATAGAATCAATGAATTTATGCATTGGGTTTACAACTTTGGATGATGCCTTGGGTTTTCAGTTAATTTGGTACTTATTAGGTGATCATGTTTCATATGCTTAATCATCTCATCCCTCTTGATGTAAGTCTTTCCTTCTTGTTAGGGCTCGTGGTTGGAAGAATTTTGAAAATAACTATCAAGCCATTTTCTTCTTCTTGGCCTCGTTGTTGGAAGAATTCTGAAAATAACATCTCAAGTGTTTTCTTCTACTTAGCCTCGTTGTTGGAAGAATTCTGAAATAAAGTCTACTAGGAAAAATTTTAGTCAAGATTCTCTCTTAAAATGTGAAATTTCTTTTGGAACCCACTTATTAATATTATTTTAGAACGGAGCCGTAAATATGGTTCAACAAAATGTCCAAATTAATTTTTGGGAGAGCTAGGGTGGCGTATTATTTTTGTCAACCCAAAGTTTAATCTTATATAATAAGAATTATGTATAATTGTATATTATAATTTTTTGGCAATTGATATATATATATATATATATATATTTGAAAAATATATCTTACCATGTCAAACAGATAGCAAAATTGTGTTATGTGGCCAATAATCATAGGACTTACTAGGTTCTGTACTCTTTTAAAGGGTTTAAATTTAGGAGTTCGAGTCTTCTTAACTTTCATCACTTAGGATGAACAAAATTGTGTATTTGAATAAGTTCTATAAGATTAGACATATGAAGGTGCTTGGATGGTTGATAAATACTTAGTACTACTACTAAACTTAGCCAATCAAGGTAATTAATATGGTTTATGATAAGAATTAAGATTCAAACTCCTCTCTTCTATTATTATAACTGTCTGTACTGTAATTACCGGTGGGGGAAAAAAAAAAAACCTTAGCCATTAAGGTGATCAATACTTCTTTTTATTAATTTTTCCTTGGGAGTGTACAGTAAGTAATGGGAGTTCGAAAGACTTGCAACATGTTAAGATTGAGGTCCAAAATGGCGGGCTGATAAAAATTATTGTGGTCGCTATAGAAAAAACACAACTTGCTTTTGTTGGATGTGAGAATGAATACGTACAGTTTGTAGTCCCTATCAAGGTGGTTGATACTGTACCGGTACTGGCCGGTATGTATTGTACCGGTTTTGAAATGCCAACGTTTCGTACTAGTTTAAGTACCGGGCGTACTGGCTATGTACCGGACGTACCGGCGGATTTTGGGTGTACCGGTTGGTACTAGGCATACCGGCCGGTACAAAAAAAAAGTTTTTATTTTTATTTTTTTTATTCATTTTTTTTTAAAATTTTGTAATTTTTGAATTTTTGTAAGAGCAGAATGGTAACTTATTTGCATTAACTTATTCATATTATTTGTTTTCTTAGTATGCAATGAACAATTAAGCTTTCTGTGTTTTATATTGTGTGTGTATGTGTTTTTTGTTTTTTTTTTTTTTTTTTTGATGCTAAAGTCTAAAACCATTAATAATTTATTCTGAATTGAGGTAATGTTTTATGGTAAACTTTTATATATATATATATATATAAAATAGCGATAAACCCAAAACGGTATACCGGTATTGATTGGTACCGAAATATATCGTTCTATTGGTCAAATCGATATAGCTTCCAGTACGAGATTGACTCCCTTGGTTCCTACTCCCAAGTATTTAAAATGTTTTTTCTGTGAAGTGGGAATTTTATAATTAGTACCTTTGGAAACTTGGTGGACAAGGATTCGAGAGGTACATGCACCAAGACTTGGGTAATTGCTCTATCTTGACCTATGGTGGCTCTTAAAATATGTTCTAAGGGGTAATCAAATTCATTTTGAAGAGATTGACAAAGACCTCTTATAATATATTTTCTTGTTTCATCTTAGGTAGGAGATGAATCATTCAGTACATGTGATTTCCTTATTAAAAATTTATTCATAATCAGCAAAGGAATAAAGGATAAAATATAAGTTTATTGGGCATATTATTTTGAAGATATTAATTATTGCTATTAAGAATAAATCTTGGAAATCAATGGGATCCAATAATTAGCTCAACTAGAAAAGTCTTTGATAGTTGAATAAGAGATCAAGAGTTCAATTTTCACTTACATCAAAAACCGATTAGTGTTTTGATTTGATGATAAAAATCACAACCATCACAAGTGGACCTTATAGGTTGAAACTTTATAAATAAAAAAATCATGGAAATTCATAAATAGTATAAAAAAGTGTAGTGGGACCCATGAATAGTAACAAAAATAAGTTGGTAGAAATAATTTTTGCCAAACACACTAAATATTTATGCGCAGAACTGTTGGTGAAGGCATGTCGGAGAGAAAAAGCATTAACTTTTGGTCTAGTGTAGGAAGACTGAGTAACATTGATAAATCACATAGAACTTTTAACACTGTCTGAACTCTCTCTGATTTTATTTATTTATTTATTTGGTTATCTCTCGCAAAATATTTTCCTTTTTGCTTAATATTTGAAAATTTTAAAACAAATATCATTGGTCACTTTAAATTGTTTTATATTTTTTAAATTAAAATTTTTTCATGATATTTGCTCCAGTAGTAATACATGCTTCAAAAGGGAAATACTCGCTATTCCGACTCAGAACATGAGCAGAAATTTCTGTAGAGAAAATATGAGAGCTTTTATTTTTAGTCATATGGTTTTTATATGTTTATTTGAATTGCTTTGAAACTCAATATTTTTGTTGTTTTGACTCCTTAAACACGTAACCACCATACAAAATGACTACACATGCTAATTTGCAATGAAATTGTAAATTTAGATAATTAAAGTTCATGAACGATTATGAAAAATGGGTACAGATGCACCGCGTATGGATGATTTGAGCATGCATACGTAGGCGTGAAACGTGAATATGGGTCCCTGCTACTCTATGCATAGAAAATTATTTGCTTCTTTGATATTTGATTGTTACGTTGAAATGCTTTCTTTCGATTCCTTCTTCTTCTTTTATATTTATTCTTTATATAAAGAGCAGACCTTAGTCATGCTGTTTTAAGCGCAATACATGATATAGATTCCTCAATTAAATTTAAATACTTGATTGCATTGACTAATAAAAATACAACACAATTATTATTTTTAATATGTAGATTCTAGTTAGTTTAATTAGTATATATATACTAGTTAAAGAATTTAATGTGTAGTTATATGTTTGAGTTTAATTAAAGAATCTAATATGTGTAGTTATGTGTTTAAGTTTAATTAAAAAATCTAATATGTGGGTTCCGTTTAGTTCAATTGGTAAAATTTCTTGTGGTCGAATAAGAGATATGAGCTTCGATCCTTCTCTACACAAAAACTAATTGATATTTTGGTTCAATAATAAAGAACAATCATCAAGAACCGACTCCATAGATTGAAACCATTTCCAAAAAATAAAAAATAAAAAATTCTAATGTACCGTGTATATATATAATGTAACGTACTTAAGTTTCACTAAATGTTTTTATTTTTATTAAGAGCCTTGTAGCTCAAGTTATAATACTGTACATATATAAGGATGACTCCAAGCGTTGTTAACATGACATGTTTAACTTTAACATTCGAAGGTCACGATTTAGGAAATTCACAACGTGCATGTTTGCAATCAAGCCACTTGGTCTTGTCCCATCGAACAAAAACCTAACAATATATTGTAATCAAATAGGCGTGGTGAACATCATGAGTCACTTAACACTTTCCTATTAAAAGTCCTCTCAAAATATTCAATAAAGTCGAAAGCAAAGCAATAACAACCCACCCCTAAAATGAGACCAATAATGGACATGATACTGGAATATTCAAAGATATGACCCATAGAATACCAAATAAATAACTCCTTTAATCAGATTGGTGGATGTCAAAGCCCTACAATTATTGGAGACTATAAGTGTGTGTGTGAGAGAGAGTATAAACCCTACAACCAACTTTCTAAATTTAGTAAAATAGTAATAATAATAATTAACAATGAGATTTATGAAGAAGGAATGATGGGATTAGATATTTGTTTTCCATAGAAAGAATGTAATAAAGATTAAAGAATGATAAAGATATTTTAAGAATCAATGAATTTATCCATTGGGTTTATAACTTTGGATGATGCCTTGGGTTTTCAGTTAATTTGGAACTTATTAGGTGATCATGTTTCATATGCTTAATCATCTCATCCCTCTTGATGTAAGTCTTTCCTTATTGTTAGAACCTGTGGTTGGAAGAATTCTGAAAATAGCATCTCAAGTCTTTTCTTCTTCTTAGGCTTGTTGTTGGAAAAATTCCGAAAATAACATCTCAAGTCTTTTTCTTTTTCTTGGCCTCGTTGTTGGAAGAATTCTGAAAATAAAGTCTCTTTCTTCTTCGCTTAGCATCATTGTTGGAAGAATTTTGAAAATAACACGCTACCCACTCGAAAACTCCTTTGAACTTTATAGATATACAAGACTATTGGTGGTAATGGAAATCCAAAAATTTAAGAAATATCTTTTCACTGCAATAATGTTAGAGCACATGTGGTCTCCCCAACATCAACTATGAAATTACCTAGTAAACACCAGAAGAACAAACAAAAGAGTAGCTAGCTCTGTGGTTGCTTTACGACCCTACTCCTTTTCGACCCAACTATGAGGGGTTGAAATCATAGCTACCTAACCACCCATTTTTGGATCATTTTTCTTTAATTGAATTTTTATTTATGGGTTTCTAAAATTAAATTTTAAAAGTAAAATTATTAATCAAAAGATCAATTCAAACGCCTTATTTTTAGTCATTTTTGTGTAAAAATAAAAAACAAATAAATTCTACTTTTGAATAAATTTTATGAATAATAATATTTTATTAGTTTCAATATTTGGTAATTATATATATTTTTTCCATATTTGGTATGATTGTATATTTATGTCTAAATTGATTACCAATTCAATTTTTTTGGTACTTCGTCTTCATTTTTATTGCATTTATATACTTTTAAAACTAAATTAATTAACTATTAATCTAACAATTGAATCAATTATCCAATGGTTGAATTAATAAATCAGCACATATATCGATCGCTTGAACGTTTGATACTCGTAGTTCTGATCACTATGATCAAAATACAACAATATATACAATACTGTTAGATTCAAGAGATTTAAACAAAACCTACCAACTACCAAGGGTCACCTACTATGATGTGAAAACCGAATAGTGTTTTAGTCTGATGATAAATATCACAATTATCATAAGCAGACCTTATAGGTTGAAACTTTATAAAAAAAAAAAGTGAAAATCATTTATTATCTCTTACTATAATAAAGTTAATATTTTTTGTTGTTAAGTTAAATTATTGTTGTTAACTAAAATTTAATTATTAATGCTTAGAATACTTTAATTTATTATTTACTAGTTTTTGTCTTTACTTTTTCAATTCTTTTATTTAACAATTTATCTCAACTTTGACAGCTTATTGGTATTGATCAATACCGAAATATATCGTTTTTCTAACCAAACCAAAATGACATCCGGTATGAAATTGATTCTTTAAGAACCACAAAAATGGCCTAAGCGACAACTAAATTTATAGTCAAGTTTTGTCCTGTAAAATTTTTGAAACAATCATAGGACACCCTAAATTGTTTTATATTTTTTTTAAATTAAAAATTTTCCATGATATTTTGCTGAAATTGAAAACTTTTTGTTGAAAGTACTATAGATAAAGATAAAAGTTAGCTGAAATAGTACAGTAGAACCCTATGAATAGTATCAAAAGTGCAGTGGGGCTCATAAATAATAGTAAAAATAAGTTGAATAGTAAAATAAGTTAGCTTTTTAAGATGAGCCAAATGCACACTACATGTTTGAAAAGGGAAATACATGCTATCCCGACTTAGAACATGAGCAGAAATTTCTGTAGAGAAAATATGAGTGTTTTTTTTTTTTAAATTTATTTGGTTTTTCTGTTTTGTTTTGTTGGTCATATATATGGTTTTTATATATTTATTTGATTTGCTTTGTAACTCAATATTTGGGTTGTTTTGACTCCTTAAACACCTATAAACCACCATCGAAAATGATTACACATGCTAATTTGGATTGAAGTTGTGAATTTAATTAGCTAGATAATTAAAGTTCATGAACGATTATGAAAAATGGGTACACATGCATGCATATTGATGATTTGAGCATGCATATATACATACGTACACGTGAAGCATGGACATGGCGGGTCCCTGCTACTCCATGCATAGAAAATGATTTGCTTCTTTGAATTTGTTTGTTATGTTGAAATGCTTTCTTTTGATTCCTTCTTCTTCTTTTTATTTTTTTATTTTATTTTATATAAAGAGCAATAACCTCGGTACACTGTTTTAAGTGCAATACATTATATAGGTTTTTTAATTAAATCCAAATACTTAATTGTATTGACTAATAAATATAGAAAATATAATTATTATTTCCAAGATAATCTATATATATATATAGTTATGTATTTGAATTCCATTAGAGGATTTAGCTAATATACTATACATAAGGTAATGTACTTAAGTTTCACCCTTATAGGAATGTTTTTATTTTTGTCAAAAACCTTGTAACTAAATTAGTTTTAATCTCTTAGGGTACGTTTGGTACACTGAATGAGAATTACAATAGGAATTGTAATCTTTATTACTAGTAATAAAATGTGTTGTAATGTAATAACTAAACCTATTCATTAGTTTGGTTGTGAGTTATAACATTAGAATGAAATTTAACATTTATTTTAGGAAATATCTTACTTATACAATTATATCTCCTTAAAAATTGTTATTTTTAAATTTAAAAGAGATATATGTTATTTTTTATGATTTTTTATTTTTATAATTGTTAGATGTATATGGAAAGTTTGCTTATTTGGAAATATATTAAGTTTTGAAATTATTGTACTTACTAAGGAATAACTAATACAACCTTTTAAAGAGGAATGATTATTCCTCATTTTGAAGAATAGCTATTCATAAGGAATGACTACTCCTTATAATAAAAACATAACCAAACTAAAGAATAACTAAATCATAGGAATAACTATTACATTACAGTGCTTATTATAGTCTACCAAACATGTCCTTAGTATTTTAAAGATATTCAGGGTTCAAATCCCCATATTTCCCATTATAACTATCGAATTATAAAAAAAAAAATTATGTTTTCTTTCATGCAATTTATCTCAATGCATGTTTTGATTATGGATCTAACTTGGTGATTTCTTTGAATAATATGGACTCAAGTCATAACACTAGTGCATACTAATTAATCTATTTAATTAGGAGAGGTTGGGTGCCTATAATACCATTATAATCTTGTACCAACAACTTACTCATCTCTGGTTCAACTATTCTTTTTTATAAAGGAGTTAAAATGGTTCTTGTACTTAAACCAAATTCAAATGATGATGCATTTTCCATCATATAACCCTAGAATTAATGGTTTACTCGGTTCATATCTAGGATGACTCCAAATAAGGCTGCTTCCAAGTGTTGTTAAGACGACATGTTTAAAATTTGAAGGTTATGATTTGGGACACTCACAATGTGTTTGCCATCGAGCCACTTGGTCTTTCCCCATTGAACCAAAACCATAGAATATATGTAATCAAATAGGCGTTGTGAACATTATGAATCACTTCACTCGTTTCCTATTAAGGTTACATTTTGTTGGAGTGAAAATATAGGGAGGATGGAAAATAATAAAGTAGAGAAAATATGGGAGATTTTGGGTGGGAGGGGTGTTTGGTTGGGGAGATTTTGGGAGAAAAAAAATGGTGGGATCCAACTGTTTTCTCTCTAGGCCCACCACTTTTTAGTCCCCCTAAAAAAATTGGAGAGAAAATGGGGATGAGAGGAGAGTGGATGGAAGTTACCCATCTACCGTACCACCACCCCTAAAAAAACTAACGTGATTTTTTTTTCAGCTTTTTTTTTCTCCTTCATTTTGAAGGTTTAGGTTGTTTTATTTGTTTATTCCAACAATACTTTATTTTCTTAATAAAATATTTATATATAAAAAATTATGTAATAAGGGTATTTAAGTAAATTTATACAACCTCTATTTTCTATCATTTCATTTTTCTACTCTCCAACCAAACACAAATGAGAAAAACTATTTTTTTTTTTTTTTTTTATCCTCCCACTTTTTCATCATCTCTCAATTTTCTATCCTTCCACTTTTCCATCTTCCAAACCAAATTGACCCTAAAAGTACTTTCAAAATATTCAACAAAGTTGAAAGCAAAGCAATAGCCCACCCCTAAAATGAGACCAAGGAACATGATAATGGAGTATTCAGAGATGAACTAGAGAACACTATTAACAAAAAAAAAAAAAAAAACTCCTACAACCAACCTTTTAAAATTTCAACAAAGTATCTAAAAAAAAAAAAAAAAAAAAAATTCAACAAAGTTGAAAGCAAAGCAATAGCCCACCCCTAATAAGAATAATAATAATGAGATTTATGAAGAGGGAAGATGCGGTTTAAATATCTGTTTTGCATGGAAAGAATGTAATAAAGAATGATAAAGATATTATTTTACAGAATCAATGAATATATTCGTTGGGTTAATTCATAACTTTGGATGATGATGCCTTGAGTTCTCAGTTTGGTGCTTAGGTACTGATGTTTTATATGCTTGAGATCATCTCATCCCTCTTGATGTAAGTATTTCCTTCTAGTTAGGGCTCATGGTTAGAAGAATTCTGAAAATAACATCTCAAGTATTTTCTTCTTCTTAGGCTCGTTGTTGGAAAAATTCGGAAAATAACACTTAAGTCTTTTTCTTCTGCCTATAAAAAAATAAAAAAAACATATTTTTCTTCTTCTTGGCCTCGTTATCGGAAGAATTCAGAAAATAACGTCTCTAAGTTTTTTCTTCTTCTCTTAGCCTCGTTGTTGGAAGAATTCTGAAAATATAACATCTCTATGTACTAACAAAAATTTTAGTCCAGATTCTCTCTTAAAATGTGAAATTTCTTTTCATGATTCATCCACAAAGAATCTTCTTTAACAGAATTCTATAACACACCATCCGCTCAAAAACTCTTTTAGAAATAACTTTTCACTGCAATAATATTAGGGCACTTCCAACAAAACTATGAAATTACCTAGTAACTCCAGAAGAACAAACAAAAGAGTAGCATTAGCTAATCTGTGGTTGCTTTCCGACGTCCCTACTCCTTTTGGAACCAACTATAAAAGAAATATTTCTTTTGGATTGATATAAAAGAAATATTGGACTTGAGAACAATCAATTAAACAGTAAAAATAAATGGCAGATTAATTAAAAGTATTAAACAATATGATTTATTAGTATTAAAGTATTAATTGAGCTACAAAGTTTTTGACATGTATTTTTTTAATACTACGTTATTTGACTAAATAACCATATTTTTCTGCAATTGCACTTTTACTTATGGGTTTCTAAAGTTTTTTAAACTTAAAATAATTAATCAAAAGATCAATTCAAACGCCTTATTTTTAGTCATTTTTGTGTAAAAATAAATAAATAAATAAAATTCTACATTTGGATAAATTTTATTGGTTTCAATATTTGGTATAAATTTTTGATAGAATAGTTTATTATTCTTCATAAATATTTGTGCATATATAATAAAATATAAGGATAATCGCATAATAAAATTTAAAATTTAAAGTTTTTGGTGCGTATATATGGTCATATAGCTAGTGTAGTTTTTGAACTATAAGAATTTGATATTTTATGAGTGTTAACTAAAATATCATAATTCACATGAGTTGTAGTTTATCTTGCAACAAACAATCCTTTTATATGCATCATAAGTGAGATTTTAAAATAAAAAAATGTATATATTCATGTGTAAAAAATCCTTAAATAGAAAAATGTTATATAATGAATATATTATGTTATTATTACAGAATTTTTTATATTAAAATATCATTAATCTGGGAGTTCAAATCCCCTTAACTTTCACTTACGTAGAAAAAAAAATCTGTATTCGAATTTGTTTTATAAAGTTAGATATATAAAGGCGCTTGGATGGGTGATCAATACTAATTTAGTACTACTGCCAAACTTTGCCTATTAAGGTAAATGGCTTATGATAATAATTAAGGTTCAAATTCCTCTTTCTTATCATTATAACTATCGGTAGTAGAAAAAAAAAATGCCCTAACAATGAAGGCAATCAATACTTCTTTTTTATTTTTCCTTAATAGTGTTCCATAAATAATGGAAGCTCAGGGCATTGCCCTGATGCTTTTGATTATATAATTTTGGTGGAGGCCGGCAAATCTGCGTAAGGCAGCCCCTCTTTTGTTTCAATAAAGTTTTCTATTTCATAAGAAAAAAAAAAAAAAAAAAAAAACTGGAAGCTCGGCCAAATTGGTGGGCTGATAAAAATTATTCTGGTCGGTATAAAAAACACAACTTGCTTTTGTTTGTATCTAAAATGTGCCACTTGTGAAGCGTGGGAATATTATAATTAGTACCTTTGGAAACTTGGGTACGTAAACTACTCTATCTTGGTTTGTAATAATAATAATAATAACAAAATTATTATAATAATAAAAAAGCCCTAAGCTAGCTGTCGAAATTTCTATATAATGTAGCTCAGCATTATTCTTTCATGAGCAAGCATCCTTCTCTAACAATTGTTACAATTCATAAAAGCTTTCAAAAAGAGCAATTATGATGATGGCGGAAATATGGTCTCTAGGTGGCTCATTGCAGATTGCTACCATAGTGTTTCTTTGGAAAATATTAGAAATATATTTCCCTGGACATCTTCGTAGCTCCATCATAAGTTACAGTATGAAATTGGCGAGTCTCGTGAGCCCCTATATCTATATTAGGTTCCCTGAATTCATAGGCGACAGTGAGGAGTACATGGGTGTCAAGCGTAGTGATGCCTATGCTGCCATTGAAACATACCTCAGTGGAAAGTCCTCCAGGGAAGCTAAATATCTTAAGGCAGTAGATGTCAAAGACAGCAGTCAACCTGTACAACTGAGCATGGACGAGAACGAAGGAGTTACTGATGAATTTGAAGGGGTAAAGCTTTCGTGGGCTGTCAATAAAGAATACACAAGAACCCAGCAGTCATTTTCATTCTACCCGCAGATGGACGAGAAGAGGTATTACCAGCTCACTTTCCATAAGTCGCACAGAGATTTTGTTAATGGGACTTACATCAATCATGTAATTCAAAAAGGGAAGGCAATATCGGTGAGCAATCGACAAAGGAAGCTGTACACTAACAATCCTAGCCAGAATTGGGAAAGGTACAAAGCACGGAAATGGAGCCATGTGACTTTTGAGCACCCAGCAACTTTTGACACTTTGGCCATGGAGTCAAAGAAAAAGTTGGAAATCGTCAATGACCTTGAAAAGTTCAGCAAGGGAAAACAGTACTATACAAAGATTGGCAAGGCCTGGAAGCGTGGCTATCTTCTTTATGGTCCTCCTGGAACTGGTAAGTCTAGCATGATTGCTGCCATGGCCAACCACTTGGAGTATGATATCTATGATCTTGAATTGACAACGGTTAAGGACAACACAGAGCTGAGGAGGCTTTTGATCGAAACCACTGGTAAGTCGATCATTGTGATAGAAGATATTGATTGCTCACTTGATCTTACGGGTCAACGAAAGAATGAAAAAAAGAAAGCGAAGGATGAAGAAGCCAAGGATCCTGTCAGTAAACTGACCAAAGGTGAAGAAGACAGCAATAGTAACGTCACTCTCTCTGGGTTGTTGAATTTTATAGATGGGCTTTGGTCTGCTATTGGGGGAGAGAGGATCATTGTTTTCACAACTAATTACGTGGAAAAGCTTGATGCGGCTCTCATTAGGAGGGGACGTATGGACAAGCACATAGAATTGTCTTATTGTGGCTTTGAAGCATTCAAGGTTCTTGCCAAAAATTACTTGGATGTTGACTCACACCCTTTGTTTGCGACTATTGGCCACTTGTTGGAGGGAACCAATATTACTCCTGCTGATGTTGCTGAGAATTTGATGCCTAAGTCTATGAATGAAGATGCTGAGACATGTTTGAAGAAATTGATTGAAGCTCTTGAGACGGCCAAGGACGAAGCAAAAATGAAGGCTGAGGAGGAGGCGCGGTTGAAGGCGGAGACAGAAGAGAAAGAGAAGCAAGAAGATTTGAAAGTTGATGGCTCTTTAGCTAAAGTGAAAGATAATTGCGTTGGAGTTGTGAAAGATAATGGTGTCATCGCTTGAAGAAATTAGGATACAAGGACTGAAGTGAAGAATAGGTTTTATGGTATGCTCTGTGCATAATGTATATGTATAATAAAATAAGTCTTAAGTGTGAATTTGACGTAGTAGTTCTATAGTTGTGTAATAGTATTGTGGTGGTCAGAAACGAGTCAGATACTATGTTGAATAGACGTTGTATATATGTATATATGTATCTAAATTTGTGTAATAGTTATATAGTTGTGAATTAGTCTTGTGGTAGTCAGAAACTAGTCAGATACTAGGTTGAATAGACGTTGTATATATGTATGATTCTAAGTTTGTTTGTATATATGTATTTTAGTTTGTTTAATAAGAACCACAGTGTTAACGTGTTCTTTATTTCTTCTTATCGCCACAATATATACTACTGTCATCCTCTAAATCTTTCCTTTTGTCATCTTAACAACTTGGTTAGATATTTTGGTCCTTATTTTTTGTAAAGTTGTAATTTACAATTATGTTTTTGTTGGCTTTAATTCCATGCCAAATTTGATTGTAATTTTATTCAATCTTATGTACCATGTATTTCATGTGGGGTTTTTATTTGTAAGAGTTGTGTGTGAAAGAAAGAGAATGTGAAGACTTAAGGCTAATTGAAGACTGAAGCTGTTTTCGCGGGTATCTCACGAGTAAGTTTCTCGCGAAGTGATGCATGTGCCTTGCACATGACTGGAATGCGAAGAGTCAGGACATGATGGAGACAGTTGGTTTTCGCGAGTATCTCACGGGTAAGGCCTTCATGCGAGACACCCACAAAATATTCTGTTTTGCTAGATTGTCATTTTTGATACACTCTATCATTACCCACACTATATATACCCCTATTACCCATATATGTTGAGGTGTGCTTCTGAGAGAAAACCTTAGTCACTATCTTTGAGAGTTAAAGATTGTTATACCAACATTTCTTTACACAATCCATTGTGGTTTTTTCTCAACTCCTACCTCTCCATTTCCATACCATTGAGAGGTTGATAACCCAAATACTTACTACACTCTTTCAGAGTGTTAAGTAAGGTTTTGGTGTTGTTGGAAAGTATTGGAAGAAACCAGGCTTTGGCGGATGCAATCGGGCATATTGTGGGATTCGGAGAGCTAGACAAGACACGGTTCCAAGAAACCTTGTTGGAGTAGGAGCTTGGAGGGCTTAGATGCATTGGGTAGACTAGGCTTGGAGGGTTTTTTGCTATTCGTGTATCTCAACTGATTGTCTAGTGGATCGATTATCGCTTGGAGGGCGGCGGAGAGGTTTTTCACCAACTTCTTTGGTTTCCTCTTTGATAACACATCGGCATGTTATCTTGTGTTTGCATTCTTCTTCCCTGCTCTTTTACCTTTCATTTTACTGCTGTGGTTTTATGATTATGGGTTAGAGTAATTTATTTGTTTATTCGCTCGTATTTACTTTATTCCGCATTTAGTTTAAGTTAGAGTAAAGCCGTAATTTTAATTTGGGGGTCTAAACAGCTCTTGTGTTTTAACACATTTTCGAGCTTTCATTTTTTAAGCGAAAAGAGGCTATCACAATGATGATTTACCCATTAATATTGTAATTATTATTTGAATTACATTAATAGGGTCATACTCCAATCAAGATATTTTTATTTATTTATTTAATTTTTAGAATGATATTTTGAAAAGTACGATAACAATAAAATAAATAAATAAATAAAAAGTAAGAAAAGAGAATCAATACCTTATAAATCTTTTTTTTCAAAATTTCATGACACAATTCGAGTTAGTTGTAATGAAACAAAAGTTCGGAAAACCTTCAATAGAGAATAAGGAAGTTGCAAATTTATCTATCTCAAGGCCAACATGGAAAATTTTCTCTTATAGGTCCCCAATCCTTCAAGTAAGCTCTTAATGAAGTCGTTTTATCAACTATTCCAACTGAATAGGGGTAAAAAAGAAGAAGAAGAAGGTATTTAGAAAATAGTTATTGCCTAGAAAAAGTTATTGGAATCAAAGATTCAAGAAAAACGTTTTCTCTGAAAATAGCTTGGTAAATAATGCTGATCACTAGAGATGTAACTCTGAAAAGAATGGATATAGAAGAAAGGGGTTGCACTGTGAAGCCGACGAAGAGGCTTTGATGCATCTTTTTATAGCTTACCCAATTGTTTGGTAAATAATCCTGACTAGATATGTAATCCAAAAAAGAATGTACATAAAAGAAAAGGGATGCATTGTGAAGCCGAGGAAGAGGCTTTGATGCATCTTTTATAGATTTCCCAATTGCAAAAATTGAATGGGTTAACTCACACGGGCCAATTAGGTATTCTGTAATGCATTTTAATTATATATATGACTAGATTAAAATAGTGCAACGTTCAAAGCTGAAGATGCTAAGAGAGGAAGAAACAAAATTCATATTATATGCAGTTAAGGCGGTGTCAGTGTCTGTTACACACAGTGGGTTGTGTGTTTTTAGTTTTGTTTTCATAAAATGAAAGAGTTTAAATTCTTTCTGGAGTTGGTGTAAAACACTGCTTTTACGTCAACCAATGAAAACATGCCACATCGTTATTTCACAATTCTTGTGTTTCATCTCTTTCCTCTGTCCAACCTACCTATTTTCTTCTTTGAATTTTCTTTCTCTCTCTTCCCTTTGTAACTCTCTCTCTCTCCCCCTTTCTTTCTTATTTTCCATACTTTCAAATCCATTGCTTTCCTTCTCTTGTGGTACCCATCTTCCTTGCATTGATCCATGCATCAACACAATGTCAGTGGGCATTAAATCTGAAAGTTTCAGAGACAGAAACAAGTTGATGGAAAAGAAAAGTAACACTAAAACTCATTCTAGACGAAGTTTGTATTTTGGCTGGTGAAAGCTCGAAATGTGTGAAAACACTAGAGCTCGTTTAGACCCCCAATTCAAATTACGGCTTGATTGATTTTACACTAACTTGATACTAAGTGCGGAATAGTGTAAACGCAAGCAAACATGCAAGAGAGCTACTCTAATCCATATTTAAAGTAACACAGTAGTAAAATAAAATGAACAAGAGTAGGGAAGAGAGATGCAAACATAGATAACACCGAGACGTGTTATCGAAGAGGAAACCAAAGAACTCGACGAAAAACCTCTTCGCCGCCCTCCAAGCGGAAATCGATTCACTAGACAATCAGTTGGGATACATGGGTAAGCAAGAGACCCTCCAAGCCTAATTTACCCTCTGTACCTAAGCCCTCCAAGCTCCTACTCCAACAAGGCTTCTCGGAACCGTGTCTTGTCTAGCTTTTCGAATCCTGCAACAAGCTCCATATTGCATTTGCCATCTTTGGCTTCTTCCGATGTTTCTTAGCAGCACTAAAACCTTACTGGACACTCTCAAAAGGTGTGGTAAGTGTTTGGGCTATTGACCTCTCAATGGTATGGAAATGGAGAGGTAGGAGATGAGGAAAATCCACAAACAAAGGTGTAGAGAATTGTTGGATTAACAATTTCTAACTCTCAAGTGTTTTAGCTAGGGTTTTCTCTCTAAAGCTCTCTCAAGCATTTATGGGTAATGTGGGTATAAATAGTGTAGGCACAGAAAGTGTGTATCAGAATGGACAGGATGGCAGAACAGAATGTCTCGTGGGTGTCTCGCGGGAAGGCCTTACCCGTGAGATACTTGCGAGACACAGCTGTCTCCATCTGGCCTGACTCTTCACATTCCAGCATGTGCAGGGCACATGAGTTACTTCGCGGGATGCTAAGTCGCGAGCTACCAGCAAAAACACTTCATTCTTCAATAGCTTGAGTCTTCACACTCTCTCTCACTATCACACAACCTTTACAATAAATTCCCACAACAAATACAGGGTACAAAAGATTGAATAAAATTACAATCAAATTTGGCAAGGAATAAAAGCCAACACAATACAAATTTGTAAATCACAACTTTACAATCTCCCCCTTTGGCTATTCTGTGACAAAACCCCTAACAACAGACTCTAGACTTAAACGTGAGTTTGTGAACAAAGGCAAAACTCACTCACACCTAATCTAGAAACTGTGAAGCACTTGCAGTTTATACCTGTAACCTGAAACACTCGCACATAAACAAAACTTTCATTAAGCTTATGACAAGTTGAACACAAGGTATGAACAAGAGCAAGCATAGTGTGATCAAGTATGTAAACAATAGATATCATGCAAACAAACACTTGATCAAATAAGGGCAGTCATTAAAGAATGACTTCAATGAACATATAACAAGTAAATGTTCATTTGGACATGTACAACAAAGCAATCACTTATGATTACTTGCATGTCCAATCACACAACCAATGCAAAATACACGAAGTATATATGCATCTAGGAACAATCCTACTAAGGGCACAAGTGTGAAGTACTCAAGACATATTAGCAATATCTAGAAGTACACAGAGAATGCTACACAAGCATTGAGAAATTCACAAACACAATATACTGAATAAACACTGAAATTAACTAAAATGACATGTGTTGAGGTTTTAAAACAAAACAATACAAGTATCAACATAAACTAGTAGTTAAAGAAGCAACAAAAATAACCCTAAATAAACTGATAACCAATAAACCAATGTTTCTAAGTCTGAACCTATGCTCCCCCTAACATTGTGCAAGCTCTTCCTCAGCTCCCCCTAACATTGTGCAAGCTCTTCCTCAGCTCCCCCTCAAAATTTTCTCCCAATTTTTGACCGGAATGGCCAAAGGGCTAGAACTGATCTGACTCTGAATCCGATCCCCGCACCATGGACAAATCCTCAATCTGAGAAGACAGTGCAGTGATTTGTCCTTGGATGTACGCAAACTGGGTCACTGTGTGTTGCACATGGGAGTCTAGCATGGTGAACATCTGATCCACTCTATCTAGTAGGCGATCGAGTCTATCTGGTCCTCGTGCTATTGCAGAAGAGGATGGCTGTGTTGAAGACTTTGGAGTAGAAGTAAATCTATCAATCTCCTCCTCAGTATCACCACCCATGTCCTCAACTCGACCCCGTGGTATTGTATGCACACCTGTTTTAGAGCCCTTGATGTGAGCTGTGCTCCTATTTACTATGTGTACACCAATAGGATAGTCCCTCTGGACTACTGTCAGACCACTCGGGAGTTTCAGTTTTGCCTTAACAATCAATCCCATAATCAATGAGGGAAAAGGCATTACAGTCCTTGAATTCTGCTTCTCAATGCTCTTTTTCAATACATGGATGATATGCCCACAAATATCTATCTCTTTATAGGTAAAGAGATCATACAAAAATCTTGCTCTTGGAGCAGACAGTGTAGTGAGGTTGGTGACCGGATACAAGTTATGAATCATCATGTATGCCAAAGCCCTCATCTTTGGTGAGAATGGTATTGTGTTCATGGATGACTTTTTCGGTGTGCCACTAAGTGTCTGTATTATCTCATTAGTAGACCCCAATCTATCCTCATATTGCACTGTAATTGGCTGTGAGGGAGGACGAACCTCTAAAAAATCTTGGATGATTTCCCTTGTGATTACAAATTCTTTGTGCCTCACCCAACACTCAATGTGATCCCCGTTAACAACTGCATTGGAGAAAAACTCATTGATAATCTCTGAATACACAACCCCAACCGGGTTCAACAATTTGGTCCAAGTTCTTTCTTTGAACACCTCAGGGATGAAAGTGTCCTCAAGTGATTCCAATTGTACTACCCTTTCCATGATAATGGTTGCACCCTTGTAGCAATCATTGTATTTCATATCTGCTTCTACTGACTTGAAGTTGTCAGAATCAGTGCGTGCACGTTTGGATGTTTTCTTGGTGGCTGCATGCTTAGTAGGTGCCATCTGTACAAATGAACACATACAAACAAACATGTGCAAAAACACAAAACAAAGCACAAAAACTTGATTAGATTCAAGTTAGTTCAAAACAGGGTAAAAACTAACTTAAATGGAGTACAAATAACATAAACCAACATGCTAAAATAGTCAAACTAAGAACACATAGACACAATGCATGATGTTAAGTAGGTGTGCATGTGTGTGCATATGGGTGTGTGTGCTGATGCATGATAGTGTGCCTAGAGGGTGCCTAGGGTGTGCATGGCATGGCATTGAGGCACAAGCTAAACCAAGTGTGTAAAGTACACACAAGATGATTAAGAAGAATGATACAAATGGTCAAACAAGCCCAACACAGAAGATTGGAACTCAGTTGAGTCCAAAACAACACAGAACTGTCACTTAGACAATCTGTTAAGCACCTAGCATGCAACAATGCACAACAGTTATGAAAAATGCATGAACATTTGGAAAAATGCCTCAATACATGCTCAAAATGCCACATGGGGCCAACACAGATGCATAAACAGCAGATGGAACACAGCCCAATCAAAGATTTTGAAAAAAAATTCACTGGAAAAGGAAACCCAAATCAATTTTCGAAAATCCCCAATTTTCAAAACCCTAAGCATAAATTCTGCATAATCCGAACCTAAAAGATGAGAAAATTGTAAGAAATACATACCTTGAAAGGATTTTGCAGAAATTTGCTTGAAAATGTTGGGGTTTGAATGAAATAGTAATCTGGGTTGAAAGGGGTTCGAGAGGCTTGTGCAAGGGAAAAGAAAAATGTTTGAAAACCTGTCACATTTGCTACATTTAGACTGAAAACACGCGTTTTTCGTGGGTTAGGCAGTGGCGAAGCAGTCGCGAGAAAAGCCACTGAAGCTTAAAACCTTTCGCGAGAAGCTTTATGTCGCGAGACAGTAGCGAGACAGTCGCGATAGCTTCTGTGTGATTTTGAGAAAAATTCAGTTTTTGGTACGACGGGCATGCTTCCTTCAAAGACTGGCAGATCGATCAAAAATCAAGAATCTTCTTGTGTTTGCTCTCTGAAGTTTAAACCACCACGGTAGACTGTTCCCCATTAATTGAGTAGATCGCGTCACGCCACTCGTTCTTTTGATAAGAGGTCTTTCTTCCACCCACGGGTATCGCCGACATACGCTAAAGCCGGGTGGTTGGGAAGGATGTATGTGAGGCAAACTACTTCCTATACATCAGAGACGAGTGCGGCTTTCCAATATGATGAGAAGGAAGTCCGACTGGTACCAAAAAAAAGCAATTGTGAATTGAGACCTATTCTTTGGCCTATTTTCATGCGCGTTAGAAAGTAATTCTCATATCATAAAAGAAAGAGCTACTCACCATAAAGTAGGCCTACTAAGATAAAAGCAGATCATGAACCCCAAAGAATAGATACAATTCAGGGTAAACCGGAGAGCTTGGCCCGATCTTAATTCGATAAGGCGATGGATCGCGAGATTGACAATGCTATTATGCCCATTCCGCCGAAGACAGCGAGACAATGTATATTGTGTTGAGAGATTCCACGCGGAGATGCGAGACGGGTATTTTGGTGGATATTACAAGAGGAGTATAGTATAGTAGGCAGGCGAGTAGAAAGAGAGCTAAACGATTGGAATAAAAAATCGCCCAGGCCTTCTTGATCAAGTGTCAAGGTCGGGAGAACAGACTTCAAACAAAGGCATACGCTAGACTGAAAGGGCCCAGTGGTGTGGCTCATTCTTTCTACTTGCAGCTTTACGGTCTAGTGGCAGGACTCGAAGTGTTGGAGAAAGGAATAGAAAAGCTAGCATTCTCAATTGAAGCTTCTACCGATGGTATATTAGATCATTCATATACTTGAAGAAGATGTCTATTCATTCTATTTTTTACTATCTTCTTTTGGACTATTTTCATAGTCTTTGGCTCGGCAGCACAATCTTCGATTTCCTTTCTTGACTTGGCTTTCGCTCGCTCCTCCCCTGTCAACCTAGGCGACGTATCGCCTGCCCGCTCTGGAGTTGCCGTAACTTGGGCTCATCATGCTATACTCGCGGGGAAGGAAAAACGGGCAATTTATGCTTTAGTAGCTACCGTTTCACTAGCTCTAGTATTCACTGGCTTTCAAGGAATGGAATATTATCAAGCACCCTTCACTATTTCGGATAGTATTTATGGTTCTACCTTTTTCTTAGCAACTGGCTTTCATGGTTTTCATGTGATTATAGGTACTCTTTTCTTGATCATATGTGGTATTCGCCAATATCTTGGTCATCTGACCAAGGAGCATCACGTTGGCTTTGAAGCAGCTTCTTACTGCCTAGAAACCATTTCGCGAGAAGAGGTTAGTCGTGAAATACTTGCGAGGCAGTAGCGAGAGTTTTTGTATGAAAAATATAATTTTTGTTTTCCCTCAAGCACCTTTCGTGGGAAGCTCTAAGTCGTGAGCTTCTCGTGAAACAGCCTTTAAACCAGTTTTTGATGAAAAACACAAAAATGCATTTTGAACAAAAACAAACAGCACGAAAGTATAAAATCACTTTCAAAAACAAATAAAACACTCAAAAATATTTTTGGGTTTGATCATCAAGTACTTGAGCATACGCATCACATTTGAACATGTGCAATCACACAAATGAGATAAGCATTCATTGAATCAAAGTCTTGTGTGTTGTGGGTGAGTATCAAGTGTGAAATAGTCCTTAGACTAGTGTGAAACTTCAATGATCAATTCAATCAAGTCATATACAACTAGTACTAAGTCAAGTGACCAATCTCAATTATAGAAATGAACATATATGACCTCCCACAAATTGATTACACTACTTAGAAGCTTTACATTTGGCTTCTGCATAAAACATGACATTCGATCCTTTTTTGGATAAATACATCTCTTTTTGAGATCGGTGCTTGAAATTTTTGATATTTCAACATTGAGGATTAGCCTTTGGCTTTTTGAGCACCATACATTTCAATATAAAAGTCGCTTTCCCTTTTTTCTAGTCAAATACTAGTATGTGCGATAGGCTTTTGCAGCTCAATATCTCTTTTTCACTTTGAGATTTACATTTGGAGAGCTCAATTGCAAAAAACAAAAAAATAACGTGGGAAGAGATATAGGCACAAGTCTATGCAAGTATCAAGATCATCAAGACAATTCACCAATCATTCATGACAAGCTTGAAGATCTATTTACAACAATCACACATAGTTTTCAAGATTTCTTCCACACAGATAGATGTGCATATAGAAACAAGCTAAGCTCGAAAATGTACTATGCTATTAGTACGAAGGTACTAGGCCAAACTCACATGTGATATACACAAAGACAAGCGATCAAACTTTTTGAAGATTTTTCAATTTTTATGGGTTTTTGAATTTTGAACACACTCAAAAGTAGAGCAAGAATTGAAATAACACAAAAAAAAAAAAACTTGTAAAAGAAGACATGCTATAAACAGAAATCAATGCATGATATGATGCATGAACCTATGATCCCAAGCATTGGAAGTATTGATGCATGGACATGGGAGATAATCATGCATGAGTACCCCTCTTCACCCACACGTCACATGCGTTCGGGGTGATATCCCTATAGAATTGGGTACGTGAATTGTGATCTTCAAACCTGCTGTTGAAGTTTGCCAAACATGTGGTGAATGCCTCAATCATCTTCATTACATCCATCACACCAGAATCTTCATTTTGACTTCGTGGTTGCCCAACAATCCAATTCCTCCTGTTATCTCTTGGTCCTCTTGACCTTTGATCCCTAGCATTATTCAATGCTTTCAGCTTATGACAATTTGGTCTTGTATGTCCTTGAAGTCCACAATGATGACATACATGGTTCATTCTCGGACTTCTTTGTGATTTCAAAGGTAATCTTCCTTTGGCTTCAGTTCTAACCACTGATTGGTTACAAGGCTTGTTCAGCACCCGTTGGTTAGCCACATTCTTCTTCGTTTCACCCTTTACTTTCTCAGAAGTAGAGACAACTATAACCGGCTCTTTGGCCTTCACAAACTTCACTTCTTTGGTGACATTGGCCGATGAGCTACTCCCTCCAGTATATCCCAACTCAGACTTGTCGGAGAAATGTTTTTGAGATGAAATAACATCATCTAGCTTCTTCGTGGATACCCTCTCTATCTTGGCATTTGCTTGTACTACCTCTAGCTCAAGAAATCTGATTTTTGAATAAGCTTCAGTTAGCTCACCATTCATCGTTTCTATCTCACACCTGGCCTCCTTATACCGCGCTAGAAGACTTTTATAGTCCTCCTCTGCCTTTTTCATCTTCTTTACGACTGCCTTGGCTATCCTTGTATACTCTCTTGATTTCTCAAGGAGTGAGTTATAGTTCTCTTGAAGGCCGGTTGAATTTCATCTTCTTCAGTATCAGATTCTTAGACAACTCCCATTGATTCTTCATCACTATGATCCCCAAGTTCTTGTACAAGCAAGTTCAAATCCTCTGAAGATTCAACATGAGCAATAGTCATAAATGTGGAGTAGTTCCCTTCTCCATCACAACTCTATTTATTTGTAATATTATTGATTGTGTTTTGTTTTGTGATGGAGGATTTTTAGCTCTTCATGTTAAGTTTAGAGTTGATCTTGAATGAATTCAAGTGGATTTGAATTTATATATGAGATATTTCATGATTAATTTTTGTGGGTTTTGTTAGGTGCTGAAACTGTTTTTTTTTTTAGGAGCTTAAAGTTTAAAGTTTTTACTTCTTGAGTTTGATATGTTTGTTTTCAGGCTCTCTTTTTACTGTCAAATTTAATGCCCACTGTCATTGTGTTGATGCATGGATCAGTGCAGGGAAGATGAGTACCACAAGTAGGAAAGCAATGGATTTGATGGTATGAAAAAGGAAAAAAAAAGGGCGAGAAGAGAGAGTTATAGAAGGAATGGAGAGAGAAAGAAAATCCAAAGAAGAAGAAGATGGGAGGTCTATGAGAGGAGAGAGATGAAACACAAGAATTGTGAAATAAGTCAAATAACGACGTGGCATATTTCCATTGGTTGGCGTATAAGCAGTGTTTTACGCCAGCTTTGGACTGAATCTAAACTCAAAATGAAAACGTGATTTTAATAACTCATATTTTTAGTTATGAAAACACACAATATGTAATGCACACTTTGTGTAACGGATTTTACCCTTGTATATGCAGATGTAAAGTTGATGAGAGTGATGTGTGGCAGGTGAAGGGAGGGAATATAAAGAAAAAGAATTTAAATTTGTATTGGGCTACAGTTTAAAGTAATGTTACTTTTACACTATTTTCACAATAAATTTGTTTATTGGGTTAGGATTTAATGTAGTTTTATCTCATAATAATTTTACAATAAATCATAGATGCGTGTGTGTGTGACTCTGTGTGTATATATATATATATATATATATGTCACTGAGGTTGGAATAACAAGGCCACGGGCCTTGCCAATGACTATGCCAAGTAAGTTAGCCCCTGCACGGTGGGATTTAGGTGCATTTTCCAAGCATAAGCAAAAGCTTTTGTTATGCATTGATTACAAAATTGCTAAATATGTTATAGAAAAAGATGTTGAAAATATTGCTTCAAAACATATTTTTGCCCGATGGCAAACTGTTTTAAGTGTTTTTGATTTTGATATTGAATATATTAAAGGTTCTCAAAATGCCATCCTTGATTTCCTTACCCATGAATTCCTGTAATGCCACAATGGCAAGTAGAAGGTCCAAAGATAAACACCCTACTACAGATACTACTAAACAAATTATTAAACATGAACCTGCTTCCCTTATTGACATTGCTAACCGTTTTACTACCCTGGGTACTATCCTAGACTAAACTATTCCATTGTGTTAGCATCCTCTTATGACCTATATGATATGGTCCATACCAACCAACTTGTTAAAGCCACTTTTTCTAGAAGCCCCAATGCTTCTCAATATGTCAAAAAACAATATTGCCAAAACTTTTTTCTCCATAGAATCCATATATATATATATATATATATAACTCAATATTTATTTATGTTTGCATAGAATTTAATATTTCTTATTTGCCTTACGAAAGTTACGAGGTGAAAAATACATTTGCAAATATTTCTTTATATTTGATTGGACTATTTTATTCAAATTTTAGATTTTTAATAATTTAATATATTTATTTTTATTTTAAATAAGAATTAAATTGATTATGATTGTTAGGACATATGTAATTCACTTGTTAGATATATATGTCACTATTTTATGTAATGGGCTTATCCTTTGACAAAACACACTTTACTTGTATTTGGGTAGATCTAGGATGTGTTTAATACTTCAAGAAAATTTGTTTCAAGATCAAGTGTTGAAACCATGCAAGTCAGTCCAAGATTCAAACTGAAAAGTGCCTGTCATTAAAGCTCAATAGCTAGCTTGACAACTGGCCATCTATTGAGCTTAAAGAGTTGTTCAACCCGTGGCTTGACAGCAGCTCGACAGATAGGGTATTTGTTGAGGTTTATGAAAAACAAAATTTCAGTTCTGTTTTGACTCTAATCCGTGATTATGTGTTTGGGCTTTCTTTTCTCACAACCCTAGACATATAAAAGGATTATTTTAAGGGCCGTCAAAGTGTTCACAAGTTACACAAGTGTTGAGCAAAGTTTGTTCAAGTAAATTGTGACTGGAGATAGAATTTTCCCTAGTTCATCATTCCTGTGAAGAAGTTGCTGTGTTTGTGACCAAGCATCTTTTTGATCTTCATCGTTGGGATGAACTGAAGAACTTTGCAGCCAACAACTTTCTCTAGTTGGTGATTGAAGTCGCGTATTGGGATCCGCACAATTGGTTAGTCACGTACTGGGAGCCGTGCATCAAAAGGAGAAATTGTCACTACAAAACAAGTCCAATTGGGTATTGGGGTAAGGGTTCAACTGTAGGTTGGTATAAGGTACTGAGATTCCTTTACTTGTAACCGCTTATTGTGATAATAGTGGAATTTCGGGAGTGGTGACCTTAAAATCACCTGGTGAGGTTTTTGCCATGTAGGTTTTCCCCATTCGTAAACAAATCACCGTGTTAATTTATTTTCCGCTGCATACTTAGTTTAATTGGTGATTTGTTTGTGCTACCACGCTTTGCATGTTAATTAACTTAATTAATTCACTTGGCTAAATTAATTGGTTAATTTATCACAAGGGGTTAATTTGTTTTTGGCCTATCAAGTGGTATCAAAGCAGACACACTCTGATTAGGGTTAATCTTTGCTGTGTTGATCTATTGACCCCTGTTTGTCATGGATAGAGGACAGTCATTAATTATACCTCCTTTATTTGATGGCACTAACTATGCATACTGGAAAGTAAGCATGAGAGTTTTTTTGCAGTTTCTAGATGAGAAGGTGTGGCAAACTGTTGAGATAGGCTGGACCAAGCCAAAGGAAGTGCCAGCCGATTGGGATGAAGCCAAGATCAAGGTGGCAAACTTCAATAGCAGGGCATTGAATGCTTTGTATAGTGTAGTCACTAATGAGGAATTCAAGAAGATATCCTCCACTGAAACTGCAAAGGAGGCATGGACCATCCTCTAGACAACCTATGAAGGAACTAAGGTTGTCAAGGATTCGAAACTTCAGAGGCTTACTACAAGCTTTGAAGAGATTAAGATGGAGGAGGATGAGTCGTTCGATGAGTTCTATGCCAAGCTCAAGGACATAGTTAACTCAGCCTTCAATCTTGAGGAAACCATTCCTGGACCCAAGATTGTGAGGAAAGTGCTCAGATCTCTACCTGAGAGATTTCGTGCAAAGATCACAACAATCGAGGAATCAAAGGATATTGACAAGATTCCTTTGACAGAGCTGGTTGGCAATCTACAGACCTGTGAGCTAGGGTTAATTAGAATTGGCAAATCGGGTAAAGGCAAGAGCATGGCACTGAAGGCCAAGAGTAGTGACACGGATGAGTCTTTAGACAATGAAGATTCTAAGATGAAGTCCTACATCACCAGGCAATTCAAGAAGTTCATGAAGAATGCTAATGGGAAGGGCTTCGACAAGGACTGTAGGCAATCCAGTTTTTCTTAGTTCAAGAGTCAAGACAAAAGGAAGAAGGATGCTGAAGATGGTGGTCAATACATTGTTCCCGTAGGACCTAAGTGCTTTAGGTGTCAAGGTTTCGGTCACATGAAACAGGAGTGTCCTACATATCTCAAGAGCATTGGGAAGAGTAAGGCATTTGTTGCTACTTTGAGCAACACCGAGCCTGAGGATGATTCCGACAATGAGGATGACAGAATCCTGAATGTCTTCATTGCCATTGTTAATCCTACTGAAGGGATTGTTGAAGATGTGGACGAAGAAGAGAAATTGGTGAAGTCTAAGTTTGAGAAGATGGATGATCAAGATGATATTTATACAGCCTATGAGAAATTATACAAGGTTTTTGAGAAACATGAGAAACTTTATAGGCTAGCCACCAAAAAGCTCAGTGATGTGGAACTTGATCGTGAAGAGCTTTCCATAAAGTTTGATAAAGCTAATCAGACTATTGGAGTATTGAGGTTTGAAAATAATTTCTTAGCTGAGAAGACCAAGAAGCTTGAAGTGGCTGTTTCAAGTCAGAGCTCAGTTGGAGATGACTTCAAGTGCAAAGCTTGATAAGATGTTCAGTCTTTAGAAATCTGCTTCTGATCAAACAGGTTTAGGGTATGGTCTATCTTCTTCTAATATTTCTTCTACTAGTACTACTATTTTTGTTCCTCCTACTAATAATGTTGAAATTGAGAATACTAATATTGAAATTGATATATCTAGTGAGAACATAGACAAGAGTAAATCTATCTTAGGAGCACCCCCTAAGCAGGTTAAGAAAGAAGTTAAAAACTCTAGGGCTAAGAAGGCTAACTCTCAAAAGCCTAAACAGAAGAAGCAACATCTCTGTCATCATTGTGGAGTTGCCAGTCATACTCGACCAAATTGTTATAAGTGGTTAGCCACTCAACAAAACAATAGCATAATAGCATCTGGAAGCTAGAATCAGCTTCATTCCTCTCTTGCTCCTCTTGGAGATCTTCTCAAAGCCCTCATGTTCCTTTTGAACTTGAACGGTTTCAATTTTCCCCCCTCATCGCCAGTTCAAGGGTTCACTCAAAGGAAAAGTTCTTCCAAGGCGTGGAAGGAAAAAGGCTCCAAGTGATTCTATCACTTTTCTCTTTCTCTCTTCTTGTTTTTATGTGTGCATTACTTGTGTGTTTTGCTTTCATGTTTTGAGTCAGTTTAGTTTTATGCTTTATTTTGTTTAACATGTTTTTATTTGTTTTTAGTTTTGTTTATTTTTTTTTTCATATAAAAATAAAAAAATTGAAAAATCAGAAAAATACAAAAACAATGTGTGTTTTGTGTACATTGGTACTTGTGTACCTTGTATGACCATTGAAACAAAGTTTTTCTAAACTTTGTATCTCTTGTAGCTTAGATAGGCATCTCTATACACAACTAAACAAGTGAGTTTTGTGGTTCTTGTTTGTAATGAGTAAGATTAAATAATTTCTTGTACTTAACACTCGTATCACTCTTTTTGACGGGAAGGACTAGAAAATTCTAAGAGAAAGGCATAAATAACCATCTCATCACTGTTGCTCGCCAATCATGAAATGACATCTGTATGCTTCGGCATAGCAAAAGTGCAATGCCAATGACATTTGTGTGCTTTGGCATAGCAAAATTGGAATGTCAATTGCTTAACATAATTAGGTATTTCTTTTCTCTCTCTTATATGCCCATGCATGATTTGCTGAAAAAAGATCAAAATGCTTTAAATATGATTGCAAGCGTGTATTTTAGGAGATATGAGAGTTATAGGATGTACCTCGAAAGTGATAGTCCCCATCAAACAGTTATGAATGTGTGTGAGTTAAAAGTGATTTTCTGATATCTTAAATCATCATAACATATATACACTTATGCAATCTTGCGATGTTTTTCACACACAACACACAATATTCTTTGCTACTCTTAATACATGTGCATGTACAATGTGATTTGGCCATCACAAGGTTTACATGTGTTAATGTATACTCACTAAACTATCTTAACTTGTTTTTGAAATATAAAATTGGTTAGATTTGTTTAGTGTGTGTGTGTTTTTGGGATCCATGTTCTTAAAAATTGTTGTTGAGAGAAGTTTTTGAGAGTTTAAAATGTTGATTGGATCATTGGTTGAGTTGCATGCTTAATTGCATTCATATCTGTGTTTTTCCCTTCTTGAAAAACTCTTTTTAAGCAACCTCGACACCTCTTTGACACCTTTCGACACCTGGCCTATCTGTCGAGATCTTAAGCTGTTTCTTATCGCAATCTCGTTTGCTGTCTCGACAGCTAGTGGATCGGTCGAGAAAGTTCTTGAACCCTCGATAGATTCTTGACAGTTGGTGGATCGATCGAGATTCTTTTTAGCTTTTTTTGAATTGTCCCTCGATAGCTTCATCTATCGATGCCTTTTTTCCTCGACACCTATCTTTACACTTGTCTCAATACCTCTTGACACCTCTATCTGTCGAGAATTACTGAGGATCTATATATAGGTTTTGTGTGATTTGGACTTCATTTTCTCGATCTCTCTCGATCTGTCCGTGGCTGTTCACCTCCCACACACTCTCCTCTCTCCCTTAAACCTCTTCCTCAAACATTTTTAGAGATTAATCAAGTTTTTCTTCACTTGGTAAGTCTCTAATCCCTCATTTTCATGCATTTCATTCTTTGAAACCTAAGTTTTTGGGATTTTTGCAAAATTGGGGTTTTTCAAAATTGTTGAGTTTTTTTTTTTTTTTTTTTTTTTTTTTAATATAAATTTTTGGGATGGGTTTTGAAGATTTAATCTTAAAAACTTCATGCATTGCATTAAATGTGCATTATAAATGTATTTTCATGCATTTAGTTGTGTTATACATGTTGAACTATTTGTGTGCTGGTAGGTTTGGATTGGGCTGAGCCCATGATGCTTTTTACTTTGCACATCATATGCTCATGCATTTTCATGCATATGTACCTTACATTCAGTATAATTCTATATATTTGAATTGTTTAGAGCTTTTCTGATTGTCTCTTTCTTCCCCATCTCTCTCTTGTTTACGTTAGTGCGTTAATGGCACCAAAACGTAAGTCTGCTCCATCCTAGAACCCTTTGTGTTATAGGGCCTCCACTTCATCTTCGGATCCTACTGCTTCTTCTATTTGGTTCCATGATGAGGATGCCCGAATGGACTTCTCGAAGAACTTTTCTCGATGAGGTGTTCATTCGGAACGCTGAGTTATTTTGGCGGACTTCATCGACACTGACCTACCCAATGTCATTCACAGTTAGGGTTGGGAGTCACTTTGTGACGTCCTAATCACATGTTCTTCCATGCTGATCTAGGAGTTTTACTCCAACATGCATGGAATTGATTCTTCAGTACCTCTCTTTATACTCGCATTCGAGGTACACGCATTGTTGTCACACCGGAGTTGGTCTCCGATGTGCTTCGTGTCTCAAGGGTAAATTTTCTTGACTACCCCGATTGTGAGTGTCTAAGGATTGTGTCCAAAGATGAGATGATTTCCGCTTTTTGCGAGTGTGCTTGTGTTTGGGGTGATCGTTAGTTTACACCATGTAAGGCCTTTGCTAAAGGTCCTAGATTCATGAACATGGTGATGACTTTTGTTTCGCACCCACTCTCTCAATATAACTCTATCACAGAGCCTCGTGTTCGATTTTTGCTTTCTTTGTTAGAGCACCTCGCTATAGATTTTCCTACACATTTCATTCTTTCTATTATAGATGTGTATAGGGATATGGCTACCCGTGATAAGCTCATTTTCCCTTCGGCTATCATGCATATTTTATGTCATTTTTCTGTTCCTTTTTTCTCTTCCAATCACTTCCCCGTTATATGTGCCATTGACTACGCCATCGTTAAATGGGGCGAGGCGTAGTTTTGATCGAGGCAGTCCGGTATGGTAGCTCCTCCCACTCTTTCTGCTCCATCCACATCTGCTCCCTCCTCTTCCTTGAGCCGAGTGACTCTAGAGGACATCATGGCGTAGCTTCAGCGCATGGATGCTCGCCTCGACACTTTCAGTGATGAGTTGTGTCAGGTGAACACTCGTGTTGGACGCATTGCTCGACGTTAGGCTGAGATGGGTGGTTATACTATGCCTTCCACTCCTATGGCCCTTACGGATGAGAGTGATGTTAATGATGCTGCTGCTGATGATGATGATGCTGATTTTGATGATGAGGATGATGGTGATGCTAGCTCAGCCAGCGATGACGAGATATCTACTTGACACTCTTACCCTTTGTCACTCGTGACAAAAAGGGGGAGTAGTTTTGGATATATGAGTAGTCATACTTAGGGGGAGGGTTAGCATAGGAAATTTTTGTTAGGGGGAGAGTGCATATTAAGGGATGTAGTGAGGATTACTTGTATTTTTTTCTTTTTTCTACTTTAGATACATTTATTCTTGTACCTTAGGTCTTGTGACCATTATTGACATACATGTACTAATTTTCTTTATATGTTGATGCATGTTTCTTTCACCCATCTTGCATGTGTTGTTTCTTTTCTTTCTTTATACACATGCTTCTTATACTTGTATGCAATCTATCATTTTTATTTCACATAAAGATGCCTTGATGAGTTTTGTTTTAAGTGTTTCAGAAATACAGGTTGTCAAAGTCTTCTTGCCATAAACTCTCTTCTTTCAAAGTTTTTCAAGAGTTTGTGTTAGGATAGATTTTATTGTATTCAACAAGTGAATATGAGTTGAGTGATTTATAACTTCTCTCATATCTCATTTGTTTGTTGTGGTTTTGATAGGCCAAAAATGAATTGACCCCTTGTGATAAATTAACCAATTAATTTAGCCAAGTGAATTAATTAAGTTAATTAACATGCAAATGCGTGGCAGCACGAACAAATCACCAATAAATTAATTATGTAGCAGAAAATAAATAACACGGTAATTTGTTTACGAATGGGGAAAACCTAATGGCAAAACCCCACCATGTGATTTTCAGGTCACCACTCCCGAAACTCCACTATTATCACAACAAGCGGTTACAAGTAAAGGAATCCCAAGTACCTTACCAACCTACAATTGAACCTTTATCCCAATATCCAATTGGACTTGTTCTGTAGTGACAGTTCCTCTTTCAATGCATGGCTTCCAAGTACGTGACTAACCAATTATGCGAATCCCAGTATACGACTTCAATCACCAACTAAGAAGGTTGTTGGTTGCAAAGTTCTTCAGTTCATCCACACGATGAAGATCAAGAAGATGCTTGGTTGCAAAACCCTACGGTGCACATACACAACAACTTCTTCAAGAGAAAGAGATGAATTAGGGCAAGAACTTCGTCTCCGGTCACAATTTGCTTGAACAGAGTTTGCTTAATGCTTGAGCAACTTGTGAACTGTTTGATGGCCCTTAAAAAAATCCTTTTATATGTCTAGGGTTAGGAGAAAAGAAGGCCCAAAGACACATTCACAGATCCCAAGAAAATCAGATCAGAATTCTAAAATTCTTAAACCTTGATAGATAGGAGGTGTCAAGCAGCTGTTGAGCAGGTGTCGAGCACACAGGCTGAACAGCTTCCCTAAATCTCGACACATGCTAGTTGTCGAGCTTTAGTAATTCTGCACTTTCAGCTTGTTTTCTTGGATAGACTTGAAGGCTTCAACACTTGATCTTGAAACATGGTTTCTTGAAGTATTTAAACACATCCTAAATCTACCCAATTACAAATAAAATGCGTTTTGTCAAAGGATAAGCCAATTACATAAAATCAAGACATATGTTCTTAACATGTGAAACACATATGTCCTAACAGGTTTTGTCACGGATTGCCAAAGGGGGAGATTGTTAGGACATATGTGATTCACTTGTTTAGAAACATATGTCACTATTTTATGTAATTAGCTCATCTTTTGACAAAACGTATCGTACTTGTATTTAGGTAGATCTAGGATGTGTTTAATACTTCAAGAAACTTTGTTTCAAAATCAAGTGTTGAAGCCATGCAAGTCTGTCCAAGATTCAAGCTGAAAAGTGCCTATCATTAAAGCTCAAAAGTGCCTGTCATTAAAGCTTAACAGCTAGTCATCTATCGAGCTTAAAGAGCTATTCAGCCCCGTGGCTCGACAGCAGCTTGACAGATATGGTATTTGTCAAGATTTATGAAAAACAGAATTTTAGTTCTGTTTTGACTCTAATCTGTGATTATGTGTTTGGGCTTTCTTTTCTCACAACCCTAGACATATAAAAGGATTATTTTAAGGGTTGTCAAAGTGTTCACAAGTTGCACAAGTGTTATGCAAGGTTTGTTTAAGCAAATTGTGACTGGAGATAAAATTTGCCTTAGTTCATCATTCTTGTGAAGAAGTTGCTGTGTTTGTGCACCGTAGGGTTTTGTGATCGAGCATCTTCTTGATCTTCATCATTGGGATGAACTGAAGAACTTTGCAGCTAATAACTTTCTATAGTTGATGATTGAAGTCGTGTACTAGGATCCGCACAATTGGTTAGTCATGCATTGGGAGCCGTGCATCAAAGGGAGAAATTGTCACTATAGAACAAGTCCAATTGAGTTTTAGGGTAAGGGTTCAACTGTAGGTTGGTATAAGGTACTATGATTTCTTTACTTGTAATCGCTTGTTGTGATAATAGTGGAATTCAGTAGTGGTGACCTTAAAATCACCCGGTGGGGTTTTTGCCGTATAAGTTTTCTCCATTCGTAAATAAATCATCGTGTCAATTTATTTTCCGCTGCATACTTAGTTTAATTGGTGATTTGTTTGTGCTACCACGCTTTGCATGTTAATTAACTTAATTAATTCACTTGGCTAAATTAATTGGTTAATTTATCACAAGGGGTTAATTCGTTTTTGGCCTGTCAAGTAGTATCAGAGCAGGCACACTCTGATTAGGTTTAATCTTTGCTATGTGATCCATTAACCCCCGTTTGTCATGGATAGATGATAGTCTCTTATTATACCTCCTTTATTTGATGGCACTAACTATGCATACTAGAAAGTACACATGAGAACTTTTCTGCAGACTTTAGATGAGAAGGTTTGGCAAGCTGTGGAAATTGGCTGGGTGAAGCCAAAGGAAGCACCGGCTGATTGGGATGAGGCTAAGATGAAAGCGGTAAACTTCAACAGCATTGCTTTGAATGCCAAAGTAAGAATATGGCACTGAAGGTCAAAAGTAATGAGATTGATGAGTCTTCAGACGATGAAGATTCTAAGATGAAGTCCTACATCACTAGGTAGTTCAAGAAGTTCATGAAGAATGCCAATGTGAAAGGTTTTGACAAGGACCGTATGCAATCTAGTTCTTCTCAATTCAAAAGTCAAGATAGAAGGAAGAAGGATGCTAAGGATGACGGTCAGTATACTATTCCCTCTGGAACAAAGTGCTTTGGATGTCAAGGTTTTGGACACATGAAACAAGAATGTCCAACATATCTCAAGTCGATTGGGAAAAGCAAGGCTCTTGCTGCTACCTTGAGTGATACTGAGTTTGAGACTAAGTCAGATGATGGTGATGATGAGGGAATCTTGAGTGCTTTCACTGCCACAGTGGATCCTACTAAGGGGATCGTAGAAGCAGTGGATGAAGAAGAGGACTTAGTGGAATCCAAGTTCGAGAAGATGGATGAACAGGATGACATCCATACAACCTATGCAAAGTTATACAAGGTATCTAAAAAGCATGAGAAGTTGTATAGGCTGTCTACTAAGAAGCTTAGTGAAGTGGAGCTGGAATGAAAGGAGCTATCCACAAACGTTGATGAAGCTAGTCAAACCATTGGAGCATTGAGGTTCGAGAACAACTTCTTGGTTGAAAGAACCAAGAAGCTTGAAGCAAAATTGTTCCAAGTTCGAGCTCAATTGGAGAAGACTTCTAGTGCAAAGCTGGATGAAATACTGAACCTCCAAAAATCAACTTCTGACATAATTGGCTTGGGGTATGAACTCCCTAACTCTTCTCATATTGCCTCCTCTAGTAAGACTGTTTTTGTCTCACCTGCTAATAATGAAAATCTTGAGAAAAATGAAACTAAAACTAAGATAGCTAGTGAGAACAATCTAGACAAAGGAAAATCTATTCTAGGAGCACCCATAGAGAAGAAAGAGACTAGAAACCCTAAGAGCAAAAAGGCTAAAAATAAGAAGTCTCAACCAAAGAAACCACATTTCTGTCATCACTGTGGAGCTTCGGGACACACTTGTCCAAATTGCTATAAGTGGTTAGCCACTCAACAGAGCTATAGTGTGTTATCATCTGGTGGTTAAGGTCAGATTTCACCATCTTTGGGTCCTCTTGGAGATCTTCTTAAGGCCTTCATGTTCCTTTCGAACTTGAACAATTTCAATTCTTCCCCCTTACCTCCGTAACAAAGGTTCAACTCTAGGAAATGATCTTCCTTCAAAACCAAAGTTTGAAAAGAAAAAGGCTCAAAGTGATCCAGTCACTTTTTCTTTCCTCCCTTTTCATGCATTTGCATCTAGTTTTTGCTTTGTATGTTTACATGTTTTTGTTTGTTTGTTTTCAGTTTGCTTTATTTTGTTTTACATAAAAATAAAAATAAATTGAAAAATAAGAAAAATACAAAGTAGTGTGTGTTTGTATATATTGATACTTGTGTACCCTAGATAGCCATTGAAACAAAGTTTTCTAAACTTTGTATCTCTTGTAGCTTAGATGAGCATCTCGATGCACAACTAAGCAAGTGAGTCTTGTGGTTCGTGTTTGTGATGAATATGATTAAGATTGTCTCTTATATCTCATACTTATATCACTCTTTTTGATGGGAAGGACTAGAAAATCCTAAGAGAAAGGCATAAATAATCATCTCACCACTAAAACCCACAAATCAATTATAACATTTGTGTGCTTTGGCACAGCAAACTTGGGATGTTAAACATACATAATTGGGTATTTTCTTTTCTCTCTCTTATATGCCCATGCATGCTATACTCAAAAAGAAAAATATGCAAAAAATAAAAATAAAAAGATCAAAATGCTTTTAATATGATTGCAAGCGTGTTTCTAGGAGATGTGGGAGTTATAGGATGTACCTCAAAGGTGATAGTCTCCATTAAGCATTTATGATTGTGTGTGAGTGTAATTGATTTTCTCTAGTCTCAAATCTTCATTATATGAGACACTTATGCACTCTTGTTATGTTTCACACACAACACGCAAACTCTTTGCTACTTTTGAAACATGTCTAGGTACAATGTGATTTGACCATCACAGGAGATACATGTGTTGATATATGCTCACTAAACTATATTGACTTGTTTTTGAAATATAAAATAGGTTAGACTTGTTTAGCGTGTGTGTGTATTATTGGATCTATGAATGCTTTGCATCTTGTTTGAGATGAGATTTGAGAGCTTAATATGTGGTTTAGATGTTTGTTTGAGTAGCTTGTTTATTGCATTAATCTCTATGTGTTTTTCCCTTCTTGAAAAACCTTTTTTCTTCAAGCTCGACAGCTTCTAACACATCTTCGACAGCTTCCTTTCTATCAAGGTTTCTTCTTCAGGTCTCGACAGAATCCTCGACAGCTTCTTGATCCATCAAGATTTCTAGATATGTTTATTGGTGGATATGTTTATTAAATACTCTTATATTAATTTTAGAAAGTAAGTGGCTTAAAAATAATAATTAACCACTCAAACACATAGTTTAATTATAAAATTGGGTTGGGGTGTTACAGCTACCCTCCTTTGAGACTTTGGATTCGTTGGCCATTTTTGTTGGTGGTTCAGCTCTCCTTAAGCTCACCACTCATCATCTTCAGCCTACACTCATCTAATCCCATATATTCTTCTCACCCGTCTACACAACCACAGCTCAAAAATGTCCTCCAACTAGACACAAATAGCCCATTACTCACAAAAAGCTTCAATCTTAGTATTAATTTTATCCCACTCACTCAAAATAGTCCACATTCACCTCGTTCATGCCTTATAAACACATACCAACCAAAATCTTAGCTTAATACTTGCTGCACTGAGTTGGAGATCTTTCTCTCCCTTCATTCCATCCTTTTTTTTCCTCTTTTATTTGTAACTATGAGACTTTAATCCTTGTTTAGTATTATTATGATGAAGGCCATAATGTTCTGGAAACTATCTATTCCTATGGAACCTTTAATTTTTACTTTTTATTTTACAGTTGAAGGATATAACGTATATGTAACAATTGAACTTTTCCCTCACATTGATGTAATGATGGTTGAAAGTATAATGAACTCCCCTGACCGAGACATGAAAGGACTCCCAGGAGTTAACACATTCCTAAACTTATTTAATCATTAACCATTGGACTGTTTAAATCTGTTTTTTCTGGACTAAGTGTAATTTTACTCTTACCGTTGGAGGACTGATTTGAACTATCATACTGTAAAAGGACTAATAATATAACAAACTAACAACACTAACGTGTTTATTATGCTTTATTGTTGTCTTCTTGTTAGGGTGCAACCTCTATCTCTTGCTTGGGTGGATTTACACCACACCGATAGCCTTTGGGCTTTATTTCAAGGGCCCATCGTCAAGTTTCAGCTTGGCTACCCCATATTCTATTTGGGAACATCAAAATTTTCCCCTCAACAGTATTAAAGAAACAATTATTTTTATGTCTTTTCATTTTTTATTTTGTTAATACTAAGTTGATGATAGTTTTAATTTTTATGATTTTTGTGTGTGTGTGTGTGTGTGTTCATACTGTGGCTCTCCTTAATTGAAGTAATGGTCTATTTTATCCCCTGATTCAAGAATGATATGTTCTTGATAGCCTTTAGCATTTATTCAGGAGATTATTGTTGTAAAACTCATTGTTTAATGGTGAAAGTTTTTATTTTGCATTAGTTCCCATGATTTTATTACAGATTATATATATGAATATAAAAAAGGCAAGAATCTTTCAAGATCCAATAAAATCCTACATTTAGGTCATTTCGTTCATTCTATCTCGGTTTTTTTTCTCAATTACTTAAGTGTTCTCACAAATAAACATATACTTTACAAATATTTAACATTTGATTTATGTTAAAAATTAATATAGATGGTTTGTCCTTTTCAAAAACAATTTCACTTTTTAGCTTTCTATTATCTGCGAAAAGTGGGGGAATGGTTTTGGAGGGTTTATTTGTTTATTTATTTATACTAATGATGGATTCAAATCTTGTCTCCTGAAAACATCAATTAATTTTTTGGCTTGAGTGTTAAATAATAAGCAAGATTTTTATGCAATCTGAGTTACAGAAATTTTAAGGCAACCTATTATATGATTATTTGTCTTTTACGTAATGCATTATCCTACTTAGTATCTGACTTTATAAGTTTCCTTCTTTTCTTTCTCTTGTGGTCAAAGGATGTTTGTTTACTATTAGCATGCACATTTACAATGATTTAATCTTAACTCGTTTATCATAATTTGGCAGAGTAATTTCAATTAAATTTGTCATCTATGTTGATATTAAGTGTTATGAATGGAAAGCGACAAAATTTGATGAAACTAGATTGAGGGTAGAAGCATAGGACTAGTAATGGTACATAGAAACAATGATAATAAATATTATTTTTTATTTACTAGTTTAACGTTTTTTCCCCTCTGTATTGAGAGGTGTTTTGCATCAGGTGACTTGCGTCTTGTGTGGGTTGTTACAAGATCAATTATATGTGATATATCTGCTCTATGGTCATATGGTGGGTTGTTGAATTGGTGCAAGCGGGTGGCTTGTGTGTTGATATAAGGTGGTTTTTAGTGTATATTGGGAGTGTTGAATGCGTTCTATGTATTTTATATATTTGATGATTCCTGTGTAGCATATTGTGTGCCATTGGTTAACTTCTTATAATATTAATGTATTCAAATTCTGGAATAGATGTATACGTTGAGTTGCTATTTATGGTTATGGCTTTATGAAATTGAGAATCCAGAATATATTGAATGAACATGTATAAAAGTTACTATATACTTGTGTACGCAGTTATTACTTAAATATAATCTTATGACTAAAATGATTAGTATATTACATTTATAAGTCATCTACATATCTTATGTTTATGTTTAATGCTATAGATGTTAAGAGATTAGGATCTAACCATTGGTTTATATGTGCACTAATGAAGCGGTGTTGTAGGAGATTGTGTTAAGATATTGTTTAGCAATGGATAGGAGTTGGATGGACAAGAAGAGGGGTATTAGGGAATATTTTGAAGGTGTCAAAAGATTCGTGGAATTTGTGTCTCTTAATGCACACGATGGGAAGATGCTGTGCCCTTGTTGCAAATGTGTGCATAGTGAACTCCTTCCGGCAGAAGTTGTATGTGGTCACCTAAAAGACTTTGGGATTCTTTCTAATTATAGAACTTGGATGATGCATGGGGAATTACAGTTGACCACGACACCTGCTAAAGTTAGGAGTAGTCATGTGCAGGAAAACTTGAATGAATACGAGAATTTTGGTGGGATGTTGCATAATTTGTTCGCCATGCATGATATGGCACCGGAACCAATGGATGAAGGTCCTAGTGTGCAACAACCGGTAGAAGATCCTAGCATGCAACAATTGGTAGAAGGTCCTAATGATGATGCAAAAAGGTTTTACAAAATGATAGAAGATGTGGAGAAACCTTTATACAAAGCATGTACAAAATTTAGAATATTCTCAGCCATCATTGTGTTGTACTAGCTGAAGTCTCTTTGTGGTTGGTCCAACAAATCATTTACCTTGTTGCTTCAAGTTGTGCAAGACTTACATTCATGCTTGTACTAATGACTGCATGTTGTTTTGGAAGAAGTATGCTAACCTAAAGGCTTGCAAATTTTGTGGAGAGTCTAGGTGGAAAGAACAGAACACAACTTTTGGAGAACCGAATAATGCATCATCCAATAAGGGGAAGAAGAAAGCTGCGAAGATGCTACGGTGGTTCCCTTTGAAACCAAGATTACAACGGCTATTTTTGTCACCCGATTTAGTAGGATATATGAAGTGGCATGCGATTGGGCATATTGATGATGGGATAATGCGGCATCCCACTAACTCAGAAGCATGGAAAATGTTTGTCACTAAGTATGTAGATTTCTCATCTGAGCCTCGTAATGTTAGACTTGGATTAGCATCAAATGGGTTCAACTTGTTTGGCATTTTAAGTACCAATCACAATACATGGCTGGTCATTTTGGTCCCATACAATCTCCCTTCTTAGATGTGCATGAAAATGTCATCTTTGATGCTTTCATTAGTTGTTCCTGGTCCTTCCTCACCTGGAATAGCTATAGATTTGTACTTACAACCTTTAATTGAGGAACTTAAGAAGTTATAAGATGTTGGAGTAGAGGCGTATGATGCATCTTCTAAAACAAATCCCAATTGCATGCAGCACTAATGTAGACCATAAATGATTTTCTTGCATACTCGGATTTGTCTAGTTGGAGTACGAAAGGCATGTTTGCTTGTCCTTGTTGTGCCATTGATACAGACTCTTGCTATTTCAAAACATGGCCACAAAGCCTGTTACATGGGACATCAGCGTTGGTTGGATAGAGATCACCCATTTTGGAAAGAAGATACAAACTTTGATGGTACTTAAGATATGAGATTGGCTCCTATGCCACCATTGGGGTTAGGTATACTTATGGATACAGAAATTTTAGTTGGACGCGGTCTAGGTAAGAAAGCTTAAGCTACATTCAAAAAAAGAAAGAGAGGGGAGGAAAATGTAGGTGCTTGGAATAAGCGAAGAATACTAGTCACATTGCCTTATTGAAGGGATCAAAAGTTGTGTAACAATCTTGATGTTGTGCACATAAAAAAGAACATGATAGACAATATAATAGGCACGTTGCTAAGTTTGAAGGGCAAGGCAAAGGATAATCCAAAGGCATGCCTTGACTTACAGGCCATGGGTATACAAAGTGCTCTTCACCTAAAATCAAGCATCGACAATAAATATACGATACTGCACGCTTGTTTTAATATGATTGTAAGAGATAAAGGTGGGTTCCTACAAGTTCTGAAGGATGTAAAAGTTCTCGATGGGTATGCTTCCAATATTTCATGACGTGTCAATCTCAAAGACTGCATGATTTCAGGGTTGAAGAGTCACGATAATCACATATTGATGCAGCAACTCCTCCCAATAGCATTACACGAATCAATGCTGGCTTTGGTAACCAGGCCCTTGATTAAGTTATCCTATTTCTTCAAGGAAATTTGTTAGAAAACGTTGAAGGTTTTCGAGATTGAGAATCTTGAAAAGGACATTGTAGTGATGTTGTGTGAACTTGAAAAGATATTTCCTTTATCATTCTTCATAGTTATGGTACATTTGGTAATACATTTGGCCACCGAGGCCAAGATGTGTGGGCCAGTTCACAACCATTAGATGTATCTCATTGAGAGGTAAGAAATATGTAAAACAGTACATGCTTCATGGTTTCATTCAAATTTAATGTTCAAATTTTAATATTCTTATTCTAATTAGGTACCTCTCCCAACTTAAATTCTACGTGCGAAATAGAGCTGCTCAAGAGAGATCTATTGCTGAGGGGTACTTTATGGAGTAGTGTTTAACATTTTGTGCATGGAACATGGAAGGAGTTAAAACTATATCCAATCAATCTACTAGGTTGTTTGAGAAAAATCTATAGGGGGTGTGTCAAGCATGCAACTAGCGAATATGGAATTAACCTAAGCTCATCGATATGTTCTATTTAGTAGCAAAGAAATTACCAAGTTCATTGAGTAAGCAATAGAGAAGTTTACCGATATCGCTGCATGTCAATCCAATAATGCTAGCTCATCATAAGACTAACATAATTTCCTACACAAGATGCATAGAAAATTGGTGGAGGAAGAACTCCAAAATGCCCACCGTCGTATATCCGAGGATGTTATAAATAAGCACTACATGGAGTAGTTCTGTAGTTGGCTTAGATGTCACGTACGTTTGAAACATGCACCTTAATTATTCGTAACATTGTAATAATTAGTATTGTATTACTAATAATAAATGTGCTTGATTCTGTTAGGTGGTGAAAATGACTAATATTGATAGGGCGAGACTGAGTGATACAATAATAACACTATCTAGATGGCCATATGAGACAGTGAAGCAGATGAAGCATTATGTAAAAAATGGATTAAAATTCAGATGTGTGGATGATGAGGCATATAGAAAAACCCAAAATAGTGGAGTTAGTGTTGTCACGGAAGGTGGCATAACATACTATGGTGTCTTAATTGATATTATTGAGTTGAATTATAGTGACCGTATAAGACACGTCTTACTCGTACTTCTAGATGGGTTGACGTTCATAGTACTAGGGGATATAAGGTTGATGAGTTTGGGTTTCCTATGGTAAATTTGACCTGCTTGATACATCGTAAGGATAAAATAATTGATGAACCATTTGTCTTGGCATCTAAAGCTTCAAAAGTATTTTATGTTGCAAACAAAAGGGAGAAAGATTGGTATGTTGTTGTTAAAACTATAGCGAGAGATATGTTTGATAGTGGTACTAGCCCACAGTGTGATGACGATGATGCATATACACATTGTGAGCAAGATCCTTACAATATAAGTACGAATGATTATTTAGTTGGTGCAAATGACAACCAAGGCTGGGCTCGAGATGATATAGAGGGCATAACAATTGACGTCTCAGTCATTGAGGACATAGCCGTTCCTGGATAGGATGACATAGACAAGAATGACGTTAATGACGACGAAGAAGATTATGAGTACATTGATGATCTGTAGATATTATTTATTACATGTATGTACAGTTTACTAAAGCATGTATTCCTAAATTGTTGATAGCATATGTCCCTTTATGTTCAAACCTTTAAATCTAGCACATGGTATTTTTTAATGATAGTTATTTAATATGGTAGATGATTACTTGCTTGAAGTATATCCTAACTAAGTACATGGTATTCATTGTTACTATAAGCATTGTAGCCTTCGTACTTCCTTTCAATGCAATTATTGGTGTATAATTATTATTATGTTTGTGTTTTTCAAGTTTTAGAGGAAGGAATGGGTAGAAAACGGCAGCTACAGTTAGTGGAAAGTGGGTAGGGCTCTTCTCATGCAGTAGGGAGCTAACAAGAAGAGACACATGATGTTGCACTAGAGGAAGACATTCCACATGGCACTACATGTGACAATGATGCCACACAACCTCCAGGTATGAACTCTACTTTTCAAATTCTTGCTTCCATGTGTGTACTAGTTGTGTGTGAATATTGGAAAACAGTTTCTCATTGTGATTCACTATATACAGATGATGTGATAGCAACCCCTGCTAATGCTGCAAGACGTATAAAACGTGGTAGTACGCTACTACGAGACATTTGGAATTTGCTGCTGAGAACAAAACATGTACTACATTTGAATGGCGAAGGCCAACCAATTGGGGAAAGTGGGGCGACATTCAAAAGGTGTGTAAGCACTATTACGAGGTTGTACTATATGTGCCCACTAGTGCCTATTGATTGGCGGGAAGTGTCTATCTAGTATAGACGAGAGTGTTGGGGGGAGATTGAGGTAATAGTGACAACAACTTTGACATGTTGCTTTAATAGTATCATATTATAAGTAATTATGGTTATGCGTAGTTATGCTAGATGAAGTAATATAGACTAGAGTATCATTATGAGTAGCTGTACTAATTATAATTTCAACTAGGATCAATTTTAACATGTATGTTGACTAAGTGTGTTCTTTCTAGAGACGATGGGACATCCTTGCAGACAAAGTCTTGCCAGCGAAATAAGAGGACTGGGCAATGCAACAATTGGGGAACCTGAGAAGGGAGTGTAGGACCAAGCTAAAGGTCGAACGTTGTTTGGAAAGTATGACACAACAACAGGTTGTGAACAGTAAACCACAAAATTGTGATGAAGATTAGTGGAAGCAGTTGGTGGAATACTGGTTTAAAGAGGAAATATAGGTACTAACATTTTTTGCCTTTATATTATTTGCGGTAATAATGAGTTGATATTATTGGACTTTATGTACTATATTAGATTGATGATGTTGTTTGGTGGTGATTTGTGTGATTGCATTCATAGACAAAGGCTCTGAAGAACAAGGCCAGCCATGGACTCCAAAAGGAAATACCTATGACTGAACCAAGAAGTTACACACAATTGGTTGTTAAAATAGTATGATCTCTACCTCTTACATTACTTCTATGAAAAAACAAAAACTGAATATGTTAAATAGGCTATTGATTTAAATATGAGATTTAGTGCTACAATGTATATATATATATATATATATATACATATATCTATGTATCTATCTATCTATCTTTCTTATGCTATTCTGACAATTCAGTCTCCTACCATAATAATCATATCAAAAAGCAAATATGTTAAATAGGTTACTTTTATTGAAAAAGTCATGTGCTTCATTGTTCGTGGCCTTGCTCTAAAGCTATATCATGGTTTAACACTCATAAGCCTTATCTTGGGCTAAGCATATTATGAATGGAGCTGCTATAGTTTGTGTTGCGTTAGTTGATATAAGTTCATCTATTAGAGAGTGGTTTGTGAAAGTCCGAATTTAATTTTGAAAAAGAAAATTTCTTAGCAACCATACTTGCAAATTTGATTTATTAATCTTGGACTACTTTTTAAGGAAATTATAGACAATATAAGCTCTACATCATAAGGCCTTGATCTACTCGTCTCCTTCGTATTTACTTAGCAAATAATTTTTTCTCTTTTTAAAGAAAATAATTTTTACTTATACCCTTGGAAAATATTTGGGAATCAATCCATACATGACATATAGTCACAGTTTTGGGATCAATTTTAGAAATTGTCAACAATTCTTTTGGGAAGATTGTTTAGAATCTATCATTGAATTTAATATTACACTGGCTGTTGATTTTTATAAACCATGTTTACTAACAAATAACTTATCAATATCTGTTTCTAATTATTATTTGCCCCTTAGAGGGGCTTAAAGTTCATTTGAAGTGCTAAAGGGTGATGGGAGGAGATATTTGTATCAAGGGATCCAAATGAAGGTTCTAAAAGCATTGATGGTAGAACTTTTTGCTCTCTTTCAAATTTTCTCTCAAGTATGGAAAAATTTATATTTTAATGTTTTCTACAATGCCAAGCCAAAGTCATTATGTTATTATTCAACCATGCATGATCTTGGAACCAATATATAAGCATTGCAATCTGCTTCATGTATTTGTTTCCTAAAGATTTCAGATTTGTAACATATAGAAATAAGGCAGCTTGTTTTACTTTTTTTTTTGTGTTTTTTTGAATGTTGTCTTACTTGTTAAGAGGTGTACTTAGCACAATAATTAATGGATATAATGAACGTGTTGTAGGGAAAAAAAAAAAAAAGGTGCGCCAGTGGAGCGTGCTGTACTATATGACAAAGTTTATAGACGTAAAGATGGGACACCTATAACAGATAGAGCCGCTGAAAACATTGTAAGTATTTTTTTTATTAATCCTTCGTGACTTGCTTATTTTTTAAATTGACAAGGAAATTGATGTTTATAAATAAACATATTTTTTTGCACTATATGTAGAATCTAATAAGTCATTTGGTAAAATTATGAAAAAAATGGGAGGATGTAAGAACTGCTAAGTGTTGGAATCCAATTAACTGGAGAGAGTAGTCGTGGTGGAGGCGTTCTTTAGGCATCAGATGATGCCTATGCTCAAGTGATGGGGCAAGAGTGTCATGGATGTGTATGTGGAGTAGGGTTTACAAACGCCACTATAGCCTAAATGGGCCTATAGTGGCATTTTTAGGACCTATAGTGGCATTTCACAAACACCACTATAGGTCTTTTTTTTTTTTGGTAGTGAACCCACCCCAAAAATGAGATCAGGGGACATGAAAATGGAATATTCAAAGATGAGCTAGAGGATACCAAATAAAAAATAAAATATAAAACCTACTACCAAACTTCTAAATTTAGTATATAATAATAATAATATCAATATTATTATTATTATTATTATTATTATTTTGAAGAGGGAATGATGCGATTATATATTTGTTGTGCATAGAAAGAATGTAATAAAGAATGATAAATATATTATTTACAGAATCTATTAATGAATTTATTCGCTGGGTTCATAACTTAATTTGGAGGATGCCTTGGGTTCTCAGTTTGGTGCTTAATTAGGTGCTGATGTTTCATATGCTTGTGATCATATATCTCATCACTTTTGATGCTGGACAGAGCTAGAGTTGTTAGGGCTCGTGGTTTGAATAATTCCGAAAATAACATCTCAAGTCTTTTCTTCTTCATAGACTTGTTGGAAAAAAAATTCTAAAAATAACTCTCAAGTCCATTTCTTCTAGCTAGTTTCGCTGTTATGAACAAAATATTTTAGTCAAGATTCTCTATTAAAGTTAATGTGAAAGTTCTTCTCATGGCTCCTCCACAGAGAAATTTCTTCAACAGAAAACGCACTATCCGCTTAAAAACCTTGAGTTTCTCTTTTGTCCAGTTTTTTAAATTCTTCGGGTTTCAAAACCATGCTATTTCTTTGTATAAAGGGGTTAAAATGGTTCTTGTACTTGAACCAAACGATGACTCATTTCTTTATCATATAACCTAAGAATTAATGGTGTACTCCTTGGTCCATATCTATCATGATTCCATAATAAGATTGCTTCCAAGCGTTATTATTAAACATTATATATAATCAAATAGGGGTTGTGAACATTATAAGTCACTTAACAAGTTGTCCTCTCAAAATATTCAACAAAGTCGAAAGCAAAGCAATAACCCACCCCAAAAATGAGACCAGGGGACATAAAAATGGAATATTTAAAGATGAGCTAGAGGATACCAAATAAAAAATAAAAAAATAAAACCTACCACGAAACTTCTAAATTTAGTATATAATAATTGTAGGGACCAAATTTGAGTCCCAGACCCAAAAGGTGGATGGACTTAGGCCCAAAAAACCTAATACAATGAATTTGTAGAGAGTGGGTTGGAAAACTGGGCTTTAATGAGTTGAACAACAAATATAACGGGTTCAGGAGACAAGGAAAGGAAGATAAACTGATTCAAGTTAAAGAAAATCGTCCTTAATTAGGTGCTGATGTTTCATATGCTTGTGATCATATATATATCTCATCACTCTTAACGCTGGACATAGCTAGACATGTTGGGGCTCGTGGTTGGAATAATTATGAAAATAACATCTCAAGTCTTTTCTTCTTCTTAGACTTGTTGTTGGAAAGAATTCTGAAAATAACTCTTAAGTCCTTTTCTTCTTGCTAGGCTCGCTGTTGAAAGAATTTTGAATATAACGTCTCTATATGTAAACAAAATATTTTAGTCAAGATTCTCTCTTAAAGTTAATGTGAAAGTTCTTCTCATGATTCCTCCACAAAGAAATTTCTTCAACAGAAAACGCGCCATCTGCTTAAAAACCTTGAGTTTCTCTTTTGTCTAGTTTTTTGAATTCTTCGGGTTTCAAAACCATGTTATTTCTTTGTATAAAGGGGTTAAAATGGTTTTTGTACTTAAGCCAAACGATGACTCATTTCTTTATCATATAACCTAAGAATTAATGGTGTACTCCTTGGTCCATATCTATCATGATTCCATAATAAGATTGCTTCCAAGCATTATTATTAAACATTATATGTAATCAAATAGGGGTTGTGAACATTATAAGTCACTTAAAAATTTGTCCTCTCAAAATATTCAACAAAGTTATTTATCAAAAAATATTCAACAAAGTCGAAAGCAAAGCAATAACCCACCCCAAAAAAATGAGACCAGGGGACATAAAAATGGAATATTCAAAGATGAGCTAGAGGATACCAAATAAAAAATAAAAAATAAAACCTACCACCAAACTTCTAAATTTAGTATATAATAATTGTAAGGACCAAATTTGAGTCCCAGACCCGGCCAAAAGGTGGATGGACTTAGGCCCAAAAAGCCTAATACAATGAATTTGTAGAGAGTGAGTTGGAAAATTGGGCTTTAATGAGTTGAACAACAAATATAACGGGTTTAGGAGACAAGGAAAGGAAGATAAACTGATTCAAGTTAAAGAAAATCGTCCTTAATTAGGTGCTGATGTTTCATATGCTTCTGATCATATATATATATATATATATATATATCTCATCACTCTTGACGCTGGACATAGCTAGACTTGTTGGGGCTCGTGGTTGGAATAATTCTGAAAATAACATCTCAAGTCTTTTCTTCTTCTTAGACTTGTTGTTGGAAAGAATTCTGAAAATAACTCTTAAGTCCTTTTCTTCTTGCTAGGCTCGCTGTTGAAAGAATTTTGAATATAACGTCTGTATATGTAAACAAAATATTTTAGTCAAGATTCTCTCTGAAAGTTAATGTGAAAGTTCTTCTCATGGTTCCTCCACAAAGAAATTTCTTCAACAGAAAACGCGCCATTTGCTTAAAAACCTTGAGTTTCTCTTTTGTCCAGTTTTTTGAATTCTTCGGGTTTCAAAACCATGCTATTTCTTTGTATAAAAGGGTTAAAATGGTTTTTGTACTTAAACCAAACGATGACTCATTTCTTTATCATATAACGTAAGAATTAATGGTGTACTCCTTGGTACATATCGATCACGATTCCATAATAAGATTGCTTCCAAGCATTATTATTAAACATTATATGTAATCAAATAGGGGTTGTGAACATTATAAGTCACTTAACAAGTTGTCCTCTCAAAATATTCAACAAAGTTATTTATGAAAAAATATTCAACAAAGTCGAAAGCAAAGCAATAACCCACCCCAAAAATGAGACCAGGGGACATAAAAATGGAATATTCAAAGATGAGCTAGAGGATACCAAATAAAAAATAAAAAATAAAACCTACTACCAAACTTCTAAATTTAGTATATAATAATTGTAAGGACAAAATTTGAGTCCCAGACCCAAAAGGTGGATGGACTTAGGCCCAAAATGCCTAATACAATGAATTTGTTGAGAGTGGGTTGAAAAACTGGGCTTTAACAAGTTGAACAACAAATATAATAGGTTTAGGAGACAAGGAAAGGAAGATAAACTGATTCAAGTTAAAGAAAATAGTCCTTAATTAGGTGCTGATGTTTCATATGCTTGTGATCATATATATATATATATATATATATATATATTTCATCACTCTTGACGCTGGACATAGCTAGACTTGTTGGGGCTTGTGGTTGGAATAATTCTGAAAATAACATCTCAAGTCTTTTCTTCTTCGTAGACTTGTTGTTGGAAAAAAAATCTAAAAATAACTCTGAAGTCCTTTTCTTCTTGCTAGGCTCACTTTTGAAAGAATTTTGAATATAACGTCTGTATATGTAAACAAAATATTTTAGTCAAGATTCTCTCTTAAAGTTAATGTGAAAGTTCTTCTCATGGTTCCTCCACAAAGAAATTTCTTCAACAGAAAATGCGCCATTCGCTTAAAAACCTTGAGTTTCTCTTTTGTCTAGGTTTTTGAATTCTTTGGGTTTCAAAACCATGCTATTTCTTTGTATAAAGGGGTTAAAATTGTTCTTGTACATGCCATCCGCTTAAAAACTCCTTTATAGATACAAGACTATTATTAATGGTGGTAAACAGTGGCTATTCTAGGAATTTTGTTTAGGAGGGTCATTAAGAAATTTAAATTAATTTTTTTTAAATAAAAATAGAACTTGAAATTATCAAGTTATTGACTAAAAAATTATGAAGTTTTATAATTTCCTTTTACAAGTTTCAAATTTTGAATGGTGATTAGTCTGTGATTGAAAGCTTTAAGAAAACATTGTGGGAAACAAAAAAAAAAAAAAAAAAAAAGCAAAAAAAAGAAAGAAAGATTGTTCATTATGAGTATTTATTGCAAATGTGGGTAGTTTTGACCATTTTATTTTGTTAAGTTTGTCTAACATTTTTATTTTTATGCAGTTGTTATTATCTATTAATTTTTCATTGTTTTTATAAAAAATATTTTAAACTAAATGAATAAACTTAACTCATTGGTTTTGTATTAATTATTGACGCATACAACTACACTCATTCATACATAAAATAATACATTAACTTTATAGTTTTTTTGACTTTATAACAAAAAGTTATTATAATATGATAACAATATACACACATGTAATAAACCCTCTCTATTTCCTAATTATTAAATTATATAAAGTTATATTATATTCATATTGTATACACAAATATCCACACACATCATTATTCACTCAAATAACATTTTTTTTGAGTAAATTCACACAAATAACATTAAAAAAAAAAAGTAATGCATACAATTAATATTAAACACACTCACACACATATAATATAAATTTATAATAAAAAGTGACACTTACAATTCACTGGCACTTACAATTCACAAACATTTACTCGCACTTCTAGAGTTAGAAATACTTGTAATAAAGGTATATAAATTTTAAGTTAGGGTGTGCAAAAATATTTTTAAGAATAAATTAAAAAATTAAACTAACAAAAAAAATATTATAAATATATAAAAGCTTTTTTTGGGAAGTCAAGGGGTTCATTTGAACTCCTGAACAAAGGGTAGAGCCGCCCCTGGTGGTAATGGAAATCCAAATTTAAGAAATATCTTTTCACTACAATAGTTTTAGAGCACATGTGGTTTCCTTAACGTCAACTATGAAATTACCTAGTAACACTAGATGAACAAACAATAGAGTAGCTTTGTGGCTGCTTTCCAACCTAACTTTGAGGGGTCGAAATCATAGTTACCTAACCCATTTTTGTATCATCCAATTACTGTTGACCTGTGTAAAATTTTGGATTGATAAAAAAGAAAGGACAAAGTTTAGCTACAAAATTGGTTGTAGCCTAAAGTTAAAAACTTACCCAATATCTTTTTATAAGAAGTGAATTTTGATAAATCCTCCATTGGATTACATCTTCTTCATATATCCTCTATACTTGAAAAATTTATAGAAAATTAAAGATTAATAGCTATGTCATCAATAAATTGTTTAAATTACAAGTTTTTGTAGTTTAAAATTATGCATAAAATATAAACTTATAGATTATATAGTAAATAATATCCGATTAACACAAAATTTGACATGTGTATTAAAAGTGTAAAGAACATGCAAGTCAACGGTTAGATTTTCAAAATATATAGTAATATTTATTTTATTAAGTAAGTTTATAGTTTTAGGCTACAACCAATTTTGCAGCTAAATTTTGTCCAAAAAGAAATATTGGATTTGAAAACAAAATCAATTAAATAATAAAAAAAATGATAGGTTAATTAAAATTATCAAACAATATGGTTTTAATTAAAATTATTAAAATTATCTTCTTCGTATATCCTTTATACTTGCAAAATTTATAGAAAATTAAAGGTCAATAGCTATGTCATCAAGAAATTGTTTAAATTACAAGTTTTTGTAGTTTAAAATTATGCATAAAATATAAGCTTATAGATTATATAGTAAATAATATCTGATTGACACAAAATTTGACATATGTATTAAGAGTGTAAAAAACATGTAATTCAACGATTAGATTTTCAAAATATGTAGTAATATTTATTTTATTAAGTAAGTTTATAGTTTTAGGCTACAACTAATTTTGTTACTAAATTTTGTCCAAAAAGAAATATTGGATTTGAAAACAAAATCAATTAAACAGTGAAAAAAATGATAGGTAATTAAAATTATCAAACAGTATGGTTTTAATGGAATTGAAGTGTCAATTGAACTGCAAGATTTTTTACAAGTATTTTTTATTTTATTTTATATATTATGTTATTTTGACTAAATAACCATGTCTTTCTTCAATTGCCCTTTTATTTATAGGTTTCTAAATTTTCTTTTAAACTTAAATAATAAAAAATCAATAAATTCTACATTTGAATAAATTTATGAACACTAATATTTTATCAGTTTCAATATTTGGTATATTTTAAAAACTCAAATAATCACTTCCACAGTTCCGTGACCATTTGATATTTGATGTAGTTCTAATAACTATGATCATAATACAACAATACAACAAAGTTAGATTCAAGAGATCTAAGCAAAACCTACCAACTCTATATACCAAGGGTAACTTCCTATGATATAAAAATAGAACTCGGATTTTTATTTTTGGGGCTAACATATGAACTAAAAGTTTTTCAATATTTAAGGAAAAAGAAGAAAAACTAGTAAAATATTGTGTGTCAAACTTCATTTAAAAAAAGAAAGCTAAAATGCAAATCAAATCCTCTAAGTTTGACTGAAATTCATTTCAATACTCTAACTTTTCATTTAATTGAGTTTTCTAAATTATAAATTTATTCAATTAAGGTCTTTCATCCAATTTCATTAAAAAATTGTAATTAAAAAATAAAGTTAAGGAATTGAAATGAATTTCAGTCAAATTTAGAGAATGCAATTTACATTTTAGCCAAAAAAGAAAAAGTAAATCTTTTCTATTTTATCAATATCTATTACAGGTCTAAAACCTATAAAAGGAGAAAAATATAAAAGATAAAAAATGTAGAAGGAAGATTTATAATTGAGAAAAGATTCATGTTTGGATTGAAAAATATATAATTTTTGTTGCCTCAAACTTTAAACTCCTATATAATTATGTATATTATAATTTTTTGGCAATTGATCTATCCAAGCACGATCCTCTTTTATTGGGTTTAAATTCGGGAGTTCGAATCCCTTTAACTTTCACTTAAGAAGAAAAAAATTACGTATTTGAATTAGTTCTATAAGGTTAGACGAAGGCGCTTGGATGGGTAATCAACACTAATTTAGTACTACTGCTAAACTTAGCTAAATGGCTTATAATAAGAATTAAGGTTCGAATTCTTCTCTTCGATTACTGTAACTATCGATCAGAGGGGAAAAAAAAAACTATAGCCATTAATTAAGGTGATCAATGCTTCTCTTCAATTTTTCTTGGGAGTGTTCTGTAAGTAATGGAAGCACAAAAGACATAGGCAAAATGTTAAGATTAAGGTCCAAAATGGAGGCCTAATAAAAATTATTGTGGTCGCTATTAAAAACACAAGTTGCTTTTGTTGGAAGTGAGGACGAAGACGGGTTGAGTGAATGGTCCCTACCCTAGCATCTAAAACGTGCTTCAATTTTTCTTGGGAGTGTTCTGTAAGTAATGGAAGCACAAAAGACATTGGCAAAATATTAAGATTAAGGTCCAAAATGGAGGGCTAGTAAAAATTATTGTGGTCGCTATTAAAAACACGAGTCGCTATTAAAAATTATTGTGGTTCCTACTCCCTAGTATAGAATTTTTTTTTAAAATAACAATAAATATTAAACAATTTAGTTAATTGTCATATTTCAAAACAATTTTGAAAAATAACATCTGGAACTCGAGTTTTTAAGTCTCGATATGGAGAAAAAAAATTGCGCTGAAAATCGAGTTTTAGAGACTCGATTTTCATAAATTGCAAAAAACGCCGCTATAGGTCTATAAAACGTCACTATAGGGCTTAAAAACGCCACTATAGGACTCCTTAAGCCTGCACTTATAAAAAATTTTTTTTGCAGGAAAACGTCGCTATAGGGTTTTAAAACGTCACTGTAAGTCTTAAAAACGCCACTATAGGTTAAATTTTTTTGCATGAAACTCGAGTTTTAAGACTTGAGATATAAAGCGAGTCTTTCAGACTCGAGTTCTAATATGGATCTCGAGTTTCAAAAACTCAAGATGTTAGTTTTCTAAATTGTTTGAAAACGTGCCTAACTAACTAATTTGAATGGTTGAAGGAAGCTGATTTGCACAATACCTCCCCTAGTATATAACTAGTACCTTTGGAAACTTGGTTGACAAGGATTAAGACTTGGGTAACTACTCCGTCTAGACTTGTAATATTAATAATAAAATAAAATAAAGCCCTAAGCTGTCGAAAATTCTATATAAATGTAGGCAGCTCCGTATTACACTTTCATGAGCAAGCATTATTCTCAAACAATTCATAAAAGGTTTGAGAGAGAAAAAAATGACGATGATGGGGGGAATATGGTCTCTAGGTGGCTCATTGCAGATTGCTACCATAGTGTTTCTTTGGAAAATATTAGAAATATATTTCCCTGGTCATCTTCGTAGCTCCATCATAAGTTACAGTATGAAATTGGCGAGTCTCGTGAGCCCCTATATCTATATTAGGTTCCCTGAATTCATAGGCGACAGTGAGGAGTACATGGGTGTCAAGCGTAGTGATGCCTATGCTGCCATTGAAACATACCTCAGTGGAAAGTCCTCCAGGGAAGCTAAATATCTTAAGGCAGTAGATGTCAAAGACAGCAGTCAACCTGTACAACTGAGCATGGACGAGAACGAAGGAGTTACTGATGAATTTGAAGGGGTAAAGCTTTCGTGGGCTGTCCAGAAAGAATACACAAGAACCCAGCAGTCATTTTCATACTACCCGCAGATGGACGAGAAGAGGTATTACCAGCTCACTTTCCATAAGTCGCACAGAGATTTTGTCAATGGGACTTACATCAATCATGTAATTCAAAAAGGGAAGGCAATAACGGTGAGCAATCGACAAAGGAAGCTGTACACTAACAATCCTAGCCAGAGTTGGGAAAGGTACAGAGCACGGAAATGGAGCCATGCGACTTTTGAGCACCCAGCAACTTTCGACACTTTGGCCATGGAGTCAAAGAAAAAGTTGGAAATCGTCAATGACCTCGAAAAGTTCAGCAAGGGAAAAGACTACTACAAAAAGATTGGCAAGGCCTGGAAGCGCGGCTATCTTCTTTATGGTCCTCCTGGAACTGGTAAGTCAAGCATGATTGCTGCCATGGCCAACCACTTGGAGTATGATATCTATGATCTTGAATTGACAACGGTTATGAACAACACAGAGCTGAGAAAGCTTTTGATCGAAACCACAGGTAAGTCGATCATTGTGATAGAAGATATTGATTGCTCACTTGATCTTACGGGTCAACGAAAGAATGAAAAAAAGAAAGCGAAGGATGAAGAAGCCAAGGATCCTATTAGTAAAATGACCAAAGGTGAAGAAGACAGCAATAGTAAGGTCACTCTCTCTGGGTTGTTGAATTTTATAGATGGGCTTTGGTCTGCTATTGGGGGAGAGAGGATCATTGTTTTCACAACTAATTACGTGGAAAAGCTTGATGCGGCTCTCATTAGGAGGGGACGTATGGATAAGCACATAGAATTGTCTTATTGTGGCTTTGAAGCATTCAAGGTTCTTGCCAAAAATTACTTGGATGTTGACTCACACCCTTTGTTTGCGACTATTGGCCACTTGTTGGAGGAAACCAATATTACTCCTGCTGATGTTGCTGAGAATTTGATGCCCAAGTCACTGAATGAAGATGCTGAGGCTTGTTTGAAGAAATTGATTGAAGCTATTAAGACGGCCAAAGAGGAAGCAACAAAGAAGGCTGAGGAAGAGGCACGGTTAAAGGCAGAGAAAGAAGAGAAAGAGAAGCTAGAAGCTACTCAAGAAGATGTGAAAATTGATAAGTCTTTAGCTAAAGATGCGAAAGAGAATGGTGTTGAAGTTGTGAAAGATGATAAGACGTTGGCTAATGAGGTGAAAGAAAATGGAGTCACCGCCTGAAGTTAACTAGCATACAATTAGGAATGACGTGAATAGGTGTTATTGTGTGCTCTGCATTATATGTATAATAAAATAGGTTGAATGGACGTCGTGTAATAAGTTGAATAGCTTGGTGTACTAGGTTTTTGTGTAATAGGTTCATAAAAAAAAAAAAAAAAAAAAAAAAAAAAAAAAGAGTAAAAGGGAAAGATGGATGTTGTGTAATAGTATTTTTTTTCCTTTTTTGCTAAAAAAAAAGGGGGTCTCCAGTGTGGGCTCATCGACCCTATGCCACGTGATAGTAATGGGTAATACCACGTGTACCATACTGGCCTTGCTGGGGCGATGTTGTATAATAGTATTATGATGGTCAGAAATTTCTTAGATACTAGACATTGTATGTGTCTTAGTTTGTTAAATAAGAATGACATTGTTTACGTGTTCTTTCTTTCCTCTGATCACCATAATATATAATAACTAGTCACAAATCCACACGATGTGTGGAAATATTTTTAATGATCATTTTGTGAATCATCAAAAGGAAATTCTTACCAAATAAGTTAATAAACTACCATTACTAAAAAAAAATAACCAAAGATATATAACGTTAACTTATTAAATTATTCAAAAAAGATTTGTCAAGAAATCATTTAAATCAGCCTTTATATATATGACATGCCCTAGAAACTTCATAATTAAATAGTGTAGAGTAAACATGGTTTTACAAAAATAATGAATTTAAATTGACATAAAAAAAATGTAGAAAATGAAAAGAAGACAAATCTTAGTGTAAATTTTTCTGCAGTTGAATATTACTCCTATACTTGTGGACTCCATGTTATGGTATGTTGATTTGTTCATATATATCTAGATAAGTAAGAATGTAACTATTATTTGAATGATTATTGTGATTTATTGATACTAAGTACCTGTTTGCATACTGCGTTTGCTGCGTTTGCTCCGTTTCAGCGTTTTCTGCTTTTTTTTTTTTACGTGTTTTCCCCCTCACAAGCGGCTACTGTTCATGTACGATACATAAACAGTAGTCACAATACTTGACCAGTTTTTCATGAACAGTGCATCCGTGCACTGTTCATGGATCCACAAATTTCATTTTTTATCAATTTTTTCATTAAAAATAGGTCCCACAGTACTATTCACATATTTAAAAATTATTTTGCTACAGTGTTTTCAGTTTTCAGTTTCAACAAAATAAGTTCTATCCAAACACACCCTAAGTAATTAAAAAAAAAAAATTAAAACCTAAATTTTTTTCCCCCTAATATAATGGAGTAGAAGACAATTGATTGTAATTTAAAGTAATTAAAAAAAAATAGAGAACATACTCATATATTCATATGTTTGTATTACGTACCTAGGCAAACAAAGAGTCATTCTTATAGTGTTTGATGACTTCTATATTCGGTGAACCATTTTAGATAGGAATTTGATTATTATTATTATTATTATTATTAGAGTCACAAAATTTTTAGATAGTTTATTCTGTTTAGACCAAAATAATGTGGATAATGAAAATAAACATTATTTGTAATATAAGTATATAATTTGCCTTGTCATTTTTTGGGTGCGATGCACCCCAATGTGAAATATATGTTATGCAAATCGTTATTCTTTATTTCAAATTCTAAAATCCAGGTGGTAAAGGGGGGAAAAAAAACTAACAACTGCTAGAACATGTTAATGAAGAAGAGGATAATGAATCAAAATTATTGTTGCCTAATATTCTTTTTACTATATTCATTGCTACAATAAATCCAATAAAACACACCTTAGGAATTTTTCATAGCGTTGAAAACCCATTTATGAATGAAGTTTACTAACATCATAGTAATCTTCAACATTTGTTCTTCCTATTTGTTCTTCTACATGACCATCTTTGGTTTTTTTTTTTTTTGGAATAATTTTTATAGTCATTTTATCAAACACGTGGAAACCTAGAATTGCAAATCGTACATTTCATTTAACATCGAAATAGAGAGCAAACCATTTTGCTTGACAGCAAATCATAGTAAAAGAGACATATAAATAAAAAATAAAAACACATAATACTCTAATATATAAATCAGACTTGACTATTACTCCTATACTTGTGGACTCCATGTTATAGTATGTTGATTTGGTTATAGATATCTAGATGAGTAAGAATGTAACTATTATTTGAATGATTATTGTGATTTATTGATACTAAATAATAAAAAAAATAATTAAAACCTAAATTCTTTTTTCTAATATAATGGAGGAGAAGACAATTGATTGCAATTTAAAGTAATTTAAAAAAAAAAATAGAGAACATACTCATATATTCATACGTTTGTATTACCTAAGTAAACAAAGAGTCATTTTTATCGTGTTTGATGACTTCTATATTCGATGAATTGTTTTAGACAGGAATTTTATTATTATTATTAGAGTTACAAAATTTTTAGATAGTTTATTCTGTTTTGACAAAGATGATGTGGATAATGAAAATAAAAATTATTTGTAATATAAGTATATTATATGCCTTGTTATTTTTTTGGTGCAACGCACCCCAATATGAAGTGTATGTTATGCAAATTTTTATTCTTTATTTCAAATTCTGAAATCCAAGTAGTAAAAGGGGAAAAAAACCAACAACTGCTAGAACATGTTAATGGAGAAGAGGGTAATGAATCCAAATTATTGTTGCCTAATATTCTTTTTACTATATTCATTACAACAATAAATCCAATGAAACACACCTTAGGAACTTTTCATAGCATTGAAAACCCATTTATGAATGAAGTTTACTAACATAATAGTATTCTTCAACATTTGTTCTTCCTATTTGTTCTTCTACATGACCATTTTAGGGGCAACTTTTGGATCTTGGGCTCAAAAGGTAAAAGGATTAAGGCCTAAAGAACCCAATACAATGAATTTATAGAGAGTGGATTGAAAATTAGGTTTCAATGAATTGGAAAACGTTCACAATGGATTAAAAATGGAAATAAAACAAAGAAAAATAGGTTTTATGCGAAAAAATCCTTCCTCGGCAAAGTCCAAGGAGAGTAGTTCTTGAATATATTTCTCTCAGACTTGATTAAAATTCCAGTTTTAATGCTATAGTCTTTTTCTTTCTATAGATTCTCCGATGCCCCCTTGTAATTGGGGTCTTTCTCCTTTATATTACCCTGTTTGCTTCATCTCAACCCTCCATGTGTAGATCAAGTTGCTGGCTTCTATCCTTGTCCTATCAACACCTTCCTGAAATCTTTGGGAATAGCTGTAAGGTTGAATATCATTGTTCAGGTATCACATTCACATTAATGTGGTCAGACAGTTAGCTGCAAAGCTTTTAATGTGGTGGTAGCAACTTTATCTTATATATTTCTTAGCTTCCCTCTATCCTATTCCTTCCTAATGTTTATCCTTACCAGTAGAATCGTCCATAGCGTAGCTCCTGATGGTCTGCTCTACTTAGCCGAGGAGGCATTTCTCCTCGAACAACCTTACCAAACTTTTATGACCAAAATCCTCCCATAACTCACCAATTGGTATCTTTCCATTAAAGCCTACCTGTCCTCGAACAAGGCCCACGGCCCAATATACACTCCTAGGCCCTTCATCCCTATAATAGCCCCTCGAAATTTTCCTCTTTTGCTCCTCAAAAAAAAGGAGGATTTCGATGTTACAGCAATTTTTCTGCTCTTCTCATACGTCACTTATGTCTATGCAGGTGTCTTTTCAACTGCTCGAAGCACGCTCTTGACATTTCGACATCTGGGACGCGCCTGCATTTAATTTCTGCGGCTCCATGTTCCCCACGTTCCACGGTACGATGGAGATCCAACGGCCAAGGATTTTACGGGGACTTGAGCGAGAGTTTTCCTGCTTGCTTTTCTTTTTCATATATATATATATATATATTGCTTGAAAACTTTGACTACTTCACTTTTTGTACACTCAAACATCAAGAGCTAGTTTGAGGAGCCTTTCTTCCTTTCCGTAAGTCATCTTTAGCATTCTCTTCTTTTCATCTTCTCCTTTTCTCTTATGTTCCTTTTTATTTAGAACCCTTTCTTCCTCGGCTACTCTAACTCCATCTCATCCACCTATTCCTTTTGTCATTTATTCCAAATGGGTAGATTCCCTTACTTAGTAGATACTCCGAGGGCATAGAGAGCTTCAAAGCTCAATATCGAATCCCACCAGGGTTTCGATTAGGTATCGTAAACAGGGGGAATGACATACCTTGAGACAAGAGGGAGAAGTTGTAATCCCTATGATCGCCTTTATAGAGGGGGGGGATGAGAATCCCTATGGGTAGATTAACTAGGGATTATTTAATTGCCCATATACTTTCCCCCACCCAGTGTGCTTCTAATATGTTTAGGATCTTAGGTAGCGTAGATGCTCTCAATGAGAAGATGGGTGTGAACCTCACCTATCATGACGTTAATTGGGTTTATAACCATTATAAATTAATGGTGTAGGGGTATTACCTAAAAACTAGAGTTCCCGCGGTTAGGCTCATATCGTGTCTCCTTGAGTCTAATAAGGGCATGAATAAGGACTTTCTAATTGTCTTAGGAGAGTGGCACGATGGGCTTCACTATCCAACTAGAGAAGGGACACCAGGTGGGGTACTTTAGGTCTAGGCTTATGATTCTAACAATACCTCCTTTTTTTTAACTAACATTCTCTTTGCTCAACCTTTCTATTGGTACTTGTAATTTACTTTTCCCTTTGTATGTATTGTTTTATAATAATACTTTTGGTTTTTGATGAATTTGCAGACAAGTATTCTGCTATTCCGAACTTTGGCCTTGTCAACAAGCCAGACCTGACCAAAATACTTGTAAGGTTGAATTTATTCAACCATCTAATTGGCTTTATTCCGTGCCAAATTTGCTTGTAATTCAGCATTTAGTAACCCTGTATTTAGGTGGGATTGTTGTAAGGGTAGTGAGTGAGATAGTGTGAAGATTGCTCAAGAGTGTGCAAGAAAACAGAGTGTCGCGGCTGGGACTCGCGACTGGACTCGCGGCTTCAACCCGCCAGAAGATGCACACGTGCCAAGCATGCTGGAAGATGAACAGTCATGCTAGCTGGAGCACTACAGGACAAAACAGGACAACTGGCCATACGGTTAACTCGCGACTGGAACTCGCGACTTAGTCAAGCCGCGAGGTCAAGCCGCGAGCCACCCCTGTTTTGGAAAAACATGACGTTTCGCATTCCACTCCTCTTCAGTATAAATACCCTTTTAACCCACGATTGAAAGAGAGCTTCCAGAGAGAATTTTGAGAGAGAAACCCTAAAGAAAAACCAGATTGTTTCACCCACAATCTCTACCTTAGAGTCTCATCAAATTCCCTCACTCTCTTCCTCTCCATTGTCAAATACTTGAGAGGCCATTATACCAAACCTGGTTCTCACCATTATCATCTCTGTGAGACAGTCGTTTGGAGTTCTGGGAAGCAGTTAGGAAGGAGCCAATCTTCATTGGTTGATGCTACGGTGTAGTAGCGGAATCCGGAAAGCTAGAAAAGAAAAAGGTTCGGCGCAACCTCGTTGGAGCAAGAAGCTTGGAGGGCTTAGGTGCATTGGGTAGATTAGGCTTGGAGGGTCTATTGCTGTCCTTGTATCCCAACTGTATTTTCTAGTGGATTGATTACCGCTTGGAGGGCGGCGGAGAGGTTTTTCGCCGAGGTCTTCGGTTTCCTCTTCGATAACATATCTGGTGTTATCGCTGTGTTTGCATCTTCCTTCCTCTCTATCTCTGCCTTTACATTAATCTGCTGTGGTTTATTTTGATGTGGCTTAGATAGTTGTTTAATCAATTCCTTGTTATAGCATATGTTAAGTTTCCGCACACTAGTTGTTTAACATATTGCATGTGTTGATTAAATTGGTTTTTGGGGGTCTAAACGTTCAAAAGTGTTTTTGTACACGTTTTTGAACTTTCAATTGGTATCAGAGTGGGTACACATCTGTTTGGTTTCATAACCATTGTGTGATCCTTGACTCCCTTTCTGTTTGAGATGGATAGGTCTCAATCCCTTAATGCACCTCCATATTTTGATGGAAGTAATTATGCATTTTGGAAGGTTCGTATGAGAGCCTTTTTATGCTCTATTGATGAATCCGTGTGGGATGCTGTTGAGATGGGTTGGACCAAACCTGAAGCAACCAAATCCACATGGGATAAGGCAGCACTTACTGCATCTAATGCTAACAGTAAAGCACTAAATGCTATTTTCTGTGGTGTGTCTCCAGATGAATTTCACAGGATTTCTCACATTATTATTGCCAAAGATGCATGGGAGATTCTGGAAACAACTTATGAAGGCACGAAGAAGGTGAAAGATACCAAGTTACAAATGCTGACCACTCGGTTTGAGGAACTCAAGATGAGTGAGGATGAGTCCTTCGACTCGTTCTATGGGAAGTTAAATGAAGTAGTTGTCAGCAAGTTTAACTTGGGGGAGAAGATGGAGGACTCTAAGATTGTAAGGAAGATCCTTCGATCATTGCCGGAAAGCTTCCGTGCTAAAGTGACAGCCATTAAAGAGAGCAAGGATCTTGATGACATCAAGGTGCAGGAGCTGGTTGGTTCTCTACAGACCTATGAAATGTCGCTGCCAAATCAACGGAAGAGTAAATCCATTGCTCTAAAGACCGTTAATGAGAAGGTGGAAGATCAAGGCTCTTCGGGAGAAGATATGGTGGACAAGGATGTAGCCTATCTTGTTAAAAATTTCAAGAAGTTTTTGAAATTCAAAAACAATGGAAAATTTGATGATAAGAGAAAATTCCAAAATTCTGGAAGGGAGAAGAGGGATTTCCAAAGGAAAGATGGAAAAGAATCCCAATCCACACAAGGTGTTACTTGTTTTGAATGCAACGGGCATGGACACTTCAAGAGGGAATGTCCTAACTATTTGAAATCAAAAGGCAAGGTGTATGCCACGACCTTGAGTGATTCAGACTCGTCCGACTCGAAATCTAAAGAGAGCTGTGATGGAGAAGGAAACTACTCAGCTTTCATGACTATTGCTCATGTTGAGTCTTCGGATGAATTGAATTTGCTTGTTCAAGACCTTGGAGAACATAGTGAGGATGACTCACTAGGAATTGCTGAAGAATCTGAAGCTGAAGAAGAAGAAAGCACAGCAACTCTTCAAGAAAATTACAACTCACTTTTGGAGAAATCAGGTGAATACACAAGGGTAGCCAAGGCTGCTGTGAGAAAGATGAAGAAGGCTGAGGAGGACTACAAAAGTCTCCTAATCCGGTATAGGGAGGCCAAATGCGAGATTGAAACTCTTAATGGTGAGCTGTCCGAAGCCTACACTAAAGTGAGATTCCTTGAGAATGAGGTTGTTCAAGCAAATGCAAAAATAGAAAGGGTCACCACCAAGAAGCTTGATGATGTTATATCATCTCAAAAGAGCTTCTCAGACAAATCCGGACTGGGATATACCGGAGGAAGTAGCTCAACTGGAAATATCACCAAAGAAGTGAAGTTTGTGAAGTCCAAAGATCCAGTTGTAGCTAACTCTACGAGTGTGAACCTCGAGGTGGAGAAAAAGAAGAATGTGGTGGACCAACGGATGCTGAATCATCGGAATCAGTCTATGGGCAGGTCCGAGTCTCGTGCCAAGTCACGTCCACGACCACAAAGAGGTCCTAGAGGAATGTATGTGTGCCATTATTGCGGACTTCAAGGGCACACTCAACCAAATTGCCAAAAGCTGAGGGCAATGAACAGTGCTACTCCTCAAAGGTCAGGAGGACCAAGAGTTGATAGGAGAACTTGGGCAGGGGATCAACCTAGAGAGCAAAATGGAGATCCCGGAATGATGGACGTGATGAAGATGATTGGTGCATTCACCAACTGCTTGGAAAGCTTCTCACGAAGGTTTGAAAGCCCTAACTCCCGTACCCAATCCTTTAAGGAAATCACCCCAAACGCAAGTGACGTGTGGGTGAAAAGGGGTACTCATGCGTAAGCATTACAACATGTCCATGCATTAATACTTCCTATGCTTTGTGACTATGTTTGTTTGGTATGCTTGTTGTGTTTGTTTTTGGTTGTTTGTTTGTGAATATTTCTTAATTGTGTTTTATCAGTCTTTTTGTTTCTTGAGTCAAAAATCCAAAAATTACGTAAAACTTTGAAAATCAAAAAGCTTGATTGACTGTGTTGAGTTTTGTCTTAAAACTCGTTTTGCCGTGTACCTTTGTGCTAATGGCTTTGTGCTTTTTCGAACATTACTTGTTTTCATGCACTCATATCACTATGGGAAAAATCTTGAAATCTATGTGATTGTTGTAAATAGATCTTCAAACTTGTCATGAATGATTAGTGAATGGTTATGTTGATTTTGAAACATGCATAGACTTGTGTCTATATCTCTTCCCATTTTTTTTATTTTTTTGCTAAAAAGAGCTCACTAAATGTAAATCTCCAAATGAAAAGAGATATTGAGCTGCAAAAGCCTGTCGCACATTCTAGTATTTGACTAGGAAAAAGGGTAAGCGACCTTATATCAAAAGTGAAATTTCTTTCAAAAAGGCCAAAGGCCTGTTCTTCAAAGAAAAATGTTGTCTATACCTCTCACAATGAGAGATGATTGCCTCAAAAGATCAATTGTTATGGCTGAAAGTGGAGTCAAATGAAAGGCTCCTAGTTGTGTTATCAAGTTGTGTGGAAAGTCATATATTCATATTTCTATAATTGAGATTGGTCACATGATCTAGTGCTAATTGTGTATGCCTTGGTTGAATTGATCATTGAAGCTTCACATTAGACAAAGGACTATTTCATTGTTGATATCCACACACAACACACAAGTTTATGTTTGATAAATGCCATATTCATTTGTGTGATTGTACTTGATGAAATGTGTTTTCACATGCTCAATCTTTGTAAATTCAAGCACAAAAAGATTTTTGAGTGTTTTAGGTGTTTTTGGAAAGTATTTTGCTGGAAAAATCTGAAAATTTCAAAAAATACAGTTTTGCCCTGTTTTGGCGGCTCAGTCGCGGGTATGTCAAGTCGCGAGCTTCAGTCGCATCTTCGCTGGTCAGTTTTGGCGACTTGTTCGCGAGTGGAAGGTCCAGTCGCGAGATTCACTCAGAGATTTTCGCGGCTCATCTCGCGACTCACTCGCGGGTAGACCTTCCAGTCGCGAAAAACACTTAGAAAAATTTTTCAAAATTTTCTTCTTGAGTGCCTTGGCGGCTTGAGCTGGCGACTGTGTGGCGACTTGAACCAGTCGCGAAAATCGCGTGTTTTGCAGAAACGGGAGCAGTTTTTAAACCTCTTTCAGTTTTCCCTCGAACTTTTGTAACTGTTCATCTTCTCTTAAAACTGCTGTTTTCTCCCAAACCTCTTCGTGAATCCATTTTTCAAACCCTTTTGGTGCTTCATTTCTTCTCCAAATCATCAAGAAAAGGTATGGGTTTTGATTTTTCAATCTCAGTTTCTTTTTCCTGCATATTTCTGTTACTGTTTGGACTGGTATTGTGTTCGTTATTCTTATCTCTATGTGTAATGGGTTTGGAGTATCCTGTTTTTGATATTGTTCTCACCCGTTTTCATGCTGAGCAGTCAATGTGTTTTTCATTGTTCTGAATTTTTGCTGATTATTGAATCTGAGAATCTTTTCTGAAATGGGTTTGGTGTTTATGTGACTTACTCATTACTCTTGCCTGAATATTGATGTGTGGATGTTAGGTTTCTTCATGATTGAAATATTTTCCCCATGTTCATGTCTCTGTTGGAGTGATGTTTGCTATCTGTTCTAAATGTTCATATGCTGTTTGTTATTGCATATCATGGTCATGTTAACCTGTCTCAATGACAGTTGTTGCGTCTCTCTTTGTCTTGGTGCACTTTCACCAAGTTTGATGCACGTATTGATTTGTGCTTCTGTGGTTTGTTGGAAGGATTGTTTGGGTCTGCACTATATTCAGTCTGGGTTTTTATATTGAAATATTGTTTATACTGAATCTTGTTGACAATCTTTTGTGGGGTATTGTTGCTTGGTTCTTTTCTGTTGGTCTGTTCTCTTGCAGATGTCTCGTCGATCTTCCAGGGGTAAAGACATTGTTGCTGACGAATCAGCATCCCCAGTTGCTAAAAGGACTCGTCTATCATCTCAAGCATCTCAAGATCCCAATGAGGATAGATTCAGAGTTCCCCTGAACTCACACGCCTACTCAAATGTGTTTGACAAGTCAACAACTATAGTGGAGCGGGTAGTAGAGTTCAACACCTTAGGGACTACATTCATCCCTCAAATCTTTGAGAAACGAGACTGGGCAAACTTGTTCGGAAACTTTGATGATCCAATGGATGAGCTGGTCAAAGAATGCTTCTCCAATGCCTCTGATCTTGGACCTGTCCTCGTTTTCTGGGTCAGAGGAACAGAGTTTAGTGTTACCCCAGACTCCATCGCAGATCTTCTCAGCATCACCAGACCTCAGAATGTGAATTTAACTCCCTATGATGAACGAAATCCAGAGGTTGGGGAAATTCTACAAATCCTAGGACACGATCATGAGGTGTCTAGTGCAGGAACTTCAATCAGCACCGCAAAGTTTGCACCTGAGTTGACCACACTGAAGTTGATCATGTTCACCAACCTCTACCCACTGTCCAACACTACATTCATCAATCTTGGGAGAGCTATATTTCTGTGTGATCTCATTACCGGAGCCCCCATTGATATATGTGCTCACATCTACTACAACCTGAGGAAGACCGCTTGTCGATCTACAGCTCGAGGAATCATTCCATTTTGCAGTCTCGTCATGAAGCTCATCCTTAATGCAGGCATTACTCCTCCTGCAGATGGTAAAATGTTGACTCGTCAACGTCCCATTTCTTTGTTCACTCTTCAAGCAAGCAGAAGTCACTCCTCCAAATCACCAAGACATGCTCATATCTCTCCGGGTCCTTCATTTGCCCCTGACTCAGAGACACCTGCACATACCACATCTGCATCTCGTGATGTTCCTGAAGCTTCACCGGCTGGTATTCCGCAAGCACAAACTGCTTCTCCTACTGACAGAGTCGGCAGTGTTCTTGAGCATATTCAGAAACGGATTGATGAGCTTGTGGCACTTCTCTACTCCACAAAAAACCATGTCCAAATGCGACTCGAGACTATGGAGAATCAGCTAGATGAGATTCAAAGAAAGTTGGACGAGAGTCTTTAGCTATTCGTGACAAAAAGGGGGAGAGCATTCAGTAAGGGGGAGAAAAGTTCAAAGGGAAGTGTGCATAGCGATAGGGGGAGTACACACACACACATATTTTTGTTTTCGTCTTATCTTCTAAACTAATGGTTATTTTGGTTTTGATACACTGTGTTTTGGTGTATAACTGTTTCTAACTTTCTTCATATACTCTTGGATAAACTTTTATATATATGTTTGATGTTGTTATTCAGGTATTTGTTGGTTTGTACCCATATGCTTTTGTAAGCTTTGAGGGTTTATGTTTTATGCATAGTTTGTAGGCCTTGTGGCTTGTACCATGCTTAAGTGCAGCCTTTATGCTATGTGAAATCAGTATTTTAAATCTAAATGTTCTGCATTGTGGTTTATGTACTGTCACTCTTGTGCCCTTGTAGGATTGTTCCTAGATGCATATGCCATGTGAGCTATGCATTGGTTGAGTGTTGAACATACAAGTGTCTTGCTTTGTGCTTGTTAGCTTGTATGTCCTTGTGTTCATTCCAAGTGTGAATGAACACTGTGATCACTACCTTGTGGCGTTCACTTGGTTGATCAAGCCATGGTTTGTTCATTAACTCCATCTTATGCTTGATCTTATATTGCCTGTTTCATATACATTTATAATTTTCTGCTTACAATGATCATGGTGTATTGTTGTGTTTCAGGAGTTTATGTTCATATGATTCAAGTGCTCCACAGCTTCTAGAATTAGGTGTGAGTGAGTTTTGATCAACTGTTCCCAACTCACATGTTAAGTCTAGAGTCTGTTTTAGGGTTTTGTCACGGAATAGCCAAAGGGGGAGATTGTAAAGTTGAATTTATTCAACCATCTAATTGGCTTTATTCCGTGCCAAATTTGCTTGTAATTCAGCATTTAGTAACCCTGTATTTAGGTGGGATTGTTGTAAGGGTAGTGAGTGAGATAGTGTGAAGATTGCTCAAGAGTGTGCAAGAAAACAGAGTGTCGCGGCTGGGACTCGCGATTGGACTCGCGGCTTCAACCCGCCAGAAGATGCACACGTGCCAAGCATGCTGGAAGATGAACAGTTATGCTAGCTGGAGCACTACAGGACAAAACAGGACAACTGGCCATACGGTTAACTCGCGACTGGAACTCGCGACTTAGTCAAGCCGCGAGGTCAAGCCGCGAGCCACCCCTGTTTTGGAAAAACCTGATGTTTCGCATTCCACTCCTCTTCAGTATAAATACCCTTTTAACCCACGATTGAAAGAGAGCTTCCAGAGAGAATTTTGAGAGAGAAACCCTAAAGAAAAACCAGATTGTTTCACCCACAATCTCTACCTTAGAGTCTCATCAAATTCCCTCACTCTCTTCCTCTCCATTGTCAAATACTTGAGAGGCCATTATACCAAACCTGGTTCTCACCATTATCATCTCTGTGAGACAGTCGTTTGGAGTTCTGGGAAGCAGTTAGGAAGGAGCCAATCTTCATTGGTTGATGCTACGGTGTAGTAGCGGAATCCGGAAAGCTAGAAAAGAAAAAGGTTCGGCGCAACCTCGTTGGAGCAAGAAGCTTGGAGGGCTTAGGTGCATTGGGTAGATTAGGCTTGGAGGGTCTATTGCTGTCCTTGTATCCCAACTGTATTTTCTAGTGGATTGATTACCGCTTGGAGGGCGGCGGAGAGGTTTTTCGCCGAGGTCTTCGGTTTCCTCTTCGATAACATATCTGGTGTTATCGCTGTGTTTGCATCTTCCTTCCTCTCTATCTCTGCCTTTACATTAATCTGCTGTGGTTTATTTTGATGTGGCTTAGATAGTTGTTTAATCAATTCCTTGTTATAGCATATGTTAAGTTTCCGCACACTAGTTGTTTAACATATTGCATGTGTTGATTAAATTGGTTTTTGGGGGTCTAAACGTTCAAAAGTGTTTTTGTACACGTTTTTGAACTTTCAATACTCAAGGCCGAGATTTTTGTTCACAAAATGGGCAATTGAGGGCAACTCTTCTCATCCTTGGCTACAACCCTTTGTCAACTAGCTTTCAGGCGCCTAAGTACATGGTCAAGGTGAAAGACTACCGTCTACACTTGATCAACGTTGATGTACCGGGTTTCCTTAACTCAGGCCCTACTCCAAAAGCTGTACAAGAGGTAAAACTGCCTCTCTAGTACATAGCCGAGGAGGCAACCCCTTCCCAACCAGCCATCAAGGAAGGGGAAGAAGAAGAAATAGTTGAAGTCTCCGACTTCGAGGACAACTTCGAAGTCTTTGACCAGCATCAATCCTTAGAAGTCCCAACTAGTGATTTCAGCCACAGTCCCCCAACTCAAGTAAGCCACATCCAAGAAGCCTCCAGGGTTCCTAAAGCCATGGTGCTGCAGCACAAAGCCAGATCAAGCCTCCTGGATCTGCTGAAGTCTCACGGAGGAGGGAATGTGCCTGATAGGCCAAGAACGTATTGACACCTTGTGATGAATTAACAAATTAATTAGCCAAGTTAATTAATTAATTCAATTAACATGCAATACGTGTGATAGCACAAACAAATCACCAAATATCTAAATGCAACGGAAAATAAATTGACATGGTGATTTGTTTACGAATGGGGAAAACTTACATGTCGAAAACCCCACTGGGTGATTTTATGGTCACCATTTCCGAGAATCTTCTATTATCACAACAAGCGGTTACAAGTAAAGGAATCCCAATACCTTATACCAACCTACAGTTGAAGCCTTACCCCAATATCCAATTGGACTTTTTTTGTAGTGACAATCTTTCTTTTTCAATGCACGACTCCTAGTACGTGACTAACCAATTTGATGCGTGGATCTCAGTACGCGGCTTTCTCACAAACTTGAGAAAGATGTTGACTGCAAAGTTCTTCAATTCATCACATGATGAAGATCACGAAACTCCTTGGTTGCAAAACCCTATGGGGTACAAACATAGTAGCTTCTTTAAGAGAAAGATGAACTAGGGCAAATTCTGTCTCTGGTCATAATTTTCATGAACACAACTTTGCTCTACACTTGTGTAACCTTTGATGGCCCTTAAAATAATCCTTATATATGTTTAAGGTTGTGAGAAAAGAAAGCCCAAACATATACCCATGGATTGGATGAAAATCAGAACAAAAAAATCTGTTTTTCATAAACCTCGACAGATAGTCTAGCTATTGAATAGCTGTCGAGCATCGGGCTGAAGCAGCTTCTTAAACCTCAATAGATACTAGCTATCGAGCAAGCTATCGAGATTTAAAATCCAGCACTTCTTCACTTGATTCTTGGATAGACTTGCATGACTTTAACACTTGAACTTGAAACCTTGTTTCTGAAGTATTAAACACATCCTAGATTTTCCCATTTACAAGTAAAATGTGTTTTGTCAAAGGATTAGTCAATTACATAACATATTGACATATGTTTCTAACATTGAATCACATATGTCCTAACAGTGCTTGAGAAGGCAGTTCAGACCAAGCCCCCCACTCCTCTTTCTGCCCAGGTTTCCCAACTTGACCTTGTTGATAAGAAGAGGAAACAAGACCAGAATGGGAAGGAGGTGGTGGACGAGAGAAAGGGTCTTCCTTCCAAGGAAGCTAAGCCCCAGAAAGGGAGCAAACTCGCCAAGACCATGCAAATAAGGTCCTCTAGTGAAGGAGCTATTGTGGATAAGAGGAGTGACCACCAAGCCAAAGTTCCAGCCTGGACCCCTTCCATAGTGCGTGAAAAACATCGCAAGATTACATAAGTGTCTACACATTATGACGATTTGAGATATGAGAAAATCACTTTAACTCACACACAATCATAACTATTTGATGGGGACTATCACTTTCGAGATACATCCTATAACTTCCATATCTCCTAGAAGACATGCTTGCAATCATATATAAAGCATTTTGATTCTTTTTGCTTTTATATTTTTCTTTGCATATTTTTCTTTTAAGCAAATCATGCATGGGCATATAAGAGATAGAAAAGAAATACCCAATGATGTTAAGCATTTGACATTTCACTTTTGCTATACTGAAGCATACAAATGTCATTTCATGATTGGCGGGCAACAGTGGTAAGATGGTTATTTATGCCTTTTTCTTAGGATTTTCTAGTCCATTCCGTCAAAAAGAGTGATACGAGTGTTAAGTTCAAGAGATTACTTAATCTTACTCATCATAAACACGAGCCACAAAGAGAAGCTCATCTAACCTACAAAAGATACAAAGTTTAGAAAATTTTGTTTCAATGGCCATCCAAGGTATACAAGTACCAATGTATACAAAACACACATTGTTTTTGTATTTTTCTGATTTTTCAATTATTTATTTATTTTTTATTTTTATGAAAAACAAAATAAATCAAAACTAAAAAAAATCAAACAAAAACATGTTAAACAAAGCAATGCATAAAACTAGACTGACTCAAAACAAGAAAGCAAAACACCCAAGTAATGCAAAAACAAAAACAACAAAGGGAGAGAGAGAAAAAGTGACTAAATCACTTGGAGGTTTTTTCCTTCCACATCTTGGAAGAACCTTTTTGTTTTGCAAACCCTTAATCTGGCAGTGAGGGGAAGAATTGAAACTGTTCAAGTTCGAAAGGAAAATAAGGGATTTGAGAAGATCTCCAAGAGGAGCAAAGGAGGATGGAAATTGATTCTGGTTTCCCGACGAGATCATGCTTTTGCTCTGTTGAGTGGCTAACCACTTATAGCAATTTGGTCGAGTATGTCCAATCGCTCCACAGTGATGACAAAGATGCTGCTTCTTCTGTTTAGGCTTTTGAGTGTTTCCCTTCTTAGCCTTAGGGTTTTTGATCTCTTTCATATCCTACTTAGGGGGTGTTCCTAAGATAGATTTACCCTTGTCTATGTTCTCACTAGCTAACACATTTTTCACATCATTGTTCTTAGATTCAACATTATTAGTAGGAGAAACAAAAACAATAGTACTAGAAGAAGCAATATTAGGAGAAGAGAAATCATGTCCTAAACCGGTTCGATTGAAAGCAGAGTTCTGAAGACTGAGCATCTCATCGAACTTTGCACTTGAAGTCCTTTCCAACTGGGCTCTGACTTAGAACAATTCTGCCTCAAGCTTCTTGGTCTTCTTAGCCAAGAAATTATTCTAAAATCTCAGTGCTCCAATGGTTTGATTGGCTTCATCAACCTTCGTGGAGATTTCTTTTCGTTCAAGCTCCACTTCACTAAGCTTCTTGGTGGCCAACTTATACAACTTCTCATACTTTTTCGAGACCTTGTATAACTTTGCATAGGCTGTGTGGATGTCATCTTGTTCATCAATCTTTTCAAACTTAAACTCCACCAAGTCTTCTTATTCATTCACATCTTCAACAATCCCTTTAGTAGGATTTACAGTGGTAGTGAAGGCATTTAGGATTCCATCATCCTTATTATTAGAATCATCCTCAGGCTCAGTGTCGCTCAATGTAGCAGCAAGTGCCTTACTCTTCCCAATGGTCTTGAGATACGTAGGGAATTCTTGTTTCATGTGACCGAAGCCTTGACACCCAAAGCATTTTGGTCCTGAGGGAACAATGTACTGATCGCCATCCCTAGCATCCTTCTTTCCTTTGTCTTAGTTCTTGAATTGAAACAAGCTAGACTGTTTTCTGTTTTTGTCAGATCCTTTAGCATTGGCATTCTTCATAAACTTTTTGAATTGCCAAGTGATATAGGATTTCATCTTAGAATCTTCATCATCTAAAGACTCATCAGTGTCACTACTCTTGGACTTCAATGCCATGCTCTTGCCCTTGCTTGATTTCCTAATACTTGTCAAACCCAACTCATAGGTCTGCAGGTTGCCAACAAGCTTTATCAAAGGAATTTTGTCAATGTCCTTCAATTCTTCAATCACGGTGATCTCGACATGAAATCTCTTGGGTAGAGATCTGAGAACCTTTCTAACAATCTTGGGTTCGAGAATGTTTTTTCTAAGATTAAAAGCTGAGTTCACTATGTCCTTAAGCTTGGTATAAAACTCATTGAATGACTCATCCTTCTCCATCTTAATCTCTTCAAAGCTTGTAGTAAGCCTCTGAAGCTTTGAATTCTTAACAGCCTTGGTTTCTTCATAGGTTTTCTGGAGAATGGTCCATGCTTCCTTAGCAGTTTTAGTAGAGGTAATTTTCTTGAATTCCATATTCGTGACTACATTGAATAACGCATTCCATGCTTTGCTGTTGAAGTTTGCTGCCTTGATCTTAGCATCATCCCAGTCGGCTGGCGCTTCCGTAGGCTTGGTCCAGCCTATCTCCATAGCTTGCCACACCTTTTCATCTAATGACTGCAAAAAATCTCTCATGCGTACTTTCCAGTATACATAATTAGTACCATCAAATAAAGGAGGTATAATAAGACACTTTCCTCTATCCATGACAAATAGGGGTCAATGGATCACATAGTAAAGATTAACCCTAATCAGAGTGTGCCTGCTCTGATACCATTAGATAGGCCAAGAATGTTGAAAGTTCAAATAGTGTAAAAACACCCTGAACGTTTAGACCCCTAATTTACAAATTAACAATTCAAGCTTTATATCAAACAATTAATGTGCGGAACATGAAATAAAAGCTTAATACAGAATTGGTAAACACTCTAACCCAATTAAAATCACATCCACAGTAGAAAATAAAGGGCAAAGATAAAGGGAAGAGAGATGCAAACACAAGAACAACACACGATGTGTTATCGAAGAGGAAACCGAAGCCCTTGGCGTAAAACCTCTCCGCCACCCTCCAAGCGGTAAATAATCCACTAGAAAATGTAGTTGGGATATATGAACAGCAATAGACCGTCCAAGCCTAATCTACCCGATGTACCTAAGCCCTCCAAGCTTCTTGCTCCAACGAGGTTGCGCTGAACCTATTTCTTTTCTAGCTTCCCGGATTCCGCTACTTGACCATAGCATCAACCAATGTAGATTGGTTCCTTCCTAATTGCTTCCCAGAACACCAAATAGCCCTCTCACAGTAATGGATATGGTGAGAAAAGCTTTTAGTAAAATGCCTCTCAAGGGTTTAACAATGGAGAGGAAGAGAGTTGAGGAATTTGAAGAGACTCTTATGTAAAGATTGTAGATGAATCAATCTTGTTTTACTCTAGGGTTTCTCTCTCAAAATTCTCTCTGGAAGCTCTCTTTCATTTGTGGGTATGAGGGGTATTTATACTGGGGTGAGAAAAGAATGTGAAATGTCAGGTTTTTCAAAACAGGGGTGGCTCGCGGCTTGGACTTGCGGCTTGACTGAGTCGCGAGTTCCAGCTGCGCGATAACAGAACGACCAGTTGTCCTATTTTGTCCTATAGTGCTCCAGCTAGCATGACGCTTTGACTTCTGGCATGCTTGGCACGTGTGCTGCTTCTGGCGGCTTGCAGTTGCGAGTCACCCGCGAGATCAAGCCGCGAGACTCTGTTTTCTTGCACACTCTTGAGCATTCAATCACTCTATCTCACTCACTACCCTTACAACAAAACCCACCTAAATACAGGGTTACTAAATGCTGAAATACAAGCAAATTTGGCACGGAATAAAGCCAACAAGATGGTTGATTAAATTCAACCTTACAAATGTATTGACCCCTTGTGATGAATTAATAGATTGATTATTGAAGTTAATTAATTAATTCAATTAACATGCAATACGCGTGGTAGCACAAACAAATCACCAAATGTCTAAATGCAGTGAAAAATAAATTGACATGGTGATTTGTTTACGAATGGGAAAAAACCTACACGGCAAAAACCTTATTGGGTGATTTTAAGGTCACCACTCTCGAGAATCCACTATTATCACAACAAGAGATTACAAGTAAAGGAATCCTAGTACTTATACCAACATACAGTTGAATCCTTAGCCCAATACCCAACTGGACTTGTTTTGTAGTGACAATCTCTCCTTTTCAATGCACGACTCCTAGTACGTGATTAACCAATTTGATGAGCGGTTCCTAGTATGCGGCTTACTCATCAAATTGAGAAAGATGTTGGCTGCAAAGTTCTTCAATTCATCACATGATGAAGATCAGGAAGCTCTTTGGTTACAAAACTCTACGGTGTACAAACATAGCAGCTTCTTTAAGAGAAAGATGAATTAGGGCAAATTCTGTCTCCGGTCACAATTTTTATGAACTAAGGCAACTTTTGATGGCCCTTAAAATAATCTTTATATATGTTTAGGGTTGTGAGAAAAGAAAGCCTAAATATATACCCACAGATTGGATGAAAATCAGAACAGAAAATATGTTTTTCATAAACCTCGACAGATAGCTTAACTGTCGAGTAGCTATCGAGCATTGGGCTGAAACAGCTTTTTAAACCTCAATAGAAACTAGCTGTCAAGCTAGTTGTCGAAATTTAAAATCCAACACTTCTTCACTTGTTTCTTGGACAGACTTGCATGACTTTAACACTTGAACTTGAAACCTTGTTCCTTGAAGTATTAAACACATCCTAGATCTACCTATTTAGAAGTAAAATGCATTTTGTCAAAGGATTAGCCAATTACATAAAATATTGACATGTGTTCCTGACATTGAATCACATATGTCCTAACAGTGCTCGAGAAGGTAGTTCAGACCAAGCCCCCCACTCCTCTTTCTGCCTAGGTTTCCTAACTTGACCCTACTAACAAGAAGAGGAAACGAGACCAGAAGGGGAAGGAGGTGGTGGACGAGAGAAAGGGTCTTCCCTCCAAGGAAGCTAAGCCCCAGAAAGGGAGCAAACTCACCAGGACCACACAAACAAGGTCCTCTAGTGAAGGAGCTATTATGGACAAGAGGAGTGACCACCAAGCCGAAGTTCCAGCTAGACCCCTTCCATAGTGTTGGACGGAGCTCCCCTACCCACCAATGCTTCCATCAAGGACTTCTAGAATGGGAAGGTTGGATACATGGCCAACGTTGTGGAACAGGCTTTACTATTGCCTAGGGACATGGCCGACCTGAGATCAATGAGGAAACACGAAATGTTTCTCAGTTGGAAAAAGGACCTTGCACTAGTAATTCTATTAACTGGTCTTCTTATATTTAAGATTATAACTATATGCTTTAACCACTATACTTCTTTTCTTGAAAGGCTGTTCAAGTTGCGCATAGGGTCAAGGAGCTGGTGAACAGCTCCCATAGGCAGATGAAGGAGGAGGAGGGCAGGCACATAGTTGCTGTGGAAGCCTTCAATGTGGTAGAGAAGAGGATTCAAGAGTTGAATGCCAAGTTAACAAAGGCTGATAGGGACAAAAAGAGAGCTGAGGTCACCCTAGAAGGAGCTAAGAGGCAGGCGGAGAGTCAACGTAAACAGCTTTGCCAGACCGAGGACTAGCTATTTGTAGCCAAGGAGCAGATTGGGATCCTGAAGAAGAAGAAGCTGGAAGAGGCTAAGAAGGTCAGGGACCAGGCTGAACAAGATGGCTATGAATTAGGGGTCATAGAGACCGATGAAGCACTCAGGGCTGAGGTCTCGGGGGTATGTAGAACATATTGCCTCCAAGTGTGGAATGAGGTTCTCAACCAGGCTGGGTTTAAGGCCTCATCTACCCTTAGGAGAGTAGAGCATGTCTACTATCCTCTAGCGATTCGTGCCTTAAGTACCTCGAGCCCTAATGTTGATGTTGTCTCCAAAGAGGTAGATGATGATAAGGGCAGCCCTGCCAAGGTCCTTCCCTCTTCCAACAGTCCTCCTAAGGAAGTAGAGCAAGCCAAGGCCACTAAGAAAGAAAAAGATACAACCCAAGGAGTGGTCTTTAAAGCTACTAGGCCTCCAGCTGCACCCAAGGACCCTTCTAAGGGTAAAGAGGCCTCTCAGAACCTTGAGATTGTTCTAGCCACCCTTCCCATACCTGCCAAGGAGGACCTCAAGGGCAAAGGTCTAGCCTCCACAATAGCTGAAACTGTCAAATCCACAAAGGCCACAGGAAAAGACAACCCTCCCCTGAAGATCAAATAGGGCTTAGGCTAAAGTGTATAGACTTTTTGTTTTTTTGTAAATGTGGCTTTTATCTTCAAAGTTGTACTTATTTTGCCCCTTTTTCAAGGCTTTATCTAATGACAAGTGTTAACTTTCTTTCATGCTTTATTACAATTGTGCAAAGCGAAATATAATTGTTGCCCTACTCTGCACTTAATCAATATAAGGACAATCTATAATCCCTTTCAATTCATGATATACTATCATTCTGGACTTTAACAATTGCTTACTCAAGTGATAACGTAACTACCATAGTTTATGCAATCAATAACCTAATAAGTTAAGTCTTTTAGGCCCATAACCTTTGTCAGAATATACTCTTAACCTCAAAAACATGGCTTATACATATGAAACAAATTATTCACTTGACCATGTGTGCTTTAGGCTCTTCTTTTTAATATTAAATAATGGTGAACCATGCATTTACTTACAGTTTTACCTGCTCATCCACTTGACAACACACCAAAACAAGGATAGGTGTTAATTTACCCATAGCATGTGGTTTAAGGAACCAAATATGACTAAGGTTCTGTTTAACACCTAGAGAGATGCTGAATAGTGCTAATTTACCCAAGGTATATGGTCCGAGGAACCAAAGTTGACCTAGGTTCTATTTAACACATGAATACTTGTTTAGGAAGTATTAATTTACCCAAGGTATGCGGTCCGAGGAGTCAGGCATAACCAAGGTTCTCTTTAATGTTTAAACAAGTAATAAGGAATATTAATTTACCCAAGATACATGGCCCAAGGAGCCAGACATGACCAAAGTTCTGTTTAATATTCAAACAAGTAATAAGGAATATTAATTTACCTAAGGTATGTGGTCCGAGGAGTCAGGCATGACCAAGGTTCTATTTAATGTTCAAACAAGTAATAAACATAACACATAATGCCATAAATAAAAACATGGCAGAACTGCCTTTCGTTAATAATATTACCTTTGCAGGTTATTTATAGGCATGGTACAACATTTTCATCTAGATTTTCTAGGAAATATGCACCTATACCAGCTATCAAGGTGATACGGTATGGCCTTTCCCAATTGGGCCTTAATTTTCCCCATGCTGGGTTTCTTGCAGTGCCCAACACCTTTCTTAACATCAAGTCTCTAAGTGCTAATGGTCTTAATCTTTCACTTGAGTCATACCCCTGTTTGAGCTTCTGTTGATAATATGCTAATTGAACTATCTCGTATTTTCTCTCCACTCTTCAATCAAATCTAGACTTTTTCCCAATTGGTTGTCATTACTATCTGGAGTGAACAAGCTTGTCTTTAGTGTTGGGAATCCAGTCTCTAGAGGAATCACAGCCTCGGCCTTATAAGTCATTAAAAATGGTGTTTCCCCTGTCGACCTACGAGAGGTAGTCCAATATGTCGAAAGAACATGTGGCAGCTCTTCCACTCATTTAGCCTTTGCATCATCCAACCTCTTTTTGAGTCCATTTACTATAACCTTATTGACAGCCTCGGCTTGTTCATTTCCTTATGGATAAGCTAGAGTCGAATACCTATTCTTGATACCCAATTCACAACAATATCTTCTAAAAGATTTGCTATCAAACGGAAGACCGTTGTCTAAGATGAAGGTATGAGGAATCATAAATCGAGTGACAATATTCTTCCCCATAAACTTGTAGGCATCCACATCCCTAATATTTGCTAGTGGCTCAACTTCAACACACTTGGTGAAGTAATCAGTGCCGACCAAAAGCCATCTCCTATTTCCTACTGCTTTAGGGAAGGGCCCTAGAATATCCAAGCCCCATTGAGCAAAAGGCTAGGGACTAGAGAGAGGATTAAGGACACCCTCTAGCTGATGAATGTTTGGAGCAAATCTCTGACATTGGTCACACTTCTTCAAGTATTCTTGTACTTTCTTTTGCATATTTGGAAACTAATACCCTTGAGTGAGGGCCATGTGAGACAATGATCTGTCTCCAGTATGACTTCCACACATCCCTTTGTGTAACTCTTCTAGGAGTGGCTTTATTGCCTCAGGATGGACGCATAGCAAATATGGCCTAGAAAAAGAGCACTTGTATAACTTTTGATCCTTAGATAGCCAAAAACAAGGAGTCTTTCTTTGCACTTCGTTAGTCTCCCCCTTCTCCTCGGGCAAGATGTCGTCCTTAAGGAATAGCATAATAGAATCCATCCAACTAGGTCCTACCCTAATTTGATGAATTTGGACATTCCCCCTCTTTATCTTAGTAGGCTTACATAAATTCTCAACAAGGATAAACCGAGGTAAACTCTGCACCGATGAGGTTCCTAGAGTGGCAAGAGAATCAGCATGCGTATTTCTGCTTTTAGGGATTTGCAATAGGGTGAAGGACTCAAACCCTAATTGCATGTGCCTAACTTGATTCAAATACTCTTGCATTCTCAAATCCCTAGTCTCCAATTCTCGCTTTACCTGGCTTACAACCAACCTCGAATATGAAAATACCTTCACTGTTTTTCCTCCCATTCTCTAAATCATAGCCATTCCTACCAATAGAGCCTCATACTCAACCTTATTGTTCATGGCCAAGAAACCCAACCTAAGGGATTTCTCAATAATGATATTTTCAGGAGATACTACAACTAGCCCTATTCTAGATCCTCTTTGATTTGTTGCACCATTAACGTATACCCTCAAGGATAAAGGCTCTTGCAGGGAGACCACACCAGCTGATTTTCCATCCATGCATTGCTTTTCCCTATCCTTTTCCACTGGAGACTCAGTAAACTCAGCCACCAAATCTGCAAGGACCTGGCCCTTAATGGAGGTGCGAGGCATATACTTGATATCGAAAGCTCCTAGGATCGTACCCCCTTTTGCAATTCTCCCTGTGTAGTCAGCTTTCCAAAGTAGTGATTAAAGAGGAAGTTAGGTGAGAACCACAATGGTGTGAGCCTGGAAGTAATGAGGGAGCTTCCATGTAGCATGCACCACTGTCAAGATGGCCTTTTCCAATGGTAGATAATGCAGCTTCGCTTCATGCAACGATTTGCTCACATAATAAACTGGTCTTTGTACCCCATTATCAACCCGTATTAGTACTAGGCTCACCGCATGAGAGGATACAACAATGTAAGCAAATAAGACCTCCTCCTCCTCGGGCCTGGACATGATGGGTGGCCGAGAAAGATATTCCTTCAGTTGTTGAAAGGCTGAGGTACATTCCTCCATCCACTCAAATCCCTTCCACTTATGCAACAATTGGAAGAAAGGCCTACACCTATCTTCTGACTGAAAAATGAATTAATTCAAAGCAGCAGTCATTCATGTCAACTTCTGGACCTCTTTGAGATTCCAAGGAGGCTATAGATTGTTATTGCTCTAATCTGATTAGGGTCGACCTCAATTCCACGATGAGTGACCATATAACCCAAAAACTTGCCCGAGCCAACGCCAAAAGAACACTTAGAAGTATTAAGGCACAATTTGTGTTTTCTCAGTATTTCAAAAATATTCTCGAGGTCGTTCATGTGCTCGGACTCTACTTTACTCTTTACCACCATATCATCTATGTAGACCTCAATATTTTTGCCCAATTGAGGTTCAAACATCCTGGTCATCATTCTTTGATAAGTTAACCCTGTATTTTTTAATCCGATGGGCATCACTTTGTAATGATAATTTCTAGTAGGTGTAATGAAAGTAGTTTTCTCTTGATAATCCAAAGCTAATGGTATCTGATGATATCCTTGGAAAGCATCCAAGAAGCTCATCCGAGGATGGCCTACAGTTGCATCCACTAATTGATCTATTCGAGGCATGGGGAAGGGATCTTTTGGGTAAGCTTTGTTTAGATCTGTGAAGTTTATACATACTTTCCATTTCCCACTCTTTTTCTTCACCACCACTGTATTGGCTAACCACTCAGGGTAAAACACCTCTTTAATGGCCCCGGCTCACTTAAGCTTGATCACCTCCTCTTTGACAGCATTAGAATGTTCCCTAAAATGAGCGCCGAGGTGGTTGCTTTTTGGGGATGACAAATGGATTGGAGTTTAAATGATGGCAAATGAAATTTGGATCTACCCCAAGAGCTTTGTAGGCACTCCATTCAAACATATCAGCCTTTTTCCTAAGAAATACCATCAGCTCTTCCTTCTCTTGAGGAGGCAATCGAACTTCGACTTGGAAAAACTTCTTCTCGTCATCACCAATGATAACTTTTTCCAAATCCTCACACTTTGTCCCTTCTATCACCATATCTGTGGACAACATTAGCATTGTTGATTGCTATAAACCCTGTTCAGCAGAGGCCGAGGACTCACCTCCAATTTGATGTCTAATTGCAGCCACCAAGAATTGCCTAGCCATAGATTGGCTCCCAACCAGCTCCTCAACCTGGTCCCCGGAAGGATACTTCACCTTCAAGTGTAAGGCGGAAGATACGGCCCCCATGGCATGAAGCCAAGGTCTTGCCACAATAGTAGTATAGAAGGAGTAGGCATCTACCACGATAAAGTTCACCTCTATGACTTTTGACCATGCCTGAAAAGGTAGTCGAATTTGGCCCTTCAGAAAGACAATCTTCCCATCAAATTCTATTAGAGGGGAATCATAGCAGGCTTGGTCCTCGATCCTCAACTTCAACCCCTTAAACAGGTCAAGGTACATGATCTCTACGCCACTGCCTTGATCTACCAACACCCTCTTCACATCATACCCACCTATCTTGAGGGTGACCACCAAGGCATCATTATGTGGCTGCAAGGTTCCAACCTTATCTTCATTTGAAAAGCTCAATGCTGGTTGGACCTCCATTCTACCCCTTTTTGGATCAGGGGACGAGTCTTCTACAGATGGCCGAGCTATAGACATCACCCTAAATGGCTGAGAACTAGTCCTTCCTGGAGCAACAAGAATGACACTAATTGTAACTGGAGGTGGTCTTGTAGAAGCATTTCTCTAAGCTCCCGACCCTGCCTGACTACCCTGTCCATTGGGTTGATACAATAATTGCTTTAACTTCCCAATCCTAACCAATTTCTCCAAATGATTCCACAACGTCCTGTAATCTTTTGTAGTGTGCCCCGGCTTTTGGTAGTATTGGCAGTGAAGGATTTGGTTACACCTCATGGGGTCTTCCCTCATCTTATTTGGTCAGCTAAAGTACGGTTCACTCTTGTTTTTTTCTAGGATTTGGTGCACAGGCTCTCGGAACACAGTGCTGACCACCTGAGTAGCAAGAGATCCGGATTGTCTAGCAAAATGTCTCCAAGGTCGGTTATTGTTGTATCTATCCAACCTAAAATCCCTTCTATCTTGTGGGACCACCTTAGCTTTCCCTTTCCCCTATTATTGGTCCTCCTCGATCCGCTTAAACTTGTCAATGCAATCCATAAGCTGACACACACTTCTAATAGGCTTCCTTGTCAAATATTTTCTCAAATCATGCTCGGCAGGTAGGCTAACCTTGAAAGTCCTTATAGCCACATCATCAAAGTTTCCATCTATCTCATTAAACATTTCCTAGTATCTTCAAAATATGTTTTCTCCTCCTTTCACATAGTCATAGATAACAGGGAGTCTAAGGGCCGAGGAAATCTACTACAAGTAACAAAACAAGCCCCAAACACTCCGGTAAGTTCTTTAAAGAAGTTAATAGAACCTCCCTGTAGACCATCGAACCACCTCATTGCCACGGGCCCCAAACTGGATGGGAACACCTTGCACATCAAAGTCTTATTCTTTGAGTGAACAGTCATTCTCTGATTGAAGTAACTAACATGTTCCACAGGGTCCGTTTTGCCATTATACATGGTGAATGTTGGCTGAGTAAACCGCCAAGGAAGCTTTCCTCCTTCAATTCTACGTGTAAAAGGTGACTTAGAAATTTGGTTCAATGCCTCACTCATAGCATTGTTACCCAGACCTTTACGAGATGGGCTCTTACTTCTACGCTTATAATGGTGATCCTTATCATATGAAAAAGTCTTACTGGGAGGATTCCTTGACCTAGACTTGTAGTTGTCATCCCTATCATCGTCACAAGAAGGATTAGAGCTTGAAGGAGTCTTTCTCCATCGCTCGCGTCGTAACCTCCTCTGTAGGTGGTCAATCTCCAACTGCATGCTTTTAGTATTCTCTTCATGAGAGACATGACTCCCACTTCAAGATTGGCTCCTACTAGTTTGAGTAGTATGTACACTAACTTCACGATCTCTCCTATGTTCAAGGTTGAGGAAATGATCTTGGCGCTAGGAACCAACAGATTATCCCCGGTTAGGACCTGAACCCACCATGGCTGAATGTTGATCTCACTAAAACTCAAGTAATTCCCACAAACGGTGCCAATTGTAAGGGTATTTTTTGGATCATGGGCCCAAAAGGTAAAAGGATTAAGGCCCAAAAAGCCCAATACAATGAATTTGTAGTGAGTAGGTTGAAAACTAGGTTTCAATGAATTGGACAATGCTCACAATGAATTAAAAATGGAAATAAAAACAAAGAAAAACAGGTTTTGTGTGAAGAAATCCTTCCTCGGCAAAGTTCGAGGAGAGTAGTTCTTGAATATATTTCTTTTAGACTTGATTACAAATCCAGTTCTTAGTGCTACAGTCTTTTTCTTTCTACAGATTCTCTGATGCCCCTTTGTAATTGGGGTCTTTCTCCTTTATATTACCCTGTTTGCTTCATCTCAACCTTCCACGTGTAGATCAAGTTGCTGGCTTCTATCCTTGTTCCATCAACACCTTCTTGAAATCATTGGGAATAATTGTAAGACTGAATATAACTGTTTAGGTATCATCTCCACATTAATGCGGCTAGAGACTAGCTGCAGAGCTTTTATTGCGGTGGTAGCAGCTTTATCTTAGATATTTCTTAGCTTCCCTCTGTCCTATTCCCTCCTGATGTTTATTCTTACTAGTAGAATCGTCTGGAGCGTAGCTCCTGATGGCAAACCAAACCTTCTAACCTCTGCTCTACTTAGTCGAGGAGGAATTTCTCCTAAGACAACCTTACCATACCTTTATAACCAGAATCCTCCCATAACTCACCAATTGGTACCTTTCCGTTAAAGCTTACCTATCCTCGGACAAGGCCCACGGCCTAATATACACTTCTAGGTCCTTCATCCCTACAACCATCTTTGTTTTTGTTTTTGTTTTTTTTTTTTTTTTAAATCCTTTTCTTAGTCATTTTATCAAACACGTGGAAACAAAGAATTGCAAATTTTGGGATTACATTTAGCATTGAAATAGAGAGTAAGCCATTTTGCTGTCATAGTAAAAGAGACATAAAAACAAAAAATAAAAACATATAATACTCTAATATATAAATCAAACTTGACATACCATATGATTTTAAGGATCAAAGTGATATACCCACTCAAGAATATAAGATTACTACTTTGAAATGAGCTCTTTTTTGACAAGAGCTAAATTTAAAACCATTCATCTTCCGATTAAAAGAGATAGAGGGCGTCTAACGGTTTATATATCATCTCTTTGATTTTATAGGAATGATGGTGGCAACTGAATAGGTATGAACTGGTTGGATTCAATGAGAAGATGAAGAGCCAAGATAGGAGGAGAGGGAGAGTCTAAGGCATTAAAGAGCTTGGGAAGTTGAAAGGATTGGGGTGTTATGGAAGCTGAAGTGAAAATTGTAGAATCGTTAAAAGACTAATGGAAATAAAATAATTTAGTTTATTACTAAAAAGAAAATAATGACATAGCCGTTGATGTGGCTCAGCGTGAGCATAACGACAATAAATGTTACGCTTCAGCTTTTAGTAATATATAGATGTTGTCATCTTTTAAATCTTTCATTTAGCATTTTAATAACATAGGCTAGATATTCTAGTCTTTATTTTTTTTTAAGAGAAAAGAACTATCACTATGATTCTTTGTTGAGTCTAGGAGTTGATTTACCCATCATTATTGTACTTATTATTTGAATTAGAATGATAGGGTTATACTTCAATCAAGATTTTTTTGGGTGAGAATGGTATATTCAAAATTATGATAAAAATAAAATAAGATAACAATAAAATAAAATAAAATGGAAAAAAGAAGAAGGAGAAAGCGAAAGAATCAATATCTTATTAATTTTTTTTATTACTCTATCGCATACTCTTGGGATAGTGGTCATTTTACAAGTATAAGTTCTTGTGAAGTGGTTGTGAAGTGGGAGGGGAAGGGTTAGAGTTTAAGTCTCCAGGAGGAAATTAACATCACATACATATTTACTTTAGATTAAGTTAAAGTATATTTCTATCTTAGATTTAAAAAAAAAAAAAAAAATTCCATGTCATATATAATTCGAGTTAAATGTAATGAAAGAAGTTTGGAAAACCTTTTACAGAGAATCAACTAGGAAAATCCTACATATTTATCTATCTCAAGGACAGTAGGAAATTTCACATATATATTCACTTATATTAAGTTAGAGTATATTTCAATCTTAGATTAAAAAAAAATTCCATGTCATATATAATTTGAGTTAGATGTAATGAAAGAAGTTTGGAAAACCTTCCACAGAGAATAAACTAGGAAAATCCTACATATTCATCCATCTCAAGGCCAACATGGAAAACTCTCTTATAGGTCCCCGATCCTTCAAGCTCTCAATGAAGTTGTTCTATCAACTATCCCAATTGAATAGGGGTCAAAGAAAATAGTCATATAGAAAATAGGTATTGGAAAAAGTTGTGGGATTTAAAGATTCAAAAAAGACTCAAAAAACTTTTTTCCCCCCTGAAAATAGCTTTGCCAGATAATACTGGCTAGAGATGTAATCCAAAAAAGAACGGACATAAAAAGAAAATAGATGCATTGTGAAGCTGAAGAAGAGGCTTTGAATGCCCTATTGCAAAAATTGAATGGGCTAACTCACCCTGGCCAATTAGATTTTTTAAAATGCATTTCAACTATAAGATTAAAATAGTTTTACGTTCAAAAGCAAAACTGAAGATGCCAAGAGGGGAAGAAACAAGATTAATATTATATGCAATTAAGGCGGTGTTAGTTGTTACGCACAGTGTACTGTGTCTTTTCAATTTTGTTTTTGTAAATTGAAAACGTGAGGTTAATTAACTCATGTTTTTAGTTATGAAAACACACCGGTAACACACACTGTGTGTAACATATTTTGCCATTGTAGTTATATACTGATGTAATATGGATGAAAAGAAAGAACCACATCACGAGGTTGTTAACCAAAAGAACCAAATAGCACCGTTTTCACCATCCAAGTTCCAATACAGTTTCACTAATCAAGCATGAAAGGAAACGATGTCGCAGACTTAAAAGTCCTACGATGTCGTTTTATCAACTAAGAGAAAAAAGAACTGAGATATGAAACGCAGTCGTATTGCTTACAGGGTTGGTTGGTGCCGGTCTATACACATCAGAAAATCAGTTAGCTTTGTAAATTTGTTACGGGATTAGATGTATAAATTAAGCCTTAAACCAATTGTAATCATTAATTCTCTCAGATCTCCTTCTCTGGCTTCTCTGTAATTCTCTCATCTTCAACCTCTCTGTTTCATTGTTTTCAACCTCTGAAAATTGCCTTTCATTTCGAACTCTATCTTTCTGAGGGAATGTGAAAGAGAAGCTCATGAATGTTATTGGATTAGAGAGTGATTGTGTTGTTAATTCACATTTGTAAAACTGGCAATTGAGATTTCTGTATTAGTTTGATGTATGGGGAACAATTTAGAATGGGCCTCACAGGTTTAGAGCCTTAGTTGTATGAGTTTCATCTCCAGAATATAAAACCTCAAATAAAGGTAGTTGAAATGTTCAAAGCCTCAGAGGATGTTGATAATAACTTAATTTTACATATTTATATCATTATTAAAAAGTATTATCATACTTATTTTGAGTTAATACATGCATTTTATAGTTGGTTTTGGAATAATACTGAATAATCAATTTTGTGTTTAATTGAATTTTAATGCGTGAATTTGTCTTTTGTAGGATAATGAAATTAAATAAGTGGATTTGTGCAAAGAAGAAAACTAATGGACTTTACTTTTACAAGAGCCATGGCCCATGATGAAGTCAAAGAAGGCCAACCCAATTAAATTCGAGTCTAGTTGGGGTAAGAAATCAAAGGAAATTTATACCAAATCCAAGTCCAATTCAGATTAGGATTCTAGCCTGCCCACCAGTTAGCATTTCAAGCATAACTTTCAGCTCAGATGTCTAATCGAGATGATTCAAGTTAGGCTGGAAAGTTAACTTAAAGGGCTACAACGTTTTAGTTTACGAAAAGTCTGAATTGTGAAGTTAAATGGGCCAAAAACGTTGGTTAAGTGAAGCCTAAAAACTTGAGATTTTCTCCAAACGGAAATTCAACTTGTAATAGGATTCCTTGACCTTAAAGGCTCTTTAGGGCAAAATTCAAGGGAGAGCTGCCGTAGAACATAATTTAGGTTTTCTTAAAGTTTATTTACAATTTTTAGAGTTTTATTTGTGTTATGGCTTACTAGAAGCCTTGCTAAGGCAAGTAGTGAAACCCAACTATTTATTGGTATGTTCTTAACAATTATTTATTGGTTTTAATGCTTATGTTTTTATGTTTTTGATTGTTTTACTTACTCATCTAGAAAAAGTGTTTAGTTCTGTATAATTCTTTGATTTATTGTAGACACCAGGCACGTTAAATGCTTAGTTTTTCCTACGAACTAATTTACTAGTTTTGTTTTGCCTAAAATCAATCAATTTCATAAAACTACCTTAGACAACTAATTCTTGAGTTCTTATTGTTAAATCATCTGACTAAGATCATCCTTCTTATGAATTTTAGTTGAGTTATAAAATAAATATTGTTAAGACTACCAATAAATGTGTTGTATCTCTAAACCTTAGCGCCTTAATATATTGTTATTTTTGTGGGCTACATGACTGCACTTCTCATGTGCAGCAAGTCTTTGAACCCCTAGGTCACCCTGGTAGAAGAGTTTACTCTCGTGAGGGTTTGCAATGACTCTACCCACAAAAGTCAAAGGTTTCTTGAAAATTCCTGTAGCAAATGTTAGTCTGCTTTATCATTATATCATACAAATGGACTTTCAATTTTGAGCTGAGATACTATTTATCATATTAAAGAGTTTTCACTAGCTTCACTTTTGGAGTGTGAGTGTGCATAGTCCATCCAATCAAACCGGCTTTTCCAAACATGCATAGACCAAGAATAATCTAGATTAGAGCCTCTACTCCAAAACCTCTCCTAAGTCATCAACACTTTGAAAGAACACATATAGAAGTAATGGTTTCTCTCTTCAAATCACATGTGAACAAAAAGAAAAGAAGAAGTTTTAAGAATATCACATGTGTATACAAAAACAGCCGCTAAAACAATGGAAAAAAGATCTTTTGGAAAGGATGTTGAATTCCTGGAAACATGAGGTAAATACCATTCTCATCCTTAGTTTTTATCCCAATCACATACCAGCCATGCACCTTTAGGATCAAGTAGGACTTTAAGTTCGATGGTAGTATAATCTTATGAAGGCGAATTGCTCTATTTGAAATATGAGGTATATGAATCAAATGTAGAAAATTCAAGCCAAACCCAACTCATAGCGATAACAACCAACTTGAATCAAAATAACATTTACTCAACAATATAACCCTTCTGAAATACATGAAAGATGTGTAGGACACCAATGATTTATTGATTGATTATGTATGTCTTCTCTTTCTTTCTTTTTTCTTTTTTTTTTTCTTTTTTTTTCTTTTTTTTTTTCGATTTTTTTTTTTTTGGAAGAAAAGAGAGACAATGGTGGCATCTAAATGCTTCAATATCTCAAAACTTGAACTCCCAAGAGAACACCCCTAAATAAAAATGTTTTTTTTTTTGGTATTGTGGAAATATTTCTCATGGCTCAAATGATAGTGACAATGGTTAATGTAAAGGTAAGTTGAATATTTGTATAGTTGGTGGCAAAAGATTGATGGCCTTAGTCTCTCATCTCCTAAAATTCCACATAAACCAGTATGCCCATGGAAAAAAATAAGTAAGATCATGGTATATCTCCCCATAATATTTCCAGTAGTCAACCAAAATATATAGAGATTGTTAGGTTTTGAGTTTGTAATGTTGGCAAACCATGACAAAACATGACAAAAACTAAGTCTCATTAGTTTAGAATGGTCTACATTGAAGCTCAAGACAAAAAACTCAAGTTCGGGGTAAAAACAAATGAGTTACAAGCTGGTTGGTTCGATTGATACTCGATTGATGCTAGTGATTTTCGATTGATCGAAAATCATAAATCAACAAAATCAACAAACGTAAAAAGGCCATAACTTATCCGTTTGAAGCCCAAATCGCGAGCCGTTTTTTCCAGTATTTAAAGGACATTATAAGCTAACCCTAGGTGGGGTTTTGAGAGTTTTTTTAGAGAGATTAGAGTGCATCTTGTGCGTCTTTTGTAGATCTAGGGTTTTGTACCAAAAAACTCTCTTATGTCTTCTACTGGTGTTATTCCTTGAAGAATCTCAAGATCCGGTGTTGTAGAAATTGCTGCCTTCTCTAGTCATCAAAGGTGCTGATGATCTAAACCTTTAAGGGTGGTCTTGGAGTCACAAACAGGAGAGTTTGTGTTGCTAAACCTTTGAGTGGGATCTCAAAGTCACAAACGTACGTGTTTGTGTTTTGCAAAGGCCAAAGAAAGAAGGAGTTCGTGGTCTCGGAGCTTGCACATGGTCATGTCAGTAAGTTTCTACTGGTGGGTAGCAATAGGATGTTAGTGGTCTAAGTCGCTATTGTAAAATTTCGATTCTTTCTAGTAGATTTGCTTTTTACCTTGAGGATAGCTAGGTTAAATCCTCTCCAGGTTTTTTTACTAGTTTGGTTTTCCTGGATTATCATATTGTTGTGTTTTTTATTTTCTGCTACTATACATTGATATGATATATTTGTGTTAACCTAGTTTTGTTAATTTGACGAAGTAATCACTTGGCTAATTACCTAGGTTAATCTGATTGTGGTTTTAAGGGGTCTAAAAACCATCAAGTGATATCAGAGCGATGAAATCTATGAAACCATCAAGTGGTAAGGAATTATTGAAATCTATGAAAATTGCTAAGAAATTCAAGGAAAAGTTAAAATTGGCTAATCTTGAAAAAGAGGAATTGGTTGTTAGATTAGATGAATCAAATAAAAAGAATGAATTTTTGAGAAATCAAATTTCCTCTCATGATGAGAAGATGTTAGGTTCTAAAGACTTAGGTTTTTATGTATTTAGAACTCTAATTTGTATTGTTGGCAAACCATGATCAAAACAATGTGTTTAGAAGTGTTTTAGTCTTCCTCCAAAGATTTTTTGTTGTTTTCTTCCGAGATTTTTGCAAGGTTTTTGTCTTCCAAGGCCAGTAAGTCCTTTTTGCCCTTTTGCATTTTATTTCATGATTTCATGCATTTTTCATGCATATTCATTGGGTATTTTCAGCACTTTTCATATTTTGGGGTTGTTGATGATTCAAACCTTTTGTGGTGAAATTGATCATTGGGTTTTTGTTCTAGGATGTTATATTAATGATCCTTGATGGTTAATTTGATCAATTTTATGGTTTTTGAAAAATTGGAAATTCTAGGGTTTGAAATTGATCCGAATTGGGGATTTTGTCAAAATTGGGTTAAATTGATGAAATTGGCTTGTTAAATTGATGTATTTGGTCATTATTTTTTGAACTCTATCATGTATGCTGATCAATTCGTCAATATCTTCCAAAATTGAACAAGTGGTTTTCCAAATTTTGGGGTATTTGTGTTAATACCTCTATGTTCAAGCCAATTTTGTGAATTTGAACTTTTTGGACTTAATTGCACTGCATTAGAACATGCATCATACCATTCAATTTGTTCATGCATCATATAGATTTTTATTCTATATTTGTTTTTGTGCTAACTTGCAGTCTGCCATTGGTTTTGTCTTTTGTGTTTTTGTTCTTTTGCTCTGTGTTTTGGTCCTTATCCTAGCACCATGCCTAGGAAAACTAGAGCTCATAGGACCCCTTCCACTTCCTCTGAGTCTCCTTCTAGGAGTGAGGTGTTTAGGAATGATAAGAGTCGAGAAGCCTTTGAGACCTTGAACAGTAAGCGTAAGATATGGGCTGAGCGAGCTGTAGTTTTAGATGAGATTGATCAGGCCATTAGGGCTAATTTTGAGTCTAGAGGTTGATTGTCTCTTTTAGAGATAGATCATCCACCCCCGACCGCCTTGATTAGAGGGTTCTTCTCGAACCTCTCTTGCCACGTCTATGATTCCAACACCCTTGTTAGGAGTTGGATACGAGGTGTTGAGTTCACCATTACCCCTCGGGTAGTGGCTGAGGCTCTTGGTGTTCCGGTTGTTCAGGAGCCTGACTATCCCTATGATGAGTCACCCTCTTTAGATGTTGTCATGTCATACATCACTGGGTCATCTATCCAATGGGGTTCTGATCCTCGGATCACGTCAGCTGAGCTTACCGAGACTGCCTATCTTTTCTTTAAGATAGCGTGTCATTCGTTATGGCTTATTTCTCACTTTCACACCATCCCTTTAGAGCGATATGTGTTTTTGTATGCGTTCGTTTCTAGAGCGTCTATCAGTTTTCCACATCTGTTCCTTCGTTCTTTGAACGAGGTTCATAGGAGTTCTACCGTAGGGCATGCGCTTATTCATCCTATTTTCATTCATAGGATTTTGCTCTTTTTAGGTCTAGATGGTTTCCCTTCTGGTGAGCCTGTGCATGTTGTTGCTCCCATGGGTGCCACCTTTCTTAGACAGAGGGCTGCTCACTTGAGAGTTGTTCCTTCACGTCCTAGAGGTGCGTCATCTAGTGCTGTTCCCCCTCCTCCCTCTTTTACAAGTGCTGATGCTGCTGCTAATGTTCCTCCACCGACTGCTTCAGATGATTCAGACATTCGTCGTATGTTGGATCATGTCTTGACCGTTCAGGCGGCTCATGGACAGATTTTGGTGGACGTGCTAGATGAGATTCGTGCCTTACGTGCGGAGTTAGCGCAGTTTAGACCACCTCTCTTTTGATGATGGATTTTGTTTGCCCTTTGGCATTCCGTCACAAAAAGGGGGAGTACTTTGTTGAGTTTTTTATTTCAGGGAGAGTTTTTTGTTTGGTTGGAGCTTGTGGAGTTTAGATTGTATCTAGGTGCTTTACTTTGTGATGATGATTTGATCGTCAGTTGATTTATGATCGTCCAGATGAAACTGTTCCTTGCCAGACCAATCTTCTGCAACTCGTGAACGAACGAAAGGAAGTAGTTTGCCGGCGTTGTGCCTACAAAAAGGTCTCCGATGCCAAAGTCAGTAAGATTGACAAAGGAGAACAATGGGAGTAATTTTCTAGAGTGTTTTCTTACCCTGCCCCTCTCGGGGTTTAGCTCTTTTATATGTGTGTTTGCAGTTCCTTTCTTCTAGCCGTTGGTGGAGTCTTGATGGAGGCTTTAATCTAGCCTGGTAACGTCTTTGCTGGGTGTTAATGATGAGCTGCCATTCCCAACGGTCTGAAGATTGATTAATGTCTTGTAACCGCTCCGCGAAGAGTGGGAACGAGTGTCCGGATGTTTGAGCGACGACCTTCTCTCTTGGGACGATTTTATCAAGATCGTCCCTATCTTGCCTTGTGTGGACGATTACCATTTTGGTCGGGCGTATCAGCTGCCCCCTATTCCATGGTCGTCCATTATTTGGATGATTATAGGAATATGAAGAGTTTGTTATGACCATTCATTTTTTATTCATTTATTTTTCAGTAATGGCGCTTGGAATTCTGCTCCGCATTGATTGCGTAGTGGCGGCTATGAATCCTCTCAGCGCCACGTGTTTGGTTTCTACTGGTAGGAGTGCCTCGTTTCCGGTGAGTGTCTTTTCAGTTTTCCCGCACTTTCCAAGGCAGAAACGTTTGATCTCTTTTGGTTTTTCCTTTTTTCATTTCTCCATTGTCTGTGCAGTTGTTCTCTCCTACGCGTATTTTGCTCCTCAGTTTTCTTCCTAACTTCCAGGTACGCCCACCCCATTTTACGCTTTTCTTTCCTTTTCAGTTTTCCCTTGCATTTGTGTCACTTGAATTCTTTTTCCTTTTTTGTACTGGTTTCTCTTCTCACTGAGTGGTGGGGTTAGTTTTTTTTTCTTTTTCTCTCCTTTAATGGTGGACACCTTCGAAGTTAGGCGTAGCTTCCCTTCCGTAGCCTTTCTCCTTGCCCGCCTAGGTTCCTTGGTAGAGCTTTCTGGTGACCTATTGGGTGCGCCTTCCCTCGCCGGTTCGTACCCAGTGGTGGAGGAATTTGTTAATAGGGGTTCTGGGTTAGGTTCGGCGTTGGGTGTTTTATACCCCCTTCTGTTGGAGTCTCAGGCTTGGTTCCGGTCTATTAGAGGGCAACTAAGAGGGGAAAATATGGGTTTAGAAGAAGGGTTAGGTGATCTAGAGAGGGGTTCGTCCTCAAATGTGGTTGAGGAAGAGACCGGGATCGTCGCTATAACCACCACTCCTTCCCGTGCTCCTTCGTCCTCCCATTCCCCTGTTCCGGCGACGGCCCGTCGATTTCATGCCCTGAAGGAAAATTGCTCCTTAAAAGTTGAGGTTTTTAGTAAGTTTAAGGACAGATTTCAATTTCCAGAGGGAACTAAGGCTCGTCTACCCAGGAAGGGCGAAAAAGCTTGTGCCTTTGCCCACGGAGAAGTTTGCTTTTACGAGGCAGCTTTTTCGTGTGGCCTCCGATTCCCCGTCCATCCATTCATAATGGAGCTTCTTTACCATTTTAACCTTGCACCGGGGCAACTTATGCCTAACTCTTGGAGAATAGTGATTAGCTGCATGGTGATCTGGACGACCATTGCTGACGGGGATATGATCTCAGTTAATGAGTTTGTCTACTTGTATCGTCTAAAAGAGTCCAGGGAGTTTGGGTACTACGAGTTCGTCCCTTGGTCTAGGAAGGCCCGTCTGGTAGCTGACCTTCCATCGTCCTTTCGCTACTGGAAGTCAAGATACTTCTTTGTATCTGGGGACGGTTGGGAGACATTGCCCGACGATCTGTGGGGGAATGTTCCTAGGTTGCTGCGACGATGGGAGACCCCGTTGATTGGTGCGTGTCTCCCAATGTTGTTGGGCCCTCTTTTTTTTTTTTTTTTTTAGCTTGTGTCTTGACGTCGTCCTTTTGCAGTGAAAGACCGTCCGGAGCTAGAGGCCAGGTTTGCCAAGCGAGTGCAGGCTGCTCTTGAATACGCCAGGACGATAGAAGATTTTGGAGAGCTGATTGATCCGCGAACCTTGGCTCGTCACTGCCTGGGGCCAGAACCTTCACTTTACGTTCTCAGTACTCTTGACCGTGAAGAGAGAAAACGTAAGTTGCACTTCACGCTTTTTCTTTGTGTTTGCTTGCATTCTTTTTACTCGTCCTTACGCCTCTTTTTTTTATTCGTCCTTGGTAGAAATGACGTCAAAATTCAACAAGGAGATGTATGCTAAAATCAAGGGCAAAAAGAATGAGCCCCTTTCCAGCATAGGCCAGAAGCGGCTGAGGATCACGAATAGGGAGAAGGAGAAAGAGGTAGTGGAGAGAGGGTCGTCCACACCTACCCTTGATCTGGACGAAGGTCTGGTTGCATCTCCTGGAGTTTTAATCGAGGAGGTTGCTCGTCCCTCGAAGAAGCAGAAAGCTGCTAGCAAGGGAAAAGGGAAAGCTGATGCCAGCGTTTGGTCAGATGCAGGGACGGCCATGGACCGTGCTACCGAGCTCTTTACCCCTGCTGAGATGAGGGAAGTTACGAGCATTCCTTCACACGAGATGGTGAGCCGCCACGTCCACAAACTCGTGCAGGTGAATCGTCATACATCTTGTTTTTTTTTCGTTTTTCATCTTTGTCGTTTTTTATTGAGCTAACTTTTATTAACTTTGTATTCGTCCATAGGTGTTGGGGGAGACCATGCACATCACCACTCAGTACCTGGCAAATGAGGAGAAGGCCGTCGTGGCCAACTCGAAGGTAGACGCTTTGGAGGCTGAAGCTTCTGGTTTGCGCAAGGACTTGATCACAACTATGGACTCTCTCAACGCTTCTAAGGAGCAAGTCCGCGTGCTGACGGAGCAGCTGGATTTTGAGAGACAAACCGTGAAGCAGAAGGACGAACTTCTAGCGACGGCTGCTCAGAAGATGAAGGTTGCAGTAGCCAAAGCCATCACTGCCTTCCAATCCTCTGAAGAATACAACACCCTTCTCTTCCAGTGGTACTTTAAAGGGTTCGAGCTGCTGCGAAGGTATCTCGTCAAGCATGGTCCTGCCGTGAGCCTTGACGATCTGGACTTTGAAGCCGTTGATAAGGAGATTGAGGAGGACGAGGCGGCTCAAACAGGAGCGTCCACCGGCGTCGAACCACCTCAGACTACCCAGGACGATGAAATTCCCCCTTCAGCCTAGTTTGCCTTAAGGAAATTTCCTTTTTTTTTTTTTTTTTTTTTTTTTATGCACCAAGTGAAGAACAGCAGTTGTTTGGATGCCCCTCCTGTTTTTGGGGCCCCTTTTTGAACAATCTAACTTTACATTTGAATTTATAAATGTCTGTGCTTGCTCTTTTGATTTTTGGAAATGTTTCCCATTACCTGACTTTTTGGTCGTCCTGTATGGATAAAATTGTGTTGATCAATTTGAAGGGTTTGTCCCTCTTGCTCTTCTGTACAAATGAGACCATGTTGTGCGATGTACATGGACATCGAGGGAATTTAGCCTTAGAGGCGACGTCCATCTCTTTAAGGAACTTTTGTCGTCGTGGCGCTTCGATGTAATTCGTCCAAAGAATTTTGCCGTCATTATTCTTTAGACGACGTAATTTTGTTCATGATTTGTATCCATTGAGGACGTAATTTAGCTTTCAGGGTCGACGCACATCCATTATCGTCACTAAGCAATGTACGTCCATTTAAGGAGTTTCATGGTCATTAAGCTCTTTAGGGACGATGCACATCCATTTAAGGATTTTTATCGTCCTTAAGCTTTTTAGGGACGATGTACATCCATTTAAGGAATTTTATCGCCATTAAGCTTTTTAGGGACGATGTACATCCATTTTAGGAATTTTATCGCCATTAAGCTTTTTTAGGGACGATGTACATCCATTTAAGGAATTTTATCGCCATTAAGCTTTTTAGGGACGATGTACATCCATTTAAGGAATTTTATCGTCATTAAGCTTTTTTAGGGACGATGTACATCCATTTAAGGAATTTTATCGCCATTCAGCTTTTTAGGGACGATGTACATCCATTTAAGGAATTTTATCGCCATTAAGCTTTTTAGGGACGATGTACATCCATTTAAGGAATTTTATCGTCATTAAGCTTTTTTAGGGACGATCGCCTGTGCTTATCTTTGGAACAGTGATGAATGACTTGCTCGATAATATTCAAAGGATGCTGGATAATACTTATAACTCGAACAATTGCTTACATAAGATAGAAGTATCAAATTGGTTTTACAATGAAGTTTATGGTTCCTTTTCGTAATACCTCTTTAGATGCTCAACGTTCCATGGACGAGGTAGTCTTTTCCCTTCTGAATCCTCCAGGTGATAGCTGCCCTGACGCGAATAATGTACGACTCTGTAGGGTCCTTCCCAGGACGGTCCCAACTTACCATGTGTTGGGTCCTTTGTGGCAGGGGTGACTTTTCTAAGGACGAGGTCACCAATGTTGAATCTTCTTAGCTTCACTCTTTGATTATAATATTCTGCTATCTTCTGCTGGTACTTCGCCATTTTCTCAGCTGCCTGATCTCTGATCTCGTCCAGGCTGTCTAAGTTTTCCTTCAATTGGTTCTCATTGGTTTGTTCGTTAAAAAATTCCCTCCTCAAGCTTGTGAGACCAACTTCGACTGGTATGACTGCTTCTGTGCCATATGTTAGACTGAATGGTGTTTCTCCAGTTGGTGTCCGTGCTGTCGTCCTGTATGCCCATAGGGCGCCTGGCAGTTCCTCAGGCCACATTCCTTTTGCCCCCACCAATCGGGACTTGATGATCTTCAGCAGGATCCGGTTGGTTACTTCCGTCTGTCCATTGGCCTGGGGATGCCCTGGTGATGAATACTTATTTTTGATACCTAAGTTCGAGCAAAATGACCTGAAGCTTTGGCTGTCGAACTGACGACCGTTGTCTGATATGATCGTCCTTGGTATACCAAACCTGCAAACAATATTTTTCCAAACAAAATTTTGTACCTTTGCTTCGGTGATTGTCGCCAGAGCTTCTGCCTCCACCCATTTTGTGAAGTAGTCGATGGCGACGAGCAGAAACTTCACCTGTCTCTTTGCCTGAGGTAAGGGACCCATGATGTCGATCCCCCATTGCGCAAATGGCCAGGGAGATGATATTGTGGTCATCTTCTCTCCGGGGATTCTTTGAACATTCCCATACCTCTGGCAACTGTCACACGTCCTCACAAAGTCAGCTGCGTCTTGTTGCATTGTTGGCCAAAAGTAGCCAGCTCTCATGATGTTTCTGGAGAGAGACTTTGCCCCCGCGTGATCTCCGTAGATCCCACCATGCACTTCTTCAAGGATGTACCTGGCTTCCTCCTTTTCAACACATCTCAAATACGGCTGAGAGTAGCCTCTTTTATAAAGTTCGTCATTAAGTATCGTGAATCTGGCTGCTCGTTTTCTGATCTTTTTAGCTTCCTCTGGATCATCCGGTAGTCGTCCTTCTTGAAGGAAGGTGATTATCGGATTCGTCCATCCACTGTCTGTGTGGACGGTGGAAATCTGAAGTTCCAGTATGCTGGGATGGTTCTGTTCTTCCATCCTCCAATCGGACTTCTTACCTCCACTGTCCGTTGAGGCACTTCGGGCCACCTCATCAGCTTCTGTGTTCTGTTCTCTAGGGATTTGGACGAACTCTGCGTATTTGAAGGAACTGATCAATTGGTTTGTCAGCTTGAGGTATTTCTGCATCCTTGTTTCCTTTGCCTCGTACTCCCCTCTTACTTGTCCAATGACGAGTTGGGAATCGCTCCTGAGCACAACATTCTCAGCTCCTAGTGCTCGAGCCACTCTTAACCCTGCCAGCAGTGCCTCATATTCTGCTTCATTATTGGTCACCGGGAACTTAAGTTGGACTCCATACTTGATAACATTCTTTTCGGGAGAAGTGAGGACGATGCCGGCTTCGCCTCCGTGTTAGGTGGACGATCCATCAGTATTAACCGTCCAGATGTTCTCTACGTTTTCAGGGACGGTGAACTCTGCTATAAAATCTGCTAGTGCCTGTGCTTTTATTGCCACCCTTGGACGATACTTTATGTCGAATTGGCTGAGCTCGACTGCCCACTGCACCATTCTTCCTGCTGCTTCTGGTTTGTTCATTGCCTTTTTAATGGGCTGATCCGTCATCACGACGATGGGATTGGCTTGAAAATACGGACGGAGTTTCCTTGAGGCCATAATCAGGGCGAAGGTGATCTTCTCCATACGCGGGTACCGTGCCTCGGCGCCCTGGAAGGCCTGGCTAACGTAATACACAGGAAGTTGTAAACCACCATCTTCTCTAATCAATGCCGCGCTGACAGCTGTGGTTGAGACGGCTAAGTACAGGAATAGCTCTTCACCTTCTTTGGACGGGCTCAGGAGGGGCGGGTTGCTAAGATAACTTTTTAGCTCTTGGAAGGCCGCTTCGCATTCCTCCGTCCATGAAAACGCTTTCTTCAAAGTTTTGAAGAACGGAAGGCATTTGTCCGTTGCCTTCGAGACGAACCGGTTGAGGGCCGCAATTCTCCCTGTCAGGGACTGCACTTCTTTGACCGTCCTGGGTGAAGACATTTCCAGGATGGCCCTGACCTTCTCGGGATTTGCTTCAATCCCTCTCTGTGATACTACAAACCCGAGAAACTTTCCCGAGGAAACCCTAAAGGCACATTTGGACGGGTTTAGTTTCATGCTATATCGTCTGAGAGTGTTGAACGTCTCTCTGAGGTCGTCCAGATGGTTTTCTTCTTCCTTGCTCTTGAGGAGCATATCATCAACGTAAACCTCCACATTTCTCCCGATTTGCTTCTCGAACATCTGATTCACCAATCTTTGATAGGTGGCCCCTGCATTTTTGAGCCCAAAAGGCATGACTCGATAGCAGTAGAGTCCCTGGCTGGTGATAAAAGCGGTCTTCTCTTGGTCTTCTTCGGCCATCTGTATCTGGTTATATCCTGAAAACGCGTCCATAAATGTGAGAAGTTTGTGTCCTGCTGTGGAGTCTACTAGCTGGTCGATTCTGGGCAGCGGGAAGCTATCTTTTGGGCATGCTTGGTTCAGGTCTGTGAAGTCGACACACATCCTCCACTTCCCATTTGACTTTTTGACCATGACTACGTTGGCCAACCATTCTGGATAGTGAACTTCTCGGATAAATCTTGCTGCAAGCAACTTATTTACCTCGTCCATTACTGCCTTATTTCGCTCGGGAGCAAATACTCTCCTTTTCTGCTGGACAGGTTTCTTTTCGGGATCAACATTCAGATGGTGCTGGATGAGGCTTGCTGGGATTCCTGGCATATCCCTGTGACTCCAGGCGAAAATGTCGAGGTTGCTCTTCAGAAAGCTGACGATTTCGTCTTTCGTCTTTTGGCTCATGCTCGTCCCTATTTGGGTCGTCCTTGGAGGGTTCCCTTCAGCCAGATCTATCGTTTCAAGTTTCTCCATAATCTCTGGTGTCTTCTCCTCAATCGTCCACGTATGGTTTTCCTTTGAGGCCAGGACGGCATGGTAGCATTCCCTGGCCAGCACTTGATCACCCTTAATCTCCCCGATTCCATGCTCTGTTGGGAACTTCACCTTTAGGCAGTATGTGGAGATAGCAGCTTTCCAACGATTAAGCATTGGTCTGCCAATGATCACATTGTAGGACGAGGGTGAGTCTACTATTAGAAAATTGTGCTGGTTGGTTACCTGAAGGGGATATGACCCGGCTGTAACTGTTAACGTCGTGATTCCTCTGGGGTACACTTTGTCTCCGCTGAAGCTGACTAGGGGAGACTCAAAAGGACGAAGTCTTTTTGGGTCCAGCTTTAGTTGTTGGAAAACAGGAAGATAGATTATATCTGCAGAACTTCCGCTGTCGACCAGGACTCTTCGCGTGTTGAACCCCTCGATCATGATCATAATGACGAGTGGATCATCATGGGGCTGCTTCACACTTCTGGCATCCTCCTCAGAAAAATGCAAGTCTTCACTGGTGCGTCTTTGCTTTGACGGTGGTACACTGTGGACGCTGTTTACCTGTCTTTGGTATGACTTCCTGAGAGACTTGAATGACCCTCCGGCGGTTGGTCCCCCGGCGATGGTTTTTATTTCCCCTAGCGCATTCTGTGGACGAGGTTGGGGGCGATCTTCGTCTCTTCGTGCATTCACTGGCTGGCTCTTCTGTCCGTACCTGCTGAAATCCCCCCTTTTTACATACTGTTGTAGCTTCCCATTACGGATGAGCTCTTCAATCTGCTCTTTCAGGTCCCTGCAGTCCTCCGTGTAGTGCCCATGATCTTTATGGAAATGGCAGTATTTCCTCTTATCGCGTAATCCAGGTGCTGACTGGAGTGGTTTTGGCCACTTTAGGGATGGTTCGTCCCTTATTTCTGTTAGAATTTGATCTACGGGCATCGCCAGCGGGGTGAACTTTGACGGACGAGGGTTTTTATCGTCCCTTCTTCGATCGTCATTTCTCCTGTCATGACGTTCTCGTTTTAGCCCTCTTCGATCGTCCTCCTTTTCCTTCTTCTTTTCCCTGCTCTTATCTGCTCCATCAATAGCTGCCAGAGCTTCCTCCGCGTTCATGTACTTCTGAGCCTTTAACAGTGTCTCGGCCATCGTCTTAGGGGGGTTTTTTGCCAAGGATGCTACAAAATCCCTGGACTTCAATCCTGCTTTGAAGGTTGTGAGATGTACCTTGTCATCCGTCTCATCTATTTCCAACATTCCTCGGGTGAAGCGTGTCACGTAGGACCTCAGTGGTTCCTTCTCTCCTTGTTTGATGGTAAGTAAGTGGTCGGCAGTTCTCTTTGGTCGCTGCCCCCCCACGAAGTGACGGACAAAGGAGTTGCTCAACTGTTCGAAATTTTCGATGGACGATGTTGGCAACTTGTTGAACCATTCCCTAGCTGCTCCTTTGAGGGTCGTAGGGAATGAGCGACAGAAGATCTCGTCAGGTGGCTGTTGGAGGCCTAAGGTCGTCCTGAAGGTATTCAGGTGATCCAAGGGGTCTTTCAGCCCGTCGAAAGGTTCTAGTTGTGGTAGACGGAATTTGGAGGGTACAGGGCACTCCTGGACAGCTATGGTAAAGGGCGAATCCGTCTTCCGGACGATTCTCTCCAAACTTTGGTCCGTCTTTCCTTTTATGGCGTTTCTTAGCTCGTCCATCTCTTTCCTCATTTCTCTCAATAGGTCCGAACTTGCTTCCTCTGGAGTACTTGTCCGCCTTCTGTTGCTGTCTTCATCGTCTCCCCTATCCGCACGATTGCTTTCTTGTAGTAGTCGTTGTTTCATTTCTTGGTTCTGTCTTGTGAGTTCTTCCACGGTTGCTGACAGCGACTGGACTTGTAGGGCCAGCGCAGCAGGGTCTGGGTTTGTACTAGATTCCATTTGGACTGGGGACAGATTACGTTTATCGTCGTTCCCACAGACGGCGCCAAACTGATGATGATTTGATCGTCAGTTGATTTATGATCGTCCAGATGAAACTGTTCCTCGCCAGACCAATCTTCTGCAACTCGTGAACGAACGAAAGGAAGTAGTTTGCCGGCGTTGTGCCTGCAAAAAGGTCTCCGATGCCAAAGTCAGTAAGATTGACAAAGGAGAACAATGGGAGTAATTTTCTAGAGTGTTTTCTTACCCTGCCCCTCTCGGGGTTTAGCTCTTTTATATGTGTGTTTGCAGGTCCTTTCTTCTAGCCGTTGGTGGAGTCTTGATGGAGGCTTTAATCTAGCCTGGTAACGTCTTTGCTGGGTGTTAATGATGAGTTGCCATTCCCAACGGTCTGAAGATTGATTAATGTCTTGTAACCGCTCCGCGAAGAGTGGGAACGAGTGTCCGGATGTTTGAGCGACGACCTTCTCTCTTGGGACGATTTTATCAAGATCATCCCTATCTTGCCTTGTGTGGACGATTACCATTTTGGTCGGGCGTATCACTTTGTACTTTACCTTTTTAGCTCTTGCCATGTTTTTGATGGGATATTCATGTTAGGGGGAGTAGTATATTTTTTGTTGGTATTTTATATGTTTCTTGTTTCAAACTGTTTATTGATTTATATTTATGAGTTATTCATTGATATATGTCTTTATTGTGTGTTGTTTGATTTCAAGAATTTATTTTGTTTACTTGTATTGTTTCCACACATGCGGTTATGCATTTTGTTTAGTGTTTCAGGAAATATACAGGTTGATTCAATTGAGCTGCTGTCTACACTTGCAACTGATGGATAGTAGTTAGGATTGAATTTGTTTTATGAGCAGTATTTTTGTAAAGGGCTTTTTATTTTGTAAACTTTGAGCGTCTAGTTGTGTTTTGTCATGGATTGCCAAAGGGGGAGTTTGTTAGGTTCTAAAGACTTAGGTTTTTATGTATTTAGAACTCTAATTTGTATTGTTGGCAAACCATGATCAAAACAATGTGTTTAGAAGTGTTTTAGTCTTGCTCAAAGTTGTCCGTTTATGTAAAGTTGGAATCGAGCTGAATGCAGAAAAGATTAATGCATTTCGGTCTGGCTCGATCGATCGAAGCTCGGGCAGAATGATTTTCTGCAGATTTTTCTAACTCAGCCCTAGGTGTTTTAAAACGTTTTTAGGGTTTCTTATTTGTCCTAAGTATAAAAGGCAAACCCTAGTCACATTTTAGTGTTGCTCATATTGCGGTTTGTGTAAATCTCTTATGAGATCTAGAGAAGTTTTCCTTTACACAAACTTAGGGTTTTCAAGGAAGAGATTTTATCTACACCTTGATGATCAACTCAGTTGTTGCCATTGAAGTTTAAAGAAAACACAAGCGGGTGTGCTTGTATCTGGTGGTGAATCTAAGAAAGAAGGAGTCCGTGGATTCGAAGCTTGCATGTGGTCGTGTCAGTAAGTTCTACTGGTTGGTAGCAATAAGAAGTCGAGCGTGGGGGCTTGTAAGTCTTATTGTATGAACTTCGATTCTTTCAAGATAGTGGATTCAAGTTTATCTTGAGGATAGCTAGGTCAAATCCTCCCCAGGTTTTTACCGGTTTGGTTTCCTAGGTGATCATATCTTGTGTTATATATTTTCTGTTGCTTTGCATGATTTGATCTTTCTTATTGTGATAACCTAGACTTGTTTAATTGGACTAAGTAACAATTTGGCTAATTATCTAGGTTAAATCAATTGTTTTAAAGGGTCTAAAAACCATCAAGATTAGATGAATCAAATAAAAAGAATGAATTTTTGAGAAATCAAATTTCCTCTCAAAATGAGAAGATGAAAAGCTTGGAACAAGAGTTGGTTGAATTTAAAGCTAAAATTGAAAATTTGACTAGTACCAAGCCTGTTGTTGATAACAGAAGTATTTCTGTTTCTCTTAAGCCTAAAACTGAGAAAGTTTATATCCCTCCTTTTAAGAGAAATAATAAAGAAAATGCTTATTTTGCTAGGTTAGACAAAGGTAAAAGTTCTGATGTAGACGCTGAAGTTTCTAAACCTAAGTCTGAACTTACTGTAAGAGAGCATAATAAATATGTTTTTGTGCCTACCTCATCTTTGTGGTGTTGTTAGTCATATTAGACCAAATTGTTCTTTGTTGAGGCAAAAACCAAAATCTGAGACCAGATTTGTTGTTAGGAATACTGATGTTCCTAAATTTGTTCCTGTTTGTCACTTTTGTGGTGTCTCCGGTCACATTCGTCCTAATTGTCATAAAATGAAATTTAAGCATTCTGTGTTTTAGTCTAGGATTTGTGATGATATTTATCCTGCCATAAGTCCATATAAATTGTTTCATATTCTTTTGAAAAATTTGACTTGTTGGCTTGTGAAAGGAATTTGTAGGATTTCAGTCTCTCTCAGAAGATTGGTGTAATCCCTCAAATACACTCGGTCTCTCATGGATTTTTACCTACAAAGCCAAAGACTCGTGCTATATGGGTGAGAAAAGACTTACTAATGTGAGTATTGTTTACTTGTCCTTGATTTAATTCTTTCAATTGTTTGTGGACATGTTTTGTTTTGTTTTTGGTTGTTTTATTTTTTAGGTTGTTTTTTTATTAAAAAAAAATCCAAAAACATTGAAAAATTTCAAAAAGACAAAAATATTTTATTTTGAGTCTTGTTTTATTTTTCTTGAGGATTACATGAATTATGATATTTCTCTTGATTTAGAACATGCTTGACATTGTGGAGAAACTTGAATAGTATGTGTTATATAAGTGCTAAGCTATTTATAATTTTGTATGAGTATGTACTAGTTTGTACATGTACTCATGGGTTAATTAAGAAATTGATATTTCTTGTTTGTGTACCCTCTATAGCTTAGTTAAGCATTGTCATGCATTGCATTTGCATTGTTCATTTAGCATAATGTGTGCTTTTTGTTTTTGGTCATAAATTTTTTAAAAACCAAAAAGATTTTTGTGTTTTGTATTTCACATCTTGGATTTATAATCAAGGTTTGGCCATATTATCTTTACATAACATGTTTATGTACCTTGTTTAGCTTGGATGAGCTTCTTTTATTGCACTTTACTAGTTTGAGCTTTGTAGTGCATGTGGTGTGGGAGATGTTTATAGTTTTTGATCACTTTGTCTTGATCTTGAAATCACATGTCTTTGATTGTCGAACTTGAACCTTTTGAGAAAGGCATAAATAACCATCTCACCACTGTTTACTAGCCAATCATGAACACCTTAGTGCATATCGTAAGATTTTGTGCTCGAGAAAGTGTAGCACATGCACAAAAAGAACATAAGGTGTAGCCTCAGTTTAATTGTTAAAATTGGTGTGTACATTATTGGACTTGATAGTTTTTAGACCCCTTAAAACAATTGATTTAACCTAGGTAATTAGCCAAGTTGTTACTTAGTCCAATTAAACAAGTCTAGGTTATCACAATAACAAAGATCAAATCATGCAAAACAACGGAAAATAAATAACACAAGATATAATCACCCAGGAAACCAAATCGGTAAAAACCTGGGGGAGATTTGACCTAGTTATCCTCAAGGTAAAAAACAAATCCACTAGAGAGAATCGAAGTTCATACAATAAGACTTATAAGCCCCCACGCTCGACTTCTTATTGCTACCAACCAGTAGAACTTATTGACACGACCACGTGCAAGCTCCGAATCCATGGACTCCTTCTTTCTTTGGCCTTTGCAAAACACAAACACCCCCGTTTGTGACTTTGAGATCCCACTCAAAGGTTTAGCAATACAAACTCTCTTATTTGTGACTCCAAGACCACCCTTGAAGGTTTAGATCATCAACACCTTTGATGACAAGAGAAGGCAACAACTTCTACAATACTGGATCTTGAGATTCTTCAAAGAATAGCATCAGTAGAAGACATAAGAGAGATTTTTAGGAACAAAACCCTAAATATAAAAGAGGCACACTCTTTTCTCTTTGAAAAGCCACATAAAAACGTGCTTAGGGTTTCCTTTATATACTGGGAGAAGTAAATTAGAAACCCTAATCCTTAATGGGCTTGAACTGCTGTTTGTGCTTAATTAAAATTCTGTAGATAGGACTTTCGATCGATCGAGCCTGTCTTTCGATCGATCAAACCAGACAGATTATGAAATCTTCTTCCTGCAGCTTGTATGTTCTTGAATCTTGGCTTGAATCACCTTGAGCATTATCTAATAATACCTATAGACTTTAAGATCTATATCTAGACAAGTTTGTGTTCACGATTTGCCAATTGTTCTAAACATTTAGAACCTAACAGGACTTAATGTTAAATCAAAAAAATAAAATTGGTGTGTACATTATCTCGGCTATTTTAATAAGTTTCTGCTCAAACAAAATTAGTGTGTATATTATGAGGCAAATCAAAAAACTTACATGATTGCAAGCTTGTTTTCTAGGAGATGTGGGAGTTATATGATGTAACTCTTTAGGTGATAATCTCTTTCAAATTCTATGTGATGAATTTCGTAGACTTTGTGATTGATTTCTATTTACATATCACCTCACATATATCTCAAGCTTTTGCTAGTTGCACACACTACACAAGTTACTCTTTGCTAAACTTGGTACATTATATTGTGTGTGATCTTGTTATGGCCATCCAAGATTAAAGTTCCTTGATTTTAGTTTTTGATCAAAAATTTTTTTTCATACATCATTTATGTTTAGGATTCACATGTAGTGCATTGTTTTCTTTATCCATCTTGCAATTTTGCTGTCATATCTCTCATTGTTTTCACACATAACATGCATACACTTTGCTAAATTGGGTACTCAACTTGATTTAAAAATTGATTGATTAATTTTTGAGTTATGTACTTCTTAGTATATGCTATTTTCATGTGTAAACTGCAAAAAATATTTTTCTTAAGAGATAAGATGGATAATCAATGTGCAAATATTTTCTTTACTCATGCAATTGTTTATGGGTCACATAGTGTCATGTTTGCATTTATCGAAAGAGAGAATATTTTTCTTCATGTGTATCCTCAACTTAGTTTTTAAGTTTGATTTGTGTGTCTTTATTTTCCCCACCTTCTAAATTTTTCCCCAAAACGGTTTTTTTTTCCCAAACACTTGTTTTGTGTTTCCTATTTTTATAGGGGGAGAAGCTTGTTTTTAACCTTTGTTCTTCATAGGGGGAGTTGTCTCTATTTTTTTTTTTTAGATCTAATCTGTTTTATGTTTCCTCGGTTTGGGTTTTTTTTTTTTTTTTTTTTTTTTTTTTTTTTTTTTTTTTTTTTTTTTTTTTTTTTTTTTTTTTTTCTGTCACTCTACTCTTTGTTTGAGTTGTCTTTGTCAATACGTGACAAAAAGGGGGACAAATAAATGAAATGTGGGAATCCTATTTTTTTTTGAAAGAGGGAGAATATAAAAACTTTTTGATTTATCGAACTTAGGGGGAGAGTTAGAATTTACTTTTGTTTTTATATTCTGTTTAATATTATTGTTTATATGTCTTTCTTTCCACACATGCGGTGATGTGTTTGTTGAGTGTTTCAAGAAAGACAAGTACATTTTGATCAAGACCTTCTACCTCTTCTTTCAACTTCTTGGTTAGGAGTCTTAGATTGGGATTTGTGATATATTTGGGCATTTTATTGTATATGGGCATTATGTTGTATGTGTGTTTTGTCACGGATTGCCAAAGGGGGAGATTTTTAGGTTTTGAGTTTGTAATGTTGGCAAACCATGACAAAGCATGACAAAAACTAAGTCTCATTAGTTTAGAATGGTCTACATTGAAGCCCAAGACAAAAAACTCAAGTTCAGGATAAAACAAATGAGTTACAAGCTAGTTGGTTCGATTGATACTCGATTGATGCTAGTGATTTTCGATTGATCGAAAATCACATATCAGCAAAATCAACAAATGTAAAAAGGCCATAACTTATCCATTTGAAGCCTAAATTGTGAGCTGTTTTTTCCAGTATTTAAAGGACATTATAAGCTAATCCTAGGTGGGGTTTTGAGAGTTTTTTAGAGAGATTAGAGTGCATCTTGTGCCTCTTTTGTAGATCTAGGGTTTTGTACCCAAAAGCTCTCTTATGTCTTCTACCGATGTTATTCCTTGAAGAATCTCAAGATCCGGTGTTGTTGAAGTTGTTGCCTTCTCTAGTCATCAAAGGTGCTGATGATCTAAACCTTCAAGGGTGGTCTTGGAGTCACAAACAGAAGAGTTTGTGTTGCTAAACCTTTGAATGGGATCTCAAAGTCACAAACGTGGGTGTTTGTGTTTTGCAAAGGCCAAAGAAAGAAGGAGTCCGTGGTGTCGGAGCTTGCACGTAGTCGTGTTAGTAAGTTTCTACTGGTGGGTAGCAATAGGATGTTAGTGGTCTAAGTAGCTGGGTTAAATCCTCCCAGGTTTTTTTACCGGTTTGGTTTTCCTGGGTTATCATATCGTTGTGTTTTTGATTTTCTGCTGCTATACATTGATATGATGTATTTGTGTTAACCTAGTTTTGTTAATTTGAGTAAGTAATCACTTGGCTAATTATCTAGGTTAATCTGATTGTGGTTTTAAGGGTTCTAAAAACTATCAGAGATCTTTTACAAAAGTTGAAGCATATGAGAGAAATTTAAGAGTTCAAACAAAGATATACTCTCACAAAGAAACGTAAGGCTCAAGAACTCTTTATATGGGTTGAGTTTCAGCTTATATCTAGCTTGTTCATGATCCATGCATATTCAACATCCAACCGTCCGCTAACCTAGCTATTGTACTAAAAAATTTCCAATTGTGCTCTTCATGAAAGAGTCTTAATATAGCAAATAGTATAACCAACTCAAGATTAATCATTCCATCACATGATATAAAAATAAAGCTTATAACTCTTTAGCATTCAAATTCAAGGTTTTTTTTTTTTTTTTTTGGATTTGAAAAGAAAGAAAGAAAAATCATGCAAGGTGTAGCAAAAAGTTTAAACCTCTCCCCCCAACTAAAATATTGCATTGTCCTCAATGTATCAAAGTCAAAATAAATTCAAGTATAAAGGGAAGAAGTTACCTTAAGCATTTAAATTGTTTTTTTTTTTTTTTTGAAATTTCGTTCACACCTGCAAATGTTAGCTCACAAAAAAAAAAAAAAAAAAAAAAAAAACTTTATTATGAATGCTTGAATGCTTTATTAGTACTTGGCTTTTAAAATATTTGGTTTTTAGTACCTTAGTTTGGATTTTAAGTACTCTATAACATTAGTACTTGGCTTTTAAAATATTTGGACATGGTGTGTTATGAATGCTTCAATGCTTTAGTTATTTAAACCATACTTTATTATGTGTCTTTGCTTTTGTAGCCTGGTACTTTTAGTTAATGTTATGTATTTTCTTTTGTACTCCACACTTGTACCCTTGTTGGATCTTGTATCCTCAATGCATGTACCTTTGTGTTTTTGTATCGGTTGTGTGTTGGACATGCAAATGACATTTTGAATTGAGCTTATTTGCTTGCATGTCTAGATGTTCATTTCTTGTGTGAATGATCATTGTGATCACTATTTATAGTGATTGTTCATGTTTGGTCAAGCCATGCTTTATTGCTATAGTCATTATTGCTTGATCGCACTGTGCTTGTTCCATATGTATTTCAAGATTTCTGCTTACAGTGATCATCTTGTGCTATTGTTTTCAGGAAAACTTGTTCGTTTGGTTCAAAAGCTTCACAGTTTCTAGAGTTAGGTGTGAGTGAGTTTTGGTAACTGTTCCCAACTCACATTTTAAGTCTAGAGTTTGTTTTAGGGTTTTCTCACAGAATAGCCAAAGGGGGAGATTTTAAGGTTGAATTTATTCAATCACGTGTTGCCTTTATTCCGTGCCAAATTTGCTTGTATTTTACCAATTAGATACCCTGTGTTTAGGTGGGAATTATGTAAGGGTTTGTGTGAGAGAGTATGAAGAAAACTTAAGATGTGTGCAATCAAAGGAGTCTTGCGACTAACTCGCAACTGGCAAGTCGCCAAAGTGGCACACATGTGAAGCATGCAGGAAACTGAAGGGTCACGACAACTAGAGCACTACAGAACAAAATATACAGTTTGGCCAAGCAGTTAGCTCGTAACTCTAGCTCATAACTCAAACTCACAACTCGTTCCACTCGCGAGGATAAGTCGCCAAAATACCCTGTTTGGATGAAAATTGACTTTTCACATTCCTCACATACACTACTATAAATACCCTTATACTCACGAAATATAGAGAGCTTCCAGAGAGAATTTTAAGAGAGAAACCCTAGAGGAAAAAAAAATAGATTGATGATAGGCCAAAAACGAATTGACCCCTTATGATGAATTAATTGATTAATTAGCCAAGTTTATTAATTAATCAAATTAACATGCAAACGTGTGATAGCATAAACAAATCGCCAATAAACTAAAGTATGCAGCGGAAAATTAATTGACATAGTGATTTGTTTACGAATAGGGAAAACCAACACGGCAAAAATCCCATCGGGTGATTTTAAGGTCACCACTCCCGAGAATCCACTATTATCAAAACAAGCAGTTACAAGTAAAGGAATCCCAGTACCTTATACCAACCTATAGTTGAACCCTTACCCTAATACCTAATTGGACTTGTTTTGTAGTGACAATCTCTCCTTGTAATGCACGGCTCCCAGTACATAACTAACCAATTGTGTGGATCCCAATACACGACTTCAATCACCAACTAGAGAAGGTTGTTGGCTGTAAAGTTCTTCAATTCATCACACAATGAAGATCGAGAAGCTCCTTTGTTACAAAACCCTATGGTGCACAAACATAGTAGCTTTTTCACAAGAAAGATGAATTAGGGCAAATTCTATCTCCAGTCACAATTTGCTTGAACAAAACTTCTGCTCAACACTTGTGCAACTTGTTCCACCTTTGACGGCCCTTAAAATAATCCTTTTATATGTCTAGGGTTGTGAGAAAAGAAAGCTCAAACATACAATCATAGATTGGAGTCAAAACAGAACTGAAACTCTGTTTTTCATAAACCTCGACAGATGCCTATCTGTCGAGTTGCTGTTGAGCCACGGGCTAGAATAGCTCTTCAAGGCTTAATAGATGGCTAGTTCTCGAGTTTTGATGAACAACACTTTCTGCACTTGAATCTTGAACAGACTTGCATGACTTCAACACTTGAACTCGAAACAAGGTTTTTTAAAGTATTAAACACATCCTAGATCTATCCAATTACAAGTAAAGTGCATTTTGTCAAATGATTAGCCAATTACATAAAATAGTGACATATGTTCCTAACAAGTGAATCACATAAGTACTAACTAGTGAATCACATATGTCCTAACAATTGACTCATCCACAATCTTCATCATTTGATTGTCCAAATTCCTCTGAATGTTGAAATAGTGTATAAAACAACTGTGAACGTTTAGACCTCCAATTTATAAATTACTAACACAAGCTTATAATCAAACAATGTATGTACGGAAAATGATAATGAGCTAAAATAGAATAGGTAAAACAATTTAAACTAGAATTAATCACAACCACAGTAGTAATTAAAAGGCAAAGATTAAGGGAAGAGAGTTGCAAACACAAAAACAACACAGCGATGTGTTATCAAAGAGGAAACTGAAGTCCTCGGTGTAAAACCTCTCTGCCGTCCTCCAAGTTGTCAATAATTCACTAGAGAATAAAGTTGGAATACATGAATAGCAGAAGACCTTCCAAGCCTAATCTATCTCGTGCACCTAAGCCTTCCAAGTTTTTTGCTCCAACAGGGTTACGCCGAACCTTGTCTTCTCTAGCTTACCGAATCTTGCAATAGCCCATTGCATCAACCGAAATGAATTGGTCCCTTTTGAACTGCTTTCCAAACACCAAAATACTTTCTCATAGATATGGGTATAGTAAGATAAGGATTTGGCTAAATGTACCTCTCAAGGATGTATCAATAGAGAGGGTGAGAGTAGAGGAATTTGGAGAATCAAATGATAAAGATTGTGGATGAGTCAATCTTGTTTTTCTTTAGGGTTTCTCTCTTCAAATTCTCTTTGGAAGCTCTCTACATTTCGTGGGTATAAAGGTGATAGGCCAAAAATGAATTGACCCCTTGTGATGAATTAATTGATTAATTAGCCAAGTTTATTAATTAATCAAATTAACATGCAAAAGCGTGGTAGCACAAACAAATCACCAATGAACAAAAGTATACAGTAGAAAATAAATTGACACAATGATTTGTTTACGAATGGGGAAAATCAACACGGCAAAAACCCCATCGGGTGATTTTAAGGTCACCACTCCCAAAAATCCACTATTATCAAAACAAGCGATTACAAGTAAAGGAATACTAGTACCTTATACCAACCTATAGTTGAACCCTTACTCCAATACCCAATTGGACTTGTTTTGTAGTGACAATCTCTTCTTGTAATGCACAGCTCCTAGTACGTGACTAACCAATTGCGTGAATCCTAGTACGCCACTTCAATCACCAACTAGAGAAGGTTGTTGGCTGCAAAGTTTTTCAGTTCATCACACGATGAAGATCGAGAAGCTCCTTGGTTACAAAACCCTACGGTGCATAAACACAACAGCTTCTTCAAAAGAAAGATGAACTAGGGAAAATTCTATCTTTAGTCACAATTTGCAACTTGTTCCACCTTTGACGACCCTTAAAATAATCATTTTATATGTCTAGGGTTATGAGAAAAGAAAGCCAAAACATACAATCACGGATTGGAGTCAAAACAGAACTGAAACTCTGTTTTTCATAAACCTCGACAGATGCCTATCTGTCGAGTTGCTGTCGAGCAACGAGCTAGAATAGCTCTTCAAGGCTCGATAGATGGCTAGTTGTCGAGCTAGCTATTGAGTTTTAATGAACAGCACTATCTACACTTGAATCTTGGATAGACTTGTATGACTTTAACACTTGAACTTGAAATAAGGTTTCTTGAAGTATTAAACACATCCTAGATCTACCCAATTACAAGTAAAGTGCGTTTTGTCAAAGGATTAACCAGTTACATAAAATAGTGACATAAGTTCCTAACAAGTGAATCACATATGTCCTAACAATCTTCCCCTTTGGCAATCCGTGACAAAAACACAACAAACAAATGAGATATGAGAGAAGTCATAAATCACTCAACTCATATTCACTTGTTAAATACAATAAAATCTATCCTAACACAAACTCTTGAAAAATTTTGCAAGAAGAGAGTTTATGGCAAGAAGACTTTGACAACCTGTATTTCTGAAACACTTTAAACAAAATTCGTCAAGGCATCTTTGTGTGAAATAGAAATAATAGATTGCATACAAGTACAAGAAACATGTGCATAAAGATAAAAAAGAAACAATACATGTAAGGATAGGTGAAAGAAAAAAAACACACATCAATATGTAAAGAATATAAGTACAATGTATGTCAATAATGGTCACAAGACCAATATACAAGATGTGATGTATCTCAAATATAAAGAAAAGAAAAAAAAAATACCTCAAAGCCTCACTACATCCCTCAATGTGCACACTCCTCTTAACAAAAATCTCCTATACTAACTCTCCCCCTAACTATGACTACCCTCATAGTTAAGAAGACATCTCATCATTGCTGGGTGAGCTAGCATCTCCATCATCCTCATCATCGGAAGCAGTAGCATCATCATCATCAGCATCATCAGCACCGTCGGAGCCATCACTCTCATCCGCAAAGGCCATAGGAGTGGAAGTTACGGTGTAACCGCCCATCTCAGCCTGACATCGAGCAATACGTCCAACACGGGTGTTCACCTGACACAACTCATCATTGAGAGTGTCAAGACAAGCATCCATGCGCTGAAGCCGCCCCATGATGTCCTCGAGTGTCACACGGCCCATAGAAGAGGAGGGACTGAATGTGGATAAAGCAGAAGGAATGGGAGGAGTTGCCGTACTGGACCGCCTCGAATGAAACTATGCCTTGCTTTGTTTAACGGTAGCAGCGTCAATGGCACACATAACGGAGAAATGGTTAGAAACGAGAAAGAGAATAGAAAAATGGCGTAAAATCCACATGATAGCTGAAGGGAAAATGAGCTTATCATAGGTCGCCATATCCCTATAAACATCTATAATGGAAAGAATGAAATGTGAGGGAAAATCTATAGTGAGGTGCTCTAACAAAGAAAGCAAAAATCGAGCATGAGGCTCTGTGATAGAGTTATAGTGAGAAAGAGGGTGTAAAACAAAAGTCATAACCATGTTCATGAATCTAGGACCTTTAGCAAAGGTCGAACATGGAGTAAATTGACGATCACCCCAATCAGAAGGGCGCTCGTAAAAAGCAGAAATCAACTCGTCTTTGGACACAGTCCTCAGATGCTCACAACCGGGGTAGTCAGGATGCTCTACCCTCAAGACACGGAGCACATCGAATACCAACTCCAGTGTGACCACTGTACGCGTACCTCAAATGCGAGTATGAAAGAGGGGTACTAAATAATCAAGTCCATGCATGTTGGAGTAAAACTCCTGGATCAGCACAGATGGACAAGTGACTGGGATGTCATACAGTGACTCCAAACCCCGACTGTGAATGACAGTGGGTAGGTTAGTGTCGGAGAAGTCCGACAAAATGACTCAGCGTTTCGAATGAACACCTTGTCGAGAAAAGTTCTCCAAGAAGGCCTTTCAGGCATCCTTATCATGGAACTGAACAGAAGAGGGGGTAGGATCAGAAGACGAAGATGCCTCAGAACGAAGAGGGTTCCGAGACAGAGCTGACTTACGTTTTGGTGCTATGACGCACTAACGTAAACTAGAGAGTAAGGGGGGGAGGGGGGAAGGGAAGAAAGAAACACTCAAAAAAGTCCTAAAGCAATTCAAATATACAAAAATATATTGAATGTAAAGGACGTATGCATGAAAATGCATGAGCATGTGACGTGCAACAGTAATATCATCATGGGCTCAGCCCAATCCAAAACTACTAGCACACAAACAATTTAACATATGTAACACACATCTAAATGCATGAAAATATAGTGATAATGCACATGGGATGCAATGCATGAAGAGATTAAAGCATTTTCACAAAAACCAACCCAAAAATTTCACAATAACTTCATCAATTTTGAAAAACCCCAAAAAAATTTTCAAAAACCCAAAAACTTAGGTTAAAAATCATGAAATGCATGAATATGAGAGATTTAGATACTTACCAAATGAAGAAGAACTTGATTAAGGCTGAAAATCTCTTTGAGATGAAGTTTGGAGTGTGAGAGAGAAGTTTGGAAGGTGAAAAGGCACGGACAGATCGAGAGAGATCAAGAAAATGAAGACCGGATCACGCTGAACAAATATATAGGTGTTCAGTAATTCTCGACAGATAGAGGTGTCGAGAGGTGTCGAGCTTTAAAAGCTTCAATAGATGTATCTATCGAGAGGTGTCCACAGCAAAACAAGCTCGATGGATTGAGGAGGTATCGAGGGGACAGGAACTTTCTCAATCGATCCACCTAGCTATCGAGAGGTGTCAAGATTGTGATAAAAAGCAACTGAAGAGCTCGACAGATAAGCCAGGTGTCGAAAGGTGTCGAGGATCTGTCGAGGTTGCTTTAAAATAGTTTTTCAAGAAGGGAAAAATCCAAACATTAATGCAATTAAGCATGCAACTCAACCAAGGATCCAAACAACATTTTAAACTCTCAAAATCATCTCTCAACAAAAATATAAGCATTTTGATCCAAAAACACACACACACACACACACGCACACTAAAAAAGTCTAACCAATTTTATATTTCAAAAACAAGTCAAGACAGTTTAGTGAGCATACATTAACACATGTAAACCTTGTGATGGCCAAATCAAATTGTACCTGCACATGTATTAAGAGTGACAAAGAATATTATGGGTTGCGTGTGAAAAACATCGTAAGATTGCATAAGTGTATACAAGTTATAACGATTTGAGATATAAGAAAATCACTTTAACTCACACACAATCATAACTGTTTGATGGGGACTATCACCTTTGAGGTACATTCTATAACTCCCACATCTTCTAGAATACACGCTTGCAATCATATATAAAATATTTTGATCTTTTTGCTCTTTATTTTTCTTTGCATATTTTTCTTTTTGAGCAAATCATGCATGAGCATATAAGAGAGAGAAAAGAAATACCCAATTATGTTAAGCATTTGACATTTCACTTTTGTTATGTTGTTGCATACAAATGTCATTTCATGATTGGCGAGCAACAGTGGTAAGATGGTTATTTATGCCTTTCTCTTAAGATTTTCTAGTCCTTTCCGTCAAAAAGAGTGATACAAGTGTTAAGTACAAGAGATTACTTGATCTTACTCATCACAAACAAGAGCCACAAAACTCACTTGCTTAGTTGTGCATAGAGATGCTCATCTAAGCTACAAGAGATACAAAGTTTAGAAAACTTTGTTTCATTGGCCATCCAAAGTATACAAGTACCAATGTACACAAAACACACACTGTTTTTGTATTTTTCTGATTTTTCAATTTTTTTTTTATTTTTATATGAAAAACAAAATAAACAAAACTGAAAACAAACAAAAACATGTTAAACAAAGTAAAGCATAAAAACTAGACTGACTCAAAACAATAAAGCAAAACACACAAGTAATGCAAACAAAAATAAGAGAGAGAGAGAGAGAGAGAGAGAGAGAGAGAAGAAGAAGAAGTGACAGAATCACTTGGAGCCCTTTTCTTTCCACACCTTGGAAGAACCTTTCCTTTGAGTGAACCCTTGAACTGGTGATGAGGGGGAAGAATTGAAACCGTTCACGTTCGAAAGGAACATGAGGGCTTTGAGAAGATCTCTAAGAGGAGCAAAAGCGGATGGAAATTGATTTTAGTTTCCTGATGCTATCATACCGTTACTCTGTTGAGTGGCTAACCACTTATAGCAATTAGGTCGAGTATGACCGATTACTCCACAGTGATGACAGAGATACTGGTTCTTTTTTTTAGACTTTTGAAAGTTAGCCTTCTTAGCCCTAGGATTTTTAGCTTATTTCTTATCCTACTTAGGGGGTGCTCTTGAGATAGATTTACCCTTGTCTATGTTCTTACTAGTTAAATAATTTTTAACAACATTCTTCTCAGTTTCAATATTATTAGCAGGAGGAACAAAAACAGTAGTACTAGTAGAAGCAATACTAGGAGAAGAAAAATCGAAGTCCTTTCCAACTGAGCTCTGACTTGGAATAGTTCTGCCTCAAGTTTCTTAGTCTTCTCAGCCAAGAAATTATTTTCAAACCTTAGTGCTCCAATAGTCTAATTGGCTTCATCAAACTTTGTGGAAAGCTTTTCTCGTTCCAGCTCTACATCACTAAGTTTCTTGGTGGTCAACCTATACATCTTCTCATGCTTCTTTGAGACCTTGTATAACTTCTCATAGGCTGTATGGATGTCATCTTGTTCATCCATCTTCTCAAACTTGGACTCCACCAATTCTTTTTCTTCATCCATGTCTTCAACAATCCCCTTAATAGGATTGACAGTGGTAGTGAAGGCATTCAGGATTCCGTCATCCTCGTTGTTGGAATCATCCTCAGGCTCGATGTCACTCAATGTAGTAGCAAATGACTTGCTCTTCCCAATGGTCTTGAGATATGTAGGGCACTCTTATTTCATGTGACCGAAGCCTTGACACCCAAAGCACTTTGGTCCTACGAGAACAGTGTTTTAACCGCCATCCCTAGCATCCTTCTTCCCCTTGTCTTGGCTTTTGAACTAAGAGGAACTTAATTGCCTGCGATCCTTGTCAAAGCCCTTCCTATTGGCATTCTTCATGAACTTCTTGAATTGCCTTGTAATATAGGACTTTATCTTAGAATCTTCATCATCTGAAGACTCATCAGTACCACTGCTCTTGGCCTTCAATGCCATGCTCTTGCCCTTACCCGACTTGCCAATTCTTATTAAACCTAACTCATAGGTCTGCAGATTACCAACTAGCTTGGTCAAAGAAATCTTGTTGATTTCCTTTGATTCCTCGATCACGGTGATCTTAGCATGGAATCTTCCAGGTAGAGATCTGAACACCTTTCTCACAATCTTGGGTTTAGGAATGGTTTCCCCAAGAATTGAAAGCTAAGTTCACTATGTCCTTAAGCTTGGCATAGAAATCATTGAACGACTCATCCTCCTCCATCTTGATCTCTTCGAAGCCTGTAGTGAGCCTCTGAAACTTTGAATCGTTGACAGCCTTAGTTCCTTCATAGGTTGTCTGGAGGATGGTCCATGCTTCCTTTGTAGTTTTAGTGGAGGATATCTTCTTGAATTCCTCATTAATGACTGCACTAAACAAAGCATTCAATGCTCTGCTGTTGAAGTTTGCCGCCTTGATCTTGTCATCATCCCAATCGACCAGCGCTTCTTTCGGCTTGGTCCAGCCTATCTCCACAGCTTGCCACACTTTTTCATCTAGAGACTGCAAGAAAGCTCTTATGTGTACTTTCCAGTATGCATAGTTAATGCCATCAAATAAAGGAGGTATAATGAGAGACTGTCCTCTATCCATGACAATAGGGGTCAATGGATCACACAACAAAGGTTAATCCTAATTAAAGTGTGCTTACTCTGATAACACTTGATAGGCCAAAAACGAATTAACCCCTTGTGATGAATTAATTGATTAATTAGCCAAGTTTATTAATTAATCAAATTAACATACAAACGCGTGGTAGCATAAAAAAATCACCAATAAATTAAATTATGCAGTGGAAAATAAATTGACACGGTGATTTGTTTACGAATGGGGAAAACAAACATGACAAAAACCCCACCGAGTGATTTTAAAGTCACCACTCCTGAGAATCCACTATTATCAAAACAAGCGGTTACAAGTAAAGGAATCCCAGTACCTTATACCAACCTATAGTTGAACCCTTACCCTAATACCCAATTGGACTTGTTCTGTAGTGACAATCTCTCTTTATAATGCACAGCTCCTAGTACGTGACTAACCAATTGTGTGGATCCCAGTACGCGACTTCAATCACTAACTAGAGAAAGTTGTTGGCTGCAAAGTTCTTCAATTCATTACACAATGAAGATCGAGAAGTTTCTTGGTTATAAAACCCTACAATGCATAAACACAACAGCTTCTTCACAGGAAAGATGAATTAGGGCAAATTCTATCTCCGGTCACAATTTCCTTGAACAAAACTTTTGCTCAACACTTGTGCAACTTGTTCCACCTTTGACGGCCCTTAAAATAATCATTTTATATGTCTAGGGTTGTGAGAAAAGAAAACCCAAACATATAATCACGGATTGGAGTCAAAACATAACTAAAACTCTGTTTTTCATAAACCTCGACAGATGCCAATCTGTCAAGCTACTGTCAAGCCATGGGCTAGAACAGCTCTTCAAGGCTCAATAGATGGCTAGCTATTAAGCTAGCTGTCAAGCCTTAATGAACAACACTTTCTGCACTTGAATCTTGGACAGACTTGCATGACTTTAATACTTGAACTTGAAACAAGGTTTTTTGAAGCATTAAATACATCCTAGATCTACCCAATTACAAGTAAAGTGCGTTTTATCAAAGGATTAGTGAATTACATAAAATAGTGATATATGTTTCTATCAAGTGAATCACATATGTCTTAACAAAGGGTATTTATAGTAGGGTGTGTATGGAATGCGAAGAGTCAGTTACAACCAAATAGGGTGTTCTAGCGACTCGATCTCACGACTGGAACGAGTCGCGTGTTTGAGTTGCGAGCTAACTGCCTTGCCAGACTGGAGGTTTTATCCTGTAGTGCAACAGCTGGCGTGACCCTTCAGCTCCCCTTACATGCTTCACACGTGTGCCATTCTAACGACTTGCCAGTTGCAAGCCAGTCATGAGATTTAGTCGTGAGGCTCTTCTTGATTGCATACTCTTGAGTTTTTCTTCACACTCTCTCACACACTACCCTTACATGATTCCTACCTAAATACAAGGTTTCTAAATGCTAAATTACAAGCAAATTTGGCATGAAATAAAGCCAACAAAATGATTGAATAAATTCAACCTTACATCCTCTACTCTCACCCTTTCCATTGACATATCCTTGAAAGGTACTTTTTGCCAAATCCTTATCTCACCATACCCATATCAGTGAAGAGGCATTTTGGTGCATATGAAGCAGTTCAGAGATGACCAGTTTACTTGGTTGATGCAATGGGCTTATTGCGGAATCCGGGAAGCTAAAGAAGATAAGGTTAGGCGTAACCTTGTTGGAGTAAGAAGCTTGGAGGGCTTAGGTGCATTGGGTAGATTAGGCTTGGAGAGTCTTCTGCTATTCATGTATCCCAACTTTATTTTTTAGTGGATCATTTTACCGCTCAGAGGGTAGTAGAGAGGTTTTTCGCTGAGGTTTCCAGTTTCCTCTTCGATAACACTTGCTGGTGTTATCTTTGTATTTGCATCTCTTTTCCCTTACTCTTTACCTTTTAATTACTGTTGTGTTTGTGATTAATTATGGTTTAGAGTGTTTTACTTATTTCGTTATAGCTTATATACATCATTCCACACATATATTGTTTGTGTATAAGCTTGTGTTGGTATTGTTAAAATTGGGGATCTAAACATTCATTAGTGTTTTACATACTAATTGAACTTTCAATATATATAGATATTGTCCTACATTTGATTCTAAAATTAATAAATAAAACTATTTGAAAATAAATAATTTAGGACACATGACACAAAATTGGAACTCAAATTTGGAATTTTAATTTGAATTTCTCTCAGTTTCACCTCTTATTATTATATATAAATTGCTTATGATAAAAATTAAGGTACAAATTTCTCTCTTCTATTACTGTAACTATCGATCAGAAGGGGGAACAAAAATAGCTATTAAGTAAGGTGATCATAATACTTCTTTTTTATTTATCCTTGGTACTGTTCTGTAAGTAATGGAAGCTCAAAAGACTTTGGCAACAGGATAAGATTGTGGTCCAAAATGGAGAGCTAATAAAAATTATTGTGGTCGCTATTAAAAACACAAGTTGCTTTTGTTGGATGCGAGGACGAAGACTCCCTATGTACTCCCTAGTATGCTAACTGTGAAGTGGGAATTTTATAATTAGTACCTTTGGAAACTTGGTAGACAAGGATTCAAGACTTGGGTGACTGCTCCATCTAGAGTTGTACGGGCGGCTCTAGGATTTTTGTTCAAGGAGTTAATAAGAAACGTAAATTATATAAAATTTAAAATAAAAGAGATTTGAATGTATCAATATCACAACCATGCTTAGAAGATTGTTCACATCAACATGACCATGCTTAGAAGATGAATCTTGGATAGAAAATGAATCTTGCAGCCTATGAGATTTCCTTATTACAAATTTATCTATAGTACTAGCAAAAGAACAAAAAATAAACTATAAGTTTATTTGACTTATTAATTTCTAATACAATAAATATATTAATTATTGTTGTTAAGTGATTTTTTTGTTATTCTTTAATTTATAAGTTTAGAATTCTTTAAATATTTTATATTTTTATTGTCTTTAGTATAAATGTATTGACCAAATCACATAGCCAATAACCACTCACAACACACATTCAACAAAAATTAAAAAACTACCCACAAATTACAAATTAGCCAAATAGTCAAAGTGACAAGTAATAAAACTTTATATCAAATCAATAAAACACTCACAGCAACTCTGCAACATGCCAACACCTAACAGTAAAGAAACACAAACTCAAGTATTCAACAACAATAAAACACTATAAAGTAATAAAAGTAATAAGTCCTATAAGTCTATAACCCACTAACCCCACAGGCCCACACATAGTCACACACACGGTCAAATTTTAGAGACTCAAAACTCAAGTTGAGTTCCTCAACAACAAATATCAGAAGTTCAGAACACAGTTTTTAACGCCATAGCTCCCGCACACAGTTCAAGATTCAAAAACTCAACAACAAAAAATCAAAAGATAACACTGCATAGGGGCGGCGATACAAAACCCTATAAACACACTCACACAAGTGGCGACGGCAGATTAATTAAGGACAGTCAGGCAGCGGTAGATTTGGTGTGTGTGAAGTAGAGGCAACCTTTTTGGAGGTCAGGCAGCTATTTTATTTGACCCTTTTTTTAATTTATGAATTTTCAAATTTTGACTTATGGGTTTTTTATTTCTAAGATTAAAGACCAATTTTTTTTTTTTTTCTAGAGTTTAAGTTGGACTTTAAAAAATAAAGGGGTCAGGTTGATGGTGGGGTGCAAATCTGTATTGCAGGGGGTTCAAAACAATTTTTTTTAAAAAAAATATTATATATATATATATATATAATTTTCAGGTCAGGTTTGAACCCTGACTATAGCGTACCGCCGCCCCTGGACTTGTAATAATAATAATAATAATAATAATAATAAAAAGCCCTAAGCTGGCGAAATTTCTAAATAAATGTAGCTCAGGGTTACTCTTTCTTGAGCAAGCATTATTCTCAAACTATTCATAAAAGGTTTCACAAAGAGAAAAATGATGATGATGGGGGAAACATGGTCTCTAGTTGGCACATCGATTGCTACCACTATGTTTTTTTGGACAATGTTTGACAACTATTTCCCTGATCATCTTCGTAGCTCTATCCTTAGTTATGGTATGAAATTGGTGAGTTTCGTGTACCCCTATATCAATATTACGTTTGTAAGGTTGAATTTATTCAACCATCTAATTGGCTTTATTCCGTGCCAAATTTGCTTGTAATTCAGCATTTAGTAACCCTGTATTTAGGTGGGTTTGTTGTAAGGGTAGTGAGTGAGATAGTGTGAAGATTGCTCAAGAGTGTGCAAGAAAACAGAGTGTCGCGGCTGGGACTCGCGACTGGTCTCGCGGCTTCAACCCGCCAGAAGATGCACACGTGCCAAGCATGCTGGAAGATGAACAGTCATGCTAGCTGGAGCACTACAGGACAAAACAGGACAACTGGCCATACGGTTAACTCGCGACTGGAACTCGCGACTTAGTCAAGCCGCGAGGTCAAGCCGCGAGCCACCCCTGTTTTGGTAAAACCTGACGTTTCGCATTCCACTCCTCTCCAGTATAAATACCCTTTTAACCCACGTTTGAAAGAGAGCTTCCAGAGAGAATTTTGAGAGAGAAACCCTAAAGAAAAACCAGATTGTTTCACCCACAATCTCTACCTTAGAGTCTCATCAAAATCCCTCACTCTCTTCCTCTCCATTGTCAAATCCTTGAGAGGCCATTATACCAAACCTGGTTCTCACCATTATCATCTCTGTGAGACAGACGTTTGGAGTTCTGGGAAGCAGTTAGGAAGGAGCCAATATTCATTGGTGGATGCTACGGTGTAGTAGCGGAATCCGGAAAGCTAGAGAAGAAAAAGGTTCGGCGCAACCTCGTTGGAGCAAGAAGCTTGGAGGGCTTAGGTGCATTGGGTAGATTAGGCTTGGAGGGTCTACTGCTGTCCTTGTATCCCAACTGTATTTTCTAGTGGATTGATTACCGCTTGGAGGGCGGCGGAGAGGTTTTTCGCCGAGGTCTTCGGTTTCCTCTTCGATAACATATCTGGTGTTATCGCTGTGTTTGCATCTTCCTTCCTCTCTATCTCTGCCTTTACATTATCTGCTGTGGTTTATTTTGTTGTGGCTTAGATAGTTGTTTAATCAATACCATGTTATAGCATATGTTAAGTTTCCGCACACTATTGTTTAACATATTGCGTGTGTTGATTAAATTGGTTTTTGGGGGTCTAAACGTTCAAAAGTGTTTTTGTACACGTTTTTGAACTTTCATTTGGTATCAGAGCGGGTACACAGCTGTTTGGTGTCATTACCATTTGTGTGATCCTAGACCCCGGTGTTGTGGTTGCTGTTCTTGTTTATACCATGTTGAATTGTAGCTCAAGTGTTTGTGAAAATGTCTCTATGCACATGACTGAAAGGTGTCTTACTGATGACCTTGTAGAGTTATTAAACACTAAGAAACATGCTAGAGTTTTTGTTCACATGCTGAAATTTCTTGAGAATCAGAATCTTGTCTTACACAGTAGCATATCTGAATCAAAATCATTGATTAAGAAATATAAAAGAAAGAATAGAATTTTGTGTGAAATGATTGAGAATCTGAAAATGAAAAATCAATCTGAAAGTAGCATGAAACCTGATGATGAGTTTGTGTTTGAAGGTCAAGAGTGTCTGTCACATGTGAACATTTTTGTGCATACCTCTTTAAAGGTGTTTAATGCTTGTCTGTGGTATCTTGATAGTGGGTGCTCTCGCCATATGACAGGGGATAAGTCACTGTTTAAGTCACTCAAAGAAAAGGTGGGTGACTATGTGACCTTTGGGGATGGAAGCCATGCTCAAGTCCTAGGCAAAGGAATCATTGAGATACCCGGTTTGCCTCTGTTGAAAGATGTGCTGTTCATAAAGGGGCTGAAGGCAAATTTGCTGAGCATCACTCAAATTTGTGATGACAACTTTCTGGTACAATTCTCCAAGAAAGGATGTTTGATCATCAATAAAGAGGGGATTCAGGTTTTGGAAGGAAATCGGACTACGGATAATTGTTATGGAATAGTTCCCACGGCACCAATATCATGTAGAAGTGCTCGGGTCGATATGTTGGAGCTGTGGCATCACAGATTTGGGCATGCCAACTTCAAACAAGTTGCCAAAGTCTCCAAACTTGAAGCAGTTGAGGGACTTCCTAAGTTTGGAAAAGTAGAGAAGACCATTTGTGGTGCATGTCAAATGGGGAAGCAAACCAAGGCAAGCCATCACAAGGTAAATGTGATAGCCACCTCTCGTTGCTTGGAGCTACTTCATGTTGATCTGATGGGGCCCACCAGAACTGAAAGCCTAGGGGGAAAAAGATATATCATGGTCATTGTGGACGACTACTCAAGATACACTTGGGTTGAATTCCTTAGAGAAAAATCAGAAGCTTGTGAGAGGCTAGAGATTCTGTGCAAGAAACTACAAAATGAAAAGGGGATTCCAATAGCCAAGATTAGAAGTGATCATGGGAGAGAATTTGAGAATGCAAGATTCGAATCCTTCTGTGAGAAGAGTGGTATTAAAAGAGAGTTTTCAGCTCCCAAAACTCCACAACAAAATGGAGTGGTAGAGAGAAAAAATCGTGTGATTCAGGAGATGGCAAGAGTCATGTTGCTTAATAAGCAAATACCTCAAAACTTTTGGGGAGAAGCTGTCAACACCTCGTGTCACATTGGCAATAGGATTTTCTTTCGAGCTGGTACAAAGAAGACTGCATATGAGATATGGAATGAGAAGAAGCCTAAAGTGAAGTATTTCCGGGTATTTGGAAGTAAATGTTATATCTTAAATGATCGAGAGAATCTTGGGAAGTTTGATGCAAGAAGTGATGAGGGTACTTTTCTTGGCTACTCTACTACAAGTCGAGCATATAGAGTGTTCAACAAGAGAACAAAGACTGTGATGGAATCCATAAATGTCAAGATTGATGATGCCTTACCTAAGGTGGAAATGATTGATGATGTAGAAGGGCCGAGCACCGAAGAGCCTGATGTTGAGGTAGAAGCTTTGGATATAGAAGGTGAAGAACCTATACCAGAAGTAGAATCGACTCCCATCAACCCAAGAAGGGAAACGAGATCGATGTCTAGAACTTCAAGTCCTCTTACTCCACCAGAAGTTCATCCTCCTATCTCTCGTAGTGATGAAGTTTCCACTTCAAAAAGGCCTTCCTCAAGAATTCTCAAGAATCATCCGGAAAGTAATATCATAGGATCACTTGATGACGGTCTTCGCCTCAGGAAAGGAAATATTCTGCTAGCCAATCATGTAACATATCACTGTTATCTTGCACAGTTTGAACCAAAGAGGGTTGAAGAGGCTCTTCTAGATGAGAATTGGGTTGAATCAATGCATGACGAGCTGAATCAGTTTGTGAGAAATGACGTGTGGGAACTTGCTCCACGGCCTGAGAACGTTCATGTTATAGGCACAAAGTGGATTTTTAAAAACAAAACTGATGAAGATGGGGAGATAATTCGAAACAAGTCTCGATTGGTGGCTCAAGGCTACACACAAGTAGAAGGGGTGGATTTTGATGAATCATTTGCTCCGGTGGCAAGACTCGAATCCATTCGAATCCTCATGTCCATTGCGTGCACCTTGAAGTTCAAACTTTATCAAATGGATGTTAAGTGTGCATTTCTGAATGGATATCTAAATGAAGAGGTTTTTGTTGAGCAACCAAAAGGATTTGAGGATCCTCATTTTCCAGATCATGTATTAAGATTAAAGAAAGCACTATATGGTTTAAAACAAGCGCCTAGAGCCTGGTACGACCGTCTTACACATTATCTTCTAGATAGAGGTTTCAAGAGAGGGTATGCTGATCGAACTCTATTTGTCAAAAATGATGAAGATTATCTCCTTGTGGCACAAGTCTATGTTGATGACATAGTGTTTGGAGCAACTATCGAAGATCGTGCTACTGAATTTTCTGAGGAGATGAAGAAGGAGTTTGAAATGAGCATGGTGGGGGAGCTCACATTCTTTTTGGGTCTTCAAGTCAAACAACAGAAGGAGGGTATATTTGTATCTCAAGAGAAGTATGCCAGAAATATTGTCAAGAAGTTTGGCCTAGACTCCAAAAAACATGCCTCCACTCCCATGAGCTCTGCCACTAAACTGAATGTGGATTCATCAGGAGTTGAAGTAAGTCCCACGTTGTATAGGAGCATCATTGGAAGTTTGCTCTATCTTACAGCAAGTAGACCGGACATTGCTTTCAGTGTGGGCGTTTGTGCCAGGTACCAAGCTAATCCGAAGGAATCTCATCTGACTGCTGCTAAGCGAATCATTCGATATGTGAGTGGTACTGCAAACTATGGTCTGTGGTATTCAAAAGACTCAAATGCGTGTCTTGCTGGGTATTCGGATGCTGACTGGGCTGGAAGTGTAGACGATCGGAAAAGCACTTCAGGTGGCTGTTTTTATCTTGGTAACAATCTTGTTTCGTGGATGAGCAAGAAGCAGAATTCAGTGTCTCTATCTACTGCAGAAGCAGAGTACATCGCTGCTGGAAGTTGCTGCACTCAGCTTCTTTGGATGAAGAAATTACTTCATGACTATGGAATTCCTCAAGAAACGATGTGTGTCTTCTGTGACAACACCAGTGCCATCAATCTTTCCAAAAATCCTGTTCAGCATTCAAAATCCAAACACATAGAGATACGTTACCATTTCATTCGGGATTTGGTAGAGGAAAGAGTTGTGTGTCTTGAGTTCATACACACTGACAATCAAAAGGCGGATATCTTCACCAAGCCTCTCGATGGTCCACGGTTTGAATCCCTCCGTAAGACCATTGGTGTCGGTACAATTCCTTGACTCTCTTGTGTGTTGTGTGCTTCACTGTTTATATATCTGTCTGTGTTGGAGCACACATTTTTTTTGCAACTTGTTTCTTGCTTGCTTGTTCTTTTGTGTTTGCTGCTGGTTTTGTTTGTGTCTGATTCATTCTTTTTGTTTCTTGAGTCAAAAATCCAAAAATCACATAAAGAATTTGAAAATCAAAACACTTGATTGACTTTGTTGAGTTTTTTTTTTTTGTCTTAAAACTCGTTTTGCCTTGTACCTTTGTGCTAATGGCTTTGTGCATTGTCGAGCATTGCTTGTTTTCATGCACTCATATCACTTTGGGAAAAATCTTGAAATCTATGTGATTGTTGTAAATAGATCTTCAAACTTGTCATGAATGATTAGTAAATGGTTATGTTGATCTTGAAACTTGCATAGACTTGTGTCTATATCTCTTCCCATGTTTTATTTTTTTTGCTAAAAAGAGCTCCCTAAATGTAAATCTCCAAATGACAAGAGATATTGAGCTGCAAAAGCCTGTCGCACATTCTAGTATTTGACTAGGAAAAAGGGTAAGCGACTTTATATTTAAAGTGAAATTTCTTTCAAAAAGGGCCAAAGGCCTATTCTTCTAAGAAAAATGTTATATATCCCTCTCACAATGAGAGATGATTGCCTCAAAAGATCAAATGTTATGGCTGAAAGTGGAGTCAAATGAAAGGCTCCAAGTTATGTTATCAAGTTGTGTGGGAAGTCATATATTCATATTTCTATAATTGAGATTGGTCACATGATCTAGTGCTAATTGTGTATGCCTTGGTTGAATTGATCATTGAAGCTTCACATTAGACAAAGGACTATTTCATTGTTGTTATCCACACACAACACACAAGTTTATGTTTGATAAATGCCATATTCATTTGTGTGATTGTACTTGATAAAATGTGTTTTCACATACTCAATCTTTGTTAATTCAAGCACAAAAAGATTTTTGAGTGTTTTAGGTGTTTTTGGAAAGTGTTTTGCTGAAAAATCTGAAAATTTCAAAAATACAGTTTTGCCCTGTTTTGGCGGCTCAGTCGCGGGTGTGTCAAGTCGCGTGTTTCAGTCGCATCTTCGCTGGTCAGTTTTGGCGACTTGTTCGCGAGTGGAAGGTCCAGTCGCGAGATTCACTCAGAGATTTTCGCGGCTCAGCTCGCGACTCACTCGCGGGTAGACCTTCCAGTCGCGAAAAACACTTAGAAAAATTTTTCACAATTTTCATCTTGAGTGCTTTGGCGGCTTGAGCTGGCGACTGTGTGGCGACTTGACCCAGTCGCGAAAATCGCGTGTTTTGGTCATACAGGGGCAGTTTTTAAAATGTTCTGTTTTTCCCTCGATCTTTTTGTGACTGTTCATTGTCTTCTTCTTCTGCACTTTCCCTTTCTCACCGTGCCTTCATTGTCGATCTCCATTGTTTGCTTCTTCTCCGCTAAAAATCGTCGACTCACAGGTATGGTTCCTTGTCTTGCACTCTAATTGTCCTGTTGTTATGTTTTTCCCTCTGGATTATTCACTTCTGAATGTGGGTTTTGTGTTGGGCTTTGATGTCATCGTTGTCCTTTCTTAGCTTATGATAACCTGTGCTTCTGGTTTTAAGCTCATTTATTTTGTTGGCTGTGTTCTTCATCATATGCTTAGCTAGGGTTAGCTAATTTTTGTCTGATCTGTTGTTGCTATCATATTTCCCTTTGATCTTGTGTGGTATCTTGTTAATGTGGTGTTGATTTTCGTCCCTTTACAGCTGTTTTTGTAGGCATATTTGATCTCTCTACTGTGTAGTTCTAAGTTGGGCCTTTGGTGTCCCTAATTTTTTTTCTGACCATACTCATCCAGCTGTTAGGGTTTCTCCATTGTTCCTACATTTTCACTAACCCTCTGCTGATATAGTCTGTTGGATTGTGTTTTTGTCATTTCTCTTGTTTATAATACAGACTGGTCATGTCTCCATTCAAAAAGGCTGCTGTGAAAAAAGGTTCTTCCAAAGGGAAGGAACCTGTAATTGATGTTGATGAAGACACACCTCTCCCGAAAGTGACTCGCTCTTCATCACAGCGATTCGATCCCAATAAGTTCAGATCCTATTCAGCATATCAGTCATATGAGAACTTCTTTCTTCATGCCACACCACTACTAGAGAGAGCAGTGGATTTGCCTTCACTTCATAACACTGACATCCCGATATGCTTTGCTCACAAGGATTGGAATTACCTTCTCTCGGATCCGGATATCGTGTATGACGAGTTGGTTAAAGAATTTTATGCTAATGCAATTGTGGAGGGAGATGAACTTAAGTGCTGGGTTCGGCAAAAGAGCTTTTCTGTCTCTCCTACATACCTGGCCGAAATTCTTCACATTAATAGACCAATTTTTCGTCAATCACCGGTCTATGACGATCTATGTCCTAGAAACTTCTGCATCTCACAGTGACTCTCAGTTCAGCAATCTCTCCCTCGATGAGAAACTTGATCGCATTGTTTCCTCTGTCCACGAGGTGAATACAAAGATGTCTGGACTCACAGCTTCTCTACACCATCAAAGCAACCGATGGGACATGAAGTTTACTTCTCTTCAGACTCAGTTGGATCAGATTCCGAGAAAACTAGAAGAGGATGACTAGCCTATTCCATGACAAAAAGGGGGAGTGATAGGCATAATCAGAGGGGGAGGATATTACCCTAAGGGGGAGTGTCACTATCTAAGGGGGAGTGTCTTTATTTTTTGTTTCCTTCTTCTCTTTAAGTTGATATACTATGTTTTGTAAAACTGTTATTCTGGTATTTGTTAGTTTGTACCCATATGCTTTTGTAAGCTTTGAGGGTTTATGTTTTATGCATAAGTTTGTAGGCCATGTGGTTTGTACCATGCTTAAGTGCAGCCTTTATGCTATGTGAAATCAGTATTTTAAATCCAAATGTTCTGCATTGTGGTTTATGTACTGTCACTCTTGTGCCCTTGTAGGATTGTTCCTAGATGCATATGCCTTGTGTGCTATGCATTGGTTGAGTGTTGTACATACAAGTGTCTTGCCTTGTGCTTGTTAACTTGTATGTCCTTGTGATCATTCCAAGTGTGAATGAACACTGTGATCACTACCTTGTGGTGTTCACCTGGTTGATCAAGCCATGGTTTGTTTATTAACTCCATCTTATGCTTGATCTCCTATTGCCTGTTTCATATGCATTTATAATTTTCTGCTTACAATGATCATGGTGTATTGTTGTGTTTCAGGAGTTTATGTTCATATGATTCAAGTGCTTCACAGCTTCTAGAATTAGGTGTGAGTGAGTTTTGATCAACTGTTCCCAACTCACATGTTAAGTCTAGAGTCTGTTTTAGGGTTTTGTCACGGAATAGCCAAAGGGGGAGATTGTAAGGTTGAATTTATTCAACCATCTAATTGGCTTTATTCCGTGCCAAATTTGCTTGTAATTCAGCATTTAGTAACCCTGTATTTAGGTGGGTTTGTTGTAAGGGTAGTGAGTGAGATAGTGTGAAGATTGCTCAAGAGTGTGCAAGAAAACAGAGTGTCGCGGCTGGGACTCGCGACTGGTCTCGCGGCTTCAACCCGCCAGAAGATGCACACGTGCCAAGCATGCTGGAAGATGAACAGTCATGCTAGCTGGAGCACTACAGGACAAAACAGGACAACTGGCCATACGGTTAACTCGCGACTGGAACTCGCGACTTAGTCAAGCCGCGAGGTCAAGCCGCGAGCCACCCCTGTTTTGGTAAAACCTGACGTTTCGCATTCCACTCCTCTCCAGTATAAATACCCTTTTAACCCACGTTTGAAAGAGAGCTTCCAGAGAGAATTTTGAGAGAGAAACCCTAAAGAAAAACCAGATTGTTTCACCCACAATCTCTACCTTAGAGTCTCATCAAAATCCCTCACTCTCTTCCTCTCCATTGTCAAATCCTTGAGAGGCCATTATACCAAACCTGGTTCTCACCATTATCATCTCTGTGAGACAGACGTTTGGAGTTCTGGGAAGCAGTTAGGAAGGAGCCAATATTCATTGGTGGATGCTACGGTGTAGTAGCGGAATCCGGAAAGCTAGAGAAGAAAAAGGTTCGGCGCAACCTCGTTGGAGCAAGAAGCTTGGAGGGCTTAGGTGCATTGGGTAGATTAGGCTTGGAGGGTCTACTGCTGTCCTTGTATCCCAACTGTATTTTCTAGTGGATTGATTACCGCTTGGAGGGCGGCGGAGAGGTTTTTCGCCGAGGTCTTCGGTTTCCTCTTCGATAACATATCTGGTGTTATCGCTGTGTTTGCATCTTCCTTCCTCTCTATCTCTGCCTTTACATTATCTGCTGTGGTTTATTTTGTTGTGGCTTAGATAGTTGTTTAATCAATACCATGTTATAGCATATGTTAAGTTTCCGCACACTATTGTTTAACATATTGCGTGTGTTGATTAAATTGGTTTTTGGGGGTCTAAACGTTCAAAAGTGTTTTTGTACACATTTTTGAACTTTCAACGTTCAATGAATTCATTGGCGAAGACAGTGACGAGTACATGGATCTCAAGCGTAGTGATGCCTATGCTGCTATTGAAACATACCTCAGTGGAAAGTCCTCGAAGCAAGCTAGAAATCTTAAAGCAGTAGTTGTCAAAGACAGTAGTCAACCTGTACAACTGAGCATGGGCGAGAACGAAGGGGTTACTGATGAATTTGAAGGGGTCAGGTTTTTCTGGGCTGTCAAGAAAAACACCCGAAGAACACAGTCAATTTCTATCTACCCGGAGATTGACGAGAAGAGGTATTACAAGCTCACTTTCCATAAGTCTCACCGAGATTTTGTCTGTGGGACTTACATCAATCATGTAATGCAACAAGGAAAGGCAATAACGGTGAGCAAGCGACAAAGGAAGCTGCACACTAACAATCCTAGCAAGAATTGGGAAAGGTACAGAGCACAGAAATGGAGCCATGCGACTTTTGAGCACCCAGCAACTTTTGACACTTTGGCCATGGAGTCAAAGAAAAAGGAGGAAATCATCAATGACCTTATTAAGTTCAGCCAGGGAAAAGAGTATTATGCTAAGATTGGCAAGGCCTGGAAGCGTGGCTATCTTCTTTATGGTCCTCCTGGAACTGGTAAGTCTAGCATGATTGCTGCCATGGCAAACCACTTGGAGTACGATATCTATGATCTTGAATTGACAACGGTTAAGGACAACACAGAGCTGAGGAGGCTCTTAATTGAAACCACAGGTAAGTCGATCATTGTGATAGAAGATATTGATTGCTCACTTGATCTTACGGGTCAGCGAAAGAAGGAAAAAAAGAAAGCGAATGATGAAGAAGCCAAGGATCCTATTAGTAAAATGACCAAAGGTGAAGAGGATAGCAATAGTAAGGTCACTCTCTCTGGGTTGTTGAATTTTATAGATGGGCTTTGGTCGGCTATTGGAGGAGAGAGGATCATTGTTTTCACAACTAATTATGTGGAAAAGCTTGATGCGGCTCTTATTAGGAGGGGACGTATGGACAAGCACATAGAATTGTCTTATTGTGGCTTTGAAGCATTCAAGGTTCTTGCCAAAAATTACTTGGATGTTGACTCACACCCTTTGTTTGCGACTATTGGCCACTTGTTGGAGGAAACCAATATTACCCCTGCTGATGTTGCTGAGAATTTGATGCCTAAGTCTATGAATGAAGATGCTGAGACATGTTTGAAGAAATTGATTGAAGCTCTTGAGACGGCCAAGGAGGAAGCAAAAAAGAAGGCTGAGGAGGAGGCACTGTTGAAGGCAGAGAAAGAAGAGAAAGAGAAGCAAGAAGATGTGAAAGTTGATGGGTGTTTAGCTAAGGTGAAAGAGAAATGCGTTGGAGTACTTGTGAAAGATGACGAGGCCTTAGCTAAAGAGGTGAAAGATAATGGTGTCACCACTTGAAGAAATTAGGATACAGGGACTGAAGTGAAGAACAGGTTTAATGGTACATGCTCTGCATGATGTATAATAAAAAATAGGTCCAAGTTTGATCTTTATGTAGTAGGTATTTGTGTACGCAATAGGTTCATATAAAAAAATATATATAGTTGTGTAATAGTATTGTTGTGGTCAGAAATGACTCAGATAGTAGGTTGAATAGACGTATGTATCTCAGTTAATTTGTTTAATAAGAACCACTATATGTTAACTTGTTCTTTCTTTCTTCTTTTAGCCACAATATATAATACAATCATCTTCTAAATCTTTCCTTTGGCATCTTAATAGCATGGCTATATATTTTGGTCCTTATTTTTTTAAGAGAAAAGAGACTATCACCAAGATTTCTTGTCGAGCGTGGGAGTTGATTTACCCATTAATATTGTAATTATTGTTTGAATTAGAAAGAATGATATTTTGAAAAGTATAATAACAATAAAATAAACTAGTCGCTAACCCGTGCGATGCACGGGATAGTTAACTAGAAATTAAATATATTTATTTTGTTCAAGGTATTGACTTGAAAATATATGAAAATAAAAACAATTTATTCAAAATAAAAGTTCACATAAAAATAAAAATAAACACAAAACTTGTAGAAACCTAAAACAACATAATTTCTATGCTTCCAGCCAACAAAAAATTATGTTCCCCACCATTAAAAAATATTCTCAATTTTGCAAATATTCTTAAACCTACCAATTTCATTGAAGAAACCACAGTACACTCTCAATAGTTCCATCACTACAAACAATTCAACAAACTAAGCTATACAAACTTGGAAGAAGAAGAAGATGTGGAAACTCTGCACACACACACACACACACACACACAAACAACCTTAAATTAAGACAAAAGAGAAAGAGGAAAGGAAGCGTTGGGGCTCAGGAATTTTGTCAAATACTTTAAGGGTGAAGGGTTGGGATTCTGTTCTCTTTAGCCACACCCTCAAGTGGGGTTGTTCTACCTTGGGGTGTTGGGGCTTCTCTAATTTCAATCAAAATACAGCCATGTATAAGCAAATATTCTCTGAACCAAACTCGAATTTCTCTACAAACTCACCCTAAACTCAAATCAGCTACCAAAAAAAGAAAAAAAAAAATTCGATAGGGGTAGAACCCAACAACAAACCCGGTGGTAGAAACCTAGGTGTCGACAGGGTTGTGGGAGAGAAGAACTGAGGGTGAGAGTGGGGGAGAAACTATTGTGAGTGAGAGATGGGTAGCGTTGACAAATGTAGAGCTAGAGAAAGGTGGTGCTGGAGAAGGCGGAGCCATTGAGTTGTGGGAGAGAAGGACTAATGATGGCCTGCGTTTTGGACTGAAGGTGGAGCCGTTGAGTTGCGTTTTGCGTGTGGGGGAATGGCAGAGTGTGGGTCTGCATTTTGGAGGAAGGAGAAGACAGAGGAAGGAGAAGGCAGAGAGTTGCATGTGGGGGAATGGCAGAGCCATTTATCGGGTTTTAGAAAAGTTTTATTTTGCGTTTATATTTTTATTTTTGGTTTTAGAAAAGTTTTTTTTTTTTTGTGTTTATATTTTTTTTTAATATTGTGCTAACGTGGAAAATTGTGGGAGTTTTAAAGGCTTCAGTTATATATATATATATATATATATTGATAAAGAAAAGAGTGTTAGAGGTCTATTAGCCCAATAACATAGACTTAAGCCTAATTCTTCTATGTGTGCAAGCCAAATCTCTTACTTGTACTAGAAGTGTATTAACCATAGCTAATGTATGGTTAGTATAGGGTTCGTACTACACTCTCATAAAAATGTAGCACCTAAGGGTTTCCTCCATGTATGTAGGTTGTTCTTGTATTCTCTATTTTATGTTTCCACTTCCGCCAATAGCGGCTCTAGGAATTTTTCTTAGGGTGTTCCTTAAGAAGTTCATTTGAAATATTAATAAAATTATTAATTATTTTTGTAGGGTCACAATTTGGGGCCCAAGCCCAACAAGTATGGGGTCTTGGTCCAAGGAGCCCAGAAACAATGAATTTATAGAGAGTGGGCTACAGAACTAGGTCTTGGCGAAGAGGACAGTAGTTAAGGTTGGGCTACACAACAATTAGACACAAATAAATCCTGTTAATGTCCATATATTCTCAATCCGAGGAGATGGGATGATTGTCTGCTGGTTCTTGCTCTAAGTCTCCAGTTATTTTCTGTTCCTCTCTTCTCCTCCCCTTTTTCTTGGTCCCTTTCCTCATGAGGACTCCCTTTCTTATATAGTCTCCTTGAAGCCATCATGGCCTTACACTTGTTGTTTATCTGGACCCTCACTTGAGTGATTGTCCCATCGAACACCTCCTCCATCTTTCTGTGAGTTGTGATAGCTAAGGCAGCACTGTTCACAGGTCTTCTCCACATTAATGCGGCTAGAAAAGTAGCTGTCATGCATTTAATGTGGCAGCGGTAGCCTCTCCTTGGACATCTTACGTTTCCTTCTTTGGCACGGGTCTGTGGGGCTCGTCCTTGTTACTAATGTCTGTTGGGGTGGGTCCTTTTAGTAGGCAAAATGCATGTTTGAGCCATACTCGTCACGTCTGAGGAGACATTTCTCCTCAGACTGCCCTTTAAATGTCTTCAGGCCCACGAGAACTGGGGTGGGAGCCCTTTTGGCACCCACGTCTTTTCCTCGGACATGGTTGATCTTCCCGTATGGGGCCCAAGGCCCATTGTATGATTTTGGGCATTTGCCCCTACAATAGCCCCTCAAAATTCCGGTTTTTCCCTCTTATCTGAGGAGAAAATGTGGGATTTTGATATTTATTGGGTAAATTATCACAATTTCTTGACTCACACGTGTGGGAGTACAGTCTCACATGCCTCATTGTTGCTACTGGCATTTCGTAGCCCATAAGGCGCCATTAATTGCACTCGGCGGCTTTATGTTCCCTCGCATCCAACAATGGGGCGCTTAATCAACGATAGATATTCCTCCAATTCTTTGAGCGGGAGTAATCCCGTTTATTTTCTCCCTGCTATATAAGGCTTCTGAGAGGAATTACTTCCCCTTTTTAGAAAAGACACTCAAGCGTTCCAGAGCACTTCAGCACTTTCTCTCGCAAAACACTTAAAAGTCCATAGCCACTTCTGTGAGGATTTCCGGAAAATCCTTTGAAAGCTCGAGAGGTTTAGAATTTGCGCTTCCCGTAAGTGTTCATTTCCCCATATTCCTTAACTCTCCTTCTTTGTTGTTCTCCTCAGCCTCCTTCCATTAGTGAACCTTTTATGTGCCACCTAAGGTTAGTAGGATGGGTAAGTTTCAGAACCTGGTAGATTCTCCGGCTGGTATGGAAGCTTTTAGGGCCAAATACCGTATCTCGCAAGGAGTGGGTCTAGAATACTGCTCCTTGGACCAAATCTTAACCAAGAGAGAAACGGGGCAGGTCGTCATTCCTATGATTGCTTTCATAGAAGGAGGAATGACGATTCCCATGGGGAGGATAACTAGAGATTACTTGCATGGTCATAGGCTGGCCCCCCACCAGTGCGCTGCTAACAAGTTCCAAATCCTAGGGTGCGTAGATGCTCTAAACGAATAGATGAACCTCAGCCTCTCATGGCACGATGTAGTTCACTTGTACGAGTACCATTGCCTTAATGAGTCGTATTACCTGAAATCCAGGTCCGACGAGGTGAGGCTGATATCCTGCTTTCCCAAGTCCAACAAAGGCTTAAAGGACGACTATTTGATTGTCTCCAAAGCATGGCACGACGGTGGGGCACTCTAGGGTCAAGTCCCCTGGCAGAGATCTTAGTTTTGAGTTTTGCTTTCACTTATTTTGGTCTCGGTTTTGATTATTTGCCTTCTCAGATTGACATAACCCTCCCTTTGGATATTTTGCTGACAAAGTACACACTACTTCGAGGATAAGTTTGGTCAACGTCCAAGCTCTCAACTACCTCCTAAGGTCTAAGATCTTTGTGAGCGAGGAGGGGCAATTGCGTGTCGCTCACCTCATCATGGACTACGAGCCCCTATCTCATGCTTTCGTGGACGTGGGTCAAGCGATAAGGGCTAGGAGTCCCCGATTAGCCCATATTGACGTTTCTAAGCCGGGCTTCCTTGCTCGGAAAGACCTACCACCAGTCCAATCGCCCACTCAGCGCGTTCTCCAAGTGGTAGCCATTCCAGGGGAGGGAATTGACTCCTCGCATTCGTCCCTCGAGGCTAAAATCGACCACTTCCATTTCAACGAGGAGGGCAAGGTGTCAACAAGGCCCGCAGAGCTTTCAGATTTCGGCTCGGATCTTGATCGCTTCTCAGTGGCTCACTCTCCTGGACTGGTAGTTGCTTGAATTGAAACGAGCAAAGAAATTGAAGAGGAGGGAATGGACTTAAAGTTGAGATCTGGTCTGAGGGGGCTTATGTCCAATAGGAACAAGGGGCAATCCTCCAAGGATGCCCCAAAAGAGCAGGCTTCAGCTAAACTTCCTCCTCATCTTCCTCCTTCCACTAATCCCGCGCTACAGCCTATTCCCAACTTAAGGCGGAAAAGGCCAGTGGAAGAACTGGAGGAGCGTGAGGTTGGCCCCTAAAAGGCCAAACAACAGAAAAAAGGCAAGGAGCCCAAAGACAAGAGGACGAAGTCCATCAATAGATGAGAGGAGGTGGCCATTAGGAGGGAGCAACGCACTTAGTCCCCCAGCCTAGAGTTGGACGACGCCCCATCCCATGGGATGCAACCTTTTGGGAGTCCCAGTGAGGGTAGGCATCTTAACTTGCCGAGGCCCTGCAGCAGCCCCTCCTTTTGCCTCGTGACATGGACGGGCTTCGAGTCACCAGGTAACCGGACCTCTTCATGCCATTGAAGAGAGACCTTGCTATGGTAAAATGAAGACTCTCCCTTGTTCAGGTTCCTTATTCCGTGCTCGTCTATCTGTCGTTTTTGTTTTAATGATTCTTTCGTGATCCCTGTGCAGGTCACCCAACAAGTCTTCATGGCCGAGGAGTGGGTGAAGAATTCTCGGGAGGAGGTGAACGCTGAGGTTCAGTCCTGCCTCGCCGCGGAGAAGGCTGTGGGCGCCCTTAAATTGGAAAAAGAGCGCTTAAGCGAGAAGATCAAAGAGGCATTCAAGGCCCGGGATAGTGCTGAGGCGGGCCTTAAGACCACAATGAAGTAGGCCGAGGACATGCGCTAGCAGCTTTACTTATCAGAAATAAACCTTGCGACCGAGAAGCAAATGGTCTCGGATCTTAAGGCGCAGCTGCTACAGGCGAAGGAGGTGGCTCGTTTGGCCAGGGAGGCGGCTGAGGCTACGGTGGCAGCCTTTTATAAGCACGGAGTGGCTGACACTAAAGCCAAGCTGACCGATGAGGTGGCTGTGGTTTGCAGGGACTACGTCACCGAGTCTTGGGGAGTAGCCATGGACCAGGCAGCAATTCCTGCAGACTCCGACCCTAGGAGGATCGAGAATATCTTTTTTCCTAAGGATATTCTTGATATTTCAGGTTCGGATCCTCCTGAGGAGCCCCCTTCTGACTTGATCACTGCTCCCAATTCCATCATACTTGAAAGGAAAGGGGGGAACGAGGAGTCACAGCCACCAGCCAAGGACAAGTCTCTTGAGGACGCCTTCACCATAAGGGACGTTGTCACGCAAGCCAAGGATGCCAGACCCAAACCTACAGCAGGAGATGATCGTCCCGAGGCTGAGGGCGCTACAAAGAGTTCAACCCAGGATAAAGTCTAGGACATTAGTGTAGGGTTTCTCTTGTAGTTGTTTTGTTTTGTTTTCCATTTCTTTAGCTTTTGTTAATGTTTGTAAGATGACACATTTTGGAGCTTAATGAATGATATAATTACTTCTTTGAACTTTATCTTATTACTTCAACTTTTGTCTTCATTGCAAATGAATTTCGACTGTGTTACTAGATTTCTGATGATAATCCATTATTCGTAGTTTAAGTAGTACGGCTAAGTATGAATAAGAGAATAAGACTCTTCCCCCATTATTTTCCTTCCTTTTGAGTGACTAATTTCCCCCAAGCCTGTGGTCCGAAGAGCCACATAAGGCCGGTGCTCTGTTTGTCAATTAGATAAAACTGCATATTGGTTAATTTCCCCCAAGTCTGTGGTCCGAAGAACCACGCATGGCCTGGGTTCTGTCTAACACTTAGATTAAACTGCATAGTGGTTAATTTCCCCCAAGTCTGTGGTCTGAGGAGCCACGCAGGACTAGAGTTCTGTTTAACACTTAGATAAAAATGCATAATGATTAATTTCCCTCAAGCCTGTGGTCCAAGGAGCCACGTAGGACCTAGGTTCTGTTTAACACTTAGATAAAACTGTATAGTGGTTAATTTCTCCCAAGCCTGTGGTCCGAGGAGCCACGCAGGACCTAAGTTCTGTTTAACACTTGGACAAAAATACACATTTATTAATTTCCCCTAAGCCTGTGGTCCGAGGGGTCACACAAGACTTGGGTTCTGTTTAATACTTGGATAAAAATGCACAGTTATTAATTTTCTCTAAGCTTGTGGTCCGAGGAGCCACACAGGACTTGGATTCTATTTAATACATGGATAAAAATGCACAGTTATTAATTTCCCCCAAGCCTGTGGTTCGAGAAGTTACGTAGAACTTGGGTTCTGGTTATTTCTTGGATAAAAATACACAGTGGGTAACACCAAGAGTACAAACTTTCATTAATAATAATATCTTTTCAGGTTATTTACATTCCAGAGACGTGGCACTACATGCTCATCCAAATCTTCTAAAAAGTAGGCCCCTATGCCGGCCACCGAAGTGATACGATATGGCCCTTCCCAATTTGGTCCGAGTTTTCCCCACGCGGGATTTTTTGCAGTGTCCAAAACTTTTCTTAATACCAGATCCCCAGGTGCTAGTGGCCTTAGTTTTACCTTGGCGTCATAACCTTGCTTGAGTTTGTGTTGGTAGTAGGCAAGTTGGACCATTGCTCTTTCCCTTCTTTCCTCGATAAGGTCTAAGCTTTTTTTCAGTAGCTCATTGTTGCCATTAGGACAAAATGAGCTGGTCTTCAGTGTTGGGAAGTTGGTTTCTAGAGGAATGACGGCCTCAACTCCAAAGGTCATCGAAAAGAGGGTCTCCCCTGTCGATCTGCATGGCGTGGTTCGATACGTCCACAGGACATGGGGCAGCTCTTCCACCCATCTCCCTTTTGCGTCATCTAACCTCTTCTTCATCCCATTTACTATGACCTTGTTGACGGCCTTGGCTTACCCATTCCCTTGAGGGTAAACCGGTGTGGAGTATCTATTCGCAATTCCTAACTTGCTGCAGTACCTTCTGAAAGCCTTACTACCGAACTGGAGACCATTATCCGAGATTAGGGTGTGAGGGACTCCGAACCTGGTGATGATATTTCTCCAAATAAACTTCTTGGCATCTACATCTCTAATGTTTGCCAGTGGTTCGGCTTCGACCCATTTAGTGAAATAATCAGTGCCGACGAGAAGATACCTCTTGTTCCCCACTGCTTTAGGAAACGGCCCTAGGATATCCAAGCCCTACTGGGCGAACGGCCAAGGGCTGGATAGCGGATTGAAGGTCCCGCCCGATTGATGTATATTTGGGGCGAGCCTCTGGCATTGGTCACACTTCTTCACGTATTTGTGTGCCTCTTTTTGCATGCTCAGCCACCAGTAACCTTGGGTTATGGCTCTATGGGACAAGGACATGCCCCTTGTATGGCTCCCACAAATTCCTTCATGCAATTCCTCTAGGATAAGCTCCGTGGCGTTAGGGTGTACGCATAGCAAGTACGGTCCTGAAAATGAGCGCTTATACAGTTTCAAGTCCTCGAACAGCCAGAATCGAGAAGTCTTTCTTATAATCTTGTCGACCTCGCTCTTCTCTTTAGGTAAGACGTCCTCCTTTAAAAACAGTATTAAAGGGTCCATCCAGCTAGGCCTCGCCCTGACGCTATGGACATGCATCAACTCGGCCTTTACCACCAAGGGCCTGTGCAAATCTTCCACCAGTATAACCCGAGGTAAACATTTAGCCGAGGAGGTAGCCAACGTGGCAAGAGAATCAGCATGGGTGTTTCCGCTTTTGGATACGTGCAGAAGGCTAAAAGTGTTAAAACACGACCGCGAGCGTTTAGCTTGGACCAGGTACTCTTGCATTCTTTCATCCCTTGCCTCCAATTCACCATTTACTTGACCTACAACAAGTCTTGAGTTTGAGAACATGTTTATGGATTTCCCACCCAACTTCTACACCATAGACATCCTTTCCAACAGGACTTCATATTCTGCCTCGTTATTGGTGGCCGAAAAACCTAACATTAGTGATTTTTCAATGGTAATTCCCTCGGGAGAAACCAAGACGAGTCCCACCCCAGAGCCCCTTTGATTCGCTGCACCGTCGACGTATGCCTTCCAACAAATGGACCCCTGTGGAGAGACTGTACCAACCAATTTTTCATCCATGCTTGGCATTCCTCCCCCTTCTTCTGGTGAGGACTCAGCAAACTCAGCCACCAGATCCACAAAGATTTGGCCCTTCACGGCATTGCGAGGCATGTACTTGATGTCGAAGGCACCAATAATGGTACCCCACTTAGTAATTCTCCCTGTGTAATAGGCACTTCGGAGTATAGACCTGAGCGGGAGTTGGGTTAAAACGACAACTGTGTGTGCCTGAAAATAGTGGAGGAGTTTCTGCGTAGCCTGAACGATCGCTAGGATGGCCTTTTCCAGGGGGAGGTAATGGATTTCAGCCTCATGCAATGACTTGCTCACGTAATAAACAAGCCGTTGTACGCCGTTGTCCATTCGGATCAGTAGCAAACTTACTGTGTGGGGGGCCACGGCGATGTAGGCGAATAAAACCTCGTCGGCTTCAGGACTAGGCATGACTGGCGGCCGAGACAGGTACTCTTTGAGCTATTGGAAGGCCAAGGCGCATTCTTCAGTCCACTCGAAACCTTTCCACTTGTTTAACAAGAGAAAGAAAGGCCTACACCTATCCGCCGAATGTGAGATGAAACGGTTCAAAGCAGCAATCATGCCAGTGAGCTTTTGGACCTCCTTGGGGTTTCGAGGAGGTTGCATGCTGTGGATAGCTCTAATTTGGTCGGGGTTGACTTCGATACCCTTGTGGGTCACCATATAGCACAAGAACTTTCCTGACCCCACTTCGAATGAACATTTAGACGTATTCAGGCACAACTTGTGTCTCCTCAGGACTTCAAAGATGTCCTCGAGGTCCCTCACCTTGGACACCAGTTTACTCTTTACTACCATGTCATCTATATAGACTTCGATACTCTGACCCATTTGCAGCTCAAACATCCTGGTCATCATCCTCTGGTAGGTGGAGCCGGCATTTTTCAAACCGAAAGGCATCACTTTATAGTGGCAGTTTCCGATGGGAGTGACAAAAGTTGTCTTTTCTTGGTTATCTATAGCCAGGGGTATTTGATGATACCCTTGAAAGGCGTCTAAAAAGCTCATTCGATGATGTCCCATGGTTGAGTCCACTAGCCGATCTATCCGAGGCATGGGGAAGGGGTCTTTCGAACAGGCTTTATTTAGGTCTGTGAAGTCCACACAGACTCGCCATTTCCCACTCTTCTTCTTTACCACGACTGTATTGGCCAGCCACTCAGGGTAGAAGACCTTTTTGATAGCCCCTGCCCTTTTATGTTTCATCACCTCCTTCTTGACCGCATTAGCATGCTTTTCCGACGAGCGCCGAGAGGGTTGTTTCTTGGGCGTAACAGCCGGGTTAACATTAAGATGGTGGCATATGAAGTTCGGGTCGACCCCCGGGGCCTCGTAGGCGTCCCATGCAAACACATCCACATTTTCCCTAAGGAAATCAATTATCTCCTCTTTCTCTTGGGGTGGTAGCTCTGAGCCGACCTAAAAGAATCTCTCTGGATCAATGCCCACTAGAACTTTTTCCAAATCCTCACAACTTGCCTTCTCGGCTGATCCCCCACCAATCTTGGCTAGGGTCGCTAACTGCTATAAGCGATTCTCGGTAAGGGTTGGGGGCTCAGCACTTGGCCTTCGTGAGACGGTGGATACCATGCATTGTCGATCCATGGCTTAATCTCCTATTATTTCTTTGACTCGACCCTCCGACGAGTACTTCACCCTTTGGTGCAAGGTTGAGGAAATAGTCCCTAGGGCATGAAGCCAAGGTCTAGCCACAATGGCGGTGTAGGGCAAATATGCATCCACCACTATGAAATCCACCTCCACTATGTTCGAGCCAATTTGTATGGGAAGTCTAATCTGGCCTCTCGGAATAACAGTTTTCCCTTCGAAACTTACTAAAGGGGAGTCGTATGCCATCAGGTCTTCGGGCCTCAGTTTCAGCCCCTTGAATAGGTCGGGGTACATCACCTCCATAGCATTGCCTTGATCGACTAACACCCTCTTGACGTCATATCCCCCAATCCTGAGGGTGACGACTAGAGCATCGTTATGGGGTTGAATAGTTCCAATTTTATCCTCATCTGAGAATCCTAGCAAGGGTGAAGCCATCCCTTTGGCTCTCTTCGACTCACGGCCATCATTCTCAGCGGGAAGTCGGGCCACTGACATTACCCTGGAATGATGCAAGAGGTGACTTAGCTTTCCTTCTCGGACCAACTGATCCAAGTGGTTTTTCAGGTTCCTGCATTCATCAGTGGTGTGCCCCGGTTCTTGGTGGTATTGACAGTATAGGTTCTGGTTGCATTTTGTGGGGTCGCCTACCATCCTATTTGGCCATTTGAAAAACGGCTTGTCCTTGACTTTCTCCAAGATCTGATGTAATGGATCTCGGAACACAACGTGGACTGCCTGCGCCCCCGCGGATCTAGGTTGCTCCGTGTAGTCTCTTCTTGGCCGATTGTTACTGCTAAATCAATCCAACCTGAAGTCCCTCCTCTCTTAAGGGACAACCTTCGCTTTACCCTTACCCGCCTACTGGTCCTCTTCAATCCTCTTGTACTTGTCGATTCGGTCCATGAGCTAGCGTAGGCTAGTGACCGGTTTCCTGATCCAGGATTTCCTTAAACCATGCTCGGTCGACAGGCCTCTTTTGAAGGTGCTAATGGCAACATCATCATAATTGCCCTCTATCTCGTTAAACATATCCCAGTACCTATCCGAGTAAGCTTTCAGGGTCTCTCCTTCTCGCATGGATAAGGACAGGAGGGAATCCAAGGGCCGAGGAACCCTACTGCTCATGATGAAGCGAGAGCCGAAAGCCTGTGTTAGCTGCTTAAAGGAATTTATGGAGTTCGGCTTAAGGCCGTCAAACCATCTCATTGCCATGGGTCCTAAACTAGATGGGAACACTTTACACATCAAAGCCTCGTCTTTGGAATGGATGGCCATCCTTTGGTTGAACTGACTTACGTGATCTACGGGGGTCCGTCCGACCATTATATATGGCGAAAATGGGTTGGTAGAACCGCCGAGGAAGTTCAGCCCCCTTTATCTTGCATGTTAAGGGCGACTGGGAGATTCGGTCCAAGGCCTTACTCATGGCGTCGTTTACTAGGCCCTTGTAAGACGGACTTTTGCGGCCACGTTTGTAAGGTTGTTCTTCCTAATAGGAGAAGATTTCACTTGGTGGGGTTCTCGACCTTCGCCTGTATTCGTCGTCCTCTTCATCGCTGGTGTCCGGACTGGAGGAGGGATGCCTTCGCTGTGCTCGACGCAACTTCCTCTTCTGGTCGTCGATTTCTTGTTGTAGAGCCCTATCATCGTCTTGCTTTTGGGATGCATGACCTTTCCCTCTCGAACGACTTTTGCTCGTATGGGAGGTATTTACACTACCCTCTCGTCGCTTATCTTGATCTTTTTCCCGTTCGAGGTTAAGAAAGTTGTCCTGCTGTTGGGAGTTTGTGGGTCCCGTTTGGCGCAGACCTAATCCTTCCATTTCCAACGGTTGCACTTGCTGAGACACCTATTCTTCCCACAGATGGCGCCAATTGTAGGGTCACAATTTGGAGCCCAAGCCCAACAAGTATGGAGTCTTAGTCTAAGGAGCCCAGAAACAATGAATTTATAGAGAGTGGGCTACAAAACTGGGTCTTGACGAAGTGGACAGTAGTTAAGGTTGGGCTACACAACAATTAGACGCAAATAAATCCTGTTAATGTCCATATATTCTCATTCCGAGGAGATAGGATGATTGTTTGCTGGTTCTTGCTCTAAGTCTCTAGTTATTTTTTGTTCCTCTCTTCTCCTCCCCTTTTTCTCGGTCCCTTTCCTCATGAGGACTCCCTTTCTTATATAGTCTCCTTAAAGCCATCATGGCCTTACACTTGTTGATTATCTAGACCCTCACTTGAGTGCTTGTCCCATCAGACACCCCCTCCATCTTTCTGTGAGTTGTGATAGCCAAGGCAGCACTGTTCACAGGTTTTCTCAACATTAATGCGGCCAGAAAAGTAGCTGCCATGCATTTAATATGGTAGTGGCAATCTCTCCTTGGACATCTTACGTTTCCTTCTTTGCCACGGGTTTGTGGGGCTCGTCCTTGTTACTAATGTCCGCTGGGGTGGGTCCTTTTAGTAGGCAAAGTGCATGTTTGAGCCATACTCGTCACTTCCGAGGAGACATTTCTCCTCGGACTGCCCTTTAAATGTCTTCAGGCCCATGAGAATTGGGCTAGGAGCCCTTTTGGTACCCACGTCTTTTCCTCGAACATGGTTGATCTTCCCGTATGGGGCCCAAGGCCCATTGTATGATTTTGGGCCTTTGCCCCTACAATTGTTATTTAGTTATTTCATTAATTTGTTTGTCTTTTATAAACTATAATTTGTTATATTGTTGTTTCATTAATTATAAAATTATTAATTGTTGTTTAGCCTAACATAATTTAATTTTTTTGTCTTTTATAATGTATTGGTTAATTAAATTATTAATTTTTGTTTATTAGTTGCTTCATTATTTTTCTTTACTAACTATTAGCACACACTCCATAATTTAATTTTTTCTTTTATTGGTAAGTTACTGCCTCTGTTCTGGATGCCTTTACTTCCCCCAATTCAAATATCCCACCCGGCCCCATGCCCCTATCCACCCCTCACTCAACAAAAAAGCCCCATGGCCCCAATCATAAGAGCCAATTAGATGAATTCACACATCACAATACACTAAAAGACAAACTCAGTAACTCACCCACACCAACACCAATGGATAAAGCCAAAACAAACAGCAAGGGAAAATATTAATAAAGTTATAAAGACTAAGTAAAGCTAACCAATTACAGTTCAAACATCAAAGAGAAAGAGAGAGAATCATATAAAGAGAGAGAGAGAGAGAGAGAGAGTCATTTCATTAATTCATTTTCATTTTTTAGTCTTCAAATAAAGACTAAAGAGAGAGAGAGAGACAGAGAGTCTCTAAGACTCCACACTCCATTGCAAAAGCAAGCAAAGTGAGTGAGCAAACCCCAAACCCATTAACCCGATCGTGTAAGAGAGAGAAAGAGAGAGAAGTGTAAAGATGAAATGCTTTGAGGGAGCAGGGAGGCCTGAGGGGCAGCACCACTGCAAGCATGACTGACGGATGGGACTGATCTTCGATACCCTGTGCCTGATGAGATGTGCTCTGGACTGGAGCTTGAGTTGTGTTGGCTGATCGATCTTGTCACGCCACAAACCCTAAAGGGTCCAAAGCATGAGAAAGATGTCTCAAAGTACCTTTAGAATTTTCCTTTTTGAAAATTTAATCCACTTAAATCATATCAAGTACCAACATCAAGAATTATCATAATAATTCCATTGAATATACTCTCTAAATAAGTCAGAACTCTAAGCAATAATTACAAGGACTATTGGCCACAAAAGAAAGGAGGTTTGAATAAATAATTACATATCATTAGTTTGTCCCATCAGTGAGAATAAAGTCACAACCACTATAATATACAAAAGAATGAGCAAAGCCTACTCTAAGATGTACATCGTCTAATATCTCCATCACAAAAGTTTAGTCTCCATTAGTAGTTAGTCTAACTACTGTTAACCACCAAAAAGCTGTCTCAAAAGATTTTGCCTACTCTAAATAGTTTATAAAATAATGGAATGAGACAGAGCCCAGTAAGCAGCATAATAAATGGGGGTGGGGGAAATGCAAGTTTCATGATAATGAACATTTTACCAAACATGTTATAATTTGGGAATTTCCATTTAATTTATGTAAAAACAATTTCATTAACCACATGACAAGAATGATAGGAATAGTTTAATACCAAGCTTCCAAAAATAACTATGAAACTACATTCCATACACTGTGATCCATAAATATATCCAATACCACTTCAAAACTAGAAAACCTCACCCAAGATGCAACAAGGACCAACAAGGACGGAGATATCACCCAGACATCATACCGCCTCAAACAAGTTAGAGCCCAAACACACTAGCATGATATGTACCTCTTTTGGCATGTGGTCTATTGGCCCTACCAAGCCTCACCCATACCCTCAAGGATTTACCTATCCCCTCCATGGGTAGCAGGAGATAACACGTCATGTAGTACCTCTTTTGCATGTGGTCTCTTGGCCCTGCCTAGCCTCACCCACACATTCAAGGATTTACCTCCCCCCCCCCCCCCCCAATGGGCAGTAGGGAATGACGTGTCATACAGTACCCCTTTTGCATATGGTCTTTTGGCCCTATAGGCAGCGGCCTCACCCACACACTCAAGGATTTACATGTGTCATACAAAGTGTGAGTCTCCAACTTGGCTTGTTGTCACCAAGACAGGGTAATCACTAACATCATAGCACAAGGGCAAAGCCACATCAAAAGCTCACAAGTTCAATGTATTCAAAATACATAGTTTACTTTCAAGTAGTTTCATAAGGTATTACAACAACCAGATATCCCCAATATTCTTAAAAGTATTTCTTGTCAAAAATGTTTTGCATCAACATTTCCCAAATAATACAAGACAAGACAAATAAGCACCTTTAAGTTTCCAATATACCATAAAGTCCATGAATTTCTTACCATAGGATTTAGTCAAAGATGCTCATATTTTCCATGTCAACAATCCATGCATTTCCCCAAATGCAATACTAAATATGATGCATTTTTATATATAATAATATATAATAGGGTCACAACACAACACCTTTAAGAAAACATAGATCGATATATAATTTCCCAAAATGTGTTTGTCCTAAAAACAACATTTATGCAACATGATTATTTTCCAAAACAAATCCTATTAAAAAGCTACTTACCTTGCAACCTGCAAAAATACCTAATTTTCCAAGCTCCAAATAAGATTAGCTGGAACCTAAACAATATCAAGAAAACTTATCACAGTAGGCATAAAGCTTGACATTGCATCTAGCTATGAATTAGAAATTGCTAACTAAGAAATTAATTGGGCAAGCCTAGCATTTAACCTCACAAATAATGTATCCCACTCCCGAAGTTTCTCAACAATTTCATTACAAGGCATAGACTCCCATTATACTCATGAATCATTCAAGGTATTATCTCTAACATCAAAACCTCAATAATTTATGAGTAGTTTTCACAAGATTTTCACAACATCATCAAGAGACCCATGAAACCAAAATCACAATATCCTTCAAAACTAACAATTTAAATCTTTAACTAGCTCCAAATAAACCATAAAAATTATATTCACAATTTATTTCACATGATATACCTCAAAACCCCTAAATTTTCACCATACATAAACCTAAGTTAGCCACCACTAGTAAAACCATAAACCCACTCATCAAATTAGTCCACCAAATCAAAAACCCATAATTATATATATATATATATATATAATTACATGAATATCACCCAAGAAGCTCATAAATCTCATGAACATCATTATTAAAGCTTGGGTAAAACAACCTCAAACAAGAACATAATACCCATCAAAAGAGATTAGAACTTTTACCTCAAATAACTTATGTGAAGGTGTGATCTTCTTGATGATTTTCCGGTGATCTTGCTGGAAAAATGGTGGAGGTGATGAGGAGTGTACTAGTGGGAGAGTGAGGGAAAGGAGTGTGTGTATGTGTGTTGTGTTGAGTGAAAATAAAAAAGAAAAGAAGAAGAATGAGAGTGACCGGCCAAAGAGAGAAAAGAGAGAATTGTGAGATATGTTGTGGGAGAGGATGGGTTAGGTGGGACACATGTAGGCCTTAAAAAAAAAAAAATCTGACTTCCTCCCTTTTTTTCTTTTCTCTCTCTCTCTCTCTTGATTTGGTCCGGGGCGTTATAGATCTCCAATCCGATGCCCGATCCGTTTGTTGGCTGTTGTCTTGCAACGTTGCTCTGTTGACTGATGAGGTTTTTGTCTTTAGGTTAGGTTTTTGATTTAGTGATTTGAGATTTCAGTTTTTGCTTTAGTTGATGAATTAGCAGACGTGTTTTTTTTTTTTTTTTTTTTTTTTTTGAGAATCTGTGGGTTTGCTTTTAGATTGGATTTGCTTTACCATCTGTTATTTAGGATTAATGTTGGGCTTTTTTGTGGGCTAGGTTTGTTATAAAATTTTTTTTTCTTGAAAGTAGAATAAATAATTATTTATTTATTTTTTATTTGAGGGTGTTCCTATTTTTTTTTAAGGGTAAACAAGTAAAAAAAAATTTAATTATTATATATAATTTTTTTTTTTTTAGGTCAGGGTGTTCTTCGAAATGTTAATCACACGGTCGAGCTTTTCTAGTGGAATTTCACGTGCCTTTTCATGATTATTACTCACAGATATCCTTGTTAGGCCACGTGTCACTTCGATGGCTTCGTAATTATCTGATCTACAAAACCACTGAAGCCTTGTCATTGCTTTCTGTCGTACGTACCTCCACATGCCACCGTCATGCCATATGCCTCTTTGGCCTCTCATGCATTTCCACGTGTCGGCCATGACTCTGACATCATGATGATGTCATTCTTAGCCATGTCGACTGCACTATCAGCACCATGTCATCCATTATGTTTTTATCATGTGTCTTATCGGTCTGTCTATGTGATCTGACTCATTTGACTCAGACCGACCTCACTCAAATTTGACCCGTGGACCACTGCTGGTTGACTGTGGACTTTTAGTATTGACTTTGACCTTTGACTTTCACTTTTAAGTTGACTTTTGACTAATGGTGAAAAGAAATTTAGTAGGCCCTATCTTGCTAAGTTTTTCGCCTAGATTCTCGATTTTGGGCTCCATTACTTTTTTTAAAACCTGTAAATCACTTAAATGGACCATTTCTCATTTATTTTTGGACTCTCCCACACATAAAGACTTGCAAATTGTGCTTCATGATGATGTTCTCTTCACCGATCTTTTTCAGGCCTTTGATGTAGCTATTCTCTGGTCATAGTAGCCTTCTTGGTCATTGATGCAACCTTTCTTTGGCATTTTGTAGACATCTCCTTCATTGAACATAGTTATTTTTCATAGTGCTTGATCCTTCCTGTCTCTTCCAAGGTCATTCTTCAGGCTTTCTCCTTGGCTTCTTCAAGGCATCTTCGCAATTATCTTCATGGTTTCTTCAAGGCAAATTTCAAGGTATCTTCCCAAGCTTATCCAACCTCAAGGCTTCATCGAGCTTCCACCTTAAGTTTGAGAGAGGGTGTTAGAGGTATATTAACTCAATAGCATAGGCCAAAGCCCAATCCTTCTATGTGTGCAAGCAATGTCTCCTACTTGTACTGGAAGTCCATTAACCATAGTTAATATATGGTTGGTCTAGGATTTAGCCTATTATATAAATATATATATATATATATATATTTATGTTATGTTCATTGTAACACAAGAATTTGTACTATTCTCTCACAAGGTTATCAGAACCGGACTGGCCCAATCGGTCAGACCAAGTAACTCGTGAACCGATCACAAATCTGGATTTTTATATGTGAAAACTGGGCATTTAAATATTTTTAGTGAATCTCTTGGACTGGGGTTCAACCTGGAAAGCCGACCGAACCATGGGCCGGTTCAATCGGTCAAAGAGTTGACTTATTTTTTAAAAATAGAGAAAAGGGAGCCATGGAGTTTTGATGTAACACCCCAAATATTTTTTTTAAAGCAATTTTTCCAATGAGAATAATATCTAAATTGGACTTTTTTAATTAGTGTGGTTAACTATTTTATGGAGGAGTTTTGAATATTTGGGCATGTGATAGTAATTAGAAAAATTTTGGAATTGGCCAATTTAAATATGGGAGAAACTTTTAAGGTAAAGTTGTAATTTTGATCCTAAGATATTTTGTAACAAGTGGTCCACAATGCTCCTATCAACACAGCCCCTTTCTCTTATCACCATACGTATGCCCCTTCTTTCATTTCTCTATTTTCCTATCTCACTCAGCCACCGAAGCCCACACACATACACCCTCTAGTTCCCTATATTTCTCTCACTCCCTCACCGGTAAACCAGCCATCCACCACCACTTTTGGTGGATTTCACCGGAGAACCCCATTAGAAATCCCATACACTCCATTCTCTCAAAGCTTTAAAGGTAAAACTCTTAATTGTTTGGTAGCTTTTCAAGTTTTTCTAAGATTTCTTTCTAATCTAAGCTACATGAGTGGTATACATGTGATTGAGTACATGGGTTTTTGATTTGGTGGATTTATTTGTTAAATGGTTAAGGGCTTTTACAAATGATGATCAATTGGGGTTTCTTCGTGGTTAAAAACTTGGGTTTCCTTGAGCAAATCGTGTAGGTTGATTTTGTGGAAGTTTGGGTTGATTTTTGGAAGTGTGTTCTTTGCATTTTTGATGACTTTGGTAAATGTGGGTGTGAGTGGAGTGATAACTATGAATTTATGCAAGTTAAGTGTGAGCATGTGCTTTTGCATACCAAGTGTTTGATAAGTTGTTTATATGAGATTTTTGGGTTTGATTCCTTGTTTTTAATATGCTTTAAATCTGGTGGTTTTAATGTGAGTAAATTCTCAAATAATTTGGGCTAGTCTTACAACTATAGAAATTTTCTAAAGCTGTCATGATAGATTTGAGTCAGCCGCAATGCATGATTTTTAATAAATTACAGAAAAATCTTTTTGGGCTGAATTTTCTGTGGTACATTTTATACATATAGGGGAATGTTCCCTTAAAGTTTTGAATTAATTGGCTAACATTTCATTGACCAAACAATTTTTACAAATGGCTGCCCTGTTATGTACTGAATCTGAAAGCAAGACTAAAACGCTGAGAAATTGTGAAATTAATCCCAAACCTCAGTTGATCTTATCTTGGCTTAAATATATTATCTAGTACTCAAAGAGATTCATGAGTATGTTATATTATCTTATGATGCACATTTTTGCGGTAGTGAATTTAAAATGTTTTGGTTGTGTCAACACTATGAGTTTCTTGGATGCTTGTTTGGTTCTTGCTTGGGAAGGGTACTTGTCTTAGGACGGGCAAGCTAGACTTTAGGGCCTTTGGTTTGATTTTAGGGTATTGTTACAATTTATGGAGATAAGTGTGATGGTACTTTGTGAAAGGCCTTGTTATTGATAGGTTTGATCATTGTGTTTCTAGGTTCCGATATTCTTGGTGATGGACCTAGTGACTAGATTAGATGATTTTGTGGTGCCCGGTTGAGGTAAAATTGGTTGGCTTTTGGAGGTAAGTAGTTTTTTAATGGGATTTTTGGAAAATAATCATGTTTTATAAATGTTGTTTTTGGGTCAAACACATTTTGGAAAATTATATATGGATATATGTTTTCTTATAAGCATTGTGTTGTGACCCTATTATATATTATTATATATGAAAAGTACATCATATTTGGTATAGCATTTGGGGAAATGCATAAATTGTTGATATGGAAAAATGAGTATCTTTTATTTAATCTTAGATTTTATGGTATATTAGAAAATTTAAAGATGCTTATCTTGTCTTGTTATGTGGGAAATTGATAGAAAATCTCTTGACAAGAATGAAGTTGAAAACCTTAAAAACTTTGTAGAAGTTAGATTATTTAAGATTTTTTCTGAAACTACTTGGATATAAACTACGTGTTTCAAAGTAATGTAACTTGTGAGTTGTTTTAACACCATGCCATGTGTGATTTCCCAGTGATCACCCGATTTGATTTCCATAGTCTTTGTGACAACAGAATCAAATCCAAGTTAGTGCCCTTTTACTTTGGATGACGCATTCTTCCCTGCTGCCCATGAGGGGAAGAGGTTCCTTGATTGTGTGTGGGTGAGGCTGTTGTCCATGGGGCCAAGAGACCACATGCAAGAGGCGTCCTATTTAACGTGCTCTCTCTGCTGCCTATTGGGGGAGAGAAAAACCTTGAGGGTATAGGTGAGGCTGCTGTCCATGGGGCCAAGAGTCTGCATACTAGAGAGGACAATATCATGTTAGTTATGAATGGCTGGATCCCCTGACCGATCTATGTGGTAGTATGGTAGATTTGTGATAAAATTACCGTATGCAGATTTTATGGCTTTGGAAATTATATTGTTAGTGCTCACAGATTATAATATACAATTTCATGGTATTATTTTGAGAAACTTTGTGTTTCATCATTTAATCATTCTTGTTACATTATTACTAAAAATGATCTTGCAGTATTCAGTTAGCAATTTCCCAAACTAAAACATGTTTTACAAACTATTTATAATCATGAAACTTGCATTTCCCCCACCTCCATTAATTATGCTACTTACTGGGCTTTAGCTCATCCCACTCTCCAACAATTTTTCAAATAAATTTGCTATACCTCGGGCATGGAGTTTGTTTTATTGGTGGTGATTGGAGCATTGTGCTAAGTGAGAGATTTATGCTATGATTGGTTGGTGACTCAATCTTGCAAAGTTCAATGAGATCATAATCAATTCTATTGAAGGTTGGATACTTAAGGTCTGTTAGCCTTGGGTGTAGTAGGCCTAGATTTTCTATTGAGGTTGCATACCTTAGAGAGGATCATGACTTTGTGTTTAGTTTATTTGGAACGTTGGATTGTTAAGTGTATTTGGAGACACATGATTTGTAGTTTGTATTGCTTGTAAATGTGTCATAGAGCTCTGACTTGTATTGTGGAGAGATCAATATATTTATTTATTTTATAAAATGGAAAAAAAAAAAAAAAAATCTTCTGCATTCTCGCTTTTAATGGTTCTTCCCTCACGCTTTGGACCCTTTTGCGTTTGGGGCATGACATTAGAACTTGAGGCCTATGCCTTATTTATGAATCAAGTCTAGCATCATGACCAACGCACCACACATGTTGCTTGTAAACAACTATGAAGTGTATTATATTTATTAGGCGTAAATGCTCTTTTAGTCCTTACATTTTGGTTTTTTTCCATTTTGGTCCTTACATTTTAATTTCACCACTTTTAGTCCTTAAATCAATTAGCGCATGTTATTCTAGTCATTTCCGTCAATCAACAGCCGGAAAGATTTAACGTGGCAAACGGAGGACTTAAAAATATTATTAAAAATCCACATCACCCATGACATATCAACATATAAATTTAAAAAATTAATTTATTAATTTTAACTAAATGAAAAAAAAAAAAACAGAATTAATAACCAAAATTCACATGAATTAAGATCTAAAAGTTTCTTGAATAAGAACACCAACAACACCAACCCAGATCTAAAAGATTCTCCCATTATTTCTCTTCTTGCATTTTCTTAGCAACCAAACATGCAAAACACACAGCAATCTTCAAATGAGACCAAAACCCAACAATCACAAAAATACCAAAACACAACATCTCAACCAAGACACTAAAACATCTCTATTGGACCCAACCAACCAAATACCAAACATCAAAACTCAACCAAACACAACAATAGACCAAGAAAATCCTCCACCGATTCACCACCTTCAAACCCCACCAATGGCCAAAAAATCCAGATCTACCCACCACTTTTGAGCCTAGCTGACCACCGCAACCCAGACCCATAAAACCCAACCAACACCATTGATCTCCACCTTCACCGAGCTGAGTCTGTCTTTCTCCACCTCCATCGCTAGTCTACACTGTTGATCTGAGCCCCTCCACCACCTTACTACCAATCTGCAACCACCACCTCCATTACTGATTTGCAACCACCACTTCCACCACCATCGATCTAATCCCTCATTCTCTCTCTTTAACCCAAATCAAACCCATATAGGAAAAGAGAGAAAGATAGAAAATTGGAAGAGCGCTGGGAGAGAGATCGAGAGTTGACTGCCGAGAGAGAGGGGAAAATGAAAATTGACCCACCGCTAAGAGAGAGAGAGAGCAAAGCACCAATTTGAGCGAGGAGCTTGAGGCTTTTGGGTTTGGGTTTGGGTTTGGGTTTGAGCAAAATCAAGAGATAAAGAGAATGGGTCAGTCAGAGAAAGGAAAAAAAAAGCACCACAACCATTTGTGGTGGTGGCGGTGGCAATGTGCAAGGAGGTAGAGCTCAAAGCGTTCAACCATGAACATGTTTTGGACGAGAGAGATCTCCATGTTTTGGAAGAAAGAGAGGAAGCTTTGAGTTTTGGAAGAAAGAGAGGAAGCTTTGGGTTTTGGAAGAAAGAGAGGAAGCTTGGAGAATGTTTTAGAAGGGTTGGGGGAACCGGTTTTTGATAAGGAAGTTTTAGGTTGAAGTTTTTATTCTGATTGTGTGAATTTTTTTTGGGTTTATAATAAAGTTTAACTCTTATTGATCTAAGAATATGATTCATGTTCTGGGGATGAACACAAGGAACATGAACATGCTCTTTAGAAAAAAATAATGAAAGAAATAATTTTTTTTAATTTAATTATCTTATTTTATTTTAAAAGAATTTAGAAAAAAAATGAAAATGTCTTTTTTTATTATTATTTTATGCTGACTTGGTATTTAATAAATAACAAATAAATTTTATTATCATTATTTTATTCGCCACGTCAACATTTACTATGTCAATAGTGCACTTCATTTGTCACGTCAGATATTTCCGGCTGTTGACTGATGGAAAGGACCAAAATAACACGCGCTAATTGATTTAGGGACTAAAAGTAGTGAAATTAAAATGTATGAACCAAAATGGAAAAAAAAAAAAACCAAAATGTAGGGACTAAAAGTGCATTTACGCCTATTTATTATAGATTTATGTCGGTTTTAATTTTTCAACTTATTTTATCACATCTCTCTCAATTTATTAAATATTGCTAAATTTATTTCCTTTGATTAAAGAATAATTCATTTGCATGTGAATTAGTAAAATAATCAAAAGTAATTTTTTTATTTAATCAAAATAATTTAGACTTGTAGGATTATTTTGAAATATTTTTTTAATGCTTATTTATGTTGTACTATTTATATTAACCTTATAATATCAATAAATTTTGTTTTAAATTTTGTTTCAATTATTTTTAGATATTTTTAGTCAATTTTGCAACTATTTATATATTTAAAATACCTTTTTTATTTTATTTAATTATTAAATTAATTATGACATCATCACAATTCGACCTCAGTTCGATCTCGGTCCAACCTCAAAAACCTTGAACTTTTCCATTTTACGGTTCATTGAACGGTTAAGGTTTCAAAACCATGCTTTCTCATAAAGATGTAGCCCTTATGAGTATCTTTTGTGAATATAGGCCTTTAGGTTGAACCACATAACCCCTTGTGTTCTTGTGTTCTATATTTTATGATTTTGTTTCCGCATATATTCTAATATATTCAACATGGTGTATCAATGCTAATATTTAAAAAAGAGAATGTAAAATAATTAACACCTTATAAATATTTTTTTTATTATAAATTCCACAACATAATTCAAGTTTGATGTAATGAAAGAAAAGTTTGGAAAACCTTCCATACAGAATCAACAAGAAAATCCTACAGATTTATCTATCTCAATCCAACATGGAAAACTCTCTCTTATAGGTCCCCAATTCTTCATGTAAGCTCTCAATGAAGTTGTTCAATCAACTAGTGATGTAATCCAGAAGAGAATGGACATAAAAGAAAAGGGATGCATTGTGAAGCCGAGGGAGAGGCTTTGATGCGGCTTTTTATAGATTGCCCAATTACAAAAATTGAATAGGCTAACTCACTCCGGCCAATTAGGTTTTTCGAAATGCATTTCAATTATATATATGACTAGATTAAAATATTTTTATATTCAAAAGCAAAATATTGAAGTTGCCAAGGAGAGAGGAATAAACATGATTCATATTATATTAAACTAAATCGTGAGTTTAACTAATGTTTTTAGTTATGAAAACACACGAGTAACACACACTAGTGTAATGTGCTAATGTAATATGGATGTCAACAACCACAAAACGAGGTTGTTAACCAACAAAACCAAACAACACCGTTTTCAACTTCCAATACAGTTTCATTAATCAAGCATGAAAGGAGACGGTATCGCAGACTTAAAAGTCCTACGGTGTCGTTTTGTCAACTAAGAGATTAAAGAACTGAGACGTGAAACGCAGTCGTGTTGCTTACAGGATAGTGCCGGTCTACACGTGTGTTCACTAATACATACACATCAGCAAATCGGTTAGTTTTGGAATCTCAACGACTTGTAATGTTTGTTATTAAATCAGTTACCGAGTTTGTTACGGGATTAGAAGTATAAAGTCTAAAACCAATTGTAATTATCCAGTTTAGGTTTTAAAAAAAATGCAATACAATTCAAACCCTTTGATAATACTTTTTATATTTCTTAGGAAATACATAGAAAAGAAATACTTTCGATGCCTAAAGAATAATAATTATATGTTTAAAAATAAAAAATTTATGTACATGGGACAATAAGTAGTATATCTAAATTCTATCCCAAAAAAAAAAAAAAAAAAAAAAAAAAACCTAGTATATCTAAATGATTAAGTGTATCATTTATTGTTGCTAAACTCCTATTGAGCCACATCAACTTAGCATTTTGATCTTTTCAGTTACTTTAATCCATTCGGCCCTATTCTGTCAACTTTGGTCTTATTTGGTCAACTTTGGTCATATTCAGCCCATTCAATTCTATTCAGTTCACTTCGGTTCTATTCTGTTCACTTTGGTCATACTTGTCTAGTTCAGTCTACTTTGGTCACTTTTGTCCTATATGGTCCACTTATGTCCTATTCTGTCCACTTCCGTCTTATTTAGTCAACTTTGGTCTTATTCAATCCATTTTGTTCTATTTGGTCCCACTTTGGTCTTATTCGGTCCTATTTAGTCCACTTCATTTCCATTTGATCCACTTCGGGTCATATTGGTCCTATTTGGTCCATTCTGTCCACTTTCGTTTTATTTGGTCCACTTTGGTCCTTTTTGATCTACTTCAGTTCTATTCGAACCACTTCAATCCATTTTTGTGCACTTATCTTATTAGAGCACTCACAGCAATGGTGCTAAATAGCTATATTGCTATTTTTTAGCACCATTGATCACAAAATAGAGCTACAGCAATGGAGCTATAGCCAAATGTTTTTGCTTCTCAGCTACAGTGCACATCTAAAGATAGATGTGCACTGTAGCTCAAAGCTAAAAAAAAAAAATTATTTTATTTTGTATTCACACTATGCTTAGAATATATATTTTTTTTCTTTCTCCTCCTTCCCCATTTCTACCCGTTGCTCTTCTCTCCCCTCAATCGATCCTCACACTTTTCATTTCTACCCATTGCAAGCTTCAATCTCCACTCGCCGCCGACCCAAGCCCTTGCCCAGCGCCAACAACGCCGATTGATCCCTTCGTTCTTCGCCCCTATCTCTCTGCTATCTCATTTTTCCTCTACCCTATCTCTCAATATTTCTCCGTCTCAAACACCGAGACCCATGATTGCCGATGCTGGTTTTTGATTTTGTCGTCGTGATTGACAAAACATCATTGTTGCCGTGATTGGGTTTTATGTTGATGGGTTCTATTTTTATTTTGATGAATGGGTTTTGATTTTGTTGATGGTTGATGAATGGGGTTTGTTGATGGTGGCTGGGTTTCTCTGGTTTCGTGGTGGCTTTTGGCTAATTTGATTGTTGATGATGGGTTCTATTTTTATTTTGATGAATGTGTTTTGATTTTTTTTTATGGTTGATGAATGGGGATTGTTGATGGTTGATGAATGGTGGTTGGGTTTCTTTGGTTGATGAATGGTGGTGGCAGTGGTGGTGGTGGTGGTGGTGGTTGTGGGTGTGGTCGTGGCTGTGGCTAATGGTAGAGGTGATTGTGATTCGTGCTGTTGATGTTTTTTGGATAGTGGGATATATTATTTTATTGTAGGGGATATATTATTTTATTGTGATATTTATATTATTTTATTGTGTTGAAAGCTAAAATAGATCCACTGCTGCAGCATGTGTGTAGGTAAAATAGATAAAGTAAGAGCACTCACAGCAGTGGTGCTATATAGGTATAATGCTATTTTTTAGCTCCAAATATCAAAAATCCTTCACGCAGCAGAGGAGCTAAATCTAAAAAATTTAGCTCCTCAGCTACAGTGCACATCTATCTTTAGATGTGCACTGTAGCTCAAAGCTAAAAAAAAAATATTTTTTTATTACACTCTCTCTCCTCTCTCTCATTAAAATATTCAATTCATTTTCTCTCTATCTCTCTCTCTCCGCCTTCTCCCCTTTCTTCTTTCTTCCTCAATTTTTTTTTCTCTCTAGCTCACCGGTCTCTCATCTCCCTCATCCCTCAGCTCGCCGGTCTCTCCAGCTCGCCGATCTCTCCATCTCGCCGGTCAATTTTTTTTCTCTCTAGCTCGCCGGCCTTCCTCATCTCCCTCATCCCTCATCTCTCTAGCTCAACTGCCCAGTGCCGACCGAAGCCCAGCCCAGCGCCGACCACTCCTCACACTGGGCTGGGTTGAGCTTCGGTGGATTTTTGTACCCGTTGTGCTCATTCCTTTTGCGCCAACCGAAGCCCATTCCTTTTGTGCTCGTTGTGGATTTTTTTTTTTTTTTTTTTTGCTGTGGACTGCCGGTAGTGGTGGTGGTGTTTTCCGATCTGTTGTGGGCAAGTGGGCTTGTGTTTGTGTTTGTGGCAGTGGGCTTGTGCTCGTTGTGGTTTTTTTTTTTTTTTTTTTTTTTTTGTTTGCTGTGGATTGCCGGTAGTGGTGGTGGTGGTGGTGGTGGTGGTGGTGTTTTCCGATCTGTTGTGGGCAAGTGGGCTTGTGTTTGTGTTTGTGTTTGTGGCAGTGGGCTTGTGCTCGTTGTGGTTTTTTTTTTTTTTTTTTTTTTTTGCTGTGGATTGCCGATAGTGGTGGTGGTGGTGGTGGTGGTGTTGGTGTTTTCCGATCTATTGTGGGCAAGTGGGCTTGTGTTTGTGTTTGTGGCAGTGGGCTTGTGCTTGTTGTGGGTTTTTTTTTTTTTTTGCTGTGGACTGCCGGTAGTGGTAGTGGTGGTGGTGGTTGTGCCTGTGGTTGATGGTAGAGGTGGTTGAGATTGGTGGTGTAATATTTTTTTGGTAGTGGAATATATTATTTTATTATAGTGGTTATAATATTTTATTGTGATGTTTATATTATTTTATTATGTTGAAAGCTAAAATAGATCCACTGCTGCAGCATGTGTGTAGGTAAAATAGATAAAGTAACTTTTGGTGGAGCTAAATTGCTAAAAATTTAGCTCCATTGCTATGGATGCTCTAACTTTTGGTAGCGATAAAAAGCTAAATTTTTAACTCCACTGCTGTGGATGCTCTTAGAAAAGATAGGTTTGGGTTGAGAGCTCTTAATTTGAACCCAAATCTATTAAAAAAATATAGATCTCAAACTTGTAATATATAAATCATTAGTATAGTATTTATTGTTGTTACTCTTTTGTTGTGCCACATTAACATGGCATTTTTAGTCCACTTTGGTTCGGCTTAATTTCAATGAAAGTATTTATAAAACATAAAGTCTATGAATTGACAAATGTACTCTTTAGGGCAATTAATTACTCATTTGTTTTGACATCATCACTTTTAAATGAATTGTATGAAATTGATAAGGAACCAAAGACATTAACTAATGATTTTTTTTATAGACTATTAAATTGTGCTAGGTTGTGTCTATTATAATTTTTTGCTTATTGACTAATCTCTACTGTTGGATTAAGATAACTTGACCTCGGTTAATTAATTCAATTACCCAAGTTGATTAATTAGGTTTAAGTGCATGCAAATTGTGAAGGCACCAACAAATCACCAAAAATACTAAATGCAGCATAAAATAAATTTGACATGGTGATATGTTGACAAATGGGGAAAACCTCGCCCAAGGCAAAAACCCCACTGAGTGATTTTAATATTACCATTACTAAGAATCCACTAATCAATAATCAAGTGGTTACAAGTTAAAGGAATCTTACTAACTACCCTTGGCCTATCTTGAAATGTTAACCTATAGTTGAACCTCCACTCCAATACCCAATTAGACTTGATCTTATAGTAGCCTTATTTCTCTTGATGCACAAACCTCTAATTTTTAACTAATCCTTTGCACGGATCCCAAGTACGTGACTAACTCTAGCAACTTGAATAGATGTTGCTGGCTGCAAAGTTCTTCACTTTATCAACAATGAAGATCTGGAAGCACTTGATTACAAAACCCTATGATGTACAAACGCAGTAGCTTCTCACAAAGAAATGAGTCTTTTGGTCTTTGTATTCGTATATAACGGCCTTTAAAAAAAAAACTCTTATATATGTCTAGAGTTGTGAAAAAAGAAACCCAAAACAAATAAGCAAGGCTAGGCTAGATTTCAGATCTGGAAATTTTGAAATCATAATTTTCGATAGATCAAGTTGCTATCGAGTTTCGCATTAAGTCTTCATGGCAGGCTTCTGTTGAGCTATTTGTCGAGCCTTAATGAACAACTTTTTTTCACTTGTATCTTGGACCAGTCTTTATGTCTTTAATACTTGACTTGAATAGAATATTTCTTGAAGTACTAAACTCATCTTAGATCTATCAAATTACAAGTAAAATGCATTTTATCAAAGGATTAACCAATTACACAAAATATGATCCTATCATCTATGTCATTATATTTTTATTGCTTTGGTTATAATATTTGTGGCATTTTCATATAATTTCTTGTGTGGTTACATATTTAATTAATTTAATCGATCGAGAGATGATTGTGGGTTAGTCGAGAATATAATGATTGTCCTTTCTTGAGTTGCATTTTCAAACTGGATCTTATACTTAGAATTAGACTAACATAATCAAACAAGATGCATCGTCATGGAAGTTTCCAAAATTAAACCCAACAATCGGGAGAAGTACTAATATCATACGGCTATGAGTTGGGATAACCATACTATAATTTTTTTTAATAAAAAATTCAGCTAATACGTTATTTAAAAATGTCATCTCATTGCTCTATTAGTGACATACATAAGAAAATTAGTGGAAGTAGAAAAAGAAACTAATTGCTTTCATTTTTAAAACTTAAGGACTAAAATGCTACTAGAAACATGAGAGACTAAAAGTGCTCAACATATGAACTTTAAGGCTAAGATTGTATTGTAGACTTTAAAACTTACCCCTACAAGTTCTTTAAACAAAAATATTTTTAAAAAAAATGGTAAATATATTACAAGTTTTATTACATAAAACTTACAAACTTATGTGGTAATAAATGTAATTAGTGGCAGTTTATAAGAGCATCTCCAATAGGCTCTCTAAAGCCTAATTTGGAGAGCAAATACACCAAAAAAGCCCTCCAACAGCTTCTCTATCTCTAAATTTTTTTTTTTTAGATTTGCTACAGTAGCTCTCCAGCTCTCTCATTCTCTGTTTCTTATCACTGTAAAGAGTGTTCTAGAATCAAGTAGAAATAGAAAAAGTAAAAAAATAGAGAGAGCTAGAGAAAGAATGAGAGAGCTGGAGAAAGTGAAAGTGAGATCCAGAATGAACTAGAAAAAGAAAAAGAAGGGTAGATAGAGATGGGAGTAGGATAGGTGTGTGGTGGAGAAAAAACCAAGAGAAAAAAAGAAAAAAAAGAAAAGCAACGTATGGATGTAATTAAGTTTGGAAAAATAATATAAAAAATAAGAAGTGGCAATTAAGAAATGTTACCACAATATTTTCACAATAAATTTTAAGTAATAGATTTTTTTTTTTTTTTTTTTTTTTGATAAAGTAGTAATAGATTGTTATTAGCTAATATTGATGAGTAAAAAAATAATTTCAGTGGTGGGTTCAAATTAGAACTAGTAACAACTTTCCACATAGGATTTTGATGTGATTCTTGTGAAAGTATTGCAAAAAATATTGTGGATATAACATTTTTCTTTGAAAAATATAATTGTTGGGAATGAATATAGGAAAAATAAATGATGATAAAAAAAAAAATGAATGATGAAATAATATTTAAATGAGATGGAGAAAAGGATAGAGAGTTGTTGATAGCCATTTCGGAAGCCCAAGTAGAAGGGAGAAGCCCAACAACACGGACAGAAAGGAGTTGACAAACGGATAGAAAACTTATTAAGCCCAAGCGGCAGGAATAATGGATCATAGGCTCATGAAGTAAACAAATGGGTCTTGAAGAGGTAAATGGGCTTAAAGGAGCCCGGAAAGAGAGAAAAAGAAAACCATGAGCAGTATATGATGTGGAAAAGTGAGAATGGGCCGCAGCAGGCCCAAAGTAATGAAAACAAAGAAAGTAAGGGGTTGATGGCAAGCCTATGAACCCCAAGAATGAGGAATAATGTAATTGTTGAATTTTATAGATGGGCTTTGGTCGGCTTGTGGGGGAGAGAGGATCATTGTTTTCACTACTAATTATGTGGAAAAACTTGATCCGGCTCTCATTAGGAGGGGACGTATGGACAAGCACATAGAAATGTCGTGTTGTGGCTTTGAAGCTTTCAAGGTTCTTGCCAAAAATTACTTGAATATTAACTCACACCCTTTGTTCGTGACTATTGGCCACTTGTTGGAGGAAACGAATATTACTCCCGCTGATGTTGCTGAGAATTTGATGCCTAAGTCACTGTATGATGATGCTGAGACTTGTTTGAAGAAATTGATTGAAGCTATTAAGAATGCCAAAGAGGAGGCAATAAAGAAGGCTGAGGAAGAGGAGCGGTTAAAGGCAGAGAAAGAAGAGAAAGAGAAGCAAGAAACTACTCAAGAAGATGTGAAAGTTGATGATGAGTCTTTAGCTAAAGAAGTGAAAGAGAATGGTGTTGAAGTTGAGATAGAAGATAAGACATTGGCTAAAGTGGTTAATGAAAATGGAGTCACTGCCTGAAGTAATCTAGGATACAATTATGAATGAAGTGATTAGGTGTTAGTTTTTTTTTTGACAGAATATCAGTTAGTTTTGGAATCTCAACGACTTGTAATGTTTGCTATTAAATCTGTTACCGAGTTTGTTACAAGATTAGATGTATAAAGCATTAAACCAATTGTAATTATTCAGTTCAGGTAAAAAAATGCAATACAATTCAATCCCTTTGATAATACTTTTTACATTTCTTAGGAAATACATATAAAATAAAAAAATAAATAAAAACACCTTAATGCCTAAAGAATTATATTTATAAGTTAAAAAAAAAAAAAATTATGTACATGGGACAATAACTAGTATATCTAAAAGATTTAGTATACAATTTATTATTGCTAAGTTCCTATTAAGCCACATAAACCTAACATTTCAGCCTTTTCGGGCAATTTAGCCCATTCGGCCCTATTCTGTCCACTTTGATCTTATTTGGTTGACTTTAGTTATATTAAGTCTATTCAATTCACTTTAATTCTATTGTAACATCCCAGCCCTTAAAAAAATAAATAAATAAAGTGGAAGATTTTTTAAGACCCCCACCTACCCCCACTCCCCTCAACCACACAATCTCACAAATATCTTCTCATATCTCACCCTCTTGGCCGGACAACATTGGGTCCTTTCTAGGTTTTTTTTTTAATAATAATAATTTTTTTTTTGTTTTTTTTTTTGTTTTTTGTTTTTTGTTTTTTACACAAACAACACTCCTCTCTCACTCCCTCACACTCTCCCACCGGTACCTAACTCCCTACCACCATCTCCATCATTTTTTTCCAGCAAGATCACCAAAAAAAATCCTTAGGAATTCCTAAGCATCTTCATCCCTTTTATTTGAGGTAAAAATTCCTAATATTTTTTGTGGGTATTATACTTTTGCTTGAGGTTCTTTTAATCTAAGATTTAGAAATGATATTCATGTGATTTATGAGCTTCTTGGGTGATATTCTTGTAATTATGTATATGGGTTTTGACTCGGTGGGTTTATTTTGGTTAGTGGGTTTATGGTTCTTACAAATGGTGGCTAACTAAGGTTTCTCTATGGTAAAAATTTAGGAGTTTTAAGTTATATCATGTGATAGTTGGTAAATCTAATTTTTTCACTGCTATTAAGTTTATTTGGAGCTAGATAAAGATTTAAATTGTTTGTGTTGGAGGATATTGTGATTTTGGTTTCATGGGTCTCTTGGTGATGATGTGTAAATCTTATGGAAGTTACTAATAAATTTTTAAGATTTTAGCATTAGGGAGATGCTCTTGAATGGTTAATTTTATAAATTAGAGTCTATGCCTTGTATAAATTGTTGAGTAACTTTGGAAGTGGGATACTTTACTTGTGAGGTTGGAAACTTAGGCTTGTCTAAGTAATTGCTTATTTAGTGATTTCTAATTCGTAGCTAGATGCAATGTCAAGCTTTATGCTTATCATAATAGGTTTGCTTGGTATTATTTAGGTTCTAGTTAATTTTCTTTGAAGCTTGGAGAATTAGGCTTTTTGCATATTACAAGGTAAGTGGATTCTTAATGGGATTTTTGAAAAAGAATCATTATTGCACTCAATTATTTTATGGACAAAACTATTTTGGAATGTTTTCCTAAAATTTACTATTTGTACTATTATTGTTAATCATTTATGGAAAACATATGTGGCATTGAAAGTGCATTATATTTCTTATTGCATATGGAGAAATGCATGATTTGTTACTTTTTAGCATGGAAAAGACTAGCATCTTTGATTAAATTCTTGAGAATCGATTTTATGGATTTATTGCATTATTTGCAAAATTTGATAATTGGGAAAGTTGATGCAAAACATTTTTGACAAGAAATGGTTTTGAGGACTTTGAGAATATTGTGGATATTTGATTATTGAAATATTTTATGAAACTAATTGGAAGTAAACTATGTATTTTAATACATTTAACTTGTGAGCTTCTGGAGTGTGTGGATGAGGCTGCTGCTCATAGGGTCAAAAGACCACATGCAAAACGGGTACTGTGTGACGCATCATTCCTTGTTGCCCATGGGGGGGGGGGGGGGGGGGGAAGAGGTAAATCCTTAAGTGTGTGGGTGAGGTTAGGCAGGGCCAAGAGACCACATGCAAAAGAGGTACTACATGGCGCATTATCCCCTATTGCCTACTAGGGGGGGGGGGGGGATAAGTAAATCCTTTAGGGTGTAGGTGAGGCTAGGCAGGGTCAATATACCACAACCCAAAAGAGGTACATATCATGCTAGTGGTTTGTGGGTTCTGACTTGGCTCTATGGCGGTATAATGTCTTTGTGATATTTTTGTCTTTGTGGTGCCTTGTCATGTGGCTTAGGTTGGCCTTTTAGGTTTTTAGAACAATGTTGTTGTGCTCACTGTGTGTGTGTGTGTGTGTGTTATGTAGTTTCATGGTGATTGTTTTTGGATGGCATTATTTAATCAGTCTTATCATGTTATTATTGAAAATGATTTAGCAGTTTTCAGCTAGAAATTCTCAAATTGTTTCATGTTGTAGTATGCACATAATCATGAATCTTGCATTTCCCCCCACTCCCATTAATTATGCTACTTACTGGGTTTTAGCTCATTCCACCCTCCAACAGTTTTACTGATCAATTGCAATATGTCGAGCATGAAGCTTAGTTTATTGGTGCGATTGGAGTACTATGCTAATTGGGAGACTTGTGTTGTAAATGGTTGGTGATTTGATTTTGCTAAATTTAACGAGGCCTTAATTAATTCTGTTGGAGGTTAGGCACTTGAGTATTGTTACCCTTAGGCGTGGTAGGCCCAAAATCGATGTTAAGGTTCCTTATTCTTGATAAGATTGTGACTTTGTGTAATCTAATTGGAATTTTGTAATATATTCATGTATTGTGTGGAGGCACATGATATTTAGTTATTGTTTGTAAAAGTGTTATAGAGCTCTAACTTGTATTGTGGAGATTTTAATATTATTATATATTCTTATCTTGTGGAAAAGAAAAGAAAAGAAAAACTCCTATAGTCTCTCTCCTGATGGTTCTTTTCTCATGCTTTGGACCCTTTTGGGTTCAGAGTGAGATGTCTATTCAGTCCACTTTGGTCCTACTTGTCTAATTCAGTCCACTATGGTGCTATACAGATCTTTTTGGTCCACTTGGGTCCTATACGGTCCACTTCTGTCCTATTCAGTCCACTTCCGTCTTATTCAGTCTACCTTGGTCTTATTCAATCCATTTGGTTCCACTTTGGTCCTATTCAATCCTATTTGGTCCACTCCATTTCCATTTGATCCACTTCGGTCTTATTCGGTTGATGTTGGTCCTTTTTGGTCTACTTCGGTTCTATTCAAACCACTTTGGTCCATTTTTGTGCACTTATATAATGGGAAAAGATAGGTTTGGATTGAGAGCTCCTATTCTAAACCCAAATCTATTAAAAAATATATAGATTGTTTGTTCGTTTAGACCCCTATAAATTAGATTCGTTTAACCTAATTAATTAACCAAGTAGTTACTTAGATTGATTTTTCAGATCTAGGTTAAACTCATGCTATCATATAATTTAGTGTGGAAAAGTAAAGAAGACAGTAATATGATAACATAGGAAAACCAATGAAACCAATAAATTCAAGATAAAAAAACCTAGGGAGGATTTAACCTAAACTATCCTCAAGGTAGACAAATTCACTATAATAAAATGGAAGTTTTACAATAGATTTTTCCCTAAATCTAAAGCTACCTCTTGTAGTACTTACACACATGACCACGTGCAGCTTTGAATCCACAGACTCTTCTATTTGAATTTGTCGAACACAAACACCTCAGTTTATGACTTTGAGATCCCACTTAAAGCTTTAAATCATTAGCTATGTATGTTCATGTAGCAGCAACTTGAGATTTATCAATTCTAATAATTTGTAGATGGAATTCCAATAGTGACTTTGAGAGGAGAAGACAGAGTACCTTTTAAATCTCAAAAGAGCACCTACAAAATCATAATAAAATGTGCCTTAGGGTTTCCTTTAAATACTAGGAGAATTAGATCTGAAATCCTAATCATTTAATGAGCTTAACGAGCAGTTGGGCCGAAATTAAAATTTGCAGAATTCGCATTTCGATCAGTCGAGCCTTCTTCTTGATCGATTGAACCTAGCATGTTTCGAATTTCCTTAACCTGCAGCTTCCTCTTTCTTGTGTTTTGACTTATAACACCTTAAGCATTGTCTAATCATACCTATAGACTTAGAAATCTATATCTAAACAAGTTCATGCTCACGGTTTGCCAATTGTTCTAAACTTTTAGAGTCTAACATAAATCTCAATCTTGTAATATCTAAACCTTTAGTATAGCATTTATTGTTGTTTTGCTTTTGTTGTGCCACATTAACATGGCAATTTCAATCCACTTTGGTCCGGCTTAATTTAAGTGAAAGTATTTATAAAACATAAAGTCTATGAATTGACAAATGTACTCTTTAGGGCAATTATTACTCATTTGTTTTGACATCATCACTTTTAAATGAATTGTATGAAATTGATAAGGAACCAAAGACATGAACTAATGATTTTTTTTTAATAGACTACTAAATTGTGCTAGGTTGTGTATATTAAAATTTTCCACTTCTCGACTAATCTCTATGTCATTATATTTTTATTGCTTTGGTTATAATATTTGTGGCATTTACAAATAATTTCTTGTGTGATTAACTATTTAATTAATTTAGGGTTAGTCGGGAATATAATGATTGTCCTTTCTTGGGTTGCATTTTCAAACGTGATCTTGTACTCAGAATTAGATTAACATAATCAAACAAGATGTATCGTCATGGAAGTTTCCAAAATTAAACCCAAAAATCGGGAGAAGTTCTAATATATATATATCATACAGTTATGAGTTGGGGTAACCATACTATAATTTTTTTAATAAAAAATTCATCTAACACGTTATTTAAAAATGTCACCTCATTGCTCTATTAGTCACATCCGTAAGAAAATTAGCGGAAGTAGAAAAAGAAACTAATTGCTTTCATTTTTAAAACTTAAGGACTAAAATGCTACTTGAAACATGAGAGATTAAAAAAGTGCTCAATATATGAACTTAAGGCTAAGACTGTATTGTAGACTTTAAAACTTAACGCTACAAGTTCTTTAAACGAAAATATTAAAACAGAAAATGGTAAAGGTATTACAAGTTTTAGTACATAAAACTTATAAATTAATGTGGTAATGAAAGTAATTATCTAGCTTTAACTACTCATAAATGAATATTTGTATTATCTTTTTATGATTAGTGACTCATTAGCTTATAAGTTTAGTAAAACTAGTAATACCTGTACTAAAACAGTTGGGAAGGTGTGCTCAATTACTAATTCAATACCAATAATCTTAGCCACCATGTCGACACTGCATTTTTATTTTTCTTTAGCATGATCAGAAATGAGAGTTCTATGCAATTTCGTAGGCCAGAGGATGTGTTCAATTCGAACTTCTAAACTGTGACAATGACATTTGCAAAAAAAAAAAAAAAAAAAAAAGTCAGATATGGAGGGCTACATAATGAGAGCAGATAAGCACCTCTCGTTTGCGATACGCAAAGTCGCTTTTGCTCGGTAAGAGGACGAAAACTGGACGGTGTGGATGGTCCCTACTGTAGGAAGTGTGGTTCCAGTGATGTGTGAACTTTGTTGCATTGAAATTTGGAAAATAATTCGAAAGGAATGCATAAGAGAAACCAAAAAAGAAAAAGGAAATTCTATTACTTACTCAACAAGAAATACACCCAACAGTCAGCCCAACAATTTTCTATATATAACGTAGCTCGGAATTGTTATTTCATTAGCAAAAATTTTCTTCTAACAATTCATAAAAAGTTTCAGAAGATAAAAATGATGATGATGGGGGAAACATGGTCTCAACTAGGCTCACTGATTGCGACTGCAATGTTTCTATGGGCGATGTTTGACAAATATTTTCCTTACCAACTTCGTGGCCCTATCCTAACTTATAGTAAGAAATTGGCGAGTTTCGTGTATCCTTATATCCAAATTAAGTTCCAGGAATTCACTGGCGAGTATCTTAAGCGTAATGAAGCCTATGCTGCCATTGAAACATACCTCAGTAACAAGTCCTCCACCGAAGCTAGAAGTCTTAAAGCTGTAGTTGTCAAAGACAGCAATCAACCTGTACAACTGAGCATGGATGAGAACGAAGAGGTTACAGATGAATTTGAAGGGATCAAGGTTTGGTGGACTGCAAAGTCAATCACCCCAAGAACACAGTCAAATCCTTTCTACCCAGAGACGGAGGAGAAGAGGTATTACAAGCTCACTTTCCATAAATCTCACCGAGAAATTCTATGTGGGAAATACATCAGTCATGTGCTGCAAGAAGGGAAGGCAATAACGGTGAGAAATCGACAAAGGAAGCTGTGCATCAACAATCCTAGTCAGAATTGGGGTGGCTACAAATCGCGCAAGTGGAGCCATGTGACTTTTGAGCACCCAGCAAGTTTTGACACTTTGGCCATGGAGTCAAAGAAAAAGGAAGAAATCATCAATGACCTTATTAAGTTCAGCCAGGGGAAAGAGTATTATGCTAAGATTGGCAAGGCCTGGAAGCGTGGCTATCTTCTTTATGGTCCTCCTGGAACTGGTAAGTCTAGCATGATTGCTGCCATGGCTAACTTCATGAACTACGATATCTATGATCTTGAATTGACAACGGTTAAGGACAACACGGAGCTGAGGAGGCTTTTGATCGAAACGACAAGTAAGTCTATTATTGTGATTGAAGATATTGATTGCTCACTTGATCTTACGGGTCAACGAAAAAAGAAAAAGGAGCAAGTGAATGATGAGGAAAAGAAGGACCCTGCTAGTAAAATGGCCAAAGGAGAAGAAGAAAGTAATAGTAAGGTCACTCTCTCTGGTTTGTTGAATTTTATAGATGGGCTTTGGTCGGCTTGTGGGGGAGAGAGGATCATTGTTTTCACTACTAATTATGTGGAAAAACTTGATCCGGCTCTCATTAGGAGGGGACGTATGGACAAGCACATAGAAATGTCCTATTGTGGCTTTGAAGCATTCAAGGTTCTTGCCAAAAATTACTTGAATATTGACTCACACCCTTTGTTTGTGACTGTTGGTCACTTGTTGGAGGAAACCAATATTACTCCTGCTGATGTTGCTGAGAATTTGATGCCTAAGTCACTGAATGATGATGCTGAGACTTGTTTGAAGAAATTGATTGAAGCTATTAAGACTGCCAAAGAGGAGGCAATAAAGAAGGCTGAGGAAGAGGCGCGGTTAAAGGCAGAGAAAGAAGAGAAAGAGAAGCAAGAAACTACTCAAGAAGATGTGAAAGTTGATGAGTCTTCAGCTAAAGAAGTGAAAGAGAATGGTGTTGAAGTTGTGATAGAAGATAAGACATTGGCTAAAGAGATTAATGAAAATGGAGTCACTGCCTGAAGTAAACTAGGATACAATTATGACTGAAGTGATTAGGTGTTATTGTGTGCTCTGCGTTATATGTATAATAAAATAGGTTGAATAGACGTTGTGTAATAAATTGAATAGCTTGCTGTAGTGGGTATTTGTGTAATAGGTTCATCAAAAAAAAAAAAAAAAAAACACAAAATTATTTTGGTGGTCAGAAATGTCTCAAATACTAGATGTTGAATGTATCTCAGTTTGTTAAATAAAAATTGTCAGTTTTTACGGGTTATTTTTTTCTTCTGATCACCACAATATATAATACTACTGTCATATTTTCAATCTTTCATTTGGTATCTTAATAACATAGGCTTGATATTGTGGTCCTTATTTTTATAAGAGATAGGAGACTATCATGTGGATACTTTAATTCAGTTTCATTAATCAAGCATGATAGGAAACGATGTCGCAGCAGGCTTAAAAGTCCTACGGTGTCGTTTTACCAACTAAGAGATTAAAGAATCGAGATATGAAACGCAGTCGTATTGCTTACAGGATTGGTTATTGCCGGTCTACACGTGTGTTCACTAATACATATACATCAGAAAATCAATCAGTTAGTTTTGGAATCTCAACGACTAGTAAATTTGTAATGTTTGTTAATTGTTATTAACTCAGTTGCAGAGTTTTTTTTTTCGTGATTAGATGTATAAAGCCTTAAACCAATTGTAATTATTTAGTTTAGTGAAATCCTTCATTCGCTCAAATCTCATTCTCTTGCTTCTCTGTAATTCTATTATGTTCAACATCTCTATTTCATAGTCTTCAATCTCTAAAAATTGCCTTTCATATTATACTGTTATTAATCTTTGCAAATCTTTCAGAGGTAATGTGAAAGGGAAGTTCGATCCAATGATACAATGAATGTTATAGGAATAGAGAGTGATTGTGTTGTTATTTGTTAATTCACATTTAACTAATTTGTAAAACTGGCTTTTGAGATTTCTGTATTAGTTTGTTGTATGGGGAACTATTTAGAATGGATCTAAGATTGAGCCTTACTTGTATGAGTTTCAACTCCAGAATGTAAAACCTCTACGGTCGTTGAAATGCTAAAAACCTCAAAGATTGTTAAATTCGAACTTCCATTGATGCATTTGGATGACAGAATTTGGACATGTGAATTTGGATTTGGGTTATTAAAATCCTAATATCTTGTTTGAATAGTTTAAAAAAGTCAAGGATTTGGATTTAACAAATCTACCAAAATTTTAAACTTTGAAATCCTTGGATATATTTTAAATAACTTAAATTATACTGGAATTTCAGAAATCATTAAGACATACTTCAATTGATTTTAAATTGTATAATCTCAAATTATCATAGATACAAAAGGCATCCAACTAAGGAATTTTAAAATTTAAAGATTTTAAACCAAGGTATTTTAAATCTATTGGTTTAAAAATCCGAATTCAAGTATCCAAACACATCCTTAAAACTTTCACAAATGAATATATGATTTAGGATTTTAGTTGGCTAATGTCTGTCACAATGAAATTAGATTAGGATGAAAATTCCTAATCCAAAAAATTAATAAGATGAAAATGTTGCATCAAAAGAATTCCAATATGCAGAATCTTACTCGAGCAAGAAATGAAGTTGCTCCAGCAAGCACTGTAGAGTGGACAGTAACCCCATGAGAGTATCGAAGGTGCTGAGCTATTTTTGTGGAAGAATATATGCTTACTCTGTAAGGATTTAGTGTAGCCACCCATTCCAAATTGGTGAGGGTCTAGGGGGTATGAGTTTTAGTGCTCTGTTTTTTTTCATGAAGCATATTTGAGAGTTCAAGCTGCCAAGCTTCCCTTCAAACTGAAAAATACATGGTGAGTAAGGGTCATTAAATAGCCCATAGCCCATAGTCCACAGGCCGACCTAGAAACTTGACGGCCCACCAAGCTAATGGGCAGCCTGGCTTGTTGTTATTGAGGTCCATGGGTAGCCCACTAGCCCAATGGGTCAGGCCGTGGGCTAGTTTTTATGCCCATGGGTACCCAGTGGGCTAGCCCCAATAGCCTAACCCATTGGCCTAACCCGTTGGCCCAGCTCCATAACTCATAATTCATAACAAAAATATATAGAAAGTATAAGAAGGATTGATCTTGAGATATTATAGAGGAATTTCTTAAGAGAACACCCTCAACCACTAAAATACTCAAAATAATTGTGCTAAACTTAGTTTACTAAATATATATTTTTCTAGTAGTCTAGCAAATTTGAATTAACCATTTGACATTTTTTTTATTATTATTAAAGATAAAAATAAAATAAAAACTATTTAAAGCCTTAATAAATAAATAGGTTTCCATCAACAAAGTGAAAAATTAAATAGATTTGACTGTAAAAAAATTTGTAATTAAGTATTAAATTCTTTAATTCTTTCCTTTAAAAAAATAGATTGATTATTTCCTTATAAAAAAAAATGATTCTTTTCTTATAAAAATAATAAAATAATATGCTAATACAAGCCCATGGGTAGCCTATTAGGCCCAACTCGATAGCCCAGCTCACTAAAGACAAAATGAGCATTGCCCATGGGCAGGTTCATGGGCAAAAGTTTTCTCTTTTGGCCTAGCACGACCTGGCCTGTTAACTAATTAATAACCCATTATGCCCATGGGCCAAGTAAAAATGGGTCGGGCCGGCCCGACCCAACCCATTGATAATCCTTAATGGTGAGGGAAAGACAACCCCTGGCTTTAGGTCCAAAAACCTTCCTTTGATTTCTTTTGTTCTTGCTTCTTTGAACAACCCAAAGAACTCATGCCAAGTGTTTGATATAATAAATTTTTCATTATTTCATTCAACATTCAGTCCCAAAAGTTTGTGTTAGAGGTTGTAAAACCACAAAGCCAAAACAATGGTCCTTATGGTCTATTTAGTTGGAGGGGTGGAAAGTGAGAGGACAAAAAATTGGAAATGGATTAAAAACTGGAATGATATAAGAGATTTAGTTTTCTCTATTATGTATTTGTTTGGGAGGATAGAAAATTCATTTGTTTGGTTGAGAAAAAAATGAGTGGATAGAAAATATTTTTTGTATAAATTTACTTCCATGCCCTTGTTAAATAACAAAAAGAATTAGCCAAAAAAAAAAAAAAAAACCAGATATTAAGAATAAAGAAAAATGAACAAACCCGAAATAATAAATAAAAGAGAAAAGAAAACAGAAATGAGAAGTACCCAAAAAAAAAAATGACAAAATTTAGTTATAAAATTGGTTGCAATTTAAAGCTACAATTTTACTCAATGAAATAGATATTATTACATATTTTGAAAATCTAATCATTTAATTGCATATACTTTACACTCTTAATACACATGTAAAAATTTTTGTCAATTGGATATTATTTATTATATAACCTATTAGCTTATATTTTATGCATAATTTTAAACTACAAACACTTGTAATTTAAACAATTTATTGATAACATAGCAATTGATCTTCAATTTTCTAAAAATTTTGCAAGTATAAAGAATAGAATAAGAAGATGTAATTTAATGGTAGATTTGTCAAAATTCACCTTCAATAAAAAAAAAATTATATATATATATATATATATATCGAATAAGACTGTAATCTTAGGTTACAACCAATTTTGTAATTAAACTTTGTAAAAAAAAAAAAAAAAAAAAAAAAACAAAAACAAAAACCAAAGAAAAAATAAATAAATAAAACAAGACAATACCGAAACCAGATGGTAATATAAAAGGACAAAACCGAATAAGAAAACTAATGACAAAAAACACAAAAAAAAAAAAAAAAAAAAACCAAATAATAAAGCCAATGAAAAAAAAAATAAAAAACTAAAAACTAAAAGGACAAAAATATTTGAACCGTTTGAACGTCGGTTGGGCCAGTACATTGCACAAAAGGGCATTATGGTGTGAGAAAATATTTTGATACGGTCCCACTAGTTTTCCTTTCACAAAAATGAAAACTTGAGTTTTCTTATTCACACCTCAATATAGGGGTGTGTAGAAAACTCGCCGACTCGTCAAACCTGATTCGATCCAACCCAACCCGTCAGGTTGAGTCAGTTTTTAGGACTTGGTGGGTTAGGTTAGGTTACACTTTTTTTTTTTTTTTAATAATGGGTCGGGTTGGGTTTGGGCCATAAAATTACAAACCTGCCAAACCCAACCTGACCCACCCATATTTTAATATATGTTTAAAATATATTATATTTTTAATAATTTAAAAAAAAAAAAAAAAAAAAAAAAAAAAAAAAAAAACTAGCTGTAGAGCACTTCTTCAGTTCCTACTATCATATATAATATAAAATCCTATTAGTTCTTTTAATATTTATTTAAATATATTATATAATTAATAAAAATTTTATTAAAATTTTAGATATATTTTGTTTATAACTGAGTTAGGAACTTATGTATATTTTGTTTATAAGTGAATTAGGATACTAGTTCATTTATATTTTGTTTATCAACTCAGTTGGATACTTAAAAATATTTACCACTGCACACCCTTGGTGCAATAGTCACTCCACAAGTATAAATACTTGTGGAGTGTGGGGGGCAAGGGCCGGGGTTCAAGTCTTCAGGAGGGAACTTCACACACATACACACTTAGATTAGGTTAGAGTAGAAATTCTATCTTGTAAAAAAAAAAAAAAAAAAAAAAAAAGATACTTAAAAATATTTTGTTTATAACTAAGTTGGAATATTAGTTTATATATTAATGTATATTTTGTTTATCAACTCATGTGGCAAGTGTAATATATTTTTTTCTGCTCAATTTAATAATAATAGTAATAAAAAAATTGTCCAATCCATGGATTCAACCCAATCCATGTGGGTTGGGTTGGACTTATGTGATGGGTTGGGTTGAATTTTTTTGACCCACCATGGTAGGTTGAGTCAAAAAATCCCCTCAATCCGATCCATGCACACCCCTACCTTAATGAGACTTTTTTTGCCCACAACCACCAAATCTCACATCCCAGCAAATCCAAGCAACCACTAACAAATTGGCAAAACCCAACCCACCACCACTACACTGACCACTCACCCCACCCACAGATCGGAAAAAAAATACCCATCTCCACTCCACCGACCACACAAATCCACGTGTTGGAAAGGGGGAAAAAATAGCCGATCAACCACCCATCGCAACCCACAATCCTAGCCACCACCATGTCCCAGCCACCCAACAAAAATCCACAGACCTAGCCTTAAAATCAAGATTGGTAAGCCATAAGCCCACACAACACTAAAAATATAAAATCAGTAACCCCATGTAGCAAAAAGTAAAACAAAATTTAAGCCAATGAGTGAGCTATTGAAGGTGGAGGTAGAGACGATGGAGGTAAATCGGTGGAGGTAGAAAATATCGAAAAAAAACCCAGGAAGTTCAAACCTGAGAATCAGTGTATAGAGCTGACCATGGTGGAAGTGAGGCTGGTGATGGGTGGAGGTGAGGCCGGTAATGGGTGGTGCCGACGATTGGAACGGTGACTGGTGATGAGTGTCTTGGTGGTCTGTTTGTGGGAGAGAACGAATTGATGGCGGGTTGGGTAATGGAGAAGAAATTGGGAAAGTATAACTACGTGAGAGTGAGAGAAAGAGGCAAGGGTATCGGGAAGAGTGTAGCAAGTGTAAAATGTTTTATCAATATTTCAAGTGTAAAACATTTTACTCAAATTTACTTTGATTGTTATAGTTGATTAAAAATATTTTGACTAAATATTTTACGTTAAAACAAATATTATAAAATGTAAAAATATTTTACATTGAAATAAACAGAGTGTTAGTTCACTCTCGTAGTAAAAGCAATGCATGACTTTTTAACATAATTTTTTTTTCTCCTTTTCTCTTAACAACTACCAACTTACCAGAATTAATTTTTTTTCCCCTTATAAAGGTTTCAGTACCAGACCCACTGAAATATAGGCACCAATGCCGAGTCTTGCTATGTGGAATTTTAATAATAATTAGTATTATTCCCGTACGATACATGATTTGATGAAAATTCATATTTAAGTTAAAAAAAAAATTTAAAAATTATTAAATAAATAGTAATAATAAAGAAAAAATAGGTTAATAATTTTAATAAAAAATTACTTTAAGTTATGATTATTTAGAGTTTAGTCTTTATAAGTGTTTATCTCTTCTTTTCTTTTCTTTTTTAAATTCTCTTTATGCTTTGTGTTAATTTCTTAATATGAGATATGGAATGAGTTTGATCATTCCTATTTGGGTTATGTTTAATTTATGCACTAGCCAGTACAAATAATAATAAACAAAATAATTCCTTAATACCTATTTTTTTCCTAGTGATAGTTTAATTGAAAAAATCAACACACTCACAAATTAAATACAATAACCAAAACTAAAAATCAAAATATATACAAAAGAGTTCAAAAATTGAGAATATAAAAAAATTATAAAAACTTACATAAGAGAACCAAGAACTTAAATGAGTGTCCATTATTTTGTTTTTTTATAGTAAACTTCCTTTAGCATAATAACCTGTACTCAAATTCAAAAGTAGAGATCAATAAGTAAGATGAATTTATTAGATTAAAACATAAGAGTAAATTGCATTTTGAAAAACAAAATTACAACAACGTGGGGTGTATTCTATGGGATTTAATTATTGGGATGACTTATTAGTTAAGAAGGATTGTGTCGAAAAACCATGGCTGAATATATATATATATAAGTTCTGAAAATTTTAATAATAGACTTTTAGTTTGAGTAGAATTTATATTTCTAAAACTTAGATGATAAATTTTTATCTAAATTAAATTTGGATAAAGTTTAGTTACAAAATTATACCTAAAAAAAATACAAATGAATATCTTTTTATTAGAGGTGGATTTTGATAAATCCACATTTGGATTACATTTTCTTCTTATACCCTCCATGTTTGCAAAATTTTTAGAAAATTAAAGGTCAATAGCTCTGTCACCAATAAATTGTCTAAAATGTAATTTTTTGTAGTTTAAAATTATACATAAAATATAACCTTATAGATCATGTAGTAAATAATATCCGATTGGCACAGAATTTGACATGTGATCAAGAATATAAAGAACATGTAATCTAATGATTTGATTTTCAAAATATGTTGTAAATTTTAAAGGAAGTTTTTGCCTTAGGCTACAATAAATTTTGTAGCTAAACTTTGTTCGTTAAATTTTTGTTAAATCTTATCCCTTAGTCAAGAGCGTTGTAGCTTAATATCCTAATAAAATATTAATGTAATAAGATTCAACTTGAGGAAAAAAAAAAAAACAAAGCAAAAGCGCGGATTGTGTGAGATTTAAGTGTAGAACTTTTTTATAATAGTCTTTTAGTTTGAATAGAATTTAAATTTATTTTAAATTATTATTAAATCATGCAACTTAAGGGAAAGAAAAACAAAATAAAAAATGTGATTATTGTTAAATCTTATCCCTTTGTCAAAACGTGAGTTTTTTTTTTTTTTTTTAATTTTTTTTAGAAAAGAAAATGTGGGTTTTTGTGTGGGATTTAAATTTATAAATTTTTAATAAAAGACTTTTAGTTTGAATAGAATTTAAATTTGTTGAAATTTAAATTATAAAATTTTACCTAATTTAAACCGTTGTTAAATATTATCCCTTAATTGAGGAAATAGATCCTAACAAAAAATATATAATTAATTTACTAATTAATGAGAGTACCCACTTGGTGCAACCACGAAAATTCATGGCTGAATATATATAAGTTCTAAAAAGTTTGATAATAAACTTTTAGTGAGTAGAATTGAAATTTCTAAAACTTTATCTAAATTAAATTATTATCAAATCTTATCCTTAGTCAAGAGTTTTGTAGCTTAATACACTAATAAAATATTAATTTAATAAGATGCAACTTGAGGAAGAAAAAAAGTGTGGGTTATGTGAGATTTAAGTTTATTTTTTTTAATAAACCTTTAGTTTGAATAGAATTTAAATTTGTTTTAAATTATTATAATATCATGCAACTTGAGGAAAAAGAAAACATGGGTTGTGTAGGATTTAAGTTTAGAAATTTTTGATAATAGACTTTTAGTTTGAATGAAATTTAAATTCTTTTTAAATTATTGTTAAATCTTATCTTTTAGTCAAAACTTGGGCTATTTTTTTATTTATTTTTAATAAAATTAATTTACTAATTAGTGAGAGTAGTCACTTGATCTAACCATGGCTTCTAAGTCCATTTTTTATTATATTTACAAAAAAAAACAAAAAACAGAAGCGTGAGTTGTGTGAGATTTAAGTTTAGAAATTTTTCTATAACAAACTTTTAGTTTGAATAGAATTTAATTTAATTTTAAATTATTATTAAAGTTTAGAAATTTTTGATAATATAATTTTAGTTTGAATAGAATATAAATTTGTTTTAAATTATTTTTAAATCTTTTTTTTTTAAACGTGAGCTATTTTTATTTTTTTTAATCAAATTAATTTACTAATTAGTGAGAGTAGCCACTTGACCCAACAACGTTTTCTTAACCTAACTTTTATTATAATTGAGGGAAAAAGTAAAAGTGAAAACTTTGGTTGTGTAGGATTTAAGTTTAGAAATTTTTGCTAATAGACTTTTAGTTTGAATAAAATTTAAATTTATTTTAAATTATTGTTAAATCTTATTTTAAATTATTGTTAAATCTTATCCTTTAGTTAAAACGTGGGTTTTTTTTTAATATATATAATTAGTTCACTAAATTAGTGAGCGTAGCCACTTAGCCTAACCACGGCTTGCAAGCCCAAAATTTATTATACTTCGGGAAAATAAACAAAAATGTGAGTTGTGTGGATTTAATTTTTAAAATTTTTAATAATAAACTTTTAGTATGAATAGAATTCAATATTTTTATAAATTATTGTTAAATCTTATCTTTTAGTCAAAATAAAGATTTTTTTATATAAAATTAATTTATTAATTAGTGAGAATAGCCACTTGGCGCAACCACGACTTCTAAACCCAATATTTATTATATATTATATGATTTGAATAAGTAAAAAAAATATTTTAATGAGTAATATAATATTAAAAAAATACTATGGGGACCGGCCCAGAATAATAAGTTGGCTGGACCCTGGGCCCGTCCGAGGACCAGTCTGTTCGAGGAGACGTCGTGGCCCAGAATCCTTACTCAAGCCCACTGGAGCAAAGAGAACACGTCCGAGGAGTAATTCCTCCTCAGACGTTCCGAAATCCAGGTCAAAGGTGCGTCCCAGCTACTGTAGTCCTCCCTCCAAGCACGTAAAAAGAAAGGAAACCCAAAATATCCCAGCAAAGGCTGCCACCACCACATTAAATGCACCACAGCTACTCTCCTGGCCGCATTAATGAAAAGAAGACCCGTGAATAGTGCTACCTTGGTCATTGCAACTCACAAAGAACTGATAAGTGTGTCTGATGGGACAGGTGCTCAAGTAGGGGTTTGGATGATCAACAAGTATAAGGCCCAGATAATAGAAGGGGGACTATATAATATGTAAAAGTCCCCCAAGAGGGGGGGCGAAAAAACAAAGAAAAAGGGAGAAGAAAACATTGTAGAGATTGGATTTGCATAAGTCTATGCCCATTAATTAAGTTAGAGACCATATCATTTGAGAAGGATCTCTTTTCACTGTTACCTCTTTTTGTCCTTGTTTCTATATCTCTTGAACCCATGCAACAAACCGTTTAAGCCAACTGGAACCAAGTTCTTTAGCCCACACTCTACAAAAATTCATTGTGTGGGACTTTTTGGGCCAAGACTTGACCACCCAGGATCGGGTCAACTAAAATCGTGTCCCTACAATTACAATATTTTATGTAAGGGCATAAGAGTAAGTTAATTTATACAAACTACCTTTTCTATTTTTTTCACTTTTTTTCTCAACCAAACAATTTATTTATTTATTTACTATCTCTCCACATTTTCTCCCCAAAACCAAACACAAAATGGGGGAATAAATTAAAATCTTTTCTATCCTCTTACTTTCTATCTCCTCCCTATTTCCTATTATCTTACTTTTCCATCACTTCAATCAAACAAACTCTTAGAGTATTAGAAGTTTTAGCTTATTACAGGTGAAAAGCTCATGAAGGAGATCATTAACACTTCATTTACGAGTGCACAAAGAAATAGAATAAGTAAATTATGAAGGAATGAAATGTATTTAATAAAATTACTACAGTGTCATTGCACCACCGATAATCATGAAAAATAAATAAATAAATACAAAAGATGCTAGAGAGAAGAGAAGGCACGACCTTTTTATTTCTCATATAACATAATGTGAGGCAGAAAATGATTTTTTGCAAAGCATAATTCATTTTTTGTCCATTAATGTGTGGTTGTCTGTTTTTTTTTTTTTAACTAGACTATTCTATTGACTTGCACGTTCTGATTTCACCAAAAATAGGAAAATGTTCAATATTATTTTAAACAAAACGTTTTACACAAAAAGAAATGAAACCTATATTTGAAAATGAGTTTAATATTTGCTATTTTTGTTCCAGCTAGGAGGCGCTGTTAATATGAAGGAATCACCGCTAGTTTTTGGTGTTTATGTTAGAATTATATGCCCACAAAAACAATTTTATGGATTTTATTTGATAATAAATTACATTTTCACATACATGATTATTATGGGTATTTATATTATTTATATATGGCTTGTAATGTCACCTCTAAAGAAAAATTATGCTAATAAATAAGGAATAAAAGACATGAAATAATGATTTTTTTATAGACTAGTAAATTGTTGCTAGGCCGGGAATATTAAGGTTTTCCACTTCTCGACTAATCTTTATGTCATAATGCTTTTATTGCTTTGGTTATATTATTTGTGGAATTTCCATATCATTTGTTGTGTGATTAACTATTTAATTAATTGTGAGTTCCAGTAAACTCAATTGGTAAAATTTTTTATATTTAAATAAAAGATCTGGAGTTCAATCCCTGCTTATATCAAAAATCAATTAGTGTCTTAGTTTAATAATAAAGAGCTATCATTAGGAGTGAATGTCATAAGTTGACACTCTCTCAAAAAAAAAAAAAAAAACTATTTAATTAATTAATCGATCAGGAGATAATTAAGGGTTAGTAGAGAACATAATAATTGTCCTTTCTTGTGTTGCATTTTCGAACTTGATCTTGTACTTAGAATTTGAAAAATACAGTCAAACAAGAAGCACGGTCAAGGAATTTTCCAACGTTACACCCAACACGCTTCAGTCTTGAGAAATACCAATATCAAACGGGTATGAGTTGGGATTACCATAATGTAATTATTTTTATTATAAAAATTCAGCTAACACATTATTTAAAAATCTCATTTGGCTGCTCTGTTAGTGTCATACATAAAAAAAAAAAAAAATTAGCGGAAGTGGATAAAGAAACTAATTAATTGCGCTCGTTATTAAAACTTTAAAGACTAAAACACTTATTTAAAACATGAGAGACTAAAAGTTCTTAGCATGTAAAATTTAGGGCAAAGAGTGTATTTTAGACTTAAAAATGGTTTGGTTTGGGTCCAATATCTTGCATTGGATCCGATAGAATGCTGCCGTGTGTCCTAAAATTCTCATATACTAGCATCCAATCAGGTCCAGGGCTCTCTGGATTCAAGCCTCCCTCCTTTAAAAAAATTTACCCCCTTCAAGTTTTATAAACGAAAATATTAAAACACTTGGGTCGGTATGCTCAATTACTAATTTAATACCGATAATCTTAGCCGCCATGTCTGCAATGTTTCTTTCGCATGACCTGTGATGAGAATCTATGCATTAGTAAGCCAGAAGATGTCCTCCATACGAACTTCTAAATGCTGACAGTGAAACCAAAAAAAAAAAAAATCGAATTCAAATATGACATGTAAGCGTCTCTCTCGTTTGCGAAACTCTTAACAACACAAAATTGCTTTTTTTTAGGCAAGAGGACGAAAACTGGGTTGCGTGGAGGGTCCCTATTGTAATAAGCGTGGTTCCCCTGATGTGTAAATTTTGTTTCATTGTAATTTGGAAACTACTTGGAAAGGAATGCATGACAGAGACCTAAACATAAAAAAATAAAAAATAAATTCTATTTCTTACTCAACAAGAAATAACACCTAGCAGTACAATTTAATTTCTATAGTAAAAGCAATGCATGACTTTTTAACATTTTTTTTTTTTTTCTCCTTTTCTCTTAACAACTACCAACTTACCAGAATTAATTTTTTTTTTCCCCTTATAAAGGTTTTAGTACCAGACCCACTGAAATATAGGCACCAATGCCGCGTCTTGCTTTGTGGAATTTTAATAATAATTAATATTATTCCCGTACGATATATGATTTGATGAAAATTCATATTTAAGTTAAAAAAAATTAAATAAATTATTAAATAAATAGTAATAATAAAGAAAAAATAGGTAAATAATTTTAGTAAAAAATTACTTTAAGTTATGATTATTTAGAGTTTAGTCTTTATAAGTGTTTATCTCTTCTTCTTTTTTTTTTCTTTTTTTTTTAATTCTCTTTATGCTTTGTGTTAATTTCTTAATATGAGATATGGAATGAGTTTGATCATTCCTATTTGGGTTATGTTTAATTTATGCACTAGTCAGTACAAATAATAATAAACAAAATAATTCCTTAATACCTATTTTTTTCCTAGTGATAGTTTAATTGAAAAAAATCAACACACTCACAAATTAAATACAATAATCAAAACCAAAAATCAAAATATATACAAAAGAGTTCAAAAATTGAGAATATAAAAAAATTATAAAAACTTACATAAGAGAACCAAGAACTTAAATGAGTGTCCCTTATTTTGCTTTTTTATAGTAAACTTCCTTTAGCATAATAACCTGCACTCAAATTCAAAAGTAGAGATCAATAAGTAAGATGAATTTATTAGATTAAAACATAAGAGTAAATTGCATTTTGAAAAACAAAATTACAACAACGTGGGGTGTATTCTGTGGGATTTAATTATTGGGATGACTTATTAGTTAAGAAGGATTGTGTCGAAAAACCATGGCTGAATATATATATATATATATATATATAAGTCTGAAAATTTTAATAATAGACTTTTAGTTTGAGTAGAATTTATATTTCTAAAACTTAGATGATAAATTTTTATCTAAATTAAATTTGGACAAAGTTTAGTTACAAAATTATACCTAAAAAAAATACAAATGAATATCTTTTTATTAGAGATGAATTTTGATAAATCCACATTTGGATTACATTTTCTTATTATACCCTTCACGTTTGCAAAATTTTTAGAAAATTAAAGGTCAATAGCTCTGTCGCCAATAAATTGTCTAAATTGTAAGTTTTTGTAGTTTAAAATTATACATAAAATATAACCTTATAGATCATATAGTAAATAATATCCGATTGGCACAAAATTTGACATGTGATCAAGAACATAAAGAACATGTAATCTAATAGTTTGATTTTCAAAATATGTTGTAAATTTTAAAGGAAGTTTTTGCCTTAGGCTACAATAAATTTTGTAGCTAAACTTTGTTCGTTAAATTTTTGTTAAATCTTATCGCTTAGTCAAGAGCTTTGTAGTTTAATATCCTAATAAAATATTAATGTAATAAGATTCAACTTGAGGAAACAAAACAAAGCAAAAGCGTGGATTGTGTGAGATTTAAGCGTAGAACTTTTTTATAATAGTCTTTTAGTTTGAATAGAATTTAAATTTATTTTAAATTATTATTAAATCATGCAACTTGAGGGAAAGAAAAACAAAATAAAAAATGTGATTATTGTTAAATCTTATCCCTTTGTCAAAACGTGAGGTTTTTTTTTTTTTTTTTTTTTTTTTTTTTTTTTTTTTTTTTAAAGAAAAGAAAATGTGGGTTTTTGTGTGGGGTTTAAATTTATAAATTTTTTTATAAAAGACTTTTAGTTTGAATAGAATTTAAATTTGTTGAAATTTAAATTATAAAATTTACCTAATTTAAACCGTTGTTAAATATTATCCCTTAATTGAGGAAATATATCCTAAAAAAATATATATAATTAATTTACTAATTAATGAGAGTAGCCACTTGGTGCAACCACAAAAAGTCATGGTTGAATATATATAAGTTCTAAAAAGTTTGATAATAAACTTTTAGTGAGTAGAATTGAAATTTCTAAAACTTAGATGATAAAACTTTATCTAAATTGAATTATTATCAAATCTTATCCTTAGTCAAGAGCTTTGTAGCTTAATACACTAATAAAATATTAATTTAATAAGATGCAACTTGAGGAAGAAAAAAAGTGTGGGTTATGTGAGATTTAAGTTTATTTTTTATAATAAACCTTTAGTTTGAATAGAATTTAAATTTTTTTTTAAATTATTATAATATCATGCAACTTGAGGGGGAAAAAAAAAACATGGGTTGTGTAGGATTTAAGTTTAGAAATTTTTGATAATAGACTTTTAGTTTGAATGAAATTTAAATTTGTTTTAAATTATTGTTAAATCTTATCTTTTAGTCAAAACTTGGGCTATTTTTTATTTATTTTTAATAAAATTAATTTAATAATTAGTGAGAGTAGTCACTTGATCTAACCATGGCTTTTAAGTACAATTTTTATTATATTTACCAAAAAAACAAAAACAAAAGCGTGAGTTGTGTGGGATTTAAGTTTAGAAATTTTTCTATAATAAACTTTTAGTTTGAATAGAATTTAAATTTATTTTAAATTATTATTAAAGTGTAGAAATTTTTGATAATATAATTTTAGTTTGAATAGAATTTAAATTTGTTTTAAATTATTATTAAATCTTTTTTTATTTAAATGTGAGCTATTTTTATTTTTTTAATCAAATTAATTTACTAATTAGTGAGAGTAGCCACTTGACCCAACCCCGTTTTCTTAACTTAACTTTTATTATAATTGAGGAAAAAATTAAAAGTGAAAACGTTGGTTGTGTAGGATTTAAGTTTAGAAATTTTTGCTAATAGACTTTTAGTTTGAATAAAATTTAAATTTATTTTAAATTATTGTTAAATCTTATTTTAAATTATTGTTAAATCTTATCCTTTAGTTAAAACGTGGGGTTTTTTTTTAATATATATATAATTAATTTACTAATTAGTGAGAGTAGCCGCACTTAGCCCAACCACGGCTTGCAAGCCCAAAATTTATTATACTTCGGGAAAAAAAAATGTGAGTTGTGTGGATTTAATTTTTAAAAATTTAAATAATAAACTTTTAGTATGAATAGAATTCAACATTTTTATAAATTATTGTTAAATCTTATCTTTTAGTCAAAATAAGGATTTTTTTATATAAAATTAATTTATTAATTAGTGAGGATAGCCACTTGGCGCAACCACGACTTCTAAACCTAATATTTATTATATATTATACTAGTCGCTAACCGGTGCGATGCACGGAAAAACTATTAGAAAATAATAAAGCATGCATATATTAAAAGACAATTTAAGTTCATGTATGCTTGCAAGGGATACATACCTAAATAGTTCTTGCGGTAGAAATAAAAGCCTTATCTTTGAGATAAAGAACTGATGTAAACAAACTAACCTTACATAAAACAAATTAAAAAAAAAAAAAAATACATAAAACTGATGTCACAGGAAATTTAGCCACATAGTAGTAGTATATAAATCTCTTAAAACCTAAACCTAAACCTAAACCTAAACCTAAACTTAAGGACTAAATATTTATGCGCCTTCTCTTGCTTTCCTGATGTATTTGGTTAAAAACATAAAACTGATGTCACGGGAAATTTAGCCACATAGTAGTAATATATAAATCTCTTAAAACCTAAACCTAAACCTAAACCTAAACGTAAGGACTAAATATATAAACAAACTAACCTTACAAAAGCTGAACTTTATAAGCTAAAATCTATACCGTGAGTTGTAGATCTTGAATGCTATACCGTGCGTTTAGGGCTTCTTACATCTAGAGAGAGAGAGAGTTTGCAGAAACCAAAGAAAATCTCTCTATAACTTAAGAAACACAATATAATAAAATCAAAGAGATAAAATTTTCAGAGGACAAAATATTATAGATAATTTAAAAGAATTTTGGTTTAATTCTTGAATACCGCAACTCCATAAAATTCATACTAATAATAATATTTTATGATAGCGCAGTTAGAATTTTGGTGGAAAATTGTGGTGCCAGCAAAGGTTTCGGTTTTATATATATATATATATATATATAGATGAGTATTCAATGGTGAACAAAGTACTATGTATTAATTAATATATAAACAAAACTAGCCTTACAAAAACTAAACTTTATAAGCTAAAATCTATACCGTGCATTGTAGATCTTGAATGCTTTAGGGCTTCCTACGTCTGGAGAGAGAGAGTTTGCAGAAACCGTGACTTTATATTTCTTAACTTGAGAGAGGGGTAAAGTTGCTAGGATTTTGTAGATCTTGAATGCTTTAGGGCTTCCTACGTCTGGAGAGAGAGAGAGTTTGCAGAAACCGTGGCTTTATATTTCTTAACTTGAGAGAGGGGTAAAGTTGCTAGGATTTTGAGAAGTTATAATTTTTATTTATTTTTTTATTTTTTAAATATTGTGCTGACGTGGAAAATTGTGGTGCCAGCAAAGGCTTCGGTTTTATATATATATATATATATATATAGATTATATGATTTGAATAAGTAAAAAAATATTTTAATGAGTAATGTAGTTGCACGATTTTCCTGGCCCAAACCCTCTTGATCAGGCTTTGGCCCGAGGCGCATCACACAATAAATACTTGTAGAGGATGGGTCAAAGAACTAAGCCTCAGTGAGCTTCGTCGGTCTGATGTATGGAAAATATTGTTGCAGAAATAAAAACACAAGAATGAATATTCAACCCAAGATTCTATTCCCTCAGTGCTGAATACATTTTTCGTCCCCTCTCTTAGAGGGACTCCACTACAATATATATCTCTCCCATTCTTATCTGAGCCTTACACTTGTTGATCATCTAAGCCTCCACTTGAGCATCTGTCCCATCAGACACCCTTTCCACTCCTTTGTGAGTTGCAGTGACCAAGGTGGTACTGTTCAGGGGTCTTTTCCTCATTAATGCGGCCAAGAGGGTGGTTGTGACACATTTAATGTTGTGGTGGCAGCTTTCCATGAGATATTTTGGGTTTTATTCTTTTTTATATGCTTGGATGATGAACTGCAGTGGTTGGGGCGAGCTCTTGGTCTGGACTTCGTAGTATCCGAGGAGGTGTTACTCCTCGGACAGGTTTCTTTTACCGCAGTTTGGGCTTGAATAATGTTTTGGTTATGACTTCTCCTCGGACACGATGCTTCTCGGACGGGCCCGTATTTAACTAGCCCATTATTTTGGACCGGGCCCCACAAGTAATATAATATTAAAAAATTACAATATTTTATGTAGGGGCATAAGAGTAAGTTAATTTATACAAACTACCTTTTCTATTTTTTCACTTTTTTTCTCAACCAAACAATTTATTTATTTTTTTATTATCTCTCCACATTTTCACCCCAAAACCAAATACAAAATGAGGGAATAAATTAAAATCTTTTCTATTCTCTCACTTTTCTATCTCCTCCCCATTTCCTATTTTCTTACTTTTCCATTACTTCAATCAAACAAACTCTTAGAGTATTAGAAGTTTTAGCTTATTACAGGTGAAAAGCTCATGAAGGAGATCATTAACACTTCATTTACGAGTACACAAAGAAATAGAATAAGTAAATTATGAAGGAATGAAATGTATTTAATAAAATTACTACAGTGTCATTGCACCACCGATAATGTGAGGCAGAAAATGATTTTTTGCAAAGCATAATTCATTTTTTGTCCATTAATGTGTGGTTTTCTGTTTTTTTTACTAGATTATTCTATTGACTTGCACGTTCTGATTTCACCAAAAATAGGAAAATGTTCAATATTATTTTAAACAAAACGTTTTACACAAAAAGAAATGAAACCTATATTTGAACATGAGTTTAATATTTGCTATTTTTGCTCCAGCTAGGAGGCGCTGTTAATATGAAGGAATCACCGCTAGTTTTTGGTGTTTATGTTAGAATTATATGCCCACAAAAACAATTTTATGGATTTTATTTGATGATAAATTACATTTTCACATACATGATTATTATGGGTATTTATATTATTTATATATGGCTTGTAATGTCACCTCTAAAGAAAAATTATGCTAATAAATAAGGAATAAAAGACATGAAATAATGATTTTTTTATAGACTAGTAAATTGTTGCTAGGCCGGGAATATTAAGGTTTTCCACTTCTCGACTAATCTTTATGTCATAATGCTTTTATTGCTTTGGTTATATTATTTGTGGAATTTCCATATCATTTGTTGTGTGATTAACTATTTAATTAATTGTGAGTTCCAGTAAACTCAATTGGTAAAATTTTTTATATTTAAATAAAAGATCTGGAGTTCAATCCCTGCTTATATCAAAAATTAATTAGTGTCTTAATTTAATAATAAAGAGCTATCATTAGGAGTGAATGTCATAAGTTGACACTCTCTCAAAACAAAAAAAAAAAAAAACTATTTAATTAATTAATCGATCAGGAGATAATTAAGGGTTAGTAGAGAACATAATAATTGTCCTTTCTTGTGTTGCATTTTCGAACTTGATCTTGTACTTAGAATTTGAAAAATACAGTCAAACAAGAAGCACGGTCAAGGAATTTTCCAACATTACACCCAACACGCTTCAGTCTTGAGAAATACCAATATCAAACGGGTATGAGTTGGGATTACCATAATGTAATTATTTTTATTATAAAAATTCAGCTAACACATTATTTAAAAATCTCATTTGGCTGCTCTGTTAGTGTCATACATAAAAAAAAAAATATTAGCGGAAGTGGATAAAGAAACTAATTAATTGCGCTCGTAATTAATGCTCAATTACTAATTTAATACCGATAATCTTAGCCGCCATGTCTGCAATGTTTCTTTCGCATGACCTGTGATGAGAATCTATGCATTAGTAAGCCAGAAGATGTCCTCCATACGAACTTCTAAATGCTGACAGTGAAACCAAAAAAAAAAAAAATCGAATTCAAATATGGAGGCTACATAATTAAAATGACATGTAAGCGTCTCTCTCGTTTGCGAAACTCTTAACAACACAAAATTGCTTTTTTTAGGCAAGAGGACGAAAACTGGGTTGCGTGGAGGGTCCCTATTGTAATGAGCGTGGTTCCCCTGATGTGTAAATTTTGTTTCATTGTAATTTAAAAACTACTTGGAAAGGAATGCATGACAGAAACCTAAACATAAAAAAATAAAAAATAAATTCTATTTCTTACTCAACAAGAAATAACACCTAGCAGTGCAATTTAATTTCTATATATAACGTAGCTCGGAGTTGTTCTTTCATCAACAAACGTTTTCTTCTAACTACTCATAAAAGGTTTCGCGAGAGAAAAATGATGAGGATGGGGGAAACATGGTCTCAACTAGGCTCACTGATTGCGACCGCAATGTTTCTTTGGGCCATGTTTGACAAATATTTCCCTCACCATCTTCGTAGCCTAATCCTAAGTCATACTAAGAAATTGACTAGTTTCGTGTACCCTTATATCCAAATTAAGTTCCCTGAATTCACTGGCGAGTATCTTAAGCGAAGTGAAGCCTATGCTGCCATTGAAACATACCTCAGTAGCAAGTCCTCCAGCGAAGCTAAAAGTCTTAAAGCAGTAGTTGTCAAAGACAGCAGTCAACCTGTACAACTGAGCATGGACGAGAACGAAGAAGTTACAGATGAATTTGAAGGCATGAAGGTTTGGTGGGGTGTAAAGAAAATCCCCCAAAGAGCACAGCCATTTTCTTTCTACCCAGCGATGGAGGAGAAGAGGTATTACAAGCTCACTTTCCATAAATCTCACCGAGAAACTCTGTGTGTGAAATACATCAATCATGTCCTGCAAGAAGGAAAAGCAATAACGGTGACAAATCGACAAAGGAGGCTGTGCATCAACAATCCTAGTCAGAATTGGGGTGGCTACAGATCAACCAAATGGAGCCATGTCACTTTTGAGCACCCAGCAAGTTTTGACACTTTGGCCATGGACTCGAAGAAAAAGGAAGAAATCATCAATGACCTTATTAAGTTTAGTGAGGGAAAAGAGTATTATGCTAAGATTGGCAAGGCCTGGAAGCGTGGCTATCTTCTCTATGGTCCTCCCGGAACTGGTAAGTCTAGCATGATTGCTGCTATGGCTAACTACTTGAACTATGACATCTATGATCTTGAATTGACAACGGTTAAGGACAACACGGAGCTGAGGAGGCTTTTGATCGAGACGACAAGTAAGTCTATTATTGTGATTGAAGATATTGATTGCTCACTTGATCTTACGGGTCAACGAAAAAAGAAAAAGGAGCAAGAGAAGGATGAGGAAAAGAAGGACCCCGCTAGTAAAATGGCCAAAGGAGAAGAAGAAAGTAGTAGTAAGGTCACTCTCTCTGGTTTGTTGAATTTTATAGATGGGCTTTGGTCAGCTTGTGGGGGAGAGAGGATCATTGTTTTCACCACTAATTATGTGGAAAAGCTTGATCCGGCTCTCATTAGGAGGGGACGTATGGACAAGCACATAGAAATGTCCTATTGTGGCTTTGAAGCATTCAAGGTTCTTGCCAAGAATTATTTGGATGTTGACTCGCATGAATTGTTTGCGACCATTGACCATTTGTTGGAGGAAACCGATATGACTCCTGCTGATGTTGCTGAGAATTTGATGCCTAAGTCACAGAATGAAGATGCTGAGACTTGTTTAAAGAAATTGATTGAAGCTATTAAGACGGCCAAAGAGGAAGCAACAAAGAAGGCTGAGGAAGAGGCACGGTTAAAGGCAGAGAAAGAAGAGAAAGAGAAGCAAGAAGCTAGTCAAGAAGATGGGAAAGTAGTTGATATTAACTGGGGTTTAAATTTCTCAACATTCTTCAATCAATGATGGCCACTTCATCTTCTTCTTAAAAATTCATTCGCTTTTGTTTTTGTTTTTCTGGATCATGCGTGCTTATATGAATCCAATATAACCGTTTTCATGTTTAAATAAAAAGAAATGCAATTCCTGTTGGTGAAAGAAACAATCTATCCCTTTCTTGTTTGATACTTTGATTTTTTTTTTATTTTTTTTAAAGTTCCTTCTTTGATTTATATTTTCGCCACTAAATTTATTCCATATCAAGAAACAAATGACGAAAAACACTTAACACATTCATTGTGATATTCAAAAGATTTCGTTATCTTTAACTGTAAATGACTCCAATGAATCTCTCATCTCTTAAATTCTTAATATACACGCAGAAAGATCCCTCAGCTTAGGAATGGCAGATGTGAAAGAGAATGGTGTTGATGTTGTGAAAGATGACAAGACATTGGGTAATGAGGTGAAAGAAAATGGAGTCACCGCCTGAAGTAAACTAGGATACAATTATGACTGAATTTGTTCTTGTGTGCTCTGCATTATGTATATTAAAAGCCATCATATGCTATATTGATGCTTGAAGAATGTGAAAAGATGTGTAATAGTACTATGTATGGTGGTTAGAACTATTAGTCCACTAGGCTGTAGTGAGAAGATGTTTGTGTTTTTAGTTTGTTTAATATGAACTACTCTGTTCCTATAAGATTCAATAAGAACTAATCTGTTTCGTTTTGTTTTTTGTTTTTTTTTTTTTTTTCTTTTCCTACATAAATAGACCGATGGGAGTCAAAGCAGCCCCAAGTATTTGTAGATTGTAGTACTGTTCTAGGCTCCTAATTATTTTTTGAATATAGAAAATTAAAATACTGCCAACAACTATGGGCTTGGCCGACTTCAGCTGAGCAAAACTTAGCCAAGCTCTCAACCCAAGTTCATTCTGTCGGGCATGGACGGTGGGCCCAAGGGGGCCTGGCACCCCTGGTCCAATTTTTTTTTTTTTTTTTAAATTATTCTATATTTAATTTTGTAATTGGTCATCTTTTTCACCATCAGTTTAACTAGTCTAATCTAAATAGCAACTATTTAACTCAAAAATTTTAAAAAAATAATAAAAATATTCACAATGGTAATTATATTTTAGCAAAAAAACTATTTTACCACCAAAAAACAAAAAATCATGTGTTATTGGAGATATTAAAGCTAAATTTTTTGCAACTATAGTAAACTAGTATAGATACTAGTTGACTGAAGTTATTAAAAATAAAATATAATATTACATTAAGATTATATTTATTTCTTCAATTAAAAAACTCAAATTCTCTCTCTTTCTTATTATTTTAATGAATTTTTTATATTATTTTAAATGAAGTAATAAAAAAATAGATAAAGTAACTTTTTGAGATACAAAAAGTTAAAATTTTTAGCACCACCACTATAATACTCTAACTTCCACAAAAAAAAAAAAAAAAAAAAAAAAAAAAAAAAAAAAATCTTAGCCAACCTGGTATAAATAAAAAACAATATTTTGTTGTTGTTTTTATCTTTGTCTTTGTTGGTAAATGATTAATGTATTTGGAAACACTGATTTTATGTATTTATAATTTTTTTAATGGTATATGGATGTCTATTTGAATTTTTTTTCTTTTTTTTGCTAATTTAAAATCCTGAGTTCGTCCTTGCTCTCGGGCTAGAGGCCCATAGACGTTGGGGTTCAGTCAGGTTGATCCTAATTTTATTTTATTATTTTTTAGTTGAATAATCTAATGAAGAGATTAAACTCAATGTTCCAATAGAAAATACAGCACATTGCATGATATCCCAAAAACTACCCCAGAAAAGTATTAGTGCTAAAAAGCAGGATCACTTATTTAATGTCTTACTAAGGGTTAAACTTCAGAGTGATGAACAAAGATTGCACGAACCATGTGTTGGGGATGAAAATGAACCTATATATGAGTAGTATACATTCTATAATCGTAAACATTATATATAGGGTTGGGTTCAAGTTATATCTGATGTAATTCTAAGCAATATTACACCACCTAATAACTTGTTATAGAATTCATATTTTGAAAATCGCACCGTTGAATTACATGTTCTATATGTTTTTAATAATCATGCCAATTTTCATGTCAATTAGATGTTATTTACTATTTGATCCATAAACTTATCTTTTATACATTATTTTAAACTACAAAAACTTGAATTGAAAAAATTGATTGATGACATGTCTATTAATGAAGATTAAGATAATGTAATATAACGGTAGATTTATTAAAATTTGCATCCAATTAAAAAATATTGACTGGTGTAACATTGCTTAAAGTTACACCAGGTGTAACTTGAACCCAACCCATATATATATATAGTTTTAGCCTATGAGGTTCATTTCTGATGATTGTCCTCTTTATCATCAGACCAAGACACCAATTGATTTTTTGTATAGGTGAAAATTGAATCCTAGATCTCTTATTCAGCCATCAAAAATTTTACCAATTAAATTAACTAGAATCTACTATAATATATCATAAACTTTAGTGTATTACAAAGGAAAAAATTCAAATAATGGAAGACAATAAAAACACACCTCGTATCATTATTGTTTAATAATAATTTGCAGAGAAAACCACTTCAAAATTAATATATTATGAATGAATAGTTTTGTCTTTATAACCTATTACCTTAAAAAAAAAAAAAAAAAAAAAAAAAAAACCCTTTTGAGGAAGAACAAAACTTCTTTTTAAGTCTAGACTATTGTCACAGGATAGATTTCACCCAAATTTCTCTTTTTATCGCACTAAGTGTTGTATATATAGGTATATCCAAGGATAGGTTGTAATAATGATATTTGAGTTTGGAGAATATTGTTTCATAAAGTGAAAATTCAAGTTTCGGAATTTTCTAAATGAAAATTCGAAAATCTGAATTTTTTGGAATTTTCTAGAATTTTCTGCAGAATTTTCTGGTAATTTCATAAGGGTTGAAGAGGTTTCAATCTTTGTTAACTCTTTTATGAAAAAATAACTAACTCTCTATACATGCCTTTTCATGAAACATAACCCTATGAGTATAAATAGAAGCTTATGTTCACTTGAAAAAAAATAACTAATTCTCCATACATGTCTTTTCATGAAACATAACCATATGGGTATAAATAGAGGCTTATGTTCACTTGAAAAAAAAAATAAATAAATAAAAAGTTTGAGAGAAACACAAGAAATCCTGTGGTCATTCTCCAAAATTGCTATCTGTAGAACCTAACATCTTGGTTGTATCATGGGAACAAATTTGCGATAACCCTTTAGCAACAAAAGTGTGAGGGGCAAATATTATCTAAGGAAAATGATATAGTGCTTCTAAGTTATCTATTTTCTGTTTGTCTTTTATGTTAACCTTATTCTTCCATTATTACTTTTTGTAATATCCCCAACAATTTTAGACAATATTTGACTACAAGACAAGGAACAAGTGATGTTTCAGCGTTAAAGATGTTGAATCATGAGTTGCTGAAATTGGATCGCTTTGATGGAACCAATTTCTCTTGATGGGAAGACAAGATGAAATTCCTACTTACTACACTGAAACTTTTCTATGTCTTGGACCCGAATTTGATGCCTTTTCCTACTGAAAGTGATGATTCTTTCACATTGTGAATGCATTAAAAGCCATGTTCATAGTTTGAAAATTGAAGGTACGAATTTTTTGTTCATGGGCAATTTGAATTTCAAATTGATTGATGAATTTCTTTGTTAGAATATTTGCATGTGTTGCGAATTCATTTGAAATGAGATATAAGAATAAAATTTTAACATGTTTAAATGTTATAAAGTGAAGTAGAAAATCTAAAGGATGGGAATTTAAACTCTTAAAGTGATAAAATATATGAATATTTTCCTAAGTGATTTTCTAAACTATGTGAAGACATTAAGGAACATGTCAAAAGATCTCACTTTAGATCAATTCAGACAACATCACTGAATTGAAGAGGAAAAGTCCGGTTAGAGGTGTATCTAACACCGATTCTAAAGTGAATATGAACAATGTTAAAATTGGAAGTTCTAGTAAGAACAATAAACACTTGAATATGAATAAGAGTGTGAATGGTTTTAGAAGAATAACTCTAAGGATCCCAACAATGACAAGTAGAATTTCATGTTTCCTTTGTGAAAAGAAAGACCATTACATTTGAGAATGTAAGTTCTTAAAGAATAAGAAGAATGAAAATGGAAGTGCCAATGAAGCAATTGTCATTAAGGACATTATTGCTATGGTGAGTGATGTATGTAATAAAGATCACTATATTTCATATGGTTGTAATTACAAATCCTTCTGATTGGTGTCTTGATTCAGGTGCAATGTTGCATGTGTGCAACTAGAAGGCACAATTCAAGACTTATGAGGAGTCTTCCATAGAACTAGAAGTGCTTGTGGACATCGACAGTAAGGCAAAAGTTCATGAAAAGTGCATTGTTGAAGTGAAATTGAGTTTTGGCAAGAAGTTCTCTTAACCAATGCTATATTTTTCATGTACCTAATATCAAGAAAAGCCAATTTGTTATTTAAGAATGGTCTTGTCCAAGAATGAGATATTAGTAGGCAATGGATATGCTACTATCTGAGTGTTATTTATCAATATGTTTTGGTTGTGCTTATATTGTTGATTCTTTATTTGTGGCATACTAGATTGAGATTTTTAAATTTAGCGAAAATGCACTTTTGGTCCCTACATTTTGGGCCGATTCTCGATTTGGTCCCTAAATTGATTTCACTCCTAGGTCAGTCCCTGATTTCAGAAAATCGTTTTTATTTTGGTCCCTGCCATCAACCCAGTAACAGAAAATGCATACATGGCAAACAAAATGCACTGTTGGCATATTAGATGCTGACGTGACTAATAAAATAAAATAAAAAACCACGTCAGCATGCCATGTCATCGTTTAATTTTTAAAAATATTAATTTATTAATTTGAAAAAAATTAAAAATACATAGTTTCAAATTTGAACGTCAATACACAAGAACTCAAGAACATGAACCCAGATCACAAGAACTCAAGAACACAAAATTCCTGGGCATTCAACATCTTTCCCAAAAAATTTTACCAAACACTGAAAAAATTCACATCTAAAAAGCCGATATCTAAGATTTTCATCAAAACATTTTCTTTCCACCTAAAACCAGAAATTTTCTTATGAAACAAACACACACACAAACCCAGCCAATTCGACTCACAATAACAACAAACCCAACCAACCTCATAAATTTTCCTTGAATAATCATCAACATTTTCCCTAGAAAATCAAGATTTTTCTTTCAAACCAAGCACTAAAATAACTCACATTTAATAAACCGATGCTTAAAATACATACAAAATCCCTATCCTCCACCGAAACCTCCAACAAATCAAACCCATAAACTTAGAAAAATCATCAAATCCACATGAAAAAAGACAAACCCAGAAATTTAAAATAAACACAGCAATAAGTGAACAGATCAAAAACCCACCGATCAAGCCACTGACCCTGCAATTCGAAACCCACATGAATAGATCAGACCACCAATCACCACTGCTGCCGCCGATCAATCCATCAAGCCACCATAACCCACTCCAACAACAAACCCATCCAATGATCCAGCCCCACCCACCACCGGACCAAACACCACTTCACAACGACTACCACCGATCTCAGCCCATCTCTCTCTAAACCCAAATCAAACCCAAATCCCAAAGAGATAGCTGAAAGAGAGAGATCTTGATTCAAGGAAAAGCCGAAAGAGAGAGAGCAAGCTTCAAACCAAATTTTTGCAAAAAGAGAGAGGGAGAAGAAGGTTGAGTGAGCTCCGGCCATAGACAATGGAGAGTGAGAGATTCTATCCATGGAGCGTGAAGAGAGTGAGGGAATTTGAGATTAGTCTTTGTGTGTAGAGATTTTTTTAAAGCTTATGAGGTTAAAGAAAAATAAAAACAAAATAAAAAAAAATTAAAAAGATAATTGTGGGGGGTAAAAGACCCGGAGGCCCACGTCAATGTCTACATTGGGCCAAGGGCCCAGCCCAAAGAAAAGCCCCTTCTCGGCATGGATGTAGCCGAGGATAAAGGAGGCAACCTGCCACTAGTAGTGATGCCCCAAACCGTTCTACGGAATAGGAAAAGTGCTAAAGCAGAAAAAGACAACAGAGAAAACAGAAGTGTCTGAGGGAAAGGCTGCCATTATAGCATTCCATGCCTTGTGCCTGACACAGCCATACTCTTTTGCCTTTACAACCATTCCCAACAACTAGAAGGAAGGGCTGATGGGACAGGTACCTACCCTAGAGACCCCATTCAAGAGGAAGAAAACTACTATAAAAGGGGGTGGAGGGAAACAAAAAGGGTAGGGTGGAGACCCCCCCCCCCAAAATGACAAACCAGTGGCACCAGGAAGAGTTCTTCATTCCATGCCGACGACCAATCCTTTCTGGAAAACTCAGTCTATCCCAACTTGACCGTGATAACCGTTGTCCATATATCAGAGCCTAGCTCTTTGGCCCACTCTCTACAAATTCATTATACCGAGCTCACTGGTCTAAGGTCCCATGCATCTTGGGTTTGACCTGAAAAACGTGACCTTACAATTGGCGCTGTCTGTGGGAAAAGCTTGTGCGTTGGCAAATGCAACTGTTAATCACGGTCAAGTTCCTATCAGTGAGAGTCCCTCGAGAGGACCACTTTGGCAATGGTGTAAGCTACGCGAAAGCCACCCCCCATTATTTCCAAGAACACACTGTCATTGTCGTTACTCATCTTCCACTTAGGTCTACACTCCGAAGCGTTGACAACACGGGGAGGATTGCTGAACAGAGTTCGGTTCTAAGGGCTTCTGACGTAAAATGTGTGCCCCGTGCACTTGTTAAGGGGCTAACTCTCGCGGGCCTAATAGTCCGGTTAGCTGAATTCCCTTCGGAGAAAGACGCCGAAAGCCAAACCAGAATCTTTTGAAGCGGTTAAACAAAACCTTAGCTATGTCGAGTCTTCGGACCTTCGGCTTTGGGCATATTGACGCGTACCTATGACACTCCCAGAAGTCTAAGTGCTAGACAGAACCAAGGTCTTGCATGGTCCTCGAACTCAAACCTATGAGGAAACTAGTCACTCCAAAAGCCTAAGTGCTAGACAGAACCAAAGTCTTGCATGGTCCTCGGACTCAAACCTATGGGGAAACTAGTCACTCCAAGAGCTTAAGTGCTAGACAGAACTAAGGTCTTGCATGGTCCTCAGACTCAAACCTATGGGGAAACTAGTTACTCTAGAAGTCTAAGTGCTAGACAGAACCAAGGTCTTGCATGGTCCTCGAACTCAAACCTATGGGGAAACTAGTCACTCCAAGAGCCTAAGTGCTAGATAGAACAAAGCTCTTGCATGGTCCTCGGACTCAAACCTATGGGGAAACTAGTCACTCCAAGAGCCTAAGTGCTAGACAGAACCAAGGTCTTGCATGGTCCTCGGACTCAAACCTATGGGGAAACTAGTCACTCCAGTAGTCTAAGTGCTAGATAGAACCAAGGTCTTGCATGGTCCTCGGACTCAAACCTATGGGGAAACTAGTCACTCCAAGAGCCTAAGTGCTAGATAGAACAAAGCTCTTGCATGGTCCTCGGACTCAAACCTATGGGGAAACTAGTCACTCCAAGAGCCTAAGTGCTAGACAGAACCAAGGTCTTGCATGGTCCTCGGACTCAAACCTATGGGGAAACTAGTCACTCCAGAAGCCTAAGTGCTAGATAGAACCAAGGTCTTGCATGGTCCTCGAACTCAAACCTATGGGGAAACTAGTCACTCCAAGAGCCTAAGTGCTAGATAGAACAAAGCTCTTGCATGGTCCTCGGACTCAAACCTATGGGGAAACTAGTCACTCCAAGAGCCTAAGTGCTAGACAGAACCAAGGTCTTGCATGGTCCTCGGACTCAAACCTATGGGGAAACTAGTCACTCCAGAAGCCTAAGTGCTAGATAGAACCAAGGTCTTGCATGGTCCTCGAACTCAAACCTTTGGAGAAACTAGTTACTCTAGAAGTCTAAGTGCTAGACAGAACCAAGGTCTTGCATGGTCCTTGGACTCAAACCTATGGGGAAACTGGTCACTCCAAGAGCCTAAGTGCTAAACAGAACCAAAGTCTTGCATGGTCCTCAGACTCAAACCTATGGGGAAACTAGTCACTCCAGAAGCCTAAGTGCTAGATAGAACCAAGGTCTTGCATGATCCTCAGACTCAAACCTTTGGGGAAACTAGTTACTACAGAAGTCTAAGTGCTAGACAAAACCAAGGTCTTGCATGGTCCTCGGACTCAAACTTATGGGGAAACTAGTCACTTCAAGAGCCTAAGTGCTAGACAGAACCAAGGTCTTGCATGGTCCTCGGACTCAAACCTCTGGGGAAACTAGTCACTCCAGCAGTCTAAGTGCTAGACAGAACCAAGGTCTTGCATGATCCTTGGACTCAAACCTATGGAGAAACTAGTTACTCTAGAAGTCTAAGTGCTAGACAAAACCAAGGTCTTGCATGGTCCTCAAACTCAAACCTTTGGGGAAACTAGTTACTGCAGAAGTCTAAGTGCTAAACAGAACCAAGGTCTTGCATGGTCCTCGAACTCAAACCTATGGGGAAATTAGTCACTTCAAGAGCCTAAGTGCTAGACAGAACCAAGGTCTTGCATGGTCCTCGGACTCAAACCTATGGGGAAACTAGTCACTCCAGCAGTCTAAGTGCTAGACAGAACCAAGGTCTTGCATGATCCTTGGACTCAAACCTATGGAGAAACTAGTTACTCTAGAAATCTAAGTGCTAGACAGAACCAAGGTCTTGCATGGTCCTCGGACTCAAACCTATGGGGAAACTAGTCACTCCAAGAGTCTAAGTGCTAGACAGAACCAAGGTCTTGCATAGTCCTCGGACTCAAACCTATGGGGAAACTAGTCACTCTAGAAGCCTAAGTGCTAGATAGAACTAAGGTCTTGCATGGTCCTCAAATTCAAACCTATGGGGAAACTAGTTACTCTAGCACTCTAAATGCTAGACAAAACCAAGGTCTTGCATGGTCCTCGGACTCAAATCTATGGGGAAATTAGTCACTTCAGAAGCCTAAGTGCTAGACAGAACCAAGGTCTTGCATAGTCCTCAGACTCAAACCTATGGGAAAACTAGTCACTCCAAGAGCTAAGTGCTAGATAGAACCAAGGTCTTGCATGATCCTCGGACTCAAACCTATGGGGAAACTAGTCACTCCAGAAGCCTAAGTGCTAGACAGAACCAAGGTCTTGCATAGTCCTCAGATTCAAACCTATGGGAAAACTAGTCACTCCAAGAGCTAAGTGCTAGATAGAACCAAGGTCTTGCATGGTCCTCGGACTCAAACCTATGGGGAAACTAGCTACTCCAAGAAAACCTAAGTCTTAGACGGAACGAAAGTCTTGCGTGATCCTCGGACTTCAGGCTTTGTGGAAATTAACATGCGATGGTACCTTTCTAAGCGTTCAAGCTGAGTTCAATCATGCCTCGGTCCTCGGATCAGTCGCCGAAAAGCAAGTTAAAACTATAAATATCATCAGAAACGTGGAAAAGAACCCTAGTACCCGGTGATCCCCTCGGACAGCTTACTTTAGGTTACACGTCCTCAGGCGGTCACCCTATTCGCAGTATAGAACATGCGGTTGTTCTTCTCGGTTAGTCTAATAAGGTTAACTTACTTAAAGTTGGCGTTGCTGTGCCCATCAATTTTGATAAGTTTAGAGTGACAACTCTTCACGATCAATGACATCAGTTCTAAGTACTATTCAAAAGAAAAGACACCAGCACATCCATTCATAAAACAATTATTGTAGAAAAGAAAGGATACACAGAATGAAATAAAATTGTGTTTTTGTTAGATAAATAAAGAATGCAAAGTACAATAAAAAGGCTTAGACAAGCCTATAGTAGAAGCTAACTAAAAAAAAAAAGGGTACACGGGAACGATAAATCCTCAATCTTGCTTCAGCAGCAATCGAGCAAGTACGGATGGCACTAGCGGTGGAAGAGAAGAAGAAGCGGAGGTGCGCAATCCACGACCTTGCTCTAGCAGCAACCAAGCAAGTCTGGATGGCACCGGCGATGGAAGAGAAGAAGAAGCAGGAACGCCAAACCTCCATACTTGCTCTAGCAGCAATCGAGCAAGTATGGATGGTATCGAAGATGGGAAACCTAAACCCTCACATACGTGGCATACGGCGTCGGATGAAAGTCCAAATTTTGTCGCACCAAAAATCTGATGCGACCTACACCTGCTTTGGATTTTGGCTGAAGGAAGAGAGACTTCTTTCTTGTCCAGTCGAAGGGGAGAAATATCTTTAGCCTTTGTCTCCCTTGCCCTGACTGGGCCATTCTGAATCTCAGAGACACCCGAAACTTCTGAAGAGGGTTTGGTTCCTTCACCCTCACCCTATCTTTGACCATTTCACTCCCTAAATCTCGGTCACTCTCACAGTGGAGACTTTGGGAGCATTGGGAGAGTTAGAAACCTGAAAAACTTGGGGGTCTGCGAACAAAAGGGAATGATCTCCCACCATGCATCTTATATAGGGGGCAAACCTGGTGGCAATCAATTCGCCCAAATCTCCAAGAAGGAATTACAAGCGAGATAAATCTCACTCAATTTCTAATTTGCCTCTCTCGTTTGTAACCCAAATGCTCATGCAACAATGAACCCACAATAAAAATAAATAAATTAAATTAAAAACAAACAGAAAAATAAAAACAAGATAAGGGAAAAAATCGAATGAAGTTACCAATAGAAGAGTTTCCACCAGCTATGCTTTGCTCCAAAAAATTGCCTCTAAACACATAGTAGCTCCCCGACAACGGCGCCAAAATTGCTTACTCACTCCCAAATGTAGGAGATCGTAGCAATATAATTCTCAGAGTACCGAGGTCGAACCACAAGTAGTGGGGTAAATTCAAAGACAATATAATTAAACAATAATTTGGGTGAAGAAGAAAAATACTTTTGCTTGGTGATTGTTAACAAGAATAATAATAAAAATTGATTCAAATCAATAATGTAAATATTAGGGCATCGAGGTGGTTCCCTATATCGATATGAAATTCTTTGTGATCTAAGAAAATATATATTTCATAATTGATTGTTCTTATAAAATTAAACACTTATGATTCAGTTGAACTGAGACAATTCAAAAACGTATGATAACCTTGATTGATAATGCGGTTAGAAAAGTTTTCAGAAAAACCCATTCACTTTAAAACCTGATTTCTATTTGAAACTATTAGAAATTCATCTAAACAATAAGAAAAACATTATTGAACTTATTGAAATCATGGAAGAACTAATACATCAAAAGAAATCTAATTGAACAATCAAATGTGTCGTTGATAAAATCCTAGAAAGAATCGCATTAAATATTAATACCATATAGAAGAAACATAACCCCTAGCCCTAGCAAAGAGTTTAAGCTGCCATTAGAGAAAGGAAAATACAAGGTTCTCTCCAAAATTTGTTCTACACAGCCTTCCTTCCAAAACCCTAATGTAAAAAGTGTTGAAAGAAAATAAAACATTTACTATTTTAATTTCCGTCCAAGTTTACAGCCATAACTTGTGAGTTAATTTCGGCCTTCAAATTTTGAGAATTTCGAAAAACTTAAAACTGGAAAGTTGTAGATATTTAAGTTACATTTCCAACCCATGTAGCCTTGTGTCAATTGGATTTTTGAGGAGAGAGATACACCCAAAATACTGATCAGTGCTCAAATCAGATTTTTCCTTTTCAGATTCTGCCTCTTTGATTTCTTTCTTTATTTGAAGCTTCCAATCATGGTAGACGATCCAAGCACTTCAGCTGCACCTTCTTAGACATTTAAGCATGGTCCTTTAGCTCCACTTTAATTCTAGTTTGGCCTCCATTCTCTCACAAATTCTTGTAAACTCATCTTTACGTAATTTCTTGAATAAGATGCTATTCATTGTGTGTAATTTTCTATTTTCAGGAAATTATGTGAGAAAGATGAGTTTACAGGAATTTGTAAGAGAATGGAGGCCAAACTAGAATTAAAGTGGAGCTAAAGGACCATGCTTAAATGTCTAAGGAGGTGAAATTGGAGTGCTTGGATCGTCTACCATGATTGGAAGCTTCAAATAAATAAAGAAATCAAAGAGGCAGAATCTGAAAAGGAAAAATCTGATTTGAGCACTGATCAGTATTTTGGGTGTATCTCTCTCCTCAAAAATCCAATTGACACAAGGCTGGATCGATTGGAATTGTGACTTAAATATCTACAACTTTCCAGTTTTGAGTTTTTTGAAATTCTCAAATTTTGAAGGCTGAATTTAACCACAAGTTACTGCTGTAAACCTGGAAGGAAATTAAAATATTAAATGTTTTATTTTCTTTGGACACTTTTTACATTAGGGTTTTGGAAGGGAGGCTGTGTAGAACGAATTTTGGAGAGAAAACCTTGTATTTTCCTTTTTCTTCTATACGGTATGAATATTTAATGTGATTCTTTATAGGATTTTATCAACGACATATTTGATTGTTCAATTAGATTTCTTTTGATGTATAAGTTCTTCTATGCGTTCAATAAGTTCAATCAAGTTTTTCTTATTATTTAAATGAATTTCTAATAGTTTCAAATAGAAATCAGGTTATAAAAGTGAATGAGTTTTTCTGAAAACTTTTCTAACCGCATTATCAATCGAGATTATCATGTGTTCTTGAATTGTCTCAATTCAGCCGAATCATAAGTGTTTAATTGTATAAGAACAATCAATTATGAAATATATATATTTTCTTAGATCACAAAGAATTTCATATCAATATAGGAAAACACCCTGATGCCCTAGTATTTACATTATTGATTTGAATCAATTTTTATTATTATTCTTGTTAACAATCACCAAGCAAAAGTATTTTTCTTCTTCACCCAAATTATTGTTTAATTATATTGTCTTTGAATTTACCCCGCTCCTTGTGGTTCGACCTCGGTACTCCGAGAATTATATTGCTACGATCTCCTGCACTTGGGAGTGAGCAAGCATCTTCCATGAACGGACTAAACACATTGAGATCGATTGTCATTTTATCCATTATCATCTTGTCCATGGTGCTCTCAAGCTGATCTCAGTCTCCTCTAAAGATTAACTTGCAAATATCTTCACCAAGTCACATCCTAAAGGATGCCTTCATACTTTGGTTGACAACCTCAAGTTGGTCTCACATCCACCTTGAATTTAAGGGGGGCTATTAATGTGTATAGTGTTGTGGGCTTTAGGCCCAACTAGATTAGTTGTATAGCACACATTCTTGTACTACACTCTTACTTATACTGCACTCTTATGCCTTCTATATAAAGGCACTCATGTATATTCTTTCATTTGAGAAATACAATATTGTTGCATTCAATATTTCTTTCAAGGAAAAAGTGAAGGATGAAGAAAATAAAGATCCTATTAGTAAAATGGCCAAAGAAGAAGAAGAAGAAGAAGTAGAAAGCAATAGTAAGCTCACTCTCTCTGGTTTGTTGAATTTTATAGATCAGATTTGGTCGGCTACTGGGGGAGAGAGGATCATTGTCTTCACCACTACTTATGTGGAAAAGCTTGATCCAGCTCTCATTAGGAGGGGACATAGGGACAAGCACATAGAATTGTCCTATTGTTCCTTTGAAGCATTCAAGGTTCTTGCTAGGAATTATTTGGATGTTCATTCACATGAGTTGTTTGCGACAATTGACCGTTTGTTGGAAGAAACCAATATGACTCCTGCTGATGTTGCTCAGAATTTGATGCCCAAGTCTCTAATTGAAGATGCTGAGATATGTTTGAAGAGCTTGATTGAAGCTCTTGAGACAGTCAAGCCGGAAGCAAGAATAAAGGCTGAGGAAGAAGGAAGGCTAAAGATGGTGAAAGAAAAGCAAGAAGCTGCTCAAGAAGATGTGAAAGTTGATGAATCTTCACCTAAAGTGAAAGAGAGTTGTATTGAAGTTGTGAAACATTGAATTAGTGTTTTGGGTATGTAATTTGGAAGTAGTTAATTGAAGTGGCAGTCATTCATTAGTAGTCTAAAAAGTCTTTTTAGTACTGTTGGTCTTGACCACATCACTTTTTAAGGTGATGCTTTCGACACCAATAATATGGTAAATTTAACTATTTAATCACATAATTCTAATGCCCCTTTATGTGTGAGTTCAAACTTCCTTTTAATAGGTAAAATTCAACATGTGAGATTTTAAATAGAAGGTAGTGTAGAAAAGACAATAATCGAACTTAAGACATCTTGTCCTAATAATATCATATATTAAATTACCAATTGTTCCAAAAGTTTAAATTATTAAAATATGGTAATTTAATTATTTAATCACATACTTTTAATGGTTGCTAATATTAACCTCCGTGCTTCTTGGCTGCTTATTAGTTCTTGGCTCCTTATTGGTTCTATCAATCATGTAACTAAGTCCTGGGGCCTTCTCAATATCTGGTCTTTCAGCCCATGTTCTTAAACTAGAGAAAGCAGAAAGACGACCGAACCCTAGATCATTTTCCTCCTCTTAGGTGATCCTAATTTTTTTTTAAATAAAAAAAAGGACTCGCGGGTGTGTTTAAACTCTGTTTACACATGGTGTGTGACTATTGGAACGTTAGATGGGGTGTACCACTACTCAAAAAACCCATGATCTAGGACTCGCATAAGTTTTATATGTTGTTTGCGTCTTTTATTTATGTGTTTATCTTGAGTTTTTTTTAATAATTATTTTATTTGGACTTGAATGTTAGAATTTTTATTAATATTTAGTTGCAAACCTATGCAATGCATGATCTGGGATAGTTACAATTTTTTTTTTTGTGTCGGTATATATATATATATATATATTTGTTTATAAAAAGTTTTGAGCTTCTTTAATCTACTCAATAGAGTCATCAACATAAAGAGTTTACTTCATGTGGCCTAATTTTGTCATATTAACTATTTTGAGTGCTTGTATGAATATATATATATATATATATATAATTATTCTTGTTAGAGGGTGGAGAGGACAATAAATTTATTATATAAAGGAATTTCTATCATGGTATGTTGAATAACTTATACATTGCAATATGAGCTTCACATGTATCAATAGAAAAAAACTTTCATGTGGTGAATCATTTAAAAGCATAAGAGAATCATAGTGGTCTTCAAATTCAAATTATATCATATCAAAACACTAAAATTATGTAATTCATTCAAAACCTAAAATATTAATATTAGCTAAAGGGAAAAAAGAACATAAAGAAAGATATTATCACAAATTATTAAATTAAACAATTAAAAATAATAATATTATTTTCGTCATCTATATTTTTTAATAAATTCGAATTTAGAATAACTACTTTCATTTGTTTTAATAAATTCGGATTTATTAAAATTTATTTTCATTTTTTTAAAAGAAATGGTACCATGTGACAGTAAAGATAATACAAATTGTACCATTATAAGTCTATAAGACTCATTACATTGATGCATCAACATCAAAATGACATGTGTAATAATTAAACACAAACAAAGCATGTGAAATGATAAAGCTAAAGACAAACACACCCAATACATATTAAGAAACCATAAACCATAACGCCTTTTTTGCATAACAAGTTCTAAAATAAAGTAAAACACTTAAATATCAGTAACTTAAACTAACTTCAAGCTAGGAACGACGTGCAATCGCTACAATGGAAACTAGAATTTTATTATAATGAAAAGAAAATTCTGAAAACAACACACTAGGAAACATTGTTATCAAATAAACTAAAAAAAGAACAGACCACATTTTTCCACAATCACTAGCCAATGCATAATTAATATTGCAATAGCAAATGATGTGCTGGTCTGAATTTATAGGCATGTTCAAATTTCCTTCGGTGTTGGTACAGCCCTAGAAGCATTATATGCACATTTACTCTTGAGCAATAGAGGGAATAAAGGATTAAGTGGGAACATCTTGGGCCAACACTAGTCACTAACAATAGTTCTGGATTTGCAACAAGCAGGACCAATCACACCAAATTTTCCCCTAGAAAGAGTTCCATAAATCTCATTAATACACCCATTAATGCTTGAAAGCGATGACTAGCATTTTGCAATGTCTTGTTCCTAGTTCCCTTTTGATAGTCCTTGTAAAGGTAATTTCACTGGTGAGAGCTTATTCATAGTGATTTGATTAGCTCCCAGAGGTGAAGGTGCAGCTCCTCCAACTCTAAAGCCAGTTAAACAAACATTTTTAGCTTTGATGGAAAAGCTGGGTTAAAAGAGAACAATTTAGGCCAGCAATGGTCACTGACCAAAGTAATGGCTTTGCAACAAATAGTACCAAAGAAGCTAATTTTGCCACTAAAAATGGAGTTAATAACATCTATAAGACACCCTTGTACACCTAAAAGAAATTACCAGCATTGTTGTATGTCTTGATCCTCAGGTAGAAGCCCTGGGAGAGCAACCTTGCTTGTGGTGAGTCTAGAGATTTGTCTATTTCCTTTAGATGATTGACCACACGAGTTATTGAGCAATGGAGCAAAGATGGGATTGGAGGGGAACAATTTAGACAAGCAATTTTCTTCAATCTTCGAGATGGCATTGCAACAAGAAGAACCTATAATGCTAAATTGGCCATTGGTAAGTGAACCATAAACTTGAGTTAGACACCCTGGTATGTTTACAATAGATAACAAACATTGCCCATTTTCTCCTAAAAGAACCCCACCCCCAAGGTTTGGGAATAATCCAATTTTTTGTGGTAACAATTTGGGCGTTTGCAGCAATCCAAGTATTTGTTGCAACTGAGCTTGCCCTATAGAAACCAACACAGCCAAACATGCATATACAAATATGAGCACAATTTTTGGTAATTTTTTTGCCATGGTACTTAGCAAAGTGGATAAACCTGTAGTGTGTGTGACTAGGGATGGCCATACCCATTGGGTAATGGATATCCAACCCTACCCGATCCAAATGTTTCGGGTAATACCCGGTTCTTCATGGGTAGAGCTTAACCGGGTAGGGTATGGATATTACCCGAATTGTTCGGGTAGGGTATGGATATTATCCAAACCCGACTTGTTAAAAAAAAAAAAAAAAAAAAAAAAAAAAAGAAGGAAGAATGGTTACATATTGTAGTATTGATTTTGTTTTTTCAATCTGGAAATTATGTACCAATTACTCTTATACAGGAATGAATATTCTTTGGCTCATTGCAGTGCTATATTTCCCACTTTTTTTTTTAATTTATTTGTTCTCTGGGATGCTTTTATGATATGTAATTATATTCCAGCAAAACTCTTGAATTTCTTTTTCAATCATTTGAAAGTTTGGCTGCCATATTGTTTGAGAAAGTTCTTATGGACTTCTCTATCTGCAGCTCCTGACTTTGAAAAAAAAAAAGGGAAACAGAGAGCTTTGAAAAGCTAAGGTGTTGTTTGGATGAGTGAGTTTTGAGTGATATGATTTTGTTTTCATCACTCATCATCCAAAATTTGTGGGACCCACAGAAAATTTTTTGTTTGGATACCATCACTCATATTTGGTCACCCGGTTTTGGTCATCCAATCACTCAAAAAACTGAGTGATGAAGACCAAAAATGAAAACACAATTTCCTTGTTTTCAAGACTCATCACCCATGACTCAGTGGCAGTTTTGTAATAAGCTGTCTCAGTGGGCCCCATTCAACCAGTGACTTGTCCCATCTATCTGACCATTGGAGCTTCTTCCCTGTTACTCTGCATTTGTTCGAAAATTTTTTCCTAAAAAATTTCCCTCTTCTCACTTCCCTCTCATTTTCACTTCCATCCTCACATCCCAGCGAGGTAGCTCCATGGCACCACAGTCCGTGTTCGAAGACTAAACGAGGCCTAAGAAGATCGTCCGTGTTTGAAGAACAACGCCTCATCGAAGCTCTGAACCAGGCCGGAATCTTCACCGGCGAGTGTAGCTCTCTGTCACCGTGTCCATACTTCTCTCTCCCTTTCCCAGGTGCGATATTATCTCCCAGGTGCAGTAAATCTCTCTCTCTCTCTCTCTCTCTCTCTCCATTTTCCATGTCCCTCGCCTGGTTTGGGTTTTTTGTTGGATGTGAAAGGGGTTTTTGATTTAAAGTACTGATGTTGGTTGTGGCTTGTGAGACATGTTGATTGAATTCTTCTCATATGGATTTTTAGGGAAAATTTGTATTATCTTACTCTAATACCATAGGTCCAAAACAGAGCATGTAAGTGAAAAAAATAAATAAATAAATAATCATTTGTATTATACTCTTAACAACATATAGAATGAGCCGTTATTTAGATTATTTGGACAGCTTGTTTTTTTCAAACTATATTTAGTCTTAAGTGAAATTTGTCTTGAAGATTTTGTGATTGGAAGCCTAGAATGCAGGAGTTTATATACATTGTTATTTTTATTAGATGCATTTTATCCAAAAAAAAAAACAAATGTATGACCATAGCAGACTAGTTTAGTAGACTAGTTTGTACTGATTTAAAGGGCCGGGTAATAAGATAATCAATGTCGCCACTGACAAGAATTTTATATTGCCTTATGGTGTGTTAATGCTGCCAGATTCAGATAGGGGTGAAAACTAGCCCAAGATTGCTCAGGTGCTTGTTCCATGAAAAATCAAAACTAATCCAGATGCACTTTCGAGCCATCAGCACAAATTATTAAAATTCTTTTTAAAGACACAGATGATCTGTGCCTGTTCAGTCTGTTCAATTGAGTCGTGTTTGTTGGACACAAATGATCTTTGGACCTATAATCATAAAAATGATTTTTAAATATTTGTCTAACTCTTCCGCAGGTTTTCAGACATAAAATGTGCCTCACCAATGTTATTGAGTATTCACCTTATTTCTAGTTCCATGTCTTAAGAATTCTTTATTTTGAGTGCATCCATGATAATTTTGGCATCTGTCTTGTCGGTTGGCTCCATGGGAAAAGCATCTGTCATATTTTTCTTCATTTTTTCTTTTTCTTGCTGGTTACTTAGTACACTGCCTGTGTGCTTTGGTTCCTTATATAATTTTAATTTTTCTTACATGAAGCATTATTTAATTATTAAAGAAGGAAAAAAAATCCCAATCCTGAACCTGCCTCATGAATCCCCTCCATATAATCACATGCTATTGTAGTTTTTTTATTTTTAATGGTAATCCCAAACAACTCTATAAATGAATCATTTTAGTGGCCAATTCATAGAACTATGAATATACAAATATTAACATATGCAATTGTGTTGGGAAACTTGTATTAGATGGCACAAGAAACACAGGATGTTGAGGAGAAAAAGTGGCCTCCCCACATTGAACATCTTTTCATTGACCTCATGGTCGATGAACAACAAAAGGGGAACATGGAACATGGTGTTTTTAAGGCCAAAGTTTGGTTATCAATTACGAAAACCCTAAATGAGCAAACTGGGAAGGGTTTCACCCCTAAGCAAGTGAAAGACAAGCATAATAGGCTTAGGCAAAAACAAAGAAAGTGGGGCCAGCTTTTGAGGCATACCGGGTTGGGGTGGGATGAGACAACCCAAACGGTGACTGCTTCTGATGAGGTGTGGGCTAACGTGATTGCGGTATGTTATATTTACTATCCTAATTCTTTGTATATTTGTTTGTAATTTTCTATTTCATATTAGCATGATTTTGATGTATATATTGTCATTTCAGGGGGATAATAAGGCAGCTGCATTACGGAAGAAAGGGTGTCCTGATTATGAGAAGCTTAAGCAACTTTTTGCCCCTAATACTGCAACTGGTTCCCTTCAAATTTCCTCAAACACGCCAGCCCCAGATAGTGATGAAGAGCGTGTCTTGGAAAAGGAACTTGCCAATGAGGAACGTGAGGCACATCGTACCCAGTTGGATGATGATGATTGCTACAATCCCAACATGGAGGGCGTAACCCAAGACGATCCCACTATTGATGAGCAAACCCAACGCATGGACAAACGTCCCATGGAAGACCCTAGTACCAAGGGAAAGAAGGTTGCTAAGAAGAATGATAGGGCTAGTGAGATGACCATGGCTCTACAAGAGTACACTGCCTTGGCAAGGGAAAGGTTTTCCAAAAAAAAGGGAAAGTCGTTTGGTAGCTCTGATCATGTTGCACAATCTGCCGGTGGTGGCGATCCTTGCTCACTTGGAAGAGCTTTAGAAGTGCTGAATCAGTATACTGATCTTGATGATGACACCTACCTTAATGTCGCCGAGGCTCTCCAAAAGGAGAAAAGAGTGTTGTTCATGGGCATGCCCGAGCAAAGGAGGAAGAGGTTTATGGAGTGCCACGCTCAGCAGCCGGATAACTAATGGGGATTGCTTTTGTTCTACCTTTTGTTATGTGACACTCTATGTGAATCACTTGGTTTAGTTTTTTTCCTTTTGAGAAAACACTTGGTTTAGTTTTTAAGTATCATTTAAGGACTTTATGTGTGTGTGCCAACGACAATATTCGATGTTTGGTTTTATTTCTCTTTGCTATCAGTTGAACACTTTTATTTAATGTAGTTTTATTGTAATGTTAAAGTGTTGTGAACTATGCTTGTGATTATGGTGTTACTTAAATTAGTGTGTGGGCTTTGTTATGTACTTGGTGTTTTTTTATAGTATTATATATATATTTTTTAATATTTTTTATTTAGTTCATGTTACTTACATTGTAAGGTGAGTTCAGCTAACATTATTGCAATTCTCTTGGTACTTTATATTAATTTGTCCATTTATATATTTCAATATATTTGGTTCTAATGTTTTGGTTTTTTCAGGGTATAGGTATAATGGTCTCCCCCAGTGATCCTTTCTGGCAATATGATTTTGATGATGCTTATTTTAACTCCGACGATGATGACATGGATAGTGGTGGTTGTGATGATGACATGGACACTAGTTTGAGTGATGATGACATGGATATAAGTGATTGTGACGATGACATGACCACTGGTGCAGACACGGACTTGGAGTATGACAGCGAGGAGGAGGAGTTTTGGTTTGTATTTCCACTTATTGGCGAGATGGTGGCATATTTCCAACGGCATTACGACAAGCGCCCACAACGTACTAGCATTTTGACTGGAAGCGATTATATGGCTGAAGTGAGAGATGGCAATCCTACCAATTGTCATGAGATGTTCCGCATGACACTAGATTTATTCTATCACTTCGTTGAGGAGCTGAAACATTATGGGTACTTGAAGGAAGGGAAGGGGCGTGTTGATGTGCAGGAGGCAGTGGCCATATTCTTGTACACTGTTGGGCATAATACTCGGATGCGGCCTATGGCAGACAGATTTCAGCATTCCACTGAAACTGTGGATCGCAAGTTCCGTAGGGTTTTGCGAGCTGTCCACACATGGGGCCAACATTTAATCAAGCCGAATCCAAATGTGGTAGGCCTTCCAGAGCATTTGCGGGGGAACAATAAGTATGACCCTTGGTTTGAGGTAAATAATTTCATAATATCTTCCAAAATGGTTGTACACATTACTATATAGTATTTCAACTAATTGGCACTATTCACTGTAGAGAAGCATAGGAGCTATTGACGGAACACATGTTAGTTCTCGGCCTTCAGCGATAAGACTCCAGACTCATAGGAGTCGCAAGAGCACTGTTACAACCAACGTCATGTGTGCATGTGACCATGACATGCGGTTTACGTATGTCCATGGTGGTTGGGAGGGAAGCGCCAACGACTCTAGGGTGTTTGAAGAAACTATTAAAGACCCAAAGCATGGCTTCCCATGGCCACCGGAAGGTATGCGTCTTTAACTTAAATCCTAATGGTTGTGGCTTTGTTTGAGTTCCACAGTGAATTAATGATGATCTTCATATTGTAAATGTTTTCCATGATTTGTAGGTTTGTTTTGAGTCCCTAGCTTTATTTGTTTTCATGTAGAACTTTATATTGTAAATGTTTTCCATGGTTTCCTGGTGTGGCTGGTTCATGTAGAACTTTATCAACTCATTTGAGGGTTTTTGACATTTAGAGCATTGGGCTGCTGCACTGGTGTGGCAGCTGGTGCACTAGCTGCTGCAACACCAGTACAGCAGCCCAAGCTGCAACACAGTGCAGCTTGGGCTGCACTGGTGTGGCAGCTACTAGCTGCTGCACTGTGTTGCCTAGATTTTGCTGTGGACTCGTCTGGTTTGGCAGCCTTCCATGATTTTTCTGACTACTTTGTTCTTCAACTGGAATGCTATGCTGCCTCATTTCATTCCCCTTCTCCTCTGTCCCGCTGCAAGAATTAAGACTTCCTAGTTTGTACCTTTTAAGGTTAGAAGCTGAACATTTTAAGTTAGAAGCTAGAAGCTGTTTTAAGTAAAGCATAGCTATTTTAAGTTAGAAGCTGAACATTTTAACACCTATGAAATGCAACAAAATGGCCTGCGAGAGATTATACCTTTTAAGGTTGTTCTTAACTGGACTAGATTTAATTTTCTGCCACACCAGTGCCACACCAGTGCAGGGGCTGCAACACAGTGCAGCTTGGGCTGCACTGGTGTGGCAGCTACTAGCTGCTGCACTGTGTTGCAGCAGCTACTAGCTGCAACACAGTGCAGCAGCAAGTTGTTGCAGCCCTGCACTGGTGTGGCAGCTGCTGCTGACTAGCTGCAACACAGTGCAGCAGCCCAAGCTGCAACACAGTGCAGCAGTACAAGCTGCAACTTAGTGTCTAAATGCAATAAAATTTGTGTCCTATTTCCAAACTGGACTTGAACAATCAATGCAAAACGTCCCAATCTAGTACCATTGATTATAATTGAATACCTATGAATTAGTTCAAAGTTGGTGTACGGTTTTTACAACCTTTAGGGACTGTTTTCGTGATTTTCAGTGAATGATTTGCAGTGAGATTTTTGGGTTGTTTTTCTGGGTATTTTGGCCCTGTTTCTGGTGGTGTTCACAGTGGGTTTGCCGAGCCTTTGATGGTCAGTTTGATTTTTTTTTTTTTTCCCTGTAGTTTTGGGGTGGCTTTGCTTCAGTGTTCGGCTTGGTTTCAACACAGTTTCTTGAGGGCTTCAGTGGTATTTTTAGGAACTGTTGCAGCCCCTGCACTGGTGTGGCAGCTGCTGCACTAACTGCCCCATCACAGTGCAGCAGCTAGTAGCTGCCACACCAGCGCAGCCCAAGCTGCACTGTGTTGCAGCTTGGGCTGCTGCACTGGTATGGCAGCTACTAGGGTGTCCTAACAAAAGTTTCCATGCATGTGAAGACTAGTGCATAATATCCTTGGGGCTTTAATGCTAATATGAAGATCAAAATCTTATTTGCTAATAATTAATAGCTAAATTCATGTATTGTATTAATATGAAATATTAACCAATCTTTCAATAGTAAGATGAAAGGATGAGATATTGAAGAATATAGTTCCTTTGCTTAGATTATTTTACTGATTTAATCCCCTTATTATTACTGATTTGGATATGCTATTTTTGTAGGTTCCTATTACTTGGTTGATTCGGGGTATCCCATTGGTGCATCGTTCCTTCCACCACATAAGGCCACCCGATATCATGCTCAAGAATTCAGGAGGAGGAGTACTAGGCAACCAAAATCGGGGAAAGAGTTGTTTAATTATAGACACTCTTCATTGCGTATGGTGATTGAGAGGTGTTTTGGAGTCTTGAAGGCTCGCTTTCCCATCTTGAGCAACATGGCAAAGTATAAGCAATATCGTCAGCGTTTAGTTGTTTCTGCGTGTTGTGCGTTACATAATTTCATACGCATCAATAATTGAAGGGATGTTCTGTTTAACACGTGGGAGAACCTTGGTAGGGATGATATGCAAACCGAAAATAATGGGAACTCTCCTGAGTCGAGTGCAAGTGTCGAAAGAAGACATGTGAGGGAGATGTCTAATGCATCGAAGAGAGCAATGGGTGAATTCAGGGATGATATAACTGACCGTATGTGGGAGGAGTACGTGCGACGTCGACGTTAGTGGTTGGCATGTCTAAGGATTCACCTTTTTTGTTGGGACTTGTATAGAGCTAATACCCAGTCCCATGACATTTTGTTGGGACTTTTGTATAAGTCTAGGTACCGTGACTAGAAGTCACTTAGCATGACACGTGATGCACCATTTTGGACATTATGATGCATTTTTTTTGTAATTAAGATTAACTGTACACATGCTTACATGTAATGGCTAATGTCAATAATCTATTGACATTTCTGATGTAATTCTTTTTGGCAATTTTAAAGTAAGTGTATGTAATACCTATTGGTAATGTAAGTACAGGTGGACATGGTTATATGTAATACCTTTTCGCAATGCATTTTATATGTAATACCTTTTTGCAATGGAGTATTTTTGAAGGACCAATTATTGTGTATCTAATATGGTTATAGGTGGATAATTATGTTATATCACCTTCTAAAATATATAGGAACTCAAAACAGGGCATGTAATCTTTTTATTTTATTTTATTTTATTTTTTGTTAGAAAGGGAAATTCATAAAACACTAACACAGCCAAAAGAATTTCAGAACAAAGCCTATTCACAATACAAACTAGTGGCATTAGCCTCCAATGTGGAATGATTGGGACAATATCAGGAGTTTCTCTAAGTTTTTCTTTAAAGGCTTTATCAAAAAAGTTTTTCTTTAAAGGACTAATTTTTTTATACTAGTATTTTGTTTGTAATAAGTAATTTATTCTTTTGAAACATATTACAAACCTAACATATATATAGAGTGCACTTTTCTTCTTTTTTTGAGATAAGAACATATTCTTAATTTTTATTTTGTTAAAAAGTGTAAATTTTTTTTTGATAAACACATAGGTTTTTATTAATAGTACACTTATTATCCTGGTACAGCCAGATACAGCACAACTGAACTTTTGGCACTTTATTCTGCTTGCCCTGTTTTTATTCATATCAATGCTTAAATATACTAACAACACAAATGAATCATAAACAATAGGAATGACAAAAAATAAGAATGCTACCAAAATGTCTACCATTACAAAATAGCAATTATATGTATACGAATCATACAATAAGTCTGTCATTCGACACATACAATTGCCAAGTCGAACACCTACACTAAAAGGCACTCCCAACATGTACAATACATTTCCAAACAACTAATAAAAATTAAAAAGGTCATGGCAGACACATTTGCCGTAATCCAACATCCCTATTACCAAGTGAAAATATAATGAACACCACAATTGCCAACCATGACATAAGTAGAGCAACTTGATATTTACATGCTCGCGCATTGGCCATACGAAGGGAAATCTTTGCTTTTTCAGCACTACGCTTTGCTACTCTTTCCCTGTGGAGTAGGTCTGCTATCATTGCACGGGCTTCCATCTCATTGTTTTTTGCCATAGCTGCCTCGGCCTCAAGCCTAGTAAATTTCACAATGACAATCGGTGCTGTTTCAGCTCCACGCCTACATGGGATGCCATCCAACCATTTAAAGGACTTACAATGTTCGTCACTGCCCTGCATATTAAACAAAGCTGGTAAGTACATGAGCTGAGGAGCATAGCAACTTTAACCATGAAACAACAATGATAGTAAGCACGCAGCTAATACTTACAGGCTTCCAATGTCTACAGCCATAAAACCGTCTACCGAAATTATGGAGCTGCAAAGATGTCCGCAACACGCATTGATTCATGTCACACACATGCCCCCTATAGTTGGAGTTATAGCTACTGGCACTTCCCTCCGACATTGTGGTGAATCGTCTAGCCCTACAAGGCATATTCACTGTCATTCAACACATAGCCAACCATGTACTAAAAGTTTTCATCAACATGTATGTAGTAAGAGATGACAGTAATGCAGATTTTATATCCTATTTTGGTCAATGACACTAGTGCAAATTGTAGTCCTGCTATAGTTTTATTTTTACAAAACACAGCATTGTAACAGTGCAGAACACATCAGCAGTTCAGTAAACAATGCAACAGTTTAGAAAAGTCCTGCATCTTGTGCACAACGCAGCAGCAGTCCAGAAGTTAACCATCAAAAGTTTACTACAGGTGGGGATTAGCTTTGTCACACTCACACGGGCTTTAGCATTGAAGTTAGATTTCAGTTGTAACAAACTGTTGTTGAAGTAGTTGCAGTTTGTTATATATTAGTTATTTCATTTTCATTTATCGCATGTGATATTCTTCAAGGGTAAAGTCTCCTCTATAAATGGAAGGTACATTATGTAATTCACAAGTGATGAATATACAGAAGTTGTCATTGTTATTTTCTCTATCTTGCGCTTTCATTCAGAAGAAGGAAAAAAAAAATTTATGGGAAAAGAAGTGCAGTGATCAAGAAAATGGCTTGCAAACTCTAAATTTGTCTAATTATTCTCCCTTAATACTAGATGCAAATGTCATGTCATGTCATTCTTACCATGATGAGTTTATTTTTGATAAAGGAAAATCAGGTTCTAATCTAAATCTTTAGTATTTGGTGCTTAATGAAAGCTGTGAAATTAATTTTAAAGACAAATTAGGTAGGTTGGACAATGAGGTGTAGCGCAGCCTCAAATGACACACTAATTGCTCCTCCCTCGATAATGAGATGGATTGGAGATCGAGTATGGTGAATGGTGGTGTGAGTATAAGAGGCATGTGTAAGTGTAACCTAGCATTAGCAATGAAAAGAAAGAAATAATGAGTTTGCGGCTATATATTCAAGTTCCCTCTAGACTAGACTATCTCATTTGTTGTATATAAATAAATAAAAAATAGTTCATTTAATTTTGAAAGCTTGTAGCTAGGTCCAAGCACATCTTAAAGCTTTATTTTGCTCTGTTTTAGGATGAGTGCTACACTTAATAAGATATGAAAATTTAAAGGCATTTCTTCAAATAAAGAGGTACAGTGGTGCCTATAAAGTTACAATATTAATCAAATCCTTTATTGCACATCCAATGCTTCAAATCAACTCCAATTAGGTACATGAATTCGGGTAAGTAAAGAGTTCATATAACAATAAAATTGAATGTTGCAGTTCAAAGAGATAATTGTTTCTCAAAATTTTTTAAAAACAAATGTTCAAAGAGATAAAGAATGCATGTCAAATATATGTCTAAAATATTATATACTAACAATCATCATCTTTTACCCAAACAAAACTCTCTGACCTCAACAGACCCATGGATTATAGTCGAAACAAAGGGAAATCACCCATCGTAATAAGTAAAAGACAAAGGTCTCAAAAGACAGAGGTCTTACAATCTTCATATTAAAAAAAACCTAACATAAAAATGTTCAAATTCAAGCAGAGTATTCACAGCATTTGATTGTTCAAATCCAATTTACAAGATCTGCAGTAAAATATTTATGAAATATAAAGGCAAAATCATGAGAACGGAGAGAAATTTAGTGCATGTACCAACAGAGGGCTCACGAGTTTCTCTTCAGCAGACCCACAGTGCCGCGATGAGTTTACAATTTGAAGGTGAGGAAGATGAGCAACGTTGGATACGGCAAACTCTCATTAAAACAAAAAATAAAGTGAGATTTTTAAAAAAAAAATTATGAAAATAAGGCAAACTCATAGTTAACACTCTTAGCAAAAATAAATAAAAACCCACTACATAAACATAACAAACACTATCATAATCATAACAATTATAATCAAGATCATAAAAAATAAAAATAAAAATAATAGAAATAAAAATAAAAACCGACCCAAATTTAAAAAGAATAATCGATTACCACATGCTACCGCGATTTTTGATCGTGTAAGGCCCACTTTCCGGCGTCCTCCCGAACGGGGTTATGTTCAGAGTTGGGAGTCTGGGATTCCTTCAAGTGGGTTTTCTGGAGTTCGAGCTGAGGGAGGATCTAACGCAGTGGAGGCGGGGAAGTGAGGGGCAACGAGATCCTCAAGCCAGGTCCGAATGCTGAGAGGAACTGGGGTTTTGCGCAGACAGGTTCGAGGTGAGGAAGAAAAGCATCACTCCGATTTTCTATTCTGGGCGTTTGCACAGTTCCATTTTGATAATTTTGGGTTTCTAGATGCTGGGGACGTTTTGGGGTGGAAAGGGCGTGGAGAAGAGAGACACAGAGAGAGAGAGAACGCGGGTAAGCTTATGACCGTTCTGTACAGAGATTTTTAATTGATATTTGTGGGACCCAGTGAGTTGACATAAAGGTGAGTGATGGAGTTTCAAAACTGAGTCAGATATTTCACCCAAACAAGTCACAAATAGAGTTATCAGAAATTGGGGTATTTTTGAGTGATAGTGATGAGTGATGAGTGATGAATGATAAGTGATGAAAACTGAGTGATGAGTAATGAGTGACCATTTTCTTTAAACCAAACAAGGCCTAAGATTCTTTATCTTATGTTCTGGACATGGGGATGACATGTGTCTTTCTTACTATGCCTGTATGTTTGCATAAAATGTTAGACCATTATGCCTGTCTGTTATCATGCTGCTTGTCTAGTTTTTATAAGAACATGGAAGCTCTACATTTTTTTACTGGTTGACATGAGTGGAGTTCAAATCCTGGCTATTGAGATCTTTTTTATGGACTATAGAAGTTGTGCTTATCTCTTCCTCTCATTGTGAATATAATTTGATTCTGGTGAAGTTATAACATTAGTTGATTTGTTATGTAAGCGAAGCAGTAAAAGAAATCTATCTTGTGCTCCTTTCTATACTTGATTTCCTCAGCATTTGAATGGCATTGTGAGTTCTATTTTAAGAATGCTATTGATGTTCTGTTTGGACTTCTGAAGCAAGTGTTGACAAATAGACCTGATCTAAAGCTAGTTGTAATGAGTGCTACTCTTATTACACTGAAAAGCCTGAAAGTGACTTTTATTACTGTTACATTGACCTTGATTTTGTAAAATTTATTTTAGGAGTTGCCATTTGCTTGACAAACAATTGAAGAGGCAGAGGAAAATGTTGCTTCTTTATTTTATGTTATTTTTTATCTAATAAAATTTCTATCTCTATCTCAAAAAAAAAAAAAAAAAAAAAAAAAAAAAAAAAAAGAAGCAGATACAAACTAATCAATAAATTTTTTTTATTGATTAGTTTTTTCTTTTTTAAGATTGGTTAGCTTTTATGTTAAAATGTTTTGAATTAAAAAAAAAAAAAAAAAAAAGGTTTCGGGTTTCGGGTAGGGTATGGATATCCATGGATAATATATTCGGGTAATATTCGGGTATGGATATTAACGGGTATTAATAATCAAGTATCCATGGGTAAAATTTTCCGGTCGGGTATGGGTATACCCGATCCATACCCTACCCATGACCATCCCTATGTGTGACTATAGGTTTATCGATGGTATTAAAGGATGTTTGAGGCTAACAAAAATGAGAGGATGTGAATTTATAGTTCTTATTAAAGACATAAAAACTGAAATCTTTTTAAGTGTCATTGATGCATTAGTTTTATTCTTCAAAATCTGTTCTATTAATACCATCATCAATGCCAAATAACTTTCATTAAGACTATTGTAAATTATACTTCATTGATGCTGGTCATTTTTTCACAAAGGTATTCTCGAAAGTAATGAATTTAATAATAATAATATATAATATACTTTAAGGGCGCTTTCGGCATAAATATCAAGGTGTCCTAATAAAGCTTCCATGGTTGTTGTTACTCTTCCCATTAACCAAACACCAGGGGCAAAGCTTTTTTTTTTGGGGTATTTTATAAATTTTATTTTACACAAATTACCTAATTTGCAAAAAAGATCACCATTATTTTATTATAATTTTTTTGAGTACTATCACTCCCTAAAATTAAATCTCCTCTAATTTTTTTTTTAATTTAACATTTTATGTCTAATTCAAAAATTGACAAACAATTTGAAACTTAACAACAACGAAAAGCATAGTTCTAAATAATAAAAATTTGCAATAGAAAATTATTTTTATTAAATACTAACTCGAAAAATAGAAATCACCAAATAAGGGAGGACAAGAAAAAGGAGAAACTATGTTCTAGTAGTACTTTTTTTTGTTTGGGGGGGGGGGGACTCTTTTTTTTTTTTTTGGGTCTAATATTTTTTTTAAATGATTAAAAAAACCATATACATTAAGAGAATTTTAAAATTAAAAAAAAAAAAAAACAAAAAAAAAAAAAAAACTATGTTGTGGCTTTGCCCCTGCAAAACACAATATAGTCGTCAACCTACCATGTACAATATCCATGATTTTGTGTATGTATAACTCACAAGAATGTCAGTAAAATTATATAATAAAAAAATTGTCATGTGTTCAAGTGAATCATTTAAAAGCTTAAAAGAACCATAGTTATAGCAATCTTCTAATTTCTATCTTACTTTGAAATTTATCTACAAATTCAAACTTTATAATTTCAAAACACTAAAATTGTGTAATTCACTCAAAAATTAAGGGGCCATTTGGTAACATTGTTCTAGTAATATTGTTTGTATTTTTTGGAAATATGTGTGGATAAAAAAGTGTATGAAAATACGTATAATGTTGTTTAAAAATTGAAAACATGTGTTTAAACACATGTACAAAATAGGCCCTAAAATACTAATATCAGCTTAGGGAGAAAAAGAAAATAAAGCAAGACAACTCCACAAATAATTAAATTAAACAATTCAAAATAGTAATACTAATTTTTGTCATCTATATTTTTTTAATAAATTTGGATTTAGAATAGGCACTACGAACGCAAATCTTTCTTTTCCCCTTTCTTAAGTAAATGCACCAAAATGGAATGAACAAATTGAACTAGACAAAATGGACTAAAGTGCACCAAAATAGACCGAAGGGATCAAAGTGGACTAAAAGTGACCGAACTGGACTGAACTAGACTAAATGGACTGAGTTGGACTGAAATGGACCAAAATGGACCACTCAAACTGAATAATCTATCATATCACAATTTTTATTTATTTATTTATTGATTTGTTCTACTAATTTTTTATAATGCTAAATATATTAACCGATTGATTTTACACATTCATTTTTTTCTTCTAATAATATCTTGGATGGTTTAATATACTTAATATTATAAAAATAAATAAATAAATTAGAGGAACAAATAAAAAAAAATGGTGTTGTGGCCAATAATGTGACTCAATAGCAATGTGACAATACTAAGTGCTACTCTTTGGCAGTTAGATGTTATATAAATAATAGAAGTATACATTTGTAAATTGTAAGGAATTGCCAGCATTATTGCTTCTTGCATGGGTTACTAGATGTATTCATCGAAAAACAAAACATAATTTAAACTACTAGGAACCGTGCCAATATTTCTAACTTCATCCTCGCCTCCATTTCTTTGTGTTTGCTCGGTTCCTTGTAATGCTTGTTGTATTGAGCCTTGGGGACTGCTAACTCTAACCTTTTCTACTTGCATGTCACTTCTTGAGTCGTGTTTTGACTATTAATCTGCGCGATGTCCAAGATAGTTAGCAAAATTTAGATATAATCACTTTGTTTATGGTACAATTACTTTAACTAAAACAAATGAAAATAAATCATTCTAATTTAAAATAAAGATAGAAAAAAAAATAAAATAAAATAAAAGGATTGGTCAAATATAAAACATCCATCTCAAAATGTCATTTGAAAAAATACTTTTCTTAATTTCAATTTATGCAAAACAACCATTGTTGAATTAAATGGAAATTTTTTTGCTAAGAACGTATACATATTAAGGAAAAACAGAAACCACATGTGTCTTTTTGATAAGATAAAACAAAAATATACGTATCTTGACAAAACGTCATAAAGGGTCATTTCTATAAGATGATACAAAGGCATAAGAACAGTGTTTCTATCAAACCATTCATTTCCGCGTAAACAATTGATAGATATTCACAACATGAGAAAAGACATGAAAAACTTAAGCTTGCTAGACATCAAATTTGAGAGTCATACCTTTCTTTTCTATTTTACATTTACATCTTCACACATAATAAATGCTTCTTTTCCACCAAACTCAAGCATAACTGGTCTAAAGTGTCTCGGAACCATTTCTCATCATATGCAGAAACACTAGCCGTGTGAACCTATAATTCAAAAAAAAAAAAAAAAGGGACCAATTTACATGTTGAAACATGTATCCTTTTTTTTTTCTTTTCTTTTTTTAACAGAAGGTAAGCAAGTTTTATTAATGATCTAAATCAATTGGTTATCCATTTTTATTTGGCTAAATATGTTAGAAACAAAAAGAGCCGCCGCTACCACTATAAAGGTATATAACAACTAACAAGTCCATAAAGACTCAATACATGGAATCATGGATACATCAACATCAAACAATCGCGTAATGACGTGTATATTAATGAAACACAAACAAAGCACGTGAAATGATAAAAGTTAAAAGACTCACGACGTGCAGTTCTTAGAAGCGACGTATAGAATAGATGCAAATACCAACAACGACCTGTCGCAATGCTGATTGAAGGTTACTGTGGGTTTTGATGCTGCCCTGTCCTCTCCTCATCCATCCATTGTGCACGTTCTGATAAGTTGTTTTGTTTTGTTTGTTTTTATTTTTTATTTTTTTTAATTACTGATTATTTCAAAAAGTTTAAACTAACCGTGGGCTTTTTAATTACTGATAAGTATAATAAATTTAATTAATTAGAAAGCACTAATCCAACTCAGGACCTTCTATTCATATACCATGTTAAATAACTAATCCTTCTAGCTTAAGTCTTTAATTCTGATATGTTGTTTCGTTTGTTTGTTATTTGATTTTTTTTTTTTAAATTACTGATTGTCACAAAAGTTTAAATGATTGGAATTGATAAATTTAATTATTTAGAAAGTCATAATTTAACTTAAGACCTCCTACGCGCTCAAATACCATATTAAATAACTGATCCTCCCAGCCGCTTCCGTCTTTAGAAGAATTAGTAATTTAACATTTTGTTTTTGTATAGTTTTTTTTTTTTTTTAAATCTTTAAAGGTCTCTTAGTTTGTGTCATTAATTCAAAGCAATAGTCAGCACTAGCTAGCTAGTCCAATTAATTACTCCACAACCAGTCCTTTTAATTTATATATTTTATGTCCAACTCATATGTCACCAAGTAATGTACAAACTCGTCAAAGCAGAATCAGACTTCAGGCATCAAAAAGCAGATTCACCCATCAAAATCATTGAATTAAATTACCAAATAAAGGAAGAGGAATTATAGCTATACACTTATACACACACAACATCGACCACACAAAGAGACCTTCGTTCGTGAGTGGGCTCCAGGTCGAGTAGGAAGCCATGTGTTTTTCCATTGATGAACTTAATTTTACTATGGCCCTTTAAGACTCTTGTGGAGCCTAAAGACAGTTCCTTGTAAGCTAAGGGATTGAAGGGAGCCATGACATCAGTCTTATGATATCATTGCTTCTATTCTATCTACTAACTCCACATTCGAAGAAATTGCGCTATGGCTGCCTTTACCGACTTTCCAGTATTAAGACAAGCTACCAGTCAATTTAGATCAGCGATTGGTGTAAAACTTTTTCACATGGATGACCAATGAGATTCTCATTATATAAGTGCACAAACACAATTTTCACCCAACTTCCTTCTGTATTAAAGTTTTTTTTTTTTTTTTTTTTGGTTGAGAATATCCTTCTGTATTAATTAAATAGGTTGAATGGAATAATATATTGTCCTTATTTTTTTAATCTTTTTTTTGAGAAGGTTATTTTTTTAATCTTAGTTTTCAAGATTGTTTATATAATTTAATATATTTCAAATAGGTCCAAACTGCAAAAAGTAATAATAATTATAATTCAATAAGTGAGAGTGATGAACTTGAATTGTGGTCGTTTTTATTAAAAACATTATGAAATGTCAATTGAGTTATAAGACTTTCAACTAAAACTATTATATGATTATAATATAGTAAACACAATTTTGAAACCAATATTACTTTAATCTCATGGGCACGGGCACAGTGATGTGGCTTGAATTTCTATCGTACGTTAACATCTTACTTGAATTAGATTACAATAATAACACTTTAGATAAATAAAAATAAAAATAAAAGGATTAGAGTGAAATATTGTAAAATATATAGATGATTTTGAACTAAAAGTGAAAGATTTAAGGACCAACTATGCAATTTAATATGTTATATAAGAGATGCGACTAAAGAGTTTCACTTCTGAAATTAGAGAAGAAAAAAAACGAAGCAAAAGCACTTATCAAACATGACACCACAAAACATGTTTGCTAATCTAGGATCGATATTGGCCAGTTTGATGTTTATCCGGGCCATGTTTCAGCAATACTTTCCTCATCAGCTTCAAAACTTTCTTGAGAAATACTCTCAAAGGGTGATGGCTTTCTTTTACCCTTATATCCAAATCAGGTTCAATGAGTTCACTGGAGAGCGTCTCACAAGGAGTGAAGCTTACTCTGCCATCGAGAATTACCTCAGCTCCACTACTTCCATGCAAGCAAAGAGGCTGAAGGCTGAAATAGGTAAGAACAACCAGTCACTTGTTCTTAGTATGGATGATCATGAAGAGGTTGGTGATGAGTTTAAAGGGGTCAGGCTCTGGTGGGCTTCTGGTAAACATGGTGTGAGAGCACAGACGACATTGTTTAATCCAGTTCCTGATGAGAAGAGACACTACAGGCTCACTTTCCATAAAAAATATAGAGATCTCATTATTGGGCCATACCTCAGCCATGTGTTGAAAGAAGGTAAGGCAATCAAGGTAAAAAACAGGCAAAGGAAGCTTTACACTAACTATGGTTCTTATTGGAGCCATGTTGTGTTTGAGCACCCAGCAACATTTCAGACACTTGCAATGGAGCCAGAGAAGAAGCAAGAGATTATTGATGACCTGAATGCATTCAGCAAGGCAGAAGAGTTTTATGCAAGAATTGGGAGAGCTTGGAAGAGAGGGTATCTCCTTTATGGCCCTCCAGGGACTGGCAAGTCCACAATGATTGCAGCCATGGCTAATCATTTGGGTTATGATATTTATGACCTTGAACTCACTGCAGTGAGGGATAACACTGAGCTGAGGAGGCTATTGATTGAAACATCAAGCAAATCTATTATTGTGATAGAAGACATTGATTGTTCGCTTGATCTTACTGGTCAAAGGAGGAAGAAGAAAAAGGAGAAAAAGGAATCAGGAGAAGAAGAGAAGGAACCAAAGAAAAAGGAAGAAAAGGAAGAAAATGAAAACAAATCCAGCCAGGTTACTCTTTCTGGGCTTTTGAATTTTATTGATGGGCTTTGGTCTGCTTGTGGTGGTGAAAGGCTGATTGTTTTCACTACCAATTATGTCGAAAAGCTTGATCCTGCACTAATTCGAAAAGGAAGGATGGATAAGCACATAGAATTGTCATTCTGCAAGTTTGAAGCTTTTAAGGTGCTGGCAAAGAATTATCATAAGCTTGAATATCACCATTTGTTCCCCAAAATCAGTGAGTTGTTTGAAGACGCAGATATGACCCCAGCTGATGTTGCTGAACATTTGATGCCCAAGTCAATTTCAGGGGAGGCAACATTATGCTTGGAGAGTCTGATCCAGGGTCTTGAAAAGGCAATAGAAGAAGTAAAGTTGAAAGCTGAGGTGGAAGCAAAAAAAATTGAAGAATCAGCCAAAAATGAAGCAAAAGAAGAAGATAAGTAATTCGTGGTGAAGATTGATTGGAGAGCCATGAAGGTAAAAGAATTCTAGCCAAGAGGTGCAAAAGTAAACCGGCCATCAGGAAAAAAGACAAATGGAGAAGCAAAAAGTTATATAAAGTAGAAATGAGTGAGTGGCCTGGGCTGTAAGATTCCGACTTTAGGATTGGACAAAATAAAATCTCTCTTTATGAATAGAATAATTTTTTTTTGATGAATTTATGAATAGAATAATTGGTTTAGGCAAATGAACTATAATGCATGACACATTTAATCAAACTTTTGTAGGTATGCCTCAATCTTGAATGATTTCTTAAAATCATGCAAATGTTCAACATAGCATGCCAATTTGGGAAATTAAGCTGGTTGAACATCAAAACTTTCTGATTAGCATGCTTCTCTTCAATTGGTTAATTATGCTTGGCATGAATTATGAGTAGACAAAGATATAAATGCCAAATAATGCAATTAGAATGTGAATGTCTACACCATTTCAATGATTTAGGTCCCTACTCAACCTCCATGGTGTTCTATCCTTAAGAAAAAATCGATTAAATTCATTTGTTTCTAAGCAGGGACGGAGGGAGATTTGGACTTGGGGGCAATGGCCCCCCTATTTTTTTTTTTAATTAATATATACATAGTCACCAATTTTAGCAATTTTGTTCTATAAAATCACACTTTGCCCTCTTTAATATTATCATTGATTCTTTTAGAAGTACTACTCTAGCCACAAAATTTTTTATAACATTTTTACAAACTATTGTGGGAGTAAACTTTTATTAGTTTGCATCCGGGCTCATCACTTACATTGCATTTTTACTTACTAATAACCACTCACCACATTAATAATTTGTAAAAAAAGTTTGTAATTCTAGCATTTTCTTTCTTTTAAAGACCAGATCTAAAATCTAAAGCAAAATAAATAAGCCCAAAAAAATTATTCAACAACAAAAATTACCAATAGTAAAGCTAAAAACAATTAAACTCAATCAACCAATTTTATTTAAAACAAACAACTTGACCCTTAAAAAAATTTTAAACAAAATAATTTTGTCCATACCTGGATGCACACATAAAAAACACAAAAAAAAAAAAAAAAAAACTCATTAGTAAGTCGGAAGTTAGAGCCACCGCACATAACTAACAGCAAAACTACCCCCTAATTTCAAGTTCTGGCTTCGTCCCTGTTTCTAGGGAACAAATTGTAAAGCAATCCCACCTATGAGATAAAAACAAAGTGTACATTGCAGCATCAAACTTAACTTCAATTAATTTAACTTGAAGCATGTCGCAAAAATGTCCAATAAATTCTCAGTTTCTTGGCAATACCTAACTAAAGCTTTAAATTCTAAAAATTGAATAATTGGAAGTTGACTTTGTAACTAGTAACTTGTAACAGCATCAAGCCGCAATTGTAGACTCAATTAAATGCCGTACCACGGTTTGCAAGTCCTACATATGGAATATGGGTGTTTGGTACATGTATTTAAAATATATATATATATATATATATGTTTAAAAATATGTGTAAAAATACGTGTGTGTAAATACGTATAATATTTATATTGTTTAAAAACTAAAAACATGTGTTTGAGTAAATACGGGACCTATATATCCCAAACATAAGTGTACTATACAAGTTTATGGAATACTGTCATGCGAAAAGAGCTACACTTGTTTGCATTCTAAACGTGGTCCAGACAAGCACATATGTGACAAAAAATATACTATAATACGGAAACAATAACATTGCAGTAAAATTTAGTTTAAAATAAATTAGAGCATTTATGGGTAACAATTCATGAAGACAAGCATGAAAATGCTGCTAAAAATTTATTAGTAGTATATTACAATTTTAATAGAGTTTTAACTTATAGCATCCGCTTCTAATAATTGCACTATTTATCATCATACCAAAATACTAATTGGGTTTTAATATAGACGGAGATTGAATCTCAAATCTCTTATTCAATAATTAGAAACTTTATCAGTTGAGCTAACTGGAACCAGTGATAGAGCCAAGATTTTAGGTGGAGGACAAGATTAATAGAAAAAAAAAATTAAAAATTAAATTAATCTAGGAAATATTAACCAATAATAATAACATTATAAATAAATCACTATATGTTAATATAATTGTCATACGTGGTCTAATATAAAATGTAAACTTTAATTTATTTTTTCATACCTAGTTTAATTTACAGTATTTACTCAATAAACAATAATAATTATCAGTTCATAGTTTATAACAAGAGAAATGTTATGTCCACAATGGTGGGTTGTTATTTGTTGTTATTAGTGAGCAAGAAACTAATTTTAATGGTAGGTTCAAATTAAAACCACTAATAACCTGTCACTTAAAATTTATTATGAAAGTGTTATAAAATTGTTGTCAGCATAGCACTTCTTTTATAACAATCAAATCAAGAAATTAATCTAAATACACAAAGTTTAAACATGTAATTTGATTCTTTAAAATAAATCGATGTAAAAATATTAAGAATATAGTAATATACCTGTGAAATTGTGTAGAATTCAGCCAAATATCTTCATCTTCTAAGTAGTTAATTTCGGTTTATAGCAAAAACTTAGGATTTGAGATTAAAAAATATTAGTAACAAGAAGGGGAAAAAAATTTCAGGAGGCAGACCGGCAGAGGCACTACAATAAGCACATAAAAATAAGGATTGCTTTTATATTCTTCAGCAAAGTTGTGGGGCAAAAGTATACACTAAAATTGGTTTTATTATTATTAGGTGGAGCCTATTATTTAATAAAATAATTTTTTGTTGCATTGTGAATGTAAAGTGTCAGACCATGAGCTATGTCATTCCACCTCAAAACCAATTGGTGATGATGAAAACACACTCAAATCTATTATGGCGTTTGAAATCACACCCGCGGGTCTTTTTTTAGAGTGGTTGTAGAGAGCGAAATTGTGATCCCCCCAACAATCCTTCCCTCACAATAACACTCCTGTGACTCGAACCCATGACATTGATTCTAATACCATTTGTCGGACCATGAGCTATGTCATTCTACCTTGAAACCAATTGGTGATAAGGAAGACGCACACTCAAATCTTTTATGCCATTCGACATCACATCCCGCGGGGTTATTTTTAGAGTGGATGTAAGGAGTTAAATTGTAGTCCCCCAACATAAAGGAATTAATAAGCTAATACATATAAGTAAAAGGCTTTTGACTCTTTGTGTTAGGGGCCGAATAGTCTTTTACCACAATATATATAGTACTAGTATTAGAGAATTTTTGAGGAAGTCAGGGGCGACAATGCCCCCTTCCCTCCACTCTTGACTTGAACCAACACTAGTATACCAAGGATCTGTTTGGTTGAAAGGGTGGAAAAGTGAGAAAATAGAAAATAGATAATAAATATAAAAGTGGGAGGATAGAACATATTTTAATTTTCTCTCGTAGTGTTTGGTTAGGAGGATAAAAAAGTGGAAGTGTAAAAAACTTATTTATTTGGTTGAGAAGATAGAAAATATAGTTTGTATAAATTTAATCCTATATCCCTATTACATAATATAATAAATAATTTTTTTAATCATTAAATAAAAAAAAATCATTTTCCATTATATATATATATATATATATATATATATAGAGAGAGAGAGAGAGAGAGAGAGAGAGAGAGAGAGAGATGAAAGCCACCATTCAATTTTTTTTTTTTTTTTTTTTTTAATCCAAAAGTTGCAACAACTTCTCTAAAATCTACCCAACCAAACGGACCTAAAATTAGTGCTTGGAAGAGGAGATATGACTTATGAGTTTCACTAAAAAAAAATCAAGTAGTACACACTACACCGTCAGGCATATCAGATTAAAGCCTTAAACTCCAAAATAAATTTAGAATTAAAGTCATGACCTACGATGGGTCCATTTGAACTTACATTACACCGAGTCCCTGATTTTCCAATAAAGAGCAAGAGAGATTTTACCGCAAAACCCAAGCAAAGTCTATTATATAAGTAGGCAGATTGCCCATACATATTGGAAATCATTGCCCTGGGTTTAGATGGGCTCGATATCTGGTCCAGATATAGAGGCCCAACATTGGCCCTAAGAGAACATCTGTTGAGTCAAGGCATCGCAGTTAGAAGTAAATCCTGACCAAGCGGTAGAGTAGTTTTGTGGGTTCAATTATGAACCACATCTCAGTTCACTACTCACTAGACAGATATTAGGTCAGTACAAGAAAAGCGTCTGACCGCCACAATAGGCGAATCATGAACGAGTGATAAAAATTAAAAAGTTTAAAATGTCTAATATTAAAAACTTAACTATTTTCAGGCTTCAGCTGATCCGCCTTTTTTTTTTTCTTTTTTTTTTTCTTTAAGTGAAGTGCCGGTAAGGAGCAATATAATAGAAAATTTAAAAATATAAGGACTAAAAATAAAATTCTTCAGCATGGCAGTCTTCGAATTGTTTGTGGATGCAATTATGCTCACGAAATTGTCACTAGATGCGTGAGGAGAAGAGAAACAAAGATGAAATTCAAGTATTGAGGCAATTTTGCGTTTCTAGAGATTATGTTTTGTTTGTGACAAAGGAGTAAGGACAGAAGATAATATTGGCTCAAAGATGGGGACAATAACACAAGGATCTTACTCTTCGCTTTTAAGTTCTTGCAGAATATTTCTCTCAAAAGAAAAAAAGGTTCTTACAGAATATAACAAACTACCTTTGAATTGGGCCTACATTTTAGCTATTGTTAAGCTGGATAATATGGGCTCAAGCTTATGACAATTAAAAAAAAATCTTGATACTTCTTTGTTACAGAATAGAGTAAACTAACTTGGACTTGGGCCTTTATGGGCCTACATTGTAGTTTGTGTTGAGCTGAATAACATGGGCTCAAGCTTATAACAATTAAAAAGAATAAAAATAAAAGGATATTGCTACTTTAGTTGTATTTGATCTACATGGTCCTATTCATTCCACTTTGATTCTATTCCGTTCATTTTGGTTTTATTCGGTTCACTTCAATTCTATTCAGTTTATTTTATCCACTTTGGTCCTATATAGTCTACTTTGGTCTTATTCGGTCCAATTCGCCTACTATTGTCTTGTTCGGTCCTATTCAATCCACTTCAGTTCTATTCGGTCCACTCTGATTCTATTCGATTCACTTCAGTCCTATTCTGTCCATTTGGTCTTATTCGTTCTATATCCATCCTATACGGCCCAATTAGTATTATTCGGTCCATTCTGCCCACTTTGGTCTTATTTGGTCCACTTTAGTCATTCAGTTCTATTCAGTCCATTTGGTCTAATTCAGTCTATTTTAGTCCACTTCGATCCATTTTAGTCCATTCAATACATTCAGTCAATTTTTGTGCACTTAGAGTCCGTTTGGATAGAACTTATTTTGCTGAAATTGAAAACTGAAAACTGAAAACACTATAACAAAATAATTTTTAAATATGTGAATAGTGTTGTGGGACTCATTTTTAATGAAAAAGTTACTGAAGAGTGAAGTTTGTGGGTCTGTGAACAGTACACGAATGCACTATTCATGGAAGACTTGGTTAACAACTGCGGCGAGAGAGAGAAAAAAAAAAGCTGAAAACACAGACGTGATAAGTTGTATCCAAACCAGGCTTTAAATAATGGAAAAAGACAGGTTTAGGTTGAGAACACCTATTTTGAATCCAAATTTATGAAAAAAATGTGTATATATATGTAGGAACCAAGTACAAGACCTCTGGGCCTTAGGTCACTTGGGCTCACAATTTATTTGTAGTGGGCTTAAGGATTTCCTACAATGGGTCGTTCTCGGCAGAGAGACTCAAAGCAACACTCAGTTGATACTCTCTCCTTAACTGTTTTCTCTCAATTTTTCTGAACCCCTTCTTCTCCCAACTTTCTTCTATTTATAGCTAAGGTTAGTGGGGAGATTATGATTACAGCCACTGTTAGTGCTACTGGAGGTCCAATATTATCTGATTGAAGTGGATGTTTAGGTGAAAGGGCGGTGCAGCATTTATGATCTTGGAACTTGGCTCCATCTTGACCGACTATGTTCGGCAACTCAGTTCCCCGGGAATATCACAATTTCCCGGGAACAGTTCGTATATTTGACCGGGAACGTTTGTCCGATCACCTCTCGGAATTCAATACCCTATGCTTGTTCGTACATGAAGGAAGCTCCAAGAAAGGCGCAGGACAACTGGACCTTTCTGCTGGACCTTTGCCCAAGGCTGGTATGAGACTCGGGCCCAGGGCCTGTGTGGGCCTAGGATCTCGGTGCCGTACAATAGCCCCCCCTTAATTCATACTCGGTCGCCGAGAAGAATCAAGGAGCTGTTTGGGCCTTTTGACCTCGGGAACCTTCTTGTCTGGGACTTATGACTGTTACTTTTTACTAATATTCTCAAAAGACACGCCGTCTCGCGGCGCCAGGCGCAGTCGTCATTATTGCCTGACGGTTCGTGGACCGAAGCGGCGCGCGAATCGGTTACGTTTGGCAGTCGCTGGGTCGCTCGTAAATTGTGCCCATTTATTGCTTGAATAAACGTTTCTTCTCCCCCCACTTCTTTTTGGCTTTATAAATAGTCCCTCTCTGAACACCATTCCATTTTTCCTTCGCCTCTGATCTTTAGTGCTTACTCTCTGCCGACCACATTTCTGTGCGCTTGCTTGCTCAGTGTTCTTTTCCTCCTTAGAACCCAAAGTAAGTCTTTCTTCCCCTTCCTGTTCCTTCAGCTTTGTTTCTTTGAGTTCACTTTTGTAGTTTTAGGCTTTATAGATGGGTTACTCTTACCTTCTAGAATCCCCGGCTGCTTTGGCCACCTTTAGGAGTAAATTTAATATTCCCGATGACGTGGACGTGGCTTACTGCCATGAGAGTGATATGGAACTCCACCGAGGGCAGGGTACAGCCTTCTTTCCTTTGATGTCCATTTTAGAAGGTAGGGTCAGGTTCCCCGTAGATCCCCTCTTGATAAGCACACTCACTTACTATGGGCTGTGCCCTGACCAGCTTCCCCCCAATTTTTACCGGGTAGTTAGTTGTGTCATTAAGTTGAACCACACCTTTAACTTACAGTTAGACCACCATGATATTAACCAAATGTACAGCCTCTGTGGGAGCAAATCCACCAATTATTACCTAAAGACAAGGGATGCTCGGGTACGGCTGATATCGTGCCTACCCGATTCGAACAGGAACTCCGCCGGGGAGTTCGTCAGGGTGCGCGGCAATTGGTTTACCAGGGAGATCCCTTGCCCCCTTACACGGTGTGAAGTGGGTTCGTACCATCCCCTTCATATAATTGCTTTCCACCGCCTCTTCTTTTCTACTTATTGGAGTAAAAAAAAAATTTATTGTTAAAGGCTAATGCGTCACCTGTTCTTTTGCAGACGGCAAAGTGTTTGTTTAGGACCTCAGAGCCGTCCACACCAGGGATTTAAACTTCGTCCTCCGTTCCGAGATATACGTGCATTGGGACGGACAACTCCGGGCCTCACACTTGATCCTCGGAGTGGAGCCGGTTTATTCTACTTGGCAGCCTTTCAATCAGGCGCTGATAGTTGACAGCCCCCTGCTATCATACATAGACGTCCGGTACGTAAATTTTTTGCCGCCGAAGCTTACAACCGGGGAAGCGAGGGAATTTGGTCGGCGGTTCACTGCCGCGGACGAACTAGTTCCCCTGCGAGACGAGTCCGCGGAACGGGTATCTCAGCGCCTTAGAGAGAGAGCCCACGAAGCCATACAACAAGGGGACCAAGCCCAAGAGCAGCCCCATCCCGAGAATCCACCCGCTGAGCCTCAACAGCAAGTGATAGAAGCGGCTGCCTTGCTAGCTGAAGCGATCCAACCCGGTGCAAGAATGGTGGCAAGGAGAGTCATGACCCTCGACCAGTTCGTGCCCGGTGCCCGGCAACCCAACCAGCCCCCGCCTACTCAGGGTCGGGGTCAAGCGTCTCAGCCTCCTCCCCCTTCGCAGTCCGGACGGGCCCGTAAGAAGCAGAAAGTAACCGAGCAACCTTCCATGGGCCCGGGGGATGCCGCAGTCCAGACTCCTCCCCGACCAACAGGTGGAATCGTTATCCGCGAGCCACCAACCGAAGCTGGCACGGGGGGCGCGTCCTCCTCCCAAGTGGCTCCAGCGTGGGAGCCAAAGTTCCTTCTGGACGGCAAGCCATTGCCCTCAACCGCCTCTGTTCGGATGTGGGATAAGGGCGAGGGCGGCCGTATTGCCCAAACTTTGGCTGAAGCTCTCCAACTTCCCGAGGACGTGCACGCTTTCAAGGATGGGTCAGAGGAGTCTGTGGGGCGCCGTTTAGAGTGGCACGCCATTGCGGTAATTCTTTTGTCTATCTACTCCATATAGATTTCCTTTTGTTTCTTTGCTAACCTCCGTGCTTGCTAGGCTGCTCAACTGGCTCACATTGTGGCTGCCCGGGCACGGGAGCTTGATGAGGAAAACGAGCGCGAGAAGGGGGCGCGGGAGTCAGCAGTGAAAACGGCTAAGGAAAAGCTGAAAATTGCTGAGGCTGCTGAGAAGAAGGCTGCTGCTGCGGAGAAGTACCGGGCATTGGCCAAAAAAAGGTATGCGGAGCTCCTAACCAAGCAAAATGAGACGGAAGTCAAATTAGCCGAAGCCATCAGCCTTAACACTTCCAATGCCGAGGAGATAGCCGATCTCAGGGCAGGCTTGGCGGCCGCGAAAAAAAAGTGGTATGACGTGGGTTTTGCCGATGCCGAGAATTCCGCAGAGCTGGTGGTGGCTCGGGCTCGGAATATGGGTTTCGAGGCCGGGTGGTTTGCCGCTCTTCAGGCAATGGGAGTTCCTGAAGATTCGCCGCTGAGAGACCCCAGCCAAATTCCATTTCCGAACCCTGTACTTGCCGTCCAGGACGCCCCGGCTGCTTTTGACGAGGAGGAGACGGCCAGTATGAGGGAGCTGGTTGAGCAAATCGATTCTCACGCCGAGCCCGAGGAAATGGAGGCCACGAGCATCCCAACTGTGCAGGAGCTTCTCGGTGAGGGCCCGCCTTTTCCCCTGACCGTCCAGCAGGAAGTGACTCCGCCGACCCAACCTCCCAGCTGATTTTACTTTTATTTACTAGCTTATTTTTATTTTATTGGTTTTATTTGCCTATGTCAATGGGATGTGGTGATTGAACAATTGCCTTAATTTATTGGTTTTATTTACCCACGTCACCGGGGTGTGGTGGCTAAACGATTGCCTTTATTTGTTTAATTAGTAGTCCGTTTTCTTTTTCCGTTTCAATTTGTTGAATGAATTTATATCTATTTGTGTTTTGCTTGAATTATACCAGTGCTATGGCCGCTTAATAGAATGGTACCCCCGAAAACCTATTGTGCAGCGCTGTGGGTAATTTGAGAGCGCTATTGGACTTAGTATTTGTAAAAGGGTTAGGTTTTTATCAGGTTTTGGTTTAACCGAGAATTGTGTTTTCGTCCTTAGAGTATTTGTTTGTAAAGTTTCCACTTGTCCGGATATTTGATTTTAACCGAGAATCAAGTTTCTGTCCTTATAGATTTATTTGTAAGGTTCCCACCTGCTCGGCGATTTTGGTCGAACCGAGGGTCAGGTTTCTGTCCTTAAGATTTGTTTGTAAAGTTTCCACCTGCTCGGCGATTTTGGTCGAGCCGAGGATCAGGTTTCTGTCCTTAAGATTTGTTTGTAAGGTTTCCACCTGCTCGGCGATTTTGGTCGAGCCGAGGGTCAGGTTTCTGTCCTTAGGATTTATTTGTAAGGTTTTCACCTGCTCGGCGATATTGATCGAGCCGAGGGTCAGGTTTCTGTCCTTAAGATTTGCTTGTAAGGTTTCCACCTGCTCGGCGATTTTGGTCGAGCCGAGGGTCAGGTTTCTGTCCTTAGGATTTATTTGTAAGGTTTTCACCTGCTCGGCGATATTGATCGAGCCGAGGGTCAGGTTTCTGTCCTTAGAGATTTATTGGCGATTCTCTTGGTGTGCGGTTACAGAGTCAAAAACAGCATAGACAAAAAAGTTCATCATGCTCTCAATCTTAATGGAATACAAGTTCTGGCTTACACCGACGATTATGCGTAGAATTTCTTCAGGTTGTTGGCGTTCCATGGTCGGGGGAGCGGCCTCTCGTCCAGGTCTTCCAAGTAGTAGGCCCCTGCACCTGCGATGGCTGTGACTCTGTATGGTCCCTCCCAACTCTGAGCAAGCTTCCCTGCAGCCATGTCCCGCATGTTCCCCACTACCCTTCTTAACACTAGTTCCCCGGCACGGAATTCCCTGGCCTTTACATTTCGGTTGTACCTTTGGGCCAGCTTCTGTTGATACTCGGCAAGACGTACGGTCGCGGCCTCCCTGCATTCTTCTAGCCAATCCAAATGCTCCATCATCAGGTCGGCGTTTTGTACGGGGTCAAACCCGGCGACCCGTGCACTGCATAAGCTCACCTCGGTTGGTATCACTGCTTCTGCTCCGTATGCCAGAGAAAACGGGGTTTCCCCGGTGGATCTCCTGAGGGTCGTGCGGTAGGCCCATAAAACACTGGGTAGTTCTTCTGCCCATCTTCCTTTCGCTCCATCCAACCTTCTCTTGAGCCCGTTCAAAATAGTCTTGTTTACTGCTTCAGCTTGGCCGTTGCTTTGTGGGTATGCCGGGGTTGAATACTTGTTCTTGATGCCGAGCTCGCTGCAAAAGGTCCGAAAAGCGTTGCTGTCGAACTGTAGCCCATTGTCTGTCACCAGCGAATTTGGCACCCCAAACCTTGTAACTATATTTTTCCATACAAATTTTTTCACATCAGTATCCCGGATATTGGCCAAGGCTTCAGCTTCAGCCCACTTTGTGAAGTAATCTACAGCCACCAATAAAAAACGGCGGTTCCCCGTTGCTCGAGGGAATGGCCCGAGGATGTCAAGCCCCTATTGTGCAAATGGCCACAGGCTGCTGACAGGATTTAGACGTCCTGCCGGCTGATGGATCATTGGGGCGTGCTTTTGACATTGTTCGCAACTCCGAACGTATTCGGCGGCATCCTTCTGCATCTGTGGCCACCAAAACCCCTGTGTCATTGCTCTGTGTGCTAAAGATCGTCCCCCAGCATGCCCGCCGCACACTCCTTCATGCAGCTCGGTCAGAAGCTCCTTGACTCTTTCAGGATGCAGGCACAAGAGGTAAGGGCCGCGAAGGACCTTCTGTACAACTTTCGGTCCGAAGACAACCAGTACCTGGGAGTCATTCGTCGAATCTTGTTGGCCTCGGCCTCATCCTCTAGAACTTTATCTTCGGAAAGGAAGTCTATGATCGGGTTCATCCAGCATTGTCCGGCTACTGCCACCTGCGCAACCTCTACTCCAGCCTGGTCGAGAGCACTCTTCACACAGATGCTTGGCTCCCTTATAAGTTCTATCGTGATAAGCCTCGGCGTGTCCTCAGTAGCCAATGAGGCTAACGTGGCAAGAGAGTCAGCGTGCTTGTTTTGTGACCAGGCTACCTGGGATATCTTTACCGTTCCAAACTGACCGATAATCTGCTTTGCCGTACTTAGATAAGCTTTCATTCAGGGGTCCCGAGCCTCGAAGTCCCCAGTGATCTGATAAACAACCAGCCGAGAGTCCGAGTAGATCTCCACGTCCTTTGCGCCCAGATGCAATACTGCCCTCAACCCGGCTAGTAGGGCTTCATATTCAGCTTCGTTATTCGAGGCTTTGAACCCCAATCTGAAGGAGTGTTCCAGTCGCATACCTTCAGGGGTGATTATGACAATACCAGCCCCGGCCCCCATAGCATTTGATGCGCCGTCCACAAATAACCTCCACGGGCGAATCTCCGCACTACAGATTACCTTGCCTTCATTCTTGGGTGTAAATTCTGCGATTAAATAGGCTAGAACCTGTCCCTTTACCGAGCTTCTAGGTCGGTATCTTATGTCAAACGATCCCAACCGAGTCCCCCATTTAGCAATCCGTCCTGTGAAGTCAGATCTCTTCAACAGTGATTGCAATGGATACTCGGTGAGGACGAACACTGTGTGTGCCTGGAAGTAGTGTGGTAACTTCCTCGTGGCGTGCACCAGGGCCAAAACCAACTTTTCAAGAGGCAGGTACCTTGTCTCGGCATCGACCAAGGTTTTGCTCACGTAATACACCGGCATTTGCACCCCCCGGTCCCTTAGTAACACAGCACTTACGGCATGATTGGTGACTGCAAGGTACATAAACAGATCCTCCTCGGGCTCCGGGGCCGTCAACCTTTGCCAAATATTCATTTAGTTCTCGAAAAGCTTCATCACAGCTCCCGTCCCATTGAAACCCCTTCCACTTCTTCAGAAGTTGATAGAATGGCCGGCAGCGATCGGCAAACTTGGAGATGAATCGGTTCAGGGCGGCCAACATACCAGTGAGCACTTGCACCTCCTTAGGATTGCTCGGTGGTTTGAGGCGATTGACGGCCTCTATTTGGTCGGGGTTAGCCTCTATTCCCCGAGTGGAGATCAGATAACCCAGGAACTTGCCAGCCCCCACTCCGAAAGTGTATTTTTTGGCATTCAGGCGCAGCTTGTGCCGTCGTAGTATCTCGAATACTCCCCGAAGGTCTTCAGTATGCAGCGACTCTCTTCTGCTTTTTACCACCATGTCGTCGATATAAACTTCAACGTGCATCCAATTTTTTCTCGGAACATCCTTGTCATCATATGCTGGTAGGTGGCCCCGGCATTCTTCAATCCAAACGGCATGACCTCGTAGTGATAGTTTGCGTTCGGGGATATAAATGTTGTCTTTTCTCGGTCCTCGGGCGCCAATGCAATCTGGTGGTAGCCTTGGAAGGCGTCCAGGAAGCTCATTCTCGGGTGCCCGTACGTGGCATCTACTAGCTGATCAATCTTGGGCATCGGGAATGGGTCCTTGGGACACACTCTGTTCAAATCTGTGAAGTCCACACAAACTCTCCTTTCGTGGCGCCGACCCCTTGCTTCCAGCTCCAAGTCCATTACCAATCTGCGTAACCGCTCCAGCTCTCGGTCTCTATCATCATGTTGCCGATGTGCTGAGACGCCTGAAATTGTCCGGTGTGTCTGGGCCGATCCTTCTCCCAATCCGGACCTTTCCTCTCCTCTTGGATGCTCCCTATCCTCCAGCCGTTTCTGCCTTCTCTCCCTCCACGTCGATCCCTGAGAAGATCCTGCGGAATTGCTAGGAACATGCCCTCCTGAACGCTCCTCAGACATCTCCCTTGCTTGAGTCTCACTCGAACCACAGCTTCGTAGGAGAGCCCTACGGTGGGGGCCAATTGTAGGAACCAAGTACAAGACCTCTGGGCCTTAGGTCACTTGGGCTCACAATTTATTTGTAGTGGGCTTAAGGATTTCCTACAATGGGTCGTTCTCGGCACTCAAAGCAACACTCAGTTGATACTCCCTCCTTGACTGTTTTCTCTCAATTTTTCTGAACCCCTTCTTCTCCCAACTTTCTTCTATTTATAGCTAAGGTTAGTGGGGAGATTATGATTACAGCCACCGTTAGTGCTACTGGAGGTCCAATATTATCTGATTGAAGTGGATGTTTAGGTGAAAGGGCGGTGCAGCATTTATGATCTTGGAACTTGGCTCCATCTTGACCGACTATGTTCGGCAACTCAGTTCCCCGGGAATATCACAATTTCCCGGGAACAGTTCGTATATTTGACCGGGAACGTTTGTTCGATCACCTCTCGGAATTCAATACCCTACGCTTGTTCGTACATGAAGGAAGCTCCAAGAAGGGCGCAGGACAACTGGACCTTTCTGCTGGACCTTTGCCCAAGGCTGGTATGGGACTCGAGCCCAGGGCCTGTGTGGGATTGGGCCCAGGGCCTGTATGGGACTGGGCCCAGGGCCTGTGTGGGCCTAGGATCTCGGTGCCGTACAATATATATAGAGATCTCAAACTCATAATAACTAAAATTTTAAGCATAGTATTTATTGTTGTTACGCTCTTGTTGACTCTTCATGTTTAGAAAGACTTTTACTAAAATTTAGCTAAACTAAAGTGGACCAAAATGCTACATTAATGTGACTCAAAAACCTAATTTTTAAATACGCGTATTGTACACAATAGTAAAAGGTTGGACTTTGGAAGCTAAATTAACATGTTTGAAACGTTAGGAACCATTTGGATATATAATGCGACTTGGGACTAAATTAGTAAGTAAATATTTTTAATATATGTAATTATTCTTAACTTGTTTGTTACTTGTCATTGTCCTTCCCCCTCCCTTCCCCCCACAACCCCCCAAACACCCCCCCCCCCCCCCCCCCAAAAAAAAAAAAAAAAAAACCCTTGGTGTACTTTACTAGAAAAGGAGGAAAGAAAGCCCAATCCTAAATCAATTTTGGCCTTCGAATTGTTTGTGGATGCAATTATGTTCACGATATTGTGCACTAGATGCGTGAGGAGAAGAGAAACTAAGATGAAATTCAAGTATTGAAGCTATTTTGCGTTTCTAGAGATTGTGTTTTGTGACAAAGGAGTAAGTACAGAGGATAGATAATATGGGCTCAAGCTTGGGACAATAACAAAAGGGTCTTAATCTTCCTGCTTCTAAGTTCTTGTATAATATAACAAACTACCTTTGAATTGGGCCTTCTATGGGCCTACATTTACCTGTTGTTGAGCTGGATAATATGGGCTTGAGCTTATAACAATTTAAAAAGCAAAACAACAAAAAAGATCCTGCTACTTCTTAGTTACTGAATAGAGTAAACTATCTCTGACTTGGGCCTACATTGTAGTTTGTATTGAGCTGGGAAACATGGGCTCAAGCAAATGACAAAATTTTTTTTTAAAGGATCTTGCTACTTCTTTAATTAAAAAATAGAGTAAATTATCTTTGACCTGGCCTTCTACATTTGGCTGGTATTGAGCTGGCTTGGTCAAAAAACAAAAATACATGGCTGGCTTTTCAATCCGAAACTTCTATGGTCTAAGTTCCACTTTATAGTCACAGTGGAAAGTTATTGAGAAAACAACATAATTGTATTTTTGCTCTGAGTATTGGAAATTTCCAAGTTATTCCAATAATTTTTTTTTTTTTTACCAAAATGAAATTACAATTTCCACCCAATTACTCCGGCGTTAGTCTAATTTGTGCTTCGGACTTCAAAATTTTTCCTACCTAAATCCTTGAAATTTCTTGGAGATTTCCAGTTTCCACATCATATTCTAGTCATAATTGATTGGGTTCAATCTGAAAGATTGTTTAACTTTTTAAATTTTTAATGGGCAACCGTGACTTCAATTGTGCATACATTGTACTATACTGTTGGTCACCTGGTCTTTCTCTCTTGATTAAACGTTCAAGTGTATCTAAGCACAATAATGGTCACCAATCACCATAGACTAAGGAATTGAAAAAAGAAATTAGTTACTAGTCTTGGTCCTCGTACTAAGAAAAGAAATAAAATTAGCAAACAAAAGCAACTTTTTTGCTTCTAGAGGAAAGACAAATAGCCTTTGATGGCTTGTTGGGTCCAAAAAGGTTGGTAAGATAAGAAAAATAGAACTTCTAGTCTTGGTATTTTTTTTTTTTTCATTATAATTTTTTTTCCACAGTTAGTATCTTTTTTTATTTTATTATTATTTTTATTTTTTATATTCTATATCACTGCACTTTGCCATTAAGGCCATATTCTTTACATTTACTCAAATTTACGTGGAAACAACGTAATTGTTTATTTGTGGGTTCTAATTAGTTCAACTGATAAAATTTATAATGATTGAATAAGATATTTAGGGTTCAATTCTCATCTATACAAAAAATCAACTGGTGTCTTATTCTGATAATAGAAAGCTATCATCAGAAATGGATGTCATAGGTTGAAACTTTTTCATAAAAAATTAAATAAAAAAATAAAAACACAACAACAACAACAAGAACAGTATTGCTTCTCAATCTTTGGTTAAACTATTTCCATTTTTTATTCTTAAGATATTCTATAAATTACACAAACTGATAGTATGGTAAATTGAACTTAGAAATGTTTGGGTTTTGGTCACACCCTAAATCGATGAGCCTACCACCCATGGACCCAATAGGGTATGTACTATAAATTCTTTTGAAAGGCATATAGACTGTATTGACTGACTCCTCAATAATAAGTCTAATAATTATTATAGTCACATGCAATAAAGTCACCATGACTAGCCGCCCTTCTCACCATTTTTCTCCAAGAGAAAACAAACATGCTTCCCAAATGAAAACGTTGGGTTGTGCTGCTCGGAGTTTCACAATATGCCTCAAAAAAAATAGAAAAAAGTTTCACAATAGAAAGTTGTCTCAAGTTCACCTACTTATCTTGTCATAACTCTCAGTAACAAAGTACATTAGGTCAAGCATACCCTCCTTGATTGAATCTCCGCCGTATATGAGCCAAAAATTCCGGGGTCTACATACTAGAGACTTGGACTCAAAAGTGGATCATACCTTTTCACTCTCGTCTAATATTATAGGCCACAGCATCACTCCAGAAGCAATGAAAATTCCCAGCAATTTACATCCCAATCTAATGAAAATTCCCAGCAATTTACATTCCAATATATGATAGCTTCTTCTCTTCTTTCGTAAGTCATAATAAGCAATAGCTTTGTAGCTCAAGTGACATTTCTTGGTATTTCTAATAAATGCATCTAGGATTTAAATTCACACTTTCTATTGTAACTATAAAATTATTTTAAAAAAATCATAATATATTGGAATAAAAGAATACACAAAATATATATATATATATATATATAGACACTATCTTTTAAAAAATAATTAAAAAAAAAAGTAGTTCCTCAACGAGTAACTTCTTGGGGTTGAGGCCACACATCTTCTCATGAAATCAAGTTTTCACAACGACGGTTTTTTTTATATTCTTGACCATGTTGGAAAAGACAAATTGCAAGCATATGTGTACTCTATTTTCTATTAGTAGCAAACAAACTCAGAGTAGACTTTAGCAAAAGCTCATTCATATTTGTCGTTTTTTTTTTTTATAAACAAACAAAGTTTGAGCCTTTTAGGCTTATTTAATAAATGAGCCGAGCCCAAATTTTTTTTAAAATAAAATAAAATCTTGGACATGCACGTGAACAATAGGACTCAATAAATAAATAAATTAAAAAAAGAAAAGAAAAAAAAAAGCCATGTTTAACTTGGTTTATGGGCTAAGTAATAAGTTGCTATGGACTTGAACAATTAATTTATATGTTACTAAAATTTTAATTAATTAAGTATTTAAACCACTCATTCAAACCAAATGGGATTGACAATATATAATAAAGCTTGATAATGTACTTGGATTAGATCTTGATCTCAAGAGACAAGAGCTTAGTATTGAGCTTGAGTTTAAATTTGATGTTGAGCTTAATTAAACTGAGGATGACTAATGAATTAAGCCAAGTTCAAGTATCTGGAATTTCCTGACAAGCTTAAGCTCAGACTTTATTTGTAGGTTTGATTCAAGTTCAAGACAAACTTAAACATTTCAAATTTGTTATCAAGTCAAACTTGAACATTCAATACTCAACAAAGTTTAACTCCCTTGTCCCTAAGTAAAATTAAACCTTGGCGTTAAGGTCATGTTCTTTAGATCGACTCAAAGTCACTTTAAAATGACTGTGTCTAAGGGACTACTTAGACATATAGCTTGTATTGGTTCCTCAATAAGTACAATAGTTTAATATTGTCATGTCCAATAGTATATATCACCTTGACTAATAGCCCTTCTTAAACTTTTTCTGTTGACAAATAGACTGTATTTGTTCCTCAATAACTAAAATAGTTAATATAGTGACGTTCAATGGAGTCACCGTGACGAATTAGTATTACTAATTGCCCTTCTCAATCTCTATTTCAAGTAAAAACCAAACATGCATACCCACGAAAATGTGGCGTTGTGTGCTGATAGGACTATAGGAGTTTCGCAGTAAGCAAGTTGTCCCAGGTTCACCTACCTAATCTGTTGGAAGAATCTCCTTCAACGCATGGCGGCTCATGAAACAATTATTATTTAAATAAGTACAAAACTTACTAAAAAATTTATGTAACTAAAATTACATTTGAATGATTTAATTATCAATCACTACGTAATAAATTTTTTTTTTTTGGTCCAAACTGGTTCACAAGTAAACTTTTCCAGATAAATAAACTAGTACCTATAAGAATAATTCTGCAACCACAACTGTCCACTGCCTTTTTGTTGCAAAGCATTTTTTATTTGAATATCAATATTGCATGGGTTGAAGGCATTTGTTGGGGAGCAAGGCATAATAACTGAGCAACAACCCAATAAAAAATTATAAGATAGAAGTTAGATTACAATTTCCCACTCCCCAATTATATTTTTTTTCTTAATTTTTGGTGAATTTATTTTATAAATATATATATATATATATATATATTATCATGCTTATAATTAATACATTATTATATATTTTATATATCAAAATTCATTCATAAAAAGAAAGAAAGTCTTTCATATTTTATCAATGTCTTTTTAAGATTAAAAAATTATAATAGAAAAAATGCTATTGTTTTGAGGATTTTCTTACATTAAATATCACTTTTAGTACTTGAGAAAAAGGTAAATGAAATTTTTTTAACTAGTATCTTTTTGGAATACATCCTCCAAATTAAATGGGAGCTCTTAACATGAATGAATATCACTTAACATACACATGAATGAATTTTTATTTTTCATATGTGCATATATTTTGCCCCCAAAAATCAAATCCTAGCTCCGTCACTAATAACATAAGACCATCTTTATTGAAGGTTTTTCCTTTCCCCATGTTTCTATAAACCACCTAAATGTGAACCTCAATATTCTTCATCTTATGTTTATATTGTATCTAAAAGTGTTGTTTTTTTTTTTTAACACAAGTCGTAATTTACCCCAAAAAGGGAGGGGGGGGGGGGGAAATCAAACTAAAATGAGGGATAAATATATATTTGCTATATAAATAACTGACATATGGTTAATATAATTGACTTCAACATGGAGTGGGAATTTTTTTTTTTTTTTACAAGATAAAAGTTCTACTCTAGTCTAATCTAAGTATATATATATATATATATATATGTGTGTGTGTGTGTGTAAAGCTTCCTCATGGAGACTTGAACTCTAACCCTTGCCCCCCACACCCTACAAACACTTATACTTGTAGGGGTTTTTGATACTACAATTTAAACAACAGTTTTCAGTTTTTAAATAACATTACACGTATTTTCACATACTTTTTCATTTACATATATTTTTTAAAAATACAAACAACATTACTAGAACCACGTTACCAAATTCCAATAAAATAATCATGACTAGAAGTCCTTCTAAACTTTTTTCTGTAAGAAAAATCAAACATGTACATGCACATGCTTCCCCAAACGAAATCGCTTGTGAATTCCGTGCCAATAATTGTGCGAATTTGGATTAGCAATAAAAAAAGTTGCCCCAGGTGATCACCAACTTATTTTGTCATAATTCTCAGTAACACACATTAGGTCAATACCCATGATTGATTGAATATGGTGTGTGTGTGTTTGTATATATATATATATATATATGAGTCAAAATCTGGTGTCTAAAGTCTAGACTTATAGGTAGATCATACCTTTCACACTCGTCCACTGTATAGACCTCACGAGATGCAGCGAAACAACCCAGCAATTTACTTACCAATAGATTCAGTGCTTCTTTCTCTTTTTCTTTTTTTGATGATAAGCGAAATATATATTATATTACTGAGAAAAGGAAATATAAAGCTGAACAAAAAGCACGAAAATACAATTTTTTTGATAATCTTCTCTCCATCACTAATGATGGAACTAGAAAAAAACCTTTACATATATATTTAGTTTTTATTACAAACTAGTCGCTAACCCGTTTGATACATGGAAAAGTTATTGACTCTGTAAAAAATTATGAAATATTTAACTTCTATATTTTCCATAGTTTAGAAGTATTGTCTAACATTGAACGTTATTGAGTTATAAGGGCATAGTTATCGAAACCTACAAAGTAATTTACAATTTTTAAATTAATAAAGCAAAACTCTCAATAGTTATATTTACACACACACTCAAAACTAATATAAATTGCAAATATATATATATATATATATATATACAAAGGCCATGAAATGAGGAAGACACTCCAAGTTTTATATTTGATTAGCAATATGACTTTCTCATAGTAATAACAATATAGACAATTCAAGACATGAAACAATATCAAAATTATAATATCTAATTCCATTATCTTTTATGTTAGATCAAAAAAATAATTAATCAACCAAAAATCATAGCTTTTAATAATTAAAAAAAAAAATCACATGAACCTAAATAAAAAGCATTTAAGGTGAAGAATTAAAATAAAAAAATTTAAAACCAAAAATCCCAAGACTTAAAACTTCAAAATTCATAGAATCCCTAAATTCTACTTCAAAACCAAACCAAATTCAACAAATTTATATAAAAATTTATTTTTTCCTAGGCTAAAAGACATAGGTTGCAACTTTGATTTTTCTCCAAAAAAAAATAGAGATGCTTTATTTAAATATAAACGAGTTCAAAGGAATATATGTGATCAATCCTAATGAATATCTTAAAAGATCTATAACCGACCACAAAAAATATATTAGATCATTTTTTTTTTTTTTTTATACAAGATAGAATTTCTACTCTATCATAATCTAAGTGTATATGTGTATGAAACTCCCTTCTGGAGATTTGAACCCAGCCCTTGACCCCCACACTCCACAAGCATTTATGCTTGTGGGGTAACCACCATACTAAGGGTGCGCGATGGTGATCACGATTTAGCTGTTGTTGAGGATTATATTAAAAAATAAAAATAAAAACAGTACTTAAAAATTAAAAACCAAGCCTACAAAACCGCCTGAACAGCTCAATTTATGGAGTGGCTTGAAAACAACGGTTAACGTTTGGTTGTGCGAATGCGTGTTAAACTTAAAATAATTAAAAGTTAGTTTTGCTTTTATGTTTTACCAGATTTTGTTTATGAACCCCCACCGCATTTACTCCAAAAAATAATAATTTTATCTATATATAAATTATGAGGAAAACAATTTTTGAGCACTGATTTTTATAATACGTTATAGGGAAAAAGTGTAGAATAAAAAAAAAAAACACATGGAAATCATAAGAGTATGAACCTTCAATTATGTCGTCTTCATCTTTATCATCATCTCTTTCAATTCTTTGTTTCTTTTGAACCTTCATACTTCCTACCATAGCTTTAATTTGCTATGTGTGTTTTCTTTGTGAAAATTTGAGTGAGTATGAAGAGTTTTGACTTTGGCAGGAGTTTATATTTGTTGAAATTTTTGTTATAGAATTTTAGTTAAAGTAGAATTTTTAAACTCTTGAAACATATATCTAATAGAGTTTTACTTAAACTAAACTATTGCAAAACTTTATAAGATAATTACAAGTTGAAGAGAAATAATAAATATATAAGATATAAAACCTAAAATATATTAGATCATGATTTAGTTGTTGTGGTTGAGGATTATATTTAAAAAAAATTAAAAACAGTACTTAAAAATTAAAAACCAAGCCTACAAAACCGTCTGAACAGCTCAATTTATGGAGTGGCTTGAAAACAATGGTTAACGTTTGGTTGTGGCAATGCGTGTTAAACTTAAAATAATTAAAAGTTAGTTTTGCTTTTATGTTTTACCAGATTTTGTTTATAAACCCCACCGCATTTACTCCAAAAAATAATAATTTTATCTATATATAAATTATGAGGAAAACAGTTTTTGAGCACTGATTTTTATAATACATTATAGTGAAAAAGTGTAGAATAAAATTTTTTTTTTTAAAAAACATGGAAATCATAAGAGTATGAATCTTCAATTATGTTGTCTTCATCTTTGTCATCATCTCTTTCAATTCTCTGTTTCTTCTGAACCTTCATGCTTCCTACCATAGCTTTAATTTGCCAGGTATGTTTTCTTTGTGAAAAATTGAGTGAGTATGAAGAGTTTTGACCTTGGTAGGAGTTTATATCTGTTGAAATTTTTGTTATAGAATTTTAGTTGAAATAGAATTTTCAAACTCTTGAAACATATATCTAATAGGGTTTTACTTAAACTAAACTATTGTAACACTTGATAAGATAATTACAAGTTGAAGAGAAATAATAAATATATAAGATATAAAACCTAAAATAAAAAAAATAAAAAAAAGTGGTGACGTGAAAAATTATAGGAATCTTAGAGGTTTCGGTTATATATATATATATATATATATATAGATGATTTTATAGGGCATTCCTTAAGAATATCAAGGGAAGAAATAAGAGTCATCTAAATGGAATAAAAGTCTTCTTTTTAAAGGAAAGAAATAAGTATGTGATAACAGCCGATCTACCAACCTTATCATGCAAAATTCTTGAAAATATTTGTTAGTAAGAAATTATTCAGTAAACACGCATGTATTACATTTACACCCACTCTTCCATGATGGATTTGCTTACTCCAACCTTAAAGTAGAAGATCGATGGCTTTTCGAAGTTGAACAATGGTGCAACTTGAAGAAGTTATAGCATGTAAAATAAGAAAACAACGTATACTAAATAATAATTATGGATTTGGGATTAACTTTTTTTTGAAAATTTATTTGCTTATTTGTTAAAAATTTGAAAAGGTGCAGTGATACTAGAGCTAGAAAGATTGATGTTTAAAAATAAAAATTTTATACAAGGAAATAAGCTAAAAAGCTCGTCCAAAAGCATATGTACTGTAAAGTTTTACGAGGTTCAACTTTGTTGAATATGTAGACCTAGCTACTTTCAATAAATTTCTTTAGACAGAAAATTATTTAGGCAAAGTATGATGAGTAACTATCATTGAATATTTGAATTGGGTAGGTAACCTTTTGTTTTGTTCAAGAACGTAACACCTGGAGAGAGACCCATTTTAAGGGTCTATAAATACCAAGGGATCGAAGTAAAGATCATTGCAGACATGGAGAGCAGCAAGAAACGAAAGGGTTGGGGCCTCTAGTCGCAGGAGAGATGGCGCGTACCAGTCACGCGGCCTGTACGCGCCATCCTTCTGTGACTAGATACCCCTGAACCTTTTGAAACATAATGATCTCCAAGTCCTACTCCTTGTGAGTGTGTTTGTGACTTTGTGTATATGAGTGAGTGTTTTTGGTGTTTTCTCTTCTTCTTTTATCTTTCTGTTTTTTTGTCTTCCCCTTGCTAGGAAAAAAACAGAAAAGTGAAAACAATTTCCTTAGCCCAAAAGGGGCAGAGAGAAAAGAGAAAACACTTTCCTAGACCAAAAGGGAGGAAAAAAAGAAAAGAGAAAACACCAAGAACATGTATTTCTTAGAGAATTACCAAACATGCATGAATTCATGGACATGTAAAATCATGTCTTTCTTAGTTTATTCATGGAATCTTACATGGACAGGATGTTATTGATCGATGAGGAACGCATTTGGATCAAAGAGTATCGTCTAAAGAAAAATAGGATTTTTTTGGATGTCTTCTTTATGTTTCCAATTTTACCAGTTGTTCCCCGTAGGTAAGATTCTTTTTTGGAAGCCTTTTTGGATGTCTATTTTAGAAACTAGGCAAGATCTTGCATAAATATTACAACATCCTTTGTGAAAAAATCAATCGGTTAGGGTTTTTTTTTTTTTTTTTTTTTTTTTTGCCCTATTTATAGTATTGGGGGCATAATTTGGCTCTCTACTACTGCTTTCAAAAGCTCATGGAATGCGATATTGAGTGTCATAAAAGATTTGAGTATATCTTCCTTGTTCCTAATTAGTTTTGAGATAGAATGACACAACTCACGATCTAATAAGTGGTATCCAAACCAAGGCTATAAGTGCAAGTTGTGGGAGTGTCATCTTAAGGGGGGATTGTTGGGGGAGACCAAAATTGAACTTCCTACAACCATTCTGAAAATAGACCCATAGGATGTAATGTCAAATGTTATAAAAGATTTGAGTATATATTTTTTATTATTAATTAGTTTCAAGGTAGATTGGCACATCTCACTATTTGAAATATAGGAATCCAATAATGTGTAAGACATGGTGAAATAAGAAAATTGTTATATTAATAATAGATCTTACTAATTAAACTCGTGACATTCATCATTGATGTGAAAAGAAAGAGACATTTTTTTTCTATTTTTAACGATTTTATTATGAAAAGGCTATTTGAAATTTATTCACCGCTAGCTATCTAATGATATTTATTAATCTCAAACAAATTCAAAGGTCATGAGGTAACTATAGCAAGATGATCTATTCTGATATCTTTCACACACCATTATTTTCTTTAGTATTACTTAATAGTAGATTTTGTACGTGAAACAAGAAGAAATAAAATTACCTCTTAAAAATTAGACGTGATATATATACCAGTACATTGTGAAAAAGGCATGTGGAGTAGAATTCATTCTGAAGGCACAATGGAATATTATGTAAACACTTGAAACAAAAAATGTGGATCACGAAGAAAAAACAATCCTTTCATCTTCCATTTTCCTTCTCTTCATTGTAATTTTCTCCTACCAAATAATAAATTTCTTTGGCCTCCCTTCTCTTTTCCTCCATTTCATTCTTTTGAGTCCCTTTTTTTATAATTTTTTTGACAACTATTATGTGGCAAGTTGCCAAGTTGTAATTAGAAAACATCTTTTACATTTTTTTTTTCCTAAATAGAATATCACTTTTACATATATTTATCATTGACAAGATTATTTTATTAGTGTTAATCACAATACACTACTTTAACAATTATATATATATAAATTGTAAAGATTATTGTGTAACTAAACATGCTAGTCTTATAAATCTCAAACTTGAAGAAATACATGTTGATTAGCAATAAGTCTAGAGCAACAATAAATTTCAAAAAATATTTTATAGCTGTTGAAATAACAAATTAGGAATGATTGATAATAAAAGTAAGGTAGTAAACTTAATTGAGAATCGTATAACCCATTGCCTGTGGTGGTTGATTTGCTAGCATTGGACAAAGCTGGCTATGTTTGTAATAAACTTATTGTTCCCTAAGTAATATTATGCGTTGTTTAACCAAAAAAACAAAGGGAACTTAATTGAGAATCAATAAAAGTAATGTTTATGAAAATTATTATGAATTTTTTTTAATATATAATATTGCATTGCCCGTTGAAAAGTCGTATAAGGAAGCTGATTGTACGATGCAGTTGACAGATAATGGCGTGCTGCATGTGGTCCACGATTTCTTGTCCCACATTCCAAATAATTACTTTTTTTTGTTTTTGTTTTATTTAGCTGGAAATAGTCTGTTCAGCTATCAACATCAGCCGTCACATTAATGTAGAAGCTCTCTTTTTTCTTTTTTTAAGTTGGAATTTGGAATTCATAAAATCAGGGTTTCACCATGCATGTCTGGAAAGAGGGATAGTAAAAAATTTTATCATAAAAACACAACACACTTTACAAAATATTTCTCCCCTATTATTCGGATATTGTTAACGGTAAATAATAAAATAATAATTTTAATAAGTTTGTATAATAACTATTAAAAACCTACGAACTTAATTGTTTAAGATTTATTGTGATTGCAATGTTATTCAAAAATATTGAGGGGGACTTCAAGTTATGGTTCTGTTGCCAAGGTGCAAAATCCATTATTGATGTTATATAATGCCATAATGGTAATCTGTGGTCCTTCCATTGACAAAGACTTAAACAAATTACCAATATACAGATAATATGTTGCTTGATATCATTTTCAGTAGATTCTTTATAGTGAAAAACAATGTTGGTTCCTCGATCTTACATGTACAAAATAATTCAAAACTTGCATTATTGTCTGACATTATTAGTCAGTGTACAAAGTCTTTTTTCTTGGCTAAAGAAATGGAAACAAAAAGGTCTTTTTTTGCTTTTGATGCGTTTAGGTCTGAAATTCCTTCGGCTGCTTATGATTGTGAAAAGATGTAGATGGGTTGTTGCCTGGAAATTAAGGAGGACTTCATGGAAGGCCTAGAGGAAACACCACATGGATTGAATTTTGTGAATTTGGGATCTCTTATGGTCAATAAGGCAACTAACGTGGTCTTTGTTAATAAACATGCTTCATAGTTCGTTCCTACTTAGTCCTTGCTGGGCTTTTGTCGTTAATTGCATGACCATTAAGTCTAAACTTGTATTTTCTTCCTTGGTGAGGCTTGAAGTGCTAGCATTGCATGTGGGTTCTAGAGATTAATTGGTAAAGTTTTTGCGGTTGAATAAGAAGTATGGAGTTCGATTATTGCTTATACCAAAAATCGATTGGTTTTTAATTTGATGATGAAGAACAATCATCATAGGTGAAGACCAATGTTGAAACTCTAAAATAATAATAATAGCATTGCCAAGAGTTAGATTTCAACCACTGGAATTTGGAAATTTAGTAAACTGTTAGGAATATTATACAAAGTAATAATGGAAGAATAAGATTAACAAAAAAAAAAAAAAAAAAAAAAGATAACTTGGAGGCACTATATCGTTTTCCTTAGACAATATTTGCCCCCCACACTTTTGTTGCTAAATGGTTATTACAAATTTATCTCCAGGATATAACCAAGATGTTGGGTTTTACAAATAGCAACTCTGGAGAATGACCACATGATTTCTTGTGTTTCTTGTGTTTCTCTCCAACTTTTGATTTTGTGAAAATTAGTTTTTTCAAGAGAACATAAGTCTCTATTTATACTTATAGGGTTATATTTCATGAAAAAACATGTATGAAGAGTTAGTTATTTTTTAAGTGAACATAAGTCTATTTCATGAAAAGACACGTATGGAGAGTTAATTATTTTTTTATAATACAATTATCAAAAATTGAAATATCTTCAACCTTTCTGAATAGTCATCAAAAAATTTTGGAGAAAATTCTAGAAAATTATAGAAAATTCAGATTTCAAATTTTCACTTAGAAAATTCCAGAATTTGAATTTTCACTTTATGAAACCATATTCTCCAAACGAAACCATCATTATTACAACCTATTCTTGTATATACCTATATATACAACATAAACTGCAAATGAGTTATTTAAAAAATAATAAGTATATTCAAGGAAATATTTAATAAAAAAATTGTAAAAATAAAATAAAAATGACAAAAGAATTATATCACGAAAGCATATAGTTGATGACCATGGGTGAGTTTGGTTTAGTTTTTGAAAATTGTGTTTTTTGAAAAAGAAATTTTTTTTTAATTTTTTTATTGCTACTCACTTGGTTCAATGTGAAAAACCAAAAAAGAAAAAAAATATCATGTTATAGTACCCAAAAAATATATTTGTAAATTTTATCAAATGCACTAAATCAAAATTATTTTTTGTACTAAGGAAGATGAATTATGCAACCATTTATTCTGGAATTGTTCCTTTGCTCAAGTTGTTTGGCTTCAAGCTTCAGAATTAATTCTAGTAGCTTTCAAGTATTGTCAAAGTATCTACTTCTTCAATGTCATTGCAAAATGTAATTTTGCCAAACCAAATGATTTCTTAGCACTCAGTTATGATCTCTTCTTTGGAAGTATCTTGGATTCTTAAGGATATTAAGCTAACATGTGAGAGTTTTGTAAATATATCATTTGTTAGCATACCTTTGCAATGTAATCATGCTATTTAACTCTTGCGTGTTGCAAAGAGAATGAGGCGGTCATTGTTGAAATGTCTCTCTTCTCTTTCCCATTGCATTGTACAATATTATTCTGTATAATAAACTCTACTATCATTTATGCTAAAAAAAAGGAGCTGATTATCTGCCTAAAACATGGTAACCAAACGGAGACCAAGTATGCATAGAACTCCCGTAATAACAATAGAAAGGAGAGAAGGAAGAAAAAGAAGAATTGCCAATTTGCGATGATGAGTACAAATGACACAAATACATATATTAGGTAAGTTAATTACTAGTTTTGTTAGTTGGTCTATTCGCTAGAGATGAGAACTTTGTTTTCTATGTTTTTTTAGTTTTTTTTTTTTTTTTAAAATGATTAGAAGTATTTACATATTACATATGCTACTACCTTGGCAACTCGAACTCATCCCTCCTAATATATTTGAAAAAAAAAAAAACCCTTAAATTGATACCCATGGAACATATCCATCATATATTAGTTAGTCTTGGTCTTGTCTAATTTTGGAAAAATTCTTAGGTACTCCCGGAGTACAAAGAAATGGCATTTGTTACTTTCACATTCATGATGGACTTCATCATAAATTTAATGAGCGAACTTTACCATGAATATGAGAGAATGGAGTATCACTTTCCGTATTCCGGAAATACCTAAGAATTACTCTAATTTTGATACTCCCAACCAAAATGCAATCAATGATGCATGAAGGACCACACTTGGCAATCAATCCTACAATAAACAATACTATCGAACTCACTAGTGCGATTCTAGCTAAATTCCTAAATATGCTTAGGATAAAGAATATCACTTTCAAGAATAAACTCAAAGAATCCCTAGGTATTTTTCTTTTTACCTCAATCAAGGTGTGATACCTTTTTATATTGAATCTTAGAGGTAAAGTGGCAAACTTTTAGAGATTGTTTCTTGATTTTTAAGTCAATCTTGATAATTGTGGGATTGGAATATCATTTGTATTTTAGGCAAAAATCTTAGGACTATCAATTATTTATTGCCTTTTCTTAACTATTTAAATTAAGGGAGTTAATTTCATATTGAACGTTATTTATTTTAGTAAAGGGAATGAAATTCTTCAATAACGGTTAATGTCGGTGTACCATTTTAGGATTACTAATAACAAAATATATATGTATGTATGTATGTATGTATGTATGTATATATATTTATTTATGTGTTTATAAAAATAATTTAAATCTATATATTTATAAGCCCAAATAATTAGCCTAAGTGCATTAACTTAATGTATTAGCTCAAATAATAGGTTATATAACAATTTTTTTTTTAATTTTTTCAAATTTATTAATTTTTTTTTTTTTATCAACCAAAACATCAATATGGACCAAACACTCTAAATATATCAGATATAGTTAGTATGGACGTACCAATACAACTCGGTATTTTATTTTGTATGTTTCAAAGAAGCATCAATACTGATTTAATGGTCTAAACAATCAATACCAGCAAGATATTGACTCCCATAGTTTGATTGACCAAATTAGGGTTGGTCAAGCTAATGTATCATGACCAAGGATGTCAATACCGTACCGGAGGCCGTACCGGTTTGGCCATCGGTACGATATATTTCGGATACCGGTCAATACCGGTGTACCGTTTCGGGTTTACCGCTATTTTTTATATTTATAAATATAAATATATATATATATATATATATGTATGTATGTGTTTGTGTATATATATATTATAATAAATATAAAAGTTTACCATAAAACATTTCCTCAATTTAGAACTAGTTATTCATGGTTTTAGACTTTAGTATCAATTAAAAGGGAAAAAAAATAAAAAAATAAAATAGAAAGCTTAAAAGTTACCATTGCATACTAAGAAAACAAATAATACTAATAAGTTAATACAAATAAGTTACCATTTTGTCCTAACAAAAATTCAAAAATTACAAAACTTAAAAAAAAAAAAAAAAAAAAAAAAAACTTTTTTCTGTACCGGCCGGTACGCCCGGTACCGGCCGGTATTGCCCGAAATTGGCCGGTACGGCCGGTACGAGGCCGGTACGGCCGGTATTTTTTCCGGTACGAAACAGGGGGGTCGAGTGTACCGGATTGCTGGCCGGTACGGTATATTCCGGCCGGTACGGCCGGTACGGTACGGTATTGACATCCATGATCATGACCACCTATTTGCTTGGCAGATACGATTTGAGCATTATACCTGAGTTTCCTTGTTAGTCCTATTTGTATTAGTTAATAATATATAGTTTAGCCTTCTTGGAATAAGATTCTCTCACATTGAATCCTCCAATTCCCACTAAAATATATTTAGATGTAAGATATGTGCCATTTAAAAATCAAATAAATGTCATGTGTCACATATTTGGTTAAAAATGTGATTGGAGGATTCAATTAGTGGGGATCCCTTCCCACTTTGATAATCTATTGTAATTGAATGGAAGATTTATAAGTCAAAAGTCAAAACAAGAAAACAAGCATGATGTTTCCTAAAATTATATTTTGCAGTGATTTGAAGTTTTGAGAGACTAATTCAAGCAATAAAAAACACATTCAAGACAAACAACATGACAAATTGAAGTCCTGAAACACCAAAAGAATATACAATTTAAGCCAAATCCTTAAAGCTGATCCTCTTATAATCATGCTAGGAAAAAAAATATTAATTATCAGAATAATTAAAAATAAAAAATAAAATAAAAACCCTATCAGATTTAGGTTACATAAATATCTTTCGAGTCTCATATGACCTTGTCTTTGAATATATAGACGCACAAATTATATACTCTCAAAAAAGATATCTTAAAAGAAACTTCTTGTTCTTATTTTCATTTACACTAAAAAAGAGTTGACCTTAACTTTCTATATAATGATATTTCTCAAATAAAATTATATCTTCTAGAAAAGAAATCTATCCTTAGTATAAAATAAGAAAACAGAATATTAATTAATATATAGGAGGTGCAACATGTACTAATTACTTACTACTCCTTGAATCTATGAAATTCTTTTATTTTCCTTTTATTTTTGATAATTTGCCTTTATGAAATTCTTTGGCTGCTTGCGAACTTGGAAAGTGGAGGATGAGCTTCTGTCTCTATGATGTGTGTGGAACTTGATGTGTAAAGCATTAAGGGAGCAAACATGTGCTCGAGTTGTTGTGAATTCTTAAACTTTGTGAAGTCATTAATTTCTTACCTAAGGAATACAATGTCTTTTCTTCTTGGAGAATTTGGAACAAAGCTGCCCATACTCTGCCTAGTCAATGATGTATCATTGTAATTAGCATGCTTCTAAGTTCCTTCCTGGATTAATCCATGAAATTTCCTGCAGGTTTTGGCGTATTCTTGACAAATCATATATAATTTATAGGGGGAAAATTAATTTGGAGGTATTTCAAGCCAATATATCAACATCATAAAGACACAGAATTCCCATTTATTAATATTGTTGCTGTTATTTTTGTTATATATAAGTAAGATTCGATCTTCTTAGTTAAGTCCCTTGTTTGCCGTCATTTTCCTCTTCTTAAACATCATTCTCAAGTGTCTCATTTAATAACAAAAAGCTTTAATAATTGAATTAATTAGCTAATACTTATAAAGATAATTTTGTTAAAACTTATTTGAAAAAAAAGAAAAGAAAAAAAGGGGGTATTGTTAAGCCGCCAGCCATGGACTGCTCCAATCCAAAACGGTTCCTGGGTCTGCTTTACTATTCAAACCCTTTAGACTATTATTTCTATTATGGCTTGGAATTCCTGTTATGAATGATCTTGACCCAAGTGTACCTCGACCCTGATCGAGAGACAAGCTTGATTTCATACCATAAATTTACTTTTAATTGAAATTGTGCAGTCTTATAAATATATTATTATCATAGAGGTATTAATTATTTTTGGGAATAAATTTAAAGAAGATATCTCATCCAATGTACTGACTTTAAACCATACTGTACCCAAAAATAAATAAATAAATAAATAATCTTTCAAGAACTGAATTGAATTATCATATTGTCTTAAAATGTTCAGAAGAAAACCTAAGTCCCTAACAAATAACAATAAATAAATTCCGAGTTTATCAAATTTTTAAATAAGGATATTATTAAATTTAAAAGAGGATAGAGACCACCATAATAAGTTATCGTTGGGACCGGCTACAAGATAAACTAACATAGCTCACTCTAAAATACACCTATCAACATAAACCACAATTGAATATGATCATTGGTTAAGTTACTTTCATAAAACAAATATTCTTAGTATAAGCTAACAAAATTACATAGTTAATTTCTAACAATTTAAATGAATATATGATTGTCGAAAACAATTGTCATGTGAATGTGCTCCATTGAACATCGAGCTCAAAATTTTGCCTATATTTTTCTCACCATTTTCCTTATGGATTATATAATCTTTTCAAGGCAAAGCCTAAAATTCACAGTTGAGTGTAAAATTTTAATCTATTAAAGCTATTGCTTTAAAATATTTAGACTTTAGAAGAGCAATTGGTAACAAAAAGTGAAATTCGGATGTTCAACATTAAATATCCGGATTCGCATAGAAAAAAATAATTGGTCAATTGCCCCCACGACCAATAATCCTGAAATAACTAAAGATTTAAAAATATGAAATTTTAGTTTGAAAGATTAGAATGACTTCAAAAGTTGGTTAAGCCTAGAGTACCAGGAAAACAACGTCTTTTCCCGGGAAGTTCGTCTTGGTCCAGTTCCAAAATTCCAAACCTTAAACCTAACCCCATGAACCCCATTTCTGGAGGAGGACTAATCATTGTGGACCCTGGTAAAGTAGAAAATGTTTCCTCAATAAAAAAGTTATCTTTCTCTCATCATATAAAAGTCAGAAAAAAGTAAAAATAAAAGACAAAAAGTTATTGCTTACCAGAGTATAAGTATAAAATGTTGTTTTAGATGCTAAATAAATAGAATTGCTTGGTTTCAAAATCAATTAACATAATGAGATATACTATATTAATTAAGTTGTAAATACTTTTTCAAAAAATTAAGTCGTAAATATGCTCTCCTCAGCCACACACACACACACACACAAACAAACAAAAAAACAAAAAAACCACAGTAATTTAATATACTTTCACACATGTTTCAAGTTTTTGATCCAAACGTGCAACACATTTTACCTCATTTATTGCAATTTTTAACTTTTTTTAACTTCAAAGTTCAAAGCCAATATGTGTCTGATTTTTTTTTTTTTTGGAGAAGAATATATGTGTCTGATCTAAATCAAACACTTCCCAATGTGAACTCTATTAGCAGCAATTTTCAAATGTGAAATGGAAATATGAACATGCTTACGTTCCCTTTTCTGACGCAATCCTCTGAGAAAAATATCCCCGCCAAAATGTTACATCATTGTATTTCACGGGTAACTTCGTTTTAATATTAAAATACAAACCTATGACTTTGAGAAAGACCCCTATAAATATGGGTTATGCGGCAATGGTGCAAAACATGGAGAAGAGGAAGCAAAGGAAAAGAAGTTGGGGGATTCCTGTCGCAGGAGGAATGACATTGGCTAGGTTATATATATATATATATATATATAGAAAGTTCCAGCTAGTGTCATTCTCCTGTGACAGTAAACCCTACAACTTCTTGGCACAAATTTGTCTGAATGTATTTCTGCATATCCAAGGTATGAAAATTATAGCCTTTTCATATATGCTTGTCCCGTTGTTTTTTCAAAGACTTATATTCCCCTTCAGTTCCCTTTGTCTAGAATTTTTTCAGGAGAAATTAATGTTATTTTTCCTTGTTCCTTTAGTGTGCCAAAGCCATCTTTTGATTAGCACAGCTGTCAAGTTCTTCAATTTATATATCTTGTGAGTAGGTTTTATATACAAGCTGGGATTTGGAGAGTCCTCTTTCTGCTAAAACATATATATAGCAAGAAGGCAATAAGTTTGATTGATTAAAATATGAACTCAATATTAACAATTTATTTCATGAGAAATTACCTCTATGTGTGGATGTAGAAAGACAGGTTTACAGATTATCTCATGGATAGGATAGAGGTCTTCTAAATCCTGTAAAGGCTCAAATCCTATGGGATTTATTTCTATATATTTTGTTATATTTCTACTAAATAGGAATTTTGAATGACTTGAACATCACACCCATATACTAGTTGTGTTTATATTGACAAGGCATATGAACTAATTATATAAATGTGTTGAAGAATGCAGTCAATGGAACTAATTAAGATTGTGGAGCTAATTCATTTAGTGGCCGACGGTGATGGTGTACTTTATACTAGTTAATATCCAGAGCCTGTCCCTAATGAAATTTTTCCAATTTTTTTCTTATATACCTTGGCTTTTGGAAGGAATACTTCTGGGATTTTAATTAAAACTAATACTATTAAAAAGGAAGTATGTAGTTTTCTTTCATAGCCATATTTAAGGCTGCAACTGATACTTTCCCTAGCCATTATAGAAAAACTTCAATTCACCACCTTTTTTTACATTGATAAACGTTAATATAATTTTAATTTCTTTTAAATTTAAAGCACATTCTACAAAAATTAGCACCTCTTTACACCTTTTTTTCAAACTTTTGGAGAAAAATTGACAGCACTTACTTACACTTGAAATTGATTAGTTAAAGTCTTAAATGCTTGTCCCAGCCAGTCATCATCGTCATAATTGCCACATCCTGTTATAGCTTGTTGGGAAGGGGGAAAATGATGACCAAACCATAGGGAAAAATCAAATTTCAATTAAACATTATTGTATGTGTGTATTTGTGTGACAAAAAGAAAGAACTTTCAACTCCCTGTTCATACAATTAGTCCTGAAAAAGAAATGATAAAATTGAAAGAAAAAGATATGGCATCAAAGATATCCAAATCTTTGACGAGTTCTGGATATGGAATCTAGGAGACACTAAAAGAACTAAAGACGGTTGCAAATCATTCACAAATTAAATATAGGATGAGAAAATATGCTTTGATTTGTTTAGAAAAGGGGATGCGTACTAAGCATCCTAAATTAAAATGTATTGTAAATTCAAGAATCTGAATTTTCGCCGACCCATTAGAGTAAGTTTCTGAAATTTAACTAAATTCGTCACTAGGTTAAGTAGTGACCATTTTTCTTAAACAAAATTATATCCAACTCAAGAATTTGAATTTTAGCCTACCCCATTTAAGTGCCTTTTTTTTATACTCCATTTGAGTGACAAAGACAACAAATGCAAATTAAATTGTCATTTTAAATATAAGTATGCTTTGAACAGTAATTCTCCTGGCCATATGTGACTGTACGCAGAAAGATTAGAAGGAATGATGCTTCCAAATTCCACATACTGATCTTATAGATTTATTAACATTTCAACACAAACTTTCTTCAAACTTCGCAAACTGATCGTATATTAGTGCTTGTTCTTCCTGCACCATCATATTTATTCAAACGAATTGGGGTGGTTAAATTTCCCAAACTAAATTCTTTCTTTGCAACTTGTGGAATAAAGCATCTTCTCTCTAGAGAAAGTTACAAACTACTATATGCTTTTTTACCCCCTAAGCGCACAAATTTCATACTCGAAGACTTTCATTGCATTTTTCGTTGCAAATGGAAATAACACACGTATCAAAAGTGACCAGATAAAAAAATGGCCAGATTCAAGCTTCCAATTGCGAGATAGGTTTTTGGCCTTGGAACTACGAGGTGTCCTGCATTATTGATTGACTTTTCTGATTAATCAGGCTAGATGAGGTTAAAAGAAAAACCCTAATAACTTGAAAAGTTGGGCTCGTGAAATTTAGTAATATTTTTTGGTCGGTTCAACTTGGCCCTTATTGGTGACCCTACATTGACTAAAAAAGGCCATAAAAACAAGTCATGTTGTTTCTATACATGTGTACACATTCTGTGTCTTAAGCAATCTAACAAATGAAGTAGAAAAAGAAAAAATGTTACTGGTCGATCATGCATTAGTCTTGTGAATATGCTTAATCTATTGGGTTCTCTTTGGTTTAAACAATATATTTGTGGGGCAGGTTCCACACCATATTCCAAGTTCTAATGAATAGTGATCCGACATGTCAGAGCCGCCATCATGTCCCACCGATTTCTTTTTAAGATATCACTTTCATTTCTCTATATCACTCATACTAACGCATATATATAAACGTGCATTCTTATAAGGATTTGTCTGTAAAGAAGTGATTCCAGTCAGCAGAGAAATTGAGAAATGAGGTTAAAGCTAGGAGCTTCTGTCACAGTAGAGATGGCACCTAGCTAGTGCATATGAAAATACAGCTATAGGTGCCATCTTTGCTTGACAGAAGTCCCCTTCAACCTCTACTCCACACACACACACACAAACATACAGTCACTTCAAAAGGTCACTTCTTTTGCGTATGTGTGTCCTTGTGTTTGTGCGGTTGTGGTGTTTTTGAGTTTGTGGTTGTGTGCATAAAATTTATTATAAGAACCTACCAAAACGGCATAACCTCAGTCTCATCCTTGCCCTGTCTCTTTCTTTGACACATTCTATACGTTTCACTTGGTTCTTGATTTGTTGTTGCAGGTTTATTATGTAAGCATATATATATTCAAGAAGTGGACCAATTGTTCAAGTCTAACCACAATGATTCTGAAAGTATGACAGACATGAAGATGGTAATGCCTTTCCTCATCATGTGACAGGTTCATCTCTACTTTCTAGCATTGCGAGTGGTCCCAGTCAAAGACTTGCATAGGCATAGCATCTAACTTGTATTATATATACAAGTGCAAGAATTCATAATGAAAGGATTACAAAAGAGTAAGAGCTTGTGTAAGCTGTGATCAGTGATATTATAGATACAGATTTATTTTTACTTTTTGATAAAAAGGTAGTGAATTCAATTAGGAATAAGTCCCTTTGTTGTTATATAAGTTGCTTTTGCTCAATGGTTTAATCAGGATTTGATTTCGGGCACTGGAGGTGGAATTTATATGCACATGCATATGCATGTACACTTATATATATATAGTGCTTAAGGCCAATATAAAATATAATTAAGTGATATTTTAAGAAAACCCAAAAATTAATAGCACATATGTTGTTTATCTATTAAGGAATTTTTTTTTTTTTTTTTTTTTTTTGCATTAATAAGAGATTTTTCGATTTTTCTTTTTTGAAATCGAAATTCCACTTATGAATGAAAATGTTTTAAGATCGTGTCAAGTGTGATGTGTCCATGTATGTTAGCCAGTTGTGTCCAAATATATTTGAGTATGTAAGTCCTTAGTGTCTAGAAAAATCTTTGAAGATATATGTTTGAAGAACTAGAAAAGTCTTTGAAGATATATGTTTGAAGAAATAAGAGACTGCTCAAGAACTATTGAATTTGCTATCTTGACTTCAATCTTTATTGCAGCTCGACTAATTGAGGCTCACTTAAGCTTGACACCAGACTTGATACCTTTCGACCAATTGGGAATCGCAAATTTAGTTTTTGTTGTATTTTTTGTTTTAACTCACTACAGAAGTGAGTTTTTGTAACCCCAATTAGGGAGCCTATATAAAAGCCCATTATGCACGAATTTTTATAAAGTTGTAGAGATAGGAACTCCAAGATATTCAAAGAGAAAACTCTAGCCTCCAATCATTCAACATGTAGGTTCATATATAGGAGAGATATAGAGATAGTGTTGCAACTTGTGTGCACTTAGGGTTTTCTATCGTGAGAATTTTTTGACACTATGTTAAAGATTTTCTACCATTTCAAGTGGAAGTTGTTGTATATGATTACTGCAATTAAGTTGTTCCTATGGTGAGTTAGTGACAGATCAAATATTTACGCACTAAAGAGATTCACAAGGGAAGAAGAGTTCAACCGAAGTTTAAGCTACATGTATGTGGTCACATCAATAAATGCTACTATAGGTAGCAGATACTAGGATCGGGTTAATTATATTATTGTACTATATACTTCCATTCTATTATAGTAAAGTCTTTTGTTGAATGGTGATTAATGAACCCCAGAGACTTTTTCCCATCAAGTTTTTCCTTTTGTAACCATATCAATGTGTCTTTTATATTTTCGTTGCTATTTCTACTTGCAATATGGTGTGCACATGATTCACTAAAGTGGAACACATAGCATAATTGGTTAATTTAATCAAATTGTCTAAGCTTTCTTTTAGAAATTTTTTTAATAGCTAGACATCAAGAACAAATTATGTAAAATTATGTTATTATTATGTTATTATGTTATTACTTACTATCCCAAAATTTTATGGCTTATTACACAAATCTTTATGAAGGAGAATATATCATTTATTTACATAAATAACTTGAGGTCTGTTTAACATTTTTTTTTTTGAATATCAATTTTGAAAGATAAAAACTTATGTTCTTTTTCTTTTCTTTTTTTTCTTTTTTTTTTTCTTTTGTTAGAGCTCTAACTTTATAATTTCCCTTTTTCTTTTTATCTTTGTTTTCCTTTTATAGGTTTTGAATTTTGAACCACATAACACATTAATAAAATAATAAGAAGAATTTTTTTTCTTATTTTAATGATTTTCAAATATATGGAAATTAAAGATAATAGTGTATTGATTATTAGTATGATAAAAGAATAATATATCAACGAAAATTTCATAGAATAAATTCAATAAAAAATTAGTAAAAAAAAAAAATCAGGTTTTAATTGAAGAGGGCTTAAATAGTTGTAGGCTCACTATTAATTTATTCATATAAAAACTTACCATTAATTTTAAGTCATGTGTTCTAAATTATTTATTTTTAGAAAAAGTTTTATTTATTAATTTTGGAGTCAAATATGGGACCACATCATAAATATCCATCCAAGTGAATTATTGCATACCAAAACCAAAAAGTATAAAATTAATGAACATAAAAAAAAATTAAAAAATGGACAATTTACATTTTCTACCTAATAATATTCTTCCAATACTTTTTAAAGAGTTAATATATATATATATATATAAATGACTATCAATAATATTTAAATTATATATTTAAAAATTATACTATGTATCTGAATGTATATCTTTTAAGTATATCCATGCATATGTTTGAGATTACAAACTAGTATATATTAATAGTTAAAACTTAGAGGAAATCCAATTAAATTTTAATTGGATTCTCAATTTTGTGCTATGTGTCTCATTTAATTTTTAATTTTGTGCCAAGTAAATTATTGACTGTAAAAATTGAAAAGTCTAAATCCAATTAGATTCAATTGAAGTCTAATTTTCTGCCACATATCCATCTAAGTTTTTAATTTTTGTAACAAGTGAATTATTACTACTACATATTATAGAAAAGTGTAAATTAATACTATGTATAATTTGAAAATCTTCTAACAAAAAAGTATAACTTAAATCTTATAATTGTAATTATTTTTAATTGTTCCCGTATATATGCACTGGACTATACACTAATAATAATAAATAAATAAATAAAGCAACTAAACCAAATTAAGATGGTGTGACCTAAATAGAGAACACAGCAAAATCAAACGGAACCAAATAACAAACCAACTTGGGTTTACACCTTTGCAACCCAAGCTAAAATTACAAAGATATATATCAAAGACTTCGTACATTGATTTAAGGTAATAATTAGATAGGGGTAACGCACTATAAGGGTCAATATCACTGCTGACCGAGTATTCGGTCAGGTTGACTGGGCTGGTTTTGTAATGCCGAAGTTGGGCTCTTACTGGAACCCGTTAGTCTAAAGCCTATTCTTAAGGACAGAGTCAGCTGAAATCTGTTATAAGCCATTTTTTGTTATTGTTTTTGTTTTTACCAAGGTTTATTATCTGTATTTATTTTTCATGTTGGCTAGAGTTTGACATAAGATCTAACTCTAATAACACTCGTTAACTTCCTCATAAAAAAATTTCCTCATAAAAGAAAAATAATAATAATAACACTCATTAACATCTTATTTAAATATTTCTTGAGAATAACTTTTTTTGAGGGTTTTCTTGAGAATAACTTGTTTAACTTTTTATTAAAAGTACTGTAAATAAAATGTAAAAAATAAATAAATGAGACCCAACTCACACTTAGATCTCCAAACAATGACATCTACTAAATTAAAATGCAAGGTGCCTCCATATTGGAGTTACCCTAGAAAAACTATAAATCTTTTCTCTTTTCTTTTTCTTTTTTAATGTGTATATGTGTGTAGATTTCAACCTAATAATTGGCCAGGCATTAGTGAATAAATTCAGCTCATATTATTTATATGGGTTGGGTTCAAGTTACACCTAGTGTAATTCTAAGCAATGTTATACAACTCAATAACTTTTTATTGATTTAATATTTTGAAAATCCAACCGTTGAATTACATATTTTATATATTCTTAACATGCATGCCAATTTTTATATCAATCGGATGCTATTTACCATTTGATCTATAAGCTCATTTTTTATGCATTATTTTAAACTAGAACAATTTGACTTTTAACAATTGATTGATGACATGACTATTAATCTTTGATCACCTCGAAATTTTGCAAGTATGAAGAATATGCGAAAATAATGTAATCTAATGGTTGATTTATCAATATTCGCATTCAATTAAAAAATATTAAGTGGTGTAACATTGCTTAAAGTTACATCAAATGTAACTTGAACCCAACCCTATTTATATATAAGACAAAATATTTTAGTTAATAAGATTTGGTAAGCAAGCCCCAGATGTACTTATTTATTTTACTTCCTTGTTTAGGATATAAAGCCAAATAATTGATTGGGGGGCTTTTAAATTAATCTCCACATTTTTAATTTGATAATACAAAATCCTATCAATAAGATAGTAAGGTTTGGTCAACAAGCACCGACATCCACGTATACTCTCTATGGTTCGGGAAGAGGATTCACTTCATTGTTTTGAAATTGAGAGGCTGCTATCACCTATGTTGGAAACCCCTCTTCCTTAATTCCAAGGCCGTTTTTTGAACAGTAACTCAATTTTCTCAATTTTTCGGAGTCAAAAAAATTAATAGAGAGATGGCCCTTCTGACTGTGTCTCATCTCCAACAATCACTTTCGGTAAATTTTCTTGGTAGACCACTAATAAAACAGTTGCCTTAGACACTTTAGAATGTTCTCACTTAAAATATTTTTTCTGAGTCGAACAAGAAACCACCAATGAATTTCGGTATTGAAAGAAATACCATTGTGGAGCCACACCTTGGTATCTATAAATGTATATGGGTAGTATGAGTTATGGAAGTCATGGGAAAGGTGCACAATACAAAGAAAGAGAGATAAAAGGGGTTGTAGGAGTATTGTCACAGGAGGGATCGCACTGCCTTTTGAAAATAGGTGCTAGCGCGGCCCTTCTGTGACAACATACCTGCAATTTCTTCTGCTCATATTGTCTTCCTTTAGTTCTTTGATTTTCTTAAAAGGTGTCCCTGTCCATTATATTTTGGACCCTCAAAGATTTGTTCTCCACATTCTTCTTTAGCAATCCTTTTTTTTTTTTTTTTTTTTTTTTTTTTTTTTTTTTTTTTCTGTGCCTTAATTGATAAATTTTCTGACATCTAAAATGAGATTGAGGCTGTCCATGGTAGTTTGAATACCTCAACTTTGAGTGTGTGTGTGTGTCTAGATATATGTATATATATATATATATATATTTGATTTAACTTTTTAGATAGATATAACTACCATTTTGCTTCTTAAGGATAGAAACATAGTATTAATGTTTTTATGCTGTTTTTTTTCACCATGACTAATCTGTGTATTCATCATTCTTCTGGAAAGGAAAATTTTCTTGACTTTGTCAAGCACATGCTTATTTATTTAGTGAAAATATATCTATCATTGTCAATTGAAAATTGAAATATCCTTTTCAAGATGATCATTTGATCATGAACATCAATTTAATTAAAACCTAATTGGAGCTAATGGTATGTTTTGAAGAAGATAAAAGAATTGATGATGTTATCTACTTGAATTTTAGTGTCACTACTTCATCATCAAGATTTCGTCAATGTATGAGATAAGAGCATTAGGAAACTGACATGATGAATAGAATAGAAAGGTTCTCTTGATCATCTCCAGCTGTAATTAGCGTTGACAACTTACATATGTATAATTGTATATGTATAAACAATTCATAGTTTCAGATAAGGAATGTATATAGGTTTAAGAAATTAAGATCCAGTGATCATATAATTGGTTGATATTTAGTACTGAATTCCATGCTTGCCCCATATGAGCTTTTTATAATACAGCTCCCATTCGCCGGTGCCACCTACCTATAATCATATTTTAAGAGAGAGTTTTGAAGTTTATGCCTGGATCTTGGGATGAACATTAACATAGTTATTTTTTTCTTGAAGTGCCAATTATAAAAGTGCCAGGCTTTTATTGGGAACATCATATACATATACCTGCAACAATTAGACTAAAATAAGCGAAGGGTGAGATAAATAATTTAAGCAGTAGAGGAACAACAGAAGACATGTTCATATATATGTGTGTGTGTGTGGATTCTTGTTGCAGGAGAGGGGTAGCCCAGGGAAAGAGAGGAGCATTAGAAGAGATGTATAGGAACTTCTGTCGTGGGAGAGATGACGCCTTGTGCAGCAGTAGAAGACAATTTGAGCAGTAGGCATCATCTCTCCTCGACAGAAGCTCCTTCAATTTCTTCAAAATGTACTTGATTTTAAGCCCATCTTCTACTTTTGAGAGGTAAGCACTTCCTTTCTTCGTTGTTTTTTCAAATAGTTTGTAGCTTTGGTTCTGATTGTTGGGTATGTGTGTGTGTGTTTTGAATTTCTTTGTTTCATTGTTCATATGATATACTGATAAGAAATAAAATAGAACATGTGTGTGTACGTTGAATTTTCTTTGTTTCATTGTTCATAAGATATAGTAAGCAAAAAAATAGAACATGAAGAGAACTGACAATCTTTCAATTTCCAAGATTTAAAAGTATTCATTTCAAGTTAGGAATTAGGAGATTTGAGGTAAGTTTCTATATTATATGATATTGCTATGAAAAGCCAAATATAAACTTTCAAGCTAGTAGAGTTTTCAGAAAGAGTTGACGCTATGTGATTTTGTACCTTTTGATTTTGGGATCAGGTCAGTTTGGATTGTTTACTTTCTTGCAACACTGAATCAAGCTTGACTGTGGAGAATTTACAGTGCTTGAGAAAAGCATCCTTTTTATAAGGATGTTTCTTTTAAGTGCTATACCATCCCCTTCTTTTAATGTAATTAAGACCTTAAATCAGGGATACCTCATTTGGTTTACCAAATTGACATGGTTAAGGGTCCCTAAGATCTAGTGTCTAGATAAAAATGGCTCAGTAGGCAAGCACCTAAGTGGTTAAATTTGGTTATTTTTCCTTCTTTATTTCCTTTTGTTTTCACCAACCACAAGTTGAAAGCTGGAAGCTTAGTAAGACGAAGCATGTTGAATTAGTTACAGTGTGTTGGCTGCGTACCTCAATTTTAACAATCTCTTCCAAAATTTTTAAGGTAGATTACTTAAAGCTTCTTTAGTGAAACAATTTAATCATATTGAACATGTGGGAGTTGACTCTTCAAATATATTTTAAACAGATGTCTCTGGTTGTATTCTAGGCAGCCAGGTCTCCAAACATTTAAAGTCAGTTTCATACGAAAGAGCTAAAATTTTGAGTAAAGAGAGAGAGGGACACACACCTTTTTGTGTCTATAAGTATAAAGGAATGGTACGAGGCATAAAAGCCAAGAAGATCATGGGGCTAAAAGAAACAAAGTTATTGAAGTTGGGGGACTCTTGTCGCAGGAGGGATGGCACTGGCTTTATTATGGCAAGCCACATGCAGCAAGTGCCATCATTCTGAGACAAGATACCCTTCAATTTCTTCTTCCACCGTTCTTCATTTTTCTTGATTTCATTAACACAAGGTACGAATCTCCATTACTTCTTCACCCTTAAATGTCTCTCTTCTTTGTTTCTTGTTACTCTTCCTCTTCTTCTCCAGCCGAGCCACACCATTTTTATCACATACAAGCAGCTTTGAGGCCATCCATGGTGATATGATTCTTTTTACTGCAGCATATTTTATTCCTTTACTGCTGTTGTTGTTGCAGCTACTGCTACTGCTTTTGTTGTTGTTGTTGTTGATGATGGTCTTGTTGCTGTTGTTGATGCTGTTATTGGCAAATATCACTTCTTAGCTGTTCCTTTACAACGTTTGTTTGTTTATTATTATTATTATTATTTTTTAACTATTTCCTTGAGATTATTTTATGTTCCGAGCTTCTCTAAGACATGTTGATTTCAAGCACAGGAAATGTAGCTTATTAAATGAAAACGTACAATCCATTTAATTATCTAATCAATCACTTACAAGTAAAAAATGCTTAAATAATCCGATCATATAACTGCTTAAAAGGGAATTTAATTTTCTAGTTGAAGAGATATATATATATATATATATATGTGTGTGTGTGTGTGTGTGTGAATGTGGTAGTGATAATAAGGTTTATGGTTATTCGTCCACTTGGATTTAATCTCAGCCAGGTATGGACAAGAGGATATGAAAAACGAAATAATGCATATATTAAGACGTTTTTAGATCATCTCCAACTAAGTTATTCTGAAAACATGCATAAACAAGTCATAAATTCGTACAAGGCATGTAGGGTAGGAATATATATAGTTTTCTTAATTCTGAGAAAATATAGTTGTTTATTTATTTGTCATGGTAGGGAAGAAATAGAGTGGGCTTCTATATTTGTATAATTTATTATGAACTTGTAAGAGTCTATTTGTGTAGCTTGTCCCTAATGAGCATTCCATTTTACCTAGTTCCCTCTTCCCCTGATACTACCTACCTGTAATGATTTTCTAAAAGAGAATTTTAAAAGTATAGGCTTGGCTGTTTCAACTTTTTAATTAAAAACTAGGACTATTTACAAATCCTTATACATATAGGGAAGAAGCTAGCTATGAAATGATCAGGTGGTCCAATTATTTGATGAAGATGTGCTTTTTATGCTGAGTAGTGGATCAATATACGCAGTAGCAGAGTTGCATCAAGAGTGATACTCTATCAGCTTGGGGCCACATCTTTGATGACATTAAACTTATGCTGAAAAAGTAGCTGGTACTTGGGAAATTGATTGCTGCCTGCTTTTCAATGACTAATGAGGCTGCCAAGGCCTTGTCTTCTTGTATCACACTCAACTGGAGGAGTCCATGCCATTTGCATTGAAGAATATCCTCCTTTCGTACAACCATTACTGTAGGTTTTGGCCTTATTTGTGTGTCATGCTCAAATATACCTCTTTTTTTTTAATCAAAATATAAAGCATCATCTCTCCTTGTTAGAAGCATACTCTTGATTCAAACCCCTCTTACACCAAGCTCAAGGAAAGGTAAGCACTTATTTTATTGCTCTAGTTGTGGAGTTTAATATGCTTATTGATGGCTGATGCTAATATCAAAAGATGCATTAAAAGGAGATCATGTGGAGGTCTTGGAGTTACAGAAGAGGGGGGCACTCAGCAAAATGGTAAGAACTCGATGAGCTGATCACATGAACTGCACCTTGGTTTGCTTTCTTGTAAACCATGCCCCCACCAGACTCCATCTCAGTTCTCAACACTTGGGCGAGTAATTATTCGGCTAACAGCCAATTCTTGGAATTTTCTTGTCTCACCAAAAAGAATAGTCAAATCATGATTTTCCTTTATTGAAGTGAGCTTTTTCTTTTTTCTTTTTTCGGGTTTGGTTTTTCATTTTCCATTCAGTGGTGGGGAATTGAATCTGTATGGTGGTTTGGGTGGGAGGTATTCAATGAGGGGATTTGGATTTTAATTTTTAGTTTAAATGACTTGAATAAAATAAAATTTTATCATTTTTGTTTGTATTGATCAAATTTAGGAATAGATTTGAGCTTATTCATATGTGAATTTGAAGTGATTAGGTATAAGATTGTTCTTTCAGATCCATAACATCATGAGTTTTTTTGTTTGATTCTATATATCAAAATCCAAGTCATAATGTGTTGCTAAGTTTATATCAAGTGATTCATAATAATATTAATTCTTCAAAGCCCTTTATGTTAAATTCTTAAATCCAAAGGCAACTATAAATAATTCAAAGTAACAACTAATTTTAACTGGAATCACATTTCATGGTTATTAAATTCCACAAATTAGCTATAATACTGTTCTTCATTTTTATTTTCTTCCTGTGTGCGTGCGCTTGTGTGAGGGCAGGGCAGAAGCAATTTGTCATGCCACTCAATTCTCTTCATTGAATCATATCATTTTGCTGACCTTTTTTTTTTTTTTTTGAGCAAATCATTTTGCTGACTTTAACATTCCAATGTAGGAAATTAATCTCTAACTATATCAAACAAATCTTAATCTCAAATATAATCTTAATCCCAAACATTTGGAGTCAGTTATACATATTCAACAAACTAGTCACAATGAGTTATATGCATTTTTTTTCCTGCCATTATATTTCATCTGAAATTATATTGTTTGTTATTATATCTTAATTGACATAACTTTTTAAACTATTTCTACTAATATTATTTTAAATCTTCATTTACCTTTCTTTCTTTTTTTTTAATCTTTTCAGCAACAAGAGTTACCCTTATGTTTAAGTGAATTTTCTCACTTCGAATCTTATCTTCTTGTATTTTCATAAATTCATTTTAATACTCTTACTTTAGTTACACTCATTTTATGAATATGTTATTTTTTTAACAATGCAACATTCAACACCTTAGAACATAACAACTTTTATAGCAATCTTATAAAAAATTTCCTTCAACTTAATAGGTATTCTACAATCATATAAATAGTATCCTCCCTACTATTATCATATAATTCAGTTCTTCTTCAATCTCTCAATCCCATTTAAATCCACTGCCTTTTCTACATCAAATCTCATACCATTTAAATCCTCCAACTTTAACTAGATGTGAGACACATGGAATTTATTTGATTTTGTGTGGTGTACATGGGATTTTAAATAATAAAAATTGGATTTGTCATATGTCATGTGTCTTACCTCTAGATTAAAATTAGGGGAAATTGGAGGATTTAAATAAGAATGGATCATTTCTCATTGATTTAAGATATTGAAAACTATCACTCTTTCATATTTCTTGACCATTAATTAAGTCATACAGCCCTTCATTTTTGTTTCAACTTATACTAAACCAACATTCTATATACTATGTTTTAGTCCTACCTTGTTGAAAACTTTTATATTCTAAAACATCTCACCAAAATTCTAACTTTACATTATTTTATGTGTGAGACACTGTGCCTCTCAAGAGATGGTGGAAAGAATCCTATTGTTATTATTCTCTCTCTCGGATTAAGGGTTGTACAATGAAGTAGTCACTTATTTTAATAAAGAAAATAAGAAATTAAATTGGAAAATACACATTACTCATTAATGAATTGAAAATTGTACATCTCTTTGATAATAACCAAAAATTTCATCGTTTTGGTCCTAAATACAATCTAAAATAAAAATACAACTTTGATTCCTAGTTATAATCTTTAAAAAAAATATTAAAAAAATAAGGGAAAAACTTAATCTACTAACCCTTGATCTAAGTTCGGATGCTCAGTTAAAAGATTAGGAAGGTATTAGGCACCCAACCTGCTTAGTAAAACCAGTTTTTTAGACTGTGATGGCCAATGATCATTTCACATCATTCAAGAGTTTATGTCATCCAAAACATATAAATCACCCTTGATCTAAGTTCATATGCTTAGTTAAAAGATTAGAAAGGTATTAGGCACCCAACCTGCTTAGTAAAACCAATTTTTTAGACTGTGATGGCCAATGATCATTTCACATCATTCAAGAGTTTATGTCATCCAAAACATATAAATTGCAGAGATAAAACATTTAAGAACATGATAAAACTCTATTCTAGGCATGCATATCAGAAATTGAAAGAGATGGTAAATATGTGTGATGTGTGACAAACCCTAGTTCTAAGAGCATATGAATATGTTATTGAATTGAAAACCCTTAATTCTAAGAGCATGTGAGCATGTTATTAGATTGAAAAATCTAATCATGCAAAGACTAAGAACAACCTAGATCTATCATGCTAATCAAACAAGAACATATGAAAAACCAAGAAACTAGATATGCTTGAATTTAAAAGCATAAAATAAAAAGGAGGTTAATTAAGAAACCTAACTTGCATGCACAGCACTCCAAAACACTTCAAGCTAGGTAGAGAGAGAGAGAGAGAGAGAGAGAGAGAGGAATTTTGAATTTTTTTGAAGTTTCAAAAGGATTTGGTGCCTTTTTTTCAACTGAAAGTGAATGGGGGTATTTGTCCTTAAAGTGGGGGAGCTAGGGCTATGTCTCTAGGCAATGTAGGACTCAGAAAATTAGGTTTTCTGAGTAAAAATTGTAAGAATCAAGGTCAACTTGTCGGGAGAGCAAGTCAAACCAAAGAGGGAAGAGAATCTAGAGGCTCTGACCTAAGTGTTGATTGGCACTTAGCTCTAGATCCTTCAGATCCATACTTTTTTTGTTTTATTAATTTCCACTTTCGATATGGACCTAATTTCTTCCAAATTTTGATTTCATTTTTTGATTTTTTTTTTTGGTCCTCAAGGTTAGCAAATTGATTTCAAATATATCTAATTAATTAATAAATTAATACCTATTAAATCAAAATTTAATAAATGCTTTAACTGGATAAAATTTGGTGCATGCAATCTTACCATAAATCCTACCATAAGCCAATATGATTATGACACATTATCTAATCTAAATTGGACTAAAAATAGACTAATTAAAATTAAGAGATCATAATCACCTATTGTCAGAATCTGCTGCGTGCAAGTGCATCTATCTTATCGTTAAAATATGTTTCTTTGATATCTTTCAATTTGGTGATCTAATTAATACTCATGAACTATCATTTTGATCATTTTGACCTCAATATTTATTTTATAAAAAGTATTTGGAGATCAAACAACCAAATTACAATCTTGCCTTGAAGATCTAACTTGACATTAACCATCGGTATAGTTTCATGCACTTAAAATCTACAAAAAGCATCCATCACTAATGCAAAAGAATAGAGATTTAATATTGATTCTTGATGCAAATTTATAATGATAGGAAATTCATTTATGATGTATATATCTACTTTTATATATAGAAAATGATGTGTTTACTTGTTTTCACACTATTTTTTATTTCCCTAACGTGTCTATTAAATCAACTTAATATATGTAAGAGGATATATTAAGAGGAAAGCCTTTCATTTCTAAAGCAATTCATCTCCCCTAGACAAATAAAGAAGCAATTTTTTTTTTCTCTTGTTCCATTATACTTGTCAGGAGACATATTAAGATTCACTTTGTTAACATGGTTCTTTAGGAAAGGAAATGTAAAGAACACCTGAAATAGAGACGAAACCTAATGAAATATTGAGAACTCACTAGTTGATATGTCCTTTTTCTTTTTGTAGACCATGCCACGTGTGTCCGTACACAAAATAATAACATATATAATGGAGCACTACATTAATAGGGTCATTCTTTTAAGCATTGAGGCCATACTAATTGTTGGCAAATCACCAAAGTATGGGAGACCCTTTTTTTTAATTTCTTTAAACTAATTGAAGCAAAACATGATTCCCTAGGAGAAATTATTACTTATCCATATGAAAGGATAAGACGAATATCTTTTATTCAAAATCATTCAGCACATTGGAATTTATAATATATACCATCAATAATTAAGGACAAATGAGATCCGAAGCCAGGTACTTTATTATTACCCCCTCAGTGGGGAGAAATTATATTTAAACTTGTGCTTGCAGAGTCACTTCTCTTCTTTAATCTAAGTGTTGAATCATTATTTGTTCTTTTTCTTCTTTTGTTTTGTTTTCCTTTTTTGAATTCATTAAATAATCTTCAAAAGTTGTCCTTGCTATACTCAATAATTGACAATTCTGTTGGAAGTGAGTGATTGAAAGAGGGCTAACGAATTTGTTGGGTTCGCAGGAGTTTGGACCCCTTTAACTTTTGTCTTTGTTGTTGAGCTCTCATGTGATGGGTTTTGAGGATTAAAAAACACATGAACAATGAGCTGTAAGGCACACAGCTTTTATACGGAAATATGAAAAGCATTAAGCTTTAGTCCCATTAATTTACTTACTCATGATGACGATTAATCAATTCGTTCATATGAAGTTAATGAATCACGAGGCCAATTTACATACTAATTAATCTACGTACGTAGACCCACCCAACTCAAGATTATACGGTTTTTTAACAAAATATTGCCCAAGCCCCAAGGAGTAAGGTGTGTCAAATCTATAAAATTTTCTCTTTCATTACTGCTAGTTATGTATAATCATAGACCATCTTACACAGAAAACCCTAGTTTTCTCTAGGAAAAAGAAAATTATATATCTATGAACAAAATGACCCTATCTTTCTAGGGGGAACTCATTAATCTAATTCTCTTTGAATTTGCAGACACCTTTCGTGACTAAAGGGCAACAAATTTCATACTGAATTTTGCTTTGAATGGAATTTATATATATATAAGGCTTCTTGTAGTAGAACATTTTTAGCAAAATGTTTTAAGACATATGTGATTTAATGTTAGGAACATATGTTAAATTAGAATTGGCTAATCCTTTAACAAAACACACTTTACTTGTAATTGGGTAAATCTAAGATGTGGTTAATGCTTCAAGGAACAAGGTTTTAAGATTTAAGTGTTAAAGCCATGCAAGTCTGTCCAAGAAACAAGTGAAGAAGTGCTGGATTTTGAAACTCGACAGCTAACTCGACAACTAGTATCTATCGAGATTTAAAAAGCTGTTGAAGCCCGATGCTCGACAACTATCTTAACAGATAAGCTTCTATTGATGCTTATGAAATTCAGTTTTTCAGAGCTAATTTTAATCCAATCTGTGAATATATGTTTGAGTTTTCTTTTCTCATAATCCTAAACATATATAAGGATTGTTTTAAGAACCGTCAAAGGTGGCACAAATGTAAAGCAAAGTTGTGTTCATGCAAATTGTGACTAGAGACAGAATTTTCCCTAGTTCATCTTTCTCTTGAAAAAGTTGCTATGTTTGTACACCATAGGATTTTGTAACCAAGGAGTTTCGTGATCATCATGTTGATGAACTGAAGAACTTTAAGCCAACATTTTTCTTAAGTTGGTGAGTAAGCCACGTACTAGGATCCGCACATCAAATTGATTAGTCATATACTGGGAGCTGTGCAATAAAAGGAGAAATTATCAATACAAAACAAGTCTGATTGGGTATTGGGGTAAGGGTTCAACTATAGGTTGGTATATGGTAAACATATATAAGGATTGTTTTAAGAACCGTCAAAAGTGGCACAAGTGTGATGCAAAGTTGTGTTCATGCAAATTGTGACTAGAAACAGAATTTGCCCTAATTCATCTTTCTCTTGAAAAAGCTATTGTGTTTGTATACTGTAGGATTTTGTAACCAAGGAGTTTCGTGATCTTCATCGTGTTGATGAACTGAAGAACTTTAAGCCAACATTTTTCTTAAGTTGGTGAGTAAGCCGCGTACTGAGATCCGCGCATCAAATTGATTAGTCACATACTAGGAGCCGTTCAATAAAAGGAGAAATTGTCAATACAAAACAAGTCCGATTGGGTATTGGGGTAAGGGTTCAACTATAGGTTGGTATATGATACTAGAATTCCTTTACTTGTAACCACTTGTTGTGATAATAGTGAATTCTTGAGAGTGATGACCTTAAAATCACCCGATGAGATTTTTGCCGCGTAAATTTTCCCCATTCGTAAACAAATCACCATGTCAATTTAATTTCTACTGCATTTAGTCAATTAATGATTTGATTGTGCTACCACTCATATTGCATGCTAATTGAATTGATTAATTAACTTAGCTAATTAATTTATTAATTCATCACAATGGGTCAATACATTCTTGGCCTATCAAGTGGTATCAAAGCAGACACACTCTGATTAGGGTTAATCTTTGCTATGTGATCCATTCACCCCTATTTGTCATGGATAGAGGACAGTCTCTTATTATACCTCCTTTATTTGATGGTACTAACTATGCTTACTAGAAAGTTCGCATGAGAGCTTTCTTGCAATCTTTAGATGAGAAAGTGTGACAAGTTATAGAGATAGGCTAGACCAAGCCTAAGGAAGCACCGACTAATTGGGATGATGCTAGGATCAAGGCGGCTAACTTCAATAGCAGGGCATTGAATGCTTTATTCAGTGCAGTCATGAATGAGGAGTTCAAGAAGATATCCTCTACCCAAACTACAAAGGAAGTATAGACTATCTTCCAAACAACCTATGAAGGAACCAAGGCTGTTAAGGATTCAAAATTTCAGAGGCTTACCACGAGCTTTGAAGAAATTAAGATAGAGGAGGATGAGTCGTTTGATGAGTTCTATGCCAAGCTCAAGGACATAGTGAACTCAGACTTCGATCTTGGGGAAACCATTCCCGAACCCAAGATTGTTAGAAAGGTACTTAGATATCTACCTAAGAGATTTCATGCCAAGATCACCGCAATTGATGAATTAAAGGATATTGACAAAACTCCTTTGACAAAGCTGGTTAGTAATCTGCAGACCTATGAGTTTGGTTTGTCTAGGATCAGGAAATCGAGCAAAAGTAAGAGCATGGTATTGAAGGCCAAGAACAGTGACACTGATGAGTCTTTAGACGATGAAGATTCTAAGATGAAATCCTATATCACTCAGCAATTCAAAAAGTTTATGAAAAATGTCAATGCTAAAGGATTTGACAAAAACCGTAAGTAGTCTAACTCATCTCAGTTCAAGAACCAAGACAAATGAAAGAAGGATGCTAGGGATGGTAGTCAATACACAGTTCCCTCAGGACCAAAACGCTTTGGATGTCAAGGTTTCGAACACATGAAACAGGAGTGTCCTACATATCTCAAGACCATTGGAAAAAGTAAGGCACTTGCTGCTACCTTTAGTGACACCAAGCCTGAAGATGATTCTGACAATGAAGATGATGGAATTCTAAATGCCTTCACTGCCACTATAAATCCTACTGAAAGGATTGTTGAAGATATGGATGAAAAAAAAGGAAATAGTGGAGTCTAAGTTTAAAAAAAAATGGATGAGCAAGATGACATCTACACAGCCTATGCAAAGTTATACAAGGTCTAGGAAAAGTATGAGAAATTGTATAGGTTGGCCAACAAGAAGCTCAGTGATGTGGAGCTTGAATGGGAAGAAATCTCCACGAAGTTTGATGAAGCCAATTAGACTATTGGAACACTGAGATTTAAGAATAATTTCTTGACTGAGAAGACTAAGAAGCTTGAGGCAGAACTGTTCCAAGTTAGAGCTCAATTGGAAAGGACTTCAAATGCAAAGCTTAATGAGATGCTCAGTCTTCAAAAATTGCTTCCGATCGAATTGGTTTAGGGTATGATTTCTCTTCACCTGGTATTGCTTTTGCTAGTACTACTATTTTGTTCCTCCTAGTAATAATGTTGAATCTGAAAACAATAATGTGCAAAATGTGTTAACTAGTGAGAACATAGATAAGGATAAATCTATCTTAGAAGCACCCCTTAAGTAGGATAAGAAAGATATCAAAAACCCTAGGGCTAAGAAGGGAAATACTCAAAAGCCTAAACAGAAGAAGCAGCATCTATGTCATCACTATGGAGTAGCTGAACATACTTGACCTAATTGCTATAAGTGGTTAGCCACTCAACAGAGTAACAATATGATCTCATTGGGAAACCAAAATCAGTTTCCATCCTCTTTTGCTCCTCTTGGAGATCTTCTCAAAGCCTTCATATTCCTTTTGAACTTGAACAGTTTTAATTCTTCCCCCTCATCGCCAAATCAAGGGTTTTTAAAACGAAAAGATTCTTCTAAGGTGTGGAAGGAAAAATACTCCAAGTGATTTAGTCACTTTTTTTCTCTTTCCCCTTTTTTTTTTGTTTTTTTTTTGTTTTTGCATAACATGTGTGTTTTGTTTTCGTGCTTTGAGTCAGTCTAGTTTTATGCATTGCTTTGCTTAACTTGTTTTTGTTTGTTTATGTTTCAATTTTGTTTTATCTTGCTTTTCATAAAAATAAAAATCAAAAATTGAAAAATAAAAAAAATACAAAAACAATGTGTGTATGTGTATATTGGTACTTGTGTACCTTAGATGGCCATTGAAACATGTTATCTAAACTTTGTGTCTTTTGTAACTTAGATGAGCATCTTTATGCACAACTAAGCAAGTGAGTTTTGTGGCTCGTGTTTGTGATGAGTAAGATTAAGTAATCTTTTGTACTTAACTTTCGTATCACTCTTTTTAACGGGAAAGACTAGAAAATTCTAAGAGAAAGGCATAAATAACCATCTCACCATTGTTGTCTACCAATCATGAAATGATATTTGTATGCTTTAGCATAGCAAAAGTGGAATGTCAAATGCTTAACATCATTGGATGTTTCTTTTCTCTCTCTTATATGCTCATGCATGATTTGCTTAAAAGAAAAATAAAAAGAAAAAAGAACCAAAATGCTTTATATATGATTGCAAGCGTGTATTCTAGGAGATGTGGGAGTTATAGGATGTATCTCGAGGTGATAGTTCCCATCAAATAGTTATAATTATATGTGAGTTAAAATGATCTTCTCATATCTCAAATCGTCATAACATGTAGACACTTATACAATCTCGCGATATTTTTCACACACAACACGCAATATTCTTTACTACTTTTGATATATGTGTAAGTACAAAGGAATACATGTGTTAATGTATGCTCACTAAACTGTCTTAACTTATTTTTGAAATATAAAATTAGTTAGACTGGTTTACTCTGTGTGTGTGTTTTGGATCTATGTGCTTGAAATTTTTCTTGTTGAGAGATGATTTTGAGAGCTTAAAATGTTGTTTGGAACTTTAGTTATATAGCATGCTTGATTGCATTCATGTTTGTGTTTTTCTCTTATTTGAAAAACTGTTTTTGAGCAATCTCGATAGCTGCTTGATCCATCGAGAAACCTTTTGGATGCTCAATAGATTCTCAATATCTTCTCAATCCACCGAGATCATTTTGCTATGGACACCTCTCGACTGATCCTAGACAAATCTTTGACAACTGATTCACGCGTTTTAAACCGCAACACCTCTCGACACCTCTCGATTTATCGAACTTTATGACTTTCTATATATATGGTCAGCACGATCTTTTCTCTCATTTTCCCCAATCTCTCTCAACAGATCTTGTCTCTTCACCTCCCAAAACCTCTCTCTCTCTTACTCTAAGCTTTATTCCCTAAGTGTTCTTCGGCCTAGATCTTGTTCTTCTTCTTTGGTAAGGGTCCTTAATCCTTCATTCTTCATGCATTTCACGCATTAGACTTAGATTTTTGGGTTTTTGAAAATTTTTTGAGGTTTTTCAAAATTGATGAAGTTTTTGTGAAATTTTTTGGATGGGTTTTGTGTAAATGATCCTAAATGTTCATGCATTGCATCACATTTGCATTTTAACAATATGTTCATGCATTTTAGATGTGTGATTATTATGTTAAACTGTTGTGTGCTAGTAGGTTTAGATTGGGCTGAGCTTATGATAATTTTATGTTGCATGTCATATGTTCATGCATTTTCATGCATACGCACCTTCAATTCTTTATATTCTTTTATATTGTTTTGTTGGTGCTTTTCTGCTTGTCTCTTTCTCTCCCTCTCTCTCTTTCTTGCGTTAGCCTGCTTTATGGCACCCAAACGCAAATCCACTCCATCCCCGAACCCTCTTCGTTCTGGGGCATCTACTTCTTCTAACCCTACTCCTTCTCACATATGATTCTGTGATGATAAAGCCCGAAAGGACTTTTTGGAGAACTTTTCTCGACGAGGTATTCATTTGGAATGCCAAGTCATTCTATCAGATTTTTCCGATACTGACCTTCCCACTGTCATCTGCAGTCGAGGTTGGGGGTCACTGTGTGACATCCCGGTCACTTGTCCCTAAACGATCATACAAGAGTTTTACTCCAATATACACGAATTTGATACTTCTGTACCTCATTTTTTTCTCTTGCGTTCGAGGTACGCACATTGTAGTTACTCCGAATATTATATCCCAGGCACTACACGTTCCTAAGGTAGTGCATCCTGACTACCCTAACTGCGATCGTTTAAGGACTATGTCCAAAGATGAACTCTCGTCTCTATTTTGTGAGACACCCTCATTTTGGGGTGACCGTCAAAACACCCCTTACTCAGGTTTTGCAAAAGGTTCGAGATTCCTTAACATGGTGATGACATTCATTCTCCATCCTTTGTCTCACTATAAATCTATTACAGAGCCTCGTACTCAATTTTTGTTATCCCTCTTAGAGGGTATTTCTATTGACTTCCCTTCTCATTTTATTCTATCCCTTGTGGATATCTATAAGGATACGACAACTCGTGATAAACTCATTTTTCCTTCCGCTATCACGAGGCTTCTTTGCCATTTTTCTATCTCCTTTCTAGAGTCTTCTCATTTCATGATTATGAGTGCCATAAACGCTGTTACCGTTCAACGGAGCGAGGCACAGCTTAGACCAAGGAGGCCCCGGACAGAGACGACAACTCCTCCAGCTTCTACCACTCCATCCACTTCTGCTCCTTCATCTTCTGCGGGTGAAGTGACTCTTGAGGCCATCATGGCACAGCTTATGCACATGGATGCTCGCCTTGACACACTCAGTGATAAGTTGTGTCAGGTGAACACCCGTGTTGGTTATATCGCATGACGACAGACTGTCATGGGTCATTTCACTGCTTATACCTCTCCATCTCCACTGACTTCAGAGGATGAGAGTGATGATGGCTCTAGCAGTGATGATGGTTGTGGCAGTGATGAGGACGAGGATGCTAGCTCACCCACTAATGATAAGATGTCTACTTGATGTACTTACCCTTTGTCACTCGTGACAAAATGGGGAAGTTGTTTTGATATAAGAGTAGTCATATACATAGGAGGAGAGTTAGCATAGGAGATTTTTTGTAATAGGGGGAGTGTCTATAAGGGATATAGTGGGGTTTTTATGTATCTTCTTTTCTTTCTTTTACATTACCTCATGTATATTGGTCTTTGACCATTTGATATACATTGTACTTATATTTGGTTTATATCTATTGATGTATGTTATTCACCTATCTTTACATGTGTTGTTTCTTTACATGTGTTGTTTCTTTTCTCTCTTTATGTACATGTTTCTTAAATAGTGTATGCAATCTATTATTTCTGTTTCACACTAAGATATTATAATAAGTTTTGTTTAAAGTATTTCAAAAATACAGGTTGTCAAAGTCTTCTTGCTATAAACTCTCTTCTTGCAAAATTTTTCAAGAGTTTGTGTTAGGATAGATTTTATTGTATTCAACAAGTGAGTATGAGTTGAGTGATTTATGAATTCTCTCATATATTCATTTGTTTGTTGTAGTTTTGTCACGGATTACCAAAGGAGGAGATTGTTAAGACATATATGATTTAATGTTAGGAACATATGTCAAATTAGAATTGGCTAATCCTTTTACAAAATGCACTTCACTTGTAATTGGGTAGATCTAGGATATGGTTAATGCTTTAAGGAATAAGGTTTCAAGATTAAGTGTTAAATCCATGCAAGTCTGTCCAAGAAACAAGTAAAGAAGTGCTGAATTTTAAATCTCGACAACTAACTCGACAGATAGTATCTATCGAGGTTTAAAAAACTGCTGAATCCTGATACTCGACAGCTATCTCGACAGATAAACTATTTATCAAGGTTTATAAAATTTAGTTTTTCAAAGCTGATTTCAATCCAATCTGTGAATATATGTTTGGGCTTTCTTTTCTCACAACCCTAAACATATATAAAGATTTTTTTAAGGGCCGTCAAAGGTGGCACAAGTGTGAAGTAAAGTTGTGTTCATGCAAATTATGACCGGAGACAGAATTTGCCCTAGTTCATTTTTCTCTTGAAGAAGTTGCTGTGTTTGTACATTGTAGGGTTTTGTAACCAAGGAATTTCATGATCTTCATTGTGTTGATGAACTGAAGAACTTTGCAGCCAACATCTTTCTTAAGTTGGTGAGTAAACTGTGTACTGGGATCCACGCATCGAATTGATTAATCACGTACTGTGAACCATGTAATAAAAGGAGAAATTGTCAATACAGAACAAGTCCAATTGGGTATTGGGGTAAGGGTTCAACTGTAAGTTGGTATAAGGTACTGAGATTCCTTTACTTGTAACCACTTTTTGTGATAATAGTGAATTCTTGGGAGTGATGACCTTAAAATCACCCGGTGGGATTTTTGCCGTGTAGGTTTTCCCCATTTTTAAACAAATCTCCATGTCAATTTAATTTCCGTTGCATTTAGTTAATTGGTGATTTGTTTGTGCTATCACGCATATTGCATGCTAATTTAATTAATTAATTAACTTGGCTAATTAATTTTTTAATTTATCATAAGGGGTCAATACATTCTTGACCTATCAGAATGTAAGAAATTAATTAGTAAGTGGACATGATAAACTGTATTCTAGCTAAGGTTCCTTTTTTAAATCTTTCACTTGAATTAGTCACTATGATATATATATATATATATATATATATATTTATATCTCCCCCACCCTTGAATTATTAATTACGCTGACCTACAAAAATTTTAATAGAAATTTTTTTGGAACCATATGTAGAAAATAATATGGTTTTCAAAGGGATCAATGACTTTGAAAGTACTCGTAGAAGGAATTTAACAAAAAAATTAAAAACACTAAAGTAGTAGTACTACTTTGTTTTTGTTATAAGAAACTTGTAACTTTTATTAAAACACTAAAGTACTTTTTTCTTTTTCTTTTTTGAGAACAAAAGGAACCACTTTATTAATGTATGGAAAAATTATGAAGTTACATCAATATAGACTAGATAGGTAATGTCGGCTGGAACAGATTCCATTCAAATAAATAAAGGAAACGACATTCTAACTCTCCTAGCTAAAGCACGTGCCACACCGTTGCCCTGCCGCCTAACATGAGAGAAATAACAAGTTTGGGACAAACCCCTTAACGACTTACAATCTTTTATAACAGACCAATACTTTGTTATTAGATGAAAAAACTAGTTTTTTTTTTTTTTTTTTTTTTTTTTTTAACCAAGGCAACTAACCTTGTACGATACCTTATATTAACTAACATTAATACACTTTAATGATTCTGTTCAGGCCCACTACTTTGAAATGATAAAAATTAGAAAAGCAATTTTAGATTTTAAAGGGAATCTTATTGTAATATTCGTTAATTTTAATAATTTCACAATCAACAAGCTTTTGATCTACTTATATTACAAGTTGTGAGGTCAGAGACTCAGAAATCCCACGATACGAATGTTAATAGTTTTAGAAATTGTATAATGACATTACCCACCCATTACTACTTGATGGCTTATAACACAATTGTCTGTCATTGCCTAAGCAAAGTATAATGGCACGAGTTTTATAGTTTAACCGGTACATTCTGGTGTCTCCAACAGAAACATTAAAAGTTTAATTCTTTCTACCCTCAACTATCAATGTATTTAAAAAAAAAAAAAATGCAAAGTATAATTAAAAAATATAGCTTATATGAAGTACAAATACTATAGCATAGCAAAAGGGGAAAAAAACATATAAATAAATAAATATATATATATATATATAAAATATGTTTATATATAAAAGTAGGAACTTCAACCATAGTGATCTAATTTAGGTTATGCCAATTAGCGATTCCATAAGATTAAAGAGAATTCTTCTTTTCAAAAAATAAAAAATAAAAGAAAATTCTCTTCATTTATATTACTTGCAAGTTATGAGCTTAGGAAAGCTCCCATGATATTATATGAATGTTACCAGTTTTAGCAATTTTATAATGCCTTTACCCACCCATTAGTAATTGATGGCTAATAATGAAATTGCCTCTCACTAACAAAGTAAAATATAATGGTGAGAGTTTTGTGGCTCAATTGGTATTTTTTGGTATTTCTAATCGAGATGTTTAGAATTCAAATTTCTTCACCCCAATTATCGATGTATTAAAAAATTTTAAGCAAATTAGTATAACTTAAAAAAATAAAATAAAATAAAATAAAATCCTCTTAGGATAGTTTTGTGGCAACTCTACAATTTTGGTAGTGCTTCTATAGGTTGTGCCAATTAGTGCATTCCTTTTCTTTCTCCTTTGAGAGAGAGAGATCATCATTTAGCCTTACACCTCATTAAAACTTTGCATTTATATCAATATATTAATTACTTGCCAAATGTTAATGTGGTAAATGCATTTATTTGTTTCTAAGTATTAATTACACACACACCCCGATGGCACACTACTAATTATTTATTTATATAAATTACATGGTTATTTTATAAAATTATATGTAATAAAAAATTTATTTGGAATACTTATTATGAAAAACACAAAAAAAAAAAAAAAATTGAATATGACATTATTCTTCATGTTTAGTTGTTTTGACAAAAATTAAAATAAAAACCTTTAAAAAGTAAAATCAAATTTAATTTTATATGCAATGAAGATATCAAAAATAATTATGTGCTTAAATTATTAGATATAATTAAATATTTGTGACTACAATAACGTAATATGTTCATATATTTTTAATTATATTAATTTAATAAATATATATTTCATAACTACTATTAGTGACACTAATATATATATATATATATATATAAATATGTATCTGAAGTTATGAACCAATACCAAAGTAATCTAATTTGTGCAATGTAATCAAACAAAGTACTAATAGGATGAATGCATTTATTTTCGTGCATATATATTTTGTATTTGATTATTATAAGTGATGCACTATTTATTTATGAAGTTAATTTTCATGATATATTTCTAACGTTTTTTTTATACATCAATATTTTGGGTGGGGTGATTTGAACTTAAGATTTGGATATTTTCGTTGGAAATACCTGAAAGTGTTAACAAGTTGAGTTATAATGCTCTTGGTGATATTTTTCTAAGATTTATATAAGAAAAAAATAAATTGAAATATGACATGCTTGCTTAAATTAACTTGCTCAGGAAACCATTTAAGTATGTGCTCAGGAATGCTGTTTGGTTGCTAAGAAATTGTGATTCCATTTTAAGTTTTATTTTATTTCCTCGAGAACTAAACAAAAAAAGAAATGAAATTTTTGAAAGAGGCATGGCACACATGCAACATCTCTTGAGAGAGAATAGCTAGTGACGCTCGTAAGTTTGCACTACGTGATAACAATTCTTTAGAACTCAGTGATTTGATTAAAAGCTCCCTCAATGAGTCCACGAACCTCTTGAAGGAACCGACGGAGGTCCCAATCCCTAGCTCCAAGAAATCGTCTTTCAATGCTTTTGTTATTGAACAAATCTCAAGCATCCAATCAGCATAAACAGATTATTTTAATCTTCTCATTTGCCACCTCTTTTTTTCTATAAATTTAATTAAAATGGCACATTTGAAAGGTTACTATGAACTATTTTGAAACATGGGATAAAGATTGAAAACCAAAATAGTAATTAATCCAAAATAATTAAAGTGATGTAAAAAGAGGGAAGAGAAAATTAAGGAAAAACAAGAGAATTAATGAATGTTTGGATTGCGTTTTGTGAGGGGTGTCTGTGAGTCTGCGTCCTTCCTCTCTTATTTTTTTTTCTTTTTTTGATGCATGCAAATTACACGAGGTCCTGTTTAGCACTGTTCAAAAGACACTATGTACTATTCAGTGAATCCCGTGCACTGTTCACAAGACCAACAACCACTTTATTCAAAAAAAAAAAAAAAAAAACATTAAAAATGGGTCTCACGTTACTATTTACACATTTAAAAATTATTTTACTATAATATTTTTAATTTTCAACAAAATAAGCAATATCTAAACATATCCTTAACTTGATTTGGATCATACCTCTGTTACAAAAAAGGCTACTTCAAAAAATCATGAATTTACGTTGATATATTTAACAAGAATTATATTTTTTTTCCCAGTCAAACAAGTATTATATTATATTATATTTTTTTTCCAAGACTCTAGATGCCGCCAGGGATAAATCTTTTAGAATGGATTTTCACAGTATAGTGTACTACAGCCATATTTTTTCCCTTGAAAACATGAGCTTGCAAGGAGCTTGACAAATATGACTATCAATTAACACGTCTTAGACCCATTCAAATGGATATCATGGTCACATGGATGCACAATGATTATGTCCTATAACTTAATCACGAAGAATGTGTCTCTCTCTCTCTCTCTGCCTCTCCCTACAGCCACATGTAGGCGCAGGCACATCTAAATAGGTTTGTCAGAATGTTTGCAATAAAGTTTGGTAAATGTGATGTTCTCTATCAAGATGACACTCACATTGAATGTGTTTGCGTTTATGTTTTTGTTTTTTTTTTGGCTGCTGCACACGTGTTTATTTAGGGGGACCAACTGCTGTAGTATATGAACGGTAGCCATATATTGTTGACTTTTCAGTCTCTTTTATTAGTTTTATGAGTCTTATGAACAATATATGGGACTTACAAATTTCACTTTTCAGTAACTTTTTCATTAAAAATAAATCTCATGATACTATTCACACATTTTAAAATTATTTTACTAAAATATTTTCAGTTTTGAGTTTCAGCAAAATAAGTTCTATCCAAACAAATCATTACAAACACATTGCATTTTCGAAGTTGGTGGTCGGTGCAGTCTCCTCTTGACAAGTGCCACTATTGAAGGCAATTGTTATGTTGAACCAAGTTGCGCAAGCCTACGCAAGTTGTGTGCAATTGTCTAATAAGAATCATGAAATATAATTTTCTTCTCTTTAAAAAAGATGAAAAAAGAAAAAAAAAAAAAATGGAGCACAGTTTAGACTTTTTTTTTTTTTTTTTTTTTCTTTAGTACCTATAAGTTATTCATACTATCTCATCATTGAAAATATGGCTCTTCAAGCTCCTTGGCCAGCCGTCCCAACCGGTTTGTTGCAACCCAATCTAACACCTTAGGTGGTTGGCCACAAGTCTCAACCCTCAGAAACCAAATTCAATGGGTCAAATGATAGGTTTCCTCATCTAAAACTTGAGCCATCCAACCTGATCGATAAGCACTTAAAATAAGGCCAAATATACTTAGATTCGACAACATTCAAGCCACCCTTCTCTTAGATTCGATCATGTTTGCTTAGATCTCCACTCAATTCAAAAGATCTACTCTCAAATCCAAAAGTCTACTTTTCTTCGCTTAGATTGGCAAAGATCTACTCTCTAATGCCTACTGTTACTCCATCGGTTTTGACCGAACCAACCAATCAACCTTTTAAGCTTAATCTGACTCGACTCGTGGTGATTGGCAGTCGGCTGTGGGTCTCGTCTTCTTTCACCCAACCTAAACAGAACAAGTTTGAAATGAGCCCAAAACCAACCCATTAACAATCTTAATTGAAAATTTTAAATAATGTGATACTGAATATAGTTTTAAATTTATAATATTTGATTTAAATTATTAAGTTATTTTAATTTGAAATAAAAAATATCCTAATATGAAACTTTAACCTTTCCTAAATTATTAGTGAGACATTAAATGCCTAATGTGGAGAAAGATGGGAAAAAAAAAAACTAAAATTAAACTCGACGATATTGATGACATTTTTTTTATAAACTTGAAGAAATGATGTATTATTGAATGCTTAATTCCTAATTAAGAATCTTATAGTTTAATTAGCATCTCTAGATATTTTAAACTTTTAAGGTAATTTTTAGGATGCAAATTCTGTCTTCTCTTGTTAAAACTTTTTTAAAAAAATAAAGATAAAAAAAAAAAAAAAATCAATTTGTGTTATTTTTGGTCAATAACGACAAAAGAAAAGTACGAACAATTACACCTCGAAAGCTAAAGTCCAAATAATTAAATATCCAAAGCGCAAGGACGTTGTAAGTTTGTAACAAAAAAGGGGGCCCGAGAACATAGCAAAGTGTTCACACGGTCCAACAATACACGTGATTCCTAGGGTTGGAAAAAAATAGTAAAGTACTTTTGATCATGAAATAGTAAAGTATATATATATATATATATATATAATATGCTTTACCTTGTGTTGCCACTTGCCAACAATATTCTCGACAACCTTTTTACTACCATTTACAAACACAAGCATGGAACAGCTGTTCACTATCCTCGAGATTGAAGAGTTGTAAAAGCCAATTTGGGGACAATGACCAAAAAAATCTAGTCCTACAATTTTTGTACAGTAACTTTGTTACTACTATGATATTACAGATCGTGAACGGTGAAGAGAAAATAATAAATAGTTACTCACAAGTCACATTCTATCACATCAAAAATGTGCCAAAAGTCTTACCTAAATAAGTTAGACATCATAATAAGAATTAGTAGGGCTCCTCACAAAAATCCACTCAATCATTTAAGCACGCCCAACAGTTTCTCCTATTAGTTCTTTGGATTGGAATGTGTCAACATGCTGCATTGCTTTCTTTTTTCTTTCTTTCTTTTTTTTTTTTTCTTAATTCAATAATTAGAGAAAAGTAAATTTGAATCTGGATATTTTTATTAAAAACATAAGACATGCAAGTTGAGTTAAGTTTACAAGGCACTTAACAATGTGCTATTTTAATTTATTTTCCCAAGCGTGCCATGCTACTGTCGGACTCCTAGTCCCTTTAAAGCCAAGGGCCAAGGCCCAAGAGTGATGGTGTAATCATTAGTCAATTGGGTGTTTGATAAAATGCCTGATCTATTATTATGGACTTGAGATGAGGTTTTGGGCTCCTAGGCCTGGTTTTCCTTGGCCCAAATATTATACATTAAATCCCAGTCTGATTGGCCTATCTAAGGCTAATTTAGTCATTCTGTTCCCATTAAAAATTTGACCTAACCCTAACCTGTCTATACGTATAAATACCATGTTAGGTTCCTCCTCTACTTTTTGATTATTTGCTTTTAATTTCTCTTAAACAAGGAGCATTTTTTTTTTAACCAGCGTGAGTGATTTCTTGGTAATCAGGTACCTTTTTTTTTTTTTCTCTAATCTTCTTTGTTTTATGTTGCTGAACATTAATTGTTATTGAACTTTTATGATTGCTTTTAATTGATTGTGAGGCAAATAACAAATTGAAATATTAGAACATAGGTTGTTTGGATTAGGATCTCGAGGTTTTTTTTTTATTATTTTATTTTATTTTTAAAGCAAAATCTTTTAAATTCAAATCATATATACTGTTAAATTTACACTAACAATTTTAGATTAATGATTTAAAAAAAAAAAATTCAAATCCAAACACAATATAAAATTTTTAAATGAATATTTTTCTCTCTTTTTTTCCCCTAGAAATTGGTACCAGCATCTCAACCGTGCTGTTGAATTTTATTTCAACCCAATTTTGCATCAACTTAGAAATCAAATTATTTCTTTTTTATTTAATATTTCGTTTTGTAATGGTAATTTTTAAATGTATTTTATTATTTTCTCAATCTTTTTTATTTTTTTCTTATGTAGCTCAACTGGTATCCGCACACCTCCTCTTCTTTTTTCATTAGGACGGATTTAGCCTTTGATTTTTCTGAAAATGGCAATTACTTCCTGCCAACTCTTTGCCACGTTTTGTGAATTCCAACTTTATTTGATTGAAATTTTTTCCCCCTCAGGCCTCAACTCGCCAAAATTACTCTATTAAATAAAAAAACAAGTTGGTTTTTTGAATTTGGGGAAAGAATCAGACTGATATAAGAGCTAATTAATTCAGTGAATCCCAACCGAGTAATTCTCGGATTTTGAAAACCCCTTAAGAGTTTTAAGGTGTACATGTTTTAGTAACCAAAAAACAATAGAATAATGAAATTAGTTTTTGTATCAATTTCAAATGGCTGTATAAGTTTTTGTTTGTGTTTTTTTTTTTTTCTTTTTTTTTTTTAAATACAATAGCACTTGAACCTTTGATGAGTGTAGTAGTATAATGATTGCACTTTATTATCTGATTAAGATATTAATTGATTTCTCTTTTGTGTTATTTGGATTCTATTTCTTCAAATATTTTATTGGAGGATAAAATACTTTACCAATTATATTAAATAAAAATGAACATTACCATGATGGTGACTAATAATAATTCTTTTGTAACAATCATCTTTGTGTTATTTCTTTGATCAACAGCTGTGCAAATGAACACTGACGTGAAGCATGCGATTGTGACGAAAGTTGTTGGTAGGACAGGATCAAGAGGGCAAGTTACTCAGGTGAGAGTGAGGTTTACGGATGATGCAAACCGCCAAATTATGAGGAATGTCAAGGGACCTGTTAGAGAAGGTGATATCCTTACTCTTCTTGAGTCAGAAAGGGAAGCAAGAAGGTTGCGTTGATGGTTTTTTTTTTTTTTTTTTATTTATCTATGGTTCAAATTCAGATATATGACTGAGTTTTAGTATCTATGAACATTTTGTGAGAATGGATACTTTGTTTGGGATGCTATGGCAGATTTTATTTTAGAATAAATGCTATGTAGTTGGTTTAAAGTTTAAACAAGCATGTTTTGATTTTTGCTGTAGTAAACCAGTTATATCTGGATTTTGATTATATATTTATGCTGCTTTACTTATGCAATTTCTTATATTTATGCTTCTCATGAGTCATGAAGATGAATTAGCTTTGTTCATTTGCTGACCTAAGTGCAAAGTCAATTTTTTGTAGATTTCATTTCTTCGCAACTTTTAAGGCTCATTATAAAGATCAAGGTCCTTATATAGTTATATTATGTAGCAAGTTCTTGAGGTTTATGAGAATGAGTAATAAGGATTTAATCCCAAACTCTTTTATTTTACCAAGTCATCTGCAACCACCTTGGTCATGTAAGGAATGCCTCTTCTTCATAGAGCTCTTGATCTTAATAGAGCGTGTCATGGTGTGTGATTCATGCTAAACGCCGAGATCTGAAATTGAAGTATTTTTTGGCTCTATAAAAAGTTTTATTTTATTTTATTTTTGGTTTGTGTTGTGACTAAAAAGTAAAAGAAAAAACATGAACAAAAAGGAATGCTTTTAGATGAATGTGTTTTATGCTTTTATATATTGACCTACTAGGTTGATCCTACCAATATTTCAAAGAGAATCAGTTTGGTCATTTTATATATTGACATACTAGGTTGATCCTACCATTATTACAAAGAAAATAAGTTTCGTTAACCTTTACTTTGTAGGGAATCCATTACTTTGACTTTGTAGTGAAATGGAAAGGATCTAGATTCTTTTGTGTTCCTATGAAAATGTGGCACTACTCGTGTGCAATATGTAATCCAGTGAATTGGGGAATTACAAATTTGAATATATAAGTTACAAATTAATGTGTAACTTTTAATTTGACCAAAGTGAACCGAAATGGACCAAATTAGACCAAAGTGAACTGAATAGATCAAACTTGACCAAAGTGGGCCGACTTGCATTAAAGTGGACTGAATAGACCGAAGGGACCAAAATAGACCAAATTAGACCAAAATGGTCCGTAATGCTGCTTTTAGATATAATGTTGATATAAATTAAAAAAGATAAAAAGAAAATGTATGGAATTAACGTGGTCCAGGCTCCAGCCTTAGAGGCCAACATCCATGTTGGAAAGCCTTTGATGATAACTATGAGGTGTTGTGTATTACAATCAACCCATTAAATTAGTGTATTTATATTAGGCTAAATCCTAGACTAACAATACTTGAACTATAAGTAAGACTAGGAGTGCTTTGCTTGACTACAAGTAAGACTCGGATTACGCTATTGCAGAATTTTTTTGATATTTTTCCCTTCTACAGCCACAGGATGCAACTACTCCAAACAATTTTTGATAATTCAATTCATTTTCCAAAGCTCTCTATTTCTTGGGGTGAGGAGCAAATGATGATATTATAAAAATTTAAGCCCATGCTCAACCCCCCAACATTATTGATACCAGGTGGTAGGTGGATTTTCTTCCGGCTACCTTAACAATTCACATAGAACAAACCATGGAGCTTCTTCTAGGTGCAGTACATCTATTTAGTTTGCTTTCGTAGCAGCTGGATTCTGACCAAATTAACTGGATTATCATTGGCTTGCCTTTGAAGACAAATCCATTGACTATATTTTGCAACCAAAGGTTTGAATGGCATGATCATTACAACTTAAGGTCTTAAGCACAAAGGCGAGATTATTACAAGAAAAAGAGAGATTTCCTTTAGTTGTAAGTTTAACTGTACATACTACTCTCAACTAGTGAATGCTTCAAAACTAAGCCATTTTTACAAGCCTAGTGCAACAGTATCAACGACCCTCATGGTAAAATAAATTGTGTAAAAAAAAATAATTTCATCTTGGTATTCCTAGATACAATACTTTAGATTGTGATATGAAATTTATTAATCATTTTTAAGTGCAATTTGGACGCTCCTGCCTCCATCCCAAATTGATGGCCAAACAAATTTTTTGAATAAATCTCTTGGAAACTTGTTGAGAAGTTTACGAAAAGAGCATTTAAGGAAATGAGATTTGTCATTTATTGAGTTGAGTTTGCTTATAATAGCTCAATCAATCGATCAATGACATAAAACCTCCATTTGAAGGTGTCTGGCAGAAATCCACGTAATTTCTGGATATCTTATCTTTGTCAATTCAAGCAAGAGTGAGTATGGAAGTTGAAGAGTTTGGAGTACACAAATAAAAGCAGTATATGAACAAGTTCAATAACAATTGAAGCCATCTTAAAATTTACCAGTCCAAAGTTGAAAGTTGATGCTCATAGAAGAAGCTTGGGGTTCAAAGAAGGTGGTTTGATTATGGTTTATTTGTATAAAGAGTACTTATAACGTGTTCAAGCAAAGAAAGTTTGGTCTTTGCCTAGTATTGGATAAGTTGAGACCAACTACATTTCGCACAGAGCTACCAAAAGATTCTCAATAGTCCAAACTTTAATGTGAGGAATCTCTTTCCTTATATTGTGGAGATGAAGAGAAAATAACATCAAAGCCAGTAAACATTCAATGCCATCTTTCTAGTTCACCACAAGAGTCAATTGATGTACAATCTATCACCTGTAAACGTAATCACTACTAGCCATAGCATAAATACTAAAACCTTTGGTGCACTATGTTTTAAAAGGATTTGACTTCAAACTTGTAGTCAAGTTCTTTTCAATAAGGGATGAATGAAGCAGGAACAAAATGTCAACTTATATAGCAGCCACGTATCATTTAGTTTGGGTCCAAGTTTCTTTTGATGGTCATTATTGTCATATTAATATCTGGTTAAAGTTGTAAAAGGTATTGATGGTAACTGTATAGCCTAGTTATGCGTAGTATTGACTCTCTTAAATTATTTTTGCGTTGAAGTTGAGTGATTCCTCCTATCAATCATGTGTTTGCTTATGGTATTATCGCATTTGCATTTGTTTAGCATTTAATTACTCAAGATAGGATCCTAGGCAGACGACTATATCCATTGTAATGGCGAGAATGGATTTTGAAGCCAGTTCCATAGCAGCATTCATTTCACAACTGAAGTATAGCAGCTTAAAATTGGGACGCATCAGTAAGTACGTAAGGAACCCAAATAGAATTTATGATGAATCATTCAGATTACTAAATCAACATGATACCGCATTATTTGTTTATAGTGACTTCTTCTTGCCTGGAGAGCCTGGGTGAATGGGCTGCCAACATGCCTAAACATGGAAAAAAGGGGAATTGAGGTTGGTGCCAAATGCCCTCTCTGTGAGAAAGCTGTAGAAAGTACAAAGCATGCGGTATGCACTGCTCTATTGTGGAAAAATCTGTGTTGTATGGTGGAATTGGAAGTCTTGCCCAACAAACCTGTTGGCTGGAACATATGACATAGTGGATGTTGCATTGAAAATTCTGGAATCTGGTCCTAGCCATGACTTAGATCTGGTACAACCGAAACCAAGTGGTTCATGAGTCTCAAGGCCTTCCATCAACTCAAATCTGGAATTTTGCACAACAGATCCAAAGTGACTATAAAGAGGCAATAACTATTAATCTCCTTAGGCAGCAACCTCCTGAGGTTGGTTGGGCTGCGCCACCTCCTGGGGTATATAAAGTAAATGTTGGTGGGGCCACTTTTGAAGATGGTAGACCCTCGGGTGTGGGGGTGGTAATCAGAGACTGTAGAGGCTAAGAGGTATGGTGGTGGCAGCAAGTGCCAAGTTGCTGTCTGCTAGGTATGGAGTGGAGGTCACGGAAGCTTTGGTTGCTGAAGAAGGAATGCTCTTAGCCCGCCAAATGATGCTCACATAGGTTATACTAGAATCTGACTCTCTCTTGGTTGTTCAAGCCATTTCATCTAACTCCCTCCATGGAGATCTAAGGCCTATTATCCAAGGGATCCTTGATTTGCTCAGTTCTGTTGATAGCCGGAAGGTTAAGCATGTGAAAGGGATTACAACAGAGTGGCACATGAGTTAGCCAAACTGGCTAGAGATTCTGGGATAACTCAGTTCTGGAATAGGATAGAGCCCCCAATGCTGCAACACCTCTTACTAGTTGATAGGTCGAAGTGTTAGGGGGAACTTTGTAATCTGCATTTCCTTTCTCTGTTGTAATTCGATTTCCTCATTATTTAATGAGATCATGGCATATTTCACCCTCAAAAAAAAAAAAAATCTTAGGATATAGCAAACTAAAAATGAGCAAGGACCCCAGTAACGAACTGTGCTATATGCACAAGCCAACATGCTCCAGAAAACAGAGGCACATCAGATTGCATTACGTAAAATACATACCAATGCTTGACGGGCAAGTTTAGCTGATGGAAATGTCACAAAAGCTTGACCTCTCATTCTTCCTTCTTGATATCCAATTACAAGCACGTTTAAGCTCAAATGGGCAACCAACTATAATGCTTCTGTATTGAAACTTTTAATCAATCCAGAAAGTAATACGAAATGTCATGTTCACAGACTCGTTTCCATCCAATGAAACATCCCTGGTAATAAGGCTTTACTTTATGCTTTCACAATCATATGCATTAGATTTTTTTCAATTAGTGTTTAAATTTTTGAGCCATGTTGCATGGAGAGATCCATTTGTTTGGGTAGGGAAAGATCAGCTCGACATTGCAGACTTACACAACAAATAATAGTTCAAATTGATCTACACATTCAATCCCAGCTCAAGGTGTGGCCTTGCGATCTGGCTCAGCTCGTTGCAGGGGGAGAGGGGGAGGAGTGCTTGGCAAATTTTTTCCCTGATAAGTGATAAGTAGTAACTTTTCTTATTGAGAAGAACTAGCCCCTCTCAAGGGGATAGTCCTTCCAATCGAAACAAAAGAGAGTCAATAAAATCAAATAATAGAATGGATTATATGAGCCCATTCAAACAAAGTTCTTACAAAAGACAATGTTATATTACTATATGAAGTGAACAACTGAAAGTCCCACATCTGGAAAGGTTTGTCGGTTCCTCTCTCTCTCTCTCCAAATTGTCCACATTAAGCAAAAGGGAATGAAATTCCAAACACTGGCTGGACCATCACCAACAGAAAAATAATATGCAGGTGTTTACTAAAATTTTTAAGATAAAAATTGTCATCAGTTTCGTCACATGAAAATATTATATTCTAAAGAATATGTGAGCTCAAATCAAAACACAATTTCAGTTATTTTTCGTACTCTATATACACAATACACCTTACATAAATTTGGTATCAACTTGAATTGACACAGTTAATTATTTGTGTGCAAAAGAGTCAACCCCTTTTTGACAAACCATTTAACTCATATAATTAAATACATGTGTGTTTTAGTAAGTTCAATTAGTGAAGTATTTTATAATTAAATAAAAAAATTTGTGATTTAAACCTTGCCTACACCAAAAATTAATTAGTATATTCATTTGATGTTAAAAAACAATCATAATAGAGCAAACACCATAGATTCAAATTCTATCATATTTATCGCAATATAATATAATATAGTATAATATATATATATATATATAATAAAAAATAAAAATTTATCCATTAGTCAAATACCTTTTTCACCAACTTGCATTTGAACTTTTTTCTTTTTCTTTTTTTAATTAGTAATTCAAAAAAATTTTGGTGTTATAATTGAAAATTTGACAAACCCTAAAATCCTTAAGCTTCTATCCAAAAATATACCAGTTCATTTCTTACATTCTAGCTATACTGGCACACTCTCTCTCTCTCTCTCTAAAATTCATCAGTCTTAATTTCAAAATTATAGATTTTAAATTAAACACCTCATATGCTTCTTCATTTGTTTCGAAGTTAAATAATGCTATGAACATAAAATTTTTAATCCTTTTTTCACATCTTACATTACCCGTTATATTAAATATGATGACATTATTTTAATTTAGGTTTATTACTAACGTCACTTCATCATAACCCAATTAAAATGTCATACCAACATTTGAAAAACCATGTCTATTAACATTGCATTCTTTACGTAAATGACAATCATATTTTTGTATCATCTTCATGAAAGATTTTCCAATAAAAGCACTAAGATATACCGTTCTCCCACCCCATGCTCAACTCAAAACATGCTTCAGTGTTTGATATGAAATGGCTGGATATTTAAAATTGAAATTAGAGGGAAAAAAAAGGGAAGGAAAAGAAAGAAGAATAGGAAAGGGAATGCTACACAACCAGTTCAGCCGTGTAAACTGTGTCATTACAGCAGGTAGTAATCCCAGCTCTGTAATTCATATCGTTTCACCAAATCTATGTAATTCACATCACTTCACCAAATCCATCTCCTTCATGCTACTCTATAATCCAGAGTTGTGTATACTTTCAGCCATTTTCTTTTTCTAATAACACATGCTAAGTCCCTGACTATACTGTCTTCCATGTCAAATATAGACCACCTCATTTGGCGCAAGAGGTGCTTACTATTGTAGTTTTGGATGCTTTATTTGCACTGCCTTGGCCGGAAATTCTCACTCGATAATAGAGAGCCGATCAAACTTTCCAACCTTTTGGCTCCAGAACTGGGCCTGAGGACTGTGGTATTGCCAATAACAGAGCATGGATCAGTCCCATTTTCCCTACTTCCTATGCACCAACCGCCTGGAACAATCATGCCTGGACCCCGAGACAAGAGTTCCGAATCAACTTTGTCAAGCACTGGATCATCTTGGCGAAATTTCCGTGCAAATGGAGCATTACTGTTAATCATCCTTTGCATGTCATCAATGTTGAGGTGGTGGGGATGTTGCTTGGGAGGGTTATCCCATGATATGAAGTGGAGGTCACTGTTCACAGTTGTGTTCCTGAATTCTTGGGCATTACAGATTACAGTGTGGAAGTATCCTTCTGGGGAAGATATAAAGTTTGCATAGTACATGAGGACAACTCGAGGTAGGTTGTCCCATCCCCATATGCAGTAATCAATGAATTGCCTAGAAAGTACCATCCAAGCAGAACCTATAACAAAAATCAAATATTTGGTTAAACCTACTTTACTTTCACAATACTAATTTGCAAATTTTCTGATTCCAATACTATAAGACTCATGTACTTTCATAACCAATTAAATAGTTGCTCAGAAAAGACTTCTAATTGATATTCATCAATTATTTCAATCCATTAAAAAAAAGAAAGAACAAAAGAAAAGAAATGAAAAGGAGTACTCCAACACCTTATGAGAATTGAAACAAATTTCAAACAATTAACACTAAATGAGTTCACTACAAAACTCAATGGTCAAAAATCACTTGATACAAATCATCAATTCACCTCTACTTCATGAGTTGTGGCCCCCAACCAATTGTGCTACCCCTTTAATTTATTGACAGCATGGCTTTAGCACAATTCATTCTATCCACAGGAATTTTATTTAAATTTCCACAATAAATCAGGTATGAGGAACCAGAGAAAGAACCAAAAACTTTCAGAGCTTCAACTAAACCTTCTTGTTGATTTAAATTTTAAAGCAGTACATGCAGTATCAGATACCACCATGCTCCTGATGCCCCTCATACAAACCTAAAGAAACTATTATGTCATAGCATGAACTATGAACATTAAATAGAGAAAGCAAGACTATGAATTAAGCTGTATCAGGCCAGGGGATGGATTTTTAAAATCTGAGCTGCTCAGAATTATATAGAATCACAAACCTAGTTTATTTGCAGAGTTACGATACATGTACGGTGAATATCTTCCATGTTCTTTGAAACTAAGACTCCCATTGCATATTAAGAACAAAAGTATGAGCTGCTCAGAATTGAACAGTTTCAGAACCATTTTTAAAATATAGAGCGTTAGGAATAACATGTATAGTGAGCAATCTTCCATATTTTTGACCTGACACAAGGTTGGTGTTCCTTTACATCCGAAGTCCTGGAAAGAACATAGACCTTACTGCTTGAAGATAGGAGGTAGCCCGCTTCTCCTCCAAGAGCACACCAATTTCCTTCCCTACATCAGCCACCCTCTGCTGGAACTGAACACTTACCCACAAGCTTGGAATAAGTCCAGCTTGGGTTAGGTGCCAATGGAGCAGTGCAAAGTACACAGTTTAGCTGTAAGCATACCTTATTAAGCCAAACTCCCTTATTACTTCCCATCTCTTTTGCAGGTGATACTAGTGATTCACTTTGATAATTTGATAATTGAATACCTTCAGAGGTTTCTAAGTGCAGGTAAGCATGAAGCCTGCTAGCACCTAGCAAACTGGCAAAAGATGCAGTGACAGCCAACCAAGGAAACTAGCAATGATGGAAGTCTGAACATATAACTGTCATTTTGGTTGTGTACTTTGTAAAGGCATCTTCAAAAGTGGGTTCATTTTAAAAAGGGAAAAGGGTTGAAGCATAAAATGGGGCAATGAAAGGGAAACAAGATCAAACTATGCAATATCACTATCTAGGTGACAAGGCAGCTTTGAATAAGAGAAACTAACTTGGTTTCAAGGGTTATTGTTACACTATTGATCATTAGCCTTTGTGCACCTTTTAGCCAAATCAGCCTCAAAATCCTTACGCATATTTAGTCATGCCTACTCTCTCACACACACAACATGCTCACATACAAAGATGAGCACCAGAAAATAGTAAAACAATATTTTTATTTTTAAAAATTTTTTTTTTATAAGTAAGCAAATGGTAACCTAATATAATTGCAAATGACAAAATAATGCACGACACAGTCCCTCAGGATATGGGGAGCTTTTTGAATTTTGACTAGTCATTCATATAAGATTTTGTCTTATCCAGACAAATGTCAGATGTAAAACCAAAGAAGAAACGTGCTTCTTTGTTTTCCATTACCGTACACCTCTTAACATGCTAAACCATCTTATTCAAAGCAGACAGATAGACGTCTAGATATTTTACCATACTTAATTCAATAGGAAGTGAAAAAATCTCGAGGAAACCGTTAATAAATGAAATGAGCTGCAGATGAGAAAAGAAAAAAAAAAATTTGAACAGAAAATTCTTAGGCCACCAGGGGAAACAATAAATATAGATAATGAAACAAAAACCAGGTCAAAGGCATAAGAATAAGAATCAAAACAGAAAATATTGCATAAAACTAATCAAGTAAAACAAAAATCATTATCATACTTAACTCATACAAGATAAAAGAAAAGTGAATAAGAGATAAGAACAACCACATAATTACAACAATTACCATTTAATAAACCAACACAAGAGCTCTATCATCAAATAATGTATATTAAATCCAGGAGAATATGCGTTCAAGAAGAAGCACATGGTTCTTCAATGAGTGTGTGCAAACTTTATGTACTATGTACTTTTAAACCTTGACAAAAATGGTCCTCACATGAAAATAAAATAAATAAATAACTCCCACGTCAACTTATTTTAACGTGACCATAAGTTAGTTATTCATAGCATTATTGGGACCAAATACACTATATATCCCAGTCAAGGTCAGATATGGAAAGTAAGTACTTCTTGTATATATCATAAGAGTTCTTAGTCCTGGTATAGTTTCCAAAGTCAGTCATGCTCTTATAGGTGGGGCAGTATAAAAAATGTCCAGGCCCAATTTTCCCAAATCAAAACATTTCACTAATAGATCATAGCTTCTTTGAAAGTCATCCTACTAAAAAATTCAATTTTGACTGCAGAATTAGGCTGGGTTTGGTTTCCACACTACAAGTTTTGCTACAAATTTGTGCTGAGATTGAATGCAATTCAACAACCCAAAAAATGATTGGATTCAGTTTGCCACAAAGATGCATATCATGTTTATGCCTATGATCTCCCAGCAGCAACTAAATGGTAAAAGATTGTGCATTGATCTATTTAGTGAGATTGATATTATATGATTCTCTCACCCAAGCTCATTCCATTCGAAATCCATAATTTGATTTCTAACCATTCACTCATTTCTAATGCCATAATTCTCTCTCTCACACTAACAAACTGCGCAATCAGAATTTAACAAACCTAAAACTAATAAAAGCAAAAATAGGTAAAAGACACAAAATTTGTACCTGTAAATAGCTTGAATGCAGTTGGCACACTTCTACGTTGTGTAACCCAAAAAACATCTGCTTTCTTCGTCATATACAACCCCGGGTCTACTATTATCGGCTTCGCCCTCTGATACCTAATCATAACACATAATAAAATCATTAATTACATTCCGCTCATTTGAGCGTCGTCAGGCTATGAATCCTCAACAGATTAGTTAGAGTCAAAGCAACATACTCTTTCCACCCAATGTTACTTGTATGATCAATGAAATTGAGATCCCTTGGCAAGTACGAAAATGTGTGCAGCAGATCTAATCAATCCAATCAAATCAATCAATCAATCAATAAGTACACCAATTCGAATATCATTCCAAAAATATCAAATAAATTAAAACGACGACGAATTGCATACCGTCTTGAGAGACCAGTGGATAATCAGAGGCGCTGAGATTGATGAACCAGTCCCAGTCCGGACCTTCTCGCAGCAAAATCGCGGCGGCGTGGAGCGTGTTCGCGACCATGGTGGGACCCCTATAGGTAACGAGGTTGGCCTTAGCGATCATCTTCACATTCCCGAACCGAGCGAAAACCGGGTGCTCCGAAACGAACCGGTTCAGATCGGATCGCTCTTGGACCGAGGCCTCGAGGTCGAGGTGGACCACGTAGCGGTTCCGAGGGTGGTAGAGAGCTAGCAGGGTCCGCTTCAGCATGTCGCCGTCGCCGTTGGAGCCGGAGATCAGGTAAGCGAGCCGAGGCGGCTCCGGCGGCGGAGGCAGAGAGATTGCAGGGGTAGGGATGACGTGGAGCTTGGACTCGACGAAGACGGAGCTCGACGCCGTGATCGAGCGGTAGAACGGGAGGAACGGTGAACCGTCGGGTGAGGTTAGCGTGGAGAGGAAGAGAAGGAAAAGCGAAACTATTGAGCCTATTGCCAAAGGGAAGATCCATTTCCTTTCCATCGTGTGCGGTTGTGAGTGTCTCAAATTGATGTAATAGCTCTTCAGCCTCTTCATTTTTTTGTTTAAGAAACAATACTTGTATAGTAAGTGATGTGAGGGAGAGTATTCTTTTCTTTCGTTTTGAGCTGCTGCTGATGATGAAGAATTTGTTATGGAAATGAAAATAGAATAGGAATTAGGGCCTTTTTGTAGTTGTGTGAATTTGAAGAGAAAAGAGGAGGAGAGCTTGAAAATTTGGAGGGTATACCATAGTCTAGTATGTTAGTCTCGCCGTGACTGAAGGGGTAAATAGGTTGTGGATTTTGGGCAAAAGACTGAGTTTGGGATCAAACGGCTCAGGATGAGAGAATGGGGGTTTTCAGAGTTTGGTGGGGGCCAGATTGTTGGAAAATTTTCGAATGTTTTCTTGACCATGATTTTGCCGTATCTGTTGACTCTAGTTCTGGATTTAACAATTTATGTTAAGACTTTTGTGTTGGTGTTAAACTAAAAGTTAGATTAGATTAGTTTGAGTTTGAGTTTGAGGTGACTTTTTTTTTTTTTTTTTTTTTTTAAGTTTTTTGCCTGACAAAGTAGAAAAACGGCAAAGATTTAAAGCTAATGTTAGAATAGAACTTGTTTTGTGGTCTTTGCCTTGTTTTGTTTTAACCTTCTTTAGACAACAGGCCTTGACTAAAAAAAAAACTCCTATTAGCCTTGAATAGGCTTTTACAACAAAAGTAAGTGAAACAAGAAAATATTAAAGGAGTTTTAGTAAGGAGAATGATCCATGTATTATGAAAAAAAAAGAAAAAAAAAAAAGAAAGGAAGAATGAAATCTATGTTTTTGTTGGCATCCTATTTTAAAACCATATTTTTTAACTTACTATTTTTAAAAAAAAATCTCATTGCCTTTTTAGGTATAAAATTTTAAATTTTTAATCAATTAATTTTATAAAGCTGAATAAAGAAACTGTAACAAACAAAGAAGTAGTAATTTCCTTCTTTTTTTAATTACTGCAAATGATATGAATCCATCCTAACTTCCTTTTTCTTCTTTTTAAGATAATGGTCAAATTCATGAGATTAGATAAAAATTCCTGAAGTTAGGTTGTTGCCTAGATAAGGGTCAAGAAGAAGATATGAAATTTAAGTTTTAGGCATCTAGAGCTATCAAAATTGAAATCAGAAAAAATTTTGATGAATCACTTTTTCTTTCTTTTCTTTTTTTTCTTTTTTTAGAAGAATTTTGATGAATCACTTTGATATGTTATTTATTTAAGAGTAATGCTATAGTCACAAATTATTTTACAAAAAATTTACAGACTCCTGATGTGGTAAATTCTTACTAGTTCTAATATGAGTCAATTTGGAAAATGCTAAAACCACATCAGCAGTTTGTAAAAATGTTGTAAAATAATTTGTGTCTGTAACATTATTTTTTATTTAATATTTAGTTTATCCATCATTTATTGGTGATTGATTTTTTTTTTTTTTTTTTTTTTTGAGGAACTATTGGTGATTTATTTGAGAGTTGAGACTGAGAAAAATTCTTATATACTCTCAAAAAATAGAAAAATGATGACATTTCTCTCACATTCACGGTGGATCTCACCATTTATTTAATGAGTAGACTCCAATATGACTACGAGAGAAAGAAGCATTATTTTATGTGCTCTATGGGTACCTAAAAAATACTTACCCAATGATATGAGATTCATTGGAAAAAAAAAATTAAAATTATACATAACTCCTTTTTTTTTTTTTTTTTTGAGAAAAAAATTATACATAACTCACAAGGCAACTTTGACAAGAAAAAAAAAAATTATAAATGACCACAAGAGAGTAGGACTGGACAGAAATTAATTCAAAGGATATCATGGATAACTTTTTATTTTTTCTTTTTTTGGGCTAATAAGTTGCCGTGATTAAGGATCTCCATGACCCTATCCAAAGGAAATGGAAGGAAAAGAAGAACAAAACAAAAAAGGTATGAAAATTATGTTATTTTATTATAAAAGCATAATGTAATACAAAAAGACCTTCATATTATATATAACATGAAATCTTCTCAAAAATAGCAACCTGTAATAATGATATTATTATTATCTTTGAGAATCATAGCGATCTGTAATTCTTTTATGCATGAATAGATTAGTGACCCGTGTTAAAACCTACTTCATTAAGAAACAAACTTTTTATTTTTATTTTTTTTTTTTTTTTTTAATGGGAACAAATTTTTTATTTCTTATTCATGAATTAATGTGACTCACTAACCAAATAAAGAAGCAGATGGCCCTTTCAACTAGTAATTAACAATTATTGAAGTTAGAAGTGTTTAAAATGCTGATTGTGATATAATAAATTTAAAAATAGACTTTCTTAAATCAGCAGCGCCAACTGTGGACCCCAAATTTATAACTCTTCACCCTCCATGCCTACCTGTTAGTGTTAGGAGAATTGTTCCTTCAATTTTTTTTTTTTTTTTTATATATATTTTCTATTTCCCTATGGAAAGATCAAAGTCAAAACTATTTTTTTTATAGATCAATCGTGTGAATTGGAATGTATTTTTTTTATAGATCAATCATGTGATTTTTTTTTTATACAAAATATAATTTTTACTCTAACCTAATCTAAGTGTATATGTGTGTGAAACTCCCACTTGAAAACTTGAACCCCAACCCTTGCCTTCCATACTCCACAAGCACTTATAGATCAATCATGTGAATTGGAATATTTGAATTTTGAATATTTTCATTAAAAATACTAAAAAATGTCAATTAGTTGAGAGAAAAGACTTTTGACGAAATATAAAATTATTCTTAATTTTTTTTTTTTTTATGAAAGTTATAATGAAGTAACCACTTGTATTACACTATTATGTATCAATTACAACAAATCGATTCATTGAAAAAATAAAAATAAGAATTTTATGTCACTAACCATGGAGAAGAGCTTTCACACTATGCTGATCCTAGTGAAAAGAGGATTTTTTTTTTTTTTTTTTGAGTTCCATGTTTTCTAGAGGGATGCTGTAACCTGGTGGCCAAACTCAGTTTTATAGTTTTAAACTCTTATCTACAGAAGAGAACAAAAATTATATAAAGTAAAGTCGTCGAGTTCTTATTTGATGACTAGAATTTGATTATGTAATCCCCATTACAATCAACCAACAGTTTGAAATAGCTTAGCTGCTCGCCTAATTCATATAGGTTCCTTTTTCTTTTGGAGACTGATTCAGTGTCATTTACTCATATATTCTATTATTTTTATCACCCTAAGGTTAACTGCCCTAGTTCAACAATTACGTTACATTGGGGGTTGACAAAAGCCAATAATTGACATTTTTTATAGATCAATCATGTGAATTGGAATATTTGAATTTTGAATATTTCCATTAAAAATACTAAAAAATGTCAATTAGTTGAGAGAAAAGACTTTTGACGAAATATAAAATTATTCTTAATTTTTTTTTTTTTTTTTGATAAAAGTTATAATGAAGTAACCACTTGTATTACACTATTATGTATCAATTACAACAAATCGATTCATTGAAAAAATAAAAATAAGAATTTTATGTCACTAACCATGGAGAAGAGCTTTCACACTATGCTGATCCTAGTGAAAAGAGGATTTTTTTTTTTTTTTTTTTGAGTTCCATGCTTTCTAGAGGGATGCTGTAACCTGGTGGCCTAACTCAGTTTTATAGTTTTAAACTCTTATCTACAGAAGAGAACAAAAATTATATAAAGTAAAGTCGTCGAGTTCTTATTTGATGACTAGAATTTGATTATGTAATCCCCATTACAATCAACCAACAGTTTGAAATAGCTTAGCTGCTCGCCTAATTCATATAGGTTCCTTTTTTCTTTTGGAGACTGATTCAGTGTCATTTACTCATATATTCTATTATTTTTATCACCCTAAGGTTAACTGCCCTAGTTCAACAATTACGTTACACTAGTCATCAACCCGTGTTATGCACGGGAACCTACCTATTTATGTGGTAAACTAAATTGATTTTATAAAATTTTAAATTGATTAAGAAACTATATTATTGCATGAATTGCTCTTGTATAACTTCAATTTGTGTTACAATTTGATAAAGAAGTCATTGTTTGAACGTGCAATGACTTACGAAAAATATTAAAGAATAGTTCATGACTATAAACTTATAACTATTGAAAAGAATCAAAAGATTAAGAGCTTAAAAATTATAAAAATATATGTGTGTGTGACTACACAACAGAGAAATATAAGAGAAAAATTTGTTACACTCAAAATAATAATTCAGGGTTATAATTATTGAAATTTTCCAGATAGTTTTGGATATTACAAAAATATAACTCAAAAAGTCAGATGTTAAAACTTCCAAAAGGCCAAAAAATATTAAGGAATCATAAGATTTACATCCTATAAATTATTGAAACAAAACTATATATATATATATATATGATTTTATAATAGAGAAATATAAAAGAAAAATTGATTACCTTCAAAAGAATAATACATGGTATAGTTGTTGAAATCTGCTAAACATGTTCAAATATTGCAAAAACTAACACAAAATATATGACTATTCAAAAGAGAAAAATAAGAAGAAGAAAAAAGTACATGAACCTATAAAGTAATTAGTTTTAAATTTTAATGGGTCTAAACTTTAAACAATGAAAAAAAATCACATGTTAGGTTGTGTTCCTAGCAACCTTGAAAATAAAAGTAAAGGGAAAAAAAAAAAAACCATGAAATACCATCAGCCAATAAGTTTTAATGGGTTTAAACTACAAACAATGAACAAAAATAATCATAAACAATCATAGGTGCAGGGTTTGGTTACCAAGATCAGATGGTTGTAAAACACAACATTTCAACATTGATTTAGGGTTATGCAAAAGGCAACATAAATGACAGAAAATTGTTTTTACGTTGTCTGCTATGCCAACCATCTAAATATATTAATTCCAAAAAAAATTAAATAAAATAATTCCTAGAATTATATGAGATAATTAAGAAGAACATCAAGCCTTTGCGTGGATGTTATTTGTGGATGGCTGTCCATCACTGCAATTCATAAACTTTGTTGTTAATAAGACAATCGAGTTCAAAACTAAAAGCAATTAGGTGGCCTTTGTACTACAGGATTTGTTCTCGTTGAAGAATCAACTTGCTTCCTGCTATGGCTTCAATTTGATATGTGTGTTTTCTTTGTGAAAATTTGAGTGAGTATGAAGGGTTTCGACCTTGGCAGAAGTTTATATTTGTGAAAATTTTTGTTATAAAATTTTAGTTGAAATAGAATTTTCAAGCTTTTGAAACATATATCTAATAGAATTTTATTTAAACTAAACTATTGTAATACTTGATAAGATATAAAACCAAAAATAAAAAGAATCTAAAATAAAAAGAAAAAGAAAATAGTGATGATGTGGAAAATTGTGGGAGCTCCAAAGGCTATTTTCAAGCTTTTGAAACATATATCTAATAGAATTTTATTTAAACTAAACTATTGTAATACTTGATAAGATATAAAACCAAAAATAAAAAGACTCCAAAATAAAAAGAAAAAGAAAAAGAAAATAGTAATGACGTGGAAAATTGAACCAAAAATAAAAAGAATCTAAAATAAAAAGAAAAAGAAAATAGTGATGACGTGGAAAATTGTGGGAGCTCCAAAGGTTTCGGTTTTATATATATATATATATGTAGATTAGCCACAAACCTGCGCGTTGCGTATGATAATTATTTTTATGGTAGTTTTATTAAATTTTTTTTATACAATTTAAACTAATTTAATAAAAAGTAATGTATTTTGTAATTATATTTTTATTCATTATAAGAATAATCATAAATGTAATATAGAAACAATCATAAATCATAAATTTAATAATTTTTGTCGTACTAAAATGAAAAAAAATACAATTTTTCTCAAAAATTCAAAAGGCAATTTAACGAAAATATTTATTTTTTAATAAAAGTTATTTATAACATTTTGTGAATCATTAAAAAGAAAATAAAATTTAGAAATTATTCTTTTAGTTTTAAACAAACTTTCTCAAACTTATTTTTTCTGCCTACAATCCAAAATACTGAAAAAAGTAACTAAAAAAATTAATAAAACTTAACTATGATTAATTGAACCAATTAGGAAAAAAAATTGTTATTTATAATCTACTAAGGTTATTTTCTTTGCGGAAATTGTAATTTCGTCCACCCAAAACATATTATCAAATAATCAATTATTAGCAAAATCTAAGAATTAAATTTTTATATATGCATTGTTATAAAATAATAATAATAATAATTAAAGTAAAATTGCGAAAGATAAAATTTGTCTCTCATCCAATAACTTTTGTTTAGCCAACCTTTGCTTTTCCCTAAATAAATTGCATTATAGAGTACTTTGTCTACCACAAAGGATTAAAAAATAAACAAAAATGATTAAAGTCTCATAGTTTAACATCTAAATTGAGCACTATAAAAATCATGCTATCAAATTACAGTAGCTACCAAATTAAATTATCCAAATCATGCTATGTATTAGAATAATATTATATTTTTATATTTAATCCTTTATAATGCAATAGGATAACATTTAACAATCAAAGAGAGAGAGAGAGAGAGAACTGAATCGCATTAACCTAAAGTAGATTAAAGAATATAAAAAATTATCAACCTAAAGCGAAGATGCAAGAAAAATAAAAAATAAAAATCCACTCAAAAATTGTGTGTGTGTGTGTGTGTGTGTGTGTGTGTGTATGAGAGAGAGAGAGAGAGAAAGAGAGAGAGAGAGAGAGAGAGAGAGAACCTTTTTTTTGTAAGGAAAAACTATGCATGGAATGAATGAGATAGTGACAAATTTATAGTAAGAAAGTGTGAATAAGAAGAGACAAAAATAGAGGAAGATGAAGGGAAAGATGAAGAATGATATTAATGTAGAGAGTAGTGGGGAGATGAGAAGGTGAGAGAATGAGAGAAGGAGAAAGGTTAGAGAAGTAGTGGGGAGATGAAAAGGTAAGGGAGGAAGAAAGGTTGGAGAAGTGTAAATATGAAATAAAAAAAATTATAAATAATTATAAGAAAATGGAAAAAAAAAAAAAAAGATGATGACGTGGACGTTGACGTGGCTCAACGTGAGCGCAGCAGCATTAAACGCTACGCTTCAGCTTTTAGTAATATATTGATTGATTGGGGGTTGCCAAAAGCCAATGTTTGAGTTACTGGATGTCAATGAAGCATTCCGAGGTGGTCACCCAATTAGAGTGTTTCAGTCCAATAAGGCACCAACTGATATATAAATTGATATAGGAATAAACTTATGGATCACGTTAATAGATGCCTTTAGGAAAATCGTTAATAAACTATTTTTAAGAAGTTTTGACATAACTTTCATCAAAAATATAAAAAGCTGTCAAAAAAAATTTTTTTTTTCCATAATTTTTTTAAAAAAAAATTATCCAATACCAATATCTTTAAAGCATCCATTAACATTTCTCTAATAGCCTGTTTGGAAGTTTAGAGAGGGAGGAGAGTAGAAGAGAGTATTGGGGAGGAAAGTAGAGAGAAATAGTTATCTTCCACCTTATTTGGATGTATTTAAAATTAGTAAAGGGAAAAAGAGTAATTAGCCCTTCCTCTTGTTTGGATGTTTTAAAAATTAGAATGAAAACGAGAGAAAATGATTTAAATAAACAAATTTACCCCTATTTGAAAAAGAACTTACAACATTGGTCTATGATTAATATGTGGAAATGCTGAAATTGAATCTTATTGCTCTGTTTGGTCAAGAATGACAAGCACGATATCATTGACATAGCAAAACCCAGAAGCCTCAGACTTCTTCGCATGGTGGAGCCCACTGGCCTAGTTGAGAGCGATATCGACATCGCCACGGTTGAGCTTGACGGTGGCGTCGATGGACCCGCCAGCAAAGGACTGATAAAATTCGAACAAGGGGCAGTCCTTACTGATGTTAAATCTCTTGAGATGGCGAGAGAAGGAGTGGTCGGAGAGCGTCTTGGGGGTGACGAAGGTGAGGAAATCGACGTAGTCTTCAAAGTGGAAGCGGCGGATGTCGAAGGGGTTGGCCAAGAAGGGGCGGTTGATCTCTATGCGGTGGTGGAGGGAGTAGTGAACCATCAAGTTGTGGGCCATGCGGATCCGGTGGGGTTTCATTGGGTGACCTTGGCCATAGTAGTAGTCGTCGATGCTCGACTCGTAGAAGTAGCTCACGCACCGCTTCTTCGCGTCGGGTCCCGATGGGAGCGATGCGCCACCCATGCTTTCTTCCATCACCGAAAACCCAAATTGCTTGATCTTCTCTCTTTTCTTCAAGTTGAAAACATCAGTAAGAAAGGTAAATTGAATGGCTACATATTACTCCGTTTGGTTGCCCAGAACGTTGGAGCAATAAAATTCCAAAATTTCAAGTTATTAGTTGATTTTTTATTATTTATTTTTTCATTTTCGTGGTCTTTCAATGGTTTTTTAGTGAAAATGACATGGTTAAGTGTGTAAAAAAAGGGGTTGTTTAGCTTCAATGTCAGTGAAATAGTGGGATTCAATTTTTTTTTTTCATTCATCTTAAATTTTCTCAAGAAACAAACAAAAATTATTTATATAATCGGTTTGTAATTTTGTTAATTTAGAAATGGTAAATTGGGGAATTCATTTGGTCAATAATTTATCTACTCTACTCTCCCTCTAAGTCTCTCCAATTTTAGGGAATTAAAAATGAGGGGTTAGAGGTAGTTGAAACCCTTCCAAACCCCTCCAAATCCCTCCCCCTCCTTTACAAAACTTTCAAATAAGATAATTAAATTACTTTACCTCCCTTTACTCTACTCCCCTCCTTTTTTTTAACATTCAAACAGAGCATAAAATTATTTATTTGAGACTAAACATGTAAAACAATCTATAAGAGCAAGCAACCTGTATGTGAAACAATGGTAGAATGGACACAAGCTATTCGTTAATTTGGTCATTGACAAAGTACTTCATCTACAGCTGCAAAGTAGGATTAGATGCAAAGGGATAAGGTAGGTTATGGGAATGGCAGTAACCACAAAAGGGGTAGATGGGTAACGTGACGGCATTAGTGTGATCTTGAAGGCTCAAAGTCTAGGATAAAAGCATCATTTAAGATGTTAGGCACCAAAATGATACAAACCTAGGGGATAGATATGGACTTTTCAACTCACTGGGCCTAATGAAGAATTAAGGTGCATATTTGACCATGAATAATGGGGATTCAAAATGATGTGAATAATTAACAATCCAGGTTCAGACTTCACTCTACTACTCTAGTCTAAGAGGCATCATTTAAATGTTAGGCAGAAAAAATGAAGATATGGACTCATAAGTACTCTCTAAGCCTAGCATTGAATTGAGGTTCATGTTTGAACATGGACTCCCGGAAGTCAAAATGATATTAAGACCTTGCAAACCTCTGCTAGTATGTTTTGTTTTCAACACATAGTATACGTTTAGCATCAATTTATTTAGTTTTTTTGCTAATTGTTTTATTTTATTGAAAACGTGTTAAAGTATGCTTGTACTTTAAAACAATAAGAAAAGAAATGTGATTTTAAAAAACTGTACATAAAAGATAAAAGCTAAAAGCTGGACTCAAATAGACCGTTATTTTACGAAGTTACATGAATTTATATATGCTAGTATTGGTGGCAATTGCTTGCTTTATTTGAGAATTTTATTCTACCATCACTCAGCACTAAGTATATAAGCGAGTAACACTACAATCAATCACATTTTCCCAACCAAAATGCAAAACATTCATATGATTTTAGCGCATTTTTTTTAAACCTATAGTTTTAGCACATGTAACACTACATGATCAAACCATTAAGATTCAAAATCATGTTACCAAAAAAAGATTCAAAATATTTACATACAGGTAGACAAAGAAGATTTAGATGAATAAGAAAATAAACACATTTTTTGCTTTCAATGCATACTCTAGATTTCATTAAAAATGATAGGGTGTCCACCTCTCATCCCCGATGCGCAAAATTAAATTTGTGAATAGTGGTAGAGAGTAGAGACCACTAAATCAGGTCATCCTGCAATTAATGCAACTTTTCACTGAGAACATTGCCAAAGAATGCTTCTTGTACAAGTGATGGATCAATATTGCTCTTAAGAGCAACTAAAAGGGACACAAAAAAATAGTTCAAGAAAAGGTCAAAAGAAACCTTTCCAATAATAGAGGTTACCCATTCATGAAGCAGAAATAAAGGTTTTGCGATGACCTCTAATAGCTATAGATCCAAGCTTGGTAGGATATAGAGATGAAAGAGAACCTAAAAACCCACCCCATCGGTGAGCATGCAATACCAACAATGCAATCGTCCTGCACAAAATAAACCAACAAGCATCTGCTTTTCAAGGTTTTTTATTTTTATTTATTTATTTATTTATTTATTTTTACCCCAATAGTTACAACAATGGGAGAAGGGGGATTCAAACCCTAGCTTTCCTAATTAAAAAAAAAGCATATTATGCGATTGAACTACAAGCCTATTAATTCCAAAAGTTTAATATCCATATCATGTCTTAATTCTTCCATGTCAACCTCAACTCAAAAAGAAGTTTATATTACATAGAAAAGAAAAGAAAAGAAAAAAGTAACTAATCACAAAGACATAAAGCACAAAAAACACTGACTGTTTAGCATGATTGCAATAGCTTTATGATGTTGGTGGTCATCAATGATTAATGTTACAAACACGAGCAGAAATCTATAGTTCCTACAACATATAACAGAGAGCAAACACAAGACCTCTAAGCTTAATTGGATCGGAAGATTCTGCCACCACTGCGAGAGCCATTTATATATATATATATATATATCCATGGAGATCCTTTCTATGATCTCAATCTGCTTCTCACCGATGTATGAACAATCCTTCATGCATGCAAACTTTTGTTTGAATTCCACACAGGAGCTTTTGGGACAACAACACCAGTTAGTCCTCCTTTCCCATTTTCCACATTCAGCAAGAGGATCAGATTCATATTCCACTACCTGGCATGATTCAGAGAATTTTTAAAAATACACAGAAAGAGAGAGAGAGAGAGAGAGAGAGAGAGAGCTCCTAAAGCATGTTGGCTTTTTTATTTTTTTATACTCCCCTGAGCTTGAGTGTTTCCATAAAAGTTTATCCGAGACACCACCTGTCTTAGATATGGGAATGCTCAAAATTTCAGAACATTGGAGGAACGGATAAACAGCTCTAACTAGGTCAGCTTTCACACCAGTATTATGGTCTATAAGGTCAGCAACAGTGCCAGTGAGTAGGTTTGGGTTCTGCAGGTTTTGAGTAGGACACTGGAACCAATCAGGGTGGTTGAGAGGAATGTCCAAACCTTTTCCAACCCACCATCTGCCTTCCCTTAGTTTTGGGTTACCCTGTTTGATGATATTTCTCCAAAACCAAGAGTGATGGGGTTTAGGTGAAGAGTCATGTATGGAGCATCTAGGAAAATATTTGGCTTTGAAGGTCTTTGCTAAAAGAGACTCAGGGTTATGGCTTATCCTCCAAAATTGCTTTGCAAGCATAGATTGGTTTATAATGCTGAATTTTTTAAGACCAATACCTCCTTCCCTTCTATTCAGGCAGATTTGATCCCAATGAAGCATATGCATCTTTCTAACCCTTGGTCATGACCCCACCAAAAGTCTCTGACAATAGAGTCTAATTTCTTACAAATGGCTTCAGGAACTCTGAAACAAGAGAAAGTATAAAGTGGCATAGTTTGAAGTACAGTGGCCTAAAAATTAAAATACAGTGGATTAAATTCTAGGAAGTAAAAGCATGCAATATTAATAGGAAAAAAAAAAAAAAAAGAATCAATAAAAGTGGCCAAAACCTGAAATGATTGTGCTGCTGCTTCATGAGCCTTTTGCTGACACGCATGAGTGCAAAAGTAAAAATGTGGAACCCTCCCAATTAGTACAATTAAAATCCCTAAAAATATTCCTCCAGCTAAATGGGTCATGAAGTAAGACATAAACAAATGGCAATACCAAGCAAGTCTTCAGATGTCCAAGCACCTGATAGGTGACTGCCTGACCAGAGATGTCTTTCAAATTACAAGAAATGTGCTAAAATTTATAGAGACAAATAATATGTAGGATAAGATGATGAATGCATGTAATAGAGAAAGTTAATAATATTGAGAATAATTTCATAGATAAGAAGGAAAAGTGATTTTATTTTTTATTTTTTAAATCATATTCAAAGCATTGACTAAGTTTTGTGTTGTGTCAGAATTTTCTCAAAAAACAAACAGAAAAAGTGCAGGAAACGCAGATTTAGTCCAATTACACACATGCATAAAAGTTTGAGGTTTAAATTTAACTTCCAAAAGTAGTCCAAATTCGTTACAATACCAGTACAACACATCATCAGTATGTAAAAAAAATATTTTGACTGCTTACCACTCCGGAAAAAAAAAGGGCATATATCCTGCAAATTCAAAGATCCTTTCCTTTAGTTTAGTTCGTTCACTTGAGGTAGGTGTATATTCCTAATTCTATATTTGTTCATCTCTGCAAATATAAAATTGCCATAACAGTTGCTCATATGACAGATATCATACCATTTCAGCAATCTCCGTAACCCTAGATTTAATAAACTATATACTACTTCTTTCCATTCCAATACTTCCAAATATTCAATGTATAATGCATATTTTATTTCCAGGAAAAACTGTAAGTTCAGCATAGGGAGATGGGAGACGGGAGACCTCACTGTTTCTTACTTGTCTATATCAAATTATCAAGTAGAATAGACACAAAACTTTGATTTGAGAAATAAAGACGAAGAAGAACTACACCTTCACATTACCTGCTGAAAGGAAATCATCAGGCAGTTGAAGCAATTTAGCAAGCCAATCCAGGACATTTATTTCAAGCTCTGTTTCTGCAGGAGAAGTTATCAAACTGAAACCCACCATTTTAAGACCAGCACTGAGCATTTCTCTTACAAATATCATGATGCTTCTATCAGAGGGATGATATGCAAAATAATTGAGGTTCTACTAATGGGTTACTCAAGCCTCCAGGTAATATCTTTGCCTGAACATCTAGAAGCCACAAAAATACATGACACATCTTTTTACCAAAACAGGGGGGGGGGGGGGGGGGTGAAAATAGAATTGTAGATCAGACAATATAGCAAGACTCAATTTCAATGATAGGATCATTTAGAAAAGCCAAAGTCATTCTTACTTTGTTAGTAATTACTGATTAGGTGCTTCATACACCATTTTAGGATGATTTGGAAAAGCCAAAGTAAGGTCAGTTCTTATGCACATTAAAATATGGCAGCAAATATCAAAATAGGCCTGAAATAAAGATTGGAAGAAGTAAGATGATTAAAGTGTTCTTGTCTATTCAACTATATGTCATCTTCCCTGCCTTGTGCTACAATGATCATTAGTGAGCTGAACAACTCAATGTGATGGACGTGTTGGAGATATGAGAGGTTCAAATACAAGATTTACAAAATTATCAGCAGAAAAGAATACATTGTACAATGGTTTTGCAAAATTTACAAGACACAAAGACAGATGTGGACTTCTAAAAATGGTCATGTCCAAGTTCTTCTTTCATTTATTCTGTTCATAATTCTGGATGCATCATTAAGCCTATTTGCCCTTTCATAGATGCTCGCAACCACAAGATGCAACTCCTTCTTGTTGATATTGGGATCAGAGTCCAGCTTCTCAAACAGTGACTCTACCATCTTAAAATCCTTCCTAGCACCATAGAGACTGAGCATCTGGAAGTGAACTTCATCTGGGAAAACACACCCCTCTTCCTGCATTTCCATATATATAGCATCTGCCTTCTCAAATTCCCGCAATTTCCCATAAGCATTCAGAACCAGAGCAATGACATTTGAATCAGGAAAATATCCTGCCATTCTCATCTTCTCAAACACCTCAATGACATTTGTATGCTTCCTGTTCCTTGAGAAAAGTTCAATCATGCACCCAAACACAGATATATCCTTCACCTCCCCAGCATCAAAAGCTTGGCGAAAAACCCACATAGCCTCTTCAATCCGACCTGCTCTAGCAAGAATTGTAATTGCAGTCTCCCTAGGGATATTGTCTGGGCGCTTGAGTTCATGAAGCAAACGCTTAGCATGGGCAACCAATCCTGCCCTTTCATAAGCCACAATCATCGTCTGATAAAGAATCTGATCAATCTCAACCCCCGAACTCCTTAGCTTCTGAAACAACATTGCCGCTCGATCCAATTTCCCTGCCTTATCCCATATCGATATTATTGTTGAGTACGTAATGGCATTTGGTTCAATCCCTCTATTCTGCATCTCTTGCACAAGATTTGTAGCTTTTTCATGCTCAAGAGTCATCCCATAAATCTTGATCATGGTGTTGTAGGTTACAACATTCTGCTCAATATCCTTCCTCTGCATCAACCGGAAAAGATGGATGGCTTCCCCAAAAAGCTCAGCCACTCCATAAACCCTCAAAAGGGTATTGTAACTAACGACATTGGGTTCAATTCCCATCTTCCTCATGCTCCAAAACAGCCGGTCAGCTTCCTTTGCCATATCTAGCTGCCCATAAACATCAATCATTATATTGCACGTGGTAAGGTCAAGTGGGCACTTCACCTCAGTCATCTCAGAGTACACAGATAATGCCTCAACAAACTTCTGGTTCTCAACATACATTGTCAAAAGTGTCGAATAGCTCACTGTATCTGGCAAAACACTCACCTCCCTCATCTCTTTTATAAGAAGACGCGCCTCTCGAAATAGCCTAGCTTTGCCAAAAACATTAATCATTGAGTTATAAGCCACCAGGTCAGGCACAATACCCGACCCTTTCAATCTCGAAAAGATCGAAATAGCCTTGGAATAATCACATAACTTCCGTGAAAGCTCAATCAAATTACTATACAACACAAGGTCCCCAGACACACGGTCTTGCTCCATTTGCTGCAGCCACCCCAATGCAGAATCAAACATACCCTCCTTCCCAAAATAAGTAATAAGCGTCGAATAAGTATACCTATCGGGCGCTAGCGCTCTTTGGCGCATTTCATCAAACAGTCCACGCGCAATCTCCCACTGCTTCGCGCGAAGCACATTTCTCATCACCACGTTGTACGCGAACACTGAAGGCGAATACGAAGCCTCCTCGTTGATCCAATCAAGAAGCGCGAGCGACCTTTGCCAGTCGGGCTCGCGGGAGAGCAACGAGACCATGAAACGAATCGAGAGCTGTCTACCTTTGTAAGGTGACATTAACGCATACAGTTCATGCTCGTTCTGGGTTTGACCCATTGAGGCCAAGAGCTCGTCCATGTCCACACTGTGATCCAAGTGCACTTGCTCTTGTTTCCTTCTACAGTATCGTTGGTGCTGATGAGAAGGCGAGGACGACACCGTTTCGTGAAGTGGAGTTCTTCGCCACACATCTTTGGCTGTTGAAGAAGCTGTAACTTTGAGTAACAGCAATCGGGTTCTGGGTTTTCTTTTAGATTTCTTCTTGAAGGGTATGGTGGAGTAATTATTGGTTCTGATGAGGGGCAATGATGGGACGGAGAAAGAAGAAGAAGAAGAAGATGGAAACGAATCTAATAATTGCATGGAAGTAGCAGGAGAGAACGAGACTGTACTCATTTGTTTTGTTAACACAAATACTAGAGTTAAGAGATTTGAGTTACGAAGAGTTTAGGACTAGAGACCAGGGCAGTGATGTTCATGCGCTGTTTACTAGTTAATGTCCGCGCCAAAAATGGAGGTTCAAAGCCAAGAGCCCAAGATGGTGGGTTATAGATTTAAGTAGGGGTGGCAACCAATTTGATCCCAACGAGACACAAAACGAAATTAGTAGTTTATGAGTTGAGATTTAATAGATTCAAATCATATTCGGATTGGTACAACTGACCTATTTAATAAAGAGAGATGCTACGTTTATAACATTTTTACAACAAATCATAGGTAGTTAGTTGTTATTGGTTCAAATTTGAAACTACCACTAAGATTATTTTTTTGCCCTAATAATAACAACCAGACACTTAGAATTTGTTGTAAAAATATTGTAGACATATCACTTCTCATTTAATAAATAGGTTGAGTTAGTATTCAACCCATAAAACTCGTTTGACTTGTTTAATTAAATAAAATTTTATTAGTATACACTTCAAACCCTAGGTATATAAACTTATTATTATTGTGATTTATTTTTTTGACATATTGTAATTGGTTATTTATGATATTGAGACATGTTTTAGTTTTGAATGATTATTTGTGATGTAGTTACTCATTAGTTTTGAATTTTACATTAAAAATATTTATTTGTTTGTTTTTTCATAATTTTTTTATCATTTTGATAACATCTGATAAATAAGTCGACACGATTGACCTGTTTAATAAATGGGTCGTATAAGTTGATGAATCTTGACTCGTTTAATAAATATGTCGGGTTAGTGTTGACTCATATAATCGGATAATCATGAGTTGACACAATACAAACTTGACACGCGAACATGAATTGCCACTCTAAGATTTAAGTGTCTATTAACACACTTACACACATAGTACGTACATTTTTGCAAAAGAAAAAAAGAAAAAGAAAAAAGGGAAATAATTGGGAGTGTATTTCATAAATTGGATTGGATGAAAAATCGTAATTTTAATTCATGCTACTAATTGATAACTTTTAACAAGATATTATTATTATTATTTTTTTTTAAATTTTGTTAATAATTATAAAATTGGGTAAACTACACATTTGGTCTCTATCATTTACACCATATTTTAATTTAGTCCATAGTCTTTCAATTTTGTCAATTTTGTCTATAGTTTTTCACTGCCATGTCAATTTAATCATTGACTCACTGTCATTATCTTTTGGATGAAAATTGTTAATGTGACAAATGACCAAAAAAAAAAAAAAAGTTTTTGTTAATATGGCAATAAACGTTTTTTTTTTTTTGGCCGTTTGTGATCACATCAACAATCTAATATATACATATATACATATTTCAATATATATTACAATTCAAAACCTATAATTAAAAGAAAAATAATATTAGCTAGCAGGAAAGATAATAAGATCTCATTCATCTTTTAATAATTTATTCTCTTTGATAAAAAAATTGGTGCATATATAATAAATTACGGAGATAATTACATATTAACTGTAGAGTAATTATATAAGTTGTGGAGTATGATATCATTTTCAAGTTAAACTAGGAAGTTTCATCTAAGTTTTCATAGTATAGTTTTAAATTATAACAATTTGAACATTTTAGATTGTATAGTAACCAAAATAACAAAAATTTACATAATTAAATAGTTAATACTTTGTGCGTACTTATTTAATTAACTACTAAAAAATCATTCCATTGATATTTGGTAAGTAGAATTTTGAATTTGAAAGAAATAGGGTTTATATGATGAATATAATACCTTTATACCTTTATGGGTTTTCATGCATTATAATTTGACATAGTTTCCAAATGAATAGCTTTTTACTTTTGAAATCTGTCACATACATTCGGATGCAATTGTTAACATGCATGTGTGTTAATAGTGTGTCATTCATAAATTTTTCCCCTAAATTGAAATTCTGACAGTCACTTATACATTCTATTTAAGCAATTTGAGGTTCATAGGAATGTCTATGATGGTTGAACAACTGGTAATGTTGTGTTAGTGAGTTCCAGTTAGCTCTATTAATAATATTTCGGATAGTTGAATAAGAGATCTGGGGTTTAATCTCTGTTTATATCAAAAACCGATTGATGTCTCGATCTGATGATAAAAAGTTATCATTGGAAGCGGACGCCATAGGTTGAAACTATCTCAAAAAAAAATATTTAAGCCTTTCTTTCTTCTTCTCAAAAATTATTTAAAAAAAAAAAAGCATCTTTTTCTTGTTCATAATAGACATGTTACGGTTCAAACCCCACCAATACAAACAACCAATTAGAGTTTCAATCTAATGATAAAAAACTAATTATCATAAAGTGGACATTATAGATTAAAATACTAATCGATATAAGAAGAAAGACGTACATGCGACATGTCCATAGGAAGCAATGCACAGTTGAGGTTGGAGTGGAGATCCCGTCCAAGGAGGTGGTGCCTGTTGCTGTATTTCGAGCACTAGGTACCACCTCTCTTGAAACAGGAAGCTCCATTGTAACCTCATTTCTCTTTCCCAGCTCAATTGAATCATCATCTATCATTCTTTGTGTCACACTTAGAAGCAATTGAAGGGTTTCATGTCACAGAAGGATGGCTCTAGCTGAGACTATGCATACATAATGTAACCCAGCCACTGTCATCTCTCCTATGACCGGAATCTCTCAATCCTTTCACTTTCTTCCTTACAGCTTTCTCTTTTCCTTGCCTCTCATACTTATAGGCCAAAATTAAGCTGAGGCTCTTTCTCTGTATCTTCATGGAATAACACAATGAAATTACTCATACAATACAATGAAGTTGCTAACATTTTTTAGGGGATTTTTCCGTCAAATAGTTTGATAGGGAACGGTCATATAAACATGGTCAATGTTCAAAGTTTTAAAATACCTTCTTCGAATATGAAAGATGAAACTTACTGGTAATTGAGTTTGCATTGGAGAGTAGTTGATAAGGAAAAGAGAGGACAACTTCGACCCTTTCATCAGTTTTGCCGTAAGTTTCTCTTTAATCAGGAGTCAGGACGACTCTCCTAGTCTCCTTAGGCCTTACCAATAACCTCCTCAGTTCTCACAACTAAATAGTCTTTCTATTTTTTTGAAATTCAGTTCTTTCATGATCATTGGGTTGAGACGTTTACTTTTTCTCTCTCTTTTTTTTTTTTTTTTTTTTTTGATGAATACTTTTTCTCTTTTAATGATAACAAATATAGGAAAATTTAGCTGATGCCCTAAGTACATTTGTAAGTAAACCATTTTAAGAAAGATTTTATAGAAAATGAAAAAAATATATATATTGACAGTTTTTTTTTTTCTTCAAAGAGAATAGTCCATTAACAAATGTTTTAAGAGCAACTATTAACATGACCCAACAAATATTTATTTGTGAAAGCCAATCAAAAAAGAAATATAATCTATAGCTTGGTAGGACTACTAGGAAATATATTTTTTCAAACTTATTGACCAAGTGTTATAAGATGTTTTTTTCTTTTAAGAAGATAATTTCTAAGAACTTATTAGTACATTTTATAAATAAATAAATAAATAAAAACAAAGAAAAGTACTTGCTTTCATGGAGTCTTAATTTTAAATATAAATCAATGATTTGATTAACTCTGAATTCATTTATTGCAATTAATTAATTTTTTTTTTGATGAATTAGATAATTTTTCAATACACTTTATCATCCTTTTAAGCTTTAAGATTAGACAAAGTGAGATTCAAATAATAACCCAATAGTTTTTTTTTTTTTTTTTTGGGTTAAAAGGGAAAAGAAATAACATTAACTAGCCAAAAACGATGAAGTAGTGGCTGAAAGCCTTAGGGAGTACAAACTAGAAGCAGCCAAATTTAAATTTACATATAAACTTTCATAAGGAGGGGAATCTAAAACAACAAAATTCTCTAACAGGGAACATCCTCCTTTAGCAAGTATGTCCGCACAATGATTGGCCTCTCGAAAGGCGTGGCTAACCCTAATTTGATGAAACCAATAGTAATTACATATTTTGTGATGCTTCGTATTTGTGGTTTGAATATATATATATATATATATATAGTTATATCCAACACTCCCTCTTTTACTATCTACTTATCTAAAAAGAGGGGACAAAGTTAATTTGATCATTTTTAATTTTTTTTTTCATGCATTTTGGATTTAGCTGTCACAATTTTTAATGGTTTAGTATGTATTAAATTGGAAAAAAAAATATATATTTATCTTATCAACGTATTAGAGAATTAACATGCAGCATACAATATACATGGGTATATGATATGAATTATATCAAATTGGTATAATGTATAGGCCCATACATATACGAGGGAATTTATTTTAGGCCTGCGAAAATTTATTAGATTTACTCAAAGAGAGCTTAACAACCCCTAAAAATATATACCTTATTAGTTTTTTTCATGAGAGGATAGGCTTACAATGTCCACTTAAAAAAAGAAAAGAAAAAAAAGAACTCTTTATCTTCTTTCTATCCACATGAATCATAAGGCCACAATATGACAACAAAAACATCATTTATTTTTTATATATAGACAGAAACATCACTTTTAAATCATTTATTTTATATATATAGACAGAAACATCACTTTTAAGGTATCTAATTTGAACGAAAACGTTATAATTATATTCTTAAGTCTTAACCGAACAATTATTTAGAATTACTTAATTATATTTGTTAAATATTATTACATAACTGATGATAAAAAAAATATATTAATTGAATATATTTTAAATTTGTAACAAATATTTTTTAATATATACATATTTTTAATTTTTAATAAATTTTATAGAATATTCATATATCAATACATGATATATGTAATGCACGATTCAAAAAAAAAAAAAAAAAAAAAAACCAAATTGACGTGACAATGATATATTTAGAAACCACTTAAACAAGATAATAAATGAATGTTTATTTATTTTTTATTGGTGATACAATAGTTTGTAAGGTTTATATAGTAAAATATGTAGTATTCCTAACATCAATGTAATGGTACATGCCTTGCATGGAATCCTAATTTTTAATTTAAAATAATAATTTGACTAACTCTCTATTCTTTTATATATTATTGCAATTAGATTGTTTTGAATAATTAGATAATTTTTAATTCACTTTATAATCATTTATGAGTAGGTAAAGTGAGGTTCAAGTAATATTTAGTGGTGATGACACCTTTTACAATGCCCATATTTGTGATTTGAACCCAATTTGCCCCCTCCCTCACTACCCAATATCTACTTATCTCAAAAAAGTGGACAAAGTTAATTTGATTTTTTTGTTTTTGTTTTTATTTATTTATTTTGGATTTTGCTATCACAATAATATTTATAATTGTTCAATGTGCACCACACGAAAAGGAATGTTGTTGTCAGGGGTGGTCCCAAGACCACCCTGACTTGAAAAAAAAAATTATATGTAATAATTAAAATTTTATATTTGTCTACCCTTAAAAAAATATTTGTAACCATCCTGAGTTTTTTTTTTTTAATGCTCAATAGAAATAAACTTTGGTCCATAATTTGGTTCACTTAACAATGTATTGGGGCCATTCAAGCAAAAAGGAAAAGGCCAAAAAAAAAAAATTTGAACTAAAATCTGTAAATTTTTTTTTTTTTTTTTTTTATATAATAATAGCAAGCCCAAATGCCCAATAAAGACCTTAGGGAAAAAAGCCCAAGATCAATCCTCCCTCACTCACTACTCAGACAGATTTTTAAATAAATAAAATAATAATAATAAAATTTTTATAAACTATATACCCATCAATTCGCACCACCAATTTAATCAAATTTTAAACCAAAATAATTCCTAACCTAAAGGGAAATAAGAACCTCAATTGTCAACAGTCACTGGCCTCAACGTACTACTCGCTACCGCCCCTAATCCCAGAGCACATCGGTGATGGTGACGACAAGATTGGTTGGCCCAGAGCAGCACTAAAGGTAACCCAACCAGCCTATCCAGTTCTAAGTTCTCAACATGCAGCAACGCAGCCTATCAAGGTATTTCAGTTTTTTTTTTTTTTCTATGTTATCTCTCTCTCTCTCTCTCTCTCTCTCTCTCTCTGAAACTAAAAAATTTGGTTCTCTAAATCTCTTTGGAATTGATTCAATTGAATAGCTTTGCCTAATTGCCTTTATTTGACTTTTTTGGTTTGTGAGTTTGTCGTTTTGTGTATGTTTTATATTTCTTTAATATTTTGTGAGTGTATGACTGTATAGCCTATATGCAATGTAATTGCTAAATTGTGTTGATTGGCTGGCACTAACTCTTGTCTCTTGAGTGGGGTGGATGGGGCCCACCGTGGCATTGGATATTTGAATTGAGGTAGTGGAGGCATTAAAAGTTAGTGAGTAAGACATTATAAAAGACAAAAAAAAATAATAATAAAATAATGTTAGGCAAAGACAACTAATTAATAATAGTAAAACTTTATGTATTTGCTTGTTTTTTGGGTTGTTGTTGTTGTCTAATGAGGATAATTTTCAATTGAACAAGACCTAGGGGTGCTGAACCTTTCTAACTACACTAAAGGGGGACGACTCACTAGGGGAATTTCAACCCATAGGCTGACAGGTCAGGCAGTCGCTGACCTCAACAACCTATCCCCCTAAGGTTGACTTGCGTAAGGCCACTCACACATCCTAACATGGGGGTTACTTGCATATCACGACCAAAGGTCCTACCATGCAATCAAATCTTCCATATTTGGAAAGGTGATCCCGATCTCGTGACCTTTCTCTTTACAAGGAAATTCCCCCATATCAAGGAATTCGGGGCGGTTCCCTGCCACTATATAAACCGTAAACCTTACATTTCTTGAGGTACGTGAATTCTCCCTAACTCTAGCACTCTTGAGTTCTTGAAGATTCTTTCATCACTAACTTAACCTTTGAAGGGCCTTTGGCCGGTACCCCACCGATGCCCTTTGATTGGTTTTTCTCTTTTATTCTTCAGGTACATCCATTGGCATGTGTGTGGACGATCAATTCACTAACGATTTTTGTGCATCATCAATTGGCGCCATCTGTGGGAAATGAGTGATAAGCCATATCACAATTTCAAAGACAGAGTTGTATAGTCTTGACATGATCAATGGCCACCACTAACCAAGAGATCGAAAACCCTCCTAATGCATTGGAGAGGTAGGTACAAACCCTCATTGCGGTAGTTGAATGGCTAACTCAGCAAAACCATGAGTTGGAACGACAGTTGGAGCAACAAAATTATCAGGAGCCGAATGATCAAAATGACGAACAGGAAAGGGACGAACGTGATAACGATCATCCCCCATGATCACTAAGAGAGGGACGACTAAGAGGAAAGCAATGTCGTCAGTAGGCAGGACCAGCAAGACACCAGTTGTCCCTCTGAGTTGGAGGTTGGCACGTTGCACATGACGCAAGAGATGCAGATGATGAGAGAGAAGATGAATATGATGATGAATGCCTTTAAGGGTCGGGTGTCCACTAGCTTGGACGAACTAGTCCATCGTACCAATTTTCCTTTCACCGCACCGGTCATATCTTTCCCCCTACTAGCCAAGTTTAGAATGCCACAAGTAGAAGCATACGATGGGTCGAAGGACCCCTTTGACCACCTAGAGTCATTCAAAACTCTCATGCACTTACAAGGGGTGCCGAACGAAATCATATGTAGAGCCTTCCCCACCATGCTCAAAGAGCCAACCCGAGTATGGTTCAGCAAGATATCCCCCAATTCCATCTCAACTTTCAAGGAATTAAGTGGGCTATTCGTCACACATTTCATTGGGGGTTAGCGACACAAGAGGTCCTCAGCAAGCATCTTGAACATCAAATAGTGGGACGACAAGAGCCTCAGGTCGTATGTCACTCGATTCGATAAGGAGACACTGCTGATCAACGAAGCAGACTACAAAGTCCTAGTCACGGCCTTTACCAATGGGCTTTGCTCAGGAAAGTTCTTGTTTTCTGTTTACAAGAATGATTCGAATACCATGACTGACATGTTGTACCAAGCCATGAAGTATATGAATGTAGAGGATGCCATAATTGCTAGAGAGGGCGGATCGAAGAAGCGAGAAAAGCATGACGATCCCTGTCTTGACAAGGGAAGGAAGGCTGCTCAAACAAGCGACAGAAGGGATGAACGAAGGTCAAGGCCCCTGCCAGGGAGAATGACCAACTTCACTCCTCTTAACGCTCCACTCGATTAGGTCCTGATGCAGATTAGGGACAACCTCGCCTTAGCATGGCCCAATAAGCTGAAGGGTGACTCAAACAAAAGATCGAGGAATAAGTACTGTCACTTCCACCGTGACCATGGGTATGACACCTTTGATTGCTATGACTTAAAACAACATATAGAAGCTCTCATTAGGCAAGGAAAATTACAATGGTTCGTAGGGTGAGAAAGGATAGGAAAAAACCCACCAAGGGACCAAGAGCCGAATCGATGAGCTGATGAATGACCTAGGGCCCCACTTGGAGAGATAAGAGTGATCGTTGGGGGTAGCATAATGATCGAATCCTCAAGGAAGGAAAGGAAGACCTACCTGCAGTACAAAATGTCTAGCTAACCGGCCGTCCGCCCAAGCTTACTCGGATGGATGACCCGATGATCATTTTCATTGAGGAGGATGGTTAACAAGTCCACCACCCCCATGACGATGCCTTGGTGATCAATCTGGCCATTGCAAACTTCAATACCCGACGCATCCTAATGGACAACGGAATCTCAACTAACATCCTTTACTATCCAGCCTTCCAACAAATAAGGATAGGTAGGGAACGGCTCAGGCCATTGAATGTCCCTCTAGTAGGCTTCAACGGAACAAAGGTCATGCCCATCGGATCCGTCACGTTGTCGGTCACCATTAGCACCTATCCTCAACAAATCACCAAGGATGTCACCTTCTTGGTAGTGAATTGCTCGTCAGCCTACAACGCCATCATCAAGTGACCAACGCTCAATGCATGGAGGGAAGTTACACCCACGTACCACCTACTACTAAAGTTCCCTACGGATTGCGAGATAGGAGAAGCCCATGGGGAACAGATGGCAGCCCGAGAATGCTATGTAGCCATACTAGAGATGGACGAACAAATGACCACCATGAACATTGAAGAACGACAAGTGAATGTAGAACTGATGGAGGGATTAGAAACCATCTCCTTGGACAATGAACACGCAGAGCGGATCACTCACATCAGCATGCAAGCCAGTCATTCAGTGCGAAAAGGACTGATCCTTTTCCTACGGGACAATCTAAACGTCTTTGCCTGGACCCATGAAAACATGCTCGAGATCGACCTAAATACCATCGTCCATCAACTCAACATCTACCCATCCTTTCCACCTATTCGACAAAGAAAGAGGGTCTTCGCACAAGAAAGGGACAAGGCCATAGCTGAAGAAGTTCACAAGTTGTTGGGCGCAGGCTTCATTAAAGAAGTCTACTACCCCGAATGGTTGGCTAACATGGTAATGGTTAAGAAGGCGAATGAGAAGTAGAGGATGTGTGTGGACTTCACCGACCTGAACAAAGCTTGTCCAAAGGACAGCTACCCCCTCCCACAAATCGACCTCCTTGTAAATTCGATAGCTGCGCACCAGTTATTGAGCTTCATGGACGCCTTCTTTTGTCATAACCAGATCAAGCTTAAGGAGTCTGACCAAGAGAAGACATCGTTTTTCACAAGCCAAAGCCTATTTTTTCTACAAGATCATGCTATTCGGATTGAAGAATCCGAGGGCAACGTATCAGAGCCTCGTAAACAAGATGGTCGTTTGACAAATCGGACGGACCGTCGAGGTATACGTAGATGACATGCTAGTGAAGACCAAAGAAGAGGACCATTACCTGGATGATCTTTAAGAGACATTCGAAACTCTTCGCCTCTACGGAATGAAGTTACATCCCAACAAATGTGTGTTCGGGGTATCATCGAGAAAGTTCTTTGGCTTCATGGTATCCCAACGGGGTGTCGAAGCCAACCCCGATAAGATTCAAGCAATCCTAGAGATGGGCCCCTCGAAGAACATCAAAGAGGTACAAAGCCTAAACGGAAGAGCCATAGCACTCAATAGATTCATCTCGTAAGCTTGGACAAATGCTTGCCATTCTTCAGAATTCTAAAGAAAGCTTTTGAATGGACCGACGAATGTCAGAAGGCATTCAAGGAGTTGAAGGCATACCTGGCATCCCCATTGCTCCTAAGTCCATCCAAACCCGATGAAGAGCTCCTTCTATACTTGGCTGTATCTCCCACGGCCATTAGTTCAGCTCTAATCTGAGCAGAAGACCGTGCACAATTGCTCGTGTACTATACTAGCCGAGCATTAAAGGGGGCAGAAGAGAGATATCCCCCTACGAAGAAGTTAGTTTTTGCTTTGATCATAATAGCTCACAAACTCAGGCCATACTTCCAAGCATATACCATAGTAGTTCAAACGAACAAGCCCCTTCGAAAAACAATGGATAATCTGGAGGTTGCCAGACGATTAGTCTTATGAGCAATAACTAAGCGAATTTGACATACGGTACTGCTCGAGGATTGCGATCAAGGCCTAGGCCTTGGCTGACTTCATCGTTGAGTTCATAACTGGCGAAATCAATGATTAGGGGGTAACCCCATGGAGGGTTCAAACAGATAGATCATCTAACAAGCATACTGGAGGGATCAAAGTAGTCCTTTAATCCTCCAAAGGGGACACCATTGAATGTGTCATCCGACTCCAATTCTCGACGACAAATAATGAAGCCAAATATAAGGCCATTCTCATAGAACTTGATTTGGCCAAAGCAGCTGGGGCTTCATCCGTTATTCTTCATAGTTACTCCTAAGTTATCATCGGATATATCAACAGGGATTACGAAGCCAAGGGGGAACGGATGAAAAAGTATCTCAACCTTATTAAGAGACAAACGAGCCAAGCATTTGCGGTAGAATTCATACAAGTCCCAAGGGAAGAAAATGAGCATGTTAATTGATTGGCCAAAGCTGCATCTGCAAAACATATGATGATCGGTCAACAAGAACTATCCTTCATTCAACCATCTCCCGCCATTAAGGAATTGGAGATACAGATAATTCCGAAGGGCGCTGATTGGACAACTCCAATCATCTCTTACTTTAAGAACAAGACACTTCCCAAAGACTGCTATGAATCCCAACGATTGAGAGTTCGAGCAGCACGCTTCGTGCTGGTGGCAGATGTGCTATACAAGAAAGGTTTTTTCCAACCATACCTAAGTTGTTTAACTCCTGACGAAGTGGACTACAATATGAGGGAAATCCATGAAAGGGTGTGCGGAAACCATTCAGGCGCATGATCATTGGTCCACAAGCTCATATGAGTAGGGTACTATTGGCCTACAATGCAGAAGGATGCCCAATCCTACATGAAGACATGTGTCAAGTGCCAATGCTTTAGCAATGTCATAAGGCAACCATTCGAACCACTTACCTTGATGAATGCCCCATGGCCTTTCGCTCAATGGGGACTCGATATTATGGGACCCTTTCCGATAGCAATACGACAACTCAAGTTCCTTATTGTTGGGATCGACTACTTTACTAAATGGGTAGAGGCAAAGCCGTTGGAAACCATCACGGAAAAGAATGTCCGTAGGTTCGTCTGAAAGAGCATCATCTACCAGTTTGGGATCTTTAGGGCCCTCATCTTTGACAATGGCAAGCAGTTCAACAACGATGCGTTCAGAGACTTCTGCAATCAATTGGGAATCAAGAACCATTACTCTTCACCTGCTTACCCACAAGCCAATGGGCAAGTCAAGGTTACAAACCGATCCTTGCTCAAGCTGATCAAGAATTGGCTAGAGGGGGCAAAGGGGATATTGCCGGACAAACTACTTAGCGTTTTATGGGCATATAGGACAACCGCTTGGACACCTATAGGAGAAACACCTTTTTTGTCTAGCATTTGGGAGCAAGGCTATCATCCTCGTAGAAGTGGGAATAATAAGCTATAGGATAGCCCACTATAATGAAAGGAAGAATGAAAAGGGAATCTGTCTGCACCTGGACTTGCTGGATGAGGTAAGGATGACTGTTGAGCACGAATGACTCGATACCAAGACCTTATGGCCAAGCACTATAACGCCAAGGTGAAGCCACGAAACTTCAACATCGAGGACCTTGTCATGAGAAAAGTAACCATAACTACCAAAGATCCTACCCAAGGGAAGTTAGGACCCAACTGGGAGGGTCCATACAGAATCATTGATTGCAACAGGAAGGGTACCTACCACTTGGAGATGCTAGACGGACAAAGGCTACACCATCCTTTGAATACCGAGTACATCAAAAAATACTATCAGTAGCGCACCAACAATAATCTATGTTATTGCTTATGTTATCACTTTTCTTTAGGTTTTTGTTTAAGTAGTTGACAGACCAATTTTTTGGCTAATAAAATAGCAAGTTATCAACATTTTGATTCAGTTTATTTTCAAATGAAGTTTTTATTATCTACAACAAGAAAAGGCTCATATTAAAAAAACAAAGCCCAATTTAAAAGGCAAACAGACGATCAAGGATGCCTTCGTGTACCTGATCAAATCCTAAGTCTTACCTAAGGGATGGATAGACGATTGAGGATGCCCTCGTTGCACCTGATCAAATCCTAAGTCTATCTTAAGTCTTACCTAAGGGATGGATAGACGATCAAGGATACCCTTGAGCACCTGATCAAATCCTAAGTCCCACCAAAAGGATGGACAGACAATCAAAGATGCCCTCGTGCACCTAATTCTTATCAAAACTCAAAAACCTACCTGAAGATACTATGAGCACTTGATCAAATCCTAAGTTCCACCAAAAGGATGGACAGGCGATCAAAGATACCTTCATGCACTTGATCAAATCCTAAGTCTTACCTAAGGGATAGACAGACGATCAAGGATGCTCTCGTGCACCAGATCCTTATCAAAACTCAAAACCCTACCTAAAGGGTAAAACCGACGACTCAAAGAAAGAAGGAGTGGATTGCAATAACCGACGAGTCATACCCATTAGTGCCTAACACTAAAATAAACCCTCCAAAACTGACGATTAAATAAGACGCTGATAAGGAATAAAGAAATCGACAAGCATGACACTAAAACAAAATGCAAAGAAATTTAAAAGTGAAAGCTTTGTAAGATTAATGGAAAGTACAAGTGTTAGCCCAAAACAAAGGGCAAAAATAACTTTAGGCCCAAAACAAGGCACCACCATTGTTTTTGAGTTACAAACCAAAGACTAAAAGACAAGAAGCAATAGAAAAGAAAAAGTACAATTAAAGTTTTTTAAGGATTGGTCGGGGAGTTGCCAGTCTGATTTAAAGGGTCCACAGGGTCATCGGCCACACCACCAGGCCTGTCAGTCACCAACATCTCTTCATCAGTCTTTATATCATCAGGAGTTAGCTCAGTAGCAGGAGTTGTCGAGGCAGTTAGCTTGATTTGGATTTGGGAAAAGTCCAGGTCTAGGAACATAAGGATAGCTTGTTTGCGAAAGTCCTCAAACCCGTCCCCATAGTAACCCCCATTTCATTGAAATAGGGTTAAGACATCTGGTACTCCTTAATGACCTCCTCCTTCACTTTTTCTATATGCTCATGTAGCGTAGCCACCTCAGATTTCAAATTGGCATTCTCCTTAACCAAATCGTTGGTTTGATAGGCCATCCCACTTAACTTGGCCTTTAGATTAATCACCTCTTGGCCAAGAGCCCGAGAAGAATCCTTGAATTTCTTATCTACTTCAAACTCTAAACGATCCTTTAGGCGCTTGATTGACGCTTTGCGAGATAAGCAACAAATTTGCAAAGCTTGTATCCTTACCAAGCCTTGAGTAAGAAGGGACGAGTCAAAGTCAGAGAAGGACGAACAACATAAAGGGACAAGTCTACACAGGGGGACGAATGAAATGGAAACATACCCTCATCATGTCATGAAGACCGGAGTCACCCAAAGGGTTGGTCTCGAGGAAGAGGGAAGACGGGGCATTGGGAGATCATGAGACCCTTCCCCTTTCCATGACGAGAAGCATCAGTAACAACCTCATATGCCTTCGGACGAATGGATGAACCACTAACACTTTTACTTGACGATTAAACATTAAAGGTGTGCTTCCTCTTCTTAGAGGCATGAGTGGGCTAGGCTCACGATCCCCCACCTTGAGCTCTCAAGGCAGCGGCTTTCTTAATCTTCTCCTACCTATTCTTTGTTGCCTGCTTATTCTTTGCTGACTCCATCTCTGAAACCAATGAGTGGGTTAGAAAAGGCAAAAGTATGAGCTAAAGCAAAGCAAAAGCGATGATAAAAAATACTTATGAACTCTTAAGAAACGATCCAACCATTAGGCTTCTTCAGAAGGGATTGGTCCACCACAGAGTGTGTCGAAATTAACAAGCTTCTTCCAAGACCTTTCCTTAAAAGGTATCTCGAAGACCCTCTCCAAAAATGCCTCATGCTCAGGAAGGATACTTGGGCACACTGTAGTTAAAACAAGCAGAAACGATACGTTAGTTAAATAAAGAATGTAAACCAATGACCCAGATAGCACTGATGACTCACCAGACTTGTTCAAAAGCCCCCAAGAGTGGTCATAAAAGGACCCTATGCTATTCCACTCGTCAAGTTGACACACCCAATTAACCATTTTGCACAAAAAGAACTTGACTTTCCACTAACGATTGGAATCTAGCAAATCAAATATCAACCTCAGGGCAACTCGGCAATACACAAAGTTATAAAAACCCATAGATTGTGGGATCCCGTAGGGTTTATAACAGTAGAAGAACTCCTCTAGAGTTAAGGCGGCAACCTCCATTGAGCTAACCCCACATCACCTCAGCCCCAATGAAGATCCTCCAAGCGTTAGGGGTTATCTGGCTAACAGACACGCCCATGAAGGAGGCTAACTGACAATGCAGGGAGGAAAGGGGTAGACGAGGCCTTGCTATGAAGGTGGTCTCATAGAAGCCTACGTTAGACAACCTCTCTTCATAGCACTACTCCCCTATGACACCCTTCCTAATGGGCACATTGTCAGGTATTTGGAAAAGGGGCTCCAGTCTTCCAAAGATCTCGTCACTCATATCAACTGGGAAATCATAGATAGACCAATCATCTAGAAGGATAACCTCTCTTGGTTGTCGCCCCAAAAGACTGGCCTCCTCCAAGGAGGGATCAGACGCAGACTCCCTATCGGATGCCAACGAGTCATCTAATGAATACTCAAGCCTAGAGTGACTAGACAAGTCATCGTCCAAACTTATGCAGATTGACGGGTACGTTCACTCATCGCTTTACTATCTCTAGACATCTCTCACCTATAAGCGACAAATGAAAGCTAAGATTCTACTCTACTTTCTAAGTGTGCAACTAACAAACAATAAAGGAAGAGGCAGAATAAAAGAAATCGATGAAGCATACCTAGGGAACAGACGAATGAGTGACCAACGAAGCAAGGGAACCGACGATTGAGCTCTGGGATCAGAATGAAAAATTTTCAGGTAATGAGGACAATAACGACATTGGACTATTTATAGGATGATCTAGCACGAGAAATGAAGCATCACGATGTTTGGCTCCTGCAATCAAGAAGTGACATGTGTCACTAACCCTGTCAGAAGGACATAATTTCTCCTATTTATGACAACTCCACGACCCGTCGACCATCCCAACGACTCATGGAGTAGGGGGCAATTGATGAAGATAATTTTCAATTGAACAAGAAATGGGGGTGCGAAACCTTTTTTACTACACTAAAGGGGGATGACTCACTAGGGGACAATCAACCCATATGCTAACAGGCGACCCCTGACCTCGATAACCTATCCCTCTATGGTTGACTTACGTGGGGCCACTCACACATCCTAACATGGGGATTGCTTGCACATCACGACCAAAGGTCCTACCACACAATTAGATCTTCCATATATGGAAGGGTGATCTCAAGTATCTCGAGACCTTTCTCTCTATAAGGAAATTACCCCGTATTAAGGGATTCGAGGCAGTTCCCTGCCACTATATAAACTGTAAACCTTACATTTCTTGAGGTACGTGAATTCTCCCTAACTCTAGCACTCTTGAGTTCATGGAAATTCTTCTATTATTGACTTAACCTTCGGAAGGCCTTTGGCCGATACCCCACCGATGCCCTTTGATTGATTCTTCTCTTTTGTTCTTTAGGTACATCCATTGGCATGTGTGTGGACGATCAACTCACTGATGATTTTTGTGCATCATCATTGTCAATATATGAATTTCTCTTATTATTAGATTGTGTAATTTATGCTTTTTAAGGACCACCTTGGAAAAAAATCTTGAAACCGCCACTAGCTATTGTGAGTTTATATCGAAGTAGAAAGATGTTTTTCTTATGTGTACGTTACTATGGAAATTCTTCTATTACTGACTTAACCTTTGGAGGGCCTTTGGCCGATACCTCACCGGTGCCCTTTGATTGATTCTTCTCTTTTGTTCTTTAGGTACATCCATTGGCATGTGTGTGGACGATCAACTCACTAATGATTTTTGTGCATCATTATTGTCAATATATGAATTTCTCTTACTATTAGATTGTGTAATTTATGCTTTTTAAGGACCACCTTGGAAAAAAATCCTGAAACCGCCACTGGCTGTTATGAGTTTATATCGAAGTAGAAAGATGTTTTTCTTTTGTGTATGTTACTATGTATTAGAAAATTTTCATGCAGTACGTGTATTATATAAATTGTATATTGAATTGTTTTATCAATATTTATATGCCCATATGTATGGATTTATTTTAGGCCTGTGCAAATTTATTTGATTTGACCAAAGAAATTAACAACTGAAACAAGGGGAAAAGCTAATGGGTTGGGGAATTGATTTAGGAAATTTTTTTAAAATTTTTTATAAGAAAATAGAAAAGTAATTAACTTTTTTGATAAATTTTTACATTTTCTATAAAAATAGTATCAAAACTTTGTTAAAATAATTAATTAACAAATACCCTATGAAATATATATATATAGAGAAAGAGAGAGGCTTACCAAGCATTTTCACCTTCTTCTTTTATTGTTAATGAACTTTTTGGCTTCTTAAGAATAAAATAATTTTTTTTATAAAAAAGTTGGCCAAGGGCAACCATGTTTAATTCCGCTTTTCAATAAAAGTTTCTATTTCAGTATTAAAATAATAATAGCAATAATAATAATAATAATAATAAAGAAAAGTGAAGGGGTGGCCAAGGCAAAGGCAATCCTCTTTATGCGACAACCAGGTTTTGAATCTTTTGAAACAAAGCATTGTGGCCCCTCTATACAACCACTCTCAACTAAAGATTACAAGAACCAAAAAAAGCAGAAAATAGGAACTCAGAGCAACAACTCTCTCTCTCTCTCTCTCTCTCTCTCTCTCTCTCTCTCTCTATATATATATATATATATATATTAAAGGATTGCTCAAGTACACCTTACAAGTTGAATTGAAAGGAGAGGGAAGCAGTTGTTGGAACAAATTGACATGGTTGTAACGAGTAAGACAAACAACTCTATGTACCCCATTTCTAAAATATCTAGCCTTCTTGAAGTTAAGGACATTTTGTTAGACATGGGTTGGGATTGGGGGAAAATCCCTTTTGAGATTCCTCTTGAAATTAAAAGGATGATTCAAGCCATTCCGGTGACAATCCTGAATAGAGGAGCTAATAAGTTGTCTTGGGTTGATTCTCCTCAAGGTACTTTTGATTTGAGAAGTGCTAATAGACTTGCAATGGGGTTTGATAAAACTCCTATTTTCCCGTCAAGTTGGATTTGGAAAGCGGAAACACTCCCAAAAATTAAAACTTTTCTTTGCAGATGTGTTCATAATAGTATTGGAGTTAAAGTTTGTTTGCAGAGAAGGGGTATAACCCAAGATATTGTTTGTCCAATCTGCCAGGGAGGATCTGAAACCATTCTTCATGCGCTAAGGGACTGCAATTAGCTGAAATGTGTGTGGAATCAGCTAGGAATATCCTTTTCGAATCATGAATTTTGGAGGAGTGACCTTCAGAGTTGGTTGGCTTTCAATGGTAGGATGATGAGTAATCTTTGTGCTACCCAACCCCCTTGGAAAGTTGTATTTCCAATAGCTATATGGAATGTTTGGAAGAGTAGGAACAATATGGTTTTCAACAAGAAGAATAGGAATCCGAGCCTTGCTATAGAGATTGTGAAACAAGCATTGGAGTATTATCATTGTGTTGCTTCCCCAAGGTTGCAAACTCAGAAAGTGCTGAAGGGAATTCGATGGGAGAGGCCGCCACAAGGCTGGATGAAGCTGAACACTGATGGTGCGGTCAATGGGAATCCCGATTTGGCAGGGTGTGGGGGTGTGGTTAAAGATGATTTAGGGTAGTGGGTTGTTGGTTTCAGCAAGTGTATCGGCATCACCAGTAGCTTTGCTGCAGAATTATGGGGGCTAAGGGAGGGCCTTATCTTGTACTGCAATCTTAATGTTACTTCTCTTGAGATTGAGCTGGATGCCAAAAGCTATTGTGGACATTTTGAACAAACCAGACTATGTGAATAATATTATTTCTCCTATTCTGGACAACTGCAAATTGTTAGCTTCCCGTATTCCTCAGATTCGTGTTAAGCATTGCTTTCGTTAGGCAAATAGATGTGCGGATAGCCTTGCTAGAATGAATTTTAGTTTAGATTGTGTTTTTTCTTCTTTTCATTGTCTGCCTGTGGACTTATTGGATGTGTTTGAGGATGATCTCAATGGGGTGTATATTAACAAGTTGTGTCCTGTTCCTATTGTTCCCCTTTAGCTGTTTTTAATGAATCGTCTTTCACCCAAAAAAAAAAAAAAAAAAAAAAAGAAGATATCGTCATGTTGTCCTCGATCACCAATAAAGAATATGCTCCCCCAGTGGGTCGATAGTGTACTCTTGTCTCTTGCTTCAACGCTGCGCAGCTGGATGTGAAAGTTTTGAATACCACCGTCGATCTCTTTGGGCTTTCTGCACCTGTCCTCTGTCCTCGTAGCACTGTATACACCTCATTTCGCAACAATAAAATTAAAGGTCACCTTTTTTAGTACTCGAGCAAATCGATAATTTCACTTGGGTAGAAATTAAAGTTCATAATAGATCCAGCATCAAAATTCACATCGCGTGATATCATTATTGAATAGGGGAAAATTGTATTTTTCTGAATCCAAATAAAATGAGCAATTTTTATAGGTCAAGAAACGGTCTTATCATAGGCATACATGCGTAGGACAATCCTAACTAATTTTAATTGGTTGTCCAAAAGATTATTTGAAATTTAATTAAAAACTATTTTTATATTGATCCCGATCATGAATATAATGGTAGACATGCAATCACGAGAAAACCCATGTCAAGAAGATAATGTGAAATTTATTTATTTATTTATTTATTTTATATATAATTTAATAAAATTTAGTGGAGAATTTTATTTAAGTCCTTTAGGATAAAAACTATTTATAATTGAATCTTCATCTTAAAATTTATTATTTAGCGTTTTTTTTTATATTCTTTTTTATTTATAGAAAGAATATCGATTTCCTCAAATCATAGTTCTCCCAAGTACTAACATACAAATCACATAGAGGTACCTCTATATATATATATATCCAAGACGTTGACATTGACAAAATATATTGGCATAAAAAATATATTGAGCAATTCCAAATTTTGAATAGTGCTAAATCATAAAAGAAAAAAAGACTTATTTTGTAGGTGTAGGGACACGATTTTAACGACCCAAGAATGACGTTGAGCTCGTATGTAAAGGGCCCTAACAATATGATTTGTAGAGAGTGAGCTTGAAAGGCAGGACCTTGGGCACAGGTGAGCGGTTTAGTCGTAGTTTTTATGGGAGCTTATATATGGACGGACTTGGCTTGACTAGCTAAGCCCTCCATTAGTGCGGGTTGTAGGACTTAAGTCCTCGGACAGCGTCCGAGGAGTCTTGTATCTTTCCTTTTCTCCCTTTTGCAGGGATTTCCCTCCTCCTGGGCCGAAGGCCTCTTTCTCCTTCGCTTTCTTTCCCTTTTATACTAGTGTTCACTTCCCCTTTTAGTGTCCACGTGTAAGTTTTTACTTTTTGGGGTGCAGACCTGTCCTGTCAATCCATACCTAGAGTGGTTGGGGGTCGTTGGAAAAGTTAAGTGGCATGGTTTGGAGCATGGGCTTGTCAGATGCTGGATTCTGTATTACGGTGTTGGCAGCTTTCTCTTTTGTCCTGCCCCTGTACCGAGTTTGTCCTTTTCTTCGGGCACTTTGTGAGGTGCTGAGCATAAGATTGTCCTCGGCCATATCCTTGTGCCTTTTTTGAGCCTTCATTATGCGTCCTCGGCAATAGCTCTCCTTGGCTCAGGCCCTGGGCCCTAACGTAGAGTGGGCCTGGGCCACGAATTCTCTGGCCTCATAATAGCCCCTAAAAATCCTGCTGCCCAACTTTTAGTTGGGGAGGAGGGTTTTGGTGATGTTGGGCCCACATCATGGCCTGCTCAAATTCTGTACTTTACTGATGTTTGCGTTTTTCCATTTGAGTGTGAGACGTGCCGAACTGAGAGGCCTCCCTTTAGTTTTTACTCACGCGGTGTCCTTTGACGTTTCAGTGTTAGAAGCGCGCCTTCACGAGGATCTTCAAATCTTACGGTTGCAGATGATGTTGGAAATTGATCCAAAACCATCTTGTCTGTAGCGTTCCTTGGAAACCCGCATAAATTAAATGCCACCATCTTGCCCTCTCTATAAGTAGGATAGGAGGTTATTCCCCTTGCACATAACCCTTCGGCTCCCTTCAAAATCATACTCCTTCAGCCACAATCACAGTCTCCATATCCAGTGTTATCCACCCTTAGTACAATATGTTTAAGGCACGGGTAGAGGCGAAGGGACTACATCCGCCATAGAGGCACCGGACCCCTCTGAAACTCAAGGTGGTGCGGTCTGGACAGGGGAGGCACAGACTCAAGATGATCTTTCATCTTGATAAGGTGGGGATGGTATCTCTACCTCTTTCAGTTAAAATCCGAAGCAGGTACTGGTCGCATCAGATTCTTGATGCGTCAGAAGTAAGGTTTTCCGCCATCAGTGCCGTCTGCTCTATCGTAGGCGTGGTTAACATGGAGGCTCATCAACTTCCGGCTCCCTGCACCTTTTCTTCAACGGTGCTAGCCTCAAGTTGAGCTCTCTGCACCTTTTCTTCAACGGTGCTAGCCTCAAGTTGAGCTCTCTGCACCTTTTCTTCAACGGTGCTAGCCCCAAGTTGGGTTCTTTTGCTGCCTGAGTTGTAGGCATGTAAAAGTATTGAGGAATGGTCTCCTTGGATAACATTTTGGAACAGCAGCATCCCTCTTCTCTGCACCTCTTCTTCGGCTTTTTCTTCATTCCCTTGTATCTTTTCTTTTCGCTTATGTAGTTAGTTTTTAGTATAAGCTTATTCAAGCTCTTTCATTGTACGTTGTACTATTTCTTTTTCCTAATAAAAGATGAATTCGTTCCTTCTAAATACTTTTCTTTTCTGCGGCAATTACTTTGTGAATGGGTATGCTACATGTGTATTTTCCTCTAATGACACTTAGAGCAGGAAACCTTGAAACAGAATCTTACTAATTTGAACTTATCGACATTATCAAGTATAATAATGCTAACTTCCAATAGATTAAACTCATGAAACTAACCGAGATAACAGCTGAGTGCTCCGTCATGCATGCGAGGCGACCGTCCGAGAGCGATAAACTCTAAATAAACCATCCGAGAGGGTTACCGAGCAATGAAGGGCTTTGGCCGTGTTTTTGATAATACCTGACCCTATAACAGTCGCATCAGTTCTCTTGCTATTGAGGATCCAAGGGTAGACTCGGGATTCCATTCAGTCTAGGGGTTAACCCAACTATCGATGGGTAACTCCTCTCCGGGGTAGATTTTAAAGGCCATATAATGTCCAGGTTGTGTCCAAACCCAGTAGTTTTTCTTCTAAGTCGTTGGTTTCCCCAGAGGCTCGAGTCTAAGGACCATACAAGGCCTTGGTTCTGTCCAAAACTTGTAGTTTTTCTTCTAAGTAGTTGGTTTCCCCAGAGGCTTGAGTCCGAGGACCATACAAGGCCTAGGTTCTGTTCAAAACTTGTAGTTTTTCTTCTAAGTAGTTGGTTTCCCCAGAGGCTTGAGTCCGAGGACCATACAAGGCCTTGGTTCTGTCCAAAACTTGTAGTTTTTCTTCTAAGTAGTTGGTTTCCCCAGAGGCTTGAGTCCGAGGACCATACAAGGCCTTGGTTCTGTCCAAAACTTGTAGTTTTTCTTCTAAGTAGTTGGTTTCCCTAGAGGCTTGAGTCCGAGGACCATACAAGACCTTGGTTCTGTCCAAAACTTGTAATTTTTCTTCGAAGTAGTTGGTTTCCCCAGAGGCTTGAGTCCGAGGATCATACAAGGCCTTGGTTCTGTCCGAAACTTGTAGTTATTCTTCTAAGTAGTTGGTTTCCCCAGAGGCTTGAGTCCGAGGATCATACAAGGCCTAGGTTCTGTCCAAAACTTGTAGTTTTTCTTCTAAGTAGTTGGTTTCCCCAGAGGCTTGAGTCCGAGGACCATACAAGGCCTTGGTTCTGTCCAAAACTTGTAGTTTTTCTTCTAAGTAGTTGGTTTCTCCAGAGGCTTGAGTCCGAGGACCATACAAGACCTTGGTTCTGTCCAAAACTTGTAGTTTTTCTTCTAAGTAGTTGGTTTCCCCAGAGGCTTCAGTCTGAGGGCCATATAAGGCCTTGGTTCTGTCCAAAACTTGTAGTTGTTTATTTATTTATTTATTTTTCGAAGGTTAGCCCCTCGACCAAGATGGGGGGAGTTAGCTTGATGTTAGAAGCCCTTAGAATTGCCTGTGCCATTGGCACTGCGAGGCATAGCCCCAAGCGGAGATTTATGTCGGAGCAACAACAGCATGTCGTTGGGAATAGAGGAACCTTCGCAGACCTTTACTTGATAGAGGCTCAACTCCACCGCCACCTGTGCCAACGCGCAAGCCTTCCCACAGACGGCGCCAATTCTAGGGACATGATTTTAACGACCCAAGAATGACGTTGGGCTCGTATGTAAAGGGCCCTAACAATATGATTTGTAGAAAGTGGGCTTGAAAGGCAGGACCTTGGGCACAGGTGAGCGGTTAAGTCATAGTTTTTATGGGAGCTTATATATGGACGGACTTGGCTTGACTAGCTAAGCCCTCCATTAGTGCGGGTTGTAGGACTTAAGTCCTTGGACAGCGTCCGAGGAGCCTTGTATCCTTCCTTTTCTCCATTTTGCAGGGATTTCCCTCCTCCTGGGCCGGAGGCCTCTTTCTCCTTCGCTTTCTTTCCCTTTTATACTAGTGTTCACTTCCCCTTTTAGTGTCCACGTGTAAGTTTTTACTTTTTGGGGTGCAGACCTGTCCTGTCAATCCATACTTAGAGTGGTTGGGGGTCGTTGGAAAAGTTAAGTGGCATGGTTTGGAGCATGGGCTTGTTAGATGCTGGATTCTCTATTACGGTGTTGGCAGCTTTCTCCTTTGTCTTATTCCTGTACTGAGTTTGTCCTTTTCTTCGGGCACTTTGTGAGGTGCTGAGCATAAGATTGTCCTCGGCCATATCCTTGTGCCTTTTTTGAGCCTTCATTATGCGTTCTCGGCAATAACTCTCCTCGGCTCAGGCTCTGGGCCCTAATGTAGAGTGGGTCTGGGCCACGAATTCTCTGGCTCCACAGTAGGTATAAGTGAGACACGTATAATGCAATACTAAATTATTTCTCTACTAATGTACTGTGTTTAGTAAACTCATTCACATTGATTAAATATCTTAAATCTAAAAGTTATGTGATGTTATATCATTCAATATAAAATTTTAAATGACATGATATTTTGTTTAACGCTGCGTAACCTAAATTAAACGTCATTCTTAAGATGTTGGAACTATGTGTATGAGATAGTAATTGGTGTATATATAATAAATTATGGAGATAATTACATATTAAGCATGTGTTTAGCAAAATTGAAAAAGTCAGTTTATTTTACTATTCAACTTATTTTTGCTACTGTTCATGGGCTTCATTACACTTTTTGGTACTATTCATGGGTCTCACTGTACTATTTCAGCTAACTTTTGCTTTTATTTATAGTACATTCAGTAAAAAAATTTCAGTTTCAGTAAAATAAGCGGATCCCAAATAGACCCTAACTTGTGAGTAAATATATATTTGTAGAGTATGAAATTATTTTCAAGATAAATTTGGAAGTTTCATCTAAATTTTCATAGTATAGTATTAAACTATAACAATTTGAATATTTAATATTTTATAATAACAAAAATTTACATAAATTGCACTTTGTACTCTGTTTTTTTGCACTTTGTACTCTGTATTTTTACACTTTGTACTTATTTAACTACTAAAGCATCTTTCCATTGGTAAGTAGAATTTTGACTTTGAAAAAATAGGGTTTATACGATGAAGATGATATCTTTATGGGATTTCATGCATTATAATTTAACATAGTTTTCAAATGAATGACTTTTTATTTTTCACATTGGTCACATACATTCAAATCCACACACGTGTTAAGTTAACATGCATGTGTGTTAATAGTGTGTCAAACATATATAAATTTTACAAAATTCTAACTATCACTTACAGAATCTATCTTCAGCCTCTCTCTCTTCTGCACACAATAGACGTGTGAGTAAAATATCAAGGATTTGACCATAGCTTATACCAATAATTAATTGGTATTTTGAACTAATAATAAAAAATAATCATAAAGCGAGTATTATAGTTTGAAATATTATAAAAAAATAAAATAAAAAAATAAAACAGAGAAAAAAGAAAGAAGAAAGATATATGCGAAATATCCATACGAAGCAATGCACAGTTGAGGTTGGAGTGGAGTTCCGTCGAAGGGAGGTGGAGCCTGTTGCTGTATTTCGAGCACTAGGTGCCACCTCTCTTGCAACAGGAATTCCACTGTGACCTCATTTCTCTTTTCCAGCTCCATTGAATCATCATCTTTCATTCTTTATGACACACTTAGAAGAAATTGAAGGGTTCATGTCACAGAAGGATGGCTCTAGCCGAGACCCAGCCAATGCCATCTCTCCTATGACAGGAATCTCTCAATTCCTTTCCTCTCATACTTATAGGTCAAAATTAAGCTGAGGCTCTTTCTCTGTATCTTCATGGAATAGCACAATGAATTTACTCATACAATACAATGAAGTTGCTCATGTATTTTAGGAGCTTTTTCAGTCAATGGATTGAATGGGGAACGGTCATATAAACATGGTCAATGTTCAAAGTTTTAATATTCCTCCTTCAAATATGAATTTTTCTGGTAAATAAGTTTGCGTTGGAGAGTAGTTGATAAGGAAAAGACAGGACAATTTCGATCCTTTCATCAGTTTAGCCGTGAGCTTCTCTTTAATCAGGACAACTGTCCTAGTCTCTTGAGTCCTTAAAAATAACCTTCTCTCTACCATATAGTCTTTCTATTTATATATTTATTTATTATATATGGACAGAATCATCACTTTTAAGGTGGTCAATTTGAATGAAGACGATATAAATACATACTTAAGTCTTATCCAAATAATTATTTAGAATTACTTAATTAGATTTGTTAAATATTATTAGAAAACTGAAGAAAAAAAAATTGAATATATTCCAAATTTGTAACAAATATGTTTTTAATATATACATATTTAGAATTTTTAAAATATATATCAATTCACAAGTATAAAAAATTGTGAGGCCAGAGAATTCGTGGCCCAGGCCCACTCTACGTTAGGGCCCAGGGCCTGAGTCGAGGAGAGCTATTGCCGAGAACGCATAATGAAGGCTCAAAAAAGGCACAAGGATATGGCCGAGGACAATCTTATGCTCAGCACCTCACAAAGTGCCCGAAGAAAAGGACAAACTCGGTACAAGGGCAGGACAAGGGAGAAAGCTGCCAACACCGTAATACAGAATCCAGCATCTGACAAGCCCATGCTCCAAACCATGCCACTTAATTTTTCCAATGACCCCCAACCACTCTAGGTATGGATTGACAGGACAGGTCTGCATTCCAAAAAGTAAAAACTTACACGTGGACACTAAAAGGGGAAGTGAACACTAGTATAAAAGGGAAAGAAAGCGAAGGAGAAAGAGGCCTCCGGCCTAGGAGGAGGGAAATCCCTGCAAAAGGGAGAAAAGGAAGGATACAAGGCTCCTCGGACGCTGTCCGAGGACTTAAGTCCTACAACCCGCACTAATGGAGGGCTTAGCTAGTCAAGCCAAGTCCGTCCATATATAAGCTTCCATAAAAACTACGACTAAACCGCTCACCTGTGCCCAAGGTCCTGCCTTTCAAGCCCACTCTCTACAAATCATATTGTTAGGGCCCTTTACATACGAGCCCAACGTCATTCTTGGGTCGTTAAAATCGTGTCCCTACAATTGGCGCCGTCTGTGGGGAGGCTTACGCGTTGGCACAGGTGGCGGTGGAGTTGAGCCTCTATTAAGCAAAGGTCTGTGAAGGTTCCTCCATTCCCAACGACATGCTATTGTTGCTCCGACATAAATCTCCGCTAAGGGCTATGCCTCGCAGTGCCAATGGCACAGGCAATTCTAGGGGCTTCTAACATCAAGCTAACTCCCTCCACCTTGGTCGAGGGGCTAACCTTCGAAAAATAAATAAATAAATAAACAACTACAAGTTTTGGACAGAACCAAGGCCTTATATGGTCATCGGACTCAAGCCTCTAGGGAAACCAATTACTTAGAAGAAAAACTACAAGTTTTGGACAGAACCAAGACCTTGTATGGTCCTCGGACTCAAGTCTCTGGGGAAACCAACTACTTAGAAGAAAAACTACAAGTTTTGGACAGAACCAAGGCCTTGTATAGTCCTCGGACTCAAGCCTCTGGGGAAACCAACTACTTAGAAGAAAAACTACAAGTTTTGGACAGAACCTAGGCCTTGTATGGTCCTCGGACTCAAGCCTCTGGGGAAACCAACTACTTAGAAGAAAAACTACAAGTTTTGGACAGAACCAAGGCCTTGTATGGTCCTCGGACTCAAGCCTCTGGAGAAACCAACTACTTAGAAGAAAAACTACAAGTTTTGGACAGAACCAAGGCCTTGTATGGTCCTTGGACTCAAGCCTCTGGGGAAACCAACTACTTAAAAGAAAAACTACAAGTTTTGGACAGAACCTAGGCCTTGTATGGTCTTTGGACTCAAGCCTCTGGGGAAACCAACTACTTAGAAGAAAAACTACAAGTTTTGGACAGAACCAAGGCCTTGTATAGTCCTCGGACTCAAGCCTCTGGGGAAACCAATTACTTAGAAGAAAAACTACAAGTTTTGGACAGAACTAAGGCCTTGTATGGTCCTCGGACTCAAGCCTCTGGGGAAACCAACTACTTAGAAGAAAAACTACAAGTTTTGGACAGAACCAAGGCCTTGTATGGTCCTCGGACTCAAGCCTCTGGGGAAACCAACGACTTAGAAGAAAAACTACCGGGTTTGGACACAACCTGGACATTATATGGCCTTTAAAATCTACCCCGGAGAGGAGTTACCCATCGATAGTTGGGTTAACCCCTAGACTGAATGGAATCCCCAGTCTACTCTCGGATCCTCAATACCAAGAGAACTGATGCGACTGTTATAGGGTCAGGTATTATCAAAAACACGACCAAAGCCCTTCACTGCTCGGCAACCCTTTCGGATGGTTTATTTAGAGTTTATCTCTCTCGGACGGTCGCCTCGCATGCATTACGGAGCACTCAGTTCTTATCTCGGTTAGTTTCATGAGTTTAATCTATTGGAAGTTAGCATTATTATACTTGATAATGTCGATAAGTTCAAATTAGTAGGATTCTGTTTCAAGGTTTCCTGCTCTAAGTGTCATTAGAGGAAAATACACATGTAGCATACCCATTCACAAAGTAATTGCCGCAGAAAAGAAAAGTATTTAGAAGGAAGGAATTCATCTTTTATTAGGAAAAAGAAATAGTACAACGTACAATGAAAGAGCTTGAATAAGCTTATACTAAAAACTAACTACATAAGCGAAAAGAAAAGATACAGGGGAATAAAGAAAAAGCCGAAGAAGAGGTGCAGAGAAGAGGGATGCTGCCGTTCTAAAATGTTATCCAAGGAGACCATTCCTTAATACTTTTACATGCCTACAACTCAGGCAGCAAAAGAACCCAACTTGGGGCTAGCACCGTTGAAGAAAAGGTGCAAGGAGCCCAACTTGAGGCTAGCACCGTTGAAGAAAAGGTGCAGGGAGCCGGAAATTGATGAGCCTCCATGTTAACCACGCCTGCGATAGAGCAGACGGTGCTGATGGCGGAAAACCTTACTTCTGACGCATCAAGAATTTAATGCAACCAGTACCTGCTTCGGATTTTGACTGAAAGAGGTAGAGATACCATCCCCACCTTATCAAGATGAAAGATCATCTTGAGTCTGTGCCTCCCCTGTCCAGACCGCACCACCTTGAGTTTCGGAGGGGTCCGGTGCCTCTGTGGCGGATGTAGTCCCTTTGCCTCTACCCGTGCCTCAAACATATTGCACTAAGGGTGGATAGCACTGGATATGGAGACTGTGATTGTGGCTGAAGGAGTATGATTTTGAAGGGAGCCGAAGGGTTATGTGCAAGGGGAATAACCTTCTATCCTACTTATAGAGAGGGCAAGATGGTGGCATTTAATTTATGCGGGTTTCCAAGGAACGCTACGGACAAGATGGTTTTGGATCAATTTCCAACATCATCTGCAATCGTAAGATTTGAAGATCCTTGTGAAGGCGCGCCTCGAACACTGAAAAGTCAGAGGACATCGCGTGAGTAAAAACTAAAGGGAGGCCTTTCAGTTCGGCACGTCTCACACGCAAATGGAAAAACACAAACATCAGTAAAGTACAGAATTTGAACAGGCCATGATGTGGGCCCAACATCACCAAAACCCTCCTCCTCAACTAAAAGTTGGGCAGCAGGATTTTGAGAGACTATTGTGGGGCCAGAGAATTTGTGGCCCATGCCCACTCTACATTAGGGCCTAGGGCCTGAGCCGAGGAGAGCTATTGCCGAGGACGCATAATGAAGGCTCAAAAAAGGCACAAGGATATGGCCGAGGACAATCTTATGCTCAGCACCTCACAAAGTGCCCGAAGAAAAGGACAAACTCGGTACAGGGGCAGGACAAGGGAGAAAGCTGCCAACACCGTAATACAGAATCCAGCATCTGACAAGCCCATGCTCCAAACCATGCCACTTAACTTTTCCGACGACCCCCAACCACTTTAGGTATGGATTGACAGGACAGGTCTGCACCCCAAAAAGTAAAAACTTACACGTGGACATTAAAAGGGGAAGTGAACACTAGTATAAAAGAGAAAGAAAGTGAAGGAGAAAGAGGCCTCTGGCCCAGGAGGAGGGAAATCCCTGCAAAAGGGAGAAAAGGAAGGATACAAGGCTCCTCGGACGCTGTCCGAGGACTTAAGTCCTACAACCCGCGCTAATGGAGGGCTTAGCTAGTCAAGCCAAGTCCGTCCATATATAAGCTCCCATAAAAACTACGACTAAACCGCTCACCTGTGCCCAAGGTCCTGCCTTTCAAGCCCACTCTCTACAAATCATATTGTTAGGGCCCTTTATATACGAGCCCAACGTCATTCTTGGGTCGTTAAAATCGTGTCCCTACAAAAATTATAGAGTTATTACAAATTTTACTACCAAAAATCCTACTAGATTGATATGACAATGATATGTTTGGTATCACATAAACACAATAATAAATGAATGTTTAAGTGTTTTTTTTTTTTTTTTTGGTGATACGTTAATTTGTAAAGTTTATATAATAAAATATGTAGTATTTCTAACATAACTGTAATGGTACATGCTTTGCATGGAATCCTAATTTTTAATATAAATAATAATTTTACTAACTCTATTATTTAATAAATCATAGTGATTTTGTAAAGTTTATGTAGTAAAATATGTAGTATTTCTAACATGACTGTAATGGTACATGCTTTGCATGGAATCCTAATTTTTAATATAAATAATATTTTTACTAACTCTATTATTTAACAAATCATTGCAATTAGATTCTTTTTTAATAATTAGATAAATTTTCAATTCACTTTATTATCATTTATGAGTAGGTAAATTGAAGTTCAAGTAATATTTAGTGGTAATAACACCTTTTATGATACTCATATTTGTGATTTGAACCCAATGCCTCCCTCCCTCACTATCCAATATGTATTTATCTCAAAAAAGCAGACAAAATCAATTTGATTTTTTTTTTTTTTTCATTTTGGATTTAGCTCTCATTTTTTATAATTGTTCAATGTGCACCACACAAAAAGGATAGTTGTTGTAGGTAAGGTTGTCAAGTATAGTATCTACTAAATCGAAGCATGAAGATGTTCTTCCTATGCGTATGTAATTATGTATTAGAAATTTGTCATGCAGCATACAATATATGTACGTGTATCGTATGAATCATATATCGAATTTATATATCAATATGTATAGGCCCATACGTATGAATTTATTTTAGGCCTATGCAAATTTATTTAATTTGGCAAGATATATTATCAACTAAAAAAGGGAAAGTTAACTAATAAGAGAATTGATTTTAGAAATATTTTTAAAAACTTTTAATAATAAAGTAAAAAAGTAATTAATTTTTTGACAATTTTTTATATTTCTCATAAAAGCAGTATCGAAACTTTCTTAAAATAATTATTAATAATACCTTAAGTACCTACTAACTGGGAAAAAAAAATTAAAACAATATCCTATTAGTTGGTTTCTTGAGAGTATAGGCTTATCAAGGAAGTTCACATTCTCTTCTGATTTTTTTAATAAACTTTTTGGCTTCTTTTTGTCCCATCCATCCCTATTGTTTAAATTAAAAGAAGGATAATTTATTTATTTATTATTTTTTTAAGTTGGGGGCAACCACGTTTCCGCTTTTCAATAAAAGTTTCTCTTTCAATATTAAATAATGATAATAATAATAATAATAATAATAATAATAAAAGAAAAGAAAAGACTCAAAAGAGGTGTCCAAAGCAAAGGCAATCCTCTTTATGCGACAACCAGGTTTTTAATCTTTTGAATACAAAGCATTGTTGTCCCTCTATACAACCACTCTGAAGTCTGAACTATAGATTACAAAAACCAAAGCAGCGAAGAAGAGCTCAAAGAAACAACGATCTATATATATAATTAAAAGGATTGCTCAAGTACACCTTACAAGTTGAATTCAAGGGAGGGGGAACCCAGTTGTTGGAATAAATTAACATGGTTGTAACAAGTAAGACAAACAACTCTATGTACCCAATTGTTGCCTAGAATGAAGCAAGGTTTTCAGACCCGGACCGTTCATTGAACCGTAAAAGGAAGAGGTTCAAGATTTTTAAGATCGAACCGAGGTCGAACCGTGGTCGAACCGTGATGATGTCATAATTAATTTAATAATTATTTTAAATATATATAAAACATTAAATTAATAAAAAAATAGAAAAATTGACTAAAATAGTCCAAAACAAGCATAAATAGTATTTTTTATAACATAACTTTCATAATACAAATAAAAATTATTAAATTCTAAAAAAACATAAATAGCTATTGAGTTTTTAAATTATTTTTAAGTCATGACAAAGCATACTTTAGCACCCAATAATTTTTATTTTATGAAACCCAATAAAATAGTTAAGAGGTAAATTAGTTTATTTACTCATGACCAAGCCCATTTGACCGTGGATATTTTTTTTTTTATGCCCATTTGAATAGTCACTGTTCACCATTTATCAAGAATTAAGAAAAAAAATATCAAAAGTTAGATTTGACTCCATGCATTTATGTTAAAGTTAAATAAATAACAAAACCCAAGGAGAAGTGCTTGACAGCAGGCAAGCATTATATTGTGGCAGCAAATAACTAAAGCACGCAGCAAATAACTGAAGCACGCAGCAACAAAGAAGTCTCCGGATGCAGTGAAAAAGTCTACAACATTTTTAGCAATATTTTCACAATAAAATTTATATAAAAAATTATTACTAATTTCAATTTAAATTCACCATTAAAATTATTTTTTTACTTACCAATATTAACTAATAACAACCTATTATTTAATATTTATTGTAAAATATTGTGAAAATATTATAGTACAATTTAATTGTGATTTTTTATTCTTTTTACTTTCTTTCCGTCCATACGTTTCTTTTCCTTTTTTTTTTTTTTTTTTTTTCTCTTGTTTTTTTTCATCCACACACGTATCCCCATCCCCACTGACCCACTCCTCTCAAGTCTCATCATAGTTTTATTTTTCTAGACTCTTCCTCTACTGTCCACAGCGTCTTCTCTGTTTTATTTTTCTTTCTTCATCTCTAGCTCTCTCTGTCTCATCCTCTTCTCTTATACTCTCACCGTGTCACACACACATTACCGGGGGAGAACAAAGCCGGAATTTAAAGCTTGATTCGCCCAAGAGAAGAGTTTTTGAAGAGAGGGAGCTGCGTGATGTACTCTGAAGAGAGAAGAAAAAGAAACATGAAGACATGTTGTTTTTTTTCTGGAGATGGCTGTGGCAGTGTTTATGAAAACATGATGTACTTCCAGCAGTTGTGTTTTTTTTCTTCTGTTTTTCTGTGTGTGTGTTTTTATTTTTAAGCTGCAGATTCAAAGGGAAGCAGGAACCGTGAGAAACGGTTCGATAACGGTTCTGAGAACCGTGAGGTCCGACCGCGGTTCACACGGGTCCTTGCTTTTGTCCTCTAGAACGGTTTTTGATGCTAAAAGAACCGCAAAACTGAACGGTTCGAGGTTTTTCCGGTCGGACCGTACGGTCCGGTCCGGGTTTCATAACCTTGGAATGAAGATATCTTCATGTTGTACTCGATCACCAATAAAGAATATGCACCCCAGTGGGTAGATGGTGTATTCTAATTGTCTCTTGCTTCAACGCTGCACTGGATGGGAAAGTTTTGAATACCATCGTCTCTTTAGGCTTTCTGCACCTGTCCTCGTAGCATTGTACACACCTCATTTCGCAACCATTAATTAAAGGTCACTTTTTTAGTACTCTTAACAGCAAATTGATAATTACCACCGGGCCTTGCGCCTAAGTGGTACCCGGGCCTTGTAGCCTTGTTAAGCTCGGGGGTTCGATCCCCCTTAAAAACAAATTATCAAGCAAAAAAAAAAAAAAAAAAAAAAAACAGCAAATTGATAATTTCATATGGGCAGAAAAATTCATAATTGATCTAGCATCAAAATTCACATCACATGAGATCATTATTGAATAGGGGAAAATGGTATTTTTCGGAGTCCAAACTCCAAATCAGTGTCTTGACTCTTGACCAAGTTAAATAAAATGAGCAATTTTTATTGGTCAAGAAGTGGTCTTATCATTGGCATGCAATCACGAGAAAGCCCAAGAAGATAATGTGAATTTAAATTTTTTTTTAATATATAACTTAATAAAATTTAGTGGAGAATTTTATTTAAGCCCGTTAGAATAAATTCCTGGAGGTTTTTTTTTTTTAAAGAAAGAATCTCGATCTTCTCAAATCGTAATTCTCCCGAGTACCAACATACAGATCGCATAGAAGTACCTATATATATCCGAGACATTGACGTTGACAAAATAAATTGGCATAAAAAATATATTGAGCAATTCCAATACTGATAAATCATAAAAGAAAAGAGATAGTTTTATTTTGTAGGTATAAGTGAGACATATATAATGATAGTTTTATTTTGTAGGTATAAGTGAGACATATATAATGCAAACACTAAATTATTTCTCTACTAATGTACTATGTTTAATAAATCAATTTACGGTGATTAAATATCATAAATATTCTAAAGGTTATGTGATACTATATCATATAAAATAAAATTTTAAATGACATGATATTTTGTTTAACGCTGTAAAATTGAAAATAAACATTAGTTTTAAGATATTAGAATTATGTATATATATTTGACCAAAAAAAAAAAAAAAGAATTATGTATATATCAAAGAGAAAGAGAGAAAGACTATTAACAAAACTTGGAAGTTTCATCTATATTTTCATAGTATAGTTTTAAATTATAACAATTTAAACATTTAGGATTTTATAATAACCAAAATAACATAAATGTACATAAATTGCACTCTACATATTTAACTACTAAAAGATCTTTCCATTGGTAAGTAGAATTTTGACTTTGAAAATAAAAACAAGGGTTTATATGATGAAGATAATACCTTTATACCTTTATGCATGGGTTTTCATGCATTGTAATTTAACATAGTTTTCAATTGAACAACTTTTTAACATAAATTTCAAATGAATAGCTATTTATTTTTCAAATCAGTCACATACATTCAGATACACGTGTTAAAATGCATGAATGTTAATAATGGGTCATACATAAACTTTGCACCGTTAAATGAAATATTGATGGCCCCTTACACAATCTATTTAAGCATATCATTCTTGTACATAATAAAATAAGATATTTGAGATTTGAACTCAACCTACATTAACAATTAGTTAGTGTTTTGGCCAAATAAATAAAGAGTAATTATCTTTGGGCAAATACTATAAGTTAAAATACTGTCTTATTTAATATTTATCAATAAATAAACATGCGAAATTTCCATACTAAGCAAGGCACAGTCACTTCCTCAAAAAAGAAAAAAAGAAAAAAAGAAAAAAGCAAGGCACAGTCAAAGGTTGGAATGGAGCTTCCGTCGTAAGGAGGTGGAGCCTGTTGCAGTATTTCGAGCACTAGGCACCACCTCTCTTGCGACAGGAAGTTCCACTACGACCTCATTTCTCTTTCCCGGATCAATTGAATCATCATCTTTCATTCTTTGTGACACACTTAGAAGAAATTGAAGGGTTTCATGTCACAGAAGGATGGCTCTAGCTGATACTGCGCATACATAATATATAACCCAGCCAGTGTCATCTCTTCAATGACAGGAATCTCTTCCTTAGCTTGCTCTTTTTCTTGCCTCTCAATACTTATAGGCCAAAATTTAGCTGGGCTCTTTCTCTGTATCTTCATGGAAGAACACAATGAAATTACTCACACAATACAATGAAGTTGCTCACAATTTTAGGGTCTTTTTCCGTAATAAATTGAATGGGGAACGGTCATATAAACATGGTTAATGTTCAAAGTTTTAATATTCTTACTTCAAATATGAAACTTACTGGTAATTAAGTTTGCATTGGAGAGTAGTTGATTAGGAAAATACTGCTCAACTAAGTTAAACTGAAAGAATTGAAGTTGACTCAACTTCGATTCTTTCAGTTTAACCGTTACCTTCGTTATGCTGGCATTTGAAGTCATCCTAATTAATCTTTCTATTTTTTGAATATAGTTCTTTCATGATCATTGGGTGCAGATCAGTTTACTTTTTCTTTTCTTTTTTAATGATCAAAAACAAATATTAATCCTCGGTGCCAATCAAGAAAGAAATATAACATAGCTTATTGCGGTAGGACTACTAGGAAAATATATGTTTTCTAACTTTTTGACGAAGTATCATATCATTAATTTCTAACTTCTAAGAACTTAATAAAAGTACATTTTCTCAAAAATAAAAGTACATGCCTCGCATGGAGTCTTAATTTTTAATATAAAATAATAATTTGAATAACTCTGAGTTTGTGATGGTTATCAACATATTTTGTGATGCATCATGTTTGTGGTTTGAACTTTGAACCCAACTTTTCTTCTTCTGCTATATAAGCACTTATCTCAAAACAGTGGGAAACGTTAATTTGATCTTTTTTATTTTTTGTTTTCATTTTGGATTTAGCTGTTACAATTATAATGGTTCAATACGTATTAAATTGGAGCAAAAAGATATTTATCTTGTTAACATATTAGAGAATTATCATGTAGCATATGATGTACATGTGTTTATCATATGAATCATCATATGAACCATATCACCTTGTAATAAGTAGTATAGATGTATATTGTATAGCAGTATAGGCCCACACATATATAGACTTGTGAATTTAATTTAGGCCTGCGCAAATTTATTAGAATTAGCCAAAGATACATTAGGGATATATTTTTATGTAATTGGCATATCTTTTGACAAAATGCACTTTACTTGTATTTGGGTAAATTTAAATAGGTTCAAGATGATCATTACAAGTGATTAAATTAAAGATATGAAGATTACTCAAGAACTTCTCAAGAAAAGTGTAATCTGCAGGTCTCGATACCTCCTCGATAGAAGCTCAATCTGTTGAGATTCATTAAAGCTCGATAGATGTCTCGATCGATCGAGCTTACGGGTTTTCAGATTATAGCCAGTAACGATTTTACTTTAAAAGGCTATTTGTTTATGGGTTTGTATAATCCTTATTGGACTAGGAAAGCCCAAAGTTTGTGTAAACTTATTTGGAATAGGAGAGTCCATTAAGCTCCTATTTAAAAGGAGGTGGAAAAAGAAAAACCTAACCCTAGAGAGTTTCATAAAGTTTTCTTTTTGAAACCCTAACCTCCTTCTACTAAAGAAAGAGTTCTTACTATGTTTCTTATACGCCTTTGGATTCTGTAACCAAGTAAAGTCTCTTGCACCAACATTGAAGATCTTATTGGTGTTTCTATGTGAAACTGCTGTAAATCAATTACAACAATCAAAGGGTTGCTGTGGAATTAGTCACATACTTGGATTTGTGCAAAGGAGTAAGCCGCGTACTAGGATCCGCGCATCAAATTGGTTAGTCATGTATTGGGAGCCGTGCATTGAAAATAAGAAATTTTCATTACAGAACAAGTCTAATTTGATATTGGGATAAGGGTTCAACTGTAGGTTGGTATAAAGTACTGAGATTCCTTTACTTGTAACCGCTTGTTGTGATGATAGTAGAATTTCGGGAGTGGTAACCTGAAAATCACCCGGTGGGATTTTTGCCGTTAGATTTTTCCCATTCGTAAACAAATCACCGTGTCAAATTTATTTACTGCTGCATGCTTAGATTATTGGTGATTTGTTTGTGCTACCACGCGTTTGTATGTTAATTTAATTAATTAATAAACTTAGTTAATTGATCAATTAATTAATCATAAGGGGTCAATTCGTTTTTTTGGCCTATCACTTAGCTTATTAGTTAGTTTCTTGAGAGTATGAGCTTACAAATTACAATGTCCACTATTTTTCAATGAACTCTAGGCTTCTTTCTATCCATTCCTTCTATTCGTTTCTCTTATCTCCTTTCGTTTTAACGGTACATATGAATCATATATAAGACCACAATATGACAACAAAAATATCATTTATTTTTTAAAGACAAAAACATCACTTGTAAGCTTCCTCAGTTTGTTGTTATGGCTGGTCCAACTTTGAGTAATATATACGGTGCAGATTGGGAGAACAGACTAGAGGTATTGGTGTGACAGCAATTTATGCCTATAATTAAAAAAATATTGTGTAAATATGCGTCTGTTTATTTGGGCTTTTATTCATGGTTTTGTTTTCATTTTTCTCCGATCAGGCAAAAGAGATTCCTATGTTTTTCTCTCTCTCCATCACGCTGCCGTTTCTCTCTCTCTATCACGCTGCTTCAGTACTGTTCTTCGCCAGTACGCTTCTTGGCCGTTCTCTTTTTTTCTTTTTTGTGTGTGTGTTTGTTTGGTACTTTACTTGTTGCTTGGTGTTCTGGTGGGGAGAAAACGTGGGAAAGCAAAAATCCTAAATCTGTAATCAACTTAAACTCTGGGGCATATAAATAATATTATTTATTCTTGACCGACAACCACAACAATAACATCAAACAATTATATTTTACAATATATATATATTTTTTTTTGAGAAACTTATTTTTTTCGACTTGAAAGCCTACAAATAATTAATGGAATCATGGAAAATACAGCCCATGACCCATGAGAATGAACATTTGAAAGAATCTATGAACCTTGGAACAAAGCCCACAATTGCCCAAGCTAGCAGCCCGCTATATAAACTCCCTAGGGTGGTAATTAAAAGGACCAAGTTTCCAGCCCATGACCCAGTCAAATTGGTCCATCACCCATGTTAATAAAGGCTTAAAATTGGCTTGAGCTGGGCCCACAAGAACCCAAGAATGGCTACAACCTATGTGGCTGAAATGTTTGGGCAGCTGAAATTAATTAGGCTTGGCCTCACCATGATAACAACACTTGCTACTAAAATAGGGAGTAACTGAAGTCAAGACTCATAAAATCATAAACCATGGTCCACGTGTTCGGCTGAATCAACAAAGCCTAAATAAACTTTACAATATCAACTCCAAAGCCCATTAGCATGACACCTACTAATGCCATTTCTAAACAAATATTAAATTCCAAAGTGATTAAGGGAATTATGCATGTGCAGGAGTAGCGTTTCTGGTATTAGATTGTAACATTTTCCCGCCCTTCAAGATTATCAAAAAAGAAAACCAGCCCTTCAAAAAAAAAATAAAAAAGAGTTTGTCTGTATTAACTTTTTCCATTAGTTTTTTTTTTATAAACTTATTCGTTTATATACCACTTTCTAAAATCTCATCATTTTAGGTACAATTATAAGTATTTTTGTCAACTTTCAGCAAATAAACTTCCTAATAACAAAACCTAATCCCAAACACATTTTAGAGACCTGCATGCTTTTCTTATATATAGCTAGGTTCACTATATATTATGGTTTCAATTCACTGTAAGGGGTTATTAGTAATTTAGTTGGCGATTTCGGGTCAAACAAAATAATTACAACCTTTATCATTTCATGTCACATGGATGTTAAACTTACTCCCAAAACATTAATTCCCATGTGGTCATGGTTCATGGAAGCAATTGTTTGTACTTAGAAATCATGGTACTTCATGATCGCATTAATGGAATTGCAGTTGGAAGAAATGTGTTATTCATTAAAATAATAAAGAATTTCTTACCATCTTTGAAAATCTTATTCTGTTGGAGATTTTAGGTTCTAATGAAATTATTGCCCCAGGGTTTAAGTTGATTACAAATTTAGGATTTTTGTTGGTTATTAGAAGCTTACATGCATATTCTTAGAAAGTACAAAAAAGAAGAAGCAAAAAGGACACACTCTGAACACCTTCACACAACTCTGCAAGCACTTTCTCCATCCTCCAACTCTGCATGTTGATAGATGAACATGCTGAATTCATGCTGGCCTCTTCAAATTTTATCTCAAATTTTGGCAAATTGATACTTTTTTTTACTTGCGGTGGATAGGTTTTCTATGTCTGGTTTGATGCGCCTATCGGATATGTTTCTATTACTTCTTGCCACACTCCTGAGTGGGAGAAGTGGTGGAAGAATCCTGAAGATGTAGAGTTGTATCAGTTTATGGGCAAGGACAATGTGCCCTTCCACACTGTAAGTGTGTTTTTGTTAAAATTTTCTGATAACTCTAAGAAGAGGGCAAGATACTAACTCAAAGCACTAAGATTAGTTAGAATGTTAGATTCTGTTTTTTTGTCATATATATGCTTATCAATGTTTTTCCCCCCCAGTTGAGAAACTTAAGTTTAATTATTTTTTAAAGAAATCTTCTTACGGCCACACATCTATGTTATTCTTTTCCATTTATTATTATTATTTTTTTTTTTTTCAGTTTTTGCCTGCTAATTCTAATTTTTCTTTTTGTCTTTTTGGTTAGATATTTCCAAAAATGTCCGTAGTCTTTGCATCTTGTAAATAACATACAATTTGTTATTGCATCTTAATATTTTTAAAAGTTTACAGTAACCGTTGTATCTTTTAGATGAGGATGTTGGTTGGAAATCACACTTTGGCTGCCCATGAAACAAAATTTTTCTCTCCTAAGGTGTACTTTGCTCATGATTGTTATGTAGGAAAGCCGATTATGGAAGCTTTACAATGACAATCGACCTTCTTGCTCTCTTGTCATAAGAACTTCGGTTGGGCTAGTATATCTTCTCGCATGTTTGTTAGAACCTTTTATGCCATCTTTTTCACTTGAGGTAATTTAACCTTTCAGTAGATCTCTCTAAGGCACTTAGGGCAATGCTAGTATTCTTTATCGTGAGTTCGCTAATATGGTTGCACATGCTAACAATATTTGTATTGTTGGTTGTGTTGAAGGTACTTAAGTAGCTTAATTTGCCTCATAATACTCCAATTTTGCTTGAAAAAGGAGATATTGATAGGGTAAGCCGACCTTGGGAGATCCTACTTGCTGGTCACAAAATTGGGACACTAGAGCCATTGTTTAAGGAATTGGTATAACTCTCCTACTTCTATGATTTGTTTTGTGAATTGTGACGGAGATTTTTTGTTTGGAAATGAGGGTTTTTTGTTTCATTAGTAAAATCAGCTCAAGGCTTAAAACAAGATGTTGGTAGATAATTTCCTTTAAAGGAAAGTTAGATAGTGTCATTTCATTTGTACATATTCATTGTTTCCCTTGGATAATTTTGGAACCGAGAGAAGAGTTGAAGTTGGAGATAGTGTCTGTTGAGGTCTAAAAAATCACATCCAGGCCCAAAGAAATAACACGTACAAGGGGCCGTAGAAAGTGGAATTAAAAAAGAGGTGGTAAGCCCAAAAGGCTTGAAGCCCAAAAGTCATAAAGGGACAAGCCTTAAAGCCTACGAGAAAAGAAGGAAGAAAAAGAAAAAAAGGCCTAGATCAGAAGATTGAAGAAAGACCAGTGTAAAGAGCTAAGTTGGGATCCCCAGAGGCTGCCAAAGACTCGGGATCCCCAAGGTGTGTAGCACAGCTAAGACAAGATTAAGACAGCTCAAAGGAAATGCCAAAAACACAAGAAACGAAGGGCAGATATGTCCTTCTCAGGCACCAGAGATCCAGCAAGAAAAAGCAGAAAGCCTAAAGTAACCACTCACAATGTAAAGGAACGGTACCTCGGGGAACCAGAATGAGGAGCTATAACAAAGAGGAAGGATGGCCAAAAGTTGAACCATAAGGAACGTGAAATTAGGAACAAGCGCACTCCGGAATGGAAAGTCAGCCATGGGCTTTCGAAGAAACAACCTCAAAAGGAGGAAAATATGAGAAACAGGGAAAGGCTCAACCTTCTGGGTGATGGGCACAAAACGGGCTCTGATACCTAGGGAGCAAAATAGGGGAATCAATAGTTCCCTGGGACCCTAGAATAATACTATAAAAAGGGGGGAAAGTAGCTGGCAAAGGAGGAGGAATTTTTTGAGCGAGCAATAACAAATCTCAACAAGAAACCATTAAGAGAATTCGGTCAAATTCAAGGGAAAACAGTGAAATATCTCCCAGTATTCTAGAAACAGCCACTATAGCACATACTTAGATTCAAAAGGATTCAAACTTTGCAAGTCTAGAGGCTTGGATAGCCATCTAAGTTTGTAATTTTTTGAGCTTATTTAAACCTCGTATCACGTCTTAGTGAGCGCATTGTAACCATAATTAAGAAAAACTAATGAAGTATTTCTTATTAATTTGAGGATCCCTAACAATTGATTTGTGTATTTCCTGATTACTTTGCACTCTTTTGCTGTTTTCATTGTTGATTCAATACAAATATTCTCGTTTTGCTAGTTTATGTGTATTGTAGGAAACATGCCCTGTGCGTCACTTGGTTCTTAAATAGCCCCTTAACTGCTGTGAACCAAGCCCAGTCCACCAAATTACAACTATTTGGCCCAGGATCCTTAAGCCAGTGTGCTGAAGAAAAAAGCACTCTCACAGTGTCATGATTGCTCTGTTCATTTATGTCATTGGATTAGTAAAATATATTTGCACTTAACCCTCATCATTTGGTTATGTTTTACTTGGAATCTTCCTTTTGTTATAGTTCAAAAAAGCTGTATTACATACATAAATACTTATATATCCAATGCATTTGCCATCAGGCAAGGAAAAAAAAAACTATAGTTGCGTTTTAAAAACACGGCTATAGCCAATTTTTTTTTTTTTTTTTTAAAAAAAAGGGTTATAGCCGCGTTTTTAAGATGTGGCTGTAGTTGTCCCCTATAGCCGCGTTTATAAAACACGGACATTGGTCCTGGCCTATAGTCGCATTTGTGAAAACGCGGCTATAGACCCCTCAGACCTATAGTTAGGGTTTTAGGCCATAGCTGAAAACGCGACTTAAAAAAATGCGGCTATAGGCCGAATTGACCTATAGCCATGTTTTCAAGAGCTATAGCTGCGTTTTAAAAACGTGGCTATAGGACATTTTTTTTGTAGTGAAGGTAGCCCAATTCGAATGAAGACGTTATAAATAATTCTTAAATGAATATTTAGTTAGATTTGATAAATATTATTACATGGTTGATGATAAAAAAAAAAAAAAAAAAATTAATTGATGCATGATACAAAAATTACATAATAAATGAATGTTAAATTTATATTTATATGATTGATGATATGCCATTTTGTAAGGTTTTATGTAGTAAAATATGTAGTAATATTAATGGTACAAGCATTGCATGGAATCCTAATTTTTAATATAAAATAATAATTTGACTAACTCTATATTCTTTTATATATCATCAAAATTGGATTTTTTATTTGAATAATTAGATAATATTTCATTCATTTTATTATTTAAGAGTAGGTAAAGTGAGGTTCAAGCAATATTTAATGGTAATAACACCTTTTATGATGCCGTAGATTTTGTGTTTTGAAGTTTTGAACCTAATCTCCCCCTCCCTCACTAACCAATATCTACTATTTCGAAAAGGCAGACAAAGTTATAATTTGATTTTTTTTTTGGATTTAGCTGTCACAATTATAATGGTTCAATGTGCACCATATAAGAGGGATTGTTGTTGTGGATAAGGTTGTTAGGTATAGTACGTATTAAATCGGAGCAAAAAGATGTACTTCTTATGTGTACATATAAGAAAATTATCATGCAACGCATATGATACATGTACATGCATGTAATATTCGAATCATATATCAAATTGGAATATCAATATGTATAGGCCCATACATATATGTATGAATTTATTTAAGGCCTGTGCATATTTATTTTATTTGGCCAAAGAACTTAACAACTAACTATTAGTTGATTTCTTGAGGGGATATGCTTACCAGGCATCACTACAAGAAAAAGGGGCTATTGTGGCACTTCCTCTCGTCACTGTTGCAGTGCCACTGTAGCTCTATTGCGGAGGTAATAAAAAACGCCACTATATATGCACCTTTTAATGGCGGTTTTGGTTTATTGTGGCGGGCAGAAAACTGCCACCATATGAGGCTAGAATTCATGTCAATTGACTTTGGCGGGTTATGTACACCGCTATTGGTGTCCACTTTTAGTGGTAGGCACACGGCGCTACTATAGGAAATCAATTAAAACGGACTAATTGCACTTTTAGCGGTAGGGAAAAACACCACTATATGTGTGAACCTTTAGTGGCGAGCAATAAGCGCCGCTATAGGACTTCATTTAAATCATAACATGTGCACCTTTAGCGGTGCTTTTTGACCGCCGCTATAAGGATTTTTTTTTTCCCCAATGGGTTTTAAAACCACTATTTGCTGATAAATTGTTCACAGACCTGTTACAAAGAGCCTACAATAGTTTTACCTCTACTAACATAATACCACAAATGTAACTAATTAACAACACCACAAATGTCTCCAAACTAACGTAATATTAACATAGAAATATATTATCAAATATAACATTCTCTATAACAATCATCATAAGATTAACAAAAAAGATGTGGTTCTTTGAATAAAACAACCGCTCAAATTAAACTAATACTATAATCAAAGTTCCAAAGTGTTTTAAAATATCATTCAACATTTGCAAAAAATGTGGTTGTTCTTCCATAGTTCTTTGTACACAAAAAAAAATCCTCAAACACCAAGATAAAACTTATAAGCTGCTTGGTTGATGGGATGCGGTTGATGATTTTTGGAGAATTGGGGATCGTTGGACCAGAGGAACATCCTACATACAAATTATGATTACTCAATAAGTGCATGTAAATGGAATAGAATGACAAGAAAATATTACCAAGGAAAAAAAATGGGAACAAGTTAAATGAAGACATGTCTCTTATGTTTTAAACCTCTACATTGTAGTTTTATAGTTCTGTGATTCCAATTTTTAAGTCAATTTGTTTGATTACTGTTGATACTATACACGCCATCTAACAGAAAATTAGCCAATGTAGGCAAGACGACTGCAATATACATGGATATTTTGTGTGGTCCTTGCTTGACAACTGTGAATGGAACATGGGCTACTCAGTAATTTACTGTAATATACATGGATATTTTGGAGGACCTTGGTGACTGCCTAAGCAGTAACTAAAGCCGAAAAGAGGGATACATACTACCTCTCTCTCTCTCTCTCTCTACAAATACATCTAATGTCAATTTTGTTATTTTTTAGGGATGTAATATCCTCTAACATAGATTAATTGTCATCTATAGATATTGTGTTTAGAACTTGCAGAGACAACTAAACTATTTCCAGCAAGTTATAGTAGAACAGAAATCATATACAAGATAGGAATTGACAATCTTTGCTAGATTTATTTTTATTTTTATTTTTATTTTATCAAAAAGGTATTTCTCGACTTTCAAACAGACACCCCACATCTTCCTTCTAGTTCATATGCATATGAGAGGCACACAATAGGCGATCTCCTTCAGTAATTGGAGGGGAGGGATTTAGGATGTCAAGGATCACCTTCATTGTATAACTTACAATTACCATTTAATATAAAAAAAAAAAAACACAAGACCATTACACTAGCATGAATTTCTACAACCTCAAATGATGGTTTAAATTACTAATCGGCTGCCCTTGACTTTTATGTGCATAATGTTTATGTGAGAGAATACATTGGTAAACAATAGATCCCACGACTTGTTTAGCAAGACATAAACATACCTAAGGTCCTACCTAGAGTGGCACTTTTCATTTGAATGGCGGCTTCAAGGAGATTCCTTATTATAGAATATCTTAGGAAGCATTGTGTCTTTGTGATTGATTGCCATTTGAACTAGAGCTCATTGGCATAATATAGGAATTTTAGCAGCAGTCTACATGGCTCACAAACATTTATCAAGTACTTCCTAAGGTGCATTATTTGTCCAAAGAGAGGGAATTCATAAATTATGTTAAATCCAACCAGGAGCATAGCTAGTCTGATCCAGATCTCATAACACCCAATCTAATAGTTTCTCTTTACATTCAACTGATTCACACTTTTGTTCGTAGCAATCAAAGGGAGGAAAAAGGATAGAGAAAAGGGATAAAAGAATAAACCACAAGTAAGGAAAAAGCATTGTCTCAAATCCATTGAACTCTGTAAAGCCACTCAAATATATTCAGTATCCAAAGACTCCTACTTAAACCCCAAAATGATGCATAAGTTCATCATACAAACCCCAATAACTCTTTCGTGTATACCCAAAACGGCAGAGAATTAACAGAACGATTTATTAATAAAAAACCAAAACACAACATAAATATAGTTATTTAATATACCAAGGCCAAAAACATATGTCCTAAACCGAATGAGGCATCAAGCTTGAACAACTACTACTCAAAAGATGTACTCTATTCATAAATAAATACACACACACACACACACACACACACACACACACACACACACACACTTTCTACAAAGGAAAAAAAAAAAAAAAAAAAAAAAGGGTTCTAGGAAGTACCTTGAGATGTTGCCATTTCAACATCTTCCACGCTAACTAGACCCTTCTCTATAGCATCCTTCTGCCCCTGATTCTTTCCACCAAAAAAAAATCTTAAAAACCAATAACAGAAAATAAGTGCAACAACCATTCACTTCACGAAATCCAAAACCTAATTTCACAAAAATCATAAATAAATAAAATTAAATAAAGAATTTACATGTTACAAAAAAAAATCCAAACCCATATTTCACAAAAATCAAAACTGAAAATTAAATAACCTAAATGTTAAATATCCAAATCCAAACCCAAGTTTCACAATAATCAAAACAAAAAATCAAATAAATAATTTACCAAGCAAAAATCAAAATGGGTATGGGTATGGGTATGATGAGGAAAAAGGAATAGGTATGGGGGTGGCAGAGGGCGGCAATTGTGGCTATGGCAGGAGTTGGTGAGGGGAGAGAGGATCTTGTGGTGAGGGAGAGAGGGCCGATGGGTACAGGTTGATGGTGGAGAGATCGAGGAGGAGAGGAGTTGACGAGTTGGGTTTTGCTTGGCATCAGCATTGGGTTGGGCTGGGATCGGCGGTGCTAAGTTGTGCTTGGTTTGGCTCATCAACGCTAGGCTGGGCTTTACTTGTCGAGGCTCGCAGGGCTGTGTGTGTGTGTGTGTGAATGTGAGAGGCTGTGTGAGATACAGAGAAAATGAGAGAGAGTTTTGTGTGGTGGGAAATGAAATATTTGTGTAGTGGGAAAATGAAAGTTTTGTGTAGTGGGAAATGAAAGGTTAAATGGGAAATGAAAATTTTTATGTGGGAAATGGAATCTGATTTAAAAAGGAGTTTGAATCTGATTTGTGGCCTTGTGGGTAGGTGGTAATGTGTGGTTATAGATTTAAGGGAAATAAAAAAAAGAAGAAAAAACAAAAAAGAAAACAAGAGTAAACGTGTGTGAGTCAGTGAGTGTGACAACTGCTATGAAAGTTTGCTATGAAAGTAAGAAAGGTAATGAATGACTTGTTTAGTCATTTTGACATTTAGAACTTTGGTTTTTGGTTTTTGGTGTTTTTTTTTTTTTTTTTCATAAATAGTTAAAAGTTGAAAGTTAAATATCAAACTATTATTTATATAATATGTATGTGGAACTTAAATAGCAAATTATACTTTTTCAACAATTATTAATTAGGAAAAAAAATGAAGAATAAAGAAAATCTTTCATTTTAAAAAAATATTTTCTTAATATAATTTATGAAAAATAAAAATTCACATAAAATTTATTTAAATATTTTAAATTAACTTATTTATGACATCATCAGTTTGACCATCAGTTTGATCCCTGTTGGACCATAAAACCAATAACTAGTCCCTTTATCGGCTCTTTGACCATATTGATTTTTAAAGCCATGGTTTCCCCCCCTTTTATTCCATTAAGATAATTATGACATAAAAAAATAGTGGTTTTAATAATTAATTAAGTAAACAATCTTAAAATTCACTTAATTTTTCTTTAAAATGAATGTATAATATATAGACCATTTTGACGGAAAAAAATAAACCTAAAAGAAGGGTGTCCCTAAATGTTATGTTTTGAAAATAATTTTTGGTTATTGTTTATTTACATTTGGTTATTAGTGTTTTCTACATGTAAGATGTAAAAACTCACGTAATTTTTTTGAAAATATGTTATATATATATTTTTTAACATAATATTATAAGTAATAATCTTATTATATATTTTATTAAATATTTTTATAATTTTAAAATTATTAATTAAATATTTATGACGTTATCGGTTCAACCATCAGTCAGACTCTGGTCGAACCACAAAGCCAGTAATCACTCTCTTTTTTAGTTCTTTGACCATACAGGTTTTTAAAACCATGTAAAAAACACGAAGTGGTAAGTATAGGGAAAAAAAAAAAGAGTGAAAAAGAAAAAAAACAAAATAACCAACTTAGGGAAGTTAGGCATGGGTTTAAAAAAAAAATTGAAATAGATAACCATTTAGGGGAAAAAAATTGCAGCCAATTAAATTTAAAAAAAAAAAAAAAATCGAATGAGAAATGAAAAGGTTGGGTTTTGAGATCAACGACGTGAGATTTTAATTTGAGAGAGAGAGAGAGAGAGAGAGAGAGTGTGTGTGTGTGTGTGTGTGTGTGTGTGTGTTTTTAGAAGGAGACAAACGGATGAGAAATGAAAAGGTTGGGGGCTAAATTGATAGATTTAGGTGAGAAAATTGGACTTTTGGGAAATTAAAAGGTTGTTAAGGTACTTTTTTCACACCTAATATTATTTAAATACCCTTTATTTATTCATTGAAAAATGAAACATCAATCACTGATAAGTTATTGGGCCTCACTAGTATTTTTATGCTAGCCCACAACTATTTTTGCTTACCACCACAAAATCGGGCTACGAATATAAAGCTCACAAGACCCGATATTTTTCGTAAAGCCTATAATTTGGACTCGTCCCCAAATTATTTATTTAATTGGGCAAAATGAAATTTCATTCTTTTAAAGAAGCCCAAAATTCCTATACTTAACAGTATTTGAAAAAAGCCCATGATCCAACTCATGGCAAAGTATTTTATCCAATGTCCAAGGACTAATTCATGTACCAAGCCCATGAATCCAAAATGGGAAAATTTGGGAACATATGGTTTGGAGGGCATAAAAAGATTTTTAGCAGAACCTCTGAAGTGGACTTAGAGCTTGACACCTAACTTGGGGTGTTAAATTCCATTTTTATGGTTTCAATCTCAGATGCAGCACCCAAGATCTTCTCTAATACCAGCCTTAATCCTATTGGTTTAGCCAGCCTCAGAAATCTTGGCATTTAATGCAAGATTATGTTGAGTTTTCCCCATGTGTGACATTGCCTAAAGAAGCAAAACAGCCCCAAAAGCAAATCTCCCATTTTAGGCCAAATCCTAGGATAATTATATCAGCTATTCTGCCCCTAAATCAATCTTACGTTTTGGACTTTTGCTAATTAATGCTCCCTTAAACTCCCCTATAAAAGCCTAAACATACCAGCCCATAAGACACACACCAACCCCTTGAAAATTTTGTTATTTTGCCATAATCTCAACTTGCCTAAACTCTCCCCAACTCACTAATCACCCTTCCCAACTCACATACACTCAAACAAAGACATTCCCTTTCCTTTTCTGCATATTCTAAGCTCATAAATGCCCCTCTAATCAACCACAAATAAGCTTTTTTCCTTCATCAAAGTTCGGCCAAGCCTCACCTTCACAACCCCACAATAAGCCTACACACCCACTCACTCAAAACATTCCTCTCACTACCCTACTCATGTACCACCTACATGCTTCATGAGAATCTTGGTCTACATTTTTTGCACTAAGCTAGAGTTTCTTTCTCTCCCTTCACACCATGCCAAATAACCATTTTCTTCTCACCATGGAACCGCTAGTTTTTAACTTTTTGCTTTACTATTGAAGGATATAATGTATTTGTAACTATGAAATTCTTTCCTCATATTGATGTAATGATGGCTGAAAGTACCATAGACCTAATTGACCAGGACACTCAAGTACTCTCAGAAGTTAATACTTTCTTGAACCTGTTCAATAATTGACTATTGGACTCTAAGTACAATTTTACCCTATTGCTGGAGAGTTTTACCTTACTGCTGGAGAATTTTTCATCTTACTGCTGGAGAATTTATTTTTCTTGTATTATTGTAACAGGACCACTAATCTACTAATTAACTATTGTGAAGTGTTTTATTGGGCTTTTTTGTTGTTTTTTGTCAGGGCACAGCCTTTATTTCTTACTTGGATAGATTATCACTACACCGAAAGCCTTTGGGCTTTATCTCAAGATCCTATCGTTGAGTTTTGGCTTGGCTTCCCCACATCATACTTGGGAATATCAAAATTTTCCCCTCAACAAAGGTCTATTGTGGCGATCACTTAAACTACCGCTATAACTAAAAAAAAAAAAAAAAGCTGCAAAAAGACATATTGTGGTGGTCTGATAATACCGCCGCTATAACTAAATCAAACGCCGCTAAAACACATATATTGTAGCAGTTTTATATACTACCGCTATAATATGCCACAAAAGGCTATATCTATTGCGGCGGTTTTATATATCGCTGCTGTAGTACGCCACAAAAGGCTAGATCTATTGCAGCGGTCCAATGGAACGCCACAATATATTTCATGTACAGCAGCAGTCTGAAAAAGCGCTACAATATGCGATATATAGCGGTAGTTTTTGCACCTGCCACAATAGCTCGTTTTTCTTATAGTGCATGTTCATTTTTTTTTCCCTATTGAACTTTTGACTTTTTTGTATCAATCCCTTTGATTTAAATTTAAAAAAAGGGTAATTTTTTTATTAAAAAAAGAAGTTGGTCAAGTGCAACCATGTTTGGGCTTTACAATGAAAGTTTCTCTTTTAATATAGAAAAGAAAAGAGGTGGCCAAGTCAAACAAAGCAAAGCAGCAAAGAAGAACTCAAAGCAACAACTCTATATATTAAAGGATTGCTCAAGTACACCTCACAAAGTTGAATTGAAACAAACATATAGTTGCAACGAGTAAGACAATATGTACCCCAGTGTTGCCTAGAATAAAGATATCTTCAGGTTATCCTCACCAATAAATAATATGTACCCTAGTGGGTAGATAGTGTACTCTTGCTTCAATGCTGCACTGGATGGGAAAGTTTTGAATACCATAGTCGATCTCTTGAGCTTTTTTGCACCAGTCCTCATTCGCAATTATAAAATGTCACTTTTTTTTCCTGTACTCAAAGGCAAATTGATAATTTCATATGGATAGAAAATTTCATAATTGATCTAGCATCAAAATTCACTACGCCTGAGATCATTATTGAATGAGGAAAAAATGGCATTTTTCTTAGTTCAAATCAGTGTTTTGACTCTTGACCAAAAGTTAAATAAAATGAGAAACTTTTACTAGTCAAGAAACGGTCTTATCATAGGCATACATGCATAGGAGCATCTTAATTACTTTTAATTGGTTGTTCAAAAGATTAATTAAAATTTAATTTAAAAAAATATTTTTATTAGTCCAAATCTTGAATTAATAAAGGTAGACGTGCAATCAGAAGAAAGCTCAAGAAGATAATGTGAAATTTCTTTTCTTTTTTTAATTTTAAATATAACTTAATAAAATTTAGTGGAGAATTTTATTCAAGTTTCTTTGCCTTTGGATAGATACTATTTATAATTGAATCTTCACCTAAAAAATTCTAGTCACAATAAAAAATCTGGGTTTAGGTGGCGTTTGTAAAACGTTGCAAAAAAAAAAAAAAAAAAAAAAAGTCGTTGTAGAAGTACCAATAAATATATTGGCATAAAAATTATATTGAGCAACTAATTTCAATAGTGTTAAATCATAAAAGAAAAAAAAAATTGTCTTATTTTGTATGTACGAGTGAGACAAATATAATGCAGATATAAAACTATTTCTCTAAAATTTATCTGACGCGCGTTACATTAATTATAGTAAAATTTTGAATGACAACAATATCTTTTAACAATGTGTAACATAAACTTCAATCTTAAGATATCAAAGCATGTATATGAGAGAGTTACGAATTGTTACAAAACTTTAAGTATTAAGAAATTGTAAATTAATTATTTTACCATATTCTAACATTGCATGGTATAAAGAGATTAAATTGGGGCATCAGGTCGAGGAGAGATGGGTGCCTATTGCTATATTTCAAGCTCTAGGTGCCACTTCTACTGTGACAGGAGCTCCTCTGTTACCTCATTTCTCTTACCCAATTCACTTGAATCATCATCTTTGTGATACACATACTCAGTACTTATCAGAAGTTTAAGGGATTCGCGTCACAAAGAGGATGGCACTAGCTGTGGCTATGCATTGCATATATAAACCCAGCGAGTGCCATCTCTATGCGACAAGAATCCCTAATCCCCTTTTCCTTTCTTCCTTAGTTTCTCTTTTCCATGACTCATATCTTGTAAAACCAACGTAATTTATAGACACTAAAATTAAGGTGGGCGTACTCTTTTTCTCTATCTTCATGGAATATTTACAATGAAATTACTAATACAATGCAATGAAGTTGCTCATATTTTGGAGGGACTTTTACTGTCAATGAGTTGAGTAGGAACGGTCATAACTAATAAGCATGGTCAATGTTCATAGTTAGAATATTTCTACGAAACTTACTGGTAATTAAGTTTGCTTTGCGGAGTAGGTTAGCGTTGGAGACTTGTTGATTTGGAAGAGACTGTAGAGAACTTCGATGCTTTCAGTTTGGCCGTAATAAGTACCTTCTCTTCTAATTTCATTGGTGACTTGCTGAGTTTAGGAACGGTCATATATAAAGCATGGTCAATATTTCCTTGTTATGCCCGCTTCAATTTATATATATATTTTAAGAATCATGCCAAGAAAATATAGCTCCGCCTGGTCGGTCTTCTAGAAAATATTGCATATATTTTCAAACTTATTGACGAAATGTCAAATCATTTCTAAGAACTTAATAGACTTACTATATGCTTCGTACATGGAGTCTTTCCATGGACCATGACAATTTATTGGCTGTATTAATTTTTTAACATAAAATAGTAATTTGATTAACTCTCTGATGTTTTTTTACACATACTAATAATATATATATATATATATATTGCTGAATACACATACTATAATAATATGTTTTACATTATATATCGCATTTTTATAATTTTGCAGTTCACGCTATTCTCATTTAAGAAAAGGAAAAATTAATTTGGTCTTTTTATATATATATAAAAATTCCTCGGCAAAGATTTTAAAAAAAAAACTTTTGTGGTAATTGTCTCAATGATGGTTCAAAATGCACGATACAAGAAGGGTACGTAGTGTTGTGAGTAAGATTGTTAGAATCGATTGGCATAAACTGTGTTTATAAGATGAAGAAGAATACAAAAGGAGAGATGGACCAAAAAAAAAATTGGTAGTCAAAGTCTATAACTAGTGGTCATGTATTGACTATGATGAGTTATTTCCCCCAGTTGCTAGTTCAGAAACCATACAATTGCTAATTTCATTCAACTCATAATAAATGGAGAATATTTTAGATGGTTGTTAAACCTACCATTTTGAGTAGGCCATAGGCTATGTTGTGAAAAGGCATGAGACAAAGCTCGTATGCTAAAAGAAACTATATATATATATGGCTTCAAATTGGTAGCAAGTGCTGATGACTTTGAGTCAATAGGATTGACAACTACTTTTAGGAGAAGTGATTCACCATATGACCACATGAACACACTTTATAGTAAGGTGAATCAAAATGGAGATATTTTGAAATTTTTTTTTTTTTGGTGGATGATTTAACTTTTACAATCAAGAATCCAAATTTGTTTGAAGAATTTAGGAAGCATGTGAGCTTAAAATGATATATATATATATATATATATTGGCATCAAGGTGAAGCAAATGAGGGATAGGATATTATTTTCTAAGAATGATATGCTAAAAAGATTTATAAGAAATTTGAGATGTAAGATTACAGGCCAACAAACACTTCTGTGAAACGATGAGTTAAGTTGTCAAAACATGACAACAAAAAGAAAGTAAATCCAACACTTTTTTGGGAGCTTGGTTGGAAGTTTAAGGTAACCAATATGCACAATAGGTTATGATACCATGTGAAAATATCTAAGAATTCTAGAGAGAATCTAAACTGAATTTCTATTATTGAAAATTTGAATTTTACAAATCAAGAATCAGATTGTTAGCCTCTGTTTTACATTATATACTAACAGAGTTGCTAACAGACAATAAGAGGGAAATCCAACTAACAAACATTTTATACGACATAGTTTGGTTAAATTGCAACGGCACAGTTTTGTTTTTGAAATTAACATCTCCAAAAACGATTGTATTTCTTCGTTCTTCTTGAGCGTTGATACACTGACTTGAGGTCTCTAGCTCTACATGCCTGAATCGATATAGGGATTCTGGTGAAAGTAGCTTCTTGTGATTAATGGAGATCTTACCAGCACCATTAATGTAGGGAATATTGGGTCGTGGAGGTCATAGACGTACCCCAAGAGAAGTTGGGGGGTTTTGAAAAGAAATGCATGGCCCTCATAAGCATGCCATCCATAGTTACCACCCTTAGTACATGGCAATATATACTCGTGCATAACCTACACATTATGTAGAAAAAATGGTTACTATACACACGCGCGTGTTCACGATTCAGTTAAAAAAATGCGTAAGAGTTTTTTCCCTATTATTTAAGCCTCAACCTTAAGATATAAGAATTGTGCGTGCGTGTGTCAACAGTGTGCGTGAGAGAGAGAGAGAGAGTAGCCATTAACAAAACATTTACCTATTCCAAGCAACGCAATGTGCATGGTATAGAGGTCGGAGTGGGGCATCCGGTCCAGGAGAGATGGTGCCTATTGCTGTTTTTCATGCACTAGGTGCCACCTCTCCTGCGACAGGAGCTCCACTATAACCTCATTTCTATTTTCCAGCTCACTTGAATCATCATCTTTGTGAATTTTGATACATGCACCTTCTAATTAGAAGTTGAAGAGATTTGTGTCGAGGAAGAGATGACCCTAGCTAGCCGATCCTTTGCATTGCATATATAACCCAGCTTGGGCCATCTCTCCTGCGACATAAATCCCTCAACTCCTTTTCCTTCCTTTGCTTCCTCTTTTCCATGCCTCACATTATGCCTCATAAACTTCATTTTATAGACCAAAATCTGGGATCCCTTTTTGTCCCTTCATGTAATAATACAACGAAATTACTCAGACAGTGCAATGAAGTTGCTTACATTTTAGCTTTCTCTTTTCCATGACTCTCCTACCTTAAACCCCACGAAATCTACAGACCAAAATTAAGCCGCGGACTCTTTCCCTCTATCTTCATGGAATATTACTAATGCAATTACTAATGCAATAAAATGAAGTTGCTCACATTTCGGAGGGGCTTTCGCCGTCAATGAATTGAGTGGGAACATTGAAACCCATGGTCAATGTTCAAAGTCAAAATATTTCTACTTCAAAGTTCAAATACGAAACTTGCAGGTAATTAAGTTCGCTTGCGGAGTAAGTTGGCATTGGAAAGTAGTTGATTAGGAAGAGACTGAGCAGAAACCTCTTTTCTCCATTGGTGACTGCTGAGTAATTAGGAACGGTCATAAGCATGGTCAATTCCTCTTGCCGGCTTTTAAAGTCATCCTGATATATCTCTCTACCTAAAATTTCTATTTTTTTAAAAAAAATATTTAGTTTTTTTTTTTTAAAGATAAAATATTTAATTCTTTCAAGTTCATTTGGTGCAAACCGCACACATCTTTCTTTTCTCTCTCTGTTTTTTTTTTTTTTTTTTGGAGGGGGGGTGTGATAATGAAGTATTAATTCCTGGTGAAAAATAGAGCTTAGCTTGGTAGGATTACAAAGAAATACATATATATTTTATTTTTTTTTCTAACTTATTGATGAAGTGTCACATATATAATTTCTAGGAATGTACGTACGTCATAGATTTTCATGCATGTTTCGAACATGTCGTCATTCCATGACAACTTGTTGGCTATATTAATTTTTTATAATAATCTGATTAACACTAATTTTTTTATATTATATATTGTGATTAGATAATTTTTCAGTATCTTTAGATACACTTGATAGATTCAATAGACTTAAAAGGCGTACCATGTATAAGTTTAGAAGTCCTAAATTTCATCTAGCACACAACTAATTAATTCATTTAGTTTCCTCTTTACCATGACTTCCCTTTCTTGTAAACCCAACAATATTTCTAGAGTAGAATTAATTAGTTGGACTCTTTCTCTCCATCTTCATGGGATTCTACAAATTACAAATTTAAAATGTTCTTCAAGAAATGACTTCAAGGCAGTAACGAATGACTTGTCATTGTTGGCTATCAGGATATTGCTTACATAAACAAACAAGGCCACAAATGAAGAACCTTGTGTACAAGTAAACAATGGATAATCACAACGAGACTGAGAAAAGCCATGTTGCAATCACGTTGTAGGAAATTTTGAAAAACACAGGCGTGATGCTTTCTTGAGTCCAGAAAATTAAAGGACTGGTCAATTTTGCAAACTAGAGGCTAAGATTGAGATTGACACTCCCCATGACCATGGAACCTAGGAGGAAGAGACATGTACACCTCTTAAAACAATTCGCCATGTAAAAAGGCAGTTTTCACATCGAATTGAACAAGATGCCATCTCTGAATCGCAACAATACCAAAAAAAAGTTAAGCACAATAACAAATTTGGCCATTGGAGAAAAAGTCTTGAAATAATCAAAATATTGGATTATTGGGTGTAGCCCTTTGCCACGACTCTTGCATTGTAACGTTCAATGCTACCTTAGGATAGGATATCTTTCTCCGAAGAAGGATATATTAAAGAGATGCTTAAGAAATTTGAGATGTCAAATTACAAGCCAACAAACCTCCTTGTAGAATGTTTGAGTTAAATTATTAAATCATGACGATGGCAAGAAGGTAAATCTAATATTCTTTAAGAGTTTCGTTGGAAGTTTGAGGTACTTAATATGCACAAGACCAAATACTTTCTTTTGCATTGGACTCATTAGTCACTACATGGAAGTACCAATCATGACCCATTTGAAAATTGCTAAGATAATTCTTTACTAAATTTGTGAAAGGTACTTGATTTTGAATTCTTTTTCACATTCTTTACACGTTATGTGACAATCATATTTTAATAGAAAGCATTGTCGTCCCTCTTTACACTAACTCTTAGCTATAGATTACAAGAACCAAACAAAGTTGTAAGAAGAACTCAAAGCAATAGCTCTATTAAAGGATTAATCAACAATACCCCTACAATAAATTGAATTGAAACGAGATGGAACAAATGTACGTTGTTGCAGTAACTTTGACAAACAAATTTATATGCCCCATTGTTGCTATGATGATACAATTCTTTCCGGCAATCCTCACCAAAAAAGAGAATATGTACACCCCATAGGGGGAGAGAGCTTCTTGCTTCAACACTGCATTGGATAGGAAAGTCTTGAGCACTACTAGCAGGAATTTGAGCGCTATTGAAGTTACCAACACATCTCTCTTGGGCTTTTTGTACCTACCCACATAGCACCAGAATATAATCTTCGTAAAGGTACCTGTACGCCCATGACATTGATAATGGCAAAATACATTGGCATCAAATGTGATTTTGGATTTGCTGTCAGCTGGTATTTTGAAAGTGGGTAACACTAGCTAGTTGAGTTGTATTTTTCATAAAGTGAAGCTTTAAAACAAAATGCTTAAACTACTGTCATCTTTACTATAAAATGCTTACAAATTAAGATTTTGGTAAAAGCTAGGAGATTCCTTACATGCACCATTTTTACATCAGCGGTTGCATCCCAGGAGCTAATAGGCTTACACCAAGAGAAGTTGGGGGATTTGAAAAGACTTGGACCCTCATAAGACTACCATCCATAGTGGCCACAGACATATATCTATCTCTTATTATATGACTCCAACTCGTGCATAACCTGAACATTATTTAAGCCTCAAGGCCCTTCAGGTATGGAGCTGGAGCCTTGAGTTAAGGAAGGCGGCTTTACTGTTAGCTGTGTGCAGTAATTTCAATATTTGACTCTGTTACTAAGATGCTGAGTTTTTTTTTTTTTTTTTTTTTTTTTTTTTGTCAGTAGGAAAAAAATTATTTTTGTTTAGAATTTTTTAAATGACAAGGTCGTTTATTTTAAATAATATTGGTTAATTGAGCTTATTATTATTATTATTTTTAGTTTTACTATTTGATAACCCAAGAATGTATTGACCCTTTTGGTAACTTAATCAATTAATTTAGCCAAGTGAAATTAATTAGATTCAATTACATGTAATAAGCATGGTAGCACAAACAAATCACCAACTAAGTTAAATGCAGCAGAAAATAAATTTGACACAGGTAATTTGTTTATGAATGGGGAAAATCATCGAAATAAAACCCCACTGGGTGAATTTAAGGTCACCATTCCCGAGAATCTACTATTATAAAAACAAGCAGTTATAAATAAAGAAATCTCAGTACCTTATACCAACTTTTAGTTGAACCTTTACCCCAATACATAATTGAACTTGTAATGTAGTGACAATCTCTCCTTTCAATACACGGCTCCCAGTACGTGACTAACCGATCAATGCATGAATCCAAGTACGTGACTAACACACCAACTTGAGAAAGATGTTGGCTGCAAAGTTCTTCAATTCATCCATACGATGAAGATCAAGAAGCTCATTGGTTACAAAACCTTTAGCGTACAAACGTAGCAACTTCTTCAAGAAAAAGATGAACTAAGGCAAATTGTCTCCAGTCACAATTTGAGTGAATAATTACTTTACATCATGTTGCATCACCTTAGACAGCCCTTAAAATAATTCTTATATATGTCTAGGGTTGTAAAAAAAGAAACCCTACACAAATAGCTTGGATATGTATGAAAAACAGATATGGAAATCTGAATTTTGTAATCCTTGATAGATACAACTATTGAGCTATCTGTTGAGCTTCAATAATTAAATCTCAATAGAAACATCTGTCAAGTTTTAATGAGTAACACTTCTTCACTTGATTTATGGACAAATTTGCATGGTTTCAATACTTGAACTTGAACTCTTGTTCTTTGAAGTATTAAACACATCATAGATCTACCTAATTATAAGTAAAGTGTGTTTTGTCAAATGATTAGCCAATTCTATATGACATATGTTCATAACATGTTCCACATATGTCCTAACACTATTGGTAATTTTTGTTGTTGAACTATTTTCTTGAGGCTTGTATATTTTGTTTTAGATTTTAGATATATAAATTTTTTTATAGTCACTAAAATGAGGAAAATACTAGCTAGCGCTACAAACTTTTTTTTATAAATTATTAATGTAATAAGTGGTTACTAGTAAGTAAAAAAATGATGTGAAAAGTGAGTCTAGGTGTGAACTAATAAGAATTTGCTACCAAAACCATTTGTAAAAATGTTGTAAAAAAGTTTGTGAATATAGCATTACTCTTAAAAGAATCAATGATATTTTTTAAGGAGAAAAAAAGTAATTTTATAGAACAAAATTACTAAAATTAGTACACACACATATATATATATATATATATTTTAAAAAAAAATTTAGGTGGGGGCAAAGCTAGCTACGTTCCTTGAGACCCTCAACCTTAAGATATAAGAACCATGTATCTTTTGCTCTACATGTGTATATGAGAGAGAGAGAGAGAGAGAGAGAGAGAGAGAGAGAGAGAGAGAGAGAGAGAGAGAGAGAGAGAGAGAGAGAGAGAATAATAGTGTTTATTATACACTCTTCTAGAGCAATTTTTGTGAGTGTCTACAAGTGTGTGCAACAATGTGTATGTAACAGGAATTTCCCAAAACATCCACTCCAATCGGCACGGCATAGTAGAGGTTAAAGTGGGGCATCCTGTCGAGGAGAAATGGTGCCTATTGCTGTAGTAATTCAAGCACTAGGTGCCACCTCTCCTGCGACAGGAGCTCCACTGCAACCTCATATCTCTTTCCCAGCTCACTTGATCATCATCTTAATTTGCGTATACATGTACTTACTAGAGGTTGAAGGGATTCATGTCACAGAAGGATGGCCCTAGCTGAGCTTTTGCTTGTATAACCTAGCATGGGCCATCTCTCCTGCGACAGGAATCCCTCAACCTCTTTTCTTTTCTTCCTTTGCTTCCTATTTCCATGTCTCTCATCATACCTTATAACATTCATTATATAGACCAAAATCTGGGCTCTTTCTCTGTCCCTTCATGTAATAATATATACAATGAAATTACTCCTATATTGCAATGAAGTTGCTTACATTTTGGTCAAAGTTCAAAGTCTTAGAATTTTTCTACTTCACATTTGAAACTTGCTGATAATTCCTTTAGCTTCCTCTTTACGATAACTCTCCTAATACCTTGTAAACACCACGAAATCTATAGACCAAAACTATCTATTTTCATGGAATATTACAATGAAATTACTAGTGCAATGCAATGAAGATTACAGGGGCTTTTGCCGTCAATGAATTGGGTGGGAACGGTCATAACGTTCTCTTCTTCTTTTTTTTTTTTTTTTTTTTTTAATTTTTTTTTATTGGTGACTTGTTGAGTAAGCAGGAACGGTCATAACTATAAGCGTGTTCAATTCCTCGTTATGCCTGCTTATTTTGAAGTCATTCTAATCTTGCTACCCGAAATTTCTATTTCTAAAAAAAAAAAAATTTAGCTCTTTCATGTCCATTGGGTGCATATTATTATACTTCCACTTTTTCTTTTTTTCTCGTTTATTAATGTTAATGATGTATTAATTCCTGGGATGACTAAGAAAAATATAGCTAATTATAATTAGCTTGGTAGGACCATTAGGAAATATATATATATATATATATATATATGAGATAGGTTCAAGTTATACCTGGTATAACTTGACTAGAGTTACACCTATTTTAGACCGTTGATTCTCATTAAATCTAACGGTCAGCAAAAAACTACCTCTCACATCATTAATATGCAATTATTATTTACCATGTCTAACTCATTTAAATAAAATTCCCCACATTCTTGCCTTACTATTAATAATCATCTTCCTATCCATCAAGCATGAAAGTTTAAAAACGTGTACAAAACACCTTTGAACGTTTAGACCCCCAAATTACAACTTAACCAATACAAGCAATATGTCAAACAACTAGTGTGCGGAAACTTAACACATGCTATAATACGAAATTGGTTAAAGACTATCTAAGCCATAACAAAATAAAACCACAGCAGATAATAAAAAGGCAAAGATAGAGAGGAAGGAAGATGCAAACACAAAGACAACACGCGATGTGTTATCGAAGAGGAAACCGAAGTCCTCGGCGAAAAACCTCTCCGCCGCCCTCCAAGCGGTAAACAATCCACTAGAAAATACAGTTGGGATACAAGGACAGCAATAGACCCTCCAAGCCTAATCTACCCAGTGCACCTAAGCCCTCCAAGCTTCTTGCTCCAACGAGGTTGCGCCGAACCTTTTTCTTTTCTAGCTTCCCGGATTCCGCTACTAGACCGAAGCATCAACCAATGAAGATTGGTTCCTTCCTAACTGCTTCCCAGAAATCCAAACAACTGTCTCACAGTGATGATGATGATGAGAACCAGATTTGGTATAATGCTTCTCAAGGATTTGACAATGGAGAGGAAGAGAGTTGAGGAATTTGAAGAGACTCTAAGGTAGAGATTGTGGGTGAAACAATCTGGTTTTTCTTTAGGGTTTCTCTCTCAAAATTCTCTCTGGAAGCTCTCTTTCAATCGTGGATAAAAGGGGTATTTATACTGGAGTGGGAGAGGAATGTGAAACGTCAGGTTTTACAAAACAGGGGTGGCTCGCGGCTTGACTAAGTCGCGAGATCCAGTCGCGAGTTAACCGTATGGCCAGTTGTCCTGTTTTGTCCTGTAGTGCTCCAGCTAGCATAACTGTTCATCTTCCAGCATGCTTGGCACGTGTGCTGCTTCTGGCGGCTTGCAGCAGCGAGTCACCCGCGAGTCCCAGCCGCGAGTCTCTGTTTTCTTGCACACTCTTGAGCAAACTTCACTCTATCTCACTCACTCCCCTTACAACAAACCCACCTAAATACAGGGTTACTAAATGCTGAATTATAAGCAAATTTGGCACGGAATAAAGCCAATTAGATGGTTGAATAAATTCAACCTTACAAAGCAAATCACCTCGGCAAAGATTGAGGATTGGCAAGCAGTATTGATATTAGATGCAGTTGGTAGTTTCAAGCAAATCACCTCGGCAAAGATTGAGGATTGGCAAGCAGTATTGATATTAGATGCAGCTAGTAGTTTCAAGAGGTTCATTGAACAAGTAAATCCAGAAAAACACCTTGGCAATGATATTAAAATTATGTACATTCAAGCAATATAATCTGATTCTATCCACCAGTAGTTCAAAACTCTAATATACTAATGTGAATTCCAGCAATATATTCACCACCAATGTCCAATATTACACCAAATTAAGAAGGAGGAAGCATAAAGAACTATTGAATATTGATGAGATGTTTACAAACATCTTCTATTAATTCCAAGGTCGGATTTTATTGACCTAATTGAACAGAATTAGAAGTGGGCGGAGAGAATAAGATTTTTAAAAAAATAAATAAATAAGTGGAAGATGATTATTAAGGAGAGAGAAGTGGTGAATGTGGGGGGATTTAATTAAAATGAGTTGACCTATCAAATAATAATTACATATTAATGATGTGAGAAATACTCTTTTACTGACCGTTAGATTTAATGAGAATCAACCGTGTAAAATGGGTGTAACTCTAGTCAAGTTACACCAGGTGTAACTTAAACCCAGATATAACGTATAGTTTTTTTTTGGGTTTAAAAACAAGTATGGAATGTATTAAATAAGGGATAATAAATGAAATCAATTTATAATATTAGCATTAATAGGGATCTTTTTTTTACCGTTGGATCTACTTGAATCCAATGATTTAAAAAATGTTTAACTCTAAAAAGTTACACCAGGTGTAACTCTCTCTCTCTCTCTCTCTCTCTCTCTCTCTCTCTCTCTCTCTCTCTCTCTCTCTCTCTCTCTCTCTCTCTCTCTCTCTCTCTCTCTCTCTCTCTCTCTCTCTCTCTCTCTCGTGATGAATAACACATTCCATACAACATAAGTGTTGTATTCTATTTCAACGTCTCTAGTCCTTGGTTATCAATAGGTTGTGTGTGTGTGTGTTTCTTTTTTTAATGAACGTCACTGAAGTCTATATGTACAACTATATGAACGTCTAGGAGTTGATATAGGAGTTGATTAATCATTAAAAAAAAAAAAAAAAAAAAAAAAGGTAATCAACTCCTATATGAACGTCACTAAAGTCTATACCTACAACTATATCTCACTGAAGTCAATAGATTGTAGTTTTATCAATAGCATTTAGAGTTTTGTTGTTTCTGTCAAGTTTAGACCTTACTTCACCTGCTGCACATACTTCATAAATATAATGTTGCAACAACATAAACAATGTCGCCAAAGACGCCAATCTACAAGTGATTGCCAGATATTATATTAATAGAAGAGGATTGGAGCAATTCTTTCTTTATGGAGTATTTTATTAGGATAATGTGTTTAATCTACTGCCTTATTTCAGTGGAAATCAGATTGTGGAAGAGAGCTAGTCTGTTGCAAAACTATACTCTCTCCATGTACCAAGAGCTGTGACCTTTATAGCACCTTTTTGTTATATTACTCATCAAATAGAAGAAACTAAAGATTCTCCAATATAATCATTTGATAGGATAAAACAAAAGTATAGAATTTCTAGAAAATATGAAAAAAAAAATGTCATAAACACACCGTTAATGACATTAAATTAAAGCAAAAACAAATGAGTAATTGTAACCAAAATTATGGCTGCTACTAATAGTTAAGGATCTTAGTAGAACGAAAAAAAAAAAAACAAACAAAACAAAAAACCAAAATGTATTGTTTCATCATTATTAACTACATAGGTCCTTAAACAATTATATTCTAAGTTAATTACTTGGACTCAATATATATCTCAATTCCACCAAGACAAAGCTCATTTTGTGATTCTCTTCAACCACATGTACCTAAAGTAGAAAAAATAAGAAGGTATAAGTAAATTTGAAACATGAGATATATATTATTATAACCAAAGTTTTTTTTAGATGACTAAAAAATTGTAATGAAAAAACTCACTTTATGCTTAATCATCAATATTATTGTCATCAAACTCTATCATGTTTTCTTCATCTTGGCAATCACTTCCTTCACCATTATATTGTTTACAAGTATGACAATTATGACCATAAACCCTACAAAGTTCGTCTTTTTGTTGTTGTAGGAGCTAAGAATATTTCAAACCCACCTTTAATTCTCCCACTGGGACCCTATTTCTTGGTACTTTTCTTTCAACCTTTGGTTTGTGATACATGTGGATCTTTTATATTCAAAGGAACAATGAGAGAGCAATCTTCTACTTCAACAATGTCAACTAATTCACCACTCTTGTGATGAATATCCATTTCATTATTTTCCTTATCTTCAAGCAGTTGATTTTCCATTCCAAAAGCTTTCTTACGGGTGTGGTCTAAGTCGGAGATTATCATTTTATATATATCTTCAAATTTTTCAACAAGGTAAGACAATTGACTTAAATGATGACAAACATGGATGCTTCATAAGACCCTTGACATATGATGCTCATCCTCACTGCTTGATCTATATTCTACACTTTTGATTTCTTTATTTGCTTCTTTTGTCCAGCGTTGTAGGATGTAGTGGCTAGGAATCTCAAAAATATTTTTAATCTGGAAGATTAATAACATGTGCCTACAAAAAATTCTCATAAACTCAAAATGTTGGCAATCACATTCACAAACTTTTGATTCCAAGTTCAACTTCACATTAAATGCATCATCTGGATCAAAGGAACTTGTTACTTTGTACTTATAAAAAGTTCTATTTTTCTCAACCTTTTCCTTTGTAAAATGATAACTATTCACCAATTCTTTTTGGAACTTGCTAAATATGGTTCTCATGTATATAGAAGCAGCTTGATGCTCTATTTTTGAGCCAATTACCAAAGAAGGTATTTTATGCCTTGAATCAAAATCTTCCTTTCTTTCTGTTGGAAATAAAGGAGAGATAATACTTGAATTTTCCTTAGAAATTACACAATTTGATTTTACTAAAAGAGGTGGCAGAGATGAGGCATGGACCAAGTCACTATCTTGAGACAAATCGTGCTGTCTATGGTATATCCAATGTAGTTAAACAAATAGTTTTTACGCGTTGCCCCCAGGATACAACAGCCCAACCACCTTTGCTGATTATCCTTGCAAGCCTACACTGCTCGTAGGATATAAGCTCTCTATAGTACTTTCTTTTCCCAGAAAATTTTGTAAAAGATAGAATATTTTTGTGAGTAGTAAAAAGCAATAGATGGTAAGTGTTTAGGACAATAAAAAATTGTTTTTGAAAGGTTTTCAACTTTGTAATTCAAAAATAATGTGTGCCTACCACTTTTATTTCTTTCCATATATATATATATATATATATATATAGCCAGACCTTTAACTTGTCCTTAGACAAAAAATCAAAAAGATTTGATATCAATTAAATGGTCATAAAGGTATTGAAATCAATGTCATGAATAGCTTTCTTTTTATACATATATTATATATATAAACCGGTCAAACTATTTGCCAAAGTGTATGTTGAGGTGAGATAAGTTAGTAGACAAATCAAGTTTGTCTTGTAGTGTCATAACTCATAATGCCATTAAAACAAAATTTATAGCCCCTAACGTGGTTGTGTTTAAGTTGTCAAATAATGCTTTTCTTTGAAACTTTGACTATACACCATAATTACAACCAAGAATGGAAAGTAATATATAATGCTATAACCCATCAATAGTAAATTATATAAATATATTGTTGTACAATATTTGATACTTTCTATCTATAACGTTGCTATTAAATATATTAAAAGAAATGTTTTAAAGCAAAAGTTTATAAAGGAAAGTATACTAAAAGTTGGCAATATATGGTATTAAAATTCACATTAATTTTTAGAGATTTCCTAATTAAAACCATTGACAATAGCTATTCGAATTTTGAATTATATTTGAATTTTCAAAATTTAGCAATCAACGTATCTGACATTAAGGGATAATCAATTTCCTCAATTCACATAAATGAGTATTAAAAAAAATATGATATTTTTTATAAAAATATCCAACAATCCCCCACTTATTTTTATAAAAAATAAATAGGTATATATATATATATATATATATATATAAAAGAACAACTTTCTGGGTTAAGTAGAACATTATGCATAATGGGAGTGCCAATGGCTTAAACCCTCATTTAGTGTTTCAGCAACATTGTTCCAAAGTTAATAGTGATATAAGTCTTGAACTATAACTTTTTCTATGGATACAAAACATTACATCACACACATAATATTCCAGTACTCTACTACGAGCTTCTAAGCCAGCACATTACGGCCTTGTGCTTTATCCCAGCATCCATGAGCTATTTAGAGAACTAGCCCCATTCTCAAAGGAAGCGGCCTCACTTCCATGCTCACTTAAGTGTGGCTATCAAGGATGTTCTTGTAGCATCCCACTCATAAGAGCTATAGTCCACATTAAGAAGTTTTTATAATAAATAAAAACTCATCCTATATAACGTTACAAGATACATGTACGCACACCATAGGGAGGGACATGAGTATTATTACTCATACATATATTTAGTGCATGTTAATCAAACTACTCTATGATTAGTTTTTCCCTTTGAACCTAGTTCTTGGGATCTCCAGTCCCTAGGTAGGGTATCCTCATAGGTAGTTTATTCTTCTTTGGGCTTAAGTCCCATCCTCCTCGATGCTATCCAAATCTTTTCTCTAGCTAGAGCTTTAGTTAATGGATCCACAATATTATCATTTGTACTAATATAATCAACATTTATGGTACCATTGTTTATGTATGATCTCACAGTACTGTGTTTTTTTCTAATAGATCTGGATTTACCATTATAGTATTTATTGTGCACTCTACCAATAGTGGCAGTACTATCACAATGAATTAAGATGGGTGAAATAGGTTTCTCCCACATGGGAATTTCAGATAATAAATCTCGTAACCAACCCGCTTCTTCACTAGCTGAAGATAAGGCAATTAATTCTGCCTCCATGGTGGATTTAGCAATAATCTGTTGTTTTTTAGATTTCCAACTTATTGCTCCACCACTTATTGTAAATACAAAGCTAGTGGTAGACAAAGAATCACCTGATAAGGTGTTCCAACTAGCATCACTTTATCCTTCAAGAACAGCAGGATATCTTTGATATAGCAAACCATAGTGCACAGTTCTTTTTAAATATCTCATTAATTGGGTCATGGCATTCCAATGCTCAAAATTAGGTTTGCTAGTAAATCTTGCTAGAACTCCTACGGCATAAGCAATATCAGGTCTAGTACAATCAGTAGCATGTCTAAGATTACCAATAATACTAGCATATTCCTTTTGATTGTAAATATCATTTTCATCTTTAGTAGGAAAAGGATGCACACTAGAGTCAAAAGGAATACTTGCAGGCTTACAATCAAAGTAATTATATTTTTTCAAAATTTTTTTCTATATAATGAGATTGATCTACAAATATGCCATTTGAAATTCTAGAAATTTTCATGCCAAGAATCACATTAGCTTCTCCTAAATCTTTGATATCAAAGTTATTTTTAAGAAGCATTTTGGCAGCATTTATAATATCCATATTAGGACCAAAAATTAGAAGATCATCAACATATAAACAAATTATAACATGAGCATCATCAAATGTTTTATAATATATACATTTGTCACTTTCATTTGTTTTAAAACCATTAGAAAGCAAACATTGATCAAATTTCTCATGCCACTGTCTAGGTGCTTGTTTTAGACCATATAAAGATTTTAATAATTTACATACCTTGTGCTCATTACCTGGCATTGTAAAACCTTCTGGTTGGTCCATGTAGATTTCTTCTTCTAAATCTCCATTTAGAAATTCCATCTTTACATCCATTTGATGTATCATCAAATTATGAATGGCTGCTATAGCAATCAATAATCTAATAGACGTAACTTTAGTAATAGGAGAAAAAGTATCGAAAAAATCAATATCTTCTTTTTGTTTAAAACCTTTAGCTACAAGCCTTGCTTTGAATTTTTCAATAGATCCATTAGGTTTTAATTTTCTTCTAAGTACCCATTTACATCCAATTGTTTTACAACCTGGAGGTAAATCTACAAGTTTCCAAGTATTATTAGAGATAATAGAATCCATCTCATCATTGATGGCTTCTTTCCAAAAACTTGAATCAGGAGAAGATAAAGCTTCTTCTAAAGAAGTAGGGTCACCTTGTAAATTATACACATAATATTCAGGACCAAAAACTTTTTCAACTCTAGGTCTTTTACTCCTCCTAGGTTCAATCTCATATTCATTAACATCTTTTGATCACTTAGATGTTGAACATTCAACTTTCTCTTGTTGTTCAAAACCCCCACTATTTTTATATTTAAATGGAAATTTATTTTCATGAAAAATTGCATCTCTAGATTCAATTATTGTATTATTATCAATATCAAAAAATCTATAAGTTGTACTATATAAAGAATAACCCAAAAAAACACATGTAGAAGCCTTTACCCCAAGTTTAGGTCTTTTAGGGTCAGGTAGCCTCACTTATGCTAAACAACCCCAAACTTTGAAAAAATTCAGATTTGGTTTATATTTTTTCCATAATTCAAAAGGAGTTAAAAAAGTCTTTTTATGAGGTACTCTATTCAAAACAAAATTTGCAGTTAAAACAGCTTCACCCCAAAAATATTTAGGAGCCCCAGAACTAACAAGCATAGCATTAGTTAAATTTATAAGAGTCCTATTTTTATGTTCAGCTACTCCATTTGAAGATGGAGAATAAGGGGCAATAGTCTCATGAACAACACCAAGAGATTGAATATAATTATTAAGACCAAGAGTATCATATTCTTTTCCTCTATCAGTTCTAAACCTTTTAACATTTTTATCAAAAGTATTCTCAACTTCTTTAAGAAAATTGATAATTTTTCAAAAGCATCACTTCTATTTTTCATAAGATAGACATATGAATATTTTGAAAAATCATCTATAAAGGTTATAAAATATTGATTACCTCCACGTGTCAAATGTCCTTCAAATTCACAAATATCACTATGGATAAGCTCTAGTAATTCAATATTTCTTTCAATTGATTTATGAGGCTTTTGAGTAATTTTAGTCATGCTACAAATTTCACATTTTTCAAGTTCATTTTCAAGTTTAGGAATTAAACCTAAACTACTCATATTTTTCATATATTTATTATTAATATGACATAATCTACCATGCCAAACATTCACACAAGAAACAATATAAGCAAAACTTGAATTTTCATTCATCTCAACATTAAGTTTAAACATGTCATCACAAGCATAGCCTTTGCCAACAAACATGCCATTTTTAGAGAGTACATATTGATCAGCCTCTAAGACTTGTTTGAAACCAGCCTTATTCAACAAAAAGCCAGAAACTAGATTCTTTCTAATGTTAGGAACATGAAAGACATCTTTGAGAGTGACTTCTCTTCCAGAAGTAAATTTGAGAAGCACCTCTCCAATACCCACAACTTCAATGGTATGAGAATCACCAAGCATAATTTTCTTTTTCTCATCCAAGATGGTATAGGTTTTGAACCAAGTTTTATCGTAACAAACATGTCTGGTTGCCCCAGAATCAATCCACCACCCTTCTAAGCCTTTGAGAATATTAATCTCGGTAACCATAGCCACAAGAGGCTCTTCAATGACATTGGCTTGAGCCATAGGCCCATGTTTTCGAAAGCGACAATTTCTAGCCGAATGTCCAGGCTTTCCACATACAAAACATGCATAATTGCTATTATTAGAGTGGCTGCCATTACTAGGAGCATGCTTAGGATGGTGTGCTTGGTTCTTTCTTTGATTAGAGTGGGTCTTATGTTGAGACTGATTTCCATTTGGCCTACGTTTGAAGTTCCTTTTCTTAGGCCTTACAAAGTCATTATTTTTTGCATTAGCTTTTGGCATGTTTTCATTTGAAGAGATAAAATTTACCTTAGGACCATTTGCTCCATGGAGTTCAATAGCTTTGTCTTGGTTCCTTACCTCTTCCTCCACTCTCAAACGGGTGATAAGGGATTCAATGGAGAGTTCCTTTTGCTTGTGTCTTAGGACTTTGGCAAACTCCTTCCAAGATTCAGGCAGCTTGTCAATGATGGCTGAAACTTGCATTTGTTCATCCACTTGAATGCCTTCAGATCGAACATCTTATGCAATCATTTGGAGTTCATAGGATTGTTCCACCACGGACTTGCCTTCAACCATCTGAAACCTGAAAAATCGGCTACATGCATATTTCTTGGATCCAGCTTCCTCTGTATCATATTTTTGATTCAATGCCTTCCATATCTTTTTGGCTGATTTGTAAGCTTGATCATAATAATCATACAAATCATCAGAAAGACAAATAAGTAAATAATTTCTACAGTAAAGATGATCCTTATCCCATTTCTTAACATCTTTTTCATGTTGAGAAAGTTCTTCTTAGTCAATAGTTCAGATTTCTTTTTCTTTGGTTTTTTTCTCATTTAACACATAAGCCACATTCAAGAGAGTAAGATAAAACAAAGTCTTTTGTCTCCACCTCTTAAAGTTAACACCACGGAAGCGGAATGGCTTATGAAGATCACCCGCTCTAGAGGAATTAGACATAACATTACCATTTTCCAAGGATGATTGTTTTTGAAAGGTTTTTAGCTTTGTAATTCAAAAATAATGTGTGTCTATCACTTTTATTTCTTTCCATATATATATATATATATATATATATATAGCCGGACCTTTAACTTGTCCTTAGCCAAAAAATCAAAAAGATTTGACATCAATTAAATGGTCATAAAGGTATTGAAATCAATGTCATGAATAGCTTTCTTTCTTTATATATATATATATATATATATATATAAACCGGTCAAATTATTTACCAAAGTGTATGTTGAGGTGAGGTAAGTTAGTAGACAAATCAAGTTTGTCTTGTAGTGTCATAACTCATAATGCCATTAAAATAAAATTGACAGCCCCTAACGTGGCTGTGTTTATGCTGTCAAATAATGCTTTTCTTTGAAACTTTGACTATACACCATAATTACAACCAAGAATGGAAAGTAGTATATAATGCTATAACCCATCAACAGTAAATTATATAAATATATTGTTGTACAATATCTAATACTTTCTATCTATAACGTTGCTATTAAATATATTAAAAGAAACGTTTTAAAGCAAAAGTTTATAAAGTAAAGTATACTAAAAGTTGGCAATATATGGTATTAAAATTCACATTAATTTTTAGAGATTTCCTAATTAAAACCATTGACAATAGCTATTCAAAATTTGAATTATATTTGAATTTTCAAAATTTAGCAATCAACGTATCTGACATTAAGGGATAATTGATTTCCTCAATTCACATAAATGAGTATTAAAATAAATATGATATTTTTTATAAAAATATCGAACACTTTCTTTCTTATAATGACTGTCCACTGCTTTTGCAAATTTGACCACAAAATCCTATAATGTAGTTCTTGAGTTAACAAAGGAGTCAAGGAATGCATTGATGCTTGCACTTCTCTGGGTAGTGTTCATTCCTGCACAGAAAGTATTTCTATTGTAAACCGGTATCCATGACTCTCAAATATTATATAATCCTTCAAGCCATTCATTTCTCTCCAAGCCATAAGTCAATATTAGGCTCTTCCAAGCCTCTTCAAATTTTTCCACACTAGGTGACTCATGTATGCATCTCTTCAAGTCACGTTTGAATATTGACTTCTTATGATATATATGAGAAAGTTTCTCTGGAAATTTCTTCTTAATATGCCAATGGCAAAGACGATGACGAGTTCTTGGGAATACCTTTGCAATAGCTGCAGCCATGGCTAAATCTTGATCCGTAATAATAGATTTTGGTTCCTTCCCCCACATTGCTTGAAGCCAAGTTTCAAATAACCACACAAAAGTTTGTTCTATCTCATCCTACAACAATGCACAACCAAATAAAATTGATTGACAATGATGGTTTAACCCCATAAAAGGAGCAAATGGCATATCATACTTGTTTGTTTTGTAAGTCATGTCAAATGTCTCACTACATCCCCAAAGTATTGATAAGCCATCCTTGATCGTGCATCCACCCAAAAAAAATTAACCATATGGCCAACATCATCACATTGAATTGCATAAAAGAAATTGGAGTTATAAGCTTGTTGTTTTTGGCAATAATTAAGGACAGCTGAGGCATTCCCAACATCTAGATTTTTTTCCCCTAACATCTCTCAAGTGATTCCAGCAATCTCTACTTGTAAATGTCTAGTCACCTACATTGAACACATGGCAACTTTTCCTATTGGAAGACCTTCTTCACCAAATTTTTCAACAACACTCTTAGCAGCAATAGACATTTTTTTGTGGCATCAGAGGTATGACACACTTTTTGGACTAATTATACCATGATTGTGGTTGTTGTCAAATCCCTTCACAACCCATTTCTACAACTTCTTATTCTTCATGACCCTAAGCATTGCTACGCATCCAATTCTAAGATTTGAGCAACTTCTATGGGACTTTTTTTCATCGTCTCTACTCTCTCCACTATCAAATGTATTTTTTGTTTTGCATTGCCCTTCACAATAACATACATAAATACGACTTGTTACATTATCACTTCTGGGTGCCTTTTTAATCGTATGAATACGGATTCCAAACCCTTCTTTTTTGGCAAATTCTTTGTAGAAAGTTTCAACACCATCAAGGGAGTCAAATTGCATTCCAACATATGGCTTGCATTTCAACTCACAATCACCATAATCTTCAAGTGGTAACTCTTGCTCTAATAGTCCTGAATTGTTCAGGGCATCATATAACTCTTCACATTTCATTTGCTATTTAGTAACCATAAGAACCAATATAAATAATGAACACAAATAAAAAATATGCAAACTTCTATCACTCAGACTCCTTTAAGTAATTGAACTTTTTTCTTTATTCTTTTTCAACTTCTATTACTCAAACAAATAAGTAACGCCAGTCAAGATTTTAGGATTAGTTGCAAATCAATTCCATCGAGGTTTAAATAAAGATGCAATGAATAAAATATCAATGATAGAGAATGATAAAAGCAAAGTCTAATATAATTATATAAAAAAAAAAAAAAAGATTTCTTATCAGTGATTCATGTGAGAAAAAAGATGCCTATATCTACAACTACAATCACATGCCTACATCTACAACAGTGACAAAAAAGAGTAAATAGGATGAACACTGTCATCCTCTCAATGATTATAGTAATAGAATAGTAATCAACTCCTAGTCCTACAAGCCCATCTGTTCCGAAATCCTAGCCAAAGTACGAAAACTGGAGATAGAGGCATGGAGATAGAGAACAAAATAGTCTAGAAACCAAGTACAGTCACATGCAATAGAATAAAATAGTTCATCAACTCAAAAAAAAAAAAAAAATTCATACCCCAAACCAAGGACCAAAGACGTTGAGATAGAGTACAACACGTCAATTCTTGATTTGTGTTATTCAACAACCTATAAGATTTAGGACAATTGAGTTCAAAAACATCAGAAAACCGTTCATAATTTTTTTTTTTTTTTTTTTTAAAAGAAGAAGAAGAAGAAGAAGAAGAAGAAGCACACAACCTATTGATAACCAAGGACTAGAGACATAGAGATAGAATACAACACTTCAACTCTTAATTTGTGTTATTGCACAACACGGCAAGCTATGCTCCTTTTTTTTTTTTTTTTTTTCCTATTGCTACCAACAACTTGGTCATGGAGGAGATAGAGGAAGAGCTGTGCAAATCAAGTGAAAGAGAGAATGTATAGTTTTTTTTTTTTTTTAGGTTTAAAAACAAGTATGGAATGTATTAAATAAGAGATATTAAATGAAATCTGTTAGGACATATATGGAACTTGTTAGAACATATGTTATTGTAAATTGGCTAATCATTTGACAAAACGCACTTTACTTGTATTTGGATAGATCTAGGATGTGTTTCGTACTTCAAGGAATAAGAGTTCAAGTCTGGCATTGAAGTCATGCAACTCTGTCCAAGAAACAAGTGAAGAAGTGTTGTTCATTAAAGCTTGATAGATAGTTCGACAAATAAATCTATCAAGATTTAATGTTGAATTCTCGACAGCTCTCGACAGAAGCTGTATCTATTAAGAATTACGAAATTCAAATTTCCAGATCTGTTTTTCACACATATCCAAGCTATTTATGTATGGTTTCTTTTCTCACAACCCTAGACATATATAAGAATTATTTTAAGAGCCATCTAAGGTGATGCAAAGTGATTGTTCACTCAAATTGTGACCAGGACAATTTGCCCTAATTCATCTTCTTTGTAGAAGTTATTGCATTTGTGCGCCAAGGGTTTTGTAATCAAGGAGTTTCATGATGTTCATCGTCTGGATGAACTGAAGAATTTTATAGCCAACATTTTTCTCAAGTTAGTGTGTTAGTCATGTACTCGGATCCGTGCATCGATTGGTTAGTTACGTACTGGGAGCCGTACATTGAAAGGACAGATTGTTATTACATTGCAAGTCCAATTGTGTATTGGGGTAAGGGTTCAACTATAGGTTAGTATTAGGTATTGGGATTCCTTTTACTTGTAACCGCTTGTTTTAATAATAATGGATTCTCGTTGCAAGTCCAATTGTGTATTGGGATTAGGGTTCAACTGTAGGTTAGTATTAGGTACTGAGATTCCTTTTACTTGTAACCACTTGTTTTAATAATAGTGAATTCTCGGGAGTAGTGACCTTAAATTTACCCGATAGGGTTTTGCCTTAGTGGTTTTCCCCATTCGTAAACAAATCACCCGTGTTAAATTTAATTTCCACTGCATTTAGTTATATGATGATTTGTTTGTGCTACCATGCTTATTGCATGCAATTGAATCTAATTAATTCACTTGGCTAATTAATTGATTGATTTACCAAAAGGAGTCAATACATTCTTGGCCTATCAAAAATCAATTAGAATATTAGCATTAATGAGAGTCTTTTTTTTACCGTTGGATCTACTTAAATCCAATAGTTTAAAAAATGTGTATCCCTCTCTCTCTCTCTCTCTCTCTCTCTATATATATATATATATATTATAACGGGCTGGATTCAAGTTACACATGGTATAACTCTAAGCAATATTACACCATACAATAACTTGTTATAGAATTCATATTTTGAAAATCCCACTGTTGAATTACATGTTTTATATATTTTTAACATTTTTGCCGATTTTCATGTCAATTGAATGTTATTTACTATTCGATCCATAAACTTATCTTTTATGCATTATTTTAAACTACAAAAATTTGAATTTAAACAATTGATTGATGACATGACTATTAATCTTTGATCACCATGAAAATTTACAAGCATAAAGAATATATAAAAAATAATGTAATCTAATGGTAGATTTGTCAAAATTCGCATCCAATTAAAAAATATTGAGTAGTGTAATATTATTTAGAATTACACCTAGAGTAACTTGAACCCAACCCTATTATAACATATGCTGGAATCCTAACTACCATACATCCTAAGCCATTTTCCCTTGAAGAAACCATCTCAAACTCTTAATACACTTGCTTCTCTAGCCTCGGAACCATCACTTTCATCTAAATCTCTCATTCTAGTCCTCATGTCAACTACTACTTACATCCACACTTCTGCATTCAAATATAATCCCACTTAAATAGCGTAGAAATCCTAATCCCTTAATGTTTCTATTCAAGATTCTATTTGACTTCTATTAAGAATTGTAAGAACCAAGTACAAGACTTCTGGACCTTAGGTCACTTGGGCTCACAATTTATTTGTAGTGGGCTTAAGAATTTCCTACAATGGGTCGTTCTCGGCAGAGAGACTCAAAGTAACACTCAGTTGATACCCTCTCCTTGACTGTTTTCTCTCAATTTTTCTGAACCCCTTCTTCTCCTAACTTTCTTCTATTTATAGCTAAGGTTAGTGGGGAGATTATGATTACAGCCACCGTTAGTGCTACTGGAGGTCCAATATTATCTGATTGGAGTGGATGTTTAGGTGAAAGGGCGGTGCAGCATTTATGATCTTGGAACTTGGCTCCATTTTGACCGACTATGTTCGGCAACACAGTTCCCGGGAATATCGCATATTCCCGTGAACAGTTCGTATATTTGACCGGGAACGTTTGTCCGATCACCTCTCGGAATTCAATACCCTACGCTTGTTCACACATGAAGGAAACTCCTAGAAGGGCGCAGGACAACAGGACCTTTCTGCTGGACCTTTGCCCAAGGCTGGTATGGGACTCGGCCCAGGGCCTGTGTGGGATTGGGCCCAGGGCCTGTATGGGACAGGGCCCAGGGCCTGTGTGGGCCTAGGGTCTCGGGGCCGTACAAGAACACGTATGCCATTATTGTGTTCCTAGCAAGGGTTTTGATAGTTTTTAGACCCCTTAAACAATTAATTTAACCTAGGGAATTAGTCAAGTTGTTACTTAGTCCAATTAAACAAGTCTAGGTTATCACAATATCAAAGATCAAATCATGCAAAGTAGCGGAAAATAAAAAACACAAGATATGATCACCCAGGAAACCAAACCGGTAAAAACCTGGGGAGGATTTGACCTAGCTCTCCTCAAGGTAAACTTGAATCCACTATCTTGAAAGAATCGAAGTTCATACAATAAGACTTACAAGCCCCCACGCTCAACTTCTTATTGCTACCAACCAGTAGAACTTACTGACACGACCACGTGCAAGCTCCGAATCCACGGACTCCTTCTTTCTTGGATTCACCACCAGATACAAGCACACCCGCTTGTGCTTTCTTTAAGCTTCAATGGCAGCAACTGAATTGATCATCAAGGCGTAGATAAATCTTCTCCTTGAAAACCCTAAGTTTGTGTAAAGGAAAGCTCCTCTAGATCTCACAAGAGATTTACACAAACCGCAATTATGAGCAGCACTAAGACGTGGCTAGGGTTTGCCTTTTATACTTATGACAAATAAGAAACCCTAAAAACGTTTTAAAACACTTAGGGCTGAGTTGGACGAATCTGCAGAAAATCATTCTGCCCAAGCTTCGATCGATCGAGCCTGTCTTTCGATCGATCGAGCCAGGCCGAAAGGCACAATGCTTCCTGCTTTAACTCGATTCCAACTTTACATAAAATCACAACTTTGAGCTAGACTAAAAACACTTCTAAAACATTGTTTTGATCATGGTTTGCCAACAATACAAATTAGAGTTCTAAATACATCAAATCCTAAGACTTTAGAACCTAACAAGTTTGGCTTAGGAGCTTGTCATTTGCTACAAGCATAAGCTACAAAGACATTTGTGGATAGTAAATTAGTACTAACTCTTACAAAGAATCCTGTTTTTCATAATCGAAGAAAGCACATCAACACAAAGTGTCATTTTATCTGAGTGTGCGTCATTAAGAGAGAAATTCAGCTATAGTGCATCTCATGTTCAAGTTGTAGATATTTTCATTAAACATCTTTAAGAGTGAGACTGTATATAAGTTGTGAGTCTTACTTGGAGTCACTAAGAAATTAAGGCAAGGTGTCATTGAACATTAATCTATATTATGAAACTCCATTTAATTTATGAAATAAGTTAGAAAAAAGAGGATTTGTTTTATTAAAATTTAAAAGTTATATAATTTAGTATGGTGGAAATTAAGGTTACATGGTGCGTGTAGCATATATAATTATATTTACTTGTGCTTGCCTCCATTCCAAACATATATCTATATATATATATATATATATATATATAGAGAGAGAGAGAGAGAGAGAGAGAGAGAGAGAGAGAGAGAGAGAGAGAGAGAGAGAGGTTAGGTTCAAGTTACTTCCAATGTAACTTTAAACAATGTTACATCATTCAATATTTTATTTAATTAGATGTGAATTTTGACAAATCTACCGTTAGATTACATTATTTTCGTATATATTTCATACTTGCAAAATTTCAACGTAATCAAAAATTAATAGTCATATCATCAATCAATTGTTTAAATTCAAGTTTTTGTAATTTAAAATAATGCATAAAAAATGAGTTTATGGATTGAATGGTAAATAACATGCAATTAACATGAAAATTGACATGAATGTTAAAAACATATAGAATATGTAATTCAATAATGAGATTTTTAAAATATGACTTCTATAAGAAGTTATTGGGTGGTGTACATTATTTAGAGTTACATAAAGTTATATAAGATTGGGTTCAAGTTACATAACTTTAAGCAATGTTACACCTCTCAATAACTTGTTATAGAATTCATATTTTGAAAATTATACCATTGAATTACATGTTCTATATATTCTTAACATTCATGTAAAATTCTTACCAAAAAAAAAAAAAAAACATTCATGCAAATTTTCATGTCAATTAGATATGTTATTTACCATTCAACCCATAAACTCATCTATTACGCATTATTTTAAACTATAAAAACTTGAATTTAAATAATTAATCGATGACATGGCTATTAATCCTTGATTATATTGAAATTTTATAAGCATAGAGAATATATGAAAATAATGTAATCTAATGGTAAATTTGTCAAAATTCGCATCTAATTAAAAAATATTAAGTGGTGTAACATTACTTAAAATTACATCAGGTATAACTTGAAACCAACCCTATATGTGTGTGTGCGCTCTCTTTCCTCCATTTCTTCATTTCTACTCTATCTTCATTGTGAGTCTCTTCCATTTGTGAGTAGCATGTGAAGGCTCGCCAACACTTTAGAGAGCGAGAGGCAAAGCATTGTCGTCACTTTATACTGTTAACTATAGATTACAAAAGCAACTCTTTAACTTTACAAAGAACCAAAAAATAAATAAATAAAGTAGGAAAGAAGAACTTAGAACAATAGTGATCTATCAATGGATCGTAGTCACAAGGATTGAACAAATATAGTCGCAGTGACCAGGGTGAACAAATCTATATACCCCATTGTTGCCTAGGATGAAGCTATCCTTCCGATTATCCTCACAAAAAAGTGTACTCCATTGGGGCAGAGAGCTTCTCACTTAAGCACTGGATAGGAAAGTCTTGAGCACAACAACTCGCAGGAATCTAAATGCTAATGAAGTTCCCAAATTCACTTGAGCTTTTTGTACTTGCCCACATAGCACCGCCACCATATAATACAAATCTTCATAAAGGTGCATGTACTTATCACATTGATAATGACAAAATACATTTGCATAAAATTTGCGCTTAAATTAGTTCTTTTGCTAATTGATTTGTTGTTGTTGTTTGTTTGTTTTTGTTTGTTTTTGTTTTTTTTTTTTTTTTTTTTTTTAAAGAAAAGTTCAGAAGCGAATAAAAGTATAGTTTTTTTTCTTCTTTTTTAAAAAGAGAGGTTTTTAAGAAAATATTAAAATTACTACAAAATTTAGTATAAAAGACTTACAAATTGAAGTAATAATAAATATAATTGGTGCTATTTCAACAATATACTAAATAAATACATTATTTGATTTTTTTTTTTTGTGATTTTGCTGACACGTGTAAAATTTATAGCATCATTAATATCACTCACTTTTAATTGCGGAGCTCTTCTAACCATGTTACATATGGTAATGAAGAAGAAGTAGGTACTTGTATAAATGACATTGACAATAGTAGAATAAATTAACTTCAAATGTACGTTTCAGTTAGGTTTTTTATCCTAATTTGCTAAAATTAGTATATTAGATTTATCAATTAAATACAATCCATAATTTCATTGAATATAATTATTCTTGTAAAAAAAAATTAAGTATATATTTCATTATTCAATGCAACCATGTGTCTAAATATAATTGAAAACCCTAATATATAACACATAATGAACTATGCCTAAGTTTTTCCAATGTTTCGCATCTTTTAAGTTAATCCAAACAAATATAAATTACTTAGAAAACATATGTTTAAAAATAAATAAAATTTATATTAAAAAAAGAAAAAAGAAAGAAGGGGTGAGGAGGATGGGGAGAAAAGTTATGGTAAGATAGTCATTATCGCAATTACAATGTTATTTGACAAATAATGGACAAAAACATCAGAATTAAATAACATCATCACTACTTGAAACTCCAATGATCAATTAACAAAAGAAACTTCTAATTAGATTCAATTAACAAAAGACTCATTGATCATAAGATCAGACAAAAGTTAATTGCCTTGTATGTATGCATGAATCAATAATTGGATTTTGGTAAAAGTGACTTCATGTGATTGTTGGAGATCTTATGTGCAACTTTGTTTCATTGCTGGTTATCAAGGGCGGAGCCACATAGTGGCTTGGGGGGGGGGGGGGGGGGGGGGCGTGGCCCCTGCAAAAAAAAAATTAAAAAAAAAAATTTCCCATTAGACTATGAAAAAAAAAAATAAATGGGCCCCCCAACATTAGACAGCCGGCCCCCCCTACCCATTTCTCACCCATTCTCCCAGCCCTCAATCAAAAATTAGGAACACCCTCAAATTTTTTTTTTTTTTTTTAAAAAAAAATTGTAACAGAGCCAAGCCCACGTCAAGCCCAATAGATTACAGAGGTAGCTTGCTCACGGCAAGCCCACGGATTCTCAACCAAAAAAAAAAAAAAATCAATACAGAGAATCAGAAATGAAACCCATCACGTTGCTGGCAGAGAAATCAAACCCATCACGTTGCTAGCAGAGAAATCAAACCCCAATACTATCTATACAGAGCAAAAGCAAAACAAACTTTAGCAAACCAAACACAGAGGTGTTTATCTAAAAAAAAAAAAAAATCCCCAATACACAAACCAAAACCAAACCCCAGCAAACCAAACCCAGTAACCCACAGTCACGTCGCCACAGCTCGCTCATCGTCGCTCACCCCTCATCGCAGATCGCAAATCTTAGATCAGAGATCGCAGATCGCAGATCTTAGATCAGAGATCGCATATCGTAGATTGGAGATCGCAAATCTTAGATCGTAGATTGGAGATCGCAAATCTTAGATCGTAGATTGGAGATCGCAGATCGCTCTTCCTCTGCTCCGGTGCTTGGTGCTCCCTCCGGCCCTCCCTCAAGGTATTTCTCTCTTTTTCTCTCTGACTCTCTCTTTATCTCACTGAAATGAAAAAATGAAATGAAATTTTCGCAGATCGTAGATCGGTCATTGGAGATCGCAGATTGCTCTGCTTCTGCTCCGGTGCAGCGGTGCTCGTTGCTCCCTCCGGCAGTCCGGCCCTCCCTCAAGGTTTTTCTCTCTGACTCTCTCTCAGTCTCTCTCTCTTTATCTCACTGAATGAAAAAATGAAATGAAATTTCTGAACGAGTCTCTCTCTTCATTCTTTAATAGCCTATCTGATCTCAGTAAGTCTCTCTCTTTTGAACTGTGAGTCTCTTATTGGCTGGCTTTTGCTTTTTTCCTGTTTTTGTCTTTTTAAATTTAGCTTTATCTCATCCCTTTTTGTTGGTCAGTGTGTTGGTGAAATATTGATTGTCATTTAGTGTAACGTGTGTTGTGATTTGTGATTGGCATTGTGAAATTTTCTGATTGCAACTGGCTATTGTGATTGTGGTGCATGTTGTGCTTGTCTGTTGTCTGTTGAGTGAGGTGGGGAGGGGGTAGATGGGCTCATGGGGCCGGGTAAACAATAATTAAAGTAATGTAATGTGCAGCACATTACACTGCTTTAATTATTGTGTTGCACATGGAATATATAATGTTCGGCTCTTTTAATGTAATATGTACAAGGGGCTAAACAATATAATAAATTAAAGCAGTATAATTAATGACAAATAAATTAAAGCAATATAGTTTATTGTTACACTAAACAACAATAATTAAAACTATATAATTAAATTAACCAATACATTATAAAAGACAAATTAATTAAATTATTTTTGTTTTTGTTTGAGGAGTTATTATTAATTAAAGTTGTATTAAAAATGGGTTGACTGTTTAAATTATAGTGGAAATTTTGTTTTTTTCTTGAGTATGAATAACATTCATATAACTAAGTAAAAATTTCTAATTAAAATTTTATTTTTTAAAATTCTTTTCAGGTTAATTTTTGAGTCATATTCTTAAAGTTAAAAGAATTATGAGCAAACGAAAAACAATTAATGCATTCTTTAAGAAAAAAGATGTTAATAATTCAGAAATTAGGACACCTATGGCTGTAGAAACAAATGTTAATACTTCAATGCCTGATGAACACCCCTCCAAATGTCCAAAACTTCAATTTGAAGAGATAGATCGTGATCCAGGATCACGTAAACAAATATGTGAATTTCCTATCAACAAACAAGATGAAATCCGACGAACTTATCTCATAGAAGGTTCATATCAACCTAAAAATATAGACTATCCATACAATAATGATACTCATCGTTGTCAATTTCAACCTTCATGGTTTGATTCACATAAGGATTGGTTGGAATACTCACCTTCAATGGATGCGATATATTGTCTACCTTGGTGATTAGGGTTTTATTTTGTTGTTGTTTTTGAGAAAGAAAAACATTGTAGCCATACATTGTAATTTTCTTTGATAATAGTGAAATTTCTGCAACTCTGTGGATGTAGGCAAATTGCTGAACCACATAAATACTGTCTTGTGCGTGTGATTGTTTTTCTTTTGGCGTTTTGTTTTCTCTATTTTTTTTGTTTCTCACAGGTTTGGAATTTCGGTTGAATTCCCAACATGTTCAAGTATATAATGATATATGAAAGTTGATAATTTTGTATCCAATAGACTTAAGAATTATATTTAGTATATTTCTGTTACAACCCGGCCCCCCAAGTATTTATTCCTGACTACGCCCCTGCTGGTTATAATATATTAGAACCATGCATAAGAGAGAGATATCATTTATTAACAAAACATCCACGTATGCTAAACTAGCGTAGCATTTCTATTGTTTTTTGAGCTATGATTAAAACCGTATAAAATAGTTTGTAAGCAACAAAGTATTTCCTTACAGTGATTAAAGTGAGAGCTCCTATCCAGGAGAGACAGTAACTATTACTGTATTTCAAGCACTAAGTACTATCCCTCCTGTGACAAGAGCTCCACTGTAACCTCATTTCACTTGAATTATCATCATCTGTGTGCTTTGTGGTACTCGTACTTACAAGAAGTCGAAGGGATTCCTGTCACAGAAGGATGGCTCTAGCTGAGCCTTTGCATTGAATATATTCAGCTTGGGCCATCTCTCCTGCGACAGGAATCCCTCAACTTCTCTTTCCTTAATTCTTCCTTTACTTCCTATCTTCCACGCTTCTCATGTTGTAAACCTCTCGTAATTTATAGAACAAAATTAAGCTGGACTCTTTCTGTGTCTCTTCATCGAATGATACAATGAAATTACTCTTACAATAAAATGAAGTTGCTTACATTTCTTTACTTTGAATGAATTATGGTCAATGTTCAATGACTCAATATTCTACTTTCACAAACGAAACTTACTTCTAATTCATACTGGCCAATCAATCCTTCCTTCCAAACCAAGGAATTTGGACTAAGAATTTTTTAGTTGAAGGACCATGTGATACGATATACGTGATGACTAATCAGTCATACTAATTTATTTTTATTAATCGGTTTAGTGAAGAACCCGGCATCATATTCACCATAAAAGTGAAGTTGTCAATAGGCAAAAAGACTTGTCTATTTACTATAGGACAACTTAAATAACATTTAGACTGTTAATCATTTATAATTAAACAATTCTATTTATTATCACAACGTGTTTTCTTGTAAATGCTGATTTATGGACTTGAAAGATCCTCACAGCTAGTTGAACCCGTCGATGTGTGATTTATTAAGTAAACCGTAAGCTAAGTTAAATTTCAAGGTATTTATCATGCCAGGAAAGAACTTTAAGACCATATGCCAGGAAACAACTTTGAAGCTAGCTTATTAAATTAATACTTCATTTACTTGGCAGAATATAAAGTATAGACACATTATTTATTTATTTATTTATTTATTTATTTATTTTAATGCCTCTTCAATTTCCGTCAATCAATAAGTTGACGCAAAAGGATTGGGTCAGTGAGGGTATCAACCCATTTTTCTTTTTGGGCCAAAAGATAGGCCCACCCAATCACCCTCTTATTTTTAATAAATATTTATTATTAATATGTTTGCTTCTTTATTATTTTTACTCTTTTTTTTTTTTTAACTTCTGCTTTCTCCCTCCCACTCTCTGTTTCTTTCCCTTCACTATCTCAAATTAAGAAACTGATTTGAGATACAATTGAAGATGAGTGTTTAAATAGAAATGCGTCATTCAAGAAAATGGCAGATGGCATAAAATCAAAAAAAAAAAAAAAAAAAAAAAGGAGAATCTTAACAATATGAATTTATTGTTGCATGTTGCAGTTGTTTTTTACCCTCGATACAAATGATATGTTGTAAGGGAATCTATAATATTTTGAAGGTGGATGAGAAGACAAATGAATTGTGCTTTGGTTCGAATGTATGACGCATATGTTAAAAATGAGAAGAGAAGCGGAGCACAAAATAATATGTCTACTAAGCTATTAGAAAGGCTAAGTAGAAGTAGTAGTAGTAGTGAACCTATGGGTGTAAGACCATCTTTGAGGATGGCTCAATTTGTGAGAGAAATTGAGGAGGATTCTTTGGAAAAGACTAAGGTGGAAAGGTACTTAGCTAAGGGTATTGTAAAACTTCATGGGCAATATATATATATATATATATATATATATTTGTATGTATATATGTATATTTTGTATTGATTGAATGTTAATTTCTATAGATTTCTTTTGCTTTCCTTCGTTGCTCGTCATGTTTTTACAATCCCCGTATCAACTGTAGCCTCTAAATCTGTATTTAGCATGATAGATCACGTGCTTGATTTTTTTTCCATAACTGATTGTCTTCTAAGATGGTTGAGGCAAGGTTTTCAAACCCGGACCAAACCGTACGGTCTGATTGGGAAAACTGTGAACCTCTCACAATCACGGTTCTTTAATTTTAAGAACCAGTCTATGCCAAAAAAGCAGGGAACCGTTCGAACTGTGGTTCAACTGCATGGCTATGAGAACCGTGATCAGACCACTTCTCACGGTTCCCTTTGAATCTAAACATAAAAAAAAAAATTAAAAAAAATAAAAAAAAAAAAAAAAACACACAGAAAAACAAAAGAAAAAGAAACACAACTTCTGGGAAGAACAAGCTGATCTGACTTTGCTTCACTCTCAAAAAACGTCTCAAATAATCCAAACACAAAACACAAAACAAAATCCAATTCTTACAATAAAGTTGAATCAGAACAAGCAAATATGAAAAAAGAAAAAAGAAGAACAAGTCGATCTGACCTAGTCTGGTGGTGGGGAGGAGGACGAACGGCGGTGGGACAGCGGACGAGGTAGTGCTGGTGAAGGTTTCATCCTCTGTTGCTGTTTCTCCTTCTTCTTTTTCTTCTTCTTCTTCTTCTTCTTCTTCTTTCTTCTTTTTCTCCTTCTCTTTCTTTTGTCCGTCTCCACTTTCTCTCTTTTAGTTTTTGTATTATTTTTTTTATTTGTGTTTTTCCAAAGCCCCTCCACGTGATTACATTGGAAAGGTAGAAGAGTTTCAACCATTCATTTTTTTCACCTTCCCAACGTGATGTGAGAACTCTCTTAATTCTTAAGTACTTTTAATTAATATTTACAATTTTTTTAAAAGAAAAAATCTAATACTGAAATTTTTCTTAGCTTTCTTTTGGTTGTAATTCTGATGGGATAGAGAGTGGGTAGTAGAGAAAAAACTAATGGGTTTATATATAAATGATAGGTATTCAAATTTACAATTGTGCCCAAAAAAATATATAATTGTGTGATTCTAAAATTATTTTAATTTAAAACTATTAAATAATTTAAAATTTTTATTTTATTTAATATAATATAAGTGTCCTTCTAATTAGTATATTATTATTGCTATCATAAGTTTAACTAATCAAAATATAAATAAATAAAGAATACCATATCTACCTCTACTTAGTATTTAATATTTCTTATTTGTTTTGGGCAAGTTATGATATAAAAAAATACATTTGAAAGATAGATTTCTATATTTAATTTAATTATTTTAGTTCATTTTTATATTTATACTAATTTAATATAATTATTTATATTTAAATAATTATTAAATTAATTATGACATCATCACGATTCAATCCCAGTTTGACCTCGATCCAACCTCAAAAACCTTGAACCTCTCCCTTTTACAGTTCATTGAACGGTCTGGGTTTCAAAACCTTGGGTTGAGGGCCTCTTTTGTGTACAAGATTAGTTTTGTTCTTCTTCTACTACAATAAGCATTGAAAATGCAATGGAAGATGTTGAGGAATTTGAAAAGCTTGAAGTAGGTATACATTGAATTTTTTTTCTTTTATTTTGTTTAAGTGATTTCTCCTTTTTAGAGCTTATTTGAATTATTATGCTAAACAATTTTGTTCATGTATTCATTGGAAACTACGACAATGGAAGATGATGATGTTTGATTTGAGTTGGCTTGGCTAATTAGATTACACATCTATTGACATGAATGAATTTTGATTTTGGACATTAATTGATTTTGGACTTTATGGTATTTTGCATGCATGGAAATTGATTTTGGACTTTTGTTAGGACTTATGTGATTTGATGTTAGGAACATATATCAATTTAGAATTGGCTAATCCTTTGACAAAACGTACTTTACTTGTAATTGAATAAATCTAGGATGTGTTTAATACTTCAAAGAATAAGGTTCCAAGTTCAAGTGTTAAAACCATGCAGGTCTATCCAAGAAACAAGTGAAGAAGTGCTGGATTTTAAAACTCGACAGTTAGCATCTATCGTGGTTTAAAAAGCTGTTGAAGCCCGAAACTTTATAGCTAGCTCGATAGATACCCTATCTGTCGAAGTTTATGAAATTCAATTTTTTAGAGTTGATTTTACTCTAATCTGTGAGTATGTGTTTAGGCCTTCTTTTCTCATAACTCTAAACATATATAAGGATTATTTTAAGGGCCGTCAAAGGTTGCGCAAGTGTGAAGCAAAATTGTATTCATGCAAATTGTGACCGGAGACAAAATTTGCTCTAGTTCATCTTTCTCTTGAAAAAACCGCTGTGTTTGTACACCTTAGGGTTTTGTGACCAAGGAGCTTTGTGATCTTCATCGTGTGATGAACTGAAAAACTTTGCAGCCAACATCTTTATCAAGTTGGTGATTAAGTCGCGTATTGGAATTCGCGCATCTATTGGTTAGTCACGTACTGGGAGTCATGTATTGAAAATGAGATATTGTCGCTACAGAAGAAGTCCAATTGGGTATTGGGTAAGGGTTCAACTGTAGGTTGGTATAAGATACTGGAATTCCTTTACTTGTAATCGCTTGTTTTGATAGTGGTGGATTCTCGGGAGTGATGACCTTAAAATCACTCGGTGGAGTTTTTGTCATGTAGGTTTTCCCAATTCGTAAACAAATCACAGTGTCAATTTAATTTCCATTGCATTTAGTTAATTGGTGATTTATTTGTGCTACCACGCATTTTGTATGTTAATTGAATTAATTAATTAACTTAGCTAAATCAATTGGTTAATTTATCAAAAGTGGTCAATACATTCTTAACCTATCAAGTGGTATCAAAGCGGGCACACTCTGATTAGGTGTTAATCTTTACTGTGTGATCCATTGACCCCTGTTTGTCATGGATAGAGGATAGTCTCTTATTATACCTCCTTTATTTGATGGCACTAACTATGCATACTAGAAAGTATGCATGAGAGCTTTCTTGCAGTCATTAGATGAAAAAATGTGGCAAGCTGTGAAGATAGATTGGACTAAGCTTACGGAAGCGTCGGCCAACTGGGATGATGCTAAGATCAAGGCTGCAAACTTCAACAGTAGGGCATTAAATGCTTTATTCAGTACAGTCACTAATAAGGAATTCAAGAAGATATCCTCCGCTGAAACTGCTAAGGAAGCATGAACCATTCTCTAGACAACCTATGAAGGAACCAAAGCTGTCAAGGATTCGAAGTTTCAGAGATTAAGATAGAGGAGGATAAGTCATTCCATGAGTTCTATGCTAAGCTCAAGGACATAGTGAACTCAGCCTTTAATCTTAGGGAAACCATTCCTGAACCCAAAATTGTGAGAAATGTGCTCATATCTCTACCCGAGAGATCTCATGCCAAGATCACCGCAATTGAAGAATCAAAGGATATTGATAAAATTCCATTGATAGAGTTGGTTGGCGATATGCAAACCTATAAGTTGGGGTTGACGAGGATCGAAAAATCAAGTAAGAGCAAAAGCATGGCATTGAAGGCCAAGAGCGGTGACATTGATGAGTCTTCAAATGATGAAGATTCTAAGATGAAATCCTATATCAAGAGGCAGTTCAAGAAGTTTATGAAGAATGCCAATGCGAAAGGATTTGATAAGGACCGAAAGCAATCCAATTCTTCGCAGTTCAAGAGTCAAGACAAAGGGAAGAAGGATGCTAGGGATAACGGTCAATACACTGTTCCCTCTAGACCAAAATGCTTTGGGTGTCAGGGTTTCAGTCACATGAAACAAGAATGCCCTACGTATCTTAAGACTATTGGGAAGAGTAAGGCACTTACTACTACGTTGAGCGACACTGAGCCTGAGGATGATTCTGATAATGAGGATGATGGAATCCTAAATGCATTCACTACCACCGTAAATCCAATTGAATGGATTATTATAAGTGTGGATGAAGAAGAGGAATTGGCGGAGTCTAAGTTTGAAAAGATGGATGAGCAAGATGACATACACACAGCCTATGTAAAGTTATACAAGGTCTCAGAAAAGCATGAGAAGTTGTATAGGTTGGCCACAAAGAGGCTTAGTGAAGTGGAGCTTGAACGAGAAGAAATCTCTACTAAGTTTGATGAAGCAAATCAGACCATTGGAGTACTGAGATTTGAGAATAATTTCTTGGCTGAGAAGACCAAGAAGCTTGAGGCAGAACTGTTCCAAGTCAAAGCCCAGTTGGAAAGGACTTCAAGTGCAAAGCTCGATAAGATGCTCAATCTTCTGAAATCTGTGTCTGATCAAACCGATTTAGGGTATAATTTCTCTTCTCCTAGTATTGCTTCTGCTAGTAGTACCGTTTTTATTCCTCTTGTTGATAATACTGAAACTGAGAACAATAATGTTAAAAATGAATTATCTCTTATATGCCTATGCATAGTTTGCTTAAAAGAAAAATATGCAAAGAAAAGTAAAAAGCAAAAAGAATCAAAATGCTTTACATATGATTACAAGCGTGTATTCTAGGAGACGTGGAAGTTATAAGATGTACCTCGAAGGTGATAGTCACCATCAAATAGTTATGATTGTGTGTAAGTTAAAATAATTTTCTTATATCTCAAATCGTCATAACATGTAGACACTTATGCAATCTTGCAATGTTTTTCACACACGACACGTAATATTCTTTGCTATTTTTGATACATGTGCAGGTACAATGTGATTTGGCCATCACAAGGAATACTTGTGTAAATGTATGCTTACTAAATTATTTTAACTTGTTTTTGAAATATAAAATTGGTTAGACAGGTTTAGTGTGTGTGTGTGTGTGTGTGTTTTGGATCTATGTGCTTAACATTTTTCTTTTTAAGAGATGATTTTGAGAGCTTAAAATGTTTTTTGTATCATTGGTTGTATAGCATGCTCGATTGCATTCATATCTGTGTTTTTCTCTTCTTAAAAAAATGTTTTTAAGCAATCTCAACTGCTGCTGGACACCTCTCGACAGCTAAGCTATCTATCGAGACCCTTCAGTTGTTTTTTATCGCATTTTCGATAGCTTCTTGATAGTTGCTTGATCCATCGAGATACCTTCTAGTTGCTCGATAGTTTCTCGACAGCTTCCTCGATCCATCGAGATTCCTTTACTGTGGACACCTCTCGATAGATCCTAGATAGCTCTTCGACAGTTAAAAGCGCCTTTTTAATTCTCGACACATCTCAATCTGTTGAGATTTATGAAGTTTCTATTTAAAGGGTCAGTGCGATTTCATATCATTTCTCCTCGATCTCTCTCAATTGCTTTCAGCCTTTTCACCTCCCAAACTCTTCTCTCTCACTCCAAACTTCATTCCTAAGTGTTTTTCAACCTTGATCTTGTTCTTCTTCACTAGTAAGGTCCTTAATCCCTCACTTTATCATGCATTTCATTCCTTTTTACCTAACTTTTGGGATTTTTGAAAATATTTTGGGGTTTTTCAGAATTGATGAAGGTTTTGTGAAATTTTTGGGATTGGTGTTGCTTAAATGGTTTTTAAAACATCATGTATTACATCACATTTGCATTATAACAATGTTCCATGCATTTAAATATGTGTTTACTTTGTTGCAATGTTATGTGTTGGTAGGTTTGGATTGGGCTAAGCCCATGATGTATTTAAATTTGCATGTCACATGTTCATGCATTTTCATGCATACATACCTTCATTCCTTTATATTCTTATATACTGTTGTTGTTGGTTATTTTCTGATTCTCTCTCTCTCTCTCTCTCTCTCTCTCTCTCTCTCTCTCTCTCTCTCTCTCTCTCTCTCTCTCTTGTGTTAGTTTGCTCTATGGCACCTAAATGCAAATCTACTCCGTTCCAGAACCATTTGCATTCTGGGGCATCTTCTTTTTATGACCCTACACCTTCTTCTGTACGGTTTTGTGATGATGAAGTCCGAAAGGACTTCTCGGAAAACTTTTGTAAACGAGGCATTCATTTGGAATGCCACGTCGTTCTATAGGACTTTTTCAACACTGACCTACCCATTGTCATCCATAGTAGGGGTTGGAAGTCACTTTGTGACATCCCGGTCAATTGTCCCTCCGTGATCATACAGGAGTTTTACTCCAATATGCACGGAATCAATACTTCAGTACCTCATTTCTTCTCTCACGCTCGAGGTACGCGCATCGTAGTTACTTTGGAGATTGTTTCCAAGGTACTACACATTCTTAGGGTAGCGCATCCTGACTACCCTGGTTGCGATCATCTGCAAATTGTGTCCAAAGACGAACTCTTATCCCGTTTCTATGAGACACCTTCTTCTTGGGGTGATCGTCAAAACACCCTTGTTCAGACTTTGCAAAAGGTCCGAGGTTCCTTAACATGGTGATGACATTCATTCTTCATCCTTTGTCTCACTATAACTCCATTATAGAGCCTCATACTCTTCGTTGTCCCTCTTAGAGGATATCTCTATCAACTTCCCTTCTCACTTTATTCTATTCCTTATAGATGTCTATAGAGATACGGCGACATGTGTTGTTTCTTTTCTCTCTTTATGCACATGCTTCTTATATAATGTATGCAATCTTATATTTCTGTTTCACATTAAGATGCCTTGATGAGTTTTGTGTAAAATGTTTCAGAAATACAAGTTGTCAAAGTGTACTTGCCATAAACTCTCTTCTTGCAAAATTTTTCAAGAGTTTGTGTTAGGATAAATTTTATTGTATTCAATAAGTGAATATGAGTTGAGTGATTTATGACTTCTCTCATATGTTCATTTGTTTGTTGTGGTTTTGTCACGGATTGCCAAATGTGGAGATTGTTAGGACATATGTGATTTGATGTTAGGAACATATGTCAATTTAGAATTGGCTAATCTTTTGACAAAACGCATTTTACTTGTAATTGGGTAGATCTAGGATGTGTTTAATAGTTCAAGGAATAAGGTTTCAAGTTCAAGTATTAAAGTCATGTAAGTCTGTCCAAGAAACAAGTAAAGAAGTGCTAGATTTTAAAACTCAACAGCTAGCATCTATCAAGGTTTAAAAAGCTACTGAAGCCTAAAGATCGACAGCTAGCTTAATAGATACCCTATCTGTCGAAGTTTATGAAATTCAGTTTTTCAGAGCTGATTTCACTCCGATTCTTGAGTATGTGTTAGGTCTTCTTTTCTCACAACTCTAAACATATATAAGGATTATTTTAAGGGCCGTCAAAGGTTGCGTAAGTGTGAAGTAAAGTTGTGTTCATGCAAATTGTGATCAAAGACAAAATTTGCCCTAGTTCATCTTTCTCTTGAAGAAGCTGGTGTGTTTGTACACCTTAGAGTTTTGTGACCAATAAGGAGTTTCATGATCTTTATCGTGTGATGAAATGAAAAACTTTGTAACCAACATCTTTCTCAAGTTGGTGATTAAGTCGCGTACCAGGATCTGCGCATCTATTGGTTAGTCACGTACTAGGAGCTGTGCATTGAAAATGAGAGATTGTCTCTACAGAACAAGTCCACTTGGGTATTAGGGTAAATGTTCAACTGTAGGTTGGTATAAGGTACTGGAATTCATTTACTTGTAACCGCTTGTTTTGATAATAGTAAATTCTCGAGAGTGGTGACCTTAAAATCACCCGGTGGAGTTTTTGCCGTGTAAGTTTTTCTCATTCGTAAACAAATAGTCGTGTCAGTTTAATTTTAGTTGCATTTAGTTAATTAGTGATTTGTTTGTGTTACCACGTATTTTGCATGTTAATTGAATTAATTAATTAACTTGGCTAAATCAATTGATTAATTTATCACAAGAGGTCAATTCATTCTTGGCCTATCAACTTTGATTATATTATGACATATTCACCTGAATTTTGTAAATGTGGACAACCACATGATTATGAGTTTAAGACAAGACTTTTGTAAAAGGTATGAAGAGTGTTTGTAATGACTATAACAGGACTATGTTGTATTATTATTATTATTATTATTGAGAAAAGACCATGTTGTATCGTTAGTAGATGATTTATGACAGGATCTATGAGATAGTTTCCCACAAGTTTGTGTTATATTCAGCACACACCCAGGCAAAAAAAAGGTTTAGTTGTTATATAATGCACAGTGAATGACTAAATGCATTTTTTTTTTTTTTTTTTTTTTTGGTTGTTGTTGTCTGTACGTGTGCGTGCGCATTGAGAATGCAATGTAAAAAAGCCTAAAAATTGAACTTGGGCCTTTTGAATTAGAAAAACTTAACATAATATTTGTTGAAAGCCCCATAGTGTAGCCCCAACATTGAAATTCGGACCAGATTGACAAGGATCAGTTGAGACCGGTGGCCTCTTCGTTTAGGTTGGGTCCAACGTTTTAACAGGCCGGATCGAATTGTTTCACCCCTAGATAATACATGTGTTTTTTTAAATCTTTATTTAGAAATCTATATATAATTTAATAATCTAATAAGTTAAATGAAAAAGGAAAATCCAAACACACATGCAACCACTTGCAACAGTGTTAAATAATTTAGGAGGAAAAAAGCTTTATTTTATTTGTAATGTCAAGAGTGAAATAAATAGTGCCAATGGGTAATACTTGTGTGTAAAACTGTGTAATAGTTTATGTGTAATAAACATAACTCTAAATTGTTATGTTACTTATTCCACTGTTGTGCTACTTAAAATGTAGTTATAGTTCATTAAGTGCAGTATATCAAGTTCTTCAATTAAATTCAAACAAATAACATTATTGAATTTATAAATTGTCCTTAGAAAAGATAACTAAGTCTATGTTTTATTAGTTGTTGCAATCATGTGTTTGAATTTAACTGAAAAACTTAATATATAAAACCTAAACAATTATATTAATGTTTTCCCATATTTAAATATGATCAGTCACTTTATTGTTTTTTTTTTTAAAATCCAAACCGATAGCTATTTATTTATGATAAATCTGAGTTTACAATGGAAAGAAGAATTTGTGGTATTCCTGGCATTCCCCAATCCATGTGGTCCTATGGAAGGGTTTGGATACAGAGTTTTAAAGTCTGCATTTTCAAGCCGCGCGTTTTAGCTTCTTTTTTTTTTTTTTTTTTTTGGACGCGCATCTGTCACTGTTCATTGTCCATGAACAGTGATTTTAGGCTTATGAACAGTAAAAAACAGAGTGAACAGTAATTTTTCACACATTAAAAAATTATTTTACTATAGTGTTTTTAGTCTTCAGTTTCAGCAAAAATAAATTGTATTCAAATGAACCCTATATATACTTTGCAATGGCTGCTAGAGCTTACACAGCTTTATTACATATTCTAGTTATAGAATGGAAATAAATACAATGAAAGACATTACATATATATGTTTCTTATGCATTGTGTTATTTAAAGACACTCAAGGCCAAGTTCATTTTTATCATCTGTGGGGGAGGTGTCTGCCATTTGTTGCGCAGTATGGTACGAGGTGGTTCATCCTTCCTAATATTCTCCAAAAAAAATTTCGGCTTAAAACTGCTATAAATTACTTAAAAAGAATATGTTAAGTAAAAAAAAAAAAAAAAAAAGATGAAATAACATTATGGTAAGATGGTAATCAGCGCAATTGCAATGATATTAGTTAAATGATGGACAAAAACATGTCGAAGATGAAATAACATTATTTAACATTATTGATGGAGATCTTACATGCACCTTTGTTTCATCTCTGGTCATAATATGTCTGAACCATGCATAAGAGAGAGAGAAAAGAGATATCAGCCATTAACAAAACATTCACGTATGCAAAGTTGGCCGGCATGGCATGGCATATAGAGATCAGAGTTGGAGATCCTATCGCAGAGAGAAGGTGCCTATTACTATATTTCAAGCACTATAGGTGCCATCTCTACTGCGACAGGAACTCCACTTTTAACCTCAGTTCACATGAATTATCATCATCTTTGTGGTACTAATGCTTACAAGAAGTTGAAGGGACTCTTGTCACAGAAGGGATGGTTCTAGCTAAGCTTTTGCTTGCATAACTCAGCCTGGGCCATCTCTCCTGCGACAGGAATCCCACAACTTCTTTTCCTTAATCTCTTCCTCATCATCTTTGTGGTACTAATGCTTACAAGAAGTTGAAGGGACTCTTGTCACAGAAGGGATGGTTCTAGCTAAGCTTTTGCTTGTATAACTAAGCCTGGGCCATCTCTCCTGCGACAGGAATCCCTCAACTTCTTTTCCTTAATCTCTTCCTTTACTTCCTATCTTCCATGCTTTTCTCATATTGTAAACTCCACGTAATTTATAGAACAAAAATTAAGCTGGACTCTTTCTAGGTCTCTTTCATGGAATGATACAATGAAATTACTCCTACGATATAATTAAGTTGCTTACTCTTTGGCGGGTTAGTCTTTGCTTTGAATGAATTTTGGTATGTGTTCAATATGTCAATGTTCAATAGTCACTAATTCTCATTGGGAAGTAGTTGATTAAGAAAATACAGGACAGTTTCCTTTCAATGTACCCGTAACCTTCACTGTAAATCCATATATATATATATATATATATTAATTTGTGACTAATCAATCCTTCATTCCAAACTAAGGAATTGAATAAAGAACTTTTTAGTTGAATAAGGACCATGTGATACGTGAAGAATAATCAGTCATAGTAATTTATGTGTATTCTTCTTCTTCTTTTTTTTCTTTTTTTTGGGTTCAAATAGTAGGAGTTTGTTTGTTTGTTTGTTTTTTATTTATTTGATTTAGTGATGAAGAAGCCGGCATCATGAGCTGGATATATATTCACCATAAAAGTGAAAAGTTGTCGTTAGGCAAAAAGGCTGTTGGTTATTTACTAATTACTAACACAACTTAAATAATAATTTAGCATGCTAATAATAATTTATGATTAAGCAATGCTATTTATTGTAACTTGTATGTGGTTTCTTGTAAAAGCTGATTATTGACTTCAAAGATCAGTTGAACCCGTCAATATGTGATTTATAAAGTATGCCGTAAGAAAAGAACTTTGAAATATACAAAAGGAGCATTTGGTTCGCTATGATATGCCTTTAATATGATGCATATTAAGATAATGTGACATTAATATTTTTAGTTTATTTTATTTTTTTTTAACATTACCATAATTTAAAATTACAAAATATATCACATCACATTAATCTCATCACTTTCCTTTTTCTTTGTATTTTTTATACAAAATAGAATTTCTATTCTAGTCTAATATAAGTATATATGTTTGTGAAACTCCCTCCTGGAGACTTAAACCCAGACCCGAACCCCCCACACCTCACAAGCATTTATATTTATGAAGTGACCACCGCACCAAGGGTGCGTGGTGGTCTTATCACTTTCCTAAATAATATAATGTTGTATTCTTATATTGAGATTACATTATTATAATATTATGGTGTAATGTAACATCACGGCAAACCAAATGACCCCTAATTGCAATGATACTTCATTTACTTGGCACGTATAGATCATAGACCAAAATTTGTTTGAAATTTACCTCCAAAAATAAAAGCATGCACTACATGCAAGAAGATGCCTCTTTCATGTCAATTTATGACTCATGAGCATCAATTTCCACAATGGCTACGCCACATTCAGTCCAAGGTATTCCCAGGAATACCCTAACCTGAAAAAAAAAATTATATATAATAATTAAAAAATATTATTTGTTTACCCTTTTAAAAAAATTAGAAACACTCTCAATCAAAATTAGGAACACCTTCAAATAAAAGAATTATTTGTTCTACTTTCAAGCAAAAAAAAAAAAGCCCAAAAAAAATTGAACTAAAATCTTAAAAAAAAAAAAAAAAAAAAAAAAATTGTAACAGAGCAAGCCCACCAGGGAAAAAAAGCCCAAAATCAATCGGTAAAGCAAACCCAATCTAAAGAAAGAAAAATAAGGTAAAGTAAACCCAACAGATTATAGATGGTAGAAAACCCACGGATTTTTAAGAAAAAATTAAAAATAAAATAAAAAAATAAAAAACAAACAAACAAACCAAAACCTAATATACTAAAATTAGAAACCAACGAATGGTGCAACCAAACACTAATAGATGTTGAAAGAAAGAAAGAAACCTAACCTAAAGAAAAAACCTAACCCAATATACTGAAAGCTCCAAAATGGCAGTCTGCAAAACCAACGGATTGGAGAAGGAGATTGCCAGATTGAGCCTCAAACTCAAGCTTCAGAACAGCAGAACACATCGGATCGGAGATCGGTCTTCCTCACCTCGACGTGCTGCCCAGTGCCCGTCAACGCCGCCCCTCAGCCTCAAGCCTCCCTACTCCGGTGCGCCCTTAAGCTCAAGGTATTTCATCTTTGTCTCAGTCTCTCTCTCTCTCTCTCTCTCTCTTTCTCTCTCTGAATAATATTGAAAGTGAAATGAAATTATGAAATGAGACTCTCTCTCTCTCTCTTTCTCTCTTTAAGACTTTATCTGATTCTCTATTTCTCACTGTGATTGCATGTTGCTTTTGCTTAGTTTTATTTATAACTTTATTAATATTTGCCCCTATTTTTGGCATTATCCGTTGGTGTTGCTATTACTGTTACTGTTGGTGAGATACAATTAATTGTCTTTTAGTGTTGGTGTTGGTGTCTTTTGGTGAGAATCGTGAGATACAATTAATTGACTTTATCTAACTGGCTCTAGTCTTGTGATTGGGGGCCATGGGGCATTGGGGCTTGTCTGTTAAATTGGGGGGAGGGGGGGTGGATGGGGGCATGGGGCCGGGGTAAATGCACATGGGATGTGTGGCTGTGCGCTAATGCAGTAGTGCAACTAATAAATAATCATTAATTAACCAATAATTAATTGGGGGAAGCAACTAATAAACAATAATTAATAATTTAAATAACAAATACATTATAAAAGATAAACAAATTAAATTATGTTACTATGTTAGGCTAAACAACAATTAATAATTTTATAATTAATGAAATAACAATATAACAAATTATAGTTTATAAAAGACAAACAAATTAATGAAACAACTAAACAACAATAATTAATAATTTTATTAATATTTCAAATGAACTTATAGTTTATTATTTATTCTTTTGCTAGAATTATAGACAAATATTTGATAAGAAAACCACGTACCCAAGATTCATCTCCTGTGCAAGATTCATCTTCATCTTCTAAGCGAATTTGTGTTAACTTTAACTTAGAAAATCTTCCTTCAGATCTTGGATTACAAGAAAAGATATAATCTTATCATCCTAATAATCATGATGAATAAGAAGATATTATTTACAAAAAGGCCATTGTCAACCTATTTTCCAAAACCTTGATGATTACCCTCTATCATATTTTTCTGGAAAGCCCCGTCAATTTAGTTCCAAATGGTATGTAAATAGAAAGTGGTTGGAATTTAATATAGACAAGGATACAGTATTTTGTTTATATTGCTACCTATTTGGGCAAGATGTTGGTAAGCAAGGAGGAGGTGAGACTTTTGTAAAACGAAGGGATTCAAACTTTGGAATTAGAAAGAGAAGTTAAATTCCCATGTTGGAGGAGTTAATAGTGCTCATAACCAAGCTGTCAAGAAAAGCGAAGATCTAATGAAGGAAAAACAACACATTCAAAGTGTTTTGGTTAAGCAATCAAATCAAGATAAAATTGAATATCAAGTTCAATTAAATGCAATAGTTGATTGCATAAGATTCCTCTTATGTTGGGGATTAGCTTTTCATGGTCACGATGAATCTCAAAGTTCAAATGATAAAGGAAATTTCCTTGAGTTTCTACAATTTTTGGGGGATCACAATGAATCTATCAATGAAGTGTTGCAAAAAACTCCAAAAAATTGCAAGTTTACCCATCATGATATTCAAAAATACATTGTAAATACAACTGCACGTGAAACATCTAAAGCCATCATCAAGGATCTTGACAATGAGTTCTTTTCAATATTAATTGATGAATCACGTGATATCTCAGTTAAAGAGTAAATGGCTCTTGTTCTTCATTATGTGAATAACAAAGGAATTATTATAGAGCAGTTCCTTGGTATTGTACATGTAGCAAGTACCACCGCTTTATCACTCAAATATGCTACTGAATGTTTACTTTGTGAACATAATTTGAGTTTATCAAAACTATGTGGGTAAGGTTATGACGGGACTAGTAATATGCAAGGTGATATCAATGGTTTCAAAACTTTAATTTTGAAAGAGAATAAATCAGCATTTTATGTCCATTGTTTTGCTCATCAACTTCAATTGACATTTGTTGCCATTGCTAAAAATCACATTAACATTGCTGAATTTTTTTATGAGGTTAGTAACTTAGTAACTGTTGTTGGAGGCTCTTGTAAGAGACAAAATGCTATTCGAGATACACAATTTGCCAAAATTAAAGAAGATTTAAAGCATGGTGTACATAAAAACGGGCAAGTTTTGAATCAAGAGACAACTCTTAAACATCCTGGTGATACACATTAGGAATCATATTATGAAACTATTCTTAACTTGATTTTGATGTTCTCTATTGTTGTTAATGTACTTGAGATTATTGAAAAAGATGACCTCTCCAACTAAAAAGTTGAAGCTCAATTTATTATGAGGTCAATTCTATCTTTTGAATTTGTCTTTGTTCTATACTTTATGAAAAACATTTTAGGGGTTACAAATGAGTTGTCAATAGCATTGCAAAAAAAAAATCAAGATATAATAAATGCTATGGACCTTGTTAAAGCGTCTAAGCAATAATTGCAAGTGATGAGAGAAGATGAATGGATATCTTTATTGACTAAAGTGTCTTCATTTTGTACCACACATGATATTCCTATCTTGAACATGGATGAAATATTTATACTTAGTGGAAGGCCGCGACGCAACACCCAACAAAATAGAAATTTACGTCATTATCATGTTGAGTTATTCTACACAGTCATAGATATGCAACTTCAAGAGCTTAACAACCATTTTTCAGAGGCTAATATCAATTTACTACTTTGTATGGCTTGCTTGAATCTAAGTGATTCATTTGTGGCTTTTGATAAGGAAAAGTTGATACGTCTAGCAAAGTTCTATCCATTTGATTTTCTTGGGACAGATATCTTGGCACTTGACTCTTAACTTCAGAATTACATTTTTGATATGCACAATAATGACTTGTTTTTAGAGTTTCAAGGAGCTAGTGAACTTGTTGAAAAGTTAGAGAACACAGGGAAGCATGAGAGACTTATCCATTAGTCTATTTGCTTGTGAAGTTAGTTTTGACCCTTCTTGTCGCTACTATGACAGTAGAAAGAAGTTTTTCAGCAATGAAATATATAAAGAATGAACTGTGAAATCGAATGGGAGATTAGTGGATGAATGATTGTTTGATTGTGTATTGAAAGAGATGTAGCTTGTAGCATTGATAATGAGACTATCATGCAACGATATCAAAATATGAAAACTCGTAGAAGGCAATTGTAAACTTATATATTTGCGTGTTTTTTTTTTTTTTTTTTGTCAAATATGAATTTATCTTTTTATTAGATTATGTAATTTATGCTTCTTAAGGAACAACCTGAGAAAAATTTCCAGAACCGCCACTGAATTTCCGTGAATTAATAAGTTGATGCAAAAGAATTGGGTCAGTGGGGCATCAGCCCATTAAAGAGATATGGGAATGTTTTCTTTTTGGGCCAAAAGATTTTTTTTTTTTAACCTCCGCTTTTTCCCTCCCATTCTCTTTTTTTGCCCTTCACTTTTCTTTCTCTCTAAAGGATGAGCGATCTAGAAAAAGAGAGAACCAAAGTACAATGCTTTTATCAATAACTCACTCATCATTCTTGAAGCAAAAATTCAAAATTGAATTCACGAAAGAGATCTTGCTTTTTGCTCAATACAATACATGTAATTTTTTTTTTTTTTTTTAGGTTATCTCTCCTTGTGGATTCAAAGAAGAATAAACCTTCATGGATTCGAGACTATCTCTCAAAAGTAGAAGTATATTGCTTTTTGCAGCTTTCCACCTACTTCATCAAGGGCCTCATTTCTGCCAAAAAAAAAAAAAAAGTTGGCTTCATTCTTCTTCTACTCCAATAAGCATTTAAAATGCAATAAAAGATGTTGAGGATTTTTAAAAGCTTGAAGCAGGTATGCATTGATTTTTTTCTTTTATTTTGTATAATTGATTTCTTTAGAGCTTATTTGAGTTATTATGTTAAACAATTTTGTTTGTGTTTTTTGTTTTAGAACTTGGTGAACTTACAATTGCAAAGTAAGAAATTGCATCGGAAACAACTATGGAAGCTGATGATGTTTGATTTGTGTTGCCTTGGCTAGTTAGATTAGACATCTCTCGACAGAAATGAATTTTTATTTGGGATGTTAGGTTGATTTTGGACTTTGATTATGACATACATAGGAATTTTGTAAATGTGGACTACCACTTGATTATGAGTTTAATTATGATAGGACTTCTATAATGGTTTCAGATGGACTATTTGGTATTGATACATGATTTACGACAAGATCTATGAGTTATTTTTCAGTTGATATATGACTTTTATTTTTCCACAGGATTGTGTTATATTCAGCACCAAAAAAAAAAAAGAAAAAAAAAAGAGAGTTGTTATGTAATGCACAGTGAAAGGCTACATGCATCGGGCTCTTTATAAAAAATTATCGCGCCACCATATGCTCAATGAGTCGCATTATCTAGTAATAGAAAGCTTTTCCATGAGCAAGCAAGACAAGGTCGCTCTCCTTCGTATACATAATTATTTGGCAAAAGCCCAAAAATTGGAAGCCCAAGATTGAAATCCAAACTAGACTAACCAGGACCGACTAAGATTGGTGACCAGTCCGATTTGGTTTGGTCCAAGGTTTTAAGTGACCGGTCTAATCTAAAAAATGCAAAAGACCAACTGGCTTGGACCATTTTCACCCTTAGTAAACTTACATAAGTGTTTTTTTTTTTTTTTTTTTTTTTTTTTTTTTTTTTTTTTTTAATTCTAAAAATCAGTATGTAGTTAAATAATCTAATAAGTTAAAAGGAAAATGAAACCCCAATCAAATAACCACTTGCAAAAGTGTTAAATAATTAAGAGGGGGGAGTGGGGAACCTTTACTTTATATGTAATGTCAAAGAGTGAAATAGATAAAGCCAATACTAAATTATTTTTATACTTATTACTTAAAACTTAGATATAATTCATTAGATTCCTCAATTAAATTCAAACATATAATAGTATTGAATTTATAAGTTTTACTAAGAAAAGATAACTAAGTTTATATATGTTCATTGGCTAATGCAATCACTAATCACGTGTTTCAATTTAATTGAAAAACTTATTGTATAATACCTTAAGAATTAAATATGATCATTTTATTATAAATTTTTTTTAATCCAAAGGGATAGCTATTCATTTATGATAAATATGAGTTTACAATGGGCAGAGGAATATCAAGTCATTCCCCAATCCATGTGAAGGAGCCTATATCTACTTTGCAATGGCTGCTACTAGATTTTGTGCAGCTTTATTACATATTCTAGTTATAGAATGGAAAGAAATACAATGAAAAACATTACATATGTTTCAATGACGTCCAGAATATCTTCAATTTCCAGCAAACTTCTCTCCTTTGCATTTAACAAAACCATCAGTCTTGAATTTAAGCTTTGACCATCACATCTTGAATGTTCATTTCCTTTGTATAGAGCAGGGGTCAAACTTTAGATTTCTTATTTTGATACCGTTAAAAACTCACATGTTGGACCTTATGTATTAAAAGTGAATTTGAGCCCACATGCAAGGGAAAATGTTAGAATTACGCAATTGAATGATTAAATTTACCACATAATTCTAACATGTTCCAGTATATCAATATCACATTATTATAATTAATTGGTTTGTAATCTCGTGCATATGCATAACTATATTTAAAAATATATAATTAGATAGACATTTTTTTTAAATTTAATAATTTAGTTCCTACATAAGTTAAATACTATTGAGGGTCAATACTATTATATTTTGTTAACTCTTAAAAAAATAACTTCTAAGAATACTTTTAATATAAAATTAAAAGGCTCCTAGATTATTGCAATGAGTAGTAAATATTATTCCCAATATTAAGAAATTGCTATAGAATTCTTATATTTAAAAAAGAAATAATTCTCCTTAAATGTGGTGTTCCATTTAATATAAAAAATTAAGTTCTAGATTTTTTAAATTAGTATTAAATATCTTCACCAAAATTAAGAAATTGAATCTACACATGTCACAAAATTAGAGCTCAATTGAAATCCAATTTAGAACTTTAATTAGATTTTCTCTCAACTTTAGCTATATATATACACACTAACATGTAACCCATGCATACACATTAATACATTTAAAAATAAATATATGTTTTTAATCATAAAAATATACATAATTGATTAAATTAATAGAAAAAAAAACATAATTAGATTGATATTAAAATTCCTGCCTAAGTTTAATACTACTTATAATCATTTTTATTCTAATTTTTAATAAGATAGAAAGTGTGGTGATTTTTTTTAATAGATATTTGATTGGTTTTTTTATTTTTTATTTTAATATTTCATTAGTATTAGACTCTTACTATTTTTAACTCATTAAGGCACTTCGCACAGATATTAAAAAAATTAGTGGACACATGAAACAAAATTAATCCATAATTAAAATATAATTTGGGATCAATCTAATTGAATTTTCTCTCAATTTTGGCTTTTAATAGATATAAAGATAATATGATTAAAACAACTATAATTGACTTAGAAAGCATATGTTAAGTGGAGAGAGAGAGAGATGAAATAACAATATGGTAAGATGGTCATTAGTGCAATCACAATGTTATTTGCTTAAATAATGGACAAAAACAAGAAGAATATGAAATAACATTTAACGCTATTTGAAACTCCATTGATCAATTAACAAAAGTCTTCCAATTTGATTAACAAAAGACCCACAGGTAAGATTCAATAAAAGTCAATGAGTAGTTTTTATTACACACAACTCTTTTACATGGTTTTACATGCACCTTAAAAAATAACTGAAATTGTGACTTGAATAAATTACCTTGCATAGTTGCATGCATGCATGAAACAATAATGGGATTTTGATAAAAGTAATAACTTCCTGCCATTGATGGAGATCTTACATGCGCGCATGGTGTAACTTTGTTTCATCACGGGTCATAATATATCAGAACCAAGTATGAGAGAGAGAGAGAATCAGATCAGGCATTGATGTATGCTAATTAAGCTGGCATAGCATGGTATATAGAGATTGGAGTGGGACGTACTGTCAAGGAGAGACAATGCCTATTGCTGTATTTGAAGCACTAGGTGCCATCTCTCCTACGACAGTGCTCCACTATAACCTCAGTTCATTTGGATTATGAATTATCATCGTCTTTGTGGTACTTATATATAAGAAGTTGAAGGGAATCCTGTCACAGAAGGATGGTTCTAGCTGAACCTTTGCATTGAATATATTCAGCTTGGGCCATCTCTCCTGCGACAGGAATCCCTCAGCCTCTTTTCCTTTCTTCATTTGCTTCCTATTTTCTATGCCTCTCATACTTTGTAAATTAGCCTCTCGTAATTTATAGAACAAAATTAAGCTGGACTCTTTCTGTGTCTCTTCATGGAATGATACAATGAAATTACTCTTACAATGAAATGAAATTGCATACATTTTGGCGGGGTCTTTGCTCTGAATGAATTATGGTCAAAATTCTGTCTTAATGTTCTCCTTCACACACGAAACTTAAAGATAATTTACATTCTAGAGTAGTTGATTAAGAAGATACAGGACAGCTTCCTTTCAATTTACTCGTAACCTTCACTTCAGTTCCATAGATGACTAATCAATCCTTCATTTTTAACCAAGGAAATTGAACTAAGAACTTCTTAGTTGAAGGACCATGTGATATGATACGTGATGACCAATCAATCATAGTAATTTATTTTTATTAATTGGTTTATAGTAAATTAAGAACCCGGCATTAAACCTGGATGTATATTCACCATAATGAAGTTGTCATTGGGCCAAAAGACTGTTGGTTATTTATTTTAAGACAACTTAAATAATTTTTAGACTGTTAATAATTTATAGTTAAACAATGCTATTTATTAAAACAATGTGTTTTCTTGTAAATGCTGATTTATTGACTTGAAAGATCCTCATAGCTAGTTGAACCCGTCAATGTATGATTTTTTAAGTAAACCGCAAGCTAAGTTAAATTTCAAGTATTATGTCAGGAATGAACTTTGAAGCACGCTAATTGAATTGATACTCCATGTGCGTTTGGGTAGAAATTATTTCTACCCGCATCTGCGTTTCTAGTGTTTCAGTGGTTTCATGCCCCTTTTTTTTTTTTTTTTTTTTAACGCGTTTTAGCTTTAGGGGACAACTAGCACTGTTCATGCACTGTTAAGCACTGTTCACGTATTGTTTATGCACTGTTAAGCACTGTTCACGTACTGTTCATGCACTGTTCACGAGACCCACAACTACTTTATTCAGAAAAAATATATATATATTAAAAATGGGTACCACGGCACACATTTAAAAATTATTTTACTACAGTATTTTTAGTTTTCAGAAAAATAAACTGTATCCAAACAGACTCTTCATTTACTTGGCAAAATACAGAGTATAGACCACATGCAATTTGTTTTAAATTTATCCCCAAAAATAAAACACCACCTTTTAATTAATTACGTGAGAAATTACTTCAAAAAGTTGGAGCTTACTCATGAATTTACCCTTGAGGGCTTCTTATATTTGAGATTCTTGAAGGGCATGGGGTACGTTGTAATTATTATATTGGTAAGGGACAATAACGGGAAAGAGAAGGAAGAGAGAATATGAAAATAAATCTACTTGCATAGAAGTAAAAGGAGAGACTGAGACGCGTCTGCGTTTCTGGCGTTTCAGTGGTTTCACGCCTTTTTTTTTTTTCCACGCATTTCAGCTTTAGGGGACAACTAGCACTGTTCATGCATTGTTCACGTACTATTTACACACTGTTCATGAGACCCATAACCACTTTATTCAGAAAAAATATATATATATTAAAAATGGGTCCCACGGCACATATTTAAAAAAAAAATTGCTACAGTATTTTCAGTTTTCAATTTTCAACAAAATAAGCTATATCTAAACGGACCCTTCATTTACTTTGCAGAATATAGAGTATAGACCACGTACAATTTGTTTCAAATTTATCCCCAAAAATAAAAGCACCACCTTTTAATTAATTACGTGAGAAATTGCTTTAAAAAGTTGGTGCTTACTCATGAATTTGCCCTTGAGGGCTTCTTATATTTGAGATTCTTGAAGGGCATGGTGTACGTTGTAATTATTATATTGGTAAGGGACAATAACGGGAAAGAGAAGGAAGAGAGAATATGAAAATAAATCTACTTGCATAGAAGTAAAAGGAGAGAATAAGATGTACACATTTTTGTAACACAATTACTGCAAATTTGAATTAAAACGGGTAAACCCGAACCCAACCCACTAAAACAGAGGTTTGGATCAGGATCAGGTTGGCTTGCAGACTCGGATACCCCTAGCTGAATCAAGCTAAGAGCTTGTGCATCTTAATTTCTTCCTATGCTACTTTAATTGTTGTTTTTGAGCATTGGACGAAATTGCCACATTCTCTTGTTCTTCATACCCATCTTCTACATACTCCCAAATCCCAAGTAAAATTCTCATCTTCACAAACCAGAAATCATGGTTTTCCCATACAAAATTGGAGATGAATGTAGTGGGGTTCCCATATGTTAGTTGATTGAACTCGCTATTGGCTTGTTTTCTCGCCATAAATCCTCACCTCCAGCTTGTTTTTCACTCTAACCAAACCCTATTACCGCTATATTGGCTTTGGAATCAAGGAGTAGTACAACAATTTTGATGAGTATTTATCAAATTTTGATTTCAAAGATTTTTTTTTTTTTTTTAATGATATAACTATTTTTCTAAATAAGGGAAAGAAAAAGGGGCTATAATCTTATTTTTACTTGTCATTCAGTTGATTCTAGACTTCTTTAAGTACATGAATATACTTTTCAAACATAAATGACAGACCTTACACTTGTCCATTGTACATATAACTAGATGCATACAAGTAAATTACTAAAAATGACGTAAGTTTAAAATTCCCGGCAAATGGGAAATATACCACATGCATAGAAAACTACAAAAACAACTTTTAATAAACCTAACCTACTCTATATGTCTGGTATTGTAGTGCCATTGGCATTAATTCTGTTGAATCTACCTTCGGTAAAGTGGGTAATCATATACTAAACCGGTATGTGAAATCTCAAGATTTGGATTATGCAAACAAAGGTGTTTGATAAATTTTCTATAGAGATGTCTGTAACGTACATAAATCATTATTATTTCATGTTATGTTGGACCTTTACAAAGATGCAAATTGAGGGGTTTTTCCCATTAATTTACATTTTCAAGTTTTTAAAGTGTTTTTTCACTATATATAAGAGATCTTCAAACAAGTAAAAGAATTCATTTGTGGATATTAAGAAATGGGATTAATTTGGATGTTGTATTGGATCTAAGAATGCCACGATCTCTGTCAGTCTTGTAGGTGGTGGGCCTTGGGCAAGAATAAGTGATTTACTCAGTTGGTCTTTTAATTGCTGAGAAGGCTTTTTTAGTACTCAGTGTTTTTTTAATTAATATGGCCTGCGATTAATGACTCACTGCAATAGGTTCATAGTTCATACATATAAGGGGATATACTCTCGGCCCAAGTTTAGTAGTGAAGGTCCATATGCCATGGCAAGCCCAAACATATTCTTTTTATGAAAACTTTTCCTTTTTTTTTTCTTTTGGGAGGGTGGGGGGCTGTCAACTTATCATCAACAGATGGAAGTATAAGACTCACACACACTGCAAACACTTTGTTTTCTTCCTATCTTTGTACATGTAGTAAACAAAGTTGACAATTCAGATAAGTGTTTAAGAATTATTGTACTTGAGGAAACTTATATATGTTCCAGGTGGTTCCTTTAAGTCTGTTTTCTTATACTCTATTCTCTTTTATATATATAAAGTAGCATTCTTCCCAAAAAACAACGAATAATAGAAGTTCTTTCATATTTCTCTATAATCTTCTTGTTATATTTGTTCACATTCTCTTTTCCAAGATTCTTTTAGAGTTTTTTTCAGAACGTTTTTTGCCATAACTATTGTTACTAATTTGATTTTTTTTACTTGTATTTTGGCTTTAACAAGTAAACATTGTTAAGTAATTAGCTTTAAAACATAATTTATCCTAAATCCAAAATTTATCTAACTTATCTAATTTCTTTAGAAATTTTGGATAACCTTTTCTACTGATTTAAGTCCACATTCTTATTTTGTTTTCTTCCTATCTTTGTATGTAGCAAACAAAGTAGATAAGTCTGATAAGTCTATAAGAATTATTGTACTTCAAGATACCTAGGCATGTTGCGGCATATTCCTCTATAGTCTTCTCTTGTGTCTATAACTGGTACCAACATGCCAACTTCTAATCAAGTCTTGTTAAATATATTATAACTTAAAAGAAATCAATATTTTACAAGCCAAAAAAAAAAAAAAAAAAAAAATTCCACCATTACATGCCAAGTTGGGAGGGAAATTTCAACCCAAGTTATCCTCCATGGAACTGGGTAATGTTACTATGCCACGGGACTACTGGCTCAAGGATCTTTAAAATGTCTAAAATATTTACTGTTGAAAATTAATGAGGAAACCAATGCTTTACTAGTAATGTAAATGCAATTCTGAGTGAACTACGGAGATATACTCAACTACAGCATAACAAGGAATCAAAAAGTATAGGAGGGATCAAGAAAAGAGGTGGCCAAGAGGACACTTCTCTCATTTTATATGAAAATCATGATTTGACACGGTATTTTGTCTTCCCTCTATAGATTAAACATGCCAAAAAAAACGAGCAATGAAAAAACTAGGAGCAGAAGCTCTATCAATGGATTGCTCAACCGACTACCAGTTGAGTTGAAAGGAGAAGGAACAGATGCTGGATGCGTAAGATCTGTAACATTTTCCTTAGAACAAGTGTAGTTGCAGCGACTAGGACGAAAAATTCTATATACCCCACTACTGCTTAGGATGAAGATATCCTTCCTGTTATCCTCACCAAAAGAAAATATGTATCCCAGTGAGGGAAGAGAACTTCCTGCTGCAACACTGCATTGGATAGGAGAGTCTTGAGCACAGCGGAAAAGAATCTGAGTTCTAGTGAAGTTCCCACTATCTGTTGGGCTCTCTGTACCTACCCACATACCATTAGCAAACAAATCTGCATAAAGGTACCTGACAATGGAAAAATATACTACCATCAACATTAAGCACTTCCAACAGTGTAAAGTACTAAAGAAAAATAAAAGTGCCTTATTTTACAGGTATTGTCAAGAGTGAGACAAATATGATGCCAATACTATTATTTTTTCTCTATTGTAGTATGTTTAATTCTATTGGCATTATATATATAAAGATTATATGTTGACCAAAAAAACTGTAAAAGTTATGGTGAGATGGTCTTAATTGCATGCAATTACAATGTTTATAGCTAAATGATGGAACAAAATCTTCAGAAGATGAAATAACATTGTTTGACATTACTTAGGACCCACAGATTAGTAAACAAAAGACTAATGAATTGGAACGATTCGTTGGTCATAAGATCAGACAAATAAAGCCAATTTTTACCTTCCATTCACGCATGGATCAGTCATAGAACGGTAAAAGTAGCCAACTGTGATAGATGCTCCTGCACCTTTGTTTACCTCAGAGTGGTTGTATCCCATTACAGGGAATATTGGATCGATAGAGCTAGCAGATGTATTGCCCCCAGCAGAAGTTGAAAGATTGTAAATAAAGGGGCCCTCATAAACAAGCCAACCATAGTTGCCACCCTTAGTGACTAAATCCACCTCTTCATATTGGTCCTATAAGATCAATGACTTAAAGCATTAATGGTATTAGATAAAGATTAAAAATAAAATAAAAAATCACATAAAAAGAAGCAAATGCACACCTGAACAACATTAAGAAACACAAAAAGCTTCTAATGTTCACTATGTGTGTATGTTTTTGTGCCCATGTAAAAGCAACAAATCTTGACAAGGAATTAGTCATTCAGAAGAAAATTAATCTTGGAAACTGCCAACCTGGCCAACGTCTGCACAGAGGAAGTATGAAGGCCTTTCTGAATCAAAACTACATCGCCAAGGATTTCTGAATCCTAGGGCCCAAATTTCAGGCTGCAATTCCTTTTCTTCAGCAAATGGATTATCTCCCGGGACAGAATAATTTCCCAATAGGTCAAGGTCAGCAATTTCCGTTGCACCTGCAATTTATTTATTGCAAAAAAAAAAAGCATAGATGGAGGGTTGCCTAAGTGAGATACAGCAGTATAGAGAAGACCAAAAATTTCAAGAGATATTCTATCTACTCAGTTCAAATACAATAGTAAAAAATCTGATGAGTAGGTTTAATTGCATTACATTTATTTGATATTAGTCACATGCACCTATTGTACATTGTTAGTAGATTTGAAAGTTTAATATGATGAAACTGGAATTCTTTTGGAAATTTAGAGTTAATTAAAAGTAACATAAATTTGGCCAAACATATTTCAAATATAAAACAACCAAGACCTCCCTTGTCCTCCACTAAAACAAAACTCTAAAAAGTTGTTTTGTTCCTCAAAAAGCAAAACCTGCCCCCAAAGCCATAACAATGAAAACTGATATCCATTAAGTCATTGGATTATTCATCATATTAGATTTTACTTTATATTGAATTGAGAAAAAAGTGGATGTAGAGATTGTGTCTTCAATCATATTGAAAAATTATAATCTGCTTCTGTCCTAAAGTTCTGTATTGTTAAAGATAGAAGGAGATGACTCCAAGCAACTTTAAAAGAAGTGCTACTTGCCCTTCCTGTCAAAAAGATTTTATTTTTCAAAGTCCTTTTTGTTGGGGCCTAAAAAACATGTTTTCAAAAACCACATCATAAATTGAATGCCCTATGCAAGTAGAACCGTAGAAAAAAATATGCATTTGAACAGAAAAGCAAAGGGCCGAAACCTGATGTGTAAAAGGCACAAACAGAGATATAGACAACACATTATTCCAGTACTTACTTGATATGTTATCTATGTCAAGCCTCATTATCTTTCCAAGCAAGCATTTCTTGTTTTGTACAAAATTGTAAGGGTCTCCTAAACTTCCAAGTTCCACTATCTCCCATCATTAAGTACAGGTAACCATCTTCAGGTCCAAAAAGAATCTGACCACCATGATGAGAAGTAAATGGAAGGCCCATAGTGAATATTCTTTTGACTTCCTGGGGTTTGACGCTTGTTACCTGTAATTGAGGCAAAGCTGATGCAATTAAGACCACCAAGGGATATAATTAAAAGAAATGGCTCTAGAAAACCATGCAGAATTTTACTGAGGAAGGTTGCGATGTGGTACCATTAGCAGTAAACTCTGCTATGACGCTGGAATATTGACATGGCTGTGCCCCATATTCAGAGTATAGCTTTGAAGGATCACAACTGATATCTGAGTTACATGAACACCTTCCTGAACATCCTGGCCACTTAGCCTTATCACAGTTGAATGACACAAAAAAGCGTCCATTCTGTTGAAAGTTTGGATGAAATGCAATTCCCAACATTCCAAACTCAGCATCAGAATATACTTTATCAGTTAAATCAAGAAAAGGATTTGATTTGTCAATTGCCAATAGTGCTCCTGATCCTTGCTCCGGAACAGTTGCCAACCATGTCTTACCTGGTTGGTCGGATAAGAAGAGACGATTTGACCCATCAGGATGAGCTACCATGTTAAGGTAGGATCCATTCCCAATTTTCTCAAGGCAAATACCACTTGGTGGACTTAAATTTTCAGTTTGATTTAGTACAACTGGTCCACCATCAAAACATACCTCTCCAGCTTCAGAAGCGCCACCAAATTCATTGCAGAAAGCACTTTTTGATTGCCATATGTTAGTCAGCTTGGAAGTAGAATTAATTGGCATACCACCTCTGTCTTGCAATGCATAAGGAGAATTTAATAATGATACATTTTTGCATTCATCACAAACCTTTGAACAAAAATCAACTTCAGCAAGTTGGGATTGGATTGAGTTTGCTGAAACTGTGGAATTGCAGAGAACAGGAACCTTCCAAGGTGTTGAATCAATTAGAGCTCTGCTGAGAACTGATCACATCTCTGCCATGCATATACATAACTGATATATGTAAGTGGTTAAAAATGCTTCCATGACACTTCAGTTAGTTTATGGTTCTAGGTGTCTTAGTAGCTCATGTCAGCATTATATTAAATGGCAACAATACTTAAGTTGCTATAAACTTCAAACTAAGAGCTGCCTTCATGCAGCTATTTGTTGGAATTTTCAAAGGCACTCAGTGAATGCTGATTTATCACATAACAACATTTGAGGAATATATTAAAGGGTAATCATTATGCACACTCATCTTTAATCAATATGAGCCAAGTCGATAGGCCACATTCCAAATTTTAAATCATAAGCCATGTATGAGTCATCAAGTAAAGTATTACTAGTACACCTAACATTTAAGCATTCTGAATTTTATCTTGCATTTGACAATTCCTTTCTATTTTTATCAAATCACAAGAAGTAAAGAACGAAGTAGATATTGTCACAATCAAGGATCATGCAACAAATAGCAGTAGCCACTATTTAGTCATTGAAAATTAAAATTAAAATTTGAAAAAAAAAAAAAAAGATCCAACTTTTTCATAAGTAATATAGAGGCACAGTAACATCAACAAGGAAGTGAAATCAATAATCAGCTGAAACTTATCATTATAAAAAACTGGCAGAGCATCTTACTGAGCAGAGTATTGATTTCAGAAGAGAACTGCAGCCAAGATCAGAGACACTCATTGCCCTAAATTGATTAAGCAATTGGATATCATCAGTGGAGCTACAGCAAACACTACCTTCGTATTGACAGAAAACAAGCGGCGTCTTTGGGCTAAAAGGTGCTCCTATTCAAATAAAACAGCCATGAAATTAGTCAACATACAAACAGAACCGAAAAAAAAAAAAGACAAATTGAACTGAAATCTAAAAAATATTCATGCTCCATTTGCTTGCAACCTACTACTGGCTTCCAAGTTTTCATCTCCATGTATGCAATTTTTAGGGCAATCAAACAAAGCATAAAGAAAAGAACCTGAAGGGAACTAAATTTGGAGAAAAGTAAGAAAGACACTCACTCATATTAGTACACAAGGGAAGTGAAAAACAATAATCAGTGAGCAGCAGCAGGTGAGAAAACAAGAAGGTTACAGTAACAACACTCCTCATCTCTTTGAAATGACAAGTAATCACAAACAACAATGATCAAAACCAGCCCTCCCTTTCTCCTCCTTGGAAACCCAGTCACTATATTTTTATCCAAAGCCAAAGACCCAACTGAACAATTAGACACTAAAATACAATCAAACATATAATTATATATCACTCCTTAACAAGTTAGTGCTTTCAGTCAAAAAAAAAAAAAAAAAACAAGTTAGTGCTCTTCCAACCCCTTCTCTATCTCACTCTCCTCTACCCAATGCTAACAGCCAAGTAATATTGAACATTTCTACCCAAAAAATAATAATAATAACAATAAAGAAAGTTTTGACATTTTGTTCTTGAAACTATGTGGACTTGAGGAATAACACGTTGTAATATATACTCCTATTTTAATTATATACACCAATGAAGCATGTTCAGGTCACTCTTCATGATTCATTCTCTAAAAAAAAAAAGGTCACTCTTCATGATTGACTTTGTTGAAGTACTTTTTTTTTTCTCTGTCTTTTGGTAAGTAATCTTAACAATTGTTATAAAAAAAATTAAATCGGATGTCCACTCGCCTTTTTTTTTTTGCTTACATTAATGTGTTTGTAAGAAAAAAAGCAGCAAAGTTGACCTCCTGATTTATAAACGAAAAGCGTGACAATTCGATTCTGTTTACTAAAAAGAGCAAATGGGAGAAAAGTACAGCAAAACTCAGACTCACTTCAAATATTCCAACTGGTTCTTCGTACAATAAAGAGAGTGGACAACATTACCAGACACGTTGAAACTTGAAACTCCATGCTTTTTGTGTCTTGTTTCATTACAAGAAATTAACCCTATAAATATAAAATTCAAAAATTCAAATTCTCAGAAAAAAGTCCAAAGGGAGAGATTTTGTTAACTGGCCTCTAGGCCCATGAATAAAAGTGTGAAAAATAGGAAAAGACAAAGCCCATCCATTTCTTGTATTAAGAATTTAAGAGCAGCAAACTTCGACCATATCTTTCAAACGACTGCCGCATGGCCAAGGTACTTCCTAAGCGGCATGTCGTTTTCTGAAGAACAGCAGACGACTTGACGGGATGGTTTGAGTTTGGTAAACATGGTTTTATAAACCAATGTAAAAGTTGGATCTCAAAACTCATCAATAAATGTAAGGAGTTATGCATCACCAAAATCCTTTCTTCTTCCAACGAATAATCTAAATAATAATTCGCAAATCCAATGTTATATTAACTCCTCTCATTCGATTTTCTTAACAACAACAACAACAACAACAAAAACCCTTGTCTTTGATATCCAATGTGGAACTTCAATGTGGAACTTCTTTTTCTTGATAATCCAAATGTCATGCATCACTTAAGTTATATTAAACATTCACTCTTCTCATTAGTATCGAATGTAGGACTTCTTTTTTTAACCAACCAGTCTACTCACATGTGAATATTTCAACACTACAATATTTTAATGTAATCGTCTCTATCTCTAAGAGCATTCACACTAGATGTGGTAAATGTGCCAAATGCCAAATATTTGGCACATTTGCCATACCAAACAACAAAAACCATCTTTATCAGATGTTCCAAATGCCATAATTTTTGCAACATATGAACAGTGCCATTGCATATTTGCCACTGTACGGACGGAAATGGTATAACTAATTAATATTTTTTTATTCTCTTTTCTCTCTCCTCTCTCTTCAGTTTATTCTTTTCTCTTCTCTCTCACCTCTGTTCTCTCTCACCAATTCCCTCTCTCTTATAAATTGTTGATCTTGATCCGTCATCGCCGATCCGTCATCACCGATCCATCTTTGCCGATCTCTCACCGGTTGCATTTTGCATCGTCATCGCCGATCTCTCTGGGTATCGTCATCGTCATCATCGATCGGAATTGACGTGGGCATCGACGTTGAGGTGAGATCGGAGTGTTCGTCATGATCATGGGCATCGACATTGAGATCTTGATCGTGGGTTGCTGGTGCTAGTGGGTTTGAGTTGATCGGAGTGTTTTTTGGGTTTGAGTTGATTGGAGTGCTAGTGGGCATCGACGTTGAGTTGATCAAGATCTTGATCATGGGTTGAGGTGAGGTGAGATCTTGATCAGAGTGTTTTTTGGGTTTGAGTTGCTGTGCCAGTGGGTGTTGCTCTGTTTTTAATGGGTTTTGTGGTGGATTGTTGATGACAGTGGTTGTGGTGGTGGTTTTGTTTTTAGTTTTTTGTTTTGCAATGGATTGTGGCTGCCACAGTGGTGGTGGTGGCGGCGGCGACAGCAGTATTGTGGTTGTTATTTATTGTGTTAGATATATTATTTTAATGTGTAGTAAATATTATTTTAATGTATAGAATTGAATGATAAAACATCTGATAAATGGGATGTTGTAAAATGATGTGGTAAAATAATAAAGTAGGTCTTTGGTGTGGCAAAATGACATTTTTTTTGCAACATCTGCTGTGGATGATTGTACTATATCCTTCCTCACACTCAAATTGAACGATGAATTATTGAAATGCCTGAGTCATGAGATGAAGTGAGGTAATATCCTGGCAAAATCAGAGTTTTTGGGCTGGTAAGCTATATATATATATATATATATTTTTTTTTTTTTTTTTTTCTCTTTGCTTAACATTTTAGATAATACTAGTCACAAACTCGCGCGTTGCGCGTGATTATTTTTTATGGTGATCTCATTATTATTATTATTTTGTAATTTGAACTAATTTAATGAAAAGTAATGCATTTCATAATCATATTTATCACAAAATAATTTTTTATTATTGTAGAATTGTTTTATTTAAAATTTGAAATCTTAATTCTACCATAGTTGGTTGACTAATTTTTACATCTCTAAGTCAATTAAACACGTTTTGCATGTTACATGTAAACCTTCTTTTCCATAAGGATTGAAATAATGTGCGTAATATTTTTTTTTTTCTATGGAAGTTAAAAAGAATAAAATTCACCTTGTCTTGATGTTTTCTAAAAATTAAATTTGGAGATTCTCTTTCAATAATTGTGAAAATTCCAAGCAATAATTCAGAAGGTAATACATGTTACATGTTCATGCTTTGATTGTATAATTGTAATTGTATTGATTTGGGTTGTAATTTATAAGTTGAATATGGTGGTGTATATCCAAAAGGGTCTAACTATGTTGTTTAGGATATTGAATATAGTGTTGTGTGTGATTTATAGAGTAGCAACGGTTGTAGTAATTAAAAATTGGTTTTTCATTGTCTTTTAAGTTAATAAAAACCTTACATCTACTTTTTTTTTTCAAAAAACCTTTACATATTTTTTTAACGTGAATCTTTATATATACCTTAATAAGTAAACCCTATACAGTTCATTTTCTTAGATGCATAAAAAAAAGACATCTATTCCATAATAATAGTGGCTAATTAGTTTTTTCATGCTCTCATTTATAATGTTTCTTACTATTATCATATTTTACTGGCTGTTGATTTTCATAATAGAGGCATTAAATGAGAGTTAAATTCTTCGAACCTTTCATTAGATTTTAAAAGTCATGGTGTGTGAAGAATATAAGCATTTAAGGACTTTTTTTTATATATTTTATTATTTATAAATAATGTTAAATGAAATGTCAAAAAAAAAAAAAGATTTTGAAAATTTTCATCTTTATTTCTTATATATTTCTATTATTACTAAAGAACGTTTTCCTTTTAGTTTTGATAATAAATATGATTTTCTAGATTAGAGTTTGATTAGTTTCAAGTTTAAATTTTGTATGATTTTATTTAATTGTTGATTATATGATTTAATTAAGTGAATTTAACGATTTATTTATTTGTATTGTAAAGTTTATAATAACATTCGTAGGGTCATCTTTAATTAATTTTTTACTCCTTTAGCCGTTGGTCTCTTTGTTTTCCAATTAACGGTTACTAATTAATTTATTTAATTGACGTTTGATTTCTTTTACTAATCTCTTTCTCTCCCTCTTTGTTAACATCCTATTGTTTTCCCAAATTTGATGATAATTCTAATGTACTAAATATGCATATTGTAACGTTTATATTTATTTTTATTTTACTCCATTTTGCTGCCATGAAGTTAGTACATCCATAACTATTAGTTTATTATTTTATGATATGTTTGGTTTGATATTATTATTATTATTATTATAAATTTAGTGTTTCTAAAATAGCATGTTTTTTGTATTCTCTTTTTCTATTAATGCATTGTAACTTTTTATGGGAATACTTTATAAGAAAATTGTTTATTCTTTTTTTTTTTTTTAATTGAGTGTTTCTAAATTGATATTTGTTTTGTACTTCATTTTTCCATTGATGCATTGTAACATTTCATGGGAAGACTTTATAAGAACAATTTTTATTTATTGAATAAAATATTATACGTTTAATTTTCAAAAAAATGAGACAAAATATAAATAATTATGATATGGAGGATGTTGCTAAATTTAAATGTTGAATAAAATAATAAAAATGAAATGTATAGCGCAATAAACACCATATTTTTTTAGTTATGCTATGTAATAAAATAATATTATATTTTTATATACTATCTTTATAATGCAATAATATAACATTTAACAACCAATGTGAATAAAAAAGATAACAACATAAAATATAAAACTAAATCGTATCAAGCTGGATTACCTGTCAATTCCAATTTTAGCAAACTAACTGACTTCTAGTAGTCTAAAACTGATTTCTGCGATGCATTTGGTGGAGCTTTCAATACTGCATCAGTATGTTTTGATGGTCAACCTGTTACACTAAAATTAAAAAAAAAATATATATATATATATATATACCAAAAATTGAAGGAAAAAAAAAAAAATATATATATATATATATATAGAGAGAGAGAGAGAGAGAGAGAGAGAGGGGGGGGCGTTTTGTGTGTGGAAAAATAGAAATTATGCATGGAATAAGAGGGAGAATGACAATTTTATAGCATGAGGATAAGAATAAGAAGAGTCAAAAATAAAGGAAGATAAAAAGATAGAATAATATTAATATTGAGAGTAGTGGGGATATGGAAAGTTGAAATGGAATGAGAAAGGTTGAAGAAAGTTAAAGTAGAGAGTAGAAGGGATATGAAAAGTTAAAATGGAATTGAAAATTTAATAATAAATAAGAATAATTAAAAATAAGATAAATTAAATATGATATTTTGATTGTAATATAATTGTAATATAATAGAGTTTTTCATTCACTTTAAATGTTAAAAAATTGTATTAAAAAATTGAAAAAAAAAATTGATAATGACATAACTGCTGACGTGGCTCAATAGAAGCGTAGCAACATTAATTGCTACGCTTCAGTTTTTAGTAATATATTGATTGATGATGATTATTAGGATTTATGTTTTTAATTTAATGGGTTTGCAAGAATTATTGCACTAATTGTCTTTCTTTCTTTCTTTCTTTTTTTGGTAGAATTTTATAAACAATGATTAAAAACTCAAAAGATAAAGAGGCAAGGATGCGAAATAAATTCAAAATTAAGCAACAAATTGCTGCACACATTCTCCAATATATTCAAGTCCATCGTCAATGCCAATTTAAGCAAATAAGAAAGCAGAGAAGACACAGCAGGTACTTTTTTCCTTTCATTATGAATACATATAAAATTGTATTGTCCCTTAGTATCTAAAACTAACTTGCTTCATTCATTTTAAACTGAAAAGCTACTACAATTTAGAAAAGAAGATCTCAACAATATTAGAAATACAACATATAGTAGCTAAAGTTACATAATCATGTTTATGCAGATAATATACCAAACAATTCAGCTATAATTTGCTATATCGAAGAAGGTTCCAGCAACCAACAAAAGCAAAGTATTCATCTTAGTAATAAACATATTTTTACTATAAATTATATTTTTTTTGTCAATTATTTAAACGTCGGATCTCAATCTAAAACTCTATATTAATTGTAATATAGGAAAATATTATGAACCATGGAACTTTAGCTAGCCATCATGCATGCAAAATTGCAAATGCCCATATTATGGTATGAAGAACGTTTACTATGAAAAGCAATGCATCATAGAAATCCAAGATCCTCAATTTGCTACCTTGGAGAGAAATTAATAAATAAATAAAAATTTTAAAAACGTTAGTTGCAAACTACATTTTTAAAGTTTAGGGTATTTAAATTTTATACCCTAAAATTTCAAAATTTTAAATTTTACTCCCATAAAGTTATATATATTTTTGGATAGTTACTCTCTGTGTCCATTTTTGCTGAGTGCCTATGCTACATTAGCTTGCCACATGTGTTTCGTCACTTTCATTGATCCAATTAAATTGTGATATGTGGATTTTATTATTATATATAATTAAATAAACTTAAAAAGTCTTTAAAATACTAAAAATAAATTTCCTAAAAATGAAATATTTTTTCTTATAAATATTTCTGGGCATTCAACATTTTACCCAAAAAATCAAGATTTTTTTCCTAAATCAACATAGAGGAACACTACAAATCTGATAACACCACAAAATACCCAGCCATACTGACGATATGAATTCTAAGGTAGCGCACGGAACTCTTCTTTAAAAATAAATAATTAATTAATTAAAAAAAGTAGCGCACAAAACCCACATCCCACAATTAATGTATGGTATACTCCTTTAAGAATTTGATGGCTGACCATTGTCTATATTTTGTTCAGTGCTCGTGTGCCAGTGAAGTAAGTGCCAGAGCCAGAGAATTTTCTTAGAGAATGAATATTCTCAAGAGGATCAAGCCAAATGTATTATTGTATTTAAGTAATTTTAACTTTCTATATAAATTAGTATGTAGCCTTGTGCATATGAATGGGAACAATTAAAAAAAATCATAATTATATGATTCAAATTAAATTTTTTTTGAAATGTTCAAATTATACATGGTATTAGTTTACACTTTTTTTAAACTATACATTTCTAAAATATATATATAACAGTTTCTCATTTGTGTGTGTATATATAATTTAGAATTTAACTAGTTTGTAACCTCATACATATGCATGGATATACTTAAAAGATACACATTAAGATGCAAAGTATAATAATCTTACATATATAATTTAAATATTATTGATAGTCATTCTTATTTTTTTTTTAACTCTTTAAAAAGTCTTGTAAGAATGTTATTAGGTAGAAAATGTAAATTGTCCATTTTTAAAATATTTTAATGTTCATTAATTCTAGACTCTTTGGTTTTTGTACACAATAACTCACTTCAATGAATATTTATGATATGGTCACACATTTGATTCCAAAATTAAGAAATAAAACTCCCTCTAAAAATAAATAATTTAGAACACACGTCGCAAAATTGGACTTCAATTGTAGAATCTAATTAGATTTTCTCTAAGTTTTACCTATTTATATATATATATATATATATATATAGGGTTGAGTTCAAGTTACACCTAGTGTAACTCTAAATAATGTTACACCACTCAATATTTTTTAATTGGATGTGAATTTTAACAAATCCACCATTAGATTACATTATCTTCGTATATTATCTATGCTTGCAAATTTTCATGGTGATCAAAGATTTATAGTCATGTCATCAATCAATTGTTTAATTTCAAATTTTTGTAATTTAAAATAATGCATAAAATATGAGCTTATGGATCGAATAGTAAATAACGTCCAATTGACATGAAAATTGGCAAGAATGTTAAAAACATATAAAACATGTAATTTAACGGTGAGATTTTCAAAATATGAATTTTATAACAAATTATTAGGTGGTGTAACATTACTTAGAGTTACACCAAGTGTAACTTGAACCCAACCCATATATATATATATATATATATATATATTGTGCTAAATGAATTGTTTTTAGTTATAAAAAAAAGGTTCATGAATATAAAATCGTTCAAACTCTCTCTTCCTTTAATTTTATATATAGTGTTAAATATATGATTATGTTTTTTATGATTTATTTATGTAGGGACACGATTTTTGTTAACCCGGTCCTGGACGATCAGGCCCTGGCCCAAGAAGTCTCACACAATGAAGTTTGTAGAGTATGGGCTGAAGAACTCGGTTCCAGTTGACTCAGACGGTTCGTTGCATGTCCTTAGTAGATGTAGAAACGTGAATCCAGAAAATGGATGTGAAAGTGGAAGTTTTATTCATGGACCTGCTTTCATACAAAGACTTCTTACTTTTCTCTCTCCTCTCCTCCCCTCTTTTCTGTCCCCTCTTTTTGGGGGACTCTTACATGTGATATAGGCCATCTTTTATCATCTGGGCTCTACACTTGTTGATCATCCAAACCCCTACTTGAGCACTTGTCCCATCAGACGCCCTTACCAGTTCTTTGTGAGTTGCAGTGACCAAGGTAACACTGTTCAGGGGTCTTCTCTTCATTAATGCGGCCAGGAGAGTAGTTGTGGTGCATTTAATGTGATGGTGACAGCCTTTGCTGGGATATTTTGAGCCTTCTTTCTTTTTACGTGTTTAGAGTGAGAGCTACAGTAACTGGGATGCATCATTGATCTGGACTTTGGAATGTCCGAGGAGGATTTACTCCTCGGACGTGTTTTCTTCGCCCTAGTTGGCTTGGGCAGGGATTATGGGCCGCGACGTCTCCTCGGACAGAATCGTCCTCGGACGGGCCCAAGGCCCAGCCAACTTGTTATTCTGGGCCGGTCCCCACAATAGCCCCTCAAAACTCCGGTTTTGATCTCCCTCCGAGGAGAAAAGCAAGGTTTTGACATTTATGAAGGATGAAACGGATGAAATTTTGGTCTGCGCGCGTGGGCGGTTACTTTTGACGCGCCACAATTTACGAGGCGCGGCCATTTACTCCAAACAGTTTTATGTCTCCTTCATCCAACGGCGAGATGTGGATCTGACGGCCAGCATTGCTCCTTGAATTCATGAGCGGGAGGGATTTTTTCTCTCTCCCTCCTGCTATATAAAGCGCCTGAGAGGCTCCTTTTTTCTTTTTTATCCGCACATCAGAACAGAGAGCTCCAGAGAACTCCAGCGCCCAGAAATCCTTGAACACCTCCTTCCTTCAAATCTCCATAATCGTTTCTGCGAAGCGCCCTCCCTAGAAGAGATTTTCGATCACCTCACCGGTCATTTGTGAAGATATCCGTAAGTTCCGTTCGCTTCGTCACTTCGATTTTCTCCTCGGATTTTATTTTTCTCCTCAGTCTTTATTTCCATTCCTCCAGTTCAGCTTAGATGGGTAGATTCAAAAAACTAGTAGACACTCCGACTGCTATGGAGGCTTTTAGGGTAAAATACCATATCCCACCGGGGGTGGTTCTGCGGTACTGTCCCCCAAAAGGAGTACTGTTAGATAGAGGCGTGGGTGAAGTGGTCATTCCCATGATTGCCTTTATACAAGAGGGAATAACACTTCCCATGCGTAGGATTACCCGGGACTACTTGTTCCACCATAGGTTGACGCCACACCAGTGCGCTCCAAACATGTTCAGGGTATTAGGCTACATAGATGTCTTGAACGAGCAAATGGGTCTGGGTCTGACCTGGCATGACGTGGTACGCATGTACGAGTGCCACTACGTCGAGAATGGAGGGTATTACCTTAAATCTCGATCCGAGGTGGTTAGGCTAATCTCCTGTCTCCCCATATCCAATAAGACTATGAAGGATGACTTCCTCATTACCTCAGGAGAATGGAGCGATGGTCTTCATTGTCCAACTCAGGCAGGAACCCCAGGTGCGGCGCCTTTAGGCCCAATCCTTTAGGGAAGGGGCTTAGCTCCTCGAACTTACTCTCTTTTCCGCTTGTCATAAATCTTTTAGTTTAATTCTAATTTTCTTCTCGGCTGTATTGCAGATAGAGCTTTGGTTGCTCTCAGGCTGAGCCACATGAACGTTCCGGCCCTAAATTATCTTTTAAGGTCAGAAATCTACATCCACAAGGACGGGCAACTGCATGCGTGTCATTTGGTTTTGGGCTATCGACCACTAACCCGTGCTTTCCAAGCCATTGGCCACGCCATTAGAGTTGGTAGCCCCCGGTTAGCTAGGATTTACGTGTCCAAGCCTAGGTTTTTGGCCCGAGTAGATCTTAAGCCAGTCGTGCTACCTGGAGTTCGGAATCCTCCACCGGTCGTGCAACTGTCTCCAGAAGACCTTGAAGCCGCTGTGCCAGTTGAGAAAGAGGCCGAATCATCTCGTCTTTCCCTTGAGGAGGAAATAGACGAGTTTTATTTTGAAGAGGAGGTTGACAAAGCCCCCGTAGTCGAGCTCTCGAATCCTGAAGGAGAGCAAGATCGAAACTCCGTGGTTGGCGCTCCAAAGTAGGCAATATGGCTGGCAAGGGAAAATCTTTACGAGAACTGATGTCCAGCCGAGGAAAGGGTCAGTCTTCAAAGGCACCTGCTAAGTCACAAGCCCAGGACCCTCCCCAACCGCCCCTCAGGTTCCTTCCGACCCTGGCCTCAAGGTTAACCCTGACCTAAAAAAGAAAAGGCCGGTTGACGTTCCTGAGGAATGTGAAGTGGCCCCCCCGCCCGACCAAGCAGCAGAAAGCCACTCGGGGGCAGAAGAGTAAAAGGGTTAACTCCATGGAGAGCTGAGATGAGGAGAATCGGGCTGAGGTGCACGTTAATCCCCTTGCATGGAGTCCGAAGATGGAGCTAGACGGGGTTGCTATCCCCTACACTGCCTCGGTTCGAGAGTACAACAGGGGCAAAGCGGGCTACATAGCTAAGGCCCTGGAGCAGCCAGTGCTCTTTCCTCGGGATATGGAGGCCTACAGGCGGTTCTCCCAGCCCAAGCTTTTTCTGTCCCTTAAGAGGGACCTTGCGATGGTAAGCCATTCTTACACCCTTTTATTAAGCCATCAACGTTGTTGCATTCTATCCTAACTTTGGTTTTGTTTTGTTGGCAGATCACCCAGCAGGTGTTTGTGGCTGAGGAGTTCTGCCGCAGCAACCACAGCTTGGCTGAAGCTGAGGTTCAATCTCGAACTGAGGTGGAGAAGACCGTGGGGTCCCTTAAGCAAGAAATCCTTGAACTGGCGGAGAAGTTCAAAGAGTCGAAGAAACGGCGCAAGAGCGCGGAGGCTGGCCTAAAGAGTGCTGAAACCCAAGCCAAGGATCAGCACCAGAAATTGTACGTAACTGAAACCAGTCTTGCTACTGAGAAGCAGAATGTACTGGAACTTAAGGCCGCTCTGCAGAAAGCTGGGGACGAGATACGGCGGGTTAAAGAAGAGGCTCAGCTGATCCGAGAGGCTGCAGAGGCTGAAAAGAAAGCTTCTCATCAGCTCGGGATTCAAGAGACGGAGGCCAGGCTATCCAAGGAAATCCCCGAGGTGTGCAGGGACTACTGCAGCATCTCATGGGCTCACGCCCTTGATGCTACAGGAATTCCTGCGGATTCGGCGCTGAGGCTGCCTGAGAACGTCTTCTATCCTCAGGAGATCCGAGAGAATCCTGATGGCGCCCAAGCAGCTTCTGAGCAGGACTTGGCGGTGCCTGATGCCATCCCTGTGCCCGATAAAGTGAAGGATCCTGCCATGGACTCTATCTCCGAGGCTCCTCCTCCTCAGTCAGAGCAGAAGAAGGATCCTCCTGCTAAGGCTTAGCTTTTAGGCTTTTAATTTTTGTACTTTCCCTTTTTTTTTTTGAATGAGAGTCGTCCTATCTTTTGTGTTCTTTTGTAAGGACCTCTCTTTGTATTGACCTCGGAATATTAATATAGAATATTCTCTTTGTTTTCTATGGATGTATGCTGGTACCCTCTCTTTATTTAACGTTTGCAATGACATAAATAAATATAAACGGTCGAGACAAAAAAGGATGTCGTGCAGCGAATTTGAATAAGGGTTGCAATGATGCTAGACCGCGTGCGCACCTTGAAATGATTTCCCCTAAGTAATAATATCCCCTATGTCTGTGGTCCGAGGAACCATGTAGGACTTAGGCTCTGTTTAAAACTTTGAACAGTTACCATAAGTGATAATTTCCCCTAAGTCTGTGGTCTGAGAAGCCATGCAGGACTTAGGTTCTGTTTAAAACTTGAATAAATTGCATAAGTAATAATTTCCCCTAAGTCTATGGTCCGAGGAGCCATGCAGGACTTAGGTTCTGTTTAAAACTTTGAACAAATTGCATAAGTAATAATTTCCCCTAAGTCTGTGGTCCGAGGAGCCATGCAGGACTTAGGTTCTGTTTAAAACTTTGAACAGTTGCCATAAGTGATAATTTCCCCTAAGTCTGTGGTCCGAGGAGCCATGCAGGACTTAGGTTCTATTTAAAACTTTGAACAAATTGCATAAGTAATAATTTCCCCTAAGTCTGTGGTCCGAGGAGCCATACAGGACTTAGGTTCTGTTTAAAACTTGAATAAATTGCATAAGTAATAATTTCCCCTAAGTTTGTGGTCCGAGGAGCCATGCAAGACTTAGGTTCTGTTTAAAACTTTGAACAAATTGCATAAGTAATAATTTCCCCTAAGTCTGTGGTCCGAGGAGCCATGCAGGACTTAGGTTCTATTTAAAACTTTGAACAGTTGCCATAAGTGATAATTTCCCCTAAGTCTGTGGTCCGAGGAGCCATGCAGGACTTAGGTTCTGTTTAAAACTTTGAACAAATTGCATAAGTAATAATTTCCCCTAAGTCTGTGGTCCGAGGAGCCATGCAGGACTTAGGTTCTGTTTAAAACTTGAATAAATTGCATAAGTAATAATTTCCCCTAAGTCTGTGGTCCGAGGAGCCATGCAGGACTTAGGTTCTGTTTAAAACTTTGAACAAATTGCATAAGTAATAATTTCCCCTAAGTCTGTGGTCCGAGGAGCCATGTAGGACTTAGGTTCTGTTTAAAACTTTGAACAGTTGCCATAAGTGATAATTTCCCCTAAGTCTGTGGTCCGAGGAGTCATGCAGGACTTAGGTTCTGTTTAAAACTTTGAACAAATTGCATAAGTAATAATTTCCCCTAAGTCTGTGGTCCGAGGAGCCATACAGGACTTAGGTTCTGTTTAAAACTTGAATAAATTGCATAAGTAATAATTTCCCCTAAGTCTGTAGTCCAAGGAGCCATGCAGGACTTAGGTTCTGTTTAAAACTTGAATAAATTGTATAAGTAATAATTTCCCCTAAGTCTGTGGTCCGAGGAGCCATGCAGGACTTAGGTTCTGTTTAAAACTTTGAATAGTTGCCATAAGTGATAATTTCCCCTAAGTCTGTGGTCCAAGGAGCCATGCAGAACTTAGGTTCTGTTTAGAACTTTGAACAAATTGCATAAGTAATAATTTCCCCTAAGTCTGTGGTTCAAGGAGCCATGCAGGATTTAGGTTCTGTTTAAAACTTTGAACAGTTGCCATAAGTGATAATTTCCCCTAAGTCTGTGGTCCGAGGAGCCATGCAGGACTTAGGTTCTGTTTAAAATTTTGAACAATTGGAAATAGACCAGTGGGCACAAGATAATCACGAAACAAAACATGGGCAAAGCCATTTTCATTAATAATAGTATCTTCTTAGGTTATTTACATTCCATGGTCGAGGTACAGTTTTTTCATCCAAATCTTCTAGATAATAAGCGCCTATCCCGGCCACGGATGTGATGCGATACGGTCCTTCCCGATTGGGCCCCAGCTTGCCCCAAGAGGGGTTTTTTGCGCTGCCGAGAATCTTTCTCATTACGAGATCACCCGGACCTAAAGGTCGCAGTTTAACATTGGCATCATATCCTTGTCTTAGCTTCTGATGATAATAGACCATATGGATCGTTGCTTTTTCCCTTCTTTCCTCGGCTAGGTCTAGACTTCTTCCCAATAACTCGTCGTTACTATTTGGGGTAAATGAGTTAGACCTCAGTGTGGGAAAGTTGTTCTCGATTGGGAGCACGGCCTCAGCCCCATAAGTCATCGAAAAGGGGGTTTCACCGGTTGACCGTCGCGGCGTTGTCCGATAGGTCCATAAGACGTGTGGGAGCTCTTCTACCCATCTCCCCTTTGCCTCATCCAGTCTTTTCTTCAGTCCATTCACTATGACCTTGTTCACAGCCTCGACCTGCCCATTTCCTTGAGGGTAGGCGAGAGTGGAGTATCGGTTAATGATCCCAAACTCGCGATAATACTCCCTAAAGTTCTTGCTGTCGAATTGGAGACCGTTGTTCGAAATGAGTGTGTGTGGAGTTCCGAAGCAGGTAATAATGTTCTTCCAGATGAATTTCTGGGCATCCATGTCCCTAATGTTGGCCAAAGGTTCAGCCTCCACCCATTTGGTGAAGTAATCGGTTCCGACTATTATGTATCGCTTGTTCCCCGCAGCTTTGGGAAAGGGATCGACAATATCAAGACCCCATTGTGCGAACGGCCAGGGGCTAGAGAGGGGGTTGAGGACCCCTCCAGGTTGGTGGATATTTGGGGCAAATCTCTGGCACTAATCACACTTCTTGGCGTATTCTTGGGCCTCTCTTTGCATGTTCGGCCACCAGTATCCTTGGGTGAGTGCCCTGTGTGCTAGCGACCTTCCTCCGGTGTGACTTCCACAAATCCCCTCGTGTAACTCTTCAAGTAAAGACTCGGATTCTTCTGGATGTATGCAGAGTAGGTATGGCCCAGAGTAGGAGCGCTGATATAGTTTGTGGTCCTTCGATAGCCAAAACCGAGGAGCATTCCTCCTTATCTTCTCGGCCTCCAATTTTCCCTCTGGTAGGATGTCGTTTTGGAGGAAGTTTTTTATGGGATCCATCCAGCTGGGACTCTTTCTGATCTGATGGACCTGGGCCGAGTTTCTTCTAATGGGACTCGCTTGGACTAGATCTTCGACAAGGATCATTCGCGGCAGATTATGCGCCGAGGACGTGGCGAGAGTGGCCAGTGAGTCTGCATGGGTGTTTACACTCCTAGAAATGTGCGTCAGATTGAAGGACTCAAAACTCGACTGTAGGCATTTGACTTGTCCTAGATACTCTTGCATCCTAGCATCTCTAGCTTCCAGCTCACCCATCACTTGGCCGACGACCAATTTAGAGTCCGAGAATGCCTCTATTACCCTTCCGCCCAATCTTTGAACCATCGTCATCCCTTGAAGTAAGGCTTCATACTCGGCTTCGTTGTTCGTAGCCGAGAACCCGAGTCTCAGTGATTTTTCAATGGCAGCACCGTCCGGCGATATTAAAACTATCCCAACTCCAGATCCTCTCTGGTTGGCCGCGCCATCCACGTAGACCTTCCAATGCAAGGTCCCCCCTACTGAAATTGTACCAACCGATTTTCCATCCATATCTTTCTTCTCGTTATTGTTTCTATAGAGGGTTCAGCAAACTCCGCGACCAAGTATGCGAGGACCTGACCTTTGATGGAGGATCTGGGCATATATTTAATATCAAAGGCCCCCAAAAGCGTACTCCACATGACGATCCTTCTTGTGTAGTCCGCGTTTCGAAGCACCGCTCGAAGGGGAAGCTGAGTTAGAACGATGATCGTATGCGCCTGAAAGTAGTGAGGGAGCTTTCGTGTGGCGTGTACTATCGCCAGAATTGCTTTTTCCAAAGGTAGGTATCGCACCTCGGCCTCATGTAATGATTTGCTCACATAGTAAACCGGTCGCTGCACCCCATTATCATCCCGTATCAGTACCAGGCTTATAGCATGGGGAGCTACAGCGACGTATACAAACAGTACCTCGTCTGCCTCAGGGCTGGACATGATGGGTGGTCGTGATAGGTATTCCTTAAGTTGCTGGAAGGCCCGAACACAATCCTCCGACCATTCAAACCCTTTCCACTTATTTATCAAGAGGTAAAAGGTCGACATCGATCCGCTGATTGTGATATGAACCGGTTTAATGCTGCGATCATGCCAGTGAGCTTCTGCACTTCTTTCGGATTCCGAGGAGCCTGTAGGCTGTTAATTGCTTTGATTTGATCGGGACTTACTTCTATTCCCCTGTGGGTTACCATATACCCTAAGAATTTCCCAGACCCAACCCCGAATGAACATTTGGAAGCATTGAGCCGTAACTTGTGCTCCCTTAAGATAGCAAAGATTATTTCAAGGTCTTTCACGTGCTCAGACACCCTTTTACTCTTTACAACCATATCGTCTATGTAAATCTCAATGATTTTGCCCAGCTATGGCTCGAACATCCTAGTCATCATCCTTTGGTAGGTTGATCCTGCGTTCTTTAGTCCAAACGGCATCACCTTATAGTGATAATTTCCGATGGGCATCATGAAAACCGTCTTCTCCTGGTCTTCTAACGCAAGGGGTATCTGATGATAGCCCTGAAAGGCGTCCAGGAAACTCATTCGAAGGTGACCCACGGTTGCATCCACCAATCGATCGATTCGAGGTAAGGGAAATGGGTCCTTTGGGCACGCCTTGTTTAGGTCCGTGAAGTTCACACAGACTCTCCACTTCCCTGTTTTCTTCCTTACCACCACCGTGTTTGCCAACCATTCGGGGTAAAAGACCTCTTTAATAGCCCCTGCTTTTTTTAGTTTTGCCACTTCGTCTCTTACGGCACTAGCATGTTCCTTTGAGGGGCGTCGGGGTGGTTGCTTCTTCGGAGTGGAAGATGGGTTAACGTTCAGGTGGTGACAAATAAGGCTAGGATCAACTCCCGGGGCGTCGTAAGCGTCCCATGCAAACACATCGACATTTCTTCTGAGAAATCTGACCAGTTCCTCTTTTTCTTGAGAAGGCAACTCGGAGCCGACCTGGAAAAATTTCTCCGGATCGTTGTTGACAGTGAATTTATCTAAACTTTCACACCTTATCTCCTCGGCTAGCCCATCGTCTTGCTCTGCCGAGGCGGCTGGTTGCTATAAGCTCTCAGGGGCCGAGGACTCGGCATGGGACCGATGTAAGATGGCGGCCACCATACACTGTCTAGCCATGGCCTGATCTCCCCGAATCTCTTCTACTTGTCCTCTGGATGGGTATTTTACTTTTTGGTGAAGTGTGGAGGATACGGCTTCCAGGGCGTGGATCCATGGCCTGGCAACTATCGCGGTGTAGGGTGAGTAAGCGTCGACCACGATAAAATTTACCTCCACCACCTCCGATCCAGTCTGTATGGGTAGTCTGATCTGCCCCTTTGGCGTAACAGTCTTCCCTTCGAAGCTGATAAGGGGGGAGTCATAAGCTGTCAAATCCTCCGGCTTCAGGTTCAGCCCCTTGTATAGATCAGGGTACATTATCTCTACCGCACTTCCTGGGTCTACTAACACCCTTTTTCACATCGAAGCCTCCAATTCTTAACGTAACCACTAAGGCATCGTCGTGAGGTTGGATAGTTCCTCTCTTATCCTCGTCCGAGAATCCTAGTATCAAAGAGCTTCCCTTTTTTGACCTTTTGGGTTCCCTTTGCCTGTCCTCGGAAGGGAGCCGATCAACAGCCAGTACCCTGGAGAGGGGTGGCCCAGTTCTTCCTGGTGCGGTGAGGATGACATGTATCGTTCCGGTAGGGGGTCTTAATGACATATCCTTTCGAGGCTCTTGCATTGCTTGACCGGGATGGCTGCTCGAGGGGTGCAGAAGATGACGTAGCTTCCCTTCTCGAACCAACTAATCTAGGTGATTCCATAGATTCCTGCAATCCTTAGTGGTATGCCCATGGTCCTGATGATAGTGGCAGTACAGGTTCTGGTTACGTTTGGAAGGGTCTCCAGCCATCTTTCCTGGCCATCTGAAATAGGGCTCGTTCCTTACTTTCTCCAACACCTGTTGTACTGGCTCCCTGAACACGGCATTCACCGTTTGCGTGTTACTCTATCCAACCTGTCGCGAAAAATCTCTCCTCAGCTGGTTATGGTTATACCGTTCCGACCTAAAATCATTTGCTTTGGGGGGAATGACCTTCTCCTTTCCCCTTCCTTGCAGCTGATCTTCCTCCACCCTTTTGTACTTGTCGATCCTATCCATCAACTGATGAACGTTGGCAACTGGTTTACCAGTGAGGGATTTCCTTAAGCCATGCTCGGTGGGGAGACCACTTTTGAATGTGCTGATAGCAACATCATCATGGTTGTCATCTAACTCGTTATACACCTCCCAATATCTATCCGAATATGCTTTCAGGGTCTCTCCCTCGTGCATGTATAAGGACAATAGCGAACTGAGAGGTCGAGGGACTCTGGTGTTTGTAATAAAGCGGGAGCAGAAAGCCTGAGTGAGCTGCTTGTATGAGCCTATGGAATTTGTCTTCAGGCTGTTGAACCACCTCATCGCCATTGGTCCCAAGCTGGATGGGAAGACTTTGCACATCAGGGCTTCATTTTGCGAGTAGATAGCCATTTTTTGGTTAAACTGACTCACGTGCTCTACCGGGTCTGCTCGGCCGTTATAGATGGCAAACGCTGGTTGGTTGAAGCGTCGAGGCAGCTTAGCCCCTTCGATTCTATACATGAAGGGTGACCTTGAAATCTGGTCTAGCGCCCTCTTCATAGCATCGTTTCCCGAACCCTTGCTGGATGGGCTCTCATATTTCCGTACAGGGCGTGGTTCCCTTTCGTAAGAAAAGGTTTCACTTGGGGGGGTCCTTGACCTCCGTCGGTAACTCACATCCTCCCCATTAGAGGACTCATCTAAGCTAGAGGGAGATCGTTTTCGCTGCACACGTCGTAACTTCCTTTTCAGGTCATCTATCTCTCGCTGCATGGCCTGATGACTATTTCGCCTCTAGGATACGTGACTACCTATCTGAGTGTGACTCTGGCTCGTCTGGATAGTATGCACACTTCCCTCACGAGGCTCTGCCGCCTGGGTTGGTAGGGTTATTTTGCCTCTGGGACTCAATGGGTTGTGTCTGTTGAGAGTTAGCCTGGTGAGGATTCTCCTGGTGTGGACCTAGTTCTGCCATGCTCGACCGTTGTGCTAGCTGATACCCTAGTTCTTCCCACAGACGACGCCAATTGTAGGGACACGATTTTTGTTAACCCGGTCCTGAACGATCAGGCCCTGGCCCAAGAAGTCCCACACAATGAAGTTTATAGAGTATGGGCTGAAGAACTCGGTTCCAGTTTGCTCAGACGGTTCGTTGCATGTCCTTAGTGGATGTAGAAACGTGAATCCAGAAAATGGATGTGAAAGTGGAAGTTTTATTCATGGACCTGCTTTCATACAAAGACTTCTTGCTTTTCTCTCTCCTCTCCTCCCCTCTTTTCTATCCCCTCTTTTTGGGGGACTCTTACATGTGATATAGGCCATCTTTTATCATCTGGGCCCTACACTTGTTGATCATCCAAACCCCCACTTGAGCACCTGTCCCATCAGACGCCCTTACCAGTTCTTTGTGAGTTGTAGTGACCAAGGTAACACTATTCAGGGGTCTTCTCTACATTAATGCGGCCAGGAGAATAGTTGTGGTGCATTTAATGTGGTGGTGACAGCCTTTGCTGGGATATTTTAAGCCTTCTTTCTTTTTACGTATTTGGAGTGAGGGCTACAGTAACTAGGATGCATCATTGATCTGGACTTTGGAATGTCCGAAGAGGATTTACTCCTCGGACGTGTTTTCTTCGCCCCAGTTGGCTTGGGCAGGGATTATGGGCCGCGACGTCTCCTCGGACGGGCCCAAGGCCCAGCCAACTTGTTATTCTGGGCCGGTCCCCACAATTTATATTAAACTTCTCGTTTTCTACTCTAAATTAACGCATTTGGCACAAAAATTAAAAAAAACTTCGATTAGATGAAACACATGCTGTAAAATTAAACCTTAATTGAAATCCAATTTTTACACTGAGCTAACTAACTTGGTTCAAAAATTAAAAAATTTTGATTAGATGGGACACATGGCGCAAAATTAGACTCTAATTGAATTTCAATTTAAAATCTAATTGGATTTTCTTTTAGTTTTACTTATTAATATATATATATAGATGACTTATAAACTTGAATTGTTTTTAGTTCTACAAAAAGAAAAGGATCATAAATATAAAATCATTCAAAAATTAAATTTTTTATCATTTACTTATATTGGACTCCTCATTTTTTACACTAAATTAACTCATTTGAAATCCAATTTTTACATTGAATTAGATGGGATACTTGTCGCAAAATTAAACTCTAATTGAAATCCAATTTTTACATTGAATTAACTCACTTGGCACAAAAATTTAAAAACTTAGATTAGATGGGACATGTGACACAAAATTAGACTCTAATTGAATTCCAATTTGAAATCTAATTGGATTTTATCTCAACTTTACCTATTATTATATATATAGATTGGTTGTGGACTTTTTGCTTTTTGCACCTAATGATTCACTTGCCACAAAAATTAAAAACTTAGATGGACACGTGGCAAAAAATTATTTTAAATTTAAATCCAATTTAGAATTTAATTAGATTTGGACTCTTCAATTTTTACACTTAATAATTCACTTGGTACTAAATTAAAAATTAAATGGGACAAGCGATGCAAATTTGAGAATCTAATTAAAATCTAATTGGATTTTCTCTAAGCTTTAGCTATTAATATATGCTAGTGTATAATCCATGCATATGCACGGTAGAATTAAAAACAACACAATTACACATATGTGGATTCAAATTATACCTTGTTTAAGTCATAGATATATACATGAATTTTACTCTTTCTTTCTTCTTTTATTTTATTTTTTAGATATACACATGAGTTTACTCTTTTTTATTGGGTTTTTTTTATGATTTATTTATATTAGACTTTTCATCTTTTGCACAATATTAACTCACCTACAAATTAATAAATAAAAAAATAAAATATATATATAGGACACATGGCGCAAAATTAAAAAATAATTAGAATCCAATTTGAAATCTAATTAGATTTTCTCTCAGTTTTACCTTTTAATATATATATGTGTGCGTGTGTGTGTGTGTGTGTGTGCACGCGCGCGTAGGACTTTATTTTTAGAAAATAACAAAAATCATTTACTAAATAAATTTATATATTTTTATTAACTTATACTTTAAATGCTCCTAAAATTAATGACTTATATATGACAAAAAAGTCAATATTAAAAGGAAAGTAAAGAAGACAACAATAAATTAATGAGCATTTATATATATATATATATATATATATAGATGAAAGGGGGCTATCACCAAAAATTTACTCAATATTTAAAATTGCTAACATTAAATAGAGAGAGAGGGCGCATTTTTGGAAAATCCAAGGGGCCATGGCCCCCAGCCCCCCTCCCTCTGCCTATGAGAGGAGTATTTTCCATGCAAAGAACATGGTTCCTAGATCCACTGTGTTACCTTCCAAATATGACAACACCTGGTGAGATCCAGCGGTTGGGTAACAGGTTATGGATCTCTTGTGGTCCGATCTATATAAATCCAAATCCAAAAATTTCACCTGTATTGCCTTATCTAGAATCCTCCACCAAGGTTAATCTCTCTATATTATTTTCAATTTTTTTATTTGTTTGGATGCTTGTGGGTTTGTTTGGTTGCAGTGAAAATCAAGGAAAATGAATTAAAAATCTTGGTTTCATTGATTGTTGTTGCTTGAAGTTAATCTGAAACGAAGGGTTGTCAGTTTGGTGGTTTGTGGCGAGGAGTTGGCCAAAATGGCCAAATGGCCATAAAACATCTAGTTAGTAGTTCTAGTTACTAAACTATATTATTTACTAGCATCTCGAGTTTAAAAGACTCGATTTTGGCCTATAAATCGAGCATTATAGACTCGATTTCCATGCTCTAATTACATCCGATGCGGCATCTTTTTCCACGTGGACCACATGGAAATCAAGTCTCTAAGACTCGATTTCTAACCCTTATAAATAAGAACAAATCATAGGAAACACCAGAACATCAGAGAAAAAAAAAAAACCAGAAACAGAAAGAGAGAAGATCGAGATCAGAAACCCAGGCCGCGCGCAACCCAGGCTCACACGAGCCCCAGGCTGCACGTAACCCAGGCCGGTGCGAGCCCCAGGCCGCGCGCAAGATGTTCTCTCCCTTTGAGCTCTTTCTCTCCCTCTGATACGCAGGCCGACGCGAGCCCGTAAGGTTCTCTCCCTCTGAGCTCTTTCTTTCCCTCTGATCTAAGCATCTAGGATTGGGATGGACATGTTAAATTTGTTTTGGGTATTTCAGCTGGTACATTAGACTTAAAATTTTTTAAAAAAAAATTGGGTTAGAAATCGAGTCTTAGAGACTCGATTTCTAGGTACGCACCACGTGGAAAAAAATGCCACATCAAATGTGATCAACCCATGAAAATCGAGCCTCAAAGACTCGATTTATAGGCCCTAAATCGAGTCTCTTAGACTCGAGATGCTAGTAAAAAATATAGTTTAGTAACTAGAACTACTAACTAGATAGTTAGGATTTTATGGCCATTTGGCCATTTTGGCCCGAGGAGTTTGACGGATTGTGGGTGGGCGAGTTCTTTGACGAATTGATTGGAATTTAGCTGTGCAAATTACTAAGGGATGTGTCACAATTTGATTGGATAAAAAAAAACACATGTTGCAAGCTAATGTAGCACTTAAAGGACACGTCAGCGAAAATGTATGAAGGGTAAAATTATCCAAACAACATATAACTTTAAGGGAATAAAATCTAAATTTTGAAACTTTGAATGTCATATACCCCAAAACTTTAAAGGTATTGTTTGCAATATATATAAAAAAAAAAAAATGTATTCAATAAGATAATATGCTATTTAAACTAAATGTAATCTATATATTTTTCTTAATAAAGAAAACATGATTTTTTAAGTTTATAGCGGTTGTAAAATGTATAATTTTTTCTTTTTTCTTTTATTTATTTATTTAGAATCAATTGTGAAACATATATGGTTTAGGGTGCATGAGGCTAAGTTAATAAATTAAGTAATTTTTTGTTACCTTATATTTTAGTAATCAATTTTATCTTATATATTTTAGGGTAAACTATGTATTTGGTCTCTGTTTTTTACATCATATTTCAATTTAGTCCTTAACTTTTCAATTGTGTCAATTTGGTCTTTAACCTTTCAGTGTCATGTCAATTTGGTCCCTGTTGTTATCTCATGAATGTAAATTGTTGACATGGCAAACAGCCAAAATAAAATTTTAGTTTATTGCCACATTAACATAAACTAATTATTTATTTGGTCATTAACCACGTCAGAAATTTAGATCCAAAAGATAACAGCAAAAACTAAATTGACACGACACTAAAATGTTAGAGACTAAATTGATATAATTGAAAAATTGAGGACCAAATTGAAATATGATGTAAAAGATAGAAATCAAATACACAGTTTATCCTATATCTTATGTTAAACTTGCCCCTGCGAACCAAAATAATGACTTCCTGAAAAGTGCTATTGTTCTGAAAAACTAGGAAAAAATTGCCAAACAGACTATTTGTGGGAAAAAATTAGGCGCGTGGTACGTTTTCAAAGTTATTTAGTAAGTTAGACTCTTTTTGAAAGTCGAGTTTGGCAAACTCGACTTTGGGCTGAAAAACGAACACTATAGTGGCGTTTTTTTAGTGGCTATAGCAGCGTTTATAGAAAACGCCGCTATAGGAAACCTATAGTGGCGTTTTTGACAAACGCCACTAAAAAAAACGCTACTATTGTGTCTGTATTCCAGCCCAAAGTCAAGTTTGCCAAACTCGACTTTCAAAAACAGTCTAACTAGCTAAATAAGTTTGAACGCGTGTTGTCCGGCTAAAATTTTTCAGAATTTTCACTGTTTGGCAAATTTTGCCGAAAAACTATGGTGTGCAAACATATTTTTTTTAAACGACTTCTTTGAAAAAGCAACTCAGGAGCTGCCATTCAAAAATGCATTATTTTCTGGTTCTAAAAACTTAATTTTCTCAAAATGGCAACAATTTTTTAGTATTTTCATTTAAAATCATTGATTTTTCTCATGATATTGTCTTTGTAATTATAATATTAAATTAAATTAACCTTTTTAGTATAAGCAGGAAGCATAATAACCACTAAAATTTTAAAGGATAAAAATTAAAATCTATATTTTGCCCTTTGAGTTATTTGATTTTAGCCAAAAGTTAGGTCAACTAAATGTCTAAATAACTTAGTAACTCAACGATAAATATAACAATTTCAATGTATCTTATTCCTGTGATTATTTCAACTTTCAGGGTGAGCACTATCTGCTTTCTTATGGCTAAAGGTAGAGTTGCTTTATATTTTTGTATTCTATTTGATTCGTCTTTGCGAGTCACAACTTCGAGGGGAAAATCTCCTCAATCATTTGCAGGCGTGTTGTTTGTTGCTCCAATAGAATGGTCTTGTTGTCTCTCTTGTCTATATATATGGACAATTGAATAGTCCAAATAATGTTTAGTCAGGCTCACATGATATGATATCTTTTTAAAGCTTGGTTTTAAATTTTAATCTTTTATTATTGTTGTTGTTTATTTTTATTTTACTTGACGTGTTCCTTAGATAATTACTTGGGTCGAAGTTTATTATCTAGTAGTTGCCTATTGATAATTGAAATTGGACATCTAGTACTTAAAAATTGCTCAAATCAATTGCTTCACACTGCACAAGATCACAGTTCCTTTTGTCAAAATTTTTATAAGTTTTCTTGAACCAATATAAAGCCCCTTCCCATGCACTAAAAAGTGTCAAGTCTTGTTACAAGTTGCAAAGCCGTTTAAGATCTTGAATTTGAAATAAAATCATATGCTCTAGAGAAGCTGCTAAAGAAAAAAAAAATTGTGGTTTTGAAAATAATAGTCCTTTTGGAAATGGGAAGATAGATTTGAATGTTAAAAATTTGGGTAAATTCCATCAACCTCCCCTAGGGTTTGGACAAATACCACTCAGGTCCAAGATATTTTAAAATTAACCACTTAGGTCCCTAAAAGACAACTTAATCCCTAACACCCCTAACATCGTAACCCCCTTCGATACTAGTTTTCTTTCCCTCATTCAGACCTATCTCTTCTCTCTCGTTCCACTCATTCTCTCTCAGATTTCTCTTCTCTCTCTTGCCCCATCTGTTTCTCTCTCTCGCCGCTCTCTCTCTCCAACTCGACCCACTCTCTCTCAGGGTTGTTCATCAATCAAATCAAGAAGATTTTTGGGCACTTTAGCAACTGAGGGCAATTTCCCTTTGACCAGCGTCAATCAAGACTACCTGAGGTTGGTTTTTTAGCATATGCAGTGGCGGTTTTTGTCTAAATGTTTGTCGGTACTCCGATCTCCGATAGGAAAAAGAGAATACAAGCCACACAAACATGTAAAAATGAAGAAGATCTCAATATTATGAACCAAATTAGAGCCAACACAAACCAAATATGGGTTCAAAATCGTTAGATCTGGGTTCAAACTGAAGCTAGCTTGAAACAGATTTGGGCAGATCTTGGTTTGAAAGCTTTTATATTTGGGTTCGGATCAATCAAATCAGAGCCACTTCCGATATGGGTGGATTTGGAGTGGGGGTGGTTGTGGCTTCTAATGTGGTGGTTAGTTTGTTATGAGTTTTTTTTTTTCTTTTTTTTTTTAGTTTTGTTGTGGGTTTGGCTTGGATTTTTTTGAATTGTTTGGATTTGAGTTTTGTTGTAAGATTTGGGATTTGTTGTTGTGGGTTTGGCTAGGATTGGTTATGGGTAAAATTGGAGCAGATTTAAGGTTAGAGACAGAGATAAATGAAGAGTGGTTTGAGGGAGAGGAACGAGAGAGAAGAGACTAGAGAGATACTAGAGAGAGAAGAGACCGGGTAAGAAAAATGAGTAACAGAGGGGGTTACAGAGTTAGGGGTGTTAGGGATTAAATTGTCTTTTAGGGACCTAATTGGTTAATTTTAAAATATCTTGGACCTGAGTGGTATTTGTCCAAACCTCAGGGGAGTTTAATGGAATTTACTCTAAAAATTTTATTACATAAAACTTGTAAAATTGATGTGTCACTCATCACAAAAAAAAACAATTCATTTATTTGGTGGTTTAAGTTCACCAATAGCATTAACTGTCATATCAATTTATAAGTTTTAGTAAAATTTATAGTAACTTCTATAAGATATATATATATATATATATATGCATATTTTTGTAACACAATATAGAAATGCAATTAATGGTTTACCTCATCAAATTCCTCAAATATGTCCACATTGGGTTGGGGAACGGTGCATGTTGACAGTATTCTTCACAGCTCAAATAACGATTCCAATTGCTCTCAAATCTAAACAAGAAGTAGAATCATCCATTTATTGAGAGGTATATAAGATAATGGGTCATGCTTACGAGTGTCCTTAGGGCATAAGTTAACAATCCATTTTAGAAAAGTTTTAACACCACTTTTATAGGAAATAAAAAAAGCTGTCAAAATATTAATTTCTTTTTTTTTTCTTTTCTCATAAAAACTTTCTTTAAATAAACTATTAACCAATGCCCTAAGGGCATTCATTAGTATTTCCCTAAGATAATTTTTCTAGAGAACAACTCTTATCAAAAGGACAGCTTGAAGCTACATTTGATATAATTTTTTAGTTATATATATACACACAATATCTTTTCATCTTTTTATTGGTTAAGTATTTCATCGAATAGGTTATTGCCTAATATGTTTTCTCAGTATGCCCATAATGTTTATCAAACATCATAATGATCAAAGACTAAGAACCACATCTTTCTTATAATATATATATATATATATATGTGTGTGTGTGTGTGTGTGTGTGTGTGTGTGTGTGTTGGGGGGGGGGGGGGGGGGGGAGGGCCCAGATAGTCAGTACTGGCCCACTTAACCAAGGCTTAAGATCAGCCCGAGTAGCCAAATCTAGCCCATAAGATAGAAGTACACCCAAACCCCGTTGAAGTGAGCCCAACCCAACAACACATATGTTGAGACTAAGAAATTATCGTTCGGGACAAGCCCACAGTGTTCGGTACACTACTGACTGATGAGGCAGTGGGAAAGTGATGATGAAATGATTAGATCCAAGTCAATTACCGAGAGTTATCAGTGCCTTTGGGGAGTTCACTACCGAATGCTATTTGATGTCTAGAACAAGTTTCGAGAGAATCCTCAGAATGCATGACTGTTTCTTGGGATTTTAGGTAACAATGGGATTGCATGGAAACTGGTGAAAAAGTAATGATTTGAACCCCACTAAGGAGAGACTATATAAAGGAAGTGAGGGCAAACGATGGAGGGTGGTTGACAAAACGCTGAGGAAAAGAAGGGAAAATGAAAAGAGAGAAAGGGTGAGGAAGGGAGAATAACAATCAGACGAGAAGGGGGTGTTATTCAAAAAAGAAAAACTCACAGAGATAATTGAAAAAGGACTATCCAGCTTGTGTTTGAGGCCCTTTTCATGTAGGATTGTTAGGAAACCTACCTATAAATAAATTGGGGGCCCAAATTAATCCTTTGTACAGGACTTCAGCTCTCACAAGTTTAGGGACCACAATTTCCCACAGACGGTGCCAATTGTGTAGTTATTAGTCCATGTAATAGTGCATAAAATAAGGACAGGTGGGTTTGAAGTAGTTGTAGAAATTACGAGCAACACCTAACATTGTGCCACATGTCATTCAGGCCCATAGTCACATGAAAGGAACAATATATATATATATATATATATAGTTGGATTTAAGTTACACCTGGTGTAACTCTAGGTGTAACTCTAAGCAATGTTACACCACCCAATACCTTATTATTGAATTCATATTTTGAAAATCCAACCGTTGAATTACATGTTCTATATATTCTTAATATGTATGCCAATTTTCATGCCAACCAGATGTAATTTACCATTCGATTCATAAACTTATTTTCTATGCATTATTTTAAACTACAAAAACTTGATTCTAAACAATTGATTGATGACATGGCTTTAATCTTTGATCATCTTTAAATTTTGTAAGTATAGAGAATATATGAAGATAATGTAATCCAGCGGTGGATTTATCAAAATCACATTTAATTATAAAATATTGGGTAATGTAACATTGCTTAAAGTTACATATAGTGTAACTTGAACCTAACTCATATATATATATATATATATATAAAACACACACTAGACTCATCACACGCGCTTTGCATATGCAATAATGCTCTTTTTTATTTAATTGTTTTTTTAAAGTGTTATAATACTTAAAAGTGATATATAAATAACTGTGTGTGTATATATATATATATATATATATTCTTTTTTTTTTTAAGAATGAGATATGGTAACATGGAATAATGTTTAAAAATGAGATAGAGAACCATAAAAAGTTGAAACTCAATAGGACATTTGAATTTATTAATTGGGATAAAAATTGTGATAAGTAAAAAAAATTAAGATTTGAACCAAAAAAAAAATGATATACGTTAGTGCGGATGAATGAAGATTTGTAATATCTGTATAGAATTTGGATAACAAAAATTTTGGAATGCTTTAAAGAATTTATAATTAAAATAAAAAAATAAAAAATAAAAAAAAAACATAGAAATTTTGGGATAAGAATGAGTAGTTTTTATTTGAGGTAACGAGTTTTTTGTTTTGGAAGAAGTAATTTTGTATTTTTTTATAAAAATAATTGAAGTATTTGAATTCAAATAGATAACAAATACAGATAGAAATCAAACATTTGAATACAAATGGGTGGTGAGAATAACGTTTTTTTTTTCCTCCTTTTATACATGAGATGGTATTACTATTTTAACATTTTTTGCTTTTTTGTAGGAAAAAAATTAAACAAAATGGTATTTTATTTCAAAATTTGTATGAGGATATTTTGGAAACGTAGGAATCATCTTATTAATAGTTTATATAAATAAATAAATAAATATATATATATATATATATACGTGTAGGGACACAAAATCTTTATCGGCCCATCAACGTTGTTGGGCTCACACACGGAAGGTCCCCCACAATAATATTTGTAGAGAGTGGGCTTGAAAGGCCAGCGTTGGGTCACAGGGCGACATTTCGGGCCGGACTATAGGTGAACCGATATGAGATAGAGCTTTGGGCTGTATATTCTGGCCCATCAATCTTGTATCTAGGAGGGTTCGGCTCCTCGGATCATGTCCGAGGAGCGATGGTGTTGTCCCCGGTTACCCGTCGGAGGGGTTTTTATGTGGAGTCCGGCGTGTATTATCCAGACATTCTCTTTCATCAAGTCTTTTTTCCCCAAGCTAGATGGGAGTCCCCTTCCTTATTAGTTTATCTTTCCTTTTATACTAACCTGCGTTTGTTGTTCCCCGTCCACGTGTAGGGTCGATCTTTCCAGGACAGATATCTGTCCCATCAATCTAATCCCTGAATTGGGGGAGATGGTCCATAAAGCCTAAAAATCCGGCTCTGTTTGGGGCGGTGTCATGTCAATGAAGGGTATTAAGGACTATTTCCGTGAGATATTTTCTGATCTTTCAAGTTCGCCTATATCCCATTCTCGTCAGTGGGCTTCTGGGCTTTCCGAGGACTGAGCGGTCCTCGGACGTATCCTTGAACCACATCGGGCTCACTATTTTTGGGCTTGGGCCCTGACCTCCTTTAGTTTGGTGACCTGTGGACTCCCCATAAGCGAGCGAGCCGGGCCCATAGACCATTGGGCCCCACAATAGCCCCTCAAAACCCTGCTGTCCAACGTCTTGGTTGGAAAGGTGGGTTTTGATAATACCGAGCCTTAACTGCGGCTCATTTAATTCGGCCCCTGATCAACGTTGGTGACTCTTCACCTCCACGAGGAATGCGCCGGTCTACGAGCCGTTTTTCCTGGATTTACGCACGTTGCCGTTATGCCGCGTGGTTATCCGCAACATGCCTTTAATCTCTTACCATTTACGAGACCTTCTAGATGTAACGGTTACCGATGGTGTGGGAAAACGAAGCGGCGCGTTATACTCTGGATTTCCCTGGGGATCTGAATGTGTCGCATACCCTTTTCTTCGTTCCCTATATAAAGAGAGAAGACAGGGGGTGACCTTTCCATATCAAAGTCCCTCACGTTATTCTCAGAATCCACTTCCTCCATCCGACTCTTCACTACTCAATAATACTTCTCTCATAGTAATCCACCATGAACAAACCCTTCCTTTCCCAGAAACGCCATGTCCCAACAAAACTCGAGATGGCTCGGTCGGGGCAAGGGTGGCGGAGGCTTAAGATTTGCCTCCCCGTTCTTTTAGCCAAAATCCGAAGCAGGGACTCGTCATACCTCGTTTATGGTGTGACTGAGTCGAAAACCTCCCTTGTCATCTCCATCTGCTCTTTCATGAGCATACCTAATATGCCTCCCCTTCTCCCTCTTTTGCTCCTTTTACTTTCTTTTCATTGCTTCTCTCTTCTTCTCCTCATTCCCGCTCATGTCCTCCATCTTCTTTTTCCCTTGCATTCTTCAGTGACAAGATCTTGCTGAAGTGCTTCCATGTCTTCCGATTCTTCTTCCTTCTCCTTCATTATTTTTGTATAAGGATCTTCTCCTGATACGAGCAGTACTGAGGCATAGAGTTCAGAAAGACTTTGAAGGCGAATTCAAAAGACACCTGATGGTTTACTTACTTGTGTTACGGATGTTGTTATTGTTTTAGCAATTCATTTTTTTTGTATAGGCTTGTTTAAGCCCTTCCTTGTATGTTGTAACAATTTTTCATATTAATAAAAGTGATTGTTACTCTATTTCGTATGTCTTGTCTATATATTTTAACAAATGTGAAAGTGCTGCTCGACATAATAGTATAGCATTTGAATCAATAATAAATAAGGCCAAAGTAATCGTTGATAAAAAGATGCCACGATGATTTTAACAAAATTATTTTTCAACATAACAATCCGACCAGTGAGGAAAGAGACTTATCTTAAAATTAGCAGTGATGGGCGTCAAATGCTCGATAAGGTGTGAGATGTATTTATCCGAGGACGTGTTACCCATCGGATGAATGGCCTCCTTAGGTTGACGATCATTAGGTTGCTCTGCCATCTCCCTGATGCGTGAGACTTAACCCTTTCTTCATTCGGGCAGTTGATTTCCCAAGCAGCCTGAGTCCGAGGACTTTGCAAAACCTGGGTTTTGTTCAAGACTTAGGCGTTTTATCTTATGTACTTGACTTTTCTCCCTATAGGCTTGAGTCCGAGGACCATGCAAGCCTTAGGTTCTGTCCAAGACCAACGTCTGCATTAGTACTGGGTTTCCCCTTTTAGCCTGAGTCCGAGGACCATGCAAGCCTTAGGCTCTGTCCAAGACCAATGTCTGCACTAGTACTTGGTTTCCCCTTTTAGCCTGAGTCCGAGGACTATGCAAGCCTTAGGTTCTGTCCAAGACCAATGTCTGCATTAGTACTTGGTTTCCCCTTTTAGCCTGAGTCCGAGGACCATGCAAGCCTTAGGTTCTGTCCAAGACCAATGTCTGCATTAGTACTTGGTTTCCCCTTTTAGCCTGAGTCCGAGGACCATGCAAGCCTTAGGTTCTGTCCAAGACCAATGTCTGCACTAGTACTTGGTTTCCCCTTTTAGCCTGAGTCCGAGGACCATGCAAGCCTTAGGTTCTGTCCAAGACCAATGTCTGCATTAGTACTTGGTTTCCCCTTTTAGCCTGAGTCCGAGGTGCCGAACAGGGTGTCCATGGGCCTCCATGCAAAGCGGGCCTGGGCCGCGAATTCAATGGACCCGCAGATTAAGAGGTATTTCTGCAGCCTCTGGTCATGCGGTACTTCCCTGACGCCCCAAGGATCGAGGCGCGCCTTTACGAGGCCCCTTGAGTCTCTTAGTTGCAGTTGACGTTGGAAGTTGAGCCAAGACCACTTTGTCAGCAGTGCTCCTTGGGACGCCGCGTGAGTTGACTGCCATCATCTTGTCTTTTCAAATAAATAGGAGGGAGAAAAGGTTGCTTTATATATACACCCCTCCTTTTGGTTTTCTCTTACATCACGCCTTCCATATCCGGAGTCCTCCTTTCTTGGCATAACATGTTGAAAGCGAGGGTTGGGAATAAAGAACTTCCTCCGCCGCAGAAACGCCGTGTCTTCATGAGGCTTACAACAGTAAGGTATGGGCACAGGAAGCACAAGTTCAAAGGAGTACTCCATCTCCACCGAGAGGGAAAGGAATTTTCCCCTCTTTTAGTCAAAATCCGAAGCAGGTTCTGTCCATGCCAGAGTTTTGGTGCGGCAGAAGAAGGATTTTTCCCCATCAGCGCCTCTGCTTTGCGGTAGGCGTATATTTAGAGAGAGCCCTACCACCTCCAACTCCCTACACCTTTTCTTCAACGGTGTCAGGTTCAAGTTGGGTCTCTTTGGCTGCCTGAGTTATGGGCAGGTAAGGGTGCGGGGGAAGAATAAGGTCTTGGAGCTGTAGCCAACCTCTCCTCCGACATACCTCCTCGGCTTTCTCCAGCTTTCTTGTATTTTTCTTTTTCTTGCTTGTGTAGTAGGCTTCGACGTAGGCTGATTCCAGCTTTTCATTGTACGCTGTACTATCTCTTCTTCATAATAATAATGGAAATTTCTTTACCTGTTTTGAGCACCGTTTCTTTGACAACACTGTTTCTTGAATGGGTGTGCCCTATGTGTGCGTTTCTTCGAGAGTATTTAGAGCCGAATAGCTTGAAGCATAATTCAACTAACTCCAATTTATCAACACTACCAGGCATTACGTCGATAATTCATAATAAGTCGAACTTAAGAAAACTAACCGAGATATCAGTTGGATATTCTGTGATAAGCGCGTGAATATCGTCCAAGGCTGATGATTTCTAAGCAATCCATCTGAGCAATCGACTGGGATATAGGGGATTCCAGTGTTGCTTCTTTGTACTTGGTTTCCCCATAGGCTTGGGTCCGAGGACCATGCAAGGCCTTGGTTCTGTCCATTACTTTCAAGATGTCTTCATCTTTGTACTTGATTTCCCCATAGGCTTGGGTCCGAGGACCATGCAAGGCCTTGGTTCTGTCCATTACTTTTAAGATGTCTTCATCTTTGTACTTGGTTTCCCCATAGGCTTGGGTCCGAGGACCATGCAAGGCCTTGGTTCTGTCCATTACTTTTAAGATGTCTTCTTTGTACTTGGTTTCCCCATAGGCTTGGGTCCGAGGACCATGCAAGGCCTTGGTTCTGTCCATTACTTTTAAGATGTCTTCTTTGTACTTGGTTTCCCCATAGGCTTGGGTCCGAGGACCATGCAAGGCCTTGGTTCTGTCCATTACTTTTAAGATGTCTTCATCTTTGTACTTGGTTTCCCCATAGGCTTGGGTCCGAGGACCATGCAAGGCCTTGGTTCTGTCTATTACTTTTAAGATGTCTTCATCTTTGTACTTGGTTTCCCCATAGGCTTGGGTCCGAGGACCATGCAAGGCCTTGGTTCTGTCCATTACTTTTAAGATGTCTTCTTTGTACTTGGTTTCCCCATAGGCTTGGGTCCGAGGACCATGCAAGGCCTTGGTTCTGTCCATTACTTTTAAGATGTCTTCATCTTTGTACTTGGTTTCCCCATAGGCTTGGGTCCGAGGACCATGCAAGGCCTTGGTTCTGTCCATTACTTTTAAGATGTCTTCTTTGTACTTGGTTTCCCCATAGGCTTGGGTCCGAGGACCATGCAAGGCCTTGGTTCTGTCCATTACTTTTAAGATGTCTTCATCTTTGTACTTGGTTTCCCCATAGGCTTGGGTCCGAGGACCATGCAAGGCCTTGGTTCTGTCCATTACTTTTAAGATGTCTTCATCTTTGTACTTGGTTTCCCCATAGGCTTGGGTCCGAGGACCATGCAAGGCCTTGGTTCTGTCCATTACTTTTAAGATGTCTTCTTTGTACTTGGTTTCCCCATAGGCTTGGGTCCGAGGACCATGCAAGGCCTTGGTTCTGTCCATTACTTTTAAGATGTCTTCTTTGTACTTGGTTTCCCCATAGGCTTGGGTCCGAGGACCATGCAAGGCCTTGGTTCTGTCCATTACTTTTAAGATGTCTTCATCTTTGTACTTGGTTTCCCCATAGGCTTGGGTCCGAGGACCATGCAAGGCCTTGGTTCTGTCCATTACTTTTAAGATGTCTTCATCTTTGTACTTGGTTTCCCCATAGGCTTGGGTCCGAGGACCATGCAAGGCCTTGGTTCTGTCCATTACTTTTAAGATGTCTTCTTTGTACTTGGTTTCCCCATAGGCTTGGGTCCGAGGACCATGCAAGGCCTTGGTTCTGTCCATTACTTTTAAGATGTCTTCATCTTTGTACTTGGTTTCCCCATAGGCTTGGGTCCGAGGACCATGCAAGGCCTTGGTTCTGTCCATTACTTTTAAGATGTCTTCTTTGTACTTGGTTTCCCCATAGGCTTGGATCCGAGGACCATGCAAGGCCTTGGTTCTGTCCATTACTTTTAAGATGTCTTCATCTTTGTACTTGGTTTCCCCATAGGCTTGGGTCCGAGGACCATGCAAGGCCTTGGTTCTGTCCATTACTTTTAAGATGTCTTCATCTTAGTACTTGGTTTCCCCATAGGCTTGGGTCCGAGGACCATGCAAGGCCTTGGTTCTGTCCATTACTTTTAAGATGTCTTCATCTTTGTACTTGGTTTCCCCATAGGCTTGGGTCCGAGGACCATGCAAGGCCTTGGTTCTGTCCATTACTTTTAAGATGTCTTCATCTTTGTACTTGGTTTCCCCATAGGCTTGGGTCCGAGGACCATGCAAGGCCTTGGTTCTGTCCATTACTTTTAAGATGTCTTCTTTGTACTTGGTTTCCCCATAGGCTTGGGTCCGAGGACCATGCAAGGCCTTGGTTCTGTCCATTACTTTTAAGATGTCTTCTTTGTACTTGGTTTCCCCATAGGCTTGGGTCCGAGGACCATGCAAGGCCTTGGTTCTGTCCATTACTTTTAAGATGTCTTCATCTTTGTACTTGGTTTCCCCATAGGCTTGGGTCCGAGGACCATGCAAGGCCTTGGTTCTGTCCATTACTTTTAAGATGTCTTCATCTTTGTACTTGGTTTCCCCATAGGCTTGGGTCCGAGGACCATGCAAGGCCTTGGTTCTGTCCATTACTTTTAAGATGTCTTCTTTGTACTTGGTTTCCCTATAGGCTTGGGTCCGAGGACCATGCAAGGCCTTGGTTCTGTCCATTACTTTTAAGATGTCTTCATCTTTGTACTTGGTTTCCCCATAGGCTTGGGTCCGAGGACCATGCAAGGCCTTGGTTCTGTCCATTACTTTTAAGATGTCTTCTTTGTACTTGGTTTCCCCATAGGCTTGGATCCGAGGACCATGCAAGGCCTTGGTTCTGTCCATTACTTTTAAGATGTCTTCATCTTTGTACTTGGTTTCCCCATAGGCTTGGGTCCGAGGACCATGCAAGGCCTTGGTTCTGTCCATTAGTTTTAAGATGTCTTCATCTTTGTACTTGGTTTCCCCATAGGCTTGGGTCCGAGGACCATGCAAGGCCTTGGTTCTGTCCATTACTTTTAAGATGTCTTCATCTTTGTACTTGGTTTCCCCATAGGCTTGGGTCCGAGGACCATGCAAGGCCTTGGTTCTGTCCATTACTTTTAAGATGTCTTCTTTGTACTTGGTTTCCCCATAGGCTTGGGTCCGAGGACCATGCAAGGCCTTGGTTCTGTCCATTACTTTTAAGATGTCTTCATCTTTGGCGTCTTCTCTCTACACCGATTTATCTTTCGAAGGCCAGCCCCTAGGCCAGGGAAGGAGGAGTAGGTTCAAGGCCGCAAGCCCCTAGAGCTGCCCATTCCGTTGGCAGTGTAAGGCGTAGCCCCCCTGCAGAGGCCTATGGCGGAGCAGTAACCGTACGTCGCCGGAGATGGGAAAAACTCGTGAATCTCCGGTTACTGGAGAGCTGACTCATGCGCCACCCGTGCCAACGCGCAAGCCGTTCCCCACAGACGGCGCCAATTGTAGGGACACAAAATCTTTATCGGCCCATCAACGTTGTTGGGCTCACACACGGAAGGTCCCCCACAATAATATTTGTAGAGAGTGGGCTTGAAAGGCCAGCGTTGGGTCACAGGGCGACATTTCAGGCCGGACTATAGGTGAACCGATATGAGATAGAGCTTTGGGCTGTATATTCTGACCCATCAATCTTGTATCTAGGAGGGTTCGGCTCCTCGGATCATGTCCGAGGAGCGATGGTGTTGTCCCCGGTTACCCGTCGGAGGGGTTTTTATGTGGAGTCCGGCGTGTATTATCCAGACATTCTCTTTCATCAAGTCTTTTTTCCCCAAGCTAGATGGGAGTCCCCTTCCTTATTAGTTTATCTTTCCTTTTATACTAGCCTGCGTTTGTTGTTCCCCGTCCACGTGTAGGGTCGATCTTTCCAGGACAGATATCTGTCCCATCAATCTAATCCCTGAATTGGGGGAGATGGTCCATAAAGCCTAAAAATCCGGCTCTGTTTGGGGCGGTGTCATGTCAATGAAGGGTATTAAGGACTATTTCCGTGAGATATTTTCTGATCTTTCAAGTTCGCCTATATCCCATTCTCGTCAGTGGGCTTCTGGGCTTTCCGAGGACTGAGCGGTCCTCGGACGTATCCTTGAACCACATCGGGCTCACTATTTTTGGGCTTGGGCCCTGGCCTCCTTTAGTTTGGTGACCTGTGGACTCCCCATAAGCGAGCGAGCCGGGCCCATAGACCATTGGGCCCCACAATACGCATGTATGTATATATGTATAGCGCACATGTGATGAAGTTATGGACTTATTGGCTAAATTATTTTTTCCAACTTATTTAAGCACAATTTTTTAAAATCTTATTTTAAATATAAGATATTGTAATATGCCAAAAGCTCAACCACATTGAACTCAATAAGAGCAAGAATGTTTATAAAACATCAAATATATACATGTCAAAGAATCAAGGTATTACTTGATACCACCATTAACATCTTTTCACTCTATCACTTTGATAACACAAAAAATCACCGTGGTTGGGCTTTTAATGATTTACCTTTTTCAATATTTATGCTAAAATAGGTACACGTTAATGGAAATTTGTATAACTCCACAATTGGAGCTATGCTACACATGCAATGGATGTTGTTATCTATACTATTAATAAGAGGATTTTCTTGTTTCATATTCAATTTTTAGCGTACTAAAATATCTTCATACAAATTCTAAAATAACATACCCTTTAGTTTAATTTTTTTTCAACAAAAAGTAAAAAAAGTTAAAATAGTAATACTATCTCATGTACCAAAAAAAAAAAAAAAAACCCGTTATTCTCATCACCCATTTGTATTCAAATGTCTTATTACTATTTGTATTCGTTATCTATTTGAATTTAAATACTTTAATCATCTTTATAAAAAAAAAATGCAAAATTACTACTTCCAAAAAATGTTAAAAGAGTAATATTATCTCGCGTACAAAAAGAAAACAAAAACAAACAAAACGTTATTCTCACCACTCATTTGTATTCAAATGTCCGATTCCTATCTCTATTTATTATCTATTTGTATTCAAATACTTCAATTATCTTTACCCAAAAAAAAAAAAAATATATATATATATATATACATACACACACTACAAAATTACTTCAAAAAAAAAAAAAAAAAAAACTCACTACCTCATGTAAAAACTACTCATTCTTATCTCAAAATTTCCTCTTTTTTAAAAAAAAAAAAAAAAATTCTTTAAAATATTCCAAAATTTTTGTTATCCAAATTCTATACAGTTATCACAAATCACCATCCATCCACACTAACGTATATCATCTTTTTTTTGTTTAAATCTCAATTTTTTTTACTTATCATAATTCTTATCCCAATCAATAAATTCAAATGTCCTATTGAGTTTCAACTTCTTACAGTTATCTATCTCATTTTTAAACATTATTCACATTACTTTACCTCTTTATTTAAAATTAAAAAAAAAAAAATACACGGATGCATAAAGCGCATGTGATTAGTCTAGTTTTATATTAATTGAATGTGATTCAAAATATCTAGTTGTTACTACTTTACATGCTTAGAGATCGAAAATCCTAAAAATAAAAATAAAAATGTATAAACCCACCATCAAAAAATGACACAGCTTACAGCACATAGTAGATGCTTTACTTTTGAATCATATTCAAATTTCTTGAATGGTAAAACTTTTTTTGTTTAGTTTAACCCTTTTTTTTCTAAATAATTACAATAATACGAGATGGATGATTCAAAATCTCATAACTGTCACATTCAAAAAAAAAGAAAAAAACTTAAATGAACTAAAAAGTTCTTAGTCTTTTTAAATGTTATGTTTATTTATTTATTATTTTTTTTAGACCACATAGACGAGGACTATGAACAAACATAATTTACGAAGGGTTACTCATTTTATTAAAAATTAAAATTTTAAAAATTCCATTACCTGGCTCTCTCGACTCTCGAGTAGTAAAACTTCCACAGTGATCGATGACCATCAAAAGTTTACCTGCTGCACCTGCGAAATTTCATGGCATGAAATGTCTAATTCCTATTTGTATTTGTCATTTATTTGAATTCAAATACTTCAATAATTTTTATAAAAAATATATATATAAAATTACTTCTTCTCAAAAAATGTTAAAAGAGTAATATTATCTCCCATACAAAAAAAAAAAAACAGTTATTCTCACCACTCATTTGTATTCAATTGTCTAATTCTTATCTCTATTTGTTATCTATTTGTATTCAAATACTTCAATTATCTTTACAAAAAAGATTATATACTACAAAATTTCTTTTTCAAAAAAAAAAAAAAAAAACCACTACACGTAAAAAATACTCATTCTTATCCCGAAATTTCTATGTTTTTTTTTTTTTAATTCTTTAAAACATTTCAAAATTTTTGTTATCCAAATTCTATATAGTTATCACAAATCTTCATCTATCCACACTAATGTATATCATCTTTCTTTTGTTTAAATCTCAATTTTTTTTTTACTTATCATAATTCTTATCCCAATCAATAAATTAAAATGTCTCATTGGGTTTCAACTTCTTATGATTCTCTATCTTATTTTTAAATATTATTTCACATCACCTTGCCTCTTTCTTAAAAAAAAAAAAATACAGTTATTTATATATCACTTTTAAACATTATAACATTAAACCAAAAAAATAAATACTCCAATAAAAAAGAGTATCATTGCACTCACAAAGTGAACGTGATGAGTCTAGTTTTATATTAATTGAATGTGATTCAAAATATCTAGTTGTTACTACTTTACATGCTTAGAGATCGAAAATCCTAAAAATAAAAAATAAAAATGTATAAACCCACCATCAAAAAATGACACACGTATAGCACATAGTAGATACTTTACTTTTGAATCATGCATATTCAAATTTCCTGAATGGTAAACCTTTTTTGTTTAGTTTTAATAATTACAATAATATGAGATGGATGATTCAAAATCTCATAATTGTCACATTAAAAAAAAAACTCTGTAAATCTTAATTGAACTAAAAAGTTCTTAGTCTTTTTAAATGTTATGTTTATTTATTATTATTATTTTTAGACCACATAGACAAGGACTATGCAGAAACATAATTTAAGAAGGGTTGCTCATTTTATAAATAATAATAAAAAAAATCCCATATCTGGCTCTTTCAACTCTAGAGTAGTAAAACTTCCACGGTGATCGATGACCATCAAAAGTTTACCTGCTGCACCTGCGAAATTTCATGGCATGAATTGTACTTGTGGTTGTTGTACCCAAGTTATCCACTATCACCCTCACAAAATCATAAGTTAAAATAATAATAATAATAATAATAATAAAAAGAACAAAGAAAATTAATTAATCTAAACATTAATAATTCTTTTCTTTTTTTGTAAAAAAAAAAAAAAATACATTAATAATTCATCATTTCATGTGCCTATACTCTTCAGAAAAAAGAATAGAGAAAATAATTGATAAAAACATGAATAATTCATCATTCATGTGGCAGGACTCTTCATGTATTGTGTCATTGTATAATGATTCGGTGCTGCAGATGATATTCATCAAACTATTTCATGTGGCTGTACTCTTCAGCTCATTCCGAGGAACATGGTTGACGGAATGTATCGTGTCCTTGGATGTTGATTCGGTGCTGCAGATAATATTCATCAAACTTCGTTTATGCTATGAACAAAATATCCAAAATAAATTCATTCAAATGCACAAGATCATAGAAAATATTATATAACTAAAAGGTAAAGGTTTTGCTACGCAGCAATTGCTTGGGTTATGTGGTAGTAAAAAAAAGCAACATATGTCCAAGAATGTAGCAATTGCTGCTTACAAGTACGCAGCAAAACATTTTCCTAGTAAAGATAAATGTATTCAAATGCACATGCACATGTATTATATCTAATTTAAATAAAAGAAAAAGTACATTAGATACTTGTCACTTTTTTTTTTTGTTATCACATACTCCTATATACAGCAATTATACAATTGTTGTATACGAGTATGCAGCAAAACCTTTCTCTTAAATAAATTGATAAATATAAATATAAAATAAGTAAACTCATATCCAACCACAAATTCTATACATAATTACAATATAAAAGATTCTATATATAATCACAATTTGAAATACATACCTTGAATCACAAGCTTCTTTGGATTTATCAACCATGTAAACCTTTTTCATTGATAGGAATGTTCAAATGCTGTTGATAAGTCGAAACAGTGTTACTGGTTGTAGTTATGTCTGATTGTAATTGTGAAGGAGGTAAATAATCAGGCTTTTGTTGGTATTGGCACTGACCCTGGGCCTTGAGATTAGCTATATATTGTGAAGTACTTAAATAGTCTGCTGCAGCCTTTTGCTGGTGTTGGCACTGGCTCTTGAGATAAGTTATATCTAATGGCAATTGCGAAGGAGGTGAATAGTGCTTGTAAATCCTTACAAGATCTGGAAGCAGACTTTGGAGCTCTCCTGTGGCTTCTTGTAACTGTAACTGAAGTTGCTGCACAATACCATAACAACCCGTATTTGGAAATTTTGCCCACATCTCGGACTCATATTTGACGGATCTCATTGCCTTTTCACGGTCTGCAGGGTGTACTTGTTTTAGTATCTTCATTATGTTGGATACACCAAACAAACGGTGTGCATATTGAAATGACTTGAACTCCTCAGCAGGAAAAAATGGTGCCAATGGGCAATCTTTTTCACACTTTCTCCGTTGATATTTGCATGCGGCACAAGCACTCTTCGTAGTCAAAGTCATTTGAGATATAAAAACAAACACTAGAAGTGACGAGAATACCATTAATATCATCAAGATCTTGTTGGAAGATGCCATCATTGACAATTGATAATAAACCGATGTAGTTTCTATGTGATTGTTAACCAAGAACGTAGTTTCCATGTAATTGTTAACCATGAGCTGGGAACAGAAAGACCGGAAAAGATTCGCAAATTTCAGATTCAGAAAATAGGATCTTGTTTTGAACTTTGAACCTTAAAGTATTTGATAGATATTAAATGTTTTATACCCACACGGTATTAATTCAGTTAATCTAAAATGACAGATGAAAAGCCTTAATAGTATTTCATTTTCCATTTTCAAAACGAGCGCAGGAAATGACATGTCATTTTTAAACACAAAACACTTATTATTATTGCTTATGTGTAACCATTTGCATTTAGGCGTAAATACACTTTTGATCCTTACATTTTAGGTCATTTCTCGATTTGGTCCTTAAACTAATCTTGCTTCTATGTCAATCCCTGATTTTTCAAAATCATTTTTAAAATCGTCCCTACCGTCAACCCAGTTACGGAAGAAGTTGATGTGGCAAACGGAGTGCATAGGTTGCATGTTAATCGTTGACGTGGAAAATAAAATAATATTAAAAAATTTTATTTTGCTTTTAAAAATGACAAGTCAACATTTTAATTATAAAAAATTAAAATAATTAAAAAAAATTAAACTGAAAAAATTCAAAATCAAAAAAAAAAAAAAAAACCTTTTTTTTCAATTTTAAATATTGAGAAAACAATTTATAGTTTCAATTTTTCTTGAACTTTCTTAAGAAACAAACATTAAGTTAACACTCCTTCTCATTCTAGGTTGGCGTGTTTGTGTTTGTGTTTGTATCTATTTCATTTTCTTCTTTCTTTTAAGATAAACCAAAAAAAAAAAAAGAATAATCAAAATAAAAATAACTTAATAAATAAATATTATTGGTGAGTGTTTGTGTCTGTATCTTTTTTTTTTTTTTTTTTCCAGATCCTCTCTTTCTCTGTCTCTTGGTGCGTATATGTGTTTGTATCTTTCTTTGTTCAAGCTTTCAATCCCTCTCTCTCTCTAAACCTGACTCTCTAATCTTTGGATTTTTCTAGTTTTCCATGGGGTGGTCGGTAATGGAGGTGGAGATTGGTAATCCATGGGTCTTGGATTATGGGTTTGGTTGGAGATGGAGATGGAGATGGCTAGGTTTGGTTGGAGAGGGCTGGGTTTTTCTGGGTTTGGTCAGGGTGGAGATTGATGGTCGTTTTTGTACTGTTTAGTTGACCGTGACTCGGACTGGGCTTCAACTAGGTGGATTCAGTGCTGTTGATGGTGGATTTAGGTTTGTTGACAACAGATTTGGTGTTGTTGATGGCGGATTTGGTGTTGTTGATCAGTGGGGTGTTGTTTGATGAAGTTCTGGGTTGGAGGTTTCTGAGTTGGAGGTTTGATGATTTTTCTGGGTTGGTTTTCTCATGTTGCACTACAACAAAAGTGGACTATGGTGATGAAACCTTTCGTCACAATATATCCTTATTTCGTCACCGAATACATATGGTGACGAAATGGTGACGAAACAGCATTCGTCACCTAAGCTCCGTCACAGAATGTATTGGTGACGAAAATGTTTCGTCACCAATAAAAAATGATAGGTGACGAAAGACTTTCGTCACCTAATATTTTCGTCACTAAACCTTATTTTTAGTGACGGAATATTTCGTCACCAAATGTATTTTTTTTTCCAATTTCAATAGATTAGGTGACGAAGTTTTGCGTCACCGATTGTTTTTTTATTTATTTTTAATTTCAATAGATCAAGTGACGAATTATTTCGTCACCAATTTTATTTTTTTATTAATATTTTTTACATTTATTTGCCATTACATTAACCTGTTCATTTCTAACCAAATCCATAAAAAAAAACATCCATTCATTTCTAACCAAATCCATAAAAAAAACATCCATACAATCTAAAAATGCAATAAAGATGTTCACAAAGTAATTACAACCATTTATATACAAATGATGTCTTAGCTTCCAAACTTTACAAAAAATTATTTGAGTTCAAGTAGTCCCACAAAAGCTATCTTTTTGCCACCAATCTTATATCTGCACAAGTATAAAGGAAAATACATTAATAACAAACTAGACTGCAAACCTATATCCCTAATAAGATGTACTACAACAAAAAAAGATTTTTATTAGTAAGACAATGCAAATAATGTCCACAGTACCCAATAACAAAGTAGACAAAATAATCATAATACAACATCATATGAAGCCAAACTATCAAAGAAAGAAGACCCACAACATTCTCATCAAATAAAAACCCAACCCACATTACAAACCATGGAGAAATCATAAAGAATGCTGAAAAATCACAATTTAAAACAAAACATATAAAGTGAAATCCAAAACAAAAACTCAGCCACCATCATAAAGACAAACCCAACCATCATAACAAATAAAAAATCTAGCCAGCACTAATTTAAAAAAAAAAAATTATATATATATATATATATATAGCCACTACCATTAAACAAAAACCACAACAAAAAACACAGCTACCACCATTAACACAAAAATCCAGCCACTACCATAAACAAAAAAACCACCACCACCATTAAACAAAAAACACGGCTACCACCATTAACACAAAACCCCAACCACTACCATAAACAAAAAATTCAGCCACCACCATAAACAAAAAACCCACCATCACCATTAAACAAAAAATACAGCCACCACCATTAACACAAAAACTCAGCCACTGCCATAAACAAAAAACTCAACCATCACAATAAACAAAAAACTCACCACCAACATTAAACAAAAAACATAGTCACCACCATAAACAAAAAACATAGCCACCACCATTAATACAAAAACCCAGCCACTACCATAAACAAAAAATCCAGCCATCACAATAAACAAAAAACTCAGCCACCACCATAAACAAAAAACCCACCACCACTGTTAAACAAAAAGCACAGCCAGCACCATTAACACAAAATCCCAGCCACTACCATAAACAAAAAATCCAACCACCACCATTAAACAAAAAGTACAGCCACCACCATTAACACAAAAACCCAGCCACTGCCATAGACAAAAAAAACCCACCATTAATAAAGGATTAGCTCTGCAATACCAAAAAAAAAAAAAAAAAAAGTGGGGAAATATGACAAATGTAAAACATGCAAGATGCATGATTTCTTGGTGCTATCACATTCACATGGCTGGTGTGTTGCAGAAAAGGGAAAATAGTCAAGTGAGGAATGCGTGCTGGGTTGGTTTTTTTTTTTACTCCATTGGTAATTTGGTACACGTACAACTTCTACAAAAGGTCTTGACCAAAAAGCCTTAGAAAATTATTGTAATTTTTAAAGACCAAAAGGACTTTATCAAAGGAAAAGACTATAAGGACTTTTAATTTTTTTTTATATAAAAAATAAATAAATAAATAAAACCAAAACGACTTTTATTTTAAAAAATATACACAGAATCATAGCAAAACTTGAAACTTATACAAATAAATTCAATAAACACAGTTCAAGAACTGTACAGAACCTTCTCAATCACTGCAGAAAATAATATTCAAATTCACTTTTCTGGGTGACCCAACTCAAATGCATGTCTTCCATCACTCTCACGCATTAACAATCAATACAATTCAATAAAAAATTCACCCACTAATAAAAAAGAAAAATAACATGGGGTTATCTTTAGATATAAAAAAGGAAAATTTAAAAAAAAAAAAAAAAAAAAAAAAAAAAAAAAACATAATAGCAACAACACCAAAAGTTCTCATATACGAAAAGGGTAAATCCAACCTAGTTACTAGAAATCCAAGCCAAATACTAGAAAGCCAAGCCAGTCAAGTCTCAAGTGCCACATCCATAAAGCAAAGGAAGAAAACCGAACCAGTAACGTCCCAAGTGGGACCTCCATAAATCCAGGCTAGTTTTTTTTTTTTTTTTTTTTTTTTTTTTTTTTTTTTTTTTTAATTAAATTGAGAAAAACCAACCTACTAGAAAGAGATTCTTATGGCCAATTTCACATGCAAATAAACAAAAATCAAAACCCCACAATATTGCCTTCACGAACAGAAGAAGAAGGGAAAAAAAAACTATCTTTTGTCTAATCATTAAATAATGATCCACAATCAATCACCACTCTCAATTGAAAACCCAAGCCCATGGATCTACAAACAATCACACCCAGTCCTTTCATCTTTCAAGACACAAAATCTCCAACCTTAACGGAAATCTAACCATAGAAACAAATTAAAGAGAAGGAACTCTCAGTCACAGATAAAATAAAATCAAATATAGAGAGAGGGAGGGAGCAAGGGGGAGAAGAATAGACCTGACGACGGAGAAGATTAGCGTCGCCGCGCTGGGATGATTGGGCTAGGCTCGTCGGCGTCGGCTCTGGGCTAAGCTCGGCTCGTCGGCGGCTGGTGGCTGGGTTGGCCAGCGGCTGGTGGTTGGTGGTTGGTGGCTGGTGCAACGTGTGTGTGTGTGTGTGTGAGTGAGAGAGAGAGAAAAAGAGAAGGAGAAATAAAATTTATGAGTGATTTGGGGATTTAGGGTTACAATTTTTTACCTAAAAATAAAAGTAAATTAAAAACTCTGGCCCCCAAAACACTGAAAGGGCGCTTAATTTTTATCCTCAGTGACGAAACCTTATTTCGTCACCATAGACAATGGTACAGCCCGCCAAATAAAAACACAATGGCGCCATTTTATTTCATGAGCTATAGTGATGAAAACCTTATTTCGTCACCAATACGAATATCTTTAGTGATGAATTACTAATTTCATCACCGTAGTAAAATATTTTATCAAAATTGGTGACGAATTTTTGTATTTGTCACCAAATGTTATCATTTTGTGACGAATTTAATTTTCGTCACTAGAGTTTGTCACTATAGTCCACTTTTGTTGTAGTGTTGGTTTGGGTTTGATGAATTTTTCATGTTCTGGAGGTTTCGGTGGAGGATAGGGATATGAAATTTTGCATTGTTCTGGGTTTGATTGTGCTCTAGCTCTGGGTTTGATTATTCTTGGATTCGGGAAGAACATGAAGAACAAGTTCTTGTGTTCTTAGCTAAAAAATAATGAAAGCAATAATAATAATAATAATAATAATAATAAAATCAGATTTAAAAGTTTGTAATTTTTTTTTTATAATTTAGTTTGAATTAAATTGAAATGAAAAATATAAAATTTTTTATTTTTTTATTAAACTGACATGGCTTTTTTAAATTCAAAAAATGCTAACGTGGCATTTAAAAAATATTAAATAAAATATTTTTTTATTATTTTATTAGTTGGCTTTGACACCTGGCACTTCCGTTTGCCACGTCAGCTTCTTTCGTAATTGGGTTGACGGTAAGGACGATTTTAAAAAGCCAAGGAGCATAAAGCCATCAAGCCTTATGCTTTTAGAAGACCACCTTCTCACCCTCCTTACAATGAGGCATTGTTGTATACTATTGTGTAATTATTTATTTGAATTCAAGTTTTATCAAATTTTGAGACAGATTTGTGTCTGTTGTATTGTGTTAATATTGCAGATGGTTAAGGAGGAGAAGATAAGTTCGAGTTAGTACGTGAACGCCAAGTTCATTTTCTTGAAACAAAATTTGGTTATTGTGAATTTTCTGGATTGTGTTTGATTTTTGTGTTTTTGGGTTTTAGGTTTCTGTATTTGGCTGCCAAGAAAAACTAAGGAATTTTATAAAATAATCCATTCAAAAAATTATTTTTTTCTGCTTTGGATTTTTTGTTTAACGCTGACATGGAATTTTTTAAATGATGAATAATTTTATTACAATTATTTTCAATGGCCACATAGGCATTATATGTGCCTACTGTGCACGCCGTGTGCCATGTAAATATTTTCCGTTAATGAGTTAACGGTATAGACCAAATTGACTGCAACTTTAAAATAATAGGGATCAAATTGACTGCTACTAAAATGTAGGGACCAAATTGACTATGACTCCAAAATATAGAAACCAAAATAGTGTTTTCACCAAGTTTTTTTTTACCTCTTCATTTAATTTTTTTTTTTTATCACTTTATGCTACGGCAATGAGAAGAGATGATCCCATAAAATAAATTAATATTTTTTCAAGCAATTTGTGCTACCGTAAACAGTTTGTATAAATTTTTAACTTTACCATCATCAATGTAATAAGCTCATTTGTGTTTTAAATACTAAGATAGCATTTTAGCTATTTTAGCACCAACAATATGAATGCTCTAAAGTACTAATAAAATTTAACTCCAAATAAAAGTCTTAATTAGAAATAGTTATCCAGCACTACTATTCTTTTAATTTCAAAATATAAGACTCCGGCATGATAGATAAGTGACAACTATGCTGGTGGTAGATTAGTTTTCTTTACTTTTCCAACACTTCTAGAGACATCCTGAATGACCAGGTCATTGTCTCGTTGATAATTTTTTTTTTTTTTTTTTTTTTCACAAAAATCTCTAGAATTTGTTGCTCACTATACATGCATTTTTTTTTTTTTTTGAGGGGTCTATACATGCATTATTGATTAGGTTTCTTTCCCCCTTTTTTTTTCATTTTTTTTTCTCTTAAACTATATAATTGGTTTTTATCCTTTACACCATATGTTAATTTAGTCCTTAATTTTTTAATTGTGTCAATTTGGTCTCTAATCTTTTAATGTTGTATTAATTTGGTCTTTTCCGTTATCCTCTTGGATGGAAAAATTAGACATGTCAAACAGTGTAATAAAAAGTAATTTTTCATGCCACAATAATTACCAATTGTACCACTAGGTCAGATTAAAAATAAATTTAAAAAAAAAAAAAAAAAAAAAAAAAAAAAAAAAACCCAAATTTTATGTTCAAACTCTCAGGTAATCGCTGTGTTTTCACGCTTACCAATCCGATTAAATCGATAGTTTTTCTCCTTTGTTTCCGATTTTTTCTGTGTTTTAGATTGGTTTGAAAATGGCTTTGGTTTTGGTTTTATTGGAAATTTTGCAGCGACCCACAATAGTTGATGTGTTAAGCGAGTTGATGATGTTCATTGCGCCTCTTTGGGTAGTGTTCTTGTCGGGGTTTGGTTGGGTGGGCATGGAAGCCCAGATGGGCCAATGTTTTGACCAAAGATACTTTTCCTACTTCACCAATTACCACAACACAATCCACGTGTTTCACATTTGTTCCAATTCCAAGCTTGAATTCTTCGAGGTTTCAGTTCCTCAATTGCTGCTATCCAATCTGATTCTAGGTTTTTTAGGGGTTTTCAATGTCTTTGAGTGAATTGACAACTTTGCATATTATTTGTTTTTAATAGCTTTGCTTTGGATTGGGATGTGGAATTTCGATTAATAGTTGAATTAAAGAGTTGGGTTGTTTCTAAAATTTCAATTTCTTTACTTCTGTTGGTTTGAATTTTTTTTTTTTTTTTTTTTGATAAAATGTTGGTTTGAAATTTCTAGTCTCATGCGTAAAAAATATTTGGGTTTATTTATTTTTAATCTAACGTGGCGGTACAGTTGACAATTAATATATTATGAAAAATCATATTTTATTATTTTATTTGACACATCATATTTTTCCATCAAATAGGATAACAGCAGAGACCAAATTGACATGACACTAAAAACTTAGAGGCTAAATTGACATAATTAAAAAATTAAAGACTAAATTAATATATGGTGTAAAGGATAAGGATCAACTATATAATTTACCCTATTTTTTATTATGTCAATTAGGTTTCCTTTATCTTGATATTGCTTTATCTAATTATTGCTTGTAGTTTTTTATACATACAAAACAATTTATCATAACATCAAGGATGAAAATAAATTAATTTAGCTTGAGATACAAAATACATTTTTTTTTTAGAAGAAGATACAAAATACATTATAAATTGTTGGGTTATAGATTGACTCTGGTTAATTATTTCAATTACTCAAGTTGATTAATTAGGTCAAATTACATGTAAATCATAGAGGCACCAACAAATCACCAAATAAACTAAGTGCAGCAGAAATTAAATAGACACAGTGATTTGTTGACAAATGGGAAAAACCTCTCGCAAGACAAAAATTCCTCCGGGTGAATTTCAAGTCACCACTCCCAATAATCCACGAATCAAGAACAAGTGGTTACAAGTATAAGGAATTTTACCATTACCCTGGACTATCCCAAAATACCAACGTACAGTTAAACTTTTGCTCCAATCCCTAATTGGACTTGATCTTGTAAAAGACTTCTTCATTTGCACGGATCCTAGTACATGACTAACTCCCAACTACTAATTGATTTTTTTTTTTTTTTTTTTTGCAAAGTTCTTCATTTTTAAAGCACGTTGAAGATCTGGAAACACTTGGTTACAAAACCTAAAACACAAAACGCAGTAACTTCTCATAGAGTGTATATGAGTTCTCTAATTGAATCTCTATGTATTTAATGACTTAAAAATAAGCCTTTTATATGGTCTAGGTTTTTGAGAATAAAACCCTAGCAATCCAAGTCATCATGAGCCAAGATTCAGGTCTGAGAATTCTAAAATCGTAGAGCTCGATAGATCGGGCTTGTTTTGAGAATTATTCATTAAGTCTCAATAGATGCTAATGTCGAGCTAGTGTCGAGACTAGTGTCGAGCTTCACTAAATTAACTTTTCTTCACTTGTTTCTTGGCTCAATCTTCATGATTTTAAAGATACCACTTGTTATGTTTGTGTAACATACTTCTTGATACATTAAACACATCTTAGATCTACCTAATTACAAGTGCATTTTGTCAAAGGATATGCCTATACATAGAAAATATAACCATAACATATATTACTATAGGAAAAGGATTTGCTGCAAACTAAGTTGTAGCAACTCTTACAAAAATGCACATCTGAAAATGCCTTAAATAGACACTTGTCCAAACTTATATTTAAATGAAAACTTTCTTGTTAAGATTGACTTTTTCACCAAATGGCCACTTGATATAGGTGCATTTTGTAGAAGTTGCTGCAACTTAATTTGCAGCAAATCATTGCTCATTACTTATATCTTAAAATTTTAATCTATCAGCTAGAGAGGTCCAACTAGTATATATATAAAGAAGTCATAGCTTTTTTTTTTTTTTTTAGAGACAAATAAAGAAGTTATAGCTAGTGCTTGACAAACAAACAAACCAAGCTCTCGTACCCATAATTAGTAGAGCCTATTGCACGGGCCCTAGTGAAAATATATAGCAGAATTGGAATAGAGTTCCAATGTAGGATCACTTACTCTTATATACACCATATATTAGCGGAACTTAACACGTCATTTTTTTATAAATGAAATATAGAGTAGAGATAATTAAGATTACTTGCTTTCTTGCTAAGATAACTATCATTTATTCCATAAAAAAAATTATCATTTATCCTATAATAATCAAATTTTTAATTCCAAAACTGAATACATTAAGAGTTCATCCACATCACAAATACACTAGGACATAATTCTCCAAGATAATCCCTACTAGCATATAATTTTCCAAGATAATCCTTAGACCATTCATATCCGGATGAGGATTAGATCCAGTGTTCCTAGACTAGTTGAAATGTGGACACTTAACAAGTAGGGGCCACTCCACATTGAGGCCAAGGTGGTCCTGTGACCACTCTAGTTGTAGATTAAAACTACAATTTCACTTAATAATTTTTTTTATTGGATGTGAATTTTAACAAATTCATCATTGGCTTACATTTTCTTCTTATATCCTCCATGCGTAGAGGCCACTCCACATTGAGGCCAAGGTGGTCCTGTGACCACTCTAGTTGTAGATTAAAACTACAATTTCACTTAATAATTTTTTTTATTGGATGTGAATTTTAACAAATTCATCATTGGCTTACATTTTCTTCTTATATCCTTCATGCTTGCAAAATTTTAATAAAATCAAAAATCAATAGCTATGTCATCAATTAAATGTTTACATTTTGAATTTTTGTAGTCTAAAATTATAGATAAAAAATAAGTTTATGAATCGAATAGTAAATAACATTCCATTGGCATGAAATTTGACATGTGTTTTAAAAATATAAAAAACATACCATTCAATGGTTATATTTTCAAAATATGTAGCCATATTAATTTGTTTAGTAAGCTACAATTAAGTTTGTAACCAAACTTTAGTCCCCTTAACAACATATTAGGCCCTTACAAACAAAAACAAAAAGGAAAAGTCCAAGAAAAATTTTATTAAACTAAAATTTTGAAAGAGATTTAACTTGCAGTATTGATGATAAGAAATTATCATGCAACAATTTCAAAATAAGAAAACTTATAAAATGAATTTGAATTTTTTTTTTTTTGTCAATATATAAACTTCTCTTTTTATTTGATTTTGTATAATTTAAGTTTCAAAATGATCGCCCTGAAAAAATTCCTAGAGCCACCACTATTAACAAGTGTTTGATTTGTGTCCGCATCTTAACAGGTCTACTGGTCTAGTACTGTAATGCATAGAATCCTTAGACCCAAGTCAGTTCCCATCAGTTCTTTCAAATTGTCTTTTAACTTTTTTAGCCAATTTAGTCAAAACTATAGCAAAAAATCAAAAACAAAAAACAAAAGGCCTCCAGACTGTTTCTTATTTTTGTGTCCGTTATTTTCCTTGTTCTTTCTCTTTTTCTTTATTGTTGCATAGGCTGGAAGCTAGAAGGTAACGATCGAACACACAATATAAGTAACGGGTAAAGTGACTTTCTTGTTTTATTTGGATGACCTTTACAAGATGTTTTCTTTTTGTTCCTTTGTTTAATCCGCTTGTAGACTTTTTAAAACTGATAGGTTTCCTCCATTTTTTAACATATCTGTTATTATAATTCGTTTTCACCGTAAATACAATTGTAAAAGAAATATTCAAATATCTCCAATATTTTTTTATATATAACTAATTTTTTTTATAAATTTCATAACCTAAAAGAGATGAAAGTTGAAATAGCCAACAATTGTGTATCTGATGTCTATACTGAATAATGCTAGTACCACATAAAATAACATAATTTGTGTCACAACACATCCACTCACAGATACAACACAAGCGTAGGAGACTTTTAACCGTTCAACGCACAAATGAGCGTGGGAGACTTTTAACCATTCAACGCACAAAGTACTAAACCTTGTGCTCATTTCACATTGGTCAACAAGGATAAACAAATAATAATAAACTGATTCAAGCCTCGCGAGCTAACCTCAGACTTGACAACCAAGTAAACTTCTTTCTTTTTCTTTTTTTTCTTTTTTTTAACATTTCCTCAACCTTTGAAAATTGCAATCAGATTTTACATTAACTTCCTCTGTTCCTCATACCATTTGTCTTTCAACTTCCAAGAAAGTACAAAGCACCATGGAGTTCTTTAAGGACGCCACAGCTGTAAGACTCAGGAGTCACTTCAACAAGTACCTAGTAGCTGAAGACGACGAAGAAAAAGTACGGCAGAGGAGCAATGGGGCCTCAAACAGAGCGTTTTGGACCATCGAGTTTGTGGAAGAAAACAGCAACCTTATCCGCTTGAAAAGCTGCCATGGCAAGTACCTCAAGGCCTCAGACGAACCATTTTTACTAGGGATGACAGGGAAAAAAGTGTTACAAGCTATGCCAGTATCAGAAAATGATAGTTCTATCGAGTGGGAGCCTAGAAAAGATGGTGTTTACTTGAAATTGAGGACGAAAAGTGGGAATTATCTGCGAGGCAATGGTGGCACGCCCCCTTGGAGGAACACGGTCACACATGATTTGCCCTCTAGGACTGCAACGCAGGATTGGATTCTTTGGGAGGTGGATATGGACATAACAAGAGATCGTTCGTCTTTATCATCATTTTCAATAAACTCTTCGGTTGTGGAGGATTATGAGGGGTCTGAGTGTTCGGAAACAAGCATGCCATCAGCTATCTCTATATATGAGATTGCAAGTGAAAGAAAGGTACGAGCTAGCTTTCAAAATTTTTTGATAATTCACTTATTGGGGTGGGAGTTTGAATCCCAGAAGTTTTTATTAAAAATATCAGAAGGTGTTAGTAATGGTCACTTCATGGATTGCAGACAATCCATTAAGGAGTTTTTTTTTAGGTACTTTAACTACTGTGTAAGTAATTTTTTTGGGTCTATAATTCACTTCAAAAATCTGGGAAATTAAATATGATCACCATCGAAATTATTTGTTGGAGTTAATTTTAGTTTTGAAATTATGCACCATGGAGAAATGAATATGACAGCTTTAGATGCATATATGATCCCTCAACAGTAAATTTCTAGAGGAAGTGTGAAGTCTATTAATACCAATTTCATTATATCATTATATTGATCTAACAAATTGATAAGTTCGACTTTTAAGATCGAGTTAAATAAATTTCATTGTTTCATACTCATGTCAATTGGATAGCTCATAATCGTGTTTTTGTTTTTCTTTGTACAGGATGAAGAAGGATCTGGTAATTCCAAGAAATCTGATGAGGATGAAATCATAAAACTTGGTACTCAGGTTGCTGATTACCAGAGAAGAGAAAAGAAGTTTTGGCTTTGGTTGGTGTTGTGCTGGGTCCTATGTGGGTTACTCACATTTTTATTTTTAAGTACTGCAGTAATGTCTGGTTCAACAACGGAACAATATTTGTTTTATCTTAAACTAAAGGGGTTTAGCTTTGGTAACGTTGATGCTAGGTTCAATTGGTCAAAAACTGCTAGGGGTGTTGTGGTGTGATGCTTCATGCTTGTTCGGTATGGCTGTCGCTAAGTTTTGTAATGCATAGCAAGTTGCATTAAAGAATATTGTCAATGGAAGTTGCTTATGTGAGTTTTATAATGCAAGCTGTTACATCATTTTATTTATTTATTTTTTTTTTTGTTAATTGTTCAGGTTGTCCTCTAACTTTGTGAATTTTGTTAATAGCACTATATTGAATTTTAATTGCTCTTTATTCAAACTTATTCATATGTATATATGGACAAAACATAATACACACGTATAATTTATACTTTAAAACATGTCTTTAACATAATTTATTATATATATATTTCTTGTAAATTAAAATTTTCAATAAGTCAACTTTTATATAATCCAAGAAAAATATATATTTCTTTCATAATGTCATGTGTAATTATCTATTAAATTATATTAATTAAAATTATATTCTTTGACAATTTTAAATTAAGTTCTATTTGTTCAATAAATTCAAAATTACACAATAGATTATAATTTTTTTTTTTTTTTTTTGCTTCAGTCACATTAAATTATAATAATAGTATTAAATAACACAAAATTCATACAAATCAACTCCTTCCATATATATTAAATAATAAATGTTACTTTAATATGTCTTAATATATACAATGTAGTAAAAGAGAAATATAATAATAACAAAACCGAATGAAAAAATTTTATTTTGTTTATGCATGGATGAGAAAGTAGAACATGTTACAAACTTTTAACCAACATAGCATCTTTTTCTTGTTTATCTAAAGTCTATATATATAACATATAATATTATATATACTTTTTTTTTTTTTTTTTGAGAAACAGATATACTTAAATTTAGCCTTAAACAGTCATACTTATGAGCTGCGGCTATATATCATCTTATACTATATAATAAAAGTTAGTTCTAGAAACCACAATTAAGCTAAGTTGATACCCTACTAATTGTCACGGGTAATGCTTTTTAATTATAGTTTTACTTAGGAGTGACAATTCGTGTTCACGTGTCGAGTTCATGTTGTGTCGACTAAAGAGTATTCGACTATATGGGTCAACATTAACTCAACACATATATTAAATGAGTCAAGATTTTTCAATCCTAACACAACCTATTTATTAAACAAGTCAGTTTTATCGATTCATTTATCAGATTTTATCAAAGTGAAAAAAAAAAAATATATATATATATATATATATAAATTTTAGTATTAACCAAATTGATCTCACTAAAAAAACCAAAAAAAAAAATTTAATACAGAATTTAGAATTTACAAGTAAATACATCACAAATAATCATTTAAAATTAAAATATATCTCAATATCACAAATAATCAATCACAATATGTTAAAGAAAATAAACCATAACAATTAATAAGTTTATATACCTAGGGTTTGAATGATATATTGCTAAAATATCATTTAATTAAACATGTCAGACAAGTCAAATGGGTTCCATAAGTTGGACACTAACCTAACCCGTTTATTAAATGGGTTAGTTGTGTCAACACAAATATGGCACAAACCCATTAAATCTCAACTCATACCCTGCTAATTTTGTATCGAGTCGTGTCGTGTTCGCGGGTAGTGTCAAATTTTGTCACCCCTAGTTTTACTATTAACTTATTTATTCTTATAAACTTTTAATTATTATTATCGACTTAAAAAAAATTATTACAATTTTTTATTTTATTTGTTTCTATAATACATGACTTTTTTTTTCCTATATAGAAATAGCGGAAGATATTTATTAACAAAACTAACAGTAAAACCATATACTAGGAATAGAATTTGGGTTCAAGAAGTCGCGATTATGTCAAGTAAATATCTTATTTAATTACCATGTGTGCTACTTTTAATTATGATTTTACAATTACCTTATTTATTCTTATCAAATTTTATTTTTTTATAGAAATAGACAAATATTTTATTAACAACATGACATCAAGGCAGGAATAGTAAGTTTAAAGACTACACTAAGGGTACGTTTGGTACACTGAATGTGGATTATAACAGGAATGGTAATCTTTATTACCAGGAATAAAATACTTTGTAATGGAATAATTAAACACATTCATTAGTTTGGTTGTGAGTTGTAATATTAAAATAAAACTTCTGATCTATTTTAGGAAATATCTCATTCATAAAATTATATTTCCTAGAAAATAATATATTTTAAATTTTAGAGAGATGAGTTATTTTTTGATGATTTTTTATTTCCATAATTGTTATGTTGATATGGAAAGTTTATTTATTTGGAAATATATTAATATTAGAAATTATTATATCTACTAAAGAATAACTATTACAACGCTTTTAAAGATGAATAATTATTCCTTATTTTAAAAAATAGCTATTCATAAGGAATAACTATTCCTGTAATAAAAACATAACCAAACTATTGAATAGCTAAATCATAGGAATAACTGTTATATTACAGTGTCTATTACAGTCTATCAAACGTGCCCTAATAGTATTTTATTAAATACCTCTAGGTTTTTCTAAGTAAAACAACAACACAGCGTATATAAGATTACACTAACGCTCCGTTTGTTTCGATGGAAAACCTTGTGTAAAGATAGTTTTCCGTGTTTTCCATTATTTGGTAGCATAAAAAAAGATAAGTCAAAGGAAAATTATCTTTAGTCAACATAAAAAGTATAATTTATTTTTAGACATTGTTTTCCATTAAATTTTTTTGGAAAAAAACTTTATCTCATAGCAAGCTAAATAAGGAAAGTTAGAAAATTATTTTTCAACTCATTTAAAATTGCTACCAAACATTGGAAAATGAGATGGTTTTATAGAAAATAATTTTTGAAAAATGACTCATTTTCTAAAAAACATCATTGCTGAAACAAACAGAGCGTAATAGTATTTTATATGTCATAGGTGTTTCATCACAATTAGTTTTAATTTCCATTTCGTTCTACATCCTCTAAATTAGTTTTATACCGAATTATAGATATAAACCCAATCAAACAAATTAACATAACAAATGCTATTAGAACCACTCATTAATCTATACTTTAATTAGCTAAGGCCTAACAGTAGGAACTGTGTACTTAAGGACACGTTTGGTACACTGTAATAATTATTACATGAGAATAGGAATAAGTATTATAAGAAATACATTAAGTTGGAATGTAATAAGTATAATTATTCAATAGTTTGGTGACCATTTAGGAATAGAATCTTGAATATGCATCCACAATTTAGTAGAGTATAAAAAGAATGTGTAATTAAATCATTTTTAAGTCAAATTTCCTAAAATACACTTATTTTAGGGTGTTCAAAATAGAGCTAATAATTAACAAGAAGGAAAATTTATTTTCTTTCCTTTTGAAGATGTGGCAACTAATGGCTTTTTAGAATTTTTTTTTTAAATTATTACATAAGGTAAAGAAATAGTTATTCGGTACTTTTGATAAGGAATAATTATTCCTCATTTTGAAGAATAGCTATTCATAAGGAATAATTATTCATTGTAATAAAAACATAATCAAACAATCGAATAGTTATGTCATAGGAATATCTATTACATTACAGTATTTATTACAGTCTACTAAACGTGCCCTAAGTTTTATTGTGAGAAACACATGATACAGCTAATATATTTAGTATTTCATAGTGTAATATTACATACATGGCCATTTTTATAACAATTTTTACGATAATTGAATTTGCAACTAATCTATTGATTCTTATATAACCTTACAACTGACATTATTTTATCATCTACTATTACTAATTTATCATCTCAAAAGTTATAAAATATTTTGTGAAAACTGTTTTCACTCTAGAATTATTTTACTTCAGAAATCAAACGCTTCCTTTAGCAATGAGACCTCAAAGGCATTTGTTTCTTCATTAATTCTCTACACCAAATCGACGATGCTCTAATCTAGCGCAATACAACACTATAACTTCGTCTAATAGCAAGTTGTTTTTATTTTATTTTTGGTTTTCAAATTCACAGCAAGTTGGTTTTCGAGTCTTTGTTATCTTAACTGTTCTTTTATATTGTAGCTTTTGTAACCCGGCCCCCATATATAGCAACATTTCCTCTAACTAACTTGACTCTTTTTCTTTCTACCAAGCACGTCTACCACATTTCCCAATCTCTCTAACACACATTGGTTATCATTAGCTTCTTTAAAACAAATTAGTTACATATTTTACAATCTCTTTAATTTAATTTACGTACGTAGAATATTTGATGATCCTATTCATTCAGAGTGCTATGGAACTTTTTCAAAATGCCCAAGTAGTACGTCTCCGAGGCCACCACGACAAGTTCCTAATTGCCGATGATGATGAAAAATCTGTAAGCCAAGATCCCAATGGTTCGGTCAAGAACGCTAGATGGACCTTGGAGATGGTTAAAAATGCCAATGTTTTACGTTTCAAAAGCTGTTATGGAAAGTACTTAACAGCCTCCAACATGCCATTTCTATTAGGAATGACAGGGAAGAAAGTGCTACAAACATTTCCAAAAAGATTGGATTCCTCGGTTGAATGGGAACCCATTAGAGAAGGATTCCAGGTCAAGCTCAAGACACGTTATGGCCAATACTTGCGTGGAAATGGGGGTGTGCCGCCTTGGCGGAACTCGATCACACATGATATTCGACATAGTACTGCAACATCGAATTGGGTTCTGTGGGATGTGGATATCGTCGAGATTCAAAGGCATTCTACACTACCTCGACCAATGTCACAAGGTGCTAGTCGAACCGGTTCCTTAGCTTTAGAAGCAAGCTCCAAAATTAAACTCCTTTACCCTAATCAAGAGAAGAAGTTTGATTTGAACTGACATAGGAGAAGGAAAAATTTGTTACATGTATAATGTATCTATGGTGGATTTTTTTTAGTTACGACAATGAGAAAAGGGGATTCAAACACTGATTTTCCTAATAAAGAAAATCAAGTTATGTTACACTATTAAAAAGCTCTTGGCACCTATATGGTCTGTTGAACTAGAGTTTCAATTATTATTTTTTCATGCATTTAGAATTGTTAAAGAAAGGAAAATGAGATTGTGTTAGAAATTACAAGGTGATTTAATAAGGTATTTGAATGACTATTTAGGTAGAAGTAAATATGTATGGTTTTAGGGTACTCTTAATAGATAAAAGAAAAGACTTAATTTGGGATTGTGAGGAAGAAGGAAAATAAAGAAATTTATGATGTTTAAGGACGGTATGAACTGTATCACAAGAAGAAAAAATGCTAGAAAAAGAAAAATGAGAATAGAAAGGGAGAACAAAACGTTAAGAACAACAATTAATCAATTTTATTACTTCTTTGAGTACATTCACAAATATGCATAAGAATCTTTATTGTACTAGCATTTTAACTCTTAGTTTGACAAAAAAACTGAAAATCTAATAAAACTAATAACTTAAACTCAAAGAAAATAAAACCTAGAAACTATAAACTCAACTAAATTAAGTACCACCTTCTCAAAAAACTAAAGTACCAAAATAACATTAAATAGCAAGAATTGAAAGAATTATAGATCTTCCCCCCTTAATTCAGAATTGTCATGACCTGTTAAATAAAAACACAACTTTTTTTTTTTTTGAGAAGAAAATAAAAGCACAACTTAAAAATTGTTTTAAGCCTAGGACATATTTAATTAGACCTTTAAAATCACAACTTTTATATCAATTACCTGCAGACCCACGCCATACTTGGTATATATAATTATTTGAGATGTGGTCTAATATATAATTTATTCTCTAAATTTTATTATAAATAATTTGTTCTCCTTAAATACTAAACAATTTCTAAAAGTAATTTTCATCTCCCTATTTTCACAAAACTCTATAATTTTATAATTTTGGTGTTTTGTTGATATTATTCTTTTTTATTTAAAGTGATCCATATTCTTCTAACTATTGCTATTATGCATTATATTTTCCTAATTTCTTTTGGAATAACTAAAATTAAGTTTCAAATTTCTTATTCTCTTAAGGAGAATACGATAATAATCAAAACTTATCACATAATTACAATTGATATTATTCAAATAATTGATAGGCGGATTCAAATATAGAGTCATATAAAATAACTATAATATTTCATTCATATAAAATTTAGGTATAGGTACAAGTGTGCTATACTTTAAATCTTTCAATTAACTTCAATCAAGTAGTTGTATTGATCAATCAATGATGAAATTTTTTTTTTTTACTAGAAAATAACATTATCTGTATTATGAATCATCAAATCTTTTTTATGGGAATAATAGAATCATTTGGTTCCATTTAATTGAAGAATCTATGATATAACACTTATGGAATTAGGTCACCAAAAAAAAAAAAAAAAAAACTATGAATTGTACCAAAATTTTATTCATTTTATTAAATTATTAGGTTCAAGTAATTATTTGCATTGACTTTAAGCATATCCAGCCAATTAATTAACTAAATGAGCTCAAGAAGTTACAATTTAACTTATTTGATTTGACATTATCACAATTTAGTCCACAAAATTTTGATTTTTAACATAATTTCCTAAGGCTTGGACTAAATAAATCTATTAAGATTAAGTCCAAACCTTAGGAATTCTAAGTGTTTGTTTGGCTAGCTTATTTTTTGCCAACTTATTTTACTATTTAGCCTATTTTTTCTACTATTCATGGGTCCCACTGTACTATTTCAACTAACATTTACCTTTATCTACAGTACTTTTAGCAAAAAAAATTCAGTTTCAACAAAATAAGTAAATCCCAAACAGACCATAAATATAATAATTGAAAGAGCTGCTTGTTGGACTAAATTAGATTCCCTTGAATAATTTGATTAAAATTGAAAAAAAAAAAAAAAAAAAAAAAAAAAAGAGGTGTTTTACTGTCACTACAACGATGTAGCCTTACTATAAAATGACAAGATTTAAGTACAGTATTTAGGTGTTATTCCTTAGATTCTCCTATTAAGATTTTGCCATATAGATTTTTTACTCATGGAATAAAAATGTATTTTTTAGTTAAATAGTCACATGTTTGAGTTTTAAGAGAAAAACCTAAAAAACAGTACTCATCAATGTACTGTACTTAAATTTTATCTTTCTCTAAATATTGCCCTTTAAATAGGGATTGCATAATAGTCAAATCAGAACTAGTTTTTTATGGTCGAAGGTAAATTTTTGTAATGGCAAATTGTCAATATATTAATCGTGAGGTGAACAAATGTGCAGATGTAGCAAAAAGAGGATGTGCTCAACAGGAAGACTTTATAATTTTTGAAGAATCCTCCTCTGTTGATCTTTTAATTATTTAAACTTTGATTCTTGTAGTTTGTTCTCTCATAAGCTTTATATATATATATATATATATATATAGAGAGAGAGAGAGAGAGAGAGGCTTTCTTTAGCTATGCCCTCTATTTTGGCTAGTTTTTAGGCTATGCCCTCTATTTTGGCTAGTTAGCTTTGATATACAACTTCCCTTTAACCAAAAAAAAATAGTTGTCAACGACTCAACATGACAAAACAAATCCAGTTATGCAACGCCCATCACATAACTTACATCTGTTGGTCCCAATGTTTTTCTTATTCATCTCTCTGCTAATGGGAATAAAATCTTCTAATCCATCTTTTTAATTATATTTTATGCTCAATCAACTACAATATGTGTTATACGTCTGATTTTTTTCTTTTCTTTTTTTATGATTTTAAACTTTGATTATTTTATAAGAAAAAAGAACATGTGACAACTTATGATGATATAATGGGGGATTCTAACATTTTACCCTTATTTTAAAAAAAAAATTTAGCAATATATCCCTGTTTTGAAACTATTTAGGTTCATGCCTTTGTTTTGAAACTCGATTTTCTCAAAATCGAGTTTCAATGAAAAACTCGATTGCTTTAAAATCGAGTTATGTCCAATCAAACTTTAAAATAAAAAAATAAAATTCAAATTCAAAATTTTTTTTTTTTCAAGTATGATAGTGCATAACTCGATTTTAAAGCAATCGAGTTTTTCATTGAAACTTAATTTTGAAAAAATCGAGTTTCAAAATAGGAGCATGAACCTAAATAATTTCAAAATATGGACATATTGCTAAATTTTTTAAAATTTAAAGACAAAATGCTAGAATTCCCTGATACAATGTAACTTATGATGAAATAATGTAAAATAGAATGGCAGAAATTGGGTTCAATGTTTTAGTATATTTGACTAGTCATGATGATGACACATCGTTAAACGCGCACAAAGGTTACCATAATGACAAATTCAATGCCGAGCACTAGACCTGGCCAAATCCAAAATTGAATACTCAGAATTAGCACCTTTTCTTTGAGATAGTTTTGTTCTGAATTAAAGATACCCAATCAAACAAATTAACAGAAGATTGCTTAGAACCACTCATTAATGTATGCTCTAATTAGTTAAGGCCAACAGTGCTTTGGTTTTACGCGATAGACACACGGTACAGCTAGTATTTCATTAAAAAGACACTTCCTTTACCAATGACAAATCAAATGGAATTGCTTCAACATTAGCTATCCCGATCTAAACTAGCTCAGTACAACATTAACTTCTCGAACAGCCAGTTAGTTTTCACGTCTTTGTTATCCTCAGTAAATTTTCCTATATAAAAGGGAAAATCCTATTACACATACACGAATATATTAGCTTTTGTAACAACCCCATAGCAACATTTCTTCTCTTATCAAATTGAGTGTTTTCTCTCTACCAAACACGTCCACCACATTTCCCATTCTCTCTAACACCATCACACATTGTCTCAGATCATTAGCTTATTCAAAATCAGGTATAAACCAAATCAAACACAAATCTTCGACACCATTTTTGTCAATATTTGATCTTATTTTATTAAGAGTGCTATGGAACTTTTCCATAAGGCCCAAGTGGTACGTTTCCGAAGCCACCATGACAAGTACCTATTAGCCGATGAGGATGAAGAAGCTGTAAGCCAAGATCGCAATGGTTCGGTCAAGAATGCTAGATGGACTGTGGAGTTCATTGACAATGCCAATGTTTTACGTTTCAAAAGCTGTTATGGAAAGTACTTAACAGCCTCAAACATGCCATTTCTATTAGGAATGACAGGCAAGAAAGTGCTACAAACATTGCCAAAAAGATTGGATTCCTCGTTGGAATGGGAGCCCATTAGAGAAGGATTCCAGGTCAGGCTCAGGACACGTTACGGCCAATACTTACGTGCAAATGGAGGCTTGCCACCTTGGCGGAACTCGATCACGCATGATATTCCACATAGAACTGCAACGCAGGATTGGGTTCTGTGGGAGGTGGATATGGTAGAGATTCGAATGCAATCTCCACCACCTCCACTGGTGTTACAACCGGTTAAACGAACGGATTCTTTTTCTTCAGAAGCAGGCTCCAAGATTGAGCTTATGTCCCCTGATTTGGGAGAAGAGGTTTGATTTGATTCATTTATGGCCCTATTTGATTGTTCCATGAAATATGAATATGATTCATATAGGAATGAGTTAAAGGTTACATTTAGATTTAGTATAAATTATTTAATTATAACTTAAATATTTGATGGATTTGAGCTTTGAGGGTTTCCATCTCATACTTTGTTCATGTAATTTAAACTAAAAATTTGATTCCAATTATTTTCTTCAAATAATTCCATCCAAATAAACTATAAAGAAAGTATCATAAATATCGAGGGCATCTAATAAAGACTATTCTGCATGTGATGAGAAAGTTTTTTGTGAGATGAGTTTATACAACGCCCTTTTTATATTTGATGAGCTCTACATACCTGTAGAATCCACATGTTGTGAAGGGGTGTTGTATAAACCCTTCTGATCTTCTCATTTGTGGTAGCAATGTTTCTGACCCTTTTTCAATGATTCCACTAAAAGTGTTGGATTTTGCATTAGAAACAAATCATGTCATTATGAAAAGTAATATTTGGCAATGATTTATTTTTTGTTGAATGGAATTTATATTGGGCTTATGTTGTCTTTTGTTATTTAAATGTAGTTGAGTAACGAGTTATCTGGTTCACCCATGAAAGCCGAAGGCAGGATTATCTATTATAACGTGGCTAATGAAAAAGGAGATGTTGAGGATGAAACCAAAGGACTTTCCTTCACATTCAAGGGGAGTGGTGTGGAGGAATTAAAGGAAAAGTTGATGGAAGAGACGGCACTTAGTGATATCCTTGTGTGCTCTCGCAATCCCTTGAATGGGGAACTGTACCCCATTCGCTTACATCTTCCACCAAACAAGACTAATATGCATGTCGTTGTTGTTCCATCATCATGGAAAGGTTAATTTTTTTACTAGTTTTTTTGCTTTTTAATGTGTCCAATAGACTAATTGTTAAACATTAAATTTATCGTTTTTTATCCACTTAAGATTTTGGGACAAGTGATAATTTATTATGTGACTCATCTGGTCATGACTGCCAAAGAGAATTATATATATATATATATATATATATATCATGTTTTTTTCCTTTTTGTTACGGTGGCCTAACATGGTTCATTTTGTGCACTTACCAGGGAATCCTACTGAACTATAATCCGAGTTTGCATTTGTGGCACCATAACGTATGCGCATATTCCGTACATTAATTGTACTCCCTAATTCAAACCACTGGGGCAAGGAAGCACCACATGATGCAGAAAAGCTACTATCTTATATTTGCTGCATGGTTTTTGAAATTAATTTGGATAGAGGAAGAGGACTCTTGAATTTTATCATGTTATAGATAGAGGAAGAGAACTCATGAATTTTGTCGTGTGCTATAGAACTTGATTTATGTCGTATTTTGTTCCAAATTGTATGGTGTTATCATATATTCTGACTTTTTATTTTTTTTTCATTGAATCATATTTTTTTGACTTGAGTTTATTGTTTCTAGGAGGATTGCACATTGTACGCAAGTCTTTTTCATTCTTGAATTAGTTTATATTATTGAATATTTAACCTATCAAATCATTCAAGCATGATTATTCCAACACAAAAGTCTCCATAATTTATAGAAGTTTGATTTGAGGGAAAAAGCCTTCGTATAATTGAGTTTAATTTCATAATGGTATAAACATGCATGAGAAGAACGCAGACTTAATGTGTCTATCTCTTACAATTAGGTCAATTTTATGGTTGTGATTGACTGATTGTTGTGTATTGTTGGAGATGCCTTCTAATTAGACACTGTAGATTTTCCTTTTTGCTAAAATTATTGATTTGTTTATTAGTTTCCAGGTATTACAAAAAATCAATTTAGTGGAGGCTCTAAAGGGAAAACCAAATTGTTTTTTTACAAGGTTTGAGGTTGTACACTGGCCGGAAAGAGAAAATGTTTTCTTTCTTTCTTTATTTTTCTCGTTTGGCTTAATTTCATAAAGTGTCATGACATGCAGTGGCTATCAGTTTCCCAGATAAATACCTAATTCTTCTGTTCTCCCTGATCCATATAGCCTATAGGTACAGGTGAAGGAGAACAAAACAACTTAAAAGCATTTGATTATTTGAAACTAACCCTCAATTAGTACTTTTTCCCAACAAAAGTGCGGAACTTTGGTTCTTCATTCCTTGACTCGGCATAAGTAATCTACCGCATTGACACCAACTCTTCGTGAAATTATTCACTTCTAGATGACTCTCATAGAATTTTTGGTATATATAGTAAATGTGAGTGTAACAGTGTGTGTGCATCTTATATAGGGGTAATTCTACGGTACCCCCCAAAAAAAAGGGGGGGTACGGTACCCACTAGTAGGTAACCTGTTACATCAGGTTACTTTTTTCTCACATTTGACGGTTTCATGCTCACATTGTGCAGTTCCAACATCACATGTGACAGTTCTTTTCTCACATTTGGTAGTTCCCTTACTTTTTTTCTCACATATGACGGTTCTATTCTCACATTGTGCAGTTCTAACATCACATGTGACAGTTTTTTCTCACATTTGGTGGTTCACTTACTTTTTTTTCTCACATTTGACGGTTCCATCCTCACATTGTGTGGTTCCAGCATCACATATGACAGTTCTTTTGTCACATTGGATGGTTTCCTTACTTTTTTCTCACACTTAACGGTTCTATCCTCACATTGTGCAGTTCCAACATCACATGTGACAGTTCTTTTCTTACATTTGGTGGTTTCCTTACTTTTTTCTCACATTTGACGGTTTCATCTTAACATTGTGTAGTTCCAACATCACATGTGACAGTTCTTTTCTCACATTTAGTGGTTCCCTTACTTTTTTCTCACATTTGACGGTTCCATTCTCACATTGTGTAATTCCAACGTCACATGTGACAGTTTTTTCTCACATTTAGTGGTTCCCTTACTTTCTTTTTCTCACACTTAACGGTTCTATCCTCACATTGTGCAGTTCCAACATCACATGTGACAGTTCTTTTCTTACATTTGGTGGTTTCCTTACTTTTTTCTCACATTTGACGGTTTCATCTTAACATTGTGTAGTTCCAACATCACATGTGACAGTTCTTTTCTCACATTTAGTGGTTCCCTTACTTTTTTCTCACATTTGACGGTTCCATTCTCACATTGTGTAATTCCAACGTCACATATGACAGTTTTTTCTCACATTTGGTGGTTCCCTTACTTTCTTTTTCTCACATTTAACGGTTTCATCCTCACATTGTGCGGTTCCAACATCACATATGACAGTTCTTTTGTCACATTGGGTGGTTCTTTACTTTTTTTTCACACTTGACGGTTTCATCCTCACATTATGCAATTCCAACATCACATGTGACAGTTCTTTTCTTACATTTGGTGGTTCCCTTACTTTTTTCTCACATTTGATGGTTCCATTCTCACATTGTGTAGTTACAACATCACATGTGACAGTTCTTTTCTCACATTTGGTGGTTCCCTTACTTTTTTTCTCACATTTGATGGTTCCATTCTCACATTGTGCAGTTCCAACGTCACATGTGACAGTTTTTCTCACATTTAGTGGTTTCCTTACTTTTTTTTTCTCACATTTGACGGTTCCATCCTCACATTATGCGGTTCCAATATTATATATGACAATTCTTTTGTCACATTGGGTGGTTTCCTAACTTTTTTCTCACACTTGACGGTTCCATCCTCACATTATGCAGTTCCAACATCACATATGACAGTTCTTTTCTCACATTTGGTGGTTCCCTTACATTTTTCTCACATTTAACGGTTCCATTTTCACATTATGCAGTTCCAACATCACATGTGACAATTTTTTCTCACATTTGGTGGTTCCCTTACTTTCTTTTTCTCACATTTGATGGTTTCATTCTCACATTGTGCGGTTTCAACATCACATATGACAGTTCTTTTGTCACATTGGGTGGTTCCTTACTTTTTTCTCACACTTGACGGTTCCATCCTCACATTGTATAGTTCCAACATCACATGTGACAGTTTTTTTCTCACATTTGGTGGTTCTCTTACTTTTTTCTCACATTTAACGATTCCATTCTCACATTGTGCAGTTCCAACATCACATGTGACATTTTTTTCTCACATTTGGTGGTTTTCGTATTTTTTTCCTCACATTTGACAGTTCCATCCTCATAGTTAAGGTCATTTTCTTTATGTTTATATTTTTATTATTTATATATGATGGTGAACCAAAAATTAGACTATCTCCAATTCGTCCGTAGTGTCGTTCAAGACCAGAAAGGTCATCCAAGTGTAAGAAGGTTGTCCAGCATGGAGTCACCTGGACGACCGCCAAAAACTTAGAAATTTTCGGAGTAAATCTATATCCAAAAGCTTATGATTCAGACCACGTTCTACTATTCTGAAGTAGGAGCAAAATTCTTATCCATCACTCTAACTTCCCACTAAGTTTTTAACTTCTGATGGCAGTTGTAGAAATTAAGTCTGAACCTTCTAACTTCCATCCATGTTGAGGAAGTTACTAAACAAGTAACCACTCCAAAGCTCACTATAAAAGGACTCAGCCATATGAAATCAAAGTAAGTTTTTCACCACTTATAGAGTTGGAATTCCTAATTTCAAGAGAGAAAACTAACTTAAGCATCGGAGGGTTCTTGGCCAGTTCACCACAGTCACCTTTGATCTTGTGCTTCTTTCTTTTTAGGCCTTCCAAGCAATCTCAAGCCCATTGAAACCCGAAGCATTCAGCCTACTGATTTTCTATGCATCATCAATATATACTATAAAACCGAAAATGTATAACCTTATGTGCTCTCTAATTGTTCTTATGCAACATCTGCAACTTAATCACAGTTGTGTGTTTATTGTGGTGTCTAAGGTTGGAAATAGGGTGACTATACAATTAGCAAGATATGCAAAAAATCCAATACAAAGATTGTTGACAATTTTAAATTTTCAGTAAACACTTGAATTGAAACTACAGATCCAGTATGAAATGGTCATCAATCAAGGCTACTACACCAGGTTTTATATTTTTTAGGCATTTTCATTATATCCACGTGTGCAGGAAGTGTCAAATGACTGTGTTCGACACGAGTATAACCACCCCAATTAAAGTGTCTATGCAATTTTGTTTCATAAAATTATTATTATATTTAGACCCATCTAAAACAAAATAAACATCCCTAAAAATTTCCACAATAACAAAAATTACCAATAGAAAAGCTAAAAACAATTAAGCATAATTGACCGATTTTACCAAAAACGAACAACCCAATCCTTTTAAAAAAAATTATCAAAATAATTTTGTCATTGAGAGTTTAGCATATTGACCACAATGATAAGTGTGAGCCTTATTTGAGTCAGCAGAGCCTCCACTAGCTAAGTCTGAGAAAGCCCTAATAGCAATGGACTGTTTTCATTTTTGAAGACTTATCGGTGCCACAAAGCACTTATCTCTCTCTCTCTCTCTCTCTCTCTCTCTCTCAGGGTTTCGCAAAATTTATACAAACTCATCATTCTAAAGCCATTTGGTATTTGTTCCTATAAAATATTAGAATGTGTAATTTGAACATAATTGGCTGTTAAAAGGTCAATTTTCATCTCTATACTTTGTTCGAATCAGCATGGTGGCAAGTCGATATATTTTTTGCCGAGCAACTCTAGTTAGAATCCTTCACACTTGCAATTTTTTTTTTTTTTAAATTTTCAATTTTTGGTCCATAAGCTGAAAAGCCCACAAGAGCCTACGCCCAAGAAAAACCCTAGTTCATCCCAAATATTCATTCCTTCAATGTCGGTGATAACAGCCACCGATTTTCCTCTCTTTCTCTGCCCTTTTGTTCGAAGTCTCCGCCGTTTCTCGTCACTAAAATTTCAGTACGTCTCATCCTTATTCTTTAGTTTTCCATCTAGGGTTTTTGCCGTTTGGCTTTTGTATTGTTGAATTGTTATTAATCTTGTTTTGTTTTTGTTTTCCTTTTTGGTTTCGCAGGGCCAGGGATAGACACAGGTAGGGGCTCGGGCCCCTCTAGCCCAATTTTTTTTTCTTTTTTTAAGTAGGTTAATTTTCAAAAAAAAAAAAAAAAGACTTGGGCCCCCTCAGAAATTGTAACCCAGCCGGCCAGCCCACATGTAAAAAAAAAAAAAAAAAAAAGGGTTTAGTCCAAAAATGTAAACCTAGCAGTCCGACCAAAGACTCCAGCCTCTAAAGTCCAAACAGAAAAACAAAAGAAAAGAAAAGAAAAGAAAAGAAAACCTAAGGCTAAGCCAAGACAGAGAGAGTGAGGGGCTTTTCAAAAAAAAAAAAAAGAAAAAAAAAAGACAGGTGTAACTTCTTTAATATTGGATACTTTTTCTAGTCCAAATTCACTACAGGCCTTTTGATTATTTGAACTGTTTTTGCCTTTATTTATTACAATCATCTCAAACTTGAACTATTTTTGCCCATACTTCAAGCACTACCATATTTTTCTTGATACACAGTGTTAGGTCCTGTTGCTGCATGCAATGGGGTATTGCTATTTTTCCCTCTGTACTAGTTTCTCTGCACTAGGTACTGCTGGATTTCTGCACTCTGCACTAGTTACTGCTGAATTTTTGCACTGGATAGCTGCTGCCTGTAGCATGTGGACTGCTGTTTTCTTAATGCAATTGCATTAATAGCACTCACTGAATAGGCTTGCTTGTGTATCTGATGGTGAAAGTGGTAATACATACATGTGTACATAATATTACAGATTGTGTCATTTATTTCTTTTGAGCTGAATATTGGCAATTGTTGTACGTGTACAATTTTTTTGTGTGGATTATTAAATTAGTGTACTTGAAAATCTTAGGGTTTTCTTGGTTTTGGACGAGGGCTGTACTTATTGGATCATAAATGAATGTAGCCAATTGCTTTACTAGTTATATGCTTTGCTTTCAAGATCATATCTCCACTTCATGCAAGACCCGCTTGGAAAAATAGTACTTACTTTGGTATTTTGGATGTCAGAAACTTGAAAGAAAGCATTGATTTTTTCATTCACCAAGTAAAATTTGCACCGATATATTTCTCAGCTTAACAACATGTCTAGCCAATACTAAACTAACAATATCATTTCACATCACAGAAAATTATTCTCATATACACAAATATTCACTTCCACAAAATCGTACTGCAAAAAAATCTATACACATAGCTCTTAGTTCCCACTATTTTCTATTAGTGCAGGCAAATGAAGGTTGGTGGACTCTTTTTATAAAGGATGAGGCAACCTGTGGTGAACATAGAGCCAAAACTCACAATAAATTCAAATGAAATGGCTTAAATGCCCCACTTATAACTCCAAAAAAAAAAAAAAAAAAAAAAAAAAAAAAAAAAAAACTTAGTTTTGATAATAAAATGAAGTAAACAGTGTTTTATTATTGTGAACTCACATTACAAATATCACATGGCATATTGCAAAAGATAGTACACTAAAGTAACCACAGAATTCACTAATTAAATACAATGCTTATTGTGCAATTTTTAAATAACTTGCAACTGTACAAAATAATTTGAATGTATTCAACATCATAAGTCCTACTGCCTATTCAATCTAACACGTCTTTCTGCCGTTTGAAATGGTTGAGCTGCAAATCACTTTATGTCTCAAGACGCTTGAAATGCATCCCTCATAAATCCTGAAGTGGCAAACTTTGCCAATCTGTCTGCCTATGCACAAGTCAGAACCAAGGCAAAATGAGAAATATTAACAAAAATAGTCAAAAGGTGGCACTAAGAAGCAGGCAGATATGTACAAATATTTATGTTCTTCGCGTACATTGGCCTTCACATAATGCTGTTAAAAGCTCCTTAAGGGAGACAGTAAATGCAGAATGCTAGTTAGAACAATCAAATACGTATTTATGTCTCCACTTACTACCTAAATGAATTAATATACTAGCTAGCCGCAAGGTAAGAACTTCAATAAATAATCCTTGGCATTACCAGAACTTCACTTTCTTACAGCAACTTGTGGACAGGTGTTTTAATTTTAAAAAGGGTACCTAAGGTACTGTATCTAAGTTTTGCTCTTTTCATATATATGCATCTTAGCATCCTCACCAATTAAACAACATAAATTGATATCTAAAAACATGCAGGGAAACTCACATAAACAAGGGTAGTGCAACTCACGAAATTCAATCTCCCTTTCAATTAAAAATAAAATTCACTAAATTGCAGCAAGGAAGTGCCCAACTGCTGGGGTTGCTGGTGTGGAAGGTCCAGAGAGAAGGAGCCAGGGAAGGAAAGTGTGAGCTTCTATATAAACTTGAAACTGCTGAGAGAGAGACGGAAGAGTTGAAAAAACTGAGACATGAAGATGCAAGAGCCACTGAGAAAGTTGTGAGAAGCAGAATAAGAGTGAATTAGAAGAAAAGCTAAAAGAAGCTGAAAATGTCATCAAAGAATTGAGAGAAACTGCAACGCTTAAAGCCCAAGAGCATTCTTCTGAGCTATGGAAGCACAAATCTGCCTTCATTGAAGTTGTGACAAACCAATGGCAACTTGAAGCTGGAATGGGCTACGCACTTAGGAAAATTGAAGCTACAAAAGAACTTGGAGTAGTATTAGAGTAAAAGGAGGAGGCAGACTTGATGGTTCAAAAACTATCAATGGAGATGGTAAAAATGCATAAGGATTTGGAGCAAAAAGAAAAAATTCTGTCAGTAATGCTTAGGAAGAACAAGCTGGATACAACAGAGAAACACTTGCTTTTAAAGGAGGTTAAACTATCAAAGGCTAAGAGAAAGCAAGCTGAAATAGAAACTGAAAGGTGGAGGGCAGTATCAAAGTCTAGACATGAGAGGCATTCATTAAGAAGTATGTTGACTAACCAAGTAAATTCAAAATTGGACTTTTACACAGGGGCAAGAGGGGTGCATCAGCATGCAACAGGATCATCATACAATGGAAAGACAAGATCACAGCCAACTGATCTTGTTCTTGAGTATGGGCATATTGGACTTAAAAAGGACAGAAGGGAGCCAGAACTTTCTCCAATCTCTGACTGCAACTCACTGGAAGGAAATGAGGCATTGGGTAAGAACAAATTTCCCAATTTTCATTAGGATTTAACATATATGAACTCTTAGCTTTAACCAACATTATCAATAGCGAACTCTAATACACATGTGCGCACGCACACACATATTCTTGATTTTATTTTCCTTTATAAAATCCAGTCAAAATGCTTTAATTCCTGATTTTGTATAAAATTCTAGATTCTTATTTTCTTAATACCTTCCCTTTTCTTGCTTTTTAAGCTATGATAGCTGATGTTAAGCAATTGGAAAGTTGGGTATGCAACTTTAATTGAGCAAAGGCATCACTTAGAACTAGATGCTTTTGCAGAACAAATGAGAATCAAAGATGAGAAATTAGAAACATTTCGTTGGTAGTTGATGAGCATGGAACTAGAATCAAAGTGGCTGCAGTCCCATATTGAGGGAATGAATGAGGATATGTCACAGCTCAGACATGATAATATGAAATTGGAAGCCTTGTTATTAGAGAGAGAAGAAGAATTAGCTTCCTTAAAAGAGCAACTAGCATCACAATTGAAGGCCCTAAATTGCCAAAATACTAATTTCAATTGTTCTGTACATAGTCCAGTAATAGCCCATGAGGCCATTGGCTCTGAAGTTATCAATAAGAGAAAACAGAATGAGAGAGAGAGCAAGAAACAAGGACTCCAAATTCGGAGGATTTGTGTCAAAAGGAAGATGCTGAGAAAGAAGAAGGAAACTCATCCTTTAACCAGTCCAAGGATGTAGGTTTAATAGCCCATTCTCCTGAAAAAGAGTTAGAAGATGATAAGGAAATTGCCAATGAGGGTCCTGTAAAAGAGGGAAGAACAAGTCTAGTGGATATTGATGTTACTGAAAACCTGGCATCATCTAGTCAGCCCTTGAATAAGACAAACAATTCTCCTTGGAGGATGGATCTTCATGCTCTTCAAGTTTCTTATAAGATCAAAAGGTTGAAGTAGCAACTTCTAATGCTTGAGAGACTGACAGGGAAGCAAGAAAGCCTTGAAGATACAGAAAGCAATGATAATGGGCAAATTGGGATCAAGAGTTTCCTTGCATTGATGTCTTTGCTGAATAAACAAGTTGGCAGGTACTAGTCCTTTCAAGAGAAGGCAGATGACCTTTCCAAACGCATGGTAAGCTTGGATTAATTCAGTAAAGTTCAAAAAACTATGACAATAAAATTGACTTTTGGCAATTCAGTGTTCTCAACACTTAGATAGTTGCAAAATTTCAACCATCTCTTTTAAATATCGGTGCTTCTGTTTGGCTTCAATTAGGGCCTAACACACTATATGACATTCTCATTGGCCTCTCTTTTGGCAGTTTAAAAATGTAATCATTTACGTATGGTTTCTTATTTATATTTTTCAGCATGAGCATAATCTAACTGCGAGTGGTGGACATTCTAGTACAGCAAGACCAAAGGAAGAAACTAAAGCACTACAAAAATTCCTAGACGAAACATTTCAGCTGCAGAGACATATAGTTGCAACAGGACAGAAATGGGTGGAAATTCAATCCAAGATTGCTTCTGGATTTGTTGGGGTCACTGAAGAAATAAATAAGATTGCCAGCTTTGACATGAAACGCTTTGCTGATAGTGTCAGAACTCTCTTTCAGGAAGTTCAAAGGGGCCTTGAGGTTCGGATAGCTCGAATTATTGGAGATCTTGAGGGGACATTGACTTGTGAGAGGATGATACATTTAAGGAGGTAGTGAGGAGAGCTAAAAAAAAAAAAATTAAAGATGAGGCTTAATACATATTAGATAGTCTTGTAGTTTGTAAGTGTTTCTACTGATTTTTTTTTTCTTTTTTTTGAGAAACCAGTCTATGAGATAGAACGATGCTTTTATTAAAACATAAGAAAACTAATCAAACAGAGCAAGGGGGATAATGTCCCCAAGTAAGTCTTCAACCCAAACCTAACGTTCTAGTTCTAGCATAACCCAAGATTTCTTTGCCAAAGCATAGGCAACAGGCAATCAGTGGTCCTTCGGTGTAAAGATTAATTTGTCAAATATATAAGAACCGAAACTCAAACAAAACAATAATATCATAAACCCACAAAGTTTAGAGAAATAATATAAACCCATATCGGCGATAATCATATGTAAAGAGAGAACCTGAAGATTGTGGGTGGCGCCGCCGATTTAGAATGGAAGAGAAGAAGCGCCGCTGAGTCGTCCGGGAAGAGATGAAGCGCCACCAAGTTGGATTGGATATGAGTGCGACGCTGATTTGAATATGGATTGGAAGAATAAGCTAGAGAGCGGCGTTGGCGAGTTGGATTGGATTAGAAGAAGCGCCTCCGATTTGAGGTTGTGGGTGCGCCGAGCTCTGAGGGTTTTGTGGGTGCGCCGCAGATGTGTTATCAACTGTCTGATTTGAGGGTTTTGTTTAAAGAGGTAAACAGAGCAATGAGCAAACGAAGTAGAGAGGTAGAGAAGCAACCGTGAGAAAGGAGAAAAGGCTAAAAAGCGTGATGAATGTTTTAATTTTTTGTTTATATATAAAACCTGCTAAACCGGTAACCAAAAACCTTTAAAATTACATCAATGGTCAAGATCAAAATGAAAATAAATTAATGGCTCAGATATAGGTGGGTACCGTACCCGCCTATTTTTTGAGGGGGTATGGTAGAATGACCCCTTATATAGATGTCGAATGCTATACATATGGTTCCGCAAAATGTAAAAAGTGATGTACTAAACATTTACTAGGTGATCCAGTGGGGTTAGTCGAGTGGTTAGGTACTCAGTCTCAAAGTGACTATTTTAGATTTAACTAAGAGCTCCTTAGTTCAAGTCCGGGTACTAGCACTTTGGAAAAACTCTCTGGGCTAATGATTTATCCTGCTATGAGTCCACCCGTCACGAACAATAATTAGTCTTTAGTTGAAAGCTTTGGAAAAAAAAAAAACCATTTACTAGGAGCCTTTTTGTAATTGGACTTGGGAATAGGCCTAGAGGCTAGAGCCTTTCCGGTTGATGGGTATACACATAGGGATAGAGTGCAGAAGTTGGAAAAAAAAAAAAAAAAAAAAAAGAGGATGACTTTTTTTTTCTTTAGTCATACCAAAAGAAGGAAGAAGTGGGACAGATAATGGACATGCAAACAATAGGCTGTACATTAAAATACGTTGTGGCCCCAGAAGAGTCATATGAACTCAAACCGTCAGATATGACCTCTGCTATCCATCATATAAATACATGTCCTCCAAATTTCTTCTCAACTCTCACAAAACATGAACCTGACAAATCGTTTCAAGGCATTTCTCATTTCAATTACCAAACTTTTGCTCCAAATTTTGTCGAAATTTGATCCACAACTTCCACGGCCAACACCACCTTCTGATGATGCTGTCGAGTTTAAATCCATTCACTGTAACAAAAGCTATAATGACCATGCTACATACCAACAAAAATGAAGGACTGATGAAAAGGTAACACATGCCACTAGTTTTAATCAAACTACATCAGATTTCATGTTCCCCACCTTTCAGACTCCAAGCAAGTTAAAAAAACAAAAGGTGGAGCTTTTTTTTTTTTTTCACTATCATCATTAACATAACCACTTCTTTTTGTTATTATCATCATTAATATCAACATCATCATCCAATTCTACTTACAGTATTCTTCTAAAAAAAAAAAAAAATCTACTTTTAGCATTGAACCTGTGGTTTGTGACCACTAACTTCTATGCACGGTAGAGGCAAAGTCAAATAATTTTCTAACAAATGGGTCAGGAAACTTGTCACCCTTGAGAAGTATGTACGCCCTGTACTTTTGTTAGTATTTATTGTACCAAGGCCGATGGGAAGACAGCATGGTGAGCTCAAGTGATCAACTAGTCTGGTTGTTGTTCTGCCTACAGCTGCCGCAGGGGGAAAATTTTTGGGTGTGAAATTAAGTACTTGGGCCTTTTTCTGAAGGTATCAGGGTCCTTTAGTTCCTATTCTGTTACTGAACAAAAAAACAAATGTTCCTAGCTTATAGGAAACAGAACCTCTGTTCCTGTTCCTGTTCCTTTGACAATGTGTTGCTCCAACAAGCTTGATCCCCAAAATTTTGTTTGAATGAATAAATGATTCTGTGATAATGGTGGAAGTTTCGGGTAACAAATCTACAATACAGCTTCAAAGAAGAGAACATGTGGTCGTAAGTGCCCTCTTCCACGCATGTTATGGACATCAATCCAAGGCATTTACCAACCACCTGCACAATTAAAATCTGGATAAGAACAGAGAGGATGTTTCCAAATCATTTTTGAAGTTAATATCATGGTCATTGAACTACATACCAGCACTCAGTTACAGACCAGGGCATTAATGTAGTAGTAAGCATTCCCCAATCTGTCACAAGCACCTGCAATGGTTGTTCAGTTTTTGGGGACGTTTTCATTACCATAATCACTTTCAAATTTCCTTTTTAACTAATTTTAGTGTTGATACTTTTAAGTAATGCCAATTAAACCATTCTTCACTGATTAGTGGAATTTTTATGTCATTGAGTTTGCAAGACCCATTTTGACCTACGGAAAAACATCATGATACTATCTCTGAAAACATGGAAATCCCACTAAAATAGAAAGCCATGATAAAGTAACATTATTAAAATAGATTTCAGTGGTTGTTCTAGTTTTCTCCCCAAATGCTTGCCAATAGTAGGTCAAGATGCCAATTATATTGCATAACATGTGAATGGTTGTGTGGAAGCCATTCAATCTCTCAGGATCCTGTGCATATACATATGGTTGCCATCCATCTCTTGATAATCAATTTGCCACTGTGGCTTTAACAGAAACCAGGATTTAACAGAAATCATTGGAGTATCATTAATTTCAGGATTTCCAACATAAAACTATACATATCATATGCCTGCAGATCCTTGAGCATGTTCTAACAAGGATCTTAAACTAACTCAAGGGACAGTAGCTCCAGAATTGCACATATCTGAGATCTGTGCAAATGTGATACATCCCCTGAAACAAACTCATTCACCTTGCCATCCACCTCTATCATACTACACCCTGGTGTTTTCTTAAGTCCCCTATCACCAATGATCCTCCTTATCCTACATGCATCTTCACCTCTCCGTGCACCCAAATAAATGTTTGACAACTGAACATAAGCTCCATCGTCTTCTACTCCATCATTTTCTAGCATTAAAAGCTCTTCAACAGCAAGCTCTGCAAGATCAACATTATTATGAACTCGACAACCACTCAGTAAGGCACCCCAGACAGAAGCAAGTGGCTTCATTGGCATTCTTCTTATGAGCTGAAGTGCTTCATCCAATCGACCTGCTCTACATAGCAAGTCCACAACGCAACTATAATGCTCATGTTTTGGTCTAATTCCATATCCATTTTCCATGTCATCCAACAGCAATTGGCCTTCCTCTTGGAGTCCTGCATGTGTACATGCCACTAGAACCCCAAGAAGGACAACCCCATCAGGCCTTATCCCATCATCTACCTGCATCCTATCCAAGCAATGAATTGCCTTCCTTGCGTACCCATGTACTGCCAATCCTCCAATCATGGCTGCCCATGAAAACACATTCCTTTTAGGCATCCTCTCAAAGACTTCCTCAGCCATGTCTATACACCCACACTTAGTATACATATCAACAAGTGCTGTCGCCACAAACACATCTGATTCCATCCCATTCCTCTTCTTAACATACTCATGAATCCATTTCCCTTGCAAAAGGGCCCCCGTTTGAGCACAAGCTGAAAGCACGGTAGTTACACAAAATTCATCAGGCTCAACTCCACTCATCAACATATCCCGAAAAACCCTCAAAGCCTCAGAACCCATATTACACTTAACATAGCCATTCATAAGAACATTCCACTGAATAGCATCTAAACAAGGAATTTCATCAAACACTTTGCGTGCATCATCCAAAACCTTACACTCAACATAAACTCTAATAAGCGCAGTCTGAACATGACCATCAAACAAAACCAACCCATTTTTGAGTACCCAATTGTGAGTTTGCTTGCCTGCAAGTACCCATTTGGCATTCGCGCAAGCCGAAAGAACAAAATGAAAGGTGTGGTTGTCGGGAGCTAGTAAGTTACTACCATAATCTTTCAACATGAGGTGAAAGTAATGAAGAGCAAGTTGAGGCTGTGAGCTACGGGAATAGGCTCTGATAAGAGTGTTGTAGATAAAGGAATTGGGTGTTTGGATATGGGTGAAGATGAGCGAAGCGTAGGAGAGGCTACCGGAATCGGAGAGAGCACAAAAGGCGAGGAGTTTGCTGAGGGCGTAGTTGTTGTGGTGGAGACCGTGGGTGAGGAAAATGGCGTGGATGGGCTTGAGTTGGCGCATGGTGGTGCAGCGTTGAGCCAGTGACATGCAACGCTTCCATGCTCGGAGATGGGCGGCCATGTAGTGTGTGCATTGTTTAAGGGGCTTCGAGGCAACGATGGTATTGGTGAAAGGAGTTTCCAAAGTGAAAATTGAGTTCGAAGGCCATGCAAGTAAGGAATAGAAATCCTCAGTTTTATTGTGTCTGAGTGCGTTTCTAACTTTTTTTTTTAAGTGTTTTTTTTTTTTTAACCCTCCAATAACTGAATATATGAGGTTACTTTCTTTTATTTTCTATATTTTATACTTTAGTTATTTTATTAGGAAAAAAAAAAGAACATTTAATAAATCTTTTTTTTTTTGGAACCAAAAACATTTAATAAATTGTGATAAGAGAAATCATTAAAAAAAAAAGTCAAATTAAAGGCATTCATTAATATTGGGAAACAAATGCAATGGAGCTACTTTTTATAAACCATGAAACTACTTTCACTATAAAATAAAATAAAAATTAAAAAAAAGGTCTATATTTTAACTAATTTTTGTTCTTTTTGCTATTTCTAAATGCAAATGGGACTTAATAGATGCTTCATTAACGCATGAAACACTAGTTAACAAAAATAAATGATTTTTAACTGGTTACAAATATCCTAAATCTACCCTTACCCTAGGTTCTTGAACCTAATAATAAATGCATACTCTCCTCCTCATTCATATAAACCAATCTTATTAGTGAGATACTTAAATCCACTATTATCACTTAATAGAGAATATTAAATTTGTGACCAAAAATAAATAAATAAATAAAATTGTGTCCTTGTATTTTTTGTCGCAAATTCTATTAAGAGGTATAATCTGCTTATCTCTTAGAAGAAAATTTATCATACATATGATACATGCATTCACCTTCTCACGTAAGAGTGAACTTCACAAGTATGAGACCTACTTTATGTAAGAGGATAGATCTCGTCCCTTTAATGTAGCATTCACCCTCTCAAGAAAGGGCGGAGCCGGGGGGGTCGAGGGGGGGCATTTGCCCCACAACCCCACCCAAAAAATCTATTAATATTTCTTCTATTATATTATATAATAAAATAAATCCATTTAACAATTATATAAATAAATAGTTAATAAAGAGGATGGTTTTTGTAAGGTTGAATTTATTCAACCATCTAATTGGCTTTATTCCGTGCCAAATTTGCTTGTAATTCAGCATTTAGTAACCCTGTATTTAGGTGGGATTGTTGTAAGGGTAGTGAGTGAGATAGTGTGAAGATTGCTCAAGAGTGTGCAAGAAAACAGAGTGTCGCGGCTGGAACTCGCGGCTGGACTCGCGGCTTCAACCCGCCAGAATCTGCACACGTGCCAAGCATGCTGGAAGATGAACAGTCATGCTAGCTGGAGCACTACAGGACAAAACAGGACAACTGGCCATACGGTTAACTCGCGACTGGAACTCGCGACTTAGTCAAGCCGCGAGGTCAAGCCGCGAGCCACCCCTGTTTTGGAAAAACCTGACGTTTCGCATTCCACTCCTCTCCAGTATAAATACCCTTTTAACCCACGATTGAAAGAGAGCTTCCAGAGAGAATTTTGAGAGAGAAACCCTAAAGAAAAACCAGATTGTCTCACCCACAATCTCTACCTTAGAGTCTCATCAAAATCCCTCACTCTCTTCCTCTCCATTGTCAAATCCTTGAGAGGCCATTATACCAAACCTGGTTCTCACCATTATCATCTCTGTGAGACAGACGTTTGGAGTTCTGGGAAGCAGTTAGGAAGGAGCCAATCTTTATTGGTTGATGCTACGGTGTAGTAGCGGAATCCGGAAAGCTAGAAAAGAAAAAGGTTCGGCGCAACCTCGTTGGAGCAAGAAGCTTGGAGGGCTTAGGTGCATTGGGTAGATTAGGCTTGGAGGGTCTATTGCTGTCCTTGTATCCCAACTGTATTTTCTAGTGGATTGATTACCGCTTGGAGGGCGGCGGAGAGGTTTTTCGCCGAGGTCTTCGGTTTCCTCTTCGATAACATATCTGGTGTTATCGCTGTGTTTGCATCTTCCTTCCTCTCTATCTCTGCCTTTACATTATCTGCTGTGGTTTATTTTGTTGTGGCTTAGATAGTTGTTTAATCAATACCATGTTATAGCATATGTTAAGTTTCCGCACACTATTGTTTAACATATTGCGTGTGTTGATTAAATTGGTTTTTGGGGGTCTAAACGTTCAAAAGTGTTTTTGTACACGTTTTTGAACTTTCAGTTTTTTAAACCAAAACCAAAACCCTCCTTATATAACATTTTTTATAATTACAATTTCAAAATGAGTTTTTATGTAAATAAACCCCTAATAGATAAATAATATAATGAATGTGTTATTTTATTTTGAATTTTCTTGCATTCAAATATTGCTTGATATACACATGAATTAATTGTTATTTTGCAAATTAATCTCAAATACTATGTGTGTGTGTGTGTGTGTGTGTGTGTGTTCGCTTGCACATGCGTAGATGTGATGTTAAATGTAATTTTTGCCCTCCCTTAAGTTAGATTCTGATTTCGCCATTACTCTCAGATAAGAGTGAACTTCACAAATATGAGACCTACTCTATGTAAGAGGGTAGATCTCGTCCTTTCGAGGAAGTATACCTTATTTCAGTTATCTTTTCCTTCATAGTTTGTGAAACTCATTAGTTGTGGGTCCCACCTACTGTGAAAAGGATAAATATAAACCCGAAACACAATGTACTTTCTCTGTTCCTCAAGGACATCCAAGTAAATTGATGCCATGGGTTAAACACTAGACAGCAATTAAGTTATGACTTATGATTTCGAATAGTTGGGGAGTAAACAGCAAAAAGTTATGATTTTCGTATCAGGTCGCCAAAAAACACTCTTTATCCCTGGTGCGCCCAAATTTTTCATAGTATCACTAGTTACCATGAGCTTCACTTTGGCGCGCTTCATCCTCACCAGTGGGATTTCCACACAAGCTGGAAGTACCGCCAGAAACCATGGCTCTCTCCTTTTAACCCCCAGGGCAAGAAAATTTACTACAACTGCCATACCCTTAGCTCAAAAGGTAACATTTTTACACATTACCCTCTTCTTTTTCTCAGCAACCAAACAGAGAAAAAAAAAAGTTGGGTTTTTTTAAAAGTTTGGTTTTCTTTAATGGGCAGTCAAGTGAAGAACTGTTGGTGGTAGTTGGGGGTGGAGCTGCTGGGGTTTTTGGAGCAATTAGAGCAAAGACTCTTGCGCCTAATCTTAAAGTGGTGGTTATTGAGAAAGGGAAACCTTTGTCAAAGGTTTTTGTTTTATTACATATTCTTGGAAAATCTTTATAAAAAAAAATGTTATTTGGTTTATTATTCATATATATATATATATATTAATGATATTTTTTGTAGGTGAAAATATCTGGAGGTGGTAGGTGCAATGTGACAAATGGGCATTGTACTGACAATTTGGTGAGCATTATAATTTATTATCATAAGTAAGAAATTTGATAAATGGAAGTTATGGGTGTAAGTTTTATAATGAAATAGCTCACACACTTTATGGCAATACATAGTGCCATAAGTTAAGTTATGGATGAATTGTTGTATGGTGTTGGTGTGTAATAATATTGTTAAGCAAATGATGTTATCTTTGAATATATTTATTTTAATACTTTTTTTTTCAGGAAACCACATTTCTCTTGTCTAAATATTATGAAGAACTAGAAGATGGTGATTTGACCGTGTTTTTTGTCTGTTCAGTTAGAGTTGTTATTGGCTATTATGGGTGGGCAAAAAGTAATTTAAGTTGTGAATTCAAATTAGAATCAATAACAACTTATTACCTATGATTTGTTGTAAAAAAGTATTGTGAAAATGTTGTAGACATAGCACTTCTCTATTTGTTAAGTAAAATTGTCAACTGCTTGTTATTCACTTATTTGCGTTTATGGGAACAAAAAATTTTCACCATAATTGACTCGAAGAAGTTGTTACAGGAATATTGGACTTGTTTTTGTTATGACAATATTTTTACCTACAGTTATGTTCTACATTTTAAATGCTGCATTGTAATCATAACAATGAATTCCCACATGCCAAAAACTGTGGAAGATCATTTGCTCTACAGTTCTACACTCTAAAAATTCTAGAATAACTTATTCATCATCTGTTTTGGGAGTGAAACATGAAAATTTTTAGTAGCTTGGATTTTTAGGTGACATAAAATTTCAAAGGTTATTAAATTAATTTTGGCTCATGTCTGGGAAGGGAAATGATTGAAGTCATTCTTGTTATGATGTTTCTCAGTTGTTAACTCTATTAAAATGTAAAGAGTTTGCAATTTTAATTGGCTTTATAACAATTTCTTCCTTTTTCCCAATTGGTTCATTGCACTAAACTTAGTATATTGATGTTCCCTAAAAATTAAGAATTTGTTCTTAGATTCTTGCAGAACATTATCCTAGGGGTCATAAAGAACTGAGAGGATCTTTTTTCTACACACACGGCCCAGTGGATACCATGTCCTGGTTTTCTGATCATGGGGTGAAGCTTAAGGTTTTCTTCAAAACTGCCTGTCACTTGTTCGTTTATTTTTTGTGCATGCATAATCTATGTTTATCTGCACATAGATTGAGGATGATGGAAGGGTATTTCCTGTCAGTAACAGTTCTTCTTCGATAATTGATTGTCTAATGTCTGAAGCAACGAGGTTAGGAGGTATGATTATTTATGAATTGACTAATGTTTACTCTTATTTATCTTGCATTCAATTACATTGTAATGGTATGCCTTGGATATTAACTGTTTGTTTTCCCTGCATGACATCACATGCATTGCAATTGGTGGGCTACGCAGGGGTCTTGGGTTTCAGGGGCTGAGATGACTTCCATCTATCCAATTCCATCTATCCAATTCATAAATTATTTTGTGTTTCTTTTGCAAGTGTTCTATGTTTTAGCTTGATTTCACTTTGCGCTGATCCCTAATATTTAGAGCTTCAAAAACAAATAGAAATAATCTCTCATGTTGTGAATGCCTTAGAAATAATTTCACTAAATGTCCTAGGTCATTGGTTTACTGACTATAGTAACTAGTAAGTGTGTTCAATGCAAATGATCTAGAGTTGTCTTTGGTGTCCAGATGCCTTGATGCTCTGATTACATTATTTATCAATTATTACAATTGTAACCTCCATGCTTAGGTAATATTATTCATCTCTGATAGCATTATATCTCAAAAAGTAGATAATTTAATCAGTAAACATTTTTCTTAATGCTAGACTCAAGAGGGAGGACTTCTTTATTGAATGTGGGGTACAGGTTAAAAAATAAAAATCCTGGCATCTGAATATTTACTGTTTGCAAGATGCTGGAACCCTGCTTCCTGTCAAAATTAAAGGCTACTGCTATCGTAACTGAAGGAATATTTGAGGAATAGTCTGCTTCTTTTAATATCCTCAAGCCTAAAAGGTTGTTGTTTGTAGCATTTTATGAGAGGGATATATTACTGCCGCATGATTCTTTTAACAACTTCATATCATATGGGAATATCACAGATGTTCATAAACCACTAAAAATGTCTTCAGTTCATTAAGGGGAAACCTTGTCTTTTTCTGCCATAGTTCTATGTTTTCTGTTCGATATATTTTACAGAACCTGAGTGGTAGCCTTCTCAATATAATCCAACATTTTTGTGAGCTGCCTATGCTAAAAGTTCCTCAATCAGTTTCTTTGCAGACTGGAAAAGCTGTGACAACCGCTTCTGCTACTAGTGGTGGAAAATTCCTCATTAAGATTGAGAAGAGAACAATAAATTATGTTGAATATGTTGAAGCTGATTATCTATTGATTGCTAGTGGTAGTAGTCAGCAGGTTGTGATGAATAAACGGTTCAATTGGATTGTCATGCATGTGGATTATATTTCTTGATAAGTTGTTCTTGTTCTTCTTACAGGGTTATAGTCTTGCAGCTCAACTTGGTCATGCAATTGTTGATCCAGTCCCAAGTTTGTTTACTTTCAAGATTGAGGATTCACAATTGGCAGAGTTGTCAGGAGTAATGTTTATTTCAATTGAAATCTTTACTACTTTACAATAGCTCACAATATCCTGTTCTTTGTTCTTTAAAACTCATGTACTTGAGTGCGAGGGGAAAAAATTGTATGAGTGGTTCTTTACCCAAATAGTAGTTATTATTATCCATTTCTTGAGATAAAAGTAGAGGAACTAATAGAGAGAATATGTAAATAATTACTTTTCAGAAATGGTAGTATGGAAAAAGATAACTATACCAAGTAATGGTTGTATGAATGATAAAATATTCTTATTCTAATTATTGATAAAAGAGAGTGTGCATCATGAGTTGCAATCCAGTATCATAGTAATGTGATATTGCGAATCATACAAATTAATGATGAGTATAACTGGAAAATTGTTTACAGGTTTCCAGAAGTAGCTGATTCTGTACAGATCACATAAACTGTAACCTGATAATAACCTCTGCAATTAATTCACCATTACACAATGTGGATTTTTGGGAGCTATGGATTGTAGCTATTCTGATTTTGATATTCTTTTTTTATAGTCATTATTTAGATGATTACTAGTTGTAGCTACTTGATATTGAAAGTATAATAGTCAATGTTCTATTATAAGTACGTAGCTCAGTCAATTATTTGTTAACATTTTTATGCCAGGTTACTTTCCCTAAAGTTAAAGCTAAGCTGAAATTAGATAATGTCCAAAGTAACATACCACAGCTCACACAGGCATGCTTCTCTGACTGCAACCATCTAAATACTTGATAATGTATACCGTGTGACGACAACTTTGGAATTGTAGGTTGGGCCCATGTTAGTCACACACTGGGGATTCAGTGGGCCTGTTGTTCTTCGGCTATCTGCCTGGGGGGCACGAAATCTGTTCAGTTCAGGTTACAAAGGTAATGAAAGTTCCTTCTTCTTTTAATTTTCTTTTTCCTATACAGCAACCTGATAGCATTTTATGCAGGGATGCTTGTTGTGGATTTTACACCTGATTTGCATATAGAAGATGTGAAGTCCATACTTAATAAGCACAAGCATCGGTTTGTGGTAATCCTGGATCTTATGTTTTGCTTGCAGAGATTCTAGCACTTTCCATTAAGTTATTATTATTATGTGTATGGCTGGAACTAGGAACTTTTTTTTTTTTTTTTTTTAATATGGAAATATTTGTTGCTTGGATGGATTTATGATAATTCATGGTGAACCCAACGTCCTATCTGACTATCATGCATAGAGTTGGATCAGTAGTTTAAGTAGGTCTAGCAATTTAAACATGGAATGTATGATTAGATACAACTCATTGCAAACACCTGAGGTTAGCTTAAGATTGTGCAGTAGTAAAAGTAATGATCTTGTGTTAACATGCTCTTTAACAGGTATTACTTAAGGTTGGGCAAGAAAGCTTTTTTCAAATATGGTCTTAAACTAGATGCTGTGCTAAGCTTTCATGTTGACCTGTGGTGTTTACTTTTTGCATATGACTGTGACACACCAAAAATATTTTGATGTTTAGTTGTACTTGAATTGATTTTTGCTTGATTGTTTGTCCACATTTTCTGCAGAAGCAGAAAGTGATCAATTCATGTCCTTCAGAATTTGGCCTTGTAAAGAGATTTTGGAAATATATATTGGATCGTGAGGTATAATTGGTGTTACAAGTTGAGAGTACATCTGCTGTCTTCTGGTGAAATTTTCCAGAAGGATGATTTTCTTTTTTCTGTTATCTATATGCAGGGTTTATCTGAAGATATGTTGTGGGCTTCTGTTTCTAATAACTCATTAATTTCTGTCGCTTCTTTGTTAAAACATTGTACGTTCAAGGTAACAGGGAAGGTAGGTTTCAACGCTTGAACTTTCCAGTTCTTTATGTTGTTCATGACTTCACGCTTTCTTGAGATGATACACCTTCTTTCCTTTTGAAGGGTCAATTTAAGGATGAATTTGTCACTGCGGGAGGTGTCCCACTTTCTGAGGTTACTCTCTCTCACTCTCGCCTCTCTCTTTCTCTCTCTCTCTCATTGTAAATATAACTCTGGTTTTCTTTCCTTTATGAAGATCGTGCTGAATACAATGGAAAGCAAAATACATTCACGTCTATACTTTGCCGGAGAGGTAATGTTACTTGGGTACTTCCTTGCTTTCCATTCACACCCACTGCAACCAATAAAGGCCCATTTATGGCCCTCAAAAGTTTGAATTTTCTGCAGGTACTGAACGTTGATGGGGTAACTGGTGGTTTTAATTTCCAGGTAAAACATCCATTTAATAACTAACATTAACTGTTACATATTAATAAATTATATATCTTGTAGCTCTTCTTGCAAATCCAAAATCAAATAATATCTCAATTAGCTTCTATGGGAAGCACTTCCTTGTTAGTTGCTCTAGTAGGTTCAGCTTTTGATATAGCCACCATATATACAGTTTTTCAATATAATTTCTGATTGTCTATTGTCAAAGTGAATCTGTTATTTCCTTCCCAGAAACTAGTACATAAGATGTTTCATGCATTTTGCTTTGCAAGAAGGATCATCTTTTTTCCTTCTTTTCTTTTGGCCAAATGATAGAATTTGAGCCACTCTTTCCAGTGGTTGTAGTGGCCTAAGTAAGACAACATATTTTTTGAAGAAAGATAATCCATGACTAACATGAAAGGTAGCACATCAACCCTTTCACTGTAGTGCAACAGGTGAAAGAGTTTTATATCTAGTCCTCATAGCCATCCAAGAGACTTCAATTTTTATTTTTGAGACATAGCTGTTTGATCATTATTCAGTTTTCTCTAAGCCCTCCTGAAAGAAACAAGATATTATTTATTCCTCATTGAGCCATTAGTTTTTTCTTTTCAGAATGCTTGGTCTGGTGGATACATTGCAGGAACAAGTATTGGTAAATTATCAATCAATGCTTATCTTCAGGAGGGAGTTTTATGACATAGACATTTGGAGATGACTGCTGACCCATTCATGGTTTGCTTTCACACAGAGAGGATGATTTTTTGGGAAATAGTTCTTAGTGATTCATTGTGCACGAAGGTTCTGGTCAAATTGTAAATGAACATAGTTCTCTTTAAGTTTTATTTACATTATCAACCCCCTTATTGTCTCTCTTAAATTCTTAATTCACTCAACAAACTATTCCATCATCCATAATGATGCAGCAGTTAATATGCTTGTGTAATTGTAATTCTAATATGTGATAAGTAGAACACGTTGTAGTTAATAATTAGTTAGAAAAGCTACAGCTGCTGGTCAGTTACAGGAATTAGTAGTTAGTATGCTGTAACAAAATTTGTTAGGGCTGAGGCCAGCTGGCAGAAGCCATGTGTTGAGTTGGCTAGGATCTTGGCACTAGTAATTCAAGTGTACTTGTATAAATATTAAATAGGCCAAGGATTGTAAAGCTACTCAGTTTTAGATGAGAGTACAGATTTTAGCCTAAGTGCTAGTTTCCAAGAGAGTGCTCTTGAAGAGTTGATTTCCCATTCTTGTGCTTCTAAGCAGCTTAGCTTTTAGTTTCATTTCAATTCCTGCTTACTTTAGGTTTGTTTGCATCACATAAATATGAACAAGTGGATACATAGCTATTCCTTAAGGAAAACTACACTCTACTCACTTGCGGTATGAGGCAAGTTTGCTTTGCTAACCTGTGGTCTAAAAAATATGAACTTTTCCCATCTGAGTTCTATGCCATTACTGCCAAAGTTTGATGTCAAAACATGCACTGGCAATTCACATGCTTTTAGAAAATGTAGCATTTTACTTTTTTGGTGGTTTAAAAAGTTAGCATTTTACTAATTGGTGGGTTTAGAAAAATGGCATTTTATCCAGAAGTGTTGTTTATAATTGTTGATTGGATGATGATGTTTGACAGAAGAGCATAAGGAAGTTCAAGGGAGTATACCTTAGGTGAGTAAAATGTCACTTTCAAAACATGTTGACAAATCGAAGTTTCCTAGCATCTTAAGTGAAATTTGCCCATTGTTCTTTAAGCGAATGCATGTTTATGAAACTCGCGGTGTTTAGCCGGATTCTGGCTCTATATGATTCCACAAGCAAGGTATCGATTGCTTGCCTATGTGTTGGATAGGTAGATACAAATTTACTTATCTGTCATACCTCTAATTAAGTTGACTTTGTACTAATAGCTGGGAAATGCTCATAAAAGACACAAAATAATGTTGCAGTGAGATTGATGGTTAGATATTAAATGAAAGAGTTAATTTAAAAGCTCTGCTGTTTGTTGATTATCAAACTTTGACTCAGGATTATTTGTGTGTTAGTCCGAGTTTTATGTGGTTTCACCATCAAATGTCAAGGTCGTTTACCCTTTGCCTCAAAGAAAAGAAAAACTGCTGGTTTGCCATAGGGATTGGACAGTGAGAAAGAAAATGAAATTCACATTATTTAAAGAAAATCCTATCCAAGCCAAACAAGCAAACATAGGAAGTTATAAAGAAATCACCACGAAAATGACCAAAATATTAAATGCAACGGCAAACATAGGAAGTTCTAAAGAAATAACAATGAAAATGACCAAAATATTAAAAATGTTATGGGTCAAGATTTATAGTCTTTGTTAATATTATACCATAAAATAACATTATATTAGATTAAAATTTTTTTTCTGAGAAGATTTTGAGGAAAACATTAGATTAATATTTTAACACCATTAGATTAGGTATGCCATTAAATAACTTTATATTAAATTAAGGAAAATGTTTGGCTCCAACCACTGATAAGAAGATGACATATGTCCATGTGTAATGCAAATAACTCATTTGATTGGTTAGGTTAAGTGAGTTATATGCAATGCACATATCAAAAACTAATGTCATCTTTCTATGGTGGTTGGAGCCCAAGGCTCCAAACATGTGTTCGGGGGCCTTTTTTGGTTGCTCGGCCACGTGTTATCTGTTGGATTAGTAACCTTGCTAGGCCCGGGTTGTGTTTGGGGAGTTGCGTTCGGAACTCAACATTAAGTCACGTGATCCAATGGCTACTGGCGTACTTTTAAGCGTACAAAGCCATTAAAGTCAAAGTCTAAGAATCATGATAATGGTTGAATAAATATATAATATATGTTTAATATAATAGCTTTGATTAATAGTTGTAATAGTGGTTGAGATAAAGTAATATGTATTTAAATGTAAAGTAATCATGTACTCAATAATGTAAATTTTAGAATATGAAAGCAAAGTCACTTATCTTTATATGGTTTGTAGCTCTAGTTGTGTAGCATCTGTGAGTTGATAGGATTCCAGTAGAATGACTCCAACGGTAGAGAGACAGTTTGTCATGATAACTTCAATATTGAAGGGGAAAAATGGGTGCAACTAGAGGGAGAGAGAATATGTTCAGCTGTGTGTAGAGACTAGTTAAGCTTGCTCCTCTTATCACGCGCTTAAATGAGTTTAAGTTTTGATTAATAGTTGGAATAGTAGTTGGAATAAAGTAATATGTATTTAAAGGTAAAGTAATCATGTACTCAAAGATGTAAATTTAAAGACATGGAAGTAAAGTCACTTATCTTTGTATGGTTTGTAGCTCCAACTGTGTAGCATTAGTGAGCTGATAGTATTCCAGTAGAATGACTCCAGCGGTAAAGAGGCAGTTTGCCATGATAACTTCAATGTTGAAGGGGAAAAATGGGTGCAACTGGAGGGAGAGAAAACATGTCCAGCTGTGTGTAGAGGCTGGTTAAGCTTGTCCCTTTCATCATGCACTTAAATGAGTTTCCCTCTTAACAATGCTCTTTTAGTTGTTATGAAGTTATGAATAGCGTTATCTTCCATGAGAAGAGCTTTTGTATAAAGTATTTGTGCCTTCTAAGAGAAGGGCTTTATGTAAGATAGATTTGTGCCTTCCATGAAAAGTGCTTTGATACAAGATCTTGGTGCCTTCTAAGAGAAGGGCTTTAGTACTAGAAATTTTTGCTTTCCATGAGAAGGGTTTTTATAAGAAAGGTGGAGAAATGTATTGAGATGTGTTTATGGGTAGCAAAACAGTAGAATTTCAGAGTGAGAGAGTATGAGAGTGGAGTTTAGAAGAGTTGTAGTGTGTTATATGTAATGGTATAGTAAATGTGTATGAGATTATATCAGAAAAGTTGAGAAAGAGATGTTTAGAAATATGGGCAACAAGATAGATGTATTTTCAGAATATGAAGAATGGGAGAATGAATATAAGAGAGTAATAGTGTTGTAGTGTATTTAGCAAAACTGCTAAGATTTTCTGCTGGAAGATGGAATAGAGCTTGTGAATGACATTTATGAGCTAAGGGCTAAAGAGTTTAGTTCCTAATTTGAAAACTAAAAACTCAGAAGCTCAGAACTTCATTAAGAGCTCAAGAAGATAATTAGAGGGAGAGAGAATAAAGAAGTTTATGAGAGAATTGTTCTTCTCTATTGGTGTGTTTTTGGTATGTTGATGAGGGGCTCCATTTATAGCTGAGTTTAAGGGGTTTTTAGCAAATAATATCAGCCAAAATCTGTCTCAATCAGCAATAAATTTTCAGAGAATCCATCTTATGATTTGGCCAAAAATGGTATGTTTAGCTTTAAGGTATTCTTGTTGTTTCGGGTAAGAACTGATGAGGAAAGAGCAGCAGAAAAGAAAAGTATTTTAACAAGAAAAAGATAGTTTCTTTAGTTGGTTTTGATTTTTAGCCAAATAAGGAAAATTAGTAATTTCAAGGTTGTTGGGTCAGCTGTTACATTTGTTCTAAAAAAGCTATCACAGCTGTCATAAGACAGCTGTTGCTTGGGGCAGAAGTAGATGAGGTCAGATGTCAGGCTGCTAGGATTTCAGCATTAAATGACTGATGATATCACTTTCAACTAAGTGTGAACTGCTGATCACACTGCTGGAGTTCTGCTGGAAATGTTTCCTTTTTTGGGTGTTTGTGTTTTTGGTCCAATGTTTTATTACAACACGTTTTTAGTAAGTAATAGAATGATTGGTTGAAAGTTAATGAAACTTTAGAAATTTAGTCAAGGTCTTATTGTGTTGTGACTTAATCTTGGTGAACAAGAAGAGCATTTAATGCTTTGCTCTAGCAGTTGGCAGAGGAATATTTGGTTTGATTGTGGCAAACAACAGCTAGGTATTAGAGATATCATGAATATTTTATGTATTTGAAGATTAAAGATAACCAATCAAATTAGGCCATGTATTTGAGTTGAATTTTAGCTAAAAGTAGTAATATAGTTTATGTAGAATAATAAATGAAATTTCTAAATTTGTATAGGAACAGCTGAAGGCTGAATGAATAGTTATTTTCTCAGCATTTAGATGGTTGGAGATATTAAGTATTTGTCATATGATGAATATTAAGTTTTAGAAAAAGAGCAATGAGGAGTTTTATCATCTTAAGTGCTATGTGATAAGAGATGCTTACCATATACTACTCGCTACACATGGACTCGTCAGAGTTCAAGGAGTTGAAGAAAACACGCCAAGTAATATATTTCTTTTATCAACTTTAAACCGCTAGAGCTTTACTGAACCATATCTCTTAGCCCTCTAAACCACAACTCCCAAAATTTTCCCAAAGAGACTCATGAGCTTGGATCATAAGCCGAAGATGAGATGACGTACCTTGGGTTTTGTTATCATTTTGTGTGAATATGGGCTTTTGTCGAAGAAGCCGCTTGCCATAAGTGTAAGAGAGGTAATATGAGCCGTGAGCTTTGGTTCATTGCTTGAGCCCGATCCATATGTTGATATTGATGATGTTATAGGGTTATGATAACAATTAATGAAGAGAAAATGTGAACCATGAATCCGCCTTTTGAAGTAAGGATCTTGTGGGCCATGTGAGCTCAATCCATGAGATATAAGCTTATTTTGGGCTTTAAAGAGATTTACCCAAAAAATCAATAATATGTTAATGTGGCATGGGTTGCCAATGAAGTAGTGCCATGTGGGGCGAAAAAAGAGTCATCAACAACAAGTTTGGAGTCAAATTTTGTCCTTAGATTAATGTTTTAACACCATTTGATTAGGCTTTCTCATTTTTTGTAACACGCGTACCAAATTTCATATTAAATGTCTGTTTGGGATCCGCTTATTTTACTAAAACTGAAAACTTTTTACTGAAAGTACTGTAGATGAGGGTAAAAGTTAGCTGAAATAGTATAGTGAGACCTATGAATAATATCAAAAAGTGTAGTGAGACCCATAAATAATAACAAAAATAAGTTGGTAAAATTAATCATGCCAAACAGACACCAAGTATTATTCAATTAATAAACTCATATACACCACTGTCAGTTTTTTTAAGACCTTCTCCTCTCTCCCCATGTGTATGTATTAAAATACTTAGAATTCCCATATATATATATATATATATATTTCAAATTATACCTTTTGTTACTTAATTGATGTCATTTTGAATTACTTCTACTAGTGTTATTTTTGTTCTTCCTCTACTTTCTTTTGTTCCCTCAACTTGGATTAACTCACTTTTTTTTACCATTATATTAATTGCTTTTTTCGGAACATAACCAAACCATCTCAAGTTATCTTCTTTCATCTTTTCATCAATAGGGATTACCCCTATCTTGAAGTGAATTTTCTCATTTTAAATCTATCGTTCTATGTGCTTCCATTAATTTATACATCTTAACATTCTTATTTGAATTATACTTATTTTATGAATATGTTACTTTTTAATAACCCAATATCCAGTACCATAGAGTATAACTAGTAGTATAGTAGTCTTATAAAAATTTACTTTTAATTTAATAAGTAATCTACAATCACACAAAAATTCTAATGCACTTCTCCACTTCATCCACTCTACTCTTATCCTATGAGCCACATCCTCTTAAATCTCATAAGTTTATCAAAATAACTTTTGGATCCAAACTCATGGTTTTTATATAATTTTAAAATACAAAAAACTTGAAATTCATAAATTTTGTAGTTAAGATAGTTATTGACCTCTAATTGTCTTGATTTTGAAATTTTTATAGGAGTATATATTATAGGTTTGGATTCAAATTATATATGGTGTAATTTTTGGTAATATTAAATCATTCAATAATTTCTTATTAGATGTGTATTTTGACAAATCTACCGATGGTTACATTACATGTTTTTCTTTTATATTCCATACTTGCAAAATTTTAAGACAATTAGAGATCAATACTTATTTCATCTATAAAATGTTAGAATTTCAAATTTTTTTATTTTAAAATTACACACAAAAAATGAGTTTATTAATTGAAAATTAAATAAAATATTATTGAGATATAATTTGGTGTGCGTGTTTAGAAGAAAGAGAGTGTATAATTCAATGCTAATGCTATTATTAGACTTTTTCTTCTATCCAGCACTGATAAGAGACTAATTAGATTTTATATATATATAAAAAAAAAAAAAAAATCTTAATCTAAGAAAAAAGTTTGGTTACAAATTTGGTTGTAACCATTGACTACAACTCTCACTAAAAATTTAACATGGCTATTTTGAAAATCTAATCGTTAGATTGTATGTTTGTCATATACTTAACACGCATAAATTTCATGTATAATTTTATACTACAAAACTTGAAATTTAAATATTTTATCTTTAATTTTTTGGAAATTTTGCAAATATGGAAAATATAAAAAGAAAATGAAATTTAATGATGGATTTGTCAAAATCCACATCTAATAAAAAGATATTGAGTAGAGTTATAGCCATTGACTATAGACAAAATTATAACCAAACTTTGTTCTTAATCTAATTAGTTACTTCAAGAAAAAAAAACGTTTAGTTGCTAACCCATGCGGGATGTAAGATAAGGTCTAATAATAGCATTACCATCAACGAACCTCATACCACTTTAATTTAATTTAGCGTGCGGGTTAAGAAGAAGGAGAATATATATAATTCAATGGTAATGCACTAATGCTATTGTAATTGTTATACTTTGTCTTCTATCCCACACTGGTTAGCAACTAATTAGAATTAAAAAAAAAAATATTAATCTAATTAGTCATTTCAAGGAAAAAGAACTAAAAAATAGAATTCTAATCAGAAGCTAACCCCTTGCGGACACAGGATAAAGTCTAACAATTGCATTACCATAATCTTCAAACTTATACTACTTTAAATAGAGTTTTCACCCATTGTTTTAGTCAAAATAAGATATTCAAATAAATCCCACACTTCATTAAACCTAAGCATAATCATTTGCATTTTAATATTTATTTCTCCTTGTCAGAGAGTGTTTACCTTAGTGGTACATGCTGACAATGCTTCATCATATTGAAAGATGGGGAAAAAAAGCTCAAATATACTCATAGATAATTAGAGGCTGTTTGGCTCATCAATTTCCATAATTCATAACTCAAAAATTGTGGAACCCATAGTGAGAAGTCTGTTTGGGAGCACCATAACTCTATTTCCAGTTTTTTGTTTTCATCACTCAATTCTCTAATTTTTAAGTTATGAGTTATGGAAACTGAAAACTCATTTTAGCTATTTTCAGTTTCCATAACTCATAACTCAATGACATTTTTGTAATTAAACACACATAGAGGGACCCACAGCCACAACTTTTGACCTTTTTTTTTTTCCCCTTTCTTCTCCTAGGTTCGGTCTTCAGTTCTTCCTTTTTTCTTTTTCTTTTTTTCCTTCTTCTTTCACTGGTTCAGTCTTCAGTTCTTCCTTCTTCTTTCACTAGGTTTGGTCTTCAGTTCTTCCTTTTTTTTTTTTCCTTCTTCTTTCACTAGTTCAGTCTTCAGTCCTTTTTTTTTTTTTTTCATTGGGTTTCTGTTTGGATTTTTAGTTTCCATCACTCATAACTCTATTTTTATCACCCATAACTCAAAATTGGTGGGTCCCACGGCTAAGTAGTGTGTTTGGATGTGTTTCCAGTTTTTGTTTCTATCACTCAATTCTTTGATTTTTGAGTGATGAGTTATGGAAACTGAAAACAAATTTTAGGTGTTTTCAAGTTATCAAAACTGAGTTTTCATGGCATTTTGGTAATTAAACACACATACATGGGGCCCACTGTCAGAGCAACATCACACCAGTGCACCTTTTGATACTACTTGCAACGGCTCTCTTCATCAATGGGAACTAGATCACTCCTCCATCTTCATACCACCATCTTTTTTTTTCTTTTTCTTTTTTTGGTAAACTATACCAGCATCTTCATACCACCACTGACCAGAGCTCAGACCCACCATCTTCTTCTTTTATGGTAAACTATACCACCATCTTCATACCACCACCAATCGGAGCTCAGACCCACCATCTTCTCCATCCTTCCAAAATCAAGAAACAAACTTTTCAATTCAAACAATATCCACAAACTTTTCAATTCAAACAATCTCCAAAACAAACCTCAACCCAAAACAAACACAACCCTAATTGCACAAAAAACAAATTGGGTAGGATGTTTGTGTGTGGGTATTGCTGTTTTTCTTCTCCATTTCCACCATCGGCACCATCATCTTAGTCTCAGACCCATTAAAAAAAATCAAGAAACAAACTTTTTAAACAAAATAGTACCCACAAAAAATCTTTACAAATTTCACCGATAAAACTGAAGGGATCTATGAAAAATCAAGCCTTGGTGACGGTGGGTTGAGAAGGTGGGAGATCGGCGTTGCCGCTACACATCGGAGGAGATCAAGCAACCCTAGTGACGGTGGAGATCGGTGCTGCCAGTCCGATTGTCTTCTATCTTAGCTGGGTTCGGGTTTGTGTTGGGAGAGTAATAGGGCAATGGTGACTGAAGGGGAAGAAAATGAAATGAAAAGAGTGAGGGTGAGGCGGGTAGGCTAACAAAACTTATGACATGGTGCTCAGGTATGAGTCCCACAAAAAGTAGAAAAAATTGAGTGAAGAGAAGCTGAAAATAGTGTGCCAAACAGGTGGGGTTTAGGAAATTGGGATATTTTAAGTGATGAGTGATGAAAATTGAGTGAGGAGTGATGAGCGATGAAATTTTAAAAACCAAACAACCCTTTAATAATAATGTATAGTTATACTTTATAAACTTTTGAGACGGTTAGAAATACTTACATCCTAAATATGTTGTCCTTGATGCTCATAGCTTGAATCCACACTCTCTTTTTTCTCCTCGAAACATTAAGGGTTCATTTGGATTGAGGGGAGAGGGAGGGGGAGTAGAGTAGAGTTAGCTAGAAATAGGTTAATTTTTGACTAATTTTACTCTATTATATTAATTACTCAAGGAATCTCCCCAAGATATTTATTTCCCCAACATAAACTATAGTTCCAAACCTAGAATAAAATAATATTAGGCTAATTATAACTTATCCACTTGTGATTTGGCCTAAATTTAAGTTGCCTACCTGTTATTTGAAATTTAACACTTTACCCACCTGAGGTTAGTTTAGTTAGAGTTTCATAACCAACCTCAGTTAAAAATGGAGCTAAATATGAATTTTGCTCTCTTTTATGTTTCTCTCCTCTCAAAACGTACAAAACACAAAAGAACAAGAGAAAATAAGATCAAAAAGTGAAAGTTTTGTAAAAATTAAGAACAAACATTACCACAACCATAGAAGCTTTCATTGCAAAACCCTCAACTTTTGATCCTATATTTTCTCGCTTTATTTGTTTTAGCGATGATGTTTTCTAGAAAATTAGTCATTTTTTAAGAAGCATTTTCTATAAAACTATCTCATTTTTCAATGTTTGGTAGCAATTTTAAATAAGTTGAAAAACAATTTTTTAACTTCCCTTATTTAGCTTGCTGTGAGATAGAGTTGTTTTCCAAAAAAATTAGTGGAAAACAAACTTTAAAAATAAGTCATACTTTTTATGTTAACCGAAGAAAGTATTCATTTGACTCATCTATTTTTATGCTACCAAACACTGGAAAACATAAAAAACTATCTTTACACAAAGTTTTCCATGAAAACAAACAAAGCGTTACTCTTTTATGTTTTGTATGTTTTGAAAGGAGAGAGAAATAAAAGAGAGCAAAAATACATGTTTAATCCTATTTTTTAACAGAGGTGGGTTACAAAACCCTAATTAAGCTAACTTCAGGTATGTAAAGTGTCAAATTTTAAACCCCAAATAGATAACTTAAATTTTGGTCAAACCACAAGTGATTAAGTTGTAATTAACCAAATAATATTTTAAATCTAGCAAAGAGATTTAAAAGCTTTTAAGAAACTCACCAAAACCAAAAAGCAACTTCTCTTTATTCACAAATTCAACTACTGCTTTGTTAAATTACGCTTAACTTAATATGCATACACAGACAAATACAAACATAAGAAACTTTACCAATACCCGCTAAATGCTAAAGGAAGCACGTAATAAGAAATTATTTGTTTTTGTCACATCTAAGCATAATGTAAATTTTCTCGTGTTCACACTTCACACACACACATATTGTGTATATATTTGTGTGTAAGGTAAACTATATGCTCATTTAAATAAGTCGAGAGGCATGAACTAATAGCCAAAAGATGCAACCATACGGTTCAAACTTTAAACGTTAAGACCACTTTAAACAACCTTACAATTTTGGCAGAGATGATAGAAATACCTTTTAAAATAATGAACCATGTGATCAGTAGGGTGCAAAGGCAAATAAATAATGTCTTACGTATGATTAATTACAATTGTTTCCTCCTATTAAATAATAATACATAGTGTTTCCCAAAATTTTATTAAGATAACTTTTTGAAAGCTCATCGTTCATGTATGATGTAACCCCATTGACAATGAGATGCGCAATGCTACAAGAGTTTTGCCAAATTTATTATAAAGCTTCTATTATTATTATTATTATTATTTTTAGAGAATTTCAATTTATGACGTCTACTCCTGATAATAGCTTTTTATCATCAGATTAAGACGCTAATTAGTTTTTGGTGTAAGCGGAGATTGAACCCTAGATTTTTTATTCAACCATCAGAGACTTTATGAATTGAGCTAATTAAAACTCACTTGTATTTATAGATATGAAGTTATTTATTGGTGTAGTATAATTGGCAAATAATTATACCAATTATAAGTTGATATTCATGAAATTCTCGGTTCGAAATCTTTTGCCGACATTTTGGAACCACCTTTAAGGGATTCCTTCCTGTAATAACTTAGTGTATATGAGATAAGGGATTGCATATACTCAAGGGAATTGTCAAAGACTCGAAAGAAGTCTCAATACTTTAGTTTGTCAAAAAAAAAGAAGAGTTGATCTTGTCTAATATATATATATATATATATATATATATGCATGCTACTTATCACGAATATTTTTATTGTCACTCTCTCCTCCTCCCTTCCAGAACAATAGGATAGATTTAGGGCCTGTTTAGTAATGTTGTTTTAATAACGTTGTTTGTATTTTTTGGAAAGACATGTGGGTGAAAAAATGTGTGAAAATACATGTAATATTATTTAAACACTGAAAATTGTTATTTAAACAGCGGTAACAAATGAGCCCTTAATTTTCTTAGTTATAAGAAAACGTGTTGTTTGATAATATTGTTCAAATAACGTTGCTTGTATTTTTTAGAAATACGTGTAATATTGTTTAAATGCTGAAAACTGTTGCTCAAAATACCTTACTAAACAGTGCCTTAATAATTAAATTTTTGTTTGAGAGAGAATAATTTAATATTTAATGACAATAATATATGTGATTTGGAGTCAAGTTAAACACCATAAAAAATTAATAATTTATGTCTGACGCAATGGCTTGCGTCATAGTTTTGTGCCTCACGGTACTGCCGTTGACGCGTAAAGTTGACATGCACTAGTGTGACTATCTTCTTTTTGCGAAATTAACAGAAAAATTGATGTTACTCAATTGTCACCGAGATGTGAAATGCAGGCCATCCTAACCAATCCATAAGGAGAATTGTAAAAAAAAACAAAAACATATGAAACTCATGAAGGAAAATAGGAAAGAACTTAGAAAACGACCAAAATGTATTTTCCTCAGAGAATATAATGATACCCAATGTTTGATCCATCTCCAAGGGCATAAAGTTGTAGATTCTAAGACCAAGACTTGTTGGATATCATATCAGACTTGAGTAATGAATGTTTAGTCATTGGATTAGTACAACCATTTCAAACGGTGAAAATGATTGTTTTTTCTTTCTTTCTTTTTTTTATGAAAAGATTGCAACTATATTAGGATGAAGGTAAATTCAGTACATCTTGAACTAAAACAAACTTAATAATATTTGAATTTTTCATAACTATCAAATTATCAAGACCCTTAACATATTAAGCCAGGACGTGTGGTGGCTGGTTACCCTTTCACTTAACATTTGAAAGTTGCATAGTCTTGAAGACTTGTAGTTTTTGACAAATTCCTGCAATGATGTTAGAAATGGTCACTTGAGGGTTGCTTACACCTAGCATTGCATCTGCAACTAGTTGTGAGTCACATTCAAAGTGTGCATCTCTTAGAGTACTTGCACCAGTAGGCGCAAAATAGAAAAAGTGCATAATTTACACATTTTTACATATTTTTGCTCAAAATTTACCCACATCAGCTCTTCTATATTACTGTAGCTATCCATTATTGCTACAGTAACTGTGTAAATTTACACGATTACTGTAACTTTGTATTTTAATATTTTTTTTTCTCTCTTAGTTGTACCCTCTCATTTTCACTCTCTCTTTTTCCATTTCAAAATCTCTCACTAAAACCCTCTCTCTCTATCTCAAAGTTGCATGGTCATACATCTCACTACCACTCACCGCTGCTCACCGCTCACTGCTTCCACCTCGCAAAGCCCTCTTCGATCTCACCCTTACCTTAACCAGACCTAAACCCAAGCAACCCATGCCGCTCACCACTGCCACCTCCGTGGAGGTTTTCTTTCTATTTTTTGGTTGTTTGATTTGTGGGTTTGGGGATTTAGATTTGGCTTGGCTTTTAAAGATCTAATGTTGCTTGCATGTGCTTGGTTTGGATTGGATTTTGATTTCAAATGTATTTGGGTTCATCTCAAGGAAAATTTGATTGGGGTTTCAGGTATGGTGGATATGGTTTGAGATTTCCTTGGATTTGTGTTTTTGGATTCGTTGTTTGTGCTACGTGGGGTTTGCTGTGGATTTGGTTTGAGGTTTCAGGTGTGGGGTTTGCTTCAACATGGGTTAGATATGTTGTATGTATTTTGGTGGTTGTTGTGGTGGTGGTGGTTATGGCTAAACATGTTGGGATAAATTCCCGTCTATGTGTGAATTAAATTAAATATAACCTAAGCAATAAAGAAAATAGAAATCAACGGAAGCGATAAAAAAATCAACCAACAAGAACACCAAGAAATTATATGGAAAACCCTCTAGTATAGAGGGTCAAATCATGGGGCAAATCCGATCAATCCATTATAATAAAATAGAGATTACAACACTCAAGTTATATCCAAAACCTGAGTTCACAATAAATTGGGAAAATACAATAATATCTCTAGGAACAAATACAACCCCACCACAAAACCCGGTAGCAAGATCTTCCACTTTAAATACTTCAACTCTCTGTGGTTGTAGCATCCAAATAATCGTCCTAGAGAAAACTCCCAATTTATCTTCCTTGTGTGTCTTGAGCTTTTCTTTTTTCCTTCAACTCTTTGTGGTTGTAGCACCCAAATAATCGTCATAAAGAAAACCCCCAATTTATCTTCCTTGTGTGCCTTGAGCAAAAAAAAAATCACATTTTCTTTTTTCACTCAGTGCCGCACAAATCCAAAACTATATTTCACTCTTCAGTCTCTTTCTGAATCTCTCTCTCACTATATTCACCAAAGCCACATGCACAAGCTTTATATAAAAGCTTTGCCGCCTAACACTCCTAATTCAATTAGAAATAGAAGTCTTTGACTTCTTGTGCAATTGGTACACAAAAATAGGATTTCATGTGGGCTAGACTTTTCGGTGCCGTGTGCCTCAACAAAACATGGGTGGTAGCTGTGATGGTAGCTATGAGAGAGAGGGATAGAGAGAATGTTGAACTATTGAAGGAATTAATAAATATATATATATATATATATTATATTTAAATAAATTTGTAAAATAGATAATTGATGTGGGTGTTTTTAGAAAGTGGGTAAAAAAAAAAAAATTGTTATGCTAAAATAGACAAGAATTTACACACAAATTGATGCAAGTGCTCTTATACCAACTTTCCATGCAAAATGATTGATATTTCACTGTCTTCCATATGTCCAAGTAAAATTAAATAGTTAAAATTTTTCGTTAAAAAAAAGAAGTAATAGTTAAAAGTTAAAACAGAGGTCAGAAATACTATTAGCTGTGTGTTTGATTGGGTAGCTAGCCAACCATCCGAGGTAAGCAGCCAATCAATCTTTTAACCACTTTGATTGGGTAGCTAGTTGTGTGTTTTTTAAGACTTTTATTCTGTTTAATTATGAAACTGTGGTCCCTAAAGGAGGGAATTAAGGGCCTCAATTTGTGTTATTGTATCACATGGATGTTCTAAAGAATTATGCTCAAACCACTCAAGCAAATTTTGATGCCTATGAATATTCATCACTAACACAATCATATAAAAGAAATTCTGATTTCAGGGACTTCTCATTGATTTGCAGGAGTGAAAAGTAAAGATTATAGAACTTGTCCATGACGCTAACCAACGCCAATTTAGTGGTAAAATAAATTAATCAAAGATTCCTAAGTCAACCGTTTGCAATTTGAAAGCAGATTTAGTGTGCTTTAAAACTCATGCAAATTATTTTCATTCCAATATCCAGAGTCGGGTTTAGCTTACCTCTAGTACCTTTTTTACTGGAATGTCATTTTATTTTAATGAGAGACTGTTACGTCACCCACTAACTAAATAAAAGGTGAAGATTAAAATTTACTACTACTTAGCATTATATATTTAAAACAAAATGATATGTTCAGTTAAAAAAGTACTGAAAGTAAGTCCAACCCTCCAGATTCAATGAAATGCTTTGATAAATTTTTGATTTTTAAACAAACAAAGAGGAATGATATATTCCATCTTTTGTCATTAACCAAAGAAGAATCATTAGGATTCACACACATCCCAAAAATTTTGGGACATTCGCTTCCCAATATAAGTAAATAACGCCAAAAGACTACAAAAACTAATCCAATAAGGTGACCAAAGAACATATAGAATAGAGCATGCAATAGAATAAGTCTTGTGCCACATAAAGTTGTACAACAAATGTCACAACTCGCCACATGAACCCATTATCACCCCTCCATCAGTCATAAGTCGCCACATAAACGAGTTGTGATATTTATTGTGCCACTTTACGTGGTTACGTGGCACAAGACTTACTTTATGCCATAACAATGTGTTTTAGTGGAGCTTTGAGTCAATGATTATGTGAGTATTGATGACCGAGTTTTGGTTCAAAAAGCCATGACACAATTAAGTGTATGAAATCATTAGAAGCCACTAGGTTCTGCTCAAAGGATCTCAAAGCGTGGGACCTCCTCAACCAAAATGAATTAAGTACTTTTAACTATTACCTCCCTAAAAAACCAATCACAAATTCATACCCCACTTGTGCAATGACCTATTCTTAACCACACCCTTTAATGCTTTAACAAAGAAAACCATACCCTAGTATCAAAATCTACGACAATGACAAAGACTAGCAACAAATCCCAGCTACTTAACACACACGTATCCATCTTTCATCCATATCGACGTCATGGTTTTAAAAGCAGGATCGAATTAATAGGTCAAATAAATTGATTGGTCCTGCTCGTGAGCATAAATTGTTTAACTTATCAAGAATATATATCTATATATTAATATTATTTTACAATTGGTTCTAACAAGTGCGGTCAGTTACTTGAAAATTTCTCTGACTAAACAAATTTAATTTTTTAAAATAAAAACCAATCAAATTTACATTAAAGAAGCTAAAAATAATTAAAATAAATTAAATCAGTTAAACCGTCAAAAATATATATCATTATATTATCTTATAATTGGTTTTAGCAGGTGTGGTCAGTTACCTGTTGGCTTTTTTTTACTAGAAAATTTTAATTTTTTTAATATAAATCAATCAACATTAAAATTTTTTCTAAAATGATTAAAATAAGTAAAAATCAACCAAATAACTTTTTTCTTTTTTTGTTGGAGAAACAACCAAAGGTTTTAGCAGGTGCAGCTAGATACGTGTTGGGTTTTTTGACTAGACAAATTTAATTTTTTTAATATGATATAAATGTCGGGCGGATTTTTAAAACCATAATATTTTATTATTATTATTATTATTTTAGATTAGATATAATTATTCTGAACCAGAAAAGCGTAGACTCGCGGCCTTACCTTTTTATTGCATATTCCAGAATCCAAAAGAGCTTCATATCCAAACACTCTCACGTCCCACCTGTCCCGTGTGTGTACACATATATATATAAATAAACACACCACACCTTTTCCATTACATAATTCAGATATATATTTCTCACCGTCTCATTTTTCACAAGTTGCACACTTTCTCTCCCAAAAAAGAAAAGAAAAAAAGAGCAAGCGCTTCTCTCTCAACTTTTCTCACTTCCGTTAGAGTCCGCGCTTCTTCTCTGGTTAGTAGCGTTTCTATTTCTCATTCTCATTGCCTTTTTTTCACTTTTTCCTCTATGCTATGTATGTGAGTGAGCGATTTTCTTCGAGCTTCTTTGTTAATGGCGGTGATTCTCTTTGTCGTATCTTTCTGTGTTTGTGTTGGGTTTGAGCGATTTTCTTCGAGCTTCTTTGTTAATGGCGGTGATTCTCTTTGTCGTATCTTTCTGTGTTTGTGTTGGATTTGAGCAGTGAAGCTGGAACAAGAAGTTTGAGTTGGAATCGGTTCGGATTCGGATTCGGATTCTGCGTTCTTGAAAAAGGTAGAGTTGTAGAAAGTTCCAGAGAGTTATTGAGACAAAGAGAGATGAAGGACGAAGGAGGTGATTTTGGAATGAAGATAAAGATTGGAGTCTGCGTGATGCAAAAGAAGGTGAAATGCGGCTCCGAGGTTCCTTTCTTTTTGCTCAGTATTGTTTTTGTTTTTTGTTTTTCCTATTCCATAATAAATATGAAACAGAGTTTGTAGTGAATCGCAGAATGTAGGTTATATATGGCTCTGTTTTTTCAATCTTGAGCGATTAATCTGAAATCTGATGTTTTCATTAGGCGAATTCTGGGCCGATGCGGCAGATTCTTGATAGGTTACAAAAATTTGGTGAATTTGAGGTACTTCTTGTTTGCTTCTGTTGTGGATTTGGCTTGTATTTCTTTTTGTTAAAGAAAACGAATGCAGATTGAAAGGTTTTACGCTAATGATTGCTTTATCTGCAAAGAATTTTCAGTGTTTATGTTTTGCTTCTTTCGTTGTGTGGTTGTAGATCATAGAGTTCATGGACAAGACCATTATTGATGATCCAATTGAGAGGTATAATTTTTTTTTAAAAGTGATTACATGAAACTTTAGTGTGATTTGTTGCATTATATCTTAAAGATATTGTTTTTATATTTGTTGATTCTATTTTGTTACTTCCAAAAGCTTTGAACTTGATATGCATATTTTGTAAAGCATATGCATATCACATCAGTAAACAACCTAGCAAAAAAGATTATTATATCACATTAATTTTGGTGCCTAGGTGGTGTTTTTTTAAAGTAATACTGTTCAAAGAGGAAGAATTCGAATTTCTAAAAAGTGGAGATTCCTTTTTTTGACATTTCATTGCTATTATAAATAGAGGATCAAGCCAAATCAGGTCTGCTTGAGGATGAAGGATACCCTCCTTTGAGTTATAATTTGTTTCCTTTCTGAATTATAGTTTGATTAAAACAAATTGTTTGACCCAAAAAATTATAGCAAACTTTTTTTTTTCCTGATATAAAGTGAAAAGTTCTTATCCAAAAAAAAAAATCCAATCCAAAATTATTAAAATATTTTTTCCTCGTTTCTCGTTTTTTTGTTTCTTTTCTTTTCTTGTTGATATATGATGACTAATTTGTTGTAGTATTCTTATTTCAGCTGGCCAATATGTGATTGTTTAATTGCCTTCCATTCTTCTGGCTATCCTCTTGAAAAGGCTAAGGCATATGCTGCTTTAAGGAAGTAAGCTTTTACATCTTCTTTTGCATTGACTATGTTGCAGTCATCAATCTCAGCGTTCTCTTTTAACAGTCCAAAATAGTTATTATAACTATAAGTTTCGTACATGCTCTTTGTGATCCAGGCCTTTTCTAGTAAATGAATTGGAGCCACAGCACCTTCTTCATGACAGAAGGAAGGTATATGAGGTATGCTCTCAAATCTTTTGTCAGGGTTTAGCATTTCATGGTAGGTTTTTGCATGAGGTTCATTTTTTCTTTAAATCATTTGTGTTAGTATGATATTTTTTTTTTTCTTAAACACTTCCATTCTTAATTTCCATGTTTAAGGGATAAATTATTTACAAGGCAAGAGCCTGTAGAAGATTTTTCAGAATTATTAAGAAGAATTTGTATCAAACAGAAAAATGGAGAAGCGTGATTTATCAAGAAGAAGAAAGTGTAAATGTAATGCATCAGCATTTATAGCGGTAGATAGAGCACCTGATGAAGTTGAGCTCTAGCTGCTCCTAACTTATAAACCTCCTTGACTTCCTAACAGACCTCTACAACTACTTAACAGCCTTCACAACAAATTCTGTTACTAATCAACATCCTAACGTACTAACTGTTTACTTCCATAATTTCAAGTTTTAGTTGCTTTATGAAGTACTTATTTGAGTTCTTCACTTCTTCTGGTAACGGCTGCCCATGGTACTGTTAGGCCATCCCTATAAAGTACTCATTTTTAATTGAGTCACAATGGGATCACAGGCAAGTGCTTGACCATGGATTAGTTACTGGGGCGTTTGGTTCACTTAATGTCACATCACAATGTAATGTTAGCTTTTTGTAATCACATTATAGCAATATGACATGACCTTGATTGGTTCACTGGTTACATTCCCATGATATTCCAAAAATGTAACATTGCAATCATTAAAATTTTAGAATGAATTTCCACAAATTTCCATTTGAAATTACCAAGTAAAATTATATTTTTAATAAAAAATCACAAAATAACTAAACAATATTTCACTTGCTTGTACTTTCTCACCAACCAAACAACTTAGATCCAACAAAATTTCCTATCCAATTTCACAAATGTCTCTTACAATTAGATTTCAAATTTTGTACATCACAAGCAACGCACAAAAGATACAACCATGTATCTCTCGAATCTAAAGCTACAAAGTTGGAGAACTGAAATATTCAAATAAGAAGGAATTTCTATGTGGATGTATATGCTTTAGTTATTTGGGATTGATTGGGTCATGCTAGGTTTAGTTGCAGGCTTATGATTTTGTTGGTATAATTGGCTTGGGAATTATAATTCGGATAATTGGAATTAGGTTCTAGGCTGTTTGATGTGGACTATTTGGATTGAACGTAATCGGCGTTTTTTTGAGGATACTAAGAAATCTCTAGCTCAGTTGTTAGATTTGTGCCAATGGACTCTCTTTGATTGGTCTCAGTGTTGGGGTCTCTTGGATTGTTCTGCTCCTTTGGATTTTCTTTTGTCTCTTAGAATGGTTTAATGACTGTTTGTTCCTATTTGTTTTTGTTTGCTCTTTGTTCACTATCGTGAACTCTATCTTTACTTCAGTTCCTTTTTCAATAATATTTCCTTTCTTACCTATAAAAAAAAAGGGAAAATAAGTAAAGAAAAGAAAAGTGAGCCAAAGACCCATACACACCCCAAACTCTACACAAACCAAATCAATTCCAAACTCTACAAAACAGAATGGAAATCTCGAGTTCCATAGCCTCCAATGTTGTGGCCGAGCTTAAGCCCAGCCTTGCCGAGCTTCTCTGCCACTAGTACCATTGGCTTTGTGGCTAAAGAACTAGAAGACGATGCCGCCAAAACCACCACCACCAATGGCTTTGAGGTTCGCCGAAGAAAACCCTAGGATTTGATGACGCCATTGTAGCTCTGAGATTTGAGCTAGGCTAGGGTTTGATTTGAGAGAGAGAGAGAGAGAGAGAGAGAGAGAGAGAGAGAGAGAGATGGCTATGTTTAATTATCAGTTTGTGAAAATAATATATGTAAGGGACAATTTTGTAATTAAAATTTATTAGTATGGGCAATTTTGTCAATTTGATAAATTATAACACTCCAACAAATAAGTAATGTAAGATTACCTCATTTAGTAAGGTAATGAGATTAAGGTAATGTGAAATATTTTGTAATCTTAGATTACCGCAATCCTATGCACAACAAAATGAACCAAACACTGTAATGTTCACATTACGGTAATGTGACCTTAATGTGATGCATATCACGGTGAACCAAGCACCTTCTAAGGGTATTTAAGTATAACCCAGTCCTGGAGTATGTATATGAAGTACTTCATGCATGAACCTGATTATAACTGAACTATCTCATGCCTATTAATTTTATTTTTTATTTTTTTAAATGTTTTGGTTGTTAATAATATTGAATGATATAAAATTAATATGTTATTTTTCTGGATTTAAGCAACTACAAAGGTATGGAATCCATGTTCCAAGATATGCCCTTGTAAATAGAGAAGTACCATATCAAGAGCTGGACTATTTTGTTGAGCAAGAAGATTTTGTTGAGGTTCATGGTAATCGTTTTTGGAAGCCATTTGTGGAAAAGCCTGTTGATGGTGAGTTTGATTCATATATTATTAAAGAAGTTGTTTTATCTATGCTGCTTCTTGTTGTTGACATTTATACCATTTAATCTGATATGATTCTTTTTGGTTATTTCTTCTTGTTGCTTGATACTTTTACCTTGTTACAAAAGAACATCTACTAATTTGTGGCTTGAAATTGCTATTTGCACGCTCCATTTGATCTGATAGCTTCATTATATATTATTTAAAAGTATACTGTGGCATTGTTGAACCAAAATTATTGGCAGCATAATTGCATCATAAAAGTTTTAATTATTGTTTATCTGTTTGTTCATTTTCTTTCAGTAGATTATTTTTTGGAGATTGGTTACTATCATAAAATGTTAATACCATGCCTTCCATAATTTGTAAAAGCAAACATTAGTAAGAACAAAACTTTTGAGGTAGCAATGATAGCAACAATAAATTGAAAAAAAAAAAAAATGGAATATGGAATGCACTTTTGTTGGTGGGCTCTTGGCGAACAGCAGATTGTCATCATACAAAACATGTAAAATCTCACATAATATTACTTTTGATTTTAGCATTTTAATTTAAATTGACTCTATTGTTTGTAGATTGTAATTTGCCTAGGTTTTTTTTTTTTTTTTTTTTGAAAATTACGACAATGAAGCCCAAAATATGATGTTGTCAAAATAAGGGTTTATAAATTCAAGTAGTGGGGATAAGTGGTCTGATGGGCTTGTGGACCAAGTGGGCTATTACGTATAATTTTGTTCTCTTTAGATCCAAGTTCTCAAATTGATTGCTTTTAAGATGTGCATTAATTTAAATATTTTCTTTCTCAATGAGCATATATGGTACTGACTCCAATTTTGTGTTTCTGTGAAGGGGATGATCATAGGATTATGATATATTACCCTAGTTCCGCAGGTGGAGGCATGAAGGAATTATTTAGGAAGGTGAGCGATTTTTTGACAGCACTTTGTCTACTTTATATGGATTCAAAACATTCTAAGTCATTATTATTATTATTTTTGGTGTTGTATATATAACGATATAGGTGGTTCATAAGTGTAAATGATACTTCTATCAAATGGATAATAAATTTGCAAAAAGTAAATATAAACAAATTGTGTTTATGTAGAATGTAGGTTGGTTGGCTCTTGCTGCCTAAGTAAAAACTAACCAGTTTGTACTCAGTAGGATTTATGATTTAGTCTCTTTTTTATAGGTAAAGAAATAAGTTTTTTGCAAAGAGACTATTTCATGTACCAGGAACTCAAAGAAGTCTAAAGAACTACAAAGAACATAATTAGGTACAAAAAGACAAGACTCTAAGAACTTTGGAATGGAGGTTGTATTGGTGAGCCCCTCTATACGAGGCCAAATAAGTAAAGAACCTATAAACATAGCTGACAATTGAGTCCCTGTACTTTCCAAAACCTCAAATGTACGTCAGATATGTTCCCTCTAGATTGTCCACATCAAACATAACAACACTTAATTCCAAATGTTGGAAAAATGCTTATCAACCCAATTCCTTTGACCAAACTAGAGGTCAATTACCTTTCCTTTATAACACCTATCGAAATTCCAAAAGGCTAAAAATTTGAAAGGAAAAACTCCACAACTTGAATGCAACATTGTACTGTAGTAATAGATGATCCACCATGACACTGTCTTTCCACTACATCGACACATATAACACCACCCTAATATCATTTAACCTCAATTAAGGAGATTGTCATATGTGAGGATCTTTCCACTGCAATCCAAGAAAAAAAAAAGATTTGTTGTGGGGCCTTAACTCTCTATAGATACTCCTCCAGAGGAAGGCTGGGTCATATCGGCCCTTTAGGGTACTACAAAATGAATGAAAATTGAAATATTTATTTTCAATCGCCAGCTCAATATGTCACAGCCTTCTTTGATTGGTTGATTGGAGTCAAGAAGATTGATTAAGGAGGCTACCAATTCTACCTCCCAGTCATAAAAATCTAGAAGAAATCTCACATTTCAACTCCTTCTCTCCTCCTTATTTTGTCTAACCAACATGGATTCTTCCCACTCTTCTCTTGCTACAGAGCAATACTGCAAAAATATAAAAGCCACCTTCAAATGTTGATCACCACACCATCTGTCATGTTAGAATTGAAACTGACTATTAATACCAACATCAAACCGAGTTTACTGTAAGAACCTATCCAACCTCATTCTATTGCTTTTCGATAAACCACAACCATACATTCTTGTTCTGTACTCCATCTATCCCATTCCTCACCATGCTTCATATTACCTTCCTTTATTAATGTGTCCCCCCCATCCCAAAACACAATAACCATTTTCCTAAAAGAGCTTGGTTGTAAAAGGCAACCTTCCTAACACCAAAGCCCATTAGCATTAGGGCCATAGATTGCATCCCATCCCACCAAATGATGTTTAAACTCATCACCCATGCCACCCCATAAAAAATTACTCTGTAACCTCTCAATCCTGTCGGCCACACTAGATGGGAATGAATAAACAAAGGTGATTGGAGGGTAAGTTCGACAAAGTACTCTTCAATAGTGTTAGTCGCCCCCCTTTTGATAAGTGTAACATTTTCTATCCAGCTAACTGATGTTCCCATCTTCTCTAGAATGGGTTCAGTAGGATATAGTTTTCTCAAGTTCTTCTGGCATGTGAGTAGTTTGGTAGGTCCAATAAGATATTCCCATCATCATTTATGACATAATTGTGAATAATATTATGTACTCATGCATACTAACAGTTGTTCTCACATATGAATGTGTCTAGTGGATCACCCATTGTTTATGTGATGGTTTATAATTTTTTTTCTGGCTTCTATATTTATTATTCATATATAGTCACATATGTGATCATTATTTGATTTTAGGTTGGTAATCGATCCAGTGAGTTCCATCCAGACCTTAGAAGAGTGAGGCGTGAAGGCTCGTATATTTATGAGGAATTTATGCCTACCGGAGGAACAGATGTCAAGGTTGTGGATCTTAATCTATTCTAATGCAGCATGAAACTTGTTTAATACATGTAAGAGAAGGCCCAAAAAACCCAAATATAATGACTAAATAAAACTTTCACATTTGCAAAATTTTTTACTCTTAATGGTAATTTATCCCCCCCCTCCCCCCCCAAACAAAAAAAAAAAGTTTTACTCTTAATGGTAGCTTCTTTTTTTAAATGTTTATACATATGTGTGCGTGTGTGACTATCTATGTAAATACATGCATTTACATGCATGTGGTCCAAATTATCTGGAGGAAGATTGGAATAGCCTACCAGGTGCTCTTTCACGCTTTGAACGCTTGTATATACTCTCTTTACATCTAGTTTGATGCTCTGATAAGTTTGTTGCAAAGGTAGGCAGTTACAACCAGTAGGCCTTAGAATTTATCCACATCCAGCATATGATTCCAAATATTAATAAATTAGGAAATGGTTTTTTCCCTTGCCACATGGCTTTCTGTTGACCCTTGCTGGCCTCAATTTGCCATTGCTTGAATCTTTGTTTTTGTTTGTTTGTACGATGTTTCTAAAAAAAAGAAGAAGATCCAATTAGTTGGTTTTAAATGATTTTTTTTTTTTTTTTTTCACAAAATGAATCTGCTACGTCCTGTTTAATTCTAGCATTTATTTTTTCCAATGCTAGAGTCTATTCTCTACCATTTATTTGTTGAGTTATTATTATTATTTTTTTAATTTTTCTTTTTACAAATGGTTGCTCGAGTAATGCTAGTGATTGTAGGTGTATACTGTTGGCACTGAATATGCACATGCAGAGGCAAGGAAGTCTCCCGTTGTCGATGGTGTTGTCATGAGAAATCCTGATGGGAAGGAAGTAAGTTGTACATATAACACATTTTTGATTACCTGTACATCTTGCATGTAATTTGTACCCTTCTTTGTTTTCTGTTGCAACTATTACTGTCATTTGCATGTTAACCTAATCATTGTCTATCAAGTTCTTTCTATCTTTTTAATTCTTCCGACAGTCAAATTTCTTTCATCTAGGAGGCATTCATGTCTGGTGCCACTTAATATTTCAGTCGAATCTGTAAAAACATGAATGCTGCTAATTTTTTAGCTTACAACCGGACCAGCAGAAAATATTTTTGCAGGCAGCCCCGCCTTAATATTTGCAGTCAAATTTCTTGCATCTAGGAGGCATTCATGTCTGGTGCCACTTAATATATCAGTCGAATTTGTAAAAACATGAATGCTGGTAGTTTTTTAGCTTAGAACCGGACCAGCAGATAATATTTTTGCAGGCAGCCCCACCTTAATAGAAGAATGGTTCAGTTGAGGTTGTTCATATTAGAGGAATCATATTTAGGTTAACATTATCAATAAACTTTCGATTTCATAAGTCAAATGATTTAGGCAGTGGAAGGTGAGGTTGTGGTTCAAGATCCACTGGGCACTTAACTTATCTATAAAAAAAATAAAAGAAGAGCTTGAGATGTTTTGGCCAATTGCAACTAATTCAAGTGGTTTCCCCAATGAGCAATGATATGGTTCCAGTTAAGGTCACAAGAAAGACTATATTTGGGGGGAAAAAAAGGCTAGCTAGAAGATAAAACTTGATGTTTAAGAATTAATTAAGTTAAGCTGAAAAAATGTCAAGAGCCTTGTAACTCAGTGGTATTACCTGGTTTCCTTTATGAGGAGAATCAAGGTTCGAATCCTCCTCCACTTGTAACAATTAAATTATCAAAAAGTTGAGGAGAAAAACATTTATAATTTGGTGAAGTTCTTGCTTTCCTTTTTGTTTTTTAGTATTTTTTTTTATAAGTAAAAATGCTAGCAACAAAACAACTTGATAAAGTGGTACCTTGTGTTTTTTTGATATTGACAAAAATACTATTTTGGTAGCAGTTAATTTGGTCCTTGTTATTTTCCACTTACAGTCAATTTGGTTTCTATCATCAAATCATAACTTTTCTTGCATTTTCTTGCACTTTTTGGCAACCACACACATCAAATTTACCAATCTCCAAGTCCGGTAGACACATATCAATTTAGCAACTAAAACGAACCCAGATTTGGACCTAGAATGATTGCAAACTGAAATAACATAGATCAAATTGATTGTAAGTTGAAAATAATAGGGACCAATTTAAGTGCTACCAAAATGTAGGGACCAAATTGACTGTAAGTTGTAAATAATAGAGACCAAGTTAACTATTACCAAAATGTCAGGACCAAATTGACTGTGACCCAACCAAATGGTATTTTTGTCTTTTGATAATTTGATAGTTACCATGGGGAAATACTAAAATATAAGTAAATAATTTAATAAAGTAAAAAAGAGAATACTCCAATGTATGAAGTATAGTAGAGCACCTGCAAATTACAATATTAAATTTAAAAGAACAAATTATACAAAAAACAAAAGTGGAATGAATACTTCTTGACACAAACATCCAATCATACAAAACAAACATCCAATCATACAAAACTATAAAGAATAGAAATCTTATTTGATAAGTAAATTTTCAAACCAATGAGCTGTAACTCAACTGGCACTTCCTCCCCTTGCAAGTGCTAGGTGGAGGGTGAGGTCGATTTTACTACTCTCATAGTGCTCATATATTTGTGCCAACAAGAAGCAAACAAATCAATAATCATCCTTAGCATCTAAAAAGAGAAAAAGACTAATGACAAAATCTCTCTTGCTACTAAACAATGAAGTAAAAGGTGATCTACCACTTCTCCACTTTCCTTACATGTGTAACACAAATCCTCAGTGGTTATGCCCATTTTTTAAAGATTGTCCACTCAATATCCCATACAACTGTCCAAGTCCAACAAAAAATGCAACTTTTGTGGAATCTTTGTCCTTCAAACATTCTATCGTGGGAACCCAATATTCCCTTTTACTTTTAATGCTTCCTAGTAAGAAAAAACACCAAATTTACTTGATCCTGGATGGAAGCTGTTCAAAAGATTAAAAAAATGTTGAAACAGATTCTAACTCCCCTTCTTGGAAAGCAGGAAAAGGTGAAAATAAAAAGGCTGGAGGGGGTCGGGGGGGGGGGGGGGTATTGGGGATTCCAATACCGTGTTTCCTGCTCCTCCAGCTTACGCAAATATGATGCAATAGAAGCTTTACAGCTATGGAAAACCAATTGGGAAATTGGTTTCACAAAGGAGAATCTTCACATTTCAAATCCAAAATCGAACTCGAGCACAATTTGATAAATCCCAACCACATCTATTACCTTTCTAATAAGCATGATTACTTGTCTCCATGGCTGATCTTGTTCAACCCCATCTCTTTAAAGCCATTTCCCTAATAAGGTTTGGACATAACTTCCTTACGTCCAAACCAACAGCCTTTATAGGAGAATAAACCTTGTCCCGACCATTATATTAAATTTAAATTTCTTGCCATCTCACTTAATTGATTTTGGTGTCCTTTATGAGTTTGCATGGTGTTATTCATATAATGAACATAGTATGCACGTATTCACTATTAATGTTTGCCTAAATTAGAAAACATACTGTTTCATTTAACTTTAGTTGTTCAATTGAATTTAAATCTTTAATTGTTTACCGTAATGTATAATCTCCATGTACAAAATACTGTACTATGTACATATATAGATTGGCCGAATCTAACTGCAATTTGGTGTTACCCTTACAATCTTCATATCATGTTATACAATCCAAAAGGTATACTTTTTTTCCTTATTATATATTGCGGTTAAGAGCCTTTGTAGCTCAACTAGTTGCCGCCTCCTAGTGTTTCCAATAGAGACATCTAGGGTTCAAATCCTCCCTCCTCAGTTGCAACTATCAAATAATAAAAAAAAGAATGCTATATTTTGTAGCCACAAAAAAAATTTAGATTTATCATACTGCATTCTGAGTCAAGCAGCCTTTCATATGATCCTCATTGTGTTCTCATGAAATGTTCAATCTTTCACTTTTTCTAGGTGTTGTCACTAGATTAAGTGCTTCTGATTCCAAAGTTGACTCTTTCTTTGTACTCTATTGACACCTACATATCATTTTAAACTAGCTATTTTGTTTTAGTGCACATCTTATTCTTAAGGGAACCTGTTCTTTCTGTCATCATAAATATATAGCCTTGTCTCAATTTTATATTTTATCCTGTTCACAAACTCTATCTAGAATTATATCTTCAAATGGATTATGTAAATTTGAAAGAAATTTGTGTTGTGAATGATTGGCATTCCAAATTTCAGAATCGAAGTATCTGAAGTGCATGCCCATTGCCCAGTTACTGAAACCTACTAAGAACCTGCTACTTTTTTGTGGTTTATTTTAATACTAGTAAAAGAGTGATTTTTGAAACATATGTTTATTATTTTGTTTGACAGGTGAGGTATCCCGTGTTATTGACACCTACTGAGAAGCAAATGGCAAGAGATGTTTGCATTGCATTTAGGCAAGCGGTATGATGTGTGGATGTGGTAACAAGTAATTAGTACCTTGTTCCAAGGCATTGTTGTTATTTTTTTATTTATGATCATTTTTATTTTTGAGACATTCACTAAAGGCTGGTTTCCTTTTTTCTTTTTAATTGTTTGTGATTGCCAGTATATATATTTATCTGGTCATGCCATGATGATCCCAAGAAATAGTAGTTGCTGTTAAATTGTTATATGGATAATTAGTCATTCAACTTTGCTAATGAATTTTTCCAAATTGACAGGCTCAATTTATTAGCCAGATCTTGGATTTATTAATTTTTATTTAGGATGTAAAATTGCTAACTATTTATCATATCTGGATTTTGGAATGTAACATTGATAGGAGGTGGAGCTTATTTGTTGAACTTGGTTTGGCTTTTGACTCCTTTTTCATGTGTGGCACCTCTTTTAAACCCTAGTTGACTTTCTTTGTTCACCCATGTATGTGCTTCACTTGCTTAATTGTTTTGTGTGGGCATCCTGCCATGTTATTTTTGAAAAAAAAAAAAAAAGAGATAATTTCTCTAGTATTTGTGAGAGATAGTTTGGGTGTATTTGGGTTTTGGTTTCTTGAGAGAGCATTTGTGCTACCATTGTAATCTCCTTATTTTCTTAGTGAAAACATTCTCCTCGGCATAGCCCGTGGATGTAAACAATTTTCTGAATCACGTAAATTTAGTATGTTCTTTACGAGTGTGCTTGTTAATTTGTTTTTGTTTCTATTATAGGTTTGAATCTTGGGAGTGCCATTTCACAACACTATCCTATTTTAAAGTCTTATCTTTTGAACTCTCTAGATTTGTTGGGCTCTTTTGAGTTCTAAAAGTTGGGATGATAAGATGTCTTTGGTTTCAACCGGCTGTATGTGAGCGGGTTCTATGAATATAACAGAACTTTACATGGTTATTCTAGTGTACCATGTTACTATGAATTTACAGAAAACCAATTTACATCCAGTTCAAATCATGTATAAGAATCATTAATCCTTAAAATTTCATGGTTCAATATGAAATGCACAAATGCAAACACACATACACACTGTATTGAGAAATCACTTTCTTGTTAAATGATTTATACCTTGGGTGAATTTATAAGTCGTTCTTGTTACTTGCAGGTTTGTGGGTTTGATCTCTTGCGTTGCGAGGGACGTTCATACGTTTGTGATGTGAATGGGTGGAGCTTTGTTAAAAACTCTCACAAGTAATCCTTCTTTTCCTCCTCCCCCCCTCAAATATCATAATGATTTAAGGGGGCACTCAGTTCTTTATTGCCAGCATGATTCCAACATGAATTATTTATTTATTTTTTTAATGGTAAATATCTGTATGAAACATTCTCCTAATCTAATAACAATTCTTACATCAAGTATAGTTGACTTCTATCTCACTTGTAGTATACCATTGTAAGATATTTTTTGATAAGTAAGAAAACATTTTATTGAGAAAAGACTACTTCATTGAAAGGATGTAGCCGCCAAAAAAGTATGTACAAACAACAAAGGAAAAAAGAAATTGTGTACAAGAAAAAATAGAATCTATAAACATCTGAATGGAATCCCTAGAATTGAATCCCCATACACAAGACCAATCAAATAGAGCCCCTGCAAATATAGCTATGAGCTGATCCCTAGTGTGCTCCATATCTTTGAATTTACAAGCATTACACTCTCTCCAAATAATCCACAAGACACATTGTGGTACCAAATTCCAAATATTTGATCAGTGCTTCCCTATGCAGTTCCTCCATCCGGCCAATAGATCAATAACCCTCTTGGGTAGAACCCAAGCAATGCCAAACGATCTGAGAGCAAAACTCCATAACTGGGAAACCGCCCCACAATGAAGCAAGAGATGATAACATTCCCCCCACTACACCAGCATAAGCAGCACCAATCCACAATTATGACACCCATTCTCCTCAAATCATCACCTATGAGAATTGTTCCCCATGCGGCTGTCCAAACACAGAAAAACAGTTGACGTGGAGCCTTCACACCCCAAATGCTTTTCCATGGAAAAGTAGTAGAGCTAGATCCCCTCAGCACACCATAAAAAGAGCATATGTCAAAATCTCCATTCTTCTTCAATCTCCACCATAGCTTATCCCCAACCTCATTTGGAGGAATCCGTGACTCCAAAAAGTGAAGAAAGGCCCCCACTAACTTCATCTCCCAATCATTAAAATCACGTCAAAACCTTACATCCCAACTCCACCTTTCCTCCACAATCTGACTCACCAACAAATTTGTCACGAACACCTCCCTATTCGTAGCATTCTCAAGTAAAATTGGGAAAGTTACTTTCAGCGGCTGATCCCCACACTAGCTATCATGCCAAAACTGGACCCTATTCCCTAATCCAATCTCAAAATGTATAAACTTAATAAAACTCTCCCACCCATCTGAATACTCTGCCATTAACCACAACCATATGAACCCCTACCAGCCCCCCCATTCCTCCCAAATTTCAACACTATCACACGCCTCCACAAATGTGTCTCCTCAACCCCATACTGCCACAACCACTTTCCCAGTAGAGCTTTATTTAAGGTAGTGATTTTCCTAATCCCCAACCCACCACATGCAATAGGAGAACATCGCTTGTCCCACCCATTGTAAGATATGTTTTTGAAATAATTTGAAAGAATTCATCTGCATTTGCTTTTATTCACAAGCACATGCTGAATAGTTCAACTAAGTCATTTTTGTTTTTACTGAGTTATCTTCTTAACTGCGGAAATTGCTTTCGTTTCTTTGTTGTGAAAAGTACACTTGGTTTCACCTTCCACATACAGGTATTATGATGATACTGCTTGTGTGTTGAGGAAGATGTTTTTAGATGCCAAAGCTCCTCATCTTTCTACAACAATTCCACCAACTTTACCATGGAAAGTCACTGAACAAGTCCAGCCTTCTGAGGGATTAACTCGTCAGGGAAGTGGGATTATTGGCACATTCGGGCAATCTGAGGAGCTACGTTGTGTGATTGCCATTATTCGTCAGTATGTTGCATTTTCCTCAGTATCATTACTTGGATTAGTTGATTCTTTGTTTTCCTTCTGATCTCTGTTTAAATTTTGTAGTGGTGATAGAACTCCCAAACAGAAGGTGAAGTTGAAGGTTACTGAGGAAAAGCTGTTAAACTTGATGCTGAAATACAATGGGGGACGGCCTAGGGCTGAGGTAATTATTTTTACATCCTTTTATTTTGTTATGCTTTATATTGGATAACTTAAAATGCTTATGGATTACTTATTCTGCAGACAAAACTTAAAAGTGCTGTCCAGTTGCAAGATTTGTTGGATGCCACACGAATGCTTGTACCTCGCAATAGGTATCATTCTGCATTTAGAAGTTTCTCTAGTTGAATTTTTTGTAATTGATGGATGAAACTCACCTGTTCCTGTGCTCCTGCCAAAAGAAATGTTCACTGATACAACTTTTTAAAATGTATGGTGTAGTTGCTTTCAAAAATGAAATGATTCAGTAGCTTCAGAATATGTGTTCTGCTCTTGGCAAAAGTTCTTTATTATGTATGTATTTTTTAAAGTGATTATTAGCATAGTAATCTCTAGTCGATAGGAAACTGTACTGCTTATGCTTGCAAATTTTAAGAAATTTTTTTTGATAATTCAATAATTACAACAAGGGAGAGGGATTTGAACTCTGGATGTCATGGACATACCAAAAGGTGCCAACCAATTGAGCTACAAAACTCATGGCACAATTTTTAATAAATGCAATGCTTCATATTGTTATATATTCAAATAGGTTACAGGAAACATAAGAGTAGACATATTTGTGTTTTACTTCTGTCATTTATAAGGTTGGGAGAGATCCTTGAGATTTTCTCCATCATACAAAGTACATAAATTGAGTGTAAATGAAGATATGATATTCCATTCCTCAAAGGGAACTGTTCCTATTGGAACTGTCAGAGGCTTGGAAGTATGAAGGTTCTTACTTTTTGGTCAGCCAATAGCTTACAACTGATGCAGTGAATTCTTGTAAAATTGAGAAAGTCATTCATAACCTCAGATATGGCTTGAGTTTGTAGTTAAGAATAAGTAAATGTGATTTCTATTTAAAACTTGTAACCAATTTTGCACCTCATTAGATACTGAGATGTGAAGGTTCTATATTAATGAACCAATACATATTCTTAAGAGGGGTTGATGCCCTGCCCCAATTTAATTGTATTTTTTCATTAGGAAAGCTGCTTTCTGGAACTAAGATGCCAGAGCACAGTGACAGATAGGAACAGGATCAACAGTGGGTGTTAAAGCTTAGGGATTTTAACCTGTGAGCACACAAATCACAAAAACATATAGTTTCTCCCCCAATCTTTTTGAAGAAAATTATTAAAGTCCAGAGTGACTTGAGAGTAGATGCTTTATTTTGTTACCCTGTATACCAAACAAAGGATGCAGCCTAGTGGTTAGCGGTCAAGCACTCCTGGCAGGTGGCAGCATTTTTTTCTATCTTTTTAAGAGTAAAGACGTGTCATTAATAAGAATGTGGTCAAATCCTTGCTGCATTAGTAAGACTTTTGTGAATCCCACAGATTCCACTCTCCACCAATTTAAAAGGGTCGCATCAATTCAACCTTTTGTGAAAGGAATTGTGTATCCTAGTTTTGGATAAATATTTGGCATAAGCGTGTCAAACATATGCATTACTAGAGAAGTGATAAGAGCAGAAACTAGAAAAGGATTCCATTCCCGGGTTAACTTCCCCAAAAGTACCAAAAAGGCTATTTGGTTTTTTTCTTGTTTTTTTCTTGTTTTGTTTTTTTGTTTTTGTTTTTGTTTTTGTTTTTGTTTTTTTTTTTTAATTATTGAGATAGGAAATATCCTATTTGCTACTTTATTCCTATTTTGAAAAAATAGCAATGGTTCTGAATTAATGATGACTATTTTCACTATCTAGACCAGGTCGCGAAAGTGATAGTGAAGCCGAAGACTTTGCTCACGCTGAAAAGCTTCTTCAAGTCAAAGCCGTGCTTGAGGAGGTTTTCTTCTTTCACTTCAAGTTATTCACATATAGTCATTTTTCTTATGTTAGTCATAAATGCAATGCATCTACAGTGGATTTAGTTGTCATGCACTAACTAAAAGTTAGGAAAAAAAAACCTTTTTATTTATTTAAATTTTCACCAAAATAACAGCAGTTTGACTTCAAGTTAACTTTCAACATTTTTCTCAAAGTAAAAAAATCATTTTGATTTTAGAGATTAACTAGTTATATAATTGAAGTTGGATTATAATTCCTCAACTTGAGCTGAGGTGACAACACTGCACATGATATAATGACTGGATAGTCACTACATGCCTAAATATTTGGATCATCTTCCGTCTGAGATTCATATCATCCTTATATTCTGCTTTCAGTATTGTAATTTTTTTTTTTTTTGTGTCCAGAAAGGACATTTTAGCGGTATTTATAGGAAGGTTCAACTAAAGCCACTAAAGTGGGTTAAAGTCACAACAAGTAATGATGAAGGGGAGGAAGAACGACCTGTTGAAGCTCTGATGGTACTCAAATATGGGGGTGTTCTTACGCATGCTGGCAGAAAGCAGGTGATTATAATCAATACATCATGCATATGTTTCTGTATTTTGATTAGTCTTAGCATATATAAGGAATTCTCCAGTGATATTGTTGCTAAGAAGTACACTTACGTAAAATTGTTCCTGTTACACATGTATAAACAATTTGTTCAATCTCTTAGATTTAATTTTGTGTCTCACTTCTTTGCAGGCTGAAGAACTGGGCAGATATTTCCGAAATAATATGTATCCAGGTTATAGTCATTGATTTTTCTCATTTTAATTTAAACTGTTCTTATTCTTCTCAACTTTGCGTTAGCTAATTCAAACTGCATTGATGTATGAAGAGGCAGTTGACTCATTTCAACTGTTTTTTTAATACCTTTTTGCATACCAATTCTGTTCCTTCAAGGGTGGTGCAGAAGCCCTTATAACCTATAAGTTAAAACTAGACCATGTATTTTGGAGAACTTTTAGATGATTTGGATTCATGAGATCACCAATTGTTTGAGTTTGCTATTCATCCCTGCAGCCAGTCATGTTAGTTCCCAATGAGTATGACTTAATTATGATGATGTAGCTCATTGTAACTTCTCATGGGTGCGTATCACCTTTGATTTGTTGTCCATGGTTGGTGACCATGACATGATCCACTCCAATCAATCCTGTCACTACATATTTTCTAGTGCCATTTTCATAAACTTTTGGGTATTATTCTGTCTCAATGAATACATGTCTTTGTTTAGTTGAGAAACTTTGTACTATTGTCCTTGTGCGTGTATCTTGATGAAGTTTTATACTAGTGCAGGTGAAGGGACCGGCCTACTTCGCCTCCATAGTACATATCGTCATGATCTTAAAATTTACAGCTCTGATGAGGGTCGTGTGCAGGTATAGTCATTTTGGTGCTCGTATGGCTATATAATTGTTAGAACTATGATTAAATGATTAAATTCATCATTTCTTAACAGTTTAAACTTTTGGGAGAATTGTTAATTTATCAATAGTAAATCTATGCTTGTATTATTGTCTACTTACTTTAGTGTTTTCCTGTCCTCCCATGTTTCTCAGACTAATTTTCCAGTGTTTATGATCACTACTTTTGACTTTGGCATCATTTATAATTTACATTATTTACTTGGAATTCATTGGCAGATGTCTGCAGCTGCATTTGCCAAAGGCCTTCTTGACCTAGAAGGGGAGTTGACACCAATCCTGGTCTGTAGCCTTTTCCTAGAGAGAGTTTGACTGCTTGTGGAGGTTTAGGTTTTATGACTGACTTTGTCGCCTATTCAGGTTTCACTTGTCAGCAAGGACTCCTCTATGTTGGACGGACTAGATAATGCCAGTATTGAGATGGAAGAAGCGAAGGTTTGTTTTGCTTCTATACCTAAGTTACACTTGACTTTTTGCATATCATATTATTATCATTATTATTTCTGTGGGAAAGGATGGTCTCTTCTGCATCTACTGGTTTCATTTAGTATTTAAAGATAATTAGATTAATAAGAGAGCTCTAAATGGGCTTCTATAATCTTTATTACCTGGATAGCTGGTCTCTACAAGGTTAAATAGGCTTGTTATGATCATACACATCTCTTTCCTCAGACTGTTCTTCCAGCATAGAGTTCCTTGTTTCTCTTAGAATAGCCTCTTGATCTCTTCGCCTATTTGCCCTTTTTTGTTCCTTTGTGTTCATCATCGTGAACTCAATTGTTTTTTTAATACTCCCTCCGTCCCAAATTGTTTGGCCTAGTTAGAAAATCCCAATTTATTACGGAGGCATCATTAACTACCATATCTCTTTAAAAAAAAGTTAGAAATTTCCTAAATTACCCTTAAACAAATTTATCAAAAAATTATTTAATTTGAATAAAGATGGCATGAATAGTGGATTTCAAAATTTAGGTTTTAATTTTTTTTTTTATTAAAAAAAATGCTCCTACAAATAAATCAAGGGCTTAAAGGGAATGTTAATAAATTAATGGTGTTTGACTTTTCAAACAGGACGTAATTTTGGGACATCCCAAAATGGAATACAAGCCAAACAATTTGGGATGGAGGGAGTATTATTTTTGTCAATAAAACTACTCTTATTACCTATCCAAAAAAAAAATCTATTAACCACGAGTTGTAGATTATGAAATTTGCCATGCATTTGAGAAGCAGCATTGGTTCAGTGATTACTATTTATAGAAACACTTATTTTACTCCATTTTCAAGGGTTAGAGAATTCCATTAATGAGCTTAAGGTTACCTTCTTTGGTTCACTAATGAAAGAAGGTAGCCTCAAGCTCACTTCATTAAGCCACTGATCCTAACAGTGATTATTTTCTATTGTTGGGGTCAGGCTGAACAAACTTGGTTTTGCAAAGCCATGCTTCTGGATTTTGGCATCTTCAAAGCTTTAACCATTTTTATACTATGTTTTGAACCTATAAGTGATTTCTTCCCCCATTTTTCACATTTAATTCTTTGCAGGGTATGTTGCATGATATAATAACTTCTGTTGCAAAGACTTTGCAAAACAATGGATCAGCCGAACATCCCTGGATGGTTGATGGAGCCGGACTTCCTTCTAATGCATCTGAACTTCTTCCAAAATTGGTAATCACACGGTCTAAGTGAATTAATGCCGAAGTCCCCCTTTTTATTTTTCTCTTTTTTCGGGCTATAAGTATATTCCAAGATGAATGAAATAAAAAGATTTCATTGCAAGCACCTTTATCTGACCATGTTGAAATTATTCAGTACTCTGTAAGGGCCTGTTTGGATTGAGGGGGAAAATAGGGAGAGTGGAGGGGAGTAGAGTAGAGTTAGCTATAAATAGGCTAATTTTGAGCCAAATCTACTCTACTCTCCCTCCCTCCCCTCATTCCAAACGGACCATAACAGTTCACACTCTAACATGATTAATGGGTCCTCTATGGACTCCACATGTGGGGCCCACTTATGTTAGGGATTAGTGTATATGGAATAATCTCTATTGACAATAAGGCTCTAATGGTGAATTTTATTTTATTTATTTTATTTTTTAATTATTATTATTTTTTTTTTGCTTTTACCTTTCTTTTATGTTCATTATTTATTTTGTTTTATTAAGCTTGTTTTTCCATTATTGCATTATTTCAAGTTGCACCATCAGTTTGCTTGTTATATTATTTATTTAGTTTAATTTTCAGCATTGCATAAACTTAAGATGCAAAAGATGTCAATATGTTTGCAGCCTCTCTACTTGGAATAGGGACATTGATGAATCATAGATTTCATTTTGATTTTGACACCACTACAGATTAGAACTACTAAATCGAAAAAAATTTGCTTGTTTGTTGCGTATTTTTAATCCATGTTTCATTTGATATTGCATTGTTAGAAATGATGAAATATCTATATCCACCTTGTAATAACAAAATCAAAGTTGTCAATTCCATTCTAGCAACCATTTGGACTTGTCTATTTTAATTGTTTATTTTGGTACCGGTGTATTTTGGCATATTGTTTCGTAGTTGGTGCTAATTATATATATATATATATATATCAATTTTGTTAAAGCACACTTATAGATCAAAGCTCAAAGCCCTAAGGTTTAAGCGCTTTGGCATGCTTTTTGGCACTTTTTGAAGAAGCACAAAGCATGCCTAGGCACATTTGTTTGTTTGTTTTTTATTTTTTGGAGCTAAAAATATATGAATTGTTAAAATTAATTGCTTAATCTTGAATAAAATGATTTGGACTATTGATTTATCATACGAACTTTTTTTTTTTTTTGATAAGTAATGAAAATTTTATTTAGAGAATTATCATAAAAACATTATTCTTAAGGTTTTAGATATATGTTGATTGAACCATATACTTTATTGACCATAACTATCAAAGTGATGTATTTTTATAAAGTATGAGAGTATAAAATGTTATGTTTAAACATTCTATGACTAGATTATTATCTTGTTTTTCATTAACTGTTTTTAAATTCACTTAATAAAAACCTTATGAAATTGAAATAGCTTAAAATTTGAGCTTACAAATTTCATACAATAGTGTAAAATGTATAACTATTTTGAATTTTTATTTTTTAGCACTATATGTTATAATATTTCTATTAGAGGTTATTATATATTATCAGTGTTGGTAAATAAATACACCTAATTCTTCATCATATATAGTTAGATCATATCAAAGTATCAATTCAAAACAACATAGTACAGATTCTTAACATCACCATTAAATACAAGGTCATTACATAACAAGGAGCCCATTAATTTAGGACAAATCAATACCTTAGCGTAATTGGACCAAAATTCAAATTTCAAATTAAATATTCAAATTCAATTTTCATATTCTAAGAAGGTTTTGTTGTGTGTATATATATATATATATATATATATAAAAGAACATTTTGTTCACATATCGGCTGGAATCACCATAGCAGCCGAAATTAGCAAAATGGACTGAAATAGGTAGAATGGACCAGAATTTAGGCCAAGGTGGAGTACAGGTGATTTGTACCTACCGGTTAATTAATCAGAACAGAATTGTTTGACCGTTCTAGCCAGAACAAAATGGAATTGGTGACTTAGGATGGAATACTTTTTCTAGGATGCTGGAAGATTTACGGGTTGATTCCTATTTGAGAAACAATGTGTCTTCTGCTTGTATTTTAGAAGTCATGCAGTTACATTATGCAAAATGTACTAATCTTATATATTTCTGATGGGAATCAAGATCAATTGATTGAGAACTTGAACTAGAATTGCATTAAAATTAAGAATTAAAGCTGGAATTACAGAGAAACTGGAGAAACAAGTTTCTGTCAAGGTCTGAAACTAAATCATATTCACATCAAAAACTGATTGTACTCTTACATAGCAAGCCTATTTATAATCTTTAACTATTAGGAAATAAAGTAGCTAATAGTTACATAAATCAAAACTGTAATTAAATAGGATACATGGCAGATATGAGAAGTCAAAATTAGGGGGCTGCTGGCTGCCCTAAGAGGTCAGAAAGGGTGGCTGGCTGTTTGGCTTGTAGAGGGTGGCTGGTTGTTAGTCCTAATGGTGGGGGGGGGGGGGGGGGGGGAGGGGGTGTGGCTGGTTGTCAGTCCTAATGGTAGAGGGGGGGGGTTGGTTGGCTGGCCTAAGGGTAGAGGGTGGCTGCCTCAATTTCCCCTTATGCTTATGGTGCAGTTTATTAACTCTTGTCAACTTGCAACAAGTAATAATTTTGCATTTGCAAGGAAAATAATTTACAGCCTTTATTCATTTTGTACTTATATTTTGATTATATATCTTGCAAATAGGTGCAATTGACTAAGAAGGTCACCGAACAAGTAAGACTACTTGCCAGTGACGAAAAACGTACAGAGGAATATGAAGTGATTCCACCTTATGACCAAGCAAGGGCACTTGGTAAAACCAACATTGATGTTGATCGCATTGCTGCTGGGTTACCCTGTGGTAGCGAGGGATTCCTCTTGATGCATGCCCGTTGGAGAAAGCTTGAAACAGACTTGTATAATGAACGTAAAGAGTAAGTAATCTGACATTACTGACTTATTGTAATTGTATTTGGAGTGTAAATTCGACAAGTGATTGCTTGCACTATTTTCTTTTTGCTATGTGGTATGAATTCTGTGAATATTTTAAATTTTTTTAATTTCTTGGAAGTTGAGCTGCGTTTAAATTTTTGACGATTCAAAATCTAAAAATTATGACTAAGAGCATTTGCACTAGTCAATGTAAAATTGAAAGGAGTCAATTTTGCACATCCAACCCCCAAAACAAACCCTCATTAGTTAAGCGAAAATTGTGTAAATTCTCATTTTTACTACAATAACCATGGAATATCCATGGTCATTGTTTACATGCTAATATATATATATATATATATATATTTTTTTTTTTTTTCTTTTCTTCTTTCTCTTCGTACCAGACCTGCTTCTCCTTCGACTTCTCCTTTGTAGCAGACAGCCACCCCAACCCAACCACAAAACCACCACCTGACCTGGCCTCAGCCAACGCCTGACCCAGCCAAAAAATACCAACTCGGAAATTGGAAATCAAACCCAAAATCATTACCAGCAAAATCAAACCCAAACCAAAATCAAGCCAAACCCAAACTCGGAAATCATTACCAGAAATATCAAAACCAAAATTAACCTAAATCGAACGAATTGGAAAACCCAAAATAAAACCATCAACAGAAAACCCATAACCCAAACCCAAACCTGGTTGGCATCATGGCAGCCCAACAGTGGCAGAATGTCTGAACTCGGTGCCGTTGACGAGCTCCAACAGAGAGAGAGAGAGAGAGAGAGAGAGAGAGAGAGAGAGAGAGAGAGAGAGAGAGAGAGAGAGAGAGAGAGAGAGAGAGATTTCTTATGGTCTTTGCCGCTCTTGGTGGTGGTTGCAGTAGTGGAGGGAATTTGTGAGAGAGAAAGAGTGAGAGATGTGGAGTGGTTTGCTTTGAGTGATGGGGTTTGGGATGAGAGAGAGCTGAGAGGAGAGACCGAGAGAGAGATGTTTGAGAGAAATAAACTAGGAAAGAGAGAAATAACAGGAAAAGGAATGAAATTAATAATAAAAAAAGATTGAAAAATGATTATTTAAATAAAATACAGCGTATAATAAATAATCTGATGTGGGTGTTTTTGAAAAGTGGTTGTGTAAAATAAAAAAAAGTAGGTTCTTATGCTAAAATAGATAGAAATTTCTACCCAAGTCGATTCGAATGCTCTAACACTTTAATGAGATATTTTGGACTATTTTATATTTGGTTGAAAGAGAAATGATTGCTGAGATCAGTATTCTAATTGTTCATTATGATGGACTGATATTGTGGATTCCCTTGCAGGCGGTACGATATAACACAAATTCCTGATGTTTATGACTCGTGCAAGTAAGTCATATTTGCTTTCCCTCATTATGCTTCCCCTTGAATGTGTCCAAATGAAAAGTGCATGGCACCAATAGTACAAGAGTGATTTTTGGAAGACACAAACTGGATTTGTCAAGGCATTAAATGCTTCTCACTATTTTGTTAAAAGATGACTATCATTATGGATGAAGGGAGAATGTATTAAGTTGAACTGTTATTTTCTATATGATATATTTGTTTCTTGGTTTAGCATCTTGTTTCTTGACCTTCCAGTGATAACTTACTGGTAATTGGTGGTTTGATGAGTTCACTCCTTATGTTGGGTTTTTCCAAGGGAAAATTTTCAGTTACTAGAAGTACTTGTATAAATGGGTGAAGGGTTGTATAAAACATGGAATGTAAAAGATTACTTACATTCAGTGAGGAGATTACAGAGAAATTGGCATCAAAAGGTAAAGAATAAATGGTAGGGGATATTTCAGCTCTACGTAGTGGGTTGGATGAGTGGGAAGGGGATGATTGTTTGGGTGACTTGGAAATAGAATCGTGGTCAGAGGGGGATTTAATGTGATGTGATGTGGAGTTGCTTTGTTGGCAGGATGGTGAGGACCCTTTGTTGGTGGAACCTCTGGCTCTGTCCATTCCTGTGGAGGAAGATGAGCTTAGTGGGGGAAGCCAAGGGATGTGATACAGGGGAGACCACTCATGCATTGGACTAGGTAACAAGGAAACTAAAGGTTTTAGGAAATTTTTGGGCACCTGGAGGCCTTTGCAGCAGAGTTTACAGGTTTATTAAAACCAAGGCTACAGATGTAAAGAGGAGGCAGAGGGTGATCAGTGATGGTGCTGAAAAAATTTGTCTATGATTGAGATGAAGGGTAGCAGGGAGCTGAATTTTTTTGTTTAGTTCTCTGAATTAGGAATTTATCTCAGCTAAGCCAAGAGTGCTAGTAGGGTGAGGTCAATGATTTTGCATTAATAAATCTTAAAATCAGTTCATGGAATGTTAGAGGGTTGAGTGATAGAGATATGGACTATAGTATTTGGTCTGTTTGGAGCTCAATGGGTTATGCTGCAGGGAGTTCTGGATATGTTGGCTTCATGGCAAGGTTGGTTTGGTGACTTTGGTTGTCATCAAAACATTTTAATTAATAAAGTTTAGTTACTTATCAAAAATAATAAAAGATTACTTACCTCTAAGGTTTAGATACACGAGCTAGTCATCAGAACATTTAATTAATAAATTTTAGTTACTTATCAAAAATAAAAAAGACTACTTACCTAAGGTTAAGATACATGAGCTACTTATTCTAAAATATTGTTTCAATGAATCTTGTTATGCATGTTCCTACAAGGAAAGAGCACTATAATTGTATGATTTAATAGTGAATTAAAATTTTAGATTAGGGGAATGACATATGAGTGACAGTAAGGAGTCTACAGATTTTGCACACAATCTATGGTTGTTCGTGTTTTGCTTGTTCAGACTCTATTGCGTTATGCCTAAGAGGGTGTTTAATATGCTGGCTTGTTGGAAAGGGAGGTTTTGGCAGACATTGTAATGCTAGCTTTGGGAGTTGCTCATCAAATCGGGTGTAACTCAGACTAGTGCTTCAGCCTCTACTGATACAGTGCTACAGTCAAGTGTGGCGGGGTTTGGGTCTTCGCCTCTTGCTTGTGAGAACACCACTGTAGCTGGCGTGACCAATCAGGTGGTTCCTGGGTCTGGGTCTCTGGCGTCTCCTCCATTCACTGCTGGTGACACTGCTTTTGGGCTTCCTCAGTTGCTCTCAAGCGAGCTACCAAATCAGCCGCCACTCTACACACTTAAGGTGGGTATTAGCAATCCAATGAGTGACGCGGTAGGAATGGGGTTAGAAGAGGGGAATATTGAGGGAATTTCGGTAGTGTCATCTCTGCATGCAGAGGGTTTGGAGAATACAAAACCGACCTTCACCAAATCGCCACATGATTTTGCTGGGGATTTGAGCAAAACATGGGGTAATTCTAAAGATTGGATGCTTGAACTTCGGGATGGGAGGAAAATAGTTATTCCGCTTTCCGCATATTGCTCTCCTGAATCTGTGCCAGATCAGCCTGCATTAGAGGGTGTAGTTTATCCTGGTTTGGCTTCTCTTTTTAAGGAGGGACAAATTGTTAGTTGGGTTTCTGAGTGTGATGGTGTTGGGTGCTCAGTTGTCTCGGAGGTTGGGTCAGAGGGTGAGGTTTGGGACTCTAATGAAGGGTTGTTGGCTTGGGAACAATTAGGTGAACCGTTGGAAGTGGCACCTCTAGCGATGGATAATTCAGTGGTTACGGAGATTCCTACGGCTGAGGAAATAGGGTGTGAGGCGGATGTAGATAACACCAAGTTGTCACAATGGGTAACTAATAGAATTAAAGCTTTCCAGAAATTTGTTGGGACCTCACTTGAGGGTTTCGAAGAACAAGTTACAGGTTTGCTCTTAGCTTTAGAAGCTCAAAGAAAACAGCGAATGATTGATGTAGCATCTAAAGAGGAAGATGGGTAAGGCTGGGCACAAAGGGCATCGTGAATTGAAGAGTTTAATGAGTTCATGGGGTGATGAGAAATTCTATGATTTTCACTTTCAAAATTACAAACCAAACACAACTTTCAAATCTATGATTTTCATTTTTCCCTTTCAAAAATCATAAACTCAAACACAAACACAAACACAAACACAAACTCACACGGTTGAGGCAAACTGAACCCAGAAAAAAAAAAAAAAATGGAGAACGAGAGGCCGTGTCACGCTTGTGGCCATGGGCGAGGAAGATGAGATGAGAGGGGCAGAGGACTGTGCGACAGTGTGAGATCGGCGACGGTGAGGATGAAACGGAGTTGAGAGAGTAGAGAGCTTGGGACCGGTGACACTGACAGAGAGCTTGGAACGGCGACGAAGGCTTGGGACGGCGGCTAGAGTTGGACCGGCGGTGAGAGAGTTGGCTGATCTCGCACTGTCGGAGTGAGGGTGAGGATTGAGGGAGGGAGGGAGGCGTGGGTTTTGAGTCTTCTGACTTTGAGTTGGTGTTGAAGAATAGAAGAAATGAAGATTAGATTTAGGGTTAGATTATAAGGGTTATATATATAGGAGGGGTATTTTTGTAATATACAGTATCGGGTTTTTATCCGGGTTGGGTTTCGGGTCGGGTCTCGGATTTTTTTAATAAAACCCAGACCCGACCCGGACCCGCTTCGGGTTTTTTTTTTTTAAAAACCCATACCCGACCCTATTCTTATTCGGATCGGGTAAAATCCGACCCATTAGGGTCGGACCGAACCGGGTACCCGCGGATCGGGTAAAAATTGCCATCCCTAATGAGAATGTGGTAGAAAGGAGTAGGAGTGCTACTAGGGATCGGGTTGTTATAGTGTTTCAATGAATTTGAGAATTGTTTCATGGAATGTGGGAGGGTTGAATGAGCAGGATATGCGGCTACAGGTTAGAAACTTGATCCGAAAGTGGAAAGCAGATATTGTTTGTTTGCAAGAAACTAAGATGGAGTTAATTAATAGAAGTGTCATTTGTAGTTTTTTTTTTTTTGGGGGGGGGGGGGGGGGTTCAACATGTGGATTGGCTCTACTTAGGTTCAGTGGGTGCTTCAAGTGGGATTTTATTGATGTGGGATAACAGGGTTGTGGATAAGGTGGAGGAAGTAGTGGGTCGTTTCTCTGTCTCTTGTAAATTCAAAAATGTGGTGGATCATTGTGATTGGGCATTCACTGGTGTTTATGGGCCCAATAGTGATAGAGACAGAAGTCTCTTATGGGAGGAGTTATTTGGCTTATGCAGTTGGTGGGGTGTGCCTTGGTGTGTGGCAGGTGATTTTAATGTGGTGCAGTTTCCTTCTGAACGTTCTAGTTCTACAAATTTCACTTTAGCTATGCATCGGTTTTTAGCTTTTGTTTTCGAGCAAAGCCTTATTGATTTGCCTTTGGTTGGGGGGAATTTCACTTGGTCTAACTTTAGAGAGGTTGCTTCAAGATCTAGATTGGATAGGTTTCTGTTGTCAGTAAATTGGGAGGAGAAATTTCCGTCTATTTGTCAACGCCGACTCTCTAGATTGCTATCGGATCATTTTTCAATCCTACTTAAGGGTGTGAATCTACATGGAGGCAAAAAACCTTTTAGGTTTGAAAACAGGTGGTTAAAGGATGAGGGCTTTTTGGAAAGGGTGTGTTCTTGGTGGGAGTCCTATCATTTCCATGGATCTCCTAATTTTTATTTGGATAACAAACTGAAGATGTTGAAATTGGATTTGAAGAGATGGAATGTGGAGGAGTTAGAAAAATCAATTTTGTTGGAAGAAATCTGCTGGAGGTGGAAATCTAGGGCTCTTTTTCTTAAAGAGGGAGATAGGAACACAAAAGTTTTTCATCGTATTGCAAATTCCCATAGAAGATGCAATACTATCGATAGGCTTATGGTGGATGAAGAGTTATCTACGGATCAGGGGATCATTGAAGGGTGCATTACTCATTTCTATAGGCAGTTATACTCGGAGAATGAGATTCACAGACCTCTTTTGGATGAGGTTGTTTTTTCTAGTATTTTTGAGGAAGATGCCACTTGGTTGGACAGACCTTTTGAGGAGGATGAAGTTTTTGGAGTGGTCCAAGATTTCAATGGTGATAAAGTGCCAGGTCCGAATGGTTTTACAATGGCATTTTTTCAATCCTATTGGAGCATGGTGAAAACAGATATTATGAATGTGTTTCATACTTTTCATGCCCATGCTGTGTTTGAAAAAAGCCTTAATGCTACTTTTCTTGCTCTCATTCCTAAGAAAGCTGACGCTATGGATGTCAAAGACTTTCGGCCTATTACTTTGGTGAGAGGGTTGTACAAGATTATCGTTAAGGTGTTAGCCAATCGAATGCGAAGGGTGGTTCACGGTCTTATTTCAAAATCTCAGAATGCCTTGGTGAAAGGTCGGTAGATTTTAGATTCTGTCCTTATTGCTTCTGAGTGCTTAGACAGCCGATTGAAGGCAAGGGTCCTAGGGGTGTTGTGCAAGCCGGATATCGAGAAAGCGTACGACTTTGTGAATTAGGAGTTTCTCATGTTTTTGTTACAACAGTGTGGATTTTCAGAAAAGTGGAGAAGGTGGATCAGGTGTTGTATATCAACTGTTAAATTCTCAATTTTGATCAACGGTTGCCCTTCTAACTTTTTTGGGAGTTCTAGAGGGCTTCGGCAAGGTGATCCTATATCCCCTTTTCTTTTTGATATTGTCATGAAGGCCTTGAGCCGTATGTTGGATGCAGCTACTGCAGCAGGTCAGTTTTTGGGCTTCAAAGTTGGGAATGCAACTGGTTCCTTGATGACAGTGTCTCATTTATTGTTTGCGGATGATACACCTGTTTTCTGTGAAGCTGACAGCACTCATTTAACAGTGCTATGTGGGATTTTCTCTAGATTCGAGAGATGTCAGGGCTAAAAATTAATTTAGGAAAGTCTGAATTGGTTCCAGTTGGGGTTGTGCCTAATCTACATGAGTTAGTGGAGATTTTGGGCTGTAGGGAGTCTGCTCTTTCGCTGAAATATTTAGGGCTTCTGTTGGGTACTACTTTTAAAGATAAGACGATCTGGAATCCTATTTTGGAGAAGATGGAGTGAAGGCTAGCTGGTTGGAAGAGGTTGTATTTATCTAAGGGGGGTAAGGTTACCCTTATTAAGAGTACTCTCTCTAGCTTACCTACGTTTTTCCTTTATATTCTCCCTATTCCAATTAAGGTGGCTAAGAGGATGGAGAGTCTACAAACAGACTTTCTTTGGACTGGTATTGGGGACGATCGTAAAATTCATTTAGTAAATTGGTCTAAGGTTTGTACGCTAGTGAAGAATGGAGGGTTAGGCATTCGGTGTTTAAGAAGCTTTAATTCTGCCTTATTAGCAAAATGGTTGTGGCGGTATGGTTTGGAGAATGATGCCCTTTGGAGAAGCGTCATTGGGCGAAGTATGGGAATGAGTGGGGTGGTTGGTGCACAAAATTTGTGTCTGGAGCATATGGTGTTTGTTTGTAGAAGTTTATTAGAAGTGGTTGGTTGAATTTTTCCAAGTTCCTTTGGTACGATGTGGGTGATGGTACTCGTGTGAAGTTTTGGGATGATGTGTGGTGTAGGGATCGTCCTCTTAAGGAGGCGTTTCCAGATTTATATAATATTAGTAGGACAAGGGATGCTTCGGTTTTTGAGGTTGTGCGATACGCAAATGGGAGAATTTCTTGGGACATTTAGTTTCGTCGTTTAGCGAACAATCAAGAGTCTCAATCTTTGGATTCGTTTATGGTTTCGATCTATTCCACAAAGGTGCGGGGTGTTGGTTTTGACAAGCTTTGTTGGAAGCCAGCCAGCAGTCGAGGCTTCAAGGTGAGTGGGTATTATCATTCTCTATCCCCCTTTATTGTCATTTCCTTCCCTTGGAAAATGGTGTGGCAATCGAAGGTTCCTCCTCGGATAGCTTTCTTCTCTTGGACTGCGGCTTTAGGCAAGATTCTAACTATAGATAATCTTCGAAAGAGGCATTTTGTTGTTCTTGAGTGGTGTTTTATGTGAAAAAGGTGTGGGGAATCTGTAGATCATCTCCTACTTCACTGTCCTATAGCTTATGAGATGTGAAGTATGATCTTTTGCTTGTTTGGTATTTGTTGGGTGATGCCGTGAGGGGTAGTGGATTTGTTGGATTGGTGGTCATGCAATTTCAGGCGACATCATAATATAGTTATATGGAGGATTGTGCCACACTGTTTGATGTGGTGTATCTGGCGGGAACGGAATTCTAGAAGCTTTGAGGGTCGCGAATGGTCCATTCTTGAGTTTAAGTCTTTTTTACTCTCCTCGAATGGTGTTTTGTTTTACCATCTTTTTCTTGTATTTACCTTCCTGTGTTGCTTGATCTTTGTAAGTTGGTTTCTTGATGTTTTTGCCTCTTTCGTACATTTCCTATGTACGGGGCTGTGTTCTTTTAATAAAATTTTTATATTACTTATCAAAAAAAAAAAAGCTTTGGGGGTTGGGGGGTGAGATTTCATTATGCATCACGTGGACTATTTGGAGAAAATGCAACCATTATACTTTTGAAGGGATTGAACATTTGCCTTTGGAGTTAAAACTGTTTGTAGTACGCTCCATGTATGATTGGATGGCTGCTTTGAGTAGTCACTCCATGTAAGATTGATCTTTTTTATTTTTAGTAACATTCTTTAATCACTATATATATATATATATATATAGGGTTGGGTTTAAGTTGTACCTGATGCGATAAACAATATTACACCACCTAATAACTTGCTATTGGATTCATATTTTGAAAATCTTACCGTTGGATTACATGGTTTATATGTTCTTAACTTGCATGCCAATTTTTATGACAATCAAATATTATTTACTATTTGATCCATAATCTCATATTTTTTGCATTATTTTAAATTACAAAAACTTGAATTTAAACAATTGATTGATGACATGGTTATTGATTTCTGATCATCTTGAAATTTTGCAAGCATAGAAAATATACGAAGGTAATGTAATCCAACAGTGGATTTGTCAAAATTTGTATCTAATTAAAAAATATTGAATAGTGTAACATTATTTAAAGTTACACTAGGTGTAACTTGCACTCAATTATATATATATAGGTGACACTGGTCTAGGTTGGTCAGGTGTTTGGGGACACATCATGACATGATGAGAGATATATGCATGTTACACACTTACCTGCATCCATACCATATGTACAGAGTACAAAGCACTTATAATTTTCAGTGAGCATACAAGGGCCAAATGTTAATATTGTGGTAGAATCTGGAGAGAGTTTTCTGTGATTTTTTTCATTCTCAACAAAGGTCTTTTGTTCCCATCAAGTTCATCTATCTTATATTGCATCACAATCTTTAATAAATGTAATTGAAATTCAAGTTGATCATTTAATCTTAATTCAAAGTTTGGCATTTCACTAACAGAGAAGTTTATGTTCTTATGTCAGTTGTATACTTGTGTTCTAGCTATGATAATATATGTTATGTTTGACTTACTGCCTGACAGGTATGATCTCTTGCACAATGCACATCTTAATCTAGAAGGGTTGGATGAACTCTTCAAAGTAGCTCAGGTAATTGACAAAATCAATTTTTACATGCATACATCTTTAGAAGGGAAATGATTTTCATTTTAATATTGATGTAATAGCAAATGTTCATAACATCACTGCAGTTTGTATGTTATTTTGATATACGACTAAAGTCACCACATGAGAACTGTATACTCTATTGATATGTGATTCAGTGTGTCCAGCAAGATGTCTGTCTTTGTGTTGTAAAATTTACTTTATTATGATTTAGAAATTTAATTTCTTCTCATGTAGCAGAATTCTTTAGTCAGTCTTATATCCGGATGAACAGTTGGAGGGGGAGGAAAATGGGGTGGTTGATTTTCCACCTGGGCTCACAAATCTCATTTCCTCCAAATTGGGAGGAAAAGAAGCCAAATTAGGCCTATAGATAAAATTACAAATTTTATTCTGTATTGACTCTGTACCAGTCCAAGTCAATATCGATTAACTGCTGAATCAGACTGATTTCTTCTTACATTTGTGCCACTGTAGAGAAAGCAAAAAACTAGTTTTTGGAACACATAACAGTACCAAAAGCCATCAATCCTTCAAAGCAGCATCAAATAACACCAAAATTAAATGCAAAGTGCTTAAATTGATGAAAAGTAAATAAATAAATAAAATACATTCTAAATTATGAAGAGAGAGAGAGAGAGAGTAAATAAAAAAAATCACATAATATGCTTGGTGATAGACTTGGCTGAGAGTTTCAACATAAGCAGGTGTTGACAACTAAAATAATGGAGGTTTCCATGAGCATCTGACATTAGAAAGCTGAGCTTTTAGTTGACATGCAATCAATTAGTTTGTTCCATGGGTGTGAAAGTGAGCTGTGAAGAGAGAAAAGGAAAGGGAGGGAAGAAATAAAAGAGAAGAAGAGATTAGAATTTGTGAAAGAGAATTTCATGAGAGAGAAAGGGGAAAAGAATGAAAAGTCAAGAATGGGTAAGTTGAATTGAATAAAGGCCCAAATTTTCTTTTTTAAAAGTGAAACTTAAAAAAAAAAAAAAAAAGTATTTTCTATATATATAATAGAAAATTTACTTATCTTATGGGGCCCAAATGTAAATTTACTTCATTTTTCTTCTCAATCAAGCAAAGAAAATTTATGTTTATTTTGCATCTTTCTACTTTTCCATACTCCAGATCAAACACAAATCTTTTTTATCCTCCCAATCACAAACAGTTTGGCCCCCTCTAAAAAAAAAAAAGAAAAAAAAAAGGAATTGGCCCCATCAAAAAAAATCTTGCAAGCTAATATCTTAAAACATATACTAAGTTCAATAATATATTGAAAAAAATTTATAAACGCCACAGTCAAATTCATTATTTTGAGTTAACTAAGTCATACAGCCTTTTCTTTTCAATCCTAGAATTTCTGCTTCTTAGGACTCTGCATTACGGCCTTCAAAAGAAATTTCTCCCTTATTTCCAACAAAAAACTAGCAGTCCCAAAGTATAAATTTTGAACTTCAGTAGTTGAAAGAATAGATGGCAGAGAGAGTTCATGAACTTGCACCTATCCACTTGTTTTTTTTTTTTGATAAGTGCATTTATCAACTTTTTCTAGTATGTGTATCGAATATTGGGTAAGATCAACTGAAAGTGCTCTGTATATTTTCATTGCAGCTCCTTGCAGATGGTGTGATCCCAAATGAGTATGGAATTAATCCAGAGCAGAAGCTGAAGATTGGCTCAAAGGTAACATCATTTTTGTTCGATGCGGGATTAGTTTGGTTGTGAGAAAGACCTGTTGGAAGTCCCACGTTGAAAAATATAGTGCTGTGCTTCCTGTTTTTGACGCAGGACAACCAGAATAAAATTGAAATAATGGAAAATTAAAAGATATGACCTAGGAGTCAGCACCTAGGCCTTGCTTGGAGTCAGCACCAAGCGGGGAAACCACTAGGAGTCAGCACCTAGGATAGACCTGGAGTCAGCACCAGACCAAAGAAAGACCAAACGGCCATTGTTTTCATTCATCAAAATATCAACTGACTCCTCAAGGAGTACAATAGGTTGCTTATAAAGGATTACTAAACCCTAGTTCTAATTGGCTAGGAAACTCTAATTGCCTTATTACAAAAATACCCTTGCTGGCTAGGAAACCCTAATTGCCTTATTACAAAAATACCCTTGCCTCTAAATTAAAATACTAATACTCCAATAAACTAATAGGACCTAAAATATAAAAATACAATTGACTAGCAAACAAAAATAATACTAAATAATAATTTTCTTGCATCTCCCGCATCATTCTCTTCTGGTTGGAGAAAACTCGACCTCGAGTTTTAAAGCATTGAAGGATTAGGATGCTGACAAACAACACTTGCTTCAAGTTTGAAATCACCTTAGGGAGTATAGGGAAAAGAAAAACCTTGAATTCCACTGCATCAAACTCATTTGGAATAACAAAATCAATGTGTGGAATCAGTATAATCTCTTCTTGAACCTTATGAGCCATAGGAAGCACTTTGGTTACAACCTCTTCGACTTCACCAAGATGTAGATCTTCAAGGATTGTGGAGGGTTGATCAGAAGCACATTCAACAACTTCAACTTTCACATCATGTGCACCCTCTAACATAATACTCTCTTTAGGCACCATCTTTTCACCTTGCTGTTCTTCAATAGATTCATTTCCTTGCACGCTTGTTAAAGCAACACTTGTCGAGGCATGTACGTCTATGTCAACATTAGGATTTGGTGTTGCTGAAGGATTCTCCACGACCAAGATATCACTATCAATGTTGTCTTTTATGGGGGCAGCAATAAGTTTATTGTGATCAATTATCCTTGGTTTTCCAATTGAATCGGGTTGAGTCTTCATTTGCTTCATCTGAGCAATCCTGTTGTGAATCTCTTTCATGAGCTTTGCAGGTAATTTCTTTACTTTCCTGGTAGATAATTCCTTGGTAGAGTGTTCAAAAGTGCACCGAGGACATGAAATAGGATGAGGATGAGATTTCATCGTATTTGCTTCAACTTGAAAAGTACCACACTGAGCTTGGGGTAGATACTTAGCTCGATAGTATGGTGACAAATACTCATCACAAAGTTTTTCTTTCATATCTTCCCACACAGTAATGGCAGGTTCATAATCCATATAGCGGAAACGTTCAAGATTCTCCCAAAACCTTTGTGCTTTACCTATTAACTTCGACTTGGCATACCTAACCTTTTTGTTATCTGCAAAATTTGCTTGCTCAAAGAATCGCTCCATCCCATTCATCCAGTTGACAAAATCTCGTGGATAAGTTTCATAACCATCAAAATAAGGTGCTTCTAATATTTCCATGATTCTCTAAAATAGTGCTTCAACAAATAGCTGCTGTGATTTTCTCCTTGTCAGCAGCCAACTTACTGTACTATAGTCACGGGCTGGCAGCAACTGTGGATAACAACTTTGGGGCCTATACGTGCAATGGGCTGGCAGCAACAAGACTTTACTTCTTCTTCTTCTTCTTTTTTTTTTTTTTTTTTTTTTTTTTTTTTTTTTTTTTGTGCAAAATAATAAAATACAGTACACGGACTTAAAATTGAAGAAGCTACAGACACGGACTTTAAAAGAAAGTCAAACGAAAGACTCTAAATTGAAAGACACGGACTCAAAGTACAGACTTATGAAAAAGAAACCACAGAAACTAATGAAAGAGAGCGGAATCTCTAAATTGAAAGAAGGTTGCTCGGCGATGGGCTTGCGGGGCTAGGGGTTGACAACTGTGGCGGTGCACCGACAGGGAAGGGGGCGGCATGAGACATGACGGTGGTCTACGTGATAACGGGTTCGGCGGCTGGTGGCTGTTGGGTTTTGGGGCGGTGGGTGTTGATCTTGTGGGTTTCAGCAGCTGGTGGTTGATGGGTTTTGAGGCGGTGGGTGTTGATCTTATGGGTTTCGGCGGCTAGTGGTTGATGGGTCGCCTTTTTTTTTTTTTTTTTGGTTGTCTGTGGGTTGTGGTGGCTGGCTTCTCTGGTAGTGGAAAATATACGGTGAAAGTTTTTTTTTTTTTTTTTTTTTTTTTTTTTTTTTTTTTTTTGTGTCTGGTTCTGGATTGACTTGCGATGATGCTTCAAACGGATCGGTGTTTGCTCTGATACCAAAATTGACGCAGGACAACCAGAACAAAATTGAAATAACGAAAAATTAAAAGATATGACCTAGGAGTCAGCATCTAGGCCTTGCTTGGAGTCAGCACCAAGCGGGGAAATCACTAGGAGTCAGCACCTAGGGTAGACCTGGAGTCAGCACCAGACCAAAGAAAGACCAAACGGCTATTGTTTTTATTCATCAAAATATCAACTAACTCCTCAAGGAGTACAATAGGTTGCTTATAAAGGATTACTAAACCCTAGTTCTAATTGGCTAGGAAACCCTAATTGTCTTATTACAAAAATACCCTTGCTGGCTAGGAAACCCTAATTGCCTTATTACAAAAATACCCTTGCTTCTAAATTAAAATACTAATACTCCAATAAACTAATAGGACCTAAAACATAAAAATACAATTGACTAGCAAACATAAATAATACTAAATAATAATTTTCTTGCATCTCTCGCATCAGTTTTGTAAATACAGTTGTTGGGAGTACCACATTGGAAAAATAAAGAAGGATGTTATATTTTTTCCTCTATAAATACCATGCTTAAACAAATAGCATTAAATGTGTGTGCTAACACTTGTGTGAGCCTTAGTATATTTTGTTCAATGTTGGGCTTGTTGCTTGGTGCATTTCATCCCCCCAACCCCTTTGGTGTAAGTCTTTTTCCTTTGTTATTTATTTTCACTGGTCAAAACTAGTTCCAGTTCCCAGTTATAATGGTTGATCTTCCAGTTTTTCTGGTTTTAATATATTTTCATGAATTTTCAGTTTTAAGCTAGGACTGGACTTTTTTTTAAAATTTTATTTTTATTTTTATAATAAAGCTAGGACTGGACTGGTATAGCCTTATAGGTCCTGGCTCTCTGTTGAACCTGTGGGACCAGTGAGCCCAGTCCGGTTTATGAAACACAACCCTTGCCTAGGATACTGTATATATCGGTACTTGAAATTTTTTAAATGAAAAATGTATATGCTTGACAATTTACAATGCTATATCAGGGTGTTTTTTGTGTATCCAATATGTCAGATCTCACATACAGGCCTAGTCTCAGTTAACTGCTCTGAATGCAGCAAAAAGTTCAGATATGCTGTCCTTTGCTGCATACATTGTTTGACTTGAGATGAGATTTTAGAGGAAACAAATATGAAAGAAGGATTAAAAAAAGGAAGTAGTCTAAATTTTTGCACCAATAAAAAGATTATCTTTTTATTATTATTTTTTTTTGTGTGCAGCAGATGGGTTCATGTTTACACCTTTGAACAATTTGTTGTTCTAATATAACAGGAAACAGCCAACAAATGTAATGGGGTTAAAGGTGGAACTTGAATCCCCGAGATTTTTTGGGTTTTATTGACCCAATAACATATCTGTAACAATCCAATGAAAAGCGCTAGCCACATTTGCGTTATACCTCAAAATGACTAGTCACACTTGAAACTTCTTGTAGTTGTTAATAAAGCCCAAATCTACCCAATATATGCCCAATGTGGGACTTATCACACACCCACACAATTTACACTCTTAATCAATATCCAAATCAGATCTGGGGCATCACAATATCATTCATAGATTTTCTCTTACACAAGAAAACATTTGTTAGGACACTCTAAAGTACTTCTATGAGAGCTAGCTCAAGATCTTTGCCCTTATTACTTGAAAATTTATAGTTTTGACCTCTTACTGTTCGAAGTCTTTGTGAACATCATCTGATTGTCACGTTAATGCTTCAATGGACCATCTAATATTATCAACTAAAAATAAAAGAGCATAGGCACTAATATTATACGAAGTTTGGACCTCCACATTAACTTATGGTCCTTTTCCTTTGCATGCGTCTTGGGTTCTCCATGTGAAGTCAATATTGCTTGTTGTACAGTTATATCTGTATCCCATATATTACATTTTCTGTGGACCCACTGGCTGCAGCTTAACTTTACATTTTGGCAATTCAGATTGCTCGCCGTTTGTTGGGTAAAATTTTGATTGATCTGAGGAATACTCGTGAAGAAGCCATCAGTGTTGCTGAATTAAAGAGTAATCGAGACCAAGATTCTACATCCAAAAAAGCTGAAAAGGAAGATACTGAATATCAATCAAAGCTCTACATTAAGAATGATGACATGAGAAGAACTAGCACAAGCGATATATCACTGGATCAAGATGATGATGATGATAAGGAGACCAAATATCGTTTGGATCCAAAGTAAATTTATGACTCTGTTTTTTGTCACATGTTCTCTAAGCTCCAACTAATTATGTCAAGTTATTTCCTTATTTTCTGTCAGGTATGCCAATGTCAAGTCACCTGAACGCCATGTGCGGACACGCCTTTACTTCACATCAGTGAGTACAATTCTCTCTATTACAATAACTTGCACTAAAGAAGCTCTCTCTCTCTCTCTCCATAATTTTTACAAATTATGATTCAAACAACTACTGTTTAAATTCTTTATATCTATTTTTGGACTGAATACTTTGATTTAGGTAAGGATTGAAGAGATTTCGAATAAGATTTTATTTATTATTAGAATCTTAATTAAATGATTAAATTCACTAGCTTTAGCTTTTAGGACAATAGGAAATTTATCATGGTATCAAAGTTAAGTGTTCTAATCCTGGGACCTATGGTTTATGGCCCTACCATGCGTCCAATTGTGGAACCTGTGGGTTATGGGCCCACAACCCATTTACTTTTGGGGGAGAGTTGTAGCTAAAATTTGCTGCTAAATTTGAAATAAAAATTTTATAGTTATATGAAATTTCATTATTTGACTGTTCTAATATCTTTGGCCTTCATTCATTTGACTTGCATCAATACATTGACATGAATAGTTATTTTTCTTCCAAGGACTTTTCTTTCTTTTAAAATATATGACCCTTTTAATTATCAATAAAAACATGGAACTTAAAGTATTTAGCTTAGAATGACATTCCTTTAGTGGATTCCCTAAAATATTTCTCTTCAGGTTCTTTCCTCTTATGGTTTTATTGTAAGCTTAATGTCCTTTCTTTCATGTGGAGTAACTGGAAAATTTATTAATAATAAGCTGAATGTGTCATTCCCCAAATCGGATTGTATAAGTGTGTTGTGCAGGCTTGTACTGATGTGCAGTTTAACTTTCTCATCAGCTGATATCAAGTGTTTGCCATTTACTCTTTTTGATGACAGGAATCTCATATTCATTCTGTCATGAATGTTCTCCGTTACTGTAACCTGGATGAATCTCTTCTAGGGGAGGATAGCCTTGTTTGCCATAATGGTTTGGAGCGTCTATATAAAACAAAGGAGCTTGACTACATGAGTTATATTGTGCTGAGGATGTTTGAGAACACAGCGGTAGGTAATTTAGTGTGTTTGCTAGAATGGTCATTTCTATTTGGTTCATATAACCCTTTCTTTGCTAAAAAGTCATTTTCTTAGAGCCTGTGTAAATAGATCCTGCGTGGACTAGATGTTTGACTGATAAACTGGTGTTCCATGTTTTGATCTGGACTAGTCAGGCAATCCTTCTTGTCCATCAGTTCATGAAAGTGGTCATGTTATTAGAGCAAGTGATGACCCAACTTAAGACTATACTAAACCTAAAGGGCAACATAAACTGCAAATGAAATACTTTAGAATGATGAGATGTGCAATTTATAATTATTAGATTGTTATGTTTTATTTCTGCTTGTCAAGAATTCTTAGATTATTGATGGTGTATCATACTGAGAAATGTTTCTTGAAATTGCAATTGCAGGTTAAGTTAGAGGACCCAAAAAGGTTCCGCATAGAGATGACCTTTAGCCGTGGTGCAGATCTATCCCCTTTGGAGGTAATGCATGTTCAATTATGGTAAAGTTGTTATGAAAGGAATATCTAAAAATAGTTAATACTTAATAGTGGACCTGTCCATCCCGAGCAGGGTTGAAAATGTTGTCCTCTATTGATTGTGTTCCTTTCTTGCTGTGGAGAGAGAGAGAGAGAGGTTTGAGCTCTGGGAAATATTCTCTTAGAAGAATTAAAATGGTTTTTCTTTGAATATGCTATCCAGACAATCATATTAGTGTTTTATCAGAAAAAAGCTTGTTTAAGGTTGGATTAATATACCAACCTCCCTGACACATCCACTCAACTAATGGTTTGAGTTTCTTCTTCCTGTATTAATGGAACTTTTTTTATATGCCTGATTGGCCTTATTTCAAAACATTGTTTGATACCAGGGATATCAAAAAGCCTCAAGATGGGTTTTGTTAAGACATCAAGGTCAGTAATTAGTTATATGTGATCTTTGCTTGTTTAACAAGCTGTTTCTCTTTTGATTGGCAGAAAAATGACAGCGAGGCTGCTTCGTTGCACCAGGAGCACACACTACCAATTATGGGTCCAGAAAGGCTGCAAGAAGTAGGATCATACCTCACATTAGACAAAATGGAAGAAATGATTCATCCTTTTGCCATGCCAGCAGAAGATTTCCCTCCGCCATCGACCCCTGCAGGATTCTCTGGCTATTTCGCAAAAAGTATGCTTGAGCGCCTGGTAAATCTTTGGCCTTTCCATAAGCATGCAAATTCTAGTGGAAAGTAACGAGAATTCTCACTTTTATTTTCCTGCTTACCCCCTTTTCTACACGTTCTTTGATTGTTTCATATCATGCATCTTTGATATCTGCGGAACTTTGGTTGGTTGATCGGCTAGAGTGAGTTTTGAGCTCCTTCAGAGAAAATTTTGGGAGGCTTACAATTTTCAACAACAAAAGAATGTTGTTGGAAGAAATCATTTGGCTGAAACTGACGGACTTTCCCTACATCTTTCATTGTATTTTTCCCCTTTTTTCCATTATTGTGAATAACAGTTTTCATTAATGAATGCCTTGCTCAGCTAAGTCTTAGATTGTTTGTGTTGGGTTGGCTAATGAGATTTCCAGTGCTCCTTGAAATTAAAGACTCAATCAATGCATTTGATAATAACTAAAAGAACAAACTGACCTATTGAATAGTTAAGTCACTTCTCCTAGCACAAATTTCCCTCTTTCTTTTTATTTTTATTTTTAATTTGGGTTAATCCGACTTTATTTTTGATAAGCGCAAGTCTTCTACTTACTCGCATGATGATGTATGTAGCATCTCCATTTTATACATTATGTGGCCTTGTATAGTGATGCCTTGGAAACTTTTCTATATCTGCTTTGAGAAGGCCGAGTCAATTCCAAAGGAAGTAAACTGCGAAAAAGAGGGATTAAAGAAATGAAAATAAGCGCATAAACACAAGTTGCCAGCTGAAGTGTTCGCTTGCATGCATCACCCCTGGTGATGAAATGGCATTGTTCAGAAGCCAAGCTTTGTCCCAGATATGAATAATTCAACAGCGACGCTCAAGAATCCTGCATATCATACACGGAACTTCTTCGTCATGTTTCCTAGTTTCTGACTTAGGTATGCGTTAGGTAGGCAAGTGGTAGCTCTTCAATGTGAGCTCAAAGGTTTTGGGAAAGGGGGAAGGCTACCCTCCTTTGTGTAGCCTACTCTCGTTCAATTAATACAGAAAAAAAGATAGAATTTACTCCTAGAGATTTTTTTTTTTTAATTAGATGCAAAGCCTGGTTTTGGCCCAATTCTTCATAAACATCCCCATCATTCCTATCCCTTTCCTTCTCCTCGTTATCTATTTATCAATGGGTCATGTCATTGTCATCATTTATGCATTTTTTTAAAAATATTTTATCTTCTTTTCTTCACAACTCAATTCTTATCCCCAAACCGACTTATCAGTTGGGCCCGGGGACTCAAATCCTAGCCATTTGGGTCAATCGGCCAATATACCACGGGCTATCATCTATGTTATTGGAAGATAGAATCATGTTCTAATTTACAGGTGAGGACTGCAGTACCTAGGCTTCAAATTAATATCTGTTTAGATGGGGTATCTTCCAGGCTGTTGTAGATTTATCAAATTGTTTTGATTGGTGCAAAGGTCGATTTAGCCTTAATTGATTTTTCAGCCTCATACTTGACATAAAAAGGGACTTATCATTAAATATCCTATTTATTTGGTTCTGAATTGGAGATGGTCCATTTTATAGCGAATATTTTAAATATTTCATGGATGAATAATGAATATGTTATCAAATTATTTAATATTGATTATTATATCTTATATGGTTGGATGAGATTTTAATTGATATGATATAGGTGTAAATCTTTAGATGTGTGAAGAACTATATCTTTTCCATGAAATGAATTCTTTCAACTTCAAAGCAAGTGGGGTTTGAGACATGGGATGGTAGGCTTTATTTGATTGTATATGTATTTAAAATAATATTTGAAAACTTTACGAGATAAATAAATAGTCAAAATAATCAAAATAAAGCCAAAAGCGATATAAACTTGTAGCTCAATTAGTTGGTATCTCTTTGTCTTTTTAAGAAAGACATCTAAAGTTTAAATTCCTTCTTAACCTTTAAAAAAAAAAAAAAAAAAAAACCCACCAAATTGAACTACCAACAACATTATTTCAGAATTTTGTATAGGTTTTATTCTTGTTAAATAGTGAGTGGAAGTTTACCAAAATCTTTAGGGAAAGCACAAGCTCAATTTTGAACTTTGGTCATTCTTTATTATTTCTTTATGTTCAGTTGTTTCTTTCAGGTACCCTAGTGTCTCTTTAACCAATCAACAAAATAATTCTTTTTTTTCCTCACAATTCATTAAGTTTAGAAAGTTAACCAATCCAATTAAAAGTATAAAATAAAAAATAAAAAAGCCTTTTTTTTTTGGATGAAAAAAAAAAAAAAAAAAGCCTTGTTGATTGGATGGGAATGAATGAAGAAAAACTAAGTCATTCCATATTGAAATTTAACTCGTTGATTCTCAAAATTTGTGGTACTTTATAATTTATGTTAAAAATTAAAGCTGTGGGTCATATCAATTAAATTACTATTTTTTGTTCTTTTTTAATTTTAATGTGTGTTGCCACATCTCTATCGTCAAACATGGAGGATCTGGAGAATCGAAAGAGGGGAATCAAAATCAAGAAATTAAAATCTGTCTTGATTTGTCAAAGATGCATATCACAAAAGCTGTAACATGATAAGTTATGTAGTTCATTTCTTATTAAACAATGTAACAAAAGGCGGCAACTTCTGTTTAAATGTTCCCTATCCAAAACTCTCCTTCATGTTCATGTTTCTTGCCCATCAATCTCTCCAGCACAATATTGAAGGCAAGTTTTCTTTCAACATTCGATTGTGGGTTGCACTGGCTAGTTCAGGTGCACCACAAGGACACTAGAAACTTACCTAAAAACCACTTTTTTAGTGTGAAATATCAGTGGCATAATTTTCAAATATGCCATAATTCATCAGGTTATTTGCATTGCTGTTGCTGACTTGCTTCAATTTCTTTAACTCAATTCTTTAAGGATTAAGGACGCAAGTCACTATCTATTGTATCTCCACCTTTTATTTTTATATCGTTCCAGAATTTTTATGAAAAGAGATCGAGATGTTGGTCACCTTAATGTAGTGAGAATGCTTTACTCCTGACAAATGAAGGTGGGTGGGGAAGGCTGATTTGTTATTTCTAGGATCTCACTATTAGAGCCTTTTCTTTCTTTATATCCATCTTCTTTTCACCTTTTTGTTCTTTTTGGAATCAGTTAATCTGGCTTTGTTGGCCATTCCCTAGACCTTGTCTTGGCACTTGTCACCCACATAGAGGTAAGCTTGAGTTAACAATTATGCGCACCCAAAATTAAATAATTTTGGTTTTAGAACCTTATATACAATGTTTGGTCATTGGTGTCGGCATATGTGTTGGTACTAGTGGAATTCTCTGGCAAAATGATAGTAAGCCTATACTAAGATGAGGAAAAAAATCTGTTGGAGTAGTTTACATATTAGTGGCTAGGTGAGAGGTTAAATATCTTATAGTGGGTACTAGTTATAGAAGTGAGACTAAATTATTTTTTTAACCTTTTCCTCGAACAAATAGTTTTAGATATTGTTAAATTTTTGGCAAATCGGGTTTTTTTTATTATTTATTTTTAATCTATGATTTATTTAGTAGTGAAAACTCAATGTTAATGCTATTAACAATTTTGATAAATTATTTAAATGAGTGAACACGGTCAATTTTTTTACTTGTGAAGAAGGATCGAAGAATTAATTTTTTGAGTATAATGAGTGACCATCCAATCATATAAGGATCCAAAGTAATATAATAAGATTACAAGTGCACAAGATTTCACTACTATAGAATTTGAAAAGATGGTTGGTAGTTATTCTTATTCCCAATTTTTGGAGAAGCTAATTCTCAAATTCAAACCCACAATTCATTCCTTATCCTAAGGGCACTTGCACCAAGATCTAATATTTTTATTGTTTTTTTTACTTAATTGTTTTAAAATGGGTGTGGTTGTCCATATTATCAAAAATTGTTATAATGAGAATCAATCACTTCAAAATTAGATATAATTATATAAAGCTGCCTACCAATTACATCTTTCAATTCCCACAAAAAGTGTGCAGTACACACAGCAATTTTTTTATGCTTGTCAAGAATCACCGCAAAATAGTCATTAGACTCGCTAGTTGGTATTAAAGCGATATCAATTCCTATGTATTAGAGAAATATATCAATTTCTACCGTATATGGTATTTCTAGAATACTGATGTAGAAGCAAAAGTATGTCTATAATTAATTAGGGTGAATTTTACAAATATATCATGAGGTTTGTGATAATACCAACTAGGTCTAAAATATTCTAAAATCTACCAATTTGGTACTTAAATGATAATTTTGTCCCTGATAGCCAATCACCGTTAATTTCATTTTCTCATCTTCCTCTCTCTTTTCTGTCTTGTTCCTTTCCCCTTCTTCTTTCTCTGTTACCTGAGACCTGAGTTCTCTTTCTCAAAACTCTCTCTAACTGAACCTTAGCCCTGGTGAAACTCATGGCTTGGTCACCGGCATCAACAACACTACCATGCAAGGATCTTCCTGATTCCCACTGCAATCAATGCCGTCAACGGACTCTCTCTCTCAGATCGGAACCTACGCAGTAGAGGTGGCGGTGCTTCGATCTAGATCTTGCCTTTAATAAACTCTTGTGGCGGAGTCGTGGATCGCGGCATGGCCTATCTTGTGATATGGTGTATTTTTTCTGGTTTCTCTTATGAAGATAGTTGGGATTGTGCTAGTTTTCTGTGTTGTTTGGCTAGGATTTTTGTTGGGATTTTTAGGAGATTTCATTAGAAATTTACAAAGGTATTTGTGTGTTTTTTGGCTTGGATTTTTGCTGGTTTTTTTGGGTTTCTATTGGTTTTGAAAGATATTTTTTTTTTATAATTTTTTGTAGAGATTTTGATACTGTTTTTTATGGATTGATTTTTCTAGTACTTGAAGATTATTTGTAAAGGGTATTAAGAAAGTAACGATGATTGGCTGTTAGGGATTATAACTACTCAAATAAAATTAATTTTTGAGAAAGAGAACTCGCAGAACAGAGGGAGAATAAGGGGAAAGGAACAAGACAAAAAAGAGAGAGGAAGAAGAGTAAATAAAAGTAACGGTTTTTGGCTATTAGGGATAAAGTTGTCTAATGAGGACCAAATTGGTGGATTTTAAAATATTTTGGATCTTGTCGGTATTATCACAAACCTCATGTAAGTTTATGAAATTTATCCAATTAATTAATTCTCGGTATGGCTATGAGTTGGCTTAAAAAAAAAGACTCAACCCTTCTAAATATTTTACATACCAAACCTGATAAATATTAGAAATTTCATCCTAAATTCATCTCATTTATATTTGAAAAACACAAACCCTTCTAAACTTATTGTTTATCTAACTATAAATCAGTTCGGATCAAGTTGCGTTAACATAAAATTGAACATCTAAAATGGTATTTATCTAAATTTAACTATTAGTAAGCACTTTTATACTATATTTATAGTTAGATACTCGAAAATATCCGGATATCTAGCTTGTTTGTAAATTAAAAAATAGAGAAACAAATTAATTTTGTTATAAAAATCCTAATTTGTTTTTTTGTGTAAATAAAATTAATAATGAGGGTATTTAGTAGTTTTCAGACATGATTTGGGCGGATTTGGACAAGTGCGGAGCTTCCTTCTTCTTCTTTTTTAATATTTTTTTTCTGAGTAAATCCGAAAAATACCTAATGGATGCACTTTCAAATAATTTTAATGTCTGTAAATAGTGTTTTCCTTTTCTTTTTTTTCTTTTTTAATTATTTTGTAGATTCTTAGTACTTGACCATCAACCGACGTTTTTTGTATGTTTTTTTTTTTTTTTTTTAAATTAATTTGCTTCCTCAATTATATGTTGCCTTGTCTTTTATTGCTTCCTTCCCCGTGATGTAAAACAAATATGTATGATTTAGTGCAAGCCACGTATATTAGTCCACAATTTAGTGGGGGACCTATGGCTATTAACTTAGGATAGGAGTATTAGCACAAATGGCATTTAGCGATTTCAGCCTTTTCTGGTGGGGGTTTATTACAAAATGAGGTTTCTGATACTACTTCACTGTGCATACTTATTACTTTGTTTTTAGTATTCTCTCAAAAAAAAAAAAAAAAAACTTTGTTTTTAGTGAATTTATGTTTTACTTTCAGTACCCATAAAATAAACATAGAAAATTTAATTTATATATAGTTTATTAGCCAGTTTAGTTTTATTATTACTGTAGGGACACAAAATCTTCAGCGGCCCATCAACGTTGTTGGGCTCGCGCAAGGAAAATCCCTCACAATGATATTTGTAGAGAGTGGGCTTAACAAAAGGCCAGCGTTGGGTCGCGGGGCGGCATCTCGGGCCGGACTACAGGCATACCGACATGAGGAAGAGCTTCGGGCTGGATATTCAGGCCCTTCAATCTTGTATCTAGGAGGATTTGGCTCCTCGGATATGATCCGAGGCGTGAGGGCGCTGTTCCCGGTCACCCATCGGTGGGATTTTAGGTGATGTCCGGCGTGTCTTATCCAGACCCTCACTTTCATCAAGTCTTTCTCCAGAAGCCAGATGGGAGTCCCCTCTTTTTTGTCACATAACATTCTCTTTTATACTAGCCTACGTTAGTTGTCCTTCGTCCACGTGTAGGGTCGATCTTTCCGGGACAGATATCCGTCCCATCAGTCTAGTCCCAAATTTGCTGTAGATGATCCATAAAGCCTAAAATCCCGGCTCTGTTAGGGGCAGTGTTATGTCAAGGAAGGGTATTAAGGACTATTTCCATGAGATATTTTCTGACCTCTCAAGCTCGCCTGTATCCCATTTTCATCAGTGGGGTTCTGGGCTTTCCGAGGACGGAGTGGTCCTCGGACGTGTCTTTGAGCCATATCGAGCTCACTACTTTCGGGCTTGGGACCTGGCCTCCTTTAGTTTGGGGGCCTGTGGATTCCCTATAAGTGAGCGAGCCGGGCCCGTAGATTCTTGGGCCCCCACAATAGCCCCTCGAAACCCTGCTGTCCAACGTCCTGGTTGGAGAGGTGGGTTTCGGTAATTCCGAGCCTGAACTGCGGCTCATTTAATTTCGGCCCTTGATCAACGTTGGTGACTCTTCACCTCCCCGAGGAATGCGCCGGTCTACGAGTCATTTTTCCTAGATTTACGTACGCTGCCGTTATGCCGCGTGGTTATCCGCAACGTGCCTTTAATCCCTTGCCATTTACGAGACCTTTCAGATGTAACGGTTACTGATGGTGTGGGAGAACGAAGCGACGCGTCGTACTCTGGATTTCCTTGAGGGTCCAAATGTGTCACATACCCTCTTCTTCGTCCTCTATATAAAGAGAGAAAACAGGGGGTGACCTTTTCATATCAGAATCCCTCACGTTCTTCCCAGAGTCCATTTTCTCCTTCCGGTTGCTCCCTCTTCTATAATACTTATTTCTCAGTAATCCACCATGAACAAATCCCTCTTTTCCCAGAAACGCCATATCCCAACAAAACTCGAGATGGCTCGGTCTGGGCAAGGATGGCGGAGGCTTAAGACTGGCTTCCCTATTCTTTTAGCCAAAATCCGAAGCAGGGACTCGTCACACCCCAGTTCTGGTGTGACTGAGTCGAAAACTTCCCTTGTCATCTCCATCTGCTCTCTCACGAGCATACCTAATAAGGCTCCCCTTCTCCCTCTTTTGCTCCTTTTATTTTCTTTTCATTGCTTCACTCTTCTTCTCCTCCTTCCCGCTCATATCCTCCATTTTCTTTTGCCCTTGCATTCTTCAGTAACAAGAGCTTGCTGAAGTGCTTCCATGTGTTCCAATTCTTCTTCCTTCTCCTTCATTATTTTTGTATAAGGATCTTCCCCTGATAGGAGCAGTACCGAGGCATAGATTTCAGAAAGACTTTGAAGACGAATGCAGAAGGCACCTGATGGTTTATTTACTTGTATTACGGATATTGTTATTGTTTTAGCAGTTCATTTTTTGTATAGGCTTGTTTAAGCCCTTCCTTGTATGTTGTAACCATTTGTTATATTAATAAAAGTTATTGTTATTCTACTTCTTGTGTCTTGTTTATATATTTTAATAAGCATAAAAGCGCTGCTCGGCATAATAGTATAGCATTTGAATCAATAATGACTAAGACCAAAGTAATCCTTAATAAAAAGATGCCACGATAACTTTAAAGAGATTACTATTCAACATAACAATCCGACCAGTGAAGAATGAGACTTATCTTAAAGTTAGCCGTGATGTGTGTTGAATGCTCGATAAGGTGTAGGAAGTACTTGTCCGAGGACATATTACCCCCCGGGTGAATGGCCTCCTTAGGTTGACGATCATTAGGTTATTCCGCCATCTCCATGATACGCGAGCCTTAACCTTTTCCAGTATTTAAACCGAGAAATTTCTTCATTCGGGCAGTTGATTTCCCAAGAAGCCTGAGTCCGAGGACTTTGCAAAATCTGGGTTCTGTTCAAGACTTATGCGTTTTGTCTTATGTACTTGACTTTTCTCTTAGGCTTGAATCCGAGACTTGTGTCCGTATTGGTACTTGGTTTTCCCTTTTTAACTTGAGTCCGAGGACCATGCAAGCCTTAGGTTCAGTTCGAGACTTGTGTCTACGTCAGTACTTGGTTTTCCCTTTTAGCTTGAGTCCGAGGACCATGCAAGCCTCAGGTTCTGTCCAAGATCAATGTCCGCATCAGTGCTTGGTTTTCCCTTTTAGCTTGAGTCCGAGGACCATGCAAGCCTTAGGTTCTGTCCGAGACCAATGTCTGCATCAGTACTTGGTTTTCCCTTTTAGCTTGAGTCCGGGGACCATGCAAGCCTTAGGTTCTGTCCGAGACCAATGTCTGCATCAGTACTTGGTTTTCCCTTTTAGCTTGAGTCCGAGGACCATGCAAGCCTTAGGTTCTGTCCGAGACCAATGTCTGCATCAGTACTTGGTTTTCCCTTTTAGCTTGAGTCCGAGGACCATGCAAGCCTTAGGTTCTGTCCAAGACTTTGAGTTCAGATCTTCCCTTTCATTGAGCATTTCCCGAGGTGCCAAACAGGGTGTCCCTAGGCCTTCACGCCAAGAACCCGCGGATCAAGATACATTTCTGCAAACTCTGGCCACGCAGTACTTCTCTGACGCCCCAGGGATCGAGGCGCGCCTTCACGAGGCTTCTTGAGTCTCTAGACTGCAGTTGACGTTGGAAGTTGAGCCAAAGCCACTTTGTCTGTAGTGTTCCTTGGGACACCGCGTGAGTTGACTGCCATCATCTTGTCTTTTCAAATAAATAGGAGGGAGAGAGGGTTGCTTTATATATACACCCATCCTTTTATTTTTCTCTCGTATCACGCTCCCCATATCAGTAGCTCTCCTTTCTTGGCATAACATGTGGAAAGCGAGGGTTGGGAAGAAAGAACCTTTTCCGCCGCAGAAGCGCCGTGTCCTCATGAGGCTTATAACAGTAAGGTATGGGCACAGGAAGCACAAGTTCAGAAGAGTACTCCATCTCCACCGAGGGGGAACGGCGTCTCTCCCTCTTTTAGTCAAAATCCGAAGCAGGCTCTGTTCATGCCAGCACTTTGGTATGTCAGAAGAAAGATTCTCCGCCATCAGCGCCTCTGCTTAGCAGCAGGCGAATATTTAGAGAAAGCCCCTCAGTTTCCCACTCCCTGCATCTTTCCTTCAACGGTGCCAGGCTCAAGTTGGGTTTCTTTGGCTGCCTGAGTTATGGGCATGTAGGAGCGCGGGGGAAGAATAAGGTCTCGGAGCTGTAGCCAACCTTTCCTCCGACATACCTCCTCGGCTTTCTCCAGCTTTCTTGTATTTTTCTTTTTCTTGCTTCTGTAGTAAGCTTTGACGTAGGCTGATTCCAGCTTTTCATTGTACTCTGTACTATTTCTTCGTTGTAATAAAAATGGAAATTGACTTACATGTTTTAAGCGTTGATCTATTGGGCAATACCACTTTGTGAACGAATGTGCTCTATGTATGCGTTGTTTTGAAAATATTTGTAACAAAGCTATTTTGAAGTATAATCTAACCAACTCTCATCTACCAGTACTATCAGGTATTACATCGATAATTTGTAATAAATCGAACTTAGGAAACTGACCGAGATATCAGTTGTGTATTCTGTGATGAGCGCATGAATATCGTCCAAGGCTGATGATTTCTAAGCAATCCATCTGAGCAATTGACTGGGACATAGGGGACTCCGATGACGCTTTCTTGTATTCGGTTTCCCCATAGGCTTCGGTCCGAGGACCATGCAAGGCCTTGGTTCTGTCCATTACTTATAAGAGTTCTTCGTTGTACTTGGTTTCCCCACAGGCTTGGGTCCGAGGACCATGCAAGGCCTTGGTTCTGTCCATTACTTATAAGATGTCCTCTTTGTACTTGGTTTCCCCACAGGCTTGGGTCCGAGGACCATGCAAGGCCTTGGTTCTGTCCATTACTTATAAGAGTTCTTCGTTGTACTTGGTTTCCCCACAGGCTTGGGTCCGAGGACCATGCAAGGCCTTGGTTCTGTCCATTACTTATAAGATGTCCTCTTTGTACTTGGTTTCCCCACAGGCTTGGGTCCGAGGACCATGCAAGGCCTTGGTTCTGTCCATTACTTATAAGAGTTCTTCGTTGTACTTGGTTTCCCCCACAGGCTTGGGTCCGAGGACCATGCAAGGCCTTGGTTCTGTCCATTACTTATAAGATGTCCTCTTTGTACTTGGTTTCCCCACAGGCTTGGGTCCGAGGACCATGCAAGGCCTTGGTTCTGTCCATTACTTATAAGAGTTCTTCGTTGTACTTGGTTTCCCCACAGGCTTGGGTCCGAGGACCATGCAAGGCCTTGGTTCTGTCCATTACTTATAAGATGTCCTCTTTGTACTTGGTTTCCCCACAGGCTTGGGTCCGAGGACCATGCAAGGCCTTGGTTCTGTCCATTACTTATAAGAGTTCTTCGTTGTACTTGGTTTCCCCATAGGCTTGGGTCCGAGGACCATGCAAGGCCTTGGTTCTGTCCATTACTTATAAGATGTCCTCTTTGTACTTGGTTTCCCCACAGGCTTGGGTCCGAGGACCATGCAAGGCCTTGGTTCTGTCCATTACTTATAAGAGTTCTTCGTTGTACTTGGTTTCCCCACAGGCTTGGGTCCGAGGACCATGCAAGGCCTTGGTTCTGTCCATTACTTATAAGATGTCCTCTTTGTACTTGGTTTCCCCACAGGCTTGGGTCCGAGGACCATGCAAGGCCTTGGTTCTGTCCATTACTTATAAGAGTTCTTCGTTGTACTTGGTTTCCCCACAGGCTTGGGTCCGAGGACCATGCAAGGCCTTGGTTCTGTCCATTACTTATAAGATGTCCTCTTTGTACTTGGTTTCCCCACAGGCTTGGGTCCGAGGACCATGCAAGGCCTTGGTTCTGTCCATTACTTATAAGAGTTCTTCGTTGTACTTGGTTTCCCCACAGGCTTGGGTCCGAGGACCATGCAAGGCCTTGGTTCTGTCCATTACTTATAAGATGTCCTCTTTGTACTTGGTTTCCCCACAGGCTTGGGTCCGAGGACCATGCAAGGCCTTGGTTCTGTCCATTACTTATAAGAGTTCTTCGTTGTACTTGGTTTCCCCACAGGCTTGGGTCCGAGGACCATGCAAGGCCTTGGTTCTGTCCATTACTTATAAGAGTTCTTCGTTGTTGATAGTCTTTTCTCTATACTGACTTATTCCTTGAAGGTCAGCCCCTAGACCAGAGAGGGAAGAGTTGGCTCGAGGCCGCAAGCCCCTAGAGCTGTCCACTCCGTTGGCAGTGCACGGCGCAGCTCCTAGCGGTGGCTCATGGCGGAGTAACAACCGTACGTCGCCGGGAATGGGAAAAACCCGTGAGCCTCTGTTTGCTGGAGAGCTGACTCGTGCGCCACCCGTGCCAACGCGCAAGCCCTTTCCCACAGACGGCGCCAATTGTAGGGACACAAAATCTTCAGCGGCCCATCAACGTTGTTGGGCTCGCGCAAGGAAAATCCCTCACAATGATATTTGTAGAGAGTGGGCTTAACAAAAGGCCAGCGTTGGGTCGCGGGGCGGCATCTCGGGCCGGACTACAGGCATACCGACATGAGGAAGAGCTTCGGGCTGGATATTCAGGCCCTTCAATCTTGTATCTAGGAGGATTTGGCTCCTCGGATATGATCCGAGGCGTGAGGGCGCTGTTCCCGGTCACCCATCGGTGGGATTTTAGGTGATGTCCGGCGTGTCTTATCCAGACCCTCACTTTCATCAAGTCTTTCTCCAGAAGCCAGATGGGAGTCCCCTCTTTTTTGTCACATAACATTCTCTTTTATACTAGCCTACGTTAGTTGTCCTTCGTCCACGTGTAGGGTCGATCTTTCCGGGACAGATATCCGTCCCATCAGTCTAGTCCCAAATTTGCTGTAGATGATCCATAAAGCCTAAAATCCCGGCTCTGTTAGGGGCAGTGTTATGTCAAGGAAGGGTATTAAGGACTATTTCCATGAGATATTTTCTGACCTCTCAAGCTCGCCTGTATCCCATTTTCATCAGTGGGGTTCTGGGCTTTCCGAGGACGGAGTGGTCCTCGGACGTGTCTTTGAGCCATATCGAGCTCACTACTTTCGGGCTTGGGACCTGGCCTCCTTTAGTTTGGGGGCCTGTGGATTCCCTATAAGTGAGCGAGCCGGGCCCGTAGATTCTTGGGCCCCCACAATTACTATATATATAATTTTTAAAAATATAAATCTATAATTATTATATTATAGTTAAACAATTGAATTCATCATTTCTTAACAAAACAGTATAAACAAACCTGTACATTTTTTGGCAAAACATGCCGAAATAGATAGCTTTGGTAATTATGTAACTTCGATAGAGGAAAATCCAATCCTGATTAAGTCAGTTATTACTTATGATGTAATGAATTTATTTTCTTCTTAATAAAGTTACAAGATTTTCATCCAAAAAAAAAAAAAAAAACAAACAAACAAACAAAACAGTATAAACATTTTGGAGAATCAATATTTTTTTTTGTTCTTTTTCTTCTCTACCTCTCAATTAAAAAAAAAAATTTAAAATTATTGCAAGTGTTAGGCATCATTGTATTTTTATTCTGCAAATCAACACCCAATAAAATTAAATTGTACTCCCTCTATCCTAATTTGTTTGTCCTGTTTGAAAAGTCAATTTTTTTAATGGAATATTATTTATTATCTTGCCCGTCTTATAAAAATATATAAGTTTACAAAATTACCCTTAAATAAATTTATCAATTTTTTTAAAAAGAGTTATTCTTAATAAGACAACTAAAAACGTGCCCCAATGATAGGTATTGTAGTGTGATAAGTAGTGTGACACTGTGGACTTATTTGCAAATATTTGTAAAGGGGATATTTATAGATATTTGTAAATAGGCATTGTGGCAATTGTAGGCTTGATATTTGTAGATATTTGTAAGTAGGTGTAAGAGTCCACAGGTGGTGTGTATATTGCTGAAATGGTGTGTGTGTGTGGGTGTGATAGCTATGTGTGTAAGGGTGTGCAAGGTAGTGTGCGTGTGTTTTGCACAAGTGGTGCATATGTTGCTACGGAGAGGTGCGTGTGTGCCTGCATGGGGTGCGCTTGAGGGTGACATGACTGGACTGTACTGCAGAATGGATTGTACTGCTATTGTGGGTTGTTAGTTGGTTAGGCCAGGGTGTCAAGTAAGTGGTTAGTTGGTTACTTAGGAGTGCTTATAAGGAGAATGTAAGGATTGTAAAGCTCATGCAGATAAGAATTCCATTGTTTCTTCCTTATTCTTTCTCTCTACCTTGTTCCTTGTTCCAAATATCAATTCTTCTTCCCTTTCTTCCACTGAACTAGAATCTTATCACCCAATTAGATTGATATTTTAAAATATTTGTTAGTTTTATTTTCAAATAGTTTTGAAAATAAAGTAGGGGTAAGATAGGAACATTAGTAAATTAATGACTTTTATTTTTAGAAACATGACAATATTTTGGAACATTCCAAAATGGAATAGAGGACAAACAAATTAGGATGGAGGGAATATTAAATATGTGGGGTACAATAATTTAAATAAGGTAATTGCACCATGTGTCATACCCATGACCGAGGGGGCCATTATCGTACCGAGGAGGTCACACCCTTGGACAGTAAGGCCAAGTCAGTGGCACGTTACCAGAGGAGGTCATACTGTAGAGAAAGAGTTTCGAAGAAGGGATTAGCCTTGACATGACTGAAGGGATGGTAGCTGCTACCACATTTAATTCATCCCACCAAACCTCCTGGTTGCATTTATGTGGAGAAGACTTTGAACAGTGTTGTCTTGGTTGTCACAACTCACAAGGGGTTTAGAAATGTGTCTGATGGGACAAGCACTCAAGTAGTGGCCTGGACGGTCAACAAATAGAGGGCTAAGATCATCTAGAGGGAGCTATATAATGTAAGAGACCCTCCAGGGAGAGGGGATAATGAAATCTGTAGAGAAAACACTATAACAACAAGAACTAAAATTGCATCCCAGTTTAAAAGAAATATACAAAAGGCCCACTCTTTTCGGATTTTGCCGAGGAAGGTTTTCTTTGCACAGAGCTTGTTTTTCTTTTCTTTCTTATTATCTTTGATTCACTGTGCGTGCTGTTTGATCCATTGAAGTCTAGATTTTAAGCTCACTCTTTACAAATTTATTGTATTGGGCTCTTTGGGCCTTAATTTATTCATCTTTTGGGCGTAGGAACCAAAACCCGCCCTTACAAAATATATACCAGCTAGCAACCAATAAAAATAATTTTTATTATTATTTAGACATCACCTTTAAAGATTTGTCCAGTCTTTGTTGATGTAAAAACTTAACTTTATCTAAAAGTAACACCATATCTTTGATTATTCAGCAAAAAAAAAAAAACAACATATCTTTGATTCTTTGTATGTTTTACGTTGATGTGCTCCCTATTTTAATTATTATCTTTACTGTGAGTAAGTTTTTGGATCTAATGAAAAGACATACAACAGAACTCAGGATTCAGACAAACTATATATATTGGTATTAGTTTGGTCACCAGTGTCTGCGTGTAGAAATTAAGCGTTTTTTATTTAATTTATTAACAACGTGATGTGTGATCCTCAATCTTGGTAAAACTATTACAAAAACAATAAGCAATTGGCATATGGCAATGAATCAAGAAAATATTGTAATTAAAAAAAAGTTAAATTCTTGTAAAATTTTTTAATTATAAACTACATATAAATTTTTACGTATTTTCAATTCAGTCCTTGGAGTTTCAACTCTTTTTATTATTTCAATATTTTAACTTTATTTTATTTTCAATGTAGTCATTCTGTTCAATATGTATCGTTAATTCCACCAAAACAAAATCTTTCTAAAAAGTAAATAATAATAATAATAACTATCAATGAGATTGGATGGAACTAGACGTAAGGACTAAATTAAAAACATATTAAATTAAAATGACTAAAATGCTTATATGGCCTTGCAAGTTATGTGATCGGTGTTAAGGAAACGTTTATGTTAATTATTTTTATTATTCATTGATTTATTTTATTTTTGTATTGTTCTTTTACCTTTTTGGAATTCAAGTGGTTTGGAGTGTAAAAATGGAAGGGCAAATTAAATTTTGTCACCCTAATTTTTTATCTTGATTACACTTAACTAACTCCCTAAACTATCAAAACACACGATGGACCCCCCCAATTTATAATTTTGTTTCAATGTCTCATTGCCATCTCTTTTGATGTTAAGTATGATGAAATTTAGTATTGAAAGACTAATTGATCATTCTCTCTAAAACATATATGACAATGGGGTAAATTGGTATTTTAATGAATTCCGTCCAACGCAACACCTAAACAAATGGCAGAGAATTAAGTGTAATATATTTTTAAATTGGGATCAATCATGCGTTTTGATGATTCAGGGGGCTAAGTGTAATTAGAATGATAGTTTAATTAGTATGTAAAAGTGTAATTCGCCTAAAAAGAAAAACATGAAAGATTTGCACAAAAAGTTGCACCCTAATTAAGCCCCTAACACTAACCCTTAATATTGATTTTATGAAAGTACAAGTATAATAAGGTACAAAGGTATTCGGTGCATTCTATCCACACACACACACACACACACACACACACACACACACACACACACACACACACAAAAGGGGTATTCGGTGGATTTTTCTAACCTTTTATAAATTTTAAAAAAAAAATTATTCGGCAGAAAAAGGGGGTATATTGATTTTAATAAAAGTATATGTGGGGTCCAATAGTTTATAGGTCCGGCCCACGCGCTTATGGAAAGCCCACCGGACCTAAACTGAAGGAGGCCAGGGCCCAAGCTCGAAACTAGGAAAAGTAAAAAATGGCCCGAAGACACAGCCGAGGACGGTTTCGTCCTCGGCAGGTCCAAAACCTCAGGGATAGGAATGGAACACGAGTAAGCTAGAAAGATCAGAAAATATCTTGGGGAAGTTGTCTTTAATACCCTTCCCTGACATGACACTGCCCCTAACAGAGCCGGGATCTTAGGCTTTATGGATCATCTCCAGCAATTTTGGGATTAGACTGATGGGACAGATATCTGCCCCGGAAAGATCGACCCTACACGTGGACGAAGGACAACGAACGTAGGCTAGTATAAAAGAGAATGTTATGTGACCAAAGGAGGGGGCTCCCATCGAGCTTCTGGAGAAAGACTTGATGAAAGAGAATGCCTGGATAATATACGCCGGACACCACCTAAAAGCCCACCGACGGGTAACCGGAGACAGCACCATCTCTCCTCGGACATGATCCGAGGAGCCAAATCCTCCTGGATACAAGATTGAAGGGCCTGAATACCCAGCCCAAAGCTCATTCTCGTATTGGTTCACCTACAGTCCGGCCCGAAATGTCGCCCTGTGATCCAACGCTGGCCTTTCAAACCCACTCTCTACAAATAGTATTGTGAGGGACTTTCCGTATGCGAGCCCGACATCGTTGTTGGGCCGCCTGAGATTTTTGTGCCCTTACAATTGGCGCCGTCTGTGGGAAGGCTTGCGCGTTGGCGTAGGAGGTGTTTGAGTCAACTCTCTAGCCAGCTGAGGTTTGTGGGATTCCCTCCATCTCCGGCGATATGCCGTCGTTGCTCCGACCCGAATTTTTGCTAGGGGCTACGCCCTGCAGTGTCAACAGCGCGGACAGCTCTAGGGGCTTCCGGCTTCAGGCCAAATCCCCCCCGCCATGGTCTAGGGGCTGATCTCCAACAAGTTTTGGACATAACCAAGGCCTTGCATGGTCCTCGGACCCAAGCCTATGGGGAAACCAAGTACAAAAAAGAGATCTTACAAGTAATGGACAGAACCAAGGCCTTGCATGGTCCTCGGACCCAAGCCTATGGGGAAACCAAGTACAAAAAAGAGATCTTACAAGTAATGGACAGAACCAAGGCCTTGCATGGTCCTCGGACCCAAGCCTATGGGGAAACCAAGTACAAAAAAGAGATCTTACAAGTAATGGACAGAACCAAGGCCTTGCATGGTCCTCGGACCCAAGCCTATGGGGAAACCAAGTACAAAAAAGACATCTTACAAGTAATGGACAGAACCAAGGCCTTGCATGGTCCTCGGACCCAAGCCTATGGGGAAACCAAGTACAAAAAAAGACATCTTACAAGTAATGGACAGAACCAAGGCCTTGCATGGTCCTCGGACCCAAGCCTATGGGAAAACCAAGTACAAAAAAGACATCTTACAAGTAATGGACAGAACCAAGGCCTTGCATGGTCCTCGGACCCAAGCCTATGGGGAAACCAAGTACAAAAAAGAGATCTTACAAGTAATGGACAGAACCAAGGCCTTGCACGGTCCTCGGACCCAAGCCTATGGGGAAACCAAGTACAAAAAAGAAATCTTACAAGTAATGGACAGAACCAAGGCCTTGCACGGTCCTCGGACCCAAGCCTATGGGGAAACCAAGTACAAAAAAGAAATCTTACAAGTAATGGACAGAACCAAGGCCTTGCGCGGTCCTCGGACCCAAGCCTATGGGGAAACCAAGTACAAAAAAGAGATCTTAAAAGTAATGGACAGAACCAAGGCATTGCATGGTCCTCGGACTCAAGCCTATGGGGAAACCAAATACAAAAAAGCATCATCGGAGTCCCCTATATCCCAGTCGATTGCTCAGATGGATTGCTTAGAAATCATCAACCTTGGACGATATTCACGCGCTTATCACAGAATATCCAACTGATATCTCGAAACGTACACATAAGGCACACCCATTCAAGAAACAGTGTTGTCAAAGAAACAGTGCTCAAAACAAATAAAGAAATTTCCATTCTTATTACGAAGAAGAAATAGTACAGCGTACAATGAAAAGCTGGAATCAGCCTACGTCAAAGCTTACTACGTAAGCAAGAAAAAGAAAAATACAAGAAAGCTGGAGAAAGCCGAGAAGGTATGTCGGAGGAAAGGTTGGCTACAGCTCCGAGACCTTGTTCTTCCCCCGCACCCTTACATGCCCATAACTCAGGCAGCCAAAGAGACCCAACTTGAACCTGACACCGTTGAAGAAAAGGTGCAGGGAGTTGGAGGTGGTGGGCATTTCTCTAAATATACGCCTGCCGCAAAGCAGAGGCGCTGATGGAGGAAAATCTCTCTTCTGCCATACCAAAGTGCTGGCATGAACAGAGCCTGCTTCGGATTTTGACTAAAAGAGGGAGAGACGCCGTTCCCCCTCGGTGGAGATGGAGTACTCTCCTGAACTTGTGCTTCCTGTGCCCATACCTTACTGTTATAAGCCTTATGAAGACACGGCGCTTCCGCGGCGGAGACAGTTCTTTCTTCCCAGCCCTCACTTTCAACATGTTATGCCAAGAAAGGAGAACTCCGGATGTGGAAGCTGTGATGCGGGAGAAAATCTGAAGGATTTGTGCATATATAAAGCAACTTTCTCTCCCTCCCATTTATTGGAAAAGACAAGGTGATGGCAGTCAACTCACGTGGCGTCCCAAGAAACGCTACAGACAAAACAGTCCTGGCTCAACTTCCAACATCAACTGCAACCACAAGATTAAAGAGCCTCGTAAAGGCGCACCTCGGTCACCGTGACATCAGAGAGTACCACGTGGCCAGAAGTTGCAGAAATATCTCTTAATTCATGGGCTAGGTGGATTCGTGGCCCCGGGCCCGCTTTGCGTAAGGGCCCAGGTACTGTGGCCCACGCCGAGCAATGGCCATGGCCGAGGACAACCCCTGTTTGGCACCTCGGGAAATGCTCAAAGAAAGGGAAAGTCTGAACTCAAAGTCTTGGACAGCACCTAAGGCTTGCATGATCCTCGGACTCAAGCTAAAAGGGAAAACCAAGTACTGATGCAGACATTGGTCTTGGACAGAACCTAAGGCTTGCATGATCCTCGGACTCAAGCTAAAAGGGAAAACCAAGTACTGATGCAAACATTGGTCTCGGACAGAACCTAAGGCTTGCATGATCCTCGGACTCAAGCTAAAAGGGAAAACCAAGTACTGATGCAGACATTGGTCTTGGACAGAACCTAAGGCTTGCATGATCCTCGGACTCAGGCTAAAAGGGAAACCAAGTACCGATAAAGACACAAGTCTCGGACTCAAGCTTAAGGGAAGAACCAAGTACATAAGATAAAACGTATAAGTCCTGAACAAAACCCAGGTTTTGCAAAGTCCTCGGACTCAGGCTTCTTGGGAAATCAACTGCCCGAATGAAGAAATTTTTCGGCTTAAATACTGGAAAAGGCTAAGGCTCGCATATCATGGAGATGGCAGAACAACCTAATGATCGTCAACCTAAGGAGGCCATTCATCCGGTGGGTAACATGCCCTCGGATAACTACTTCTTACACCTTATCGAGCATTTAATACCCATCACGGCTAATTTTAAGATAAGTCTCCTTCCTTACTGGTCGGACTGTTATATTGAATAATAATTTTGTTAAAGTTATCGTGGCATCTTTTTATCAACGATTACTTTGGCCTTAGTTATTATTGATTCAAATGCTATATTATTATGTCGAGCAGCGCTTTCACATTTGTTAAAATATATAAACAAGACATACGAAATAGAGTAACAATAACTTTTATTAATATGAAAAATTGTTACAACGTACAAGGAAGGGCTTAAACAAGCCTATACAAAAAATGAACTGCTAAGACAGTAACAACATCCGTAATACAAATAAGTGAACCATCAAGTGTCTTCTGAATTCGCCTTCAAAGTCTTTCTGAAATCTATGCCTCAGTACTGCTCATATCAGGAGAAGATCCTTATACAAAAATAATGAAGGAGAAGGAAGAAGAATTGGAAGACATGGAAGCACTTCAGCAAGCTCTTGTCACTGAAGAATGCAAGGGAAAAAGAAGATGGAGGACATGAGCGGGAAGGAGGAGAAGAAGAGGGAAGCAATGAAAAGAAAGTAAAAGGAGCAAAAGAGGGAGAGGGGGAGCCTTATTAGGTATGCTCATGAGAGAGCAGATGGAGATGACAAGGGAGATTTTCGACTCAGTCACACCAGAAATGGGGTGTGACGAGTCCCTGCTTCGGATTTTGGCTAAAAGAATGGGGAGGCAAATCTTAAGCCTCCGCCATCCTTGCCCCGACCGAGCCATCTCGAGTTTTGTTAGGACATGGCGTTCCTGGGAAAGGAAGGATTTGTTCATGGAGGATTACTATGAGATAAATATTATTGAACAGGGAGTAACCGGATGGGGGAAGTGGATTCTGGGAAGAACGTGAGGGATTCGGATATGAAAAGGTCATCCTCAGTCTTCTCTCTTTATATAGGGAACGAAGAAGAGGGTATGTGACACATTCAGATCCCCAGGGAAATCCAGAGTATAACGCGCCGTTTCGTTCTCCCACACCATCAGTAACCGTTGCATCTGGGAGGCCTCGTAAATGGGAAGACATTAAAGACACGCTGCAGATAACCACGCGGCATAACGGCAACGTGCTCAAATCCAGGAAAAACGGCTCATAAACCGGTGCGTTCCTTGGGGAGGGGAAGAGTCGCCAGTGTTGATCAAGATCCGAAGAAAGTGAACGGCAATAAGGGCTTGACATCATCAAAATCCACCTGTCCTACCATGACGTTGGACAGCAGGATTTTGAGGGGCTAATGTGGGGTCCAATAGTTTATAGGTCCGGCCCACGCGCTTATGGAAAGCCCACCGGACCTAAACTGAAGGAGGCCAGGGCCCAAGCTCGAAACTAGGAAAAGTAAAAAATGGCCCGAAGACACAGCCGAGGACGGTTTCGTCCTCGGCAGGTCCAAAACCTCAGGGATAGGAATGGAACACGAGTAAGCTAGAAAGATTAGAAAATATCCTGGGGAAGTTGTCTTTAATACCCTTCCCTGACATGACACTGCCCCTAACAGAGCCGGGATCTTAGGCTTTATGGATCATCTCCAGCAATTTTGGGATTAGACTGATGGGACAGATATCTGCCCCGGAAAGATCGACCCTACACGTGGACGAAGGACAACGAACGTAGGCTAGTATAAAAGAGAATGTTATGTGACCAAAGGAGGGGGCTCCCATCGAGCTTCTGGAGAAAGACTTGATGAAAGAGAATGCCTGGATAATATACGCCGGACACCACCTAAAAGCCCACCGACGGGTAACCGGAGACAGCATCATCTCTCCTCGGACATGATCCGAGGAGCCAAATCCTCCTGGATACAAGATTGAAGGGCCTGAATACCCAGCCCAAAGCTCGTTCTCGTATTGGTTCACCTACAGTCCGGCCCGAAATGTCGCCCTGTGATCCAACGCTGGCCTTTCAAGCCCACTCTCTACAAATAGTATTGTGAGGGACTTTCCGTGTGCGAGCCCGACATCGTTGTTGGGCCGCCTGAGATTTTTGTGCCCTTACAGTATAAGTATTATTTACTCAAGATTACTTCTTCTTCTTCTTCTTCTTCTTTTTTCATAATTTTAAATACCTTATTTGCATCCCATAAAAAAAAAATAAAAAAAATAAAAAAAATAAAAAAAAACTGTATTTGCATGGTGATTGAATAGTCTGTATACCCTAATCAAAAGACATTGTCTAGTCGTTTGCATGGTGATTGAATAGTTTGTATACCCTAATCAAAAGACATTGTCTAGTCGTTTGATTAAAGAGTTTTAAGCCCTTACAGAAACTATTTAATTAGTGCTTATTGCATGCACAAACATCGCCAATGCTTGCTCAAAAAAATAAAAATAAAAAGAAAAACCCATCATTTTTATGTATCTGTATACGTGCAAAAAAAAAAAAAAATGTACTTTCAAACCATCATTTTTTCAATTAAGTTGAAAAAAAAATAGTACAAAAATTATAAAAAGAAAGAAAAGGGGCATACCCGATCTTCCATTGCCATTTTCTAAGAACACCCACCTAACTTTTGTGGAAAACAATATATGAGAGTCTTTATTCCCTATGAAAAAGACAGAAAGAGGTTTTCAATTGGGGTTAGTCACCAGTAGACAGTAGTTGTGAATTGGAAAGGTTACCTTATGGGTGCTGCAAGGATACAATTTGTAACGACCCAAAACGATACTGGGTTCGCACGTAAATAGGCCCAAACAATATAATTTGTAGAGCGTGGGTATGAAAGGCTAGGCCTTGGTCACAAGACAGTGGTTTTCCGTGGTGTTCATACATAATTAAATCGTGTTCGCTCTAGGAGTCTTTCTCCTGGAGGCGGGCTGGGAGGCTCTGGTTTTTGGCCATTTTTCCCAGCCCCTTCTCCCGGATTGCTTGTTCCTCTTTTTATATTAGCCTGTATTCCTTATCCTTCGTCCACGTGTAGGATCGACTTTTCCAAGACTGATACTTGTCCCATCAGCCCATACCTAAAGTGGTTGGGAGTGGTTGTAAAGGTTGAAGAGTATGGCTCTGTCAGGTGCAGAATGCTTTATTGCAGTTCTGGCAGCCTTTTACTTATGCTGTTCCCACACTATGATCACTTTTCCTTTTAGGGGCATTTATGGCATGCCGAGCAGGATCTCGTCCTCGGCCATTTCCTTAGGCCTTCCATGACCCTCATGATGCGTACTCGGCCCTGCACCTCCTCAACGCAGGTCTTGGGCCTTAACATGAAATGGACTGGGGTCACAAACTCTCTGGCCCCACAGGTGCGTTTGGATACTGCTTATTTTATTTAAAATTGAAAATAATAAAAAAGTTACTGTTTACGCTAAAAATACTGTGCATTTACCTTAATGCATTGTTCATGTCCCATGAATAGTGCAAAAGGCGCTGGTTCAAAAGAGAGAGAAAAAAAAAAAAAAAAAAAAAAAACCCCAAACACAACTCAAATAATTTAAATCCAAACGCATACTATACGTGTCCTCAAAATAGGAAGAAAAGGAGTTGGGAGGTCCATTTGGTTGAAAATTTTTAGTATCGTTTGTTTAGTTTTTAGTATTGTGAAAATATGTATTTGAATGTTATAGAAATACATATATATTACCAAATAGCCCCTAAATAAAACAATATATATATATATATATATATAGAGAGAGAGAGAGAGAGAGAGAGAGAGAGAGAGAGAGAGAGAGAGAGAAGGAAAAAACGTACACTGTTTTTGCAAAGCCAAGGCTTTACAAATTTCAAGTGGGTGTTAAAAAAGGGTTACCTAACCACATAAAGAAATCAAACCAAGTATTTAAGAAGAAGAAGCAAGATAAGGAGGAGTAGAAAAAGAGTGAAAGAGGAAGCAAAGAAAAGAAAAGAAAATGACATTCTTGCCTCACCTCACTGACTCTCATGACTTTTCTTGTGCCAGAGTTTGAACATTCAAGGGGGGACACTTCTTCTTCGAAGACAGGACCCTTCTTTTTTGGTGTCTTTTAAGACTTTAAAGTATACGTATTTATGTTTGCTCCTACTTAATAGTCAGACATGATGGTCTTTGTAATGGACAGAAAACTACTACGCACGCAAGGTTTAGACCAAGCATGAGGGATGGTTAGATAAGATAGTCACATACAGATATAGTGGTTGGTACTTGGTACTGTTTTGGACCTAACCTGTATTAATGGGTGGAAGATTATAGAACGTGGATTAGGGTCTTCTAGTGTTTGTAGGACTCTATCATTATGTAGTTATTAAAATCTTATTCATTAATTAATGGTTAATTAAGTGAATGGTTTAAGGTGAAAGTTTTGATTTAATTAGAACCCAAAAAACTAAGCAACTAAGTAAGTGACCAAGTTGTTATTTACTCCAATCAGATTAGTACAAGAAATTAGTAAAATGCACATAAATTTGTTAGGAACCTCCATCTTCAAATGAAAGACCAATTCAACAGAAAATAGTTAAAATAGCTAATTTAGTGTTGGAGGGCCAAAATATGGAACAAAGTTACTTTTCAAATTTCTCATATATTTCTTTTTTTTATGTGAATTTTGAAAATCTAACCGTTGAATTTCATGTTCCTTATGTTCTTAATATGCATATCAAATTTCGTTCAAACTGGATATTATTTACTATTTGATCAATAAACTTATTTTTTATACACAATTTTAGATCATAAAAATTTGAAATTTTAACATTTGTTTGATGAGATAGCAATTGATTTTTGATTTTCTTGAAATTTTACATGCATGAAGAATATAATAAGAACATGCAATCTAATAGTTAAATTTTCAAAATTCACACTTAATATAGAGATATATGAGAAGTTTGTAGAGTTTCTCTCCAAACTAGTTTGGAGAGAGACTTTGTTCCAAAATATGTCCCCAAAAATCCTAGAATTTAAAAATAAAAAAATATATTAAGATTTAAAACTAAAATAATAGATGAAAATTAAATTAGCATTCATTTTATGTTAACAAAATATAAACAAAAGAAAGGACACAAATGAATTGTATCTTAATGCACTTATAATCAATCATCTATCAAAATGGAGTACAAAGTTGTGTTGTTGTTGTTGGTGGTTTTTTTTTTTTTTTCCAAATCCCAAAAATTATATATAACTTATTCAATCTAAATTTCCAAACAATTTCTTTTTCAAAATAATAAATCAAAGTTTCCTTTAGAAAATTATCTTCTCTTTTCTTGCAAAGTATAATTTTGTTAATATTCATATATATGGTTGAAAATACGCATTCCATAATTGTGGTTGAAAATTGAAAAAGTAAACCAGAACGACAACTATTCTATAAGAAGTTGGTAAACCGTTGATTTTGGTACTCCTTAATCCTTATCCTTATTACCTAAGAATATGAAGAAAAGATTAACCCTTTTTTTTACCTTTAGGAGAAGCTGTAGGTTGGGGGGTTAAGTATATTTTTGGGACCAATTATAAGTATTTATATATATATATATATATATGTAATAAAGAATTTCAGTTTGAGAATGTTATAGGCCATATATTATTTATAAAAATAAAAATAAAAATCATTTATCTTTAGGTCAGGGGACCATGGTCCCCTTGTTCTAACATGGTTCCGTCACCGATACGAAATTCCACAATCCTTGTAAGTTAGGTGATCACAATATTCTACTATCCTCTCTATGACTACAGCGTGGTCAAGAACTTAACCAACTACCCTATTGGCTATTGCGAAGCTAAAGCAAGTTTGAAAAATATGAATATACACATGTATCGAAGTTTGATTCATATATTTTAAATTTCTTGAATAGGTATAAGCTATTACATAGTCAGCAAGTCTTTCCAATTTTTAAATTAAGTTTGAAAATCTCATTAAATTACATATTTCATTACGTTAAATTTTAAATCAATTGGATTTTTTTTTTTATATTTTTTAATTCATGTTTTATTTACAATTTTAAAAAATTCAAGAAACTTAAACTTTTTATGGATGAGATAATTTTTTTTTTTTTTTAGTTTTAATAATTTTAAAATTTTCAAGTACTTTTTCTTTTTTCTTTTTTTTGAGAAGGAAATTTTCAAGTACTTAAAAAGTTCAATGATACAACCTAATCTAATGATGTTCATTTGTTCAAAAATACATAAAATAAAGAGTTACTATTAAATAGTGTAACATAGACAAAAATCCATAAAGTAAAATTACAATGTAAAGCAGTAATGCATGCGAAAATTCTTAGTCGTATAAGTAAGAGGATGCTCATAACTAAGTTGACATCCGTACCAGTAAGCAATAACGTAATAAAAATATATAATGATGTTCGTAGTCGATGGAATTTTTTTTTTCTTGTATTATCATCGAGTGTATCCTTAGTTCCTTACTATGTATTATAATAATTGAAGGTTGCTCTATCAAAAAATATAAATAATAATAATAATTGAACGTTGCAATTATAAAACGCACGTTCCAAATTTCAAGTGTTTTTTTTTTTTAAATATATATATTTTTTTCATTAGATTTATTATGGTTTTCGTCACTAGCACGCAAACGGTGCAATTATCCAATTCCACTATATAAGTTTTATGTATATTTTTAGATAGAAATTACTTATCTTGGACCTTCTTTCATTATTCCAATCCATATACCAAGAAATTTTCAATATACTTGTATCCGCACACCTGTGTCCTTTTCTATCTTTTGGGTTAAGCAAATATGCCAGAGAACTCTGAGACTGAGTTTTCACCAAAAACAAAAGAGAACTCTGAGAGTATAAAGTTATAACCTACCGCAAGAATTGAGATACCAATGCCAATAATGGCCATTGGCTCATTCCAAAAATTAAAAAAATAAAAATAATAATAGTAAAGGCCATTTATACCCTTGAGTGAGAATTCCTAATTGTAGTTTGTAAAAATATGAACAAACTACAATTAGGAACAAAGAAGAGATCTATACAGTAAACTAAGAAAGGTAAGTTCTCTTATCAAAAAAAAAAAAAAGAATAAAAAAAAAGAAAGGTAAGTTCTAGGCCTAGAGTTTTCTGGAGTTCTAAGCATGCTTTTTGACATTTGAACCTAATGAATAGTTGTATTTTTTTCCTTGTCCCTAACAGTAGCATGCGATTAGATTTGGACAATTTCTTCAAATTATCTTTGTAGAAAATTTGACCATGCTCATCAAGATCCCAATAAAGATTGCAAAATGAGAATCGAGAAATGCTGGTGATACAAAAAAAAAAAAAATCACAATTTATTAATATGATATGTTACGATAAGTATATCATCATTTAAATATGATCTTATTATTAACATCATATTTATTGTATACGGTATACTAACAAAAACATGTCATTTTAACCGTTTATTAAACTTGTAGGAGAATACAAGGTTTTGAACCGTTGGTAGAAGGTTAAGGATTGTTGGTGGCTTTACGTCATGTATCTACTCTACCAAAACAATTTTGACAAAAACATGGAGAAATTCAAAGAAACAGATCAAACATGCTGATAAAACTTAATGAACAATTTTGTTGTTCAAAACTCAATGATAACAATGACACCTCAGATTGAGTCCTGATCCATGTCAAAACAAAAACCTCTCCATCATTTGCACCCTCGAAGCCATGAAATTTCCTGTTTAGAATAATCAATGAAACAACTTTATATCACAACCACCACATCACCAATTGCATGCACAACCTACTTCGAGTGGCCAACTTTGTAGCACTTAAAAAAACAGTTCCAAAATCATGTTTTTTAAGCTTATGCATACTTCATTTTTTTAGCAAAAGAAGTACAAGTTGATTAGGCCAATCGCATCTACTAAACTAAAAAAATAAGATGTAAACTAGTGTTGGTTTTTAGGCTTATGTTTTGGAGTGCTTGGTTTTTAGGCTTATGTTTTGGAGAGCTTATTTGAGAGAGAGAGAGGTTAAAATGGCTTTAGAGAAATAAGCCAATTATAAAATGCTTAAAGTAATTTTCTTTTTCTATCTCACATTTCATTAAATAAATTACTAAAACACATACTTATTGTTCAATGATACGGTAGGATTCTTCTCATGGGGAGAGGCTCATCGATTGAAACCTTCACTTATTTTTATTTTAAGATTAAGAAAAATAAAACAATAAATTTAGAGATTTAATTTTTTTAATAATAATTAACATGGTCTGTTGTAATTAGTATTTAATAAAAGTGATATTACTCTGGTGATGATAAAAAGTTGAAATTTTTTTTAAAAAAATTGTTGTGTCTCAAATATTAATTAAAAAAAAAAAAGGAAGTGTTTCATAAGTTACATATTTATTATAAAAAAAAAAAAAAAAAAACTGATAAAGATACTTGTCACTGTTGTCAGAAGAGCATTATCGTCTAGGGACAAAATCGTCGAAACAAGAAGTGCTCCATTTTATTTGTAAGACAAGGAAACACCTGTCCCAGGTAAGTTTCAAGTATTGTATATTTGCTCTATTAAAGTCTAAAGAGAAGGAAATTGCATCAACCAGAGTATAAAAATGAAGTTAATAGAATGTGTGTACCCGCCAAGTACATGATCTACTTTGAGCTGTTTATCCGCCCCAAAGGACAAAAATCGTGGCCGAAAAAAGCTGCCACTGGAAGATTTAAGAGAGAGAGTGTGTGTCAGAGAAAGCAGAGAGACAGGGTGCAAAACAGAGTATAACATAAGGAAATGAGACAGAGTGCACTGTTTTTCCATTGATTTCCTTGGGTGGTTTTGACGTTTTTCGCTTAATATTTATTCCCTTTTAGTAGTGCTCCTGAAAATCAAGAGGCTTTGAGATGGATGACAAGACTGAAGTTTTGGAGGCTGTGGTAAAAGAAGCTGTGGACTTGGTACCAAAACAGAGCAACCCACCTCTCTGGTTTTTTTTTTTTTGAAACTTTGTCTGAGGACTATTTTATCTGTATTGAGTTTTGCTTTTTGGTGCATTTGCTTTCTGGGGTTGGGATTTCTGGTGGGTTTGTGTGGAATTTTCACTTTGTTTGGTATTTTTTGTTGTTGGGTTTGGGATGAATTGTACTTTAAATATGGTTTATTTATTTATGGATTGAACTTTTATTGCAGGAGAACGTACCAATTGAAGAGGTTTTTCTGACCTTGAGATGCAACAAAGATGGTCTCACAACAGTGTCTGCTCAGGAAAGGTTGGCCATTTTTGGCTACAACAAGCTTGAAGAGAAAAAGGTACTTCTTTTTGTATATATATTTTTCTTTTATCTGTTTGTTTATAAGTAAAATTTTCCCAGCAATTTTTTTTCTGATATAAATGATGAACTCTTTCTTGGCTTTACAATGAATTAAATTTTCCAAGATTAATGAAGCCTAAAAGTTTTTTTTTTTTTTTTTTTTTTTGGAATTATTTACCTATGCAACAAGCAGAGCAGTGAACAAATATTCAAATTTCTTCTTCTTCTTCTTTTATTTACTTTGGCCTTTTGGTTATATTTGACAATTTTTTGCTTTTTACAGGAAAGTAAGTTTTTGAAGTTCTTAGGATTTATGTGGAACCCTCTCTCATGGGTTATGGAAGCTGCAGCTATTATGGCCATTGCGCTTGCCAATGGAGGAGTGAGTGCTTTCTCTCTTTTCAAACCTCTTTATTGTGTGGTACTTTTTTTTTTTTTTTTGGTTGCTTAGAGAGTCAAGGAAAGGAAAAAAGAAATAAACTTTCCATGCTTGTATAGGGAAATTAAGAAGCCCTTAATTTCCCTTTCTGATTATTTGTATTTCAAGAGATTTTGACTATGGGGAACTTTGTACTGACTGCATATTTTGCAGGGAAAACCACCTGATTGGCAAGATTTTGTTGGGATTATTGTTCTGCTACTTATCAATTCAACTATAAGTTTTATAGAGGAGAACAATGCTGGAAACGCTGCTGCTGCTCTAATGGCCCGACTTGCACCCAAAGCTAAGGTATTTGTTGGAAAAGTCTTTGCCTTTCCTTAACTATATGATTTTGGCTTTCTTCTTGCTACTTGTTGCCATTTGTTGTGATGTAAATTTGAGCTATGAGTTTGATAATCTGGGTAATTGATGCACTTCTGGTCTCTTTTTTAAGGTCCTTAGAGAAGGGAGGTGGGTTGAAGAGGATGCAGCTATTCTTGTTCCTGGTGATATAATTAGTGTTAAGCTTGGGGACATTATTCCTGCAGATTCTCGCCTTCTTGATGGTGATCCCTTGAAAATTGATCAGGTAATTTTTCAACCTTCGATGTTTTGTGCAGATTGGCTAAGTGGAGCTGTCTGACTTATGTTTAATATTTGACTTTTCAGTCTGCACTTACAGGGGAGTCCCTTCCTGTGACGAAAGGCCCTGGTGATAGTGTTTATTCAGGTTCCACGTGCAAACAAGGTGAGATTGAGGCAGTGGTCATTGCTACTGGTGTTCATACCTTCTTTGGCAAGGCTGCTCACCTTGTGGATTCCACAAATCAAGTGGGACACTTTCAAAAGGTAAATAGATGCAAATGCAAGTGAATTCCTTTACTCTAAACAACAGCTACCAGAAGGATAATAAAAATTTGATAGGCAAAAGAAATAACAAGCTAATGAAGGAAGCAGGATCAAGTTGAATAAATTGGAGGGGATTGGTGGAGATTACCATAGAGTAATATCTTACATAGAAAGTGATGCACATGATCACGTATGGGAATAACATATATATATTTTAATTTATTCTCTAATGCCTATTAATTGTTTCTCGGGTATCATTATTAAGCTACTTCCTGAATCATACTAGTAATTGCCTCAAAAAATTGATTTTAATTCCTGGTTTGTTTTCAACTCTTGTGACTATAATCTTATACGAATAAATATTTGCTTTCCACACACAATATGACAGATAACTATGTTTGTTACCTGCAATCAATTAAACATGTTTTTTTTTTAACCTGCAGTACTTATTTTTTACCTGCCGCAATCAGATTAGTTTTTCCTATTTGTATCTGTGTTGAGAAAATTCTCTTTGCACTTGCTTAATAGGTCTTGACTGCAATTGGGAATTTCTGTATATGTTCAATTGCCGTGGGGATGATTGTAGAGATCATTGTTATGTACCCAATTCAACACCGGAAGTACCGCCCAGGAATTGACAATCTGCTGGTGCTTCTTATTGGAGGAATTCCCATTGCCATGCCCACAGTTTTATCTGTGACAATGGCAATTGGGTCCCATCGCTTATCTCAGCAGGTTGGTTATACTGGGTGTTGCAGTTTTATTGCATTAACTTTTCTAATGGTGCAATGCTTAATGGGATATATGGGCTACTATTTAATGAATATGCAGGGAGCTATCACTAAAAGAATGACAGCAATTGAAGAAATGGCAGGGATGGATGTGCTTTGCAGTGACAAAACTGGGACTCTGACACTGAACAAGCTTACAGTTGACAAGAATCTCATAGAGGTTGGTTAAAAAAAAGTTTGTGCCGTTCACGGATGCATTCCTGACTTCCTTAAATATAATTCCTGTTCCAACATTTTATTTGAATAGATCTTTGCAAGGGGAGTGGACGCAGATACTGTTGTTCTGATGGCAGCTCGAGCATCCCGAGTGGAAAATCAAGATGCAATAGACACTGCTATAGTGGGAATGTTGAGTGATCCAAAGGAGGTAAATATCATTACCGATAGGATTTATCTTGTACATTCGCTAAAGTAGCTGAGTTGAATCTTTTATGCCAGCCTATATTACATGCGATAATGCACTTAAGATTATTAGTTAGTGGACTTTGCTTAAGCATTGGCTTTTGTGTTAATGATGTTTATTTGCTTCTGCTCTTGACTACCAAAAAGGCTCGAGTTGGTATTCAAGAGGTTCACTTCCTTCCATTCAACCCAACTGATAAGCGAACAGCTTTAACATATATAGACAGTGAGGGTAAAATGCATCGGGTCAGCAAAGGTGCACCAGAGCAGGTTAGATAATCAACAACTAATATTATTTAACTTGATGCTTCTGGAATGCTAAATGGACTAATTCATGCCTGTGTTTCTATTACTAGATTTTGAATCTTGCACACAATAAATCAGAGATAGAACGTAGAGTCCATGCTGTGATTGATAAGTTTGCAGAGCGAGGATTACGTTCTCTTGCAGTAGCATACCAGGTATGCTCATACATGCTCTTATGTCTGGTTTATGTTGTGAATTCATTTCTAACATATGCTTTCCATATTATAATTCATGCTATTATTGGAAATTTTCATTATTTAATGTGCAGGAAGTTCCTGATGGGAGGAAGGAGAGCCAAGGAGGGCCATGGCAGTTTATTGGTCTCATGCCCTTATTTGACCCGCCTAGACATGATAGTGCAGAGACAATACGAAGAGCATTGAATCTTGGGGTGAATGTTAAGATGATCACAGGTATGTAGCCATTGTATAACAATAGGATATTACAGCTGTTTGTATATGTATATGTTGTCAATGCTTTGGCATCTTTTGTGCCTGGTCATATCATAGCTATAATGATTTCACAGTGGATATATTGGAGGTTTTAGAGTGTTACAGATGGCATACTGTACATTTTGTTTAAAACCGTTGAAGTTTTATTTAAACTATAAAATTGTATGAATGATAACTTTATGTTATCTATTCCATCTTGAACTTCTGGGTCTCAACTGTCTATCGCTTTGTAATAATTATATGATGAACTTGCAGACTAGTGATTTAAGCCAAAAGGATAAGTCACAGGCTTTGTGTCACTTTGGTGAAGACCTGATCTGCAGTTTTATATATATTACTTATGGCTTTTGTATGCAAATAGCATCCAGGATATTCCTTTGCACTTAAGGTTGTTAGTTGGTCAAAGATTCTACTGATAGTAATTATCACCCATTTTCTATCAATTATGCGGCCCCTCTTTGAAATAGCAGCATGTAGTTCAGGTTGGAATATTAATAAAGGTTCTGATATTGCTGTTGCTGTTTCCTTGCTTTTACATCCAATGATATGTTGTTTGAAGTGAGGTTCTCCCGAATTTAACTTGGTCAATCCATTCCATAATGCTTAAGAAAGGAAATCATCTTTGGTTCACTATTTTGGTGATATTCCATCTGCTTGACCCCTTTCAATCTCTATTAGGTGATCAGCTGGCAATAGCAAAGGAAACAGGACGCCGTCTGGGAATGGGAACCAACATGTATCCTTCATCTGCTTTGTTAGGACAGAACAAAGACGAGTCAATAGCTGCTTTGCCTGTTGATGATCTGATTGAAAAAGCTGACGGATTTGCTGGAGTTTTCCCTGGTATTTTATTTTAGTTTTGTTCTTCAAATTTTTGTGAATCACACTGGATAACCTATCACTAAGCCTAGTCCAAATTCAAATTCACCCACTTTAGCTGCTAGTGGCAGGAAGCTGTTCCCCTAAACACTGCTGGGGAGACAGCTAGATTCAACTAGGCATGTTGATAACTTTTCTTATGTTTTATTGATATATGATAAAAAAGAATCTCTCTATTGTTAGGGAAGAACCTTTTTTTTTTTTTTTTTTGTCCATGTTTATCTGACTGCCCTCAATGCATCGGTTGGTACAGAGCACAAATATGAGATAGTAAAACGTCTGCAAGCTAGGAAGCATATATGTGGAATGACTGGTGATGGAGTTAATGATGCTCCGGCTCTTAAAAAGGCTGACATCGGCATAGCTGTCGCTGATGCAACTGATGCGGCTCGTAGTGCTTCTGACATTGTTCTGACAGAACCTGGTCTTAGTGTTATCATTAGTGCTGTACTGACTAGTCGGGCAATATTCCAGAGGATGAAAAATTACACGGTGAGCATCTGTTTTGATTGCAGAAAGCTTTTATCAAATGTTCATAATCTATCATATAATGGGTAGTTTTCTTGTGACATGCTTACTATATTCAAGTCACCTCAAGAAGAGTTCAATCCCTTCTTATGGGGATCCAGGATGTTAGAAAAGATAGAACATAGCCATGATACCATGTTTAAATAGAAAGGAGAAAATAAAATAGTCCAGGGACACAACATGGAAGCAAGATAAAGAGAGGAATGTATGTGGTTCGGCTTGGTGGCCTATGTCCACAAAGGCAAGCTCTTGATGGCTACATTTTACTATAAGCTCTATGTGTTACAATGAACCATAATAGGGTATTTATAGGAGGATATACAAGTAGGATTAGGATTTCTTTGCTTGGACACCAATTAGGATTGAACTTGGGCTTGACTAGGAATTGGGCTTTGATATCTTTAACACAGGATGAGGGTTTTAAGCTTCTTCAGATTAGACGCTGATTTGGTTCTTAGCAATGCCCGTTGGGGGAACAAAGCAGTTTATACTAAAAGGATTCACCTTATGTTATTATGTGGCTCGTTAGGAGAGGAGAATCTTTTTACTCTTTTTTTGGAAACCCTGCTGCATTCTTTGCCACCAAATGGTGTCATGCCCTCCTGAAATAGACAACAATTATGCTACAGATATTAATCGCAATAAGAATTATAGTGGTACTCAAAGTTTAATTAATATTATTCATCAAATTAATTGACTTACTTCTTGTTGCAGATATACGCAGTTTCCATTACAATACGTATTGTGGTAAGTTATATCGTGTTGGTTTCAAGATTCTATATTTAGAGAAGGTTTGATTGCATTTTCCTGAATAATGTTTATCACATCTTATCCTTTTTAGCTGTCTAACTTTGTTTTCACTTGATTGCAACAGCTTGGTTTTATGTTACTTGCTCTCATATGGCAGTTTGACTTCCCACCCTTCATGGTGCTGATTATTGCTATCCTTAACGATGGTTTGTTTTCATATTTTACCTCAATGATGTGATTTCCTTCGTTATCTGATAAGCATATGACTATCCATAGTTTTTCCCGAATAACTGATCAAGTATTCAGATAAGCAAGATGTTTTCTATTCTCTTTCTAAATCACTTCTTACAATTCTTCTTGCAAAGAGAACAAAATAGAATAATCACTCCAAGTCCTTCTTTATTTGGTGATAAGTTCTCTATTTTCTCCTTACAAGATCTATGGCTTGCCAGGTACCATTATGACAATATCGAAGGATAGGGTGAAGCCATCTCCTCTTCCAGATAGCTGGAAGCTAGCTGAGATCTTTACAACTGGAATAATTCTTGGTGGTTATTTGGCTATGATGACAGTCATTTTCTTCTGGGCAGCATACAAGACAGACTTCTTTCCTGTAAGACTTGTCATCCTTTTGATAAATTAAAATGATCCATAAATTTATGCAGGTCATGGTAGAGAATACCTGATCATTTAGATATGTTTATAGTTTCTGTTATTTGGAGGCTGTCTAATATTCTAATCAAGCCCACATGTTATATCCAGGACACCATAATCATCATCATCCCAAGTACTATGTGCAATTTAAGGATTATTTGCATAAATCTTATTTTTTGCCTTCAGTCTATGATAAACACTATATCCTATCAACTTGTAAAAGTACATTTATTTTTTCAATTCTTATACCACTGACCATCTCAATAATTCCTTAATTCACTAAGGCTTGCAGTCCTTATTAGAGAGAGAGTCCTTGTGAGTGGTCTGCTTAGGTGTAAAGTGTAAATCATCACAGTTAGCTTGGTCTTATCTAATCCTCATTGAGGCTACTTTAATTTTTTCCTGTAAGCTACCTTAAAATTTTTGCTGATGATAGTCACAACACTAATCAAACTTTGGTCTGCATATTGGCACCATTAAAATAGATCTATGGTCTTTGTTCAACATCTTGTTAGATAACATATGCCCAATCTCATAGCCATTTTTTATGGTATATTATAATTTTAATATTTGATTAGCATGAGTCTTCTTGAATCTCATGCATCAAATTGCTTTTATAATTGAGGCATTTTTGCCTCCAATATGGATATAGTCCTAAAGATGTTGGTTTTTCTTCCATGTCACCTTTGTTCTTACTAAAATAGCTCCATGTGAAATGTTTGCATAAATTGAAATGTTTGGAGTTTAAGGCATCCTATGCCAATTATGTTTTTCATTAATTCCTCTTATTGCGCAAGTCAAATGCACACAATTCATCCTTCCTCTTTTCGTCAATGTAAACTGATCCTGTTCTGTAATATGGTAAATCTGCATAAAATTGTGGCAATGTTTGTCTCATCCTGTTTAATGATTTCTTCTTAGAAATAATGTCTTATGTACTTGACATATCTTGCATTTAAAACTATCTGATATTATAAAATTAATTAGTATATGATCAAATTTTGTGTTTCCACCTCTATCCATATGTATGAATCTTCCTTTTACCTTGACTGCTTGTGTTTTCCTGAGCAAGATTTATTTTGTACGCAGTTGCTTGAACTGACCCTTATTATGTAATATACAGCGTACATTTGGGGTTCGAAGCCTTAAGCAAGAGGATGATTTTAGAAGGCTTGCCTCAGCAGTATATCTGCAAGTGAGTACTGTAAGTCAGGCCCTCATATTCGTGACAAGATCCCGGACTTGGTCTTTTGTTGAGCGTCCTGGCTTGTTACTTGTAGCAGCTTTTATTGTTGCTCAGCTGGTGCGTCTATTTTTGCACTTGCATTTTGTGATTTTGCTTTACTGATATATGGAAAATATCAATCTATTAATTTTCTTGCTGTGTGCAGTTTGCCACACTGATTGCTGTTTACGCAAACTGGAAATTTGCTGCAGTTCAAGGGATTGGATGGGGCTGGGCTGGTGTTATCTGGCTCTATAACATCATCTTTTATATCCCACTTGATTTTATCAAGTTCTTTACCCGATATGCCTTAAGTGGGAGGGCTTGGGATCTTGTTATTGAGCAAAGGGTATGTATGATTCTGGTTTAATAGAGTAAAATGTTGAGAAGAGCTTGTCCATGACTTGTTGTGGTCAAATTTTATGTTTTGTAGATTGCCTTCACAAGGAAAAAGGATTTCGGGAAGGAAGAACGGGAGCTTAAATGGGCACATGCACAAAGGACACTCCATGGGCTTCACCCACCCGAGTCCAAGATGTTCACTGAGCGTGCAAGTTACTCAGAACTTAATCAAATGGCTGAAGAGGCAAAAAGACGAGCTGAGATTGCTAGGTATGCATATTAACAAATAGCTAATTTTTCCCCCCTCTCTTATATGATACTGTCCTTTTATCTCTCTTTGAAAATATTAATTTAGATTTTAGACTAAGATGAAATGATGTGATTATGTGGAAGATACCTATGTTTATGTTTATGGGCTTTACTAGGGCTGTAAATGAGATGAACTGAACAATAAGGTGTTCACAGGGCTTGGTTATTTTGTTATTGAGCTCAAGTTCAAACGAGCTCAATTTTCCTATTCAAGCTTAGTTCGTTAATTTCTTGAACAAGCTTGATCTTGTCCACAATCTTTGTTAAATTTGTTATATAAGTTAACTTAATATGATATTTATTTAAGAAACCTATGTTTTTACCTTTGTTAGTGTAAAATCCACCAAACTCAATAAAAAAATTTACTGATTAATTTATCCACAACAATAATAATTTTCAAAACATGATATAAATATTTTTTTTTCTTTGAAGTTAGACATATTAGCCATATAGAGTATTATCTTTGGTGTTTAGGAACATACCGAGCCAAGCTTCACTTTCTTCAAGCCTGGTTCATTAATTAATCAAGCTTCAACTTAACTTCAAGATTGTTCATTTAGTTAATGAATGAGCCTCAATGAGCATCTTAACAAGTCTAATTTGAGTATTCATGATTAGTTTGTCTTGTATAACAGCCCTCTTTGATAGATACGATAATATTTCAAACCTGTGGCGTCAGCTCCATGATGATTGCTCTTTATTATCAAGCTAGGCCACTGATTAGTTTTTGGTGTAATCTGGAATTGAACCCTATATCTCTTATTTATTTTACAGCCCTAAGCCTAAGGTTACAATTTTGGGCTGTTTTTGGTGGCATTTACAACTAGACTAACTAATCGGTTTAAATTACCATTTGTAACAATGTTCTGAGACAGTGAGATTGTGGAAAGAGCTCTTATAAGAAATTGCAGGCTGTCATATTTACCATGCATGGTAAAATTGGTTAACATGTAGATCACTAGAACACTCAGATCATGTATACTACTTTATTATATGGTTATGGTATTAAAAACAAAAAGAAGAAGAAAGACATAGATGTACTATACGTTATTTGCCTTACTGTGGCACTTTGGTCCTGTTAAATCTTGCAATTTTCTTGTTTTTTGCAGACTAAGAGAAATGAGTACATTGAAAGGACATGTTGAATCAGTGGTGAGATTGAAGGGGCTTGATATAGATACAATTCAGCAATCATACACTGTCTGATAGATCGTACACTTCCATTCCTCATGGTGTAATGATGGAAGCAAAAGAGCCATAGTTTGTCATTCTATTGTATAAATCATATCCACCTACATTTATATATCATTACTAGACAGTTGTTTCTAAACATGTGCGAGTCTGCTTGATTGTAAATTGGGCTGCTATTCGTTTCTCTTTCTTTAACATTTCTTTTTTTTTTATTCCTTCCCCACTTTTTCCCTACATATTTTCAATTTGGGCAAGACCTAAAAGTAAGTTTCGCAAGAATCTGTCCTGCTACCAATTAAATCAAACATAGAAATTGATTCTCAAAAGGAAAAAAAAAAAAAAAAATCAGAGATAGAAATTAAATCTTAGAGCAAATTACAACTTATTTACTTGTGGTTTGGTCAAAATTGAAGTTGTCTACATGTGGTTTGAAATTTGATATTTTACTCTCCTAAGATTAATTCAGTTAGAGTTTCGTAACTCATTTTTGTTAAAAACAATGCTAAATATGTAATTTTGCTCCACTTTTATGGATAGAAAAATTGAGTAGAAATGATGAGATTTTTTTTTTTGGGGGGGGGGGGGGGGAGAAATGAAGACTTTGATATATGATATGACTTTAACTTCATGAACCGTATACAAATTAAAATGTATTATAAATTAAGTTTAGATCAAATGTTAAATCCATGAAAACAAATTTAATTTTTGACCTTTTTGTCTCATACTGTTCGTGCAACCACTTGTTAAGGAGAAAACATATTTTGAGGAGTTTTTTTTTTTTGGGTTATATCAACTACTCCCTCTTGTTATTTTTATTCAATATGAAATTTCACCTACTTATTTCTAACAAATTCAATATGAAATTTCACCTACTTATTTCTAACAAATATGGTGTGTAAACCTTAAAAAAAAAATTATAAGTCAACTTTATTAATATGAAAATAAGAAAAGGAAAACAGCACCCAGTACACAGGAAGTGTACTAGCAGTGCAGCAAAATTAAAGAAAAGTACAGCAGTCAAGAAAATCTAACAAACTAGAAAAGGAATGACTACTCATAGCATCCCTCCATTCGTATGTAGTGTCCGGGAACATCCGCATATCTCCATTATGATGTTTAGCAAACCACCCCTCCAACATGCCAATTAATCCACCACCCTCTTTGGTATAACCCAATGCATCCCAAACAAACAAAGAGCTAATGGCCAAAGTTCTCTAGCCATGGAATGGTGTAATAGTTAATGATCAATGGATCCCCCCATCTTGCTTACACATGCAACACCAATTCACAATGATAATACCTCATCTTTGAAGATGATCAACTCCCAATTGAATTGAACCAAAGCACACACAAAAGCCTATAAATTAAAAAAAGACATACTTATTAACAACCCAAGGCCCACAACTATGATCCACCAAATGACCAAAAATTACAATTACAGAATTATGAAAATACCTTTGATTCTTGCAAAAGCCAAATAAACCTAATTAACTACCATGGACACATATATTCTTAGGGTTTGCCTTAATTTTAGGCTTCCAAAGAGGATTTGTTTTTACTAGACACACGATGGTTACATCACCAAATACACCAAGTTTCACATGAGCACTCTCTAAACAGTAAACTTTCTTTAGCCTTTCTAGAAATCCTGTAAGAATGATATCACAGCAGTAACATTCTTTAAAACTTCACATAAATAATATAACTTCAATGACTAATAATTATAACTTATCAGAAGTTCAGAACGAGGATGATTTAAGATTCCAAAAATACCTAGAGAAAGGGGGAACTGGCTTCAAACTGAGCCATTTTCAAACTATATTATTGCCCAACAAAGATCATAAGAAATAGAGTTCATTTTCACGCACAAACATATACAAAATATTACATCCATGTAATGGTAGATGCAATATTTACACAGACACAAGCATACACAGAAATTGAAAGAATTTTTCGATAACCCACTTTTTCTACCACCGTGTCCTGAAAATGTCTGGAGACAGGCACCTTTGTCAGCATTCCACATCTAAATCCAAACGGTGCAATCCTCTGATCCAGCTTATAGCTTAGACCAAATGTCCTCTCGGATGCCACTGTGATGGAACATAATTCATAGTCAAATTTCAAATAAATGAAACAAAAACAACAATTATTATTATTATATGAAAATGTAATTTAATAAAAATAATTATATTACATAATTATAATAGTATTTTTTTTTATATAAATGGAGAAGATGTTATTAAAAGAACTTTCTTTAAATATACTATGATCGGTTGGCTAATTTGAATATATCCACGAATATTTTAAAAATATGTATAACCCCATTCCATAGAACACATGTAACATGTTATATTAAGTTTAAATTATTATATGATTCTAAAATAAAAAAGTTTAAATTATTATATAAGTTTAGAATTGTAGCATTTTTTTTTTCTTTCCAAATATAACTATAATGCATATATTATTGAAACTTGAATTTTAAGGAAATTTGTGAATATTTATAATATTTATTGCTTTTTTAGGGCCCATAACTCTAATTTTTAATGCATTTTTTTGTTTGTATTTTTTAACCCAAAATAGATAAAATTACATACTTTTCAAACATTGATTAAGAATTACAGTAGCTTGTTAGAGATTTTGGTTTTATTTTTAAACCTATAGGCCGTAGCTCTAACATTTGGTTTTATTTTTCCACTTGCTGGAAGCTCCCACATCACATTTTCAATGCCATTCAAGTTAAAGGTGTGTTTGGATACCGTTTATTGTTGAAAACTGAAAACATTGTAACAAAATAATTTTTAAATATGTGAATAGTGCCGTGAGACCCAATTTTGAAGTTGTTTTTGTTAAAAAAAGTATTTACGGGTCCCATAAACAGTGCACGAGACCCATTGGAAAATGTGGAACGCAGCTGAAAAGTGCTTTTCAGCACTATCCAAACATACACTAAGTGTCGTCTAGATATGGACTTCTTTTGCATGGTTAATATGTAAATATTCTGCTTCATGATGATCTACCTTTCTTGCTGTGGTGGGCCTTTTTGTGTCTTGGGCTGGATTACTCCTGCCGTACTATGGCCCTATGATTCTAGGTGGGAGAGTTGGGACTAACCTAACTGAAATACATCTTAGACCTGCTTGTGTGCAAGTTAGAGCCCTAGCAATAATCTTGAGCGTGTCGTGTGCCCATGACAGGAAATACTGTTATAAAACATTATAGCAGGAAAAACACAATGCAGCAGGGTAGCTAAAATACTTTAACTAAAATATTCCTACTAACAACAATAATGCTTAAATAGTTCGACAAAGGAAAAGTATGATAATGTGATTACATCAAAAATAGATTAATAGCAAAAGAAGTCACACTAGCTTTTAAACAACCGTGGCAAAAGAAAATAAGATCAGTTTGCTGAAGGAATGGGCTTGACCCTTTGATAGATTCAAGTCCAAGAAGGCAACCACCTTCTAATGTGGGTAACCTCAGAGGGGGATCTTGCTGTAGAGATTACTCACTTTGGAAAATGGGCCTAAGTGGCTCGATCTCAAATTCCTGATTTGCTAAAGAGTGGGCTATTGAGAGGGAGAGAAGTGGGTGGCCTACTGGTGCATGCTCTTATTCCTATCACTCCTATTTTTTCTTCCTTACTCTCAGTTTCCTTGTTTTTCTTTTTTTTGTTTTTGTTTTTTTGTTTTTTGTTTTTTGTTTTTTGTTTTTTTTTGTTTTGTTTTTTTTTTTTTTTTTTTTTTTTTTTTTTGTATCCTTACTTGTTTTCCTTTCTTTTTCCTTTGGTGTTCCCTATCCCTGTTTGTTGTTTCATGTTGTTGTTTATTGTGCACATCTATGGCCTTTTATATAGCCTGCTGTGACAAGGTTTACCATTCGTACTCCTCAACTACTTTTGGCCTGTTGTGGGTGTCCTTCCAAGATTGTCCACTGGTCTGCCGACTACCTAACCACCACCACTACCCTGTGTTGGCTGCGCCATGCCTCATTCCTAGACAAAAGTAGTTTTTTTTTTTGTTTTTTGTTTTTGTTTTCTTCCCTTGACACTTCCATCTGGATAAGGGCTAGGTTTCTTTTTTACCAACCTTTATAGCATGCACCTAGTGATTCTAGCTCATGTTTGCCTCTTTTGGGTGGGATGTCATCCCAGCAGGACATTTCCCCCAAAAGAGCTTGAGCAGAAACCCCAAAATAGGCTCCCCCCTCTCCCCACTGCCAGATTACACCCTCTTACCTCTAACCCATGACCAACCTCCCCTGTATTGGCTGGGTACAAATAGATGGTGCCTGAGGCTTATGTGCGTGCTCCACTCTCATATGAGTCCATTGCTGTTCTGGCGTTCACGTGTTTGCCATTGCTTTCAAGTTTGTTTGATTCTGCTGCACGTTATGGGGCTTGTTTAACTCTTGTGGCGTGGATGAGTTTTTGGGTCTTCATTCTTTTATCTCATTTCTTCTTTGGGTTGGACAATGCTTGAGTGTGGGCTTCCTTTTTTTTAATTTGGCTCATGTTTCCTTTCATCCCTTGTCTGTGGGCTGGCTGGTGCTCTTGCCACACCACTGCCTTGTTTTCATCATGATATTGTTTAACCTTGTTTGCTGTACTACCTCTGTGCTTGCGGGCTGAAATGTCTGCCATCCCAGTTTCATGGGTTACTTCTCCCTTTAGTTTTTTTTACTGCCCAACATTCTTGCTGGACCAATTTACACAATATTTTAGGCTTACCCGACCCATTTTATTCCTTGGGCATCCTCAACTTGTTTCATTTTTTGGGCATCCTCTGCCCATTTCATTCTTTCCTACTTTTTACATTCCCATGGGCTTTTGCTAAATCCTTTAGGCTTCCTTGGCCCAATTGCCACATTCTCTTCCTTTAGGTTTATTGGCCTTTGAACCAATCTCATTTACCAATTCTTTTCTTTGGGCTCCTCCAGCCCTTTTTTTGCTTTCTTTCTGTTTCTCATGATTCCCATGGACTTGCTACTTCATTCTTTGGGGCTTCCTTGGCTCGTTTGCTTTCCTTGGAGCCACTTTGTTATTTTGTGAGCTCGTGGACCATTATTCCTACCATTCAAGCTCAATGATCTTTACTTTGCTATTTTCTTTCTTCACCTTTTTTCTTATTGTTGGGCTTCTTTATTGGACCATTTTGCCAAAAATGGGCATCAACACTTGCTAACCCCCAAGGATTGGTTAAGTGGTTTCTAAAGTCTAATAATATCTATGAGATCTTGGGTTCAAAATATCTTGCCAGGTTCTTAAGGATGAGATTTCTCACTATAATAACCTAGTGTGTGTGTGTGAAACAAGGGATTGCATACACTCTTTATGGTGGAGTGATTCGAGTAGGATCTGATCCCATCGCAACAGTCAAACTCCCTTCCTAACCCGGTCCACTTTCCTCCAAAGCTAGAATGCCTTCAGAGAGGAGGCTACCCAAGGAATTGAAATTTTTTAAGTAGGATGTGGAATGTGATTTTAGTGAGAGAATAGTCATATACTTGAAAGGTCTGAATACCGTCATTTGTCAACCAAAAAAAATCTACCTTTCTTACTACTTGTAGAGCTGTACATTTCGCTTGTTAAAATGTAGCTCGTTTCGTTAGAGCAGAAACATATAAATCTAAATAGATGAATATATATATTCACCATGGCACAAAAGCATATACCCTTATGAGTTATCTCTAATCTCTATTTCTCCTTCTCTTTCCAAATTTTTATTAACCTTTGCATCACCACAACTCTTTACAGCAAACCACTTTATGTTTCAAAATTCCAAGTATCAAATTTTTTTTTTTTGAGAATAGAAACATATCAATTAGAATGGATAAACATAACCACACAATTTTTGCAAAGCAGCACTCTTTATAAATAGGCAAAAATATCAGTTTGGTCTCCTACATTTGGGGTTATTGTAATTTTAGTTCCTACATTTGGGTAATCGTCAATATGGTTCATGTTATTTTTAAAATTTGTAGTCAATTTAATCTTTATTGTCAACTTGCTAACAAAAGTTGATTGCACGTTGAAAATAACATAGACCTATTTGATTATTACCAAAATGTATGGAACAAACTAACTGTTACCAAAATGTAGAAACCAAACTAATAGTGTGGGGCCCAATAGTTTATGGGCCCGGCTCGCTCGCTTAGAGGGAGTCCACAGGCCCCAAACTAAAGGAGGCCAGGGCCCAAGTCCAAAAATAGGAAGCCCAAAGTGGCCCGAAGATGCAGCCGAGGACAGCTTAGTCCTCGGCAGGCCCGAAGTCTCATAGATGAGAGTGGCATACAAGCAAACTTAAAAGATCAGAAAATATCTCAGGGAAATTGTCCTTAATACCCTTCACTGATATGACACTGCACCTAACAGAGCCGGATTCTTAGGCTTTATTGATCATCTCCAACAATTTCGGGATTAGATTGATGGGACAGATATCTGTCCTGGAAAGATCGACCCTACACGTGGACGAGGGACAACAAACGTAGGCTAGTATAAAAGGAAATGTAAACTAATTAGGGGAAGATCCCCATCCCACTTCCTGGAAAAGACTCCAGGAATGAGAATGCCCAGATAGTATATGCGCTCCACCATGGAAAACCCATCGACGGGAAACCGGAGAAAAACACTAGTGCTCCTCGGACAGGATCCGAGGAGCCCAATCCCTCAATTTATAAAGTTAATGGGCTTAGATATCCGGACTAAAGCCTTTTCTAGTCTAGGTTTATCTAATGTCCGGCCTGTTCTAACGCCCCGTGACCCAACTCTAGCCTTTCAAGCCCACTCTCTACAAATTCTATTGTGAGGGATCCATCACTCGCAAGCCCAACGTCATTGTTGGGCCGTTTGAGAATCGTGTCCCTACAAATAGTAACCCAAAATGTATGAACCAACAAGGTATTTTCACTTTATGAATGTGCATCTACTATTGTCGGACATGTTTGTCAAGTTTTTCCATTGTAGGTAGAATGTCATAAATGCAGTTTCAACAACTTCTCTACAAAATTGAGATGCGAAGAAATAGTACCCCTACGTTTTAATTCTTTCTTATAACTCACTGCAATTTTCCATATCCACCAAATTGACCTTTAGGACTAACTTTCATTAGCTCTTGTGAAAATGAAAAATTATGAGACTGTCATGTGATAATTGGTGTGAATCAGTTAGTAAGTATTCTTAATGTGATTTTGGGATTGTTATGCGATCTTTTCGTCCATAAAAGCTGACAGAAGTTAGTCTAAAGTGTCAATTTGGCGAATATGGAAACTCCATCAGGTATTTTTGCAATTGATTTAAACTCCAGTAGGTGTTTTTGTTTTCTAGCAAAACAAAATCCTTGATTTGGCTATCTAATATAGCTTTTAAAATAATAATAATAATAAATTTTAATAATAATAATAATAATTTTCTAGATTTTTTAAAATATGAAAAAATAAAATTCTAAACTACATCACACTAACAATACTAAGAAATCAATTGATTTTTTATATAGGCAAGATTCAAATCTCATATCTATTATTTAACAAGAAGATAATTTACTAACTTTAATCTAACACCAAGTGTGAAACTTTAAAGTTTGGTGAGTAGAATTTTGTTTTCACAGTCACCAACCACAACCACACGGTCCACACCCACACCTAAATTAACTTTAAATAGTTCCTCTTATCAAATGAACTCTATAAAAGAATTAAAGAAGCAAAATCTCATACAATTATGTACCCAAGCAAAAGAACAAAGGCAATGGCAGCAGGAATGTGCATAGTTCAATTGTTTAACTCATTTTTTGATCAATAAAGATGGATTTGAAAACAATTACAACACACTCACAAGACCCTCATCTTTGCCCAAAATAATTAGAAATCGATTCGAAAAAAACAGAACCAATGTGAATAAAAATAAATAACAAGAATAAATCCTAACGATCAAGAGAATCGGAGTGGTAATGTGTGAAAATTAGAAACCCTAGAATACTAGAGATTGGAATGGATGATGTCAACACCACCAAAAGAGGCTATGGTAGTGTTCATGGAGGACGGTCATTGTTTGGATTTTAATTTCTTGAAATATAGGTTTTTTTTATTAGAGTGATTCTTTGTATCCGGTAGTAATCTTTTAATTGTATAAAAAAATGACATGGCATGATAACTTTGGAGCTATAAAAATGGACTTTTACGCAGAGTCTTTATTGAATTTAATCTCTTTAGGAAAAATGATTTGATTAGGCTGGATACAAGGTCGACAATATGACATAGGGAGTAAGAGTGGTTCTTGAACCACAATTCTTCCTTAAAACGTGATAGACTATAAGTAGTTAGCTATGATTGATTGATTGTGTGATGTGTGTGGGTGTGTGATGAGTCCCACATCGGGTATTTACTGGGTTGAACTGGGCTTTATTAACCTAATAAATAATTGAGGCTCCTTGTAGTTGTTAATAAAGCCCAGTTCAACCTAATAAATATCCGATGTGGGACTCATTACACACCCACACTCATCACACAATCAATCAAATTGGGACATCACAATCTCCCCCACTTAAATCCCTAACGTCCTCGTTAGGGCCCACTTTGTGGGGCAGTGTCTCTAGGCCCACATGGGATTACCGGGCCGACTCTGATACCATATGTAACGGCCCAAGCAAAAGCGCTAGCCACATCTGCGCTATACCTCAAAAGGACCAGTCACAATTGAGGCTTCTTGTAGTTGTTAATAAAACCCAGTTCAACCCAGTAAATACCCGATGTGGGACTCATTACACACCTACACACATCACACAATCAATCAAATTAGGACATCACACTATCACTTTTACGTGAAAATACCATTTTTTTTTCTCCACTACTTACCATCTATCATGTCACAATTGTGAAAAAGTTATGACAAAAGGAGTTATGGTACTATACTTTCTCGTTCACGGGGAGTAAACAATAATTTAACCCTATGAGAAGTCCAAGTCCAAGTCCAACATACAAACTTTCACACAAAAAGTTGGCGCATATGCATGCACTGCAAAATTTATGTGGTTTGGCAATATGCCTACATCCACAAGTGGTGGCGAAAAAATTTCCACTATAAAATAATGAAATTACAATAGTAGCACACATACACTCTCACAATACCCAAACTCCAAATACATCATCGGCTTTCTCACAAAGAATAGAGCACCCTTATTGTATTTGCGAGTGTTGCAACTACCTCTCTTTCTCACATACAATTGCTACAACACACACACACACATCTATATAAAAGGTTGAGTTCAAGTTATACCTAATATAACTTTAAGTAATATTACACCACTTGATATTATTTAATTGAATGCAAATTTTGACAAATCCACTATTAGATTACATTATCTTCATATATTCTCCATACTTGCAAAATTTCAATGTGATTAAAGATCAATAGCCATGTCATCAATCAATTATTTAAATTCAAATTTTTGTAGTTCAAAATAATGCATAAAAGATGGATCACATGATAATGGGTAAATCTCAAATTACACTTCTGAAATTTGGAGGTTTTTGGATTTTACACTTTGGAGTTTTAGGATTTAAAATTTACCACTTGAAGTTTTGGGGTATTTGGATTTTACACCCTAACGTTTCAAAATTTAGATTTTACCCCCAAAAGTTTGGGGGTGTTTGGATTTCATACCCCAAAATTCTGAAATTTTAGAGTGTAAAATTTAAATACTCCCAAACTTTAAGAAGTAAAATCCAAGTACTCTTAAATTTTAAGGGGTAAAATTCAAATTTAAGAACTAAAATCCAATTTGTGTGTCAATAGTTATGTGGCTAGTGGGATTGCTGTGCATTAATCCTTAAACTTGGTTTTATCTAATGCACAATCATAGAATCCAAGTAGAATTGGCCCACCTAACAAGGACCAAATTCTCAAGCTACACGCAATACTCTCACTATAAATCATATACAATATAATAAAAGTTAGGATTAGAAACAGTGGTTGCGCCAAATGGATTCACTAAATTGCAGAAATTTTTTTAAATTTTTAGATTTTAAGAAAAAATATATACAATTTTTATTCTCCTATAATTTCTAAGTTGAAAAAAATATTAATTTGATTACAATCCAAATTCTTCCTCTAATCCATCTAATCCTTATTTTTTACAATATATTTGTTCTTATTAATTTCATTGGATAAAATAATAATAAGTGTTTTAACAAAACGTGCAACCTACAATAAGTATTTTCTAAAATTTCAAAAAGAGATTAAATTTAGTTGGTTGGTCTATCTAAAATATTATTAGCAAAGCCTAAATTACCTAAAAAAAAGGACATAATTTCAATAAATAAAAAATACATAAAATAAAGCAAATAAGATAGAATTTAAAAAAGAAAAAAGAAAAAAGAAAAAAAAAGTGTTGGGAAATTTAGACCTCGCTTGATAGAATTAACAAGTTTTAAACCCAAGTTATTAACTAGATTTATTATGAATAAAACTTGTTAAAATAAACAAACATCAATATTATGTCAATATCATGCAAAACAGAAAAATAAATAAGATAAAATATGATGATCCAGGAAAACTAATGAAATAAACTAGTTTCACAGTAAAAAACCTGGGGGGAAACCTTCTCAAAAGCAATTCACTATAGTAAAGAGAAGTTTTAGATATAATACAAAACCATTATCCCTAGACTCTACAATCCCCATAAATGAACTCACAGCAAAAACTTTTTACCACTTCAGAACCTCTAAACTCTTTAATATATGAACGCCACCCTTTTGTACGAATTTCAGTACGTGACTAACCAAAGATACACAGCTCTCAGTACGTGACTAACTTACCAACTTGAAGAAGACATTGGCTGCAAAATTCTTCACTTCATCAACAATGAAGATCAAGAAGCACTTGGTTACAAAACCCTAAGGCACAAAGACGCTGTAACTTCCTTCAGAGAGAATAAGGCATCAGTCACCCTTTGTATGTGTTCCCCTTCTATTCTGTTATGTGACGGCCTCTAAAATAAGCCTTTATATGTCTAGGGTTGTGAGAAAAGAAACCCTACACAAATACATTAGCATGGTTCAAAAATCAGATCTGAAAAACTGATTTTTGTAATTCTTGATAAATACCTCAATAGATAGTATCTGTCGAGCCTCATTAAACCTCGATAGATAGCTATCTGTCAAGCAGCTGTCGAGCTATCTGTCCAGCTCTAGTGAACAGCTTTTCTTCACTTGTTTTTTGGTCCAATCTTCATGGCTTTAATATTAGACTTGAACAATATGTTTCTTGAAGTACTAAACTCATCATAGATCTACCCAAATACAAGTAAAATGCGTTTTGTTAAAGGATTAGCCAATTACATATAATATGTCCTTAACAAAAAGATAGAATTGAATACTATTGCGTATCAACATATGTTCATTTTTGTTAATTTTTTCAAGTTCCTTTTTTTGGATAAATATGCATTTTATGTCATCTTTTTCCTAATAATCAAGTAACAACAGAAAGTAGTATTTGATTTACAACTACAACTACATTTGTGTCTATCTAAAATGTTATCAACAAAGCCTAAAATCAATAGGATAGAATTACCTATATATAAAAAAGGATAGAATTTAAATAAAAAAGAGAGATAAAAAATAAATGAAAGAAAAAAGATAGAATTTTTTTAAAAAAAATACGTGAAACAAAAATACGTTTTTTTTTACTACATTTCTTCTTCTTTTTTGTGGATAAATTTGCATCTTATGTCATTTTTTTCCTAATAATAAAGTTAATATATATATATATATATATATATTTGAGTTTCACCTAAACTCCTTTTTGTTTATATCATCTTCTTCACAACCTGAAATTCTCTCTATATATACACACAGTTTTTTAGTGTATTATTCTTTCTACTACGTATCTTACAATTATTTATTATATACTTCCCTTCTCCTCTCTACCCTACTTACAACCTTGCAGGGTTTTTTTTTTTTTTTTTTTTTTTTTTAATTTTATTTTATTTTTATTTTTTATCAAATTGAATAGATTTTGTGTATTTGTTGTCTTTTTATTATATATTATATGATTTTTATCAACAAATTTTATAGATAAGCTGAAATTCTATTTTTGATCGCACATTTTATTATTATTTTTTAGATGTCAATATAGCAAGCAATATATTTGTATTTTTTATTTTCTTATCACATGATTATTTGTTGTTGACATCAATATTTTATTGTACGTGGATTTAATTTGTTATTATTTTTGTTTGGTGCTTTGTTCCATGTAATCTATCTTCTTTAATTAAAAGCAAAATTTGTTGTTAAACATGAAATTGGATACGAGAGAAAAAGAAGGATCTAAAGATGTTCTTATATCCATCAGTCTAAATTCCTATGTAAGTCTATCTTCACTTAACTCCGTTTTCATTTTTTTTTTTTAAAGTTCAGAAATTTGGATATTGTTTCATTAATGAATTGAGATTTTGGCTTAATTTTGTTTTCAACTGTTTCAATTATTGAATTCATTATTTTTTCATGTGTAATATTAATATTTGTGTTTTTTTATTTGAAAAAAAAAAAGTGTTCTTAAAGGCTAAAGCACAATACAATTACAAACATTACTTTATGTTAAGGTGTTATATTTATTTATTAGTAAGTTAAAATGTTACATTAATTTATGGTATTATATGGATTCTCAAAAAAAAGTTATGGTATTATATTTTTATTTATTATTAAGTTTTTTTTTTTTAAAGATAATTACAATATGCTGCTAATCCCGCAGCTCAAACACTTTCCCCCAAAACCCTCAAGCACTTTGTGCATGAAGAGGTGTCAATTAAGTTACAAGGCCTTTGGCATTATTAAGTTAGAATGTGTTATATAACTTATAACCATTTGAATAAAATCAACACTAAAACAAATTATTTAAATATTAAAATAAGAAATAAAAATTAAATTTCTTTTATGTATACAAGTACAATTTATTTTTTAATATTAAATTTTGAATGAATTCTTTTAGGATGATCCCCTCTTTAGAAATAAATAGGAATTATTAAAAAAATTATAAATTTTTTTTATTGATCATTGTAATTAGATATATTATATATAAGGACAAAAATACAAAATTCAATTATTTTTTAGATTTAAAAAAATAGATTTGTGTTTTTTGTTTTTATCTTTTATATATATATATATATATACACACACACGCATAGAGAGAGAGAGAGAGAGAGAGAGAGAGAGAGAGAGAGAGATTTCATTAATAATTGTTATACTATTTTTACAATTTGCCATAGTTTTTAAAATATTCTTTAATTTTTTTTTTTTTTGAAAAAAAAAATGCCATACTTGAACTTACATAATATACATCTTCCATGTAACTTGCAAAATATTTTTTTTATTTTTTTTATTTTTATTTTTTTTCTAATGTCATAATCTTTTTTTTTTAATAAAAATTTTTTGGATAAGTTTTTTTTTTTTTTTTTTTTAACTAAATTTTGGTTAAATTGTTTCGAAGACATGAATTAGTAAGAGAGTATACTATTTTGTAGGCATTTTAGGTGGAGTTTGAGATATACTTTTAACGGAATGTTCTCGAGTCTTTTTACTCTTAAACCTTCTTTCTAAACTAAATAAAAGTCCAATCCAAGGTAATGGGGCTTGTGTGGTCAGATTTTTGAGCTTTTAATCATTCTGTGGTAGCCATTTTGTTGTCGGTCTCGTTGCAAGGGTTCGGAGGTTCAGTGAGAGTTCATTAGGGATTTTGAAGATTACTTCTTATCGTGATCACAAGTTTGGTCAAAAGTCTCTAACAAGTTACAGTAAGTTTAGTTTGCTTTTGAAGTTGAGGTCTTTAAAGCATACATTATTACCTATATATGAATTAGTGGTATGGGGTCTATTGGTCCTCGATGAATGTCAGGGGTGCCCCATTGAAATACATAATTAACTCTTTTTTCTTTTCTTTTCTTGATAGGTAATATAAGAATTATTATTGATGAATTGAAAAAGAAACATACAATGTGTTCATGAGAATGAACACAGAAAAGCACAAAACACAACACAACACAACAGAAAACAATCAAGAGACTAAACTAAGAGGAGAAAAAAACTGAACAATAGAAGAACATTATGTAAAACCACAGTACCGAGACCAATCAAAAAGACTTTTCTGGCACAAGCCTATTTACTCAACCAAAGACTTTTCAGAATCTTCAAAGGACCGACAATTACGCTCCATCCATACAGTCCACATCAAACATCCTGAAATTAAATTCCAAATATCTGAATTATGTTTCCCAAGCCAATGATTCCAACAAAATAATAATTCCGCAACAATGCTAGGCAATACCCACTGAATACCGAAAGCCTGAAGCATAAAAACCATAAAAAATTCGCCACATGATAGTGAATAAGGAAATGATCCAAAGATTCCCCACTGCACCAGTACATACAACACCAATTTGCCAAAGGGCGACCTCTAAGCATGAGATTATCAAATGTAAGAATGCGATCATGAGCTGCCGTCCATAGAAAAAAAGCCACCCTTTTGGGAACCTTTGTTTTCCAAATGCCCTTCCAAGGGAAGATAGAGTTGGGAGTCGCCCTTAACTCATTGTAAAAAGAACGGGTATCAAACTTACCATTTCCATTAAGACCCCAACACAAAGAATCGCTGCCTACTCCACGTGGAAGATGAGCTTGAATAAATTCAAGAAGAGAAAAAGAAGCAGCAAGCTCTTAGTCTTCGAAATCCCTATGAAATCTCAAGTTCCAAAATCTAACATCATCCCCCTTTTGATGACTCATAACATCAGAAATACAAACTTCCTTATCAGCTGAAATCACATATAACTCAGGGTAAAGGATTTCAAGGGGATCAACCCCAACCCTTCTATCATGCTAGAAATGAAGCTTGGTACCATCACCCACAACAAAGGAAAAATGCTTAGAAAAGCTTTCCCACCCTTCATTAATACTACGCCACAAACCACACCCATGAGTTCTACAAATTTTAGTACTCCAGCCCCCTTGTCCCTCTCCATATTTAGTGGATATAACCCTCTGCCAAAAATGAGTAACTTCATGCCCGTATCTCCACAATCATTTCTCTAATAAAGCTTGATTAAAGGACACCACATTTCTTATCCCCAAACCTCCCATTTCAATAGGTGAGCAAACCTTATCCCACGCCACCAAAGGGTATTTGAAACTCCCCTCAGACGATCCCCATAAAAAGTTTCTTTGGATTCTTTCCAGCCTAGCAGCCACAGCTATAGGAATAGTAAATAATGATAAAAAAATAAGTAGGAAGGCTAGAAAGAATGCTCTTCAATAAAGTGAGCATACCACCCTTGGATAAATAAAGGCATTTCCATCCTAATAATTTCTTCTCCATCTTCTTCAAAATGGGATTCCAAATAGAAGTTGTCTTGAATGATGTACCAAGTGGCATCCCCAAGTATTTCATAGGCAAACTGCCCACCTTGCAACTAAGGATATTAGCCAAAGCATCCAGATTATTCACCTCCCCAATAGGGAAAATCTCACTTTTCCCAGAATTACAGTAACTTGTCTATTGGTCCTTGATGTTTGGGAAATCCTATCATTGTCATGCAACCTAAGAAGTACAAAATCATTGATTAAGAATTCCTTGGTTTCTCAGAAACAATGTAGAAATTCACTACGAAACTAGGTTCCTTGTCCTCATCCATACAAAGGGCCAAGAAACCAATGAGCAAGCAATCAACTAAAAAGACAAACAACAAACACAAGCTTAACAGCACATTTACTTCAGAAAATATAATAAATTTTCATCATTATCATCAAATACTATATCCCAGTTATATCATCATGATAATCAGTGAAATTTATGGAAAATGAGATGAAACCATGAAAGGATTTTTAATTATGATCATCATCATGATCAAACTGCAGCTTGGATGGCCTTGTGCTTCTCAATCTTCTTCTCAAGCTCATCTTTCTTGGCCCCAACCACCCTGTCCACTTCCTTCCCATTCTTCACCAACACAAAAGTTGGCATTGCCTGCACCTGAAACTCCTGTGCCACATCCTACATCCCATTTTGTTTCCCACAAATACCCAAAAAAAAAAAAAAAAAAGTCAATAATCATATAATAAAAATTCATAATTATCATATAATAAGGAATGTATCTATAGTGTGTTTACTAGAAACAAAGGTTAAAGAGATTAATGCTCAAAGAATCCAGAATGCTATAGATCCCGGTTGGAATTTTGTTCATAATTATCAATCTCATCGATTGGGAAGGATTTGGCTTTGCTGGGATTCTGACCTGATTCAAGTCAAGTATACCTGGCAATTGGAACAACTCTTACATGTAAAAATCCTTATGCAGGCTGGTGAGTTTATGACTACCTTCATTTATGCATTAAATGATGGCATGGATAGAAGGCAATTGTGGAGAGATTTAGAAGATTTGAAACTAGCAGTGGGGGGTGACTCATGGATGCTAGGAGCAGGGGATTTTAATCTTGTCAAATCTCCTATAGAGAAATCTGGTAAGGAGGCCTTGACCTTATATGAGAAGGAGTTTGGGGATTGCTTGTATTCCATTGAGTTTTTGGATCATAGTTTCAGTGGTCCTCTTCATTCATGGAGTAATAAAAGGGATGAAGATGCTTTTGTGGCCTAAGAAATTGGATCAAGTTCTTCAAAATACTGCCTGGTTCAATAACTTTAACCATGCCTCAGTGGAATTTTTTAGTCCTGGTACCTCAAATCATTGCCCAGTCTAGGTATCTCTTGGGGATAAGCCTAACTCTGGTCCCAAACCATTTAAACTTTTCAACTATTGGGCTGATCGCGAGGATTTCCTTGACAGGGTGATGGAAGCTTGGGATGGTGACTTCTATGGCTCTCCCATGTTTACCTTATATAGCAAACTTGAAGCTGTAAAAGCTAGATTTAAGATGGAGAACCAAAATATATTCAGCTGTAATTCTCAGAGTTGAAATGGCCAGAATGGAGTTGGAAAAAGTACAAAGCCAGATTATGTCTTCACTGAGGCATTTATGAAGCAGAAGCCTAGAATTTTGTGGCTCAATCTTGGGATCACAACATAGGTTTCTTTCAAGAGCAAAAAATGCAATCAGAAGCTTAGTTAATGAAGAGGGAGAAAGAGTGGAGGATCCTGAAGCTATTAAAGAGCTTGCAATAGCATACTAAAAAAAAAGCTTCTTGGTCAAACACCTGCTTCTCTCAGTGATGATGGGATTGCCAAGTTAAATAATCTATTTTCTGCGGGATTAAAGATGATTAAATTTACCGTATCCTAATATGCTGTAGCTTTAAATTTCATCCTAAAAGTGCAAAATTTGAAGCAACAGGTCCTAAAAACATTGAATGATTGCAAATACAAAATTGGAGACAATTAACAAAATAGAGGAGGAGAAGGAAGGTACAGACAGGTAATTCATCAACGTCGATCTTTGCGAATTCGACCTCGGTGAACTTGGAGGCCATGGCGTGGATGGCGGGCTCCATGAACTTGCAGGGCCCACACCACGACGCAGCGAAATCAATCACCATCTGATAATTCATTCAATCAAAACCAACAAAGTGAATCAAATACCTAAATAAAGAGAGATTAAAATGAAATGAAAAGAGAGAAGTAGTACGAGTTGGGAGGAGTCTTTGGAGTTGTTGAAATGGAGCTGCCATCTGGCCGGAGAATGAAAGGAGAGGATGCGAGATGATGATGCCTCCGATGATGTCGCTGCTGCTGCCTCTGCGGTTGCGCCGCCTCCTAGGAAGCTTGATATTATAGATCCCATTCTCTCTCTCTCTGTTTCTTTTATTTTTCTATCTATAAAACTTGGAGGGCAGTCCAATCCAAATCGACTAGTTTAAGACTTTAAGTGCGACTTTTTGGTTTTGTGTTTGTCTGTGTTTCAAACTTTCAAAAGACTTTTTTTTTTTTTTACTGCAAAGTATAATATGAAAAATATTCATAATACTTCCCAACAAATTATAAGTGACAAATTATTATAAATTATTATTGATAAAAAAAATTAATAATAAATTTAAATTAGAACCAATAATAATTTATTAGTTATAATTTGTTATGAAAATGCTGTAAAAAATTATAAACCTATTACTTCTCCTAAAATATTGGCCGAAAGTCTTATCCCAGCATCAAATTAATTTTTTTATACACGCTTCACATGTGCAATGGGGCTTTTTTTTTTCTTTTTTTTTTTAATTTTAATATAATTTTTCAATTTGAATTTATCTAATTGTTAGTGAGATTACACACGGAGAAAATTTTAAGAAACTAAAATTTAAGATTTGAAAATAAGTAAACTGCTGGGTTTAGTATGTGCTAATTTTTAAGAAAAAAATGTATCAAAAGTACATTAGATATGTTTAGATAGAAAGTGTGCTAATTTTTAGGAAAAAAAGTTTCACAGGTAGTTTTTTTTTTTTTTTTTAAATTTTATTAAATTACAATTTTAACCTTTTTTTTTTTTTAAGAATAATGATTATCTAATTAAATTGAGAATATTTTTGACATTTTATGAAACCATAACTAACTTTTTAAATTCTCTTAATATATAGAGATTATCTTTTAATTATGATCAAAACTAACTTTTTGATTTTATCCTTTTAATCCTCCAACTTTTTTTTAGTGGATAAGTCTGCCAACTTTAAGTGTTAGTTATTTATTGGAGTATAATAATTAATTAGTTGTAGGTTCTAATTAGATAAACTAGTAAAATCTTTGATTGTTGAATTCATAAGTTGAAACTCTTCCCAAAAAGCCCAATATTATATTAAATGAAAACTTTCTGTTCACATATTCAACCAAAGATTTCTATTCAAATGCAAAGAGTCAACCAAATATACAAAGTTGAAGATCTATTAGTAAAATCAAAGTGTGTGTTTGGATACAATTTATAAGCTAGTTTTTTGTAATCATTTTTTCTTACCTTTTTAAAGAACAAGTATAAGCCGTTCCCAAACTGACACATCTAAAACTCAATTTTACAAAGAAATCCAAAACTAGTTATGAATCACCCACACCACAATCCAAAAATCAAACCCCAACATTGAGACCCACCAATAACCAATAAAATTTATGGCCAAATAAGCCCAAAAAACAAATCACCAAAAAAAAAAAAAAAAATGCCCACACAATCAATTACATGCTGCCCACCAGCCAGTCACATAGCAAAACCATATGTGCCTCACTGAGATCATCCAAACCCTAACTCGAGTACAATGAGAAGGTCTTTCCTTCGATTAGCTATGAGGCGATGATGTCCATGGTGGTTAATATTTTCATGGCCCGTGGAGAATAAGCAATGGTTTAGTAGATGGCGAAGAAGTTGATGTTCGTGGTGGCAAAGGTTGGACCATTTTGGCCTTTCGAGTAGGAGAGAAACAAGAGACAGAAAGCGATGAAATATGAGAGATCAAAAATTCTTTTTTGGTACTAGAGAGAGGAATGATATATATATATATATATATATATATTATTGAAATGCCAATGTTTAATTTCTACATTTGATTTTTGTTGCTTTTTTATTAAATCTATGGGTTTATTTAGTTTAAGAGACTCAAAATTCTCTAAATTTTGGCACCCATGTTGCTGAAATCTCTCTCATCTTTTTACTATTATCTCTCATATTTAGGCAATTGTATTGTCACAATTGCAATTTTTTTCTCTCCTAATCTCAGCAATGGTATTGCTACAATATTTCTCTCTCCTCCCCCTAGTCACATCATTTCTCTTTCCAAAATTTTTTTTCTCTCCTAATTTTTGCAATGGTATTGCTACAATATTTCTCTTTCCTCCCTCTAGGCACATCATTTCTTTCTCCTCACTCCTACAACTTTTCTCACAATTTCAACAACACTACTACTAAAATTCACGTCTATCCTCACACACCTAAATAACTTTAAACAATACACATATCACAAATAAACTCATATTTAAGCAAAATTAGCCAAAAGACTCTTACTCTTCTCCTCTAATATTTGTGTCAAAAGACTCAAAACCTTTCCCTCGTGCAAATTTAAATATTGCAAATGGGATTGTCTGTAACATATTTAATCTTCAATACTCTACATGGAGCACCTCCTCATTAATTTGTTAAACACAGATAAAAGAGCAAACTTAATTGATATTCATATAATAAAACACAACATCAAAAGGTATTTGTAGAGCAAATCCTTATTCTAGTCATATTAGAACCAGTTTTCTTGTCCTGCCAACTAAGTTGTCCTCTCTTACAAGTGCAGCTTTACAAAGGCTTGGGTTTTATAATATTTGGATCAAAACACATTTAACATTGGGCCCATAGTAGATCCAACACTTACTATATACAAATCGACCTTCCATACATATATCCCTCATTCAAAAAGATGCTTCTCAGATTTCCAAAAGGCCAACTGATCTGTTGGGAGCTTAATTTCACCATCACCTTTATATCTGTACCACTTAGCACAAACCAAGAAGAACCCAAAGTTCAAGACCCCTAAAGCAGCAGTCATGTAATAAAAGTAATCTAGTTTCCCTCTGTTAAGATCCTGTGACAACCAATCTCCAGTCGGAGCTCTTGCAGTGATCCTGTTAACTATGGAAATTAGAAAAGCACTTAGATAGCTTGAAAAAGCCTGGCCACAAAAGAATATTGATCCAGCAATGCTCCTCATGTTCTCTGGGAATTCCTTATAGAAGAACTCAACTTGGCCAATGGCACAAAAAGCCTCACTCAGTCCAGTAAGTACTAGTTGAGGGATTAACCATAAGCCAGACATGGATGATATAGCACCACTTCCTGGAGCAACTCCTAGTGTTGGTCTTGTAAGAGCTGAGTTTCTTCTCTTCTCTTCGACCAAACCAGAAACAAGCATAGTCAAAACTGAAAGAACAATTCCAATGCCCATTCGTTGAAGAAGAGTGATACCACCTTCTTTGCCAGTGAGCTTTTGAAGAGAAGGAACAAGAACTTTGTCATAGATTGGAATCCACAAGGAAACAGTTAGCATGGTAAAGACTGCATAAGATGCTGCAGGAACCTTAAAGTTGCTATTGCCAAGGCGTCTATCTGATTGAAGCGCTTGGAAAACTGCATAACTATTTTGAGACATAATAACGGAAAAAATTATAAATGATACCCAAACGGGAATTACTCTTGCCAAGCATTTCACTTCTTCTACTTGTTGCAAGCTGCAAAGTGTCCATGGGTTAACAGCTGATCCATTGGGATTGATTTGGTCTCTATCTTATACGCCATATTTCATTTTGGTCCCTAACCCTTTAATTGTGTCAATTTGATCCCTAACCTTTCAGTATCATGTCAATTTAGTCATTATTGTTAATTTTTGGATGAAAATTGATAACGCGTCTAATGGCCAAAATAAAAAATCAGCTTTCATTGATGTGGCAATACAATAAAATTTTATTTTGACCATTTGGCATGTCATCAATTTTCATCCAAAATATAATAACAAAGACTAAATTGACACGACACTGAAAGGTTAAGGACTAAATTGACACAATTAAAAGATTAAGGACCAAATTGAAATATGTTGTAAAGAATAGGGACCAAATATGTAGTTTACCCTAATTAGTATTAGTAAGAAGTGTGCAGTGTATTGCAAACAACTAATTAAGCAAGAAAAAGCGAGTAAACTTTGTATTGAAAAAAAAAAAAAAAGGATCTTTCACTATGAATTGCTGATATTTTGAGTAATAAGATGAAGTAATTAAAAAGAAACATATTATCTAAAAAATAAATAAATAGACAAAAATATTTTTCATCTTTGAAATATTACATGTTCTATTTTGTTTTAATATTAAAAAGTTCAATTTTCATCTCTAAAAATTTAAAATATCATACATTTCGTTCTTTAGTTCACCTTTGTTAAAAATCTTTTGTTAGTGTATCTAATTGAATAGAAAAAAAATAAAACCTAAACTATATCTTGGAACAAAAAACAAATATAGTTTATGTTTTATTTTATCCCTAAAATATTATTCAAGTTTCATTTTTGTCCTTATAATTTAGCAAAAGTGGACGGAGGAACAAAATATAAAAGTTTTAAATTTCAAGGGACAAAAAATGTAACTTCTTTAAATTTAAAGGACAAAAATATAATTTTAACTACGTTTAGAAACAAAAACAATATTTTAACCAAAAAAATAATGTGAATTACAATGTAAGTTATCATAATCAACTACAAACCAATTTCATGAAATGGAAGTTATTAGTTCAAATCTCATTTTTCCTCGGTCAAATTAAACTCACACTTATAAAGGAAAAAAAATATGATACAAATTTTCTTACCTAAACTGATCGGTGTAAGGTAGTTTGGAGTTCATGGAAGTGCTTGGCATATAGTTGAAAGGCTTAAATTCGAGGTTGTGAGGCAGATTTAACTGCCTCTTCTTAGTGGCAGCCACCACTACTTGTGCCACACTAAGGGGCTTCCATTAGGTTTCACTTTAACATAAAGTCTCGAGCCCAAGAAAAAAAGTACACATGAAATGAACATGAGGCACGTAGGAATTACAAACCCAATGGCCCAGCTGATGTTTGACTGCAAATAGACGATGAAGGTTACTGATACCATGACAGCAAATGTGAAGGTAAAATAGTACCAATTGAAGAAACTTCGCATGCTCCTCTTGCCAGAGTCGGTTTCTGGATTGAATTGGTCAGCACCAAAGGCTAGGTTACATGGCCTAATGCCACCAGCTCCGATGATTAGGAGGCTGAATCCGGCTCCCAAGAAGGCCAATTGCCCAGGCGTCGGACTGACACATGCGCTACTGTCTTTTGTTGCACAATGTGGAGGGTGCAATTTGGAGATTGCAGCTGTTAACGTTAGTGCTATCAGCCCCTTGGAAGAAAAAGGAAATAAACGTTATTGATTGTAACATATGGTTCTGATGATCATGGTGAAAGAACATAAGACATGAATGTACATAAAATTTTAAGGGCTTCAATCTGAAATTGAAATGATACATGGAACTCCAATCTTAAAATGGTAGACACGAATGGTCCAAATTTAAAGGGATTTAGCAATTTCCAGGTTCTATTAATCAATTGCATTCAAAAGTGACTCAAAAGAAAATAAGCCTTATATGATGACAACTAGATTTTACCTTATTAATGATAAGTTGATAACAATTACTATATGAAAACCTTTTTTTATTTTTTTGGTGGGGGATATGACAACTGTACTAGGGCAAACAATATAGGACAATATGATTCTATTAATGGAAACAATAATGAGATAAAATTTAGTCTCATTTGGATAAATTAAAGTGGTGAGATAAAGAAAATTTTACAATCTTTCTCTAAAAATATTTGAAAATTTGAACTTTCATGAAAATGTAAAAGAAAGGGAGCCAGGGAACGAGGAAAAAAAATCAATATAGCATCTCATTTTCAGTCCTTGTGTTGAAGAATAATTGGAAGATAAATTATATTAAAGCAAACAAACAAAAATGTAAGCAGAACTAATTAATAACTTTGAATAAGTAGTAGTAAGTAAAAACTACTAACTTTATCAGTAACGCACCACTACGCACCCTTAGTGTAGTGGTCACTCTACAAGTATAAATACTTTTGGGGTGTGGGAGGCAAGGATTAAGGTTCAAGTCTCCAATTCTATATTGTAAAAAAATAATAATAATAATAAAAAAATCAAAAAAAAAAAAAAAAAAAAAAAAACTTTATCGGTACCGCTTAAGACAATTATAGTTTTGTTAGCATTATTGAAGTCTTGCTTGCAAAGTTGATCCATAAAGCAAATTAAAAGAGATCCACGAACCTTTGAAATTGGGAAGAATTAAATCTGACCAATAGTCTTAACTTGGACTAGAAATATTCTTCACAGATAGTTTTTTTTTTTTTTTTTTCCTTGTTTTTCTTCTTCAATCTCAACTCCCAAGATATATAGAACCAGAAATTAATCCAAATGCTTTTCCACCCAAAACTACTAGGGACAACTTTTATAATAATAATAGTATTTTTTTTTTTTTTTTTTTAGTATTAGGCAAGAATGGTGATGGGGTTACCAAAAGAGAGGAGATGGAAGCAAAGGCCAAGGTCTTATAACGTCCAAAGTAAGAATCAGAAAGGAATGCCCCAAGCAAGGGTGTCATGTTTGAGGTTCCACTGAAGACGTTAACGATTGTTGTGGCTGTCACACTCTTCATGTTGAACACAGTGGTCAAGTAAACCAGGAGGTTTGATAGACTTCCAATTGTTCCAAGCTTCTCAAATGTTTCATTTCCTGCATTTTTTTTTTGAATAAAATTATAGAAAAGAAAGAGGTGGGTGCAATGAAATACCAATAGCTCTATCACGTTATCTTTCTTACCAATGATAAAGACCATGACTGTAATTCCTCTATAGTTGATTACAGGCTCATCATCAAGTGAAACAGCATTCTCCTCCTCTTTCTCCATTTTGTTTCTTCAAAAATTAAAAAGAAAAAAAGAAATGTGGCTTTCTTTAAGTTCTAAACTGTGGTTTTGGTTTTAAGGACATAATTTGTAAAGAGTAAATAGACAATAGACAATAGTTGATCACTTACAAAAAGTTTATTAAGAAGAAAGAAAATATTTGAGTCAGTTAATCTTACCTAATAGGAACACACTCACGATTTACTTTCTATTTCTCTCTCTTTCCTTGTCTCACTCTTATGAAGATTTAGCCTCTCTCAAACTCTATATTTATAGTCACATGCATGTACACATGCACGTACACATTTTTACCAACTAGTCTCACCATTTCAAATTAATATATTCCATGATTTAGATTAAATATTATAAATCTAAATGATAGAGCTAGTGGTATTAATTTGATCACACCCATCTCTTTCTATTCTTTAATTTTATTAATGAATTTTAAATAATAATAAAGAATGCAGGAAATAAAACATTTGAGATGCTTGGAACAATTGGAACTCTATCAAACCTCATGGTTTACTTGACCACCGTGTTCAACATGAAGAGTGTGACAGCCGCAATAATCGTCAACATCTTCAATGGAACCTCAAACATGACACCCTTGCTCGGGGCCTTCCTTTCTTATTCTTACTTTGGACATTATAAGACCCTGGCCTTTGCTTCCATGTCCTCTCTTTTGGTAACCCCATCACCATTCTTGCCTAATATTAAATATATATATATATATATATATATTTATACATTATCATTATTAAAAAGTTGTCCCTAGTAGTAATGGGTGGGAAAGCATTTGGATTAATTTTGGTTCTATCTTGGGAGTAAAGATTGAAGAAAAACAAGGACAAGAAAAAAAATACTATTGAAATTATATTTAATGTCATGTCTAAAATTTTAAATGACGTAGCACCATATACAATAATAGATATAAGAATATAAGTTTTAAATGATATGACAGCTTACCACTATATATCCATGTAATGTTACCATTACTAGCTAAGTGATATTGCTTTTTGAGTTGTAGACAGTTGGCAATCCATGCATATGGTGAATGATAGTGAACCTGGACCCTGGTAGCCTTGTACCGGTGTGTGGTGCAAAACATCTTGCACATTATATGACGTTTAAGCCAATTACGGTAAAATTATCCACATTAAGAAAAGGCAAAAGGTAGAAGTGAACAAGAAGGGAATTCATACTATCCTTAACTACAAGTTAACCTGACTGCTCAAATAATTTAAGGTCCCAAAAAGAAAGTAATAATTCCGAAATAATTCAATGACAGCTCTTGTGGAATCACTAACAAGATAATGACTAATGAGCACCATTTATATGATATGAAAGAAGTGAAAGCATATGGGAATGAGAGTGTTTAAGGCAGATATTATCATGCATGTACGTTTTTCATGAAGAAAAAACCAATGCATGCTCTTTACAAACCAGTCTCGGAGGGAATTATTAATAAGATCCTATCAGAGGAGTGAGGAATGCTAAAAGGCCTCCTAACTTAATGGACATTTCTATTCATACAAGTGTAGTAATCTTTATGGACATTTCTATTCATGCAACTATGCAAGTGTAGTAATCTCATAGATTGGGCTTCTCAATGAGGAATGCTAAGCAAGGCCAACGTAGCTACTGTTCAATGCTATTTTATCATATATATGGAGCTGGATTTGGGAGATCCTCAATGTTACAGTCACTAATAGTGCAGAATAAAGAGTTCTAACACGACTAAGGTTTATGTTTTGTTTTTTGTTTAGCTAGATAGAAAGCATTCCAATTTCCTAAGTGCAAAAGTCGCATCATTAATGACTTTTTGTAAATGAAAGGTCTTTTTTGGAAGAATATCAGATACAAGAAAAAGCACCCACTATAAAATATGAGCGGTGCTTAACTAGACCTGAAAATATCAACGTGGAGCCATGTGTTTCCTTCAAGATGGACTAAAAAACAAAGGGAGGATAGAAATTCATCTCACCAAGGCTTGCCTGTTTAAGGATTTCTTTTGCATCTCCACCAAAAGTTTTGATTGCTAATTCATAGTTAAGATCTCAGTGGCCACTGGATTAACTTTATAAAAATTAAATGACTGACGTTAATTTGTGGTTCATAGCGGAAAATTCAGCTTTTTGTTGCATCACAAGCAAAAACGTCTTCTTCGGTGAAAAACAGAGAAGTCTGTCATTAATTCCAGCAGATTTGCATCTTTTCCCTTTCAAAAAAATCATCTATTGTGAATTGTGATAGGATCAATTTAGGACTTAAAAGCAACCACCATCCACCAACCAATGTAAATGATCTTGTACACTTTACAAGGTGCTTGAAGATGAAGATGGAATTAGCAACTCCACTATCAGCAAGTATGTGTGTACTCACAGCCACACCCGTGTGTTTGAGAATTCTTTAAGCTCCATCAAAGAATTCAGGCATGTATGTTTTCATGACGCTGAAGAGAACTATACATTTCAATGGAATGTAGATATGAGCCATAAAATTTACCTTTTAACGTGCAGACAACCACTTTATGACATTATTCACTAAAAATTGGATAGAGTAGCTGAATATAAGGGAACCTCAAACTACAAAATCAGATGCCACCTAACAACCAATAGCCAAAACTGAACAAGTTGGTTTGGTGATGGCTTAAAGTTCTAATGTACATATAACATAACAAATGCCATGCTATAACAGACCTTACTGAAATGGAACCGGAACACCTTGCCTCTTGTTTACAATAGCCATTGCCAAATACCGGGTACCCATTCCTATAGGCGCCTCTTCATCAGGTCCCTCCCAGAAGGGGGCTTCACCTTCACCCACCAGACGCCAGTATCCAGTTCTGAGGGACTCAGCTTGATCATCTGTGCAATTCTGAAGTAAAGCATCCACTCGGAAGTTTATCCCAAGAGAACCAAGAAACTGAGACTGAGTCATTGGGCCATGGACAGAAACATCTCCTGTAAAATGTTAAAATATTGAAATTTAGCTCTGATTCTCTGTTCCTCCTTTACTTTTTCAAGGGAGAGAGAGGGAGAGATTGAGAAAGGAAAATGTAGCTACAACAAATGCAATGGGGACATGCACCTGAAGCTTCCTCAGCAGAGTGCCGGATGGAAGCAAAATCAACATATGCACTGAGATCAGCAGATCCAGGATTATCCAGAATGTCGACAAACTTATGTTTTCGAATTGCCTGCAGATAATGTTATATTGGGAAAACTAATAAGAGGGGAGAAAAAACAAGAAAAGAGTATATCTCAGCAAAAAGATCCAAACATTTTATGGTAAACTAAATAACTGCTGATGGACCAAACATGAAGAATTCATCCTCTGATATAATGGAAACAGTACAATAAAAATAAAACAGCAAGGTAACAGACCTGCAGACTATCTGAGACTACTCCATTCAATCCATAATCAATTATAAGAGCCCCACCTCCATCAGAGCTTATTCTATCGGCAATGGTTTGGGTCAACTCCATTGCCTTGGGGCAAACCTCAATGTGATCAAGCTTTGCTATCTCTTCAGTCGCAGCCCACTTGCAGCGCTTCATCAGGAACAGAGTTGCAGGTGTAGGCTGAGGAGATAGAACAAAACGAAACCTGACCGATATTATGTAAAGAGTATCAAATAATTAATTTGTTTAGCATTTGCATCTGCATAGAGGCTAATGTCAGATAAAGTTCTAGATCTTTACGATGAATCTTCTGCCACATCAACCATCTTCTCACACCAGCCCCGAGAAGCCTTCTGTAGTTGAAGATAAATCCAGGATGAGAAAGTAGTTGAAGTATGCCCATGCAAACAAGAAGATATAACAGAGAGTCACTAGTATTAAACCTAATGGGCATAATGAAAAAAAATTCTGTAAACCTTCAAAACCATAATTTTTTTTTTTTTTTTTTTTGCAGCTACTTGAGAGGTTATCACAGTACTTCACCTAGAGTCAACAGGTGGCATCTCATTTGATTTCAAAAGAAGTGCCTAAGCACAGATTTCTTTCTTGGCTGGCTAGATAGTTACTTTTTTTTTTTTTTCTTTATTAGTAAGTTACACATGCATCCAGTGCATCATGAGACTCATGAGCCCACGACTTCACCCTACACCTTGTTCTCATAATGGAATGAGATGCCATTTGAGCTAGAGCTATGGTTAGCTGGTTGCCTTCTTATGGTTCCAGTTTGTATTTTGCTAGCAGCTTCACTTTACTTGCTGTAGATTAACAGCTAGTTTGTACCCTACACAAAGGAACTCATTCATCCAAAACATATACCATAGAGATGGGAATCTTAGCCTAGGAAACATATATAAATGGTCAAAGTCAAATACACATGAATGTATATCCCTTAATTTCTTCCTTATTTGGAAACTAGTTTGGAGGTTGTATAACATTCCTCACATTTTCACTTCATCTAAAGTGGGGGGACTACTGGGGGCATAAACCACATTATTGTCATAGTTTTGCAGGGTGAAGTTTATGTGCTAGTAAGCTATCATCATAAATTTTGAACTATCTATTATGATTAACTATTTCTTTTAACTTATTACACAGATGACATAATGGCTCATTGTTGATGAACCATAAAGAACAATCTTGTATGAAATATAATAACAGCCACTAAATAAACAAGATTAAAGCAGAAATATAGTACAACATGTGACTAAACTAGACTAAAAAAAGTCAAGGAACAGCTAAGGTTTCATAGAATTATGATACAACACATGAATATCCAATATTAACCTAGGGATTTGATTAAACCTCTATCTCTCCCATTTTCATACAAATAACAGTTTGCATAAGTTTCCTGTCATTGATGGTAATTATATATAATATAACAAGAGACACAACTATCATCCAGAACAACTCAAATTAATAAGACAAACCTGAAATTGATGAACTGGTAAAGCATCATAAAACTCATGGGCAATGATGATTGTAGGCACTGGAATTCGAGGAAGTAGAGGAAAAGTTGGTCAGGAAGATAGGAAAACAAACCATCACATTGACTCTTAAAAATACAGGAAAACAGGACACAGTTTGGTAATATCCCTCAGAGTCAAAATCAGAATTGATAATGAAGATATGCATTAGGCCATACAATTATAAAGCCTGGTCAACAGAGAAACTTCTCCAATATGATAATACATTCAGCATTTCATAAATATTAGACACGGTAACTCGAAATCTCTATCAAATTGAATTGCTTGTAGAATATAACAATAGCATCATTGCTGTCAAATCAGGCATTCTGCTTGCCAATCACAGCTGATTTGCAGAATTGTAAATAAAACATCTGCCTCCAAAGAACTGACATCAAACATCTAATAGTCTCTTTGCCTAGTATGATTGCAATTGCAGCACAAAACCTTTAAAAAGGAAAACATGAGGTAATGTAAGAAACAAGTGATTCATAGGATGATACCCTGAACATCTGGTTCATGTCCTCAAATATCATCCTATGAGATTACAGAACAAAAGTTTTGTCTAGGGATAGAAAATTAATATCTACTATCTAGAGAGATAAAAAGAGAGAGCAGCTGAGAGATCTTTTTACTCAATTTTCAGAACACATACAAACATTAATCACACACACACACACACATATAAGAATCTATCTATTGACTTGAACACTATTGTGTGTGTCTGCTTGTTTTAGATATTTTCATACATCCTGAAGGAACCTGTTCCAGTGCAGCATGCCATGTCACAGGAGTCCCAGTCAATGTGCTGACACTTCCTTTGTTAACCTTGTCATCGGTATTATCTTCATCCTTGCATTTCAAGTTGCTGTGCTGAAGCTTCTGCAGTGTTGGGCTACATTCCACCATATGTATTTGTAATGATTCAGTGAAGTTCTTAAATTTGGAGGCACCCTACAATAAAAGCTACAGTTCTTCAACCTAAAACTTGAACCCATGCCATATGCTTATTAATTAAACAACAACAAGAAGAACAAAAATCCAAGAAAGATGAAGGAATGTGAAGAAAAACTAATGTTTTCACTTGAACATTAATGATTAATCAAAAAACAAAAATCCAATAAAGAAGCATGACAAGGAATGTGGTCACTTACACGAAGAAGATCAACCATCAGAGTTCCTCGTCCTGGACCCAGCTCAACAAGGTTAACTTTATTTGGTTGTCCCATTTGCTCCCACAGGCACATGGCCCAAACACCAACCATCTGAAGTTACATAAGCAGGACATGAGAAATCATTCTTCTTGATTGCAAATCTTCAAAAATGAAAGCAACTCAGATAATAATGTTCCTTTTCCTAGAAATTAAAGCCTTCTTCTTCCGTACTTTGTTGGATTGGATTGCAGCTTTTCTGTCTCCCCCTTGTTTTTCTCTCTTGCACTTGTTTGATTATTGTATTTTGAATTGATTGTACTTCTCTCTTAGTACACCGGCGGTGTACTAGGTTTGCTTTTTTCTAATAAAATTTTTCGTAACTTATTCAAAAAAAATTTGTTCTTTTTCCTAATCTGTCCAAGAAAATCCTCAGAAAATTGAGAGGAGATATGAGCGACTGGAAGTTCAATAGTAAAAACTTACCTCCCCAAACATTTGGCTTACTTCAGGGGAGGTTACAAAATCACCCTCTGCTCCAAACACATCCCGATTAATGTAGAAACCAGCCTTAGGATTTGTCAAAACTTCCTCCATGTACTCAGCAATCGAAATTGGCCCACCACGGAACTGAGAACACAAAAGTAACAAGGACTAAGATCACAACTACAAGCCATTCCCTTATACAAACAGAACAATTAAGGCACATTTAAATGCTAAGTAGAAACAGAAATTACCAGAGTAGCACCAACATACCAAACTCTATAATTTGAATTTATCGCGGAACCAGAAATAAAAGCAAGTGAAATTCAATTTCAAAGTGTCACAATTTTTTGATATTCAGTTTCTTCTTATAACTGAATTGAGCAATGACATACAAAACATAATCGAACACAAACCCCGCAATCAAAATCATTAACTAATATTTTGTTCCTTTAGTTCCAATAAAAAAAAAAAAAAAAAAAGTAACCACTCTATACCTCCATTAGTTCCGAAGTGCCAAACCCATTAAAATTAGTATTGAATTTCAATCAGAGACAACCAGGAAAAAAGAAAGAAAGGGTATTTTCCATAATGAGCTTGTCAATTTCATATTGATGATAATGTCAACGTCCACACATTCACACCAAAAAAACCGCACTGTTTACACACAGAAAAATGCAAAACATTAAAGAGTGAAAAATGAACGAATTGCGAACCTTGATAATGCCTTTGAGGTGCTTGACGAGCTCGGAGTCCGAAGTAGGCTCATGAGAATGCTCTGTCATATTCAAAATTCACCCACTACAAATACGTATATGTATATATGTGTAAGAAAGCTAGAGAGAGAGAGAGTTGTTATTGAGATTGATTGTTACCAGGTGGGTTGTAGAGGCCGGAGCGGTCGACGGAGACGGTGGCTGAAGGAGGAGAAGTGGAGTGGTTTGCATTGTCCTCTAGGTGTTCGATGAAAGAACTGTTCGGGCTTTGGGACGATGAAGAAGAGGAAAAGAAACGAGGTGAATGTGATGGTGCGGAGTAGCGGTTAGCATTGGAGAGTCGACGACAAGAAGTGGGAGCTTGGAGCAGTAGACGTCTCAACATTTTTGTGATTTGTGATCTCTTTCACTCTCCTGTATGAGCTTCAGAGGGAGTGGTATAAACTGACTTCAAATGAATTGAAAATTGTAATAAAATTGATTACAAAGGTTCAATGATACTATGTGATGGGAATGGGGATGTAGCTCAGATGGTAGAGCGCTCGCTTAGCATGCGAGAGGTACGGGGATCGATACCCCGCATCTCCACTTTTTATTCTTCCTAAATTGCAATTGTTTTTAATATAACGTTTTTTTTTTTTTTTCATTCCTATTAATCTGTTTTTTTTTTTTTTTAATTTCTTTTTTTCTTACAATACATGACAAGGAAAAATCCTAGCCACTTTATTTTAAATCACATTTTATTTTTCCTAAATTGCAATTGTTTTTAATATAACGTTTGTTTTTATTTTTCCATTTCTATTAATCTGATTTTTTTTTAATTTCTTTTTTTTCTTACAATACATGACAAGGAAAAATCCTAGCCACTTTATCTTAAATTAACATCCTTAAGCAAACATGAGAAATAAAATGAAGATGATATAGAAGATAATTCATGATCTCGCATATCGTTTGAACTCAACAGGCTTTGATGAAACCACTTATTTTTTAATTTCTTTTTTCTTTTTTTCTTGCAATACATGAAAAGGAAAAATCTTAGCCACTTTATTTTAAATTAACATCCATAAGCAAACATGAGAAATTAAATGAAGATGATATAAAAGATAATTCATGATCTCACATAACATTTGAGCTCAATAGGCTCTGATGTAACGACTCATAAGCCTGTGTTTTTAAATGCTTACCAAAGATGTTCAAAAATATTCAAGAAATATATAAAATGAGAAATTAAATGAAGATTGTAAGGACCTGTTGACACCTCATTTTGCAACCCGCATTTAACCTCATATAGAGTGTAAAATGGTAATTTTGCCTTAGAAATATCCCTCTTGATTTTAGTCATTAGATTCTTAATCTTATTTCACCAAAATAATCTTGATATTGTAACAATCAAATCGATTGGTCATAAGTCCTAATCGGACCACCAAATTGAAAGTTATCATCAAATCAAGTTATCATCAAATCAAGTTTTAATGGCTGAGATGCACTATCACAAATTGAGTCCGACTATATGTGATTATAAATAATTGATTTAAATTTTTTATAAGTATAATCAATTTGAGATCAATGATGTGTCATAATTTGATTAGTTAGGACTATATTTTATGGTAGGGTTGCACACGCCTAATTAACTAGATAGTTAAACATTAATCATTCAATGAGTAATTTGTGCAATTATCTTTTAATTAGGGTAAATTTGGAACTAATTAGATCTGAAATGGAAGTGATTGTAGCCTATTAATGTTAATTAGAAACTAATTTTGGATCTATTAATGCTAATTGTGCTGAAATTGTTTTTTAACAAATGACCTCTGCTCACTATTTCATTAATATCTCTCAGAATATTTTGACACTATGAATGAGATTAATTTTCCCAGAAACTAGACATTCAGGGTTTCAATTTGAGCACAAGAATGACACAATTTCAATCAATATTGAGTAAGATATGATTTTTTTGAAATTGACTCTACAGGCTGTTACAATAGTTACGGGAAAACCGAACTTTGCTTGTTCCTCACTCCTACCAATCTCTACATTTAATACACCATATTTTTCCAAATGCTAAAATGAGGTCTAGGTTCATGATTCTTTGTTAATCCTCATTAAATAGCATTCCATTCATATTTCCTCAACCACTACTATATAAACCCCCCATCTCCTCCATTTGAAAGGAAAAAAACCCCATATCTTCTCCTCTCTTGAGTTTTAGGAAGTTGAGTAGTCTTGTTATATCTTGGTCTTCTTAAGACTCAAGGTATTAAGTGACACTTATTTTTCCTCTCCTAACTCTTCTTTTCCTCCACTCTTATGACCTCCCTCAAGAGTCATCTCCTCCACCATATGAATCTTGCATGAAGGTATAATCACTTTCCCTAATTGGTTTTTTGTGTTGCCATGATAAGAATTTAAGATTAAAGCATGTTTGAATGTTCTTAATTGTTCTTACATGTTTTTCATATGTTTTTGGTTGTTCATCATATGTTCATGCATAACATTAGTTTCGATCTTAAATCCACATCAAAAACATGAAAAATATGTTTGTTTAATAATTCTTAAATTTAGGATATCACCATCCACACACATTCACTAGAATTTATTTTTCAATTCAAATGAAATGCTTAATAAATTGAATTAGGGTTTATCACATGCACACACTTTAAATTCAACATGCAAATTGATTGATAATATATTGGATGATGTGATATGAATGTTAGCCACCATAGTTTAGAAGATCGGTTTCACCGGGTAAGGCGGGTGCCTAACACCTTCTCACTTTGTAACATAGCCTCCGAACTTAGATAAAGGGTTGATAAACCAATGTTTATCCTTATAATTTTCATTTTTTAGATTGTAACTAGGAAACAAAACTATATACTTTATCTTAGATTGTATTTAGGACCTAAGCCATATAATTTTCCTATGATCAATGTAAATTCAATTGAAAATTAATAAAATAAGGAATTTTTCAATTTTGGTTTTCTTATTTATCCCAATAATTAAATAAGTGGTGACTCTATTATAAAACCCTTAATATAAAAGGGAAAATATAACTAGTCGAAATTCCATTTTGAGAGGCAATAACACAACTTCACCCATTCACGTGGGTTTGGCCTAACATCATAAAAACGAGTCGGGGGCACGATCTCTCACAGGACTTGAAAAACTGGCTGCCCAAGCCCACTTAGAATTGTGGCTGGATCAGTTCAACCGTGGCCCAAAACAATGAATTTGTAAGAAAGGTAAACAAACAACAAGAGGGAGGCTCTGCTCGAGGATGAAAATAAGGAAGAAAAAGAAGAAGTGGTTAAATGGATGAGCTCATTTTTTCCAATACAAGCTGGCTCGAGGAGGCCACAGTTATACAAGAAATGTTACTGTTCACTCTCCTCTCTCATTATTCTTCTTGTTTCTTTTCTATATCTTGATACTTGTGTCTAGATCCATTTCTCTGTAAACCCTCTTTTTCTTATATACTCCTCCTTCCCTCACATCTCAACCTTCAATCTTTACCTAACAAATCTCCCCTCATGACACTTGTCTCTTTTTACATCTGAAGAAGGTAGTAGAAGAAGTCTGCTTAGTTATAACTTACACTATTCAGATCACTTCCTCATTAATGCAGTTGATAAAGTTGTTGCCCACCATTTGATGCGGAGGCAATAGGTTACTCCAAACTGGAAAGTTCCCTTATGTTCACTAATTCTCTTTCTTCAGATCCTTCTTTCCACTTGGAGTGCCTCAGAGTCCTTTGACTCACCCCTTTCTCTCCTCGGGTTACCTTCCTCCTCGAGCTCGTGGCATCCCCACACCAATATTGCAACTCTTCAACTTCATCCTCGGTCCTCGGGCACCCATAAAGATGATATAGAAGATAATTCATGATCTTGCATACTGTTTGAACTCAACAGGCTTTGATGAAACTGCTTGTTTTTTATTTTTATTTTTTTAACAATACATGAAAAGGAAAAATCCTAGCCACTTTATTTTAAACTAGCCTCTGAGCACGTGCACACCCCTAAAATTTTTTTGTGATTGAAAAATGTAGTAATTCCAAATTATAATTGATGCAAATTATTAACTTTTTTCCACAAAAAAATAAAATAAAATAGAAGAGCCTATGAGTACACGCATGAATGCGTGTTCAGAGGCTAGTTTTTTTAATAGAAAAGGCTTTTATGCTATCAATTTATTCTTCTTAATAATTTTTTAGTGGGAGTTATATATGAAGTTATTTATAATCTTAAAAGATAGTCATTTATTAAAAAAAAAAAAAAAAAACATAAAAATAACTAAAATAAATAAATAATTAAATTTGTATTAAATTTGTTAAAACACCTTGAATACAGAAAGGTTAGTAGCTTTTGAATACATTTGTGTAGTACCTTGGTTTTGGATATATACATTTGTGTATTTTTTGTTGTGCATATAGTTTTTTGTTTGATTTAATTTGTATAGCAATTTATTTAATTGTTAGGTTGGATTAAAATTGATTGGTAGCCGATTTTGAGTGTAATATATAATTTTCAATGTTAGTCATACCCTCATATTTAAGACACGTTTGGTAGACTGTAATAAACACTGTAATGTAATAGATATTCCTATAGCATAACTATTCAGTTGTTTGGTTATATTTTTATTACAATGAATAGTTATTCCTTATGAATAGCTATTTTTTAAAATGAGGAATAACTATTCCTTATCAAAAGTACTGAATATCTATTTCTTCACCTTATGTAATAACTTTTTAAAAAAATTTCCTAAAAAGCCATTAGTTGCCATATCTTCAAAAGGAAAGAAAATAAATTTTCCTTGTTGTTAATTATTAGCTCTATTTTGAACACCTTAAAATAAGTGTATTTTAGGAAATTTGACTTTAAAATAATTTAATTACATCTTCTTTTTATATTCTACTAAATTGTAGATGCATATTCAGGATTTTATTCCTAAATGATCACCAAATTAATGAATAGTAATACTTATTACATTCCAACTTAATGTATTCCTTATAATACTTATTCCTATTTCTATGTAATAATCATTACAGTATACCAAGCGTGCCCTTAATTTTCATAAAGCTAGAAATAAGATTAAGGCTCAATTGAAGTAAAAGAAAATTTATATAGAATTAATTTACTGAAACACTAAGAATACCATGAGTCCACCAATTTTCTAAGTTTAATATCAAGTGATGTAATTTATTTGATGTATCTATTTTTTTTTTTTTTTTTGAACCCAAGCCCAAAAGTTTAATGAATGAAAATTATTTCTTTTGGATTGTGAACTTTTTAATGACATAAAAAGATATATTGGTCATAGAGTGTCACAATTATCATTTTTTTCTTTTAAATGAGAGTTGTCAAATTTTTTATAAAAAAAAAAAAAAAAAAAAAAAAAAAAAAAAAAAAAAAATTCCTAAAAGATAGCCCCTTAGTCCTAAAAGGTAGCTAAAGACTCTTTACTTAGTGGACATCCATAACACAATTTTCAAATGCTAAAGACTCTCACGTTGTATACTCAAAAATTTTTTTAATAAAATTTTAAAAAATGGTAGTTATTTAATCCTAAAAAATAGGCGCTAAGTACACATCCATAACTACATTCTGATTCCGGATGAAAGCAAGTTCACAGATTTCTTCCACGATTCTTATGTTTCTCATCACATGCAAGCTAAGCTTTACTTGGAAACAATTATTATTATTTTTTGGATAGGGGAAACAATTTCTTTAATACTACACACTTGACATTGTAGATAAGCATTCATTTTTTAAAGACCAATTTTTAATAATAAATAAAAAGGAAAAAATATATATATATATATATATATATGATAAGTAATTTTTATTATTCCCGTTCTATTATAATTAATCTCTATCATTATAAAGCTTAGACACAAAATTTTCAAATTAAAAAAAAAAAAAAAAAAACAAAGGACAATATTAAATTTCATATGGTAGGATATTTACAAAAAATGGTCATTAACAACTACTTGATAGATTGACTACTACTTCGCTCACCCAAATTTATCCAATGTGTCTGCTATGCAATTTAACAAAATTGTTGATATGTCACCCTAAAAAAAATACAAAAAAAATAGAGAGTAAGGCTTAAATGTAAGAAAAACAACAGGGAAAAAAATAATAGGAGGAAAAGAGAGCACCACTTAAAACACATACACTAAAATGATTAGTCAAACCCAATAGCCACACAAAAAAAAAAAAAAAAATATATATATATATATATATATTATTACCACTCTTTAAAAAAGAGTCATTAATTAAAGAAAATATTAAACACTCATCAAATTGACCAAATAAAAGAAAAGTGTGGCCCTATTTTGTAGACATTATTTTACGCGGGAGTTAAAAGATTTTTTTTTTCCCTTTTAGGCTACATTTGTTTCGGCTAAAAATGAATTCGGGAAAACAATTTACACCCTGCTATGTGTTTGGTTATGCATGGAAAATTGGGTCAAATGGAAAATCATTTCTGTTGACCATAAAATATGCCCTCTCACCCGTAAAACCATTTCAAGTTTTATTTTATCTTCAAATGATTTCCACCCCAGGAAAATAGAAGAGAGAGAGAAACAGCAAGGAGAGATCACACCAGAAGCAACCTAGCACCGGCGAGATCGCACCGTCGCCCCTAACCCCAGATTGCACCGACCTCGTCACACCCCAGCACCGGCGAGATTGCGCAGCCTAAAGCACCACTAAGATCGCACCCCAGCACCGGCTTGTCGCACCTTAGCACTAGCGAGATCGCATCCACTCAACCTCATCGCTGCATGTCTCCGATCCACCACCACCACCATCATCCAAGCTACCCTCATCCATGAGCTCCGAATCACATCTAAGCTACCTATCTACCCACATAACCCAATCCCCATTTCGGCAAACCCACACCCACCTTACCCGATCCACACCCACCCGATCTAGCTGCCGCCATCCTCCGTTGGTACCGATCTCTCTCTTTCCCGATCTATCTCTCAAGCACACTACACCTAAAGAACCTAAGCACATCCTTGCCGGTCAGATCGTCGTCCTTGTTCAAACCCATCCTCGTCGGTGATGCCCAGAACCACCCCTCGCCACACAGCCCCACTCGATCTACCACTCTCTTTCCCTCAATCTCTCACTCTTTCTTCCTCCCCCTCTCTGTTTGATCGAGTTTGAAAGTTTAATGGTTTTATTTTGATTTTTGTTTCTTTAAAAAGTTTATATCTTGCAATTTTCTATTATAAATTTGTTTGGAAGCTGAGAAAATATGAGAAACCAGTAGAAAATTTGTATTTTTTAGAATGCATGTTACCTAACACTTGAAAATATTTTCTAATAAAATTTTCAAAATGCAACCAAACACTAGAAAATATTTTCTTTTCCCGAAAACATTTTCACCTGAAAACATTTTTCACTCGGAAAATATTTTACACTTAAACAAACGCAGCCTTAGACTCTAAATCACAATAAAAGAATAAGATTTTTTTTTTCCTAAACTCTAAGTCAACGTTCAACTAAATTTTTTTCTAAAAAAAATATCAATTTGAGTTTTAAAAAAGTAATTTGAATTCAAATAGAACTCATATTTAAAAATGTGAATATAAGATTTAGTTCAAATAGAAACGTGAATATAAGATTGAGTTCAAATATAACTCATATTTGAAAACGTGAATATAAGAACTCATATCTTATATTCACGTTTTCAACTAATATGAGTTGAAAACGTTTTCTTATATTCAAGTTGAAAGAGTTCTAATATGAGTTGATAATGTTTTCTTATATTCACGTTGAAAGAGTTCTAATATGAGTTGTGAACAAAACAATAGGAATATAAGAAAATGTGAGAGGATGTTAGAGTTTTTTTTTAAAGATAAGATAATGATATGGAAAAGATAATGATAAAAAAAAAAAAAAATGATAACAAAATAAGGAAACCAAATATAAACCAAATACATGAAACTAAATATTGAATGACAACTCATAAAAGCAAATGTAACAAAGAGAACCCAACAAGCATGAGACATCCAAAATAGAGGTGATCAAAGATACTTACATTTTGGCGGTTGACTACACTTCAAGTCCAAAGTCCAAACAGTCTATTGGAGTTGGAGAATAGAGCACATGAAAATCTTGAAGATCAACACCTTAGTGCGCATTCCTTGAAGTTTAGATACGAAAATCTTGAAGATAGACATCCCAGTACATGTTCCTTGAAGAAATATGTGAAAGAAATTAAAGGTGAGGTTGAAATATTTGATTTGTTTCTAGAATATAAGAAGTTGTTCATGAATTAGAAAACCAAAATAGAAAAGACCAATGTACATTGATATACACATACCATTGAGCGGGTGCAAATTTGAGCAGAGCAAATAGAAAAAATGATGATAATGGTGAAAAGAATATTAACACGGAATTGAGAGAATTGGAGAACTGAAGAAGAACCAATTTGAGTTTGAAAACCAACATGAGTGTAGTGGGAGTGTGGTCCTATTTTGTAGATAGTGTTTTATGTGGGAGTTAAAGAAGCATTTTAACCATGTTTTGCCCCTACTTAAATGTAGGGTATACAGGGTAAGGGTATTTTGGAACCAAAAAAAAAAAAAAAATCCGGTCCAAACAGGGGAAGCCCCTTAAATAATAGTATAAAAAATTACTAAAATACCCTCTAAAAAACTTTTAAACTGATCAAAATATCCCTAAAACCTTAAAATAACTGAAATACCCATAAAACCTTAAAATTTTGAAAATGGCTACATTTTTTAACTTTCAAAATTAATTTAAAAAAAAAAAAACTAAAAATGAACAAAATGGTGCTAAAATACAAAGAATGACGTAAAATATTATTGAAACCTTCCAAATGACTAAAATACTTAGAAACTTTGAAAATTACCATAGAAGCATCAAAACCATTAAATTTGGTCATATTAGAGTGATATTTTGTTTTGTTTTGTTTTTTTTTTTTTTTTTTTTTGTTGCGAGAATATTTTGGTCATGTTTGAGGTTTCCAAGATAGTTTTGTGATTTTTGGCATGTCATGAGTATTTGTCCAAAAAAAAAAAAAAAAAAAAAAAAAACCAAACGCATTAGAACATTTGTGCTACCATTAAAAAAAAAATGGCTTTAATATATAGCCACCATAGTTGAAAAGGTCCTAGACTCTTTAGTGCATTCTAGTGGATGTGAAGTGACAAGAATACATAACAAAATTGTATGAAAGTCTGCCATCACGAGCTATTTTATTTAGCTTTTAACTTATTTTATTTATATAAAATTTTTTAAAACTTCAATTTTCCAAGTATAAGTATACTTCTTGAACTCACTTTCAACAAAATAATAATAATAATAAATGAAAGACCAAATAAACTGAAATCTGATGATTACATACCACCACGCTCCGCAGCTCACGACAACTCACTCTAGCAACACTAACCCATTGGTAGCCCTTTCTCTTTTTCGTGGCTCCTTTCACCTAATAGTAATTTTAATTTAGCCTCTAGGTTGCCCCCTCCAAAATCTGACCATAAAGCCACAACTCATTTGATCCCATACTCAATGAGCTACGTTCGATTACTCGACGTGGTGGTTGGCTCTGATACTAAATGTTAGGAAACCGCGAGTAGAATTCATCCTTGAAAATCGGCTTGCAAGGGGAGGGTGTTTAAGAGCTTATAAACACATAGTTAAACTTACACTTAATTCATGTGGGACATTAAAATCATAACATTCTTGCCCTAATAGTAATACAAGAAAGCTCAAGATATGAACCTAACTATAATACTGATTTTCTACTATATGGCCTACACTTCACCTGATGGATTCGATATTGGTACATCATTTTTTATTCCATCATTGTTAAAACGGTTCTTGTAACTTATGCTGCCTTTTATTGGTAAGGATATATAGTTTCACAAACACCTCCTTCCTCTAAAGGTGTTGAGGCAGTTAGCATTGAGTATCCAAAGAATAGGGCAGAGCAAGACTCCAACTGAAATCATTCTCATTCTCCTTACTCATGAGAAAATACACCATGGATCCGGTGTATGTTTCTTCTCTCTTAAATAAAGATGGACCCCACACGTGTGGGATTCATTTCCATGTGAGAGGGAGGATACATGCACCGGATGCATGGTATATCTCCTCCATTCTTACAATTGCTGTATGGGGTATGTGAAACTCATTTCTATTAAATCCTTGATTATCATATTCCCTTTCATTGTCCAATATCTAAACTCACAAACATATTCTCTTTCATGATATCTTTGGTAAATTTTTAAGTTCATAACTAATACGCACTTAAAGACAATATTTTAAGAAAACCTTAAAACAACTATTAGAAAAACTAGTCAATAACCCATGCGATGCACGGAAAAGTTTTTAGTAACTATAAGATTTTAGCAAATCAAATGCTTTAAAATTTGAAAATCTTAAAAGAACGGACATTAGCACTTATCAATTTGTTTACAAAGCCAATGCTAAATAGATCTACAAATTGCATTCTCATATCCTCTGTCATTTGCAAGGTGACATGACTCTTTTCATTACGGTTTGCATCCTTCTATCCTTCAAAAGCTTTAAGAAGTGCCATGTGGTCACTGCATAAGAATGTGTATAAGGTTATACAAAATTTTGTCATTCTAATCAACATCCTAAAGCTAATATCCAATCCAAAAATGTGTAACCAATGTTACCTATTAGAGTGTTGTAGAAGGCAGAGAGTAGAGCAAACATTTTCTTACAACCACAACCATATGGCTTAGAGTTCTAACAATTATTCTAAGGTACCCAACAATATCAGTAACCCAAAAAGTATTGTTGTGATACATTTACTTTAGGACAAATAAATTTGAGCAATCAAAATCAAGCAAATCTATCTTAAAATTACAATTTCAGACACAATCACACAAGTCCACCATGAAATTCTACTTAAATTGTCTATCGCTTTCGTCGAACTATTTGATTAACAGGCATATAAACATCACTTAGTGTAAGTAAAGCCAATAAAAATCACCAAAAAAGGAAAACCATCTTGCTGGAAACATCACGAAGACCAATAAATTAGACAGAAATATAAAATTAAACAAACTCATTTCCAACATGTATCTATGAAAACTCAAAAATATATAACAAATTTTCTTCTATCTTCATTTAATAAAAAAAAAAAAGGATAAGAAACTGTTATTCTAACTTTCATAAATTGCACTTAAGCTGCGTTTGGATTGCGTTGATTTCCAGCGCGTTTGCGTTTTTCCCCTTTTTTTTTTTTTTCACGCGTTTTTGAGACTTGCGGTTACTGTTCATGCACCGTTCAATGAACAGTAACCGCAAATTTTGACTTTTCAAACTTTTTTCAACCAATCAGTGCACATCGTGTACTGTTTATGGACCCACAAATTTCACTTTTCAGCAACATTTTCATTAAAAATGGGTCCCACGGTACTATTCACACATTTAAAAATTATTTTGCTACAGTATTTTTCAGTTTTCAGTTTCAGTTTTCAGTTTTCAGCTGTATCCAAACAGACCCTTATATCTATCGCTTTCATCGAACTATTTGATTAACAGGCATACAAACAACACTTAGTGTAAGTAAAGCCATTAAAAATCACCAAAAAAGGAAAACCATCTTACTAGAAACATCATAGAGGCCAATAAAATAGACAGAAATATAAAATTAAACAAACTCATATACAAACACGTATCTATGAAAAACTAAATAATATATAACAAATTTTCTTCTATCTTCATTTAATAAGGAAAAATGATAACAAACTGTTATTCTAACTTTCATAAATTGCAAACAAAAAATGCATAGCTCAAGTTGTAATAACAAAATTGGAAAATTCTTAATGGAAGAAGGTAAGCTGTCTATGAATTCAACCGTAGATATAAGAGGCATATAAAAGCAACAATAACACCAATCAATCAATTATCCAACCTAGCACACACTATCCTTAAGTTGATCCTAGACACCTATTTTGGAACCCATGTTATACCCTACCATTCAAGAACTTAAGCGCAATTTGCGGCATGAGCTTGGAACTTTCTATTACATGACAATGATGAAACTACCAATTTTCAGCTCTTTCTCCCAAAATAAAACTTTTGCTCCACTGATACCTTAAGTTCCCTTCTCAATTGGTTTGGAATTCGAAGAAACAAAAGCCTATAGCAAAATGTAACACTAAAAAAAAGAGCTAAAAATAACTAGTAATGTGCCAAAAACAGTTAATCAACCTCATGCAATTCATTTATAAGTAATGTAAGTTAAAACAAATAAGCAACTATACTAAAGATTACATTTGTGTGTAAATATATATATATATATATATACACACACACACAAATTGCACATATATTTTCTTTCACGTTTTCACACATATTTATAAGAGCCTGGTAAGACACATTAACTAATGGTTCATAAGCACTATTTACCACGTTATAAGCTCATGAATGTTAAACACAATTTAATGATTTATACATTATAAAATAAATGGAAACTAAATGAAACTCACTAGTGTTTTACTTTTCACACTAAAAATCACATCTGCATTAGCAACTGCAGTTGGCTTTAAATGCTCCAATAGCCTTGATAGCCACCTGGACATCATTCCAAATTTACTACAAATGGCTAATTACTTACAAATGGCAAAACAATCTAATTAATTCATATAGGTACATTAAAACAAAGAAAAAACAGAAGAGCATGGCCATTATGATTGATAACTCACTTGAACATGATCAAATTAAATAGAGTGAAACTCCCCACATACAAATTCAAGCACAACTTCTGTGTTATTTGTTGCTAATAACCTGCAGTCTCTTATTCTTCTTTTATCTCTCTCTAGCTTAAGGTTTATGCTGAAAATAATCCGGCTTGTTTCATTAAAAAATTATTGTGAACTCTCAATATTCCTTGGCACTTGATGGATAGGAAAGGAAAATAAAAAGGGATAGAAAACACAAAGCATTTTAAAATATAAAGGCAGCCAAATGTCTTGTAACTTAAGTAGCACTTCCACTACCCAAAAAGTTGCGGAGACTCATTTTGCACAAACCACTACATAAAAGAATCTCAAAGCACTGTCCTAAAAAAACCAATCTGATGCAAGCTTAATAAATAAAAATTTCGGATATAATCTAATTTTTATCTTGTCTTCAAAATTTATCAATTAACCTTGACTAATTTTGTAACTTCAAGTTCAAATCTCAAATATGCAATTCAATCTGATTCGAAGTGAAGATCCTCCTGGGGAAAATCTAATTGTTCTAAATACAAGCCTGAAGCTTTTATTATAAGGTCAATTGTACAAAAAAACTTTGTATAAAGGTGTAATAAATGCCTTTTGATTTATTATGAATAATGCCATAAGAAACTATAAATGCATCCATATACCAATAATCACTTTCTTATATGCTTTGACACCAAATGGGTATTAATTAACTACATTTCACATCACTAATCCAATGAAGCTCACCAAAGACCACAAAACATTTATATGTAAATCAATAGTTTCACTACTTCAAATAGATCATAACACTATATCTTTGAATTCAGAAATATTTTTTGAGAGCAAAACCTTAGAAACCAAAAGTACACAACCTACTAATATTAAATCATGCACAATAAACATGCATATAGTGCCTATCAAAAAAAAAAAAAAAAACATGCATATAGTGGTAAACTTATATAATCTCTCAAACTTAACCCTCCAAAATATAGACATCTTGTTATTCCATAATTAAACTACAGTCCAAATACCTAACAGACACCTACTGCTTGACAAAAGTAGCCACTCTTTGCATTCAAGATTCAATCTTTCACCTATGTTTAGCCAGATCCTAGATTAATGTTCTTCTCAGAAATTGAATCTGATTGGTGGCAGATTTTATGGTTGGTTTAGAATAGAGAAGAAAGATCACGCCTTTTTCAAACATGAATTTTTATTTATTTATTATTAAATCAAAAAAAGAAGAAGAAACATATCATCATGATGCTATTTGGCGCAATGTTGAATAGTAAATCTGCACAAAACAATCACATTATGAATTAATCATTAATGGCCATATGTCTCCAATTTGTGTCACCAACAATAGAGTAGAAAAATATACAGAACAACAAATATAATGTTGACAAATAAGTTGAGCTAATTTGTTCCCTTTGCAATCACTTATATCACATATCTCTTTAATTAAGATTTTTATGTGTTTCATCTGCTAGAATAGCTTAAAAAGAATAATTGTTGGAGTTTCACTACAATTCTACTATAAAACAAAACAACAACTACAACCCAACTGAGAACAAAAAATTTCTTCCTACATTTTACAATTAGAGACAGACCAAAACAAAAAAGACATGAACTTGTATAGAAGAGGTAGAAGGTTTGAAAAAAAAAGGGGGAGGGGGACTGAGTGGAGACAAAGAAGGCTGACATTTTAGGTGCCCAAATAATTATTCAATCAAACAAACGATTAAGCTAAGCTAAATCAAATGTGCTAAAAAACCTAGATAGCAAAATAAAGCAAAACTTGAAGGTAAAGCAAAACTTGTAGGATTGTTGTTAGATTTTGAAGGTTGGGAGGCTCATAAATACTATCTCAACTTTCTTACAAAACCTATAGCATTTGATTTTCTATGAGTGTTTCCCTAACTTCAACAAAAAAGAGTAGAGAGAAAAAGGGGTTAGGAATTGAAATCCCTAAATTGACCCAAAAAAAAAAAACCTAATTAAAGACGAAATCCTTAAATTGACAGAAAAACCTAATTAAAGACAATAGGAAAAGAGATTATTCATAGATTAATTGAGAGATACTGAGAGAGAATGCTCTGATATGGAGGTTGGGTCGGAGATTGAAAACATTGGCTCCCATGGTCGTGCCCTTGCAAGCTTTCTGTGAAATAGCTTGGATCTGCATTTGAGCTGCCCCTGCACTCAGAATTATATTGGGTTTGCTTGGAAGAACTGAGGGTGAGAGAGAGGGGAAGAGTATTTTGGTTTGAGAAAGGAGAGTATATATATATATATATATAAATTTTTTTTTAGAATACTAAATATTCTTGACACACGCACGGGGAGAAGGGAGAAGGTTTTTAAAGAAACTTATAATGGTGTATATCCAAAAGGGCCTAAGTCTTGGATACACAGTACAAGATTTAAACCTTTTTAACTCACACTCATTTTCCAATGTGGGATTAACTCACTGTTTTTTCTTTTGAGAATACTAAATATTTTTGACACACACACACGAGGAGAGGGGAGAAGGTTTTTAAAGAAACTTATAGTGACGTATATCCAAAAAGGCCTAATTCTTGGAGAGTATATATATTTTTAAAAAAGAAATAAATCAGATTTAAATATTAAAAAAATGCTACTGTGGAAAATTATGGAGAGGTTAAAGGCTTCGGTTATATATATATTGATTAAGGATTTGCATATTAGATTAATTTATCTATCATAAATTTTACCCCAACATAAAACTTGAAAAATATTATACAAGTTGAAGCTCAAATCAAAATTATATACAAACCTCTTGATGTTTCCAGTTGTCTCAAATGTATCAATTGTCTTTAATTGATTATCAAAAAAATTGTCTTCAATTATATCGTATAACTTGGCAAATCAATGGGTCTTAAGCCAATTCTATTAATTTTTTTACTGTTTTGACTCAATAATTTAGTAGTTTGACTCAATAATTAAATTGATAAATCATACCTCTGAAGCATTTACCACATACACCTCTCGAGACTCACAATGACCAGATCAAAAAATAATTCGAGGGAGAGGATTGAAAATAATAGTTAGGTTGAAGTTGTATCTAGTGTAACTCTAGATAATTTTATACCACCTAATATATAACTTTAAGCAATGTTACGTCGCCAAATGTAACTCTAAACAATATTATTGAATTCATATTTTGAAAATCTCACCGTTAGATTATATGTTCTTTATATTCTTAACATGCATGCCAATTGGATTATTCACTTTTTGAATCATAAACTCATCTTTTACGTATTATTTTAAATTACAAAAACATAAATTTAAACAATTAATTAATGAGATGACTATTAATTTTTGATCACCTTGAAATATTGCAAATATAGAGAATAAGCAAAAATAATGTAATCCAATGGTGGATTTGTCAAAATTTATAATAAAAAAAATTGAGAGGTGTAACATTGCTTAAAGTTACACCATTATGTAATTTGAACCCAACACACACACACACATATAAGTTTATTGAAGGAAATTTTGATTTGCAAGTCAGTATTCTTACTCAAAAGTAATATGTTATCAATACAATATTAACGCATTCCATTGCCTCTGATTTTCCAATCTCACTCACACTTTTTTTTTCCATGATAATCAAGAATCATTTAATAACCAATCTGGAAAAACCAGCAAACAAAGGACAAAGTCTAGAATCCAGATACAATGACAAACAAGGCCTCACAAGGAAAAGGCAGCATCAACAAACAACAAAATCCCAAAGCTCCAACTATTGGTGCGACAATAACAAACTATTTAACATAGTCTTTCATCCCCATATATTTAAAATAAAAGGGAGTGCAATGAAATTCCATAAATCTCTCAAAAACCAAACCAACAAAAAAAAGGGCAACAAAACAGTGGTAGAGAAATTATGGTTTCTTTTGATTCCTACCCTTAAAAAAAAAAAAAAATCAAAACAATTTTAGAAGGAGTAATTTTTTTTTTTTTTTTTTTGTATTTTATAAACTAACCTGTTCTACCCATAAACAGGTTCACATTATACTTAAATTAATGATCAAAATTAAAACAACACCATGTTAATGTTAATGTTAATGGTTGAGATTAAAACTCAAGGGTACCATAGGTTTTGACACAAAGGTGAAAGGAGTGATCACTCAAGTAATGTTAACAAATATCACCAACATCAATTTTCACTCAAGTAATGAGATTATTGAATATGATGTAGTCGAAATCAATAGGGGCGGCAGTGGAGCGTGCAATTGTTTATGAAAAAGTGTATAGTACCAAAGATGGGACTCATGTTATTGCCCAAGCGAGAGAGAACATTGTAAGCACTATTTGTATCCTATTTCTTTTGTATTTTGTGTTTGTATTGTTTATAGAAAGTAATATGTTATTTGGTTCTTGTGGGAAAACAGGCTAGGATGAAAGAAATTTTGAATGAAGAGGGCACACCACTACAAGGAGAGTGTGGTGGTGGAATCCTATGGTCCAAAGATGATGTGTTTGCCCGAGTGATGGGTTCAGAGCGTTGTGGATGTGTACGTGGGGTGGGTTTTGGACCAACTCCATTAGGAAGAAGTGGGTCAAACCTTTCACAGTATACATTGACTCCACCGTTGTCAATCAAAACGACCTAGAGGATTATAGAATTGGAGACTTTGCTTGCATCTATGAGGGAGCAACTAGCCCAATCAGAGGCGAGGCATGAAGAGCAACTTGCCCAATCACTAGCCTAATCAGAAGCAAGGTATCAAGAACAACTCACCCAATCACTAGCCCAATCAAATGTGAGGCATCAAGAGCAAATGAGAGAAATGATGTTGCATATGAGAGAAATGTTTGCCCAATTTAGCCCACATATGCATTCTTCACAACTTTCTCAGGTACCAAAAAAATTTAATTTAACGAAACTCAACTTATTGCAATGCATTGTTATGTGATATTAATACAATGCCTTTAATATATTCAGGATGACGATGATGATTGATGAGGACTCTCCATGGATATCAATAAAATCCTTTTGTATTCTTTTTTGGCTGATCATGAATGAATATTGTAGACAAAAATATTGTTGTGTTAATTTGAATGTATGTATATAATATATTATTTTGATATTATAGATAGGTTGATATGTAGATAGGTTGATCATGCCCTTGAAAGAATGAGAATCTGTTTCTAAACAAATTTTTTTTGTTGAATCTCTTGTATTTTGAAAATGATGTCATGTGGCTAAGAATTTAGAGACTCAAAATTTCAGATTCTAGTATCATCTTTTAGTTTTTAGTTAGCAGAATTGTAGATCACTCTAAATGGGTAGGTGCATTTCATAGAAAGCAGGATTTCAATGATGTTGTAGAGGTAAGAAATTTTAGTCTTCTTACCTATCAGAAAAAAGTAATAATTCTTCTACTTCTGCTTGTTTCTTGTTCACCTGAATAGAGAATGACATTGGGATAATAAAAATTTGAGCATTTTAGAGGCTTAGTTTTTAGAGAATGGCAGTTGGATAATCTTTATTTTTATTCAAATAAACAGTAGTTTCTTCTTGCTTTTCTTTGTTTTCGGCAAATGTATTTTGGTCTTGCAGTTACATTAATATATTATTGGACTTCTTAAATAAGAGAAAAAAGTTGTCCATGCCAACTAAATATGCTTTTTTTATTTTCTTAAGAGTTCATTTGCCATTGATGTTAGCTAGATGTAAAAAAAAAAAAACACACACACACACACACACAAAACTATTTAAACAATAGCTAGATGCATGAGTGCATGGATACAATGGCAGTTATATGAAGTGGAATACTCTATAAATAAAGTTTTTAGGAGCCTTTAAACAGGCTTAAAGGTATTTTCAAGCCTGTTTTGTTGAATTTCCACTTGCATGGAGAGAGAGAGAGAGGATGGGTAATTCTACCTAAGAACCTAGGATATTGTACTCATAACACACACAGAGAATGGGTGGATGGAGGGAGGGATATATGCGTAAGTCCAATAGAATATTTTCTGCATTATGTATGGCACTTCTATCATATACTATATATAATAGCAGAAGCCTTTTCCTACAATTAAGGAGGTGCCGCCACGCAAGAAAAATGCCCATCTAAAATTCAGCCACGTTTAAGTTAAAAAGCGATAAATTACATTGTTTGGTAATGCTACAACACCATTTAAAAGCCTCTCATTATAAATAAAAAAATTAACCGATTAATGTTAGATGTACACCAAGATAGAAATAGAGAAAGTCGATGAAATAGAGAGAGAGGCGATGAGGACACAAAGAAAGAAGCAGAGAAAGAGAGAGGTGATGAAATCAAAAAGTTTCAAAAGATGATTTTGCAGACCCAAAACTTAGGCAGAACATTAAACAAATGAGGCACGGAGTGGGGATTGGGGAGAGAGAAAAATCTGCCACCATCAGAGAGATAGGTCGTGTACCCATAATCGATAAAATTATTGTTTTTGTTTTTGTTTTTTTCCTTTTTGTTTTCAAATCTGGGAATTGAATATGATTTAGGTTTGAATTTCTTGGTTGGATTGGTTTAGATTTAGATTTTTTAATAATTTACTCATACACTGCACATAGCCTATCCCCTCTCTCATCCGTCTTTCTTCTTGCTGCCACTCTCTAATACGCAAACCCAAATCGCGAGATAGAGTTCGTAAGAGGAATAGAAATCTAAGTGCCATTAACTCCGTCGATCAGGCCATTTACTTGCCATCATCAGATCACCGAAACTGCCACCGGTAATTTTTTCCCCCTTTCTTAGATCTGGGTATGAAATATGACTTAGTATTTTGGGTATTTTGGTTGGATAGGTCTAGATTTAGATGTTTGCTTTGATGTTTTGGGATTTTCTGTTACAGTTTATAGATTTCAAATTTTGATGTTGTTTGTTTTTTTATGAATATGTTTATTTAAGAGATAAGAGTCCCTAAGGTTCATAGAGAAATTTGAGGGTCACCCCGACGAAAGCCACCACCCGTTATCGTTAAACCATTCCATCACTGTCAAATTTCTAAAACCTCTACCAGTAATTTAAATAAATAAATAATTGTGTTTTATATAGGTTTTGATTGGCTTAGTTTTGATTAGGTATTTGGGTTAATATTAGGCTTTGAATTAGGTTTTTTGGCGGAAGAACATAAATTCATGCCGTTCTTTTATGTGTTTTTAATGTAAATAATAGATAATTCCCTCTTCTTTATGTTTTGGTTTCCTATGTTCTTTTTTTTTGGTTGTCAAATTATTTAAGGTTTTTCTTTTTCTCTCCTAATTAAGCTTTTCTTGCATTTGTGATATAAATGACAAAGATTTCACAGATCATATTGTTTGAGGCAAGTAATTTCTTTACAATGAGTATTAGCAAATTAACAGCAAGCTTTTCGAATTCCCCCTTTTATATTATTTTCAGCTTAATTGTTTTGTTTCCTGCGTTGCACAATGAACTAGATTAACAGTTTTTTTAAGACTCACCCAATCTCATTATATCTCAAGGTCAAGGTATTTTTTTCCTTTTTATGTTCTTTTCTCCTTGTTCTTTAAATGGTTTTCTTTTTGTCTACATGAATATTAGATGGGTATAGAATCTCTAGAAAACCACCCCATTCTCCCTCTCTCAAATTTTGCCTTTTGTTATATGCACACAAAGTGTTTAATAAAATAGCTTCATTTTTTCCCCTTTTAACTTCAACAGACTTTAATATAGCTATATGAAAAGTTGTTGTAGACTATTGTCCTCTTGGTTGGTATGTTCTGTGAAGTTGAGGTGGATCTGTGAAAAGGGTTTTAGGTAAAATGGAAGGTTTGTTGCAGTCCTATCAAATTAAATTATTTTGGTTGTTTTAGTTGCACATCTCTAATTAGTGGCATTTATCTATAAGAAACTGTAAACTTATATTGATCTATCAAAAATAAAATTTGCATTTCTTAATTTCAAGTTGTTTTATTCAGGGTTTTTTTTTTTTTTTTTTAATGTAACAAAAAAAAGTGTTTTGATAGGAGCTTTGCTAATTTGTTTATATCATGTCTCTGAATGCAAGTAATCTTATCCTAAATTTGCATGTCTTTGTTTGCTTGAGCAGCTTCATACTCTGTGAGATCTAAATAATATTTTACTTTGTCTTTTGACATTGAAGCTACTGAATCTTACATTACTAGCAATGAAGATAAGTTAATTAATTAACAATTAAACATCTTGAGAACTTTGTTTCAGTTGACCAAAGTGAAAAGTTGAATCCATACTACTTACAACTCTTTTGAAGGAATAATAGTCTCTACTTTCAACTTATGCTGAAGTTTGAAAGTTTTTCAGTTTCTCCTACAAAGCAATTTGGACATATGTAGTAGTAATGACAAATCTTTCCGTCCAGCTCTTGGTTTTATGTAATTGATATTTTCAAGTAAAGAATTATCTTTTGGCTAACATTCATAACACTCTTTTCTTGTTGTTGGGACGTGTGCACATTTTATACTGATTTAGAAATACTATGTTTAATATATTTGAAGGTGATTACATAATAAGTAGGGCTAATTGTCATGACTTTCACATTGAAGTACATCTGAATCTACTCTTTTCAACAGATGTAGGAATATTATGTTTGTCATATTTGCTAACTTCAAGATAAGAATATGCTATAACCCATTAAATTCATTTACTTTGAGAGTTATATCTAGGAAAACCTTTAAATTATCTATGATTGGGGAATTTCGCAGTGTGTACGTGTTTTTGGTTGATTTGTTTAATATAAAAATTTATTTGACACATTCCCGTTGAGACAACCTTTGAATTCTCCATTATTGGCGAGATTGGCAGATTGTGAATAAATGTGTTTAAAAAAAAAAACTAACTAATGCATTTCTTTGAGATTATATTGTGGATGCTTTTATGTACAAGAGCATGAACTTTGAACCTTACTGAATAGTGATAGCAATGTTACGAACTACTAAATTATGAGTATTTGAACACACACCTAATTAGATATCAATGGATCAAATAGCATGTTAACTAATTTCCATATTATTTTATCTAAAGTCTGTAACTTCACAGTTTTTCTATATTTTGCCTTTTCCTTTGTCTTGGTATTTTTAATATTTATATGTTTTCATTCTAGATAAAATCTATGTTACAAAAATATATAACAAAACACAAAACTTTTATTGCTTAGGATGTCTTCATCTTGATTGAAATTGATCATTAAATAGCATTATGATGTTTGAGCAATATGCATATATTTAGACACTTTTTGATGCACCATTTAATAAATTGTCGATCATTGCAGGAAAAACAAAAAATGTTGTTGTGGGAAAATCAAAGAATGACAACTCCATTGAAAATTAGCAAATACAAGTAGCATATACGTTTGCCAAATGCTTCATAAACGTCACAAGGCTACTAAATAGAATGCATCGAATAAGGAAAAGAATTGAATAGGGTACAAGAGCAACTTATTTCTAAACTTCTATGGTATAACATTTATGTTAAGATGATTTATAAAGCTATATAAGAATTTTTATGATATAACATTTATATAATTAGAGTTTATCGGTGGTTGATTTCACACTCAATTAAATTGTAATTTCCTACTAAAATTTTATTGTATTTTATAGAAAGCATTCATATGATTAACAAACTTTACATGTTTTAACATGATAAATACATAAAGTACTCCTGTGCATTTGGGTTTATTTATGTACATCTGAATGCATGTCAATTGCAAATACAACTGCATTTTTTTTTTTTTTTTTTTTATAGAAATTTATTGTTGATGATAAATGGTGATTTTAAAGAGTTGGGAGTTTGGTCATGCCAAATCAAGGAACCAAAAAGATATTGTTAACTAGTACTATACTTAACCTCCATGTCCTCTCTCTCAAATATCTCTCTATAATTTAAATCAACTAGTCACGGACCTGTGCATTGCGTGTAATAATTATTTTATGGTGGTTTTATTATTATCATTTTTTTACAATTTAAACTAATTTAATAAAGAGTAATGTATTTCGTAATCATATTTTATTTATTATAAGAACAATCGTAAATCATAAATATTAATTTTGTCATATCAAAATGAAAACAATACAATTTTTCTCAGAAATTCAAAAGGCAAGTTAATGAAAATTTTCATTTTTTAGTAAAAGTTATTTATAACATTTTGTGAATCATTAAAAAGAATATAAAATTTGGAAATTATTCTTTTAGTTTTAAACAAACTTTCTCAAACCTTATTTTTTCTACCTACAATCCAAAACACCGAAAAATGCAACTAAGAAAATTAATAAAACTTAACAATGATTAATCGGACCAATTAGGAAAACAATTTGTTGTAATTTCATCCACCCAAAACATATTATTAAATAAACAATTATTAACAAAATCTAAGAATTAAATTTCTATATATGCATTGTTATAAATTATAAAATAATAATAATTTGGCATGCTAACAATATTTTAAAGAATATAAATGTAGCATGTCAGTATGACATTCTATGTTTGATACGTTATTACTAAAGTGACTATTACCAGGAGGAATTCGGTCTTCAGATACATTTGGCGTGACAACACCATTTTCATTTAAAGTAGTGCGTATATAGATATTAGAATTTTTGTTCGCAGGCTCACTATTATAATCATGTCATCTCTGTCTAGTGCTCCTCACAAATGGATCATCCTCCATATCTCTTGAATGGCCTAAAGAGAAATTAAATATAAGTAAATCCATAATACACACACACACACACACACACACACACATATATATATATATATATATTAAATTGAAGACTTTAATAATATATAAAAAAATGTAACTTTACGAAAAACCTACCAACAATACGATGTGAAGGTGACATCTATTTATAAAAAGATAATATAAAAAATATTTTAGCCTTCTTTTTTTGGTGTGCATTCATTTTGCTGTCATCTATTTATAGTGTCTTCCTAGTAGGTATGTAAGTTCACACATGTAGCATGAAGAGCATTTTTCTAAGACTATTTGGAGATTCCTACCTTTATGCAGTTACATTAAAAATAAAAATATAAATAAAATATTAAGCATTGTGGCTGTAAAACATAAATAAAAATTATGTGATATTTTTGCATCAGTCATGTTTTTCAATAGAAAATATCTAATCTCTGAACATATTACAATCTCATCTAACGGTTATCTCAAAATTTGAATATCATGTGGTTCTAAAGAATTTGGAATTTTTATTGAATTATTTTACAATCTCATTTGACAGTTATCTCAAAATTTGAGTATCATGTGGTTCTAAAGAATTTGGAAAATTTTTTATTTATAAATTTCCCCCATTTTTTCAACTTGTTTGGGTTCTATATTCTTTTATATCGTGGGAATGTAATTCAGTAAAATTTCATATTAAAAGATAGACACCCTAGCTGCTGATGTGACTCCATAGTACCTACAAACCATCATTTACTAATCGTCATTATAGTAAAAGATCATTTCAAATAATTGGTGGATAATATGAACACCCTACCAATAATATGAGGATTATTTTAGCAAAGCATTTCATTTTAGAGAGACCTGAAGAAATATTCTAGCTTTTGTGAACTTGCAATTTAATAGATAATCTGTTATAATTTGGTAGAAACCAAAATATAATATAAAAATTATTTTAGCACACCAAAAGATAATATTGTCTCAATTTTATAATAGCCTTTTCATTAATTGAGAGTTGGACATACTTTACGAAACAATCTAGCTGTTGAACTTGCAATTTAATAGATAACCCGTAATCAGGTGGTAGAAAATATTAACAACCTACACAACCAACACAAAATATAAAAAATATTTTAGCATAGCCTTTTCATTTTATAGCCGTTGAACTTGCAATTTAATAGATATTCCACAATCAACTGGTAGAAAATATGAACAACCTACACGATCAAATAAAAATATAAAAAATATTTTAGCATAGCCTTTTCATTTTATTTATAATTAAAAGTTAGAAGTACTTGAGGAAACAATCCAACTTAAAAACATGTAAATTAACAGGTAACTTATGAGCAACTGGTGGGTAAAATAGTAATCAAAACGGTGACAGGTGTCCACATCATTGAACACCAAGACTTTTTTTTTTTCTTTTGATAGATGAACACAAACGTTCACATACAAATACACACTTAAACACTAAAAAAAAAATATAATATTTAATGTCATCTATCTATAGTGTCTTCTTGCTTGGTAAGTAGGTTCGCACAAGTATCATGAAGACCATTTGGAGATTCCTGTTTTTATGCAGTTCCATTAAAAATTAAAATATCACAAGGCAAGACCCAACCCAAAAACTTAAACTAAAATAGTTTTTTAGACCAACCTCATTTTTTTTTAATCTCCCTCCATTTTTGCTTTTAATCTACCTTTGTTTTTACTCTTTCACTTTGTGTTAAAACCTTCCACTACCTATTTTGATCCCCCTTTATATATGGTGTAATTAAATAGTCTGAAATTTTAATCAAGCATGTGAATTTGGGTCAAAAATTCATTAAATAACTTATTGCTCCACAATTGATTTTCCAACTGCTATAATTGCAATTAACACCTTCCTTTTGAATGAGATCAATAGACAAAAAACCCAAAGCAATACCATTTTTTTTTTTTTTTTTTTTTTTTTTTTTTTTAATTCGACATGTATTATGTATATAACCATGTTTTGAAGCTTGGCCTTTGGTAGCAATTATTTCATAGAGTGGACCTCACAAGAAGACTAAATTATAGAACTTTTTTTAAGAATCAACTAAATTATTGAACTTAATGAGGTATATATATAAGGCTACATTCAGGAAATAATTAATTAACCATGTTCTAAGGCATCGGCATGGTTGCTGAAAAATGTCCTAGAGATTGATCTCAATGTTGATTTCTTTTTCCTTAGCTCATCGTGTTTAAATAGTAGTGACATTACATAAGAGGCATAGATTTAAAAAATGGCTGCAGTTAATTAAAACTTCTCAATTTGAGGAAAATATCGCACTTACAATAGTTTAGGATGTGCCCATTAGGAAAAAAAATACCACAAAAGATCCAAAGAATTATCCAAACAACTCAATAAATAATTTGGGATACATCTCAAGGCTAAAAATGACTAAGACAGTTTACTGCTCAAGGCACCGTTTGATGGAGACATATGGCTACATAGGGCTGATAGACAACAAAGTAAAAACTTTAATCCAATTACCATGGGTACCAATCTACACTAACACAGAACACTTGATAGAAGTGGAGACAAACAACAAAATGAAAACTCTAATCCCACAATCACAAAGGTGATGCAAACGTTTTGACTCCAAATATTTATGGCAGCTTAGTTACAGTTTCTAGTTATCGAGTGGACAAATTGTTTGAGATGGTGTACCATAGGTTGTCAACAGTTGCCATTGGGACCTCTTTATGCATTTTTATAACCATGGTCTTCTGTCCCATTTGGGCTGGCAGTGGGCTTCACGATTTGATTGTTCATAACTTGGAAAAACTTGCTGACTCCTTGGACGGTATGCAGGAACAAAGATCATTGATTGAACACTCAATATATAATTAATTCTCCTTATTCAAGCATAACCAAATTGTACATAAAACACTTTGTCAACTTGAAATTTAGGATGTGTCAGCGAATACTTCAAAGATGATAAAACTAAGCTTGGCAATGAAGAAGATCCTAGTAAGAGAATGCAAGGCTACAAATGTGTGCTTAATTCTAAGGCAACTAAAAAAGCCATGGTAGGCTGCTAACTATCCTAGTGGGTCAATTTGCTTGCAATAAGATAACTATTGAGTACTCAGTTTGTTAAATTTTCTAATTCAATTGTACAAGCCAATCTTGCAAGATGGGAACCTGCACATGGCAGATTCAACTTTCGACATCCATGGAAACAATACCTCAAGATTGGCACATCAATGCGTAAGTGTGCTTATTGCATTGAGGCTCTCAACAGTTGCATAAACTCAAAAATTCAGGTAAAACACTTTACTTTGGTTTTATGTATAATACTATGTTTACTTAAATTTCTTGTAACATTAATTCCAATATTTTTGCTTGGCCACAGGCACCAGACTATCTAAAGAAACATCTCAGTGATGTATGCATGGTATTGAGCACCAATTCTTTAGAGGTCCTGAAAGAATTGCTCATTACAATGAAAACTCTCACCAAATCATCCAAGATAGATTTATAACCTTAAAAACCCCAAAAGCCCAATCTTCTCCTTTTCTTTTTTCACAATTACCCATTAACCAAATAGAGAAAATAGTAGAGTAACATACTATCTAAAAAAGTACTTGAAATTTGGGGAATATATGAGACTCCAATCTACCAAACCATGTAATCCTCAACTAAAAAAAACAAAAGAATATATCAGATCATTTTATTAAATAGCCATAAAATCATCAAATGATTGTAGAAATATTACTTGGTAAGCCCCAAAAAAAAAAAAAAAAAAAAAAAAAAAAAAACAGCTAGCCAGATAGGTTAGTTTTGAACTTTCACTTTCATCCAATGAAATCAAGACACTTCCCAATTTTCATACACTATTACATTGACAACCCTGCTTTTACACTTGAACTCAACACGTTTTCCCAATTCTTTCATTGGGTCAATTTGCTAACAATAAGATAACTATTGAGTACTCAGTTTGTTAAATTTTCTAATTCAATTGTACAAGCCAATCTTGCAAGATGGGAACCTGCACATGGCAGATTCAACTTTTGACATCCATGGAAACAATACCTCAAGATTGGCACATCAATGCGTAAGTGTGCTTATTACATTGAGGCTCTCAATAGTTGCATAAACTCAGAAATTCAGGTAAAACACTTTAATTTGGTTTTATGTATCATACTTTGTTTACTTAAATTTCTTGTAAAATTAATTCCAATATTTTTGCTTGGCCACAGGCACCAGACTATCTAAAGAAACATCTCAGTGATGTATGCATGGTATTGAGCACCAATTCTTCAGAGGTCCTGAAAGAATTGGTCATTACAATGAAAACTCTCACCAAATCATCCAAGATAGATTTATTAATTGGAGAGATGAACTTAGCTATACAAAAACTTCAAGATTCCTTGAACTCTCTTCCCAATCTCTTTTCCATATATCAATACTCTTATCAGCAGAGCCACTGCACAAAAACTCTCCCATTTGACACATACATAGGACAACCATTTGATGAGGTATTGTCTTATTAACTAAAAGGTGACAGATTTAATATATAGATTCAATATAGCTACATGATTGTCACACTATTTCTGGGTTTTCCCAATCTAGAAAATTCCCAAAAGAACTCCGAATGAATATACCCAAAAGAAGTAGTGCTCCAATTAAATAACCCAGCAGTAACAAATTCAACACCCTAAAAAAAATGATTTAGAAAGTAAATGTAACGTAACAACCATCCACACCACTACAAGAAATAGGTAGAAACAAACATAGAAAGGGGAAAAAAAAAAAAAAACATCAAGCAAAAGAATAGAGCACAAAGATGTAGGGATACCTCAATTGAACCACCCAGCTTACATCAGTATTTATATAGATGTGAGGAGAGGAAGGAAGATAGAGAGGCTGCCATTAGAAGACAAAATAGAAGCTAAAACTGTAGCTGAAACCGTAGAGTAGGAAGATGAGTGAAACGATAGAACAGAAGCTAAAACTGTGAGAATCAAAAGGTGGGGAAGGGGAAGGAACTAAACTTGAAACAATGAAACAAAACGTGGTAGACTGGAATTTGAATCCATGTAACAGAAGGGAATAGAATAAGTTGTAACTGTGAATAGCAATCAGGTTTGACAAAGGGAGTTAGCTGAAAAGGCTTTGGGTGTGGGCTTGGGCTTTATAATGGATTTAAATGTATAAGAAGTGGACTTTAAAGTAAGGATAGGGCTAAAAATAATTCTAGTTTTATTAGCATTTTAAAATTGGTAAAATTATTTTAAAATTGAATTAAAAATTCAGAAAATAGGATGGGAATGACATGGCTGCTGATGTGGCTCAATGTGAGCGTAGCAACATTAAATACTATGCTTCAGCTTTTAGTAATATATAGATTTGTGCTTTTCAATATTAATGTTTTGTTCATCTTCTTATGCAAAGACTAATAATAGAAGTCCTTCATTCCAAGTTAATATGAAAGGTTTGGATGGAAATACCCCAGGCACTGCGTGGGTTAAAGGCTAGTTTGTTTAATTTTACAGCAAGCCCTTTACTTATTACATATGCTACTTCCTTGCTATGTAACATATGTTGGTTTTGAATGTAAACAGGTTGAATATTGTAGACAGGTTGATGATTTTGTAGATAGGTTGAATATTGAGGATAGGAATTTGTGATTTTCCTAGAAAAAAAGAAAAAGAAAAAAAACCCTATAGCCGCATTTTTAAAATGTGGCTATAGGTTGAGGATCTATACCCGTATTTAAAAAATGCGGCTAATGTACATCCTGTAGCCGCATTTTAAAACGTAGCTGAAATAAGACTTATAGTCACGTTTTAAAAACGCGGTTAAATATGTCCTATAGCCGCGTTTATTAAACACAGCTAATGTACACCCTATAGCCACATTTGAAAAAATGCAGCTATAGACTTGTCAAACCTATAGTGACAGCTTTTAGGCCACACCTAAAAATGCAGCTATAGACCAAATTGACCTATAGCCACGTTTTTAGGAGCTATAGTCGCGTTTTTAAAACATAGCTATAGCCCGTGTGTTTTGTAGTCATTACTCTTTTCTTTTTCTTTATCTTTTTCCTTTAAAAAAATATTTAGGTAAACTCCATATTTGATCCCTATTCTTTACACCATTTTTCAATTTGGTCTCTAACCTTTCAATTGTGTCAATTTGGTCCATATCCTTTCAGTGTCATGTTAATTTAATCTCTGATGTTATGTATTGGGTGAAAATTGCTGGCATGACAAGTGGCCAAAATAAAAAAATTATTTTCTACTAATGCAATAATAAACTAATTTTTTATTTTAATCGTTTGTCACTTCAGTAATTTCCATCCAAGAGATAATGGCAGTAACTAAATCAACACGGCATTGAAAGGTTAGAGACCGAATTAAAACAATTGAAAAATTAAGGATTAAATTGAAATATGGTGTAAAAGATAGAAATTAAATATGCAGTTTACCCAAATATTTATGAATAGAAAATATTTATTAAATAGAATAAACTTATTATCGAAGGTTTTGACTTGCCGTTTAGCTTTCCACACATGGCTTTGACTTGTGGTTGAACTTTTAAAGTTCCTAAAATCAATATGGAAAATGTTAAAACCACAAACTATTTTACAAATTGCAGATGTGATGGATAGTTTTTAGTAAGTAAAAAAAATGATGTTAATGATGAACCCAAATAAGAACCTGTCAAAGTTTGTCATACCAACAATTTATAAAATATTTTCTGTATATAGCATTACTCTGATAGATATTAAAAAGGATAGAAGGGAGGAGATTAAGTTCCTAGAAGGGAATTTTAAACACTCCACATCAAAAGCATGATACTTATTAGAGTCTTGGGCTAGAGATGGAAATGGGGCCAGGCGGGGCCAAAACATGTTATAGAAACAACATATATAATTTGGAGCCTAGAAATGTTCAGAATTAAAATGTTCCGTTGAAGGCTATGTGAGGTGCTTTATATTCATTTTAATTCATGGCATATTATCAAAGCACAAAACACATCTAGAACAAATCATGGATAATATTGAGAACAACCTATCAATAAGCTCTGATACCAGTGTCAAAAAAAATCGAACGTAAGTCAAGTTTATAGGTATACCGAATTATGCCCATAAGAAGCACTTGGGGTGCTACACTTTGTCCAGGGGGTTCAAATGAACAATATATATATATATATATATATATATGTTGTTAGTTTAATACTTTAATCTATTCTTAAAAATATTTTTGCACACCCTGACTTAAATCTTATACACCCTAAGAGTAAGAGTAAGTGTATGTGAATTGTAAGTGTCACTCTTTATTATAAATTTATATTATATGTATATGAGTGTATTTAATATTGATTGTGTGCAGTACTTTTTGTATAAATATAATATAATATAGTATAAATATAATATAACTTTGTATAATTTAATAAGTAGAAAAATAGAGAGGGTTTGTTACATGAGTATGTATTTTTATCATGCTATAATAACTTTTTTTCATAAAGTTTGAAAAATTCAAGAAAACAATTGTAAAATTAGTGATTATTCATGCATTTGATTGTTTAAATAGACACGTAGTGTATTATGTGTGAATGAGTGTGGTTGTATGCGTTAATAATTAATATAGAGCCAATGAGTTGAGTTTAGTCATTTAATTTAAATTTTTTTTATAAAATTAATGACAAATAGATAATAACAACTGAATAAAATTAAAGGACAAAATTTAGCTATAAAATTGGTTGTAGTCTAAGGTTACAACCTTACTCAATATCTTCTTATTGAAGGTGAATTTTGAGAATTCCACCATTGAATTACATCTTTTTCTTATATTTTCTACGCTTGCAAAATTTCTAGAAAATTAAAGATCCATAACTATGCCATTAATAAATTCTTTAAATTGCTAGTTTTTTTAGTTTAAAATTATGCATAAAATATACGCTTGTAGATAAAATTATGCATATAGTAAATAATATCCAATTGACACAAAATTTAACATGTGTATTAAAAGTGTAAAGACATGCAACTCAATTGTTAGATTTTCAAAATATGTAGTAATGTTTATTTTATTGAGTAAGATTATAACCTTAGGTTACAACCAATTTTGTAGTTAAATTTTGTCTAAAATTAAAATTTTAGACAAACTTAACAAAATAAAATGGTCATAGCTACCCACATTGGCAATAAATACTCATAATAAACTATTATGTAACAATTCAAAATTTGAAAAATTGTAGAAGGAAATTGTGAAAATTCATGTATTTTTTTTTTTTTTGTCAATAACTCGATATATATATATATATATATATTTTCTTAATGACCCCCCTAAACAAAATTCCTGTAGCCGCCACTGATAAGAAGTGTTGCAAATCCATAAGATTGTTCTACAATATCTCAAGATTCCTTACACGTCCAAAGCTCCAATTGTGATTTTCTCAATCACAAATAAACACTCAACAATGGGTGTTTGTTACAAGAACAAAACACACTATGTCCACCATTTAAAAGCCTCTTCACTGATAGAAAATGACCACACTTGTAACATTTCAACATTTTAGCCATACGTTCTGGCCTTAAAAGAGAAAGCCATGAATGCATGCAAAACTAATAAGACATCAGTTTAAGTCGTGCCTAGGGGTGGCAAAATCTGACATGAGCTATGAGCATGACACAATACGAAGTTAACAAGTTACGAGTTGAGACTTAACGAGTTTGTGTCACTGTCATATTTGGATTGCCACAATTGACCCGTTTAATAAACGTGTCGTGTTTGTGTCTAACTCACGAAATCTATTTGACCCGTTAAACTAAATGTCATTTTACCAATATACCTTTCAAAATACTAGGTATATGCATTCATTTTCCTTCCTAGTTGCATTTTCCTAAGCCCCATGGCTGCCTCTGACTCTCAAACCTCAATCTCATCTCACCTTATCTTATTTTCTTAGCCACTGTCACCCTTTGTTATTGCGGGGCCAAGTCATCGTTGCCCTTGTCTTTTACTTCTCTCTATCACTCGAAACCCTAGTTATCATCATCCTTTACTTTCATCTTTGAACTCTTTGCCACCAATGCTTAATTGTCATCATCCTTTACTTTTACCTTTATCTATTATCCTTAAATTGATTGCTAGGATCGAACATTAGCTATTATGGTTTATTTTGTTTGATGTATTGTGATTAATTATTTGCGATATTGAAATATGATTTAGTTTTAAATGATTATTTGTGATGATGTTACTTTGTTAGTTTTGAATTTGATTTTTTTTAAACTATTTTTTTTTTCAAAATTCAAATCAATTGAATTAATACTATTTTTTTTTTCACTTTAATAATATTTGATAAATGGGCCAACACAATTGATTTGTTTAATAAACAAGATAGTGTTAGGATTGAGGAATCCTGATCTGTTTAATAAATATATCAGTTTAGTGTTGACCCATATAGTCAAATGCTCATTAATTGATATGAGATGAACCCAATACATGAACATGAATTGCTACCTGTAGTCGTGCCCCTTACTTGACTTAAATACTAACATAAGGAAAAAAAAACCACCTCAACTCCCTTTAGGATAGTAAGAAAAAAAATGGAAAAAACCACCTCAATTCCCTCAGCTAGTCGATGTTCACATTGCAATTTCACTTTTATCGTGGCTATTATTACATATTTATAGGTGATTGTGGAAGAAAAGAAAAGAATAATCTCATTTAAAAAAAAAAAAAAAAAAACAGAGTGATCTCATAAAATAAAATAAAAATTAAAAAAAAAAAAAAAACATAAAATCATTGTTTTGTAATACAGTACAATGTAATCATCTATATATTAACAAAGACAAAGATACAAAACACCATTGTTTTTTACTACATTAGACCATTTGCAATTTTGCATAAGCTTGTCCAAAAATTCCTGTGTATTTTAGCATAAAAACCTCCTTTTTTTTTTAATACTTATTTTTCAAAATACCTGACATTAGATTATCTATTTTACACTACATTTCATTAGAATATCAATTTTTATTATTATCTCAAATCACATCTCTCTCTTTGTCAACCAAAAATCACTACCCTCGATCTAAAGAGTTAATAAAATATTCATTTCAATAGCCATATTAATTTAATTGTGTAAATTTACACAGTTTTTATAGCATAAATTTATTTTTGCACAATAATGTGTAGATTGATGTAGGTGCATTTTGGGATTGATTAGGAAAATTTGGAATCTTATACTATTTTACAACTAATGCAAATGTTTTTACAATAAAATCAATGTAAATTTACTATAAAGGAGGGCTAGGATTTTTGGAAGAGTGGCTCAAATGTAAAATTATAAAAATATACTTACTTTTTTTAATTTATTATAGGAAATTACAACTTACCCACATGTGATTTGCTCGAAATTCAACTTATCTATCCGTGATTTGATTTTTGACACTTTACCCATCTGTAGTTCTTTCCATTAGTGCCCTGTAACCCATCTCCCCACTTGCCGCTAGACTAACATCTTATATGCCAAAATCAGAACACAAAACAAATCAAACACCCTCTCTCCTCAAAAACACTCACACTTTTTCACCCACTCAAAACTAAGGATGAAGGAGACAATTGAAGAAGGCGAGCTCAAAACCTCTCAATTTTGTGGGTCTGCTGGAATCATCTGGGTATTTCAGAGGAGGATTCGTCCATTGTGGGTCGAGTTGAACACATCTCTTAGCGCAAAAATCTGGATTATGATCATCTTTGTACAGATTTGAAAAAATTATTTTTTGAGCATTGGTTGGTATCCAAAGGGACTAGCTAGTATAGTCGTCCAAGGGGCTTTGTAAAATTAATGTTTGGGCATAATCTGCAGGGAACAATGATAGAAGGGGATTCCAAAAAAGTTGCATGGATGCTTGAGAAATCACAAATTGATTTACTGATTGAAGCATGTTGATGCTAAGCTGCTAATGTTAAGGTGTTTTGATATTAAAGGTGCATGATTTGTTTGTTTTGTTTGAATCTCAAGTCAAAACTAAGGTGCTTCAATATTTTTAATTTCTTTAGGATAATATATGTTGGCTTATGTTTCTGGGATCATCATCCTCAGCATAGCTATATGCATTGTGGTGAACCTGTCTAACCATCATCTGACAGTTCAAATTATTTAGGTATCAAGCCCATCTTCAGGATAACTTAACATATCTAGTTACCTCTAAATTTGAGAGTACCACCAAAATTTGAAAGAGATAGATACACATGTGCCAATGTGAGTACCACCAAAATCTTAAAGATATAGATACACGTGCCTGGAAATAAACAGGGACTTAAATAATAAATAATTACATGAGAAATGCTCTGAGCCAAAAATAATAAATAAAAGGATTAGCAGCAGGCAATAAACAGGGACTTAAATCTTGAATTAATGGTCTCGTTCTTTTTTGGTTTTGAGTGGGTGAGCAAGTGTGAGAGTGTTTTCGAGGAAAGAGGGTGTTTGATCTGTTTTGTGTTCTGATTTTGACATGTAAGTAAATTAAATTGCAAACAAACAGCTGAATTTCAAGCAAACCACAACATAAGTGGTAATTTATCCAATTTTTTATTATCTTACAGTCTTTATTATTTATTTTTATCTTAAAGTCAGCGGCCTGGGTCCTTTGAGCCCCCACATGGTTCCGGCTTTGGATAAGGAGAAGCTGTGCCCTGTTATGTTACGGGAATACGAGTCTTCCCTTTCACAAATGGGGTCCCAGCTGTGGAAGGGAACTCATATTTCGTTGAGAGGGCATATTTTTCCCTGGATAAGACGAGTGGAAGGTTCGAATGTTGTGGAGGAGAGCAACCTAATTTTTTATGGGTTAGCTTTGTTAAAATTTTTTTATTGCTTACCTAGGTACCTAGCTCTTTGACTTTGAGAGTGACAGGAGTAGTTGTTGGAGATCAGATGATGGAATTGCATACGGTACGTACATGACTGAAGCAAGGGGATGACCGGCTGATGATAAAACCTAGATAGTAAGTAATAACTGTCATTTATGATTTTTTTTTTTTTTTTTTTTTTTTTTTTCCAGTTAGTCCAATATATATATATATATATATATATAAAAGATTGATATTAACAACGGTTACATGCAATTGAAGTTCATTGTGTGAATCTCGTCCGTTGATACTTGATGGCCACGCGCAATATGAGAAATCATACGCTAAAGGTTAGAGAACTTGGATTATTATTTTTTGTTTAAATGACTTTATTTAAAAATTTATTTATAGAAAAGCTTATTTGGCGTTTATTAATATTTTATTTTAAGCACATATATTATATTAAAGAGAAGTGTTACGTCCACAATATTTTCACAAAAAAACTCATTTGACAAGTTATTATAGGTTTTTATTTTGAATCTATTATTAAAATTACTTTATTGTCCACTAAAAACAGTAAGTAATAACTTGACACATTGAATTTATTGTAAAGCATCGTGAAAATATTGTAGATATAATATTTCTCTTTATTAAATGTTATTGATTTGTAGTAATTTTCCTTTAATATACAAAATTAAAGAATTTATTGAAATATCATTTTTCATTTTGTTGGGAAAAAAAATTCACGATTAAAAACACTTTGTTCCATAGATGCAATAGATATACATACACTAGGATTTAGTGCAAGTATAACCAATTTATTTATAAGAGAAAATTATAGTTCATATTTGCCATTAACATAATTCAGAAAATTTTAACAATTCAAAAAAAAAAAAAAAAATTGTTAATGTATTGTAACTTGCTTTGTAAGACTGACTCACGTCGCCAACTCAGTCAGAGGATTCTTTAAATGGGACCCACCGTCCAATCACCATCTTCTAGAGTTCGAGTAATACATTGAACAAAAATATATGGACCAGTGAAGTAATACTGTAATAGTGCAATACATTCTTGGTTTTCCACTTAGTGGTCTCTGAACAACGAATTTTATTTTTCTATAAATAGCTTATCTGTTTATTTTAAAGGCACAAATTGTTTCGCCACTCTCTGAGAACATGAGTCTCAGAAAAGTTTACGACGCTTTTCTCAAATTTATTGTCAAATATAAATGTTTGGTCGCAGTTTTATCGATATTTGATCCAGAAGCAGCCGCATCTGCACGCGCTCAACTAGATGGGGTTGATGAGGTTGATCGACAAGCCCATGGCGAACCTGAAGGGCCTGGTGATGATTTTGACCTAGAAGCACAAGCCCAACCACCTGGATTGGAAGCTAATGAACACCGCAAAAAGGACTGGAACAATGCTATGCTTGCTTTTTGCATGGCTTCGTCCATGGCTATTGCGCTACTACCAGTGCAACTTCACTCTCAATTCCAGTCATCACTGCCCTGCCTCGCTCTAGCACTTCTACTCGGCTTTACTTCTTTCTTCCTTAGCGTATTCATCCATGCCAAGTTTGTCGTCGCAGTCCGACTGCTCCAGAAATGTGGCCAATTCTTCACAGTCACGGCGTTCTTTATGGCCATTTCCCTCCGGTTTTCTTTGTTCTTCAAATCTACAAGCTGGGCTGTCTATTTCATTTCCTTCCTCGGCATTTTAATCAGCAGTTGCTTTAAGGCTTAATTTGGTCGGAGATGGAGAAGTGGGAGATTAAAAAGTTTTAGTTTTCTCTGTATATAATTTAGTTGGTGAAAAAGGATAAATATATATATATATATATATTTTAGAAAGATTTTGTATAACATTAAAATTAACAAACAACAATATTCTTATGTGACGTAATATGCTCTGAAGGATTAACAACATAAAATTAAAACACAAAATATTATTCATAGTTTTTCCTTTTTTTAATCAACTACTTGTCTTCGTAATCATATCACATGCCAAAACAACTAAGGTATCTTACTAAGTCTAGTTCAGATTCTCAAATGAACACAAAAATCCAGGCTTCTCTTCTATTCTTTGTAAGGCACTCAACTCATTATATTTCATTGTAGGAAAAGCAATACTCAAGTAATAATCTTACCTTGGCCCCTTCGTTTTCAGTCTATAGGCCAGTTTTCCTGCAAAAGCAGTTTATCAGAATATCATTTTATTGCTTGCTATACTCTAGAATTTGAATTTCATTTAAAATTTGAAGAATTCCTTTTAATAATAAAATGATCTATATGTCAACTTTACTCTAGTCTATTAACTTGATGAAATTTTTCCGTGTTGTAATTGATAAAATATCAATCAAGTATGATAGACCCCCGCAAATATAGTTCAGCAGAAAAATAATTTGGAATCTTTTCAAGGAAACAAAAAGCCTATTAGGTAGCATAGATTTTTACTCCAACTCATGAGTAAACTGACAGATTACATGGGTTAATCTTTTTAATCCATAGATAAAATAAAAAATATATACTGATTGTTCTGCATAGAACACAAGCAACTAATATCACAACAATAACACCTGATTGATTTTAATCATTAGTTGTATTCGGAGATTTAAATGAACAAGGCTCAACACAGTAGAGGCCAGCAAGCAAAGCATTCACAGTAAAGGTATTGAAGAACATGACCAGGAAGACTACAAGGGTCTATTAAATCTGCAGTGTTGTTGATGTCAAAGGAACATTTATAAAATACATAGCATTCCACCATTGCATAATAATAATATAAGTACTGTCAAGTCCACATACTGAAAATTTAATTTAGTAGAAACAGTTATTGTTATTTTAGCTAATATCCAGAACATGATACGGTTGATCCTTCTGTTGTCAAGACAGCCTTCAAAAAATGTCCTCATTTTACTTTGGCTGCCAGCCAGAAAGATATTCTCAGCTCAAAATTTGGGATTCCTAAGCACTAGTTGAGGATATAATACTAGACATGTAAGCAGGAGAAAATTATATATCGCCACCATTGTCAATTGGTTTTTTCATTAGTGTAGATGTGCACATGCATACATGATCAGTTGTGAATATTTTTCAAATTTCTCAACATGAGTTATTATATTTTAGACACAGTGAATTAATGATGCTCATGCTGTAGCTTCATGGCTGGCATTTCATGCATGAGGAAGTTCTAAATTGTATATTCCTAGTGCCTTCCCTCATGATTTCATAACTGAAATGGCAAGTAATATACGTCAAGAACTAAGGCACAAAAATAGATTGATGATGATCAACCATACTCCATAGCTATTTTATACTCTCTCTTTTTTGCTAGGGAAGTGGGAGGAGGGGAGGGGAGGGGAGGGCTGTTAGTGATGGGGTTAGAAACCCCAGTGCCCAGGCACCATGAGAGGTGCTGAAACAATTGGAGTATCCCTCGAACCTCCTATTTTATACCATTTAAACAAGGAATAGTGAGTCTGGCTAAACTTTTAGAGTCAATCCACCACAAAATCAGTCAAGACATTAACAACTGATTTTACAAACACATTTTGTCTGAGAGATGAAGATAACGCACACAAACCATGAACTTAATTTTAAGTAAATAAAAAAGAACTTACAGCTTCAAGCATTTTGACCTTTTACAATTACAACGCTTGCAAGCATTGCTTTCTTCAACATGCTCCAACTTGAATCTGAAAATTATCAAACAATATAACAAAAATGGCAATATTAAGCACTTAATTAAAAAGTAAATGTCAATGATCAAACAATAGCATTGTCTATACATGCCTCTTTCTTCTAGGACTGCTCTAGTCAAACTCTTCACTAACAGCACTTGTAGATGTTTGAGGAGCATTTTCTGTAACCTGAGCTTCATTATAATGTGGAGCCAATTCACCTTCCAAAGTTTTAAGAGTCAGGGATTTATCAAGAGGATTCTGGCCAGGTGTTAAAGAATTGCAAGAGACCATCGAGTTTAGCATAATTATTTGTTTACTTCTGAGAGCTGGACTCTCAAGCTTGACAACTTTATTATCAGTCAGAGCAGTTGCAAGAGCATTCAAGTGCAAACCAATACCAGGTAACATGGTTGATGAATAACCACTTGCAGTATTGATTTGAGCTTGCTTTTCATTAGAAAAAACTTCACAATCAGATGTTATTGCCAGAGAACTACCATTAGAATCACATATTGGCTTATTTTTATGAGCTCCCGACGTTTCAAAAACCAGACAGCATCGTCGTATACTACAAAGCCTGTGAGAACCAGGCTGAACAAGGTCCAAAATATTATTGATGCAAAATAGACTTTACCCACGAGATTGTAAAAGAATAGAGTACAAATAAAGCATAAAAATTAAAAAGATAAATTCTACTAATATACCTTGAGGTTTTAGCTAATGCCAACCAAATCCAAAACTTTTCAAAACTAGCCAGTTTGGTCTCTAAAGCCAACTTAGTCCCTAAATAGTTAGTTATTTTTCTCAACTGTTTTAGGGACTAAACTGGTTTTAAGGACCAAATTGGTTAGTTTTGAAAAGTTTTGGACTTAGTTGGCATTAGCCCAAACTTCAGGAGGTGTAAATGGAATTTACCCAAAATTCAAAATAAAAATAAAGGGACAAAGGGGGGAGCAGGCGTGTGAGGGAGGGACAGTATCATGCATAGGCACACAAAAAATTGACGCAATGAACCTGAAATCACAACACTGTTCATTGATGCAATTCACCGCATACATGACATTGTTGTGATTTCAAACATTCAAAAATTGCATTAGAAATAAAGATGAGATTTCAAACATTAGGTAAAGCATTAATGTCAATGGATATGTAGTATCTACAATTTATTATTCTCATAAAAATCTAAACACTTGGCATATTTTTAATACGTCTACTCTGAATTCAGCTTCAGCAATACTCTATCCATAGTGCTTATTTAAATACATGACAAAGACCAAAAACAATCGATGCAATGAACATGAAAACAATTTTGTTGCAATTAAGTTTTGTTTAGTTTTAGAAGTCAATTGTATTTTTACTATTCCCCCATTGGATTTTATTCTAACTCTTATTAGCAAATTAGGTTATTAATATGTTATTTAATTTCCTATAGTCAAGGTTGTTTTTGTAATTCAATAATTGAGCATTGACTCTAGTCATCTAAAATTAGAGTTTACATAGCATTGTACTCCAATGTAATTAAATACAGGAGAATCCTGCATAGTATAAACAAGGATTATTTCCCAGCACATAGCCTCAAAAATAAAAACAAAGTATTAAGCAATCCAGAACAATAGCAAACAAATTAGATTGTCACCAAGCAAAAAACAATAACATCTTGCCAAAATCGGTAACTGCTTACAAAGATATAAAAATGGTCACTACCTAATGCCTCTCTCAGACTCTCACTTAGCTAGGATTTAGAGAGGGTTGAATACAGTTCTAGCCTTTAACAATTTCTTTTTGCATGAAGTGACCGCTCACAAGACTTGAACCCCGTGCACTTGCACTTGGCAGTCTGAGACTTAACCCTTGCACTAGACAATGGCTCCAAAAGTTCCAACTCCTATTTAAGGATTTCCTTGGGAGGAAAAAAAATTATTAACAAAAAAAAAAAAAAACAATTGCAACTATAAAGTCCATATCTGGCTAAATCTCCCTTCCCCCATGTGTGTGGACGGTGGACCTATCATTTGGACCAAAATACACCTTTACACTCCAAATTTAAAAAAAAAAAATTTTTAAAAAAATCCACATAGAAATATGCACTTGTTAAACAATAGTGAAACCCCAGGTTAAAAGCAAAAGGCAATTCACAAAACTTCAACATACAGACACATTAAAATCCATCAAAATACAATATCATAGCAACCCCAGGTTCTAAAAATCCAATCCCTAAAGAACCCAAAACATTTGACCCTTGAACACAAACTACTTTTAAGTAATGGGAAATGGGTTTTTCTTATTTTGTTGAGTAAAATGGAGGAAATAGTGAAATTGAAGACATGGGTATTGTTTTTCTCTAGTTCAATTTCTCGGTAACCAAACAGAATAATTTTATTTTGCAAAAAAAAAAAGCACAATGATAATGAGTAAGACAAACAAAAATAAGATAGAGAGAGTAGGGTTTATAGGAAAGACCTCAAACTTAGAAGTGGTGGCAAGTTGGTTCTTCACTGGAGTGTCCATTTCAGAGTAGCCCCAAGAGCTCCTCCACATTCTCTCTCTCTCTGGGTGTGTGAGTGTGATGTGAGAGAGAGGAGGAGAGAGAACGAAGTATGAAATTCAATGAGAGGGGCGGAAGGCGGGAAAGGAGGATTTTTTTTTGGCCTTTTTGGTTTTGTTCCAATGTGGGGACCATTTTTCCTTGACTTTTTTCTTCATTCTTAATTACTTTTTATTATATATCTATATCTATAATATTTTTTTTTAAATAATTCTCTATCTCTATCTATAATTCTCTATCTTCATCTATAACAAAGTGTGTTGTGCATAGTATAACTTACTCTACCCTTTCTTAAAAATTACCATGACTTTTGAGTGGAGTTGTGATTTTTTTTGTGTTAAAACCCCTTTCTCTCTCCTATGTGTGTGTGTTTGTTTCTCAAAAAAATATCTATAATTTAGCTTTGTTAAATTGCATAATTAACGTAAATTATTAGCATTGTCTTATGTTAGTGTAATTTTGAAATGTCCAAAGCAATAAAATTTTATTATTATTATACATAAATTAGATATAATATTACAATAATAAAATTAAATTGTTAAAAAAAAGTAGTTAAAGGAATAATTTATTTTCTTATTAAAAAAAAAAAAAAAACAAGGAATGCTTTGTGTAAGTTATGTGGCAAAAGTAGAGGTTGTAAGAAAATTTTTTATTAACGTAAAGATTATTAAAATGAATAATTGAAATTTTAAAAGAGTTTAAAAATGCTGAGTTTTAGTAAGTATAGTATTCGACTGTATTGATCAACACTAACTCAATACATTTATTAAACTGGTTAGGATTTCTCAACCCTAATATGACATGTTTATTAAATAGGCTAATTGTGTCGACTCATTTATCAGATTTTTATCAAAGTGAAAACAAAAAATTACAAATTTTAGTTCTAACCCAATTGATCTAGACTATAAAAGATAAAACAAATAGATTTGTTTTAATATAAAATTCATAACTAACAAGTAATTGCATTACAAAATGGCCCACTTGGAGATTTGGGATCTCAACAGGAAATGCAAAGGTTGGTTAAAGCTGGCCAATAGGCAAAAGAGATTATTCAAAGTTAAAGCAAATCTTAATTTCACAAATAATCAATCACAATATGCTAAAAAAAAATAAATACAACAACTAATAAAGTTTATATGCTTAGGGTTTTGAAGAGTATATTGGTAAAATGACATTTAATTAAACGAGTTAAATGATCAAACGGGTTCCATGAGTTAGACACAATCACGACATGTTTATTAAATGGGTTACTCATGTCAACCTAATTATGATATGAACTCGTTAAGTCTTAACCCATAACCTGCTAACTTTATTCTTTTAAAGAAAGGGTTTGAAATGAAATTATATTTTCTATATAAAAAAATCACATTATATTTCTAACTAAAAAAAAAAAGACAAAACATTAGATTACCACTTGGTTTTTTGAGGATTTAATTTAGGCTAAATTCCAAAACTTACCCTCTAAGTTTCACTGTTTTTTATTTCAGGCCTCTAAGTTTCAAAAATTCTCAATTCAATTTTCTGTTAATTTGGCATCCACTATTGCCGTTAAATCCCCAAAACCATAGTTATAAAAATTATATTTTAGGTTGACCCGGCTGAAGAATTAGGTCACTAGTTCATTGGTTAAATTGTAAGTTTATTATTAATTAATTAAATCATATATTTTATAATTTTAAAAAGAAACTAAAAAAAATCTCCATTTAGGTAAATTAATAAACTATAACAATAAAAAATATAAAATCTCCATTTACTAATTAATAACAATATAATTAATACTTCCAATTATGTAAATATATTTTAATACTACAAATTAATTGAGTATAATTTAATAATTAAAAAGATTTAATATAATACTTCAAATTAATAAAATATAATTTAACACTACAAATTAATAAAATAAAAATATTAATTAATAAAAATACTTTTTAATAATTCAATTTAACAAAATTTAATTTAATTTAATACTTCAAACTAATTTAATATATTTTAATTTAATACTTCAAATTAATAAAATATAATTCCTCACTACAAATTAGTAAAATATAATGTAATAACTAAAAAAAAAAATGTAAGATGAGACTCGAGGACCAAAAATATTAAAATATAATTTAATATTAGTTTGGAATGACTAAAATACCCCTAAAACTAAAAGAATGCCAACTTACCTCCATAAACGTAAAAAATGACCGAAACACCCCTACCACCCAAAAAATGGCTGAAACACCCTCGAAGCAAGAAAAATAACTGAAATACCTTTGAAGCCTAAAAAAAGACCACAATACCCTTGACTCCTAAGAAAACACCAAAATTGGAGGAAATATAATTTATTATTAAGTGAATGGATTAAGGCATATTGGAGATGATATGTGAATGTATAATTTATTATACAATACTATTCTTTTAAATTGTAAGTGTAGGGGCAGGCTTTGGTTCTTAGATCCAAAAAATGAATAGATTAAGGCCCAAAGAGCCCAATACAATAAATTTGTAAAAAGTGGGCTTGTGGGCACCACGAACGAGCCTAATGGATCGGGCTCACTCCTGGGCTCACAATATACTTATATTGTGGGTTTTAATTTTCCTACTCTGGGTGGTTCTAACTTAGAGGCCCACAAACATTTGTGCTACCATCTGATTACTTTCCACTCGCTCCTTATGATTCTTGATCCTCCTTTAGCACACTTCTCTCAGAAATTCAACAACCTCTTTCTTTCCTTGGCTTTGTCTATTTATAGTGCTAGTTTAGTGGAAAATCATGATTATTGTTAATGCTAGTGGAAATGGAGGTCCAATATCATTATCGCTAAGTGGATTTTTAGCTAGGAGTATGGTGCGAGTGGCATTGGGACTGGTTCCTAATCCCGAGGCGAGATGATGTTTAGTGGCGGGATTTGCCAAAGGGTCGCCGAGCATCCAGGATAGGACCTTCCCGAGCTCCCATGTGCAAAGGTGATGGATGCGTCGGGCAACTTCACGATCAACGAGGCGGTAAGTACCTTCTTTCAAAGACCGGCCCAACAAGCTTTGGACCTGACACAACACCGCGGCATTTTCCCCCGGTGACCCTGGTGGGTCTTAAGCCTAGTTTCTTCGACATGAGCATTAGGGTCCGTGGGACATAATGTCCAACTTGGGCCTAAGGCCCAAAAGGCCTTGGGATCCCGGTGCTGAACATTAGCCCCCCCTTGATTCGTGCTCGGAGCCCAAGGGCGAATCAAGGAATGCGATGGACAGCAGTAACCCAGGAAGATCAATCAACAGTCACTTAAGCGGTTGAGAGACTTAATTAAAATGCCCTTAAAAGATGTGCCGCATCTGACGTTTGGCCGGGCCGCCATTATTAACTGATGGTTCGTGAATCGAGGCGGCGCGCATGTGGCATTTTGAGATGGGATTTGTGGAGTTTCCCACCTTTGAGTTATTAAATAGCATTTATTCTACCCCTTTCAGCCCTTATAAATAGTTCGTTCTGAATCGCTTCCCCACTTTTACATTCTTTGCTCAAAAAATTTCCTCTCTGCCATGCATAGTTCTTTGTGCGTTCTAATTCTAGACCAGAGCGCCCTTCCTCCTTAGAGCCTAAAGTAAGTTCCTCTACCTTTCTATCTTGTTTTAATATCTTCCTTCAATTTCTAGAGTTTAGGATGGGTTATGCTCATCTATTAAATACAAAGACATCCTTAGCCACTTTTAGCGGACATTCAACATCCCTGAGGATGTGAATGTGGCGTATTGCCGTGAGAGTTAGATTGCTTTCTATAGGCGCTCCGGGTCGGATACTGCCTTCTTCCCTTTAATGGCAATTTTGGAGGGTGGGGTCAGGTTTCCAATGAGCCCATTTTACGGTTTGAGCCCCGAGCAGCTTCCTTCCAACTTTTACCGGGTGGTTAGTTGCATTGATAGGTTGAATCAGTTATACGATTTGGAGTTGAACCACCATGACATAAAATTTGTGAATAGTCCGTGCGGAACTAAAACCGCCCACTATTATTTAAAAGTAAGGGATTACCGGGTATGTTTGATCTCATGCCGACCCGATTCAAACAGAAACTCAGTCTAGGAGTTTGTCCGGGTGAGTGGCAACTGGTTTACCAGTGAGATCCCTTGCCCACTTACGCCGCGCGACGTTGGTTCGTATTGCATAACCGTCTACCTTATTTCTCTTTTTGTTTACTTTCACTTGTCTACTTCACCTGGGAACTAATTTATTGTGTTCCTTTGTTGTAGACGACAAATAATTCGTCCCGGACCTTAGGATGGTGCATGTTAGGGACTTGAATTTTATCCTCAAGTCCGAAATATTTGTTCATACTAACGGGCAGCTTTGGGCATCACACCTTATTCTCGGCTGCGTCCCCGTATACAAGACTTGGCAGGCCTTTAGTCAAGACTTATTGTTGGACAGTCCTTTGTTGTCCTACATAGACATGCGGCACGCAAACTTCCTCCTGCCAAAGTTGACACCTGGTGAAGCTCGAGAACTTGGTCTATGTTATATAACCGCAAAAGACCGGGCCTCGATCAGGGACGAATCTGCTAAGCCTGTCTCTCGAAGTCGTCGGGAGCACGTTCCCGTCAAGGAGCAGGTAAATCCAGTCCAGCTTGCCGAACAACAAGAAGAAACCGAGGCTAACCCAGACGCCGAGATGGTGACTAGGAGAAAAATGACAGTTAACCGATTTTTGCCTGGCTCTCAATCCTCTACCGAGCCTCAACAACCCCAGGGCAAAGGCTGAGCACTTCCTTCCTCTTCCTCTAGCCGTGCAAAAAAGAAACAACGCGTTGATGACCAACCGTCTAAGGCCCCAAGCGACCCCCCATCGAAGACTCCACCTTGGCTGACCAATGGGATTACGATCCAAGAGCTAGTTGCTGAATCCCCGGCTACCGATCAAGCTGGCGGGAAATCGACGTCCTCCTTCCAGCCCATAGTCCCTTGGCAGCCTACCTTCAAACTTGGGAAGGGGCTTCTATCAACCACAGCCAGTGCGATTGTGTGGGATAAGGGGGAAGGGGGTAGGGTATCACAAAGCTTAGTACACGGTTTGTTGTTGCCCAAAGACATTCGCTTCTTTTCGAAAGGGGACGAGGACTCGTTGGTGGGACAACTACAATGGCACACCATTGTGGTAATCTCTTTCTCACTCCTTACTCATTTACTTAAATACAAACAGTGCTCTTCCGTTCTAACACTTGTTTCTGCATTACCAATCTTCACAGATGACCTACATCCTCAGTGAGAGATTGACGAAGCTCACCGAGGATCCCGAACGGGAAAAGGCTTTAAAAGACATTGCTAATGACAATGCAAAGGAACAGAGCAAAGCTGCCAAGGCCGCGGAGAAAAGAGCTCAGTCCTTGGAGAAGGCTCATCAAGTGGTGGAGAAGGAAAGAGCCGAGGTGGAAAACCGGCTGGAAGATGCAGAGTTGAAACTGGCAGAGGCAAACAGCCTCAACTTGGCCTAAGCCGACCAGATAGCCGACCTCAAAGCAGCCCTTAAAGCCTGTGAAAATAAGTGGTATGACAAAGGATTTGCCGATGCCGAGAAATCCACAGAGCCAGTTGTACATCAAGCCCGACTTCATGGGTTTGGAAAGGGTTGGCTAGCTGCCCTCCAGGTGATGGGAGTGGCCGAGGACTCCCCTTTGAGAGATCCAAGTCAAATTCCATACCTGGCCCCTCCTCCCCTTCCCAAAGTCAAGCAGACGTGGCGGACGAGGAGGAAACTACCAGTATGAGGGAGTTGGTCAAAGCAATTGATGCCCATGCTGATCCAGAAGTTACCAGCACCCTCCATGCCGCAGATGACGGGCAATCTCAACAGCCACAAGCCGAGGATACCGCTACTCAACCAACTGATGAAGCAGCACAGCCCCTAACTACCGATCCATCCGTTTAAAATTAGTCTCTTTTTTGCTTGCCTTTTTCTTTTTCTTTTACTTGCTTTAAGGTTTGCCTAGGGTCACCGAGTTGCGATGACCAAACAATTTATTTATTTCCTTTTGTACTTATTTTCCAATTGTCACCGGGCTGTAGTGACCGAACAATGGTTTTACTTTTATCATTTTCGCTTGCACTAAAAGGTTTGCTTCTTGACTTAAACATTTATACATGGAATTTTTATCGAGGCTTTCACCTATCCGATGATTGAGAACTAACCGAGGATATGTTTTTGCCCTCAATGTTTTTAATTTAAGGTTTCCGCTTGTCCGGTGAGGGAAGTCTCACCGAGCATAAATTTCTATCCTTAGAATTTTTCTTTATTTAAGGTTTTTACTTGTATGGGGATAGGAATCAAACCGGGCACAGGCTTCTGTCCTTAGAATTTTTCTTTGTTTAGGTTTCCACCTGTCTGGGGATAGGGATCGAACCGGGCACAGGCTTCTGTCCTTAGAATTTTTTGTTAAGGTTTCCACCTGCCCGGTGACAGAGATTGAACCGGGCACAAGCTTCTGTCCTTAGAAAAAAAAAATTTGTTAAGGTTTCCACCTGTCCGGTGATAGGGATCGAACCGGGCACAAGTTTCTGTCCTTAGAATTTTTTTTTAAGGTTTCCACCTGTCTGGTGATAGGGATCAAACCGAGCACAGGCTTCTGTCCTTAGAATTTTTGTTAATGTTTCCACCTGTCCGATGATAGGGATCGAATCGGGCACATGTTTCTGTCCTTAGAATTTTTTGTTAAATTTTCCACCTATCCGGTGATAGGGATCGAACCGGGCACAGGCTTCTGTCCTTAAAATTTTTGTTAAGGTTTCCACCTGTCCGGTGAGAGGGATTGAACTGGGCACAGGTTTCTGTCCTTAGAAATTTTTTGTTACTTGGTCGGCGCTGATAGGTCAAACAATGAAACTTTAATACACCTGCAAAAATAGACATCATCTTAATATTACTTTATAAAGCATATGTACAATGTTTCCTTTAATCTATGCTGCTGTGCTCGATGGGTCAGTGATAGAACTTCTTCAAGTTGTGGACGTTCCACGGTCGGGGAAGAGGTCTTTCGTTTAGATCCTCCAAGTAGTATGCCCCTACTCCTGTGATAGCAGTGATCCAGTAAGGCCCTTCCCAAGTAGGGGCTAACTTCCCAGCGTTCGAATCTCGCATGTTCCCCACTGCCTTCCGTAGTACTAGGTCTCCGGCACCGAATTCCCTTGTCTTTACGCGGTTATTATAGCGTTGAGCAAGTTTCTGCTGATACTCAGCGAGCCGAATCGTCGCATTTTCTCAGTGCTCTTCTAGCAAATTCAAACTTTTCGTCATCAGCCCATTGTTTCGGGCTGGAGTAAACTCTTCGACCTGAGCACTACATAGGTTCACCTCGGTCGGAATCACGGCTTCTGCCCCATACGTCATGGAAAAAGGGGTTTCCCCAGTTGAACTCCTAGGCGTTGGCCCACCTGCCTTTCGCACTGTCTAGCCTTTTCCTTAATCCGTTCACAATCGCCTTGTTAGTGGCTTCAGCTTGCCCATTGCATTGGGGATACACCGAGGTAGAGTACCTGTTCCTAATGCCAAGACCACAACAAAACTCCCAGAAGGCCTTACTGTCGAATTGCAATCCGTTATCTGATATAAGGGAGGCTGGTACCCCAAACCTCGTGACGATGTTTTTCCACACGAACTTTTTGACATCTACGTCCCTTATATTGGCCAGCGCCTCGGTCTCCGCCCATTTGGTGAAGTAGTCTACAGCCACCAATACAAATCTCCTGTTGCCCGTAGCTTGGGGGAAAGGACAGAGGATATCTAGCCCCCATTGAGCAAAAGGCCAGGCACTATTGACCGGGTTCAGCTATCCTGTTGGTTGGTGGATCAGGGGGGCATGCCTCTGACACTGTTCACACTTCCATACATACTCGGCTGTATCCTTCTGCATTTAAGGCCACCAGAATCCTTGGGTCATTGCTTGGTGCACCAAAGAACGACCCCTTACATGACTGCCGCAAACCCCATCATGCAGCTCGGCCAAGAGTTCCATAACTTTCTCGGGCCGTAGGCAGAGTAGATATGGACCCCCAAACGACCTTCGGTAAAGCTTTCGGTCTGTAGAAAGCCAGTATCGGGCAACTGTTCGGCGAATCTTGTTAGCTTCCTTCTCGTCATCAGGGACTTGATCCTCGGCTAGGAAGTCAATGATTGGGTCCATCCAACACCGTTCAACCGACGAGACCACCATGATATCAACACTAGCTACTGTATCAATACTTCACTCCCCTAAGAACTCCACCTTAATTATTCGTGGGATGTCCTTCGTTATTGAAGACGCCAACGTGGCTAGAGAGTCGGCATGCCTGTTCTGCCCCTGGGGAATTTGAGATACACTTGTCGTGTGGAACTTGCTCATGACTTGTTTCACTACCTGCAAGTATTGCTTCATTAGAGAATCCCTGGCTTCAAATCTGCCTTGCACCTGGTTGACAACCAGTCGAGAATCTGAGTAAAACTCTACCTCCTGGGTGCCCAAATCTAATACAGTTCTCATCCCGATGAGGAGGGCTTCATACTCAGCTTCATTGTTAGAGGCCCTGAATCCTAACCTAAAAGAATGCTCTAGCCACACTCCTTCCGGGGTGATTATGACAATCCCGGCACCGGAATTTGCTGAGCTCGAGGCGCCGTCCATAAACACCCTCCACGGGTGACATTTTACTTGACAGACCATCTCCGGCTTACCCTTTGGTGAAAACTCTGCAACGAAGTCGGCAAGAATTTGGCCCTTCATCGAACTCCGTGGCCTATACCTTATATCAAAGGATCCCAACTGCGTCCCCCATTTGGCTATTCGGCCCGTGAAATCCGATCTCTTCCACAATGATTGCAAAGGGTACTCGGTCAAGATGTAAACGATATGGGCTTGAAAATAGTGGGGTAACTTCCTGGTGGCATTCACTAGTGCTAAGACCAACTTCTCCAGAGGCAGGTATCTGGTCTCGATGTCGACCATAGTTTTGCTAACATAGTACACGGGCTGCTACACCCCCCGGTCTCTTAAAAGTATGGCACTTACGACATGTTCAAACACTGAAAGGTACATGAACAGGTCCTCCCAGGCTCCGGGTGGTCAACATTGGTGCCTGCATCAAATATTCTTCCAAGTCTTGAAAAGCTTTTTCACACTGCTCATCCCATTGAAATCCCTTCCATTTTCTCAAGAGTTAATAGAATGGACGGCATCGATCGGCAAACTTAGAAATGAACCGATTAAGGGCTGCTAACATCCTGGTCAAGATCTGTACTTCCTTCTAATTGTTCGGAGGTTTAAGCCTCTGCACAGCCTCGATCTGATCGGGGTTGACCTCTATCCCGCGAACGATGATCAGATAACCAAGGAATTTACCAGCACCTACTCCAAAGGCACATTTGTCTGCGTTCAGCCGTAGCTTATGCTGCCGAAGTACTTCGAATACACCTTGGAGATCCTTTACATGCCATGCCTCCTGCTTACTTTTTACCACCATATCATCAATATATACCTTAACTGTACGCCCGATCTTGTCGCGAAACATTCTAGTCATTATCCGCTGATAGGTTGCCCTGGCATTTTTCAGCCCGAAGGGCATCACAGTGTAGTGGTAATTAGCGTCCGGGGAGATGAACGCCGTCTTCTCTTGGTCCTCGGCAGCCAAAGCGATCTGATGGTAGCCTTGAAAAGCGTCCTGAAAACTCATCCTCGGATGCCCAAAGGTTGCATCAACCAACTGATCAATTTTTGGCATAGGGAAAGGGTCCTTAGGGCATGCTCGGTTCAAATCTGTGAAATCTATGCAGACTCTCCACTTGTCGTTCTTCTTTTTAACCACCACGATATTTGCCAGCCAATCTGGGAAGAAGATCTCCCTTATTGCCTCGGCCTCTTTCAACTTCTTGACCTCCTGCCTCACTATTTCGATGTGTTCCTTGGCTGACCTTTTCAGCTTCTGCTTCTTTGGAGGGAACAATGGGTCCACATTAAGCCTATAGACGATGAACTCGGGATCTACCCCGGGCACCTCATATGGGTCCCACGCAAATACATCCACGTTCCGTATCATGAATAACAACGTCTCTACCTTATCCTTATTCGTCATGCTTGCCCCCACCTAAAAATACCGATCAACGTTCGGTAGTATCTTTACCCTGATCAATTGCTCGGCACGGTTGTCCCCCACCTCTTCTTGGGGATTCTGTAATTGCTATAAAGGGACCTCTTTGATGCTTCCATTCATCTCGTTCTGTCCTTTTCTCTTATCAACCGCGACTACCAAGCATTGCCTGGCAACTTGCTAACTCCCCCTTACCATGGCTACACCCCGCTCGGTGGAAAACTTGACCTTTATATGCAGGGTGGACGGAACGGCCCCCATTGTGTTGATCCACGGTTGTCCTAAAATCGTCGTGTATGGCAAAAATGAATTGACCACTATGAATGTTATCGTCACCTCCTTTCCTTCCATATTCACGAGAAGGGAAATTCGTCCCTCAAGTGCGACCATCCTGCCGTCAAACTCGACCAATGGCATATCATACTTTGATAGGTCTCGGTTTCTTAGCCCGAGCCCTTTGAATAGGTCCGGATACATCACATCGACCCCACTCCCTTGGTCTATCATCACTCTTTTAACCAAGAAACCACTTATCCGAGCCGTGACTACCAACACATCATCATGGGGCTAGACCGTTCCCTCTAAGTCCTCATCGCCAAAGGCAATCAGCTCCCATTCAATCTTCATCTTTTTCTCAGGTGATTGCTCTCCCGTGCATTTGCCCGCGGATACTACAATCAGCTCTCCTCTATTAGTTATGATCAGACCCCTTGGAGCGGCGTGGATAACTTCAATTACTCCTAACGAGGGCGAGAGGGGATTGCCCCTCTGTTGAGCGCCCTGGTTGGTACCCCGACTTCCGGGATCCACCACAAACTCCTTCAAATATCCTGCCTTCACTAGGTGTCCTAGGTGATCTTTCAGCACCTGACATTGCTTGGTGGTATGGCCCTTATCCTTGTGATACGTACAATACAAGCTTTGGTTTCGCCGTGACGGGTCACCCCCCATCTTGTTTGGCCATTTGAAATATGGCTCATTCTTAATCCAGTCTATGATCTTGTGGACCGGCTCCTTAAACGTCACATTCACCTCCCATTTGCACTTCTGCCTCTTGTATTCTTAAGTCCTTCTAGGCTCTTGGTTGAAATTTGGACTGTCGAAGGCGGTTCACTAGTGAGGCCTTGCCCTTACTTTGCAGCCAATCATCTTCGAGACGCTTGTACTTCTCGATGCGCCTCATTAGCTGCCTCATATCCTCGAGAGGCTTCTTAGTCAGCGATTCCCGTAATCCGGAGTCCTCGGGGAGACCCATTCTAAAGGTGCTTGCTGCGATCTTTTCATTGTCCCCACCTATCTCGTTATAAAGTTCCCAATACTGGCTGGCATAACTACAAAGGGTTTCCCCCACCCTCATTTTCATAGAAAGCAACGCGTCTATCGATTGCGGTACCCGGCTGTAGGTTACAAACCGCGCGCCAAGAGGCTCGAGGGAAACACCTTGCACATTAGCACATCGTTGTGAGCGTGAAAAGACATCATCTGGATATAATGGCTGACGTGCCCCACGGGGTCAGCTTTCCCCTCGTAGGAATTAAAAGGTGGTCGGGTGAACCTATCTGGCATCGGGGCCCGTTCAATATCAACTGAAAATGGTGACCGGGCAGCCCTCCTTAAGGCGCGGCTCATGGCATCCATGGCCGCATTTCGGGGCCGTCGCTCTTCCGGTGAATCTGAACTCCCCCTCTCATAATCCCGTGACCGTGAGCGTTCCCGATGTCGATAGGATTCTTGTGAATGCGAACGGTTTCAGCGTCTACGGGATTCCCGGGAACGAGAACAGTCCTGGTGTTAACGGGGACCAAACTGCTCGAACCCCCGACCATGGCTATCTCCTCTGCTCATAGATCCCGCAGCTGCGTTGTCTTGGTCCCCCCTTCGGTGTCTCTCCCTTGCCTTCAGCTCCAAATCTCTTACCAATCTACGCAACCGTTCAAGCTCTTCATCACGTTCATCCAATAGCCTGTGCCCCGAAGCACCCGTAGCTGCCCGGTTTGTCTGGTATGACCCTTCTCTAAGGCCAAACTCTTCTTCCCCGTGTTCACATTCCCTGTCTTTGTGCCTTTTTCGCCTTCTTTCTCTCCATGTGGATCCCCGAGATAACCCCACTAAGCCACTTTCAGCAGAACCTTCTGGGCGTCTTCCAGACATCTTTTGAGGATGGGTCTCCACCAAACCACGGCTTTGTAGGAGATTCCCACAGACGGCGCCAACTGTGGGCACCACAAACGGGCCCAATGGATCAGGCTACTCCTGGGCTCACAATATACTTATATTGTGGGTTTTGATTTTCCTACTCTGGGTAGTTCTAACTTAGAGGCCCACAAACATTTGTGCTACCATCAGATTACTTTCCACTCGCTCCTTATTCTTGATCCTCCTTTAGCACACTCCTCTCAGAAATTCAACAACCTCTTTCTTTCCTTGGTTTTGTCTATTTATAGTGCTAGTTCAGTGGAAAATCATGATTATTGTTAATGCTAGTGGAAACAGAGGTCCAATATCGTTATCGCTAAGTGGATTTTTAGCTGGGAGTGTGGTACGAGTGGCATTGGAACTGGTTCCTAATCTTGGGGCGGGATGATGTTTAGCGGTGGGATTTGCCAAAGGGTCACTGAGCATCCAGGATAGGACCTTCCCGAGCTCCAATGTGCAAAGGTGATGGATGCGCCGGGCAACTTCACAGTTAACAAGGCGATAAGTACCTTCTTTCAAAGACCGGCCCAACAAGCTTTGGACCTGACACAACACCGCGACATTTTCCCCCGGTGACCCTGGTGGGTCTTAAGCCCAGTTTCTTCGACATGAGCATCAGGGTCCGTGGGACATAATGTCCAACTTGGGCCTAAGGCCTAAAAGACCCTGGGATCCCGGTGTCGTACAGGGCTAAAAGGCTAGGCTTCAATGAAGTGGACAATGCCCTCAATAGGCTAAAGATGGTAAGAGAGCAAGGAAAAACAATTAATAGACAAATGTGGTGCGTAGAAATTCTTCCTCGGTAATGTCCGAGGAGAGTAGTTCTTGAATATATCTCTCTCAGATTTGATTACAGTTGCTGTTCTTAATGCTATAGTGTTTTCTCTACATATTTTCTACCTCTCTCTCCTTGAAGGGTCTCTCACATTATATAGCTCCCTTCAGGTGATCTTAGCCCTCCATTTGTTGATCACCCAGTCCATCACTTGAGTGCTTGTCCCATCAGATACCTTCCCAAACCCTTTGTGAGTTGCGGCGGCCAAGGCAACACTGTTTAGGGGTCTTCTCCACATAAATGTAGGAGATTCTAGCCTTTTACCCCTATTAAGAAAAATATTTGGCAATATGTCCCTGTTTCCAAACTATATAGGGGCGTGTCCCTGTTTGAATACTCGACTATTATAAAAGCCGAGTTCTAGGCAAGTTCTTGCCACGGTGGTGATCCAGCGTGGCTTTTGGGTAATAAAATATTATAGGTGTACTATTCATAACTCGGAAATAGGGAAACCGAGTTATATGCATAATAAAATGGACTTTTGAATGTAACGTCTCCAAAACATTTTGTCTCCCTCTCTCAGTCCGATTAGTAGCCACCTTTTCCAAGTTCAACGCATCAGTTTGTCTCCCTCCCTCAGTCCGATCAGTAGCCACCCTTTCCAAGTTCAACACATCAGTTCTCTTATTTCTACCCAAACCTACACCCAAAACTCTCACCATAACCGCCACCATAACTCTCACCATAGCCAAAGCTCAACCCAATCCATCTTTAGAGTTAAAGGATTAGAAACGTATTAAGGTAATTTCAAAATGCTGAGTTCAATTTTTTCCCTTTTCATTTAATCTGAGTTAAGTGTGGCTTGTGCATGTACTCTGATTTGAGTGTGGCTTTCTAAGTTTTTCTCTGTAAGAATTTTCTCTATTCATTATTATTGTTGCTGTTTTAGCTTTGTTGGGTTTGGTTTTGAACTGGGTTTTTTTTATTAAAATTGTCATCTAAGAAATGTGAAAATGATGTAGAGGATCCCTGTCTAGTCATATCATCCATGCTCACATGAATACACAAATATGCAACCTTTTGCAATGCATTGTTTTCAAGGATGTAGAGGATCTCTCAAAAGTTTAAGCAAAATTTTGGGGGCGAGTTATCCACCATTGCTACACTAATGTTCGCAATTCTGCATGTGATGCTCAATAGCTCGACACTGTTGAACCCTGACTACAAGTACCCATCCACACTTACGTGAATACACAGATGTGCAACCCTTTGCAATGCACCGTTTTCGAGGAAGCAGAGCATCCCTGAAAAGTTTATGCATCAATTTTGGGGGTGAGCTGTCCACCATTGCTACACTGATATTCCTAGTGTTGCATGTGTTGCTCAACAGCTTTGCATTGTTGAACCCTGTCCAGTCATATCACCTACACGCACGTCAATACACAAATATGCATCTTTTTGCAATGCATTGTTTTCAATGATGCAGAGCATCCCTAAAAAGTTTATGATACATTTAACATAACTCAACACTGTCTCGTCAAGTCATGTCAGATAAGCACAGGAATGTTGAATAGTCTTCACGTGAATAAATACGCAACTTCTTTTGCAGTACACATCACCAGCCCGCTGCTGTAGCACAAGCTGTAGCCATATCAAATAGTTGCCTCAGCGAACTACATGCACCAACAAACGCCACTGTTCAGCCAAGTCATGTTCGCAGTTCTACATGTGCTGCTCAATAGCTCGTCATTGAAGAATACACTATCGAGTCATATCATCTTTATTCAAGTGATACTTACTAGGGGTGTGCGCGGTTCGGTAAGGCCAGTTTTTTTCCAAATTTATTACTGAATCAACAGAGATAGGTTTTTTCATAATAGGAACCGATGCACATCGCCTAGGGTCGGTTTTCAGACCAATAGCGGTGCGGTTTTTTGCAGGGCAGTTTAGTCGGTTTGAAATAAAAAAATAAAAAAATAAAAAAAAAACTATATTTTTTAATAATAAAAAAAGAGTGCATTATAAAACTACACGGTATAAAATATAAATTAACTAAACTGACTAAATATATAAATAACTATAAAAACTAATTGAATAAATTAACTAAAAACTAACTAAATAAATTAACTGCACAGTATAAAATATAAATTAACTAAACTGAAAAGTGACAAGAGGAATCAGTTTAGATAAAAAAAGTGACAAGAGGAATCATATAAAATTATAAAGTATAGTCCCCACTTCTTAGTTCTTATCCAATATCCAAATTCCGAGAGAGAGCCACACTCTCTAGTCTCTTCTTAGAATCTCAAAGTCAAAGCAACACTCTCTACTTTAGTGCTTCACTACTTTGTACAAACACAATCTCTCTTTCTAGTTCTTTTACGCTTTCTAGTTCTACACTCTCCATCTCTAACTCACAGCTACAAACACAATCTCTCTCACTCTGTTTCCATTAAGACCAAAAGAAAGGGGTTGATGGCTTACAGTGGTTTGCTGCGGGCCCACAATGAACTGCTGCTGCTGCGAGGCGTGACTCAAGCTGGTGAGACCGTGAGAGCTAGAGGTGACCAGTGAGAGCGAGAGAGAGAGTTAAGGGTCCCTAGGTGCAAATAGAGTGAATTTATAGTGAGGTATGATGTCTGAAAACCTACATAAAACGGTGCCGTTTTGTATTTTGTATTTTTGTATTTTTTATTTTATTTAAAATAACCCAATATGACGACGTTTTAGTAAAAAAATTTAAAATGTATACACACCTAAACGACGCCGTATCCCTGATCTGAAAAATATTTCTCTATGCTTATTTGTATCGGTTCGGTTCGACTCTACTCGGTACATGCTTTGTGTCTCCAATGTCCTCACCGCACCGGCATCGAAGCTCCTTTTGCGTTCCGATCACCGGCATCAGCTTCGTCGGTCGGTTCCAATGGCGGTGCGGGAGGGTCGATGCCGGTTGGTGTTGTCGGCTCCGATAATGGTTTGCACACTCCTAATACTTACCATTACGTATACTCACATGCACATGAATACTTGCCCTTGCAAAACTCCTATGTAAAGTTCCATTTACATCTACCCTTGCAAAACATCTACACATATCGATCTGAAGTCACATTCTCCAATGTCAACGCGCAATTGGATGCTACCTTATTTTCTAGATAACTGTAGGAGGGAGAGAGATTTTGATGAGAGAGAATACTATGCAGGACTGCAGCGGGAGTGGGAGTTCTATGTGAATGAGTCCAACATTCTGCATGATGATCTTGTACGACTCAGAGTGCCTTTCGTCGACTATATCTTGCTCACATTGCCACAGTGAAACATGCACCAATATGAGCGTGCAATGGCTAAAATAAAAAAAGAGAATAATCTTATGATACTTCACATGTGCAGGTATCACATGCTACAACTTGCGGAAGAGCTGGCCACTGCAACCAACAGGCAACTCACTCTGGCAGAACATAACAATGTCCTCAACTACGGGAACTACCTGTCAGAATGAATGCCTATGTGGTGTGTGTATTATGTCTATGGGTTAAGTTAATAATGTTAGTAGTGTTAGTGTTCGATATGCAATGCATGCATATTGGTGGCATCGTGTAAGAATATTTAAGTTTTCTGTGTTATGCCGTAGGTGCAGCTGCCGCAACCAACTGGCAACTCACTCTGGTGAAACGTAACAATGTCCTCAACTATGAGGATTACCTGTCAAAATGAATACTTATGTGGTGTGTGTATTATGTCTAGGGTTAAATTAATAATGTTAGTAGTGTTAGTGTTCGATATGCAATGCATGCATATTGGTGGCATCGTGTAAGAATATTTAAGATTTCTGTGTTATGTCGTAGGTGCATATTGAAAAACATCATGTGTGGGAATATTTAATTTTTATGCGTTATGTGGGAATAATCAAGATTACGAATAACGTGCATGCTCCTTGCAATCAATAATAAGGTTTACATAGTATAAATGCAACAACTGTGACACACATATATCTAAAACATTGTTAAGGAAGATAGTTCTCTAACAAAGTCCAATTACACCATGACACGATTACTCTTCATCTGACATCTCCACGTCTGACTGATAAATGGGATCAGCAAGAAGTGATTGCATGTATTATGCATGCTCGTACAACTTACACTCCATTGACTCTCAAATCTCGACTTGGATCCAATATTGATTAAAACGTATATTCATTCGATTATTTTCTTCTTTTATGCGGTTCAATACTTTACGAAGTTCGTCGATCGTGTCTTTTGGCATCTATGATGCGAGTCGCCGAGGCACTGGCAACTTATAACCAACCAACTCATCATAAAACATTTCTTGTTCACGGAGTAACCAAGCGCACTCTTGTTTCATTGTATTGTGAACCCTTGCACTATTTCGCAGATTCGGATCAATTGGATAACTGAACTCATCTTCCAATACCTAGCAACGACCCATAGCAGTGAACACATCGCAAGGCCTATAGATGAAAGGGTTGCCAGAACTAGACATTGACGCTGAATACAATAACATCAAATGATTAAGCTATCAGTGTGCATCAACTGTTTGTAAATAATGTAATGTTGCATAAGATGGTACACAACAAAGACATTCATAAATTTGTGTACTATTACATGCTAAAAATGAAATACTAACACTCACATTTGACCATAAATATTAGACATTGTTGTTAATGTCTACACGTTGTGTGCAATACAAAATGTTGTTGTTAATGTCTGACCAATGATGATTATGTACATTCAACTTTTGCAAATCTAAAGATTAACTGTTCTTTAGTTTTAGCAAATCTAAAGATTTTCATTTTTTGTCAATAAAATTTACACCATCAAAGACCCAATATAACCCAATATACACATAACACTCATCACCCAAATTAGATTATTGTACATTTCTTGTAGCACCAAACAACACCAAACAACTAATATAACCCTAATGTACTCACATAACACTCATTCAAGAAAATACCAAAGCACAAGAAAATACCAAATGAAAATTCTTCTCTAACAAAAACATACATTATGGTTGATAAACTTTTGTAATATCTACAACTATTTTTTACTTACACAATAAAATTCTCTATGTACTTCAAAGAAGAAAATGAGTTTCTCACCTGAGATGATAGAGAGAAAATTCTGATCTGAAAATTCCAGGAGAAAATTCTGAAAATGATGAGAAGCTGATCTGAAAATGAGGTGATTGGTATTGATGAGGAGAATCTAATGTAATGTTGCATGAGAAGCTGATCTATGCATTGATGAAGTAAATAGCAGCACAACTTGATTATTCCTTAGTCGAGTATATGTTACTAAACTTGATTTTTCATTCATCGGGTTGAGTACGCGAGAAGAACACTTCACCTGCAAACAGGCAATTTGAATTTTGTTAATAACTCGATTTCAAACTAATCGAGTTTTCTCTAGTAACTCGGTTTCCCTATTGTCGAGTTATGAACAGTACACCTGTAATATTTTATTACCCAAAAGCCACGCTAGATCACCACTGTGGCAAGAACCTGCCTAGAACTCGGCTTTATAATAGTCGAGTTATTAAAGTAACTCGATTTTGTGGAGATCGAGTATCCAAACAGGGACACGCCCCTATATAGTTTGGAAACAAGGACATATTGCCAAATATTTTGCTTAATAGGGGCAAAATGCTAGAATTGCCCATAAATGTAGCTAGGAGGATTGGTGGGATGCATTAAATGTGGGGGCAGCCACCATCCCTTCAGTCAGGTCAGGGCTAACCCCCACTTCGAAGTTTTTTCTCAACGGTAGGGCCGCTTTTTTAACATGCCACAAACGTTGCCTTACCGTTCGAGGGGGTGATCTCCTCAGAATGGCATAGCCTCCTTAGCCTTAGTATGACATGTGGCAACACCACTCTATCAAATTTCTGTACCCCACAGTAAGCTACATTTGTTTTAACGGAAATTGATTTTCAAAATTTTTTTTTTTGCATTTGCAGATGATTGGGGTGACTAAAATTGTTGATTAGTCTAAAAATGATCTTCTGTTATCAGTAAAATATAAGCACTTTGGATATAAAAAATTTAAATAACTAAAGATTTTTAACAACAGTGTGCAAGAAGAGTAAACAATTTTTTTAAAAAAAAAAATTATTTATAAGAATTAAGAAGATTTTTGACAACTGGTCATTGTCACAATCGAACAATAACAGGCGGAGAAGATTTTAACCATTGATCGACAACAATTGTTTAATTAATGCTTGCTTGATTCATTTAAGGTGGAAGAAGTCGAAGATCAAGAAAGTTCAGATATGGTCCACAACAGAAATTTATTTTTGTTTATTATCCATTTCCTTATCCATTGATAGGGTGTGTTTGTAGTCGACTCCTGTCATCACTTCACTAGTCAAAGGTCTGAATGCATTTTACCATTCCATCTGTAAATTTATTTTTTATGCATTATTTTAAATTATAAAAATATGAATTTAAATAATTGATTAATGATATAATTTTTTATTTTTTATTATTTTGAAATTTTGTAAACATGGAGAACATACAAAGTAATTTAACATACCAAGAGTTAGACTGAATAAGACACAATTATATATATATATATATATATATATATGAGATAAGACACAAATTTGGCTATAAATTAACTTTGAACATAGTAAAGACTAAAATGTAAAGTGAGTTGCCAGTATCTAGGGGTTGTCAGGGACCTAGGGGTCTTCAAGTACCTCCCTTGACACCACGCGATACATTTCGCCCTGATAGTCGTAACGTATCAAGGGGTCATCAGGTACCCTACTCATTGCCTAGACATGCAGACACTAACTTATCTAAACCAATGAGAAACTTTTGACAAACGACCCACTATACTCGTCCAATCAACAGACCAACTTGCACATTGATAAGGGTATTTTTGTCCAATAAAGTCCTTTCGAGCACTTTGACTCATCAAGATGGAATACTCTACCACTAACTCGTCAAGGTATGTGCCTCTTCTGGTGGGACCAGCCAACTACGGACCCATCGAGATGAAATCCTCATTTGACTTCATTGAATTCTCTACAAATTAGTGCTCCACGTATGGTTGCATATGTACCCAACGGATGGTCATGTCTTATCCTTCATATCCATACCGACGAACAGATGGTGATACTGACAAATGGATGGTCATACCAACGGTTGAGTAACTGGGTCCCACAAACCTTTATGTATTCTCCACTCATGCATCCATATATGGAAAGAACTTGTGCGCCACACCCAAAGACCCTACTCCACGCTCGTGTCTTCCCTATATGGGAAGAAAAGCCCAAGATCTGAGTGCCTTAACTCCAAATCTTCTCTACAAGGAAAAACCCTATGTTTAAGGGATCTTGGTCAGCTCTACACCACTACATAAGCACTAGGCCTCCTCTCCTTAAGGTATGTGCAATTCCCTAACTCTTACACTTTTGAGTTATTAGAAATTCTTTTATCACTGACTTAACTTTTAGAGAGTTTTTGGCCAGCACACCACAAGTTCTCTCTATAGGTTTTTCATCTTCTTTGTTCTTCAGGTACCTCATTCAACACATGTGTGGATGATCAACCTACTGACGATTTTATGCATCATCAGTTTCCGAGGCATTTCTCAGTTTGATTCTAACACATATGGTCCTAGTTTTATCGAAGTTTGATCCATGACTTCAATGTGTAACACCACCTTCCAATGAAGATGTCGATATAGAAGCAGCTGCTCAACCAGATGGGGGTGATGTGGTTCATCCACAATTACTACAAGCACCTAGATTAGTAGTTGATGGGTTTGAGCATGAGCACCGCAAAAAGGACTAGAATAATACTATGCTTGTTTTTTGCATGGCATCTTCCATAGCTATTGTACTACTACTAGTTCAAGTTCACTCTCAACTCTGGTCATCCCTCCCCTGCCTTGCTCTAGCAATTCTACTCAACTTTACTTCTTTCTTCCTTAGTGTATTCATCCATTCCAAGTTTGTTGTCACAGTCCAACTACTTCAGAAATCTGGCCAATTCTTCACAATCATGACGTTTTTTTTATGGCAATTACACTTCGATTTCCATTTTATTTCAAATGTACAAGCTAGGCTGTCTATTTCATTTCCTTCCTCGCCATTTTAATTAGCAGTAGCTTTTAGCTTTAGGGGTTGGATCGCTCCAATTCCAAAACTACAAGAAAAATGGGTATTGAAGGCTAAGTTTTGATGCATGAAGAATCTTAGTCATAAGAAGGGAGTAATTCTTAGGTCCCAAAGCACAGAGAATGGTGCTCCCGCCTCTTACATTCACGGTAAGGTCTACTCATCAAATTCATGGTGAGGTCCACTATGGATATGAAAGAAAGGAGCACCATTTTCCATACACCAGGAGTACCTAATAATTTTCCATAAGAAGGAACTTAAAGTTCTAGTTTTTCTTGTGTTCTTCTAGGCTCATTCACTTTATTACAACATGCTTGGTTATGAATAGGTGATTGGATTCTATCAATTTCACATGAGGGAGGAAGAGACACAATGTATGTGCAAAATCCATTAAAAAATAGTCAGAGAAATATAGAGAGATTGTATGTGCACAATCCAAACGAAACCTATATACAAAAGGAATTACAAGTATCTTGTTTCAAACAGATTTAGAGACTACATAATTCTATATACATAAATAATTGAATAAATTAATAATGGTTAACAAAAATAGCTGAGAAGAAACTTGATCCATGAAACCATTTAATCTATATATATATATATATATAAGTAGAGACCTCATGTGGGAGTGTTTGAGGTCCTACCATGTGGCACTTTAATTTTTCATTTAGCTATTTTTACCTCTTTTTATTAAGTTATTTTTACTGTTACCCAATAGGTTATAGTAACTTATTTTTACTATTATATAGAATATGGGCTGCTCTTGACAATTGACCAAATGTTATTCTCTACAAAATGAACTACTTTTAAAAATAGACCAAATCTTATGAAAAACTCAAGCCTAGTTATTACCTTACATATTATGACCCAAGTCTGATCCTTCCCACGTGTAAATCAAAGTCAAAACTCTTACCCACGTACAAACTCTCTTTCTCCTCCCCCACGTATAGATAATACTTCTAGAAAAATTTTATTCTCATGAAATTATGTCTTCCTTTTTTTCTCAATTTCAATTCAATGTGCTTTTGTTTATTTATAATGCTCTATCCAACTTATGTGGGCAAATTCTCTTTGCCATCGACCAGTGCAACAAAAATATATATAAATTTTGAGATTTCTAAGGTTGCTAAAATAATTGACAAATGCATATTTATAAAATTTATAATAACAAAAAAGTCTAATAAATAGCCTATACTATCTTACAAAATGCTATTCAATGATAGGAATGGTAAAAAACATGATCCTATACAAGAAATACCAAAATACATGAAAAAAAAATTTTCATAGGAGAATTTATATTTAAAGAATATGAAGACAATAATAGAGATAAAATGCATTGAATGAGATCCTGCGAAACAGGCTTGCTAATCATTTCAAATTATACTCATCATTTACATGAAAAATAATAATAATACATCATATTATTTACATTAAAAAAGTAATACATATTAACTTCAAAGTTCATTGCGGGATGTGAACTGTTAGGGTATTGCAACAATAAACAACATTGATCCAATGATGGGTTAGTGTTACATTTCGTGCGTGCTTTGTAGAAAGAATGTCAAACCACAATCAGGATCATTTAGTTGTGCAAAATGTGAAACAAAAACAAATCTCCTTGTCCCAAGGTTAGAGGCACTTACATTAACTATTTACTCTCTAAATATTTATAAAAATTATATGATATAGATGATTTTCTTTCTTGCATTTTCTTGGTTAATGATAACGCCTTAAAATGTATACTTGTTATATATTTATGTGGCCGTTATCTCCTTATTACTATGCTTAATTTGTATAACTAAGTCATGATTTGCATTAGTCCATATTATTTATCTTTACATAATTTCTTGAATAAGATGTCATTCATTGTGTGTAATTTTCTACTTTCAGGAAATCATGTGAGAAAGATGAGTTTACAGGAATTTGTGAGAGAATGGAGGCCAAACTAGAATTAAAGTGGAGCTAAATGACCATGCTTAAATGTCTAAGGAGGTGCAGCTGGAGTGCTTGGATCGTCTACCATGATTGGAAGCTTCAAATAAGGAAAGAAATCAAAGAGGCAGAATCTGAAAAGGAAAAATCTGATTTGAGCACTGATCAGTATTTTGGGTGTATCTCTCTTCTCAAAAATCCAATTGACAGAAGGCTAGATGGGTTAGAACCATGACTTAAATATCTACAACTTTCCAGTTTTGAGTTTTTCGAAATTCTCAATTTTTTAAGGCCAAAATTAACTCACAAGTTATTGCTGTAAACCTGGACGGAAATTAAAATACTAAATGTTTTATTTTCTTTGGACACTTTTGACATTAGGGTTTTGAAGGGAGGCTGTATAGAATGAATTTTGGCAGAGAAAACCTTGTATTTTTCTTTCTCTAATGGCTGCCTAAACTCTTTGCTAGGGCTAGGGGTTGTGTTTCTTCTATACGGTATGAATATTCAATATGATTCTTTCTAGGATTTTATCAACAACATATTTGATTGTTCAATTAGATTTCTTTTGATGTATTAGTTCTTCCATACTTTCAATAACTTCAATCATGTTTTTCTTATTGTTTAGATGAATTTCTAATAGTTTCAAATAGAAATCAGGTTTTAAAGTGAATGAGTTTTTCTGAAAACTTTTCTAATCGCATTATTAATCGAGGTTATCATGTGTTTTTGAATTGTCTCAGTTCAACCGAATCATAAGTTTTTAATTGTATAAGAACAATCAATTATGAAATAGATATTTTTTTAGATCACAAAGAATTTCATATCGATATAGGGAAACACCCTGATGTCCTAGTATTTATATTATTAATTTAAATCAATTTTTATTATTATTCTTGTTAACAATCACCAAGCAAAAGTATTTTTCTTCTTCACCCAAATTGTTATTTAATTATATTGTCTTTGAATTTATCTTGCTCCTTGTGGTTTGACCTCGGTACTTCGAGAATTATATTGCTACGATCTCCTGCACTTGGGAGTGAGTAAGCAGTTAACTAACATATATATAAGATCTATTTGTTAAGTAAGAAGTCGCGATCCATAATCCAGAGATTTGTGAGTATACCTGACCTATTATACCAAGTTCAACTAAATACTAACATTAACCAAAACAAATGTGTAGACAAGTACTCTATTCTTTCCTAATAATAGCAAATCATCTGAATATTACATCCCTAAGTAGATAGGAAATCATCAAGGACTAAATCTACTCCATGAATATCTCCATGTAACCTACAAATATTTTCTTTCAAATTTTCAAAAATATGCAACAAAATTCTTACTCATCGAAAAAGGCAATCATACCATATGTCTGACCTCTATATACATACTTAACTCCAAAACAATAGTTAAGAGTCTTATAAATCAGTTGATTGACACCTCTAAACCAACAACAACAACAAAATATCAAGGGTGTAACATGTTGCAAAAAACTAGAGCCCCAAAAAATACATCTATGCTTAACAGGAATCAAGTACACCTTCGTTTTTATACCAAAAGTCCTCACAAATCAAAAAAAAAAAAAAAAAAAAGGATAAAGGAAATTACAGATCCTCTTGTCATCTCTACCACTGTCATTGCTTTCTAGGAATCAAGTACATCTGGGTTTTTACACAAAAAGACCTCACAAAAAAAAAAAAAAAAAAAAAAAAAAAACCAAAACAAAACAAAACAAAGATAAAAGAAATTACAGATCCTCTTGTCATCTCTATCACTGTCATTGCTTTCTAGAAACAAAAGACCTCACATATCCAAAAAAACAAAAGATAAAAGGAATTACAAATCACTAGTGCTATAAAAATAGATAAGCGTGAGTGTAAAGCTTGTTAGGGTTAGGTGACAAGAGAATTTTTAGTAAGAATGTAAGAGCGACCGCATCAATCAATGCAAAATTTCTGTCTATTTTGCAAAAAAAAAAACCTACTTTTTCTATTTTACACACCCATTTTTACAAAACACTCACATCAGTTTGTCTATTCTACCATCTATTTTATTTAAATAAACATTTTCCTCACTTATTATTATTATTTATCTCAACTCTCTCTCTCTCTCCATTCACGGTCTGAAACTCTCTCTCTCCATTCCCCATCTGAAACTCTCTCTCCATTCACGATCACAAGCAATGATCCAAGCACCAATCCACCACAGTTGAAACTCGCCGATCCACAAGCACCGATCCACCACAATTAAAACTCACCAATCCACAAGTACTAATCCACCATGATTAAAACTCGACAATCCACAAACACTAATCTACCACATGCACCGATCCATAGAGATTTGTTCCAATCGACCCAAACATTCCGATCTCCTCCAAGCACCAACCCACAACCACAAGTTCACAAAAATGCTCTCTATGTCTCTGTTGGTGTGTCCGTGCGTGGATGTGTTTATTTTTGGTTGATTTTGTGGTGTGTTTGTGGTTGATTTGAGGTGTGTCCGTGGTTGATTTTGCGATGCTGGGTCTGTGTGGATGGTGGGTTTGTGTTGATTTTGCGATGTTGGGTTTGTTGGTGTGTCCGTGTGTGTGGGTGTGTTTGTGTGTATCAGAGGAAGAAAAAGATGATGAGGGAGAGAAGATGCCTGAGTTGGTTTTGCAAATGGAGAAAAGAGATAGAAAAAGGAGTAAAATGTAAAATTAATAAAATATTAGTATGCAAAGCTACAGTAATCGTGCATATGCACGGTTACTGTAGCACTTTTGTATATATGCACAATTTTGCAAGCACTGATGTAGTTTTTTTTTTTCTTTTTAATTTATTTATTAAAATGTACAAAATTAACCACTTTTTGTATTTTGCACAATTTTACGTTGACTAATGCGGTTGCTTTAAGATTGTATTTATACATTAAAGCCTTTCATATTCTGTGGATACACTACAAGAAAACTTTCTTAGAGTAAAGTAAATCTGAATTCATGCTTTTCACAAACAAACATGTACTGCAAATACTTCGAACAACATAGTACAGTCATAACACTATAGATAATCATTTAATCCATACTTGTAGATATTTTAGAATATTTCTCTCATGATTATAATAACAGAAATGCTCGTCACATAATATCTTTGGTTAACCTTTTTGATAAGCATGTAAGCTTAGTGAGAGTTCTAACTCTCTAGATCAAGCATCCAACATTCTCCACTGTGTCGGTATTCTAGGTATTTCATCATAACTCATCACAATCCATAGATTATAACTCATCAACAATGGGAGTGATTGGCTTTACCTTAACCTGGCCTTGTGCCAAACAAGCACGAGTATAACTTTCCTTCTCATGCTCAGTGGCCATTTATACTCTCAAATCCATAACTTTTTCAAACATTTTAGATGTAACCTAGCACCTCCACAACGCTATTAATATGGCATTTTCTTACCACCGCACTCCCTTGGTGCGATGGTCACTCCATAAGTATAAGTACTTGTGGAGTGTGGGGGGCAAGGGCCGGGGTTCAAGTCTCCAGGAGGGAGCTTCACACACATATACACTTAGATTAGGCTAGAGTAGAATTCTATCTTGTATCAAAAAAAAAAAAAAAAAATTGCATTTTCTTAAAACATGAAATTATTCTTACATAATTAAAATGTACATAACATCATAGTTCTCAAAACTGGACCGGACCGGGAGGTCAAACTATGAAAACTGAGAACCGGGATGAAAACTAGTTTTTTAAGCATAAAGAACTGGGCATATGTGGCAATTCCGTGAACCCCTAAAACCCGAGTTGGACCGCACGAACCGGTGGCAAGAACCGTGCGGTCCAACCCCTTAGCAATTTTTTTTTTTTTAAAACAACTTAACACAATTTTATTCTACTTAATTAAATTATCCATCTCTTATAAGGAATAAAAAAAATTATAATTAAAATCCTTCAAAGATATTCAACTTTACTTCAAAAATTAATCATAAATTTTAATGTTTTCATGGTTATTATTTTATTTTATTAACTTTCTTATTTAATTATTAAATATATGCTTGAAAATCATTAAATTTCCCTCACATATATAGATATATTAGTCAATTTTGCTAGTTTTATAAATTTAATATCTATATTTAGGCTTTAATTAATTATTAATTAATTATGACGTCATCACGGTTCGACCCCGGTTCAACCTTAAAAACCTTAAACCTCTCACTTTTACAGTTCAATGAACGGTCCAAGTCTGAAAACCTTGCATAACATTAGTATGGTTCCTTAGGTATTGTATCTTAAGTTCTCCAATTAAATTCAACCATGTTGTTGCATTGACCAATACAACAAGATAGTGTTATCTTTTCCCATGGACAATTAAATTCAATCATATAAATTATTGACCAATGCAGCCACATGATTGATTTAATTGGGGAACTTAAGGACCTAAGGTACAGTACATAGAATTGTACTTAACTATGCCTCAACCAATTGAAAATATAATCGTATTTCAAAAGCTTAGGGAAATGCTTCAATTGAGAAATTTGAGAAATATAATTGTAGATAAAATTCAATACATAATTAATTTGTAATAAAATCTCATGAACTGACAAAAGGCTCATGTCACAAGTTCCAAAATTGAAAATCAAGTAATTCATAACTACTCCCGGAACACGGTGAATGACACTCTCTCCTCTCATATTTATAGTGGGGTCGAACTCATTAAATTTATGGTAGTGTCCATCATGAATGTGAGAGAAGTGAGCATTATTTCACTATACTTCGGAAGTATCTAAGAATTTTTCTTGAAAACTAGTAGAATTAAGATCTTAGCCTTAAAGGAGCTCAAGTCTCAATTTTCTCATCATCTAAGCCAAGAATTACAACTTAATACCAACAATTTTGATCTCATAAATCTCGCAACCTAAACTCTCACATGATCAAAGAAATCCTAACACCACCTTAAAGAGATTCCCAAAACACATTTTGTTTTTATAAGTAACGTAAGAAACTTTATTAGAAAAAACCAACCAAGTACACTGGAAGTGTACTTGAGTGGTACAAATCAAGAGCCCAAACTACAACAATCAGTAAGATTAGAGAGAGAAAAACAAGAATAAAACGGCAAAACTACACTCCAATCAAGGAGAGTACTGAAAAAGAAAGATTTAATCTCAAGAATAGACCGTTCACAATCTTCAAAGCATCTAGCATTCCGCTACTGCCATAAGCACCAAAACAAACAATGCAGCACAAACCTCCATAAATCTATATTTTGATGCCTATGCCAAACTTGCCCTGCCAAGAAGTCAACAACTCACTAACTTTATACGGCATAACCTAATGAATACCAAACAAACAAAAAATCATGGATCACAACTCATAAGCTTTTACACATAAAGCATGACTCTATCACTGCAATATGCCTCTTTCAAGTATAAAAACGTAGAACAAGGCCATAACAAAAAATTTTCTAATAGGTATCATGGTTCATTCTGAATGTAATTGTATCAAATTTCAGCCCAACCCATTAACCCTAGTCTCAAAATAAATTCCACATTATTCTATAAGCATATTATTCTATTGCAGCTCAACCCTATTACGAAAATGATTTGAACCTTTTAACTTAAATCACTTGCAATTTTACGAATATGCTTCACATCATACATACTATTTACCAGTGAATTCCCAATACCACATTATTTGTTTAGGTTTTATTAGAGCTCCCATAAGTTGGCAGACTATAAAATGCCTGTGGCATATTTAGGTATTAAAAGAAAATTATTCTCCATTATGTAGTAGTCCATTGCCATAAAATTTGATACACATTATTTCAACGTGAGATATGACACCCACAAGCTAGCTAGGCACACTATATGTTAAAACCAAGCCAATCAATTTATAATTGTGCATATGAATCTATAGCAGAAAATTACACAATTCAATCTAGCAACATAACCATAGACTTGACAATAGTTCAAGCTTTTTAATCACAAAAAGGACATGTGTAGTCAACATAAGAACTGGTATGCAATTTGTCTTTCACCATATGAAGATCAATAGATCATGCATGTAATGCAACCCATTAATCAAGAAAGCAAATAATTACACTATGTTATAAAGTTTATATCACATTCAAGCTTCCTCAATTTGGGAAAAACTGTTTGTTTCAAGCCACTTGCTTTTTGTCTTACCAAATAAGCAATAGACAGGGGCGGAGGGAAGGGGGGTCGAGGGGGTACTTGCCCCCCCCCCCCCCTAACCTTCTCAAAAATTCTCAAGCAGTAGTACTAGTACTAAAATGCGGTAAAAGTCCCCACTTGACACAAAAGACAATCTATTTTTTCTTGTTATTTATAGTATTTATTAGTTTGTCAACAAGAAGACAATTTTACATTCACACGGCAACATTTTTATTACATAATGGGTCTCACCTAATAGTACATTTTTTTGCACACTACTTTGCCAACTACGATTGGAGGAGGAAAAAAAAAAAAAAAAAAACAGAATTGGACTTTGAAAGAAAAAACTTATGTTTATGTGTAATGTGCCTTCTTTAGTGCCTCACTAGTTGGTTTCCTGCTTACAATCTTTTCTCTAGCTATCAACCTTTTCAATATCAAACTTGAGTTTTTGCTATAAACTCGAATTTTAACAACTTAAAAAAGTAAAAATGTCTACAAGAAATTTTAGAAGCATTCATGGCATTGAATCACGTAGAGTCGAATACAACTTCATAAGTATATTGCTATATTCTTGATATTTTTACATTGCTTTATTTTTTCAATTTATTTTAAAGATTCAAATTACATGTTTAAATTGTGTGTATTTAGATTAATCCATTGATTTAATTGTTATTAGTTATGAATTGATAATTATTTTTTTACCTAAGTTTTCTTAATCCCTTGATTTAATTGTTATTAGCCATGTAGTGATGTAATTGGGGAACCCAATCATAATAATAAGTCTATATCATTTTCTAAATGAGCTCGTATTGAAGTAGATTTTGCATATGAGAAAAGTAAATTAGGAATAAAAAATGAATTAAAGTTACATTTTATATTAGATTGTGTATGACAATTACTTTAGAAAATAATCATTTATTTATTTTGTTATTAGTATCAATTAATATATTTTAGATTAATTTTACCTTTAATCTTGTCTTTTAATTTTGCATCCGGACTTGAACTCCTAGCTCCGCCACAGGCAACAAAACTATCTTTTCTGTGTTTCACCTATAGCAAATAAGTTGCCGAAAACTGCACATTCCCAAATGGCAGGACATAACCACCAAGCATCCAAAACCCTCAAATCTCCTCGTTACTACAAATTTCGATATATTTAAACATAAAACCAAAGAAGAAAATCTATGTTGTTGATGTAAGAAGAATTAATCACGTTCATTACTATATCACCTTATAAGCCTTTTTGTAGTGAATTGACAGAAGCTTTAGCAGTTTCCATAACAGTGTTCTTCCTTAACCAAACATCAAACATTAAAGATGTTGTGAAAATAACAAATAAAAAACACAAACATCAAACGAATTTACTAATACATGTGTTAAGAAACTACCATTAGAACCATGCAAAAGATTTCAGATTTTTATCTTACCTCTTCAAAATTTGATGATAAAGTTCGTGGGTCTTGGTGTACCGTCATGTGGTTTGTTCTTTCTAAATTTTGTTCTTGATAGTTGACAGGTGGGTTGTAAAGTTCGGAGCGGTGGATGGATATGGCGGCTGATGGTGGAGAAGTGAAGTCGTTTGTGTTGTCCTCTTAAGTGTTCGACGAAATGACTGTTTGGGATTTGAGAAGATGAAGAGGAAAAGAAACGTGTTATGGCTAACAAGTCGAATGCAAGAAGGGGAAGCGACACTTCAAGTATTGTTTGAATAAAGCTTTGCAAGCTTGAAACGAACCAGCAAGATGGGGATGTAGCTCAGATGGTAGAGCGCTCGCTTAGCATGCGAGAGGTACGGGGATCGATACCCCGCATCTCCACTATTTATTTTTCCCAAACCGCAAGTTTTTTGTTTTTGCTTTAATTTTTTTTAATTTTAATCTTTTTTTAACCTTTTTGTTAAATACCAAACTACCTTGAGAGAGAAGGTTCAGAACAATTTATGTTACTTCTAGTATGAGAGGATTTTGGTTAAATTGAATATTTGAATCTCTATTCGGTTGCTTAAGATTGTGAAAAAAGAAAAATCTTAAATATCGAACTACCTTGAGAGAGAAGGTTCAGAACGATTTATGTTACTTCTAGTATGAGAGGATTTTGGTTAAATTGAATATTTGAATCTCTATTCGGTTGCTTAAGATTGTGAAAAAAGGGAAATCAAAATGAAATCAAACAACATTATATATCGGCTGCTTAAGATTGTGAAAAAAGAGAAATCAAAATGAAATCAAACAATATTATTTATAAGGGTGTTTTGGGCTACAGAGATGAAATAATTCTTCTTTATTTTTTGGTTTTAAGTAAAATATAAGAATTCAAATAACCCATGCAAAAAGGTTGAGTTATAAAGGAAAACCTTTTTTTTTTTTACTGAACATGATAGGACTAAGTTGGTTGTCTGAGATTAAAACATAAGAAGTACAATGAAAAAAGAAAAAAGAAAAAAAAAAACTATTATAGCTTTGTTGACTATTTTAGCTATAAAATTTTAGTTTTGGTGGTTAAAATTAAGCAAGACCAAGAACCCATATGGCCCTTGTCATTTATGGTCTTTTCCAATCTGCAGGAACTATTGCTTGCTTTACATATTTCTCTGTTTTTATAAAATTACAGATTTTTTTTTAAAGCTTTTTGTTAAATACTGAACTACCTTGAGAGAGAAAGTTCAGAACGATTTATGTTACTTCTAGTATGAAAGGATTTTGGTTAAATTGAATATTTGAATCTCTATTCGGTTGCTTAAGGGCATGTTTAGTAAGTGTATTTAAATAGTATAATTTTTTGTTTTGTAATCTATAAAATGGTGAGTCCCACATTTGAATTTATTGTTTAGCTAATATTTTCTAAATATAATTTTTAGAAAACTATATCCTATTTTTTTGGTTTAGAACAAGATTTTGAAAACGGTGAAGGGGTGTTTTCAGGATACAGAACATGTTTTTAATGACATAGTTGTAAATAAATTGAAAATAGTGGATTTCACATATTTGTCCAAATTCTTTTATCTCTTAAATCAATAAGCTTATCTTTGTTACAAAAAGAATTCTCACACTTCAAATTTGAAACTTATCATTAAAAAAAAAAAAAAAAAAAGGTGATGAACTCTATTCCTTTATTATTATCCACAAAAAAAAAGTAATGTACAGAGTCTACATGTTACTTCTTGTAAATTTTAAAAAAAAAAATCTCAAAAATAGAAACAATCTCCCAAACAATTATTTTTTGTTTTTATTATTTTGAAATTTTTTCTTCAAAGTGGGAGCCAAACACGTATAATATAAAAATTATTATCTGAAAACTATTTTCAAGTTCAATTTTTTTTAAAAAAATTGTTTTTATACTGTTTTGAAAATAAAAACAAAAATCTTTCTACAAATCAGGCTCTAAGATTGTGAAAAAAGAGAAATCAAAATGAAATCAAACAATATTATTTATCGGTTGCTTAAGACTGTGAAAAAAGAGAAATCAAAATGAAATCAAACAATACTATTTATCAAAGGTGTTTTGGGTTACAGAGATGAAATAATTCTTCTTTATTTTTTGGTTTTAAGTAAAACATAAGAATTCAAATAAAATATGCAAAAAGGTTGAGTTATAAAGGAAAACCTTTTTTTCACTGAACGTGACAGGACTAACTTGAATTGGCTGTCTGAGATTAAAAAACAAGAAGTACAATGAAAAAAAGAAAAAGAAAAAGAAAATATTATAGCTTTGTTGACTATTTTAGTTATAAAATTTTAGTTTCGGTGGTTAAAATTAAGCAAGACCAAGAAACCAGATGGCCCTTGTCATTTATGGTCTTTTCAAATCTGCAGGAACTATTACTTGCATTACATATTTCTCTGTTTTTATAAAATTACACTCTGTAAGTAGAATGTATAAGCTGATTTTTGTTGTGTTCATGAATTTAAAATTAACTTTTGGTTACTGCTATTTGTGTACATGAAGTCCTAATCCTGGTCATAATAGGCTTCAAACTATTGCATTTACATGTAAAGAAGAAAAAATTATTCCCAAGGGTTATTTGGTATTTAGCCGACCAGAGCAACCCAAACAGATTAAAATGCAATCAATTCGGTTCGATGTTAGTGGTGACGCCACCTTATGGCCAGGTTGTCCCAAGACCACCTTGACCCGAAAAAAAAAATATATATATATAATAATTTAAAATTTTATATTTATTTACCTTTTAAAAAAATTTTGGGACCATCTTGAATTTTTTTTATGTCAATAAAATTAAATTTTAGTCCATAATTTGAGCAACTTAACAATATATTGGGGTCTTTCAAGCAAAAAGGAAAAACTCAAAAAAAAAAAAAATTTGAACTAAAATCTGAAGAAAAAAAAAAAAAAATATATATATATATATATAATAAAACTACTATAGGCTAGGCAATGGCTTAATTCCTTCGACTAAGATCACTGTCCAATACAACACAATTTTCAACCTTTTATTATTTTTTATTACATTATTATTTTTCCTCACCAGACATATATTACTTAATTCTCATTTTTAATTATTTTTTCTTGTTTATTCTTAACTACACACGACTTCTGTCTCCTCGATTTTTACACTTTATACTTTTAAATTTTATCACATCTTCATCTACACTTTTACATCTACGTTTTACCTTCTTCCTTGTTCGTAACTTTTGTGTCTGTACCAGTACCAGTGCGGCAGTGCCTCTTGTTAAGTTTTGAGTCTCAAATTTCTCAATATGATTTTTTTTAGCTGTACAGGTACCTTTGTTCATTTCATTTCTTTTCATTTTTTTTTTTAACCTTTTGAGGTTTTATGGTTTACAGAATGCAAATTTGTTTTGATTTTAAGATTTTTTTTTTTTTTTTTTAAGCACAAACTTCATGCCAGCCGAATCTTAAATTTCGGCCGGTATTTACCGAAACACCCGAAATAGACTGAAATGACTCGAAATTTTTTCTGAAGTGGAATAGGATGGGTTACTATTCTAGTATTTTCCGGCTGTTACGCCCAGAACGGAATAGAATTAATAACATTAAATCAAATCTAATTATCTAAAGGCTAAAAAGAAATAAGATTGTGTAAATTTCTGCTTCCTAAGGAACACCTTGAACAAAATTTCTAGAGCTGCCACTGTTCGATGTTCCTTCCCTACAGTTTGGTGTCGGTGCCAAATATGACAAAACCAAAAATTTCGGTTTAGCGATTCCTTCAACCCCCGGGCAACTGAAACCAACCAATTTCACCAAGCCAGTGTAGAAAGAGCTAATGGATCAAATATGAGGCCAATGCAAAAATCTCATATTCTATTTGCAAAGAGGGCTGTTTCTCAGGCCTATACTCTCGCAGGAGACGAATAACAGATTCAGAATATTCCATACACAGAGGGCACCAAGCATCAAGGGTGAAATAAAATGGATGCATGACGTTTGCTCTTGCTAGGGTCATTTTTTTCCCTAGCCCCAGCAGACGTGTAAAGACTAGAGACTTTAGACAAGTCTTTAAAAAAAAAAAAAAAAAAACTTTTCTTTGGTTAACGTGTAAAGATTTAGGTGATAAAATGGATGTTTCCTTCAAAAAAAGGTAATAAAATGGATGCATTGGTTTTGCTTACACCCCAATTCAGTTTGAATTTATTCTCTTTATTTATTAGTTTTTTGTTTCCCCCTAAACCGTAGTCGGCGACGCGTAAGTGAATATTTATTTCTGCATCGTGAAATACTGAAATCTGCTCGAAATGACGGCGCTCAATCACTTATTATTGTTTATATTTATGCATTTAACTATTTTTGTTTATTGAAATCTTCCCCGAAATAACGGCGCGCAATTATTAAGTTTATTTTTGCTTACTGAGAGATCTTCCCCGAAATATTATTTATAAATCTCCTCCGAATAGCTTCAATTATTTGTTACTACATTTTGTGTGCTCGCAAGTGTGTTCAATCAAAATATGAATTTGAATTCAAAGGCAAAGGAATTTTTCAGTATAATTCTGACATATATAGTCCCAGTTTATCGAAATTTGATCCACGATTCCCGACATCACCTACCAATAAAGATGTTGAGCTTGATGAATTACTAGCACCTGGATTGGTGGCTGAGCATGAGCACCGCAAAATGAACTGGACTAATGCTATGGTCGCTTTTTGCTTTGCGTTGGCCATTGGTATAGCGCTACTGCCAATTCAAATTCACATCCAACTCCACACATCGCTCCTCTGGCTCTCTCTAACAGTTGTACTCGGTTTTGTTTGTTTCTTCGTTAGCGAATTCATCGATTCCAAGTTTGTCGTCACTGTTCGAGTGCTCCAGAGATTGGGTCGATTCTTCACTGTCACCGCGTTTTTTATGGCCATTACCCTTCGATTTCCTTTCTACTTCAAATGCACGAGCTGGGCTGTCTATTTCATTTCCTTCCTCGCCATTTTCTTCAGCAGTTTCTTTTAGCTTTGGGGGTTCAGGTTTGGTTCGAAACTAGAAGAAGAAAAGAAAGTGTACTTTTCGACGAATGTTTCTTACGGGTCCCACCAAGAACAATATCCATATATTACTGTATCCTATGATTTTTTTTTTTTTTTTTGGGGGTGGGGTGAGAAAATGAATCCATGTTTTTTTTGCGTGTATTAATTGGTGTGTGTGTTTTATTTGATTTTTTTTTTTTAATTTAAGGGAATGATTTCAACTCTGATGGATGTTTCGAAACAATATTAAAAATGTGTGGTTTCAGTTGGCATAATTAGTTTTCTAGTAATTGAATAAAAAATCTGGTATTCAATCTTCGCCTACACCAATATTACAAATAATATATTATAAGTTTTTATAATAATGAAAACAATGTTATTTAATCTTTATATAGAAAGGAAGAAACGAAAATTAAATGTTGGGTTTAAAAGTAGTATTGTGACTATTGTCTATGGATTGAGATTAGGTGCAATAGGTATTGCACCTGATACAATGGGTGCGAGTGGCTGGGATTTTAAGTTGCAAAAAGTAACTTTAAATTTCAACTATTAAATAAAAAAATTTTTTAAAGTAAAATTAGTAAAAATATATCGTTAAAGAGAGGGGAGTTAATTGCATGGTACAATTGCATATAACAATAGCACTCAATCCATTGTCTATACACTATAGGTAGTTTCATTTTTGGAAACTGAACTATTAATTGTTTAATATACCAAGTTCAACTAAATACTACTATTTCTCAACAACCAAAAAAAAAAAAAAAAAAAAAAATCAATAAACACTAACATTAACCAAAACAAATTTGTAGACAAGTATTCTATTCTTTCCTACTAAAACCAATGCATCTAAAATTTTACATCCCTTAACTAGGTAGAAAATCATCAAGCACTGATATACGCCACAAATATCTCCATGTAACCTACAAAAATTTTCTTTCAAAATTTCAACAATATGCATCAAAATTCTAAACCATCGATAAAGGCAATCATACATTCAAACCTTCTGTCCAACATTTATGTACATACTCAACTCCAAAACAACAAAATATCAAGGGTTTAACATGCTCCAACAAACTAGAGCCCAAAAAATCCTAGTTATTACACCCGGACCAAATGTTGACCCGATCTATGAGCTAAAAAAAATAGCACTTAGCATCTCAAAACACTACTTTATCCATTTTAACACCCCGCTTTATAATACACCTAACATCAAAGGTTTTATATTTTTTACCACTTTATTAAAATATAATTTCCTTATTCTTGTTTATTCTTTACATCTCTTTCTTTCTCTTTCTCTATGTTTATCTCTCTTCTCCCAAACAAAAACACCCAAGCCACCACTCATGGCCACCGCCACCATCTGAAACCCAACCCATTGCCACTGCCCATCGAAACCCATTGCAAAACCCACGGAAATCCACCGAACTGCAAAACCCAACCACTGCCACCAGCCACCAACCACCATCGCCCACACCCACTGCCACTGCCACCACCAAAACCCATTGCAAAACCCACTAATACCCAACCCATTGCCATTACCCACCGAAACCCACTATCGCTGCCCACACCCACTTCCACAGCCACAACCACCCCCAACCTCAACTCCCAATCACCAAAATCACAAACAAAAACAAACTCAAAATCAAATCACAAACCCACTTTGAAATCAAACACAAATCCAAACTAAAAATCCCTTTATTTTCAAACCTTAACAACCAAACCCAAATAAAAAATCTCATTTTTCAATTCCCAAACCCACTAATCAAACGGGGAGTGAAAAAAAAAAAGAAAAAAAGAAAAAAAAGAAGAAGGAAAATAGAAAGAGCTTGAGAGAAGAGAGAGTTCGGCCTTGAGATTCCCACCATGAAGTTGCTGGTGAGTGGTGACATTCTTGTGGAGATTGGCCATGGAGGTTCAGCCTTGGAAGGGAGGAGCTTAAGCTATGAAATAGAGAGAAACAAGAGACACGAGAAAGAGAGAAGTGAGAGAGGAGAGAGAAGAAAGAAGAGGAAAAAAGAGAGAGAAAGAGAGATCGTTGGAATAAAAAAATAATTTTTAGTTTAACATTACTGAGAGAGCTATTAGAGCATCAACATCCCACAATTCCAATTCTACTCTATTTTACCATTTCAAAAAGGCACTTTATCATTATACCATACCATTTTACAATACCTCCAGCATCCCAAACTTTTATTTTCTTATTCTATTCATTAAAATAATATATCTACACAATAAAATAATATTTTTACACAATAAAATAATATATCCCCCAATCACCATCATTTATTCTTTCTTTCTCATTCTTTCTATTCAATAACCACAAATTTTACAGAAAACACCATCACTACATGCCCACCACCTCCCACCACCGCTGCACTACACACACCTGACACCACCACCACCACCACCACCACCACCACCAGCAACCCATAATCTACCATCAACACAAAAAAAAAAAAACCCAGACCATCAAACACTAAAATCACCCAAACACCACAGCCTAACGCCGATCACCCTAACACCACACCAATCACCCAAAAAAAAAAACCACCTGCAGAAATCCACAGCCCAACGCCAATTACCCAAACACCGATCACCCACGCCGATTCGAACCCACGCAACCCACGGCAAACCCACAGCCCAACGCCGATCTCCACACCACACCTAAACACCGATCTCTGCGCCAAACCGCAAACGCCGATCTCCACTCCACCACACTGATCTGGAGTTTTGGTGGCTATGGAGTTTTGAGTTTGAAGAGAGGGAGTGAGTGAGGACTGAAAGGAGAGAGAATCAAAGATTGAGAGACCGATGAAGAGAGAGACACAATAAAATATTAGTTTTTTGTTTTAGAATTGTGCTACAGTGCAATTCTAAAGGTAGAATTGCACTGTAGCACTATTGCAAAAAACTTTGCAATTCTTGGCATTAGCATTTCCTGATGCAGTATATTTTGGGGCTTGAAATGCTAAATTTCCCTTACCTTTGGCATTAGCATTCCCCAGTGCTAATGCTCTTATAGTGTAAAATTTTTTGACATTTGAGAGTTTTGATGTAGTGGGTATTTTTATGGGTTGGATGTTAAATTAGACTTTTTAGCATTTTTAGTATCCTTGATGTGAATGCTCTAAAAGAGTCAACAAAGTGGATCAATTAATGTAATTTTACACAATTCACAAACTCAGCCGGGTTAATAAAACCCAGTCGGGTCACACAGGTTTCTTAAAACCCACCGAGTTGCACCGGTTTTGACCGGGTCATGTACTGTTCCGATCCAATTGATCACTCGGCTCGATCTATGTGCTAGGCCACTAGGTCACTGGTCAAACTGGTCAGGGCGGGCTGGGTTTAATAACACTGCAAAAAATACATCAATGCTTAAAGGAAATCAACTCTTATGAGTTCCAGTAACTCAATTGGTTAAGTTTTTGATGGTTGAATAAAAGATCTAGAGTTCAATTCCCGCCTACACTAAAAACCGATAGGTGTCTTAGTCTGATAATAAAGGACTTGGTTTAGGTCCAGTGCATCTAGTGCACTAGACTCGATCAAATGGTGACATGTGTATAAAAGTAGACACATGTCATCATCTCAATGGGTCCAATATTACTGGATACTGGACCTAAGTTTGACCAAATAATAAATAGCTATTATAAAAAACGGACACCATAAATTAAAACTCTAAAAAATAAATAAATAAATAAATAAACATTGATAAAAGAAACTACAGCTCCTCTTGTCACCTCTATCTCTGTCATTGCTTTCAAGAAAAGAACGTCTCTACTATAAAAATAGGTAAGGGTGAGTGTAAAAACAAGTACAAGGCTAGTCACATTTTAATCCCCATTGTTAAATTTGATAATAGTAATACCCAAGTCTCGATATTCTCTTGATTAAAAGAAAATTTCATCATTCACAAGGTAAGATTTAACCAAGTATCTTATATAAGTAAATAACATCATGTAAGATAGTTTGGCATCCAAATTTTCATATTGAAGCTACATTTTCTTCTTGGTATGACAAAAACACTACTCATTGTATAATTAAATTGCGACATTAGTGTAGTGACAGGGTACGGATGGATTTCCCATAAGGATTGTAAGGTGATAAGCATTGCTTTATACTTGTATGCTTGGATATTTTGGATTTTTCTTTTCTTAGGAATGTTTGATCTACACCAAAGTCCACTCATGTTGGTTGCGATTTCCATTCTAAATATCCAACTAAAATTTGTGTTTCCTTGTTATAATTTGTATCCTTGCCCGTGCATTCGCATGTGTTAAGAACTAGTTACACTAAAAATCAAAATTATGGAGAATGATAGCCTGCTTGAAGAAGTTACATTTGCTCTTGCTTAAAGAAGGATTTGAAGCAAAGAAGTGAGTGCCATTACTTATTCTACAACTTGACTAAAATATAGGCATTCAGGCTTCAGCTCACTTTAATTGCCTTTTGTTATGTATCCCACATCAGGCTAAAATGAATATTCAAAGGGATACTCACAATAAAAGAACTTGTAGAAGGTTAAGCATAAAGAAGCATTTATATTGAGAGGAGAGGATAGGAGGGCTCCAAAAGTTCCCATAAGGGAAGTTTAATATACTCAGCATAGAAAAACATGGTTTTGTGTTCCTCTTAACTCAACTAGTATGTCTCTTACCGAGATTTGGATTTGAATCCTGCCTACATCAAAAAGAAACTTATTAGTGTCTTGACTTAATGATAAAGAACAATTAAATGGATGTCAGTCATACCCATAAGTTTTAAATTCCATCTATCAAAAATAAAAAACTTAGAAAACATGGTTATTTGACCAAAAGTGGGTTCCAAATTAAAAGAAAATTTTAATTCATAGGAAACACTTACTAGAAAAGTTTTGAAAGTTAAGTTGCGTTTGGTTCAATGTAGATCAAACTTTGAGTGTAAAATGAATGCAAGGAAAAGTGAATTCCTGTAAAGAGAATGAAATCCGGGTGTTTGGTTCTACAATGGAAAATAGTCCGAAAATCGATTTCCGGTGTTTGGTAACATTCTAAAAATGTTATTTTCCTACAAATTTTTCACATTTTCTCAGCATCCAAATAAATTTTATTACAAAAAATTTCAAAATATACACTTAACACAACCAAAAATCAAAATAAAAACATTTAACACAATCAAAATCAAAAGTCACAAGACCAATAAGCAACATATAAACTGCCCTTCTTGTAAATTTTTCCCACAAAAAAAAAATAAATAAAAAAAAGAAAAAAGAAAAAAAAGAAAAAAAAGAAAAAAGAGGCTATCCCCAAGTCTGTACTGATTGAACCAAAGGCTGAAGGACATTCTTAGCATTGGGATGGTCCCACTCTAGGGCTTCCCATATGTTTGTTGAGATTCTTTGTAGTTTAGGTGGAGGAGATGGTTGTCCGCCAATAAGGGGTAGAGAGAGAGGAATTCTCTTTAGTTTTGGACATCCAAATACTTGGATTACTTCGAGAGAATAGCAGACCATTGTGCCCCTATAAATTCTCTCCAGTTGTGGTAGACAATCAAGGGACAGATACCTCAGTTGTGGGAGAGATATTGGGAAATCATTATTAGAAGAGAGGTTGCTGCTCTCACCCAGCGCATATTCATGTCCTGTTGCTGTTATTTCTTTCATTTGCTTACAGGAAGAGACATCAAGAGATTCCAGGTTTTTAAGGTGCAGCAGCAAGCTGACCTCAAACAGCTTCTTCATACTTTGACAGCTCCAAATGGATAAGTTTTTTAGAGCAGAAAATGTGCCAGGAGGAAGTGGTGCAGCTCTTCCTCCCCTAAAAAGGTCACACAAGTTGCACAAACTAAAAAGTGTTAGGGACTCAAGGTTTTCGAGTAGGATGTAAGATGACTGTTGAAGTATGCACTCTATTCCATTGCAATTAGAAAGTACACAAGTCTTTAATTCACTAGCATTGTTCAATGAAGAAATACTGGATAAACTGATGATATCATGACATTTGATAATTTGTAAGGTCTGAATGTCACCTGGCAGAAGAAGCATCATGTCTTCTCCTCTGCCAATATTGCATTTTGTAAACTGTACTTCTTTTTGAAAAGATTCCATTTCTTCTTCAATTGCCTCATTCCCTTCTCCCACTCGGATGAAATAATTGTTTGGTCCTTGTTCTTGCAGACATCTCACATATGCATTAAAATCATTCTGGTCATACAACTGGCCTGCAAAAGTTTCTAACTTTCTTAGGCTTGCCACTTCCTCTCCTTTCACTTTCAAGGTTTTTGAAGCCCCATAAAACATGAGGAATTGGAGAGAAGTGAGTTTAGGTAATATCCCTGAAGGTATAATTTCCAGATTGCGTGCATAGAGATTAAGATACCTAAGACTGACCAACATTTCCATACCTTGGGGTACCTCCTTGATTCCACTATGACTGAAGTCTAGCTTCATTAACACCTTCATCTTTGCTAAGGAGGGCACATACTTCAATCGGTAACAACCTCTCAGTAATAAAGCTGTGAGATTCTCCAACCCAGACACGGAATCTGGCAAAATCTCAAGGCCAGTATCGGATAGATCAAGAACCTGGAGCGCATGCATATGCACAAAAAAAGAATTTGGAATGAGAGTCAAAGTATGATTTGATGATAGCAACAGGGTTGAGAGCCTACGACACTTGGGTGATAAGTTGGAAGGGACTTCTGATATGTAGTTGTGCATTAAGGAGACCTTCTCAAGATTCTCTGCCCACTTCTCAATGTTTGGAAAATTTCTCAAATACACAGCAGCTTCTACCAGGAATCGAGGACTTGTGCTTGTGATCTGGAGTGCCATGTCTCGAATCAAATCATGCATTTTCACCCATTTCATATCCTTGTTTTGGTCCGCAACACTTTCTAGTAGGCAAGAATTTTCAAGCTTATTTAACATAGCATGGCCCTTGTCAAACTCTGCACGCTTGTTCTTCATTCCTTCTATTACTCCTCCTGCAATTAAATGCTCTATCAACTCCTTTCTCCCAATCAAAAAGTCTTCTGGGTATAGTGCACAATAAAGGAGACAATGTCTAAGTCTCTCATCTTGCAGATGAATATAACTAAACTTTAGCTGTTCATATACCTTCCCCATGTCATTGAGGCCCGATGTAGAGACTCTCAGTTCTTCCAATGCATTCCTCCACTCACAATGGTCAACTACACCCTTCATACTTCTAGCTATTGTGATAATTGCAAGTGGCAAACGACCACACTCTTTAGCAATATCCTTTGCAATTGTTTCTATTTCTGGAGCAACAAGGTCACGTCCAACTTTTTCCAAGAATAAATTCCATGTTTCATTTTCAGAAAGGAGCTGCACTTGGATTTTTTTGCATCCCATTCTTACACATACATCAGATAATCGAGTTGTTAATACTAATTTGCATTCATTATCTCTAGTAGGTTCTGGGATCCCTATCTCCTCAAGTTCAAATTCTTCCCACAGATCATCTAAAATTAGAACATACCTCTTTCTCATTCTAAACATTGCCATTAACTTTGCTGCCCTTACTGTGTCACTTTCGTTTTCTGAAAGGCCTAATTGAAAGGCATGTGCAATTTTACTCTGCAATTGAATCACACTGCTAGCCTTTGGTACAGTGATCCATACGGCATTATCAAACTTACCAGTCTCAATTAAGAGCTGATTATAGATATGTTTCATGATGGTCGTTTTGCCAACACCTCCAATTCCATGAACTCCTACTTTTCTGACGTCATTATCCATCAAACATGCCCAAATTTGGTCCATATTTCTTCTAGTTGTGTCACCTACTACTATTGCCGTCGGCAGCATCACCCTATTGCCATCAGGACCATCAACTACCAAACTGTCATTAAAACTTCCCTTCTGATGAAGCTCTTCCACTTCCTGAATTTTTTTAATTACAAGTTTTCCTAAATGAGCGCGTGAGAGAAATTTCCCCTCTCCAACTTCTTGGTTTATGGTTTCCACCTCACCATTCATCTTTTTCACATTTTCCAACCAAAGTTGAACCTCTTTCTTTAACTGTTTTCCTAAACAAAGCTCTACATTCATTCTTGATTCAATGTCCTCCTTCCGACTATTCACGACTTCCAACTTGTTATGGAGAAGTATCATCTTTTCTTCAAGGCTTCTATGATATTTCACACATTTACCAAGTGGAGCCCATATTATTTTTGCAATTTCTAAGATTGTCCCTGACAGCTCCATAATTAAGTTCCTGCATAGTTACAATAATTAATTTCTAAAATAGGCACATTCGGTCAAATCTTATATTGAAAGAAGCATACAGAAAATGCTTGGCCAAGTTTTCAAAAAAATATTGGAGTGACTCCTCCTTAATGCTTGGCCATGTTCAGAAACAAATACTAGAATAAAATGCTTGATGTCTCCTTCACTCTCTCTTCATACAGATCTTTTACAGCTTGGCAATCTGTATGTTGAATTGGAAATATATTGATTATCGACCCTTAGTTTCTTGCAATTTGAAACCTGTTTTTGATTCTGCTCCTTCAATTGGCAATACAAAAGTTTCCAGTATTTTAGTTTAGTTACTTTTTATTGAATTTCTGTATGGCTATTCAGATTTTATGAGAGAATGTGTGATTGACACTGTGAGTGAGGGTCCAAGGAGTTTCAGCATAACTTCTTTGTTATAAAAGATCTTTACTAGATTCACTCCCCATAATACTACACACTTAATGGGAAGAAAATTGTTTTGTGACAGTTCACCCACCTCACCCCCCCCCCCCCCCCCCCCCCAACATTTCTCAACTCAACTGAGTTCTATTTAAGTCTTGTTCATGTTCTGTTCTGCAAGCTGTATTTTTTTTTTTTGTTTTCTACAGCTCTGTGTATACCTGTTCTTTTTCTCTGTACTTTTTCTGTCCCATAAAATTCATGTACCAAACAAAAAGAAAATTGCATCACTTATACCAAAAGCTTAAGCTGTGGCATAAAAGAAAGGCTTAAGCTGTGTGGAGACAGGCTCAAGCTCATGACTACTTATTTTGATACCATGATAAAATATTTCCTGTTGTAAACGTGGATCAATTTAAGCAGAAATATCCGTGGATCTAATAGTTAGTGAGTGAGTGATCTTGGTCTGAATATTTTACAAGGGGACAGCCCAAGTGATCAGATTTTCTCTTTCCATATATTGAAGATACAGTCAACTTAGAATATTACATGAGAAATTAAACACACAGAAAAGCTGAAGCAATGGTCCTTAGACCAAATAGCATCCCCCAATAAACAAGGAGTAAAGGACGAGATCACAACTCAACACAACAAATATGTAAGTTGAATGTGCCATTAAAAAAAGAAATAGCTGAACCTACAAGAATTTTGAGAATAATATAAAGTACCTGCCTTGATCACAAACTGGTACCACTTTGGAAGAGGTCTGATTCAATTCAAAGGATGTGTGGAAGTAACATTAAGAAGTCTAACAGTCAATGAAAGAGAAGAAATCCAGAGAGTAAAAAGAGCAAGCATCAGACCATGACTAAAGATGGGAAATATTATGTGGACTTGGATGGACAACAGCGTAAGGATAGGTTATCTTGCCATGACTACGAGTCAACGAGGGTATTTCCTATGTGAAAAAAGTTCTATTACAATTGTCATAACTCCGTTATTTGTGAGGCAATCTAGTCAATTGATTAAGAAACACAGTAAAAGGATTTCTCCATTGAACCCTATTTTGGTCTAGCGGCCTAGGGAAAGTTATCAATGGGACCATCGTCTAATATCTCACTCTTCAACAAGTGGGATCCACATGCATAGAGAGGTTGATCTCAAGAGATTGTCTCACAACTTCACAAGATACCCTTCCTATTTATGGTTTTCTTGTTCTTTTACTTGTGAATTATCAAACAAATGGGACGGCCAAGATAAAAGTCCTCTCTTTCAGACTCCATATTGCTATATGGGAAACAACCAGTGGCACTGTTGGTCAAGGTAGCATTAATTCTTCCAAGATTTATCTGTTATTTTGTTCCAAATTGTATGGTGTTATCATATTTTTCTGACTTTTTTTTTTCCGTTGAATCATATTTTTCTGACTTGACCTTATTGTTTCTAGAAGGATTGCACATTGTATGCAAGTCTTTTTTATTCATAAATTAGTTTATATTATTGATTATTTAACCTATTAAATCATTCAAGCATGATTATTCCAACACAAAAGTCTCCATAATTTATAGAAGTTTGGTTTGAGGGAAAGAGCCTTCGAATAATTGGGTTTAATTTCATAATGGTATAAACATGAGAAGAATGCAGATTTGATGTGCCTAGCTCTTACAATTAGGTCAATTTTATGGTTGTGATTGTTGTGTATCTTTGGAGATGCCTTCTATATATATATATATTTGCTAAAATTATTGACTTGTTTAGTTTCCAGGTAGTACAAAAAAATCAATTTAGTGGAGGCTCTGAAGGGAAAGCCAAAATGTTTTTGTAAGGTTTGAGGTTGTACACTGAGGAAAGAGAAAATGTTTTCTTGCTTTCTTGTTTTCTTGTTTGGCTTAATTTCATAAAGTGTTGCTATCAGTTTCCCAGATAAATACCTAATTCTTCTGTTTTCCCTGATCCATACAGCCTATAGGTACAGGTGAAGGAGAACAAAACAACTTAAAACATTTGATTATTTGAAACTAACCCTCTTAGTACTTTTTCCCAATAAAAGCATGCAACTTTGGCTCTTCGTTCTTTGACTCGGCAGTCGGCACAAATAGTCTACTGCATTGACACCAACTCTTCGTGAAATTATTCGCTTCCAGATGACTCTCATAAAATTTCTGGTACAGTAAATGCGTGTGTGTGTGTATGCAGCTTATATAAATGTCGAATGCTATACATATGGTTCAGGAAAATGTTAAAAAGTTCTGTAGTAAACATTTACTAGGAGCCTTTTTGTAATTGGCCTTAAGGATTAGGCCTAGAGCCTTTCCGGCTGATGGGTATACACATAGGGATAGAGAGCAGAAGTGGGGGAAAAAAGAAGTAAGAAGATGAATTTTTTTTCTTTAGTCAAACCAAAAGAAGGAAGAAATGGGACAGTAAATGGACATGCAAACAATAGGCTGTACATTAAAATACGTTGTGGCCCCAGAAGAGTCATGTGAACTCATACCGTCAGATATGACCTATCCATAATTTTTTTTTTTAAATGAATTCTCTGCTATCCATCATATAAATACATTGCCTGCAAATTTCTTCTCAACTTTCACAACACATGGACCTGACAAATCGTTTCAACGCATTTCTTATTTCAATTAACAAACTTTTGTAGGGAATTTCACCGAATTCCCAACCTGTGAGAAACAAAAAAAAAAAAATAGAGAAAACACACGCCAAAGAAAAAAAAAATCACACACACAAGACAATATTTACGTGATTCGGCAATTTGCCTACATCTACGGAGTTGCGGGGATTTCACTATTTTCAGGGAAGAATACAATACAACATGAGGCTACAATATTTTCTCTATATATGAAACACGGCAACCGACTCCACACTTAAAAACCCCCAAAGGCTTGTCCATGAGCACTTTGGCTTGGGCCTATCAGCTCAAGCCTTCGCTCCATAGACTAAGCCTCAGTAAATCTCCCATTAAAAACCACACAATATTATTCGGGTCAGGTCGGGTCGTCAAACCGTATTAAACAAAACTAGACTCCACAAAGCCCAACAACTTTTGCTCCAAAATTTGATCCACAACTTCCACGGCCAACACCACCGTGTGATGATGCTGTCAACCTAGAAGCACTACCTCAACCAGCTGGATTGGTAGTTGAGCACTGCAAAAAGGACTGGACCAAGACTATGGTTGTTTTTTGCTTGACATCGGCTATTGCTATAGCACTGCTACCCCTTCAAGTCCACTCACAACTCCCAACATCTCTGCTCTTGCTCTCTGTAGCAATTTTACTCTGCTTCACTTGTTTCTTTATTAGCGAATTCATCGATTCCAAGTTTGTAGTGACAGTCCGAGTGCTCAAGAAATTTGGTGAATTCTTCACGGTCACAGCGTTTTATAGACTATCAGCTCAAGAAATTGGTGAATTCAAGAAATTGTAGCAATTTTGGCTTGGGCCTATCAGCTCAAGCCTTCGCTCCATAGACTAAGCCTCAGTAAATCTCCCATTAAAAACCACACAATATTATTCGGGTCAGGTTGGGTCGTCAAACCGTATTAAACAAAACTAGACTCCACAAAGCCCAACAACTTTTGCTCCAAAATTTGATCCACAACTTCCACGGCCAACACCACCGTGTGATGATGCTGTCAACCTAGAAGCACTACCTCAACCAGCTGGATTGGTAGTTGAGCACTGCAAAAAGGACTGGACCAAGACTATGGTTGTTTTTTGCTTGACATCGGCTATTGCTATAGCACTGCTACCCCTTCAAGTCCACTCACAACTCCCAACATCTCTGCTCTTGCTCTCTGTAGCAATTTTACTCTGCTTCACTTGTTTCTTTATTAGCGAATTCATCGATTCCAAGTTTGTAGTGACAGTCCGAGTGCTCAAGAAATTTGGTGAATTCTTCACGGTCACAGCGTTTTTTATGGCCATTACCATTCCATTTCCTTTTTACCTCAAATGTACTAGCTGGGCCTTCTATTCCATTTCCATCCTGTTTGTTTTAATCGGCAGTTGCTTTTAACTTGGGGGATTGGATCCCTCCATTTCCAAAAATGGTTGAAAAGAGCAAATTATTCACATTAGGTAAAATTTCTCATAGTGGAAAATTGTCACCTGGGTTGTAGGAAAGTGTCAAAATGATTATACTCGAAATAGGATTTATAATTTTCTAAGAAAAAGATAAGTGCTTTTTAAGTGTTAGAATCTGTGCACACAAACTCGAGCTTCAAGAATGGAATTTAGGGATTGAAGATTAGAGATATCTAACATATTCTAACATTAAGAAAGAACTTGTTTTCTGTAAAAATAGGTAAGTGTGAGTTGTAAACAAGGAAGTCAATATCGTACCGGAGGCTATACCGGTTTAGCCACCGGTACGATATATTTTGGATATCAACTAATACCGGTATACCGTTTCGGGTTTACCGCAATTTTATATATTTTTTATATATATATAACTAACAATAAATGTGAATTCCAGGATTACCGCTACTTAAAAAAAATATTTATATATTAATAGTATATATTAATTACATGTTTATAAATTTAATTATTTGATAAAAACCCATATCAATTTTTACAAATGCAAATTTCATACCTATTTCAATATGCCACAACCCATTTTTTATTAAAAAACTTAGAGTCTTAGCTCAATTACAACCATTAAAAAAAAAAAAAGTTACAAGTTTTAAAAAGAAAAAGAAAAAGTGAAGTGGGGGTGGGGGAAAGTTGTTGGTAAACTGTAAAACCGTATAAAAGAAAAATGAATTAATCCATTTGTATTTGATGGGCATGGGTGATAAAACCAAAGACTGGTTGCTTTTTTCAATTTTTACAAGTTCCAACGTTTTCTTTATTCAAATTTTCACGAGTTCCAACCAATTTTTCTGCTACATGCATGGTATTGAGTCTATTGACTGACTTATCAAGTCTTACTCCATCAACATTATTTATCTTCATTTCACTTGTTTTCAGATCTCTCTCTCTCTCTCTCTCTCTCTCTCTCTCTCTCTCTCTCTCTCTCTCTCTCTCTCTCTCCTTAGCAACCCCTTTAAGTATCATCTTTGCCGACGTGAAGCTCATAAAATGATGGCTTAAGGAGGAAAAAGAGACAAGGAAGGCCATATTCGATACAAGGAGGAGAGAGATACTCACTGCGATGGCGTTTTTGGGTCGTTTGGTGTAATTTCAATTCCGGCCCGGTAATCATTATCCGACCGAAATCCGGTATGTATCGCGATATGGCCGAAACAACGCCAGTATAGCCGGTATTTAAACCGGCACGAAATTACTATGTTTTGGTACCGGTTTAGCCACCGGAACGGAAAATTTCGACCGTACCGGCCGGTACGGTACGAAATTAACTACCTTGGTTGTAAAGCCTATGAGGGTTAGGTGACATGAGAATTTAGTAAGAATCTGTATACATACGTGAATGCCTTTTATATTTGTAGATACACTACAAAAAAACTATCTTAGAGTAAGGTAAATGTCAACTCATGCTTTTCACTAACAAACATTAACTGCACAGCTGCTGCACTAGTATTGGAACAACATAGTAGTATAGTACATTCATAAGAAAACAGCATTGTCGCTGTATAATCATCCTATTCATATATACTGTTTAGATACTTTAGAAATATCTATCTAACGATGATAATGGCATAAATGTTCGTTATATGATATATTTGGTTAACCTTTTTGATAAGCAATAGCATGTAAGCTTAGTGAGAGTTCCAATCAAACATCCAACAATCTCCACAGTGTCAAAGATTCTCGGTATTTCATCGCAACCTGTAAGTTATGACTCATCAACCATGAGGGTGATTGGCTTTACCTTAAGTTAGTCTTGTGCCAAACAATAGCGAGTACAACTTTTTTTTTCTGAGGCTTTAGTGGCCAAAACACTATTTCCATGGAAACTAAACCAGTATATATTGTTAATTTCCTCTTCCTAGCTACAGAGCATACCAGTATATATTGTTAATTTCCTCTTCCTATCAAATCTATACTTATTTTTTTCAAATATTTTAGATGTAACATAGCATATCGACAACATTCTTAATTTATCGTTTTCTTAAAATTTTTAATTATTTTATATAATTGAAATGCGCACAATTTAGGTACGGATGTACAGTCTCACTGTTCTCGTCATCTAAGCCAAAGATTACAACTTAATACTAACAATTTCGATCTCATCAATCTTGCAACCTGAACTCTCACAGGATCAAAGAAATCCTAACCCACCTTAAAGAGATTCCCAAAACACAACTACACACATCTGATCTAATAACATAACGCACCAATCCAAAGAAAAAACATTCAAAAACAAAGTAACTACAGTATTTTTTTTCTTTTTTCTTTTTTTGAGAATAAGAGAAGAACATGCATGGCACTGGCAGTTACTGCAATACTTTAAGAAACAAGAAATTGTACAAAAACATGGCAGTTAGACTAACGTCTATAAAAACATAGAATAAGGCCATATCAAAATTTTCTATAATAGATAATAGATATCATACTGGATATGATTCATGTCAAATTTCAGCACAACCCAGCCTCCTAGTCTCAAAATAAACTTCCACAGTATTCTATAAGCATAATATTCCCCTGCAGCTCAGCCCTATTACAAAAATTATTTGAACCTTTCAACTTAAATCACTTGCAATTTTACGAACATACTTCACAGCATATATAATATTTCCCAGTGAATTCTCAATACCATATTATTTTTTAAATTTCCCATAAGGTTGCAGACTATAATTTGCCCTTGAAATATTTAGGTCCTAAAAGAAAAATTATTCACCATTATGTAGCAGTCCATTTGCTGTAAAACTTGATTCACCTTATTGAAACATGAGATATGACACCCGCCAACTAGGCGTATGATATGTTTTTTCCAAGCCAATCCATTTATAATTGTTCATGCAAACAAATACAAAAAATTTATTGGTTATACACGTGTGAGTGAATTTTCACATTAAATAATGATGAAAATAATGAGTGGTTAATATAATAATAGAATTGAACACCTACACATTGGACTTAAGCCTTTTGGGTTAAATTGTATCTCTATATGTTATATTAATTATTCAAGTAATCTCCCCAACAAAAATTACACAACTAATTTTTTGTTTTTTAATTGATAATAATTGCACAATTCATTCTAGCAACCTGATCATAGAATAGACAATAATTCAAGAGTTTTAATCATAAAATGGACATGCATATTGTCAAAATAACAGCTGGTATACAATTTGTCTTTCACTATAAGAAAAATCATTTATTGCAATCCATTAACCAAGAAAGCATATAATTCATTACTAAAATATGTTATAAAATTCATACCACATTCAAGCCTCCTCAGCCGTTGTGCTAACATCCTCCACCTTTCCAGGTTCTTTTAAAACACTTCACATCCCCAAATGTCAAACATAACCACCATAACCACCACTCCAGCATCCAAAACCCCCCTAAGCCAAGAGCCTTGTAGCTCTATTGGTTGGTACTTTCTACCATTTTCAAATGAGACATCCGAAATTCAAATCTCACATTCTTCTAGACATTGAATTATATTTTGATTTCTATTTGTTAATAATCGGCCCACCAAACTGAGAGCACATTCTTCCAATATTTCAGCTCTGCCTTCCCTCGAAACTGCAATCTAAACTTCTTCATCCTTGGTTAGGCGCATGTGCTTTATCCCTTCTATTAGATCTTGTTCCATCCTAGCTTGAGCACATCAGTTGACCATCAGAATAGGATAACAAGAAACCTAATCTGGGCCAAAGAAAAAGGACTCCTATGCTTTGAGAGAGAGAAGATCTCCTACGTTTCTAGATAGAGGAAGACTTGAGAGACTCAAGAGAGGAAACCCCAGAGAGAAGACCCAAATATGCAACATGTAACATTATTGATTCAAATTCTTGTATGTATCATTAGGGTCCTATTAACACCTTAACAGGTTCCCTAAGGGCATTTGTTAATGGACTTTTTAAAAAAAAAATTAATATTACTTTTATAGAAAATATAAAAAGCAGTTCAATAAAAAGTTTCTAAAAATAATTCATAAACCAATGTCATTAGGGCATTTTTAACTTTTTCCATTAACGTGATAAATTGATAATTCATTATACAATGTATATAAAATTTATATGATATAAATGATTTTCTTGGTAAGTAAGAAGTGTAACAATCGAAATCCATAATCCAGAGATTTGTGAGGATACCTGACCTATTATACCAAGTTCAACTAAATACTAACATTAACCAAAACAAATTTGTAGACAAGTACTCTATTCTTTCCTAATAAAAACAAAACATCTAAAATGTTACATCCCTAAGTAGATAGGAAATCATCAAGGACTGAATCTTCTCCATGAATATCTCCATGTAACGTACAAATATTTTCTTTCTAAATTTCAGCAATATGCAACAAAATTCTAACTCCTCAAAAAGGCCAAAAAAAAAAAAAAAACACCAACAATAACAACAACAAAATATCAAGGGTTTAACATGTTCCAACAAACTAGAGACCTAGAAAATACATCTATGCTAAATAGGAATTAAGTGCATCTTGGTTTTATACAAAATGCCTCACAAATCTAAAAAACAAAGATAAAGGGAATTACAGATCCTCTTGTCATCTCTATCACCGTCATTGCTTTCAGGAAAAGAACACTAGTTCCTTAAAAATAGACAAGGGTGAGTGTAAAGCCTGTTAGGGTTAGGTGACAGGAGAATTTTTAGTAAGATTGTATTTATACATTAAAGCTTTTTATATTCTGTGGATACACTACAAGAAAACTTTCTTAGAATAAAGAAAATCTCAATTCATGCTTTGTCACAAACAAACATGTACTGCAATACTTGGAACAACAAAGTACAGTCATAAGAAAATAAAACTAATACACTATAGCAGTATAATCATTTAATCCATTCTTCTAGATACTTTAGAATATTTCTCTCATTATTATAATAACATAAATGTTCGTCACATAATATCTTTGGTTAACCTTTTTGATAAGCATGTAAGCTTAGCGAGAGTTCTAACTCTCTAGATCAAGAATCCAACATTCTCCACAGTTCCAGTATTCTTGGTATTTCATCATAACTCATCACAATCCGTAGGTAACTCATCAACAATGGGAGTGATTGGCTTTAACTTAAGCTGTCCTTGTGCCAAACAAGCGTGAGTATAACTTTCCTTCTCACGCTCACTGGCCAAAACATTATTTCCATGGAAGACCATTATTGTTAGCCCTTACCGGCAAAATTCACAGCATGCCACCACAAATGCTCATTTATACTCTCAAATCCATAAAATTTTCAAATATTTTAGATGTAATTTAGCACCTCCACAACATTCTTAATATGGTATTCTCTCAAAACATGTAATTATTCTTATATAATTAAAATGTATAAAACATTAGTATGGTTCCTTAGGTGTTGTATTTTAAGTTCTCCAATTAAATTCAACCATGTTGTTGCATTGACCAATACAATAAGATAGTGTTATCTTTTCCCATGGAAAAATAAATTCAACCATATAACTTATTAACCAATGCAACTACATGATTGATTTAATTGAACCTAAGGTACTGTACTTAAGGAACTATAACTAAGTCTCAACCAATTGAAATAATATAATCATATTTCAAAAGCTTAGGGAAATGCTTCAGTCAAGAAATTTGAGAAATATAATTGTAGATAACAATTCAATACATAATTAATTTGTAATAAAATCTCATGATCTAACAAATGACTCATATCACAAGTCCCTTACTTGAAAACCAACAAGATTAAGATCTTAGCACTGAAAGAGCTCAAGTCTCAATGTTCTCGTTATTTAAGACAAGGATTACAACTTAATACTAGCAATTTTAATCTCATAAATCTCGCAACCTAAACTCTCATAGGAACAAAGAAATCCTAACATCATCTTTAAGAGATTCCCAAAACACAGTTACACACATCAAATAACATAATGCACCAATCCAAAAAGATAAATAAATATATAAAACACTCACAAATAAAGTAACTACAATATGTATTCTAAGAAACAAGAAATTGTAGGAAAAACATGGCAATTAGTCAATTAGACTAATGTCTTTCTTTCAAGTATAAAAACATTGAACAAGGCCACAACAAAGTTTTCTCTAATAGATATCATAGTTCATACTGATATTATTCATATCAAATTTCAGCCCAGCCCATTAACCCCAATCTCAAAATAAATTCCACAATATTCTATAAGCATATTATTCCCCTGCAGCTCAGCCCTATAACAAAAGTTATTTGAACCTCTTAACTTAAATCACTTGCAATACTAACGTACTTCACAGTATTCATACTATTTAACAGTGAATTTTCAATACCATATTATTTTTCAGATTTTATTAGAGCTCCCATAAGGTGGCAGACTAAAATATGCCCATGACATATTTAGGTATTAATAGATATATTATTCTCCATTTAGGTAGTCCATTTGCCATAAAACTTGATTCACATTATTTCAACGTGAGATATGACACCCACAAGCTATAATGTGTGTTTGGGACCAGCTTATAAGCTAACTTTCTTACTTTTTAGCTTTTATTTACAACTTTTTAAAACCTCATTTTTTCTTACTTTTTATTACCTTGTTAAAGTACAAGTATATTTTAGTATGGAGAAAAAAAAAAGTTTTTAGCAAAAAACTAAATAGGCTATTTTAGAAAATTAATTGTGGATATGAATTTATACCAGAAAATTACACAATTCAATCTAGCAACATAACATTAGACTAGACAAAAATTAATCAAGCTTTTTAAATCACAAAAAGGACATGTCAACATAAGAACTGGTATGCGATTTGTCTTTCACTATACAAAAATCATGTAATGCAACCCATTAATCAAAAAAGCAAATAACTACACTCTGTTATAAACTTTATATCACATTCAAGCTTCCTCAGTTTGGGAAAAACTGTTTGCTTCAAGCCACTTGCTTTTTGTCTTATACCTTTTACCAAATAAGCACCAGAACTAGCTTTTTTTTTTTTTTTTTTTTTAGTGTGTTTGGAAAGTGGTGAAAGTTGAAACTTGTTAGAATTTTTAGTTTATTTTTACTATTATTTGTGAGTTTTATTATTTGATACAATTTATGAGTTTTACTGTACTATTCAATTAGCTTTTAACTTTTAGCAATTTTTCTACAATATTTTCAACAACAAAAAAAATTCAGCTAAATAAATTATTTTTAAACAAGCAAATTTTATAATATTTAAACAAAAAACCAAAAAAAAAAAATTACTATGTTGGTGATGTAAGAAGCATTTATTACATTCATGACTACGTCACCTTAAAAAAACATTAGACACTAAAGATGTTGAAAAAAAAAAAAAAAAAAAAAACAAACAAACACAAACACAAACACAGACACAAACATCAGATGAATTTACTAACGTGTTAAGCAACTACCATTAGAACCGTGCAAAAGATTTCAGATTTTTTATCTTACCTCTTCAAAATTTCATGATAAAGTTCGTGGGTCTTGGTGTACGGCCACGTGGTTTGTTCTATCTAAATTTTGTTCTTATTGAGATTGATTGTTGACAGGTGAGTTGTAAAGTCCAGAACGGTGGACGGATATGGTGGCGGAGGGTGGAGAAGTAGAGTCGTTTGCATTGTCCTCTCAGTGTTCGACGAAATGACTGTTTGGGATTTGAGAAGATGAAGAGGAAAAGAAACGTGCTATGGTATGGAAAGCTAACAAGTCGAATGCAGTGTTAGTAGAGACTCGACTACAAGAAGCGAAAGCGACACTTCGAGTATTGCCTGCGTAAACCTTTACAAGCGTGAAATCAAACAGCAAGACGGGGATGTAACTCAGATGGTAGAGCGCTCGCTTAGCATGCGAGAGGTACCGGGATCGATACCCCGCATCTCCATTTCCTCCTTTGCTTTTATTTCTGCGTTAATTGATCCGAATAAACTGAATCCATCAAAAGCTCTCTTCACACGTGCCATAAAGCTTTTTTATTATTATTATTATTTTTTTTTTTTTATTGTGTCGTCATTTTCATTCATGGTAATTTTAGGTTTATACGTATACTATTATTTAAGGGACTTCCTTGTTTGGATTCTTCATTTTTTTAGTTCAAAAATGCATTTATACTTCTATGTTTAAGTAGAGACAAAACTAAAGGATAATCCGGTAAAAATGCAACTTTAACTCCCATTAAAATATTGCCTAAAAAATAGGACCACACTCCTCTTATTTTTCAAATTGATTTATTTACTTATAAATTATATTTTTAAAAGAAAAATTATATATATATATTTATTTAATAAAAAAAACACATTTTTTTTTTTTTTTACAAAATAGGACCACTAAGAAACTATTATTTAAGAGACTTCCTTTGTTTGAATTTCTCATTTTTTAGTTCAAAAATGCCCCTACACTCCTATATTTAAGTAAAGACAAAATTAAAGGATAAATCGATAAGAATGCAACTCTAACTCCCATTAAAACATTGCCTAAAAAATAGGACCACTCTCTTGTTATTTTTCAAATTAATTTATTCACTTATAAATTAGATTTAAAAAAAAAATTATATATATATATATATATAAAATAAAAAAACACAATTTAAAATTATTAATACAACTAGGAGTGTCATGATACTAGCTTCAACAAATAAATAAATATTACACGTTTATTTTGTAGAAAAAAAAAAACATGTTTTTTATTTTATATATATAATTTTTATTTTGAGAATCTAATTTATAAATAGATAAATTAATTTGAAAATCAATAGGAGATGGACCATATTTTTTAGACAATGTTTTAGTAGGAGTTAGAGTTATACTTTTACCAGATTATCTTTTAGTTTTGTCTCTACATAAACATAAAGGTATATGAGCATTTTTTTCACCAAAAAAATAAAGACTCCAAACAGGAGAAACCTCTAAATAGTAGTATAGATACTAAGAGGCTGTTTGGCCACCATTTTTTGGTCACTTAATTTTCGTCACTCATCACTCATCACTCATTACTTATAACTCATAACCCATAACTCATCACTCATCATTCATCACTAAAAAATACAAGGCTATTTGGCACCATCACTCACTTCCCATCACTCAATATTTTTCACACTATTTGTGGGCCCCACACACTGACCCAATGTCAGTTGACTTTCTCTTTTTCTTTTTCTTTTCTTTTTCTTTTTCCCCTGCCTCTCTGTTCTGTTTTTCTCTTCGATTTCCTTTATTTTTCTTTGCTTTTCTCTTCATCCATGTTAACATAGTGAAAAGGAAAGAAAAGAAGAAAAAAAAAAAAAAAAAAAAAGAACCCCAGCCCAGAACTTCGTCGTCGGGTTCGCCACGAGTTGCATGAGGTGGGGGCTCGGTCGGCATGGCTGGACAAAGGGGATGAAGACGAGCTGATCAAAAAAAAAAAAAAAACCCAAGCCCAGAACTTCGCCGTCGTGTTTACCACGAGTTGGTTGAGGTGGGGGCTCGATCGACGTGGCTGGGCAAAGGGGATGAAGACGAGCTGATCAAAAAAAAAAAAAAAAAAAAAAAACCTGAACCCAGTGAAAGAAGAAGGAAAAAGAAAAGAAAAAAAAGGAAGAACTAAAGAAGATGAGCTGATCAGAAGAAAGAAAAAAAAAAAAGAAAAAAAAGAAGGAAGAACAATGGAGACCGAACCCACGAGAAGAAAGAAAGAGAAAAAGAAGGAGACGGTGTCAGGAAATTGAGTTGACAATACAATATAATGGGTCCCACCATGTGTGTTTAATTACAAAAATGCCATTGAGTTATGAGTTATAGAAACTGAAAACAACCAAAATGTATTTTCAGTTTCCGTAACTCATAACTCAAAAATCAGATAATTGAGTGATAGAAACAGAGTTATCGTTTACCAAACGGATATTGAGTTATGGGTCCACCGTTTTTGAATTATGAGTTATGGAAACTGAGAATTGAGTTACGGAAATAGGCAATCCAAACAGCCTCTAAGCTTCTCAACCTATGGTTGAAACTGGGCCTACGTATTAGCTATTTCCTCTTCCTCTCCTAGTCTTTGGACTTCTTCACCATATAACACAAAGCTGGCCCTGTTTCATTTACATAAGCTTTTTTTTGGTAAGAAGTGTCACAACCGTAATCCAGAGATTTGTGAGTATACCCGACCTATTATATCAAGTTCAATTGAAAGAATTAAGTTATTCACTTCATTGCTATATCCATTCAGTTAACTTTCTCATACATCTCACAAAACCCACAAATTACACACCCGATTCTAAGATTACCATAATTTAGCACCATTTATGATCTAAAAATCAAATTAAAAACGTACTGTAAATATTAGAATAATGATACAAATGTTGACTTTCAAAATTTCTGGACAATAATAAATCAACCAAAAATACGGAAGAATCATATTATATATAATCTGATTCTATAATATGATTGCTTCTAAACTAGAGACCCAAAAAATACATCTATGCTTAATAGGAATAAAGTGCATTGCATCTTGGTTTCTATACAAAATACCTCAAAAATCTAAAAGACAAAGATAAAGAAAATTACAGATCCTCTTGTCATCTCTATCACTGTCATTGCTTTCAAGAGAAGAACACTATCCCAGTATTACTATAAAAATAGACAAGGGTGAGTGTAAAGCTTGTTAGGGTTAGGTGATAGGAGAATTTTTAGTAAGATTGTATTTATACATTAAATCCTTTCATATTCTGAGGATACAATACAAGAAAACTTTCTTAGAATAAAGGAACTCTCAATTCATGCTTTTCACAGATCGACAAACATGTACTGCAATACTTGGAACAAGATCGTAGTCATAAGAAAATAACACTATAGCAGTATAATCATTTAATTCATACTTCTAGATATTTTAGAATATTTCTCTCATGATTATAATAACATAAATCTTCGTCACATCTTTGGTGAACCTTTTTGATAAGCATGTAAGCTTAATGAGAGTTCTAACTCTAGATCAAGCATCCAACATTCTCCACAGTGCCGGTATTCTTGGTATTTCATCACAATCCATAGGTAATAACTCATCACAATCCATAGGTAATAACTCATCGACCTTGGGAGTGATTGGCTTTACGGCTTTACCTTAAAGCTGGCCTTGTGCCAAACAAGCATAAGTTTCCTTCTCTCACGCTCAGTGGCCAAAACATTATTTCTACGGAAGAACATTATTGTCAGTCACATTAATAGGAGATTTATGCAACTGTTAGCTACGTAAATATGAGATTTATGCTAATTGACAAAATCCATTAAGATAAAAGTCCAACTTAGTAGGAGCTGAGCTAGGATTAGTAGGTTCTATTGTAAATAGATATTTGGGATAGGTTAAGATCTTTGTACTTGCAACCTCAATTGATTAGTGGAGATTTTTTAGGAGTGGTGACTTACATAATCACCTGTTAAGGTTTTTTTCCTATGAAGGTTTTTCCATTTGTAGCCATATCATCATGTTAAATTTATTTTCCACTAAACTTAACTTACTCTATGTGATTGTGCCTTTACCCTGACTTTGAATGTAATTAAATTAATTAGGCAACTAGAGTAATTGGTTAATTGAATTGGGACCAAATTTTAACTGAATAATATTTTCATGCATATTAATTAAACCTTTATGTAATTGTATGGCAATATTTTATTTGAGATGAGGGTTCAAATGCTGCGATTAGATTTACTGCCTGAAGAATCTCGGTTGAGCGATATTAGGCTGTCAGGCAACATGTCAGACGAAGTGCAGATTTTGAAAATCAATTGGCAGCGATGAGTCTCATCCTACCCTTGGTAGACATTTCGGTCTAGCAAAATCTTCAAAACTTAAGTTATTCACTTCATTGCTATATCCATCCAGTACTTAACTTTCTCATACATCTCACAAAACCCACAAATTACACACCCGATTCTAAGATTACCATAATTTAGCACTATTTATAACTCTAATAACCAAATTAAAAACATACTGTAAATATTAGAATAATGATACAAATGTTGACTTTCAAAATTTATGGATAGTAATAAATCAACCAAAAATACGGAAGAATCATATTATATATAATCTGATTCTATAAAATGATTGCTTCTAAACCATTCGTTCTATTCCTGTTAGATACAGCGGTCAACAACACAATTATCAGATCAGCACTATTATTTATTTATTTATTTATTATTTTTATTAAGAGAATCGCCATTCCCACTAACTATCAGATCAGCACAGCTATAAGTTATTTTGCTTTCAACTGTTATGGCCTGTTTGGAAGTTAAAAAAAAAAAAAAAGGGGAAGTAGAGTAAAGGGAGGGAGTGTAATTCAATTACCTTGTTTGGAAGTTTTTTAAGGAACGGGGAAGAGGTTTGGAGATGTTTCAACTACCTCTAACCCCTCATTTTTAATTCCCAAAATTGGAGAGATTTGGATGAAGAGTAAAGTAGATAAATTATTGACCAAATGAATTCCCCAATTTACCTTTTTTAAATTAACAAAATTACAAACCAATTATATAAATAATCTTTATTTGTTTCCTGAGAAAATTTAACACTACAAATAACAAGTCTTCCTAGTGCTCTCTTACAAACCAAACACAATTTCTACTAAATTTAGTATCTTTACAGTTTCTATCCAATATTTTCTCAGCAACCAAATAGAAAAAGAGAAACCCAAAACCGAATGCTATACAAAGTCTCTAATTGCATGGATCCAAAGATCCAATACCCAAATCCATAAACTAACAGAGCAACGATCACAAAACACAAAATCAGTCACACCCAGTTTCCCACATATTCTCGGCATCCAAACACCCCTATGAAATCGAACCTAAAAAAAAAAAAAAAAAAAAAAAAAGATATCAAAGACTAACCTCTGCAATTAGGTATTCGAGCACGGCAGAGAGGTAAACCAGAGCTCTGGCAACGACACGCTCAGCGTACTTGCCAGCTTTTAAGAATCAGGCGATACAACCCACAAGGAATTGAAGCCCAACTTTCTGTGACCGATAAACAGACTTTGAGGACTTTGGTTTGCCTCGGCCACCCTTCGTTGAAGCTCCTGTGGAACTCAATGTTTTGTTTGGGTTTTGAATTTTGTTTGGGTTTCGGATTTTTGAATTTATTTTTATTTTTATTATAATTTTTTTTAGGTAATAAAAATTATTTTATAATAGTTAATAGTAGTTTTATACTTTTATTAGTGGTATTTGATGGAATGAGAATGTTAATTAAATAATTATTTAATCTAACAAATTAATCATAGACCAATGTTGCAAGTCCATTTTCAAATAGGGGTAAATTTGTCTATTTAAATCATTTTCTCTCATTTCCATCCTAATTTTTAAAACATCCAAACAAGAGGAATGGCTAATTACTCTTTTCTCCCTTACTAATTTTAAAAACTTCCAAATAAGGTAGAGGATAACCGTTCCCCTCTACTCTTCTCCTCACTACTCTCCTCCCTCTCTAAACTTCCAAACAGGCCATTAGTCAAGCTATTAAGATTATTGTGCCTATCTTACGTGGAGTTGGAAAGCAAGCGCAAAAACAAAAGAGAAAGGGGAAGAAGAAGAAGAAGAAGAAATTTAATTAGGATGTTGTAAAGTGACACCAATTATTCTATTATTATTTATTGCTTAATTACCAACTCCCTTGACAGGTTATTTTTGTTTGAAACTTGTAATAGTGTCTTTGGCTGAGACAAAAGGACACAACTCAACGTAGTTATGTCTTATGTAGGAGTTGTATGGGATCCCAATCCGTTGTAAAGAAAAGTCTGAGACGGACTCGAATTTGTCCTTCCTTTTTTTTTTTTAAGAGTATTCACATCAGTTTAATCTATTTTTTCTATTTTATGTAACTACTTTAAAAAATATTCACATTAAACTATCTATTATAAACTCTATTTTATTATAATATTAAAAAAAAATTCACACACAACAATAATTATCCATTCTTTTTCTTCATTCTTAAAGTAATTAAAGAATGAATAAAAAATTGAATGCAAAATAAATAGTTCCAATGCAAATTTACATAGTTACTATAACTATAAATGAAATTTACACAATTATACGTGTGTGTGTGTGTGTGTGTGTGTTAGATCCAAATTTGCATGCATATTTTGGAGATGGATTTTTGTGTCTTAAATCCTAACTTGATATCACTAAGATCTTAAAAGTATATCATTTAGTTTGAATATTTATGTACATATTTATGTGTATATTTGTGTGAGTCTTAGTGCTACACCCAAAGAAAATGTATGTAGGAATTTCCATCTTGGGTGGGGGATCAATTGAAGTTTTTGATTTGGATGATGAGCAATCAAAGAGGAAAGTGAATGGTTCAAATAGAAGACCAAAACATCAAGGGAGAATCCAGAGGGAAATTATCTTAGCAGGTTGCAATATACTGCGCACGAGGTTTAAGATGTGAGAAAGTTTCAAGTTATCTACTCAACAAAGGATTATTTGTTTTCTAATTATTTGTTTTGTGTTATTTTATAAGGTGAACATGTATTATCAACTTATGTTAGACTAAAAAAAAATATGGACTATTATATATCATTTAGATAATAAAAAAATTATCATATATACATTAATTTTTTTTTTGCCACAAATTTAAATCACACAAACTTAATAATTTTATATTATGTGTTAACATCATCTCTGCTTCTTCTTCTTCTTCTCAAAAATATTATGTATCATCTTTAAAGGATGCCAACAATATTGATCTTATAGGAAAAGTTACATGAATATTGAGAAAAAAATATTTTATATTACAATCTACTAAAAATGCTTTTTAAATATTTGAATCTTTCTATTTTTCATATCACTAACATGTTTTACAGTTACCACATGTGGTAACTTAAGTCTTAATGTTCTTAAGTTGTTTCCGCAAAAAGAAAAAAGAAATTAAAAAAAAAAAAGGTTGTCACAAAAGAGGAGTTCATGTAAAGTTTCTTTGCAAAATGAAATATTTGTTTTGTAGGCCACCAAACTTGATAATTTGCAAATGATGGCACCACTACTCGTAACAAAATTTGCATAGTTATATAGTTCCAACTAAAGCAATCGAGCATACTTTTAGTCTTCAAAAAACATATATCTACCAGTGGTTAAACATTTATCTTAGGTAGTTTTAACTTTTCATATAATTTTACCTTTACATATTTATCTATTTTAATTTAGATTTTTTTCAAAAAAAAAACTTTAATTTAGATATTTATAAGTAAACAATGAAATAATGATTCATGAATAATCAAAAACAAAAACATATTTATCTTGTGAAATTGTAACTTTATATATAATTTTGCATTTATATATTCATCTACTTTAATAAAAAATAAAAGAAGCTTCGAAAAAACTATTCTCGACGTTGAAAAGCACGAATTATATACCGTATATTTTATGTATTTATTTTGTCTTTATCCCTAGCCAGCGCTTCCGACTTTTTATCCTAAAAAGTCACAATTTCTTTTTTTCAAAAAAATGCCTTTTACATTTCCTTGGAATTATTTTAAATTTAAAAAAAAAAATGACAAACCACTAACGTAGCCACTTCATACATTAAAAAAACTCAAGGCTCATCATTACTTCTTTTAATATATTATGACTATCTTAATTGATTGAGACCAAACTAGAGAAATATCTTTCATATTTCCTTGAAAATCCAAAAAAAAAAAAAAAAAACCCTTTGACATACTACTAACGTTAACGTAACTTTATCTATAACTATCTAAGTCATCAATGATAACCATAAAATTTACAACTAGTAAGGGAACATACAAGGAAATAAAGAATAAATGAAAGAAGAAAAAATGAAATGAAATCAAACCTCAATTAATAACCGTTATTTGGAAAATAAAAAGGTGGTCAAGAGGAGTAAGAAATAAAATAGAGATGACTATACACAGAGGACATTGAAAACTTTATAGTGCAATAAAATCAACAATTATATTCACTCAATTAAATAAATAATCAACAATTAAATATAATAATACAAAATTTAAACTTAAAACTAATCAAACTCTAACTAGGAAAATTATATTTCCTATCATAACTAAAAATGAGACGTTCTTCAGTAATTTAGAAATTATATTAAAAATAAAGTTGAAAAATTTTATAATCTCATTTTTTGACATTTCATTTAACCTTACATATATATATATATATATATACATACATATATAAGTACAGTACCTTAGGTGCTGTTCCTTAGGTTCTTCTTTTAAGATTTAGCCATGTTGCTATTTAACTAAAAAATACACTTCCATTTCATGAGAAAAAATCCACATGGCAAAATCTTAAAAATAAAACCTAAGGAACAACATTTAAGTACTATACCTAAGTCTTATTTTATGTATATAATCATAATCTTCATACACCATGACTTAAAAAAAATCTAATGAACAATTCTACCTCGTATTTAATATCTATGTTATGCAAATCATCAATCAATAGATATATGATAATGGTAAAAAAAATGTTATAGGCAAGACAAGATTATGCGGAGCGAGTTCTAGCCCATGAACCATGGTCGTTTGATAAGCACCTTGTTCTGTTCCAGCGATACGATTATTCGATCCCGGCCAAACATTTACGCTTTACTAAGATCATGTTCTGGGTGCAAATACATGGCCTGCCTATGAGAATGCTAGACCCCGAGACTGCCATTGAATTAGGAGAAACCCTTGGGGAGGTGTCAACATTCTATACTAGCCTTTGTACTCAAACCATGGATGAAGTACTTAGTGCATGGAAAAAATTGTCCCTTACTGCTGAGGAAAGTACAAAACTTAGCCTTACAAAATCAAAAAATCTGAGAAGAAAAGAATATGTCCTTGCAGCGAAGTTTCTAACAAAACACGCCCTAAATGTGGATGCTATAGGGAGAACTTTCAAACCCTTATGGCGGGCCAGGAATGAGTTCAAGATTAGAGAAGTAGGAGACCACATTTTACTATTTGTTTTCGAACTTGAGATAGATGCGGAGCGAGTTTTAGCCCATGAACCATGGTCGTTTGATAAGCACCTTGTTCTGTTCCAGCGATACAATTATTCGATCCCGGCCAAACATTTACGCTTTACTAAGATCATGTTATGGGTGCAAATACATGGCCTGCCTATGAGAATGCTAGACCCCGAGACTGCCATTGAATTAGGAGAAACCCTTGGGGAGGTGCCAGCCAAGGAAGCCGAGAAGGAGATGGTAGGGGGCGATTTTGTCAGGGTAAGGGTGAAAATAGATGTCTCAAAACCACTAAGCCGAGGTCGAAGAATCGTTCTGGATGAAGACACTGAGGCCTGGGTATCCTTCAAATATGAGAAGCTCACCAACTTTTGTTACTGGTGTGGCATGGTGTCCCACGATGAGAAAGAGTGCGAGAAGTGGCTTGCTGGGAAAGGTTCAAACTCTCATGAAAAGCAAGAATATGGAGCATGGCTGCGGGCTGCCCCTTACAATCCGAGGAAATCTCCATACACGACTGTACCAGGTCTGGGCGATGGGCTTGGAGGCTCTACATCGCAGTCATTTGCAAACAGGGCTAGTGAGACAGAGGAACCATCACCGGCGACAGAACAGAGCGGACATGCACCGATACAACCTAGTAACGGCCATGTTAACGTTGACCTCCATCAAGTCTCCCATATGGATATCGCGGATTTCACGGAGGATCTGGTGCAGATTTCACGTTCGAAATTACCTCCAATTACTCCGGTAATAAATTCCATTCAAGACTCCACTCCCTCCCATATCCGTTCACAAGATCTTGAAAAACAAATAAAAGATATTGATTTGGCTTTAAAGAAATTTGACTCCCACACACCTCCCATAATTACTAAGCCAACTGTCACACTCTCACATGATGATCACGCTGGAGATAAAACAGGGGATATTATAGAGATTCAAGGAGATGCAGAAAAAGGTAATTCCCCTCACGTGCTCACCCATAATGCCTCACATGATACCCATGCACTTCGCACGTGGAAGAGAATAGCAAGAAATAACATGCAACCAGAGACGTCAGTTAACTACTCTGTTTCACACAAACGAAACAGAGAGTCTGATGAGTGTGCCCATCCTGAGTTACCTACAAAAAAATTATTGGTTTCGAAGGATGATTCAGAAAATTTATTGGTGGAGGCTGCTGCGTAGCCCCGCCAAGAGCCATGAGCATCATTGTTTGGAACTGCCGTGGGCTTGGGAACCCACGGGCAGGTAAAGAGCTTGAAGTAGTGATTCAAGCAAAAGATCCCTCTGTTGTGTTTATAGCCGAAACGTGGGCGGATGAAGCAAGGCTACAAGAGATCAAACGTAATATTGATTTTGATAACTTATTTTTTGTTGAGAGAAATAACAGGGGTGGAGGTCTAGCACTATTTTGGCGAGACTCTGTTGACCTGAGCGTTGATTCCTCTTCACCAAACCATATAGACTCTATTATAAATAAGGGGAAGGAAGAAGTATGGAGGTTCACAGGATTTTACGGTGAGCCAATGACACATAAAAGAATGGATTCATGGGAGAAGCTTCGGCACTTACATAACAAATTTAATCTCCCTTGGCTGTGCGTCGGGGATTTTAATGAGATCATTCAAAGCTCTGAAAAATTGGGAGGTAGTAGTAGAGGCCAAACACAGATGCAATTATTCCGGGACGTAGTGGATGAGTGCGGATTTATCGACCTTGGTTTCTCAGGTCCCTGGTACACTTGGCAGAAACACTTCTCTACAGGCCACTAGATCTAGGAGAGACTTGAAATTTGCAGGTACAAAAGTCCACCATCTCAAGGCAGACACCTCAGATCACAGCCCACTATGGATTGATATGGAGGGCCTAAATTTCCAGTCTATATCCAAACCTTTCCGTTTCGAAGAGGCATGGCTTTCTGACCACACATGCTCGGAGGTTGTGGAAGCAGTCTGGGAATCAAGGGAAGTGGACGACCCTGCAGCTAAAGTCCCTCGAAAAATTGACAAGTGTGGCCGAGAATTAAAGAGATGGGAAAGAGACCATTTTGGAAATATCAGGAAAACATTGAAGGAGAAAAGGAAGGAGTTGGCTGAAGCAGAAGAAGAGGCTTTACGCACTAGGCAGAATTTTCGAATCCAGGAACTAAGAAAGGAGATTACAGTCTTGGTGGACAAAGAGAATAGGCTTTGGTTTCAAAGGTCCAAGGTACTTTGGGCAAAACAGGGAGACCGAAATTCAAAATATTTTCACAGCCGGGCCACTCAACGACGGCGTAAAAATACCATCCAGAAGCTTCGATCATCAAATGGACAATGGCAGTCTAGTAATGCGGAGGTAGCAGAGATTCTTATAAGCTATTTCCAGGAGCTGTACACTTCGGCCAACTAGACCCTGAGTGATGCAGCTACCGTGTCCATTGAAAAGGTTATCAGCTCAAATATGAATAATCAGCTGGAACAGGAATTTACTGCATGGGAGGTTCAGAAAGCAATAAAAGAAATGGCCTCGCTCAAAGCCCCTGGTCCAGACGGAATGCCTCCACTGTTCTACCAACATTATTGGAACACAATTGGTAACGATGTCACACAATCTATTTTACATTTCCTTAATTCAGCATGTCTTCCTGAAAATCTCAATCACACTTTCATTACCCTCATCCCAAAAAAGAATTCTCCTGAATATGCTTCTGATTTTAGACCCATCAGCCTTTGCAATGTTTTGTATAAAATATTTTCAAAGGTCCTGGCCAATAGAATAAAAAAAATTCTTCCAAATATCATTTCGGAACATCAAAGTGCCTTTACCAAGAGTAGATTAATTTCTGACAATATTCTAGTTGCTTTTGAATCTCTCCATAGTATGCAGAAACATGTGGGAAAGGAAGATTACATGGCCATCAAATTGGATATGAGCAAAGCATATGACAGGGTAGAATGGTCATATTTGGAATCAGTCATGAGACGGGTGGGCTTTACTGAAAGATGGATTACTCTCTTGATGCTATGTGTTAAGACGGTCTCTTATTCTATTTTGGTGAATGGAGAGCCAAAAGGGATGATTTACCCTACACGAGGCATCCGCCAAGGAGACCCTTTGTCACCATTCCTTTTTCTACTTTGCACAGAAGGATTAAATGGTCTCATCAATAAGGCAGCGGGTAAAGGTGATATTAAGGGCTATGCCCTATGCAGAAAGAGCCCCAGACTAACTCATCTCCTTTTTGCAGATGATAGTCTTTTATTTTGCAGGGCTACAGTCCAAGAGTGCCAACAAGTTTTGAATATTCTTGAGACTTATGGCAGGTGTTCGGGTCAACAAATTAATAAAGCAAAAACTACCATTTTTTTCAGCAAATCTACTCCTGAAGAGGTCAAACACCACATCAAATCTGCCTTAGATGTTTCGGTGATCTTATAATATGAGAAGTATTTGGGGTTACCATCTTTGGTGGGGAAAAATAAAAAGGCCAGTTTCAATTACATTAAGGAGAGAGTTTGGAAAAAAATTCAAGGGTGGAAGGAGAAACTTTTGTCTCAAGCAGGTAGAGAAATACTCATCAAGGCCGTAGTACAAGCAATCCCAACTTACACAATGAGTTGCTTTAAACTCCCATTGGGCCTATGTGGAGACATTGAAAGTATTATAAGGAAGTTCTGGTGGGGTCAAAAAGGAGACCGAAGGAAGATACATTGGGTTAAATGGGACACACTTTGTAAACCCAAAGCGGAAGGAAGCATGGGATTTAAAGACTTGGCAAATTTCAACGATGCTCTCTTAGCCAAACAAGCATGGCGATTACTTCAACAAAAAAATTCTCTATTCTATAAGGTTTTTAAGGAGAGGTTTTTCCCACATTGTTCTATCTTAGAAGCTCCTTATTCAAGCTCGAGATCATACGCATGGCACAGCATATTGAAAGGACGAGACTTATTGTTGAAGGGTGTACGGTGGAGAGTGGGAAGTGGTGATGCCATAAGTGTGTGGAATGATGCATGGTTGCCATCCACAGCCCATCCGAGAATTGAAGCCCAATTGGTACCAGGCTTTGAAGATATGAAAGTTTCGGCCCTCATTGATCCAGCCACGAAGAAGTGGGATGTCAACATGCTGGATGGACTCTTTACTCCCCATGACGTGGAGTTGATCTCAAGCATTCCCTTGTGTCCCAATGCAGTGGAAGATGTGGTGGTCTGGCCCTTTACTCCATCAGGTACCTACACGATGAGGTCTGGAACAAGATTTCTTACCTCTGCCCAAACTCCAGAGCAACCTTCTGTGACTGCCCAGCCTGAAAATGAAGTGTGGAAATTGATTTGGAGCTTTAATGTACAAAGCAAAGTCAGAAACTTCCTTTGGAGGTCTTGCCACAATTCTATTCCGGTGAAGCAAAACCTGAAAAGACGGCATATTCTACATGACGACGTATGCGATCTGTGTAAGTGTGAGTCTGAATCAGTCATCCATGCTCTCTGGGAATGCTCACAGCTCACACAGGTGTGGGAATCAGTCCCGACCTTTTTGTTTCGGCAGACACGAGCTTTTTCCTCCATCAAAGAAGTGCTCATGTATGCTCACCAAGAACAGAAGAATACGGAGCTGCTGGCATCAATCATGTGGTCACTGTAGCACCGTAGAAACAAAGTACGAACATCCCATACGAAGTATCCGCTATCGCTGGTCGTTCCAACAGAGTCACAAGCATTGGCTGACTTCCAACGGGTAAATTCCTCTGTTTCTCTACAGCTCAGAAGCTTTAGCCAACCCCAGAATCAATGGTCTCCACCGGCAGAGGGTGAAATAAAAGTAAATTTCGATGGCGCACAGTTTAGAGATATGGGCAAAACAGGCTTGGGAGTCGTCATTCGAGATAGCAGAGGACAAGCATTGGCTTCTTTGTCTGAACAAGCAAGTCTACCGTTCTCTCCAGAAATTGTCGAAGCTATGGCAGCAGCTAGAGCTATTTCCTTTGCACAGGGACTTGGTTTCACCTCCTTTGTACTAGAGGGTGATTCTATAAATATCATAAAGGCACTTCAGTCTGATGATGAATCCCTTTCTCCATATGGGCATATACTCAGCTCGGCAAAAGCAATGGTCGTAGCAGGCAGCAGCATCACGTACTCGCATGTGGGTCGAAGTGGCAATAATGTAGCGCACAATCTAGCTAAACATGCTAGACATGTTAGAGGTTGTTCGGTGTGGACGGAGGATGTTCCTCCACACCTTTCTCATGTATTTTTTGCCGATCATGGCTGATTTACTTAATAAAGGTTCAAAGTCTTGTTTCTCAAAAAAAAAAAAAAAAGATTATGAAAAATATGATAAAACTATTTAAAAAAAAAAAAAAAAAACTCTTTGTAAAGTCTAGGGACTAAAATAGTATTTTACCAAAAAATTTATTACGCACAATGCGCGAATCTATGACTAGTTAAAATAATAAGGAAGAGGCCCCTCATGCTTGTTGAGATTCTTTTCTAGTTTTTTCTAACCCAAAAAAAAAAAAAAAAAAATCCTTTGTAGTTTAGGTGGAGGAGATGGTTATCCCCCAATAAAATAAAAATTACAACGTGTTTTAGATGCATACATTTTTCCACCCACATAAAAATGGGCACCTTATACCACCTCCAATAGTGGGGAGGACTAGACTTTAGAGAGGCAGGTATTCTCTCAAAAAATGGCTCCTAAAGTCTAGCCCGGGGGCCCTCTCCCTATCTAAGATAGAGTCAACTAATTAACACTGAATAAGGGCCACAGTTGCAATATGTCTATTACGATTTTCTCGGTTGTCCAATAAGATTGTATACTTTTTTGGATAATCAGTCCAATAAGGTTATTGTCCACGAAAGTTATATGAAATTGGTTTTCTCCTCTTAACATTGCCTTGCCGCTAAAGGAACAGTTTATTTAGTATTTTGCTAAAATATGCTTAGAAGTTGATATCAAATTAACACTAAGAGCATCCACAGCAGGTGTGGCATAATTTATGTCATTTTGCCACACTAAAAACCTACTTTATTATTTTACCACATCATTTTATAACATCCCATTTATCAGATGTTTTATCATTCAATTCTATACATTAAAATAATATTTACTACACATTAAAATAATATATTTCCTCATCCCCATCATCACCATCAACAACAACCACCCACACTCGCAGATCAACCGCCACAGCCCACAACCACTGGCCACCCCCACAGATCAACCACCGACCACCAATATCAACCACTGCTACCACACACACACACACAAACTCAAACAAACACTACACAGCCACAAATCTCACACCCACAACCCAATCAACCTACCACCATCAACCAAAATCAGCCAACCAACAACCATCAAAACAACCAACCACCAAAAGAGAGAGAGAGAGAGAGAGAGATCGGCGAGATTGGAGAGCGATGAAGATGATGATGGCCCTTCTCGTCTTGGACGTCGGCGATGACGATGGCTCGTGCGCTATGAGCGGCGAACTCGCGAGGCTCAGCGATGACGATGGCTCGTGCACCATGAACGGCGAACTCGCGAGGCTCAACGATCGCTCGCAAGGCTTGGCGAACTCGCGAGGCTTGCGCCTCCGGTGATAATGGCCACCGTCAAACTAATCTTAAATTAAAGAGAAAAGAGAGAACGGAGGGAATCAGTGGCTGAGAAGAGAGGGAATCGGTGAGAGAGAAGAGAAAAGAATAAAGTAAAGAGAGAAGAGAGAGAAAAGAGAATTGAAAGTTCAAAAACGTGTACAAAACACTTTTGAACGTTTAGACCCCCAAAAATTAACTTAACCAACACAAGCAATATGTCAAACAACTAGTGTGCGGAAACTTAACACATGCTATAATATGAAATTTGTTATAAACTATCTAAGCCATAACAAAATAAAACCACAGCAGATAATGTAAAGGCAGAGATAGAGAGGAAGGAAGATGCAAACACACAGACAACACGCGATGTGTTATCGAAGAGGAAACCGAAGTCCTCGGCGAAAAACCTCTCCGCCGCCCTCCAAGCGGTAATCAATCCACTAGAAAATACAGTTGGGATACAAGGACAGTAATAGACCCTCCAAGCCTAATCTACCCAGTGCACCTAAGCCCTCCAAGCTTCTTGCTCCAACGAGGTTGCGCCGAACCTTTTTCTTTTCTAGCTTCCCGGATTCCGCTACTACACCGTAGCATCAACCAATGAAGATTGGCTCCTTCCTAACTGCTTCCCAGAACTCCAAACGACTGTCTCACAGAGATGATAATGGTGAGAACCAGGTTTGGTATAATGCCTCTCAAGGATTTGACAATGGAGAGGAAGAGAGTAAGGGAATTTGAAGAGACTCTAAGTTATAGATTGTGGGTGAAACAATCTGATTTTTCTTTAGGGTTTCTCTCTCAAAATTCTCTCTGGAAGCTCTCTTTCAATCGTGGGTTAAAGGGGTATTTATACTGGAGTGGAGAGGAATGTGAAACGTCAGGTTTTGGCAAAACAGGGGTGGCTCGCAGCTTGACCTCGCGGCTTGACCAAGTCGCGAGATCCAGTCGCGAGTTAACCGTATGGCCAGTTGTCCTGTTTTGTCCTGTAGTGCTCCAGCTAGCATGACTGTTCATCTTCCAGCATGCTTGGCACGTGTGCAGCTTCTGGCGGCTTGCAGCCGCGAGTCCACCCGCGAGTCCCAGCCGCGACTCTCTGTTTTCTTGCACACTCTTGAGCAATCTTCACTCTATCTCACTCACTACCCTTACAACAAACCCACCTAAATACAGGGTTACTAAATGCTGAATTACAAGTAAATTTGGCACGAAATAAAGCCAATTAGATGGTTGAATAAATTCAACCTTACAATCTCCCCCTTTGGCTATTCCGTGACAAAACCCTAAAACAGACTCTAGACTTAACATGTGAGTTGGGAACAGTTGAACAAAACTCACTCACACCTAACTCTAGAAGCTGTGAAGCACTTGAATCATATGAACACAATACTCCTGAAACACAACAATACACCATGATCATTGTAAGCAGAAAATTATAAATGCATATGAAACAGGCAATATGTGATCAAGCCAAGATGGAGTTAATAAACAAACCATGGCTTGATCAACCAAGTGAACACCACAAGGTAGTGATCACAGTGCTCATTCACACTTGGAATGAACACAAGGACATACAAGTTAACAAGCACAAGGCAAGACACTGGTATGCTCAACACTCAACCAATGCATAGCACACAAGGCATATGCATCTAGGAACAATCCTACAAGGGCACAAGAGTGACAGTACATAAACCAAAATGCAGAACATTTAGATTAAAGTACTGATTTTAACATAGCATAAAGGTTGCACTTAAGCAAGGTACATACCATAAAGCCTACAAACTATGCATAAAACATTAACCCTAAAAGCTTACAAAAGCACATGGGTACAAACCAATAACTTCCTGAAAAACATCATCAACATATATTAAAGTTTAAACCAAGAGTATAAGTTTAGAGTTAGGAACAGCTATACACCAAAACACAGTGTATCAAAACCATAGAAACACTAAAATACCCAAATCATAAACATATATAAACACATTACTCCCCCTCAACTAATTACTCCCCCTTAAGAGCTGCTTTTCTGCTTCTCAATCATCAATGAACTTCTCCCCCTTTTTGACAGGAATGGCCAAAGGGTCACTGGTCATGCTGAGTTGTGAAGCTGTCAAGTTTGGCAGCCAAGACATCAATCTGGTCTTGCATGGCTCTCATCCTGTCAGAGTGCTCAGTTTGGACTGCCCTGATCCCATCAAGCCTTTCCAGAATGATCTGGAAAGCATCTGGAGGTGTGTCTGCAGAAGTTGAAGCTCTGTGTCTTTTGCCACTCCTCCTAGGTGTTGAGGTTGATGCAAGCCCTGCTGCCTCTGCTTCAGTCTCCATTGGGACAGCCTCTCCTTCATCACCTTCATCTTCTTCTCCTGGAAGCCTAACACTTATCCTTTTGCAGGTAAGCTTGTTGATTGCAGAGGGTGTGGACATGGGACTGATGTCTTGAGGGATTGGAACACCCTTACTTCTAAAAATCCTCATTAGCAAACTGGGAAAGATCAATTTAGGCCTAGAGGTTGTTCTAGTCTCATCCACAATGGTGTCATAAATGTGGGAACTTATGTCTATGAAGTTCTTTTCTTTGAGATCCATCAGAAAGACTGCTCTAGCACAATTGATTGTAGTCAATTTCTTAATGGGATAGAGATTAAACATCATAATTTTTGTAAGGCACCTCATGTCCACTGGAAAGGCAGTGGTATTCAAACATTTCCCTTCTCTCTGCCCACCTATCTTTTGTTGAACTGTTTCAATAGAAACACTCCTATCCTTGTAATTGATAAATTCTTCATCATCTAATCCTTCAAGCCCTAATGCATCATCTATGACATGAGCATCCAAGACAAATTCTTTACCCCTCACCCAGCAACTCAATTCATTATCCTTTATCACAGCATTTGAGTAAAATTCCCTAATTAAGGGTTCACACACAACAGGGAAACCACCCAGAAGCTTTTCCCATCCTCTTCCTTCAAAACAGCTAGGAATAAATGTTTGCCTTAAGTCCTCCAAATCTACAAATCTCTCTTGAATGATTCCTGCATTCAAGAAGTTATCCTTGTATCTCTCAAAGTGGTGAACTGACCTAAACAGTTTAGAATCCATCTTTAATCTTTTGTCAGCCTTCTTTGCAGTAGATTTCTTCTTCTGAGGTGAGGGAGCCATCTGTGAACAATCAGAAAAGGCCACAACAACATAGAGCAATATATGTGCATAACCAGTCAGTACCATGTAATTAACAAAGAGATATCAACCATACAAATGAACTTTAAAAACTTAAACAACAAGCTACTTAGTTCAAACACATGGATAAATCAAGCCTAGGATAGGAAACACATGAACAACATGGTGAAACTATCCTAAAGGCAGATAAATGACATTGAGACAGATAATGGAAAAATGATGTGACACACAAACAGTATTTTGAGCTTAACAGAAGCTCCCAACAGATTAACACAATAAAACATGCAAATTTAGCACAGTAAAAACTCACAACCTCAAAAAGAACCAATAAAATCAACTCAACAGCTCAAAGTTCAGATTAAAATAAAAGAAACATCTAGCTAAGCACAAGATGAAGAGCAATAAAAATATGACAATCATCAACACAAATTATAGTAACAGCTGCCACAAACTAAGCATGAACAAGGAGCAGAGACCGAAACATAAACCCATCTCAAAAACACAATCATAAACGAAAAATCAAAGGGTAAAAGCACAAAATCAAGTAGAAAAGAGTGTAAAACAGAAAACCCATACCTGTAACTTGACGATTTTGAGCTACAAGATTGCAACAATAGAGATTGGAAATGGGAGCACGGAGTGTTTGGGAGGGAGAGAGTTTAGAGAGAAGATGAACAGTCACAAAAGTTCGAGGGAAAACTGAAAAAAAATTTAAAATTGCTCCTGTTTCTGCAAAACACGCGATTTTCGCGACTTGATTAAGTCGCCACACAGTCGCCAGCTCAAGCCGCCAAAGCACACAAGAACAAAATTTTGAAAAATTTTTCTAAGTGTTTTTCGCGACTGGAAGGTCTACCCGCGAGTGAGTCGCGAGCTGAGCCGCGAAAATCTCTGAGTGAACCTCGCGACTGGACCTTCCACTCGCGAACAAGTCGCCAAAAATGACCAGCGAAGATGCGACTGAGGCTCGCGACTTGACATACCCGCGACTAAGTCGCCAAAACAGGGCAAAACTGTATTTTTGAAATTTTCAGAATTTTCAAACAAAATACTTTCCAAAAACACCTAAAACACTCAAAAATCTTTTTGTGCTTGAATTAACAAAGATTGAGCATGTGAAAACATATTTTATCAAGTACAATCACACAAATGAATATGGCATTTATTGAACATAAACTTGTGTGTTGTGTGTGGATACCAACAATGAGATAGTCCTTCGTCTAATGTGAAGCTTCAATTATCAATTCAACCAAGGCATACACAATTAGCACTAGATCATGTGACCAATCTCAATTATAGAAATATGAATATATGACCTCCCACACATCTTGATAACATAACTTGGAGCCTTTTATTTGACTCCACTTTCAATCATAACAACTGATCTTTTTTTTTGATCTTTTGAGGCAATCATCTCTCATTGTGAGAGGGATATATAACATTTCTCTTTGAAGAACAGGCCTTTGGCCTTTTTGAATGAACATTCACTTTTAATATAAGGTCGCTTACCCTTTTTCCTAGTCAAATACTAGAATGTGCGACAAGCTTTTGCAGCTCAATATCTCTTTTCATTTGGAGATTTACATTTGGTGAGCTCTTTTTAGCAAAATAAAAAAATAAAAAGTGGGAAGATATATAGACACAAGTCTATGCATGTCTCAAGATCAACATAACCATTCACTAATCATTCATGACAAGTTTGAAGATCTATTTACAACAATCACATAGATTTCAAGATTTTTCCCACAGAGATATAGGTGCATGAAAACAAGCAATGCTCGAAAATGCACAAAGCCATTAGCACAAAGGTACAAGGCAAAACAAGTTTTGAGACAAAACTCAACAAAGTCAATCAAGCTTTTTGATTTTCTAATTTTTATGTGATTTTTGGATTTTTGACACAAGAAACAAAAAGAATGATAAAACAAAATTAAGAAATATTCACAAGAGGATAAGCAAACAACCAAAATCAAAAACAACAAGCATACCAAACAAACATAGTCACAAAGCATAGGAAGTATTAATGCATGGACATGTTGTAATGCTTATGCATGAGTACTCTTATTCACCCGCACGTCACTTGCGTTTGGGGTGATTTCCTTATAGGATTGGGTACGGGAGTTAGGGCTTTCAAACCTTCGTGAGAAGCTTTCCAAGCAGTTGGTGAATGCACCAATCATCTTCATCACGTTCATCATTCCGAGATCTCCATTTTGACCTCTAGATTGATCACCTGCCCAAATTCTTCTATCATTTCTGGGTCCTCCTGACCTTTGAGGAGTTGCACTGTTCTTTGCTCTCAGTTTTTGGCAATTTGGTCGAGTGTGCCCTTGAAGTCCGCAATAATGGCACACATACGTTCCTCTAGGACCTCTTTGTGGTCGTGGACGTGACTTGGCACGAGATTCAGACCTGCCCACAGACTGATTACGATGATTCAGCATCCGTTGGTCCACCACATTCTTCTTCTCCTCCACCTCGAGCTTCACACCAGTAAGGTCAGCTACAACTGGATCTTTGGCCTTTACAAACTTCACTTCTTTAGTGACATTTCCAGATGAACTACTTCCTCCGGTATATCCCAGTCCGGATTTGTCTGAAAAGCTCTTTTGAGAAGATATAACATCATCTAGCTTCTTGGTGGTGACCCTCTCTATTTTAGCATTTGCTTGCACAACCTCATTCTCAAGGAATCTCACTTTAGTGTAAGCTTCGGACAACTCACCATTCAGTGTTTCTATCTCACATTTGGCCTCCCTATATCGAATTAGGAGACTTTTGTAGTCCTCCTCAGCCTTCTTCATTTTTCTCACAGCAGCCTTGGCCACCCTTGTGTATTCACCCGACTTCTCCAAGAGTGAGTTATAATTCTCTTGAAGATTTGCTGTGCTTTCTTCTTCTTCAGCTTCTGATTCTTCAACAATTCCTAGTGATTCATCATCACTATGTTCTCCAAGGTCTCGTACAAGCAAATTCAACTCATCCGACGACTCAACATAAGCAATAGTCATAAAAGCTGAATAGTTCCCCTCTCCATCACAGCTCTCTTCAGACTCTGAGTCAGACGAGTCTGAGTCACTCAAGGTCGTGGCATACACTTTGCCTTTCGATTTCAAATAATTCAGACATTCCTTCTTAAAGTGTCCATGCCCGTTACATTCAAAACAAGTGACACCTTGTGTGGATTGTGATTCTTTTCCATCTTTCTTTTTGAAATCCCTCTTCTCCCTTCCAGAATTTTGGAATTTTCTTTTATCATCAAATTTGCCATTATTTTTGAATTTCAAAAACTTTCTGAAATTTTTGACAAGGTAGGCTACATCTTTGTCAACCACATCTTCTCCCGATGAGTCTTGATCTTCCACCTTCTCATTAATGGTCTTTAGAGCAAGGGATTTACTCTTCCGTTGATTGGGCAGCGACATCTCATAAGTCTGCAGAGAACCAACCAGCTCCTGTACTTTGATGTCGTCAAGATCCTTACTCTCTTCAATGGCTGTCACTTTAGCACGAAAACTTTCCGGCAATGAACGAAGGATCTTCCTTACAATCTTTGAGTCCTCCGTTTTCTCCCCCAAGTTAAACTTACTGACAACCACCTCATTTAGTTTCCCATAGAAAGAGTCAAAAGACTCATCCTCACTCATTTTAAGCTCCTCAAACCGAGTGGTCAGCATTTGTAACTTGGTGTCTTTCACTTTCTTCGTGCCTTCATAAGTGGTTTCCAGAATCTCCCATGCTTCTTTGGCAATGGTAATGTGAGAAATCCTGTGAAATTCATCTGGAGACACACCACAGAAAATAGCATTGAGTGCTTTACTGTTAGCATTAGATGCAGCAAGTGCTGCCTTATCCCATGTGGATTTGGCTGCCTCAGGTTTGGTCCAACCAATCTCAACAGCATCCCACACGGATTCATCAATAGAGCATAGAAAAGCTCTCATACGAACCTTCCAAAAAGCATAATTACTACCATCAAAATATGGAGGTGCATTTAGGGATTGAGACCTATCCATCTCAAAAGGGAGTCAAGGATCACACAATGGTAATGAAACCAACAACAGTGTACCCGCTCTGATACCAATTGAAAGTTCAAAAACGTGTACAAAACACTTTTGAACGTTTAGACCCCCAAAAATTAACTTAACCAACACAAGCAATATGTCAAACAACTAGTGTGCGGAAACTTAACACATGCTATAATATGAAATTGGTTATAAACTATCTAAGCCATAACAAAATAAAACCACAGCAGATAATGTAAAGGCAGAGATAGAGAGGAAGGAAGATGCAAACACATAGACAACACGCGATGTGTTATCAAAGAGGAAACCGAAGTCCTCGGCAAAAAACCTCTCCGCCGCCCTCCAAGCGGTAATCAATCCACTAGAAAATACAGTTGGGATACAAGGACAGCAATAGACCCTCCAAGCCTAATCTACCCAGTGCACCTAAGCCCTCTAAGCTTCTTGCTCCAACGAGGTTGCGCCGAACCTTTTTCTTTTCTAGCTTCCCGGATTCCGCTACTACACCGTAGCATCAACCAATGAAGATTGGCTCCTTCCTAACTGCTTCCCAGAACTCCAAACGACTGTCTCACAGAGATGATAATGGTGAGAACCAGGTTTGGTATAATGCCTCTCAAGGATTTGACAATGGAGAGGAAGAGAGTAAGGGAATTTGAAGAGACTCTAAGTTATAGATTGTGGGTGAAACAATCTGATTTTTCTTTAGGGTTTCTCTCTCAAAATTCTCTCTGGAAGCTCTCTTTCAATCGTGGGTTAAAGGGGTATTTATACTGGAGTGGAGAGGAATGTGAAACGTCAGGTTTTGGCAAAACAGGGGTGGCTCGCGGCTTGACCTCGCGGCTTGACCAAGTTGCGAGATCCAATCGCGAGTTAACCGTATGGCCAGTTGTCCTGTTTTGTCCTGTAGTGCTCCAGCTAGCATGACTGTTCATCTTCCAGCATGCTTGGCACGTGTGCAGCTTCTGGCAGCTTGCAGCCGCGAGTCCACCCGCGAGTCCCAGCCGCGACTCTCTGTTTTCTTGCACACTCTTGAGCAATCTTCACTCTATCTCACTCACTACCCTTACAACAAACCCACCTAAATACAGGGTTACTAAATGCTGAATTACAAGCAAATTTGGCACGGAATAAAGCCAATTGGATGGTTGAATAAATTCAACCTTACAAGAATAAAAAAGGATTAAAACTTATACCATCTGATTCCATACCGATGCAAATTCGCAACGGTACTGTAGCTGTGTGGTATAATTTTTGGGATTTGGCACATCTGATAAAGCTCTATTTTTGTGTTTGGTGTGGCAAATGTGCCAAATATGTGCCAAATATTTGGCATTTGGCACATTTGCCACACCTGCTATGGATGCTCCAAGACTGCTTCTTTAGCTTAAATTGAAATTTTTTTATTGAAAATACTATAAATATAATTAAAAAGTAAGCTGAAATAGTATAATAAGATTTATAATAGTACTAAAAAGTACAATAAAATCAATAAATAATAACAAAAATAAATTAAAAAATAAAAGAAGCTTCGAAAAAACTATTCTCGACGTTGAAAAGCACCAATTATATACCGTATATTTTATGTATTTATTTTGTCTTTATCCCTAGCCAGCGCTTCCGACTTTTTATCCTAAAAAGTCACAATTTCTTTTTTTCAAAAAAATGCCTTTTATATTTTCTTGGAATTATTTTAGATTAAAAAAAAAATTGACAAACCACTAACGTAGCCACTTCATACATTAAAAAAATTCAAGGCTTATTATTACTTCTTTTAATATATTATGACTATCTTAATTGATTGAGACCAAACTAGAGAAATATCTTTCATATTTCCTTGAAAATCCAAAAAAAAAAAAAAAAACCCTTTGACATACTACTAACGTTAACGTAACTTTATCTATAACTATCTAAGTCATCAATGATAACCATAAAATTTACAACTAGTAAGGGAACATATAAAGAAATAAAGAATAAATGAAAGAAGAAAAAATGAAATGAAATCAAACCTCAATTAATAACCGTTATTTGGAAAATAAAAAGGTGGTCAAGAGGAGTAAGAAATAAAATAGAGATGACTATACACAGAGGACATTGAAAACTTTATAGTGCAATAAAATCAACAATTATATTCACTCAATTAAATAAATAATCAACAATTAAATATAATAATACAAAATTTAAACTTAAAACTAATCAAACTCTAACTAGGAAAATTATATTTCCTATCAGAACTAAAAATGAGATGTTCTTCAGTAATTTAGAAATTATATTAAAAATAAAGTTGAAAAATTTTATAATCTCATTTTTTGACATTTCATTTAACCTTACTTATATATATATATATATATATATATAAGTACAATATCTTAGGTGTTGTTTCTTAGGTTCCTCTCTTAAGATTTAGCCATGTGGCTATTTAACTAAAAAATACACTTCCATTTCATGAGAAAAAATCCACATGGCAAAATCTTAAAAAGAAAACCTAAGGAATAACATTTAAGTACTATACCTAAGTCTTATTTTATATATATAATCATAATCTTCATACACCATGACTTAAAAAAAATCTAATGAACAGTTATACCTTGTATTTAATGTCTATGTTATGCAAATCATCAATCAATAAATATATGATAATGGTAAAAAAAATGTTATAGGCAAGACAAGATTATGAAAAATATGATAAAACTATTTAAAAAAAAAAAAAAAAACTCTTTGTAAAGTCTAGGGACTAAAATAGTATTTTACCAAAAAATTTATTACGCACAATGCGCGAATCTGCAACTAGTTAAAATAATAAGGAAGAGGCCCCTTATGCTTGTTGAGATTCTTTTTTAGTTTTTTCTAACCAAAAAAAATCCTTTGTAGTTTAGGTGGAGGAGATGGTTATCCCCCAATAAAAGAAAAATTACAATGTGTTTCAAATGCATACATTTTTCCACCCACATAAAAATGGGCACCTTATACCACCTCCAATAGTGGGGGGACTAGACTTTAGAGAGGCAGGTATTCTCTCAAAAAATGGCTCCTAAAGTCTAGCTCGGGGGCCCTCTCCCTATCTAAGATAGAGTCAACTGATTGACACTAAATAGGGGCCACGGTTGCAATATGTCTATTACGATTTTCTCGGTTGTCCAATAAGATTGTATACTTTTTTGGATAATCAGTCCAATAAGGTTATTGTCCACGAAAGCTATATGAAATTGGTTTTCTCCTCTTAACATTGACCTTGCCGCTAAAGGAACAGTTTATTTAGTATTTTGCTAAAATATGCTTAGAAGTTGATATCAAATTAACACCAAGAGCATCCACAATAGGTGTGGCATAATTTATGCCATTTTGCCACACTAAAGACCTACTTTATTATTTTACCACATCATTTTACAACATCCCATTTATCAGATGTTTTATCATTCAATTCTATACATTAAAATAATATTTACTGCACATTAAAATAATATATTTCCTCATCCCTATCATCACCATCAACAACAACCACCCACACCCGCAGATCAACCGCCACAGCCCACAACCACCGGCCACCCCCACAGATCAACCACCGACCACCAATATCAACCACTGCTACCACACACATACACACACACACACAAAAACTCAAGCAAACACTACACAGCCACAAATCTCACACCCACAACCCAAACAACCTACCACCATCAACCAAAATCAACTAACCAACAACCATCAAAACAACCAACCACCAAAAGAGAGAGAGAGAGAGAGAGAGAGAGAGAGAGAGAGAGATCAGTGAGATTGGAGAGCGATGAAGATGACGATGGCCTTTCTCGTCTTGGACGTTAGCGATGACGATGGCTCGTGCGCTGTGAGCGGCGAACTCGCGAGGCTCAGCGATGACGATGTCTCATGCACCATGAGGGCGAACTCGCGATGCTCAACGATCGCTCACGAGGCTTGGTGAACTCACGAGGCTTGCGCCTTTGGTAATAATGGCCACCGTCAAACTAATCTTAAATTAAAGAGAAAAGAGAGAACAGAGGGAATCGGTGGCTGAGAAGAGAGGTGAGAGAGAAGAGAAAAGAATAAAGTAAAGAGAGAAGAGAGAGAAAAGAGAATAAAAAAGGATTAAAACTTATACCATCTGATTTCGTACCGATGCAAATTTGCAACGGTACTATAGCTGTGTGGTATAATTTTTGGGATTTGGCACATCTGATAAAGCTCTATTTTTGTGTTTGGTGTGGCAAATGTGCCAAATATTTGGCATTTGGCACATTTGCCACACATGTTGTGGATGCTCTAAGGTTACTGTCCACGAAAGTCACATGGAATTGGTTTTCTCCTCTTAACAGTGGCCTTGCCGCTAAAGGAACAGTTTATTTAATTTTTTTCTTAAGTGTGCTTATAAGTTCATACCAAATTAACACTAAGGTGGCGTTTGGGTATTGTTTCCTGCGTTTTTTTTTTTTCTTGGACGTGCATACTGTTTATTATCCATGAACAGTGATTTTAAGCTTATGAACAGTGCCAAACGCGCGAACAGTAACTTTTTTATTATTTTCAGTTTTCAGTTTTCAATTTTCAACAAAATAAGCGGTATCCAAACGGATCCTAACAGTGCTTCTTTAGCTTAAATTAAAATTTTTTTTATTAAATATACTATAAATACAATTAAAAATTAACTGAAATGGTACAGTAAAATCTACAAATAATACTAAAAAAAAATACAAGACCAATAAATAATACTAAAAATAAATTAAATAATAAAAAGTAAAAAGTAAAAGGTGCTTCGAACAAAAATTCTTGAGAGAGAGTTGAAAAGCACTAATTATATACCGTATATTTTATGTATTTATTTTGTCTTTTTTATCCGACAATACTGAAACTGGACTGTCGTGGGCCTGGGTGGCTTGTTGACACTTGACACCGACAATCCGAGAAAACATGAATTCGGCTATAAATAAGCACTAGCGAAATTAGTTATTTTAATTTTAAAGCACCAAAACATGAATCTGAGAAATATTTCTGAGGCATTTATCCATTTTACTGTCACGTATTTGGTCCCAGTTTTATCGTTATTTGATCCAAGACCTCGACGGCCAACACCACCTTCCGATGAAGTTGTGGACCTAGAAGCACCTGCATTTGCACGTGCTCATCCAGATAGGGTTGACGGACAAGCCCTTGGCGAACCAGCTTTGGACCCGGAAGCACAAGCCCAGCCACCTGTATTGGTAGCTGAGCACCGCAAAAAGGACTGGAACAATGCTATGGTTGCCTTTTGCTTGGCTTCGTCCATGGCTATTGCACTACAACCAGTTCAAGATCACTCTCAACTCCAATCATCGCTCCCCTTGCTCGCTCTACCACTTCTACTCGGCTTTACTTCTTTCTTCCTTAGCGTATTCATCGATCCCAAGTTTGTGGTAACAGTCCGAGTGCTCCAGAAATTTGGCCAACTCTTCACCGTCACAGTGTTTTTTATGGCAGTTTCCTTTCGATTTCCATTTTACTTCAAATGTACTAGCTGGGCTCTCTATTTCATTTCCTTCCTCGCCGTTTTCATCAGCAGTTGCTTTTAGCCTTTTGAAATTAGAAGAAAAGGCTTTTTGCTTTTAGCCTTCAAATGCAATTTACTTCAAATTGCATATTACATCTTAAAGTTTAAGGTTGTTTGAATCTTATATCTAAAATTTGAAAATCTAAATTTTACGCCAATAAAGTTTACATCCGTTAGCAAAACTAGCCTCTTTATTAGTGAACTCGCTTAAGTGGCAAAAAAATTTACATATCAGACTCCATCGTGTTACTTGACGGCCACATAGGCGAATTTATTATCAAAAGGACTATTTTTGCTAATGGATATGAACTTTAAAGTATAAAATTAAATTTTCAAATTTTAAAGTATAAAATCTAAATAACTTCAAACTTTAAGGATATAATTTGTAATTTACCCATACCTTATTGTTGAAAGAAAAGTGAAATACTAAAAGCTACTGGTTAGTGAAAGTACTAATATATTGTGCTCTAAAAATAGAAATGTAAAAAATTTGGTAATAGCAGGCTGGCAGCTATCTTCCAGGTGCAAACAATTCCTGTTACCACCCTCAGTCGAAGAAGTAGAGGCTTTGGCAGCTTGTCTTGATGCCCAGTTTGCTTTGGAAATCAGGTTAGACTCAGGATTTAAGTTGAGGAGCAAAATTTATATATAAGCCTGTGACACAGATATCCAGGTTATGGTTTTTAAAAATTGGACTGTACAAAGAACCAAAAAAAAAAAAAAAAGAGGTTCCTAGCTCTTTCAAAGACTAAATGAAGTGTGTGTTTGTTTACATCTAATAATGTGCAATTATTATATCACTGCGTTATTCATGTTTAAATTTACTATACAATAATACTTATTTTATAATTATGTCCACGTTTATATATATATATATATATATATATTGAAGGGGATAAAATATGACTTGATGGGCCTAATCTAATGGGCTTGACGGATCCGGTTTCATGGGCCGATAAGGAGCTAGCCCAACTCTCGCTAAGGCCCATCGCTAGTAGATACTGTAAAAACCCTGGATGAAGAGTACTTGCGGCCTACGCCTGAATCATCCTAAAATCCCAAAGAAAAATAGGAATCCGAGCGCAGAAGGGATTCCAAAAGGTACGCGCGCCGAAGGAAGATCTTCTCCACGAGGAAAGATCTTGCCTACCACGTTTGAGAATATTCAAGTATAGTCCTATAAGGAAAAGACTTCAACACCAAGGAAGGTAGGCCAACTTTATGTTATTATAAAAGCCCCAATACCCTCACAAATCAAGGTACGCATAATTTACCCTCTCTAGCACTCTAGAGTTGTGAGAATAGTTCCAACTTGACCTTCGGAGGGTATTTGGCCGGCATCACATCGGTGCTCTCTATGAGGTCTTTTCTTTTTTGTTGTACAAGCCTACTTTGAGCGTGCGAGTACTGTGTGACCTATTGGTGATTTTTTTGGCATCATCAGTTGGCGCCATCTGTGGGAAGCATTTCACGGATTATAAGTCATATTATCGCCTCCCGGACAAAAGCGTTGCATAGTGCTCACTCGCTCAATGGCGACCACTAACGACGTTCAAGAAGAAGAACCCCCCACGACTGCACTCGAGAAACAAGTTAAGACTCTCGCTGCAGTAGTGGAGTGCCTCACCAAACAAAATCGCGACCTGAAAGAGCAGCTGAACCAGAAAAATGTAGCGCCAAATAACGAAGGAGTGGATCAAGAAGGAACCAACGCTGAAAGGAGGAATCAGGAGGGACTACAGGCTAATAACGCCCCAAGTAGATCAGAGCGACAGAACATGAGCCTTCCCTCCCTTGCGGATATGGCTCTGCTACCTATTATTGCGGAGATGCAGGCAATGAAGGAGCAGATGGAAGTAATGATGAACACTCTCAAGATACGAATGTCCAGCGACCTTGACGACCTTGTTAACCGAACTGACTCGCCATTCACCGCTTCCATCAACTTCTTCCCTCTGCCAAGTAAGTTCCGCATGCCACATATGGATAGTTATGATGGAGTCAAGGACCCTCTAAACCACCTAGAGACCTTTAAGACCTTAATGCACCTTCAAGGAGTAGCAGATGCAATCATGTGTAGGGCCTTTCCTACAACTCTGAAAAGTGCGGCAAGAGTTTGGTTCAGCAGGTTGACACCCAACTCCATCAACACTTTCAAAGAGCTGAGCGCTCAATTTATTGCGCACTTCATCGAGGGACATAGATACAAGAAGTCTACGACTTGCTTGATGAGCATCAAACTGCGAGAGGAAGAGACATTGAGATCCTACATATCCCGCTTCAATAAGGAGGCACTCTCAATCGATAAAGTCGACTATAAGATACTTGTAGCAGTATTCACTAATGGGCTTAAGAAGGGGGAATTTTTGTTCTCCTTATACAAAAACGACTTGAAGACCATGTCAAAAGTGCTTTACAGGGCCACCAAGTATATGAACGCTGAAGATACGCTGCTGGCCCGAGAAGAAAAACCCAAGAAAAGAGAAAGGCAAGAAGACACACGGCACGACCAAGGCCAAAAGAAGGCAAGAACAGGAGACCGAAGGGACGAAAGACGCCCTAAGCCCCTAGGAGGAAGATTCACAAGCTTCACCCCATTAACTGCCCCGATAAACCAAGTCCTAATGCAAATCAAGGACGAAGGGGCTCTAACGTTCCCTGGGAAGCTAAAAGGTGATCTCAACAAGCGATCCAGGGATAAATATTGCCGCTTCCACCGTGACCATGGTCATGACACAGCCGATTGGTATGACCTAAAACAGCAGATCGAGGCCCTCATAAGTCAAGGAAAACTACAGAAGTTCATCAATAAGGAGAAAACAGATCCACCCCCACAAGAATAGCACCCCTGACGGGAGAATGAGCGACTGAGACCCCCCATAAGGGACATAAGGATGATAGTGGGAGGAACAGCCGCAGCCGGGTCTTCAAAAAAGGCTCGTAAAACCTACCTTAGAATGATACAAAATATTCAGCTGATGGAAACCGTGCCAAAGATAGCACGGAGAGAAGGCCCCATTATCAGATTCTTCAAAGAAGATGCGCGACGTCTTCACCACCCACATGACGATGCGCTCGTCGTCAGCATACTGGTAGGAGACTACAACATGCACCGGGTGTTGGTCGACAACAGCAGCTCAGCAGATATCCTATACCACCCTGCGTTCCAACAGATGAGGATCGACAAGGAACGATTAACTCCGACAAATGCCCTGCTCGTTGGTTTCGGAGGGAGTCGGGTATTCCCCCTAGGTGAGGTCACATTGTCTGTTGTGGTAGGTGATTACCCCCAGCAGATCATCAGGGACATAACATTCCTAGTGGTCGATTACTCATCTACTTACAAAGCTATCCTCAGACGACCCACGCTCAATTCATGGAAGGCTGTAACTTCAACCTACCACCTAATGATTAATTTCCCTACCGACTATGGAGTGGGAGAGCTGCGGGGAAGTCAGGTGGCTGCACGAGAATGTTATATAGCCATGATGGAAATGGAGGATCAGATCCAGGCCTTGAACATAGAAGAACATCGGATGGTGACAGAGCCGGTAAAGAAACTTGAAGAGATACCCATTGATAGTTTCGACCCTGACCGGACAACCAAAATTAAAACCCTCGCTAATCCCACAATCCGTCAAGAGCTTATAACTTTTCTCAGAAGCAATCGAGATGTATTCACCTGGAGCCATGAAGACATGCCAGGAATAGACCATTCGATCATGGTACACAGATTGAATGTATCGCCCTCCTTTCCACCCGTCCGACAGAAGAAGTGAGTGTTCGCCCCTGAAAAAGATCGGGCCATAGTGGAAGAAGTCCGCAAACTACAGGAAGCGAGCTTCATTAGGGAGGTTAATTACCCCGACTGGCTGGCAAACGTGGTGATGGTTAAGAAAGCTAGTGGCAAGTGGAGAATGTGCATGGATTTCACTAACCTGAACAAAGCCTGCCCCAAGGACGGCTATCCTCTCCCGCAGGTCGATGTTCTTGTGGACTCTACGGCTCAGCATCAGTTGTTAAGTTTCATGGACGCTTTCTCAAGCTACAACCAAATCCAAATGCTCGAAGATGATCAAGAGAAAACTTCTTTCGTAACCAGCCAAGGCCTTTTCTGTTATAAGGTGATACCATTCGGCCTAAAAAATGCAGACGCAACATATCAGAGGCTTATGAACAAGATGTTCGCGCAGCAAATTGGAAGAAATATCCAAGTCTATGTTGATGACATGCTAGTGAAAAGCTAAAGGGAGGAAGATCACTTGGAAGACCTTAGAGAAACATTCAACACCCTTCGCTCCTACAACATGAAGCTCAATCCGAGAAAGTGTGCCTTCGGAGTGACGGCGGGAAAATTCCTAGGGTTTATGGTATCTCAAAGGGGGATTGAGGCCAACCCGAACAAGATCCGAGCCATAATAGAGATGGCTCCCCCAAGAAATGTGAAGGAGGTACAAAGCCTCAACGGCAAAATAGCGGCATTGAACAGATTCGTGTCAAGAGCAACAGACAAGTGCTTACCGTTTTTCGCACATTGAAGAAATCTTTCGAGTGGACTCCCGAGTGTTAGCAAGCATTTGAGGAGTTAAAGGCCTATCTATCTTCCCCATCGCTGTTGAGTCCCTCGCAGTCAAGTGAAGAACTTTTCCTCTACCTGGCCATCTCCCCCGCTATCGTTAGCGCCGCCTTGATCAGAGAAAAGGATAGGGTGTAGAAGCCCGTATACTATGCCAGTCGGACACTTCGCAGAGCTAAAGAAAGATACCCGCCCATGGAAAAACTCGTTTTCGCATTAGTCACGGCAGCCTGTAAGCTTAAACCTTATTTTCAAGCCCACACGTTGATCGTCCAATAAACCTTTGAGACGGGCAATGAGCAATCCTTAAGCCGCTGGTCGATTGGTGCTATAGGCCATAGAGCTGAGCGAGTTTGACATCCAATATCGACCAAGAACCGCTATCAAGGGATAGATCGTCGCGGACTTTATAGCAGAATTTACGAGCGACGAGGGCAAGAGGGCAGATAAGGTTTCCAAGTGGAGTATACATACAAATGGATCATCCAACAGACAGGCCAGAGGGGTCGGCATCGTACTACTATCACCCGAAGGGGACACGGTTGAGTGTATGGTCCGTCTAGACTTCCCCACTACCAACAATGAGGCGGAATATGAAGCACTCGTGGCGGGGCTCGATCTTGCCAAAGCAGCAGGGGCCGAAAGCGTGATCATTTATTGTGACTCACATGTCGTTACTAATCAAGGGAATGGAGACTATGAATGCAAGAACAAGAGGATGTGGAGGTATCTTGATCAAGTAAGACAAAGAGTAAGCGACTTCAAAGCGAAAGTCGTCCAGATCCCCAAAGAGGAAAATGAGCAAGCAGATCGCCTTGCCAAGGCTGCTGCAGGAGAACATATGATTACCACTGGTAACGTACTCTCTTTAGTTCAATACTATCCATTAATAGATCTCGATGATGTACAGGAAATTGGCTCCGAGAACAACTGGACCACACCACTGGCTTCCTACTTAAAGAACGGTGTCCTGCCAGACGAGAAGGGAGCTGCAAGAAAGCTAAAGGTCCAGGAAGCAAGATTCATCTTGATCAAAGATGTCCTGTATAAAAGAGGTTTCTCCCGTCCATATCTAAGATGCTTAGGAACGGAGGAAGCGGACTACGCCATGAGAGAAATCCACGAGGGTATCTGCGGAAACCACTCAAGGGCATGGTCATTAGTACACAAGTTGATCCAAGCAGGATACTACTAGCCTACAATACTAAAGGATGCACAAGCTTATGTCAAGCCATGCGACAAGTGTCAGAGGTTCAGCAACTTCATCAAGCAACCATCTGAAGAGCTGACCCCGATGACGGCACCTTGGTCGTTCGCCCAATGGGGATTAGACATCATGGGCCCATTCCCAACAGCAGTCAGGCAGCTAAAATTTTTGGTAGTTGGCAAAGACTATTTCACTAAGTGGGTAGAAGCAGAGGCCTTAGCCACTATCACGGAGAAAAACATTCGAAGCTTTGTTTGGAGGAATTAGGGGTGTGCATGGGTCGGGTTGAGGGGATTTTTTGACCCAACCCACCATGGTGGGTAAAAAAAAATTCAACCCAACCCAACCCATCACATAAGTCCAACCCAACCCACGTGGGTCGGGTTGAACCCATGGCTTTGACAAAATTTTTTTATTATTATTATTAAATTGAGTAGAAAAGAAATATATTAATATATTAAAAAAAAAAAAACTAAAGATTAGTATCAATGTAACTCCTTAAAGGCAAACAACACTAATGACTAAACAGCAATAGTAATTTATTAGGATTTGTGTGAACTAATTGGCTTTTATATAGGATAGGAAGAACTGGCTATTTAAAAAAATTTATTAATTATATAATATATTTTATATATATATATATATTAAATTAGTAGTAGTAGGAGGAATTGAGGAAATGCTGCTCTATAGTTGGTTTTTTTTTTAATTATTAAATATAATATATATATATATATATATATAAGTGCCCTACAATTGATTTTAAAAAATTATTAAATATAAAATATATTTTAAATATATATTAAATATGGGTGAGTCGGGTTGGGTTTGGCGGGTTTGTAATTTTATGATCCAAACCCAACCCGACCCACCATAAAAAAAAATTTTGTAACCCAACCCAACCCACCAAGCCTTAAAAATCGACCCAACCCGGTGGGTCGGGTTGGGTTAGGTCGGGTTTAGCGGGTCGGTGGGTTTTGTGCACACCCCTAGGAGGAATATCATATGCAGATACGGGATACCTAGAGTACTGGTCTCTGACAATGGTAAACAATTCGACAACAGCACTTTCAGAGATTTCTATTCGGAGCTAGGAATCAAGAACCACTACTCATCACCCACGCATCCACAGGATAATGGGCAAGTCGAAGTCACGAACCGGTCCTTGCTCAAGAAAATCAAGACTCGGCTCGAGGTGGCAAAGGGTATTTGGCTGGACGAGTTACCAAGCATTCTATGGACATACTAGACTACAGCAAGAACACCCACTAGAGAAACACCATTTCGTCTAGCATACGGAAGTGAAGCTGTCATTCCTGCAGAAGTGGGCTCGCAAGCTATCGAGTGGAGAACTACGACAAAGATGAGAACGAGAAGGCCATGCGCCTTCAGCTAGACCTGGTGGACGAAGTCAGAGCGATAGCAAAGCAAAGATTGGCGCGTTATCAAAATCTCATGGTGAAACACTACAACTCCAGTGTCAGGCATAGAGACTTTCAGGTCGGTGATATAGTGCTACAGAAGGTAATGGGCACCACTAGAGATCCATCTCAGGGGAAGCTCGGCCCCAATTGGGAAGGACCTTACAGGATCCCATCGTAGCAGAGGAAGGGCACCTACTACCTGGAAACGCTAGATGGAAAAAAGCTGCAGCACCCATTGAACGTGGAACACCTGCGAAAGTACTACCGATAGAAGTAATATGGAGAACAGCAACGATCCCAATTGCCCAATTCATTTTAGTATTTGACTACAATTACTAGTTTTTCTTTTTGCTACAATCTTTTTTGTGCATTTTTAAGCCCAAGGGGGCAAGGACCTTTTTCAACAAACGCATTTTCTTTTAAGAGAAATATTTAGATGCAGTTTTCATTTTCCACATGGATTTTTATTATGAATAGGTTACACAAAGTCCACAATGTGGACGGATCATCCCAAGAGGATGACAATTTGAAGTCCAAAAATGGACGGATATAGAACAAGTCTACAATGTGGACGGATCATCCCAAGAGGATGACAATTTGAAGTCCAAAAATGGATGGATATAGAACAAATCCACACTATGGACGAATCCTCCCAAGAGGATGAGAATTTAAAGTCCGACATGGACGGATATAAACCAAACTTCACAAGGTGGACGGATCGTCCCAGGAGGATGAAAATTTAAGTCCAACATGGACGGATATAAACCAAAGTCCACAAGGCGGACGGATCATCCCAGGAGGATGAAAATTTAAAGTCCGACATGGACGGATATAGACCCAAGTCCACAAAATGGACGGAGTATCTCTGGAAGAAAAAAAACTATAAGCATGTCCAGAATGTGGACGGATAAATCTAAAAGCCCACAAACATGACGGATCATAAAAGATTTAGTACAAATAGACAAATAAACACCCACAAACATGACGAATCTTAAAAATTCTTCAAATAAAAGAATGAACTAGCAGAAACGACGTCCTCAAGGAGGACGGGTCATCCAAAGAGGGTGAAATTTTGAAGAAAAAAGAAACCCAATAAGGAGACGGATGCAAACAAGGTCCGCAATAATATAGACAGACCTCCCTAAAGAGTCCAGATTGGACGACTTAGCTCAAAAATATCAAAATACAAGATACAAATCTAAAAATCCAAAAAAAAAAAAAAATTAAATACTTAGCAAGACGGCCATCACAAGTAAAACAAAGTGAATGGATGCATTCAACAGAAACAACAAAACCGAAGAATGTTAAGCCCTTAAAGGGAAATGTTTACATATTATCCATAACAAATGAAAATTGTTCCCTAAATATATATATATATATATATAATAAATAAAAAGACAAATTATCTAACTACGGTAACTGCTGGACTTGAGTGGCCACCGTCTGCCCTTCAACGTTTTCCAGATGAGGGGCCTCATTGGCAACGGATTGACGGGCAGCCTCCACAACGGGCTGTACTTGTGCATTTTGGGCTTCTACTGACTCCCCGTCGCCAATAACTTCGTCATCAGCAAAGAGGTTGTCAGTGTCCTCTGAGGCAGCAGGCATGACGGACGTTTGAGCTGGGTCCTCAACCTTGATGTTTGAAACGTCCAAGTCGGGATAGGCCTTCTTGATTTGACGGATGGCGTTATCGAAGCCTTGAAGGAAGGAGTCTCCTAGCTCTGAAATCAGGGCGTCAGAGTCACGGTACTCACGTACCGCAACCTCCTTTGCCTAACGGACCTCATCCTTCAGGTCTTGTATCTCCTTGTCCTTACCTTCAAGGTTCTTCTTTGCCTCCTCTGTAGCCTGCTCAAGACTTTTTCTCGCCTTCTCTAAAAGTTCAAGCTTTTTCTCTATTTTGGGTTTCCAATTTCACAATTGGTTCAGCTCGTACTCCGTCTGCTCCGCCTTCACCCGTACACGTTCCAAGGCCGTCTCGTGGCTGAGACATCGTCCCATCAGCCCTTTCATCATAACCATTGCCTGAAATAAATAAATAAAATAAAAAATAAATAAAAAAAGAGGGGAGTTTAGACCGAAAGCAAAAGTAATGAACGGTTGTAAAGGAGACGGGTGCTTACCTGAGTAATTGTAAAAAGGCCCGTCTCCCCCATGGCCTCCGTAGAGTGATTCCCCAAGTCCTTATAGTCCTCCGACGACATGATGGACGAGATCTGCTCCAAGGCATGTTTAGAATCCTCCCGAAGGAGGACGGGCGGCTTCTCTTGGTTCGTTGACGAACCCTTCATGAGGCCCTTGCTGACCCCGTGTTTTGTTGGGGTGGTCATCTTCGCAGCCTTAGCCATAACCCCTATGACGAGCTTCAAGGACACTTTGGTCTTTTTGGCAGGACGGTCCCCCTTAGGCTGCGGTTTCCTCTTTATAGATGGGATACTTGGGCCTGTCCCAGTAGGAGCTACGTCACTTATTTCTTTCTTCTTTGCGGCCTTTGACCGGATCAACACTCTCCTCTTGGCATCGTCCATTTCTGAAAAAGTGGATGGACAATGTTAGCTACCAAAATAAAAAGAAGACCTTTTAAATAAGAGTAAAGACAACAGACTTACGTCTTTGAATCTTTTCCTCGTACTTGATGGCTGCTGGCGTTGGCTCTAGTCCGTCCCAGTACCAGTGGATGGTATTAAGTGAAACCAATTTCACCCAAGTCCTTTCCTCCGGTTGGGTCTTAGAAATTTTTTTTTCAAGGATGGCAAACTCCTTAATATCAACTTGGGGATGTCGTCTAACTGCAAAAGAGGAAGAACGGTCAAAATTCTCAAAAATTTATGAAATGAACGGTTAAAAATTCTTAATATACTAGGATGGGTGCATACTGGACGGGTGTAATATACCCCAAGTCGTGTCGACGGGCATATGTTCCGTGTCCCCTGGGCGACACATCCAACTGTCACCTTCCATGAAGAAGTAACGGCTCTTCCAATCCCTATTTGAGTCTGGTGTGTCGTGAATGACCTTCAACAACAGACTCTTGGGTACAAAGCTATACATCCCCCTGGACCTATCAATCTCATTCGGACGGTAGCAGTGAAGGAACTCCCTCACCATCAGCCTCTTGGTACCATCAGACATAGCACCATGCAGGACCTCCATTGCTATAAAGACCCTCTAGGCATTGGGGGAATCTTGGTTGACGGATAGTCCCAAGTATTTGAGGAGCTCACAGTAAAGGGAACTTAGCGGAAACCTAAGTCCTACCTTCAGCATTTACTCATATACTCCGACACCATTGACTCTGTCGTAATAGCATTTCTCAGACTTATAGGGCAGACGGATGGGGATGCTATCCAGAATTTGGTAGTTATCTCTAAATGTTTTGAAGTGGTTTTCCTTGATAATGGACACGAAGTTATTCACCGTCTATTCTAGTAGCATGACGAACTCCCTAAGTCCATCGGCACCAATGACGGATCTTACTATCTGTTCTTCACCGTCATCGAAAACCTCCTCTTGTTCAACCACCTCCATGTTCTCATTTGTTAAGGACGAGGAGGAGGCAAACGGACTCTTATCTTCGCCTGGACTCTCTTGGTCTATATGACCAGACGGATATACTTCCTCGTAATCCACCCCGTCACGGACAACTGATTGATTACTTGACGCACTAGACATTTCCTACACATAACGACAAAAGCTAAGACTCTGACGGATCTAGATACTATGACGGGGGCAAAAGTATATCTGTAGGATTTACAAGAAAGCACTTACCGATCTTGTGAATGAATGGAGGAAGTACGGCAATGACGAACATAGCAACTAGACAAGATGGTCTCTGATAGGTATGACAGGTGCTCTCTAACAAGTGAGTTTTAGCTGAAAATTGAGAAATGAGAAAGGAAGACTCTATTCTTCATAGGGGAAGCGCATGAAAGATGAAGTGATGCTTCGATCCGAGATAAAATCCAAACAAAGGGCGACGCATGTCATGCTTCATAATTGCTTCCGGACAGCTTGTCAGATGCTAGCATGGTTGACGGTGTCCTTTGGCATGACTCCGTCAACTCTTTTGCATTGCTCCATCATCTATTTGGTTTCACCTCGTCATCCTTTTAAGCCGAACCGTCATCTCTTTGGTTTCACCCCGTCATCCCTTTAAGCCGAACCGTCATGCCCCATGCTTGGGATCATCACCCTATGAGTCCTTCCACTCATCTATGACAGACCCACAAGGTGAAGGGGGCAACTGAAGGGGATAAAATATGACTTGACGGGCCTAATCTAATAGGCTTGACGGATCCGGTTTCATGGGCCGATAAGGAGCTAGCCCAACTCTCGCTAAGGCCCATCACTAGTAGATACAGTAAAAACCCTGGATGAAGATTACTTGTGGCCTACGCCTGAATCATCCTAGAATCCCAAAGAAAAATAGGAATCCTAGCGCAGAAGGGATTCCAGAAGGTACACATGCTGAAGGAAGATCTTCTCTACAAGGAAAGATCTTGCCCACTACATTTGGGAATATTCAAGTAAAGTCCTATAATGAAAAGACTTCAACACCAAGGAAGGTAGGCCAACCTTCTACTACTATAAAAGCCCCAATGCCCTCACAAATCAAGATACAGATAATTTACCCTATCTAGCACTCTAGAGTTGTGAGAATAATTCTAACTTGACCTTCGGAGAGTATTTGGCCGGTACCACACCAGTACTCTCTGTGAGGTCTTTTCTTTTTTGTTGTACAGGACTACTTTGAGCGCGCGAGTACTGCGTGACCTATTAGTGATTTTTTTGGCATTATCATATATATATATATATATATATGTATATGAGATAGATTCAAGTTACACCATTTGTAGACCATAAATTTGTAATTGACCTAATGGTTAAAAAAATAGCATTAAATGCTAATTAACTTACACCTCATTCACTTAATTAATAGCAATTTTGTTTCTCTCTTCTTATTTATTATTTAAAACCTTTTACATATATTCCTTTTTTTGCCAATGACTTTACAAATATATTTGCAATACTTTTTTTTTTTTTTGGTTGAGTTTGTACTACTCTTTTTATTTTCTTCTTTTAGGGAAATTGTTGTGTACTCCCGGAATACCATAAATGTGTACTCCCTCCTCTTACATGAATAGTGGGACCTACCATTTATGTGAGAGGAGGGACTACGCATTTATGATATTTCGGGAGTACCTAATAATTTTCTCTTCTTTTAAGCTGATCATACTCTTATAGTCTTAGCACACAAATGGTATACAAACAAGTGAGAACAAATATGATGACCATTAATTGCCATTTGTGGGCGTCAATGATTTTAATTTTTTCTTCCAAACTTGTTTCTTAATTTTGTCATCCTTAAGAAAAATCCTATAATAATATTCTAATGGGTTTACTTTTATGAGGTTAGATAAAAACTTGGTGGCTAAGCAAGGATGTCTTATTGGACATGTTAGGATGTCTTATTGGATTAAGAAAGTTGAATAATATAAAAATCATGCAAACACATATATCATGTGTTGGTGTGTTGCCAATTTTTAAAAGTTGTGCATGGTAGACACGGCCAATGTTTCCTCCGCTTGAGCTTTGAAAAGCCAAAATTAATTAATGACCGGCGTAAAAGAAGAAAAAAAAAAAGTATTGCAAATATATTTGTAAAGTCATTGGCAAAAAAAGGAATATATGTAAAAGGTTTTAAATAATAAATAAGAAGAGAGAAATAAAATTGCTATTAATTAAGTGAATGAAGTGTAAGTTAATTAGCATTTAATGCTATTTTTTTAACCATTAGATCAATTACAAATCTACAGTCTACAAGTGATGTAATTCTCTCTCTCTCTCTCTCTTTATATATATATATATATATATATATTGTACATTGAGATGATTACAATGAACCATCGACTTCAGGATTTTTGTTCAGGGAAGTCAATAAGAAACATAAATTATACAAAATCTATTAAAAAAAAAAACACTATAAGTTCATTTGACATATTTTTTTTCTAATCCATTAACATATTAATTATTGTTATAAGTGAACTTTAATTTATTAGTTTTTTTTTTACTCTTTACCGATTTTTTATGAATTTGCAATACATTTTGATAAATTATTTTATATTTTCTTTAAAACTCTCCATTTAAGGTACTGACCCACCCACGTAGCAACAATCACTCCCATGCACTTCGGTCAAAGACTCAAAAAAGCAAAAGACAAAACTCATAACTCAATACTTTACATCAAACACTGTAAAAACTTAATGGTACAAATGCATAGAAGGAGACAGTCAACTAGTCAAAGACTCAAAACTCAAAGATAAAGTATCAAAACACTATAACCTCCGCCACCCACCCCCCAAAACACACACACACACCGTGATTCAGTGAAAGAAGTCTATCAAAACACTATAAACACACTCTCACAGTGAATGAAAGCGAGATGAAAATACCAGATCAAGCAGTAGCGGTAGCAGATCAGGGACAGTCCAAGTATTGGCGATGTGGCGGCAGATCTGAGAAAGATGGCGGCAGATTGTTTGTGGGTGAAGTGGCTACCTTTTTTCTTTGGTTTTGGAGAGTGAAGAGGGATAGTGGGAGAGGACTACATTTTTCCCTCTTAGGTTTGGTTTAGCCCTTTTTTTATGAATTTTTTAAATTTGATTTACCAAAAATTTTCTGTTGGACTTGTTTATTTATTTATTTATTTATTTATTTTTTGGAGTTTAAAGCTGAATTCAACTGGGCTTTCAAGGTGTGCAAATGTTTATAGCAAGGGGTTGAAAACATTTTTTTTTTAAAATAATTATATATAAATTTTTTTTTTTTTTTTTTTGGGTCAGGGGGTTCATTTGAACCCCCTGACTACAACGTAGCACCGCCCCTATGAACCATGCATATATTATTTGAGTAGTTCTACATACACAAACCTTTTATAATATTTTTACAAATTATTAATATGACAAATTTTACTAATTTTCATTTAGACTCATCATTAACATCACTGTTTTTATTACCAATAATTACTCATCATATCAACAGTTTGTAAACTATTTTGTAAAAAAAGTTGTAGCTCTAACATTTTTCTATTCTAATATCATATCCCTCTCCTGCAACGTGGTTACGTACATGCAGATGCAACACTCCACTAGCGTCTTAACCTATTTATGAGACACACTTTATAGTCTATTGCACTCAAACAGAAATAAACCTAGTAGAAATAATATTTGGTAGCTCCCTTGCTAGATGGAAGAGATGCACTAAAGTTTTTGTGCAAGGCATGCTAGTGAAGGACTTGAGGTTGCTTCTTAAATAGCTTAGAGACCAAGAAACAAGGTGGCATTTAAGTTAGCTAAATTTCATGAAGTATGACTTAGTGAGTGTTTAGATTGTGCTGAAACAGAGAGTACGTCTACGTTTGTGTGTTTTGTTGAAAAAATGTGGGTCTCACAGCACTGTTCACGAACCCACAAAAGTCATCCAAATATAGATTTCAATATAAATTTGGGTCCTACAACACTATTCACACATTTAAAAATTATTTTGCTCAGTGTTTTCAGTTTTCAGCAATAAGCGGTATCCAAACAGACCCTTAGGAGGGCTTTTGGGTAAATGAAATTCCTCAGTGGTTAAGGGAGTTAGTCTCGATTTATTTGTTCAATCATCTAATTGGATTAAGATTGCTATTTTATCCCAAAAAATACATTGCTAGGAGTTGTAATAACTAGTAGGGATAGCCAAATTCATTGAGTAATGGATACCCAATCCTAAACAACCCAAAAGTTCTGGGTAATACTCACAATAGTGGAGCCAAGAATTTATCTTTGGGGGGGGGGGGGGGGGCATATATAATTTTTTTTTTTTGTGTATGAAATGTAAAATAGTAATGTACGATACTTCATAACTCAATATGTGCTATAAACAAAAGTGTATTTAATTAAAATTAAACCATCATGAGAAAAGATTGATAACACGATTTAATATCTTTAAGCAACTATAAAATGTTAATATAGTAGTATATACTATATATTTTAATCAACTAATCAAGTACATTTATAATTTATAATTCCATTCGGTATATAATATGCTGATTATTATAATAATAAATAATATATTATAAGGAATATAAAAAAGAAAGCAAATGAAAAGTAAAGTAAAAGAAAATCAAAAGAGAGCAAATACAAAGTACCTGGGGAAAGAGTTAAAAACAAGGAGTCAGCCGTTCAGCTAGGGACACAAAGCACTATACAATTAGGGGATGAGGGGTCCATGGAAGCTTCAATCTTTCACTCTTTCTTGTCAAGTTTAGTCACACAGTACAAAACTTTTACTTTTTATATTGTAAACAAACTACAGCAATAGTGGGAGGGAAGAGGAAAGATTTGAAAAGAAAAAAAGAAGAAGAAGAAGGCAAACGCCAAGTCGCCAACAGAGACAAAGGGGGAGAGAGAGAGAGAGTCACTTGTGTGAGGCAAAATGTTTCTGCAATTGTGTGAGGGGACTTGGTGGTGCAGCACATCAACAAAGCTTTTGACTTTTCAATTTTTTTACTGTTGTGGTACAAGTAAGCCCTAGATGTGTTGGGATGAAAATTAGAATTTTTTTTCCCTTTTATTTATCGAGGTAATTGTTAAAATACCTATGTATTCATTTTAAAGATGCTAAATGTTTAATTATTGTAATTTGTTAACATATATGTTTATGGATTGTATTTTATTTAAATGAAAATTATGTTTTTTTAAAGACTTTCTTAAATATGTATATTATCAAGTATGGGGGGCCAAAATGATAAGGTTATTTAAAAATTTTCAAGTGGCTCCGCCACTGAATACTCGATTTATCATGGATAAATGATAATTGGGTTGAGTTTGGATATTACCCAAAATTATTAGGTAGGGTATGAATATTACCCGAACCCAACCCATAATAAAAATAAAAAATAAAAAAAACCCCCCTAAATCAAGCATTTCAAGAATTTTAGCAACTTCACAACTTCATCTCTCTCCACAGAGCTCTCCTTCACCCAAAAACATTTCACTATTTTTTTATATTATCAAGGATTTTAGAATTTTGAATGCGGTTGGCATGTGAATTGTGATTGTAGAATTTTGATTCTTGCATAGTTTCCTCTACTCATTACTTAGTCTCAGTAGATCGATGTAACTGTGTTAATTCAGTTAGGTATTTTTCATCATATTGTTATGCATGATGAATCGGCTTCTAGTTTTATGGAACAGAGAATCTGGGTTTATGGGTAATGGATGCAACTTTGAAAGCATTTTTTTTTAAATCATTTTTAAAAAATGTGGTGTTGAATCTACTACTGTTCAGATTTTTCATTATTCTAAATTATTCTATTTTGAATAAATACTTGCTTTTATCTGAATAAACGAGAACATATTATCCTTTTTTATATATAAAAAATAAAATGATAGCTTGTGGACTATGGAAAACTTGGAATAAAGTGCAAATCAAAGTGACAAAACATTTGTATCATACATGGCTTGAATACTCAAATGGCATTCTTTTGTGCATAAAGGGGGAGGGGGAAGGGGGAGAGACAAAACCGAGAATTTTGTCCTAGAATGAAGAGTGGTGCAGCAAGCACACTCTAAGCAAAAGTAGTGGCAGGCAACCAACGGGTTAGTGGGTAATCCTAGAGAGATGCCCACAGGAAACCAAAAACAGTTGGTGGAGCCTTAGGGACTAAAGGGAGAAATCCCATGGAATTAAGCAATATAAAAGGAAGGGAGGTAGCCATGAATAGAGGGAACCTATGGAGAGGAGAGTAAGAAGAAAACTAAGAATCAGAGAACAAAATAAAAGAAAGTGAAGTGGTAAAAAGAAAAAGGGAAGAGGGAAAATACGGCAGCAATAGAGGCATGCATCAATAGACCATCTTTTCTCTCCCTCTTGACATTCTCATCCTCTGAAACTCTGTAAATTGGAATCCAAAACCATTTAGGCCCTTTCTCCAACACAAGTAACTTCAATGGTAGAAATCTGTAACGAGGTTTCTCATGTTGGCGTTTGGTTCCCTTATTGGACCCGTTCCTGCTAAATGACTCAGCTCAGGAGTGGGAGAGCAAGCTAATGATATCGCACTTAGTATCGTAGTCATTCCCTTACTATGGCATATTTTAGCTTATTTGATATTCCCGCTGTTATTCATTCTGCAACAGTATTTTCAAATTATTAATTATTCTGCTGTAACATCCTTACTCTATGTGCTGTATCAGTAGTTCTGTTATATTATTTTTTATTTGATTCATGGTTATAGTTGTCCTGTGGTAGTTTCTTTTATTATACTTTATTATAAAAGTCACTCTGCTATTGTATCTTCCGTTGTGTTCGTTGTATCAATTATTTTGCTATGACTACATTTGCCGCGTCCAACCTGCCGTACCATTTCCGTGTTGTCTAAGTATTGGGCATGCTTAGCTTGCACACAAGTTGTCCTACAGGGTAACCCCATGAGGCCAGTCCCAACTCCCTTACCCATTAACTCATAGGCCGTAGCAGACAGGCTTTGGCCCGTTAACGTGAAAAGGCCCCCACAAGTATTAACAAACTATGAACAAACAAAAATACAAAAAAATAATTGTTTCTTAATATATTACAACACATTTATTGTTACTCAAATTAATTACGGTTGCTAGGTAAAAAAGAATACAAGAAAATAAAAAATCCAAAGTCAATTGTTGCTAAGATTAATATTGTTGTTAAGAATTATTATTACTAAATTAATTATTTATGTCTAAAAAAGCTCTCTGTCTCTTTAATATAAAGATGTATAAAACCTTCATACACACTACAAGAGTTACCGGCTTTTGTAGTGGGTAAGTTGTGTGATATTATGCTTTTGTCCCTATTCCCTCTGTGTGTGTGTTGTCTGTTTGTGATCCTTCTCAAAAAAAAAAAAAAAAAAAAAAAAGAAAAGATGCTAAACTAAAGACAAACACTCATCTAACTATATCAAATATTCAACAAGTTAACAGCCATTAAATAAGGCAATGAAATTTGAATGCTAAACTAAGGAGCGGACGCTATAGATTGAAACTCTCTCTTAAAAAAAAAAAAAAAAAACTATTCTAGTCTCTAGTCTAGTTACTTTATTTACTCTCTAAAGTGACCTAACCAACTATAAATGAAGGCTTTTTTAAACAAATAAAAGAGGGGGGGGGGGGGGGGGAGGTGGGAGAATGATTTTAACTAAATGAATTGGATGAGTTTGGTAAATTTTTTGTAAATGTTTGAGCTTACATATGCTAATTGTTTAATTTATGTTGTTAGGTTGTTGGGGTTAAAGGGGCATGACCCACTTGGGCCCCCCTAATTCCATCCCTACATAACTCTCAACTCTCCTAATTATTACAAATTCTACTATATATTTTTATTAAAAAAAAATAGAAATTCATTTAGGGAAAATTATTCTTTATCACCCTAAATTATATCATAAATTACACTTTGCACTCTAAAATTTTAGATTGCACAGTTAGCACCCTAAAATATAATCTATGTTCCACTTGCACCCCGCCGTCAATTGGACTTTTAACTTGGACGAAAAAGCATCACACCACGTGAAAATGTACAATTATCCATTTTCTTAATCCCTTAAAAATAAAGGAGATATTACACATTATCACTCTAAACTATAATTTCAATTATATTTCACACCCTAAACTTTGGTTTTTTGTCCAAATTAATGACGGTGTGCAAAGTGTAACACAAGTTATAGCTTATGATATTAACTGTACATTTTAAAAGTATATGATGCAAACTGTAATTTGAAGAATAATTTAGGGTAATATAATTTGAGGTATAGTTGAGGCAAGTATCACTAACATCCATCACAATATTCCTCCTTAAACAAACATCAAACATTTTTCGAAGTAAAGATAGAACAAGAAACATTAAACATGTCGGGAAACTAATACATGTGTTGAGCAACAACCACTGGAACCCATGCAAAAGATTTCAGATTTTCATCTTACCTCTTCAAAAATTTGATGCTAAAAGCCAAACTCGTGGGTCTTAGTACGGTCAAAGAGGGGAATTACTTGGCTTTTGTGGTTTATTCTTTCTAAAGGTTGTTCTTACTGAGACTAATCGTTGACAGCTACGTTGTAGAGGCCGGAGCGATGGATGGAGTTGGTGGCCGAGGGGGAAGAAGTGGAGTGGTTTGGGATTTGAGATGATGAAAAGGAAAAGAAACGTGTTATAGAAAGCGAACGAGCTGAATGCTGTGGTACCAGTGCGGAGAGTTGAGGAGCAGAGAAGTAGAGAGTCGACAGAAGGAAGGGCGAGCGAGACTTCCAGTATTATTATATCAAATATTTTACAAGCATGAATTTAAACAGTTAAAAGGGGATGTAGCTCAGATGGTAGAGCGCTCGCTTAGCATGCGAGAGGTACGGGGATCGATACCCCGCATCTCCATCTCATGCTTTTTTTTCATTTCTGCGATTGATCCGAATATAAACCAAATATTTTTTTTTTCCCTTTGAGGGAGCCATCTTCCAATGGGGCTACCTTCATCAAGAACTGCAAAGGCCAACGGCTCTTTGAAACATACTCATCAACCAAATCCCGCACCCTCGACCCCAGATACTGAACATACATTTGATTGGACCACGAGAATCAAAGCTGAGAATGAAGCAAATAAAGCAGAAAGTAACAGTAACAATAACAACTAGAAGAACCTGAAGCCATCAAAAGCAAAACTACTAGGCTTCTCAACCTATGGTCGAAACTGGGCCTACGTATTATTTAGTTCCTCTCCTAGTTTTTCTATGCTAAATGGCCCAAGGCCACAATAGACCAAAATCAAACATGAGCCCAGGAAGTATTCCCTTTTCCTGTATCGTTTACACGTCTTGCTTCTAGTGTTTAAAATTGACAGGTGCACTTGTTCATCAGCTTTGGACCTAGGCAAATTTGGGCCTAGCTGAACTTGTTCATCATCTTTGGACCTCTGCACCAGCTGGCCCTTTTCTTGCAACGGTGGTCCCCCTATTTTTTGGATGTTTCATTGATACATCCATGTGACTTATGGGCTTTATAGGCCGATCCATATGCTTCCTTCTATATAATTGTTTTTTTCCTTTTACGAACAAACGCGCACATAAGAGAGAGGGAAAGAGGTTTTAATACAAAAGCATATCACAAATTTCAATCAAAAGTCATATTTGTATACGATTGTAACTTTTGAAGCCACATGCATGAATTTCGTTGAGAATTTGAAATACAACATGTAAAAAATTGTAATTTTTACTCGTTTATCAATAATTTTTAAGCAGACTATAAGAGTTAAAAAGGGAAAAAATAAAAATAAAATCCCTGTGAAGCTTAGGTTGTCCATGCTTAATCATGGATGAGACTCACATAAATCATAAATGGTCATTCATGTATATCTCGTTGATGGCTATATTAACAATGAGTTATTGAAAGTAGGTAACCTAAGCAGGAGCTATGAGGGCTCATTGCAGACAATGATATCAAGAACAACTATCATATAAGCTGACTTAATTTATAAGATGGTAGTGTTAAAAATAATACTAATTTTATTATAAAATTAAAACAATATTTTTTTTTAATTACGTTTTTTTCATATCTGAAAAATTAAAACATTATTTTATTTTATCTATTTATAAAATTTGTACCCGTGTCATATACATGTATTATACCGATGTTTTTATATTATAATTTTTTTTTAAATTACTCATATTATCCAATCATACTGATATTTGTCTTTATGTTTGTGTCCATACTTCCTACCCTATAAATAGTTGTAAAAGTCAAGAATAACCAAGCAACTGAAAAGCATTTGATTGTTTGAAAATCTAGAAGGTGTTTAATACCACAACTTAAACAATAATTTTTAATTTTTAAATAATATTACACATACTCATACGTAATTTTAAAAAATACAACAACTTTACTATAACCATTGATATTACCAAACAAGCTATTAACCCTCAATTACTTTTTCCCAATAAAAGTGTGTGACTTTGGCTCTTCGGGTCTTCGTTCTTCGAGGACTGATAATCTACTTTGACTTCAACTCTTCGAGAAATTACTATTTTTTTTTAATAAGATTCATGAATTTAAACAATTAGTATTTGCTTCTAGATGACCCTCAGAGTCTCAGGAGTCACGACAAGTGTGGCCCATCATAGAAAAGAAAAAAGAAGACTAAAGTGAGTCCTACTCTACTCGCTCATGATCATCCAAAAAATAGGCCTCTACTAGCTCAAAACATGGAGAATCTGACAAGTGATTCCAAGGCATTTCTTTTCTAATCGAAATTTGCCCCAATTGAATTTTTTTTTTTTTTTTTTTTTAACCGATGAAGGTAGAATTGATATATTAAAAATGGGTAAAAGTATAAAAGTATAAGAATAGGCTCCTGAGCCACAACAGGCCTATCTGCCTAGGCTACAGGACAAGAAGCAGGCTAAACACTCCCACAAACAGAAGACATGACCCACTACTCCCCAATTGAATATTAAATGGGCTATGAGCATATTACACCAATTATTTTTATTAATTTTATTGTCATCTCTAGGCAGATTTGCCCACGTAGAAGTAGAACATACTAACTTTTATATTTGAAAGCACCAATTGTTTACAACTCTACTCTCTCAAAAATGAATCTGAAAAATGTTTCCAATGCATTTCTCGTTTCGATTCTCGCATATTCTCGCAGGTAATAAGAATATAACATGAGAATTTAAACACAAAGAAAGCTGAAGCAATGTAAAGTGCTTCTATACTTCTATACTTCCATTCCAGTTCGCATAACTCCATTATTTGTGAGAAGCAATCTAATCAAGTCCAAGTGAAGAATGGACTGTAATTCGTATTCTTAGGGAAAACCAACTTTGCTGCCCACAATATTACTAGATGGGTCCTTTTGAGTGGTAATGGACTGTATTCATATTCATATTCATATTACTGCTCTTCCTTAAATGATGAGAGAAATGTTTTGTCTACCATTGCTATTGTAGTTCATGATCGATACCATGCATCATCCATCTTGTCTTTTTACCAGATTGCGATTTAATTTTTTTTTATTTATATCCTTTATATATATATATTGCAAAAATTTTCATGTCAATGTTAATGGATCTGAATTTAATTTTGAAGTGAGGTCGTCCGTGGAGGTGCCTATTTTTATGTTTATCCAATATTACTTTAATTTTTTTAAAGGATATTTACGTGTTTATTCTTAATTTTAAGTCACTTTTGGATCAAATTAACTCTAGTAATGTTTAGAAGGTTTCCCAATTAGCAATTAATATTAAGTTTAGATAATTAATTTAATAATGGAGATACCTAATCTGATTCAAACCTCTATGACGTTATGTGATTTGATTTATCATCAGCTGAAATATCTATTGAGCTTATTGCATGTTATAACCTCAGTGAGTTTTTAAAAGAACAAAATTTAGCTAAAAACTCCCACCAAAATATTAACATAACTATATATTTTAAAATTTTAATGTTCTTTTTATGTAAAATGATAAGGACCAACTGCAACAAGGCGGAGCCATTTGTAAGCGTAGTCAAAGAAAGGGATTTGAAGGCATCGTGACGTTTTGATTGTGATTGTAATGGCATATTTGAGAAATACAAAAAGAAGAAAGAGAACACAAAGTGTCATCATATCCACACAAAAAGTGAGACATCTATAAAATGCTCTTTGACAAAAACGTTATATATATATATATATATATATCTATACTATTTATAGGGAGATTCTCATTTTTTGATTGAATTTTTTATAGTTCAGAAATACTCCTAAACCTTACGTTTAATAGGAAAAAAACTAGAGGATAATTCAGTAAAAATATGTCTCTAACTCTACTTAAAATGCCTACACGATATAACACTCTCTTACTAATCTATATTTTTAAAACAAACTTATCAATTTTTTTTTTTAAGGAAAAATCTGACACTAGACTATTAATTTTTTTTTTTTTTTTAAAAAGCATCATCATACGACACATGAAACGCATGTAACGAGCCTAGTATATATATATTGGAATAATTAATATTACTTTTTACTATAATAGATAAATTATATAGATTAATGAATATAATGTTTTAATTATATATATAAAATAAATAGTGTTTTAAAATGTTCAAAACAAGTGGTCAGATTTATTTTTTTTTAAAGAAAAATTTTGGTTATTCAGCAAATAAAACTAGCTTCCTAGAACCTTCCTTTCAAATAATTTTTCCCATTCCCAAGCTCCCACCCACATGGCCACCTCTGCTCCTCAACTTTCCCATTGCATTTATTTTCTCATATATTTATTTATTACTTCTTTACAATTTAGTAAGTTTACAATGCTTCTTTCTTCTCAGTTTTTCAAATTCTCATCTTTGTCTGTCTTCTTTCTTTTCAATTCTTCTTTCTTTAGAGGTTAAGGATGATATTTTTGGGATAATTGATTTTGTTTAGACCAAAGTATTTTTTTGGGTACCAATACTTATAAGAATGTTCCAGATTTTTTGTTTCTTGGTCACAAAGATATATCAGATTTTTTGAAATTTCATCTAAAACTATTTTTTTTTTCTACTACCCTTCTTTTTCAAAATTTTGGGGCCCCCATCCACATGGGGGCTTTGGGCAATGAGCCATTCGGCCTAATGGAAAGGCCAGCCTGATTGTGATACTTCAAATTTAGGTTAATTTTGATTTAGTGTGTTGCGTAGGTGTGTGGTGAATTTCAGACAAATACTAAGTTGATTTGGGGTTTATTAATCATGTCCTTCTAAGCTAATCCTTCACAGATATATGTTATTGTATTACCAAAAAATAAAGACTCTCACAAAACTCCAAATTCGTACCAAATTGTGTTATGAAAATGACCTATTTTGACCCGAATGAAAAATGTTGTTTGTTTCTAGCACGGCTTGTCCCCCCTACTTGCACAATAGAGCTACGGAGGGTGCATTTTCTCTTTGAAAGATATTGGCCTATAAATATAGCCACAAGAGATTGGCCTATTAATGAACAAGAATCATTCTTTTTTTCTTTCTTTTTTTCATAACAAAATTTTAAAGCTATACTCTCTCAAACATGAATCTCACAAATGTTTCCAAGGAATTTCTCAATTTGATTCTCACGTTCTTGTTCCAACTTTTATCAAAATTTGACCCACGGCTTCGACGACCAACACCACCTTCTAAAGAAGATGCCGACCCAAAAGCAGCTGCTCAACCAGATGGGAGTGATACGGTTGACCAACGACAAGCACCTGATGAGCCAGCTGACCCAGATGCACCTGAATTGGTAGTTGAGCACCGCAACAACAACTTGAACAATGCTATGGTTGCTTTTTGCTTTGCCTCCTCTATGGCTATAGCCCTACTACCGATTCAAGTTCACTCCCAACTCCATTCATCCCTCCTCTGCCTCGCCCTAGCAGTTCTACTCGGCTTTACATCTTTCTTCCTTAGCGAATTCATAGATTCCAGGTTTGTAGTCACAGTCTGAGTGCTCCAAAAATTTGGCCAATTCTTCACGGTCACGGCTTTCTATATGGCCATTAGCCTTCGATTTCCTTTTTATTTTAAGTTTACTAGCTAGGCCGTCTATTTCATTTCCTCTCTCACCATTTTCATCAGCAGTTTCTTTTAGCTTGGGGTTTCAAAAAGAAGAAGAAGAAGCAGAAGAAGAAGAAGAAAAGAAAGAAAGAAAGAAAAAAGAAGAAGAAGATGAAAAACATTATAAATAAAAAAATAAAAAAGGAAAGAAGAAGAAGAAGAAGAAAAAAAAAAGATAGAAAGAAAGAAAAAAGAAGAAGAAGAAGATGAAAAACATTATAAAAAAAGGAAAGAAGAAGAAGAAGAATGAATGAATGAAGTAAGTGCATGTAAGATAGATGTAAAGCAGTTTAGTTTTTCTTTTTTAATCAATGTCCAATTATGAATGCTCTTGCTATTGAACACTCCTAGAGAATGCCCTCAAACTCTATGAAGCACGGACGCGGCACCGGAGGTGCCGCACCCGCGTCGGACGCGGCCGGACGCGGCGACGCGCAAGGGACGCCGTTGCCCGCGCGTCCGGCCGCGTCCGACCGAGTCCTGCCACGTGGCAGACTCGAGATCGAAGCCGACTCGCGCCGATGCGGCTCCGACTCGGGCCGATTCGGGCCGACTCGGGCCGTATCGGCGGATATCGGCCGAAACGGCCGAAATTAAAAAAAAAAAAAAAAAAAAAAAAAAAAAAAAAAAAAAAAAAAAAAACCCAGAACGCACCGTTTAACCTAAATACTAAACCCTACTCACTCGTTTCTCACTCTCATTAGCTCTCTGCCTCTTTTTCATTAGTTCTCTCATCACTACCTCTCTCTCATTCCGTCTCACTCTCTCTTGCTCTGATCTCTGCGACTCTGCCTCTGTCTCTGGCTCTCATTCCGTCTAAAATGTTAATAATATATTTTAGCAATATATTAAAAATATAAATAAAAATATTTTTAATAATTTTTTAATCGCCGAGTCCCGCCGCACCCGCACCCACCTTTTTCAAAAATTGCCGAGTCCCGCACCCGCACCCGAATCCCGAAACGCACCCGTGCTACATAGCTCAAACTGCTACTTTTGAGTAAGCTTTGCTTTATAAATAAATAATGGCTCTTTTATTTTATTTTTTTTAAATCAAAACAATATTATGGATGTTAGGAAAATTATAAAATTTTCAATAAAAACAATATTATTATTATTCTTTTCTTGGTAATAAATAAAACCAATATTATTTATACATTGTTCTATAGTCTCTTCACCCATCAGGTCACGATGCTAGGGAATTGCCTCCAGTATCTATTATATGTTCACTTTTTCTTATTATTAATACACCAAAAAAAGAAAGAATATAAAACAAGAACATGAAAAGTTTAACAACTTTATCATGAAGCCACGAACGCTCTCGAGGGAGGAAGAAGCTGAGTTGGCTCGGAGCAATAAGAAAGTTAAGGATAGTCAGCATGCTGAGTTCAGTGTTGGTCACAGAGAGGGCTCCCCTTCGTCGGAATACCAACGGCAAGATTCCTCTGCCGGACGTTCTTTCAAAGATAAGTTAGTAGGTGTTATACCAGGAGCGTATGTAAAGGCCTTTGAGTTCGATAACCTCATGGAAGAGGATGAGGAGTCTGACGGCGATAGTGAAGTAGGGCAAGGTAAACTTTGTGAAGGGTGGGTTTCTGTCCAGCTAACGAAGGAAACTAAGCAGCGCCTTAGGGGTACCTGATCAAAAGCCATTATTGTCAAGCTTGTTGGAAGAACCATTGGTCTCGCTTATATGCGCACTAAACTAAACTACCTCTGGAGGCCGACGGGTAGGATGGATTGTGTAGACCTTGGTTATGGATTTTTTCTGGTCAGGTTTTTCTCCAAGGAAGACCTGGATGCCGTGCTAATGAGGGGACCTTGGTTTATAGGAGATCATTTTCTCTCCATTAGGCCATGGGAACCTTTCTTCAAGCCGTCGACGGCGAATGTCTCTCTTATCGTTGTCTGGGTCAGACTCTGTGAGCTTCCCTTTGAGCTCCATGAGACCGATGTGCTTAAAGAGATTGGAGAATCAGTCGGAAGAGTCCTTAGGATTGACTCTCACACGGCTTTGGAGGAGCGTGGCAGGTACGCGAGATTATGCATACAGATTGATATAAATAAGCCGCTGGTAAATACAATCCTTATCGGTCGTTTTGAACAACCGGTAAGCTATGAGGGTATCCAGAATCTCTGTTTTTCTTGCGGTAGACTAGGGCACAAAGTGGAGGCCTGTCCTTTCACCATTCGCAAGGAAGTAGAGCAGACGGTTTCTTTGGAGGAAATGCATGCTGGGTCGGCAGACGCCCCACGTGAAGAACATGCACCCCAGCGTGTTGGTTTGGCAGACGCTCCACACGAAGAGCATGCATCTCAGCGTGCTTCAACCAGTAGTGCAGCACCCGTTGTGTGTGAGGCAGCAGAGACGGAGGGTGTGTACGGTCCGTGGATGGTAGTGAAGAGGAGGTCTAGTGGGCGTAAAGCGACAAAACCCAGTCTCGGCGCGGAAGGTACTGCGATACCTGTCCGTTATCCTTCACCTTACCTGCCTCCGAAAAACTCGGAACGGATGGGCACGTCCCCTAGTGGTCCAGGATTTTCTCATAATATGCCACATGTGGGTGTCAAGCAAAACAATGGGGACCACGTGAGTAAGGCGGCAGTGGGCCGTTTGTCTAAAGCCTCAGGCCTGAGGGAGACTTCCCATTTGAAGCGTGGCAGCACCTCTATCTCGGGCCCATTGAAGAGCAGCCCGTCACCCAGTGAACAACTTGAAGTTAATATGGGCCTAAATTCTCATTCTAAACCTGGCCCATCTTCAATAGCTCATAAACGAACCCCTTCCTCTGTTAGAGGAAAAAAGACCCTTGCCAGGGGCTCTCGTCCTAAGCCAAACATTGATGCTTCCGCCACTCATCAATGGAAGTTCTCATCTACCATCCTCCATACACTCTCGGCTGCCAATAATTCTTCCCATACCTCTGAGTCCTTTAAACCCCCTGATAATACCTTTGAGTTTGTGGCTTTGGAGAAGAATGGGTCGGATCAACTAAAGGGCAGCAGTGATACCCATTATCCTGTTGCTCGACAAGCTAATCCCAGCTTCAGTGATGGGCAGAAAGCTCCCAACGGTGTGGGCAATGGAGTGGAGGTTACCGGGCTTCAATCCGATCTTGGTTCTAGAGAAGGTTCGGATTATGAAGATGTGGGAGATGAGCGTATGGCTTCGGAGGAAGGGGATGGAGTCCCTTCCACTGTTTGATCTCCTTCCTCCACCTCCCCAACCTCTCACTATGAATATCTTAATCTGGAATAGTAGAGGTGCCTTGAAACCTTATTTTCAGGGCTACATTCATGAGTTAACTCGAAGGCATGATCCAGCCATCCTTGTTGTCATGGAAACCAAGCTGGGGGGTAGTAGAGCAAAAGAGATCACAGACAGGCTACCGTTCGATGGGGCCATTCATACTAACACGATTGGGCTATCTGGTGGGCTATGGCTTTTGTGGAACGATGATAAAGTGGTAGTTGAGGCTCTTGCAAAAACAGAACAAGAGATCCACGTTGAAGTTAAGGTACGTGCTTCAAACTTATCCTGGATTTTGTCTGCTGTTTACGCTAGTCCTAGGACTGAGGAAAGAAGCCTTTTATGGAGTAATTTAGCTAAGGTAGCGGATTTACATAATAAGCCGTGGATTATGGCAGGAGATTTTAATGAACCGTTGATTGAAGAAGATAAATTTGGGGGCAGGGGTGTTAGCATAAATAGGTCTCTGGCTTTCAAAGATTGCCTGGATGTTTGTAGTATGGTGGATATGGGGTTTTCTGGCCTAAGGTTTACCTGGACAAATAAGAGAGATATCAATAATCTCATCTTAGAAAGGATTGATAGATTTTTCTGTAACCCGGATTGGTGTGTTCTTTATCCGGAGGCTAAAATTACTCATCTCCCCCGCTGTCATTCCGACCACTGCCCAGTTCTCATGGAAACCCTCCCTCACAAAGCAATGTACCTAAATAGGCCTTTTAGATTTCAGGATTTCTGGCTCTCAGATTTATCTTTTCCCAATATTGTTTCAAGTGCGTGGGGCAGAAATAGGAATTTGGCTGAGTCTATTGATAGGTTTTCTAGGGAGGCTACCACTTGGAACAGGGAGCATTTCGGGAATATTCACCAGAAAAAGAGGCGTATTATGGCTAGAATCTATGGCACACAGAAAGCCTTGTCCAACCAACCGTGCACCTTTCTTATTAATCTTGAGAATCAGCTGCATCAGGAGCTTGAGGCAGTGTTGGATCAAGAAAGGGATCTGTGGATGTTGAAGTCCAGGATTAACTGGATGGTTCAAGGGGACCGAAACACCTCCTTCTTTCATGTGTCGGCCCTTGCAAGAAGGAAAAGAAATCATATTGCCTCAGTCAAAGATGAGGGGGGGAGATGGATTACTGAGGAAAGAGAAGTTATGGAGTATTTTAGGAGGGGTTTCACTTCCCTGTATACCACGTCGCAGGTGGAAGCCTCTCGGCTCCCTATTCATGATGCTCGCTGGAAAGTGCGTCTTTCAGATGAGGATAAAAATTCCATTGGTGCCTTGGTCACCCCCGAGGAAATTAAGAATGCTCTTTGGTCCATGAAACCGTATAAGGCCCCGGGTCCGGATGGTCTCCATGCGGGTTTTTTCCAACGCTTTTGGCTTCTGGTTGGGGATTCAGTGAAGGAAGAGGTTTTGAGAGCTTTCACTACCAGTAAGATACCTACCTACCTTAATAAAACCCTTATTGTCCTGATTCCAAAAATCCAAGGCCCCGAAACCATTGGTAATTTCAGACCCATAAGTCTTTGCAACTCGGTTTATAAGATCATTTCTAAGATAATTGTTGCTCGTATTAGACCGCATTTGGAAAACCTTGTCTCTCCTTACCAAGCGGCTTTCGTTCCGGGCCGAAGAGGAGCAGACAATGTTGTTATTGTCCAGGAGCTTGTCCACACTATAGGGAGAGCTAAGGGCAGAAAAGGTTATATGGCAGTCAAAATTGATCTTGAAAAGGCCTATGACAAGATTGAATGGAGTTTTATCCGGGATATGCTAAGCTATTTCAACTTTCCTGAGAAGCTCATTGAGTTGATCATGAATTGTGTTTCTTCGGTGTCAACTTCTTTGCTCTTTAATGGTGGCTGTCTCGAATCTTTCAACCCCACTAGAGGCATTAGGCAAGGTGACCCCTTGTCCCCGTACCTCTTTATTATGTGCATGGAATTTTTGGGCCATCTTATTGAGGAGAAATGTGCCGCTAAGCTTTGGTCTCCGGTGAAAGCTTCGAGGAGTGGACCCTCCTTTTCGCACCTCTTTTTCGCGGATGACCTGGTTCTTTTTGCTAGTGCTGATCAGGAAAATTGCCATGCCATCAGTGATGTTCTTCAAGAATTTTGCTCCAGATCTGGGCAGAATGTCAGTGAAGCTAAGTCTCGCATTTTCTTCTCTCCAAATGTGGATCCTGTTCAAAGAGATTCTCTGTCTAGCATCCTTGGTTTCAGATCAACCTCAAATCTTGGTAATTACTTGGGCTTCCCTTTAAAACACCCAGGGGCTCGGAGTCATGATTTTGGCTTCGTTCTAGATAGAGTCAAGAGAAAGCTTGCTGGCTGGAAAGCTAACCTCCTCTCCATGGCTGGTCGGCTGGTCCTCATTCACGCCTCTTCCGCTACCGTTCCTAACTATGCCATGCAATATGTGGATCTTCCTAGTAAAATTCTTAACGGCATTGATAGAGTTAATAGAAACTTCCTTTGGGGTTCTACTGACCAAACTAGGAAGATGCACTGGGTAAATTGGAAGGAAGTTACAAAACCCAAGGATGCAGGTGGTCTGGGGCTGCAATCTTCTAGAGGTAGAAATACAGCTCTGCTGGCCAAGCTGAATTGGAGGCTTCATTCAGGGAATAATGACCTTTGGGCCAAGGTGATGAAGTTCAAATATTGCAACAGACAGAGAGTTAACTCTAGGAATGCTGCTAACCTCCCTTGCTCCCCTATTTGGAAAGGTATCAAGAGAGGTGAGGAGACTTTCAAAAAAGGAGTTAAGTGGATCCCGGGTCATGAAAGTACTCTTAACTTTTGGACGGATTGTTGGTCGAACCTTGGGCCTATTAGATCCTGCATCCAAGGTCCTATCCCTCAGGCTGCTTCTGATTTGCAGGTAAAAAATGTCTTGTCTTTGAATGGTTGGAATTGGGCAGCTATCCCTTTTGTTCTCCCAAAGGAAGTGAGAAATGATATTCTGGCTGTTCCCACTCCCCTGGTAGCTAGATGTAGTGATAAGGTGGCTTGGAAATTCTCTCCTAAGGGAGGGTTTGATATGAAGAGTGCATATTTACTTGCCACTAGCTTGATGAATGATGAGTCTTTTTCAGGTTCTTGGATTTGGAAGTTACCTACTCTACCTAGAATTCAAATTTTCATTTGGAAATGTATGCACCACAGTATAAGTGTCAAAGATTGCCTAGCCAACAGGGGGATTCCTCTTGATACCACCTGCCCGGTTTGCCACTTAGAATCCGAATCTATCACCCATGCCTTACGGGATTGCAGGATGATTAAGTCTATTTGGCTCAAGTTAGGTACTCATTGCCTTCAAACTAATTTTTTCTCCCAAGGTATCAGAGAATAGCTTATAACGAATGCAAATCTCAAATCCTCTCAAAATACAACAGGTATTCCCTGGAACATCTTATTCTCTTTTGCTCTCTGGTTGATTTGGAAATAGAGGAACCAAATTGTCTTTGCAAGCAAGAGATTAAATCCTCATCTCTTCAAAATTATTTCTACTCAAGCTTCGGAGTTCTTTCTGTGTGCTGCGCAGCCTGCTCGTAACAAGTGTGTGGTTGTGAGACAGATCCGGTGGGAGAAGCCGGAGTTAGGCTGGTTGAAGCTTAACACTGATGCATCCTCTAATGCTTCTTTGGGTTCGGCAGCAGGGGGAGGCTTGATCAGAGATGAAAGGGGCAACTGGGTGATAGGATTCACTAGGAAATTGGGCACAGTAAATAGCTTCACAGCTGAAATCTGGGCGCTCCGGGATGGTTTGCTCCTTTGCTGTCAGATGAAGCTTCCCGCTGTCATTGTTGAGCTTGATGCCAAGGCTTTGGTTGATGCTTTTGTTAGTCCATCTTATAGTAACTTGGTGATATCTCCCCTGTTTGATGATTGTAAGCTCTTGGCGAGTCAAATTCCCAACCTCCGCTTTAGGCATGTCTATCGCGAGGCGAATATTTGTGCAGACAGATTAGCTAGCTTAGGTCTCTCGCAACATCTGGACTTTGTTGTCCATTCTAACCCTCCTGTGGGTTTGACTCCTTTTGTAACAAAAGACTGCCTGGGTGTGGCTTGTAATAGGCTCTGTCCTATTGGCTTGGCTCCTTGCTAGTTTCTTTAATATACTTTCCTTTTTACCAAAAAAAAAAAAAATACACCAAAAAGATTTCCTTTTAAAATTACAGGGCACCAAAAAAAAAAAGTTTAACTAAAAGAGAAAGCGAGAGAGAGAGAGAGAGAGATCAGACAGGAGAAACATTGTATGCACAACGTTGCTGGTTCACTGCATACTTTTACTGCATATACACTAATAACCAGTGAATTATCAATACCATATTAGTTATTTTTTTAGGATTGTATTAAAGTTTCATAAGGTGGCAGACTATAATATACTATACCCATGACATATTTAGGTCCATTTGCTGTAAAACTTTTTTTTTTTTTTTTTTTTTTTTGGGAGAAACCTTTGCTGTAAAACTTGATTCACATTATTTCAACATATCACACCCACAAGCTGGGCATATTATATGTTAAACCTAAGCCAATCAATTTATAATTGTGCATATGAACAAATAGCAGAAAATTAAACAACTCAAAAATTTTTTTTTAATAGTTGATAATAATTACACAATTTAATCTAGCAACATAACCATACACTAGACAGTAATTCAAGATTTTTAATCACAAAATGGACATGTTGTCAAAATAACCGCTGGTATACAATTTGTCTTTCTCCATAATTAAATAATTTTTTTTTTTATATTTAGCTGATCTTTGCGGAAAAATTTTCTAACTCCACCACGGTACATTAATTAATATAAGTATCATCATTTCCATTCATTATCACACTATTTTATATGCCTTTTGTAATAAATTGATAATAGCTTTAACATTTTTCATAACAATAATGTTCCTCCTTTAACAGAGTCCAAATCTTCTATCTCACTCTTCCTATTTCACTATATACTCCACAAATAAAAACATGCCATCTGTCCATATACTTTATTAAATGCTAAATTTATGTATTCTATTATTTCAATTTCCTAAAATAAATAAATAAATAACCCATCATATTTAGGAAATTGAAATAATAGAAGGTATAAATTTAGCATTTAATTAGATGGACACGTGGCATATTTTTATTTGTGGAGTATATAGTGGAGCAGGAAGAGTGGGATAGAAGATTTGAACTCCCTTTAACAAACATCAAACATTAAACATTAAGCATATTGTGAACCTAATACATGTACGTGTTGAGCAACTACCACTAGAAACCATGCAAAAGTTTTTAGATTGTTAAAACTGGAAATTGAAAGAAGATTCTAGAGAAAACTGAAGGAATTCAAAATGGGAGAAAAACTTTCTTCACTGAAAATTGAGAAAATGAGAATACAATCCTAACTAATACACACTCTGCGTTTATATACAACTGAAACAGAGTAACTAACTCCTAAAGAAAAGGGCAGGAACCCAACTAACTACCCATTGATCACACATCCAATAAGCTTATGAGAAGTGTCCTAATCCTAAATGAATACAATTACTCTCACGTGATACTCACATGCCTCACTTAACCTCTCAATACAACAAGCAGTTTATCTAATTGTTCAATCCAAAACTCTGCCGTTTCATTACAAGACTTCACTCTTCCTTCAAAGCCTTTTGTGTCGTTTAGACCTTGCTTGAGTTTCAGCTTCACTGATTTCATGCCGTTTTGTCCCTTCTTCAAATTCTTGCACTTGCTCAATCTTACCTTGCTTGAACTAAACCATTCTTGACAACCTTCTTCTCATCCTTTTTCTTAACAATCCCTCTCAAGACCAGAGTTGTTTCTAAAGTAGGCACAGCTAATGAGTCTTGGAATGGTTTAGGATAATTTGTGCATGTATTGAAAACATTTATCAAACCCAATCTACTCACTAAATTCATAAAAACAGGTAACCCAAGTGCCTTGGTAAAGATATCTGCTAGCTAAAGATCAATCCTTACATGGAAGGTCTTAATCATTCCTACTTGTATCTTCTCTCTAATCAAATGACAATCTATTTCAATATGCTACGTCCTTTCATGAAACATAGGATTTGCAACAATGTGCAATGCTGTCTTGTTATCACAATACATGAGTGCCGCCTTAGTATGTTGAATTCTAAAATCTTTGTAAAGTGGTGGGCCTTGATTGTAGTGTTGGGCTGCTTCTTGCTACAGTAGGCCCAAGTTTTTCTGGGTAAGGAAGTTGGGACCAGTCTAACTGCAACTCAATTTGGTCCGGCTTGCACGCAAACTATGACTTATTTGCCAGAAACATGCTTGCGGCAGGCAAAGTTGTTTCAGATAAGTTGTGACAGACAAACATAATAATAACAAGATAAAATATCCTGGCTACTTTAATAGAAAATGACCAAATGATCCCTAAGAAACATAATCACAGTAATAATAATTACTTTTAGAAAAGAACAAAGGGAACAAATGGCAATATATATGGATTAATCAAAAGATGAAGAAGTCAGATTAAAATCTGGTCCACAGGAGCAAAACCAGAGAGGAAAGAACGTTTCTTCTCAACGCAATTAATCTTTCAGGAAAGTCTTGCCATGGAAATAAACTACCTTGAGGGAAACGGACTTGAATGGTTGATGCACAAAGGACTCCTCTTGGTTTTGACAGAGAGCAGGATCTTGTGAGGAAGAGAGGGAATTAATCTATTGGTGCATGTCTACCGTTCTAACTCTCTATCTATTTTCTTTTTGGTTGTTCTCTTTTCTTCCTTTCCCTCACACTCATTTCTTTCTGTTTCTTGGTATATCTTTTCGAATTTCTATTCCTTAGTTATGGTTCCCGTTGTTGTTCTCCCCCTTGTTTAACGACAAGGTTCTCTTTTTATAGTGCCTGCTGTGACTGAATTTTACTGTTTTAGCCATTAACCTCCTTTGTCTGGTCTGGGTGTACCAGTTGACCACCACTAGTCCGTCTGTGTGCCACCCCCTATCACTAAACAAAAAAGCGTATTTTGTTTGTCTATCTGTCGTGGCACCCATTCTTGCTACGGTCTGAGTTCTTTCTCTCTCCCTATCCCTCATGGCATACACTTAGTGGTTCCAACTCAGCTTACTTCTTTTGGGTAGTATGACATCTCAGTAGGAGACTTCTCCCAAAAAAGCCTGAGCCGGAACCTCAAAAATAGATTTTTCCCCTCGCACCACCACCAAACCATGCCCTCTTACCTCTGACCCACAACCTTACCATATCCTATATTGGCTGGGTACAGGCTGATGGTGCCTGGACCTTGCGCGCGCCTCCCTTTCATGTGTGTCCAAAATCTGTCTGCTGCTCATTCGCCTGCCATGGTCTGAAGGCTTGCCTGCATAGTTTACCGTCCGTTTTCTTTGACCTTTTATGTGAGCTGCTTTTCGATTTCCCGCTCCCCTTAGGAGCTAGGCTTTATTTGATACTGGGCCTTACATTTCTTTCGGCCCATTTCTTGATTGCCCTCATTTCCTACCATATTACTCTGTCATTCCTACTGTAATGACTCAATCCTGCTGGGCCTCTTTAGGCCAGCCGTTCACTCTTTCCCCCAGTGGCTTGGCATGGCCATTGGTTTTCCTACTTATGGGCTCCTGTGTCCCTTTTGTCTTTCTCTTGGATATCCTTGGCCCATTTGCTTTCTTTGGGCTTCCTTGACCCTTTTACTAACTCTGCATTCTCATGGGCTTTTACTAACTTCATTGGGCTTCATTGGCCCAATTACCTTATTCTCATCCTTGGGGTTCATGGGCCTGCCATTAACCCCTTACTTTCTTTGTTTGCATTACTTTAGGCCTACGGTGGCCCTTTTTTACTTTTCTATATCATATACTGCCCATAGGTATGCTATTTCTCTCTTTCCGGTATCCTTTAAGCCCCCTTGTCTCTTCAAGACCCATTTGTTTATTTCATGGGCCTGTGATCCATTATTCCTGTCGCTTGGACCTAATAGTTTTGCTATCTGTTTGCCAATTCTTTGCTACCCTTGTCATTGGGCTTTCTTCTTTCTACTTGGATTCTCAAAAATGACCCTCAACAATCTTCAAGCAAGTAAAATAACCAAGTGATCTCACAACAGGTTGATGCCATAGCTCTATATTCAGCTTCTGCTGAAGACCTAGAAACAGTTGTTTGCTTCTTTGATCTCCAAGATATTAAGCTATTTCCAAGGAAGACACAATAACCAGTCAAGGATTTTCTAGTATCTGGGCAACCTACCCAGTCTGCATCACAGAAAGCCTTTAATTGAAAGTTTGAATCTGCTGGAAAGTAAATCCCTTGACCTGGAGTTCCTTTAATGTATTGTAACACCCTTTGTGCAGCCAACATGTGAGGTTGCCTAGGTGCACTTAAGAATTGGCTCAACCTATTAACTGCATAGCATATGTCAGGCCTAGTCAATGTTAGATACATTAGTCTTCCTATCAACCTTCTATACAAGGAAGGCTCTCCAATCAAGGCACCTTCATCGCTGGACAACTTGAGATCCTGCTCCATAGGAATTTTCATTGGTTTGCACCCTAGCATGCCAGAATCTTGTAAAACTTCCAAAGCATACTTCCTTTGATTGAGACTAATACCTTTTGCACTTTTGGTTTCCTCAAGCCCCAAGAAGTACTTTAGAGCACCCAAATATTTTATACCATATTTTGTATCAAGAAGCTTCTTCAAATCTGCAACACACTTAAAATCATTCCCTGTAATTAGAATATCATCAACATATACCAAGAGGGATGTAAAACAAGAGCCTTTGGAATGAACAAAAAGTGCATAATCTGATTTGGATTGGACAAAACCAAGTCCTATGATGGTGGCAAATAGCTTAGCATGCCACTGTCTGCTAGCTTTCTTCAAGCCATAAATGGATTTTCTCAATCTACAAACAAGTGGCCTACCATTACCAGATGCAAGACAATCCCCCTTGCTGTGAAACTCCTGTGGCAAAGTCATGTACACTTCCTCATGTAAATCCCCATGTAAGAAAGTGTTATTTACATCTAATTGATGTAAACCCCTACCTTTCACAGCAGCAATACATAAAAGCACCCTAACTAAGACAAATTTGGCAACTGGAGAAAAAGTTTCTAAGCAATCTAACCCCTCCTGCTGAGTATACCCTTTAGCCACCAATCTTGCTTTATATCTTTCAACTGAACCATTTGAATTATATTTTATTCTGTAAACCCATTTGCACCCTATAGGTGTCTTGCCACTAGGCAAAGGTATAACATCCCAAGTGTGGCTAAGCTCCAAGGCAAAAATTTCCTTATCCATAACTTGTTGCCAAGCCTTAAAAACAACTGCTTGAAGGAAAAATTATGGCTCAATCTCAACACTTGCAACAAAAACAAAGGCTTTGTGGGAAGCACTCATGTTTGCATAAGAAATGCACTGGTTGATATCATAAGGAGCACCTGGGGAAGGCTTACTAACAAGCAAATTACAAGCATAATCTTGTAAGTAAGAAGGAGCCTTATGGATTCTAGTGGACTTTCTCAAGGGAAGAGAAGAGGAATCAAAAGAAACAGGTAGTTCAAGAGTGGAATCAGTAGGTGGAATAAGGGAAGGTTCTACAGAATTAGTACAATCTGCAATAGATGTGGCAGGGGTGCTATTAGGAACCACATGAGGTATAAGAAAAGGGCTGGTATGATCATCAGCTAAAGGAGTAGGCAAAACAGGCAAGGAAGCATCAAAATAGGTAGATGGGGAAGGAAATGTGGAATTTGGAGATTGAAAAGGGAATATTGACTCATGAAACTAAACATCTCTAGAAACCAAAAACTGAATGTGTGTCAAGATCCATAACTTTGTAACCTTTGACTCCAAAAGGATATCCCAAGAAAACACATTTAGTGGCTCTTGGTGAAAACTTGTTTCTGTTATGAGGTAAAGTGGAAACATAGCAAAGACAACCAAAAACTCTTAGATGTGAAAAAGAAGGAAGATGTCCAAAAAGATCCTCATAGGGAGTTTTGTTGGAAAGGACTGAAGATGGGGTTTTGTTGATAAGATATATTGTTGTAAGAACACAATGTCCGCAATACTCCAAAGGAATATTGGATTGAAATCTAAGTGCTCTTGCAACATTCAATATATGCTGGTGTTTTCTTTCTACAATAGAGTTTTGTTGAGGTGTCTCAACACAACTTAAATGATGAATAATGCCCTTGGATTTAAAGAAATCTTTCATTAAGAATTCAGTTCCATTATCTGTTCTAATACATTTAATTTTCTTGTTGAATTGTGTTTCAACTAGTGCATAGAACGGAGATAACAACAACTGAGTTTCTGACCTAAATGCATCTAGAAAAATCATCAACTATTGTGAGAAAATATCTATAATCATGCACTGTAGGAATGGAAAAGGGACCCCATAGATCACAATGAATAAGAGCAAAAGGAAATTCAGAAACATGAGTACTAGAAGTAAAAGGCAATCTTTTTTAGGGATGGCAATTGTTAGCCGACCTGTAAGTACCCTGCCTGACCCTAACACTTATAAACCCTAACATTTCATTTCATCTCATCCAGCCCAGCCGCCCACTTTCCTCTCCCTTTCCCTCTCTCTCACTCTCCTCTCCCACTCTCACTCTCACTCACTCTCCTCTTTTCTGACCACCACAACCACAACCAAGCCTCACTCACTCTCTTCTCTTCTCACCACCACAGCTCCAACCAAGCCCAAAAAACAAGATCCAAGAAAAAACATTCTTCACCGACGAATCATTTCAAGTCCTCGCCGCCGACAAGTCAAAACTCTCACTATCGCTGATCCCACACCACTCCGCCAACAGCAATCACCGATCTGACAATTTGTTAGGTTTTTTTTTTTTTTTGTGTTTTGTTGGTGGGTTTTTTAGATTTGCTACTTTTCCTTTTGGGTTTACAAAATTTTTGGGATTTGTTGGATTTTGGGTATGGATTGGTTTGTTAGATGATTTAGATCTTGGCATCCATTTGGATGGCAAGAAAATAGCCAAGAAAATGTTGTAATTTTTTTTATTTAATTTTTGGGTTCATTACATGTATATTCAATGATTTCTATGATTTTTGTTTGTGATTTTGTGATTTTTGTGTTTGTGAGTTTGGGTTTGTGAATTGTGATGAGGCTATGTTTGTGATTCTGAGTGTTTGTGAATTGTGATTCTAGGCCGAGCATTACGAGATGGGGCTCGTGGGGCCCACAGGACCCGGCGGGGCGAGTCTAGGTGCAAATAAAAAAGCCTATTTATTAAATGGGCCGGGTTCAGGTAACAAGTATAGACCCACGGCTCAAGTTCGAGCATAAAGAAACCCAGCCCAAACCCGACCCGTTGCCATTTCTAATCTTTTTTGCTTAGCAATTGGACAAATGTCACAATAAGCAGCCTTATTACGCTGTACAAAAGGGACAACTTTATTCAAAAGGTCAAGTTTACCTCTTGAAGGATGCCCTAAATGAAAATGCCATATATTTGGCTGAGTACAAACTGACTAACAGAAAGAAGAAGTAGCTAGAATTGGAGATAACATCTTGAACTTGTTGTCCAACAAATAAAGTCCATTTGCTCTCTACCCAGACCAATCGTGCTCCAAAGAGAAAGATCTTGAATAAAGCAAAATGAACCAAGAAAGATAAGACAACAAGTCAAGGATTTATTAAGATGACTAACAAAAATGAGGTTAAAAGTAAAAGATGGAATACACAACACATTAGTGAGTATCAATTTTTCTATAAGATGAACAGTCACTACATGAGTCACTAAAGCCCTTTCACCATTAGGTAAGTAAACATAGGTATTGGACACACAAGTAATAGAGCTAAACACAGAAATGGAATGAACCATGTGATCAGTGGCTCTTGTTCCAATGATCCAATCTGTGTTTGCAAAAGCAAACCTATTTACCACTCTAACAATGAAAATAGTGGAATTTGGAAGCAAGAAAGAAGATGAACAAAATGCCTTACCTGAAAAATTGTTCAGGTAATCAAATGAAGAAGCACTCAAGGCTAGGGGTTGAGATGTGCTTGGTCCTGCAGTGGTCACAATAGCTGCTTGTGGAGAAACTATGTGTGAAGAAGGATGCTCATTCACTGTCTGAGAGTTGAGGAAAGTAAGGAGTTGCTCACACTGTGACTTGCTAATTGGACATTATAGAAATGTAGGAATTGAATCTTCAGTGGTCTGAATGTTGAACTGATTCCCTAAAGATGGCATCTGGTTGCAAGAAACTTGATTTGCCAAGGACTTGTTCTTGAACTTGAATCTTGGAGGAAAACCATGGAGTCTATAGCACTTGTCTACTATATGCCCAATTTTACCACAGTAGGTACAAATTGGTCCTTCTTTTTTAGAATTTCCCTTTCCACCATGATTATTGTTCTTAGATCCAGAGTTGGCATTAGAGTACAATGTTGTGGCTTTAATGGGATGAGCTATGGCAGAACCAGTGAAATCTCCATTCTTAAAGCTTCTTTGCTTTTCTTCTTGCAAGATCAAGGAAAGAACTTTGTTGATGTCAAGTAGAGGCTCATATAGAATCTAACCTCTAATTGTAGAATAGGAATCATTTAATCCCATCAAGAATCTCATTACTTGATCATGATCACCAAGATCTGAAGTGATCCTTTGAGCTCCACAAGTGCAAGGACACTTACAGTAAGGACTTGATTGGTAGTTGGCCAATTCATCAACCAAAGCCTTAAACTTGGTATAGTATTCCTCCACAGAAAATTGGCCTTGTACAAGATAGGTAGATTCCTTTTGAAGCTCAAAATTTCTAGGTCCACTTTTCTGAGAGAACCTATTGTTGAGGGGAAAATTTTGGATGTTCCCAAATAGAATATGAGGTAGCCAAGCTGAAACTCAACGATGGGCCCTAGAAAAAAACCCCAAAGGCTTTCGGTGTCGTGTAAGCCCGCCCAAGCAAGACATGAAGGCTGCACCCTAACAAGAAGACAACACTAAAGCACAATAAACACGTTACTGTTGTTAGTTTGTTATATTCTTAGTCCTTTTATAGCATCATAGTTCAAATCAGTCATCTAGTGGTACGTTATTATCTCCAGTGGTAGGGTAATTTTAGGTTAATAAGTGTGTTTACATGGTAAAAATAATATGTTTTCCTTATTATTATTAAGTCAACATAAGGGAAAACTTCCATAGTTTCCAAAATATTATGGCCTTATGGCCTTCATCATAAAAATACTAAACAAGGATTAAAGGCTTTATAATTACAAATACAAGAGGAAAAATAGGATAGAATGAAGGGAGAGAGAGATCCCAGCTCAGTGCAACAAGTATTAAACTAAGATTTTGATGAGTATGTGTGCATAAGGCATGAATGAGGTAATATGGGCTGTGCTGAGTGAGTGGGATGTGATTAACATTAAGGTTAAGGCTTTAGTGAGTAGTGGGCTAAAAGGGAATGAGTGTTGAACTTAAGGAGAGCTAAACCACAAGTAAAATGGCAAATAAATCAAGAGTTTCAGAGGGGGTAGCTGTTTGTGACTAATTGGGAGACATTTATAAGCTATGATTGTGTAAAGGAAAGAAAAGAATACCTGAGGTTAGATGAGTGTGGGCTGAAGGGGATGAGTAGTGAGCTTAAAGAGAGCTAAACCACTAGTAAAATGGCAAATAGATCAAGAATTTCAGAAGGAGTAGTTCCCCCCTTTGTAAGCTGAGATGCTTTTTCTTTTATAATGGAGTTTTAAAGAAGTATTAATTAACAAGAATCCAAAAAAAACGTAAGCTTGATTCAGGGGAGCCAAACAGCTGCATTAATAACTTGGATTTGGCCTAAAAATGGGAGATTTGCTTTTGGGGCTGCCTTGCTTCTTTGGGTAATGATGAGATTTTAGAGTGCTTTGCATTAAATGCCATGTTTTCTAGGGCCGAGCTTAATCAATGTGATTGAGGCGTGTATCAAGAGCGAATCCTAATGTTACAACTGAGATTTGGACTCCCAAGAAGTAAGATTCAACACCCCAAGCCAGGTGTCAAGCTCTAAGTTCACTTCAGGGGATTCCGTTGGAGATCCCTTTTTGCCCTCCAATCCACATGTTCCCAATTTTTCCCCTTTAGGATTCATGGGCTTGGGACATGAATCACGTCTTGAACATTTTTAATATTTATAACATCAATTTGTTGAAGTTTGGATGACTTGGTTTCAGCTCCCCTTCCACTAAAGGTGCAGTCTTGAAGAAGATGATGGAATCCCATCATCCTTTTGACTTCAGCTGATATGACAGCCCTTAGGCACTGTTCACGTCAGGTAGAGGGTGGCAGAAAACTGACGGGACAACCCCTAGTTCATCCTCAAAGGCTTGGTTCTCTTGTAGGGGTCTCTAATTGTTTCTTTGGTTAGGGGTGAACAAGGGTTGGTTGCCCACCTTCAAGCCTCTTGCTGGGACCTTTTTGGACTAGAACTTTGCTCCATTTCAGCACTTTTAGTTGGGCCACATGGCCCTTTCTTTGCTTGGGCTTGCTCCCTTCTCCATGAGATTCTTAGGCCTATAAAATGGACATTAAAGACATGTTTTGCCATGGATTTTTTACTCCTCATGGGCTTTAATTGTTAGTAGAAATAAAATGAATCTATAAGCTTTAATAAATATTTATGATAGATTTTGGGTATTAATTCCCATGGGCTATAAATAACTTCTCATAATTTTTACTATGGATTACTTTGTAAATGATATATTCTTTGGGGCTTTTCTAAATAATGACCTCCAATATTTTTCTTGAGAATAATATTTACCATGAGTTTTAAAAATATGGTAACAACCACTATAATGGAATAATGTGATGTTTTCATGAGTTTCTCTATAGATAATCATAATGGACATGTAGGATGAATAATTACCATGAGTTTTGGTAATAAATATTATGAATATTGTGATGTAAGATGGATAGTGAACATGAGTTTATAATATGAAATAAATAAATGTCATGGGTCTAATAATCATATCTTTCCATGAGCTTTTATAAGATGATTGCTATGGGTTTTGAGAGTAGATAATTCATAAATTCCATGAGCTTGTAATATTATAGTAATAAGTTTAAAAATCTAAAGTATTGTTCATTATTGGACTTTTAGGTGAAATAATTATGATATAGTATTTTGCTAAGTATTGATAACATTGGACTTTTGATAAATAGTGTCAACGTAAGTTGGACTTTTGATATTGCCAATGAGAATTGGGTTTTTGATGTTGCCAATGTGAATTGGGTTTTGGATAAATAAATCGCCATGGCTTCAACCCATGGGCTTTGATTATGGATTTAAATTCCATTGATAAAATTGTTTTGTCATGGATTTGAGTTATGGGCTTTTCAAATATTGCCAAGTATAGGTATTCTTAGGCTTTAAATAGAATAAGATGTGTGTATTGGGTTCATATGGCCGGTTTTGGGCTTAGCTAAATAATGATAATAAAATTGGATAAAATAGGAGTTTTTTGGATTTTTTGTGATAGTTTATATCATGACCCAATTTAGATAATGAAATATGAAATATTTGTGATTAACATAATAATAGAGCCAAAAAATGTTTGGGAAAACCCAATAATTTATAGTTGTATAAATAGGTGGTACTCAAATAAAGTTAGGTGTAAAAAAAAGTACCCTAACACCTGTGATGCAGATCAAGCCAAATCGCTCTAGCATTATCTATATACATAATGCTAGGACCAATTCCAAGTGAAACAGAATTGATGACCCAACTCAGAACTGTCATGTTGCATCGTGTCCACAAGTTGAATTGTGGAGAATCTGAATCTGGTACTAGAATTGTACCATCGATAAATTCAATCTTGTGTTTAGCAGTGAGTGAAATGATCATTGATCTGGCCTATGGAAAATAGTTCTTTCCTCCAATCAACTTCTCAAACACTAGTTGAATTGTGTTGTTATCAGTGCTATCAAGAAAGAATGGATTGACAATATCTTCATTCATAGTAGAAGAAGATTGATTATCCAAGGCTTCTTCAATGGATGCCATTGACGGAGCTTCAAAGCTTTAAAGGAAAACAAGAAGAATTTCAGAGAATTCAAGCAAAAAGAAAAGAAAAACAATCTGAGTTGATCTTGCTAATGCTCTGATACTATGTTATAACTAGATATTGAAAGAAAATTCTAGAGAAAATTGAAGAAATTCAAGATGAGAGAAAAACTTTCTTCAATGAAAATTGAGAAAATGAGAATACAATCCTATCTAATACACACTCTATGTTTATATACAACTGAAACAGAGTAATTAACTCCTAAAGAAAAGGGCAGGAACCCAACTAACTACCCGTTGATCACGCATCCAATAAGCTTATGACAAGTGTCCTAATCCTAACTTAATACAATTACTCTCACGTGATACTCACATGCCTCACTTAACCCCTCAATACAACAAACAGTTTATTTAATTGTTCAATCCAAAACTCTGCCGTTTCATTACAAGATTTCACTCTTCCCTCAAAGCCTTTTGTGTCGTTTAGACCTTGCTTGAGCTTCAGCTTCACTGATTTCATGCCGTTTTGTCCCTTCTTCAAATTCTTGCACTTGCTCAGTCTTACCTTGCTTGAACCTGAACCATTCTTGACAAGCTTCTTGTCATCCTTTTTCTTAACATAGATTAATCGTCGACAGGTAAGGTTGTAGAGGCCTGAGCGACGGATGGAGTTGGTGGCGACGGGAGGAGAAGTGGAGTGGTTCCCGCTGTCCTCTAAGTGTTCGACGAAAGAACTGTTTGGGATTTGAGAAGATGAAGAGGAAAAGAAACGTGCCATAGAAAGTGAACGAGCTGAATGCGGTGGTACCAGTGCGGAGTGTTGGGAGGAGCAGAGAAGTGGAAGGGAGAGTGAGATTTCCAGAATTATTATATCTAAGATATATTACGAGCTTAGATTTAACCAAGAAATTGGGGATGTAGCTCAGATGGTAGAGCGCTCGCTTAGCATGTGAGAGGTACGGGGATCGATACCCCGCATCTCCATATCTTCCTTTGTTTTTATTTCTGCGTTAATTGATCCGAATATAAACCAAATATGTTTTTTTTTTCCCTTTGAGGGAACCATCTTCCCTTGGGGCTACCTTCATTAAGAACTGCAAAGGCCAACGGCTCTTTGGAGCATACCCATCAATCAAATCCCGCACCCTCGACCCCAGATACTGAACATACATTTGATTGAACCACGAGAATCAAAGCTGAGAATGAAGAAAATAAAATAACAAGAAGAAGAACTTGAAGCCATCAAATGCAATACCTTCTCAACCTATGGTCGAAACTGGGCCTACGCATTAGTTGATTCCTTTCCTAGTCCTTCCATGTTGAAATGCCCCAACGCCACAATAGGCCAAAGTCAAACATGGGCCCAGGAAGTATTCCCTTCTCCTGTATCGTTTACAGGTTTTGCTTCTAATGTTTTACATTGGCAGGGGCACTTGTTCATCAGCTTTGGACCTAGGCAAATTTGGGCCTAGCTGAACTTGTTCATCATCTTTGGACCTCTGCACCAGCTGGCCCTTTTCTTGCAAAGTTGGTCCCCCTATTTTTTGGGTGTCATTGATACATCCATGCGACTTGGATAATCAATATGCTTCCTTGTATGGGCGTCCACTAAACTACAAAAATCGCAAAAATTGCATTAAAATTACTTGCAAAATGATATAATTATACCGCACCACAAGTAATAGTGCAAAAATTGCATTAAAATTACTTGCAAAATGATATAATTATACCACACCACAAGTAATAGTGCACTGCATGGTATAGTGCGGTTTGCGGTTTTATAACGAAAACATCGCACAAATTGCACTACACTCTATCTATATATTTATATATTTATATATTTTAAATATAAAATATATTATTAATAGTGTAATAACCCTAGTTTTCAAAAAAAAAAAAAAATAGTTTGATGATCCTAAGTGTTGACTAGGAAAGTCAGCCCAAAATAAAGAAAAACTAGCCCAATAGTTTAAAACTTGGCCCAAAACAATGGAAAATTTTAGTTTTGGACTGGGTAGGAAAAGCTCAAAATTTGAAAAATATACCAATTTCAAACCATTTAAACCGCATCTTATATATAGCACCGCACATATGACTACAAAAATAGGGTGCAGTGCATTTATGGTTTTAGTTAAACTCTAAACCGCACCGCACATGTGACCTCAAAAATAAGGTGCAGTGCAGTTATGGTTTTAGCTAAACCGCATAGCAAAGTGCAGTGCTAAAGATGGTCCAAAACCGCACCGCACCGCACCACTAACACCCCTACTTCCTTGTATACAATTTTTTTTTTTTTTTTTTTTTTTTGAGAGAAACACACACATATGGGAGAGGGAAAAATTCCTATCAAAAATAAAATAAATAAATAAAAAGGAGAAGGAAAAATGTTCTAATGCAAAGACACACCACAAACTCTACTCAAAAATCATGCTTGTATACAATTGTAACTTCTGAAGTCACATGAATGAATTTAATTGAGAATTTTGAAATACAACATGTAAATAATTGTAATTTTTACTCGTTTTTCAATAATTTTTAAGCAAGCCAAAAGAGTAAAAGGAAAAAATAAAAATAAAATCCCTGTGAGGCTTAGTTGTCCACGCTTAATCATGGATATAAATGGTCATTCATGTATATCTCATTGTTGGCTATATTAACAATGAGTTATTGAAGGTAGGTAGCCTAAGCAGGTGCTGTAAGGGCTCATTGCAGACGATGATATCAAAAACAACTATAAAATAAGCTGACTTAATTTAAAAGATGGAAGTGTTAAAAATAATATTAATTTTATTATAAAATTAAAACAACATAATAAATATATTTTTTAATTACATTATTTTCATATTTGAAAAATTAAAACAAACAAACAAACAAAAAAAAACTTATTATTGTTCAAGGTAACACTACTAGTAGGCTATAAGATGGAGAGGAACATTCGTGCACACAGCAGGGAACTGAAATTGTCATAAGCATAGGCACACCACACCACACCTCTACACAAGATAATTTTGCAATTCCTAGGTACAGAATAAGGATTTTGGTACTATTTCCGAAAGGAGTTAGACTATTTCCGGAGAGGGCGTTTGCTTGGTTTTCTTGCTACTCACTTTTTCGTTTTTAGGACGAGAACTCCGAAACATTTTTGGGTCATCATAGACAAAGTACACATAGAGGAGGCAGAAGCTACTTGCAATTACAAGAAGAAAGATAGACAAGCTAGCAGCCAAGTTTAAAAAAGTAGCGAATTGACACGCAAAGCCGAACAAGATGGAGGTAGACAAAACACAGATAGTGAACTTCAGGAACTCTTTCTTCTGCGAGTTATCATTTGGGGGCAACTTATTGAACTCAGTGAAACAATGGTCCAACATAAAGTATGCAAAGTAGACAAAAACGATGAAAATGATCATGGGCAAGTCGTTGTGGATATAGGCGCGGTAGACTGTGCTCATACTACTAATTGTGAGGTTTAGATAAGCAAAGTATGGGAGGAGGCTGAGGCTGTAATCCTTGTTTTCTGTGTTGTTGCAGTTGTTGCAAGAAGAAAGAGGTGTGTGTATCCTACTAGTACTGCGACCGATTGATGACATTTTGATAGGCAAATAGTGACTGAGTGTAGTGAAACTCTGTGCTAGGTGGTTGTGAATGATGTAGCTGGTTTAAAACTAAATGGCTTCATCACTATATATAAATAAAGAGGAATGGTTTTTGAGTCTTGGATTCAGAAGATGCCTGGAAATTATTATGGAAAAAGAGCGTGGAACTGCAACGAATTCCTTGGAAACCTACTTTTTCTCATTTTTTAAATTTAAAATTGAAGGTTGAAACTTCCTTGAAGATACACACAATCAATTCCTTAAGAAAAATGAAGCTACATCAGAAATGGTGACTTCAATTTTGTAGGTACTGAGAAACTTTCAGGAAAAGGCTGGGAAAGTGGGAAGTGAATTTTTTACTTGACTTAATTGGGCTGGAGCTTGGAACATTAAGCCCAACAAGATAAAGAGAAATTTTGCTGCAATTTCAAAAAAGATGGACCCAATCAGAAGAGGAAAATAAGAAGTTGGGGCTCAAAGACGGTTCTTTAATAAGTGGGCTAGAGAACAATTGAGTAGAAAATTGGGTGGCGCATGAGTTTTTTTTTTTTTTTTTTAACATTTTGGGCCTTAATTCAAAGTATCACTATAAAAGGACCTAATTTTTGTAATAGTCCCTTTTCAAAATCTCAATATTCTCCATCTTACTTATCCCTATAAAACGAAGACCGTTACAATATTACCAGACAACCATCTCACAAGTCACAACATGAAGATAAAAAATATATATGAAAAGAGGAAAATTACAGGTTTGTAATTGTGCTTTTTATCCCATTTTCCACCCAATTTTTTCTCCCATTTTAAACACATGATTATATTAAATTTAATTGTTTCAAAAAATATGCTAAGTTGACTCTAGATAGTAGAACACACAATCCCAACAAGCCAATTTCACCATATTTTCAATCATGTTAATGTCCCAACCATTTGGTTATAAGGTCACGTTATTAAGCTAAAAAAATAATACTGTATATTTTTTTATTAAACAGTAGACAAAAAAAAAAAGTACTATTAATTAATGTAATAATGTGTTTAAATTTAATTAAAAAAAAAGTAGATAATTCAATGATTATTGATTACACCAAGAAAAGTAATTTAAATATGGATGTCATGAAAGCTACAAGCTCCTCGTAGTGAGAAAGTATATAGTGTTTCAGAAACTCCAACTCAACACACATGTGGTGTTTCTAAGGCCAATAAGAAATTAACACCTAGCCTAAAAAAAAAGACACATAGTGTATTGAGGTATTTAAAATAGAATGACTAAATTGGCCCTAAAAAAATTTCAAACACCCGCCATTTACTCTCTCTGCAAAACCAAAAACCAATTACTTTTCCTCTTTTCAAAATCAAATCTCTCTCTCTCTCTCTCTCTCTCTCTTCCTAGTCCCCACGCCACCATAGCCCCTGCTCTCTCTCAACCCCAAACCCTGATAGCCACTTCCCAGCTACAGCGTCTCCAGCGGCACAACATTGCCGAAAACCTCCAAATCTTCTTTTTCTAGCAAAACCATCTTATGCTAGAAGCTGTTGGAAGCTTTCTTGCTCCCCTCACATATGCTAGATTAGTTTCTAGCCTCAGTCCCAGAGCTAGTCCCAAAAAACCCTAAGACTAAAATTACCCCAAATTGAAAACATTGAATTCAGTCTCTCCCTCAATTCCAGATCGTGTGGAGAAAGGATTTTGTGTTTTCTCAGGTAATTTTCTTCCTAAATTTTTTCCTCAGGTTTCTCTTTTCACATCCCTCAGTCTTCACTGATAAGCTGCCACACGAGCTCCAACCTCTCCGTCTCTCTTTATTTTTCTTATCTTATTTTCTTCTCTCTTTTTTTCTACTCAAAGGTCCCTCCCTTTTTTTTTTTTATCTATGGGTTTGGAGATTGAAAAATGGGATTTTATATTTGGGTCCAAGTGTGGAGATTTGAAAATAAGGAATTTTTGGGATTGGTATTTTGGCAATGGGTTTGGTGTTTGGTTGTTTCTGTGGGGATTTTCTGATGTGGGTTTGGTGTTTGTTATGGCTGTGTGTTGTGTATTGTGCTGATGTTGGTGTATGCATGTGAATCTCTGTTCATGTGATGGTTTTGTTATGGATGTGTGTGCTTGTTTGATGTAATGCTTGTGAACTCACAAAAAAAATGGTAGCTTGTGTGCTGTCTTGTGAACATGTACAGAGAGATATGAAAATGCACTAGGTATGTAAAGCTTAAGCAAAACTAGCAACACTTTTTTTTTTTTTTTTTTGATACCAAAAAGGGAGAAAGCAACCCAACAGATTACACAACAACTGGATTAAACCAGCTACAATTCAGAGGCATTTGACATGCCAAGTTAGCAACTGACCAAACAGAATTAACAACAAGCTTAGGCACTAAGTACACATCACAACAAAGTTCATTTTGGTTCAAAAAATCTAAATCAGCTAGTCTGATCTGTTGCAACCAGTTTGTGGTCTTCCTGTGCTGAAATAGATGGACTAAATGCCTGCTTGTACCTAGAAACAAAATATACTGGAAACCATGATTTTTAGCTTTAAGAGCAGCTTCTACCATAGCATCCAACAGTGCCCCACATGTTGTTTCTGCTACACTACTATTTACATCATAAAACAAGCTATCTCCCTGCCTAGTAATAGCTTCATAAGCAGAAGCCCATTGGTTTGGCTTCCTGCTCCTAGCTCCAGCAAGTTTAACAATCAGCTGCCACTACCCTGAGGATGAGTGGTGGTCTGGTTGAGGTCCGCTTGGCTGATTGGTATGGCTTGGTTGATTAAGGAAAGCCTCTTTACAGAACTAGCAACACTTGAGAAAAGAATGGATATTACCCTGAAAGCTCGAAAATGTGTTGAAAACACAAGAGCTTGTTTAGACCCCTAATTTTAAAGTTACGGCTTGGTTGATTTTACACTAACTTAATACTAAGTGCGGAATAGTGTAAACACAAGCATACAAGCAAGAGAGCTACTCTAATCCATATTTAAAGCAACACAACAGTAAAATGAAATGAACAAGAGTAGGGAAGAGAGATACAAATACAAATAACATGCCGATGTGTTATCGAAGAGGAAACCGAAGAACTCGGCGAAAAACCTCTCCGCCACCCTCCAAGCGGTAATCGATCCACTAGACAATCAGTTGGGATATATGGGTTAACAAGAGACCCTCCAAACCTAATCTACTCGATGTACCTAAGCCCTCCAAGCTCCTACTCCAACAAGGCTTCTCAGAACCGTGTCTTGCCTAGCTCTCCGGATCTCGCAACAAGCTCCATGTTGTATCCGCCAACCTTGACATCTTCCAATACTTCCCAGCAACACCAAAAACACTCACTACACTCTGAAAATGTGTGGATTGTGTTTGGGTACAAATCTCCTCTCAATGTATGATAATGGGAGAGAAAAGGAAAAGAAACTACAATTAATTCTCACTAAGGATGAGTAGCTCTCTCTCAAAAAGATGGGTGTGTGTGTTGTAGAAAACCTATTTAGGGTTTTTCTCTCTGAATGACCTCTCTTACATTTGTGGGTAATGAAGGTATATATAGTATGGGTGAAGGGTAAGGAATTCACACATAAAAATCCTTCAGGCAGAATGTTTCGCGACTGTCTCGCGGGAAGGTCTTACCCACGAGACACTCGCGAAAACGACAACCTGGCACGACTCTTCAGCTTCCAGTCATGTGCTCCTCACATGCTCTTTCGCGGCTTAACTTCTCGCGAGTTTCTCACGAAATCCACTGATTCTTCATTTAAGCTTGAGTCTTCCCCAACTTAATACTAAACCCAATACAATAAAATCTCACAAAATACAAGAAACAAAATTAGAGCAATTACAACATTTTTTGTCATGGAATAAAGCCAACATAAAACATAGTTGTAAATCACAACTTTACAATCTCCACTTTTGACTATTCCATGACAAAACACCTTATAACAGACCCCAGACTTAAACGTGAGTTTGGGAACAATGGCAAAACTCACTCACACCTAAATCTAGAAGTTGTGTAGCACTTAGAACATATATACCTGTAACCTGAAACACTTGCACAAAGCATATTAGACCCTCAAGGTAAATCAAGTGATAAAAGGACAAGTATAATATAACAAGTAAAATGCGATCAAGTAAACATGTTGTGAAACATATGAACAACTTGATCAAACACATGACAGTCATATGGAAATGACCACAATGATCATATAGCAAAGCAAATGATCATCCGAACATGCAATCAATAAAGCACAATAGCATAAAGATAAATGCATTTCTAACACTCGACCAATGTAAAATACATGAAGTATATGCGTCTAGGAACAAGATCCTACTAGGGCACAAGAGTAATATAAACCAAAACAAAATAAGGAAAATGTCTTCTCCCCCTTAGTATATGCATCTCCCCTATAGCTTTCTCCCCCTACGAATGTGCACGAGGTAGAATTACTCCCCCTAAGATTGTGCACATGAGTCATATAGAAATGACGATACAAACCTGTATACTCTCCGATATACTCTCCCCCTTTTTGTCACGAATAGACAAAACAATCAAGAGGAATGAGGGAAAGAAAAGAAGATATGAGCAAGGGTATGATGCATGAGGGGTGCAAAATGAATGAGAAAATGAAACTCAAACATAAGACAAAAACATAAAAAACACTACAAAGTATAAAGAACATGACATGCTAAGGATGATGGAACCTGATGTAAACCTAGGTATGACAAAGACACAAGAACATGTTAAATGCTAAAAGGTCTAAAAAGACTTGACTAGCATAAGAGAAGTGCAAAACATGTCAAGTTTTAAAGTGTGTGCAGCAAATGTGCATCTAGTGTGCATGTGAGATGCATGACCAATACATGAATAAGCACTCACGGGGCAAAGTGCATAAAACACACCACCAATGATCAAAACATGATAAACATGAATAATTATGGTGATCTCCAAAGTTTGGTACTCATCGGAGTCCAAAAAAATGAGAAAATGTCATTTGAGCATTTTATCAAACATTTAGAGTGCACACACTACACATGTATGTTAAACAATGCAAGAACATATGAAAATCTTGCCTAAATACATGTTATTTTTGCCACATTGGGCCAACATCCAAAGCAAATCATCATTTAAAACAAAACCCAATCAAAAAAAATTGACAAAAATTAAGTTTTTCAACTTCCATTTGAGAAAATCTCAACTATGAACATAAAACCCCAAAAATCATAATCTAAGGATCAAAATAGATAAAAAGAGTTAAAGATTACTTTAGATATGTTTATGAAATGTAAAACACTTGAAATTAGTTGGGTTTTGATGTTAAAGCGTTAAAATAGGGGTTTGGGAGAAGATGAGAGAAGTTTAAAACAAATGTCCCACAAAATGCCCTTTAAAAAGCTGATCTGGGAATTTTCGCGGGAAGCTGACTCGTGAAAGTACTCACAAAATTTTTTGCGGGTAAGCCTTACTCGCAAGCTACTCGCGAAACAGTCGCGAAACTCTCTGTACAAAGTTGAAAAACATGAGATTTGAACCATTTAACTCCCAGTTGAGCTTACATATGAAATGGGTCACGAAAACACCCAGAAAACATGTTTTTCACACAAAAACAACTTGAAAAACTTTGAAAAACATAGGTGATACAAATCACTTCCAAAAGCAAACAAAAAGAACAAAAAAAATCTTTTTGGTTTGATCCACATATGGTTGAGCACACACACATCACATTTGAACATGTACAATCACACAAATGAAATAGGCATTCATTGAACATTAAACTTGTGTGTTGTGTGTGTGGATCAAGTGTGGAATAGTCGTTAGACTAGAGTGAAACTTCAATGATCAATTCAATTAAGTCATACACAACTGATACGAAATCAAGTAGTCTATCTCAATTATAGAAATGAGCATATATAACCTCCCACAAGAGAATGATTAGAAAATTTAAAAGCTTTTCATTTGGCTTCTGCATAATTCATGACATTTGATCCTTTTTGGATAATACATCTCCTTTTGAGATCGGTGTTTGAAATTTTTGATATTTCAACATTGTGATTTAGCTTTTGGCTTTTTGAGCACCATATATCTGAATCTTTATTCTCATCATTCTAGTTCTTGTTCTTTTACTCCGAAAAGTCCTATTCTCCTTTATATCACTAAAGAACCACAATCAGATGGGTTTGAACCTACCACTTAAGATTTAAGAATCCAATCAAAACCTACTTAAGATTTACAATTTTTCTGAAAAAATGAAGAAAAATTGACCACGGTCATATTCAATCCATCTCCGTCCCATTGAACCTACCACTTAAGATTTAAGAATCTAACAAGAAAAATAGCAAAACTCATACCAAGTCAACAAAACCCATACAAAATCAAGTGATTGATGTCCAAAAAAACTCAAACCCATTGATATTTCGAAATTAAAAATAGGAGAAAACCACCAAATCATGAGAAAACAAACCTTGAGATTGTGACACTAAACTAACGGCAGATTCAACATCTTTTTTAGGCTCCAAAAATAACTCAAGTGATGACTGTGGCGAAATGAAGCTCCAGTGTGAGGAGGAGGAGGAGAGTTTGCCTTTGATTTGCCGTTTGGAGAAGAAGGTTTGAGGAATATTTGGGGTTTTAATTGGGTTATAATTGCATGTAATAAGGTGTATTGAGTTTAAATTTGTTGGCTGATGTGTCTTCTCATAATTGGCTGATGTAAAAGGTGTCTTTTACGCCGACTTCGGACCTAACTTATTCTTTAATGGGATAATTACACTTTATCCACATGTGGTTTGCCTCTAATTTGACTTGCCTACCCATGGTTTCAATTTTGACACTTTATCCACCTGTAATTCCCTCCATTACTAATCTGTAACCCACCTCTGTTAAAATTAAGGGTAAATAGGTATTTTTGCTCAAGTTTTATGTCTCTCTCCTCCTAAAACAAAAAATAGCACAAAAATACAAGAGAAAGAAAATCTAAAAGTGGTATTTATCTCTCTCTCCATTAACACAAATCTTGAACATGAAGAACATACCCAAAAAAAAAAAAACCCAAATCAACCTACACAAGGGTTGCAAACAGCTAAAATCGCTCTAATATCTTTGAAATTAGGTAATCGATCTACGATTTCGCAAATCATATCAGCAGGAAGATTGGACCAATTTGGAGGATGGTGTTGATTGGATTGTAACAAACTGTTCGAGGTAGCCAGAGGAGATCAATCATCTAGAAAAATTCTATCTATTTGAAGTTGAATAATAAAAGTGAGTGATCGATCAGCTACGATACCAAACAAAATTGAATGAAATTCTTTAACGGCAGAACATGAAATGGTGGTTATAACCTCTAGAGTAAAATCAAACAAGGACACTTCTTTTTTCAGCTTGAACTAGGGACAAAGTTGAAAGGACCAATAAAATTACAGACAAAGCTACTCGAAAGCTTGAAGTAGAAATAAAGTAACCGCGGATGAGAGTGAGAAAAATGGCAACTGGAAATGGACATCGAATTTTAAAAAGTGGAAAGCTTGAAGTTTGTCATGCACCCCTTTGTTTGGAAAAGGAAGGGTTCACATACATCTTTAAAATCAAGATAAGTTTTCAATTGAAGAACTAGATGATAACATTAATAGAATTTAGATGGAAGGTGCATTATTCTTGCTTACAAACTGGACAATCTGAGTCATTAAGTTAGTGATCTTGTGTAGGTTGATCTGGGTTTTTTTTTTTTTTTTTTTTTTTTTTTTTTGAGTATGTTCTTCATGTTCAAGATTTGTGTGAATGGAGAGAGAGACAAATACCACTTTTTGATTTTCTTTCTCTTGCATTTTTGTGCTATTTTTTGTTTTGGGAGGAGAGAGACATAAAACTTGAGCAAAAATACCTATTTACCCTTAATTTTAATAGAGGTGAGTTACGGATTAGTAACGGAGGGAATCACAAATGGGTAAAAAAATTGAAACCACAGATAGACAAATCAAATTAGAGGCAAACCACAGATAGATAAAGTGTAATTATCTATTCTCTAATTAAAAAGATATTTGTATAAAAGTGTGACTCTTGGAATTAGTATATCTAGGAGTGGAGGGAAGGGGGACCCATGGCTGATTGCCCCCTTGACTTTCTAAAAAATTTTCTTCCTTTTATTTTTAGTAATATCATGAGTAAATTTACATGATGCCCCCTTAGATTTGACCAATAATTATTAATTTTTTGGTTAACTTGAAAAGTGACCAATAATTATTTTTGTTTCTTAAAATTATTCTTATTCCATACATAACTCATTAAATCAAAGTGTATTTAATGTATTTTATAAAAGATAGAAAATAATTACTCTTATATACCATAATAGCTCATAGAAATAAACTTATGACATAATTAAAGAAAGATTAACTGTGATTCTCAACAAAAAAAAAAAAGAAAAAAAAAAAAAGAAAGATTAACTGTTAGAAAATTTAAGCCAGTACGTATTCTCTGCTACGGTTTCTGTGGCTCTCGGCCATGTCTCCCTCCCAGTAGAACAGGTTATCCTTCATTTGGAGTCCGAAAACTTTCTTAACAGTGAGTATTTAGCAAGATTGTAATGAACAGAGATTGAGATCTTGATAAAGAAACAAGCAGAGAGAGAGAGAGATGAAGAGAGAGAAAATCTTTGATTGAAGAAACTGAAATCTTGCTTAATTATTTTCTGAGCATCAGCTCTGTATTTATAGTACATTGATCCTATTAACTGAATAATTATAGTTACCACTAATCACGAAAAGGCTCCGTGATTTAAGGAAGAGAAAGTCAACAAGAAGATAACAGATTTTCGTGCTAATTCAAACTGATTATTGAAACACAAAATGGTGCGTTTGTGTATAAATGAAACGGTGCGTTTTGTTCATGAAGCTGAGGGTAACTGTTTTAGTCTAACGACGTCGTTTGGGAGCTTCTTCTTCTCCTCTGTTTCAAAAATATCTTCTTCCAGGACGTAGGTAGCTTTGGACTGGGGGTATTAAATATATATATATATATATGTACTAATTTTAGCAATTTTATTTTATAAAATTACATTTTTTTCTCTTAAACAATATCGTTGATTCTTTTAAGAATAATACTATACTCACAAACTTTTTAACAATATTTTTACAAACTGTTTTGGTAGCAAATCCTTATTAGTTCATATATAAACCCGCCACTCATATCATTTTTTTACTTATTAGTAATTACTTATTATATCAATAATTTATAAAAAAAACTTGTAGGGCTAGTATTTTCTTTATTTTAGTGACTATAAAAAAATTTATCGATCTAAAATTTAAAACAATATATACAAATCCCAAAAAAATAGCTCAACAACAAAAATTACCAATAATAAAACTTTAAAAAAAAACTCAAATAAACAATTTTATTTAAAATAAACAACCTTATCATTTAATAAATTCTAAATAAAAATAATTTTTTTCTTACAGACAAATAAAAACACTCAATAACTAAGTAATAACAAAGTCAAAAATTTAATAAAGTAAAAAGTTAAAACCGCTTCACACAACTACCAGGAAAGCTGCCCCTAAACTCAAAACTCTGCTCCATCCCTGTTTTCTTCCCTCATCTAACACTGAGAGTGGCAGGTAGGGTTTGTCGGGTTTTCTTTTGGTTTTTTCAGGGAAACAAACTTGATATAGGATTTTGCTAGGTACAGAATAAGGATTTTACTATTAATTTCCGAAGGGAGTTAGACAATTTCCGCAAAGGGTTTGGTTTGCTTGGTTTTCTTGCTACTCACTTTTTCGTTTTTAGGACGAGAGCTCCGAAACATTTTGGGGTCATCATAGACAAAGTACACATAGAAGAGGCAGAAGCTACTTGCAATTACAACAAGAAAGATAGACAAGCTAGCAGCCAAGCTTAAAAACGTAGCGAATTGACACGCAAAGCCGAACAAGATGGAGGTAGACAAAACACAGATAGTGAACTTCAGGAACTCTTTCTTCTGCGAGTCATCATTTGGGGGCAACTTATTGAACACAGTGAAACAATGGTCCAACATAAAGTATGCAAAGTAGACAAAAACTATGAAAATGATCATGGCCAAGTCGTTGTGGATATAGGCACGGTAGATTGTGCTCATACTGCTAATTGTGAGGTTTAGATAAGCGAAGTAAGGGAGGAGGCTGAGGCTGTAATCTCTGTTCTCAGTGTTGTTGCAGTTGTTGCAAGAAGAAAGAGGAAGTGTGTGTCTCCTACTATTACTGCGACGGGTTGATGACATTTTTGTGGGCGAAAAGAAAGTGAGTAATAGATTGCAGTGAACTATATGTGTCTGAAAGTTGCGGTTTTGATACTGATTATAAGGTAGTCACTATATATATAATGTCACATAGATGGAGTTTTTATTTTTCGAGTTTCAAAGAAAATACCCAGAAGGTGCCTAGAAAGGAGAATATAAAGAAAATAAAAGGTAGAAGTTAGAATGACTACTCATTTTCAGCTTAAAAAAAGAAAAATGAAAGAAAGAAGAAGATGACTTCGACGTTTGGAATTTCCTTGCAGCTGCAAGAAGTTAGAATGACCACTCATTTTATGACTTTTTTTTAGAAGTTAGTGGCGATGGGAAACTTCAAGGAAAAAGATGGGAAAGTAGGTAGGAAAAATGAATTTTATATTTGACTTTGACTCTTAATTGGGTGGGGACTTGGAACATTCGGCCCAACAAGATAAAGAGAAATTTTGCTGCAATTTCAAAGAAGATGGATCCAAGAGAAGAAGAAAATAAGAAGTTGGGCTTAAAAAAGGGTTCTTTAAGAGAACAATTGAGAAGAAAATTGGGTGGCGCATGAGGTTCTTTTTACTTTTTGGGCCCTACTCAAAATCTCAACAATCCTCCATGTTGCCTTTAAAAAACGATAAACGTTCTAACTTCTGACTTCTAATATTAGAGCAAATGTTCTATAAAAAAATGTCATTTTGACACATTAAAAACTTATTTTATTATTTTATCATATCATTTTATAACATCTCATTTATCAGATATTTTATCATTCAATTCTATACATTAAAATAATATATTAACTCCTTCCAACAAACACCAAGAAAGAGAGAGAAGAGAGAAATGAATAAAAAACTTTTATTTTTTTTAGTATTCTTGTCTATACCATTCCAAAATGGAACAGTACTGTTCACATGTGGCAAAAATTATGAGATTTGGAACATCTCATAAAGGGAGTTTTTTGTGTTTGGTGTGCCAAATGTGTCAAATATTTGGCATTTGACACATTTGGCACATCTACTGTGGATGCTCTAATATGACTTGAGAGAATACCCTCTTACAACACAACATGTAAAGAAGAGGAAGAAGAAATATGAGAAAATAGAGACTGTATAATGTCGGAGAGAAAATATAGAGGAAAGGGGGTTGGATGGAAGTTACTTAGTTAATTCACCCCTTCCCCCACCCCTAATAAAACTAGAGAAATGTTAACTGATACCCCAAGATAAGGACGAAACTAAGATTTCAAGATAGAGAGAGGCCAAAGTGTAAGCAAAAAAAAAAAAAAAAGTGGACAAGTCAAAATTTTATAAGTTAGCAATGTGGGCAAGTCCAAATTTTATTTTATTTTTTAAAATTTGTGTGACATTTTAATTATAAGGGAAATTACAGTAAATCTATGGTTTTAAAAATTGATACAACCAAAGAATCGCAAAAAGGACCGGTTATCAGTTTTATGGCCCAACCAAAATCAAACCAATGATGTCATAAATAATTTAATTAATATTTTTTAAATTATATAAATAAATAATAAGTTTTAAATTATATTTAAATTAGTTTTAAATTATATAAATAAACTAATAGTAATAAATATGTATGTTTGAAAAATATATATCATCTTTTTAAAGAATTTATGTAAATTTTTAGCATTTTACATCTTATATTTGCAGAATAAAAATAGCAAAATGTTACAAAGAGGATCTTATATCTAGAAAGGTAAAATAACAAATCCACATTTTATATATAGTAAGTTTATAACTGAAATTACCACTGCACACCTTTGATGCGATAGTCACTTTATAAGTATAAGTGCTTGTGGGGTGTGGGGTGTGGGGGGTAAGGGCCGGGGTGTAAGTCTCCAAGAGGGAGCTTCACACAACACATACACATAGATTAGGTTAGAGTAGAATTTCTATCTTGTATAAAAAAAAAAAAAAAAAAAAAATTATAACTGAAATTAACAATAATTTAATCATAAATTTGTACTAAAATGAATTATTATTTAATATTTTTAAATTACATATTAAATATTGTTGTACATTTCTCATATATAATATTATATTATATATATTACTATATATTTTGTTTAGTTATCAATACTATGTAATTCCTAACAAAAGTACCTCATGTAAGACTACAGCGTGACTCTCTAGAACTACATAATGAATAATTAAATATAATAATAAATATAAAAAACTCTATTAACTACCCACCCACCCCACTACCAACCTACCCGCTCGACCACCTCTTTATCTTCTTGTTATTTTCATGAAATATGTGGGTTGTTTAAAGTTTTCGTTGCTTTCTCCTTTAGCTCCTCTTTCAAAAGTTATGGATATGCATCTACTTTTTCTCACTTTTGTTAAAATATTGCACCGTGTAGCAAATACGAGATTAAATAAAGTTCAAGTTGCTGAATTCTTACCACTCTCTCTACAAACATATTTATCACTCCATCTCTCTCTCTCTCTCCATCTCTTTTTTCCCCCTGAATTCGGTTTGTATAAGACGATAATCTGTAACTGTGGGTGAGTTTTGAATTTTCTTTTGGATTGAGCTGTCTGGGTTGTTAAGGGAGAGGGCCAAGGCTTTGGAAGAGAGAGGCCCAACCTTAAAATAGGCAAATTATATCTAATAAAAAAAATTGGACCAGGAGGCTCGGGCCCCCCTTGGATCCGTCCTTGCCCTAATAAATGTGAAAATTCTAGAAATAATTTAATGGAAAAAAAAATAATATTTTAACAGTTTTTTATTTATTTATTTTTTATAATGATTATATTAATGGGTGACTTTAGATCAATTATTAGTAAACCATTTTATTTTGACACAATTTTTATAGAAAATACTTTTATAAAAAAAAACTTTTATAGAAAAAAGAAAAAGTTGTCAAAACATTTTTTTTTTCCCTACAAATATAAGTGTTTGTGAGATGTGGGAAACAAGGGTTGATTGAGGATCAAGTCTTCAAAATGGAAAATCATACATATACACTTAAATTAGACTAGAGGAGAATTTCTATCATGTATCAATTTTTTTTTCCTTTTTCCATAAAAACTTTTCTAAAATGCACTAACGAATATCCTTAAGACATCTGTTAACATTTCTTTTTCTATAAAAGTAGATTATTTTTCTCCTTTGTTTTAAAAGTTTGGGTTGTTTTATTTATTTATTCCAACAATACTTTATTTCCTTAATAAAATATTTATTAAAAAAAAGGTTATATAATTTCTCCCCGACCCTACATTTTCTCTCTTTCAAAATCTCTCCAACAAAACACTCCTTCCATCCAAAATATTTCATTTTTTCTCATTTATTTTTCATCATGACAAAGGCGCGTGGTAGGAAGAAAGATATGAATTTGAATGTCTTGAAAATGCTAGATGTAACTAATGAATTGTATCGTTTACCAAAAAAAAAAAAAAAAACTAATGAATTGTATCACATTCTTGTGAAGCGTCGTTATAAAAACCGTGAACTCATCCCGCGATTCCAATTCCCAATCAGTTATAAAACACACTTTAATTGCCCCCGAGTGTTTCGTCTTCTTCACTTTATCCAAAAAAAAAGGGAAAAACCCCTAAAAACCTCAATATAGAACCCCACAAAACCTCAACTCATTTTCGCGCTTTCCCTTCCCAACCAAAAATAAATAAAAATAAAAAATTCAAACACAGTAGCAGTATTTAGAAGTAGAAGAAGAAGAAAGCAGAAGTTATGGCGTACAGTGGCGGAGCCATGGGTGCGCCAATGGCGGCGGGTCCAGCATCGTCGTCGACGGTGAGGCAATTCAAATTGGACAAAGAGTGCGAACTGAGAATCGAAGTCAGTGACGCCTCGCCTCTCCGTCTCCGCCTCCTCAACGGCACCGCCGAGATTTTCGGCTCCGAGCTCCCACCGGAAATCTGGCTCACCTTCCCTCCCAGACTCAAATTCGGCGTAAGCATCTTTCATTCAATTTCTACTTTGCACTTTCTCACTCAAAAACCATTGGTTCTGATTGCTAATTGGTCATTGTTAGGGTTTTCTTGTAAATTCTCTGTTAAAGTCTCTATAAGCTATCAACTTCGTTCTAAGTTAGTAGAAATTACTCAAATTAGGCTCTTGATTGTAAACCTTAGAATCTAATGCAATGTAAGGAGTCATTGATTAGTATACATTAAGAATAGGAGCACAAACTTTTTCAAATTTTATTTGAACTATTGCCTGTGGCTAATAAAAAAAAAAAAAAAAGTGATACCAGTGGTGTGCCCATCAGGTGAATGCGGTAGATTACTTGACAATTGGTTCTAGCGGGTGGGGTCAGTTGTCTGTAGAGTTTACTGGCTTTAGTAGAGTCTAAAGGGCTCTTCTTTAGCATATAGCAAGTTTTCATTTTAATGTTAAAGTACACGCACCTAGTGGGTTTTGAATTTGCTACTTCACCCTCCAGCGGTCTTACCAAGGGAGGAGGTGTGATTTGAGTTTGAGTTCGTTGGCTTTAAGAATGATTGGAAAAAGGTTTAGTGGTTTGGGGTTTTTCCAATTATAAATTTGATTTGAGAAGTCATTGATTGTTGGAACCTACATTGTAATCTAGCTTTTTTACGTGGCACAGTATGCTTATGAGTTTGTATATTGCGCGAAATCTTGGCTTTTGAATACATTTTTCTTTTATTGGTGATTGTGCGTCTGTGTATTTTTGTTAATTAGTAGTATACGTGATGGAGATAACCCTCCCTTTACTTGAATCTTTTCCCCTTTCAAAGTTGGAGAAATACCAGATGGCTTACAAAGGCTATCATTTCTTTTGTAGTGAATATGATTCACTCAAATGCAATGGAGTGCATGCTTGAGCTAAGTTATAGAGTTGCTGTTGGTTCCCATAGAATGAATTTCATAAAATGAAGGATTCTTTCATCTGTTATTTGACATGCATGCTTTCTTTCTTGTATGTTGTTGAGCCAAACTCGAGTTTATGTGTCAGGTTTTTACTTGGTACGGAGCCACAATTGAAATGGATGGTACTACAGAACTTGTTTATACTGCAGACGAGGTGTGTTCTTGTGCTCTGCTTGTTTTGTTTTATTTTGGTATTCTGATTGTAATTTGGCTTATGTTATTTTCTTTTCAAATAAAGTTAATATTGGTAAAGTTTTTTTTTTTTTTTTAATAAGTAATATTGATAAACTTTCTTGAACTTGAATTACTGATGATAGTGTTGCCATCAATGATTTCTAGACGCCCATGGTTAGTTATGTAAATGTTCATGCTATTCTGGAAGGGCGAAGAAATCGTGCAAAAGCATCGCCATCTAATGACTCTGATTCATCTCAGGTATATTTTCTTTGTCATTACTGGCACACCAAAGGCTTATTGAACAAAGAATCAAGAACATGAAAAACGAGATATTACAGATAACTAGTCAACCCTATAGAACAAATTGTGAGGGGGTCCTTTGACCATCTGATATTAGTTCAGTTGTTAAGAATTGTTTCTCCCTTTCTAGTACATTTCAATCCACTACTACTTCACACATGGAATATGTTAATATGTTAATGTTATCCTTTTTTGTGATCTAGGGTCCTAGGGTGATTGTTGTGGGACCTACAGATTCTGGCAAGAGTTCCTTATCAAAGATGCTTCTTAGTTGGGCAGCTAAACAGGGTTGGAAACCTACTTATGTGGACTTGGATATTGGACAAGGATCTATTACAATTCCTGGATGCATAGGAGCCACCCCAATTGAAATGCCAATTGATCCAGTGGAAGGAATTCCTCTTGATATGCCCCTTGTCTACTTCTTTGGGCAGACAACTCCTAGGTAATGAATTCTTTGTTTTTTTCTCTATTTCATGGTTATGGCTTCACTTGTTGATTTGTCCTTTATTGATTTCCACATAATAAGAAATCTTGCATGGCTAACCTTTGAAGGGACTGTCTAAATTTGATGCTCGCCAGTTTTATGAGATCTATGAAATTTGTTTCTTTACAGTAACAATGTAGATTTGTACAAAGTTCTTGTTAAGGAGCTTGCTAAAATACTGGAGAGACAGTTTGCTGGCAATGCTGAATCTCGAGCTGCAGGAATGGTGATCAATACCATGGGATGGATAGAAGGATTAGGCTATGAGGTATGCTAGTTCAAAAGCTTCTATAGTAAGGAGTTTAGAACGCTTAAATTTTGTGAAGCTTTTGGTATTATCAAATATACTTGGAACCTGTTGTTTAATCATCTTTCATGGTTTTTATTTTGATGCAGTTGCTTCTACATGCAATTGATACATTCAATGCCAATGTTGTCTTGGTCTTGGGTCAGGTAGGTGCCTATCTTTTAAGTTTTTGATGTGTTTGCTCTAATGGTCTAAGTGTAAATTGCTAGCATCTTGCTAAAGAATATACACATTCTCTTAGTTTGTCAAAGTATTTCTCTATGTGAACCTGCAAATTTGTAATTGTTTGTGATAGTTCACGACTCCTTGAGTTAAACACCTTGCCTCTGAGTTTGTTCCACAAGTCCAATAGAGATATCCCAACATTAAAACTAATCCATAGACCATGAATCTTTTTCCTTTCTTTTTTATCTTTTGCCAATTTTATTTTTTTGGTTAGTTTTGCCTAAATGTAATTTTGCCTTCAATTTTTTCTTCTATAAACAATAGTCCCGGTGATTGGCAATCCACTTTTTAGTTCCTTTTCAAAATATTTAAGAACATGTAAATGAAAAAAAAAAATGAAAAGAATCAATACATAAAATAGGACTCATGGGCCTCTTGTACAGAATATTTCAGTCATTTGAAAAAGGTTATTAAAAAAAAAAGTCATTTGAAAAAAATGGAAATTATCATGCTAATCTTATTCTAGTCAAAATTAAATAAAACTAATCCAGAAACTTTCTAACCCAAAGAAACTTAATAGTTAATACTAATACTTACAAAAGTAGCCTATGAAAGGTTTCATAAATATTCTTATATATGTAAATTAAAAAGTCTCATAGAGGTCCCACACAAAAACTAGATCACATTTTTTGAATTCTTGGTATTTAATTTTGTTTTCCCTCAAGCTCTCTTCTAGCTGCATCACTAAGTATGTTAATATAATTGAATAGAGAGCATATTTCACAAACAATTCCCATGTACTTGTTGATGATATATGCTCTTCTTGTCTACTTTAGTGTCAATACTTCTCAAAGCCAGAAACTTGTTCTTTACAAACATCACTTAGTTTAACCTAATTTTAACTGCTTAACTGAGTCCTTAAGTACAAAATTTGTTTATTTTTGTTTCCTATAATTGACCAGACCCCATAGGTTTGGCTGAGGCTTTATTGTTGTTGCTGTTGTTGTTATTGTTATCTTTGCTCCAAAGCCATTTATTGAAATAAGTAAATGGTGGTCCCTCCCCCCACCCAAAAAAAAAAAGAAAAAAAAGAAATGGAGTTTTTTATTTTTTTATAGTTGACCTCAGACATTGTCTCATGCAGGAAAAACTTTGGAGCATGCTTAGAGATGTCATGAAGAACAACAAGCCTAATGTTGATGTTGTGAAACTTCAAAAGTCTGGTGGTGTCGTTAACAGGAATGCCAAGTTTCGTCAGAAGGCCAGGAGTTATAGGATAAGGGTAAGCAGAAACTTTTATGGTTATTTAGTGTGTGTGTGTGCGCGCGCGCACGTGTTTATATGTATGTATGTATGTATGTATTCTCTTACCCTTATTTTGTCTAACTGAAGGAGGTCTGAATGTGATTTGAACTTAATGTAACTGCATTTATTTTCCCAGTCTATTCCATTTATTTTTGGATACAGTACATCTTTTAAGGAAATCCCTTGTTTATTCAACTGATTTTATAGGGAAGCAAATATGAGTAAAAAGTTATATGTAAACTGAGGAAAATAAAATAAATGAAGGTAGATAAAAAGGATGAATAAAAGAAGCATGGTTCTTTATAATTACTTGGAAATCTAACAAGAGTGGTGTTATGCAAGTTTGTTTCCTTAGCCAAAAAAAGGGCTTTTGTTAAACTGCAATTTAAATGTTGATTTCTTCTTTTGTGTAAAAAAAAGAGAGTAGAAAACAAAGAAAGCTTTGGCCCTGGTGTATGTGCTTGTTAACCCTTTCTCCTCCATTAAGTTAGTCTATTCATTTTCTGCCGTTTGAAAATACATCTTATTGTCTATAACGGCACATGATCAGTGCCTAGTTGCAGTAATATGCTGTCATTTAAACATTGTGTTAATTTTTTCCTCATAATGACAAAGCTAGTCTATTTTTGTACCAGGAATACTTTTACGGCCTTACCAATGATCTCTCTCCACATTCTAATACTGCAAGTTTTAATGACTTTTTGGTCTATCGAATTGGAGGTGGGCCACAGGCCCCACGTTCAGCACTGCCAATTGGGGCTGAGCCAGCTGCAGACCCGACAAGATTAGTACCTGTCAGTATCAACCCGGATTTGCTCCATGTAGTTCTTGCTGTCTCGTTTGCCAAAGAACCTGATGAAATAATTTCAAGGTAACTGAGTAAACTTAGGATTGTCAAATACCTCAAACTCTTAGAATCCACTAAATAGAATACCAGGGAAAGATGCTCAAGTAAGATTTAATCTAGCTGTTACACATTGAAGTTGCAATCCACCTGGTATTACTATTACCTCAGGCATTCTGCATTTGTAGCAGAAAGCTAGCCCTAGGACCTTGCTTTCCAACAATTTACCGTAGATTCCCAAGTATTGATAATGAATTTAAGCTAATACTCTTAGCTTTCTGATTGGGGTATTGTTATATATTTGAAACTGCATGAGTAAGGACCTGCCAAATGTGTGGTATATACATTATTTGGTGTCTGATCTGGGGACATAATTACCTTTGACAATTCAGGTCTTAGGATAATTACTCTCCCTCAGACACACTGCTGACTGCTTTTTTTGTTGTTGCAGTAATGTTGCTGGCTTTATCTATATCACAGACATTGACATGCAAAGGTTTGAAATTTCGGTTGTGATGGTTGATTTAAAAGTATGTTTGTGAAGGTGATGGTTTTGAATGGTCCTAACTCTTATCTATACATTGCAGGAAGAAAATTATATACCTTGCACCGTCTGCAGGAGATCTTCCAAGCAAATATTTGATAGTGGGAAACCTGACATGGCTTGAAACCTGACTGATTTACAACTAGTAGCCGTAGGTTTTTTTTTTTCAGGGGGGGGGGGGGGGGGGTGTTGGGGGGGTATTAATAGCATGTTTCTTTTGCTTTACTGATCAATTGCAAGGAAAACAAAGGGTCCAAATACCTTCCTACTTCACATTTAGTATTATCTCCTGAGAGCTTCTTCTAGTCTAGTGATGCACTCTCTTATTGTAACAACTCTCTTTTTTGGTAACAAACGCATAGATTAATAGAAACTCTTTATCCAGTAAGTTTGATATAAAGCGTATACCATGTGCTTCATACATTTTTCTTTCCTCTCTCACTCTCTCTGGGTATAGCAACTCTTTATTCATGAATTTTGATTCAAATATAATGTTTTCTAGTGTTTTGGTATTCCAATGTTCTCGGGTAGGATTCACTTACACCTTGGCTGTGTTGTATAAACTGTTATAGTTGTTGTGGTTATTTCTCTGGAACCTGATAATTTGATTCAAATGTGTAGTGCTAAGTAGAAAAGCCTTCAGAAAAGTTAAGAGTCACAAGTGCTAATTATTATTGCTTTAAACTCAATTGGCAGCTTGAGGATAATAGTTTTATCCAGTTTGAATCTTTTCACAAAATTTCTGTTCCTTCACACTAATGTAGGATTATTTCAATGTCATGTTTGGATTTGAGGGGATTTAAAGAATAATTATTAGTATAGGACAAAATATAGGTACAATACCTTAATTAGGTGTTGTTCCTCAGATTTCTCTTCTAAGATTTAGTTATGTGGCTATTACACTTTCATCTCATGAGAAAAAATTCATATGACAGAATTTTAAAAAGGAAACTTGAAAAACAGCACTAAAGTACTGTATTTAAGCCTTACTCGTTAGTATAAATTGCTTGATACTGATTTAAAACAAAATATAATTTGAGTTTTGGAATTAAAAAAAAAAAAAAAACTGTTTATGATATTAAGAATTTGAGATGATATATTTAGTTATTTTCACCTAAAGTTCAAATCATTCTTTAAATTTCATCCATAGGAGAGATAAAAAAATAATAATAATAAAAATAAATAAAAAATTTGGGGTCCTTACACTTTTCAAGTCACGAAAAACCAAGTTCGAAACCATTCTCTTTAAATTCATCTATTCAAATCAATCACAAGATTCACAACTGAATTCATAGTTCCTACTTTCTACCAATGATGGTTTGTTCTTTTCCCTTTTGTGTTTTTTTATAAAATTGTAGGCACAAACAATAGGGTAGAGATGGCTCTTCCCTACCCTAAAAGGCCTCTAAGCCTTCAACTTTCAGTGACAATCATTCAATCAAATGTTTAAAACGTCCCCACCAATTAGCTGGCCTTAGATGCTCTCTATAACTTTCTTTATCCTTTCAACTTGAAACTTAAAAGCACAGTCAATTGCCAAACTCAAAAGAAAAAAAAAAGCAGAGTCAAATGATTGTTTAATTGGACTAAAACAGATGGGATGGATATTCCTTCCCAGTTCCCACGCAAGCCTATCTAACTCTACTTGACCTCTCTATTTCTCTTTTGTATAATGTAACAATAATAATTAGATTCCTTAACGAAATATATTCTAGAAGTTGGATAGAGTTACAAAAGTGAAGGTAGGACAGTCCACAAAGACTAGTGAATATGATTGGAGACTCTAGCCTCAGGCTGTTGCAAACTAAGAACTATTTTTCATCTCACAACAATGTAATGGTAAAATATACTGTAAGAGCTTTGTATTATTAGGACTTATTCTGTCGGTCACATTATTGTGTTAACATTTTAATTGTTAGAGTTCTAATTCGATCAATAGTGTAATAGTAAAATAGAAGAGTTTTGTATATTTAAGACTTCTTGGGTCACATTATCATATTAATATTTTAATTGTTACAGTTATTTGAAACTAATTAGAACTGTTGTTCTCAATAAAAAATAAAAAATAGAAATGTTCTTTTATTGGAATAAAGCAATCAAATATTATAATTAACCTTTTTTTTTTTTTTTGAGAACATACTAAACAAATTCAATAAATTTTTTTTTTTTTTTTTACAAATGCTCTTATTAATTTATTTTATTTTATTAATATATATTCTTAATTATGTGTCATATATATAATTTTCTTTTTCAAAAAAAAAAAATCTCTGCATTATATAGCATAGTGCTATTTTGTCATTTAAACATATATATATATATATATTACCTTAATAACTTGTATTATTCTATAAAAAAAAATGTAATTAACAATTTAGATAGTAGTGTTTATATTCCATTGACCCTTAGATTACCTATCAGGGAAAAAAACGTAAAGATAAAGAAAAATAGAGCTGCATTTAGTACTACGTACAAAACAACCGCTTCACCTCTTTATCTTTTAGCGAATCCAAAAAGAAATGTAATCATTTTCAAATACAAGTTACGCTATTTAAATTACGTGAAAATAAGCCCGTTTCAAATACAAATTACCCTGTCAGAGTCATGGTAGTAATAATACCACAAACACTTTAAATATTTAAAGTACGTACTTTCAATTCCCACGTATTTTATTAACCAAACCCTTCACTTTTTTTTAACGTTATTTTTCCTCTAGCTACTAGCATAACCATGGCCAAGTTTCTACTATGTGTTCTTGTTTTTGCTTTATGTTTTGTATCGACACAATCCCGTCCCATCTTCATTGATTCAAGAAAGGTTTATAACGTGGTTGATTATGGAGCTGTAGGAGATGGACTTGCTGATGATACCAAGGTTAGACTAATGGACTTTGCTTATGAGGTTTATGATATGGTTAATTATGTTGCATTGTATTGTATTGTATTTTTGTGACATTCTCATGTGCTTAATTATTCATATTCTTTTTTGCTTCTTGAAGGCCTTTATGGATGTTTGGAAAGCTACATGCAAATCTTCAATGTCTTCTCCCAAGTCCCACCATGCATGTTCCTCAAGGGATGACTTTTTGGCTTCAACCCTTGACCTTCAATGGCAATTGCCAGTCCAATAATATCACAGTCCAGGTACATATACAAGTACATGTACAACCCTTTTTTAGCTGCATGTTTCTTTATGCATAACTTTTAAAGTCTCACTTTTTCTAAACATAATGGTACTTTTCTCAACTTTAAACATATAATTAAATAAGTCTTTCAGCAAAATAACTAATCTAAAGTCAGACTTAAATTGTTCTAGTTTTCTGTTGTTTACCTAATAGTTCTCATACTAGTTTTTTTTTTTGGTTTGTGGGAGTGCTTTCTTAAATTTGACAATTGGAAGATGAATAGTAATAAAGAATAGGGGGAGAATTTTCAGATTTTAACCGGGTAGGCAAACCCAGGCAAAAAAAAAAAAAAAAAAAAATTGAAAAGGTCTTTCGAATCTCTTACAAATTTCAACTAAACCCCAAAAAACGTGGCAAGGAAATCAAGAAGGCATGGAATGTCTTCTATAACGTGTAAAATATTTTACATTATTCATAAATAAATAAATATATACATATATTTATATATTTATTTTACAATGTTGTTGAAATCTGGGAGGGAAATCGGTATAGAGTCTAGACGAATACATTCTACAATTAAACATTGATATCATATAGAATCACAAAGTTCATATTTTATAACACAAGTATTAAGTATATATATATAAAATATTTTGATGAATAAGTAAAGTCAAACTGATTATTATAATTTTTTTTTAAACGATGAAAACAGATTATTATAATTTTTTTACTATATAATAAGTGTTGACAATTATTCTTTTCATTGATAAATTGGCCATTATTCAACGATTTTAAAAAATTACTTATTGAGATTTTTTTAAACCTTAATTTATGCAGATTGATGGTGATGACGTTGAAAATTGTCACCAATGGGTCACACCGTACTCGCGACTCGAAGCGAACCTGCACGACAAAAACAATCGACGGAAGTCCTTCAGAGAGCACCGGTGTGGTGCCGGCCAAAGGCTCTCCGACGGTCAAGTTAGAATTCTTCTGTTTTGCTTAGAGCGTTAGAGAGGGTCAATTAAAGCGTACCTCGATTTCTGTGGGTATTAGGCCTTTTATAGTGATAAAGGGTTAACTTTTCCTTTTTGGTTTCCACATCTTTTCAATGTGAGACTCTACTCCCAATTCTTCTAATCGTGGTGAGCAAGGATTCCCATTTCCGGATCTTAGGGTTTTTCTGGGCTATGGACGTTTCGGATCATGAGCCCTTACGATGGGCCTTCAAAGCTGGGACCATCTTTACGAAGGCCCAAGAGACCCAGTCCGTCAGGCCCATTAAGGTAAGCCCATCAGGCCCAATATTTTATCATCTTCAGTTGCCCCCTTCACCCCAATGGTCCATCACCTTTTGGGTCAAAGGATCAATGGGGTGACGGTCTTTACGTATGGGTATGACGGTCATTTTATAACGGATTCAGGCAAGATAGGACGACGGTTCCAGATGGATCAACCCGTCATAGTAAGATTCATCAAGTTGACGGTGACATGACGGGTACAAATCTGTTGGTACATACTGACAGGCTGTCAGCATTTATTAAGTATGCCACGTGTCACTCTCTGAATGGTCGTTGTATAGGATCGAAGTGTCGCTTCGTCTTTCGTGCACCTCCTATATATATAAGGCGCCTCACTCTTTCATTTTTCAATTTTCACTCAGAAAACATTTGTCAGAGCGAAGCCGTCAACCTTGTCAGAGTAATCCGTCAAGGACGAATATCTGTTGATTACACCAACCGTCACCTATCCTCTGATAAGTTTGGTAAGTGCTTCTAATTTATTATAGTCAAGTTACATTTTCGTCCATGCATTGTTGTTAGGCTTTCCATACCCGTCAACACTTTCAAACCCGTCGGTCTTAGGTTTCATTGTCAATTGTAGGAAATGTCTAGTGCGTCAAGTAACCAGTCGGTGGTTCGTGATGGGACGGAATACGAGGATGTATACCCGTCCGGTCATAAAGACCAAGAGAGCCCCGGCGAAGATAGGAGTCCGTCTGCCTCCTCTTCATCCTCAACAAATGAGGATGTGGAGATAGTTGAAATAGAGGGTTCCAATGACGACGGGGATCAAGCACTGGAGTCCGTTGTAGGCGCTGATGGACTAAGGCAGTTCATCATGTTGCCAGAGTGGACGGTGCATAGGTTTACATCCGTCATCAGGGAGAAACACTTCAGCACCTTCAGGGCCAACTTCCAAATCCCAGACTATGTTTCCATCCGTCTACCATATGCGTCGGAGAAGTGTTACTATGAAGGGGTAGACGGTGTCGGAGTGTACGAGCAGGCATTGAAGGCTGGACTTCGATTCCCGCTTTCTACACTTCATAGGGAACTCTTACAGTATCTGGGGTTGTCCGTCACCCAGATATCCCCTAACGCCTGGAGGGTCTTCATAGCCATGGAGATTCTTTACGGTGCAATGTCAAACGGGGAAAGGAAATTGACGGTCTGTGAATTTCTTCACTGTTACCGTCCAGACGAGATTTCTGGATCAAGGGGGATGTATAGTTTTGCTAGTCGGAGCCCCTTGTTGAAGGTGATCTTTGAGACCCCAGACTCAAATAGAGACTGGAAGAGTCGGTACTTCTTCCTGGAGGGTGACAGATGGATGAACCATCCAGGGGAGATGGAGTACATGCCCGTCGACACAACTTGGGCAGTGATAAATCAGACACGTATGCATCCGTCTTAATTTTGTACTGCTTTTCATATCCGTCCAGTTTTATGTGTATATCTTGATCATCTTTCTCTGCAGGTAGACGGCGCCCACAAGTAAGCCTCGAGGAGTTTAGTTTCCTTAAAAGGTTTGCAGGAAAACTACGCCGAAGGAAAGGACTTGGGCTAAGTTGGTGAACCCGAGGACCATACATTGGTACTGCGACGGTCCTGAGCCCACCCAAGAAGCAATTAGATACGACGAGCGAGTTCATAGACGTAAGCCCGTCGACTTTACTTTGCCATTTACCTGGCCTTATTTTGTTTTAATTTCATCCGTCATTGTTTGCAGAGATGGATGACGCAAAGAGGAGAGCTTTGATCAAGTCCCAAGCCGTCAAGAAGAGGGAATCCGGCGAGGAGGTACCTAAGGTGTCGGCTTCAGTCCCGAAGAGGAAACTGACAACAAAATCCGACCGTCCATTTAAGCAACCAAAGGTCTCTCTTGAACCTGTGGTTGGTTTAATGGCTGAGGGTAACAAGACCGTCACCCCAGCGAAGCAGGGGAAGGGTAAGGGATTGATGACGGTCCCAGACGGTAAGCAAGAGAGACCTCCTTCCCTTCTCCGTGATGACTCCAAGTATGCATTGGAGAAGCTGTCGTCCATCATCACGGCAGAAGACTATGAAGACCTGGGAAACCATTCGACGGAGGCCATGGGGGAGACGGGCCTCTTTGCTGTCGCTCAGGTTGGTTATGTCCGTCAAATAAGTTTTTATTTTTCTTTCTTGTTGTTACTTACATTATGTGACGGTCTCTTTTCTATTCGCAGTCCTTGGTCATGATGAAGGGACTACTGGACCGGTGTCTCAACCGTGAGAGTACCTTGGACCGGGTGCGCGCGAAGGCGGAGCAGACGGAGGAAGAGCTCGGACAACTCCATAAATGGAGGTCCAAGATGGAGAAGAAGCTGGAGCTTTCTGAGAAGGCGAGGAAGGAGCTGGAGGAGAAGACGGCCACTGCGCTGATGGCCATAGAGAAAAAAGAGGCGGAGATCAAAGAACTCAAAGAAGAGATCCGTCAGGCGAAAGAGGCAGCCGTCGAGGAGTACCGATGCTCGGAGTCCTGTTTGGGCGAGCTGTCGGACTCCTTCCTTCAAGGCTTCGATGATTCTCTCCGTCAAGTCAAGAAGGCCTATCCAGAGCTGGATTTGTCAATGGTCAAACTTGAGGACCAAGCCCAGACTTCTGCCCTCCCCGTCGCCTCCAAAAATACGGAGGACCTTTTTGGCGATGGTGCTGCTCAAGGAGACGGAGAGTCCGTCCCGTCGAAGGATGTCCAAGTTGCTGAACCAAAGGAAGCTTAACGTCTATGTAATCCATTTTGAGGACAATCCGTCTATTCTTTTTTTTTGTTTTTTTTATTCACATTTTAAGACAATCCGTCCTTTTTAATTGTATTAAACATTTGCCTTTGGGGCTTTTGGCTTAATGTTCACATATGCTTTTTATAATTGTTTGGTACTCTGTTTAAAGCTCCGTCTTCCTTCTTGAGGAAGGATTTTTGTGAGAATATTTGTTTCTGTGATACTCCGTCCACATTGCAGACTTGTTATCTTGTGTTGATTGAGCATTTACATCGGTGAGAATTTTCCTTTTCCGTCTGTTTTGAGAGGTTTATTATGAGGACCGTCCACTTTGTGGCGTTGTACGTCATTTTTAAATATATCGCGTATTTAATGGACTTGTAGAAAATTTTAACGTAGCTAGTTGTCTGTTCACTTCGCTTACACGCTCTTCTATTATCTCCGTCTGTTTTGTGGACATGTATTTCAACATCTTAGTGATCCGTCCACTTTGAGGACAGTTTTTTTTCATCACCTTAGTGATCCGTCCACTTTTCGGTTTTATATTATCACCTTAGTGATCCGTCCACTTTGTGGACTCACGTTTCATCACCTTAGTGATCCGTCCACTTTGTGGACTCAGGTTTCATCACCTTAGTGATCCGTCCACTTTGTGGACTCACGTTTCATCACCTTAGTGATCCGTCCACTTTGTGGAAGTGATAATCCTCGTAGGCTTATCCGTCCATCTTGTGGACTTGATTTTGTATCCGTCCATCTTGTGGACTTCAAGTGATCATCCTTTAGAAGGATCCGTCCATCTTATGGACTTTATTTTGCATCCGTACATTTGATGGACCTCAGTTATTTTGTGGGCAATTGTAATGACATCCAAGTAGAAAATCAAAGTTGATAGAAATGCGTAAAGGAAAAGTGCCTGCCCCCCCGGGCTTAAAAAGGCACGACAATATTGTAGCAAAAATAGTTAAACAGTTAAAAGAAAAGTTAATAATGCCAAAAAGTCTTAAAAGAAAAACTGGTTGTCGTGTCACTATTACTGGAAGTATTTCCTCAAGTGCTCGGCATTCCACGGATGCGGTAGCTTTTCTCCGTCTATTGTCTCCAGGTGGTATGTTCCTTTCCTTTTCCACGACGTAACTCTGTAAGGTCCTTCCCAGTTGGGGCCGAGTTTTCCCTGTGTAGGGTCTCTAGTTGCACCCATGACCCTCCTGAGTACGAGGTCTCCTACTTGGAAGCTTCTTTGTCGGACCTGGGAGTTGAAATGTCTGGACATGCGATCCTGGTATCTAGCGATCCTCTGCTCTGCTGCCGACCTGACCTCATCTATAAGGTCCAGCTGTAGCCTCATGGATTCGTCATTCCTGCCCTCGTCGTGGTTGCGAACCCTGTAGCTTGTGAGCCCAACTTCTGCTGGGATGACTGCCTCGCTCCCGTATGTCAGTCGAAATGGTGTCTCTCCTGTCGGAGTCCTCGCCGTTGTCCTATATGCCCACAGTATGCTCGGCAATTCTTCCGGCCATATGCCCTTTGCCCCCTTGAGCCGAGTCTTGATAATCTTTAGCAGGGATCGGTTCGTGACCTCAACCTGACCGTTAGCCTGAGGATGGGCGGGTGAGGAGTAGTGGTTTTTTATTCTTAGCTGTGTGCAGAAATCCCGGAAGTGGCCGTTGTCGAACTGCCTCCCGTTATCTGAGACAAGAACTCTAGGAATACCAAACCTACATACGATGCTCCGCCAGACAAAGCTTCTAATGTTCTTTTCTGTAATGGTGGCCAAGGCTTCCGCCTCTACCCACTTTGTGAAGTAGTCGATACCCACTACCAAGAACTTCAGCTACCTTACCGCGGTTGGGAAAGGTTCCATGATATCTAGTCCCCACTGAGCGAACGGCCATGGAGCCGTTATAGGGGTTAGCTCCTCAGCTGGTTGTCCGATGAAATTGCTGAACCTTTGGCATTTGTCGCAGCTTTTAACGTGAGACTCGGCATCCTTCTGCATGGTTGGCCAGTAATACCCAACTCGTACCAGTTTGTGCACTAACGAGCGCGATCCGGAATGGTTCCCGCATATTCCTTCATGTACTTCCCTCATTACGTAGTCTGCCTCTTCAACCCCGAGACATCTTAGATAAGGACGGGAGAAACCTCTCTTGTAAAGAATGTCTTTTATCAAGACGAACCTTGCCACTTGGACTTTTAGCTTTCTCGCTGCCTCCTTCTCGTCCGGCAATATCCCGTCCTTTAAGTATGAAGTTATCTGCGTAGTCCAGTTTCTTTCGGAGCGTATCTCCTGCATGTTGTCGGGGTCTATTAGCGGAAAGATTTGAACAAAGGAAAGTACATTACCCGGTGTCGTCATATATTCTGCTGAAGCGGCTTTGGCTAGCCGATCGGCGAGCTCATTTTCTCCCCTGGGGATCTGGACGAACATTGCTTTTAGCCCGTCGACTCTCGCCCTTACTTGATCAAGATATCTCTTCAACCTTTCCCCTTTGCATTCATAATCTCCGTTTACTTGATTGGTCACGACTTGAGAGTCGCAATGCACGACCACACTTTCAGCTCCGGCGGCTTTGGCTAGGTCGAGTCTCGTTGCCACCGCTTCGTATTCTGCTTCGTTGTTGGTAATGGGGAAGTCGAGACGGACCATACATTCAATCTTGTCTCCTTCAGGTGACAGCAATATTATGCCGGCTCCTCCGACTCGCTTATTGGATGATCCGTCGGTGTAGATGTTCCACTGGGGGGGTTCTTCTGCCCCCTTGTCCGCGTCATGCGTAAACTCTGCTATGAAGTCGGCTACAGCTTGTCCTTTAATGGCCACACGTGGACGGTACTTGATGTCAAACTCACTCAATTATATTGCCCACAGCGTCAGTCGACCTGCGGCCTCTGGATTACTTAGTGCCCTTCGCAAGGGCTTGTCGGTCATTACGTTCACGGTATGGGCTTGAAAGTAGGGCTTGAGCTTGCGAGCCGCCGTGACCAACGCAAAAGCGAGTTTCTCCATAGGTTGGTATCTTTCCTAGGCACCGCGGAGCGCCCGGCTGGCGTAGTACACGGGCTTCTGTGCCCTGTCCTCCTCTCTGATTAAGGCCGCGCTGACGGCCACCGTGGAGACAGCCAAATAGAGGAAGAGCTCTTCACCTGGTTGCGAGGGGCTCAGTAGAGGTGGTGAAGATAGATAGGTTTTTAACTCCTCGAAGGCTCGCTGACACTCGTCCGTCCACTCGAATGACTTTTTCAATGTTCGAAAGAAGGGTAAACACTTGTCCGTCGCCCTCGACACGAATCTATTCAATGCCACTACCTTGCCGTCGAGGCTCTGTACTTCCTTCACGTTTCTCGGGGGGGCCATCTCCATTATGGCTCGGATTTTGTCCGGGTTAGCTTCAATTCCCCTTTGAGATACCATGAATCCTAGGAATTTGCCGGCCGTTACACCGAATGCGCACTTTCCCGGATTGAGCTTCATGTTGTAGGATCGAAGTGTGCCGAATGTTTCCTTGAGATCTTCCAAGTGGTCTTCCTCCTTCCGGCTCTTCACCAGCATGTCGTCGACATAGACTTGGACATTCCTCCCGATTTGCTGTGCGAACATCTTGTTCATTAGTCTCTGGTATGTTGCCCCTGCATTCTTCAGACTGAATGGCATTACTTTGTAACAGAAGAGTCCTTGACTGGTTACAAACGAAGTCTTCTCTTGATCGTCCTCGTGCATGCGGATCTGGTTATAACCCGAGAAAGCATCCATGAAGCTTAGCAATTGGTGTTGAGCCGTCGAGTCTACTAGGATGTCGACCCTTGGGAGGGGATAGCTATCTTTGGGGCATGCTTTGTTAAGATCGGTGAAGTCCACGCACATCCGCCATTTGCCACTCATTTTCTTCACCATTACCACATTCGCCAGCCAATCGGGGTAGTAGACTTCCCTGATGAAGCTTGCCTCTTGGAGTTTGCGGACCTCTTCCGCTATTGCTTGGTCTCGTTCCGGGGCGAATACTCTCTTCTTTTGTCGGACGGGTGGAAACGAGGGCAACACATTCAACTTATGTACCATGACCGAGGGATCGATTCCTGGCATATCGTCATGGCTCCAGGCGAACACATCCTTATTGCTTCTCAAGAAAGCTACGAGCTCTTGACGAATTGCGGGTTTGGCAAGCGTTCCGATCCTGGTGGTTCGGTCTGGATTGGAACTGTCGAGAGTTATCTCCTCTAGCTTCTCTGTAGGTTCTGCCGTCGTTCGGTGTTCTTCTATGTTCAAGGCCTGGATCTGGTCTTCCACCTCCATCATAGCTACGTAGCATTCTCGTGCGGCAATTTGACTTCCGCGTAGCTCTCCTACCCAATACTCTGTTGGGAACTTGATCATCAGGTGGTAAGTTGATGTTGCCGCCTTCCACGAGTTGAGCGTGGGTCGTCCAATAATAGCATTGTAGGCTAACGAGCAATCGACCACCAAGAATGTTATGTCCTTGGTGATTTGTTGGGGGTAATCTCTTACTGCCACCGATAACGTGACTGCGCCCAAAGGGAATATTCTACTCCCTCCGAAACCAACGAGCGAGGCGTTTGTCGGTATTAGCAGCTCCCTGTCAATCCTCATTTGTTGGAACGCCGGATAATACAAGATGTCGGCCGAACTACCGTTGTCGACCAACACTCGGTGGATGTTGTAGTCGCCTGCCCGCAAGGTGACGACGAGGGCATCGTCGTGTGGATGGTGTAGGCGTCTTGCATCCTCTTCCGAGAACTCGATAATGGGGCCTTCCCTTCTTGCCATCTTTGGCACTGTACCCGCCAACTGGACATTCTGTACCATCCGAAGGTATGTTTTGCGAGCCTTTTTTGACGATCCGGCCGCACCTGTTCCTCCAATTATCATCCTTATGTCCCCCAATGGGGGCCTTGGTCGCTCGTTTTCTCGACGAGGGTGTTGTTCTTGTGGGGGTTGATCCGTTCTCTCCTTACTGACGAACTTCTTCAGTTTCCTTTGTCGGATAAGGGTTTCGATTTGTTGCTTCAAGTCATAGCAATCGGCCGTGTCGTGACCATGGTCACGGTGGAAGCGGCAATATTTGTCTCTGGACCTTTTGTTGGGATCACTCTTCAGCTTTCCCGGAAACGTCAGGGATCCTTCGTCCTTAATCTGCATTAGGACTTGGTCTATCGGGGCGGTCAACGGAGTGAAACTTGTGAACCTTCCGCCCATTGGTTTTGGACGTCTCTCCTCCCTCCGATCTCCCATCCGTCCTCTCTTCCGCCCCTGGTCCTGTCGGGGGTCCTCTTGTCTGTCTCTTTTCTTGGGTCTATCTTCTCGGGCTAATAGCGCGTCTTCAGCGTTCATATACTTGGTGGCCCTGTAAAGCACCTCTGACATCGTCTTTGGGTTGTTTTTGTATAGGGAGAACAAAAACTTACCCCCCTTCAGCCCGTTCGTGAACGCTGCCACCAATATCTTGTCGTCGGCTTCGTCGATCGAGAGCGCTTCTTTATTGAAGCGTGATATGTAGGCTCGTAACGTCTCTTTCTCTCTCTGCTTGATATTCATTAAACAAGCCGTGGATTTCTTATACCGATGTCCTCTGATGAAGTGCGTAGTGAACTGAGCGCTCAGCTCCTTGAAGGTGCCGATGGAATTTGGTGTTAGCCGACTGAACCAAATCCTTGCTGCGCCCTTTAGGGTTGTAGGGAATGCCCTACACATAATTGCGTCTGCCACTCCCTGAAGGTGCATCAGGGTCTTGAAGGTCTCTAGGTGATCGAGAGGGTCCTTGATTCCGTCATAACTGTCCATACTCGGCATGCGGAACTTACTCGGCAGGGGGAAGGAATTGACGGACGCCGTAAATGGCGAGTCAGTCCGGTTGACAAGGTCGTCAAGATCACTGGACACTCGCCCCTTGAGAGCGTTCATCAGTACTTCCATCTGTTCCTTCATCGCCTGCATCTCCGCGATGATGGGTTGTGGAGCTGTATCCGTCACTGAAGGGATGCTAGCGTCCCGTCGCACTTGTTTGCTCGGGGCGTTACTCTCCTGTGGTCCGTCATTATTTCTCATTTCCTCACTGTTCCCTTCTTGATCTTCTCCTTGGCTATTCACCGCCGCACTCTTTCGATTCAGCTGCTCTATCAGGTCGTGGTTTTGTTTGGTGAGGCGCTCCACGGCTGCGGCGAGCGTCTTGACCTGTCTCTCAAGGGCAGTCGTAGGGGCTTCTTCTTGGACGTCATTTGTGGTTGCCATCGAGCGTGTGAGTACCATGTAACTCTTTTGTCTAGGAAATGTTACCGTACCCGGTCGTCTTTCCCACAGACGGCGCCAACTGATGACGTTGAAAATTGTCACCAATGGGTCACACCGTACTCGCGACTCGAAGCCAACCTGCACGACAAAAACAATTGACGGAAGTCCTTCAGAGAGCACCGGTGTGGTGCCGGCCAAAGGCTCTCCGACGGTCAAGTTAGAATTCTTCTATTTTGCTTAGAGCGTTAGAGAGAGTCAATTAAAGCGTACCTCGATTTCTGTGGGTATTAGGCCTTTTATAGTGATAAAGGGTTGACTTTTCCTTTTTGGTTTCCACATCTTTTCAATGTGGGACTCTACTCCCAATTCTTCTAAGCGTGGTGAGCAAGGATTCCCATTTCCGGATCTTAGGGTTTTTCTGGGCTATGGACGTTTCGGATCATGGGCCCTTACGATGGGCCTTCAAAGCTGGGACCATCTTTACGAAGGCCCAAGAGACCCAGTCCGTCAGGCCCATTAAGGTAAGCCCATCAGGCCCAATATTTTATCATCTTCAGATGGCACTATAATTGCACTAGGTGATCCTTCTGCATGGAAATGCCCTGATGACAAATGCCTTATCTGGATCGAATTCAGTGACTTCAAGGGTCTTCTTATCCGTGGATCTGGTACTATCAATGGACAGGGAAAAAAGTGGTGGGATCTGAAATGCAAAGAAAATAAAAGAGTAAGGATATTGAGAATATGGAATATTTGGAAATATGAAGAAAAATAAAATCCTACCTTTTCAAGATAATCATAAATTGAACCTCTAAATAAATAAATAAATATATATGGAGTTTTACGTCTTTCCCAACTTCAATTAAACTCATTCTCAAAAAAAAAAAAAAAAAAAAATTTCTCATTGCAGGTTTGTGGCAGGAAACCAACTGTAAGTATCCTCTAATAATAATATACTAGTGTTATATATATATATATATATATATATATATATATTTTTTTTTTAGTAAGGACACAATTTAGTTCCTAAGTCCAAAAGGTAAAAATGATTTAGGCCAAAGAGCCTAATACAATGAATTTGTAGAAAGTGCGTTAGAAAACATGGCTCTAATGAGTTGAGTAACAATTATAATGGATTCAGATGACAATAAAGTAATGATAGACTGGTTTTATCTAAAGAAAATCGTCATTGATACAATTCGAGGAGATCAGTTTTTTTATATATTTCTTGAATTTGATTACAAGCACAGTTTTTGTTGCTACAGTATTTTTCTCTTAATTCTCCAATCCCTTTCCCCTTGTTCCATTAGTACATTCCTGAAATCTTTGGGAGTAACTGTAAGGCTGAAAATTACTGTTCAGATATCACTTCCTTATTAATGTGGCCAGAGAGTTAGCTACAGAGCATTTAGTGTGGTGGTAGCAGCTTTCTCTTAGATATTTCATAGTTTTCATTTGTCTTGTGCTTTCATGATGTATATCCTTATTAATAGAATATCTTGGAATGTTGCTTATGGATGGCAGACCGCACCTTCTGACCTCTATTTCACTTAGTTGAGGAAGTATCCCTCCTCGGACCACTTTCTTGGACCATCATGACGAGGCCCTTTTCTTTATTCATTAATGCCGACCTCCATAATAACGTTTGCCTGTCCTCGGACTACTAGGCATTCTCAGACCGAGCCCTCGGCCCCATATATACTATTGGGCTTAACATCCCTACATATATATATATATATATATTCAATCGAAATTATATATAAACAAATAAAAACTATATTAATAATTAGTGGGATGCTTGAAACTTTAATAAAGTTTTAATTATATAGCGTACATTAACAATTTTGATGACTCACATGAAAAAAAAAAAAAAAAAATTAACGATGTATAATAATACAATACATACATATATTGAGTCTTTAGTATAAGTACGGTGTAGTGTATAAATTTTATTATATATAATGTATATTAAATTTTATTTTAAATTATTTTAATTTTTTATGATTGAATTTTAGTTTTTTTTTTTTTGTATATATTTTTAGAAAGGATTGAAAGTTTTAGTTGATTTAGAATTTTAAATTTCATAAAACTTAAATAATAGAGTTTTAACTTTTATGTAAAGTTTTACTACTGGTACTTTTGGTGATAAAATTTAAAATTTCTTAAATTTTTATTTTTATAATTCATCAATAGATTCAATAATTCTGGAAAATCACAACTTTTAGTATTCAATATTTCTTATATAATATGTGATATGCTAGAATAATAGTTAAATGATTTAATTAATTAATTTCTTTATTTTCAAAATATTCTTAGTAAGTTTTTGATATTAAGTGTGCGTTTGTGTTAGGATTAAGCGTGTGTTTGCCCAGCGTTGAAATTATATTTCAGTTGCATTTTGTGTTTTTTGAGGGTCCCACAGTACTATTCATGGGATCACCAAACTCAGCAAAACACAAATTTTTAGGTAAATTTGGGTCCCACAGCATTATTCATACATTTAAAAATTATTTTGCTACAATGTTTTCAGTAATAAGTTTTCAGTTTTCGGTAAATAAGCGGTATCCAAACAGACCCTAAAAATGAAAATTATTTCACTATTCAGCTTATTTTTGCTACTATTCATGGGCTCCACTACACTTTTTGACACTAATTATGGGTCCTACTATATTATTTCAACTAACTTTTACATTTTTTACAGTATTTTCAATAATAATTTTTCAAATTCAATAAAATAAGTGATATATAAACACACTCTAAGTGTTAATTTATTAGTTTATATTGCGATTACCCGATGGAAGACCTGTCTTTCCCACATAATTTCTTTTGCTAATTATGTTTGATCTTTCTTTCAATTGCTGTAGGGTTCATTTTTATTGTTTTTTTGTTTTTTTTTTTAAATATCTTTATGTAGTTTTTAAAATTATAGGATTTAGGAATTCATTTCTCTGATTTTAAGTTTATTTTCAAGATTTTTTAGTTAAATTAGGGTCCTATTAGGTGGGCAATCTGTAAAAAAAAAAAAATATATATATATATATATATATTTTTCACTATAAATTGTTTGAAAATGGTACCTAAAAATTAGTACGATTTGAAACTGTTAAAACTTGAAACAAATGGGTTCTTTTTTTTTATTTTATTGAATTTCAGAATTTCATATTTTACAGCCCTTAGGAAGATGTAAAAACATGGACATCTTTCTTTCTTTCTTTCTTTTTTTTAAATAAAAAATTATTTAATTTTCCTTCTTAATTAACTCCAACCCATTTTCATGCATGGTACACTTAATTTGCAGGGTTATATAATAGGAGGCTCTAACAATGTGCACATTGATAGCCTAACCTTTGAGGACAGTCCACAAATTCACGTTGCTTTTGAAAGGTCCGAATGGGTGAATGCTACTTCTCTCACTATCCAAGCCCCTAAGCATAGCCCTAACACCGATGGAATTCATATCCAACATTCCAAAAACATCATCATATACAACACTAGCATTGGGACCGGTATGAAACTTCTTGGAATCTTTCTTTTTCACATGTACCATCATTGTCCTTTTTTAGTTTAAATGCATGAATACTGATCTTCATTTTTACATTTTATATCTGTCTTTTGTTAGATAATAATTATATCTACGTTTATATTGAGGGCAGGTTAGGAGTACTTTTTGTATAGGGGGCCGAGTCTCTCGCTCTCTCTCTCTCTCTCTCTCTCTCACACACACACACACATATATATATATATATATATATTCTCTAATATGCTAAAAGTATGTCATAATTATAAATATATTATAACTTTTTTTTTTTGGTTAAATATATTATAACTTTGATGTGTGTATATATATGCTAAATTTTTAGAACTTATTATTTTTTATATTCTTACAAGTTTCATTATCAATATAAATTGTCAAATTATCTACCAAAATGAATAAAAAAAATTACAATAAATCCAATGAAATTTACACAACTGAACCAAATTTTAGAGCAATTTTTTTAAAAAAAAAAGAAAAGAAAAAGAAAAGAAAAGAAGTAATCTGTCTCTATAACCTCTAATTCAATTACTTAATTATACTTTTAAGATGATCATTGGACTTTTTATTTGGGGTATCCTATTTTTTAGGCCTAACCTTCAATAATTATATATATACATATATATATATATATCATTTTTAAAGAAAAAATAGTTAACAGGTAGTTCCGTCCATCTTTATATACATGTATAATTTAGTTTATATATGTGTGTATAATTTAGTTTGTATCTTTTTTGGTGATAAGGGTTCATGACTAGTACAACTAATAAGGCCAAAATGGGCTTTTATCCATTTCTCACAATTTTTCTAGTAAAATACCCCATGTTTGAAATTAATTAGGGAAATGCCCCTGTTTTAAAACTCGATTTTCTAAAAATCAAGTTCCAAATGTAAAACTCAATTTTTGGAACATCGAGTTATAGTGAATGTGGACTTAAGAATTTTTTTTTTTTTTTAGAACTCGAGTTCTAAATTTTTTTTTTTAAATTTTTTTCAATTCCCTATAACTGGATTGTCCAAAAATCAAGTTTTAAATTAATACTCGATTTTTAGAAAATTGAGTTTAAAAATAGAGACATTTTTCTAATTAGTTTCAAATATGGGGTATTTTACTTAAAAGTTTTAGCGAAATAGGCAATTGCCCATTTTCTCCTAATTAATAATCAATGCAAGTGATGACTGTATTTCGATCGGTGATGGTTCGTCACACATCAACACCAACAATATTGACTGTGGGCTAGGTCATGGAATAAGGTTATGTGAGGACTTGATTTGTAACGACCCGTAATAGCGCTGGGTTCGCACGTAAAAATGCCCAAACAATATCATTTATAGAGCGTGGGTTTGAAAGGCTAGGCCCTAGTCACCAGACGGTGGGTTCTTCGTGGTATTCATACATGGTTAGGTCGTTTTCACCCTAGGAGTCTTTCTCCTGGAGGCGGGCTGGGAGGCTCTGGTTTTTGGCCATTTTTCCCAGCCTTCTCTTTAGATTGCTTACTTTTCCTTTTTATACTAGCATGTGTTCCTTATCTTTCGTCCACGTGTAGGGTCGACTTTTCCAAGACTGATACTTGTCCCATCAGCCCATATCCAGAGTGGTTGGGGGTGGTTGTAAAAGCTGGAGAGTATGGCTCTGTTAGGTGCAGAGTATTGAATGGCAGTAAGGGCAGCTTTCCCTGGTCGTTACTTTTTCCAGCGTATCCTTCTCTATTTGACCTAGATATTTTAGATTTTTCCCAAGTTACTCCTATACTGTTTTTGCCCTTCCCTCCAGTGAGTCCTCGGACATGCCGAGGACTGAATCATCCTCGGCTGTGTCCCAAAACTATTCTGGACTTGTATTACCGAGCCTAGGCTACAACCTTCCTCGGCTCGGGCCTTTGGACCCTAATGAATAAATGGGCCAGGGCCATAAATTATTGGGCCCCACAGGTTAAAAAATTCTTGTGCTTTTATTTAAATTTTTTTTTTTCAGTATATGTTCTCATTGTTATATACTTATTTAATTTATATATATATATATATATATTTTTTTTCCTTATTCCTTTCTTCAGCATTGTAAGTCTGGGTAAGGATGGAAAGCATGAAACAGTAGGGTATGTTCATGTCAAGGATGTCTCTTTCACGGGAACCACAAACGGAGCGAGAATAAAGACATGGCAGGTAATATATGATCATTACATATAGAAGTATTATTTAAGTCATAATAAAAATATTAATGTTAAAAATATTTTTTACTATTGTTTGATGTGGTAAATTATAATTAAAGTAAATAATCATTTTTATAATACCTTACAATGAACTCAACTTTTTATTACCATTAATCATGCCATATTAATAATTATGAACAAACTGTAAAAAAATAATATAAAATTTGGACTTATGATTATTTAAGTTATAATAAAATGATTAATGTTAAAAACATTTAAAAATTTTCATAATTTTGTACTATTGTTTGATGTGGTATAATATAGGTTATAATTAGAGTAAATTATTTTTTTATATGAGTCTACAAATTAACACAACTTTTTATTAGCATCAATCATAATATGTTATATTAATAATTGTGAACAAATTGTAAAAAATAAATAAATATACATTTTTGGATTTATTGTAACAAAAATAATGTTTATTTATTTGTTATAATAATCAATATTATAGTTTTCATATTTGTTGCGCTTTTATGCCCAGGGAGGGAAAGGATATGCAAGAAATATAACCTTTGAGCATATCACATCTATTGGTTCAGCTCGTCCTATCATCATTGATCAATATTACTGTGACCACAAGGTTCACAAGCACTGTGGAAATCAAGTAACCCTCTTACTTTTCTTTAGTATACAATATTGGCGATACTTAGAATTAGTCTTTTACAAAGGATTGAATGAGAAATTAAAGTTCAAATCAAAATGTAAATCTCATAGTGAGAAAATTAACACATGGTTTTTTTTTTTTTTTTTTTTAAATTTTCAGACATTGGCGGTTCGTGTTAGTAATATCGTGTACGATCAAATATATGGGACATCAGATAAAGAAATTGCATTGGAATTTTCATATAGCAAGTCAGTTCCATGCTACAGCATTATAATGAGGAACATTAGTTTACACTCGACTGAAGATGGAACCCAGACTTCATCTATATGCCAGAATGTTAGAGGACTTAGAAATGGTGAAATAATTCCAGATTTACCTTGCCTTAATGAAGCTGAGAATTTACCAATAATGAATTAAAAATAGGTCAAATTAACACACATGTACACTATAATGAATTTGCCCAAGAAAGTGTATTGGGCATTGTATATACTTTTTTCTAGACTTCGTCATCTATATATATATATATATATATATAAAACCGAAGTCTTTGCTGGCACAACAATTTTTCACGTCAGTACAATATTTAAAAAAAAAATAAAAAATAAAAATTATAACTCCTCAAAACCCTAGCAACCTTACCCCTTTCTCAAGTTAAGAAATATAAAGCCACGGTTTCTGCAAACTCTCTCTTTCTCCAGACGTAGGAAGCCCTAAAGCATTCAAGATCTACAAAACCCTAGCAACCTTACCCCTCTCTCAAGTTAAGAAATATAAAGCCACGGTTTCTGCAAACTCTCTCTCTCCAGATGTAGGAAGCCCTAAAGCATTCAAGATTTACAATGCACGGTATAGATTTTAGCTTATAAAGTTCAGCTTTTGTAAGGTTAGTTTTGTTTATATATTAATTAATACATAGTACTTTGTTCACCATTGAATACTCATATAATCAATTTCCAATTCAGTGTTCAAGAATTAAACCAAAATTCTAACTGCGTTATCATAAAATATTATTATTAGTATGAATTTTATGGAGTTGCGGTGTTCAAGAATTAAACCAAAGTTCTTTTAAATTATCTATAATATTTTGTCATCTGAAAATTTTATCTCTTTGATTTTAGTATATTGTGTTTCTTAAGCTATAGAGAGATTTTTTTTTTGTTTCTGCAAACTCTCTCTCTCTCTCCAGATATAGGAAGACCTAAACGCATAGTATAACATTCAAGATCTACAACTCACGGTATAGATTTTAGCTTATAAAGTTCAGCTTTTGTAAAGTTAGTTTATTTATATATTTAGTCCTTACGTTTAGGTTTAGGTTTTAAGAGATTTATATATTACTATTATGTGGCTAAATTTCCCGTGACATCAGTTTTATGTTTTTAACCAAATACATTAGGAAAGCAAGAGAAGGCGCATAAATATTTAGTCCTTACGTTTAGGTTTAGGTTTAGGTTTTAAGAGATTTATATATTACTACTATATGGCTGAATTTCCCGTGACATTAGTTTTATGTTTTTTTTTTTTTTAATTTGTTTTATGTAAGGTTAGTTTGTTTACATCAGTTCTTTATCTCAAAGATAAGGTTTTTATTTCTACCGCAAGAACTATTTATGTATGTATCCCTTGCAAGCACACATGAACTTAAATTGTCTTTTAATATATGCATACTTTATTATTTTCTAATAGTTTTCCCGTGTATCACACGGGTTAGCGACTAGTTTATATATAAACTTAAGGAATCATTTTTCGTTATTCATTATTGGATTGACTTGTTAATGTTATTATTTAATGCAGTTATGTATATATGAGGTCAATGTTATTTATTTTTTATTTTCAAGTTTCAATAATCATATTATAAATTTGATTCCATCCCTTACGGCATGCAGATGCAATGTATATGAATTCATATGTGACTAAAAAAAAGAGTTGGAAATTAAATTAATAGTTTTTTTTTTTTTAATTGCTGAGAAAATTAATGGTTATTTAAAGGTACATATCTGGGGTGGCTTTCATCTGTTGAAACGTTATCTCAGCCGCAAAAAAGGGCAGCCTTTTGAAAGGTATATATGTCAAATACACATCAATTTGGGCGGCTATTATCTAACAATGAATTTGATACCTTGAAAGAAGTCCACGTCATGTTTTATTTGATATTGACTTACTATCACTTCTACCCTTATTTATACCTTTTTTTTGGGTTGAGAAATACCCTTATTCATGAATCATAATTGAGCCAAAATCCAGGTGGAATTTTAATTGTAATTTTAACAATTTAATTATTTATTTTTGAGAATCAAGTGGCATTTTTATTTGGTAACTAGTTTGGCATAATGTTCTCTACTGGGTTCTTGACTTCTTTGTTGTACCATGCTTAGGAGTCTCATTTTTGTTTAGTATTGGGTTAGAGAATAAAGGGAACTTTCTATAGAGCATTTTTCTTTTCTATCAGATTTTCTTTTGAATTTTTTTTAGAACATGAGTATTATATCAAAGTAATTGATCTGACTCTAGTGGTAAGGATTTTATATGAGATGAGAATCTCGGACATTGCCAAAATGAAAATGACCAAAAAGTTCGAAATTAAACTATAGTCAAATGACTTTCATACAAGTATAGGATATATTTCTTAATATAAAAGTATGTTTATTTTTTTTTGTATATGGTTTGGAAAAATGATCATTTAGGAAGGGAAGGATAATCTTGAAACGATAAAGGATCACCTTAGTGTCTAGTAGTACCACAGCACCCCAAAAAAAAAGTGTTTTAATCTTTACTTTTAAAGACAATTTCTATTCATGCTTTTGAGGCTAAATTTGAAATTTGGAGTTTTTAAGAAAACAATTCTACAATTTATTGTTCATTTAAAAAAAATCTATGGGTTTTTTAGTATGGTAGTTTAAGCAACATTTTTTAGTTTTTAAATAATATTACATGTATTTTCACACATTTTTTTCACCTCACACGTATTTTCAAAAAATACAAACAACATTACTAGAACAATGTTACCAAGCGACACCTAAGATTCTAAAATACCATTCTCTATAATTTTCAATCAATTAAAATGCTAAAGAGATATATAGTGCAAAAATTCTACTTCTAAAGGCGCAATACTAGAAAAGTGCTTTAAGAGCCTTCTTAAAGTTTTTTTAAAGTAGAAATTGCCAAACATTTAGCAGTTCCACTATGGCTAAAGCTAACATTTGAAGTTTTTTTAAAAAGGCTTTACAATTCACTAATAATGTGTTATAAATTCAAAACTTTAAAACACCGTTTATTGTAATTTGCCAAACATTTAAAATGTTGAAAAAAATTTCTAAGAGTTCTATATCGCAAAAGCTTTAGTGCTCTACTATGTACTAAAGCTCAATTGTAAAAGTTTTACTTCCTTCAACAATTCCAAATAGGCACTAAAAGTATACTTATATAATTACTTACAAATTATATTTTTTTTAAAAAAAAACATAGATAAGACTAGAAAAGAAGAATCCCCTTAAAGAGAGGGGGTGGACCGTGGACCTAGTGAGGAAAGAGGAGAGAATTTTTTTAAATGGTTTGGTTATGTGTATAGGAGAGCCATTAATACACAATAGGTAAGAAATAATGAGTTTATTCAAGTCAATGGAACAAAAATAGATATAAGAAGATATAACATAAGGACAAAACTTAGGTACAGTACGTTCTATGCTATTCCTTAGGTTCCCTTTTTAAGATTTAGCCATGTGATTATTTAACTAAAAAATACACTTTCATCTCATAACATAATAGCAAAAAAATAATAGTGCACCTCAAGTAGGTGTACATATGGAAAGTTGTGATTTATAGAGAATAAAATGGTATATAGCCTATAGAGGGCGAGACAAAAGATTTGAACTCAAAAGAAAATATGATTCTGGATATAATAGAATGGTGTTAAAGAATTCACATGATTCACCTTATTAATTTGTTAGCCTCAAAAGAAAATACATACATTTTTTTAGAAGATAAAAAAGAATACAAACTCGTTTGTTATTATTAATGTGTGTATATATATATATATATATATGAGACGGGTTCAAGTTACACCTGGTGTAACTTCATAAGAGTTACACATTTTTTGGACCATTAATTTGTATTAGATCTAAGGGTGAAAAAAAACACTCATAGTCATTTATTTATTGTTTCCTAGAAATTAGTAACTAAGTCATTCATTCTTCTTATTAAAAATAGAAAAATAAAAAACAACATTAACTCTCAGCTCTCCATCATCATCTTCATCTTCTCTCCCTCTCTCACATGGTCTTGTGTTATGTTTTTTATCCGTAGAGGCAGCATTTGAAGTTTGCACAATATGTTTTGGTGTTTTTCACTTAAGTCATTGGAATGACAAAGAAATTCCGGTAAAAAGAAATCTAAGGGTGAAAAAATAAATCACTGTGTCAACCATAAAGCTAGGGCATATATGCTACCTTTAAGAACTTATTTCTAATTTTCATAAGATAAACAGAAAGGATAAAGCTACCACAGAATTGAACATCTTACTGAACCCCCGCAGGGAATGATCAAAATACCTACCCGCTTGATTGGACCATAAGACTCAAACTCCCTTTTGATTATGCTTTTAGTTGTCTCATAACTAAGTCTAGCCACGAACAAAGGGACTTCACAAATTTCAGATACAAGCTACAATTATATAGGAAAGAATGGATATAATATAATAAATAAATGAACGAAGCAATCAAACACTCTGTCACGGGTGGTGCAACACGAAAAGCATGGCCCATGAAAGAACAGCTTCACAGGTGGTAGCAAATGAACGAAGAAATCAAACACTCCCAGACATAAAATAATAATAAAAATTTCACTTGTTTCTTGATCTGGCCCTTAATTTCCATTGATGAGGGTGAAAGTACATAGAAGATAGAACACAAGATCATGTGAGAAAGGGAGAGAAGATGAAGATGATGATGGAGAGCAAAGAGTTAATGCTTTTTTTTATTTTTCCATTTTTAATAAGAAGAATTAATGACTTAATTACTAATTTCTAGGAAACAATAAATACATGACTATGAGTATTTTTTTCATTCTTAAATTTAATGCAAATTAATGGTCCAAAAAAAGCATAACTCATATGAAGTTATACCAGATATAACTTGAACCCATCTATATATATATATTTATATATAAATTAAATAAGGATCTTGTTACTCTTAGCGTATTTATTAATGAATCATTTTATGAAATTTTTGTTACTACTCTGGCGAAAAATATATAAAACTAAAAAAAAAAAAGTTAATTACTTTTTCCTTTCTTCATAAAAAGTTTTGAAATATATTTTCTAAACTAATAGTTTTAGAGTATTGTTAACTTTAATAAAATTAGTTTTATTTTTCTCTCTTGTGATACGTGAACATGTCCCCTTATCCGGTTATCCCTCATTTTTGTACCGAGAAGTTACACGCTTTTCCTCTTCCACGAGGAAGAAATTTGAAATTTTTTGGAGGTTTAATATTTTAGAATAGGAACGACATAATCAAAATCTATGACTTAAACTAATCAATCTTTTCTCGAGTATGACTTTAGTGCAAAGACCATGTCTAACAAATAACAATATGGTACTTTCCAGAGTCTTAGGAAATTCCCAAAGAAAATACTTAAAACCTTCATGTTTTTAAAAAAAATATTTTTTTATAAGTTGATAATTACAACAGTAGAAAAGGAGGAGTTGCTATTAGATTCTTAACAAAATTACATATTCCAACCTATTAAAGATTTTTCAATAATGACTAATGTATTTGTCAAATGCATCCTAATCCTAAACCAGTGCTATTTCTAAACGGTTTCTCATATTATTGCAGTTGTCACGGTTTCTTCGCAATTCACATTAATTATTAGAATTAGCACATAAAAAGTTAGGGCTTAAAAAAAACACCATAAGAGCATAAAATTAAATGTTAAAACTAGTTGTGTTTTTGAGATTTTTATATATTAGTCAAATAAACCAAATAATAAACTAAGTGAAACAGGCAAATACTCTTAACTTCGAAAGTGTTTTGTCATCTACATTAAAAAAAGAAAAAGATAAAAAAAGAAGAAATAAAAGCAATGCTTTAATTTTATTTTAAATATATTTGAAAAAGAAATGCTTTTATTTTTTAAAAAATACCTTTGAAAGTGACGTTTGAAATAAGTTTCAAAGACCACTAAAAACATTATTTCTTGAAAGGATTAATTAGTTTTTTTATTTTATTTTATAGTTTTAGTATAGTTTTATTATGATCATCTTCAAATAAGATTGTCATGACCAATTCTCATAATATCTCTTTGTATAAAAATAAAAAAACCCATTAATTCCAAGTTACCTCTAATCTAATCAATCAAAACATTAAACAGGAAAAAAAAAAAAAACCTTTTGCACCTCCTCTAAATACTAATTACTTCATATAGCACTTCACAATACTTAATTGAAGTATCAATTGAAATTATTTAGATGTAAGGACCAAAGGTTTTAGTAAAAAAAAAAAAAAAAGTGCCTGCAAAAAACAAAAACATTTCACTTTCAGTTCTTTTACTTAACACTTTATTTAGGATCATCTACCCCTCTTGTTAATTTGTTAATTGAATATATAAGAACAAACAAACACAGAGCAGGGTTCATGCAGCAAAGTTAAAACTTAAAACTTGGCTTTTGTCCTCTTACTATTGGAGCTTCCTAAAAATATAAATAATACAACTCTATCTCTATCTAATAATTATCTTCTTTTTTTTTTTAATAAAAAAATGAAGTTTAAGTACGTTAAAGTGATAAAGTGGCATATAATCACTGGTTTTATAGGAATCCAAATCTGTACAAGGTGAACTTCAAAAAAAAAAAAATCTGTACAAGGTGTAAAATATCATACCCTATACTAAAAGAAACAATTTATTGAAGTACTACTTTGGATTTGATGACTTGGGAATATGCCAAAGGTTACTGTTGTCAGAGACAGTGACATCTCTCTTTCTCTCTCTATCTCTCTCTTGCCCAAACTGCCCGTTTTCCATGTTCCAAACTGCCCAAACTGACCGGTGTTGGAACTCTTTCCCTCTATCTCAAGCACCCTCCTTTACCTGTTTCCATGCCTTCTTTTCTCTTTCTTCTGTGAAGACCCTTTTTATGAGTTTTGACTAAATTTTACAACTGGGTCTTGGTTGGTTATTTCAGTTATAACCTGTATCTGATATTTGTCACATTGTTTTGTGAGTGTTCCATTGGTTTATGTAGGCATTTTTGGTGGGGTTGAGTGATTTGAAATGAAGTTGTTTGAAATGGGTTTTGCATGTGGATTTGATATTTGAAATCTATTTTTGGTGTTGGGGTATGAGAGTTTGATTATATAAGTATTTTTTTGAAGATGGCTTTGCAGCCTAGTGAAATTAAAGAGGAGGTGGCTTTGGATGTGGGCAAGTCAAAGAGAAAGAATAAGAAAGATGGGGGAGAGGTAGCTGAGTCTGGGTGTTGGAGTAGCACTTTCAAGTTCTTTGGCAGCTTATTGTCTTCAAAATCAAAAGTTGATAGCTCCTTGAGTGGCCCTACTGCTCATTCTGGTAATCCCATGTTTCCTTAATTTGTTTTAGTTGGTATATATATACACACAAAATTTCTCTTTGATGAATATTGCCTCAGGGTTGAAAATAAATAAATATTTTTTTATTTGCTTTGCTTATTTTGATAGATCAAGTTAAGATGCATGATAAGTTCTTCTGGATGTTGTGGAAATATTGGCTCTTCAGATCTCTTTGGATCTAAAGATTTATTAATAAAAAACTAAATCTCCTAAAAACATGTATTTTTCAACTTGTCCATGATTTGCATATTTCTGTTTTTTTATTCATCAATATTTGGGTGTGGGGGGATTCGAACCTGGATGTTTCCAAAGGAAACACCGGGAGGTGCCAGTTGAGCTACAAGGTCTTGGCAAGATTTGCTTATTTCTATGTGATTGAAAACTATACAATTTTAATAAAAGTTTATTGTTTCATCGGCAATGGTATTTGAAACAATTAGGCCATATCATGTAAAAATTATTCATTTTTATGTTTTTCTTTTTGTTTGTCCTTTTGACAATTATTTTTGTTCGGTCAAGCAGCTGCATTATATTGTGATCAACAACTAGTTAGGCGCATATTTAACTTTCTCTGATTTGGTTGCTTGATTGCAATTGGTTGATCTACCAGTTCCAAATTGATGAAGCAATTAACTTGCATGATGTCAGTCCTATGCTGGTATTATATCACATAGCATACAGTATGAGTTTCCCAGAAATTGGTGCATCAAATTCTAAATCCTGATCATTCATTGAAGTGCATTTGTCCTTTTCCAAATCAGTGGGGAGCAATTTTGTGAATGAGAAAAGCAGAGACCATCCAGTTGCTTCAGTAGGGTCCTCTACAACAACTAGCAATACAGATGGCACTTTTTCTATTTCCAAATTCAGTTCTACATCAACGTCGAAATTAAGTATTTCTTCAACATTAAAATTTAGTGAGGAACTTAAGGTTTCTTCTCAACTTCGGAAGTTCACATTCAATGAGCTAAAGTTGGCCACAAGGAACTTCAGACCTGATAGTATTCTTGGTGAAGGTGGGTTTGGTTGCGTCTTCAAAGGTTGGATTGAGGAGAATGGCACTGGTCCTGCAAAACCTGGTACTGGACTTACGGTTGCAGTCAAGACTCTCAACCATGATGGACATCAGGGTCATAAAGAATGGCTTGTATAAACCCTCTCACATCCATTATTTGTTTCTCTCACTATTTACATATTTGTTTTGCTAAATGGTAGATTGTAGACCACATACAAGAATATTATTTCTTTCATCTCCATTATAACTTTAATTTTTTTGAGTTGCAGGCTGAAATTGATTTGCTTGGTGACCTCATCCATCCTAATTTGGTTAAATTGATCGGTTTCTCCATTGAAGATGATCAAAGGTTGCTAGTTTATGAGTTTCTGCCTCGGGGAAGTTTGGAGAACCATCTTTTCAGAAGTATGGGACAAATACTTTATTTTCTTTAAGAAGTCTTTCTGCATCTTGGATATCTTTGGTTGATCTTAAACTAATCCATTGTGAAAATAGAAAAAATCTAGAAGTAGTTGACATGAACAATGAATCGGACATACGAATTCAATTGGAAGTTTGCTTGGAGAAATACCTTGTGTTGTAGTTAATTTAGTCTTCAGTGGCAGCACTTTGTGATGTAATTTAGTTTTAATTACAAACACAAGTGTGTGATTAAATTTTGGGTGATCATACATTAAAGTATAATACTTGTCTGAGACAAACCAAGTTAAGAACCTCCAATTGCATATTAAATACATGTATAATGTGTGATCAAATGAAAGAAATGCTTAGTTTGAAGGTTTTGTGACTATCCTAGTAAAAAAGAAGTAATATTGGTAGAAATATATATCTCTTATAACAATTATATCTAGGGAACAGTCATCCCTAGATTAAAAAGAAAAACCAGTTGAAGGTCCGACATGTCCACGCACTGCTCTGACCCTGTTGAAAAGATCCTGTACTGAGATTTATTATAGGTTTTCTTTTGTTTTGATCTTATATTAGCCCAAAATCTTTATTATTTGCATAAACAATTACTAAAGGAGGGCAATGAATTGGCTATCTAGAATTTTCTCACTTTGTGAACATGGACACTTTCAGTTATGGCTAGAGTGACACTGGCAATTGTTATTGAATTTGTTTGTGCTGCCATTGAGATCTTGTACATGCTGATACATTGCGTTCATCTTGTAATATATATTTGCTCTTGGGCATTTTTATTTGTATTCCGGATGTTTAATGTAATCCTGCAACAACCATGTTAAATTCTGCAGGGTCCCTGCCTCTTCCTTGGTCTATCAGGATGAAAATTGCACTTGGTGCTGCAAAAGGCCTTACCTTTCTTCATGAAGAGGCTCAAAGACCAATCATATACCGTGATTTCAAAACTTCTAATATTTTATTAGATACGGTATGTGACTAAAATTATGAAATATCATTTTACTCCCTATTGCTATTTTATTCTAAAATATAAAAAAATTATATTTAGGATTACAATGCCAAGCTCTCAGATTTTGGGCTTGCCAAAGATGGTCCAGAGGGAGACAAAACTCATGTATCAACACGAGTTATGGGAACCTATGGCTATGCAGCTCCAGAATATGTCTTGACTGGTGAGTGTGATTAAAGTTAGTGGCATGGTAATTGTTGGTGCTATTGTTTCCTATACTGCAACTACCAGTTGATGTTGTTCAGTGAGTGCAATGCATGTCTCTAATATGAAGGTCAATAGATATATATGAAATGTTTTTTTTTCTTTTATATTTCTTTTTTTCCAGTCTTTCAGAAAAATCATAATAAGTAAATGTTTTGTCAAGCTATTCTATTTGACTATTTTTTTATAATACAAGGACTTGATCCAATTGCAAGAAAAAGGGAGGGAAGAGAAAGAAAGAGGAGGGGGGGCGTCACTAAATCAATTCAAGATGAAGGCCCTTGGTATACGTTGTTTGTTGATATAGTTTTAGTGGATGAAACTAGATGTGATGATAATGTCAAGTTAATAATTTGAAGGGATGCTTTAGAATCAAAAACCTTTTGGCTATGTAGGATTAAACAGAGACAGTGTACATGAAATGTATGTTTAGTAAAAGTAAAAAAGAAAGATGAAGGGGTTGTAAGTCTTGCTATCTTGGATAAATAATTCATAAGGATGAAGGATTGAAGAGGATGTGAATCATAGGATAAGAGTAGGATGGATGAAGTGAAGAAGCATGTTATGAATATTGTATGATCATGGAATACCTATTCAATTTAAGGGAAAATTCCTATAAGACTATTATAAAACCAGCAATCTTCTATGGTACTGAATGTTGGACTATTAAGAAGTAACATGTTCATAAAATTAGTGTCAAAATGAGAATGTTGAGATGCATAAATGGAAATACAATAAAATATAGGATTCAAAATAAGGAATTTATTCTCTTCATGATGGGGGTGATCCCTGTTGATGGAAAGATGAAGGAGCGTCACTTGAAATAGTTTGGTCATGCGTAGAGAAGATCAATTAATGCACTAGTGAAGAGAGCGAGTTGTTTCAAGTCAAGGGAACTAAACAACGTATAGGAAGACCAAAAATAACATGAGTAGTAGTAAAAAATGATGCATCAATTAAGGAGGTGACAAAGAGAATGATTTTGGATGGATAAAATGACGGAAAGAATACATGTGGCCTATCTCAATAAGCCTGTTGAGGAGTCATAGCCAACCCTGAAGTTTTAGGACTAAGGTCTGGTTGTCATAGGTATAGGGCTGCAAACACTTAAAAAGTATTGTATATGGAAATATTGTAGTATAAGTAGCTGTGGGTTCTCAGACTTGTGTACCAGTGAGTGTTTCATTTCAGAGGGATCATGGGCTCCGAATGATAGTCTGGAGCATGTGAGATTATGTTAGATATAAAGGTAGAAAGCAGGATTAGCTTAGGAACAAAAAATGGGAAAAGGGGTTTTGTTAATGAGGATAAAAGAGAGGTGGGTGAAACTTCCGTGAACTTTGGTAGTTACAGTAATAACCACAAGCAAATACTAGTGGAGGAGGTGGCATGGTGGCTGGGATGGCACAAATCTTTTGAAGCAAGCAGAATATCTGTTTATGAATTCTTCTTCATTAAACTAACATATTTTTTTCTTATATCAAGAGTTCATTACACTGGTACAACACTTGAAGGAATTGTTCTCTTTCACAAAAGGTCTGTTGATTTATAATATATGGCGAGGGGTGCAGTTTTTGAAGGAATTACCTATAGAAGCAGTTCAATTTTTTAGGGTTGCTTTACTTTTTATCTTTTGCTAAGCAAGGGTTAATTTACTTAAGTAAATCTAACTGTTATTGCCTTTCAACTTTAATACCTATCTAAAACCTTGTATGAGTTGTAGATTCTCCTTAAAAATATGACTTGATGATGCTTAAGTCTAACATAATGATTGGTTTAGGACATCTGTCATCAAAGAGCGATGTGTACAGTTTTGGAGTTGTGCTACTTGAATTATTGACTGGCAGAAGATCCATGGACAAAAAAAGACCAAATGGGGAGCAAAGCCTTGTTGGATGGGCAAGACCGCTTCTTGGAGACAAGAAGAAGTTGTATCAGCTAATAGATCCTCGCCTTGAAGGTCACTTCTCGATTAAAGGTGCAGAGAAAGCTGCCCAGCTTGCTGTCCGGTGCCTTGGCCGAGACCCTAAAGCCAGACCTAAGATGAGTGAGGTTGCTGAAGCCCTAAAGCCTCTGCCAAACCTCAAGGATATGGCCAGCTCTTCATCTTTCTTCCAGACCATGCAAGCTGATCGTGCCAGGTCAAACTCAAATGCTGTACATGGAAATGGATTGCGGGCAGCATCTAGACCAAGGAATGGACAACCAATGAGGAACTTATCAATTATAAATGGTCCTCATGCTTCTCCAAACCCTCATTCTCTCCAGTCTCCAAAACCAAATGGAAGAGAATCATAGAATTAGTCTGTCTTTTGTATGTTATATATCATTGAAAGAGTTTTTTTTTTGTTTTGTTTTTGGCACGTCTGTTGTATCTTGTATATGTTGGATTTGTAATTTAGTCAAGCATGGAACTGTATTCTTTCTATAAGCCTACTGCAATCAAAATGAGCAAGAGAAATGATAGAAAAATGGTTTCAAATTGGGATTGACAATGCATAATTAGTTGCCAAATAATTTTGGAAAAATTACATTTTGATCCAATAGTTTAGAGGTGTAACAAATTAAACAATGTGGTTTAAAGTGACAAACTAAATTTCATTCCATTTAAGCCGAACTGGTGTCATGAGTTTAATATTGGTAGAGAGAGTTCAATTTGTAACCTTTTCATTCGCAACCTCAGGTTTAATATGTTACCTTTACAATTATAAGGTTTACACCCCTATATTTTTAAGAATGTAATTTTCCCAATATTTTTTTTCCTGATTGTCTGTAAAAATCTAAAGACTCTCAATTGGGCTGCTTCAATGTGGACTTCAACTTGCAATACCAAATGAAGCCCAAGATGATAAACGAATCCTTTGTCAAAACAGGCTTTGTATATATGTTTTAAAGGGAAAACTAGTTTTGAAGAATGCTCTTTGGTTATTATACCTTCAGAGTGCAATGCAACAAATGTGAAAAGCAAAATTTCCATTTTTGTGTTGTATTTTGATGTGGGGAGGTCACCTTCTAGGAAATTTCTTGGTGCGTGACTTTCAATTATATCTAAATATCAATGCCAAAATCATTTGTGAATATTTTAGTACCATCACAACAATAATGGAGCACCAACAGGCTACCCACTCTATCCATTTTGAGGTAGTTAGTTTTGTATCACAATCACCATGATTGAAGCACTGACCAACAAAAGACTTTTTCTTTCTGATGGGTTTATCCCCACATAGTAACTCTTTTGGAAATCAACATTTCACAGTGACATAGTGGGGGATATGTCATGCCATGGCCTGCACTAGTTATTTTCCATGTCTTTCTAATCTCAATTCTAATGATGGTGTTTGAAGTGGAATTTATATGGTGTCATATAGTCTACAAACTTAGTTTGAGGTAATATTTAGGCAGCATTGGGGCTGTGAAGCGTGAAAAATCTAGAACACTAGCTTAGTTTGCATAGGACTTACGGGACTTTTCTGTAGTGTGTTAGCTTGAGTTTAGTCACTATAAGTCACCATCAGTCTGTTACTCACGCTGAGAAATTTATTCAATATTCCTAGAATACCTTATCTTGCATAAATGATAGGTCTTATCATGAACTTAATTATTAAAACCTACACAAGCTGGCTCTACGGTATAAGTAATTGAGGCGGTCATTTAAGACTCCAAGTAAAAAAAAAAGCTTCCTAATTTTAATAAATAGGGTTACTTTTTTTATTGTAATAGTATTAATTAAGCTCAAATATTAGCCAATAAATAAGATATTTTTTTAAATAAAAAAAATGTTATATTCACAACATCTTTCGCAATTGTTTTACTATTAATCCTAAGTGGCAGGTTGTTACAGACTATTACTGGTTGTCAAAAAAGTAATTTCATTGATGGGTTTAAATTAGAACTAATAACAATTTAACACCTAAGATTTGTTGTCCAAATGTTGTTAATGTAGCACTTCTAAAATAAATTAAAAAATACAACATAAAAAATTTCACAATATTTTTCACAATAGTTGAGTTGACAAACTTTTACTAGTTCTCATCTAGATCCACCGCTAATATCACTTTTTTATTTATCACTATCAATCTATCACATCAATAGATGTGAAATGTTTTGTCAAATTTTTTACCTATAGACTTTCTAAAAAAAACTTCTACTGCGGTTCATGTTAATTACTAATTTTACATCTAAAACAAGGTAATATAGTTTAAGTTTAAGTAATATATATATATATATATATATAATATAAAAAAAGTCATATTTAAATATATAAAATGGCTTAATTTAGCTTAGGCCTCTCAAATGTATCAAGCCGTCACAATTACGTAACAATTATGTAAGACAGATACTAAATAATTTCTTCTCCTGCATCAAGCCAATCTTAAAAGTTAAGACTATGGCACGTATAGCTCATATTTATTGACAATTCAGCAGGATATGGGTTTTTTTTTTTTTTTTTTTTTGTGAACAGGAGATGGGTGTTGAATGTGTATTTATCACAGCTATTTAATTTGGTTGTCTTGACCCTTGATCTTTACAAAAGATAAGAGTGCCAGATTCTCCTCTTTCATAACAAATATATTTTTCTTCAGTCACATGATATTGAGAACACAAATATTTCTGATGGAATTTTGAATCACTCTCCAGCCAATGTCACAACATGTAGTACATACTTGTTCATTGGACATATTATATGTGGTGTGGGTTCCAATTAATGGTGATTGTCCATCTTTCTACTCAAAGTGAAAAATGGTGGAAGGACTTTGCTATGAATTCTTGTCATCATCACCCTCCACTTCTAAGATATTTTTGTCTCATTTTACACATGGATCATTAATTCTATGGTTAAGAACTTAAGATGTAACTTTCATTGATATAAAAATGTATATCTATGTCATATCATTTAAGACTTTTTTTCTCCAAAAAAAAAAAATCATTTAAGACTTTGATCAACTAAACAAAGCATGGTAATTTAAAAAAAAAAAAAAAAAAAAAAAATTAACAGAGAATGATAATTGATAGTATAACACCATGTACACATTTAAGTAAATAAATGAAAATTTAATGTTAAAGTAAGTAAATTGTCTAAATCCAAATAAAAACTACCGTCACTTCACCATTTCCACCACCACTGTCGCCATGGCTTTATTGCCACTTCGGCTACCATTTCAATTAAGATTCAATTCCAGGTTTGAAAAACTGTAAAATGTCCTATAATATAATTTCGACAAAAGAAAATTTATTTATTGAATTAGGATGGCATTGTTAGCTAATTATAACTAGTAAGTTACCCGTGCAATGCACAAATAATACTATAATGTTTTATATAAGATGGTTTGAGAGAATATTGTAAATGTATTATAGCATAATTGTTATATAACTTTATTAGTAATGAGTTCATCATAAAAACAACAGTTATAAATTGCACATACATATTTATTATAATTATTAAATTTAAGTAATGAGAAAGAAAAAAAAATTGGAGGAATATTATAGAATAAAAATTGATATAGAATGTGACTTCTTCTTTCTCCTTAATTCTAAAACAAAATACACATTTCAAACACCCATAGTCATTGTCAATCACATCATTTATAAAACCCACAAATCTACAATGTCCAACCTTAACATCAAAATCGTAATTGCCGTTATCACTCAATATAAAATGCAAGTCCCCCTTCCTTGGTTGTAACCAACTCATACGGGTTAGGATTAGATGAAACATCAATGTTAGAACTAGGTAGGTATCGTCGAAAAATTGAATGTAAATGACATTATTTTTGGTTTGTATGTATTTGACATGAAATGGCATGAAGGACTATGGGTAGGTATATATAAGGGGGTAGAAGTGCAAGAGGTGAAAAATAGTGAATTAAAAAGTAAAGAGTTTTGTGTGTATGTGTAAGGGATGAAAAGTCTTGAAACATTGAACCAAAAAATATTTATTTTTAAATTAGAAAAGTCTTGAAATATTAAACCAAATAAAACAAAAATCAATATTTAATTTGTTCTTATCTCTAATATGACACTTGAGAATATTTCAATTATCTTTGCATAGAACACACTATTTGACAGAATCTCATACATTTTTTCATATGAGATCTTTGCTTATATATATATATATATATATATATTGATGATTTTAGTCCAACGTTTTGTTTCGTTTTTTTGCTAAAGTTTTCCTTTTTTTCCTTGGTTGATTGGTCCGGTATAAGAATGATAGTGGGATGAGGCTAAAGGATGGGGTCTTTGCCCTTGCCCTACATGGTTTTGTTTTGCCCCATCTTCGTTCCACCCCACATGACGGGGAAAATTTTCTTGCCCATCCTTGCCCCACAAGCCCCATCCTGTAAAACTCTATTTCTTGTTAATTTGCTCCATAACTATTACAATTTTTTTTAATAAAACCTATTTTATTAATAAAAATATACTTGAAATTACAGCTAATATATCCCATTAAATCAAACTAATTTTTAGTAAAAACTAAATAATATTATCCAAGTATTTAACAAGACAATCTCACAACAAAAACAAAAATCTCATAGTATTACACATAATAAAATAGAGGCAGCGGGTTATGTTGGGTAGAATAAAATAAACTAATATTGATATGTTTGTTTAAATAGTAGAATTTTAAAGTATGAAAATTTTACAATTATATTTATCAACACTGGGCAGGGTGGGGGCTAAAAAGTTTATACCCATTTCTGCCCTGCAGTGTAAGGCTAAAATCTGACCCCATTCCTACTCCACCACCTTTGCGGGGTGGGGAAAACCTACGCGGGGCAAAGCGGGGAGAAGCAGGTCAAACGGGACAGGGCAAAATTGCCATCGATGGTCTGGTACGTGCTATATTCTTGTAACATAAAAGTTAAAAAAGCTTTTCTAAAATTAAAAAAAATATATATATATATATATTTTAAAGAAAAATTTAGAAAATATATTGAGATAGTCAAAGTTAGTGTAGATTAGCTGCTAAAGCAGTAGTAAGAGGGTCATTCCTCTAACCAAACGCCATTCATACGGTAAAATTAAAGAAGAAAATAAACAAAGAATTGTAACGACTAAGAAAAAGGCGGAAGCAAGAAGAAAAAAAGTACATGCAATTACATGATTTAACTTAATAACCTAAGTTCATAGATGGATCCCCTAGAAGCTATACATCTTTACTATATGATCAAGCATGATACAAAGAACCCCAATAAAGTATATTATATGGGAAAAGTTAATAGATGCCTTAAGAGTATTGGTTTAAATAATTTAAAAAAAAAGTTTTTATGGGAAAATAAAAATGAAGTTGACCTTTTTTTTCTTTTTTATTTTATAACTTTTTATATTTCTCGTGAAAGTGGTATTCAAATTTTCCTATAATAGTTTATTAACAAATGCTCTAAGAACACCTATTAACTAGACCCTACATATATAATAAACCATCCATAAATATATCTTCAATGCTCCCCTCAATACCCATACATAAATATATCTTTCAACAAACCCTCACAACCCATAAGCAGCGATGAGCACTTGCCAGTTGCCAACAATAACATCTATCATGAACCACAGTATTGCATCTTCTGTTAAGTTTGATTGATGTGTATAACAGTATAAGCCATAAGGATACAAATTACAAAGAAAAGTTATACAGATTATGGTATAATATTCATATATTCAATCAAAATTATTGTCATTATTTAAAGTTGAAAATGTGCACAGCTCATTCTTTAAAAAAAATTATTTATGTTTCTTGGTCCACAAGCAACCCTTATTTATTACCATTATAGTTTTTACACCATCCAAGCAGTACCAAATATAGCCAAGCCTTGGGAATTAGGATAGGAGACTATACACAACCAAGATAATAATCAAATGCTCAATGAAGTTCGAACACATTTGTTAACATGGACACGCACAAACACAAACACAAATACAAATAATTGAATAAGCCTCTTTAAAAGCAATAATTATATAATGTATCAAATATATGCATCTTCCACTTTTCCAAATATTTTCCCTAAAGAGGGAAAAACCCAAATATCTTAATCACATAATTTTTAGAAAACTAATTTGAAAGGAAAAAAAAAAAAAAACCTTTTAATTTGTTATATAGTAATTCAAATTATTGTTCATATACGTGCTTTTAATGACTTTATATACGGTTGTTTATATAAATTAAAAAGAAGTACTATGTTCATAACATTTTCACAATATATTCACAACAAATCTTAGGTGACAGATTGTTACAAGTTTTTTTTTTTTAATCTACCACTTAAATTACTTTCTTGCCCACACGTAATAGCCCATAACAACTTATCATTTAGAATTTGTTGTAAAAATGTTGTGGATGTAGCATTTCTTTTAATTAAAAAATGAAATGGTTAAAAACTTAAAATACACCTAAAAAATGATTTGATAAAATAAGTTGAAGAATATTCCTTTAAATCAGTTCACGAAAAAAAATTCAAATTAATTTAGACAAAACTCAATACATGTACGATTAAAAAAAAAGTAATAGTACTTTATAGCATAAAATTTTTATGAAGTCCAACATCATCATAAAGGTGTGTCATACCATAACTTAAAAAGTATTGTAAAGGAACCATAATTTAGAAGGCTAATATGTCACATTAAAAACATTGTTATTTTTATTTTCACCTATGAAAACAAAAAAATTCATTTAGTTTTCTTTACCAAGCTATACAACCAAAAAAAAAAAAAAAAAAAAAAAAAAAAAAAATTCCATACTATTTTCAGTAATGTAAGAACTTTAACTAAGAATCACTAAAATTAATTTACGCGTAGACATAGCCATAAGAACCCAAAAATAAAAAGAAAACAAGCTAATTATTGTTACATACTCACTTAAGTTTACTTGAAATTATAAGTAAAAAAAAGTAAAAACACGATTTCAGTTATAATAATAATGATGTAATGGAATCGTGTTTCGTGGTGTCTGTATCTTGTACGCACGGCGTGTAACTAATACCGAATATTAAAAAACCAAAAACAAAACAAATAAACAAAGGAAATTACCACTTCAAAGTGGTGGTCCCTACCGAAACAAATATTAACCCAAAATAGGGTGACCTCCCGAGTGATTAAACGAACGAAAGCGAGAGAAAGAAAACAGAGAACCGTTTTTCAATTCTCTCTGTGTGTCTCTGTCTGTGAGCTCTGCTCCTCTATATATATATCCAGAATTGGGAATCGTAATAAATTAAGTTTGGCACATCAAAATTCACAGCTCTTGTGAATATCTATATCTCTGTGTCATCTTCAGTTTTCGCTGCTTTCCTGTTTTCTCTGCAAGGTATATGTATGTCTCTCTCTTCAATTCTATTTCATTTTCGTGTTTGATTGCTGAGAAAATATTTGGGGAATTTTTTTTTTTTTCAAATTTCATTGCTCTGTTACTTTTTAAATTTATTTTGGTTATCTCTCTCTGTGATTTTCCTTTACTTTGATACTTGACTTCTCTTCAATTTTGTTTCATTTTCGTGTTTGGTTGCTGAGAAAATTATAGGATAATCTTAGAGAAAACTCAGAATAGTCACTTCATTTTTTGCACCTGTTCTTAAATTTCGCTTCTATTATTATTATTTTACTATTATGAGTATGCGGTATTGGTTTCTGTTTGGTTAGTGAGAAAAGAAGAGGAAGAGAAAAATAAACGAAATTGAGTTGGAGTTTCCTGTTTTGTATTTTTTGAATAGGAAGTTGTTATTATTATGTATGCTTGAGGTTTTGGTAGGCTTTGATTTGTTTATTTATTATTATTTTCCTACACTTTCTTCTGAAACAAACAAAGTTTTAGGGTTTGAATAATGAAATTTTTGGTTTAAAATCAGAGGAAATAGGTGTATTTAACCAGAAACTAAACTGAAGTAGTTCATTTTTTTTGGTGAATCTGTTATTTGGTTGCTGAGAAAGCAGAGGAAAAGAAATGACAGCTGAACCAAGGTCTTATGTGAACTTTTGCTATTTGTTTTCAGAGAATGAAAATTTTAAAAGTCTTTTTAGAGTTATAGTTGTGTTAAGATGCTGAGAGTGAGTGAGGTTTTTCTTTGCTTTTAAAGAAATAAAGTTATGATTTGATTTTGTAAATGTTAGTACACTCACTGTTTGGTTGCTGAGAAAACGGTGGAATAGAAAAGATGAGAAAAGAAAACTTTGACTTTAATAATATGCATTGTTGTTTTGTATTCAATCATTGAGAATAGTGAACTTTGTAAAGCCAATTAGATATTGGTTGCTTATGTTTCACGTTTTGGATACTTCCTTTTCTCTTTCCTTCAATCAATCAGAGGCTAAAGCTTGAAGGGTGCTTTTTTACCCAAAAAAAAAAAGGAGGAAAAGTATAAATAAAAATTTCTTTGTACCCATTGTTAAAGTTGTCATCTAGTTGTTGGAATTAGATTAGTTTCTTTGTACCCATTGTTATGATAGCCAACAGACTATGCATTCCTTATCTAATTTGAAGGAAAAGTATAACTAAAAATTTCATCTGAAGCTAAGACTTAAGTAAATTTGAGACAAGATTAGGTTTTCGACATCCCAGAAAGTTAGAAAAGTTTTGTTGATTACTTCTATAGTCAAAGAGTGTGAGATTGGATTAGTGCTCTTTTGGTTTATGAATTTTAACTTTTTTCATTAATCTTACTTGCAGAATTTAAGTATGGGTCAAGCATTCGGTTGTCTCCAGGTGGACCAGTCAAATGTGATTATCAGGGAACATTTTGGAAAGTTCGATGATGTGCTGGAGCCAGGGTGTCACTGCCTGCCATGGTGTCTTGGATACCAGGTGGCTGGTGGACTCTCATTGCGTGTGCAACAACTTGATGTTCGATGTGAAACAAAAACGAAGGTGTTCATCTTCTTTACTTTCAATTTCCTAAATGATTCGATTTGAATCCCATACATGTTGTTGTCAGTTGTATATTTTTTTCTTTATAGCCTTTGATCAAATCTAAGTTTCATCTTCTATACAGGACTGTGAAATTGAAAAATAGAAAATGGAAGTAATAGTTTTTGTCCAAATTCGGAACTATTTTGTCTTTACAATTTAGATTTGAATTCAGTTGATATCTCTCTCTCATCTTATTCTTCATTTTCAATAAAAGTTTGTAACTTCTAGAAAAGGGAACGTATAATATGTGCATTATTTTAATTTTGAGTAATATATTCTAGTTCATTGTGATCAGTTGGCCAATAATGTTTACTTTTCAGGACAATGTCTTTGTCACTGTGGTTGCATCTGTTCAATATCGTGCTGTGGCTGACAAAGCATCTGATGCTTTCTATAGGCTCACCAATACTAGGGAGCAGATTCAATCCTATGTGTTTGATGGTCTGTAAGACTCTCTCTAGTGCTTCAGTACTTTCATTTTCACTTGCACAGCTAATATGTTTCATTTCTTCAGTTATTAGGGCAAGTGTGCCGAAATTGAACTTGGATGCTGTCTTTGAGCAGAAGAATGACATAGCAAAATCTGTGGAAGACGAGCTGGAAAAGGTAAGTTAATCTTCTATTCTTAAAAAAGAGGGATTGGATTGTTGTGGCCAAGCTGTTTTCAGAACTCACAACAGCTTTCTTTTATACTTTACAGGCCATGTCCACTTATGGGTATGAAATCGTCCAAACACTAATTGTAGATATTGAGCCTGATCCCCATGTGAAAAGAGCAATGAACGAGATAAATGCAGGTAACATATGTTTCAATTAGTTGCACCACTATAAAGGATAAAAATTATTGTATTTCTATACATGTCCTTTCTTGGACTTTTTTGTTTTCCACGATTACAAGCATGGATATGTATGACAGGTGCATTTTCGCACTGGCATGTTTGCTTGCATTTTTTTTTTTTTCCCATTATTACTTTATATCACCCTTGAAGCTTGTTTTTATCACTGAAAACACCCTTGACTTAAGGTAGTTTGCTTTATAATTTGATCATGTATAGTATTTTGGAAAATTGTTAAGTTGCTTTTTAATGATAGAAGGAGAAAACTTAGATAGAGTTCCTTAGGTATTGTACCTTAAAGTTCCCAATTAAATACAACCATGTGAATGTATTGACTAATGCATCACAAAATTATCGTCTTTCTCCAAGGAAAAATGTTAAATTGTGAAACCTAAAGTACAATACTCAAGGAATTATACTTAGTGTTACCCATGATAAAATACTCTTGGATTCCAAATAATTTGGAATTCTCTTTTTTTTTTTTTTTTTTTTTTTTGGGTTATAGATCCTTGTGTTTAATTATGTTAGTGGCTTAATCCTTGTGTAATGCATTTTGCTTTTGTTACAACAGCTGCTAGAATGAGGGTGGCAGCAAATGACAAGGCAGAGGCAGACAAAATCTTGCAGATCAAGAAAGCTGAGGGAGAAGCAGAATCAAAGTACTTGTCAGGGCTTGGTATTGCTCGCCAGCGCCAGGCCATTGTTGATGGGCTGAGGGACAGTGTACTTGCCTTCTCTGAGAACGTGCCTGGAACAACTGCCAAGGATGTCATGGACATGGTGCTGGTTACCCAGTACTTTGACACAATGAAGGAGATTGGGGCATCCTCAAAGTCCTCCTCTGTGTTCATCCCACATGGGCCAGGAGCAGTCAGAGACGTTGCTTCACAGATCCGAGAGGGTCTTCTTCAAGCTCAGTCTCTCAAGAGTTGAAGACAAATATAAGCTTGGCTTGGATTTTGCCTACGAACTCCATATCAACAAATTTAAGCTTGGCTCGTGATTTTTTACCTACGATGAGTACACTAATATAAGTTTGTTGGATTAACTTGATGTGTGTTTTGCTGGATTTGTATTTTACTGCTACTTATAGCAAGACCTTTTATAATGCTTATGTTTTAAATTTGTCCTCTTTGATAACACATCATTGAGGAGGTGGTGTATAATTATGTTAATGGTTGAAGGATATTGTTGATTTCTACTATTTAAATTGTAGCTTTCTTACTATAAGTCTCATTGCAAAATGGGTTAGTCTTATCAGTTACATACAAGGGTGACAAATGCTCATAGGTGAAGTGCCATTTGCAGTTGGCATACTACCCCATATGTTTACCGCACGTTTCCCTTATCGACTTGTTTGGAGGCATATAGACTACACGTCTCAGAATGGTGGATGTGTGGTAGGAGATATTCTTTCTTGACATTGGAACCACTCTTTTGGCATGGGTTTTGTTGTGTTTGTGTATTATCGTTCTCCAAGTGGTATTTAGATTCTGGTGAATATGGCACGGCTCTTTGAATGAGAATCTGATATGGAGCTAACATATTTTCATCCTTACAATCTTAATGAGGAATAAGAAAGACATGCGAGAAGTTTTGTGGACCTTTGCTAAAAGCAATGTGCTGGTTTATGTCACATGACAAAAAATAAAAGTTACTTTATATAAAATGCGAGGACGGCTATTGTTTCTTTTTTCCCTTATTTCAATCTTCGATCATGACACCTATGTATAACTTGATTATTTTTTTCTTTATCTTTTATTTACTAGCTTGTTTTCGTTCATTTTTCTTTTGCTATATAAAAATGTAATTCTCTTTATAAAGAATAACGAATACAATAGATAAGTTTCAATCCATATAGTGTGAGTCATCTTTCTCTTTTGTTATTGGCAAGAATTTTCTGGTTAAATTGTCTTTTGCTTTAATGGAAAATTCCTATTGTTTATTTACTTGTTTCAATCACATAAAATATTCTTTAAGTAGATTGGAAAAATCTGTTACTAAGTGACGTAACCTTCTAATTGTAAATTGTAAATTCCCTATTTCTTGCCATTATTTCATGGTATAGATAAATTATGGCGTTTGGCATTGTCACAATCCTTTTAGATAAATCAACGAACCTCGCCATCAATGTTATACTAAAAAAAAAAAAAAAACTTTAGAGTTGCCTTGACCTCCAAAAGAGAAAAATTGGCATTTTATTGTCAAATAGGAAATTTGGAATGTAAACCTTACCTACACAAAAAAATTAATTGGTATTTTGATTTAGTGATAAAGAATAATTATGAGTAGTTGTCATAGGTTGAAATTCTATTAAATTTATCCAATAAGAACGGTGTAGTAGATAAAGATCAGAAGAGAAAAATATTATCTTATGAGATTGACCTCTTTTATTAGTTTAAAAGGACTATCTGTGAGTGAATATCCCACGCCACTGGAAATTAGAGGCAAGAAGATATTTTGAAAGACAACAGTGAAAAAGACGTTTTTGTAGGTTCATTTCCAATTAACTTCCTTTGCAAGTGACATATGCACGATCCATCTCCAAACAGTCAATTTTAGTTTCATATTGGACTTGGCTTTAGATTAAACTAGTCGGAAACCCGTGCAACGCACGGGAACTTACCTATTTATGATAGACTAAAATAATTTTATAAAATTTTAAATTGATTATGAAACTATACTATTGTGTGAATTGCTCCTATCTTTTTGAGTTACAATTTGATGAATAAGCCATTGCTTGAACATGCAATGGGTTGCAAAAAAATCTAGCTAACAAATTTAGATATTGAAAATAAATAACTAAAAAATTCTATTATTAAAACGTTTGAAAGGAAAAAAAAAAAAATCAGAAAATTTACTGGTATTGCCTAGAAATTATTGAAACAAAACAAAATATATGGCTACCAAATAGAGAAATATAAGAGAAAGATAGGTTACCTTCAAGAGAATAATCCATAGTTATAACAGTTGAAATTTGCTAAACTGTTTCAAATATTGCAAAAAATTGAACCCAAAAATTTAGATGGTCAAACTTTCAAAAGACAATAAAATTAAAAATCTAAAGATTCAAAACCTACAAATTATTATAAAAAAAAAAAGTCATTATTGCGAGAAAATTTCAGTAAGGATGGAAAGCTTTTCTAAGTTTTTTTTATCCAATTCTTCCTAATTGATGAAAAATTTGGTTCAAACATTGTCAAACACTTTGAAGGTGCAAATAATATAGGCTTCCAACATAATTTTTAATTAATAAACAAAGAAGCATGACACCATAAGAGAAAACATAAGATACTCCACAGCTGTGAAAAAATATCCACACAAAAGGAATTGAAAACTTGTACAACAAATGCAATAAGCTACTTCTGATGTGAGATAACCTAACATACGTCTCCATAAGGTAAAGTTTAAGGTTACATAATCTAAAATAATATATAATATAGCATCTTTGAACCACACAAAAAGTTAGCAAACTTACTACAATACTTGTAGTTATACTATATATTGTAAAGTACTACTCCATCGTCAATGAAAGTCATGTAAAATCTCATGGGGCCTGGAAGAACAGACAACTGCAAGATCACCTCCACCAGACACAAAACAAAAGCAAAAAAAACTTATTCACAAAAAAGAGAAAAAGTAATAGCAAGCGTACCAAAAAAATTGAAGCTTAGGATTTTCTCTCTTAGTGGAGACGGACAGAGGAGATTGTTTTAGGGTTTTCAAAGATTTTGTCTTATATATATATATAGATATATATAAGAGACTCATGTTAGGACTCTCACTATTTAGTTTTACAAATTAATTTTTTTAAATTAAAATGATGATGTGGAAAATTGTGGAAGTTTCAAAAGTTTCGGTTTTATATAAATATATAAATAAAATAAAATAAAGTGATATAAGAGATAAAAAAATTTTCATAATGTTTTATGTATCTTATTAAGGTTTTTTGATAATATAAATTTGTTTAGGTAGTCATTTGTGATTTGTGATTGTAGTAGTATCATTTTTACATGGAATTATTACCAATACAGTTTTTATTATGCACTGCTCACAATAACCTCTGTCACCTTGGATTCATCCAAAGAATCTGATACCAAATTTGTAAGGGGCAATCCCAACTTAACGGATACGATAAATGGAAATAGGGTTGATGAATATATTTTATATTTTCTGGTTTTATGGGATAAGAAAATATTCAATAATTTAGAGGATAGATAAGCTCACTACCAAAGTAAACCCAAAGGGATACAAATAACACCATCCAAAGGAATTTAGTTAAGGATAGAAAACTATTTTGGGGTCACCACTTTATGAGATATAGATTAATATCATCCAAGAAATACAGAAACTAATACTTGCCACCCAAAGGAATCCACCTAAGGGATAAGAGATAATTTAGAAGAAATCCATCTATTGAAAAACACAAGATTTTTAATTCTGAAAATACACTCTGAATTTTATTTGATTCAGTCAAAGGCTTTAATAAAGCTTGGAATAGCCCCCCAAGCATAAGGAATATGAAAATAACAATAAATATATTAACTTAACTTGACCAAAGTTAGATATAACTCTTAGGAACTTAGAATTACAATAAAGTACTTGTCTACCTAGGAGAAATAAAGCATAAAGCCTGATTTATTCTAGGAGACACTAAATAAAGATTATTTGACTTTATTAATAATAATAAAAAGTTCAAAATAATGGGCAGTTATTCTGATCTTCAAGGAAAGCTTTTTAGGCCAGACTGACATCAGATTGAGCTTGCTGGATCTTGGGACACTCTGACTGGAACTTGAGACACTCCGATGTCAAGAGGAATAAAACATAATGGATGAATGTTACCTAGGAAACCAACATTAAACACTCTTTGACTTCTTGGAGAAAAAAACTTCAAATACCTTTTGAATTGTTAGGCAAATAATGGCTTTATTTGCTGGGCTTGAAAATAAACATGGTTGAGCTTAAGAAACTGATTGGATTGGGCTATAGGATTATTCAGATACTCCTTATGCCACCATGTTTGTAGCTTTCACTTTACTCCCGTGTCAGAATCTACTTTCGATTTCTTTTTCCCTTTTTCCATAAAATTATTTTTCATGACAAAAGAATGCAACCTCTTTGTTCCAAATATTTACAAGATTTCTACATTTGTGCTCTTTTAGAGAATAACACTTTTTTTAAAAAAATAAATATTAGTACACAACTTATTTTATGGTCGAAGAGTGTGAGATTTTTTTTTTTTTTTTTGAGAAACGAAGAGTGTGAGATTGGATTAGTGCTCTTTTGGTTTATGAATTTTAACTTTTTTCATTAATCTTACTTGCAGAATTTAAGCATGGGTCAAGCATTCGGTTGTCTTCAGGTGGACCAGTCAAATGTGATTATCAGGGAACATTTTGGAAAGTTCGATGATGTGCTGGAGCCAGGGTGTCACTGCCTGCCTTGGTGTCTTGGATACCAGGTGGCTGGTGGACTCTCACTGCTTGTGCAACAACTTGATGTTCGATGTGAAACAAAAACGAAGGTGTTCATCTTCTTTACTTTCAATTTCCTAAATGATTTGATTTGAATCCCATACATGTTATTGTCAGTTGTATATTTTATTCTTTATAGCCTTTGATCAAATCTAAGTTTCATCTTCTATACGGGACTGTGAAATTGAAAAATACAAAATGGGAAGTAATAGTTTTTGTCCAAATTCGGAACTATTTTGTCTCTACAATTTAGATTTGAATTTAGTTGATGTCTCTCTCTCATCTTTTTCTTCATTTTCAATAAAATTTTGTAACTTCTAGAAAAGGGGACATATAATATGTACATTATTTTAATTTTGAGTAATTTAATCTAGTTCATTGTGATCAGTTGGCCAATAATGTTTACTTTTCAGGACAATGTCTTTGTCACTGTGGTTGCATCTGTTCAATATCGTGCTGTGGCTGACAAAGCATCTGATGCTTTCTATAGGCTCACCAATACCAGGGAGCAGATCCAATCCTATGTGTTTGATGGTCTGTAAGACTCTCTCTAGTGCTTCAGTACTTTCATTTTCACTTGCACAACTAATATGTTTCATTTCTTCAGTTATCAGGGCAAGCGTGCCGAAATTGAACTTGGATGCTGTCTTTGAGCAGAAGAATGACATAGCAAAATCTGTGGAAGACGAGCTGGAAAAGGTAAGTTAATCTTCTATTCTTAAAAAAGAGGGATTGGATTGTTGTGGCTAAGATGATTTCAGAACTCACAACAGCTTTCTTTTATACTTTACAGGCCATGTCCACCCATGAGTCATGGATATGAAATCGTCCAAACACTAATTGTGGATATTGAGCCTGATCCCCATGTGAAAAGAGCAATGAACGAGATAAATGCAGGTAACATATGTTTCAATCAGTTGCACCAGGATAAAGGATAAATATTATTGTATTTCTATACATGTCCTTTCTTGGACTTTTTTTGTTTTCCTGTCATACAAGCATGGATATGTATGACAGGTGCATTTTCGCACTGGCATGTTTGCTTGCATTTTTTTTTTTTTTTTTTTCCATTATTACTTTATATCACCCTTGAAGCTTGTTTTTATCACTAAAAACACCCTTGACTTAAGGTAGTTTGGTTTATAATTTGATCATGTATAGTATTTTGGAAAATTGTTAAGTTGCTTTTTAATGATAAAAGGAGAAAACTTAGATAGAGTTCCTTAGGTATTGTACCTTAAATTTCTCAATTAAATACAACCATGTGAATGTATTGCCTAATGCAGCACAAAGTTGTCTTCTTTCTCCGAGGAAAAGTGTTAAATTGCAAAACCTGAAGTACAATACTCAAGGAATTATACTTAAGTGTTACCCATGATAAAATACTCTTGGATTCCAAATAATTTGGAATTCTCTCTTTTTTTTTTTTTTTTTTGGTTATAGATCCTCGTGTTTAGTTATGGTTGTGGCTTAATCCTTGTGCAATGCATTTTGCTATTGTTACAACAGCTGCTAGAATGAGGGTGGCAGCAAATGACAAGGCAGAGGCAGACAAAATCTTGCAGATCAAGAAAGCTGAGGGAGAAGCAGAATCAAAGTACTTGTCAGGGCTTGGTATAGCTCGCCAGCGCCAGGCCATTGTTGATGGGCTGAGGGACAGTGTACTTGCCATCTCTGAGAATGTGCCTGGAACAACTGCCAAGGATGTCATGGACATGGTGCTGGTTACCCAGTACTTTGACACAATGAAGGAGATCGGGGCATCCTCAAAGTCCTCATCTGTGTTCATCCCACATGGGCCAGGAGCAGTCAGAGACGTTGCTTCACAGATCCGAGAGGGTCTTCTTCAAGCTCAGTCTCTCAAGAGTTGAAGACAAATATAAGCTTGGCTTGGGATTTTGCCTACGAACTCCATATCAACAAATATATGCTTGGCTTGTGATTTTATACCTACGAAGTGTACACTGATATAAGTTTGATGGATTAACTGGATGCGTGTTTTGCTTAGTTTGTATTCTACTGCCACTTATAGCAAGACCTTTTATAATGCTTATGTTTTAAATTTGTCCTCTTGGATAACACATCAGTGAGGAGGTGGTGTATAATTATGTTAATGATTGATGGATATTGTTGGTTTCTACTATTTAAATTGTAGCTTTCTTACTGTCAAGTCTCATTGCAAAATGGTTGAGTCTTATCATTTACATACAAGGGTGACAAATGTTCATATGTTTACCTTGTATTTCCCTTATGGACTTGTTTGGAGGCTTGTCGACTACACATCCCAAAGTGTCGGATGTGTGGTTGGAGATATTCTTTCTTGACATTGGAACCAATCTTTTGGCATGGATTTTGTTGTTTTGTGTATACGAATATTAGCGTTTTCCAAGTGGTTTTAATAATTAATACCACTTAACGAATGGATAAGTAAGGCATGGTTCTTTAAATGAGAATCTGATTTGGTGCTAACATATTTTCATCCTTTCAATCTTAACGAAGGAATAAGAAAGGCGTGCGAGAAGTTTCGTGGACTTTTGCTAGAAGCAATGTGCGAGTATGTCACATGACAAAAAAATAAAATTTACTTTATATAAAATGTGAGGACGGCTATTGTTTCTTTCTTTCCTTATTTCTATCTTCGATCATGACACCTATGTATAACTTGATTATTTTTTTTCTTTAGTTTTTATTTACTAGCTTGTTTTCATTCATTTTTCTTTTGCTGTATAAAACTGTAATTCACTTTATAAAGAATAACGAATACAATAGATAAGTTTCAATCCATATAGTGTGAGTCATGTTTCTCTTTTGTTATTGGCAAGAATTTTCTGGTTAAATTGTCTTTTGCTTTAATGGAAATTTCCTATTGTTTATTTACTTGTTTCAATCACACAAAATATTCAATAAGTAGATTGGAAAAATTTGTTACTAATGTTGGGGAAAAATCATAATCCCCTCTTTGTCTATGTGTGAATATATATAACTACCAAGCAATAGCAATATTATGGAAGCAAAAAAAATTTCAGCAAGCATCACATAAACTCAATCACACAAGAACACCAATTCTTACATTGGAAAACCCTCCGGTATAGAGGGAAAAACCACTAGGTAGCTCTAAAAAATATCCACTATGAAATAGATATTACAATTATCAAATTTATGCTAAACTTGAGTCCACAATAAATTGGATATACAACAAATAAATCTCGAGTAAATACAATCTCACCACAAAGCCAGTAGCAAAATTTTCCTTTGAATACTCCAACTTTCCATGGTTGTAGCACTCAAAAATTCCATGAGAACTCCACCAATCTATCTTTTTTGTGTGTAACTGGAGTAAAGAAAAATGTCTCATTTTTCTTTTTTACTCTCTCACACTCTCACTGTGTTTCTCTCTATCTTTTCAACCTACACCTCTCAAGTTGAAGCTCTCTCTTTTCTGTGTTTCTTGCTTACTCAGGAACTCACACACAATAGCCAAAAATAACTCTGTTTTTCTTTAGCTTCACACAAGGCCGAATGGCCTTTTTTGTTTTGTTTTTTTTTTTTTAGCGTGTCCCACACGCCTTGCATCACTTCTCATATATACTTAGATTAGGCTAGAGTAGAATTCTATCTTTAAAATAAATAAAAAAAGAAAAAAAAAGAGCTAGCTTTGAAGACTTTTGGAACAAGCTCATCAATGAGCCTAGACAAATATGTGTGATGGAATCCAAGGGTGTCACGTGCACGCAACAACTAAGTGACTGAACCTTCTAATTGTAAATTGTAAATTCTCTATTTCTTGCCATTATTTCATGGTATAGATAAATTATGGACTTTAGCATTGTCACAATCCTTTTAGATGTGTTTACCAAAAAAAAAAAATCATTTTAGATAAATCAACGAACCTCGCCATCAATGTTATATTAGTAGAATTGAAATTAAAAAAAAAAAAAAAAAAAAAAAAAAAAAAAAAAAAAAACCTTAAGGTTGCCTTGACCTCCAAAAAGAAAAAAGAAAAAAAAAAAGCCTTTTTCTTTAAATAAAAGATTTAGGGTTCGAGCCTATTCTACAAAAAAAACTAATTAGTGTCTAGATCTAATAATAAAGAGTAATCATTATAAAGCAATTGCCATAGTTTAAAATTCTATTGTATCTATCAGATAAGAATGGAATAGTAGCTAAAGATTAGAAGAGAAAAATATTTTCGTATGAGACTGACCTCTTTTATTAGTTTATAAGGACTATCTGCGAGCGAACCCCACTCCATTGGAAATTAGAGGCAAGAAGATATTTTGAAAGATAAATAACAGTGAAAAAGACGTTTTTGGAGGTTCATTTCCAACTACATTTGCAAGTGACATATGCATAATCCTTCCAAACAGTCAATTTTAGTTTCATATTGGACTTGGTTTTAGATAAAATAAAATAAAATAAAATATGATATAAGAGATACAAAAATTTTCATAATGTTTTATATAACTTATTAACGTTTTTTGATAATATAAATTTGTTTAGGTAGTAATTTGTGATTGGACTAGCATCATTTTTACATGGAATTATTACCAATACAATTTTTATTACACACTACTCACAATAAGCTTTGTCACCTTGGATCCATTCAAAAAATCCACTATCAATTCCTTTTTCCCTTTTTCCTTAAAATTATTTTTCATGACAAAAGAATGCAACCTCTTCGTTCCAAGATATTTACAAGATTTCTAGATTTGGGTTCTAGAACATTCATGTGGGGCCCAATAGTTTGTGGGTTCGGCCCGCTCGCTTATGAGGAGTCCACAGACCCCAAACTGAAGGAGGCCAGGACCCAAGCTCAATAATAATAAGTCCAAAGTGGCCCGAAGATACAGCCGCAGACAGTTTAGTCCTCGGCAGGCCCAAAGCCTCATAGATGAAAGTGGAATACAAGCAAACTTAAAAGATCAGAAAATATCTTGGGGAAATTGTCCTTAATACCCCTCATTGATATGACATTGCACCTAACAGAACCTGATTCTTAGGCTTTATTAACCATGCCCAACAATGCTGGGATGGGATTGACGGGACAAATATCAGTCCTGGAAAAACTGACCCTACACATGGACGAGGGACAACAAACGTAGGCTAGTATAAAAGGAAAGGTGAACTAATTAGCGAAGGGGCCCCCATCTCACTTCCTGGAAAAAACTCCAGGGAGGAGAATGCCCGGATAATATATGTGCATCACCATGAAAAACCTATCGCCGGATAACCGGAGAGAAACACAAAGTGCTCCTCGGACATGATCCGAGGAGTCCAATCCCTCAATTTATAAAGTTATTGGGCTTGGATACCCGGACTAAAGCCTTTTCTGATCTGGGTTTATCTAAGGTCCGGCCTGGATCAACGCCCCGTGACCAAACGCTGGCCTTTCAAGCCCACTCTCTACAAATTTTATTGTGTGGGATCCATCACGCGCGAGCCCAACTTCATCGTTGGGCCATTTGAGGATCGTGCCCCTACAATTGGCGCCGTCTGTGGGAAGGCTTGCGCGTTGGCACGGGTGACGCATGGGTCAGCTCTCTAGCAAGCAGAGATTCACGAATTCTTCCCATCTCCAGCGACGTGCAGTTGTTGCTCCGCCATAAGCTTCTGCTAGGGGCTACGCCTTGCACTGCTAACGGCGCGGGCAGCTCTAGGGACTTCCGGCCTCAAGCCAACTCTCCCCCCCCCCTTGGCTTAGGGGTTAACCTGCGAAAAATAAATGATTAAAAAAAAAAAAAATTTATTACTTAACAAGAGATCTTACAAGTTTTGGACAGAACCAAGGCCTTGTATGGTCCTCGGACCCAAGCCTATGGGGAAACCAAGTACAAACAAGAGATCTTACAAGTTTTGGACAGAACCAAGGCCTTGTATGGTCCTCGGACCCAAGCCTATGGGGAAACCAAGTACAAACAAGAGATCTTACAAGTTTTGGACAGAACCAAGGCCTTGTATGGTCCTCGGACCCAAGCCTATGGGGAAACCAAGTACAAACAAGAGATCTTACAAGTTTTGGACAGAACCAAGGTCTTGTATGGTCCTCGGACCCAAGCCTCTAGGGAAACCAAGTACAAACAAGAGATCTTACAAGTTTTGGACAGAACCAAGGCCTTGTATGGTCCTCAGACCCAAGCCTATGGGGAAACCAAGTACAAACAAGACATCTTACAAGTTTTGGACAGAATCAAGGCCTTGTATGGTCCTCGGACCCAAGCCTATGGGGAAACCAAGTACAAACAAGAGATCTTACAAGTTTTGGACAGAACCAAGGCCTTGTATGGTCCTCAGACCCAAGCCTCTGGGGAAACCAAGTACAAACAAGAAATCTTACAAGTTTTGGACAGAACCAAGGCCTTGTATGGTCCTCGGACCCAAGCCTCTGGGGAAACCAAGTACAAATAAGAGATCTTACAAGTTTTGGACAGAACCAAGGCCTTGTATGGTCCTCGGACCCAAGCCTATGGGGAAACCAAGTACAAACAAGAAATCTTACAAGTTTTGGACAGAACCAAGGCCTTGTATGGTCCTCGGACCCAAGCCTATGGGGAAACCAAGTACAAAAAATAAAAACCATAAGTTTTGGACGGAACCTAGGCCTTGTATGGTCCTCAGACTCAAGCCTATGGGGAAACCAAGTACACAAAAGCACCATCGAAGTTCCCTACTTCCCAGTCGATTGCTCGGATGGATTATTTAGAGATTATCAGCCTTGGACGGTGTTCACGCGCTTATCACAGAATATTCAACTGTTATCCCGGTTAGTTTTCTAAGTTTGATTTACTATGAATTATCGATATAATGCCTGGTAGTATTGATAAATCGGAGTTAGTTAGATTATGTTTCAAGCTATTTTGCTCTAAATATTCTGAAAAAAACACACGCATGGGGCACACTCACTCACAAAGTAGTGTATTCAAAGGAACAGTATCCAAAACAAGTAAAGAAATTTCCATTATCACTAAAACAAAGAAATAGTATAGCGTACAATGAAAAGCTGGAATCAGTTTGCGTCAAAGCTCATTACACAACCGAAAAGAAAGGAAGATACAAGAGAATAAAATAAAGCTGAGGAAGTAGATCAGAGGAGAGGTTGGCTACAGCTCCAAGACCTTGTTCTTCCTCAATGCTTTCACATGCCCACAACTCAAACAGCAAAAGAGACCCAACTTGAGCCTGACACCGCTGAAGAAAAGGTGCAGGGAGTTGGAAGTTGAGGGGCTTTCTCTAAATATACGCCTACCGCAAAGCAGAGGCGCTGATGGCGGAAAATCTTTCTTTTGCCACACCAAAATTCTGGCATGGACAGAACCTGCTTCGGATTTTGACTAAAAGAGGGAGAGATCCCCTTCCCCCTCGGTCGAAATGGAGTGTTCTCCTGAACTTATGCTTCCTGTGCCCATACCTCACTACTTTGAGTCTCATGAGGACACGGTGCTTCTGCGGCGGAGAGAGTTCTTTTTTCCCAACTCTTGCCTTAGACATGTTATGTTAAGGGAGGAGAGCTCCGGAAGTGGGAGTTATGATATGGGAGAAAACTGAAGGAGTTGTGCGTATATAAAGCAACTTTCTCCCCCTCCTGTTTATTTGAAAAGATAAAGGGGTGGCAGTCAACTCACGCAGCATCCCAAGGTACGCTACAGACAAAACAGTTCTGGCTCAACTTCCAACATCAACTGCAACCACAAGATTAAAGAAGCCTCGTAAAGGCGCATCTCGGTCATTGTGACATCAGAGAGTACCGCGTGGCCAGAGGTCGCAGAAATATCTCTTAATTCATGGGCTAAGTGGATTCGCGGCCCAGGCCCACTTTGCGTGAGGGCCCAGGGACTGCGGCCCACGCCGAGAAATAGCCGTTACCAAGGACAACCCCTGCTCGGCGCCTTATGAAATGCCTGATGAAAGGGAGAATCTGAACTCGAAGAGTTTTGGACAGAACCTAGGACTTGTATGGTCCTTGGACTCAAGTCTATGGGAAAACCAAGTACATAAAAGAGAAAACATAAGTCTTGGACAGAACCTGGGACTTGTATGATCCTCGGGCTCAAGCCTATGGGGAAGCCAAGGACATAAAAGTCTTGGACAGAACCTGGGACTTGTATGATCCTCAGACTCAAGCCTATGGGGAAACCAAGGACATAAAAGTCTTGGACAGAACCTGGGACTTGTATGATCTTCGGACTCAAGCCTATGGGGAAACCAAGGACATAAAAGTTTTGGACAGAACTTAGGGCTTGCATGGTCCTCGGACTCAAGTCTATGGGGAAGCCAAGTACATAAAAGAAAAAGCGTAAGTTTTAAATAAAACCCAGGCTTTGCGAAGTCCTCGGACTCAGGTGTTTTGGGAAATCAACTGCTCGGATGGAGAAGTTTCTCGGCTCAAATACGGGAAAAAGTTAAGGCCAGTGTGTTAAGAAGATGGCGAAACGAACTGATGATCGTTAGCCTAAGGAAATTGTTCATTGGGAAGGTGACATGTCCTCGGATAACTACTTCTTACACCTTATCGAACACTTAGTCCCCATCTCGAACAATTTTAAGGTAAGTCTCATTTTTCACTGGTCGGATTGTTATGTCGAATAATAATTTTGTTAAAGTTATTATGGCGTCTTTTTATTAGCAAGTATTTTGGCCTTAAGTTGCTATTGGTTCAAATGCTATACTACTGTGCCGAGCAGAGCTTGCAAATTTATTAAAACATATAAACAGAACATGCGAAATAGAATAACAGTAACTTTTATTAATATAAAAAATTATTACAACGTACAAGGAAGGGCTTAAGCAAGCCTATACAAAAAATGAACTGTCGAAGCAGTAATAACATCCGTAATACAGATAAGTAAACCGCCAGGTGTCCTTTAAACTCGCCTTCAAAGTCTCTCTAAAATCTCTGCCTCAGTACTGTTCATATCAGAAGAAGAACTTTGTATAGAAAAGGGGAAGGAGAAGGAAGAAGAATTGGAACACATGGAAGCACTTCAGCAAGCTCTTGTCACTGAGGAGAGCAAAGGGAAAAGAAGATGGAGGACATGAGCAGGAAGGAGGAGAAGAAGAGGGAAGAGATGAAGAAAATAGAAAGGAGCAAAAGAGAGAGAAGGGGAATCAAAGGACGGAGCCAGTGAACAAAGAGAGGAAGAAGCAAAGGCATTTAGTCCCTGCCTCAATCCAAACTCTTAGCACACTGGAGCCATATTAGGTATGCTCATGAGAGAGCGGGTGGAGATGATAAGGGAGGTTTTCGACTCAGTCACGCCGGAAGTGAGATGTGACGAGTCCCTGCTTCGGATTTTGGCTAAAAGAATGGGGAGGCAAATCTTGAGTCTCCGCCACCCTTGCTCCGACCGAGCCATCTCAAGTTTTGTTAGGACATGGCGTTTTTGGGGAAGGAAGGGCTTATTCATGGCTGACTGCTATGATGGACATATTATTGGATGGGATATAACCAGAGGAAAGAAGTGAACTTGGGGAAGAGCCTGAGGGATTTGAATATGAGAGAATCACCTTTTGTCTTCTCTCTTTATATAGGGGAGGAAGACAAGGGTACGTGACACGTTCTAATCCCCAAGGGAATCTGCAGATAAATGTACATCCGTTTCGTTCCTCACGCTGTCATTAACCGTTAGATCTGGGAGGTCTCGTAAAAGGAAAACATTAAAGGCGTGCTTCGAATAACCAAACGGCATAAACGCATCACGCGTAAATTGAGGGAAACGTCTTGTAGACCGACGCATTCCTCGGGGAGGTGAAGAGTCGCCAACGTTGGTCAAGGGCTGAATTAAATGAACCGCAGTAAAGGCTTGGTATTATCAAAACCCACCTTTCCAACCAAGACGTTGGACAGCAGGGTTTTGAGGGGCTAATGTGGGGCCCAATAGTTTGTGGGTTCGGCCCGCTCGCTTATGAGGAGTCCACAGACCCCAAACTGAAGGAGGCCAGGACCCAAGCTCAATAATAATAAGTCCAAAGTGGCCCGAAGATACAGCCGAGGACAGTTTAGTCCTCGGCAGGCCCAAAGCCTCATAGATGAAAGTGGAATACAAGCAAACTTAAAAGATCAGAAAATATCTCGGGGAAATTGTCCTTAATACCCCTCATTGATATGACATTGCACCTAACAGAACCGGATTCTTAGGCTTTATTAACCATGCCCAACAATGCTGGGATGGGATTGACGGGACAAATATCAGTCCTGGAAAAACTGACCCTACACGTGGACGAGGGACAACAAACGTAGGCTAGTATAAAAGGAAAGGTGAACTAATTAGCGAAGGGGCTCCTATCTCACTTCCTGGAAAAAACTCCAGGGAGGAGAATGCCCGGATAATATATGTGCATCACCATGAAAAACCTATCGCCGGATAACCGGAGAGAAACACAAAGTGCTTCTCGGACATGATCCGAGGAGTCCAATCCCTCAATTTATAAAGTTATTGGGCTTGGATACCTGGACTAAAGCCTTTTCTGGTCTGGGTTTATCTAAGGTCCGGCCTGGATCAACACCCCGTGACCAAACGCTGGCCTTTCAAGCCCACTCTCTACAAATTTTATTGTGTGGGATCCATCACGCGCGAGCCCAACTTCATCGTTGGGCCGTTTGAGGATCGTGTCCCTACAATTCACATTCGCTTTCTTCAAACTATTCTATTTTACAACCTTAAAAGTTACTTTATCTATTATATTATACAATTTTATAATACACTTAACATCCTAACTTTTATTTTCCCATATAACACATTAAAATAATATAAACAATAATATATATATATATATATATATCTCAAGTTGCTCTCTAATCTCTGTTTCTTTTAATCTCTCTCAACAACCCTCCACCACCCTCCACCACCATTGTTGAGCTTCTCAGTCACACCACCCACCATTGAATGTACCACAAAGAGATAACCTTTGGTTATCTTGCCCAAAAAAGCAAAGAATGAGAAACCAAGAACATAAAGCATGCGCTTAATAACCTCACCACGACCCACCACGACCAAACACGACCCAACATGACCCACAGTGACCCAACGATCAACCACAACTCAGTAAACTCAACCCAGCAAAAGCCACTACTCATTCAAACTCAAACCCACGGCAACCCACCCATCAACAACCCATAACCACCGATCCCAAAACCTATTAAACCTAAAACTTAGCTAAATCCACGAACAACCCATAACCAAACCTATCAACCATCGATCAACCATCAACAACCTAGAACAACCCGAAACAAAATCCCATTAAAACCAAAGCAAAAAACGACCCACACCAGACCTACAACACCAAAACCACTAGACCCATGCTGGACCCATTACCCATGCTATGAAAAAGACCACCATGGGAGAGATGTGAGACCGAGAAGCCATGTTCTGTCAAGAGAAAGAGAGAGAGAAGATGAGACAATGAAGAGAGAAAAAGAAACAAATATTTGTAGGTGGAATAAAAAAATATTATTCGGTATTAGAACGTTGCTACAGTACCGTCATAAATTTATGATGGTACTATACCACAGTTGTAAATTTTTTTAAAGTTAGAAGACCGGGTAATGACCTTTTTTGTGCTTTAATGGTAAAATATGACAACATATGGAATATGGTATGCCGGCTACTAAAATGCTCAAAGAATAACACTTTAATATATATATATATATATATATATTAGTACACAACTTATTTTTTATACATTTCCACACCTTATGTTTATTCCCTTATAGACTTGTTTGGAGGCATATTGACTACACATCTCAAAGTGGTGGATGTGTGGTTGGAGACATTCTTTCTTGAAATTGGAACCGATCTTTTGGCATGGGTTTTGTTGTGTTTGTGTATGAGTATATTTTTTTATGAGACTAACCTCTTTTATTAGTTTATAAAGATTATGGGTCCGTTTGGATTGAGTTTATTTTTACTGAAACTAAAAACTGAAACTGAAAACACTGTAGCAAAATAATTTTTAAATGTGTGAATAGTATCGTGGGACCCATTTTTAATGAAAAAATTATTGAAAAGTGGAATTTATAGGTCCGTGAACAGTGCACGAATGCACTGTTCACAGTTGACTTAGTCAAATAATGCGGCTGAAAAAAAAAAAAAAAAAAAAAAAAAAAAAAAAAAAGCTGGAAAACGCAACAATGCATTCAGCTACTTTCAGCGCAATCCAAACGCCTTCTATTTGTGAGTGAACCTCACGCCATTGGAAATTAGAGCCAAGAAGATATTTTGAAAGACAAATAATAGTGAAAAAGAAGTTTTTGGAGGTTCACTTCTATCTACATTTGCAAGTGACATATGCACGATCCACCCAAACAGTCACATAAAAATAAAATAAAATAAAATAAAGTGATATAAGAGAAAAAATGTCATAACGTTTTATACAACATATTAAGATTTTTTTTGATAATATAAATTTGTTAAGGTAGTAATTTGTGATTGAAGTAGTATCATTTTTACATGAAATTATTACTAATACAATTTTTATTACACACTACTCACTTACTTAGTACTCAAAGAGTCAAAATAAGCTTTGTCACCTTGAACCATCCAAAGAATCATCTTTCAATAACACTAATCGTCTTCCTAGATTTGGGCTCTTTTATAGAATAACACTTTTTTAAAAATAAATATTAGTACACAACTTATTTTATATACATTTTCACACCCTACCAAGTTGACTAATTAGAATAAGTGAAGTGAAAATGACAATATAAATTGGCCTACGTTCCAACAAATCACAACTTATCACCTTTGTAAAAAAAAAAAAAAAAAAAAAATATTATATTGTTTGTCAAGGTTGTATTTGTGGCATTGCTACACGTTTAGCTTTGATTGGCTTGGCTTTTAGACTTAGGTTCAAGTTGGGGAATTCAAGCACACTACTCACATTAACATGGAAAGTGAAAAAGGCTAGTGGTACGCCTTAGAATTATACTTAAGGTTTTTTTTTTTTTTTTTGAGAGAGTTTCAACTTATGATGTTTACTCCTGATGATAGTTTTTTATTATTAGATTATAACTTTTTTATTATCAGACCAAGACACCATTTAGTTTTTGGTATAGGCGGAGGTTGAATCCCAAATCTCTTATATAACTATCAGAGAATTACACTTAAGTTAGCGAACCTTCAAAAAAGAAAGAAGGAGAATTTCCAACCAAGCACAACGATGTATTTTTTCTCATCACAAAATTAAGTAAATAGAAGCAAATTGGTGAGGAGAAAGAGAAATTCCTGTTTGTACTTCCATACATAAAGAAAATTGATTTTAATATTTACGGCATGTATTGGATATAAACTTTGTTTCTGCTTATTATATATATATATATATATATATATAATATAATATAATATAAAAATGCATTTCACGTTGTTAAATTATTGTGCTTTCTCATGTAAGTCATTCTTATTAACATAATTACTTTATTTTAGGTAAAACTCTATTACATTTTCAAGTGGCTCACTAGTTATTAACACTAGTCTCACACAATGAAAATTTTTTTATAATTTTTTTTTTTTTTAGTTCATGTATTATTCTCATTAGGTAGGATTAGTCGTATTACATGTCAATAAAAGAGAAGAAATCTGAATTATTATGATGGATACACTTCATTCCATTTTTTTTTTCCTATATATCTGAATGGATTTGATTTTTGATTATTTAATTGATGACTTTAGACTTCTCCGACTGATGTAATTGCAATTAAAAACAAAACAAAAAACAAAATTCTTTAGTTATAGCTGTTTGTAATTTTCAGTATCGTATCGTTTATTTTTGATAAGACTGTATCGTATCGTTTAAACCGAGAAGGTTGTTCATTGTTTGACTATTTGTTTATTTTGTCATTATTAGCAAATTATAATTTTGTAATTGATTTTTTCCTATACAATATTAAACATATCCGCTAATATCGAGTTAAAAACAAGGCACATCATAATACGATAAACATAGAATGTGCTCGGTCTTACCATGAATCCATGATATTGTCTATTCTTTTTTTAATTTTTATTTTTGGTCCTAACTTATTCTAAATAAAATAAAATAAAGACAAAGACCGTTGATAACTAGAGGTACAACATCTGGAAAAAAGATACTATTGACTTTTTTGGACATAAAAATAAATGCGTAGTGATGCTTGAAATTTCCTAGCATCTACTCTTATTAATCCAAAGTTCCAAACAAGAATAAGTAACATTATGAATTTTTAAATTACAACTTTAATTTAAATTTCATCTTAAAATTTCCTATTCAAACAAAGCATTAGTTATACCTATGTGTAAAATCCAATACCATTTAACCTAAAGAGAAATAATATGTCCACAACATTTTTACAATAAATCTTAAGTGGCAGGTTATTACTAGTTATTATTGTTGGGGCAAAAAAGTAATCTTAGTGTTAGGTTCAAATTTGAACCAATAACAACTAACCAACCACCTATGATTTGTTATGAAAATGTTGTAAAAATGTTATGGATGTAACACATCTCTTAACCTAAAAGACCATTCACTGCCATTGCCAATTATATTGATTTCTTTGTATACAGTTTTGAATAATTTTAAAGTCACATTATTTTTTACTGAAAAATTCACTTGCAGTAGGCCCAACTGAGGTATCATTTGAGTAAGGATACGAATTTCTCCGTTGAAAATTTGATACATATAGTAAGACTGTATAATTTTAATCATTAATTATGCATACAACAAGTAGTTGATTCAAAGAGAAGAAACAAAAATAAAATATAAAAAAATATAAATACAAAAGGAAACAACATCATAATAAGAACGAAACTAAGGTAGAATTATTTAAGTACAATATATTAACTTCTTTGATTAAATTTATATACAAGATTATATTAATAAAAAAACCCAATCAATTTTATATTTTCTTTTTTGAGAGAGAGAGTTTTAATTTATGACATCCGCTATTGATGATAGCTCTTTATCATCAAACTAAGACACCAATTAGTTTTTGGTGTAGGCAGAGATTGAATATCAAATTTCTTATACAACTATCAGAGACTTTATCAATTAAGATATCAAAAACTTTACCAATTAAGCTAATTGGAACCCATCAATTTTATCTTTCCTAACCTATCAAAAAAATTATATTTTTAAAGAATGAGTAAATTTAATGTCATTATGTGTTTGAGATTGATTGGGAACCTAAAAACAACATGCTCTATCTTTGTCTTATTTCTCTTGTTTATTCATTAATTTTATTATTTATTCTAGTTGTAACTTCTTTGTTGCTCAATGTAGCATAAAGAAGCCCTACCCCATATGACCCTTTTTTTGGGTTTGATAATCCTACCTACCTCCTATAGCCCTATTGACAACTATAGGTACAATCAGCATATGCTTATCCTAATCCTAAAATGATCCTATTGATTTGGACAAAAAACATGTGGGAAGTAGGAAGTCAAGCACTCATGCTTGAAGTTTAATTTTTTTTAGCATATATTTATTTTTAATACAACTAGAACGGATGAGTGGGTTCCCACTCCCGATCTCAACTGATGAAATTTTTATCCTTAAACAATAAAATTTGGAATATAATACATGCAAAATTAATTAGTGTTGTAATCCAATGATAAAAATAATTAACAGAAAACATACGTTATAAAATCAAATTATAATGCATTTATAATAAAAATGCATGGTATATACTAGTAATAATCTCTTAATGATTAAGAGAAAATATTAATAGGTTTTATTTCCAAAAAAAAGAAGAAGACATTAATAGGTTTATTTTTTCGTATAAGGGAGGTTGAACCAAATTCCTTTTCAAAGATATTTTATTAATTGGAATTTACCAAATCTTAGAGAGTAATCATACCGCTTGATAATTTCCACCAAAATGAATATGATACAAATATGAGGTGAGAGATGTGCTGGCTACAATGAGGTCAAAGTCAAACAAGATAGGATGGGTTTAGATTATCTTTCTAAGGAGATATTTTCAAATGCATTGACGTATGATTGTATGAAGCATTTGTCTCACTAAAATGTGGGTTTCGCAAGAGAACTTCTCATTTCTTACACCTATAATCTAACCCTTCAAAAGTCTATGATTTTTTTTTCTTTAATTTTCCCTTTTAGCCTATTAATTAATCAATATGTTCAGAATTTCATTAGCACTAAAAGTAATTTTATATTAGGAGAAATTATACTCTACCATTCTAAATTATACCTCATGTTACACTTTGCACTTCAATATTAAGTTTGTTAAAAACAAAAGATAAATTATATTTTACCACCATAAACTATTCTCCTTGTTACACTTTGCACCATAAATTTTGAATTTTCATCTAAGTTAACAGCAAGCTTAATGACAAGATGCTAAGTATAACATGAGTCATAGTTTAAGGTGCAAAACGAGTATTCGAAAAGTTTAGGATGTAAAGTGTAACATGAGGTATAGTTTAAGAGAGTGAAGTATAATTTCCCTTTTATATTATGGTTCTAATTAGCTCAATTGATATAATTATTTATAGTTGAATTAGGGATCTAAGTTTGAACTCGTATAAAAACCAATTGATGTCTTGGCTTGATAATAAAAACACAATCATTAGCAAAGTGAAAATTACGACATAGTTCAATGATTGAATATTTTCTTTATAAGAAAAAAAAAAGAGATAATTCAACGAGGATACAACACCGATTTATATATTATATGGTTGAATTTAATTGTAGTTAGCAGAAATAAGGTGTGGGGCCCAATAGCTTATGGGCCCGGCTTGCTCGCTTATGGGGAGTCCACAGGCCCCAAACTAAAGGAGGCCAGGGCCCAAGTCCAAGAACAGGAAGCCAAAAACGGCCCGAAGATACAGCCGAGGACAGCTTAGTCCTCGGCAGACCCAAAGCCTCAAGGATCAGATTGGAATACAAACTAACTTAAAGGATCAGAAAATATCTCGGGGAAATATCCTTAATACCCCTCATTGATGTGACGTTGCACCTAACAGATTCGGATTTTTAGACTTTATTAACCCTGCCCAACAATGCTGGGATGGGATGGACGGGACAAATATCAGTCCTGGAAAAACTGACCCTACACGTGGACGAGGGACAACGAACGTAGGCTGGTATAAAAGAGAACATAAGGTAACAAAGTAAAGGATCCCCATCTGGCTTCCGGAAAAAAGACTTCAGGAGGAAAAATGCCCGGAGAATATATGCGCATCACCCCGAAAAATCCACCGTCGAATAACCGGAGAAAAACACTAGTGCTCCTCGGACATTATCCGAGCAGCCTAATCTCTCAATCTGTAAAGTTAATGGGCTTAGATAATCGGGCTAAAAGCCTTTTCTAGTCTAGGTTTATCTAATGTCCGGTCTGTACTGACGCCCCGTGACCCAACTCTAGCTTTTCAAGCCCACTCTCTACAAAATTTATTGTGAGGGATCCATCACGCGCGAGCCCAACGTCATTGTTGGCCCGCTTGAGAATCGTGTCCCTACAATTGGCGCCGTCTGTGGGGAGGCTTGCGCGTTGGCACGAGTGGCGCATGAGTCAGCTCTCCAGTAAGCAGAGATTCACGAGTCTTTTCCCATCTCCGGAGACGTACAGTTGTTGCTCCGCCATAAGCCTCTGCTAGGAGCTACGCCTTGCACTGCTAGCGGAGCGGGCAGCTCTAGGGGCTTCCGACCTCGAGCCAACTCCTCCCTCCCTGGCCTAGGGGCCTACCTTCGAAAAATAAATCAGTATAGAGAAAAGACTACTTAACAAAAAAGAGATCTTATAAGTTTTGGACAGAACCAAGGCCTTGCATGGTCTTCGGACCCAAGCCTATGGGGAAACCAAGTACAAAAAAAGAGATCTTAAAAGTTTTGGACAAAACCAAGGCCTTGCATGGTTCTCAGACCCAAGCCTATGGGGAAACCAAGTACAAACAAGATATCTCACAAGTTTTGGACAGAACCAAGGCATTGCATGGTCCTCGGACTCAAGCCTGTGGGGAAACCAAATACAAAAAAAGTTTTGGACAGAACCAAGGCATTGCATGGTCCTCGGACTCAAGCCTATGGGGAAGGGGAAACCAAATACAAAAAAAAGTTTTGGACAGAACCAAGGCATTGCATGGTCCTCGGACTCAAGCCTATGGGGAAACCAAATACAAAAAAATTTTTGGACAGAACCAAGGCATTGCATGGTCCTCGGACTCAAGCCTGTGGGGAAACCAAATACAAAAAAAGTTTTGGACAGAACCAAGGCATTGCATGGTCCTCGGACTCAAGCCTATGGGGAAACCAAATACAAAAAAAGTTTTGGACAGAACCAAGGCATTGCATGGTCCTCGGACTCAAGCCTATGGGGAAACCAAATACAAAAAAATTTTTGGACAGAACCAAGGCATTGCATGGTCCTCGGACTCAAGCCTATGGGGAAACCAAATACAAAAAAATTTTTTGGACAGAACCAAGGCATTGCATGGTCCTCAGACTCAAGCCTATGGGGAAACCAAATACAAAAAAAGTTTTGGACAGAACCAAGGCATTGCATGGTCCTTGGACCCAAGCCTGTGGGGAAACCAAGTACAAAAAAGCACCATCGGAATCCCCTACTTCCCAGCCGATTACTCGGATGGATTATTTAGAGATTATCGGCCTTGGATGGTGTTCACGCGCTTATCACAGAGTGTTCGACTGTTATCCCGGTTAGTTTCCTAAGTTTGATTTACTATGAATTATCGATATAATGCCTGATAGTATTGATAAATTGGAGTTAGTTAAATTATGTTTCAAGCTATTTTGTTCTAAGTATCTCTGAAATCTTTGCCTCAGTACTGCTCATATCAGGAGAAGAACCTTATATAGAAAAGATGAAGGAGAAGGAAGAAGAATTGGAACACATGGAAGCACTTCAGCAAGCTCTTGTCGCTGAGGAGTGCAAAGGAAAAAGAAGATGGAAGACATGAGCAGGAAGGAGGAGAAGAAGAGGGAAGCAATGAAAAGAAAGTAAAAGGAGCAAAAGAGGGAAAATGGGAGCCGTATTAGGTATGCCCATGAGAGAGCGGATGGAGATGACAAGGGAGGTTTTCGACTCAATCACACCGGAAGTGGGGTGTGACGAGTCCCTGCTTCGGATTTTGGCTAAAAGAATGGGGAGACAAATCTTGAGTCTCCGCCATCCTTACTCTGACCGAGCCATCTCAAGTTTTGTTAGGACATGGCGTTTCTGAGAAAGGAAGGATTTATTCATGGTTGACTATTATGGGGGATGTATTATTGGATAAGGAATAACCGGACGAAAGAAGTGGACTATGAGAAGGGCCTGAGGGATTCAGATATGAGAGAATCACCTTTTGTCTTCTCTCTTTATATAGGGGAGTAAGACGTGGGTACGTAACACGTTCTGATCCCCAAGGAAATCTGCGAATAAATGTGCATCCGTTTCATTCCCCCACGCTATCAGTAACCGTTAGATTGGGGAGGTCTCGTAAAAGGGAGATATTAAAGGCGTGCTACGGATAACCGAACGGTATAAGCGCATCACGCGTAAATCGAGGGAAATATCTTGTAGACCGGCGCATTCCTCGTGGAGGTGAAGAGTCGCCAACGTTGATCAAGGGCCGAATTAAATGAGCCGCAATAAAGGCTCGGTATTACCAAAACCCACCTTTCCAACCAAGATGTTGGACAGCAAGGTTTTGAGGGGCTATTGTGGGGCCCAATAGTTTATGGGCCCGGCTCGCTCGCTTATGGGGAGTCCACAGGCCCTAAACTAAAGGAGGCCAGGGCCCAAGTCCAAGAACAGGAAGCCAAAAACGGCCCGAAGATACAGCCGAGGACAGCTTAGTCCTCGGCAGACCCAAAGCCTCAAGGATCAGATTGGAATACAAACTAACTTAAAGGATCAGAAAATATCTCGGGGAAATATCCTTAATACCCCTCATTGATGTGACGTTGCACCTAACAGATCCGGATTTTTAGGCTTTATTAACCCTGCCCAACAATGCTGGGATGGGATGGACGGGACAAATATCAGTCCTGGAAAAACTGACCCTACACGTGGACGAGGGACAACGAATGTAGGCTGGTATAAAAGAGAACATAAGGTAACAAAGTAAAGGATCCCCATCTGGCTTCCGGAAAAAAGACTTCAGGAGGAAAAATGCCCGGAGAATATGTGCGCATCACCCCGAAAAATCCATTGTCGAATAACCGGAGAAAAACACTAGTGCTCCTTGGACATTATCCGAGCAGCCCAATCTCTCAATCTGTAAAGTTAATGGGCTTAGATAATCGGGCTAAAAGCCTTTTCTAATGTAGGTTTATCTAATGTCCGGTCTGTACTGACGCCCTGTGACCCAACTCTAGCCTTTCAAGCCCACTCTCTACAAAATTTATTGTGAGGGATCCATCACGCGCGAGCCCAACGTCATTGTTGGGCCGCTTGAGAATCGTGTCCCTACATAAGGGTATAACATCGATTTATATATGACATGGTTGAATTTAATTGTGATTAGGAGAGAGAATATCTTTTATATTGGATTTACCAATTCATAGAAATGTTTGAGAATTTAATTGAGAATGATACCCCATTTAAAATATTGTATTCAAAGTTTGCCCATTCTTAAAATTTCTTTGACATGGTGGGTTGATCCGAACCCACTATAGAGACGGGTCGGTGTGATGATTGATGTTGTCGACCTGTCACTGACTCTCTTATTGGTTGGAATTGGAACTTAGAACCAAACTGTAAAACACCAAACTAACCAAAATTCCTTGTAAACTACCTGGGAAGTTGACAGCTTTGTTTGTTGTATCACGGAGTAATCTTTTTGGTTCTCTCTCTCTCTCTATAAATATCCTCAGTAGTAGTAATCCCTCTGAACTCACTCTCTCTCTCTACCTACCTTTGCAACTTTTTGGTATGTCTCTCTCTCTCTCTCTCTCTCTCTGTTTGTGGGTGTGCCTGTGTCAATTGAATAAGAATCTTGTTCTAAACACTAAACTGTGGAAAAATTAGTTCATACACTTTGGTTTTTTAAACTTAAATATCCTACATGGTTATTGATTTTTCAATTGTCTGATATATAATTCTGAGAAGGAATAGAGTGTCAGAAAGAAAATAAGTTGAATTTGAAGCCATATATGACTAACTTGTAATCGTCTTTGTGTTTTGCATCTGGGTTCTTTATTATCTTCTATAATCTATATTTTTTTTATTATTGGTATCCTGTGTTTCATAAAATCAAATGTGTTGGATTAGAAACGTCACCTAAATTTTATAGGATTTTCAATGGTATAAAATCCTACATATATATTTTATGAAAAGATGCTTCAGTATTATTGTTTCAGGCAGTTGACTTTATTGATTCAATGGCCTTATCAGTATTATAACATAACTATGTTCTTGAAATATGCTTTAGGGCTGAATATTAATGGAAGAAACTATTGCATGTTTAACCAGTCTAATTTATATCAACTTCGTCTGAAGAATGAAGGACTGTTGAGTTTTTCTAAAAGCTGGACAGAGTATACCAAAGGGTTGGTTTAGTAGTTTTTAGGCCTCATGTAGTCTATGAGGTTCTGAGTTCAAGTCTGGCCAACATCTTGGGGCCACCATCAAGGGATTCTTCCCTATAATTACTTGGTGTATGTGGGATGGGAGGCCTACTCTTACCCAGGGATTAATGAGTTTGTATACTATTCAAGTTCAATCTCTTTTATAAGTTTCTACAAGTTGTTGATTATGCTTAAATTAGTATTTTGAAATTACAATCTTCACGTTGAGATCAACCTTCTTTGTTTGGGCTACTGTCTAATAAATGGGAATATGGGATACTTCCACACTAACTTAGGGATTGATTATGCTGAGCTATAATATAGCTTAGAGTAGTTCTTTAAATTACATGTGTGCCAATTTCACATAAGTCGGTGATAACCAAACCAATATCAAGCTATTTCTTAGTGTCATGTAGATGGCAGAAAAAGCAATGTCATAAATGACTCCAAAGATCAATCTACTTGAGACAACTAAGGATGTAAACCATACAATATTTCAATATAGTTCAGATATTAAGATAGATGAATTCCTTTCAATTTCCTAATCCCTTTTACTGTAAGTCACATGGGAAATCGTTTCCCTTCTTGCTTCTTTTTTCCTATTTCAGTGAGGAGCATTAAAATTTAGATATGGGTAACCTATTTTGTTGTGTGAAAATCAACCAATCCACAGTTGCTGTAAGGGAGAGATTTGGAAAGTATGATGATATACTTGAGCCAGGATGCCATTGTGTACCTTGGGTTACTGGAAGTAAGCTTGCTGGCCTTGTCTCACTTCGGTTGCAGCAGTTGGATGTTCGCTGTGAGACAAAGACAAAGGTTTGTTTCATAATTGTACACAATTTTTTTCTAAAGAAATTTCTTTACCTCTCAGTCCAAAATAATATATTGCTTATGCCCTGTTTTGCCAGTACATAATGGGATATACCATTAATGAAAGAAGGGGAACAACTTTAAAGTCCTACAATTATCATCTGAATCATTCTCACTTTGTGATTTGCATGATAACATAGGTAGTTTTTCATTTCAAAGCGTTGAGGTCCCATCTAAGTAATTTGCCTTGTCTCTGGGGTTCTGACTTGAACCATTTAACTTATTTGTAATTTGAGACTCTTGAATGCAACGCTGTTGAGATATGAGGCCAACCTGATCAATTTTTCTGCCTAAGGTTGAAGCAATTTTCTATTTGTCTAACTAGTTGGTGGTTCAAGGAGTTTCAAAGCTATTTCTTGGCCCAACTATGAAGGTGTCCTGCAAGAACCATCAATCTATGAACAAATCGAATACAATCTTCTGAAAACTAATGTCAGTGACCTTAAAAAATCATGGTTAATGTTTCACTTGACCATAAACCATAAGTTTATGGCTAAGCTCATTGAATGATGTAGACATTAATATTTTCGATAAACATATATCACTTTCCAACCAAGGCAATAGTCAAGAGAAGACATTTCTCGTTAAAAAAAAGAGAGGAAATCATAATCTTTAAAGAAAGTTGTATTGAAGTAAAAGAATGAATGGTCATATCAGTACCAAGTTAGGAATTGCTTCAATGGATAATGTCTTCATAAGCGGTATCTTAAATAATAGTAAGGATAATATTTACATCTAATCTAACTGGATAATATATATGATCAATAAACTTTTTTTTTTTTTAATCTTTCTTTTGCAGGACAATGTATTTGTTAATGTTGTTGCATCTGTTCAATACCGTGTTCTGGCTAATAAGGCTTATGATGCTTTCTACAAACTCAGCAATCCTAGAACCCAAATCCAAGCCTATGTATTTGATGGTATGATCCCAAAATGTCCTAAACTAATCATATCATCCTATCATATTTTGCTATCCACCAGTGCATCAAGTACTTCAGGGACTTGACCTCTTTTCTCCCAATTATCAGTGATCAGAGGTACAGTTCCAAAGCTAGAGTTAGATGATGTCTTTGAGCAAAAAAATGGCATTGCGAAAGCTGTTGAGGAGGAGCTTGAAAAGGTCAGAAGCTAAGACAAGAAGCAGTCACACAATCTCTTGTAGTCCATGCACACTTGACTAACAAATTACTTTGAAATGATCCACAGGCTATGTCTGCTTACGGATATGAGATTGTTCAGACGCTCATTGTTGATATAGAACCAGATGAGCACGTGAAGCGATCCATGAATGAAATTAATGCTGGTAATATATCCATAACATTTTCCATTTTCAATACTATAGGAAGGCTAAAGCCTTCCACTCTAAAAATTCCTTATGATAGTGCTTTAGATGATTTCATTGAATAATCTAATTGTAAAAAAGCTCATGAGTTTAAGATTTTTCTATCCATACAAAAATGTCCATGATGAGAGTGTCATTTGTGACTGGTGAGTGATTGCTCAGAAGCAGTATGTACTCAAAATATGCATCCCTGGACTAGTGGTTGTGGCTGCAATTTTTTTATTTAAAAAAACATCTAACTGCAAACAAGATCCTCACCACATATCTCATCATTCACTATTCGTTAACCTATCCATGATTCTATATAACCTTTATGTTTCTATGCTTCAATAGTTTGTTTTGTTTAAGGCTTCATTGTACAATGCCAAGGTCCTTACGAATCACCACCTATTTGCAGCTGCAAGGATGAGGTTAGCAACTAACGAGAAAGCAGAAGCAGAGAAAATTATACAGATTAAGCGAGCAGAGGGTGAGGCCGAATCCAAGTATCTCTCAGGACTGGGAATTGCCAGGCAACGCCAGGCAATTGTGGATGGTCTTAGAGAGAGTGTCATCGGCTTCTCAGTCAATGTGCCAGGGACTACTGCTAAGGATGTGTTGGACATGGTCCTTATCACACAGTATTTTGACACCATGAAGGAAATTGGTGCTTCCTCTAAATCCTCGGCAGTGTTCATCCCACATGGACCAGGTACCGTGCATGACGTTGCCACACAGATTCGAGATGGGCTGCTTCAGGCCTCTCACCAACAATCATAAAAGTTTCATGGAGGTTTTCCTCAGGGATCTGAAGCAGATATTGTGCGTGTAAGTGTGCTCTCTTCAGCGCTTTCTAGTCTGTAGTTGGTTGTGTGTTCAAACTTTAAATCATTATTCAGGTGTTTGCTTTGTTGGTAATGCAAATTTGAAATTTCACAAGTTTAAGCTTGTAATTAAAAGTTCTATGTTATTCCGTTATCTGATGTATAATAACTGATTATGCTAAGAAATATACATGGTGGAGCAATTTTAGAAGTAGCCAGCAGCATTCTTGATTATTGAAGATTTGATTTTTTACTTCTAAAACAAGTTGCAGGATGAAGGATAGGGCTAAATGATGCAACTGATTCGTTTCTCTGCAACAAGGAAAATGCACCAATAGTTATAGAGGAAGAGAACCTTTCAGCAGGTTGGGGTAGTTAATCCCAACCCATCCCAAATTCCCAATTTTCTGAGGAAAATCAACCAAAATCGCACCTAAAATGGTCCTACCCTACAGAGAAATATTGAACAGCAACCAATATATAAGCTCAGTAGTTTTTATTCTGCTTGGCCCAGGACCCAGGTTGGGATGCATGTTCCAGATACTCGGAGTTCCAATCTAGAGTTTGGTTGTTTTCCCTTAAATGAACTCGTATTAAACCGTTATATGCTGCATCATTGGAGAGTAAAAGGCTAGAATTTGAATTGAAACCATCGTCACCCTTATATCTCATTCATGACATCCTCTGGGGGCGACTTGCAATTTCAAAAACCAAATCAAAACCCGGGCTTGAGGTCACTTTAGGACGTTATGTAGCTGGGTTAATGACTTGGCAAAGGATGTGCTCATACAAGTATCGACAGAGGACAAGGTAATTTATATAAAATAATCAAAGGAACTCATAGGGTGTACTCTTAATTGGGGCTTCACTCACTGAACTGCATTAGCCACAGCTAAATGTCAGAAAACCAACTAAAAATACACTTCAGAATCCCTATCAGACCTCATTGAAAATATTGGTACTAGTCCTCGTTGTACTTGATTTTTCGATCCTAACCACAATATCAATAAAACGTATGCATAAATTGTTCACAGCCAAAAGGGATTCAGCCCCAGCCCTGAATCAAAGGGATTCAACCAAACAATTAGGATCATGCCAAATATTCAACCAAATTGAACCAGAAAAACCAATTACAAGACAAGAGGCAGGCCATAGCACCTAGAACATTAGAGCAGCAGTGGAAAAAGGTGTATCAAGATTTCATGACAACCTCTTTAATTGTCTATTGCCCTACCTCAACAGCCCCACCCAATTTAGGATTTCAAGTCTTGAAATCTGAAATCTAGCTAGCATAGAGAGCACAATAGGATTTTCAGAATTCCATCAGGTATGGATGACTATAGACTAGGAATCTAAATCCCACATTATACTTCTCTCCTAAAGTCATATAGTATATCAATAAGAAACTAACGACTAGCCACTGCACGTTTTAATACAGAGAAATAACAAAAAAAACAAGATGAGAAGAAGCCCATGAAAATTGAAACAAACTTCAATTACCAAGACATCCATAAGAGCCAGAAATACCGTAAAGGAAAAAAGGAAATAGCCAAGAAAAAACCATCAAGGAATTAGAACAAAATCTCAAAAGTCCACCTCTTCATGGGCTATTCATCCCCAGTTTGAAAAAGAGCGTGGCGAGAATGTGGGAACTCAATAAAATTGTAACATGGGTTTGTGAACCATCTAAAATTTATTTTACAAACCACCGAAATATAAAGTCGATGTCACCATCATAAGGTCTCTTTTTCCAAAAAAGACAACTAAACTAAGCTCTTAATACCTACCTTAATGCTCCGCAACATAAAGGGAAGGATACTCATGGCTTGAGAGCCAAAGCCAGTCCAACCTTAGCACTCTTCTCAATGGCTCTGGTGTCTACCTCTCCAGAAATGGTGAACAATGACTTAGGACGCCACTCATGCTGGATGAGAGCACTAGCCTTGCCAAAGTTGTTAACTCGTGCCTTCACTGTGGTCAATGGATCTAACGCATGCTGGGTGCCAACAGTGATGGTATTCTCATTGGTTGAAAAACTATGGGATACCTCAGCACCAACAGCTGTCTTTGTCAAAGGGTTCACTGTGTGGTAATAGGACGCATTCAGAGTATCACCTTTGTCATTCCTGTATCATCAATAGATGTCAAATAATGCACCATTTGAAAGGGGTTCATCATATTAGACAAAACAAGCAGCAACAACAGTCAGTTTACATACAACAAATGTCACCAATAAAGTGGATCATCTAAGATGTAACCTTAGGTCTTGTCCACATAACCATGACAACCAAGGATCATTTTTAAAATAAGTACTCTAAAAATTTGAAAAGAACCCACCCTCTCCAAAAGCCCACAAAAAAGGGGTAAAAACTTACAAGCATGTAAGTTCTTCCACATTAACATGTGACAATTGAGCCCTTGATACTAATAATAATTATGATGGTAATGATCACAATAGTTGATGATGTTTAGAACGAGACATAGATTCAAAATTATGTATCAAATGTTTAAAAACAAAAAGGAAAAAGAAATGCATACACTTCACACCATTCCAAAAATTACTTACACGGTCAAGGCAGCAATTAGGTCTGCATTGGAGAAGCTCAATCCAGTATTGACTTTAGTGAAATTCCCAGTCTTTGTGTCAAAAGAGAGATCAGTGCCAAGTCCAACAAGATTAGTTCCTATAACACCTGAGAAGTTAACAACAGGATTTGCAGTCAAACCAACACTGGTGCTTATCGCTGCATAGTCATGCAAGTACTGGAGTTCCACCTGTTCAACAAATCATAAATGAACCAAACAATTATTAGTGCCAATATCCATGTTTGAGTATATTCTTCAACTATTAAGAAATACCAAGACTCAAGAATTTCAGTTTCAATTAATACAAACTCCACTTTTGCTTATACTATTTCATCATACAAAAATGGACATTATATAGCTTACCTTGCCAGACCTTTGATCAGGAACTCTGAAGCTAAAGATTGTCTTCAGCCCAGGAGCAGGTTCATCAATTGTAATAGTTGTGAAAAGCTGATAACCATACAGAATGTTAGAAACAATTATACAGTAAAATAGAAGAGGGGGGAGTAATAATCCACAAGATTATAAACACCTTAAAGTTACTGATCATAACCACCCCATTGGTTTGAGAAAATACAACTGAACCAGATTAGGCAGAGCTTACATTGGAGTTTGTGTCCACTTTGACATCAGTTGTAATGTTTTTGTTCTTCAGTTGGGTGTTAACATCAGCTAGAAACAGCTCACCTTTCTTTGTTCCTGATGAAGTGATAGCCTACAATAATAAATTCCATGAAACATTAGAAACATAATAACTTCATAATATTGAAGCCAGAATGCTCAAACTAAACAGACAATTCCATGAAACATTAGAAACATAATAACTTCATAATATTGAAGCCAGAATGCTCAAACTAAACAGACATGAAAATATCATGATAACCCAGATTAAGAAGACCATTCCCTCAATAATACATTATCGTTTGATTTGCTGGAATGTTGGAAGTAGAGGTTTGTTAAACCTCTTAACGGTGATATTTGGTATGCAATACCACTGTGCATTATGTGGACTATTTGGAGAGGGTACAACAGATCTTAGGAAAATGATTTTACGGTCCTTGTTTGAATGGATGTCTGATTTAACAGACCTTTCTACCTCTAAATTGTGACAAGTTTATTGGTTTTTATACTTTTTCTTGACATTGATGCCATTTAAGTTAACATCCTGCGAACTGGTTAGTGATTTTCTTTTTGAATAAAGTTTATTAATTTATCAAATGCCCCAAAAATCATCTTAAATATATGTGAGTAAAGGCAAAGAAAATCATACAGCTACGTGCTTAAAAACCCACTTAAAAAAAAATTCAAATCTAAAATAAAAACAAAGTTCACTGACCCCCTATAATGCACTTGGATTCAACAGAACAACTACATAACTCCAAAAACATGAAAAAAAAAAATCATTTCTCACTAACTAACACATTATAAAGCATAGATCTTTGGATTAAGCATTCTACTAATCCAAACTACACATAATAAATCTAAAATTGCAAGCCAAACCATACATTCATCAATAAAATCTTCAAAGACTGGATTCAAAAGCAACAAAACATATATCTCTGCATGTATATTAATTTGAATATAACCTATCAATACACAGAAACCACACACAAATACAGCCCCAATTATATAGTTAAAAAATAAATAAATCAAGTTCACTATATCCCTACAATGCAGTTGGATTCATCAGAACAACTATATAACTCCAAAAACATGAACAAACTTTTCCCACTCACTAAGAGTGTAAAGAATAGATCTTTGCACTGAGCATTCTATAAATTCAAACTTAAAAAAAAAAAAAAAAAAAAAATCACAAGTTTAACCTTACATTCGCCAATAAATCTTCAAAATTTAGATTCCAAAATAACAACACCTCTATTCTTGCATGTATATTTATATAAACCATCTAACCCTAACCAATCAATACACACACACACACACACACACACACACACACACACACACAAACATAGCCCTAAATGTATAGCTAAAATAAAAACAAAGTTCACTGTATCCCTACAATGCACTTGGACTCATCAGAACAACTATATAGCTCAAAAAAGCATGAACAAAACCATTCCTCACACACAAACAAAATATAAAGTATGGATCTTTGGACTGAGCATTCTACTAACGCAAACTACAAATAGAATTTGAATCTAAAACTGAACCCAACCTTACATTCAGCTATAAATCTTCACAATATGGATTCAAAAACAACAACATTTACATCTTTTATCTATATATATAAAACCCTAACTTATCAACACACACACACAGCCCTAATTGCAGAGTTATCTATCTTCTTAGAGAGAGAGTGAGAGGAACTTACAACTCCAGTGGGAGAGTAGGTAGTGATGGTGAACTTGTGGTCGGCTTGGTAATCCTTGTAGAGAAGATCTAAACCAAACCAAAATATTCCAAAATCAAAATCAAAACAATCTCAATCAAAACCACAAAAAACCTAACACATACGTGAAATTGAGAGAGAGAGAGAGAGAGAGAGAGAGAGACCTCGGGTTTTCTTGCCGATTTCAGAGTAGAGACCAGGACCCTTGGCCATGGCTAAAGCAAAAATGGAGATCCGAAAAGCACAAAAACAACGAAGAAGTGGAAAAGGGAATCGCTCTCTCTTTATTTCTTTCTACACTGTGTGTAAGCTGTGAGGGGATGGAAATGGTGGGGGGACTATTTATATATGGGGAATAAAAATGGGGAGCCCTAATTTATTCAGATTTTATTATTTCCGGCAAGATTTACAGGGGCCGTTGGATCCGGGTATAAAGGTCTTTGGGGATGTTTTGGACCGTCCATTTACGATTTTCTGTGATTTGGGGGTGTTTTCTTTCATGACTTGGGAAACAGGGTGTTTGATGACTTGAGAGCCAAGGCGAATTCGTTTGAATATGATCAATACGTGAGTTAAAAAAAAAACACAAAAATTTCTTTGGCTAAAAGAAAAGGTTGAAAAACTATTATTTAAACTTTAAAATAATTTAATATTACTAATAATAATAACTAGTCTCATCACACGCGTTTCACTCGTGTTGCGATGAGACTCTTTTTTTATTTTGAGTTTAATATAATTTTTCAATTTGAGTTTATTTATTGTTGAAGGGATTTTTAAGAAGATAAAATTTAGGATTTGAAATAGACTAAACTGGTGGGTTTAGTGTATGCTAATTTTTAGGAAAAAGAGTTTCTCTAATAGTTTTTTTTTTTTTTTTTAAATTTTGTTGAATTACAATTTTAACCCCATTTTTATTTTTATTTTTTAAGACTAAAGATTATTTAATTAGATTAAGAGTATTTTTGATATTTTTTGAAGTCATAATTAATTTTTTGAATTCTCTTAATGTATAATATATATAGAAAAGAGATAAAAGAAATGTTAAAGATTGTCCCAAGGGCATTAGTTTAAAAAATATTTTTTTAGAAATTTTTTATAAAAAATAAAAACTAATTAACTATTTTAATGGCTTCTTGACAATTGTTCTGAATACACCCATTAACATGACCTTAATAATAATTTTGAATTACCATTTTCATCCCTAAAATTTACCCTCATTCCTTAATTGTGAAATGGTCTATAAATAGTTTAAAATGTATTAATTTAAAATCGTTATGAAGTGGTCATCATAAATTAAAATTACTCAACTCTTTTGATATTGTGTCAAAATAAATAATATTTTTAAATGGCCAATCTAATATTGATAATAAAATAAAATAAACGAAATGCTATGCCATGTCCATGCAACCTGTGCTTCCACGTGATATGCCACGTGACCTGAACTAATAAAAAAAGAACTAAAATCACAAAATCGACACAAATTGGGATTAAAAATTTAAAATCCCTAGATTGCGTTTATCAGCAGCTTAAAACGACACAAATTGCCACCAGAGTGGATTCGAATTGTCAATGCCGCTAACATGAGGATTTTGGCTTTTGGGCCGATTCAATTGTTGAGGTCAAGTTTGTTTTTTGGGGCATCTACAATAATTTTGGCAGTGTCCACCGTAAATGGACATAAAGCACGTCTACAAGATCACCAAGGACAAGCAGTCCGACCCTTATTGCTAGTACATGTCCTTGGGACAGCCAATTTTGTGGGGATTAAGGTTCTTTCTTGTTTTATTCTTCCAGTTCAAGTTGAATGATTTTCTTTTGTGCTAATGAGTTTGTGGTTTGATAATAAATAACCAATGGAACTAGTAACATAGAAATTGAACTATTGATTATTTGATCGGCAAGCCTTTAAGGAAGTAACCCTTGTGTTTCAAAATGTGTACAAATCATATTGAATTTTTGAATTGCTTTTATTATATGATTGTTTGATCTGGAGTTTGAGAAATTTGGGTGGGTTATTATAATTGAAGTAGCTTGAGTGATGTAAAGAATTTAGGCTCAATCATGGTTATTTGGGCAGAGCTAATGTTTGCAGTTCATAATTTAGGATTGTATTGCACCATTGGAAATGGATTTGGTATATATGTCTGTGTTTATGGAGATCAGATTCAGTATTAGGTAGTGTCAAAAGTGTTGGAAATAAAGGAGATAATACTTGAATTTTCCTTGGAAATTACAAAATTTGATTTTATCAAAAGAGGTGGCAGAGATGAGGCATGGATTAAGTCACTGTCTTGAGACAAATCGTGTCGTCTAAAGTATATCTAATGTAGTTAGACAAATAGTTTCTGCACGTTGTCCCTAGGATACAACAGCCCAGCCACTTTTGTTGATTATCCTTGTGAGCTTACACTGCTCGTAGGATATAAGCTCTCTATAGTACTTTTTTTTTCTCGGAAAATTTAGTAAAAGTAAAATATTTTTGTGAATGGTAAGAAGCAATAGACGGTAAGTATTTAGAATAAAAATTATTTTTTGAAAGTCTGTAGCTTTGTAATTCAAAAATAATGTGTGTATCAATTTTTTGTTCCCATATATATATAGCCGGACCTATAACTTGTCCTTAGCCAAAGAATCGAAAGGGTTTGATATCAATTAAATAGTCATAAAGTTATTGAAATTAAAATATATAATCAATGACTTTCTATATATATATATATATATATTTATATTTATATATATATATATATAATATAATATAATATAATATAATATAAACCGGATATCAAGATTCAAGAGGTTGTCTTTGCCAGACTTTTGTACGTTGAGAACAAAAAGAAAGGAGCATGATGCTATGAAATTAAATGTCCCATAAAGGTGGCTGAAGATTAAATGCCAATCTGTTTTATATAATTTCAAAATATGCATAAATATTGCCATTTGTTTTTACTTTCCTTAAACCAAATACTCACTTGTGTATATATGGTAACTTATTATAACATAAAATAATTTAGCAATAGTTGTACATTTAAGTGCTAAAATATCTTTCATATATGATGTTATTATGTCATATTCAAATAAGAACGTTTTGTATAGAATTGAAAGTATATATTTGTAATAAAACCAAATATGCTGGTAATTATGGTATTAATACCACATTGATGTTCATAAGTTTCCTGATTAAAACCATTGACAATAGCTATTCAAATTTTGAATAATATTGGAATTTCAAAATTTAGCAATTAACGTATCTGACATTAAGGGGTAATTGATTTCCTCAATTCATATAAATGAATATTAAAATAAATATAATATTTTTTATAAAAATATCCAACAAAAAACACTATTAAAAAAAAAAATTCTTTAAGGCTCCGTTTGGGAGTTCATAAGGGAATGAAACGGAACGGAACGAAACGGAATGCAATGATTATAAGAGAATAGAAAAGAATGAAATGTATTTAAGTAAGGGAAATGAATGAAAAAGAATAGAATGGAATGAAATTAAGTAACCTTGATTGGATATTTTAAAATAAAGGAATAAAAAGGAACGAAAATGAATGGAATATAAGTAATCTTGTTTGAAAGTAACATGGAGGGAATGGAATGAAATCATTTTATGACAATATTACTATTAGACCCCTATTTTAAAACAAATGGTTGAATATATAAGGCTATTTTGGGAGTTTTGGTAAAAAAATCATTAAATCTAATTGTATTCCCTTTCATTCCTTCCAATTTCGAGGAGAATGAAAATTTGAGGTTTTAAGAGAATAGAGAGGAATGAGTGTTCTCTCCTATCCATTTCATTCCCTCCCACTTAAACTCCCAAATAAGGAAATAAGCTTTTTATTCCCTCCATTAAAACTCTCAAATAAGGGGAGGGAAGAATATTCTAAAATTATTCTTTTCATTCATTTTCATTCCCTCCTCCCAAACGAAGCCTAAGGTTTCGCTTGAGAGTTCATAAAGGAAGGGAAGATAATGGAATGGAATGGAATAATAATAAGGGAATGGAATGAAATTGAATGTATTTAAATAAGGGAAAGGAATGAAAAAGAATGAAGTGAAATGAAATTAAGTACCCTTGATTGGATGTTTTAAAATAAAGGAATGAAAATGAATGGAATGTAAGTAATCTTATTTGGGAGCAACATGGAGGGAATGGAACAAAATCATTTTATGACAATATTACTATTAGACTCCTATTTTAAAATAAATAGTTGAATATATAGGGGTATTTTGGGAGTTTTAGTAAAAAAATCATTAAATCTAATTTCATTCCCTCAGATTCCTCTCAATTTCGAAGGGAATGAAAATTTGAGATTTTAAGGGAATAGAGAGGAATGAGTGTTCTCTCTTACCTATTTCATTCCCTTCTACTTAAGCTCCTAAACAAGGGAATGAGCTTTCCATTCCCTTCATTAAAACTCCCAAATAAGGAAAATGAAGAATATTCTAAAATAATTCTTTTAATTCATTTCCATTCCATTATATTCCCTCCTCTCAAGCGAAGCCTAAGAGATTGAATCTATTTTAGTAGAAATTGCCAAATGTAAAGAACTTTAAGGGGGTCTGTACACACAATTTTCGTAAAAGATAGATCACATGATCACGAAATAGTGTAACAAATAATCAACTTGTATTTGATTTGTATATATGTGTGTGAGTACAATTCTCTGTATGAATCTTTACAATGAAAGAGTGCAATAAATTCCTCTGATTCGATCTCCAAGAAACGTTACGATCCAAAGGGGCTATGAAGCTTGATCTTGAATCGTGATGTGATATCTCCAAGTTGAATGAATAGTCGGACGTGCTTGATTTGATGCGAAGGTCGTTGGCTTGATCTCGAACTAGGTTAAAGGAGAATCCCCACTTTGATTTGAAGAAGTAGGAATAGGCCTTGATGAACAATGGACTTCTTGTGAACTTAGAGATGACTCTCTATTTTGGCAGAGTGTCAGTAGTGTTTTTTTTCTCTAAGTGTTCTCCCACTTCTCATATGAGAAGCCTCTATTTATAGACAACTCAATCATATTTAATTTGGAATTTTCTCTTAGCATTTATTTAGAGCTAATTATGGATTTAATTTAGTCTCCCATTTAATAAGAACTTTCCATATAGTTCTTTTCTTCTGACATTGCCATATGGCTTTCTTATTTGATGTTGCCACGTGGCTTGATTTCATTTGCTGATCGTCCGCTTCATCAATTGAAGATTAATTTGATCACAAATATTTTATCATGAACAATCGGACAGTTGTGAGTACATCATAAAATTTTGATGTCTACAGGGTCCTTAAAGCTGTTTCAAATTTAAGGCAACAGCTAAAATTAAAAGCTATTAGGAAAAAAAAAAAATCCTGTACAATTTACTATTCATTCTTATAAATCCACAACATTAAAACGCTATTCACTATAATTTGCCAAACACTGGCAAATGTTATAGAGATTTTTAGCCAAAAGCTTTTTATCACAAAAGCTCCACAGTTAAAGATCTACTTCCTACAGCAATGCCGTATGGCGCAAAATGTGCTAGTCTTGATCTCCTGAGAGTGCATAAGTGCATAAAATTTTGCTTAGTGCCAGCCTATTGAACATCTTTACGAGTATTAGCAGGGTCAGTGGGGATCGCAGGTGGGAGAGAGTAAAAGATTACAGTTCCTTTTTCTCAATTCTTGCCTACTGAGGGGTTGGTCTAAAAAAAAGGACGAAATTTTAGTCATGTTGGATTACTTGACAATTCTAATGGTTCATCCAAGGGGTTCTACAGGTGATGGCTAGCACCAAAGTCATGTAAGAAAGTCCAAATACTGCACATCTGGATACCTTTGATATATATAAAGTCGTGTATGATATTTGGTGACAGCTCATTTTTCACGTTAGAATAATTGGTCTATGCAAATGGTTGTGACTGTCAACATTTCAAATTATGTATTGAACTTTTCTATTTGATATGCTTTGTTTGAGTTTCAGTGTAGGTTCCATGGAATATTTGGATTATTAAATTTTTAGGGAATGGCACGCGCTATGTTGAGCCAAGTGACACCATCAAATGGATTGCATGAATACTTCAAGGCTAATAGCATTTTCTGAGCTGAGCACTTAAAAGGTAACTTATTAATCCACTACCTTCTGTTTCTGAAAATCTCATAATTTATTAATCCCAACTGAGGCCGTAAAAAATAAAAGATGATGTAAAATTACATGTAACTGTAATTTCACCATTCATCAATTGGCCTGCTAATTTTCTTGATAAACACATTTGTGTGCTTGGTAGAAAATCAGTCATGTCACATGTCAAAGAAACTTAAATAAATTGGATGATATTTCTGTGGACTATATTTGACAATTTACACTTTCCTAGTATGAATTATGTCTCACAGATTCCTGGTCATGGAGTTAGATTACATTGCTAGCAGGAAGTAGTAGGCTAATGCTATCGGCAGGGCAATAAGCATGCCAAAAATTACCCTGTATCCAAAACAAGAACAGTTTTCAGATTATAGTTGAACCATATGCACATTTAAATTCAAGATGCGTTGAAGCATTTCTTTTTACCCGGTGCTCAATATGTCTGGATGTACATTGTACTCTCTGGCAAAAACAAATGGAACAATTCCTTGAGGAAGGGCTGCCTGCAGTATAGAAAAATTGGTTAACCTTATATCTGCTTATACACTAAAGTACAGAAAGTACATGCACCTGCACAATAGCTGTTCTAAAGACCATGCCCCTTAGTCCAGTGGCTGTGGAGGATGCAGCCATTAAAGCAGGCCCCAGTAGGAACTTCATTCCCATGGCTAAGATTGCCATTCGGGTTCCACATGCTATTATGTTCGGCCGTGATGCCATAAAAAGACCTGTTAAGTAATTCAATTGAAAGTTAAAATGATTTTATTAAGGTTCATTTTAAAATTTCTCGGTTCTTAATTATAAAATTTTTACTCATACCTAAGCTGAACATTGCCATACCAACTCCTCCATTTGAAATTATTGTTATTGATTGATTAACAATTCCTGGCATTTTTACTTTCCACCTGAAAAAGATTCAACCAAATCTCTGTTGCTGAGATCATGAAACTTTTCAACAATCTGTCTCAACTAGAATCTGTAATTAGAGAAAGAAAATTATTTTTAGTGGTCCTGCAGGCTTACTTGAAGTGTATGCTCCCCCAAATAAGACCTATCAAAGTTGCATGAGTATTGGGGTTTCTTATAAGCTTCTTCCCCACATTTAAGAGAATGCTCATGGTTTTGACTTTCCTTGTTGTTCTGGATCCATTTCTCACTTCCTCCTCTTCCTCTTTTCTTTGAGCTTCTTGGGGGGCTTCTACCCCTACTTTAAAACAGTAATCATAACACAAGTTTTTATTAATATGAATTTATATAAAAAAAAGCACAAACCAAGATTTATATTATATGCATTATTATGTCACATGATAAATTTCATGTGGAAGTATGTATATACTAACCTGATGCATAGACAATATCAGAACAATAATTCACTTACAACCTACTCTATTCTAGTACCTTGACATACATTTGTTGATGCTATGTTAGTACTTAACCAAAAACACTTGGGGGAAGATTCTAATTGATACACATGCAATTGAAGTCAAGAGAAGAAAGAGATAAATTTGGTTGTGTAGAGGACTGGTGTGGTTTATCTTTGGTAACCAAAGTTGAATAAACAAGAATTGAAATGGTTCAACTATTCATGTTCAGGGAGTTTAAATTGGAATTCAGGCTAGAGGGTTTCTTGTCGCTAATGTCATTTATATTTTGTATATAGGTTATGCTTTGAATTAAGTGCAAATTCTGAATGCGTACCTGGGTCTTCTAATGGTGGTGCCATGGGGGCTGCCCTTGTGGCATTGAGCTCAAACAGAAACAACAATAGATTGTACCAAATTAGGCTTTGTAAGACAATTATTTGGTCAAGGAGCACAATTGCTTGATCCCCATACATGGCCTTCAATAGTGGACGTCCCAGAAATAAAGTATTAGGCAGTGTTGCCAGAGACAGACCAGTTATGATCCAATTTAAGTTTCCTCTAGGGCTGACTTTACTTATTGCTGTCAATACCAAAAAGGCAAGTAGTTTCTGCAAAAAGTCGGCCAATATGAGTCTAAGGTTCATTTTGTAGGGGTTGTTTCCAGAGATTATTTGGAATGACAATAGTGGAACTGAGAATTGTGCCACGAACTTGTTTATCCCTGAACATTGATCTGGTGTGAAAAGCTTCCACCATTTCACAGAGATATAGGCTATTATCATCACAACATATAATGGAACTGTGGCTGCCACAACATGATAGACTTCTGCTAGGGAAATCATGATGCTTGGTGGTTGTAGGACTGAAAAGATATCTGTTGTGAATGAATTCTTGATAATGTAGCTGTTTTATGCACTCTTAGTTGCTTTGATAAACTATGAAAAGTTAAGGTGGGAATTCCTGTTTTAGCAGAAGCCTCCTTAAAGGTTTTCTTGTTTCCTAGAATGCCCTTATGCTGTCATTATTTGTGTCAGGATGTAAGCATAGTTATTGCCCTTTTACACAGGTGTCTTTAATTGTTGCATATACGTTTTTTGATGTATACTAATCTACTTTTAACATATATTTCTTTGCCTGTTGTGATTGTTAAGTGTCATTGATGGACACAGTTTCGAATCTAAATATTAGGGTATTTTTGTCATCATGAGTTGAAAAGATTGATTCCATGTTCATGTGTTCTTGTTCTTTTAGCTGAGTGGTTTTTCTTTAGGCAAAAGAGAAATCTATAGACTATAGGCTGACATGGTAAATCTAAACCTTTTGCCTCTTAGGCTATAAGCCTACAATACAGCATATATTTTAACTTTATCTTTGGCTTCCCTTATTTTGATTTTTGACCATGCATAGTGCATACCTCTGTTCCTTACTAATATTCTTTTATAAGCATGCAAAATTCTTGTATTTTTAAGCATTCAAGCTGAATATATTTTGTATGTTTGTTTAGATCATAAAAGAATTGCATTTTATTTTTGCTTTGATTATATAGTCTGACTGCCCAATTCCTTGTCCGAAGAATAAAGTGTAAATGACCAATACACCCTTCTTGATTATATTGAAAAGTTTGTGTGTGCTCAGGTATTTAAACTTATGATTTTGATTGTTTTTGGATCCTTCTTTTGAGGTTTTTCAGTAGTAAAGAGGAATAAAGAGTGAATTGCTAGAGAAGTAATCAAAGTTTATAAGAGTGCTAAGGAAGTCTTTTTTTTCCACATATGGTCAAAAGTGTGAGAATAAGTGTACAATGGAATTTGCTTTTTACAATTTTTTCCAAAAATAAAAACCTAGTGTTTTCCTTTCTTCAACTTGTGTTCTGTAAGACCAAAAATAAAATTCATCAAATGTATTCAATATCAATGAGCATCATAAGATTAACAAAATTCATGACTGTTTTATCAGGGAAAATAATAAATCTTTTTAGTCTCAAATCTCAATATCACTGATATTGACTTAGCCAAGAATTGTACACATGAAACTGAACTATTCTGATGTTAGTTTACCGATGCTATTAGGGCCGTAAATGAGTCGAGTTTTGTCGAGTAGTGAATGTTCAAGTTCGGCTCAACAACAAAAATAGAATATTCAAGTTTGGCTTGAACTTGATACAAGCCTACAAATAATGTTCAAGCTTGAGCTCGTTATAAAGTATAAAAGATTGAGCTTGGCTTGGCTTGATTCATTAGTCAAGCTAAGCTCAAGCTCAATATCAAGCCCAAACTCAAGCTCAATATCATGCTTTTGAGCTTGAGATCCAACATAAGTATATTATCAAGCCTATATCAAGTTTATTATCTAGCCTATTTGGTTTGGATGAGTGATCTCAACTTATAATTAATCAAAGTTTTAGAAAGATATGAGTTTACTTGTCAAGCTCATATCAATTTTATTACCAAACTCATAAATAAGCTTAGGCTCAACTTATTTTGTTACTTTTGTATCGAGTCTTGGTGTTCACGAGTCTGTTCATGAACAATATTTTTTACTCGGGCTCGGCTCGTTTATTAAACAAGCCTAAAACTAAAACTTAAGCTTGACTTGTTTATAAACAAACAAACATAAATGAGCTTTTTATCGAGTCAAGCCCGAGCTATTTATGAACGGTTTAGTTCATTTACAGCCCTAGATGCTATGGTGCCAGGGAGTTCAATATGAACTTTTTTTCTCCCTCATAAAAAAAGGCGAGGAGAGAGGGGGAGACTAGTTATGGAGTGACCATGGTAGCTACTCAATATAAACATTAATGTTCAATAATAGATGATATATCATTCTTCTAGCCTATAGAGTATAGAAATGCATGTTAGGCTCACACCACTTAAACTTTCAGAAGCCACAATTTCAAGCTCAAGTACATATGTTCCTGAAAAGTGTTTGTACCGCTTGCTAAGCCATGTGGCTTTAACAGAATTCTTGCAGGGCTGCAACCAAAGCCAGCTTTAATGTAACTTTAAAAGGTTTTAACCTCACTTCTTTGGTATCCAATAACCATTTCGAGGCATATATATTGAAGACTTTTGCTACTGGAAATTACCATGGGGTATGCTTGTCCAAGCAAATTGGATGCTACTGCGTATGTAATAAGGTGGTAAGTCATGACTGGAACAATATCAATTTCACATGGAGTCACCATTAAAAATCATTTTTTATTACGCACTAATCACAACACACCATGCTAGTAGTTGTGAAAATTTTTGTATCCCTAAAGGGTCTAAACTAATTTGTCATCCTGGTCCATGCATAATCCAATGCTCCATATGAATCTTAGACAGGCACAGGATCAAGTAAACCATTCTTTCAAGTACTCAACTATTTGCGAGTTTTAGGGAGGGCTTCAGAGCTTAATTATGGGTCAAAACACCTAGAATTATGTTGTTATCAGTTAAAATATATTGAATTCTTAAGCTCCTTTACTAAAAAAGCATGGAATCATGCATGCCTACAACTCTACAAGAACATCTAGACTCTCTTTTCTACCACAGTTCTGTAAATTGAAGAAAAGAATGTTTTGGTACAATTTTGATGTAATAGAAAGGCTATGTAATATATATACTTTATTGCTACATGTCATTGCACGAGATTGACTAGCTCAGCTTCTTGATCTGAAAGCCTTTCCTCTCCCATCCTTATTTTAATTGTAGTAATAAGCTCGACACAACATTCCTTTCCCACCCCATGAAAATGCTAGTGTTATGCACTTTTCCAATACTTGTCTCTTAGGTGGGAACTAGATTTCCTAGCTTTCTATTTTGATTGTTCGTAGTGTCAAAGCATCTTACTAAGAAAATTAAACTAGCTTTACCAAAAGAAATGAAATAAAAAATTAAGCTAGTAAGAGAAAAGGTCCAACTAATAAATATACCCATAATGGAGGGGCTTATAAGTCACATATTGGATAATACTAATAGTAACAAAGTGAGTGATTAGTTAGAATAATGTTGACATAACCCAACTCATTAGTTTAAGTTTTCAGATCGGATATTTTAATTAACACAAAGTTTGTAATGCTTTTAACGATTTTGAGAGGGAAAGATCATTTTGAAGAAAGTATAATTATGGCGTTATCTAGTTACAAATTGCAAACAATGGACAAAATTTTGTCTGATAACTCAACCCCCTTTAAACTATTTTTTTTTTCAAGCTCAGAATAAAAAATAACAGAGTTGCAGCTGATATTCTTAGTGTCATGATAATAAAAGGATAAGAAAGGAAAATGCAATTTCATAGACCATACTCAGTTACCAATATATATATATTTTTTTTGTTTATAAATTATTTTAGATTGGCTTAGAATTTTTGTAATTGATCAAAGTGCCAATGGTGTGGCTGCTGGCAACTTGGTCTGCTTGTTTCTTTCTATTATCGAATTTCTTATTCCGTTAAACAGCAACACCACCAACAACTAAGTCTTAATTGATTTGATCCCAACATGTTGTGAGTAAAGGACCTCGTGAAGTTTCATAAGATAATTTTTCATAACAGAGATACACATTGTCTGCTTGAGTGCACCTCCAATTAGATTCTAAGGTTGTGAGGTCTATTCTTTGGGGGACAATTTAGAAAAGCTTGTGCTTAACATCGAAGTTTGGTGCTTCATACACCAACAAAACGTCGTCTCCATATACAAGACTGGTCGGAGAGACATGTGCCCATGAAAGCACATATTCTATTACAAAAAAAAGTAGGCTTCAAAAGTTATCAAGAGATAATGGCCATGGGGCTTGAAAATACTCTAGCGATCGATCAAAGATAGCAAGTTGAAACCCTCTATATATGCTTAACTAAATAGTATGCACTTGCTTTATGACAAAGGAATAAATAACATAACATCAACTAAGGCTGTGTTTGTTTTGACTTCAAATCATTTTCGGAAATGCTTTTCTGTAAAATTGGGTGTTTGGCAGCACACGGAAAATACGGTCAACGGTAAATGATTTTTGCTTTGACCGGAAAATACCCTTGTTTTGGTGTAAAATGATTTCTATTGCTATTTTCACTTCAAACCATTTCCGTTCCGGACTCAGACGCGTAGAGAGAGAGAGAGAGAGAGAGAGAGAGAGAGAGAGAGAGAGAGAGAGAGAGAGAGAGAGAGAGAGAGAGAGAGAGAGAAGAGAAATCGCGAATCCAGAAACCGACTTCGACGAACCCAGAAAACCCAAGACCAAGCTCGTTCATCAAGCAATGCCCAAACCCATTCGTCAAACCCAGAAAACCCATTCGATCGCACCATCTCAGACCCTCATCGCGCCGATCGCACCACCAGCGAGATCGTCGCACCCCAGCACCGATCCACTCAAAACCGATCGTTCTTGTCGCACCCCAAAACCGATCGTTCTCGTGCTATTTTTGTTGGGTATTGAGAATTTGGGTTTTGTTTCTTTTGTTTCTTTTGGGTTTTGATGAATTTGGGTTTTGTCCTCGACCTAACTTCGTCGTCCTCGACCCAGATTCGTCGTCCCCGACCCAGCTTCGTCGTCCCCATTCATTGAACCCAGTTGCCTCTCTCTCTCTCTCTCTCTCTCTCTCTCTCTCTCAATTTGATCGGATTTGATGAATTTTTTTTGTTGGGATTTGTTTCTTTTGTGTTTATTTACTGAGAAATGATATTAATATTTGTTTGGAAGCTGAGAAAATGTGAGAAACATGATAAAAATGGGTTTTCTAGAGCATTTTCAAGAATACAACCAAACATCAGAAAATATTTTCCAAAATATTTTTTGGAATGCAACCAAACACTTGAAAATATTTTCCTTTTTCGAAAATAGCATTTCCGAAAAATATTTATTTTCCGGAAAATATTTTACAGGAACCAAACACAGCCTAAATGATACATTGAGTTTGATATCCTCTAGGAAATAAAAACATTCATCAAATTTGTTGTACGATTCCTTTGGATTTCACTATGGATTGCTAAATGATTTACTCTAGAATTATCGGTAATACTTGGATTTTTTTTTTTGGTCATTAACTTGGGGAGGTTTAATGTGTTAGGACTTAGGACCAAGGTTTTGAAACCCAAACCGTTCATTGAACCATAAAAGGGAGAGGTTCAAGGTTTTTAAGGTCGAACCGGGGTTGAACTGGGATCAAACCGTGATGATGTTATAATTAATTTAATAATTATTCAAATATAAATAAATATATTAAATTTGTAAATATTAGCAAAATTTACCTATATTTCACTAATTATGTAAACTTAAAATATCAGTCCCAATAATAATAACATTGATAATAAACATTTTTTAAGAATATATTAATATAATAAGTCATTGCTGTACATTTCTGAAAACTAAAAAATTGCTACTTAAAAAAAAAAAAAAAAAAACTTAATGGTTCATTTGATGTGATGCAATTAATGCATCACATAATGTGGGGCTCAAAACTGAGAAAGAAGTAAAGGCTGAGCCATTCAGCCCATCTTTTATTAAAAAAAAATATAAGTTTTCAACATTTCCAAAGCTAGTCATGTGTAAAAGGGCTTAGAAAATTTAAAATAAGATACAAAACAAAGAAAGAGAAACCAGATAGCAATGTTCATTATTCACCAAAAAAGAGAAGAAATCAGAGCAGTGGAGGAGGACAACAGATGAGAAGAAGAAAAAAAAAAAAAGGAAGAAGAAGATTGAATCGGCGATGTCAATATGGTGGCAACTTGCTGCACTGGGGTTTGTTCAAATCATGCATTTCTTCTATTTTTCATTTTAGTTTTTGTACCAATTGAATTTCTCTTTTCTGGCCGAAATGTCCGGTATACTCCGGTATCGTACGATATCGACTTCCTTGGCACTTGGTCCGTTGGTCATGGCTTCAGTCTTGCTTACAAGGTGTGAGAGCTCAGGTTCGGATCCTAGCAGCCGCATTTTTCTTTAATTTTCCCCTATTCCATGACTGGTTGAACCGACCTACGGTTCGTTCGGTTTTTCCGATTGAACCTCGGTTCATTCAGTTCTCTTAGAACTCATGTATACTCGGTTCTCTGTACTTAAAAAACCGGATTTTAGTTCGATTCCCGATTTTTCCAATCAGATAGTCTGGTTCGGTCCGGGTTTCAAAACCTTGCTTAGGACTTTATATCGTTTATTCCAAATAGTGCCGGCTCAATGGGTGAGCTAAATAGGCAACCGCCTAAGGCCCCTAAATTTTTACCAATAGAGATATTCCTGTACCAATAGAAGTATTAATTAAGTCTTAAATATTTACCAATAAATAAAAAAGTAGTTGTTTTTTATCAAAGAAAAACTAGTTAAAGAAAATATTTTCATTGGATGGGTCAATCATTTAATCTCTCACACATAAATGTTAAAAGAACTCATTAATCTTACACTAGTAAATAAATTTATACTCAAATTCTATTTAAAAATATCAAATATATAACTTTGTTAAAATTTTCAATCATAATTTTTTAGTATTTGGTTACTACATTCAATGAATAGTGTTTATTTTAGTTGTATAGTCATTGAATAATGCAATGGGTTCGTTTTAATTTGTAATTTTTTTCTAAAAAATTAGATTAAAAAAAAAACAAAAAAGTTAAATAAATATTCTATTAATATTCAAAATATAAGAATAGATCTCACTTGAAGTTATCGCCTTAGGCCCTACAATAACTTGAGCCGGCCCTGATTCCAAAGGCACCAATGACGTGCTATACATATTGATATTTGAGAGGATATAAAATTTGAGAGCATGCAGTTACATCCGGTATTGTAAATTTTAGTGAAATTTTAAAGTAAAAATTATTTTAAGAAAAAAAAAATGAACTACCTACTTTTCAAATACACTTTACAACTCATTCTTTATTTTTTTATACATCCAATTCAAATATTCATCCTAAATTCATTTTTTTTTAAATTTATTTTTTGAGAGAGAGAATAAAAGTTTACAAAAGCTATAGTACTCCCTAAATTTGTTGACCATTGTAATGCTTACAAAAATTTGTATAGTATTTGTGGGGTTAGGGAACTTATGATCCAGCCCACGCTTTATTAGGGCTCGGGGCCCGTGCCGAGGAGGGTATGTGCCGAGGACGAATGGGGAAAGGCTAAGGTGTCGAGGGGAACAGCCGAGGACGACCCTGTCCTCGGCACTCCAAGACTTCAAGGGGAAGAGCAACGTCTCGATGAAGGACGCCCCCAAAAAGCCCCCTGAAGGAGATGCGAGTAGAATGGGACCCATGCGGGGGTATGGTGCAAAACTGGTTCAGGGTAAATACGTCCCATCCGCGTTAAATGCACCTGCCAGCGTCCTGACCATGTTAATGAGAAAAGACGCCTGGACAGGGTAACTTCGATTATCGCAACTAACAGAAAGCAAGGAGGGACAGCTGATGGGACGGGTACAGAAGTAGGCACCTGCCTGACCAACAAGTGGAGGGCTAAAATCAATCAAGAAGGGCTATATAATGTGAAGGTTAATGCACCAAGAAAGGGGCTGGGCAAAATGGCAAAAAACCAGAGCCTCCCAGCCCGCCTCCAAGAGAAAGACTCCTAGAGCGAACATGATTTAATTATGTATGAACACCACGGAAAACCACTGTCTTGTGACCAAGGCCTAGCCTTTCAAACCCACGCTTTATAAATGATATTGTTTGAGCCTTTTTACGTGCGAACCCAACATTATTATGGGTCGTTACAAATTGTGTCCTTACAGTATTTAATAGTCGGTTTTGAAATTGGAGTCCCACATCGTGCATACGTACTTGGTTAATTTGAGCTTTATAAACAACTAGTCGCAGATTCACACAATGCGTGGAAATAAATAATTATTTTGTATTGTAATATAATGTATAATTTTTTCTCTAAAATTTGTTGAAGATAATTTGTTCTCACTAAAAAATAAACTGTTTCTATTTGGTCCAATTATGTCTACTTCGGTCCCATTTGATCCAATTAGGTCTACTTCAGTCCACTTGGTTAATTTCGGTCCCCTTAAGTCCATTTTAGACTAATTGGACCATAAATTGATTCTTTTTGTAGGTTGCATTTTCAAGTTTTGAGTTAAAAAATACAAAGAAAATAGACATTAGAAATTAGAAATAGAGCCCTAAAAATCTAGTAAAAATGATAAATATTCGAAAGTTTGATTTAGTCCATATTGGTTCTGTTTGGTCCATTCCGCCTTCTTCGATCCAATTTAGTCATATTCGGTCAATTCTATCCACTTTGGTCATATTTAATCTACTTTGATCCTATTTGATTCACTTTGGTTCTATTTGGTCCTATTAGGTCCATGCTATCCACTTTGGCCCACTTTAGTCCTATTCGGGACATTAGGTACGATTTGGTCCTAATCAGTCCATTTTGTCCACTTTGGTTCTATTCGGTTCATTTAGTCCACTTTGGTGCTATTCAATCTACATTGGTCCACTTTGGTCCTATTTAGTCCACATTGGTCTTATTCGGTTCCATTCAGTCCATTCTGTCCACTTTGGTCCTAATTTGTCCATTTGTTCATATTCAGTCCACTTTGGTCTTATTTGGTCCATTCAGTCCACCCTGTTCTATTCAGTTCATTTGGTCCACTTTGTTCCTCTTTTGCTCATTCAGTCCACTTCGGTCCATTTTGGTCCACTTCAATCTATTTTTGAGCACTTACATAATGGGAAAAAATATTTTTGGATTGAAAGCACCTATTCTAAATCCAAATTTATTAAAAATATGTTTAAATCTCAAACTCTTAATATCTAAAATCTTAAGCAGAACATTTATTATTGTTATACTTTTTTTGAGTCACATTAACATATTATTTTAGTCTACTTTAGTATGGCTAAATTTAAGTTAAAGTCTTTCTAAACATAATGCTATGAATATAAAGTGTAATCTTTAGGGCAGTTATTATTTGTTATAACGTCGTTACTTTTAAATGAATTGCATGAGGTTAATTATGTATTTAAGAAAATATATATATATATATATATGTATGTATGTATGTATGTATGTATGTAAAATTTTTATTTAAATAAATTATTCAATGTATTCATTTTCTAAAAAGAGACTATCATGATAATCAAACCTCATATCAAAATTATTTTGAATATGTACAATTTATTCTCTAAATTTTATTGTAGAGAGAAAGAGGCTACTTGTGATGAGGAACTAAAAAAATACAATACCAAAACGTATGAACCCAAAATAGAGTTTTTAAAATCACAATGATTCATCAATATAAAGTAGAGTTGCAATAAAGAATTTAAGAGAGAGAGAGAGAGAGAGAGAGAGAATAACCACTTTTTCAAGAGAGAATGTGAGTGAGAATAATAAGAAATTTATAGAAAATAATATGAGAAGGAAAAAAAGTAATAAACACCAAATTATCCAAGTCATGTTATGTTATCAAATAAAATAATATTATATTCTTATATACTATCTTTATAATGCAATATGATAATATCTGTGAAATCAAAGAGAATAAAATTAAAGATAAAAACTTAAAAACACAAAGTTTAATCACATCAACTCAAAGTAGAGTTCCAAATGATACAAAAATTCATCAACCTAAAGTAGAGATGCAAGAAAAATAAAATCCACCAAAAATGCGAAAAAAAAAAATCTTGAGAGAGAAAAATAACCTTTTATGAGTGGGAAAACTATATATAGAATGAGAAAGAGAATTGTAAATTTATAGTAAGAGGAGAGGAATAAGAAAAGAAAGAAAAAATAAATAAAGGAAGATAAATGGATAAAAGAAAATTGATATTAAGGTAGATAGTAGTAGGGAGATGAAAATATAAAAGAGAGGGAAAAGTTTGAGAAAGTAAAACAATAAGTTGAGAAATTAATAAGGAAAAAAAAAGAGTTAAAAAAAGAGAGAGAATGTTGAAAATGGGTGAATGATGTGGTTGTTGATGTGGCTTAACAAGAGCGTAACAACAATAAATGTTACGTTTCAACTTTTAGATAAAAATATATTTTTTTTTGAGAAGAAGTAAAGGGAATTTTATTCAGAACAAAAGTTAGAGGTCTTTTCGGAATACATCATCAAGATCACTAGGTAGCTCTTCTACCCATACATTTGTGTCTGCAGTTAAAATTGCTCTATGTGCTAGAGAGTGTGCTAATAAATTACCCTCTCTAAAAAACATGGTGAAAAGAACAAGTTTGCAACGTGGCACCTAATATACGAGCATCCTCAATCACATGCCCATACAACGTGAGACTTCTACCCGGGGCTTGTGCTTGCTCACTCCCAAGTGCAGGAGATCGTAACAATATAATTCTCGAAGTACCGAGGTCGAACCATAAGGAGCGGGTAAATTCAAAGACAATGTAATAAAAAAAACTTTTGGTGAAGATGAAGAATAATTTTTGTCTGGTAATTGTAAACAAGAATAACAATGATAACTTATTTAAATCAATAATGTAAATACTAGGGCAACGGGGTGTTTCCCTATATCGATATGAAATTCTTTGTGATCTAGGAAAATATCTATTTCATAATTGATTGTTCTTATACAATTAAAAACTTATGATTCGGTTGAACTGAGACAATTCAAGAATGCATGATAACCTCGATTAATAATGCGGTTGGAAAAGTTTTCAGAAAAACCCATTCACTTTAAAACCTGATTTCTATTTGAAACTATTAGAAATTTGTCTAAATAATAAGAAAAACATGATTGAACTTATTGAAAGTATGGAAGAGCTAATACATCAAAAGAAATCTAATTGAACAATCAAATATGTTATTGATAAAATCCTAGAAAGAATCACATTGGATATTCATACTGTATAAAAGAAACATAACCCCTAGCCCTAGCAAAGAGTTTAGGCTGCCATTAGAGAAAGGAAAATACAATTTTTTCTCTCCAAAATTCGTTCTCCATAGCCTCCCTTCAAAACCCTAATGTCTAAGTGTTCAAAGAAAATAAAACATTTACTATTTTAATTTCCGTCCAGGTTTATAGCGGTAACTTGTGAGTTAATTTCGGCCTTCAAAAATTGAGAATTTCGAAATACTCAAAACTGGAAAGTTGTAGATATTTAAGTCACGGTTCCAAACCATCTAGCCTTGTGTCAATTGGATTTTTTAAGAGAGAGATAGGCCCAAAATACTGATCAATGCTCAAATCAGATTTTTCCTTTTCAGATTCTGCCTCTTTGGTTTCTTTCCTTATTTGAAGCTTCCAATCATGGTAGACGATCCAAGCACTCCAGTTTCACCTCTTTAGACATTTAAGCATGGTCCTTTAGCTCCACTTTAATCCTAGTTTGGCCTCCATTCTCTCACAAATTCCTGTAAACTCATATTTCTCACATAATTTCCTGAAAGTAAAAAATTACACACAATGAATAGCATTTTATTCAAGAAATTATGTAAAGATAAATAATAGGGACTAATGCAAATCATGGCTTAATTATACAAATTAAGCATGATAATAAGGAGATAACACCCATATAAATATATAACAAGTATACATTTTAAGGCGTTATCAGCCTGTAAAGCTTGAACAACTCTTTTGTAATCACCCTCCACCATCACCCTTAGGAAACTCATCTTTGTAGCTAGCTGTATTGCCTATTTGGTTGCCAGAGCCTCTGCCATCTCCATGGACTGAGGCAACGCCACCTTTTGGCTGAGAGCAGCCAAAACATTCCCTCTACAGTCCCTAACTACCATGCCCAACCCAGCGAACCCCAGGTGATTGAATAGAGTAGTGTCGAAGTTGGCATTATACAGGTTTTCTGTCGGTGGAGACCAATGTACATGGGCAGGTCTGGGAGTCACCAATGGCTTCGGTTTATAGGCGTCAAAATAGAGATATATATATATATATATATATATAGATTACAAGAAATTTTAATTGTGACTAGACTAACCCTTAAAGAATATAGTGTAAATATAGTTAGCTATTTTCTTTAGGTCGTTACAAATGGTACCATAGGTCCACAGCAACTAACAAGGCCAAATCCAGCCACATTCTGGGGTGGGTCTTTTTTTTTACAAACTGCTTACAAGAATGTAAAAAAAAAAAAAATTATTTTAATGAGGAAAGTGAGACAAAAAGGTAGAGAGGAAAGAGAGATGGATGAGAAGAGAGAGAAATTGATTTTTTTTTTTTTATATTATTTGTTAGTATAGTTTATATTATTTTAATAAATTGTATGTAAAAATAGAAATTGGAATGTTGGGTAAATTATAAAATGAGATGATAAAATAGATAAAATAAGTTTTGAACATATAAAATAAACACCTTTTTGCATCCTCAGATGTTAGTGTTTTGATGAGGATGTTAAATGGAGAGATTGTGATGTTAAGTGGGCCCTTTAGTGATTTTTTTTTTTTTTGGTTGTTTTGTTTTGTTTTTGTTTTTGTTTGTTTTTTTTTGCCTTTCTTTCTTTCCTTCTTTCTTTCAATATACTTGACTAAAATACAAGGCTCGTCAATTTGGCTAAAAAGTTGTTCCGAAGATTATATTTTTCCAAAGAGTTGGGTGTTAATGCTCTAACATTTTTCGTTTTTCTTGTCATTTTGACATATTGCTGTCCTAAGCCAATTATTATAATTACTAATATAACTATTATTGATAATTAGATAATTACAACAAAAATGAGGATTTAAATTTTGAATGTTTCTGTTAGAAACGTCAAAAGGGGCTAGTTAAAGTATAAAACTCTTAACATCCCAACCCAATTAAATGGTGGATAATTTTGGCCAAATATTTAATTATCTATGAACTACATGTTGGATTGTAATAAATTTATACATATTTGTGGTTCTTTAATGGGGCACCTATAAGATGCGTTAATTATCACATTTTGTATTTCACCAATAATGATATAATATGGTATGTACTAGATTGTTTTTCATGTTAAACTTTAGTATATATATATATATATATATATTTTTTTTTTTTTTGAGAAAAGTTAAACTTTAGTATATAATTTCATAAGAAAAGTAAAAAGAATATATTACAAGTTATAATTAGTTGAATATAAAATAGAACACAAAATTTTGTATTAGCAGCATTTATATTGGCTCCAGAAGGACCAGAACCATCAGTCCTTAACAAGTCTTTGGACTTTGGGTGTATCATGTTTGTTTTATTTCTCTATTCTTCTTTTAAGCGTGTCTTTGACGATTGAAGCACAAAGAATAACTGGTACGAGTATTTCTTCAAGTCAAGCACCATGCATATGGATGAACCATTGCGGCCTCCACGGTTGCTTATGAGCATTCTAGATGTGTCAATGACAAAGTGGTATTGACTTGAATTTGGAAAATACAGATCGGTAAAGACTTGTACAGGTTACAAACCATAAAGAAAAATCGATACAACACAGAAGATTTTTAAGGTATTGTTATTGTAATACGCAACACACACACACATATATATAAAATTTATTTATTTATTTTTTTTTTCCATGGATGTTCATCAAACAATATGGTTCTCAAGTCTCAAACTGAACAAAAGCACTTCCTAATTAAGTTTCATTCTCCCCACCAGTATAAATTTCTTGGTTCCTCAGCAACCATAGTGAAACTGCATGTAGGGGGTTCATTTTTGGTTTCTTATGAGAAAGAAATTCTTGAGACACCCATCTCATTGTTGGTCGAGACTTTGGTTTGGAACGTAAGCATGCAAATGCAATTGTAGCAACAAGGAAAACATCTTGTGCAACTAGACGGTTTGGAGGTGGGAGACGTTGGTCTAAAATTCCATTTAGCATCACATTTTGAGGTGACGATGATGATAATGAAGTCAAGAGTTCACCTGGATGTCTTCCCATTAATATTTCTAGTGCCACCACACCAAAACTATAAACATCACATTTTTCAGTTACCACCATAGTATATGCCAATTCTGCATAGAAAGGAAGAAAATAAACAGTAAAAATGTATTACAAAATGTAATGCCTTTTGTTTTCCCCAAATTTATATTTTTAACTATTTCCATTGTACACTTTTTTTTTGGAAGAGATTAATCAACATATAAAAATAATGAAAGTGATTATTTGTTACCATGCATATATGGTTCGGCTCGTATAACAAATTAACAATAACGTAAGTTAAGTAGCTTGATTATAAAGAAAACTCACGGCTAACTTTTTTTTAAAATAATAGGTAATTAAGGTATATTTCGAAAAGAGTAATTCTCCTGGAGCAATATAACCATAAGTCCCAACAAGTAAAGTTTGATTAGAGGAATTAGGATCAAGAAGTCTAGCCGTGCCAAAATCAGCGACAAAAGCCTCTAACTCAGAGTTCAATAGAATATTGTTGCTACTTATATCTCGATGAACAATTACTTGGACACATTCATGATGCATGTAAGATAAGGCATGTGCTATACTTTTGATGACATTCATCCTTTTCATCCAATCCAATTCCACAGCATCAAAATCATTGCTTAGGACAAAAAACAAGCTTCCCATTTCCATGTACTCATAGACCAAAAACATGCATCTTTTATGCAAACAGTAGCCATATAGTTTAACAATATTTCTATGCCGAATTTCTGTTAACATTTTGACCTCATTTTTGAAACTCTTGTCAAAAGTTGGGTCCTCAGCTTCTAAGCGATGAAGTTTCTTTAAGGCAACCACTTTACCATTTGGCAATTGTGCTCTGTAAACACTACCATAACCGCCTGTTCCAATACAATATCTAATATCGAAGTTCTTTGTTGCTTCAATGATGTTTTCATATCTAATTTTTCCGTCATAATTCCATATCGAGAACAAGTCCCCATTCTTTGTTTCCCCTGATTGCTCAGATTTTGGTTTCCTAGTCCCACATCGAAAGAGGAAAAAACACCCAAGAATTAAAAAGCCAGGCAAAGAGGCAAGTGGAACTGAAAACTTTATTTGTTGGAAAATTGATCTATTATTGTTTGGTGAAGATGGAAGGGAAGGAGGGAAACCTTTGATATCACCGTATAAATCTTTGTTGCTGATGAATATGTAAGTTGTATGACCTAAGTAGCCGTTTGGGATTTGACCATGCAAAGAATTGTATGAAAAGTTTATTTCTTTTATGGAATTTGAAAAATCAGGAATGTTTCCAATAAGATAATTGTAGCTGAGATCTAAGATCTCTATACAATGTGAATCTCCTAGTTCAATTGGAATCTCTCCAGTGATATTGTTATTATTGAGGAACAAGTAACTCAAATTCTTCAAGTTGCCAATTTCTGGGGGAATGGAACCATTGATTTGGTTTGAAGAAAGAGATAAGAAGGCCAAATTGGTTAGATGACCTAGAGACGAAGGGATTGGACCAATGAGCTTATTTTGTTGTAGGTCCAAATTTAATAGATTCTTTAACAATCCAATTTCAGAAGGAATAGAACTGTTGATTTCATTAAAAGACAACTCCAGATTGGAAAGATTGGTTAAAAGGCCAAGAGTTGGAGGGATTGGTCCACTAAATCTGTTATTACTCAGACTTAAAACAAGAAGATTCTTTAAATTTCCCAATTCTTTAGAGATGGAACCACTTATTAGATTAGAAGAAATGTTTAAGGTCACTAATTGAGTGAGCTTTGCAAGTGAAAGAGGCAAGTCACCAATAAGATTATTATGGGATAGATCAAGGTAGGTGAGTTTCGAAAGGGTGCCTATCTCTAATGGAATCCTCCCCGAGAGCTGAGTGTATGAAAGATTAAGACTGAATAAATTTGGAAAGGAAGAGAAGTTGAATTTACTTATCTTATATCCCAGTCGAAACCATGCCAAGTCAATCTTGGCGACGCTTCCGCCGTCATTGCATATGATTCCATCCCACCGGCAAAGACTTGAGGTATCGTTGGAATATTCACTCCACCATCCACTCTCCAGTATAGCCTTTGCTTCTAGTTCTAGCGCTGATGATTTAGATGCGGCTACAAAGGACATAGTTGTGGCATGCATGAAGATACAAAGAACCCATAATGCTACTATCCGAATGGAAATGGGGACAGAGGGAGCCATGTTAAAAAAAAAAAACTGTGTCTGATTATATTGATGAGTTCAATGAACAAATGGTTGATTGTTATATATATATATATATATATATATTCAGGACTCAAAAGAGTCAACACCCCTTAATAATTGAAACGCGGAATTGATCAGACCCAAGACTTTGAAAGTCACATGAATGTATCGCAAGATTCTCCCGCAATCATCGTTGAAATTTCTCTTCGAAAGTTCCTCCTAATGCAATTTGAAGTCAATATTTCCGCAATTCATTGTCGTTGGTTGTATTTTTTTATTTTTTTGAGAAGACCGCTGCTGTTAGTTGACGGTCCAGATTTATCGGGATGACTTATTGAGAAAGGTGCAGTTTGGTGGATTGAGGTAAGGCACGTGATGCAATCTCAATTATTGATTAAAAAAACTTTTAAAAAGTAAAAAGTAAAAGTTTAAAAAGTGAAATGTGAGATAATTTGGTGAGAGAGAGAGAGAGAGGAGGTATTGCATGAGATCTTAATCCCAGTTTGGCTTCCGACTCATTGCAAAGAAGCTGACTACTGCTGTCATGGTCCATATTGTTGTGCATATATAAGGTCAGAGGCGGAGCCAGGGGGGGTCGAGGGGGGGCCACTGCCCCCCCTAGCCCACCCCAAATTTTTTTTTTTTTTTTTGATACTATCATTTTTATTTTCAGTTTTGAATGTGAGAACAGTTGTTGGTTTTTTTTTTTTTTTTTTTTTTTAATTGACTCGTTTTGGTTGCTGATGAAGTTGTGAAAAATGAAATATATGTATATATATTTTATACTTGTTTTCCTAATCATTAATGGAACAAAATCACCTTAGCTACTTAACATATTTGTTGTTTCTATTTTTTTTCTTTTTACATACATAAGATATATGTGCATAAAATGCATATATCTTATACAAGTTTTGCCCCCCCTCAACTCAAATTCTAGCTCCGCCACTGTATAAGGTCCACCAATCCGCAAACCCACATGGTTAAGTCTTATCGTTCCAAGTCTAATACATATTGAACGAAGAGCTCACAAGTCACAACTAAGGAACCTTAATTATGTATTTTTATTTATTTTTTAATGAGTTATAAAAATTTTATTATATAGAACTATGGCTTTCTATAGATTAAGACATATCAGGTTTGGGCTCAACCCTCAATCAACTGGACTTGATCAAGTGGTGTAAAAATAAACTGGCCATTGGCCGTTGCTAACCAGGGGTCCAATCAATTTCGGCTCAGGTGACTGACGATCAATTTTGGATGAAAATTGAGGAAGCAATGGCAGTGAGCTTGTCGCTAGATGTCAATGAAATTTCAATGGATCTCAAAGAGATCTAGACGAATTTGATGCTGAGAGAGATATATGAGGATGAAGGTTTGGGTGATGGCAGTTTCTAGCGATTGTGGATTTGGTCGGTTCTATTTTCATCGTGTTTCAAAACCTAAAACCGCCTTTCGACTCGCACCCCTTTGATTTGATGTTAGAGACCTGCCATCGACCGCTAGCTACTCGGATCGAATCAATTTTGGTTCGGGTGGTGTAGGGTTAGGTGGTTTTGTTGAGTTGTTGGTTAGTTTGGACAGCCCTACATAGAACTTAACAAAATGACGTGTCATCATTTAAAGTGAGACAATGATTGTCCAAAAATTAAAGATGGACATAATAATGGAAATAGACATAAGTTCCAAAATGAAATGTTTTCATAAGTTTGACACTTTAATTGACAAAATTAAAAATTAAAAATGTAATTTGAAACATGATATAAAATTTGAGATTTTATATAATTTCCTCAAAGAATTAAAAGATCCATTGGTTTTTGTCCCAATAACTTCTTTTAAAAAGCTTTTTCATATGTTTTATCAAGGAAAAAATCGTTTTTTATATTTTATATTTTTTATAGCATTTTTATGCCAAAAAAGTTGAAAAAGGCTCAAACTAGATTATTATCAATGTGGAGGTAGTATGTGTGGAACCCATACATTGTGAGAAAGATATTCCATGCATTTGATATGGAATATCCATTTTTATACGAGTGAGTAAGTTCTTATAGCGTGAGGTACGTAGTATGTGCACGACCCATACACTGTGAGAAAGATATTCCATGCATCTGATATGTAAAATCCATTTTCATGAGTGAGTCCATTTTTATAGTATCTTCTCTTCTTGTTTTATTAGTATAGAGTATAAAGACCTAATGGATTTCAAAAGGAAAAAACTAAAATACAAAACTCATCATTTATGCTTTATTAGAATTTATTTTAGTTATCTAACTTTGCTTTCGTTTATTTTAGTGCTCTAAATTTCAAGTTTATTCAATTAATAAGGCATCTCCATCAACTTTTGTTAAATGTTGCGGTTAATTGTCCAAATTCTTCATGTAGCCTATTTCTAGAGGAATAGAACCATTGATTCGGTTTGAAGAAAGAGAGGCCAAATTGGTTAGATGACCTAGAGACGAAGGCATTGGACTGGTGAGCTTGTTTTGTTGTGCGTCCAGATTGGAAAGATTGGTTTAAAATACAAGAGCTAAAAGGATCGATCCACTGAATTTGTTCTTACTTAGACTTAAATCAAGACGATTTTTTAAATTCCACAATTCTTTGGGGATGGAACCACTGATTAGATTAAAAGAAATGTTAAAGGTCACTAATTGAGTGAGGTTTGCAAGTGAATTACGGGATAGATCAAGGTAGGTGAATTTAAAAAAGGTGCTTATCTCAAATGGGATCCTCCCCGAGTGCTGAGTGTATCAGTGTATGGAAAATTAAGACTGACTAAATTTGGAAAGGAAGAGAAGTTGAATTTACTTGTCTTATTTCCTAGATGGAACCATGCCAAGTCATTACATATGATTCCATCCCATTTGCAACGACTTGATGTATCGTTGGAATATTCACTCAACCACCCACTCTCCAGTATAAGCCTTCTATTCCAGTTCTAGTGCTTAGTTGAACCCATAATGCTACTCTCAGAATGAAAATGAAGAGATCGAGGGAGCCATGTTATAAAGTGTATAATTGATGAGTGCAAGCAAGAACAAATGGTTGATAGTTATATTCATCAATCCATGGTTGTTGAGTGTTCCACTTTTTCTTTTCCTCACCGCAAGACTTCCTCGAAATCTTAGTTGAAATTTTTCTTCGAATCTTACTGGTAAATGGTAATGCAATTGAAGTCAACATTTCCAGTCTACTATCGTTGTTTGAGTACTGTTAGCTCCAGCTCGGTCTAAAAGATTTGCTGTGAAGCGTGTATTTAGGATTTAAGACTCATTGCGAAGATTCTAACTAGTGCAATAAGCGAATCAGTATTGAGGCTCTTATGTTTTGGAATCTCCCCAATTTGGAGAGAAAAAGCGGGAGAAGAGGGGTTAGGAAATTATTGATTTACTGTCTCCTTTTACTTGTGTTTAACATTTTTTTTTGGTTCTTATTAATTTTTAGGACAAAATTGGCAAATGCCCTTTTCGGACAAAAAAAAAAAAAAAAAAACAGCATTTTGCCCCATTTCTTAAACTAAGTAGGGAAATGCCCTTCTTTTGAAACTCGATTTTCTCAAAATTGAGTTTAAACAAAAAAAATTTCTGGAGCCCTATAGTGGCGTTTTTAAAGAGCCTATAGTGACGTTTTAAAGACCTATAGTGGCGTTTTGAAACTCGAGCTCCATGAACTTGAGTTACATGCAATATATATATATATATATATATATATTTTTTACCTATAACTCTTGTTCATGGTGCTCGAGTTTCAAAACGCCACTATAGGTCCTTAAAACGTCACTATAGGCTTCTTAAAAATGCCACTATAGGGCTTAACTTGATTTTGAGAAAATTGAGTTTCAAAAGAAAAGAATTTCCCTAATTAGTTTGGGAAATGGGGCATAATACTGCTTTTTTTGCCCGAAAAGGGCATTTGCCAATTTCGTCCTTAATTTTTAATATTTAGGGTTTATTTTTAGTAGATTTTTTCTTTCTTGTAATAAGAACATGAGAGTAAATTTATTCAAATTACATTTTTTATCATCTCTTTTTATTTTATTTTATTTTTTTTTAACCAGATAAAAACGTTTTCAATATATTCATTTTCCATCTACAACCAAACATACATTAGAGAAAAGTAAATATCTTATCATACCCCCACTTTTCTATCCCCAAAGCCAAACAATGCCTTATCATTCCAACAATCAATTACTCTATGTTAATCCTTCTCTATTCTCTTATTCAACGTGTCTGTGGCGGTAGAAAATTAAACACAAGGAATAACTGGTACACGTATTTCTTCAAGTCAAGCACCAAGCATATGGATGAGTCTTTGGCGACCTCCACGATTGCTTATGAGGATTCTAGATGTGCATTAGTCTAATTATACTTCAATTTGCAAAATACAAATCGATAAAGAATTAAATTTCATGTTGCAAAACTGGTTACAAATTAATCATAAAGAAAAATAGATACTATGAAGCACGGGTGCGTTTCGGGACTCGAGTGCGGGTGCGGGACTCGGCAATTTTTGAAAAAGTAGGGTGCGGGTGCAACGAGACTCGGCGATTAAAAAATTATTAAAAATTTTTTTATTTATATTTTCTATATATTTTTACTATTAAAATATTCTTAAAAAACACATTAATATACCTTGATTCACAAAACAAAGAAAGAAAAAGGCAAGAAACACATCTGAGGTTAGAATTTCGGCTGCTTCGGCGAGTTTCAAGGCCGATTTTGGCCTGTTTCGGCCGTATCGGTCGTCGGCCGATACGACTCGATATGGCCGATACAACCTGATTCCAACCGAATCAGCCCGGTTCGATGCGAATCGAAGCCAATTCGGTGCAAATCAAGCCACGTCGGCGCGAATCTGAGAAAAAAAAAAAAAAAAAAAAAAAACTCAGATGCGGCACGACGTGCGGACAACCGCGTCGGATGCCGTGTCCCGCGTCGGACTCGGGTGCGGCACCCTCCCAGCCGCGTCCGTGGTTTCTAGAATAGATACAACACATAAGATTTTTTTTTAGTTATTGCCATTGTAATACACAACGTACTTTTTTTTTTTTTTTTTTCCATAGAAGTTCATCAAACAATATGGTTGTCAACTGAACAACAAGCACTTCCTCGTTGAGTTTCATTCTCTCCAACCATATAAGTTTCTTAATTCTTTAGTAATTAACCATAGTGAAACTGAATGTAAGGGGTTCAGTTTTGGTTTCTTATGAGAGAGAAATTCTTGGGACACCCATTTCATTGTTGGTGGAGATTGGTTTAGCATGTTAGAATGCAAATGCAATTGTAGCAACTAAGGGTGTGTGCAGGTCAGATTGGGCGAGTTAAAGCCAATATTTCTATCCAATATGCCACTAGTGGGTCTGCCATCGACCCACCAAAGTCTAAATTTTGTGGATTGGTTACAAATTTTGACGGTTTTAACTCGGTAGGTTAGGCAAGTTGGGCGGGTTGACATTATTCTTTTGATAAACTATAAAGTGTATATACTTACATATAAGGATAACCAACATCGGCACCTAAAACTAACCGAAATTATAAGAACCACTAAGAGTATTACACGTGCACAATAGTATAACTAACTATATTATTATAAACTAAATGACCTTTAGCTTTTCAATCTAAAGTTACATGTCGTTTTGTATTTGTTTGCATCTTTAGTGGATTGTTTTGAGTTTGTAAGTATAGCTGGCTTTACATGTAATGTAATACCATAAAATTTTTTATAATATATAAAATGGATCAAAAGACAAAAATATTTTGTAGATTAATTTACAAGAATATATGAGACCCAAATCAAAAAGACAAACAACATACTCAATAAAAGTACAGATGCAAACATTAAACAATAAAAGACAAAAAAAACAATTACCTTTGTGGTTGTCTAGGAGAGTATGCAACTGAAGGAAGGTGAAGAATTGAGGGGATTAAATAGAAAAGGCTTCAATATTGGCTGACGGTGAAGGCTAAATACAGAATGTATGTAATACATGGTTGAAGTGAGTTTAGGGTTTCAATGTTGACTTTTTATATTTTGTTTAAGGAATTGATTACTGATTAACTGTAAAAATTGATTAGGTAAATTGATTAACTTTAAATACAAAATATATGGTTAAAATTTTTGAACAAATGTATATTTTTCTATTTATATATGATTAAGTGGGTAGTTTAGGTTGTAGCGGGTTGGCAATGTTTCAATCTATTACCCAACCCAATCTGTTATTTTGGGAGTCTAACCCAAGGTGGTCGATATCGTACCGTATCGACTAGTATGACTGGTATTTATCGTTCCGGTACGTGCACGGGTACCGAAATGCAACTATTTCATACCAATTTAAATACTGGCCGATACAGAGAAAAAAGCCCCTTTTTTTTTTTTTTTTTTTAGTTTTGTAATTTTTGAAATTTTGTAATGGCAGAATGGTAACTTATTTGTATTAATTTAATTGTATTATTTGTTTTCTTAGTATGCAATGAAAAATTAAGCTTTCTGTTTTTTGTATTATGTTTTTTTTTTTTTTTTTTTTGGTTGATGCTAAAGACTAAAACCATGAATAATTTGTTTTGAATTGAGGTACCCTTTTATGGTAAATTTTTATTTTTATTATTGTGAGAAACCACGCCCATGGCCCTTTTTTTTGGGTGTTGGGCCAAATCCATGTGAATGGGTGGAGTCGTGTTATTACCTTTCAAAATAGAGGTTCGGATGATTATATTTTCCCCTTTAGATTAATGGTTTTATAATGGAGTCGCTACTTATTTAATCATTGGAATAAATAAGAAAACCAAAATTGAAAAATTCCTCATTTTATTGATTTGCAAATGAATTTACATTGATCATAAGAAATTACATGGCTTTGGTCCTAGATAAAATCTAAGATAAAGTACATGACTTTGTTTCCTAGTTACAATTTAGAAATTGAAAATTACAAGGATAAGCATTGATCTATCAACCTTTGATCTAAGCTCGGAAGTTGTATTACAAAGTGGGAAGGTGTTAGACACCCATCTTTTCCAGTGAAACCGGTCTTCTAGATTATGGTGGCCAACATTCATATCATATCATCTAATATGTCAATCAATTTGCATGTTGAATTTAATGTGTGTGCATGTGATAAACCCTAATTCAATTTATTAAACATTGCATTTGGATTGAAAAATAAATTCTAGTGAATGTGTCTGGATGGTGATATCCTAGATTCAAGGATTTGAGAGAATTACGAAACAAATATTTTTTTTCATATTTTTGATATGGATTTAAGATCAAAGCTAGCGTTACACATGAACATGTGATGAAAAACCAAGAACATGTGAAGAACACATAAGAACATTTAAGAACATTCAGACATGTTCAAGGAATTTAAATAAACATTAGCATGCTCTAATCTTAAATTAACATTATAGCAACATGAAAAACGAGTTAAGAATAGAGATTATACTTGCATGCAAGATCCACACGATGTAGGAGGAGGCTCTTGGTGGAAGTCCTAAGGGTGGAGTAGAAAAGAAGAACTAGGGAAGGGAGAGTAAGTCTCACTCAATATCTTGAGTTTCAGGAAGACCAAGATATGACAAGACTACTCAACTTTACTAGAACTTAAGAGAGGAGAAGAGAGGGTGTTTCTGTGTGTTTTGGAATGGAGGAGAGAGGGGGTTTATATAGTAGTGGTGGAGAAAATATGAATGGAAGGTCATTTCATAAGGGTTGACAAAGGATCAAAAAGAATCATGAACCTAGACCTTATTTTAGACTTTGGGGAAATCTGGTGCATTAAATGTAGAGATTGGTGGGAGTGAGGAGTAAGCAAAATTCAGTTTTCCTATTAGAGATGGCAATAACAACTGGACTCGTGGGTACCTGGCTCAATCTCTCACCTTGCCCTCACTGACTCACACTCTCATCTCATCCGCCCCTCACGGTCTCACTTAGTCATCCTCACCCTCACTCTCATTCACTCACCGACCCACCCTCACCCTCGTGGAGGAGCACAAATCTCATGGGGGTTGCTGTTTGTCACGGAAGAGCACGAGATTGTTAGATCGAAGCATGGGATTGTTAAATTGGAGAGAGATGTACGTGTTGTTAGATCGGAGCACAGGATTGTTAGATTAGAGAGAGATGTGATGATCGGAGGAGCTCTTGGTCGTGTTGAGGTTAGGTGAAGCCTAGGGGTGGGATTGATGGCTGAAACCTTCGCCAATGGAGCTTTAGTGGTCTGAGTTCTTTTTTTAGGTTCATTTTTTTTTTAGGTTCATTTCCTCTCTCAATAGTTTTTGTTTTTGGGTATTTATTTGAGGATTCAAATGATTCAATATGTATAGGATGTAATGCATGTGTATATTTTGTGTTGGTTTAGTTAACTATAGTGCCAGAGATAACTTCCAAGAATGTGAATTGGAGTTGATGTTTGTGTTAATGTAAAAATGGGTCCATAAATGGAGTTTTGTTTCTTCTATTTTTTGGGTTTATTTATTATTTATTTTTTGTCTAAGAATCTCATTTTAGCAAGACTGATAACACAATGTTGATTGATTTGTGTTGCTGTTTTTTTTTTTTTTTTTTTTTTTTTTTTAAAAAATAAGATTGGGTCAGATTGGGCCATGGATTAGGCCTAGAACTGAAGTGGCTGGACGGGGCTCGCGGATAACCGATGGGGTGGGTTTGGGGCTAAAAAAAGACCCGTTTATTAAACAGGTCGGGTCCGGGTATAAAAAAACCAACCCTAAACCCGACCCGTTGCCATTCCTATTTCCTATAGCTACTGTAACAGCCTATAGAGCCAAATTCAAAAAAAAAAAAAAATCATATCTTACTCAATTCTGATAAAAATTATCTCCTTCTTGTGCTCAAATTGAAGCCTCGAATGTCTAATTTCTGGGAAAATTAATCTTATTCACAGATTCAAAATATTTTGAGAGATATTAATGAAATGGTGAGCAGATGACATTTGTTAGAAAATAATTTCAGCACAATTAACATTAATAGGTCTCAAATTAGTTTCCAATTAACATTAATAAGCTCCTGTGCGTACCCAAATTCTACTATATGGACCGGGCTTAGAATTGGGCTCACAATCTACTTGTATAGTGGGCCTAGTATTTCCTACTATGGGCAGATCCACCTCAAATCACTCTATAGCTTCCCTTTATCCCAGTGAACACCCTCACTCTCCTCTCTGTGTTATTCACTCCCAGGTGTCGCTTGTTTGCTCTCTCTCTCTCTCTCTCTCTCTTACTTTCTTCTTTTTCTCTCCAGAAATGCTAACCCCCCATTTCTCATTCTCTTCTTTTTTTTATAGCTTCATGTTGGTGGAGGCGTCATGATTATTCCCTAAGCTCACTTGTGTGGGTGGGGTCCAATCTAATTATTCCTGATGAAAATACGCTCTGATCAAAACGGTGATAATGGCATTGGAACTAACTCCAGCCTCCAAGAGACTGCCTAGTAGTGATGTCCCCTAAGGCAATACCGGGCTGCCGAGAACTTGGGTATCCCCGAGCAATTGCACTCCCGACCAAGTTAGAGTTGATCGGCAAGGGCTTGCTTTTGACATGTTCAAAACATGATGGACTCATTATGGTTTTTGGGCTCAGATTGGGCCTCAAAGTGTGTTCAAATTAGGGTCATAGGTCCAACGAGGACAGGGTCATATATTGTACTACAAGGCCAAGGCCCAAGGCCTAATGGGCCTGGGGCCCTGCCTCGTACAGCTCCAATCACTCCCATTTCAGACTTAATTTGGTCCAAATTTACCCTAGTTAAAAAGATAATTGCACAAATTACTTATTGAATAATTAATGTTTGACTATCTAATTGATTAAGTCTGTGCAACCTTACCGTAAAATGTAGTCATAGCCAATCAAATGATGAAATGTCATTAATCATTGATTATAATTATAACAAATTGGAATTAATTGTTCATAATCACATATTGTCGGACTCAATTCGTGATAGTGCATTCTGGCTATTAAAACTTGATTTGATGATAACTTTCAATTTGATGGTCCGATTAGATTGATTTGATCATTACAAAATCAAGGTCATTTTGATGAAATGAAATCAAGGATCTAATGGCCATAATTAAGATGCCTATTTCCAATGTGAAATTATCCTTGTACCCTTCATGTAAGGTTAAATGCGAGTTGAAAAATGGGGTGTCAACAATTATATATATAAATATAAAAAATAGTAATAAACCCGAAATGGTACACTAGTATTGACCAGTACCAAAGTATATTGTTCCGTTGGCTAAATCAATACAGCCTCCGGTACGAGATTGACTCCCTTGGTCTAACTGGCCAACCCAAACCGCCTAACTTAATGATCTGCATAGGGCACGTGAGTCGAGCGGGTTGGCAGGTCAAGCAAATATTCTGCACACCCTTAGTAGCAATGAAGATAACATCTTGAGCAACCAGGCGGGTTGGAGATGGGAGACGTTGGTCTAAAATTTCATTTAACATCATATTTTGAGGTGATGATGATGATAATGAAGTTAAGAGTTCACTAGGATGTCTTCCCATTAATATTTCTAGTGCCACCACACCAAAGCTATAAACATCACATTTTCAGTCACCACCATAGCATATGCTAGCTCTGCATATAAAAAGTACTTAAAATGTAATGCATTTCGTTTTTCCTTAATGATCATCACAACTTTTTCTTTTTGTATACTTTTTTTTTCAATTTTATTTTTATGAAGAGGTTGGTCAGTATATAAAAGTTCCATTGTGAAAATGATTATTTTCTACCATGCATATATATGGTTTCGGTTCATATAACAAACAATAAAGCTGAGTAGCATGATTATCAAGAGAACCCTACATAGCTAGCCTTTTAAAATAATAAGTGGAAAATAAGTTATAGTTCAAAAAGAAAAACTCACCTAGAGCAATATAACCATAAGTCCCAGCAAGTAAAGTTTGACTAGAGAAATTAGGACCAAAGTTTAATTGTGCCAAAATTAGATACAAAAGCCTCCAACTCAGAATTCAATAGAATATTGCTGCTACTTATATCTCGATGAACAATCACTTGGACACATTCATGATGTATATAAGATAAGGCATGTGCTATACTTTTGATGACATTCATCCTCTTCATCCAATCCAATTCCACAACCTCAACATCATTACTTAGGATAGAAAACAAGCTTCCCATTTCCATGTACTCATACACCAAAAACATGCATATTTTATGCAAACAGTAACCATGAAGTTTAATAATATTCCTATGCCTAACTGTTAACATTTTAATCTTGTTTTTGAAACTCCTATCAAAAGTTGAGTCTTCAGCTTCCAAGTGATGAAGTTTTTTTTACGCAACTACTTTACTACTAGGCAATTGTGCTTTGTAAACACTACCATAACCACCTGTTCCAATCCAATATCTAATGTCAAAATCCTTTATTGCTTCAATGCTGTCTTCATATGCAATTTTGTCATCATAATCCCATATTGAGAACAAGTCCCTGCTTTTTGTTCCTCTTAACTGGGATTGTGTTTTCCTAACTTGGTGTCGAGAGTGAAAAATATACCTAAGAAGTAAAAGCACAAAAAGAAGGCTAAATGGAACCAAAATTTTTACTTGGTGCATTGTTTTAGAAGATGGAGGGCAAGGAGCAAAGCCTTTGATGTCACCACATAAATTCTTGTTGCCAATAAATCGATCAAATCCATCATATTGAAAAATATCTGGAATTGTATAAAATATATATATATTGTAAGGTTGAATTTAATCAACCATGTGTTGGCTTTATTCCGTGACAAATTTGCTTGTAATACAACACTTAGAAACCTTGTATTTAGGTGGGAATCATGTAAGGGTAGTGTGTGAGAGAGTGTGAAGAAATGCTCAAGACAGTGCAGTGAAGAAGAGACTTGCGGCTAGGACTCACGGGTGGCTCGTGGCTTGCAAGCCGCCAAAAGTTGCTCACGCACAGAGCATGCAGGGGAGCTGAACAGTCATGCCACCTGGAGCACTACAGGACAAAAATCCAGACTGGCCATTAAGTTAGCTCGCGGCTTGAACTCGCAACTCAATCAAGTCGCGAGGTCAAGTCGCCAGCCAGCCCTATTTTGGAATAACTGACTCTTTGCATTCCATTCTCACACCAGTATAAATACCCTCCATTCCCACAAAATATGTGTGGCTATTCAGAAAGAAAAACCCTAAGAGAGGTTTCTTCAAAACACCCACCCAATTAGAGAGAGCTACTCATTCTTAGAGAGAAATCTTTGTAGTCTCTTCTCATTCCCTCTCTCATTGTCATACCTATTGAAAGGAGATTTCTATCCAAACACTACCCATACCCATTTAGAGTATTGAGTGTTTTTGTAGTTTTGGGAAGTATTGGAAGATGCCAAGGATGGCGGATGCTATGGTCAAGTAGCAGAATCCAGTAAGCTAGAAAAGAAAAAGGTTCGGCGCAACCTCGTTGGAGCAAGAAGCTTGGAGGGCTTAGGTACATCGGGTAGATTAGGCTTGGAGGGTCTATTGCTGTTCATGTATCCCAACTACATTTTCTAGTGGATTATTGACCGCTTGGAGGGCGGCAGAGAGGTTTTACGTCGAGGGCTTCGGTTTCCTCTTCGATAACACATCGCGTGTTGTCTTTGTGTTTGCATCTTCCTTCCCTTTTACCTTTGCCTTTTATTATCTGCTGTGAGTTGAGATTTTAATTTGGCTTAGTTAGTTTTTCCAATTCCATATTATAGCTTATGTTAATTTTCCGCACACTAGTTGTTAGACATAATGGTTGAATTAGTTAAGTTGTAATTTGGGGGTCTAAACGTTTAAGGGTGTTTATACACATATTTGAACTTTCAATTGGTATCAGAGTGGGTATACTTATGGTTTAAATACCTAAGTGTGATCCTTGACCCCTTGTGTTTATTTGCCATGGATTGTGCTTTGTATGCCTCTTTGCATGATTTGGTTGGTGATGAATGTATGTCACGTGTTTGTGAAAATGCCTCTATGAGTGTTAATCCTCATAAGTGTGATGACATGTTATTTGAATCTATGGGTGTTGTTGACAAACTCTTGAAGAAAAATGCTAAAAAGTTTCAAAAGAATTTGAGCAAGTTATTTTGTGAAAAGGATGATTTGATTGCTAAGTTTAATGAATCCAATGAATTGGTTGAGAAATATAAAAAACTTGCTGAAATTTCTCTTGAAAAGCTGAAAGAGTTTGAATGTTTGAATGTGGACTTGGATGCTAAACTTGTTTTGTCTAACAAACTTGTTGATGAGTTAAAATGTGAAAATGAATCTCTTAAGATGCATGCCAAGTGTTTGATTGCTGAACCTACTGCTAAAAGGGATGATAATATTTGTTGCAATCATGTTATGGTACCCGATTTTGTGTCTAGTGTGTGTTCTACCTTAAAGGACAAATCGGTGTACATTCCTCCACATAAAAGAAATCAAAAGGTGGAGAGAAAGGCTGTTAAGTCAAAGCCTCTGTTTAGGTCTCGACCTAAGGCTTTGGATGGATCTAAGTTTGTTCCAACTTGCCACCATTGTGGTGTGATTGGTCACATAAGACCCCAATGCCTCAAGTTAAAAAGAGAACAAACCTTTGTTGTTAGATCCCTTCCCAAAAAACCTAATGGACCTAAACACATTGTTTGTCACCATTGTGGTGCTTTTGGTCATCTAAGACCTCATTGCTCTAAGTTTCAAGCTTTTAAAAGAATCAAAAGAAAAGAGAAACTTGAGCTTTTTGAAAGTTGTGCTTTGAAAGCTAAACCGGATTGGATGGAAAATGGTAAGTTGTTGAAGAAAGTGGTTAATGCTCTTACCTCCTTGTCTATGTGCATCTCCGGTTCTCATTCTTCCAACCCTCGTCTCACTTCCCATGAGACACTCATTTCAAACAATCATTCCGTTTGGATGAGGAAGGGTTCCTATGGTTGAGCTTTTGCTCTTTTGGTCCTTGATCTAATTCTTTCGATCTTTGTAGGACCCTTCATGCATTAAATGTCATATTTTCATGCATTTTGTGCATCTTGCATTTATTTGTATGCATTATTTTGTTTTTGATCTTTCTTTTATGTTTCAGCTTTGTGTGAGTAAAAAATCCAAAACCACATAAAAAGTGAAAATTTTAAAAAGTTTGATCGTATATATTTGAGCACATATCACATGTGAGTTTGGCCTTGTACCTTTGTACAAATGGCTTTGTGCATTTACGAGCTTAGCTTGTTATTTTTGCACTTATATCTTTGTGGGAAAAATCTTGACATCTTTGTGTAATTGTTGTAAATCGATCTTCAAGCTTGTCATGAATGATTAGTCAATAGTCATGTTGGTTCTGATACATGCGTAGACTTGTGCTTATATCTCTTCCCACTCTTTTATTTATTTTTTACTTAAAGAGCTCAATAAATGTAAATCTCAAAATGAAAAGAGATAATGAGTTGCAAAAGCCGTCACACATACTAGTATTCGACTAGGAAAAAGGGAAAGCGATTTATATGAAAATGTATGATGCCCAAAAAGCCAAAGGCTTGTTCATCAAATTCAAATGTCAAAAATTTCATGCATCAATCTCAAAAATGAGATGTATTGCTCAAAATGAGTTGTATTGATTCAAAATGATCAAATGATATGAATTGTAAGAAGCCAAATGAAAAGCTTCAATCTTATGTAATCATTTTCTTGTGGGAGGTCATATATGTTCACTTCTATAATTGAGATAGACCACTTGACTTAGTACTAGTTGTATATGACTTGATTGAATTGATCATTGAAGCTTCACTCTATACTAAGGACTATTCCACATTTGATATACACACACAACACACATGCCTAATGTTCAATGAATGTCTTATTCATTTGTTAGATTGTACTTGTCTAAATGTGATGTGTGTGTGCTCAATCTTATATGGATTAATCTAAAAAGATTTTTGATCATTTTATATGTTTTTGGAAGTGATTTTTATCACTCTTTGTGTTCATGTTTAGTGTTTACTTTGTTTCTCATTGTTTAAACATGTTCTGTTTTGAAAAACAGGTGTCAGAGTTTTTCGCGGCTCAGCTGGTGACTCGCCAGTTGTGAAACCCCAGTCGCGAGTTCATCCAGAAGCTTTTGGCGACTCACTCGCAGCTTTCTCGCAACTCACTCGCGACTCGCGAAAATTTTTGCGACTGAACCTCGCGACTCGCCCAGTCGCGAAACGCCCAGAATTGGCTTTTTAAAGGTTTTTTTTTTTTTTTTTTTTGTGGGAAACTTGTTTTAAATCTCTCCCATCCTATCTAAAACCCCTCTTTCAATATTTTTACATTAAAACCCAACCAATTTAAATGATTTTTCATTCCATTAACATTTCTAAGGTATTTATAAACTCTTTTCATTAATTTTGATCCTTGGATTATGTTTTGGAGAGTTTTATGCTCTTGGTTGGGATTTTTATCATAGAGGTTGGGAAAACTTATTTTTTGTCAAATTTCTTCATGGGATTGGTTTCTTTTGCTGATTTGCATTGGATGTTGGCCCCTTGTGGTAGAAAGAACATGTATTAAGGGTGGATTTCATGATGTTCATGCATTGTTTCACATTATTGTTCATAGTGTGCATGCTAGGTGTTTGATAAAATGCCTCTTAGACATTTTCTCGCTTGTTTGGACTCCGATGAGTACCAAACTTTGGGGTTTCTCATGTTTCCTTATTAGGAACATGTTTAGTTCATTGGTTGTGTATTTAACACACCTTACCCCACATGTGCATTTTTCATGCATTGGTCATGCATTGCACATAGCCACCTCTTGCACACACCTTTGCTACCCTTGTCATGCATTGGTCTAGACCTTGCCTCTTCATCCTAGCATGTCATGTCTACCTTATGCTCTGTAGCATTTTACTTTGTTTTTTATTTGAGCTTCATTTTCTCATTCATCTCACATCCCTCATGCATCATTATCATTGTTTGTTCCTTCATCTCTTGCCCTCGTTTTTCCTTGACTCTTTGTCTATTCCTGATAAAAAGGGGGAGAGTATACTCTAGAGAGTATACCGGAGTGTTTTGTCATTTCTATATGACTCTTGTGCACATCCTTAGAGGGAGAAATTCTATTTCTCATGCACATTTGTAGGAGGAGAGTTATTCCATAGGGGAGATGCATATACCAAGGGGGAGAAGACATTGAGATCATAAGAAAACTTTGTTCTGTTTGTTTTCTTGTTGGCTTTATGGTGCTTTGAGTTATGCTTTGTGGTTCTCATCGCATCATGTTTTTGTTTTGGACATGCATATATCCCTATGTTATTGTGCTCCATTGAATGCATGTTCGGATGATCATTTGCTTTACTATGTGATCATTGTAGTCATTTCTATATGACTATTTTGGTGTATGATCAAGTTGCTCACATGTTTCACATCATGTTTACTTAATCGCAATTTACTTGTTACATTATACTTGTCATTTTATTACTTGCTTTACCTTGAGGGTCTAATGTGTTTTGTGCAAGTGTTTCAGGTTACAAGTATATATGTTCCAAGTGCATCGCAACCTCTCATCACTTTGAAGGGGAGAAACTTTAAACACTTTTAGTTTATATTGTTTAAGTTTATATTCTATATTTTGTGGTTTGTACCCATGTTGCTTATGTAAGCTTTTAGGGTTATGTTTTTATGCATATTTGTAGGTTTTATGGTTTGTACCATGCTTTATGCAGCCTTTTATACTTTATTCAAATTAGTACTTCTATCTAAATGTCTTGCATTTTCTTTTAAGTACTGTCACTTTTGTGCCCTTGTAGGATTGTTCCTAGATGCATATACTTAGTGTATTATGCATTGGTTGAGTGTCGGGCATACAAATAACTTGCATTGTTCTTGTTAGCTTGTATGTTCAAGTGTTCATTCCAAGTGTGAATGAGCATTGTGATCACTACCTTGTAGTGATTGCTTTTTTTGATTAAGCCATGGTTTGTTTCTTAACTCCATTTTTGCTTGATCACATATTGCCTGCTTCATATGCATTTCATGTGTTTCTACATACAATGATCATGGTGTATTGTTGTGTTTCAGGAGATTCATGTTCATATGATTTAAGAGCTTCACAGCTTCTAGATTTAGGTGTGAGTGAGTTTTGCCATTATTCCCAAACTCACGTTTACGTCTAAAGTCTGTTTTAGGGTGTTTTGTCACGAATAGCCAAAGGGGGAGATTGTAAGGTTGAATTTAATCAACCATGTGTTGGCTCTATTCCGTGAGAAATTTGCTTATAATACAGCACTTAGAAATCTTGTATTTAGGTGGGAATCATGTAAGGGTAGTGTGTGAGAGAGTGTGAAGAAATCCTTAAGACAGTGCAGTGAAGCAGAGACTCGCGGCTAGGACTCGCGGGTGGCTCGCGGCTTGCAAGCCGCCAAAAGTTGCTCACGCGCAGAGCATGCAGGGGAGCTGAACAGTCATGCCACCTGGAGCACTACAAGACAAAAATCCAGACTGGCCATTAAGTTAGCTCGCGGCTTGAACTCGCGACTCAGTCAAGTCGCGAGGTCAAGTTGCCAGCCAGCCCTGTTTTGGAATCACTGACTCTTTGCATTCCATTCTCACACCAGTATAAATACCTGTCATTCCCACAAAATATGTGTGGCTATTCAGAAAGAAAAACCCTAAGAGAGGTTTCTTCAAAACACCCACCCAATTAGAGAGAGCTACTCATTCTTAGAGAGAAATCTTTGTAGTCTCTTCTCATTCCCTCTCTCATTGTCATACCTATTGAGAGGAGATTTCTATCCAAACACTACCCATACCCATTTAGAGTATTGAGTGTTTTTGGAGTTTTGGGAAGTATTGGAAGATGCCAAGGATGGCGGATGCTATGTTCAAGTAGCGGAATCCGGTAAGCTAAAAAAGAAAAAGGTTCGGCGCAACCTCGTTGGAGCAAGAAGCTTGGAGGGCTTAGGTACATCGGGTAGATTAGGCTTGGAGGGTCTATTACTGTTCATGTATCCCAACTACATTTTCTAGTGGATTATTGACTGCTTGGAGGGCGGCGGAGAGGTTTTACGCCGAGGGCTTCGGTTTCCTTTTCGATAACACATCGCGTGTTGTCTTTGTGTTTGCATCTTCCTTCCCTTTTATCTTTGCCTTTTATTATCTGCTGTGGGTTGAGATTTTAATTTGGCTTAGTTAGTTTTTCCAATTCCATATTATAGCTTATGTTAATTTTCCGCACACTAGTTGTTAGACATAATACTTGAATTGGTTAAGTTGTAATTTGGGGGTCTAAACGTTCAAGGGTGTTTATACACATATTTGAACTTTCATATATATATATATATATATATATAAATATCTAGAATTCGACCCTCCAAGGACCTATATGACAAGTTGAAATCATTTATGTTTTTGAGAGAGAGGAAGATTGTCTGTAAGGTTATTGTAGCTGAGGTCAATGGTATAAGGGTCTTCAATAATCCAAGAGGCTAGGGAATGCTTCCATTTAAGTAGTTATAGCTTAAAGACAAGCGTCCTAAAAAAGAGCAGTTAGCTATTTCTAAAGGGATGGAACCACTGATTTGATTCCAACTAAGGTCTAGTTGTTTCTCAAAAAAAAAAAAAAAAAAAACTAAGGACTAGTTGTGTTAAGTTATTTAAACGGCCTATAGTCGAAGGGATTTGACCAACAATGTTGTTATTATTGAGGTACAACTTAGTCAAAATGTCATGTTGCCTATTTCATGGGGAATTGAGCTGTTGATTTGGTTTGAAGAAAGAGACAAAGAGACCAAATTAGTTAGATAACCTATGGAAGAAGGGATAGGACCTGTGATCATGTTTTGTTGTAGGTCCAAAGTTAATAGATTCTTTAGCAGTCCAATTTCAGATGCTATAAAACCATTGGTTTCATTAGAAGATAAATTCAAACTGGAAAGATTCTTTAAAAGGAGAAGAGCTGAAGGGATCGGTCCAATGAATTTGTTATTACTCAGACTCAAAGCAATAAATTTTTTTTAAATTTTCCAGTTCTCTTGGGATGGAACCACTTATTTGATTAGAAGAAATGTCAAATGTTACTAGTTGGGTGAGATTTGTTAGTGAAATAGGCAACTCACCTGTCAATAAATTTTGGGACAGATCAAGGTAGGCGAGCATTTAAAGTGTACCTATCTCATGTGGGATGCTCCCCCAAAGGCAATTGCAAGAAAGATTAAGACCAACTAAATTTGGGAAGGAAGAAAAATTGAATTTACTAATCTCATAAGACATATCTCACATAGACCGTAGCCATGTCAGTCCCTTTAATGCTTCCTCAAACATTGCATGTAATTCCAGGCCAGCGGCAATGATTTACAATAAAATCGGAATATTTATTCCACCACCTACTGTCTCGCAGTGCCTTCCTTTCTTGTTCTAGCGCTGATGATGCAGATGCGGCCACAGAGCCAGCTGCAATAACCATAGTTGTGTCATGCATGAAGTTACAAAGAACCAATGCAATTACCAGAATGGAAATGGAGACACAGGGAGCCATGTTACAGTGTATGATTGATGAGTGGAATGCAAGAACAAATGGTTGAGATTGTTATATTGATGACTGAAAGTCAATTAAATGAGTGTGCTAAGTACTATTATCTTTCTAAATCATTCCAGTAAAATTTCCTTCGAATTTTCCTCGTAATGAAATTGAAACCAACATTTCCACATTCCGCGTGATTGGTTGACAGTTGGTGCAGATCTATCTAGCGCACTTGCTGCGTAGCTTGCAATTTGAGTTAGGACTAGTTGTGAAGAATCTGACTAGTGCAATAAGTAAATGGCATAATGATTTATTGAGGTCCACTACAGATCCACTTTGAGTTGCATCATGCCATTACTCGGGAGAATTATATTTTACCACCCTACAAGATACCATAAGTTCCTGTATTACATTTTGCACCTGTTGTCAATTTTGTTGTTATCTTGGATGAAAAATCAAAGTTTAGGGTGTAAAGTGTAATTAAAAGTATATTTAGGGTGGTAAAATATAATTTCTTCTTTGTTTATAATAGATTGAAAAGAGTGATAATTAGCTCTTTTTACGTGATGCCGTCCAAGATAACGGCAGAATTAACGGCAAGGTGCATGCAAAGTATAATATAGGTTATAGTTTAAAGTGCTAACCGTGCATTTTGAAAATTTATGGTGTAAAATGTAATTTTGGGTATAATTTAAGATGATAAAGTGTAGTTTTTCCCATTATTTGTCGATAAGAAAGGAAGTAGGGCTAAAAAAGATAATAATAATAATAATAAAAGCTTAAAAGAAGATTTAAATTTCATAGACCATGTACTCAGTTTTACCTAGCTTGGTTTTTTTGTTTGGTTATTAATAGTTTAGATGTGCAAATAAGTTTCTTCGGGTACATCTAGTTGATGAGCTCAATGGATTTGAAGGACATGTTGTAAATTCGAAAGTCTCAAGTTTCATCCCCAAACTATGGTCTATTAGGTTTCCATAGTATCTCTTGGTAAAAAATGTGCTTGAAATTTTTGTAATTGATCAAGTGCCATTAGTGTTAGGGTTGTAAATAAAATGAGTTGTTTATATATAACTCGGATTCAGTTTGTGAAAAATCTTATTTATATTAATTTACTTTGCAAACAAGTCATTTTCAAAGCTAAGGTTAACTCGCTTATTACATGAGCCAAATTCAAGCATAGTAATGTGTTTGTAAACGAGCTTCGAAAGTATGATATATGTACATGTATAAAAATGTACTTACATAAATTTCATATTGAATATTGTAAATTTGTAAATAAGTTCATGAGATATTAACTTATTATTTGTATTTATTGATAATATATATAGTCAATTTGGTAGTAAAAAATGTATATTTTTAACAATAAAATTTTGGCAAATATAATTTTTATAAGTTCATAAACAAAATTTTACTGTTAATGAACACCAATAATATAGTTTCAACTATAAGTTATTTATTAATCACTAGCATAGATTTGTGAAGTTGAAAAAAAAATAATTTAGTCAGTATTTACCATATATGAAAAAAAGAATAAATTAATGAAGTAACTGGTGAACAAGCTTGAGTTTGTTCAACTAGAAAATGATCTAAGTTTGAACATGTAACCTAGTTTGTTAATGAGCTTGAACTTAGCTCTTGTTTGAAATAAAATTAAATGAAAAATCCTAAACTTTTAATACTTGACTCACTTTAACTCGTTTATAGCCTTATTTTGTGTTGCCGCTTAGATCCTTGTTTGCTTGTTTCTTTCTATTATTGAATTTCTCATATAGTTAAACAACAACAACAACAAAATCTTGATCCCAACATATTGCTAGGTGTGATATCAAGAAGCCTAAAATAATTTTATCTAGTTATGTTATACATAACATACTGATTGCTTGAGTGCACCCCTAATTAGATTCTAGGGTTGTACACATCTATTTTTTGGGGGTGGAAATTTAGAAAAGCTTGTGCTTAACATCAAAGTTTTGGTTCTTCATAGTTCGTACTGCAACAAATGTCTCCTACATTTTGAACCCAATTTCATTTTGGTCCTTAATTTGATTTTGCACCTACCTTAATTCCTAAAAACAGAAAATCACATCCATTTTGGTCCCTACTGTCAACCCACTAACAGAAAAGTCCTACCTGGTAAACAGAGTGCATAGGTACGTAGCATGTTAAATGCTGACATGACTAATAAAATAATATTAAAAAACTCTATTTGGCTTTAGAAAATGACATGTCAGCATTTTAATTAATAAAAAAATATTAATTTAAACTGAAAAATTCAAAAACAAAAACAAATTTTATTTTTCAATTTTAAAAATTGAGAAAAAAAAACTTATAGCAACTATTTCAATTTTTCTTAAACTTTCTTAGGAAATAAACACTAAATTAACAATCTTTTTCACCCTATGTTGGCGTGCTGTGTTTATGTTTGTATCTATTTCATTTTCTTCTTTCTTTAAGATAAACCAAAAAATCAAATCAATACAAAAATAAATTAATAAATAAATCTTATCTCTCTCTTAGTTCTTGTGTTTGGTATCTTTCTTTTTCTTCTTTCTTTTTAGATGACTTGCTCTCTTTCTCTTTCTCTTGGTGCGTGTTTGCGTTTGTATCTTTCTTTTTCTTCTTTCTTTGTTCAATCTTGATCCCTCTCTCTCTCTCTCTCTCTCTCTCTCTCTCTCTCTCTCTCTCTCTCTCTCTAAACCCGACTCTCTTTCCCTCTTCCTTGTTTGATCAGCGATGGTGGTAGTGGGTTTGAGTGTTTGATCGGTGGAGGTGGCTGGGTTTAATGGGTTTTTGTGGGGGTGGATGGTCGATAGTGGAGGTGGAGATCGTGGCAGGAGTAGAGATTGGTGTGGCCATGAGTCCTCAGCCATAGATTTCAGCCATAGGTCTGTGGGGAAGATGGATTTTCAGCCATAGGTCTTACGGAAGAAGACCCATGGTCAAAGATTAAGAAGAAGTTTGATTAATTGAGATTGAGTTTGAGCTGAGTTTGAGTGAATATTTGGCAGGAGTCAAAGCCGTGGATGGAGAAATTGAAAGTGCTACAACTAGCTTCAGAGCAAGGATCATCTGCTAGGATTTTAAAAGTTATTGTGGATCCACCTAACACTGGTTTGCATCATTTGAAAGTCCCCTTCTTTTCCTTACTTCACAATCATTAATACTTCACTTCTTCTTTATGCTTATTCAATGTATATTTGGTGGCTTTCTTTCTAAGCTTGTGGGTCTTGGATTTATGGAAATTTTGCCCTTGATGTTCTGGTTTTTTTTTTTTTTTTTTTTTTTTTTTTTTTTTTTTTTTTTTAATATGTGGATTTGTATGTTTTTCTGGGCTTCTTTTGTGTTTGTTTCTCAATAAAATTTCTAGGTTTATTTCTTGGATTTATGGGTTTGATTTACTAGAGGTTTTAATGTTGAATGTGTTGGAATTTTGTGGTGAGATTGATTATGAGTGGGTTGGCCGATTGGGTTTGTCTTGATTTGGGGAAGAACATGAAGCATGAAGTTCATGTTCTGGGGAAGAAGAAGAACAACGTTCATCCGAAAAATAATGAAAAGCAAAAAAAAAAGAAAAAGATTTTTTAAAATGATTTCATAATTTGTTTTTAAATTTTCTAAGATGGCTTTTTTATTTATTGAAATGCTAACATGGATGCTAATGTGGTATTTTTAATATTTTATTTTATTAGCCACATCAACATCCAATATGCCACCTATACACTCCGTTTTCCAGTTAGGACTTTTTTGTTAGTGGGTTGATGGTAAGGACCAAAATAGATATGATTTTCTATTTTCAGGAAACGAGGTAGGCGCAAAATCAAATTAGGGACCAAAATGAGATTATGCCCAAAATATAGGGACCAAAAGTATATTTTCGTCTTGTTTTTATTAGTACACACAATGTACAGACCCAATGGATTTCAAAAGAAAATTACAAAATCTAATTTTTCTTATCACCTTACACATATGGATTGACTAAACTGAAATTCAAATTATGGGTCCAATGATAGGACCAGGGGCGGAAAATTTTGAAAATATATATACAATTATTTTAATGTTTCAAAATTTAGTCTACAAAAATAAGAGTTCCCCCCAAATATTAGAATTAGTCCAATAATGCTCTTAAAAAAAATAATTGGTCTAATAGTTATAGAGATATAACTTTATTTTTCACAATTCTATTTTTTATTGTAAAATGTGCTCTTATATCTGTTAAATATTTGATAAAGTTTGACATCAAACATGTTGAATCTATCTTTTTCAACCCGTTATGTGGCGATTAACAAGTCATTGACTCATTAAAAAAAATTTGTCACTAAAACTACATATGAAATGTGTCTTTAGTTGCCACATAATGGGTTAATGTAAGGTAGCTTTAAATATGTTTGGATCCTAACTTATTCCTCTAAATTTTGGATCATTCATATTTTTGAAAATTTCATTAGTTCAATTAAAAGATTTTTTACTTGCTTTAGTATAAAATTTGATAATTTGTATTTAAAATGAAAATTTTTAAGAATTTCACTATGAAAATGGAAAAAAATGAATTTTATTTTATGAAAGATCGCCATCAAAAATCATTTTTGATTGAAAATACTAAACTCTTTTTTTGGTTGGGTGTGTGTATATATATAACTTATCAAATAAAAAAGTGTGTGTATATATATGTATGTGTATATAATAAAAAAGTATGCGTGTGTGTATATATATATATATATATATATATGTGTGTGTGTGTGTGTTGGGGGGTTGCCTTGATAAATATATTAGCGTCGCAACTTGGCCCCCTCCTAACAAAAATTCCTGGCTTCGCCTCTGGATAGGACTTATAATAAAATTGTGAAAATGTATGTGAATTCTTTTTTGTCTGAAAACTTAATTTTTTGTTTTTGTTCTATCGGTCCCATTTACTTGGTTGTGGGGTAAAATTGGAAGGGTGAGACTTTCGTCCAGTGTACATTTGTATTAGATTGGATACTAGGTTGATATTTGACATTTTAGGACGTGCTATATCCATATAATATTTAGTGCTCAAAAATACCGGAGTGAAGTCAAACCCAAACTGAAATTCATTCTCTCTTTTTTTCTGTTTTTTTCTTTTATATATATATATATATATATATATGTGTGTGTGTATATTTAATGAAGCTTGATTATGATCCAAGTGAGTAAAATCTTCTTAACAATACCATGAATTCTTGACCACAAGTAATATAGTTGCCACTATCTAACAAATTTTGTGTACACTAAAAAAAATTTCTAGACCAATTTTTTGTTTTGTTTTTGTTTTTGTTTTTTTTTTTTTTTTTTTTTGAAAAACAAAAAAACCGCTGCTGTTAAATTCCAACGAAATTGGAGTGGCCATGGGTTGCAACTTGCAAGGTAAAGTAAGCCGATCAAATATTCCTGTCTTATAACAATTCACAATCATTTTAACTGTTAATTGTTTGAACAGGATCGATGGTTTCCCACTCTCTACGCTTCTAATTTTGGACCCATAAAACTTCCTTAGTTTACTATTTAATCACCCCAATTGTGTTCACTAATAACTTAGACCAGGGACATACTGCCAAGTTTAGAAAAAAACGTAACCTTGGTTCAATAGGTTATTCTGGCAAGGTCTTGATCCTCTATTGCACCTTGCGTGGATCATTTCAAGACCTTGGCCATATATAATAAAAATATTCTCATCAAAAAAAGAAAATTTTACAACAAAAGTATACCAAAACAACGTACACATATAGCAAATCAAATGGTGGCAGCTAAGCTAAGTTTCATTCTTTTCGCTTATTTTGCTGTACTAATCCCAGGCCTCCAGGCCAATATTGCTGAATACGACGAGTTTTGGCTGCAACGAGCCGAGGAAGCAAGGAAGGATGCCCTCGAGGCCTATCACCCAAACCCAGAAGAAATCACTGAGCAATTCAACACCCATGTTAATGAGTAAATCCAACAATTATTCACTTTGTTTAATTTCATTAAGTAATATATTAGAGACAATTATCAAACATCAATTATTTTATCACATATATACATATATTTTGTTAGTAGCTTTGAAGGGCTAAGATCCTCCTTAGTAATTGGAAGCATTTAAACGCTAGTAATTAGTAATTAGTAATTATAACCGTATATCATTTTACACGGTTCACACATTTTTTTAGTTACGATATTTACCTAAATTTTACTTTTGAATACGGTTAATGAGTGCCCTTAAATATTTTAGAAAAAAATATTAATTGTTAACTAACTATTTTAGAAAAAATTTAACACAATTTTTATGATAAATAAAAAAAAGTTATTAAAATATTAATTTTTTTTTTCATAAAAACTTTTCTAAAATAGTTTATTAACAAATACCCTTAGGAAATTCGTTAATATTTCTCTATTTAGTTTATAAGAAATGGAGAAAGTGGATTTGAATCCCAAAATTTTATCATGAGGAGATTGAATAGTACCATGTATTGATTGATGAGGCTCTTAGCATGTAGTCATTTACTGTGTAAGGTATAGTTTCATTGTAATGTATGGGTCTAATATGAAACAAAGGGCTGCAATGTGCACGTAAATATATTGTTTTGATTACATCTTGTGGTTCATAAACTCATGCAGGGTCTTCGAGGTGACCAACAGCACAAGGAGGAGTCTAGGTCAAAAGAAATACACAGGTCCATGCAGGGCCACAAACCCAATTGACCGGTGCTGGAGATGCAAGAAAAATTGGGCTACAAACCGCAAGGGTTTGGTTAAATGCGTCCTAGGGTTCGGACGCAAGACCACTGGAGGAAAGCGGGGAAAATACTACATTGTCACGGATTCCTCTGACAACAACGCGATGGCACCAAAGCCGGGAACTCTACGTCACGCCGTGATCCAGAAGAAGCCCTTGTGGATCATATTTGCACACAGCATGGTGATCAAGTTGTCCCAGGAGTTGATTGTGAACTCACACAAGACCATTGATGCACGCGGGGCTAATGTTCACATTGCCTATGGTGCTGGAATTACCATTCAGTTTGTTAAGAACGTGATCATCCATGGGCTTCACATACATGATATTGTTTCGGCACCAGGTGGCACGGTTAGGGACTCTGTGGACCATGTGGGGTTTAGGACAGCGAGTGATGGAGATGGAATTTCTATCTTTGGATCCACAAATATTTGGCTTGATCATCTTTCTATGTCCAATTGCCAAGATGGTCTTATTGATGCCATTCAAGGATCCACTGCCATCACCATTTCAAACTCCCACTTCACCCATCACAACGATGTAAGTGTATCTATATTTTATGGTTGAGATTAAATATTATAAATATAAAAGTGTATCAAATGTCACACCATTTAAGATAATTTTTTAACGATGTGACAATTTGTACATTATTAAGTTTAACAAATAAAATTTAAACTGTAAAATGGATATACCATGATGAGTTATATTGTGATGGTGCAGGTAATGTTGTTTGGTGCAAGTGACACCTTTGAAGGTGATAAAAAAATGCAAGTCACAGTGGCGTTCAATCATTTTGGAAGGGGATTGGTGCAGAGAATGCCAAGGTGCAGATGGGGTTTCTTCCATGTTGTTAACAACGACTACACTCACTGGCTTATGTATGCCATTGGAGGTAGCCAACACCCTACCATTATAAGCCAGGGCAACCGCTTCATTGCTCCACCTAACGTTGCTGCAAAGGAGGTAATTAATTTGTTATGTCCATGCTAAAGTAGCCCATGAAGATACCTGTGATAAAATTGCCAATATGGAAAATGTTAAAAATTCTATCCATCTTATGACAGAAGGCTTAAAAACTAACTTGACAATTAATAGAATTGGTGACACATTAATAGCGTAATATATAAATTTCTTAATTACATTTTCGTTGTATGTTTTAAAAATTGACACATTAGTTTGCAAGATTTATACAACAAAATTTGTAATGGGCTAATAGTTATGGCATCACTCTAGCCAATATGTAAGTTCTAACCCAAATGATATTTCCATACTATGTACACTAACAGTCATTTTGTTTTTAATGGGTGTTTTAGGTGACAAAGAGGGACTATGCCACGCAGGATGTATGGAAGAACTGGACATGGAGGTCAGAAGGAGATATTATGATGAATGGAGCATTCTTTGTTCAATCTGGAAACCCTAGCAAGAAGAGACCATACAGCAAGAAAGACATGATCAAGGCGAAGCCAGGGACATTTGTCACTAGACTCACTCGCTTTTCAGGTTCACTAAACTGCAAAGTTGGAAGACCATGTTAGAATACAACTATCTCATTATTATAAATGGGGGGTAAATTTTTACATGATGACTTGCAAAAGAATAAGTGAGAAAATTTCATGTATGTGTTTGATTCTTTGGCTCGATGGGTAAGGAGAGAAAAATGGAGATATGTGGGAGTAGGATAGGAGGAGGATGAATACAGAAGTTTTGAAATGACAATTTTATGGCATAGATGGTTTGTTGGTTCATTTGCACTCTATTCTCGGAGATGGTATATGATGTATTCCATCAGTATATATAACTAATCCTAAAAATATTAATTCGTATAAAAAAAATAATTACATAGGAATATAATTGTCATACAAAAGAAAATATAAATATAAATGTAAATTTTGTAATTTATATTTCATACCTAGTTTAATAATTATATATCTACGTCATGTGGAAAGATATGAAGCAAAGTACTAACAGAAGAAACTATAGCCACTGAACTTTATATGAAATCTAGTCACCACTAGAAGAGGTGGAAAAGAATGGTCTGTTTGGATACCGTTTATTGCTAAAAACTGAAAACACTATAACAAAATAATTTTTAAATGTGTGAATAGTGCCGCGAGACACAGTTTTAAAGTTTTTTTCCTAAAAAAAGTACTTGCGGGTCATGTGAATAATGCAGGGGACCCATTTTTTTTTAGCCAAACACAAGAATGCACAGAAAACATGCGTTCCAAATGCACACGAAATAATCACGGTAGTTTTTTATTTTATGCCATTAACAGAAGGGTCACGTATCTAGAATAAGAATATAAAGATGGCTAAATGGAAATACAAAGAAAGAATATCTGATTTGAAAGGAACCTCAAAAAAAAAAAAAAAAAAATTTATTTGAAAGAAAAGAAATTTGTTTTAAGATAAGGGTAATCCTATTGATAAAAAGATTAGGGAGAGTTATTTGAGATGATTAGGTTATATGTAGAAGAGAGCGATTAAAACACCAATGAGAGAGTAAACCGATTCAAGTTGAGGAAATGGAAGAAAGATATTGAATAACATTTTGTAATAATAAAAAATGCATGACAATTAAGGATGTGACATAGGGTATGATTTTGGCTATCATAGAATAACAAAGAATATATATATATGGTCAATGCTTGATTAATCCATTAAGTATCCACAACAGAGACTAATTAAAATTTGATACTAAGAGTGCGTTTCAGATTTTTTTTTTTTTTTTTTTTTTTCCAGCCGTAACTTTTTTACTTTTCTTTTGTGAACAGTGCTCTCGTGCACTGTTCATGAGTCACACAAACTACACTTTTCAGCAACTTTTTCATTAAAAATGGGTCTTATGGTACTATTCACACATTTAAAAATTATTTTGCTACAGTGTTTTTCAGTTTTCAGTTTCAGTTTTCAGTTTTCAGCTGTATCCAAATGGACCCTAAGACTTGTTTGTTAGTATTGTTGTTGCTGTAATGGAAGGTTCCACTGACTAAGGCATTAGGTATTAGCATCAAGATTCAAGACGTACGATCTCTAATGTCATGAACCTCGGTACTCAAACAAGTTAAGGTGGCTTATGCGGACCCTTATAGCTTATGAAGTAGAGGCATAATCTCAGTTGGGGCAACAGATGGTGCACGTGAAACTTCTTCTTTACCCATGGCAGTAGCGGTTTCATCTCAAGGTCTTCATTAGATAAGGCAAGTTATTGACTGTTGGCAAGATGTGAAAGCATTATATTGTACGTCTGAGAATTTATGGCAGAAGACACTACAAAAAACGCGCTTTGGAGCTGCGTTTACAAAAAACGCAGCTTCAAAGTGATGTTTGAGCTACGTTTTACATAAACACAGCTCCACCATTGGACCTATAGCCGCATTTACTAAATGCGAATATAGACCAGCCCTGAAGCCGCGTTTTTTTCTGTTGAGGCTGCGTTTTTCCAGGTTGGGCTGAAGCCGCGTTTTTAAAAACGCGGCTATAGACCCATCTGGGGAATTTTTTTTTTTTTTTTTTTTTTCAATATATCCCAAAGCTGCGTTTATTAAATGCGGCTTAAATAGCTGAACTGAGCTGCGTTTTGTGAAACGCAATTTAAACATGAGCATGAAGCTGTGTTTATTAAACGCAGCTTGAACTTTTACAGAGCTGCGTTTAATTAAACGCAGCTTAAACATATATAGAGCTGCATTTTATAAAATGCAGCTCTGGGTTTGTTATAAATTAAAAAAAAAAAAAAAAAAAAAAAAAAAAAAAAAAAACCCTTAATAGGACACAACAATGAAAAAAACCTAAATTGAAAAAACTCTCAGCTCGCTCTCACCACCAAAATCAGATACAAACCCTCGCTCTCTATCACTCTCAACACCATTCGTTACCGTCGCCTCTCATCGACGCCACCGTCGCCTCCGAGAGCTGATTGCCACCGCTGCCACCTCGAACCTCTCTGTCAGCCATCATAGGTCAAAACCTCCTTTTCTCTCTCTCTCTCTCACACTCTCTTTTCCTCTTGCGATCTCTCTATCGGTTGTGTCGTGTGTGTGCGTTTGGCCATGGGTTTGGGTATTGCTATTCTTGTGGGTATGTGGCCATGTATGTATGCAGATGTGAATGAGTGTAATGTGTGCTCTGTTTGTATGTTTTTTATTTGGGATTTTGGGTTTACTGTTTCGTATTGCGGAGGTTGTGAAAATGGGTTTGCAAGAAGTTACAATTTTTTTTTTAGTGTTCTATCTCTTTTCGTCTCATAAATCTCGGGTTTGTGAACTTATTTGTGCTATTTGATTTCTGTACTTTTGGATTGTGGTTTGTGTTTTGGGTTTTGATTTCTCTTTGCGTTCTTTGATTTGATTTCTCTGTGTGTTCTTTGGGTTGATTTCTCTATTCTTTGGTTGATTTCTCATGGGTCTGGGTTGGTTTTGATTTCTCTGGTCTTTAGTAGAAACTTGTGCCACATACAGTTGAGCTGTAATCAGGGACGGAGCCAGGGTTCCAACTAAGGGGAGTCTAAACTATAAAGAAAAAGGGTGAATCCAATTGAGGGGGGGCTAAATTCTAGTATCATCTTTAGAGTTTTATATGTTGAACAGATTTTAGACAGATTTGCTATTTTTTCTACACACATGAAATTAAACTTTGCTCAACATATAAACCATAATAGGATTTGTTGTGATCCTTATTTCCCATTCATTTTCGGTTTTTGGTATTCGGTTTTTGGTGACCAGACTGGGAAATGGAATGGTAGTTCTATAATTGTTAACCTACACTCAGCACTAGCTATGGGCCTATGAGTACTCTACAAATATTCAAACTGATGTCATAGGAACATCCATGGGATTAGGATCAGATGCAATTATCTCATCCCCATTCACAAATTTTTTTTTTTACCACTCTCACTTTTTAACTTTTTTTCACTTTATTTATTCAATGGTTGAGATTAAAAGTTGCATTTTTAACTCTCAATCTCAGCCATTTAAAGCTACTACATCAAGTGCCATTAGAACTTATTGTAATGGTGATGTGGCTGACCACCATATTGTATGACATGGGGTAAGTTTTCCTGATTCTTATTATGGCCTCAAAATTCCAATGAGTCTTCAAGGTTTTAATTTCTAATTGTGTGATGATGTATTATACTATTATACAAAATTTTCCTGTGCATCACGAGTTAGTGACCATCCTTTGAAAATTGATATCAAAGCACAATATATGAGAAAATCAGTGATATATAAAAGTCAAAGCGCAATCAAAATCCAAATTAAAATTAGCTTCTAACAGTGGTCTAAAGTGTCAATTTTAACTTTCTTAATTTTAATATTAAGTGACCTATTAATAATACTTAATGAGAAAATTAAGATGACCATTTCATTATTACTTTTAGTAAATGTTATCTTGTGAAAATTTAATTACAATCCAAATTAGCTTCTAATTGTAGCCTAATTTGATGAAAAATGTTCCTTTTAATTTTCTTTATTTTGTTTCCCAATGAATAAATAATACATTGACTACACTGAATACGAAAACCAAAAGTACCACAATGATAACACACCATGAAGATGGTATGAACATACCATTTGGAAAAAAAAGGTTAGGTAAGGTTCTTTCTTTCTTTCTTTCTTTTTTCTTTTTTTTTTTTCTTTTTTTTTTTTTGGGTGGGTGGAGCGATTAGAGAAGAGAGAAAAATAAAATAAGGATAAAGGGAATATGATGAAATTTATTAAAAACTGTTTTTTTTTTTTTTTTATCTAAAATTTAGAAGTTTTAAAATTAGTAATTTTATTATGTCAAATCCTATTATTTAAAAATTTTAAACAAAGAATTTGGGGGTATTTTGAGCATAAAAAAATAGGAGTCTAGAGACTCCAAACTAAGGAATCTCCTTAAGTAGTAGTATAGACTTCGTAAATAAGACACCTCATTATCATTGCACACTTTGTAATTAAAACCCAATGCATGTACTCGAAAATTGCTTAGGCACTCTAATAGAAATGTATTTCTTAGAATCTATTACAATTATTTAAATCAAGAAATTATAGAATTATGCTTTTATTGATAAATAAAGTGAGCACTAGATTACCTATAATTACAAAGTCTATATATATATATATATATATATGCATTGACCTAGACCACCCGTGGTGCCTCCCAATTGTTCCCTAAACAAACAAAAAAAAAAAACAAAAACAAAACAAAAAACAAAAAGTTCATTTGCACAACCCAATCTCCCAAAAAATAGTACATTCCTCCTTATTTTTTCATAATTATTTCTCCAACTAAATAGTTGGCCTATTAAAATTATATTTTTCTCTTTTCTTCATTATTTCTTCGATCAACTGAATAGAAAAAAATATTTATTAAAAAAAATCATCTAAATAGTTTTGATATGAAGCTAGCATTAACAAAATTTGTGTTACTTAATTATTCTAAATGTAGTTTTGAAAATTGATTTTTTTTATTATAAAAAAAAAACTAATTAAAAATGATAATTTCATTACTTTATTTCTTTTTAAAAAAGATTGTTATCAGCCATAGTGTTTCATACTATCAAGTTGGTTATACAACACTAGCCTCATCACACGTGCTTCGCCGTGCTTCGCGCGTTTGCACGTGTGATGAGGCTTTTTTTTTTGTTTAATGTCATAATGTTTAAAAGTGAGATAAAGATAGTATCCTAATTTTTAGGATATTTCTCTATGGATTTAAAGTTTGAAATTTTGAATTTAAAATAAAAGATGGTAATTCAGATAGAGAAAAGAAAGGGATCGGAAAAGCCTAAAACTTAGGAATAACAAATTACTCTTTTTAACTCGTTTGTGTTTTTTAATTTAAAGTTATTTAACTTAAAGATATGGGTGTTTTAGAGAGTTTAAGAATTTGTATAAGGATATTTTAATATACAAAATGATGAAACCCAAACAGGGAATCTTGTTATTAATACTATAGATATATTTATAATAATTAATAACCAACATTTTTTTCTTTTAATAACAGTGATTTAGAATTTAACAAAATTCAAACTAATATTGACATTTTATCAATATTGTTCAATGCTTTGTACAAAGGTTGCAAACAAGTTTTTTTTATTTTTTTTATTTAATATCTTCAATTCATTTAACAAGAAAGAAGAAGAACAGGGGGGGAGTCTACCTTACAATAGCAGTAGCAACGAGTACTGCTGGTAGACTATCCTTAATAAAAAAACAAAAAGATGCGTCGGAGTATAAGGCAAACTTTACAGCCTCGTGGGCAGCAGAGTTGCAAGACCTCCTAATCCAAATAAAAGAGCAAGAAGAAAAGGACTCACAAGTTTTGTTTATTTATAAATACATCCATGTGTATGGAGGAGATTACAAGCTAGTATGTAATAACATTTGTAGCAGCGATCATTGACATATCACTAATATATCACCAGTTTCGAAGGTTGTAATACTAGGTTATGGTGTACCAAGTTTGTAGAAAAGAGAGGATTAGTAGGATGACAGCGGCCATTGTTGAAAGAATAGCCCATGGAGTGGCGAAATAATTGCGCACAAGCACAGCACGCCATTTTGGCCAGCTCTGTTTGCAATACGAATTCAGGTTCCCGGAAAGTTTTCCGTAATAGTATTTCTTGACAAAAGCATCGTAATAAAGCTTGTTGAAGAAATTCGCTGTGTCCTCTGGACTCAACCAGTTATAAACCATCTTATTCTTGCCAAGTAATTCTGCGTCCTGAGCATTGTTAATGAGGCTGTCTATGAGTATGGCATAGGAAGTGAACCTCGCATCACAATTAGGGTAGCATTGTTCAAAGCTGATGAGATTCCGAATGGTGGTTTCCGTTGTCTCCTTAATTAGTAATGGAGGGATTTCCAGGACCCCCTTATCAAATTTTATGCCCAAGATGCTTTTGGACTTGCCCGGTTTGAATTTGATTCCAGCCTCTGCAAGGCTCGTGGCAGAAGGAATGTGCTTCCATGAAAACGACTCTGAGCTTTCTTCACCTTCTTCAATTAATGAAATCATCCATTTTCTAATCAGGTCGGGGATATGCTTGATGTCCTCGATATAATTAGGGGAATCTATATGAAGTGGTTCGAGAGAGAAAATGTTAATAAAAAATTTTTGGGCAAGTTCGCATAAGGGATGGCGGTGTTCTGGGCCGATGGTCATGTTGAACAAAAGCTCAAGTACCATCCACGGTACTTGGTTTTCTAGCAATATCAAGTCATGGTATAGAAATTCTAGCATACAAGACATGGTGAAAATTGGGTCATCTTTTTCTCTAAGTGTTGCATAAGCAGACTTGCGTAGCAACTCAATAATGAAGCACCCATCAATAACCAGAATTTTTACAAAATCATTTGTTTCGTAATCAATTGGCCCAGCATAACACTCACGAGCCTCTTTCTCCACATCCATGACGGAATTGACTAAATTCCTCAACCTTTCCTTCGGAGAGTGTGATCGAGAAAGAAGGCCTTGCAAATACTTAATTTTAATATTTTCTGTGGCCTTCAACTTTGGACCGTCGCCATGATGGAAAGGCCCAATAGAAAATGCATCCGGGACATAAGCTTTTACATTTAACCTGCGAAGTATGATGGGGGTTTTGAAGATGCAACATTTGGGCGACATGGACGTATCTTTTATCAAAGATACCATTTTTTCAATATCAATTGTAACATGATGTCCTCTATCCATGATGGCATGAAGGCATGCCATGTTTTGGTTCTGTTTCCCCTTTCCTTTATCTCTCTTCAAAATTGCTGCTTCTAGAATGAATCCAAAAAAAAAAAAAAAATGAAAGAAGGAAAGGAATAACAAACGAAAACAGATTTTATTTTGAGGCACAATTCTCTTCAAACAGAAAAGAAAAAAAAAAAGAGTTAAAGATAAAAATATGAGTAGAACACTTAGAACATTCACATGGAACTTGCTTCCTGGCTTTTTAAACCAAACTAGTAAGTTACCCATGCAATGCACAAATAATGTTATAATGTTTTATGTAAGATGGTTTTGGAGAATGTTGTATATGTATTATAGCATAATTATTATAAAACTCTATTAATAATGAGTTCATCATAAAAAACAACAATTGTAAATTACACATACATATTCACTATAATTATTCAATTGATATAATGAGAAATAATATACAAAAATAACTTTGGAGGAATATTATAAAATAAAAGTTGATATAGAATGTGTCTTTCTCTTTTTCCTTAATTCTAAAATAAAATATACATCCCAAATACCCACAGTTAATCACATTATTTACAAAACTCATAAATCAACTTAACATCAAAATCGTAACTATTGTTGTCACTCAATATAAAATGTAAGCCCTTATTCCTCGATTGTAACCAACTCATACAGGTTAGGATTAGATGAAATAACAATATTAGAGCTAGGTAGGTGTTGTCAAAAGATTGAAAGTAAATGACATTGTTTTTGGTCTCTGTGTATTTGATATGGGATGACATGAATGGCTATGGGTAGGTATACATAAAGGGGTAGAAGTGCAAGAGGTGAAATTGTGAATTAAAATACAATGAGTTTTGTATGTATGTGTAAATGATGAAAAGCCTAGAAATATTGAATCAAATGATACAAAGAATATTTATTTTTTAATTAGAAAAGTCTTGAAACATTGAATCAAATGAAACAAAAAGTCAATATTTAATTTGTTCTTATTTCTGATGTGAAACTTGAGAATATTTCAATTCTCTTTACATAAAATACGTCACTTGGCAGAACTTTATGCTTCCCCACATGAGGTCTTTACTTATATATATATATATATATATATATATATATGTATGTATATATATTGATTGATATTGATTCTAGCTAGTTTTTCCTCAAAATATGCTCCATCCAACTAGCTTAGAGATCGCCAACATTTCAGATTGTTATACTAACTTACAAAATCTGGCTATTATTGTTGCAATCCAATCTTTTTTTTTTTTTCTTTTTTTTTTTTAAGTTCACTATTTATTAAGTCTAATGACACAAAAATATTCACTATTTTTTTTTCAACTATTGAGATTGCATGTTGTAATTAATGTATAATAAAAGTAGTTTCGTAGTGAGTTGATATACAAATAGTATTGCATCAATCAAAACTTGCCACCCCAATAAATTGTGAAAAATATTTTAATATATATACATATATATATATATATATATATATTTGTCTCTCGTATTGGTCTTTATTAATAAAATAAACAGGAAAAAAAAAAAAAAAAAAAAAAAAAAAGCACTAGCCACTGAATCTCTTTCTACTCTCATTTGTGGCATGGTTCCTCAATCTTGGCCATTGAGTAATGAGTAGCGAATCTTTACTATTAGTTGGCCATTTGTGGCCATTGGGTGGTCAATCTCGTGATACCCTGAATTAATTATGTAGATTGAATTATATAAGTGTGTATTATATGGGTATGTGCTAAGTCTCACATCTCGTATTTTTTAAAATAAGCTAAATAATATAAGCAATTAAGTGCTGATCACAAATTATAATTTGATCAGCCCAACCGAGTAACACCATGTGCATTGGGACACCCTAAAAAGACATGGTCCATTAATAAGGAAGATTAGGAATTTAAGTGGGATAAATTTAGAGTGGGTTTCACAACCATCTTGGTTTTTGCAATTATGAATGAGAAATTCTACATCTTGCGTTTATTATTTCCCTTCTTTGAAAACTAAAATTGTTTGTGGAAGCAAAATGGTCTTTTCTTCTTCTGACCCCAAAATTTCAGAATTCTTTGGACAAATTTGAATAATAAAACATGTGAATATACTGAGGAATATTTTAATATAAGAAAATCTATTGAAAAAACATATGCGATGTATTGTGTTTAAATGTTAGGGGTTTGTTTACATATGAATAAGCCTTTGTGAATTTTTTTTTTTTTTTTGGCAATTCAAAATTTCAATTATGACTCACATGAAAATAATTTTAGTAGTTAGACAAACTTTAAATACAAGTCATGTGAATTATGGTATTTTAGTTAATAAAGACTCACATTAAATGATCAAATCGTAGCATTTTTAAAACTAAACTGTGAATATATATATGTACTTGAAATTTTAGAGTTTAACTTGAAAACAATATTAATCTTGGGAGTTTATACTATATAATTCTCCTTTATTTTAATACTTATGCACAAATTTTACTAAAGAAAAATAAATTACCACATTAAGAATTTAAGATTCTTTTTATCATTTTTATCACTTTAAAGGTAATAATAATATTCTTTTTTTTAATATCTTCCGATTAAAATTCTTGCTTCTTTATTTTTATTTTTATGTTACCTTTTTTTTCCTTTTATATAAGGTTTTTATCCTTTAAAACAAATGTATAAAATATGGAAGATTTTCCTTTTATTTTATAAATGAAGAAAGAAACAATAGCCCGTCATTGGTCATTATATAAATGGAAAATATATATATATATATATATAAAGCAATCCATTAAAAAAAACTAAAATTTTTCAATTTTAAGAGGGTTGGTGGGGGGGGGGGGGGGAGGAGAGAGATAGATTAACATACAAATTGTTTAATAATTTTTTTGCAGGGTCAAGGACAATTGCCTCCACTTGACTCTTGGCTCCACCCTCGATTCCACTTAGATTTTCTGTTAGATATGAAAGATAGAAAGTTAATAAAAGTAAAGGGAAGAACATAAATGTAATATTTTCAATAGTTTAGAGATAAATAAAATAATCTAATGAAAATTGAGCCTCAGGTACTTTAAGGATAGAAATATATATATATATATATATATATATTTATTTATTTACCTTAGAGAAAAAGTACTCAGGATTAAATTATATACCAAATATATATATATATATATATATATATATTTACCTTAGAGAAAAAATACTTAGGATTAAATTATATACCAAATATGAATGTAACTACTTACAGGCTTAGGGCCAGCCCAAAGCCTAGAGCTCCTGATAAAGAAAGACCCCAAAACAAGTGAATAAATTATTTATTTTTTAAATGTGGGCTATAAAAAAAATTTTCCTCCACTTTTAAGAAGACTCAAAAAATTAAGTGATGTTAAAAATATCATAAATTTTGTGGGGCCTATGCGCGCGATAAAACTTGTAGAATCCTTAAGTCATATTATACCATGAGAATAATAAATTGTAAATAAAAATTTATATAGAACATTAACTAAATTGATGAAGATAGACTAAATATTATTTAGGATAAATTACAAAGTAAGTTCTTATCCTTTATACCATATTTCAATTTAGTCTCTAATCTTTAACTTGTGTCAAATTGTTTCTTAACCTTTTCAAGTTCATGTCAATTTAGTCTCTACTGTTATTACTCGGATGAAAAATATTGATATGTCAAATGAAATAATAATAATAAAAATTCATGCCATATCAGCTGCCAACTATATTTCCACGTCAAAATAAAATAAAAACAAATTAAAAGTTCACACATGAAATAGTCTAGGGAAAATTCTAATTCATCCGAGATTTGTCCTATACCACTAAATACATATATTCAGATGAAGTTCTCGCTTAGATACAAGTAACTCCCTCACTATTGTAAATTTTCATCACATGCTATGTGAAATCCATGGACAAGGCATAATTATAAAAGATATATAAAACTTATATAGTAATTTTTTTTTTTTTATAACAAAAACTTGTAAAGTAATTATTCCTATGTCTACCTCAAGTATTATACGGTGGGTTTTCTTCATTTTCTTTGTTGGGTTTTGGGTTTTGTGCATTTCGGTTTGGGTGTAATGGGCAATTAAAACTTTCAGTCATTGACGAGCTCCAAGGTTGCCTCCTAGAGTTTACGATCCTGTACCTCCTCCAGAATGGAAAGATGGCGTGCCCTTTTGGGAAAAGAAATTCTGCAGTTTGGTTGGAACAATACATCCACTATTATATGTCTTAGTCTTCTATCTTAAGAATGGTAAAGTATTTTAAAAGCAATTTTTTTTGTTCCCATCTCTATCATCAACAAAGACCCATAGAAAACTAGTGAAACAACTCCGAAAATACCCAAAAAAAAAAAAAAAAAAAAAAAAAAAAACCAGCAAAACCCATTGAAAATATCACTAAAAACAGCCCCTATGAACCCAGAAAAATTCAATTAAAACCTCATTGCAAACATAACACAGGACACGAAATTCTTAGCCAAACTTCATAGGAAATCAGACCAGAAAAATTCTCACAATACCTTTTAAAATAGAAAAACAACTCCAAAAACTAACCATAAGAACCCTCATGAATCACCTTGAAAAAAAACCCAAAAAAATCAACCGAATCCCTCTGTAAAACCCAACCAACCCAGGAAATTTCACAACCGAAATCCGCAATAAACTTCATAGAAAAACCACCCACAAACCCAGAAACGTTGCTCCTTCAAATACCGAAAACAAAATAGAGAAAGAGAAGAGGAATAGAGTAAAGTAGTTACTATGAGAAGCATGGCAACAGAGGCAACATCAACATTTCAAAGAGCATGAAGATTCAAGATCACACAAATATTCCCAGACAAGAGAGAGGCAGTTAGGGGTTCTAATATATATATATATATATATATATATATATATTTTTTTTAATACAATGTGGCATAGAAAATTTTTTTTTTTATTATTCTATTTGGCACGTAAGTTTTTCCATCCAAAAATAACAGTTATGACTTAATTAACATTGCAATAAAAAAGTTAGGGTACAAAGTGAGATATAGTGTAAAAGATGAAGAATAATTTTGTAATTTACCTTTTCTTTTTTTTTCTTTTTTTTTTTAAGTGGGCCGAACATGTACAGACTTCAATACTCTTACCAGTTACCACTGCCAGCAGTATCCTGAAAGATCCAGATCCATCACCCAAAAAAAAAGAGTTTTAATTATGGCAAGATATTTCAGTTGACATAAGTTCTACTCAAGAAATCCATGCTTTTGACACCACAAATTGAATATTTCTTAAAGAAAAATAGTGTAACTCTTACAGATCATGGCAATGCTTTATGCAGTTCAGTCGTCTTACTACTTTGCTACCCATGTGCCAAATGCCACGGTTTTTATAATGCCGAAAGCACTAAAAACAAAAAGGCTAGCTAATTTCCATGAGAATGATCTTGTCTTCGCCATTAATACTCAACTAACGCATACATGTACAGTCATATAAAACATCTTTTTCCATTCATTTATTTTATTGGTTGTGTGGACAATTGGACAAATGTGGTATTCGATCAATCCACCCAAACCATTCCACTTGATCTGTTTCACACCGTCCCCACGTGGAAATAAATTTATTTTCAAGTGGGTTGTTTGGATTCAAATATTAAAGTGGTAGTTGAGTTTTTTTATACGGTAAGACCCTATAGAAAACATATTACCGGCTTTTGTAAAGGGTAAGTTGTGTGATATTATGACTTTGTCTCCATTCCTTGTATGTGTTGTTGTCTGTTTACTTTCCTTCTAAAATATATATATATATATATATATTTTTTTTTTTTTTCATTCATTTATATGATTGGTTGCAGAGATGGACCTACCTTGGGACTAAGGGGGGCCATACCCCCCCCCCAACCCTTCGAAAAAAAATCCTTTAGTATACAAAAATTCATCAGACCACTCCTTATCGAGCTGCTATGAAGCACGGGTGCGTTTTGAGACTCGGGTGCGGGTGCGGGACTCGGCAATTTTTGAAAAAGGTGGGTGAGGGTGCGGCGGGACTCGGCAATTAAAAAATTATTAAAAATATTTTTATTTATATTTTCTATTTATTTTTACTATTAAAATATTCTTAAAAAACACATTAGATTCACAAAACAAAGAAAGAAGAAGGCAAAAAACACAAAACAAAAAAGAAAATACAAAACAAAAAAGAAATGTCCTACCCTCTCACCTAATCATGCCATATCAGATCATGCACTATACCCATCTCAACCAACACGTGTTCATTAAGGTAAAATGACCAAAACAGCCACATGACTTTGGGTGCATCTAGGGGGTCCAATAGAATACAAAGCAAAGGGCATTTCGGGGTAATCAAAGATTTTTATATTGCAACTCTTTGTCACGGGCCAACAGAGTAGCATTTGTGTTTTTTTTTTTTTTTTTTTTTTTTTTTTGAGAAGCCAACCTGGAAGAGTAGGCAGGAAAGTAGCATTTGTGTTGGGTTGCTGTGGAGATGCCGAGACGGAGAGCAGAGACAGAGAGGCAAAGAGTGATTCAGTGAAGCCGAGCACACGCACACCGCAGAGAGCACAGAGAAGAGAGACGAGTGACGGAGTGAGAGAGAGTGTTTGAATTTCGGCCTGAATCGGCCGTTTCAGCTTGAACCGGTCATTTCACCGATTTCGGCCGATACGGCCAGAGTCGGCGCGAATCAGCGCGAATCGGCCGAGTCTCAGCCACGTCGGCGCGAGTCGGCGAAAAAAAAAAGAAACCACGTGGCAGACGCGGCCTGACGCGGCACCGACTCGCGGTCATCGGCGTCCCTCCCGCGTTGCCACGTCGGACGCGGGTGCGGCGCCTTTGGAGCCGCGTCCGTGCATCCCAACCGAGCTGCCTTCTTCAAAATTTTATCTCTTCTTGTTTCTTCTTCTCTGTCCTTTTCTTTATTTGTTCAACAGATCTAGTTTGGTCAACTTAATTTTCATTTCTTGTTTTATCCGCTAAGCTCACGTGACAATAATAAATTATGAAAGTAATTTTTATAACCCTTCACACGCCGTCTTTTACAATTTTGTTTCCACCACATTCAGGACACGCGTTAAGCTTTTAACCTCTACCTTTTTGCATCTCAATATATCTAGGCATACACGTTTAAAAAGGAACATATTATTATAATATAAAAATTGGTTTTAAAAAATATATATAATAATTGTTGTAGGGACACGATTTATTTAACGGCCCAAGAATGATGTTGGGCTCGTATGCAAAGGGCCCCAACAATATGATTTGTAGAGAGTGGGTTTGAAAGGCATGACCTTGGGCACAGGTGGACGGTTTAATCGTGGCGTCTATGGAAGTTCTTATATGGGCGGGCTTGGCTTGACTAGCTAAGCCCTCCATTAGTACGGGTTGTATGACTTAAGTCTTTGGACGCTGTCCGAGAAGCCTTATATCCTTCCCGTTCACCCTTTTACCGGGGGAGGGAGTCCCCCTTTTTCTTCTGGGGGGTTTTTCCTTTTATACTAGTGTTTGTTTCCCCCTTTAGAGTCCACGTGTAAGTTTTACTTTTCTGGGGTGCAGACCTGTCTTGTCAACCCATACCTAGAGTGGTTTGGGGTCGTTGGGAAAGTTAAAGGGTATGGTTTAGAGTATGGACCTGTCAGATATAGGGTTTTGTATTATGATGTTGGCAGCTTTTTCCCTTGCCCTGCCCCTACACTCAGTTTGCTCCTTTCTTCAGGCATTTCGTGAGGTGCCGAGCAAGAGGTCGTCCTCGGCAATGGCTCTCCTCGGCTTGGGCCCTGGGTCTAAAGTAGAGTGGGCCTGGGCCACGAGTTTTCTGGCCCCACAATTGTTATTATTGGTTATATCATTTTTTTGGGGATAACAAAGATATATCATTTTTAAAGACTCTTAAAAGCTTTACAAATTATATAATAGTTCAAAAAAAAAAAAAATAACTTCATACCAAACTATTGTTATAAATAAACCCGAAATGGTATTTGATTGATACTCAAACACATTATTCCCTTAACCAAACCAAAATGACCACCGTACAAAATTGACTCATTTTTTTGTTTTTAATCTCAGTCGAGAGCTCTCTATCCTCTCTCAACTCTCATTCATTCTCCTAACTAAATGAGTGATATTAGGTATAATATAGATTTTACTACATAAGTCTTATAAATTGATGTGTCATCAATTACAAAAATTAATATAAATTCTAATTTATTATTTGTTGAAATAACACTAATTACCACATCAATTTGTAAACTTTTTGTTAAAAATTTTCTAATAGTTTTAGCATTTTTCTAATTGCATATTAGCACGTTAATAGTTTGTTAGTGCCAAATGGATAGAAATTTGCATTTTCACCAAAAAAAAAATATATATATATATATATATATATATTCATATTCCCCCCCCCCAATCAAAATCCTGGTTGAAAAGTCAAATTTTTAAGGGAACATAATTTATTGTCTTGTCTGACTTATAAAAATGTATAAATTTACAAAATTACCCTTAAATAAATTTATTAGTTTTTTAAAAACAGTTATTCTTAATGAGGCAACTAAAAAAGTGCCCCAATTAAATTGATTTTTTTAAATATTAGTTAGTTTTCTTTTCAAATAGTTTTGAAAATAAAGTAGGGGTATAATAAGAATATTAGTAAATTAATAATTTTTATTTTTAGAAACAGGACAATATTTTGGGACATCCCAAAATGGAATAGAGGACAAATAAACTGGGACGGAGGTAGTAATTAAATGGTCCAGTTATCGTTAATAAACCATTATAAGAATTTTTTAGTGCAACTTTAATGAGAAATATAAAAAAGTTGTCAAAAAAATCAATTGTTTTTTTTTTTCTTTAAAAATTTTCTAAAAATATTTTCCAAACAAATGCATTTAAGACATCCGTTAACTTGTCTCTTAATAAAAAAAATTATATATATGAGATGTGATGTAACAAGATATACTCAACATAAACTTATATACGGGTTGCAATTTACATACTCAAATATCATAATCAGAATAATCTCTCCAAATTTCTTAGCGTAGCGTGTGAATGCATGATGTTCACACGTAACAACTTTCAATTATAAATAATGATATAGACCTTTATAATGTAAAAGAAAAATTTCCCTAACGACACAGACAAATGAGGACTTCAAATAAGTAAGTGTGTACATGCAAAAATTTGAACATCACCAACCAAAAATTTAATGAAAAGAATAAGACAGCTATAGCCCACAAAAGAAGAGTAAAATAATGAGAAGTTGACATTAATCAATCGTTATTCTATTGATCTCCCATTCAATTCCTAACATTTTGCCTAAATAAGTAACAATATAAACAAAATGCTTCATCCTTTTTTATGATCTGTTCTAAATAATTTTGTATTCTTTAAACCAATCATCATAGAATCGATGCAATACTTCACAAATTTCTTTTAAGGGAAATCATAGCTAAGAGGCCGTTGACAGGAACTTCCTTGTTAATATGATTTTCTTATTTCATCATTGATCATTAGAATAAAAATATGAGATATTTCCTCATATCCTAGGATCTGAAAGAAGATTGTTCAAGTCAATACAAATTCACTTAGAAGATGAATTTTGCAATACAATTGATTTCCTTATAAGAAGTTCGTCCGTAATGCTAGCAAAAAATTAAAGGATAAACTATAAGGTCATTCAACTTAGGCATCTAACCATATATTAATCATGTTCAATAAAGTATTTAATTATTATTTTAGTGGACAAGCATAAGTACAAAATGTATCAAATAAATCTAACAAACTCTAAAGACTAAAGCAAGTATTAACATATTAAGTATTTGAAAAGTGTTTTTATTTTATTTTTAAAAATAGTGATTTTAAAATATGCCTTTTGAAAACACAGTTTTAAAAATCAAAGTCAAACATTTGATAAAATTGCAGTTTGACAATTGAGCTATTGATCTAAAATTGTTGTTTCAATATAAATTACTAAAATTAATCTTCAAATGACCAAATTTTTGAAGAGGTCAAATTTTATTTTTAATGAGCTCAAATTTTTATTTAGGATGGTCAAGTTTTTTTTCTAAGGTGGTTAATAACCTATATTAATTTAAAATTATATATCTTTTAAGGTATATAAATTTTTTTTTTTTCAAATGACCACCCTCACCAACACATAGATGATCACCCTCACCAACTCATGGAGCCACCCCTACTATGTGATGATAGTTCATAATCATAAGACAAGGCTTATCTTTTCTTCAATAACCTTAATGAAAAGTCAACAACATTTATTTCTAGCTGTTGTGATGGCTGTGGCGGCAATGATATATGCGTCACCTAGGCTACGTAAGCACATATGCGTCACTTTTTGTTCTGTTTCTCTCAAAGATTAATGTAAGCGTGTTCAGGGCATCTCTAATAGCCTCTCTAAAACCATGGTTGGACCTTGGAGAGCAAACCTATAAAAATTAACTCCAACAACCTCTCTAAGGCTGTGTTTGGTTAAATGTAAAATATTTTTCAAGTATAAAATAGTTTCAGATGAAAATATTTTTCAAAAAGGAAAATATTTTTTTAGTGTTTGGTTGCATTTTGAAAATTATATTGGAAAATATTTTCAGATGTTTGGTAACATTCTGAAAAATACAAATTTTCTACTGGTTTCTCACATTTTCTCAACCGTTTTCTCAGCTTCCAAATAAATTTGTAATAGAAAATTGCAAGATGTAAACTTTTTAAAGAAACAAAAATCAAAATAAAACCATTAAACTTTCAAACTCGGTCAAACAAAGAGGGGGAGGAAGAAAGAGTGAGAGATTGAAATTGGGTCAAGGCTCCGATCTGTGTTTGGCGTTGACGACGAGCTTCAGCGACAACGAGAATGAGATGACAAGGCTCCGATCTGTGTTTGGCGGTGACTTTTCAATCCGTAAAACTTGATTTGAAGGTATAGGCTGGTTTAAACGAGGGATGGGTCAATGGAGGTGGGTTGGTGAGGATGAGGGATGGGTCGGCGGAGGACGAGGACAAGGGATGGGTCGGCGGAGTGGCTTGCATGCGACGGCAGGGCCGTGTGTCGAGGGATGGTTCTGGGCATCACCGACGAGGATGGGTTCTGGGCATCACCGGTGAGGATGGGTTCTAGGCATCACCGGCCGTGTGTCTGTGCTTGAGCTCTCTCTCTCTCTCTCTCTCTCTCTCTCTTTGCGCATCTGAGTCCAGAAATGGTTTGAAGTGAAAATAAAAATGTAAACCAATTTCCGGGTCAAAGCCATAAAACACATTGTCAAATGAAATGCTTTTCCGGAAAATTCTATTTTCCATGCGTAACCAAACAGTTGGTGAGGTGTAAAATCATTTCTTGAAATAGTTTTACACCAAAACAAATGCAGCCTAAATTGTAAAAAGTAGAATAGATAAGCTACAGTACACTCCACACATGAAGAGTTACTATTGCTCTTCAAATGAATTTTTATGACTAAAATATTCAACATCTCTTTCTTTTTCTGTACATTAAGAATAAAAATAATATTAAATAAATGATGAAAAATAATATTTAAATATAATAGAGAATGATTAGAGAGTCTATTGAAAAATATATTTAAAAAAGTAGACAGATAAAACTGTTTGCTCTCCAAATAGTGTGAAAATTTGGCTAAACTGCTGGAGATGCACTTAGAGCATTCATATTTAGTGATTATCAAAAAAAGGGTGTTCATATTTAGCCTTGTAAAATATTTTTCTGTCTATTTTTAATATGAAAAATGTTAACGGATGTTCTAAAAGTATTTGTTAGAGAATAATTTTAGAAAAGTTTTTATAAGAAAAATAATAATAATATTTGGCCAAAATGCAAAACTCACTTTCTAAATTTTATTAATTTTCATTTCAATCATCTAAATTTGTATTTTGTTATTTCAGTCTCTTAAGTTACAAACCTCCTCAATTTAGTTCTCTGTTAACTCACCATCCATATTTGCCGTTAACCTACCCAAAACAATGTCGTTTTGGTCATAGTTTAATCTTTAATATTTATTTCTTAATTAAAAAACGTTTATTACAAATTTATAATTAAAAAAATAATTAAAAAAAAAAGGCGTTGGCCTATGTTTCTCAGGGAAGACAATAGGGGAGGAGTGATTGCTGGCTGTGGCGATTTGGGAACACAAACCCAAGCGATGTTGGGGTGTGCTCAGTGCTCACTCACATAGATGAAGTCATATTAATACTATTACTAGTATTAGTATTTCTGGGAAGGCTCCCACTCTTCTGCATATCTATCTCTATATCTACCTAATTCTCTCTTATGCTTGTAGCTTTTTATTTTTATTTTTTAATTTGTATCTGTTACAAACAAATAGAGAACAGATAAAATAGTAGATAGATGGATAGATATGGAAGGAGAATGATATCTTTCTTACATGGGCTGGATTTAAGTAGACAATTATCCAATCCGTAAACGAGACCCAGCAATGGCATGGAAAAAAGAAAAAGAAAAAGAAAAAGAAAGATATTAAATTATGAAATAAATAATAAAATTAAAATTAAAATTATTAATTAAGAAATAAATAATAATATTAAATTTAAAATATTAAATTGTGGCCAAAACCACCTCGTTTTGGGCAGGTTAGCGGCAAGTATGGATGTTGAGTTAACGGAGGATTGAATTGAAGAGGTTTGAAACTTAGAGAATTGAAATGACAAAATGAAAACTTAGAGGACTAAAATGAAAAGTTGTGAAACTTAGAAAGTAAGTTTTGCATTTTGGCTTTAATGTTTTGTTATCTTTTTCTATTTCCTAAAAATGTTGTGTTAAAATTTTCCTAAAATAGTTTATTGAACGAATCTTTCCCCAATCAGGTATTGTTTGCTTTGGGAATTAGCCGAGGACCGATGTCACCCTCACGGATTTGTTCAATTCCACATCGAGAAGAAACGCCTCTTACCCTTGCCTTATAAACAAGAAAGGGTGTACCAATCATGTGTGTACACATGATTGGTACACCCTTCCTTAGGCTCAATGCTTATAAGGTAAGAGTGGGAGGTGTCTCTTCCCGATGTAAGATTGAACAAATCCGTGAGGGTGGCATCGGTCCTCGGCTCATTCCCAAAGCGGACAATACCTGATTGGGGAAAGATTCATTCCTCTCACAGCAACTATTAACAGGACCCTTTTAACATAAAAACTTTTTTATTTGGGGAAATTACACTTTGCTCATCTATAGTTTGTCCGAAAAACATTTTGCCTATTTGTGGTTAAAAAATTTGCACTTTACCCATCTGAGATTAGCTCAATTTGTCTCCCATTACCCATCTTTGTTAAAAATGGGAGTAAATTTGTATTTTTGCTACTATTTTATGTCTCTCTCCTCTCAAAACATAAAAAACTAAAAAATCAAAAGAAAAGAATATCTAAAACTAAGTTTTGTAAAAGTTAAAGCTTGACTTTTAATTTAGATCGGAAAATATTGTCCATAATTACAAGAATGTTGAAGCTGTTGAAGATATCCTTCAAACAAATGAAGACCTTGTTGTGAGGAGTAACACTAAATTATTGCCTGGACGTCTTGAATATTCAAGACTTATAGATGCAAATGCAAAGGATCCTTCAAATGGTCCAATAAATTCAGTTCAGTTCAATCGAAATGCACAATTGCTACTAGCTGTAGGATTGGATCAAAAGCTTAGATTTTTTTTTTTTTCAAATTGATGGCGAATAGAATACCAAGATACAAAGTTTCTTAATGATTGCCCCATTCAAAAGGCATCTTTCTTGCCCCATGGGTCTCAAGTTATAATAGCAGGAAGGAGAAAGTTCTTTTATAGCTTTGATTTAGTGAAAGCAAAATTTGATAAAATTGGCCCCTTGATTGGCAGGGAGGAGAAAACCTTGGAAGTTTTTGAGGTTTCCCCTAATTCAAGTACAATTGCCTTTATGGAATATGATGGTTATATCTTGCTAGTTGTCGGGGGTTCTTTTTTATGTTTCTTGTACCTTAGACACGCGTTTTGATGTTATTGGACAACACTTAGTTTAGGCTTTTTCCAAGAAGGAAATTGGGTCTGGCGCTTCGCAGAATGGGCTTCAAAGTACGACTCTGTTGCTGCTAGTTTGTGCACAAACACTGAGTTTAAGTCTAAGGGAAGACGCTGCAAAGTGGGCTTATTCGCTATTCCTGCCGCATAAAGAACTTTTTTCTAGTTTTTGCCACAATACTGACTTTTCTACTGTGCAATAAAACTTTCTGCTGTGCAATAAAATCTTCAGTTGCGGAGTAAAACTTTCGACTATGCAGTAAAGCTTTCTACTGTGCAATAAAACTTTCTATCGTGCAGTAAAACCTTCTGTTGTGCAGTAAAGCTTTCTATTGCGTAGTAAAGCTTTTTGCAATGTGCATGACTCCTCTTCATTTTTCTTACTACAGAAATACTTTTCTACTTCCTGCACATAAACAAATCTAAAACTCAAAGAAAATACCCATCAAACAAATGTTAGTCCAAATGGGTTAGCATATTCTCAAATATATATACATACATATATGAATATATATACTTATACGTATTCACATATACATATATAAAATATATGATAGAACATAAGCTACAATGTATATGTATATATACTTAGGATAATAATTAGTTCGTGTCAAAAGTAAAACACGTAATAACAAAGAAATAAGAAAGCTTCAGCAGAAAAAGTTTAGCTGGTATAATAGCTAACACGGTAAATATAATAAAAAGGTGCTACAGCAGAATAACTAGTACAGCAAGTAAAGATACCACAGCAGTACAATTGATGCAACAAACGTGATAAAAACGTGCTACAGCAGAATGATTAAATACAGTAGATATAAGTTCTAACAAGTGAAATCAAATATATTTGCAATCAAAATCAAGTATTGAATCTTCCCATAGGATAAGTAAACCAAGAAAGAACCCAAACCCCAACTTGAACAATCTTGTCATAGGCTTTTGCCATCAAAGTTGTGCATTTTGGAGAATAGGCCTAAATAGCTACTAGCTATTACTTTTGGGGACTTCAAAGAGTGGGTTTGCTAAGAGGGAGGGAAAATATGGTCTATTGATGCATGCCCCTATTCCTGCCATATTTTCTCTCTTCTTTTTACCACTTTCTTTCTTTCTTTCTCTCTGTTCTTTTTACTTTTAGTTTCTTACTACTCTCTTACTGTGGATTGTTTCCCCTTTTGGTCTTTCCTTTTCCTGGGTCCTTCTCTCTGGGTACTTACTACTCTCTTACCATGAGTTTCCCCCCTTAGGTGCTTCCCCCTCTTTTCATCCATGGATATCTTCTCCTTTTATAGTGAGCTAATTCAATGTGATTTCTCCCTTCTACCCCTAAGGCTTTACCAACTATTTTTAGTTTGTTGTGGGCATCTCTTCAGGACTACCCACCAACCCATTGGTTGGCCCGACCACTACCATTGCTCAGTACATGTTTGCTGCACCACTACTCATTTCACAACAAAATTCCCTTTTGTTTGTTCTTGTTGTATACCTCTATCTCTAGGTTCAAATGAATAAGGATTGAGCTACCTCACTCCCTAGTTCTATAACATGTATCAGATGGTCCCAACCATCTATTACTTCTTTTGGGTAAGATACCATCCTAGCAAGGTATATTCCCAAAAGAAGTCATGGTTGGAAACCAAATATAGACCCCATTTTCCCCCTACCACTAAACCACACCCTCTGAATCTCCTTGACAATGGGTCCATCTCCCTTGTATTGGCTGGTTACAAGTTGGTGGTACTCCAGCCCTTGGGTGCTTGCTCCACTATCTTCTGTTTTTGTCTTCTTTCGTTCCCACGTTATTTTTGCTGTAGCAGACTAGTTTTGTTTTGTTCTGCTGCGTGTCTTTATCTTATTTCTTTATGTGTTTCATGTTGTGTTTGTCATTTGCTTTAATTTGGCTTTTCTTTCCTTCACGCAATTCTTGCTACTGACACTTCCTATTGTTCCTTGTTTCTTTTCATCGTGCTTTTTCATATTAGTTTTCATGCCTATCCTTTTATACAAAAGGATTTGGGCCTTTGTGGGCCAAATAATGTTGACTGGATCAAAAGGGTCTTGGGCCCAATTTTCCTTGATCTGTCAAAGCCATTTTGCTTAAGAACTGTATTTTGCGGCAGGTCTATATTCTGCTGCTGATTTGTAATCTACTGTAGATCTTTGTTTTGCTGTAAATCGCTTTCCCTTGCACTTCTTTCTTTGGACCTTTCTTGCTCTTCGGTCTTCTTGGTGGGTTTTTGGGCCTTGCTTTTCATTGGGCTTTCCTTCGTATGAGCTTTTGGGTACGGATTCAAAAAATGGGTGTCAACACTAGTTTCTACCAAAACAAAGGCTAGGTTTTATTTTTTTTATTTTTTTTACAAAACTTAGCTTTTAGATCTTTTCTCTTGATTTTTTAGTTTTTTATGTTATAAGAGGAGAGAGACATAAAAGGGTAACAAAAATACAAATTTACACATGTTTTTAATAGAGGTGGGTAACATGAGACAAATGTAACTTACTTCAGGTGGGTAAAGTGTCAAATTTTAAATCACAAGTATGCAAAGTGTTTTTTGGGCAAACCATAGGTAAGCAAAGTGTAGTTTCCTTTTTTTTTTTTTTTTTTTACATTCTTACTTTTCAAAACAACTCACATTAGATTATTTATTTTACACTATATTTCATTAAAATATCAATTTTTTTTAAAAAAAATTTATCTTTCTTTATACATAACAACCATTATCTACTCTCTTATTTCATTCTCGAGATACATAAAGAAAAAAAAAATGCAAAATGAATAGTGCGTTTAAATTTACATGATTACTTAACAGTTAGTAACCATATATTTTTACACAACTTTACATGGGTTAATTAATGTAGGTTAATTTTAGGCTTAATTGATTAAAATATGGTGTTTTTTATATTATATAAGCAATTATGTGAAAGAACCCTCTTTTTTGTAAAATTTCACACTTAAAAATATAGTTTGTTCATGGTTTTCATACAGGCTATGTAATTTTGACAAATTGTCAAATCCTAACCTCGATAATTGTCGTTTGAGATATAGTCTTATAAATATGTGATAAAAAAATAAAAAGTAAAAATTAACCTATTTTCAAAAAAAAAAAGTTAAAATTAGTAGATAATTTGCAAAAAAAGGTTGTGTAAAAAAACACAAAGATTTATGCCTTTTGCTAAGCACACTCCAAGAAGTCGGCTGTAAAAATACAGCACTTCTATGTACTCAAACCTCAACCAGAGTTTCTCAACCAAAAAAAAAAAAAAAAAAAAAAAGTCTCAACCAGACACAAGACAATAAAAATTAATTTAAAAAAAAAAAAAACAAAATGGGTTCTATTTAGCTCAACTACTAAAATCTCTGATAGTTGAATTTGGGGTTTAATCCCTGCCTATACCAAAAAAGCGATAAATGTCTTGGTCTGTTGATAAAGAGCCACTATTAGTAGTAGATTTATAGATTGAAACTCTCTTAAAAAGAAATTTAATAAAAAATAAAAAATAAAATAAAAACTCACCGATACCCTCAAAATATAACCCTGCGTAATATAAAACCCTTTAGCCACTTTCTAAGGCCCTCAAACACTGCCAAACAGTTTTTAAAAAGTAATGTAATTTTTTTCTCATATTACATAGTTTTATGTTTCTTATTTTACAAAATATACTTTGAATATTTTCTAACTTTATCAAAAATAATTATACCTTTTTATATTTCAAACATATAATAAAAAAATATTTCTATACATAAGTTGCTTTCTTCTATAAAAATAAAAATAAAAATAAAAATAAAAAAAAGATTTTTTTTTTTAGAAAAATATATATATTGTTAATTGCTAATTTTATTTTTAAAAAAAATGGTGTCTAAAACATTCTGTATTTTATAAAAATTTAAATTAAAAAAAATCCTTTAAATTTCTTAATTATTTTCTATATATATATATATATATATAAAATAAAAAATAAACTAGTTGGATTAGGTCAAAACTAACCCGGAGTAGATCAAGTCTAACTTGTGTCCTACCTAGCCTCACACCAAAATCCCCTCACCCCCCCCCAAAAAAAAGGTAAATTTCACAAATCTACCTTGAGATTTGTGATAATACCAACTAGACCCAAAATATTTTAAAACCCACCAATTTGGACAGCAAAAGACAACTTTGTCCATAACTTTTATTCTCTCTCTCTCTCTCTCTCCAAATCATAAAATAAAATAAAAACCCTTTCACAAACCCATCATCTTCGTCTTCTTCTTACTTGCCTTGAGATAATCCACTGCCTTTTCGGGAGTCGGAGCTAATGTCAAAGTCTTGGCTTGAGCCTTAAGAAGCTCATTTGGCAACAAAACCTTGTTGATCATGTAGATTGCGATCGATTTCTCGTCGATCAAAGTGTGGTGGTGGTGTTGAATCTCTCTTTTCTCTCAGCTGCCTCCCTTTCACCTTCTAACTTTCTCTTCTCAACTTTCTCCCTCTCATGCCCTAACTCTTCAACTCTCTATCTCGTGGTTTTGGGTGAAGGAGCAACGGTTGAGTAGTAGATCTATGGGTTGTGTTTTGAGTGGAAGTGGATTATGATTTTGGGTAGGTGAGTTGCATTTTTTTTTTTTTACTTGGTTTTGGTTTGTTGTTGGTTTTTGGGTGGCACCGTGCCAGTGGAAGTGGTTCAATTTTGATAGTTGTGGTTGTGGGATGTGTGGGTGATATGGGTTTGTTGGGCGGTGGGTTTTCTAGGCAACTATAGGTGTGGGTGATATGGGTTTATTGGGTAGTGGGTTTTCTAGGTAATAGTGGGGTCATGTGCACGATATGTGTTTGCACACATAAATTAAAGAAAATACACTTGTTAATGATACATTGACTGCACGCATAAATTCATTGTAGTTATGTTTTCTTTTTTGGATATATGCCCACAATTTGAGTTATTTTTAAAAGAAGAATCATGTTAACGAATACTCTATAGGCACATTCTAAAGATTGATAAATACTCAATTATAAGTTGTAATACACATTTTTCAAAAAATAAATATTAGCGTCCATATATGTATTAGAAGTCATTCCAAAATGGTATGGAGATATCTCTTTTTAAGTAGCTTAATACAAAAAGGATATATAATTTTGGGTGGAAGAAAATCCTAAAATGATGATAACTAAATTGAGAACAATTGAATTATCAAACATGCTACTTTATCACTAAAGCCTCAAATGAAAACTAATGCGCAATTCTGTGTGAAACATTGTCACCCTTAGAGCCCGTTTGGATTGAGGAGGGAGGGAGGGAGGGAGGTGAGGTGAAAGGGAGGGGAGTAAAGTAGAATTGGCAAAAAATAAATTAATTTTGGGTCAATTTCACTATTTTCTACTCCCTCTCCTTTCTCCTCAATCCAAACGGATCATTAAAGTACTTAGAAGTCATAACCAGGCACCAAACCTGATATGGAATTTTCATTACCAACTAGCCCATCAGTTAAGGATAGGAGAAAATAGCTTCTAACTGAACATGCATAGATACATTGTCAAATATCCCACAAATATCTAGTATTAATCTGAGCTGACCAATACAACACTTGCACAAAAACTGGAGGGATAATATTATCTATGCTAATCTATGCGCTATCTGATTCATTTCCTGAATCTATATTCATTGGTTGTGGGTTCTTGTAGCCGCTGATTTCATCCTTGTAACGTTTTTTATCTTGCTGAGCCTTTGCTTCATATGGTTCTTTCTCCTCCACTGCACACACATTCAGCACAGATGGGAAAGTATTAAGATGCTGCCAAGTAATACAAGCTATAATTGGCAAATCATACAGAGTTCCTGATGAAGTGCAATGATTACCTGTCATCTTTTTCCACTTATCTCCAAGAACTCTTCCCACCTCTGTAAACGCAATTCCAGGGTTGGTTTTCTTTACATTCTGTGGTCAACATGACTAAGGTTAGGAATATACTCATGACCAACACTCAACAATTACTAGTTGCATGTATTAACAACAAAAAAAAAAAAAATGACATTTGTAAACCCCCATATAAGAAGAATTACTCTGTTAGATTGCTCTATTTTCTCACATTGCAATCAAAGACATTTTCACTTGGCTCAAAATAGAACTGGCTGACCATGGGTAGGAACATTAGTCGGCTTGGTAATGGTTGAGTCGGTTCAAGCCAGGATGGTTATCCATATGTTATACACCGATACATATGCACTCAACCTGAACCGAAACCATTACGAATAAATTTATCATAAAACATTAACAGAAGTCCTGCATATTAAAATCCATACTTTCAAATGTGCCACTTCAAACCCCCACACTTTCACTATTGTGCTAAACACTTGAAAATTTTGAAACACCTGAGACCATAGGTGGGGTTTTGTTTGGAACAATAATTAAAGTATGGGGTTTAAAGTGATACATCTAAAAGTATGAGGTTTCACTTGTCACGAGGATAAAACTCCAGGATTTTTTTTTTTTGGACTTTCCCTGAAAAAAATATCAACAAAAATCTGCCCTGACCTAAAATATCCTCTCCAGGCCCACATAACCAACCCATCCATGCCATCTAATTTCATTTTTCCCTTGAACTTGTACTATACCAACAAAAGACATAATCAGTGCTGTAAATGTAGGACAGACAACTCACCTCTCTTTCCATTTGTGAGAAGAACATGAAACCAGACATTGCCCTCTTGGGTGCATTTGGGTCCTTTTTCTTTTTCTGTTTCTTCTTCTTTGAACCATCTTCATCTCCATCTCTAGATTTCTTCTTAGAAGAAGATGCCTTCGAAGATGTCTCTTTTCTGGATTCCTTTTTGGCAGGCTTCTGAAATTTGGCATTCATTTAATGTGAGTAACCAAATAAAATCTAATCATAATCCTCTTAAAAACTGAACAAAAAAAATGACAATAAAAATGGTTTGCCTCTTTCTCATCTCCACTTTCACTAGCATCGGATTCCTCCTCCCCAGAATCATCAGTTGGAGAACCTCCATCATCTTTGTCAATGACGAAATCTTCATCCTGCAGAAAGTCATCACATGTAAACACACTTCTCAAAAAGCATACCCAGAGACATACACAAGCAAAGCAGTGGCAGGCACACAAGCATACCAAAAGACAAGTACAGAAACAAGAGATAAGAAGACATGAAGAAACACTGAAACACATGGGCTGAACAACTGGATCGCATGAACGCTAAAATACATGAGAAAAAGCTAAAAAATGCAAAGACGTCTAAACACATACTAGACAGTCAGAACAGCTACTCAACTGCATGCAGACAAACATGCACACACACACACAGTTTACTATAAGTTTCAGGATCCCACATTTTATAAAAATACCATAAATGTCAAAATTTCTTACATGCTTTGCATGTCTATGGCAGCCACCCCAAAAAAAAGGAACAAGAAAACCAAAAGTATTAGTAGGAAGATTTTACCTCTTCATCACTCTCATCTCCACCAGCTAGATTCTTAATGCGCTCAAGATGTGGGTCAACAGCATCATCATCTTCATCCTGAAGAACACGTGCCACACCATCTGCAGTTTGGACATCTCCCAGGTTCATAATTTTCAATCCCTTCCCACTGCATGAATTGCCCAAAGTTGAGAACTTGAAGACAACTAGATGATTGCTATCCATGAAATGAGATGAGAAAATTAAATTACCTGATGAAGTCAAAAAGATTATGGTATTCATTCCTCTGGATGTTCCGAAATAGATGTTCTTGCTCAGTTTTCAGTCTTATAAGAAGATCAAAGTAATGCATATTTGAGCCACCAGCAGCATGCCTCTCAAATTCCAAATACTCGATCTATAATCAGAAATAAAATAAAATGGGTCAATCTCCATGTGGTGTCCATCACACTATATCAGATTTATAATTTATCTGCAAAAGTTAAAACACTGTACCTCTTCATGAAGAATAAGCGTAGGAGGTTTTGGTAGAAAGAAGAAACTCTTTTCAAGTGGATAGAGGACCCCATCTTCAGCCTTCAATGATGACTTCACAGCATAACCATCTTGACAACTACGGAATTTTCCTGGTTTAGTAACTTTGGCACCAGACAAGCCACGCAATATTGTTGTAAAAACTTCATGAATGAGCCCCTGTTTGTTCAAATCAAGCCATCAAAGAACTTAAATGTGAATCTAGCAAGCTCAGGTCTCTAAAACTTATATGCAACTCTAAAGTCTAGCAATTAAGAGCTAATAAAAAGAATAAGAAAACAGAAACAAACAAACAAATGAAATATATTACCTTATATGAAGGTTCTAGCTTTTCCTTGTATTTGGTGTTCAAAAGATCTTCGCTCATTGTCAGGTCGCTATGAACTACAAAGTCAGTTTCAAACTGTGCAAGAATGAAGATATGAGAACATGGCAATAATAGGATCCTATAGTGATACACTGAAACCAACAAAATACCTGCAAAACAATATGTGGGTACAAAGTTTGCCCTTTACGGATTGGTGGATCAAGAGTAACAACAACGAATGTATGTGGCTGATTTGACTGCATAAATGTACAGAACAAGGCCATATAAATTTTGATCGGTATTACAGAAACCAGAACTGATCAATTGATCAAAGGCAATTATAAATTGCATGATACGAATACACATATAACAATCTATACACATGATATGAATATACATAAATTGACCATTTTAATCAGCACCCTTATATATCAGCCCCAAGAAGAAAACCTTAGGAAGTAAAAACAGCCGAACAACACTGCTGTACTGAATTTTGAAATCATTAGCTTGTCCTTGGAGACGTAAGAATGAGAGATGAAGTTCAACATTGTATCGCCCCCTGCAAAAAGTAAAAATTTATGTTAGCCATACATGAAGGGAACATATAAAGTTCTCAGCATCCCACAACACCTACCTTGGCGTGAGGATAGCAATACCCTCAAAGGTAACCACAGCTTCTTCACCTCCAGCACCAACATCTGCCATTGACATAATTTTGTCACGGAAAACCTAACACAGTTGATGGAAAAGACATCAGTGACAATCACAATAAGTAAATCACACAATTTTACCACATAGCAAGAAGAAACCAACCTGAGCAGGAGGACGATTCTCATCACCAACAAATTGGGTGTTAGAATTAGGTATATGAAAACTTATCTCCATCAATGAATCTTTCTGTGATAATAACATAAAAACAATCAGAAAGCAATAACATTAATCTCAAACAAGCAATCTAAAATTAAAATATTTGTTGCCATCTAGGATAATCTTATACTAAGTACCTTCTCAAAAATAGAGAAGTCATATACCAAGTAAAGCATTTTTTTAGGGGCCGCAACTAAAGCCTAAATTTAAATATAGCAGTTCTGAAAGTAACTATGTGTTCATAAACATCCAGTTCTGAAAATAACTATGTGTTCATAAACATCCAATTAGTGAGTACTTTGCAGTCATTCAATAAACATAAGCTTAAATACACCCCCACAGACCTCATTAGCTCCAGTTGTATCATCCACATGGAACTCTAAGATTACATCATTTTTCCCTTGAAGCTGAGTTTGTGAGACATCTGCTAGAGATACCTCAAAGGCTTGCTTTGAACCAACCAAAAAAGTCAGCATATTCCCTGAAAAAAGCAATAGAGAAGGGATGAAATTATACAATCAGGGCAGCCTACTACTACTAGCCTAGTAGCAGCAAAAATCATATATGAAAGATAATCAACATACTTGTAACAATTTTAAAAAAAATAAAAAAACTCTACTTTCTATAACACTGGTAAGTTCTAGATAGAGAAAAAAAAGGGTAAAATACTATTTTGGTCCCTAAACTTTAACAAAATTTTGTTTTTCGTTCTTAAACTTTAAAAAGTTATTTTTTTCATCCCTAAACCTTGTAAATAATAGTTTAAGGATGAAAAACAAACTTTTGGTAAAGTTTAGGGACCAAAATAGTATTTTAACCAAAAAAAAAAAAACTCTCATGATATTGCAGAGAGGATAATAAGAAATAACAATTAAAGCTGAGGAGACCACAAGATTGCATGTATGAGAAGGTTTCTAAAATACTTTAGCATAAGTTGGAGACATCACAAAATTCTAATTTGACAAGCAAGAAACTCCAAATTATTTTTTGATAAGTAAATTTATTTAAGAGTGGGGAAAAGAAAAAAAAAAAAAAAGGAATGGGAAGTTTACAAAGGAAAAACACCAAATAATGGTCACTTCAAGGATGGTTCACAAGATTTCATGTAAATGACATTGTAATTTTCTTGAAAAACAATAGAATTCCCAAAAAAAAAAAAAAAAAAAAGGAAATTTCTATAAGCTATGGTAGTGCCATCTGAATTTATCACTTACCCAAAATAAACACACAGACAGAGAGAGAGAGAGAGAATCTACACCAACCAAAGAACATTCCCACAAGCCAGATCAAGGGTAGCATAACACAAGATGATTTAATATATAACATTCAGAAAAAAAGTGAGTAGAAAAGAGTAACTGACCATTTAAATAAACTTCTCCCCAATTCCGTCCACTGACAGAAAGTTGTTTCTCCTCCGGTGTTATGCCACAAGCGTTTTGGAAGAAATTGGTCAAATTTGTGACATCCTACAGCACGAGAATAAAAGAGCAACATAAGGATAAGCTTGTTTTGGGCATTTATGCATGATTAGAGATATTTCCATATTATTATCATTCAAAAAAGACATTGACACACAACAGATGCATGGAACAAGAAACCAACAGCTCAGCTTGTTAACACAAGCTAAAGTGCATTTCTTTTATAGCATTCACTAAAATAGTTAAGAGAGAGAGAGAGAGAGAGAGAGAGAGAGAGAATATTAACCTGGTCTCGAAATCCGGTAAACTTATAGTATAACCCGTCTTTGATCCGAACACCAAGTTGATTTGACCTTGGGACCTTCATCCATGTCACCCCCATGATGTCAGCTTTATCCACCTCAACTGCCTTACCACCTCCTTGTTTCTTCCATAAAATGCCTCCTGAAAATACCTTCAGCTGCCCTGGATTCTGCATTCAACATATGACAACATGAAATCATTATGAATATGTCAAGATTTGATTTCAGTAAAGCATAACATCGTTTGGGCTAGAGTAATTAAGTCTAAAAAAATGCAATAAAATAAAGTTTTAATAGCATTATCAAGAGGGCACACTTAGAAGCTTTCCAAGCCTTTATATTTTCTTTTTTCCTTCTGGGAAGCATTCTAAAAATTTCCTAACTTTACTTAATAATCAAATTTACCAATCTCAAAAACCTTTGGCAATTACTAAAAAGTTTACATGATGTGAATCATGTGAAAAAGATTTTGAGAGTCATTTCTACCCCCAAAAGTATTTAGCAATTAAACAGCTCAAAACAATATATACATAAAATTGGGAGAAAAGATATAAAATGAATTAGGGTTCCTAATTGAAGACACAAGTAAGTTCCAATAGCAGCATTACAAAGTTCACTTTTTCTCCTGCAATTTCTCACTAACCAAACAGCTTATCTAGAACTTCCAGGTATGCAATTCAAAAAAATTATCAAAAGCAGTGAAATTAGGGTCCCACAGTCAGTAAACTAGGGTTTGCAAAATGCATCATTTTCCTCACGAGTAACCAAGCAAACTTAACAAACCAAAGCCCAAATTCTCATAATCAAACGAAAAAAAAAAATTACTAAAAACACAATCAATTAGGGTTTCAAAAAGACCATTTTTAGCACCCACAGTCACCAAATCCCTAATAAATCATCTCAACTCCTCCCACTATCACTGCAACCAAACGTACCATATTTGAAAACTTTAAGAAAATGCAGCGAAATTAGGGCTCTAAAGTCACAAATTAAGGTTTATAAAACGCACCATTTTCCTCACGAAGTCACCCAACTAACATAACAGATCAAACTCCAAAGCCAAAATTTTTCAGAACCAAACTAAGAAATAAAAAATAGTAGAACAAAGAAAAAAACAAAATCAATTAGGGTTTCGCGATTAGCGGCCAAACAGTCACAAAATGTCAAAATCCCTAATCTTCTACACCTCCCACTAACGGCGCAACCAAACGCACCCAACCACAGAGAGTTACGTTGTACATGGAAACTACTTTAGGGTTACGAAATAGCGTTGAGAAAGAAAAAGTAAATCGAAGAACAAAAACTCATAGCGAAGAAATGGAAATCGCAGAGCAAAACGAAACGCACTAAGAGAGAGAGAGAAAGCTTACAGTGCCTCCACGGCCGCCGAGAGAGATATTGTTGAAGAGGTGACCGTCGGTCATGGCTCACAAATCGAAATTGAAATCACAGAGCAAAATAGGTTTTCAGAGAGAGAGAGAAACGGATTTGGAAAATGAGAGTGGGAGAGTGGCTTTCTGAACATATATATAGGTAGAGAAGACGGTGCGCATTGCGCACACTACCTTCTGGCGCGAATTTGGATATCATAAGCTGAGGGCGTGTACTCTTTTTGTGTCGGATGAAAAGGCTATACGGCATGTCGTTTTTCATTTTTGTCATCGACAAAATTGTTTCTACTTTCTTAATAATGTGATTTTCCCCTAATTTATGCATGTTTGGCATTCCGTTTTGAAACCACACTTTCTCAAAGTAGAACTTTATGAACAATTTTTTTAAACAATTCAATTTCGAAAAGTAGAAGAATTATGTTGTATCGAGACAAATGATACATTAATAAAGATGCTTGCTTAAACCAAAGCCTAGGACCAAAGCTTAAAGATTAAAAGGAAAAGTTTTTATAGCAAACTGTCTGTAAGATAGCTTGGGCAGCTGTGTTAGATCTACCACCTGTGGATTGATTGTAATGTTAGGATCCATAATGGCATGGCTAGATTAGATCAAATTTTAAAATTGAGCATGCAAGTATATATGTAGGATGTTAGATATTGATGGTTTCTTTAGTCAAAATGTTCCAAATTCTGTTTCAAATTGGGTGCTCTGTAACCTTTTGCATCTGACTGTTTCTTTTTTTTCTTTTTTTCTTTTTTATTGGTGCTAGTATTTGTTGTGGAACAAGATCTTCTCCATTTCAATAGAAATTGAGAGTCAATTTCACGATTAAGATTTTCATTTTCATTTTCTATGAACCAGAGAGGATTATTTTCCTTTTATTTAGGTTCTAGTGTGAGCTGATTATTATGTTTCTTTGTTGTTGATTATAATCTGGATGTGTTTGCAGCTTAATGCTTGTGTATCTGGTTTTTTTTTTTTTTTTAAACAAAATAGCTCATTTGTTATTATTATTGTTTTTTATATTAAAAAGGCTTCAAAGCCTAGTAACAACTCGTGCATTATTAGTTGCCATAATTTCTTCTATAATTCTGTTCTTCACAAATTAGCAACAACAAAAAAAAGTTCTGATTCTTCACAATAAGCCGTGATGAGCAGCACCAATAGGCTGATCATGTAACCAAGAAGCACCCCTTTTTTTTCAGTCACTAATCCAACTGATCGTGTATGGTTTTGATGTAATTGGAGGTTCGATTCTTTTTTTTTTTTCTTTTTTTTTTCTTTTTACATTCCTATATTCTTGATCAAATAGATTATTGAGCTCAGTATTAGCCTAACAGCAAGATGTTGGACTCAGAAGATTCCAATTTATAAAGTAGAGATAGTACAGGCACCAAGAAATTTTTGGCTCAATGGTATTGCCCAATACTTCCCCACATAAAGAACTCAGGCTTAAAAAATTAAATCACCTTTTTCCCCTTGTTATAAGAAGGAAAAAAATGAGCAGAGGCAAAAGCAATTTCTTGGGTCATAATGTGAGCTAAAGGAATATATGGGAATACGGCAGCTAAAGGAGAATTCAACAATCTGGGAAAAATAAAGGCGAAATTTATTGGGTCTTAATGAGGCTTTAATAATGATTTATACAAGCCAAGTTAGGAATTAATGAAGACTAGCATTTTCACGCACACTAAGTGCGTGTTGTAAGAAAGTATAAGTTATAACTATAACTAAAAGAATAGATAATTGTCTTACATTACTTAAGAGAGTATATTATATGTAATTAGGGGTGTCTAACCAAACCTGGTACCCGACCAACCTGCCCAACCCAGCCTATCCAGCTTGAGAACCAAGTGACCCAACATTGACGATGGTTGGCGACAGGTCTCCACCCCCAAAACTCGAGACTAGCGGGTTAGTTGATGGGTTTGAGCATGGAAAACTAATTTTCAACCGACCTAACCGAAAAACACACCAAAAATTGCTGTTCTCCGCCAATTGGAGTGGTTAGTTAGTCTGGTTTTGTCTAATTTGTCGAGATCTGCCACATCGAGATCTCACCTGATCTCTTCAAGATCCGGCCTAATCTTGTTGAGATTCGCCAAGATCTCTTCGAGATCCGATCAGATCTGGCAAAAACCAGTAGATTTCGACAAAATTTAGCTGATTTCTGCAAAATTCAGCTGATTTCTGCAAAATTCGATAACATTTTGCACAGTCCAAAACTGACCGAGACTCGATCGAAAACCAATAACATCCGACCACCCAAATCGCTTCCTTAGGTGGGTCCAGGTATAGGAGACCCGAAGTGATCGGGTTGGGCACAAACCCAACCCAAATCGACCCATGGACAAGCCTATGTGTAATATAACATGTCTCACTCTCTTTTAAAAGTTACCATGACTTTCGAGTGGAGTTATAGTGTCTTTGTGTTAAACCTCTTTACCTTTCCCTTTCCCTTGTGTGTGTGTGTTTGTTTCTAGAAATATATATATATATATATATATATATATAAAACTACAAGCAATTATAGTTTATATATACAAGACGTGTATCAAAAACATGTGTCTTAATTTTATGGAATTTGGTAATTTGATAGTTAAAACAAGAGAGGAAAGATTTGAAATCTAGATATCTTGAAAAAATTAAAAGGTGTAGGTTTTTTATGGTCGTATTATTGTTGCATTCTTCCCTACTAAAGCATTATCAACTCTAAGTTGGGAACAACTTATTTAACTTTTACTGAAAATATACTAAAATATATTTGTATTTTGAAAAAAGTGAGGGAAAAAAAAAAGGTGAGGTTTTAAAAAAAAAAAAGCAAAAATGCAAAACTGACCCTCTAACTTTCAGTTTTTTTTTTTATTTTTTATTTCAGTCATCTAACTTTTAGTTTTGTCATTTCAGTCATCTAACTTTCAATTGTTGTCAATTTGATATTCCGTTAAACTTTAGTTATATCTTGCCGTTAATTGAGCCAAAACAACGTCGTTTTGGCTTTTTTTTTTTTTTAATAAATTTCAGAATTTAAAAGAAAAAAAAAAACCAACAAACAAACTAAGGGTCAATAGTCTCCAAGACGACGTCACAGAAGCAATAGTCTCCGAGACTCACCTAGTATGTACTTTATACGAGATTGCTACGAATTTATGTACGTGTTTGTGTGTATGTATGTGAATTTCATTTCTTTTTGTTGCAGAGGAAGGTCAGGTGGAGTTGCAAGAGGCAATGAAGTTACGGAGCAAGAGAGGAAAGCACGGAAGAGAGTGTTGGAGACGAAGAAGATGAAGGATACTCCACCGTCGTCATTGTCGACAACAACCACCGCCGACCGGCGAGATCCTCAAGGCACTAGAAAGTCGCCGATGAAATGATCGGCGTCTCTTTCCCAAGAAAAGCTCGCTCCTGTAAAAATCTAAATCTCCCTAACACCTCATCGTTTTGTGATTGTAGGTACAAAGAAGAGGAAAATGGAGGGTGAGAAAAGTTCGGGTACGGTTGAGAACAGTGAAATCGAAAGCGAACAACTTGAAAAGACTGAAAGTTCTTCACCAAAAGAGTGTGTCATTGGAATCATAGCAAGAGGTGGATGTTGCAATAACAGTGATAATGGAGGAGGAGGATCTGAAACCGTCGGATAAAGAAGCCAAAATCAGAGATTGTGTGTCGCCAAGGAAGGAATCAATTACTCCTTGTGGTGGTGATGAATTGAATGTTGTTGAGGATGTTCAAGATTCCACAAAAGAGTAAGCCATTGGAATTTAACCTCAGGTTTTTTTTTTAATTCCGAAATTTATTATAAAAAAAAAAAAAAAAAAAAAAAGAGCCAAAACAACGTCATTTTGGCTCAATTAACAGCAAGACATAATTGGAGTTTAACGGAGTACTAAATTGACAACAATTGAAAGTTAGATAACTAAAATAACAAAATTGAAAGTTAGAAGACTCAAATGAAAAACACTAAAAGATAGAGGGTCAGTTTTCCATTTTTGCCAAAAAAAAATGCACATAAAAGCTATAAAAAATAAAAATAAAAAAATCTTAAAATCTGTTCCCAAACACACACTAGTTGTATTAATAGCAATGCAAAAGTTTACTTATGCTTTTTGCTTAAAAATAAAAAGTGGGTTCTATAGCTCAACTAAATTTTATTTTTATTTTTTAAAATAAAATCCATAAAAAAATAAAAAAAAATAAAAATCTCTTATTGTAAATGTAGGGAGCGGGTTTGAGCGCTTCTTCTATTGGACGAGAGGTCTCAAGCCCAACTGGCCCAATACAATGAATTATTAGAGAATGGGCTTAAGAACTAGGTGTTAGTCTGAACCACAATCGCTAAGCACGGTTAAATGCGGACAGACCAATAAGGAAATGGGTTCCGACATGAAATGTTGTCCCCGGGTATTTCGTCCGAGGAGCTTGGTATTCTTCTTCTTCTACTTTCAGTACCAGGTTACAGCGGTTTTCAAGACCATGCAGACTGTTACAGTTTTCTCCTTTTTCTCTCTTCCTGTACTTTTTCCGCGATCTCCCATTCTTGGAAGGTCTCTCTCATTATATACTTCTTTCCAGTCGATCTTGACCCTCCATCTGTTGATTGTGCAGGTCATTACTCGAGTGCTCGTCCCATCAGCCACCTTCCCAAACCCTCTGTGAGTTGCGGCAACCAAAGCCGCACTGTTCAGGAGTCCTTTCCTAATTAATACGGCCAGGACGTTAGTTAGGCGCATTAAATGTCGAGATGACAGTTTTTCCTTGACCTGCTCCTACATGATACTCCCGTGTGCGTCCTACTGTACTCGTCCTTTCTTCGGGGAACGCTCTGGGAGGCTGCCTTTGATGGCATGCCGTTCTTTCCTTCTAGATTCTGGAATGCCGATAATGTGAACACCGTTAAGAATAACGAGACCCAACAACGAAAGGGAACCCAAGATCGTTCTATGAACAGATTCAAATGGAAGACCTCGACCCGTTGTTTATGACAAACAAGAACCTCGGTATAAGGAAGACGCCACAAACGGTGGTGAAAGCTCCATTTTATAAGTCAAGATGAATGCCACGGGAATTCTCGATAAGTTCGAGTAGTTCTTCAAAGAACCAAAGAGAATAAACCTCACAAGTTTTATCAATAATATCTTAAAAACGTTTACAGACTTAGATGACTATTTAAGGGTTCCTTAAAACTTGACAGACAGGAAAATATATTCTAAAATAACTCCTAATTGATACCTAACCATATTAGGAATAAAGTTTGACCTAAAAAGTATTAAATGCACCTAAAAACAAGAAAATAAATCACTTAAACCTAAAATAACGTTTTTTACATAGACCCAAAATATTTCATGCAAATTCTTAGCCTTGACCGGATCCTTCTAGAACTTGAATCAAGGTAACGATTTTTTGTTACCCACGTTGATCATGCTCAATGGGCCTCCACGAATTTGCTTGAGCCCATAACTCTTGGATGAGTCCGTTAAGTACATCCTTGAACTTCTTTGCTTGTACTCTCGTAACCAGCCCAATTGGTACTTGAACGAGATCCTTCAAAGCAATGCCTTGATCTCCATCATTCCCTTCCTCTTGAAAAGGATTTGCCCTCAAATCATCACCTACATCAAAAGGACTCAAATCAATAACATTAAAAGTGGCACTTAGATCGTACTTACCAGGTAAATCTAGCTTGTAAGCATTCTCATTGATACGCTCGAGGACTTGGAGGGGACCATCTCCTCTTGGGAGCAATTTGGAACATCTTTTCACTAGGAATCTTTCTTTTCTCATATGCAGCCAAACCCAATCTTCGGGTTCAAAAATCAGTTTGCGACGTCCCTTGTTGGCTCGTATGGCATATTGCTCCATTCTTCGCTCAATGTTGAGTCTTGCTTTCTCATTAATCTGCTTCACAAAGTCAACTTTCTTTTTACCATCTAAATTAACGTGCTCCGTCAAAGGTAAAGGAGATAAATCCAATGGAGTTAAAGGATTAAACCCATACACAATTTCAAATGGCGAAAATTTGGTAGCAGAATGAACAACTCTATTATATGCAAACTCAACATGTGGTAAACATTCTTCCTATGTTTTGATGTTCTTTCTAATGATTGCCCTCAATAGAGTAGACAAAGTCCTATTTACTACTTCAGTTTGACCATCAGTTTGTGGATGACAAGTAGTGGAAAACAATAGCTTAGTACCTAGCTTACACCACAAAATCTTCCAAAAATAGCTCAAGAACTTAACATCTCTATCCGAAACAATTGTCCTAGGCATGCCATGTAATCTCACAATCTCTCTAAAGAACAAATCAGCAGCATGTGAAGCGTCATCCGTTTTGTGACATGGAATAAAATGTGCCATTTTAGAAAATCTATCCACGACCACAAAAATTGAATCTCTTCCACATTTAGTCCTAGGCAATCCTAACACAAAATCCATTGAAATATCAATCCAAGGCTTACTAGGAATTTGTAAAGGCGTATACAAACCGTTAGGCTGCACTTTGGATTTAGCTTGCCTACATGTGACACATCTACCACAAATCCGTTTGACATCTCGTTTCATGTGAGGTCAATAGAAGTGTTCCTGCAAAATAGCTAAAGTCTTTGCAACTCCAAAATGTCCCATTAATCCCCCACCATGTGATTCCTGCACTAATAACTCCCTTATAGAACAATTAGGCACGCATAGCTTATTTTCTCGAAATAGGAATCCATCAAGCTTAAAGAACTTACCAGAGACGATTTTCTCACAAGCTCGATATTCCTCACAAAATTCATGGTCTTCAGCATATAATTCTTTAATGTGTTCAAAACCAAGCAATTTTGCATCAAGTGTGGAGAGTAAGGCATACCTGCGAAAAAGTTCATCGGCGACTACATTCTCCTTACCTTGCTTGTACCGAATGACATATGGAAACGTCTCTATGAACTCCACCCATCGCGCATGCCTTTTGTTTAGCTTGTGTTGGCCCTTCAAGTGTTTCAAGGACTCATGATCAGTGTGAATCACGAACTCCTTAGGCCATAAGTAGTGCTGCCACGTCTTTAAAACCCGAACCAATACATACAACTCCTTGTCATAAATTGGGTAGTTTAAGGCTGCCTGGCTGAGTTTCTCGCTGAAGTAAGCAATTGATCATCCTTCTTGCATAAGAATGGCTCCTATACCAATACCTGAAGCATCACATTCAATTTCAAACGTTTTAGAAAAGTTGGGCAAAGACAACAAAAGTGCGTTAGTTAGCTTCTCTATGATTAATTGAAATGCCTTCTCTTGTTCTTCTTCCCACCAAAATCCAACATTCTTCTTGATCACTTCGGTAAGCGGTGCGGCTAAGCTACTAAAATCCTTCACGAATCGCCGGTAGAAACTAGCAAGTCCATGAAAACTACGAACATTACCTACACTTGTGGGACTCGGCTAATCTTGGATTGCACGTACCTTCTCTTCATCAACCTATATACCTTGTGCACTAACAACAAATCCCAAAAATACAAGCTTATCGGTGAAAAAAGTGCACTTCTTTAAATTAGCAAACAACCTTTCTTTCCTTAGCACATCTAAAACGTATTTCAAATGTACTACATGATCGTCTATGTTTTTGCTATAAATAAATATATCATCAAAATAGACAACAACAAATCTACCTATAAATACACGCAAAACATGGTTCATAAGTCTCATAAAGGTGCTTGGAGCATTAGTCAAACCAAAAGGCATAACTAACCATTCATACAAACCATATTTTGTTTTAAAGGCGGTTTTCCATTCATCTCCTTCTTTTATCCTAATTTAATGATAACCACTTTTTAAATCAATCTTAGAAAATATGCAAGAACCATGCAGCTCATCTAACATATCATATAAGCGTGGGATAGGATGACGATACTTTACCGTTATGTTGTTGATGGCTTGGCAATCAACGCACATTGTCCACGTCCCATCCTTCTTAGGTACAAGTAAGACCGGAATTGCACATAGGCTCATGCTCTCCCTCACGTGCCCTTTCTCCAACAATTCACTTACCTGCCGTTAAAGCTCCTTTGTCTCCTCGGAATTGCTCCTATAAGCTGGTCAGTTTGGAATGGTTGCACCGGGAACAAAATCAATTTGATGTTCAATCCCTCGGATTGAAGGTAACCCATGTGGTGTTTCCTTGGGGAAGACATCCTCGTACTCCTGCAAAAGAGAAACAATAGAATTAGGCAAAGTAAGGTCAAGTTTGTTAGTGTTTAAAAGTGCCTCTTTGTACAAAAGTACAATCATCGGCTTATTTGAAAACATTGCTCGCTTGATCTCACTCACTTTTGCATAGAAATTCTTTTGTTTTCTCTCTGATTTTCTCTCAAGGGCCAAATTTTGATTTTCTTTTTCTCCCTCATTTTTCTCGGCTTCTCTCTGATTTTCACTCTTTTTCTTTTGCTCACTCTCTTTCTTTTGATCACTCTCCTTTTGTAATCTTACTTGATCCTTGTATACTTGCTGTAGTGTCAATGGTACAAGAGTGATTGATCGTTGATTAAGTACAAAAAAGTGCTTGTTCGTAAAGCCATCATGCTTCACTTGCCTATCGAACTGCCATGGATGCCCTAGCAATAAGTGTCCCATTTGCATCGGTACTACATCACACAACACTTCATCTTCGTATTTACCGATTCGAAATGCAACTAACACTTGCTTGTTCACCCTGATCTCACCACTATCATTTAGCCATTGCAACTTGTACGGTCTAGGGTGCTTTACCATGGGCAATCTCAATTTCTCCACCATAATTGTGCTTGCAACATTAGTACAACTACCATCATTAATAATCACACTACATACCTTGTCTTTAACGTAGCACCTAGTGTGAAAGATGTTCTCCCGCTGTATTTCATCAACTCCTTTTGCTTGCAAACTCAATGCTCTCCTCGCTACCAATGTCAATGCGCTAGGGGCTAAATACTCCTCCTCGGAAATATCCTTTAATGGCGGCATGTCGTCGGTGTCGGAATCTTCATCATCGGTCACAATTTCACCATTGGCTTGCAATACCATGACTTGCTTGTTTGGACATTGACTTGCTATGTGGCCCCTGCCTTGACATCTAAAACATTTAATATCACGATTCCTAGAGGTAGAGGCTTCGGTTTTACCTTGAGGAATGTGGCTAGTGGTCGAGGACTTGGGCTTGAGTTTGGACGTTTGTGACTTGTCCAGCGACTTAGCATGACTCGATTTCCAAGAGGTAGAACTAGAGTTATGGCCTGCACGTGTCCCATTCCCTCTCTTGAGTTGTTATTCCACTTTAATAGTCATATGCATCATATCTTCCAATTCCACATAACATTGCATCTTTACCTTATCATGGATCTCCTGGTTTAAGCCAAGCAAAAATCTAGCCATTGTAGCCTCCCAATCCTCCTCTACATTAGCGCGGATCATAGCAATCTCCATCTCCTTGTAGTAGTCCTCTATGCTTTGACTCCCTTGTCTAAGACCTTGTAGCTTTTTGTACAACTATCGGTAGTAGTAACTTGGAACGAATCGCTTTCTCATCACTACTTTCATCTCCTCCCATATGTCTATTGGTTGTTCTCTATTCCGCCTCCTATTTATCACAAGCTAATCCCACCAAGTAATAGCATATTCAGAAAATTCAATCACGGCTAATTTTACCTTCTTTGTCTTGGAGTAATTGTGGCAATCAAACATGAACTCCATCTTCTTCTCCCACTCAAGATATGCCTCAGGATCAGACCTACCTTGAAAGGACGAAATCTTCATCTTAATACCACCTAAGTTGTTATCTTTGCGATTCCTAGCTTCTTTAAATCTTCCTCTAGGTCTCCTATTGCTAACAATGGAATCCCGATCTTCTTCTTCATCAAAACCAAACCCATAATGCTCTTCATCCTCCTCCCTCGGTGGAACTCTTTCCCTTCTATGCAAATTACAACCGTTTTGTGGTTGCTCCTCACGTCTATTCTCCATCTGATCTATCCGTTTGTGAACCTGCGCCATCTCCATCTTCATCACACGCCTCATCTCACTCATCATGGCCTCCAAAAACATTTTCGGATCAGCTAATTTTGTATCATCTTCAGCAATGCTCTTACCACTATCATGAGACATGATTGCTGCAAAACAAAGGATAGAAAAAAAAAAAAAAAAAAAAAAAAAAAAAAAAAAAAAAAAAAAAAAAAGGAACCTCACGAATCACTACCTTACATGTTTACACTCAAGAATGTGGATCACTCTCCACTCGTGTTTCACTCAAAATAATATGGCTTTTACCCTCTGATGTTCTCACCACTCTTGCCCTTTTCCACTCGATAATTCTCTTTCAGTTCTTTTGAAACTAAACAAACAACTCAAAATTTCCAGCAACAATTCACCAAGAACTAATCAAGGAATCTCATATTTGAACGTAAGAAATATGGAAATTTTTAGATTAGAATTAGAAGGAATATGGCAGTTTTGGAATTTTGGAAGCACAGAATAGTGAATTTTTTTTTTTGTTCGGACTCCTTTCTGTCTTCTTCTTCTCTCTCTTTTTTTTTTTTATTTTTTATTTTTTATTTTTTTTATTTTTATGATTGGCAACTAGCTTTTGAGAATAATGAAATAAGATTTTGAAAAATAACTAAGAGATGTGAGACCAGATCAATAGTTTAGACATCAACAAGACAAACAAAGATTAAACAAATAGGGTAAAGGAAATTAGGCTAAGAAGAGATAAATATGTTAAAGGATAGGCAAACCTGAACTAGAAACTGTGCTCTGATACCAAATGATGTGAACCCCATCAAGAATAACGAGACCTAACAACGAAAGGGAACCCAAGATCGTTCTATGGACAGATTCAAATGGAAGACCTCGACCCGTTGTTTATGACAAACAAGAACCTCGATATAAGGAAGACGCCACAAACGGTGGTGGAAACTCCGTTTGATAAGTCGAGATGAAGCCATGGGAATTCCTGATAAGTTCGAGTAGTTCTTCAAAGAACCAAAGAGAATAAACCTCACAAGTTTTATCAATAATATCTGAAAAACGTTTACAGACTTATATGACTATTTAAGGGTTCCTTAAAACTTGATAGACAATAAAATATATTCTAAAATAACTCCTAATTGATACCTAACCATATTAGGAATAAAGTTTGACCTAAAAAAGCATTAAATGCACCTAAAAACAAGGAAATAAATCACCTAAACCTAGAATAACGTTTTTTACATAGACCCAAAATATTTCATGCCAATTCTTAGCCTTGACCGGATCCTTCTAAAACTTGAATCCAGGTGACGATTTTTTGTTGCCCACGTGGATCATGCTCAATGGGCCTCCACGAATTTGCTTGAGCCTATAACTCTTGGATGAGTCCATTAAGTACATCCTTGAACTTCTTTGCTTGTGCTCTCGTAACCGGCCCAATTGGTACTTGAACGAGATCCTTCGAAGCGATGCCTTGATCTCCATCAGCCGAGAACAAAATCGTCCTCGACAACATCTCTAGGCCATTTTGGATTTTCATCATATGTCCTCAGACATTTTTCTCTCCTCAGCGCAGGCCTTGAGCCCAGTACAAAGTGGGCCAGGGTCGCCAAGTTCTTTGGCCCCACAGTAAAAAATTTTATAAAAAAATTAAAAAAAAAAAAAAATTTCTGAGTTTGAATCCTACCTACTTGCCTACACCAACAATAAACCATCGAAAAAACAAAGCAAATCAAAACAAAACATAAAACCAATAAAACCAAGTGACATGAATCAAAACGGTGCTTATCAGTTGTCACTCATGACTTTATCTGTATCAAGAAGAAAAACTCAATGGACAAGGTTGGGCTTAAAAGCTCTCGTACTTTATAAAGTGCAAGCAACTGTTAGATGCCAAAAGAAGCCCACTGTTTTACTATCAATGAAAGGACAAAGCCCATATTAAATCATAATACCCATATTCAAGACCATGTAATCCATACATTAGCAACTAGTTTTATATGGATAGTTTATTGTTTTTTGTCGGCTTATATATGCTTTCTTTTTCTTTTTTTGAAATATAACTGGAATTTCATACCAAAAGGAAAAGTGAGTACAACAAAGCCAAAAGGCAAGCTCAATACAGAATCATACTACAAACCCTCTTCCTGAACAACCTGAGCTACCATGGGAGGACAAACTCCCTTCCAAACATAAGAATCTTCCTTCTGCCTAGCATATTGCGCCAGCACATGGGCTGCCTTGTTGTAATCCCTTTTCACATGCTTGATATTCCAGCTACTAAACGAAGATAACAAACCACTAATCCCTTGATACACATGGCCAAGCCAGCCACATGAATCAGCTGCTGTGACTTTAGAAACCACTATTAATGCATCAGATTCCAAAATAACATGAGATAGCTTTTGCTCTTTGGCAAGAAGAAGACCACACTCCATAGCTAGAGCTTCAACTTCCTCCACCGAATATTGACCCTGAAAATATTTACAACAAGCAGAAAGAACATTACCATCTACATCCCTTATAACTACCCCCACACTTGAGTTTTTTTCATTTTTAGATGTGGCACCATCTACATTAATCTTAACATAACCGGGTGGAGGTGCAGTCCACTTCCCATCTGTCTTAGCAGAGCCTTGAGAGCAAACCATTGAGGCACTTTTGAACTCACAAATATATTTTTCAGCAAAACACCAAATCTGGTCCGGATGTTGACTTGAGGCCTCATGCACAATTTTATTCCTATTATACCATATTGCCCATGCAGCCCCTAAGAAAACCTCCAAGTCACAGGAAGTACCCAATTCAACAAGTTTCATAGCAATATCTATAATATCCATATTTTCATCCAGCAAATCGATGGGACTATTTACCCAACAGCTCCATACTCTCCTAGCCACTTCACATTTAACAAAAACATGGAAATTTGATTCTGGCTCTTTCCCACAAGTCGGACAAATATCACAAATATTAATACCCCTTCTTTGCAAGTTCACAAAAGTAGGAAGAGCATTCATACACATTTTCCAAGCAAAAATACGTACCTTGGGAGGAATGTTCTAGTGCCAAAGTTTCTTCCAAAGAGGGCTCCTAGCATCACCCGAGGAGCTTTCACCTTCCTCCCTTGTGTCTAGCACCCTAACTACAATATAATAAGCACTCTTAACATTGAATTCTCCCTTTTTATTACCCACCCAAATGATTTGGTCTTCCGGAAGGCTATGGTAGTGGGGAATATTTAGGATAGTTCTTGCTTCAAAGGGCAAGAACAAAGATCTTACTACATCACTTTTCCACCTCCTTGTGTCCCTATCAATCAATGCCGAGACCTTAGGATAATCATTAAAATGCTTTTGTGGGGGGGGGGGGGGGGGGGGGATTACTTTGTATGTTGTTGGAGTAGGGAGCCACTTATCCTCCCAAATATAGATCCTTTCGCCATTGCCAACTTGCCACCGAGTACCTCTTTTAACTACTTCCAACCCATTGAAGATGCTCCTCCAACTATAAAAAGGGCTGGAACCAAGTTTGGCATTAAAAACATCACCATGCGGATAATATTTCGCTTTATAGATTTGGGCCACCAAAGAGTTAGGATTCGAAATCAATCTCCAACCTTGCTTAGCTAGCATAACAAGGTTAAAAGCCTGTAAATTTCTGAACCCCATTCCTCCATCCGGCTTGGACTTACACATCTTCTTCCAACTAACCCAAGCAATCTTAGATTCTTGACCCCTTTGGCCCCACCAAAACTTTCTTATCATTCCTTCAATCTCATCACAAATACTTTTTGGGATCTGGAAGCAGCTCATAGTGTAAGTTGGTATTGCTTGAGCAACGGCTTTAATGAGGATCTCTCGGCCACCCACTAAAAGCATTTTCTCCTTCCACCCCGATAATTTTTTCTCCACCCTCTCTTTGATTTCAGCAAATATTTCGACTTTGGACTTGCCAATGATTGAGGGTAGGCCAAGATATTTTTTGTGTCAAGTATCCTGCATTGGACCCAACATATTCAGTACTTCACATCTTCTATCATTCGGGGTATTACTGCTAAAAAAGACTGAAGATTTATCCGCATTGATTTTCTGACCCGATGCCATCTCATATAGCTGGAGCACATCAATGAGAGTTTGGCATTCTTAACTATTTGCCTTACAAAATAATAGGCTATCATCTGCAAAAAACAGATGAGTGATCTTGGGACAGCCTCTACATATTGATACTCCACTAATTCTTTGATTCATGGCAGCATTATTAATAAGAGAGGAAAAACCATCTGCACACAACAGAAAAATATAAGGTGAAATTGGGTCTCCTTGATGGAGACCCCTCGACGGAGTAATACTACCATAAGCAACACCATTAACAAGGATAGAATAAGAAACAGAGGTAATGCAATGCATGATCAACTTTATCCATTTTTCATGGAAGTCCATTTTCTCCATCACTTGTTTAATAAAACCCCACTCTACCCTATCATATGTTTTACTCATATCCAACTTTATTGCCATAACACTCTCCTACCATCCTTCTTATGTTCTAAATAGTTCATAAGTTCAAAAGCCACAAGCACATTATCAGTAATGAGTCTCCCAAAGAGAAACGCACTCTAATTTTCTGAAATAATTTGAGGAAGGATAATTTTAAGGCGATTTGCTAACACTTTTGATATGAGTTTATAAACAACATTACACAGACTAATAGGTCTAAAGTCTGTTATTTTTGTGGGGTTTTTTATTTTTGGCACCAGAGTGATGTTTGTTCTATTTATCTCTACCATAGACATATTTGAATTAAGCACATTTAAAACCATGCATATGACATCATTACCAACAATACCCCAATATTTTTGAAAGAAAATAGCAAACATACCATCCGGACTTGGAGCTTTTGTTGGGTACATCTGTTTTAGAGCTGCCTCCACTTCCTCCCTTGTGAACTCTTGAATAAGGCGCTGATTCATATCTTCAGTGACTTTAGTTCGGATAGTGTCAAGGACTTCCAAGATGCGAGTCGGATAAGAAGTAGAATACAGATTCTTGAAATATGACACAGCCACTTCTACAATCCCATCAATAGACTCATGCCAATTCCCATTTTCATCCCTAATACTGTTGATAGTATTCCTCCTTCTCCTATCTGAAGCCTTGGTGTGGAAGTATTTCGTATTTCGATCTCCAAGGCCTAACCATTGCACCTTTGATCTCTGATGCCACATAATTTCTTCACTATCCAATAGTTCATTAATCTCCTTTCTTATCACATTAATCTCACTTCCTAAGCTGCCATCTTTATCTCTACAGACAAGAGTACTGAGAATCTCCCTCTTCTTCTGAATTTGCTTAGGAATTTGCCCAAACTCCATTTTGTTCCATCTAGAGAGGTTTTCAGCACAATGACTCAATCTAGTAGCTATCCCACTAGGAGAATTTAATTCTTGGCTGCCATCCCAGACTTCTTGGATGATATTTTTGCATTCCTCCCTTCTTGCCCACATCGCTTCAAATTGAAAACTACGTCGATTGGGATGCTTTTGAACAACAATATCATTAGAAATAAGCAAAGCACAATGGTCAGATGTGGATTCCACCAAATGATGCACTTTTATTTTTTGTAATGATCAACCCACTCAGGAGTAGCCAAAGCACGATCCAACCTTAAATACAATCTACTCTCATCCTCTTGCATATTACACCAGGTGAATTCAGGACCACAGTAACCTAGATCCTTGAACCTACAATGGTGTATTGTCTCTCTAAACTCATCCATCTGTTTTTGAAATCTTTGAACCCCACCCAATTTCTCTTCTACCGATGCAATTTCATTAAAATCACCAAAGCATAGCCAGGGCAATTGATACTTTTGGCTAAGGCTTTTCAAAAGATCCCACGACTCCTTTCTCTGATGAGTTTTAGGATTTCCGTAAAAACCCGTAATACACCATTGAAAACCAAATTCCGGATCAGTCACAAATGCATCAATGTAACTCCCTGAATAGCCTTGAATTTCCACCTTTATGTCCCTACTCCATAACATGGCTAAACCCCCACTCCTCCCCACACTAGGAACAATTAGACCGTTTAACAAACCAATTTTAAATTTCTCTTTTTCCATCCGATATTTCTTCATTTTTGTCTCCATGACAATTTTAGGCTTCCAACGTTGCATGAGTTCGCGCAACACTCAAACTGACCGGGAGTTCCCAAGCCCCCAGCAGTTCCATCCCAAAGTAATCATTGGTCCAAGCAGTGCTGCTCAGCAATCACCGCCGTTTCAGTAAAAAAATTTACCCCATCTCCATGTTTCTCCTCACAAAAATGTTTTTGAACTCTATCATCCCAAACAAACAACATATCATCATTAACTTTTCTTTTTTTACTTACCTCTCGAGCTTGCTCAGACTCCTCAATATTTGGAGTCTTTCCTTTTTCCCTTGCCATGTTTTTAATTTTGCCTCTGACTGCTCTTTTAAATAATCGGCCTGGGCTTTGTGGCTGACTACCCCAAACCTCACTTGTGCTTTCTTTTCCTTTCAGCTTTAGCGGGCTTAATACTTCAGCCTCTCTTATAACCAGCCTGCTTTCTTTATCTTCATTTAAGCCTTCTTTTCCTTTAGGCCCAATTGGGCTTAATATTCTATCCTCTTTAAGAGCCGGCCCATACCCCCTCTTAGTTACTTCCTGACTTACCTTATCCCCATGCAGTTCATTCCAAACTATTTCAGTTCTATCACCTTTTTACTCCTCACGTGATGTCCTATCCAGCCCCTTACTTGAAACTTCTGGAGCCATATCATCCCATCTGTTCTGCCTTCCCATTTCCCCATGATTTGACGTGACCGAACCATCCATCATGCCCAAGGGGACTGTATCCATCATATCGGCCGAACCACTACCTCTATCAGCTCTACCAGCCTCCACCACAGTAGGCGAGCTCCTCTTTTCGACTCCGATCTCTACACCAGCCCCACCGTCCACCGCCCTTGATTGCAAGCCCCCTTTTTTAGCCTCAAAATGCATCTTCAACTTATCCTTTTCACCTCCATTTTTTAAAATTCCACCAGCCTTCAACCATTCACCATATTGTCTCCCTAACCGTTGCTCCATTGGACTAGCTTGACAATGCTTTTCATCATGTCCAAGCAAGCCACAAATGTAACAAAAATTAGGTAGTCTCTCATACCTAAAGTCAACCCAATATCTTTCACCTTCTTCATTTTTAACATATCCTCCCCTACGGAGAGGTTTGGAACCTCCACCCTTATTCTTAAAAATTTTGCTAAATCCGCTTGCATAGCCCGCTTGTCAACTTCTAGCACCCTTCCAATCTTACTACCGATATCCTTCCCAATTACTTCAGTCATATTCTCAAAAGGTAAACCCCAAATCTGCACCCAAAAAGGGGAGCTGGAGAAATTGATATTTTTTGACGTTAATCCTTTCTTCCATCGGCATAGCAGGAGAAGGTTGTTGTCAAAATTCCAAGGCCCACTTTTCTCAACCCACTCTAACTGACATCTTGAACTAAATTTAAATTGTAAAAGATTATTCCCTACCTCCACAATCCTCAAATCAGAGCCCATCTTCCAAGCAGCCTTTAGAGTATTCTTCAGAGCTCTTATATTTTGATGACGATCTGAAAGTAAACGCCCAAATAAGCTCAATGAGCATTCTTCAAGGATTTCAGAGCTGCTATTGTTTGTAATAACAATATCCTCTTCTTCTTCCCTTGTGAGCTTTAACTTTTCCAAATCATTCACCACTTCTTGATCCATGCAGCCACCCCACAAAGACAGAAAGGGCTACAGCCAGCTTAGAAACCGGTGTAGACCCAGAAAAAACCCTTAGGCAGATTTTAAGGGAGAGAGGAAACTCCTATCTAGTTGAAAGAGAAAAAGACTCTTACCAAAGAGAGAAGTAAGACTCCTACAGGAGAGAGAAAAAGCCTCTTTCTGACTCCAAAGCAATCTGAAACTGATGGTTGTGCTTATATATGCTTTCTTCTTTCTTATATAAATTGTCTTTGTTATATATCTAATATATATATATATATATATATATATATATATATCTGTCTTTCGTACTTATTAGCCTACGATTGAACCAGTGTTTGTGTCTATCCACAGGAATTCCCATCCATTCTGGGCTGGCCACAACTAGACAATGATTTTTTCACATGCAATAAATTAATGGTTGTCATAAGTTAATAGGGCGATTTGAGCTTATCACAATTTCAATCCTTAGTATTGCCTAGAGTTCAATAACTAGAAGTCTAAAACAACTTTGTTGTTTAGTATGCATACGAAAATTTAACATAATATATATATATATATATATATATATTTCTCATATTTAATTGTTTTGTCTAAATAAGAGATTAGATAATTATGTAGTTATTAATAAGAATATATTATGATTGTGTTGGCAAACTTTGTATATTACAATTTAAAGAAATAATGATGTGTTAACATTCTAATTGAATGTTTATATATATAATAGAATTTAAATTCAACTAAAAATATATATAATAATAAAATGATAACATATAAATTATGTAACTTCAAAAGTTTATATGAGAAAAAAAAAATCTATATGACTTAATAGCATGAACTATCAACCAAAAGTTAAAATATTTTTAGTTCATGTGACATAATATTAATATCATGAGCGCTCGACCAACCAAAAGTTAAAATACTTTTATTTTATATATTTTATTTGATTGTTGATTATGGATACTAACATGGTAACACATCATGCACACACAAACACATAGATGTGCACGTGCACAACCACTCAGGTTCTACTTCTAGCCCTATGAAATTAATACGTACGGTACGTACTACACAATTTAAGATGCAGTAAAATACTCGAACTATAGACATGCAATATCACCAGGTCTGATTTTCTCAAAATTAGATATTAGACAAAGTACATTTGAGTGGATTGAAAGATTACAGCTTGCTATAAATGAACACATTTTGTAAGTTACAACATTATTATTCTTCACAAAATGTGTTCTGTAACAGTTTATAGAGGTTGCAAGAGTATATATACCCGCTGATTCCATGGAATTCAACGTCAATATTATGAGCTCAATGGAAGGAGCAGACTCATATTCCAGTGACAAGTACCCTCCAAACACGGTCAGAACTGAGAAGAATCTAATTAAGCCATCCAAATTTGAAAGACCAAAACAAAAATATTCTATCTAGCTAGGCGAACAACCCTAGAAATTGATATAATGAAGATGAATTACCAAGTTGTCGTGTAACAATTTGTTGAAAAATAGTACCATATTTTGTCCTGCTTGTCCCCAAATAACAAAAGATCAAAGCCATTCTTTAAGTGTTCTTATTTGCCTTATATGCCAAGCATGGATGATTTTACCTGAAACTTCCGGAAAGAATGTGGGCCCAAAACATGGACCTGATAGGAAGTGGGGTCCAAAATTTGCAATGGATTTTACCACCTGTTGTAATAACATTATAATAGATTTCCTTTTGCTTTACTTAAAAAAATAATTATTATAACTGTTAGAGGTAATGGCTCATATTCTAAATGAGAAATTAACCGTTTTTAGTTTACAGATCTAGTGGACAAAGTGTAATGAAGTGAAGCAAAATGGAACAATGCATTCCGATGATAAGAATATATTAAGAAATTCAATATAACGGGTTGCGATTTTTCTCATAATATAATATGTTGTAGACCCTTTGTTTTTTATATCATGCAAATATGTATACATTGCTAAACCATATAAATCTGTGTCAATGTTTTTTTCTTTTTCTTTTGTCGCTAACATTAAAAAGATCTTCAACACATGTTATTTAAGGAGATATAAAAAGTATGATATTGGATAGAATAAAATGATAAAAGAAAAGAAATTACAACTTACTCACCTGTGGTTTAGCCGAAATTTAAATTGCCTAACTATGATTTGAAATTTGACACTTTACCCACCTAAGATTAGTTTAGTTAGAATTCTGTAACTCATTTCTGTTAAAAATTAGGTTAAATATGTAATTTTGCTTTACTTTTATGTCTCTCTCCTCCAAAAACACAAAAAACATTAAAATACAAGATCAAATAAGATAAAAACCAATCTAGTGAAACACTTGCGTCATGAGATTTTAAATCACATGTAAGCAACTTAAATTTCGGTCAAACCAAAGGTGGGTAAAGTATCAAATTTCAAACCACATATAAACAACTTAAATTTTAATTAAACCACAGGTAGGTGAATTGTAATTTACCCTAATATATGTAGCCAATCATGATTAGTCTATTGACAAAGATAATTGATCCCATTTTTGAGATTATGGTTTTAGAAAAAACCTTAACTGAAAAGAAAGGATGAACTTAATTATTTGAGTATTATTAACCTGAGGTTGAGAACTTGACTAAGAGTAAGAATGGGATCGATGTGTTCCATTTTCTAAATATTCTATCTATACATGTCCTGCTGCTAGTTTTGACAAATGAATTTCTTTAATCATTTGAAATGGCATAGCCTTGCTTTAACCTTGTACTTATGTTGTTATGTGCAGCCAGCCGGCTGTGTAGCAAAGCCAAAAGCACTGGAAACAGTGGATTGACATTCCAAATTTGCCTCTTAACTACTTAGTGATCATCGTCTCCTTTGTTTAGACTTTTATTAAATCACAGGTGTAACAACAAAAAAACAAAAACATAATAAGCCAAATGAAGCAAACTAGTGATGTGTGTGTATATATACATAAACTCTTAACTTATTAGCTCAAGCAACCACACAAAGAAGCAAAGGAAGAGAGAAAGCATCAGAGGAAGGATACAAGAGATGGAAACAATGGTGGTGAAGAATGAAGAGAATGTAGGAAGGTGGCGCATGTGTGTGGCAAATGGTTAGGCTGAGGGAACACGGTCTGTGAAGAGACGGTGAAGAGACACAACTGTAGCTGCACTTAGTAATAGTGATGATAATAATCAAAGTGATCAGAACCAGCAGCAATTGCCACAGCAACAAGTTGACCAAACTTCTAGTAATGCCACCACAGTGAAAAGAAGTTCAAGATTTTGCAGAGTCAGCAGGTCTAAATTAAGGAATTAAGTGGTTTATGATTCTATAACATACATGACTATTTATGTCTCTTTTCCCTTATTGATGATGAACTTGAATCAATGAAATGAACAGACATAGATGGACGGGGCAGTTTGAAGCTCACTTGTGGGATAAGCTATCTTGGAATATAACGCAGAAGAAGAAAGGGAAACAAGGTAGAAAACTTTTCACTCATGCCTCTGCTTTGCTTCATTTACTTCTTTAAAGGATTCTGATGAACTTGTTTAACATTTTTGCTCCTCTATTCTGTTTTGCTCAAAATTGATTGCTGGCACTGAACAGTTTACCTTGGTGAGTACCTTTTTAGTATTTTTTTTTTTCCCCTATCAAGTTAAGGTTTCGCAAGTTCTGTTTGAGTGAATTATAGAGAGTGATTTTTTTTGGGGGGACTTTTCAGGAGCTTATGATGAAGAAGAATCTGCAGCAAGGGCATACGATTTAGCTGCAATTAAGTATTGGGGGACAACAACTTTCACCAATTTCCCAGTAAGAATGACATTTATGGATTACAATTGATTTCCTGCAAACCTTTAGAAAGTCATATAACATAAGGAAACTAATTTGACACCATGGATACTTTTTACAGTTATCTGATTATGAGACTGAGATTGAAATAATGCAATCTGTGACAAAAGAGGAGTATTTGGCCACTTTAAGAAGGTATGATCCCTCATACATATTGTTAAAAATAGACTGTAATCCACAACCGTGGACACTTCCTCTAAATAACATGATTTGGGTTTTGTTTCTTTCAGAAAAAGCAGTGGCTTCTCAAGAGGTGTATCCAAGTATAGGGGGGTTGCAAGGTGAGTCTCTTGATATTTGGTAAAACCAACCACTTGAGAATATAACTAATGGAAATAGAATCAAATTGTGTGTGAATATTATGCAGGCACCATAATAATGGCAGATGGGAAGCAAGAATAGGGAGAGTTTTTGGAAACAAATACCTCTACCTTGCTACTTACAGTAAGTTACATATTACATATCCATATTTCTCTCTCATTTTTAAGACCAGCTACTTTACGATAAACTACTAATTGTCCTAAAAACTTAAGCTGTTAGAAAAGTGATAATTAAATCATTTAGCCATTATTCTAATAGGTACCCCAGAGGAAGCTGCTCGTGCTTATGACATTGCAGCAATTGAGTACAGAGGGATCAATGCTGTGACCAACTTTGACTTGAGTACATACATAGGATGGTTAAAGCCAGGACCAAATGCCTCATTAGCCACTCATGAACTACAGGCCATCCCAGAGCCTCATACAGTGACATCACCGAGTAACTACAATCCAAAAGAGAAATCCAAATCCTTGTTCTTACACACTAATCCTTTGGTCACAGGCTACTTGAAGTCCCCTGAAAAGCATGATATATTTGAAAGAAAAATTCCTATTAGCTCAATCAATAAGTCTTCCTCTCCCACTGCACTGGGCCTCCTCCTTTGATCTTCGGTATTCAAAGAATTAGTTGAGAAGAATTCAAACAAATCTGCAGATGACATTGATGGGGAAGAGCCAAACAACCAAGCACAGATGGGTAGTGATGGTGATTTCTGTGGGATCTTTTATGATGGAATTGGTGACATCCCATTTGTCTGCAATTCCAATGAAGACAGCATAGAGTTGCAAGAAAGAGGACTTGATTTGATATTATAAATGGCCTTATATGAAACAGCATGATATGCTTTTCATTTATTTACTAGTGGGTGTAAATTCTTTAGAAAATGCATGTATGGTGTTTTGCATTGAGAATATCAAGAGCTTAGAGCTTGTTTTGGTCTCTGTGTGTGTGTGTGTGTATATGTAAGTATTATTGACATAAATTGCTTACACGTAAATTTCACTAGCAATTGAATACTAATAGTCATAAAGTTGATGGCAAACCAATGTACATTTCATCACTTTTGACTTCAAAGTAGTCATCGCTGGCATGCAAATTAAACTTAGGGGAAATTACACTTTACCACCCTAAACTATGCACTAGATTACACTTTGCACCCTAAATTATCCGACTGCACACTTTGCACCCTAAACTATCACACTTATCACACTTTGCACCCTGGTGTCATTTTTGCTGTTATATTTAACAGAATCTTGTTGCATATGACAAGCACATGCTTCTTGCTTAGGTGGAACAAAGTTAAAAGACTGAAACACTCTCCTTCAAAATCAATTAAAACAAAACTCAAAAATTTCCACATCTCCCTCTGTCTCACGTGGTGCCATCCTCTTCCCCATCCACCTTCCCTAGTAAAAAGAAATGTCACCTCCCTAAAAGCTTGAGAATCCACAGATGTAATTCTTTGGCTGATTTTTTTTTCCTTTTATCGTTCTCTCCTTTGAACGAATTCACAGACGAATGTAGACTTAAAATAAGACTGCACAACTATTAAAACCAAAAGTAACCAAACAAGCCCATTAATTTATATGATCCATAACAAAACAAAAAAAAAAAAATCAAACAAAGAGGTAAGAACTAACAAAAACACTTAAACCATTTAATTATGGATTTAACAAAGTAAGCATTTTTAAGCACAAAATTAATCAGAGAAAAATAGAAAAGATTAAAAAAACCATAAACACAAATCTCCTAGTGGACAAATCGCTTCCAACAAGAACAGTAATGGCAACCTGAAAGCAAACCCAGATACCAAAAACATTAGTAAAACAAAAGTCAAAAGTTTAAACCAAAAAGTACCCAAAAGACAAAGACCCATGTTTTTGTTTTGGGTAATGAAAAAAAGAGATAGACAGAATGACGAAAGAAATGGGTAGTGAACCTGAGATGCGGCCAATTGAGCCATTGATGAGATCAATTAGAGAGGTTTGAGAGAAAGCTGAGAACACTTTGAGAAGAGAAGTGTTGTCAATAGCATTATAAGCTGACAACACTTTGAGGTGTGACTCTCTGAATGATCCTTTCAATAGTGCTATGAATTATGCTATGGAATTAGAGAGGTAAATTTAAATAGTTTAAAATTGAATCTGGGGAAGAGGATGACAACACGTGAGACAGAGGGAGATGTGGAAATTTTTAAGTTTTGTTTTAATTGATTTTGAAGAAAGGTGTTTCAGTCTTTTAACTTTGTTCCACCTAAGCAAGAAGCATGTGCTTGTCACATGCAGCAAGATTCTGTTAAATATAACAGCAAAAATAACACTAGGGTGCAAAGTGTGATAGGTGTGATAGTTTAGGGTGCAAAGTGTGTAGTCGGATAGTTTAGGGTGCAAAGTGTAATCTAGTGCATAGTTTAAGGTGGTAAAGTGTAATTTCCCCTTAAACTTAAATCTGTTAATCTAGTTTGGCAATGTTATCTAACTCAAAGGCAATCATCATATACCATCATAAATTAACGCCCAAAGCCAGTAATGTGTAACAAGTGATGCCTCATAGAGTCTTTCTATTTAGGTGTAGGTAGTCCACATCTTCAGGAATACATAAATCACTAAGCCCCTCTTCGAGATAATGTCTAGGTTTTTACACCTTCCCATGTGGATTGAAACTTACCCAACAAGAAATTTCACACTTAACAGCACTCCTATCATTAGGCCATCAACTTTCTTAATCATCTATGCATGTTCGGATCAGCTTGCTTTCGTTAGCTTATTATTTATATACATCTTTTTATAGTTTCTCTTCTTTTCAAGTATAATTGTACTTTTGTCGACTTTTAGCAAATACGCTTATGAAAAAAAAATCCAAATGCACATATTCTCTTACAGAGTTTTCCAAGTTCACAAAGATGTTTTTAGTAAACGTTTTCCTACGCCTGATCACGACGATCCCCTTGTAATAAGAAGGCACCCTTCTCTTAAAGTATTAGCATTTTGACAGAAACCAGATTCTAAAGTAGCCTAAAAAGGAAGTTGTTGATCCTTTGCTCTCAATAAGGAAAGAGATTGTAGAGCAAATATGAATGTAATTCAACCACTTCAAAACCCATCGACTTGGGGCGTAGAAAACATCACTGTTAGGACTAAAATGGTTCCCAGGAGTTATTTGACTAATATAACATGTATATCAAAGTAGGAAAATTGATTGTATTTTATAGAGCAACTAACATACATAAATAGTGTTAGATATGTTTTATCAACTGGACAAGAATTACTCAATCTTAGCATCTATTACAAATTTCTTACACAACATTAGCAATAAACCACTATCTTATTCACACATTAACAAATAAAAGACTTTTCAAGATGAGAGAGAGAAATGGTTACTGACATTTTTTACGCTTGCTCTGTTCAACCTCTTTCGATTGTAACAGTTGGAGAGAAGAGAAAGGAAAGGGTCCACCATTACCACTCAACTTATTATGAAACAATCACAACTTGACACGTTAGTTTTGTGTGAAATTGAGTACGTGCCTAGACATAGTGTCCAGTGAAGGATTTGCCTAGTCTTTAACACTTTTCTAAAGACACACTTCTAGAATCCTTAAAAGCAATCGTGGAGGTCTCAAAGGATCCTCCATATGCTCCATGCTTGACTTAAAGAAATACTTGTAACTGTTTGTTATTTCTTGTGTTTTTCAACGGGCAAAGGCATGCTTAAAAATAGAAAATAGACTAAAATATACAACCAAAGAAGATAAATACTCACCATTTAAACTGATAAAGAAGATGACCTATAGCGACCAAACATCCAGACCTGCTGGATCATCCCCATATTCTACTCACTATAGTGATCCAAAAATCTCAAGACCTCATTCAAAAATAAAAGTTGGACAAGTGGTTATACAGTTTGGCGGATTGTTTAACCACACTTTAACATACTTATCATAATTTGATTTTAGGTTGGCAGCATCTTTTTTTACCCCTTAATTTCTCTCTCCTTTGGATTTAAAAAAATAAGGCAAAAATGTATTTTGATCCCTATATTTTAAGTTCATTTCTGTTTTGGGCCCTATTCTTTTTGGGCACCTATTTTAGTCCCAAAAAATAAAAAAATCATAATCATTTTAGTCTCTATCGTCATATCACTAACAAAAATTGCTTGTTGTAGACAAAGTGTACCGTTGTCGATGTGGATGTGACCAATAAAATAATAATAAAAATTTTTATTATATATTTTAAAATGCCATCTCAGCAATTTAATTAAAAAAATAAAAACAAAAAAATATTAAAATTTTAAATTTTAAATTTATTTTGATTGAAAAAAATAAAAATTTTCAGTTTTAAAGATTGAGAAAAAAATTTATAGCAACTTTCTCAACTTTTCTTGAACTTTCTTGGCAAACAAACACATCACAAAAATTAAATATATCAGTTTTTAGAACCATGGAAAAGGGCATCTGTTGATTTCAAGTGTTCGATAATGAATGGAATAGGAAAAAAAATTAATAGTTCAATTTTTGTCCATAAACAATGACATTGGGGTCATTTTATTCAAATACTTGGGACAAGTTAGACAATAGAAAAATAATAGGCAAAAATATTATTTTAGTCTTCATATTTACATAATTGTCAATTTAATCTTTTTTTTATTATTTTTAATTTAAAATTAATTTGATTTTTACCATTAATGGAAGATTTTTATGTGACACATGATGTGCACAATTGGCACACTCCAAGTATACGCAGCCTCTAAAATAATATATATAAAAAATTATTTAACCATTAAAAAATGCAAAGTCAGTAGGTAAATTATAAATAAAACAAAAAAAAATGATTCAGAATCAAATCCTAGTGGATTTTCTGGGATTTTCATCGAACAGAGAGTGGGTATTTTCAAGATCTAGCAATTTCAAGGCTTCTCGCTTATGTTCTTTGCTTCGGAAAAACTCCAAATTTTTCTTGCACGACATAAATCGAAACCGTACACAATTCGATTCAAAAAGCAAGCAAAGAGAAGAACGTGAAGATTGCTTGTGCAGTACCAATCGAATATTTTTCTGAAGAAGTCATGGAGCTGGCCGAAAGAGAAAAGCAAGCCGTAGCTGAAGTAGGTCGTCAACTTGATCAAATACAGAATTGTTATCATTTTCACTCAAAGCTCTGTGACAATAGTTTTGAATCTGAGAAAAGAAAAATATGAGAGAATGAGAGAGAAAGAGGGATTCATAGATTGAAGAAATGATTGGATTTTTGACAAATCCTCTTTTTGGAATATGGAATTTTTCTTTTTTTTCAAATTCCTTTTTTTGGTAGGTGAATTTTTTTATTTTTTGACCTTTGCTTGTGCTTCTCTGGTTTTAGGTTCGATGTTCTTGGAATGGTCAGGGAAGGTGGAAGGGGATTTGGAATGGTTAGGCAACTTAGGCCGCTTTGAATTTCTTTTCAAAATCTTGAATTCAAGTTTCACAAACACAATCAAATTCATCACCGATCTCCACAGGATCTTTTTCAAACTGGCCTCAGTTCTACTTATACACCCAGATAAAACCAAATTCTTGATGCAGAACTAATACAATTCCATAAGATTCCTCACAATTTACATACAAGTACAATATCAAAACGATTTTCCAAAGATTATGAATTTTGAAACGCAGGTGTCCACAATAAAAGAAAGACCAAGACATAAGCAACACAGGCACCTATCTAGCATTATCTTCATACACAGATGATCTACACAATTACATATCCAGGTATTTACGTGTTTATCATTATCAGTTCATCACCATGATCACACAGAGGATCCATAAAAGTAAATTTCCATGTGTGACAGCGAGAACAAAACAGTTTCGCATAAAAATTAAAACCAAATGTATCAGCAGGTGATGAGAAAATATCTATTCCTGGCCCATCTGCGTGTGTGTGTGTGAAAGAGAGAGAGTGGAAAAAGTTAGCAATGTAATGATGCATTTTACTGGGGCTAGAGTGGAAGGGTGCACGTACATAATATAGTCAAGACTCAAGAGTAACGAGTGAAGAATTAAAAAAAGAACATGCTCTTTGTTTTAGAGTCCAAATTACTTGAGCATGGACATTAATTACTTAATATTTTGATTGAATGCTCTAACGTGATATTTTGGCCTGCTCAAACATGATTCTTAACAAATTCAATATACAGGGAACAAGAAGTTGTGTTTAATTTGGAATATCAATTTGAAGGTACGAGGGACTATGTATGTATATAATTGGGACACCAATTCTTTTACGTCCACAACCTTTGCCACACCTTGCAAGAATTAATCATGATTTGCTTAAAGTTTGTCACATGGCATGAAAAGGGGAGTAAAGCTTCAGCTCATTTTGCATGAGACGGACTTTATAAAACAAAAATTGCAAGAGACGGATGATATCAAACCCATTTTCCTTTTCTAAAACAACAAGAAAAAGTTTCCCCATGTAGATGTCGTGGAAAAAAAAAAACCTTATCAAAGAGGAAGATAAGGAAGGTTCAATCCAGAAAAATGAACACTTTTGGATGTCTTTTCTTTCCATTTCTTAAACCTTTACATTTCAAAAATGAACGCTGATGTTAGAACATTAGCATCCAAAAATATATTTCATATCCCGTTCTTTCGTACTACTCAATTTTTTTTGCAAAATATTACAATGTTTAACAAATTTGGAGAGAACTATAGAATTCGTAATAAGTTATCTTTCTCTCTGTCTTTTTTTTTTATTATTCAAACACTCTCACTTCAACAACAAAAAAAATTTGGATGTATAAAAAATTGAAGAAAATGTATATGGTATATTTGAAAAGTGAGTAGTTAAAATATAAAAAAGTGATTTTTCTTTTGTAAAATTTACAAAATCGGATGTAAATACTCTTAAAAAAAAATATATATATATATATATATATGGCCATTGGTGCCTTCGGAATAAAGTATATAAACCCCTGAATCCTAATGCAGCAAAACTCCCCAAGTTATTAAGTATATGGTCTATGAAATTGCATTTTTTTTTAATGGGGAAATTGCATTTTTCTTTTAAGCTTTTTATTTTATAATATTCTTCTGAAGCTTCCCTTTCTTAAAGTCACGAGTTTCTTATAAAAATACAGTTGTGTATATTATGTGTACATTCTTTTTTATTTTTGTAGATAATAATTTACTATGTGCACTAGTCATTTCTTTCTTTATTATCAAACAGTACTAAGAATAGTTACAACAGTCAACCAACGATGTCAACAGTCAACTCGTCAGATTCTTGGGAACGAGTCCTGAACCAAATTGCAAGCTACGCAACAAGTCCACTAGATAGATCTAGACTGACAGACAACCAACGACAGAGAAATGTGGAAATGCTGGCTTCATTATTTCTTGCGCTACGCGGAAGATATAGGGTTGGAAGTGAAATTTCCACGATGATTTGTAGAAATCATTCAAAGTCATTAGTCAAGAAGAAAGAAAAAGTAGTTGCACTCATTTAAGTGACGTTTTCAGTCATCAATACAGGAACAAAATTGTCTTGTGTCCTTTTCATCCAAATTATATAGCTTTATGTTCTCTTCCCAAACTAATTTAGGAAATGCCCCTCTTTTGAAATTCGACTTTCTTAAAATCAAGTTAAACACTAGAGTGATGTTTTTAAGAACCTATAGTGATGTTTTAAGAACCTATAGTGACGTTTTGTAACTCGAGCTCCATGAAATCGAGTTACAAAACATCACTATAGGTCTTTAAAACGTTACTGTAGGTCCTTAAAAAGGTCATTATAAGGCTCTAGAATTTTTTTTTTTTTTTTAACTCGATTTTGAGAAAATCGAATTACAAAAAAATGGGCATTTTTCTAATTAGTTTGAAAAGGGGCATAATGCTATATAATTTGGGTGAAAATAGCATAGGGCCATTTTGTCCATATATAGAGTATTTACCAATCAACCATTTGTTCTTGCATTATTGCACTCTATCAATCGATCATATACTCTAAAAATGCAATTTTTACAACATTTTCACAACAGTTTCACAAATAAATTTTAAATAGTAAGTTGTTACTACCTGTTATTGGTAGACTAAAAAGTAATTTCTGTGGTAGATTCAATTAGAACTAGAAAAAACTGATCATTTAGGATTTGTTGTAAAAGTGTTGTGAAAATGTTGCGAACGTAACACTTCTCAAAAAGTAATTTTTTTTTTTTTTGTACTTTAAAATTTACAAAACCAGATGTAAATACTCTTAAATATTAATGTGTATGGTAGGCCATTGGCGCCTTAAATATTAATGTGTATGGTAGGCCATTGGCGCCTTTGGAATAAACGATATAAACTCCCAAGGGCATTTGCATCAATGCTTGTATAATAGAAAAAGTACTACATTTTAGCCAATTAATCCCAAAATTTACCCACATCAAGTCATGCAAAGTTATGTAAAATACATAATTGCTACAATAATCGTATAAATTTACATTAGCACTGTTCATTTGGCATATAGTATTTTATTCTTTTTTTTTTTTTTATGTATCTTGAGGATAAAGAAAAAGAGTAAATGGTAGTTATTGTGTGAAAAAAGAGAAACAATTTAAAAAAATCAAGAAAATTTGATTTTTTAATGAAATGTAACCTAAATTTGATAATATGATGTGTGGTGTTTTGAAAAATAAGTGTAAAATAGGAAAATTTGGTTCTAATGCTAAAATAGTTAATAATTTTTGCACCAGCTCACCTCCCTGAGTAAAACTGAGTATATGGTCTATGAAATTGCATTTTCCTTTTAAGCTTTTTATTTTATTTTTTATAACTCTGAGCCTTTACTTTCTTATCGTTTTATAATTTTTATTACCAAACACTAAGAATACTGATTGAACTACTAAGGTTCTTCGCAACTGCGTCTGCGTCCTAGTTAAGTCCTAACTCAAATTGCAAGCTACGCTGCAAATCCTCTAGATAGAATCTTGACTAAACAATCAAACTAACGACAGTGGAATATGAAAATGTTGGCTTCAATTGCATTACGAGGAAGATTCGAAGATAAATTAATTTCCACGATGATATAATTATATGGAGGAAATCTTGCGGGAAGGTTCCAAAAAGACAATAGTACTTGGTGAGAATCACGTTGGTATTCATTCAAAGTCAAAAAGAAAAAGAAAAAGTAGCGCACTCATTTAAAGTGATGTTCAGTCATCAATGTATATAGCAATCAACCATTTGTTCTTGCATTTGCACTCATCAATCAATCATACACTCTAACAAACATGGCTCCCTCTTCCTTTGTCTCCATTTCCATTCTGTTAGTAGCATTGGTTCTTTGTATCTTCATGCATGCCACAACAATGGTTAATGCAGCTGTCTCTATGGCAGCTTCGAAATCACCAGCGCTAGAACTAGAAGCGAAGGCTCTGATGGAGACTAGGTGGTGGATTTTTCCTTCCAACGGTAAATACTTAAGTCATTGCCAGTGGTATGGCATTACATGCAATGATGGCGGAAGCGTCACAGAGATTGACATGGCTAGGTTCTATCTAGGAGATGAGATAAGTAAATTGAACTTCTCTTGCTTCCCGAATTTGATCCGTCTCAGTCTTTCTCTCACGGGACTTCGGGGGAGCATCCCACATGAGATAGGTACACTTTCGAAGCTTACCTACCTTGATCTATCCAACAATGTTCTGGAAGGTGAGTTGCCTATTTCACTTGCAAACCTCACTCAATTAGTGACATTTGACCTTTCTCATAATCTAATCAAAGGTTCCATCCCCAAAGAATTGGGAAATTTAAATAATCTTCAAGATTTAAGTCTAAATAATAACAAATTCACTGGACCAATCCTTTCAGCTCTTGCTTTTTTAACCAATCTTTCCAATTTGGATTTGTCTTTTAATGAAATCAATGGTCCTATTCCCCTAGAATTAGGAAACAATAAGAATTTGAGTTCCTTGAACCTCAATAATAACAGGCTTATTGGCTCCATCCCTTCTTCTTTGGGCAATTTAACCAACTTGGTCACTTTGTCTCTTCATTTGAACCAAATCAATGGCTCCATCCCTTCTTCTTTGGGCAATTTAACCAATTTGGTCACTTTGTCTCTTTATTCGAACCACATCAGTGGTTCCATCCCTTCTTCTCTGGGTAATTTAACCAATTTGGTCACTTTGTCTCTTGATTCGAACCACATCAGTGGTTCCATCCCTTCTTCTCTGGGTAATTTAACCAATTTGGTCACTTTGTCTCTTCATTCGAGCCACATCAGTGGTTCCATCCCTTCTTCTCTGGGTAATTTAACCAATTTGGTCACTTTGTCTCTTGATTGGAACCACATCAGTGGTTCCATCCCTTCTTCTCTGGGTAATTTAACCAATTTGGTCACTTTGTCTCTTCATTCGAACCACATCAGTGGTTCCATCCCTTCTTCTCTGGGTAATTTAACCAATTTGGTCACTTTGTCTCTTGATTCGAACCACATCAGTGGTTCCATCCCTTCTTCTCTGGGTAATTTAACCAATTTGGTCACTTTGTCTCTTGATTCAAACCACATCAGTGGTTCCATCCCTTCTTCTTTGGATAATTTAACCAATTTGGCCACTTTGTCTCTTCATCAGAACCAAATCAATGGTTCCATCCTTTCTTCTTTGGGTAATTTAACCAATTTGGTCACTTTGTCTCTTCATTCGAACCACATCAGTGGTTCCATCCCTTCTTCTCTGGGTAATTTAACCAATTTGGTCACTTTGTTTCTTGATTTGAACCACATCAGTGGTTCTATCCCTTCTTCTTTGGGTAATTTAACCAATTTGGACACTTTGTCTCTTCATTCGAACCAGATCAGTGGTTCCATCCCTTCTTCTCTGGGTAATTTAACTAGTTTGGTCATTTTGTCTCTTGATTTGAATCACATCAGTGGTTCCATCCCTTCTTCTTTGGGTAATATAACCAATTTGTTCACTTTGTCTCTTCATTTGAACCAAATCAGTGGTTCCATCCCTTCTTCTTTGGGTACTTCCAATTTGGCTATTTTGTCTCTTCACTCTAACCAAATCAATGGTTCCATTCCCCAAGAAATAGGCAACATGTATTATTTGAGGGAGTTGTACCTTAATAATAATGAGCTCACTGGAGAGATTCCATTTGAACTTGGGTATCTACAGCATTTAGAGATCTTGAATCTTAGCTACAATTCTTTACACGGTCAGATCCCAAATGGCTACTTAAAATTTTCATCTTACACATTCCTGGGCAACAAAGATTTATGTGGTGACATCAAAGGTTTCCCTCCTTGCCTCCCACACAAAAATAGATCAATTGTCCACCAAATAAAATTTATTGTTCTCGGCTTTTTGCCTGCGCTTGTAATTCTTGGGTGTGTTTTCCTCTTTCAAAGCAGGGACAAGAAAACTAAATCTAATCCAATGGAAACAAAGAATGGGGACTTGTTCTCAATATGGAATTATGATGGCAAAATTGCATATGAAGACATCATTGAAGCAACAAAAGACTTTGACATTAGATATTGTATTGGAACAGGCAGTTATGGTAGTGTTTACAAAGCACAGTTGCCTAATGGTAAAGTGGTTGCCTTAAAGAAACTTCATCGTTTAGAAGCCGAGGATCCGACATTTGGCAAGAGTTTCAAAAATGAGATCAAAATGTTAACAGAAATTCGACATAGAAATATTATTAAACTTTATGGCTATTGTTTGCATAAAAGATGCATGTTCTTGGTCTATGAGTACATGGAAATGGGAAGCTTGTTTTCTATCCTAAGCAATGATGATGAGGCTGTGCAATTGGATTGGATGAAAAGAATGATTGTCGTCAGAAGTATAGCACATGCCTTATCTTATATGCATCATGAATGTGTCCAAGTTATTGTTCATCGAGATATAAGCAGCAACAACATTCTATTTAACTCTGAGTTGGAGGCTTTTGTCTCTGATTTTGGCACAGCTAGACTTCTTGATTCGAATTCCTCCAATCAAACATTACTTGTTGGGACTTATGGTTATATTGCTCCAAGTGAATTTTCTTTTCCAACTATACCATATTTCACAATTAGGGTTTTCTTGATAATCATGCTACTTAGCTTACTTTATTGTTTTGTTATATGAACCAAACCACATATTCATGGTAGCAAACAATCATTTTCACAATGGAATTTTATATAAAAACCAACCTCTTCATAAAAAATTTAAAAATTCACAAAGAAAGAGTTCAAAAGAAAATTCAAGAAAAATAAAGGCACTACTCTTTTTTTTAATACTTTTCCTTGTTCTTTTCTTTATGTGTAGAACTGGCATATACTATGGAAGTGACAGAAAAATGTGATGTTTATAGCTTTGGTGTGCTAGCACTAGAAATATTAATGGGAACACATCCAGGTGAACTCTTGACTTCATTATCATCACCATCACACCAAAATATGATGCTTTTTGAAATATTAGACATCCGTCTTCCACCTCCAAACCGTCTAGTTGCCCAGGATATTTTCTTCATTGCTACAATTGCATTTGCATGCTTACATGCTAAACCAAAGTTTCGACCAACAATGAAATGGGTGTCTCAAGAATTTCTTTCCCAAAAGAAACCAAAAATGAAACCCTTACATGCTGTTTCCCTATGGCAATTGAGGAACCAAGAAACTTATGCGGTTGGAGAGAGTGCTTCTTGTTCGATTGAGAACCTTATTGTTTGAGCTTCTATGGAAGGAATAAAAAAATGTTGTGTATTACAATAACAATATCTTAAAAAGATTTCAATGCATTGTATCGTTTTTTTCTTAATGTTTTGTAAACTTTATTTTGCAACATGAAATTTAATTCGTTATCAATCTGAATCTTGCAAATTGAAATATAATATTAATCTAACACTTTTCTAATGACAAGCATCTAGAATCCTCATAAGAAATGCTTCATGCTTGACTTGTAGAGATACTTGTAACTGTGCCAGTTATTTCTTGTGTTTTTCAAGAGGCAAAGGCATGCTTAAAAATAGAAAATAGACTAAAATATACGCCCAATGACTAGGGACTCTGATGGTTCTGTGCTAAATACTCACCATTCAAACTGAGAAAGAAGATGACCTCTAGCGCAGACCTGCTGGATCAGCCCCATAATCTACTCACTATAGTGTTCTAAAAATCTCGAGACCTCATTCAAAAATAAAGTTGACAAGTGGTCATACAATTTGGCAGATTGTTTAACCACACTGCAACATAATTATCATAATTTGATTTTCAGTTGGCAGCATCTTTTTTTTTTTTTCTTTTTTTCTTTTTTTGTTGCTTCCTTCTCCCATTTGGATTTTAAAAAAATAATAATAATAATAAGAGCTTAGGGAATGAAAAATCCAAAGGAGTTTAATCAATCAATGGAGAAGGGCATCTGTTGAATTTCAAGTGTTTAGTAAGGAATAGAATAGGAAAAAAAAAATTAATAGTTCAATTTCTGTCCATAAACAGTGACATTGGGGGTCATTCTATGAATTTTTCACATACTTGGTACAAGTTAGACACAGGAAACATAATATATGCACGGGTAACTGGCCTCAGTTCTAAATATACACCCAGATAAAACCAAATTCTTGATGCTAACTAATACAATTCCATAAGAAACACAGGCACCTATCTAGTATTATCTTCTTACACAGATCATCTACACAATTACATATCCAGATATTTACCTGTTTATCATCATCAGTTCGTCACTATGATCACACAGAGGATCTATAAAAGTAAACATCCATGTGTGTGAGAGAGATCAAAACAGTTTCACATAAAAATTAAAATTAAATGTATCAATAGGTGAGATAATGTCTATGCCTGACCCAGCTCGATCCGTGTGTGTGTGTGTGAGATGCAAGAAAGTCCTTAAGACGTAATAGAACAGTTTCCCTTTTTCTCTTAAAAAAAAAAAAAAAAAAAAACTATGGACACTTAGGCACCCAATTTCACATCTTGCTGAGTTGACAATGGGGTGAGCAACATTATTTTCAGATGGCTCCACTATTGACACTCAACTTAATATGCACCAAACAGAAGTTGACACATTAATTGGGTAAAATTAGGTGCGTCCAAGACTTTGTTTTAAAAAACCATTGTATGTGAACTAGAGTGGAAGGGTGCACGCACACAACATAGTCAAGCGTAGGTGGTGGTTCCTCAAACCAACGAAGGTTTGGAAAAGAAAGAAACGTGCTCTTTTTTTAAGGGTCCAAATAACTCAAGTATGAAGAATAACTGCTTAAGATTTTGGTTGAATGCTCTAACATGATGCTTTGGTATGCTCAAACGTGCTTCTTAATGAAATTCAATTGAAGTACAAATATGACCCTAGAGTAATTGAGAGAAGTTACAAGGGAAGACACATATATATAATTGGGACACTGGTTTTTCTACGATCACAACTTTTACTACAATTTTCTTAAGTGATCAACTATGAGTAGTGGAAAATCACTTTCTTTTGAACCTACCATTTTTATAGTAAGCAATAGAATGGAATAGAGAGAGGCAAAATAAATAAATAAATCTGTCCATACTTGGTACCAATAGACACTGGAATCATAATATATGCACAACTTACTGGCCTCAGTTCTACATATAAACCCAGATAAAACCAAATTCTTAATGCAGAACTAATATAATACCATAAGATTCTCCACAATCTACATACAATATCTGAATGGTATTTCCAAAAAATTCTGGATTTTAAAATGTAGTTACCTACAATGCAAAGAAAGAGCAAGACAAAAAGGACCACAAGCACCTATCTAGTATAATCTTTCTATATAGCGTCTACACAAGTACATATCCAGGTATTTACATGTTTATCATCATCAGTTCATCACCATCATCACACGGGATCTACAGAAGTAAATTGAAGCATCAGCTGGCTTCTACATTAACAATCTAAATTCAATCAATTGGTATAAGCACACAGCAGCAAGATAGAAACTAATGTTGCAATTATATGATTGTATCGTGAACACATTAATAGTAGATGTGAGACATATTTAGTATTATGTAAGAACACAACAATTGGTTTCTTTGGGGCACAAACTTATCAAAATAATCATAATAATAATTGGTTTCTCTTCACAATTATGCCAGCTGCAAGCAAAAGTAAACAAGGCCTAAAATGCTGAATTACATAACTGGTCTTAGAGGAATGAATATATTGGTATAGCCAAGAAAAAAGGGGTTGCAAGATCCATTCAATTTTCACCAAACCTCTATGACTGCTAACGTTCAAAGGGAAAGTCATGAAAATAGAGCATAAAACCCATAAAACAAGCAATCTACAACAAACATATATATATAAGCAACAGGCCAAAATAACTTCTTGAACAGCAGCAAATCTTTGGAGCAAACTGAGATGCTATGTTCTGAAACTCCAATTTATCTCGCTTAAAAGATAAATCTGTGTTAGTGCTTCAAATACTAAAAATTTTGGTATCAATTGATCCAAAATAGAATGTTTAGCATACGAATAAGCTGTATCCCAACGAAACAAGGATAGCAGATTATTGAAAACGATTTCATTACTTTTTTTAATAAGTTCATAGATTTCTCTTTCTTTGTTATTGTTATTTTTTAAGTAATGAACTATAGCTCCAACCATATTATGATTCTACATAACAGTAGAATCATCAATGACTCTAAACAGGAGGTCCAAAAGTGCAGATGCATTGACCTTCAAAACTGATCGGACATTTAATCTTCATCCTAAGCTGAAAACTTAATTCAATTATTTGAACAGGGAGGGCCCAAAATCTATGTGACAAAGCTACCTAGACATCTTATTTATTTCCTATGTTAGACATCCAGATTCAATTATCTGATATTTATAGATTGAAGCCAGGTGGGAATAACATTAATGATAATGATAACAAAAGATGGTATCATGTATCAACATTAGTAGTTGTGTGATTCATCATATGCAACTGGTTACACAAACAATAGAATTACCAGTTAGAGTGAAGTTAGCTACAACGCAAAATTTTCCATTGCAAAAGAGAAAAAATACAACCATTCATCTAGAGTATGTGTATATTAATGATTCTAGTGGCAGTCAGTAAAAAAGGTTTAAGAATAAAAAACAATAACAGCAAAAAATATATAACAATCACCACAGAAGCTCCATCAAAGTGCAAACTGCTAACATCCATCTGACAAGTCATGAAATTAAAGCATGTAACTGAAAAGTATTAAGAACTAAGAGAACAGTATAAGAACATGGTAAAGTGCAAGCTCAAACTGCAGTACAAAATGTTTTCTGTGAACTGAATACTAGTTTCTGACCTCTTTTTGATAAGTTACTAGTTTCTGACCTCTGACTAACCTCTCTTTCAACATACATGTGTAGTATTGCATTCAAATGATACAAACTTGAGGTTCATCTGAAGAGCATCAAAACTGCTTTCTTTTACTTCTGAACAGTTTGTCTCTTTTTGAATAAACATAAAAGAGAGCTAGCAAACCTCCTGCAGAGAAAGAAACCAAAGTCCATGGGAATGGTGGGTCCTTAAAGCATACCAGTGATGCCTCCAGTTCATCAGAAGCAGTATAGACAAGAGAGTGGATGGCATACAGATCATGATCAGAAGACTTCAAATAGTACAAAGCCATCTCAAAATCCAAATGTGACAAAGCAGAAACTGCTTTGTCAAGCTTGTACTTGAACAAAGTCCACCTTTGTTCGAACACAAGATGTTGATTCTGTTTAAGTAGCTTCCTATCACCACCATGTTCGGCAATGGATTCAAGAAAATCAATGGCACTCGTTATACTGTAATTCATCATCGTCAAAAGAACACTCCTCTTAGCTGCATCCTTCTGCACAAAAGACAATGACAAACTCTCCGAGAACGGCCCAAATGGGGTCTGCCCTACGCTCCATGTATAATCCACCAAAGTACTATTATGTCTAGGGCTCCACAACAAATGGGTAGGCGAAACCCCCCACATGCTCTGCAGAATCGAACCAACAAGCGGCCTCTCAAGACTACTCGTCTGAGTAAACATGTGACGACCATTACAAGTATAATCACTCACAGTCTGCGTGTTCCTAGTCCTCACCGCGATAACCATGTCTTTAAAAGCAACAGACTGGTGATACCGATCGAGCAACAAATGATTATTGTAATCCAAATCAAACACATAAACCGGAAGAACCCTACCGAAATCGTTATCCACTGGCATTTCAGCCTCACTCCTAAACACCTGACCCGACTCCAACAATATCTGATGCAAACGCTTTGAATCCAAATACTCATTCACAATCAACGTATAATTATCGAAAAGAAACCTCGAGGTGTATGAGTTAATCGACCTAGAAACTGCGAACGAGCAAATCGGACACTTATCGAAACTCACCTCATAATTCTTAAACCTCAAGGTTTGATCACGTAACAACAATCCACCATCCTCACTCAAAGTCCTCTCAATCTTCTTCCAATCCAAACCATCCGAACTCGAATCCCTAGCGCTACCACTACGAACATGTATGAACTGAACCAGCAACGAATTCTCAAAAGGAACAGGAATTCTCAAAGAAGGAACGAGGAGTACCTGATAAGCACTCCAAATCAGGGAAGATACGTCGGCGAGGAGCGATTTCTGGGACTTCTGGCGGCTGTGGAAGGCGGCGAGGGGGTGGAATTCGCCGCGCGGGAGCACGCCGTCGCCGGACAAAGCCGGGCCGTAATCGACAGGTCCGGCGGCCAAGTCGATCCATAAATACCGATTTTTGGATGCGTGGATCGTTCCGAGGCAATCGGTGAAGCCGGCGGAGGAATGGGAGTCGGAGTAGGTGTAAGCGTAAGGTTTTGATTGAGGGCCGAGGTATAGGAGGTAGATGAAGATTCCGTCGCGGTTTTCGTGTTCGTTTTCGCTGCGGAAATCGGAAGAGACGATGGTATCGATCGATGAGAAGGGGATGGAGAGGAGGGAAGAGCGGAGGGGGGAAGGGGATTTGGAGATTTGGGAGGAAAGGGATTCGGAGAGGGTGGAAGTGAGGGAAGGAGGGGAGAAGGCGATATCGAAGTGGGGAGTGTGTTGGATGGAGAGAGAATGGAAAGGGGGGTTGAAAGGGGAGATGACGTGGAAGTGGTGGAGGGGTTGGGAGGCGGTGGAGAGGAAGGAGGAGAGGAGGGAAGGGGAGTTAGGGGGGAAAGTGCCGACGAGGCGGATGTGGAGGGAGAGAGGGACGGAGAAGGAGAGGAGGGAGGAGGTGAGGGAAGGGATGGAGGGGAGAGGGAATGGGGAGGAGAGGGATTTTTTTAGGGAGGTTGGGAGGGTGAGGAAGGTGTCGTTTGTGGCTTGTGGGTCTTGGCGTGATTGTTGGGCTAGATAGGAGTCTAGGCCTAGGATTGGGGAGGATGAGGTGGTGGTTGTGGTGGTGAAGAGGAGGAGGAGGAGGAGGAGGGTGGTGGTAGTGGTGGTGGTGGGCATTTTTGGGTTTGGGAGAGTGAGGTGAGAATTTGAGAAGTTGAGAATATGGAGCTTGGTTTAGATCATTTTGAGGGTGTTTCTTCTTGGGAGTTAAAAAAGGGAAATGAGCTGGTTTTTATGCTGATGAGTGACTAGACAAGCTATAGTGTATTGTCTAGTAGCAGTGTTGTCCCAAGGAGGTGATTTGAAGTCAATAGCAATTTCTTTCCACTACAATGAGTCCACAGACTATATGTTGAGAATTCAAGCCTACTTAAGATTGGGTCAGTGTGAGCTTTAGTACTTGGTTTTGGATCAAATAGGACTCATTTCATTGCATGGGTTTCCGACGGCAATCAATGAAAGGAGCAACACCGCTGACTTGTTGGGCTTCTTTAACCATTAGATATGTCTATAAATAATAGTACAAAATTTGGCAATAAAGTTTGGGAATAAATTTAGTTGTAGTCTAAGATTGTAACTTCATTCATTATCTTTTTATTAAATGTGAATTTTAACAAATTCACCATTTGATTAAATTTTCTTTTTATATCTTTCATATTTATAAAAACTCTAAGAGATCAAAGATCAATAACTATATCATCAATTAAATATTTAAATTATAAGTTTTATTGGTATAAAATTATGCATAAAAAATAAGTTTGCTGATCAAATAGTAAATAACATCCAATTTCCATCAAATTTGACATGTGTGTTAAGAATTGCAATTCAATAGTTAGATTTTCAAAATATGCAGTAATATTGATTTTTTTAGTTAAATTGTAACCTTAGGCTACAACCAAATTTGTAGCAAAATTTTGTCATAAATAATATATAATAACGACAAAGTTTTCCATTTGTAAGCAATAGTTACAAACTCCCCTTATATCTTTTTATTATATGTGAATTTTAATAAATTCACTATTAGCTCAATTGGTTATATACTTCATTTTTGCAAAATTTTAAGAAAATTAAATACCTATAACTATGTCATCAATCAAATATTTAAATTTCAATTTTTTATAATCTTAAATTATACATAAAAGTCCAAAGTATTGTAACTCAATTGATTGGCACATCTTGGTTTGTTCATGACATCCACTGTTCAAATCTCACTCCACTTGTAACTATTGAATTATCATAATAATAATAATGCATAAAAAATAAGTTTATGGATCGAATAGTTAATAACATTCAATTTAAACGTAATTTGACATATATGTTAAAAACATAAACAAAGATGCAATACACCGTTTAGATTTTCAAAATATACAACCATGTTAATTTTTTTAGTGACTCATTGCTTACAAAAATCCACCAACCAATCAATTATGTCTATCACCAAAACGAAACTATGTCTGCGATTAAGTATTCATTCAAAGAAACACCAATGATGGTACGTGGAGAATGACATCATAAAGAACTGGTGAGAGAGAGAGAGAGAGAGAAAGAGAGAGACTCTAACATAAATATGAAGTTGTATACACATACATAATTATAATTATGCAGCAACTATTGTACGAACTTAGGAAAACAATACTATATATTATGCACGGGTTCTTAGGAGGAACACAACAATACAATAAGTTTATTTATCAAATAGTAAATTACATCTGATTGCTATAAAATTGGAAGACATAATTTATTACAAGTAGGGAAAATTACCTCATTGGTCAAGTAATGAAGATGGTACAATAAAAAGTCACCGTGGTCCTGATTGAAGGCAATAATGGAGTAACAACAACAAGATTCTCTTCCTGGTTATCAACTCCAGTTCTCATGCTTGGTAAAGTTGGATTCAAAAAATAATAATCTAGATCAGATTCAACATTCACATCACCCTCCAAGACTTTAACTACCATGGACATGGAAGGTCTCTTTGTGAAATCATGTTGCAAACACCATGCTACAACCCTCATCATATTCACAACTTCAGCTCCATGTAATTGCATATCTTCATTATACGTATCAATCAAATCCAACAATTATTCCTCCACAATCTTTTTCATGAAAAGATGAAGTAAATGCATTGCTTCCTCTAACTGAGAGCGATCAAAATTTCTCTTTCCACACAATAGTTCCAAGAGCACAATTCTGAAGCTATACACATCCACTTTTTCAGTTATTATTGAACTTAACCATTCTAGAGCCATATAGCCTGGAGTCCCTCTCATGATTGTAAGAACTTGGCTCTGATCACAGTTAAATAGTTTAGACAACCTAAAATTAGAAATTTTTGCATTGAAATTTTCATCTGAGAGGATGTTATGAGGTTTTATATCTAAGTGAACTATCTTTTGTCTACAATCCTCATGTAAATAAGTTAGTCCCCTTGCTATGTCAAGGATGATCTTTTTTCTTTGTTGCCAATCAAGCAACATATCAAGAGTTTTATGAAATACTCATTTATCTAAAGATCCATTGGACATGTACTCATAAACAAGAAGCCTATGATATTTTTCAGCACAAAATCCAATTAGTCTCACCAAGTTGAAATGATGAACGCTACCAATTGTCTTAACTTCAGCCAAAAACGATTTTTTGATTTGACTAAAACCATCAAGACGCTTCACTGCAACTGTTGTACCGTCAAATAGAGTCCCTTCAAAAACTGTGCCAAATCCTCCATGACCAAACTCCTTATTGAATTGTTTTGTTATTGCTTGCAAATCAGCATAAGAATACCTCGTGGGCATTCCTGGTACAAGATCTAAAGAATACTCAGCTTCATCAGCATTTTCCTTTTTCCAAAATAGAAAAACAAGTATTCCAATGAAAAGAAGCAAAGCAAAAAAAGATGCAAGAGTGGATCCCAATATTATTTGAAGCTGGTTTTTTTGCTGCTGAGGAGGAACATTATTCTGCACCTTGATGTACACTTCAAAGTAAGTTTCTTCTTCTTCTTCAACAATGGACCTCAGTGAAAAAAATTGGGATTGTAAATAGCAATTCCCAACAAGGGAGATCGAATAATAAATAGCAGCTTTGCAAGAACAATTTTTTAAGCATGCCTGTTTACAACTCTCTAGATTTATATCTTGGTGGTCTGGATTTATATCTTGAAAGTATGACTGTTTTCTAAAGGGAAAGTATGTGACGTTCTGGGGCTCTAAAAGAATGTGATATTTGGAAGCTTCACAAGACAATTGAGTAACCAGAGAGCATCCGAGGTCGGGCCGCCTTTCTTGGATTTGCTGAAAATAGCTTGTCCCATTTCGGGGTCCAGGACAACTACACTGGTCGTTTGTAGTACAAATAGAATAATTGCCATAAACCGTAGGGTAACCACAGAAACCAATATCACTTGTTACCAGAAAATATCATACACTCTCAAGTGTCCGTCAAGCTTCATATAGCAAATTTGGTATTGACTTGAACTAATAATTATTTTGGAAAATGAACGGTTTCCTTCGATGAAATCAAAGGATTCAGTTTGAAATTGAGCATAACTAATTTTATAAGAATTACTAAATGTATAAGAATAATAGGGTTGAGGAGGATAAAAATTGAAATAAGCAAACAACCCATAAGTGGTGAGAGAGAGCGAAAACAATCCTCCTTCCCTAGTAAGTTGCTGCCCTGGCACCAAATTTTGCCCAATAACAAGCGTGTCAGTTGGATGATCAAAAGATTGCCAAATTGTTGCATTGTTTTCATCCAAAAGCTGCAGGTTGCACTTGTCGGTTAAGTTTAGACCAGCCACAAATTTGTCGCTGCTGATGTTTGTCGACCACGCTATAGTTCCATCAACGTTTTGTAACACCAAACCTCTATCTAAGGTGAGATGAAAAGTCGCATCGTAGCTAACTGGATTCTTTGGGTTAGCAGACCATAAAACATGTGGAGTATGATCACTCAGAGTGGTGTTTGCGGATAAATAATAAAGACTGAAAATGGCAAAGTGTGTACTGTTATTGCATGTTTGACTACAGAAGAAGCCACAAGCACAGGTATTTACCTGGTATATATTGGAGGGTTGACTGGAAAGTATGATTCTCACAAATGATCCATCTTTAAATTTCACAGAATTGGGAGCAGAACGACTGTTGGTCCATGAAGTAGAAGAGTTTGCAGTCAGAAAACCGCGAGGCTGGGCTGTGATTAATAAGATGGGGAAAGGTTTTTGAAAAAGAGCAAGGTAAAGAAGAAAACCACAGGAAGCCCAGCTGCTGCATATACCTATTGATTGTCCATAACACAAATACACAATGTTGTTAGAAGAAAGGCCGAGAGGACAACCAAAGGGGGATGAAATTATTGACAAGCTTAACTCAATGTTAATGGTATATAAATTAAAAACCTCTGGTCGACCAGAATAATTTATGTAATTTCAGCAATCCCTCCCTCTTGACTGGTTCACCTACAAAAGCAACTTTCTGTCCACAAGAAGCAGGACCTCATTTGGAGGTTCTTCTCTCCCTCTTTCACATGGAGATGGAAAATTACCTAATAAAATAAAAAATGAAAAATAATTTGTCAACAATACTTTTACAAAATTTTCTCAATAAATCTTAAGTGGTAAGTTGTTCTTAGTTGACAAAAAAACAATTTCAGTGATGTACTCAAATTGTAACCAATAACAATTTATCATCTAGAATTTGTTGTGAAAATGTTATGAACGTAACATTTCTCATAATAAAAAATGGACAAAATTTAACTATAAAATTAGTTATAGTATTAAGTTATAACCTTACTCAATATCTTTTTATTGGAAATGAAGTTTAACAAATCCACCATTAGATGACATATTCTTCTTATATTCTTCATACTTGCAAAATTTTTAGAAAATTAAATATCAATAGCTATGTCATCAATAAATTGTTCAAATTGCAAGATTTTGTAGTTTAAAATTATGCATAAAATATAAACTTATTTATTGTATAGTAAATAATATCCAATTAACACAAAATTTGACGTGTATATTAAAAGTATAAAAAACATGCAATTCAACCGTTATATTTTTAAAATATGTAGTAATATTTATTTTATTGAATATGATTGTAGTTTTAGGTTATAACTAATTTTGTAATTAAATTTTATCCATAGAAAATTACTAATAGTCACACTCAAAGTCTCACATATATATGCACAACATGTTTGGGGTTAATTCTCAAATACTGTGTCAAAACCGCATCGGATCTCACTATTATGATTTTCATTTTATTTTCACTCTTTTTGGCTGGTAGTGGACTAATAGTGGCTTTACATTGATGTCAGGCTATTCATATATACGAACGCCTAGACTTAGAAAAAAAAAATTATTTACATAACTATTTTTAGCTTAACTTGTTTTGTTTATCCAAAATTAAAAAAAAATAATAAAAAAAAAGAACTGAACATCTTAACTTAAGAATTCTAATAAGTGTTACTGTTTACACAAAAAAAAAAAAAAAATAGAATTGTTTATCTCATATTAGTTGTGTGTATCTAATGTCCATTGTTTATTACCTCAGTTTACAACTACAAACGTTAGACCATTTTGTAGTTATGTTCTAATTATGTAATGTATTATAAATCTGGTTTAAAATACTATTGTGGGGTCCAATAGTTTATGGGTCCAGCCCACGCGCTTATGGGAAGCCCACCGGCCCTAAACTGAAGGAGGCCAGGGCCCAAGCTCGAAACTAGGAAACATAAAAAGTGGCCCGAAGACACAGTCGAGGACGGTTTCGTCCTCGACAAGTCCAAAACCTCAAGGATAGAAATGGAACACGAGTAAGCTAGAAAGATCAGAAAATATCCTGGGGAAGTTGTCTTTAATACCCTTCCTTGACATGACACTGCCCCTAACAGAGCCGGGATCTTAGGCTTTATGGATCATCTCCAGCAATTTTGGGATTAGACTGATGGGACAGATATCTGTCCTGGAAAGATCGACCCTACACGTGGACGAAGGACAACGAACGTAGGCTAGTATAAAAGAGAATGTTATGTGACCAAAAGGGGGGCTCTCCCATCTAGCTTCTTGAGAAAGACTTGATGAAAGAGAATGCCTGGATAATATACGCCGGACACCATATAAAAACCCACCGACGGGTAACCGGGGACAGCACCATCGCTCCTCGGACATGATCCGAGGAGCCAAATCCTCCTGGATACAAGATTGAAGGGCCTGAATCTCCAGCCCAAAGCTCTTTCTCATATTGGTTCACCTATAGTCCGGCCCGAAATGTCGCCCTGTGATCCAACGCTGGCCTTTCAAGCCCACTCTCTACAAATATTATTGTGAGGGACTTTCCGTGTGCAAGCCCAACATCGTTGTTGGGCCGTTAAAGATTTTGTGTCCTTACAACTATTATTACTATATTTGTGTGTGTGAGTTTACTCAATTCCAAAAATTTGGGTTCTATAAAAATAATTTTGGCCCTCCTAAATATAATCCATTAAAAAAATCCCAAATAAAAACATTAAAATTAGCATAAACAAAGAATTTGGGTTCAACAAAAATAATTTTGACCCCAAATATTTCTTAATATCTTAAATAAAAAATAAAATAAAAGCCCAAATAGCAACAATAAAAATTAGTCCAACAATAGTTCAAACAACAACAAATAAACAAAATATTCAACAAAAAAACTTATTAAAAAACAAAAACCCTTAAACATTTTTTATTTGTAACTCATTCAACCCATTTCATAAAATAGTCTCTAATTTATTTTTCTTGAAAAAGGTATTGAGAGAGATATTATGGCCATGTGTTCTTCTCAGCAACTCAACTCGCAACTGCAACATGCGTCTCATCTCTCTCTCTCTCTCTCTCTCTCTCTCTCTCTCTCTCTCTCTCTCTCTCTCTTCAATATTCTTAGTTTTGACTACTTTATCTCTCATCCATCCTTTTTTTTTTTTTTTAATTTTAACCCTTCTTGCCATTTGGCTTTTGCCCAACTCCTGAGTTTCTATAAGTGCTTTTTTTTTTCTTTTCTTTTTTTTAAATATATAAATATAGACTATTAGTTTTTCTTTTAAGAATATTTTAACTCTTAATGGTTTGGCAACATTATTTAGTATATTTTTAACTTGTATGATAAACTATTAGACTATTAGATTTTGTATAATTTAAATTTCTTAATGACTATCCTAGAAGAAAAAAAATACAAATTAATCTTTAGTGTAAGTAAGGTTCGAACTTAAAACTCTTATTCGCCTGTTAAAAAATTTAACAAGTTTAGTGTAGTGAAACCCACCTTTATTTTCACTTCTAATTAAATTATTAGTTTTGATACAATCTAACACAGTAGAACTGATAATGTAGCATGGAGTTTATTTTTGGTCAAGTATTTTTTTGATTTGTTTTGTTTTTTATCTGTGTGTGTATATATATGTATTTTTTTTTTTTCTTTCTTTCTTTCTTTTATTATGTTGTCCAGGTCCTACAGGACAGCCGACTCTCATATAAGCAGGCACCATGCGTGATGCGACACTAAACTTTTTTTCTTTTTTTTTTTCAATACACGGTCAAAAATAACAAACAACAAAGACAAACATTAGAGATTCAGTTTACACTTTACCCCCCAAAAAAAAATAGAGATTCAGGCAAAAAAAAAAAAAAAAAAAAAAAAAAAAAAAAAAAAAAAAAAACACAAACATTAGAGACGGACCAAGAAGAGATAAACAGGTAAAGCAAATGTAAAGGTTCTGAGAAGAAGCTTAAAGATAAAGATGACAGAAGTAGTGTTAAGAAGAAGGAGCTGAAAAATAAATAGAAGAAGAGAAAGGAAAGAGAGCTAAAGTGCAGAGTACAGAAGAGAAAGCTAAAGAATAGCAAGGCAGAAGCTACAGTCGTTTAACACAAGTGACTGAAAAACTACATGTCGTGTAACACTGATTGTACAGTTAGTCCAACAGATAGTTTAGTTTGTTGTTGACTGCTGGTAATCACAGCTATTAGTCCATGTGTCAGTTTCTCATTGGTAGATTAGTAACTAGCTTAGAGTTAGTCCCAGTTCTGGAGACATATATAATGTGCTCTTGTAATTAAGATCAATGAATGAATTCATTTTCTCACTCAAGATTCATAGCAAAACCAAAAGGCCTACCAAAGGAATAATTCCTAAAACAAATAAAAATCAAAGGATTCTATTGCTCAGCACCGAGCTAATTGCAAATTGCAATCCCATACCTCAATGGTATTTTCAATTTCACCGTAAAATCACACCTCAGAAGAGTATAAATGTATGTTGGATATCTCTGAGTACCAACAGTCAGTAACCGATCATTTCTTTCTTTTTCTTTTCTTTTTTCTGAAAATGTTAAATAAATAGTTCATAATTAGAAAAATCACCAATTTTCCATTGATTGAACGTAAGCAGAATAGATGTAACCAGATTAATTAGCTAACTAAAAATTGTTCAGCACTGGTTTGCAATCTAAATTATCTAATACCTCAAGGATATTTTAAAAGTTCAGAACAAGCACATGTCTAACGTTAAACCTTTTTGTTAGATAGCTCTATCTCCAATTTATAATGCATTGAGCCAATATTTCAGGCTATAGTTAATGGATAATATAATATAATGTCTGAGTTTCTTTTTTGAGGAAAATACTAAACTGACAAAGTTGCCTTAGATTCTTTATCATCATCACCCTTGGAAAAATGATCATTTCCATTTGAAATGAAATCATTTCATTGTTTAGATTAAATATTATAAATCTAAAGATATACAAATTATCTATTTTTAAAAAATTTATACAATGTAACATTATCTATGTTGTTAGATTCAGAAAATAAGATCTTAACTGTGAAATTGATTGATTTAGCGTGCACACAAAAAAAAAAAAAAAACTGTGAAATCGATTGGAAATAAAAGGACTCCTATCCACTAGTTGATTTGACTTGAAGTTCTTGCCACACTTCCCCTACATAATTTCCAGATTTGCTTGCAGATAAATCACGCTTAACAAAGAAATCAAACAACGTTTGTATATTCTCAAAACTTAGAGCATCCACAATAAATGTGCCAAATGTCAAATATTTGACACACCAAACACAAAAACGGAGCTTTATGAGATGTACCAAATGTGTTAAATTTTTGCAACATGCTACAGTACCGTTGCATTTTGCCATGATATGGACTCAAATGGCATTTGTACTTAATTATTTTTTTATTATTCATCTTTCTCTCTCATCCCACTCAGCCACTCCATATCCACTTCTCCGAATCCTACTCTATCTCCTCCCTCTGTCCAATCGTCCTCTCTCTAGTGAAGGATGGGTTCCAATGTGGGTATATTTTGGATTAGGTTCCGACGTGGGTCAGGTGACGGTGTGGGTCATGGGTATGGCGGCATGGTGGGTCGCGGCGAGCTAGGTCTTGGCGAGGTGGGTTGCGGCAATGGTTGTTGGTGGCTGTTGTTGCGGCATTGGTGGATGTGCCGTTACTGAGTTAAGTTTCGGGTTGCTGAGTTGCTGGGTTCTAGTTTGAAAATCGGTGGCAGCTAGCTGTTTGGTTGGTTGATACTTCGCGTGGTGGTGGTTTGATGGTTGTGGGATTGAGGTTTGGGTCTGATGGTCTGATGGATTAAGGTTTGGGTTAGTGGGTTTTGGTTGATTTTGTGCATTTTGTAGTTTGGGTCAGTGGTTGATCATGGTTTGGATCAATGGGTTTTGGTTGATATTCAGAGTTTTTTGGTTTGTTGCGATACTCGGCGATGGTTGGTCGTTGATCATGGGTTTGGTGGTTTGTTGTGAATCATGTTATGTTTGGCGGTGCTATGGTAGTGGTTCAGTTGGTTTGGTATGGGTTTTTGGGGTGGTTCTCGGTATTTTTCTATGTGAATGGTTGTGAATGGTGGTGGGTCTTGGTGTTTTGCTGGGTCTTGGTGGTTTGTTGTGTTTGTGCTGGTGGTGACTATCAGTGTTGTTGCGGCAGTGGTTGTTGGTGGTTGTTGTTGCGGCAGTGGTGGATGTGCCGTTGTTGTGGTTGATGTTATTGATGGTGATGAGAGGGATGAGATAATATATTATTTTAATGTGTAGTAAATATTATTTTAATGTATAGAATTGAATGATGAAACATCTGATAAATGAAATATTGTAAAATTATATGGTAAAATAATAAAGTAGGCTTTTGGTGTATCAAAATGGCATTTTTTTTGCAACATCTGTTACAGATGCTCTTAAAAAGTGATTGTATTCCATTATTTTATATTGTCGAGATTACAACTAAATTTGTAGTCAAACTCTCTGAGTCTTGCAAATTAGCATTTGTCTATTTTCAGCATTTTGAAAACCTCGCAAATATATTAAACAAGTCAACTATATATATTATTTCTTTTTATTTGTACACCTTTCAAAAAAAGGAAAACAATTACACTGGTCTGATCAATCTTCTATACCAAAAAACAACCCTCACCATCAAACAACGGCAAGTACTAGTTAGTATTTAAAACAACCACAAGACTACAAATTATCCTGTAGTGAGACTTGTTATGCAAGATACAAATTATACCGTTCAGGATCTGAGCCATCAGTATCACTATCACTATAAGATTGTGGATCCCAAAACTTTGAAGCATGCTCATCTTCAGATTTGACAACAGGACAAGTAGCATTGTTGAAGTCCCTAAAGCGGAGACGGCTAAGTCCCTCGCCACAACTACCAGTAACAATACGACATCCATTTACAGCCAGGGCAGTACAACCAGAGCTTGGCTCCTCATCAGAAGAGCAACTTAACGAATTTATTTGTGTACCAGTGTCAGTCTCCCAAACATTAATGAAAAAATCCTCGGGGCCTCCCGTAACTATTTTGTATGGATCCATGTGCACAAATGCCACTGAGCCTGTGTGTCCATCCAACTCAGCTATAGGTCCGGGACTCGTCTCCTGGTTTCTTCTAATATCCCAAAGCAGTGCTCTGCAGCATTTTACGTATATATTTGTCAAGCATTGTTAAAATACACAATTTAGCATAAATAGTTTGAGTAACTCAAAATAATCCAGGGATCAAAAAGAGGAAGAAAAACTATAAAATAATAATAATAAAATCCAAAGAGAATACTGTCCCAGCATTTCCTTAGACAGTCCACTTGTATAACCAAGTGAGTTGCAGATTGCTAAAAAATCAATTCAAACTATGAATTCTAGTTTCATCTTACCTTCCACTAACACCAGTACAGATTAAGGATTTTGAAGGCAACATCTCAAACGAGTGCAACTTTGGCTGATAATTTGCAGCAGTAAGAACTTTTCGCATTGTCCGTAAATCGATTGCAATGACAGAGGAACCAGTAGCCACATAGAGCAGAGATTCATGGCACTTCATATTTACTGGTGAGCCAGGAAGAGATGCCATGCCCACACAGCATGATGAACGAACAGAAGATGACGCAGTTGTATCCCAAACCCTCACCTGTCAAACTCCACTATTGTTAGATGAAAAGCCAATCTCAAAATTTCACATGTCAAAAAAAAAAGGCAATCCAATTAAAAAAATGAGATGAAGTTCGTTGGTCCCCTGTAGCTTGAACAATTGTTTGTTAAGTTTTTTAGTTACTCATTTCCAAAACGAAAGTTAAGTAACTTCTATACCAAGTTACTTGTGGCTGCATTTTTTTTCCATCTACTCAAGTATAAAACGGATTCATACAATTCTAGAATTGGGAGGCTCCTTGCTGAATTCAAAAATTCCAGATCTGCTGAGATGGTTTCTGTGAGACCAACGGAGTTGCTTCAAGCATGGTCACCTCCTAGGCGTTTCTCAATTAAAATTAATGTGGATGCTGCAATTGGAATAAAATTTTCTGCTGTTGCTGCAGTGGCAAGAGATTGGAGAGGAAGGTTGGTCTTTGCTTGCTCACAAAAGGTGAATACCACCTTCCCTCTCCAAGCTGAAGCTGAAGCAGTTAAATAGGCTTTGTTGTTGGCAGCCAAGTTGGAAGTTGAGGATATTTATATTGAGACCGACTCCAAGATATGTTGTGATGCTCTTATTAATCCAAGTCAAGCCTCCCCATGGAGAATTAGGTCCAAAGTTATGGAGATGCAGATCCTGCTATATGCTCTGTCTAATGTTTTTGTCTCTTGGGTTCCTAGATTAGCCAATAGGGCAGCCCATTCTCTAGTAAAGTGGTCCTTGTCTTGTAATTTTTTTGGTTCTTTTGATACTAGCTGCTGTCCCCCTAATTTTGCCTCTGTTGTGTGGGATGAAGCTGGCAGCTAGTTGTATTTTTGTTGCTCTTCTTTGTTAATAAAGATTTTTCATTCATCAAAAAAATGGATTCATACAAATCAGGACTGAGAAAACTACATGTGCTATTTTTTTCACAGTAATCGTAATTAAGCCCGGAATTATGGTCACTTGTCCATAAAATCCTATATTATGCTTTAAAGAATGGAACATTCTGCATGAATAATAAATGTCAATAAGCCCTAACTCAAATGGCATCTCCTTCTTCTATAAGAACATGGTGGAGGGTGAGGTTTTGCATTTGAGACCATTTGGTGCATACATAATTTACCAATAAATAAAATGTGCAGGAGTATAAATAATAACTGGCATATAAGCTTTTGAGTTATCACAATTTTACACGTCATTATTTTAATATGTATGTTTAATTGAATTTAAATTCTATCGTATATTTAAACTTTTCATTCAAATATTGACATATCATATTTTCTTTAAATGTTAGAATATATAGTTTCATATACAAACACAATCATAATAAATGCGTAATGCTAAAATATATGGTTCCATATTTAAACAAAATAATAATAAATACCTTTTAATAATTATCATAATTATCGAATTACATATTTAAACAAAATAATAACAAATACCTATTAATAATTATCGAATTACATATTTTTTTAAATCATATTATGCTACTTTTCCATGCATTGCACAGGTTACCAACTAGTAATAAAAATAACATGTTCAAGAAGCATAGATAGTAATTGTCACTTAAGAAAACCTAAAATGCATGTTCAGGTTCCTCTTTCAGTTTCCATTTGGATGCTGTCCTAAGGTACGACAGAACTGTTCCACATGAAAGTCAAGACCTAAATATTTTCAAGAAGGTGGCACATTGAAACAATTCCTTCAAATTGGGGTGTCAATAGAAAAAAATTGATAGTTCTTTTTTTTTTTCTTTGGGGGGGGAGGGGGGACATTGTAAATGGGGTGAATGTTAATCATCGTTATACACTCCAGTATAATAACTGGAAAGAAACAGAGAGTTGCATGGAATACCTTGGAATCTCTCGAAAGAGTCACCAAAAGAGAAGTTTTATGCCTGGAAGAGAGGTGGAAGCAAGCATTGGTCAGTTCAGTTAGAAATAGCCACCCATGGGATGATAACAAAGATAATGATAACAAACAACTTAAATGTTCCAAACATTTTTTTAAAAGTCTATATGAGATACAGTTAATTCAGTGATTCTTTAATATTTAAAAATAACAGCAGTCGGCTGACTATACATCACTGATGTCAATTAGTTCCAACTGAAAGGACAGTGTGCTTGTGGGTTCCAAAACTCAGTGGATGAACGTGTCACTTACCGATTAAAAAAGATCAGATATTACTCATTGGTCAAATTCTTACAGTACCCAAGCCAGTTGCAAAAAGAACAACAAGAGTTAATGAGTCTTCTATTTACAACCGGATTACCAATTCTTTAAACATAAAACTAAGCAACTAGTGCTGATGAACTCTAGGTCAAATGGCACTTCCTCCCCTCAAAATAATGTGATGGAGGGTAAGATCATGAGTTTACAACTCACTAGGTGCGTGTATAACTTACCAAAAAAAAAAATTAAAATAGAGAGTGAGAAGTTGAGCAACTAGTATAATATTAGTGCAATCTTTTAAAACATAAAAGATAACAAGTGCCCAGTAAAAAAGTTGTTTTTATCTAGTCTTAGTGATTAAAGAATTATCATACCCCGCAACTGACATCAACTTTACAGGTTTCTCATGCCCATACAGAGTAGCCTTTAAAGCACTCTTGCCACGCTTGCCACTGGAGTTAAGGGACCAGAGGCGAACAGTACCATCTTCCCCTCCACTTGCCAGTACTTTGCCAATACCATCACCTAACAATTTATCTGACAAGGTAGTGACTGGCCCATTGTGACCCCTAAAACATCGTTGGCAAGAACCCTATAATGAAACCAAGATATTGAGGATCAAAAATAGGTAGAAACAAGATCCCAGAAGATAAACAATATCCTCCTGCCACCAATAATAACAACAATCACCATGAGACCAAGTAATGAAATAGAAATCAGAACTAATATTTGTTCCTCTAATTGGTTCACTGCAGTGAATGCAAGTATTGAAGATCAAGAACAGAGATCACAAATATCCACAAATTTCACTAATCCTTTGCTACAGGGTTTCAAACCAACATTAATTTATGAATTACCTTCCACCATAGACGAATGGTGTGGTCACAGCTTGAGGTGACCAACACATTTTCTTCACTTTGTGTTTCACTTCGAAACAGAGAAGTTTCATTAAGGGGAAACAACCTGCAATTAAATGATTATAATAAAAGATTAAGCAACAATTCTTTTTATTTTATAATAATGGATAACCATTTACAGATGGAAATTGGAACTATGCTAATAAGCTTCACATGATATGTTAAATTGATCTAAGGCTCATGTTTTGATGTGCGGTATAACAAAGAAAAGAATTGTTTGAGACCACATCTATCTTTAAACTAAATCCATTTCTAAATTTTGCACATTTCCAAAAAACATTTACAAGCAGAGAATTCTTGTTTGAAAATATGTAAAATGGAAGTCCAAGGGCGCAACCTATAATAAAAGATATAACGCCAAATGGCTATTTAGCATAGTCTATAAGCCTCAAGACTAGTTATCTTTTTATTAAATTCATGGGAAGAAAATACTCTTGCAAAAAGGAGCCACTGATGAAAATATAAATTGCTAATACGATGCCACTTATAACCTTTCCTGTTATAGTTCTTCAAACATCCCAGTTAAGTCCATTTGTTTGTTTCTATACACATAGGAATCCATGTCCTACATTATCCTAGGAAATTATAAAGAAGATATTTGTACCCACCCAGTCCAGTTTTCAGCCAAACATGCTACTAATAACACAACTTGATTACAAGTTTTACAGTGAAATGTAAATGACCTCGTAACTAATAATGGCAGTGTGAATACATGCAAGTGGCCCTCACTAATGCTTGAGAAATTATTATATCACTGCATGTAACATCAACTTCGGAACAAGAGAAAAGGCATGTAAGATTCTTACCTCATACAAGTTATTCTTGCGGAATGATCACTTAGCGTGAGGAGAGAACTACTCTCACATAAAAAGCAATTGATCTTTCTCATTTCAATCAATGAGCCCTAGTTTAACACACACAGCAAAGTCAATGTCAGAATGAATTTGAAAGTTCAGAAATACTAAATTATTCCCCCCCCCCCCCCCCGGTATTTTCCTTTCTTTTTACCCCTCTTCAAGCAATAGCTATAAAAAGTGTCAAAACGTTATAAAATCCTATCAACCACAAACAAAACCTCAAAATATATATCATGAGACTTGTACACAAAGATATCATAGAAGTTGTATTAAACCCCATGCATCATGGAAAGAAAGCATAACAAAGGGAGTACTCATTTCAATACCTGTGAAAAGACAAAATCATTTTTCTCCAATAATATTTGGTTGTAAGGTTTTGGAAATGTATAAATGTCAGCAACTAAGGGATCAATAAACTTGAACTGCTGCAGTGCTGTACGCCTTGCCAAATATGCTTCCCTCACATCTAATGTTTGTGGGGAGCTCGAAGGTGCTTGTTGTGGCCAATGCTCCCTATCCAATTGAATGCCAGACATACAACAGACCCTTCAGTTAAAACTTAAAAGAAAGGGAAAGGAAAAAAAAAACAAAACAAATATATTACATACTAGAAGCCTTAAAATTTCACATGAATTTTTTTTTAAGAGAGATTTTAGTCACAGCTTATGTTTACGTTTGTTATTTTTAGTTAATAGTAACAAATTTTAAATATAGGGTTTAATGTGAACACACTCCCCACCCCTCCCTCCACCCCAACCAAAAAAAAAAAAAACCTACATCAAAACAATATAATCTGTTCAAGTCTTTAATAAAGGGCAGTCAGTTAATGCAAGGAAACTGTAACCTCTTGTCATAGTGTGCAACCACGGCTTCTAAGATCCAACTTTTATTATTATTTTTGATGAAGTGGATCCTCATCAAGGCAGGGCCCTTTGGACCCACTCCTAGGGAGTAAACCCAACTTTCTTATATAGTATATTATATGCTTAAATTCAAGTTACATCTGATGTTTTTCCGGTTAACATTACACCACCTATTATCTTCTAATTGGAGAAATATGTCATCTAATCCCCTTTCAATTTATTTGTTTTTCCCATATCCACCATGCTCACCAAATATCAAGCCTATCAAAGATTAAGAATCATCTCATCTATGCCAAAGGCCTCTTGGCCTGGTGGCCCCTCTGGCTCTCCCCTAATAGGGTGAGCTCAAGCTCTGGTTCAACCCACCAACTCCCTCTATGGGGTGAGCAACTATAATAAACTTGAATGCAGAAAACTGTTTGCATTACAAAGATCAATATGTTTCACTTTCACACAGGCAAATATTTGTTCTTTTTCACTACGTCCAGCTTGAAGCAAGAAACACTCACTAGTTGCAGTGAGTCACAAGGGTTACTCACAAAAGAACATTTTGATGAAAAGAAACCATTTACAACAAAATCCACAACCTAAATTAGTTATCCGAGAAATGCCATTAAATATTTTCTCAAGTATCTAAAACTACAATTGACACACATTTCCTTTTTTTTTAAATAAAAATAAAAGGTCACAATACGCTAATAGTCCTAACAAACTTAAAGTTGTCACTTTTAATCACTAAAATACTTTAAGTGATTGTCTTTCCAGCTTGTTTTGATGGAGGGAAAGGAGAGCGGTAAGGTTTAATGAACCATGATTTGAAGTATTTTAAGGAGAGAGGGGGAGGGGTTACACTTACACACCTATATTAAAAAAATTTAAATTGTCAATTTTGCCCTTACAATGTCAATTTATATATATTTCTTTAAAATTAGCAAATGAGAATCATAATTGTCAATTTATATGACCATTCCCCTCCCATCCTCTCTATTCCATTTACTTAATTTTTTTTTTTGATAAGTAACGTAAGAATATTATTAATAATAGAAAAAGTGCCAAGCCGAGTACATTGGGGATGTACTATGGGGGCACAAATTAAGAAACAAAAGTACAACGATCAAGAAAAATAGGAAAAGAAGAACAAGAAAAATGAGAAAAAACCACACTCCATTCAAAGAGAGTGCGCAAGAAAAAAGACTTAATCTCCAACAAAGAACGTTCACAGCCCTCAAAACTTCTAGCATTCCTTTCACGCCAAATGCACCAAATCAAGCAGTGAGGCACTAATCTCCAAACATCAATGTGACGATGTCGTGCAAACTTTCCTTGCCAAGCCTCAAACAACTCAAGAACAGTATGAGGCATAACCCATTGGACACCAAACAAGCAGAAAACCAAAGACCACAACTCCCAAGCTACGGGGCAATGAAGTAGAAGATGATCTACCGACTCCCCACATCTCTTACACATATAGCACCAGTCAAGCACTATCACACGTCTTTTACGAAGGTTGTCTGTTGTTAAGATCTTACCTAAGGAAGCCGACCAAGAAAAGAAAGCCACCCTTGGAGGAACCTTTGATTTCCATATCATTCTCCATGGGAATGAAACAAGGGTAGGAGGGTAGAAATAGCTATAATATCCTCTAACCTCAAAACCTCTGTTCCTAGCAGGCTTCCAACAAACCTTATCTGGGCCAAACCCCCGCACTGTCGAAGAATAGACCAACCCCATAAACCGATCAAAGGCTTCTTCTTCCCAATCTTGTGGTGGATGACGAAATTGCACATTCCAGTGAAATCTCCCAGCAGACCAACTCATAACTTCAGCCACCGAGGATTCCTTTGACCTACTAAGACAATAGAGCTCTGGAAAGGCCTCTTGGAAAGTACACTCCCCGCACCACACATGCTTCCAAAATTTCACTCTAGTACCATCCCCCACATCATATACAAGGAATTTAGAGAAGTTCAACCAGCCACTTCTAATGTATCTCCACAGGCTGACCCCATAAGGACTTGTCACCTTTTTCGTACACCATCCACCCCAAATATTCCCATATTTTGCCTCTATAACCCTCCTCCATAAAGCATCAGTCTCCATGCCATACCTCCACAACCATTTTCCTAGCAATGCAGAATTAAAGCTTCCCAAACGTCTAATACCCAACCCCCCAACCTGCAACGGCTTACAAACCTTGGCCCATTTAACTAAATGAATTTTAGGTTCACCACCAATCCCATTCCATAGGAAATCTCTCTGTAATTTCTCCATACGCTTAGCCACCTTACCCGGTAAAGGAAGAAGGGAAAGGAAGTATGTAGGTAAAGACGAGAGTGAGCTTTTAATGAGTGTCACTTTACCCCCTTTAGATAAATACAGTCTCTTCCAACCTGCTAATCTCCTCTCCATTCTCTCTAGGATAGGATTCCAAACAGTTAAATCCTTAAACTTAGCACCTAAAGGAAGGCCCAAATATTTCAAAGGTAAAGAAGATTGCCCACACCCCAACAGACTCACCAAAGTGTCCAAATTGTGCACCCCACCAACAGGTACCAACTCAGATTTTCCCAAATTAATACGAAGCCCTGACACCCCCTCAAATCTAGCAAGAATCGCCCTCAAATTAGCAATCTGAGAAGGATCAGCATCACAAAAAATCAGAGTGTCATCTGCAAATAAAAGGTGAGACACCATCACTGATGGGCCAGCCGTACTACCCACAGAAAAGCCTGAGAATTGCCCAGCAGAGGCAGCCACATCCAACATACGACTTAATGCCTCCATCACAATATCAAACAACAGAGGAGATAATGGGTCACCTTGCCGAAGCCCCCTAGAACTTCCAAAGAAATCAGATGGACTACCATTGATCAAAATGGAAAACTTTACAGTTGAAATACAATAACTTATCCATTTTCTCCATTTCTCAGAGAAACCACACCGCCTAAGCATATACATTAAAAAATCCCAGCTCACATGATCATACGCCTTTTCCACATCCAATTTACACAACACACCCGGGACTCCTGACTTCAATCTGCTATCAATACATTCAGAAGCAATCAAGACTGAGTCCAAAATTTGTCTACCCTTCACAAAGGCATTCTGTGAATCCGAAATAAGCCCATGTGCCACCCTACGAAGCCGATTAGCCAACACCTTAGAGATAATCTTATAAATCCCACCAACTAGACTAATAGGCCGAAAGTCTTTTACCTCCACAGCATCCACTTTCTTAGGAATAAGGGCAAGGAACGAAGCATTAAGACTCTTCTCAAACACCGCCTGAGTATGAAAATTGTGGAAGACAGCCATAATTTCTGTTTTCAAAACACACCAGCAAGACTGGAAGAATGCCATGGAAAAGCCATCCGGACCAGGTGCCTTATCACCATTAAAATCATTGATTACCCCAAACACCTCTTCCTCCTCAAAAGGTCTATCTAGCCAACTTGCATCCTCCACCGAGATACTAGAGAAGTCCACATCATCTAAGACAGGTCTATAAGCCACATCCTCAAAATAAAGCTGCCTATAAAACTGAGAGATACAATCTGCTATAGCTGCCGGATCCGAAGACAACTCCCCCTCCACCATAAGTCTATCAATAGAATTAAACCTCCTATGAGAGTTAGCTATACGGTGGAAAAATTTAGTATTCCTGTCTCCTTCCCTAACACAGAGAACTCTAGATTTCTGCCTCCAACAAATTTCTTCCAGCAGAGTAGCTTTTTCTAACTCATCACGAATTCTTCCCACTTCTACTGTTTCCTCCGCTGATAAACCCCGACTATCCTCCAAATTCTCAAGAACACTAAGGTCCTTCCACAATTTTTTAATCCGATCTTCAACATGACCAAACACCTCCACATTCCATCTTTTCAAATCATTTTTTAAGAGCTTTAATTTATTGGCCAAAACAAAACTCGGTGCACCTTGAAACTGATAGGATTCCCACCAAGACCTAACCCTATCCACAAAACCCTCATCCTTGAGCCACATATTCTCAAATCTAAATGGCCTACTCCCTCTCTGAAAAGATCCACCCTCAAGGACAACTGGAAAATGATCCGAGCACAACCTAGACATCCGTCGTTGAGCAACTGTTGGAAACTTATCCTCCCAATCTGCAGAAAACAAAAATCTATCCAGCCTAGCCTTCGAAGCAACTTCTCTAGAATTTGACCAAGTGAAAGTCCCCCCTTGCAGAGGCAGATCAATGAGGCCCTGTTCCGAAATAAAATTGGAGAACTCCCGCATAGCAGCAGTGAAAGTATTAGACCCCAATCGTTCGGAAGGGAACCTAACCACATTAAAGTCACCACCCACACACCAAGGAACACTCCACCAGCTGTTTAAACCACAAAGTTCCTCCCATAAAAACCTCCTGTCCCGATGTACATTTGGACCATAAACACCAGTAAATGCCCATACAAACTGATCTGACACACATGTAAATTTACAGGAAACTGAAAATCTCCCCACTGCTTCCTCCATTTACTGTAAAGTTTAAAGGCTTAACTACACTTTCCCCCTCTATCTATTGAGTCATTCACAATTTCCCCTTAAACTATAAAATCGACTAATGTCCCCCCTTAACTATTTAAAATAAGTAAATAGGCCCTGGCATCCACTTTGCTTTTAAGGACCCAACTGACTCTTTTGATTTCTTTTAAATTCCATACCGAAATGACTAAAATACCCTTGAAGGGAATTGAAAATGACCCAATTGTTAAGAGCATTCACATCAATTCTTTTATAAATGTGTAAAATACAAATTTTGACCACTTTTACACATTTTGAACCAAAAAACACTCCATATCAGTCCGTTTAAAAATGTGTAAACTTTTGTAAAATTATCAACTAGCTACAGTACCCGTGTAAATTTACACGGGCTCTGTAGCATGTGTATTTAGTTTTTTAATAGTTTTTTCTCTCTCCTCTCTACCTGACTCTCACCTCCCTCTCTCTCAGGCGCTGTGCTCTCTCTCAGGCGCTGTGCGCTGTGCGCTCTCTCTTTCTCTCACAAAAAACCCACTCCATCCTTTCATCCTCAATTCTCTCTCCCTCTCTCACATCTCTCTCTCTCATTCAAAGCATGCCACCGGAGTTCACAACGTGGCGAGATTGGCGATGTGGGTCACAGCGTGGCGAGATCGGTGCGTGGCATGTGACGTAGTCTCGATGGTGGCAGTGTGGGTTTGGGTCGATGATCGATGGCAGCGACGTGGGGAGGTCTCGATGGTGGTTTATCTGAGTTTATGGTGTGGGTTGGTCTTGGTTTGTGTGGGTTTGCTTGGTTTGGGTTGATTTGGGTTGTGGGTTGATCTGGGTATGTGTGGAGGTGTGGAGGCGTGGAGGCATGGAGATAATGGCATTTTGATCAGCGTTGATTTTTCTCTGTGTGGGTTGATCGGTGTTGGTTGATCTGATGTTGATTTTTCTTTGATTTTGGGTGGAGATCGGGTGGGTTCTGATGGAGTTTTGATTGGCGTGTCTGGAGATTGGTTTCTGATTTAATGGCTTTTGGTTTCTAATGATGGTGGTGATGGCGGCTGGGTGGTGATGGTGGTGGTGATGGTGGCTGTGGGTCTGTGAGAGAGAGGGGCAGTGAGGGAGTGAATAATAAAAAATTGTAAAATAATGAATATTTTATTAAATAAATGTGTAGAATAGATAAACTGATGTGATGTTTTGTAAAAGTGGATGTGTAAAATAGAAAAAGTAGATTTTTTTGTGTAAAATAGACAGAAAATTTAAAAGAACTGATGTGAATGCTCTAAGGGAGGAATTGCAAATGACCTAACAATTCTGAATAATTCCACCCAAAGAACCCATGAGATGCATTTTTCTTGTATTTATCACAACTGAAAAACCTTCTAAAATTTTCATCTGTGAATGCTTTTTTCAAAGGAAGCCAAGACAGACAGTAACATTCTCATCCATAACACTCCCCCCACCCCCCAAGCTATAGTCTATTGGGTCAATGGTATTTTAGTAACTTTGGTATGGAAGAATAAAGGAATCATAAGATTCTGCTGTGTGTTAACAGCAAAGCAAACAATAGGAGGTATTTGCTTATTTTCACTAGTTATGGCCCTTATGGGGGAACATTGGTCGATTTTATAGTTTAGGGAAATTGTGAACAACCCAATAGCTAGAAGGGAGGGGGAAAGTATAATTTACCTATTTTTAAAACATCCAAACATCCAAAAAAGAGGGAATACTCCCCTCCCCACTCCTCTCCTTCCCACCTTTACCTTCTACCCTACTCTTTTTCCAAACACGCTGTTAGACTAACAAACAAACTTAAAACTGATCGCCTTTAGTCCCTATGAAGCGATGACACGTCAATAAAAGATAAACTTTAAGGACCAACAGTTTATTTAAACTAAGGTTAATTATTGTTGCATACAGCCATACACAGCCTATGAAAATCGCATTTTCAAAACACAATTTCAGTTTTTAATTGTAAAATCCTGTTTTCAAACCGCAATTCCAACTGACGTGGTGCAATGCGGCGCAATGTGTGTCTTACACGTGGTGTGTAACTATCACTACCCTTAAACTAAAAGTACATTACTTGAAATCGTGTTTTCAAAAAGCAATTTCAACTGACGTGGCGCAATGTATTCCGTACACACAGTTTGTACTTTGTAACTCATAAACTAAAAAAGTAAATTAGAAATAGTGTAAAGAGAAGAGAAGGAAAAGGAGGACCTGAACCAGCGGAGCCAAATGGAGTCGGAATAGGCGACGCGTTTGAAGTATTTGCAGGACATGGCTAAGTTTGAGAGGTCTTGGAGATTGTCGAGGTAGTTTGCACAGTGAGCCAACGAGTCCTCGTCCACATCAGTTATCTTCGTCGTCGTCGACGATTGCGATTGTGATTGTGATGGCGATGAGTCCGCCATGTTGAATTACACGATGTACAGAATGCGAATTCGTTGGAAATGTATATATTCCGAAACCCTAGAAAATTGCAACTATAATAGGAAGAGAAAGATTTGTGACTGAGCATGTGTTATGTGTTTGTATAAGTGAATCATGCCACGGGATTTTGTGGATTGATTGCTGCTGATATCGCACGACTTCTCTTTGCTTGTTTCACGTGAAAATTAGGATTTTTTTTTTTTTTTTTTTTGAAGGTAAAAATTAGGAAAACTAGAAATAATCTTGACTCAAATTTCATACACCTTTTTGGTTAATAAACAAAAACAAAACAAAAGTTTTAGACTGGACTATAATTTTAAGTAGGTTGTAAACAGGAATAGGCGAGAGCCTATAAGCTATAATTATAAGTTAAAAACTTCTTTTTTTAGATAGATATTAGTTAAAAACTTATTTATATAATAAAATCACGTCTAAAATTTTGTACCCCTCTAAAATTTTATGATTTTAAACAAAAACGGGTGGTATGTGTTATCATAAATTATAAATAATAATTTAATATCATATAAACTTATTTATAAGTTAAATAGAGTCTTTTATAAGTTGAATCGAGTCTCTAGTTACGAAATTATTCTCAAACATATTATTATAATTGAGCTTAGCTTATTTAATAGTTAAGCCTAAACTTGAGATTGAATTTAATTTCTTTGCAAAACAAACCTTTTTCTCAAGCTAAGCTCAATTTGTTCATAAATTTATTTACAGCCCTAATTTTGACCTTTAAAAGTTTGAAGTTGTTTTTATTTTAGCCTTTTATATATTAAAACTTTCATTTTAACCACAAATGTTTGATTTCGTTTTTATATACCACGCTGTCTATTTTTATTAGTAATATGATATTCTATAATATTTTTTTCTCTTTTTTTTTTTTTGAAGTGAATATTTTTTTCTTCTTACAACAATAATTGTTATTCAATAGTATCTTAAAGTTAGTATTTTGTGAAATAATTAAATATAGGCACTAAAAATGCATATTTCGAATGAAAATGGACGGCAAAATCAATATTAAAATAGAATCAAACCTTAACATGGAAATAGAATCAAACCTTAATGCGGAGTTAAAGATGGATGGAGTGCTTTCGCTTTCGAATTAAAAAAAAACCTATGGATGGAGTGGAGGTTGTGAGGGTATTGAGGTGAGAATTAAGATAGAGAAATTTTTGTTATAGGTAAAAAAGATACAAAATACTTGGGGTCCATTTAGTAAGAGATTTCTAACAACGTTGTTTAAGTATTGTAAAAATATGTATGAGTGACAAAGTGTTGTAAAAATATGTGTTGTGAAAATACGTATTATAGTGTTTAAACAAAAAATTATTGTTTAAACAATGATACCAAACAAACCCTTGATTATTGGATATAAATAAAACCTCCCTCTGGCTAGTCTAATAGATTCGTCTACCATCTAATTCGACAGTCTCAGCACTGAAATCATCCAATCATTCTTGACTAAACCATATCAGGCACAGCCCACAACTTTTCATTCCCATTCTAAATTGCAAAGCGCATATGAAAATGTACATATAAGGTGCCAATAGCAATAAGGGTTCCAGTTATCAGTACAAGAATTTCAAAATGGCTATGGTGTTATCAGTTATGGTCTATCCAGCAACATTGGTCTGCATGGAATATACCCGCAAGCTTGCCATAGAGTACACAACAGAATAGAGATATAGCATTGTCTTGCAAATCAGCAATTTGTCCATTTGCAGCATTTTGAAAACCTTGCGAACAGAATAAACAAAACATATCTCAATATGTTTTTCCTTTCATTTGTACACCTTTTGTAAAGAGGAAAAACAATTACACTGATCTGGTGTCTGTCCGCTATACCCCAAAACAAAAACCCCCCACATGACTACGGGCTATTAATTATGCATTAAACAAGTAAATCTGCTCGGCAATTTGAGTCATCAGTAATCAGAATAGTCATCTGAGCTATCAGTATAGTCATCTGAGCCATCAGTATCACTATAAGATTGTGGATCCCAAAACCTCGAAGCATGCTCATTTTCAAATTTGACAACAGGACAAGTAGCATTTTTAAAGTCCCTAAAGCGGACAACGCCAATTCCCTCACCACCACAAGCAGTAACAATACGACAACCATTTACTGCAAGGGCAGTACACCCAGAGCCAGTAGTTGGTAAATCATCAGAACGGCAACTCAATGAATTTGTTTGTGTACCAGTGTCAGTCTCCCAAACATTAATGTTAAAATCCTTACGGCCTCCTGTAACTATTTTGTATGGATCCATGTGCAAGAATGACACCGAGCCTGTGTGTGCACCCAACTCAACTATTGGTTCTGGTTTCGTCTCCTGGTTTCTTCTAATATCCCAAAGCAGTGCTCTGCAGCATTAAACACATATTTAGCCAAATAATGTTAAATATAAAATTTAGCATATATGTAGAATAACTTGAAATAATCCAGGGATCAAATAACTTGAAATATTCCAGGGATCAAAAAGAGGAAGAAAAATTAAAATTAAAATAAAATTTTAAAAAATTTAAAAAAAAAAAAATCCAATGACAATGAGACTACTGTCCCAGCATTGCCTTAGATGGTCCCCTTGTATAACTGAGTGAGTTGGGATCCACCAAAAATTCATTCAAACTGAATTCGGGTTTCATCTTACCTCCCACCAACACCAGTGCAGATCAAGGATTTTGAAGGCAACATCTCAAACGAGTGCAACTTTGGTTGATGATTTGCAGCAGTAAGAACTTTTCGCATTATCCTTAAATCGAATGCAATAACAGAGGAACCAGCAGCCACATAGAGCAGAGACTCATGGCACTTCACATTTACAGGTGACCCAGAAAGAGAGGCCTTTCCCACACAGCATGATGAATCAACAGAAGATGATTTAGTTGTATCCCAAACCCTCACCTATCATAAACTCCATAATTGTTAAATGAAAAACCAATCTCAAGATTACAAGTTTCAAAAAAAAAAAACAGATTTGTATTAGAAAATCCAATTGAAAAAATGAGGTGAAGTTCTTGATTCACAATTTTGGTCAGCAGTAGCCAGAACAATTGCTCATTATTTTTTTCCATACTCATTTCCAAAAAGAAAACAAAGCTTAATACCCAGTTATGTTTGGCTGCATATATATCCCTGGCACTGATCAACCATCTACTCAAGTATAACAACAACTCATACAAATCAGAACAGAAAACTACAGCACTACTTTGTTTCACAAAAATCATAATTAAGCCAAAAATTATGATCACTTGTCCATAAAATTCTATATTAGGCTTCAAAGCATGGAACATTTGCACGAGTAATAAATGCCAATAAGCCCCAACTCAAATGGCATCTCCTCCTATAAGAATATGGTGGAGGTTGAGGTTGTGGATTCAAGACCATTTGGTGCGTACATAATTTACCAATGATAAATAATCAAAACATATGCAGGAATTTAAATGGTAATTGGCACATAACACTAGGTTCCTCTCCAATTTCCTCATGGATAGCTTCCTTTTAAGGTTAAAAAATGGTCCAAATCAAACTAAGAAACTAAGAGCATGTTTAATTGCCTGTTTTAGAAATAGGTTTCATGATTTAAAGACAAAATGTGGTCACCTCATTATAGAAAACTTGTTTGGCCAGTTATTTCCAAAAAGCATAACTTAAAAATGGTTACTCATTTTACTGTGCAAACACCAAAAATTTTAAATATCTTTTGGGCATTTTCCCTCGTTTTCTGTTCTCAAATTACTATACACGCCATAAATTTTTTTTTTCATTCAGTCGTTCCTCTCTCTCCCTCTACATCATCCACCGAGGGTGGGAACAACAATGGGATGGGTTAGGGAGATAAAAAGGTTGGAGGGAGATGTCAGAGTACTTGGATTGATGGAGGAGAGCGATGATGGGTTCGGTGGAAGCATTCTTACAGAGGAGGCTGCAGGACTTCCTCCACCTATGTTGTCGTCTGCCTTCTTTGTCCAAGCTATCCTTGCCACCATCCTCTTTATTGCTACTGTGCAATAACCTATCGCAGTCATGCTCTCAGTCTGTATTGCCCCCAATCAATCACAATTTTTCTTTCCACTCCCTCCTTGATCTTTTGTGGAGGCTGCATTTACAGCGGTGACATCATCTAGTGGTGGGATTTTTTTGCAATTGTTGCGGATTTGCTGATTTGAGATTGTTGGAGTTTTGGACGTTTGCTGTTGCAATTTTTCTTTCTGGATTAGAAAATATATATAAAAATATAATAAATAAATAAAATTTCTTGAGGTGGTGGATTTTGCTGTTGTGATTTGAGGTTCTGAACTGGTGGTGGTGGTTATGATTTTTTTTTTTTTTTTTCATTTTTCATGGAAGAGAAGGATTGAGAGGAAAAAAAAATTAATAGAGATAAATTTTCCAAACAAAGTTTTTTTTCTTTCACATTTAAAACCTATACAAAAAATGTTTGGGAAAATATTTTCAAAACCTGTTTTTGCCCATTTTGAAACATATTTTAAAAATGGTGAACCAAAAAGGCCCTAAATGATTTTCAACATGTGCAAGAAGTACAAATAATAATAAAATGTTCAAGTATGAATAGTAATTGTAACTATCAATTTGCTTGATTGACATGACAATTTGAGAGAATTGTAACAATACACCCCCTACCGTCAAAAATTGAGAGTTATATTAAATGGAAATTGTGGTTTTTAATGTGATCAATGAGGGAAATTTCATAATTACACCCAATTTCCATCCCATTTAACATCCAATTTAGACAATAGGGGGCACATTCAAACAATTGAAAGTTTAAGGGACATTGTAAATGCGGTGAAAGTTTAGGGTAGAAAAGTGTAATTTCTCACAAAAAAAAAAAGAGGTTGGCTCACTACTCCAAAACTGAATCAATGTTGGAAACTTATGTATAAAAACTGGAGGGAAAAAAAAAAAGGTTACATAAAACCTATAGTTAAGGGTACCTTGGAATCTCTTGAAAGGGTCACCAAAAGAGAAGTTTTATGCCTGGAAGAAAGGTGGAAGCAAGCATTGGTCAGTTCAGTTAGAAGAAATAGCAACCTGTGGCATAATAACAAAGATAATGATAACAAACAATTTAAATGTTCCAAACATTTTTTTAAAAGTTCTTTATGAGATACAGCTGATTCTGTGGTTCGTTAATTTTTAAAATAAAACCCATTGGCTCTATATGTCACTCATGTCAATGAAATCTAAATCAAATGACACCTATCTCCCATAAGTACAGAATGGGCGGTGTGCTTGAGGGTTCCAAAACCCATTAGATGCATGTTTACATACCAATTAAAAAAAAAAAAAAAAAAAAAAAAAAAAAAAAAAAAAACAGATTACTCATTGGTCAAATAATTATATTACACAAGCCGGCTGCAACAATGACAATAAGAGGTGATGATTCTTCTATCTCCAACTGGATTCCCAATTCTTTAAGCATAAAACTAAGCAACTAGTCCTGATGAACTCTAAGACAAATGGCTTCCTCCCCTCATAATAATGAGATGGATGGTAATATCATGGGATTGAGTCTTTAAGACTCACTCAATGTGTGTATAACTTACAAAGAAAAATAAAATTAAAAGAGAGAGATAGAAAAAGAGAGAAACACGACAACAAGCATAATATAAGAGCAAACTTTTAAATCCTCAAAGATAATTAGTGTCCATTAATAAATTTGTTTTATCTTAGTCTAAGTGAATGAAAAACTCACCCTGCAACAGACATCAACTTTACAGATGACTCATGCCCATACAGAGTAGCCTTTAAAGCACTCTGGCCACGCTTGCCAACAGATTTAAGGGACCAAAGGCGAACGGTACCATCTTCCCCTCCACTTGCCAATACTTTGCTGTTGCCATGACCTAACAATTTATCTGACAAGGTAAAGACTGGCCCATCGTGGCCCCTAAAACGTCGGTGGCAAGAACCCTACAATGAAACCAAGAGACTAATAGATATCTAGGGTCTAGAAAAGGTAAAAACACAAACCCAGAAAGCTGATAAACAGTATCATCCTGCCACTGATAGTAGCAACAATTACCATGAGACCAAGTATTAAATAGAACCAGAAATAATATTTGTTCCTCCAATTTGTCACAGTGAATGCAAGCATAGAAGATCAAGAACAGAGATCACAAATATCCACAAATTTCACTTATTGTTTGCTAAAGGGTTTCAAACCAACATTATTTCATAAAATACCTCCCACCATATACGAATGGAGCGGTCGCAGCTTGCGGTAACCAACACATTTTCTTCACTTTGTGTTTCACTTTGAAATAAAGAAGTTTCATTAAGGGGAAATGACCTGCAAATTGAACGATTATAAGCAAAAGGTAAGAAGGTTAAGACAGTTTTTTTTTTTTTTTTTTTCAATTGGATAACCCTTCGCATGTGGAAATTGGAACTGTGCTAATAATTTTCATATAATACGTTAAATAGATCTAAGGCTCACGTTAGGATGACATATAACAAAGAAAAGGCACATCAGACATCATATGAGATGACACCTCTTTCTCTATGAACTAAATCAATTTCTAAATTTTGCACATTTCAGAAAGAAATTTATAAGCAATCAGTTTGAAAATATGTAAAATGGAAGTCCAAGGGTGCAACCTGTAGTAAAAGACAAGGAGCCCAATGTCTATTGAGCATAGTCTATCAGCCTCACGAGTAGTTATCTTTTTATAAAGCAATACATGGGAAGAGAATACTCATGCAAAAGGGAGCCACTGCTGAAAAAATAGATTGCTAATATGATGCCTCTTATAACCTTTCCTGTAATAGCTCTCAGATACATCCCAATTTAGTTCATTTTCTTGTTTCTATAAAAAGTAGGAATCTATGTCCCACATTATCCTAGGAAATTATTAATAAGTAATTTGCACCCTCCCAGTCCAGTTTGATTACAAGTTTGACAGTGAAATGTAGATAACCTCTTAACTAATAATGGCAGTGATGAACACATGCAAGTGGCCCTAAATAATGGTTAAGAAATTACGATATCACTGCATGTAACATCAACTTCAGAACAAGAGAAAAGGCATGTAAGATTCTCACCTCATACAAGTTATGCTTGCGGTACCCTCACTTAGTATAAGGAGATCATAACACATTCTTCTTAAAAAGTTATCAATCTTTCTCATTTCAATCACTGGGCCCTAGTTAATGTGTACAGCAAAGTCAAAATCAGAATGAATGATACAGGACAATATCAACATGATAATAAAAGAACAAAAAATATATAAGCCTAAGAATCAACACTTAGGGGTCGCCTTGAATTGCACCAAGAAAGAAACTTAGGAATCAACACCAAAGCTGTTAGGAATTAGCACCCACCAATTTGGAAAATCTCCAATCTGAAATTTTATTCATCAAATGTCTCCTGTTACAGTAAAACCCCCACCTGAAACCTTTTTATAGAGCTTCCAGGAATAAAAAAATAATCCTATCTAAAAACTAAAACTAATCTAGAAACTAATCCCAATCTAAAAGATAATCTCTACCTGAACTCAAAATAAAAGGAACAAGTAAAATCTTAAATAATTTTATGAACATCTTATGAAAATCTGAAATAAAAATTCTTAACTAATCTTGGTTGTGCTCCTGGATCATACTCCCCTGGTTGGAGAAAACTCAACCTCAAGTTTGTGTTGAAGAATTAGGACTTTGGCACGTTACGCTTGCTTCAATTCAGAAATCACCTTGGGGAGCACTAAGAATAGAAAAACCTTACATTCTGCCACTTTATACTCTTATGGAATCATAAAAGCAACATGTGGAATTGACATATAAACCTTTTTGACTTCATCAAGTGTAGATCTTCATGCACCATGTTGGATTCTTCAAGCATAGAGGGTTCTTGTTGTTTAGGCTCTATAGTAGACTCTTCTGGTTGCATGATCATTGAAACAACTTCAAATTGACATTTGTACTTCCATGTCAAGACCAATCTCCTCTATTACCGATATCTCATTATCAATCTCATCTTCTATGCAGGTAGCAGTAAGCTCATTGTGATTTACCATCCTTGGGACTCCGATTTAATCAAGTTGGGTCTTCATTTGCTTCGTCTAAACAGTCAAGTCTTGAACAGCTTTCTTTAGATATTCTAAGTCTTGATGCATGGCAGATATAGTTCATGAGTAAGCGGAGTACAAGAAAATGTAAGAGCATTCATCTTATTTTGTGCAATTGGTTGTCAACCATTGCCTCATTATCTCTAAAATCTTTTTTTTTATAGGTATATTATCTCTTCAATCTTGAAAATTGTTAGGAGAAGATCGGGGTAGATTCTCATAAAAATATTGTTGGAAATATACAATACAAAGATCTTTCATTCTTTCCCAAGTAATTCGAGACCAGTTGCATCTAAAGTGAAGGTTCTTATAATGGCTCCAATACTCCAAAGCTCTACAAAAAAAAAAAAAAAAAAAAGCTCTCATTTTGGCATACCAAACCTTTCACATATGATAAACCCAATTTTACAAAGAATTGATCCATCTTGAATTTCCAATTTCCAAAACCAACTGTTGAATTCCATAGGTGGTTTGGAGATACCATGATGCATGAAAAAAATAAAGTCTCAGAAAATAAGTGGAACAAAAACCTGAGTTGTTGTCTGGTTGATGTGCTCTAAACTGATAATTGTATGAAAGTCATCGGTTATACAAAGACCTTTCATTCTTTCCCAAGTAATTCGAGACTAGTGGCATCTAAAGTGAAGGTTCTTATAATGGTTCCAATACTCCAAAGCTCTAAAAAAAACCCTCGTTTTGGACTACCAAACCTTTCTTTCACTTAAGATAAACCCAATTTTACAAAGAATTGGTGTGGCTAAGCTTATGAAGTCCACTAATGGAGTTCTCTTTTGGGATGTAAATTTCTTTAGGGGTGTGCATACTCGGGAATTAGAGGCTATGTTGGGTTTCATGGATACCATTTATGGTTCTTCAGTAAGGCGGTTTGGTGAGGATAAGATGTGTTGGAAACCTAATATAGACAAGAGGTTTATGGTTAAGGATTATTATAGTATTTTAGTGGACTCCAATGACTACTATTTTCCTTGGAAAAGTATTTGGAAATAGATGATTCCTTCTCGAGTAGCTTTCTTTGTTTGGACAACCGCTTTAGGGAAATGCTTGACGAGTTGATAATTTACAAAAAAGGAAGGTTTGGATACTGGATTGGTGCTACATGTGCAAGTGTAATGGTGAATCAGTTGACCATCTCTTTCTGCATTGTCCAGTTGCTATGGATCTACGGTCTATGGTGTTGGGTTTATTTGGAGTAAGCTGGGCTATGCCGCAATCTATTGTGGGGCTTCTAGCTTGTTGGCCAGGCAGGTTTGGTCGTCATCGAAATGGTCATATTTGGTTAATCGTTCCCCATTGCTTAATGTGATGTCTTTGGAGGTAGAGAAATAGTAGGTGTTTTGAAGAAAATGAGAGATCCATACCAGACCTTAAGTTATTTTTCTTTAGAACTTTATTGGATTGGTTGGCTGCTATACAAAACCAATCATTCTTTTCTTTTCTTGATTTTCTTGATTCTTGTAATTTTTGTACTTGAATTGTTGACCCCCTATACACTCCCTGTGTACTAGGGTGTTCCTTTTTTGATATCAATAAAACTTATTACTTATCAAAAAAAAAAAAAGTTTTACAAAGAATTGGTCGGTCTTGAATAACCAATTTTCAAAACCAATTGTTGAAATCCATAGGTGGTTTGGAGATGCCATAATGCTTGAAAAAAAATAAAGTATCAGAAAATAAGTGGAAGTGTGGAACAAAACCTGAGTCGTTGTCTGGTTGATGTGCCCTAAAGTGATGATTGTATGAAAGTCATGGGTTGGGTCCTACAGCTTGCTAATAGTTACTGTGCTTTTACAAGCTGGGTCCTAGTCTTTCAAAACTGGATCGGGTCAAACTTTGTTTTAAGAAATTCTAAGTTGTGGTCAAGTTTGAGACCTTCACAGGTACTTGGAGAAAAGTGGGAGAATGGCATCAGTGAGGCTGACAGCAGTCACGTGCAAAGAGGTCTGGAAGTTACAGCAGCGAACATGACTGGCCTTAGCAGTGCATCTCGGCAACAGAAGTTGGCAGCAACAAGGTGGTTTGTGTCTCAATTTCACTGGGTCTGGGGTTTGTTTGGCCAGGTTGTGATCTGAGGTCCTGGGGTCCCTGAGAGTGACGGCAGCTGGGATTATGGGTTGCGGGTGCTTTATGTATGGCTTGAAGGTTGTGTTCCCGGTGATGAGGGGTATTTTTGTGGCATTCACACGGCTGATTTGAGGTTTTTTATTTTAAATGGATGGATCAGTTTGCTTTGATACCAAGCTAATGCAAAGACAATATCAATAGGAAAATAAAAGAACATAAAAATAAATTTAAGATAACCCAAAGAATCAGCACTTAAGGGTTGCCAAGAGTCAGCACCAAGCAAGAAACTTAAGAACTAACACCTAAACTGTTAGGAATCAGCATCCAACAATTTGGAAAATCTCCAATCTGAAAATTAATTCATCAAACGTCTCCCATTACAATAAAACCACAAAAAGCCTTTTTATAGAGCTTACAGGAATAAAAGATAATCCTATCTAAAAACTGCAACCAATCAAGAATTTAAAATCAACAAGTGAAATCTTAAAATCTAAAATAATCCAACAAAAATCTGAAATAAAAATTCTAACATGATCTTGGTTGTGCTGCCACATCAATGAATGCGAAAGAAAGTTCAGAACTACTAAATTCTTCGCCCTCTTTTTCTTTCCTTTCCCCCTCAAGCAATACTTATAAAAGTGTCAAATCATTATAAATCCTATCACCAACAAAAAAAATAACCTCAAAATACACATCATGAGACTTGTGCGCAAAGATTTCATAGAAATTTTATTAAATCCAATGCATCATGGAAAGAAAACATAACAAATGGAGTACTTATTTCAATACCTGCGAAAAGGTAAAAGTGTTTTTCTCCAATAATATATGGTTGCAAGGTTTATGAAGTGCTAACATGTCACCAACAAAAGGATCAAAGAACTTGAACTTCTGCAATGCCGTGCGCCTCGCCAAATATGCTTCCCTCACTTCTAACGGTTGTGAGGGGTTAGAAGGTACTTGTTGTGGCCAATGTTCCCTATCCAATTGAATGCCAAATATACAACAAACATTTCAGTTATGTGAATATTTGTTAGATTAGTTAATTGTAACTCATTGGAGACATGAATTGAAAAAAAAATTTTAAAAAATCTTAATTTTAAATATAGAATTTAATTTAAAACCACCCCAAACTATATGGAAATTATACGATTTATTCAAGTTAATGTTCCCTATCCAATTGAATGTCAAATGTGCAACAGACCCTTTAGTTAAAATTTTATAAATAAGAGAGAGAGAGAGACCTTTAAATATATATAAACATACTAGAGGTCTTCTAATAACACATGAAAATTCTTTTAAATAGGTTTTAGTCACCGCTTATGTGAATTTTCTGTTATTTTTTTGTTATAGTGACTCATTGGAGACGTGAATTGAAACAATTAAAAAATCATGATTTTAAATTTAGGGTTTAATTTGAAACCACCCCAAGCTATATGAAAATTATAGATTTATTCATGTCTTTAATAAAGAGTATTCACTTGACAAAGGAAAGTGTAACCAATTGTCATGGAGAAAAGATAATAACTTTGTGCAACCACAGCTTTCTAGGACCCAACTTTAATTATATGGTATATGATATAGTTAAATTCAAGTTACACCTAGTGTAACTTTTGGCCAATATTACACCACTTATTATCTTCTTATTGGATAAATATTTCACAAACCCACCTTTCAATTTATTTGTTTTTCCTATAGTCGCCACACTCACCAAATATCAAGCTTATCAAAGATTAAGAATCATCTCAACCATGCCAAAGGCCTCGTGCTTTAGTGGTGCCTCTCAGGTTTGACCCACCAACTCTCCCTATGTTGGTGAGAAACTATAAAAGACTTGAATGCAGAAGACCATCTGCATTACAAATATCAATATGTTTCACTTCCACATAGGCGACTTTTCATTCTTTTTCACTATCTTGAGCTCGGTGACAAAAACACTCACTAATTACAGTGAGCCTCACAAGAATTACTCACACAATAACAACTTGATAACACAAACCATTTACAACAAAATCCACAACCTAAATTACTTATCCAAGAAATGACGTTAGATATTTTCTCAATATCCATAACTATAATTGGTATACATTTCCTTTAATAAAAATAGAAACCCAAACTTCATTTCATAAGTGATTTTAATACTATAATTGTTTTAAATGCCTAAAAAACTTATGCTATGTTTGGTTGAGGTGAAAACAAAAATTATGGAAAATGGAGAGAAAATTGTGATTTTTCATTTTTTGATTGAAGTGAAAAGGGAGAGAAATGAAAATTGGTGGGATGGAGTTTTTCCATTTGGGCAACCATTTTTATTCCTTCCAAATTAGGAAGAGAAGATGAAAGAAAATGGTATTGAGAAGGAAACTACAAATTACCCCCACTTTTCCATCTTTCTACTTTTTTTTAATAACAACATAATAGTGACCATCAAAGGTGCAGCCTAGTGGTTGAAGGCTTAAGATGAGCTATAGACCCAAGCATCTTGGGTTCGATTCCCACTAGGAGTCCCCCTAGATTACTTGATACATAGTTCTAACGGGTAGGGTCATGTATCCATGGTTTACTCCCCATGGGTGGATCCAAATTTGGTGAGGTTTCCATGTTAAATAATAATATAACAATAAGAACATAATAATACTATCTATCATGTCACTCTTCAATCCTCTCTACCAAACACACAGTGGACGACAACACAAATAGTTTCTATCTTCCCAACATTTTTCCATCAATCCAACTAAACAGAATCTTGCCCTGCTTTTGGGAGGAGGGAAATAAATGAAAATAAATATTTTTGAATATTTCTTTCATTCCCTTGTTTTGGTGTTTGAATAGAACAAACGGAAAAATCATTCATTTGTTTGGAAGTTTAAGAGCGAGAAAATGGAATTGGTAGATCGAATGAAATGAAATAAGGTTTATGAAAATTTTCACAATAAATCCTAAAATAGCCTTGTACATTCAGCTATTTATTTATTAGTAATATTGTTATAAAATAATATTACACTGTTCATTATAAAGGTGTTATATATAGGTAAGAAAAAATATTATTAAAAAAAAAAAAAAGACTACTTTATGCAAAAAACATAAAACATCTAAAAAAATACAAAAGAAACAATAACTCTTTACAAGAAAAAAGTTAAGAGAATCACTAGATGTGAGTCTCCAATCAAATAAGGTGCCAACAAAGGAGGCAAGCAACTGAAAATCAAAACCCTCCAAACGAGGTTACTACATTTCATTCATTCTCATTTCTTTATTTAAAAACATCCAAACGAAATCGCGCTTCATTCCATTTTATTTCTCTCATTCCATTTTATTTCTCTATGAACTCCCAAACAAAGTGTAAGAATCAACAATGTATTTAGGAACGAAAATAAAAAATTATCCAAACTAAAAATGGTGTAATATAGACTTTGGCCACCAAAAAAAAGAAAAAAAAACAGTAACATAGAACCTGAACCAGCGGAGCCAAATGGAGTTGGAATAGGCGACACGTTTGAGGTATTTGCAGGACATGGCTAAGTTGGAGAGGTCTTGGAGGTTGTCGAGGTAGCTTGCACAGTGAGCCAACGAGTCCACGTCCAACTCCGTTATCTTCGTCATCGTCGATTGCGATTGCAATTGCGATCGTGTTCGTCGTGATCGCGGTGGCGATGAGTCCGCCATGTTCGAAGAAACCCTAGAAATTGCAATTACAATTTACACGGGGATTTGGAGACATAGAGAGAGATTTGGGAGTGAGTAGGTGATTGATGTGTTTGTTTCTATAAATATTGTGTGAATATTTAAGGCGCGAAAATTCACGCGGGTACGAGTTTTGTTTTTTTGAGTTGACAAACGAGTTAAGGCCGTACAACCAGTTCAAATTTGATTAATTTTCATTTTTCAATTACCTCCTACTTTTCAGTTTTCTCTATTTAAAAAATCAAATATATTTATATATATTTATATATATATATATAATTAAATATATTTATATATATATATATATATATATATATCATGTGTTGAGACAAGTTGAGAATTCAATTAGAAAGGATCATTTTATTTCAAACATGGATTGAGCTTGAATTTTTTCAAAAGCTTAATTCATTATTCGTTTTTCAAATAAGTTTAAGTTTACTTACGAGGCACTCGATTTAATTATTCTTTTCTCATATATATAATCAACAATATAATTAAATTTTGTTACTCTTTACATATGTATGCTGATAATTACTAAAAAATAAATTATATTATTTGAGTTATAATTAAATATAATAGTTTTTGTTTCTAAGCTTATCAATTTTTTAGTTACCAACCTTATATTATTAAATATTATACATAATTTTTATCACAGGATGGATTATTTATATTTTATAGCATTAATGAATTACAAATAATAATTTGATAGCCTGTAAATTTATTCACAAATAGACTCAATCCAATATAAAAATTTAATTGTCTTGTTTATTATGTATGGGAAAAGAATAATTTAAGTATGAAGTATATTTTCATACATGTGTACTTATAAATATATAATATTATATATACTTAAATTCAACCTCATACTCACAAGCTTGTTCACAAATACGTTGTTATATTTGACTCTTTTTGTTGAGGCTAAATTTGGGCTCGAGGTTGACTCATTTGTTAAACAAATGAAACAAGTTTTTTCTTACGCTCTGTTTGTTTCGTTGGAAAACCTTCTATAAAGATAGTTTTCCACATTTTCCAGTGTTTGGTAGCACAAAAAAAGCTGGTCAACGGAAAACTATTTTTAGTCAATGAAAAATCTTAATAAAAATAAGGCTTGTTTTCTATAGGTTGTTTTCCAAAAAAAAAAATTGGAAAACAATCTCTCTCTCATGGTACACTCTTTCTCTCTTTCCTTTTCTTTTTCTTTCCTCACACCCTCATTGTCACTAACTCTGGTCTCCCTTCTTCCATAGATCTCTCTCTCTCTCTCTCTCTCTCTCTCTCTCCATGTTTCTCTTCCCCTTTATAACATAGTTCTCTGATTAGATTTTTCTTTTTCCCCTCATTACTATGTAATTATTTCATTCCTCTCTACCAACTTGCAAAGAAAAACATATTTGCAGTGGTAATTATTTCATTATTCTTTACCAAAATCTCAATTCTTTACTTTGAATTTCAAACTTGATTTGATTTTTTTCTCTAAGAAATTTTTGGTTTGATGGATTGCAGGTAGTTCTTTTTTGCACATAAAAGTGCTAAAAAAATATAAAAAATAAAAAATAAGAAGAAAGAATGAGTGAAGTAAAAGACAATTTAAACATAGTGCCTATACGGCTCTAAATTGCTTTTACATAGGATAATATTTACAGTAAATTAATAATATTGTTATATAATAAATGATAATTGTTCAAGGAAATTGTATTTGTTGGTAGATATATTATGTAGATACTATGCAGTGATAATATATTATGTAGATACATTATATAAATACATAATTTCGGGTAATATTAAAGACGTGGTTGACTATAGTAGACAGTTAGTGTACCAGTAAAAATAATAGACAATTAAAAGTTATTATTATTTGTACTTATTAAAGATGTATTCCTATGTAAATTTTATGTATATACACAAATGGTTGATATATATATATATATATATATATATGAATGTATGTATGGACGTTACAGTCTATATATACAAACAAAATGAGTGGTAGAGATCATGAAAATTTGACAATTAATTTTGATTGTATCTATTGTCAAAATTTTAAAGATGAGTTGGTTTACATAATACACATGTTTTAAATTACACAAGAAATATAAAAAATAAAAATAAAAATTTGCATACCAAACACTAGAAAACATTCTTTAGCTCATTTTCAAGGTTGTTACCAAACACTGAAAAATGATATAGTTTTCTAGAAAATGCTCTTTGGAAAATGAACTATTTTCCAGAAAATGTTTATACTGAAACAAACAGAGCGTTAAGTTAAGCTTGAGTTGTTCATAAATAGATTGGTTCATTTACCCTCTCACTTACTAATGAAGTTATGGATTTCTCTTTGCTTTTTTCCCATGAAAATTAGGAAATATAAAAGGATTATGCTATGGATATTACATCAACAAAATGTTGTTAATATTCACCAATTATATTCATTATCATGGTAGTTATCTTGTATAATAAAATTTATATAATCTCTAACTTCTACCAAAATAAAAGATAATACCCAAATTTCACACTTTAAGAACAAAATTTGTTTGTTTAAAAAATAAAGATACAAACTTCAAATGATTGACTTAATGGTTCCCAAGACCTTATTATGTTCATGAGATACCAAGATCGAAACTTCTTGCCCCATCTTGAGGTCATTACCAAGAGATTCCTCATTGTAATAACTTAGGGTGTGTATTATAGGAAATGTGAGACAGTAAAAGTAAAAGTAGAACTACATACACCCAAATAAATAGTCTAGATACACTCCTTGGTTAAAAAAATAAAAATAAATAAAAATAGAAGACCATTTATTAGACAAAACCTAGGTACAATTCTTTACTTTGATAATTGCTTTTAAGTGGGGGAAAAATCATTTATGCTTTATTGGGACAATTAAATGATGTAATTAGTTAAAAGTAAAATTCTAATAAATTCAATGAAAAGCCATAATTTTATGTAACCACCAACCTATTATTTTTATTATAATGATAAATAATATAAAAAAATCCGATTTCTCCTCACATCCAAAATATATTTGACCAATTTGATACAATGACTTTCCCTCTACATAACAAATACAAAAGCTATTATTTTCAACACACAATCTCGAAAACGGTGCAGGAGGCTTCTCTCTGCTACTCATTGGAGGATGACACGGGGAGGAGATTTACAGAAGATTATGCTTAAACAAATCACAAATAGTTATTTCTAGATGTTGAAATTCGACTAAAATATGAAGACAACACTGTCATGGACTCGGGATTTCTGGTTCTGAGCTACACATTCAGAAATCCACATCAGGTTCCTTATCTCCTGCTCCCTCAACCTCATGTACGCAAAGAAAACAGCATAATGGAACTGCAGATCAGAAAGGAGGACAATATAACATCGTGAGTAAATGAGCTATGGCTATGAATAGTCGATGAAAATTTGAAGACAGCAGGAGTTTGTAACAACAAAGGAACGTAGATATATAGTCAGGAATGCTTATCTTCTAAATCCCATAATTAACTACTGCTAATGGAATAAGTAATGGGGACAAGGCCTGCTCAATTACTGAGACACAAACCTGTTGTTCAAATGCTAAGCAAAGCCTTTTCACCTCCTCTTCATAGAATGCCTTGTCTAGCATCTGGCTTTCTCCATAGGACATTTTAGCGAAGATAGACTGATAAGGAGGATATTTTTCCATAACACCACGGACCTACAATGACAGCCAAACAGAGGACTAAGGTCACAAACTCTGTTACAATTAAGAATCTGAAGCACAAATGAGTACAGGACCGCAAAAAATATGCAATCATGTCTCCAGGTTTAGAAGAAATCCTGCCAAATACAGAACAAGACAACTAAGCGAAAGCTCAAAGCTACTGAACATTTAATCTTTCCCAAAAAAAAGTGGAGTCCGATTCCAAGGGAAATGACAGACACAAAAGCTCACAAGCATTCCCGAGCATCACATAGGTATCTTCTTAGAAGATACCAAAACTCAAGAAACCAGAAGACCAGAGATAAGCATTAACACGGTAATGGATTATGATAATCATTCTAGACACAAAAAGGCTAAACTTCCCTATTGACCAACTTAAAGATCTTTTGCTACTAATACCACAACCTAACTACCCAGAAGGAAATAAATCTTGCATGTCTGTTATCATTTAATTATTAGGCAGATCTCCATCAACAAAAAAAGGGCCCCCAACATTTTCTAAATCCAATACTAAAACTCATTTCCAAATCTCCTGAATGAGACTCATAGCACACCTACTCCAAGGGCTAAGAAAATACATACCTGGTCAATGTCTTCACAAACAGCAAGTTCCTCATGGCCATATGGGTAACTGTTGAACACAAGCAGCCAATGTCAGATCCAACTAATGTTCACTGTTAAAAGCATATCAAGATTGAGCAAAGAGCTTACAGTAAACCAAAGTTAGAGTACAACTTCCGACGATCATCTCGGGTAAGCTCAGTTCCAATGCTGCATGAAGTGAACCAAATCAATGCTTTAAAAAAGCACATGTAATTGAAAAATTGGAAAGATTCACATGAATAACAATAAAAAAACAAAGAAGAAAGCTTGTGAACGACAACAGCACCTATTTATGGTAATATTGACAGCTCTTCTGTCAGCCTCAAAGGAAAGGAGGTCAGACATGATCTCTGCTGTGGCACCCCCTAGTTTCTGTCCAGAATATCAGATTAAATTTCAAAGATATAGAATATGCTAAAAAAGTTTCCAAAATCTGTAATATTTTTTTTTACACATAATTATTAATCGAAGCTCACCTGGCAAAACCTGTAAAAATCCTCAAGGTATGCCTTGTAAAGAGTGTTCCTCATTATTTCAATGTTCATGTCATCCAAGTCCTACAGGATAGGGAATCAAAAGGGAATGTCATCAAGAGTTTTCTACCAGAATCACATGCAAAATAGCCAAACAAATTGATCATTCTATAATAGTGATGCTAACGCTTTTGCTGCCAAAACTAGCTCATTTACTAAGATTAATGAAATAAAGAGTAAAGACAATAAAAGGTTTTCTGAAATTCTTCCGAGAACTTAAAAAGATGTGACCTTCGTGTCTCCACGACAATGGCAATGGTTATCATCTCTAGTTCATTGCCATTGTATCACACACCCTTTCTTTAATCTCTCTCTTTTTCTTTTCTTTTTTCTTTCTTTTTTTAAGTAATATCACACCCTCCTTTAACTACTGCAATATCAAATGTGCATTCGACAGAATTAGGACTGTTTAAAGAAAATAAAATTAGTGATTAATTTAATAGACTGTGCAGCCCCACAAAGATGAAGATAGCCAATGTAAAAGAATGACCACAAAATGCCCATAGAAATATAAGAAAAAAAGAATGTAAGAGGTGAGTAAAGCAAGTTTTACTGGTCCACACCTCTGATGTAATACACTCCGAGAAGTATGGAGCAAGTGGTGTATCAACAAGAACCAGCCTATAAAGCTCCCGCATATTCTGAGCAACTGCCAAGGTAGCAATGCTGAGGAGAAAATATAAAATTAAGAAAATATTTTATAAGCTGTCAAAAAAACCAACACAAAGCAGTATTTAGCATTGAAATTACCTATCAAACATGCCCAATGGGTGGCATTTTTCCAATAGTTCATGAACATCTCTCTCATGCAAGGTTCCAGTAACAATCAGGACAACATTGTCTATCATGTGACCGTATCTGTAAGAAGCAGGAGATATAATATGAAATAAAATTTGAACAAGTACAATTTCTAATTCCTTTAGTAGTTGTAATCATAACAGGTTCAATTTCTCTTTTGTTAGTCATTGTTTAAAATAATAAGGTGGTGATTTCATAGTTTATCTCCAAACTGCTCAGAACAGTTTTCCCACAAGTAGTTGGATGGTCAATTAGTTTAAAAAAAAATTAAAAACAAAACTGATGTTATCAAGCTGATGAAGTCCACATACGTAATGTACTCTAAGAAGGTTGACAAGGGCTCTGTCGCTTGGCATAACATGTGCTTGTACTCATCAACCAATTTAAGAGTGCATTTCTCAACAATTGTAGTTGTATGCAATGGGGAAGGTTCTGCAATAAAGTTATGAAAATCAACAATTAGTGACTTTTAATCAAATAAAAAACACTTTTTTAAAAAATGTACAGCTTATGTATGTGCTTAAAAACAGAAAATCCAATTTATCCACTTGTAAAGAAAGCAGATAGATTTAACAGCAGACAACAGAAAATATAACATTCAAATTCATGGGAACAGACAAATGGGACCACCAGATCCAGCAGTTGAACGATCCAACAAACTCATCACCATTATCTGCACTATATCAAATTGATTCCTTTTTCTTTTTTTTTATCAGTCATTAATTTAATCTTATTCTGTTAAATGCTTTACTAGGCAAAGCATGACAATAAGTGTCAGAAATTTTTAATGAGTAACCATTTCATCTGTAAAGCACAAACCAGAAGTGTACAAATTACGTGCCAAAAAAAAAAAAAAACCAATTTTAATATCTAAAATTCAGTCTATCAATTAATTCTATAAAATCTGACAAAGCAGGAAACTTGGCAGTATGCTCCCACTGATGCAAAGTCCATAATAGTAGATACTTCATCTTTGCTACCAAAATCCCGTTCCCTATTATTCCCTCACAGCCTCAATCAATGATAACCTATTTTCCCCATTTCTAGACCTTGCAAGATAAGAAAGATACAACCAAGCCCCAGTACCTTTCATACTCAACATCCAAAATTCCACTTCCTACTGTACTCCAAAGTCATCCAATTTTATATAATTAATTTTGAACAGATAGCAAGCTTTCTAATTTCACAAATCATACACCAAATACACGAACAAAATAAACTACAAATTCACTTTCAAATAAGTATCCATAATCTTCTCTCTTGCATTAGTCAAACTATAGCCTCAATCATGTCTTGTCCAACTCTACCCATATCATCTTCTTCAAACTGCATCATATTTATACTGAATACAAACATTCGTTCCATAATTATCCAGAACATTCCACCAAAACCACGTCCCAATATCATTAAAACATGATCAGACACGCTCTTTAAGTGCTAGAATAATAGTTAAATGATAAAATTAACCACTTTCTATCAGCTACAACTTTTAGGGCTGGTGATATTTATCTTGGTATAGGACCAAGTAGCCCTAAGTATCCTAAGTTTGAACACCCCGTCTCCATTATACCTTCCATTTAAAATTTAAAATCCCATGTGCTAGGAATCAAGTGGACAAGTGCCAAGAGCCTTGTAGGTCAACTTACACCACCTGTTGTTTCTAACGAAAACGTCAAGGGTTCAAAATTCAGATCCCCCCTCCCCTAGTGTAACTATTGAATTTATCAACAAAAAAATGATTAAATTCACTCTTCCAATTGGCTTAAACTTTTGGAACAAGTGGTAATTTATCACAGTATCAGAGTAGGCGGTCCTAATTTTGAACCTTTGTCTCTAATCTTCACTTTACCTCTCATTTAAAAATTAAAATTCCACATGTTGGGTCTCAAGATAGTGCTAGAATTATAGTTAAATGATTAAACTCACCATTTCCTATCAAGTTAAGCTTTTGGGACATATTGTAATTAATCATTAACTAATCTAAGCCCAAAAAATCCCATCTTGATCTCTAATCATTAACTATCTAATGTTCATACCCTAATAAATCAACATCACTAACGCTAGAAAAATAAACAATAAGTGACTTTTTAAGTTCAACTAAGTGGTATTTTGCATTAATCAAACAATGACATGATATATAGCAATGCTAAATTCAAATCAGAGACATTAACAATCGAAAGCGTAATTTTCTCAAAAAAGAAAAAAGAAAAAGACCCAAATTGAAAGAAAAACGCACCGTTTTGGAGGTAAGGGCCGTACTCGGTGGCGGAGAGGTGCATCTTGATGTCGTCGAGGTTTTCGCACTGGCACAAGTTGTTGTAATCAGAGGCGGTGAGAAGCCCAGCTCTGTGTCCCCTCACGATCGCTTCCAAGTACCCTCCATCTACGTTGAACGTTAAGGCTTCGAATCCGTACATTTTCTCTTCTTCTTCTTCTTCTTCTTTCTCGGCGATCGATCAGAGAGAAAGAGATCTGAACGAGAGAAATGCGAAGTTTCTCTGAATGAGGAGGGGATTGTGTTTTTGTTTGGTTTTGGATTTTTGCTGTATTCAGAATATCAGATCGAGGACACGAGGAAGGAGAGTCGATATGGATTGCCAATGATGTGGTTGTGAAATTACTATATTGCCCTCCCGCTTTACGTTAATGACTGCCAAGTATTCTGAGGATGGGGACGAGTGGGTCGAACTTGGATTCTGTTGTTGAGATGGGCTGTACCATTGGGCTAGATTATAAAATTTGCAATTGGAGCCCCAAATGGAGAAGATTGGTGTGTTTTTTTTTTCTTTATTTTATTTTGGCAAAAATTCAAAACTGACCTTCTAACTTTCAAAAATTTTCATTTCAGTTCTCTAACTTTCAGTTTTGTCATTTCAATTCTTCAACTTTCAATTATTGTTAATTAGGTATTTTGTTAACTATCTGTTAATTGTCCCCATTAAATGACCAAAACAACACCGTTTTGGCTATTTTTTTTTAATTTTAATTTTCATAATTAAAAGAAATTGAAAAAACTGTTATTAAAAATTTTTAAAAAATAAACATTTAGGAGAACGATGTCGTTCCCCTAACCTGTTTATTAATTAACTTTAACATCACAAAATAATTACACTGCTCAACTTTGTTCAAAAATTAAATTGCCTTAATAGTTTGGCATCACAAAATAAAGGCGAACCAAAGGCATGAAATTTCAATTCTTATACATAACTAGTTTTGCCTTTTGACTTTAACCTCACAAACTAAATTCAATATTAGTCTACTTCCTTCAAAAATTAGATTGCCTTAATAGTTTGGCAATAACATCACAAAATAAAAGCCATGTTAAGAGTTTGGCATCACAAAATAAAAGCAAACCAAAAGCATGAAATTTCAACTCTTATTTATAACCTGGCTTGCCTTTTGACTTTAACATCACAAACTAAATTCAATATTAGTCTACTTCCTTCAAAAATTAGATTGCCTTAATAGTTTGGCAATGACATCACAAAATAAAAGTCATGTTAAGAGTTTGACATCACAAAATAAAAGCAAACCAAAGGCATAAAATTTCAACTCCCATACATAACCTACCTTACCTTTTGACTTTAACATCACAAAATAAATTCAATATTAGTCTACTTCCTTCAAAACCTAAATTGCCTTAATAATTTGGAAATAACATCACAAAATAATAGTCATGTGACAATGTTTGGCCAATTACATAATAAACTACATGCCTAAGTTCTGAAGTACTGTCGCTAGAATTAACCAAGTTCTACTGCTTTGTTGACTATTAAAATTTATGTAGCTTTGTTGACTACCATCAATTCCTGCTCTAAATCTCTTCGAGTTCCCCTTAATGTTGGCAGTCTAAATGTAAAAAGTACATAGACATTATAAGTTGATAACAAAAAGATGATATATATATATATATATCACACATACATTGTTTTATTGGCTGCTAAATGCATCGTCTACTTGCACTCTAAATCCCATGAAGTGCTCCTCAATGACAGCGGCTTCCTGCATGTGAAAAACTTTAGCAATGTGCAAAATTTGCTGCATTAAGGAAAGAATTTAAATGAATTCAAATACCATCTTTCTGCCACTACTCGTTGCCTTGCCTTTGCCATTGTCAGTTGCCGCCTTGCCTTTGCCCTTGGCTGTTGCTACTCCTGGTGGTCTTTAATTGCTCCTACAAGTCCTTTTGTTATGCTCCAATTGAGGATAATGTGCACATCTTAAACTTGTTTGATTCCTCTTCGTTCTGCAAGGGTTATAAACTTCATCTTTATCCTTTCTTTTTCTTTCAATCTTAGGCCTCCCTGGCTAAATTTTATGAATTGAAGGAAGTACTGCATCTCCATCTACGTCCGATCACAAATCAGGACCATTACATGACTAAATGAGATGCGAATATAAAACAATATATGTATCCTTCTTATAGAAGTCATGCACATAATCCTCAGCCCGTTCTTTCCTGAAAGTTATTACATGCACTACATGCTTACAAAGGATCCCAATCAAATCCCAACAGTTGCAAGCACATGAACGTTTCTCCACATCAACCACAAACTACTTCCCATATTGACCAATGGCTTTTCTCTTGCTTCCACGATCTTCAAATTAAAAGTCTCACAAATGTTATTTAACAGCATATCACACTTTGGATAATAGGGGAAAACATGTTTAGCCCACTATAACAGAGACCTACCCCTTAATTCATCACAAGCTTCCTTGCTTACTATTTCCATTTGCTTCATATAAATTTCAAATGCTACTGTTGCCAATGACTTAGCTGCCCCCCACATCAAGTCCTTTAACTCCTTTCCTTGATGGTTCTTCTTGAAGTTAGCAAACAAATGTCTCACACAGAATCCATTGTATGCATCTGGGACCACATCAGCTAAAGTAGGAAGCAAACATTTTTGTTGGTTTGAAATAAAGCACCATCCATGGTCTCTCATAGGCCTTATATCACCTACTAAATTCTCCAAAAACCATGTCCAAGTCTCCTTATCTTTTGCCTCAGCAACAGCATACGCAATTGGATGCATACCATCATTTCCATCTATACCCACAACTACTAGAAGTTGGCCAGCAACTACGCTCTTCAGATGACAAGTGTCTAAGATGATCAATGGTCTACAATAACGAACAAATCCCTTTTTACATGCAGCTACATAGACCCTCTTGAAATTATGGCCATGGACAGCAACTATGACTCTAGTTGTGGTACCTGGGTTAAATCTTCTCAACTCCGCACAGTAGCATCTTACCTTGGAGTATTACTCACAAAAGTCCCCTCCTACCATGTATTTAGCAATATCTCTAGCTCTATATACCTTTGACAAGGAAAACTCCATATTAACATTCCGCCCACTGCAGCTACCAAATATTTAGCTTGAAATTCAATATTAGTATGAAATTGACCAACATACTTTTCTATCACCCAATGTGAAGAAACCTACTTGCTATGGAAAGACCTACTGCATGTATGAGTATCATATAATGCACTAATCCAAAGTTTGCCTCTTTATCCTTATATGTAGACACCTTCCAAGGACAGCCTTCAACACATTTATACCTCATCCTAGACTTCTCATTTTTTGTCAACTTGATGCCATATCCATGCTTCAACTTGTAAGCTCGTGCAAACTCTTTGAACTGTTTGTTGTCCCTAAAGGACATCCCAAACACAAATTCAGGATCCTTTAAGTATTCAAGTTTGAATTTGTGAGAGTGCTTTTTCTGTAACACTCAGGCCTAAGGATCCCGGGCCGAATAGTTGTAGTTTGGTGGACCAGCTTTGATTCACCGCAGCTAAAGGGCTGTTTAAAAATCAAGTGGTGCACAGGACATACTTCCTACAATACACATAAACTAACAAACAGAGATATTTGTATTGAACAACAATCAAAACAACAAAGTAATGTAGAGAACAAAATAGTAAAAGCACAAAATAATGGTTAGAGATCCTCAAATCAGTAGAGAATATTTCATTGAATTTTCTTTATTATGATTACAGTACGCTCACTAAGACGTGATACAAGGTTCAAGTAAGCTCAAAAATTACAGTCTTAAATGGTTATTCTAATTTTTAAGACTTGCAAAGTTTGATTCTTTTTGAATTCAAGTATGTGCTATAGTGGCTTTCTCTAGGATATTGGGAAGTAATTTCACTAATTTTCTCTGAGTTTCTCTTCTCGACAGAATTTTCTCAATGATTCTCTCATCTCAAATTTCTTGCCCCTCTTCGCAATCCTTTCCCCCTTTTTATAGTGTTATTCTGGAGTCTCAGGGAAACTATTAATTCCCCTGTTTTACCCTCTGGGTACTAGAGTATGTGTTGTGCTCATCGCCCAGTAGGTTCAATTTCCCTGTTCTTCATTCTTTCCTTCCTTTTAGTTTTGTTTCTTTGAAAATCCATGGCTGACTACCTATTTCGGAATATGCTGAGGTCACTCTCTTCACGATCCAACTTTTGGCCATCCTTCTTCTTTATCTTTTTTCTCAAACGGGCGGAATCCCACTCTACCGGTTTGAAAGTCTTTCGCTGCTACTCCATTTTTTATACTTCTTCATTCTGGTTCCCCGAGGTGCTACCCACTTGCGTTATGAGAAGTCGCTGATTCTTCCCTCTTTTTCTTGCTGGGTCGTTTGGCGCTTGAGAAGGACGTGGCCTCTCCTCTGTTTCTTGTGTTTCTTTTTGTCTTTTTCTTTTGAACTGTCTTAATATTTTCTTAACTGTGCTTACACGCCTGGGGGATCCCGAGTCTTTTTGGCAGTTTCTGAGGATCCCGGCTCAGCTTTCTTCTTCAATCCTCTGACATGGGTTTCTTTTCTTTTTTTCTTTCTTCTTTTCTCATAAGCTTCTGGGCTTGCCATTTTTTCTTCTTGATATTTTTCGGGCTCCAAGCCTCTATTTCTTTGGGCCTAGGTACTGTGACTTTTTAGACCTCAACAGAATTCAAGTAATTTTTTCTTTTGCTTACCATCAGAATTGTCGGGAGGCTACAACTCATCTATGCATAGTTAGATCCAGTTGGAATTTCATCCAACGGCCAATTGAAAAGAGTTAGAACTAGATCTAGGTGGGATAATGATTGATTTACAAAATTAGGTAGGTGTGACAATGAGTCGATAGCAATTGTGGGCTCTTGTGAGGGCTGATCGTTACGGGTTATGATGAGTTGAAAAGTGTTGCCATCAACCTCATCCATAATAATTTCATATAACTTTTCATTGGCTGGGTTATCATAGTTAGAGTTATACCATTCATAATCTACATCTCCCATGGCACCATTCCCATCATTGCCCTAGCATCATTCCTTTCATCAACCAAATTACCACCCTCCTCAAACTTATCATTAACAAGAGCCTTATCCCAATCCTCCACATCAACTTCATTATCATCACCATCACCATCACCATCATCAACATCCACATCCTCAACAACACTAACATTCTTGACTAACATTTGTTTCTGAATAGGAGTTGCATGTTTTACATAAATGTCTATTTTTGGATCAATGAGGTCAAGGCACTTAAATAGTTCCTGAGTATCAGCATTAATGGACAAATATCTTAGGTCAGTGTGAAGATCCAACCAAGGCACAAGAAAATAAAACTGGACATAATCCAATACCCCCAACTCCGCACAATAATGCTTAACCTCCGGCATGAGAAAATAGTTTGAATCCATGTTATCATAAACTTTCACCTTACCACCTATATACTTCATCTTCTTAGTCGAATGGTGCAATACTCCATTGTAGTGAAAAAATAATGTGAAATTCTAACCAAGCATCTTTACTGTGAAAGTTTTAAACTAAAAAGTCAACAAACAACACAGTATTTTAACCGACAAAGACAGTGTTAAGTACCCTACACACACCAAAATGTCAACAAAAAAATAAAGTGCTAACTTCTAAGTACCCCACACAGCAAACAACTAGTGGGGACCAAGTTATAATAAAATAGAGAAATTACATGTGAAGATGTTTAACAGACAATTAAAGTATATTATCCACACAAAAAGAGTAAAAAATAAAATAAAGTAGATTATCCCAAAGCATTTACTCTCACCAATCAATCAACAAAATCCAACATAAACAAACAAAATGAAACAAAAATACTCTTTAACAAAAAAAGTCACCAGTTTTATATAACACACAACAAAATCTAGCACAAAATTCACCCTAACACCCAAATAAACATAAAAGTTCAAAAGAGTTATATCATCATTTACCCAAAACTAGGGCTGTCCACGGGTCGAGTTGGCCTGGGTTGGGCCTAACTCGCACTTGACTCGATTGGGTTGGGTTGTTGGAAAACTGACCTGCACTCACCTAAAATACGGGGTGGACCCGCTGAGTCGGGTCATTGGTTGGGGCGGGTCGGATTCATTGGGTTGGTGGGTTTGGGCCACATATTAGGCCAAATTTGTAGATTTTCATGGATTTAATTTTTTTGGGCATTTAGACAAAATTATTGGGCTTTCTAAATTACAAGGATTTAAACAGCTTTTGAATGTTGTCATATTAGATTGGGCCTCTTTTTTACTTCATTTCTTTTAAAATGGGCTTTCAAGGGATTGAATTTGTCTAAATTAATATGTTCTAGTAGGCCAGTACCCTTTAAAATGAGCCTACAAGCTCTGCTTGAAGCAATATCAATCCAAATATATACTTCCCAGAACCCACATATTGACATTTGGGAACAAAAAAAATACAAAGTAAAACCTGGACATAATAGCAAACAAAAAGCACACAAAATACCATTTTTTTACCACTTGTTAATCATCCACACATTACAACAAATATTTTCCAAAATTGTCTAAGCCTAAAGGTCTGGGCAATGGGCAGTACCCTCAAAATCTCCTCAAGAAAACTTAGGCATATAAAAGTCAATTTGAACACATTAAACCTGCAAACCATTTCACACATCAAGTAAATTTCTAGAACCACACAATCGCAAGCATTGCTACTAATATTAGAACATCTTCATAATTTCACACACACACACACACACACACACATGTATATATAGTAAGCCATAAAGGCAGCAGAGAAGACACTTACTACACAAGTCTGTAAGGCAGTAAACCACCAATGTAATAGGCAATATTCCTAGCAGTATATATAATTATACAATTATGAAATACTATAAGTATTTCCAAATAATAGATTTCCTAAAGCAATAAAGAACTACTCTATTATCTATAGTCAACAAGTTCATAACTTATAGAAAGGAAAGCCAACATAGATGCTAAGTTTTCCTTCCTATAAGTAAGAGTTCATGTATAGTTAGAAAAACTATACATCTGTCCAAAAAAGCTTACAAAATATATCCAAAAAACTGCCTCCTATACAAAATGCGACCTTCCTTCCTCCTACAATACAAGGGGAAAAAAATATTTATCAATAATATATAAAGACAAAGAACATAAACTACAAAATGACCAAAAGGGAAGTAACTAATATCAACAAAAATTACAAGGGCAGAAACATACTTGGTTAGTGATCATTCATCAATACTAATTGTGGTGGGTACCACCTTTACTTGAGCAGAAACTAGAATTTGTTGTTGTTGTTGCTTGATTCAAAACTAGAAAAGAAAAAAATTTAGGCAATAGATTAAATTTTGCTCAAGTATATGACACATTTAATAACACTTAATAGACAAGAAGTTTGGAAGTTAAACATATTACCTAAGTTATGAAATTCATCCTTCAAGGCCTCCATCTCATCCTTTGACTTGCAAAAAGAAATTGGGACATGGGCTTGCAGCCAATTTTGAGCACAAACAAGATTTTGAACCAAGAGAGGAGGGAGTAAACTTCGAAATGAATCAAGTATGCGCCCTCCGGTACTAAATGTAGATTCAGAAACAACCGTAGAAATAGGTACAGCCAGCACATCTCAGGCCATTTTGGACAGCACTTGGTACCTATTTGAATTAGCTTTCCACCACCCTAAAATCTCAAATTTCACATCCCTTCTACTCTCACAATTTTCAGCCAAATATTTTTCAATCTCATTGCTACACCCTATAGACTTCTCAACCTCTAAGAAACACTCATATCAAGAATTAACCATCACATATGGATCAATGCAACCAATTTTATCACCTTCTATGTGTGTCCTCTCACTCTCACTTGGTACTACCACATTTGGTGAATCAACACAAGAGTAATAATCATACAACCTATCTATGGTCTTCCTCACCAAATCAACCATCTCATCAACCACTTCATAACTATAAATTTCAGAAAAAGAAAACTTCAAAAACCTCATTTTTTTTCTTGGATCAAGAACCACAGTCACATACACATACAAAAGCTAATTAATTTTATCCCCTTTCCCCTAATACTTTTCAAATTTAGCTTCCATTTTAGTTGCCATGTTTTTTAAGAGATGATTTCCAGATTTAATTAAATGAGCAATATTCTCTTGAATCACAAACATCTCATCAAAGAAGGTATTTAAAGTAACATAAAAAGAACTGGGGAACTTCTTTGTTGCATTGAAAAAAAGTTTCAAGAAACCGACAAACATCCTACAATTTTGAAAATCAACCCCATAAAGAGATCCCAAACCACCACTATTTTCCTTGTTCATAAAGTATGAAGAATAACTATCATCCTCAAAGTCCATTCTTAGGAACACTTTCTCAAATTTTTCAGCAATATCTAACATGAGGTAGGTAGAGTTCCACCTAGTAGGTGCATCTAGACTTAGTAAATACTTGGATTTAATACCTAATCTCTCTATAAAACTCCTAAAAGTTTGATTTCTATTTGGTGAGGACTTCACATATCTCTCTGCTTCACGCATCTTAGCAATGGATGCATCAATTTCTTTCAAACCATCCTCCACAATCAGATTTAGGATATGTGCACAACACCTCATGTGCAAGAACTCATGTTCTAAAACAGTCTCCTTCCAATCTTTAGTTATTGTTTGTAAAAATTTAATGATAGCACCATTAGAGGAAGCATTATCCATTGTCAAGGTGAATATGTCATCAACACCCCACTCACACTAACATGTCTCAATCTTTCTACCTGTAGTCTCCCTTCTATGGTCTTCAACTTGACAAAATTTCAGAATTTTCTTATGCAAGTTCCAATCATCATCAATAAAATGACATGTAAGAGATATATAATTCAGATTTTGAATACTAGTCCATGTATCCATAGTAAGGCACACCCTACGACCTTTTAAGGCTTTCCTTAGTTTTTATCACTCAACACCATAAATGCCAATCACATCCCTAGCCACATTTTGACAAGATGGGATATCCTTAATTTGCAACTTAAGTTGTAAAGTTGCTGAATATCTTTGAAACCTATACCTTTCAACAAACCCAAAAGGCAACTCATCTATTATAATCATTTCAGCAAGTGCCTTCCTAGAAACCTCAATAGTAAAGGTTGTTGGTACAAGTTGAAACCCTTCCTCCCCATTCATTTTGGGTTCAAATGCTAAGGTTTATTACCCTTTAAGTGCATCTCTATTAGGGTTCTTAACACAGTTTGGCGTATGATTTAATAAATTAGTAGTACCATGGCCCTTATTATTAGCAAGATAAGTTTTTTGGCAATAATGGCAAACGGCCTTAAATTGACCCTACTAATCTTTATTTTTTCAAAATGATCTCAAGCAGTAGATTTTTTTCTATTATTACCACAATTAGTAGCTATCTCACTCACCTTAGCTTTACCATTAGGTTTAAGTGGAAATGCCTCAGCATTAGTTGGAGTGGCAACAAGTTCAACTTGGGCGGCGGGTTTAGCTTGGGCAGTGGGTGTTGTTTGGGAGGGGGTGCATCACTGAGGGTTCCATAACCTAAAGACATCAAATTTAAGCATTAGCAAACTATCATAACAATGAGATTACTAACCTAGTAACAAGAACACCCAAAAGTGACACAACAACAACAACAGATCAAAGCAACAACAAAAACAACGACAAAAGTAACAAACAATAACAAGAAGTTAAAAGAAAAATAACAGATGAGAAATAACAAGAAGTTAAAAGAAAAATAACAGAAGAGAAATGATACCTCAGAGAATTCTTAGCTGTTAGGGATTCGACCTTGGAAAGGAAGCAAAAAGAGTAGCCTAGTTGAACAACTTTCGACTTCTATATAAAATTAGGATTTCAATTTTTTAAGTTAGGAAAGCAAAATGAATCAGACAAATGAACAATAAAGTACAAACAGATAAGAAAATAAAAATGTGTTTGGATTTCATCTTTTTAAAATGGGGGTTCATCTTTTTTTTTTTTTTTCAATGAAGATAAAGTATATTGATCATAGAAAAATAACAAAACAAAGAATGAAACAGGGCAGATATAAAGTACACTCAAAGCACACTAAAATAATGAATCAAACTAACTATAATGTCTGTCTGTAAAGAGTAAACATGAAAATAAACACAAAGCACACTCAGAAAAGTGATAACTCAAGTCTTTGAAAACTAATAACACAAACGAGCATACTCAAGCAAGTCTTATGACTAGTTATTCATTTTGGTCTGAGAAGGTAGAAAAGCACAAGAGCACACCACCAAATTAGTTTTGGATGTAACTTTCTACCTTAAAGTAAGGTGCCATCATTTAATTTATCAAGAAGTTATTGTGATACTACGGCAGGGAGTGTTGCTTTTTTATTTTGATTAAAGGGAATGTTGCTATTGATGAGCTTAAAATGCAAGATACTACAAGTTCATTTGATGAGAATAGTATTGATAAGAGTACTATGATTGTAGCAAATGAATGAACTGGTGAAATCCTAGTGTGAGAATCAAGATTCTGATTGTACGATTAGTGCTTTTATACAATATCAATTATTATAACATCAAATTCAACATGAATTGCAAAATAATTTAGGGGCATGAACCTTATCAATATTTCCTTATTGAGAACTTCCAAAAGATCAGTTTCTTACAAAGCCACCAGCATTTGATTAACATGTATTTTAATAGCTTCCACAAAGAATGTTAAATATTTATAAAATATAAACACACACATCGAAGCTCAAATTTAATAGACCCTCCTCCGAATCTATTAACTTTGTGTTTTTTTTTTTTTTTTTCTTGTTTTGATAATCAAGAATCTTTATTGAAAGAGATGGAGAACCAACAACAAAACAGAACCACACAGCCCAAACTAGCAACAATACAGACAAGGCTCTTAAAATGGAGACCAACAACAACAAACCAAAAGGAACCTCAAATAAGCCCCAACTAGACAAAGCAACACAACCTACAAACCCGCAGAACCATAATAGAACCACAACACCAAAAAAAAAAAAAAAAAAAAAAAAAAAAAAAAAAACCAAAACAAAATACAACCAACACTCAACAACAAATGGCATTTTTTTGTTGTTTCTGTTTCTTGTGTTCACCATCATGAATACCTTTGTTAAGTTCTAAGGAATTAGGAACTAATGTATTAGAATTTCAATGTGTAATGTTGGCAAATCATGATCAAAACATTTAGTCTAGATTTAGGCTGTTCAAAGTGTGTTTTTGTGTAAAGTTGGAATCGAGTGTACTGCAGGATTTATTGTGCAAATCTGCAAAGCTTGATTGATCGAAAATTAGACTCGATTGATCGAAGCTCATGCAGGTTTTTTTTTTTTTTTTTTTTTTTTTTTTTTTTTTTTTTTCTGCAGAATTTTCCAACTCAAGCCCAAGCCCATATGACGTGTAGGGTTTTATGTTTTGCTTTAAGTATAAAAGGAAAAACCCTAACCACGTTTTATTGTTGTTGTTTATGCTGTGTGTGTGAATATCTTGTGAGATCTAGAGGTATTTGTCTTCATACATACTTAGGATTATCAAGATCGAGATTGATGTCGAGAGCTTGGTGATTGTTTCAGTTGCTGTTTTCAATTTTTCTTCATGATTAATATGATTCTTATTACTTATCAAAAAAAAAAAAATCATTTGAACAAGATGATAAACCCATATCACAAGATACAGAAAAAAGAGGGATGAAAAAGGAAGAAAATTTTCCTGATCTAAGAGTAGGAATCCGAGACTAAGAGGCTGAGAAGACCCATGGTGGAAAGAAAGTGAAGTGGTGGTGTTAGGTGTGGTGTGAGGCGGCGGCAGCAACAACCAACAGCAAGGGTTTGGTTCGGTGGAGTTGGGAAAGATTTTGATGTAAAGGATTTTGTTTGTTTCAAAATAAAAACGAAAGATTTTGAGGCTGAGCTGAGTAAGGAGAGAAGACTGAGAGACTAGAGAGCAGAGAGAATGAAGAGAATACTGATTTATAAGAGAGAGAGAGAGATGATGGTTGAGACCTTGAGGCTGAGCTGAGTAAGGAGTAAGGAGGACTCATCATGGTCATGGGCATGGGGAAATGGAACTCTGATTTTGATTTGAAGTGCAATCGTTCTAAATCTTCTGATGAGGGATTTGGTTGATTTTCTTTTGCGTGAAACTAGCAACTGAGGGCTTTTGATTTGGAAGTTTGAAACTTAGTGTGTAGCACTAAACAACTCAGTGCTTTTAGTCCAATCAATCTTCTCTCTTCACGTGTTTCTCCCTATAAATAACCAATGTTTTTATTTTTTATTTTTTTAATTTGAAACCATCGAGTTGGGTCGGGTAATACAGGTTTTTAATGCCTTAACACACTACCCGACCTGAATAGTCGATTTTTGTAAGAGGCAGACCCGAATCTGACCAACCATGGGTTTCGGGTCCACTCGCTAGGTTTCGGGTCAGTCAGATCTGGTTGGTTTGGGCGAGTCTATGAACCATTGGACAGCCCTACCCAAAACTATATTCAGTCGGAGTTGGAGCTAGAGCTGACAGAGTGACCTTAGCAAGCCGGAGTGGACCCTATCTCGGTTTCTCTCTCTCTCAAATCTTGATTTTTCTCTCTCTATATCTCGGTTTCTCTCAATCTCAAGTGCTCTCTCTCTCTCAAATCTTGGTTTCTCTCTCTCTCAATCTTGGTCTCACCTCATCACTGTTGCCGACCCAAACATCCCCTCTTACTTCTTCCCCAAAAATTCGCAGTTTAAAGCTATGAGAAAATTTACACGATTTGTGTTTTGATTTCAGGTAAGGAGAACGATGTCATTCCCCTAAATGTTTTTATTTTTATTTTTAATAATAGTTTTTTTTTTAATTTCTTTTAATTACGAATTTTTTTTTTTTTTAAAAAAAGATCCAAAATAGCATCATTTTGCTCATTTAACGAAGACAATTAACAGAATACTGAATTTACAACAATTAAAAGTTGGAGGACTGAAATGACAAAACTGAAAGTTAGAGGACTGAAATGAAAAAGGCTGAAAGTTAGAGGGTTAGTTTTGGATTTTTTCCTTTTATTTTTCAATACCATTTTTAAAAAAAAATACAATCAGATTTGAACATATGACATTCACTTTATGATAATTGCTTTTTATTATCATGTAAAAATAGGGATGACAAAAATTTCCCACCCTACCTCATTCTATTTATATGTATTTTTTTTCACATATTCTATTTATTGTCCCTTAAAAAAATTGTTCTCTCTCTTAGCATTGCCTATTCTCTTTATCATTCATCTCTAATTCATTAATCTCAAAGTTGCCTTATTAAGAATGGCCAAATGCACTAAATCCATCTTACCCTACTCCTGCCTCACATTGGTTTTCCTTGCCTTGAACAGATGATGGGATGGGGACGGGGCACCCTTAATCCAACCCCATTCTCACCCATTGCCATCCATAGGTAAAAAACTTCTCTTAGTTTTTGGTTGCTTGATAAATATTTAAGTTAAAAAGTAATAAATATCTCATGAATTGGATGTATATATCCTCCTTCTCACATAGTGTAGTTGTAAGAGTGAGCAAGGGCAGAGCTACATGCTTCATTGGGGGGGCCTCAAAAATTTTAAAAATATTTGTATACTATATATAAATATTTAACATTTTAATAATTAGCCTACAAAAATGGGACTTGGCCCCTCTAAATATTTGAGTTAGTATAATAATACTTTTAAAAAAATTGTCCAATTGGTCTAGTAGTTATAGAAAATGTTTTTTTTCTCACATTTATTTTTTATTGTAAAATGTGTTATTGTTTCTGTTAAAATTTTAGATCATTCATGTTTTTGAATACTTTATTAGTTCAATTGAAAATTTTCTACTCACTTTGATAGACAATTTGGCAACTTATATTAAAAATGAAAAATTTAAAGATTCACTTTGGAGAGTACTAAGTTATATGCGTATATAAATGTTTGTGTTTGCGCATGTGTATGGAAGTTATAAGTTGGCCCCCAAACAAAACTTTTTGACTACCCCCTGTATATTACATATGATGTATGACTTCTATTATTGTGTATATGATTGTTCCTCAATTTAAAGCACAAAGGAATTACTATTTCCCATAACGAAATAACAGTTAAATAACAAAATAGTTATGCCTTAAAAGATAACTATGATAGTACAGAATCTATTATTGTACACCAAACTTATCCTAATTGTCGATCTGGGTAAAAACAAGCCATCCATTTTGTAACACTTGTTTTTCCTCCATTATTTGGTTCCAAGACAGGCAAAGGGTCACTGGCATCGAGAAAGGTAATTGATTTCAATGGCTTTTGTGTTTTAATACACCAAAATGATAACAAGATAAAATAACAAATCAAATAACGTCCAAAAATTATACAAAATTAGTATGTAACTCCATGCAAATGCATGGATGCATTTAAAATTAAATAAAATTTTATTATAAAAATATAAATAATTAATCAAATTATTATTATTATTATTTTTTTAAAAAATGTAACACATGCATTCATGCATACATATAGATTACATTTAAAATTAAATACAATTTTTATCATAAAATATAGATAATTAGTCAAATTATTTTTTTTAAGTTGTGGGGGGATTTCCCCCGCAAGCCGTTTGTCCTCTTTGGGGAGCCAGGCTCGCAAGGATTTGTTTTCGTCCTTGAGTGTAGGGCTAGGGGGCAGCCAAGGACTTTGTCCTCGCGTACCAACCGCAGAGTCCCACATCGGTTAGAGATGTGCCCCACTCATGGTTTATAAGCTTCTGGAGCGACCATGAATGTCTACTTATGATTATTTTTTTCTTCTAATTTTTAATAAGATAGAATGTGTAGTGATTTTTATTTTATTTATTTTTTGAGAAACATGTGATTTTTATTGAGTATATGTAATTGTTTTTTTTTTTTTTTTAATTTTGTAGTTCATTAATATTAGATTCTTAGTATTTTGTACTCATTAACTCACTTGACACAAAAATTAAAAAACTTAAGTAGACACATGGCACATGCTTAAGTGGATAATTATGGTGTAGTTTCCACATAAATTTAGACGTGCAGAATTGGATTATAATTTCAAATTCTAATTCAACTTTCTCTAAGTTTTACCTATTAATATATATAGATGACTTATAAATTTGATTTTTTTTTAGTTATATGATTATGTTTTTTATGGTTTATTATTTAGATTCCTCGTTTTCTACACTAAATTAACTAATTTGGCACAAAAATTTAAAAATTTAGATTAGATGAGACATGTGGTGCAAAATTAAGCTTTAATTGAAATTTAATTTTTACACTAAATTAACTCACTTGACACAAAATTCTAAAATTTAGATTAAATAAGACACGTGACGCAAAATTATAATCTAATTAAATTTCAATTTGAAATTTAATTAAATTTTCTCTCTACTTTACCTATTATTATATATATAGATTTCACTAATCATTGATTGTTTTCTTCGATTGTATTCCATGTGGATAAAGATCCTCTCTATTTTAAGTTAAATGGACTCTCTTTTCATGGTTTAAATTTTATATTTTTGTATTTAACAAAATACATGTTACTAAGTCATTTGAAGTTTTAACTGATATATAACTAGATACACCTTTATGTTTATAAATAGTGACGCCCAAGTGGGCAGTCCAATTTGCTATTGAGATTTGCTTGGACCATGCCAAATTTGAAGGTGACAACTCCTCCATTGTAGCTGCTTTGGCCAACTCTGATACAGACCTAGCTTTGCATGGTAATGTGATAGAAGATGCCACAATTAACTCATATGTTACAATGGCACAAATTCTCCCATATCCAACGATAAGAAAACTCAGCAGCCCATATATAACCTGGCCAAAAAAGCCTCCAAGGAACTAACCTAGCTGCATTCCAACAGAGACCTAGCTTGTTAATTATGATTAAATTAATATGCGATTCTCTTGCAAAGTATTCCCCTAATTTATTATTATCGTACGCTTTGGAAGAAAAAATTATAGGAAGGCGGACAGTTTCTGTCCACTTATAAAAAACATGTGCAAAGGATCTCCAGGATATTGTTTTTTAAATTCAAGTGCATGATGCTTTATTGAATTGAATACTTAAACTACTTTTTTCGGGGGTTCTTCAATGTTTATTTCCAATATTTTTGAAGGTTACTATTCAATGGATTCTCTGGACTTTGGAGTCTAGCCCCATTCTTGTGCTGCATGCCTTGTAATTTTCTCCCAGTTGAATAAGATCAACTTATTTAGCAAAATGGGTAAAATATTATTTTTATCCTTAAATTTTATCAAAATTTTGATTTTTATCCCTCAACTTTAAAGATTTTTTTTTTGTCCTCAAACTCTGTAAAGAATTTTTTTTAATAGTTTAGAGACAAAAATAAGAAAGAAAAAAGAACATTTTTCAATAATTTAGAAAAGGAAATAAAATTTTTTGATAAAATTTAAGGATATAAAGTAAAACATTTTCAATAGTTTAAGGATAAAAAATGAACATTTCGATAGTTTAGAGACAAAAAACAAACTTTTATAAGTTTATGAATAAAAAACAAATTTTTGATAAAGTTTAGGAATCAAAATATATAGTAGTTTACCTTTGCAAAACTTAATCTTATTTTTTTTGCTAAAACTTAATCTTATTTGGCTTAAAAGAAATATGGGTTGTCATGGGACCTGCCATAAACTATACTATTGGATTTAATTTGGATATTATCTTATTTTACCCATTTACAGTCTAATTTGAGAAGAAAAAAATAATTATGTGGAGTTATGCTTAACTTAACCTAAATTACTAATAGCGAGGTATGACAAAATTACTATCATGCATAATCTAGAAAAATTAGAATACATTTATAAAATAAAAAAAGATTTAAGATTATTATATTTACGGAATGTCGTTTACTCCTTTTTTGTTTAAAATTGATTAATATAAAATATGGTAGGTTTTACCTCAACCTTTAAACTTTAAACACACCCCCACCCCCCCCTCCCCCGCCCACATTAAAAAGAAGAAGCAACGTTGTCAAGGCATGTGATTACTAATATATTATATTATTATAATCATAATGAAATATATATTATATGTGGCATATTTTTTAATCTGATGCGACTTTGCTTGGCGTGGAGTTTCGTGGCCTCATGCCTAGTAAAATATGCCAATTCATTACGCGTGAGTTTGGATAGTGATGAGGGGTTCATTTTCAGTGTTTGCGTTTTTGCCTGGTTCTTACGGCACAGTTCACGATTTAGTCAAAAACATATAAATGTGCATACCAATACATTTTTGGGTCCCATGATACTATTCACACCTTTAAAAATTATTTTGCTATAGTATTTTCAGTAATAAGATTTCAATTTTCAGCAAATTAATACCCATTTGGATACTAATTATTAGCATCTACGTCTGTGTTTTTTTTTTTTGGGAAGTGTGTTTCTGTGGCTGTGGTGGCTTTTTTCGGTGGGTCCCGTGCACTGTTCATGAGCGTGTTTCTGTGGCCGTGGTGGCTTTTCTCGATGGGTCCCGTGAACACTATTCATGGGACCCACAAACCTCTTTTTTTAACAAAATTTTCATTAAAAATGAGTCTCCCGGCACTATTCATACATTTAAAATTTATTTTGCTACAATATTTTCAGTTTTCAGCAAAATAAGATGTATCTAAAAACACCCTTAATAAGCGGTATCCAAATACATCCTATGAATAAAAAATTCAGTTTTATTTATTTATTTTTGCTGAATGAGTAAGAAATTCACTTAGTTGGAAACTAAGAGGACCTTCCATTTAAAAAAAAAAACAAAAAAACAAAATACTATGCAATATGCATCTTCCAATTTCATATAATTAAATATTTTGTCTCCTGTGTTTTTGATAGTTTCCAGCCAAACTTGCATTCATAATTTCATATACAATTTATTGAATTTAAAGAATATGCTTTTACACTTTTAAAAAAAAATATAAATAAATCGATTATGCTTTTACCTTGAACAATAATTTGTAAGAAGTAATTGCAATTTTTTAACATTAGACCAAACCACAATCTCTAAATAAATTAAAAATATTATTGCATTACACTGTAACGCATAAACTCTTTTCCAAGATCATATGTATGGACTTTGTGACATTGCTTTGTGTGATACACACTTATATATATGAGTATATACTTTGTCTCTATTCCAAATTCCAATTGCATTTACAGGAGACTTTGATAATAAAACCACCTTTAATCAATGTTCTAATTCCAATTGAAAAAGAAAATTTGATAACCTAGTCGCACACCATCACTTTAGAAGTTTAGAAAAAACACTTCAATTGAGAGGTCTTAAATTCTTAATATGACAAATTATCTTAATTGTAACATAATATAACATATTTATAAGGACATCACTTTTTAAAAAGTTCAAGCCTTCGAGTTGGACCAAAGTATTTTATATTAATTACTAAAAAAAAAAAAATCATTATTTTTGTTTTTCAGGTAAGACTTTTCTCTATGTATACCTAACACCCAACAATTAATATATTTACTAATGTAGGTTTATTTTTATTTTCTTTTTCTAACAAATGTAGGTTTTGTGAGTTCCACACCAAGGCTGACTCAGCGAAGCCGATCTTCCTAACATATACCAACCAAACAAAGAACTTAAAAAAAAAGTGAATGTCATGGTTTTCACGACCTTTTGCATTCAAGTCATCTTATAAAGGAACGAGGTACACTTGACTTGAAATAGCATTAAAAAGGACTGCAAAAAGGAAACTCAAAATAAAGCAATTTTGGCAAAAATGTATGTGCTCTTAGAGTTTGAACTTTTCCCACATTTTGGAGTCAAAATGTTGTGAAATGCTGCATACAATCACAATGGATGCAAAAAGAATACTCCTTAATTATTATTATTATTATTTATTATTTATTTTGAGAGAATTTTAATTTATGACATTTGTTCCTGATAATAGTTCTTTAGCATCAAATTAAGTCACTAACCAGTTTTTGATGTAGGTAGGGATTGAATCATAGAATTCTTATTCAACCATAAAAAACTTTACCGATTGAGCTAATTGAAACTCACTGATTGGTCAAAATTAAAGTATAAAATGAACCAAATACATTTCTTTTATAATTTAATTATTACAATATATAGGATTTTGCGAAAAACTCACTCAACCTGCTAACCCGACCAACCTGTGTCACCCGCGTGAGTTAAAAGTGGAAGGTGGCGGGTTGTGTAGTTTTACTCATTAAAAAAGTTGATTAGTTTGACAAGCAAGTTTATTTTTTTGAACCTGTCAAAAACCATCTTAGCCCACCTATATCTAGTTGTATATATAGACATAAAAATTATATATATGACTAATATTAAAAGGCTATTCGTTTCTCAAAAAAAAAAAAAAAGCTATTCAGCAAAAAAAAAGAAAAAAAAAAGACTAATATTAAAAGGCTTAGTGTCAAATTCTTCTCTTGCATTTTTTCCTTTTTATTTATTTAAGATAAAACAAATAACTATTTTAAAGAATGCCCATTGAAAAGATCAACTAAAAGTTCTATTTTTGTGGCATAATTAGCGACGTTTTAATGTAAGCAAATGTATCTAGTCAACCCGCACGATTTAATGAATCGAAATCACCTATATTTTTCAACTGACTTGCCGATTATAGAGGATAGTGGGTTGATGTTGGTTTGAAATATTTTCCAACCTACTAAACTCAACCTGTCCAATAATATATCCAACGCATGCACAATCCTAACAATAATAAATGGGAAGGGAAGTTTTTTTTTTTTTTTTTTTTTTTTTTTTTTTTTTTTTTTTGAAACTAAATGAGAAGGGAAGATTGAAACCTTAATTCTCCTAAAATACAAGAGACAACCACTACGCACCCTTGGTGCAGTGGTCATTTTATAAGTATAAGTACTTATGGGGCGTGGGGGGTAAGGGTTGGAGTTTAAGTTTCTAGGAAAAAGCTTCACACGCATATACATTTAAATTAAATTAGAGTAGAATTTCTATTTTGTATAAAAAAAATACAAGAGACAAAAAATTTATCATTTAACTACAAAATTCTTAGCAAATTAAATATAATTTATGTATTAGACACGAGAACATATTGCATAAATGGTAGTAAATCTACAAATCAACATATATATATTTATATAATTCTAACTACACAATCTTCATATATAAAATAATCTAATGTTCTTGAGATAAGTGATTTTTAGTGTTTCAAATCAATGCAATTGAGAAGAAAGTATTTACTCTTACAGGAAGAGTCCTCCCTTCTCTCACAACAAGTAGGGCTCCTATGTGGGACCGTAATTGGGTCCACTTGTTGTGATAGGATGTATGGAAGACTCTAGAAGTGAATAATTTCACCGCAAATTGAGTGGTTTTAACCCTTGTGACTAAGGCTAGCAAACAATGGGCTATAGTGGTATGGGTGAAGGAATCCTCGTATGGACTTTTTGGGTTATTGCAATTTTACTATATAAACTATAAAACTTATAAATTGATTGTCATAAATCATAAAAAGTTAATTCAAATATTTATTAAGTAAGATGTTAAAGTCCACAAATGTATTAAATTGATTATCATATTAATTTTTAAATATTTAGTGCTAAAACTTGTAGTAAATTTAACATTTTTCCTATTTGAATTACCCTAATGTGATTGGGGAAACATAATTTATTAGATTTATATAACAAAATTTGTAATATCCCCAATATTACTCAATTTACAACCAATGGTGTCCACTTTCTAATCCAAAATTAAGTTGCCGGCCACAAATTCATGGATTATATCGTCAATTGTCATTTGCTAATTAAACTAATTAAAATCGATCCTTTAGATTAGAAGACTCTTAATGTTTCATTTAATTGCAGTATATCATGTGAAACATTGTCAACACAATTATCCAAAGAAAGGAAAAGAAAAAACAAAAGTCTTTTGGGGGAAATTTTTTTTTTTATTTTTTTGAAAATCAATAAGTTTACATGATCGCCACCTTACGTGAAAGAATGCAAAACTTTATATGATTATCCAGTCATAAAAGTCCATATTGGTGTCCAAAAATGGCGACCCACGTGATGGGTGAGGCCACTACTGCAGCAGCTGTTTTAGTATATATCTTAGAATGACGCTCAGAAGAACCAGAGTACTGTTTTGCAGAGGTGACATGCATGCATACACACACACACAGTGATCACACACGTAACCACGTACACCCAAACTTAACACAACCCCATCCAAAATAGTGAATGAGTTAGTGACTCTCTCTCTCTCTCTCTATATATATATATATATATATCATGAAAGGTCTAGAAGCACAATACATAATATATATATATATATATATATATGTACCTGGTTCACTTCGTATTTTGCAAGAATCAGTAAGAAAAGGAGAGCACAGAGATTCACACAGCTTCTAGAGCAAAATGGGCAGCCTTCATTTTCAAATGTCTCTCTCTCTCTCTCTCTCTCTCTCTCTCTCTCTCTCTCTCTATTATGCTTACAGAATGTTCCAACTGCCAATCAGACACAACAACGAAACGGTCACATATGTGGATGTAGGTAATTGGACACGTGTAGGTTTTGCATGGTTTGTGAGGTCACATATAGTGTACGTTTCGGAAGCGCGTTTTGCGCGTTTTTCAGCGATACGTTTTTTTTGTGGGTCTCATGTACTATTTACGAGACCCGTAAGTACCTTTTTTTAACAAAAACAACTTTAAAATTGGACCCTACGGTACTATTCACACATTTAAAAATTATTTTGTTACAATGTTTTTAATTTTTTAACAATAAACGGTCCGACTTTATTCATTACAATGTAAATTATAATATATATAAGATTGTTTTAAAAGAAAAATAAAAATTGATGTTGGAGCACAATGATGATGATGTGAATATTGCGGGTTCCAATCAATTGTTGGTGCCACATGTTGTGGGGCACTTTTTATTGTGGTTTGACTGGTTTCTTGGTTTTGTAGGATATGCATTTTGATTGATTAATTAATGGGTAATAATATATAGGAAGTGGACTTGAGTTCAAGAGGAAGTGAAATATAAAATAATTAATATTAGAGCCACTAGGCTTCGGCCTAATGTTACGAACTTAATTACCACCATGTTCTATTTTATATGTGACTCAAAAAAAAAAAAATGTTCTATTTTATATGTGGGTTCAAGAATCAGGGCTTTGAAATTTGAATCCCCTGTTTAAATCAAGTTGAGAATTTTATATAGTAAATTAGTAATGAAAGCTGTCTCTGAAAGTTTCGATTGGACCAAACGATTGTATGATATTTGACATATTCTTTTCTTTTTTTAATAAGGAATTTGTGTATAGCAATCAGTATCTTTCCCAACTTTTAAATTTTACATAAATAAGGTTTGTTGTTATGGGATATTAGATTTGTAGGTTCTAATAATAATTCTAGAAATTTGGGATTAAGGCTTGTTATCGAATAAGCAATTTGTGATCAAAATCTACCAAAAATAACTTTATTAATATCTTGACTTAATGTTTGTTTGGGAACAGTTTATTTAGCTGAAACTGAAAACTTTTTGTTGAAAGTATCGTAGATAAATGTAAAAATTAGCTAAAATAGTATAGTGAAACCCATGAATAGTACCAAAAAGTGTAGTGAGACCCGTGAATAGTAACAAAAATAAACTAAATAGTAAAATAAACTGGCTTTTTAAACTAATACCAAAAGCAACCATAATGTAAAAAACAACAATTAAGTGAAATTATTTATTTGTATGGGAGGAGTTTTCTTTTCTCTTACATGAGGTATAGGCCCCACATCGGAGCCCATAACTATTGTGAGAGAAGGAATGATTCACCTTATAAGAGTGAATAATTTTTCCATTATTATAAAGTGGGCACCATGATTACAAATCATATCACATTCATATAATAATATATATGTATATATATATATATATACACTTTATATCTAAACCAATCAAATATTTCTTCTCAAAAAAAAAAAAAACGAATCAAATATTTATTAATAACCTTTGGGTTAAGTGACAATTCCATCTCATATAACTAATACAATCTTGTTTCAAATCCCAATTCTCCTCACCTAACAAAAAAAAAAAGGTTTTTTTATTCTCTCACATCCACTCTAATAGAGGAGCGAGAGTTAAGCCAAATTACCTCCATTACATGATGCGTCAAATCTGCTACACTCGAGATTTAGATGATATCTTACGTTAAATAAGGAATTGAAAAAAGAATGAATGTGACCTGAATTTCTTGAATACCTCAAGAAGTAAATGACTTGCTTAGGGTCGATATTTGAAATTTTGAACTTCATGACAAGAGAACCATATAAACCGGAAAAGAACTTTCATCGATAGGAAATGACTTGCTTGGTTTTATGCATTTTAGTTAGTTGTTGCTATCATTATCTTTTGAGTTTTTCAAACCACTTAAGTGAGAACACAACCCCATATTGACGTTACCTACTCAACAAGTGGAACTTAAAAGTCTTTATATTACGTACTATTTTTTACTGAATAGGTTGACACATAGAACATTTTTTTCAAACTCAAATGGCTGTTTCAAACACTTTTGTACCACCACATCACCCCCCCCCCCCCCCCCCCCCCCACCAAATACAAAACAAAAGTAATGTATAAATTCACCCAAAGAATTCTAACTTGTTCATAAAAAAAAATAATAATAAAAATAAAAACCCAAAAAACAAAAGGAATAAAAAGGAGAACAGCCCAAATGTTTGCCATGTGAGGCTCCTAATTAGTCTGTAGCTTTGTTCTCATATATGACAGGCTTTAGTAATCTTTGTGATTTCTGAATTCGTGATTGTCAAAAAAACTTTATCCAACTAATCTTGCTTTTGCTGTACGCAGAGCGGCTATATATTAAGCTGCCTTTCTTAACAAGCCTAATAGTCAAGCCCACATTTGGTGATAATTAATCAATTAGTAAATGTTGGTTATTTAGGATAGGCTGTTTCTTTTTAGTCAAGTCTAAGGACTATGTGTGACAGTTTCTTTGTTTTTTTCAGGATGCATGGAAGGTGGTCCTTTTCTAATCAGACAGAGAACCCAAAGAGAAATTTCTCGGTATTTTCATGTATATGATTGATCTATCGATCATTTTTGGGGGGGGGGGGGGTGTTAAAGATTTTACCCCTTATCAAAATGATCTTCCTAAAGGAGAGAGAGAGAGACAGAGAATTTTGGGGAATCAGGAAGATGAATTACCATGCAAACAAAATGTTTATGCTCGCACAATAAGTTAAGGAAAATTTATAGCGCACTTTCAAGACATGAAGTGAATCTAGACGAGCATAAGAGTGGAGGCTATGAAGAGCCTATCAAAATTTGTGCTTCTCTACTTTCACTTCATGTCCTGAAAGTATGTTCTATACTTTGTCATATTAGGCTAGCTATAAACCTTTTAACAAAAGTACACACATGCACTACACTAGGTTGTGAAGGGCTTATAAAAAATTTTCTCAAAAAATAACCCTCTCCTTCAAAAGAAAGTGACTATAACTAAAGCATGCATGTTGCCATGGTCATTTTTTTCATCCATAATTAATGAAAACCTTATCATTTTGGCCCCCCATACTTGATAATATACATATATATTTAAAAAAATTCTAAAAATCAACATAATTTTCATTTAAATAGAAGAATAATGCTAAAGATACAAACCATTTTACAAAAAAAATTACAAACTACTGATGTAGTGAGTGATTATTGGTAAATGAAAAAAGTGATATTAATGGTGGATCTAAATGAAAACCAATAAGAGGTTGACCATATCAACATTTTTGTAAAAATATTGTAAAATAGAATACAATCCATAAAAATATATGTCAAAATATTACAATAATTAAACATTTAGCATCTTTAAAATGAACACATAGGTATTTTAATAATTACCTCAACAAATAAAAGGGAAAAAAATTCCAATTTTCATCCCAACACATATAGGGATTACTTGTACCATAGGAGTAGAAAAATTGAAAGGTTAGCAATTTTGTTGATTTGCCGCACCACCAAGTCCCCCACGCAATTGCAGAAATTTTTTCTCACAGTGCTTTCTCTCTCTCTCTCTCTCTCCCCCCGTTGGCATTTGCCTTTTTTTTATTTATTTTTTTAGTTCTTTCCTTTTCCCACTACTACCACAGTTTTGTGTTTACAATATAAAAGTAAAATTTCTATGTGACTAAATTAGACAAGAAAAAGTGAAAGACAAGCTTGAAACTTCTGTAGGCCAATCAACCCTATACAGTGTTCCTATGTTACTTTACTTTTCATTTACTTTCTTTTGATTTCTTTACTTTACTTTTCATTTGCTTTCTTTTTTATTTTCCTTATAATATATTATTTGTTATTATAATAATCAATATATTATATATTGTATGACATTATAATTTATGAATATACTTGATTAATTTGATTAAAATATACAGTATATACTATTATATTAATATGTATTTAGCACTTCAAAAAAAAATTTAATAGTTGTTGTTTTTATTACATATTGAGTTATGAAGTATTGTACATTACTATTTTAGATTTTATACACACAAAAAAAATTTATACATAGCCTCCAAAGATGAATTTCTGGCTCCGCAATATTAAAATATTACCCTAGTGATGATATATTGAAGTTCATGTGAAAAATAGCATTTTAAAAAAGATCATCATCATACAATTTAATTTTTTCGATGAATATCGTCATCATATATAATACACTTATTGACCTCTCTCTTTCTCTGGTCTGGTTTTTCTTTTGCATAAGAAAATACTTACACCTTAACTCATTTAAGTGTGTACCTTAGGATTTGACAAAACCAATGACTCAACCACTAAATCCGCTAATCTAATAAACCAATTAGTCTGGCTAATCAAGGCCTGATTTAATATAATTCAAATCACACAGCATGGATAGTCTTTCAGAGGAAAAGTCTTATATTTACTATATACGCTTGCTTTCTCAAAAAAAAAAAAAAAAAAAAAAAAGGTCTTGTTTAGGGGATCTAATTAAATCTGTATTCACCTCTACGTGAGAACTAGGTAATACCATTGAATTACAAGATATTTAATTTGCGTTTCTCATGAGTCGTAACCTAATGCCAAATTGGTTCTGCGGAATCAATTAAAACCCGGGAAAAGTCTTACACGAGGGCCACCACCTTGCAAGCTCAGAAGGGTACGCGTTCAAGTTAGCTACCCTACCATAAATGAAGGCTAAGTTGGTGGATTTGAAACCAAAACAGTGTGTGTTTTTTTAACCATTTTTAATTTTGTTGCAGTGTTTTTATATTTGCTTTTCTCAGTTTTGCTGTGGCAAACTTCTTATCTTTTACGACAAAAACAATTCAACCCACCAACCCTTCCTCTTTTTACAAAGCTTACGTTACTTGGCCAAACAATTTTATACTATATGTTGGCCTAACTGCAAGTGTAAAACCATACTCTTATTGAACACTTGGAAATAGAATTTGTCATAGTGGACTAACCTTTATCATAAGAAAAACAAGCAAAGAAAAAATCCAGCTGGTAATTTCGAACTTGAAGAACTTTGGTCTTCCTGTTTTGTCCTCGATATATTTAACCTAATTTCTCATAAAATAAAATTAATTATGAGATTTATTTTGTCATCGTTTCTTTGTACGTGATCAGATATTTTCTTATAGTCGTGAACATGTTTATATTATTTGGCTATTTGCATATATTCTCCTTGTCCTTTTTGTTGTTTTTCATATTGACCAATGAAGTTGTAATTATTTTGTATCCCCCTACTCAAATATGTACAATTAGGTGATTGACCCATTATTCTATTTAAATATAAAACTCATTATCCAAAAAAATCTTAGAAAAACATAATATTTTTTATTTTATTTTTTGCAAATTATATATACAATGAACACAACTGATAGAAATTTTCAATGAACAACTAATTAAGCTGGTATAGCTAGTGGAAATGTTATAATAGATGGATATCTGAGAGGCCATGTTCTACTTTAGTATTGAAATTTCCTCCTATACTCAACGGGGAAAAAAAGAACAACAAAAAAGAGTCTATACCACTCAACCTAGAATATATATATATATATATATATATATATATATATGTGGTTCTTTGACATTCCTTCTCTGTTTTACTTTTTCTTGGGCCATTTACCTTCTTTGTCAAGAGAATTTAATTTTGGAATAAACAATCAAACCACAATACTCAAAGCGTGAAGCTCTAAATTTTTCCACCGGCCATTTTCCCCCGTTCATAAGACAGAGAGAGATAGAGGGGGTGAGGTGTGTCATTTTATTTTATCGTAAAATTTGATTTACTTCGTCATTAGCCTATACTAAACAATAGTATAGATGTGATATATTATATGAAAATTTTGAATTTTTATTATTTTGTTGCATGCATAGTTCCCAAGAGGGGATTGGGATTGGCTAAAAGATGGATTGATGAGGCACGAAGAGATTGAGACTTTAACAAAAGGGGCACATTGAAGAAACCTAAACTTATATGGCTATTTTCAAAAGCTTTGTAACTTAATGACATTAATTATTCAATTTTTCTATGGAAGAGAATTTGAGTTTAAATTATCCCCCATTATTTGTTGGAAAAAAAAAAAAACACCTAAATGATTCTCTTACTACGTAATAGATTACTTGCAAACTCTTTATTGGGGATAAGTAACATAAATTGAGTACCTAAGTGTGTAAGATTTCCCAAAATATGTTAAATCTAAAACAAATTGAAAGAAGTTTATGTGCATTCTTCTTCACAAAATTTTTATTATATATCCAATGGAAGCACTAAAAATCTCATACCATCATACTTGTTTCAAGCAAAGAAAGAAAATGCACTTGTACTTTTGAGTTCTAAAAGGAATGCTGGTACATCACTTACATTATCGGTATTTCTTTTAATTGTAGCTTTGAATTGTACTTAATTTTATGAACGATTCACTAAAAGCATGAACTACAAATAGAAAATGGAAAAACATATAAACCAAGTATGGATACAATACAAGTATTGGAATAGATTTATTTGTGCTTTTATTTCAATTAACTTTCCAAAATACTTGAATAAATTGAGACATATAATGAAGTAGCATGTGTGAGAACACGTGAATCGTTCTATTAATGCTAAATACTGTTTGGTGCAACAATTTTTGTTCCATTTCAAGCATGATTAGCATGTGTCGATATGTTATCTAGTTACTTTTTTTTTAAAAAAAATTTCCATACTTTTGTTTCATATTTCTAAATCGAATCTTAACATTCATTGTTGCCGCACCTTGTAAACGATAATGCTAAAGGATGCGATCTTTAGATAGAAGCATTCTCATATCATTTTATTGCAGGGATCAATCACCTATGAAGTGAGGATGGAACATACCAGTTTTCAATCCATCAGCTGTGTTTACCATTTTATTTCTAAAAGATCCATCAGCTGATTTTATGAATCAAAATGCTTTCAAATTGTCTACTAAGCAAGGTAAGTGAATGTTTAGAGTTATTCAAAGGTGAAACATAGTTTTATTCATGTATATTACTTATATAGATATAGTTCTCAATTTCAAGTAAGAATGCAAGTAGTTGGCTATCAATTTCAACTTTGATTCCTATTAAAAAAAAATTTAACTTTGATTGTATAGTTATTGATATTAATATTAATTTAAACAACTGCAGTTTAAAAAGTCAGTCGATTGAGGTGAGAATATGTATTGTAAGGAGCTAAATATATTCCTTTTCTTACCCCCTGCTAACGTCAAAGAAAAAGATTGACACATTCTACATTTTCGGAGAAGCATCCAATGATAGAATGAAAAAGGAAGAAATTTCTTCAAGCACTTTTTAACTTTCAAGGCTAAAAACCCCTCTACCAATAATTCATGGGTCACTTCAGGTAGTTGGTGAGTCTGTTCATCAGTCCATTTCTTTTCATTTTTACATGCCAAAAATTAACTTAATTGTCTTATATTGATCATCAAATCCAATGCTTGAGCAACCTGTCTTTGGCACATAAAGAATGTTTTAATGGTAGATGCTTTATTTATATGCCCTAAGATTTTTCTCAAACTATATGTAACATAGTGTGTGTATATATATAATTATATATATATATATATATATATATTCCTTTTGCTTTAAATCATTTGAGCTTATAATTAGGCACTTCATAACTCATTTATATCCACTATCATTTTTCTTTTTTCTCTATTTTTTTCAACATGATTTGATCAGTTTAACCATCTTATCGACTTAAGTAAACATATATATCGTTAATTGGCAAATATTTAGTCAATCAGCATGCTTAATCGATAGGCAGACAATATTGAAGAGTATACTAGTTAGACTAGTTGTCACAATTGTTTACATATCTAGTCAGTTTGCTATTTTCATATTTGCTTTCGTAAGTAATGGGTTGTTAGCATCACCTATCAGACCAATAGAAGAGGAGGGTCACTAGACGAGAACTGCTATCAATAATAGTTGTATCTTAAATAACCTAATTAGCAAAGCTAGCCACATTGTTGTTGTTGTTTTTTTTTTAAATAAATTAATATGATAAGATTTGAAATTATGGGATCTATGTTATGATTATTACCCTTTATTTTTAGATTAAAACACCAATGTATTTCTTTTTAGTTTGCTTTTCATCTTAGATCTTTTTTTTTTCTTTTTTCTATAAAACAAAGAATTATTTACAACAGGACATTTTTATTGTACTACTTTTGTCCATATATGGTTGTAAGTGTAATTATAGAATCATAATTTCACATCAAACTGTATGCTAATGTATGATGAATTTCATATTTTAATTTCATGCTAGAAGGGATATATTGAAGGATTTACACGTGATAGAATTATTCAACATGATTAAGGAAATTAATCAAGTTTAGTATGATTAAGGTTTGGAATTTAGGCGGTGCATTTTTGTTCTGCCCTCCCACCAAAAAAAGGTTTGGAATTTAGGCCAAAGCACCTACTAATCAAAATATCAAATCATGTTTAATGTGTTCTATTGGGAAGCGTGTCTAGATGAAAATGATGGCACAATAAAGATAATATGTATAAAAAAAAAAAAAAAAAATTATTATGAGGGGGCAAAAATCAAAATATATAGAACATATTAGAAAGAGTGAAAGAGAGTCGGTCTATGTTCTTTTCAAAAAAAGAGAGTCGGTCTATGTTTGTAAATGTTAAGTATATATAGAATGCAGTATTTTTGTTTCAATAATATCCAAATTTGGCAATTAGCTTCTTAATTTGATATTTGTGATCTGGAATTATAGATAAAAACGAACCAGATTTTTAATTCACTAAATAAGGAAACCACTCTACTATCTATCTGCATGATCTATATGAGTTGTGCATGTTTTTTTTTTTTTTTTTTTTTTTGGATATGTCTCTTTATTTACTACATGCATTTAGTAGATATAAAGCATATGCAATTATATATAGTAATTTTTTTTTTTTTACAAATATAAGGTAATTTTTTTTTTAGAGTTTCAACTTATAACGTCCACTCTTGATGATAACTTTTTATTACAAGACCAAGATACCAATCGATTTTTGGTGTAGGCAGGAATTGAATCCTAGATCTCTTATTCAACCATCAGAAACTTTACCAGTTGAGTTAACTAGAACCCACATATAAGGTAATTTGTTTTTGAATGAGTTTCAATTTATGGTGTCTGTTCATGATAATAGTCCTTTATCATCAGATCAAGACATCAATCAATTTTTGGTGTAAGCGGGGATTGAGTCCAAAATCTCTTATTCAACCATCAGAGACTTTACCAATTGAGCTAATTGGAACCCACCGTATAAGGTAAATTTTGATTGAGTACTATTTAGTTTAGTATGGGTTGGCCTTACAACTTAATATTATTATTATTATTATTTTGAGAATCATTATGGTTATTTTTATAGACAAAGATTTATGACATGTTCTTTTTTATATAGATAAGGAGTAGTATAGTTTGAGAAGACATCTCAAAAAGCAAAAATTCAATGAACTGATAGTATGATGAATTGACCTTGAACTGATAGCTAGCTAACACAAAGGTACTCCCGTAGGTATAGGGTCAGTGCTCTCTAAAAATATGAAAAATAAGGTTTTAGAATTTAATTAATTCAAATAGTAATACTATGGCTTTTTGAATGAATTTGTAATGTGTCTTTGAGGTTAAAAAAAGAAAAAGAAATTGTCAACTTAGCTATCACCTTCTAAGAAATTGCGCAACAATTAATAAGCCAACTATCTTGTAATTTCTATTTTCTAACCTAACCATCCAATTTGAGAAAAATCAAAACAAATAGTCAAATAGTAACAAAAAAGGTTAGTTGTCATAAGAGAACCCTCCACTATAAGAAATATCAATCCTCACTTACAAGTTACAACTGTAAGTGGGGAACAAGATTCTTTCACTATTTCCGTTGATGGTTTGAAAATAGAAAAAATAAAGTAAGATTATTTAAAAGCATGTATGATCGATGTATAGGTATATCATATATGTGATACTTTTATAATTGTAATCATCATAAAAGTACTATTCATGCATCTACTTGCAACTTAATTTAGTGTAAAGATTTAGATATTAGTAGATTAGATCCATTTTATTAGCTATTAGCTCTATAATTTAGTGATAGTTCCCTTCCTTAAAATGGTGTAGCCTAAGATTAAAAAGATAAAGAAATTATATTTTAAACCCATATTGTAGGGGTAGTTTCAAATTAAATCATAAAGTTTTAAAAAATTCAAAGTATACCCTATAATTTAAGACTGTTACAAGGTAAACTTTATTATTTTTCTAGTTTCAAATCCAATCAAATTGCATCAATTTAAACAATGTACTTTTGGGGTCTGTTTTGGTAATTTGATTGAGGGTTTAATTTTTTTTTTTTTTTTTTAGAATACTAAGTATTTTTAACACACACACGGGGAGAGGGGAGAAGGTTTTTTAAAGAAACTTATAGTTGACCATCGCACACCCTTAATGTGATGGTCACTCCACAAGTATAAATACTTGTAGGGTGTGGGGGGCAAGGGCCGGGTTTAAGTCTCTAGGAGGGAGTTTCATACACATATACACATAGACTAGGCTAGAGTAGAATTTCTATCTTGTATCCAAAAAAAGAAACTTATAGTTGTGTATATCTAAAAGGACCTAACTCTTAGATATATAGTACAAAATTTAAACCTTTTTAATTTATACTTATTTTCCAATGTGGAATTAATCCACAATTTTTTCTTTTAAGAATACTAAGTATTTTAAACACACACACAAGGAGAGGAGAGAAGGTTTTTTAAAGAAACTTATAGTGGCGTATATCCAAAAGAGCCTAACTCTTTGATACACAACACAGACTTTAAACATTTTTAACTCACACTCATTTTCCAATGTGGGATTAACCTAGGGTTTAAATATATATGAAAAGATTAGGGTTTGATTTTAATTTAATGAAACTATAAGGTTTAATTTGTGATAATCTTAATCTTTTTTCTTTTGAGAAAGTAATAATCTTAAACTTCATATTTTAATTTGAAATTTAAAACAATAGGGTTAAATTTGAAACCATCCATAAATATATGATCTAATATGTCATTTTCAAGTTTACAAAAAATGTAATTTGCCAAAAAGAGAGAGAAGAAACTAAGGGAAATAATTTTTTATTTTAATAATATGATAGTTACAACAAGAGAAGTGGCATTTGTACACTATATGTCTCCATTGGAAACACTAAAGATGTGCTAACCCGTTGAACCCATAATATTTTTGGCAAGGGAAGAAAGTTTAAGTTAAGGCCTTTTTTTTTTAGAAGGAAATTAAGACCATTTAGGTAACAAAAGAAAGAAAGAAAGATTATTTAGAATTGTTAGGGCAACTCCATTGTGGAGTTCTAAAAATCATATCCATCCATTTTGAAATGAGTGGATTGGATCTTACCATGACATCAATAAATAAAATAAATACTAAATTAGTTATACACAACCTTTGTTTAGATGTTGATGACAAAACAGATTCTAATTCACTTATTTCAAAATAAATGGGTGGTATTTTAAGAAAAGTAGTGATTATTATATACTTATTAGTGTATATCATCTGTACGTATTGTCATTGTTCATGTTTTATTGCATATATTTCGTACACAATTCAAGATATGATATGTACGGAGTGTATAATATTGAATGTGTAACAAGATTTTTCCGTCTAATAAGTATAACTCCATGTAACATATTAAAAAATCATAGCCAGATTTTGAATTTTCCCAAGTCGTATGGTCGGGTATGAAATTACAACAAGATACTCATACACTGATATTTAAAAAACATTAAATAAAAAAAGAAAAAGAGCTTTCCTTATTTTTTCCAAAACATTTTATTATTAGAATATTTCCTCGTTTAAAGTGAGTAATGTAGACTGTGAAAAATGAATATAAGAAGGGCAAAAAAATAAGGAAAGGACCAAAATTCAGGAAAAGGAAAAAAAGAGAGAGGTATATAGATAAAAATCCGCTGTTGGAACAGCCCACTGGAAAGCAAACCATGGCCCCTGGTTTTTTCTCTCCTTCAAAAACCGACTGTTTCTCTCCCTTTCATCTAACCCTAAAAGCCTTCCTCTTCTTTTCCTCCTTTATATTCTGTCTTCAATCTTCACCAACCATCTCCATCTACAACAACAACAACAGAGAAGATGATGCCAATTCTCGCATCTCTCAACTTTTTACACCCTTAATTTCTCTGTACAGCAATACTACTGTTGTAGAAACATCATTAGTAATAGGTATAAAATATATTGCTCTGTTTTCCGTACTCTGTTTTCTCTGGTTTCTAGCCATTTCTTTGAAAGTTTGGAACTTTGGTCGATACCCAGATAGTTTTTTGGTGTTTTGAGCAATACCCAGTTCTTCAATTCGTGTTTGGGTCAATACCCAGATCGCAATTTTGCATTTTTTTATGTGGTGGGTGTGTTGGGCTTGTATATCGAGCTATTTTGTGTGAATTTTGAGGTTGAATGGGGATTGAGACGACTCGGGCTGATCGTAAAGTTAAAGAATTTCGTGAATTGCCTACGGACACGAACACGAGTCCGAATTCCAGGTCTAAGAGAAGCCGGCGACGTCAGAAGAAGATGTTGCCGGTTCAGAAGCTATTTGAGATTTGTAAGGAAGTGTTTGCCAATGGTGGGACTGGGATTGTGCCTTGTTCTGAAGATATCGAACGGCTAAAAGCTGTTTTGGGTATGTTTTTTTTTCCTTAATTGTTTTTGAATTGAATTTCATGGTCAAATGTGAGATATTCATATGGTTGTGCTTAAGGGTATTAAAATTTGGTCGAATTCAAGCTTTCTGATGGGTTTTACATTAACTGGTTTATGTTTTTATTTGAAATTTTTGATAATATTCGGGTTTTTAAGTGGTTGAGGTTTATAATTTCACTTTAATGATAATATTATCTGAATATGTGAATGTTTGAGGGCTATTTGCTGTTTTTGGAGATGTTTATTTTATGATTTCTGACTTAGAATGCAATATCATTTAAGTAGGATCTATCTAACTGATACCATTGCTCTTACAATAGTGTCAATTCTCAACCTGCGTGTTGAGTTTGTTTTTTGCTGTAATTTTTATTTACACCAAGCTTCAATAGGGATTTCTTATGCTTTTCCTTATTTTATGAATTTGTGTGGTGCAAGGATTCTCAAAATTTATTTCTGTTTTTTGAGGATATATAGATGCGCATTATATGCTACGAGCATTAAAAAAATGCATCAAGTAAGCATGTATTTCTTTACTGTGCGAGGTTTGTGTCTCTAGATTGGGGGATGTTGGAACTTGAGAAAATAAAAAGTTCGTGCAAAATGGTTATGCAATAAAGATCCTCAATTGGTAGTTTCTATTAGCACAAATCTGGGGGGAGCATTTGGGTATCAGACCACACTGGTTTGTTTTCTTTTACGCTGCTTTTAAGTTCTCCATTTTTTAGTAGCATAGGGAGTGGGACTACTTGGCTTTATTTTAAAGGCTGGCACAGGATTTCAGGAAAGTTTTCTTTTTGTCTTGGTCTCAAATATGACAATGGCTTATACAAGGGGCCACCCACGCTTCCCTTGAATGTCTTTGCTGCTGTAGACAAGATTCTATTTTTGTCTTTTATAATTAATGATATTTTGGAAATTCGAAACGTATGGCTTAAATTGTAATAGCATAGGACCTGTAATTGTTCATTACTGACATGAACCTTCGCCTGTTTGTCCTTCATGCTTACAAGCCCAACTTCATGCTTGCAGATGAAATGAAGCCGGGGGATGTTGGCCTCGCTCCTGAGATGCCGTATTTCAGGACACAGTTGGCTCGGAGAACCCCGAAAATTAGATACTTGCACCTCTATGAGAGTGACAAATTCTCGGTATGTAGGCTTCTCTGAGGTGCTGTCACGCAGTGATGAGACAAAATTAGTACCTTATGATAGATGTGGTTCTCAAATCTTTTCAATCATTGCAGATGGGGATCTTTTGCTTGCCACCATCAGGTGTTCTTCCACTTCACAATCACCCCGGAATGACAGTTTTCAGTAAACTGCTCTTTGGGACAATGCACATCAAATCATATGATTGGGTGGCCGATGCCCCCGATGCCCCTAGCAACGCATCTGCTGATGTGAATCTGCCAGAAAGTAGGTCTTTCATTTAAGGTTTTACCATCCAACAGTTTCTCATATACACAGATGGCATTTTTTATATGTTTCTGTAGATGACAAGCATAGTTTGAATTACCACTACACGCTTGCAGATGCCAAAGCATTCTTAGTGTAACTCTTGCTTTTCCATTTGGTGTTAACATACGTTGCAAAAATTAGGCTCCTTAAAGAATGAGGGAAGGAATAATTATATAAGAAGGGCCTTATGAAGGTGTCTAGTGGGAGATTAAAGAAAATATGATATTTTTGTATGAGATAGAATTTTCCTCCGGATCAGTTTGGGGGAAAGTTCCTCCAATCCTCAACATTTCAACTTTAAAAAAATTTTCACCACTACTTAATTAATAGTCATGTGACTCGTTTAAATGATTTAATAAATCATGTGATTTAATACATGTGTATGGTCTTATGAACTATAATGGGTTGGAGGAAAATTGTCATAATGGGTTAAAGGAAAACTTTATCGATTTATGTCTGTAGCACCTTACATCTTGATGGTTCAAGAAATGTTCTGGTATGACAAACGCATCCTTTTTTCTTATTGCTGTTTTGTAGAGGCTATACTTTATGTCCTTATTGATGTTGTAGAAATCCATCTGTGATTTTTTTTAGTCAATGAAGTTTGATGGATCAGATAGTGGCTAGCTGTTTGATCCAAGTTTTCACCTTTCGGTCAAAAATTTTACTTTCAATGCTTTCCCTTCTTTGACATTATTTGACATGCTTTTGATGATGCAGTCACTGCACCTGCTGCTCGTTTGGCTAAGGTTAAGGTCGACTCAGACATTACTGCTCCTTGCAACACCTCCATCCTTTACCCAGCTGATGGAGGCAACATGCATTGCTTCACAGCAGTGACAGCGTGTGCAGTGCTGGATGTGCTTGGCCCTCCATATTCTGATCCTGATGGCCGGCATTGCACATACTACCTTGAATTTCCATTCACCAATTTTGCAGGTAGCACATTGCCTCTTCACGTTTGATTATACTATAACACTCTTTGTTACTCAAATGGTGGGGAGGAATGCCTTTTACTTGATACAAAATCTTAATTACTTTTTTCTCTTTGAAATTTCAGTTGATGGGGTTTCAGTGCCTGAAGAGGATAGGGAAGGTTATGCATGGCTTCAAGAGAGGGAGAAACCTGAGGACTTGACTGTAGATGGAGCACCTTACAAAGGGCCAAAGATTGTGGAAAAATGATCTCACCTATGTTGACACTGGCTGATGATGTCCAGTCCTTGCAGCACCCAAACTTTTGTTTCATTTTGTATCTTGTTCTTGCGGTTCTTTTCCTTCATCCTTTTTTTTTTTTTTTTTTTTTTTTTTTGCTTTAAAAAAGCTTTTTTTCCTGTGGGACATGAGGGACTAGATCCTTTTTTTCTCTCTACAGTTTATGTACATACTCTGAACCGAAAAAAAGAAAAAGATACAAAGAGAAGTTCACTGGAAAATTGAGCATGAAAGTGAATTGAGTTAATTGTCAGCATCATCTCTGTACAACTGGATGTCTGGGACTATTCCTTTCCTTCTAGTACACGATAGCAATATGTACCTGCTGCTTCCATCGAGAGCAAAAAAGATATATGTATAATTAGAGCTATAGCGATGGTACCTAGCTAGGGAGGTGTATAGGTCCACAAGTAGTTTGATTACTTGTTTGGTACCTCCAAGAGAGACAAAACTATAAAAGGGGTTTTCTTAGGAGACCAAGGTTTCTTAATATCCGTTCTGTTCTGTTCTGTGATAGTGAACTGATTGGGCTAGAGGGGGGGGGGGGGGGGGGGTGGTGTCTCTCTTCCCCATGATGGAATGTTTGATTACTTGGAGACAGCTTGAAATGAAATGGTGTGTGTGGTGCAGCTTTCTTTGACTTCAATTCCATCAGATAGGACTTTCCCATGCAAGTTGACGAGTGAACGAAATTTACACTGCAGTGATTGTCTGGAAAAAAGTTGGCGATGCCATTTAAAAGTTAAACTAGGGGTTGATTCTGCAGGCAGCAGCAATTACCACAGTTATTGGATATAAAAATATTCTGGAGTCTGTTGCCGGATAAGATTTAGGCGGGGCAGTAGCATAAATGTACCGTACATTAATGTTTTATAGGGTGAATGATGGTACTATAAAGTATAGGGGGTGCAGCCAAGCTACCATTCAACAAAACTGGCTCGATCCAAACTCAATCCGTCATGTTGGGTCGGTTTTTAGGATTTGATGAGTTGGGTTGGAATACAAAATTTTTTTAAATAGTAGGTTGGGTTGGGTTATAAAATTCTAAATCCGTCAAATCCAACCCGATCCATTCATATATTTAATATATATATATATATATATATTTAAAATATATTATAAAGTTACTAAATTTTTTAAAATAACTAGCTCTTCCTATTCTATATAAAAGCCAATTAGTTCACACAAATCCTAGAAAATTACTATTGTTGTTTAGTCATTAGTGTTGTTTGCTTTTAAGGAGTCACCTTAATATTAATCTTTGGGTATTTTTAATATATTTATATTTATATTTTTTTCTATTCAATTTAATAATAATAATAATAAATTTGCCCAACCCATGGGTTTAGCTCAACCCAATCCGATCCATGTGGGTTGGGTTGGATTGGGTTAAATTTTTTTGACCCACCATAGTGAGTTGGGTCAAAAAATCCTCTTAACCCGACCCATGCACATCCCTAATAATGTATAAATTTTGTATATTTCGTTCATTTAAAAAAAAAAAGAAAAAAAAAAGAAAAAAAGAAAAAAAACCTTGTATATTTCTATGCTTGTGCATAAAGTTAGTGCGACTGTCCGTTGTGTTTACTGGTGTTGAATCTGTACCTTAATGCTTAAATAGAAGGTTGTATGTAGATGATCTTAACCCTCAATATGAACAAGGAAAAACTTTTATTTGTTTTTACTTTGGATGAATAACTGTGAGCAGGTTGCTCACAGCATATAAGCTAGGAGCAATCTATGACTGAGCATAGAGCATGCTGCAAGCTGCATGTGCAAATTCAAGTTGATTGTGATTTTTTATTTATATTATTTATACTAGCATGTAACCCATATTTACGTACAACACTAAAACATTTAACAATAATAACGGTAAGGTGGTTGTCTTGGTTTTCACATTGAGCATTACAAATGCAGTCCATTTAAATGATGCAATTTTTTTTTTCTCATTCACCCTTGGCTTTTGCATAACGTGTATAAAATTCCTTTGTATCTTCCCCTCAAAAACTTACTTAGCACAGAAATTGAAAACTTAAATAGGACATATGACACTAAATTAGACATCCAATTTAAAATCTAATTGGATTTTCTCTTATAGTTTTATTCCAAAGAGCAAAGTAATGACAATCATGGGTCAAACATGGTTTCTCTGGAATGGAAAACAAAAATTATTAGGAATATAGGAAAAACCTTCAAAAAAGTACAATAAGCAGAAAAGAATTCTTGAAGATACTATCCAACTATTTTTTAAATGTAAGTTTGCATCTCACAAAACTCACATACCTAAAGACAAATTTATAAACTCACACTTTGTTCTACTTTAAGTATTTCCAACCACATTTTTTAATCTTCAATCATAATTAAGTTTATTACAATTCCATTTGTGTTTGACTATTATATCTAGTAATATATTGTGCAATAACGTTGCAAAAATGAAGCCAAAATTTGTGTAAGAAAAACTAAAGGACATGGAATTGAAAATCAAATTTTGTTCTCTAAGTAGAATCCTTATTGTTCTTTAATAGTAGTATATGAAACTAAATAGAGCAATAATGGGACAACTCACAATGTGTGCTAGATAAGCAATTGTTTCCATTAAATCGTACGTACTCGTTGCAGTGGATTTCTTAAAACTTGTTAAATTTCATTAATACCTGTAAGCATAGAAGAAAATAATGAAATGGGCTTGGACTTTAAATATCGAAATATAATTAAAATGCGTGGTTTTAGGGTACGTTTGGTACACTAAATGAGGATTACAACAAGAATTATAATCTTTATTTCATCCCCTGAATGTGTATTCCCTTATCTTATCCCCCTCCCCCTAGATATGTGTGTGTGTGTTTCTAAAAAAAAACAAAATAATAATAATCTTTATTATTAGGAATAAAATGTTTTAATGTAATAACTAAACATATTCATAAGTTTGCCTGCGAGTTATAAAATTAGAATAAAACTTAAAATTTATTTTAGGAAATATCTCACTCATACAATTATATCTCCTTAAAAATTGTTATTTTTTAAACTTAAGAGAGATATGTGTTATTTTTTTATGATTTTTTATTTTTATAATTGTTAGATGTATATGGAAAATTTGTTTATTTGGAAATGTATTAAGTTTTGAAATTATTGCACTTATTAAGGAATAGCTAATACAACCATTTCAAAGAGGAATAGTTATTCCTCATTTTGAAGAATAACTATTCATAAAGAATTATTATTTTTTGTAATAAAAACATAACCAAATTAAAGAATAGCTAAATCGTAGGAATAACTATTACATTATAATACTTATTACAGTTGAACGACCATGCCCTTAGGGTACGTTTGGTACATTGAATATAGATTACATTAGAAATAGTAATCTTTATTATTGGGAATAGAAGACATTGTAATGAAATAATTATTACTATTCATAAGTTTGGTTGTTACATATAAAAAACTTATAAAAGATGATGTATAAGAAAACTTTATATTTTTGGAAATATATTAATTTTAAAACCAATTATATACACTAAGGAATAACTATTATATTCATTTTAAAGAGGAATAACTATTCTTAAATTTAAAAAATAGTTATTACAATGTAATAACTAATCCATGTAATAAAGGTGCAGCCAAATTACCGAATTGATATTACACATGAATGACTATTCCATTACAGGAGCTATTACAGTGTACCAAACGTACCCTTAGGGTTCATTTGGTTGAAATTACTATTTCTTGTAATAAAAACATAACCAAACTAAAGAATAGCTAAATTATAGGAATAACTATTACATTACAATGCTTATTACAGTTGATCGACCATGCCCGTAGGGTTCGTTTGGTTGAGAGGATGGAAAAGTGAGAGGATAGAAAATTGAGGGAGGATGGAAAAGTGAGGATAGAAAATTGAGAGAGGATGGAAAAGTTGGGAAATAGAAGATATTTTTATTTCTCTCATTTATGTTTAGTTGGAGGGTGGAAAAGTAGAATGATAGAAAATAGAGTTTGTATAAATTTACTCTCATGCCCTTATTACATAACTTATTTTATATAAATATTTTATAAAGGAAAAAGAAAAAGAAAAATCTGGTTCTATGTAAACGTGAGTCGCAAAGAACCCAGGAAGAAAAAGGTTCAACGAAACCAAAGACAAAGTCAAAAAAAAAAAAGAAGATTTTAAACAAAAAGAAAAATGAAGCAAGGTTCAACGTGAGACAAAGAACCCATAAAAGGGGGGGGGGGGGGGGGGGGGGGAATAACACAGTAAAGGAAAAAAAAAAGGAAAGAAAAAAGTGTTAATGTTGAATTTACTTTAGAAGAATAGGAGGGGTAAAAATGTCATTTTCATTAAATCACTTCCCTTTCTCATTTTCTTTCCAATTTGGGGGAGCTGAAAAATGGTGGGCCATGAGAGAAAATAGGTGGGTCTCACCATTTTCTCTCTTCCAAAATCACTCAAACCAAACACCTTTTCCATTTAAAATTTCTCATATTTTCTTTCCTCTATTTTCCTTCCTCCCTATTTTCACGCCTCCCTATTTTCATTCTAACCAAACATAGCCTTAATGTTACAACCAAGTTCTAGGGAAGAAGCACTATGGGGGAACATAATTTTGAGGGCCCATAATTTTGTTTTGATTCATTTAAAATGAGATAACCCATGAAAACCGGGGAAGGGAGATTAATTTTCACTCACTTAAAGAATTACACATATTAGGCATGCTTTACAATCATGTCAAATTATATATCCAAGCTTTTATATAATTAAGGGAGTTACAAAATGCAAAATGCACATTGTGACCATTGAAGAAAAGTTGGATAAGACATAAAATTGAGGCACCTTTGTAGACAGCTCATTTACTCATAATAAGGTGAAATTCAAACAGGGGTATCTTTCTAATCATGTAGCAATAATTTTTTTCTTTTATTTTGAAAAGGTAGCTAAAAGGAAAATATAAATTGATTAATTCTTTCCAGTTCAATAATGATTAATTCTTTAAATTCCCAAAAAAAATAAAAACCCTCAGAAAGGCAAAAACGACCATTAATTAAGAAATTGCTACAGTGTGATGATACAACAACATAAATAATGCCACAGTGACTTGACAATATCAAAATTAGTCCTCCTAAAAGCAGCTAAAACACCAAAAGCCATAAAAATTCCTACAAATTATATGCACCCTACAAAAAAAAAAAAAAAAAAAAAAAAAAAAAAAAAAAAGCAACAACAACAACAACAACAACAACAACAACAACAACAACAACTTAATATGCAAAATCTTAAAATGGGCACGCAAATTAACGCTTCACCTACAAACCAACGATTTTTGAGTGTGACATGGCTTATTTAATAGAAAAAAGGCCACTCATGCTTATTTGCAAAAATTAGTGAAACCAAGATGAAATCAAGCACAACTCAAATAATTCAACAAAATAAAGTATTCAATAGTTTGAAAGATAGAGACTAACAAATGGATAGACAACCAAGCTTATAGTAAATATTTGGGTATTTGGTTTCCACCACATTCAAGCATTTTCTTCACCACAAATTGAGAAGCCAAAAAAAATAAAATAAAAATAAAACCTTTTTTAGGGTTGGGAAACCAAATAGTATAATTTTCCAAAATTGAAAACCCTTAAAAGGAATCAAAATTGTCGATTTTCCAAGGAGAGGGAAAGCGATTAGTATAAATATAAAGATATTTGCATATTCCTCTATCTCCTACTAAAATAACCATTTTAAATATTGAAATCAAACTAATTGAGCCTAACATTGAAAAACATGGGATATAATATATGGGTTTTTTTAGAAGAAATTGATAATAATAAATAAATAAGGTAATAGAAAACGAAAACAACATACACCATAAGAAACATGGAAGTTGGTGAGGCTAAATCGTCGCTCAGTTTTGGCTTCGGCTCTGTGATGTTATGAGAAAGGATAAGAAAGTGAAATCTTTGCTATCTCCTGGAGCCCTTGTTCTTGTATTGGTAGTATTTGATTATAGGCTTGATATATCTCGTGGGTCCTAAAACAATGCGAATGAATAATAAATCATTCACATTTGCATAGGAAAAAACCATAGTTCAAGATTAATTTAGAAGTGAACAAAGAGAATGATAATTTAACAAATATAATAAACAAAGAGAGATAGAGAGAAAGAGGATAAATTTTATACCAAATCAAAGATCCCTATTGTGTTCTTCATCAACTTCAAGCACACATTTACAATAGAGCAACCTTATATCAAAGTTAACATCGAAGCCTCTCCATAATGCCTGTACGGACATTATAGTAGCGTGCATGCCTTCCTTCTAGGACGACTGTTCAAGGCCTTGAACTTGCTCTAGAAAGAGGGTTATTCTAGCAATTGGACAAAAATCAATCATTATTAATCAAGGTGACTAATTGTATTTTTAGCCAAACAAAGTCATAAATTTGGATGGAGTACTCCTCGACTTTTGAACTTAACAACTCAATTGGAACACAGATTAAGAAATTTAAAGGAGGCACATGATGCAAAATTAGATTATAATTGAAATTCACTTAAAATCTAACAATTGGACTTTATTTAAAAGAAAAATAATAAAATGAAATATTGTATACCTCTTAACTTTCACTTGCTTCTCAAAAAAAAAAAAAAAAAACTTCACTTAGGATACTCCATCACAAAAACTTTATAATAATAATGCATCCATCTTCACCGATTTTCATTTTCCAAACATTGGACAAAATATGGAACCTGGCATTAGAAGAACTTTTCATCTTATATGGATGGACTAGGGAACAAATACAAGAATATGCATAAAACCTTGTTTGACCAAAAAAAGAAGAAGAAGTGCATAATACGTTGATTTCATTGTTATTCCCAAACAAAATTATATATAAACTACATAGGAAAAATGCTATTTACACCATCTATAAGACTATAACACCAACATCTTTTCCCTTTGTCCATCTTTCTTATGGCTTTTTGGTTCTTTGTGTTGATCTTTTCCTTCTATTCTAAGTCTTCTGCAGAGGTGGTAACAGCCCTCCCTGGACAGCCAACCAATGTTTCTTTCAAACAGTTTTCTGGTTACATTACTACAGATGCTCAGCATGGCCGACCTCTATTCTATTACTTTGTTGAAGCAAAATCAGCGAGCCCACTTTCAAGACCCTTCACCCTGTGGCTCAATGGAGGTTATTATCTGAGTTATTTAATCATCTTTCTTGCTATATGGCCACTAATACTATATATCAATAAGTCTACTCATACAATAAATTTTGCAACTTTTTTTCACAATTGTTGAAGTAACATTTTGTGATTCATCTACAATAAAAGTAGTGTCACTGATAAGCTCTTGTGAATGTGATGCTTAGCCAATCACAACTTACCATCTTAGCAAGTCATGAAAAAAGTTGTGAAATTTTTGTATATCATTGCTTTGCTCGTATATTATGACACTTAATGCTGTTTTATGCTTGATTCTAGGCCCTGGATGTTCTTCCCTTGGTTATGGTGCATTTATGGAACATGGTCCTTTCCAACCTGGGGATAATGGATTTCCTGTCAAGAATAAATATTCATGGAACTTGGGTAAATGTGTTTATATCAGTTCATTATATAGCAAGTTGTTATTATTATTATTTATTTTTTTAATGAAAAAAAGTTTGCCATGCTATACTGACTTCATAATGAAATATTTGGATAGAATCAAACATGTTATATGTTAAGTCACCTATTGGGGTTGGGTTTTCCTACTCAAACGCAAGCTCGGATTACTTAAGGTGGAATGATACTCAGACGGGTATATGTGCATTTAACTATTGGTAGTATTACTTCTGTGTTCTGCATTTGTTAATATTTCTCAAACTTTTCAATACATAATCTTTTTCTTTTTTTTTTGGTTAACAGCCAAAGATAATTATAATTTGATATTTTTAATAAACTGGCTGGAAGAATTCCCAAACTACAAAGACTCTGATTTGTTTTTAACTGGTGAAAGCTATGCAGGTAATTATGATTTGTTTTTGCTATCCCTCAAATTTCATGATTATGATTATTGAAAATTGTTAGAGTATTGGTTAAATAATTAAGTTCACCTATTCCTAAGAGCTTAAACTTTAGAAAAAAGTGACAATATTTCATGATACGAAAGCAAGTAATCCTAAGTTGGAACTTTATCTCCACTCTATCTTCCATTTAAACAGTTAAAATCATAAATGTAGAGTCCACACTCGTTAAAAAGCTCCAAGCTTTTTAGGATTTTCTTTTGCTAATTAGTTTTAAGAAGAAGAAAATAGATGAAACTTTATAGGTATAAGCTCTAAGATTAAGATTTTGTGCACCTAAACAATCATTAAAACTTCTAGATATGATCATTAAATTCAGCTATCTCAATATAGACATCTTTGGTTGCAGGCCACTACATCCCACAGCTTGCAGCCTTGTTGATAGAGCACAATAAGAAAACAAATATCAAACTGTTAGGTTCTAAAGATGCTTAAATGTTTAGAATCATGTTTTAATTGTGTTGGCAAACTGAGAACAAAACATGTCTAGTTTATGTGTTAGGCTTGCTTAAAAGTGTTGGTTGCAAGTTTCAAGTCCAGTTGACTGCAAAAAAGGGAAGACAATTTCTGTCAAGCTCGGCCAATTGAGAATTAGACTCAACCGATCGAAAATCATAGGAATAGAATTCTGCAGAATGTTCAAATCAGGCCCAAGCTCGCAAAAACGTTTAGGGTTTCATTCCAACTTCTTCACATATAAAAGGGAAACCCTAGCTACGTTTTTTGGACTTTTGGAAGACTTGTGTGTTACTTTTTGTGAGATCTGAGAGGTTCTGTACCTTCTAACTACATAAGAATCTACCAGAGCAAGATCTACAATCAAGTGTTGGTAAAACATAGTTGCTACATCAAGATCATTACTGATGGTGATTTGAAACCTTTGAGTGGGATCTCAAAGTCACAAGCAAGGGTGCTTGTGTTAGTGTAAATCCAAGAAGAGAAGGAGTCCATGGATTCAGAGCTTGCACGTGGTTGTGTCAGTAAGTTACTACGTGAGGTAGCAATAGATTTATGGTTAAATCTGATTGTAAAAACTTCAATTCTCTTATAGTGGATTTACTTTACCTTGAGAAAAGCTAGGTCAAATCCTCCCCAGGTTTTTACCTTGAAACGGTTCATTAAGGGGTCTAAACAATTTGTTAATATATTAGGTTAATCACTTGGTTAATATATTAGGTTAAACAAGTTGTTTTAAGGGGTCTAAACAAACAAGCACAAACCAATCAAGCTGAGAGCCATTGCTGTAATGACCAATATTAGTGAGAGCTAAAAAGTTACTTTCTGGATTACAATGTTGTTAATAATAACAATAACTTTACTCTCATTGTTGTTTGTAGCTTGGAAATCCACTTTTGGACCTAGACATTAGCGTGCAGGCTGGCAACTACTTGTGGTCACATGGAGCAATATCTAATGAAACACTAATGTTGAAGAATTCTGTTTGCAATGACTCAAAATATCTTCATGAAGACATCCACGGGAAATTGTCTCAAGGATGCAAAGATGTGTTTTGTAAAGTTGAATTTAATTAACCATCTTATTGGCTTTATTTCGTGTCAAATTTGTTTGTATTTCAGCAATTAGTAACCCTGTATTTAGGTGAGATTTTTGTAAGGATAGTGAGTAAGATAGTATGAAGAAATGCTCAAGAGTGTACAAGAAAAAACAGAGACTCGCGACTGGATCTCGCGGGTGACTTGCGGCTGCAAATCGCCAGAAGTTGCACACGTGCCAGACATGTCAGAAGTTGAAGCGTCATGCTAGCTAGAGCACTATAGGACAAAATAGGACAACTGGCCATTCAGTTATCTCGCGGCTGGATCTCGCGACTCAGTCAAGCCGCGAGCCAGCCCTGTTTTGAAAAGCCTGACTCTTCACATTCCATTCTCACCCCAGTATAAATACCCCTTTTACCCACGAAAGAAAGAGAGTTTCTAGAGAGAATTTTGAGAGAGAAACCCTAGAGTAAAACAATATTGATTCATCCACAATCTTCACATAAGAGATTCTTCAAATTCCTCTACTCTCTTCCTCTCCATTGTTAAATCCTTGAGAGGCCTTTTACCAAAACTTTTTCTCACCATATCCATTACTATGAGAGGGCTGTTTGGTGTTCTGGGAAGCAGTTAGGAATGAACCAATTTCATATTGGTTGATGCTATGGTCAAGTAGCGGAATCCGGGAAGTTAGAAAAGAAATAGGTTCGGCGCAACCTCGTTAGATTAAGAAGCTTGGAGGGTTTAGGTACACTAGGTAGATTAGGCTTAGAAGGTCTATTGCTGTTTATATATCCCAACTACATTTTCTAGTGGATTACTTACCGCTTGGAGGGCGGCGGAGAGGTTTTACGCCGAGGGCTTCGATTTCCTCTTCGATAACACATCATTGTGTTGTCCTTGTGTTTGCATCTCTCTTCCCTTAATCTTTGCCTTTTATTTTCTGTTGTAGATGTGATTTTAATTAGCTTAGATTGTTTACCAATTCTGTTTATAGTTTGTGTTCATTTTCCGCACACTTGTTGTTTATCATAAAGCTTGAATTGGTTATTTTGTAATTGGGGGTCTAAACGTTTAAGGGTGTCTTATACATATATTGAACTTTCAATTGGTATCAGAGCGGGTACACTTTTATTGGTTTCATTACCATAGTGTGATCCTTGACCCTATATTGAGATGGATTGGTCTCAATCCCTAAATGCATCTCCATATTTTGATGGTAGTAATTATGCTTTTTGGAAGGTTCGCATGAGAGCATTTTTATGTTCCATTGATGAATCAGTTTGGGATGCTATTGATATAGGTTGGACCAGGCCTGAGGAAGCCAAATCCACATGGGATAAGGCAGCACTCGCTGCATCTAATGCTAACAGTAAAACACTTAACGCAATTTTCTGTGGTGTGTCTCCAAATGAGTTTCATAAGATTTCTCACATTATCGTTGCCAAAGAAGCATGAGAGATATTGGAGACCACCTACGAAGGCACGAAGAAAGTGAAAGACACCAAGCTGTAGATGCTAACCACTCAGTTTGAGGAGCTCAAAATGAGTGAGGATGAGTCCTTTGACTCTTTCTATAGCAAGCTGAATGAGGTGGTTGTTAGCAAGTTCAATTTAGGGGAGAAAAATGAAGGATTCTAAAATAGTAAGGAAGATCCTTCGGTCATTGCTGGAAAGTTTTTGTGCCAAAGTGACAGCGATTAAAGAGAGTAAGGACCTTGATGACATCAAAGTCCAAGAGCTGATTGGTTCTCTTCAGACTTATGAAATGTCGCTGCCCACTCAATAGAAGAGCAAATCTCTTGCTCTTAAGACCATTAATGAAAAGTTGGAAGTCCATGACTCATCGGATGAGGATGTGGTTGACAAAGATGTTGCATACCTTGTGAAAAATTTCCGAAAATTCTTGAAATTCAAGAATAATGGTAAATTTGGTGATAAAGGGAAATTCCAAAGTTCAGGAAGGGAGAAAAGGGAATTCAAAAAGAAAGATGGAAAAGAATCCCAATCTACACAAGGTGTCGCTTGTTTTGAATTCAACAGGCATGGACACTTTAAGAAAGAATGTTCGAATTATTTGAAATCGAAAGGTAAGGTGTATGCCACGACATTGAGTGACTTGGATTCATCCAACTCAGATTCTGAGGAAAGCTATGATGAAGAAGGGAATTATTATGCTTTTATGACTATTGCCCATATTGAGTCTTCAGACGAGTTGAATTTACTTGTACGTGAACTTGGAAAACATAGTGATGAAGAATCAGATGCTGAAGAAGATGAAAGCACAACCAATCTTCAAGAGAATTATAACTCACTCCTGGAGAAGTCGGGTGAGTACACAAGGGTGGCCAAGGTAGCTGTGAGAAAGATGAAGAAGGCAGAGGAGGACTATAAAAGTCTCCTAATTCGCTATAAGGAGGCCAAATGTGAGATAGAGACACTGAATGGTGAGCTGTCAGAAGCCTACACAAAAGTGAGATTTCTTGAGTAAGAGGTTGTGCAAGCAAATGCCAAGATAGAGAGGGTCTCCACCAAGAAGCTAGATGATGTTATTTCATCTCAAAAGCATTTTTCAGACAAATCTGGGTTAGGATATACCGGAGGGAGTAGCTCATCTGGCAATATCACTAAAGAAGTGAAGTTTATAAAGGCCAGAGAGCCATTTGAAGTTGACCCTACTGCTGAGAAGCCCAAGATGGAGGAGAAGAGGAATGTGGAGAACCAACGGATGTTGAAAAACCCCCGTAATCAATCTATGGGCAGGTCTGAATCTCGAGCCAAGTCTCGTCCACGATCACAAAGAGGTCCTAGATCGAACTATGTGTGTTATCACTACAGACTTCAAGGGCATACTCGACCAAATTGTCAAAAGCTGAGAGCAATGAATAGTGCACTTGCTCCAAGGTCACGAGGACCTAGAAATGACAGGAGAAATTGGGCTGGTGACCCATCAAGAGATCAAATTGGTGATCTTGGAATGATGGACGTAATGAAGATGATTGGTGCTTTTACCAACTGCTTGGAAAGCTTCACACGAAGGTTTGAAAGCCCTAACTCTCGCACCCAATCCTATAAGGAAATCACCTCAAACGCAAGTGACGTGTGGGTGAAAAAGGGTACTCATGCATAAGCATTACAACATGTCTATGCATCAATACTTCCTATGCTTTGTGACTTTGTTTGGTTGTTTGCTTATTTATTGTGTGGGTTGAAATTTGTTTGTTTGTTTTTGCATTCTATCATTTAAATTTTTTTAATTGTTGCTTCTGATCAATCTTTTCTTTCTTTTGTGTCAAAAATCCAAAAACCACATAAAAAGTAGAAAGTCAAAAAGTTTGATCAACATTGTTGAGTTTTGTTTCAAAACTTGTTTTGCCTTGTACCTTTGTGCTAATGGCTTTGTGCATTTACGAGCGTAACTTGTTCCTTTACACTCTTATCACTATGGGAGAAATCTTGAAATCTATGTGACTGTTGTAAATAGATCTTCAAACTTGTCATGAATGATTAGTGAATGGTTATGTTGATCTTGAGACATACATAGACTTGTGCCTATATATTTTCCCACTCTTTATTTTTTTTTGCTAAAAAGAGCTCACCAAATGTAAAGAGATATTGAGTTGAAAAAGCCTATCGCACATATTAGTATTCGACTAGGAAAAAGGCAAAGCGACCAAAAATAAAGTGTATGATTATTCAAAAAGCCAAAGGCTATCTCATCAAAGTGAAATATCAAATATCACTCTCACAATGAGAGGTGATTGTTTCAAAAGGATCAAAAAGATCAAATGTTATGATTGAAAGTAGAGTCAAATGTAAAGATCCAAATTATGTAATCAAGTCTTGTGGGAGGTCATATATGCAAACTTCTATAATTGAGATAGGTCACATGATCTAGTGTTAATTGTGTATACCTTTGTTGAATTGATCATTGAAGCTTCACATTAGACTAAGGACTATCTCATTGTTGATACCCATACACAACACACAAGTTTATGTTCAATGAATGTCATATTCATTTGTGTGATTGTACTTGATAAAATGTGTTTTCACATGCTCAATCTTTGTTGATTCAAACACAAACAGATTTTTGAGTGTTTTAGTTGTTTTTGGAAAGTATTTTGTTCTCACAAAAACAGAAAATTTCAAAAATAGTGTTTCCCTATTTTGGTGACTCAGTTGCGGGTCAGTTAAGTCACATGCCACAATTGCGAGCTCGCAGGTCAATTTTAGCGACTTGTTTGCGAGTGGAAGGTCCAGTCGCGAGGGGTACATAGAGATTTTCACGGCTCAGCTCGCGACTCCCTCGCGAGTGAGACTTCTAGTTGCGAAAAACACTTAGCAAATTTTTCAAAACTTTTGATTTGAAGTGTTTTTGGCGGGTGTTGTTGGCGACTTCCTGGCGACTTACCTCAGTCGCGAAAAACGCGTGTTTTGCACAGTAAGGGCGGTTTTTAAAACCATTTTCAGTTTTTCCTCGAACTTTTGTGACGATTCACTTTCTCATTCGACTGGAACTGACCCAAACACTCTGTATCACTCTCTACAAACTCCATTTTTGCCTCATTTCTTCTCAAAATCATCAAGAAAAGGTATGGGTCTTCTCTTCCTCACTTCATATTTTACGTTTTGAGTATTATTTTCTTGCTTTTTGAGTTGTCACTGTATTTTGAGACATACTGTGTTCGAACAGTTTTTTCTTAGATTGCTGGGTTTGGTTGTTTATGGTTGGTTGTTTTTGTTGCTGATTTCATCTGCTATCATATTGTTAGTCACATTGTGCTAATATTTGTTCTATGCTTTGGCTTTTGTTGGTTTACTTACTCATTTGGTATATGGGTTTGGTGTTTTTCTGTGTTTTACTCCGTTTGTGAGTTTGAGTGTTTAAGTATGTCTGTGGCTTTGGATTGCTTATCTTATATTACTGTGTTTTTATGTTGCCATATCGTGTGTGTGCTTCTGTCTTGAGGGTATTCTTTTAAAACATTCCATTTTTAGTATGTTATGCCTCATTGTCCTTTGCTCTATTTTGCATGTATGTGGTTTCCACTGTTCTTACATATTGCTATTTTATACCTGTTCCTGTCTTACTATGGTCTAATTTGAGCTATCCTTCCTTAGTTCTCTACTGTGTTTGATCTGTGCATATCATGCTCATGGTAGATTGTCTCAATGATAGTTATTTGTAAATTTGTGTTATTCAGTGTTCTCTTGAACAATCACCATTTTGGTGCTCCTGCCTCATTCAATACTTCAGTATTGCTTATGATTTTGTTTGGTACTGACCTGACTCATGTTTGTGATTGTGTGAGATATCACTGGTTCACATTTTTATCTGAATCTAATCAAGTTGATATCTGTCCTTTGTGGTGCTGTTTTTGGTTCTTTGCTGTGTGCCTGCTCTCTTGCAGATGTCTCGTCGATCCTCTAAAGGCAAAGACGTTGTAATTGATGATCCATCAACCCCGGTTACTAAACAAACTTGACTCTCATCTCAGTCATCTAAAGACTCCAATTGTGAGAGGTTTAGAACCCCGCTTACCTCACACATCTACTCAAACATCTTTGACAGGGTATCTCCTATAGTGGAATGTGTGGTTGAGTTTGACACCTTGGGGACCACTTTTATCCCTCGGATCTTTAAGTCAAGAGATTGGGCAAACTTATTTGGGAATTTTGAAGACCCAATGGATGAACTGGTTAAGGAATGTTACTCTAATTCAAGTGACCTTGGAGTTAAGCTAATTTGCTGGGTAAGAGGAAAGGAATTTATCATCACCCCGAACTCCATAGCCGAAATTCTCCGCATCACTAGACCTAAGAATGTGGATCTAACTCCGTATGATGATCGAACTCCAGAGACTCAAGACATTCTACAAGTTCTTGGCTTGACCATGAAGTCTCTAGTATAGGGACATCCATAAGCACTGCCAAGTTTGCACCTGAGTTGACCACACTAAAGCTGATCATGTTCTACAATCTCTACCCACTGTCAAACACGACTTTCATCAATCTTGGAAGAGCTCAATTCCTCTGTGATCTTATTACAGGAGCCCCCATTGATATCTGTGCCCACATCTTTCAAACCATAAGGAAGACCGCGGCTCGATCAGCAGCACGAGGATGTATTCCATTTTGCAGTCTCTGTTGTGAAATTTTAAAGTACTCGCAAGTGTACGAACCGTACCGAAGTATAGTTGGACAAGAACGAGGTCGAACCCACAGGGACTTGAATAAATGTAGGAAAATTAATTAAACCTTAACCAAATTAATCCTAATCTAGTTTAATAAAAATTGGTTTTCTGAGATTAAATAAACTAAGCAAATAGTTAAACTAAGCAAAAGATATAAAACAATAAAAAGATGTAAACAATCAAGGGAAACGAATTAAGGTTTTGGAATCCGCCTTGTAAGTCATATCAGTATATATTTATGATCATTAATTTTTCCCAACTCACTACATGATAATCTAGAAATCAATCTTGATTTCATGGAAAATATCATCATTAAAATCCTTATTTTAAAAATCAAAAGCATGTTCTTCTTTGCTTTTAAGACAAATCATGAGAAAAACATGATTGAACTCATATCTAGAATCCCATCTTAGTCAATTGATATGAAGCAAGAACTATTTAAATCATTAAAGAACAATTATTGTGGGAAAAATCAAATCACATAAATATTACTGATAATCCTTAACAAGGTTTCATCCCCAACCCTAATTATAAATTTAGTTACTCATAGTAATTGAACTAAAACGCAAAAATAAAATACTAAACATTAAACTAGACAAATAAAATAAAACTAACTGTCATGGAAGAAAACCAAAGAAGTAGCCACACTCTCTATGTACAGTCCTCAGCCCTAGCACTAGCCTCAACCCCCTCTATTTTTCTGTTTTGCTCCTATTTATATCACACAAAGACCGACCTATACCACTTAAAAGAGAGAAGCCACCTGACACATTCCTAGTACAAGTCGGACAATGACTTTATTTATTATTAGTTGTAGGCCACACATCCAGGACATTAGAATTGGGCTTCACTTCTCATTCTCTTACTTTCAATCTTTTTTTTCTTTTATTCTTTCTTTAAATCACGCCTGGATTGGGCCTTCTTTCATTCTTCTCTTTGCTTTTTCTTTACTTCACTGGATCTCTTTAAAGTTTGGCTTGACTTTGGGCCCATCTTGTAGCATTTAACCTCCATGTGAATTGCTTCTTCAATGATTTTTCTATTCCTTCTCTTTCATTAATTCCCTTTATCATGTAAAACCTTTATCACCTATAAAACAAAGATTCTTTATAATCAATCACGAGATAGCTTAAAAGTATGGCCAAAAATGCAAATATGAGAGTATTTTATTATATAAATTTCATGCACATCAGTCTCATCATGAAGTTCATTCTTCGTGAAGGTATTAATCCTCCCTCAGATGGAAAAATGATGACCTGTTCGCGTCCAATTTCCATGTTCATTCTACAAGCTAGCAAAAGTCATTCCTCTAAAACACCAAAGAGTGCACACATCTCTCCAGTTACTCTGTCTGCTCCTGAGTCAGAGACACATGTACATACCACACCCACTTCGCATGTCATCCCTGAATTTCAACAAACTAGCATTCCGCAAGTACAGTTTGATCCTCAAACTGATAGATTGGGTAGTTTGCTTGAAAGTATTCAGAAGCGCATTGAGGGAATGGTGACACTTCTCTACTCCACCAACAACCATGTCCAAATGCGACTCGAGACCATGGAGAATCAGCTAGAAGCTATTCAACAAAAGTTAAAAGACAACCTTTAGCTATTCGTGCCAAAAAGGGGGAGAGCATATAGTAAGGGGGAGAAAGATCAAAGGGAAGTGTGCATAGTAATAGGGGGAGTTACACCACACATACTTTTGTTTTGGTCTTACTTTTTAACTTATAGGATTATGTTTTGGATAATTGTTGTTATTATGGGTTTGATACACTGTGGTTATAGTTTATGTTTGGTTCTAACTCATAACTCATGGTTGGTTTACTTTTTATATATTGATGATGTTTTTCAGTATATAATGTGGTTTGTACCCATGTTGCTTTTGTAAGCTTTTAGGGTTTGTTTTCATTATCTATAGGCTTTATGATCTGTACCATGCTGTATGTAGCCTTTATGCTTTGTTAAATCAGTACTTCTAACTAAATGTCATGCATTTTCTTGTTAAGTCATATCACTCTTGTGCCCTTATAGGATTGTTCCTAGATACATATACTTAGTGTATTATGCATTGGTTGAGTGTTAGGCATACAAGTGACTTGCATTGTTCTTGTTAGCTTGTATGTCCAAGTGTGAATGAGCATTGTGGTCACTATCTTGTAGTGATTAATTGTTTGATCTAGCCATGGTTTGTTTCTTAACTCCATCTTTGCTTGATCACATCATGCCTGCTTCATATGCATTTCATGCTTTTCTGCGTACAATGATCATGGTGTATTGTTGTGTTTCAGGAGATTCATGTTCATATGATTCAAGAGCTTCACAGTTTCTAGAGTTAGGTGTGAGTGAGTTATGTTCAACTGTTCCCAACTCACATGTTAAGTCTAGAGTCTGTTTTAGGGTTTTGTCATGAAATAGCCAAAGGGGGAGATTGTAAGGTTGAATTTAATCAATCATCTTATTGGCTTTATTCCGTACCAGATTTGCTTCTATTTGAGCAATTAGTAACCCTGTATTTAGGTGGGATTTTTGTAAGGGTAGTGAGTGAGATAGTGTGAAGAAATGCTCAAGAATGTACAAGAAAAAATAGAGACTCGCGATTGGATCTCGCGGGTGACTCGCGGCTGCAAGCCGCTAGAAGCTGCACATGTGCCAAGCATGCCAGAAGTTGAAGCGTCATGCTAGCTAGAGCACTACAGGACAAAATAGGATAATTGGCCGTTCAGTTATCTCGCGGCTGGATCTCGTGACTCAGTCAAGCCGCGAGGCCAAGCCGCGAGCCAGCCCTGTTTTGAAAAACTTGACTCTTCACATTCCATTCTCACCCCAGTATAAATACCCCTTTTACCCACGAAAGAAAGAGAGCTTCCAGGGAGAATTTTGAGAGAGAAACCCTAGAGTAAAACAAGATTGAGTCATCCACAATCTTCACATAAGAGACTCTTCAAATTCCACTACTCTCTTCCTCTTCATTGTTAAATCCTTGAGAGGCCTTTTACCAAAACTTTTTCTCACCATATCCATTACTGTGAGAGGGCTGTTTGGTGTTCTGGGAAGAAGTTAGGAAGGAACCGATTTCACATTGGTTGATGCTATGGTCAAGTAGCGGAATCCGGGAAGCTAGAAAAGATATAGGTTCGGCGCAACCTCGTTGGAGCAAGAAACTTGGAGGGCTTAGGTACACTGGGATCTTCACATAAGAGACTCTTCAAATTCCACTACTTTCTTCCTCTCCATTGTTAAATCCTTAAGAGACCTTTTACCAAAACCTTTTCTTACCATATCCATTACTGTGAGAGGGCTGTTTGGTGTTCTGGGAAGCAGTTAGGAAGGAACCAATTTCACATTAGTTGATGCTATGGTCAAGTAGCGGAATCCGGGAAGCTAGAAAAGAAATAGGTTTAGCGCAACCTCGTTAGAGCAAGAAGCTTGGAGGGCTTAGGTATACTGGGTAGATTAGGCTTGGAGGGTCTATTGCTGTTCATGTATCCCAACTACATTTTCTAGTGGATTACTTACCGCTTGGAGGGCGGCGGAGAGGTTTTACGTCGAGGGCTTCGGTTTCCTCTTCAATAACACATCGTTGTGTTGTCCTTGTGTTTGCATCTCTCTTCCCTTAATCTTTGCCTTTTGTTTTCTGCTGTGGATGTGATTTTAATTGGCTTAGATTGTTTACCAATTCTGTTTATAGCTTGTGTTCATTTTCCGCACACTTGTTGTTTGTCATAAAGCTTGAATTGGTTATTTTGTAATTGGGGGTCTAAACGTTCAAGGGTATCTTATACACATATTGAACTTTCATGTTTAATAGAGCTTCTGATGAAATTAGCGCAGATGTTGCTCATGATGACCTCCTCTTGCCAAATTTCTTGTCATTAAGCTCAGCTGAGCAATTTAGGCCCAAGGGGAAGCATAGGAAGATTCATGCAATGGCATACACAATGGTTTATGATGTTTGTGAGAGTGTCTTTTTTTCGGGGTACTCAGGCCCAAGGATCCCGAGCCTGAATGAAAAAGAAAGGATTTGGTGGACTGGGCCTTGACTCACCGCAGCTAAATGACTGTTTAAGAATCAAGTGAATGCAAAGAATACTCCTGACAACATAAAAAAAATGACAAACAAGGATATCGAGGAGTGCCAGAAATTAACAACGTAAGCTCAGAAAGAAAGAAAAGCAGGATTAGCAAGACGATAAAAAAAAAAAAGTATTGTGGGGATCCTGGGAATTATGAAACAGAATTTCATTAAGGCATTATCTGTTTAATTACAGAAAGCTCACTAGGACGTGATACAAGGTCCAATCGAGCTCAAAAATTGCAGCCTTGAATGGCTATTTCAGCCTTCAAAACTTGCGAAGTTTGATTCTCGTTGAATCCGAGTATGTACCATAGTTGCTTTTACGGGATATCGGGAAGCAGTATTCGTTTTTCCCTTAGTAATTTTCTTTCCGCACAGATTTTCTGATAGTTTTTTCCTAAAGAATCTCTTCTTTCTTATGTTTCTCCCTTTTTTTCTCGCTGCTTTCTTCACAACCCATCCCCTCCTTTTATAATGGAGTTTTCTGGGCGTCCCGGGGAACCATTGGTTCCCCTGTTTTGCTTTCCTGCGAACAGAGCACGTCTTGTCCCTGTTGTCTTGGTAAGTCCCTTTTCCGCTTCTTCTTATTCTTTCCTTTTCTTGGTTCTGATTCTTTTGAAAGCTTCTTGTTGGCTATCTTCTTTGGGAGTGCTGAGGTATGCCCTTCTCGGCATCCCCACTTCTGATGCCTTCAGCTTTTCCTTTTCTTTCCTATTTGGGCGGAATCCCATCCTGCCTTTTTTAAAGATCGTTTGTTGTCATCCTTCTTCCCTGTCTTGGTTCCCCGAGGATTCTTCTGTCTGTGCCGTGAGAAGTCGCTTGCGTTTTTTGCTTTTTTCTTTGTTTTTCTCTTTCTTTTTTCTTTCTCTGTCTTCTTTCTATCGAGCTGTCCCGATCTTCCTTCTTCTTTGTGCCTGAAAGGATCTGCGTCTATTGATGGTGCCTGAGGATCCTTGCTTCTTATATTTTGCCGTGATCTTTTTTTTTGAATGCTTTTCTTTTCTGGGCTTCGGGATCCTCTGGACCTTTCGTATACTCCCTTTGGACTTGGCTTGGTTTTTCCTTCTGGGCTTAACTCATTCTTTTTGGGCTTAGCTTATTCTTTCTTGGGCTTATTTTACTATGATTTTTTTTTAGACCTCAACAATGTTTAATAACACTGAGTTTGAATTGTGCATTATAAGCATATAGTTGGATACTTGGATTGGCTTATTCACTGAAAGTAGGTAAAAGTACAAATGTACCAAGAAAAATGAGGCTATAAAAAGATTTAGTATAAACAAATAAACTAAAAAGGCTCTAGATAAAAGCTAAACCAAACACATATGTAATGAGGAGTTTGACAGGTTGCTAGCAGGGGAACCAGAGGGGATCCATGCCTTAATGGAAGGGAATTCACCTATCTAAACAAGCCTCAAGTTCAGAAGGCAATGCATGCCAACATAACTCACCTGCCCTCCCATTAGAACTTCTGTACAGGGTCTATTTCTTTCACTTTCAGTGTGTGTGTGGAGTAAAAAGATATTCTCTAGTGGTTTACTTTGTAGTTTACTTACAAGTTGATTTATAGATTAGTTAATCAAAACGTGTAAAAGTTGCAGGCCTCTTGAATATCAAGAAGATAACTTGGACATGAACCTCATACCCCTCATCTCAGACCTTATAAAGGTTGGCATTCCTATCATGCTCTACAGGTTCTAAAACATCACAATTAACTTCTAAGTATTGATTTTTCTCTTTACATTTTATTGACATCCAAAACTACAAAATTGGAAGTTGAACACTTGAGAGTAGTTTTCCAGTTCTCCTTGACATTTTCTTGAAAAGTTTATGAGTACATTTACATCAAACAGTGGTGACCAAGATTCCAAAATTCCTCTCACTCAAACAAGAATAATTGCTAACAAGCTGGCGAAGGATTTGAAGCTATCACCTTTTACAAAATATGGTACTTGGTATGACAAGAAGCAGGTATATATATAATTCTGTAATTCTCTCAGTACTTCTTTCTTTTGTTTTAAAAGGTTGGACAAACACAATGGCACTAGCTTTCTTATCTTAAATAGCTTCAAATATAGTGAAGGTAGATTGATCTTAACAATTTTTAATTAACATAATTAGATTATACACAGGGGCGTGCTTGAATTGGGTAAGGGGTATTTTCAACCCAACCTAGCTTCTTTGGATTGAGAAATTCCCAATCCAACCTATTGCGGCTCAAAAATTCAACCCACCCCAACTGGTGTTGGGTTGATTCATTGGGTTAAAGTCATTTGTTAGGCTTATTAAAATTTGTAATATTGAACTTTTGTTTTTTTGTTTTTTTTTAGAATACTAAGTATTTTTAACATACATACGGAGAGAAGAGAGAAGGTTTTTTTAAAAAAACTTATAGTGATGTATATCCAAAAAGGCATAACTTTTGGATACACAGCATAGATTTTAAATCTCTTTTACTCACACTCATTTTTCAACATGTGATTAACTCACTATTTTTTCTTTTGAGAATACTAAGTATTTTTAACAACTTTGTTAAAACTAAGCCTTAAAATACTCAAATACATTAAACTAACAGATTTAAACAAAGTCTCAAATTGAGGCATTTGGTGAAGTAAACACTATTTGGCAGAGCCACAAAGAATGTAGTAATTGCTCATTCAGTCACATAAATTTAATGAAATGTGAATTGTTATTGGAAAATTATTGTGTACTCTCGGAGTACTATAAATGCGTACTCTGGGAGTACCTAATAATTTTCCATTGTAATTGCAGGTGAGCAGATGGTCTCGATCATTTGGTGGCTTAAAAGAGGGGAAGAATGTGACATTTCTCACATATGCATCAGTTAGGGGTGCAGAATAGATACAAGAAACCGAGGTTGTAGTAAAAGAAGATGGAGAAGAAATAGCAGATGAAGAAGAAGAAGAAGAAGACAACAACCTCTACTGCCCAATTATATTGTCCAAGCTCCTTGACACACCAACAACCTTGAGAGTCTCATCAAAACCTGAAATATCATCCAAAATGCCATCCATTTTGACATCAACAACATCTTGGTGTGTCACAGCTGCTGCTGCTTCAAATATAAAATCAATGTCATCCTCAAATCCTGTGGTCAAACAGGTCATTTAACTCGCATCTCCAAGGGTCTTCTTCTTGCTCACTAGAAGGCTCCATTCCCACCATTGTAGAAGTTGTGTCCATGCAAGGAGGGAGCTGTGCATTATTATTATATTGAAGCTGTTTTTCTAATCCCACTACTTGTTTTTCTTGCTTTTGTTGTTGTTGCTGCTCTACTTCCACATCTACTTTTGATTGAGTGTGACAATGGTTTCTTAAATTTTGGTTTCTTTTATTTTAAAAGGTTGGACAAACACAATGGCACTAGCTTTCTTATCTTAAATAGCTTCAAATATAGTGAAGGTAGATTGATCTTAACAATTTTTAATTAACATAATTAGATTATACGCAGGGGCATGCTTGAATTGGGTCAACCCAACCTAGCTTCTTCGGATTGAGAAATTCCCAATCCAACCTATTGCAGCTCAAAAATTCAACCCAATGATTCATTGGGTTAAAGTCATTTGTTAGGCTTAATAAAAATATTGGAATTTCATTCAACTGTTGATCTATTAAAATTTGTAATATTGAACTTGATATTCCAACTTTGTTAAAACTAAGCCTTAAAATACTCAATTACATCAAACTAACAGATTTAAACAAAGTCTCAAATTGAGGCATTTGGTGAAGTAAACACTATTTGGCTGAGCCACAAAGAATGTAGTAATTGCTCATTTAGTCACAGAAATTTAATGAAACGTGAATTGTAATTGCAGGTGGGTGGATGGTCTCAATCATTTGGTGGCTTAAAAGAGGGGAAGAATGTGACATTTCTCACATATGCATCAGTTAGGGGTGCAGCCCATTCACATGTCCTTCATAGGGCAAAAATGGCCCATTACCATCAATTTTGGAAATAATTTGCCTAGAAACACTGTTTCTGAACTATATAGCAATGTACCACTTTTTCTGGTAATCGAGCTTGGTGAGCTCGAGTACCATCTTTTCATTGGTCAAACATCTTCTCAAAAAAAAAAAAAAACGCCGCTATAGGGCCCGAAAACGTCACTATAGGGCTTAAAAACGCCACTATAGGGCCCCTTGAACCTATTATGGGGACTTATAAAAAAATTTTGCAGGAAAACGCCGCTATAGGGCCCAAAAACGTCACTATAGGGCTTAAAAACGCCACTATAGGGCCCCTTGAACCTGTTATGGGGACTTATAAAATTTTTTTTGCAGGAAAACGCCGCTATAGGGCCTGAAAACGTCACTATAGGGCCCCTTAACCTGGTCTGGGGGCTTAAAAACGCCGCTATAGGGCCCGAAAACGTCACTATAGGGCTTAAAAATGCCACTATAGGACTCCTTGAATATGGGGCGACAGTGGATTAAAAAAACATGGTACTCGAGCTCACCAAGCTCGAGTACCAGAAAAAGTGGTACATTGCTATATAGTTCAGAAACAGTGTTTCTGGGCAAATTATTTCCAAAATTGATGGTAATGGGCCATTTTTGCCTCCTTCATAGGCCCTTATACTGTTTCGTTCCTTTCTAAGAGGAACTCCTCTTCCTAGGCCCATTGATTGACTAATGGGTCAAAAGTGCTGAAGCCCATTGCTCAAATGATCATATTCTTGTACAATCTCAAATGATCATATCCTTTAACGGTTTTAGTTTTTCTCGTATGTGTAGACAAGGTAAGTCTTTAACTTAAAACATTGTTAGACATTCAAGATATATTAGCGGTTGATCTGTGTGGATGGAGGATATTCCTCCATACTTAAATATTGTACTTTTAGCTGATTATTGCTGTGTTTTATTCAATGAAATATTCAAGTTACTTCTAAAAAAGTTAAAAATAAAAAATTACATTAAGTCTTATAGTAGTAATTTTTATTTTATTCTAAATATTTTATTGCAATTTGATGTTTCCTATAGGCTATATAGCCCAATTTGGAGTTAGACTAAATAAAGAAATTTAGTAATACCTTGGCGTATTGCAATTCCCTTTGAACTCAAGATCAATTATCCAAAAATGAAAATGAAAAGTGCTGATTTCTTTCAAGTGTGTTTGGATGAAATTATTCCTCAAACCCTTTTAAGTGTTAGTTATTTGATCCCGTTAAGGTCTATATCCAATCACAAAATAGATCAATTGGTTACTTTATTTATTTTGGTAGGACATAATTATCTTAAATTAAGTTCGCTAGTTGGCATATTTTAGTATTTTCAACAGAGGTATCCAAGATTCAAATCACCATTTCCCCCAAATATTGAATTATTTGTAGAAAAAAAAAATTGGCCTTAAGTGGACCAAAAGAGAGGGAAAAAAAAAATCTTATTTATACATCTTAAATTTGAATGATTAATTAGATTCCAATTAACTCAATTAGTAAAAATCATTTTAATTGAATAATTAAAGTACTTACCAAGTCAAAACTGCTCATATTCCACAATGTTAAAACATCCACCAGCTAATTTTAATCCCTATACTCAAAACCAACAACTAAAAAAAACCGCAGCAAAAAAAAACCAAATTTAGTACCAAATAATCCATTAAAAAAAAAAAAGAAAAAAAAAAAGCTGTATCATACTATGTTCCCCACCCCCCCCCCCCTTTTTTTTTATATATGTTTTTACCAACTAAATCGATCTTATTGAGAAAATCAGAGAGAACTTATTGTGTAGTGGTTGTTCCGGTGATGCTAGGCTGGTGTGAGGACTTCGTGCTAATGATGGCTTAGTGCGAGGATGGTGGTGGTGGCAGCAACGACGACAGGGTTAAGAGAGGAAAGCGAAGCATTGGAGATTGGTTTTTTGAAATTCTCAGATGGGTTTCGTGAGAGAGAGAGAGAGAGAGAGATCTTGCTAGGTTAACCGTGTGTTTAACCATAGTTAAATGTACTAGGTTAAGTTATTAAATTTTAATTGAGGTAGCACATCTACGACCCTTGATACATTTCATAAAGATCCTGTCAATTTCAAAGAGAAATGGAGAGGATCGACTGTTTGTTATCTCTACTGGTACTAAATCTGTACCTTAAATAGAAGGTTGTACATGTAGATGAACTTAACCCTCTATATTTATATGGAAAAACTTTTATTTGTTTTTACTTTGGATGAATAATTGTAAGCAGGTTGCTCACAGCGTGCAAGTTAGGAGCAATCTATGACTGAGCATGGAGCATGTTGCAAGCTGCATGTACAAATTCAAGTTGATTGTGAATTTTTATTTATATTTGTATACAATTAGATTTTATTTAAAAGAAAAATAATACAATGAAATATTTAAGGCGAAAACTGCATTTTCGTCCCTACATTTTCAGGCGATTCCCACTTTGATCCCTAGATTTTATTTTTACCGCTTTTAGTCCTTATTTTAAAAAACGTGTTCCGTTTTAGTCTCTACAATCATCTTTGTAACAAAAATATCTTATGTGGTAGATGAAATGACACTGTTGGCAAAAGAGTGCTTACATGGCTATTAAAATAATAATAAAAAATTTTAATTGACATTTAAAAAGCTCATGTCAGCATTTAAAATGAATTTAAAATCAAAACCATTTTCTTTTTAAATTTGTCAATTTTAAAAATAAAATAAAATATTTTAAAAAATATGAATAGATTTTCTTACAACTATCTCTAATCTCAGATTCTCATAAGATGCCTCTAATCTCAAACTTCCTCCCTCTCACCTCCAACATCGCTTCACCTCTAATCAAAACCATCTCAGATTCTTAGAGCATCAGCATCCTGAAATTCCAATTCTACTCTATTTTGCCGTTCCAAAAAGCCACTTTATCATTATACCATACCATTTTACAATACCTCCAACATACCAAACTTTTATTTTCCTATTCTACTCATTAAAATAATATATCCCAAAACTCAAATAAAAACAAAAACCCAAATCACCACCTGCTACCACCACCACGAACAACCATCAACCCATCACCAATCCCAAACCCATCAACCCATCAACAACCACAGCATCGATCAAAAAAACCCAGATCGCAACCCAGAACCCAGACCTCTTCCTTTAGCCATCGGTCACCAAAAAAAAAAAAAAAAAAAAAACGCATACACACACACACACAAAACCCAGATTGCAACCCAAAAGAATCGGATCGCAACCCACTTCGGCGGCGCTTTTTGACACCAGATTCTCTGCTTTAGCACCTACAAACTCACGTTCATCGCTTTCCTCCTATTCACTGCGTTCATCGTCACGCTATCCAACAACATCATCATGGAGAGATCGTCTTGTGCCTCTCCAAGCACCGGCAATCTGCACGGACTCAACAGCGACGACGGACCGAATCAACAACATTGGTTTTTGGACCTTGCATCGGAGACGGATCGAAGGTGTGATAGAGAAGAGGGAGAAAGAGAGGAAAGTGTGAGAGACAGAGAAAGATAGAGAGAGAGAGACGAGAGATGAGAGATGAGAGGGAAAAAAGTGGAATAAAATATTAATATTATTTTTGGCATAGTGCTACAGTGCCATCTTACATGTAAGATGGCACTGTAGCACTATGCCAAAAAAATTTACACTTTCCCACTTTTGGCATTCCGGCTGCTGAGTCCAATTGTTGCTCAATGCTTAAATTTTGTGGACATTTGGCATATCCATGTCCCATTGTGGATGCTCTTACACCTCAAACTTCCGTTTCTTGATCTAACTCTCTCTCTCTCTCTCTCAGTACCCCTTGGCCGAAGCTCCCACCATTCATCTCCTTTAATCGCTGCCGCCACCGCAGGTATCAAGTTGGTAAGATCCTCCTAGTCAATGGGTTCGGCAAGGTTCATAGGTGGTGGGATCGGTAAGGTTCATCGGTGTTGAGTTCGGCAAGGTGGTGGGTCAGTTTTTGGATCGTATGTGGTGTGTGGTATGGGTTTCCAGCAAATCTGAAGGCCCACGTTTTCCTTTCCTCCTCACTTTCTCATCTCACCCTCTCTATCTTGGGATTGAATTTAAAGAGGATCTGAAGCTGATCTTGGGTTTATTTTATTTGTTCTTATTTTTTACAAATTTGAAAAACTCATTTGTTGTATGTGCTGAGAAGGGATATTCTGGGTTTGTGAAAGGACTCTTTATTGTGTGTGTTGAGAAGGGATCTTCTGGGTTTGTGAAAGGGAGTTTTTTGGGTTTATGAATGAGAATTGGTTGGGTTTGTGAAAAGGGGATTTTTGGATTACCAATTAGGAGAAAAAAATGTTCAGATCTTGAGATTGACTTTGCCAAGAAAATGCTTAATTAAATTAGATTTTATTTAACTGTTATTGATCTGAGTTTTGATGTGTTTGGCTTTAAAGAAAGTACAAGAAAGACAGAGAAATTAAAAGAAACTAAGAATTAATTTGCTAAGAACATAAATATGAACAGTCATGTTCTTGGGGAAGAACACAAAAAACATATATGAATATGTTTTTCTGAAGAAAATAATGAAAGGAAAAGAAAATTTTATTTTAATTATTTTATTTGATTTGGTTTTAAAAATCACATGTTTAGAATTTTGTTTTAATTTTTTTTGACGTGGCTTTTTTTAATATTTAAAATGCTGATGTGGCATTATTTAAATGTTAATTAAAAATTATTATTATTATTTTAATGGCAATGTAAGCACTCTATATGTCAACAGTGCATTCCATTTGCGACATAGGATATTTCCGTTATAGAGATAACGGTAGGGATCAAAACAAAATGTGTTTTTTAAAATAAGGACTAAAAGTGGTAAAAAAAAAATCTAAGAACCAAAGTGGGAATCACCTAAAAATGTAGGGACAAAAATGTGGTTTTCGCCAATATTTAATACCTCTTAACTCTCACTTAGGATACTCCATCACAAAAACTTAACTTTATATATATATATATATATTAATAGGCAAATCTCAGAGAAAGTTAAATTGGAATTTGAAATTAGAGTCCAATTTTGCACCTTATGTCTAAATTTACATGGAGATCACACCATAATTATCTACTTAAGTTTGTGCCATGTGTTCACTTAAGTTTATTAATTTTTGTGCCAAGTGAGTTAATTAGTACAAAATACTAAGAATCTAATATTAATGAATTATAAAATTTAAAAAAAAAAAATCAATCATATATACTCAATAAAAATCACCACACAACAAAGATCATCATACATTCTATTTTATTAAAAATTAGAAAAAAATTTGATCATAAGTAGTATTAAATTTAGGTAAGAATTTTAATATGTGACTAATTATGTTTACTTTTTTAAATAATGATTTGACTAATTATTAATATTTTATGATAAAAATTGTGTTTAAATTTAAATATATTAATATGTATGCATGTGTTAAATGCTATTTTTTTTTTAAATAATTTGACTAATTATTTTTATTCTTCTAATAAAATTTGTATTTAATTTTAAATGATCCATGCATTTGCATGGGTTACATGCTAGTCTATATCTATATATATTTAAAAGCTGAAGCGTAGCATTTATTATTGTTGCACTCTTGTGGAGCCACCTCATCCGCCACGTCAATAACCATATAATTAATCTTTTTCATATTTATTTTTTTCATATATATATATATATATATATATATATTGTGGGGGGTTTGAGGACCGAGGAATCCTAGATAAGGATTAATTTGCCCAATCCAGGCCAAGGCAGGTAAGCAAACTCTGAGGACTTCGCCTACCCAAGGAGAGCAAGAGAATCAGAACAACTGATATCCCCTAGAAGCCTAAGGATAGGAGAAGAGATAGCAACTGGAACAAGGTTGGTGGGAGGAAGTTTCCTGAAGGAAACACCTCCCACCTCCGCATTCAATGCCCAGCACCAACCACATCAGCTGCATTAATGTGGAAATGACCCATGAACAGTAACTTCACAGCTAGCAACCCCTTCTACCACCTCTAGAAGGATCCTGATGGGACAAATATCCTAAGAAATGCCCTAGGACGTACAGGTGGAGGGTTGGGATGCAATGAAGGGACTATAAAAGGAAGGAAACCCCCTAGAAAAAAAGGGAGGAACATTTTCTAAGTAAAAAAAAACCGGTGAGGAGAGTTCAGAATTACCTTGTAAGGAATCAAAACTAAACTTATATACAAGACATTGACCCATCAGGTTTGCTTGAGGAGGATGTTATCCTCAATTGTTGTCCAATTGCGCTTATTTGCTACTTTGGATTTTTCGGTCTTAGACTTGGACTCATCCTTGTATTGCACATGAGTTAGTGACCCACCCTCTTAAAAATTCTATTGTTTAGGCTTGATTTGAGGGATAAGGTACCACTGTTCTAGGTGGGCTTAGGTTTTTATTTTCTGAGTCCCTACATATATATATATATATATATTTATATATTTGTTTTACAAACTCATTTTAAAGCAGTTTTAACTTTACATATTCATCTACATTAATTTTGATGTTATAACTAAATAATAAATCAATGGAAAATCAATACAAAAGTGTTGTCTATGTATATTCCTTTTGGGCGGCTTTTACTTTAAATACTATTTTTTCCCTTAATCTTCCTTTATTTTGCCTTTTCTTATTCTCACTCTCTCACTATAAATTTGTCACTCTCATTCTATTCATATTTTTAACATACAAAAAAAGTTATTTCTCTCTCTCTCTCTCAAATTTTTTTTTTCATTTTTTGGGGGTTATTTTATTTTATTTTTCTTGCATCTCTACCTTAGATTGATGAATATTTGTGTTTTTTAGAAATCTACTTTTGGTTGTTTAAAACTGAAAAATGAAATCAATGAGTAATATTTTTTTTAAATGAACTCTACTTCTCAATTTTTTGGGTTATTTTATTTTATTTTTCTTGCATCTCTACCTTAGATTGATGAATATTTGTGTTTTTTAGAACTCTACTTTTGGTTGTTTATAATTGGAAAATGAAATCAATGAGTAATATTTTTTTTAATAAAAAAATTGTCTATACAAAGGTATTTATAGGTCTTGCTTAATCATTAATGGTAGAAAAGATACAACCTAATAACTGTCTACAGGAGGGTCTCCTACTAGAGGTTTGTAACCCTCATTTTCTTATTATTGACTAATTCATATGTGTTCCTTGATGTAAGTATTTTTTTTTTATCATTTTATTTACTAAACTATATACTTTTAATGAATAGTGTTTGTTGTTGATCTGATTTGGGAGAAACCTGATATTAACAAGAACCAACTAAACTTTTTACAAAAGCTTTCCTTTTTCTTTTCATTTTTGTTTCTTTACTTCTTAATATAACTTTTCACTTGATATTTAGAGCATCCACACCGTACTCAAAGTTTAACATAATCCACTAGTCATTCAATATCCACACTTTCACATAATACATTTCTTAAGACTTTAAGGTACACAACTTTCATTAGATCCTAAAATACACAATACTACAAAGCTAAACATCAAATTGCTAATTTCGGATCTATACATATAAAACTAAAACAAGCTCCTTTCAAAACTCGACTAAGGCTCCTTTTGCTTCAAAATAAAACTTTTTGACTGAAAGAGTGGAAGAGGTGAGCTAAACAGCTCAATAAGGGTAAGATACATAAGAATTTAATAAGAATGTATGTAAATCAAATCAAATCATTTTATGATTATTAGATAGGAGAACATCTTTTCATGCACAGTATTTTATACTGTTCATAATAATAACTTATATGTTTTTCATAGGAAAATAATTGTTCTCCTTTATCTTATCAGAATAATATTACAAAACCTTTTCAGACTAAATTTCTTTCTTTTCTTACAAAGTCACCAATATAAATATTGATTGTTTAAAATCATATACATACATAAATACATACATACACACATACATATATATATATATACATACATATATTTTCATTACAAAATAATCTTTTTGACTTAAATCAAATAATTGGTAACTTTGTCTTAATTTAGAAACATCTTAAAGAATAAAAAAACTTTTCTTCATAAACTTCTTCTCATAAAATATTATTACTTTTATAGTCACATTTTAATATTAACATAAACTTGTACTTTCGTCAGAAATTTGTACTTTCATCAGAAACTTTATCTTTAAAGAACAGCAGAAACTTCAGAAATGTTTATCTTTAACGAATAGCTTTTCTTTTCATCAGAAACTTCTTTTTATAAGAGCTTTCAGCTTCTCATAATGCATTTAAACAAAATCATTCTCTCATGATCAATAAAATAATATAGTTGTTCATAACATATTGGTTAGTCCATATCTGATAAGTTTGTATTGTAATGACAAAGCCCCTACAATTTTCTTCTACTGTATGTACATACTTTGATCGAGTGCGAACACATCGCCATCCTCAGTACATACTTTGATTGAGCATGGACGCATCGCCATCCTCAATACATACTTTGATCGAGTTCAGATTATCAGAGGACATAACCTGAAAACATTTCTTACTTATATATCATACTAAAATTCATAATTTGTATAACATTTCATAATAATAGCATTTTCATTCTCTTCTTTAAGCATCGTGTTTGTAGAATTAGTAATAGCATCAATATGCTCAAATCATATACATAAGTTTTCGAAAGCTCACGAACATATCTTTGTCTAAAACATGATTATATGCTATATCTCTAATCAAAAACCTTTTAATGCATAATACACTTTAAAATAACCTTATGACTTACCAAATACCCAAATAACTTATCCCTTACTTGAAAGTAGATGAATCGAGAGCCTAAAGTCGAAGGAGCTTAGACTTGGGTACTGGTAACACCTAAATCAAATATCAAAACTTATTAATATCAATTACTCATTATCATAAACTAACACATTCATCTCAAAGTCTATCTCTCATAATCAACGAAATCCTAATCCCATCTCAATGAGGTTCCCTAAACACAAGATACATTTATCAAACAACAAGATACATTTATCAAACAACATGATGTACTAAATCATAGAGAAACCATTATTTTAATGTTCATATTCAGATCATGTCAAACAGCTTTAAAATAAATTCAGAATGTGTTTGAGATTGGAAGCAATGGTGCATGCATAAACTTACACAAGGCAACATACAAAATGAACAAAATAGCTTCATAAAAATAACAGTTGAATGGTTTAGAACCCCTCCTTTACAGTACTAAACCTTGAACCAAGTTATACATAATTTATCTATGATCCAAACATACCAAATGATGAATATATTAATTTATAACTCAAAACATTCACCTTAACTTTAGAATTAAATCTTCAAAGTTAGGTATGTCACTTACTGTTCACTGTTTATTCCAGCAACATATATTCCACTTATAAAATACAATGGGTTATCAATTCACATCCAATTTTCATGTTAATTTACAGAGCCACTCCTATGGATGTCTAGTAGATTCCATATCATTTTTAGAACTAAATCATAAATCCATGATTTACTAAAAATCATACAAGATAGCATACTCAAATATGTCGTAACAGAATTTCAATTAACTTAGAAATTAAACCATTATTTTTGTATTGATCCAATGGCTGTGAGACCACTTCCATTAGAACCATATGTGTCTTAGCATTCATAAAAACTACTCCTAGCATATTCACTGTATACAAATTAATACATAATTTATCATGCGTAAACACAAAATCTGTCACAGTGATAACTTTGCAACATTTTCTTGTAAATTTACAAACAATTATCAAACGATGGTATTTTCATATGAAATTTAATACACACATATTAGACATATTATATAATAATCTCCAACAAACCTTTTACCCATAGCTATCCTAGAAAATACAAGATTTATAATGACCAAATAAGTTAACTAATGAGTGCAACTCTCATCAGGTTCATGAAGTGTCTATTAACTGACTCTCAACCAGATTCAATTACTGAATCAACTACACATTCAGCACCTCAATTAGCAATACAATAAAGTTTATCTAACTATTTTACTCATTTTGACACTGACCCATAACAACAGATTTTATCTTTGCCTATCATCTAGGAGCACATGCAAGCATAAACATGACTTACTTCATATTTAGGCAATCAACAAGCTCTAAATTCCAACACACCTATATACAAATTCATATAACCATCACTTAAGTTTAAAATGGACAATAGACTAAAAGAATTACATTTTCCCCTTACCCTCGACACGGATTATTAGAGTGATAAAGCTAGAATCACTCTAGCTTCAAGTTGGAAACAAGAGCTTGAGAAGAATTAAAAGAAACTTCTTGTTGCTGTTGGACCCGTACGTGTGAGAGGGAGAGGAGAGTTGAGAGTTTTTCTTTCTTTTGGTGTTGGACCTGTGGGTATGAGAGGGAGAGAGTTCTTGATTGTTCTAGTTGCTTTGAGAAAGTCAAAGAAGAGACGAGGTGCTACCGATAAGAACAAAGAAAGAAAAAAACAAATGAGCAAAGAAAGAAGAACCAAGGAAGTTTCTGGTGCGGCAAAGAAGTCAAGGAAAATAACTTGGGTGGGGCATGTATATGCTAAGGAAAAGTGAGCTGATGACTTACTTTTAAACTTTTTAAAATTTACTTTCCACCCCCCTTATAAGCTTATATTCTATAAGGCCCAAACTATAAAATAACTTTGCATATAAACCCTTACCTTAGACACTTAATTAAACACCAACAACTATGTATTTAATAACTTAAACCACTTAATAATGTTTTGTACATACTTAATATATATTTATAATACAATTAGTCATTCAATTATATATAATCTTTACAATTATTATTCAAAGGCATTATAAAGTAATATGTTTATTAAATACTCTTCTGTTAATTATAGAAAGAAAGTGGTTTAAAATAATAATTAACCACTCAAACACATAGTTTAACTATAAAGTTGAGTCGGAGTGTTATAAGAACAGTTAGTGTAGTTGAAAACAATGGTCTTTATGCAATTTCCTTTCATTGTTTGTAAATATTTTGTTTAACAAATTAATTAGTAGCAAATTGTTATGTTTTTGTTATATGATGTTCTTAGATGGTTGAGTAATTGTTTTAAGCATTTACAAATATTTTATATTATTCTTTATCTTCCTTACTTTATTAGTGTATTCTTTAAGATTTTTAAGAAAAAAAATTCAAATTTGTGGTTAAAATGATTTATTTATCTATTTATTTTTTACATGTTAGATTAGACTATGACAACATTAAATCAATACTTCTCCTTTTTCCCAAAAAAAAAAAAAAAATCTCTACTTTTTTCCCCTTTGAAATTGTACTCTTGGTCTTTTTTAAAAGGAAAAAGAGTTACAATCTTTTATTTTTCCCTTTCTTTATTTTTTTTTTATTTTGAATTTTACTTTTTTTGAGTTTTATTAATTTTTTTTAGATATATTACTCAGTGTTTTTGATTTTATGGTAAAAAAAAAAAATGGGTTTGAGAACTTTGTTAATTTAAAACTAAAAGAATAATTTCCAAATTTTATATACTTTTTGATGATACACAAAATATTATAAATAACTTTTATAAAAAAAAAAATTAATTTTTTCACTAACTTACCTTTTGAACTTTAGAGAAAATTTGTATTATTTAATTTTGGTACAACATAAATTATATATATTACATTTGTGATTGTCTCTATAGTAAATGAAAATATGATTATAAATTACATTACTATTTATCAAATTATTCTAAATTGAAAAAAAAAAATTTAATGAGACCACTTTAAAATATTATCACACGCAACGTGCGGGATCCGTGACTAGTTTATAATAATAATGCATCCAATTTCACTGAGGTAATTTTCCAACTAGCATGCATTTGGGAGAGAATATCGTTAGTTAGTATGCATTAGAAACAATTCAGTTAAATAGCATCTCGAGTCTCTTAGACGAGTTCACTGTAGCAACTCAAGCCTAAAAGACTCGATTTCTATGTGCTGGCATAACTAAGGTGTAGTCTGAAATCCACGTGAAACTCGAGTTTTAGATACTCGAGTTCCGTTTCTCTTCAATCCGTTTTTTCCTTCTCTATTTTCCCCTTCACCCTATTCCCCAACGATTTCTCTAACTCTCAAAACCCCAAACCCACTTCCGAAGACAACAAACCCCGAAAAAAAAAAAAAAAAAAAAAAAAAAAAAAAAAAAAAAAAAAAAAAAAAAAAAAAACCAAAACAAAACCAAGCAATAATACCAGATAGGAACATCAAACCCAAGCTCTTCGATGCTGAGATCAACAAACCCAAGCCGCCCCGGTGCCAAGATCAACAAACCCAAGTTGCTCAAGTGCCGAGATCAACAAATCCAAGCGTAGGGAGCTGCTCCGGTGCCGAGGTTGTGATTTTTGGGTTTGGGTTTTTGATCCGGTGCCAAGATATTATGAATTTGTGGGTCTGGGTTGTTGCTTTGGTGCTGAGATTTGATGAATCTGTGGGTGAGGTATAAGGAGAAAAGGAAGAACAGGGAGAATGAAGGAAGGAAGGAGAAAATGAAGAAAGGGAAATCGAGTGTCTAAAACTCGAGTTCTAGGTAGTTCTACATGGAAAATTGTTCAATGAAAAAATCCCGAACTCGAGAATTAAAAGCTCGAGTTCTACATTGATCTCGAGTTTTAAACACTCAAGATGCTAGTTACCCAGATTGTTTTGAAACGTGACAACTAACGAAATTCTTTAATATTTAAGGTTAATAGGAAAAAAAAAATTCCAACTTCACCCATTTTCATTTTCCAAACATTGGACAAAATATGGAACGTGGCATTAGTAGAGCTTTTCATCTTATATGGATGGACTACTGAACAAATACAAGAATATGCATAAAAAATTGTTTGACCAAAAAAAGAAAAAAGAAAAGAAAATAGAAGTGCATAATATGTTGATTTCAGTGTAATTCCCAAACAAAAATATATATAAATACATAGGAAAAATGCTATTTACACCATCTATAACACCAACATCTCTTCCCCTTGCCCATCTCTCTTATGGCTTTTTGGTTCTTTGTGTTGATTTTTTCCTTCTATTCCAAGTCTTCTGCAGAGGTGATAACAGCCCTCCCTGGACAGCCAACCAATGTTTCTTTCAAACAGTTTTCTGGTTACATTACTACAGATTCTCAGCATGGCCGAGCTCTATTCTATTACTTTGTTGAAGCAAAATCAGCGAGCCCACTTTCAAGACCCTTGACCTTGTGGCTCAATGGAGGTTGATATCTGAGTTATTTAATCATCTTTCTTGCTATATGGTCACTGATACTATATATCAATAAGTCTACTTATACAATAAATTTTGCAATTATTTTCACAAATTTTGAGGTGAGGTTTTGTGATTATTGTACAATAAAAGTGGTGTCACTTACAAGCCCATGTGAAAGTATTGCTTAACCAATCACAACTTACCATTTCAGCAAGTCGTGCAAAAAGCTGTGAAATTTTTGTATATCTGGCATTGCTCATATGTTATGACTCTTTGTTGTTTTATGCTTGATTCTAGGCCCGGGATGTTCTTCCGTTGGTTTTGGTGCATTTATGGAACATGGTCCTTTCCGACCTTGGGATAATGGACTTCTTGTCAAGAATGGATATTCATGGAACTTGGGTAAATGTGTTTATACCAGTTCATTATCTAGCAAGTTTTATTTATTTATTTATTATTGTTATTATTAATTTTTTTTTTATGAAAAAATGTTTGCCATGCTATGCTGAGTTCATAATGAAATATTTGGATAGAATCAAACATGTTATATGTTGAGTCACCTATTGGGGTTGGATTTTCCTACTCAAACACAAGCTCGGATTACTTAAGGTGGAATGATACTCAGACGGGTATATATGAATTTTATTATTGGTAGTTTTACTTCTGTGTTCTGCACTTGTTAATATTTCTCAAACTTTTCAATACATAATCATTTATTTTTTGGTTAACAGCCAAAGATAATTTGAGATTTTTAGAAAACTGGCTGGAAGAATTCCCAAACTACAGAGACTCCGATTTGTTTTTAACTGGTGAAAGCTATGCAGGTAATTATGATTTGATTTTGCTATCCTTCAAATTTCATGATTATGATTATTGAAAATTGTTAGAGTAGTGGTTGAATAATTAAATTGACCTATTCCTAAGAGCTTAAACTTTTGAGAAAATTGACAATTTTTCATGATATCAAAGCAAGTAATCCTGAGTTTGAGGTCAGGATTAAAATTCTACGTGTAAGGTCAACACTTGTTAAAAAGCTCCAAGATTTTTAGGATTTGGGATTTCTTTTGCTAATTGGTTTTAAGAAGAAGAAAGTAGATGAAACTTTATAGGTAAAAGCTCTAAGCTTAAGATTTTGTGCACCTAAACAATCATTAAAACTTCTAGATATGATCATTAAATTCAGCTATCTCAATATGGACATCTTTGGTTACAGGCCACTACATCCCACAGCTTGCAGCCTTGTTGATGGAGTACAACAAGAATCCTAACATCAAACCGATCAAGCTGAGAGCCATTGCTGTAATGACCAATATTAGTGAGAGCTAAAAAGTTACTTTCTGGATTACAATGTTGTTAATAATAACAATAAGTTTACTCTTATTGTTGTTTGTAGCTTGGAAATCCACTTTTGGACCTAGACATTAGCGTGCAGGCTGGCGACTACTTGTGGTCACATGGAGCAATATCTGATAAAACACTAATGTTGAAGAAGACTGTCTGCAATGACTCAAAATATCTTCGTGAATATGTCCACGGGAAATTGTCTCAAGGATGCAAAGATGTGTTTAATAGAGCTTCAGATGAAATTAGCGCAGATGTTGCTTATGATGGCCTCCTCTTGCCAAATTGCTTGTCATCAAGCTCAGCTGAGCAATTTAGGCCCAAGGGGAAGCATGGGAAGATTCATGCAATGGTATACACAATGCTTTATGATGTTTAATAACATTGAGATTGAATTGTGCATTACAAGCACATGGTTGGATTGGCTTATTCACTGAAAGTAGGTAAAAGTACAAATGTACCAAGAAAAATGAGGCTATAAAAAGATGTAGTATAAACAAATAAACTAAATAGGCTCTAGATAAAAGCTAAACCAAGCACATATATAATGAGGAGTCTTTGTGGCCCTGGACAGGTTGCTAGCAGGGGAACCAGAGGGGATCCATGCCTTGTTGGAAGGGTATTGAGTTATCTAAACCACCCTCAAGTTCAGAAGGCAATGCATGCCAACACAACTCACCTGCCCTTCAGTTGGAATTTTTGTTTAGGGTCTATTTCTTTCTCTTTCAGTGTGTGTGTGGAGTTAAAAGAAATTCTCTAGTGGTTTACTTTGTAGTTTACTTACAAGTTGATTTATTGACTAGGTAATCAAAACATGTAAAAATTGCAGGCCTCTTGAATATCAAGAAGATAACTTGGACATGAACCTCATACCCCTCATCTCAGACCTTATAAGGGCTGGCATTCCTATCATGCTTTACAGGTTCTAAAACATCACAATTAACTTCCAAGTCTTGATTTTTCTCTTTACATTTTATTGACATCCAAAACTACAAAATTGGAAGTTGAACACTTGAGCAGTTTTCCAGTTCTCCTTGACATTTTCTTGAAAAGTTTATGAGTACATTTACATCAAACAGTGGTGACCAAGATTCAAAAATTCCTCTCACTCAAACAAGAATAATTGCTAACAAGCTGGCGAAGGATTTGAAGCTATTTCCTTTTGCAAAATATGGTACTTGGTATGACAAGAAACAGGTATGTATATAATTCTGTGATTCTCTCAGCACTTCTTTTATTTTAAAAGGTTGGACAAACACAATGGCACTAGCTTTCTTATCTTAAAAAGCTTCAAATATAGTGAAGGTAGATTTATGTTAACAATTTTTAACTAACATAATTAGATTATACGTAGGTGTGTGCTTGAATTGGGTTAGGGGTATTTTCAACCCAACCTAGCTTCTTCAGATTGAGAAATTCTCAATCCAACCTATTGCAGCTCAAAAATTCAACCCAACCCAACTTGTGTTGGGTTGATTAATTGGGTTAAAATCATTTGTTAGGCTTATTAAAATATTGAAATTTCATTCAACTGTTGAAACCTACTACAATTTGTAATATTGAACTAGATATTCCGACTTTGTTAAGTAAGCCTCAAAATACTCAAACACATCAAACTAACAGATTTAAACTAAGTCACAAAATTGAGGCCTTTGGTGAAGAAAACACTGTTTGGCAGGGCCATAAAGAATGAAGTAATTGCTCATTCAGTGACAGAAATTTAATGAAATGTGAAATGTAATTGCAGGTGGGTGGATGGTCTCAATCATTTGGTGGCTTAAAAGGTCGGAAGAATGTGACATTTCTCACATATGCAACGGTTAGGGGTGCAGTCCATGAAGTTCCATTCACATCTCCTTCACAGGCCCTTACATTGTTTCGTTCCTTTCTAAGTGGAACTCCTCTTCCTAGGTCCAGTGCTTGATTAATGGGTCAAAAGTGCTGTAGCCCATTTCTCAAATAAATGTTCTTAGAAAATCTATATTATATAGTACAATCTCAAATGGTCATATCCTTTACTAGTTTTAGCTTTTCTCATATAATAACTTTGTGACTCAGAACCTGACTCAGAACCTTACTAAACATGTGAGACATGTTTGCAGTTTATCTATATAGATGGAAGATGTTCTTCCACACTTTTAGCTAATTATTGTTGGGTTTTTTCAATGAAATATTTAGGTTTCTTCTCAAAAACAAAAAGAAAAGAAAAAAAAAAAACATTAAGTCTTATAGTAGTCATTTTTGTTTTACTCTGAATGTTTTATTGCAATTTGATGTTTCCTATAGGCTATATAGCCCAATTTAGAGTTAGACCAAATAAAGAAATTTAGTAATACCTTGGCTTCTTGCAATTCCCTTTTGAACTCAAGATCAATTATTGAAAAATGAAAATGAAAAAGAAAAATGTTGATTTCTTTCAAGCGTGTTTGGATGAAATTATTCCTCAAGCCCTTTTAAGCGTTAGTTTATTTGATCCGTTAAGGTCTATACCAAATCACAAAATAGATAAATTGGTTACTTTATTTATTTTGTTAGGACATAATTATCTTAAATTAAGTTCACTAGTTGGCACATTTTAGTGTTTTCAATAGAGACACCCAAGATTCAAATCACCCTCTCCCCCAATTATTGAGTTATTTTTAATAAAAAAAAAAGAATTGGCCTTAAGTGGACCAAAGGAGAGTAATAATAATAATCTTATTTATACATCTTAAATTTGAATGATTAATTATATTCCAATTAACTTAATTAGTTAAAGTCATTTTACTTGAATAATTAAAGTACCTATCAAGTCAAAACTACTCATATTTTCAATCATTAGTTTGGAAGTTGGTAGGCCAATAGCACTTTGGAAATTGCTCATCGTAACTCAAAAAACTTCAAATATAGTGAATGTAGAAATTAGAATTTGATCTTAACTTTATTTATTTATTTAATATAATAAGATTATATGAGTGTGCTTGAATTAGGTTAAGTTGGGCTTGGGGTGTTTTCAACCCAACCTAACTTTTTCAAATTGAGAAATTCCCAATCCAACCTATTGTAGCTCAAATCAACCCCTAGATTGGGCTGTTCCTTATGTTGAAATTTTTCGTTAGGCTTAATAAAAATATTGGATTTTTATAATTCAAATTTTGAAATGTAATATTCACTAAATGATTACAATTTATACAATTACACCCAATATTCCAACTTCTTTAAAACTAAACCTTAAAATACCCAAATACATCAAACTAACATATTTAAATGAAATCTTAATTACAAATATACATATTTCAAAATATTCATAGCATGAGTTGGATTGGGTTACTTGGGTTAAAAAATTTGCCAACTCGAGTCCAACCCAAACTATAAATATACAGTATATATTAATTAAGACCCAACCAAACCCGTCAATTCATGAAAAACTAACCCAAGGCTTAGGCTGGGTTCATAAGGTTTTGTGGGTTGAATGAATATAAAAGATGGTAAGAATGTGAGATATCTCACATAAGCAGCTATTAGGGTTGCCAGCCCATGAGAATTCACATCTCCTTCAAAGGCCCTTACACTATTTCGTTCCTTTCCAAGTGGAACCCCTCTTCCTAGGCCCAATGAATGATTAATGGGTCAAAAATGCTGAAGCCCACTGCTCAAATGATCTTTTTTTTTTTTTTTTTTTGAATAAATGATCAGGTTCTTTGAAAATCTACATTGTCTCCCCCAAACCCCCCAAAATAAAAGACACTATCTAAATGAAGTCATATAATAATTTATATTTAAATGTGCATGTTTTATTGCAAATTGATGTTTCATAGCCCTCCCCCCTTTTTGTTTTGTTTTTATAAATATGATTTAAATTTATGAATTTACTTTGTTATTAGGTCAAGGAACCAATTAATTTGGTGTAAGCAGTATTCAAATCCAAACCCCTTATTTGAGAATAAAATACTTTATTAATCGACCTAGCTGAAACTTAAACGTTTATAGCCTAATTATGACTCAATTCTGCTTGTAGTCTTGTGGACTTGCATTAGGACTTCAAGCAAATTTGTAATGAAAGCTGGGTAGGCTTTCACTGTTGCCTTTACACAAGCTATTTGATGGTGATTTCTTAAAAAAAAAAAAAAAAAAAAAAAAAAAAAATTATTTATGAATAATACAATGGTTACACATGAGGAGGGAAATTTAAACTCTAATTCTCCTTATAAAAGAGATTAAATGATTATGATTGATAAAATTTAATAAAACCTCAAAGTTGAAGTAATTCAAGTAAATAAAGAAATTAGTGAATATTTAATACCTTGGCTTCTTTAAATTCCCTTTCAATTTATGCCGATTAAATATTGGAAATGGAAAATAAAAAAGTGCTGATTTTTTAGTGTGATAGGATGAGCATATTTAACAATACACACACACATACATATATATATATATATATATATATATATATATTAGAGTAAGAAGTAGTAGAGTCATCAAAGATACCTTAAAAAAGCCCGGCCTATCTTCATAAGAACAAGAAGAATTTTGATGAATCCATTGCACTACATAAAAAAATGACTGGAAATAGGTTGGATCACCTCCTTTTTAGGGAGAGCTAATACTTTGGGGAGGGGAGATTCGAAATCTAGATCTTTTAATAAAAGAGACCATTTTGTGCTACTTTGGTACAAGGCTCTTGACAACTTTTTTAATTGTTTTCTTGCCAGGATTATTTGATTCCCATTAAAGTCTATACACAATACTCACATAGATTAATGAAAAATTCTTAGGTACTCTCGGAATATGGAAAAATTGTGTTCCCTCTTTACACATTCATGGTGGACCCCACCGGGAATGTGAGATGAGGAAATATCATTATCTATACTTTGGAAGTACCTTAAAATTACTCTAGATTAAGTACTTAAATACTCTATTTATTTTGTTAGTACATAATTCTCAAATTGAGTGCATTTTATGAATAGATATGGCATCAATTGAACTAGGAAAGGGGTAGCACAAATAATTGTTGAGTGCACTGCTTTTCTCGTATGAACATCATTGACAACAATGATAATAAATGAAAAAACATTTAATCATTTTGTGCTTAGGAAAACAGTCATCTCCATTTGAAATTGAACTATTTCATGGTTTACATGAAATATTACAAAAAGGTATATCCAAGTCCAACACCGCGCGCGGATGAGTATGGAGAATGATTGACAACGGTGGTGGGAGAAGTAACTTCGATTTACTTATTAACTATATGGATCAATTGAAGCCATAGAAACCTGACTTTGATACCATATTAGGATATATATGAAACATGACTTTGATAACGTGTTAGAAAAGGTAAGACATAGTTATGATATATATGAGAAAATATGAGGAACAAATAAAGAAGGCATAAAGAGAAAGACATAAAATGTAGAGAATTAATGTAGTTTAACATTAAAGGTTATACTCATAGTAAAAAAGCCTTAATGAGTACTATATATTAAGCTCTATGTATTATATTATAATGAACCCAGTAAACAAAATCCAGGGATGTACTCAATTTCAAACACATTGAAGTGGTCAGCTGTGAATAATTGACATTTTCTACTCACTACTTTTAATATGGATTCACAATTTTTTGTCCATCACTCACAATCGACCACTTCAATATATTGTAAAATTAGATTGTGTCCATATTATTGTTGAAATATTGACAGTATATGAAGTGATTGACTGTGTGAATGATAGACACTGCTTTCTGTCCACCATTTGTTACATAATAAATCATTTTAGCATGATGTAAAATCACATGTAAAACTTTGTGTGTGTTCATAGTATTAATTTTTGAAATACTGACCGACTATGCAACTAGGCCACTGGTCATTTTAATCTAAAGAAAGAGATATTTACAACTTATTATCCATGTCTCCAGCCTCCACTAAAGTTTACCAGAATAAATAATGGCTGGGATTTTAAATATAAACCTTACGTGAGCCAAGACTCTTATTTTACCAAGTAAATGGCTGATACCATGAACTATTCACTTAGGTCTATTTCCTAGCAGCCCTTCTCTTTCTTTTTTATTTTTCAAACCCCATTTTTTAAAAAAATTATAAATAAAGCAAGTTTCAATTGTGTCCAACTGCTCAGATAATGAAACAAGGATATACAACCCATGTCTAATATTCAAATACCATTTTCAATGGCTAATCCAATCTATTGACCTTAACTCAATAAAATAACCACAATTTGGCTTTGAAGGTCTCCTGTTGCAACTAACAAGAGTTAAAAAAAAAAAAAAAGTCTTCATAATGGTATGCAATTGGACCACCATTAGTCCCATAACTCTCTCTCTCTCTCTCTCTCCAAATATTATAATGCTAATCATTTAATTAAGAGTTTAATGATGCAAGTGCCAGAAGTAAGTTCAAGCTCTTGGAACATGGGAGTCATACATAGACTAAAACTATAAAAAGATCTATAATTTTTTTTTTTTTAAATTAATGGAAAGTGGTGCAAAGACACACCTCTTCATCTCTGTCTTCTAGTCTTCTCTCAGAGGTGAAGACTGTTATTCTATGTATTACCATTGACCATTACAACTTGAAGACTGGAGAAAGACCACTTTGTTAAGAAAAAAATAATAATAACCCCAGGGAAGTAAGTAAAAAACAAAATAATCACTTCATATTTATATATAAGACCCCTAAACTACAATATACCTAAAAATTCCCAAGAGGTGACTCGATTAAATTTTTAACTTAGGTTAAAGTTTTTGGGGTTAACAACTCCTTAATCCTTACCATGGATCAAAGTCCATGACATCATAAATTTGTACGCATTGACTTCAATTACCAACAAAGGCCACCATGTTTTCAATAATTTAATAATTTTGCAACCAATATTTATATAGGTCGGTAGGAACAGGATCTATAATATTTTATCTCATGTAGGGTAATATAGCTCTTAAGTAACTAAATAGACACCCCCATATAATATAAACACTTTCAGAGTCGTATCTAATATATTTAATTAAATTATTTTAAGATATGTTTATATATATATATATATATATATATGTCGTTATTAAGAACCACATTGACACCATGAAGAAATTTTATAATCCAGCAGTTATCTCAAAGTTTAAATTGATTTTATATATATATATATATATATATAATTAAATTAACCTAAGTTTCAAAATGGATGAGATTTGTTGAGCGCATCGAAACCAATAATTAGTAGTCGTGGTACTCAGATCCCGATATACATTGGGGTCAAAGATGAGGAGTCTTGAACCTAGAAATATTGACTCAAAAAAAAAAAAAAAATTATAAATATTGTAGGGATAAGGCCTAAAGTTGTATATTGGGCCTTGGACTTTGGTTGAGAGCGTTGATTGGTCCAAGAATGAATAGACAATAATGAAGGTGTTAAGTCCAGAGTCCCATAAGTAACATGCAAGTGGAAGAGTTAGAAAATGTGGTCGAGGAGGATTGTCTCCTCGGATAAACGAAGCATAGATCAAATGTATACTCTATCACTTAAAGTGACCTTCTAGGAAATTCCACTAAGAGAGACATGCATTATGAACGTACTGGAAGAATGGGAGTTAGGAAATATCTAAGGAAAAGCTGCTGCCACCGTATTCAATGTCCTGCAGCTAACTTCTGACCGCATTTATGTGGAGAAAAACCCTTGAACAGTGCTGCCTTAACTACCACAACTCACAGAAGGCCTGAGAGGGTGTCTGATGGGACAAGCACTTAAGTAGTAGTTTAAATGATCGATAAGTGTAGGATCAAGATTATCCAAAGGGAATTATATAATATAAGAAATCCTCCATGGATGAGGGAAAGAAATCTAAAAAGAAACACTGTAACAGTCAGGAAATAATTGTTTGATCATACTTAAGATAAATATACAAGAACTGATGTCCTCGGACCTGTCCGAGGACAACTTTCTTCAGTTGAAATCCATCTACCTTTTTGTTCTAGTAATTTGAATCCATTTTGTTTGCCATCTAACTCATTTTAGCTCAGTTTTTCCAATTCACTCTCTATAAATTTATTGTTTTGGGTTTTTTGGGTTTGAGCCTATTCATTTTTTGGGCTTGGGATTCAAACTCGGTCCCTACAAATATTATCTTATTATTATATCATCTTCAGCAAAAAAAGACAAAAGAAAAAAAAATCTAATTATTTTATCACTATATATATGCCATGTAACTCAATACATTATTATTTTTTAATTATTCTAATCTACTATGAATTTTAGTTTCGATACAAATTTGGTTTCATAACATGTGCTTATGTCACGTAATTTTGGGGGGTTTTTTTTAACTATCTATTTTGTTGTTCAATTTTGACAATATTAGGGAAAATTTTTATTTATTTACATTTTGTATATGCGTATGTCATGTAATTCAGTGTGAGCATTATACGTTATAGAGTATGGTTTCTGCAGCATTTGGCTCATTATAAATGTATTAAATTGATTAATATCAACTTTCTAAGAAATTTAAAACGCTACTCTAATTACAACTCTATTGTTACTAAAAAGCTTTAACAAAAAAAAACTTTATTTACTTTAAAATATTATATTTATTTAACAAAATTTTTTGTTTTAATATATCTTCCATCATGTAATTTGTAGTCAAATGATCGAGTATTATATTACGTTATATTTCTGTATCATGTAACACATTATATAGGTTATTTATATTTTTATATTAAATGATTAAAAATTCACAATTTTCTAATAATTTAAGTTTTTGAAGCAAATGGTTATTTATAATAGTATAAGCTAGAGTGGGAGATCTTTGGTTAAAACCTTGTCTCCATCTTACCGAATAATTCTTAGATACTTTCGAAACATGAAGAATGATGTTTCTTCCTCTTACATTCATGGTATATATGGATTATTTATTAAATTCATGATGAGGTCCATGAATGTAAAAAGAAGAAATACTGTTTATCCGTGTTCCAAGTACCCAACAATTTTCTCATCTTACCTTCTATTTAAAAAATTCCCACAAATATAGTCTCATTTAATAAGGGCAATTAAGACTCACACGTGATGATAGGGTGTTAGATTAAATTTACCCATTTCTAATTTTTAAATTATTTTTAAGAATCAATACTTTATACTTTATCAATATTATTTTATTAATTATATTATGCATCACACAGCCTTACTTGTAGTAGATTGACGTTAACTGAAAATTGAACTTGCTAGTTGTTACAACTTTACATACAACTTTCAAGCTTAGAATGGGGATATTAGCGTAGTCATTAGACCTATCAATGATTTGGAGTCTCTTCTCACATAGGATAGGAAGATTGCAGTAATCAATATATGCTGAATTTAGTATATATATCTCGCTCTGATTGTTTCACTAGAAAACTTTTTGTAAAGATAGTTTTTCACATTTTCTAGTGCTTAGTAGCACAAAAAAACTGGTTAATGAAAAATTATCTTTGGTCAACGGAAAACTCTAATAAAAATAAGGTTTATTTTATATAGGTTGTTTTCAATTTTTTTTTTTGGAAAACAATCTCTCTCTCATGCGTTGCATCTCTTATAAATATTATCTTCATTTGTAATCATGGAAAACATATTTTTTTGCGCCTTCTCTCTCTCATGATAAGCTTTCTCATTTTTTCTCTCTTCCTTTTTTTTTTTCTCTTCTCACACCCTCACTGTCACTAACTTTAGTCTCTCCTCTTCCCATAGATCTCTCTCTCTCTCTCTCTTCTCTCTTTTTCCATATTTCTCTTCCCCTCTGTAACACAATTCTCTTATTAGATTTTTTTTTTTTCCTTTATTGATCGGTCAATAGCTCTGACTTGCAAAGGAGAATAAATTTGCAGTGGTAATTATATCATTCTTCTCTACCAAAACCCCAGTTCTTTGCTTTGAATTTCAAGCTTGATTTTCCTTTTTCTCTAAGAAATTTTCTGTTTGATGGATTCCAGGCAAAAGTTACTTCTTTTTCGTACATAAAGTGCAAAAAGATAAAAAATAAAAAAAGAAGAAGAAAGAATGAATGAAGTAAAAGAAGAAAATTTTAAACATAGTTCCTATATTTCTCTAAATTGCTTTTACATAGGACAATCTTTACTGTGGACTAATAATATTGTTATATAATGAAAGATAATTGTTTTGGGGAATTGCATTTATTGGCAGTTATTATTATTTTTTTGTTGGCAGATACTTTATGCAGATACTATGCAATGATGATATATTATGCAGATACATTATGTAAATATGTACGTTTTTAGACCCCTTAAAACACAATTGGATTAACCTAGTTAATTAGCCAAGTGATTACTTAGTCCAAATTTCAGATCTAGGTTAACACAATCATATAATTATATCAATGTAAAGTGCAAAATATAAAGAACACAAAGATATGATGATCCAGGAAACCACACCGGTAAAAACCTGGGGATGATTTAACCTAACTATCCTCAAGGTAAACTTGAATCCACTATAAAAGAATCAAAATTTTACAATAGCAACTTAGACCCCTAACATCCTATTGTTACCCACCAGTAGAAAACTTATTGACATGACCACGTGACAGCTCCGAGATTACGGACTCCTTCTTTCTTGGATTCTTCAACAAGTACAAGCACTCCTGCTTGTGTATTTTTAAGCTTTTATTGCAGCAACTTGTGAGAGTGCCTTTTTCGGGATACTCAGGTCCAAGGATCCCGGGCCTGAATGAAAATGAAAGGATTTGGTGGACTAGGCCTTGACTCACCGCAGCTAACAAGCTGTTTAAGAATCAAGTGAATGCAGAGAATACTCCTGACAATATATAGAAAAAATGACAAACAAGGATATCGAAGAGTGCCAAAAATTAACAATGTAAGTTCAGAAGGAAAGAAAAAAACAGGATTAGCAAGACGATAAAAAAAGTGCTGTGGGGATCCTGGGAATTATGAAACAGTATTTCATTAATACATTATCTGTTTGATTACAGAAAGCTCACTAGGACGTGATACAAGGTCCAATCAAGTTCAAAAATTGCAGTCTTGAATGGCTATTTCAGCCTTCAAAACTTGCAAAGTTTGATTCTCGTTGAATCCGAGTATGTGCAATAGTGGCTTTTACAGGATATCGGGAAGCAGTATTTGTTTTCCCTTAGTATTTTCTTTCTGCACAGATTTTTCTGATAGTTTTTCCTAGAGAATTTCTTCTTTCTTGTGTTTCTTTTTTTTTTTACTCGCTGCCTTCTTCACAACCCATCCCCTCCTTTTATAGTGGAGTTTTCTGAGCGTCCCGGGGAACTGTTGGTTCCCCTGTTTGTTCTTTTGCAAACAGAGCATGTTCTGTCCCCATCATCTCGGTAAGTCCCTTTTCCGTTTTCTCTCATTCTTTCCTTCTCTTGGTTCTGATTCCTTCGAAAGCTTCTGGTTGGCCATCCTCTTTGGGACGTGCTGAGGTATGCCCTTCTCGGCATCCCCATTTCTGGCGTCTTCCTCTTTTTCCTTTCTTTCCTTTTTGGGCGGAATCCTGTTCTGCCATTTTTGAAAGTCATTTGTTACCATTCTTCTTCCCTGTCCTGGTTCCCTGAGGTCCTTTTCTGTCTATGCCATTGAGAGGTCGCTCGCGTCTTTTGCTTTCTTGTTTTTTTTCTTCTTCTGTCTTCTTTCTATCGATCTGTCCCGGTCTTCCTTTTTATTTGTGCTTGAAGGGATCTGCGCTTATTGAGGATCCTTGCTTCTCTATACTTTGCCGTGGTCTCTTTTTTGGATGCTTCTTTCTTTTATGGGCTTCAGGATCCTCTGGGCCTTCCTTTTATTCCCCCATGGGTCATCCGTATCTATTGCTTTGGGCTTAACCTGAATTTTTCCTTTTGGGCTTGACTTGTTCTTCTGTTTTGGGCTTATTTTATTATGACATTTTTTTAGACCTCAACACAACTAAATGATCATTAAGCTCTGAATGAAATCTCCTTCTTGATTATCCTAAGCATGTGTGAAGGCAACCACCTCTCAAATCTCACAAGAGATTCACACACATAGCAAATAGAGCAACCTAAAAAACGTGGCTAGAGTTTCCCTTTTATACTTAGGATAAAACATAAAACCCTACACGTCATATGGGCTTAAGGCTGAGTTGGAAATTTTGCAGGAAAAAAAAACATTCTGCTCGACTTTCAATCGGTCGAATCTAATTCTCGATCGATTAAGCCAGACTGAATTGCACAATGAATTCTGCAGCAGCTTGATTCCAACTTTACATAAAACACATACTTTGAGCAAGTCTAAAACAAGACTAAAAACCTGTTTTGGTCATGGTTTGTCAACAATACAAATTAGAGTTCTAATACATTAGTTCCTAAGTACTTAGAATGTAACAAAATACATAATGTATTTATAAGGGAATGGAATGGGATGGAATGATCATAAGAGAATGGAATGGAATGGAATGTATTTAAGTAAAGGAAATGAATAGAATTAAGTAACCTTGATTAGATGTTTTAAAATAAAGGAGTGGAAATGAATGAAAATGATGAGAATAGGAATAAGTATTACAAGGAATACATTAAGTTGGAATGTAATAAATATTATTATTCATTAGTTTGGTGACCATTTAGGAATAGAATTCTGAATATGCATCCACAATTTAGTAGAGTATAAAAAGAATGTGTAATTAAATCATTTTTAAGTCAAATTCCCTAAAATACACTTATTTTAGGGTGTTCAAAATAGAGCTAATAATTAACAACAAGGAAAATTTATTTTCTTTCCTTTTGAAGATGTGTCAACTAATGGCTTTTTAGGAAATTTTTTAAAAAAGTTATTACATAAGGTGAAGGAATAGATATTCAATACTTTTGATAAGGAATAGTTATTTCTTATTTTGAAGAATAGCTATTCATAAGGAATAAGTATTCATTGTAATAAAAATATAACCAAACAACCAAATAGTTATGTCATAAGAATATCTATTACATTACAGTGTCTATTACAGTTTACCAAACATGCCCTAAGTAATCTTGTTTAGGAGTAACATAGAGGGAATATAATGAAATCATTTTATAATAATATTACTATTAGACTCTTATTTTAAAATAAATTGTTGAACATATAGGGGTATTTTAAGAGTTTTAGTAAAAAATTCATTAAATCTAATTTCATTCCATCCCATTCCTCCCAATTTCGGGGAGAATGAAAATTTGAGATTTTAAGGGAATAGAGAGGAATGGGTGTTCCCTCTTATCCATTCCATTCTTTCCCACTTAAACTTCTATTCTCTCCATTAAAACTCCCAAATAAGGGAAATAAAGAATATTCTAAAATTATTCTTTTCATTCATTTCTATTCCATTCCATTCTCTCCTCCCGAGCAAGGGCTAAGAGTAATATTGAAAACTTATGGTTGACTATAATAGATAATTAGTATACCAACATAAATAGTAGACAATTAAAAATTATTGTTATTTATACTTATTGAAAATGTATTCCCCCGTCAATTATATATATATATATATATATATACAAATGGTTGATATATGTGTGTGTGTGTGTACATATGTACGTACGTTATTGACGTCTATAAATATGAGAAAGATGAGTGGTAGAGATCATGAAAATTTGACTACTAATTAATTAATTTAATTTTGATTTTATCTATTATCAAAATTTTAGTATGAAAATCAAATTCATTCTTGGTTTTTTATTTATTTATAATGATTACATTAGTTAGTTTACATAATATACATGTTTTAAATTATACAAGAAATATTTTTAAAAAAAATTGCATACTAAACAACAAAAAACATTCTCAAGTTCATTTTCAAAATCATTATCAAATATTGGAAAATGAGACAGTTTTCTAGAAAATACTTTTTAGAAAATGAACAATTTTTCAGAAAACTTTAATGCTGAAACAAACAGAGCGATAAATTTCTATAACGTGCTTCTTTACTCATAAATGAATTACGAAATATCCATAGTGATTTTGAAAAGTTAAATCTTTATATAATAAGAATATTATTGTAACCTGAAAAGAAGATGAAATTAAGTTCATGATAGGGATCATAAGATCAAAGCAATTGACTCATTCTAGAATTGGTAAATATTTATTAGTTTACCTACTTTATTTTTTATATATAAAAAAATGACATCAGAAATAAACTATCATTGAAAAGGCTCTATGTGTAAATTACGCACATGCTTTAGTTGTGTGTTTAATGATTGCTGTTTATAACCCAGTCTATAACTACAAATGTTAGGTCTTTTTATAGTTGTACTCTGGTTGTGTAATATATTATAAACCCAATTTAAAACACTAATATTATTATTTTTTTGTGTGTCCTAATAAGTATTATTGTTTACTTAAAAAAAAAAAAAAAAACACGTGCTTTGTAATCAAATGCTAATCATTACGTAACACAAAGACCAATTTGTATCGAGTTTTGGGCGGCCAGTGCCGAAATTTTTAGATATTGACAAGTAACAGTAATACTGATATCGTAATGTAATAACAACCCATATATGTGAAGTTAAAAGAGCAATAGTGTGATCATATATAATATATTAAAATGAAAACTCAATTAAGAATTCAAATTAAATTTTAAGTATACTTCAATTTTGTTGTCAAGCATTTCTAAATTTTAAATGCACCTTAATTTCATACTAAGTATCCTTCCAATAATATTGTAATTTGTGTCAGTATTTACATGCAAATTCATGAGTCTAAAATTAGAAATTCAAATTATACTTCTATGAATCTATATACTACTATCAATGTGTACAATTTGCTACTTATTAGATAGAAATATTATATATATAATATTTATTTATCTAATTATGGTTGTATATATATATATATGCAAGGTTTACAAGTTATTGTTATTTAAACCTCACACTTAATCAAAATAATTTTATGTTTAACTTGATGATTAAATAACTTTATAAAAACAAGTGTGAAGTAAAGCAATACTGAATTTTATTTTTTGTTTAATATGGATTAAAATATTTCTTTCTTTTGGTTTTAACTTTTATCTCATCAAGTCAATAAGCTTCGTCTGAAGCTAGTTTAACTTAAACATCAGTATAAGTGCCTTTATACGAAATCTAAAATCTATTGTTTTCACTTTTCATCTATATATACTATACATAAAAGTACCAAATCCTTAATTTTTAATTGAATTACCAAATTAAATACCTTAATGATGTCAAAAAAGACGAATTTTTCGATAGATTAATACTATTATAACTTAATATATATATATATATATATATTTTTTTTTTTTTTAAATAATGAAGGAGACCATAGGTCCAGAGTGGGTTTCTCCTTTCATAGATCTATATATGTGTCTTCTCTTTTTGTCCAAAAGAAAACGCTCACCCCTAATATATGCGGTGAAGTAAATTTATTTTGTACTATTTACTACTTAAGGATCTATCAAGATCTTCTTAAAGTCAAGCTAGTTTTTTTTAGATAATAAATAGAAAATTATCATTAAAAAGTATTAAAAAAAAGAGACTCCATGTGCAAAGCACAAGCTCTATCAGTTGTCTTCAAGCTAAAAATAATAATAATGATGATGATGATGATGATGATGATGTAACATGAAATATGAAACCAAGCTATTGCTTTACGAAATTGTATATCTAAAAGAACGTAAAGAAGTTGAAAACATGTTCATACTTCTGACCCTTTTTACCCAATTGTTGGCGCTTGGCATTGCGAAAAGTCACTGGTTTTGGGCAAGGTTATCACAGTCATACTATGCTCTTACGTATAAACTATAAAGGCAAATTTTCACCATCACATCAACCAGTATTAATAAGTTGTTTATAAGCTTTTTAAAACATTTTTTTCCCTTTTGATTGGGGTGAAATCTACAAAATAACCTTCCAAGTTAAAGCATGCGAATATTTTGGACTAAATGAATTTTGCTTGTGTTTTGGTTAATTAGTTTAGTTTCCAATTTATTTAAATTATAATTTGATTATTAGGTATAACTTTTTTAAATCTTTATTTTTAAAAATTTTAGTAAAATTTTTTTTTTTATCCAATTTATTAGTTAAGTAGATTGTAACCTGTATTTACACACAAAAATATTTATCACTAATGCTGATAAGATAGTCTTATCTAAGTGAGTGAAGTTGTCATCTTAGCTCTTCTGCTGAGTATTATGAATGAGTCACTTGTATTAAAATTAAGAAAATTAAAACGAAAACTTGGCGCAAAATTAGACTACAATTAGAAGCTAATTTGGATTTGATTTAGATTATGATATGATAAAACCTCTTGTTGTCAAATAAAGAACCTAATTGATCAAAATCTCGCCCATACTAAAAAAAATTTGTTTGTATTTTGACTTAATAATAAAGAAAAATAATTGTTAGAGATATATTAGTGCTCGGGTAAGATCCATTTCAACTCGAGTAAGATCCATTCCTACACATTTACTTGATTATCATTGTTATACTGCCCTTACAACACTGCATGAGCCTCACACCTATCGTGAGGCTTCCACTGACCTTTTGTGGCAGATTGCAATGAAAGAGGAACTTGATGCATTATCTAAAAACCATACTTGAGATTTGGTGACTCTCCCCCCTAGGAAATCTGTGGTTAGTTGTAAGTGGATCTACAAGATTAAGACTCGCTCTGATGGGTTCATTGAGCGCTACAAAGCTCATCTTGTTGCAAAAGGTTTTACACAGGAGTATGGGATTGATTATGAAGAGACCTTTGCTCCGGTTGCTCGTATCTCATCTGTTCGAGCTCTCTTAGTTGTTGCTGTTGCCAGAAAATGGGACATTTTTCAGATGGATGTCAAAAATGCATTCCTTAATGGGGATTTAAGTGAAGAAATTTATATGCAACCTCCTCCTGGTCTCTCTGTTGAATCAAATAAGGTTTGTTACCTTCGGCGTGCTCTTTATGGCCTTAAACAAGCTCCACGAGCTTGGTTTGCCAAATTCAACACTACCATCTCTCGCTTAGGTTACATGGCCAGCCATTATGATTCTACTTTATTTCTTCATCGCATTGACAAAGGCACTATTTTACTTCTCCTGTATGTGGATGATATGATCATAATTGATGATGACCTTAGTGGCATTCAAGAACTCAAGGGTTTTCTCAGTCAGCAGTTTGAGATGAAAGATCTTGGACATCTCAACTACTTCTTGGGTCTTGAAATCACTCATTCTACAAATGGACTTTATATTACTCAAGCCAAGTATGCCTCTGAACTCTTGTCTCGAGCTGGACTTACTGATAGCAAGATTGTTGACACTCCAGTTGAGCTTAATGCGCATCTGACTTCGTCAGGGGGGAAACCGTTGTCTAATCCCTCTCTTTACAGACGCTTGGTTGGCAGCGTAGTTTATCTCACTGTCACTCATCTAGACATTTTCTATGCTGTTCACCAGGTGAGTCAGTATCTATCTACTCCACGATCGACTCACTATGCTACTGTTCTGCGCATTCTTCGATACCTAAAGGGCACTATCGTCCATGATCTTTTCTACTCTGCTCAGTCTTCTCTTATTCTCAGTGCATTTTCTGATGCTGATTGGGTAGGAGATCCCACTGATCGCAGGTCCACCACTAGTTATTGCTTTCTTCTTGGTTCTTCTCTGATTTCTTGGCGAAGTAAGAAACAAACTCATGTGGCCCGCTCCAGTACTGAAGCAAAATATCGTGCCCCTGCTGATACCACATTTGAGCTCCTTTGGCTACGATGGCTTCTCAAAAACTTAGGTGTATCCACATCCTCTGCTACTCCTCTTTATTGTGACAACCAGAGTGCCATTCATATTGCTCACAATGATGTCTTCCATGAACGAACTAAACACATCGAGATCGATTGTCATTTTATCCGTTATCATCTTGTCTATGGTGCTCTCAAGCTGATCTCAGTTTCTTCTAAAGATTAACTTGCAGATATCTTCACCAAGTCACATCCTAAGAGACGTCTTCGCACTTTGGTTGACAACCTCAAGTTGGTCTCACATCCATCTTGAGTTTGAGGGGGGCTGTTAACGTGTATTAGGGTATGTGGGCTTTAAACCCACCTTGTTTACTTGTATAGCACACTTTACTTGTACTGCACACTCTGCCTCCTATATAAAGGCACTAATATATCTCTAACAATAATCATTGAGTAAACATTATAAATTTCAAATCCTATTATATCTTTAACAAAACGAAAACAAAGAAGAAAAAAAAAAAAAAAAAAATCCAATACACGATGGAAAAAGTAAGCTCAATTGCCCAAGTCCCAACTACATGCACTTGTATCCAATCGATAATAGAAGAGAAAAGAGAGGTGCATGGTAATACCATATTATCAAACACTCATTCTTGGTGATAAAGAATCCTGAAATCAGGTTTAGGTTTTCTTGTTCTTGTTCTTTTTTTTTTTTTTTGGCTAAATACATGTGTTAGACATATTAAGACCTTAGTAATTCAAACCAATGGTAAGTCCATATACTTGTAAACAAGCATATTAACTTTAGGTTAGTCTATAATTAGACTAATGTTAGTTAAGTATTCTTTAGTATATAAATTATACATTGAGTTAATTGTAACACAAATGTTTAATATTAATATATAGTCGTCAAGAGTTTTCTTATCGTAATGTAAACCGTCTGACCAAACCATGTAAATTTTTGTATGTTTTTTTTTTTTTCTCTCATGCTTCCACTCATTGGTTAATCATCACATATAATTAGTCACATAATAACTTCAACAATATGAATGGATGGAGTGAGATATATATCTATCATATTGTTGTGGCATATATGGATATGATGATATAAACGCCTACAAGCAGGTCAATGGAAATAACATGACCCGGGCCCTTTACAAAGAAGGGTACAAACTGCTAAACTTTTTTTTTTTGGTTAATAACTGCTAAACTTGACCTGACAAGAATTGAGTTCTTTTTTTTTTTTTTTTTTTTTTTTGAGAAACAAGAATTGAGTTCTTAATGACTACATTTATATGTTTTTTTAAAAAAGAAAGTACTACATTAAATGGCATGATGTACATTATTACCGAGGAGCAGATATATCGTATGGTTTTTAATCATCACAAGATCTCACGAGATCTCAGTTTTGGACCTTTTGGCTATAAAAATCGAAAATGATATCTTAAAATATAAAAAAATAATATCTTAATTGAAACATTATAAAATTATAAGCTATATTTTGGTTAAAATATCAGTTTTCTTGAAAATATATTTCTAGTAAGTTTTTCTCTTAACAATCTAATAATAATTATAATTATTTTGCTGAATTCTTACCATGATTTCATTTACTTCCTTTTTTTTTTTTTTTTTTTGAGAGAGAGAATGATTTTTTTTTTTTTTTTGGAGTAACCAAATATACTTAGTTTACTTATAGTGAGACCTTTTTTACATTACTAAAAGATTTTTTTTTTTTTTTTTTACATATATACAAAGAAATTAATGATCTTAAATGAAGAGTTTTTTTAACTAGTCCCAAGTGCTTGAAAGGAGGCTAAGTCCATAGAAAATGAAGTGATATCAGAGGAATTTTTTTTTTTTTTTCTAATCTCAATGGTCACTCTTTTTTTGTTCTACTCTATAGTCACATAATGATTCTAAGAGTGAGAAAAAAAATACTTTGGATATTTAAAATTGGACTCAACCCTTAGTTCTTTTCACTGTGTTACTTTATAATCATTTTCATGATATTTACCCCAATAAAGTAAAAAAAGGAAGAACAGTTAACTTTTATTTGGACTTGGTTTGTAATATTTCAAATATGACTGTATGGCTATTTAAAGTCAAGTTTATAAATTTTTATTGCTCACTCTTATATTAATTTATTATATTAATTATTGTGGGGCCAGAGAATTCGTGGCCCAGGCCCACTCTACGTTAGGGTCCAAGGCCTAAGCCGAGGAGAGCTATTGCTGAGGACGCATAATGGAAGCCCAAAAAGGCACAAGGATATGGCCGAGGTCGATCTTATGCTCAGCACCTCACAAAACGCCTGAAGAAAAGAACAAACTCAGTACAGGGGCAGGGCAAGGGAGAAAGCTGCCAACATCGTAATACAAAATCCTGCATTTGACAGGCTCATACTCCAAACCATGCTATTTAACTTTTCCAACCACCCCCAACCACTCTAGGTATGGATTGACAGGACAGGTCTGCACCCCAGAAAGTAAAACTTACACGTGGACACTAAAAGGGGAAAGGAACACTAGTATAAAAGGGGAAGAAGGCGAAAAAGAAAAGGGGGGCTCCCCCCCCCCCCCAGGGAAGGAGGAAAAAATCCTGCAAAAGGAAGAGTGGGAAGGATACTGTGCTCCTCGGACGCAATCCGAGGACTTAAATCCTACAACCCATACCAATGGAATGCCTGGCCAGTCAAGCATTGCCCTCCCATGTAAAAGCTTCCATAAAAATCAAGACTAAACCACTGACCGGTGACCAAGGCTCTGCCTTTCAAGCCTACTCTCTACAAATTATATTGTAAGGGCCCTTTACATACGAGCCCAATATCTTTCTTGGGTTGTTAAAATAACCGTGTCCCTTCAATTATCAATATATATATGATATTATAGATGCATGAAAATCATTTTGGAATATTGATCTTCTCGAAAAATCTCCAATTTTCATGGTCGAGATCTTAAAAATATATATAAATAATTAAATATTAAACATTGGTTACTACTTACTACGGTATTTCTTGGACTGAGTCTCGATTTTACCAGATTATTCCATGATCATAAAAAATTCGTAGATATTAAAAACCTTGATAGACTAAAAAAACTATATGAAATTTCTAGAACTTGATTTTTTATTTTTATTTTTTTGTCTTTTCAAAAACACACTCCATATTGGTGAGTCATCTTTCCTAAAAAACCTTAATTATATTGCCCAAAAGTCGATTAATAAGGTAAATCAAATATATAATTACTTCAATAATTAAGCAAAGGTTACGCCATAGATAATGACACATGAGGCTAGCTACCTGCCACAAAGGCAACTAGGTTACGCATTAAGACTTTGACTGTTAGCCTTGTGAGTTGTGACATCGTCTATGCACAAGTTTCAACCATAGTACCACTACAATATACACAGATTTATTAAACAATGTATCATACTAAATTTAATAATATATATTACTATACATTAAATTGGTTCCCAAAAATCCAGCTCTCTTAACTCCTTAAAGCTCATTTGTGTCTTACCTGTGAAACGTTGAAACTTAATTCTTAGTAAATAGTTTATTGTTGTGATAATAAGAAAAAAAAGTAGGAGACTGGGAGCGTGGTTAAGGTGTTGACATTTTAGGTGTGACTGCGCATAGGGCATAGATAAGCACTGAGATTTGTATATTTTTTATTTTATTTTATTTTTTGTAAGGGCCGGTAAAGTACTTTAAAGATGGGGTGTATATAAAGTTCGAAAAGCCAAAGAGATCTACTTCACAAGCAATGGATTGCATGTCAAAAATGCCTAGCTCTTGTGGTGAAGCTAAAGAAGAAAAGAGCTTTGAATCTACTGGCAACCATGAGAATCAAGAGGCTGGACAGGTATGGTAAACCCTTCATTCATTTCTTCTTGTGAATTCTGGATTCGGGTTTTCTTCTTACTTTTAAATTCTTGAGGTTTTTCTTGGGATCAATATCATAGAAAATATTGGTTTTGTTAGAAAATCTGAATTTCTCACAGATAATATGAGTTTCCCTCTCTCTCTCTCTCTCTCTCTCTATATATATATATATATATATATATATTTGAAGGGTGTCTTGACTTCATATAACAATGGTTCTTTTCATGCATATTTGATTGAATTATGAGTTTTTTGTCTTAAAATTTTCTACTTTCTTCAGGTTCAATGAATTTAAAGAACCTTGGTTTTTTTTTTTTTTGGTTTATGAATTTGCTAAGCATTTATAATATGCTTTATTTTAATACAATTTTTGGGAGATCATGGATATAACAAGAGTTATTTATGAAATATTCTTATTGTAATTTTAGGGTAAAAGTAGAAGAGAAATATTGCTGGAGATGGGTAACTTGAACCAATCTTCACCACAATATATGGCCTCGGGAAATGTTAAAAAGGTACATCTATATTCGGTATAAGTTTTTAGTACTAGTATATGAAACATGCATGTTCGTTGAAACTAGTTTTGTAGTTTATGGTTATCTGCTTCCACTGTCATTTAATGCCTCTCCCTCTCTCTCTCTCTCTCACTCTCTCAAGAATTTTGCACCTCTTTTGTTAAACATATGAGACTCTATGCGTGTACTGATGTGTGTGATAGAGAGAGAGATATTTTATTAAGAAAAATTGCACCTCCCTTGTAAAGCTTATGAGGGAAAGTAATAGTCAATGGACATGTTATGGAAATGAACAGATCTAATTAGTCAAAATCCATGCAAGCTAGCTATGGCTGAAAAGTCATAATTATATGCTTAGTTGTTCAATGAACGATTGAATAGGGTTTGCGACTAGTTCAATGAATATGAACCTTTTTCCTCTTAATTTACAAAACATGATGCTGAATTTCTGCATTACTGTACTTCATCTTTATGCCGGGATCCGAGTAATTACCACTTTTAAATCCATGAATTTCTAATAAATGATCTCAAAAAAATTATTGAACAAAAACACTAGAAGAACATATATCATATATGTACTTGTTATCCAATTGAATTTATTACTTTTAAATCCATGAAGATATGCTCTTAAAAAAAATACTGAATGAAACCATATATATATATATATCATACATGTATGTTGATAGTTAGAGCTCATTTTCGGCTTTTGTTACATGAATGTGCTTTTTTATATCCCTTTGTTTCCAAGTTTAAATTGTTTATTAATTAGTTTCTTTTTAATTACATAATCTATTGTTTTAGTTGAAACCCTAAATTTTAAATTAAACCTTAGATTTTAAAATTTTTTAGTTGAAAACTCTGAATTTTTAAATGGTTTCAGTTCATCCCATCAAAGAATCATTGTTAGATAAATGTAAAGAAAAATAAAATAAATTATACACATTAGACTTACCTAGCTAGACTTGCCTTGTCAAATGAACATGATAGCATGTTCATTTAATTATATTTATCGTTTAAGAAAGTCATTATATATGCTCCTTTTAAGAGACAGAATACTACGTGCAACTCAAATGAAAATAATTTTGGTATATAAATTAGTTCTACGTACAACTTATGTGAATTTATGTTACTTTTAATTAATAATAATTTGCTAAAATTGTGAATTAATCAACGATATAAATGTTTATAGTTTAGTTGAATTTAAAAAATAATAATAATATTCAAAGGAAAATTATGTAGTTTTACCATTTTGTTTATGACCCTTATGTTTTAATTTCTGTAAGTGAACAAAAGGTGGGTGAATTCTAAATTCTAAGAACTTTCATGACTAATTTTTTCCATCATCTAGGAGAATGAACTTGAATCTGCCAAAGCCGAAATGGGTGAGGTGAAAGAAGAAAATAAAAGATTAAAAATGATGTTACAGCAAATTGAAAAGGATTACCAGTCTCTTCAGCTGCGTTTCTTTGACATCATTAAACAAGAAACTCCCAACAACTTTACTGAGTCATCAACTCCCTCACATGATGAAACTGAAGAACCTGAACTAGTGTCTCTTTGCCTTGGAAGAAGTCCAACTGAGCCTAAGAAAGAAGAGAAAGCTAGCAACCCTACCAAAATCAGTACCAAAGATGAGGAATGGAAGGCTAGCCTTTCACTTGGATGGGACTCTAATAAGTTTCAACTATCTACAGAGATTGTTTCTGATCCAAGCCCGGAGACAAGTTTGGAAGAAACTAAGCAAGCAGAAGCTGGAGAGACATGGCCACCAAGTAAGACTCTAAAGACAATGAGAAATGGAGATGATGAAGTTTCACAGCAAACACATGTGAAAAGAGCTAGGGTTTCTGTGAGAGCTAGATGTGACACTCCAACGGTTTGTACTAATCCATGTAGTTCGTTTTTTCTTTTTCTTTTTCATTTAGGACTTACTAAACCATAAGCGATTAATAGTTTAATGTATAAGTGAGGAAGAGTGTGTTAATTCAAATCGATGAAACGAAAAATGTAGAAGAATACCTAAAATAACATTAATAGAAGTAATAAAAAAAAACATTTTAATTAAGGAGGTAATTGAGAATATGATTTCAAATATAACAGAATGATAGAAAAGAATATATTTGACTGACCTTGATTAGTCTATTGATGATTCATTGCAAACCTTAAAATTTTGGGATTAAAACTGAAGTATTGGTTAATAAATCATAGAGTGCATTCTTTTGATAACTTTGATAAATTAGTTGTAATAGCATGTAATACAATAGTACATGTCTTTCCAACAGCTGAATGATGGATGCCAATGGAGGAAATATGGACAGAAAATTGCCAAAGGAAACCCATGCCCTCGAGCTTACTATCGTTGCACAGTTGCACCAGATTGTCCAGTAAGAAAACAGGTATTGCTATCTTGTTTACAAAAGTTCCTTTTGTTTTTAAGTTGATCGATATTGAGGCCTTATTGCATAGGAATGGTAGTCCAAATGTTTTCTATGATTCTTGAAAGGGTTTAACACTTCTTTAAATGATTACAGGTGCAAAGATGTGCTGAGGATACTTCCATCTTGATCACCACCTATGAAGGAAATCACAACCACCCACTTCCAGTTACTGCCACTGCCATGGCTTCCACCACTTCCGCTGCCGCTTCGATGCTATTGTCTAGCTCTTCAATGTCTAAACCAGGCCTTGGCTCCACAGCTGCTGCTCCTGTACCTAATGGATTACATTTTAATCCCCTGGATAATTCAAGAGCAAAACAATTTTACTTGCCAAACTCTTCCTCACCCCTTTTCCCAACAGTCACTCTAGACCTCACTACCTCCCCACCCTCTTCATCCACTCCTTTTAATAGATTATCTTCAAGCTTTGCTTCAAACCCAAGATTTCCTTCAACAAGTCTAAGCTTCTCATCCTCACAATCCAACATTCTACCAACAGCTTGGGGCAATGGATACCCTAGTTTTAACTCAGTACCCTACAACAAAACCCACACTGGGGGGTCCTTAAATATGGGGAAACAATTCCAAGAGCAGCAGCTTTCCTACCAATCTTATTTGGAAAAGTACCACCAAGCTTCTTCTCAAGAGACTTTAACAGATAACCTAGCCAAGGCAATTGCATCGGACGCAAGTTTCCGATCCATGATTGCTGCCACAATTTCATCAATGGTAGGAGGTCGACCAACCCCAGGTAGTAACCAAGGTGGAGGGGAAAGATAAGGCCAAAACATGAAGTGGGGTGAGCCAATTCAGGCTGTTTCTACTGATTCATTGACCCAAAACGGAAAAGCATGTGCATCAAGCTACTTCAACAGATTGGCTTCATCCCCTTCCCAGACATCAGGCTTGATGCTTATGCAGCCTCCGTTGCCATTATCCATCTCCAAGAGTACTCCTACATCTACTTCTGCCATTGGGGATCAAATCAAATCACCTTGAATGTTACAATGGTTGAAGCATCCTTTTTCTCTTCAATGCCTTGCAAACAGGCGTTATTTGCATATTTTCTGTTCATGAAGCTGGTAATATGGGACAAGCCAACATTGCACCAAGACCATGACAGTAAAAGTCATCCTTTGAGCATATATTTTCTTTTGTTCTTACTTTTTTTTCAATATCAAGTAAATGTAAGTCTGAACAGATCAGGTTTTGAGCCATCCATACCACAGTAGAGCAACAAGTCAAGAGTTAAAGCCCGCACAAATGAGATATGAAAAAGAAAACCTTAACTTTTATTGTTTCTGCAATAACCTGAAACAAAATAATTTATTTCTTTTATATCATCCATCTATGCTTAGCTATCAATTAAGCTTAGAAAACAGTTAGTAACTGCAAGCTTATTGAGTAATCTAATAACACATAATGTCAATTACAAAGATACATCCCCATCCCCATCCCCTAGAAACAAAGAAACAAAGGGGAAATCAATAAGTTTTGATACTCACCAAATAACCCCAAAACATGGTAATTTTACTCGCATCTCTAAATTTAGATGTTACAAAGCAATTGTGCCAGTTGTAAGGAGAAAATATCATTGATGGTCGCACGTGTAGTACTTTTTCTTCTCTGCATATCTTTGACATCTCATCAGAAGGCTGCATATAGTAACAGTGCACTTCATTTACTACTTCCTCCTTTTACCATTTCCAACAGCCTCTCCAATATAGAACTTTGCAAGATCACTCTCACATCCAAAAACCTAAAAACAAACACATAAGGGCTTTGCCACTAAGTGATATTGAAGAATGATTGTTAATAATGGACTTGCAACCTGTTTTCAATAATGAATTAATGATATTCTGCCCCTTAGTAGGGGTGTGCAAAAAACCTACCAACCTGCCAAATCCGACCCAACCCAACCCAACCCGACCCGTCGGGTTGGGTTGGTTTTTAAGGCTTGGTGGATTGGGTTGGGTTACAAAATTTTTTTTTACAGCGGATCGGGTTGGGTTTGGGTCATAAAATTACAAACCTGCCAAACCCGACCCGAATCACCTATATTTAATATATATTTAATAAATTTTTTTTTAAAAAAAAAAAAATCAGTTGTAGGGTACTTATTTATATTTAAATATATATTATATATTTAATAATTAAAAAAAAAAAACTAGCTATAGAGTAACATTTCCTTGGTTCCTCCTATTAATACTAATTATATATATATATATATATATATATAAAATATATTATATAATTAATAATTTTTTTAAATAACCAGTTCTTCCTATCCTATATAAAAGTCAATTAGTTCACACAAATCCTAATAAATTACTATTGTTGTTTAGTCATTAGTGTTGTTTGCCCTTAAGGAGTTACATTGATACTAATTTTTAGGTTTTTTTAATATATTAATATTTATATATTTTTTTCTACTCAATTTAATAATTATAAATAAAAAAAATTGTCAAACCCATGGGTTCAACCCGACCCATGTGGGTTGGGTTGGACTTGTGTGATGAGTTGGGTTGAATTTTTTTTGACCCACTATGGTGGGTTGGATCAAAAAATCTCCTCAACCTGACCCAACCCGACCCATGCACAACCCTACCCCTTAGACCTTTTTATTTATTTATTTATTTTTTTTATGAAACCTTATGCTACTATTTTTTCCTTGATATTTCGTTTTCATTAACCAGTCTAGTTATTAACCATTATCTGAGGCTACTTTAGATGGGAATTTTATTTGAAATAATACATTGTCACAGTTTGTAAAGACATGAGTGTGTATTTTAAACGGATTGAGCAAAGTGTTGTTTCAGAAAGTAAGATTTTCTCTTCTTTGGAAAAGGAAAAAAAAAGGGAGGGGGGGGGGGGGGGGGGGGGGGGGGGGTTGTGTGTGGGTGGGTGGGAATTGGGATTTTTTGTGTGGGTGGGAATGGGTTTGGAAACCCACCTCAAGCCAACAACTTATTAGAACTGAAACTTTTTACGTCCACTTCAACTTAAGTACGAGTCAAACTCCCACCCCCATTATATATTACAATCTTAACCTGGATATGCACAATGCCTTAGCTGCATTGATAATATAATTAACCCGAAATGAGTTTAAATGACAGAAACATAAGGGCTGAACTGACATTACCAGTCCAAATCTGGCTAATTCTTCAGGACATATCATGAAACCTTCAGTAGTTCATGAAATGCCTCCTGAGGTATATCAACAGAGCCAACTCTCTTCATTCGCTTCTTTCCTTCCTTTTGCTTCTCCAACAACTTCTTCTTTCTACTAACATCCCCACCATAACACTTTGCGAGAACATTTTTTCTCATAGCCGAAATCCTAAAATCAAATTAGATAAATTTAGGTGAAAACTGAAAGTTGAACAAGCAGTTACGCTAATTTAAGGAATGCAACTTTGCAATGAAAAGCTTCACAAAATTTCAATGACAAATGAAATCCAGTATACATCTTTGCAGCGCACACATTGGTAAAATTTGCCACAAATGAATACCATAAAAATGTACTAAGGAATCGGAAAATCCAGTATACATCTTTGCAACACACATTTCCAAAATTTGTCATGAAATAAAAACTTACTAAGGAATTAGAATATTACCCGGGGTCAGTAATTATATATGAAATTTTATAATTTTACATCAGCTTTTAGCATAAATAAATGACCAAAAACTGACTTTCTAACCCTCAAAAATATTTACAGAACTTACGTCTCCCTTGCAATGACCTTCGTTCCAATTGCAGCTTGTATTGTTATCTCAAACATTTGCCTGCTCAAAATCAGAAGATATGTGGCTACTGTTGAATAAACAAAAAAAGAAAAAGAAATACAAAATAATAATGCTTAACTACTAACAGACAGACCTGTCTATGAACTGCTTCAGTTTCTCCACCAGTTCACGACCAACACGTTGTGCCTTCAAGTTATGAACAATAGTTGCCATTGCATCAACTGGCTGTCCATTCAAGAGGACATCAAGCTTCACCAGATCAGATTGTTGATATCTGTCAATGACATCCATAAAGTGCATCAGACAATGGGAAATTATATTGGACCATAAATTTACCGAAAAAGCTTAGAGAAATGGCCATCTAGAAGACCTAGCTACTTGTGACATCGACGCTCATAGGCTATAATGAAACTAATTTTATTTGATAAAATATGTACAGACACTTCTGCTTTGTGAGTTGGTTCACTAAGAAACATAAGCTCACTATTAATGGCATCAGATAGTGATTGCTGTGCCAGACAGTACAGCCCATACTAGTTATTATGAAAATTATAACATATTCCAAAATCACTGCTCTACACTTTTTATGGGAGAGCATTAGCATATTACCCCTATTGGTGGTGCCATTATTTAATATCTAAGGTGAGGCTGTGTGGGTGCACATACAGGTGAGGAGAGAGAGAGAGAGAGAATCAAAACTTACTCAGCATCCTCATAATCAAATGATGCATATCCTGATGTTATACTTTTCAATTCATTGTAGAAGTCAACAACGATCTCTCTCAAAGGTAAGCGATACTTCATAAATACCCGCTGACTGCATGTATTGAAGTCATATCAACATTTCAAACATGAATAAGTGCATCTAAGGTTACTTAGAACAAGCTAAAAATAACCGTTTAAAAATGGCTAAAGTACATTTAGTCCCTCTATATGTTACCGTGAATTTGGCCCCCAAGTTTCAATTTCAGCAATTAACAACCTAAAATTTGGTTTTACTGTTTTCCATTCCATCAAAACCTGTTGATGTTGGACCATTAAGTGCATGAAACAATGCCATTTTTTGCATGTCTTTAAACTATTACAAATTTATTATAATAATTTTATAGAGGGCCAAATGTGATCCCTTTTAAATTGACATCATATTTGTTTTTATTTCTATTTTTATAAGTACACCGTATTTGGGTTATTATCCAGTAAAACAAATTCATACAAAAGATTGTGGGGCTGAAAAGAAGAATTCCTCTATAGGTCCTTCAGCACCTTGCCTCCCACCCCCATCATTACCAAAATCACCCATGCCCCATTGTCACGGTCACACACCAAGCCACTGCCATCGGACCACATAACCAATGCCATCAACCTCAAGCTCACCTAACTATACATCATCAACCTGGACCCAATCCTTATTCTTACCTTCAACATTCTCCAATAAATTTATGTCGATCAGCCTTGTTCATGGAAGGGATTTGATGGTTTGGGAAAATACTTTTCCAATTGGTAGTTAGGATTTGCTGTTGGTGATGTTTAAGGGGTGCAGGCTTGATGTTTGGCCATGGGTGAGTTAGCGATGATTGTGGGGGCTCCAGGTATCACTGGCATTGATCTGGAAAAATGGGTGTCATTCTTTCATGAATATAGTCCATGGAGTAAGGTGACCAGCAGATGAACGGGGTTTTGAAACTCACTTTGGAATTCTTGTGGGTTTTCGTAAAGGTTATGGGGTTTTTGTGCTGGTGATCAGTGGATGAAGGTTTAAGTATTTGGGGTTGAGGCTGTGCTCTTTCTAGCCATGGTGGCTGCACATGGCATTTGGTGGTGGTGTGGATTCGACCCATGGTTTTTTGGGGTTTTTTTTTTTTTTTTTTTTTTTGAATATTTTATTTTCTTCTATCATAATACTATAGGTTGTGGGTTTCCAGATGTGTCAGCCAGTGGTGTGGGTTTGAGTTATGGTACTTTGGGTTTTTCTTTTGTTTCTTTAAATGTTTTCTGCTACTGTAGTTGCTTTGGATGTAGTTTTTTTTATTATGGATGCAATTTGGTGAAGGTGTGAATAAGGGTTGTGGCTGTTTGGATTATACTTTTTGCTGCAATGATGCCATGGAATGTGGTCTTCTAGCTGCAGCATAGGTGGCATTTAGCGGAGTGGGATTGGATTGTGATTATAGGTTTTTTTTTTTTCCTTGCACAAAATCCTTCCTTACCTTCTGGAATGACATTGTTCCACGAGTTCACATGGTCATGCAAAGGTTAGCCATCTATTTGTTTCATAATTCATTAAAAATTAAAAATTAGCAAAAAAAACAAAATGGAATTATACACTAAGCAGATGGAGCTTGACGGAAGGGCCAATTCATGGCAAACCCAAAGTTCAGGCTGTTAATGACTTAAATTGATATTTGACAGACCAATTTGACAGCAACATAAAAGCTAGACAAACTAAAATGTATTTTAACCATTAAAAAACAACATTATTGCTTAATATAAACATATGAGCAACAAAGCATACAATTTTCTGTCTATATATAAAACCCAATTCACTAAAATTCTAGGATAAGAAGAAAATGAAGGAACATAGCTCAACAAAATATTTAAGGTAAGACCACGGAATATGCATAAGAATATATTGTAATTACACATTCTGATAAGTGATAACCCATACATATTCTGAACAAAGGAGGATAATTAGAACATAATTTAAGACTAGTTCTGGCACGAATTTTACCTATCAATGAATGAGTATTCCAACTGCTGTCCTCTACGCTCAGAGCATAGGGTAATAACAGGCCCCACATACCTTCAATGGATGACAAATAAAGAACAGATAAATTATATGGTTCACCTGCTGCCAAAAAATAACTATGACAAGGGAATATGAGAGCTTACTCACTAGGAATGATAACTGTAGCTAATACTGTAGGTTCCCAACAAGCTGTAACACGTTGCTTGGGATTTGAGGGCAATGCAGCAGGATTCTGTACTTGAACTTTGCTAGAAATGGGACCAACATAAATTTTTTGGTAAAGCATATGGGAAACGCTATCTCATTGACACAAGATTAGAATATATACCTTCCATCAGAATACTCAAAAATATAGGGAACAGTTGGAACAGTAGAAATAACATGAGCTCCATACTCCTGTTATTGCATAAACAGACATGAGTTCTCAATATTTAGAGGCCAAAACAATGTGGGTAACATTAAGCAGATTGTATCTCAAAATTATGATTTATAACCAAACCAAATTAAATAATTTGAGCCCTATCCTAAATCATACTTAAGATATAGTGCAGACACAAGATGGATGTGTTCAATTAAAAAGAGATTCCTGGTATCATATAATTTCCTTATTTATTGCCATATCAACTCTAAATGCCACTTTTTGATATTATGCCCAATAGCAATCATTATCTGCAAAGAGAATAACTCTTTTAAACAACCCAACATAACTTTTTGGCTTCATGTAACAAGAAACAAAAGAAAGATCACCTGTTCAAGACGCTGATGGAAAACATCCATGTGAAGTAAGCCTAAGAAACCACACCTGTGGGTAGAACACAACAAGCACATAAAAGATTACTACATATGAAGAGGCTCGAATTCAAATGTTAGAAGGAGCAAAGTTCCTCATTTAAGTAGGAGCTGAAACAAGTCATTCACTAGTTGATGCCACACCTAAAACCCAGACCTAGTGCAGTGCTACTCTCTTTAGTAACAGAGACGCTAGCATCATTGCATGTCAGTCTCTCTATTGCATGATTAAGCGCTTCGAAATCAGATCCATCAGCTGGATAAACTCCAGAGAAGACCATATGTTTTGCAGGCTTGAATCCTACATTTTGGAAATTCACAAAAGGCATCAGGACCTGGGAAATCTAAATGCAAATTACAGCCAAAATATCTGTTTACTTTACAACTACCCACTACAAATTCATAATAATAATAATAATAATAATAATAATAATAATAAAGAAATAAATATCTGCCAAATTATTCATAATCCCTCTTCTCAGAGAGAAAGAGACGAAACAGTCCAATGATAAGGGTCAAATAGTAAAACTGACGCAGCCATTTCCTCCAGTAACTATGCTAGAGATTAATCTCTATATGATTCATGAAAAACTTGGCAGTGACTAGCAATAAGAATAGTAGCTTTTACAAATGTGACTTATGGCTTCAGAGCCAAAGCCAGACTGAAACAGAACAAATTAACCATCCTAACTATCCCTATATTTCAAAATTTAGATACCCCAACCTCAACAGTATTCTGATACTTTATTGGCAGAGGAAGATTGTGGACATGAAATAGGACTTTCACAGGTGTCACCCAGTGCATTTATTACAAAAGGAAATAGAATCCATGCAACATAACCCAATTTCCTGCAGCCTTAGTTTAAATTGTCATTAGGTAAAAACTTCAAATACCACCAATTTTTTTCACTGTGGGTCAAGCTTATAACAATTTACTAATCAAGTTCACAGATTCAATTCCCTAAATGTCAAAGAGGTATGAGTGAACGTTGATAAGAAAAGAGTGCTAAGGATATAACCAACAAATATATAATCCCAAGACATAATCACCTTCATTATCGATGGTTATGCTTGTAAACTGCTATATTTTCAAGTTTATCTAAGATTTTATTATATAGCAATACCCTTTTAACTGAAGCCAGTTTTGTAGTTGCAGGAATGCATTTATAATGCAATATACAAGAGATCTGTCCCTTGCAAGGCCAACAAACACTCATAGTTGACATGCTGAAACATTATGCAGTCATCCAGCTAAAATTCTATAACCTTTTCGTTGTCAGTCATAATTTTTCTCAACTTTTGTCTATAGCTTCCTTTGTCATGCTACCTATTACAAGCAAATATGAAACCAGCATGTGGCATCATATAGATAAAGATATAATCCTCAGCTTAGATTGCCTGTTTATGTAGCTTATGAAGCTCAAAAAACCCTGAAATAAATTCATATATCATATATAGTTGTTAGTCACACATGATCTGCATGTTAATTAACAGTTTCTTTTCCTTATCTTTTTTTATCCCAATTATTTTAGGTTGCATCTAAGTTTATTCTTAAATAGCACAATATTTGACTCTTTTATCTTTGCTTTAACATGAGATTTTTTGTCAGTAATATCTTGAAAAAGTCAAATAATGATCACACTAGAAGGTGTAAGTGAATTTCCAACAAAATGATTGATAAGTACAGTAATCAATTAAAAAGAGGGGTGCACCCATGAATTTTTTAAAAATTGTGAGTATATAGCACTTTCATTATCTTCTCCTGTTGAAATGAATTACCAAAATACCACCACTTGGCTGGGAATCTGATACTAAACTCAACTTAATTCCTAATTTGCCAGCCTAGTTGCAAATAGCAACAATAAATCCATGAAACAGGAGGTTGCAGAAATTTCTACTTTTATTTTAGGTTGCAGTGTCAACCACCACCCCCCCCCCCCCCCCCCCCCAACCAAAACAGCCCCTCTCTCTAGAACGCAAATACACACAAAAAAAGACAAACAAACAAAAAAACCTAAAGTGGGAGAAAATAACTACAGAAATATATGTACGTACCTGGAAGGGGCTCTACAGTACTTCGGTTATGAGAAAGTGTGTCTCCAACACGAGCCTCTTTGGTTGAACGCATGCCACTCACAACATATCCCACTTGTCCAGAATGTAGGACTCCAGTAGGGGTGAGTTCAGGATGCATAATCCCGACATCTAAAACATCATAAGCTTGGCCAGTCGCTGCAGATGAAATCTTATCCCCCTTACGTAGCACACCATCAACAACTGCTACATGGCATATTACTCCTTTGTATTCATCATAATATGAGTCCAATAGAAGCATACGCAAAGGTGAACCACTCTTCCCGGGAGGAGGAGGTATGCGCTCTATCACTGCAGGAAGGACTTGCTCCAGACCCTGCCCTGTTTTGGCCGATGTTAAAAGAGCATCACTAGGGTCAAGATCAAACATTGATTTTAGTTGAGCTTTGACACGATCAGGATCGGCAGTTGGCTGGTCAATCTTATTTATGACAGGTATTATTGTCAAGTTAGATTCAAAAGCAAGATAAAAGTTTGCAACAGTTTGGGCTTGAACACCTTGGGCAGCGTCAACAACCAAAAGAGCACCCTGGCAAGCTGCTAGGGATCGTGATACTTCATAACTGAAATCCACATGACCAGGTGTGTCAATCAGGTTTAGTAGAAAACTTGGCTGATCTTGTGCATCACTTATTTTAGTACCATGAAAATTGTGCTTGTGGAACATGGTTGCTGTCTGAGCCTTTACTGTAATTCCCCTCTCTCTTTCTACCTATTAAAATTTCATCAAATTAGTGGCATATAGAATAAAAATCAAGTAAAAGTGTAAAACAACATTTAATGTAATACAATAACCGAATGTGGAACAACAGAAGTCTTTTGCCATCGTTTTCTCAAGCTTACACACTCCCCAAGACACCTGATATTTTTGTTAGATAGAAATTTGGCACAAGCAACTTAAGAACATAAACTTCACACAAAAACAAACCCATCAAGAGCACCACAAACTCGAAAGCAATACAAACTCCATAGAATACCCAATTCATGTCTCTTTCTAAACAACTAAGCCAACATAAACTTCACTATTCACTCAGAAAGATAAAAAAAAAAAAAAAAAAAAAAAGCACCATAAACTTGAAAGAAATACAAATTCCATAGAGTAACCAATTTGTGTTTTTTCCTAAACAACTAAGCCAACTCTTTTCTTTTCTTTTTCTCATTCTAACCAACTATGAAGACTCCAACTTCACTGGGAAACAAACTCATTAAAAGCACCAAAAACTCAAAAGCAATGAAAATACCGAATCCATGTCTCTTCCTAAACAACTTGGCAAACTCTTTTCTTTTCTCTTTTATCATTCTAATCAAGTAGGAAGACTCGAACTTCACTAGTAAAGAAACTCATCAAAAGCACCACAAACTCAAAAGCAATACAATTTTTTTTTGATAGGTAATAACAAATTTATTGATAATAGAAGTACAATGGATTTACGATAGTAAACTCACTGCACTGAAAAAAATACAAGCCAATCAAAAAGAAAGGCTAACAGAATTAAGAAAATTAAACAAAGAATGACAATGTGTAAACCCCCAAATACGGGACCACTCAAAAAAAGTCCTAAGCAGCACAAATTCCATAGAATACCCAATTCATGTTTCTTCCTAAACAACTAAGCAAACTCTTGTCTTTTCTTTTTTCATAATTCTCACTAACTAAGAAGAGTCTATACCTTCACTCAGAAACAAACTCATCAAAAGCAATACAAATTCCATAGAATACCCAATTCATGTCTCTCCCTAAACAATTTAGCAAGCATATACTTCACTCTTCACTCAGAAACAAACCCATGAAAAGCATCATACACTCAAAAGCAATATAAATTCCATATAATACCCAATTCATGTCTCTTCCTAGACAACTCAGCAAACATAAACTTCACTCATCACTCTGAAACAAGCCCACTCGAAAGCAATACAAATTCCATTGTATACCCAATTCATGTTTCTTCCTAAACAACAAGAATTTTTTTTTTTTTTTTTTTTTTAAAGTGCTGATATACCTGCAACTTGTCAAGGTACTGAGGCTGACCATGGCCTCTCTTAATGGTCCCAGTGAGCTCCAAAAGCCTGTCAGCAAGCGTAGACTTGCCATGATCAACATGAGCGATAATGGAAAAATTCCTGATCCTTTCTGTAGGGTACTGGCTCAAATCTAAGCAGTTTTCTTTGCTGTTTTGGCGAGAATGAGAGCAAAAGCCATTGCTCAAACCAAAATGGTCGTTGTTGTTGTTGTTGTTAAGTCTTGTGTATAGCGGGTTGGCTTTGAATGTAGAGGGAAATGGGTGTGTGAGAGAGAAGTGTTTGAGTGATTTTAAGGTCTTTGAAGCTCTGCTCAGATAACCCATTTGGGGGTTTGGAAGAGCGAGAGACACAGAGACTGCTGGAGACGAAGCTTAATTCATAGTGTTGCACTGGAACGGCGTCGTTTATGATGGGCTTCAAAAGTGCAAATCTGTTAGACTACAATTTGGGCTAGTGGATACTTTACACTTGGCCCAAAGAAAGGTTAGGGTTAAGCTGACTTTTTTCCTTTTTGTAACGGGTTGTTAGAGTTTGTTTGGATACAGTTGAAAACTGAAAAACACTGTAGTAAAATAATTTTTAAATGTGTGAATAGTATCGTGGGACCCATTTTTATTGAAAAAGTTGCTGAAAAGTGAAATTTGTGGGTCCGTAAACAGTACACGATGTGCTGTGATTGGCTGAAATAAATTGGAAAAGTCAAAATTTGCGGTTACTGTTCATTAAACAGTACATGAACAGTAACTGAAGCACTCAAAAAGCTCAAAAACGTGTGAAAAAAAAAAAAAAAAAAAGGAAAACGCAGACGCAAACGCCTTATCCAAACGTAGCCTTAATTTCATTATTTTGGAGTTTTTTGTAACGGGTTGTTAATTTCATTATTTTGGAGTTTTATATATATATATATATATATATATAATTTAATAGTCGGAGGATTTGAACTTTAAACGTTTTTGTTGAAAATATTAAAAAATGGTAATTAAATTACAAAAATCTTATTGGAATTCAAATTAAACTTTCCTGGAAGGGGGTTGGAAGAGGAAAGAAAACCTACAAAACCAATAGTATGGGTTAATCTCATATACTTTTTTTTTAATTTTTTTAAAACTGAATATATATATATATATATATTAATATGTTAATGTAGAGTAGGTAAGAGTAACATTACAAAATCAAGAATTACCAAATCTTGTTGTGCATTCATCTCTACCCAATGGGCAAAATAAATGTTCAATCCACTAAAAACATAGACCTTTATTTGGGGGAGGGGGGATTGCAAAAGCAAGAGACATGCATATGGGCAATGGGTTGATTTTATTTAAAAAAAAAATTATAATTAAGGATAATTATATTCAAAAAGAGGGGAAGGATTCAAATCCATCTCTACCTTATGGGCAAAAGAGCCAATTAGGAAGAGAATAGATAATTATAGGCTTATACCAATTATAATGAGTAATCCAATTTGCTAAGTCATGGGCTAATAAGTTTGAGTTCCTAGAAACAAAGCAAAAGTCCCAACTATTAATGCTTTTGTAAGTCTCATTTCTTTAGTAACCAAGCCTTGGGCCAACAAAACTTTGGCCCAAAACTTAGGTCTTGGGTTTGAGTTCCCCTAATCCCCACCAGTGAGTATGTTGGTGTCAATCTTCCTTTGTGTTGTCTTGGGTGTGTAGAAGTTGCCATCCTCCTCTCCTACACACGAGAGAGAGAGAGAGAGTAATGACTAATGAGCAAAAATCACTTCACTGGTGTCATTTCTACACAACAGTTGCCATGGGACATATTTGGTCTGACTGGTACATTAAAATTAACCTTTACCCACCACAAGCCTCGATGTGACAATGTACAATCTCACCCTGTCATCATCTCTTTGATTTCCATATTGGTTCTCATCTCCTTGATTTTGATGTTGGTCTTTGTTGTAGCCCTGGACACAACACGGTGACACACACAACACTTAATTAATACAACAGTGTGTAACTAGAAAATACTAGGAACATAGAAAATATTCATTTATAAGTTTAATACTGCCGATTGAGATGCAATGAATTTAGAACATTTGCAATGGATAATATTAATTTGCTTTTATCATATAATGAGTTATAAAAAAATAGCAATTATGAAAATATATTTAAAAGAATTTTTTTTTTTTAGAAAATTGTAAAATTTTCATTGAAGCATATACTTGATTAAATAATAATTTTGGCAAGAAAATTTGGATGAGTTGCAAGTTGACTAGAAGTAGTTTTTTTTTTTTTTTTTTTTTTTTGAGAGAATGACTAGAAGTAGTTATAAACGAACTTGAAGTTGATTTGATTAAAAATAAGTTTAAAATTTTAATTGAATCTATAGTTTTGAATGTTTTAGAAATAGTTTTAAATTGGAATGGCACTTAATACAAAATTAAAATATAATTAGAATCATATTCGGATTATTTACTGAGCTTTTACTTCAATAAATATAATAAATAGATAATTATGCTTCTTTGGCTATCAGCTTGTCAAAGTGTTAGTGCATCTTCCTTTATTATCTTTTCACTGGTCAAGTTTCAATCTTAATCAATTTGTAATCATTCTAATCCATTACATTTTGGGGTCGAGATGAAGCCTAATGTGTCGGTAGCTGATAGCCAAAAATCTAAAGTTGCCTTTTTCTTTAGGAAGGTCCTGTGATCTTAACCATTTATTTAAAAAACAAAGGAAAAAAAAAATGTCACATTCTTATTTCACGAGGAAGAAGTTTGTATATTCTGAAAAATGAGTTGGATGTTGATGTTATTTTAGTCGGCAAATCCAAAATTCCAAAACGAAGTCCTTGTTGTATAATAAATTCAGTTGTCGGGACAGCGTAGAATAATGACGTCCCACTTGTCTGTTGAAATAAACCCAGCTCATCCATTTAGATTAATCATTTTGCATTTGAAGATAACCCTATCTTTCACTCAATTACGACTCCTTGTTTTTTTTTAGTGAACTTTGACTCTTTGTTAAAGAATAATAAAAAATTGGTTTCAAATATAGGCCAATATTAATTGCATTTTTTTTGTAGTAACTATGTTGTGGTTGGAGCCTTCTCTCCATGAAAGCATAAAAGCACTTACTTTTCCATTGTCTGCTAAAAAATTGATGTCTATCTTTTCCCAAATTATATACTGGGGCTGTTTGATGTATTCAGAGGCCTAAAACGAAAACTAACATTGAGACATTTTATATATATATATATATATGACTTAAAAAAAATTAAATATTACTTAAACTCTATTATCTTGTTATATATGCAAAATTATTACTAATTAACATGACTCATGTAATTTTTTTTTTTAGAAAGTTTATAGACACAAAAAATTTGACAAAACTTTTCACACCTATTAATGTGGTAGATTAATAGTGATAAGTAGTGGTGGACTTAAGTGAGAATTAGTAAAAGTTTGCCAACTCAACTTATCAACTATTGTAAAAAATGTTGTGAACTTTTTTTTTTTTAGAAGTGCTACATTCACAATATTTTTCATAACAAATCCTATATGTTAAATTGTTACGGATTCTAATTTGAACCTACTACTATAATTATTTTTTTGCTATCAATAACGGCTTGTAACAACTTACTACTTAGGATTTTTTTGTAAAAATGTTGTAAAAAATGTTGTAGATGTAGCATTTTTTTCTCTCTTTTTCTTGTCTTTCATTTGATAAAAAAATTTATTTTATTTGTTAGCTAATATTTGGGCTTAATTAATTAAAAAAAAAACCCTATTGGTTAAAATTTGGAGGACTTTTTTCTACTTGGGGCCTTAGGCGACCACATCAACTGCATCTATTATAGGGCCGACTTTGATTATACATAGTAGGAAATTAATTCTTTGGGTTCATCTTGCATTTTTAAATATTTAAGACTCTTAAAAAATAGTTGAAGTCAATTTAAAAAGGCTCAATTAGTAAAGTATTTTATTGTTGAATAAAAAGCTTGAGTCTAAATTTGTTTTCATAAAAATAAAAATTCATTGGTGTCATATGATGATAAAGGATAATTACCATAAAATAGATGCTATAAATTCAAATATTATTGGATTTTAAAAGGTTAAAATTTGAAAATAATATTAACATATAATTTTTTTTTAAGAAACATACCATAAGTTGTTAGAACCTTTTAGCTTAGTGATGTTGATAGTTCTTCTTTGAAGAGAATCAAGATTTGGAACTCTCTTATTTATTATTGTAGCTATAGAATTAATAATAAAAAAAGTCCATCAATTGAAAAGTCCAAATCTTCTGTACCACTTTTTGTATACTATTCTATGTTTTACCAATCATTATTTGTCATGTTTTTATTTTATTTTTCTTATAGAATAATTGACGTTTAAAATGGAAAGTAATTAGTAATTAGTAAAACATAGAGTAGTACATAAAAAGTGGTACAGAAGATTTGCATTCCCAATTAAATTTGTCAGGACTTGGAACCTAAATAGAAATGGGACAAGCATTAACAATTCGAGATCACAGTATTTGTAATTTATTGCATTCTCTTTTTTCTTCTCTCACACCTTTAAAATACTAATGCACATAATAAATGTATGAGCTATGAAGTGGCTTTCTTTAAAGAAAGTCATTTATTTTTATGTACAATTTCTGAGAGAAAATTAAGAATTTAGGTGAAAAAACAAGAAGCAAAATAAAATCGTGGGGCTATGACCCATGGTCCCTCTGAAATCTGAATGCAATTGACCTATCACCCGACCTCCAATAACCACTTCCTTTCAGCAATTTCTCTTCAATTTTTTTTTTCTTTTCAAAAAAAAAAATTATATATATTTTAAAATTTTTATTCCTTTGTGCAATATTAAAATATTTGAGTTCTCATTGCTTTATTTCCCACCCAAAAAAAGAAAAGAAACAAAACCACTTTAAGTGAGAGTGAGTGAGTGAGACTGAGAGAGAGAGAGAGAGAGGTTGAAGTTGAAGGGCCCCAATCCATTATACTACTCCTATCAAGTAAGTCTTCCTGAAATTTTGTTTCTTTGTTTTTGTTTGTTTTAAAGTTCAAATCTTTATGCTGTGTCAACTAAAAAAAAAGGGTCAGATTTTTAATACATACAAACTTTGATTTCTTTGTATAAACATTTCTTGAACTATTTCATACGCCTAGCTATCACCATTCTCCGTTTCTCAGGTATGTCTCAGATCTGAGCCACTTTGCTCAAACCCACTTTCATTTCTCTCCCTCACTCTCTCTACTCTAAATGTTGGTTTTTTTTTTTTTGGTTGTTATTTTGTTTGGTGTATTATATATTTTTGTTTAACTGAGTGTTCATGTATGTAGGTATGTTTTACTTTGTGCAGATCTTCTACTGTTTCAGTGTTTCTGTGTGTTTATTCTATTTACATTAGTTTCATATGAGAGCTTGGTTTTTGGGCAGTTTGTGGATTTTCGTATTGTTTCTGTATTGGTTTGTGGGCACTATGTTTCCTTGTGCTTATTGTAGTGGGTCTGTGGTGTTTATGAGGCTGTGTCTGATTTAGAATATTGGGTTTTGTGCAAAATGGTGAATTCGGGTGCATTGAGATTTGAGAATGAATGAAGGAACCAAGTTTTTTGCATTTATGCTTTACTGTAATTTGCCTTCAAGTGTTTAGTTTACTGGAATGTTTACCTTTTTTTTAGTGGAAATACAATTAAAATTGTGGTTGCATCTTTGTTTTGAAATTTGAATTTCTATGCTGGGCGCTCTGATTGTGAGCTAGAGGAATTTATGTGAGTTTGTCTTGTGGTCAAGAGTATATGATAGCTGCATACTCACTGCTTAATTTATCTTTTAATTCATGATGATATGACATGGACAACAACCAAGAGAATGAATTCTTTTGGGGGTATTTGGAGAGTGGGAGGGGGGGTGAGATGGGAAGGGTTTCAGTAGCTGTGTATAGAAGTCTTGGTAATTTTTGCTTGGTAGTCCAGAGAGAATTTTTTAGTTTGGATGGTTTAAGTGCTTTTAGTGTGCAACAAAGAAATTGCTGTTTATTTCTGTTTGAATGATATTTTGATTCTGTGTTATTTATAAGGACTTAGAGTGAGGTTATGTGGGCTCAAAAAAATTGGTTCAGATTGAAATTGGGAATCATGACTTAATCTTTGGTGTTCTTTAATTTTTTTTTTTTTGGTTCAACATAAAACTTATCTCATGTTTCTTTTCAGCTTGTATATATGTATTTTGAGCTTTAACTTGTTAAACCATACAGGGTTAGGAGAATAAGTTCAATTTATTTGGTATAAGCCTTCTTGCAATGGGAAAGTCTCCAGGAAAGTGGATCAAGACCATACTTTTTGGGAAGAAACCATCCAAATCTAGCTTTCTAAAGGTACTTAGTTATTGCCTTTCAGTATTCCATTGCTGCTCACAGTTGTGATCTGACTCTTTCTCTCTCTGAATCCATGCATGTGTACATGATTTGATGTATCATGTTGGTTTAATGGTATGAAGGGAGCATGTGGAGCATTATAATTATTTGAATGACAGATTTTTACATATTTTTGTACTTGTACAGTTGTACTGTTCCCTTTTCTTGAGATATTGATATCATCTTGTCATGTCAGAATACCATACTATCTAAATATCTCATGCCTCTAATGATTTATGCTCCATTAAATTATGTAAAAGGCATAATTATATAATGTGGCTTATAGCCCATCTGGAGGTTGAATTGGCTGATTATCAATGTTTTGCAACTATAGCCTCTTCCTGATTGTTGGATCAAAGTGTAGAAGTTTATGTGAGGTTAGCGTTATGTCTAGGTATCATGTATCATATATCTAATTCATGTAATACTTGAAATTTCAGTACATAATATGTTTTCACATATCTTTTGTCAATTGATGATTAGAAGATATAGATTTACCATTTTGCCTGTTGCTTGTTACTTGCTTACTGCTTATATTTAGTGGAAATTATGCACATGCCTTCAATTTGGTTTTTGATATACTCTGAGCAATGTTTGACTTGGGCCTGCACTAATTTGTGAATCTCATCTCATGTGAAGAAATCTACAACCAATAAAGAGGCAACCATTGCCTGTAAGGCAGTGTCTGGTGATTTGTCAGCGAATCCTTCTGTAGTTTCAGACGTGGCACTTCATACCTTGAACAGAATTGAAGAAAAATCAGAAATTGGAGTAACTGCCAACCTACCACATGATGCAGTTGTCTCAATGCCTGCAAAGCAAGGTGCACATACTGAGGGAACCATGGGTTTGGATTCAGCTGGCAGTGCTGAGATTACTAGGCAAGAACAAGCTGCTACAAAGGCACAGGCAGCTTTTAAAGGCTATTTGGTAACTTTTCTTGCATGAAATAAAAAGATATGTCATAATGGTTAATTACATGAACCAGAAATTTGAAGCTAATTCTGCGATCCTTTCTAGCATGTCTTTCCGGTTCTCTAATGCGTTGTATGCCACATCTTCTAGATACATGCATGCCCTTATGGCAATGTGTTGGGGTTTTGACTACAGTCTCTTATAGTACTGTCTTATAATTGAAAGCATTCGTGGTTTTAAAGTACTCATGAAAGCCATTATGAGATAATATCTTGGTGAAACCATCTAAAAATTGATGCTATGGAGTACCAGTACATACTGCGAATGATTGTTTAAGCAATTAGCATTATTAATGATAGTCATAAAATGAAAATTGAGATAGAAATACATACATGTAAAAATTTTATGGTACATTGTTTAAGGGAAAAAAGCACTATATGCATGTGTGCACATTGATTTTTAATTTTCTAGTTAATCTTTTAGGGTTTTGGCTTGGGGGTGGGGAAGTATAGATATTGTGGACGTGTCTGTATTTCTATTGTATGAGGGTCTTATTTCAGTTACTGACATGTATTCAGGTGGGATCACAAATTTTCCTCTTAATGTAAAGAAAAAGGATGTGTATGGATTACGAAACACTATATTTAGTGGGTTTTTTTTTTTTTTTTTTTTTTTAATTAATTATTTATGTGATTTGCTATTAGGAAATTTTGTACTTAGATAATTTTTGAACGAAAATTAAGTTCTCATTGGCTATCTGCGAAACACAGATTCATAAATTTTTCTTTCATTAAGTTAAATGTAAGGTTATCTCAATGTAATACGGATCTAATTTAAGTGTAATATCTGTGAAGGCTCGCCGGGCATTTCGTGCTCTCAAGGGCATCATAAGGCTGCAAGCACTTATTCGTGGACACCTGGTTAGGAGACAAGCCGTTGCTACTTTGCACTGCATGCAGGGAATTGTTAAGTTACAGGCACACATTCGTGGTCGAAAAGTCAGACTTTCTGTTTGTGGGCTTGAAGTGCAGAAAGGATGCAGTGTGGTAAGTTTTCAAGTAACACCTAAATTGGTTTTATTTAATCTGTAACTGGTCTTTCTGAATATCTATATGATGTGGAAAAAAGAATCTTGTAATTTTTCTGTTATACCCAATATTGGGAGTTCTTTATGCACTGTGTTTATACAAATCATTTAAACTTAATTAAGCCTTAATCCCAAGTAAGTGGGGTTGGCTATATGGATCATTTTTTGCTGTTTAGCCCTATATAAAACCTTGTGAGTTATGTTCATCATATAGAAGAAATTCTAAAATTACATTTCTTGGGGCCTCTGGTATATTATGGATTACCCTTTTGCACTAAATCCATATCCTGTTCATCTTTGAGGTATTCCCACTTATTAAGTAATTGCAGGAATATAAACCAGCTCTGCTCAAATCTTTTAAACAATATTAATCGGGTTTGGCTACCCAAAAGGTTGTCATCACTTGTTAACCATTTGCTATTGTATCTTATATCACAGCATCAACCATTTGCTATTCTCATTGTCCTTAACAGTGCTTTCAAAATTGAACCACAATGATCTCTAGATGGTTTGATCTAATTGCAGATGAGTGAAATGACCTTGCTTGCTTTTTGTCTTGTTGTCCTGATTTAATACCTGCCCCAAAAAGTCCTTGATTGATGCTACTTTGAATTTTCAGATTTGAATGAATGTCATGTGTGTCACTCATCTATTCATCATCCAAATTTAATACATGCTTCCTTATAGACTTTCTATTCCTTGACCGTCAGCATTTATCTCAAGAATGTGATGTCATAATGCTTTTCAGTTCCTTTTACTTTTTGTTCTTTTTTCCTTTTCACTGTTGAGGTATTGATTTACTTGGATAAGCTCATTTCTTGTTGAGCTTATTACATTTTCTAGGTAGCTCTAAATGTGGTAATATCTTGTGCATCTTATTCTGTCTTTGTAATATCTCCTTCCCTTTACCAGGATGTTGCACGGGTTGAGCCAGTTGGATTACATACAACCAGTAGGCCAGAAAAGCTGTCAACAAATGCTTTTATTTGTAAGGTATATAAGCTTATGGTTTTTTTAGATACATCAAAACTTTCATGGTTTGTACGATTAGTATATCATTTGCAATTGAGAAAAAAAAAAGTTCTGAATTTTAGAATCATCTTCTGTATAAGATTAATCCACTGACTAGTCAGCCATTTCACTACAGTTATGTGTGCAAAAGGTAGTATAGACTGTAGTATGGGTGCACTAATTGGGGAAATTAAGTAGCCATAGCATTGTTATCATTAACCTTCTCAATATAGAGTGACCCATGTAACACTGTGGTTTACTTACCAGATAAGGCTCAAGCTGCAGAACTTGAGTGGCCTCTATAATCTACATTTTAAATGATTCATATAAGAAAAGAAAACTATATGAAATTGAAACAAAGTGACAAAGCAAGTAAGATATTAGGATATTATATATCTAGTCTTTTATTTTTATTACCGCATGTAATATAGGAGTTGATGACTTTCAATGTTGCTCATTATATAGCTTCTTGCTTCATTGCCAACTGCTATGCCCTTGAGCCTCCACTATGACCCAGTTGAACCAAATTCAGCTTGGGATTGGCTAGAACGCTGGACATCATCTCAATTTTGGGGACCACTTTCACAGCCAAAATGTGTTCCCGATGCTAAATCTCATAGACAGCAAGACAGCATTCAAACAGGGGAAACTCAACCAAGCAGGGCAAAACGAGGTGTGCGCAAGGTCCCAACTGTAAATGTTGAAAATAATTCACTGCATCCCACATCTGAGTGTGAAAAGCCTAGACGCTACCTCAGGAAAGCTATGACCCATCAAGCAGAACCAGTGCATGAACAGACTCCAGATGAACTTGAGAGGGTGAAACGGAATTTGAGGAAAGTTGCTGTATCCAACTCAGTGACTCCTGATCGGTCAGAAGCTATGACTGAGAAGCCAAAGTTAAATATGCGAAAGGTGTCAAACTCCACAGTATCTGATGCTCCTCAGAAGGGTAGCAATAATTCCTCTGAAAAAGTAAATGACCCAATAGTAGAAATACCTCCAAAACCATTGGTATTGGAGGAGACAATTGATATGATGCATGATGATCACCCTACTGGTGAGCGACTTCCTTTAGAAACTGTTGAAAAAATTGATAAGATTCCAGTGGTGAATGAGGAGCTAAATACAAAGGAGGATCACACTAGCAAGGAGAACCAGAAAAGCCGGAGAAGATCTTTCCCAGCAAAGCAGGAATACCCAGAGAATGTTTCACAGAATACTCCAACCCTGCCAAAGTATATGCAAGCAACTGAATCTGCCAAGGCAAAACTTAGAGCACAAGGATCCCCGAGGTTTGGTCAAGATGAAATGGAAAATGGTTTCATCAGGCGGCATTCTTTGCCAGCTTCCACTAATGGTAAATTGAGCTCAATGTCACCACGGGTGCAAAGGTTAGCTCCATCAAATGGCAAAGGAGGGGGCAAAAGTGACAGATCACTATCATCCTTTAAAGATGGTGAGGGTAAGAACCTTGAACAGATATGCAGTTTTTTGTACTTTTGTTATCAGCTGGTTGTAATGTACTTGATTTTTTTAAATACATTTTTGTTCTCCACCTGTTGTATCCATCTGATATTAAGCATGTTGCTTATATCTCATCATCTTGTTTCTAAGATTGTTTCAAGGGCTGCGAGAAATTGTGTTACTTATCTCTTGAACTTCCAAATGTTTCTTAAGTTGGTCATGGAAGATGTAAGCCAACACAATAGCTTTCTATCAAATGCATAAAAAATGATTTCCATTCTTATGTGTACTTTCTTCTTCTTGCATGTTGGCATAAAAGTCAGACCATTCTTTCTATTTCTGGGTCACTCAATTTGTAGTTTATATATATTAGTTTCCAAAAAATCTTCAGTTGTGTACTGTTGATGCTGTTTCTGGAATTTTGTTCCGAATGATTTAACCATTTGGTGGATTTAACTTTCAGATAAGGTGGCCCGGCCAGGGTGGAGAAGGTGAGTTTGGTGCTATCTGCTTTGAGAATTCAGATATTAGAAAGGTATGTGGAAAAACAGGGGTGTGGTGTACCTGGAGTCTTAACCTTAGTTCTTTGTGTTTTGTGTGTTAAATTCAATGTATAGTCATGGACTTGCACTTCAGCATAATTGTCGGTTGAAATTAGCATCAATGTATGCTTTATACTTTATTTCTCTGCTCCACCATAGAATTCTCAGATGTAAGAAATCTTAACTATGCTTAACCCAGAATCTATGAAATTTAATATTTAGCTTGTTTACTTTATTGATTTATATTTTGTTGGTTATTTGATTGACAAAGCGCGGTATATCTTGATATACTGCATTGGATATCAAGGAATGGGTGCCATGAAATATCCTTAGTCTAAATGTTTTACCCCCAACTCCATTTTTACTGCATGCCTTGTAAAATTCTCTCTTTTTCCTTGACTGTAAAATTTATTTCCCAAAAAATTCATCTTTACATATTTTAAAGGCCAAAAAGCAAAAACACCCCTTGGAGTTTGGTTCAATTGCAAAAACACCTCTTGAAGTTTCAATTATTCCTTATAACTCTTTGAGGTTTCCATATCCCCCAAATTGACCTTGGACTAACTCCCGTTAGCTCTTAGGGTTGGAAAAATAGCGTGACAATTGCTTGTCCACATTAAGAAGACTTACCAATTGATTCACGTTACTAGTCACATGTTGGTCATATGATTTTCCGTCTATATGGTCAAACGAAAATTAATCAGAGGTCAATTTGATGGATATGGGAACCTTAGATTGTTTTTGCAACTAATCCAAATCCAACAAGGGGTGTTTTTGCATTTAGGCCTCTTTAAAACCACAAAGTTTCTCAATATAGTAAATTTGTTACCATGAAGCTTGACAAGCAAAATGGGCTCAAATTAAAATCTATAAAAATATGAGCTTGGTGCTGAGCCAATCTGATGCATAAAGTCAAGGTCCTTTTTTCTGACCTAGCCTGATTTCACACTTGTCTGAGTATTTCATAATTGATCTAGGACAGATTAGGAAAGGTCAGGATTATAAGAAAGTTAAAGGAGAAAGCTGATAATAGGAACTGGGAGGTTCAGGCCTTTGTCCATCATAAGTCTAAGAAAACATGTCATATCTTTTTGAACTTTGTTATTGTCCATAGACATCAATGGTGTAACAGAAATTAATTCATAAATGCAATTTCTCCCCATCGCTGTGGGGAAGAAAGCAGCATTTATTACAAACTTACAATAGAGTGAGGTTCCAGAGTATGGTTTTGATTAATATATCAAAAAGTTCCCTTGTAACCATTTACAAGATAAATGCATCCATTGCTTACAAATATAAATGGTGGCACCCATGTCATTTGACCACTTAATTTTCCCCATCTTGGTATAATGTAGGACAGAATGTGGGGATTTTTTGTTTCACTATCTCAAGGATGCAGTACAAATTTCAAAACCCTATCAAGTTTTTTAAGTATTTGAAATGTCTTTTTATTTGGAGCGGAAGATTTCAATTTTCAGACGAAAATTCGAGATTGAGTTTCATTCATGTGATGGGGTTTGATGTGGAACATTTTTAGATGAAAATTTGAGATCGAGTTTCAATCATGTGATGGGGGTTTGACATGGAACATAACGTAGGCATCAATTTTTATCACTTATTTATTTTTGATATTTTATGTAATTTTAGGATCAAGTAATTTAAGATTTTATTTCCTCGATTTTAGGTGTTTTTAAGCGGTTTCTAGTCAAAGTAGTCTTATTATGATAATGTATCCAATAGAATTTGTTTATGATTTTTTTTAAAAAAATTAGAAAATAAGTTTTCTTGGAGCTGTTAAATAGGTTGATAATCTTTATAAATGAAATGGATAGTCTGCAATCAATAAAATTAACTTTTCTTTAGGATGCCATATTAGTGAAAAACAATCCTCTTCTTTAGGAGACTGTACTTTTCTATAAAGGGAATCTGAAGTTTGAACTATGCAATCTCATTTTCTGGAATAGATTGATTTTACATTTTTACTTGGGACTCCGAGTGTTAGCAACTCTTTATTGTTTAGGCCTTGAGGGCGACATTTATGTCTTTGATGGTTTGATACTTTTGTAGTAGTCTCAGTGTATGACAAGCATTTCATTTAAGAATATACAAGTTGTAATATTGCCATCAAGGGAAGGGGCAGGGCGGGGTGGGGCAGGAAAACCCGTGTGGGACGAAGCGGGAAGGGGTGGGGCAAAATTGCCATCCTTATATACAACTACATCTACCATATGATTATTGATGTAAAATATTTTTGTCCAGTTGTGTTCTAGAGATCAGACCAGGCTTTGTGTCTTGAGAGGATATAATTAATTTTAATTTAATGTTTTTCTCTGGCAATGAAACAAGACTACCAACTTGCATTATTTACTTTTTATAAAAACTTAACACTACCCCACTTGGATCTACTAGCATAAACTAATACGTTAATGTAGAGTGTCATGTGCTGCTTATTAAATGATCAAGCTAGTATTGATATCAGCTTGAGCAGCTTGGTTTTACCTAAAAATATGTTTTCTTCCACGCATCAAATAAGGACTTTAAAGTTCAAACATCTTTTGAATTCAAATCTACAAACTTGGGAACCACATATAGACCTGTCGCCTCTTAGGTTGTGTCCATGACCCTAACTCTTGAGAAGCTGATAAGAAATAGTCTTCACCACTTGTGACAACAAGACACCATTGGTTAATTGATGCAAAATGGCAATGAATTCAGTATTATAAATTCATAATGGCTCAAACCATATGAAACCGGTACACTTTTTCGATAATTTGATAGTTGGAGTAGAGGATTTTTGAATCTTGAATGTCTTTGTCGGATACATTTGGAGGTGCAAATTGAGTTACAAAGTTCTTGGCATATGAAACAAGTTCTTATAATATAATGTCAAGTTGTCAAATTCTATACATCGTGCTTTAGAAGAAAAGAGAAAAAATAAAATTTCTCACAAGCAGGTTGCCCTGTGTTAAATAGACTAAGGAATTAGGAATCCGATCCATATCCTACTAATAGCTTTGAAAAAAAAGTAAAATTCCAAGGTAGCCAGCTAGTTTGTAATCTATTCCAGGAAAGAAAGAATTCAGTAAAGATCAGAACTGCAAAACTGCAATCTTTGGCATATTCTCAATCAAAAGTCAAGATTGCATTCAATACTATGACTAAACTTTATTATCCTGGCAATAATTTACGTGCAAGATTCACATTATTAGATCAAATTTTAAGGATGTTATTGATTTAAGCTTCAAGTTGACTTTCCCTTGAAATCAGCTTTTAATGCTACCTCATGCACCACGAATTATCTTTTATTATCTATTGCTACAAATCATCATTAGGATTGCGTATTTAGCTAAGCAATCTGATATTTTTTTAGTAAATTTTGCTGATTAATTTTTAATTTAGCTAAGCAATATGATCTATGCTTCTAAAAATTCAGATTTGTCAGAGTACTCAATTAGCTAATAAATCATGTCATGACTAGACTCCTAGACTTATCTACAACGCTGAATTGTGGGGAAAAAATGTTTACATTATTAATGATCAATCAGTCTTCAAAAGATTGTTCTGTTTACAAATATTTTTATACCATGGGCTGTTTTAATATTCTCTTTAAAAAATCCGATCCTTTACAAGTGTCAAGTATAAATCATGCTAGGATGAAGTTGGGTCACTAATGCTTCAGAGTTCAGAAGGCTCAAGATTGAAAATGTTCTATGAAATTTTAAAGAGTTTATGGGTTTTGCATCCGTAATTCATTAAGTAGCCTATTGAATTTTCATAAAAAATTAAAAAAAAGTAGCCTATTGAAAGATGAATTCTAAGATTTTCTTTCTTCTTCCTCCAAACCCATTCTAAAAATTGATTCCATGCATGCTAATAAGTTAATCAATTTTCCTTCATCATTAATCAACCATATATAAACCGTCATATAAAAAAAAACATATATAAACCGCTCGTTGATATAAATTTCAATGTGCCAACACCCAAAAGTTTTCACTATAGAGGTATCTTTTTTTATTTTTTTAAGAACAAAACTTAGGTAAATATCTTTGGTACTCTTTATTATAGAACTCATCAATGTTTTCATAGTTGTTTAAATGTTTGAAAATGTTAAATGTAAATACGTGAATGTTTAAACACAAAATAAATGATTCTCCCAAAAAAAAAAAATGATAAGTTATTGACATGATACTAATTACATTTATTATATATCATGTCAATTTATAATTTATTTTTATTTGTAAGAAAATAATTTATAGCAATTTTAATGATTTTACTAGAGAATGTTTATAAATTGACATGATAATTAATATGACTGATGCCATAGTAAACAAACTAAATAGTCTTAGAGTATAAGACTTATGTACTAAAATTTGTAATATCTTCATCATTATTTTTAAATGTTTTTTGAAGTAATTTAAATTTACTAACTTATTTAACTTAAAAAAAAAGAATGATAGAATTAAAATTGTACTTAAAAAGAATAAAAACTTAAAAAATTTACACACAAGTTGTACTTAAAAACTTTCACACAAAGACTAACACTTCATTCATGGATTTCCAAAATAAAAATGTAAAATAAAATTTACTTATAAATTACCTGTCCCGTTATAAAGAGACTTTAATTTGAAGAGTTGAAAAAAGTAGCTCAAAAAAGGGGAAAAAAAGAAGGAAAAAAAGAGTTTAAGAAATTATTATTGTTTTATTTGACAATAAATTCACCAGTTAATTAATTTGACTCTGTCATTTTGTATTTTTATGATATGTGAGTGAAATATAGAATTATGAAATGACAACAACTTAATTGTAAGACTTCAGATTTATGATATCTTTTTTATTTTTTACTCCTTACAATAAGTTAGCTAGGAGTAAGATTGCTTGCTAAACACCTCTCTCAAATCTTATAAAAATGGTATTTTTATGCACCTAATATCTTTTTGTTTTTAGTGCTTACAACAAGTTGGGGGAGGGGGAAAGGGTTCAAACCTAAATTTTTCACATGAAATTTAATCTGGCAATGTTAGTGAGGTGAAAGATTCCCGATAAAATTAATCTATTTCTAATGCAGGGAACTGTAAATGGTATAAAAAATTTGACATAACTTTTGAGTGAAAATGTCCCTCACAGTCCCCTTAAACCTTATAAATAAGGATCCGGACTTTGCAAATCCCTGCACCAAGAACAAGTTAAGCTCCACTAGAATGGGGATTCATAAATTCTACACTCCTTTTGTCTTTCTAGTACTCTACATGTTTTGTCTATTGGTCATCACAGCAACTGCAAGTTCCCATGTAATTAACTCTCTCTCATAATTGCACACATGCACACATATAAATTCGTCCATGCATAATGGATATTACAAGTTTCGACGTTAAAGTTATTAACCAAATTTTATTGTTTGTGGTTGGTTCTATAGTGGCATGGCAAGAGACCAAAGGCTAAACAAAACTGGTTGAATCATGGTGGAGATTTGCATAATAGAAGATATGCAAACAAGGAGACCAAAATCAGCCCTACAACTGTTTCCAAACTACGTCTAAAGTGGAAGTTCTTTGCAGGTGATGATATATCAGCAACACCAGCAATTTTCAATGGTACCCTTTATTTCCCAAGCTATAATGGCAATATCTATGCTGTCAATGCATGTAATGGGACTCTTGTTTGGGAGAAGAACTTGCATGAGTTGACTGGCATTAATGCGACCGGGTTTGTACCCACTCTCACCTACATAGTTTCAAGATCAACGCCGACGATAGTTGGTGATCATGATCTCCTCATTGTTGGAATCTATGGGCCAGCTGTTGTTATTGCTGTTAAAAGATCAACTGGGGAGCTTGTTTGGTCAACACAACTTGATAACCATGCCGCAGGACTCATCACCATGTCTGGAACTTATTACAAAGGGTTGGTGAATCATCTATAAATTATAGTCAAGTTTGTTTTTCATTTTTAAACTTTAAGAAATTCATTTTTTGTCTCGGCTATTGAAAAATTTGTCTTTAATTCTTAAACTATTGAAAATGTTTTATTTTTATTCTTAAACTTTTAATTTTTTTTTTCATCTTTAAACTATTGAAACAACTATTTACAAAATTTAAGGATGAAAAAGAACTTTTTAAAAGTTAGGGATGAAAAACAAATTTTTGGTAAAGTTTAGGGACCAAAATAGTAATTTATCCTAAATTATTAGTGATATTAGGCTAATTACTAAGGTTGTACGGCCAACCTCCTAAAACAGACCCGATCTAACTCAACCCATTGGGTTGGGTATATTTTTGAGGGTTGGTGAGTTGAGTTGGGTTATGAATTTCTTATTTTATAGTGGATTGGGTTAGGATTGGGTCATAAGATTCACAAATCTGCCTAACTTGACCTGACCCACCTATATTTAATATATATTTAAATTTAAAAATATATATTGTACGATTTTGTTATTTACTTTTTTGCTCCTCTTCATAAATAAAACCCAAACTCTAAGTTGGTCTTGTATAGTTTGTATTGGTTTGGTGTTATGCTCATGATTATTTGATTATAAGTTTGCTTTTATTTGTGGTTGTATTGTTCTAATGCTCAATTTAATAATAATAATAGTAATTAAAAAAAAAAAAACTATTTAACCCATGGGTCTAACCCGATTCACATGGGTCGGGTTATAAAAACCTCTCAATTTGACCCAACCCGACCCATGCACACTGGTATCTCTAGTAATTACAATGAAGAATTCATTGGAGATTACTCATATATGGAGTTAGAAGTTTTGAACTCATGATCTCACAGATCTTATTAGACATTGGGAAGAGAACCACTAGAACAACCCCCTTATAGTTTATCATATTAGTCATTCAACCATATACACCTTGCATGCAGGTTCGCCTCTCGTTCTCTTGATCTCGTCTTAAAAGATTAATGTATATTTCTTGATTAATCAGTTATTTAATTTAAAAAAGTTAGCTGTGATCGCATAACATTATCCAAAAAAATAAATTAACCTAAGTCAAGTTGAGATCTCAACTTGACTTGGGTTAATTTATATGAGAATGCTAGAGCACATGCATTCTCATATAATTCACACATGCTCTTAAATATTTTTACGTATATAAAAGAGTGTCTTATATAAGAATTGCCTAAGTTACAAGTTAAAGTTGACGTTAATTAAAGAATATTATGTATAAAATTATGCAATTTATTTTTTAATGTGTGCACTTCTCTAAATATTTGTATAGTGTCTGAGTTTATTTATTTATTTTTAAAAAATAAATATCATTTAATGGAATCTTAATTGCACAATAACTTATGCCTTTGAGAGACTTGACAAAATCTTTAGAAATTATATTCAAACAAGAAAAAACAGAAACAGTGAAAAACAAATCTAATTAAATGCAAATCAGTACTCTTTACCCCCTTCTCTCATTTTTCTTATAGACAAAAACAATAAACATAAATATAAACATTTTTACAAACTGTTAATAAAAAAAAATTGTAAAAAGTATTAGGGTAAACTACATATTTGATCTCTAACATTTACGCTAAATGTCAATTTGGTTATTGACATTTTAAATGTGTCAGTTTTGTTCATAACTTTTTGGTATTGTGTTAAAATAGTTTCTGCTATTAAGAGGTGGATGAAAAATATTGACATGACTAACGGTCAAGATAAAATATTATTTTCATGGCACATAGACTGTCACATGTATTCCAAGTGGACTAATTAAAACTTGCCATCTCAATTAAAAATCCACCTCAGCCAATATTAACAAAACCCAAATTTTATAAGCTCTCTCTCTCTCTCTCTCTCTCTCTCCTTGAAATCACCTCCACCATCCTCACCATTGGCAACCTCATGTTCCTAGACTTCGACAGTGGCATCTTGCAAGAATCCAAGGAATGACATGGACAGGGTTGGATCATGGAGAGGGAGTTACCATATGGGAAGAAGAGGAAGCAATGTTTGGTGGGCTCAGTGGCTGTGGAGATCGAGTTGGGTAGAATCATAAGGGAGTGGTCAAACGGTGCGAAAAGCTTGAATTGGCAAGCCTTTGGGTCGCTGTGTACGTGTAGCTCAGCAAGGGTCTTTGGGTAAGGGGCAGACCTACACTAGGGCAGAGGGGGGCCATGCCCCCCCCCCCCCCCCCCCCCGCGCCACAAAAAAAAAAAAAAAAACTAATATATGCATACAAATTGGTATACAAAAAATTAAGATTTGCCCTTATATATATATTTTGTCTCTCCTCTTCTAAAATATTTAGATATTGACCAAAAAGAGAAAAAAATAAATAAATAAAATTCATGCCCCTTTAACTACAAAAACAAAGTAAAAAAATAAATATGGACTAAATAAAAATCATACACAAATTAAGAAACACTTATTTTGTATGTTATACTTTGTTGATGTGTTTTATAATATGAAATATTTAAGAAATACTTATTTTGTATGTAGTATTTTGTTGAATATGAAATAGATGTTAGTTTTTATTTTCATAAATTTTTTTTTTTTTTCTGGTTTTAAGCTTTGGCCCCTCCCAGGTACAAATCCTGGTTCCGTCCTTGCCAATTTGGGTTGTTTGGCTTGCAAGAAAATGAAGGTTTTTACAGAAAATATTTTTTCAGTTTTTATTTTGATGGTCTGGACAAATCTATCATTGGTATTATTTTTGGGTTTTAACGAAGATCTAGCATTACGATCTTGAATGGAAAGGTGTTATGATTCTTGACTGGAGAATAAAAGCTTTATTTGGGAAGAAGAGTGTAGGCGTGGGATAAATGATAACTCCATAATGGAGTGATAAAAAAAATATATATTTGGGTTCCGTTAGTCTAATAAAAATCCACCTCACCTTCACCTAACATATTTTTAAAGTTTACGTTGAGGTGGCGAAACATGTGGCCGTGCATGAAAATAATATTTTATTTTTGTTGTTAGTCATGTCAATATTTTTTATCCATCACTTAACAGTAGAGACCATTTTGATACAATGCCAAAATGTTAGGGATTCAACTAAAACATTTGAAAAGTTAGTGACTAAATTGACATTTAACCTAAATGATAGGGACAAAATATGTAGTTTACCCAAAGTATTATATATTTAGCATTGCTCTTTGAGTAACCAGAAATTGAACTTGAAATGGCCTTAGGTTTCTATTAATGAATGGTAAACAAGTTTGTAAAAGCATCATGTCTTAAGACATGTTTGGTAGATTATAACGGTAATTACATAGGAATAAGAATAGATATTACAAAGAATACAAAGTGTTGTAATGTAATGCTTATTATTATTCATTTGTTTAGTGACAACACAATAATGGAACTCTAAATACAATGGAATGAAAATATTTTAAATCAAACTTAAGATATATTTTAAGAAATATCTTACTCATATAATTATATTTCCTATAAAATGATATTTTTAAATTTGAAAGAGAGATTAGTTATTTTTTATAATTTTTTATTTTCATAATTGTTATGTGCATATGAAAAGTTTGTTGATTTAGAAATATATTAATTATAGAAATTAATGCACCTATTAAGGAATAGCTATTACATCCCCTTTAGGGAAAATTATTGAATACTCCGGGAATACAATAAATGAGTACTCCCCCATTTCACATGAATTGTGGGTCTTACCATGAATTTAATTAGTGAGACCCACAATTATGTGAGAAGGGGGAGTATACATCTATGGTACTCCGGGATTACCTAATAATTTTCCCTTTTAGAGATGAATAATTATTCCTCATTTTAAAGAATAGTTATTCATAAAGAATGACTATTTCCTGTAATAAAAATATAACCAAACTATTGAATAGCTAAACCATAGGAATAACTATTATATTATAATGCCTATTACAGTCTACCAAACATATCCTTAATTCTTTATTCATTTTGAACCGAATGCATTATGCATTATAGTTAGTCCATTCGATTATGTAAAGAAATTCAATTTAGATTGCATTGCTCTATGGGAAATTTTGTTCCTCCTTCCCCTAGATCAAAATGCACACATGTAATTGGTGTAGGATTATATCTCCTTAAAGAAAATTTTATGTGGCCCACATTTAAAGATGAAACTCATGTCTTAAGTTTCTTATTTTATGTCTTAAGTTTCCTATTTGTGAAAGTTACATTTTAGATAAAACATCCTTTAGTAACTCTCAAATGGTGTAACCCATTTGGTTAATAAACACCATGAAATTACAACTTTTAAGCTCCTTGATGGAAAGAGAGTTATGGAAATCTTCATCTAAAAGGGTCTCTAGTCTAGCCTATATATATAGCCTGTGTTTCCATCAAAAGGATATGTGTGAGGTAAAGGCCATAGATTAGAAGACCCTTTTATATACACTATTATCATATAGTGAGTCTTCTTTTCTTCAAAAACTTAAACAACTATGGTTGGAGGTATGTGTATTTTATTTCGCAACTTTAAATTTATCTTACAATTGGGAGATAACATGATGAACTTATGCTAGAGATTTAGAATTAGTTCAGGCAAAAAGAAAAAGAAAAAAAGAAAAAGTGATTCATTTCCACCATAAATAGCTCACCTCATGTGATATTTGCTGTCATTTCCACCATATATAGCTCACCTCATGTGATATTTGCTGTATTTGATTTTTTAGGGGTTACTATGTTGGTACATCTTCACTAGAAGAACTCCTTGGCATCGGACAATGCTGCACCTTTCGTGGTAGCTTATCCAAATTAGATGTTCATTCTGGCACCATTTTATGGCAAACTTTTATGTTGCCTGATAACCATAACAAAATTGGAGGATATGCTGGATCTGCTATATGGGGAAGTAGCCCCTCCATTGACATTACAAGGAAGCATGTCTACATTGCCACCGGGAACTTATACTCAGCTCCCTTAAATGTAACCCAATGTCAACAAAAGGAGAATAATCAAACGGTACCAACTCATCCAGATCAATGTGTTGAGCCTGATAACCACTCCGAATCAATCCTAGCACTTGATCTAGATACTGGCAAGATAAAATGGTTTCACCAACTAGGAGGCTATGATGTGTTTTTTGTTGCATGTAACAATCTTTCAACCGCTAATTGCCCACCTGGTCCAGACCCAGATGCTGATTTCGGTGAGGCACCTTTAATGCTAAGTGTAAAGAGGAATAAGACCAAACTAGATATTGTTGCTGCTGTTCAGAAAAGTGGATTTGCTTGGGCTTTGGATCGCAATAATGGAAGCCTCATATGGGTTACAGTAAGTCGGCTTGATCTTAGACAAAATAAATATTGGAACATCTTAGAACTCCAACTCTCTTTTGTGAAATCATTCAGTACACTGTATTATACTCTCCTCTCATGTAAGGGTTAGTCACACCTTTAGGTGCAACACATTTAATATATTTTTATGTGAGAGAGGAAAAATGCATTTTACTGGAAATGAAAAGAGTCAATTTCTTGATTCAGATGAAATATTACAAATTTAAAATTATACAAATTATTAAATTATTTAAAAAAATTTAAATAACATCACAATTTGTACATTTTTATATTCAAAAAATAAAATCTTAATCATATATCAAGAGATAGACTTTTCACTAGAAATGGAGAGGGTACATGATACTCCTTCGATAAAAATATTCCTTAAGTTCCATCTTCACACAAATCCTTGGTCCCACATCTAAATATCTATTTGTTACATTTTTTTTTTAATTTAAATTTTTTTCCAAAGATTGTCATAGAGATTAATTTATTTTAGCAAAATCACTCATCCTATGAATGAATTACACACTGAAACTGCTTAAAATCTTTCTTACCAGATTTGCTAACTATGATTTTGATGTAGCAAGCTGGACCGGGTGGCTTTACTGGAGGGGGTATTTGGGGAGCAGCCACTGACAATAAAAGGTTGTACACAAACATTGCTAACTCGGATGGCAAGAACTTCACTCTCAAACCATCTGCAATAAACACCACCGCCGGTGGATGGGTCGCGATGGAAGCTGATAGTGGCAAAATCCTATGGTCCACTGCCAATCCTAGCAATGCCACTGCTGCAGGTCCTGTAACTGTGGCAAATCATGTGCTCTTTGCTGGATCCACACATCCAAAAGGACCCATATATGCAATGAACGCTAAAACTGGAGAAATTCTATGGTCCTATGAAACAGGAGCTACTGTGTATGGGGGCATGTCAGTGAGTGATGGATGTGTATATCTTGGTAATGGATATAGATCCCCATCCTCCACTCATGGAACATCACTCTTTGCCTTTTGCCTCTCTTAATTACTCTTTGAGTAATCTTTAAATAAATTGATAGGCCATTTAATAAATTATGAGGCATGTAATTGTCATTTTCAATTGACCCTAGAAATCAATATATCTAAAAGATGAGACATCACATTTATTATTTATAATTGCTATGGTTCTGTTAAGTCACATCAGTATAGTTTTTTGGTCCAATTTAGTTCACTTCGGTCCATTCGGACTCATTCGGTCCATTCTAGTCAATTTCAGTCCACTTGGTCCAATCGGTCCATTCAATTCACTTCGGTTGATTTTAGTCCAATTGGTCCACTGTGTTCCATTTCGGTCAAATTCGGTAAACTTTAGTCTAATTTGGTCCATTTTAGGCCTTAAATTGATTCTTTATGTTGGTTGTCTTTTTAAGTTTTTTGGCTAAGTTCTCTCTCTCTTTTTTTTTTTTTTTTTTTTTTTTTTTTTTTTTTTTGAGTTAAAAAGTATGAAATTTCATTCTATGGCCAAACTCTTAAGTTTTGGGTAAACAAATACAAACAAAATAAACACTTGAAATTAGAGATATGAGCTCTAAAAAAGCAATAAAAATAATAAATATTCACAAAATTACCTTAAATTTCAAGTTTCAATAATTTAGGCATTATACTTATATTTGGAAAGAAAAAAAAAATGCTAAACTTATATACTTATATAATAATTAAAACTTAATGACTGCACACCTTTGGTATGATAGTCACTCCACAAGTATAAGTACTTGTGGAGTGTGGGGGGTAAGGGCCGGGGTTCAAGTTTTCAGGAGGGAGTTTCACACACATATACACTTAGATTAGGTTAGAGTAGAATTCTATCTTGTATAAAAAAAAAATAATAATAAAATTAAAACTTAATGTAACATGTTGCATGTGTTCCATGGAATAAGAGTGTACATAACCGATTGTGGTATATTTAAAAAAGGTTATTTTAATAAAATTTCTCCATTTATATAAAACAATATTATAATTATGTAATTTAATTTTTTTATTAAATTACAATATATATTACTCTGGTGCTTGAGCCCAGGATGACTAAGAAGTTTTGGGCCAAACTCCCAATTTACTTGTTCTTAATGGGTATGGAGTTTCCTACAATGAAAAAGACCTTGAACCAATCCAACAGCCCAGGGGAAGGTGCTTATAGCCCACCCTCTACTCTTTTCAATAGTGTGTATGTTTCCCGAGAAGGCCAAGCTCTATCAAACTGAAACCTTTCCTCTCTCTTTTGTTGTTCCTCGCTTTCTCTCATGTGTCCCTCTCAAATTGCCAACCCCTAAACCTTTTACTATCAGTCTTTATTTATAGACTTCTCTTAGTGGGGTCATTATGATGAGAGAGTGATTTTCCATGTTGGTGGGTCCCTCTGGGATATATTCTTGACCAAATGGGACCTATTTTTAGTGATTGATGCGACTCCCTTGAAACTTGCAAATGTTACAAAATGGTGCTTAGCAGGCGACCTCGTAACTTGGTATTGGCCCCCGACCTTGTAACCTTATGAAGGCTGATTGGCTAGGCCCCAACATTACACTAGTCCTTGACCATGTAACCTTACGGAGGCTAAACGATTGGGCCTCGACATGATGCTTGTACAATTACCATGTATTGTTGTTGAGTACAAATTAAATACATTATATGTTTTATTACATAAAACTTCCAAAAATAGAAAATACTTTTTAATAACACATGTTCTATTCAACCTACAAATTTTACATTATATTTTTATAAAATAATTATATTACATTTTTTCATGCATCTCGTGGGTTTGCAACTAGTATATATAAACTATGAATTAGGATCAAACGGATGTACTTAATTTTTTATTAACCTTTTTCTTTAATTTTCTAATATATGTTCTTATTTTGTTCTTTTAATGAGGTGAAGATACATATCGAATTATTGACTCAGTTGGATACTTTGTGCTACTCACACTTTATATGGTGTATTTTGCTTTTTGGAAATAGGTAATTTAGCTTTTTGCTTAAAACTTGTTGTTGAAAGGGTGCTAAAGTATAATTGTACTTTGAAAAGGAAGAAAAAGTAAGTAAAATTGAGGTTTTAAAAAGTTGTACATAAAAACTAAAAGCAAAAAAATAGCCTATAATCCAATGCCAAATGGACACTTCTGCTTAATTGGTTTTTTTTGAATGAAGTATATGTGACAGATTATCCTCGTGGCATCTTGACCGAAGGAAAGAAAAATCCTCAATGCCATGTGCCTATAAAAATAAATAGATTGATTTTACTTGGGACTCGAGAGTCAGCAACATTTTGGGCCCGTTTGGTAATGTTGTTTTAGTAACATTGTTTGTATTTTTTGAAAATACGTATAAGTGAAAAAATGTGTGAAAATACGTGTAATGTTGTTTAAACACTAAAAACTATTGTTTAAACAATGGTAACAAATTGTTTAGGCCTTGAGGGGTCATGTATGACTCTAATGGTTGGATACTTTGGTAGCAGTCTCAGTGTAAGACAAGCATTTCATTTAAGAACATATATACAACCTACATCTACTATTTGATTATTGATATAAATTATAAAATATACTTTTCCAATTGTGTTTTAGAGGACAGACCAGGTTTAGTGTCTTGAGAGGATATAAGGAACTTTTATTTAATGTTTTTCTTTGGCAATGAAACGAGATTAACAACTTGCTTTATTTATTAAAATGAGAATAAAATATTATTTTGGTTTTCCATTATATTTATTAGCTTAAACTAGTAAGTCAATATAAAAAGTCGTGCAGCTTGGTTTTACGTAAAAAAAAATATGTTTCCTTGCCAAGGGTTATATAGATCTTGTAAGGTCATATACGAGAGAAGTTATGTAAGATTTAGATTTCATTACTTAAAAATGACAGTGATTATGGATTTAGTTATTTCAATTGTTAAAGTCTCTTATTTTATTTATTTTATTTTTTATTTTTGTGAGAAGAAGTCTCTTATTGTTGAATAAAAAATTTGAAATTCAAATCTCGTTTACACCAAAAACCAATTAGTGTCTTGATTTGGTGATAAAGAAGAATTATTATGGCACGAACATTATATGTTGAAATTCTACTATATGTGCGTGTGTCATAGGGTCAATTTTTCTCTTAAATTTTCTGCCTGTGATGACACTAAGCCCACTGACTTAGTCTCAACCAACACTCCACACTCACACACTGTAGGAACACTTAGCACAGATTTATCAAGGGAATGCACACACACACAGCACACACAGTATTTACAGGGCACCAACCCCAACCTTTATTACTCAATATCAAGCACAAAGGAAGCCTGGAGAATACACACAAAATTCTCTAAGCAAATAATACACACTCTGCTATTGACAGCCCCAACAGCCTAGGATAAATGTACAAAATAAACTGTCACAGTAGTTACTACCCAGTAACTGCTCCTTGTCCAGGACTTGCTGCCACATGTGGTCTGACTTAGGACACCTTCACCTGATGCTGTCTTGGCCTGCCTTCCACGTTTCTAGCCCCTACACAGCATGTCTGAACATCCACAAAGCCAGGAAACGTTTGGTAACTGCCAATAACTGCTGCTGCACACTCTGCACATACCAGCCCATTACTCAGCACATCATCATGAGGCTTCTGCCCATGTTCCAGCAGCCCACACATAATAGTTTTACCACGTTTTAGAAGCCTTGCCCCTCTGCCCAAGCCCTTCTCATCAGCATCACAGCCCACATAACATGTCCATCAGCAGCACACCAAGTAACTGCCATCGGCCCACTCATACAAGTCCATGCATTTAGCCAGCACCAACCAGCCCAATGTCTTGCACAGCATATCATCATCACAGCAGCCCAGCACTGCCTTGCACCCAAGCCACCAAGCCCACATACAAAGCAATCACTAACCAAGTCATCATGCCATGCACTACCACGTAGGGTCAGCACCACCTGTTGCTGCCCATCATTAACAATCCGTTTCTGCCCACCATGGCCCTCCTTTGCCATGGCCTTGGGGCATCATGTGGAGCAAGGTGCCTCCACATGCTGCCCCTCATCATGCTCATCAATTTGAATCCAGCAAGGAGACTGGGCTTGTCCCACTCAAAGAGTAACTAGGAGCTTCACTAGATAGGCATGAGGAGCCATTAGTGTCTTGAGAAAAAATTGAGCCATGTGACTGGCCTGATGTTGTCTAAGCACTCCAATTCTTATGCCATCATCAGCAACTTGTAAAGCTCCTAACAGTGTGTGTGATAGTTGCTTAGGCTTTTGAAAAAAACACCTACTTGATTATATTCCTTCCCTTTTGGGTTTCCTTCCTTCTCTATCAGTTTCTCGATGTGGTCAAATAAATATTTAGTATGCTTTCTTGTAGTAATAAACACAAAACGAAGGAGTATAACCATTCCTTGTAGTAACGAATATCAAGGACAATGCATATTAACAACTATTAATGGAAATGTAATGAATTGTAATCTAAGAGATCTGCGACACTAAAATGAGAGAGCAAAGTTTTTATGTAACCTAAATTACAGGAATTTTTATACAATCGATTATGTAACGGTTAAAAATTTCCATCTGCATGTAATTATAGTCATATAAAATTTTTAATGAACTCCTTTTCCTCTTAGACTCTCAAGTATTTTGTGTATGGAGTAACATGAGACCAGTACTACTAATACAATATCAAGTGGTCAACCCATATAGAAAAGAGAATATAGAATTTCTCACAAGCAGAATTAGGAATCGATCTACATCCTACTAATAGCTTTGACAAAAAGTAAAATTCCTAGAGAATTCAGCTAGTCTAATCTATTCCAGGAAATAAAGAAAGTCAGAACAGAATTGAAAATCTAAAACAACTTTTAATGCTACCTCACTCACCACAGGTTATCTTTAATATATATCTATTGCTACAAATCATAATTTTGTCAACCCACTTAAAATTTGTTTTATGTTTGGAATTCAGATCGCGTATTTAGCTAAGCAATCTGATCTTTTTTTAGTAAATTTGGCTGATTAATTTTTTATTTAGCTAAGCAATCTAATCTATGCTTTTAAAAATTCAGATTTGTCGGAGTACTCAATCAGCTAATAAGTCCATTAGCCATGTCATGACTAGACTTATCTACAAAGCTGAATTGTTGGGAAAAAAATAATGTTTACATTATTAATGTCAATCTGTCTTCAAAAGATTGTTCCGTTGACAAATATTTACCATGGACTGTTTTAATATTCTCTCTCAAACATTCGATCCTTTACAAGTATAAATCTTGCTAGGATGAAGTTGGGTCAGTGATGCTTCAGGGTTCAAAAAGCTCTAGATTGACAATGTTCACCACCGCACATTCTGGATGTGATAGTTACTTCACAAATATAAGTGCTTGTGGGGGGCAAGAACCGGGGTTCAAGTTTCCAGGAGGAAACTTCATGCACATATATACTTAGATTAAGATAGAGTAGAATTCTATCTTGTAAAAAAAAAAAAAAAAAAAAGACAATGTTCTATGAAATTGTAAAGAGGTTATGGGTTTTGCATCCGTAATTCATTAAGTAGCTTATTAAATGATGAATTCTAAGATTTTTTTTAAAAACCTATTCTAAAAATTGATTCCATAACAACAGGAAAATCAATTTTCCTTCATATATCATTAATTAACCATATAGGCTTCCTCCTCCTTTCTCGTTCTCTTTTATTTATTTATTTATTTTTGACAAAACTTAAGCATAACATCTTTAGTAATACTTATTATAAAACTCCTCACTGTTTTCATAGTTGTTTAAATGATTTGAAAATGTTAAATATAAATATGTTAATTCTTAAACATAAAATAATAAATCTTTAAAAAGATCATTTGTAAGTTATTGACATGACACCAACCACATTTATTATATATCATGTCAATCTGTATTTTTATTTTTATTTTTTGTAAAAATATAATTGTTAGTGTAAGGTTGAATTTATTCAACCATGTGTTGGCTTTATTCTACGCCAAATTTGCTTGTAATTCAGCAATTAGAAACTCTGTATTTAGGTGGGAATTATGTAAGGGTTGTGTGAAGATTTGATCACGTGTGTGCAATCAAAGAGCATCTCGCGATTGGAACTCTCGATGTACTCACTAGTGGTGACTCGCCAGAAGTGTCACATGTGTGGAGCATACAAGAAGTTGAAGGGTCATGACAGCTGGATCACTACAAGACAAAAAATATAGTCTGACCTTTTTGTTAGTTGGTGACTAGAACTTGCGACTCATCTAAAGTACCCTAATTTTGCAAAAAAATGACTTTTCACATTCCTTCTTATACCCTACTACAAATACCATTATACCCACAAAATGTAGAGAGCTTCCAAAGAGAATTTTGAGAGAGAAATCCCAAAGAACAATAAGATTGATTTATCCACAATCTTATACATTTAACTCTTCAAATTCCTCTATTCGCACCCTCTCCATTGACATACCCTTGAGAGTAGCTTTAGCCAAATCCTCACCTCACCATATTCATATCAGTGAGAAGGTTATTTGGTGCTTGGGAAGAAGTTCAGAGAGGACCAATTCATTTGGTTGATGCAATGAGCTTGTTGCGGGATCCGGTAAGCTAGAGAAGACAAGATTAAGCTTAACCCTATTGGAACAAGAAGCTTGGAGGGCTTAGGTGCATTGGGTAGATTAGGCTTGGAGGGTCTATTGCTATTCATGTATCCCAACTGATTTTCTAGTGGATCATTTTACCACTTGGAGGGCGTCGGAGAGGTTTTTCCCCAAGTTTTCGGTTTTCTCTTCGATAACACGTGTCGGTGTTATCTTGTATTTGCATCTCTCTAACTCTTACTCTTTGTTTTTAATTATTGTTGTGTTGTGATTACATTATGGCTTGGAGTAGTTTGGTTGTTTAGGTATAGCTTGTACTTATCATTCCACACATATATTGTTTGAGTATAAGCTTGCGTTGGTAATTTTGAAATTGGGGTCTAAACATTCACTAGTATTTTACACACCAAGTGAACTTTCAGTTAACAATTTTATTATTATTGATTTTTTACTAAAACAATGTTTTCAAGTAGACATAATAATTAATTTGACTGATGCTATAGCAAACAAACTAAATAATCTAAGTATACATAAGATTTATAATATTTCCCACATTACTTTTAAATGTTTGGTTCTGAAGATTTAAGGATTAAATGTTTAGAATCATATTTTGTCTATGTTGGCAAACCAAGAACAAAACATGTCTAGTCTATGTGTTAGGCAATGCTCAAAGGTGTAGGTTTTAAGCTTCAAGTTCGAGCTAACTGCAGAAAAGGGAAGTCACAAGTTGCCAAGCTTGATTGATCGAGAATTAGACTCGACCGATCGAGAATCACAGAAAAAGAAATTCTGTAGAATTTTAAATTAGGCTTAAGCCTGTGAAAAAGTTTAGGGTTTCATTCTAACTTATCCATATATAAAAGGGAAACCCTAACTACGTTTTAGAGACTTTTGGAAGACTTGTGTGTTACTCCTTGTGAGATCTAAGAGGTGCTATACCTTCTAACTACACAAGCGTCTACCAGAGCAAGATTTACAATCAAGCATTGGTAGAACCTAGTTGCTGCTACAAAGATCAACAATTGAAGGTGATCTGAAACCTTTTAGTGGGATCTTAAAGTCACAAGCGTGGGTGCTTGTGTTGCAATAAATCCAAGGAGAGAAAGAGTCTGTGGATTCAAAACTTGCACGTGGTCATATCAGTAAGTTACTACTAGAGGTAGCCATAGATTTAGAGTTAAATCTAATCGTAAAAACTTCAATTCTCTTATAGTGGATTTGCTTTATCTTGAGGATAATTAGCTTAAATTTTCTCCAGGTTTTTACCTTGAAAAAGTTCGTTTCATCGATTTTCTTGGGTTATCATATCGTGGTGATTATTTATTTTTCTGCTGCTATGCATGATATGATATATGCTTGTTTAACCTAAATCTAAATAATAAACCTAATAATTAACTTGGTTAATTATCTAGGTTAAACAATTTGGTTTAAGGGGTCTAAACAGAACAAACAAGTGGTATCAGAGCAGGTTAGCTCTTGTTTCTAGGAATCTTGACCTAAAGTTGATCCTTGACCCCTGTTGTCATAGAATACGGTCACTCGCTTGTGATTCCTGCACACTTTGATGGAAATAACTATGCTTATTGGAAGGTTATGATGAAAGCCTTTTTTAAATCTATTGATGAGAAAGTATAACTAATTGTTGAAGATGGTTGGGAAAGACCAACCACTGCTTTTGGTGAATGGACAACTGCCCAAAAGGAAGTAGCAAGCTTTAACAGTAAGGCTATGAATGCGATATTCAATTCTATTTCCATCGAAGAATTCAAGAGGATCTTAAATGTGGAGATTGCTTACACTGCTTGGAACATCTTGCAAACAATGCATGAAGGCACTAAGGCAGTAAAAATTAATAAATTGTAGCAGTTGACCTCTAGATTTGAAAGTATTAGAATGTCTGATGATGAATCTTTTGATGAATTCTATGCTAAGCTGAATGATATTGTAAATTTTGCTTTTAATTTGGGTGAAGTTTATGATCAACATAAAATTGTTAGGAAAATTCTTAGATCATTAAGTAAGGACTTTAGACCAAAAGTGACTGCCATAACTAAAAGTAAAGATGTTGATTCAATTCCTGTAGATGAACTTGTAGGATCTCTTCAGTCTTAAGAATCCGACTTACCAAAAACTAACAAATTCAAATCTATGGCCTTGAAATCTATTGATGATGTTGATGAATGTGGATTTGATGATGAACTTTCATCTACTAAGATTGTTTATCTTGCCAAGAACTTTAGAAATTTTTTAAGAAATAATAATAGAAGGGCAAGAAATAGAAACAATGTTAATCTTAAGAATGTGAAGAAGAATGACACAACCAAAAATAAAAGTTCTGAAAAATCAAAAAGTAAAGTTGGTCAATCTTCTAATAGTTCTTTAGAACAACATTGTTATGGTTGTCAGGGTTATGGTCATCTAAAATCTAAATGTCCAACATTTTTGAGATCTAAAGGAAAAGCTATAGCTGTTACTCTAAATGATGATGAAGTTTTTGAACATGAGTTAGAAATTGATCAATAAGGAAAATTTATGGCTTTCACTACTACTATTGTAGTAAGTGAAATTGAGATTGCTGATGAGAACCTTTTGATGGGGAACTCTTTAGTAATGCTGATGATAGGAAAAGCACCACTGGTGGGTGTTTTTATGTGGGAACCAATTTAGTTGCTTGGATGAGCAAAACAAAATTCTGTCTCTTAGAACCCTTCTGATGAGGAGCTTTTTAGTAATGTTGATGATAGGAAAAGCACCGCTGGTAGGTGTTTTTATGTGGGAACCAATTTAGTTGCTTGGATGAGCAAAAAGTAAAATTCTGTCTCTTTGTCAACTGCAGAAGCAGAATATATAGTAGCTGGAAGTTGTTGTTCACAACTCCTTTGGATGAAGAAGCTTTTAGGTGATTATGGTCTATCACAGGAAATTATGGTTATCTACTATGATAATTCTAATGCTATTGATATCTCTAAGAATCCGGTACAACATTCTAAGACCAAACATATAGAGGTTAGATATCACTTCATTAGGGATCTTGTTGATAGGAAAGTTGTTGTTCTTGAGTACATTCCTACTGAGCGTTAGAATGCTGACATCTTTACCAAACCACTTGATAGAAGCAAGTTTAAGTCTCTTTGTCAAGTGATTGATGTGATCACATGTCCCTAGTCACCTATGAGTTTCATGGTCCTTGTGTTAATTATTTCTATCTCATATGACCAAAACTGTTTTTCATTAGGGTTTGCATTTGCATTACAATCATGCATTTCATTCTAGGTTTGTTTTTGATGTTTTTCAAGTTTAAAAAAAAAAAAAAAAATCAGAAAAAGGAAGGTTTTTGTGTTATACATCTTCAAGATGTGTAATTGAGGGTAGCCTATGAAATCTGCGATTCATGATTGTGTATCTTGTTTAGCTTTGATAAGCTTTATTTTATGCACTTTGCTAGTTTGTGCTATGTAGTGCTTATAATGTGTGAGTTGTTTAAGGTCTTTAAACACATGCTCTTGATTTTGAAGTCTCATTCTTTTAATTGGAAGGACTAAAAAAATCCTACGAGAAAGGCGTAAATAGCCATCTTACCACTGTTACTCACCAATCATGAACACTTGTGTGCAAATCATAAAGTCGTGCTCAGTAAGTTGTAGCACTTGCACAACAAGATTTTTAAGTTGTTGCTATCAAAATAAATAAAAGAAGCAAAAAGTAAAAAGAAAAATGAAGAAAAATATGCTTCAAAAGAAAAAGAAAAGCAAAAAAAAAAAAAAAATTGCATGGTTGCAAGCGTGTTTTCTAGGAGATGTGAGAGTTATATAATGTAACTCCTTAGGTGATAGTCACTTTCAAACTTATGTGATTGATAATGTAGAAATTGTGCTTATTTTCCATCTACATATCACCTTGTGAGTATCTCATACACTGACTAGTTGCACATACCACAAATAAGTCTTTGTTAAACTCTATACATGCAATTGTGTGTTAAGTTTTTATGGCCGTCCAAGATTTAACTTATTGATGTGTTTAATGCATTTTGGGAGTGTGAGGAAAGAAAATTTTGATGAAATTTGCTTTGGATCAAAATTTTCTTTGGAAAAATTTTATTTGCAAAACTTTTGAAATCATGAACATGCATCTCATATCATAAAAAATTGGTTTACAAATGTTTCTGCAAAAAATTTTCTAGATTTTTCAAAAAATTTCTGTTTCTTCAGGATTTGATCGATCGAGCTTGTTTTTTGACCAATCGAAAAGAAATAAGAATATTTCAGTTTTTAGGCTAAAACTCTTGGGTTTTGCTCGATTCCTCTCGATCAGTCGGATTTTTTTTTAAAATGATTTTTGATTCTTGTCTCAATTCCTCCCGATTGATCGAAACTCGTTTTATTTATTTATTTTTATTTATTTATTTATTTATTTTTTTAACTAATAGGAATCAGATTAGATGTTTTTGTCTTTCTCTTCGATTCCTCTCTCGATCCCTTCTCACCTCTTTTTTTTTTTTTTTTGTCTTTTTCTGAGTCAAACATTCAAAGGTTTTCTTCCTCAACATAAGGTAAGACCCTTTTACCCTTTCTTTTTGTTTTAATTACATGCATTCATGCATTTTTCATGAAATTTTTCAAAATTTTCGCATCAAAGAAAATTTGGGGTTTTTGATGATTTTGTGTTTTTTGATCAAATTTGTTTAATGGGTTTTTGTTTATGAATCACATAAACATGTTTCTCATCATTTAATTTCAAAAATTTTATGCTTTCCTCAAAAATCTTAAAATTAGGGTTTTTGTGTTCTTGAGAGATTTGAGAATTTTGTTCAATTGGGCTAAATTGATTAAAATTGACTCTTGATATTGTTTAATTGAGTGATTTTAACATGTTTTATACTTGTTGTGTTGTTCAATTGCTCAATATAAGAATTTTTGAAAATTAGGTTTTTCAAAATTGGGGTTTTTGATAAATTTCTAATTTTCTTGGTAAATTTTCAAAATTAAGATGAAATTGAACTGATTTAGAGCATTAGATCATGCATCATCTATGTACTATTGTCATGCATCATATAGTTTTTCAAAAATTTTATGTTATCCTGTCTCTGACTCAATCTGAAGTAGTTTGCCCTTGGTTTTTGTTTGTCTTTTGTTTTTCCTTTTGTCATGGCTCCTAAGGTTGGTAGGAAGTTTAAGACAAAAGCTAATAGGAACACTGCTTCATCTTCTTCTGTCTCTCCCTTGGTTGATAGGGTTAGGTTTCTTTCTGCTAAGTGTGAGGATACCTATGAGACCTTAACCAAATATAGGTCTATTTGGGGGGAGAGAGAGATTGTCTTAGATGAGTTAGATCCCTCTATATGTAGGAACTTTGTGTTTAGGAATTGGGTTTCCTTGTGTGAAGTGTCTGATCCTCCTCCTGCTGCCTTGATTAGAGAGTTTTATTCAAATCTCTCTATCATTTATGAGGTTATAGGTGATCATTCTTTGACTTCCTCGATTAGGGGTAAAGAGTTTAGGATTTGTAAACAAACAGTTTCCGAAGCTCTAGGAGTTCCTGTAATTTGTAAATCCACATATCCTTACACTGATTTTCCTCATGTTGATGACATTATGTCTTTGCTTTGTGGTAGGTTTGTTTCTTGGGGATCTAAACCAAGAATAAACTCTTGAGAGTTTATTGAGCTTAACTCTTTGTATTTACGGATTTCCTACCATAACATTTATCCTATCTCTCATGTTTATACTGTTCCTATAGATAGGTGTGCATTTCTTTATGCTCTTATTACTGATGGTTCTATGTGCTTTCCTTCTCTTTTCATTCAAACTATTGTGGATATTTATAGGAGTAAGAGTAATGGTCAAAAGTTGTTCTGCCCTATGTACATATATAGGATCTTGAGGTTCTTAGGTTTATCAGATTTTCCTCCTTTAGAGTTAGTTCATATCACTGTCCCTATAGGAGCCACTTTTCTTAGACAGCTACAAGCTCAGATGAAGAGTGCTGAACCAAGCATTGGGACTTCAAAGAGATCAAGAGGTGAAGCTTCTACTACAACTTCTTCCTCTGGTGCTATGCCTGTTGCTGAGGAGGTACATGTGGATCCCACTGATGCTATGGATCCTTCTAGCAATGATGACCATGTTAACCCTACGATTACCCCTCCTTTCTCACTTTGTGCCATGATGGAGTCCTTTATGATTACTCAGGCAGCTCATGGACAGCTTCTAGATGAGTTATTGACTGAAGTGGCTGCCTTGAGAGCATATTTTGCTAAGTATAGGAGTGTTTTTCCACCTCCTCCACTCTCTATTGATTGATGGTTGCCTTTGGCAATACGTAACAAAAAGGGGGAGTAGGTTTTAGGACTTTGAGAGTCCTTGTATTTAGGGGGAGTAGAGAGTGTTTGTACTTAGGGGGAGTTTGACGTTTTTTTATTTTTTATTTTTTTTTTATTTTATAGTTTTGTGTATTTTTTTTATTTTATTATTGTTTAGTGTTATTGTTCTTGTTTCACAAACTTTGATGGTTCATTGACTATGATAGTATATTTGATGTTTGTTCATTTGATATCTTGTGATTTCAAGTTTAGTTCTTTTATTAGAATTCTACTATATCTTCCACACATGCGTTTATGGTTTGTTTTTAGTGTTCCAAAAATTTACAAGTTAATTCTTTTAACAGCTACTATCTATACTAGCAATTAATAGTTAGTAGTTGTGTTAGAATTGTGTTAGGGCAATACTTTGTATTTGGGCTGGTATTTGTATTGAGCATTTCATTATGTATGTGTGTTTTGTCACGGATTGCCAAATGGAGAGATTTTTAGGTTTTAAAGATTTAAGGATTAAATGTTTAGAATTATATTTTGTATGGGTTGGCAAACTGAGAACAAAACATATCTAGTCTATGTGTTAGGCAATGCTCAGAGGTGTAGGTTTCAAGTTTCAAGTTCGTGCTAACTACATAAAAGGGAAGTCACAATCTACCAAACTTGATCGATCGAGAATTAGACTCAACTGATTGAGAATCGCAGAAAAAGAAATTCTGCAGAATTTTAAATCAGGCCCAAGCCCATGAAAATGTTTAGGGTTTCACTCTAACTTGTCTACATATAAAAGAGAAATCCTAGCTACATTTTGGAGACTTTTGGAAGACTTGTGTGTTACTTCTTGTGAGATCTAAGAGGTGATGTACCTTCTAACTACACAAGCATCTACCAGAGCAAGATCTACAATCAAGCATTGGTAGAACCTAGTTGCTGTTACAGAGATCAACAACTGAAAGTGATCTGAAACCTTTGATTGGGATCTCAAAGTCTCAAGTGTGGGTGCTTCTGTTGCTGTAAATCTAGGGAGAGGAGTCTGTGGATTTGGATCTTGCAGGTGGTTGTGTCAGTAAGTTACTACTAGAGGTAGCCATAGATTTAGGATTAAATCTGATTGTAAAAACTTCAATTCTCTTATAGTGGTTTTGCTTTACCTTGAGAATAGTTAGGTCAAATCTTCCCTAGGTTTTTACCATGAAATGGTTCGTTTCATTGGTTTTCTTGGGTCATCATATTGTGGTAATTATTTATTTTTCTGCTGCTATGCATGATATGATATATGCTTGTTTAACCTAGATCTGAATAATAAACCTAATAATCAACTTGGTTAATTATTTAGGTTAAACAATCTAGTTTAAGGGGTCAAAAATGAACAATCAAAGCTGTACATAAAAACTTACATACAAAGACCAACAATTCATACTTGAATTTCCAAAAGGAAAAAGTAAAAAACAATCTACTTCTGAATGAGTGATGTTAGTTATACAGAGACTTTAATTTGAAGAGTTGAAAGAAGGTTCCTCAAAAAAGTAAAAGATAAAAGAAGAGTTTTGGGAATTATTATTGCTTTATTTGACAATAACTTTACTAATTGACTTGACACTAATTAATTTTGAACTTTTCATTTCGCATTCTTATGGTATAAGAGTGAAACATAGAATTATGACATGAGAACAACCTGATATTTGTTTTATTTTTTTATTGCTTATAGAAAGTTAGGAGAAAGGTTGTTGCTTGGTAATCATTTCTCTCAAATTTGATAAAAGTGCTAGTTATATGCACTAAGTATTTTTTGTTTTTAATTCTTATGGACTTATAATTAGGGGTGTTCATGAAACCATTTGGATATGCGACTGCATCTATATTGATCAAAATCGCTCGCAAAATGGTATAACCGTATTGTACCATAGGGGAGGTGAAAAAAGTACTTCTGGAGAAATTAGGATGAGTGAACCACATTGCTTCAAACTAAAATGGTCTTAGTTTGAATGGAACTTTCCTTACCAATATGTCTATATAAAAATAATAATAAAAAAAATAAAAAACATCACTTCTAAGAAATTAATACAAGTGAGCCACATCTTTACAAGAAATCCATGCCACCTAGAATTTACTTAGGGGACCATTGAATGTTGTCATTTGAATGGTACGCTTGTCTCTCTCAAGTAGGGAGTGTGCAGGTTTAAACCTCTGGGAGCGTAATCCCCATAATCTTTATTGTAAAAAAATAATAATAATAAAAAGAGTATAGGTAGAACTAATTGAAATTATAAATTTTAACTCATTTTAAGGACACATAATATATAATCAAAATTAACTATCCAAATATAGTCAATAATGTGTAATTATAATTGAAATTTATTTTTCAAATATTATAACACATAATAGGTATTATATATGAACTATAAAAATAATTTTTATTAAAAATTTCAAAATGAACTAATTGCTTATATCCACATTACGTGAGACATCGATTAGTCAACTTACTTAATAGAACCTAGCCTTCACAATGAATTTATGGAAAATTTTAGAAATTTTAACATTTTTTTCCAATTACCATATGCATTACAGTTACAAAGGATTTGCATGATAGAAAAAACTTAAGTAGGTACATTTCATGTGACTACATGGACCAATGTGTCACATAATTAAACTCAATTATCTTTTTAGAAAAATAGCACATTTTTTTGTGTTGCATTAGTCAATATAATTATATAGTTAAATGAAAACCACTTTCAAAAGTCCTAGGGAAAATACTAGTACAAGAATTTACTTACGGTAAAAAGAAAAACATCCTTGAATGCATGATGTGAGAGCCTAAAACTAAAAGTAAAGCACAAAGTCAATCAGAACAAAAACCTTAAGTTTAGTGGCCAACGCATTGACATTTATCTTCCAGGTGGACTTGTCCAATTCGATAGATGTGTTGCCATTAGAATCATGTTCCCAAAAGATTCTAAAGGGGTATTACTTTTGATCTTGTAAAGTTGCAAGCTTTCTATCAGCAAAGCCTTATCTCCAAATTTAGTCAAACTTCAAAATTGTTCTTTCTTTCTTAAGATTTTATGCTGTTTTTGTGAGGGCAAAACCATTTGAATTTATGGTATCTAGAAGGTCAGTCATCTTTTTATTTATTTTTTGGTGATCGAGTTACTAGCTAGAAAATAAAATAAAATAGCTTATTAGGCTAAAAATAATAATAAAAGAAGCATGTGAGATAACAGATAAGTGCAGAGAATAGTACGAGTATTAGAAATTAATTTTTTTTTCTACACATATTTCATCTTTAACAACATAGTTATCTTTTTCTTTTTAACTTGTTACACTTCTTCATCATCTTCCACAAGTCAATCTCTTCAAATTGTCCATAAGAATTGTTAGAGGATCTTGATCTAAACATCTTCTTTGATCAGCCACAAGAAAATTAAGCTATGGCGCTTCAGGTAAAGAATTTTAAACAAAAGCTTTAAATGCAAGTTGGTTGATGTGTTTTCTTTCTTCTTTTATCCATATTTCTATCTCAATCTCCTTTTTATTTATTATCTTTCCTTAACTCTGGATATGCCGTCTACTTCACGTTAACATTACATATTTGGAGTAGTTTTAAAAACTGTTATTTTAAGAGATTTTGTTAATAGAATATCAACAATAAATAATATAGAATGTTTATTTTAAAAGAAATGATAGGATTAAAGGAACTCTATGTAGTAGGGTTTTTTAGAAACTCTTTGAGGATCTTGATTCTTTTTGCGATGCACATCCTTTGAAGGAACTTAAAAGTCAGCTTAGTCAGGTACATATTCACGACAAGTGGTATGATCAAGAAGCCATGTGACTAGTACCAAGATGCATGAGTTTTCTTACAGGGAAAATTCTTTCTTCACGATTGAGCTACTAGAAAATAATACTATAATTTGGGTCCCTCAACTAAAGGGAATATATTCCGTTAGGCAGCCAATCCGAATCTAATCTTCTCTTCTTTCATTGCCTATAAATTGAAACTCTAGGACTTCCCATTAGAGCAAGAACATTTGAGAGGAAGTGAGGTCTAACATGAAGATAAGAGTCTTGTTTGATAGCCAAGGATGACTTACCTGCCACTTTCAAGAGGTTCAATTGTTTGGCATTGCCTACAAACCTTGTTTGGTTCCCACGTAGGTCACCTTGGCTAAACTGACAGGCTCCTCTCTCTCATGCTAGACTTTCTCTTCTTCCCCAATTAAGCTTTTGACACTCTTATTTTTCCACATAAAATGGAGATTGTTTAGGAGAAGGGAGGTCTTACATGAAGATAAGAGTCTTGTTTGGAAGCCAAGGATGACTTGCCTATGTCCTATGAGAGATTTCAAGTGTTTAACATGGTCTAGAATCCTTCTTTGGTTCCCACGCAAGTCACCTTGGCTTAACTGACAGGTTCTTTTTCATCATGTCTAATAACCATAGGCTCTTGATCTTTAAGATAGACATTCGACTGCTGCGAATCAAGAATACACAAAGGTTTGCGCATGTATGAAGGGGGCTATGCAGTTAAGCCTAGGAAAGCAGTGTATATATATATATATATATATATAACTCAAATCAGTAGAAATTTATATGTTATTTACTAGGTTAACTAGTGTGGTTGACTATTTTGTGATTTTTTGTTTTTTATTTATTTATTTTTGTTTGGTATAGAAGAGAGAAACCCAAGCAAGACATGACTAGAAAACATTCATATAGGACTTGGAGGCCATTGTTGTCAAACTCATATACTTCTTGCAGGGTTGGCATGATTTACATTTCTTTTATATTTAATAAGCACATGCACTATAATCATTAAAACATTGTAATTTTGTTAAATAAAGAAATATCATACTCTTTTTTTTTTCTCATAAACCATGAGAATTCTTAACTCTTACCTATTTATGCAAAAATTTTCATATTATATATATATATATATATATTTATATATATCATGTATTTTCAAGAATTATAATATATATGACACTTTAATTTAACTTCAATTTTTTTTCTTAAAACTAACCCGCATTTTATGGATTTAAAATTAACAAATTAAACTTTATAATTTATAAAAGCAATAAATTAAAATTAACCACAATAATGGGGCTCAAGGTAGTGGTGTTGCTTGGATTGGTCATGGACTAGATGCTACTATAGAATGAGCATCTAATTTGGAAACATTGCCACGAATGGTGCAACATTGTTTGATGTTGAGACCACCTTCCAATGAAGATTTACCAACATAGAAACTCCTACAAACATCAAGTCACATAGAATGAATCACCTTCACAATGATTAGAACCTATGATACGACGTTTGTTATATAATACTTGTTTTTTTTTTTTTTTTTTTTTTTTTTTGAAGAGCTATAATACTTGTTATTCATTATAAAACCAATACATCAAATGATTTTTTGAATAAATATAATTCAACTTAAAATTTAAAATTCCTTAATTGACAATAAAATACTTATAACATATGATACAGAGTTATTTACCCTCCATTCAATAAAAAGAAAAGGAGGGAAAAAGTTTACTCAAATACACCCCTAGCTCCTAGGGCGTATAGTATACGTATAAATTATTTAAGGATTTTATGAATGTTGTAATTATTCTATACATCAGATATAGGGATCATCCCTTTCATTTGAGCGATTCCCCATCTTCTTAAGTGAATGACATTTCCACTATTCTTTTTTTTTTTTCCCCTGCTTTAGACTCCAAATAAAACCTTCTTGTTCGAGTTTTGCATTATAGATCATAATTCTAAATTTGTCAATTTCGTGACACCTCAAAATGATGGGATAAATCCTCAAAGTTTGCTAAACATATTTTACAGTCAGCAATAATTTTGATGAAATAATTTTCAGTTAAAGCTCCATCAATTTTTTTTTCATGAACTGTGAGAAATCATAACTCTTATTTATCATGCACATCATATCAATTATATTTACATGACCCTTTAATTTAAGTTTTCATTTCTTCAAACTTACCCATGTTGAACTCTATAGTTTCAAAAGTAACAAATTAAAATTTAAAAATTACAAATTAAACCTTGAAATTTAAGAAGAAGAAAAAAAAATGGACAAAATTTAGTTACAAAATTGATAGTAGCTTAAGACTATAACTTTACTTAATAAAATAAATATTATTACTTATTTTGAGAATCTAACTGTTGAAATTTTGTTAAGTAATATTTATTTTAGCATAAAATTTAATGGTTAAATTCTCAAAACAAGTAGTAATATTTATTTTATTAAGTAATGTTATAGTTTTAGGCTATTACCAATTTTGTAGTTAAACTTTGTTATTTTGAAAAATATAACTATTAAATTGAATTTTGTTTTTACGCTCTTAATATATATGTCAAATTTTGTGTTAATCGGATACAATTTACTATATGATCTATAAGCTTATATATAATGCATAATTTTAAACTATAAAAATTTGCAATTTAAAAAATTTATTGATGACATAACTATTGATCTTTAAATATGTTAACCCTCACCTACTTAAGTAAAAGTAAATTGTGTTTGGAGTTTAATATGAATTAAGATTTTAGTTTATAACCTTTCGAATCCTTAGAGGCTTAGATTTGAATTTATTAATTTTGAAAATTTAAAGTTTAATATGTTAACATTTTTTTTTATAAAAAAAAATAGAGTTTAATTTGATACTTTAAAAAAATAAAAAGTTCAAATTGTTATATTCCTAAATTATAGAGTTTAAAATATAATTCCTCCCCCCATTCCCCTGGAAAATGGCTACGACATATGCACGTTGCTATAATTTGGTGTAGAATTAAAAGCCTGTATTTAGAATTGGAGTCAATTGTGTAATCGCCTACCAAAACAAAGATTTTGATTCTTTTCACTGAGACAGAGGCCAAATCAAATTTAAGTATAAGTTTATTAGTTGAGTAATGCACTAATGCTATTACAATCATAAACTATTTTATAATATTTTTACAAAATGTTGATGTGGCTAACCTCTTATTGGTTTTTATCTAAACTCATCATTAATATCATTTTTTCATTTACCAATAATCTCTCACTACATCAGCAGTTTGTAAAAAAAAAAAAAATTGTAAAATAGTTTGTATCTCTTGCATTATTGGCCACATTAGCATTTTATTAAAATATTGTAAAATAGTTTGTGGTTGTAACATTATTCCTTATTAATTTGATAATTTTCCTAAAAGCACCATTACAAAGAAATTAAGTAGCACCAAATGTCCAACAAATCCATATGTTTCTGTAAATCCATCAGGTCACGAATCATATATATAGTCCACATTCTCTTTCTTATCTGGGTTTTGGGACCCTCTTAAGATAATAGCAAGTTTCATGCCTCATAAAAGTTTTATTCGTATGTTTATAGATTTACTCAATGAGTAATCAGTTGAGGCAAAAGGCATAGAGTGATGTTCCAGCAGTGTAAGATGGACTAAAGCTACCCAACCCAAAACTGTATCCATTGCCAACATAGACACATCCATCGCTCACTGACATGCCTCCGAACATAGTGGCACCAGTTTCATTAGACCACAAGATATCTCCAGTTTTAGCATTCAATGCATAAATGGGTCCTTTTGGATTTGTGGATCCAACAAAAGGCACATGATTAGCTATAGTAACAGGACCGGAGGAAGTAGCGTTACTTGGATTGGCCATGGACCATAGGATTTCACCATTATGAGCATTCATTGCCATCCATCCACCAGCGGTTGTGGTTGCCTGAGACGGTTTGAGAGTGAAGTTCTTGTCATCATAGTTGATTATATATGTTGGTGTACACCCTTTTGTTGTCAGTGGCAGATCCCCAGTTACCCCCTCCATAAAGACCACCAGGTCCAGCTTCCTGCAACAAAATCATAGTTAGAAACTGGATAAGGAAGATTGTATACTTCGTATTGTTTAAAAATGTTGCCAGTGACATTTTATTTAACCTTTTTGGTTAAAAAGGCATTCTATAAGCTAGAGGTTCAACGGTTTAAGATTAGAGTTTTATTAGAGATATTACAATTTTATTACTTAAGTTTTACAAATTATTGTTACCAACTAAAAAAATAATTCAGATTCCATCAATAATAATACTAATAATAATAATAATTCATATATTTATTTATATATTATGTTATTGAAATGATGCTAATCATATTATTATTATATATATTGCCATTTTTTTTTATATAAAATTTATTGTAACTTTAACATTTTCTTTAAAATTAATGTCATCTAATGCTATATATATATATATATAAAAAAAAAAAAAAATGTGACAGTCTATTGACCGTGAGAATAGGGAGTGTGAAAAAAAATGGAGATAGAGGTTAACTATGGGGTTTTTCTTCGTCTTCTTTATATATATATATAAAGTGGGTGAGGGTTTGTTAGAGTTTAGATATCAAGTAAACTTACTATACTCCATATGAGGCTGCCATTGTTGCGGTACAAAGCCCATGCAAATCCACTCTTTTGAACAGCAACAGCAATATCTAGTTTGGTATTATTACTATTTATGCTAACCATCAATGGTGCCTCTCCAAAATCAGCATCTGGGTTTGGACTCGAAGGACAATTAGGAGTCGAAAGATTGTTACATGCCAAGAATCATACATCATAGCCTCCTAGTTGGTGATACCATTTTATCTTTCCAGAGTCTAGATCAAGAGCCAAAATTGAATCAAAATGGTTATCTGGCTCGATACATTGGTCTGGGTGAGTTGGTACAGTTTGATTATTCTCTTTTGCTTGACATTGGCTTACATTTAAAGGAACTGAGTATAGATTTCCAGTGGCAATGCAAACATGTTTCCTTGGAATATCAATGGAAGGGCTACTTCCTCAAATAGCAGCTCCAGCATATCCTCCAAGTTTGCCATAGTTATCGGGCAACATAAAGGTTTGGCACAAGCTAGATGGTGCCATAACGAACATCTAATTTGGAAAAGCTGCCACGAAAGGTGAAACATTGTTCAACACTGAGAGATTCTTCTAGTGAAGATGTACCAGCATAGAAACCCCTACAAAAATCAAGTCACATACATCAGGGTGAATTACGTATGAAGTATTGTAAATTTGTAATAAAGTTCATCATAATTATATTTAAACAGAACTTCAAGCATTAAGGTGACAATATCCCAGGTTTTTCCTATTATAGTAAAGTAGTGAAGGTAGCATGTGTTTTTTTCATCTAAGGGGGGATGGGAACAAAATTCTCCTTGGAGTAATGTAAACCTATTGGAATATTTTTGCAAAATTAAAATGAAGTACATCTATAACGGGGTTTAAGTCATTAGGAGAAAATTTCATAAATATATACACTTAAATTAAATTAGAGTAAATTTTTTATCATGTAAAAAAGAGTTTCTAATTAAAACTTTTTTTTCTTTTTGAGAAACAAAAAAAACATATACGTTTCGATAATGGTTCAATTCAACCCCCCTATTTATAATAAGAGAAATGATATATTCACAAAATTTTTATAACATTTTCATAACAAATCCTAAGTGGCAAGTTAAATGGCAGGTTGTTACTGATTGTTATTGTTGGAACAAAAAAGTAATCTTAGTGTTCGTTTCAAATTTGAACCAATAACAACTAACCACCTATGATTTATTGTAAAAATATTGTGAACGTAGCATCTCTCATATAATAATTTAGGATGATGTCATTGATGAATAAATACTTAGAAAAAAAGAATGTCGTGTGACTATATTAACACCTATGCCTAATAAAAAATAATATATATATATATATATATATAAACAGTATTTCATTCCAATTAAGTTACGGTTATTTTGTTATTTTAACTTTTTTTCATTTACAATTTCACGTTTAATAGATTTATGATTTGAATTGAACTGTTTTTTTTTTTTTTTTTTTTTTTAAAATATAATGTTTAATTTAAAACTTCAAAACGTGTTGGAACAATTTATAAAATTTTGACATAAATGATAGACAAAAATAACCTTTGGTTTAATATACATTATCCTTAATTTTGTAACTCCTATGTGTTACCATCTTGAATTTTTATTTATAGATACGATAGGAGTTAAACATATAAAAAAATGCTATGTCAACAATATTTTCATAACACTTTCACAATAAATTTTAAATGGCTAGTTGTTAACAAGGGTGGACAAAAAGATAATTTAAATAAATTATGGATTCAAAAACACTTCTCAAACATATAACATCTACTTTTCTACTTTATAATAATTGAATTTGAATTAAACATATAACATCTTGAATTTGAATATAGATGTTTTATCCAACTATAAGATACTTATCAGTTATTACATATTAATTATCATACCAACTTCTTTCTCAAAAAAAAAAAAAAAAAAAAATATTATACCAGCTTTATTTATCTTCTATTAACTAAAATAAAATATCTACTGAAACAGAATATTGTACCCTTGCTAATACCACATCTGAATTCCTTTGGTTATGATGGCTTCTTAAGGACTTAGGTATGTCTACATCCTCTGTTACTTTTCTTTATGGTGAAAATCAGAGTGTCATTCATATTGCTCACAATGATATCTTTCATGAACGGACTAATTAAACACATCGAGATCGATTGTCATTTTATCCGTTATCATCTTGGTCATGGTGCTCTCAAGCTGTTCTCGGTCCCTCCTCTAAAGATCAACTTGCAAATATCTTCACCAAGTCACATTCTAATGGTCCGCCTTCGTGCTTTGGTTGACAACCTCAAGTTGGTCTCACACCCACCTTAAGTTTGAGAAATACAATACATTCATTTAATATTTCTAACATTATATAAAAATGAAAAGAAAGAAGTAAAAGTGTACTCAAATTCTACCCTAAAACGCACTAACTCCCGGGTCCCTCGGGGCCATCTTCTTGTTTGGAAATGGAAATAACTTGCACGATGAGTATACGTATAAAATATTTAAGAGCATGCTGTGTGTGATTGATACTTTGATAAGTCTGCTTTCAAGTTGACTTTCTGTAAAACTCTACTACAGACCAAATCAATCGAATCCTTTGGTCCACACCCAATATTTCTAATTGTTTCAGCTTCTTTATTATTATTATTATTATTATTATTATTATTATTATTATTCTTTTGCTATCTTATCCTTGCTCAAAAATTCAGCCTGGCTTTGAGTTTTCATGGGGAATGAATAACGAAATTTTAGCAAGGAGAGTTTAATGCGGTAATGCCAACTCAACCACGCAAATACACCAATAGATGTTCAATATTTTCAGACTAGACTTAAGAGAATGAGCGGCAAATCAAGCAAGGTATGTATTTTACATTGATTGTATAATTTTTTTTTTTTTTTTTTGCTAAGTTGCAAACTACACCCCAAACTTATTTGAGGGTATTTGAATTTTACACTTTGAAATTTCAGAATTTGGATTTTACCATTTTGAAGCCAATGTTTGGATTTTATACCCTGAAATTTCAAATTTTAAATTTTACCCCCTAAAGTTTGGGAGTGTTTGGATTTTATTCCATAAATTCTGAAACTTTATGGTATATAAAATTCAAATACTCCAAACTTTAGGGTATAAAATCCAAACACCTCTAAAATTTATGAGGTAAAATCCAAATTTTGAAACGTTAGGATGTAAAATTCAAACACCTCCAAACTTCAGGGGGTAAAATTCAAATTTTGAGACATTAAGATAGAAAATCCAAACACCCCAAATTTTAGGAGTGTAATTTACAATTTTCAAAATTTTTTTTTTTTTATGTAAGATAGAAATTCTAATCTAACCTAATATAAGTGTATATAAGTGTGAAGTTTTCTCCTGGAGACTTGAACCCTAACCTCTACTCCTAATACCCCACAAACACTTATATTTGTGAATGATTAAAATGCAGGTGAGCTAGGAGCCTTAGACATGTAATTGAAATAACTTATTTTGAAACTTAGTAGTCATAACTTATTCCTTTCATTTCAAAACATATATATATGTGTGTGTGGATAACTCACCACATTAATATGTACTAGCCTCATCACACACAAAGCGCATGCAATGTGGTTTTTGTGTTTTTTTATTTATTTTATTTATTTATTTATTTTTTAGGTTTAGTTTTATTATTTTTCATTCATAACCAAACTTTCTATAATACCTTTCATATAGTGCATCACAAAATGTCACAGAGTTAGCAATTCACAGTATATATAGTTAATAAAGTACAATACATAATATAATTCAATTGAGAAAGTAGTATAAAATTTCTTTTCAAAAACTTACCAATTTTGATAGGAAAATGCCTTACTATTGAGAAGAATTTGGTATATAAAACAGTGAGTGTAGAAGAAGATAGTATTAGTTGAAAATAGGATAAAAGAATGAAGAAGAAATTGAAGGAATATTGTGGGTTTGTGTGGATTCCAAAAAGTTAAAAAGGGGAAGAGAGAAATAAATGAAAGGAGAAGTTTTTTTTTACAGGAAGTTGTAATTGATTTTTGTGTGGATTTGCTTCTTCTTCTTTTTTCTTTTTACTTTTTTTTTTTTTTTATATGACGTGGGAATGGGTAGTTTTTGTTTCTGATAGGAACTGTGGGTAGTTTTTGTTTTGTTTTGTTTTTTTAATTTATAAGGACTTGGGGTGGTGGGAAGTGTGGGAAGGAATAAGTAACCCTTTTAATAGGAATTTTATAGGAGCAAGGGAAGTGGGGTATTTTTTTTTTATAGGAATATTTTTAATTTTTTGTTGATTTACAATTTTAACCTCACTTCTTGATATTTTAGGAATAATGATAAGTTAATTAAATTATGGGCATTTTTGGAAGTAAAAAAGGAATAACTAACTTTCTAAATCCTTTTAATATATAGAGATGAGATGATATATGATGTGGGTTCTTAACATGAACAATTAGTAAAATAATATTAATTCAATTACGGAAAAATACAAAATTTTATTACCTAAATTATATAAACAAATATGTCATATCAATAATACAAAAGGATAATTCAAGTATTTATTTATTATGTGACTGAAATGAAACTATTATTATGTGACTGAAATGAAACTATGTTCTTTAATTTCTACTTGAGTTTATAGGCATGTTGGAATAAAATCAATAGTAATTTTAGTATTTAATTTCTAGTAATATATATGCTTTATAAATGATTTACTAACCCTTTGTAATAAGTTCCTGACATGGTGATGAGTCCAGCGGCATGGCTGTCAAGCTGGGTTGACCAAACAAGCTTCCCAGTTGATCTTTCAACAGCAATAACCACAGCTGGTCCATAGATTCCAATGATCAGGAGGTCATCAGCTATAGTTGGTGTTGATCTTGATACTGTCCAATTGACCTTAGGTACAAACCCAGTTGCATTAAGGCCAGTTAACTCTTGCAAGTTCTTCTCCCAAACAAGAGACCCATCAGACTCTTTGATTGCATAGATATAGCCATTCCAGCTTGGAAAATAAAGGGTACCATTGAAAATTGCTAGTGTTGCAGTTATATCTTTGCCTGCATTGAATTTCCACTTTAGACTTATGGCCTGTTTGGAAGTTTAAAAAAGAAGGGAAAGTAGAGTAGAGAGAGGGAGAGTAATTCAATTACTTTGTTTGGAAGTTTTTTAAGAAAGGAGGGGGAGGAGTTTGAAGGGGTTTTAACCACCTCTAACCCCTCATTTTTAATTCCCCCAAATTGGAGAGATTTGAAGGGAGAATAGAGTAGATAAATTATTGACTCGATAAATTTCTCAATTTACCATTTCTAAATTAATAATAGACCAATGTTGCAAGTCCATTTTCAAATAGGAGTAAATTTGTCTATTTTAATAATTTCCTCTCCTCTCCATCTTAATTTTTAAAATATCCAAATAAAGGGAAATGCTAATTATTCCATTCTCTCTTACTAATTTTAAAAACATCCAAACAATGTGGAGGGGAACCATTCCCCTCTACTCTCCTCCCTCTCTAAATTTCCAAACAGGCCATTACTTTGGAAACAGTTGTGGGGCTGATATATTTTGGTCTCCTTCTTCTATTGCGCAAATCTCCACCATGATTCAACCAATTTTGTATTCCCTTTGGTCTCTTCCCATGCCACTAAAACCAACCAAAACTGAAACTTGGGGTTAATTATTTTGACATCACAACTAGTGATAGTTTTTTATGGATGCATGCATTGCCAAAAAGAAAAATTCTATCCATTGATGCATCTGTGCGTGTGTTTGTACATGTGATGGAGACAGATGTATATTACATTGGAATCTGCAGAAGATGTGAAGGTTAGGAGACAAAGGACACAGAGAGGAGAAAGAGAATGCCATTGAATCTATGACTTGCCATATTTAAGTGAGCCTAATTTGTTCTTTTTTTTTTTTTTTTTTTTGAGAAAAGCCTAATTTGTTCTTGGTGTATGGACTCGGGGATTCCATATTTATAATGGGCAATTTTAAGCTATTTTAACTTTGACTACGTGTGAAGCGTACGTATCTGTTCAGTGTTCTCATTCCCTAGCTTTTTTTTTTTTTTTTGAGAAATCAATTATTGGTGAAGTTGTTGTCAAATAAAGCAATATATTAAAATTATTCTAATATCTTTACACTTCCAACTAATAATGTCTCTAGAGAATATTCCATTTGAACAATAGGCATTAGTTAAAAAAAAAAAATCCATTTATATTTTTATTGTTCAATATAGTGTATGACAAAATCCTCAAATGGCTATCTAGTTATAGACTTATAGCTAGCTGTTTAATTGTCATACACTATATATATATATATTTTTTTTTTCTTCAAAAAAAAAAATATAGTGTATGACAATTAAACAGCTAGCTATAAGTCTATAACTAGATAGCCATTTGAGGATTTTGTCTTATATATGTGACACACGATTTTATTCTCAAAATATGTGCGGTGCGTCCCATGCTTTGACATACATGACATAGAGGGTGACCAAGCACCGAGCTGTATCTAAAGAAAATTCGACTAGGAAAAAGTCTCAAGATCATACATTCTTTTGTAGAAATCTTTGAAAACAATGTACACTTGGGACATAGATGGTTAAATCCGTTTTAAATATTAGAAACATTTTCTTTGTTTTCTCTAGTATCAAATTTCAAACTTAAAGTGTGTGTATATATATATATATATATATATATATATAGGATGAAAAAAGTCTATCCACCCGTTTATTTTATATTTATTATTATACTTTAGTCAAGTCTATTGTCTACTCCAAAAAAAAAAAAATACTTAGTTTAATATTAAGTTCAAAAGTACTACTTAACCACAATTAAATATTAATTAAAAGTTGATAGACCTCTACATTCAATCATGATTGAACTATAGTAATTATTCAATTCAAACAAAATTTGATTGAAGGAGTGAAAATTTAACATTTTTATTAGTATTAAAAATATTTTATTAATTAAGTAAATTTATTGGGTTTGCCAATAACTATTCTAAACTTGTGTCCGGACCCTTACTAAAAATTCCTAATACATCACTAAATTCACTCAACTCATCTCGCTGTCCCTGGGCTGTAGCCTGTAGGGGTCTTATCCGAACTTATGGGCATATCTAATGGCGAACTTTTTATTGGGCTAAGAGATTCACAACGTATAAACCATGGAAGGTGGAATGTTCCCATGTCTTCAATGGTTGGTACATGGCCCAAATTGGTCAAGCTATTGTTTTATTATTTCATACTATTCTTGATCCTGTCCTCCAATTTTTATGTGTGTGTTTATTGAACTCTAGATGTATCCATTGAGAGACACAAGAAGGCGCCATTGGACCATTAAAATCGGTGATGAACCAATTTTCGATCTGATCAAGAGAGAAGAAATGTCTGACTAAAACCAATCAGAAAGAAAAGAAAAAGTACTACTACCAACTTGGTAAGTTGATCTTCATAATGGGCCTCTTCTTTGGAGATGATGTAATCTAGCAGGACAATTCCTTTGGGCAACATTTTATATATTTATTTATTTATTTTTAAATTTTAGCAGGGCAACATTGTTTCTGTTCAATGTTTGTTTGTTTGTTTATTTTTTCTAACAACATCCAAAATAAACACATTCAATCTAGTGATATTCTATCTTCATTAAACGTATCTAGTGATACCATTTGCCATACCTCTGATCTGTATTATATCATAAAAAGGAATAGTTATGTCACAGTTAATGATAGCTCTTGATGATAACTCTTTATAATCAGACCAAGACATCAATCAGTTTTTGGTGTAGGCGGGGATTGAACCCCAGATCTCTTATACAACCATCAGAGACTTTACCAGTTGAGCTAATTGGAACCCACATCTAGCAAATACTTAATATAGACTATCACACATGCAAAATACATATTCATACAATCTAAACTAATCAATTTAAATTCACACAATCTAAGCCAATTAATAAGGTAACGTAATTTATGACCTTTGGATTGTGTGCTTTGGTTTGCCAATGTCCATAAAACAAAATGTAAAATTAAGAGGGAGTTTTTGGAAAGTTGGACTGTGATTTGGTTTTGCCGACTTCATGTCTTGTTAAGATAGGGAGTATTCCATTATATGGGTACATAACTACATATATACAAGCATAACAAATTTAATAATTGTATTAAAACACTTTAATCATATCAGAATTAGTTTATTAAGTGGGTTGATTCGAAATGATCCATGTAACACACTCTTTAAATAGTTCTTTGTTAGGTTGATAGTAACACATACATAATAGAATTGGTCAGGCCGTTTCATGACCCATCAGATTCTTTAATAAATATGTTATATTGAGTTGGCGTAGTCCCAGCCCATTTCATTTTGTTCAATAAAAATGACCAAAAAATTGATAAAATTAACATTTTTTTTTTCATATTTAAAAAGCACATACACTATAATCATTATAACATTTAAATTTCATACAAATATAAATAATTAACATCAATTAAATTTCTCAAAAAAAAAAAAAAAAAAAAAACATCAATTAAAGTCCTAACCACATACAATCAAAAAGTTCTTCACACCTTCCAGAATTGGTCAGGTCAAACATTCAACTTCTCCAAATCATCTATTTATTTTAGCAAAAATTTGAGGGAAGAGTAATATAAGTACTAAAATCCAAATATCATGAGCTTCCTATGTTCTTTAACAGGCGTGAAAGGATTATAATTTTGAATATGATTCATGGCAGTCTTTCAATTTGGGTGGATAAAGGACAATTTTGACGCAGTAGTTCGACCTCAACATAATTTTTCTAGTAGCTATTAGTTGCAATGACAAAGGTCACATTGTGAATGTTTGTTCAAAGACCTAGCCCAATAAAAACTCATAGATGGAGTGAACCATTAGCGGCTCTTTCGGTTGTGACTTGACTATTGTCAGGTTGCCTGGGTTTAAGTACTTAGCTTTTAAAGATTGTTGCTATAAATGAAAGGATGCTAGAGTTGTTCTAAGTTATGTATGGTGTAATTTTAAGAAATGTCACGTTATTGAATAACTTTTTATTGAATTAAAAATTTGAAATTTTGATTATGTATTCTTTATATTTTTAATGTGCATGCCAAATTTCGTGTTATTTGAACTTTATTTACTATTTAATCTTTAATTTCATCTTTGATGCAGAGTTTTAAATAATAACAATTTGAAATTTAAACTTTAAATTGATTACATAATTATTGATTTTTAATTGTTTTAAAATTTTGCAAGTATAGAGAATATACGAAGATAATGTAATCTAACGATGAATTTGTCAAAATCCATATTTAATAAAAAAAAGTGGTTTTTAATTGGATTAGTAATTTGAAAATTTCACTATTTGATTACATATTTGATATGTTCTTAAGACGCATGCCAAGTTTTGGGTCAATTATATTTTATTTATTATTTAATCCATTAACCCATCTTTGATGCATAATTTTAAGGACAAAATTTAGTTATAAAATTGGTTGTAGTCTAAGGCTACAACCTTACTCAATAAAATAAACATTAATCTTATTTTAAAAATCTAACTGTTGAATTATATATTCTTTACACTCTTAATACACATGTCAAATTTTATGTCAATCAGATATTATATACTATATGATCCATAAACTTGTATTTTATATATAATTTTAAACTACAAAAACTAGCAATTTAAACAATTTATTGATAGCATAGCTATTGATCTTTAATTTTTTAGAAATTTTGTAAGCATGGAGAATATAAAAAGAAGATATAATTCAATACTAGAATTCTCAAAATTCACCTCCAATAAAAAGATATTGAATAATGTTGTAACCTTAGCCTACAACCAATTTTATTGCTAAATTTTGTCCTAATTTTAAACTATAAAAGTTTTTATTTTTTTTATACAAGATAGAAATTCTACTCTAGCATAATCTAAGTATATATGTGTGTGAAACTTTTTTCTATAAACTTGAATCTCAGTTTTTGCTCCCATACTCCACAAACACTTATATTTATGGAGTAACCATCACGTTAAGGATATGCAGTGGTAAATTATAAAAGTTTGAATTTCAAATATTTGATTGATGATATAATTATCTATATTTGATTTTTTTTAAATTTTGCAATTACAAAAAATATACGAAATTTGCGCATAATTATTTGGGCCTCTTGACCCAAAAAAATCTAGAAATTTGACTTTTTTGGGACCCCTTGGGGAAATTAATGGATCTTGCGGACCACAACAAGGCTAAAGTAACAACGCTTGACTATAAATAAAGTATCTTCTTTACACATCATGCCTTTACCGAGTCAAACTAAACCAGTCTTTGAATTATTATTATTTCAGTCGTTGACAGCTTAAACCAATCCTGTTCGTACCTTTCATCTCTTTCTAGCACAAACATTATCCTAACTTTGTACATGTATATATTCCTATCAAGCCTTCAGCTATTTGATCCTAAAAACAAAAACAAAAAAACAAAAACCATTCAGCTATTCATTAGGAGAAAAACTAAAAGATTTTCTCCCAAAAAAAAAAAAAAAAAAGAGAGAAAAAAAAGAAAAGACCACTGTCTGAAAACATGGCCAAGATCATTGTGCTATGCTGTTTAATCATTCTTGCTGCATTTGGATCTGTCAATGCGCAAAAAATTGGGTTCTATGAGCTGCGAAAGGGTAATATCACTTTGAAATTCACCAACTGGGGTGCAGCTATTGTCTCCGTCATTCTTCCTGACAGAAATGGTATGTATATTATATTATTCTGGTTTTTCTGTTTAGCTTTACTCTTTTACTTTTGGTTCTTCTTCCTCAAAATTTTGTTTCTCATGCTATACATTTTTATTCTCCATCTCTAATTTATTATAGTATTTGTGTTTCATTTCAGGAAAGCTGGCTGATGTTGCTCTTGGGTTTGATTCAATTCAGGAATACGAGGTAAGAGATTTTGGTTCATATATATCCTGCAATGTTTGATATATTTTGTCTTCCTAGCTTACTTTTCCAGTACCAAAATCTCACATGAACACATTTTCAAGTTATAAAAATACACTGCAAAACAAGTTTTTGCCTAATCTCTCTAACAAATCCCAATCAAAGTTCAGACAGAAATGTGATTGCCACATTAGCTCTAGATTTTGTTGTTTGTAATTGTAAGTATTTTTCTCGTAGATAAGCTGATCCAATTTGACCCCATGGAATTTGACCGTCCTGTATATTCCAAGCTCCAAACAAGGAGCTTAAATTCCACATAGACCCTAATAAAAGGAAAAGTTTATAATTGTGTATTCTAAGAGGTTTCGCTTAATGTTACATCAATATATAATGTTATCTCAAATCATGTAATCTTAGATCGTATGATTACATTACAATAATATAATGACCAAAATATCTGCAAAACTTTAAAATATGCCAAAAATACACCAAAAACCTCTAAAAGACTAAAATAGCCCAAAAATCTTTAAAATGACCAAAATTTTAAAATTATTATTATTTTTTAAAAAGCTCATTCTCAATATCATTAACTCCCTTAAAAAAAAAAAAGAAAAAAAAAAAAAGCTCATTATGGTTTTGTGTGTCTTTTTAATATTTATGCACAATTTGACGTTATTTTTAGAAAAATATATTTCATAAAATTTTAAATCCACTTTTTTAACTTCTGTCATTGGGTCATTCTATAACAAAAACTCTTTTCTTATTATGAGAGGACAGTATTGACATTTTGGTTTTTTTTTTTTTTTTTTTGGTGTTGAAAAATGTCCCTTTCGTCTTTATGTCATTTGTAATTACGCCTTACCTTCCGGGATATTTTCAAATAACTCTTGCCTTTGAACAACTTTTTCTCTTTCTCCTTTTTCCTTTTTCTTTTTTTCTTTTATTATATATATATATATATATATATATATATATATAAGTTTTTGGGTCAAAAGTTTTGTAGTTAAACTAGTTGCAGTTGGTACTTTTTAATATTTTCAATGGAGGTATTTATGGCTTAAAACGTTTCTCAAAAAAAAAAAATTTATGGCTTAAAACTCCTATCCCAAATCCAAACTATTAAATTTAAAAAAAGAGAAAAAGAAAAATGATTCAAATCAATTGCTACAAAGCTATAAAGTCCATAATAAATTAATAGTTTAATCTTCTGCATTAATATACGATAACAGGGAAATGTTAATAAATGTTTTAAGGGAATTTGTTAATCAACCGTTTTAGGAAAATTTTTATTGGAAAATAAAAAAAAGTAATTAATGTTTTAATAGTTTTTTTTTTATTTTCATAAAAATATTATCAAAGTTTTCTTAAAATAGATTTTTAATAATTACCCTAAGGACACCTATTAACAGAACCCATAATGATATTGATTATGATTTGGTAGGCAGGTTTACCATGGCCAATTAGAAAATTAATTTTTTTTTTTCCCAATATCTGTGTTAGCCAATTAGGAATGTGGGAACCTTGCCAAAAGTACAACATTATAAAACAAGGTTTTTTTTTTTTTTTTTGAGAATGTTATAAAACAAGTTGAAGGTGTAGAAAAGAAAAGAAAAGATTGTATTAAATTAACAAAAAATAAATTCATCCTAACACAAGAGCAACATATTTTTATTTCTAACACAAGGTCACAGAAAATTTTTAGTTATGTTAAGAGTAATGTTATAATTACAAACTATTTTACAACATTTTTACAAACTGTTCATAGTTCTCATGTGAGCTCACTATTTTAATTGTGAGAGCTTTCCTTGGTCACGTATATTTGCTAGGTCTTAAACTTTTCTATGATAGATCTGATGCACTTCACTGATTCGCTAACCAAAGTAGTCATGAAATTAAATTTTATTTATTTATAAAAAAAAATGAAATTAGGTTTTGCTTGTATAAATTTTTCTTAAATAATTTATTGGGACAAAGAAGAAGCATGCTAGCAAAGTCTTAATAAATGATATATGCATTACTTATGAATCCCTCTTCCTCTTGCAATTAGAGCATCCTGTTGTTCTTTCAATAGTAATTGACAGTGCAGGGGTCTTATGCTTAACTCTATCGCATGCCACTATATATTGTTCTTATTTTTGCTAATTTGTTCTTTTTTGTATTTTTAACTGTCACACAAAACTGATATCTTGGTGCAAATTTTAATCTGTAGACGAATAAACGAAACTTTGGCGCTGTTGTTGGACGAGTTGCTAACAGAATTAAAGGCGCTCAGTTTACTCTGAATGGAACGGTTTATAAACTAATTGTTAATGATGGAACAAATAACACAATTCATGGTACATTATTCTTATTTTATTAGCATTTTTTCCTGGAAAATAAATTTATTTATTTTTCCAATTCCCATAATAAAATACTTTTTTGATCATAGGTGGTCCTCAAGGATTTGCTCATGTTGTTTGGAACGTGACAGCGCATAGTAATGTAGGTCATACTCCTTACATTGTTTTCACCTATCACAGCATTGATGGTGATCAAGGTATGTTCAATCATTAATTATTTGCACTAAACTCTAGATTCTTATATCAATTATTTTGATATGATTGACTGCAAATCCTCAATAGACTCATTAGAGTAGTCGTTTAAATGTATTCTTTTTTGTCATCCTATTTTATCCGAAATCATATACTATGTTACTTCTTTAATTGACATGATTTTTTTTTTTTTTTTACTTTTTTTATTGGTTTTATATGACTTTGACACTTCTGTGTAAATAAGAATGTACAAAGTGATGAACTTCTTTGTTGTATAGACAATCTCAAATGATAAGCTGGTGAGCAATTCTTTGGTTGAAATTTTAAGAACCGCACTTCACTTGAATGTTCTGCAGGATTTCCTGGTGATCTCCTTGTCACTGTCAGATATGCACTCATTCGACACAACCTATTTAGTATCACAATGAAAGCCGTAGCTCTAAACAAGCCTACTCCAGTGAATCTGGCACAACATGTATACTGGAACCTAGGTGGCCACGACAGTGGAGATATTCTGTCTAATGTGATCCAGATATTTGGATCCCAGATCACAGCTCTTGATAGCGAATTTATTCCCACCGGAAAATTTGAACCAGTGAAAGGAACACCTTATGATTTCCTTGAACCACGCCCGATTAAAAGCAAGATCAATGGGCTAGCTAAAGGTTATGATATCAACTACGTGCTTGATGGTGGTGTTGGCAACAAGTTGAAGAGGGTAGCAGTGGTTCATGATCCAAAGTCAGGAAGGGTGTTGGAGCTGTCAGGAAGTGCTCCTGGTGTGCAGTTTTTTACAGCGAACTCTCTAAATATGACGGGAAAAGGAGGATTTGGGTACAAACCACACGCAGGACTATGTTTGGAGACACAAGCATTCCCTAATTCAGTCAACCAACCCAATTTCCCTTCCACTATTGTGAGCCCTGGAAAGCCTTATGAGCATAACATGCTCTTCAAGTTTTCAACCAATTAAACCTCCATCTGATTAGTCCAATGTGATAAGGTTTGTAAACGACTAAATTTTGATTTTGAAATAATATCAAACGAGTAAAATAGTTTTACAACCGTGAATTTGTATTGATCAATGTATCAGAGAAATGAAGAATTTCTATATATTTCTCATTAATGACAAAAATGAATGTACAAGACTATATATAGATTGATCTAAGCTACAAAACTGATCTGACTAAATAACCGATACTAACAAACTCAACTAACTAACTCCTACACGTGACTGCATACAAAAACTAACTCTCCCACGTGTGGGCATTTATACAACTAAAAACAGAGACTAAACTACTTGTCGTTTGTACATAATACTCAAATATAAAGAACTGATGTCGTTTATGCAGTACTTTGTTCTTTACTCAGATTAAGCTCTGCTGTCTCATGCTCTACTCTTGCTTCCTTGTGATCATCTTTACTTGTAATATGATTCTCTGTGATTACGAAAGAATGATCATTTATGTTGATAGTAACAAAAGGGTGTATGGTAGGTGTCCATGATATATGAATGTTAATGGGATGCTAAGGAGGAGGTAAAGGTATAAAACTTAAGAAGAAGAATTCTGTGACATGGTCAATGTCTTTTTGTCGTATCATATGTAAGGGTATGCTTTGATTATTAAAAATAAGAGAATTTTGACCTAATCAAATGGACCATAGAGTAAAAGCAAACACAGTATTCCAAGGAAGATAATTAGTAGTGGTAATAGCAGTGGCAGTGCAATTCATTTTACACCAGGTATGTATTGGAGTATCAAAAAAATTGTTTTCAAGAGCAATGTGGGGAAACGTAAGCCAAATCTGTGTAGCAAAAAAGCAATCCCACAAGATATGGATTGGACTTTCCAATTCGTTGCAGCGCGGACATGATTGTTGAGTGAGGGTAGAAAAGGCAAATATGATGGATCGTGTAGGAATTTTATTATGAGCACATTTCCAGATAAAGAGTACGATTTTGGGAGGAATTTTGAGTTTCCAAATCCATGTCCAAGATTCAGATTGTCCTAAAACATCATTAGTGCTCAATCTTTGTGATAAAAGGTAAGCTGATTTTACTGAACAGATTCCTGAATGGGGCCTCCATATTAATTTGTTGATCTTGGACTGAATTTGATTTTGTATAAGATAAGGGAATGGCTTGAATAAAAGTGGTAATTTCCATAGGCAATTGCATACTAATATAGCAGAGATCCCAGTGATTGTTTTCAGTGATAACAGCTGCTACTGTGAGGTCAATTTCATGTTGCTTGAGGGGACCTTGAATTTTTTTTTTTTTTTTGGAGAAAATGAGGGGACCTTGAATAAGATATCTAATTGGACCCAAAATAAGGTGTATATGATTTTGTGAGGCTGTGTCGCCCCACAAAATGTTGCGAAGAGCCCTATCTATTTGATCAGATATACCTCTTGGTAAAAGGGTAGTTTGCATCTGATAATAAACTATTGGTGAGTAAGGGCATGCCGAAGTATTTTCCAAAGTCAGTTACTATTGGCATCTGGACTTGGTCAGCAATAGTATGTTGAGTATGAGCTGGTGCATTTCTAGAGAAGAAGATTTTAGGTTTTTCTTTACTGCATATTTGTCCCGAAATGGTGCAGAAGTCATTAATTATGTTGATGAGCGTGGCATGCGCAGTCTTGAGTTGTAACATGAGAGAATAAAATAATTTCTCGATAACCTTGCCATCTTTGCCCTATACCATCGTGGGCTTTGATACAACTTGTTGAAGAGATAAACAAATTGGGAAGTTTCCTTAAATAATTAATATAACATATAGAAACACTTTAACCCAAAAAGCCTAGGCTCTATGGGTATGTACTCAATTATGTTATATTAACTACTTATTCTTCTCATAATTATTCAATGTAGAACTTTACTCACACATGTATATCTAACAATAAGGTAACAAGGTTATCGAGATTCATTTCGCAATTGGAGCGGAAATGGGGTGTGTGTACTTGAAACCCTTATGCAAATGGAGCAGGGTGGATCCCTTTCGTAGTTAGAGCGAGGACGATATATTGTACCAAGAAAGCCATAAAACCCACACAAACAATCTTAAAAAAGGCCCAACAAAGGAGTATTATTGTCAATAGTGTTAGACAAACGATGAGGTGAGAGGTTCTCATGGAGAATAAAAGACATGCAGGGCTGACACATGGAAGCCCATGGATGATATACTAGTGAAGGGAAAGATCTATTAGGCAAGAGGGAGCGAGTAGGACTTGTTCATGGCTCACAGAGAAGTCTTAAAGCCTATAGAGAGGCAAAGACTCACACGTGAGGGGGAGATTGTTAGGTATATATGTGTAAGTGAAGTTCCACATTGAATAATAATGAGAAGAATGAGTAGCTAATATAACAAAATAGAGCACATATCCATAGGGCTTAGACATTTTAGATTAAAGTGTGTCTCTATATATTATATTAATTATTCAAGGAAACTTCCCAATGTGCTTATCTCCCCAACAGAGTTGTTTCGTATGAAGGGATTGATCTAATATGAGGGATAGGTGATTTATACAAAGGATGAATAGATATGGAAATAATGGATCTCTTATAGTTACTGTAAGGTTCATTAATTATTATTATTATTATTATTATTGTTTCTAAGCCAAGCATTTTCATTTGTGGGATTAGAAAACTCTAGAACATCTAGGGTGCGTTTGTATAAACTGTTAGAATATTTTGTTTTGAGTTTAAAATGAGTATTTGTAAAAATAAAAAATAAAAAAGCTATTAAGAGTTGTGGTCGTAAAATAAAATTTTGGGTTTTAAAAAAACTTTGTTAATCTCCCAAAACATTTAACCAAACTCGCCTATAGTTTAATATAGTTATAAAAAGATTCATTACTTTATTTGTTTCTAAACCAAGGATTTATATATATATATATATATATATATATATATCATATACTATATAATAAAAGTGGGGCTTAAAAACCGTGATTGCGCCAAGTGGCTTCACTATATTGCAGAAATTTTTTTAAACTTTTAAAAAAAATAGATATAATTTTTTTTTCTTATCTTCTTCTCCTATAATTTCTAATTTGATAAAAATCTTAATTTGATTATAATCCAAATTGTTATAATTTAGAAGTTGATAAAAAATCTTAATTGATAAAAAAAAAATTGGGTACTTATCAATTTGCCATACATACTACTTTTTTTGAGATAGAAGATAGATATTGTATTGAGTAAAAAATAAATATATATTTTTTGTCCTTATCTTCTTCTCCTATAATTTCTAAATAGATAAAAAAATTTATTTGATTATAATCCAAATTCTTCGTCAAATCTTTTTATTTAAAATAATAAAAACAGAGAGAGAGAGAGAGAGAGAGAGAGAGAGAGAGAGAGCTTGTGGTAATTGACATTCATGTGATGTGAGTAATTGCAATGTTATGGCATTACAGGTCAAGCTCAAGCAAAAGCTTACGTGTAGAGCTAAATCCAATCCATCTTATACCAAAACTTGAGAGGCTAAAAAAAAAAAATCAAACCTCAAAACTACTGGGAGAATTGTCTAAGTGTTTTAGATCATACACAGTACACGCAAACACTTTCTTTTTTTCCTACTCATTTGAGCTCTCTCCAAAATCATAGGTTGCTGTACAGTGATTTTGCCACCACCGACCTACAAGTAAGTTTTTATTTATTTATTTATTTTTATAGTCTATATGCACTTAATTCGTCTTTAAATAATATTTATTGTTAGTTGTTTGCGGCATATATTGTTTGGGTTAAATAGTTGAACAATGTTAAAATAACAAGACTTGCAAGATTAAAAAGAAGATTGATTATGAATGAACAATGATTTCTCTATTAGGAGTGACATTGCTTAGAGTTACAAACAATTTCATGGTGTAGGTAGAATTAGAAAGACAGATCTACATGGTTCTAATTTGAAAGTAAGTCCATAAAATAAACAATGTTTTTGGAATGATTATATTTATATAAGATTATAATTATTTAATCGTTCTTTAGTCATTCAACAACATTAGTTATATTTTTAAACTAATATAAGTTCATTGAGTTAATGTTACACCAACTTATGTCCTTAATCTTATTGGGGCATTTTGACTGAAAAATATAATATATACATACATGTAGCATGATTTTTGCTTTCAATAATAATAATAATAATAATAATAATAATAATAATTCATATAGATTTTTTTTAAATAAAATTATATTTTTTATGAGTTTATACCTAAAACCATGCAACACAAAGGACTTAGATTTTTTTTTTTTAAATAGATATATATATTTCTTATCTTTTTCTCTTATAATTTCTAAGTTATAAGTCTCAATTTTATTACAATCCAAATTCTTCATCTAATTTTTTTTATTAAATAAATTATATTACAGTCATAAGAAAGAAAGAAAGAAAAAAAAAAAAAAAAACAGCAACGTTATTGGAAAAACAAAAGATAGAAGTTTTTGTTCATACTGATTTACCAAAAATGTTTTTGGATAAAGTTAAAAAAAAAAAAATTGTAAATAAGGTAATAAGGATTTGAGTTTAAAGTAAACACCTTCTCTTTCTTCTAAAAATAAAGTATCTATATATAACAAACGTTTGTTCTTCTAAAAAAAAAAAAAAAAGTTTGTTGTTTTCTTTTTTGGTTATAAAAATAAAAATAAAAAGTTTCCTTTTTTCAAAAAAAAAAAAAAGGTTTTCTTTTTTCTTTCTACTCATATCACATTTTTTTTATTCCACTTTTTATGGGATTTATGAGATAGCAACAAACAAATTGATTAGAAATCTTAATTCCAATAGGATTTAAATTCTATATCAAACGAAAACTCAACATATATATATATATATATATATATATATATATATATATCCTTTTTGAAGTGAAGTTTATTCCAATATGTAAACGCATAAATCCCATGACAGGTATGCATTCTTTCTTCATTATTATTTTTTCATTCTGTTTAAGCTATTTTCTTTAACTTCAAAAAAATTAATAAAAACGTCTCACATACGTTTTAACCCAATTCATGATATTAAAATTTTGTACTCATTCATTCTCTTCTACAATAATTGGTTCTGGTTTTAGTTACATACTCACACTTTCATTTCTCAAAGTGATAAAAAAAAAAAAAAACAAACAGGTTTATTCTTTGTTCTTTTTCTACATTTATATCTTAATTTATAATTTGTGTTAATTTTTTAATTTTAAATTATGAATAAGTTTGATTATATTCTTTATTTTGGATTTAAATTGTTGTTTATACGTTTTTGGTTGTGTTATATGCTTCGAAAAAAAAAGGAAAAAATAAAAATAAAAGAGGTTATATAAATTTGGCAGCAAAGCTAAATAGATAAGCCTAATAAACGTTTACTAATAATAGTTTTATTAGTAACTTTTTATTAACATGATAAAAAAAAAAAATTTTGAATAGAGAGTTAATTAATTAATGTAATTTAAAATCTACTAAAACTTTTTAAGGGATTGGTTTAAAAAAATTTCAAAGTAATTTTCTAATTATTAACTACTATGCGCTAACTTCTAACTACCAAAACCCACAATTGAAATACTAATCCGTATGAGATACCACTTCCAAAGATTAATATCTTAGCTATTACATATTATACATTGATTTTTTTTTTCTTCAAAAGAAGCGTTTCTCCCTCTCCCCACAAAACAAAGGGATTATAATAAGAATTAGCTAGACAATGGTAAGACTACACCACCTAAGACTACACCACCTCTTTTCTGCAATAAATGTTAAATTCAAATCATTTTTCATGCACATAGACACACATGTAGCATGCAATGCACAAGACTTAAACTTTAAGTTTAAACTTAAACTTGGTAGGGTAAAACTCATTCAAGTTTCAGTGTCTTCATCCATGCTTTCAAGGACAAAAATTGAATTCTCATGTGAGTCTCTCTCTACTTCAAATTTTTAAATATTTAGTAAATTAGATTGTTCTTAATTATTGAATTGAGATGTTTACTTGAACATGATTTCAATCATTGTTTTGGATAGTTTTTAACTATTAAATTCAAGGGTTTTCCATTTAAATATATGTGATTAATTGAGCCTTAAAGTTCAATGTGTTATTGAAATCATTTTATATATATAAATATATATATTTAGGTATCTCTACAATCTTCCATTCAATTATATATATATATATATATATAAATACATTTTATGATACCTTAGTCTCACACAACATGCATTCATTATGTACTTAAAAGTAAAAAATTCATTTATTTTTATTATTTATTTTAAGTAAATTAATAAAAAAAATTATTTACATATGAATTTTGATTAAGTCGTGCATCGCATGGGCATAATGCTAGTTGTAAGGACCAGATTTGGCTCCCTAGTCCAAAAGATGGATGGACTTAGGCCCAAAAAGCCCAAAACAATGAATTTGTAGAGAGTGAGTCAGAAAACTGGGCTATAATGAGTTGGACAACAAATAAAGTGGGTTCAAATGATAAGAATAGAAAGATAGATTGATTTAACCCAAAGAAAATCGTCCTCGGCACAGTCTGAGGAGATCAACTCTTATATATTCCTTCTAAGTTCGATTACAAATTTAGTTCCTAATTGCTACACTGTTTCTCTCTTGATTTTTCAATCCTCCATTCCTCAGGGGTCTTTTATATTATATATCTCCCTTTTAATGATCTTGGCCCTTTATTTGTTGATCATCTAGGCCACTACTTGAGTGTTAATCCCATCGGACACCTCCTCTGACCCTCTGTAAGTTGGGGTAGCTAAGGCAGCACTGTTCAGGGCTATTCTCCATATAAATGTAACCAGAAAATTAGCTGCAGAGCATTCAATGCGGTGGTAGCAGCTTATCCTTAGATATTTCCTAGCACCTATTCTTCCAGTACATTCGTAGTGCATGTCTTTATCAATAGAACCTCCTGGAACGTTGCCCTGGATGACAGGAGGCACATCTTGATCTTCGTTGTGTTTAGCCGAGGGGATATTCCTCCTCGGACAACCTCTCCCAGCCATTACGGTCATAGTTTGCTCATGAAGTTCGAAGTATTACGTCTCTCTTGCAATTGATCTATTTTCGGACCATTGTGCCCCTTCGGATAAGACCCAATATATATTTGGGCTTGCGTCCCCATACTAGTATATATAAAACCGAAACCTTTGAAGTTCTCACAATTTTCCACGTCAACACAATATTTAAATAAAATTATCATTTTATTTAAATAAATTATTTTTGTTTAGTTCAAACTTAACAAGGAGTGAAACTTTATCTCTCTATAAGTCTAACTTAAACTCACTCATTATTTTTAACAAGGAGTGAAATTCTATCTCTAACAAGTTCATATTAAACTCAAACTCAAATGTTGATGAGCATTAGACCAATCAACATCCGAGTAAACATTAATAAGCCAAAGAAAAAAAATCCATTGGAAGAGGTCATGATGGATAGTATCGCTTAGATAGATTTGAAATTCATCAATTGGGTGAATTTTTGTCTTCATGCCATTAGTCAACGACTCAACATGATAAATTTTGATAAATAAAAAGTATTTTAGTTATTTTAAACTTTGATGCACAAAATTGATAAATCCAACATCCAAGTAGGAAAAATTATATTGAATTTAGCATTTATTCACAGTTTGAGTATGAATAAGCCAAAGAAAAAAAAATCTTTGGATGAGGTCATGGTGGATAGTATCGCCCAGATAGCTTTGAAATTCATCAATTGGGTGAATTTTTGTCTTCATTCCATTAGTCAATACTATCAAAGTTTGATCAAAGTTTCATTCCATTGTCTTTATTCCACCGCACACCCTTGGTGCAGTGGTCACTCCACAAGCATAAATGCTTGTGGGGTGTGGGAGGCAAGGGCCGGGGTTCAAGTCTCAGGAGAAAGCTTCACACACATATACACTTAGATTAGGCTAGAGTAGAAATTCTATCTTGTATTAAAAAAAAATGTTTGATAAATAAAAGGCATTTTGATTATATTAAACATTGCTAATCAAAGGTAATGGCTTACAAATTTTTTGTATGCCATTGCACGTTCAAGTAATGGCTTCTTCATCAAATTGTAACACAAATTGGAGTTATACAATAGCAAATCATGCAATGGTGTAGTTTTTTAATTAATTTAAAATTTTATAAAATTAATTTTAGTCTACCTCACAAATAGGTAAGTTCCCGTGCATAGCACGGGTTAGCAACTAGTTTTATGGGATTAGGAAACTCTAGAATTTTTAGAGCAGTCCTACATTTCTATCAATTATTTAATGAATACTAAAATTTTACCAGTCCATATATATTTAAATAATCAAAACACAGAAAAATCCAATTTACTCCATTCAATATTTTTAAATTGTTTTACACATGCAAATAGAGTTATTTTAAGAATTTTAGATGATGTTACTTAATCCTCACTTGGGCTGTCTAGTGGCAGTGACTGCATGTGAAACAATGACCCGGACCATAAGGCTAAGATCAATGAAGTAATCCTCTGTTATATGCTTCGAAAAAAAAAAGGAAAAAATAAAAATAAAAGAGGTTATATAAATTTGGCAACAAAGCTAAATAGATAAGCCTAATAAACGTTTACTAATAATAGTTTTATTAGTAACTTTTTATTAACATGATCAAAAAAATTTGAATAGAGAGTTAATTTATTAATGTAATTTAAAATCTACTAAAACTTTTTAAGGGATTGGTTTAAAAAAATTTCAAAGTAATTTTCTAATTATTAACTACTTTGCGCTAACTTCAAACTACCAAAACCCACAATTGAAATACTAACCCGTATGAGATACCACTTCCAAAGATTAATATCTTAGCTATTACATATTATACGTTGATTTTTTTTTCTTCAAAAGAAGCGTTTCTCCCTCTTCCCGCAAAACAAAGGGATTATAATAAGAATTAGCTAGACAAGGGCAAGACTATACCACCTAAGACTACACCACCTCTTTTCTGCAATAAATGTTAAATTCAAATCATTTTTCATGCACATAGACACACATGTAGCATGCAACGCTCAAGACTTAAACTTTAAGTTTAAACTTAAACTTGGTAGGGTAAAACTCACTCAAGTTTCAGTGTCTTCATCCATGCTTTCAAGGACAAAAATTGAATTCTCATGAGAGTCTCTCTCTACTTCAATTTTTTAAATATTTAGTAAATTAGATTGTTTTTAATTTTTGAATTGAGATTTTTACTTAAACATGATTTCAACCATTGTTTTGGATAGTTTTTAACTATTAAATTCAAGGGTTTTCCATTTAAATATATGTCATTAATTGAGCCTTAAAGTTCAATGTGTTATTGAAAATCATTTTATATATATATATATATATATATATATATATATATATATTTAGGTATCTCTACCATCTTCCATTCAATTATATATATATATATATATATATATAAATACATTTTATGATACCTTAGTCTCACACAACATGCATTCATTATGTAATTAAAAGTAAAAAATTCATTTATTTTTATTATTTATTTTAAGTAAATTAATAAAAAAAATTATTTACATATGAATTTTGATTAAGTCGTGCATCGCATGGGCATAATGCTAGTTGTAAGGACCAGATTTGGCTCCCTAGTCCAAAAGATGGATGGACTTAGGCCCAAAAAGCCCAAAACAATGAATTTATAGAGAGTGAGTCAGAAAACTGGGTTATAATGAGTTGGACAACAAATAAAGTGGGTTCAAATGATAAGAATAGAAAGATAGATTGATTTAACCCAAAGAAAATCATCCTCGGCACAGTCCGAGGAGATCAGCTCTTATATATTCCTACTAAGTTCGATTACAAATTTAGTTCCTAATTGCTACACTGTTTCTCTCTTGATTTTTCAATCCTCCATTCCTCAAGGGTCTCTTATATTATATATCTCCCTTTTAATGATCTTGGCCCTTTATTTGTTGATCATCCAGGCCACTACTTGAGTGCTTGTCCCATCGGACACCTCCTCTGACCCTCTGTGAGTTGGGGTAGCTAAGGCAGCACTGTTCAAGGCTCTTCTCCATATAAATGTAACCAGAAAATTAGCTGCAGAGCATTCAATGCGGTGGCAGCAGCTTATCCTTAGATATTTCCTAGCACCCATTCTTCCAGTACGTTCGCAGTGCATGTCTTTATCAATAGAACCTCCTGGAACGTCGTCCTAGATGACAGGAGGCACATCTTGATCTTCGTTGCGTTTAGCCGAGGGGATATTCCTCCTCGGACAACCTCTCCCAGCCATTACGGTCATAGTTTGCTCATGAAGTTCGAAGTATTACGTCTCTCTTGCAATTGATCTATTTTCGGACCATTGTGCCCCTTCGGATAAGACCCAAGACCCAATATATATTTGGGCTTGCGTCCCCACACTAGTATATATAAAACCGAAACTTTTGAAGTTCTCACAATTTTCCACGCCAACACAATATTTAAATAAAATTATCATTTTATTTAAATAAATTATTTTTGTTTAGTTCAAACTTAGCAAGGAGTGAAACTTTATCTCTCTATAAGTCTAACTTAAACTCAAACTCATTATTTTTAACAAGGAGTGAAATTCTATCTCTAACAAGTTCATATTAAACTCAAACTCAAATGTTGGTGAGCATTAGACCAATCAACATCCGAGTAAACATTAATAAGCCAAAGAAAAAAAATCCAATGGAAGAGGTCATGATGGATAGTATCGCTTAGATAGATTTGAAATTCATCAATTGGGTGAATTTTTGTCTTCATGCCATTAGTCAACGACTCAACATGATAAATTTTGATAAATAAAAAGTATTTTAGTTATTTTAAACTTTGATGCACAAAATTGATAAATCTGACATCCAATTAGGAAAAATTATATTGAATTTAGCATTTATTCACCGTTTGAGTATGAATAAGCCAAAGAAAAAAAAAAATCTTTGGAAGAGGTCATGGTGGATAGTATCGCCTAGATAGCTTTGAAATTCATCAATTGGGTGAATTTTTGTCTTCATTCCATTAGTCAATACTATCAAAGTTTGATCAAAGTTTCATTCCATTGTCTTCATTCCACCGCACACCCTTGGTGCAGTGGTCACTCCACAAGTATAAATGCTTGTGGGGTGTGGGAGGCAAGGGCCGGGGTTCAAGTCTCTAGGAGAGAGCTTCACACACATATACACTTAGATTAGGCTAGAGTAGAAACTCTATCTTGCATTAAAAAAAAATGTTTGATAAATAAAAGGCATTTTGATTATATTAAACATTGCTAATCAAAGGTAATGGCTTACAAATTTTTTGTAAGCCATTGCACGTTCAAGTAATGGCTTCTTCATCAAATTGTAACACAAATTGGAGTTATACAATAGCAAATCATGCAATGATGTAGTTTTTTAATTAATTTAAAATTTTATAAAATTAATTTTAGTCTACCTCACAAATAGGTAAGTTCCCGTGCATAGCACAAGTTAGGAACCAGTTTTATGGGATTAGGACGCTCTAGAATTTTTAGAGCAGTCCTACATTTCTGTCAATTATTTAATGAATACTAAAATTTTACCAGTCCATATATATTTAAATAATTAAAACACAGAAAAATCCAATTTACTCCATTCAATATTTTAAAATTGTTTTACACATGCAAGTAGAGTTATTTTAAGAATTTTAGATGATGTTACTTAATCCTCACTTGGGCTGTCTAGTGGCAGTGACTGCTTGTGAAACAAAGACCCGGACCACAAGGCTAAGATCAATGAAGTAATCCTCTTTGAGTTCTCTTTTAATTGGCATCTTGACCAAAATCTAGAAACTTGATTTTCACGGGACCCTTCGAGGAAAAAAAAATGGATCTAGTGGCCCACAACAGGCTAAACTAACAGCACATGACTTTCAAGCATCTTCTCACATTATGCCTTTACCAAGTCAAATTATTGGGGCTAGCAATTCCAAGATGAGCAAACTGTTGCCTTTCTCTGACTAACATTAGTCTTCAAATTATTGTTTCAATCCTTAACAGCTTAAACAATCAAATTCATATCTTTCATCTCTTTCTAGCACAAACTATATCCTATCTTAATTTATGCATCTATATAAACCTATCAACCATTCAGCTATTCATTCAGAGTAAAAAGAAAAGACCACCGTCTGAAAACATGGCCAAGATCATTGTGCTATGCTGTCTAATCATCCTTGCAGCATTTGGGTCTGTCAATGGCTCTTCAAAAAAGCAAGAAGTTGGGTTCTATGAACTGAAGAAGGGTGATATCTCTATGAAATTCACCAACTGGGGTGCAGCTATTGTCTCCCTTATTCTTCCGGACAAACATGGTATGTTTTTCCTCTAAGTTATAATGTTGGTTTTTCTGAGTAGCTTTTTACTTTTGCTTCTTCTTTCTCAAAATTTTGTTTCTCATGCTACATATTATTCTCCATTTCTAATTTGTATAGTATTTGTGTGTCTTTTCAGGAAAGCTGACTGATATTGTTCTTGGGTTTGATTCAACTAAGGAGTACCAGGTAGAGTTTTTGCTTCATATCCTGCAGATGTTTTATATTTTTTCTTTCTAGCTTACATTTGTGGTACCAAAATCTCATATGAACATGTTTTCAAGTCATAAAAATACAATATACAAAACAAAAATTTGCCTTTTTGCTTAATCTCTCTCACAAATCCCAATCAAAGTTCAGACTTATGTGATGGCCATATTAGTTGTAGTGTTTTTGTCGTTTGTATGTACTATTCTTGTAGATAAGATAAAGCTGATCCAATGCTGACCAAATGGTAATATTCTTTGTAATGTGTTATACAAGTTGTATTTAGGTGACCGTCCTGTATATCCAAGCTTCATACAAGGAGCTTAAATTCCACATAGACCTTAATAAAAGGGAAAGTTCAAAATTGATGCATACTTAAGGGTAGGATGTAGTGAAGAAACTTGTAGTTCAATCGCATAATTCAATCTCCTTCTTAGAAAAAAGTATGGTCGGAATTACCTAACTACTACTACTACTACTATTATTATTATTATTATTATTATTATTATTATTATTTAAAAAAGCTTATTTTTAGAAAAAAAAATGTATAAAAAATTATTTAATAAAATATTAAATGCACTTTTAATTTGTGTCTTTCGGTCACTGCCAACAAAAACCTTTTTTCTTAAGTGACGAGTACAATATTGACATTTTGTTAAAATTATCTAAAAGTTATTGTTGTTGAAAAAAAGTCCCCCCTTTTTTTTTTTAATTTTTTTTTTTTATGTCATATTACATCTTTCCTTTTGGATCTTTTCACCAAACCATCATTTTCAAACAACTTTTTTATGTTTAATGTTTTTAAAGTTTTGTGTTAAGAATTAATTGGTATTTTTTTGTATTTTTAATGAAAATCTTCAAAGTTCAAATCACTTATTTCCAATTAACTAATTAGTATTTTGATCTAATGATAATGAGCAATCATTTAAAGTATACGTTAAATGAAAATTGTCTTTACAATGATTCAAATGAATTTCTACCAATTAAGCAATAGTGTCAATAATAAATGATTAATTCAATCATCTTCATTACTAAATCATAATAATGATTACAAACAACTTGTGATTATAGCAATGGCCAATTAGAAAAATAATTTTTTTCGAAAGGTATGTTAGCCATTTAGCCATGTAGGTACTAAGAACCTTGCCAAAAGAGCAACATTATAAAAAAAATTGAAGGCGTAGAAACCTAGATATGGTATGTGCTTTACCTATCTCTATCACACAACATTAATTTTTCGTACCCACTCTATATAAATTAATAGGGACCTATCTCTAAACATAAAGCAATTAATAATCTCTTGCCCCGCTCCATGGAGCGGCCTTTCACAACAAACATGCTACATGTTTCCTGCAATATTTCTCTCTCACATGAGAGTGAATCTTATAAGCGTGAAATTGTTCATCAAAAAAAAAAAAAAAAAAGTGTGAAATTCACCCATGTGTGAGTGATGTTACATACAATCTTTATATAAAATTCTACCTTCAATTTTTTTAGAAATATTGATCACCATGCTTGAGTGTATCGATCCATAACTTTTTGCTATGGGTTTCCTAATTGAACTGAAGGTCAATATTTCATTTAAAAAATTGATTACTCACGGTAGAATATGGTTGGGATGGTTCAGGTTCTTATAGGAAAATAAGGGTCAAAAAAGAAAGTGGAGAAAATAATGGCAGATGGAAATGAATAATAAGTGTATGTATATTATTTCATATGACATGTGATTCGTATTTCTATGTATATGCAAGGTTGTCACTTGGTTCGAAAAGTTTTTATATGTATTATTTTTAATCAGAATTTTTTATCCTCATTTTAAAATTAATTAAGTTTAGTCTTTGTTCCATTCAAATAAGTCTGTTTGTTTTTAATTATAAAATTGTATCAAACTTCAAACCGAAAAAAGTAAATTCGTTCCTAAAAAAAAAAAGTAAATTCATCCTAAGTCCTAACACAAGGGGAACATATTTTTAACTCTAAAATTTCTTGTGGGCTCCGAGGAGCTGTTTGAATCTATTCAAATTTAAGCAAGTGGAGAATGGTCACAGAAAAATTTCAATTATGTTGATGATTTTCGCTGGCTTTGTTGTGTAATAGTAACTCATAATACGTCCATAAAATTTATTTAAAAAAAAAAAAAAAAAAAAAACTCATAACTCGTGCAATTACTTAGATGTTCCATGCTGGTTCATGATTCCCATCTGATCACTTCACCAATTCACTAACCAAAGTATTCATGATTTTTTTTTTTTTTTTCTGATTTATAAAAAAAATGAAATTAAGATTTTGAAATTGGGTTTTGCCTGCATAAAATTTTCTTAAATAAGAATACATACATCACTTATGACATCCTCTTCCTCCTGCAATTAAGAGCATCCTGTTGTTCTTTCAATTGATAGTGCAGCGTCTTATGCTAAACTCTATTACATGCCACTATATATTGTTCTTATTTTTGCCAATTTGTTCTTTTTGTATTTTTAACTCTCACACAAAACTGATATCTTGGTTCAAATTTTAATCTTTAGACGAATGCACCAAGCTTTGGTGCTCTTGTTGGACGAGTTGCAAACAGAATTGGAGGTGCTCAGTTTACTTTGAACGGAACGCATTATAAGCTAATTGCTAATGATGGGAATAACACACTTCATGGTACATTATTCTTATTTTAGTATCATTTTTCCCTGGAAAATTATATATATTTTTATTTATTCTGTAATTCCCATAATAAAATATTTTTTTGATCATAGGTGGACCCAAAGGATTTGGGCATGTTGTTTGGAAGGTGAAAAAGCATAGTAATGAAGGTCATACTCCTCACATTGTTTTCACCTATTACAGCGTTGATGGTGATCAAGGTATGTATAATCATTAATTATTTTCACTAAACTTTTCTCTATTAGTGTACTCTAGATTCTTATATCAATTACTTTCATCCTTCTTCAACAAATACCAACCAAGTTTTAGTCCCAAAATTTTAGAGTGGGCTATAGATCTTCAACGAACTAATTAGAGTAGTTGGTCACATATATTCTTTTTCACCATCCTAGTTTATTCACAGTCATATTCTTTGTTACATCTTTAATTGTTATGTATTTTTTTTTTCTTTTTTTACTACTTTTATTGGTGATATTTGACTTTGATACTTTTATGAGTAAATAAGAATGTACAAAGTGATGACCTTTGTTATATAGACCATCTCAAATGATAAGCTGATGAGCAATCTTTTGGTTGAAAATTTAAGAACCCCACTTGCTTCAATGTTCTGCAGGATTTCCTGGTGCTCTCCTTGCCACTGTCAGATATGCACTCATTGGTAACAACCAATTGAGTATCACAATGAAAGCCAAAGCTCTAAACAAGCCTACTCCAGTGAATCTGGCCCAGCATGCATACTGGAACCTAAATGGCCATAACAGTGGAGATATCCTGTCTAATGTGATCCAGATATTTGGATCCCAGATCACACTTCTTGATAGTCATTTTATTCCCACTGGAAAATTTGAATCAGTGAAAGGAACACCCTATGATTTCCTCAAACCACACCCGATTAAAAGCAAGATCAATGGGCTAGCTAATGGTTATGATATCAACTATGTGCTTGATGATGGTGTTGGCCACAAGTTGAAGAGGGCAGCAGTGGTGCATGATCCGAAGTCAGGAAGAGTGTTGGAGCTGTCTACAAATGCTCCTGGTGTGCAGTTCTATACATCTAACACTCTGGATATTAAGGGAAAAGGAGGATTTGAGTACAAACCATTTGCAGCACTATGTTTGGAGACTCAAGCATTCCCTGACTCAGTCAACCACCCCAATTTCCCTTCCACTATTGTAAGCCCTGGAAAGCCTTACAAGCATTACATGCTCTTCAAGTTTTCTACTAATTAAACCTCCATCTGATTAGCCATGTGTAATAAGGTCAATCTCTTAAATGGAAACGTTAGAGTTTGAGTATCAAAGCTCTTACATTTTGTGGTTCAAGTAGTTGTAATAATTGGCTGAAGGAATAATTTTTGAGGCAGAGGCACTTTTAGGCTTTGGTGATCAGCACCAAGATTACTCTAATTTGGTGTAACTTTGTAATCTTCCCTTAGTCAACTATTCAGGCCAACGCCTGATTTTTTTTTTTTTTGGTGTTGTTTCACAAAGGCTAATGTGTTTGTAACTTGTGTCTCTGTCACTCCCTAACAAAAACCTTTTTTCTTATAGTGACGAGGACAATATTGACATTTTTGTTTTTGTTTTTGTTTTTTTTTAAGTTATCTAAGGGTGTGTTTGTTTGAAAGTGAAATAGGGTAGATAAAACTTTAGAGAGAAAATGGAAAGGAAAACTTTTTTGGAATGTGTTTATTTGGGTAGGGAGGAAGGAAAATAAATGATGAGATTCAAGTATTTTTTCCCTAGGCCCACCAAAAAGTTTTCTCCAAAATAGAGAGAAAACTGAAGGGAAAAATTAGGCATCATTTTTGGACAAAAATATCTATATACAATTGCACATAGGCATCATCACGTTGCTTTTCTTCACAATTTTTTTCTTTTTTTCCTCTTGGACGTGGCTGCCTCTTTTTTATTTTTATTTTTATTATTTTTTTTTTGGGCAGGCTTGTCTAGTATTCTTTTTTTTTTTTTAGGTGTGATTTTTTTTATGGACAAGATTTTTATTTTAAAAAAAAATTAGGTGATCGATTTTTTTTTTTTTTTTGGTTTATCACTTTTTTGGTTTTAATTGGGCATCATTTTTTAACAAGGGTATATGCATAAAAAAGAAGGAAATTAAAATCTTTTCTACTCTCCCACTTTTCCATCCTCTCACAATTTTCTATCCTCCCACTTTTTCACCCCTCCAACCAAATAGATCCTAAAAGTTTTTTTTTTTTTTTTTTGGTTGAAAAAAGTATCTTTCATTTTTTTTTTTTTTAAATGTCATATTACACCTTTCCTTTTGGATCTTTTCATCTAACCATCATTTTTGAACAACTTTTTTATGTTTTGTCTTTTGTTAAGCTTTGTGTCAAGAGTTTTGCAATTCAATTAGTTAATACCTCCTTGCATTTTCAATGAAATCCTTTAAATTCAAATCACTTACCTCCAACTAATCAATTAGTGTTTTGGTTTAATGCTAATGAGCAATTATTTAGAGCAGATATCGCAAATTAAAACTATCTCTAAAAAAAAAAAATGATCCAATTAATGTATTTCTACCAATTAAGCAATAATGTCAATAATAAATGGTTTTTTTTTTTTTTTTAGGGTGAATAATAAATGATTAATTAATCATTTTCATTAGAAAATTATAATAATGATTACAAAAAAAAACTTGTGATTATAGCATGGGGGGTAATGGCCAATTACAAAAATAGTTTCTTCAAAAGGTATGTTAGGCAATTAGCCATGTAGGCTGTAGCAACCTTGCCAAAAGGACATTATAAAACAAGTTGAAGGGGGTAGAAAGTAGAATCCTAGATATGGTATGTGCTGTATGGATTAGGAAGGACCTAATGCTATCACCCAACTAATTTCTCGTGCCCACTCTATACAAATTAATATTTCATAGCACACATTCACTACAAAAAAATCGTCCTGTCCTAGCATTTTTTTTTTCTGGTGTTTTTACAAACCGCCGTAATAGATAAGCCTATACCAGTGCTTTTTGAAAACACTGGTATAGGAAATCATATTACAGTAGCTCAAAATTGGCGCTTGTGCTGCAATAGGAGGCCTATAGTGGCGTTTTTCAAAAACGCTGGTATAGGTAGCCCAAAAGCGCTGGGATAAGGTTCTTGATTTCCCTTAGGGGGAAAGACCTATCCTGCTGCTTCAAAAAGCGCTGGAATAGGGTTAACCTATTCCAGCGCTTCAAAAAGCACTACAGGTCCCTCCATTCCCTTATAAAGAAATACCTATCCCAGTGCTTTTTGAAACACTAGAATAGGGTCCACCTATTCCAGCACTTCCAAAAGTGTTGGGATAGGTCACCTATAAGGATTTTTAAAATTTTTTTTTTTATTTTTATTTTACACAAGATAGAATTTCTACTCTAGCATAATCTAAGTGTATATGTGTATGAAGCTCCCTCCTAGAGACTTGAACTCCGGCATTTACCTCCCACACCCCACAAGCACTTATACTTGTGGGGGGATTTGTTAATTATCAAATGACCAATACTCCTCTAAACCTAAAAAAAGACCAAAGTACCCCCCAAAACATTGAAAATGAGCAAAAACACCCCGATACCTAGAAAAAGACCAATATACCCCCGAAGCCTAATAAATAATTGAAATACCCCAAAAACATCAAAAATGACCTAAACCCCCCCTAAGGCATCGAAAATGACTAGAGTACCCCTTCTTTCTAAAACTAGCCAAAATACCCTCGATTTCTTGAATAAGAATAAAATGCCCCTATAAGTCTGGTAAATGACCAAAATGCCCATAGAAAGACAATAAGTGTCCAAAACACACCTGACACCCAGAAAATGACTGATACACCCCCGAAACATAAAAAATGACCGAAATACCCCCAAAACATCGAAATGAATCCTAATAGCTAGGAAATGACAAAAGCACCCCCCATGCATAAAAAGGTGGAAAACCCCTTGATTACTTGAATAACAATAGGGGTGACAAAATCAACCCAAATCCATTTGCCCACCCAAACCCGCCTACTTAAATGAGACCCAAACCCACCTAATTATTAATTGGGTTAAATGGTTATTAACTCAATTAACATTAACGTTTATTGAGTTTTAAATGGGTACCTAATTAGACCCAATTATGATCCAAGTATCATTTCTACAAATCAACCAACTTTAAAATACCCTAAAACCACTAAAATTACGAAATACCCCTTAAAATTAAAAAAATGACCAAAATACCCCCAAGTATCATTTCCTGGCGCTTTTGAAAAGCATTGGTACAGGTCTAGCGACCCTATACCGATAGTCACTATGTGGCGGTTTGAAGCGCCGGGAAAAAAAAACGCCGGGATAGGAATTTTGACCCTATCCCAACGCTTTTTGGGGCTATCCCAGTAGTTTTGAAAATGCTGGGATAGCCCCATTTTTTTGTAGTGATCCTACATGCATATTCCATGTAATATTTTTTCCGTATGAGAGTGAATCTTGTAAGTGTGAAACTCACTTATGTGCGAGTAATGTTGCATGCAAGGCGACCCTATACTGATAGTCACTGCGTGGCGGTTTGAAGCGTCGGGAAAAAAAAACGCCGGGATAGGAATTTTAACCCTATCCCAATGCTTTTTGGGGCTATCCCAGTAGTTTTGAAAATGCTGGGATAACCCCGTTTTTTTGTAGTGATCCTACATGCATATTCCATGTAATATTTTTTCCGTATGAGAGTGAATCTTATAAGTGTGAAACTCACTTATGTGCGAGTAATGTTGCATGCAATTCTTATATAAAATACAACCTTTAATTTAAAAAAAGAAAAAAAAAGAAATATGGATCACAATGCAGAGTGTATTGATCGATAATTTTTTGCTATGGGTTTCCTAATTGAACTGAAGGTCAATATTACATTTAAAAAATTGATTACTAACAGTAGAATATGCTTGGGATGGCTCTTATAGGATAGTAAGGGTCAAAAAAGAAAGTGTAAAAAATGATGGCAGATGGAATTGAATAATAAATAAATAAATAAATAATTTATATTATTTCATATGACATGTGATTCTTATTTCTATGCATATGTATGGTTGCCACTTGGTTCGAAAAGTTTTTAAATGTATTATTTTTAATCAAATTTTTCTTATCCTGATTTTATTACATTAATTAAGTTTGGTCTTTGTTCCATTAAAATAAGTTTTTGGTCTTTGTTTGTTTTTTCTCCCCTTGATAGGATACATTTGTCTAATAGGGTTTATTTACTTTCTAAGTATAATTGTATTTTAATCATTATAAAACTAAAATCTCTAACTTTTATTTGACTTTTTTTTAACTCCCTTAAAACTTGACACGTAAGTTTTGCACCCTCCACAATTTTATACATCAGGAATATTAAAAGAATAATAATAATTAAACTCTCCTTCTCCCCAACAAACAAAACCCAATCAATTTAAAAATTCTTTTGAAAATATTAGTACTATTTTTTTAAAATCTCTTAAGTAGTTTTTATGTAAATTGAACGGGTTAGTGACTAGTTTAAACAAAATAAACTCATAAAAATATATAATATATTCATCCTAACAAAAGGGCAACATATTATAAAGGAAAATGCTATGGACACAAAAAAAAATCCACAACTTTTGCTACAATTCACTACGTGGCGAGTTGTGAGTGGTAGAGGTAAAATGGTGAGTATACACCTTCACCAAAAGTTGTGGACTTTTTTGTGTCACTAGCATTGTTTGAATCTATTCAAATTTAAGCTAGTGGAGAATATGGTTCTTGAAAATTTTCAATTATTGTTGATGATTTTCGCTGGTTCACAGTTCCCATGGGAACTCACTATTTTAATTGTGAGAGCTTTCCTTGGTCGCTTGTATTTGCTAAGTCTTAAACTTTACCATGACAGATCTGATCACTTCACCGATTCACTAACCAAAGTAATCATGAAATTTAAATAATAAAAAAATTATAAACAAAAAATTGAAATTAAGATTTTGAAATTGGATTTTGCCTGCATAAAATTTTCTTAAATAATAATGCATACTTTCACTTATGACTTCCTCTTCCTCCTTCAATTAGAGCATCTGGTTGTTCTATCAATTGATGGTGCAGGGTCTTATGCTAAACTCTATAAAACGCCACTCTATATTGCGCTTATTTTTGCTAATTTGTTCTTTTTTGTATTTATAACTCTGACACAAAACTGATATCTTGGTGCAAATTTTAATCTTTAGACGAATTTCCCAATGTTCAGTGCTGTTGTTGGACGAGTTGCTAACAGAATTGGAGGCGCTCAGTTTACTTTGAATGGAACACTTAATAAACTAATTGCTAATGATGGGAATAACACACTTCATGGTACATTATTCTTATTTTAGTAGCATTTTTTCCTGGAATTATTATTATTATTATTATTATTATTTTCTGATTCCCATAATAAAATACTTTTTTTCATAATAGGTGGTCCCAAAGGATTTGCTCATGTTGTTTGGAAGGTGAAAAAGCATAGTAATAAAGGTCATACTCCTCACATTGTTTTCACCTATTATAGTTTTGATGGAGATCAAGGTATGTAAAATCATTAATTATGAAAGTTCAAAAACGTGTACAAAACACCTTTGAACGTTTAGACCCCCAAAATACAACTTAACCAATTCAAGCAATATGTCAAACAATTAGTGTGCGGAAACTTAACACATGCTATAATATGAAATTGGTTATAAACTATCTAAGCCATAACAAAATAAAATCCACAGCAGATAAATATAAAGGCAAAGATAGAGAGGAAGGAAGATGCAAACACAAAGACAACACGCGATGTGTTATCGAAGAGGAAACCGAAGTCCTCGGCGAAAAACCTCTCCGCCGCCCTCCAAGCGGTAATCAATCCACTAGAAAATACAGTTGGGATACAAGGACAGCAATAGACCCTCCAAGCCTAATCTACCCAGTGCACCTAAGCCCTCCAAGCTTCTTGCTCCAACGAGGTTGCGTCGAACCTTTTTCTTTTCTAGCTTCCCGGATTCCGCTACTAGACCGTAGCATCAACCAATGAAGATTGGCTCCTTCCTAACTGCTTCCCAGAAATCCAAACAACTGTCTCACAGAGATGATAATGGTGAGAACCAGGTTTGGTATAATGCCTCTCAAGGATTTGACAATGGAGAGGAAGAGAGTAGGGGAATTTGAAGAGACTCTAAGGTATAGATTGTGGGTGAAACAATCTGGTTTTTCTTTAGGGTTTCTCTCTCAAAATTCTCTCTGGAAGCTCTCTTTCAATCGTGGGTTAAAGGGGTATTTATACTGGAGTGGGAGAGGAATGCGAAACGTCAGGTTTTACAAAACAGGGGTGGCTCGCGGCTTGACCTCGCGGCTTGACCAAGTCGCGAGATCCAATCGCGAGTTAACCGTATGGCCAGTTGTCCTGTTTTGTCCTGTAGTGCTCCAGCTAGCATGACCGTTCATCTTCCAGCATGCTTGGCACGTGTGCTGCTTCTGGCGGCTTGCAGCCGCGAGTCCACCCGCGAGTCCCAGCCGCGAGTCTCTGTTTTCTTGCACACTCTTGAGCAAACTTCACTCTATCTCACTCACTACCCTTACAACAAACCCACCTAAATACAGGGTTACTAAATGCTGAATTACAAGCAAATTTGGCACGGAATAAAGCCAATTAGATGGTTGAATAAATTCAACCTTACAATCTCCCCCTTTGGCTATTCCGTGACAAAACCCTAAAACAGACTCTAGACTTAACATGTGAGTTGGGAACAGTTGAACAAAACTCACTCACACCTAACTCTAGAAGCTGTGAAGCACTTGAATCATATGAACATAATACTCCTGAAACAAAATAATACACCATGATCATTGTAAGCAGAAAATTATAAATGCATATGAAACAGGCAATATGTGATCAAGCAAAAATGGAGTTAATAAACAAACCATGGCTTGATCAACCAAGTGAACACCACAAGGTAGTGATCACAGTGCTCATTCACACTTGGAATGAACACAAGAACATACAAGTTAACAAGCACAAGACAAGACACTTGTATGCACAACACTCAACCAATGCATAACACACAAGGCATATGCATCTAGGAACAATCCTACAAGGGCACAAGAGTGACAGTACATGAACCAAAATGCAGAACATTTAGATTAAAGTACTGATTTCAACATAGCATAAAGGCTGCACTAAGCAAGGTACATACCATAAAGCCTACAAACTATGCATAAAACATTAACCCTAAAAGCTTACAAAAGCACATGGGTACAAACCACAAAAGCATCCTGAATAACAGTTTACAAAACACAATATATCAACTTAAAGAAAAAAATTGAAACTGAAAAAGAATGTAAAGACACTCCCCCTTAAGTAATATTCTCCCCCTTTTTGACCGGAATGGCCAAAGGGTCACTGGTCATGCTGAGTTGTGAAGCTGTCAAGTTTAGCAGCCAGGACATCAATCTGGTCTTGCATGGCTCTCATCCTGTCAGAGTGCTCAGTTTGGACTGCCCTGATCCCATCAAGCCTTTCCAGAATGATCTGGAAAGCATCTGGAGGTGTATCTGCAGAAGTTGAAGCTCTGTGTCTTTTGCCACTCCTCCTAGGTGTTGAGGTTGATGCATGCCCTGCTGCCTCTGCTTCTGTCGCTATTGGGACAGCCTCTCCTTCATCACCTTCATCTTCTTCTCCTGGAAGCCTAACACTTATCCTTTTGCAGGTAAGCTTGTTAATTGCAGAGGGTGTGGACATGGGACTGATGTCTTGAGGGATTGGAACACCCTTCCTTCTAAAAATCCTCATTAGCAAACTGGGAAAGATCAATTTGGGCCTAGAGGTTGTTCTAGTCTCATCCACAATGGTGTCATAAATGTGGGAACTTATGTCTATGAAATTCTTTTCTTTGAGATCCATCAGAAAAACTGCTCTAGCACAATTGATTGTAGTCAATTTCTTAATGGGATAGAGGTTAAATATCATGATTATTGTAAGGCACCTCATGTCCACTGGAAAGGCAGTGGTATTCAAACATTTCCCTTCTCTCTGCCCACCTATCCTTTGTTGAACTGTTTCAATAGAAACACTCCTATCCTTGTAATTGATAAATTCTTCATCATCTAATCCTTCAAGCCCTAATGCATCATCTATGACATGAGCATCCAAGACAGATTCTTTACCTCTCACCCAGCAACTTAATTCATTCTCCTTTATCACAGCATTTGAGTAAAATTCCCTAATTAGGGGTTCACACACAACAGGGAAACCACTCAGAAGTTTTTCCCATCCTCTTCCTTCAAAATAGCTGGGAATAAAGGTTTGTCTTAAGTCCTCCAAATCTACAAATCTTTCTTGAATGATTCCTGCATTCAAGAAGTTATCCTTGTATCTCTCAAAGTGGTGAACTGACCTAAACAGTTTAGAATCCATCTTTAATCTTTTGTCAGCCTTCTTTGCAGTAGATTTCTTCTTCTGAGGTGAGGGAGCCATCTGTGAACAATCAGAAAAGCCCACAACAGCATAGAACAATATATGTGCAGAACCAGTCAGTACCATGTAATTAACAAAGAGATATCATTCATACAAATTAACTTTGAACACTTAAACAATAAGCTACTTAATCAATCACATGGATAAACCAAGCCTAAGATAGGAAACACATGAACAACATGGAGAAACTATCCTAAAGGCAGATATATGTCATTGAGACATATAATAAAAAATGACATGACACACAATCAGAATTATGAGACTAACAGAAGCTCCCAACAGATTAACACAATAAAACATGCATATTCAGCACAGTAAAACTCACAACCTCAAAATGAACAAATAGAAACAACTCAACAGCTCAAAGTTCAGATTAAAATAAAAGAAACACTTAGCTAGGCACAAGATGAAGAGCAATAAGGATATGACTAACATCAACACAAACTATAGCAACAGCATCCACAAGCTAAGCATGAACAAGGAGCAGAAACCGAAACATAAACCCATTTCAAAATCATAATCATATGCGAAAAAGTCAAAGGGGAAAAGCACAAAATCAAGAAGAAAAGAGTGTAAAACTGAAAACCCATACCTGTAGCTTGACGATTTTGAGCTACAAGAATGCAACAATGGAGATTGGAAATGGGAGCACGGAGTGTTTGGGAGGGAGATAGTTTAGAGAGAAGATGAACAGTCACAAAAGTTCGAGGGAAAACTGAAAAAAGTTTAAAAACAGCTCCTGTTTCTGCAAAACACGCGATTTTCGCGACTTGATTTAGTCGCCACACAGTCGCCAGATCAAGCCGCCAAAGCACTCAAGAACAAAATTTTGAAAAATTTTTCTAAGTGTTTTTCGCGACTGGAAGGTCTACCCGCGAGTGAGTCGCGAGCTGAGCCGCGAAAATCTCTGAGTGAACCTCGCGACTGGACCTTCCACTCGCGAATAAGTCGCCAAAAATGACCAGCGAAGATGCGACTGACGCTCGCGACTTGACATACCCGCGACTGAGTCGCCAAAACAGGGCAAAACTGGATTTTTGAAATTTTCAGATTTTTCAAATAAAATACTTTCCAAAAACACCTAAAACACTCAAAAATCTTTTTGTGCTTGAATTAACAAAGATTGAGCCTGTGAAAACACATTTCAATAAGTACAATCACACAAATGAATATGGCATTTATTGAACATAAACTTGTGTGTTGTGTGTGGATACTAACAATGAGATAGTCCTTCGGCTAATGTGAAGCTTCAATGATCAATTCAACCAAGGCATACACAATTAGCACTAGATCATGTGACCCATCTCAATTATAGAAATATGTATATATGACCTCCCACACAACTTGATAACATAACTTGGAGCTTTTCATTTGACTCCACTTTCAATCATAACATTTGATCTTTTTGATCTTTTTGAGGCAATCACCTCTCATTGTGAGAGTGATATTTGACATTTCACCTTAATGAATAAGCTTTTGGCTTTTTGAATAAACATTCACTTTAATATAAGGTCGCTTACCCTTTTTCCTAGTCAAATACTAGAATGTGCGACAGGCTTTTGCAGCTCAATATCTCTTTTCATTTGGAGATTTACATTTGGTGAGCTCTTTTTAGCAAAGCAAAAATAAAAAATGGGAAGATATATAGACACAAGTCTATGCATGTCTCAAGATCAACATAACCATTCACTAATCATTCATGACAAGTTTGAAGATCTATTTACAACAATCACATAGATTTCAAGATTTTTCCCACAGTGATATGAGTGCATGTAAACAAGCAATGCTCGAAAATGCACAAAGCCATTAGCACAAAGGTACAAGGCAAAACAAGTTTTGAGACAAAACTCAACAAAGTCAATCAAGCTTTTTGATTTTCTAATTTTTTTATGTGATTTTTGGATTTTTGACACAAGAAACAAAAAGATTGATATGACAAAATTAAAAATATTCACAAGAAGACAAGCAAATAACCAACAACAAAAACAGCAAACAAACCAAACAAACATAGTCACAAAGCATAGGAAGTATTAATGCATGGACATGTTGTAATGCTTATGCATGAGTACCCTTTTTCACCCACACGTCACTTGCGTTTGGGGTGATTTCCTTATAGGATTGGGTACGGGAGTTAGGGCTTTCAAACCTTCGTGAGAAGCTTTCCAAGCAGTTGGTGAATGCACCAATCATCTTCATCACGTTCATCATTCCGGGATCTCCATTTTGATCTCTAGATTGATCACCTGCTCAAATTCTCCTATCATTTCTGGGTCCTCCTGACCTTTGAGGAGTTGCACTGTTCTTTGCCCTCAGCTTTTGGCAATTTGGTCGAGTATGTCCTTGAAGTCCGCAATAATGGCACACATAAGTTCCTCTAGGACCTCTTTGTGGTCGTGGACGTGACTTGGCACGAGATTCAGACCTGCCCATAGACTGATTACGGGGATTCAGCATCCGTTGGTCCACCACATTCTTCTTCTCCTCCACCTCGAGCTTCACACCAGTAAGGTCAGCTACAACTGGATCTTTGGCCTTTACAAACTTCACCTCTTTAGTGACATTTCCAGATGAACTACTTCCTCCGGTATATCCCAATCCGGATTTGTCTGTAAAGCTCTTTTGAGATGATATAACATCATCTAGCTTCTTGGTGGTGACCCTCTCTATTTTAACATTCGCTTGCACAACCTCATTCTCAAGAAATCTCACTTTTGTGTAAGCTTCGGACAACTCACCATTCAGTGTTTCTATCTCACATTTGGCCTCCCTATATCGAATTAGGAGACTTTTGTAGTCCTCCTCAGCCTTCTTCATTTTTCTCACAGCAGCCTTGGCCACCCTTGTGTACTCACCCGACTTCTCCAAGAGTGAGTTATAATTCTCTTGAAGATTTGCTGTGCTTTCTTCTTCTTCAACTTCTGATTCTTCAACAATTCCTAGTGATTCATCATCACTATGTTCTCCAAGGTCTCGTACAAGCAGATTCAACTCATCCAAAGACTCAACATGAGCAATAGTCATAAAAGCTGAATAGTTCCCTTCTCCATCACAGCTCTCTTCAGATTCTGAGTCAGACGAATCTGAGTCACTCAAGGTCGTGGCATACACCTTGTCTTTCGATTTCAAATAATTCGGACATTCCTTCTTAAAGTGTCCATGCCCGTTACATTCAAAACAAGTGACACCTTGTGTGGATTGGGATTCTTTTCCATCTTTCTTTTTGAAATCCCTCTTCTCCCTTCCAGAACTTTGGAATTTTCTTTTATCATCAAGTTTGCCATTATTTTTGAATTTCAAAAACTTTCTGAAATTTTTGACAAGATAGGCTACATCTTTGTCAACCACATCTTCTCCCGATGAGTCTTGATCTTCCACCTTCTCATTAATGGTCTTTAGAGCAAGGGATTTACTCTTCCGTTGATTGGGCAGCGACATCTCATAAGTCTGCAGAGAACCAACCAGCTCCTGTACTTTGATGTCGTCAAGATCCTTGCTCTCTTCAATGGCTGTCACTTTAGCACGAAAACTTTCCGGCAATGATCGAAGGATCTTCCTTACAATCTTTGAGTCCTCCGTTTTCTCCCCCAAGTTGAACTTACTGACAACCACCTCATTTAGTTTCCCATAGAAAGAGTCAAAAGACTCATCCTCACTCATTTTGAGCTCCTCAAACCGAGTGGTCAGCATTTGTAACTTGGTGTCTTTCACTTTCTTCGTGCCTTCATAAGTTGTTTCCAGAATCTCCCATGCTTCTTTGGCAATGGTAATGTGAGAAATCCTGTGAAATTCATCTGGAGACACATCACAGAAAATAGCATTGAGTGCTTTACTGTTAGCATTAAATGCAGCAAGTGCTGCCTTATCCCATGTGGATTTGGCTGCCTCAGGTTTGGTCCAACCAATCTCAACAGCATCCCAAACGGATTCATCAATAGAACACAGAAAAACTCTCATGCGAACCTTCCAAAAAGCATAATTACTACCATCAAAATATGGAGGTGCATTTAGGGATTGAGACCTATCCATCTCAAAAGGGAGTCAAAGATCACACAATGGTAATGAAACCAATAGCAGTGTACCTGCTCTGATACCAATTGAAAGTTCAAAAACGTGTACAAAACACCTTTGAACGTTTAGAACCCCAAAATACAACTTAACCAATTCAAGCAATATGTCAAACAACTAGTGTGCGGAAACTTAACACATGCTATAATATGAAATTGGTTATAAACTATCTAAGCCATAACAAAATAAAATCCACAGCAGATAAATATAAAGGCAAAGATAGAGAGGAAGGAAGATGCAAACACAAAGACAACACGCGATGTGTTATCGAAGAGGAAACCGAAGTCCTCGGCGAAAAACCTCTCCGCCGCCCTCCAAGCGGTAATCAATCCACTAGAAAATACAGTTGGGATACAAGGACAGCAATAGACCCTCCAAGCCTAATCTACCCAGTGCACCTAAGCCCTCCAAGCTTCTTGCTCCAACGAGGTTGCGCCGAACCTTTTTCTTTTCTAACTTCCCGGATTCCGCTACTAGACCGTAGCATCAACCAATGAAGATTGGCTCCTTCCTAACTGCTTCCCAGAAATCCAAACAACTGTCTCACAGAGATGATAATGGTGAGAACCAGGTTTGGTATAATGCCTCTCAAGGATTTGACAATGGAGAGGAAGAGAGTAGGGGAATTTGAAGAGACTCTAAGATATAGATTGTGGGTGAAACAATCTGATTTTTCTTTAGGGTTTCTCTCTCAAAATTCTCTCTGGAAGCTCTCTTTCAATCGTGGGTTAAAGGGGTATTTATACTGGAGTGGGAGAGGAATGCGAAACGTCAGGTTTTACAAAACAGGGGTGGCTCGCGGCTTGACCTCGCGGCTTGACCAAGTCGCGAGATCCAGTCGCGAGTTAATCGTATGGCCAGTTGTCCTGTTTTGTCCTGTAGTGCTCCAGCTAGCATGACCGTTCATCTTCCAGCATGCTTGGCACGTGTGCTGCTTCTGGCGGCTTGCAGCCGCGAGTCCACCCGCGAGTCCCAACCGCGAGTCTCTGTTTTCTTGCACACTCTTGAGCAAAATTCACTCTATCTCACTCACTACCCTTACAACAAACCCACTTAAATACAGGGTTACTAAATGCTGAATTACAAGCAAATTTGGCACGGAATAAAGCCAATTAGATGGTTGAATAAATTCAACCTTACAAATTATTTGTGTGATGCCCCAATTTGATTGATTGTGTGATGTGTGTGGGTGTGTGATGAGTCCCACATCGGGTATTTATTGGGTAGATTTGGGCTTTATAAACAACTGCAAGGAGCCTTAATTGTGATTAGTCCTTTTGAGGTATAGCGCAGATGTGGCTAGTACTTTTTCTTGAGTTGTTACATATGGTATCAGAGCCGGCCCAGTAATCCTGTGTGGGCCCGGAGACACTACCCCACAAAATGGGCCCTAACGAGGACGTTAGGGATTTAAGTGAGGGAGATTGTGATGCCCCAATTTGATTGATTGTGTGATGTGTGTGGGTGTGTGATGAGTCCCACATCGGGTATTTACTGGGTAGATTTGGGCTTTATTAACAACTGCAAGGAGCCTCAATTGTGACTAGTCCTTTTGAGGTATAGCGCAGATATGGCTAGCGCTTTTCCTTGGGTCGTTACATATTTTTAAGTAGGGGAGATTGTGATGCCCCAATTTGATTGATTGTGTGATGTGTGATGAGTCCCACATCGGGTATTTACTGGGTAGATTTGAGCTTTATTAACAACTGCAAGGAGCCTCAATTGTGACTAGTTCTTTTGAGGTATAGCGCAGATGTGGCTAGCGCTTTTCCTTGGGTCGTTACATATGGTATCAGAGCCGGCCCAATAACCCTGTGTGAGCTCGGAGACACTACCCCACAAATTGGGCCCTAACAAGGATGTTAGGGATTTAAGTGGGGGAGATTATGATGCCCCAATTTGATTGATTGTGTGATGTGTGTGGGTGTGTAATGAGTTCCACATCGGATATTTACTGGGTTGAACTGGACTTTATTAACAACTTCAAGGAGTCTTAATTGTGACTAGTCCTTTTGAGGTATAGCGCAGATGTGGCTACTGCAGATGTGGCTAGCGCTTTTCCTTGGGTTGTTACAATTTACACTAAACTTTTCTCCATTATTGTAATCTAGATTCTTATATCAATTACTTTCATCCTTCTACAACAAATACCAACTAAGTTTTAGTCCCAAAATTTTTAAGTTGGTTATAGATTCTCAACAAATTAGTCAAAATAGTCGATCACATTTATTCTTTTTCACCATCCTAGTTTATTCAAACTCATATTTTTTGTTACTTCTTCAATTAACATATCCCTTTTTTTTACCTACTTTTATTGATGATATTTGACTTTGATACTTCTATGTGTAAATAAGAATGTACAAAGTGATGAAGTTTGTCATATAGACAATATTCTCAAATGATAAGCTGATGAGCAAACCTTTGGTTTCTTATAAAAAAATATTATAAAAAATATTAGCCTGGATAAGACCCATCATTTTTAAAATGGTATTTTGTATAATGGGAGATATATAAGATCTTTTTCACATAAAATTAGGGGTGGCAAAATTATACACGATTTGCAAACTAGATACGATACGAAATTAGCAGGTTATGAGCTGAAGCTTAATGAGTTAGTGTCATATTCAAGTTGACATGACTGAACTATTTAATAAATGGAGTGAGTTAATGTCCAATCTATGAAACCTGTTTGACTCGTTTAATTAAATGAAATTTTACCAATATACCCTTCAAACCTTAGGTATATAAACTTATTAGTTGTTGTAGTTTATTTTCTTTGACATATTATGATTGATTATTTGTGATATTAAGATATGTTTTAGTTTTGAATTATTATTTATGATGTAGTTACTTGTTAATTTTGAATTTTATATTAAAAAAATATTTTTTGTTTTTTTATAATTCATATCAATTTGGTTAATACTATTTTTTTTCTTTTCGTTTTGATAAAATTTGATAAACAGGTCAACATAACTAACTCGTTTAATAAATAGGTCGTGTTAGAGTTGAGGAATTTTGACCCATTTAATAAATATGTCGGGTTAGTGTTAACTCATATAGTCAGATATTTATGAGTCGACATGACACAAACCTAACACGCGAACACGAATTTCCACCGGTACATAAAATAGGTCTCATATAGTGATATAGTCATATTTATGAGTCTACCTCTATGTGAGAGATATATACTAGGTCTGTATTTGGTTACACCTTATATCCGATAGTTTATTTGCATGGTATGAGATAAAAAGCTAAAAGCTAAGATATTTTTGAAAAGCTAAAAGTTAGATATTTGAAGTAAAGTTAAAACAAAAAGTTGAAAGTTGTAGCCAAATGGATATGCACTGGTTACACGATATAAAAATTCCAAAATGTAAGACTCTCCTTATGTGAGAGAGACCCATCTTATGTGAGAAAGATATTATATATTCCCCAATACAAAAATAATTAATTAATTAAAAATTTAAAAAATTTCCATGGTTACAACCAACTTTTTTTGGGAGCAAAAAGGAAATATTTAGTGCTAGGTTTTTATCCTTCATACCTTTTTCTTTAAATAAAAAAAAAAAAAAAAGTCTTGATCCTATGACCTATGCATAGGGATGACCATGAGGTGAGTTTGGGTTAGGTTTCCTTGAATTCGAAAACCAAAACCTAAAACTTGATCCTTGCCTCGCCCCAATCTTTGTCTTGAGTTTATGCCCCATGCAAGTACCCCAACTTGACCCAAACCCAATTTTAACAAACAATCCCTCCAACCTAATCATATCTTGTTAAATGTTCCATGATGGAAAAGAATGTAGTGACCAAAAAAAAAAAAAAAAAACTCAAAATGAAAATACAACACACCTTAAGTTCAAATTCAAATTTTAGTGGCATTATCATGGCTTGCATGACTCCTTGTTTTTAAATGAAAATACAACACAACAGAAAAATAGGAAAAATCAATATTTACAAAAAAATTGGAGCAACCTATGGGCAATGAGCTATGAATGAGTGATCCTCAAGTTCCCATATCTCGTGTTTCAATCACGCGTTAACAATCCTTCGTCTCTCCAAATTTGGTGCTCACAAGCCACAAATTCCAGTAATGTTGCAATGAGATTTTGAGAATCAATTACAAAAACACCAATCCTATTTAGGAATCTCCCTCAATTTTTAATTTTTTTAATTTTTTTTTTCGAGTGCTCGTGTACTAAAGGGTTTTAGCCATCCCTAAGATTGATCGTAGCAATAATCAGCAACAAATCTAGGTCCATAACCTACATGTAGGGATAAGGAGATTCTTAGTTAAGATTTTTTTAAGATTCTTAGTTAAGATTGATATTTTTGTAATTAATTATCAATATCTCATTGCGACATTGTGGAAAATTGTGACTTAAGTACCAAATTTGGAAAGAAAGACTATTAACGCATGATTGAAGCATGGGATATGGCAGGTTAAAGAGCACTCATTCGTAGGTTATTACCCGATGGGATCTACTTTTTGTCCAAACTTTTGTGATTATTAATTTGTCCTTTTTTTTAGGGCAATCTGCTCCAATTATGCCCCATGACCATCCTAAGTTAATATATGCTCTCAAAACATACATTAATTATCAATTTAAAAAAGAATTATAAAAAATAAAAAAACTGTCAAAAAATTATTTATTTATTCATTTTTCAATATATATATATATATATATATTTTTTTTACCATGGTTTATTAATGTATGTGACAGTAAAACTCATTGGCCAGTGACCCGACTTTACCAAATCTCACTTGAGGAAAAAAAAAAAACCTTCGAATCAAAATCAGCATATTAAAACTGTTTGTATGTTCCCCAAGTCCAACCCAAACATTAGCTCTGAGAAATGGTTGTATATTTTTCAGCTCCTTTGGTTCAAACCCTCACACTCACACACCTCCCCTACTTGACTCTCAATTCAGGTACCTTCCATTGCTCAACATTTAGTTTTTTCTGAACTATGTCAAGCTGCATGTTGATTGAGTAAATCCCATCTACTTGTACTATAATTTCCAAGTTTCTCAACTTTCCCACTTCCTCTCTCTCTCATTTTAATGATAGTTTCGCGGTACTTTTGGTTAAACTGAATGGTATTGGCAGATACATGGAACCTTTGCAGATCAAATTCTTGGGTCAAGCATCGTTCAGTGAATGCTAACCGTAATTGTAAGGAAACCCAATTAGGCCAAAGTTGTAGTTTTGCAATGTGTGCTTCTCATTCTTCATCTGGGTCGTACCAAAATTCAAAGAGGGTATGGATTTGGACACAAAGCAAAGAGGTCATGACGGCTTCTGTAGAGAGAGGATGGAATACTTTCGTTTTCTCGTCCAAGCATCGACAACTTGCCAATGAGTGGTCTTGTAAGTTCCTTAGGACCCTCCTCTTGTTCTTCTTTTGTATTTCTAGATTACGATCAGCTTATAGTTTTGTTTTGTGTAGTTTTGTGCTCTATGCTTCTTGGATAGACACCAGCAAGAGAAAAGATGGGTATTTTGTGACTTATTTTTGGAATAATGGTGGTTGAATGATTAAATTCAAGCACTTTAGGCTTTTAGGAAAACTGGTAGAAAAATGGGTATTTTGTGACTCATTGTTAAAATAATGATGGTTAAATGATTAAATTCACACACTTTAAGCTTTTAGGACAATCGGTAGTTTATCGTGGTATCAGGGTAGCAGTTGAACCCTCTATCCACTCTACTTTCCATTTAAAAATTTAAAAATCTCATGTTGGATCCCACCTATTAAGGGAGAGATAGGGCATGTGAGGGAGAGTTTTAAAATAATAGTGGTTAAAGGATTAAATTCACCATGTTTTGAATAGCTTAAAATTTTAGGACGTGGTAATTTATCACCAATGTGTGGATGTTGGTGATTTTCATTATATTTTTGTCAAAGCATGAGCCTTTTTGCTTGTTGGTGTTGTGAAATATGGAATCTTAGATTGTAAATTTGGTTGTGAGGTTTACAGTGATTGCGTTGATATGTCCTCTTTATGTTGAAGAGGGAGGGATTTTTGATAATGAGAATAGAAGGGTTGCCACAATTTTTGAGGTTTCAAATCCGCAAGAATTACTGCAGCTAAAACCAGCAAAAGGGGAGGAGGAGAATGTTGTTATCAATTTACTAGATTGGCAGGTATGCCTTTTGCTGACTGCTGAAGATAATTTATATCATATAAAATTTGTTTCTTTTATGTTCTTATATTGGCAGTCAAGAACTGCATGTCAACTATCTCAGTTGTATGATTTGAGCTAGAATGAAATGAAGTTTACCATTGTCTTAAAATATCAGTGGCTGGGGATAACTCTTTCTTGTTAGTACTGGTAATAAGAACATTGAAATCTTGTCATGGTTGCAAAGTCTTGGCCACTTGCTTACTGACTTGAATGCTACCCTGGATTGATGAGAGAGTAAGATAATCATCTGGAAGTCATTAATAGATGATACTTTGTTGAATTGCAGTTTTCATAGCTAAGCGTGGGCTGAATTAATTGAATTTACTGAAATTTTATTTTATGTCAATGATTTTAGTGAAAACTTCTGGGACTTGCCTTACATGCATTAGGACACTAGATGGCTTTAGTGTTTTCTTCCATTGCTCCTAACTTCCTGTTCATCAATCTGCACAATTCATATACAAAGGCATCATTGGGAGGGGGTGGCTTTAAATCCCCCTTTCAATATTACAGTCATGACAGCACATGTGCGTTATATGATAACACTCATAAATTGTTTTGATCAGGGATCGCTTACATAATCTTTGTAGCACTTTTTGTCACAATTATTCAATGAACCTATCTTGATTCCTGCTCCTTTTAAATGCAATGCTACTTCTCACTTGGTCCTATTTTTTTTTTTTCTTAGGTTATTCCTGCAGAGAATATTGTTGCAGCATTTCAGGACAGTCAAACAACAGTGTTTGCCATATCAAAAACTCCCTCTGAAGCTCAAATCTTCCTTGAGGTACAATTAAGATTCTCTAACATTGGGGCTACAATGAACTTCGCATTTTTGAAGGACTTCTTAGATGATCTGATTTGTTAATTTTTCTATTTAGATGCATCCTAAGATCCTTTTCATATTCATTCTTCCTGTTTGTAGGCCCTAGAGCAAGGCCTAGGTGGTGTTATTTTAAAAGTTGAGGATGTGGAAGCTGTTCTTGAGCTAAAGGTAATTCATTTTTGGTTGGGACTTGTGGAGTAGTGAAGCATTGCTTCTTATCATATAAAAATTATCAGGACTATTTTGACAGAAGAGATGAAGTGAGCAATCTTTTGAGCCTGACCAAAGCTACTGTAACTCGAGTTCAAGTAGCTGGAATGGGGGATCGAGTTTGTGTAGATCTCTGTAACCTTATGAGACCTGGTGAAGGGCTTCTGGTATGCTTCCACTTTCTCATCTGTAATTCTACAATCATGATTTATTATTGTGCTAATTGAATGGGATGCATTCATTTGTATGGCCCACTTATTTCTCAGGTTGGATCCTTTGCTAGAGGACTATTCCTTGTGCACTCAGAATGTTTGGAGTCAAATTACATTGCCAGCAGACCTTTTCGTGTCAATGCAGTAAGTTTTGGCTTTGGATTTTTTAGAGTTGATATTATGATGAAGGTTTTCTTGTAAATCGGCAAGCACTCTAATCCCAAAGGTTTGCTACATCAGTTGTCAGTTCAATAGTGAAGCTAATAGTGTCCCAGTTCAGCACATCCAATTTACAATTTATTTATTTTTGCTTATTAATCTTAAGCATTGTCTCAAAAACCTTAAAGCAGCTGTTTGGAATCATTCAAAGGAAAAGTTGTTCCATTTCCTACATCATTGTTAATTGTAATGTTTTTCATACAATTCTTTACGAGTCAATTGTTTTCTCAGATGTACATTGCATACCTTTCAATTAAATACTGTGGAAGTCTAGATAATTTTTTTTTCCCATTCTCTGCAAAATCCAACTACCGTATATTCCCCACCAATTCTTTATATAATTTGGAATTGTGAAATGACTCTGTCAACTCAGCATGTGACATCTACAAAGCTTGTGTTTTGAAGGCTGGCATGGGTGTTGAATCTTGGTCCCTATTTTTTTTTCTTTATGTTGGTATGTAAGGCATGCAACCATGAACAGCCAGCTCTTTTCCAGGAATAAAAGAAGTTTGTTACTGCCATTTGGGAAATTAGAAAAAAATATATTTAGGCAACAAATTCATGTTCCAATCTTCCAGTCACCAAAGTACTGGAAGGTTATCAGAGCCATTTTTTTGGATCTACTGTTCTTGTATTCTTATGCAGCTGTATTTACCAAGTATATTGAAATTTTACAGGGACCAGTACATGCCTATGTTGCTGTTCCAGGAGGAAAGACTTCCTACCTTTCTGAGTTGAAGGCAGGAAAAGAGGTGATAGTGGTTGATCAAAAAGGTCAACAGCGAACTGCAATAGTTGGGCGTGTGAAGATAGAGACCAGACCACTGATTCTTGTGGAGGCGAAGGTTAGTTTTAAATTCTGTAAGGAAGAAAGAAATTGGTCTTCTGATAATATTTCTAATCCAATGACTGTTCATTTTGGTTGGTGCTATTTCACATGCTGAAATTGCTCAAGTTCACAACTGCCTATGATAGCATTAATTGTTCAACAATTATTACCAAGTACATTTGCAAAATGCATTTAGAATCCCTAATACAGCTTACTACCAATTTTAATTAACGATTCAAGATTAAGTCCTGGTAGTTAATTAATTTAAGCACAACATTAATCATGGATAAACAAGTAGAAGATAAACATCAGATGATTTTTGCATATAAAGGTGTTGTATTGCCATCTTCCATAGTACAACCTTAATCAAGGTATAGGCTTTTCAATGTTTTCTGTTGGCATCTTCCTTAGTAAATTAGAGTTTGATTTTTCATATATAAAGGTGTGGGGTTTGAGGTAAGATTGGCCACAAAAGCTACCTTGAAGCCCAAGTCAGTGCTTTCCTTAAAAGGATTCACTTGACTGAATGACTGGCAAAATTTTCTGTCCAACTTATTATTATATTCGTTTGACTGATTATGAAGTTCTCTTGACTGAATTTTGCAGACTTGCACAGTGAACAACAATATTTAGTCTTCAACCTCAATTACACCATGCAAACACAGTTGAAAATTGTTCAATGATGACAAGCAAACTTTGTCATGGAATTAACCAACACCAAAAATTCTAACAACATCCATGCCATGTGGGGTACTTTAGACTCGTTTGCTCTGAAGTGGTACGCAAAAGTGCAGAAACTGACATAGGAAGTGGTCAAGTAAACATTTATAAATTTTTCTATTACAGCAATGTCATCAAGATAGTATGTTGTGATTTAGGTGGTCAAGAACAAAAAGTGGATAACATTTAATGACAGAACTGCAGTATAGTTTGCTGGTAATAATGTCGAGCTATATCTGATAAAAAAGGGTTTCTGTATAGAAGAGTGGCAATAACTTACTGATATTTAATCTAAGAGATTGCTTACTATTATAATGGTTTGCAGTTTATTTAGAGTAAATAGGGAGTATTGTATCTAAGAGTGATTAATTATACTTATAAAAAAAAAGAGTGTGATTAATTGCATATTTTCAGTAAATCTAGAAATAGCTTTCTTTAAACCATGCAATCCCTGAAAAGTATTAATTCATTAAGGGAAATAATGTATGGGGAATCTGATAAGACTGAAATATGTATATCTTTGGTGTGTGTGGAGGGATGAAGTTACTAAGTTTTTCACTTGAACTATTGTGACTTCTGAATCGAGCTCTTCTATGTTTTGTTGTCAAAATAATGCAGGAAAAAGAACGTCATATGATTTGATACATCTTTAGTCTTTATGTTTGCCACTGCCTATCATTTAAATTGAGCTTATTTCTAGTACGTCCAACCATTGTGACTTCTGAATCGAGCTCTTCTATGTTTTGTTGTCAAAATAATGCAGGAAAAGGAACGTCATATGATTTGATACATCTTTAGTCTTTATGTTTGCCACTGCCTATCATTTAAATTGAGCTTATTTCTAGTACCTCCCAAATTTAAGTGCTCAGTTAAAAGTTGTCGCTTGTATAAATAATTAAATAGAGCTAGTTTCTTATGCTAATTCACAGCCTATTCTTAATATATATTAAACTTGGTCTATTGCAGAGAGATCTAGATACTCAAACTATTTACAGTATCCTTCTACAGAATGCAGAAACAGTTGCCCTTGTCTGTCCCTGCCAAGGTATAAGACTATAGCAACTGGTTTCTTGTAGTGTGAAGTTATCTATTTCAATATTTGTATCCATTATATGATAAGAGTTGAAATTTTCTGCTCATCCTCTGTAGAAACTGGGCATCAAAAGACAGCAATCCCTGTGACATCACTTAAAGTTGGAGATGAAGTTATGCTGAGAGTACAAGGAGGGGCCCGCCATACGGGAATAGAAATTCAAGAATTTATTGTTGAGAATTGAGCAAGCAAGATTACCATGTGAAATTTGTTCATGAATAGTTGCAGATACAATGCAAATAGAGATAACCGACAATGTTGAAGTCTTACATATGCACCTGACTGAGATAATGAGATAAATTTCCTCATGGAATTGCATTTGTATTAATTGTATTATTTAGCCAAATGTTCTACTTCAACTTTTATTGATAATAAAATCTAACATGTTTATTTTGAGTCAGTTTGTTATCGTCCTTTTCTTTTAGCTTTCAAGGTTATTTGTTCATCTACAATTTTTTAAGGTCTCACTTTTAGTCTTTTTTTTTTTTTTCTAAAAACAACCATATTTTAACCAAATTTCAATGAAGGCAATCAACAAAATGCCAAATAAATTTTTTTTTTTAAAATAGTTGCAGTATTTAACTGAAATATTTACAGCTCTAGATTAGAACCCAAACTGGGATATTTCTATGGCCTTTTGAAGACGAGTGACTTGGATGTGGGCCATCAGCCAAGTCCTCAATTAAGCAGTTTGAAGGAGTGTAACGCAGTGTCAGAGCATGTGATGGGAATTATGATTGCACCCAAGGAATTCATATTGGAAATTATAATGTGAAAGAAAGGAGTGGGTGATGTCTTTTCAACAAGATTCCAAGGCCATTAACCGGACCCTTAAAAGTATCCTAAATACAAAAGGAAAGAGAGAGAGCTATGTATAAAATTTGTCATTATTGCACCATGAAATTGATTGCAACGGAAATTCTTCCACTAGTTGGTTTCTTCTCAATAATTTAGAAGACCTGAACTTTTCAGAAGTCATCACACGAAGTTACCTAGGAAATTTCTCGGATGACTTACAGTATTTCTCGGATGACTTACAGTACGTGTATAGCGTATTAAAACCTCCATGACGAGTCACATGTAGCACACAGCAACTACACACTTCACAAGAACAAAGCAAATTCACACTTCACAAGCATGACACACTCCATTTCAGTTTCCATAATGGCTGTAGGTGTTAGTTTTGTTTTTGCCTATGCTGCTAGTATGGTTTTTACAACCACATTAGTGGCAGCATCTGAATCTTCAGCACTTGATCTGGAAGCAAAAGCTCTACTTGAGAGTGGGTGGTGGAGTGACCATACTAACGACACTTCAAGTCGTTGCCGGCCGGGGTGGCTCGGTATAACTTGTGATAAAGCTGGAAGCATCATAGAGATTGACCTTGCAGATAAGTTCCCGGTGGGAGGTAAGTTCAGTCAATTCAACTTCTCTTGCTTCCCAAATTTGGTAAGTCTTAGTCTTGCTGGAACTGGACTTGGGGGCTGCATCCCGCAAGAGATAGGTGCTCTTTCAAAACTCAAGGACCTTGACTTGTCTAGGAATTCTCTTACAGGTGAGCTACCTCTTTCTCTTGCAACTCTTACCCAATTAGAAAAGCTTGAAATTTCTTCCAATAAACTCAGTGGTCTCATTCCCCAAGAATTGGGGAATTTGAATAACCTTCTAAGACTACACCTCAATTCAAACAACCTTAATGGTACCATTCCTTCAAATATAGGAAAGCTAAAGAAGCTGGTTTCTTTAGACCTAGCATATAACACGCTCACTGGTCTAATCCCTTACACATTGGGTTACTTAACCAGTTTGACCCATTTGTCTCTTGGTTCCAATTATATCAACGGGTCCATTCCTCCCCAAATAGCCAAACTAAGAAAACTCAGTCACTTGAGCCTCGAAAATAATGAACTTATTGGCCTAATCCCTGTAGCTGTGGGTGATTTATCTGATTTAAAAACTCTGTCCCTTAGTTCGAACAAACTCGAAGGTTCCATCCCCCAAGAGATAGCGATGTTGACCAAATTGTCTTCCTTGGATCTCAGTGTTAATAGGCTCAGTGGACCAATTCCTTCATCCTTGGGTGCTTTAACCAATTTGAAAACTCTCTCCATTCATTCAAACCAAATAAATGGTGTTATATATAGTCAAATTGGATTTAATAACCTTTTGGAGGACCTTGACCTATCAAACAACGACATATCTGGCATTATACCGTATGAGCTTACTCTACTAACGCACCTGGAAAAGCTCAAACTTTCTTCAAACAAACTTTCTGGCAAGATACCTCTTGGTATAGAAAAACTTGACTCTCTTTCTGCTCTAGACCTGTCCCAAAATGAGCTGATCGGTCCCATCCCAACTCAACTTTCGGATATGTTGGAGGAGTTGTTATTGAGCCACAACAACTTAAATGGAAGCATTCCCTTTCAAATTGGTAACCTTAGCTTGCTAACCACTTTAGACCTTAGTCATAACCATATAAGTGGAGAAATCCCTTCATATCTTGGAAATTTGACAAACTTATTGACCCTGGATCTCAGCCACAATAATCTCACTGGCAACATTCCCTTTTCTCTCATTACCAAGCCAAAAATAAATTTGTCTTACAATTTGTTGAATGGTACAATCCCAGAAACTTTAGCGAAGTTTCTTCCACCAGAGTCATTAATGGGGAATAAGGATATACACTTTGCCAATACAGATTGCCCTCTTTGCATTCCGTCTTCCCCACCTGTTGGCTCCATGAACAATGGAAAAAGCAAGAAAGTCATGGAACCCAAAACAATTCCTCTTCCCATCGTAACTTTCCTTGTCTTCTTATTAGTTGGAAGTTTGTTATTCTCTCTATGTAAGTTTGAGAATAAGCAATCTGAGACAAGAGAGAAGAAGAATAAGCAATCCGAGGCAAGAGAGAAACAGAATGGCGACATATTCTGCTTTTGGAATTATGATGGAAAAATTGCATACGAAGACATCATTGAAGCAACAGAAGACTTTGACATCAAATACTGTATTGGAACAGGTGGTTATGGTAGTGTTTACAAAGCACAATTGCCCAATGGCAAAGTGGTTGCCTTAAAGAAACTTCATTGTTTTGAGGCTAAGAATCCAGCTTTTGACAAGAGTTTCAAGAATGAGGTGAAAACGCTGACAGAAATTCGACATAAGAACATTGTCAAACTTCATGGGTTTTGTTTACACAAGCAATGCATGTTTTTGATTTATGAATACATGAAAAGGGGAAGCCTATTTTGTGTCCTAAACAACGATCTTGCAGCTGTGCAATTGGATTGGACTAAGAGGGTGAACGTCATTAAAAGCATAGCGCATGCTTTATCTTACTTGCATAATGATTGCACCCCAGCAATTGTACATCGAGACATAACGACCAACAATGTGCTACTGAACTCAAAGTGGGAGGCTTTTGTCTCAGACTTTGGCTCAGCTAGATTCCTTGATCCTGCCTCCTCAAATCAAACTATAGTTGCTGGAACTTATGGTTATGTTGCCCCAGGTAAACTATTTATCTCGTTGATCCCTATTTATTAATCTTTTTCACTACCACATCTTAGTTTAAAAAGGTTGAAAATTGATACTAAGTGGGCTTGCCAAACAGTCACGGTTGTTGAATTTTCTAAATATGTTATTATAACAGTTGTATCACTAAGGTGTAATATACATGCACGTTGAACTTTGTATGCTATAACATATTTTTAAAAGTTTGTTCCCAATATTTTGTGCCTTCAATTGTGAACAAAAAAGAAGTTCAGTACTCATTAATAAAAGAAGAAAACGATCATTGATTTCGTTAATTGCATTCTTTTTTTAATTTTTTTTTCCTCCAATGCAGAGCTTGCCTATACTATGGTTGTGACTGAAAGATGCGATGTATATAGTTTTGGAGTGGTAGCACTAGAAACATTAATTGGGAGGTATCCAAGAGAGATGTTGCCATCATTGTTGTCACTATCTTCTCAAAAAACAATGCTATATGAAGTGTTAGACCAACGCCTTCCACCTCCGGATCAAGTGGTTGCCCATGATATTGTTCTCATTGCAGCAATTGCATTTGCATGCCTACACACCAAACCAAAGTCTCGGCCAACAATGAAATGTGTGTCTCAAGAATTTCTTGTCCAACAGCCACCACCAACCAAGCCATTAGAAGGAATCTCGCTAAGACAGCTATGGAATCAAGAAATCTACATGGTTTGTCAGATGGAAACTAAACCATGAATTTTTGTTTTCTGGGTGAGTATCATATTTGTCTAAAGACAGATAAAATGGTACTATGGAAAAAAAACTAATATTGCACTGAAATTAATTTTCCTTTCTAATTGCATCATCATAATATTACTGTTTATGCTATTGCCATTCGATTCAGAGCCAAAATGCATCTTCAATGTGGATATTCACAAGTTCGTCCTTTGTGTTAGATTACGCGCAAGGATTTCATCAAGAATTCCAAATCTTTTAAGTGATCAAAATTCGAAAGCATGTTAATCTCGTTTTCCATTGTTGATTTCCTTCCTTCAAGTTATAGCACCAATGTTCTCGAAATCTTCTTGTTGCTGGGCTGCCATTGTCTGATCAGCTTCATGGGATTTCAAATTTCCAAAATGACAAATCTAAGAATTTTATGTGCATTACCTTCCATGAAGTTAACTGCAACTTGATTGAAGTTTTTTTTTTTCGAAGATGAAACAGAGGAGCCTTATAAAATGTATTTTCAATATATTGGAGCAAATTAAGCTATCCCAGCATTTACAAAAATATGATTTTCCTTTCAAAGGAATGCATTTACATGAATGACAATATTTGGTTATTGCAGCTATTTTTTATAATAATACGATGAATAATGTATGGACATTGTTCGAACTGGGGCTCAAGAATTGAGATGGTTGCACTAATTGTTCACTAGAGTTTTGACCGTCACCCAATCACATGTTCGGGAAGTACAATAGTTACTTCAATGATCAAGGCGTAAACATATTACACTCGCATGGGCAGATTCCTTCAGTGAATAGATATTCCATTTTTATGTTGGAAATTTTTTTTCTTCCAAATCAAATTCGAGAACCCGTCAATTGTTGATTCAAATTATTATTCACTTGTTCATTTAATTATCTAACTTATTTTATTATTATATACCTTAGTTTTTAGATAACTTAAATATTAAATTTTTTTGGTAAAATTATACTTTACTATCTTAAACTATAACCCGTGTTACATTTTGCACCCTGCCATTAATTTTGCCATTATCTCAAGTAGCAACACATGAAAAGACCAATTCTCAATTAACAATTTTAATCACTCTCAAAAAAAAAAAAAAATCCGTTTATAATTTTAAGAAAATCAGTTAAATCTAGTCTTTTTGAATTAAGAAAATCAGTTAACAATTTTAATCAATCTCCAAAAAATATTATCACCAAATTACCAAGCCAAAATGGCAATCACACAAGCACAAATAATTACATGAAAAACCCTTTCTCATGGAATGGAAAAAATTACAAGGCCTACTTTGAATAAATCAAGTATTATAACATCAATTACAAATTCATTTTTCAAGTTAATGCCTAACTTGAGATCCACACCAAATACGATATTTTATCTCTCTAATAATTTATGTAAATTCACTTGAAATCTTCACCCACATTGAATACAAAAACTTCCCATGGATGTAGCACCCAAAGCCTTGTTATTTTTCTTTACTCTCACACGCACTCACTCCACTTTTTTTTTTTTTTCCATCACTATGCTCACTGCAATTTCTCTTATTTTCTCTTATGCGGCATACTCTTTTTTTTTTTTTTTTTTTTTTTTTTTATTCTCCTCTTCTTTTTTATGTTTTGCAACATTAATCCTAATCTCACAAACTCTCTTTGATTTGTGCACTTTACAAAAACCTTTTTGAGAGAAAATCCAAACATTCTTGTCTTTCTCCTAGTACTACCTCCCATGCAAAAAATCCTTTTTTCCTCTCTTGGTTTCGTTCAATTTTTTCTCCTCTCCCCATAGAAGAGGATCCTTGGGCCAAAACCATTAAATTCTTCGTTGCACTGTTTATTTATATGACTTAATTCCTCTTTCTTTGTGAACAAGAAATACATTATTTCTTTGACAAGAAATATACTTTCCTTTCACTCTAAGAAATATCATTTTCTTCCAAACCAAGTAAACCTAAAAATAACCAAATTAATTTTTCATTCTTCAACTAAAAAATCCAATTAGCTTTACAAGTCACTGTTGGATTTTGAAACAATTTTCTTACAATTCTCATAGAAATTGTGACGTTAATTCCATTTCCAGCATATTTCAATTTGCAATTTAGCAACAATTTGGCAAACTTGAAGCCAACCCATCTAGTAAATCTACTCATACAAATTCATTTATTTTAGAGTGCTAATTCTAGATGAAATATTCTTTTAAGTGGAACTTGTTCTTGACTAAATGCCATTAACATTTAAAATTATACTTGATTATTAGTGGTATAAATTCTTAAGTATAAATCATGGCTATTACACCATTAGCTGATTCCACTAATCTATTTAAGGACCTCATCTGAAACCTAAAAGTCAAATATAAATCATGGCCATTACACCATTTATTGATTCCACTATTAATTTGGACCTCTTATGAGACCTTCAACCTTCAACAAATTGTAGGAAATAAATTGTGGCCATTAAACCATTTACTGATTGCACTTTGCACTAGTCAGATTCTTTGCAACTTGTCCTAATTAACTCAAATTGCTAGCTTCACAGCAATTTCACTAAAAAGAGAGCTGGACTTACAGACATCCAACAGGGGCGCAATTTGGAAATTGCACTTCAAAAAGAAATTTCCAAGATGATTTGGAATTGAGGAAATCTCACGAGAATCGATTTCAAGATGATTATTCAGTTATAAAAGAGGAATAGCCCATCCGAACTCTCAAAATTTTTACTAATAATATTAGTATATTGAACTAAAATGTCTTATTTGCCCTCCTAACACAAAGGACAAAAAACTTTTCTATTTGTTGTGCTGTACATGTACTAGTTTGTTTGACTTTTATTCAATTCACGGCAATTTTTCTTACACCTAATACTAACATTCCGTTTGTTTTGATAGAAAATTTTGTATAAAGATAGTTTTTCGTATTTTTTAGTGTTTGGTAGTATAATAAAAAAAAAAAAAAAAAAAAAAAGCCAAAAGAAAACTATTTTTAGTCAATATAAAAAGTATGACGTGTTTTTAGAGATTGTTCTACTAATTTTTTTTTGGAAAACAACTCTATTTCATAGCAAGCTAAATAAAGGAAGTTAACGGATTGTTTTTCAACTCATTTAAAGTTACTACTAAATATTGAAAAAATGAGATAGCTTTAAAGAACTCTTATATGAAACTAATGGCTCCCACCTGGTAATGATTAAAAAAAAAGAACAACCCACTACTCGGAATAAGAGTCAAAACTAAGAAGCCTAAACCTAATAGAATTCTGAAACAAAGAAAGTGTAAATATATATATATATATATATTTATATTTATATTTATATAAAAAAATAATATTATATAATATAAACTATGGGCCAGAAAATTCATGGCCCAGGCCCGCTCTATATCAAGGCCCAGGGCCTGATCTGGATGAGTTTAATGCACGGATAGGATAAGTGAAAAGACTGCCAATACTGTGGTAGAGAACTCTGTGCCTGACAGGCCCCTATTCTTGGCCATGCTATTCAACCTTTACGTCTACTCCCAACCACTGGGGGTATGGGCTGATAAGACAAGTCCTCTTCCCCAAAGGTAAAGCGTACACGTGGACCCTAAAGAGAGGGAGGAATGCGAGTATAAAAGGAAACGAAAGCCAAGAGAAAAAAGAGGAGGGGAGGGGGAAGAACTTGATGCTCCTCGGACTAAGTCCGAGGAGTCCAACCCCTCAGGCTATGACGCTGTAGGGCTTGAATGTTCAAACCGAACCCTTTTTTACATGAGCCCCCCTAAAATCAGGACCGGACCATCGCCCCGTGATCAAAGGCAAGCCTTTTAAGCCCACTCTCTACAAATCATATTGTGAGGGATCTTTTATATAGGAGCCCAACGTCATTCCTGGGCCGTTAAACAATCGTGTCCCTACATAAACAAACTACTTTCAAGCACACCTGACGCCTCCCATCAAAAAAGAAAATTTCTTTTGGTACTAGTCTCTTTTGGTTTGTAACCTAGAGTTTTTGTTGAATTTTTAAAAGCATTCATGCCATTGAATTACATTTAAATATTCACAGATATATTGCATATTCTTAATACTAAATTTTTGGCTCCACCACTACTTACACGTGAGCTACCACTTTCTCTTTCAAATCTTACTCAATTAGAGGAGCTTGACATTTCTTCCAATGAACTCAATGGTTTTGTTAGAGATATATTAGACATATTAGCCTAATGTAATAAACCTAAGCTCACTCCTACTTGTACTAGTAATCTAGGGTTTAGTCGTCTATGTATACTTATGTTAGGGTTCATTATAACACAGATTATTGTACTACGTTCTTACATAATAAAGTTGTAGCCCTTAAGGGATTCTTCCGTGGCCATAGGTCAACAAGGCCGAACCATGTAACCCTTGTGTTCTCAGTGTTCCTATTCTATACTTTTCCTTCTGCATCCACTCTAACATATATAATATGGTATAACACATCGTTGCTAATATATTTAACAGGTACCATTCCCCTAGGATTGGGTAATTTGAATAACCTTCTTGTATTACGCCTCCGTGCAAACAATGTTTTTGGTACCATTCCTTCGAATATAGGAAAGCTAAAGAGACTTGTTTCTTTGGACCTAGAGTATAAAATGCTCAATGGTCCAATCCCTTATTCGTTGGGTTATTAACTAGTTTGACCTGTTTGTATCTTGGTTCCAACCTTCTCAGTAGGTCCATTCCTCCACAAATAGCCAATATAAGAAAACTCAGTTATTACTTGAGCATCAATAATAATAAACTTATTGGTCCAATCCCTTCAGCTATGGTCATTTAATTAATTTAGTGACTTTATTCCTCAATTCCAACAAATTCAATGGTTCCATCCCCTGAGATATAGGAAATTTGACCAAACTTGCTTCCTTGGATCTCAGTGTTTACAGTCTCAGTGGATCAATTCCTTCATTCTTGGGTGGTTTAACGAGTTTGAGAGCTCTCAACATTCATTCAAACCAAATAAATGGTACGATAAACTCTGAAATTGAATATTGTACACTTTTGGAGCAGCTTGACCTATCAAACAACAACATATATGGTATCATACCATATGAACTTACTCTATTAACCCACTTACAAATTCTTAAACTTTCCTCAAAAAAACTTTCTGGAATGATACCGCTTGGTATTGAAAATCTAGACATTCTTATTGTTATAGACCTGTCCAAAAATGAGCTGATCGGATCCATCCCAACTGAATTCCCAATACTTTGGAGAAGTTTTTGAGTGACAACAAATTAAGTGGAAGCATTCCCTTTCAAATATGTAACCTTAGCTTGCTTGCTACTTTAGACCTCAGTCATAATTTTATAAGTGGAGAAATTGTTGGGTGCACGTGACACCCTGGAGTCCAGCCCACTTGCTACCTACATGCCTTGTCAAAGCTCATTTATGAGCTTGGTTCCAGAAGTCTTCAAGTCAGCCATGCCTCTTAAGGAGACTTGACTGAAGCATGTCTAACATGCTGAAGGAAGAAAGGAAATTGGGTGGCAAAAAGCATTGTCTGACTTCTCTTAATGAGAAGTGTTGCAAAGCGTGTGGGACACGCTGAAGAAAAAGAAAAGAAAGAAGCAAAGGCCATTCGGCCTTGGAGAGTGCTGAAGCAAAAAACAGATAGCCACATTCGGCCAGTGTGTGTGAGTTCTAGAGAGAGCAAAACACAAAGGGATATTCAGCCATTTTGAGAGGTGCAGTCTGTGTGAAGAAATAGAGAGAAACACAGTGAGAGTGTGAGAGAGTGGTGACATTTTTCTTTGCTCAAGTTACATGCAAGGAAGAAAATTGGTGGAGTTTACATGGAATTTTTGAGTGCTACAACCGTGGAGAGTTGGAGTATTCAGAGGAAGATTTTGCTACTGGCTTTGTGGTGAGATTGTATTTACTCCTTGAGATTTATTTGTTGTATATCCAATTTATTGTGAACACAAGTTTAGCATAAACTTGATAGTTGTAATCTCTATTTCATAGTGGATGTTTTTTGGAGCTGTCCCGTGGTTTTTTCCCTCTTCACTAGAGGGTTTTCCACGTAAGATTTGGTGTTCTTGTGTGATTGTGTTTATGTGGTGCTTGCCGGAATTTTTTTTTGTTTCCATAATATTGCTATTGCTTGGTAGTCATTAATTTTAATTCACACATAGAGGATATTAGGATTTTTCCCCAACAGAAATCCCTTCCTATTTTGGGGAGTTGACAAACTTGTTGAACTTGGATCTCAGCCATAATAATCTTACTGGCACCAATCCCTTTTCTCTCTTTTACAAGACAAACAAGACAAATATAAATCTGTCTTACAATTCCTTGAATGGTACAATCTCAGTAGCTTTAGTGAAAGCTCTTCCCCCTGATTCACTAATGGGGAATAAGGATTTACACATTGCCATTACAGATTTCCCTCTTTGCATTCCACCCCACCCATGAACAACGAAAAAAGCAAGAAAGTCGTCATGCAACCCAAAACAATTCTGTTTCCGATCTTAAATTTCCTTGTCTTCTTCTTAGTTGGAACCTTTTTATTCTCTTGATGCAAGTTTGAGAAATAGATCCAATTAAGCAAGAGAGGAAAAGAATAGAGACATATTCTATAATTGGAATTATGATTGAAAAATTGCATACGAAGACATCATTGAAGCGACAGATGACTTTGACATCAAATATTGTATTGGAATAGGTAGTTATGGTTGTGTTTACAAAGCACAATTGCCTAGTTGCCGAGTGGTTGCCTTAAAGAAACTCAATCATTTTGAGGCTAAGAATCCAACTTTTGACAATAGTTTCAAGAATGAGGAGAAAATGCTAACAGAAATAAGACATACGAATATTGTCAAACTTCACAGGTTCTGTTTACACAAACAATGCATGTTTTTGATTTATGAATAAATGAAAAGAGGAAGCCTATTTTGTGTCTTGAGCAATGATCTTGCTGCTGTGGAATTGGATTAGAGCAAGAGGGCGAATGTCATTGAAGGCATAGCACATGCTTTATCTTACATGCATAGTGATTGCACCCCATCAATTGTACATTGAGATATAACGACCAACGATGTGCTATTGAACAAAAAATTCGAGGCTTTTGTTTCAGACTTTGGCTCAGCTAAATTCCTAGATCCAGCTTCCTCTAATCGAAGTATAGCTGCTGGAACATATGGATACCTATTTAATTAGGTTTTTCACTTCCATATCTTGGTTTAAAAAGGTAGAAAAGTGATACTAAGTGGGTCTTGCCAAGTAGTCATGCTAGCTGAATTTTCTAAATTTGTTTTTAGTTGTATCACTAATGGTGTGTAATATATTGAACAAAAAGAGCAACACAACACGTAGTGAAGAATAATACAACTCTTTATTTCATACAAAGACAAGGAGCTCTATACAGATACACACGCCACATATAAACACCCGTCAACTTTGCCTCTTGCACTTTTCCTTCACTAGACTTTTTAGAAGACACACACCAACTCACCTATGCACTTTACTAAACACACTAACTTTTGTATGGACACTTGGTCACTCACACTATGACTTGGTGCTTATGCTTCACACACAAAGTGGGAGCCCTTTGGTCCCTGTTATATACGTGCTGAAGTTGGTTAAGTCACCGACTTTGAATTTTCCAGCACATTCATTCACTAACAGTAAAACAGCAAATATCTTTGTGTTGATTTCTAACATAATAAACATGCAAGTTGAACTTTTGTATGCTATAACTAGGGGTGACAATTTTTATCCATATCCATGAACCCACCCATTACCCACTTTATTTGGATAAGTCTTAACCCAACCCATTTGAATATTTGGGTTAAATGGGTAAAGATCCATTTGGTTATTTAATTAGATGGGTCTAAATGGATAATCCCACTTATACCCACTAAACCCATCTAAAATTTAAATAAACAACATAAAATCTAAATTTCTAGAAAATGACTAAAATACCCCTGAAACTTAAAAAATGACCAAAATATAACCAAAACCCAAAAAATAACCAAAATACCCCTAAAATCCAAAAAATGACCAAAATACCCCTGAAACCTAAAAAATGACCAAAATACCCCCCAAAACCTAAAAATTACCAAAATCACCCCAAAACCAATAAAATGACCAAAATATCCTTGAAACCCAAAAAATGACCAAAATATCCCCAAAACCCAACAAATGACCAAAATACCCCCCGAAACCTAAAAATTACCGAAATACCCCCAAAATTCATAACATGACCAAAATACCTTTGAAACCCAAAAAATGACCAAAACACCCCTAAAACCTAAAAATTACTAAAATACCACCAAAATAAAAAAAATGACCAAAATACCCCTGAAACCTAAAAATGACCAAAATACCTCCAAAACCCAAAAAATGACCAAAATACCCCCGAAGCCTAAAAATAACCAAAATACCTCCAAAACCCAAAAAATGACCAAAATACCCCTAAAACCTAAAAATTACTAAAATACCACCAAAACCCAAAAAATGACCAAAATACCCCCGAAACCTAAAAATGACCAAAATACCTCCAAAACCCAAAAATGACCAAAATACCTCCAAAACCCAAAAAATAACCAAAATATCCCTGAAACCCAAAAAATGACCAAAATACCTCTGAAACCCAAAAAATGACTAAAATACCTCTAAAACCTAAAAATGACCAAAATACCTCCAAAACCCAAAAAATGACAAAAATACCCTCGAAACCCAAAAAATGACCAAAATTTCCCCAAAACCCAAAAAATGACCAAAATATCCCCAAAACCCACAAAATGACCAAAATACCTCCAAAATCTCTAAAATGAGCAAAATACCCCCTAAAACCTCTCAAATGTCCAAAATATCCCCAAAACCCAAAAACTGACCAAAATACCCTCAAAACCCATAAAATGACCAAAATACCCCCAAAACCCACAAAATTAGAAAAATACCTCCAAAACCTCTAAAATCAGCAAAATACCCCCCCCACCCCCCCCCAAAAACCTCTAAAATGTCCAAAATATCCCCAAAACCCAAAAATTACCAAAATACCCTAAAAACCCAAAAAATGACCAAAATGCTTCCTAAACCTAAAAAATGACCAAAATGCTTCCTAAACCTTAAAAATGACCGAAATACCTTTGAAACCTTAAAATTACCAAAAATACCCCTGAAACCTGTAAAATGATTAAAATACCCCAAGACCTAAAAAATGACTAAAATAACCCCAAAACCTAAAACAATGACCAAAATACCCCAAAAACAAAAAAAAATGACCAAAATACCCCCAAAACCTAACAATTACCAAAATACACCCAAAACTTAAAAAATTACCAAAATACTCCCTAAACCTAAAAAATTACCAAAATACTCCATAAACCTAAAAAATTACCGAAATACCTCTAAAACCTAAAAAATAATTGAAATACCCCAGAAACCTAAAAAAATTACCAAAATACCCTGAAACCTAAAAAATGATTGAAATACCCCCAAAACCTTAAAAAAATGACCAAAATAACCCCAAAACCTAAAAAAATTATCGATAAAAACCCCTAAAACCCAAATTATGACCAAAATGCCCCTAAACATGTAAGATGACCAAAATACACCTGAAACATCTAAAATTACTGAAATAGAGGTTTCGGGGTATTTTGGATGTTTCAAGGATATTTTTGACAAATTCAATGTTCTAAGAGTCTTTCATTCATTTTATAGGTTTCGAGGGAATTTCGGTAATTTTTTAGATTTCGGGGTTATTTTGATCATCTTTTAGATTCTAAGGGTATTTTAGCATTTTTTAGGTTACGAGGGCATCTCTGTCATCTTTTAGTTTTAGGGTTATTTTGGTAAATTTCTAGGGTTTAGAAGTATTTTGGTAATTTTTAGGTTTTGGGGTATTTTGGTAATTTTTTAGGTTTCGGTGGTATTTTGGTCATTTTTAGGTTTAGAGGGTATTTCGGTCATTTTTTGGGTTTCAAGGATATTTGGTATTTTTTGAGTTTCGGGGGTATTTTGGTATTTTTTGAGGTTCGGGGGCATTTTGGTACTTTTTGAGGTTTTGGGGGTATTTTGGTAATTTTTTGGGTTTTGAGGGTATTTTGGTAATTTTTAGGTTTTGGGGTATTTTGGTTAGTTTTTGGGTTTCGAGGGTATTTTGGTAATTTTTTAGGTTTCGGGGTATTTTGGTCATTTTTTTGGTTTCGGGGGTATTTTGGCCATTTTTTGGGTTTTGGAAGTATTTTGGTCATTTTTAGGTTTCGGGGGTATTTTGGTAATTTTTTGGATTTCAAGGGTATTTGGGTAATTTTCAAGTTTGGGGGTATTTTGGTCATTTTTTGGGTTTTGGGGGGTACTTTGGTCATTTTTTGGGTTTCGGAGGTATTTTAGTCATTTTTAGGTTTTGATGGTATTTTCGTCATTTTTTTGGGTTTTGAGGGTATTTTGGTCATTTTATGAGTTTGGGGGTATTTTGGTCATTTTTAGGTTTTGGAGGTATTTTGGTCATTTTTTAGGTTTTGGGGGTATTTTGGTAATTTTCAGGTTTCGGGGGTATTTTGGTCATTTTTTGAGTTTTGGGGGTATTTCGGTCATTTTTTGGGTTTCAGGGGGTATTTTGGTCATTTTAGTGGTTTTTAAGCATATTTGGTGATTTTAGAGATATCAGGGGTATTTTGGTTATTTTAGAGGTTTCATGAGTATTTTGCTAATTTTAGAGATTTTGGGGATAATTTTGGATGTCCAATGGTATATTGGTAATTTTGGAAGATTAGGGGTATTTGCATCATTTTTGGTATTTATGGGTATTTTGGAGGTCAAGAGGGTATTCAAGTAGTTTTAGAGGTATTTGGGTCATATTGGGTTAAATGGGTGGGTTACTAATTAAATGGGTTGGGTTGGTAATGGATAATTAATTTATATATAAACGGGTCATAAATGGATAAATGGATAATTATACACCCAACCCATCTATGACTCAACCCATTTATGACCCAACCCACCCATTTGCCACCCCTAGCTATAACATATTTTTAAAAGTTTTTCCACAAAATTTTGTGCCTTAATTGTGGACAAAAAAGAAGTTCTATGCTTATTGATAAAGGAAGAAAACGATCATTGATTTGGTTAATTGTATTTATTTTTGTCCTTCAATGCAGAGCTTGCTTATACTATGGTTGTCACTGAAAAATGCAATGTTTATAGTTTTGGTGTGGTAGCTCTAGAAACATTGATTGGGAGGCATCCAACAGAGCTGTTGCCTTGTTATTTTCCTCGTCTTCTCAAAAAATGATGCTATGTGAAGTATTAGACCAACGTCTTCCACCTCCGGATCCAGTGGTTGTCCATGATATTATTCTCATTGCAACAATTGCATTTGCTTGCCTACACACCGAACCAAAGTCTCGGCCAACAATGAAATGTGTGTCTAGAATTTCTTGCCCAACGGCCACCATTAACCAAGACATTAGAATTAATCTCACTAAGACAGCTAATGAAGCAAGAAATCTACATGGTTTGTGGAAACTAAGCCATGAATTTTTATTTTCAGGGTGAGTGTCATATTCATCAAAAGACTTGGATGAAAATGGTACTGATGGAAAAAACTAATTTGCACTAAAATTATTTCCTCTCTAATTGCATCATAATATTTATGTTTATGCTACCATTTGATACAGATCCAAAATGCATCTTCAATGTGGATGTCCACAAGTTCTTCCTTTGTGTTAGATTACGTGCAAGGATTTCGTCAAGAATTCAGAATCTTTTAGCAGATCTAATGCATGTTAATCTCCTTTTCCATTGTTGGTTTCCTTCCATTCAGTTATAGCACCAATGTTCTCAAAAGCTTCATGTTGCCAGGCTGCCATTTCCTGATCAGCTTCATGATATTCAAATTTCCACATGACAAATCAAGAATTTTATGTGCATTACCTTCCATGAAGGTTTTTGCAACAGTTGAAGATTTTTCCTATTCGAAGATGAAACAGAGGAACATTATAGTTTGTATTTTCAATAGATTGGAGCAAATTAAGCTATGCCAACATTTATACAAAAATGATTTTCGTTTCAAAGGACTACATCTACATGAATGAGAATGATGATATTAGGTCGTAGCAGCAAATCTTCATAATAATATGATGAATAATACATGGACTTTGTTTTAACTGGGGCTCAAGAATTAAATAGTTGCACTAATTGTTCACTAGGTTTTTGACTGCCATCCAATCACCTGTTCGGCGAGAACAATAGTTACTTAATGATCAAGGCTTAAACATAATACACTTTCATGGATATGCAGATTTTCCTTCAGTGAAGAGAATTCCCTTTTTTTATATTGGACAAAAATATTATTCCTAATCGAATTGGAGAAACCATTATTTGTGAATTCAAGTTATCATTCGCTTGTTTGTTTAATAATGCAACTTATTTTACAATCATTATATGTCTTATTTAAATGACTTAAAAGATTAGAATTTTCATTAGTGGTCATCTAAATTTCCATATAATGGGTTGAGGTCATAATCAGTTTGGAGAAAAAGTTTGTTCTTAATAAAATTAATTTCTCATTTGTTTTGAGGGAAATGAACTTCATAATTTTGGGTATACTACAATGTTCTTGTCTTGTTAGGTTTTGAATGCACTAATGAAAAATGTACTCACACTTACTGCCTTCGTCAAACCGATCTCAGTGTACGCATTAGCAGTAGCCAACGGTACTATTTCACCCAACGTCCCTAAAGACAGCGACTCAACGATTTGCTAACGATTCGACAAGGACAAAGGTTGAATTATACATGAAGAATATCTATAAGACACTGATACCTATAGTATTTATGCAAAACTAGTATTTGATTGGGTTACTGAATCTTAGGGTAACAATTTACAGATACAATGGCTAGAAAAGTGAAATTCCATAGGTGAAGATGTATTGCTCTTGTGAGGCAAAATAATGTGCAGATACGTTGGCTAGAAAGTGCAGCATTTAAGTTAGATTTTGTTGTATCTGATAGTCCCAACATACGTAATTTGCCCCCTTTTTTTGGGTCATTTTGGGTATGTGCTATGAGAGCTTTTGTCCTCCTAACTTTACTGTTTCATTCTCTTTCTTTCTTTCTTTCTTTTTGTTTTTTTTTTTTTTTATGAGAAGAAAATATTACATTCTGTTTCTATTTATCTATGAAGATTTTTTACGACAAAAGGGGAAGGAAAAAAAAAAAAAAAAACCTTATAGTTTCTTGTCAAGACTCAAGATCACCATAACTCCTAGGTTTAGAAGATATGCACATAGGATTTTTTTTTCCCCCTATTTATTTCTTTTTTGAGTGCAAAAAGTAATTGTCTTTAGAGGCTATGACAATGTATTGGTCATTAAAAAGGGTTTTATATATAAAATATTTATTCTGCACACTCGGTGTATTACATTGCCTTGACCTCAAGTAAATGTAGATCCCAAGTGGAGGATTCACAAGTGGAATCCACCACCACATTTAAAAAAAATCAATAAAAAATCAAGTGGGTTGATTAGTTTCATATTTTTATATAGTGGTGTTTTTAGTTGGGTAAGTGTGAAATGAGCTCTAGTTTCATATAGAGTCATTCTCATATATTTCTATTTAATGTATGAAGATTCTTTATGACCAAAGGGGAGAAAAATCTCTATAGTTTCTTATCAAGATCACCATAATTCCTAGGTTTAGAAGATGTGCTCATAGGCTTTATTTTTCCTATTTATTTATTTTCTGAGTGCAAAAGGTAAATGTCTTTGAAGACTGACAATGTCCTAGTCATTTAAAGGGGCTTTATATATAAAGTATTTATTTTGCATGCTCGTGTATTACATTGCCTTGATCTCAAGTAAATGTAGTTTCCATGTAGGGCATTCATGGAATCCACATTATGTTAAAAAAAATCTATAATAAATCAAATGGATTGATTAATTCATATTTATATATTGTGGTCTCTTTAGTTGGGTAGTTGTGAAATGAGTTCTAGTTTCATATTGAGTCTCTCATATATTTCTATTTTACCTATGAAGGTTCTTTATGAACAAAAGGGGGGTGGGGATCCCAAATAACTTCTCATCAAGATCACTATAATATTAGGTTTAGAAGATATGCAAATAGGAATTATTTATTTATTTATTTATTTTTAAAGTGCAAAAAGTAATTGTGCTGGTTAAAAAATGATATCGTGCTGGATATTAAATTGGCTTTATTACATAAAGTATTTATTCTACACCCATGTATTACATTTCCTTAATCTCAATTAAATGTAGATACCATGTAGGGGATTCACACGCAAAATCCACCTTATGTGAGAAAAAAATCTATGATAAATCAAGTGGATTGATTACTTTCATATTTTTATAATGTGGTCTCTTTAGTTTGGGTAGGTGTGAAATGAGTTTTAGTTTCATATAGAGTCATCCTCATTTATTAAATTATATTATAATAATTGAAAAATGAATAAAAATATATAATATAACAAGATATTTTAATATCTACATAATAAAGAGATTCTAAAGATGCACACCTATTTTATAATATATATTTTTTGAAAAAACTATTTTATAATTAAACTGTTATAATAAGTAGAAAAGTGTGATTCAAATGTGGGGTATTCTTCACACTTCCTCATTCTCCATCCCCTGTATTTTTTGTCTATATTATCTCAAAAAAAGAAAAAAAAAAGAAAAAAAAAAGGAGTATTCTTAAGGATTCCCTCAAATTCCCTCCAATTTTTAGCTAGATGTGTGACACATGTCATTTATTTGGTTTTTAAATGTCATATGTCTTACATTTAATAAAAATTGGAAGGAATTGGAGAATTCAAATGGAGGGGAGCTTATAATAAAACTTTTCCGCATATCTAACAGAACTACAACTAATTAAAAGCTTGTAATATTGTTTCAATTGTTCATATCTAAATAGGGTTAACTATGGATTCAAGTCATAATACATGGTTTTGTAAAACTCTATGATTTTCCCCATCTAAATAAAGCATGTTAGTCTTGCTTAAAGGTTGTTTGAACCGTTTTTGAGGGCTTCTCACAATTTTTGCCACTTTAATTTTTTTCTTTGGTCTTTTTAGCAAGGTTTTCAGACCCGGACCATTCATTGAACCGTAAAAGGGAGAGGTTCAAGGTTTTTGAGGTCAAACCGAGATCGAACCGGGGTCGAACCGTGATGACATCATAATTAATTTAATAATTAATTAAAGTCTAAATATAGATGTAGGGATAAGGGCCCAAGATCATATTTGGTTCTTAGGCTTTGTCTGAGGACATTGAAAGGTTCGAGGAGGAACAAATAGTTATTAGGGGTTCCAATTTAAAGTCTCATAAGTAAGAAACGAATGGAAAGTGATTCGAGGAGGAACTCCTCTTTGGATATGATGAATGCAGCTCAAATATCTATTCCAGCAATTAGAATGACCTTCTAGAAAGCTCCAATGACAGGGATATGCCTCATGAACATATGAAAAGGAAGGAAACCCAAAAATATCTAAGGAAAAGCTACTACCACCGCATTAAATGCGCTGCAGCTACTTTTCTGGCCGCATTTATGTGGAGCCTTGGCTATCACAACTCACAGAAAGCCAAAGAGAGTGTCTGATGGGATAGGTACTCAAGTAAGGGCTCAGACGATCAACAAGTGTAAGATCAAGATGATCCTAAGGGAGCTATATAATGTGAGAGATCCTCCATGAGAAAAGGATCGGAAAAATAGAGAGAGAACATTGTAGCAATCTAAATTGTCTTTATATCCAATTGTGATCAATTTATACAAGGTGACCTCCTCGGACTAAAAGTCTATTGATATCAAAACCTTTTATTTGTGTTTGATCGTCATTTAATTCAGTACTAGCCGTTGTCCAACTCACTAGGGCTTAGTTCTTTGACCCACTCTCTACAAATTTATTGTATTGAGCTTATTGGGCCAAGATCCCATACATCTGGGCTTAGACCGTAAATCAGGTCCCTACAATTGGCGCTGTCTGTGGGAAGAACTGGTGTGACAATGAGTACGACGTCTAAATATGGTAGGATTAGGTCCTCATTGAGAAGAATCCATGGGTTCTAGGCGACAGGATGATTTCCTTAACCTTGAACGTAAGCGAGATCAAGAAGGTAGCGCACACACCACGCATGCTAATAAAAGTCATTCTCGAGTTGGGAGTCATGTCTCTCAAGAACAGAAGAAAGGGCCATGCAAAGGGAGATTCAAGATTTAAAGAAGAAGTTGCACCATGCACAACGAAAACGAACCCCTTCCAGTTCTGACGTCTCCTCCAGTGATGAAGAGGATGCTAGTTATTGGCAAAGGTCAAGAACTCCACCAAACGAGTCTTTCTCCTACGATGAAGAGCACCACCATAGGCAAAAATACAAGAGCCCGCCTTGTAAAGGCTTGGGAAACAACGCTATGAGCAAAGCGTTGAATCAAATCTCCAAATCACCTTTCACACGCAGGATAGAAAGGGCAAAACTTCCTCAGTGGTTCCATTAGCCCATGTTCACCATTTATAATGGTCGAACGGACCCTGTAGAACATGTGAACCAGTTCAACCAGAGGATGGCTGTCCACTCTAAGAACAAGGTCTTGATGTGTAAAGTATTTCCCTTCAATTTGGGACCTGTGGCGATGAGATGGTTCGATGGTCTGAGAGCCAATTCCATAGAATCCTTTAAGGAACTCACCCAGGCCTTTGGCTCTCATTTTATCATGTGTAGTAGGGTACCTCAGCCCTTGGATTCGCTACTGTCCTTATCCATGCAAGAAGGGGAGTCCCTGAAAATGTACTCGGACAGATACTGAGAGATGTATAATGAGATAGATGATGACTTTGATGACGTAGCCATCAGCACTTTTAAGGTCGGCCTCCCGACCGAGCACGATTTAAGGAAGTCTTTGATTGGCAAACCTGTTACTAGTGTGATCCAACTCATGGACCGGATTGATAAATACAAGAGGGTGGAGGAAGACCAACAGCAAGGGAAAGGTAAAGCAAAGGTTATCTTTCAGGAGATGAGGGATTTCAAGTCAGACCGATTTAATAATAACCGACCTCGGAGAGATTTCGCTGGACAGTCAGGGTCTGCCAACACCCAGGCAATTAATGTGGTATTTTGAGAATCGATGCATTAGGTTTTGGAGAAGATTAAGAACGAGCTGTTCTTCAAATAACCGAACAAGATGGCTGGAAACCCCACGAGGCGCAACCAGAGCCTTTATTGCCAATACCATTAAGACCAGGGGTACACTATAGAAGACTGCAGGAATTTGTGAGACCATCTGGACTAGCTGGTTCGGGAAAGGAAGTTGAAGCATCTGCTGCACCATTCCAGTGGCCAAGCAGAGCAGACAGGTTCGGATCCCCGGAAGGATGCTTCTTCAAGACCTCCTCTGGGAATGATCAATGTCATCTTTGTTGCTCCTAGTAGGACCGGTTTTCGTCTCTCCAGAGTGATGTCTATGGCTCGACTATCTACCAAGGATAACAGTTTAGAGCCAAAAAGAGTCAGGAAAGAAGCCCCACAGGTTTTGGGCTTCTCGAACGAAGATAAGATCGGAACCATCTAACCCCATGACAATGCTCTGGTGGTCACACTCAGGATAGGGGGATATGATGTGAAGAGAGTATTAGTAGATCAAGGCAGTGTTGTCGAGATAATGTATCCTGACCTGTACAAGGGACTGAATTTGAAACCCGAGGACCTAACGGCGTACGATTCCCCTCTAGTAAGTTTCGAAGGGAAGACTGTTACTCCAAGAGGTCAGATTAGACTACTCATACAGACCGGTTCGGACATGGTGGAAGTGGATTTCATTGTGGTGGACGCTTACTCACCCTACACAACTATTATGGCTAGACGTTGGCTTCATACCTTAGGAGTCGTCTTTTCTACCCTGCACCAGAATGTGAAATATCCATCGGAGGGCTAGGTTAAAGAGATTGTGGGGAATCAGTCCATGGCTAGGCAGTGCATAGTGGCTACCATCTTACATTGGCCCGAAGCTGAGCCCTCGGCCTTTGGTGAAAGGGGCTTATAGCAATCAAAAACTTCGGTATTGCCCGATAATGGATCAACCGAGGAAGCAAAGTGCGAAGATCTAGAAAAGGTTATCCCCAAAAAACAACCTCCTCGGCACTCATCCAGAGATCATTCTAATGCTGTTAAAGATGAGGTAACAAAGCTTAAATAGGCAGGGGCTATTAAGGAAGTTTTCTATCCTGAATGGCTGGCCAATATTGGGGTAGTGAAGAAAAAGAATGGGAAATGACAAGTATGTGTGGATTTCACGGATTTAAACAAGGCTTGCCTAAAAGATCCCTTTCCTATTCCTCAAATAGACCAGCTGGTAGATGTGACTGTAGGCCATCCTCGGATGAGCTTTTTAAATGACTTTCAAGGATACCATCAAATACCATTAGCTCTAGACGATCAAGAAAAGACAACTTTTGTCACTCCTACTAGAAATTACCATTACAAGGTGATGCTATTTGGCTTGAAAAATGCGGGATCCACCTATCAAAAGATGATGACTAAAATGTTTAAACCCCAATTGGGCAAGAATATTGAGATCTATATAGATGACATGGTGGTGAAGAGTATGGTGGTGCCTGAGCATGTGAGAGATCTCGGAAACATTTTTGAAATTCTGAGGAAGCATAAGCTACACCTTAACGCTTCCAAGTGCTCTTTTGGTGTGGGATCAGGCAAGTTTCTAGGCTATATGGTGACTCATCGGGGAATCGAGGTCAATCTCGATCAGATTAAGGCAATAAAAAGTCTACAACCACCTCGGAATCCCAAAGAAGTTCAGAAGCTAACCGAAATGACTGCTGCTTTAAACCGGTTTATCTCTCAGTCAGCAGACAGATGCAAACCCTTCTTCCTATTGATGAATAAATGGAAGAGATTCAAGTGGACCAAGGAGTGTGCTTTGGCCTTTTAGCAACTTAAAGAATATCTATCTCGGCTATCTATTATGTCCAATCCTCAGGTAGACGAGGTTCTGTTCACTTATATCGCTATGGCCCCTCATGCTATAAGTTTGGTGTTGATACAAGTTGACAGTGGCGTACAACGGCCAGTTTATTATGTAAGCAAATCACTGCTTAAGGCCGAGGTTCGTTATTTACCACTGGAGAAGGCCATCTTGGCGATGGTGCATGGCATATGAAAGCTCCCCCATTACTTTCAAGCACATACAGTTGTCATCCTGACTCAGCTTCCACTTAGAACTATACTTCGAAGTGCTGATCACACGGGGAGGATTGCTAAATGGGGCACGGTCCTAGGGGCTTTTGATATCAAATACATGCCTTGTACTTTTGTCAACGGCCAGGTCCTCACGGACCTGGTGGCCGAGTTCGCTGAACCCTCACTAGAAGAAGTAATAGAAGCACAACACATGGACGGAAAATCGGTTGGCGCAATCTCCCTGCAAGAACCTTTATTCTGGAAGGTATACATTGATGGTGTGGCAAATCCAATAGACTTTGGAGTTGGGCTAATTTTGATCTCACCTGAGAAGCTTACCATTGAGAAATCATTAAGATTGGGCTTTTCGGCCACAAATAATGAGGTTGAATATAAAGCTTTTCTGGAGGGAATGTCCATGGTTCAAAGAATGGGAGGAAAGTCAGTAAAAATGTTCTCGGACTCAAGACTAGTTGTCGGCTAGGTGAAGGGCGAACTAGAAGCAAGAGATGAGAGGATGCAAGGTTATTTAAGTCAAGTTAGGCATTTGCAATAAGGATTTGAATCCTTCAGTCTACTACACGTCCCTAGAAGTGGAAACATATATGTCGATTCCCTAGCCACGCTTGCAACCTCTTCGGCACAGAACCTACCTCAGGTTATCCTTATAAAAGACTTGTGCAAACCCACAGAGGTAAAGGGAAGGGAAGGGTGGTTCATGTTCATCAAGTCAGAGTAGGGCTGAGTTGGATGGATCCCATAGTACTATTTCTGAAAGAGGACATCTTGCTGGAGGATAAAACAGAAGCTGACAAAATACAGAGAAAGACACCTCGTTTCTGGCTATCTGAAGACCAAAAACTATACAAGCACTCTTTTTCTGGGCCATATCTACTCTCCATTCACCCTGAGGCATTAGAGTTGCTCCTTGAGGAATTACATGAAGGGATTTGTGGAAGCCATACAGGAGGCAGATCTTTATCTCATAGAGCCATCACTCAGGGCTATTGGTGGCCGAATATGCAAAAAAAAGTGCAAGACTATGTGAGGAAATGTGATCAATGCCAAAAATTTGCACCAAATATACATCAACCAGGAGGAATCCTTAACCTCCTATCCAACCCTTAGCCATTTGCTCAATGGGGCTTAGATATCATTGGTCTATTCCCTAAGGTTGCAGGGAACAAAAGGTGTTTGCTGGTCGGCAAAGACTACTTTACTAAATGGGTTGAAGCTGAGCCCTTAGCGAACATCAGAAACTTGGACGCCAAGAAATTTGTCTGGAAAAACATTGTTACTTGGTTAGGGATCCCTCGCATCCTCATCTCGGACAATGGCCTTCAGTTTGATAGCAAATCTTTTAGAAGATACTGCTGTGATTTGGGAATTATGAACATATATTCTACACTAGTTTATCCCCAAGGGAATGGACAAGCCGAGACTGTTAACAAGGTCATAGTGAATGAACTCAAGAAGAGGTTGGATGATGCGAAGGGAAAATGGGTGGAAGAGCTGCCATATGTCTTGTGGACGTATCGAACCACACCTCACAGGTCAACAGGGAAGACTCCCTTTTCAATGACTTATGGGACCAAGACCATTATTCCTTTAAAAACTGGCTTCCCAATGCTAAAGACCAGCTCATTTAATCCGAGCAACAACAATGAGTTACTAGAAAAGAGTTTAGACTTTATTGAAGAAAGAAAAGAAAGTGCAATGGTTCAATTGACATACTACCAACACAAGCTCATGATGCCAAGGTAAAGCTGAGGCCATTAATGCCTGGTGACTTGGTATTGAGAAAAGTTCTGGGTACTGTGAAGAACCCAACGTGGGGAAAGCTAGGGCTCAATTGGGAAGGACCATATCGCATCACCTTGGTGGCTGGTATAGAAGCATATTTCCTAGAAGACTTAAATGAGCATGTAATATCGCACCCTTGGAATGTAAACAACCTAAAAATGTATTATTATTAATGAAAGTTTCCTTTGTTAATATGTTCATTTGTTGTATGAAAGCATTATACTTTCCTTTATTCATTCTTTTATAAAGTGTTTAAACAGAACCCTAGACATGCCTGGGTCCTCGGACCAAATGCTTTGGGGAAATTAACACATTATGACATCTATCTGAGCATTTAAACAAAACCTTAGTCATGCCTGAGTCCTCGGATCAGATGCTTTGGTAAAATTAACACTCAGTGATATCTTTATAAGTGTTAAATAGATTCTAAGTTATGTTAGGTCTCTCGGACCACATACTTAGGTGAAATTAACACTCAATGGCATCTTTATAAGTGTTAAACAGATCCTAAATTATGTTAGGTCTCTCGGACCACATACTTAAGTGAAATTAACACTCAATGACATCTGTATAAGTGTTAAACAGATTCTAAGTTATGTCAGGTCTCTCGGGCCGCACACTTAGGCAAAATTAACATTCAATATCTGACCCCACAAACCACATACTTAAGGGAAATCAATACTTGATGGTATATTGCTAAATGTTAACACTGGAGTACTTATTTGTCCCTCACTAAGTGTCAAAACAAATCCAGGATTATGCACAACTCCTCGGATTGATGGCTTTGAGTAAGTTAAGGACCTTGATTATTTATATAAGTGTTGAGTCATTTCACAGTGCAAGCATAGGGTAAATCTCTTTGTTACTGATACACAGTTGTTTCCAGTTTTTATTAAAGTTAGTACAACAACAATTCGATACTATTTATGACAATCATAAGCTTCGAAGGACATAAAAGTAAAGGTACGAGAGATAAAAATAAAAGAATTTTTCATTAAACAAAAGAGGGAATACATTGTCAGAGGGCAGAACGCCATTAAAAAAAAAAAAACTACAAAAGAAAATCTTGTATCTGGGATCCTAGGCCTTGGCTTGAGGAGGGTCTTTCTTGGGATCAGCAGCCTCGGAGTGGACATCACCCGCTTTAGACTTAGCCTCTACATCCTTGGCCTGGGAGACCACATCCCTAATTATAAGAGCATCCTCAGAGGGGTGGTGGCGTTCATTGGAGGCTGAGCCTCCTCACCCACTCCAGCCCTTTTGGAAATTTCAGCATCAGGATGGGAGCTTGGGTGGTGGAGAGTTGCTCGAAAGGAGGAACCATACCCGGAATTTCTCAAATATCCTTTGGGAAGAAGATACTCTCGGCCCTTCTCAGCTCGAAGTCTACAGGGACTCCCGCCCGGTCCATTGCTACTCTCCAAGACTCGGTGCAATAGTCCCTGCACACTGCAACCACCTCCTCTGCCAGGCGAGTCTTCATGTCTAGCACCCCACATTCATAGGATGCGGCCATCGCGGCCTTAGCGGCTTCCTTGGCCACCTGAGTAGCATCCTTGGCTTTCTATTGCTTCGCCTTAAGATCCAAAACGTTTTGCTTTTCGGTGGCCAGGTTTATCTCAGTTACATGCAATTTCTGGCGCTAATCCTCCATTTACCTCTTCGTAGTTTTTAGGCAAGCCTCAGCACTTAGGCGAGCCTTGTCCGCCACCTTCAATTTCTCAGAGAATTGGGCATGTTCTTCTTTAAGGGCCCTAAAGGCTTTCCCAACTTCAAAGAGGGATTGGGCCTCAGCTTTGACTTCATCATGAGTTTTTTTGACCTACTCCTCGGCCACGTAAACCTGCTGAGTAAGCTGCATGACAATAGCAGAGTGATCAAAATATATGCATATGAATAAATAAGAATCTCGACGTTAAACTCAAAAGAGTATTGACTGACTTACCATGGCAAGATCCCTTTTCAATGACATGAAGAGGTTAGGTTGCCTAGTACGCTTAAGGCCCTCTATATCCCGGGGGAGAAGTAAAGGTTGCTCTAGGGCCTTGGTGAGGACGGTGGCATACCCCCTTTGGGATTCCCAGATCGTGGCATCCCAAGGAATGGGAGCACCCTCCACCTCTAACCAAGGGGCCCAGGAGTGCTGCCCTCAGCGTACTTCAGCTTCATCCCGGCTCTTCACCGATTTAGCCTTTTTGTCCTTGGGATTCTTGGCCTTCTTTTGTTGCTTGGCTCCCTTTTGAGGCGCCACCTCGCCTTCCTCCAGATCTTCAACTAGCTTTTTCTTCCTCAAGTTTGGAATGGCCTTCAGTCCGAGGTCTGTAGGTGGAGGAGGAGGAGGAAGAGGAAGACTAGGAGGAACTTGGATCTTGGGAACTTCCTTTGACGTGGACCCTTTTTTCTTGTTTGCCAGCAACCCCTTTAAGCCGGACCTTGGCTTCAAGTCCATTCCTTCTTCTTCGATTTCTGAGCTAATGTCGGCCCGAGTGACAATTAGCTTCGAAGGATGAGCTGTAGAGAATCTATCGGACTCGTGTTCAGAATTTGAGAGCTCCACAAGCCTTTCTGGTGCTCCTTTTACCTCCTTTAAGAGGAACTGATCGATCTCAGTGTCAAGAGTATGACGAGAAGAGGCTGACTCCTCTCTCAAAGTAGCTACCTGAGGAGGAGTGCGTTGAATAGGTAATTCAACGGGCGGGAGATCTCTCTAAGCCAAAAATCCTTACTTGGATACCTCTATGCGGTTCAACCTAGAGTTACCGACCCCTATCGCCTTCCCCGCGTTCTGGAATTGACGAGACAAAGGCTCATAATCTAAAATCAAATGGGCAGCTCTTAATTGTCTGTCTTCGCTTATAAATACTTTAGACCTCAGCAACTTGTTGAGACCTAGTATGTTGACAAAACTTAGTCTCAGGACGACGTGGTTTTTATTTGCAAAAAGTATCCGAAAAGGAGATTACGGTTAGATCAATTGAGACTATTATTCGAGAAGACGAAATGATAAGGCAGGGTGTAATAAAAAAAATAAAAAAAAAGAGAAAAAAAATTTTGCTAAAAAAATTAAGAGTGCTAAAATCCCCTGCCAAAGGGACTAATCCTAGAGGTACCCCACCTGGCTCTCCCGCCTGAGTTGGGCAATGAAGACTGTCTTTCTATTCCTTAGAGACAATCAGGTAGTCATCCTTCATGCCCTTATTAGACTTGGGGAGACAAGATATCAGCCTAATGACCTCGGACCGGGACTTGAGATAGTATCCCGTGTCGACGAGCTTATGACACTCATACATGTGAACCACATCATGCCACGTGAGCCTTAAGCCCATTTGCTCGTTGAGAGCATCTACGTAGCCCAAGACCCTAAATAGGTTAGGGGCGCACTGATGGGGGGTCACTCTGTGGTTAATCAGGTAGTCCCTAGTTATCCTACCCATGAGAAGTGTCATTCCTCCCTCTATGAAAGTGATCATAGGAACGACGACTTCACCCACCTCTCTATTGGTATGAATTTGGTTTGGGGCACAATATGACAGGGCTACTCCCTGTGGGATGTGATATTTGGCCCTAAAGCCCTCCATACCAGCCGGAGAGTCAACTAGATGTTTAAATATACCCATTTGAACAAACTAAGAAGATGCGAAAGAAATTTTTTGAAGAGAAAAAAGGCCGAGGGGTTGGCCGAGGAGGAGAAGAAGAATTTAAAAGAAGCAAAAACTTACGAAAGTAAATGTATTAATCCTGATCCTTTAAAAGTGATCTTTCGAAAAATTTCTTAAGAACAGAGTTATAGAGTCTTAGGAACTTAGAGTATTTTGTGGGCTGGAGTGCTAGGATTCTCTGGAGCACTTGAAGATTTGTGAAGTAAAGAAGAAAATGAGTTCCCTCAAGGCTTTATATAGAGGGAGAAAATGAGTGGGAATACTCCCGCTTAAAATTCTAGAAAAATGTCAGCTATTGGATTGGCGCCTCACCATTGGATGCGAGGAACATAACGCTGCCTGGAGTAATTAATGACGCCTCGTGGGCTACGAAGCACCAGTAGCAATTATGAGACACTTAAAACTGCACTCTCGCACGTGTGAATCAAGGAATCAGTTTGTCTTATCTCTTAAAAATCAAAATCTCACTTTTTCTCCTCGAATGAGAGGGAAAAACCAGAATTTTGAGGGGCTATTGTAGGGATAAGGGCCCAAGATCATATATTGGGCCTTGGGCCTTGGGCTTTGTCCGAGGACATTGAAAGGTCTGAGGAGGAACAAATAGTTATTAGATGTTCCAGTTTAAAGTCTCATAAGTAAGAAACGAATGGAAGGTGATCCGAGGAGGAACTCCTCCTCGGATATGATGAATGCATCTCAAATATCTAATCCAGCAATTAGAATGACCTTCTAGAAAGCTCTAATGATAGGGATATGACTTATGAACATACAAAAAGGAAGGAAACCCAAAAATATCTAAGAAAAAGCTGCTACCACTGCAGCTACTTTTTTGGCTGCATTTATGTGAAGAAGACCTCTGAACAGTGCTACCTTGGCTATCATAACTCATAGAAAGCCAAAGAGAGTGTCTGATGGGACAGATACTCAAGTAAGGGCTCAGATGATCAACAAGTGTAGGATCAAGATGATCCTAAGGGAGCTATATAATGTGAAAGATCTTCCATGAGAAAAAGATCGGAAAAATAGAGAGAGAACATTGTAGTAATCTAGATTGTCTTTATATCCAGTTGTGATCAATTTATATAAGGTGACCTCTTCGGACTAAAAGTCTATTGATATCAAAACCTTTTATTTGTTTTTGATCATCATTTAATTCAGTACTAGCCGTTGTCCAACTCACTATGGTTTAGTTCTTTGATCCACTCTTTACAAATTTATTATACTGGGCTTATTGGGCCAAGATTTCATACATCTGGGCTTGGACCGTAAATCAAGTCCCTACAATAGATATTAAATTTATAAAACTAGCAAAATTGACAATATATCTATATATGTGAGGGAAATTTAATGATTTTCAAGCATATATTTAATAATTAAATAAGAAAGTTAATAAAATAAAATAATAACCATGAAAATATTAAAATTTATGATTAATTTTTGAAACAAAGTTGAATATCTTTAAAGGATTTTAATTATATATTTTTTTTATTCCTTGTAAGAGGTGGATAATTTAATTAAGTAGAATAAAATTGTGTTAAGTTGTTTTTATTAAAAAAAAAAAAATGCTAAGGCGTTCATGGTTCTTGCCACTGATTCGTGCGGTCCAACCCCAGTTTTAGGGGTTTACGGAATTAACCAAAAATCCGGTTCTTTATGCTTAAAAAATTGGTTTTCATCCTGGTTCCCGGTTTGCACAGTCCGACCTCCCGGTCCGGGTCTGAAAACCTTGTTGTTGGGTTTTGAATGCACTAATGAAAAATGTACTCACACTTACTACTACTGCCTTCGTCAAACCGATCTCAGTGTACGCATTAGCAGTAGCCAACGGTAATATTTCACCCAACGTCCCTAAAGATAGCGACTCAACGATTTGCTAACGATTCGACAAGGACAAAGATTGAATTATACATGGAGAATATCTATAAGACACTGATCCCTATAGTATTTATGCAAAACTAGTATTTGATTGGGTTACTGAATCTTAGGGCAACAATTTACAGATACAATGGCTAGAAAAGTGAAATTCCATTGGTGAAGATGTATTGCTCTTGTGAGGCAAAATAATGTGCAGATATATTGGCTAGAAAGTGCAGCATTTAAGTAAGATTTTTGTTGTATCTGATAGTCCCAACATACGTAATTTGCCTTTTTTTTTTTTTTTTTGGTCATTTTGGGTATGTGTTATGAGAGCTTTTGTCCTCCTAACTTTACTGTTTCATTTTCTTTCTTTCTTTCTTTCTTTTGTTTTTTGTTTTTTGAGAAGAAAATATTACATTCTGTTTCTATTTATCTATGAAGATTTTTTTACGACAAAAGGGGAAGGAAAAAAAAAAAAAAAACCTTATAGTTTCTTGTCAAGACTCAAGATCACCATAACTCCTAGGTTTAGAAGATATGCACATAGGATTTTTTTTTCCTATTTATTTCTTTTTTGAGTGCAAAAAGTAATTGTCTTTAGAGGCTATGACAATGTCCTGGTCATTAAAAAGTGTTTATATATAAAATATTTATTCTGCACACTCGGTGTATTACATTGCCTTGACCTCAAGTAAATGTAGATCCCATGTGGAGGATTCACAAGTGGAATCCACCACCTCATTTAAAAAAAATCAATAATAAATCAAGTGGGTTGATTAGTTTCATATTTTTATACAGTGGTGTTTTTAGTTGGGTAAGTGTGAAATGAGTTCCAGTTTCATATAGAGTCATTCTCATATATTCTATTTAATATATGAAGATTCTTTATGACCAAAGGGGAGAAAAATCTCTATAGTTTCTTATCAAGATCACCATAATTCCTAGGTTTAGAAGATGTGCTCATAGGCTTTATTTTTCCTATTTATTTATTTTCTAAGTGCAAAAGGTAAATGTCTTTGAAGACTGACAATGTCCTAGTCATTTAAAGGGGCTTTATATATAAAGTATTTATTTCGCATGCTCGTGTATTACATTGCCTTGATCTCAAGTAAATGTAGTTCCAATGTAGGGCATTCATGGAATCCACATTATGTTAAAAAAAATCTATAATAAATCAAATGGATTGATTAATTCATATTTATATATTGTGGTCTCTTTAGTTGGGTAGTTGTGAAATGAGTTCTAGTTTCATATTGAGTCTCTCATATATTTCTATTTTATCTATGAAGATTCTTTATGAACAAAAGGGGGGTGGGGATCCCAAATAACTTCTCATCAAGATCACTATAATATTAGGTTTAGAAGATATGTAAATAGGGATTTTTTTTTTTAAGTGCAAAAGTAATTGTGCTGGTTAAAAAATGATATCGTGCTGGATATTAAATTGGCTTTATTACATAAAGTATTTATTCTACACTCGTGTATTACATTTCCTTAATCTCAATTAAATGTAGATACCATGTAGGGGATTCACACGCAAAATCCACCTTATGTGAGAAAAAAATCTATAATAAATCAAGTGGATTGATTAATTTCATATTTTTATAATGTGGTCTTTTAAGTTTGGGTAGGTGTGAAATGAGTTTTAGTTTCATATAGAGTCATCCTCATTTATTAAATTATATTATAATAATTGAAAAATGAATAAAAATATATAATATAACAAGATATTTTAATATCTACATAATAAAGAGATTCTAAATATGCACACCTATTTTATAATATATATTTTTTGAAAAAGCTATTTTATAATTAAACTGTTATAATAAGTAGAAAAGTGTGATTCAAACATGGGGTATTCTTCCCACTTCCTCATTCTCCATCCCCTGTATTTTTTGTCTATATTATCTCCAAAAAAAGAAAAAAAAAAGAAAAGAAAAAAAAAGGAGTATTCTTTAGGATTCCCTCAAACTCCCTCCAATTTTTAGCTAGATGTGTGACACATGTCATTTATTTGGTTTTTAAATGTCATATGTCTTACATTTAATAAAAATTGGAAGGAATTGGAGAATTCAAATGGAGGGGAGCTTATAATAAATCTTTTCCGCATATCTAACAGAACTACAACTAATTAATAGCTTGTAATATTGTTTCAGTTGTTCATATCTAAATAGGGTTAACTATGGATTCAAGTCATAATACATGGTTTCGTAAAACTCTATGATTTTCCCCATCTAAATAAAGCATGTTAGTCTTGCTTAAAGGTTGTTTGAACCGTTTTTGATGGCTTCTCACAATTTTTGCCTCTTCAATTTTTTTTCTTTGGTCTTTTTAGTTCATTTTTCACTGACGGAACAATTTTGGCCAATACTTTAGTAGCAAAAGCCATAAGTAAATCAATTAACTAATACTCAGAGGAGCAGACCTTGACATTCTTTCTCCTTGCAATCCTCACATTGATTTTGGCCTTAATTCCATTTCCAGCATATTTCAATTTACATTTCAGCATAAATTTGGTAATACAAAAACCAGTTATTTTAGAGTGCTAGTTATAGATAAAAATATACTTTAAGTGGAATTTGTTCTCGACTACATGCCGTTCACATTTAATATATATTTTTTTTTCTTAAGAAATAAATACACACAATAAAGATTAATCAAAAAATAAAAATACAACTCAATAAAGAGGGAAAGTAGCTTAAACCTTTTTTCTTGATTGTGTTGGAACGATAAGATTAAAGGACCGCGTTGGTCCGTGCCTCTGTGGTAGCCCTTATCATTGCACAATCTAAGGACCTCAGTTGGAACCTTTAATAAAGTTTGGGGAAATAAATAATGGCAATGACACCATTGACTGAGTCCACTAATACAATTAAGGACCTCATCTGATCTGAAACCTTTAATAAAGTGTTAGAAATAAATCATGGCTATGACACCATTTAATAATTCCACTAATCTAATTAAGGACCTCATATGAAAACCTTTAATAAAGTGTTAGAAATAAATTATAACAGTGTGTTTCAGTTTGCTCAACTAATAAAGTATATTTTTCTAAAAAAAAAAAAAAACTAATAAAATATATTATTGTCGAATAAGCATGCAAAATCTTTAAACTAATAATAAAAAGTCATTATCATATAGCAAATGTCACATTTTAAAATTCTATCATATCTATAAAAAAAAAATAAATAAATAAATAAATCATGGAGTCTTTTGGGTTAATATTGCAAAATCTGAACTTAATTTGCGTTATAGGTACTGTTTGAACTTAATTGGCGAATTGAGGAAAGAGAAAGAATTTCGACAACAGTGTTGCCGAAATTCAACAAAAGTAGGAGAGAGAAAGAGAAAAAGCTAGAGAGAGAAAGAAGAGGAATTTCGGCAACGCTGTTACCGAAATTCCTCTGCCCAAATTCCTGCCCGGTCCTGTGTAAAAAAGCAATTGCGGCAATGCCATTGCCGAAATAGGGAAAAAAAGGAAATTTCTTTTTTGGTAATTGTGGCAATGGTAGTGCTGAAAATGGGGGAAAAAATTGAATGGAATTATGGCAATGTCATTCACAATATTTTTATAATACTTTCACAACAAATCACAGGTGATTAGTTATTATTAGTTCAAATTTGATTTTAACACTGAGATTACTTTTTTAATCTAATAATAACAACCTGCCATTTAAAATTTGTTGTAAAAATATTGTAAAAATTGTGTGTACCTATCATTTCTTAAAAAATAATAATAATAATAGAATTGTGGCAATAGGATTGCCGAAATAGGTGTAGAAAATTTAGCAATGCCATTGCCGAAAATGTGAAAAAAAAAAAAAGAAAAAAAAAAGAGAAGAATTGTGGCAATGGGATTGCCGAAATTCCCATTGCCACAATTCTAAAAAAAAAAAAAAAAAAAAAAAAAAAAAAAAAAAAAAAAAAGAAAAAAAGAAGAGAGAAGAATTGTGGCAATGGGATTGCCGAAATTCCCATGGCCACAATTTTTTTTTTTTTTTATAATTCTTCTTCGGGAATTGTGGCAATGGGATTGCCGAAATTCCCATTGCCACAATTCTTCTCCTTCTTTTTTTTTCTCACATTTTTGGCAATGGCATTGTCGAAATAGGTGAAAATTTTCTACACCTATTATTTATTTATTTATTTTTAAAGAAATGATAGGTATATATAATTTTTACAATATTTTTACAACAAATTTTAAGTGGCAGGTTGTTATTATTAGATTAAAAAAGTAATCTCAGTGTTAAAATCAAATTTGAACTAATAATAACTAATCATCTGTGATTTGTTGTGAAAGTATTATAAAAATATTGTAAACGTAACACTTTTTTAAAAATTTCTTCCTAGATTTCGGCAACAACATTTTTTTTTTCCTCTCATTTTCGGCAATGACATTGCCATAATTCCATTCAATTTTTTTCCCCATTTTCGGCAATGCCATTGCCACAATTACCAAAAATAAATTTTTTTTTTTTCCTATTTCGGCAATGGCATTGCCGCAATTGCTTTTTTACACAAGACCGGGCAGGAATTTGGGCAGAGGAATTTCGGTAACAGCATTGCCGAAATTCCTCTTCTTTCTCTCTCCAACTTTTTCTCTTTCTCTCTCCTATTTTTGTTGAATTTCGGCAACACTGTTGCCGAAATTCTTTCTCTTTCCTCAATTCCTCAATTAAGTTTAAATAGTACCTATAACGCAAATTAAGTTCAGATTTTGCAATATTAACCCAAAAGACTCCCATTTACTGATTCCACTAATCTAGGGACCTCGTATGAAACTTTTGATAAAGTGTAAGAAATAAACCGTGTCTTTTAAATTATTAGCTGATCACACTAGTAAGAGACTCTTAAAAAGAAAATGAAAAAAAAAAATTGCTGCAATTCCAATTTCCAACAACGCGCATTGTGGAAATTTTCACTTCACATTATTTGCGCCATGGCCCCCGCAAAAAAATTTTAACAGTTGATTTATAGTGGGTAAAAATAAGACACATCATCTTTTTTATAAGACCTGGCCCCACAAGAAAATAATTGCCCTCTCTCCAATCCATTTGTGATTTTTTCGTGTCTCTCGGTCTCTCCCCAATCCAATTATCTGACACTCATTCTTTTTTAGGTTTGACTTTTATTTTTAGCTTCTTTTAGAAGTTTCAACCTTTAACATCTTTTCCAACAAGTTTATGCAACTTTCACTTTACTTTTCTATAACTTAAAAGTCATCTCTTTGGCTTAACATTCTTCTCTTGGCTTTAGCCGGTTCTCTCCTTACTCCTTTGCAATATCTAATTTGGCTTACCAAATACTTTAGAAGTGGTTTGAAACATTGAATAAAAAATGGCATTGACAAAGTAGTGTTCTCCCTTTCTATTTCTATTTGTTTATCTTACAATTTATGGTTTTTTTTGTCTTTAATTTGTTCAACCATTGGGTAAGCTTTATTCACTATTCGTGAAAATTCAAAACTGCTGATATGAGAGCCACTGCCTAATTGTGATTGCAAATTTAATACTTACATTGAAATTAAAAATTTAAGACTTAAAATTTAAGACGTATGTATTTATGTATCCCAGATGATTTTGAGGAAATCATGCGGGTAGATTTCATGTAGATTTAGTGTGTGTTTGGATAGAACTTATTTTGCTGAAACTGAAAACTGAAAACTGAAAACACTGTAGCAAAATAATTTTTAAATGTGTGAATAGTACTGTGGGACCCATTTTTAATGAAAAAATTGATAAAAAATGAAATTTGTGGGTCCGTAAACAGTGCATATATACACTGTTCACTGCAGAAAGTCAATATTTGCGGTTACTGTTCATTGAACAGTAACCGCAAAACGTGTGAAAACCAAAACGCGTGAAAACCCAAAAAAAAAAAATAAATAATAAAAGGAACAAAACGCAGCTCCAAACGCAGAAGCTGAATACAAACAGACCCTTAGTGAGAATCACGTTGGTGTTCCTTCATTCAATGTTAAAAAAATTAAAAAAATAGCGCACTCATTAACTTGACTTTTTTTTTTTTTTGATAAGTCATTAACTTGACTTTCAGTCAAGTCATATCTTTAGATTATTAAAGTGTATAATCTATATCTTTATAATATCTTTAAAAACATATTGCATTTACTACAGTATTTAATATTTTTTAATTTGATGCAAATTTTGACAAATCTATCGTTATAGATTACATTATATTCGTATATTCCCCATACTTGTATAATTTCAAAGTTATCAAAAATTAATAGCCATGTTATCAATTAATTGTTTAAATTCAAGTTTTTATAGTTTAAAATAATGCATAAAAGATTAGTTTATGAATCAAATGGTAAATAACATCTAATTGACATGAAAATTTGAATGTTAAAGACTATATAGAACATATAATTCAACGATAAGATTTTCAAAATATGAATAAATTAAAAAAATATTGGGTGGTGTAACATAAACTATAAATAAATAAAGTTGTTATCTTTTTATTTTTTTATTTTTTATTGTTAGATGTGATCCTATTTTAATGTAAATATAGTATATATGATATAATGTTATTATGTTATAGTGTTTATAAATATATATACCTTTTATTTTGAGTATTCTTCTCATTATATTTTAATCTATATATTTGCTATTTTCTCTCATATTCTCTCAAAAAGAAGGTGATTATGCTATCCCTCTCTCTAGTTTTTTTAATTTTGTCTTGCAACTCTACTTTAGGTTGATGAATTTTTATGGTTTTTAATATTTCTATTTTGGGTTGATACATTTTAGTGTTGTGTTTTCAGGGTTCCCCACCACAAGTCCTCTATCTTTCTTTTATAGCTTTGGTTTGATCTTTTTTTTTTTTTTTTTTTTTTTTTGAGTTAATCATGTCATTCACTAGTTTGGAAGTGATAATTTGAATTTATATTAAAATACAATTTACATGGCTATGTCTTTGAATGTGCCTACCAATTATTTGTTGTAATTATATGATAAATTTTTATTTTCATAATAATTTTCTTAAGAGAATGAGAAATTTAAATAATAAATTCGAATCTTAAATATTTTAGTTCTACCAAAAGAAATTAGGAAACTATAATACACAATAACATTAGTCAGAAGAATATGGATCACTGAAAAAAAGACTAATATCAATTAAAAAAATGATAAAATTATATATTTGTAAAAGGATTGAAATTACTTCTATAAAAAAGATACCGTATTTAACGGAAATATTTACATCTCCAGATTAGAACCCAAAATGGCAGAATTCTATAGCCTTTTGAAGAAGAGTAGTGACTATTGACTTGGATGTGGGCCATCAACCAAGTCCTCAACTAAGAAGTTCGAAAGAGAGTAGCGCAGATTCAGAGCGCGTGATGGGAATTATGATTGCACCCAAGGAATTCATATTGGAATTTGCAATGTAAAAGAAAGGAGTGGATGATGCATTTTAAACAAGATTTCAAGGCCATTAATTGTATCCTAAATCCAAAAAGAGAGAGAGAGAGAGAGATGTATAAAATATGTCGTTATTGCACCATGAAATGATTGCAATGGAAATTCTTTCACTAGTTGGATTCTTCTCAATGATTTAGAAGACCTGGACTACGTTGAAAGGATCGATAGTCATCCCACGAAGTTACCTGGATGACTCAAGAAAATTTCTCGGATGACTTACAGTATGTGTATTAACGTCACAAGTAGCACACAGCAACTACACACTTCACAAGCGTGGCTCACTCCATTTCCATTTCCATAATGGTTGTACGTGTTAGTTTTGTAGAATTGGGGAATTTGAATAACCTTCTAGAATTACATCTCGGTTCAAATAAACTTTTTGGTACCATTCCCTCAAACATAGGAAAGCTAAAGAAGCTGGTTCTTTTGGACCTAGAATCCAAGATGCTCATTGGTCCAATCCCTTTCTCGTTGGGTTACTTAACCAGTGTGACCTATTTGTCTCTTGGTTCCAACCTTATCAATGGGTCCATTCCTCCACAGATTGCCAATCTAAGAAAACTCAGCTACTTGAGCCTCAATAATAATAAACTCATTAGTCCAATTCCTTCAGCTATGTGTCATTTAACTAATTTAGAAACATTATTACTCAGTTCCAACAAATTCATTGGTTCCATCCCCGCAGATATACAAAATTTGACCAAACTTGCTTCCTTGGATCTCAGTCTTAACAGTCTCAGTGGATCAATTCCTTCTTCCTTGGGTGGTTTAACCAATATGGGAGTTCTCAACATTCATTCAAACAAAATAGATGGTACCATAAATTCTGAAATTAGATATTGTATACTTTTGGAGCAGTTTGACCTATCAAACAACAACTTATATGGTATCATACCGTTTGAACTTACTCTATTAACCCACTTACAAATCCTTAAACTTTCCTCAAACAAACTTTCGGGAATGATACATCTGGGTATCGAAAATCTTGACATTCTTTCGGTACTAGACCTGTCGGAAAATGAGCTGATCGGACCCATCCCAACTCAACTTGCCAATACTTTGGAAGAGTTGTTATTGAGCCACAACAAGTTAAATGGAAGCATTCCCTTTCAAAATGATAACCATAGCTTGCTAACTGCTTTTGGTAATTAACCTCAGCTTGCTAACTACTTTAGACCTCAGTCATAACATTATAAGTGGAGAAATCCCTTCATATCTTGGAGACTTGACAAACTTATGGACCTTGGATCTCAGCAATAATAATCTCACTGGCAACATTCCCGTTTCTCTCTTTTACAAGCCAAAAATAAATTTGTCTTACAATTTGTTGAATGGTACAATCCCAGAAGCTTTAGCAAAATATCTTCCATCAGAGTCATTAATGGGGAATAAGGATTTACACATTGCCATTACAGATTGCCCTCTTTGCATTCCTTCCCCCCACACCCCCCCAACCCTCCCTCCCCCCCCCCCCCCCCCCCCCCCTCCCCCCCCAATTGTTTGCTCCATGATCAATGGAAAAAGCAAGAAAGTCATGGAACCCAAAACAGCTCCTCTTCCCATCGCAATTTTCCTTGTCTTCTTACTAGTTGGAAATTTGTTATTCTCTCGATGTAAGTTTGAGAATAAGCTATCCGAGGCAAGAGAGAAAAAGAATGGCAACATATTCTGCTTATGAAATTATGATGGAAAAATTGCATACAAAGACATCATTGAAGCAATAGAGGACTTTGACATCAAATATTGTATTGGAATAGGTGGTTATGGTAGTGTTTACAAAGCACAATTGTCCAAAGATAAAGTGGTTGGCTTAATGAAACTTCATTGTTTGAGGCTGAGAATCCAGCTTTTGACAAGAGTTTCAAGAACGAGGCGAAAATGCTAACAGAATTACGACATAGGAACATTGTTAAACTTCATGGGATTTTTTACACATGCAATGCATGTTTTTGATTTATGAATACATGAAAAGGGGAAGCCTATTTTGTGACCTAAGAAATGATCTTGCAGCCATGCAATTGGATTGGACTAAGAGGGTGAACGTCATTAAAGGCATAGCACATGCTTTATCTTACCTGCATAATGATTGCACCCTAGCAATTGTACATTGAGACATAACGACCAACAATGTGATATTGAACTCAAAGTTCGAGGTTTTTGTCTCAGACTTTGGCTAGGCTAGATTCCTTGATCCTGCCTCCTCTAATCAAATTATAATTGTCGGAACATATGGTTATGTTGCCCTAGGTAAACTATTTTTCTCATTGATCCCTATTTATTAACCTTTTTTTACCATCACAACTAGGTTTAAAAAGGTAGGATATTGGTACTACTAAGTTGGCTTGCCAAATATTCATGCTTGTTGAATTTTCTAAATATGTTATTAAATATAACCGCTGTATCACTAAATGTGTAATAAACATGCATTTTGAACTTTGTATGCTATAACATATTTTTAAAAGTTTGTTCACATTATTAATTTTGTGCCTTCAATTGTGAACTCAGTACTCATTGACAAAAGAAGAAAACGATCATTGATATCTTTAGAAGCATTCATTTTATTTTTATTTTTGTCCTCCAATGCAGAGCTTGCATATACTATGGCTGTGACTAAAAAATGCGATGTTTATAGTTTGGAGTTGTGGCACTAGAAATATTAATTGGGAGGCCTCCAAGAGAGATGTTGCCATCATTATTGTCATTATCTTCACTAGAAACAATGCTATATGAAGTGTTAGATAAACGCCTTCCAGTTCCGTATCAAGTGGTTGCCCATGGTATTGTTCTCATTGCAGCAATTGCATTTGCATGCCTACACACCAAACCAAAGTCTAGGCCAACAATTAAATGGGTTTCTCAAGAATTTCTTGCCCAACGGCCACCAACCGCCAAGCCATTAGAAGGAATCTCATTAAGACAGCTATGGAATCAAGAAATCTACATGGATTGTCAGATGGAAACTAAGCCATGAATTTTATTTTCTGGGTGAGTATCATATTTGTCAAAAGACTTAGATGAAAATGGTACTAATGGAAAAAAACTAATATTGCACTGAAATTATTTTTCCTCTATAATTGCACCATAATATTTATGCATATGCTGCCATTTGATTCAGAGCCGGATAGCACCTTCAATTTGGATATCCATAAGTTCATCCTTTGTGTTAGATTACGTGCAAAGATTTCATCATGAATTCAAAATCCTTTAATTTAGGTGATCAAAAGCACATGTGAATCTCCTTTTCCATTGTTGATTTTCTTCCATCAAGTTATAGCACCAATGTTCTTGAAAGCTTCTTGTTGCCAGGCAGCCATTGCCTAATCAGCTTAATGGGATTTCAAACTCAGGGTTTGTGTCAAGGAGATCCTCTATCACCATATCTTTTCCTGTTATGTGTTGAAGGTTTGTTAGCAATGATAAAGAAGGCTACGGTGGTGGGTGATTTACATGGAGTAGCTGTGTGTAGAAGAGGACTGAAGCTCTCACATTTATTCTTTGCAGACGATAGCTTAATTTTCTGTGAAGCATCTCTAAAGGAATGTGACTCTTTGCAGCGAATATATCAAGTTTATGAGGCAGCTTTGGGTCAACAACTGAATAGAACAAAGACATCATTGTTTTTCAGCTCTAATATGGACACAAGTGTGAAGGAAGAAATCAAAAATCGATTTGGAGCATAGGTGATCAGAAATCATGAGAAATATCTTGGTCTTCCGTCGTTGGTTGGAAGAAATAAACAAAACTCATTTAATTCAATTAAAGAGAAACTTGCTAAGAAATTGTCGGGTTGGAAGGAGAAGTTGAAGTCAAAGGCGGGGAAAGAAATTCTTATCAAGGCGGTGGCCCAAGTTATTCCAACTTATACAATGAGTTGTTTCAAGCTTTCGGATACTCTATGTGATGAATTGACAAGTTTGATTAGAAATTTCTAGTGGGGGCAAAAGCAAAATGAAAGGAAGACAGCTTGGTTAAGTTGGGAAAAGCTATGTATGCCTAAGTTTTATGGGGATTAGGATTTAAATTGCTCAAACCATTTAATTTGGCGCTTCTTGCAAAACAAGGGTGGTGTTTGCAGGTTGGAAAACACTCTTTGGTCTTCAAAGTTTTTAAAGCAAAATATTTTCCTGATTGTGATTTTGTGAATGCTTGCATGGGGAATAATCCTTCTTATATTTGGCAAAGTTTAATGGCTGCACAAAGGGTGGTTAAACAGGGGATGAGATGGCAGGTTGGTAATGGGACCAATATTAGCGTGTGGGGTGATAAATGGCTTCCAAATTCGTCTTCTCATATGGTAATTTCTCCTCAAGTTAACATTTCTCCAGATTTTCGAGTTTCTGAGTTGATTGACTCTAATAATGCTTGCTGGAATTCGGGCTTAATTGAACAACTCCTTTTACCTTGTGAAGTGGATACTGTTAAATGTATACCGTTGAGCACGTGCCTACTTGCAGATAAGCTGATTTGGGCAGGGACTAACAATGGGCTGTTCATTGTCAAAAGTGCTTATAAGGTGGCTGTTGATATCTTGGCTGCTTCTCCTTTGGGTTCTTCAGGTTCTAGTTCGGATGAGAGTAATATGAAAAGGTTTTGGAAGCATGTTTGGAAATTAGATGTGCCTCATAAGATTCGACATTTTGTGTGGAGGGCATGTCGAGACATATTACCTACAAAGAGGATTCTGAAACACCGACAAATTCTAGTTGAGGATATTTGTGCTAAGTGTAAACTGGAGTTAGAAACCACAAGGCTTGTGTTTTGGTCTTGTCCTAGAGCTCAAAATATTTGGAAATGCTCTGGAATTTTCCAACCTGGTTTTATTGGTTTATTCCCTTCTTTTCTTGACTTGTTATGGAAGATGATGATGCTGGATGATTGTGAGGAAAATATTTTAGCATTGGTGGTTACAATTGCTTGGAGTATTTGGACTAATCGTAATGAAGTTCGTAATGGAGGAAAAAAGAAAGGGGAATTAGAGCTACTGCAATGGTCATGTCAGTATTTGCAGGAGTATGTTGGTACCAAAAAGCTTTCAATTAAGGCTGTTCAGGATCAGATTGAGCATTGGTGTCCACCTTCGGAGAATATGTATAAAGTGAATGTTGATGGGGCTGTTTTCTCGGCAAAGAAGGAAGTTGGGATTGGAATTGTTGCTTGGGACTGTCATGGATTGGTGATGGCTGCAATGTCCATGAAAGTGAGTGCTCCGTTGGGTCCTTTGGAAGTTGAGGCAAAAGCTTTTGAGGCTGGTCTGCAATTTGCAAAAGATCTTGGAATACAGGACTTCATTTTAGAAGGGGATTCACTTAATGTGTACAGGGCTCTAGCTGGTCTTTCTCATGCAGCTGTCGTGGTTGCTCCTATAATATATGGGATCCTTGATTCTTGTCATGATATTCGTAATGTTAGGTTTTCTCATGTAAAGCGCAAGGGAAATACACCTGCGCATCTTTTAGCTAAACATGCTTGTGGCATTGTTGATTATCTAGTTTGGATGGAAGAGAATCCTTGTTTCTTAGAACAAGCTTTCCATCATGATGAAATTTCCTTTTAAGTAATGAAAGTTTCTAGTTTTCAATAAAAAAAAAAAAAATAATAATAATAAAATCCAAAATGACAAATCAAGAATTTTATGTGCATTACCTTCCAGGCTTCCATGAAGTTACTGCAACTTGGTCGTTTTTTTTTTTTTTTTTTTTTTTTCAAGGATGAAACAGAGGAACCTTATAGTTGGTATTTTCAATATATTGGAGCAAATTAAGCTATGCCAACATTTACACAAATATGATTTTCCTTTGAAGGACCAAATGTACATGAATGACGATATTAGGTTATTGTAGCAGTTTTTCAAAATAATACGATGAATAATGTATGGACATTTTTCTAACTAGGGCCCAAGAATTGGGATGGTTGCACTAAAATGGTTTAAAAAACCGAACTGGACCTGCCGGTCCGACTTGTTCAACCGAGAACCGGCCTTCAATCGGGTCCGGTTATGATAAAAAATCAAAAATACCTTAAAAATCGGAAAAGAGTAAAAACCGACCAGTTCAACCTAAGAACCGAAAAAACCGAAGGTTGAACTGGTTTTGTAAAATTGCTGAAAGAGATCTGCAATGGAGCTTTTTTTGCAGTAAAAATCTTCTTTTTTCTTAGATCTATTGATGGTGAGGACAGATTGTTGCAATAAAGTCTTTTTTCTTAAGATTGGCTATGCTTGAGAGAGAGAAAATGACTAAATATTCATGCTTGGGGTTGAAATTAGCTTTTTGGAGTGGTATTTACAGATCTTCAATGAGAAAGAGAGAAATGAGAAGAACTAATGATGGTATTGCAGAGATAAATAATGGATCTAACTTCCTGAGATAGAGAGGAAGATAAGGATTTTGTGGAGGCCAAAAGACTAGAAAAATAAAGAGTCTTTGATGGTAAGTAAAGTGGGGAGTGCCGGAGTGGAGTGCTAGATTCACGAGATGTATTAAAAAAAAAAAAAAAAAAAACGTGTGGCTAAGAGTGGCGGAGTGGGAAATTGGATTGTTAAAGAATAAAGAGTCATAACTCATAAGTCAGTGACTTGTCTAGTCATCTGACTTTGGGTTTTTATTTTTTATTTTTATTTTTTATTTATTTAAATTTTCTTGGTTAAATAAATAGTTAAAGTTATACTATTATATTTACATAAACTAAAAGATGAAACTTAAATATTAATAGTTTTGTCAACCATTACTGACAAGAAAAGAAAGGTGGTATGGAGAAAAAAACATTTTTTCTAATTTTTATATTTTCTTAATATAAGTTATTAAAATTCAAATTTTAAACAAAAATTATTTTAATATTTTAATTAAATTATTTATGATATCACTGGTTCGACCATCAGTTGAACCTCGGTCCCACCATAAAACCGGTAATTAGATATTTTTTCGGTTCTTTCACCCTACCGGTTTTTAAAACCATGGCACTAATTGCTCACTAGAGTTTTTGACTGCATCCAATCACATGTTCGGCAAGTGCAATAGTTACTTTAATGATAAAGGCGTAATCATATTACTCTCATGGTCATAGGCAGATTCCTTCAGTGAATAGATATTCCATTTTTAAGTTGGACAAAATTTTCTTCCAAATCAAATTCGAGAACCCATTAATTGTTGATTCGAATTATTATTCACTTGTTCATTTAATTATCTAACTTATTTTATTATTATATGCCTTATTTAAATGACTTAAATTTTAAAATTTTAAAATTACACCTTACCACCCTAAAAATCCTAAACTTTTAGAATGCACAATTCACATCTTAAACTATAACCCGTGTTACATTTTGCATCCACTGTTAATTTTACTATTATCTTGGTCAGCACCACGTAAAAAGATCCAATTGCCCCTCTTCACAATTCCTTAAAAATAAAGGAAAAATTACATTTTACTACCTTATACTATACTCTTGATTACACTTTGCATTCTAAATTTTGGTTTTCCATCCAAGATAACAGCAGAATTGATGGCGGGGTGCAAAGTGTAACACAGGTTATAATTTAAGGTATTAACTGTACATTTTGAAAGTTTAGGGGTGCAAAGTGTATTTTGGGGTATAGTTTTGAGTGGTAAAATAGAATTACCCAAAATTTTCATGAGTGGTCATCTAGACCGCAGTGTAATATGGTCTAACAAGGAATCCTCATAATTGGTTTGAAGAAAAACTTTGGGGAGATTTTTTCATGAGTGGTCACCTAAACTGCAATGAATTTCATAATTTTGGGTTATGATACAATGTTCTTGTCTTATTTTTGTTTTTTATTTTTTATTTTTTATTATTTGTGTTTTTATTATTATTATTATTATTATTTTTGTAAATGTTGCTCTGTGATCTTATTGATTTGTAATTGTTGTAGTAGTCATGTGTTGCTTGCTAGGAAGGGCAAGTGAAATATATCAAACCCTTGTATAATTTACCTAAATCATTGTCTTTCCATTCTTTCACCCCAGATATTTTTAAACCACTAAATTTTTTTCCTTGTCATTGGTGTTATTCCGCAGCTAATAATTACAACTGCATGTGCAATCCAATCGGCACCTCGTACTTATGTACTAGATTCCAAATATTTCCCAGTAGCATTTAATCTTCGGTAGTACCTTCATAGACTGCATTTTCTTCATATTTGTATTTGGAGAGGTTTGGAAAAACTTGAATTGTTGCACACAAGCAAACTCCATTACCTAACATCGTCATCATTAGTTCCTCATTCTCTGCATTTAATCTCTTGAAAGATTAGCATTAATACATTATATCATCAAATTTCATTCTTGTAATTTAAATATTTTTTAATGTTGTCACTTACATATGTTCATTACACATTTTATTCCCTACAATAATGTCTCATTGTTTTCAATAATGCAAAGAAGAAAACAAAAAAGTTACAACTTTTCATGAAATGTAGGATTTTATAAATCTTGGTATTTTCAACCAACTTTTGTTGTTGCTGTATATTTCATCATCCACTCAAATACATCGTATGGACATTCCATATAGGGATGTCAAAATGTACTTGACTCGACCTGACCTTAATGGGTTGGATTTTATCCGACTCATGAAATATTAGGGTCGGGTTTGAGTTTTCATAATTCAACCAAAAGCGGGTTCGTGTTGGGTGTGGGTATTAGGCTTACCCGCTCCAAACCCGACCCATATATATAATTAATATATAATTTTTTTTTAAAAAAAACCCTAAGTTCCTACTATAAATATATTATTTTCTCTACCTAATCTCACTTCAGCCTCTCCCTTACTCTTCACACTCACATAGCCACTCTCTCACTCTCACTCTCAACCGCCGAGTCAACCCAACTCCTTTCTGTCGACGCCACACATTTCTCCTCCCCTTTTTAGGGATGGCAATGGGGTGGGGCAGGCCCGAAGGACGGGGTCTTCATCCCTACCCCATATGGTTTTTTCTTGCCCCATCTCCGCCCCACCCTGCATGATGGGGAAAACTTTCTCACCCCATCCCCACCCCTTGGAGCCCCTCGAAGCCCCGCCCCATCCCGTAAAACTCTACTTTTTATTAATTTGTCCTACAACTAGTACAATTTTTTTAATGAAACATATTTCATTAATAAAAATATATTTAAAAATTACAACTAAATTTATCCCATCAAGTCAAATCAATTTTTAGAAAAAAATTGAATAATATATCCAAGTGTTTAACAAAAAAATCACCTAAAAAAAAAAAAAAAAACTCATAATATAACACAAAACAAAATAAAGACAAAGAACCACATTAGATAGAATAAAAAAAGCTAATATTGATATGTTTGTTTAAATAGTAGGGTTTTAGAGTATGAAAAATTTACAATTCTAACCCTTACCAATGTAGGGCGGGACGGGGTGAGTCTAAAAAGTCTAAACCCATCCTTGCCCCCGCCCCGTGTTGTGGGGCTAAAATCTTGCCCCATCTCCACCCCACCACCTTTGTGGGGCGGGGAAAACCTGTGTGGGACAAAACGGGGAGGCACGGGTTAAGTAGGGCGGGGCAAAATTGCCATCACTACCCCCTTTCAAGCCACGACTTGGTTATTTCCCTTTATCCTTTATCTTTTTACTTTTTTTTTTTTTTTTTGGGTTTCGTTTCTCTCTTATTACCAAAATATTTAGAATTTTGTATTGTGAACTTGTGTAATTGTGATTGTGGTTGAAAATTAGAAAAATAATATCTTATTTGCTAAAATTACTTGTTTTTCCTGTCGTATTTATGTTTTTCTTATTGTTAAATGGGATATTATTTAGGGTTTTAATTTTTTGATTTATTTAATCAACAAATGTTTATTATTTAGGATCTCTTTCATTGTCAAATGTGATATTTTTAGGGTTTTATGTTTTCTTATTTATTATTTCATCTTGAAGATTATTTAGGTTTTTTGTATTGTGGTTCTTATTTTGAAAGGGAAATATGAAATTATGTTGTATTAGTGTGATATAAATATTATTGGGGTTTTATTTATTTATTTCATCTTGAAAATTATTTAGGATTTCTATATTGTGTTTGTGATTTCGGAAGGAAATTATTGTGTTTGTGTTTTAGGATTTTTGTATTGTGTTTTTGATTTTGGAAGGTAAATATGAAATTTTGGTTTTATGTTGTATTTGTGTGATATAAATTTTATTAGGGTTTTATTTATTTATTTCATCTTGAAAATTATTTAGGATTTCTATATTGTGGTTGTGATTTTGGAAGGGAAATATGAAATTATTGTGTTTGTGATTTAGGATTTCTGTATTGTGTTTGTGATTTTGGAAGGTAAATATGAAATTATTGTGTTTGTGATTTAGGATTTCTATATTGTGTTTGATTTTGGGAGATCTCAATCCCCTATGATGGTAAAGGAAGAGGATCCCTCAATATGAAATTATTGTGTTTGTGAGTGAAATCAAAGGTTAGCATTTATATTAATAATATGAAATGAAAATTTTATTCTTATATTATGCTGGTTATAATTTGATTAAGTTTATTCCTCTTTTTTTTTTTTTTTATATTCATTTTTGTTGTAGGTTCTTCGCCTATGCCAGAAGATTCTACAATTCAAACAATTCTTGATGATGTGGATTAGTTTGATGTTAATGTCCTACCTTTTGTTTTTGACTTGTTGTAAAGCTTGTAATGATCCTAGACCTGTGGGATTTATTTGGTAGCATTTTGAACATTTAACTTGATATAATTATCCTAATGGATATCATATTTGGACTAGGTTACTAGTTTTTTTTTTTTTTTGGCTCAAAATGAATGTTTATGATTGAAAAACAATGGTTGGGATGAAACATATTATTTATGATGTTAGTTTTATGATGTTGTAGCTTTTTGAACTTGTTGAAATGGTCCTTGATTTATTTTGTAGCTTTTAAAAAAAAAAAAAATTTATGTTTATCATGTGATTGATTGAAAAACAATGGATTTCAAATTTAGCCCATTAGGACCAAGAATCCAAATTTTATGTTTTAATTTTTGCTTATTTATTTTTGATTTGAGTTTATGTATCATTTGGGCCATGGTATAGGGCTTAAAGATTCATGTAAAACATTTTTTTTTTTTTTGATTCAGCCACGGTTTGGGCTCTGCAGTGGCATGGCTGAGCGTGGCCCGCAGGGGCCTGACAAGGCGCGTTTAAGGGTTGAAAGAAAAACCCATTTGTTAAACGAGGCAAGTTCGGGTTTTGGGGGTAGGCCTTTAGGGCAGGTTTTGGGATAAAGAAACTCGTCCCAAACTCGACCCGTTACCATTCCTAATTTCATAATCTCCATGCCAACATATTAGTGTTGGAGTAGACTTCTTAAGGATTAGGTTGGCCAGTAGTAAGTCTACAATTTCTTGTTGTGGTAGTGTAACATCTGCGTCAAGTTATTGCTTTGCAAGCATAAAATCCATTGTTGAAACAATTTCCACTGCTCATGAGCGTTGATTTGGGAACCTGCTGCGAAGGACACTGCCCCAAGGTCCGTCTCTGAAATCTAAGTTTTTATGATCCTAAAAAATCAAATACCTATTTAGGAAAGCTACAGTCACTACAAAAAAAAGGTCCTCTGGCCGCGTTTTAAATCCCCATTCATGAGATGAGAAAAAAAGTCCAAATTCTCAATTCACAATGTGAAAATTCAAGTAGTGATACCTGTTTCCAGGAGTGCCTTGGAGGCTGCTTGGTGACTGCAAAGTCTCCCAATCCCTCTTATCTAGTTTGTTTGCAAGAAAAAATCTATAGGAAACAAATAAGAAATAGAGAATTGAAAACCCTAAATTCGAAACCCTAAATTCGAAACCCTAAACCCACTTTGCCCTAAATTTCTATTGAAATCAAACACAGAACTTAAAACCCTAAATTCGAAAATTGAAAACAAAAAACAAAAACATAATTACCTCTCTTAGCTTCCCTCTCTTTCTCTTCAGCTCTTTGGGTTTCGCTCTCTCTTTCTCTGCGAATCAGCTAAAGATTTGAACGGTTAAGAGGAGGGTGAGGGCTACCTTGAGATCAGAGAGATGGAGGGTGAGGGTTGAGATCGATTGGAGATGGAGATGAAGGGAGAGGTTTGAGATTGATTGGAGATGAAGGGAGAGGCTTCAGATCGGGCTTCAGAGATGGAGGCCAATATCAGATGGGTGGAAAATTATTTTTAGTTTAGCATTTATACCAATCCTAAAGCCGCAGTTTTAACCCGCGGCTTTAGGCAAAACCTGGGGCTGCGTTTGAAAAATGCGGCCCCATCCCAAACTAAAGCCGCATTTCTAAAACGCGGCTTCAGACAAAATTTAAAGCTACGTTCAAAACGGGGCTTTAAGGTTCATTTGGGCCGCGTTTTTTAAATGGGGCTTTAGGATGGGACTTAGGCCGCGTTTTTATCGATCAAAAACGCGGCCTCAGAACCTGTCTATGGCCCCGCGTGGAAAACGGGGCTTTAAGGTCCTTTTAAGCCACGTTTTTTAAAACGGGGCTTTAGGATGGGCCTTGGGCCGCGTTTTTTATGGCCGCGGCTTAAAAAACGCGGCCCAAGGCCCTCGCGTTTTGTAGTGAGTTTGTATTCCAATCAATATTATTATTAAAAAAAAAAAAAAAAAAAAAAAACTTAGCATGATTTCTAGTAATAAGTATAGGCCTTAGTAGAATTGATGCCTATTTTGTCATCCTCAAGACCAACTAATCTAACATCAATGACTAAGTTAAGGTTTTTTTTTTACCAGTTTCTCAATGAAATGCATCAAACCTATATTTTATCAAAATCATTTTTTATTTTTTTTCATTCTTCACCCAACTGTTTTTAAACCACCAAATATTTTTCCTTTATCATTGGTGTAATTCCGCAGCCAGTAATTACAACTACATGTTCAGTCCAATTGGCACCTCGTACTTTATGTACCAGATTCCAAATATTGCCCAGTAGCTCTTCATCTCAAATAGTACCTTCATAGACTGCATTTTCTTCAGATTTGTATTTGGAGAGGTTTGGAAAAGCTTCAATTGTTGCACACAAGCAAACTCCATTACCTAACATCGTCATCATTAGTTCCTCATTCTCTGCATTTATTCTTCTGAAAGATTAGCATTAATACGTTATATCATCAAATCTCATTTTTTACTTTAAATATTTTCTAATATTGTTACTTACATATGTTCATTACACATTTTATTCCCTACAATAATGGCTCGTTGTTTCCAATAATGCAAAGAAAAAGAAAAAAAAAACTTACAACTTTTCGTGGAATATGGGATTGTTATAAACCATTGGTACTTGTGACCAACTTCAGTTGTTAGTTCATATTTCGTTTTCCACTCAAATACACCAAGTATGGGCATCCCATAGCCTCCATGCTAGTGGTAGTGTAATATCTGCATCAGGGAATTGCCTTGCAATCATATACTTCATTGTTGAAACGATTGTCATTATCCAACATATGCAAAATGAGCGTTGATTTTCAACCCTACTGCGAAGGATACTGCCCAAGTTTAGTCTCTCAAATTGAAGTTTTCTTGATCCTAAAAAATAAAACCCTAATTAGGAAAACTACAGTTTGTATCTCAATCAATATTATTGAAAAAAAAAAAATTTAGCATAATTTTTTGTAATACTAAACCTGAAACAACAAAGTCAAAGCACAACACTTAAAAGATAATAATAATAATTGTAATAATAGTAAATGTAATTTCTATAATAATAATACTAATAATAAAACTCATACTAAAAATTCTAAATAATTCTACATGCAATACAACAACTTTGAATTTTACACTCCAAGTCCAAAATTATTAAAAAGTAATCTCTAATACTACATTCCCAACAGGAGATGATTAAATATTAAACAAATGAAGATAGGGAGGAAAAGTAATAAAATAATGCATTTAATAAAAATTAGGAAAAATTTTATCTTTTACAAATTTTATATCCAATATTTCACACATATTCATATATAATTGATGCCTTAATATTCACATTGTAAAATGCACCTAAGGCTTCCTTTAAAAATCAAACTTTTTCCAAACATGAAAGTACACATAAAAAATGGATGTGATTGTATCATTGCCCAATAAGTATAGAAGATTTTGTAAAAGAAAGTTAGATGTTTGAACAATAACAATAAAATATGAAGGAGAGAGCAGTGCCCATTTGGTTTTTCTTTTGAATATTTGGGTTCAATTCATTTTGAGTATATATCTACACCGTAAAGATAAATCTTTGAAGATCTTCACACATCAATTTGGTGGTGAAAAACATAGATGTATGTTGCCAGAAAAATAAAGCTCTATCAATTTATTTATGCTGTTTCTAATTTTTTGTTCCTCTTTATATATTGTTTCCCATGTTTATTTTCTACTAGGAAGCGCCTGTACAAATATGGCCACGAGTACGAGAAATTATAAGGTCCTTATGATGGACAAGTGACGTGATCCACCATTCCACTAAAAGACTTCCACCTGTTTAAAATTGTTGAGTTAATTTTTTTTTTTAAACAAAAACTAATTACTAACTCAGCAATTTTAAACAAGTGAAAGTCTTTTAGTGGAATGGTGGACAAGTGACGTGGTCTATCAGAAGACTGTATAATTTCTCTACAAGTACGAGTATGAATACGATACGGCGACATGATAATATTTGAAAAATTAGAACACGGATATGGAAAGGATATGTATATTAATCAATTAATTATATATTTTTAATTTTTCAATGCTTATAAATGTTTTTTATAACAAAATGTGTGTGTTGACATAATCACAATGGGCAGAAAAATATCAGAAATAGAGCAGTCTGATCGTGCAATCTGGTCGTGAGACTTGCTTAGTCAGCACTCTAATTCGGTTCTTCTGCAAAGTGACATACAGGGGCTGAGCAAGTTGCTTGACGTCGAGAGTTGGCCCATAATGTATCTTTCTCAAAGATCACAGGGCTTAAATATTTTCTACCACAAATACAATTTTGTGTACGTTAAAAGAGGGGTTGCTTTGCTTCAATATCCATCAATCGGCATAAATATACAGCAACTCTATGGAATTTTAGCATGTCATCATAGCTCTTATTATTCCCTAGAAGCCACATAGTATATTGATAATTTGATCAATCCCAAACCTTGAATTAAAGGTAATAGCCTACATAGGATCATTCAATGATATATATACTTAATTGACAAATCTTTAATAAAAAAAAAATTAAAAAAAAAAAAATCTTGATTAGGTACAAAATAATACAGGTATTACAGGTAGAAACAAAAATCAAATATTGAGTGACTACCTGAATGTCCAACGCACAAAGAAATCAAACGTGTGTGTGGTGCGGCTTAATGAGGGGAACCTAATATATATTTACACATATATGCCAGGGTTTTTAAGCATATGAAGGCCCATTTATTCACTTATGCTCCCCTTTTTGGGCTTCCTTGTTTTACAACTAATTACCCCATTTAAATATATTGGACTCAAATTCCACTCTAGCAATTGGCCATGGCCCTCCTCCTTTATATATATATATGAAATAAATTAATAATAAAATTATTATGGAGTGTTACAAACCCAAAACTCAAATCAAAATACTGAACCCGCAGAGGATATACAAACCAATTGTATTGTACCCAAAAAACAAAGCCTAGCAACCAAGTGAAAATCTAACCCACAAAGAACCTCAAAAAAAAAAATAAATAAATAAATAAAAGAGTTGGTCGATTGAAACCTCGAAGTAAAGAACAACATGCCAAACAAAAAGAAAAACATAGGCAAACAATTCGCATGAATAAGCCACACAGAGAGAGAGAGAGAGAGAGAGCCCTAAGCCTAATGCCACTTGTTTGATATATAATTGTTTGATATATATATATATATATATATATATATATACTAGCCTCATTGCATTCTTGTCGTGGCCTCGTGGGTATGAAGAGCCTCTCCTCTTTTCCTTTTTTTTAAAAAAAATAAAAAAAAATTTAGGACAGAACTTCCTTTATCATAATTCAGGATTGATGCATTTTTCAATTACCAAATTCTCTAGGAGTGTGATATGATGTAACACAAAATATAAAAACATTTGAAAATGCATAAATCTCATCACACCTCTAAGTATATTAGTGATCATTATGATGAATAAAAAGTTTTATCATTAATTTACCAAAAAAAAAAAAAAAAAAGAAGAGCCTCAAAACAATATTACATTGCAATAACACGACATAATTGTTTTTATGTTTGACAATACCTTGGGCCACATATTTATGAGAAAAAAAGTGAAGACGCTTCATGACTTTGTAACAACATTGGTTATGCTATATGCATGCAAGTTGATGCTCTCAGCTCTGCTGGTGATTATATGCTAAAGAAGTCCGGGACAACCTATTAATCTGCTCTCTATAAGTAAAGAGAGTATGACTCTTCATGTCCACTTTTCCTTATTCCCAATACTATTAGTATCCCTAATATTTATTTGAAAAAAAAAAAAAAAATTTAAAAGATCTGATCAACTACTAACGTGAACGTGAAAAAAACAAAGGCATAACTTCTACACATATCGTCTTATCTTCTTCAAATTATATTTCTTTTCAACATCCTTCAACCCTTTTGAATCTCCTGCTTTTCACATATTGTTATATTTTTTTTTTCAAAAAAGAAAAATATGACATGTTTTCATTTCAAATTTAATCTCTATCTTCTCTTCTAATTTAAACGGCATGGGTACTAACTACTAACTGGTTTTTATTTTTATTTTTATAAAAGTTTGTGATTTTTATTTTTATTTGAACTTAAACCAGGAAACATGGGGATGTGGATGGAAAAATTAAAGTAAATTACATAACTGAAGAATGGTTTTGGATTTTCTTTTTTTCAAATACCCTTATACTGCGAATGATAGTGCTTTTAGTTTTGCAGTAATAAAATGTTCAATTTATACACAAATAATTAATAAAATGCTCAATTTATACCCAATAAATGAAAAGCTAGAAAGCCTAGACCCACATAATTGTGTAAATATTATTTTATAAATAAGATTATGTTTGTAAATTAGGCTTATATATAATTTCATTTAAGGTTCTATTCATATGTTGTCATCAAACAGGTTAATAATAAAAATAGGGTTAAAATGCAAAACTCTATTTCTATGTTTTACCACAATTCATTTTAGTCTTTTAACTTTATCTTCGTTCATTTTAATCCTTTAAGTTTCATGTTTATTCAATTAAGATATCTCTATCAATTTTTAAATTTTACCGTTAATTGTTCAAGTTTTTAAATATTTTCTTCAATTTTTTTAAATTAAAAATGATTGAAAAATATTTTCCGTAATTTGTTTTTAAAATTTTGACGGAAGTTAATGAAGAGACCTTAATTAAATAAACTTGAAACTTAAAGGACATAAATGAATGAAAGCAAAGTTAGAAGACTAAAATGAATTTTGGTGAAACATAGAGAGTAAATTTTACATTTTAGACTAAAAATAGTTCCTTCCATTGCATCTTCTTATATTACTTGTTTAATAATTCCCATTACATGGTAATCATCATTACATTGTACAAAATGTGCCCATATAGTAATTAGATTGATGCAAATAAAATTAATTAATTTCATACATGTTTTTAACTCTCTTATGTGTTTGAATAGATAGAATGTTTTATCAGCCAGTGAATGATATATATATATATATATATATATATATTTATATATATATATATATATATAAAACAAAATTTTATGGTAAACCTTGGTTAATTACTCCTTTGTGTGAGTGTTTTTTTTTTTTCATTTATTTTGTTATCAATATTTTTTTGGTCTTTTGATTAATAATTCAGTAGCCTGTATAGTCAAGTCAGTCTTTGGTCTTTGGCACTTTGCTAGGGTAAAGTCCACGGGTTATAGGTTCAATTGCAGGAAAAAATTGGCTTTTTTCCCTTTCAAAAAAAAAAATCTAGCATTTTGCGTTCTTTCTCAAACTAATTAGGAAAATGCTCCTCTTTTGAAATTCGATTTTCATAAAATCGAGTTAAGCCCTATAGTGGCGTTTTTAAGGAGTTTATAGTAACGTTTTAAGGACCTATTGTGGCGTTTTGTAACTTGATCTCTATAAAGTCGAGTTATAGGTAAAAAAAAGAAAAAAAATTGCATATAACTCGACTTCATGGAGATCGAGTTACAAAACGCCACTATAGGTCCTTAAAACGTCATTATAGGCTTCTTAAAACGCCACTATAGGGCTCCAGATTTTTATTTTTTATTTTTATAACTCGATTTTGAGAAAATCGAGTTTCTAAAAATGGACATTTTCCTAATTAGTTTCTTAAAATAGGCAAAATGCTAGATTTTTTTTTTTTTTTGAAAAGGGCATTTGCCCATTTTCTCCTTCAATTGCATCATGTGGACTAATCAGAAAAAATTTCCAAGATAATTCCAGGAAATTTTGCTGGTAGATTTCAAAGTTCCGCACTTCAATAGGATTCAAAGGGAGAATATTTCGTGAGAATTACGTAGGTATTTTTTTCAAAGTAAAAAAGATAAAGAAAAAGTGACTTTGTAGTCTTTATCTATATCCATATCTCACTTAATTTTAAAGGTGTCTTGAGTCATGAATATAACAATCAACCATTTACCCTTGCATTCATCAATCAAGTAAACTTTAACAAATATGGTTATTGCGCTGGATTTTGAAGCAAAGGCTCTGCAGGAGAGTGAGTGGTGTGGAGTAGCTATTCCAACCATACCTCAATTCATTGTGAATGGCGTGGAATTAAATGCTGCAATGATGGCAGAAGCGTTACAAAGATATATTGACACCTCCACCCTTTACCCTCTCCCTTGCGCACATATTTAACCTAATATTTGAGTCAATTTCTATTAGCTCATTAATCATCACAATTAAAAAGAATAAAATAGTCTCTCTAATTTTCAATATGGGATTAAACAATTTTACTAACTCTTCATCTTCCATATTCACTCCCACATCTTTTTACATTTATGTTGTAATATTTATTCATTTTAATTGATTAATATTAAAATGCTCCAACATACTAGACTTCGAGGGAGCATCCCACAAGAGATAGGTAATCTTTCGAGACTCATGTATCTCGATTTGGCTTCGAATAAACTTACAGGTAACTTGCCACTTTCACTTGCCAATCTTACTCACTTAGAGAGGATTTTTCCATTTCTAGTAATCTCATCACTGGTATCATCCCCAAAGAACTAGGAAATTAAAAAAATCTCTTTGAATTAGATCTGAGTAATAACACATTTGTTGGACCAATCCCTTCAACTCTTGGCCTTTTAACTAATCTTTCCAATCTGGATTTGTCTTATAATGAAATCAATTGTTCTATAGTGTCAGAAATAGGAATGCTAAAGAAGTTGTTAGTGTCGAAATCGGAACATGACAAGTTCACTGGACCGATACCTTCGTCTCTAGGTAATTTAACCAGTTAGACAAAGTTGTGTGTCAATTCAAACCAAATCAACAGTTCCATTCCACTTGAAATAGGCAACATGAAGAATTTGAAGCTCTTGTCCCTCAAATATAACAAGCGCTCATTGGTTCGATACCTTCATCTCTAGGTCATTTAACCAATTTGATAGAATTGGATCTCGATTCAAACCAGATGAAAAGTTCCATTCCATCAGAAATAGGCAATATGAAGAGTTTAAATTACTTGTACCTCAGTAATAATAGCATCACGGGTAAAATACCATCCACTATATGTTATTTGACTCAATTGAATCATTTGAACCTTGATTGGAATCAAATTAGTGGTTCCATCCCCATTGAAATAGCTAATTGTCATTCTTTGTACACTTTGTTTTTAAGCCATAACTACTTAACTCAAACCATTCCCTCTCAAATTGGTGCCCATTGTTCAATATGTTGGATTGACCTTAGCTACAATAACCTTACAGGAAAAATCCCCCCTTTTCTCAAAAAAAAAAAAAATGTTAACTTGTCATACAATTCTTTGGAGGGTCAAATTCTGGATGTTTTCAAAAATTATAGTTATGATACACATATTCGCAACTAGGATTTATGTGGTGACATCAAAAGTTTCCCTCGTCTTTCATCTTCCCCAAACAAGAATACATCGATTGACTACAAAAGAAAAATTCTTGTTCTATTGAGTTTTTTTTCTTGTGCTTTCAATTCTTGGGTATTTTTTTTCATCTATTAGGAAAATTGAATCTGAGTCAAGGGAAACAAAAAATGGGGACATATCCTTGATATGGAATTATGATGGAAAAATTGCATATGAAGACATCATTAAAGTAATAGAGGACTTTGACATTAGATATTGTATTGGAATAGGAAGTTATGGTAGAATTTACAAAGCATAATTGCCTAGTGGTAAAATGGTTGCCTTAAAGAAATTTCATCACTTAGAGACTGAGGAATGGAGTTTTGACAAGAGTTTCAAAAACGAAATCAAAATGTTAACAGAAATTCGACATAGAAATATTGTTAAACTACATGGCTATTGTTTGCATAAATGTTGTATATGTTTTTGGTCTTTGAGTATATGGAAAGGGGAAGCTTGTTTTGTGTCCTAAGCAATAATGTTGAAGCTATGGAATTGGATTGGATAAAGAGGATGAACGTCATCAACAGTATAGTACATGCCTTGTCTTACATGCATCATGAATGTGTCCCAATAATTTTTCATCGAGATACAACCAGCAACAATATACTATTAAACTTTGAGTTGGAGGCTTCTATCTCTGATTTCAGCACAGATAAACTTCTTGATCCTAGTTCCTCCAATCAAACTTTAATTGTTAGGACTTATGGTAATGTTGCTCCAGGTGAATTATTCTTTTCATATTCTACCTTACACTTTCATTTATTACTTAAAATGGTCAACCATGCAAGGCTTTCTAAATAATCATGCTACTTAGCTTACTTTGTTGTTTATTATATGAACTGAACCATGTGGTGGCAAACAATATCTTTCACAGTTGAACTAAAATTTGCATAAAAAAGCATATAAAAAGACAAGTAAAAAAAAATTAAAGAAAAATGAAAGGCATCACATTTTGTTAATATTATCGTTTTTTAAAAAAAATAAAAAAAATTATATATGTAGAATTGGCCTATACTCTGGAGGTGACTGAAAAATGTGATGTTTATAGTTTTGGAGTGGTGGCACTAGAAATACTGATGGGAAGACATCCAGGAGAACTCTTGACTTCATTATCATTATCACCACCATCATCATCAACTCAAAATCTGATGCTAAATGAAATATCAGACCAATGTCTCCCACCTCCAAATCGACTAGTTGCATGAGATGTTTTCCTTGTTGCTACAATTGCATTTGCATGCTTACACACTAAACCAATGTATAGGCCAACAATGAAATGGGTGTCCCAAGAATTTCTTTCTCACAAGAACCTAATAGTGAATACTTTACATACAATTTCATTATGGCAGTTGAGGAACCAAGAAACCCATACAACTAGAGAGAGTGAAACTCATAGATTTACTTGTGTGAGCTATTCCTTATTGAAGATTCAACAATAATAATACGATGACTAATGAATCAAAAGGGTTAATTAATAAAATATCATTTTTTGAGAAAGTTTCAACCTATGGCATTTGCTTCTGATGATAGTTTTTTATCATCTGACCAAGACACTAATCGGTTTTTGGTGTAGGCAAGGATTGAACCCCAGATCTCTTATTCAACCATCAGAAATTTTACCAATTGAGTTAACTGGAATCCACATTAATAAAATATCACTTTAAACTAAGGAATACATGCACTCCACATCCCAAATTATGAAAATTTCCAATTGGTAATCTTTTTTTTTTTTAATTTTTATTTTATTTTATTTTATTTAATAGAAGAAGTTCAGTACATATTATTAAGAGAGGTTGTTCAAATCAGCCTGTAGCACATAAATAATGTTTGGTAGTACATCTTCCATCCAAACTAACAAGGGTGGGAAAAAATTGCTTTTTTTTTTTTGGCAAATGAATGAGCAATCTTATTACAATGCCTACATACATAAGATAAATTGAAAGCTGAAAAGTGTGAGGTAAGGAAGTGAATATCATTTGCTGCCAGTTCAAGTGCTTGTCTTGTTGCTAAAGTTTCCACCTCAATGACCGTGGGAGGCAAAGGTATCAATTGTGACAAAGAAGCCATGACTAAACCTTCATTATTCCGAATGACAACACCCAGACCTACATTGTTATCTTTATCAAAGATAGCTCCATCGAAATTTATTTTATAAAAAGAAGATTCAGGACCTGTCCATAAGGGTACTTGTCAAGTCGAGTGTACTGGTGCAATTGTAGGGAGGGTTGAAGATTCCAAAAAACCACCAATTTTGGGAAAAGGAAGAGAGCATGAACCACGCCCTCTCGGTTATTACAGATTGCGTTGTGAGAATTGATATTCTACTCATAAATTTTTTTGCAAATTAAATCATACATCCAATTAATGGTTAACAAATTGCATGATGCATGAGACTTAGAAACTAATTTACTAATGTACTCCCTCTAGCGATTTGAAAGACTATTATTACTTTTCCAAGAACTTTATAACTCAAATGACACATCTAAGGGTAGAGCCAAGGGAATCGAGGGGGGCAGCTGCCCCCCCTCCCCCGGGCGGCCTGCCCAAAAAACACCCTTAGTTTCATAGCTAATACTTATTAAAAACCCCAAAAACCTTCTTTTTTTTTTATTTTTTTTATTTTTTTTTTCTTTTGATAGAAATAACAATCTAGATCAAAGATCTTTCTTATCCTATGATGAGGAATTTCATCTAGCCAAAAGCTCAACTCATCACACTTAATGATAATTCAGCCAACTAAAACTCCACTATGTTTCATTAGTCTCGAAACATAGCATAACTCTACCTTCTAAGTGAACAAATAAGTAATCACAAGTCCTCCACTAGCATGCCTTACACATAAGTTTTAATGTTTCCCTATCATACTTTACCAAAAAGGCCCTGATCAATCCCTTCAAAAATGCAGTCTTGCATACCAATGTGGAAAGCAAAGTGCACCGCTTGAAAAGCCACAATCCATCATGAAACTTGATAAACTCCTCTGTACTTAGCTATTATAATATTTGACTTTTTTTTTTCTTTTGTGAAAGTGCATATATCATATACAAATTTTGCCCCCCCCCTAACTCAAATCCTAGTTCTGCTACTCACATATCTAGGATTTAAATTCTCACACCTCTAATTATAGAATTAAAAAAATATAAACAATGAAATCAAAAACCCTAATATAACCTTATAAATTTTCCTCATGAACTAAAATACCCTATCTATTGTCTTCTGTAACTCATCTGATTTCCCTAAAAACTCCCTAACTCTCTTAACCCACAAGACCCATCTTACTGTGCTTGACCCGACCCACGATAGCAAGACCCATCACAAAGAGCACCAGATCCAGCGAAGTCATACTTGGTGAGATTTTGTGACACACTGTCGTTGTTTGTTGTGCAAAGCCTTTCATCATTGTGGTTCGGACGTCGACCCAAAACAAAACAAAAAATAAAAAAGAATGAAATCTTGGATTCTACTTATTGAATTTCTAAGAAATCCAATCATGCGAAGTTCCAAGCTCCTTCAATCAAAATTTAAAATAACTCTTTTAAGTTTTGAGTTGTAAATATAATTAAACAAAAAATAAAATAAAATAATCAATAAAATAACCCCCATTGAAAGCCAGACTCTCAATTCCATGCAAATATTGTGTGGCCGGAGAGTTTAGCACCGAAAGCCAGACTCTCAGTTACATGCAAAACGTAGCTTTATTGGCAATTTGGCACCTTATGAAGTTCCATAGGCATTTTGCAATCTAAGAATAGGAATAAAAGAATTTCATGGGATGTGAACTTGTGATGCCTAATATGGTTTAGTCAGGAATATGAATGGATGATTTCACTGCGTTTAAATTAAGTTGAATTAAATGGTTGAAGAATTTGTCAAAATGCATCAAAGTTTTTGTATTTAATTATCAAGTATCATCCATATTGTGAGTTTTTAGACCCCTTAAAACACAACTGAATTAACCAAGTAAATTAGCCAAGTGATTACTTAGTCCAAGTTTTAGATCTAGGTTAACATAATCATATAATCATATCATGCAAAACAGCGGAAATATAAATAACACAATGATATGATGATCCAAGAAAACCAAACCGATAAAAAACCTGGGGAGGATTTAACCTAGCTATTCTCAAGGTAAAAAGCAAATCCACTAGAAAGAATCGAAGTTTTATAATAGCGACTTAGACTACTAACATCCTATTGCTACCTACCAGTAGAAACTTACTGACATGACCACATGCAAGCTTCGAGACCATGGACTCCTTCTTTCTTTGGCCTTTGCAAAACACAAACACCCACGTTTGTGACTTTGAGATCCCACTCAAAGGTTTAGTAACACAAACTCTCCTGTTTGTGACTCCAAGACCACCCTTGAAGGTTTAGATCATCAGCACCTTTGATAACTAGAGAAGGTAGCAACTTCTACAATACCGGATCTTGAGATTCTTTAAGTAATAATACCAGTAGAAGATATGTGAGAACTTTTTAGGAACAAAACCCTAAATACAAAAGAGGCACTCTCTTCTCTCTCTAAAAAGCCTTATAAAAACGTGCTTAAGGTTTCCTTTATATACTAGGAGAAGTAGATCTGAAACCCTAATCCTTAATAGGCTTGAACTGCTGTTTGGGCTTAATTAAAATTCTGCAGATATGACTTTTGATCGATTGAGCCTGTCTTTCGATCGATCGAACTAGACAGATTATGAAATCTTCTTCCTGCATCTTTTATGTTCTTGAATCTTAACTTGAATCACCTTGAGCATTGTCTAATAATAGCTATAGACTCTAAGATCTATATCTAAACAAGTTTGTGTTCACAATTTGCCAATTGTTCTAAACTTTTAGAACCTAACAATCTCCCCCTTTGGCAATTCATGACAAAACTTTCATACGAAATGAAATGCTCAAATACAAGAACAACCCAATACAATAAAATGCCCAATTACATCACAAATCCCAATCTAAGACTTTCTAACCAAGAAGTTGCCAATAAGAGGTAGAAGGTCTTGATCAAAATGTACCTATCTTTCCTGAAATACTCAACAAACATATCACTGCATGTGTGGAAAGAAAGACATATAAACAATAATATGAAACATAATATAAAAAACAAAAGTAAATTCTAACTCTCCCCCTAAGTCAGATACATCAAAAAGTTTTTATATTCTCCCCCTTTGAAAAACAATTTTATCTCCCCCAAAACAAATAGGATTCCCACATATTCCCACATTTTATCTAAATCTCCCCATTTTTGTCACGTATTGACAAAGACAACTCATACAAAGAGTAAACAGAAAACATACACAACAAAGATCAAGAGAAAATAGAGAATTAAGGGAACACAAAACAATTCAACTCTATAGAAAATAGAGACAACTCCCCCTATGAAGAGCAAAGGTTAAAAACAAACTTCTCCCCCTATAAAAATAGAAAAAACACAACAAGTTTTGGGAAAATTTAGGAGGTGGGGAAAATAAAGACACACAAACCAAACTTAAAAACTAAGTTGAGGATACACATGAAGAAAAATATTCTCTCTTTCAATAAATGCAAACTTGATACTTTGTTACCCATAAACAGTTGCATGAGTAGAGAAAATATTTGCACATTGATTATCCATCATATCTCTTAAGAAAAAAAAATTTCTGCAATTCACAAATAAAAATAGTATATACTAAAACGTACATAACTCAAAAATTAATCAATCAATTTTTAAATCAAGTGGAGTACCCAATTTAGCAAAGTGTATGCATGTTATGTGTGAAACAATGAAAGATATGACTGTAAAACTGCAAGATGGACACCAAAAAAAAAAATATATATATCAATGCAATTCATGTGAATCCTAAACATAAATGATGAATGAAAAAAAAAATTGGTCAAATACAAAAAAAAAAAAAAAAAAAAAAAAAACTGAAAATTTTCAGTTTCGATCGATTGAGCATTAATCGAATACCAATTGAGTCAGGTAGATGCAAACCAAAAATTTTATTGCAATTTCGATTGGTCGAGAGACAGATTTGATCGATCGAAAATCTAGAAAAATCTAATTTTTGAAAAACAGAGAAATTTAATGTAGAAACTCCACAAAGCACAATATTTCATGAATGAAATGCATGAGTATGAGATTAAAAGTTTTTCAAAAACACTTGAATTCAACCCAGATCTTCCAAAAACAAGTTTTTCAACCAATTTGTCTCCAAAACTCAAACATTAAAAACATTTTGTATCAAAATCTAGGAACATGTAATCTTGGATGGCCACAACAAGATCACACATAATATAATGTACCAAGTTTAGCAAAGACTAACTTGTGCAGTGTGTCCAACTAGCAGAAGCTTGAAAAACATGTGAGGTGATATGTAAATAGAAATCAATCATAATTTCTACAAAATTCATCACATAGAATTTGAAAGAGACTATCACCTAAAGAGTTACATCATATAACTCCCACATCTCCTAGAAAACAAGCTTGCAATCATGTAAGTTTCTTGATTTGCCTAATAATATACACACCAATTTTATTTGAGCAGAAACTTATTAAAAAGCCAGAATAATGTACACACAAATTTTATTTGATTGATTTAACATTAAGTCCAATAATGTACACACCAATTTTAACATTTAAACCGAGGCTACACCTTAGGTTCTTTTTATGCATGTGCTACACTTTCTTGAGCACAAAATCTTACAATATGCACTAAGGTGTTCATGATTGGCTAGTAAATAGTGGTGAGATGGTTATTTATGCTTTTCTCAAAAGGTTCAAGTCCGATAGTCAAAGACATGTGACTTTAAGATCAAGACAAAGTGATCAAAAACTATAAACATCTCCCACACAACATGCACTACAAAGCTCAAACTAGTAAAGTGCAATAAAATAAGTTCATCCAACCTAAACAAGGTACATAAACTTATTATGTAAAGATAATATGGCCAATCCTTGATTATAAATCCAAGATGTGAAACACAAAACACAAAAATATTTTTGGTTTAAAAAAAATTCATGACCAAGAACAAAAAGCACACATTATGCTAAATGAACAATACAAATGCAATGCATGACAGTGCTTAACTAAGCTATAGAGGGTACACAAACAAGAAATATCAATTTCTTAATTAACCCATAAGTACATGTACAAACTAGTACATACTCACACAAAATCAAAAATAGCTTAGCACTTATATAACAGATACTATCCAAGCTTCTCCACAATGTCAAGCATGTTCTAAATCAAGAGAGAGATATCATAATTCATGTAATCCTCAAGAAAAATAAAACAAGACTCAAAATAAAATATTTTTGTCTTTTTGAAAACTTTTCAATATTTTTCGATTTTTTTTTTAAATAAAAAACCAAAAAAACAGAAACAAGACATGTCCACAAATAATTGAAAGAATTAAATTAGGGACAAGTCAGCAACACTCACCTTAGAGAATCTTTTCTCACCCATCTAGCACAAGTCTTTGGCTTTGTAGGTGAAAATCCATGTGAAGCAGAGTGTATTTGAGGGAATACTCAAATCTTCTAAGAAAGATTGAAATCCTGCAAATTCCTTTCACAAGCCAACAAGCTCAAATTTTTCAAAAGAATATGAAACAATTTATATGGACTTATGGCAGGAGAAATATCATCACAAATCCTAGACTGAAATATAGAATATTTAAATTTCAGTTTATGACAATTAGGACGAATGTGACCAGAGACACCACAAAAGTGACAAATAGGAACAAATTTAGGAACATCAGTATTCCTAACAACAAATCCAATCTCAGATTTTGGTTTTTGCCTCAACACAGAACAATTTGGTCTAATATGACCAACAACACCACAAAGGTGACAAGTAGGCACAAAAACAGATCTATTATGCTCTCTAACAGTTGGTTTAGACTTAGGTTTAGAAACTTCAGCATCTACTTCAGAACTTTTACCTTTGTCTAACCTAGCAAAATAAGCCTTTTCTTTATTATTCCTCTTGAAAGGAGGGACATAAACTTTCTCAATTTTAGGTTTAAGAGAAACAGAAACACTTTTGTTATCAACAGCAGGCTTGGTACTAGTCAAATTTTCAATTTTAGCTTTAGATTCAACTCACTCTTGTTCCAAGTTTTTCATCTTCTCATCTTGAGAGGAAATTTGATTTCTCAAAAATTCATTCTTTTTATTAGATTCATCTAATCTAACAACCAATTCCTCTTTTTCAAGATTAGTCAATTTTAACTCTTCCTTGAATTTCTTAGCAATTTTCATAGATTTCAATAATTCCTTACGAAGAGTTTCACAAGCATCAATAAAATCAATAGAAGCATGAGCAGAAACATGATTAGAAAGACACTTCAAATTATCCATGACAACAGAGGTTAAGGATCAGCTCTTAGATCAAAAGATCTAAAACAAAAGAGCTACCTGCTCTGATACCACTTGTGAGTTTTTAGACCCCTTAAAACACAACTGAATTAACCTAGTAAATTAGCCAAGAGATTACTTAGTCCAAGTTACAGATCTAGGTTAACACAATCATATAATCATATCATGCAAAGTAGAGGAAATATAAATAACACAATGATACGATGACCCAGGAAAACCAAACCGGTAATAAACCTGGGGAGGATTTAACCTAGCTATCCTCAAGGTAAAAAGCAAATCCACTAGAAAGAATCGAAATTTTACAGAAGCAACTTAGACCACTAACATCCTATTGCTACCCACTAGTAGAAATTAACTGACACGACCACGTGCAAGTTCCGAGACCACGGACTCCTTTCTTTGGCCTTTGCAAAACACAAACACCCACATTTGTGACTTTGAGATCCCACTCAAAGGTTTGGCAACATAAACTCTCCTGTTTGTGACTCCAAGACCACCCCTGAAGGTTTAGATCATCAGCACCTTTGATGACTAGAGAAGGCAGCAACTTCTACAATACTAGATCTTGAGATTCTTCAAGTAATAACACCGTTAGAAGATATGAGAGAACTTTTTAGGAACAAAACCATAAATACAAAAGAGGCACTCTCTTCAATCTCTAAAAAGCCTTATAAAAACGTGCTTAGGGTTTCCTTTATATACTAGGAGAAGTAGATCTGAAACCCTAATCCTTAATAGGCTTGAACTGCTATTTGGGCTTAATTAAAATTCTGCAGATACGACTTTTGATCGATCGAGTCTGTCTTTCGATCGATCGAACCTGTCTTTCGATCGATCAAACCAGACAGATTATGAAATCTTCTTCCTGCATCTTGTATGTTCTTGAATCTTGACTTGAATCACCTTGAGCATTGTCTAATAATACCTATAGTCTCTAAGATCTATATCTCGACAAGTTTGTGTTCACGATTTACCAATTATTCTAAACTTTTAGAACCTAACACATATAAATGGATTTGGACTTAAAATGTGTCTTTTGCTCTTCATGGATGGACAAGATTATAATAAACTCTGATCACTTTGGGATACTCAGCCTCTATGACATTGCTGAAATGGTTAAACAATACCTAAGTGAATTCTTTTCTTGAATGAACATATAACTATTTAAGCAATCAAGAAACTTTATTACAAAGTCCTTGTAAAAATAAGATCAAGGGTGGTGGTAATGAGTTCAATACTTACATAGGTTGCCTCTGTGACTCACTACAAAACACGCAGGTCTTAGGTCGTGTTTTTTTAAGCCACATTTGCAAAAACATGGCTATAAACGGGCTAAAGCCGCGTTTTTAAAAATGCAGCTTAAAGAAAACAACAAAAGCCACGTTTAAAACATGTGGCCATAGAACACGTCTAAAACTGTGTTTTCTTGAGCTATAGCTACATTTTTTAGGGTGGAGCTATTGCCGCGTTTAAAACATGCGGCTATAGGACTTGCATATTTCATTTATTTATTTATTTTTAATCTTAACTATGGCCGCGTTCAAAAAATGTGGCTCTAGCTTGCCTAAAGCCGCATTTTATAGACGCGGCTATAAATTTAGTTTGTGGCTGTGTGTATAAAATGCGGCTTTAGTTTAGGAAGTGGCCGCGTTTATTAAACACCACTTCAGATTTGCCTATAGCAGTAGGTTAAAAACGTGGCTTTAGGCTTTGTATAAATACTATACTAAAAATTTTCAACCCTCTCCAATCACACATCAGCCTCCATCTCTCAAGCCCTAGCCTCACCCTCCATCTCCAATCTCAAGCCTTCACCCTCCATCTGTCACTCTCAAGCCCTCACCCTCCATCTTCGATCTGAAGCGTTCACTCTCCATCTCTCTGATCTAAAGCCCTCACTCTCCATCTCTTCGATTTGAAGCCCTTACCCTCCATTTATCTGATCTGAAGCCCTCAGGTAAATTTTTAAACCCACATTTTCAGATCACTTCCTAACTTCCTCCATTTTTTTTTTCTCGTAGGCTCTCTCAAACATTTTGTTCGAGGATCTCAATCGGCGATTCAAGTTGCTCATCTTCTTTGATCGAAATCAGGTATGGAAGTGTGGGTATTGCTTCTGATTGTTTAACTTCACATTTTTTATTCTAAGGTTTTGATTGGTTTTGACGTTGGTATGACTTTGATTATAGGGCATTGCTTTTGATTGTTGAAGTGGGGGAGATGGCGTAGCCAGGTTGACTGACTTTGGAAAGGAAATAAGGTAATATCTGAATGCTGCCGAGTTTCAATATGATTTCTGATGATACGTAATATTGACACCTCTTTTTTCCCCTCTCCACCTTCGTGTTTAACTTTTATTCTTTATGCTACGATTTCTAGGGTTTTGATTCTCAACCCTACTTCTCTAATCCGAGTGAATTTCAAGCTGAATAGCACGAATACATCCAAGGTCTGTAAGTATTTCCTTTTTTTTTCACTGATTTAATTGTATCATTTTTTTTTCTCCTATTGTTTTTTGGATCTCGCTTTGTTTCGATTTAGGGTTAAGCCTTTGTAATTTCCTTTTATGCTTTTTTTTTTTTTTTGAAAAAAGGGTTGGGAATTTTGTGTGTTTGATTTTCTGATTTTGGGTTATAGTTTTTATAGAAAATTGAATCAGGGTTAGGGTTTATTGTTTTGAAAAAAATTAAAAAAATTGTTTGGAGTTAGATTTTGAGATTTATATATATGCAAAAAAGAAAAAAAAAATATGGCGGCTGGGAGGCATGGGGATTATCGTGAGAATGAGTTCAGGGACCGTGAGTCCAACTTTGATTTGTCAAACATGAAATATATAATAGGATTAAGACCACGGATAAATCCAGTGAGAACTATTTTTGCACTAAACAACCATATGTTGTTGAATCGTATATCACATATCTAACAGATTGGTTTTAAATAGTTTAAGTGACATTCATAACATCTCTAAGCCAGTTGCGTGAAAGTAGTAGTCTTTCTTAGTTGTATTAAGATCTCAATGATCAAAAAACCTCACCTACAGCATATTAGACTCCATTTTGCTGATTTTCTTTTTTCTCCATTGAAAGTACCGAACTTTTGTTAATTCTGTTTTTTGTTTTGAGAAGACCTACTTTGACCAATGTTAAATAAAGGGATAATAGCAACTGTATCTGCTAAATGAAAAGAATTTGTATCTGCTAAATGAAAAGAATTTTCCAACAGTGAGACAGACAGAGAGAGTAGAACCTACTTTGAGCAAACCCTTCAGCTGCAGCCTTCAACTTCTCAAGATTAATGTGGACATGCCTATAGGTGGCTCTATAACAATGTCTTGAAGGGGTGTTGTAAGGACTGAATTTGGATTGGACCCAATATAGGATTGGGTTTTAGTCCAAAAAGCCCAAAAAATAAATTTGTAGAGCGTAGATGAAAGAACTAGATCTACTCCAGAAGAAAAACAATAAAATTTGCTAATTTAAGGCTATTAAACACAAGTAAGACAAGAAAGGCTGTCCTCGGAATGACCTGAGGAGCTTATATTATAATGCCTTGTTTATGAACAATGTTATAAGAGTTCACAGTATTATTACAAAAATTTCTTGATTTTTTCTGATCCCTCCCTTTAGGCCATCTTCTCATGCTATATACTACAATCTTGGTATCATCCCTACCATACACGTGTAGGTTAGATTCTGGGAACTCCTTCTTGTCCCATTCAACACCTCCTAGAACCATCAACTAGTAGCTGTAAGGCTGCTTGACCATTGTTCAGGTATCACCTCCACATTAATGCGGCTAGAGAGTTAGTTGGGAGGCATTTAATGTGGAGGTAGCAGCTTTTTGAAGATATTTGTTGCCCTCCCCTTTTCTTACCCCTTGTCCAACGTCCAACTTTTAGTTGTGATGTAACTTTGAAGAAAGTCCATGATGATATGGCACTCTTACTAACCTCGGACCCTTGTTTCCGAGATGGCTTTTCTCCTCAGACATTCGTTGGACTTATCTTATACTATCTTTACTTTTCTCTTTATACCGTTCCCCTTATAAGCTCATCTGGCCATCCTCGGATTAGCTAATGTCCTCGGATTGGGCCATAGGCCCAATTAGTACAACCTTAATAGTACCTCATGATTAACTGAACCCCACAATAGCCCCTCAAAATCTTGCTTTTCGACTCCTCGGGAGGAAATGATGATTTTGACGTCCTTAGCCCATCTTGTTTGTGGTCCTATTCTATATTCCTGATCTCCTATATGTCTTTTTACCTACTCAAGGCACGCTCCTGACGCTTTGGCATCCAGAGCATGCCATCATTAAATTTTGGCGGTGCCCTTGTCCCCCACATTCAACAATAGGATGTAAATCAAACGGTGAAGGATTTTTCTTGTTTTACGAGCGGGAACTTTCCCACTTGTAACTTCTATGCCACTATAAATAGCTTTTCAAATCAATTCTTTTTCTTACTTTCAACAATCACACAGTCCTAGAGCTTATACACTGAACTTGTCTCTCTCTCTCTTTCATCTCCCTGTGCGTCTACAAATACTAGAAATTTGTCTGAGGACCCTTTTTTTAAACCTGTAAGTCTTCTTAAACCCTTTTAGTTTTCATTTTAAACTTGTTAATTTTTCTTCAAAACCTCTTAGAAGAATGGGTAAGTTCAAATGTTTGGTTGAGTCCGAGAAGGGTATGGAAAGTTTTAGGGCTAAGTATAGGATCCCACCAATAGTAGGCATGAAGTATGCTGCCCAGGGGGAGTGGGTAGGTGCTAGGAAAACAAGAGAGGTGGTCATTCCCATGATTGCCTTCATAGAGGGAGGGATGACCATTCCCATGGGTACTATTACTAGGAATTACCTCAGGTTTTTTAGACTATCTCCCACTCAGTGCACCCCAAATATGTTTAGGGTCTCGGGGAGTATAGAAGCTTTAAACGAGAGAATGAACCTAAATTTGACCCACCACGATGTGAATTGGGCATACAGCCTGCACCATCTAAAGGGACAGGGATATTACCTTAAGTCGAGGCATCCCGAAGTGAGGTTAATCCAGTGTCTCCCCACTTCAAACAAAAATTTAAAGGAGGATTTCCTAATCTTTTCTAGGGAATGGCACGATGACTTATCCTGTCTGACTAAGGAGGGAGAACCAGGTAGGGGTATAGTCGTAGATTTATGAGTCTTGGTTTGCATTTCTCTTTTGTTTCCCAACATCCTTGTCTTTGACGAAACTTTATTCTAATTCAATGATTTTGCAGATAAGCGTTCTACTAAACCCAAGCTCAGTTTAGTCAACAAAGAGGGTTTAGATAGGATTCTGCAGGCCGAGGTGTATGTAAACGAAGTCAACTGTCAATTGCGAGCGGCACACTTGATTCTCGGGTATACACCTCTTTCTCTTGCCTTCCAAGCCCCAAAGTGCGTGATAAAAGCCAATGATCCTCGGCTCCACCGTATCAGTGTTGCCTACCAAGGGTTTGTTATTCCAGAGGGTATTCCACTTCCTGAAGGCACTCCCCGTACTCAACCACTTTTTGTTGCCACCCCTTCAGTAGGAGCATCATCCTCCCAACTCATTCTTGAAGAAGAAGAAGAAGAAGAAGAAAAAGAAGAGGAGGAAAAAGAAAATTCAGGGGGGGTCGTTGACGTGTCAGACTCCTCTGACGAATTTGAAGCGTTTAACTAGCCCTTATCGCCCGAGAGCACATCAGACGAAATGGGTATCTAGAGGAAGTCCTAAAGGAGTTTGATGGAGTTAATAGAAGATCAACCTGGGAGAGGCGCATTGGGGAAATCCACCCAGCCCAAACTTCCTCCTCCTCCTCCCAAATCTACGTTCCCTCCTCTTCAGCCATCTTTGCCTTCCAGGCCTAAACTTGCTGATCTGAAGAGGAAAAGGGAGTAAAAAGGTAAAGATGTAGTGGAGACCGGGAGACCTTGTCCTACTCATGAAGACGAGGCTCAACGAGCTGCGAAGCAGTAAAAAGTTAGCCACCGTCACAACGAGGCGGGGAGAGGACAGATAACCAACCTTCAGAGTCTCAGACCTGGCTCCCAGCACCAATGCTCGACGGTGAGCCCTTGAGGGATGATGCATCACTCAGGGACTTCAACGGGGGCATTGAGTGCCATGTCACCTCGGCCTTGGAGGAGGCTTTGTTACTTCCAAAAGATATGACCGAGCTGTGGAATATCAGGAAGAACGAGGTCTTCCTCAACTGTAAGAGATATTTGGGCATGGTATGATGCTAACTTTTTTTTTACTTATAATTATTACATATATATATATATATATATATTATTTGTTATGTTACTAACTCTTTTCTTTTAGGCTGTCTAAGCCACTTTCAGGCTTGAGGAGATAACCAATTCATGCTACCAGCAACTAGAAGATGAAAGAAAAAGGTGGGTAACAGCTGTGCAAACACTCAACATTATTGATCAAAGCAATGTTGAATTGAAGAAAAAATTGGTTGATGAGGAGCGTGCCCGTAAGAGTACTGACTCGGTCCTGGAGAGCGCGCAAAGGCAAGCCGAGGATCAGAGGAAACGCCTACGCGAGGCCATTGATCAGTTGGCCACTTCCAGGGAGCAGATGGCAGCTCTTAAGAAATAACTGGAAGAAGCCCAAAGGCTCAAAGATTAGGCCGAAAAAGCAAAGGCCGAGGTGGAAAAAGCAAGAGTAGAAGCCAAGAAGGCGAGGGAAGAGGTTGAACAGCATGGCTACGACATCGGCATAGCCGAGACTGAGGATACCCTCAAACTTGGGAGGAAGCTCTCAACTAAGCTGGGGTTTAGGCTTCTTTTGAGCTGAGAAGGCCAGAAAATGTTTATTTCCCCCCATCCATATGAGCTTTGAACCTTCCTTCCAACCAAGAGGAGGCAGCCTCTATAGTTGCTGACACTGCCGAGGAAGCCCAAACTCAGGATCCTTTTCCTCCCAGTCAGCAAGAGCAGTCCAAAGAGCTTGAAGCTACTAAAGATACCTCTTCGGACAAGGCTGTAGAGGTTCCTCAAGATGGGGAAGCTTCTTAAAGTTTCGAGCAAGCGTTAGCTTCAACCACCATGCCTGCTAGAGAAGTCCCTAAGGAGAAAGAGAAAGTTGTTCCTCCTGAGGCAGCTGACAAAGCCCCCAAGAGCAAGCTCCAAATAAAGTTAAAACCATAACTCTTTATTTTTACATAGGGTAGTCGTAGTTAATGTAATGAAATTCTCATTTTTCTTTTGGGGACAAGTTTTAATGAGATGTAGATTTCACCTTTCTAAATTTACATGGGTTATTATTATTTCATCTTTTATTTATGCAATTTTCACTTTGTCTGTTCTATGTTCATACATAACCATATGCCATAGAAGAATGAAGTTTGCTGATATGAGGGAAAACATAGTTTTATATATTTTAACTGAGAATCCGAGTAAATCATGACTGCTAAATCCACAGCACTATTAAGACATTCTCTTAATTTATCAATTCTAATAAGTTTCCAACTCTGAGAAAATATCAAAACGTTTACATAACAGGCAAATCCAGGATACCTCAAAATGCTTTAAGTGATGCTCATGGATTTTACTTTGGCTTACAAATTTGATCATAACCTAGTGCAAGGGGTATTAATTTCCACTTAGTTTGTGATCCGAGGAACCTGACATAACTTAGTTTCTGTTTAATACTTCAATAGATCTCATAGGGTATTAATTTCCACTAAGTATGTGGTTCGAGGAACATGACATAACTTAATTTTTGTTTAATACTTCAGTAGATGTCATAGGGTATTAATTTTGACTAAGTTTGTAGTTCGAGGAACTTAACATAACTTAGTTTCTGTTTAATACTTCAATAGATGTCATAGGGTATTAATTTCCACTAAGTTTGTGGTTTGAGGAACCTGACATAACTTAGTTTAATAGATGTTATAGGGAATTAATTTCCACTAAGTTTGTGCTCCGAGGAACCTGACATAACTTAGTTTCTGTTTAATACTTCAATAGATGTCATAGGGTATTAATTTCCACTAAGTTTGTGGTCCGAGGAGGCTGACATAACTTAGTTTTTGTTTAATACTTCAATAGATGTCATAGGATATTAATTTCCACTAAGTTTGTAGTCCGAGGAACTTGACATAACTTAGTTTTTGTTTAATACTTTAATAGATGTCATAGGGTATTAATTTCCACTAAGTTTGTGGTCCGAGGAACCTGACATAACTTAGTTTCTGTTTAACACTTCAATAGATAAGGAAACACATGATATATGATCAGAATAAATTAAAGGGAAACTAAATAGGACTATTTTTATTAATAATAATACCTCTTTAGATTGTTTACATTCCAAGGGTGGAGTACAGTTTTTTTTTTTTATCTAGATCCTCTAAATAGTATGCACCTATTCCTGCCACTGAAGTGATCCGATATGGTCCTTCCCAATTAGGCCCCAATTTTCCCCAGGCTGGATTCTTGGTGGTTCCCAAAACTTTCCTTAGTACCAAATCTCCTACGGCCAACTACCTCAGCATTACATTGGTATCGTAACCTTGCTTGAGCTTATGCTGGTAGTAAGCCAGTTGGACCATTGTACTCTCCCTTCGCTTTTCGATCAAGTCCTAACTTTTTTCCAACAACCCATCATTACCGTCCGGGGTAAATGCATTAGTTCTTAACGTCGGGAAACCTGTTTCCAGAGGGATTATAGCCTCGACTCCATATGTCATTGAGGAAGGGGTCTCTCCTGTTAACCATCGAGGCTTTGTTTGATACATCCAAAGGACATGTGGTAATTCCTCCACCCATTTTCCCTTTGCCTCGTCCAACCTCTTTTTAAGTCCATTCACTATAACCTTGTTGACAGCTTCAGCTTGCCCATTTCCTTGAGGATAGGCTGAAGTGGAATATCTATTCTTTATCCCCAGATCAAAACAGTATTGCCTGAAGGCTTTGCTATCAAACTGAAGGCCATTATCCGAGATGAGGGTATGGGGAACCCCTAATCGAGTAACGATATTCTTATAGATAAATCTTTTGACATCTACATCTCTGATATTAGTTAAAGGTTCAACTTCGACCCACTTGGTAAAATAATCTGTGCCGATCAGCAGATACTTTTTGTTTCCTAGTGCTTTAGGGAAAGGACCTATAATATCCAAACCCCATTGAGCAAAAGGCCAAGGGCTGGAAAGAGGATTAAGAACTCCTCCAAGATGGTGAATGTTTGGAGCGAATGTTTGAAGCGAATCTTTGACACTGGTCACATTTTCTAACATATTCTTATGCTTCTTTCTGCATGCCTGGCCACTAGTATTCTTGAGTAATGGCTCGGTGAGATAGGGATCTTCCCCCCGTGTGACTTTCGCATATTCCTTCATGTAGTTCCTCTAGGAGCGACTTTAATGTCTCGGGATGTACACAAAGCAAATATGACCCAGAAAAAGAACGTTTATACAACTTTTTGTCCTTGGACAACCAAAACCGAGGAGCTTTCCTTCGTGTTTTCTCAGCTTCTGCTTTCTCCTCAGGCAATATATCCCTTTCAAGGAATAGTAGTATAGGGTCCATCCAGCTCGACCCTAAATTGATTTGATGGATCTGGAGCAAATCTTTCTTTGTTGGGGTAGGGATGCATAAATCCTCAACAATTATCACTCGGGGAAAATTCTGTGCCGAGGAAGTAGCAAGGGTAGCCAAGGAATCTGCATGGATATTTCCACTTCTGGGGATATGTGATAAGCCAAAGAATTCAAATTTTGTTTGTATACGCCTAACTTGACCCAAATATTCTTGCATTCTTGTATCTCGGGCTTCCAGTTCCCCTTTTACCTGGCCTACGATCAGTCTTGAATCTGAGAACATTTCCACTCCCCTTCCACCCATTTTCTGGACCACCGTCATTCCCATCAGCAAAGCTTCATATTCCGCTTCGTTGTTTGTAGCCGAGCATCCCAACCTCTTCAATGGTGATCTTTTCAGGGGATACCAGAACTAGCCCCACTCTTGCTCCCCGTTGGTTTACTGCTCTATCCACATATACTTTCCAGGATGAGGAGTCTTGTGTGGAGATTAGGCCAACCAATTTTTCATCCAGGCCATGTTGCTTCACCTCTACTTCTTCTGGAAGTTCTACAAACTCGACTACTAGATTAGCAAGGACTTGGCCTTTCACAGAGGTACGAGGCATATATTTGATATCGAAAGCCCCTAGAATCGTGCCCCATTTAGCAATCCTCCCAGTATAATCCGCGCTCCAAAGTATGGATTTGAGCAGTAATTGAGTTAGAACAACCACGGTGTGTGCCTAGAAATAATGGGGGTTTTTTGTGTAGCATGCACTATTGCCAAGATGGCCTTTTCCAGTGATAAATACCGCACCTCGGCTTCATGAAGTGACTTACTTACGTAATAGACTGGTCTTTGGATGCCGCTGTCTACTCGTATCAAAACAAAACTTATCGCATGAGAGGCTATCGCCAGGTAGGCAAACAGAACCTTGTCCACCTCAGGACTGGACATGATGGGCGGTCGAGATAGGTACTCTTTCAGCTGCTGAAATGCTACAGCACACTCCTCGGTCCATATAAATCCTTTCCATTTATGCAGAAAAAGGAAAAAGGGTTTGCATCTATCAGCTAACCTGGAGATAAATCGATTCAAAGCAGCAGTCATCCCTGTCAGTTTCTGGACCTCTTTGGGGTTCCGAGGTGCTTGCAAGCCATTAATGGCCTTAATCTGATCTGGGTTCACCTCAATTCCCCTGTGAGTCACCATGTAGCCTAAGAACTTTCCAAAGCCTACACCAAATGAACACTTTGAAGCATTCAAACGTAACTTGTGCTTTCTTAAAATTTCAAAAATGTGCGCAAGATCTCCCGCATGCTCAAACACCACTTTGCTCTTTACAATCATATCATCGATATAGACTTCAATGTTCCTGCCCAATTGTGGTTCGGACATTTTAGTCATCATCCGTTCATAAGTAGACCCTGCATTTTTCAAACCAAAGGGTATCACTTTGTAGTGATAGTTTCCAATGGGAGTGACAAAAGCTGTCTTTTATTGATCGTCCAATGCTAACAGTATTTGGTGATATCCTTGGAAGACATCTAAAAAACTCATTCGAGGATGACCTACCGTTGCATCCACCAACTGGTCTATTCAAGGCATAGGGAAAGGGTCCTTGGGACAGGCCTTATTGAGGTCCGTGAAGTCCACGCACACACGCCATTTCCCATTCTTCTTTTTCACCACCACCGTGTTGGCTAACCATTAAGGATAAAAAACTTCCTTAATAGCTCCTGCCGATTTGAGCTTGGTTACTTCATTTCTGACAGCCTCGGTGTGCTCTTTTGACGGATGCCGAGGTGGTTGTCTCTTCGGGGTAATGGAAGGGTTAATATTTAGATGATGACAGATGAAACTTAGGTCTATACTCGGGGCTTCATACGCGCTCCACGCAAACACATCAACATTTTCTCTGAGGAATTTAACCAACTGCTCCCTCTCCTGTAAAGGCAGTTTAGCTCCAACCTGAAAGAACTTCTCCGGATCATCGCCAACGATTACCCTCTCTAGATCTTCACATTTCGCCTCGTCGACTGGTCCATTGAAGGGCAATGGCAGGGTTTCTGATTGCTATAAATCATTATCAGCGGTGGCCGAGGTCTCCGCCTCAGGTCGATGTTGGATAGCTGCTACCAGGCATTGTCTGGCTGCAATCTAATTTCCTACTATCTCCAAAACTTTGTCTCCAGATGGGTACTTCATCTTCTGGTGAAGAGTAGAGGAGACAGCCCCCAGGGTATGAAGCCAGGGTCTGCCCATAATGGCCGTGTAGGGAGAGAAAATATTTATGACGATGAAGTCTACTTCCACCACATCCGTGCCGGTCTGTACAGGTAATCTGATCTAACCTTTTGGGACGACCATTTTACCCTCAAAACTCACTAGAGGAGAATTGTAGGCTGTTAAGTTTTCAGGTTTCAAATTTAGCCCCTTATACAATTAGGGTACATTCTATCAGCAGCGCTGCCTTGGTCAATCATCACCCTTTTCACATAGTACCCATCAATTCTCAGCGTAACCACTAGAGCATCATCATGGGGCTATATGGTTCCAACTTTGTCCTCATCTGAAAAACCTAACACTAACGGGATGCCCATCTTGGCTCTCTTAGGCATTTAACTAGACTCCTCGACTGGATAACGGGATACCGACATCACCCTAGAAGGACAAGATCCAGTCCTCCTCGAGGTAGCAAAAATAACGTTTATTGTGCCAAAGGGGAGTCTTGAAGAAGCATCTCCCCGAAGCTCCGAGCTCTTTTGGCTTCCCCGACCATTGGAATGGTACAAGAGTTGTTTCAACTTCCTTTCTCGGACTAACTGGTCTAGATGGTCCCACAAGTTTCTACAATCCTCAGTAGTGTGTCCATGATCCTGATGATAGTGGCAATAAAGGTTCTCGTTGCGTCTCATAGGATCTTCTGCCATATTGTTTGGCCATTTGAAGAACGGCTCATTCTTAATCTTCTCCAGTACCTGTTACACTAGCTCTTGAAACACAGCGTTAACCACCTGGGTGTTGGCAAACTCTGGCTGCCCAACAAAGTCTTTCTGAGGTCAGCTACTATTGTACCGGTCCGACCTGAAATCTCTTCTCTCCTGAGGGATCACCTTAGCCTTTCCTTTCCCCTGCAGTTGGTCTTCTTCTACTCTTCTGTACTTGTCAATCCGATCCATTAGTTGGCGTACACTGGTAATAGGTTTACCAGTTAGAGATTTCCTCAAATCATGCTCGGTTGGAAGACCAGCCTTAAAAGTGCTAATGACCACATCATCATAGTCTCCTTCTATTTCATTAAACATCTCCCAGTATCTATCTAAATAAGCCTTTAGAGTCTCACCCTCCCGTATGGACATAGATAATAAGGATCCCAAAGGCTGAGGAACCCTGCTACAAGTAATAAAGCGAGCACCAAAAACCCGGGTGAGTTTCTTAAAGGAGTCAATAGAGTTCGCCTTTAAACCGTTGAACCACCTCATCGTTATTGGGTCCAAGCTAGATGGAAAGACCTTACACATCAAGGCTTCATCTTTGGAGTGAACGACCATCCTTTGACTGAAATGGCTGACATGTTCTACCGGATCTGTTCGACCATTATAAATGGTGAACGTGGGTTGATGAAATCGCTGAGGAAGACTCGTATCTTCTATGTTTCGTGTGAAGGGTGATTTAGAAAGTTGACTTAGCGCCTTGTTCATGGCATCGTTCCCCAAGCCTTTGCAAGGCAGGCTTTTGTATCTACGTCTATGGTGGTGCTCCTCGTCATAGGAAAAGGTCTCGCTGGGCGGAGTTCTGGATCTCTGCCTATAACTAGCACCATCTGTCTCTTCAGAGGACGGTTCGAAGCTAGGCGATGAACGTCTTCTCCGAGCATGACGCAACTCTCTCTTCAAATCGTCGATTTCACGTTGCATGTCTCTGTCATTCTTTGCATTGGAAACATGGCTCTTCCCTCGAGATTGACTTTTACTAGTATGAGTTGTGTGCACACTTCCCTCACGGCCTCCTTTCCGTTCAAGGCTCCTACACGGATTGCTATGCTGAGAACCCCTTGATTTTGCTTGATGTAGATTAACATCTACCTGGTGTGGTCTTGCTGCTGCCTGGTGTGGACCTGCTTCCTCCATCGTGAACGTTGTAGCCGAATCTCCTTTAGAATAAATCAAGCTCTCCCTACAGACGGTGCCAATTGTAAGAACTGAATTTGGATTGGACCGAATATAGGATTGAGTTTTAGCCCAAAAAGCCCAAATAATAAATTTTTAGAGCGTGGATGAAAGAACTAGATCTACTCAAAAAAAAAAAAAAGATAAAATTTGCTAATTTAAGGCTATTAAACATAAGTAAGACGAGAAAGGCTGTCCTCGGAGTGGCCTGAGGAGCTTATATTATAATGTCTTGTTTATGAACAAAGTTACAAGAGTTCACAGTATTATTACAAAAATTTCTTGATTTTTTTCGATCCCTCCCTTTAGGCCATCTTCTCATGCTATATACTACAACCTTGGTATCATCGTTACCATACACGTGTAGGTTAGATTCTGGGAACTCCTTCTTGTCCCATCCAACACCTCCCAGAACTATCAACTAGTAGATGTAAGACTGCTTGACTACTATTCAGGTATCACCTCCACATTAATGCGGCCAGAGAGTTAGTTGGGAGGCATTTAATGTGGAGGTAGTAGCTTTTTGAAGATATTTGTTGCCCTCCCCTTTTCTTACCCCTTGTCCAATGTCCAACTCTTAGTTGTGATGTAACTTTGAAGAAATTCCATGATGATATGGCACTCTTACTGACCTTGGATCCTTGTTTCCGAGATGGTTTTTCTCCTCGGACATTTGCTGGACTTATCTCATACTATCTTTACTTTTCTCTTTATACCGTTCCCCTTATAACCTCATCTAGCCATCCTCGGATTAGCTAATGTCCTCGGATTGGGTCATAGGCTCAATTAGTACAGCCTTAATAGTACCTCCTAATTAATTGGACCCCATAGGTGTCATAGCTATATTTTTATTTTTAATTATGTTTTTGGGTGTTCCATTTTTGGGTTGAATTTATAGATTGAATGGTTTTTTAAGAAAAAAATGGGTCAATGAACTTAGTATTGAGCCTAATCTAGTGGGATCAGGAATGCTTATAACATGTTTGACAAAATACTGTTTGGGTCAATAACTAGCTATTTGATTTTCCTTTTTTGTTGTTGTTGTAGCTGTTGTTTTGATGTTTCATAAAATATAATATATATTGTAGGTATTCTTGTTGAATTAAAAAGCATTCATTTCATGGAATGAAGCCAAAATGGTGTTTTTATAGCTAACCTGACCACCACCAATCACCAATCGCAGCAGCAGCAGAACAATTAAAGGTACTACATGGGTATAATTTGCAATAGGACTCAAGATAATTCAATATATTGTAGTATAACATGCAAGGCCAGTTTTTCATCTTCCAATTTCTTTTTTTTCCCCACCAAATGGAAGGAAAGTTCCAATTTTAAATATTTTTATTTTGTTGTAATCGTACCTGTCCATTCATGAAGATGTAGTTTATGTTGATAGTTGTCTTTTTTTTTTTCTTTTTTTAAGATATTGTGCTTTGTGCTTACATATATGCAGTTACGTTGTTTGATTGCCATTATGTATCTATATTTGCAAATGCTATTTAGGTTCTTCTAATCATTGGCTGTTTAACTCTAGTTTCTATGGTTGAGTAAAATTATATGCCTACGGCCCACCAAATTAGTAGGTCAGCACTATATTTCCAAAAACACTTAAATATCACATTGGACATGAAGACTATATGACTGTTGACCATCATAACTTCTTGTTTATTACTCAAGATTGCTAATTTCATGAGCATGCAGTCGCATTATATATTTTGCATTAGTTACTTTGTTCCTAGCTAAGAAAGTGCCCAAAAATTATGAGAGTGGAGAGTTATTTCATATGCTCTCTAAATTCATCTAAACTTTATTTTCTTTTCTTGTAGCCTTAATTGTCACCACAAGTAGAAGACATTCCAGAACAATTTCAAAGTTTGACTTTGAATTTGAGAGAATAAGTTTAACCAAAGTAAAGAAGGAAAGCTAGAATTGGAGCAAGCATGGACTAAAAACTTTAAGACTACATAGTCAACAACTTCATTGGTAGGCTCATTTCCTATATAGGTTTTGCAAATTTCTTTCTATGCTATATTAGCTTGTGACATTTGCCTTCTATAAACACTTTACTTGATTGTCTAGTGTATCCGTTATTTTTGTTACCATCAAGAGCTTATCATTCCTTTTTCTTTCTTTTTTTTTTATTTTTTATTTTATTTTATTTTTAATACATAATTTACAATTTTTGTAATTCCTCTGTCTAGGTACTCTCAGTCACATCTAGCACTACTAGTTTGAGCTCTAGTGAAATTAACAATAGTGGTGCAATAGTGGTATTGTGAGTGCCTGATTTTCACTTTTGAGAGCATGACACAAAGTGCTAGTGTGTATGTGTGTGTGAAAGGTCATTTTAAAAAGCTTCTTGGTAGAGAAATCTGATAGCTTCATAATTCATGAAGTCAATTTGGCCTAAATTCAATGATACCAATTCTGCGTCATAATCAAAAATAAGTTTGGTATATGTTTCAATGTTTCATACTTTGTCTAAATTCTGGTCTAAAGTGATGGTAGATTGTGGTTATAATATCGTCTAACCCTCATAATGCATGTCACTGACTACATGATTGAAGTTTCTAGCAAATGAGAGTTGCTCCTTTGGATTAGCATTCCCCAATTGGTTTGAGAGGATCACATAAGCACTTGGTGTGTACTTTCTCACAGCATCATACCCGGATTTATAATAGTTTTTAAGGTTGTCTAGAGTGACTCCTGGTGCATGAGGTTCGTTCATTAACTCAATTGCTGCAAGACTTGGACTGTTGGCATAACTGCACAAGAAAAAGGTCTACACTTTTTAGGGAACATTCAAAATTCATCAGTTGCTTTAATTACATTCGGGTCTTTAAAAAAAAAAAAAAAAAAATCATCTTTTGAAGCCTTGGTATTGAATATGGGTTGTGAGTTTTGTATTGTAATTGTCTTTATGGGTTAGTTGAATGGTGGGTTAGCATGCAAAGCCAAGATTAGTGCCATTAAATAGGGACAATGTGCCATTGCAGATCTTTAGAATAATATATAGTTCATGGCTGTGGGAATTTACTTTTTGAACTTAGTATTTTATAAATCTTGGGGTCTTGAAGCTTTATTTCATCATAGTTTGCCACAAATTTATTGGTTTTGTATGTAGGATCTATTACCTATCCCATTAAAAGAAAAGGTCTATTAAAGGGTGTTTTTGGCCCCTGTTTGATACTTTCTCAATGGGTATCATGATTCATGACAAAGTCATTATAATCTTCCCATCCATTTTAAGAGAGACTCATGGCCATCATCTATCTCTAAAGTATGATCCTTCATTACACCACTTACCAGATTCATTTATAGACTTATAGTTATAGTAACCCTGTTCTCTACTGGAGAAAACAAGGAATTAAAATGTTAGAAATAGAACTAATAGCACCCTGTTTCAGCATTAGAGTCTCATTTGCTACATAGTTTATAAGATTAATTCTGCGGGTGATATATGTCCTAGAGTTTTGTGGAATCTGCTTTGATCTTTTGGGAGTTTTTGGAGTTAAAGTTTTGTGATTCGGATTTAGGGCTATTTTAAAATTGTTTTTCTACTTTTAACATAAAAACATTTATTTTTTATTTTTTATTTTCCTTATCCTTCTGCCATATATTATATATCAAATTTGTATTTTAGGCTAGCTTTTCCCTTTCCATAATGGCGTGAAAGGGCTCTTAATTGGTTTTAGGGAACAACTATCCCTTTTTCTGTAACTTTACTTCAGTTGTGACTAATTGTTAATCTTCTCTTCTTACAGGGGCATCTTGATTGCTTACGCATGCATGTTTGCAATTTTGCTAATGTCTCAGGTATAGGTGGTATGTAATAATACTCATGATCTAATAATTGTTGAATTTCATGTATATTTGGAGAGATCAAGGCATGTTTTTGTTTGAACAACTTTGAGGAGTAGTTTTTTTTTTTTTTTTTTTTTCACAATTAAGTGTTATCCAATCAAGACATTATTGCCACCATTTAAACATTGTGGAAAATTTAGAATAGCTGCGATTGCTTGTGTTATTACTTGAACCTAAGTTATTGTGTGGAGTGGTTAACTCCTTTCCAAATATTTGAAATGTTTTAAAATCATAAAGCAGCTCAACAAAGTGCTTGGCCACCTGCTGTAAATTTTAGATTTTATGAGTGGTAACCTAGTGACCAGATAAACCCTGTGTCCCTGTCAGGTTGGATATAAGATGTTATCACTTATCATTGTCATAAAATATGGGAAAAGCAAGAACAAAGTAGCAGCAGTTATAGAAGAGAATGGTATAGAGTTGTGCTTTTAATTCTTGGTCACAAATTTAGAAGCTCGCTTACATGCACTTAAGATGTTTTGGTAGTTATTGGCAGGTCACATTGTGTTATAGATAACCAGGCGAATTAGGCATGTGCTCAACGTATTATAGAGAATGTGATAGATTAGGAGTTAATCAGTTTGAGTTGCAGCTTAGTTTAAAAGGCTACAAGGATTGTAAGAAAGAATATCAGAAGAATAATAATATAAGTTTTCTTTCTTTTGTTCTCTAATCTCTTCTCCAAATTCTTAGGAGGCCCAGCTAACTCAAATCAGCTATTACAATTCACAAGTCACACACTTCATCACTCCAATTGATCAAGAACTACAGGTTCTTAACAAAATATTAATATGGGTTGTAGTTGCTTGCTTGATACTAATAAAAAGTTGCAAATTTATTGATATGTTAATGATGGGTCAATGAACATTTTTTTTTAAATAAATTGATTTGCATATTGGTTTAGAGGAAAAGATGAGGTTCAAATAGGATGAAGTGATCATCCCACACCATCAAATTAGAAGGCAGTAAAAGGAAAAAAGAGGTAATAAATTATTTAGATAAGGTGACCCCTGACTTTTACCTATAATTCTCAAGCTAAGTTTCGAGATAGGAAATAATGCTTTAGATTTTGATGTATCTCATGCATATTTATTAGTCTCAAAAGTTTTTTTTTTTTTTTGATGGCTAGTCTCAAAAGTTGATTTGTTACTTTAGGTTGAGAGAATTAGTAGTTTAAAAGCTTTACTTTGTTTAATTATTTTTATGGTCAAATTAGTCTGCTTTTATTGTTGCAATCGGTTGTGTAATAATTGGCTTTTTGGGATTCATATGATTTGGAATGCATTATCCTTTTTTATTTATGGTTTAAAGGTTTATTTTGGAAAAGGTATTACATTGCGAAATTGTATAGTTCCTCGCATTTGTATCGGCTATATTTTGGTATCGAATATTTATATCAAGAGCTTTCTCATTATCATAGTGATTATGTATGGATAAGAATCAAATTTATTGAAGTTTACATTCAACTTTACTTACTAACCTATGCATGTATAGTAGAATTATGACAGGGATTTTTCCAACAAAATTCAATAATTGCCTAATCTTTATGTTATATATGGATATTCTAAGATGTCACAATTGGGTGGTTGGACTATTAGGCTTTAAATAGTGCGCAATGAGATGATAGATAAAAATTTGAGTGGACAGAATGAAATCATTCAATAAATTAAGATGATGCTTTATATATATAAAACTAAAACTTTTGACTTAGCTTTGACTTTTTTTTTTCCACATTTTTACACATCAGCATTATTTAAATAAAAAAACAAAATTCTAATTTTATATACAAAACTCTATTAGAATCCGAAACTATTTAGCCACAAAAGAGCAAATCGACTTCGATTCTTGAATAATCCACATCACTTCTGCTTCGATTGTAATAAAAGATTCCCTTTTTATGTGGAAAAGGCCCGTGTCAATAATTATGATTTTACCCATGGACAATTCCTCAATATTTTGTTCATTCGCAACAAAATATTTTCTTTGTGCGGCGGTAAAAAAAAAATGCTTTTTTGGAGAGAGATACTATTTCACCAATCGAGTTACAAGTATCTGACATATTCAGACCTAACAATTTTCCACAAAGTGGTGACAAAAGAAGGTATAACTTGTACAAATCTTTCCATTTTCCAATTCGATCTGATCCATTTGTTCATAGAACTATTTACTCGATTGCAGACATTTTTGGAACACCTCTAACAGAGGGCATGTGTATAATATGTTCAAATAATTTGAAATGACATTTGTTCTTTTACTTTAGTCACGTATACATATGTCAGCCTTTGACAATAGCAAACACACCTACTTACTTTTTTTTTTAACCAAAAAAAAAAAAAAAACCTCCAAAGTTAGTTTTATTTATTTATTCGAAATAAGCTAGGTTTTTTTTTTTTTTTTTTTTTTTTTTTTTTACATTTACCAAATAAGCTACTGAAAATTAAAGGATATAAAATAGAAAAACTAAAATGCATAACTAAAGTAATGGTTATCAACCAACAATGCAACGTGCAACAACCAGTGTGGTTGACGAGAGTGTGAGTGGATTATGTTGTCTTCATCTCTTCCAACAGATCGATGTTATACTATTTTGGAAGGACTTTTCAAAAGAGTTGTGTACATTGATGGTTATCAGTATATTTGAAGTGATGAAGAATATATAATCTACTCACTCTCTCATAAGCCATTAGTTGTTGTGGTATTGGTTGGTGGGGACCTTATTTTAGTTATGTTTCCAATATGATGTATGTGCATTATGGTGTTTTTTTTTTTTTTTTAATTATATATATATATATATATTTTTTTTTTGTCACAATTAACTTTTCTAATCTTCTATTTTTTTTTTTAATTGATTTAGATTTGGTGTTGTAACATATTAGTATCACAGGCATTTATGAAGGTATACCACATTCATTGATTGTTGAAAATTTTAAAAAACTTAGGACCTCACGCAGTTTTAGTGATAGATATAGAATCAAGAATAATAAAGAACTTTCTCAAAAAAAAAAAAAAAAAGAATAATAAAGAAGTTTTAAATTTCGTAATTATTAAAAGAAATATTGGAGAGAATGGATATGATTATCTATTGAGAAATGATCAAACGTTGGATTGATGGGTTTCAAACTTTCAATACTTAAATTTAATTTATTAGTGAATAATGGTGACTTCATCTTTCAAAAAAAAATAATAATTAATTTTGAATTAAGAAAAAGCAAATAAATCTTTATTTTTTAAATTTACTTTCTATTATTTATTTGATGCTAGACTTTTGTATCCATAGCAAAACTAGCTTGCTTAACTTAAACTCAGGTGTGGAGGTCCTTCTCTCCTTTATGGATCCCAAAAGCATCGTTATAGAGATTCTTAAGTCAATTACTTTAGGCTGGTAGACAAGCACATCTCTCCTTTATTGTCATCTCATGAACAGTTACATGTAACAGCCTGGTAAACAAGCATATCTGCAGGCAATTACAATTTAACTTTTCTTTTTGTTTCTTTTTAATGCAGGCTGTTCAATTTCTCCTGCGCTCTCGTGAACGACTGAATTCTCATAACTCTGATAATAAGGCTGAAGAGACAAATTTGCAACAGGTGGACCCTGTTCAAGTGAGTTGTAGTTTCTCAATGACAGATTGCACTTGTAAGATTCCAAAAGTGTAAAAGTAAAAAGGAAAAGGGAGGATTTTAAGCATCATAAAGCAGCAACTTGAAGGAAATTTGATTATGATTTGGATGTAGCCTTTTAAAATATGTTGCATATTAATTGATTTGCCGTTCAGGGAGTGTTCTAGAGAACTTAATTACAATACTAAGGTTTTAGCCCTTTAGATTCACCAAAGCATTACATTTGTTCAACCAATGAAAATGACTTTGGCTTTATGAGGATAATGAGTTTAGAAAGCATGCCTTCACAAAAATGTGGTCATCATCTCTGAAAGTTCAAAAACGTGTATAAATACCCTTGAACGTTTAGACCCCCAAAAACAAAATAACCAATTCAAGCTTTATGACAAACAACTAGTGTGCGGAAAATGAACATAAGCTATAAACAGAATTGGAAATCAATCTAAGCCAATTAAAAATCACATCCACAGCAGAAAATAAAAGGCAAAGATAAAGGGAAGAGAGATGCAAACACAAGGACAACACACGATGTGTTATCGAAGAGGAAACCGAAGCCCTCGGCGTAAAACCTCTCCGCCGCCCTCCAAGCGGTCAATAATCCACTAGAAAATGTAGTTGGGATACATGAACAGCAATAGACCCTCCAAGCCTAATCTACCCGATGTACCTAAGTCCTCCAAGCTTCTTGCTCCAACGAGGTTGCGCCGAACCTTTTTCTTTTCTAGCTTACCGGATTCCGCTACTAGACCGTAGCATCCGCCATCCTTGGCATCCTCCAATGCTTCCCAAAGCTCCAAAAACACTCAACACTCTAAATTGGTGTGGGTAGTGTTTGGATAGAAATCTCCTCTCAATAGGTATGACAATGAGAGAGGGAATGAGAAGAGACTACAAAGGTTTCTCTCTAAGAATGAGTAGCTCTCTCTAATTGGGTGGGTGTTTTGAAGAAACCTCTCTTAGGGTTTTTCTTTCTGAATAGCCACCCATATCTTGTGGGAATGAGGGGTATTTATACTGGTGTGAGAATGGAATACGAAGAGTCAGTTTTTCCAAAAACAGGGCTGGCTGGCGACTTGACCTCGCGACTTGACTGAGTCGCGAGTTTAAGTCGTGAGCTAACTTAATGGCCAGTCTGGATTTTTGTCGTGTAGTGCTCCAGGTGGCGTGACTGTTCAGCTCCCCTGCATGCTCTGCACGTGAGCAACTTTTGGCGGCTTGCAAGCCGCGAGCCACCCGCGAGTCCTAGCCGCGAGTCTCTGCTTCACTGCACTGTCTTGAGCATTTCTTCACACTCTCTCACACACTACCCTTACATGATTCCCACCTAAATACAAGGTTTCTAAGTGCTGTATTACAAGCAAATTTGTCATGGAATAAAGCCAACACATGGTTGATTAAATTCAACCTTACAATCTCGCTTAATACTTATGGAGTAATAATAACATACCATATATATATGACGATAATAAGTCATATTTGTGAAACAGCATTTATGCATTCACTTTTCTACATTAGTTTTCTTTGTTAAATGCAGCCAAAAATCATGTTATTATGTGATCATGTTTTTTGTTTATAATACTTACTAATTAGCAAGTCAAAGGCTACTGAATAGACAAAGGAGTAAGACCAAGTCATGAACCCTATTATTAAAATGAGAATTGATTATTACTCTCTTATTTTCAAAAACTCATCTATAGTATGGAAATTTAAGTAGCCTTATAAATTATGCCATTGGTACTTACAGAAAATGGAAGGAGAATGTTAATCAGATTTCATGTGAGAAAAAGATAACAAAAATGGACAATAGACTCCTTTAGGAAAGAAGCACTTTAGGAGTACCATTTGTTTGGCTTTCACTTTTTATATGTACAATGGTAGTATAATAGAGACATAAATATACACCGGAGTTATTATGGACCCCCAAAAGTTGTTGTCGTTCTGGGGACGCTTAAACTTGGTAGAGAAGTAGAAGGAAGATCGAAGAAGGGAAACAAGTGACACCAGAAGATGCAAAATGACATAAGGCCATTGTGATAGAGACATTATTGTCCTATATATATACATATATATATATATATATATATACACACACGCACACATATACTGTTACGTACCAGCTGCCATATCAGATTGTGTTACGTACCAGCTGCCATATCAGATTTGGTTCTTGCTTTTGAATTTGCTTAGGAGTTTATCTTTATCTTAGCTATTGATTGTTATCTAATATTTCAAGTATTTGTTATTTATTGGGATAACAATTGCCTTTATCCTTATCAGATTAGTAGGCTAGATTGTAGGAATTGTTTCTATCGTTTAGGTGTTGGATTTGTTTTTTACGTTCAGTTGTAAGCCTATATAAGGCCTATTATGATTAATAATGAGGTATGAGAATATTTTAGTAAAAATCAAGCTTTGCTTGTTAAGGAGGTCTCGGTTATCCCTCGAAGTATAACCATAAATTTCCTCTTGTCTACTGTTTTATTTCTGAAAATCCTTAGATCTAACCATAGCCCCTCAAGGGAAAAGAGGATCTGCACGCGGCCGTGGAGGGGGTCGTATCAAATTGGTATCAGAGTAGGTTATGGCTGAGGATCGTGTGGATAGATTGGAAGGTGAGGTTAACAACTTGACTTCCATGGTTTCGGAACAACAGAAGATGATGAAGGAGATATAGGAAATGCTTGCTGCAATGCATACTCGTTTTGACAACCTTTCGAGTAATCATAGCAGTGAGAGTTCTCACAAGCGTGGTGAGAGGGAAAGGTCTTCAGGTAGATTCAACTCTGGACCATCCGGCTCACATGGTGCTGTCATTCCAAGGGTGACAAAACTAGATTTCCCACGCTTCAATGGAAATGAAGATCCAACTAGTTGGATCTGCCGTGCAGAGCAATTTTTTGAATTCCAAAATATTGCTGAGGAAGAAAAAATTTCATTGGCTGCCTACCATTTGGAGGGGGAAGCACAATTATGGTATCAATTACTAAAGGAAGAAGAGAGAGTGATCACTTGGCCTCTCCTCAAAGAAGGCTTGTACACACGTTATGGCCCAACAGAGTTTGATGACTTCTTTGGTGATCTAACAAAGCTTAGGCAAATGGGATCTGTGAGAGAGTATCAAAGCCAATTTGAAAGATTGCTTAGCAGAGTAGGAAAATTACCACCAGCACAACAAGTGGGTTGCTTCATTAGTGGCCTTAAAGAACATCTACGAATTGATGTTCAAGCCCTCAAACCAGCTTCCTTATCTGCTGCAGTGGGCTTAGCTCGCCTCTATGAAGCCAAGTCCCAACTTCAACATCAACAACCTCCATCTAAAGAAAATGAAGAGCCTTTGCCTCTATCTCTTAGCAAAGTGAGTCCTACTACTAAGACTATCAAGAAACTTACACCTACTGAACTCAAAGAGAGGCGAGACAAGGGCTTGTGCTTTAATTGTGATGAAAAATTTGTACCAGGACATCAATGTAAGAAGCTATTTTTTATTGAGGTGGGTTGGCCGGATGAGCATGGAGAAGGATCCCTTGAGGACAAGGGATGATTTTAAGGGGAAGGGAGTGTTACATACCAGCTGCCATATCAGATTGTGTTACGTACCAGCTGCCATATCAGATTGTGTTACGTACCAGCTGCCATATCAGATTTGGTTCTTGCTTTTGAATTTGCTTAGGAGTTTATCTTTATCTTAGCTATTGATTGTTATCTAATATTTCAAGTATTTGTTATTTATTGGGATAACAATTGCCTTTATCCTTATCAGATTAGTAGGCTAGATTGTAGGAATTGTTTCTATCGTTTAGGTGTTGGATTTGTTTTTTACGTTCAGTTGTAAGCCTATATAAGGCCTATTATGATTAATAATGAGGTATGAGAATATTTTAGTAAAAATCAAGCTTTGCTTGTTAAGGAGGTCTCGGTTATCCCTCGAAGTATAACCATAAATTTCCTCTTGTCTACTATTTTATTTCTGAAAATCCTTAGATCTAACCATAGCCCCTCAAGGGAAAAGAGGATCGGCATGCGGCCGTGGAGGGGGTCGTATCATATACACACACATTACACCTACCACATTCCTATTTGTAGATGCAAAAGAGCCTTTCTTCCTCTAAAAAAAAAAAAAAAAATTAACGTAGTTCATTTAAAAACTTATTTGGAAGAAGATGAAATCTTACTTAGTTCTAACCTTGTTGGATGCATTGCAGTCTTCGCCCTCTTTACATAAGCGCAAAAATAACATAATAGCCGGCCATTTTGGCCCCTAATTTTGCCGCTTCCACATCTACTCTAGGACGACCTAGAATACGAACAATGGGGATTGTGAAAAAAATTCTTATAATTTATATGATGTTACACAGGATTTTTCACCTTGTTTAACACTTTTATTAATTTCTTTTTCTTGTTAAACCTGCTTGAATTTGATGAACCCTTGCTAACATTAATATGTGTGATGGAAATGTTGTGGATTGCAGGTTGGGGAAGAACTTTTTCCTTTGAGTTAGACGAGAACAACCATCTGGTATGAACTACTTTCCTTTTCAAAACCTGCCAACTTTTTGTCATTTATTGGGTGTCATTGCATTATTTACTTCTCTTATGAAAATAGAAAGCAAAGAAAATGAGTCCTTTATTTAGGCATTGTTGATGGATTACGTTCATATAGGTCATTTTGAAGCACATGTTTGGTATGAAACCAACATCACACTCTTGCATCCACACTGGTTACTCGGCACATATTCAAACAACATTATTACAGTTGAAATTGTCAACCAATCTTTTTTTAACTCACTTTTGACCAATGACCCAAGTAATTAAGCATCATGGTATTACGAACTTGATAATTATTACGGATTTAATAATTATTACAATTACATGAATTGGGTATTTGTTAATATATTTTTAAAATAATTATGCTTAACTACTTTTAGAACTTATCACACTGAGTTAGTCTAGGATAAGTGTTATATGCTCTAAGAAAATTTAAGCATACTTGGGTATGTCTGTTCTTAACAAATCACAAATGAATGTAATTATAATAATTATTACCTTTGTAGTAACAAATCTCGGTGTAGGTAAAATTCTATAAATATTGTATCACAATGGATAAAAGTTGGATGGACAAGAGGAGAGGTTCAAGGGAATATTTTGAAGGTGTAGCAAAATTCGTGGAATTTACCTCTCTATCTGCACGCGATGGGAAGATCTTATGTCCTTGTACAAAATGTGTGAATTTGATTTTAGTACCACCAAATGTGGCATGTGATCATTGTTCAGATTTGGGGATGCTTAAAATTAAAAAGTTTGGAAATTTCATGGGGAATCGGCGGCTGCTACGACGGCTACCGAATGTGGGAGCTCTCACCCTTAAACCTATATGGTGATTTTTGTGGGATGTTGCACAATTTATGCCCCCCGCATGAAATGGCACCCGAACCAATGGAAGAAGGTCCAACTACGCAACATTCGACTGAAGGTCCGAATGATGAGGCCAAGAAGTTTTACAAGATGATAGATGATGTAGACAAACCTTTATATGAAGGTTGTACAAAATTTAGCATTTTCTCAGCCATTGTTGTGTTGTTCCAATTGAAAACTCTGTTTGGTTGGATGAACAAGTCATTTTCTATGTTGCTTCTACTTTTGAAGGATTTACTTCCATGCCTTGTTGCCAAAAGACCATTATGAAGCTAAGAAGATTGTTTGTTTTTAGACCCCCTAAAACACAATCAGATTAACCTAGTTAATTAGCCAAGTGATTACTTAGTCAAATTATCCAAATCTAGGTTAACACAAATATATCATATCATTGTAAAGTGCGGAAAATAAAGAACATAACGATATGATAACCCAGAAAAACCAAACCGGTAAAAAACCTGGGGAGGATTTAATCCAATTATTCTCAAAGTAAAACGAATCCACTATGAAAGAATTGAAGTTTACACAATAGCAATTTAGACCACTAACATCCTATTACTACCTCGAGTAGGAAACTTACTACCACGACTACGTGATAGCTCTGAGTCCATGGACTACTTCTTTCTTGGATTCCCAGCAATCATAAGCACTCTCGCTTGTATATCTTTAAGCTCTTGAATCTGCAACTGAATTGATCACCAAGCTCTTGACATCAATCTTGAGTTTGGAAATCCTAAGTGTATGTGAAAGCAAACACCTCTAGATCTCACAGAAGATTCACACACACAACATAAAGAGAAACCTTAAAACGTGACTAGGGTTTTCCCTTTTATACTTAAGACAAAACATAAAACCCTACACATTAAACGAGCTTAGGCTGAGTTGGAAATTCTACAGAAAAAACAATCTACATGACTTTTGATCGATTGAGTCTAATTCTCAATCGATCGAGCCAGGTAGATTTACACAGTAAATCTTGCAGTAACTCGATTCCAACTTTACATAAAAACACATACTTTGAGCAAGTCTAAACAAGACTAAAAACGTTTTGATCATGGTTTGCCAATGTTACAAAATGAAGTTCTAATACATTAGTTCCTAATTCCTTAGAACCTAACAAAGATAATCCGAGACTTGGGTTTGGGTTATGAGAAGATTCATGCTTGTCCTAATGACTGCATGCTGTTTTGGAAGGAAAATGTTAAACTCGAGGTGTGTCCTTATTGTAACGTTTCAAGGTGGAAAAAAAATGAGGCATATGTTGCTAGTAAAAACGTTTCATCCAATAAGGGGAAAAAGAAAGCTACAAAGATCCTATGGTGGTTCCCTTTAAAGCCAAGATTGCAATGACTATTTCTTTCACCCGATCTGGCTAGTTCTATGAAATGGCATGTTAATGGTCGTACTGATGATGGGGTTATGCGGCATCCTGCTGACTCAAATGCATGGAAAATCTTTGACAATAAGCATTTAGAGTTCTCGTCTGACCCTCGTAATCTCAGACTTGGATTAGCTGCGGATGGGTTCAACCCCTTCGCAATTATGAGTACTAGTCACAGTACGTGGCCTGTCATGTTGGTCCCCTACAATCTCCCACCTTGGCTGTGCATGAAACGATCATCTTTGATTCTATCATTAGTTATTCCTGGTCCTACCTCGCCAGGGATTGCTATAGATGTGTACTTGCAACCATTAGTAGAAGAACTAAGGAAGTTATGGGATGTTGGAGGACAAGCATATGATGCATCTTCAAAAGAAATATTCCAATTGCGTGCAGCATTGATGTGGACCATAAATGATTTTCTTGCATATGCAGATTTGTCGGGTTGGAGTACCAAAGGTAGGTTGGCATGTTCTTATGCCGTGGACATCGACTCTCGATATTTGAAAAATGGCCACAAATTCTATTACATGGGACGTAGGCAATGGTTGGATGTTGACCACGATTTCTGGAAAGAATGTATGTTATTTAATGGATCTAATGATACACGATCAGCTCCTGTACCACCAGTCACATCAAACATTATTATGCAAACAGAACATTTAGTTGGACGTTGTTTGGGAAGGAAATGTCAACTTGCTTACAATAAAAGAAAGAGAGGGAAGGCAGACTGGAGTGGTTGGAAGAAGAGAAGTATATTTTTCACCTTGCCTTATTGGGAGGATCAGAAGTTGTGACACAATCTTGATGTGATGCATATATAGAAGAATGTGATGGACAATATACTTTGCACACTGCTAAACTTGAAGGATCAAACAAAGGATAATTACAAGGCAAGCCTTGACTTGGCGGACATGGGGATAAGGAGTGAACTTCACCTACAATGAAAAAGTGATGATAAGTATACTATACTGCCCACTTGTTTTCATATGACTTCATCAGAGAGAGATGGTTTCTTGCAAGTTTTGAAGGACGTAACAGTGCCTGATGGGTACGCTTCCAATATCTCACGCCGTGTGAATATGAAAGAACGCAAGATTTCTGGTTTGAAGAGTCATGATAATCACATCTTGGTGCAGTAACTTTTTCCCATAGCATTACGCTGGTCTTTGCCATCTCATGTTTCTAGGCCTTTGATAAAGTTAGCTTGCTTCTTTAGAGAAATTTGTTCCAAAACCTTTAGAGTTTTAGATATTGCGACTATTGAGGTAGACATTGCAGTGACATTGTGTGAGTTTGAAAATATATTTCCTCCATCCTTCTTTACAGTGATGGTACATTTGGTCATGCACTTAACTGCTGAAGCCAAGATTGGTGGTCTAGTGCACTATCATTGGATGTATCCCATTGAGAGGTAAGACGTATGTAATATTATTGATCAACTATGAGCTTCATGTGCGCATTCAAATAATTATTGCCAATCATTAATCTTATAATTCTTTTATAGGTATCTCTCACGCCTTAAGTCTTTCGTATGAAATAGAGTTGCTCCAGAAGGGTCTATTGCTGAAGGATACATAGTAGAGGAATGCTTAACATATTGTTCACAGTATATGGAAGAAGTTGAAACTATATTCAATCGACCCACCAGGACGATTAAGGAGTCAACAAGGGTGGTTTCGATTGTGACAATAAATAGTAGAAAGTGGATCCAAGCCCATTGCTACGTTTTATTCAATTTTGAAAACATCAACCACTTTCGTGAGTAAGTACTACATATACCAATATGATTGCATGTCAATCCAATGTACGTTAGGTCTATTAACCCTAATACAATTGCCTACACAGGATGCACAAAAGATTGATGGAGGACAAACTTCGAAAGGGCCACCATCACATATCCCAGGCCATTCTATATAAGCATCGCATGGAGAAGTTTTGTAGTTGGTTTAGGTGTCACGTATGTATGACATTTTCAACTTCTTAAACTTGTAACACTAAATAACTATAATTACTTTTACTGATAAGAATAATTTTGTTTGGATATGTTAGGTGATGTCATTGACTAGTGCTGATAGGGAAAGGGAGGGAGTTAGTGATTCCCTTGCTGCACTGTCCAAATGGCCATATAATTATGTAAAGCGGCTGAAGTATAATGTCATAAATGGCTTAAAATTTAGGAGTGTAAATGATGAGGCAAACAGAAAAACGTGGAATATTGGAGTTAGTGTCGCTATTGATGGTGGTATTACGTATTACGGTGTTTTAACTGATATAATCAAGTTGAATTATTCTGAAAATATCAAACATGTGTTATCCAAGTGTAAATGGGTTGATGACCAAAATAGGAGAGGATATAAGACTGATGAATTTGGGTTTCCTATGGTGAACTTTACACACTTCATACATGGTGGGGATGAAATAATGGATGAACCATATGTCTTGGCATCTTAAGCTACACAAGTCTTTTATGCGGAAGATAAAAGGCACAAGGTATGTTGTTGTCAAAACTAAAGCTAGGGATGTGTTTGATGCCAGTATTGGTCCCCAGCGTGACGAGGATGACATATATAGTTTTTTTGAGAATGTTTCGTACAATATAAGTACTAATGAGGTCGTGAGTGACAACCTTGGTTAGGCTTAGGATGATGTAGAGGGAATGACAATTGATGCCTCTATCATTGCTAAAAGAGATCTTCGTGAAATGGACAACTTAGACGATTTTGAGTTTATTGACGATGAGTCCAACAATGAAGATGACAACGAGGATGAGTACACCGAGGATGAGTAGTGTAATAGTTTAGTGGTGTATTATGTGTAATTATGTTACAATTATGAACATGAATTTGTTGGAATGCCTCTGTGTAGTATTTGATGAATTTGTTAATTCCTCTTAATGTTGTTAATTCCTTTAATTTTTACTTATAATGCATCCAATTCCTTCCCCTGCTCACTATTGGATTTGAAATTCATTTCCTATGAACTTGGATATATGTTCGTGTGGTGTTAGGGTTTCATTTCATCATTGTTGTAGTGTTTGGCAAAGAGAAGCTCTTAAACTTGGATATATTGTTAGATATTAAAATGAGTTATTTTACTTTGTCTTTTTTACTTACATTGTATGCAATTGATTGTTGTCTATAATACACATTTTCTTTGCGTTGTAAATTTGTTGGATGCAGGAATAGGAAGCAAACATTGATTGCCACTTGTTCAAGTTGGTGAAGGATCGTCACGTTTACGACAAAGGGGGGAGGAGGAGCTGGAGGCCGCCCATACTGCCGAGCAGGCAAGAGCGGATGCAAGTGACAATGGGACACAACCCCTAGGTAGTTTACATGTCCTGATCATGTAACGTTTGATATTTATTACTGGACGCATAATTTACCTATTGTTGGCCGCAGGAATGGGAAGGAATTATCGATTGATGGTTGTTGAAGTTGGCGAAGGATCGTCACATTCACGAGAGAGAGTGTAGGAGAAGCTGGAGGCCGCCCTTGCGGCTGAGCGGGCAAGAGCAGATGCAAGCGATGATGATGAGACACAACCCCCAGGTAGTTTACATGTCTTGAAATGTAACGTTTGAGAATAAATACTAGATGCATATTTTTCCTCTGGTGTGATATAAATCAAATGCACAAAATACTTCTTTGTAAAGTTGCAATCTTAAAAGAAATTAATCCATTAGCTAGCATCTTAATGTTCTTGAGGAAGTAACAAATTACAATCACAGAAAGTCATTAAAATACTTCTTAGTCTATAATAGTTTATTGGGTGATTACTCTATAAATATATATATATATATATATTAGGTGATTACTTTCTCTTTGCTATGAAGTTATCTTAGAAGATGCAGGCACAAGGGTCCACCCCTTTTATATTATAAGCTAACAAGGTCCATCTTATGAGTTTCATGATAAATAAAGTATCTACTAGACATGACAATCCTTGCATGCGTGTCCTTAGTGAGGTATCACAAAATATTTGATTTATCACAAAACAAAAATAAAAGGTTAAATATTTAAAATCGAAACTTCAATAGTTGAGGTGGTAACCCTTGGTGAGTTTGGTGGAGTAGATTAAGGGTTTTGGTTCAAACCCCGAGGGGAGGGGTTGGGCAATTTTGGGTAAAATTGCATCGTTTAATTTTACCCAAAATTCAAGTCATTCATATAACTTTTAGTTTGTTTTTTTCAATTTTCAGCCTTATAACTTCCATTTGTTTTAAGTGTGGTCATTTCGTCCACTTCTCATTACAGGATTAGTCGTTAAGTGTCCCAAAATGATGTAATTTTGGTATTTTTGCATTTTCAAAATAATTTCCTTTTAAGGACACCTAATGATACCATGTGATTGTGTCAAACTTAACATAAGAATTACATTAAATAAAAGTAAAAGTTATCGTAGTGACTGAAAAAGACCATAGAAGTTAGAAGAGTAAATTGAATTTATGACAAAGTTAGATGATGTAATTTGTAATTTAACCTAACAATTGTATGTAATGAAAGTAGGCTGAAAAAGACCATAGAAGTTAGAAGAGTAAATTGAATTTATGACAAAGTTAGATGATGTAATTTGTAATTTAACCTAACAATTGTATGTAATGAAAGTAGGCTTCAAATTCAAAATTTTTGTGAGGCACTTGAAACTTTAATAGAGTTTCATCTGTGGGAAATTATTAATGACAGGCCAAAAACTGAATGACCCCTTGTGATAGAAATTAATTAATTAATTAGCCAAGTTTTTAATTAATCAATTTATTATGCAAAGCGTGATAGCACAAACAAATCACCAATAAACTATATACGCAACAGAAAATAAAAGACATGGTGATTTGTTTAAGAATGGGGAAAACCTAACGGCAAAAATCCCACCGGGTGATTTTTAGGTCATCACTCCCGAAACTCCACTATTATCACAACAAGCGGTTACAAGTAAAGGAATCCAAGTACCTTACCAACCTACAGTTGAACCCTTACCCTAATACCCAATTGGACTTGTTCTGTAGTGACAGTTCCCCTTTCAGATGCACGACTCCCAGTACGTGACTAACCAATTGTGCGGATCCTAGTACGCGACTTCAATCACCAACTAAGAAGGTTGTTGGTTGCAAAGTTCTTCAGTTCATCCATATGATGAAGATCAAGAAGATGCTTGGTCACAAAACCCTACGGTGCACATACACAGCAACTTCTTCAAGAGAAAGAGATGAACTAGGGCAAGAACTTCGTCTCCGGTCATAATTTGCTTGAACAGAGTTTGCTCAAAGCTTGTGCAACTTGTGAACACTTTGACGGCCCTAAAATTGATCCTTTTATATGTCTAGGTTTAGGAGAAAAGAAGGCCCAAAGACATATTCACGGATCCCAAGAAAATCATATTGAAATTCTGAAAATCTTAAATCTCGACAGATAGCAGGTGTCGAGTAGCTGTCAAGCAAGTGTTGAGCACACCGAATGTAGAACAGCTTCCTTAAGCTCGATAGATACAGCTGTCGAGCTTTAATGAATTTGCACTCTAAACTTGTTTTCTTGAACAGACTTGAAGACTTCAATACTTGATCTTGAAACAAGGTTTCTTGAAGTATTTAAAGACATCCTAAATCTACTCAAATACAAGTAAAGTGCGTTTTGTCAAAGGATAAGCCAATTACATAAAATTATGACATATGTTCTTAACAAATGAAACACATATGTCCTAACAATCTCCCCCTTTGGCAATCTGTGACAAAATCACAACAAACAAATGAACATATGAGAGAAGTCATAAATCACTCAACTCATATTCACTTGTTGAATACAATAAAATCTATCCTAACACAAACTCTTGAAAAATTTTGCAAGAAGAGAGTTTATGGCAAGTAGACTTTGACAACCTGTATTTCTAAAACACTTTACACAAAACTCATCAAGGCATCTTTGTGTGAAACTGAAATAATAGATTGCATACAAGTATAAGAAACATGTGTATAAAGAGAGAAAAGAAACAACACATGAAGGGGTAGGTGAAAGAAAAACATACATCAATATAAAGAAAGAGATAAGTACAATGTATGTCTATAAATGGTCACAAAACCTCATATACAAGAGTAATATATCTAAAAAGAAAGAAAAGAAAAGATACATACTATCCTCACTACATCCCTCAAAAATGTATCAACACTCCCCCTAACAAAATGATCCTATACTAACTCTCCCCTTAAGATAGACTACTCTCATACCAAAACTACTCCCCCTTTTTGTCACGAATGACAAAGGGTAAGAGTGTCAAGTAGACATCTCATCGGTAGAGCTAGCATCTCCATCATCATCATTTGAAGCATCATCATCATCACCATCATCATCATCCTCATCCTCAGAAGCAAAAGCCATAGGAGAAGGTGGTGAAGGAGTAGCCTCAGGAGCAAAGCCACCCATAGACGCCTGTCGTCATGCAATACGACCAATACAAACGTTCACCTGATACAACTCCATAGAGAGTGTATCGAGGCGAGCATCCATGCGCTACAGCTATGCCATGATATCTCCTAGAGACACATTGCTCGAAGAGCAAGGAGGAGCCGATGTGGATGGAACCGAACGGGATGGAGCAAAATGAGAGGAAGGAGCTGCTAAATCCAACTGCCGCGACTGAAGCTGGGCCTCGCTACGTTTAACGGTAGCGTAATCTATGGCACACATGACGGTAAAATAGTTGGATGAGGGAAAAGGAACAAAAAAATGGCGTAGAATCCACGTGATAGCGGAAGGAAAGATGAGCTTATCACGGGTCGCTGAATCTAGATGAACATCTATAATAGACAGAATGAAATGAGAAGGGAAGTCTACGATAAGATACTCAAGAAGAGACAACAAAAACTGAGCACGAGGCTCTGTGATGGAGTTATAGTGAGAGAGGGGATGCAAAACAAAAGTCATCACCATGTTCATGAATCTAGAACCTTTAGCAAAAGGTCGACATGGTGTAAAAAGACGCTCACCCCAAGAAGTAGGGCGCTCACAGAAAGCAGACATAAGCTCATCCCTAGACACAGTCCTCAGACGCTCACAACCAGGATAGTTAGGAAACTCTATCCTAGGAACCCAAAGCACATCCGCAACTAACTGTGGTGTGATAGGAATGCACGTACCTCGAACGTGAGTGAAGAAAAGAGGTACAGACCGATCAATCCCATGCATGTTGGAGTAGAACTCCAGGATAAGCACGAGAGGACAGGTGGCCGGGGCGTCACACAGTGACTCCCATCCCCTACTATGAATGACAGAGGGAAGGTCGGTGTCTGTAAAATCTGTCAAGATGACTTGGCGTTCCGAATGAATGCCTCATCTAGAAAAGTTCTCCGAAAATTCCTTAAAGGCATCATCATCACAGAACCGGATATGAGATAAGGTAGGATCAGACGAAGAAGAAGCACCAGAACGAAGAGGGTTCCGGGCTGGAGTGGATTTACACTTAGGTGCCATAGACACGACTAACATAAACAACAGAGAGGGAGAGAAAGAAAGACAATCAGAAAAGTCCCAAACATTTTCAAATATATCAAATATATTGAAAAGAAGTACGTATGCATGGGAAATGCATGAACACGTGACATACAAAAGAAATTGCATCATGGGCTCAGCTCAATCCAAACCTATCAGTACACAACCATATAGCACACATCTAAATGCATGGCAAGACCATTATGATGCTAATGTGATGCAGTGTATGAGGTTTTAAACACATTTAAGTGAAAACCCAACCCAAAATTTCAATGAAATCTCATCAATTTTGAAAAACCCCAAAAATTTCAAAAAACCCCAAATCTTAGGTTTCAAAACATGAAATGCATGAATGATAAAGGATTAGAAGCTTACCAAGTGAAGAAAAACTTGAAAAACCTTGGAAAATCCTTGAGAACCAAGATAGGAGTGAGATTGGAGTGTTTTTTGGGAAAGAAACAGAGAAGAGTATCGAGAGAGAGATCGAAGGAAATGAGATTCGGATCGCGCAAAGGCTTTATATAGGAAAGCTAGTAATTCTCGACAGATGAAGGTATCGACAGGTATCGAGGGATCTGTCGAGGAGGTGTCGAGAAAATACTCGTCGACAGCCAAGGTGTCGAGGATCATCACACCAGAATTTAATTTGTAGTTGAACCCGTCCACTATATGGACCTTATACTTTTCTGATCACCCTTTTGGATGAGCCCGTCCTATTATGGACTTGACTTAATTGAATATGTAGACATGTAGATATCATACAATATTTCTGAATGACTCCTCTTATTGTGGTAAACATGCGTGTAAAAATTGTTCTTAAGAAACTTGCCCTTTGGGCTTAAAAGAAACTACAAATAATAAAATCTTTAACTAGAAAGCAATAAACTGGAAATGGGTAGTATTATGTTATTGTTCATGTTGTCGCCTTGGCAAGGTCCAACCCTGCTATCAAGGCTTCGTACTCTACTTTGTTATTGGTCGTAGGGAAGTCCAGACAGAACATGCATTCGATCTTATCTCCTTCTGGGCTACGGAGTATCACACCAACTCCTCCTGCTTGCCTATTGGAGGATCTGTCTATGTGGATGCTCTATTGTGGGATCTCTTCTGCCCTCTAGCCTTCCACAAGTGTGATTTTTGAGATGAAGTCAGCTACTACTTGCCCCTTTATAGCTGTGCGTGGTCGACACTGTATGTCAAATTCAATCAACTCAATTGCCCATAATGCCATCCGTCCTGTAGGTTCAGGGCTACTCATAGCTCTACGCAAGGGCTTGTCCGTTAGGATGATTATAGTGTGTGCTTAGAAATACGGATTGAGCTTTCATGCCACCATTACTAATGCGAAAGCGAGTTTTTCCATCTAGGGGTACCTTTCTTCCGCTCTTCGTAGTGCTCGGCTTGTGAAGTATACGAGATTCTACACCCCATCCTCTTCTCTAACCAGAGCCGTGCTGACAGCGGCTAGGGAAACAGCTAGGTATAGGAACAATTCTTCCCCTAGTTTGGACAGAATTAGTAATGGCAGAAAGGAAAGATATACCTTCAGGTCTTCGAATGCCTGTTGGCACTCAGTCGTCCATTCAAATGACTTCTTTAATGTGCGGAAGAAAGGTAGGCACTTATCCGTTGCTCTTAAGACGAACCTATTTAATGCAGCTACCTTGCCGTTCAGACTCTGTACCTCCTTGACTGTCTTTGGTAGAGCTAACTCCAGTATGGCCTGTATCTTTTCTAGGTTAATCTCGATACCTCGATACCTTGATACCTCTTTAAGATTCCATGAATCTAAGGAAATTTCCTGCCATTACCCCAAACATACACTTGTTTGGATTCAACTTCATGTTGTATGATCGGAGTGTATCGAAGGTCTCTTGGAGTTCATTCAAGTGGTCATCCACATAAACTTGCACATTCCTTCTAATCTGATGCGCGAACATTTTGTTCATCAGCCTTTGGTATGTGGTGCCCGCGTTCTTGAGTCCGAACGACATCACTTTGTAGCAAAAGAGACTTTGGCTGGTGACGAATGAAGTCTTCTCCTAATCATCCTCACTTATCTTGATCTGGTTATAACCAAAGAATGCATCCATGAAGCTTAGCAGTTGGTGTCTTGTGGTTAAGTCTACCAAGGTGTCAATCCACGGGAGAGGATAGTTGTCCTTGGGGCAAGCTCTATTTAGGTCTGTGAAATCTATGCACATCCTCCACTTCCCGTTAGCTTTCTTGACCATTACCACATTTGCCAACCAGTCGGAGTAGTATACTTCTCGTATAAATTCTGCCTCCTGTAATTTTTTAACCTCCTCAACTATGGCTTTGTCCCGTTCCTATGCGAACACCCATTTTTTCTGCCAAATGGGAGAGAATGAGGGCGATACATTCAACTTGTGGACTATAATCGACGGATCAATTCCTGGCATGTCCTCATAACTTCAGGCGAATACATCCTGGTTCTCCCTTAGGAATGTTATGAGGGCTTGACGCACTGGCTGGTTGGCCAAAGTGCTTATCCTTGTTGTTTGTTCAGGCCTAGAATCATCAAGGAGTACTTCTTCCAACCCTTCCACTGGTTTTGCTACCGTCCGTTGTTCTTCTTTACACATAATCTGTAATTGATCGTCCATCTCTAGCATGGCAATGTAGCATTCGCATGCTACCACTTGATCCCCTCTTACTTCTCCCACTTCGTACTCAGTGGGAAATTTGATCATCAAATGGTAGGTTGAGGTTACGGCCTTTCATGAATTCAAAGTAGGACGATCCAATATGGTGTTGTACATAGACGAACAATCAATAACTGGGAACGTGACATCCTTGGTGTTCTGCTGAGAGTAATCGCCGACAGTTATCGGCAGGGTGACTACTCCTAGGGGATGCACCCTTGTTCCTCCAAACCCTATGAGTGGCGCATTGGTCGGAATCAACCATTTTCTCCCTATCCTTATCTGCTAGAATGCCATATCGTATAGGATATTTGTAGAGCTCCCGTTATCCTCAAGGATTTGATGGGAGTTGTAATCCCCTACACATATGTTGATTAGAAGTGCATCGTCGTGTGGGTGGTGGAGACGTCAGGCATCTTCCTCCATGAACCCAATTACGAGGTTGTCAATTTATGCCATTTTTGGAATGTACCCTATCAGTTGGACATTCTAAACCATCTGTAGGTAAGTCTTGTGTGCTTTCTTGGAAGAACTGGAAGTCGTGCTTGTTAGGTTCTAAAGTTTAGGATTTTATGTATTTAGAACTCTAATTTGTATTTTTGGCAAACCATGATCAAAACAATGTGTTTAGAAGTGTTTAAAGCTAGCTCAAAGTTGTATGTCAATGTAAAGTTGGAATCGAGTTTAAAGCAGGAAGCACTGTGGCTTTCGGCCTGGCTCGATCGATCGAAGCTTAGGCTCGACCGATCGAAGCTCGGGCAGATCGTTTTTCTGTAGATTTGTCCAACTCAGCCCTATTTGTTTTAAAACATTTTTAGGGTTTCTTATTTGTCCTAAGTATAAAAGGCAAACCCTAGCCACGTTTTAGTGTTGCTCATATTGCGGTTTGTGTAAATCTCTTGTGAGATCTAGAGGAGCTTTCCTTTACACAAACTTAGGGTTTTCAAGGAGGAGATATTTTCTACACCTTGATGATCAATTCAGTTGCTACCATTAAAGCTTAAAGACTACACAAGCGGGTGTGCTTGTAGCTGGTGGAATCCAAGAAAGAAGGAGTCTGTGGATTCGGAGCTTGCACGTGGTCGTGTTAGTAAGTTCTACTGGTTGGTAGCATTAGGAAGTCAAGCGGGGGTGCTTGTAAGTCCTTTTGTATGAATTTCGATTCTTTCAAGATAGTGGATTCAGGTTTACCTTGAGGATAGCTAGGTCAAATCCTCCCCAGGTTTTTACCAGTTTGGTTTCCTAGGTGATCATATCTTGTATTATTTATTTTCCGCTACTTTGCATGATTTGATCTTTATTATTGTGATAACCTAGACTTGTTTAATTGGAGTAAGTAACAACTTGGCTAATTACCTAGGTTTAATCAATTTTTTAAGGGGTCTAAAAACTGTCAAGTGGTATCAGAGCGGGTAGCTCTTTTGTTGTTGATCTTTTGATCACTGAGCTGATCCTTGACCCCTTTGGTATGGATTTTTGGAAGTTCTTTCTGCTTATTCATCAACTTGCTTACTTTGTATATTTGTCTCTTGTTGAGTTTGTTAAATCTTTCCTTGAACATCTTGGTCTTGTCATATGTGGTAATAATTATTTGTGTAATACTGCCTTAACCGCCTTAAAGGCATGTGATTCTTGTCTTTGGTATTTGGATAGTGGTTATTCCAGGCATATGACAGGAAACAAAGGATTATTAAAGAATCTTTTTGAAGGAAATATTGGGACAGTCACTTTTGGAGATGGAAGCAAATCTGTCATCAGAGGCATTGGAACTGTGGACATCCCAGGGTTACCAGTCTTTGAAGATGTTTGGTATGTTGATGGACTAAAGGCAAATTTACTCAGCATCAGTCAGATTTGTGACAATGGACTAAATGTTCTCTTCACTAAGCATGAATGTGAGATACTTGATGGTGGAGGTGACTGTATGTGTGTTGATGTACGAACAGCGGACAACTGTTATGGATTGACACCAAGCATAAGCAACAAGTGTTTTAGTGCAAAGATTGATCAAGTTGATTTGTGGCATCAACGGCTGGGGCATGCAAGTCATAAGCAGTTAGAAAAGATTTCAAAATGTGATGCTATTGTTGGTTTACCTAAGTTTGAGAAGATAGATAAGTGCATATGTGGACCATGTCAGATAGGTAAACAGATAAAATATAAACACCCGTCTGTGGCTAGTGTTCAAACTTCAAGACCTCTGGAGTTACTACACATTGATCTTATGGGTCCTGCTCGAGTTCAGAGTTTAGGAGGAAAGAAATATATTCCAGTGGTTGTGGATGACTTTACCAGATATACTTGGGTTGTGCTCTTGAAAGATAAAGCTGAGGCTCCTGAGAAGATGATACATCTATGTAAGAAATTGCAGGTAGCAAAAGATACAGTGGTAGCCAGAATCAGAAGTGACCATGGAAGAGAATTTGAGAATACCAAGCTAGCTACTTTCTGCAATGAACAAGGCACACATCAAGAATTTTCATCACCCAAGACACCACAACAAAATGGAATAGTTGAACGAAAAAATAGGGTCATTCAAGAGATGGCACGTGTGATGTTGCACAATAAAAAATTGCCAAAATCTTTCTGGGGAGAAGCAGTTAACACTGCTTGCCATACACTAAACCGGGTGTATTTCAGACCTGACTCCAAGAAGACTCCCTATGAACTCTGGAGAGGAAAGAAGCCAGTTGTCAAGTATTTCAGGATTTTTGATAGTGATTGTTACATTCTACGTGATAGAGAGCACCTAGAGAAATTTGATGCTAAGAGTGACAAAGGATATTTTCTAGGATACTCCTCTACTAGTAGGGCATATAGGGTGTACAATCTGAGAACCAAAACTGTCATGGAATCTTCAAATGTTGTGATCAATGATGAAGTATGTCCAGAAGCACATCCAGAAAGTACTACTCAGGTTCAAGATAAGCCAATGGAAGTTAATGACCCTCTTCCGAATAATTATGTTGTGAAACATAGTGATGAGGAGCTAATGATGTTGAATGATGCAATATCTGTGCCATCAAGTCCTGAACCATCCATTCCAGTTCATGAGACTCAACAGGTTCAACATGAGTTTAGTTCTTCATCAGAACAGAGAGGTACATCCAAATCTCTGGTTAAAGGTCCTTCCTCTAGAGTAAGGCTGAATCATCCCTTCTCAAATATATTGGGAAGTCTGAATCACAATATGAGATTAAGGTCAAAAGCCTTAAGTGTAATTACACACTCATGCTATCTGTCTTAATTTGAACCGAAGAAGGTAGATGAAGCACTTCAAGATGCTGATTGGGTGAACTCTATGCATGAAGAACTTCATCAATTTGTTCTTGGAATGATGTGTGGGAATTAGTTCCTAGACCAAAAGGTGTGAATGTAATTGGAACTAAGTGGATCTTCAAGAACAAGTCAAATGAACATGGCACTGTCATCAGAAATAAATCAAGACTTGTTGCTCAAGGCTACACACAAGTGGAAGGGATTGACTTTGATGAGACCTTTGCTCCAGTAGCAAGACTGGAATCCATTAGGATATTGCTGGCTATAGCTAGTCATCTAAACTTCAAGTTATATCAAATGGATGTCAAAAGTACTTTCTTGAATGGAATGCCGCAAGAAGAAGTTTATGTTGAACAACCTAAAGGATTTGTTAACCCTCACAGACCGGATGATGTGTATAAATTGAAGAGAGCACTGTATGGTTTGAAACAAGCTCCACGAGCTTGGTATGATAGATTGACTGCATATCTTACTGAGCACGGCTTCAAAAGGGGATTTGCAGACACTACTCTCTTCATAAGAAAGGATAAGAACAGTTTTGTTGTAGCTCAAATTTATGTAGATGATATTGTTTTTGGTGCTACTAATGACTCTCTTGCTCATTCTTTTGCAGATGAAATGAAGGCAATGTTTGAAATGAGTATGGTTGGTGAACTAACATATTTCTTGGGATTACAGGTGAAGCAAACGGATTCAGGGATCTACATCAACCAAGCCAAATACGCAAAGAATCTAGTCAAGAGATTTGGACTGGACCATGCTGCCCATGCTAGAACACCAATGGCCACCAATGCAAAACTAACAAATGATCCATCAGGTGAGTCTGTAGATGTTACACTATACAAAAGTATGATTGGATGTTTGTTATATTTGACTGCTAGTCGACCTGATATTGCTTTTAGTGTTGGTGTTTGTTCTAGATTTCAATCTAATCCTAAGGTTTCACACTTAAATGCTGTCAAAAGAATAATTAAATATGTTGCTGGAACTTGTGACTATGGATTATTTTATAGCAAAAAGTCTAATCTGTCTCTTGCTGGTTTTTTTTTATTCTGATTGGGCTGGTAATGCTGATGATAGAAAAAGCACCACTGGTGGATGTTTTTATGTTGGTGCTAACCTTGTTGCCTGGATGAGTAAAAAGCAAAATTCTGTGTCCTTGTCTACTGCCGAGGCAGAATATATTACTGCCGAGGTAGAATATATTGCTGCCAGAAGTTGTTGCTCACAACTTCTTTGGATGAAAAAGGTTTTAACAGATTATGGGATATCCCAAGATACCATGGTGGTTTACTGTGATAACTCTAGTGCTATTGACATATCTAAGAACCCTGTTCAGCATTCTAAGACTAAGCACATAGAGATTAGGTATCACTTCATTAGGGATCTTGTTGAAAGAAAAATTGTGTGTCTTGAGTAAATTCCTACTGAGCGTCAGAATGCCGACATTTTTACCAAACCTCTTGATAGAAGTAAGTTTGAGAATCTTCGTCAAGTGGTTGGTGTTATTTTGTGTCCCTGATTTGTCTTTGACCTCTTGGTCCTTGTGCTTCATTGCTCTACCCTTTGTGACCATTGTTCTTTGGTTTTGTTTTTTTTTTTTGTGTCTCTAAGATTTGCATAGCATAACATTCATGCATTTCATTCTAGGTATTTTTTATTTTTATTAAAATAAAAAAATAAAAAATAAATAAAAAAAAGGGAAGAAAAGGAAGCACATTTTGTTTTTGCACTATTCTTCTTGGTTTTTGAAAGCAAGGTTGGTCAATTTATTTTCACATAACATGTCTTTTGTACCTTGTTTAGCTTTGATGAGCTTATTTATTGCACTCTACTAGTTGAAGATTTGTAGTGCATGTTGTGTGGGAAAGATATGTATGGTTTTTGATTACTATGTCTTAATCTTGAAGTCACATGTTTTTAAATGTTGGACTTGAACTTTTAGAGAAAGGCATAAATAACCATCTCACCACTGTTCATTAGCCAATCATGAACACCTTAGTGCATATCATAAGACTTTGTGCTCGAGAAAGTGTAGCACATGCACAAAAAGAACATAAGGTGAAGCCTTGGTTAAAGTGCTTAATTCTTAAAATCAAAATTGGTGTGTACTATTAGGCTGGATGCCAAACTCACATAATTTAAAATTGGAATGTATATTATGAGGCATAAATACAAGAAACTTACATGATTGCAAGCTTATGATCTAGGAGATGTGGGAGTTATATGATGTAACTCTTTAGGTGATAGTCTCTTTTAAATTCTTTGTGATGAATTCTGTAGACTTTGTGATCGATTGCTATTCACATATCACCTCACATGTATCTCAAGTTTTTGCCAGTCGCACACACTACACGAGTTATTCTTTGCTAAACATCGTACATGTTATTGTGTGTGTTTATGGTCTGACCAACCACGTTTTTGCAATCACTTTGAATTATGTGCAAACTAAATTTGTTGCTTGAAAATTTGTGAAGAATGCAAGAAATTTTGTTTTTGGGAATTTTAGGGCTTAAAATTCTTGATTGGAAAATCATATCATCTCATACTCATGCATTTTTGTTCTTAAATTTCAATGCTTTGAGTTAAATCAACTTGTTTTTCAAAAATTGTGTTTTTCCTCAAAAATATAATGAGCCTCTGCCTGATTCGATCGGTCCATTCTGTTTTTCGACCGATCGAAATTTTTAAAATTTTTAAAATTTGAGAGAGAGAGTCTCTGTCTGTTTCGACTGGTCGAGGCTGATTTTCGACCGATCGAAACTCGTGAATCAGGTTTTTCAAAAAGGCAGAATTGGACTTTTTCAAACTTACTTTTCAAATAGTTCTTTTCTTTTCTCTCTCTCCGTGTTGGCTCTTGGCTCCACCATCCAATTTTTGTCGTTTTCCTTCAAGATTTTTTGCAAGGTTTTTGTCCTTAGAAGCCGGTAAGTCCCTTTTGCCCCTCTTTTTCAAGTTTATTTCTTGTTTCCATGCATTTTTCATGCATTATCATGGGTATTTTCGGCATCTTCAAACTTTTTGGGGTTTTTGATGATTCAAGCCTATTCTCGTGTAATTGATCAATGGGTTTTTGTGCCATGATGTTATATTGATGTTCCCTATAGTTTAATTTGATCAATTTTGTGGTTTTTGAAAAATTGGAAATTCTAGGGTTTGGAATTTGATCCGAATTGGGGATTTTGTCAAATTGGCTTCAATTGATGAAATTGGCTTATCCAATTGATGTATTTGGTCATTATTTTTGTTATTATATCATGTGTAATGATCAATTCGTCAATATTTTTCAAATTAATCAAGTGGTTTTCCAAATTTTGGGGTTTTTGTGTTAAAAACCTTAATGTTCAAGTCAATTTTGTAATTTGAACCTTTTGGACTTAATTCACTGGATTAGAACATGCATCATGACATTTAAACTTGTTCATGCTTCATATAGATTTTGATTCTATATTTTGTTTTTGTGCTAACTTGAAGTCTACCCTTGGTTTTGGTTTGTGGTTTTTTGTTCTTTCGCTCTATGTTTTGATCCTTATCTTAGCACCATGCCTAGTAAAACTAGAGCTCATAGGACCACTTCCACTTCTTCTGAGTCTCCACCTAGGGTTGAGCTGTTTAAGAATGATAAGTGTAGAGAAGCCTATGACTCTTTGAACTGTAAGCGTAAGATCTGGTCTGAGCGAGTAGTTGTTTTAGATCAGCTTGATCCGGCCATTAGGGCCAATTTTGAGTCTCGAGGTTGGTTGCCTCTCTTAGAGATAGATCATCCACCCCCGACCGTCTTGATTAGAGAGTTCTACTCTAACCTCTCTTGTCACGTCTATGATTCCAACGCCCTTGTTAGGAGTTGGATACGAGGTGTAGAGTTCACCATTACCCCTAGGGTAGTGGCTGAGGCTCTTAGGGTGTCGGTTGTTCGGGATGCTGACTATCCCTATGATGAGTCACCCTCTTTAGACGTTGTCATGTCTTACATCACTGGGCCATCTATCCAGTGGGGTACTGATCCTTGGATCACGTCCGCTGAGCTTACCGAGATGGCCTATCTCTTCTTTAGGATTGCGTGTCATTCCTTGTGGCCTATCTCTCACTTCCACACCATCCCTTTAGAGCGATGTGTGTTTTTGTATGCCTTTGCTTCTGGAGCGTCCATCAGTTTTCCTCACTTGTTCCTTCGTTCTTTGAACGAGGTTCATAGGAGTTCTGCCGTAGGGCATGCGCCGATTCATCCTATTTTCATTCATAGGATTCTGCTCTACTTAGGTCTAGATGGTTTTCCGTCGGGTGAGTCTGTTCATGTGATAGCTCCCATAGGTGCCACCTTTCTTCGTCAGAGGGCTGCTCAGTTGAGAGTTGCTCCTCCTCGTCCTAGAGGTGCGTCATCTAGTAGTGTTCCCCCTTCTCCCTCTTCTACAGGTACAGTTGCTGCTGAGACTTTTGGTGCTGCTGCTGATGCTGATGCTGCTGTTCCTCCACCGACTGCTTCGGATGATTCAGACATTTGTCGCACGTTGGATAATGTCTTGACCGTTCAGGCGGCTCAAGGACAGATTTTGGTGGACGTACTTGATGAGATCTGTGCCTTGCGTGCGGAGTTGGCGAAGTTTATACCACCTCCCTTTTGATGATGGATATCTTGTTTGCCCTTTGGCATTCCGTCACAAAAAGGGGGAGTACTTGTAGGTTTTTTGTTTTTAGGGGGAGATTATTTGTTTTTGGTTGGAGCTTGTGGAGTTTTAGATTGTATCTAGGTGCTTCACTGTGTACTTAACATTTTTAGCTCTTACCTTATTTTTTATGGGATATTCATGTTAGGGGGAGTTTTATGTTTTTGTTGGTACTTTATTTGTTTCTTGTTTCAAACTACTTATTGATTTATATTTATGAGTTATTCATTGATATATGTCTTTATTTGTGTGTTGTTTGAAATCAAGAAGTTATTTTGTTTACTTGTATTATTTCCACACATGCGGTTATGCATTTTGTTTAGTGTTTCAGGAAATATACAGGTTGATTCAATTGAGCTGCTGTCTACACTTGCAACTAATGGATAGTAGTTAGGATTGAATTTGGTTTATGAGCATTATTTTGTAAAGGGCTTTTCATTTTGTAAACTTTGAGCTTCTAAGTTGTGTTTTGTCACGGATTGCCAAATGGGGAGTTTGTTAGGTTCTAAAGTTTAGGATTTTATGTATTTAAAACTCTAATTTGTATTGTTGGCAAACCATGATCAAAACAATGTGTTTAGAAGTGTTTAAAGCTAGCTCAAAGTTGTATGTCAATGTAAAGTTGGAATCGAGTTTAAAGTAGGAAGCACTGTGGCTTTCGGCCTGGCTCGATCGATCGAAGCTTAGGCTCGACCGATCGAAGCTCGGGCAGATCGCTTTTTTGCAGATTCGTCCAACTCAGCCTTATTTGTTTTAAAACGTTTTTAGGGTTTCTTATTTGTCCTAAGTATAAAAGGCAAACCTTAGCCACGTTTTAGTGTTGCTCATATTGCGGTTTGTGTAAATCTCTTGTGAGATCTAGAGGAGCTTTCCCTTACACAAACTTAGGGTTTTCAAGGAGGAGATATTTTCTACACCTTGATGATCAATTTAATTGCTGCCATTAAAGCTTAAAGACTACACAAGCGGGTGTGCTTGTAGCTAGTGGAATCCAAGAAAGAAGGAGTCCGTGGATTCGGAGCTTGCACGTGGTCGTGTCAGTAAGGTCTATTGGTTGGTAGCATTAGGAAGTCAAGTGGGGGTGCTTGTAAGTCCTTTTGTATGAACTTCGATTCTTTCAAGATAGTGGATTCAGGTTTACCTTGAGGATAGCTAGGTTAAATCCTCCCCAGGTTTTTACTGGTTTGGTTTCCTGGGTGATCATATCTTGTGTTATTTATTTTTCGCTGCTTTGCATGATTTGATCTTTATTATTGTGATAACCTAGACTTGTTTAATTGGACTAAGTAACAACTTGGCTAACTACCTAGGTTTAATCAATTGTTTAAGGGGTCTAAAAATTGTCAGTGCTGCCCCCTATGGTCATCCTTATGTCCCCTAAGGATGGCCTAGGACATTTTTTTTTTCTCTCTAGGCAAGTTGTCCTTGGGGTTGTTCTGTCCCTTCCTAACTGATGAAGCTTTGCAATTTCCCTTGCCTGATAGGAGCTTCTAGACCTTTTGCTAGGGTCTCCCTTCAACTTACTAGGGAATGTTAGAGCCTTTTCGTCCTTGATCTGCATCATTACTTGATCAATTGGGGTGTTTAGAGGGGTGAAGCTTATGAATCTTCCGTTGGAGGCTTGGAGCGCCTATCTTCCCTTCTATCTCCTGTCATGGCCATCTTTCGCCCCCTGTCTTTTTGTGATTCCTCCTATCTTTCTCTCTTTTTGGATTTCTCTTCGTGTGTCTTCCGCATTCATGTATTTAGTAGCCCTGTAAAGCACATCTAACATAGTCTTTGGGTCATTCTTATACAAAGAAAATAGAAACTTACCCTTCCGTAGCCCGTTCATGAATGGACAATGAGTATCTTGTCGTCATCTTCATCAATTGAGAGTGCCTCCTTGTTAAAAATGGCTATGTAGGACCTCAGCGTCTCATCCTTCTATTGCTTAATGCTCATTAGGCGTGCAGTGGATTTCTTATACCTGTACCTCTTGATAAAGTGTGAGGTAAACTGGGTGCTCAACTCCTTAAAGGTACCAATGGAATTAGGTGTCAACCTGCCGAACCAAATCCTTATGGGGCCCTTCAACGTAGTGGGGAAGGCCCTACAAATAATCTTGTCTGCCACTCCTTGTGGGTGCATCAAAGTTTTGAAAGACTCCAGGTGATCTAGTAGGTCCTTAGATCTGTTGTAGCTTTCCACCTGAGGCATTTGAAATTTTGGTGGTAAGGGGAAAGACGAGACAGATGGGAGCTGTATCTGTGCTGGATGGATGGCTGGTATCTTGCAGTTCCTATCAACTAGGGGCGTTGCTACCTTCCGACCCCTCTTGGTTCCTTCTTTCAGTGCTAGTTCCTTCTTGGTCTTCTTCTTGGGTGCTAAGCACTGCGTTCTTCTAGCACAACTGTTCTTCTTGGTCATGCTTTTGCTTGGTGAGCCGTTCTACCGCTGCTACGAGGGTTAAAACTTGTCTTTCTAGAGCAGTGGTCCACGGTTCGTCGCCTTGATTATTAGTGGTTGTTGCCATTGAACGAGTAAGTACCATACAAATTTTTGTCCAGGGAGCGGTAAATATGGCTTATCTTCGCTTTCCCATATACGGCACCAACTGATGATGCTGAAAATTGTCAGTAAGCCACACCATATTCACGTGCTTAAAACAAGACTTGCGAAACAAAAACAAAGAAAACCCTAGAAGAGTATCGGTGTGGTACCGGCCAAAGATCCTCCAAAGGTTAAGTTAGAGAACTTTTCACAACTCTAGAGTGCCAGAGCTGGTGAGGGCCTTGGGTTTTTATAATAGTGTAGAACCGACCTCCGTTTCTTGCATAGGAAGGTTTTTCCTTACGGGGAAGATCATCATTAATGGGTGTATCTTATAGAATCCCTCTCATGTTGGGATTCTTTGTCATATTGGGATTCTATTGACTAGGGTTAATCGTGGGACACAAGTCGTTTCAATTTAGGATTTCTTGGAGTCCACTTAAGCCATGTGGATGCCACGTGGCCTTGAGATCCATCCATCATTCGTCCGTGTATCTTGAATCTATCCACTTAGAGAGACTAACTGTCCACTGATCTAGAACCATCAGGTTTATTCAAATGGACCCATCATCTCCAAATTTTATACCCTTCAAGGGCTAACCCATGATTGGGGCTAGGTGAGTTTGGTCCTCATTGCATTTGCATTGATGTTTCCCCTTGACAAGTCTACCATGATAACTTGTCAGTCTTCACAGAAAAATCAAAGGACCTAATTGACTTCTAGCCTATATAAGACCACCAATTAATCTATTGGGTCCATATGGACCATTTCAGTATTTAAATTTCCAAGTCCTCTTGTATGATAAGCCTAGCAATTTTTATTTTCTTTTTTCTTTTTGTTGAATAGAAAAGGGTGTTTTCGGTGTCGACTCATAAACCTCGTGGCACGACAATTGTTTAATTATTAATAATATATAATGAATAGCCCTCTTGACCTGTTGCCTTGAAGTAGCTTCGTCTGCTACTTTTTATTTTATTTTATTTTTATTTTTATTTTTATAATTATCTTATCATAAATAAATAATAAATAAAAAATGAACAAAGGCTGCAGAGAAAGTTCAGTTGTATTCGATTGCCCTTGATCTCAAGTAAATGTAGATCCCATGTGGAGGGTTCACACGTGGAATCCACCTTATGTGCAAAAAATATATTCTAAATCAAATGTATTGATAAATTTCATATTTATTTATTGTGATCTCTTTTTGGGTAGATGTAGAATGAGTTCCAATTTCATTTAGAGTTGTTCTAATGTATTTACTTCATCTTATAATAAGAAATAGTCGAAAAATGAATAAAGTTAGTATAACAAGATATTTTAATATTTACATAATAAAAGAATTGCAAATATTCCCATATGTTTTATAATTCAATTATTATAAGGGTAAAACTTAAGTATAATACTTAGGTGATGTTTCTTAGGTTCCCCTTTTAAAATTCAGTCATGTGACTATTTAACTAAGAATATGTAATTCGTAAACGAAGAGGATCAAATCCCAGGACCTAGACTCTCAAGTCCCTCCAACTCCAACTCCAAAAAACAAACAATACACTTTCATTCCATGAGAAAAAAAAAACCACATTGTTGAATTTTAAGAGGGGAACCTAATTAAGGAACAGAAAAATAGTACTTAAGGTACTTTACCTAAGTTTTGTCCTAACATGTGTTCAAACCATGGTCAAACCATGCGGTTTTCTAAACCGGAAGCGAGTTTTCCGGTTTCTTCTTTCCAGAAAATTTAGCAATGAAAATGGAAAAAAAAAAAAAGTAGAATGGGTCTTCATGGAGAGCAACTACCTATTTGGTAGATCTATTCTTTAGAGAAGAAAGAGTGAGAAAGGGAGAGAAAGAGGTATAGTAAGTGAAGGCTAAAGCTATGAGAGAGAAATAATTTGTTGCTTTACCATGTGTTTGAAAAACTGGGGAAGACAAAGTGTAGTAGAGACTGAAAAGTGAGAAGAAGGAGATGGAGACTAAGAAGCATACGTTGAGACTAAAAAGTGAGAAAAATGAGTTGAAGACTGAGAAGCATATGTTGGGAAGAAGAAAAGCTAATTAAAGACTAGAAGAAATTATCACTTATCAAATTCAGATTGCTTAGAGCATTCTCATCAACACTCTCAAATGCTATAAATGCTAAATTTTAGCATCAAAAGATCAAAAAGCATACTCTATCAAAGCTCTTAAATCCTATTCATTTTGCAATCCAGCTACAGTGGGCTAGAGATAGCAACCCACTGTAGCAATATTGTAAAAAAAAAAAATATATATATATATATATATATTTGTTTTAAAAAGAGAGAGACAGAGGAGAGAGAGAGGAAAAATAAAAAATGAATAAAAAATAATAAAGAAAGAATATTTAAATGGAGTGTTAAAAAAAAAATAGAAGTTTTGATGGAAGGAATATTGTAAAATGATGTGTTATATATTATAAAATTAGTTTTTGAGATGGTAAATGCTAAATTTTTTAGAAGTGTTGATGGAAATGCTCTTAGGAAATGTGATAGTGGGAATGAGTTGGCTTTCTCTCTATTTGTTTTAATTATTTTCAAATTTAAAAGGCAAGTCTTTTCTCATCATTTGTTTAAATTATTTTTAAACTTAAGAAGCCAGGTCTAAGACTTGGCCTGCAAGGCTAGTGATTAGTGACGTGCTCACTGCTCACTAAGATCTTATATCTCATGAGTTGTGAACTTTAGATATTTTTTATAGAACAAAGTTTCTCTCCAATGGAGAGAAACCCTACAAACTCATCATATATATTTATATTGAGTGTGAATTTTGAAAATCTAACCGTTAGATTGCATGTTCTTATTACATCCTTAATGCTTACAAAATTTTAAGAAAATCAAAAATCAATTGTTATGTCATCAAATAAATGTTATAATTTCAAGTTTTTGTAATCTAAAGTTGTACATAAAAAATAAGTTAATTAATCAAATAGTAAATAATATCCGATTTGAACGAAATTTGATATGCATGTTAAGAATATAAGGAACATAAAATTCGACGGTTAGATTTTCAAAATTCACATCCAAAAAAGAAATATATGAGAAGTTTGAAGATTTTTCTCTAAACTAGTTTGGAGAGAAACTTTGTTCTTTTTTATATATTATCTTGAAGCACTTATTTACATGAAAGTATTATATAAAAATTAATAATAAAATATGTTAATATAATTTGCACATTATTATTTAATTTCTCTATATTTTTAAATCAAGATTACTCATTTTTATAGTTTTTTCCCCTAATATTTGTTTTTATTCTATTATTAAATGATTTATGATGTCATCACGGTTGAACCTCGGTCGACCTCAAAAACCTTGAACTTTTTCCTTTTTAGGTTCAATGAACAGTCTGGATTTCAAAACTATGTATATAATGTGGCCGGAGAGTTTGGCACTGAAAGCCAGACTCTCAGTTCCATGCAAAAGGTTGCTTTATTGGCAATTTGGCACCTTTTGAAGTTCCATAGGCGTTTTGCAATCTAAGAATAGGAATAAAGAATTTCATGGGTTGTGATGCCTAATATGGTCTAGTCAGGAGGAATATGGATGGATGATTTCACTGCATTTAAATTAAGTTGAATTAAATGGTTGAAGAATTTGTCAAAATGCATCAAAGTTTTTATATTTAATTATCAAGTATCATCCATACATATGCATTTGGACTTTTTTTTAGAGATAATTACAACATGCTGTTAACCCCACAACTCGAACCTTTTCCCCCTAGACCCCCAAGCACTTTGTGCATGGGGAGGTGCCAATTCAACTACAAGGCCTTTGGCCATATGCATTTGGTTAAAATGTGTCTTTTGCTCTTCATGGATGGACAAGATTAATAAACTTTGATCACTTTAGCCTCTATGACATTGCTGAAATGGTTAAACAATACCTAAGTGAATTCTATTTTTGAATGAACATCTGACTATATAAGCAATGAAGAGACTTTATTACAAAGTCCTAGTAAAAAAATGATGGAGGGTGGTGGTAATGAGTTCAATGCTTACACAGGTTGCCCCTATGACTTATTGTCAAACATTAACTTTGGTTTGTTTATTTATTTATTTATTTATTATGAAACTTTGTTTATTTTAGTTCTTGAAGGACTTCTTTAGATTATGTGACCATTTGTCAATTTGGCCAGACTAATTAAATAAAATTTACTCTCTGTAGTTTTTTTTTTTTTTTTGAGAGATTGTTTCAACATATAGCACCCGTTCTTGATGATAGTTCTTTATCATCAGATCAAGATACCAATCAGTTTTGGTGTAGGCAGGAATTGAATCCCAGATTTCTTATTCAAGCATCAGAGACTTAATTTGATTTGTCAATTTGGCTAGACTAATTGCAATTTACACTCTTAAATTTGAGAAATTTGAATTTTACTACCTACTAAAGTTTCAAAATTTTGGATTTGCACTCCTAACATTGCATAGTGTTTGGAAAAAGACACCTCTGCCCCTATTGATGAATGAGGCAACGGTTAAATTTCACATTACCTCAGAACACTATGGTTTTGAATAAATAAATTAAATCTTGGAATTGTAGTTTATGGAGTCACTATCATATTTAACTTCACTTAAATCTTGAATAGTATATCCAACAATCTTGATTATATAATTTTTGACATTCTTAATCAATTCAATCTTCTTTGCTTTTGATCAGTCACACCTTGCCCCAAACTTGGGTTAGCTATTATAAACTTCAAGCCAAAAATTAACAAATCCGTCTTATTTTCCACTTATTTCAAACCACTGTTCAATTTCAATAGGAAAGAACCAACTTATTCCACACGTAATTTCCAATAAGCACAAAAATGCAAGAATGGAGGCTAGCATGCGTGAATCCAAACTGTATAGTAACTAGACTGATGGCCGTATTGACTGGAGTCCGTCTATGCAAAGGGACCCATGCAATGGAAAATTAGCTTGCTTTGATCGGGAGATGATGACACAATGAAAAATCCAAAAATCTTCCAGAGAGCAATATTTCTTTGATAGTAACAGGATCTTGACTTGAAGTTTATAAGAGCTAAAGTAGCTAACCCATGATTGGGGCTAGGTGAGTTTGGTCCACATTGCATTTGCATGGGTGGTTCCCCTTCCTTGACAGGTCGCCGGTAATCAATTTGTCTTCACCGAAAAATCGAAGGAGCACGTCTTCTAGCAAGTAGCAACTAAAGCTTTTGCTATATGAGAGCAGAGCACCAATAATTCTACTCGGTCAATATCAGATTTTTAATACTCAACCGAATTTTAATTTTCAACTATATATCCACCAATGTATAAAGATAATAGTATAATACTAATTAAACCTAAAAGATTAAACTTATGGATTTTGACCCCATTATATTTTTTTTTTTAAAATTCAAAGATGCTAAAATGCTTCACCTCAATTACATATTTTCTAATTTACTGTTGATTAGTATCAGTTTCATATAGCAGGAACCAACTTTAACATGGAATATATAATAATCACTGTACGTGGAGAATGTTCAATAAGACACTGATCCCTATAGTTTCTAAATCTTGTCGGCACTAGAAATTGTGATTGATGCAAAATTAGTATTTGATTGAGAAATACAATATATTTATTCAGTATTTTTAACACAATATATATAGCAACTGTGTTGTGAAAAATTGATTTAGGCTCCGTTTGGGAGGAGGGAAGGGAATGGAATGGAATGGAATAAAAGGAATATTTTTAGAATATTATTCCCTCCTCTTGTTTGGGAGTTTTAACGGAGGGAATGGAATGTCCATTCCCTTGTTTGGGAGTTTAGTGGGAGGGAATGGAATGGTTATGAGGGAATGCTCATTCCTCCCTTTTCCCTCAAAACCTCAAATTTTTGTTCTCCTCAAAATTAGGAGGAATGAGAGGGAATGGATTTAGGTTTAATGAAATTTTTGTTAAAATCCCTAAAATACCCCTTCAATATCAACCCTTTTTTTCTCATTCAGCCGTAAAAAAATATAGCTATCATTCTATTGTCCGTTCTCTGTAGAGTGAAGCTGCTGCCGTTGGTCTTGCTTTTTCTTTTGTCTGCTACAATTTTCGGTTATTGCTCAAACCAAGTATGTGTATCTTTTTCTTTTTCTTTACGGTTGTTTGCTAGGCTTTTTTAATTTTTTTTTTTTTTTTAATTTTTATGAACTGTTTGCTATGAGAGTGATATATAGTGTTTTTGTTTGATCAGCCTCCCTCTGTCTCCCTGTATTGTATTCGGATATGAATGGTTTGTAAATAGTTAGTTGTTTTATAATATATATCCCTTTTAACCAAAAAAAAAATATATATATATATATATATATATATACATATAGTGCTTTTATACACCTAAAAACCAAAACAAACTAGCATTTTATACACCTAAAAATCTTGAAAGTGAAAAGAAACAAAAATTGTTGTTAGAGTTACCTGTACAGCTAAGATTCGAACTTGTATTTAGAAATTTGAAAGTGAGAACTGCTAAAAAAACTACTGTAGAACTACTGTAAATTTGAAAGTGAGAACTGCCGGAGGACTCGCCCAATTTTCTTTTTACTCTGTTTCCGCTCTGCTTCCTCTGTTATTTATGATCTCTGCTTCCTCACGATCTCTGCTTCCTCTGTTATTTATGAAGCAAGTGGTGTGTTGAACTTCCAGTTTTAACTATCCAATGCTACTATATCTCCAAGGCTTCACACGTGTATGGTTAATAGGAAATATCTACAAAAGCTAGTGTTCAAGGTTAGACAACAGACAAGTGTGCGGTTAAGAAAAAAACAAGAATAAAAAAAAATTTAAATGAGAAAAAAGTAAAATGTAAAGTATTTTAATTAATATAATAGTAGGTGAGAATATCAACACAGTGCCGTAGAATATCATAAAGTATTTTAATTAATATAATAGTAGGTAGGTGAGAATATCATAAAGATGTAAAACAGTATCATAGAATATCATAAATTATTTTAATTAATATACTGCTACTTCTTGGGCAATACACAGTGCCGTAGATGAGAATATCATAAACCCAAGGCTTGGACTCCAGAGCAACAACCATAAGGGAAACAAAGAGAGTTACTTTCATTGCCATGGTTATTTTACTATTATTCTCTTACAATTGACTTGCTAAAATGCTAGGCATTGGGACCAATTTATATTATATGAGAAAGAAATTAAAGGATTATCATATTTATGTTATATTTTATATATTTATTTATCAATGTTGAGATACAATACTAAATAATAAAGATGTAAATGTATTTATGCATGTGTGTATATCTGCTTACAATGTGCCCATAATTTTCTAAGTTGGACTAATAACATAGCTATTTTTTTACTTAGATGGATTTGAATGATGAGGTACTTAAGACCATAATTTTTTCGGACTTTATACGGAAACTAGCATTGGTTCATGCTGCATGCCGTTATTTGTGCTACATTATCCATCAAAGGCAACGACTAAAAAGAAAACGTGTTCCCCACATCCCTACACAATCAACCATAGAAAGACAAAAAGTTCGTGATGAACTAATGTCTCGACTTAGGAATAGTAAAAAATGCTATGATGTAATACGCATGGGTCCACAAGCTTTTCAAGGTTTGTGTGACATTTTGCGGAGAGATGGTGATCTTCAAGACACACAGCGTGCCACGGTTGAAGAGCAAGTTGGCAAGTTTCTTCACATGTTAGCACATAATCAGACAACTCGTACAATGTCCTTCTTTTTTTGTCGTTCCAGTGAGACCATTAGTCGCCATTTCCATAACGTGCTAAGATCAATAATTATGTTAGAGGATCAATTCCTTCAACAACCTGATGGAACCCAAGTGCCACTTGAAATACTACAAAGTAGTAGGTTCAACCCATATTTTAAGGTAAATATATCATGCATATAATTTATATTTGATAGTAGTTTAATACAAATATATTTTAAGGTAAATGTTTTGAGAGATAATGTTAAATCTCAGGATTGTATTGGGGCACTTGATGGAACACATGTTCGTGTCAAAGTGTCTAATGAGGATGCACCAAGATATCGGGGTAGGAAGGGTTACACAACACAAAATGTCTTGGCAGCATGCTCATTTGATTTAAAATTCACATACGTGTTACCAGGTTGGGAAGGAACTGCGTCAGATTCAAGAATAATAAAGAGTGCTTTAACTAGAAACGATAACTTGAAAATCCCACAAGGTAAATTTAATTCAAATACGTATTAGGGTGTATTCTTTATAATTAAAAAATTTGTAGTATATAATTAATGGTTGTTATTGTTTATTAGGTAAATATTATCTTGTTGATGCGGGATACATGAATAGAAGTCATCTGATTGCACCTTATAGGGGAGTGCGTTATCATTTAAAAGAGTACTCTGTTCGTCCCCCTGAAAATGCTAAAGAATTGTTTAATTTGCGACATGCGTCATTACGCACTGCTATTGAAAGAGCATTTGGTGTACTTAAAAAGAGATTTCCTATCATAGCAAGTACTACAGAGCCTAATTATTGTGTTGACACTCAAAATGAAATCATTTTAACATGTTGCATACTTCATAATTATTTAATGGGTGTCGATCCTGATGAAAGTCTTATTGCTGAAGTTAATGAAGAGGTTTTGCATTCTCATCGTGAACGTGTGGCCCCTACTCCAAGAGAAGATGATGAGGATGCTAGGCAAGGAGATATTATTAGAGATTCTATGAAGAGAAAAACAATGGAGAAATTTTATGTGGTTTGGCAGTGTGTCTTAGTATAAGGGAGAGAGCAGTTATCAATCCACTATATGAGAAATAAAGGTTATAAAAATAAAGGTTATAAAAACAGTGGGTACCAGTTAGCTCAACTAGTAAAGTCTCTGATGATTGTATAAAAGATTTAGGGTTCAATCTCCGCCTACACCAAAAACTGATTGGTGTTTTGGTCTGATGATAAAGAGCTATCATCAGGAGCGGACACCATAGATTAAAACTCTCTAAAAAAAATGTTATAAAAATGTTTATAGATAGTGAAGATCCCAAAAGTACCTTTATGTTTATATATAGTGAAGATCCCAAAAGTACCTTTGATGCCCAAAAGGCCTTGGGTCAGTTGTACTAAAAACAAATATGAGCAAACTCCAAACCGCAAGAAAATATTATAATAATTAAAACATTTGTTAACAAGTCATGTAGTTTTTATTTTTTTCGTAAGCATTTTGATTAAAATTTTGAGAGCCTGTATCGATTTAAGTAAGTCTATGCTACATGGAATCCTACATGGGGACCGATGCAATAGAAAAGTAGCTGCGTTGTGGGCATGATGGCACAATGACAATTCGAGAAATAATTTTTCAGTGTATCAATGTCGTACACATCCATTTTTACGAAAAAATATTTTGTATTAAATGATACCATATCAACTATATCAAAATCCAATAAATTGAAAACATGTATGTAAAAATAACTATTCACTAATACATGTCTTTCACTTATTAGTGGGTTAGTTATTTTTGTATACATATCTTTTGTTTATTGGATTTCAATACCGCTGATGTGGTATCATTTGATACCAAATATTTTCTCAATTTTCACACCCAATTTCAAAGCTTGTTAAGTTGTGCAACTGTGAGTGGTTGACGAAAAGCAGTGGGTTCATGTAATCAATAATGGGTAGAACCGTAGGACTAGGAAATATCCACTACTCACAGTCTCATAAATCAACAAATTATGAAATTAATTTTTTTACTAAACTTTGATCCTTGTTTGAATATATAGAATGTGTTGGGAATATACACAAAATTTTCAGATCTCTGAGATGCAAAAATAGAGAAAAAAAATATGCACCAAGAAAAATATCATATAAGACAATATTTACGTGGTTCAACAATTTGCCTACATCCACGGAGTTGTAGTACAGTTTTCTCCCTAAAAAACAACACACCAAGCCCTAATCTCCAAACAACGGCCAAAATGGGCATTTGCCCCTTTCATTAAAACTTTCTAGCAAAATGTCCCTGTTCTGAAACTATCTAGCACAATGCCTCTGTTTTAAACTCGATTTTCTAAAAATCGAGTTTCCATGAAAAACTCGATTTTTAGAAAATCAAGTTATGTGAAATCAAACTAAAAAAACATGGAACTCGAGTTTCATGTAAAATTTCTCATATTACTCGATTTTCATCAAATCGAGTATTTCATTAAAACTCAATTTTCTAAAAATCAAGTTTCAAAATAGGAGCATTTTGCTAGATAATTTCAGAACAAGGGCATTTTGCTACATCTTTTGGGCGAAAGGGACAAATGCCCATTTTGGCCTCCAAACAACAGTTTTTCTATCCTACACACAGAATTCACCAATAAGCTAAAAACAGACCAAAAATTTTTGGCCGCCTCTGTTCCATGGACTAAGCCTCAGAAAAACTCCCATTAAAAACCATAGTAATTTTATTTCGGGTCAGATCATAATCAGGATCAAACACAATTAAGCTCTACAAAGCCCAACCAGAATGTGTATCACGTGTGTAAAAAACACACACACACACACATATATATATATATATATATATATTTATATTTATATATATATTAAGCCCCTATTGACTAGAGTCAATCTATGCAAAGGGACCCATGCAATAGAAAATTAGCTGCAAAGTGTGGACCTCATGTGGAACCTTTAACAAAGTTTTCACATTAAGATTATTGGTAACGAGTGACGACTCCTGACTTGGATGTTGGAAGTGCAAGCTTCGTAGAAAGTCCGCTAGATATAGTCATCCAAAGACAGCAAAATTTGAAAAATCATGAAATATGATAACGAAGAAATTTCCGAGACATATCCAAAATGTGAAATCCGGCTGTTTGATTTCATGCAACTTTTCTGCGCTCTATTCCATGGACTAAACCTCATAAAAACTCCCATTAAAAATCATAGTAATTTTATTTTGGGTCAGATCATAATCATGATCAAACACAATTAGACTCTACAAAGCCCAACCCAGGGGCGGCTTGATGCATTTGGGGGCCTAAGGCGAAAATTGATCATCTTATTTAGATGCAAAATTACTACTAATTAACATGAACTACATAGAATTTTTTTTTTTTTGAATTTTTAAGACAAAAAAAATTTGACAAAATTTTTCATACTTGTTGATGTGGTAGATTGATAGCGGTAAGTAAAACAGTGGTTTTAGTGGTAGATTTAGATGAAAACTAGTAAAAGTTTGCTAATTAAACTCTTATTATTATTCTTTTTTTTTTAGAAGTGCAACATTCACAATATTTTTTACAACAAATCCTAGATTTTAAACTGCTTTTTGTTTTTTATTTGAAAATATCACTATAATTATTATTTTGCCATCAACAATAGGCTGTAATAACTTGCTACTTAGCATTAGTTGTAAAAATGTTGTGAAAAATATTGTGGACGACGTTGCATTTTTCTCTATTTTTTTATTTGTTTTTCATCTAATAAAAAAAATTATTTTATTTATTGATTATAAATAATCCTATTGGTTAAAATTTAGGGGCCTTTTTTTTACATGGGGCCTTAGGCGGTTGCATTTTTTGCTCCACCATAGAGCCGGCCCTGGCCCAACCAGAATGTTTATCACATGTGTAAATAACACACACACATATATATATATATATATATATTAAGCTCCTATTGACTGGAGTCAATCTATGCAAAGGGACCCATGCAATAGAAAATTAGCTGCAAAGTGTGGACCTCATGTGGAACCTTTAACAAAGTTTTCACATTAAGATTATTGGTAACGAGTGACGACTCCTGACTTGGAAGTTGGAAGTGCAAGCTTCATAGAAAGTCCGCTAGATATAGTCATCCAAAGACAGCAAAATTTGAAAAATCATGAAATATGATAACAAAGAAATTTCCAAGACATATCCAAAATGTGAAATCCAGCTGTTTGATTTCATGCAACTTTTCTGCGCTCCATTCCATGGACTAAACCTCATAAAAACTCTCATTAAAAACCATAGTAATTTTATTTCGGGTCAAATCATAATCACGATCAAACACAATTAGGCTCTACAAAGCCCAACCAGAATGTTTATCAAGTGTGTAAATTTTTTTAATTTTTTTTACCCATAACTCAATTTCATAGAGATCGAGTTATAAAACGCCACTATAGGTCTTGAAAACGTCACTATAGACTCTTTAAAAACGCCGCTATAGGGTCTAACTTGATTTATCATAAATCGAGTTTCAAGATATGAACATTTTCCTAATTAATTTAAGAAAGGAGGCAAAGAGCTGCTATTTTTACCCAAAAAGGGCCTTTGGTAATTTTTTCCTCTATATATATATTAAGCCCCTATTGACTGGAGTCAATCTATGCAAAGGGACCCATGCAATAGAACATTATCTGCAAGGTGTGGACCTCATGTGGAAACTTTAACAAAGTTTTCACATTAAGATTATTGGTACCGAGTGACGAGTCCTGACTTGGAAGTTGGAAGTGCAAGCTTCGTAGAAAGTCCGCTCATCCAAAGACAGCAAAATTTGAAAAATCATGAAATATGATAACGAAGAAATTTCCAAGACATATCCAAAATGTGAAATCCAGCTGTTTGATTTCATGCAACTTTTCTGTGCTCTATTTCATGGACTAAACCTCATAAAAACTCCCATTAAAAATCATAGTAATTTTATTTCGGGTCAGTTCATAATCAGGATCAAACATAATTAGGCTCTGCAAAGCCCAATCAGAATGTTTATCACGTGTGTAAATAACATATATATATATATATTAAGCCCCTATTGACTGGAGTCAATCTATGCAAAGGGACCCATGCAATAAAAAATTAGCTGCAAAGTGTGGACCTCATGTGGAACCTTTAACAAAGTTTTCACATTAAGATTATTGGTAACGAGTGACGACTCCTGACTTGGAAGTTGGAAGTGCAAGCTTCGTAGAAAGTCCACTAGATATAGTCATCCAAAGACAGCAAAATTTGAAAAATCATGAAATATGATAACGAAGAAATTTCCGAGACATATCCAAAATGTGAATTCCGGCTGTTTGATTTCATGCAACTTTTCTGCGCTTCAATTGCGTACAAAAAGACAACATTTCCACATTCACCTTTGTAACATTATATGGTCCAAAGAAATTTTATTTACTCACAAATCACTTTCTAGCTGTGTCTAAGTTATTGAAGTGTGTTGAACCATAAATATAACAATATATCGACCATTTGCCCTTACATTCATCAACCATACACTTCAACATGGCTCCCTCTGTCTCCATTTCCACTCTGATAGTAGTATGGATTCTTTGTATCTTCATGAATGTCCCACATATATAGTATAGATTACTGTGTTATTTACTTTATTGTTTAATACTTTATTTGATGAATGTTCAATTAATCTATACTTTTTTACCTGAAAATAAATCTGAAATTAACTACAATTGATTAATTGAACATGTTAATGAAATCTGAGGGCACCAGCGCATAGATGTAGGCAATATTTCCGTCCAATGCATTGGACGATACATAATATGAACACATGGCCAAATTTTGAACATTAATCTGAAACCCATAGAAGAATAGAAGTTCAAGAATTCAATGCAGTGAAAGAGAGGTAAAAAAGCAAGATGGAATATTCTTTCAGTGGAATTTGATTTTGTTCTCGGTTACATGCATGCACTTGGTCATCCCGTGTGACTTCGTCCCTGATGTGGAATTTACATTCCTTTCTCGTGCAATATTAGTATTTGGTGTGATAAAATTAAAGCACCGTGTGGACCTAGGGTTGTCCTATAATAGTACCACGACCACATATTAAACATTTAATAAAGTGCGGAAATATGTTTCACTTTTCATTGGTGCAACATTAATTTCCACACTTAATTGGAAATGCAAGCTTCTCAAAAAGAAGAAATTTCCAGGATAACTACATGGAATAATCCAGAGGTGAGAGGTGAGAGGTTTGATTTCTAGCATCTTTTCTGCACTACAATAGGATTTACGTCGGTATTCATTGGAAGTCAAAAAAACGTGGATATACCTACTATCCATTCACTCTCTAGCTGTATCTCACTTTAATAAAAGTGTGTTGAGCCAGGGATATAAATAACCGTCAACCATTTGTCATTGCACTCATCAATCATACACTTCTAACATATATATGGCACCCTCAGTTTCCATGTCCGTTCTGGTAGTAGCATGGGTCCTTTGCATCTTCATGCATTATAGAAATATGGTTATTGGAGCTGGCTTTGTGGCAGCATCTAATTCATCAGCGCTGGATCTAGAAGCGAAGGCTTTGATAGAGAGTGGGTGGTGGAGTGGCTACTCCAATGATACCTCAATTCATTGCAGGTGGAGTGGAATTACATGCAATGATAGAGGAAGCGTCATAGAGATTAACATGGGCGGATACTATCTGGGAGATAAGTTTCGAAAATTCAACTTCTCATCCTTCCCAAATTTAGAAGCTCTTTATCTTTATGATGCTGGACTTCGAGGGAGCATCCCACCAGAGATTGGTACTCTTTCTAAACTCACCCACCTTCTGCTATACTCTAATAATCTTACAGGTAATTTCCCTCTTTCACTTACGAACCTCACTCGATTAGAGGTGTTTTCCATTTACAATAATCAAATCAGAGGTTCCATCCCCAATGAATTGGGAGATTTAAAAAATCTTGTTCAATTAGATCTGGGACTTAACAAACTCACAGGACCAATTCCTTCAACTCTGGACATTTTTACCAATCTTCACAATTTGAAATTTTTGTTGCTTGATTCGAATCAATTCAACGGCTCCATCCCCCCAAAAATAGGCAACATGAAAAGTTTGACAGTCTTGTACCTCAGAAATAATAGCATTGTTGGTGAAATTCCTTCCACTATTGGTTGTTTAACTAGTTTGTCAACTTTTTCTCTTGATTCGAACCAAATCAATGGCTCCATTCCCATGGAAATAGGCAACATGAAAAGTTTGACATTCTTGTCCCTCAGTAATAATAGAATTGTTGGTGAGATCCCTTCCACTATTGGTCATTTAACTAGTTTATCAAGTTTTTTTCTTGAGTCAAACCAAATCAATGGCCCCATTCCCGTAGAAATAGGCAACATGAAGAGTTTAAGAAACTTGAACCTCAGCAATAACAGTCTTTCAGGTGAAATCCCTTCCACTATAAGTCATTTAAATGATTTATCAATTTTGTCACTTAGTTGGAATCAAATCAACGGTCTCATCCCTTCCATTATAGGTCATTTACCTAATTTGACCGTTTTGTCCCTTAGTTGGAATCAAATCAGTGGTTCTATCCCTGTAGAATTATCTAACTGCTCTTCACTGGCCAACTTGTCTTTAAGCCACAACTACTTAAATGGAAGCATTCCCTCTCAATTCAGTCAACTTTTTTCTTTACGTTCGATTGACCTCAGCTACAATAAACTCACAGGAAATATTCCTCATTATCTTGTTAACTTAGAATTCAACCTGTCATACAATTCTTTGAATGGTCAAATCTCAAATATTTTCCAAAATCATAGTTTTGACACATTTATTGGCAATAAGGATCTATGTGGTGACTTCAAAGGTTTCTCTCCTTGCCTTCCATCTTCCCAAAACATGAGCAAAATAAAAATATTAGTTACCATTACAACTTTCATTGCACTTTCACTTCTTGGGTATTTTTTCTATCGATGTTGGGTTGGGAAAACACAATCCAATCCAAGCCAAACAAAAAATGGGGACTTGTTCTCAATTTGGAATTTTGATGGAAAAATTGCATATGAAGATATCATTGAAGCAACAAATGACTTTGACATTAGATATTGTATTGGAACTGGTGGTTATGGTAGTGTTTACAAAGCACAATTGCCTAGCGGTAAAGTGGTTGCCTTGAAAAAACTTCATCACTTAGAGGCTGAGGACCCAACTTTTGACAAGAGTTTTAAGAATGAGGTCAAAATGTTAACAGAAATTCGGCATAAAAACATTGTGAAACTTCATGGCTATTGTTTGCATAAACGATGCATGTTTTTGGTTTATCAATACATGGAAAGGGGAAGCCTATTTTGTATCCTAAGCAATGACGTTGAAGCAATAGAATTGGATTGGAATAAGAGGATGAACATCATCAAAGCCATAGCACATGCCTTATCTTACATGCATCATGAATGCATCCCAGTAATTATTCATCGAGATATTTCAAGCAACAATATTCTATTGAACTCTAAGTTGGAGGCTTTTCTCTCTGATTTTGGCACGGCTAGACTTCTTGATCCAAATTCCTCCAACCAAACTCTAGTTGTTGGGACCTACGGTTATATTGCCCCAGGTGATTATTCTCCCTTTACCTCCTATTATTTTCAAAGGTCAGCCATGTGGGACCTTCCAAATAACCATGTTATTTCACCTGTCATGAATCATGTGTGGTCGCATGAAATCACTTTCACTACAGAATTTTTATATAATTACACTAGTTGTTGGGACCTACGGTTATATTGCTCCTATTGAATTGTTGTTTAGTTCCTATAACTATATCATATCCATTTACTGCCTATTATTTTAAAAGGTTAGCCATAAGCCATGTGGGACCTTCCAAATGACCAAGCTGATTCACCTTATTGTTTGTTATATAAATTGAATCATGCAGGGTAGAAAGCAATCACTTTAACTATGGAATTTTTTTTCTAATGACTACTTTTGACCAACTTCTTCGTGTAGAAAATATACAAAAATAATTTAAAAAAAAAGAAAAAAGAAAGATATAGGGGAAATTCATTGCATTTTTAATAACAATCATTTATTTTTCTATGCAGAATTGGCATATACTATGGTGGTGACTGAAAAATGTGATGTTTACAGCTTTGGAATGGTAGCACTAGAAATATTAATGGGAAGACACCCAGGAGATCTCTTGACTTCATTATCAACATTATCTTCTCAAAAATTAATGTTAACAGAAATATTAGACCAACGTTTGCCACCTCCAAATCGTTCAGTTGCACAAGATATATTCTTTGCTACTTCTATAGCCTTTGCATGCTTAAGCACCAAACCAAAGTCTCGGCCTACAATGAAATGGGTGTCCCAAGAATGTCTTTCAGGTAAGAAACCACTGGCCAACCCTTTGCATGCAATTTCGCTATGGCAGTTAAAGAATCAAGAAACTTATATGATGGGAGAGAGTGAAACTCAATAATGTTGTTAGGTTGTGTGTCATATGGTTTGATGAACTTATAAGAAAATAAAATGTTGTATTCAAAGGTTTATCTATTTTTCTCTAAGAAACGAAAGTGGTAGAAAAATCATGTAACCCTTCAAGGTTTATCTATTTTTTGTTATGATTTGTGACCTGCATTTTGCATCATGAAGTATAGGCCCTTATCAGAGAATGAATTATACCATGGTCCCTCTAACCCTTAAGGGGGCATTTGGTTCACTGTGATATGTCCCTAATGTAATGCACATTATGCTACAAACTGTTATATGGAAAGCAATTACACCCAAAGGTGATTTCAGGTTGATAAGTCATTTAGTAGTTTGAATTGCTTAGGAGTTATCTTTATCTTAGCTATTGGTTGTTATCTAATATTTCAACTATTTGTTATTTAGTAGGATAGCAATTGCCTTTATCCTTATCAGATTAGTAGGATAGCAATCGTAGGAATTGTTTCTATCGTTTAGGTAGTGGTTTGTTTTTATGTTCAGTTGCAAGCCTATATAAGGCCTATTATGATTAATAAAGAGGTATAAGAATATTTAAGTAAAAATCAAGTTTTACTTGTTAGGAAGGTCTTGGTTATCCCTTGAAGTATAACAAAATTTTTTTTTCTTGTCTACTATTTTATTTTTGAAAATCCTTAGATGTAACCACAGCCCCTCGAGGGAAAAGAGGTGCAACATGTGGCCATGAAGGGGCGTATCACATTACCTTAATGTGACATTAAGGTGTTTGGTTCATTTAAATTTTTCTAAGATTACAGTAATTTAATATTACGCTAATCTAAGATTACAAAATATATTATATCACCTTAATCATATCACCTTCATAAATAGGGGTAATCTTACTGGTGGGATGTAATTATTTATTGAATTGACAAAATTTCACATACTAATAAATTTTATTTTACTCATGAGAATGACTAAAATATCAAGAAACCTCTAAAATACCCTAAAATCTATAAAATGACCAAAATACCCTTAGAACAACCAAAATAACTAAAATTCTCTACGAAAGTCCAAAATATACTTAAAACCTCCAAAATATCCCCAAAATAAATTTTTTTATTTTGGCCATTAGCCACATCATTATTTTTCATTCATTACTCAACAATAGAGACTATTTTGACACAATATCAAAAAGGTTAGGTACTAAATTGACATAAGTGAAATGTTAGGAATCAAATTGACATATGGTGTAAAGGTTAGAGACCACATATGTCATGACCCAAACCTGTACTTCAGAATTTAGAGCATCACCAGCATGTTAATATCAAGTTTAACTCAATATTAACACAAACCAACAAAAGCTGAAGGTGCTTATCAAAAATTATTTCTTGCATTCCTTTTTATTTCCTTGTATAAAAGCCACCATATACAAAATTCGAAAAACTTTAAAACTTCATTACTTTCAAACTTTGCAAGTTTAACAACTTGACTGAAACTTAAGGTATTCATGTAAATATACATAACTAAACGTTTAGCAAAACTCATATACGAACCTAACCCCAAAGACATACAACTGGGGTTCAAAACAAACTTGTTAGGGTCATATTTTTTATGTAATTGGCTAATCCTTTGACAAAACACACTTTACTTGCAATTGGGTAGATCTAAGTTGGGTTTAATTTATCAAGAAGTATGTTGCTCAAACATATCAAGTGGTATCTTTAAAGTCATGAAGATTGATCCAAGAAACAAGTGAAGAAAAGCTGATTCATTAGGTCTAAATAGAAGCTCGACAGATACTACTATAGAGGTTAAAAGAAGAGCTCGACACAAGCTCGAAATAAACTAGATCTATTAAGAATTACGATTTCAAAATTTTCAAGTCTAAAATTTGGCCCATGCTGTATTATTTGATTAGGGTTTCTTTTCTCACAACCATAGTCATATATAAGGTAGATTTTAATAGTCATCATATACAGATACAGAGACCGAGAACTCATATACTTTGTGTAAAGCTACTGCATTCGTGCACCATAGGGTTTTGTAACTAAGTACTTCCTAATCTTCATCATTTATGAAGTGAAGAACTTTGCGGCCAATAACGATCATTCAAGTTGTTGGAGTTAGTCACGTACTAGTATTCATGCAAATGAGTTAGTCACAAATTGGAGATTTGTGCTGATGGTTTTTAGACCCCTTAAAACCAATTGATTTAACTTAGGTAATTAGCCAAGTTGTTACTTAGTCCAATTTAACAAGTCTAGGTTATCACAATAACAATGATCAAATCAAGCAAAACAGCGGAAAATAAATAGCACAAGATATGATCACCTAGGAAACCAAACCGGTAAAAACCTGGGGAGGATTTAACCTAGTTATCCTCAAGGTAAACTTGAATCAACTATCTTGAAAGAATCGAAGTTCATACAATAAGACTTACAAGTCCCCACGCTCGACTTCTTATTGCTAGCAACCAGTAGAACTTACTGACACGACCACGTGCAAGCTCCGAATCCACGGACTCCTTTTTTCTTAGATTCACCACCAGATACAAGCACACCCGCTTGTGTTTTCTTTAAGCTTCAATGGCAGCAACTGAGTTGATCATCAAGGTGTAGATAAATCTTCTCCTTGAAAACCCTAAGTTTGTGTAAAGGAAAGCTCTTCTAGATCTCACAAGAGATTTACACAAACCACAATATGAGCCACACTAAAACGTGGCTAGGGTTTGCCTTTTATACTTAGGACAAATAAGAAACCCTAAAAACGTTTTAAAACAACTAGGGCTGAGTGGGAAAAATCTGCAGAAAATCATTCTGCCTGAGCTTCGATCAATTGAGCCTAAGCTTCGATTGATCGAGCCAGGCCGAAAGGCACAATGCTTTCCTGCTTTAACTCGATTCCAACTTTACATAAATGCACAACTTTGAGCTAGACTAAAACACTTCTAAATACATTGTTTTTATCATGGTTTGCCAACAATACAAATTAGAGTTCTAAATACATAAAAACCTAAGTCTTTAGAACCTAACAAACTCCCCCTTTGGCAATCCATGACAAAACACAACTAGAAACTCAAAGTTTACAAAATAAAAAGCCCTTTACAAAATAATGCTCATAAAAAAAATTCAATCCTAACTACTATCCATTAGTTGCAAGTGTAGACAGCAGCTTAATTGAATCAACCTGTATATTTCTTGAAACACTAAACAAAATGCATAACCGCATGTGTGGAAACAATACAAGTAAACAAATTAACTTCTTGATTTCAAACAAACACAATAAAGACATATATCAATGAATAACTCATAAATATAAATCAATAAACAATTTGAAACAAGAAACATATAAAGTACTAACAAAACATAATACTCCTCCTAACATGAATATCCCCTCAAAAACATGGCAAGAGCTAAAAAGGTAAAGTACAAAGTGAAGCACCTAGATACAATCTAAACTCCACAAGCTCCAACCAAAAAAAAATATACCCCCCTGAAAGCAAAAACTCTACAAAGTACTCCCCCTTTTTGTGACAGAATGCCAAAGGGCAAACAAAATCCATCATCAAAAAGGAGGTGGTCGAAACTGCACCAACTCCGCACGCAAGGCACGGATCTCATCAAGCACGTCCACCAAAATCTGTCCATGAGCCGCCTGAATGGTCAAGACATGATCCAACGTACAACGAATGTCTGAATCATCCGAAGCAGTCGATGGAGGAACATCAACATCAACAGCAGCAGCACCCGATGTCTCAGCAGCATCAGTACCTGTAAAAGAAGGAGGAGGGGGAACAGCACTAGATGACTCACCCCTAGGACGCGAAGGAGCAACTCTCAAGTGAGCAACCCTCTGTCTAAGAAAGATGGCACCTATGGGAGCAACAACATGCACAGGCTCACCAGACGGGAAACCATCTAGACCTAAAAAGAGCAAAATCCTATGAATAAAAATAGGATGAATAAGTGCATGCCCTATGGCAGAACTCCTATGAACCTCGTTCAAAAAACTAAGGAACAAATGAGGAAAACTGATCGAAACACTAGAAACAAAAGCATACAAAAACACACATCGTTCTAAAGGGATGGTGTGGAAGTGAGAAATAGGCCACAACGAATGATACGCTATCCTAAAGAAAACATAAGCAGTCTCAGTAAGATCAGCGGATATGATCTGAGGATCAGAACCCCACTGGATAGATGACTCAGTGATGTATGACATGACAACATCTAATGAGGGTGACTTATCATAGGGATAGTCAGGCTTCCGAACAATTGGAACCCCAAGAGCCTTAGCCACTACCCTATGGGTAATGGTGAACTCAACACCTCGTATCCAACTCCTAACAAGGGTGTTGGAATCATAGACGTGGCAAGAGAGGTTCGAGAAGAACTCTCTAATCAGGGTGGTCGAGGGTGGATGATCTATCTCTAAGAGAGGCAACCAACCTCTAGACTCAAAATTGGCCTTAATGGCCGGATCAAGCTCATCTAAGACTATAGCTCGCTCAGCCCATATCCTATGGGTAATGGTGAACTCAACACCTCGTATCCAACTCCTAACAAGGGTGTTGGAATCATAGACGTGGCAAGAGAGGTTCGAGAAGAACTCTCTAATCAGGGTGGTCGAGGGTGGATGATCTATCTCTAAGAGAGGCAACCAACCTCTAGACTCAAAATTGGCCTTAATGGCCGGATCAAGCTCATCTAAGACTATAGCTCGCTCAGCCCATATCTTACGCTTATTGTTCAGGGTCTCAAAGGCTTCTCAGCTTCTATCATTCCTAAACACCTCACTCCTAGAGGGAGACTCAGAGGAAGTGGAAGGGGTCCTATGGGCTCTAGTTTTCCTAGGCATGGTGCTAGGATAAGGACCAACACACAGAGCAAAAGAACAAAAACACAAAAAACAAAACCAAGGGCAGACTGCAAGTTAGCACAAAACAGAATATAAACTAAAAATCTATATGATGCATGAACAAGTTAAATGACATGATGCATGTTCTAATGCAGTCCAATTAAGTCCAAAAAGTTCAAATTTACAAAATTGGCTTGAACATAGAGGTATTAACACAAAAACCCCAAAATTTGGAAAACCACTTGATCAATTTGAAAGATATTGACGAATTGATCATCATACACGATAGATTTTAAAAATTAATGACCAAATACATCAATATAACAAGCCAATTTCACCAATTCAACCCAAATTGAACAAAATCCCCAATTCGGAACAATTTCAAACCCTAGAATTTTCAATTTTTCAAAAACCACAAAATTGACCAAATTAAACTACAAGAATCATGATAATAGCATCCTAGAACAAAAATCCATTGATCAACTTCACCAAAATACGGTTTGAATCATCAAAAAACCCCAATATATGAAAAGTGCCGAAAATACCCAATACAATGCATGAAAAATGCATGAAAACATGAAATAAAATGCAAAAGGAAGGGCAAAAGAGACTTACTGGCCTTGAAGGACAAAAACCTTGCAAAAATCTTGGAAGAAAACGACACAAAATCTTTGGTGGAGCCTTAGCCAAGTCGGAGAGAGAGGAAAGGTTGAAAATTTTTGAAGAAGTACCTTTTGAAAAAGACATTCTGACCTTTTAAAAAAACATGTTTTACGAGTTTCGATCGATCGAAAATCAGCCTCGATCGATCGAAACAGACAGAGACTCTATCAAAACAATTTGAAAAGAGTTTGATTGATCGAAAATCAGTTTCGATCGATTGAAACAGACAGAGGCTCTCTCTAACATAATTAAAAAATTTTGATCGATCGAAAACTAGAATGGATCGATCAAAATGGGTAGAGGCTCACCAAATTTGAGGAAAAAACACAGTTTTTTGAAAAACATTTAGAATCAACTCAAAGCATTGAAATTTAAGAACAAAAATGCATGAGTATGAGATGATGTGATTTTCAAAAACAAGAATTTTAAGCCCAAATTCCCCAAAAATAAAATTTCTTGCATTCTCCACAAATTTTCAAGCAACAAATTAATTTTGCACAAAATTCAAAGTATTTGTAAAACTTGGTTGGTCAGACCATATACACACACAATAACATGTACAAAGTTCAGCAAAGAGTAACTCGTGTAGTGTGTGCAACTAGCAAAAGCTTGAGACACAAGTGAGGTGATATGTGAATAGCAATCAATCACAAAGTCTACAAAATTTACCACAAAGAATTTAAAAGAGACTATCACCTAAAGAGTTACATCATATAACTCTCACATCTCCTAGATCATAAGCTTGCAATCATGTAAGTTTCTTGTATTTATGCCTCATAATATACATATCAATTTTAAATCATGTGATTTTGGCATCAAGCTTAATAGTACACACCAATTTTAAGTATTAAGCAATTTAAACTGAGGCTTCACCTTATGTTCTTTTTGTGCATGTGCTTCACTTTCTTGAGCACAAAATCTTATGATATGCACTAAGGTGTTCATGATTGGCTAGTGAACAGTGATGAGATGGTTATTTATGCCTTTCTCTAAAAGTTCAAGTCCAACATTCAAAAACATGTGACTTCAAGATTAAGACAAAGTAATCAGAAACTATAAACATCTTTCCCACATAACATGCACTACAAAGCTTCAACTAGTAAAGTGCAATAAGTAAGCTCATTAAAGCTAAACAAGGTACAAAAACCATGTTATGTGAAAATAAATTGACCAACCTTGTTCTCAAAAAAAACCAAGAAGAATAGTACAAAACAAAATTTGCTTCCTTTTTCTTCCTTTTTTTTTAAATTATTTATTTATTTTTTATTTTTTAAACACCTAGAATGAAATGCATGAATGTTATGCAATGCAAATCCTAGAAAACAAAAAACACAACAAAACCAAAGAACAATGGTCACAAAGGGTAGAGCAATGAAGCACAAGGACCATGTCAGAAAGACTCAGTTAGTTCGAGTCTTTTGCATCCAAAACCTTTTAGATGCACCATGAGCATTGGAGTTCTTATTCACATGGGAATGATTACCAACTCCAGGATTAGAATAAAGATTTAAAGCCTTTACCAATTTACCAATAAGTACCATAGGATCTTGTGCTTGAGGCACAGGTACTTTTGGTTTGTTTGCTCTCTTTGCAGCTTGCAGCTTGTAACAGTTTGGATGAATGTGTCCAGAGTTTCCACAAAAGTGACAAACCCATGCAGGCTTATCATGTGTCTTGTCCTTAGATAGGGTAGGCTTCTTAGACTTAGACTCTTTCAGATCAACCCTAATCTTCTTAGATGATAAAACTTCTATGAGTTTAACAGCCTCACTCACAGGGGATTTGACAGTTTCACTCACTATCTCACTCACAGAAGGTTCAGAAGAAGAAGATGAATGAACAAACTTTGTGGAATTGGGAACAGACACAGAGATGCTTTCAACATAACCTAATCCAGTTTTGTCAGAAGAAGACTTTTGAACACTCAGCATTTGATCAAGTTTAGAACTGGCAGATCTAGCAACCGATAAATCAAGTTCCAAATATTTAACTTTATCAAGCAAAAGCATTTTCTCAGTTTTCACATTGTTCAAAAGTTCATTAGCATCAAACAGTTTAACAAGCAAATTCTTCTTATCAAGCTCAAGAGATTCAATTTTCTTCAGGCAAAGTTCAACATTCATAGCATCCTTTGCAGCAACTTTGCAAAGTTTATTATAGGCCTCTTGAAGATCTACATCTTCAGAGAGTTCCCTATCAGAAGGGTTCTCTTCAATAGATATGCTCTCATCGACTACAGCAGTAGTGGTGAAAGCAATGAAGTTTCCATCCTCATCACAATCAGACTCATTATTAGAAACTTCAGCATCACTAAGGGTTACAGCCATAGCCTTACCCTTAGACTTCAAATAGGTAGGACATTCAGATTTCATGTGCCCATACCCTTAACATCCAAAACACTGAGAGCCCAAAGAATTATTGGAAGATTGACCTACTTTTTCTCTAGGTTTATCATTATTGTTAATCTTAATGGGATCATGCTTCCTAAGGTTTCTAGGTTCAGCAGTGTTTGTGCCTCTTGCCTTTCTATTACTATTCCTGAGAAAGTTTCTAAAGTTCTTGGCAAGGTAGGCAATTTCTGTAGCAGAGAGCTCATCATCAAATCCACCACCTTCAACATCATCAACTGACTTAAGAGCCATTGATTTGGATTTGGTAGTTTTGGGTAGATCCAACTCATAAGATTGAAGAGATCCTACAAGTTCATCAACAGGGATGGAGTCCACATCCTTGCTTTCAGTAATGGCAGTCACCTTGGGTCTAAAGTCTTCAGTTAAAGATCTAAGAATCTTCCTAACAATTTTAGGTTGATCATAGATTTCACCCAAGTTAAAAGCAGAATTAGCAATATCATTCAATTAAGCATAGAATTCATCAAAAGATTCATCATCAGACATCCTAATGCTTTCAAATTTAAAAGTCAATTGTTGCAATTTATTGATTTTGACAGCCTTTGTGCCTTCATGCATAGTCTAGAGGATATTCCAAGAAGTATGAGCAACCTCAACATTAGAGATTTTCTTAAATTCCTCCATAGAAACAGTGTTAAAGATCGCATTCATAGCCTTGCTAATAAACGAAGATGCTTCTTTTTGAGAAGTTTGCCACTCACTAATAGGAGTAGTGGGCTTCTCCCATCCGTATTCAACAGAGTTCCACACTCTCTCATCAATAGATTTCAGGAATGCTTTCATCCTTACTTTCCAATAAGCATAATTATTCCCATCAAAGTGAAGAGGAATAACTAGAGAGTGTCTGTGTTCCATGACAACAGGGGTCAAGGATCAGTTCAGTGATCAAAGGATCAACAACAAAAGAGCAACCCGCTCTGATACCACTTGATGGTTTTTAGACCCCTTAAAACCAATTGATTTAACCTAGGTAATTAGCCAAGTTGTTACTTAGTCCAATTTAACAAGTCTAGGTTATCACAATAACAATGATCAAATCAAGTAAAGCAGCGAAAAATAAATAACACAAGATATGATCACCCAGGAAACCAAACCAGTAAAAACTTGGGGAGGATTTAACCTAGCTATCCTCAAGATAAACTTGAATCCACTATCTTGAAAGAATCGAAGTTCATACAATAAGACTTACAAGCCCCCACGCTCAACTTCTTATTGCTACCAACCAGTAGAACTTACTGACACGACCACGTGCAAACTCCGAATCTACAAACTCCTTCTTTCTTGGATTCACCACCAGATACAAGCACACCTACTTGTGTTTTCTTTAAGCTTCAATGGCAGCAACTGAGTTGATCATCAAAGTGTAGATAAATCTTCTCCTTGAAAACCCTAAGTTTGTGTAAAGGAAAGCTCCTCTAGATCTCACAAGAGATTTACACAAACCACAATATGAGCCACACTAAAATGTGGCTAGGGTTTACCTTTTATACTTAGGACAAATAAGAAACCCTGAAAACGTTTTAAAACACCTAGGGCTGAGTTGGAAAAATCTGCAGAAAATCATTCTGCTCGAGCTTCGATCAATCGAGCCAAGCCGAAAGGCACAATGCTTTCCTGCTTTAACTCGATTCCAACTTTACATAAATGCACAACTTTAAGCTAGACTAAAACACTTCTAAACACATTGTTTTGATCATGGTTTGCCAACAATACAAATTAGAGTTCTAAATACATAAAAACCTAAGTCTTTAGAACCTAACAAAATAAAGGAAAGAAGGCTACTACAAGATCAAGTCCAATTGGGTATTGGAGCGAAGGTTTAACTGTAGGTTGGTATTTTTGGATAGGCCAGGGTAATGGTAAGATTCTTCATTATTGTAACTACTTTGTTATTGATTAGTGGATTATTGGGAGTGGTGACCTTAAATTCACCATGTGGGGTTTTTGTCTTGCGAGAGGTTTTTCCCATTTGTCAACAAACCACCATGTCAATTTAATTTCTGCTACATTTAGTTTATTTGGTGATTTGTTGGTGCCTCCATGATTTGTATGTAATTTGACCTAATTAATCAACTTGGGTAATTGAATTAATTTATTAAGGTCAAGCTATCATAACCCAACAAGTGGTATCAAAGTGAGCACACTCTGATTAGGTTTTAATCTTCATTGTGTGATTCATTGACCCCTGTTGTTATGGATTATGGACAGTCGTTGATTATACCTCCTTTATTTGATGGTACTAATTATGCATACTGAAATATGCATGAGAGCTTTTTTGTAGTCTCTAGATGAAAATGTTTGGTTAGCTGTCATGGTTGGATAGACCAAACCTACTGACTTTCCCACATCTTGGGATGATGACAAGATCAAATCTACAAATTTCAACAGCAGAGCGTTGAATGTTGTTAGGTTCTAAAAGTTTAGAACAATTGGTAAATCGTGAACACACAAGAACATACAAGCTGCAGAAAGAAGATTTCAGAATTTGCCTAGTTCGATTGATCAAAGAACAGGCTCAACCGATTGAAAGTCGTATCTGCAAAATTTTAATTAAGCCTAAACAGCAGTTCAAGCCCATTAAGGATTAGAGTTTCAGATCTACTTCTCCTAGTAAATAAAGGAAACCCTAAGCATGTTTTTATAAGGCTTTTAAGAGAGAGAAGAGTGTGCTTCTTTTGTATTTAGGGTTTTATACCTAAAAAGCTCTCTCATATTCTCTACCGATGTTATTACTTGAAGAATCTCAAGATTCGGTGTTATAGAAGTTGTTGCCTTCTCTAGTCATCAAAGGTACTGATGATCTAAACCTTCAAGGGTGGTCTTGGAGTCACAAACAGGAGAGTTTGTGTTGCTAAACCTTTGAGTGGGATCTCAAAGTCACAAACGTGGGTGTTTGTGTTTTGCAAAGGCCAAAGAAAGAAGTAGTTTGTGGACTTGGAGCTATCATGGGGTCGTGGTAATAAGTTTTCTACTCGAGGTAGCAATAGGATGTTAGTGGTCTAAGTCGCTATAGTACAAACTTCAATTCTTTCATAGTGGTTTAGCTGATTTACCTTGAGGATAACTAGGTTAAATCATCCCTAGGTTTTTACCGATTTGGTTTCCTGGTTCATCATATCTTTGTGTTCTTTATTTTCCACACTTTACATTGATATGATATATTTGTGTTAACCTAGATTTGTTTAATTTGACTAAGTAATCACTTAGCTAATTAACTAGGTTAATCTGGTTGTTTTTTAAGGGGTCTAAAAACATACAAATGCCTTGTTTAGTGCTATGACTAATGAGGAGTTTAAGAAAATCTTATCCACTGAGAGTGCAAATGAAGCATGGATAATCCTTCAAAACACCTATGAGGGTACCAAAGCTGTGAAAGACTCCAAGCTTCAAAGACTTACCACAAGCTTTGAAGAAACAAGGATGGATGATGATAAGGTATTCGATGAATTCTATGCTAAGCTCAAAGACATAGTGAATTCTGCTTTCAACTTAGGTGAGAAGATCCTAGAGCCTAAAAGCATAAGGAAAATCCTCAGATCTCTTCCAAAGCAGTTCCATGCTAAAATCACTACCATTGAAGAATTAAAGGACATTAACTCTATTCCTTTGACGGAGTTGATTGGAAATCTGCAAACCCATGAATTAGGTTTAGTGAGGATTGGCAAAGGAAGCAAGAGCAAGGATATGGCTCTAAAAGACAAAAATGACGAAGAAGATGAGTCTTCCAAGGATGAGAACTCAAAGTTCAAATCTTACATTACCAGACAATTCAAGAAGTTCATCAAGAATGCGAATGTCAAGGTGAATGGCAAGGATCACAAACAGTCTAGATTTTCTCAATTTAAGTCTCAAGATAAATTCAAAATAGAATCCAAAAAAGGTGGACAAAGCAACAACATTCCAATCGGTCCAAAATGCTATGGGTGTCAAGGGTACGGACACATGAAGCAAGAATGTCCTACCTATCTCAAGTCAATTGGCAAGAGCAAAGCCCTAGCTTCCACCTTTAGTGATACTAAACTAGAAGTAGACTCAGAGGATAATGATCAAGAAGGGATAGTCAGCACCTTCACAGCTACTGTTGATTTATCCAAGGAGTCTGAAAAACTGGTTAATGAGGAAGAAGATCTGATGGAGTCCAAATTTGAAGAGATGGATGAAAAAGATGATATCCATACTACCTACTCAAATCTATACAAGAACTCTAAGAAGCATGAAAAGCTTCATAGGCTAGCCACAAGGAAGCTGAGTGAAGTGGAGTTAGAACGAGAAGAACTCTCCACTAGAGTTGATGAAGTAAATCAAACCATTAGAGCATTGAGGTTTGAAAGCAACTTCCTGGCTGAGAAGACCAAGAAACTAGATGCTGAGCTATTTCATGTGAGAACTCAATTAGAAAGAACTTCACGTGCTAAGCTGGATGAAATGCTAAATTTTCAAAAGGTTGCATCCGATAAAATTGGTCTCAGGTATGATCACTCTCTTTCTTCTTGTAGTAATTCCTCTAGTGATTTGAATAATGTTGTGTTTGTTTCTCCTACTTCTAATACTAAACTTGAGATAATTGAGCCCAAAATTGAAAGAGTGAGGTTAAGCATGATAAGGGTAAATCCATTATGGGAACACTCCCTAAGGTTGTTAAAGAAACTAAGCAAAATACTCATCGCTCCAATAATAAGAAGTCTCAACCAAAAAAACCTTATTTCTGTCATCACTATGGAGCATCGAGACACACTCGTCCAACTTATTATAAGTGGCTTGCCACTCAACAAACAATAGTGTGCTATCTTTTGGAGGCTAAAATCAACGTCAAAACTCTTTGGCTCCTCTTGGAGAATTCTTAAAATCTGTGATGTTCTTGAAAAACTTCAATGGGTTTAATCCTCCTTCATTCTCTCCTCATCAAAGGTCTAAGAATAGGAAAGGCTCATCTCCCTCCAAGTCTCTTGTTTGGAAGGAAAAAGACTCATTCAAGTGATTCCATCTCTGTTCTTGCATCTCTTGTGTTTTAGTTGGTTGTTTTTGAGTCAATCTAGTCTTTATTGCTATTTTAATATGTTTGTTTGTGTGTGTTGTTTTGTTTTTTGTTTATGTTTTTTTTTTTTTTTTTTTTTTTTGGTTTCTTGCTTTCAATAAAAATAAAATAAATAAAAGGGACGGGAGGGGGGGAATTTGAAAAATACAAAAACAGTGTGTGTTTGTGTATACTGGTACTTATGTACCTTGGATGGCCTTTATTCTCTCAACTTTGTATCTCTTGTAGCTTAGATGAGCATCTTCATGCACAACTAAGCAATGTGAGCTTTGTGGCTCGTTATGTGACATTCATATCTTTATCACTCTTTTTGATGGGAAAGACTAAAAAATCCTAAGAGAAAGACATAAATAACCATCTCACACGCTAAAACTCGTCAATCATAAAATATCTATGTGCAATTCATAAAAGTCGTGCTCAGTAAGGTGTAGCAATTGCACAACAAGAAAATGATGTTTGGGTTACATAAGTGGGTATTTATTTTCTCTCTCCTATATGCCCATGCATGATATGCCTTTATATGCTTTAAAGAAAAATATGCAAAGAACACAAAAAGTAAAAAGAATCAAAATGCTTTTAAATATGGTTGCAAGCGTGTTTCTAGGAGATGTGAGAGTTATATGATGTACCTCAAAGGTGATGGTCTCCATCAAATAGTTATGATTGTGTGTGAATGTATTTGATTCTCTTATATCATTATCTTCATATGATGAGTCACTTATGCCTTCTTGCAAAAGTTTCACACATAACACGCATACTCTTTGCTACCCTTGATACTATTGTACAAAATACATGTGGTAGTATAAGCTTACTAAACTATCTTAACTTGTTTTTGAAAATAAATTGGTTAGGCTTATTTAGTGTATGTTGTTGGATCTAGGGTTGCTTTGCATCTAGAGTTGTTGATGCGTTTAAGTACTTAACATGCTTCTTTGATGGTTGGTTTGGTGTCTATCTTGATTGCATTCATCTCATGTGGTTTTCTTCCTTGAAAATCATGTTTCTATTTGCTTGATAGAAGCTCAATAGTAGCTTGATACCTCTCAACACAAGCCTCTTCTATAGAAGTTTTTTTGGTTTTTCTTGATACCTCTCAATAGATAGCCTGATCCATCAAGCCTATTTTCTGAACTCTCTATCTGGTCGATAGAAGCTCGATAGCTTCTCAATCCATAGAAGCAATTTGGCCGTCGACACCTCCTTAATACCTCTCGATCTATTGAGATTTTTTCTCGACATGTTATCAATACCTCTCGATCTATCAAGATGCTTGATTCTATATATACTCAAGGGTGAACCCGCTTTTGTTCAAACTCAAACATCTTAATACTTCTCTCTTCTCTCTTGATCCAAACCTCTCTTTTTCTCCAAAATCTTCCTTCTCTTCAAGTTTTTAGCCTATTCCAAGCTCAAACTTGTTGGTAAGTGTCCTTGATCTCTTTTTTTTTTTTTTTTCTCATTCTTCATGCATTTCATGCATTTTGTACCTAGTTTTTTTTTTTTATTTTGTTGGGAAATATGGGTTTTTTTTGTGTTTTTGCTAAAAGTTTTGGGTTGGGTTTTTGTTGAGTTGATCTCACATGAACAATCATTTTCTAGTATTATATTTTGGCATTGCATTCTCTAGTATTATAATCATTTTTTCATGCATTCTAAGTTGTGTGCTTGATTAAACAATGTGAGTGCTGTAGTTTGGATTGGGTTCTTGCCTATGATGCAATTCCTTTTCCACATAATATGCTCATGCATTCCCATGCATTGATCATTCTTTTTCTTTTTCTTTATCTTTCCTAAGCATTTATTCTGCTATGTTCCTCTATCTTGTTGCTCTCTCCTTAGATTTTCTAAATATGGTGCCCAAGAAATCTGCTCCTTCGAAGAACCCGATCTCTCATCGTGGTTCTTCATCTTCTTCTCTTCCTTCTCTTCCTGCTAGAGACAGGTTCTGTGATTCAAAATCCCAAAAGGATTTTGATGAGAACTTTAGTAACCGGCCGATTCATTTGGAACGTCATTTCATTCTGTCTGACTTTTTCAGACACGCCTCTTCTTGGTGCATTTAGCACTCAGGGTTGGGAATCTCTTTACGAGAAACCCACGAGGTGTCCCGGTGTGTTTATACAAGAGTTATACTCCAAACTATTCACCATCGATACCTCTATTCCCTATTTTACAGTGGTACTCTGAGGAACACGTATCGTAGTTACCTTGGAGCTTATTTCCAAGGTACTACATGTCCCAAGGGTAGTTCGTTCGGACTATCCTAGTCATCCTCATCTTCACTCTATCTCTAGAGACGAGTTGGCCACATGATTTTGTGAGATGACCATTGTGTGGGGTGATCTTCAAAATCTCACCACACATGAATTTGCTAAGGGTCCAAGGATCCTTGATATAGTGATGACCTTTGTTCTCACTCCACGGTCTCACTATAACACTATCACTAAGCCTCGTGCTCATTTTCTTTTCTCTCTCTTGGAGGGTCGCTCTATAGAATTTCCTTCACATATGATAGATATCTATCAAGACATAGCTACACGTGATCAGCTAATTTTTCCTTCAGTTATCACATGCATTCTCACACACATGCGCATTTCTATTTCTCCTTCTCCTCTCTTTCCTTGCATAGGTGCTATTAGTAAGGTGTCTATACGGAGGTGTGATGCACAACTGGCTACTAAGGCCAAGCCACCTCGAGTGGAGTCCACCCTTGCTCAGTAGGAGGAGGCTAATATTCTTGCTGCGGAGGATGCTGCCTATACCTCTTGATCTTCTTTTTCATCTGCTCCATCCTCTTCTTTTAGAGTAGAGGCATCTCTTGCTGCCAGCATGGATCAACTTCATCAAATGTGTGCTGATTTTAGTAGCTGCTTGACCATCTTTCTTATAAGATGTGTCAAATGAACACTAGGATTGGTCGCTTCGCTTGTTGATAGTCTCATCTTGGAGGTTTTGCTCCTTCTTCCTCACTCGAGCTTGCTGATGAGTCTTTTGATGGTGGAGATGGTGAGAGTGATGATGCTTTTAACTCTTCTAGCAATGATGAGATGACTGTTTCTCAGTGACTCACCCTTTGTGACTCGTGACAAAAAGGGGGAGTAGTTTTGGTTATGAGAGAGTAGTCATGTTGTTAGGGGGAGAGCTAGTCTAGTGATAGGTGGAGAGTGTTTTGAGATATGTAGTGAGATTTTTGTTTTACAGTTCTCATTACATGTACCTTAGTCTTGTGATCTTTTACATATATTGTACTTCTTCTTTCTATATATGATGATGATGTATGTGTTTCACCTTTATCTCACAAGTGTTGTTTCTTTTCTCTCTTTATACATGTCTCTTCTTTTATATAACTTGTCTACATTTCACACTTGATGCCTTGATGGGTCTTGTTTAAGTGTTTCAACTAAGATAGGTTGCAAGTCTTCCATGCCATGATCTCTCTTCTTGCAAAGTTTTTCAAGAGTTTATAGTTGTAGTTAAACTTATGTACTTTTTGTGTAATAGTTATGGAGATTGTTGTTTTATACTTCTCTCATGACAAACTTCTTTCAGTTCTATAGATTCTTTCTTTATTAGTATCTTTTAGAATAGTGACCTTTTTGGAAGATTGATTTTCTATGAATCTAAAGAATATATCTTTTTCCAACACATTGGTTTTAATTCCTTCATCTATCACTAAAAAGGGGTAAAGCAAAGCCATAAAAGGAGTTCCTAAAATCATTTTAAAAGGAAGTTCCTTAATTAGAACAAAGACTATTTCAAAACATATTCCATCATGGCATATATAAGCATTAGGTATTTTATTAATTATGAGATTTTCTACATTGGTCTTAGTTAATCTTTCAAATGATTTTTCATAATACCTTAAAGGTATTAATCCTTCTTGTATACAATTCATGTCAGCGCCTGAGTCTATTAAAGCAATTTCTGTCAAAGAAAATTATTTATTAATTACTAAAGTAATTTCTGTATGCCATTTTTGGAAAATTACTCTGTCAATTAAACTCAAGAAATTCTGTCTATTGCCATCATCTTTTAATAAAGGTGGGTCAATTATGGGTTTAGAAAATTCTTTTAAATTTATTATTTCTGCAATATTTTGTTCATCTATTTATGTGGAATCATCTTCTTTAATTTCTTGTTTTACTATTTTTGCTTCTGTCATTGAGTCTTGTAGAGTTACTGGTTTTTCATCTTGTTTCATTTTTGTTTTTTCTTTCTTGTCTTTTTCTTTATTAGCTTTTTCTTTTTTTCTACAATCTGTAACATAGTGTCCATATTTCCTGCACCTAATACAAGCAATAGGTATGTCTATAGAATCTTTCAATTTTAGTAGATATTCTTTCTTGTCTTTATGGTGATTCGGTAGATTTTCTATCAATTTCATTATTACGTCCTTTTGTTTTCTTTTTCTTTTGTTAATTTTAAGTGGGTTGGTTGATTTTAATTCTTCCTTTTTCATTATTTGATCTATCTCTTTTTACTTAATATTAAATATTTCCATTAATTCATTTATTATGTCTATCCCAAATTCTAATTTACTGATTTGTTTAACAATTTTATTATGTCTGTCACATTGCTTTTTAGTATGCCCATATTCTTAACATTTATGACAAATAATATTTTTAATATGTCTGTTGGGTTTTTCATTATCTAATAATTCAGTAATTTCTAAAACTGTGATGTCTCTTTCTATCTCTTTTTCCTCTATAGGTGAACTTAAAATTTCTATCTTTTTAGCCAATTCTACTAAACTATTGTCTCAAGTATAGTCCAAAGTTGTTTCAATTGATTTTAGTCTCTCATCAATTTCTTCTTTAAAACTATTACTCTTTTTGGAACTATCATCTTTTTTATCTTTGTTGACTAGTCTTTCTTCTTCTTTTGTATCTAGCTTCCTACGTATCATTTCATTATTTTGTCTTTCAAACATTTCTTTTAAACTATCATCATTCCTAGGACTATCATTTGTCTTTTCTAGACTATCTTTCTCTTTCTCTTTCTTTATCATGTTTCTTTCTTTTACTATGTGTTTTCCTATATCTAACTCTTTACATAGAGTTCCATCTTTTGAATTGGTTAAAGTACTATTGCCTTGTTGTCTTTCTATTCTTTCTAACATCTCTTTTACTATACCTTTCCCTATTATTCCTTTTTCTTTGTCTCCATCTAGCTTCTTCTTTTGTATTGTTTCTATTATGTCATCTTTCTTATTATTATTTCCTTGTCTTTCTATTGAACTTCTCACTTTTACTACGTCTATCATCTTTTGCATTTCTTGGCTATAGTCTTTTCTATTACTATTTATGTATCTGTCAGTGCTTACTAAGCTACTATTTTTTCTATCATGCCAATTATCTGTCACTAAAGATGATCTTTGATGGGGTTCAAAGTTTCTTTCTTGTTCTGAATTTAAAGCTTTAATTTTTTCATAAAGTTCCAAAAAACTATCTATTCTATTATCTCTATCATTTTTTCTTTCTATGGTGGTGGTTCTTTCAATGGCTTCTAAAGATTCCAATTTTTTATTAATCCTATCTAAAAAACTATTATTGTGTCTATCAGTCTGTCTGTTGATTTTATCCCCTATGTATGTACTCCAATTATTTGTATTATTATAGTTATAATTATAATCATCCGTATCACTATTAGAATTAGAATCAGTTTCATAATCCATATTACCATTAAACCAATCATTGTCTATATCACTCATGCTATAACCTTCATCATAATCTATATCATCATAGTCCATGTTTCTAATTAGTGTGTGCCTAACCTAAGTGTGAACAAGCAAACAGATGATGAGCTGATAAACGTATTTACTCTATTTCCAAGCAATTAATAATTATTGGCAGAACTATTACTAACCACTGGTTTCCTTGTTATCGAGACCACCTCCTTGGGAAACTCCATCGTGGGACCACCCAAACACACGCCTATCCGTCAGCTAACAAAAAACCAGCTAACCAACGCGAAACTATGGTTTGCCAACGAGTTTTAAGGCTGACCAACGCTAACAAGGAGCAAGTAGTGGCTATGCAGTAATAAATACCTAGTAACTTCTTAATTGCAAAGAAATAAAACTCATACATCTACCATTGTCTCTAATACCATTGACTACCCAGGAGAGAGCACAACAGTAATATAGAAGCATAAACAATGATAAAATAGATGATAAAGAAGAAAATAGCAAAATAGATGTATTCAAAATAAGTTAAAATAGAGTATGGAATATGAAAACTGAAACAAGTAAAATCTTACTTGAAATAAAACTTCTTTCTTGAAAACAAACTTCTTTCTTATACAAGCTTGAAAATAAACACTGTTTGAAGAGTTACAAGATTACAAAATAAAATTGTTTGAAGAGAAATGTTACAAGATTACAAAAAAGAGAGTAGAGTACAAAAATCTTTTTGAGAGAGGGAGAGGGAGCTTATCTACTTATTTAAATCCTACTTTGCCAATTGGATTTAAGAATGTTGACTGTGGCATCTAAGAGTGTGCAGGAAATGCAAGTGAATAGTGTTCTTTCAGTCTGAGAATCTGTCTGCATTCTAGTAATCAGTAGTGAAAAACCTGCCTGTATTTGTTTGGAGTATTTTGGATCTATCTAGAAACTATTTACGCGTGTTGGTGAATAGTGGTCTGTTGCCGCTGATGAATAGTGATATGTCGTAGCTATCTGTCCGGGAAAGCATTCTGTCTCTCTTGGAGCATCTAATCTGTATTCGCATAGTTATCATAATTTAACGGATCACAATTATCCTCATACTGCTCATGCTCGTGAACTACTCCATAATTACTACATAAAACGCAGTATGAAATAGGAAGATAAATAGGGACGCAATCCTTTGCTGTCATTAGTCTAGGATCCTTAACAATCCTTCTTCTTCCAAAAAGCCTCCCCGCTGAAGGTCTTGGACCATACACAGCTATCCTATTGGTGTAGCCATATAAATGGAAACCTCTGTCTAATTCTTTCTGTACTTCATAAATTTTATTACTCATAAAATTAGACCATTCTTGAGCTAAAGCACCTGGATCATCAAGCAATAAATAAGTATCTCCTGTAAACCGATTGTATTCAGGGATGCATCCCCAACCATGGATAAGGACCATGGCCGAACTTCCATATAATAACTATCATCCCAAGCTAGAAGAGTACTCCAAATAGTAATCTTCATATAATTAAGTCCTCCAATCTGTGTAGCCACTTCTTGGATGACTTTAGGAAATAAACTAATCTATTTTCCAAAAGTTATGATTGTTAGAGATATATATATTAGACATATTAGCCCATGTAATAGGCCCAAGCCCAGTCTTACTTGTACTAGTAGTCTAGGGTTTAGTCGCCTATATATACTCATGTTAGGGTTCATTGTAACATAGGTTTTTGTATTACACTCTTATACAATAAAGATGTAATCCTTAAGGGATTCCTCCGTGGATGTAGGCTGACAGGGCTGAACCATGTAACCCTTGTGTTCTCGGTGTCCTATTCTATGCTTCTCCTTCTGCATCTACTCTAGCATATACAACATGGTATAACACATCACGTTATTAATAATATATTTAACAATGATCAAATTGCTAATAAATCTTGCTTCAAGCATTTCAGATAGCCATAAAGGATCACAAATTATTGGATCTTTTGTCTCTGTGTTGATAAGTAATCTTGGATAAGGATTGTATCTGTCAAAAGTTCCTTCATAAACTCTATCGGCTTCGCTAAAGCTTTCATACCAAGTAGCCTTATGAGATAGCCACATGTCATCTGTCATTTCTTTTATTCTAATAAATGTTGTAGAGACTAAAACTTTAAAAAGCTGCATCCATCTCTCATAAGAACTTGTTAGGGCTTTATGAGTTAATAGACAGAATTTCTTTAGTTTAATTGATAAAGTAATTTTTCAAAATGGTATACAAAAATTACTTTAGTAATTAATAAAGAATTTTCTTTGACAAAAATTGCCTTAATAGACTCAGGCATTGATATGAATTGTATACAAGAAGGATTAATACCCTTAAAGTATTATGAAAAATCATCTGAAAGATTAACTCAAGCTAATCTCATAATTAATAAAATACCTAATGCTCATATATGCCATGAGGGAATATGTTTTGAAACAGTCTTTGTTTTAATTAAGAAACTTCCTTTCAAATTGATTTTAGGAACTCCTTTTATGGCTTTGCTTTACCCTTTTTTAGTAACAGATGATGGAATTAAAACTAATGAGTTGGAAAAAGATATATTCTTTAGATTCATTTTACCACCTGTCCTGAAAGAAAATCATTCTTTACAAAAGGTCACTGTTTTAAAAGATATCAACAAAAGAAGAATCTATAAAACTGAAAGAAGATTGTCATCTTTAAAGATAGAAATATTACTAGATGACCAACTGAGAGAAAATGACAAAAAGAAATTTAAACAAGATAAAAAGACAGAGAATTGTTCCTATTTCCCCATTATTTTTTTGTATAGGCACCGACATAAAGTCCAATCTCCTCTTGCAAAAGAACTTAGTAGAAAAGGCATAAAAGACGGAAATATGAATGCAATCTTTTGTAGTCAATATGCATGGACTGACAGTATGATAGAAGTACCAAACAAAATTATAATAAATGACATATTTACACCCTTTATATTATCCTTAAATATTCATGTAACATATATTTTAATAAAAGAAGTTTTGACAAATTCTCCTTTATTGATCATTAAAGAAAACATTAATTGTGGTAATTTCTTGAAAAAAGACAGATTTAATTTCTTAACAGACAAAGTTAATCATAAATTTTAGACACTGGCAGATTTTCCCTAGATTATTATAGTAGCTGATGAAAGACTTTATGAAGAAGCTTTATTTCACATATTTTTGCAAAATGAAAAATATAGCATTGTATACAGGACAAATGAAATAGACCCTGTAAATATTTTGAATTCCACTCATTCTGACAGACTTCATCATGGCTACTATACCACTACTCAGCAAGAGCACAAAGGTGTATAGAGAAATGTTTGTTTTATTATATATACTTTAAATTTAAAAAATGATTTTCTTATAAAACATTTTAAAGAAATTTTGTAGAAAGACATTAGTGAAAGGATTTTAAAAGAAACTTTGCATTGAAATGTTTATTCTCAAAATAATATTCCCAAAACCCATTTGCAGACCACTATGAGTAAAAGAACCTCCTAGGCAGACATGAAAGGAAAGGGCAAAGCACCCGCAGTGCAAGAATAATGACAGAAGATATCATAAAAGTAGGACTAAAGAAAAGAAAGAAGAATCCAAAAGAAAGAAACGTGATAGATACAAAGAAAGAGACATTATTTGCTTCAAATGTGGCAAAAAGGAACACTAGTAGATACTGTAACTTTTAAAGAAAGATAAATAAACTTGACATATCAGGAAAGTTAAAAGATAAATTAATGAGTATACTAGAATAGATAGATAGTGATGAAACAGACAATGAAATTCACCAGATAGACAATTATGATACCACCTCATCATCAATAGATATTTCTTCAGATAATGGAAAAGTTAAATTATGCAATTGCAATAATCCTGATAATTGTTATTGTAAAAGAAAACTAAAAATAAGCATTTTAACAAAACAAGAAAATATGATAATGGACTTAATAGACAGACTTCCGGATTTAAAATCTTGAAAAGATTATTTATCTAAATTAAAAGAATCTTTAGCTCAAACTGATAGATTCAAACCCAGTAAACCTGTAACAATAACAGATTTACAGATGTCAATAATCTAAGAAAAGAATTAATAGAATTAAAATCAGAAAATTTCATTTTAAAGGACATGATTGATTAGATAGCCACACAAGTAATTAGTGTAAAGGATAGAATTAGATATGGTAATGAATCCTTGACAGACTCCTCTCTTCCTGATAGAAATAATTATGTGAATAAAAGTTTTCATAAAGATGAATATAAAGACGAATTTTTAAATATGATTGACAGAATGGTATTCCAGAAATGGTATACTGAAATAACTTTGGTTGTTCATAAAGAATTTTTGTTAACAGTTGTTGCACTTGTTGATTATAGTGCTGATATGAATTGCATTCAAGAAGGATTAATACCTTCCAAATATTATGAATCAACAACAGACAGATTAACCCAGGCCAATGGTGATAGACTTAAAATAAGTAATAAATTAACTAAGGCATATATACATAATAATGGAATTAATTTCAGAACACCTTTCTTTTTGATAGACAAGTTGTCCTCTAAAGTTATTCTAGGGAATCCTTTTTTGGCTTTACTTTATACTTTTTCCAAGATAGACAATGGAATATGTACTAATATTTTGGAAACGGCAGTAAATTTTAAGTTCATTTTACCTCCAATCCCTAAGGATATACATTTGCTAAAAGAAATCTCAATATTTTAGAACATAAATACTTATGAGATTACAACAAATGAGATTACTACTAATCCTAAGGCAGATGATACTACTCTACCCAGTAGCACTTAAGTATATGTATAAACTGAAAGTGGAATTGGGATAGCTATTTGCAACTTTGAGGGTAATCTGATGGCAACTATGTGTGATAGAATAGATGACATATTTCAGGTGGAAGGGATTAAAGCTATGGCAAGTGAAGTGAGGCTATAGTCATGACATTTAGGTTTTGTTATTTTGGGTTAATTTTTTTAATTTAGTTATTTGGGTTATTGGTTTTAATTAAGGTTGAATGATGAGAAAAGCAGAGCATGATAGAAGACATCTACAATACTAAGAAGCAAAAAAGGTGGAGATATAATTGAAAGGGTTTTTTGGTGTTGGTTTGATAGTCTTCCTCAAATGTGTGGGACTCTTTGATGGTGAGCATGCTTAGATTGGAGATTTTGTGTTGATAAAGGAATTTGGGTTAGGATATGGTGGCAGACCTATGTGTTTTAGTTTTTTTTTTTTTTTTTTTAATGGTTTTTGCTTTGTTTCTTAGATTTAGATGGTTTATCCTTGATCACCATTCTGTAGTTGAAGCTTGAATGTTGCAGTGTAGTCATTTGACAAATGCAAATTAATTGTTGTTTAATTTTGTTGCTTGAAATTTAAAGGTGTTAAAATCTGTTGAATAAGTTATAATGATCATTGCAGTAGAATAAATTCTTTCTAAATCAAACAACTACATGATTGTGCTTTGTGTTAAATGCATGTTGGTACTAAAGACATACAGAAACAAAGGAAAATTGAAAATCTACATACTGATGCTTTTGTAATTACTCATTTGAATTTCAAACCGGTTTCAAAAATATAGTTTATGGTTTAGAGCATTTTATGTCTTCACTAATTGTGATTTGTTTCCATGTACCTGTTTTTAAAATTTGGTTTGTTTCCATGTACCTATTGTTTAATTTTGTTGCTTTAAATTTAAAGGTGTTAAAATTTGTTGAATAAGGTATAATGATCATTGCAAAAGAATAAATTCTTTCTAAATCAAACGACTACAAGATTGTGCTTTGTGTTAAATGCAGGTTGGTACTAAAGACATACAAAAACAAAGGAAAATTGAAAATCTACATACTGATGCTTTTGTAATTACTCATTTGAATTTCAAACCGGTTTCAAAAATAATTTGTGGTTTAGAGCATTTTATGTCTTCACTAATTGTGTTTTGTTTCCATGTACTTGTTTTTAAAATTTGGTTTGTTTCCATGTACTTGTTTTTAAAATACATGTAAATTTGGTCAAATATTAATTTTTATGTCTTACAGGGCTCTGAGGAGTACATAAATTTGATTTTGGAAGATGTTGGAAAAGTCAACATCAAGAGGGAGAGCAAAAAACTTTAGGTGGGTTCATTTTCTTATTTTCCTTTACTTTTAATCTCAGAAATGTGTATACTCTAAATGTGGTACATCTATTTTGTTATTTGTCGATTACATATCAAAAAAAATGTACAGGGTAGATTCTTCTTAAGAGATGCAACACAACAGCTATCCTTCTCTCTCTCTCTCTCTCTCAATAGTGGAAATAATGATTTCAGAAATTGTGTAAATTGGCATTATGTTGCCTTTTCAATCCCATTGAGGTCTAACATCTTTGTTTACTGGCAATGTTAGAATTTAGATACATCTTGGACTTCAAAAATGATTAATGTAATTTATGAAAGATATTTGATTGAATGAGTATGGAATTAACTATATTTGTGTAATTAATATTGTATTGGAGTGTACTTATATTAGTTATATATTTTCTAAATATGATCTAATGATATCTCATTGTATGTGATAGATTTTATTACTTTGTAAGTGATAGATTTTATTGGTTTGGTATATAATTTATACCATGATATTGATTTTTTTTTTTTTTTTTTCATATCAGGGAAGTTATTAATCCATGGCTTTGGAGCTTATGCGTGAGCCTAAATGCACGTCAGTTCCTTCAAGAACAATTATTTAGGTTAGAAATTAGAAGACTCTTCCCTAGCTCTTTTTTATTTTATTTTATTTTTTTTTTAATTTATGTTTTATGTTGTTTTCACTTTTCAGCTTAGATTTATCTTATAGCTTTTATATTGCATATTTTTTAGGTCAAAAAATTGTTCCGGCCCTGGTTTCTTTGAAGTTTAATGTATTGTAAACCAAGCCCATAAATTATTTAAAAAAAAAAAACTAATAATAATAATAATAATATATTTTTAAAACCCCTTAAAGTTCATTTAGCATTAAGTTGGGTTGGTTGTAACATAGCCCATGCCTTAATTTGTTGAGTGGTTCTAGGACCAAATTATATACTAGGCGCATTGTATGAGAAGATGGTGTACACAATGAGCAAATCCTTTGACGTCCTTACATAAAATCCTTAATTCGTGATATTGGAAAAATATTCGACCATTCAAAGAATTGTACAAGTTAAAATCAGATATATTAGAGCATTCCCATCAAGCATTCTGAAAATTTTAGCATTTAATACTTCAAAAACCTGCTTTATCTATTATACTACCCTACTTTAAGATACATCAAATATCAAAACTTCTATATTTTTTACCATTTCATTTAAATAATATAAACTACTCATTAAAATAATAAACAACTACACAAAAAACTATAACAATCACCTCCTCCACCACCCCTACCACCGCTCCACTTGCCATAACCACCATCAACTACAACCACAACCCACCATAGCCACTACAACCACAAGTCACAGCACCACTATGGCAACCACAACCACTTGTAGGAAGAAAAGAAAAAGAAGAAACCCAAAATATAACCACAACTATCCACCAAAATCACAACCAACCACCACCCACCCACCACAAAACAACTAGTCACTACAAAAACAAAATCTTAGCCAAGCACTCACTGGTGGCTAATCTAACCCACTGCAGGAAGAAGAAGGAAAAAAAAAAAAAAAAAAAAAACAAAGAGCAAAACCACAACCATTTAGCAAAAACAACCAGCCATCAAAACAAAATTGTAACCCAAAGATCCAACCCACGCACTCATCGATCTCACCACCGTCCTCCAAATCAAACCCACAAATCACTGCCATCGTGACCCACCATCGAAACCCACTGAAAAAAAAAAAAAATTGGAAGGGAAGTAGCTTCATTGGTTCAAATCCAAGTCGTGAGATAGCTTCAAGCAGGGAGCCATAGGGAGATCGATTTCAGAGAGTGAGAGAAGGAAATAAAAAGGAAGAGTGGAATGACAGGTCTGAACAGAGAAGAAGGAAAGAATAAAAAAAGGGAGAAATAAACCGTGTCTGAGGAGAGAGAGAATTAGAAATCAATAACATATTATAACATTTTGCTACAGTGCACTCTAAAAAATGAGAGTGCACTCTAGCAAGATGGCAAATCTTTTAGCATATGCAAGTTTTGGTGGAGTGGGTTTTTTGGGTTTCAAATGCTAAAATTTAAATTTTAGCATTTTTGCAATTCTTGATAAGGATGCTCTTAAAGAGGATGGTAGAATTTTTTTTTTTTTTTTTTTTTTTGGAGAGAGTTTTAACCTATGGCGTCTGCTCCTGATGATAGCTCTTTATCATCAGACCAAGACACCAATCAATTTTTGGTGTAAGCCAAGATTGAATTCCAGATTTCTTATACAACCATCAGAGACTTTACCAGTTATTCAGGGGCCTTTTTCAGTTGCCCAGCCACATGTGGTCTGTTGGAGGGATGACCTTACTAGGCTCGAGTTTTATTTGGGGAACTGTGTTTGGAACTCAACATTGGGCCACGTGGCCCAACGGCTACTAGCGGCTACAAGCATACTTTTAAGCCAACAAAACCATTAAAGCCAAAATCTAAGAATCGCGATAATGGTTGAATAAATATGTAATATGTGTTTGATATAATAGTTTTGATTAGTAGTTGTAATAGTAGTTGAAATAAAGTAATTCGTATTTAAAGGTGAAGTAACCATGTAGTCAATGATGTAAATTTAAAGATATGGGAGCAGAATCACTTATCTTTGTATGGTTTGTAGCCCCAATTGTGTAGCATCAGTGAGCTGATAAGATTCTAGCAGAATGCCAGCGGTAGAGGCTAGTTAAGCTTGCCCCTCTTATCATACATTTAAATGAGTTAAGCCTTGGTTAATAGTTGTAATAGTAGTTGGAATAAAGTAACATGTATTTAAATGTGAAGTAATCATGTACTCAATGATGCAAATTTAAAGATATGGAAGCAAAGTCACTTATCTTTGTATGGTTGTAGCCCTAGCTGTATAGCGTCAGTGAGTTGATAGGATTCCAACAGAATGACTCTAGCAGTAGAGAGGCAGTTTGCCATGATAACTTCTAGATTGAAGGGGAAAAATGGGTGCAACTGGAGGGAGAGAGAGTATGCGCAACTGTGTGTAAAGGTTGGTTAAGCTTGCTCCTCTTATCATGCACTTAAATGAGTTTCCCCTTTGACAATGCTCTTTTAGTTATTGTGAAGTTATGAATAGTGTTGCCTTCCATGGGAAGGCTTTTGTAAGATGTAATTTGTGCCTTCTAAGGGAAGGACTTTTGTAAGAAGTAGTTGTGCCTTCTAAGAGAAGGGCTTTGATATAAGATCTTGGTGCCTTTTAGGAGAAGGGTTATAGTAATAGAAGTTCATGTCTTCCATGAGAAGGGCTTTTAGTATGAGTGTTTGATATCTCTTGAGAAGTGTGGAGATGGTAAAAGATATAGATGTTTTGTAGGATGTAGTATTTGTAATATGTATGATATATGGAAGTATGAGAGACATGGAGGTTAAAGATAGTAAAAATATGAGATTATAACTGCTGGAGAAGTTGTAGAGATTGCTTTCCAAGATGAAAGATTTTGTAAGAGAAGAGTATCGAGATGTGTTTAGGTATTTGGAGATAGGAGCAGTAAGATAGATGAATTTTCTGAATATGGAGAGTGAGAGAATGAGTATAAGAGGGGTAATAGTGCTGTAGTGTATTTAGCAATGTTGCTGGGATCTTTTGCTGGAGGTGTAGTAGAGATTGCTTTCCAAGAGGAAAGATTTTGTAAGAAAAGAGTATAGAGATGTGTTTATAGGCAGCAAAACAGTAGGATTTCAGAGTAAAGGAGTATGAGAGTGGAGCTTAGAAGAGTTGTGGTGTGTTATATGTAATGGTGTAGTAAGTGTGTATGAAATTGTGTAAGAGAAGTGAAGAAAGAGATATTTAGAGATATGGGTAGCAAGATATATGTATTTTCAAAATATAGAGAGTGAGATAATGAGTATAAGAGAGTAATAGTGTTGTAATATGTTTAGCAAAACTGTTGGGATTTTTTGCTGAGATTTGGATAAGGGCTTATGAAGGGTAGTTATGAGCTAATGGCTGAAGAGTTTAGTTCCTAATTTGGAAACTAAAAACTTAGAAGTTCAGCCCTTCATTAAGAGCTTAGGAAGATCATTAAAGGAAGAAAGAATAGGGAAGCTTATGAGAGAGTTCTCCTCCATTGGTGTCCCCTTGAGGTGTTGAGCTGAGTTTAAAGGGGGTATTCAGCAAATAATCTCAGTCAAAATCTGTCCCAACTAGCAATGAATTTTTAGAAAATCCATCTTAAGATTTGGCCAAAAATGGTATGTTTAGATTTAAGGTGTTCTTGCTGTTTTAGGTAAGAGCTACTGAGGAAAGAGCAGCAGAAAAGGAAGGTATTTTGGCAAGAAAAAGATAGTTACTTTACTTGGTTTTGGTTTTAGCCAAATGTGGAAAATCAGTAATGCTAAGACTGTTAGGTCAGCTGTTACGTCTGTTCTGAAAAAGCTATCACAATTGTCATAAGACAGCTATTGCTTTGGACAGAAGCAGATGAGGTCAATTGGGTGATTTTAGATTGCTGGAGAGGACATTCAACATTTATTCATGGATTTGGCTGAAAATGGTAAGATCTCTTTCAAGGGTATCTTGCTATTTTGGGTATAACAGCTGGTTGCTAGGATTTCAGCATTAAATGGCTGATGATATCACCTCTAGCCAAGTGTCAAGTGTTGAATACACTGCTGGGGTTCTACTGGAAATGTTTCCTTTTTCAGGTGTTTGTATTTTTGGTCCAAGGTTCTATTACAACACATTTTTAGTAAGTAATAGAATGGTTGGTTGATAGTTAATAAAGCTTTAGAGATCTAGTTAAGATCTCATTGTGTTGTGACCTAATCTTGGTGAGCAAGAAGAGTATTTAATGCTTTGCTCTGACAGCTAGCAAAGAAATATATGGTCTGATTGTGGCAGACAGCAACTGGCTATTAGAGATATCATGAATATTTTGTATATAGTTGGAGATTAAAGATAGCCAATCAGATTAGGCCAAGTGTTTGAGTTGGATTTTAGCTAAAAGTAGTAATAAGATTTATGTAAAATAATATAATAAAGTTTCTAAATTTGCATAGCAACAATTGGGGATTGAATGAACAGTTATTTTCTCAACAGTTAGATGGTTGAAGATATTGAGTATTTGTCATATGATGAATGTTAAGTTTTGGGAAAAGTGCAATGGGGAGTCTTATCATTTTGAGTGCTATGTGATAAGAGATGCTTACCATATTGTTGATATCTCATTTCACAACCCGCATTTAACCTCACATGGAGGGTAAAATGGTAATTTTGCCTTGAAAATATGCATCTTGATTCTGGCTATTAGATCCTTGATCTCATTTCACCAAAATGATCTTGATGTTGTAACGATCAAATCGACTGGTCGTAAGGCCTAATCGGACCACCAGATTGAAAGTTATCATCAAATCAAGTTTTAATGGCTGAGATGCACTATCACAAATTGAGTCCGACTATATGTGATTATGAATAATTTATTTCAATTGGTTATAAGTGTAATCAATTTAAGATCAATGATGTGTCATAATTTGATTGATTAGGACTACATTTTATGGTGAGGTTACATACACCTAATTAATTAGATAATTAAACATTAATTATTCAATGAGTAATTTGTGAAATTATCTTTTAATTAGAGTAAATTTGGAACCAATTAAGTCCAAAATGGGAGTGATTGAAGCCATTTATTGTTAATTGGGAGCTAATTTGGGACCTATTAATATTAATTGCGTTGAAACCATTTTCTAACAAATGACCTTTGCTCACCATTTCATCGATATCTCTCAGAATATTTTGAATCTATGAATGAGGTTAATTTTCCTAGAAACTAGACATCTGGGAATTCAATTTGAGCATAAGAACGAGACAATTCCGAGTAGAATTGAGTCAGATATGATTTTTCGAAGTTGGCTCTACAGGCTGTTACAGCAGCTAAGGGAAAACCAAATTTTGGCTTGCTCCTCACTCTCACCAATCTCCACATTTAATGCACCAGATTTCCCCAAAGGCTAAAATGAGGTCTAGGTTCATGATTCTTTGTCAATCTTCATTAAATAGTCTTCCATTCATATTTCCTCCACCATTACTATATAAACCCCCCTCCTTCATTCCAAAACACAAAAAACCCGCTCTCTTCTCCTCTCTTGAGTTCTAGTGAAGTTGAGTAGTCTTGTCATATCTTGGTCTTCCTGAGACTTAAGGTATTAAGTGAGACTTACTCTCCCTCTCCTAGCTCTTCTTTTCCTCCACCCTTAAGACCTTCATCAAGAATTTCCTCCTCCACTATATGGATCTTCCATGAAGGTATAATCTCTTTCCCTAATTGGTTTTTTATGTTGCCATGATGAGAATTTAAGATTAAAACATAATCATAATCATTTAAATTCCTTTGAATATGTTTAAATGTTCTTAATTGTTTTTATATGTTCTTCACATATTTTTGGTTGTTCATCACATGTTCATGCATAACACTAGTTTTGATCTTAAATCCACATAAAAAACATGAAAAATATGTTTGTTTAATAATTCTTTTAAATTTTTGAATCTAGGATATCACCATTCACACACATTCACTAGAATTTATTTTTCAATCCAAACGGAATGCTTAATAAATTGAATTAGGGTTCATCACATACACACACATTAAATTCAACATGCAAATTGATTGACATATTGGATGATATGATATGAATGTTGGCCACCATAGTCTAGAAGACCGGTTTCACCGAGCAAGGTGGGTGCCTAACACCTTTCCACCTTGTAACATAGCCTCCAAGCTTAGATCAAGGGGTAGTAGATCCAATGCTTATCCATGTAATTTTTCAATTTCTAGATTGTAACTGGGAAACAAAGCCATGTACTTTATCTTAAATTGTACCTAGGACGAAAGCCATGTAATTTCCTATGATCAATGTAAATTCAATTTCAAATTAATAAAATGAGGAATTTTTCAATTTTGGTTTTCAAACTTATTCCAATAAATAAATAAGTAGAGACTCCATTGTAAAACCCATAATCTAAAAGGGAAAATATAATCAGTCGAAGCTTCATCTTTTGAGAGGCAATAACACGACTCCACCCATTCACGTGGGTTTGGCCTAATATCCTATAAAACGGGCCGGGAGTGCGATCTCTCACAGTGGCAACTCTGCTAGGGATATTGAGGGCTAAGTTTCAATTAGATTATGGTGGCCAACCATGTCATTGTTTGTTTATTGTTTTTTGTATATAATATGTCTAATATGTCATTATTTTGCATGTCATGCATCATTTGCTTGAATGAAATTTATTTTATTTGTGTGCTAGCCTGGAAGCCCGGTAGTATTAGTCGTGGATTGTGGTCTTCTTGAGACCCACATACCCAGCGGTGAACCTACCAGCCACCACGACAAGGATCATCATGTTTATGCCATGGTGGTTCATAAGGACAAACTATACCGTTTGGACCAACGCGGCACTTTTAGCGTCACAAGTTGGGAGGTACAACGTCCTAGCTTGTGGGGACCTTTAACCTACCTTCTACCCATGTTGTAATGATCCATAGAACATACCTTTAGGTCGGCCCATGTTAATTGCATTGCATTATGCATGTGTTTGGCCATTGTTTGAACCATAATGAGCCCAAGTCCAACGCTTGAGCCCAGCATAATTGTTTGAACCTTGTATGCTATGAATGAACTCAAACCCAAAGGCCTGTGATTGAACTCTACTCGGTATGGAAACTGAAAATTGTTTCTTGAATCAATCTAAGCCCAATACTTGAGCCCATCAAAGGTGTATTCGCATGATCAACATCAAGGGCCAAAAGTTCACAAGACACATGCCTTCCAAGTGTAAGGTCAAGCCATTTCAAGCAAGTAGCAAATGATCATATGGTTCAAGCCTTCCAAGTGCAAGCCCAAGCCATTTCATCATAATCAAGGTTCAAGCACACCAAGCCTCAAGCATCCTAAATGGACCAAGAATAAGCAAGTGGCCCAACTTTGCCTCACTCCACATTTGGTTTGCAACATCATGGTCAAGCTTAAAGTTTGTTTGTTTATTCCATGTTTCTATGTTTTTTTTTTTTTTTAATTCAAAATTTTCATGTAGCATTTAATGAGCTTTGTTTGTGTGTATATATATATTATAAAAAAATTTAAAAAAAAACAAAAAAATTCAAAAATAAATTCAAGATTTCCAAATCTTTCCCAAAAAAAGAGAAATTTTTTTAAATGAAAAAAGTCTTTGGACTAGGGGCATTGAGCCCGTAAGTCATTTAAAAAAATAAAAAAAAATTCTTTGAACTATGGGCATTGGACTTCCAAATGACTTTTTCAAAAAGGCCCATTTTTTTCTTTCAAAGATTTCAAGATTCTTTAAAGTCTTCTTTTCAAAATGGTACATGAGGATCCCTTGGACAAAACTTTTTCTAAATTGTGATGTTTAAAGGCTTGAACAATCAACTTGTACTGAGAAAGGATTAATTTCATTTGATCCGTGTAAACACTTTTACTAAATTACTTTGAATAAAAGAAGAAATGGTCTTACAAGGCAATCAAAGAAAATCTATCCATCAGAAAATTCAAAAAGCTCATGCATTCATTCCAAATTTCTAAAAACTTTTGTGTCTTCAATAGAGCATTCATACTTTTTCTTTTAAGAGGAATTTATTAAAAGAGCTCAAGTCACTGTGCCTGTAAGTAAGCATTACTAGGGATAGGAGGCCGTCTTTGGTAAAACAAGATTATACCTTAATACCTAGAATGATCATTATCCATTGCTATCCCAGTTAAGCCTTTAAACACTTAGCTTCTTAAATCTAGACCTAGGGTGGGAAAATTCCAAGTATGCATGCTTAAATCTCATGTTGAGGAGGAGTTGACCTTGTAGCTTTGAAGCTAATTGATAAAGCTCTCCTAGAAGACATGAAAGACAAGTAGAGAATTCATTAAGCTAAAGATAAGAGATTATAAAAAAAAAAATGAGCTTTCACTCAATCAAGGAAAGAGAAATGAAATTCCATCAATGTGAGAAACAAAATGTGCATCAAGTTTGAAGAACCTAAATTCATCATGCCAAGAAGAGTAGAAGGTTCATCCAAAAGAAAGTTCATAAAAAAAATAATAAAAAAAAAAGGAAAAGATTCACCAAGCACAGATAGGTGCAAGTGCATTGAGGCAAGAAAGAAGTCTAGAGAGTGCATCAAAATGACTGGAAATCTTTAAGCTGAGAAATACAAGGAGGGCAAAAGGTCCCCAAAAGTTCATTCAATCAAGAGATTAAAGACCCAAAAAAGAAAAGAAGCCCGCTAGGCTAAAAACCCAAAAGAGTGGTCTAGGCAAAATCTAGGGCCAAAAAAAAAAAGCACGCTAGGCTGAAAACCCAAAAGGGCGGTTTAGGCAAAAGTTATGGCCAAAAAAAAGAAGAAGAAGAAAAGAAAAACTCTACCAAATTGGAAACTTGAGGATGCAATCTAAAAAGCGAAGAATTTTACAAGATGAAACTCTAGAGGTATGATTCAAGATGAATGAGCAAAAAAACAAATGTTGATACAAGTGACCAGTGAAGACTAGTGAGAAGATGACAATGAAGAAATGAGAAAACTCCTCCAAAACTTGATTTTTGAGTAATGCATACTTAGGGGAACAACATAGGGAATTTTGAGCCTTTTATATCTTTCATTTCATAACCCAAACCCAGCCTACATTACAGCCCATGAGTAAAGACCTCTTTGAAGTGTTGCTAGTTGTAGGCACATCTTAAGCTCTAATATTATTGTTTCTTGCATTAAAAAGGAAAAATGTTTAAAATTGTCAAACCCCACAGGATGATATGTCCGAGGACAAAATTTCTCAAATTCTCAAATCCTCAAAATGACTCAAAAGAACTTCCAAACCTGGAGCACTCTCCTTGTTTACACCCAACAATGTGATTCATAAATATTATCACATTTCATTTCTTGATTGCATTTGAAGACTTAAGCTGATGATGTTCAAAAGGATGAAGCAAATTTGATTACATGGGTTTAACGATCTTGATCCTTCCTAATCAAAGAGATTTGTTTGATTCTTAAACACTTTGATTTGTCAAAATGGTTGTTCAAATGATCACCTCTTGTTCATAAAAAAAAATAAATAATAATAATAATAATAAAAGAAGAAGAAGAAAGAAAGAGAAATATCATTTCAAAAAAAAAAAATTATTCTTTTCCAAAATCCAATTCTCTTGAACTACATCTTGACCTGATCCTCTACAAGAGATGTACATAAGCAGCCTTTCAAAGGCCCAGTCCCATTCACCCAAACAACCTTGGAGAAAAAAGTCAAAACAATGTGACAAAATTGGTTGGGTGCATGTTAGGTTAAGCCCATTTGTTTGCATTAAGCATGTTTAAACTTGGAGCATTGGCCTATTTATATTGTGTGCAAGTTTTCATGATAATTGGTTTCTAACAAGCTAGAGAAAGAAAGCCTTTTTGCAGGAACCAAGGATGGCAGACCATGATCATCTTTCATGATCCCCAATGGTCACAACGTCAAATGAATTCAACTTCAATCTAAGCATGGAATATGCCCCAAACTAGGGGCATTGGGTAAGTACTTCAAATTCATTTCAATGAATAAATCCATTGCTAATTGAAATTATTTTTTTGCAGGAATTAAGCAAGGACTTATCCAGCAATCCACATCAACTTCTAGCCAAAGTTGTTCTCATTCAAAGGATAGGTTTTTCAAAAAAAAAAAAAAAAAATCATCATGAATAAATCTTCATCATTTCTAGTCCATCTTCATCTTCTTCACTTTGTGATCATAAAAAAAAATCTCCATTTTCAAAAGGAAAAATCTCCATGAACAAATCTTCATTAAAATTTTTTCAAAAGTTCAATCTCCAGAATAAATCTTCAAGGAAAAATCTCCACGAACAAATCTTCAAAAGGAAAAATCTCCATTTTTCAAAGGAAAAATCTCCAAAACCATATTCCAAAGGAAAAATCTCCATGAACAAATCTTCATTAATTTTTTTTCAAAAGTTCAATCTCCAGAATAAATCTTCAAGGACAAATCTCCACGAACAAATCTTCAAAAGGAAAAATCTCCAAAACCATATTCCAAAGGAAAAATCTCCATGAACAAATCTTCATTAAAAATTTTTCAAAAGTTCAATCTCCAGAATAAATCTTCAAGGAAAAATCTCCATTTTTCAAAGGAAAAATCTCCAAAACCATATTCCAAAGGAAAAATCTTCATGAACAAATCTTCTTAAAATATTTTCAAAAATCCAATGGAAAAATCTCCATGAACAAATCTTCAAAAGGAAAAATCTCCAATGAATAAATCTCCATTAAAAATTTTCAAATCATCAAAGGAAAAATCTCCAAAACTATTTTTCAAGAAAAATCTCCCAAATTTTCATTAAAGTTTTCAAAATTGCAATGGAAAAATCTCCAGAATGAATCTTCAAGGAAAAATCTCCATATTTCAAAGGAAAAATCTCCATGAATAAATCTTTTTTTAAAAAAAAAAAAAATTAAAGGATAAATCTTCAAGATAACTCTTCAAAAAAAATCTCAATTTTTCAAGGAAAAATCTCCAATGAATAAGTCTTCATAGGAAAGATCTCCAATGAACAAATCTTCATTAAAAATTTTGAAAACGTCAAAGGAAAAATCTCCAAAGTCAAAGCTTCAAAGGATAAACCTCTTGAGCATAGCTTCAAATAAAAGATCTCTAGAACAAATGGCAAATTGCGATCTCCTTCTATATTCTCCAATGGTCGCAAGATCAAGTTAGCTATCCATAGTTAGCATTCATCAAAGCATGCAAGATATCCCAAACTAGGGGCATTGGCCTGGTATGTCCAGTTTATTTTCAATGAATAACTCTGTTACTAATTGAAAGTATTTATTTTGCAGGTACTACAGTAAAAGGCCCACACACATCGGTATGAATAATACCTTCCAATTCCATCGGACCTCTGGGAAGCATGTCCAAATTTCAAACCATCGAAAATCTGGGAAGCACGTCCAAAATTCAATTTCAATGGACCTTTGGGAAGCACGTCCAAAATCCAATTCCATCGGACCTCTGGGAAGCATGTCCAAATTCAAATCCATCGGACCTCTGGTAAGCACGTCCAAAATCAAACCATCGAATCTCTGGGAAGCATGTCCAAATTCAAATCCATTGGACCTCTAGGAAGCACGTCCAAAATTCAATTTCAATGGACCTCTGAGAAGCACGTCCAAAATTCCAACCCTTGGACCTTTGGGAAGCATGCCCAAACTTCAAACCATCGGACCTCTGGGAAGCACGTCGAAAATCCAATTCCATCGGACCTCTGGGAAGCACGTCCAAAATCAAACCATCGGACCTCTGGGAAGCATGTCCAAACTTCAAACCATCGGACCTCTGGGAAGCATATCCAAATTTCAAATCCACGGACCTCTAGGAAGCACGTCCAAAACTTCAAATCCATCGGACCTCTGGGAAGCATGTCCAAAATTCAAGATCACAACTGCAATTCTCATTTTGTCGTGACCATTGGTAAGCATGTCTTGTACTCTTTTTTTTTTTTTTTCCAAAAAAAAAAAAAAAAAGCCTGCATGTATGAATTACCTTTGGACCTGATCCTTTCACCAAGAGGTACGTAGGCAATCTCCTTTGAGATTCGGTCAACATTTTGATCCATAACATAACCGTCTGCATTTTTATCTACATGCATCATATATTCACCAAGTTTAAATACTGATTGCAAAGTTAGGTGTCTCTTTCATACATGACATTCACTTTTCAAGTTCTGCTAATGAAGGGCATTTTGTTGACACCCCATTTTGCAACCCGCACTTAACCTCACATAGAGGGTAAAAGGGTAATTTTTCTTTGGAAATATGCATCTTGATTTTGGCAATTAGATCCTTAATCTCATTTCACCAAAATGATTTTGATATTGCAACGATCAAATCGACTGGTCATAAGGCCTAATCGGACCACTAGATTGAAAGTTATCATCAAATCAAGTTTTAATGGTTGATATGCACTATCACAAATTGAGTCATACTATATGTGATTATGAATAATTGATTTCAATTGGTTATAAGTGTAATCAATTTGAGATCAATGATGTGACATAATTTGATTGATTAGGACTACATTTTATGGTGAGGTTGCATACACCTAATTAATTAGATAGTTAAACATTAATTATTCAATGAGTAATTTGTAAAATTATCTTTTAATTAGAGTAAATTTGGAACCAATTAAGTCTGAAATGGGAGTGATTAAAGTCATTTAATGTTAATTGGGAGCTAATTTGGGATCTATTAATATTAATTGTGTTGAAACCATTTTCTAACAAATGACCTCTGCTCACCATTTCATCGATATCTCTCAAAATATTTTGAATTTGTAAATGAGGTTAATTTTCCCAGAAACTAGATATCTGGGGCTTCAATTTGAGCATAAGAACTAGACAATTCTAATTAGAATTGAGTTAGATATGATTTTTTGCAGTTGGCTCTACAGGCTGTTACAGTAGCTATGGGAAAACCGAATTTTAGTTTGCTCCTCACTCTCACCAATCTCCACATTTAATGTACCAGATTTCCCCAAAGGCTAAAATGAGGTTTAGGTTCATGATTCTTTGTCAACCCTCATTAAATGGCCTTCCATTCATATTTCCTCCACCACTACTATATAAACCCCCCCTCTCCTTCATTCCAAGACACAAAAAACCCCTTCTCTTCCCCTCTCTTGAGTTCTAGTGAAGTTAAGTAGTCTTGTCATATCTTGGTATTCTTGAGGCTCAAGGTATTGAGTGAGACTCACTCTCCCTCTCCTAGCTCTTTTTTTCCTCCACCCTTAGGACCTCCATCAAGAGTCTTCTCCTCCACTATATGGATCTTGCATGAAGGTATAATCCCTTTCCCTAATTGGTTTTTTATGTTGTCATGATGAGAATTTAAAATTAAAGTATGATAGTAATCATTTAAATTCTTTTAAATATGTTTAAATGTTCTTAATTGTTTTTATTTGTTCTTCACATATTCTTGGTTGTTCATCACATGTTCATGAATAACACTAGTTTTGATCTTAAATCCACATAAAAAACATGAAAAATATGTTTGTTTAATAATTCTTTTAAATTTTTGAATCTAGACACATTCACTAGAATTTATTTTTCAATTCAAATGGAATGCTTAATAAATTGAAATAGGGTTCATCACATGCACACACATTAAATTCAACATGCAAATTGATTGACATATTGGATGATATGATATGAATGTTGGCCACCATAGTCTAGAAGACCGGTTTCACCGGGCAAGGTGGGTGCCTAACACGTTCCCACCTTGTAACATCGCCTCTAAGCTTAGATCAAGGGGTAGTAGATCCAATGTTTATCCATGTAATTTTTCAATTTCTAGATTGTAACTAGGAAACAAAACTATATACTTTATCTTAGATTGTACTTAGGCCATGTAATTTCCTATGATCAACGTAAATTCAATTTCAAATTAATAAAATGAGGAATTTTTCTATTTTGGTTTTCTTATTTATTCCAATAAATAAATAAGTGGCAACTCCATTGTAAAACTCTTAATCTAAAGGAGAAAATATAATCAGTCGAAACTTCATCTTTTGAGAGGTAATAACACGACTCCACCCATTCACGTGAGTTTAGCCCAACAACCTATAAAACGGGCCGGGGCCGCGGTCTCTCATAGTGGACCATAAATCTAACTCTTGAAGTAAGGATCTCACGGGCCATGTGAGCCCAATCCATGTAGTTCAATGAAATATGAGCTTACTTTGGGCTTTAAATAGATTTCCCCAAAAAATCCATAATATGTTGATGTGGCATGGGTTGCCAACGAAGTAGTGCCACGTGGGGCGAAAAAAGAGTCCTCAACACCAGTTGAGCTAACTGGAATCCATTGGATGGGGGAATGTTGTCTGTGAAGTTATTGTAGCTGAGGTCAAATTGATATTGGACGAAAAGGTTGCCAATGCAAGAGGGAACACTTCTAGTTAAATAGTAATGTCTTAAAATCAAGGATGTTAAGGAAAATCAATTATTTGATTCTAAGGGATGCAATCACTAATTTGATTCCAATCTAAGGGTTGAGTCCAGATTAGTTAAATGACCAACATAATAGTGGAAGAGATTTCACTAACGCTACTACATTGAGGCTTAATTTGAAAAAAAAAAAAAAAAAAACTGTGATACTGAGTTTCAAAATTTCAAATGTATCAGCTATCAACCTCTTCATGTTACTTATTTCTATGGGAATGGAGCCATTGATTTTGTTCGAATCAAAATACAAATCCCTCAAATTCATTAGTAGTCCAATTTCAGACGCTACAGAAATTGATATCATTAAAAGACAAATCCATACTGGAAAGATTGGTCAAAAGACCAAGTGCTGAAGGGGTTGGTCCGATAAATTTGTTAGTATTCAAATTTAATTCAAGAAGATTTATTAAATTTCCCAATTCTTTGGGGTTGGAATCACTGATAAGATTAGAGAAATGTCAAATGTGACCAATTGAGTTAGGTTTGCAAGTGAAAGAGGTAAGTACACCTTTAAGTACATTTTGGGACAAATTAAGGTGGGCAAGCTTCGAAAGGGTACCTTTTTTTGGTAGAATTCGAAAGGGTACCTATCTCATGCGGAATGCTCCCCAAGTACTGACTGTAAAGAATTATATTTACTAATCTTATATTTGCGAAGTAAGGCCCCAAACATGTCAATCTCTGTGATGCATCCACCTTCATTGCATTTGATTCCATGTTGAAGTGTATGATTGATGAGTGGATGGACAAATAATTGTTGATTGTCTTTCTTTTTGCTGAATAAAAAATAAGTAAGGAGACAATTTAAGTTGACGTCTTTCACTTGAGTGTGATAATAGTGGTACTCTACCCAATGAGCCGGACTTGGGGAAAATTGTTGACTGTCATATCTATGACTCAAAGACCCTATAATAATTAAAATGCAGACCTTACCCAAAGACTGAAAGTCACGTTAATGAGTACTGCGATTCTTTTTCTACTTTTGACTTTGATTAAATACCAACATGATTTTCACGAAATATTGTCTTTTTGAATACTATAGAATAGAAGTGCAGAAATTTCCTAGAAATTCTACACGCATGATCTCCTCTAAAATATGTTAGAAATTCCCTTTATTTATTTATTTTAATCTTTGGTCATAATGCGATTGAACTGAACTTTTTATTTTTAATCTTTAGTGGAATTGTTGCGAAATTTGCAATTTGAGTTAGGTTGCGTTGCGAAGAATAATCAGTCTGACTAGTGGAATTAGTAAATGGTTTTCCTCAAAAAAAGAAAAAGAAAAAGAAAAGTAAATGGTTTAATGGCCCAAGATTTATTTCTCACACTTTTTTCTTCGGTATAAGATATCATCTTTTTTTTTTTTTTTTTAATAGAAAGTTTCAATCTACGACGTTTACTCTTGATTTATTATCAGACTAAAAAATCAATCAATTTTTTGTATGAACGGGGATTGAATCCCAAATTTTTTTTGGTATAAGCGGGTGTAAGGTCGTTAGATTAATGGAATTAGTAAATAGTGTAATTGGCCATGATTTTTAGCTTTAAGACTCAAAAAGAATTTTAATTACAACAAAATTAATTAGCAAGATGAATTACATTATTAACAGTGATGGCAGAATTTTGGCGTTGTTTGCTCCAGTTTAAGAACAATTATTTTTCTACAGTTTTCTATCAGTCTTCCATTTCATCATCGCTAGAAAGGGTGAACGTTTTACTGTGAGAAATTGGATTATTATGTTAATCACATAAGTGGTATATTAATTAAGAGCGTGAATATAGCTTTTTAGGATAAATTACCAAGAATCTAAGATTATGTTTGGTAACAGTTTTTTTTTTTTTTTTTTTTTTAAAAAAATTGTTTTGGGGAATATAAAGAAAAAAACAATTTTCTTGTATTTTTGAAATCAAAATCATGTTTGGTTAGGTGAAATTAAAAAGATAGTTTTTTGAAAAATAAATAGAAAATACTAAAATATGTTGTTACTAGGATTTGAACTTTAATACTAACGTATTAAATGAGACAAATTCATTAATTAAATTAAATGCGTGTTTTCATTGACTTTTGAAAATTAGAAACTGAAAACAGCATTTTGCATGTTTTCAGTTTCCTTTACAAATTGAGTTTTGAGAACAGTTTTTGTTTTCTATTTATTTTGGGTTGCCAAACAAGTTTTTTAGTTTCAAAAATAGAAAATTGTTTTTGAAAACAGAAAATAAAGAGAAAAAGCAGTTACCAAACATATCCTAAGGCATTTCATGCTCCTTGAGGGGCATTAGACACAATTTTTCGAAGAAAAGGTAGATCAATGAGCTTAAGCATAGCAGAAAAGCTTAAAAATGCGTAACAATTTCTTTGCATCTAAGCCAGGTCAAGAGTAAAATCCTGATACTCTTATTGTAACAACTAACAAAAGGAAAAAATAAAAAATAAAATCACATTCAAACTTGTTTGGGAAGATGTATTAATTAATTTGACTTTAAGTTTAAGGTGTGTGTTTATGGGAACATCAATTTGAATAACTAATCCACATATAAAAACCAGTTTTGTGACAAACTGAACATTTCGTTCTTTGTTTTATATCTAATAGATTCAATCATAGTTTCTCAAAAAAGAAGAAGAAAGATTCAATCATATAATGTGCACATGATCTTATAAAATAAAAATAAAAAATTGCACATGACAACAATAGCTTCTTAAAATTATTTGTGATGTGGCAAGAAAGAAGAATCATGTGTGTATCAAGTGATTAAATCTGATACACTTCTAAAGGGAAATCTTAATAGAAGGTTTAATCAATTTTTCACAACCTCATACCTAAGGGCTTATTGTACAAATCGAAAGTTGAAAAACCAAATTGACACGCACAGCGAAATTAAAGAGTGAAATTTATGAAATCCCTAAGCCATATATGACATTAATCGGACACGCATTTTGTTGTAGGTCGAGATATTGGTTTGGTCCATATACGCATGCAAAATTGCAAATCCTAGCTATTGTAGCAAACAGGATATATCTTGGACAATGAGATGCTGTTAAAGTGAAAGTTGGTGTAAAAATTCATGGGTTATGTTAACAGGTAACTTTAGGACAATTGTTAATAAACTATTTTAGGAAAGTTTTTGTCATACTTTTAAGGGAAATTGAAAAAGCTATCAAAATATTAATTGTTTTTTTTCTTTTTTTAAACTTTCTTAAAATGGTTCATTAACAAATTCCCTTAGGGCATTCGTTAACTTTTCCCAAATTCATCTAACATTTATAACAAGAAAGGAAATGATGATGATGAAGTCATGTGCGCCTTGCATCTATTTCAATTAAAATTTCAGGCATAACGACTACGCTTCCAAATAAATAAAATAAAGACCCCAAAGTTATAAACATCACCATATTTTTTAGTCATGTTAGGACATATGTGGAACTTGTTAGAACATATGTTATTGTAAATTGGCTAATCTTTTGACAAAACGCACTTGTAATTGTGTAGATCTAAGATGGGCTTAGTACTTCAAGGAACAAGAGTTCAAGTCTAGTATTGAAGCCATGCAAGTCTGTCCAAGAAACAAGTGAAGAAGTGCTATTTATTAAACTTTGACAGATATCTCGACAGATAAATATCTATCGAGGTTTAATGAGGAATCTCGACAGCTGCTCGATAGAAACAGTATCTATCGAGAATTACAAAATACAGATTTCCAAATCTGTTTTTCATGCATATCCAAGTTATTTGTGTAGGGTTTATTTTCTTACAACCCTAGACATATATAAGGATTATCTTAAGAGCCGTCAAAGGTGGTGCAAGATTATGCAACTTGATGCAAAGTCATTGTGCATGCAAATTGTGACCGGAGACAATTGTCCTAGTTCATCATATTCTTTATAGAAGCTACTACGTCTTTGCACTGAGGTTTTTATAACCAAGGAGCTTCTTGATCTTCATCGTTGGATGAACTGAAGAACTTTGCAGCACACATCTTCCTTAAGTTGGTGTGTTACTCACGTACTTGGATCCGTACATCGATTGGTTAGTCATGTACTTGGAGCCGTGCATTGAAAGCAGAGATTGTCACTACATTACAAGTCCAATTGGGTATTGGGGTAAGGGTTCAACTGTAGGTTGGTTTTAAGTACTGGGATTCCTTTTACTTGTAACCGCTTGTTTTGATAATAGTGGATTTTTGGGAGTGGTGACCTTAAATTCACCCAGTAGAGTTTTGCCTCAGTGGTTTTCCCCATTCATAAACAAATCACTCGTGTCAAATTTATTTATCGCTGCATTTAGTTTAATTGGTGATTTATTTGTGCTACCACACTTATTGCATGTAATTGAATCTAATTAATTTCACTTGGCTAAATTAATTGATTAAGGGTCAATACATTTTTGGCCTATCAAGTCATCATTACTACCTAAGACTAACAAATGTAAAATATCATTTTTTTTTTTTAAATTCTAATTACTTTTTTACTAGAGCAACAGTTCTACTGGTTTGTTTTGTTTTGCTTCTTTTTCTTTTTCTTTTTCTTTTTTATTTTTTATTTTTTTTTCAATTGTAAATTGTTAGTATATGTTACATTGATATTTCAATCTTTAGTGGAATTGTTGCGAAGTTTGCAATTTGACTAGTGGAATTAGTAAATGGTTTAGTGGCCATGAATATGATTTATTTCTCACACTTTCTTGTTCGGTATAAGGTCATTAGATTAGTGGAACTAGTAAATGGTGTAATTGGCCATGAATAATGATTTACCTTTAGACTCAAAAATAATTTTAATTAGTTGGCTCAAAAAGGATTTTTTTTTTTTCAGGTCATTTTTTATTTTTTATTTTAGTTATTATGTGAAGATTATAAGTGACATAATTTAGGGCATTACTATGTCATAACTTTTTGTATGATTGCAAAATACTGTTTTTGCGGTAACTTTATATTTGTTGATACAAAAAGTCTATTTCTCGTAGTGATCGAAGTAACATTCTTAAAATAATAAATAAAATAAATGATAAAATAAAAGGAGATATATATTCAGGTCCAAAATTTATGTATGAGGTCGGAGGCATATTGTAACTAGGGATGGCCATACCCATTGGGTAATGGATATCCAACCCTACCCGATCCAATTATTTTGGGTAATACCCAGTTTTTAATGAGTAGAAGGTAATTGGGTAGGGTTTGGATATTATCCAAATAGTTTGGGTAGGGTTTGGATATTACCCATTTACCCATTTAACTAATTAGATCTAACTCAAACCCAACTCAACCAAATTATTATGGATAAACCTCAACCCACCCAATTACTCAATAATCAAAATTACCAAATTGCCCCTAAAACTTGAAAATGACCAAATTATTCCTAAAATCCTCTAAAATTGCCGAAATGCATTCTAAACCTAAAAAATTATCAAAATACCCCCAAAATCTAAAAATTACCAAAATATCCCTGAAACATAAAAAATGACTGAAACACCCCAAAAACCTAAAAAATGACCAAAATATTCCCGAAAACTAAAAATTACACAAAATACCCCATAAACCTAAAAAATGATCGAAAGACCACCGAAACCTAAAAAATTACCAAAATACCCTCTAAACCTAAAAAATGAATGAAATACCCCCGAAATATAAGAAAATTACCAAAATACTCTCTAAACCTAAAAAATGGCCTAAATACCCCCGAAACTTAAAAATTATCAAAAAAAACCTCTGATATATTAAAAAAATGATCGAAACACCCAAGAAACCTAAAAATGACCAAAATACCCCTGAAACCTAAAAAATGACCAAAATACCCCCGAAAACTAAAAATTACCAAAATAACCCCTAAACCTAAAAAATGACCGAAAGACCATTGAAACCTAAAAAAATGACCAAAATACCCCCTGAAACCTAAAAATTACCAAAATACCCAAAAAACCTAAAAAATGACCAAAACACCCTTGACACATAAAAAATTACTGAAATACTCTTTGAAACCTAAAAATGACCAAAATACCCCCTATAAACTTAAAATTACCAAAATATCCTCTAAACCTAAAAAATGCTGAAATACTCCTGAAACATTAAAATTACTAAAATACCCCCCTAAACATATAAAATGACAAGAATACCCCCGAAAACTATAAAATAACTAAAATACCCCCCTAAATCTAAAAAATGACCGAAATACTCCTGAAACCTATAAAATAACCAAAATACCCCGAAACCTATAAAATGACAAAAATGCCCCTAAAACCTATAGGATGATAAAAATACACCCAACCCTAAAAAGTGACTGAAATATCCTCGAAACCTAAGAAATGACCAAACGATCCCAAAACCTAAAAAATGACCAAAATACCCCTAAAGTTTAAAAATAACCAAAATAGCCCCAAAACCTAAAAAATAACCAAAATACCCCTGAAACCTTAAAATTGCCAAAATACCTCCGAAATCTATAAAATTACCAAAATAGCCCCAAAATATAAAAATTACTGAAATACACCTAAAACCTAAAAAATGACAAAAATGCCTCCGTAATCTAAAAAATGATTGAAATACCCTTAAAATCTAAAAAATGACCAAAATAACTTCGAAACCTAAAAAATTACCAAAATTCCCTCAAAACCTACAAAATGACTGAAATATTCTTAGAACCTTTAATCTTGACAAAAATACCCTCAAAACATCCAAAATACCCCAAACCTCTACTTTCGTAATTTAAGAGGTTACAAATGTATTTTGGTCATCTTACAGGTTTAGGGGTACTTTAGTCACTTTAAAGGTTTCAAGGGTGTTTTGGTCATTTTAGATATTTTCTGGGGGTATTTGGTTGTTTTAGAGGTTTAGGCCTATTTTGGTCGATTTATAGGTTTCGAGATATTTTTGGTAATTTTAGAGGTTTGGGGTTATTTTTGGTCATTTTAGAGGTTTTGGGTGTATTTGGTCATTTTATAGGTTTAGGGCTAATTTTGGTCATTCTATAGGTTTGAGGGTATTTCAGACATTTTATAGGTTTTAGGGGCATTTTTGTCATTTTATATATTTTGGGGGGTATTTTGGTCATTTTATAGGTTTTGGGGTATTTTGGTCATTTTCCAAGTTTATGGGGTATTTCAGTCAATTTTTAGGTTTCAGAGGTATTTTGGTAATTTTCAAGTTTTAGGGGTGTTTTAGTAAGTTTTTAGGTTTCGGGGATATTTCAGTCATTTTTTAGGTTTAGGGGTTATTTCGGTTATTTTTTAGGTTTCGGGGGTATTTTGGTAATTTTTAAGTTTCAGGAGTATTTCAGTCAAATTTTATGTTTCGGGGGTATTTCGGTTATTTTTTAGGTTTAGGGGGTATTTTGATAATTTTTGGGTTTCGGGGGTGTTTTGGACATTTTTAGGTTTCGTGGGTATTTAGTCATTTTTTAAGTTTCAAGGGTATTTTGGTCATTTTTTAGGTTTAGAGGTTATTTTGGTAATTTTAAGTGGTTTTTTTTTAGCATATTTGGTGATTTGGGGGTATATTGGTCATTTTAAAGATTTCATAGGTATTGCTCATTTGAGAGATTTTGAGATATTTTGGTCATTTTAGTGGTTTTTGAGCATAATTGGTGATTTTAGAGATATCAGGGGTATTTTGGCCATTTTAGAGGTTTCATGGGCATTTTGCTCATTTTAGAGATTTTGAGGATATTTTGGTCTTTTTAGTAGTTTTTGAGCATATTTGATGATTTTATAAAAATTGGGTTTGGGTAAGATATGGATATCCATGGGTAAACAAATTGAGTAACAATTGGGTATGGATACTAATTGAGTAAGGTAATTGGATATCCATAGATAAATTAATTGGGTTGGGTATGGGTATACCCTACCCATACAATTTGTAACAATAGTACTCTCGTTGTACGTAGATAAATGGACATGAGGACAAGATAGTCAAAGCCAAAGAACAATTTTTTTTTTTTTTTTTTTTTTGGAGATAAAAGATAGGTATTGTATCAAATAGTATACAAGCTAAAATTACCCTATTTTAACGTATATAGAAGAGGGGAAGGGAAAAAACAATTACAAGGACAGTATGCTTATCCGATGCTTGTGTGTTAAAGCTCAGCCAATCCAAGAGTTTTTGCATGCCAAGTTTGTCCGAGAAAAGCCTCAAGAGTTCTGCTGTGCGACCAAGAGCTTTTGATATTCATGCAAGTATCCGATAGCCCCTTTCAGTATGTTGTTTGGATAAGAGTGGGTCCGTTCAAAGTAAAACTTGTTTCTAGCATTCCAAATTGCCTAGGACATCATTGCCCACTTCTCTAGGTCTGATTTTGATAGTTTTTCCTCTAACATCCGAAAGAGCTGGAAAAAATCACACATCATTATGGCATTTTTGGATTCCACCCCTACATTGTGCCCACACATTTCTTACCAATGGACACTCCCACAGCAAGTGCCCTACTGTTTCGGGTTGTGGGCAGCATATTTCGCACCGTGGATCCACTTACACTCGCCTCCTATGTAGGTTGTCCTTGGTTGGCAGAATGTTAGAGCAAGCTCGCCAGAGGAACATTCTGACTTTTGGGGGCACATTTAACTTCCAAAGCTTCCTCCATAGTGGCTTCTTAGTGGTTGCTATGGAATGTTCGATCAGTGTCAGCGCCTTCATCCTCTGCACTACCTTATAGGCAGATTTAACCGAGAAAGATCGCAACTTATTCTCCTTCCAGATTAACACATCTCAAGTTGCTGTATTATGCTACAATGGAATGGACAATTTCCATGCGTGTCCTGTGTGCAAAGAGATCAAATATCTTCTCCCTATCCCACTGCATCGTGTTGCTCTTTATTAAATCCTTCACCATTAATCCAGGTTGCTGTTCCCCCAAGAAGATCGGTTTGTGGGAGAGCCATTTATGTGTGGTATCTCCAATAGACCGGCCATCACCTACTTTCCACTTGGATCCTTCAATGATAACATCCCTAGCTGCCAATAAGCTCCTCCACACAAAGGAAGGGTTGCTACCCAATTCAGCATCCATAAAAGAACAGTTAGGAAATACCTTGATTTATACACACAATAGAACAGTGAGTGGGTATTGTGAATAAGTCTCCAAGCTTGCTTAGCCAACAAAGCTAGGTTGAAGGCTTTAACGTCCTTGAAGCCTAGCCCACCTTTTCCTTTTGGATTGCACAACTTCTTCCAATTGATCCAATGTATTTACTTCTCATCCTTTGTCTGACCCCACCAATATTTGGCCAAAGAGGAGTTTATCGTGTCACATAAGGCTTTTGGGATTTTGAAAATTGCTATGGTGTAGGTAGATATTGCTTGGGCAATTGTTTTTATAAGTATCTCCCTTCCTACTTTCAAAATAAATTTCTCCTTCCAACCCATCACTCTCTTTGTTATCCTCTCTTATTGGCCTTTAAACATGTTAACCTTTGATTTTCCCCCCACCATAGGCAAGCCAAGATAACCTTTGGGAAAATGTTGATGCTGCTACTAGAGATGAGGTGCTTCAAAATATCGCGGTAAATTTACATTGATAACGTCTAACTCGTCTAATTCATATAATAATATTTTTATAATACATATACACTTCATTTTACAGGATCAGTTTGAGTTAGAAGGAGATTCCAACTTGGTAACGAAAACATTAAATACAAAATGTGGAAGATTATTGAATTCCAACTCCAACAAGTTGCATCAGGCTTATGAAAAGCTCAAGCAATCGCATGGTGCTGACTATGCAAGAAGTCACCCACAAATGAATGCCACACTTAAGCAGTGGACTAAACTCATTGATGGGAGATGGACCAATGAGGATTAGCTGGTAAATTATTTATGTGTTGATAGGAATAAAACTTTAGGCAAATATAGATGCAGGACAAAGGCACTTGCTATTAGGGTTGATGAGGAGGTGCGTGCTTTTTCATTTTCTTAAATCTTAGTATATTGCATGTTGTGATTAATTAATTATATCTATCTAACGCTTAAATGTTAATTAATCAGACAAATAATAATGATGATCAAGTTCCTGAATTGGCAAAAATCTTCAAAGATGTTCATTTCAATCCAAATACAAATATGTGGATACATCATGAGGATGAAGTGACATATGTATGTGTATCATTCCATTCCTATCATTCCATCCCTATCATGTTTGTAAAGCTATAACATATGTAGTATTAATATTGTGATTGTTTGTTTCTTTCTCTCTTTCAAATGATAGGAAAATATTCTTAAAGTGCAAGCAGATCATTGTCAAGATCCTAATGCAATTCCCTTTACACAAGAGGAGATCTCAAACTTGGTTTTTAAGAAGAAGTCTGGTATTGTAAAAGGACTTGGCATGAGACCTTCCACTTCTCTAGTAACCACCGCCTCATCTAATTCCTCGATGGAGTATATCCAACGGTTAGAAAATGAGATAATTGAGCTCAAAGAGGCAAGAGCTAGGGACCAAGAGGAGCGAGCTAGGGACCAAGAGGTGCGAGCTAAGCAAGAAGAGGTCTAAAAGAATATTCTTAACTTTTTGAGGAGCAAGGGTTATAATGATGCTCTTACATATGGGGGTGGTTCAACTTCAAGTTAAAACACTTTTTGTTTAGTACTTTATTTTATCAATAAACCCACACTACATGGTGTGATTACTTTTTTTGATGCATTATTTGAAATTAATTGTATTATATTACACTTGAAAATCTATATATGCTTTCTACAACTTATACATTAGGAGTTATGATTTTAATTTATTGGTGTGGCTACTCTTAATGTATTGTTAGAAATGTTTCTTATAACATAGTTAATGTTTTTACTTTACGATTTTAATGTAGTATTGTTTTTATATTTGTGCAGATTTCTAATTGGTGGCTTTTAGGGGATTTACTTTTGGCATTACTTGAAGAGATATGAGGACATCTTCCGTTAGTTCTAAATATATTATGCTACCCTTTTTGTATTGTTATAAAACATCTTGAGTTATTGTATGTATTGCAAACAATTATTGTATGGAAAGAGTTTGAATTTGATACTTGTTGTATTTTTTACTTGTAGAATGTGAATCATTTTTTTATAAATGTGTTGTTAAAATAAATGTGTTATTCAAATGTGAGATTTTAATAATGTAATGATAAGTTACAAGTTAATATTAAAGTGATGAAAAAAATAAAAACAGAAAATAAGTTTTAGCGACGAATTTTTTTCATCACAAATATAGCAACAAAAAATTGTTTTAGTGACGAAATATTTCATCACTAAATGTAGCAAAATTTTGTAAGAAATGGTTTTACCGATGAAAATTTTTGTCGCTATATGTGCCTAGATTTTCTTAAAAATAGTTTTAGTGGCGAACTTTTCCGTCACTATATGTACCCGAACATAGTTTTAGTGACGAAATTATTCGTCACTAAATATGATTTAATAAAATAAAGTGTTTTTAGTGACGAAAATTGTGAGTTGAGATGACTAATTAGGGATTGTAAAGGTTGTTCTGTATGTGAGTTTGTTATGTAAAGGTGCTGTTTTGCTATGAAATTTAATTATTAGTTGATTAAGTTTTCTTATTGGCTTATAAATAAAATCTGAAGTAAAGTGTTGCTATAAGAATTTTCTGTTATGTTGCTTGGTAAGGCAAAAGCTTCATAAATGCAAAACTTTGTCTATGGATTCTTTTGATCATGTGATTGGTATATATATCTATGTTTATGTGTTACTATAGGGACCTTTGTGAGATGGGAATTAAGATTTTTTCGAGTTTGAGAGTTAGGTTGTTATTCATGTATAAGTTTATATACTTAGGAAGATTTGTTAGTAATAAGTCTTGGTCCTTCATTTAGGTGACGAGAATGTGCACACTTGAGCTCCTCTTATTCAAATCTCTTGCGTCTTCTGCTTTCAAGTAAGGGATATATGACATGTGCATTTGATAAGTATAAAATTTTTTTAGAAAATTTATTATGCATTAAAACCTTTTAATTAGAGATATTACATATAATCATGATTTAAGTAAGGATATATGTTCGTGAATTGTTGAATCTTATATATATATATATATGATATTTTTTAGCATATTGATGCTATTACTTATAGCACGAACATAATATTTAAGAATGAAGTGTATCCTATCAAAAAAAAAAAAAAAGAATGAAGTGTATATGCTACTATTATGAAATATTTATGTAAAAGCATAATTGTCAGAAAAACATAGTTTTCGGGTTATTCCATTGTTATGATCTGAACTTAGTTAGCAGGGGTTAAAGTACTAGCATTTCCATGGAAATATTGATTAATTGGCCATTGAAAGTGGTGAGGACTCTGATGTACCCACCCCTGTTGGAAAATACCATCTTGTAGAGGATGCCAACCAACCCCCATGGTTGATGATCTAATTACACTGAAAGGGGTGTGATAATTTTTTATATGATCCTTGGATTTCCTAGCATTGTGGGGAATGCTGGATTCTTGGCACAATATGCTAGAAGCCTCTCAAAAGTTGTGACAGACTTACAATTGGACTGGCTAGTATATTGTTAATGAGCTATTAAGCTATTTTGAATTTATAAGAAAAGTATAATGATAAGAAAGGTATGTTGAATGCAAAGTTGTCAAAATTGGGATCCTACGTAGGATCTTGGGAGGTAGGTGGGATTGTGGATCATATGATCGGATCGTGGATCGTAAGATCTTACATATTTTTAGATTTAAAACACATTGATAATGACTTTTTATGTTGAATAATCACGTAAATGGAAACTAGCTAACTACAATATGAAATCCAAAAGCAAGATTAATATTAAGGTGAAGTGAACATTTAATTATTCCCATTCTAAGATTCTTATAAGTTATTACCACCGTCCTAATCATCATCATCCATTTCATCATCTATGTAGACAATGTATATTTGTATACTAGAGTTGCAAAGATATCAAGATACAATTTCACACTCAACTATTTAAGTTATACTACTAAACAACAATTACAGAGTATTCTCAAAAAATCAATCAATCAATATACAAATACAAGCATAACTAATAAGTTATTAAAAAAAAACATTTTAATAATATTAAAATACAAATTAGTATATTGATCAGACAAATTTAACAACATTATAGCTTAAAAGGCAGAAAAACCAACATTAAATTCTTCATTTATAAATGATTAAGTATTCCTTAATTTTGATTACAAGTGAATTAGAAACTAAAAAACATTTGTTTAGATTAACATAATTTTATAAAATAAATTAGAAAAAAAAATATACAATCAGTAAATCTCAACATGGAAAAATAAAACCCTTAAAGTTTCTTCAAAACCAAAAATTTATCCTATTTAAAAAAAAAAAAAAACAAAATTTTATGTTTTCTAGGATCCATAGGATCGGTAGAATCTCATACAATCCTACACGATCCTACATACGATCCTACTATTTTTGCAACCTTAGTGCGATCCTAAACATTTTGGTGAGGTGGGATCGTAAAATTGTGCAATCTTACGATCTAGATTGCGATTTTGACAACCATGGTTGAACGTATTATAAGTCTAATGGAAAGTTCATGATAAAATGTTTTATAGTCTATTTAAAGATAAGGTTACTGAATTATGTTAAAATTCCTTATTATGCCCTTTTATTATTATATGAAAGGAAAAATGATATAGTTTCATATAAAAGTTCATAAGTTATTTTTAAGAATAGTATGAAGACTATTTATCAAAGTTGGCAAATCTATAAAATATTTGATTTACATGCACTCTTATTAAATGCACGTAGAACGTAAAACTCTTCTGGGCTTTGCAGCTAACCCTATTATTTTTTAGTGCACAAGTTATTTTCTGGAAGTAGCGAGAGTATTAGAGGTGGCAAGGGATCTATGGTTCTTGTTTGTTAGAATAAATAGTTCTTTTGTTGTATGGAAGATATAGTTTTTTGTTGTATAGGAGGAATCAAGATGTACTTGATCCTTATGAACAAAGATGTTATTAAGTTTTGTTGGGTTAAGATAGCTTAACCTTGGTTAATTAATTCAATTACCCAAGTTGATTAATTAGGTCAAATTACATGCAAATCATGAAGGCACCAACAAATCAACAAATAAACTAAATGCAACAGAAATTAAATTGACATGGTGATTTTTTGACAAATGGGGAAAATCTTTCGCAAGGTAAAAATCTCACTGGGTGAATTTAAGGTCACCACTCCCAAGAATCCACTAATCAATAATCAAGTGGTTACAAGTATGAGAAATCTTATCACTACCCTGGCCATTCCCAAAATACCAACGTACAGTTAAACCTTCACTCCAATACCCAATTGAACTTGATCTTGTAGTAGTCTTCTTTCCTTTGTTGCACAAATCTCTAATGTGACTAACTCCTTTGCACGGATCCCAGTACGTGACTAACTCTAGCAAATTGAATGATTGGTGTTGGTTGCAAAGTTCTTCACTTCATAAACGATAAAGATTAAGAAGCACTTGGTTACAAAATCCTATAGCGCACAAACACAGTAGCTTCACACAGAGTATATGAGTTCTCGGTCTCTATATCCATATATGATAGCTTTTAAAATGTGCCTTATATATGACTAGGGTTGTGAGAAAAGAAACCATAACCAAATAATACAGCATGGGCTGAATTTTAGATTTGGAAATTGTGAAATCATAATTCTCGATAGATCGAACTTGTGTCGAGCTACTTCATTTAACCTCAATAGCAATATTTGTCGAGCTTCTGTTGAGACTTAATGAATCAGCTTTTCTTCATTTGTTTCTTGGATCAATCTTCATGACTTTAAAGATACCCCTTGATATGTTTGAGCAACATACTTCTTGATACCTTAAACCCAACTTAGATCTATCCAATTACAAGTAAAGTGTGTTTTGTCAAAGGATTAGCTAATTACATAGAAAATATGACCCTAACAATCTCCCCCTTAGGCAATCCTTGACAAGACCACTAGCATAATTAGACAGAAATATTACTAGATGACCAATTGATAGAAAATGACAAAAAGAAATTCAAACAAGATAAAGAGATAGAGATTTGTTCCTATTCCCCCATTACTTTTTTGTAGAGTCACCGACATAAAGTCCAATCACCTTGTGCAAAAGAACTTAGTAGAAGTATGATAGAAGTACCAAACAAAATGATAATAAATAACATATTTACACCTTTTATAGTATCCTTAAATACTCATATAACAGATGTTTTAATAAAAGAAGTCTTGACAGACTCTCCTTTATTGATCATTAAAGAACATATCAATTGCGGTAATTTCTTGAGCAAAGACAGATTTAATTTCTTCCTACAAAAAGTTATTCATAAGCTTTTGATAGATTTTCCCCAGACTATTACAGTAGTTGATGAAAGACTTTATGGAGAAACTTTATTTCACATATTCTTGCAGAATGAGATATATAGTAATATATACATGAATAGAATCATGACAGATATTATTTTTTTTTTTTTTTTAATTTTACTCACTTTGATAGATTTCATCATGATTACTCTAATACCATTACTACTCAGCTAGAGCACAAAGGTTTATAGAGAAAAGTTTGTTTTACATATACTTTAAATTTTCTTATAAAATATTTTAAAGACTTTACAAAAGGACATTGACAGAAAAATTTTTAAAATAAATTTTACAGAAGCCTTGCAAGAAAATATTCATTTTCAAGATCATTTTTCAAGACATAATCTTTTTCCCAAAACTCATTTGCAGACCACTATGAGTAAAAGAACCTCCCAGGCAGACATGAAAGGAAAGGGCAAGGCACCAACGGTGCAACCCAAACAATTTTGAAAGCCTTCAGTAAGGATTTCGGATAGGCATGAAGGCATCTCAATAGAGACAATATCCCTTCAGGATACGTTGCTAGTAGAGGCAATGTATTCATGTGGTGAAAAAAGTGTAATTCGACAAAAAGTGTTCCGCACTGACCTCATGTTTTAGGACGGAGAATTCACAAACCTTCCCCTTCACATTAAAATACTTCTTGATAATTTATAAGCAACCTTTACCCTCAGACAGAAACCTTTATTCCAAAAGACCCTTAAGGCTTTGGAAATACATCTTGTTAGCACTAGTGCATTCATTGAAGCATTTGGTTGTCAACTCCCTAGCAAGGAGGATGGAGATTCAAGCTCCACAAAGACAGAATTACGGTCTCTAAATAAATATCTTATGGGAACAAGCTTTTCAAAGCTCCACCCTAAGATTCAGCAGAAAACGAGACTTGCCATTAAAACTTTACCTCATGAAATCCGACAGAATATATTAACTCATAGAGCCCTAACAAGCTCTTATGACAGATGGATGTAGCTTTTTAAAGTTTTAGTCTCTATAGAATTTATTAGAACAGAAGAAATGATAGATGACACGTGGCTATCTCATAAAGCTACATGGTATGAAAGCTTTGGCGAAGCAGACAGAGTTTATGAAGGAACTTTTGACAGATACAATCCTTATCCAGGATTACTTATCAACACAGAGATAGAAGATTCAGTAATTTGTGATCCTTTATGGCTATCTGAAATGCTTGAAGCAGGATTTATTAGCAAGTTGATCATAACTTCTGGAAGACAAATTAGTTTATTTCCTAAGGTCATCCAAGAAGTGGCTACACAAATTGGAGGACTTAATTATATGAAGATTACTATTTGGAGTACTCTCCCAGCTTAGGATGACAGTTATTATATGGAAGTTCGGCCATGGTCCTTATCCATGGTTGGGGATGCATCTCTGAATACAACTGGTTTACAGGAGATACTTATTTATTGCTTGATGATCCAGGTGATTTAGCTCAAGAATGGTCTAATTTTATAAGTAATAAAATTTATGAAGTACAAAAAGAATTAGACAGAGGTTTCCATTTATATGGTTACACCAACAGGATAGCTGTGTATAGTCCAAGACCTTCAGCAAGGAGGCTTTTTAGAAGAAGAAGGATTTTAAGGATCCTAGACTAATGACAGCAAAGTATCGTGTCCCTATTTATCTTCCTATTTCATACTGTGTTTTATGGAGTAGTTCATGAGCATGAGCAGTATGAGGATAATTCTGATCCGTTAGATTATGATAATTATGCAGATACAGATTAGATGCTCCAAGAAAGACAAAATTCTTTCCCGGACAGACAGCTACGAAGATCACTATTCATCAGCGACAATAGACCACTATTCACTGAGATAGATCTCTATTCACTAGCATGCATAAATAGTTTCTAGACAGATCCAAAATACTCCAAACAAATACAAGCAGATTTTTCACTACTGATTACTAGCATGCGAACAGATTCTCAGACAGATAGAACACTGTTCACTTGCCTTAGAATTAGAATTAGGTTGGCCTAAGAGGATGAACATTATCAAAATCATAGCACATGCCTTATCTTACATGCATCATGAATGCATTCTAGTAATTATTTATCGTGATATATCAAGCAACAATATTTTATTGAACTCTGAGCTAGAGGCTTTGGTCTCCGACTTTGGCATGGCTAGACTTCTTGATCCTGATTCCTCTAACCAAACTTTAGTTGTTGGGACCTATGGTTATATTGACCCAGGTGAGTTTTTGTGTAATTATTATAACTATATCCTATCCCTTTAACACCTATTATTTTAAAAGGTTAGCCATGAGGGAATTTTTATAACTATATCCCGATTCCTCCCACCAAACATGTTTACCTTATTGTTTGTTATATGAATTGAATCATGCAGGGTGCAAGCAATCATTTTCACTTTGGAATTTTTATCCAATAACTACTTTTGACCAACCTTTTCAAGTAGAAAATTAAAAAATTATAGGATAAATATATTACATTTTTAAATAGCTTCCATTTATTTTCCTATGCAGAACTGGTGTATACCATGGTGGTGACTGAAAAATGTGATGTTTACAGCTATGGAATGGTGACACTAGAAATATTAATGGGAAAACACCCAGGAGAACTCTTGACTTCATTATCAATGTTATCTTCTCAAAATTTGATGTTAAACGAAATATTAGATCAACGTTTGCCACCACCAAATCGTTCAATTGCACAAGATATTTTCTGTAGCCTTTGCATGCTTACGCACCAAACCAAAGTCCCGACCTATGATGAAATGGGTGTCCCAAGAATGTCTTTCAGGTAAGAAACCACTAGCCATACCCTTGCATGCAATTTCGCTATGGCAGTTAAGGAATCAAGAAATTTACTTGATGGGAGAGAGTGAAACTCAATCACGCAGTGCTTGTACGTTGTTAGGTTGTGTACCATATGGTTTGATGAACTTATGAGAAAAGAAATTGTTGTGTATGAATGATTTTCTTTTTCTTTCTTTTTTTCTTTTTTTCTTTTTTTTTTTTTTTTTTTTTTTTTTTTTTTTTTTTTTTTTTTAAGAAAAGAAAATTCTATTAGAATGATGTAATTCTGTAAGGTTTATCTATTTTCTTTATGATTTGTGGCCTGTATTTTGCATCATGAAAGATAGGTGTCTCATCAAAGAAGGAACTATCAGGGCGGACCATGGACATTCCTAGTTCCTTGAAAGTTTTAATTATAATATTTTCTTATATATATATATATATATATTAAGAAAATATCAAAATCATAATATTCTTCGTTCATATTAAAATCAAATGGGACCCATACATGATTTTGTCGTGCTACCAGTTTTACGGTTACAAACAATAACAGAGCTTTTCATTGTCAAGGGCGAACCCATATTTGGGCTAAGTTGCAGAAAAATGATATGATGTAATAGGACCACCCCTATTTGAGAGAACCATTTGTCTCGCTAGGTTCATTAAAAGTTTAATCCTTCATTAGTTCTCTCTAAGAGTGGTTTTCTATGGAGTCTCACAAAAAATTCATACATAGATAACTTTTCTCAATTGTAATTCTTTAGGCTATTTTGTGTTTTCTTATAATCTCTTTTTAATAAAATTATTTTTACCTATCCAAAAAAAAAAAAAAAAAATAGTATATTTGACTATGTTAGTTTCCTTTTGGAGTTTAAAAAAGCAGGAAATGTCTCAAATTAAACAACAGATATGTTTAGGAACTAGAAAATTGAATGAAATTTTTTGATTCAGTGGCTCGTTAAAATATTGACTAAAAGTACATTTTGATTTTTTAGTACCAAAATGTTCAATATGAATTTGTTTTCGCATGAAGGAATGCTTCAAGCATACTTGAGTTGTAAAAATGCCAACCACTGAAAAATACTCATTTACTAAAACAGAACTGTGGATAAGGTCACCCTTAAATACCACATTAGCTCAAAATGATGTTATTTTAAATAAATCAATTGAATCTTGGAATTGTGGTTTATGGAGTCACCATATTTAACTTCAATTAAATATTCCATATTATTTCCACCGATCTTCGTCATATGATTTTTGACTTTCTTCACAATCAATTCAATCTTTTTCAACTAATCCACTCAAAAGTCTCTAAGTCACTTAGAAAGTAGGGTCTCTTGCTTCACTTAGGCTGTAGAAGTTTTGTCTCTTCTTCGAAGGAGACTTTGTCTTTGTTTTTTGTCCTCAAGGAGTATTAAGTATACTCATCGAACTAGTCGAATCTGATTGTTGGGGTTCTTGGGAAACAGTTCTTGATCTACTCTCCCTCCGGTTTTACACGTGTATCTTCCTTATCTGAAAATGGAGCAATTGACTATGAGTTGGCGTAACCTATCTCTATCAGAAAAGGAACAGACTAGTTTCATCCTTCCTAAAGATCATAGAAAGGGTGAGTTTGTTGGTGCTATGAAATTCCTAACCTCTTGTTTTCTTCAAATGGAGGCCGTGGCAAGAACTTTCAAACAATTATGGTGTCAAATAATGGTTTCAGAGTTCGCAATCAGGGACTCCAAGTCTATAATAAGGGTTACAAACACTAGAATTTGGACTCCAAGTCTGTTTTTCTTTCCAGAGACGTTGTTTTTCATGAGAGTATTTTTCCTTTCCACTCCATGGACTTTCACCTTCAGTCCCATTCTTCCATACCCACTAGTTCCCTTTTTCCATCACCACCTCCACTTGTTTTAGATTTTCCTGATATTGATCATGTGCCCACTCCTCTCTTCCTTTAGATCTACCCACATCAGATTCTACCTCAGTAGATACTACTGCACCACTTCCAGCACCTTCAACTTCATCCAACCCTCCTACCATCCAACCCTTAAGACACTCCACTAGACCTCATAAAGCACTTGCGTATCTCAAGAACTTTCATTGCCAAATTGTTTCTACCACTCACACTCTACCTACTTTTCCCATTGAGTCTGTGATTTCCTATGATAACCTTTCCTCTCCACACAGAGCTTTTACTCTTGCTCTTTCAGTTGCATCTGAACCTAAGTCCTATCTTGAGGCTAGTAGAGATCCTAGATGGCAAGCTACTATGAATGCTGAGATTGCAACACTAGAGGCAAACCAAACCTGGTTTCTTACTCCTTTGCCAGTTGGTAAAGTGCCCATTGGATGTAAATGGGTTTGCAAAACAAAGCTTAAGGCTAATGGAAGTGTAGAGTGATTCAAAGCAAGATTGGTGGCAAAGGATTATACACAACAAGAAGGTTTGGACTATTTTGAGACCTTCAGTCCAGTTGTGAAATTTGTTACTGTCAGAACATTGTTGGCAGTTACTGCAGCTCAGAATTGGCATTTAGCTTAGCTTGATGTGAACAATGCCTTCCTCCATGGGGATTTGGAGGAAGAGGTATACATGCTCCCTCCTCCTGGGTTTGGTAGCAAGGGGGAGAACAACAACTTGGTTTGCAAGTTCACAAAATCCTTGTATGGTCTGAAGCAAGCTAGTAGGCAATGGTTTTCTAAATTGTCTACTACTATCATCAATCATGGCTTCATTCAATCAAGGTTTGACTACTTTATGTTTACTAGGGTCCAAGGTGATGTTATTGTTGTCATTCTAGTATATGTGGATGACATTCTTGTGGCTAGCAACAATTTACAAGACATTACATATTTTAAGGTGTTTCTCCATGACCAATTCAAGCTAAAAGCCCTTGGTCCTTCAAAGTACTTACTGAGATTAGAAGTAGCAAGAACCTCCAAAGGCATCAGCTTGTGCCAGAGAAAATATGCACTGGGCTTGCTTGTAGAGACTGGTCAACTTGCAGCTAAACCAGTGAAGTCACCTATGGAACAAAGTTTGAAGTTGTCAAACTATCATGGAGAGCTATTGACAGATCCTTCACTATATAGGAAACTAATTGGAAAGCTGCTATATCTGACCTTAACTAGACCTGATATAACCTTTTGTGTGCATTAGCTCAGTCAATTTCTTGCACATCCAAGGCAGCCATACCTGCAACTAGCTACAAGAGTACTTAAATACTTGAAGGGCACACTTAGTCAGGGATTTTTCTTTTTTGCTAATTCTAAACTACAACTTAAAGGGTATTGTGATTCTGATTAGGCCAACTGTCTTGATACCAGAAGATCAGTCACTGGTTTCTATGATTTCTTGGGTGATTCACTTATATCCTAGAAGTCTAAAAAACAGCATACAGTGTCAAAATCCTCTGCAGAGTTAGGGTACAGATCAATGGTAGCCCTTGTGAATGAATTTGTATGGATGGTTGCCTTTCTTAAGAACCTAGGAGTTGATCATACTCAGCCTGCTCTTCTCTACTGTGATAATCAAGCTGCTACCCACATAGTAGCAAACCCTGTCTTCCATGAGAGGACAAAGCATATAGAGTTAGATTGCCACTTTGTAAGAGAGAAGATACAAGACAAGCTAGTAAAAACCTTTCATGTCCCCACCAGGCACCAGCTAGCTGATTTGCTCACAAAGCTACTTGGTCATCAACAATTTAATAACCTCTTGCACAAGATGGGCATAAATAACATTTATGCTCCATCTTGAGGGGGAGTATTGTGAGACTTGAAGAATTGAAGAAGTGCAAACTTGGGAATTGAAGAAATGCAGTGTAGAAGAAAGCTACAAGTAGTTGATAGTCTGTAGTTAGCTAAACAACCTGTAGAATTGACGTTAATGTTTTAGTGCTTGCACGTGACACGTGTGAAGCTGTTAATGAATTAAGATGGCTGTTAGTTAGTTAAGTCAGTTTTTTTTTTTTTTTTTTTGGTTAGTTAGTTTTGTCTTCCTCTCTTATCACTCTATTATGTATATATACAATGATTAGCATTCAATAATACACACGAGGTATTTTCAGCATTGGATTCCTTTCTTTCTTCTTTCTCAATAACTTGTATGTCAAGCCTAGCAATTAACTGTGGCACTGCAGGCTGCGAAGTGTGCAGATTAAATCATTATTCATCAGAATTCAAATACAATAATATAATTACTGAGATAATAATAAGAAAAAATAACATAAGAACAAATGAACAAAATCAAACCATGCTACCAATAAGTTGAGAGAGGTCCATATTAATGATATATAGAAAGAACAAAGCTATCAAATGTTAATTTTTTAGAAAAAGTGAAACAAATCAATATCAAGCATAAACATAAACAAAAATTTTATGGACATAACAATAAAGACAAACCGTAGACATTTTTTATATAGATGTTAAACCCTAACAATGTACTGATATAACATAAGAATAATTCACCCCAAAATCTGCAGTCTTAATTAATCCTCATCAAGAACAAATGCTTTATCCGCACACACAAAATTTGATAAAGGGATACGAAGAAACCAGCATGTACTGATAATTTTTAAACCAAAGCAATGCAGATCTCACCACCAAGGGAATTGTAGACACCTCTAAGATTGTCCCTTGACTCTGCCTTTCCATCAACAAATACACCACTGCCACTAATTTCTCTCAACTTAGACAAGCTCAGTGGGTTTTCAGTAGATCATGGAGGAACATGTTCCTTAAAAATATCATTTCCTGTCAGCTTAGCTAACTTCTGGTTATGCATTTTTTTTTTTTTTTTTACCAATTGATAACCAGTTCATCACTAAACATATTATCACTCTGACCTCCAGCAGGCTATATAAAAATAACAAAAACAAAACATGACACCAAAAATACAAAAATTCAGAAACACATTCGTTTTGGATAATTTATGTATTTCAAACCAATGGACAATAAAAAAAGAGAATTGAAGTAGCAGAACCACGCAATTGGAAATATTACATCTTCCTTCAAAGATTGTGCTTGAATGTGTTATGGATGCACATCATAATAATATGAAGAAAACTAAAAAGTGTAGAGAGATATAAATTGGATATAAAACTTAAAATAACCTTGCATCTAGAAAAAGTAAGTGTATTGGAAGAAGGTGATAACGCAATGACACTTACAGCTCAAAATTTGATCTAACCTACCAAGCTACCCAACATGATGTATTAGAAGAAGATCATAGCACAATGATAGTTATTTGACTTCTCATCCAAATTATAGTACTTGGAAGATTGAAACATAAAGACAATAAAGATTCACTTCCATGCCCATGAAATACTCACATCTGAAACTTTGATGGATCTGCATAAATTTCAAGGCACAGGTTCCCCCATGTCTCTGCTTTCTATCGATTCCAATTTCCAAGGTGTGTGCAGCAGACAACGACCGAGGTACAAATTCATGAGCTCCTTACACATGGCATCCGATATCTGCTTCTTATGATTTGTGTCCAATTCACATTGCTACGTGCCACTTAATTCACGCTACCTTAATTTCATCCCAAAAACTCATACTTGCAAAAAAAAAACACTGTTTTTCAGTGAAGAAATTGGAGAGCAATAGCCAATAAGCACCAGAGTTGCATTAACACTGTTTCTCTCACCATTTAATCCTCATCCTTGCTAGAAAGTATCAGTATTTAGGAGTTCAGTTTTTAATTGTCAATTTCTCATACAAGTGGTGTGCACATTAACAAATACATCAACAAACGCAATATCAACGATGATTCTTTTCCCTCTATAGATTTTGATCAAGATTAAGTCTTTCAAAGATAGAAAACTCATAGCATGTCTTAATTATCTTCTGGGTACATCTTAAAAATAAAATAATAAAAACTGTCCAATCCCAGGGGAAAAAAAATCCCAAGAAACAAACAAAGGCTTAAAAAAAACCAAACCCACCTAGAGATAAACTTTACACAATCATATCTTAAGCAGTCTCTCAAAAGCAATTTAAAAATACCCAAAAAAGACAAAATATGATCTCCTGACCTTAAGCAGAGTGTTTATGCCACTGCCTCTACAATTGGGTCATAAGATTAACAAACATGGTGGCTTTTCTAGCTCAAATGTGTGGATTTGGATCCTCTCCATTTCTCTTTGAAATGGAGAATGTCCAGTTAAGGGCTGAGTTTTAATTAAAATTAATCTATGGCCTGAAGTATGCCGTGTCATTTAAAAAAAACACTAACCTAACATTTCACAGAGAGCTGTGGGCAATCAAACGTCAGTTTCATTGTGTTCTTTCTTTTGACTTTGGGCTCTCTCAGTCTCACTCATCTCAGTTTCTTTCTCACTCTCAAAAAAGCTCAGCCATGGCCGACTTCTCCTTGCACGCACATCACCGCCATTGAAAGATCTTATGATCGGAATCACCCCAAATATCTAGTAAGGAAGTTGTGACATCAATTTTCTAAACCCCATGCAAAAAAAAAAAAAAAAAAAATCTGAGTAGTTCAAAATTTGGAATTTAATATCTGATATCTGAGATATGGTTTTGTTCTTTTTTTTCTTGTTTTCTTTGTTAAAGAGCATCCTTATGTTTCATTTATAGCACTAAACATTATCCCATACTTTGATTGAATTTTTTTCCTTTCCTTCCTATAGATCTGTGGTAACTGTAGTAGGTGTATATAAGCTTCTTTTTTCTCGGTTTCTCTCTCTTTTTACCCTTGGATCTCATTTTATTTCAGTTTTGATCAGTTTGGTGACTGTATTTTCTTGTTGAGTGTAAAGCTTGATGGTTTTGCTTGAATTTGAAATTTTTGGTTTATGGGTCTCTAGGCTTTGGCATTAACTAAGAGTAAGTTTTGATTGTAGTTGATTGAAAAAATCATAAAATCTTTTTTTTCATTTAAGTTATATATTTATATAATAATAATATGTTCATTAAACTGTATATAAAATTTTGTTAAACTTTGAAGTTTCAAAATATAAAATCTATGCAAACTATCTTGGGGAAAACATGATTAATTTGAATGCTTAATGTAAGTTTGGTAGCCACTAGGATGATAATTGAAATTTGAAATGAGCTTACATGGTTATCACTTTTTAATTCATTGATTGATTGTTAAAGAGTTTTGGTAGTTCGTGGGGTTCAACAAATAATAAACTTCATTTGGAAAGGTCTCTTTGGAAGGCATAGAAGTAGCGTTACTAGGATAATCAGTTCCTATTTGTTTACATGGACTTTGTTAATAATATGAATTTTTATTTTTAGCTTATAATTATTTAAAGGAAGTCTATGTATGCTGCTTGTGTATAGATTTCCTCTTTTTAAAAAAAATAAATAAAGTATGTATCACTTGTCAAATAAAAAAGGCTTAAATGAGGTAATCTTAAAATCTCTTCTGGCAGTTTGGTTTTGTGTTTACAAGAATTGATATATTATTAAAGACTTCTCTTGGCATTGATCGAATCCATCTTGTTGCAAAATTTTTCTGAAACCAAATTCTATCTTTTATTGAAGCCTCCACGATTGCATCCTGAACTACTACTAGGTAAGATGTTGAAACCCTACTTGCTCCACCACCGAAGATAAATCTCCCCTGAAGTCCTTTGCTTCATATGCAAAACCACTCCATTTGAATTTCCTTTTCTTTCACCCAGCCACTTTGATGATGTGTTGCCAATCCCTGTTGGAGGCAGGGTTTTGAGTCAGCTTGTTGTGATCTTGAGATTGGGATTATCCTTTTTTAAAGGCCTCCTAATACCTGAGTGAAAAAAGGCTTGAAAACTATTAAAGAACTTTGCTAGGACTTGAAAACTGTTCAGTACTGAGACTTGCTTATGCTGTGAGGCATATTGATATTTTTTGTATCTAACAGGTCTTCTTTCTTATTATCTCCTTTCTGTAAGGCATCAATTTTTTGGCATAATTGTTGGGGAGTCAAGCCATCAGAAATTGTCCAAATTTGCAAAATCTTCTCAAGATGCAAGACTTTCTTCTTCTTTTTTTTGCCCAATTTTCTATGAGAATCATGTATTATAGTGGTGAAAGTTGTTTATTGTCAACAATCATGTTGTTATGGCTTCAATAGAACTCTTGTTATCATGGGTTCATGATCTTGTGATCAAAATGTTGATTTTAATAAACTTTTGTTGATTTTTGGATTACTGCCCAAGTAGATTTTCAATGAAGATTCTTAAATTCAAATTTTCCTTTGTACTAGTGTGAAATTTGAACAAGTTTGTTATCAAAAAATTTGATATTTAATCAAATAGATAATGTCATTGATTTTATTTCATAGCTTATGTAACTTACCCTTGATACATTGTGACAAACTTCAATGTTTGAAATTATTATTAAGCTATGAAGCATAATCCTGTTTCAATTTGTTCAAACTTAAAAACTAAAATCACAAGGTGACAAATTTTACCACTCAACCCGGCACATTGCTCTTCAATCATCTCATGCTTAACATACTGCTGAAATCCATATTAATCATGGTAGTGGTAAGACTTGAATATTTAATCTTTCAATATATTCTGATGTTGGAAATAATCATCCACTGTAGGAATTAACGTACAAATACATGGTCTCTCTCTCTTTTTCCCTCTTAAAATGATCAAATGATATGTATTAATCAAAATAAACCAGTACAGAACACGCAGAAAAACAAGCAGCAAACACAGACCAACTGGTCAAGCTTTTCACCGTCAATAAGAAAGCCTAGTCGGATCAAAACTGAAACAAAATAAGTCCTAAAAGGTCTCGGCAAACAAAAAGAAAATTAAAATAAGACAAAATAGAGACAAATTGAGATGAGAGAGACCCATACACCAATTACAGTCTTCACTCTACAGTTACCAGAGATATATAGCAAGGAAGGGGGGGAAATTCAATTAAAGAAAGGGGATGAACTTGGCAAAGAAAACAAGCAAGAAAAAAAAAATCCATAAATCTCATATAAAAAATTCTTTACCAGATCTAATAATTTTTATTGGTTATCCTTTAGAAACAGAAGTGGGTGACTGAAACACCATTGATTCATGACTGGGGTGGAGAGGTTGTCGGAGTATCATTGTTGAAGTGAGGTCGGTTTAGCGGTCATGTGGGTAAAAGGAGCCATGGATCTTTGATGAGAGAGACAGAGAACGCGAGAACCCAAAGATAGAGACAGAAGAAACGTTGAAAACTAAGGGTTTGTTTGGTAGACTGTAATAGACACTGTAATGTAATAAATATTCCTTTGGTATAACTATTCGATTGTTTGGCTATGTTTTTATTACAATAAATAGTTATTCCTTATGAATAGCTATTCTTCAAAATGAGGAATAACTATTCTTTATCAAAAGTATTGAATATCTATTCATTCACCTTATGTAATAACTTTTAAAAAAATTTCCTAAAAAGCCATTAGTTGCCACATCTTCAAAAGGAAAGAAAATAAATTTTCCTTGTTGTTAATTATTAGCTCTATTTTGAACACTCTAAAATAAGTGTATTTTAGGAAATTTGACTTAAAAATGATTTAATTACACATTTTTTTTATACTCTACTAAATTGTGAATGCATATTCAGGATTCTATTCCTAAATGGTCACCAAACTAATGAATAGTAATACTTAGTACATTCCAACTTAATCTATTCATCGTAATACTTATTCTTATTCCCATGTAATAATCATTACAGTGTACCAAACGTGTCCCAACGTTAATTATGACCTATCGCTTTGTTAAGTGTATTTTAAATGGCGTGGCTGATTTTATGCCATAGATTGATTTTAAATCAATCTCAGCCCTTAACTGGACACTCTTCATTTCACTAGGAGAGTATCCGGAGTGTAAGCTTTATTACTCAGCAAGATTGACACAGAAACAATGTGTACAATTGAAACAGATCATGTTAAAATCTATCTTAGAGATTAGAGAGGGTTTTGACTAAATAATTACAATATTAGAAAGGTGTGAAATGCTAGTCAGAGATAAGGAATGGAAGGGAGGGAGGGATTACATTACAGGATGGCAAATCTGAGTGAGGGTCTGAACCGACTCTGAACTTTGAAGTGTTGGTTGTGAAAAAAGAAATGCTTGTAAAAGTTAGCATAGTCCGATTTACTAGTGCCTGATAAAGGCATCCTTCACTTTCTCTTTAAAAATTTAATGGCCCTCTACGCTCTACCACATTGTTACTTCACATTAGACAAGAACATAAGTAGCCCAATATTAGAAATAGATTACTGAACACCAAAATCAAATCCATACAACTGAAGTAAAGAAATGGGCTTCACTCCCAAACTCGATCTTATCCAATCACTATCTACTTCCAATTTAAATTCTCATTAACAAATCAATCTTGCTCTTACCTAATTACCTGTAACCTATATTATACCATTCTAGTCGCAGTGGAACAATTATCCTTAATTAAATGTATGCTAATTGGTTGATGAACTAGGATTTTTAAATTTGTTACATTTAACTAGAGCTAATATGGGATTAGAATAAGATTAATCGTAGTATGAATACTAATTAAGTTTTGTATTGTTGTGTCACATTCAATTAATATTACACTATTTGCTCTCTTCTAACATTCTTCGTCAGTATATCTATATGACCCGTTCACAAAAAATTGGTTTCATCTGCCAAGAGTAATTCTGAATATGTTCATCGTTGACTGCTATGTGTATCTTGTTTATTTATATGGACTAGTACTCATTTTTTACATGAATAATTTCAAGTGGACTAAATGCCATGAGGAGAAAAATAATAATTGGGATGACATGTATTCTCGAGACACTGGCTTGAAAGGTAGCGTTGTAGAATCCGAAGGGAAGATTTCATTATACATGTTGTCCCAGAATGGCAATGTCGTGTTGACTGAAATAAGCAGCAGAGAGTGCATTTTGACTTCTATAGATTGAATACAAGGAGAATAGCTTGGGATAAAATAAGCACCGAAGAGCTTAGAGGCATGAGTTAATTTTGGGGGTAGAATTATTATTATTATTATTTTTTTTTTTTTTTGAGTAATGCTTAGAATCAGTAATAGCTTACTACATTAGATTTGTAATGAAATTATTATAAAAATTTGTGAATGTAGTTTTACTCTTATTTTTATTGAATCCAAGTTTTTGTAATTCTCAAATTAGAGTGTTCAACATTTTTATTAGGATGGTTACAATAGGTTAATTTAGCATATAAGTTTTTTATGACAAATATATATATATATATATACATTTTTTTTGCAAGCCAGGTGGCCTGTAACCACCCTGGCTTGCATGTGGAACCGCCACTGGGTTTTTACAAGCTCAAGGAGGCTACAATTCATTTGTTTTGAAGAACACAGCGATGAGGAATGTGTACATGCTCCGTTATAGCGGAAATGGTTTTGTAATTGATGTCAACAATTTGGATCAGCATGATAGCGTGGTTCTAAGTTACAGTTTGGAACAAGATAAAAATTTCCATTGGGTCAGCTTGGGTGATTGAAATAGCTAACTAAATCAACCTTCATATGTTGTCCTTTTAAATATGTTATGGAATTCATAAATAAATGTAAGACTAGTCCAGGAAAACAATTTTTTTTTTTCAATTTCATTCTTTACATACTAGGGCCAGCTGGGAACTTGGAAATTTATTTCTTTTGATAATTAAATTAATAGCTAGTAGTTGTGGTTTTTCTGATTTTCCCTTTTTGTGAGTGTGTGGAGGCGTGTTGAGTTATAGACCAAAACAATGTAATTATGTTCCCTCTTCATACAAGGGGGTCTAAGATAAAGGAAAATGTATTTAGATGTGTTTTTTTCAATAAGTTTGCAAGATTTTCATAATGCTGATTTGCAATACTAGTCTCTATAATTGATCATTCTATTGTGTAGTCGGGCAGCCTTGCAGGGCGATTCCTGCAAATAATGTGTGGCTAAAGAGACTATCACACCATTGCCTTGTGGAAATTCTTGCACTGGTTATTGGAAGTCCGAACCTTTATTGGCAATTAGGCACCTTATGAAGTTCCATATGCGTTTTGCACTCTGAAGAATGTGGAAATAAAAGAATTTCATGGGTCGTGGTGCATTATTGGATGATTTCACAACTAAGATTATGTTGAATTAAAATGAAGGAAGAATTTGTCAAAAAAAATTTATATCCAATAATCAATTATCATCCATATATACTTTTCATTTGGACATAAATTGTCTTTTGCACTTCATAGATGGACAAGAGTCGTATACTCTTGAGTCTTGACCTTTCTTGAGGTCACTTTGATCCGTGTTTGACTAGATAGAGTACTTCATCATATATGTAAAATATATATATATATATATATATATATATATCTGTGTGTGTGTGTATTTGGATTGCTCTGTTATGGTAAACATTGGTTAACAATCCTTTTTGTTTTTTTGGTTCTTTCTATCAAAAATTCAGAAGCCTGTATTAGCTGAAGTCGGTCTATGCAAAGGGAACCATGCAATATAAAAGTAGCTGCTTTGATCCGGAAATGAATGATCCAAAAATATTCCAGAGAGAATCCAATTCGACTCGAAAAGACAATATTTCATGTGAATGACACATGTATATATTAACGTGTATTTAGCCATATGAACATAACAATCAACCATTTGAATCAATCATAGATTTTAAAATGGTTCCCTCTGTATCCATTTCCATTCTGGTAGTAGCATGGGTTGTTTGCATCTTCATGCTTACCAAAACTCAGGTATTTGCAGTTGGCTTTGTGGCAACATCTAAATCATCCGCATTAGAACAAGAAAAGAAGGCTCTGCTAGAGAGTAAATGGTGGAATGACTATTCCAACGATAACTTAAGTCATTGCAAGTGGTATGGAATCAAATGCAATGATAGTGGAAGCATTACAGAAATTAACATGGATGGAGCCTATCTGGGGAATAAGTTCAGCAAATTCAACTTCTCTTCCTTCTCAAATTTAGTCCATCTTAATCTTTCTCGCACTCGACTCATGGGGAGCATCCCACATGAGATATGTACCCTTTTGAAGCTCACCTACCTGGATCTATCCCAAAATCATATTATCGGTGAGTTACCTCTTTCTTTTACAAACCTCACTCAATTAGTGACAGTTAACATTTTTGATAATTTAATTACCGGTTCCATACCCAAAGAATTAGGAAATTAAAAGAATCTTCTTGATTTAATCCTAATAACCATTTCACCAGAACAATCCCTACAGGAATTGGACTACTAAAGAACATATTATATTTGGACCTATGACAAAACAAGCTCACGGGTCTACTTCGTTCATCACTAGGTTATCTAACTAATTTGGCCTCATTGTTTCTTTCTTCAAACCAGATCAATGGTTCCATTCCCCCAGAAACAGGCAACATGAAGAATTTGAATCTCTTGTACCTTGACAATAACAAACTCGTTGGTTTGATCCCTTTTTCTTTAGGTCATCTAACCAGTTTGGTCTCATTGTTTCTTTCTTCAAACTAGATCAGTGGTTCTATTCCACTAGAAATAGGCAACATGAAGAAGTTGAGATATTTGTACCTTAATAATAACAGCACTGTTGGTGAAATCCCCTTAACTCTAGGTCATTTAACCAACTTGGAAACTTTGAAGCTTAATTGGATTCAAATTAGTGGATCCATCCCCAAAGAAATAACTCATTGCCCTCTTTTGTTCTTAGATCTAAGACATAACTACTTTTCTAAAAGTGTTCCTTCTTTGGAGGGAAATATCCCAGGTATTTTATATGTGGAGAGTTTTGAAAGATTTATAGGTAACAGGATTTAAATTTTGACAACAAGGATTTAGTCAAAGATTTAGTTCCTTGTCCTCTAACTTCTCAAACCATGCATCGAGTAAAAACTTCAATTCCCCTCATTGTTTTCCTTTTTCTCTCTCTTTGGTATATTTTCCATTTTCGACACCAAGTTGGGAAAATGCAATCCAAGTCATGGGGGAAAAAAATGGGGATATGTTCTCAATATGGAATTATGATGGAAAAATTGCACATGAAGACATCATTAAAGCCACAAAGGACTTTAACATTAGATATTGTATTGGAACAGGCGGTTATGGTATTGTTTACAAAGCGCAATTGCTTAGCGGCAAAGTGGTTGCCTTGAAAAAATTCATCGCTTAGAGACTAAGGACCCTACTTTTGACAAGAGTTTCAAGAACGAGGTTAAAATGTTGACAAAAATCCGACATCGAAACATTGTGAAAATTCATGGCTACTGTTTGCATAAATGATGCTTTTTTTTTTTAATTATATATCTATGAATACATGGAAAGGGGAAGCTTATTTTGTGTGCTAAATAATGATGTTGAAGTTGCATAATTGGATTGGACAAAGAGGGTGAACATCATCAAAGACATAGAATATGCCATATCTTACATGCATCATGATTGTATCCCAATAATTGTTCATCGAGATATAAGCTGCAACAACATTTTATTGAACTCTGAGTTGGCGGCATTTGTCTCTGATTTTGTATAGCTAGACTTCTTGATCCTAACTCCTCTAATCAAATTTTAGTTGCTGGGACTTATGGTTATATTGCTCCAGGTTATATATGCTCTAGTTGAATTGTTTTTTTCATACTATATCTTATGTCTCCCCCATTTTCCAACGTATTATTTTAAAAGGTTAGCTACATGGGGCATTCCAAATAATCATGCAAGTTTGGTTACCTTATTGAGCAAGCAATCACTTCCACTATGTAATTTTTGTGCAATGAAAAGTTTTGACCAACCTTTCCATGAAGAAAACTTATAAAAATAAAAGAAAAGAAAAGAAAATAAAAACAAAAATATTACATTTTTAATAGCCTTCTTTTTTTTTTCCTCCTATGCAAAATTGGCATTTACTGTGGTTTTGACTGAAAAATGTAATGTTTATAGTTTTGGTATGGTGGAATTAGAAATATTAATGGGAACACATCTAGGAGAACTCTTGACTACATTATTATCATCGTCATCATCTCAAAATATGATGTTAAATGAAATATTAGACGAATGCTTGCCACCTTCAAATTGTATAGTTGTACGGGATATTTTCTTTGTTACAACTATAGCATTTGCATGCTTATGCACCAAACCAAGTCCCAACCAACAATGAATTGAGTGTCCCAAGAATTTCTTTCTCGCAAGAAACCAATAGCCAAGCCCTTACATATTGCAGTTTCACTATGGTAGTTGAAGAACCAAGAAAATTATTTGCTTGAAGATATTGAAACTCAATCATGAAGTGCTTATTGTTAACTTTAGTATGAAATTCTCTGATGAACATATATGGTAAGAAAATGTTGTATACTAAAATAAGCTGTAAAAAATCTTGTAATTCTGCATGGTCTATCTGTTCTTCTTTACAATTTGTAGCTTGTATTTTTCATCATCAAATATAGTTCCTTACGTACCACCTATCTAATGCCATACATTGTGGAGATTGCAAAGACTTGTCCATATACTTGACCACAAGGAGGACTTGCACGTAAACGTTGGTGATGGAGACTTAGGGTATGTTTGGTAATTGTTTTTCCCCCTTGTTTTTTGTTTTCAAAAACAATTTTCTATTTTTGAGACTAAAAAACTTGTTTGGCAACCCAAAATGAACAAAAACAAAAACTTTTCTCAGAAATCAATTTGTAAAGGAAATTAAAAACATGCAAAAGGCTATTTTCAGTTTCTAGTTTTCAAAAGTCAATGAAAGCACAAATTTGATTTAATGAATCTGTTTCATTTAATGAGTTAGCATTCAAGTTTAAATCTTAGCAACAACATATTTTAATATTTTCTATTTTTTTCTTCAAGAATTTTTTTTTTTTTTTTAATTTCAACTAACCAAACATATTTTTTATCTCGAAAATATAGAGAAATTGTTTTTTCTTTATATTTCCAAAAACAAGTTTTTAAAAATAAAAAACAAAAACTGTTACCAAACATAACCTTAATTTGGAAGTGATAGTAAGGCTTGACTCATACTGTTCACCATGGCATATCCTATCTTCAAACTTTTGACTTCCAAGATATCTATCTACCTTGATGCGAAGAATTTTTTACTAATCATCTATATTTCTTCCCTATTCAATTGAATGTTTTTTTTTTTTTTCTCTCATAATTTTTTTTTGCATGAATTCTTCATTCTAATTGAGCTTGCATATTTTTGTATGTATTAAGTCAAACCTAATACTACGTACTTAATTAATTTTACAATACTCACATATCTTCAAATAATATATTTGTAGCTTTTAGACACAAATTTTTATTCAGCGTATGTGTAAAAATATTAGCATAGTAATGATTTTTTTATTTTTCATATCATTTGGGAGATTGGTAAGTAATTTCAACAATAATCGCAAAGTGAACATTAGCTCGTGTCACCTTAGGGTTCCTTTCTATTTAATTGGAGGATATGGCCTTATCAGTTATAAGTGAAGCTTGATCCATATGAACCTTGTGTAATGTACTCTGGGCATGATACGCCATATTCTCGCAATTAAAAATTGATAGTATATTTTAACTTTTAATGGTAAGAAATTTGATTCTAATGGTAGAATTTTCTTTAGGTTTGGTGGTTAACGGTTAACCCCTGCTTTAATACTTTATTTGGTAAATGTTAAATCTGTATTAATTGAACATTTGAATTTATAATTGGCTAATTGAATATGTTAATTTAATTTCGTAGTAAATTCACCGAAGTGAACTGAATCCTCAATTTTCACTATCTGATTAATTTTTTGCGTTATTTCAAGATCAAAAGCCATTAGACCGTAGACCAGTCAACTAATCTTCTTCAGTTTTTCACTCGTATCAGACGTTAATATGTCCTTACTACTTGCAACTTTCAGAATGATTGTGGCCTTAGTTCCGGTTCCGGCATATTTTATTTTCTGTTTGCCATCAATTTCAGCTTGCTAGCAAGAACAAATTTTAACAAGGATTAATCTCTTTATATATATAAAACAAAAATTAATCTCTAATTAACTTCCTTTTTTCTCTTTTCTTTTTTGATAAGTAATCTCTAATAACTATAACAAAGCTCTCTCTCTCTCTCTCTCTCTCTCTCTCTCTCTCTCTCTTAGAAAACTATAACAATGCTAAAAGTACACATTAACATGGACCAGGACCCATGCATATTGTAATTGGGCTGATACAAATCCAACTATTTTCTCGTAGGCTTGTAATTCTAGATGCACTACAAAGTTAAGCCCAAAGTACACATTAAGGGCACCAGCACAGAGGAGGGCAAAGTTTTGGTACAATGCTCCAATCCATTGAATGAATATAATATGTACACATGGCCAATTTTGAACACATCACCATTTTTGTCAAGGATTCAATGGCGAGAAAGAGAAGTGAAAAAGAGAGATGGAATATTCTTATAATGGAGTTTGGTTTTATTCTCAATTACATGCACGCACTTACCCATCCCAATTCCCATGTGACTTTTTTACTGATGTGAAATTCAAATGCCTCTTTCTTGAGATTAAACCGTGTGGACCTATGATTGTCCTATAGATTTGGAGAGGGAGTTGAGAGCGGAGTTTGCGGAAGTGTCCAGGCTAGAGGAGGAGTTTTGGGCAATGAAAGCCCGCATTCTGTGGCTTGTTGATGGTGACAGGAATACTGCTTCTATCATACTTTAGCTTTAGTGCGAAGAAGAAGGAATCGCATTCTTTGTTTGAAGGATAGGGTCGGCAACTGGATTGAGGGAGACAGAGATATTGCGGACTTTATAAGGGAGGGATTTCTGGTTCTTTTCACCACTAATCTCAGTAGTTCCCCCCTATGCAGTGGAACCCTCCTTGTTGGCAAACCTATTTGAAAGAAGATGAGGCTATTAATCGTGATAGACCGATTACATATGATGAAATTAAATCTAGGCTTTGGGCGCTTAAACCTTTTAAAGCGCCAAGCCCGGATGGGCTTCATGTAGGGTTCTTCCAACGATTTTGGCTCCTTGTTGGTGAGTCTTTGAAAAATGAGATCAAGGGCATTTTCAGAATAGGGGTGGTGCCAACTTATCTCAATAAAACGCTCATCACTTTGATTCCTAAATGCAAAAACCCAAAGACGCTTAATAACTACCGCCCCATTAGCCTCTACAACACAGCCTATAAAGTCTTGACTAAGATCATTATGGCCCGGATCCGCCCACACCTTTCTGAGTTAATCTCACCTCTCGAAACTGCTTTTGTGTCGGGAAGACAAGGTGTTGACAATGCAATTATAGTGCAGGAACTGGTGCACACTATTTCTTAGAAAAAAGGAAATTGTGGGGTTATGGCTATAAAACTGGATTTGGAAAAAGCGTATGACCGATTGGAGTGGAGCTTTATCCGAGATACTTTAAACCTTTTTAAGTTCCCTACCCACTTAATTTCTCTAATTATGAGTTGTGTCTCGACTTCTTCCGTTTCTCTTCTTTTTAATAGGGGTGCCCTGGACCCATTTCTTCTATCAAGAGGGATCAGGCAAGGTGATCCCCTATCTCCTTATCTCTTCATCTTGTGTATGGAAGTTCTTGGGGCTCTTATAACAGAGAAATGTCATGCCAATCTCTAGAATCCTATTAAAGCTTCTCACGGTGGCCCCACTTTCTCTCATCTCTTCTTTACGGATGATTTGCTGCTTTTTGCAAAGGTTGGCCGTAAGAATTGCACAGCTATAAAGGATGTTTTAGACTCCTTCTGTGAGTTATCGGGTCAGAAAATTAGTGGAGACAAGTCTCGGGTCTTCTTCTCTCGTAATATGACTGCTGAGGATAGATTGGATTTGTGCGAGATTTTGGGGTTTCATTCTACTCCTTCCCTTGGTAAGTACTTGGGGTTTCCCATCAAGCACACGGGTACTCCGTAGGATTTTCAACTTCATTTTAGAGCGTATTCAAGGCAAGTTGGCAGGGTGGAAAGCTAACCTTTTATCCTTTGCTGGTAGAACCATTCTAACCAGATCTGTGACATCCACCATTCCCAATTATGTGATGCAGTGTACTACTCTTCTTGCCAAAATTCTTCAAGGGATTGATAGACTTAGTCGGAACTTTCTGTGAGGCTCATTTGAGACTAAGAAAAAATTTCATCTCATAGGTTGGGAGAAAATCATGAAGTCAAGGGATGAAGGAGGGCTTGGTATTCATGCAGCTAAACCAAAAAATATTGTTTTGCTTACTAAGCTCAACTGGAGGTTCAACACCAAAAAGTCCTCCCTTTGGGTCCGTGTGTTGACTCATAAATACCACCCTCGAAGGGGTCTTTCTCAGGCCATTTCGAATTGCACTTCGTGCTCTCCTAGCTGGGCTGCTTTAAGGAAGGGGCAGAACACTTTTAATAAGGGGTCGAAGTGGATTGCAGGCAATAATAGTGGGCTGTCTTTCTGGCATAACAAGTGGTTGAACAGGTAGAAGCCTTATTTATGGACCTCTAAACAAAGATGAAGATCATGTTAAACTTTTGGATGTTGCTAGCTTTTTTGGGTGGAACCTGGATAACATCTCCTTTGTTTTCCCGAATCAAATCCACTTAGAAATGAAGGCAACTCCCATCCCTTGCCTTAACCACGGTGTGGACCATCTGTGTTGGCATTCTTCCCCTAGTGGGGAGTTTAAATTAAAAGATGCTTATCGCCCTGTTTTAGAAGAGAAGGATTTCGGGAGCTCTCCATCTTTTAAAGGAAAGTGGGTTTGGAAGGTTCGAACCATTCCAAAGGTCCAAAATTTCTTATGACAATGCTGCCATTTGAGTATCCCTATCTGCAGCCTGCTTTGTGAGAGAGTTATGAATCTTAATCCTACTTGTTCCGTATGTAATGCAAGTACCAAAATGATTGTGCACTCCTTAAGGGACTGTCCTATGGCTAAGAGCTTCTGGAATTCATTTAACACTCCAATTCATCCCAACCTTTTCTACGGTACCAATATTCTTGATTGGCTTCGCCTTAACTGCCAATGTTCTCAAAAATGCGGGGTCTCAGAGGTTGATTGGGGTATTATCTTTCACATGGCAGTTTGGGCCCTCTGGCTTTGGCGAAACAACATTGTGTTTGGTAGAACTGGTCAATCCAGCGATCTCCAGGATCAATCCTTAGCGAGAGCAGTTGGAGTTGCTTATTTGGGTCTTTCCGAGAAGCAATCTTCAAGTCATACTAGAATCCAGGTGAAGTGGTTTCCTCCTCCTCTCAACTGGTTCAAACTAAACTCGAATGGGTCTTCTATGGGTAATCCGAGGTTAGCTGGAGGAGGTGGAATCATTAGAGACAGTGGTGGAAGATGGATGAAAGGTTATGCGCAGGCCATAGGGGTTACAACGAGTGTGGCTACGAGTTATAGGCTTTAAGGGACGGAATTTGGCTTTGTATTTCTCTAAACTTACTAGCGGTGGAAATTGAATTGGATGCTAAAGTGGGGGGGGGGGGGGGGGAGAGAACAAGGAGAGGAGGCAATAGTGGGGGTGAGAATTTGAGGATTAGGCAATTGACGACATGGCAGTGACCGCTAACGTGGTGGTGAGTAGAAGTGACAGGGCTACATGATTGGATTTTTATTTTTTCTACCAGTCCAGTTTTGATTACTGGCCAAAATGTCCATTTTTCTCCACTAAGTCCAGTATAAGCCATTATTGGCCAGTATTTAAAGCATTACTTTTAAATGGTATTTCTATACCTATTTATTGACTAGTATGATAAGTATCGGCTGATACAATACGGTATCAACAAGTTTGGCTAGTATTTAAGAATTCCACCAAATCAAAAAAGAAAGGAAGGTGTGATTACCTTTTAATCTTGCCCCAAAGCATATTTTTCACACACAGTTGAGAGCAAGAGGCACCAACCAACCTCCTCCCCCCCCCCCCCCCCCCCCCTCTTCTTTTCCAAAAACAAGTAGCTAGTATTCATGGACTAAGCCCCAACCAGCCCAACCAAAATTAATAAGGCTGGATTTAGCATCACTGAAAACCAAACCTTAGACCTAACCCAGCCTCACCCCACTCCATTGTCATCTAGATTCTTCCCAATTGATAGGTAAGGTTGTCTCCATCTGAAACAAGTGTGTGAATATTTGCATGAGGAAAAAAAAATACCATGTTTTGTTAAATTAACTTACAAACCTAAAGAAAATTATTAGATACTCCTAAAGTATGGAGGTGCTCCTTCTTCTGACATTTATGGTGGGACCCACTATGATTGTGAGAAAAAGAAACACTATGTTACCGTATTTTAAGAGTACTTACTAATTACTCTTTGTATTTCATGAGAAGCAACAATAGTAGAGCTAATAGCTCGGATGTTATTATCGCCGATTGTATTGAAGGCCTCAAGAAAATCCCCCTTGTCAGAATTTTGCATTGCTTTAGAGTGGCCAACAAATGCGCTAATGCATTAGCTAGACGTGGTGCTCTACTCCCTCAAGATTTTATGATTTTTATGAATCCGCCCCCTGAGGGTGTAATGCTCCTTAGTTTAGATGCTATTGGTACCTTGTATGACCGGTTTATTCCCTCTTCTTTAGAGGCTTTTTAGTTCAATGAATTTCCTAATTACCAAAAAAAAAAAAAAAATGATTGTCCTATAATCGTACCACACTACCACTACCTCCTTTTTTTGTTTTGTTTTTTTGTTTTTTTTTTTTTTGAGAGAAACCACGTCCTCATATTAAACCTTTAATAAAGTGATCAAATTAATGTTGGAGTACAAGTGTTCAAATTTCTTCGTAACGAGTCAAGACTTGGATATGTTGGGAAAAATTTTGTATAACTGTGAATAAATTTCTGTAAGTATAGTGGAAGCACAATCACATAAGAACATAAAAATTCATTTCTTCTTGAAGGAAAAAACCACAAGATAAATTCCGAATAATTTCACTATATTAAATAAAGATTACAATACTTAAAGATACAACTTGTATAAAAAAAAACTCTCTTTTTCTTTTTACTCTCTGCTCTCTTTTTCACTGTGCATCTCTCACAATTTTCTCATACTCTCTCTATTTTTCTCCTCTTTCGCTTGCTCTCACTCTCGTAGTTCTTCAAAATTGCACTTAATCCTCGCTTTATCTGGAACTTCACTCTTCATTGAATGGCCGAATGGCCTTCCTTTTATTTCTTCATCCTTTTCTTCATTTCTTCCTTCAACGTGCTTCACATCAAGTCAAAATAAATGCAAGTACACAAGCCTTGACTTTTGCTTCAACGAATTTCTTTTTCTTTAGCTCTCCTCCCTTAGGCCAAATAGCCTTTAATGCATCAACCCCTTTCTTTTCTTCTTTTTCTCCTCAGCGTGTCCAACACGCCTAAGCCAACCAACCCCAATAACTCATGTTGACCTTTGTACATGATGAAGAAGATAAGAAACATTAAAGACAGGCTCATTAAATGAGCTCTTGAAAAAACATGTGGGCTGGATTCATGGTGCAATGCACCCAACAGGAAATGCAAGCTTTTCAGAAAGTCCGTTAGATTCATTCAACCACATCACAATGCGAAAATATTTGCATTATGATATCGTAGAAATTTCTCGTATGAATTCATGGAATTAATACAGCCGTTTTATTTCAAGCATCTTTTGTGTACTTCCACAAGATTCACGTTGGTATACCTTGTAAGTTGTGGGTAAAAATGTAATTTTAATGATGAGTTTAAATTAAAACCAATAACAACTTATTATTTAAAATTTGTTTTGAGAATGTTGTGGATATAGTTTTTTTTTTTTTTTTTTATAAGTATCATTTGCACATAATATTCTGTATCTATTAGATTTAACATGCATTGAGAGCGAAGGCATTGCACATGCAATATCTTACATGCATCATGATTGCATCCCAATACTTGTTGATCGAAATATAAGCAGCAACAATTTTTTATTGAACTCTGAGGTGGAGGCATTTGTCTTTGATTTTGGTAAAGCTAGACTTCTTGATTTTGACTCCTCCAATCAAACTTTAATTGTTGGGACTTGTGGTTATATTGCTTCAGGTGAATTGTTCTTCTCATACTGTATCTTATATCTCCCCGTTCTCCAACATTTTATTTTAAAAAGTTAGCTATATAGGGGCATTCCGTACAATCATGCTAGATTGGTTACCTTTTTGTTTGTCTGAATCATCATGCATGGTAGCAAGCAATCACTAGGGATGGCAATTTAGATCCGACCCACGGATACCCGACCGAGCCCAACCCGACCCTAATGGGCCAGATTTTACCCAGCCCGATAAAGAATAGAGTCGAGTATGGTTTTTTTTAATAAAAAAAAAACCCGAAGCGAGTTCGGGTTTTATCAAAAAACCTAAAACCCAACCTAGAACCCGGCTCGGATATTACCCGGTTATGTGAGATTACTAAACCCCCCCCCCCCCCTTTATATATATACATTGTAATTTGTAAACCCTAAGTCACTACCCACTAACCCAATACCCAGCCCAGCCGCCTCTCATTCCCATTTCAATTCACGCCTCTGTCAGTGCCTTATCACGCCCTCACGCCTCAGTGCCTCAGCACGCAGCCACACCTTGGCCAAGCTCACAAAGTTTTTCTCTCTTGAAATGTCCAGTTCCCACTTGATGCCACCACAAGCCACCGCCGCGAGCCACCATCTAAGGCAACTCCGTCTCTTTCTCTCTCTCAATAGCCAATCCCAAGTTGAGCCTCCATGGCTGAACCTAAGCACTCTTCCCTTTATCTCTAGATCTAAAACCCAAGGCCCAAGACCTCAAGCTCTCTCTCTCTCTAATCTCCAACTCAGGGCCAAGACTCTCTTCTCTCTCCATTTCTATTTTTATCTTCTTCTTTATATCTATTTTTTGATTGATCCAAAATCTCCTCCGTTGGTTTGGTTATTTTCTGGGTTTAAGGATAGAAAAATGGGAATTTTTTTTTTTTTTTTTCAATTTGGGTGTGGCTGTGGAGATTTGAAAAGAAGGGATTTTTGGGCTTGGTTGTTTGGCCGTGGGTTTGATGTTGAGTTTGGGGCTTGTTTCAAAAAACGGGGCCCACGGGATTCGGCGGGGCGGGTTTGGGCCCCGTAAAAAAAATCCATTAAATAATCAAGCCGGGTCCAGGTCTTGACCCACAGTTCAGGTCCGGGTATGCAAAAACCCAGCCCGAACCTGACCCATTGCCATTCCTAACAATCACTTCGTATAATTACATATGAGAACCTATTTTTAGAAATTAGAGATGGTTTTTTGAGAACCTAGATTAAAAAGGATTTTCACCAAATAATTACAGTATTAGAGAGGTGTGTAATCCTTAGAGTCAAAGATACGGAATGGAAGGGAGAAAGGGATCACACGTTAAATATAATGCCACATTAGCTGAAAACAATGTTGTTTTAAATAAATCAATTGAATGTTGGAATTATGGTTTATGGAGTCACCATCGATCATATATAACATTAATTACATCTTTCGTAGTATTTCCAACAATCTTTTTTTTTTTAGAGAGTTTTTAACCTATGACGTCCGCTCCTGATGATAGCTCTATATCATCAAACCAAGACACCAATCAGTTTTTAAGGTGTAGGTGAGAATTGAATCTCAGATCTCTTATACAACTATTAGAGACTTTACCAGTTGAACTAACTGGAACCCACTATTTCCAACAATCTTGATCATATGATTTTTGACATCTCTCTTAGTCAGTTCAATCTTGATCACACACCTTGCCCCAATCCTAGGTTAGCTATTATAAACTTCAAGTCAAAAATTAACAATTTCATATTATTTCCCACTTATTACAAACCCCAGTTCAAATTCAATAGGAAAGAACCAACTTATTCCGCACGTAATTTCCAATAATCACAAAAAAAAAAAAAAGGCAAGAATGAAGGCCAACATGAATCCAGCCAGTAAAAATAATCCAGCTCCCCTTGATGGTTCTACCTTGATCTGTGGTTGAATGTGTGTGTGTGTGTGTATATATATATAGAGATAGGTTCAAGTTACACCTGGTGTAACTTCACAAGAGTTACACCCTTTTTAGACCGCAGATTTTTATTAGATCTAACGGTGATAAATCACTACTTCTCATGCCATTAATATAGAGTCATTAATGCTAGATTTTAGATTTTAGAGGATATCCTAGTATTAATGATTGTCCCTCAAATTTTTTCATTTCTTTCTTCTTTTGTTCTTCTTCTTTTCTTTCTTTTGTTTTCTTTTTTCTTTTTTCTTTTTTGTTTTCAGATAAACACACCTGTGAACCTGGATATTTTCATCAATATCTGGGTTTCTACAAAATAAAACACTATCTTAGGATCAGATTTATCATTCTCTCGAAAATTAAAGGATCAATGCTTATCCTCAATTTATATTAAACACAAACAACGATTACTAAAATTAAAGAATCAGAATTTACTTTTGTGCCTGTAAGTGCCAAAATTAATTACTAAAATAAAACAATTTATGCCTCTTCCAAACTCCATGATTTCATATTCCTAAATATAAAAATTAGTCATATATCAAATAACTTGATTCATTAAACAAATTCACCAACACTGTTATAAAAAGAGAGTTTCATTAAGAGGTGACCATGAATTTCTGACGAAATTTATGTAAACCCATCACGTCTTGTAGAACAACACACACATATATAGAAGTTCAAGATTCAACGTTGATGGCTATGCCCATAAATAATAATAGTGTTTTTATTTAACCAAGTTGAGGAAAACATAAAGAAAACATAATCAGATAAGAAGCACAATGGACTTATTTGGCATCCTACGAAAGACATAACTTGTAATAGTCAAGTGGTATATTATAAAATAATAAGGTCATGCTAAAGAAGGTCTGCAACTCAGAAAGTTAGGAATAGCGCTTGTGCAAGGTTAGAGATAAATTAATTAGAGAGAGAGAGAGAGAGAGAAACAGAAAATAGAAAAAAAATAGTAATATAATATTCCCTACCATTAATTTGGTTAGTCAGTGTGACAAGTAATAAATGTTTAATAATGACATAGATAGTTGACCTCTTTTAACCTTTAGATCTAATAGAAATCTACGGTCTAAAAAGGGTGTAATTCTTGTGAAGTTACACTAGGTGTAACTTGAACTCATCTCATATAGATATATATATATATATATATATATATATATATAAAGCAAAATGTTATGGTATACCTTCGGTTAACCATCCTCTTTTATTTCTTTTTTTTTAAAGGTTCTTTTGATTAATAATTGAGAAGCCTGTATTGACTAACTGACAGACTGGATTCAGTTTATGCAAAGGGACCCATGCAATAGAAAAGTGACTGCTTTAATGATAAAATCTAAAAATCACACACACGGGGTAGAGGAAAGAGAAGTTTTGAACAACTTACAAAAATATTGTATCTATTAGATTTAACATTAAGAGCAAAACATTTTTTTTTGTAGTAAAATCACACAGACGCGGTAGAGGAAAGAGAATTTTTTAACGACTTACAAAAAAATTTAGTTTGTCACAAAACTAGTTTTTGACTTTTTATTGATTAATTATTTAAATTAAAAGTATCAAAACTAAATGGAAAAAATTATAAAATATTCCAAAGTATCATAAATTTATATTTTATCCTCTCACATAAATTGTAAATTGTAGATCTTCCAATTCATGTAAGATGTGAGAATACAAATTTATTGTACTCCTATAGTATTATATAATTAACCACCCAATTAACACCTACCGTTAAATGTCACATTACCTCAGAACAATGTGGTTTTGAATAAATCAATTAAATCTTCAAATTGTAGTTTATCAAGTCACCGTCACATTTAATTTCAATTAAATCTTGAATAGAAGTATATCCAACAATCTTGATTATATAATTTTTGACATTCTTAATCAATTCAATCTTCTTCGCTTTTGACCAATCACACCTTGCCCTAAACTTGGGTTAGCTATTATAAACTTCAAGCAAAAATTAACAATTCCATCTTCTTTTCCACTTATTTCAAACCAATGTTCAATTTCAATAGGGAAAACCAACTTATTCCACACGTAATTGCCAAATAACCACAAAAATGCAAGAACGGAGGCTACCATAAATCCAAACTGTATAGTTACTAGACTGATGGCCGTATTGATTGGAGTCAATCTATGCAAATTGCAAAGGGACCCATGCAAATGGAAAATTAGCTTGCTTTGATCGGGAGATGATGACACAATGAAAAATCCAAAAATCTTCCAGAGAACAATATTTCTTTGATAGTAATAGGATCTTGACTTGAAGTTTATAAGAGCAAAGTAGCTAACCCATGATTGGGGCTAGGTGAGTTTGGTCCACATTGCATTTGCATGGGTGGTTCCCCTTCCTTGACAGGTCGCTGGTAATCAATTTTTCTTCACAGAAAAATCGAAGGACCATGACTTCTAGCAAGTAGCAACTAAAGCTTTTGCTATGTGAGAGCACCAATAATGCTACTCGGTCACTATCAGATTTTTAATACTCAACCGAATTTTAACTTTCAACTATATTGTCCTCTAGTAGTAGTATGTAAGGATAATACTAAACCTAAAAGTTTAAACCTATGGAAACCCAATTATATTTTTTCTAATCGACTCAATCTTGTGGTAATTATCCAATTTGGGTTTTTTAACATTTAACTAACCATAGTACTCCCACATGAATTTTCCAAAAAAATGTGCTAGATGATGCTGCATTAGGAGGAATATCCAACTAAAAAAAATCCAAGATGCTTTTACACTAGACTAATCTTCTTCGGCTTTTTATTACACGTAGCTTAATATCCTTAATCCTTGCAACTTCCATTGTTTTTGTATCCTCGGTTCCAATGCGACCCGATTACATTTTATCCTCCACTCTAATGATGTCGAAAAATCGTCAGTGAGCTACACGGCACTCACATGCTCGAAACAACGCCTGCACAACACAAAAAGAGAAGACCTTGTAGAGAGCACCGGTGTGGTGCCGGCCAAATACCCTTCGAAGGTCAAGTTAGAACTTCTCACAACTCTATGGTACTCTACGTGGAGTTCCTTCACACCATATCGCCGTCAACTCTTTAGAAATGCTGACGGCAAAACATGTCCCGTCACCCTTGTCCTTCACTTATTTTATCCTCATCACTTGCCCCCTACTCCATACCTCCGTCAGTATTTATACTGACGGGTTATGGAGTTTATTTTCCAAAGTGGCAGGGATATTGTTCGTATGGATCTGTGTATTTCCGTTGCTTTTATATCTCTTTATTGATGATGGTCCTAGACGAAATTTTGGTAAAAATTCCCGTCTGTTTGGGAACCCATTAGTTCTTCGAACTGTTGGAAGACTCCGTCGGCATGACATCGTGCCTAGTCTTCTTACCTTATTCGTTTTACAGGTTCCCTGTTGGATTTTCGCCCTTGTTTATTATTTTCCAAGCCCCGTTAACTTGGTGACCATCCAGTTTTCTGTTCCGTCTGCTAGAGCCCGTCGGTTTACAGCTTTGTTGGTTGGTCGCACCGTTTAATGGTCGTCAATCTCTTAAGACCGTCAGCTTTTTTAGCTTTGGCCTTGATGACTGTCATCTTTGTAGGTTTTTTGGTTTGAGGGCCTTGTCCATATGATGATAGCTTCATCTATGGGACCGTCAGGTTTCTGGCCTTAGCTTTTGCTGACCTTGTCATCTTAGTGGGTCCGTTGGTTTTAGGACCCCGTCCACATGATGATAGCCTCATCTATGGGACTGTCAGTTTTTTGGCCTTAGTTTCGCTGACCTTCTTTATGGGTCCGTTGGTTTCAGGACCCCGTCCTCATGATGATAGCCTCAAGATATGTTTTCGCAAGTTTAGAGACGCATCCGTCTATTTAGTTATAGATCCGTCCGTTTGTTGTGGTCTGTAACCTTATCCTAACGGGATGAACTTGCTTACGGACTTAATCATGGACCCGTCTGCTTAGTTAGGTCCGTCCACTTGTTATGGATCCATCCATTGTTTTGTGGACTTTGTAATGGGGTCGCTCGCTTTGTGGATTTAGTAATAATCTTGTCCACTTTTGTGGGGTCGTCCACTTTGTGGACTTAGGCTCGTCTACTTCGTAGCCTTGGTAATATGCCCGTCCACTTTGTGAACTTAGGCTGGTTTGCTTTGTAAGCTTGGTAATGGTTTTTGTCCAACTTTTGGACTTATGTTAAACTCGTCTACTTTGTAGACTTTGGTGATAGGCCCGTCCACTTCGTGGTCCTAGGCTCGTCTACTTTGTAGACTTGGTAATTCGTCCACTTTGTGGACTTAGCAGTAGACTCGTCCACTTTGTGGATTTAGTAGTAGACTCGTCCGCTTTATGGACTTAGTAATAAATTCGTCCACTTCATGGACTTAGCAGTAGACTCGTCCACTTTGTGGACTTTGTAGTAGACTCATCCACTTTGTGGACTTAGCAGTAAACTTGTCCACTTTGTGGATTTAGTAGTAGACTCGTCCACTTTGTGGACTTGGTAATAAATTCGTCCACTTCGTGGACTTAGCAGTAGACTCGTCCACTTTGTTGAGGTGACTAAGTGTCGGTTCCTCGTCACCTTGTGAGTCATTCACTTGGGGTCGTGGACTAATTGAGGTGACTAAATTTTGGTGCCTCGTCACCTTTTTGGTCGTCTACTTGTAGGCGACTTAGTATGGTGATCATCCACCCATAGTCAACTTCGGTCACGTGTCTACCCGTAGGTGACTTAGCGTAGTGACCGTCCACCCGTAGGCGACTTTGGCCATGCGTCTACCCGTAGGTGACTTAGCATAGTGACCGTTCACCCGTAGGCGACTTTAGCTATGCGTCTACCCGTAGGTAAATTAGCGTAGCGACCGTCCACCCGTAGGCGACTTTGGCCATGCGTCTACCCGTAAGTAACTTAGCGTAGTGACCGTCCACCCGTAGGCGACTTTGGCCATGCGTGAATAAACTCCTCTTATTAAAATAAACCATGCATTCATAGAAAAAGTAGTTCTTAAAAAGAAAACGAAGACCTGCCCTCTGTCCTGTCACGTATCCTCTTGCCTTTCTCTCTTCTCTCGAGTCAGAAGCGCGTCTTCAGCATTCATGTACTTGGTTGCCCTGTAAAGCACGTCCGACATAGTCTTCGGGTCGTTCTTATATAGTGAAAATAGGAACTTACCCTTCCGCAGCCCATTTGTGAAAGCGGCTACAAGTATCTTGTCGTTAGCTTCATCAATTGAAAGCGCCTCTTTGTTAAAGCGTGCTATGTAAGACCTTAGCGTCTCATCTTCCCGCTGCTTGATGCTTATCAAGCATGCTGTAGACTTCTTATACCTGTGTCCTCCGATGAAGTGCGAAGCAAACTGGGCGCTTAGCTCCTTGAAAGTACTGATGGAGTTAGGCGTCAACCTGCTAAACAATATCCTTGCGGGACCCTTCAGCATGGTGGGGAAAGCTCTACATATGATCTCGTCGGGTACCCCCTGAAGGTGCATCAGGGTCTTGAAGGACTCCAAATGATCTAGAGGGTCTTTGTTTCCATCGTAGTTTTCCACTTGCGGCATACGGAACTTTGGTGGAAAGGGGAAGGAGTTGACGGATGCGGTGAACGGCGAGTTGGTTCGGTGGACCAGATCATCAAGGTCGCTGGACACCCGTCCTTTAAGGGCGTTCATCATGACGTCCATCTGTTCCTTCATTGCCTGCATCTCCGCGACAATGTGGGGTTGAGCCATATCAGTGACGGATGGATAACTCATATCTTGTCGCTTTGGTCTGCTTGGGGCATTACTACCTTCCGGCCCCTCTTGGTCTCTTCGCTTGGCACTGGTACCTTCTTGATTTTCCCCTTGGGTACCCATAGCGACGTTCTTTTGCCGTAGCTGTTCTTTAAGGTCCTGATTCTGTTTGGTGAGACGTTCCACTGTTGCCATGAGGGTTTGGACCTGCCTCTCCAGGGTAGTGGGTCGCAGCTCATCTCCCTGAACGTTGTTGGTAGTTGCCATCGAGTGAGTAAGTACCATGCAACTCTTTGTCCGGGAAGCGATAGGCTAAAGTACGCTTCGTTCCCACAGACGGCGCCAACTGATGATGTCGAAAAATCGTCAGTGAACTACACGGCACTCACATGCTCGAAACAACGCCTGCACAACACAAAAAGAGAAGACCTCGTAGAGAGCACCGGTGTGGTGCCGGCCAAATACCTTTCGAAGGTCAAGTTAGAACTTCTCACAACTCTAAAGTGTTAGAGAGGGTAAATTATGCGTACCTTGGTTTGTGAGGGTATTGGGGTTTTTATAGTAGTAGGGCTTGCCTCCTTTTCCTTGGAGTAGAAGTCTTTTCCTTATAGGAATCTCTTTGGGCGTATTTTGCGGGATTCTTTCCATATAGGAGTCCTTAGGTTTCATGAAACGTGGGGAGCAAGTTATTTACTTATACACGCAAACGTGGTGATCAAGTATTCAATGACTGACGCCGTCAGTCTATGTTGTTCCGTCAGATTAAGCACCGTCAGCCTCAGGATGTCCAACTTTATGGTACTCTACGTGGAGTTCCTTCACACCATATCGCCGTCAGCTCTTTTGAAATGCTGACGGCAAAACATGTCCCGTCACCCTTGTCCTTCACTTATTTTATCCTCATCACACTCACTCCTGTGGTAATTATCCAAATGTGAGATTTTTAACAGTTAACAAAATGCATTTCTCCCACATGAATATTCTAGCAAAATGTGCTAGATGTTGCTGTAGAAATAGTCATCCAACTACAGTGCAATGTGAAAATGTTTCACCTCAATTGCATTAGGAAGACAGAAAAAAAAAATAAAAAAAAATTCAAACACTCATTTACACTGGACAAATCTTCTTCAGTTTTTCACTCGTAGCTTAATTTATAATATCCTTAATCCTTGCAAACTTCCATTGTTATTGTGGCCTCGGTTCCCACTGAGCATATTTTTTAATTTACTGTTGATTACTATCAGTTTCATATTGCAGGAACCAACTTTAACATGGAGGCTTACTTGAATCGCCGCCCAAGCATATATAGTTATTGGACTTGTATAACTCCACAAATAAAGTTATTGCAGCTGGCTCTGTGTCACTAGCTATTTAAATCATCAGCGATGAACTAGAAGCGAAGGCTCTACTGGAGAGTGGGTGGTGGAGTGGCTGTTCCAACAATACCTCAAGTCATTGTAAGTGGGTTGGTATATTACATGCAACGATGGAGGAAGCGTCACTGAGATTTGCAGGTATGACATAAATCTGCGAGATAAGTTCAGGAAATTGAACTTCTCTTCCTTCCCAAACTTGGTCATTCTTACTCTTTATGACACCAGACTCAACGTGTTAAAGTTGTTATGTGATTGTGGTTCGGTTTAATGAACTATGTCCACCAAAAAAAAAAAAAAAAATCATTAACAACTACATATGATACTAATGTACGTACTTTTTGTAATGAACAGGGATTATATACTATGGAATATTTGACTGACTCTACACTAACCTAAGGTTAATATACAAAGTTAATTAGTATTTTGGCATCTAAAGAAGCGAGAAGATACAAAATTATCAATTTAAGAAAAAGAAAAAAAAAAACCATTGCAGCTCTCGGTTTAGTCCTATAACTATATTAAGGTTGTGATTAAAAAACGTGATGTTTATTGTTTTAGAGTGGGGTCACTAGTAGAAACATTAATGGAGAGGTATCCAAGAGAGGTGACATCCCTATTGTTGTCTTCTCAAAAAACGATGTTGTAAGAAGTTTAGACAACGTCTACACTTCTTATAACATTAGAAAGTTATGCTGAGAGTACTCAAAGGGCTCCAGCATAGAGAATAGAAGTTCAAGAAATTATTGTTGAGAAAGAGAAGTGAACGAACAAAATGGAATATTGTTTGCGGCATTTGTTTTTTTTTGGATTTAGATAGCTTGATCCGGGTTAATTAATTCAATTACCGAAATTGATTAATTAGATTCAATTTGCATGCAAATTAGATTTTTAATTATTATTATTATTATTATTTGGATAAGTTTGCTTTACAATACATTAAACTTCGAAAAAACCAGAGCCAGAACAATTTTTTGAAGTAAAAAAATATGGAATATAAAAGCTTTATAATAAATCTAAGCTAAAGTTAAAAAAAATTAAATAAATAAAAAAAAAAATAAAAAAAAAAAGAGAGAGAAGCTAAGGAGGCTGACATGAATCCATCCTGTATTGTAACTTGATGGCAGTCATGGCACCATGAATAATCGGTAAATATTTTAGAGAGTGATAGAATCTTGACTTGAAGATAATATGAGCGAACCCATTCTTGGGGCTAGGTGAGTTTGGTCCTCATTTTATTTGCCAGGGTGTTTCCACTAATAAATTTCTACGTTGAAAAATCAAAGGACCACGACTTAGAAGCAAGTAGCAACTGAAGTTTTTGCTATATGATAAGATTAAAGCACCGTCTGGACCTATGGTAAAAGTGACAAGTCAATACTAGGAAATGCAAGCTTTTAAGAAAGTCCGTTGGATACATTCAATCACATCACAATGTGGAAAAATAGTTACGAGTATCTTTTCTGCACTTCAATAAGATTCAGGTTGGTATTCTTTGGAAGTCAAAAAAAGTGAAGATACCCACTATTCACAATCTAGCCGTGTCTCACTTACTAAAGCGTGTTGAGCCATGGATATAAAAATCGACCGTTTACCATTACACTCACCAATCATACACTTCAACATGGCATCCAAAGTTTCCAAAAAACATTAGTAGAAATCATGGGTCTCAGAGTCAAAATCACATGAAATTTGGCAAGCTGAAGAGGAAGGGCCTTATGAGCAATAGTCGTTTGTTTTTTCAAGTGAATATAAGCCTTTATTTGTACCCATACAGTTATATTTCATTAAAAGACATGTATGAAGAGTTAAAATGTTTCATAAAACCATTCACAAAATTTGAAACCTTTTTAAACATTCAGAATAGTTACCAAAAAATTCTGCAGAAAATTAAGTTTTACGAGTCTCGATCAATCAAGAGAAATTGAGTATCGATCAAAAGAGCTTTTCAATCAATCGAACAAGAATCGAATAGCAATCAAATCATCTAGAGACTCTAGAATTATTTTCCTCATCATTTTGACTGATCGAGCAAAAGCTTCAACCGACTGAAAATCCTTATTTTTGAATTTCACTTAAAAAATTCCAAACTTTAACTTTTCACTTTGTGAAACAATATTCTCCAAACTCAAACATCATTTTTACAACATATTCATGTATATACCTATAAATACAACATCATGCACCAATCCAAAGTCTCGGCCAACAACGAAATGTGTGTCCCAAGAATGTCTTTCTGGTAAGAAACCACTAGCCAACCCCTTGCATGCAATTTCGCTATGGCAGTTAAAGAATCAAGAAACTTATATGTGGAGAGAGTAAAACTCAATTGTGCAATCCTTATTGTTATTGATGATGCAAAAAGTCACCAATAGGTCACACCGCACTCGCGACTCAAAGCGAACCTGCACGACAAGAGCAATCGAAAGAAAACCTTTAGAGAGCACCGGTGTGGTGCCGGCCAAACACTCTCCGAAGGTCAAGTTAGAATTCCTCTCACAACTCTAGAGTGCTAGAGAGGGTAAATTATGCGTACCTTGATTTGCGAGGGTGTTAGGTCTTTTATAGTGGTAGAGAGTTGGCTTTTCCTTTTTGGTCTCCAAATCTTTTCCATGTGGGACTCTACTTCAAATTCTTCTGAGCGTGGTGAGCAAGGATTTCCATTTTCGGATCATAGGCCCTTACTGTGTCTTTCATCGATGGGCCTTCAAAGCGCATGGGATCATCTTTACACAGGCCCAACAGTTCCTATCCGTCAGGCCCATTAAGGTAGGCCAGTCAGGCTTTATATTTTATCATCTTCAGTTGCCCCCTTCACCCCAATGGTCCGTCAGCTTTTAGGGCAAAGGATCAATGGGGTGACGATCCTAACGTAAGGGCGTGACGGATATTTATTTATGAAGGAACGAGACCCATAAGACAAAAAGGAGGTTTTAAGTTTATAGTCACACCGGGTTGACGGATTTATGCAAGATAGGACGACGGTGCAGGAGGAGCCCGTCGGTCATACCAACTATAGACAGGCTGTACGAAGGTCATTAATGGTGATGACACGTGTCATAAACTGAATGGTTGTTGTATTGGATCGAAGCGTCGCTTCGTCTTCCGTGCATCTCCCATATATATAAGGCGCCTCACTCTCCCATTTTTACTATTTTCAACCAGAAATCGTTTGTCAGAGCGAAGCCGTCACCATTGTCAGAGCACTCCGTCGAGGACGAGTATCTACAGATTACACCAACCGTCACCTATCATCTACTAAGTGTGGTAAGTACTTACTTTGATATCATAGTCAAGTTACATTTCCGTCCTTGCATTGTTGTTACGCTTACTATACCCGTCAATACTTTCAAACCCGTCAGTCTTAGGTTTCATCATCAATTGTAGGAAATGTCTAGTGCGTCAAGTAACCAGTCGGTGGTTCGTGACGGGACGGAATACGAGGATGTATACCCGTCTGGTCATAAAGACCAAGAGAGTCCCGGCGAAGATAGGAGTCTGTCTGCCTCCTCTTCATCCTCAACAAATGAGGATATGGAGATAGTTGAAATAGAGGGTTCTGATGATGACGGGAATCAAGCACTGGAGTCTGTTGTAGGTGCTGATGGACTAAGGCAGTTCATCATGTTACCAGAGTGGACAGTGCATAGGTTTACATCCGTCATCAGGGAGAGACATTTCAGCACTTTTAGAACCAACTTTCAAATCCCGGACTACATTTCCATCCGTCTACCCTATGTGTCGGAGAAGTGTTACTATGAAGGGGTAGAAGGTGTCGGAGTATACGAGCAGGCGTTGAAGGCAGGACTTCGGTTCCCGCTCTCTACACTTCATAGGGAACTTCTGCACTATCTGGGGTTGTCCGCCACCCAGATATCTCCTAACGCCTGGAGGGTCTTCATAGCAATGGAGATTCTTTATGGTGTAATGTCGAATGGAGAAAGGAGACTGACGGTCCGTGAGTTTCTTCACTGTTACCGTCCAAACGAGATTGCTGGATCAAGGGGGATGTATAGTTTTGCTAGTCGAAGCCCCTTGTTGAAGGTGATCTTTGAGACCCCAGACTCAAATAGAGACTGGAAGAGTCGTTACTTCTTCTTGGAGGGTGACAGATGGATGAACCGTCCAGGAGAGACGGAGTACATGCCTGTTGACACAACCTGGGCAGTGATAAATCAATCGTGTATGCACCCGTCTTAATTTTGTAATGCTTTTCATACCCGTCCATTTTTATGTATATATCTTGATCGTCTTTCTCTGCAGGTAGACGGCGCTCGCAAGTTAGCCTTGAGGAATTTAGTTTCCTTGAAAAGATTTGCAGAAAAACTAAGCCGGAGGAAAGGACCTGGGCTAAGTTGGTGAATCCGAAGACCATACATTGGTACTGTGACGGTCCTGAGCCCACTCAAGAGGCTATTAGATACGACGAGCGAGTTCACCGACGTAAGCCCGTCGACTTTACTTTGCCATTTATTTAACTTTATTTAGTTTAATTTCATTCGTCATTATTTGCAGAGATGGAAGACGCAAAAAGGAGAGCTTTAATTAAATCTCAAGCCGTCAAGAAGAAGGAGTCCGGCAAGGCGGTACCAAAAGGGTCGGCTTCAGCCTCGAAGAGGAAGCCGACATCGAAATCTGACCGTCCGTTTAAACAACCCAAGATCTCCCTTGAGCCAGTTGTTGGCTTGATGGCTGAGGGTGCCAAGACCGTCACCCCAGCCAAACACGGGACGGGGAAAGGCTTTATGACGGCCCCAGATTCCAAACAAGAGAGACCTCCTCCCCTCCTCCGTGACGACTCCAAGTTTGCATTGGAGAAGCTGTCGTTGATTATCACGGCGGAAGATTATGAGGACCTAGGGAACCACTCGACGGAGGCCATGGGAGAGACGGGTCTCTTTGCTGTTGCCCAAGTGAGTTATGTCCGTCAATTATGTTTGTTTGTTTGTTTGTTTATTTTATTTTATTTATTTTTTTTTTTTTTTTAATACATTATGTGACGGGCTCTCTTTTCATTTGTAGTCCTTGGTCATGATGAAGGGATTACTGGATCGGTGTCTCAACCGTGAGAGTACTTTAGACCGGGTGCGTGCAAAGGCGGAACAGACGGAGGAAGAACTTGGTCAACTCCATAAATGGAGGTCCAATATGGAGAAGAAGCTGGAGCTTTCTGAGAAGGTAAGGAAAGAGCTGGAGCAGAAGTCGGACGAGGCGTTGACGGTTATAGAGAAGAAGGAGAAGGAGATTAAAGAATTGAAGGAAGAGATCCGTCATGCTAAAGAGGTAGCCGTCAAGGAGTATCGCGACTCAGACTCCTTGTTGAGCGAGCTGGCAGACTCTTTCCTGCAAGGCTTTGACGACTCACTCCGACAGGTCAAGAAGGTCTACCCCGAGCTGGATGTGTCAATGATCAAAGTTGACGACCAAGGCCAGACTTTTGCTCTTCCCGTCGTTTCCGAAAATACGGAGGACCTCTTTGGAGACGATACAGCTCAGGGCGACGGGGAGTCAACCTTGCCGAAGGATGTTCCGAATGCGGACCCTAAGAAAGTTGATTGAACTTCTATAATTCTTGTATTTTGAGGACGGTTTGTTCCTTTTTGCATGTTTGGAGTGGTAGACTTAAATGTGTACTTTAAACATTTATTTCTGTTTTATGTCAGCCTTCATATCGAACAATGTTTTTTCCTTTGATTACGTGTATGCATATTTTCGTTGTTGATTGAGCATTTACATCCGTGAGGATTTTCCTCTTCCGTCTTTCTGTATGGGAATTATTAATTTGAAAAACTTTACCTTTTAGAGGGTCCGTCCGATCCATGAGTACGTGAATGGGTTGAATCGGTTTTTTATCCATCTACTTTTTGAGAGCTTTATCATGAGGATCCGTCCACTTTGTGGTGGTCGTCTTACTTCTAATTGGATCCGTCTATTAGGTGGACTTATGGATATACTATCCGTCCGCTTTGTGGTGTTTTACCTTTAGCATGACCGTTCATTTCATGGTTAGCTTTTCTAACCGTTTTGATGATCCGTCCGCTTTGGGGACAGCTTTTTTTTTATTTCCGTCCACATTGTGGATGATCCATCCATCTTGTGGACTTTAAGTGGTCATCTTTCTGGGATGATTCGTCCACCTTGTGGATTTCATTTTGTATCCGTCCATCTTGTTAACTTTATTTTATTTCCGTCCACTTTGTGGATGATCCGTCCATCTTGTGGACTTTATGGTCACCTTCTGGGATGATCCGTCCACCTTGTGGATTTCATTTTGTATCCGTCCATCTTGTGGACTTCAAGTGATCATCCCTATAGAATGATCTGTCCATCTTGTGGACTTCATTTTGTATCCGTCCATCTTGTGGACTTCATTTTGTATTCGTCCATCTTGTGGACTTCATTTTGGCCATCCTTGTAGGATGATCTGTCCAGCTTGTGGATTTCATTTTGTATCCGTCCATCTTGTGGACTTCAAGTGATCATCCCTATAGAATGATCCATCCATCTTGTGGACTTCATTTTGTATCCGTCCATCTTGTGGACTTCATTTTGGCCATCCTTGTAGGATGATCCGTCTAGCTTGTGGATTTCATTTTGTATCCGTCCATCTTGTGGACTTCAAGTGATCATCCCTATAGGATGATCCGTCCTTCTTGTGGACTTCATTTTGTATCCGTCCATCTTGTGGACTTCATTTTGTATTCGTCCATCTTGTGGACTTCATTTTGGCCATCCTTGTAGGATGATCCGTCCACCTTGTGGATTTCATTTTGTATCCGTCCATCTTGTGGACTTCATTTTGTATCCGTCCATCTTGTGGACTTTATTTTGGCCATCCTTGTAGGATGATCCGTCCCTTTTTGGGATATTATTTAGTTTCCGTTCATTTGTTGGACAATTGTAATGACATCCAAGTAGAAGATCAAAATTGTATCTGATTATTCTTAATAGAGATGCGTAAAGGAAAAAAATGTCTGCCCCCCTTGGGCTTAAAAAGGCATGACAAGATTGTAGCAAAAAAACAGTTAAAGAAAAACTAATAATTAAAAGAAAAGCTTAAAAATAACTGGTTGTCGTTCGCCGTGTTACTATTACTGGTAGTATTTTCTCAAATGCTCGGCATTCCATGGACGCAGTAGCTTCTCTCCATCTGTTGTCTCCAGGTGGTATGTTCCTTTCCTTTTCCATGACGTAACTCTATAAGATCCTTCCCAGTTGGGGCCGAGTTTTCCCTGTGTAGGGTCTCTAGTTGCACCCATGACCTTCCTGAGTGCGAGGTCTCCTACTTGGAAGTCTCTGTGTCGGACCCGGGAATTGTACTGTCTGGCCATGCGATCCTGGTATCTAGCGATCCTTTGCTCTGCCGCCGACCTAACCTCATCTAACAGGTCCAGCTGTAGCCTCATAGATTCGTCATTCCTGCTCTCGTCATGGTTGTGAACCCTGTAACTCGTGAGCCCAACTTCTGCTGGGATGACCGCCTCGCTCCCGTACGTCAGTCGGAATGGCGTCTCTCCTGTTGGGGTCCTCGCCGTTGTCCTGTATGCCCATAGTATGCTCGGCAATTCTTCGGGCCATATGCTCTTTGCCCCCTCGAGCCGAGTCTTGATAATCTTTAACAGGGATCGGTTCGTGACTTCAACCTGACCATTAGCCTGAGGATGGGCGGGTGATGAGTAGTGGTTTTTTATTCCTAGCTGTGTGCAGAAATCCCGGAAGTGGCCGTTGTCGAACTGCCTCCCGTTATCTGAGACAAGGACTCTAGGAATACCAAACCTGCATACGATGCACCGCCAGACAAAACTTCTAATGTTCTTTTCTGTAATGTTGGCCAAGGCTTCCGCTTCTACCCATTTTGTGAAGTAGTCAATACCTACTACCAAGAACTTCAGCTGCCTTACCGCCGTTGGGAAAGGTCCCATGATATCTAGTCCCCACTGAGCGAACGGCCATGGAGCCGTTATAGGGGTTAGCTTCTCAGCTGGCTGTCCGATAGCATTGCTGAACCTCTGGCATTTGTCGCAGCTTTTAACGTAAGACTCGGCATCCTTCTGCATGGTTGGCCAGTAATACCCAGCTCGTACCAGTTTGTGCACCAACGACCGCGATCCAGAATGGTTCCCGCATATCCCTTCGTGTACTTCCCTCTTTACGTAGTCTGCTTCTTCGGCCCCCAGGCATCTTAGATACGGACGGGAGAAACCTCTCTTGTAAAGAATGTCTTTTATTAAGACGAACCTTGCCGCTTGGACCTTTAGCTTTCTTGCTGCCTCCTTCTCTTCTGGCAGTAACCCGTCCTTTAAGTATGAAGTTATCTGTGTAGTCCAGTTTCTTTCAGAGCGTATCTCCTGCATGTTGTCGGGGTCTATTAGTGGAGAAAGTTGAATAAAAGAAAGTACATTACCCGGTGTCATCATATGTTCTGCTGAAGCGGCTTTGGCTAGCCGATCGGCGAGCTCACTTTCTCCCCTGGGATTTGGACGACCATTGCCTGTAGTCCGTCGACTCTCGCCCTTACTTGATCAAGATATCTCTTTAGCCTTTCCCCCTTGCATTCATAATCTTCGTTTACTTGATTGGTCACGACTTGAGAGTCGCAGTAAACGACTACGCTTTCGGCTCCGGCGGCTTTGGCTAGGTCGAGTCCTGCCGCCACTGCTTCGTATTCTGCTTCATTGTTGGTAGTGGGGAAGTCGAGACGGACCATACATTCAATCTTGTCTCCTTCAGGTGATAGCAATACGATGCCGGCTCCTCCGGCTCGCCGATTGGATGATCCGTCGGTGTATATGCTCCACTGGGGGGATTCTTCTGCCCCCTTGTCTTCGTCACGCGTAAACTCTGCTATGAAGTCGGCTACGGCCTGTCCTTTGATGGCTACACGTGGACGGTACTTGATATCAAACTCACTCAATTCTATTGCCCACAGCGTCAGTCGACCTGCGGCTTCAAGATTACTCAATGCCCTTCGCAAGGGCTTGTCGGTCATTACGTTCACGGTATGGGCTTGAAAGTAGGGCTTGAGCTTGCGCGCCGCCGTGACCAATGCAAAAGTGAGTTTTTCCATAGGTTGGTATCTTTCTTCGGCACCGCGGAGTGCCCAGCTGGCATAGTATACAGGCTTCTGTGCATTATCCTCTTCTCTAATTAAGGCCGCGCTGACTGCGACAGAGGAGACAGTCAAGTAGAGGAAAAGTTCTTCACCAGGTTGCGAGGGACTCAGCAGGGGTGGTGAAGATAGGTATGCTTTTAATTCCTCGAATGCTCGCTGACACTCGTCCGTCCACTCGAAAGACTTCTTTAAAGTGCGAAAGAAGGGCAAACACTTGTCCGTGGCTCTCGACACGAATCTATTTAATGCCGCTATCTTGCCGTTAAGGCTTTGTATCTCCTTCACATTTCGGGGGGGGGGCCATCTCTATTATGGCTCGGATTTTGTCCGGGTTAGCCTCAATCCCCCTCTGGGATACCATGAATCCTAGGAATTTGCCTGCCGTTACGCCGAATGCGCACTTTCCCGGATTGAGCTTCATGTTGTAGGATCGAAGCGTACCGAATGTTTCCTTAAGATCTTCCAGGTGGTCTTCCTCCTTCCGGCTCTTCACCAACATGTCATCGACATAGACTTGGACATTCCTCCCGATTTGCCGTGCGAACATCTTGTTCATTAGTCTTTGGTATGTTGCCCCCGCATTCTTCAGGCCGAATGGCATTACTTTGTAATAGAAGAGTCCTTGACTGGTTACGAACGAAGTCTTCTCCTGATCGGCCTCGTGCATGCGGATCTGGTTATAACCCGAGAAAGCATCCATGAAGCTTAGTAATTGGTGTTGAGCCGTCGAGTCTACTAGGACGTCGACCCTTGGAAGGGGATAGCTATCTTTGGGGCACACTTTGTTAAGATCGGTGAAGTCTACGCACATCCGCCACTTGCCGCTCACTTTCTTCACCATTACCACATTCGCCAGCCAATCGAGATAGTAGACTTCCTTGATGAAGCTTGCCTCTTGGAGTTTACGGACCTTTTCTTCTATTGCTTGGTCTCGTTCCGGGGCGAACACTCTCTTCTTTTGTCGGACGGGCAGAAACGAGGGCAATACATTCAACTTATGTACCATGACCGAGGGGTCGATTCCTGGCATATCGTCATGGCTCCAGGCGAACACATCCTTGTTGCTCCTCAAGAAAGCTACGAGCTCTTGACGGATTGCGGGTTTGGCAAGCGTTCCGATCTTGGTTGTTCTGTCCGGATTGGAACTGTCGAGAGTTATCTCCTCTAGCTTCTCTGTGGGTTCTGCCATCGTTCGGTGCCCTTCTATGTTTAAGGCCTGGATTTGGTCTTCCATCTCCATCATAGCTACGTAGCATTCTCGTGCGGCAACCTGACTACCGCGTAGCTCTCCTACCCCATACTCCGTTGGGAACTTGATCATTAGGTGGTAAGTTGACGTTACCGCCTTCCACGAGTTGAGCGTAGGTCGTCCAAGAATAGCATTGTAGGCGGACGAGCAATCGACCACCAAGAATGTCACATCCCTGGTGATTTGTTGGGGGTAATCTCCTACCGTCACCGATAGCGTGACCGCGCCCAAAGGGAATACCCTACTCCCTTCGAAACCAACGAGCGGGGCGTTTGTCGGTATTAACTGCTCCCTGTCAATCCTCATTTGCTAGAACGCCGGGTAGTACAAGATATCGGCCGAGCTGCCGTTGTCAACCAACACTCGGTGCAGTTTGTAGTCTCCTGCCCGCATGTTGACGACGAGGGCATCATTGTGGATGGTGTAGGCGCCGTGCATCCTCTTCCGAGAACCCGATAATGGGGCCTTCCCTTCTTACTATCTTTGGCACTACGCCCGTCATCTGGACATTCTGTACCGTCCGAAGGTATGTTTTGCGAGCCTTTTTTGACGATCCGGCCGTAGCTGTTCCTCCGATTATCATCCTTATGTCCCCTAATGGGGGTCTTGGTCGCTTGTTTTCTCGGCGGGGGTGTTGTTCTTGTGGGGGTTGATCCGTTCTCTCCTTACTGACGAACTTCTGCAGCTTTCCTTGTCGGATAAGGGCTTCGATTTTCTGCTTCAAGTCGTAGCAATCGGCCGTGTCGTGACCATGGTCACGATGGAAGCGGCAATATTTGTCTCTGGACCTTTTGTTGGGATCACTTTTCAGCTTTCCCGGAAACGTCAGGGACCCTTCGTCCTTAATCTGCATTAGGACTTGGTCTATCGGAGCGGTTAACGGGGTGAAACTTGTGAACCTTCCGCTCATGGGTTTTGGACGTCTCTCCTCCCTTCGGTCTCCCATCCTTCCTTTCTTCCGCCCCTGGTCCTATCGGGGGTCTTCTTGTCTGTCTCTTTTCTTGGGTCTATCTTCTCGGGCTAATAGCGCGTCTTCAGCATTCATATATTTGGTGGCCCTGTAAAGCACCTCTGACATGGTCTTTGGGTCGTTTTTGTATAGGGAGAACAAAAACTTACCCCCCTTCAGCCCATTCGTGAATGCTGCTACCAGTATCTTGTCGTCAGCTTCGTCGATCGAGAGCGCTTCTTTATTGAAGCGTGATATGTAGGCCCGTAACGTCTCCTCCTCTCGCTGCTTGATATTCATTAAACAAGCCGTGGATTTCTTATACCGATGTCCCCCGATGAAGTGCGTAGTAAATTGAGCGCTTAGCTCCTTGAAGGTGCTGATGGAGTTGGGTGCTAGTCGGCTGAACCAAATCCTTGCTGCGCCCTTTAGTGTTGTAGGAAAGGCCCTGCACATAATTGCGTCTGCCACTCCCTGAAGGTGCATCAGGGTCTTGAAGGTCTCTAGGTGATCCAGAGGGTCCTTGACTCCGTCATAACTATCCATATTTGGCATGCGGAACTTACTCGGCAGGGGGAAGGAGTTGACGGTTGTCGTAAATGGCGAGTCAGTTCGGTTGACAAGGTCGTTAAGATCACTGGACATTCGCCCCTTGAGAGCGTTCATCATTATTTCCATCTGTTCCTTCATCGCCTGCATCTCCGCGATGATGGGTTGTGGGGCCGTATCTGTCAGGGAAGGGATGCTAGTGTCCCATCTTACTGGTCTGCTCGGGGCGTTACTCTTCTGTGGTCCGTCATGATTTCTCCTTTCAGCGCTGGTCCCTTCTTGATCCGCTCCTTGGTTATTGACCGCCACATTCTTTTGGTTCAACTGCTCTTCTAGGTCGTGGTTTTGTTTGGTGAGGCGCTCCACGGCTGTGGCGAGCGTCCTGACCTGCCTTTCAAGGGCAGTCGTAGGGGCTTCTTCTTCTTGAACGTCGTTAGTGGTTGTCATTGAGCGAGTGAGTACCATGTAACTCTTTTGTCTAGGAAGCGATAATATACTACGTTGTTCCCACAGACGGCGCCAACTGATGATGCAAAAAGTCACCAATAGGTCACACTGCACTCGCGACTCAAAGCGAATCTGCACGACAAGAGCAATCGAAGAAAACCTTTAGAGAGCACCGGTGTGGTGCCGGCCAAACACTCTCCGAAAGTCAAGTTAGAATTCCTCTCACACCTCTAGAGTGCTAGAGAGGGTAAATTATGCGTACCTTGATTTGCGAGGGTGTTAGGTCTTTTATAGTGGTAGAGAGTTGGCTTTTCCTTTTTGGTCTCCAAATCTTTTCCATGTGGGACTCTACTTCAAATTCTTCTGAGCGTGGTGAGCAAGGATTTCCATTTTCGGATCATGGGCCCTTACTGTGTCTTTCATCGATGGGCCTTCAAAGCGCATGGGATCATCTTTATACAGGCCCAACAGTTCCTATCCGTCAGGCCCATTAAGGTAGGCCAGTCTGGCTTTATATTTTATCATCTTCAGTTATGCTTTGTGTCATTCGGTTTGATGAACTTATAAGAAAAGAAAGTGTTGTGTAGGAAGGTTTATCTATTTTTCTGTAAGAAAATAAAATGGTAGAAAAGTCATGTAATCCAATAATCCAAAGAGCACTAGCATCTGGGTTTCTAATCCCATCTCTATTTTACTATCTAAAAAGTTACTTTATCCATTATACCCTCATTTTACAATACACCTCCATCCCAATTTCTATTATTTAATCACTTTAGTTAAATATTTATTTTTTATTCTTTATTTACCATTTCTTCATTTTTATTTATTCTTTCTCTCTCATTCTTTCTGTACAAGAACCCCCACAAATCTAATGACACCACTGCCACCAGCCTACCACCGCTACACTACACACCTCACACTATCACCACCAGCAACCCACAAAAACCCACAATCCACCATCAACATTCAACATTCAACACCAAAAAAAATAAATAAATAAATACAACAAACAACAACCCACAGTCTCCACCACCGCAAGCCAAACCCAAACCCACGGCAAGCTAAACCCAGACCCACGACGAGCACCCACAGCCCATGGTGAGCAAACCCACAGCAAACCAATGGAGAGCAAACCCACAACGAGCAAATGGCGATCACACCCACAACGAGCCCAAACCACTCAAATTGCAAGACCTGATCTACAACCCCTCTGATCCACTACCAAAAAATCGAGCAAACGGCGAATGAGAGAGAAGAAAAGAAGAAAGGAAAGAATATAGTCAGAAATGGAGAAAGAAGAGTGAGAGAGAATAGTCAGAGACGGAGAGTAAGGTTGAGAAAAGAAGAAGAGAAAAGAAAGAGTCTCAGAGAGTGAAAAGCAACAGAGGAGAGAGAAAATAATATTATTTTACTTATACATACTTGCTACAGTAAATTCTAAATACCCATATTTAGAGCAATTACATCAGCTTGTGCATAAAATTCTGTCTATTTTACACTTAAAACCTACTTTTTCTATTTTACACTATTATTTTTACAAAACATTCACATCAGTTTATCTATTTTACAAGATATTTCAATAAAATATTCTTTCTTCTCGATTTTTTTATTATTTTCCTCAACTGTCTTTACATACAATACGCGCTCTCTCTCTCTCTCTCTCTCTGTGCCCATTTTTTTCTAATTTATTTCTCTCTCTATACCCATCTCTCTACCTCTCTCAATACCCATTCTGAACAGATCACCTCTCTCTCTCTCTCTCTCTCTCTCTCTCTCTCTCTCTCTCTCTCTCTCTTTTCTACCTTCGTTCATTCTTTCTCAAAAACAACCAACCCAATCGGCCGATCCACGAACCATGCCGGCCGGACTTCTTCACCACTCAAAAACTACCAACCCAACCGGCCGATCCACGAACCTTTCATTCTTTCTCAAAAAGTACCAGCCCAACCAGCCGATCCACGAACCACGCCGGCCGGACTTCTTCACCACTCAAAAACTACCAACCTAACCGGCCGATCCACGAACCACGCCGACCAGACTTCTTCACCGGCCGATCCACTCTTCATCGGCCGATCCACAAACCAAGTTCCACAACCCTCTTACCGCTCCAACCTCCTAGGTCTTCTTCTCGACCCATTGACCTAGATCGCTCGCCATCAATGGCTTTTTCTACCGCTCCGTTAAGCCTCACACTTTTCAACACACCTCTCCAATATCGCCGCTCTCACCCACAAGCACTGATCGTTCCAATCAAGCACCGATCTATCTCTCTCTCTTTTTTTTTTTTTTGTTGGTAAACTGATCTATTTCTCTGTTGGTTTGTCTGTGTGGCTTTGTTTGTGTGTGGGTGTGTTTGTGTGTTGATTTGTCTGTGTGGATGTTTTTGTGTATGGGTGTGGGTGTGTTTGTGTGCATCTGAGAAAGAAGAAGATAAGGAGAGGAAAGAGTTCGTTGTGCACGGAGAAGAGAGAGAAAAAAAGGTGTGAACGGAAATTAATAAAATAATAAATACACATGCTACAGTAACCGTGCATATATACACGGTTACTATAGCAATTGTGCATAAATGCATAATTATGCACAAGCTAGTGTGGACGTTTTTTTGCTCAAATTGTGTAAAATTAGCCTCTTTTTCCATTTTGCACAATTATGCCCAAGCTAATGTAATTGCTCTTACTGTAGCTAAGATGTAAGAAAAAATATGTTTACATGCCCGAATGTGGGGGGTTTTTACTTTTTAAGCCTCTAGTTGGTAAAATAGTAATTAGAGGGTGTTTAGAGCATCCATAGCAATGGAGTTAAAAATTTAATTATTTAGCTCCACCAAAAGTTATTTTATCTATTTTACTTACACACATACTGCAGCAGTTGATCTATTTTAACTTTCAACACAATAAAATAATATAAACATCACAATAAAATAATATATCTACTACAATAAACAACAATCACAACCACCCGCAACCGCTACCACTACCACTACTGTCGTCGCCATTGACTCTCCCACTGCCACTGCAATCGCTACCACTGCCACTACCGCCACCACCACTGCCACTGCCACCACCGACTCTTCCACCGCCAATAGGAACTTGTAGGAATCTTAGGAATATGAAATGCAATAGCGTATAAGAATTGTTCTAATAAAGAAAACATAAAGATCTTTTCCATAATTATGGTTTCTAATGATAAAATATACAGCCATTAAAAAAAAACAAAGAAAAAGAAAAGCATCAGAAAAAGGGTGTTATTCATTCTGAGAGAGAGAGACAAAGGAAACTTTCCAAATATTCCTCTTAAACTAAGTTATCAACATTTTAACATCTCATGGACCCAACAAGCAAATTAAACACAAAAAGAAAATAAAGTGTAAACATCAAACATTACCAAACAAACATTCTTTTCCCCTGCTATGCGCCTTGAAAAAAAAGGCACACAGTATTCCTAAAGCCTACCAATTCGTGGAAATTGTGACCCACTATTCCAATTTCAGTTCATCCTAACAAGAAATCTGACCTCAAATTCATGGCAAATACCAATAATCCAGAACAACAATAAAATATCATATATCAAAAATCCCACATTCTTTGATGATATACCTAAATCAAAAACCCTAAGCATCCACATGAAGAAGATAGAGACAACTGACCTAAAGTGGATCGACGGAAGAGAAGTAGGTCTAAGGCGGATCGACGGCGTGGGTCTGAGGTTGATTGGCGGCTTGGGTTGGTGATGTCAAGCTTCAGTGGTGGGGACAATGACAATGGTCGGGCCGGCGGCAATAAACAGAGTGAGCTTGAGAGACCGGAGTTGAGAGAGTGAGCTTAAGAGAGATGAGATTCAAATGATGAGATGAGAGTGAATGAGAGAGAGAGGCACGGTGTTAAAAAAATAAAAATAAAAATAAAAATAAAAATAAAATAAAAGGAGCAAGTGGTATTATTTTAATCCTCGGCTAGAATAAAAAAAATATTAATTTTTTTAGCTTTCAACTATAGTGCACATCTATCTATAGATGTGTACTGTAGCAATTAAGCTAAAAAATATAGATATAGCTCCACTGTTGAATGGTGGTTTTTTGTGTTTTGGTGGAGCTAAAATAGCTATATAGTTATTTAGCTCCACTGCTGTGAGTGCTCTTACAGCCTCCAGTACTAATACTCTAAAAGGTTTATCTATTTTTCACTATGGTTTGCGACCTGCATTTTGCATCATGAAGTATAGGTCCTTATCAGAGAAGGAACTATACGGGGACTAATAGAGACCATGGCCCCTCTAACCCCTAAAAGTTTTGTATTTGTAATTTTTTTATAATATTTTTTATAGATATTATTTATCAAAATTAAAATTTTAATTATTATTATTATTATTAGTAGTTTTTCTTTTTATGGGTTTGGTTTACAATATATTAAACTTCAAAGAAACCAGAGCCAGAAAATTTTTTTGACATAAAAATATGCAATATAAAAGTTTTAAGATAAATCCAAGCTGAAAAGTGAAAATAACATAAAACAGAAACTAACAAAAAAAAAAAAAAAAAAGCTAGGGAAGAGTCTTCTGATTTCTATAACCCAAATGGCTGGGTCATTATTGTAATTACAGTAAAGTTTGTAAAAAGGTACGGTAAAATAAGAGTTGGACATCATTTGTCTCAGATATAAAAATATAAAAACAAAAAAAGGAAGCTTGGGCATTTTTCATCATGAGGGACAAATGTCAGAAATCCAAAATATATAAATTTCAAATTATTTAAGCACAAATTAAAAAAGGGAATAAAATCATAGTTTTAAAAATCGGACCGGATCTGCCGGTTCAACCGGTTCAATCGGAAACCGGACATCAATTCGGTCCGGTTATCATTAAAAACCGGAAATAACTTAAAAATCGGAAAATAGTGAAAATCAGCCGATTCAATCGGAAAATCGGGAACCGGTGCGGTTAAACCGGTTCTTGAATCTGAAGAGGAATATGAAGAAGAACAAGAAGAAAAACTAGAATAAAATAGAACGAACTTCTTAGATTTTCCCTAAAGTAAAATTGGAGAAAATTTGTGGTGAAAATAAAATAAAAGAAATACTTATATTGGATGATATGTATAAGAAATCTGTGCTTTGAGCTTTGACTGAAATAAAATGTAAAGAAAGACTATCAAAAACTTATCTTGAGAAAGAGAAAGACTTGAGATTTGAGAGGGAGCGGCAGAAATGAAGTTTACTGCATTATGAAGAAGTGTGGAAAGAAAACTGGAGATGAGTAAAATTTAAAAAGGAGTTTGAATCTGATTTGAGGGGTAGGTGGTAATGTGTGGTTAAAGATTTAAGGGGAATAAAAAAAAAAAAAAAAAAACAAAAGAGCAAAGTAGAGTGAACGTGTATGGGTAAGCGTGTCTGACACTTGCTATTGAAGGAAAAGCATGAGAGAAGTAAGGTGATGAATGACTTGTCTAGTCATTCTGACCTTTTGAACTTTGATTTTCGGGTTTTTTTTTTTTTTTTTTAATAAATAGTTAAAAGTTGAAAGTTAAATATCAAACTATTATTTATATATTCAACCAAAAAAAAATTATTTGTAATATATATATACATATATACACATGAAACTTAAATAACAAATTATACTTTTTCAACAATTATTAATTAGAAAAAAAATGAAGAATAATGAAAATTTTTTATTTTTTAAAATATTTTCTTAATATAATTTATGAAAAATAAAAATTCACATAAAATTTATTTAAATATTTTAAATTAAATTATTTATGACATCATCGGTTCAACCATCGATTCGATCCTGGTCGGACCATAAAACCGATAATCAGTCTCTTTACCGGTTCTTTGACCGTACCGGTTTTTAAAACCATGAATAAAAGTACATATTCCTTCACATATTGAAGAGATTGAAGGTTCAAATCCGAGTTAGTACTGCTGTTCTTGCAAAAATAAAAAAAAATAAGAATAATAAGGAAATCGAATTTTTTAAAAATAAACAAAAAATTTGACGTGAAAAGTTACAGGAAAAAAAAAAAAAAACCAGATTAAAAGTCAAGTTAAGTCCAACCAATTCAAAACCCTATATATATATATATATATATATATATTCAGCTCTGATTTTGATTGTTTTTTCTTCTTAAAACACGCTCAATCAACTGCGCATAGCCACAAAGACTTCTTGGACAATTCCTGTGAGTCTTTTTACTTTGTATATCGATGGATTTACATGTATGAATTGCTTCCGAGTGACATTAGAATTCAGTTTTAGCCTTTTAGGGCACACACTAGACTCAACTCTAAGGATCTTTAAATGATTTGAATAATAGTTATTAGTACTATGGATATATACTGAGTCTTATATAGTTGTGTCACATTCAATATTATATTAGTTGAATACTAGTATATTAATAGAACTATGAATATATACTGAGAAAATTACTACATTGGAATTATGCAAGCATTTCTGGATCAACTCCAGGAAGACCAACGTCAGTATCAATCGAAGCCCGTGCCAGACAATCTACTATGGAATATGGATTACCCAAAACCAACATCCTTCTTGGAACCTCATAATTTTTATTTTTCACTTTCAACAATGCGGTGGCACCCTAATAATGAAGTACAACAAATTAAGCATGAATTTTCTACACAAACAAGGAGTAAAATATTCTGATTTTTAATATTTTAATTTTCATCTCTTTGGCAAATGAATCAAGTAATAAGTCGTTGGATTCTTTAGGAAAAGTGAGGGATTAAGACGAGAGAGAATTATCCACTCTATACTTTTTCTTTTCAAAAAAAAAATAATAATAATAATCTTCTTCACTTTTGACCAAACAGACCTTGCCCCAAATGAGGGTTGGGTATTATAAACTTCAAGTAGAAAATAATGAATTCCGTAATCTTTCCCAGTTATTTCAAACCAGCGTTCAATTTCCAATAGGAAAGAACCAACTTTTTCCGCACGTAATTGCCAATAATAAAAAAAATGCAACGGAGGCTGCCATGAACGATGAATCCATCTTGTATAGTAACTTGACTGCCGCAAATCCAATTAATTCCTCTTTTTTTTTTTTTTTTTTTTTTAAATTTTTTTTTAACGTACAATTACAAAATTTTGAAAGCACAACAAAAGATCCAGCTCCCTTTGAAGGTTTTGCGCAAGGCTTCTGTCCAGTGCCTCCAGTGCACTGGACCCGTTGCGATTATGACACGTGTCCATTTTTGAACACATGTCATGATCGCAGTGGATCCAGTGTTACAGGACACTGGATAGAAGCCACATCCGATGGTTTTACTTTGATTTGATTTTGAATAGATAAGAACCTATTTGGTAATGTTATTCTAGTAACGTTGTTTAAGTGTTGTGAAAATACGTGTGGGTGAAAAAATGTTATGAAAATACATGTTGTGTTGTTTAAATAATACTAACAAACAGCCCCTAAAATGTTGAGACTCTTTTTTATTTTTTTGGTCTACTGTACGTGAGATTAGGAATTAAAAAAACTGTAAATTCAAAAAAAATATATAAAAATTAAATAAAAGAAACTGGTAAGTCATGATAAAGTAAAAGAAGAAAAAAAGGTTGTAACCTAGTATTGAGGGAAATATAAAGTGAACTGAGAAGGTTTTTATTTTTATTTTTTAGATAAGTTTGTTTTGAAAACAGAGATTAGTAGAAGAGTGTCCTATTTTATAAGCATTTTATATGGAATTGAAGATATATTTAAACCTAGGGTCTAGAGGTATTTTTAAATCACATAAAAGTCCAGAAAAAAAAAAAAAAAAAATCCCCGACAAGTTGGGAGACTTAAAAAATCTTTAGATCCGGGTTTTAGTCAAGGATTCAATGGCGAGAAAGAGGAGTGAAAAAGAGAGATGGAATATTCTTATAATGGAATTTGGTTTTGTTCTCAATTACATGCATGCGCTTACCCATCCCAATTCCCATGTGAATTTTTCCCTGATGTGAAATTCACGTCTTTTATTGAGATTAAAATTCCGTGTGGACCTATGGTTGTCTTATAATCGTACCACACTACCACTACCTCCTTTTTTTTTTTTTTTTTTTTTTTTTTTTTTTTTCTTTTTCTTTTTTGAGAGAAACCACGTCCTCATATTAAACCTTTAACAAAGTGATCAAATTAATGTTGAACTACGAGTGTTCAAATTTCTTCGTAACGAGTCAAGACTTGGAAATGCAAGCTTCTCAGAAAGTCCGTTAGATACATTCAACCACATCACAATTTGAAAATATTTGCATTACGATATCGAAGAAATTTCCCATATGAATTCATGGAATTAATACAGCGGTTTTATTTCAAGCATCTTTTGTGTTCTTCCATAAGATTCACGTTGGTATACTTTGTAAGTTGTGGGTAAAATATAATTTTAAAGATGAGTTTAAATTAAAACCAAGAACAATTTACCATTTAAAATTTGTTTTGAAAATGTTGTGGATATAATATTTTTTTTTAGATAAGTATAGTGTGCACATAATATTATTATATCTATTAGATTTGTGGTTATATTGCTCCGGTGAATTGTTTTTTTCATACAATATCTTATAACTCTCCATTCTCCAACATATTATTTTAAAAAGTTAGCTATATGGGGGCATTCCGTATAATCATGCTAGATTGGTTACCTTGTTGTCTGTTATAAATTATAATGAACTGAATCATCATGCATGGTAGCAAGCAATCACTTCGTATAATTACAGTATTAGGGAGGTGTGTAATCCTTAGAGTCAAAGATAAGGAATGGAAGGGAGAAAGGGATTACACGTTAAATATAATGCCACATTAGCAGAAAACAATGTGGTTTTAAATAAATCTATTGAATGTTGGAATTATGGTTTATGGAGTCTCCATCGATCATATATAACATTAATTAAATCTTTCGTAGTATTTCCAATAATCTCGATCATATGATTTTCTTCATCTCTCTCAATCAATTCAATCTTGATCAAACACACCTTGCCCCAATCCTGGGTTAGCTATTATAAACTTCAAGTCAAAAATTAACATTTTGGTATTATTTCCCACTTATTAGAAACCACAGTTCAATTTCAATAGGAAAGAACCAACTTATTCCACATGTAATTTCCAATAATCACAAAAAATGCAAGAACGAAGGCCAGCATGAATCCAGCCAGTAAAAAAATCCAGCTCCCCTTGATGGTTCTACCTTGATCTGTGGTTGAATGTGTGTGTGTGTATAAAGCAAAATGTTATGGTAAACCTTGGGTTAACCATCCTCGTTTCTTTCTTCTTCTTTTTTTTTAAGGTTCTTTTGATTAATAATTCAGAAGCCTGTATTGACTGACTGGCAGACTGGATTTAGTTTATGCAAAGGGACCCATGCTATAGAAAAGTGACCGCTTGAATGAAAAAATCTAAAAATCACACACACGGGGTAGAGTAGAGGAAAGAGAATTTTTGAACAACTTACAAAAATATTGTATCTATTAGGTTAAACATTAAGAGCAAAATATTTTTTTGTAATAAAATCACACACATGGGGTAGAGGAAAGAGAATTTTTGAACAACTTACAAAAATATTTAGTTTGTCAAAAAACTAGTTTTGAACTTTTTATGGATTAATTATTTAAATCAAAAGTATCAAAACTAAATTGAAAAAATTATAGAATATTCCAAAAATACCATAAATTTATATTTCATCCTCTCACATAAATTGTGATCTCCAAATTCACATGAAATGTGAGACTACAAATTTATGATACTCTTGTAGTATTATATAATTAACCACCCAATTAACACCTACCTTAGTGCAATTATTTCACGCATCTTCCAACTAATTCCTTTTTGTTTTTCAACAGTAGGTTAAAAAATTGTGAAAACACAATAAAAGATCCAGCTCCCTTTGATGGTTTTACTTTGATCTGTATTTGAATAGATAGAATGATTTATCATGTATTTATATGAGAGAGAGAGAGAGCAAAATGTTATGGTAAACCTTGGTTAAAATCCTTTTTGTGTTTTTTTTTTTTTTTTTGAATAATCTATGCAAAGGGACCCATGCAATAGAAAATTAGCTGCTTTGATCTGGGAAATGATGGCACTATGATTAATCCAAAAACCTTTCAGAGAAAAATTTATTTGACAGTAACAGGATCCTGACTTGAAGTTAAAAAGACCTAACCCATAATTGGGGGTAGATGAGTTTTGTCCTTATTGCATTTGCATGGGTGGTTCCCCTTCTTTGACAAGTCGCCAGTAATAAATTGTGTACGACTTCCAGCTGAAAGTTGCAACTGAAGTTTTTGCTATATCAGAGTACCAATTAATCTACTCGGTCACTAATCAGATTTTTAACTCTCAAGCGAATTTTAATTTTCAATTATCCAATTATGTATAAAAATAAATATACATAAAAACTTGACAATGACCTATGGCTTTGAAATGTGTGGACACGGACACTAGTATGGGTACGGGTACAATACAGCGACACGAGTAATTTTTGAAAAATTATAACATGATACGGAAAATAAGCCACCATTACAACACGGATATAACACAAATATGACATAGGTACAACACCCCAAATAAAGTGTCTGTGCATTCAAGCCAATGGCTATGATTCCATACTAAAAAAATTCCTAACATTAATGACCAAGTTTAACTAGGCTTAATCTCCAATAACTATAAAATTGCTAAAATGGAGGCTAACATGAATCCAACCCATGCATAGAGGAATATGGAACTTAAAAGGCTTCTTTCAGTGGAAATTGTTTTTGTTTTAGATTATATGCAGACACTTACCCATACCATGTGAGTTCGTCCCTGACGTGAAATTTACATGCCTTTCCCATATTCCAATATTAGTATTTGGTTGGGTCGCAATTATAAGATTAAAGCACCGTGTGGACATATGGTAAAAGTAACAAAGTCAAGACTAGGAAATGCAAGCTTCTCAGAAAGTCCGTTAGATACATTAATTCAATCACATCACAATGTGGAAATATAGTTGTACTATGATAATGAAGATATTTCCGGGAAGAATACATGGAATCCAGCGGTTTGATTTCGAGTATCTTTTCTGCACTTCAATATGATTCACGTTGGTATTCTTTGGAAGTCAAAAAAAAATTAAGATACCCACTATATATTCACTCTCTGGCCGTGTCTTACTTAACTAAAGTGTGTTGAGCCGTGGATATAAAAATCGACCGCTTGCCATTACACTCGTCAATCATACACTTCAACAATATCATGGCTTCCAAAGTTTCCATTTCCGTTGTGGTAGTATCATGGGTCCTTTGTGTCTTCATGCATTCCACAAATATGTTTATTGCAGCTGCCTCGGTGGCAGCATCTGAATCATCACTAGAGGCGAAGGCTCTGCGGGACAGTGGGTGGTGGACTCATCAGTCCAACGAAACGTCCTTTAATCATTGCGAGTGGAAGGAAATTACATGCAATGATGACGGAAGCGTCGCAGTGATTAACATGGGTGGGATCTATCTGGGAGATAATATTATTAGGAAATTCAACTTCTCTTCCTTCCCAAATTTAGTCCGTCTTAATCTTCGGAATACTGGACTTCGAGGGAGCATCCCTCGACAGATAGGTACTCTTTCAAAACTCACCTTCCTATCTCTTTCCAGTAATAATCTTACAGGTCACTTCCCTCTTTTTCTCACGAACCTCACTCAATTAGCATCTTTGTTCATTTATCAAAATCTAATCAATGGGCCCATTCCCGAAGAATTGGGAAATTTAAAAAATCTTCAAGTATTAGATCTGAGTTATAACAAACTCACAGGATCAATTCCTTCAGCTCTGGGCCATTTAACCAATCTCATGGGTTTGTATTTGTCTTCTAATAATATCACTGGTTCCATTCCCGAAGAATTGGGAGATTTAAAAAATCTTCAGGCATTAGATCTGGGTTATAACAAACTCACAGGATCAATTCCTTCAGCTCTGGGCCTTTTAACCAATCTCACGGCTTTGGATTTGGATTCTAATATGATCACTGGTTCCATCCCCGACAAGTTGGGAGATTTAAAAAATCTTCAATATTTATATCTGGGTTTTAACAAACTCACAGGATCAATTCCTTCAACTCTGGGCCTTTTCACCAATCTCCATAGTATGACAGATTTGAATCTTAGTTCAAACCAATTCAACGGCTCCATTCCCCCAGAAATAGGCAGCATGAAGAGTCTTACATACTTGGACCTCAGCAATAACAACATCGTTGGTGAAATCCCTTCCACTATACGTCATTTAACTAATTTGTCCTTTCTGTCCCTTAGTTGGAATCATATCAGTGGTTCTATCCCCATAGAATTAGCTAACTGCTCTTCACTAGCCAACTTGTCTTTAAGTCACAATTACTTAAATAGAAGCATTCCCTCTCAATTCAGTGACCTTAGTTCTTTACGTTTTATTGACCTCAGCTACAATAATCTCACAGGCAACATTCCCCTTTATCTTGTTAACTTGGAATTTAACCTGTCATACAATTCTTTGGAGGGTCAAATCTCAAAATTTTTCCAAAATCATAGTTTCGATGCATTTATCGGCAATAAGGATTTATGTGGTGACTTCAAAGGTTTCTCTCCTTGCCTTTCATCTTCCCAAATCATGAGCAAAATAAAAATGTCACTTCCCCTCACAATTTTCATTGTGCTTTTACTTCTTTGGTGTTTTTTCTACTCTCGATGTTGGGTTATAGGGAAAACACAATCCAATCCAAGCAGAACAAAAAATGGGGACTTATTCTCAATATGGAATTTTGATGGAAAAATTGCATATGAAGATATCATTGAAGCAACAAAAGACTTTGACATTAGATATTGCATTGGAACAGGTGGTTATGGTAGTGTTTACAAAGCACAATTGCCTAGCGGTAAAGTTGTTGCCTTGAAAAAACTTCATCGCTTAGAGGCTGAGGACCCAAGTTTTGACAAGAGTTTCAAGAACGAGGTACAAATGCTAACGGAAATTCGGCATCGAAACATTGTGAAACTTCATGGCTATTGCTTGCATAAACGATGCATGTTTTTGGTTTATCAATACATGGAAAGGGGAAGCTTATTTTGTATCCTAAGTGACGATGTTGAAGCATTGGAATTAGATTGGCCTAAGAGGATGAACATTATCAAAAGCATAGCACATGCCTTATCTTACATGCACCATGAATGCATCCCAGTAATTATTCATCGTGATATATCAAGCAACAATATTTTATTGAACTCTGAGCTAGAGGCTTTTGTCTCCGACTTTGGCACGGCTAGACTTCTTGATCCTGATTCCTCCAACCAAACTTTAGTTGTTGGGACCTATGGTTATATTGCCCCTGGTGAGTTTTTGTGTAATTATTATAACTATATCCTATCCCTTTAACACCTATTATTTTAAAAGGTTAGCCATGTGGCAATTTTTATAACTATATCCTGATTCCTCCAACCAAGCGTTTACCTTATTGTTTCTTATATGAATTGAATCATGCAGGGTGCAAGCAATCATTTTCACTATGGAATTTTTATCCAATAACTACTTTTGACCAACCTTTTCAAGTAGAAAATTTTTTAAAAAAATATATTGGATAAATATATTACATTTTTAAATAGCTTCCATTTATTTTCCTATGCAGAATTGGCGTATACCATGGTGGTGACTGAAAAATGTGATGTTTACAGCTTTGGAATGGTGGCACTAGAAATATTAATGGGAAAACACCCAGGAGAACTCTTGACTTCATTATCAACGTTATCTTCTCAAAATTTGATGTTAAATGAAATATTAGATCAACGTTTGCCACCACCAAATCGTTCAATTGCACAAGATATTTTCTTTGCTGCTTCTGTAGCCTTTGCATGCTTACGCACCAAACCAAAGTCCCGACCTACGATGAAATGGGTGTCCCAAGAATGTCTTTCAGGTAAGAAACCATTAGCCATCCCCTTGCATGCAATTTCGCTATGGCAGTTAAGGAATCAAGAAACTTATATGATGGGAGAGAGTGAAACTCAATCACGTAGTGCATGTTGTTAGGTTGTGTACCATATGGTTTGATGAACTTATGAGAAAAGAAATTGTTGTGTATGAATGATTTCCTTTTTCTTTTTCTTTTTTTTTTCTTTTTGGGTAAGAAAAGAAAATTCCATTAGAATGATGTAATTTTGTAAGGTTTATCTATTTTCTTTATGATTTGTGGCTCGTATTTTGCATCATGAAATATAGGTGTCTAATCAATGAAGGAACTATTAGGGCGGACCATGGACTCTCCTAGTTCCTTGAAAGTTTTAATTATAATATTTTCTTTTATATATATATATATATATATATATAAAGCAAATATTAAAATCATAATATTTTCTTTCATATTAATATCAGATGGGACCCATACATGATTTTGTCGTGCTACTAGTTTTACGGTTACAAACAATAACAGAGCTTTTCATTGTCAAGGGCGAACCCATATTTGGCTAGTTTGCGGAAAAATGATATGGTGTAATAGGACCACCCCTATTTGAGAGAACCATTTGTCTTGCCAGGTTCATTAAAAGTTTAATCCTTCATTAGTTCTATTCAAGAGTAGTTTTTTTATGGAGTCTCACAAAAACTTCATATATAGATAACTGTAGGGTCACATTCCGAAACGAACCATAATAGCTATTGGGTCAGGACGTGAATGGGCCCATACAATATCATTTGTAGAGAGTGGGATCGAAAGGCTAAGTCGTGTTTGCCCGACGGTGGTTTTTGTTAAGATATTCATGCATGGTTCAGGGGTATTCACCTCTGAAGCCCCTTTTTCCCCAGTAGGGCTGGAGAGAGAGAGCCAGAGAAAGAACCAGAGACCCCCTCTTTAGGTTACATATTTTTTTATTTATACTAGCATGCGTTCAATTTCCTTCGTCCACGTGTAGGGTCGACCTTTTCAAGACTGATGCTTGTCCCATCAGTCCCAGACCTAAGTCGTTGAGAGTAGTTGATAAAGTTAATGGATAAGGCTCTGTTAGGCGCAGAGATATGCATGGGGAAGATGGCAAAGGAAGCCTTTCTTAGATATTTTAGATTTCCCTTCAAGCATGTCCCTTTACCTTTTTGCCCTTGTTATTGGGTCAGCCGAGGACTGCACTATCCTCGGCTGCTTCTCCGGGCCAATTGGGCCACACTATTCTTGAGCTCGGGCCATGACCTTTTTTCGACTTAGGCCTTTGGACCCTCCATCAGCAAGTGGGCCTGGCCCGTCAATTATTGGACCCCACAATAGCCCCTCAAAACCCTGCTGTCCGACCTCTTGGTTGGAGAGGGGGGTTTTGGTAACTCCGAGCCTTTATTACGGCTCATTTAATTCGACCCTTCCCTGGCGTTGGCAATTATCCGAATGCCCAGGAAACGCTCCTATCTACGAGATATCCTTTTTGATTTAGCCTTTATACGTTCTGTCCGTTTGGCTACCCGAAGTAGGTCTTTAATGTTTTCCCTTCACGAGACCTCTCAAATTCAATGGCTACTGATAACGTGGGGGAGCGGAACAGGCGCATTTTTGTTGGCAGATTTCCTTAAAGATCAGAACACATTTAATGCCATCCTCTTCGTCCCTTATATAAAGAGGGTGGACATGAGTTGTTTCTTTCATATGTGAATCACTTAATCCCCCAGAAAACTGAAATCCTTAGATTCCCCCCAGAATTCACTTTTACCCTCTGATTATACGTCGACTCATAATACGTTCGCCACAGTCCTAGGTGATGAAGAAACTTTCTCCCTCCCAAAAACACCTTGTTCTGACCAAGCTCGAGATGGCTCGGTCGGGGCAAGGATGGCAGAGACTCAAGATTTATCCCGCCTACCTTTCAGCCAAAATCCGAAGCAGGAACTCGTCACGTCGCACCTTCGACGTGATTGAGCCGAGGACACACAGCATCATCACCACCCGCTCTCTCATGAGCATATCTAATGTGGTACCGGTGTGCTAGGAGTCAGGACTGGGGCAGGGACTGAATGCCCCTGCTTCTTCCTCTCTTCGTTCACTGGCGCCACCCTTTACTTTTCTTTCTTCTTCTTTCCCCCACCAGATCCATCCTGGTGCTCTTCCTTCTCCCTCTTTTGCTCCTTTTACTTTCTTTTCATTGCTTCCCTCTTCTTCTCCTCCTTCTTTTACTCACGTCCTCCATCTTCCTCATTCATCTCCTCCATCTTCTGCTCATGTCCTCCATCTTCTTCTTCCTTTGCGCTCCTTGATGACAAGAGCTCGCTGAAGTGCTTCCATGTGTTCCAATTCTTCTTCCTTCTCCTTCATTCATTTTTTTTTTTTTAAAGTAGGTTCTTCTCCTGATATGAGCAGTACTGAGGCAGAGATTGGAGAGACTTTGAAGGCGAGTTTAGAAGACACCTGATTGTTTATTTATCTGTATTGCGGATGCTATTGCTGCTTTGGCAGTTCATCTTTTGTATAGGCTTGTTTAAGCCCTTCTTTGTACGTTGTAAAAATTTTTCATATTAATAAGAGTTGCTGTTACCTTATTTTGCATGTTATGTTTTCATGTTTTTACGAGTTTACAAACGCCGCTCGGCACCATAATATAGCATTTGAATCAATGATAACTAAAGCTAAAGTGTTTGCTAATAAAAAGGTGTTACCATAGCTTTAATAAAATTATTTAACATAGCAAAGCCGACCAGTGAGGAACGAAACTCACCTTAAAATTAGCCAAGATGAGGACTAAGTGCTCGATACGGTGTAGGAAGTAACTATTCGAGGACATGTCACTCGCCGAATGGACAGCTTCCTTAAGTTAATAAAAGTTGGGTCGTTTCGCCATCTTCTTAACACACTGGCTTTAACCTTTTACAGTATTTGAGCCGAGAACCTTCCCCATTCGAGTAGTCGGTTTTCCAAAAGGCCTGAGTCTGAGGACTTCGTAACGCCTGGACTCTGTCTAAAACTTAGATTTTTTCTCAGTACTTGGTTTCCCCATAGGCTTGAGTCCGAGGACCATGCAAGCCCTAGGTTCTGTCCTAAACTCAGGTTTTCTCAGTACTTGGTTTCCTCATAGGCTTGAGTCCGAGGACCATACAAGCCCTAGGTTCTGTCCAAAACTTTTTGAATTTAGTTTCTCCCTTTCCTCAAGTAATTCACGAGGTGCCGAGCAGGAAGTTGTCCTCGGCAACAGTTATTCCTCGGTGTGGGCCATTGCCCCTAGGCCCCCATGCAGAACAGGCTTGGGCCGCGAATCCGCTTGGCCCACAGCTTAAAGGGTATTTAAGTAGTTTTTGGTTACGTAGTACTTTTTGGCGTCCCAATGTTCGAGGTGCACCTTCCAGAGACTCCTTCAATCCCCTGGTTGCAAGTGGCGTTGGAGATTGAGCCTAAGCCATCTTGTCTGTAGTGTTCCTTGGGACGATGCGTGAATTAAATGCCACCACCTCATCTCTTTAAATAAATAGGAGAGAAAGTTACTTCATCCTCGCACCAATTCTTTAGTTTTCTACCAAATCACAGCTCCTATACTCAGAGCTGTCCTCTTTTAGCACAGTATGTCTGAGGCGAGGGTTGGGAAGAAGGAAATCTGTCCGCCCCGGAAGCGCCGTGCCCTTATGAGACTAAAAATGGTGAGGTATGGGCACAGGAAGCATAAGTTCAAGAGAGTACTCCATTTCAATCGGGGGGAAAGGATGTCTCTCCCTCTTTTAGTCAAAATCCGAAGCAGGTTCTGTTCATACCAGAACTTTGGTGTGTCAGAAGAAAGGTTCTCCGCCATCAGCGCCTCTGCCTTGTGGCGGGCGAATATTTAGAGAAAGCCTTTCAACTTCCAACTCCCTGCACCTTTCCTTCAGCGGTGTCAGGCTCAAGTTGGGTCTCTTTTGCTGTTTGAGTTGTGGGCAAGTGAAAGCATTGAGGAAGAACATGGTCTAGGAGCTGTAGCCAACCTCTCCTCTGATCTACTTCCTCGGCTTTACTTTATTCTCTTGTATCTTCCTTTCTTTTCAGTTATGTAGTGAGCTTTGACACAAACTGATTCTAGCTTTTCATTGTACGCTGTACTATTTCTTTGCTTTAGTAAAAAATGAAAATTTCTTTACTTGTTTTGAATGCTGTTCCTTTGATAATATTACTCTGTGAATGGGTGCGCTCCATGTGTGTGTTTCTCCTCGGCGGCATTTTAAAGCAAGAACTCTTGAAACACACTCCAGCTAATTCCAATTTACTGACACTATCGAGCATAATAATAATAACTCATAGTAAGTTAAACTTAGGAAAATAACCAAGATAACGGTTGAACGTTCTGTAATAAGCGCGAGAATACTGTCTGAGAACGGCAACTTCTAAATAATTCATCCGGGAGAGTGACCGAGCATTGCATGACTTCGATTATGTTTTTGGAAACATGTTACTCCATTCCATACTGGTCCCTTTAGTGTTGAGGATCCAAGGGCAAACTAGAGAATCCATGTAGCGCAGTTTTCCCTTTTAAGTAATTGGTTTCCCCAGAGGCTTGGGTCCGAGGACCATACGAGGCCTTGGTTCTGTCCAAAGCTTGTATTTTCTTTGTAAGTAGTTGGTTTCCCCAGAGGCTTGGATCCGAGGACCGTACAAGGCCTTGGTTCTGTCCAAAACTTGTATTTTCTTTGGAAGTAGTTGGTTTCCCCAGAGGCTTGGGTCCGAGGACCATACAAGGCCTTGGTTCTGTCCAAAACTTGTATTTTCTTTGGAAGTAGTTGGTTTCCCCAGAGGCTTGGGTCCGAGGACCATACAAGGCCTTGGTTCTGTCCAAAACTTGTATTTTCTTTGTAAGTAGTTGGTTTCCCCAGAGGCTTGGGTCCGAGGACCATACAAGGCCTTGGTTCTGTCCAAAACTTGTATTTTCTTTGCAAGTAGTTGGTTTCCCCAGAGGCTTGGGTCCGAAGACCATACAAGGCCTTGGTTCTGTCCAAAACTTGTATCTTCTTTGGAAGTAGTTGGTTTCCCCAGAGGCTTGGGTCCGAGGACCATACGAGGCCTTGGTTCTGTCCAAAACTTGTATTTTCTTTGTAAGTAGTTGGTTTCCCCAGAGGCTTGGGTCCGAGGACCATACAAGGCCTTGGTTCTGTCCAAAACTTGTATTTTCTTTGCAAGTAGTTGGTTTCTCCAGAGGCTTGGGTCCGAAGACCATACAAGGCCTTGGTTCTGTCCAAAACTTGTATCTTCTTTGCAAGTAGTTGGTTTCCCCAGAGGCTTGGGTCCGAGGACCATACAAGGCCTTGGTTCTGTCCAAAACTTGTATTTTCTTTGTAAGTAGTTGGTTTCCCCAGAGGCTTGGGTCCGAGGACCATACAAGGCCTTGGTTCTGTCCAAAACTTGTATTTTCTTTATAAGTAGTTGGTTTCCCCAGAGGCTTGGGTCCGAAGACCATACAAGGCCTTGGTTCTGTCAAAAACTTGTATCTTCTTTGGAAGTAGTTGGTTTCCCCAGAGGCTTAGGTCCGAGGACCATACAAGGCCTTGGTTCTGTCCAAAACTTGTATCTTCTTTGGAAGTAGTTGGTTTCCCCAGAGGCTTGGGTCCGAGGACCATACAAGGCCTTGGTTCTGTCCAAAACTTGTATTTTCTTTGTAAGTAGTTGGTTTCCCCAGAGGCTTGGGTCCGAGGACCATACAAGGCCTTGGTTCTGTCCAAAACTTGTATTTTCTTTGTAAGTAGTTGGTTTCCCCAGAGGCTTGGGTCCGAAGACCATACAAGGCCTTGGTTCTGTCCAAAACTTGTATTTTCTTTATAAGTAGTTGGTTTCCCCAGAGGCTTGGGTCCGAAGACCATACAAGGCCTTGGTTGTGTCCAAAACTTGTATCTTCTTTGGAAGTAGTTGGTTTCCCCAGAGGCTTGGGTCCGAGGACCATACAAGGCCTTGGTTCTGTCCAAAACTAGTATCTTCTTTGGAAGTAGTTGGTTTCCCCAGAGGCTTGGGTCCGAAGACCATACAAGGCCTTGGTTCTGTCCAAAACTTGTATTTTCTTTGTAAGTAGTTGGTTTCCCCAGAGGCTTGGGTCCGAGGACCATACAAGGCATTAGTTCTGTCCAAAACTTGTATTTTCTTTGTAAGTAGTTGGTTTCCCCAGAGGCTTGGGTCCGAAGACCATACAAGGCCTTGGTTCTGTCCAAAACTTGTATCTTCTTTGGAAGTAGTTGGTTTCCCCAGAGGCTTGGGTCCGAAGACCATACAAGGCCTTGGTTCTGTCCAAAACTTGTATCTTCTTTGGAAGTAGTTGGTTTCCCCAGAGGCTTGGGTCCGAGGACCATACAAGGCCTTGGTTCTGTCCAAAACTTGTATTTTCTTTGTAAGTAGTTGGTTTCCCCAGAGGCTTGGGTCCGAGGACCATACAAGGCCTTGGTTCTGTCCAAAACTTGTATTTTCTTTGCAAGTAGTTGGTTTCCCCAGAGGCTTGGGTCCGAAGACCATACAAGGCCTTGGTTCTGTCCAAAACTTGTATCTTCTTTGGAAGTAGTTGGTTTCCCCAGAGGCTTGGGTCCGAGGACCATACGAGGCCTTGGTTCTGTCCAAAACATGTATCTTCTTTGGAAGTAGTTGGTTTCCCCAGAGGCTTGGGTCCGAGGACCATACGAGGCCTTGGTTCTGTCCAAAACTTGTATCTTCTTTGGAAGTAGTTGGTTTCCCCAGAGGCTTGGGTCCGAGGACCATACAAGGCCTTGGTTCTGTCCAAAACTTGTATTTTCTTTGTAAGTAGTTGGTTTCCCCAGAGGCTTGGGTCCGAGGACCATACAAGGCCTTGGTTCTGTCCAAAACTTGTATTTTCTTTGTAAGTAGTTGGTTTCCCCAGAGGCTTGGGTCCGAAGACCATACAAGGCCTTGGTTCTGTCCAAAACTTGTATTTTCTTTATAAGTAGTTGGTTTCCCCAGAGGCTTGGGTCCGAAGACCATACAAGGCCTTGGTTTTGTCCAAAACTTGTATCTTCTTTGGAAGTAGTTGGTTTCCCCAGAGGCTTGGGTCCGAGGACCATACAAGGCCTTGGTTCTGTCCAAAACTTGTATCTTCTTTGGAAGTAGTTGGTTTCCCCAGAGGCTTGGGTCCGAGGACCATACAAGGCCTTGGTTCTGTCCAAAACTTGTATTTTCTTTGTAAGTAGTTGGTTTCCCCAGAGGCTTGGGTCCGAGGACCATACAAGGCATTAGTTCTGTCCAAAACTTGTATTTTCTTTGTAAGTAATTGGTTTCCCCAGAGGCTTGGGTCCGAAGACCATACAAGGCCTTGGTTCTGTCCAAAACTTGTATCTTCTTTGGAAGTAGTTGGTTTCCCCAGAGGCTTGGTTCCGAAGACCATACAAGGCCTTGGTTCTGTCCAAAACTTGTATCTTCTTTGGAAGTAGTTGGTTTCCCCAGAGGCTTGGGTCCGAGGACCATACAAGGCCTTGGTTCTGTCCAAAACTTGTATCTTCTTTGGAAGTAGTTGGTTTCCCCAGAGGCTTGGGTCCGAGGACCATACAAGGCCTTGGTTCTGTCCAAAACTTGTATTTTCTTTGTAAGTAGTTGGTTTCCCCAGAGGCTTGGGTCCGAGGACCATACAAGGCCTTGGTTCTGTCCAAAACTTATATTTTCTTGTTCATTTATCCACTTCTTAAAGGTTAGCTCCTCGAATAAAGCGGAGGAAGCTATCTTGGTGTTTGGAGCCCCTAGACTTGCCATGCCACTGGCATTATGAGGCGTAGCCCCTGGTGGGAACTTGTGTCGGAACAACGACAAGGTGTCGCCGGTCATAAAGGCGTTCTCGTAGACCCCTGTTCAACAGAAACTCAACTCCATCGCCGTTCGAGTTCACGCGTAAGCCTCCCCACAGACGGCGCCAATTGTAGGGTCACGTTCCGAAACGAAACATAATAGCTGTTAGGTCAGGACGTGAATGGGCCCATACAATATCATTTGTAGAGAGTGAGATCGAAAGGCTAAGTCGTGTTTGCCCGGCGGTGGTTTTTGTTAAGATATTCATGCATGGTTCAGGGGTATTCACCTCTGAAGCCCCTTTTTCCCCAGTAGGGCTGGAGAGAGAGAGCCAGAGAAAGAACCAGAGACCCCCTCTTTAGGTTACATATTTTTTCTTTTATACTAGCATGCGTTCAATTTCCTTCGTCCACGTGTAGGGTCGACCTTTTCAAGACTGATGCTTGTCCCATCAGTCCCAGACCTAAGTCGTTGAGAGTAGTTGATAAAGTTAATGGATAAGGCTCTGTTAGGCGCAGAGATATGCATGGGGAAGATGGCAAAGGAAGCCTTTCTTAGATATTTTAGATTTCCCTTCAAGCATGTCCCTTTACCTTTTTGCCCTTGTTATTGGGTCAGCCGAGGACTGCACTGTCCTCGGCTGCTTCTCCGGGCCAATTGGGCCACACTATTCTTGAGCTCGGGCCATGACCTTTTTTCGGCTTAGGCCTTTGGACCCTCCATCAGCAAGTGGGCCTGGCCCGTCAATTATTGGACCCCACAATAACTTTTCTCAATTGTAATTCTTTAGGCTATTTTGTGTTTTCTTATAATCTCTTTTTAATAAAATTATTTTTACCTATAAAAAAAAAATAGTATATTTGACTATGTTAGTTTCCTTTTTGGAGTTAAAAAAAAGCAAGAAATGTCTCAAATTAAACAACAGATATGTTTAGGAACTAGAAAATTGAATGACATTTTTTGATGCAGTGGTCCGTTAAAATATTGACTAAAAGTACATTTTGATTTTTTAGTACCAAAATGTTCAATATGAATTTGTTTCCGCATGAATGAATTGCTTCAAGTATACTTGAGTTGTAAAAATGCCAACCACTGAAAAATACTCATTTACTAAAACAGAACCGTGGATACGGTGACCCTTAAATACCACATCAGCTCAAAATGATGTTATTTTAAATAAATTAATTGAATCCTGGAATTGTGGTTTATGGAGTCACCATATTTAATAATCAATTCAATCTTTTTCAACTGAGCCACTCAAATTCTCTCAGTCACTAAGAAAATAGGGCCCCCTGCTTCACTTAGGTTGTAGAAGTTTTGTCCCTTCTTCGAAGAGTTTGTCTTTGTTTTTTGTCCTCAAGTAGTATTAAGTATACTCATTGAGCTAGTGGTAATCTTATTGTTGGGGTTCTTGGGAAACAGTTCTTGATCTACTCTCCTTCTGGTTTTACACGTGTATCTTCCTTATCTGAAAATGGAGCAATTGACTATGAGTTGGCGTAACCTATCTCTATCAGAAAAGGAATAGACTATTTTCATCCTTACTAAAGATCATAGAAAGGGTGAGTTTGTTATTGCTACGAAATTCCTAACCTCTCGTTTTCTTCAAATGGAGGCCGTGGCAAGAACTTTCAAACAATTGTGGCGGTCAAATAATGGTTTCAGAGTTTGCAATCAGGGAATCCAAGTTTATAATCAAGGGTTACAAGCTCTATAATTTGGACTCCAAGTCTGTTTTTCTTTCCAGAAATGGTTTTCATGAGAGTATTTTTTCCTTTCCACTCCACGGACTTTCACCTTCAGTCCCATTATTCCATACCCACTGGTTCCCTTTTTCCGTCACCGCCTCCACTTAAATACCACATTAGCTCAAAATGATGTTATTTTAAATAAATCAATCGAATCCTGGAATTGTGGTTTATGGAGTCACCATATTTAACTTCAATTAAATATTCCATAGTATTTCCACCAATCTTCGTCATATGATTTTTGACATTCTCCACAAAATTTTTTCTAAGATCAAAAAGCATTAAGTCCTAAGTTTAAACCTAACAAAATGACTTGCTGACATTAGAACAAGTATATTGTAATTGAAAATAAAAAATTAAAAGAGATATTTTACATTTGTTAGTCTTGAGCAGTGACACTAACAAATAAAGAGTATTAATGCATTCTTTGACACGGTTCAGGCTTTGCTATACTAGTCGTGCCACTATGACAATGATAGGTCCTTCAACCATGCAATACTTGCTTTATGGTTAAGACTAACGACACAACTTTTCATAGTCAAGAGCTAATAAACCAAACTGGGGACCAGATGATTTAGCCCCTCAATGAATTTGCATGGATGGTTCCGCTTACAAGTCGTGCATAACCAACTTTTCTTGAGAGATACAAGATAGGACAATGGAATTACAAACTAGAAAGTATAAACCAAAATATTTTTTGTACAGAACATAAGACCAGTAACTAATGCACCCTGCCTATCACTTTCACTAGGTTCCTTTTTAAGTTCTCTGGCAAAATCAGCCCAGCAATTAACCACCTGCAGATTAATTCATTAGCCATACCTAATCATGGCACCCTTCCTATTGATCTCTAAACCGATAGTAGTATGTGTTATTTTCGTTCTAACCAACTTGGCCTATTTGTTGCTTGATTCAAACCAAATTAATGGTTCCATTCTGCCAGAAATAGGCAACATGAAGAATTTGAGTTTCTTGTCCCTCTTTGATAACAAGCTCACTGTTCCAATCCAAATTGGTCTCTTTGTATCTGGATTCAAACCAAATTAATGGTTCCATTCTGCCAGAAATAGGCGCAACATTGAAAAATTTGAGTTACCTATACCTCACCAATAACAAGCTTAGTGGTACAATCCCTTTGTCTCAAGTCATTTAAACAATTTGGTTGCATTGTCTCTTGATTCAAACCAAATCAATGGTACCATTCCTCCAAAAATGGGTCATTTAACTAACATGGAAACTTTGAACCTTAGTTGGAATCAAATCAGTGGTTCCATCCCAGTAGAAATAGCTAATTGCTCTTCGTTGGGCATGTTGTCTTTAAGCCACAACTACTTAATTGGAACCATTCCCTCTCAAATTAGAGACCTTTATTTGCTACATTTGATTGACCTCAGCTACAATAATCTCACAGGCAACATTCCCCCTTATCTTGTTAACATAAATTTGAACTTGTCATAAAATTCCTTGAAAGGTTGCATAATTTCCAAAATTATAGTTTCGACACATTCATTGGCTACAAGGATTTATGTGGTAACATCAAAGGTGCCCCACCTTGCCTTCCATCTTCCCAAACCATGTGCCAAATAAAAATTTTGGTTCCCCTTACTATTTTCATTGTGATTTTACTTCTTGGATATTTTTTCCACTCTGGAAATCGAGTTTTGAAAACATAATCTGAATCAAGGGTAACAAAAAATGGGAACTTGTTCTCGATATGGACTTATGATAGGAAAATTGCATATGAAGACATCATGAGAGTCACAAAGAACTTTGACATTAGATATTGTATTGGAGCAAAAGGTTATGATAGTGCTTAAAAAGCACAATTACCTAGTGGCAAAGTGGTTGCATGAAAAAGCTTCGTCGCCTAGAGGCCGAGGACCCAACTTTTGACAAAAGTTTCAAGAACAAGGTCAAAATGTTAACAAAAATCCAACATTGAAACATTGTGAAACTTCATGGCTATTGTTTGCATAAACAATGCATGTTTTTGGTCTATGAGTACATGGAAAGGGGAAGCCTATTTTATGTCTTATGAAACGATACAAAGGCTATGGAATTGGATTGGACAAAAAGAGTGAACATCATCAAAGGCATAGCACATGACATATCATACATGCATCATGAATGCATCCCAGTAATTGTTCATTGAGATATAACCAACAATAATATTCTATTGAACATTAAGTTGGAGGCTTTTGTCTCTGATTTTAGAACAGCTAGACTTCTTGATCCTAATACCCTAGTTGTTGGGACCTAGGGTTATATTTGTAGTGACCCAAAAAGGGGGGTCTTGCATTCCATGGAATCCCACATCGCCTAAGGAAGCACATGAGAATGTGTTTATAAAGAATGATCTCCCTTTAATGTGTAGAGGCCTTTTCCCCAGCGCAACCTGGGGAAGAACAAAACCATGAGGGGTATGGGCCCCAAAGTGGACAATATCTACACAGTTAGGGCGGGGTCGTTACAATTATGGTATCAGAGCCATGCCCTAACCGGAAGTGTGGGTCCCACACGCGAGGACGCGTGTGCTCGTAAGGGGGGTGGATTGTAGTGACCCAAAAAGGGGGGTCTTGCATTCCATGGAATCCCACATCGCCTAGGGAAGCACATGAGAATGTGTTTATAAAGAATGATCTCCCTTTAATGTGTAGAGGCCTTTTCCCCAGCGCAACCTGGGGAAGAACAAAACCATGAGGGGTATGGGCCCCAAAGTGGACAATATCTACACAGTTAGGGCGGGGTCGTTACAATATTGCACCAAGTGAATTATTGTTTTCGTACTATACATATATGTTTTCCCCTTTTTGCCTATTATGTTTAAAAGGTTAGTCATGTGGGGCCTTCCAAATGATCACGCTAGTTTACCTTATTGTTTGTTACCTGAATTGAATCATGCAGGGTATCAAGTAATCACTTTCTATGGAATTTTTATGTAATGAAAACATTTGACCAATCTCTTCAACAAGACAATATATAAAAATAAAAATTCAAAAAGAAAATAAAGGAGAAAGATATTACATTTGTTTTAATAGATTTCGTTGTTTTTCTTTTCTTTTCTTTTCTTTTCTTTTTTCTATATAAAACTAGCGTATACCATGTTGGTGACTGAAAATGTGACGTCTATAGCTTTGGAGTAGTAGCACAAGAAATAATAATGGGAAGACATCCAAGAGATCTCTTGACTTTATTATCATCACCATCTTCTCAAAATTTTATGTTGAATGAAATATTAGACCAACGCTTGCCACCTCCGAATCAACTAGTTGAACAGGATATTTTTATTGTTGTAACTATAGCATTGGCATGCTTAGGCACCACACCAAAGTCGCAGCCTACAATGAAATGTGTGTCCCAAGAATTTCTTTCTCATAAGAAACCAATACCCAACCCATTACATGCAGTTTCACAGTGGCAGTTGAAGAACCAGAAAACCTATATTTATATGATTGGAGAGTGAAACTCCATCATGAAGCACTTGCATTAGGTTGAGTATCATATTGTTTAATGAATTTATGTGAATAAAAATGTGTACGACCATACTATGATATATGAATCATGTAATTTCTGTCAGGTTTATTTACTTTTATTTATGATTTGTAGCCTGTATTTTGCATCATAAAATATAAATCCTTACCACTTTTCTAATACCACACAACTATCATCCTAATAGGCATTGTGGAGATTGCAAAGGCTTATCCATATGCATTACCGCAAGAAAGACTGGTACTGTGTTTTCCTCGTTATAGAATCCATATTAGTAAAGGCAAATTTAATAAGCAAATAATTAATAAGATAGAAATGAATACAAAAGACCTTGACTCTTCTAAAGTCTTCTTGGGCCAAGATCAAAAGCCTGAAATCCTAAGTTTAAACCTAACAAAATGACTTCCTGACATTAGAACAAGTATATTGTAATTGAAAATAAAAAATCAAAAGAGATATTTTACATTTGTTAGTCTTGAGCAGTGACACTAACAAATAAAGAGTATTAATGCATTCTTTGACACGGTTCAGTCTTTGCTATGCTAGTCGTGTCACTATGGCAAACAATGATAGGTCCAATCATGTAATACTTGATTTATGGTTAAGATTAATGACACAATTTTTCATAGTCAAGAGCTAATAACCCAAACTAGTAAGGCTATAAATGAACCAAGCCGATCATGAACTATTCAGGCTCGGCTCGATAAAAAGCTTGTTCAGGTTTGTTTGTTTATAAATAAGTCAAGCTTAAGCCTTAGTTTTAGGCTCGTTTAATAAACAAGCCAAGCTCAAGCAAAAAAATTTGTTCACGAATAAGCTCATTAGCTCTTAGGCTTGATACACAACAATTCAAGTATAGACTCATTTATAAGTTTATATGTGTTAACTAAATATACTCATTACATATATCTTAATAATGACATGGCCAATATGAGACCACTACTTATATTACCTTAATTTTTTCCTTCCCTTTAAACTGATCAAGAACCACTTTAGACTATAGTTACATTTAAAAATAAATAAATAATTAAGTAGGTCACATGTGATCCTTCCCTATCAATCATCTAAAGTTATGGAACATGTTAGTATTTTCTCATTCATAATAGCTACAAACATGTATTTTTCTAATCCTTCACCATCTAATGTGAATGTAAAAATTGTATTTTAAAAAATTGCTAAAGCTATAGACAATGAATGATGAATGAATGAATTTAATTATGTAAATTATTAATTTGAATAGTAGCTAATCATAAGTAAAACTAGATGCATGATAAAATAAGTATACTATTTTATTTTTCTTTTTTCTTAATTTTAGAGATTTAAGCATTTAATAATGTAATTTTTTTAGATCTCAAACTCAAAAACTTGACCTGAGCTCAAGTTTGAGCATGATATCAAACTTGAGTTTGACTGACTAATTAGTCAAGCCAAGCCAAGTCAAGCTCAAACTTTTTGGCTTTCCCACAAACTCAAGCTCAAACACTTTTTTTTAAGCTTGTCACAAGCTCAAGCCAAGCTCGAGCTTTTGATTTTTCCTGACCAACCAAGCTTGAACATGCATTACTCGATAAAACTCGGCTCGTTTACAGCCCTTTTGAAGCTGGGGACTCAATGATTTAGCCCCTCAATGAATTTGCATGGATGGTTCCGCTTACAAGTCGTGCATAACCAAATTTTCTTGACAGATAAAAGATAGGACATGGAATTACAAAGTAGAATGTAGAAACCAAAATATTTTCTATACAGAACATAAGACCAGTAACTAATGTACCCTGCCTATCACTTTCCCTAGATTCCTTTTTAAGTCCTCTGGCAAAATCAGCCTAGCAATTAACCAGCTGCAGATTAATTCATTAGTTATACCTAATCATGGCACCATTCCTATTGATCTCTAAACCAATAGTAGCATGTGTTATTTTCATTCTTTCCTTTTCTTCTACTATAGATAGTGCAATATTGCTAGTGAGAGCGACTCATCATCATCGCTTGAACATGAAGCAGAGGCTCTGATGGAGAGTGGTTGGTGGCGCTGGTGGAGTTCCAATAGAAACAATACCTCAAGTCATTGTAAGTGGCCTGGTATAGCTTGTAACAAAGCTGGAAGTGTGACAGAGATTAAACCACCTCGTAACTTCATGGTGGGTGACAAATTTGTGAAACTCAACTTCTCTTCCTTCCCAAACCTTGTTCGGCTTGATCTTTGTGGGAACGGACTCCAAGGAAGCATCACTGCTCATTTTGGTGTTCTTTCAAAGCTCATGTACTTCAACCAATCCTCAAATAATATGACAGGTGAGCTAACTACTTGGCTAGCAAATCTCACCCAATTAGTAGAGCTGGATCTTTCAAATAACCATTTTAAGGGTCCCATCCCCATGCAACTGGGGAATCTGAAGAATCTGGTTGCCATAAACTTAAGTGGTAACGTGCTCATAGGTCCAATCTCTTCATCCCTTGTTCATTTGACCAACTTGACATCTCTATGCCTCAGTTTGAACCAAATCAACAGTTCCATCCCTTCAGATGTAGGAAATTTGAAAAAGCTAGTTCACCTGGATCTTAGTTCTAATTACCTTAATGGTTCAATTCCCTCATCCCTTAATCATTTAACCAGATTGAATTATTTGTCCTTTCATTCAAATTTCATAGAAGGTTCATAGACCAGGAAATTAGGAATGTAGAACATTTGAGTCTTGATTCAAACCAATCTCCACAATATGACATATTTGTATCTTGATTCAAACCAATTCAACGGCTCCATTCCCCAAGAAATAGGCAACATGAAGAGTCTTACAGACTTGAACCTCAGCAATAACAACATCGTTGGTGAAATCCCTTCCACTATACGTCATTTAACTAATTTGTCCTTTTTGTCCCTTAGTTGGAATCAAATCAGTGGTTCTATCCCCACAGAATTAGCTAAATGCTCTTCACTGACCAACTTGTCTTTAAGCCACAACTACTTAAATGGAAGCATTCCCTCTCAATTCAGTGATCTTATTTCTTTACGTTTTATTGACCTCAGCTACAATAATCTCATAGGCAACATTCACCTTTATCTTGTTAACTTGGAATTTAACCTGTCATACAATTCTTTGAAGGGTCAAATCTCAAATATTTTCCAAAATCATAGTTACGATGCATTTATCGGCAATAAGGATTTATGTGGTGACCTCAAAGGTTTCTCTCCTTGCCTTTCATCTTCCCAAATCATGAGCAATATAAAAATGTCACTTCCCCTCACAATTTTCTTTGTGCTTTTACTTCTTTGGTGTTTTTTCTACTCTCGATGTTGGGTCATAGGGAAAACACAATCCAATCCAAGTAGAACAAAAAATGGGGACTTATTCTCAATATGGAATTTTGATGGAAAAATTGCATACGAAGATATCATTGAAGCAACAAAAGACTTTGACATTAGATATTGCATTGGAACAGGTGGTTATGGTAGTGTTTACAAAGCACAATTGCCTAGCGGTAAAGTTGTTGCCCTAAAAAAACTTCATCGCTTAGAGGCTGAGGACCCAAGTTTTGACAAGAGTTTCAAGAACGAGGTACAAATGCTAACGGAAATTCGGCATCGAAACATTGTGAAACTTCATGGCTATTGCTTGCATAAACGATGCATGTTTTTGGTTTATCAATACATGGAAAGGGGAAGCTTATTTTGTATCTTAAGCATTGATGTTGAAGCATTGGAATTAGATTGGCCTAAGAGGATGAACATTATCAAAAGCATAGCACATGCCTTATCTTACATGCATCATGAATGCATCCCAGTAATTATTCATCGTGATATATCAAGCAACAATATTTTATTGAACTCTGAGCTAGAGGCTTTTGTCTCCGACTTTGGCACAACTAGACTACTTGATCCTGATTCCTCCAACCAAACTTTAGTTGTTGGGACCTATGGTTATATTGCCCCAGGTGAGTTTTTGTGTAATTATTATAACTATATCCTAATCCTTTAACACCTATTATTTTAAAAGGTTGGCCATGTGGGAATTTTTATAATTATATCCTGATTCCTCTAACCAAATGTTTACCTTATTGTTTGTTATATGAATTGAATCATGCAGGGTGCAAGCAATCATTTTCACTATGGAATTTTTATCCAATAACTACTCTTGACCAACCTTTTCAAGTAGAAAATTAAAATATATATATTTATATAGGATAAATATATTACATTTTTAAACAGCTTCCATTTATTTTCCTATGCAGAACTGGCATATACCATGGTGGTGACTGAAAAATGTGATGTTTATAGCTTTGGAATGGTGGCACTAGAAATATTAATGGGAAAACACCCTGGAGAACTGTTGACTTCATTATCAACGTTATCTTCTCAAAATTTGATGTTAAAAGAAATATTAGATCAACGTCTGCCACCACCAAATCATTCAATTGCACAAGATATTTTCTTTGCTGCTTCTGTAGCCTTTGCATGCTTACGCACCAAACCAAAGTCTCGACCTACAATGAAATGGGTGTCCCAAGAATGTTGTTCAGGTAAGAAACCACTAGCCATCCCCTTGCATGCAATTTCACTGTGGCAGTTAAGGAATCAAGAAACTTATATGATGGGAGAGACTGAAACTCAATCATTTAGTGCTTCTTGTTAGGTTGTGTATCACATGGTTTGGTGAACTTATGAGAAAAGAAATTGTTGTGTATGAATGATTTTCTTTTTCTTTTTCTTTTTTTTAAGAAAAGAAAATTCTATTAGAATGATATAATTCTGTAAGGTTTATCTATTTTCTTTATGATTTGTGGCCTGTATTTTTCAACATGAAATATAGGTGTCTCATCAAAGAAGGAACTATTAGGGGTGGACACATGGACACTCCTAGTTCCTTTAAAGTTTTAATTATATTATTTGCTTATATATATTAAGTAAATATTAAAATCATAATATTCTTCGTTCATATTAAAATCAGATGGGACCCACACATGATTTTGTCGTGCTACTAGTTTTACGGTTACAAACAACTAGTCGCTAACCCGTGCGATGCACGGGATAGTTAAACAAAATTTATACACATTCACTTTTATTGGTACAATCATTTGAAAATAATTCTAACTAATACCCAAATGTAAGAGACACATTGACTTACTATTTAAAGTAGCCTTTTGAAGAATTTACACATATTTTGTAACTGAGCCTTAATTTCTCATCAACAATAAAAACATGGAAATTCAAAACATGGAAAGAAAATAAAAATTACAACAATTAATTCCATTATCTTTCATGCTATACTTTGTAATTGTACAGAATTAAGTCAACTCAATTTAAGTAGTTGTAATAAAATTGGCTTCTATTATTCTCTATTCTATAGAGATATGAACATATTGGATTTCTCAAACAATTAAAATAAGAAACAAAGAAAATCTGTCTATAGCTTAAGAAACACAATATACTAAAATTAAAGAGATAAAATTTTCAGAGGACAAAATATTATAGATAATTTTAGAAACAGATTATACACTTAAAAGGATTAGTAATTTATAGCACTTACCCCCCACTATTAGTATACAGACACCAAGTGCGGTCGTCGTAACCCTTTGAAAGAACCTTCCCCAATTGGACCCTATCAAAAAAAAAAAAAAAAAAAAAACACCCAATTAACAAAATTGATCCAAAAGGGTCTAAAAAGCACACAAAATCAATTCAAAAAACAAAAATATGAGACAAAGTAATTACTTTCCGCTACCAATGAAATCTTCTTTTGTATTGCTGTTCCAAACTACAACACTTATCTCTCTAAGGCCTTCAATTAACGAAAACACAAACTTCTCTTAGAATACCGGAGTATTATGACCATCTATACACACACACACACAAAACAAAATCAGCATAACTCACTATAACTCTATAGAAACCTCAAAAATATAAAGAGAAATTAAAGGGGTTGAATTTGATATTTACGTTTGGAGAGAGAGAGTTTGCAGAAACTGTGGCTTTATATTTCTTAACTTAAGAGAGAAGTAAGGTTGCTAGGGTTTTGAGGTGTTATAATATTTTTATTTTTATTTTTTATTTTTTAAATATTGTGCTGACGTGGAAAATTATGATGCCAACAGAGGCTTCGGTTTTATATATATATATAGATAACAGAGCTTTTCATTGTCAAGGGCGAACCCATGTTTGGGCTAGTTGTGGAAAAATGATATGGTGTAATAGGACCACCCCTATTTGAGATAACCATTTGTCTCGCTAGGTTCATTAAAAGTTTAATCATTCATTAGTTCTCTTTAAGAATAGTTTTTATATGGAGTCTCACAAAAAATTCATATAGGTAACTTTTCTCAATTGTAATTCTTTAGGCTATTTTGTGTTTTCTTATAATCTATTTTTAATAAAATTATTTTTACCTATCAAAAAAAAAAAAAGTATATTTGAATATGGTAGTTTCCTTTTGGAGTTTAAAAAAGCAAGAAATGTCTCAAATTAAACAACAGATATGTTTAGGAACTAGAAAATTGAATGACATTTTTTGATGCAGTGGCCCGTTAAAATATTGACTAAAAGTACATTTTGATTTTTTAGTACCAAAATGTTCAATATGAATTTGTTTCCGCATGAATGAATGCTTCAAGCATACTTGAGTTGTAAAAATGCCAACCACTGAAAAATACTCATTTACTAAAACAGAACCGTGGATAAGGTGACCCTTAAATACCACATTAGCTCAAAATGATGTTATTTTAAATAAATCAATTGAATACTAGAATTGTGGTTTATGGAGTCACCATATTTAACTTCAATTAAATATTCCATAGTATTTCCACCAATCTTCGTCATATGATTTCTGATATTCTTCACAATTAATTCAATCTTTTTCAACTGAGCCACTCAAAGTCTCTCGGTCACTAAGAAAGTAGGGTCTCTTGCTTCACTTAGGCTGTAGAAGTTTTGTCCCTTCTTCGAAGGAGGCTTTGACTTTGTTTTTTGTCCTCAAGGAGTATTAAGTATACTCATCAAGCTAGTGGTAATCTTATTGTTGGGGTTCTTGGGAAACAGTTCTTGATCTACTCTCCCTGCGGTTTTACACGTGTATTTTCCTTATCTGAAAATGGAGCAATAGACTATGAGTTGGCATAACCTATCTCTATCAGAAAAGGAACAGACTAGTTTCATCCTTCCTAAAGATCATAGAAAGGGTGAGTTTGTTATTGCTGCGAAATTCTAACCTCTTGTTTTCTTCAAATGGAGGCCGTGGCAAGAACTTTCAAAAAATTGTGGCGGTCAAATAATGGTTTCAGAGTTTGCAATCAGGGACTCTAAGTCTATAATCAAGGGTTACAAACTCTATAATTTGGACTCCAAGTCTGTTTTTCTTTCCAAAGATGTTTTTCATGAGAGTATTTTTCCTTTCCACTCCATGGACTATCACCTTCAGTCCCATTCTTCCATACCCACCGGTTCCCTTTTTCCATCACCACCTCCATTTGTTTTAGATTTTCCTGATATTGATCATGTGCCCACTTCCTCTCTTCCCTTAGATCTTCCCACATCAGATTCTACCTTAGTAGATACTGCTGCACCACTTCCAGCACCTTCAACTTCATCCAACCCTCCTACCATCCAACACTCAAGACACTCCACTAGACCTCATAAAGCACCTGCATATCTCAAGGACTTTCATTGCCAAATTGTTTCTGCCACTCACACTCTACCTACTTTTCCCATTGAGTCTGTGATTTTCTATTGTAACCTTTCCTCTCCACACAGAGCTTTTACTCTTGCTCTTTCAGTTGCATCTGAACCTAAGTCCTATCTTGAGGCTAGTAGAGATCCTAGATGGCAAGCTACTATGAATGCTGAGATTGCAACACTAGAGGCAAACCAGACCTAGTTTCTTACTCCTTTGCTAGTTGGTAAAGTGCCCATTGGATATAAATGGGTTTACAAAATAAAGCTTGAGGCTAATGGAAGTGTAGAGAGATTCAAAGCAAGATTGGTGGCAAAGGATTATACACAGCAAGAAGGTTTGGACTATTTTGAGACCTTCAGTCCAGTTGTGAAATTTGTTACTATCAGAACATTGATGGCAGTTGCTACAGCTCAGAATTGGCATTTAGCTTAGCTTGATGTGAACAATGCCTTCCTCCATGTGGATTTGGAGGAAGAGGTATACATGCTCCCTCCACCTAGGTTTGGCAACAAGAGGGAGAACAACAACTTGGTTTGCAAGCTCACAAAATCCTTGTATGATTTGAAGCAAGCTAGTAGGCAATGGTTTTCTAAATTATCTACTACTATCATCAGCCATGGCTTCATTCAATCAAGGTTTGACTACTCTATGTTTATAGGGTCCAAGGTGATGTTATTGTTGTCATTCTAGTATATGTGGATGACATTCTTGTGGCTAGCTAGAACCTCCAAAGGCATCAGCTTGTGCCAGAGTACTTCTTGGGATTAGAAGTAGCAAGAACCTCCAAAGGCATCAACTTGTGCCAGCGAAAATATGCACCAGACTTGCTTGCAAAGACTGGTCAACTTGCAGCTAAACTAGTGAAGTCACCTATGGAACAAAGTTTGAAGTTGTCAAACAATCATGGAGAGCTATTGACAGATCCTTCACTATATAGGAAATTGGTTGGAAAGCTGCTATATCTGACCTTAACTAGACCTGATATAACCTTTGTGTGCATTAGCTTAATCAATTTCTTGCACAGCCAAGGCAGCCATACCTACAAGCAGCTACAAGAGTACTTAAATACTTGAGGGCACACCTGGTCAGGGATTTTTCCTTTCTGCTGATTCTAAACTACAGCTTAAAGGGTATTGTGATTCTGATTGGGCTAACTGTCCTGATACCAGAAGATCAGTCACTGGTTTCTATGTTTTCTTAGGTGATTCACTTATATCCTGGAAGTCTAAAAAGCAGTATACAATGTCAAGATCCTCTACAGAGTTAGAGAACAAATCAATGGCTGCACTTGTGAGTGAATTTGTATGGATGGTTGCCTTACTTAAGAACCTAGGAGTTGATCATACTCAGCCTGCTCTTCTTTACTGTAATAATCAAACTACTACCCACATAGCAGCAAACCCTGTCTTCCATGAGAGGACAAAGCATATAGAATTAGACTGCCACTTTGTAAGAGAAGATACAAGACAAGCTTGTCAAAACCCTTCATGTCTCCACCAGGCACCAGCTAGCTGATTTGCTCACAAAGCTACTTGGTCATCAACAATTTAATAACCTCTTGCACAAGATGGGCATAAATAACATTTATGCTCCATCTTGAGGGGGAGTATTGTCAGACTTGAAGAATTTAAGAAGTGCAGACTTGGGAATTGAAGAAATGCAGTGTAGAAGAAAGCTACAAGTAGTTGATAGTTTGTAGTTAGCTAAACAACATGTAGTAATGATGTTAATGTTTTAGAGGTTGCACGTGACACGTGTGAAGCTGTTAATGAATTAAGATGGTTGTTAGTTAGTTAAGTCAGTTTTCTTTTTTGTTAGTTAGTTTTCTCTTCCTCTCTTATCACTCTGTTACGTATTATACAATGATTAGCATTCAATAATACACACGAGGTATTTTCAGCATTGGATTCCTTTCTTTCTTCTTTCTCAATAACTTGTATGTCAAGCCTAGCAATTAACTGTGGCACTGCAGGCTGCAAAGTTTGCAGATTAAATCATTATTCATCAGAATTCAAATACAATAATATAATTACTGAGATAATAATAAGAAAAAATAACATAAGAACAAATGAACAAAATCAAACCATGCTACCAATAAGTTGAGAGAGGTCCATATTAATGATATATAGAAAGAACAAAGTTATCAAATGTTAATTTTTTAGACAAAGTGAAACAAATCAATATCAAGCATAAACATAAACAAAAATTTTATGGACATAACTAAATCTACAATAAAGACAAACCGTAGACATTTTTTATATAGATGTTAAACCCTAACAATGTACTGATATAACATAAGAGTAATTCACTCCAAAATCCGCAATCTTAATTAATCCTCATCAAGAATGAATGCTTTATCCGCACACACAAAAGTTGATAAAAGGACACGAAGAAACCAGCATGTACTGATAATTTTTAAACCAGAGCAATGCTGATCTCATCACCAAGGGAATTGTAGACATCTCCAAGATTGTCCCTTGACTCTGCCTTTCCATCAATAAATATGCCATTGCCACTAATTTCTCTCAACTTAGCCAAGCTCAGTGGGTTTTCAGCAGATAATGGAGGAACATGTTCCTTAAAAATATCATTTCCTGTCAGCTTAGCTAACTTCTGGTTATGCATTTTTGTTTTTTGTTTTTTGTTTTTTTTTTTTTTTTTTTTTTTTTTTTTTTGCCAATTGATAACCAGTTCATCACTAAACATATTATCACTCTGACCTCCAGCAGGCTATATAAAAATAACAAAAAAAAAAAAATGACACCAAAAATACAAAAATTCAGAAACGCATTCGTTTTGGATAATTTATGTATTTCAAACCAATGGACAATAAAAAAGGAGAATTGAAGTAGCAGAACCACACAATTGGAAATACTACATCTTCCTTCAAAGATTGTGCTTGAATGTGTTATGGGATGCACATCATAATAATATGAAGAAAACCAAAAAGTGTAGAGATATAGATTGGATATAACACTTAAAATAACCTTGCATCTAGAAAAAGAAGTGTATTGGAAGAGGGTGTTAACACAATGACACTTCACAGCTAAAAATTTGATCTAACCTACCAAGCTATACCCAGCATGATGTATTAGAAGAAGATCATAGCACAATGATAGTTATTTGACTTCTCATCCAAATTATAGTACTTGGAAGATTGAAATATAAAGACAATAAAGATTCACTTCCATGCCCATGAAATACTCACATCTGAAACTTTGATAGATCTACATAAATTTCAAGGCGTAGGTTCCCCCATATCTCTGCTTTCTATCGATTTCAATTTCCAAGGTGTGTGCAGCCTAGAATGCACGGACGCGGCTGGGAGGGTGCCGCACCCGAGTCCGACGCGGCGCGACGCGGGACGCAGCGTCTGACGCGGTTGACCACGCGTCGGTGCTGCGTCTACGTTTTTTTTTTTTTTTTTTTTTCTTAGATTCGCGCCGACTCGGCTCGATTCGCGCCGAAGCGGCTCAATTCGCGCCGAATCAGCTTCAATTCGCGCCGAATCGGGCTGATTCGGCCAGAATCGGTCGGTATCGGCCATATCGGTCCATATCAGTCGGCGACCGATACGGCCGAAACAGGCCGAAATAGGCCGAAATCGGCCTTGAAACTCGCCGGAGAGGCCGAATTTCTGACCTCAGATGCGTTTCTTGCCTTATTCTTTCTTTGTTTTGTGAATCAAGTATATTAATGTGTTTTTTAAGAATATTTTAATAGTAAAAATATATAGAAAATATAAATAAAAATATTTTTAATAATTTTTTAATCGCCGAGTCCCGCCGCACCCGCACCCTACTTTTTCAAAAATTGCCGAGTCCCGCACCCGCACCCGCACCCGCACCCGCACTCGAGTCCCGAAACGCACCCGTGCTTCATAGTGTGTAGCAGACAGTGACTGAGGTACAATTTCAGGAGCTCCTTACACATGGCATCTGATATCTGCTTCATATGATTTGTGTCCAATTCACATTGCTACATGCCACTTAATTCACGCTACCTTAATTTCATCCCAAAAACTCATACTTGGAAAAAAAACACTGTTTTTCAGTGAAGAAATTGGAGAGCAAGAGCCAATAAGCACCAGAGTTGCATTAACACTGTTTCTCTCACCATTTAATCCTCATCCCTGCTAGAAAGTATCAGTATTTAGGAGTTGAGTTTTTAGTTGTCAATTTCTCAAACAAGTGGTGTGCACATTAACAAATACATCAACAAACGCCATATCAACGTTGATTCTTTTCCCTCTATAGATTTTGATCAAGATTAAGTCTTTCAAAGATGGAAAACTCATAGCATGTCTTAAATTATCTTCTGGTATATCTTAAAAATAAAATAATAATAATAATAATAATAAAAACTTATCCTTTCAAAACTGTCCAATCCCAGGGGAAAAAAAAAATCCCAAGAAACAAACAAAGGCTTAAAAAAAAAACCAAACCCACCTAGAGATAGACTTTACACAATCATATCTTAAGCAGTCTCTCAAAAGCAATTTAAAAATACCCAAAAATGACAGAAAATATGATCTCCAGACCTTAAGCAGAGTGTTTATGCCTCTGCCTCTGCAATTGGGTCATAAGATTAACAGACATGGTGGCTTTTGTAGCTCAAAAGTGTAAGCTTTATTGCTCAGCAAGATTGACACAGAAAACAAAGTGTACAATTGAAACAGATCATGTTAAAATCTATCTTAGAGATTAGAGAGGGTTTTGACTAAATAATTACAATATTAGAGAGGTGTGAAATGCTAGTCAGAGATAAGGAATGGAAGGGAGGGAGGGATTACATTACAGGATGGCATATCTGAGTGAGGGTCTGAACCGACTCTGAAGTGTTGGTTGTGAAAAAAGAAATACTTGGTTAAGTTAGCATAATCCGATTTACTCGTGCCATAAAGGCATCCTTCACTTTCTTTTTAAAAATTTAATGGCCCTTTACCACATTGTTACTTCACATTAGACAAGACCAAAATTAACCCAATATCAGAAATAGATTACTGAACACCAAAATCAAATCCATAAAAACTGAAGTAAAGAAATGGGCTTCACACCCAAACTCGATCTTATCCAATCACTATCTACTTCCAATTTAAATTCTCACTAACAAATCAATCTTGCTCCTACCTAATTACCTGTAACCTGTATTATACCGTTCTAGTTGCAGTGGAATAGTTATCCTTAATTAAATGTATGCTAATTGGTTGATGAACTAGGATTTCTAAATTTATTACATTTAACTAGAGCTAATATGGGATTAGAATAAGATTAATCGTAGTATGAATACTAATTAAGTCTTGTATTGTTGTGTCACATTCAATTAACATTACACTATTTGCTCTCTTCTAACATTCTTCGTCAGTATATCTATATAACCCTTTCACAAAAAATTGGTTTCATCTGCCAAGAGTTATTCTGAACATGTTCATCGTTGACTGCTATGTGTATCTTGTTTATTTATATGGACAAGTACTCATTTTTTACATGAATAATTTCAAGTGGACTAAATGCCTTGTGGAGAAAAATAATAATTGGGATGACATGTATTCACGAGACACTGGCTTGAAAGGTAGCGTTGTAGAGTCCGAAGGGCAGATTATACATGTTGTCCCAGAATGGCAGTGTCTTGTTGATTGAAATAAGCAGCAGAGAGTGCATTTTGACTTCTATAGACTGAATACAGGGAGAATAGCTTGGGATAGAATGAGCACTGAAGAGCTTAGAGGCATGAGTTAATTTTTGGGAGAACAGGGATTAAGGATTATGTTTGGGGGGCATGTTTGGGGCAGAATTAATTTTGAAGTAATGCTACATCCACAATATTTTTACAAGAAATCTTAAGCAAAAAGCTGTTATTGGAAGGTAAACAAAGTAATATCAGTATTGGACTCAAATTAGAATCAATAATAGCTTACCACATTGGATTTGTTATGAAATTATTGTAAAAATGTTGTGAATGTAGATTTACTCTTATTTTTGTTGAACCCTAATCTATATCTATATATATCTAAAAGTTGAAGCGTAGCATTTATTGTTGCTACACGCAAGTGATTGCCACATCAGTAGCCATGTCATTATCATTTTTTCCCAATTTTTTACCATTTAAAGTGAATTAAAAACTCTATTATATTACAATCTAAATATCATATTTATCTTATTTTTAACTATTCTTATTTATTATTAAATTTTCAATTCTATTTTAACTTTTCATATCCCCATTACTCTCTAACTTAATATTGTTATTTTTCTATCCCTTTATCTTCCTTTATGTTTTACTCTTCTTATTCTAATCCTCATACTATAAATTTGTCATTCCCTCTCTCATTCCATGCATAATTTTCTATTTTTTCACACACAAAAGGCTCTCTCTCTCTCTCTCTCTCTCTCTCTCTCTCTCTCTCTCTATATATATATATATATATATATATCTTTTTTTTCAGTTTTTTTTTTCTTGCATTTCTACTTTAGGTTGATGAACTTTTGTATTCTTTAGAATTTCCTTTGAGTTGATACGATTTAGTTTTGTGTTTTATGTTGTTATCTTTTTTATTCTCATTGATTGTTAAATGTTATCCTATTGTATTATAAAAAAAGTATATAAAATAACATTATTTTATTACATATCATAACTAAAATACTTTTGTGTTTATCACTATACATTTCATTTTTACTATTTTTTCTTCTCATCCTACTTTATTCAACATTTAAATTCAGCAACATCCTCCATATCATTAAATTATTTATATTTTGTCTCATTTTTTTAAAATTAAACATATAATATTTTATTTAAATTCAATAAATAAAAATTGTTCTTATTTGTGTTGAATACAATACATTGAAACATTGGACCTAAATCCAAACCCAATTTAACAAATAAAAAATACAACAAATATGCCTATTCAAACCAACGTTAGATATGCATCTTTAGTTCAATATGTCAAAGAAAATGATAAGATGAGGCACTGACATCCAATGATCCAACCCAATCAAACAACAAATCAATGTTTATTGTCACAACAAATCGTTGGATAATATGTAGCCCTGCAAAGGCACTAAAAGAACGTTTACAACAAATCAACAAATCTAGCTACCATGAACTTTGTGGTTTAAGATTTGATAAACCATAGGGCCCAAGAGTACCACGATATTTATAGGTTTGCAAATAAAAGTGTCGAATTCATGAATTATTATAAATTTATAATTTTTTTGTCTATCATTTATTGGAGGGTTATTCTAGCCTTTAGGCCCATGCAAGGTATCATTACAATGTAATGGGCCAATGGCGAAATTTGAGGGCCCAAAAGTCATTGCAAAAAAAAATGTTATAGAACTACTAATTTTATTAACAAAATAAAAGTAATTTAATGTGACAGTTGTTAAGGGGTAAATTTTGATGTTCCCAAATAGAATATGGGGTAGCCAAGCCAAAACTCGACAATGGGCCCTTGAAATAAAGCCCAAAGGCTATCGGTGTGGTGCAAGTCCGCCCAAGCAAGAGATAGAGGCTGCACCCTAACAAGAAGACAACAATAAAGCCCAATAAACACGTTAGTATTGTTAGTTTGTTATATTATTAGTCTTTTTACGGCGTCATAGTTCAAATCAGTCCTCTAGCGGTACAGTATTATCTCCAACGGTAGGGGTGAAATTATACTTAGAGTCCAGCAATCAATAATTAAATAAATTTAAGAAAGTGTTCACTCCTGGGAGTCCTTGTGTGTTTTGGTCAGGGGAATTTATAGTACTTTCAGCCATTATTACATCAATTTGCGAGAAAAATTCAATTGTTACAAATACATTATATCCTTCATCATAATAATAATAAACAATGATTAAAGGCTCCATAGTTACTGTAAGGGCGGTTTTTGGGGCCCAGGCCCAACAGGCAAGCGATTCTGGCCCAAAAGACCCTCAACAATGAATTTATAGAGAGTAGGTTCCAGAACTAGGTCTTGACAGAGTAAACGTAGTTATAAGCAAGCCATGCAACCATTTAGACGTGGGGATATTCCTTTAAGCTTCTTGGGATAACAGTCCGTGGGGCTGTATCTTATGCTTTTTTCCCAGAACTCCTTTCTCTTTCTCCTTTTTCTCCTCCTCTCGATCCCCTGGCCATGGGGATTTTCTTCTCTTATATAGCATCCTTCGAACAATAATGACCCTACACTTGTTAATCATCTGGGCCTCTACTTGAGTGCCTGTCCCATAGGACATCCTCCTTCTTTTCTGTGAGTTGCACTAGCCAAGATAATTCTGTTCTCCTATCCTTTCCACATTAATGCGGCTGGAAAAGTAGCTTCCTTACATTTAATGCGGCAGTTGTGGTTGCCCCCTGAACGTCCTGCATTTTTCCTTGATTTTGGATGACCTTTCACCATGTAAAGGGTGTGAATTGGACTCCCATTTAATGCGTCCGAGGAGGTACTCCTCCTCGAACGCCCCTTAAGCAAGCCCGGCCCAACATGATTGGGCTGGGGGGTCCTCTGCCCGTGTCTTCGCTTCCTATTGTGGTTGGGCTTAGTACGAGTACCATGGCCCAACGTTGACTGGCGAATTTTACCCCCACAATAGCCCCTCAAAATTCCGACTTTTTCTTCTTGGTCCGAGGAGGAAAGACGGGATTTTGATGCCTACTGGACAGTTCGTTGTAGATTCCTGCTTCACACGTCTGGGGGGGGGGGGTGCGCCTTCACGTGCCTCATTAATGCTGAAGGCGTTTAATGACCTGGGGGAAAGTATTTGCAGCTTTTTGGGGTTTTACACTCTTTCAATCCAACGGTTGGAGACCGGATCAACGGTGGACAACGTTTCATTTGCTCTAGATGGGAGTATGTCTGTCCAACTCCCTCTGAGTATATAAGGTTTTGAAGGCGTTCATTCCTCACTTTTGACGAACACTCCAGTATCCAGAATGTCTCAGAGCCTTCTCCTTCAGCCTGTTCTTACGTTTGCCGCCATTCTTTTGAAGACTCCGTCGAGCTTCTTACCCTTAAGTGTGCGCTTCTTCTTCGTTATTCTTCATTAGACAAACTGCCTTCACGTTGTCTAGGATTAGAGGGGATGGGTAGGCTTGAAAAAATGGTAGACTCTCCGGCCGGTATGGCGGGCTTCAGGGCGAAGTATCGTATTCCACCGGAGGTAGGTTTAGAGTATTGCCATCAGGAGGACATTTTGTTCAAGAGGAGAACAAGGAAAGTCGCAATTCCAATGATAGCCTTCGTGGAAGGAGGAATGACGATTCCAATGGGGAGAATAACTAGGGACTACCTTCGTGGTCATAGATTGGCCCCCCATCAATGCACCGCGAACCTGTTCCGGATCCTGGGGTGTGCCGACGCCTTAAACGACCAGATGAACCTCGACCTTTCATGGCACGACGTGGTTCATCTTTATGAATGCCATAAGCTCGGCGACTCATACTACCTAAAGTCTAGGACTGACGAAGTGAGGTTGATATCCTGCCTTCCCAAGTCCAGCAAAGGCTTAAAGGACGACCATTTGATCGTCTCCGGACCATGGCATGACGGCCTTCACTGTCCGACTAGGGCGGGAACGCCAGGTGGGGTGTCATAGAACTAGATTCCGTGGGGAGGACCTTAGTTTTGAGCTCCCCTCCCCCCTTTTTTCTTTTATTTTAAACTTGTTGGTTTGGTTGCATGCCTCCTCGGACTAACATAAACCCTTTAACGGCCTTTGCAGACAAGGAGCGAACATCCCCTCGGCTGAGCTTGGTCAACATCCAGGCTCTAAATTACCTCCTGAGGTCTGAGATCTTCGTAAGCGAGGACGGACAACTACGGTCAGCTCCTTTGATTTTGGACTACGTTCCCCTCACTCGATCCTTTGTAGACGCCGGCCAAGCTATAAGGGCTGGCAGTCTGAGATTGGCACGCATTGACGTATCCATACCAGGGTTCCTCGCTGCAACTGACTTACCTCCTATTTAGCTGCCTCCCCAACGTGCCTTTCCCCCAGTGGTTATCCTGGAGGAGGAGGCTGGTTCTTCGCATTCATCCTTAGAGGAACAAATAGACCAGTTCCAATTTACCGAGGAAGGAGAGGTGTCAGTCAGAGTAGTAGAGCTTTCGGACTCCGACGCCGATTTAGACCGTGCCTCAGCGGCTCCTAATATTGGTTTAGTCATCGCACAACCTGATATTAGCGAAGAGACTGAAGAAGAAGGAATGGATTTGCAGCCAAGGACTGGCCTCAGGGGCCTTCTATCTAACAGGACCAAGGGGCAGTCCTCCAAGGACGTCTCGAAGGGACAAACTGCCCCTAAGGCTCCTGCTCCTCCTCTCCCTCCCTCGTCGGATGCGGCGCTGCAGCCTATGCCTAACTTAAGGCGAAAAAGGCCTGTAGAAGAAACGGAGGAGGGAGAGATTGGCCGTGAAAAGGCCGGGCCTAAAAAGAAGGGCAAGGAGACGAAAGAGCCCCTAGAGAAGAGGACTAGGTCCACTGATAGCCGAGATGAGGCAGCCATTCTTAGGGAACAACGCACATGGTCGCCTCGGATCGAATTAGACGACGCCCCAATCCCCTGGGATGCGACCCTATGGGAATCCCAACGAGGGCAGGCATCATTCTTGGCCGAGGCCCTGCAGCAGCCTCTTCTCTTGCCTCATGATATGGAGGGTCTCAGAAAGACTCGTCAGCCAGAACTTTTCATGTCAGTGAAGAGGGACATGGCCATGGTAAGTGGAATCTTCTATCTCGTCTCTATATTGTGTACCCTCTTATCGTCATGTTTTAATAGGGTTTTTATTTCCTTCCGAGCGCAGGTCACTTAACAAATTTTTGTTGCTGAGGAATGGGCCAAGAAGGCTCGTGAGGACTTGCATAGGGAGGCTCAGTCCCGCTCTGCCGCTGAGAAGGCCGTTGGCGATCTCAAACGGGATTTTGATCATCAGAATAACGAAATAAAGGAGGTGAAGAAGGCTTATGCGAGTGCAGAAGCCGGCCTTAAGAATGCCGAAAAGCAAGCTGACAATTTGCGCGTACAGCTCCGCCAATCTGAGGAGAAACTTATAGCGGAGCAGCAGGCAGTTTCAAAGCTCAAGGCTGAGCTTGCAAGGACCAAGGAGGAGGCCCGTTTGGGCAGGGAAGCTGCCGAGAAGGCTGTGGCGGCCTCATATGAACGTGGAGTCCATGACACTGAGGTTAGGCTGGCCGAGGAAGTTGCCACCGTCTGCAGGGAATACATCACCACGTCCTGGGGTGTAGCCCTTGATCGGGCAGCTGTCCCAGCAGATTCTGACCTCAGGAAAGCTGAGAACATATTTTTCCCAGAGGACGTGCGCGAGGTTCCTGACGAGGTTGCCTCCACAGAGCCTCTTCCAACAGACTCCTCTATTCCCGAGGCTGGGGGCACGGAGCAGGCCGCGCAGGGCAAGTCACTCGAGGATAGCCTTCGCATCAGCAAGATCCTTGCACAGGCCAAGGAGATTGCCCCGGAGAACCAAGCAGCAGATAATCAGCCCGCTCTGACTCAGGGCTCTTAGGAAAGTAGTATAGGAATTTATTTCTTTTGCTTTTCGTGTTTTGTTCTGTTTTGCATTGTTAATGTTTGTGAACCGAACCACTTTTAAGATTGAATGATAAAGGTTATTTCCTTTCAAATATCGTTGTTTTATTCTCTTTCGTTTTCATCATGAATGGATATCAGTTCTGTCATTTACTGTTGAAAGTTAAGTATAAATGAATACGTGAAAATAACGGTAGTTCATAATTAGACAAAAATGGCTGCGAAATTAATTTCCCCCAAGTCTGTGGCCGAGAAGCCATGCAGGACTTGGGTTCTGTTGAACACTTAGTAAGAATCGTGGCGTGGTTAATTTCCCCCAAGTCTGTGGTCCGAGGATCCATGTAGGGCTTGGGTTCTGTTTAACACTTAGTGAGAATCGTGTCACGGTTAATTTCCCCCAAGTCTGTGGTCCGAGGATTCATACAGGACTTGGGTTCTGTTTAACACTTAGTGAGAATCGTGTCACAGTTAATTTCCCCCAAGGCTATGGTCCGAGGAGCCATGCAGGACTTGGGTTCTGTTTAACTCTTAGTGAGAATCGTACCGTGGTTAATTTCCCCCAAGCCTGTGGTCCGAGGAGCCATGCAGGACTCGGGTTCTGTTTAACTCTTAGTGAGAATCGTTCCGTGGTTAATTTCCCCCAAGCCTGTGGTCCGAAGAGCCATGCAGGACTTGGGTTCTGTTTAACTCTTAGTGAGAATCGTACCGTGGTTAATTTCCCCCAAACCTGTGGTCCGAGGAGCCATGCAGGGCTTGGGTTCTGTTGAACACTTAGTGAGAATAGTGGCGTGGTTAATTTCCCCCAAGTCTGTGGTCCGAGGATCCATGCAGGGCTAGGGTTCTGTTTAACATTTAGTGAGAATCGTGTCACGGTTAATTTCCCCCAAGGCTATGGTCCGAAGAGCCATGCAGGACTTGGGTTCTATTTAACTCTTAGTGAGAATCGTACCGTGGTTAATTTCCCCCAAGCCTGTGGTCCGAGGAGCCATGCAGGACTCGGGTTCTGTTTAACTCTTAGTGAGAATCGTACCATGGTTAATTTTCCCCAAGCCTGTGGTCCGAGGAGCCATGCAGGACTTGGGTTCTGTTTAACTCTTAGTGAGAATCGTACCGTGGTTAATTTCCCCCAAGCCTGTGGTCCGAGGAGCCATGCAGGACTTGGGTTCTGTTTAACTCTTATCCCAAATAGCTGTATAGTAACACGGCATCAAGCATGGTGTCCTTCATTAATAAAAGTACCTTTTCAGGTTATTTACATTCCACGGACGTGGCACTACATGTTCGTCCAAGTCTTCCAAAAAGTACGCTCCAATGCCGACCACGGATGTGATACGGTATGGGCCCTCCCAGTTTGGTCCAAGCTTTCCCCATGCAGGATTCCTTGCGGTGCCCAGGACTTTCCTCAGCACTAGATCTCCGAGTGTCAAGGGCCTTGACTTCACCTTGGCATCGTAGCCCTGTTTGAGCTTTTGCTGATAATAAGCTAGGTGCACCATCGCACTTTCCCTTCTCTCTTCGAGGAGGTCCAGGCTTTTCTCTAGAAGGCCGTTGTTAACAATGGGTTGAAGGTAGTAGTCCTCTGGGTGGGAAAGTTTATTTCTAGCGGAATGACGGCCTCGGCTCCATAGGTCAATGAAAAGGGGGTTTCTCCTGTGGACCTGCGAGGCGTGGTGCGGTACGTCCACAATACGTGGGCTAGCTCTTCAACCCACCTCCCTTTCGCGTCGTCCAACCTCTTCTTCAGTCCATTCACTATGGTTTTGTTGATGGCTTCCGCCTGTCCGTTACCCTGCGGGTAGGCTGGTGTGGAGTATCGGTTGACAATCCCCAGTTCATTGCAATATTCTCTAAAAGCCTTGCTGTCAAATTGGAGGCCGTTGTCCGAGATCAGGGTGTGCGGGGTCCCGAACCTAGTGATAATATTTTTCCAGATAAATTTCTTGACATCGACGTCCCTGATGTTTGCCAGCGCCTCAGCTTCGACCCATTTCGTGAAGTAATCGATGCCGACGAAAAGAAACTTCTTGTTCCCGGCCGCTTTGGGGAACGGCCCTAGTATGTCTAGGCCCCATTGTGCGAATGGCCAAGGGCTGGACAACGGGTTAAGCACTCCGCCCGGCTGATGTATGTTCGGGGCGAATCTTTGGCATTGGTCACACTTCTTCACATATTCCAAAGCCTCTTTATGCATGCTCGGCCACCAGTAACCCAGCGTCATGGCCCTGTGGGAGAGGGACCGGCCCCCCGTGTGGCTTCCACAAACCCCTTCATGTAACTCTTCCAGGATGAGTTCCGTAGCCCCTGGGTGCACACACCGCAAGTATGGCCCTGAGAACGAGCGTCTGTACAGTTTGGAGTCCTCGGACAGCCAGAATCGAGAAGCTCTCCTCCTGATTTTGTCAGCCTCAACCTTATCGTCCGGTAAGGAGTCGTGCTTTAAGAACAGCACCAGAGGGTCCATCCAGCTAGGTCCTGCCCCGATGTTGTGTACCCGAATACCGTTGGGCTCCTCTTCCGTTGGGTGGCGGAGGTCTTCAACTAAAATAACCCGCGGAAGGGGCTGAGCCGAGGAGGTGGCTAGTGTGGCAAGAGAATCAGCATGGGTGTTCCCACTTCTGGGTATATGCGTTAAACGGAAGTCGTCGAAATGGTTCTGCAGGTGTTTAGTCAGGGAAAGGTACCCTCGCATTCTTTCATCCTTCGCCTCTAATTCCCCATTTACTTGTCCCACTATGAGTCTCGAGTCCGAGAATATGCTCGCGCATTTCCCACCCAATTTCCGGATCATAGACATCCCCTCCAACAGTGCCTCATACTCGGCTTCGTTATTCGTTGCCGAGAATCCGAGCCTCAACGACTTTTCTACGGTTATCCCTTCGGGAGAGACTAGAACGAGTCCCACCCCGAAGCCCCTTTGATTTGTTGCACCATCGATGTATGCTCTCCACCTATCGTGCTTTTGCTGAGAGACCGCGCCGACCAGTTTCCCATCGGCACTTGGTGATCCCGACACCTCCACCCCTTCTAGGGTGGGCTCCGCAAATTCAGCAACCAGATCGGCGAGGACCTGACCCTTTATGGCGATGCGAAGCATGTATCTAATGTCGAAGGCGGCCAGGATGGTTCCCCATTTAGCTATTCTTCCTGTGTAGTCGGCGCTACGGAGGACTGATTTCAGTGGAAGTTGGGTTAGCACAACTACTGTATGTGCCTGAAAATAGTGGGGGAGCTTCTGCGTGGCTTGTACGACGGCCAATATAGCCTTCTCGAGGGGGTGGTACCGGGTCTCTACCTCCTGCAGCGATTTGCTTACGTAATACACGGGCCGCTGCGTGCCATTGTCTTCTCGGATTAGCACTAGGCTCACCGCATAAGGGGCGACTGCGATGTATGCAAACAACACCTCGTCGGCGTCGGGACTGGACATGATCGGTGGTCGGGCGAGGTATTCCTTGAGCTGTTGGAAGGCTAAATCACACTCTTCAGTCCACTCGAAACCCTTCCACTTGTGCAATAGGAGGAAAAAAGGCCTGCATCTGTCCGCTGAGCGGGAGATGAAACGGTTTAAAGCAGCTATCATGCCGGTAAGCTTCTGGACCTCTTTGGGATTCCGAGGAGGCTGCATGCTATGAATGGCTCTTATTTGGTCAGGGTTAACCTCGATTCCTCGGTGGGTTACCATATAGCCCAAGAATTTTCCTGATCCCACCCCAAATGAACATTTGGATGCGTTCAGTCGCAGCTTGTATCTTCTCAGGATTTGAAACACTTCGCCGAGGTCTCTGATGTGGTCGGCCACCAATTTGCTCTTTACTACCATGTCGTCTATGTACACTTCAATGGTTTTGCCCATCTGTTGTTCAAACATCCTAGTCATCATCCTTTGATAGGTCGACCCAGCATTCTTCAGGCCAAAGGGCATCACCTTATAATGATAGTTGCCAACTAGGGTGACGAAAGCAGTTTTTTCTTGGTCTTCAGCAGCCAGGGATATCTGATGGTAGCCCTGGAAAGCGTCCAAAAAACTCATTCGGGGATGTCCGACAGTCGCATCTACCAGTCTGTCTATCCGCGGCATTGGGAAAGGATCCTTCGGGCAGGCCCTGTTTAAGTCCGTGAAGTCCACGCAGACCCACCATTTCCCGCTCTTCTTCTTTACCACGACTGTGTTTGCCAACCATTCGGGGTAGAATACTTCCTTGATAGCCCCAGCTTTCTTCAACTTTGCGACCTCCTCTCTCACAGCGTCTGCGTGTTCCTTTGACGGGCGCTGAGAAGGCTGCTTCTTCGGTGTTATAGTCGGATTAACATTAAGGTGATGGCGTATGAGGTCTGAGTCAACCCCGGGGGCCTCGTAAGGATCCCAGGCGAAGACGACCTCATTCCGTCGAAGAAAATTAATTAGCACTGACTTCTCCTGTGCTGGTAATTCCGAGCCGATCTGAAAAAACCTCTCAGGGTCTGATCCGACGAGCACTTTCTCCAGCTCCTCACAGCTCACCTCCATAGCCGGTCCTCCATTACCCTCAGTTGGAACCGGGGTCATTGATTGCTATAAGCTATTCCCGGCTAAAGTGGAAGGTTCGCAGCTTGATCGTTGTGAAATTGCCGACACCATGCATTGTCTGGCCATTCCTTGGTTCCCTACTATCTCTTTAATTCGACCTTCTGACGGATACTTCACTTTTTGGTGCAAAGTTGACGACACAACCCCTAGTGCATGAAGCCATGGCCGAGCCACAATAGCTGTGTAGGGGGAGTATGCATCTACGACGATGAAGTCCACTTCCACTACTTCTGAGTCTGTTTGCACAGGCAGCCTAATCATGCCTTTCGGGATGACGACTTTTCCTTCAAAGCTAAGCAGGGGTGAATCGTATGGCGACAGGACTTCCTGCTTCAAGTTCAGCCCCTTATACAAATCTGGGTACATTATCTCCACGGCGCTACCTTGATCAACTAACACCCTTTTCACGTCATAACCTCCTATTCTGAGCGTCACGACTAGGGCATCATCATGGGGTTGAATAGTTCCTTGCTTATCCTCCTCCGTGAACCCGATTAATGGCGGGGCCCCCACTCTGGCTCTCTTGGGTTCCCTTTCGCCTGGCTCCGTCAGGAACCTACCCACTGACATTACTCTGAACGGGCTGGAGCCAGTTCTCCCTGGTGTGGCAAGAATGACATTTATCATGCCTATGGGTGGCCTCAATGCGCCTTGTCTGGTTTCGACATTCGACTACTCAGGGCGGTGCAATAGATGCCTTAGCTTTCCTTCTCGGACAAGCCGATCCAAATAGTTTTTCAGGTTCCTGCACTCGTCGGTGGTGTGACCGGGCTCTTGATGGTATGCGCAGTACAGATTTTGATTGCGTTTTGAGGGGTCGCCCGCCATCCTATTCGGCCACTGAAAGAAAGGTTCGCGCTTCACTTTCTCCAGGATCTCGTGCAATGGTTCTCGGAACACAGCGTGGACTATCTGAGCCCCAGTAGGTCCGGACTGTTCCATGTAATCTCTTATCGGCTTGTTACTACTGCTAAAGCGGTCCGACCTGAAGTCCCTCCTCTCCTGAGGGACAACCTTCGCCTTTCCCTTCCCAATCTGCTGGTCCTCCTCGACCCTTTTGTACTTGTCTATTCTGTCCATGAGTTGTCGCATGTTAGTGACTGGCTTCCCAGTGAGAGACTTTCTCAAGCCATGCTCTGTCGGCAAGCCCCTTTTGAATGTACTAATGGCGAAGTCATCGTAGTTTCCTTCTATCTCGTTGTATGTTTCCCAATATCTGTCCGAGTAGGCCTTCAGCATTTCTCCTTCTCGCATGGATAAGGATAAGAGGGAGTCGAGGGGCCGAGGGACTCTAGTGCTGGTGATGAAACGGGAACCAAAAGCCTGTGTCAGCTGTTTAAAGGAATCTATGGAATTCGGCGGGAAGGCATCAAACCATCTCATTGCCAGAGGTCCCAAGCTTGATGGAAACACCTTGCACATTAACGCCTCGTCCCTGGAGTGGATGGCCATCCTCTGGTTGAATTGGCTCACGTGCTCCACTGGGTCAGTTCAACCATTGTATATGGCAAACGTTGGCTGATTGAACCGCCGAGGAAGCACCGCCCTCTCTATTCTACGTGTGAATGGCGACTGGGAGATGCGATCCAGGGCCTTGCTCATGGCGTCATTGGCCAGGCCCTGGTAAGACGGGCTTTTGCGGCTGCGTTTGCGAGGCCGTTCTTCCTCATAGGAAAACGTCTCGCTCGGAGGGGTTCTTGACCTTCGTCTGTATTCGCCATCCTCACCACTGCTAGTGTCCGAGCCGGGTGAAGGACGTTTTCGCTGGGCTCGATGCAGCTTCTTCTTCAAATCGTCAATCTCTTGCTGTAGAGCCTTTCGCTCGTTGTGCTGGTGGGACGCGTGATCCTTCCCTTTTAAGCGGCTTCTATTCGTGTGAGAGGTGTTCACACTGCCCTCTCGTTGATTATCTTGGTCCTTCGCTCGTTCGAGATTTAGAAAGTTGTCCTGTCGTTGAGATTCTGCACGTCCGGTTTGGCGCGGACCTGATCCTTCCATTCCTTGTTGTTTCACTTGTCGAGACACAAGTTCTTCCCACAGACGGTGCCAATTGTAAGGGTGGTTTTTGGGGCCCAGGCCCAACAGGCAAGCGATTCTGGCCCAAAAGACCCTCAACAATGAATTTATAGAGAGTAAGTTCCAGAACTAGGTCTTGACAGAGTAAACGTAGTTATAAGCAAGCCATGCAACCATTTGGACGTGGGGATATTCCTTTAAGCTTCTTGGGATAACAGTCCGTGGGGCTGTATCTTATACTTTTTTCCCAGAACTCCTTTCTCTTTCTCCTTTTTCTCCTCCTCTCGATCCCCTGGCCATAGGGATTTTCTTCTCTTATATAGCATCCTTCGAACGATAATGACCCTACACTTGTTAATCATCTGGGCCTCTACTTGAGTGCCTGTCCCATAGGACATCCTCCTTCTTTTCTGTGAGTTGCACTGGCCAAGATAATTCTGTTCTCCTGTCCTTTCCACATTAATGCGGCTGGAAAAGTAGCTTCCTTGCATTTAATGCGGCAGTTGTGGTTGCCCCCTGAACGTCCTGCATTTTTCCTTGATTTTGGATGACCTTTCACCATGTAAAAGGTGTGAATCGGACTCCCATTTGGTGTGTCCGAGGAGGTACTCCTCCTCGGACGCCCCTTAAGCAAGCCTGGCCCAACATGATTGGGCTGGGGGGTCCTCTGCCCGTGTCTTCGCTTCCTATTGTGGTTGGGCTTAGTACGAGTACCATGGCCCAACGTTGACTGGCGAATTTTACCCCCACAGTTACAAATAAAAAATGAAAAATAGGATGGAATGAAGGGAGAGAAAGATCCCCAGCTCAATGCAGCAAGTATTAAACTAAGATTTTGGTGAGTGTATAATTATAAGGCATGAATGAGGTGAATGTGGGCTATTTTGAGTGAGTGAGATGGGATTAACACTGAGATTGAATTTTTTTGTGAGTAATGGGCTATTTGTATCTAGTTGGAGGACATTTTTGAGCTGTGGTTGTGTAGAGGGGTACGAAGAATATCTGGGATTAGATGAGTGTAGGCTGAAGATGATGAGTGGTGAGCTTAAGGAAAGCTAAACCACAATCAAAGTAATAAACAAACCAAGGGTTTCAAAGGGAGTGGCTGTCCTGGTCAGTTATGGGACATTTATGGAGTAGGAAGGTGTAAGCAAAGTGGTGAATGTTGGTGTTATGGTGACTATAGGCTGAGAAAGGTTGTGAGTGAGCTCAAGAGAGCTTGGGGAAGCTTAAAGAAAGCAAATAGGAATTGAATTTCTGCAGAGTGTAGTCAATGACAGAAATTTTTGGAGAGGCTTCCTCCTCCTCCTGTGGGCTAAGGTGTGTATGTTTTTATAATGGGGCTTTAGAGAAGCATTAATTGACAAGAATCCAAAAACGTATGACTACTCAGGGGTGCTGAATCAAGGTCAGGCTTTTTTGATCAGAAGTAGGAAAATTCATTTTAGGGGCTACCTTGCTTCTTTAGGTAATGATGGGATTTTAAAGTGTTTTTGCATTAAATGTCAGGATTTGGGGTTGAGATTAATTATTGTGATTGAGGTATGTATCAAGAGCGAATCTTAATGCTACAACTGAGATTCGAACCCCTGAGAAGTAAGATTTAACACCCCCAAGCCAGGTGTCAAGCTTTGGTCTACTTCAAGGGGTTCCGCTGGAGATCCCTTTATGCTCTCCAAACTACATGTTCCCAACTTTTCCCCTTTAGGATTCATGGGCTTAGCACATGAATCACGTCTTAAATGTTTTTAACATTTATAGCTTCAATTTGTTGAAGTTTGGTTTCAGCTCCCCTTCCGCTAGAGGTGCAGTCTTGAGGAAGATGATGGAGTCCTTTCATCCTTTTGACTTCAGTTGATATGACAGCCCTTGAGCACTGTTCATGTCAGGCAGAGGGTGGCAGAAAACTGATGGGACAGCCCTTAGTCCATTCTCAAAGGCTTGGTTCCCTTGTATGAGTACCTAGTTGCTCTTTTTGGTTAGGAATGAACAAGGGCTGTTTGCCCATTCTTCTTTGCCTCCTGCTGGTGTTTTTTGCTTGGGCTTGCTCACATGGGCTAGGTTGTGTGCACATGTTGCCATGGGCTTTCATTCCTCATGGACTTTTATTAGTAAATATTTTGGGGTTTTTCATAAATACTTGCAATGGGCCTTTGGGCAATTAGTTGTAATGTTTGAAACAATAGGACAAGTTTCAAAATAGTTTTGTAAATAATATTTACTTTGATGAATTCCATGTTGCAATAATGTTCATGGTTTCTAATAATTGCATCATAACTTAAATGATGATCTTGTGGGTTTGAATGTTTACCATGAGTGTCGAAGGCATATATTATGGATATCGCGATGCAAATGATGTCCATGTATTTCATGGGTTTATAACATGAAATAAATATATGTCCTGGGTCTAACAATCATAACTTTCCATAGGCTTTTAAAAGATGACTACCATGGGTTTTGAGAATAGATAATTCATAAATTCCATGAGCTTGTAATAATATGTTTAAGAATTTAAAGTATTATTCATTATCGGACTTTTAAGTGAAATAATTATGATATAGTATTTTGCCAAGTATTAATAACCTTGGACTTCTGATAGAATAATGCCAAGTAGTTAGCTTGGGTTTTAAATAGTGCCAATGTAAGTTGGGCTTTTGATATTGCCAATGAGAATTGGGCTTTGATGTTGCCAATGAGAATTGGGTTTTAAATAGTGCTAACATAAGTTGAGCTTTTGATATTGCCAATGAGAATTGGGTTTTGATGTTGCCAATGAAAATTGGGCTTTGATATTGCCAATAAAAATTGGTTTTTGGATAAATAAATTGTCATGGGTTTAAATCATGAGATTTGATCATGGATTTGAATTCCATTGATAAAATTGTTTTACCATGGACTTGAATCATGGGCTTCTCAAATATTGCAAAGTATAAGTATTCTTGGGTTTTAAATAGAATATGATAATAAAATTGGATAAAATATAAGTTTTTCGAGCTTTTTTTGTGATATTTTATATCATAACCCAATTTAGATAATGAGATATGAAACATTTGTGATTAACATAATAATAGAGCAAAAAATATTTGGGAAAACCCAATAACTTATTAGTGGTGTTTGAAAATAAATAGGTGGTACCCAAATAAAATTAGGTGTAAAAAAAAAAGTACCCTAACAACAGTAAATATAATTTGTGTTACATCAACAATAGGAACAAAGTGGACCAAATAAGACCAAATTAGAAGGAATAGACCGAATAGAACCAAAGTGCATAGAATGGACCAAATTGGACCAAGGTGGACATATTGGACTGAAGTGGACCGAATAGAAGTAATGTGGACTGAATAGAATTGAAGTGAACCAAAGTAGACAAAATGGACCGAATCAGACCAAAGTGAACCGAATGGACCGAATTAGACTGAAGTGGATCAAAGTTGACAGAATGGACTGAGTAGCATCAATGTGGACCGAATAGAGCCAATATGGATTGAGTGGACCGAAGTAGACCAATGTGGACAAAATAGGACCAATGTGGATTGAATAGAGCCAAGGTGGACTGAATAGACCGAATTAGACTGAAGTGGACTGAATAAGACCAAATGGGCCGAATTGGACCGAAAGAACTTTAGTGAACAGAATGGACTAAATAGGATCGAATGGACCGAATAAGACCAAATTAGATAGAATGGACCGAACTAGACCGAATAGGACCAAAGTGGACATATTGGACAGAAGTGGACTGAATAGAACCAAAGTGGACAAAATGGACCGAATCGGATTAAAGTGGACCAAATGGCCTGAATAGGACTAATGTGGAACAAAGTGGACAGAATGGACCGAATAGGACTAATGTGGACCGAATAGAGCCAATGTGGACTGAGTGGACCGAATTAGGTAGTGGGCAATATAGGACCAATGTGAACTGAATAGGGCCAATATGGACAAAATTGACCGAATTTGATCGATGTGGACTAAATAAGACCAAATGGGCTGAATTGGACAGAGTAGAACTTTAGTGGACAGAATGGACTAAATAGGACCAAATAGGACCTAATGGACGGAATTAGAACAAATGGACTGAATAGGACCAAAGTAGGCAGAATGGATCGAATGAGACCAACTTGGACCGAATAGGACTGAGGTGAACATACTGGACCGAATACAAGTAACGTGGATTGAATAGAACGGAAGTGGACAGAATGGACCGAATTGAACCAAAGTGGACAAAATAGACCGAATCAAACCAAAGTAGACTGAATGACCCAAATAGGACTAAAGTGGATCAAAGTGGACAAAATGGACCGAATAGGACCAATATGGACCTTATAGAGCCAATGTAGACTGTCAGTCCAAAGTGGACAAAATAGGACTAATGTAGACCGAATAGAGCCAATGTGGACTGAATAGAACGAATTAGACCGAAATGAACTGAATAAGACTGAATCGGCCAAATTGGACCAAATAGAACTTTAGTGGACAGAGTGGACTATATAGGACTGAATGGACCGAATAGGACCAAATTGAACCGAAGAGGAAAGAATGGACCAAATAGAACCAGTATGGACCGAATTAAACTTTTGAATATTTATCATTTTTATTGCATTTTTAGCTTCATTTTTCTAATGTCTATTTTATTTTTTATTTAAAAAAAAAATTCAAAACTAAAGATTTTAGCCCAAAAATATAATAAATTCCATACTTTTCAACCAAACAATGAAGTTTTTTTTTTTTTTTTTTTTTTTGGGAGCTAAACTTGAAAAGAAAACCTACAAAAAGAATCAAGTTAAGACTTAATTAGTCTAAAATAGACTGAAAGGGGACTGAAATTGACAGAGTGGACCAAATTGGACCTAAGCAAACCTAATTGGACTGAATAGAAATTTTTTAAGTTTTTGGAAGAATAAATTATCTTCGAAAAAGTTTTAGAGAAGAAATTATACATTATATTACAATATAAAAATAATTATTTATTTCCACGCATCACGTGAGTCTGCGACTAGTTTTTGTAATTCTCAAATCAAAGTATTCAACATTTTTATTTGGGTGGTCACAATAGGTTAGTTTACCATTTAACAATCAAAGAGAATAAAAAATAAAAAATAAAAAACAACAACAACAATTTAAAAAACAAAACTAAATCACATTAACTCAAAATAGAGTTTTAAAGAATATATAAAATTATCAACCTAAAGTAAAGATGCAAGAAAAATAAAAAAAATCCACCAAAAAATTTAGAGAGAGAGAGAGAGAGAGAGAGAGAGAGAGAGAGAGAGAGAGAGAGAAAGGGAGGGAGAGAGAGAGGGAACCTTTTTTTTTTTTTTTGTGAGGAAAAACTATACATAGAATAGAAGAGATAGTGACAAATTTATAGTAAGAGGATGTGAATAAGAAGAGACAAAAATAAAAGAAGATGAAGGGAAAGAGGAAGAATGATATTAATGTAAAGGGTAGATGAAAAAGTAAGAGAGGGAGAAAGATTGAAGAAGTAGTGGGGAGATGAAATGGTAAGGGAGAGAGAAAAGTTAGAGAAGTGTAAATATTAAAAAAATAAATGTTAAAAACAATTATAAGAAAATTGGAAAGAGAAAAAAAAAGATTTTTTTTTTTTCCTTTAAGCTGAAAAGACTCACACAAAACCCTAAAGCTGAACTGAAAAGACTTTGAGTTGGGCTTGATAGTAGAACTAAATAAATAAGAGGTAGACTGGATTAATTATACAGATTTATTATAGGATGATAGTTGAAATAAATAAATAAGTAGTAGGCTGGATTTATTATATGGTGATAGTGGAAGTAAATAAATAAGTAGTGGATTGCATTTATAGGGTTGAAAATTGTAAAAACCATTTTAAAATTGTAGGACAAATTATATTTTAAAAAACTAAAGAAAAACAAGAATGACGTGGCAGCTGATGTGGCGCAACATGAAAGCAACAGCATTAAACGCTACGTTTCAGTTTTTAGTAATATATAGATTTGGCACCTTATGAAGTTCCATATGCGTTTTGGACTCTGAAGAATGTGGAAATAAAAGAATTTCGTGGGTCGTGGTGCATTATTGGATGATTTCACAACTAAGATTATGTTGAATTAAAATGATGGAAGAATTTGTCAAAAAACATTTATATCCAATAATCAAGTATCATCCATATATACTTCTTCATTTGGACATAAAGGTGTCTTTTGCTCTTCATAGATGGACAAGAGTCGTATACTCTTGGGTCTTGACCTTTCTTGAGGTCACTTTGATCCGTGTTTGACTAGATAGAGTACTTCATCATGTATGTAAATTATATATATATATATATATATATATATATTTTGATTGCTCTGTTATGGTAAACACTGGTTAACAATCCTTTTGTTTTTTTGGTTCTTTCTATCGAAACTTCAGAATCCTGTATTGACTGTATTCAGTCTATGCAAAGGGACCCATGCAATATAAAAGTAGCTGCTTTGATCCGGAAATGAATAATCCAAAAATATTCCAGAGAGAATCCAGACGCGCAACATTTCTTTGATAGTAAATAGGAACTTGACTTGAAGTTTATATGAGCTAACCCATGCTTGGGGCTAGGTTCGTTTTGTCCTCATTGCATTTGCATTAGTGATAAATGGTCATCCATTGACAACGAAATGTGGAAATGTTTTCTCCCCAATTGACTTCCTTACCTCAATTCGACTCCAAAAGACAATATTTCATGTGAATGACACATAAATATATTAACGTGTATTTATCCATATGAACATAACAATCAACCATTTGAATCAATCATAGATTTTAACACGGTTCCCTCTGTATCCATTTCCATTCTGGTAGTAGCGTGGGTTGTTTGCATCTTCATGCTTACCAAAACTCAGGTATTTGCAGTTGGCTTTGTGGCAACATCTGAATCATCCGCATTAGAACAAGAAAAGAAGGCTCTGCTAGAGAGTAAATGGTGGAATGACTATTCCAACGATAAGAAGTCATTGCAAGTGGTATGGAATCAAATGCAATGATAGTGGAAGTATTACAGAAATTAACATGGATGGGGAACTTCTCTTCCTTCTCAAATTTAGTCCGTCTTAATCTTTCTCGCACTCGACTCATGGGGAGCATCCCACATGAAACTTTTCTTCCTTCTCAAATTTAGTCCGTCTTAATCTTTCTCGTACTCGACTCATGGGGAGCATCCCACCTGAGATATGTACCCTTTTGAAGCTCACCTACGTACCTTGATCTATTCCAAAATCATATTATCGGTGAGTTACCTCTTTCTCTTACAAACCTCGCTCAATTATAACATTTAACATTTTTGATAATTTAATTACCGGTTCCATACCCAAAGAATTAGGAAATTTAAAGAATCTTCTTGATTTAATCCTAAGTAATAACCATTTCACCAGAACAATCCCTACAGGAATTGGACTACTAAAGAACCTATTATATTTGGACCTACGACAAAACAAGCTCATGGGTCTACTTCCTTCATCACTAGGTTATCTAACTAATTTGGCCTCATTGTTTCTTTCTTCAAACCAGATCAATGGTTCCATTCCCCCAGAAATAGGCAACATGAAGAATTTGAATCTCTTGTACCTTGACAATAACAAACTCGTTGGTTTGATCCCTTTTTCTTTAGGTCATCTAACTCGTTTGGTCTGATTGTCTCTTTCTTCAAACTAGATCAATGGTTCTATTCCACTAGAAATAGGCAACATGAAGAAGTTGAGATATTTGTACCTTAATAATAACAGCACTGTTGGTGAAATCCCCTTAACTCTAGGTCATTTAACCAACTTGGAAACTTTGAAGCTTAATTGGAATCAAATTTGTGGATCCATCCCCAAAGAAATAACTCATTGCCCTCTTTTGTTCTTAGATCTAAGCCATAACTAGTTTTCTAGAAGTGTTCCTTCTTGGATTGGAAACCATTTCCTAGTTGAGATGGACTTCAGCTACAATAACCTCACAAGTATTAACTTGTCTTACAATTCTTTGGAGGGACAAATCCTAGGTATTTTATATGTGGAGAGTTTTGAAAGATTTATAGGCAACAAGGATTTAAATTTTGACAACAAGGATTTAGTCAAAGATTTAGTTCCTTGCCCTCCAACTTCTCAAACCATGCATCGAGTAAAAACTTCGATTCCCCTCATTGTTTTCCTTTTTCTCTCTCCTTGGGTATATTTTCCATTTCCGACACCAAGTTGGGAAAATACAATCCGAGTCAAGGGGAACAAAAAATGGGGATATGTTCTCAATATGGAATTATGATGGAAAAATTGCATATGAAGACATCATTAAAGCCACAAAGGACTTCAACATTAGATATTGTATTGGAACAGGCAGTTATGGTACTGTTTACAAAGCGCAATTGCCTAGCAGCAAAGTGGTTGCCTTGAAAAAATTCATCGCTTAGAGACTGAGGACTTGACTTTTGACAAGAGTTTCAAGAACAAGGTTAAAATGTTGACAAAAATCCGACATCGGAACATTGTGAAACTTCATGGCTACCATTTGCATAAACAATGCATTTTTTTTTTTTTTTTTATATCTATGAATACATGGAAAGGGGAAGCTTATTTTGTGCACTAAATAATGATGTTGAAGTTGCATAATTGGATTGGACAAAGAGGGTGAACATCATCAAAGACATAGCACATGCCATATCTTACATGCATCATGATTGTATCCCAATAATTGTTCATTGAGATATAAGTTGCAACAACATTTTACTGAACTATGAGCTAGAGGCATTTGTCTCTGATTTTGGTACAACTAGACTTCTTGATCCTAACTCCTCTAATCAAACTTTAGTTGTTGGGACTTATGGTTATATTGCTCCAGGTGAATAGTTTTTTTCATACTATATCTTATATCTCCCCCATTTTCCAGATTTTAAAAGGTTAGCTACGTGGGGCGGCATTCCAAATAATCATGCAAGTTTGGTTACCTTATTGTTTGTTAAAAGAACTGAATCATGCATGGTAGCAAGCAATCACTTCCACCATGTAATTTTTGTGCAATGACAAGTTTTGACCAACCTTTCCATAAAGAAAACTTATAAAAGAAAAGAAAAGAAAAGAAAGACAAAAATATTACGTTTTTAATAGCATTTTTTTTTCTTCCTATGCAAAATTGGTATATACTGTGGTTTTAACTGAAAAATGTAATGTCTATAGTTTTGGTGTGGTGGCATTAGAACTATTAATGGGAACACATCTAGGAGAATTCTTGACTACATTATCATCATCATCATCTCGAAATATGATGTTAAATAAAATATTAGACCAACGCTTGCCACCTCCAAATTGTATAGTTGCATGGGATATTTTCTTTGTTACAACTATAGCATTTGCATGCTTATGCACCAAACCAAAGTCTCAGCCAACAATGAATTGGGAGTCCCAAGAATTTCTTTCTCGTAAGAAACCAATAGCCAAGCCCTTACATGCAGTTTCACTATGGCAGTTGAAGAACCAAGAATATTATATGGTTGGAGATATTGAATCTCAATCATGAAGTGCTTATTGTTAACTTTAGTATGAAATTCTCTGATGAACATATATGAAAAGAAAATGTTGTGTACTAAAATAAGCTGTAAAAAATCATGTAATTCTGTATGGTATATCTATTCTTCTTTACAATTTGTAGCTTGTATTTTTCATCATAAAATATAGTTCCTTACGTACCACTTATCTAATGCCACACATTGTGGAGATTGCAAAGACTCGTCGATATACTTGACCACAAGAAGGACTTGCACGTAAATGTTGGTGACAGAGACTTAGGGTATGTTTGGTAACTGTTTTTTCCTCTTATTTTCTATTTCCAAAAAAAAAAAAAAAATTCTATTTTTGAGACTAAATAACTTGTTTGATAATCCAAAATGGACAGAAAACAAAAACTGTTATCAAAACTCAATTTGTGAAGGAAACTAAAAACATGCAAAATGCTGTGTTCAGTTTGTGGTTTTCAAAAATCAATAAAAACACACATTTGATTTAATGAATCTGTCTCATTTAATGAATTAACATTAAAATTCAAATCTTAGTAACAACATATTTTAGTATTTTCTATTTTTTTTATTCAAAAACTTTTTTTTTTTTTTTTTAATTTCAACTAACCAAACATATTTTTTATCTCAAAAATACAAGAAAATTGTTTTTTCTTTATATTCCCAAAAACAAGTTCTTAAAAATAGAAAACAAAAACTATTACCAAACATAATCTTAATTTGGAAGTGATGGTAAGGCTTGACTCACACTCACACCGTTCACTAAGGCATGCATATTCTATCTTCAAACTTTTGACTTTCAAGATATCTATCTACCTTGATGCGAAGAATTTTTGACTAATCATCTATATTTCTTCCCGATTCAATTGAATTTTTTTTTCATGAATTCTTCATTCTAATTAACCTTGCATGATTTTGTATTTATTAAGTCAAACCTAATACTACGTACTTAATTAATTTTACAATACTCACATATCTTCAAATAATATATTTGTAGCTTTTAGACACAAATTTTTATTCAGCGTATGTGTAAAAATATTTTTTTTTTTTGTAATATATGTGTAAAAATATTAGGATAGTAATGATTTTTTATTTTTCATATCATTTGGGAGATTGGTAAGTAATTTCAACAATAATAGCAAAGTGAACATTAGCTCGTGTCGAATAGCTATATACAAGTATGTCACCATAGGGTTTCTTTGTATTTGATTGGAGGATATGGCCTTATCAGTTATAAGTGAAGCTTGATCCATATGAACCTTGTGTAATGTAATCTGGGCGTGATACGCCATATTCTCGCAATTAAAAATTGATATGTTTTAACTTCCTTTTTCTTTTTTCTTTTTTTTTCTTTTTTGGATAAGAGATATATATGTTTTAACTTTTAATTGTAAGAAATTTGATTCAAATGGTAGAATTTTCTTTAGGTTTGGTGGTTAACGGTTAACCCCTGTTTAATGCTTTATTTGGCAAATGTTAAATCTGTATTAATTGAAAATTTGAATTTATAATTGGCTAATAATTGAATATGTTAATTTAATTTCGTGGTAAATTCACCGAAGTGAACTGAATCCTCAATTTTCACTATCTGATTAATTTTTTGCTTTATTTCAAGATCAAAAGCCATTAGTCCGTAGACCAATCAACTAATCTTCTTCAGTTTTTCACTCGTATCAGACCTTAATATGTCCTTACTACTTGCAACTTTCAGAATGATTGTGGCCTTTGTTCTGGTTCTGGCATTTTTTATTTTCTGTTTGCCATCAATTTCAGCTTGCTAGAAAGAACCAATTTTAACAAGGATTAATCTCTTTATATATAAAAAAACAAGAATTAATCTCTAATTAACTTCTTTTTCTTTTCTTTTTTGATAAGTAATCTCTAATAACTATAACAAAGCTCTCTCTCTCTCTCTCTCTCTCTCTCTCTCTCTCTCTCTCAAAAATCTATAAGGGCATCTCTAGCAGCTTTTCTAAATTTTTGTACTATTTGGAGAATGCACAGTGACATTTAACTTTTATCTACCAACTTTTTCAAATACACTTTCCAACAGATTCTCTATCACATTCTCTATCTCATTTAAATATTATTTCTTCATTCATTGTTTATTCTTTTTGTAATCATCATTTATTCTTTTTTTAACAATTATATTTTTCAATGAAAAGTGTTATGTTCACAACATTTTACGCAATACTTTTACAACAAAATTTATGTGGAAAGTTGTTACTAGTTCTAATTTGAACCCACCACTAAAATTATTTTTTTACTCGCCAATATTAACTAATAACAATCTGTTACTTAAAATTTATTGTAAAAATATTGTGAAAATATTGTGTTAGTATTTTTCAATTAGAATTTTTTATTTTTTTATTTTATTTTTCTTCCTTTCATTTCAGTTTCATCCAGACACGTTTCTTTTCTTTTTTTTCTTTTTTCTTTTTCTTGTTTTTCTCCTCCACACAAGTGTCCAGCCCCTTCTTTTATTTCCTTTTTCACCTCAAGAACATTCTAGCATCTCACATTTGCTTCACATCAGAGAGAGAGAGAGAGAGCTTGTCCGCCACCCCATTGCCGGTGGAGATTGAGGCCACCGAAAGGACAAAGCCGGTGGAGATTGGCGTTCACATGCAGCACTACCACGTCCACCGCCCCACCCCTGCTCGTTGTCCTCCCCACCACCAGGCTGGGTTAGATCAGGAGAAAGAAAGAAAGCTCATCCGCCACCCCCATCGCCAGTGGAAATCGAGGCCGCTGAAAGGACAAAGCCGGTGGAGATCGGTGTTCACATGCAGCACTACCACGTCCGCTGCCCCACTGCCGCTCGTCGTCCTCCCCGCCACCAGGCTAGTCAGATCGGCTTGTTCTTTTTTTTTTTCTTTTTTCTTTTTTCATATTTGCTTGTTTTGATTCAACTTTATTTTAAGAATTGGAATTTTTTTTTTGTGTTTTGTGTTTGGATCATGTGAGAAATGGAGAGAATGAAAAAAAAAATAATAAAGGAAAGAGAAAGAATTAATATAATAGTAGCTTGGATAATTTTTTAAGCTGAAAAATTGATTTGGAGTTGCTACAGTGTTCTCTAAATTAAGAGAAGTACTGTAACAACTTCAAAAAAAAGTTTTGGAGAATCTGTGTGTTTAGAGAAGTTATTGGAGTGTGAACAGTAGCATTTTCATTTTCTCTGCTAAAAATAGAGCTAGAGTGACTGTTGGAGATGCTCTAACAATGCTAAAAGTACACATTAACATGAACCAGGACCCATGCATATTGTAAATGGGCTGATACAAATCCAACTATTTTCTCGTAGGCTTGTAATTCTAGATGCACTACGAAGTTAAGCCCAAATTACACATTAAGGGCACCAGCACAGAGGAGGGCAAAGTTTTGGTCCAATGCTCCAATCCATCGAACGGATATAATATGTACACATGGCCAATTTTGAACACGTCACCATTTTTGTCAAGGATTCAACGGCGAGAAAGAGAAGTGAAAAAGAGAGATGGAATATTCTTATAATGGAGTTTGGTTTTATTCTCAATTACATGCACGCACTTACCCATCCCAATTCCCATGTGACTTTTTTCCTGATGTGAAATTCAAATGCCTCTTTCTTGAGATTAAACCGTGTGGACCTATGATTGTCCTATAATCGTACCACACTACCACTACCTCCTTTTTCTTTTTTCTTTTTCTTTTTTTTTTTTTTTTTTTTGAGAGAAACCACGTCCTCATATTAAACCTTTAATAAAGTGATCAAATTAATGTTGGAGTACGAGTGATCAAATTTCTTTGTAACGAGTCAACTTTCTAACTTTCTTCTTGAAGAAAAAAATTATGGGATAAATTTCGAATAATTTTACTATATTAAATAGAGATTATAATACTAAAGATACAATTTGAGTAAAGAAAAAAATCTATTTTTCTTTTTACTCACTACTCTCTTTCTCACTGTGTATCTCTCACAATTTTCTTATACTCTCTCTATTTTTCTCTTCTCTTTCGCTTGCTCTCGCTCATGCAGTTCTTCAAGACTGCACTTAGTCCTCACTTTATCTTAGGGGTGGTAAAGTAAGGCTAAACTCATTTGCTCGCCCAAACTCGCCCACTGTAATTGAACTTAAACCCACCCAATTATTAATTGGCTTAAACGAGCATCAACACAATTAGACCCAGTGATTATTGGGTTTTACCTAAAAACTCATTTAACCCAAAAACAATATACCCAAATTCAACACAGCCCTTTCCACAAAAAAAAAAAAAAAAAAAAAAAAAAAAAAAAAAAAACCCAGTTTCATACGTTTCAGGTATCACAAGGTTTTCTCATTTTCCCTCATTTTCTCGGCCTCCAATCAAGTTTTAGTTGGAAACCCAACAGTTTCATTGAGAGATTTTCAATGATAGCTCAAGCCCCTAAGATCAGTCTGGCGATGATGATCCTAAAGAGATCGACATCATTTTCAAGAACAACAGCAATAGCTCGATCTCAGGCACAACTTTGAAATGGTTTTTACAGCCACTGCCATTGTTAGCTCTGTTAGTGTGGCTTGAATTTGCCACAAGCCCATAAAGCCCAATCCGGCCATAGATTGACCTAATACAAGTTGTATTAGGAATCCCACTCAGCCGTCTTTATAAAGTAATATATATATATATATATACTTTATTATATGCGGCTAGATAGAAGAGAATTGATTGAAGAAAAATTCCAATTAACCTAGTGAGCAAGCCGCATGAGAGAAAATAGAGAAAAGAGAGGCAGCCAGCTTCTATTCTTATTTTTTCTGTGAGAGAGTGCTAGGGTGTAATTGGGATTTGGGTTTCTTGAGAGTATTCTTGTGCACTATTGTATTTTTCCCTGATAATAGTGAAATCCCTGCAACTCCGTGGACGTAGGTAAATTGTCAAACCACGTAAATATTGTCTTGTGCATGTGATTATTTTCTTTGACGTGTGTTTTCTCTATTTGTTTTGTTTCTCACAGGTTAGGAATTTTTGGTTAAGTTCCCTACAACTGGTATCAGAGCCTAGGGTTAGGTTTGAGTGGGAGCAATGGCAGAGGAAGCAGGAAAGGCGTCTGGAATAGAAAAGTTTGATGGCACAGACTTCGCGTATTGGAGGATGCAGATTGAAGATTATCTCTATGGGAGGAAATTGCATCTGCCTCTTTTGGGGACAAAACCTGAGGCTATGAAGGCTGAGGAATGGGCTCTTCTTGACAGACAGGTACTAGGAGTTATCAGGTTAACTCTGTCTAGGTCTGTTGCACACAATGTTGTAAAAGAGAAGACCACAGCAGATCTGATGAAGGCTTTGACTGGTATGTATGAAAAGCCGTCAGCAAACAATAAGGTGCACTTGATGAAGAAACTGTTCAATCTGAAGATGGCAGAGAATGCATCAGTAGCACAACATCTGAATGAATTTAATACTATCACAAATCAATTGTCGTCTGTAGAAATTGATTTTGATGATGAAATTTGTGCTCTGATTGTCTTGGCTTCTTTGCCAAACAGTTGGGAGGCAATGAGGATGGCAGTAAGCAATTCTACAGGAAAGGAAAAACTCAAGTACAATGATATACGAGATTTAATTCTGGCTGAGAAAATTCGCAGAAGAGATGCAGGTGAATCCTCAAGATCTGGTTCTGCCCTAAACCTTGAGACAAGAAGCAGAGGTAATAACAGAAATTCAAATTGGGGCAGATCAAAATCCAGAAATTCTAATCGGAACAAAAGTAAATCTAGATCAGGCTTACAAATACAATGCTGGAATTGTGGGAAAACAGGTCACTTTAGGAATCAATGCAAAAGTCCTAAGAAGAAGAATGAAGATGATTCTGCTAATGCTGTAACAGAAGAGGTACAGGATGCATTACTTCTTGCAGTAGACAGTCCACTTGATGATTGGGTTTTGGATTCAGGAGTTTCGTTTCATACTACTCCACACCGAGAAATCATACAGAATTATGTTACAGGTGATTTTGGTAAGGTGTATTTGGCTGATGGTTCAGCCTTGGATGTTGTGGGTATGGGAGATGTTCGAATATTATTGCCCAATGGGTCTGTTTGGTTACTGGAGAAGATTCGACATATCCTTGACCTGAGGAGGAATCTGATTTCTGTTAGACAACTTGATGATGAAGGACATGCAATATTATTTGTTGGTGGTACTTGGAAGGTTACAAAGGGAGCTAGGGTATTGGCTCGTGGAAAGAAGACTGGTACTCTGTACATGACCTCAAGTCCAAGAAACACAATTGCAGTTGCTGATGCAAGTACTGATACAAGCCTATGGCACCGCAGACTTGGTCATATGAGTGAGAAAGGGATGAAGATGCTGCTGTCAAAAGGAAAACTACCAGAATTGAAGTCCATTGATTTTGACATGCATGAAAGTTGCATCTTAGGAAAGCAGAAAAAGGTGAGCTTCTTGAAAACTGGCAGGACACCGAAGGCTGAAAAATTGGAGTTAGTACACACTGATTTGTGGGGGCCTTCTCCGGTTGCATCCCTTGGAGGTTCAAGGTACTACATCACTTTCATTGATGACTCAAGTAGAAAGGTATGGATTTATTTTCTGAAAAATAAATCAGATGTATTTGAAACCTTTAAGAAGTGGAAGGCCATGGTTGAGACAGAAACAAGTTTGAAAGTAAAATGTTTGAGGTCAGATAATGGAGGAGAGTACATAAATGGAGGGTTCAGTGAGTATTGTGCTGCACAGGGACTTAGGATGGAAAAGACCATTCCTGGGACACCACAGCAGAATGGTGTGGCTAAGCGCATGAATAGAACTCTCAATGAGCGTGCTAGGAGTATAAGATTGCATGCTGGACTACCAAAAACTTTTTGGGCTGATGCTGTTAGCACTGCAGCTTACCTGATAAACCGAGGACCTTCAGTTCCCATGGAGTTCAGACTTCCTGAGGAGGTTTGGAGCGGTAAAGAGGTAAAGCTTTCACACTTAAAAGTTTTTGGTTGTGTTTCCTATGTTCATATTGATTCTGATGCTCGTAGTAAACTTGATGCAAAGTCTAAAATATGTTTTTTCATTGGCTATGGTGATGAGAAATTTGGCTATAGGTTTTGGGATGAACAAAACAGGAAAATCATCAGAAGTAGAAATGTGATATTTAATGAACAGGTTATGTACAAGGACAGGTCAACTATAGTGTCAGATGTTACAGAGATAGACCAAAAGAAATCTGAGTTTGTTAACTTAGATGAATTGACTGAAGGTACTGTCCAAAAAAGGGGTGAAGAAGATAAGGAGAATGTAAATTCACAGGTAGATCTGAGTACACCTGTAGCTGAAGTCCGCAGATCTTCCAGGAACATTAGACCTCCACAGCGTTATTCACCCACTTTAAATTATCTCCTGTTGACTGATGGTGGTGAGCCAGAGTGTTATGATGAAGCCTTGCAAGATGAAAACTCAAGCAAGTGGGAGTTAGCCATGAAGGATGAGATGGATTCCTTGTTGGGGAATTAAACATGGGAACTGACTGAATTGCCAATAGGAAAGAAGGCTTTGCACAACAAGTGGGTATACAGAATAAAGATTAAGCATGATGGTAGCAAACGTTACAAGGCCAGATTAGTTGTTAAAGGGTTCCAGCAGAAGGAAGGCATTGACTACACAGAGATATTTTCTCCAGTTGTGAAGATGTCAACAATCAGACTGGTACTAGGAATGGTGGCTGCAGAAAACTTACATCTTGAGCAGTTAGATATGAAGACAGCATTCCTTCATGGTGACTTGGAGGAAGACCTTTACATGATTCAGCCAGAAGGGTTCATTGCTCAAGGACAAAAGAATCTAGTCTGCAAACTGAAAAAGAGCTTGTATGGCCTAAAACAAGCTCCAAGACAGTGGTACAAGAAATTTGACAGTTTTATGCATAGAATTGGGTTCAAGAGATGTGAAGCTGATCACTGTTGTTATGTTAAGTTTTTTGACAATTCTTACATCATATTACTGTTGTATGTGGATGATATGCTTATTGCAGGGTTTAGCATTGAGGAGATTAATAATCTGAAGAAGTAATTGTCCAAACAGTTTGTAATGAAGAATTTGGGAGCTGCAAAGCAAATCCTTGGTATGAGAATCATTAGAGACAAGGCTAATGGTACATTGAAGCTTTCACAGTCAGAGTATGTGAAGAAAGTTCTCAGCAGGTTCAACATGAATAAAGCTAAACCAGTGAGCACACCCTTGGGTAGTCATTTCAAACTAAGCAAAGAACAATCACCGAAGACAGAAGAAGAAAGGGACCATATGAGCAAGGTGCCCTATGCCTCAGTTATTGGCAGCTTGATGTATGCTATGGTGTGTACAAGGCCAGACATTGCACATGCAATGGGAGTTGTGAGCAAATTCATGAGTAGACCTGGAAAGCAGCATTAGGAGGCAATCAAGTGGATTCTGAGATATCTAAAGGGTTCATCAGATACATGTCTTTGCTTTACAAGTGCAAGTTTGAAACTGCAGGGTTATGTAGATGCTGATTTTGCCGGTGATATTGACAGTAGAAAGAGTACTACAGGGTTTGTTTTTACTCTTGGTGGTACAGCTATATCATGGGCTTCAAATCTACAGAAGATTGTTACTTTGTCTAGTACAGAAGCTGAGTATGTTGCAGCAACTGAAGCTAGAAAAGAGATGATTTGGCTACATGGTTTCTTAGATGAATTGGGTAAGAAACAGGAGATAGGCATTCTACACAGTGACAGTTAGAGTGCAATCTTTCTTGCCAAGAATTCGGCTTTTTCATTCAAAGTCGAAGCACATACAGACAAAATACCACTTTATCTGTTACCTTGTTGAAGATAAGCTGGTAATGCTTGAGAAGATTTGTGGATCTAAGAACCCGGCAGACATGTTGACTAAGGGTGTCACTATTGAGAAGCTGAAGCTGTGCACAGCTTCAATTGGTCTTCTAGCTTGAGGACAGGAGGATGAGTTGCAGGGATTAGGGATTGTGTTATGGAGGTTTGTGGCTGATGTTTGCAGCTTGTGAGCCCTTAAGGGCTAAGGTGGAGCTGATGGAGGAGTTTGCTAGTGTAGCTTGATCAATTCAAGCCAAGGTGGAGATTTGTTAGTGTGGCTTGAATTTGCCATAAGCCCATAAAGCCCAATCCGGCCATAGATTGACCTAATACAAGTTGTATTAGGAATCCCACTCAGCCGACTTTATAAAGTAATATATATATATATATATACACTTTATTATATGCGGCTAGATAGAAGAGAATTGATTGAAGAAAAATTCCAATTAACCTAGTAAGCAAGCCGCATGAGAGAAAATAGAGAAAAGAGAGGCAGCCAACTTCTATTCTTATTTTTTCTGTGAGAGAGTGCTAGGGTATAATTGGAATTTGGGTTTCTTGAGAGTGTTCTTGTGCACTATTGTATTTTTCCCCGATAATAGTGAAATCCCTGCAACTCCATGGACGTAGGCAAATTGCCGAACCACGTAAATATTGTCTTGTGCGTGTGATTATTTTCTTTGACGTGTGTTTTCTCTATTTGTTTTGTTTCTCACAGGTTAGGAATTTTTGGTTAAATTCCCTACAAGCTCCACACCTCTTGTTGTTAAAGACCTCAATCTCAAGCTCCTCCATGTCCATGTGTTCTGAGTCGGAAACCTCGAACTCGAACAACTCGTTCCAACTCGGGTTGAGGTTGCGGTACTTGGTGGAGGTCTGTTTCTTCTGGTGTTTACGGGTTTTGGGTTTTTTTTTTTTTTAATGGTTAAGGGATTTTTAGTCTAGGTTTGGTTAAAGGCCTTAACAAATTGATTATGGGTTTGGATTTTTCTAGGTTAAACTCCACGAAGAATTTTTTTTGGTTGTTGTGTTTGGCTACTAAGAAAGTGCAAGAAAAACTGGGAAATTTTTTAAACTCCTCATTTTCAATTTTTTTTTTTTTTTTGTTTTATTTCTCTAATATGGAATTTTGGTCTTTTTTTTTTTTTTTTTTTTTTTGGGTTTTGGGGTATTTTGGAAATTTTTAGATTTGAGGTATTTTGATCATTTTTGAAGATTTTAGAGTACTTTAGTCATTTTCACTTTAGTGGCATTTTGGTAATTTTAATAATTGGGTAATTTGGTAAGTTGGGATTTACCCATAATAATTGGGTTTGGTTGAATTTGGATTAGAAATAATTAGTGTAATTTGGTAAGTTGGGATTTACCCATAATAATTGGGTTTGGTTGAATTTGGATTAGAAATAATTAGTTAAATAAATTTTAATAGGTAAATAAGTTTTATATACCCAACTCAATTATGTCCACCCCAAACCTACCCAATCTCACCCATTTAACACTCCTACTTTATCTGGAACTTCACTCTTCACTAAATGCCCGAATGGCCTTCCTTTTATTTCTTCATCCTTTTCTTCATTTCTTCCTTCAACGTGCTTCACATCAAGTCACAATAAATGCAAGTACACAAGCCTTGACCTTTGCTTCAACTAATTTCTTTTTCTTCAGCTCTCCTCACTTAGGCCAAATAGCCTTTAATGCATCAACCCCTTTCTTTTCTTCTTTTTCTCCTCAGCGTGTCCAACACGCCTAAGCCAACCAACCCCAATAACTCATGTTGACTTTTGTACATGATGAAGAAAAGATAAAAAAAAACATTAAAAACAGGCTCATTAAATGAGCTCTTGAAAAAACATGTGGGCTAGATTCATGGTGCAGTGTACCCAACAGGAAATGCAAGCTTCTCAGAAAGTCCGTTAGATTCATTCAACCACATCACAATGTGAAAATATTTGCATTATGATATCGTAGAAATTTCCCGTATGAATTCATGGAATTAATACAGCCGTTTTATTTCAAGCATCTTTTGTGTACTTCCATAAGATTCATGTTGGTACACCTTGAAAGTTGTGGGTAAAAATGTAATTTTAATGATGAGTTTAAATTAAAACCAATAACAACTTATTATTTAAAATTTGTTTTGAGAATGTTGTGGATATAAATTTTTTTTTTTTTTTTTGATAAGTATCATGTGCACATAATATTATTGTATCTATTAGATTTAACATACATTGAGAGCAAAGGCATTGCACATGTAATATCTTACATGCATCATGATTGCATCCCAATACTTGTTGATCAAAATATAAGCAGCAACAATTTTTTATTGAACTCTGAGGTGGAGGCATTTGTCTCTGATTTTGGGAAAGCTAGACTTCTTGATCCTGACTCCTCCAATCAAACTCTAATTGCTAGGACTTGTGGTTATATTGCTCCAGGTGAATTGTTCTTCTCATACTATATCTTATATCTCCCCATTCTCCAACATATTATTTTAAAAAGTTAGCTATATGGGTGCATTCTGTATAATCATGCTAGATTGGTTACCTTGTTGTCTGTTATAATGAACTGAATCATCATGCATAGTAACAAGCAATCACTAGGGATGACAATTTAGATCCAACCCACGGATACCCGATCCAGCCCGACCCTAATGGGCCGGATTTTACTCGGCCCGATAAAGAATAGGGTCGGGTATGGGTTTTTTAAATTAAAAAAAACCCGAAGCGGGTCTGGGTCAGGTTCAGGTTTTATCAAAAAACTCGAAACCCAGCCCAGATATTACCCGGTTATGTGAGATTACTAAAACCCCCCCTTATATATAAATAAATAAATATATATATATATATATATTTGTAAACCCTAAGTCACTACTCACTAACCCAATACCTAGCCCAACCACCTCTCATTCCCATTTCAATTCACGCCTCAGTTAGTGCCTCATCATGCCCTCACGCCTCAGTGCCTCAACACACAACCACACCTCGGCCAAGCTCACAAAAACAAATCAAATTTTCTCTCTTGAAATTTCTCGAAGTTTCATATGCCTCAGTCAGTTTTTCACTCTCGAAATGTCCCGTCTCCACTTGATGCCACCACAAGCCACCATTGCAAGCCACCATCCGAGGCAGCTCCATCTCTTTCTCTCGCTCAATAGCCAGTCCCAAGTTGAGCCTCCATGGCTGAACCTAAGCACTCTTCCCTCTATCTCTAGATCTAAAACCCAAAGCCAAAGACCCCAAGCTCTCTCTCTCTCTCTGATCTCCAACTCAAGGCCAAGACTCTCTTCTCTCTCCATTTCTATTTTTATCTTCTTCTTTATATTTATTTTTTGATTGATCTGAAATCTCCTTTGTTGGTTTGGTTATTTTTGGGTTTGAGGATTGAAAAATGGGATTTTTTTTTTTTTTTTTTTAAAAATTTGGGTGTGGCTGTGGAGATTTGAAAAGAAGGGATTTTTGGGATTGGTTGTTTGGCCGTGGGTTTGATGTTGAGTTTGGGGCTTGTTTCGAAAAACGGGGCCCGTGAGGCCCGCGGGACCTGGCGGGGTGAGTTTGGGCCCCGTAAAAAAAAAATCCATTAAATAATCGGGCTAAGTCTGGGTCACAAGTCAAGTCCAAGTATGCAAAAATTCGGCCTGAACCTGACCCGTTGCCATTCCTAGCAATCACTTCGTATAATTACAGTATGAGAACCTATTCTTAGAAATTAGAGATAGTTTTTTGAGAACCTAGATTAAAAAGGATTTTGACTAAATAATTGCAGTATTAGAGAGGTGTGTAATCCTTAGAGTCAAAGATAAGGAATGGAAGGGAGAAAGGGATCACGCGTTAAATATGCCACATTAGCTGAAAACAATGTTGTTTTAAATAAATCAATTGAATGTTGGAATTATGGTTTATGAAGTCACCATCGATCATATATAACATTAATTAAATCTTTCGTAGTATTTCCAACAATCTTGATCATATGATTTTCGATATCTCTCTCAATCAGTTCAATCTTGATCAAACACACCTTGCCCCAATCCTGGGTTAGCTATTATAAACTTCAAGTCAAAAATTAACAATTTCGTATTATTTCCCACTTATTACAAACCACAGTTCAAATTCAATAGGAAAGAACCAACTTATTCCGCACGTAATTTCCAATAATCACAAAAAAAAAAAAAAAAAAAAAAAAAAATGCAAGAATGAAGGCTAGCATGAATCCAGCCAGTAAAAAAATCCAGCTCCCCTTGGTGGTTCTACCTTGATCTGTGGTTGAATGTGTGTATATATATATATATATATATATAAAGCAAAATGTTATGGTAAACCTTCGGTTAACCATCCTCTTTTCTTTCTTTTTTTTAAAGGTTCTTTTGATTAATATTTTTTTTTTTTTGAGTTGGAACTTTTGATTAATAATTGAGAAGCCTGTATTGACTGATGACAGACTGGATTCAGTTTATGCAAAAGGACCCATGCAATGGAAAAGTGGCTGCTTTAATGATAAAATCCAAAAATCACACACACGGGGTAGAGGATAGAGAATTTTTGAACAACTTACAAAAATATTGTATCTATTAGATTTAACATTAAGAGCAAAACATTTTTTTGTAGTAAAATCACACAGACGCGGTAGAGGAAAGAGAATTTTTGAACAACTTACAAAAATATTTTGTTTGTCACAAAACTAGCTTTTGACTTTTTATGGATTAATTATTTAAATCAAAAGTATCAAAACTAAATTGAAAAAGTTATAGAATATTTCAAAAGTACCATAAATTTATATTTCATCCTCACACATAGATTGTGAATTGTAGATTTTCCAATTCATGTGAGATGTGAGAATACAAATTTTTGGTACTCATGTAGTATTATATAATTAACCACCCAATTAACACCTACCTTAGTGCAATTATTTCATGCATCTTCCAACTAATTCCTTTTTGTTTTTCAACAGTAGGTTAAAAAATTGTGAAAACATGATAAAAGATCCAGCTCCCTTTGATGGTTTTACTTTGATCCATGTTTGAGTAGATAGAATGATTTATCATGTATTTATATGATATATATATATATATATATATATATATAGAGAGAGAGAGAGAGAGAGAGAGAGAGAGAGAGCAAAATGTTATGGTAAACTTTGGTTAAAATCCTTTTTGTGTTTTTTTTTTTTTTGAATAATAATTCAGAAGCCCGTGTTGACTGGAGTCAATCTATGCAAAGGGACCCATCCGATAGAAAATTAGCTGCTTTGATCTAGGAAATGATGGCTGGCACTATGATTAATCCAAAAATCTTTCAGAGAAAAATTTATTTGACAGTAACAGGATCTTGACGTGAAGTTAAAAAGAGCTAACCCATGATTGGGGGTAGATGAGTTTCGTCCACATTGCATTTGCATGGGTGGTTCCCCTTCTTTGACAAGTCACCAGTAATAAATTGTGTACAACTTCTAGCTGAAAGTAGCAACTGAAGTTTTTGCTATATCAGAGCACCAATTAATCTACTCAGTCACTAATCAGATTTTTAACTCTCAGGCGAATTTTAATTTTTAATTATCCTATAGTGTATAAAAATAAATATGCATAAAAACTTGACAATAACCTATGGCCTAGGAATGCGTGGACACGAACACAGGTTCCGGTATGGGTACAATACGACGACATAAGTAATTTTTAAAAAATTATAATATGATACAGAAAACAAGACACCAATACAACATGGATACGACATAGGTACAACACCTTAAATAAAGTGTCTATATATCCTAGCCAATGGCTATGATCCCATACTAAAAAAATTCCTAACATTAATGACCAAGTTTAACTAGGCTTAATCTCCAATAACTATAAAAATGCTAAAATGGAGGCTAACATGAATCCAACCCATGCAAAGAGGAATGTATAACTTAAAAGGCTTCTTTCAGTGGAATTTGTTTTTGTTTTAGATTATATGCAGGCACTTACCCATACCATGTGAGTTCGTCCCTGACGTGAAATTTACATGCCTTTCCCATATTCCAATATTAGTATTTGGTTGGGTCGCAATTATAGGATTAAAACACCGTGTGGACCTACGGTAAAAGTAACAAAATCAAGACTAGGAAATGCAAGCTTCTCAGAAAGTCCGTTAGATACATTAATTCAATCACATCACAATGTGGAAATATAGTTGTACTATGATAATGAAGAAATTTCCGGGAAGAATACATGGAATCCAGCGGTTTGATTTCGAGTATCTTTTCTGCACTTCAATGATTCACGTTGGTATTCTTTGGAAGTCAAAGAAAAATGAAGATACCCACTATTCATTCTCTGGCTGTGTCTCACTTACTAAAGTGTGTTGAGCCATGGATATAAAAATCGACCGTCTGCCATTACACTCATCAATCATACACTTCAACATGACTTCCAAAGTTTCCATTTCCGTTGTGGTAGTATCATGGGTCCTTTGTGTCTTCATGCATTCCACAAATATGTTTGCTGTAGCTGTCTCTGTGGCAGCATCTGAATCATCAACGCTACAACTAGAGGCGAAGGCACTGCGGGAGAGTGGGTGGTGGAGTGGTCACTTCAACTATACCTCCTTAAATTATTGCAATTGGGATGAAATAGAATGCAATGCTGGTAGAAGCGTCATAGGGATTTTCATGGGCGGGGTCTATCTTGGGGAGAAGGTCAGGAAATTCAATTTCTCTTCCTTCCCAAATTTAGTCCGTCTTGGTCTTCGGAATACTGGACTTCGAGGGAGCATCCCTAAACAGATAGGTACTCTTTCAAAACTCACCTACCTATCTCTTGCCAGTAATAATCTTACAGGTCACTTCCCTCTTTTTCTCACGAACCTCACTCAATTAAAATATTTGCTTATTTCCCAAAATCTAATCAGTGGGCCCATTCCCGAAGAATTGGGAGATTTAAAAAATCTTCAGGCAATAGATCTGAGATATAACAAACTCACAGGATCAATTCCTTCAGCTCTGGGCCATTTAACCAATCTCATGGGTTTGTATTTGTCTTCTAATAATAATATCACTGGTTCCATCCCCGACAAGTTGGGAGATTTAAAAAATCTTCAACTATTAGATCTGGGTTTTAACAAACTCACAGGATCAATTCCTTCAACTCTGGGCCATTTAACCAATCTCATGGGTTTGTATTTGTCTTCTAATAATATCACTGGTTCCATCCCCGACAAGTTGGGAGATTTAAAAAATCTTCAGGACTTAGATCTGGGTTTTAACAAACTCACAGGATCAATTCCTTCAACTCTGGGCCTTTTCACCAATCTCCATAGTATGACAGATTTGAATCTTAGTTCAAACCAATTCAACGGCTCCATTCCCCCAGAAATAGGCAACATGAAGAGTCTTACAGCCTTGGACCTCAGCAATAACAACATCGTTGGTGAAATCCCTTCCACTATACGTCATTTAACTAATTTGTCCTTTTTGTCCCTTAGTTGGAATCAAATCAGTGGTTCTATCCCCATAGAATTAGCTAACTGCTCTTCACTAGCCAACTTGTCTTTAAGTCACAATTACTTAAATAGAAGCATTCCCTCTCAATTGATCAGTGACCTTATTTCTTTACGTTTTATTGACCTCAGCTACAATAATCTCACAGGCAACATTCCCCCTTATCTTGTTAACTTGGAATTTAACCTGTCATACAATTCTTTGGAGGGTCAAATCCCAAAAAATCTCCAAAATCATAGTTTCGATGCATTTATCGGCAATAAGGATTTATGTGGTGACTTCAAAGGTTTCTCTCCTTGCCTTTCATCTTCCAAAATCATGAGCAAAATAAAAATGTCACTTCCCCTCACAATTTTCATTGTGCTTTTACTTCTTTGGTGTTTTTTCTACTCTCGATGTTGGGTTATAGGGAAAACACAATCCAATCCAAGTAGAACAAAAAATGGGGACATGTTCTCAATATGGAATTTTGATGGAAAAATTGCATACGAAGATATCATTGAAGCAACAAAAGACTTTGACATTAGATATTGCATTGGAACAGGTGGTTATGGTAGTGTCTACAAAGCACAATTGCCTAGCGGTAAAGTTGTTGCCCTAAAAAAACTTCATCGCTTAGAGGCTGAGGACCCAAGTTTTGACAAGAGTTTCAAGAACGAGGTACAAATGCTAACGGAAATTCGGCATCGAAACATTGTGAAACTTCATGGCTATTGCTTGCATAAACGATGCATGTTTTTGGTTTATCAATACATGGAAAGGGGAAGCTTATTTTGTATCCTAAGTGACGATGTTGAAGCATTGGAATTAGATTGGCCTAAGAGGATGAACATTATCAAAAGCATAGCACATGCCTTATCTTACATGCATCATGAATGCAACCCAGTAATTATTCATCGTGATATATCAAGCAACAATATTTTATTGAACTCTGAGCTAGAGGCTTTTGTCTCCGACTTTGGCACGGCTAGACTTCTTGATCCTGATTCCTCCAACCAAACTTTAGTTGTTGGGACCTATGGTTATATTGCCCCTGGTGAGTTTTTGTGTAATTATTATAACTATATCCTATCCTTTTAACACCTATTATTTTAAAAGGTTAGCCATGTGGCAATTTTTATAACCATATCCTGATTCCTCCAACCAAGCGTTTACCTTATTGTTTCTTATATGAATTGAATCATGCAGGGTGCAAGCAATCATTTTCACTATGGAATTTTTATCCAATAACTACTTTTGACCAACCTTTTCAAGTAGAAAATTTAAAAATATATATATATTGGATAAATATATTACATTTTTAAATAGCTTCCATTTATTTTCCTATGCAGAACTGGCGTATACCATGGTGGTGACTGAAAAATGTGATGTTTACAGCTTTGGAATGGTGGCACTAGAAATATTAATGGGAAAACACCCAGGAGAACTCTTGACTTCATTATCAACATTATCTTCTCAAAATTTGATGTTAAATGAAATATTAGATCAACGTTTGCCACCACCAAATCGTTCAATTGCACAAGATATTTTCTTTGCTACTTCTGTAGCCTTTGCATGCTTACGCACCAAACCAAAGTCCCGACCTACGATGAAATGGGTGTCCCAAGAATGTCTTTCAGGTAAGAAACCATTAGCCATCCCCTTGCATGCAATTTCGCTATGGCAGTTAAGGAATCAAGAAACTTATATGATGGGAGAGAGTGAAACTCAATCACGTAGTGCATGTTGTTAGGTTGTGTACCATATGGTTTGATGAACTTATGAGAAAAGAAATTGTTGTGTATGAATGATTTCCTTTTTCTTTTTCTTTTTTTTTTCTTTTTGGGTAAGAAAAGAAAATTCCATTAGAATGATGTAATTTTGTAAGGTTTATCTATTTTCTTTATGATTTGTGGCCCGTATTTTGCATCATGAAATATAGGTGTCTAATCAATGAAGGAACTATTAGGGCGGACCATGGACTCTCCTAGTTCCTTGAAAGTTTTAATTATAATATTTTCTTTTTTATATATATATATATATATATATATAAAGCAAATATTAAAATCATAATATTTTCTTTCATATTAATATCAGATGGGACCCATACATGATTTTGTCGTGCTACTAGTTTTACGGTTACAAACAATAACAGAGCTTTTCATTGTCAAGGGCGAACCCATATTTGGCTAGTTTGCGGAAAAATGATATGGTGTAATAGGACCACCCCTATTTGAGAGAACCATTTGTCTTGCCAGGTTCATTAAAAGTTTAATCCTTCATTAGTTCTATTCAAGAGTAGTTTTTTTTATGGAGTCTCACAAAAACTTCATATATAGATAACTTTTCTCATTTGTAATTCTTTAGGCTATTTTGTGTTTTCTTATAATCTCTTTTTAATAAAATTATTTTTACCTATAAAAAAAAAATTTAGTATATTTGACTATGTTAGTTTCCTTTTTGGAGTTAAAAAAAGCAAGAAATGTCTCAAATTAAACAACAGATATGTTTAGGAACTAGAAAATTGAATGACATTTTTTGATGCAGTGGTCCGTTAAAATATTGACTAAGTACATTTTGATTTTTTAGTACCAAAATGTTCAATATGAATTTGTTTCCGCATGAATGAATTGCTTCAAGTATACTTGAGTTGTAAAAATGCCAACCACTGAAAAATACTCATTTACTAAAACAGAACCGTGGATAAGGTGACCCTTAAATACCACATCAGCTCAAAATGATGTTATTTTAAATAAATTAATTGAATCCTGGAATTGTGGTTTATGGAGTCACCATATTTAATAATCAATTCAATCTTTTTCAACTGAGCCACTCAAATTCTCTCAGTCACTAAGAAAATAGGGTCCCCTGCTTCACTTAGGTTGTAGAAGTTTTGTCCCTTCTTCGAAGAGTTTGTCTTTGTTTTTTGTCCTCAAGTAGTATTAAGTATACTCATTGAGCTAGTGGTAATCTTATTGTTGGGGTTCTTGGGAAACAGTTCTTGATCTACTCTCCTTCTGGTTTTACACGTGTATCTTCCTTATCTGAAAATGGAGCAATTGACTATGAGTTGGCGTAACCTATCTCTATCAGAAAAGGAATAGACTATTTTCATCCTTACTAAAGATCATAGAAAGGGTGAGTTTGTTATTGCTACGAAATTCCTAACCTCTCGTTTTCTTCAAATGGAGGCCGTGGCAAGAACTTTCAAACAATTGTGGCGGTCAAATAATGGTTTCAGAGTTTGCAATCAGGGAATCCAAGTTTATAATCAAGAGTTACAAGCTCTATAATTTGGACTCCAAGTCTGTTTTTCTTTCCAGAGATGTTGATTTTCATGAGTATTTTTTCCTTTCCACTCCACGGACTTTCACCTTCAGTCCCATTATTCCATACCCACTGGTTCCCTTTTTCCATCACCACCTCCACTTAAATACCACATTAGCTCAAAATGATGTTATTTTAAATAGATCAATCGAATCCTGGAATTGTGGTTTATGGAGTCACCATATTTAACTTCAATTAAATATTCCATAGTATTTCCACCAATCTTCGTCATATGATTTTTGACATTCTCCACAAAATTTTTTCTAAGATCAAAAAGCATTAAGTCCTAAGTTTAAACCTAACAAAATGACTTGCTGACATTAGAACAAGTATATTGTAATTGAAAATAAAAAATTAAAAGAGATATTTTACATTTGTTAGTCTTGAGCAGTGACACTAACAAATAAAGAGTATTAAAGCATTCTTTGACACGGTTCAGGCTTTGCTATACTAGTCGTGCCACTATGACAATGATAGGTCCTTCAACCATGCAATACTTGCTTTATGGTTAAGACTAACGACACAATTTTTCATAGTCAAGAGCTAATAAACCAAACTGGGGACCAGATGATTTAGCCCCTCAATGAATTTGCATGGATGGTTCCGCTTACAAGTCGTGCATAACCAACTTTTCTTGAGAGATACAAGATAGGACAATGGAATTACAAACTAGAAAGTATAAACCAAAATATTTTCTATACAGAACATAAGACCAGTAACTAATGCACCCTGCCTATCACTTTCACTAGGTTCCTTTTTAAGTTCTCTGGCAAAATCAGCCTAGCAATTAACCAGCTGCAGATTAATTCATTAGCCATACCTAATCATGGCACCCTTCCTATTGATCTCTAAACCGATAGTAGTATGTGTTATTTTCGTTCTAACCAACTTGGCCTATTTGTTGCTTGATTCAAACCAAATTAATGGTTCCATTCTGCCAGAAATAGGCAACATGAAGAATTTGAGTTTCTTGTCCCTCTTTGATAACAAGCTCACTGTTCCAATCCAAATTGGTCTCTTTGTATCTAGATTCAAACCAAATTAATGGTTCCATTCTGCCAGAAATAGGCAACATTGAAAAATTTGAGTTACCTATACCTCACCAATAACAAGCTTAGTGGTACAATCCCTTTGTCTCAAGTCATTTAAACAATTTGGTTGCATTGTCTCTTGATTCAAACCAAATCAATGGTACCATTCCTCCAAAAATAGGTCATTTAACTAACATGGAAACTTTGAACCTTAGTTGGAATCAAATCAGTGGTTCCATCCCAGTAGAAATAGCTAATTGCTCTTCGTTGGGCATGTTGTCTTTAAGCCACAACTACTTAATTGGAACCATTCCCTCTCAAATTAGAGACCTTTATTTGCTACATTTGATTGACCTCAGCTACAATAATCTCACAGGCAACATTCCCCCTTATCTTGTTAACATAAATTTGAACTTGTCATAAAATTCCTTGAAAGGTTGCATAATTTCCAAAATTATAGTTTCGACACATTCATTGGCAACAAGGATTTATGTGGTAACATCAAAGGTGCCCCACCTTGCCTTCCATCTTCCCAAACCATGTGCCAAATAAAAATTTTGGTTCCCCTTACTATTTTCATTGTGATTTTACTTCTTGGATATTTTTTCCACTCTGGAAATCGAGTTTTGAAAACATAATCTAAGTCAAGGGTAACAAAAAATGGGTACTTGTTCTCGATATGGACTTATGACAGGAAAATTGCATATGAAGACATCATGAGAGTCACAAAGAACTTTGACATTAGATATTGTATTGGAGCAAAAGGTTATGATAGTGTTTAAAAAGCACAATTACCTAGCGGCAAAGTGGTTGCATGAAAAAGCTTCGTCGCCTAAAGGCCGAGGACCCAACTTTTGACAAAAGTTTCAAGAACAAGGTCAAAATGTTAACAAAAATCCAACATTGAAACATTGTGAAACTTCATGGCTATTGTTTGCATAAACAATGCATGTTTTTGGTCTATGAGTACATGGAAAGGGGAAGCCTATTTTATGTCTTATGAAACGATACAAAGGCTATGGAATTGGATTGGACAAAAAGAGTGAACATCATCAAAGGCATAGCACATGACATATCATACATGCATCATGAATGCATCCCAGTAATTGTTCATTGAGATATAACCAACAATAATATTCTATTGAACATTAAGTTGGAGGCTTTTGTCTCTGATTTTAGAACAGCTAGACTTCTTGATCCTAATACCCTAGTTGTTGGGACCTAGGGTTATATTGCACCAAGTGAATTATTGTTTTCGTACTATACATATATGTTTTCCCCTTTTTGCCTATTATGTTTAAAAGGTTAGTCATGTGGGGCCTTCCAAATGATCACGCTAGTTTACCTTATTGTTTGTTACCTGAATTGAATCATGCAGGGTATCAAGTAATCACTTTCTATGGAATTTTTATGTATTGAAAACATTTGACCAATCTCTTCAACAAGACAATATATAAAAATAAAAATTCAAAAAGAAAATAAAGGAGAAAGATATTACATTTGTTTTAATAGATTTCGTTGTTTTTCTTTTCTTTTCTTTTTTCTATATAGAACTAGCGTATACCATGTTGGTGACTGAAAATGTGACGTCTATAGCTTTGGAGTAGTAGCACAAGAAATAATAATGGGAAGACATCCAGGAGATCTCTTGACTTTATTATCATCACCATCTTCTCAAAATTTTATGTTGAATGAAATATTAGACCAACGCTTGCCACCTCCGAATCAACTAGTTGAACAGGATATTTTTATTGTTGTAACTATAGCATTGGCATGCTTAGGCACCACACCAAAGTCGCAGCCTACAATGAAATGTGTCCCAAGAATTTCTTTCTCATAAGAAACCAATACCCAACCCATTACATGCAGTTTCACTGTGGCAGTTGAAGAACCAGAAAACCTATATTTATATGATTGGAGAGTGAAACTCCATCATGAAGCACTTGCATTAGGTTGAGTATCATATTGTTTAATGAATTTATGTGAATGAAAATGTGTACGACAATACAATGATATATGAATCATGTAATTTCTGTCAGGTTTATTTACTTTTATTTATGATTTGTAGCCTGTATTTTGCATCATAAAATATAAATCCTTACCACTTTTCTAATACCACACAACTATCATCCTAATAGGCATTGTGGAGATTGCAAAGGCTTATCCATATGCATTACCGCAAGAAAGACTGGTACTGTGTTTTCCTCGTTATAGAATCCATATTAGTAAAGGCAAATTTAATAAGCAAATAATTAATAAGATAGAAATGAATACAAAAGACCTTGACTCTTCTAAACTCTTCTTGGGCCAAGATCAAAAGCCTGAAATCCTAAGTTTAAACCTAACAAAATGACTTCCTGACATTAGAACAAGTATATTGTAATTGAAAATAAAAAATCAAAAGAGATATTTTACATTTGTTAGTCTTGAGCAGTGACACTAACAAATAAAGAGTATTAATGCATTCTTTGACACGGTTCAGTCTTTGCTATGCTAGTCGTGTCGCTATGACAAACAATGATAGGTCCAATCATGCAATACTTGATTTATGGTTAAGATTAATGACACAATTTTTCATAGTCAAGAGCTAATAACCCAAACTAGTAAGGCTATAAATGAACCAAGCCAATCATGAACTATTCAGGCTCGGCTCGATAAAAAGCTTGTTCAGGTTTGTTTGTTTATAAATAAGTCAAGCTTAAGCCTAGTTTTAGGCTCGTTTAATAAACAAGCCAAGCTCAAGCAAAAAAATTTGTTCACGAATAAGCTCATTAGCTCTTAGGCTTGATACACAACAATTCAAGTATAGACTCATTTATAAGTTTATATATGTTAACTAAATATACTCATTACACATATCTTAATAATGACATGGCCAACATGAGACCACTACTTATATTACCTTAATTTTTTCCTTCCCTTTAAACTGATCAAGAACCACTTTAGACTATAGTTACATTTAAAAATAAATAAATAATTAAGTAGGTCACATGTGATCCTTCCCTATCAATCATCTAAAGTTATGGAACATGTTAGTATTTTCTCATTCATAATAGCTACAAACATGTATTTTTCTAATCCTTCACCATCTAATGTGAATGTAAAAATTGTATTTTAAAAAATTGCTAAAGCTATAGACAATGAATGATGAATGAATGAATTTAATTATGTAAATTATTAATTTGAATAGTAGCTAATCATAAGTAAGACTAGATGCATGATAAAATAAGTATACTATTTTATTTTTCTTTTTTCTTAATTTTAGAGATTTAAGCATTTAATAATGTAATTTTTTTAGATCTCAAACTCAAAAACTTGACCTGAGCTCAAGTTTGAGCATGATATCAAGCTTGAGTTTGACTGACTAATTAGTCAAGCCAAGCCAAGCCAAGCTCAAACTTTTTGGCTTTCCCACAAACTCAAGCTCAAACACTTTTTTTAAGCTTGTCACAAGCTCAAGCCAAGCTCGAGCTTTTGATTTTTCCTGACAAACCAAGCTTAAACATGCACTACTCGACAAAACTCGGCTCGTTTACAGCCCTTTTGAAGCTGGGGACTCAATGATTTAGCCCCTCAATGAATTTGCATGGATGGTTCCGCTTACAAGTCGTGCATAACCAAATTTTCTTGACAGATAAAAGATAGGACATGGAATTACAAAGTAGAATGTAGAAACCAAAATATTTTCTATACAGAACATAAGACCAGTAACTAATGTACCCTGCCTATCACTTTCCCTAGATTCCTTTTTAAGTCCTCTGGCAAAATCAGCCTAGCAATTAACCAGCTGCAGATTAATTCATTAGTTATACCTAATCATGGCACCATTCCTATTGATCTCTAAACCAATAGTAGCATGTGTTATTTTCATTCTTTCCTTTTCTTCTACTATAGATAGTGCAATATTGCTAGTGAGAGCGACTCATCATCATCGCTTGAACATGAAGCAGAGGCTCTGATGGAGAGTGGTTGGTGGCGCTGGCGGAGTTCCAATAGAAACAATACCTCAAGTCATTGTAAGTGGCCTGGTATAGCTTGTAACAAAGCTGGAAGTGTGACAAAGATTAAACCACCTCGTAACTTCATGGTGGGTGACAAATTTGTGAAACTCAACTTCTCTTCCTTCCCAAACCTTGTTCGGCTTGATCTTAGTGGGAACGGACTCCAAGGAAGCATCACTGCTCATTTTGGTGTTCTTTCAAAGCTCATGTACTTCAACCTGTCCTCAAATAATATGACAGGTGAGCTAACTACTTGGCTAGCAAATCTCACCCAATTAGTAGAGCTGGATCTTTCAAATAACCATTTTAAGGGTCCCATCCCCATGCAACTGGGGAATCTGAAGAATCTGGTTGCCATAAACTTAAGTGGTAACGTGCTCATAGGTCCAATCTCTTCATCCCTTGTTCATTTCACCAACTTGACATCTCTATGCCTCAGTTTGAACCAAATCAACAGTTCCATCCCTTCAGATGTAGGAAATTTGAAAAAGCTAGTTCACCTAGATCTTAGTTCTAATTACCTTAATGGTTCAATTCCCTCATCCCTTAATCATTTAACCAGATTGAATTATTTGTCCTTTCATTCAAATTTCATAGAAGGTTCATAGACCAGGAAATTAGGAATGTAGAACATTTGAGTTCGCTGGACTTGTCTAATAACAAGATGTCTGGTGTCATACCAATTGAACTTACCAAATTAACCCAATTGGAGTACTTAAATCTGTGCTCTAACCCACTTTCTGGCCGCATACCTCCTGAAATAGACTTGCTTTCCAATCTTCTACATTTAGACCTCTCCCATAACAAGCTTGTGTCCATATCCCAACTTATATTGGGAATTGCAACAATCTAAAGCATTTGTCATTGAACAACAATAGTCTGAATGGAAGCATTCCAGCCCAGGTTGGGAGCCTTTCACTACTTTATATTGACATTAGTCATAATGTCATCAGTGGAAAGATAGCTCACCATCTGGGAGAATTGACAAGCCTAGAATTCTTGAATCTCTCCCATAATAGTCTCTCTGGTACCATACCTGATTTCCTTAACTCCATGACCCAGATATCATCCATTGACTTGTCATATAATAATTGGAGGGTAAGATTACACGCAAGTTTAAAGATAGATACCCACCACAAGCAATCATTGGCAACAAGGGTTTATGCAGTGAATTCAAGGGTATGCCTTCTTGCTTGACATCTACAACCACAGATTCGAAAGAAGAACCAGAGAGGGATAGGTTTCACTTCTCCACTGTCATTCTATATCTATTATTCTACCTTTCTATTTTTGGATATCTATATATATTTCTATCTACAAATAACAATGTTGAATCCGAGAGAACTGTAAACAATAATGGAGATTTACTCTCAATATGGAATTATGATGGAAGAATTGCATATGAAGATATCATTAAAGCAACCGAGGACATCAACATCAAATATTGTATTGGAACTGGAGGTTATGGCAGTGTTTACAAAGCACAGTTGCCCAGTGGAAATATTTTTGCCTTGAAGAAACTTCATCAACTAGAAGCAAAGGAGGCAGCTCTCATCAAGAGTTTTGAAACTGAGGTAAAAGTATTATCAGAAATAAGCCATCGAAACATTTTGAAGCTTCATGGATTTTGTTTACACAAGCAATGTATGTATTTGGTTTATGAATACATGGAAAGGGGAAGCTTATATTGTGTCCTAAGCAATGATGATGAAGCTGTTGAGTTGAACTGGACAAAGAGAGTGAACATTGTTAAGAGTGTGGCACATGCTTTATCTTACTTGCATCACAATTTCAACCCACCAATTGTTCACCGGGATATATCAAGCAGCAACATCCTATTGAATTTGGAATTTGAGGCATTTGTCTCTGACTTTGGTACAGCAAGACCTCTGAATCCCAATTCGTCCCATGAAACTATACTTGCAGGCACATATGGATATGTTGCTCCAGGTGAACACTTCAAGCCTTCTTCTACCTCTTCATCACTTTAATATTTCATACTTCTTCCTGGCACTTTTATCGTTTAGACTTGAATAACATGCTAATAAGAAAATATAAAACAAATATGTGCTAAGGGCGTTTTTTTTTTTTTTTTCCTTTTTTTTGCAGAATTTGCCTATACTATGGTCATGACAGAAAAAGGTAATGCCTATCGCTTTGGGGTAGTGGCACTAGAAACAATAATAGGAATGCATCCAGGAGAGCTCCTCTCGTCATTACCACCATCTTCATCCAATCAAGATGTAATGCTAAAGGATGTCTTGGATCCACGCCTCTCACCTCCAACAGATAAACGGGATGTGCAAGATATTGCCCTTGTTGCAACAATAGCATTTGCATGCTTACATTCCAACCCAAAGTCCCGAACAACCATGGAAAGCGTGTCTCAGGAATTTCTTTCTCACAAAGCAACATTGGTGAAACCTTTCCGTGAAATTTCAATATCGCAACTTTGGCAGAAAGAATATATTTGAATTTAGAAAGACCTAATGGATGATGGATATAGTGTCTAGATCGATGTAAAATCACTCCTTTCCCAAGTTTTGCAAATTGAACGCATCCCACTTAGCCCATAGGATGAAGTTCATAAGTTGGTAGTTTTTGTAGTCACTAAAAATTATATGAGCAAATAATTAAATATAAAGGGATTCAGTGTAGCTTGATCTTCCACTTAGAATTAATTTGTATGTAGCTTATAACTTTCATCTAAAACTACAACTTGGAAGGTTGACATCCCACTAATTTTCAAGGAATATTATACATTTATACCCATCATATGCACTGATTGCAACGAAGGGTTGAACTTGGTTTATCTCCTTACTTTCCACCAACCACAACCACACTCCTCCAATAACTAATTTATGAAATCTCATTCCTCAGTTATGCATTTCTTCTCAAAAGCAATGATGAGAACATTCAATTTATGCACAAAAAAATAAATTAATTAAAAAGGGGGTGTAGATGTGTCATCAAGGTCTTATGATGGGAGAATATCATATTATTACATATTTGAAGCTACAAGGAATTTCACAAAAAAAAATTTGCATTGAAACTAGATGGCAAAATCTAAAGAATAGTTGAATAGTTCACCTGAAGCATCATATAAAAGCATCTGCTGTTCTGATGTGATGAATCAAGAGCAAGTAGTCTGCCAAAGTTGGATAGAAAATCTCCACTTCAAAATTCAACAGAACACAGTAACTTGGATTAATACTCCCTCCTATCACATAAAAGATCTCACATGTAAGTTTCATATAACAACAGATCACACATGTAAATTTCATGGTATGCCCATAATTCATGTAAGAGGATAAAAGTATTAGTCCTAAAATATCAAATAATTCTCTTACATCATGCCTTGGCCAAACAATATATGGGTGCAATTGTGATGCAGAGTATATAATAATGCATGTTCCACACCATTTATTGCCTTTAATCCCTCTCCTATAAAAAGTAAGAGATTTTCTCATTATGGTATAGAGATCATTGAGGGGATAACAGGACTGCCACTCATTAAGTGCCTCATTTGTAAATGAAAGAACTATCTTTCTATACCACCTGGTTTGTCCAAAATGTTTCATTGTTTACGTCTACTATAAACAACAGATAGTCACTACAGATCATTAAAAACAGCAGTCCTTAATGCAGCTGTTCATTGAAAATGACAATCATTTATTCTTCCTGGTCTGAAAAGAAATGCTTTTCAATATGACTAGCAAATCTGTTCAAACCTGTAACAAATCAATTTACCATGGAAAACCAGCCGCACTAGAAGGCTTGCAGATTAAATTTTAAAAAAACAGCTTAATTTACCAAAAAATTGTATATAAACCCCAAACTATATTCTTTACATAAAAAATAAAAAAGGGTGCTTAAGAAAGAGAATTACCCACCACCAGTCTCAGAGTTTGAATATGCAACAAATTCACATTCAATAAGCAATAAGTTATTGTGCATGTATACTAAAAAGGAAAGGCTGGGAAATATTTTGGATTAACTATAATGCTCAAAACCAATTACAAACCATATAAGTGCAGCTTCATGATTCTCTCCAGGGCAACTTCACCAGTTACATATCAAAAAGACAAAACTCCAATCTCCAAAACATAGAGAGCAAGCCACACTGTCATCTCTCATAAAGAAAACATCGAAATTGATTTTCAAAACAACCCCCAGATTTTTTTTTTCTTCTGTTGGGAAAGATTCCTACATCCCTAAAAAGATGACATAAAAAGAAAAGGAGACAAAATGGGTACAGAAGAGATAATATGGTTCTCAATGTTATGGCTTTGAAACACTTGGTTTTGGGGAGCGGTGAAGATGGTGATGGTGATATGGAGACGCATGCGGACCATTTGGTATGGAGAGGCTCCTTGTTGGTTGTCCATTCCTAGAAAACCCTGTCTGGATTCTACTGCAGTTTCTAGCATTTGGGTAGGACCCCAGACGCTCTGCTTGCATAGCCTGAAAGAATGATGAAGAGCAGGCCATGTCCTTGAGGTTGGGCAAAGGCTTTAGTGCTTCAACAACTTCACTCATCAGAGGTCTGGCTTTAGGGTCAGGACTAAGGCAGTGGGCAGCCAACTGAAGCGCTTTTTGAGAACCTTTGACTGAGAAGCGGCCTTCGAGCCGAGGATCTAGAAGTCGATAGAACCTTCGCCTCTCTCCAAGATGTGGCCTTGCCCATTCCACCAAGTTATGCTCCCCATTTGGTCGGGTTTTGTCCATGGATCTTCGGCCAGTCACCATTTCAAGCAAAACAACCCCAAAGCTATAGACATCACTCTTCGATGTAAGATGTCCTGACAGACAATAGATAGTATTAGCCACAGATGATTCAGATAACTCACTTAAACTCTTATTTAGGTTAAATTAAAGACGTTGATCACTCAACTGAGCATTAGCTAGCAAAAATTTTATTGTTTCACTTTTTCTTTTTTAAGAGAACCAAATCTTTCTATACTTCACATACTTTCTATCCTCTATGTCATCCATTTGCCCCAGCAAAGGTTATAGGTGCAACTAGTGGAAGAGGAAGTCACGTGAAACAACTTGAAGGTTAGCTGAAAATAAAGAGGGATGAGGTCACAATAGCATAAGTTTAGCAATGAAGGTGTTGCAACTAGCAACATCAAAGAGGTGAGGATGGTAGTGGTATCAGTGATGGTGACCATGTCAGTTGCAAGCTGGAGCCATGGTTTAGTTTCAGCTTTGGTATTTGTAAAGGTAACATACATGGTGCGAAAAGAAGATATGTGCAAGGAAAACACAACAATTTTTATGAAGTAACAGATAGTGCTAAAAAAATAAACCAGGATCAAGGAGTGCTAATTTGATAGCAGCATTGAATTATATTAGACACAAACACACACACACACACACACAAACCTATAAAACATAATGCAGAATGATGATACAAACAGTCCAACCACACTAACCTGTCATCACATACTCCGGGGCAGCATAACCATAAGTTCCCATCACTCGGGTAGATACATGAGTTTTCCCATCTTCTGGACCATCTTTGGCAAGTCCAAAATCAGAAAGTTTTGCATTGTAATCCTGGAATAGAAAGTTCTTCCCAATGAGCAAAGACAAATATAGATGTTGTTCACATAATTTGAATCACAAATGGAACTTCTTAAATAAGGAAAGAAAATAAAATAATTACACACCGCATCCAACAGGATATTAGATGTTTTAAAATCTCGATATATAACTGGCTTTTCAGCTTCCTCATGAAGAAAGGCAAGGCCCTTTGCAGCACCAAGGGCAACTTTCATTCTGATGGACCAAGGAAGAGGCAGGGACCCTGCTCCATGTAACATAATTATTACCATAGACAGCAAATTAAATTGCCTCCTAGAACATTTTCATTTGGTACTAAAAGACATTATCCACTCAGTCGTAATAATTAGGTGGTCTAAAGAATTTTTCATGCCATTACATAAGAAATGCAATCTAATACAATGCACAGAAAATATAGTATTGTTTCCAAATGGTCACTTGTTGAGTACTTTTTTTATCAGTGTTCATTTGTTGAACCCTTGAAGACAAATCAATGGTAACAATTGTTAGAAATATGTGGTTAAATGATTTTTTTTTTTTTTTTTTTTTTGATAAATAACAGAAATGTATTAAAAAGAAGCCCAGGTACAGTGGGGGTGAACATGGAAAACAGTACATCAAACACATAAATTACAAAGATCAAGCATTTCTAAAAAATTAGAACAAGGGAAAAGATTAAAGGAAGAACTCCACTCTAGCAAGGTATGAAGAAGAAGAGATTTAAGATCTGAAGAAGACCCCTCCGTCCCTTCGAAACATCTTGAGTTCCGCTCTCGCCAAATACACCATAGGACACAATAAGGGACAGCCCTCCATAAATCAATGCTCCAATGCCCACCGAAGGAACCTTGCCAACTCGAAAATAAATCAGAGACACCATGCGGCATAACCCATTGAAGACCAAAAAGAGCCCACACGTGAGGGGGGTGTTTGAAATATGTGGTTAAATGATTAAATTTATCATATCTCAATAGCTTAAACTTTTGGGACAATTGGTAATTTAACAACAATAATCTATCCCAGGGATTTCTCAGAGAAAGAACTCAGACACACACATAAACCAAATATATGCCTTAAAATTACATTTCTGTGTGTGTACGTGTGTGTAGTTTATGGCTTAAAATTGCATACGTCAAATCTTCATTGCCTTTCATACGCACTTAAATCTGTAATAATTTTTTCTTCCCACAAAAAGCCAGTAAAACCTGAAGCTTTAGCTAATATTTTCTTTTCTTTAACTTATATTATTTATGAATATAATTAGAACCAGTTTTATAAGGAAACCCTATAGCAAAAAAAGATAATTGGGAAAAATTAAAAGGGTTGAGATAGCATTGAACAACATTAACTCTCCAGGGCCACTTAATAGGGAGCAATGAAAAGGGAAAAAGGAAAAGTTAAAAATAAATAAATAAATAAATCAGGTTATTACAAGATCCGAAAGAACATAAGTGGAGAGCAAATATCCTATTTTAAGGAGAGCAGCATTAAATAATTAGCCAATTTTAAATGATAGAATAAAATTCATGGATATCTCTTTCATAGCCAACACCGACTAATTTGTTGAGGATTCACGGCTAACCCAATATTATACACATGCAAGATGGAGAGGAAATTTGAGAAAAGTGAGTGCAAATTCATACTTCGAAAAAGGTGATTCTCCAAGCTTCCTCGAGGCATAAACTCATAGACAAGTAGCCTCTGATCATCCTCAATGCAATAACCAATTAATTTAACCAAATTAGGGTGGAGAAGGTCACCGAGATAATTAACTTCAGCCTGCCATATGGAAAAGAAACAAAATTACCTTTTAAGTCATAGAAGTGAAGGTAACAAGCTACCCAAATCTCCAACCTGATATTAGTGCAAAGAAAAGAAATAAAAAAGTTGATAATGAATTCTCTTACCAGCCATTCTTTATGACCTTGTAGTCCATCATGGTTGAGGGTCTTTACTGCAACTGCAACCCCTGTTCCAGGTTTCACCGGAGCAGTTCCATTCTCATTGATCCAACCCTTGAATACGCAACCAAACCCACCCTCCCCAAGAAGACTCTCAGGTCTAAAACTCCTCGTTGATGACTTAAGCTCATTAAAACTGAATTTTCGAAGTTGTGAAGCAACTTTCAATTCCTCAACCAAGTTGGGAGTTGATGGAGTACTTTCTGCTATGCTAGTTGTCGAGGATGACACAACAGGAGCAACTGGCTGGTCTTGGCTGGTATCATTTGTAGATTTACTCTCCGCTGATTCACAAACAGAAATGACACAATCATTTGGATCTAATTCAACCATAACCAGCTAAGCTATAAATAAAAGAATCTGCTAATCCTGAGCTCAGATAGACTGGAAGACGTACAATATACATGTACAAGGAGACAAGCCTCTAAATGCATGTAGATGCATACACATAGGTAGTTTGTTACTGTAAATAGAACATGTATTGAATTTAAGGTAAAGCACCAATGTTGTGCTGTGATATAAGAAATCCTTGAAGCCTAAAGGAAGCTCCAAAGAATAACTGAAACTGTGATTTAGCATGACTAGTAACCTGATGAAATACGAAACAATTTATAGTCTAAACAATGCTCCAAAGCATGACTAGTAACATGACGAAAAATATTAGGTTCAAAAAGTCCACATGGGTCTGCCAATACATAAGAGTGTATAACATAATTCATTAAAAGTTTTAAATTTCACGGAAGCATGTTGAGCACTTGCCAACACTAGAAACGTGTACACATTGATATGGGGATACATAAGAACGATATACGCGTTTGGTTAAAAAGTCATTACTTTCTTCAATGTCTAATTATGTAAATAAATTAATGCTCCATCAACACGATCTACAATTCATTACAAGGGCATCACTCTTCTACTTCACTACTCATAATAACTCTCGAAAATCATTCGACAAAAATTTAACAAGAGAGAGTTTCCATAAAGCATATTCAAAACAAGCATGCTGCAGTGTGTGTGTATTTCTAGGGAGCATCCACCACCATAACGTGGAAGTTGAACCTAAACTAAGATTATAGCGTGAAATCATGGTTAAACATGCCAGGATACTATTGCAAGCTCGGGCATCTAGAAATATGTTTCACAGCAGTGTTAGCCAATGACCTATATATAAGGAACTTATACTGCATTAATTGATCCTATCAAACATTTCTGGAAGCCATTATATTATGTCCAATTATTCCCTTCTAAAAGGGATTGCAACTTTGCGATAAAATTTATAAACAGGGACAACTCCCTGTGATTTGAATTTGTCTTATTATTATTGGCAAGTTACACACGTACTCAATGGGTTCTAAACCTACAATCTCAGCCTCCACGTGGGAGGAGGAAGTGCCATTTGAGCAAGAGCTTATTGGCAGGTATTGCATCTTCGCAAGTTCCTAACCCTTTCTGATTAAGAAACAACAAACTAACAACCGGCAACAAATCATATCTCAGGGAGACCAAAAAAATAAATGAGAAGATTGCCACATGGTCATATTTTGTAATTTCCTAGAAAGGAGCAATCTAATAATTATGAACCAACTATATTACCGGTAGTCAATTAACAGTATTAACGGACTAACGTTATTAACGGACAGAACTAACAAAGTACTTATTAAAGTCAATATCCATAACCTGCACTGATGGAAAATCTTAGAAAGAAAATAGATTCACAATGTAAAAGAAATAAATTCAGTAAAAATGGAGATCAATATTCCAAAATGTGCTGTAAGTAATATCCACATCAAAGCAAAGAACAAAGTCAGATATAACATACACTTCAATATCAACAGGCACCAAACAGGTACAAATGTAATATGATCATAAACAGACTAACACAAAGAATCAATCAATATCTACAACTACATAAAACCATATAACAAGATTGATCATATTAAGGAAACGAAGTAGACATAGAACATTTGTTTAAAAGTAGAATAAAAGTATACCATATTGAGTGCTAGTGCCACTCATAGAGCCATCCACTTTGGACTTTGAAGACATGCAGCTTCCAATGAACCTAAACTTAAACCAACATCCTGTCATCTCATTTTCTTCATCTTTCTTTTTCCTTCCCTTTGATTTTTCCACATCCCAAGCCCCAACATTAAAAGCATCAGGACCTAACCCCATCTCTCAAATCCCTAAACTAACTCTCATATCTCAAAAGCATCCCATTTCAGCAATCACCACCATTCCAGTCTATTTTAACACAACCTCCCCAAACCCAAAAACATCAAAATGCAGCAGCATATAACCTTAGCAATCAAAAACCACCAAAACAAAAATAAAACAACCCAGAAACACAAAAACCGATTAAATAATCAAAATTCAAAAACACCCATTAGTGCATACCCAACCCTTGATCATATAAACCCAAAATCACTCAACCCCAAATGGGTTTTGGAATATGCTTGAATGCTCCAAATGGGCAACACCCAGATCACAAAAATGTACATGCAAACTGAAAAAAAAGCATCACCTTGAGTAATCAGTAGCTATAACAGAGATGAAAGTTTCAAAATTTAGTGCTGTTAAGAACCTTAAAAATCGAACAAACAAAAGCTGAACAGCTTAGACCAAAACAATGTAGTACTTTTTTTACTCCGAAATTTTAGCTAAACCAAACAGACACACACACATATGCTTCACTCACTCCCACAGTGGACAGACAGACATACTACAATAGCAGCAAGACTAAGCTACCAGTACCAAAAACAAGCATTGTGATTGTGGTTTCTAGGGAGAGCAAGACAAAAGCTTTTAAAGGCAATGGAAGAGCACAGAGATAGAGAAACGCTCATTTTGCGTGAAAAGGAGAGAGAGAGAGAGAGAGAGAGAGGAAGAGAGTGAAGTGGCATTGGTATACATGGTAAGTATGTTTGTTGGAGAGTGAGACAGAAGAGAAAGTGTAAAACTACAGGCACAGGCAGTGAGACTGTGACCGTGTGTGTGAGAGTGGCAGCTGGACTTTGATTACTGGTCAGCTCCTCGAACTGACCCAATTCCCAAGGGACACAGCAATGGCCAGTGTTCAAACAATTTACCAAAAATAAATTCTTTTTTAATAATTTATAGAGTATTTAGAATCATTAACATTTCTTTATTAAAAATATTAAAAAGTATAGAAATTTTAATTTTAATATATTAAAATATAATCTTGAATTCTCAAAATTAGTTTACATTCGATTTTTTTTTACTTATAAAAATATAATTTAATCTTTAAAAAATAATAATGATAAAGAATGTTGCAATTTTGAGTTCTAGCCGGCTGTTATTAAAAATTTATATTTATCACATGTATAGAGTGCTAGCGTGACACATAAAAAAGTTGACGCGGCATAGGAATAAATTTAATAGAACTATGGAAGAAGAAATCAATACATTTTAAATATTTTAAAGAACAAATTGTTACTTTTTAAATTTGAAAAAAAGTAATGAAATTTAAGCCAAATTTTAAGGGAGGGGGAGTATATTTCAACTTTTATTTTTCCCTTAAAAAAGGTGCAATGTGCTACATATGAATAGTAAGCTTCATTATAAATTTAATTAAATTGTAAGTCGAGTTTATGTACGGAAACATTCAACAATATCAATGATGAAATGATCTCACCTAGGTGAGTAAATTAGTTGTTTTAGTTTTCGTGTCAAGTACTATGGATTATGAAATATGTCATTTAGCACCAAAATTAAAATGAACACTTGGAGCAAAATTACACTAAAATTAAAAATTAATTTGGATTACAATTATACTTCGACTTTAATATATTACATATGATTAATAGAATCCATTATTTATGTAAAAAAAAGGGGGGAGGGCAATATCACAACGTTGTACCTATACTTCTACAGTACTAAACCATTTTTCAAAAACAAAATGAGTAATTTTCAATACTCCAAGAGTATTGTTCATTTCTCTCACATAGTAATGAGTTTCACTAATTAAATTCATAGTATAACTCATTATTCATATGAGAGAAGTGAACATAATTACTAGAGTATTAAATAATTTTTCAAAAAAAAGGAATATTCTTCATTCATTCTTCCACCTAAGCATAGCTTTGATTTTATGTGAAATTAATTCTTCTCTAAAAATAAATGTAAAATTAATTCATTGCCATCTTTGAAGGAGTAAATGCATTTATTTCACTTAAAATAGGAAATTTACTCAATAGTGAAGGTGCAATATTCCTTTCTCTGAATTGAATTGGAGGTCCTATTATAAATTTTATTAATGTGACCGGAAAACTATTAGGTACTCTTGGAGTACCATAAATGTAAAGTCCCCCCTCTCACATAAATGGTGGGTCTCACCATGAATTTAATTAGTGAGACTCATCATTCATGTGAGAGAAAGGAGTACGCATTTATGATATTCTGGGAGTACACAATAATTTCCCAAAAGATACTACGTCCACAATATTTTCACACCAAATCACATGTGGTTAATTGTTATTAGTTCAAATTTGAACTTAACACTAAGATTACTTTTTTACTCTAACAATAACAACCAATAACAACCAATAATAACGTGCCACTTAGGATTTGTTGTAAAAATATTATAAAATATTGTGGACAAATCATTTCTCTTTCCAAGAAGAGAAGACATCTCACATCATAATTACTATTCCAAATAAAGCATATATGTAATAGCATTAATTAATTGTCATGCACTACTTGGTAAATGTGCATTCATTTCCTTTTTTTTAACGGAAATGTATTTATTTCTATGTATTAATTATCTATTTGTGTTGTACTAATTATTGATGTAAAGTTAAATTTCACTTTAATCTCTATACTTCATTAGTTGTAACAAATTAAAATTTAAACATTTAAAAATAACAAATTAAACCCCAAACAACGAACTAAACCCTATAGTCAAATTATTGTAACATTGTTAAGTTAACGTGAACCATAAAAAAGAAAAAGAAGAAAGTTAACACTGGAAATATTTGGGTTTTTTTTTTTTTTTTTTTTTTTCCTTTTCAAATTATTGGCATAACCGCATAACCCAGATTTGATTGAAGGTAAGAATACTGAGCAAAATTCAGATTCTTAACTCGGTTGCAAAGTCTAGCATACATGGATGTAATGTTCATTCGATCACATAAAACAAGGCACAACAAATTCCATACGATTAATCACAGTAAATTTAAGTAAACATGTCATATGTCCGCAGAGTAACATAGCACACATTAATTTTTAGATTGATTAAGATATTTCCACACTGAACATTTATAAGATGAAAATTGATGAACAATGGAGATGGCAAATAAAATAGTTCCACACTGAAATTAAATTTTCTGTTGTCTCTCAAGCATCCTACAAAATACAGAGCCAAATTTATGGATGCTTGTGGAAGCCACTAACGGTACTCGCATCATGGAATCAGATTAAACCTGTAAAACCTATTGAACAGTCTTCGTTCACCAAGATCTTCAGTGAACTTTATTTCAAAAAGAATTCTGAATCATCAAGCGGCTCATGCCCTCTCTCATTCCAGCTTCATGGTTTTCGCTATCGTCATCATCATCATATTTGATAATTAACCGTACAAATTAGGATCGAAAAGTTGAATACCAATGATTGCTTGACTGAAAAGGAAAAGAAGAACGAAGAGGATCCCATCAAGGGACTCCTTTCCCATCCATTTGCCTACAACTTATTCGATCAACTTTTATGTACAATTTTTTTAAACCTTATTTTTTCTTGTTTTTTTAAACTACTAATACACCTTAGCACATTTTCAACTAAAAAAAAAACCGATTAGAAAAAACCAAGATAAGCTTATACCAAATGCATATGCAGTACCCCAAGAACCAGATTCACCATTTATGTCAACGAGTAGTGTTGGGACTGGGAGAGCTGCAACGTCGGGCAGTATGTGGCTGGGTTAAGTGGTGTCAATATTGTTAGTTCATGGCCTCAAGGCTCAATCAAATTTTCTTAATGTGTCATCTCCCAAACAAGTGTTATCAAAGGTTATGATGGTGTGCGGCAAAGTTAATAAGGTCTCTCTTGTAGTTGAAGTGAGAATGGGGTGACAAGGTTTTCAAAGTACCTTTTATAGTTAGAGCGGAGACGAGGTATATGTACTTGGAGTCTATATATATATATATATATATATATATACTAGTATTATGCCCGTGCGATGCACGGTTTAATCAAAATTCATATGTAAACTATAAAATAGATAATAAAATAAATGATTATTTTACTTTTAAGTTATAAAATGAATGTATCTTGTGTAAGACTAATGTATTATAAAAGGCATATATATATATATATATATATATATATATGTATATATAAAATAATTGAATGGAAGATGGTAGATAGCTTGTAACTAATATGAAAGGTGATACCTAAAATTTAAGGCTCAAGTAATATTTAAATGGAAAAACCTTAAATTTAGTAATTAAAAACTATCCAAAAAATTATTGAAAGCATATTTAAGTGAAAACATTAATTCAATAATTAAGAACAATTTAAATTAATAAACATTTAAGAATTTGAAGTAGAGAGACTTTGATGAAAATTTAATTTTTGTCCTTGAAAGCATGGGAGAAGACACCAAAACTTGAGTGATTTTCACCCTACCAAAAAATTATAATAAACAAAGAGGATGTGTGTGTGTATATATATATATATATATATAGATATAAACTTCAAGTTTTTTTTTTGGTTGAGAAAAACTAAGAGTTAAGACATTGGTATTAAGTTTTCATCCACAATTGAAAATATAGCATTGAGATATGATGAGAATTGAGAAGTTATACCTTTCAATAGTAGGTCATTTTTGGCCTGTGAACAATAATCTCTATTATTTGATCTCAACCTCTCTGTGTAATTATTAACAAAACAAAATAAGTAGCACAAAAAAAAAAAAAAACCCTGCTTAGTATGATATTTGCTATCTAGTTCACCTAAATAAGTTTTTTCAAAGGGATGATAAAGCTTTAACTACGAAGAGATACAATATGCTAAACAATAGAGAATAAAACTTAATTGAGCTCTAAAACAATCCAAATGTTGTAAATACTGTGCAAGAATGTGTGCTGAAAACTCCAATATATCAAACTTGTTACAACCATCTTTGCATCTTCACTGATGTGCCCCATCTGTGATATGTTTTCTAGGAGCTCACGGTGCATATATAAAAAAGTTGATAATAACAATTAAAATTTGTGTCTATCTAAAACATTGTCAAAGCATTAGGGTAAACTTTTAGAATTGATTTAATAGCTGGAATTAAAAAAAAAAAAAAAAAAAAAAAATCCTTGTAATGAGCACCACATAAAGAAAATAAATCTAAAGCTTCTAACCACAAAATTAAACTTTAATTTTATGCATGCTTGCATGGAATCCATATAAAGAGTATAGAAGAAGTGACCAAGGGAAAAAAATCAACAATATATGCACAAACTTCAAAAGATTAGGCAGAGAACAAAAGGCTTTGAAAAAACTGCAACAAAATACATATAATAAATGACTTAAGCTAAGCAAGTTCATGTGCCAGCTGATTGTTTTCTAAGATTGAAACCATGGCAAGCCATGAAAGATGTTTTGTATCATGTGTCCAAGAGGCCCAACTGATTCGTTGGTTTGACTGCTTGAAAAAGCAATGTGCTCCTTGCTCCTCTTGGGTGAAATAGATTTCTACATCTAGTGCAGAAGCCTCGGTTCATTTTCTAAATAGAAATAGATAACTTGGTTTTCTAGTTTCAAAATAATTCTAGCAATAGAAGAGTTCTAGATATATTTGGAGATATTTATGATTTTAACATTTCAGATTGATTAGCCTTCATTGAATTATTCTTGGAGATAAATATGATTTTAGCATTTCAGGTTGATAAGCCTCCATCAAATAATTCTTTATGATCTAATCTAAAGTTGTTGATAAACTTGGAGATGGAAAGGAGAGTAAAAATTATTGATAATTCATAAAAGTTAAAATTTTTATCAACTTAGAAATTATAGGAGAAAAAGATAAGGACAAAAAAATATATATCTATTTTTTGATTTTAGGGTTTGTTGATAACATTTTAGATAGACATAATTGTTATAGCTGTAAATCAAATACTACTTTCTTTCATTACTTGATTTATCATATTTATCTAAAAAATATGTATTGTATATATCTATTCTTAAAATCTAAAAATTTAAGAAAATTTCTACAATTTGGTACTGCCACTTGGCGCAACCACGGCGTCTAAGCCCAACTTTTATTATATAATATAATATGATATAATATGATATGAGATGGGTTTAAATTACACCTGGTGTAACGATCTGTAAGAGTTACACTTTTTTTTAAACCATTGGTTGGTTAAAATTTCACTAATAATTATGTCATTATTAAATATTTAATACTATGAAAAAGTCAGCTCACTCATTTAATACTGGCATTTTATTTTCTTTCTTCTTTTATTCGTTAAAAGTTTGGATATTTTAGAACTCTTAAACCATTACAGCGAGAGATAAAGCAAGGAAAAAAAATTTTGCAGAAGAAGAAGCCGAAGACAACTTCGAATCCACAACAAGCCACTAGACAGGATTGCCCATTTGCATAGCCATTAACTCAGACTGGAAGTGACTACTTGGATGGATTATGGATGTCAATTGCAATTGTAGTTGGACTTGAACATCCCAGTATTTCTCTTTTTACTGTACTTGTCTTTCAAAATATTTTCTTTCCCCTAAATTTCTAGTGGCACGGAAATCCTAATAAAAGACATCTAATTTTATTCAATGAAATTTGTATATAAATAACCTTACATCAATTCACTTGTACAGGTGTGTTGTCTCCAACCAACTCATGTCAAGACTCAATCTCAAAAGCATATATTGTAAAGCTCTCAGTTTTTCTTTTCATCGAACACATAATAAGAGCCTTCACAGAGGTCCTGGCATATGAGAGAGAGAGATAGAAGAAGAAGACAACGATGGAGTGTGAAGCAATTGTATATATAATTCAATTGTAAATCTTTCTTTTTGAAAACAGATTACTTTTAAATTCAATTGTATATATAATTGTATAAATTTTATTTAAAATAATTTAATTTTATCATCAAATATCTTTTTTTTTTTTTTTTTTTTTTTTTATGGGATCAAATATCCATTTAATTTCTCTTTTAGGATGAATAGGTTGTTGTCATTTGATGGGATCAAATATCCATTTAATTTCTCTTTTAGGATGAATATCTCTTTTAGGATGAATAGGTTGTTGTCATTTGATGGGATCAAATATCTATTTAATTTCTCTTTTAGGATGAATAGGTTGTTGAAAATGACAAGTGCCCTTTAGTCAAGTAAAAAACAATAAATAAGGAGAGAGACAAAAGTGGAAAGTAATAACATTTAATGATGGTTTTTTTAACCATTAGATCTCTTAAAAATCTATAGTGTAAAAAATGTGTAACTTAAACCCATCTATATATATATATATATATATAATATGATATGCGTCATATAAGGTAAGTTCATATGACCCACACAAATGAAATTGGAAAAAGGCTCAACAAAGAAGTATTTCTCATGGTACTAGATCAAAAAAAAATGACACGTCATCCAAACTCAATGTACATGGAAATACAAGATTTTCATAGATGAGTGAGCGAGATTGACATATGATTCTCGTGGATGGTTTACGAAAGTTTATGGATGATGCATGGTTAAGGGAAAAAACACAATAGGCAAATAGAAGTTAGTAGGATTTATTTGTGGCTGAAAAATATGAGGTTTCATAGCCCACAAAAAAGTAATGACTCACACATACAATATACATTATTGGGTATATTTTACATATAAGAAGAAGTTCCACATGGAAAAAACATTTAAAAATAAATAAATAAAAATTAATATAACATAACTAGACCAAAACTCATAAGTTTAAATTTTTGAGTTAAATAGAATTCTTATACGTTATATCGTGGTCTCAATTGGAAACTCCTTTAAGATGTTAATCTCCTAACACACTCATAGTCCATTTGACAAAAAATTAATAGTTATTTTTTGTTCTTAAGGAAAAAAATTTCTCTTAGATATTGTTTTTTTTTTGGTGCAAAGAAAAAATATTTGTCACATTCTTATATGGTACTTCCAATGATTCAAGGTGCTTAAACTTTTTAAGAAAGTTTACAGACAAAAATTTCACAACTACTGATATGATAGATTATTAGTAATAGATAATAAAAAGTAATTAGTGGTAGACCTAATTGAGAATCAATAGAGCCTACCAACTCAATTGTTGTAAAATACTAAAATTTGTGTATTTTGCAATTGTTCTGGAAAAAGAGAGAGAGAGAGAATCCATTTGGGCCCAAAGGGAACTTGTAACTATTAGAAGTTTAGAACTAACAAAACCGTCGAAGCCCATAGCCAATTAAGGATTGTCTAAAACGGTAAGGACTTGTGCTGCGGATCAATTCATAAGCTCAAGCTCAAGAAGTTCAGCAACAGCCCATTGATCTCCACATGGGATTCTATTCTGATTCAAAGGTTTATCAGTTTTCTTATTTAAAAAAAAAAAAAAAAAAGGTTTATCAGTTTCAGTTTAGATTCAATTATGTATATCAATTATTTAATTTCTTTACTTTATGTGAAACTCAACACTTTCACATAATCACATGCACTGACATTAGGCTAAACTTATTGGCTTGTAAGTTGTAACTATGTTATTTAAAGAAATAGCCATTACTTTCTCCTTTGTTTTTTGGTCATCAATATTGCATCAAAAGTAACTGGGTTTCCAGGCAAAGTTAAGCATTTCCTGTGGAAGGCATGTACATGTACTAATAGTTTGCCAACAAAAAATAAACTTGCTCAAAAGAAAAATACTCTCGGACCCTACATGCCATCTCTGTGGCTGTCTAGCTGAAGATGTCATGCATGCTTTATGGGAATGTGAAGCTGTAAAGTCGGTGTGGGGATTGGATTTTTTTTTTTTTTGGGTGGGTTAATAGGTTTGAAGCTACACAGGGGACATTCAATGAACCATTTGGTCGAATTTTGACTCAACCTCATGTTTTTGAGATTTTCACCACCACAGCATGGTTCATTTGAGGCAAGAAAATGCAGTTGCACATGCCTTAACTTAGAGAGCAAAAATTTATTTTCCTTTGTTTGTTTAGTAGGAGTCTGTTCCACCTAATATAGATAATATAGTTTTTGCTAATTTCTCAGCACACAAATAATACCATAGAGGACTCTTTTCTCAAAAAAAAAATAGTAACTGGGTTTTCAATTGTGAATACCAAGATTTGTATGTATGGAATCCCAAACCACAGTAGTTGGTTAAGCCCATAGCCCATAAACTTGGCCCACACAGAGCTTCAAGTCAGCAAGCAGAATCGGCTAAACTGAACCCATTAAGCCAGACCAAGGCCCGTTAATATAGCCCACAACCCATGGATTCGATCCGCATGACTAACCAAATTAACACTTCAAATTGGTCTAAGTTAGGCCCACATAATTCAACCCATAGGCATGCCCATAAAACGACCAAGCTCACGAGAGAAAAAGGAGTCGTCCAGCAAATGGGAAAAGCTAATTGGATACAAACAGATTCCATAATTTATCTTTGTAGCCCGGACTATTAGTTAATGAACTATTTTAAGAGAGTATTAATATTATTTTTATGAGAAATATAAAAAATTATTAAAAAATTAATTACTTTTTTCTTTTCCCATAAAAAGTTTTTAAACAAATACAGGGTATCCATCAACAAAATTCTTAATTACAAATGTGAAAATTAATTTTCAAAAATAAAGGTTTAAGGGCTGCTGACTGTGGTGGCATAAATGAGATATATAATTATTTCACATATAATAGTGTTCACGCTTCACACCATCTCACACTATATTCACATTTTTTTTTTTTTTCATATCTTGGGTACATAAAATATAGGACATCTATTATTAAAAAGTAGACATTGTGTGAAGTATTTCACATCCAAAAGTATTAAACAATAACTATTTGACATAAATTGTGTGAAGTATTTCACATCCAAAAGTATGAAACAATAACTATTTGACATAAATGGTCATGTAAAGTTTTTTATTCTTTTTTGAAAAAGAATGGTCATGTAAAGTTGAATAGAAATGGATTTTATTTTTCCTTGGTATTTGTACAACGGAAAAACTAGAATTTTAAATTACAAGGCCCAAAGTATAGTTTTAATAAAAAAATTGATTATAGAATTTGATGCAACAATGAATTTCATTAGTGCCACATCAATACTTAACAAAAAATAAATAAAATATACCATACCAATTATCAATTTTTTATATATAAAAAAAAGAGACAAATTTATGTAATAATAAATGTGATTAATACCACCTCAACAAAATAATAAATAAAAATTGTAATTACCTTTTTTTTTTTTTTTCCAGAAATGATACATTAATTTGTATGTCCTATATAATAAAATTCGTACTAGCGTCATAATTCTAGATAAATTCCTTTGACCAATTAATAGAAGAGAAGAAAAAAATATTTATTTTCGAATTATTTGCAATTTCATTTAAAAATAAATAAAATATTGTTGCTAAGTTTCCCAAAATTACAAATTAAATAAAAATCATATTTATCATCTAATTATATGCCAAGTAATTTTTGAAATAAAAAATAAAAAACTAATCAGTGTTACCAAGAAAAAGCAGAGGAAAAAAAACCAAATTTTTAACCGTCTTGGGGTCTAAAAAACAAACAACCAAAGTCAAATAACATAATTAATATAAGTCAATTGAATTTCAGAAAGGTAAATAATTAACAAATATGTTTTGAAGTTCAAATATATATATATATATATATATATAATAAAAAAATACCACGCATCCACACTTGATCTAATGAACGGTTACATGAATGTGATGCTGATGCCTGGCTTTTTTTTTTTTTTTTTTTTTTTTTTTTTTGATTTTTTTACAAACTATTACTTTTTAGGGGAAGCAAGCAAGTATAATTATTTTATATTTTAATGTAAAAATTATATTATATTATATATATATATATATATATATATAATATATTCGTAAGAATTAAAAATCTACGGGCTCATGGCCCCTAGTCTTGCTTTGGATTTGTCCCAATATAGATTGAATTAGAGACTGTTTCTCTTTCTTCATATTCTTCTGCTTATTTTTCCCCCTTTTCTTTTCTGCCACTTAAATTTGATGTCAGCACCGACTCTCTGAAATTGGCAAAGTTCTTAAAATAATATTGTCTTTTGGCCAGGCAGCCACTTCATGACCTCCTAAGAAAATTGTCTATTCGAATTAAATTTAAGAGAATTTTACGAATATCATCTTTGTATTTTATATTTGTTTGTTTCGCTGTAAAATGTTTTACGAAAAATATTTTCAGCATTTTATCATGTTTGTTTCATTGTAAAATTTAATCAAACCTGAAAATGTATTCTCTTAATTGTAAAATTCTTTTTCAAAGTTTGTAATAATGATTTGTCACAAATTTACCATGGTTACTTCACTTAAGGGTATTACAGACAACTATTCTCTGTATTTAGAGTTCATATCCAGCTATTAAAAAAGATTTGAATGTTTTACATTTAACAATGTTCACACTCTTTTATATTATGTTTACGTTCCTTCATATCGCATGTAAAATGTGAATATCTAATATGAAAGTATAAATATTGTATAAAACATTTTATGTCTCAAAATGTGAAAGAATAATTACCCAAAAAGGGTGTGAGGGGCATTCATGTTAGTATGAAATAAAGTATTTGTTGAGGGGAAAATTTTGATGTTCCCAAATAGAATATGAGATAACTAAGCCGAAACTCGAAAATGAGCCCTTAAAATAAAGCCCAAAGGCTATCGGTGTGGTGTAAGTCCGCCCAAGCGAGAGATAGAGGCTACACCCTAACAAGAAGACAACAATAAAGCATAATAAACACGTTAGTGTTGTTAGTTTGTTATATTATTAGTCTTTTTATGACATCATAGTTCAAATCAGTCCTTTAGCGGTACGGTATTATTTCCAACGGTAGGGGTGAAATTATACTTAGAGTCCAGCAGTCAATGATTAAATAAATTTAGGAAAGTGTTCACTCCTAAGGGTCTTTGTGTGTCTTGGTCAGGGGAATTTATAGTACTTTCAGCCATCATTACATCAATGTGAGGGAAAAATTCAGTTGTTACAAATACATTATATCCTTCACCATAATAATAATAAACAATGATTAAAGGCTCCATAGTTACAAATAAAAGAGGAAAAATAGGATGGAATGAAGGGAGAGAAAGATCCCCAGCTTAATGCAGCAAGTATTAAACTAAGATTTTGGTGAGTGTATAATTATAAGGCATGAATGAGGTGAATATGGGCTATTTTGAGTGAGTGAGATGGGATTAACACTGAGATTGAAGTTTTTTGTGAGTAATGGGCTGTTTGTGTCTAGTTGGAGGACATTTTTGAGCTATGATTGTGTAGAGGGGTGGGAAGAATATCTGGGATTAGATGAGTGTAGGCTGAAGACGATGAGTGGTGAGCTTAAGGAAAGCTAAACCACGACCAAAGTAGTAAATAAACCAAGGGTTTCAGAGAGAGTGGCTGTCCTGGTCAGTTATGGGACATTTATGGAGTAGGAAGGTGTAAGCAAGGTGGTGAATGTTGGTGTTATGGTGACTATAGGTTGAGAAAGGTTGTGAGTGAGCTCAAGAGAGCTTGGGGAAGCTTAAAGAAAGCAAATAGGGATTGAATTTCTGCAGAGTGTAGTCAGTGACAGAAATTTTTAGAAAGGCTTCCTCTCCCTTAGTGGGCTAAGGTGTGTATGCTTTTAGGGATAATTACACATAACCCACTTGTGGTTTGGGCGAAAATCACTTTGCCTATCCGTGGTTTGAAAAGTATCACTTAACCCACCTGAGGTGTGTTTTCGTCACTCTCCGTAACCCACCTCGGTCTCTGCCATTACAAAAACACCTTTTAACCCCAAAACAGAACATAACGCGAATCAAAACCCCCAAAACTCAAACACTTTTCGAGAGAGACACCCAAGGTGCAATCAGGCTTGTTCTTCGTGGTTTGGAGTGTGTGGAGAGGGAGAAAACACTTGTTTTGCATCATCGAACCCGGGCAAGGTATGTGTGATGTTTTTTCATCTGCATTTGGGTTCTTGATGTCATTTTTTTTATGGTGACCCACCCACGTAGTTAGGTTTTATTGTTCATCTGCACAGTAAAATTTTTTTTGTATGTTAAATTAGCATTTTGCGATTTATGTGTAGAATCGCTTAGGATATGCATTTTGCTATTGTTGTTTCTATAATGCATATACCTGAAGGAATCAAGTTTATTTGTCAATGATTGCACTTGTTTGTGAAGTGTGGGTAGTGTGGTCCCTATGAATTTGTTGGGAATCTGGTTTTGCATGTGCTTTATGTGGTCCTTTGTCTGTGTGTTGTTGTCAATTTGTTGGCTTGTTGGCTTGTTGTCTCTTTTGGCTTCTTGTCACTTTCTGCATGTCAGTGTGTGTAAACAAAATACTTATTTTAATTGCAGATGATGATGTCACATTTGACCTTGAAATTCATGTTAGGGGATGTTTTGTGGAGGAGCCAACCATACAATATGTGGGTGGGTCTGTACGTTTACTGACAGAGATTGACCCTGACAAGTTGAGTTACTTTGAAATTCGGGATTTATGCCATCTAGTTGGTGCTCCTAAGGAACACAGTAGATATAAGTATTTAATTCCTGATGGTGATCTACAACATGATTTAAGAGACATAGAAACAGATACAGATGTCGTAAACATGACTAACCTTCATAAGGCATGGTATGCTGAAAAAATCATAATCTATACTGACATAGATGTGGAGCCATTGGCAGTTGAGTATCCTGATGCAGGAGGAGTGGTAGATGGTGGTGTAGGTGGTGATGCAGGGGGAGTGGTAGGTGGTGTAGGTGGTGATGCAGGGGGAGTGGCAGATGGTGTAGGTGATCATGCAGATGGTGATGTAAGTGGTGATGCAGCAAGGGTTGAAATAGAATTGGATAGTGATGATGATGAAGATGATGAGAATGATGATGAGAATAATGATGAGAGTGATGATGAAGAAGATGTTGAGGATGTTGACATTGATGCAAGAGATGAAGAACAGAATGTTGAAGGAGATGATGATGATGATTGGCTAAATGAAGGCCTAGAGGGGGATGGCTTTGGTGATGATGTATTTGCTGTTCAAAACTCAGCTCCACAAGGTTCTGCTCCCAATACAAACCCAGAATCAAGAAATGCACCCCACACAGCCCCAGAATCAAGCAATGCACCCCACACAGACCCTGAGTGGGCTGAGCCAGCCCTTGAGGATGACCTGGTAAGCATGGATGGGTCTGATGATGAGTAGGTACCTGAGCAAGTAGAGTTTAATACTAAGAGTGACATGAGAAATGTTGTACTGAAGAAGGAGATGAAGTTCCCTAATGCAAAAGCGTTCAGAGCTGCTTTGAGGGAGTATGCAATCAAAAAACCTATTGACATCAAATTCAAGCTTAATGAGAAGACCAAGATATCAGTTCACTGCAAGAATGGGTGTCGGTGGAGATGTTATACATCTCAAATAAGTGGAAATCTAACATTTCAAATTAAGACCTTGATTGATGACTGTACTTGTCCCAAGTCTTTCAAAAACAACCAAGCAACATCAGCTTATGTTGCTAAGAGATTCATTGAGAATTTTAGCAAAAATCCAAATTAGGAGGTGAGTGGTGTACACAACCATGTGATGCAAAATTTATCTGTTGACCTAAGTGTAAACCAAGTGTATAGGTCAAAGAGAAAGGCAAAGGATTTGATAAATGGAGATGAGCAACTGCAATATGGTGTCCCTAGGGACTATGCACAAATGATAACCACTGTAGACAAGGGGAGTAGGGTTATACTGCAGACAGAAATGACTGAGGAGACTTCCCAGCCAAAATTTAAGAGGATGTATGTTAGGTTCAATGCTCAAAATGTAGGATTTTTAGGTGGATGCAGGCCATTTATAGGTTTAGATGGTTGTCACATAAAGCACAGATTTGGTGGGCAAATCTTATCTGCCACTGCCAAGGATGAAAATGACAACATTTTTCCAGTAACCTTGGCTGTTGTGGAACAAGAAACCAGGGAGTCTTGGATATGGTTTTTGGAAATTTTTGCTGATGATATAGGGAGGCCAGAGGAGTTTCAGTTGGTCTTCATTTCTGATAGGCAAAAGGTATGCAAGTTTTGTTTTGTTCAGTTACACTTGAATAGTTGACTTTGTTTGCTGAACTAACTTGTTTTGTTTGTTTGTTTGCTTATTTACAGGGGCTTATACTTGTAATAGAGAGACTATTCCCTACCGTGGAGCATAAATACTGTGTGAAACACATCTACAACAATTTCAAAATTGATTACAAGGGATTGGAGCTGAAGGATGCATTGTGGAGGTGTGCTGCTGCCACAACAGTAAGGGAGTTTGAGAGATGCATGCAGTACATAAGGGATTTGGATGAAAAGGCATATGAGTATCTTACAAACATTGCACCTGCACAGTGGACAAGGTCACACTTCACTCCTAGGGCCTTAACAGATTGTTTGGTAAATAATTTGAGTGAGTCTTTTAATGCAATGATATTGAAGTCTATGGACAAGCCTATCTTGGCAATGTTGGAGTGGATTAGGGTTAGACTTATTACTAGGCTTTACACAAAAAGGGAAGGGATACAGAAGTATGCTGGAAAGTTGTGTCCAAGCATACAAGATAGGTTGGAGAAATTGAAGGTTGAAAGTAAGGCATTTAGTGCTACCCCAGCTGGTAGTTTCCTTTATGAGGTAGGCAGTCAGTATGAGAGACATGTAGTTGATTTGGTGAAGAAGACATGTAGCTGTAGGTCTTGGGATTTAAATGGCATTCCCTGCAAACATGCCATAACAGCCATTTATACAAACATTGAGACACCAGAAGACTATACCCACCCATACTACTTCAAAGAAACTTACATGGAGATATACAAGGAGGTACTTCCTCCCATGCCTGGCCAGTCAGAATGGGCTGAGACTGGACAGCCTGCTCCCCTGGCACCTCACATATACAAACCACCAGGCAGACCACCCAAGCAAAGAAAGAGGGCTTTTAATGAGCCTAGAAACCCTTACAAAGCAAGTAGATAGAACAGACCTGTAAGATGTGGGAAATGCAAAAAGAAAGGGCATAACTCAAGAGGGTGCAAGGCTGACATCACTGGGGAGACACCATGGCAGAGGAGACAGAGACTTCAAAGAGAAAAAGCTGTAAGTAATTAGGATTTAAATGGCAAAAAAAAAAAACTTGTTTTTAAACTTACAATAGACACTGTATTGAAACTGGGTTTTGTTGCAGGCAAGGGAAGGGGTGCCTGCACCTAGATCTGCACCTCAGCCACCATCCCAGCAGCCTACCCAGACCTACAGCATGATGTCTACCACTCAGCCTTCATCCTCACAGCAAGGAAATCAACCTAGGCCATCTCACAAGAGAGCAGGATGGTTCTCTTCCTCACAACCAGAGTTTCACACACCTAGGGAGACCTAGGATACCTTACCAAGTTCTTCACAGGTAACTTAGTCCTAGATGGTTGTGTAGCTTGGGATATTTTTTAACAAGTGGATCTATTTTTTATTTTGTAGCCTTCACATGCAAGTGGGAGCATTGGTGGTGTGAGGACTAGAGGACAACTTGTTGCACAAAGGCCACCAAAAATGAATCCAGTGGGTGGAAAGAGGAAAGAGTAAAGGTAAGAAATGAATGAAGCTAGTGGGTATGCATGCCAGCATTGGGAGTAAAGCTAGTGGGAACATGTGGGCCTTTTTGGTTTTTTTTTTTTTTGTGAAGACCACTGTTGGCCTTTTGTAATTATCAATTAGTGTAAAAAACAGTCATTGCTGGCCTTGGAATGTGTTTTTTTGTAATTACTAATTAGTGTAAAAAACAATCACTGCTGGCCTTGGAATGTGCTTTTTTGTAATTAAGGTACAATACATTCCAGGTTGTTATATGGAAGTTGTGATATTACAGTTTGTATGGAACAATATTTGTCCAAACTAGATTATATGGAAGTTTATTTATTGCTACTACAAATTGTGTCCAAGTATATTATTTTTATTGTGGAATGGTATGCACAACCAAATTATATGGAAGTTTATTTATTGCTACTACAAATTATGTCCAAGTATATTTTTCTAATAGGTGTATGGGAATTTTTTATTGTGGAATGGTTGTTATGGTATGCATAGCCAAATTATATGGAAGTTTATTTATTGCTACTACAAATTGTGTCTAAGTATATTTTTCTAATATAGTGTATGGAAGTTTTTATTGTGGAATGGTTGTTATGGTATGCACAGCCAAATTGATAATTGACCATTACTTCTTCCATTGAATGGTTGTTATGATATGCACAAAATACTCAATAATTGACCAATTCTTCATTCATTGACACATCAAAGCATTACATCAGTAGGCTAGTGCTATTACAATGCAAATTCATTAACACCATTGCCATAACTATCTCTACTAACCAATTAACTACTTCAGGGGCAACAATCTAGGTCTATTCACTCCAGAGAACTCAATTGAGCCAAAACACAACAACATAATAATAACAAAAAAAGATCCATGACAAAATGCATGCAGACTTCCACATTCTTTGCTTCTCTTCAGCAAGAATGGCTTTTTCCTTAGCTTTTGCACAGACAGCTCGAGCCTTTCTCTCCCTCTCCTTGGCTTTCGCTTCCTCTTCAAGAGCCTTTTCTGCCATTTGCCTAGCTTCTTCTGCCGTTTCCAGAGCTGTCCTTTCCCTCTCATTTGCAAGTTGGAGAGCAGTCTGAAGCCTAAACATCTTCTCTAGAGCCAAAGGTGCAGTTTCATTCCCACGAGGACAGGTTGGGTTATCAATCCAAACAAAGAAAGGACACTTAGGACCAACCTTATAACGGCTACAACCCAAGAACCTCCTCCCAAAATTGTGCAAACTCAAACTTGTTCTCAAAACACAAGTCTGCTCATTGCACATATGTCCACATGAACCTGAGAAATTACCACTTGATGAAGACATCTCAACATAACACAATTCCTGGGAAGTACAAATTTAAACTTTCACACAGTAAGTTCACACAGTAAGTTCACACTTGAACAAAATCTGAAACCCTAAATCAGGAACAGACCCAAATGCAGATAAAAAAATATCACACATACCTTGCCCAGGTTCGATGATGCAAAACAAGTGTTTTCTCCCTCTCCACATGCTCCAAACCACCAAGAACAAGCCTGATTGCACCTTGGGTGTCTCTCTCGAAAAGTGTTTGAGTTTTGGGGGTTTTGATTCGCGTTATGTTCTGTTTTGGGGTTAAAAGGTGTTTTTGTAACGGTAGAGACCGAAGTGGGTTACGGAGAGTGACAGAAACACACCTCATGTGGGTTAAGTGATACTTTTCAAACCACGGGTAGGCAAAGTGATTTTCGCCCAAACCACAGGTGGGTTATGTGTAATTATCTCATGCTTTTATAATGGAGTTTTAGAGAAGCATTGATTGACAAGAATCCAAAAATGCATGACTCATCAGGGGTGACGAATCAAGGTTAAGCTTCTTGAGAATTTTTGGTCAGAAGTAAGAGATTCACTTTAGGGGGTGCCTTGCTTCTTTGGATAATGATGAGATTTTAGAGTGCTTTGCATTTAATGCCATGATTTCTGGGGCTGAGTTGAATCAATATGATTATGGCGTGTATCAAGAACGAATTCTAATGCTGCAAACTGAGATTTGGTCCCCCAAGAAGTAAGATTCAACACCCCAAGCTAGGTGTGAAGCTTTAGTCTACTTCGGGGGATTCCGTTGGAGATCCCTTTATGCCCTCCAAACCATATGTTCCCAATTTTTCCCCTTTAGGATTCATGGGCTTGGCACATGAATCACATCTTGAATGTTTTTTAACATTTATAGCATCAATTTGTTGAAGTTTGGTTTCAGCTCTCCTTCTGCTGGAGGTGCAGTCTTGAGGAAGATAAAGGAGTCCCTTTATCTTTTTTACTTCAGCTGATATAACAGCCCTTGGGCACTGTTCACGTCAAGCAGAGGGTGGCAAAAAACTGATGGGACAGCTCTTAGTCCATTCTCAAAGGCTTGGTTCCCTTGTATGAGTACCTAGTTGCTCTTTTTAGTTAGGAATGAACAAGGGCTGTATTGCCCACTCTCCTTTGCCTCCTGCTAGTGTTTTTTGCTTGGGCTTGCTCACATGGGCTGGGTTGTGAGCACATGTTGTCATGGGCTTTCATTCCTCATGGACTTTTATTAGTAAATATTTTTGGGTTTTTCATAAATACTTGCAATGGGCCATTGGGCAATTAGTTGTAATATTTGAAACAATAGGACAAGTTTCAAAATACTTTTGTAAATAATATTTACTTTGATGAATTCCATGTTGCAATAATGTTCATGATTTCTAATAATCGCATTATAACTTAAATGATGATCTTGTGGGTTTGAATGTTTACCATGAGTGTCGAAGGCGTATATTATGGATGTCGCAATGCAAATGATGTCCATGTATTTCATAGGTTTATAACATGAAATAAATAAATGTCATGGGTCTAACAATCATAATTTTTATGGGCTCTTACAAGATGATTACTGTGGGGCCAGAGAATTCGTGGCCCAGGCCCACTCTACATTAGGGCCCAAGGCCTAAGCCGAGGAGAGCTATTACCGAGGATGCATCATGAAAGCCCAAAAAAGGCATAAGGATATGGCCGAGGACGATCTTATGCCCAGCACCTCACAAAACGCCTGAAGAAAAGGACAAACTCAGTACAGGGGCAGGACAAGGGAGAAAGCTGCCAACATCGTAATACAGAATCCTGCATTTGACAGGCCCATACTCCAGACCATGCTATTTAACTTTTCCAACGACCCCCAACCACTGGAGGTATGGATTGACAGGACAGGTCTGTAACCCAGAAAGTAAAACTTACGCGTGGACACCAAAAGGGGAAGGAAACACTAGTATAAAAGAAAAAGAAAGTGAAGGAGAAAGGGATCCCCCCCGGAAGGAGGAAAAAATCTTGTATAAAGGGGAGTGGAGAGGATACTTTGCTCTTCGGACGCAATCCGAGGACTTAACTCCTACAACCCATACCAATGGAATGCTTGGTTAGTCAAGCCAAGTCCTCCCATGTAAAAGCCTCCATAAAAATCACGACTAAACCGTTGACCGGTGACCAAGGCCCTGCCTTTCAAGCCCATTCTCTACAAATTATATTGTTAGGGCCCTTTACATACGAGCCCAATGTCTTTCTTGCGTCGTTAAATAATCGTGTCCCTACAATTACCATGGGTTTTGAGAATAAATAATTCATAAATTCCACGAACTTGTAATATTATAATAATAAGTTTAAGAATTTAAAGTATTGTTCATTATTAGACTTTTAAGTGAAATAATTATGATATAGTATTTTGCCAAGTATTAATAACCTTGGGCATTTGATAGAATAGTGCCAAGTAGTTAGCTTGGGCTTTTAATAGTGCCAACGTAAGTTGGGCTTTTGATATTGCCAATGAAAATTGGGCTTTGATGTTGCCAATGAAAATTGGGTTTTAAATAGTGCCAACATGAGTTGGGTTTTTGATATTGCCAATGAGAATTAAACTTTGATGTTGCCAATGAAAATTTGGCTTTGGATAAATAAATTGCCATGAGTTTAAATCATGGGCTTCGATTATGGGTTTGAATTCTATTGATAAAATTGTTTTGCCATGGACTTGAATCATGGGTTTCTCAAATATTGCCAAGTATAAGTATTCTTGGGCTTTAAATAGAAAATGATTATAAAATTTGATAAAATATGAGTTTTTGGGCTTTTTGTGATAGTTTATATCATAACCCAATTGATATGAAACATTTGTGATTAACATAATAATAGAGCAAAAAATATTTGGTAAAACCCAATAACTTATTAGTGGTATTTAAAAATAAATAGGTGGTACCCAAATAAAATTAGGTTTAAAAAAAAGTACCCTAACAATATTCAAACTTCAAAGTAGCCAAATGTGATCAATTTGAGAGTTAGAAAAACTCTAGTGAAAGGCAACTGCAAGCCCTTTTTTTTTTTTTGGGGTACCCAACACACATTGTTACAAATAAAATTTTTGCATTTTTATATTTACTAGTCGCTAATCTATGCAATGCACGGGAAAATTACTGAAAATGAAATCTAATGAATGTAAAGCAATTATGCAAAATACCATTTAAATTAAAAAACAAATATTAGTGAATGTTGTTATCCTTAACTATTTGTGTTACTAGCCCAATCCAAACGCACGCTAAATTTTACAACCAAACAAACGAAAGATACATTTTACAGCAAAACAAACTCTGCGCACGTAGCTTTGCAGTAGTTTATGTAAAACGCTTGTACAATGGCATAAAAGCCTGCAAGAGAGCTGTTTTTGTTATATATTCTTCTTCTCTCTACCAGCCTTTTAATCTTATACCTTGGGATAACAACACATGCAACCACTAAGGCAACAAAGAAGGCTGGTAGCTTGTAAAAGAGAGTTTGTTGTAAACATGCTACCAACTGCGTTCTTCTTATAACCATTCATGTCCTTTCCATACCTATATTTTAATCTCAAAAATTTTTAGGGGGTGCTTTAAATTAATCTATCCTTATGCCTTGGGATCAGATTCTTCTGTCCAAAATTGGTGAGGCAAAAGCTTACATATCCATTTGGGAATGTGGACATGGGCTCAAGTACTTTTCCTGAATCATACCTTCTAAAATATGCTCATTGTTTTCGATTATAAAAAAAAAAATGCTCATTGTTCATATGCTTGACTCATTAATTGGGTTAGTAGTTGACTGGTAAAGTTTTGTACTGTATTAATTTATGATCAGGTAGAAATAGAATCTTAATCACAAAAATAGATTCTCTGCATTCCTTTTAAGTAAAATGAAGGAGATGTTGCTCCAAAACAAACTTGTTAGTAAATTTGATCTTTTACTTGAGAGGTTATTATAATTAGCACTCCTCTCCAATAATGCTTGTTTAATTGAAAGTCCACTCTGCTCCTGCATATAATAATCTTTATTTTTCTGCTGGAACTGGATAGCAAGAACTCTGTGAGTCTGTGTGCCTGAGAGAGAGAGAGAGAAGTCTGCTATTTTGTTGAATGATAAGGAAATGGTGGCAGTAGGTCACATGGATCCTCTACAGGAGGAGTACACACAGATACTTGTCAGATGAAAATTACAAACACCCCCCCTTCAAAACTAATCAAACCAAACAAAGACCACCACCTGCTAAACCCTTCCCTTGTTGTTTTCTGCACATATCTCATTCGCTTCTTTCCTCTTGGAATGAGTGCATAAAATCTGACCACCCCATTTCTGTACAAGTTCTTTCATTAACTCCCACCTAGATTTTGTTTCATCCTTTTAATCCGCAATGACTGATGCATGAGGTCACCCCCTTCCTCATCTTTGGTTCTTTCTCCAAAGCATTTTTATTCAATTTTTTTCTTTTTGTAGTACAATCTGCAAGGTCATGATTCCAAAGCACCAAACTATTAAAAAATTGGAAATTGCAAAGAGAGAATCCAATTTTATTTCATAGCCCATGTTACATGCCAGAGCTGGAAACCCACTCAGTAGCACATGTTCCTTAACTAAGAATTAATAATTAAACAAAAGAGAGTATGATTCAGCCTAGCATATATATCACATTTCACCGACTGATGGGCAAGAAAGTATGTAATTTCCACAGTTTAATCAATTTCCCATACTGATTTCTAGCCCAACTGAGCAGCTAGCTAGATATGTTTAAATCTATACACCAATTTACTGTGCCAAAATATGAATTCAAACACCCAACTCATAGATGAACAAGTAAATTGTGTATTACTTTGTTTGAGAATTGAATTTTACTTCAATGGAAATAGTGCTACTAGCTTTCTAGGGCCATGGCCAAAAGTTATGTTGTTCTTCAATGCCAGTAAACATGTTGCAGAAGCTTTCATCTTGAGCCATGTGGTCAATTTTTAAGGATTGGAGATCTGGTCTTGATGAGCCTTGGAGGAGTTGGGTCATGCTTGTAGGCCTAAGGGATGAAGGGAATAGGTGGTGACTGCTTAACTGTGAAGATACTGGACTGTTCATTACTGGTGTTCTTGAAATATCCAAATTGATATCACAACTATTCTCACTTCCATTGCTCCAAGAACCCTCAGCTTCTTTCTTGATGCATTTAACCCCAACTTCATTTTTGTCTCCATTTTTTAGAGCCAACAACTGCAGCATTACAATAAAAGCAATTAAATCAAGACGAAGCAATAGTAAGTCAGAATGAGAATACTTAATTAACATCCTGTTCTAAATCAAACATATAAAATACTTAATTGCAACTAGGGCTACTTGAAAGGTACCATTGTGATTAATATAATTTTTGTTCCTAAGATGCACAGTTCTGACACTGACACTTAAGAATAGTGATGATCAACTAATAATCAAGGAATAGTGTTAAGAAAAAGGAGTCGTTCACTTTTAGAAGTCATTGTTAATGGTAGATCAAGAACCAGGCAATAAAATTAAGGCGTTCTCTTTGATAAACGATGCTCCAAAATTCTATCTACCTAGACTTCTTCAACTTCATTCTTAGAAAGACAAACATATATACTGGTGCCTAAGAAGCATACAAGGAGGAGCAAGTTTTCCACTTTCATTTATTACTTGAAGACTCTCAACTGTAGAATAACACAAAATTGGAAAGTCAAGATCAAGAGGAACAAGAACCGAAAAACTATATATATGCAAAATCAAAACATGCCAAGATCATAAATTTCCTTATTTAATTCTTTTGAGAACCCAAAAAGCTATATATTTGCAAAAATTAAACATGCCCAGACCATAAATTTCCAAGTTTATTTCTCTTTCATATACAAAACCAAATATATGAACAAGCTAGCTAACTAAATCCATTTGGTCCAGTGGGGATTGAAACTATTACCTCAGCAGTAAGTTTCTTGTTCTGGGACTGAAGGCTATCATTGTCAGCCTTGAGTGCTTCAAACTGTTTCTTCAAGACCTCATAGTCTTTCTCCAATTGCTTGGTCTTCCACCTTGCCCTCCTGTTTTGGAACCAAATGGCAATCTGTCTTGGTTGCAGCCCCAAAGCCTTAGCCAGTTGCATTTTCCTCTCAGGCTCAAGCTTGTTTCCAATCTCAAAGCTCTTCTCAAGTGCCTTCACTTGTTCTAAACTCAGCCTCTTCTTCTTCTCTCCAAGCTGTGATCCGTCATCAGAAAGCTCATCATCTCCATGCACTACTTCTTCACACTTATTATTGTCTACACCTGAAAATGACATAGATCTCTTCATCAAGAATGGCACAGCACCTGAAACAATAGCACCCCAAAATACATCAATAAAAAATAATTGTAAATAATTAAATTTAATAAACCATCAACTTATTAAGCATAGGAGAGAGAGAGAGAGAGAGAGAGAGAGAGACCATGGTAGTGTTGAGGAGGACATGAAGGAAAGGTGTTAGAGGAAGGGAGGTGATCTTGATCTTCATGAGTTTGGAACATGAAACCATGAGAAGATGGGAAGGCCATGGTTTTGGAGTTGTAAAAATTGTATCATGCATGCACTTTGGGTTTGAGGATCCTTTTGCACCAATTTATGGGGGTGTGGGTTGTGGTCTGGCTCTTACTCTCATGGTTATGACAGGTCTTTAGAAAGATGAGGTGATGGGTGCGGAGACTGAATTGGACAGCGATATTTAGGTTGAGAGAGAGAAAGAGCAGTGTGAACTGTGAACGAGAGGTCTAAATTGTGAAATAGTATATCACAGAAGTGAGCTTTCGTGGACCCATCCTCTGATAGTGATTTGGGACTCTCTCTCTCTCTCTCTCTCTCTCTCTCTCTCTCTCTCTCTCTCTCTCACATATGACTAGCATGAAGGATATAGGCTTTAGGTTAAATGACCTGAAGTTTTACTTCTAGCCAGAAAATCAAAGTTAATGGTTAGAAATTTCAATTGATAGCCTCAGAAATGTCATCAAAAATTCTATGAACCTCTAAGATAATCTTTAAAAATTAACATGCCAATGAATGTGATTATTTGATGTTAAAAATATAATAAATAAAAGTCATAATTATTTGTTTGTATTTTTTTTTTTTGAAAATAAAGAAAGTTGACATTAATATATAAGAAAAATTAGTCAAAATCAACTTAGAATACATTAGTTAAGTGTGAATGAACATCTTTCATTTATATAAAATAATTACTAACATGTATCGCATGTTTAACTACGTTATGAGATACATAATTACCTAATCTATGAGTATGAGAAAAGAGACGGAGCTAAAAGCAACCAAAGAAAGTTTAGCCGCTGAAATCCGATAACCAAAGGTAGCAAAGGAGACCTCTTCACTCTTCAAGACTTTTATGTGACTTTGGAGTCCCCTTCAATAATGACTGAATGAGGACCCAACTCCAAAGCAAAGGAAATGGCTTTGAGAGTTGCCAAGGCTTCCACCTCATCTGAAGACTGTGGGAGACGGACTTTCTATGCAATAACCTGCCCCGATGGTGTCACATTAGTTTACAAAATGTTATATTCTAAAATATTTAGTATCCCTAGCATTAATAAGAAAAATAATAATGAATTTGATGATTTAGTGACTTACACGGTAGTTATGGGATGACACCAACAATAACTAAGCTTCATCCTCCTCAAAGCTTGGAAAATAATCCCATTTATTTAAAACATTTCTATTTTATGTTTCAAAATCAAATATTTACAAATAGTATATCCGAGTTATATGATGTGACTTTATGGGAATTATTAGATTCAAGAAAAAAAAAATCATAATTATGAAATGGACTCTTTCTATTTCAAGTGAAATTGATAAGATTGTCTTCTTTCAGGCTGGCTATAGATCTTCAACAAATTAATTACGGCCTATTATATATTTATGTTCCTTGAATAAAATTTCTCTATTCTAATTTTAGTTTTCCACTTCATATTCACCAATTACAGTATATTATGTGTCATTTTTTTTTCATTTTAAACTTTGCTTACTTGATAAGAAAAGAGAAAAATAATGTGTTAATTTGCAATTTTTTTAGTGGTAATGGGATTTAAAGTGTAGTACTCAAAATAGATATAGAATTTTTTATAAAAAAAATTATTATTCCATTGTGCTATTCTATCCTCTGTCACTAATTTATCCTTTGTATATATATTTTCACTCCGTTTGTCTATGAAAACAATCTCTGAAAAGATGACACTTTAAAATTTATTGCAACTACAAAAATGCTCTTCAAAAACATTTTATGCTTTTGAATCCAAACAAAATCACTAATATTGCATATAGGCACAAACTTGATGCAGGTGGTGGTCGCGGCAGCAATAGAGGTCTCAAGTGGTAACTCTAGAGTTGTGTGGTGAATTTGGTGATGGCATTAGAGATGGTGACGATGGTGGTGATGACTAAAAAAGCATGTGAGGTGATGGTGAGGACTGTAGTGATGGTAAAAATAATAGTGGCACCACAAAGAAATGGAGGGTGTGAGGGCACAGTTAAAAAAAAAAAAAAAACGTTTTCTACTTTTAATCTTTGATTCATTTTTCATTTTACCAAATAGCAAAAGATGCGAAAAATAGACAATGTTTTCATTCCACTGAAACAAAGAGACATTTGTGCAGAATTTGCTTCTTTTAAATGAAACTAAAAAAATAATGTTTAAATTGACTGTTAAAAACAGATGTGATTGAGGAACATTAAATTGTAGCCTCGACCATAAGTAAATAATCATTTAAAAAAATTAACCAATAGGAAACAGTGATTTTATTTATTCTTGTACAGGAACATCCTGCTCATGCTGGCTGTCTCGTAAGTAGTCCTTTCACATAAGACATTCGTCTCCATCAATGAGCCTGCAGCCAACAAATTAAGTTTTCCTGGCCAGTGGCCACCACCAGAGCAGAAATGAATGCCACTAGGGTTATCCAAAAAAAAAAAAAAAAACTCGAGAAAAATGCTCTAAGCTCCAGTTGAAAACCATCTCCAGTAAAACTGTAAAAAAAGAAAAGTTTTCCTATAACGGTAAACTGTCTTAATTAATCTTAATTTTATTTATTTATTTATTTATTTTGTGGGGGGTGGCGAAACTGACTCCTGACTCTCTGGTAAAATTGTAAAAGATTAAAGGAGAAAAAAAAAAAAAAAAGGAGTAAAATAATGATATAGAAAATTAGGAAAGAAATCCTTTCCAACAATCCTAAAATGCCCATCAAGTGTTTCCACAATCAAAGGCCATGTGTGACGAGGAAACTTGGGAACATGAATATCCAGAATCCAAGGAGAAAATTTAATAAACAATTGCTTTAGATTTCTCATATTCTTTCTAGAAAATGACATCTCTGCATGGTAGACCTTGTATTATCAATTAATCATAATCTTCAGTCTGGAACTGTAGAATTATGTTAATTTTCTATTCACAATATACATATTCTGTGTGTCACCTTGTGTTTTGAAAAAAAAAAAAAAAAAAAAAATTCATTGTTAGGGATTGGAGAGCATGGCAAGGACAATAAACTAAATATCATTTTCATGAATGAAAACCAACATGTCCTCCTAGGTGTAGGCGTACCATTAGAAAGAAAAGGCATAAAATTGTTTGTTTTGTTTTGTTTTTTGTGATCTAATATTGATTTTTTTTAAGACCTTATTATGATCAAATCTAAAATTAAATTATACTTGTTAGTTACAATTCATTGATCATGTTTATCCAAGCCATTAGCCAATCATCCCAAATAATGTGCAAGGATATATAATTGAGTGGTGAATTGCAAAACATGATGAGATTCCAAGTCTATCAAAATAGGGTGGCATCTTTCTCCCAATTCCTTACAATGTCCTTTCCTTTCACCTTTTGATAGAGTAGCAGATTGGCCCTTATGTGGGAATAAGTATGGGATGGGTGTGTGTCATTTATCCATTGATGGAGAAATCATTTGTTGCTATCACTTTTCTAGTGCTAAGTGTATCTGAGGGAACTAAGAGACCCACCTTCCCCTATTCACTGATTCACACATATATATATATATATATATATTTGTGGTGGAGAAGGTGTGTGATGAGATGTTTTAAGGTGTGGTCCTACAATGTACTGCCTCAAGCTTAGCCTGTCCACAACAAAGCTCCCCACATGCCTTTATTAGAAGTTTAGAGGGGTACCCTTTGGAATAGGGTGGATCCATGTTATTCCTTGTTGCTCATCACCTCAAAATTTTAATTAAACTAAGTGCTCTGAATCTTCTCCACATGCCCTCCTGTTCCCATGTGCCTTTGCTTTATCCTTCTCCCTCTCTCTCTCTCTCTCTCTCTCTCTCTCTTTTGGGGATCATCTAAAACATATAGTTCTTTATTGTTATACATGTTTTTGCTAGCTAGACTTCTTTAATATCAAGTGGTTCTTCTGTTCTACAATGTTCATGTTAGCTAGTTTTGTTACACCTTATCAACTTGTTAATATATGGGACTTATTGCTTTTCCTTTTCCTTTATAGACCAATGAGTTGATTCAGCTAGCTATCCTAGGTATTTTTCTTAGGGATTTCATGACAACATAGGCTGAAAAAATTATTAATGTCAAAAACAATTTTATGTGTACGTGTCTAAAGTTGATTGAAGAATCAAGCAATACTAATTATGTCCTTGTAACCAATGAAATACAAGGCACATCATTGGATAAGCATCTATGTGGGCCATAAATAATCCACCAAATATCTTGTTCACTAGCTAATCTACCGACTTTTCCCCCTAATCATAGTTGTAGAGTTTGTAGGCACTTTGAAAAGGGATTCAAAATAAAACCCAAAATTTTAAAGTGCATAAAGTTGGTTGGAGAACTAGTGACATGCATTAATGTTTACAAAAACAAGTTATTGTACAAGAGTGCTGGGATATCGACATCATTATGGGCTAAACATCTACTATTGGATGAAATTCAGCACTGTATCTTCTTAATTAGCATGAGTTTAAACTTTGTCATTAGTAACAGTGTATAGTTTGAACTTCCCAGAACTGTTTGTTTCTACTTTCTTTCTAAAATGCACTTATGAAGATATTTTCCCAATTTATAACCATATTATTGAACAAAAAATAAGGTGAAGAGTTTGGGTACTATCAACTATGTGATACAAATTGGCAAATTGAAAACTGCCTCCATATATACTCCATAAATAATAACTAGTCGTACCTTAATTAGATACAAAGAAATGTCAGAATTGGATTATGCAAGCTGCAACAACAATTAAGATTCACCCCCACATGATAAAACCAGTAGTGTCTCATTTACGTCTCGATCTTGTTTTCTTCTCTCTTTTTTTTTTTTTTTTTTTTTTTTTTTTTTTCCTTTTATGAATTGATTTTTTTTTTTTTTTTTGGGGATGAAAAAAATATTTATTTTTCACTGATATGAGGATTGTCCTTATTAATTAGTGCTTACTAATAAACAATACAAAGAAACAAAACTTCCACGGTTCCTACTTCCTTAATTCCAAAGAAATATCCGGCCCATATAGAAATATGTCTCTATGTGAACAGTAAATTCTTTCTGTGGTCAAGAAGTATTCTATGCTTCTTTGAGTCCTACAATTAAATCCCAGGGCATATAATTGAGTTTGAACCCAATAAGGTATAGTACTCCACGGAGGAAGGAACTATATATAGAAAGGATTTTTCTTTTTTTCTTTTTAGATATAATAAAATTTATAGTGTCTATTTCATGATAATTATTCTTTATCAATAAGTTAAGACACTAATCAATTTCTTTTTGTAAACGAGATTTAAATTCCAAATTTTTACGACAAAGACTTTACTAGTTTGAATCAATTGAAATCCACTACAAAATGATTAATCATTCACAATACATACTTCCGTGGTCTAAAATTGTTTCGTTTTAATTTCTTTTATTACTTTTTTTTTTTTTTTGAGGGACCTCTTTTATTTCATATATGAAAGAAAAATTCTACAATATCCGTACATATACTATTTTTGGTATAATGTTTTTATTAGAAACAGCCTAACAGGATAATATGTAATGATAATTTTGTCACGTTCCTAAATAACTAACATCTTATTTAGTAACTCTACTGCAAGGAGCACCTACACAAAATCCAAACCACATAATACAAGTTTATAAGTTAGTGGCTTAGTAAACCACGTGAAGAAAATAAGAGGCACTTGGTTTGTTAAAAAAAAAAAAAAAAAAAAGATGTGTAGAGCAACTGCAAGCCTTTTATTAACAAAGTAATGTTATTGACACAACAATTTTCATAATAAATTTTATAACTATCAAGTAATTAACATTTGATAAGTTATTATTGATTCTCATTTTATCATATCACTTATATATACTACTTTATTAACCACCATTAACAACTTACCACCACAAGCAATTATGAAATTTGTTATAAATTATATTGTGTTAACTGGTTTTGTATGCATCAAAACCAAAGTTGACTACACAATTATGTTAATGGATACGTGACATATTTTAGATTTATACTTAAATTTTTTTTCTGTGTTATGAATTAAGTGGGTTGTAAGGTTGTTGAGAATAATTGGTTTTTTTTTTTTTTTTTGGCTAAATATAATTGGAATTACAAAAGATCTTTGGCAAAGAAAAATGGAAATTTACAGAAGATTTTTGGTTATTGTAGGGGGAATGCTTGTTGCGATAGGTACAAGAGTACTAAGAAAGGGTTTAATGCACTCAAAGATTTTCAAAGACTTTAGAATTAAGATTTTGAGTATAAGTGCTTGTGGAGTATGGGGGTAAAGGTCGGGATTCAAGTTTCCAGGAGAGAATTTTACACACATATACACTTAGATTATGCTAGAGTAGAAATTCTATCTTGTAAAAAAAAAAAGATTTTGAGGTTAATAATGTGTCTACTAAAGGTCTGTTTGAGATCTGTTTATTTTACTGAAACTGAAATTTTTTTGCTATAAGTACTGTAAATAAAAGTAAAAGTTAGCTGAAATAGTACAGTGAGACCTATGAATAGTACCAAAAGGTGCAGTGGAAACTATGAATAATAGCAAAAATAAGCTAAATAGTAAAATAAGTTGGTAAAATTAATCATGCCAAACGGACACTAATAGCATAAATTTTCTCTATTTAACAGTGCTACAAATGGGGAGCAATGTTTAATAAAGAATGTGGAGATGTCAAGCTAACTACAAATGATAAGGATAGGGTAAAAGGTTTAAATGGTCTTAGGTAGGGGAGTATTCTCCTTTCACTAGAGATTGTTGAGCCTCTTGAAAGAAGGTTTAATAAACATCGAACAAATAGTTTCAAGAATATTTTATCTTTTGACAAGGGAGAACCAAGGAATCAGAGTAAGAATGTCCAAAAGATCAGACTTTTTTTTTTTTTTTTTTGATGAAACAAAGATAAGACTAATCTTTAAGAAAGAACGTTGTTGACTTAGATGAAGCTTTTTTGGTTCTTTATAGCTCACACAAAACCAATTTACAAGTAAGTGGAATAGTAAACCATGTGAAGAAAAAGGATTCCTAAAGCATCTTGAAGTATAATCTATGAAATTTACTATGAATGAATTGTACATATTACCAATAAAATATCAAATATAAATATGAATTTAATATTATTTGAAATTAGTTACAAACTTATACAATCCATTCACAAGTCTATATAAATATGTTTTTCGACAAATATACATATAAAAATATAAGATTATACATAGTTAAAATCAAACCTACATATTCATGAGTTTATTTACAAATATATTATTATATTTGAACTTGACTTGTTTAATAGTTAGTTTAAACTTGTGTTCAAATTTGACTTATTTTTTAAACAAACGACCATAAACAAACTTTTTCTCAAATACTGTTCCCGAGTAGCTTAATTCATTTACCGTCATTGCTAAAAGGCGCATGCACAAGTGAAGATGAAAAAAAAAATTGACAGAAAGACGACATTTTGTCCAGCCCCTTTTCTAGTTCAAGCTGAGCTGAAGAACTTATTCTCGTGGGCTGGTTCGAATGGTTTCCGAAGATTCTACATGCTCAGCCCTGGCTATATATGCTCATTACAAATAACCCAAACCCCACCATTTCAATGTTGTGGTCAGTGGTCACTGCTTGGACCTCCACTTCGACTTTTTTTTTTCTTCCTTCTGACCCAGTGACCCTACACTCACGTAGTATTATCAAATCAAATCTGAGATGCCTTTATTGAAGCAGCTTTTAAATTTTTTTTTCCCTTAAAAGTTTTTTGTCCACAGAGTATCAGACCAATAAGGCTTGTAACAATTTGTAGGAAATGGACCAGAATGTCTTCCATCAATTTTGAGCTATTCTAAAATATATATGAGAATTTTCAAACCTAAACCCCCTTCAATTATTTAATTCTCATATATATAACCTTTAAATTTCAAACCACATTTTTATAAACCTAAAGTTTTAATCCATCTTTTTTCAAATTTGAGTCCACCTTTCTTGAGCCACAAAAAAGGCATTTAAAGAAGAGTGTTGTCTTTGTTTTGTTTTGTCACTAATGCAATAATGCATACAATTTGTAAAGGACAAAATTTCCTCTAAATCAAGTTGAAAGGATCTCTTCCAACCAATTACATTTACATGTTGATTCAAATGATTAGTCACTTAAAAAGTTAAATAATTATTAAATAAATCATGTAACTAAAAGTTATGTAAATGCTCATTTCAGTTACATTATTGATTTGTAAACTACCATCAGTTTTAGGACGAAAAGTTTGAATTAAATTATTTTTTTTTTGTTTGGGTGACAATACAATCGCTTGCTCAATTTTATTGTTGGGATTTGGAACTTCTAAAGTTTTTAGGATAACTCCACAATGAAATTCTTAAATTTATATCAATTCATTTTGAAACAAGTGATTTTCGTCAATTATTTAAATAAATATCAAAAGAAATATTATTAGTGAAGCTTTTGCCAAACTGGGCCTAATATAATAAGTCATACAATGTTGATTTGGGCCAGAAGTTCAGATTGAAGTCTATCGTACGTGAGCCGTCTGCACAATAACCTTACGGGCCTTACCCATGTCTTCAAGTTGATTGCTCTCTCTAAGGCTTCTTCTTGAGAGCACAGGGTCCAAATGACCCCTAATTCAACACATTTTCTTACGAAATATCTTACTTCCATCCCACTTCCCATTATCAACTTATGAGATGAGGAATTTTAACTTTTTAAAGAAGTGGGTTTTCTTTCTTCTATAATCTATATTCTTTTCCCTCAAAGAAAAAAAAAATCTATATTCTTTATAATATCTAAATGCTGAAGTGTGTCATTTATTGTTATTATACTTATGTTGAGCCATATTGGTATAGCATTTCGGTTTATTCAGATCACTTTGATCCATTTCAATTGTAAGATCTATTAGTAAATGAGTTAATTTAATTATTTTCTCTAAATTTATTAGTATATGAAGTTATTTATGTGTTTTTTAAATTAATATAAATCAAACAATAAAGATATTTTAAATAATTCATCTTATGAATGTGTTCATTTAAAATTTTAGTATAAAAAGATATTTAAAGGATATTGTTTACTAACTAAAGAATTTACAAAGTGACATAATTGGTTAGTTTCACACCAACAACATAATAATAAAAATTCCTAATTATTTTTTAGTGATACTTTAGTTGGTACAAATTTTACTACATATAATTATTACAATTCTAAATTTATATATATATCTAAAAGCTGGAGCGTAGAGTTTAATGTTGTTGCACTCCTGTTGAGCCATATCAGCACCACATCATCAACATATTTTCAATGTTTTTTCTCTCATTTTTAATTATTTTTTTCCTTATTAATTTGCCACTTTACAATTACACATTTTCCAACATTGACTTACTTTTACCTTTTAATCCCCCCCACTAGTCTATACCTTAACCTTACAATTTCTCCATCCCTTCATCTTCCTTTTATTTTGACTATTCTTCTCCCCATTTCTTTTACTATAAATTTTTTTATTTTCTCTTCCATTCAATCCATATTTTGCTCACACAAAAAGGAGAATACTCTCTCTCTCTCTCCTCTTTCGGTGGATATTTAATTCTTTAGATTGATGAATTTTTATATTTAACTCTACTTTAGGTTCATATGATTTGGTTATATTTTAATTTTTTTTTTATCTTTTTAATTTTATTTTCTTTGTTGGTTACATGTTATCCTATGAAATTACAGAATGATTTAATGTTATTCTATTGCATAACATAACCTGGATAATTTGGTGTTTATAATTATACATTTTCTTTTGAATATTCTTCTACTCATCTTCTTTTATATAATTTTGTTATTTGTCTCACATTCTCTTCCAAAGAAGGTGATTGCTCTCTCTCTCTCTCTCTCTCTCTTATTAATTATTTCTTGCAACTCTATTTTAGATAGATGATTTTTTTTTTTTTTTTTTTTTTTTTTTTGTTTATAGTGTCTCTACTTTTGGATGATATACTTTGGTGGTGTGTTTTTTGAGTTATTTATAATATGTACTCTCTATTCCTTGTATAGTTTTGGTTTGAGTTAATTTTTAGATATTTTAGAAGTGAGATGATTATGTATTTGAATGTCTCTATAAATTATTTGAGTAATATCAATTGTAAATTTGTGATGAGGTTTTATTATCATGATAATCTTCTTAAGAGAATGAAAATTCAAGTAATTAATTTTGGAACTTAAAAATTTTAGCTGTAGAAAAAAAAAATCATAACACACTATACAAAAGTTTGAATAATATAGATCACTTGAAAAAAGAATTGTATTTCTATCTTTTATCGCAAAAAAAATAATGGAATAATATATGTAGCGACAAGAAAAGTGGCCCAAGCTCACTTAGAATAGTGGAACCCAATACTTTAAGCGCAATACAATAAATTTGTAAGAGATGGGTTCTTTGAGTCAATTGCAATGCTAAGTAATTGCAAGTTGGAGGACAATAGGACTAACGCAATTAATATGAATGAAAGAGACGCAAATTCAGTCTAAATTATTCCTTGGGCAAGTCCGAGGAGAGGTTGTTCATTAATAGTCAAAGTTGATTCTTTTACAGTCAATTTTACTTTTCTCTCTCACTTCGTTTGTAGAATGTTCATCCCTTTTTCTAGAGGCGTTCCTTTCTTTATATAGCCTTTCCCATTACATCTCAGCCCTCCATCTCTATGTCTTTGGGGGATAATTCAGATGTTTGTTCCATCAAGACCCTTCTAGAGGTGGTAGAAAGAATTGTGAGCTATTGAGTCACTATTCAGGTGTCTTTTTCTCATAAATGCGACTAGCTCAGTTGGTGCAAAGTATTGAATGCGGAGGTGATGGTCACCTTCCTAGATATTTCCCTTTTCTGTTACTTGCATGACTTTGACCTCTTCCATAGTGCTTCACTCTTTGGTGCAAGGAGCTAAGTACGGCTCTTTCGAGGTGCATTTACTCCTCAGGCTCTTCGGACAACGGGCCTATTGGCCTCTTCTTCTCGGACCTCTTTTTCTAAATTTAGTCTGGTTCTGAGTGGTCTTGATGTCTTCCTTCCTCGATCTTAGCCCATGTGCCTGACTTGGGTTGACACATGAATGGGCCTTCGTTCACCCTCGGGCAGGGCCCATAGACCTTAAAATGTCCTCAAATCACTTGCCCCCACAATATCAATCAAATGCACCTAAGTTTTTCCAAAAAAAAAAAAAAAAAATACTCAAAATAATATAATGATATATTTGTAGAGATAGAGAGATGAAAAATAATTTTAGAAATAATATCACTGGCACGTTTTAGAGAATAAATCATACATTATACCACATTATAAATTAGTTGTATATTCTCCTGCATCGTGTGGGTATGCAACTAGTTATATATAAAAGTTGAAGTGTAGTGTTTATTGTTATTATGCTCTTTTTGAACCACATTTCGGTCCATTTTAGTCAACTTAAGTCCATTTCAGTCCAATTCAGTCCATGTGGTCCAATTGGGTCTATTTTAGTCAACTTCGGTGCATTTGGTCCACTTTAGTTCATTTAGTCTAATTTGGTTCATTCCATTTCGGTCCAATTCAGTCTTTTTCAGTCCATTTCTGTTATTTCAGTCTATTTCGGTCCAATTTGATTCATTCTTTCTATTTTAGTCCATTTTGGACTAATTAAGCCGTAAATTGATACTTTTTTTGTAAGTTGCCTATTTCAATTTTTGGGTCAAAATTTTTATTTTTTATTTCTTAATTATTGGGTTGAAAATTATGAAAATTTATTCTATTTAGGCCAAACTTTTTAGTTTTGGGCTAAAAAATATAAATAAAATAGGTATAAAAAATTGGAGATATGGGTTCTAAAAAGAAAAAATGACAAAGTTTAGATACAAAATTGATTGTAGGTTACAAACTTACTCAATATCTTTTTATTAGACGTGAATTTTGACAAATCCACCATTGGATGACATGTTCTTTTTATATTTTCTATACTTGCAAAATTTCTAGAAAGTTAAATATCAATAGCTATGTCATCAATAAATTGTTTAAATTGCAAGTTTTTATAATTTAAAATTATGCATAAAATATAACTTATAGATCATATAGTAAAATAATATCTGATTGACACAAAAATTAATATGTGTATTAAGAGCGTAAAAAACATGCAATTCAACGGTTAAATTTAAAATATGTAGTAATGTTTATTTTATTGAGTAAAATTGTAGCCTAATGCTACAACCAATTTTATAGCAAAACTTTGTCCCCCTAAAAAGGAAATAAAAATGATAAATATTCAAAAAAGTATTATGTATTCGAGTTTCTATAATGAGATTAAATTCTATAAGGATATGGTGTAAAACCCATGTTTTACCCTTCCAATTCTAACATGTCTTTTATCACATATTTAAGAATAACACAACCACACCCAATCAATTCTAATACCCATATATAAATCCAACCAAATTGGAAGTTTATTGAAATATTATTAGGTGTGGTAGGATTGAATTTTAAGAAAAATGTTGATGTAGTAATCTTTTATTGGATGATGTAAAACATAGGTTTTACATCCCATTCTTACCAAATTTGAACTCATTTATAATATAGCCATTATACTTATATTTGGAAAGAAAAAAAATTGCTACAATTTTTAACTTTTATAATAATTTAAATTTAATATAACATGTGTTTCATAGAAAGGGGGCTGGTGTATAGTTTTTTTTTTTTTAAATATTAATAGATATGTTCAAATTAGTCAACCGATAATGGTATATTTATATATAAAAAATCCTTTTAATAACATATATCCTCTCTCTCTCTCTCTCTCTATATATATATATATAAAACAATATTATAATTATGTAATTTAAATTTTTTATTATATTACGTTTTACACACATCATTTATAGGCATCAATTGCTTCACAACTAGAATTGATTCAATTGAATGGACTTAACCTAAATGACCTTAAATCCTAATTGGATCAAGCTGTCAAAAGTTCCCAACCTCTGAGTCCTCCAGTAAAGGGACCCATTTCTATGCATGCTTTTTTCTCTCCTCCAAAAGTACCATCAAAGAAGAATCATTTTCAACACTAAACCTTCTTCATAATCCCTTATAATGGAAGTCTTCAAAGTACCAATCATGTTGAATGTACATGCACTAATAAAAACTAGTTAAGTTCTTGTAAATGTAAATTGTTGAGGAAGTTAATACAATCTAAGTTATTCTCTACGCTTTTGAGCCAGCTAGTCTAATTGGGATCCAACATGAGCTTGAACTTCATCTGGTTGATTCTCAGCTTGTATTCTTGCTCACTTGTCAACAGCTCCTCAGACAGCTTTGCTAATGATTCCTTGGATGCTTCTCTTCAAGAGTTTGCTTTCAATACATAGCTGTCCTCAGAAGCAGGGGATTGTGGAACACGGGAGCTAACTTTAGCTTCGTTCACATCCCATCAAGAACTATGTCCGTGCCCCGTATAAAGAGACTTGATGTGGTCTATCAGTACTTGGGCAACTGATCTTCTACTGATCACTCCTGTTGTTGGCTTCATGGTTTTTGATGCATCAAATGTTAGTGCCAAAAGCTTCAGAAAGCTCAATCTCATCTCAATAGGCAAGCCTATATTGAGAGTAAAGTACCCTATAGACATAAATTGTACTGCGAGAAAGCACCAGTGTGTAGCTTAAAGCCTGAGAGCAGGGAAAAATTCATGATGGGGGAATTCAAACTTTGGAGTTTAGCATTCTAGATGTATTCCTTACATGGTCACAACCAAAAAGTTCAATCCAAATCCTACAGCATGCAACATAAAAGGAAATAAATTTGGAAAAAAGCTCTATATGGATTCCTCTCAAGAATTCTAGTGACCAGCATTCAATGTTTATTCATTTAAGAATTCTACTTTTTCATTACCCTTACCTTTTATACGTGACACATACAACAGAGGCAGGAAAGTGTATGACAATTGACTTTTTTTATTCTACGAACTCTATAGCCATGAACACAAGGTTAAGCATTTGAAAAGGCCAGAAAATTCTATAGGAAACAACATGATAATTGGATATATATTCAAGTCAAAATCTAGATAGTAGAGTAAGATGTCTGGTTTTCCATTAGCATTACATTTTGCAACATTAAAAGCTCTCAAATTATAATAGTGCTATATGCTACACACACTAGGGAAATCATCTTTCCTCATTCTACAATCTCTATAGCCATGAATACCATTAAGAGTTGGCATTTGAAAAGGCCTGAAAGTTCTATAGAAAACATCATAATAGGATAGTGTCAACTCTCACTAAAATGCAGACCAGGTCCCCAACTTAGACAAAGAGCTGAACATTCCACATAGGGAATAAACAACCTACCACCAAAATCACAAACACTCCGATCATGATCAGAAAAGATGTGCAAATCTAAAAGTGAACTTTTGCAAGGGGCCAACATCTTTTTGTGTTTAGCCCAACCAACTTTCGAAAAGAACATTAAATATATTCTTATCCTATAGACATGACTGGTTTTAAAAATAGTTACTCTCTTTTAAGTAAACTATTTAGGGAACCTATTTTCTCAAAACTCACCTACCACATAAAAGAAATACTCTAGCTGAGCCCCAATGCACCACAAAAGGGGAAGAAAACATTTTACAATTACTGAAAGTCTTCTGGTATGAAGAGATTTCATTGAAATCTTATAAAATAAGCTAAAAGAGGAGAGCAAACAAATGATAAACCACAGCCAAAAACACCAATTAGATATGAACCAAGAAGGTTGCCAATAACAAAATTCATGCTCACTTCCACTCTTACTTGCAGTAGCTTCAAAATCACCTATCAACTAATCACCAGTCGTTCAAGCTGAAACGATAACAAAACCTAGAGCTAGCTAGCATTTTCAGATTATGAATCCTGAATTCCAGCCAACCCTTGGTGGTAGAGCTGCAAATTCATGTTTCAAAACTAAAGCTAGCATTTTCACAACTAGAGCTAGTTAAACTTCGTCCCAAAGATAATACCTCATAAATTAATCAAGAATAGATGTCTGCCAAGCTAATTGGGGATTCACAATAATATCACACCAAAGAAGATAGGGCAGCAATTGTACAAAGACATATTTCAACCTTTAACAATCCTTTTCATCTAATCTCCAATATATATACATATATATATATATATATATATATATAACATTGAACAGAGCTTGATTCTAGATACTATATAACTTTAGCACATAATAATTTAGAAGACAAGGAAACACTACTGAGAACGTACAAAAGGAAATCATAACATGGCTAATAACAATAAAAAGGAAATCATAAGAACAACTATTTAGTTAATGAACTCAAAAGGTATGCATTTCTTATTAACAGCCAAACAGCAATGCTAAACAACGATTGTTCTGGCTAAGCAGAGAATCCTAACCAAGGCATACAAACTGTAATTCAAATATCATCATCATGATAATCATCATCGACATCAAAACACAACAAGTAACAAAACGATTGAACAAACAAAAAAAGCTCAATTGAGAGCAGCAACACCAGAATTCTCACTCGTGCGAGCAAGTTTAGTCCACTCAGTATGAAACGAACCGGGCCTATCAATCCTCTCATAAGTATGCGCACCGAAAAGGTCCCTCTGCGCCTGCACCAAGTTTGCAGGCAGCCTTGCCCGCCTATACGTATCAAAATACGACAGACTAGCACACATCCCCGGCGTGCTAATCCCCGCTGACACTGCCAACCCAACAACCCTTCTCCACGCCGCCTGCCTCTGCACCATCTCCCTAGCAAACTCCGGGTCCACCACCAAACTCGCCAAATTCGGATTCCTCTTATAAGCCTTCTTAATCCTATCCAAAAACACAGCTCTTATAATACACCCACCTTTCCAAATCCTCGCTAATTCCCCCAAATTCAAGTCCCAACCTTTCTCCACGCTCTTTGCTCTCAACAAATTCATTCCTTGAGCGTAACTACAAATTTTCGAAGCGTATAAAGCTTGCCTCACATCATCAATCAGTCTCTTCTTATCAATTCCCTTCTTCACTCCTCCCAACTGCTCATCTTCTTTCAAACCCGCCTCCCTCAACGCCGCGGCGGCGCTCTCTCTCTCCTCCTTCAACCCACTCATATACCGACCATCCAACGACGCCGCAATCGTCGGCGCTGCTATCGAAAGCTCCGCCGCCTGCTGAACAGTCCATTTCCCAGTCCCTTTCATCCCCGTCTTATCCAACACCTTATCCACCAATTCGCCCTCGCCAAACTCATCCTTAACCCTAAAAATATCCGCCGTAATCTCCACCAAGAAGCTCTCCAACTCGCCGCGATTCCACTCGGCGAAAATATCGGCGAGCTCCGAATTCGACAACCCGCCGATATTCTTCAACACATCGTAGGCTTCGGAAATCAATTGCATGTCGCCGTATTCAATTCCGTTGTGTACCATTTTGACGAAGTTGCCGGAACCGCCTTCGCCGATGTAGGTCACGCAAGGACCGTCGTCGACCTGAGCCGCGACTCTCTGAAGAATATTCTGGACATTCGAATACGCTTGATAAGAACCTCCGGGCATCAACGAAGGACCGTATCGGGCACCTTCTTCGCCGCCCGATACGCCCATGCCGAGATACAGCAAGCCTTGCGTCGAGGCCTGTTCGATACGGCGCTCGGTGTTTAGGTACCATTCGTTGCCGCCGTCGATGATGGAATCGCCTGGCTCCATGAAAGAGGAGAGGGCGGCGATGGTTTGATCGACCGGGGAGCCGGCCTTGACGAGGATGATGATGGATCTGGGGCGCTGGATTGAGAGGACGAAGTCGCGAGGAGTGTAGTGTGGGGTGAGAGGGAGGCCGCCTTCGGTTTGGGCGCGGTGGTGGGTCTCGTCGACTTTGGAAGCGGTGCGGTTGTAGACGGAGATTGGGAAGCCTTTCTCGGCGATGTTTAGGGCTAGGTTTTGGCCCATCACGGCTAGCCCTGCTAGGCCTATGTGTGAGAGAGCTGGCGTCGCCATGGTTTCAATGAGCTGAGCTTTTTTGGATTAGAGAGAGAGAGAGAGAGATTGGAATTGGTGGGTAGGGTTGGTGAGTGTGAGAGAAAGAGAGGAATTTATGTTATATATTTGATGTGTTGGGAGTGACGGACTAGTCGAGGGAGTGTTTAAGTACGAAACTTGAATTGAAACGAGAAAATGAGTGATATGGACAGAGAGAGTTTAGAACACGCCTTGATAGAGCGGCTCATGGCGTGTGCGAAAGGACGTCGTCGATGATTCCTAAAGATTTTGATTTTTTATACCTCCATTTGTATTTGTTTTTTTTAATTTTTAAATTGTTTTTTTAATTTACATGTGTCTTGTACTACAAAAATTTTCAAAGTACAGGACTTTGTAATTGAATTAACACATTTTCATGTATTAAATGTTTGGAGATTAAGGGAGGAAATAATTCAAACGGTGGAGTTTCACTAAAATTAGTTAGCCATTGGAAGAGAGGTAACTTGACCCATATAGTGGCGGAGTCAAGAATTTATTTTTGGGAGGTCATATATAAATTTTTTTTTTTTGGTAATTGTATATGAAATGCAAAATAGTAATGTACAATTGTGTACTATTTTGAAAGAACGCTTATTGGAAGTTGACGCTTTAGCATTAGAACCTAAAAGTGTACTATTTTTTGAATTACCGTCTTCATTTTTTTTTTCCTTGAAGAATGCGTCAATAGTCCTAAACTTATCCATAAACCTAGATTTATCAAATTAAATTATCACTCATTAAATAAAATGACAGAGATTTAAAAAAATACTAATAGTCCAAAGATTGTTAAATAAAAGACAAACAATCATTCAAATGTCAATGCATAAAAAAATAAACAACAACTAAATACATGTTAATATAGTAGTATATACGGTATATTTTAATTAACTAATCAAGTACATTTATAATTTATAAAGCCATTCGGTATATAATATATTGATTATTATAATAATAAATAATATATTAAAAGGAATATATATATATATATAAACCAGTGAAAAGTAAAGTAAAAAAAATCAAAACAAAGCAAATGCAAAATACCTGGGCAAGAGTTAAAAATAAGGGGTCAGCCGGTCAACTAAGGGCATAGAGCACTGCATAGTCAGGGGATGAAGGCCCATGGCACAGAAGCTTCAATATTTCACTCTTTCTTGTCTAGTTTAGTCACATAGTACAGAACTTTTACTTTTAAACAAATTACAGCAGTAGTGGGAGTGAGGAAAAAGAAAGAATTGAAGAAGAAGAAGGAGGCAAACACCAAGTCGCCAACGGAGAGAGAGAGAGAGAGAGAGAGAGAGAGAGAGAGAGAGAGAGAGAGAGAGAGAGAGAGAGAGAGAGAGACCTGTGTGAGGCAAAATATTTTTGCAATTGTGGGGGGGATTTGGTGGTGCAGCACATCAACAAAGTTTTTGACTTTTCAATCTTTCTATTGTTGTGTACAAGGAAGCCCTAGATCATATGTTGGAATGAAAATTAGAATTTATTTACCTTTTATTTGTTGAGATAATTGTTAAAATGCTTATGTGTTCATTTTAAAGATGCTGAATGTTTAATTATTGTAATTTGTTGACATATGTATTTATGGACTATATTTTATTCAAATGAAAATTATGTTTATTTTCACTTTCTTATATATATATATGTGTGTGTGTGTGTGTGTGTGTGTGTATTATTAAGTATGGGGGTAGATGTGTTTTTGTAAACATGTTTTATCAAGTTTTTTGTTTAGTAAAACGTTTCGAAAAATTTTATGAAGTATTTTATAATTAATAGAAAACATTTTCAGGTCTAATCAACATAATAAACCAAATTGTAGAATGAAATAAACATAATAAAATGTGTAAAATTAATATTTTATAGCAAAACAAATAGGGTATTTAGGTTTTGATTTTGAGTTTTTGATCTTGTTTACTCCAAATTCACATCCAAACACTTTTTTTTTTCTTCATCAAAAGTTGTTCTCACCACTTTTGAAAAAAAAAATTTCTTCTTTTTTTTATTATTATTTGTTATTTTTTATAATGATTTTGAGTTTTTTTCTTCAAGATTTTGACTTTGCAACTTATATGTTTTGATTATTTTTTATTTATTTATTTTTTGTCAATAGTTATACAACACTATATATTTTAGATTTTCCTTATTTTTGTACTTATTTTTTCATCTTAAATTTTTAGATATGATTTTCATTTGTATGATAAAAATCCAATTAAGATGTGTTAAGCGGTTTATATATATATATATATATATATATATAATATTTGATAGGGATTTTAGGTAGAAATTATTTAGAATTGATCAAATTTTAACATATTATTAATAAATATTAAAATATCATTTGTTTAAATGTAGAGAAGACATAAAAATCAATAATTTAATTTTCTTTACAAAAAGTCGAGTGGGGATCTGTATTAACAACCCAAGAGAGCTGGACAATACCATCATGCTATAAAAGTGGCGTGAGGGAATGTGAATCAAGAGTAGAATTTTTAGTTTAACTCTGCAATTGATTGAATTTTACCAAATTATTATAATTTAATTAAATATTAAAATATTATTTTCTCTAAATGTAGAGAAGACATCTTAATCAAGATTTTTTTTTTCTTAACTTATTAAAAAAATAATAAAAAGATTCAATTGTGAAAGAAAAAGTAGATTAAGGCAGTGTTTGGATTCACGTTTTGCAACCACGTTTTGCGTTTACGTTTGGAAAATGCTGGGACCCACGCGTTGTGCTGAGGAAACGCAGACTGAGGAAACGCAAACTGAAAAGAGATGAAAACGCAATACGCTACGCACCGTTTCATTAATCCAAACATGTGTTTAGTACTGTTCATGGACACCAACACCAGGCTCTTGTGCATTTCATTAACCTCATGGAGCTGAAACAATCTCAATAGATACGCACCGTTTTATTAATAAACCTCCAAGCTCTTGCGCGTACTATTCATGGCGTGTGCTATGTGTTGTGTTAAACGGTGCGCGACGACTCTGATGAATGGTGCGTGTTGAAGCACTATTCATGGACACCAAGCCTCTCCCTCACTTGCTCAACAACCAAACAAACAATCACCACCACGCCACCACTACCCTCTGCCGACCAAACCAACCGGAACTAGAAACCCAAAATTAAAAAAAAACAAAACAAAACAAAACAAAACCCATCAAATACCCACCAAAGACCCAGTAAACCCATAGCAAAAACAACCAAACAACCCACTACCCACCACGCCACCACCATGCCACCACCACAGCCCACCACGCCAACCCAACCAACCAATCCAAATCCAACCCATCCAAACCCAAAAGACAAAAATTAATAGCAAAAAATCAAACAAACCCATTGGAATCCGTCGTGCCCACGCCGATCTCGCCACGCTATGACCACTTCATTTTCTTCCACGCCGATCTCCGCCACGCCGTGACCACTTCGATCTCCGCCACGCTGAGACTACACCGACTCCACCATGCCATGACCACTCCGAATCCAACCCAACTCTGGTGGTGAGCTTGAACGAGAGAGAGATGTGAGCAAGGGAGTGAGAAGTGAAGTAACAGAGAATCAAAGAAAAAAATAAAGGAAAGGAAGAAGGGAACTCTCTGAAGGCACAAGGGTACGGTGAGGAGTGAATAGAAGAAGGGGAAAAAAAAGAGCTGAACTTTGGTATTTATTTGCTACAGTAATTTCAGCTCTGCTACAATATCCTTATAAAAAAATATCATCCACGTTTTTTCACTTATTTGCTACAGTGTTTTCAGTAATAAGTTTTCAGTTTCAGCAAAATAAGTTCTATCCAAACAGACCCTAAGAAGGTTAACATAAATAGAAGTAAAAATCATTTTGTGGGGGCTTCAAAAACACCCAAAAAGGGAATAGCGACAGATGTTCTTGATCTACACAACTAATTTCTAAAAAATGGAAGAAAAAAATTTCACAATGGGAAGATCAGACAGTAAATTTAAAGGTAGAAATCAGCTAATTCAAACTTTCATATATGGGGGAACCACGTACCCGAGGTACATGAGAAGGATTCAAAGGTAAAAATACAGAAGAAAAACTCTCTAACTCTCTCTCCTATTGTTGTCTAGACTTTCTCTCTCTAATAATCTCAACCCCTCTTTGTTGCCTTCCTCCTTCTTTTATAGCCACTTTCTCTCTTCCTCCAGTTGTTTAGACTCCAGCTGGATTTGGAGGATACTTGTCCTATCAACCTTCTGCTCTGCTATTTCTTGATCATGAAAGAGAAATTTTGAGGGTGCTTCCACTATCCAAGTCAATCATTCAGCATTTAATACGATTGATATTAGGTGAGGGAACTTATTAATGCGGAGGTGATTGCTTCATTAGGTTCTGTGTTTTCTTTATCGTGTCCCTTGGGGTGAACTTAGAAGATGGGCGGTTCCAATCGAGGAAGGGATGTGTCATCCGAGGCTCCTTTGTCACCAAGGGGCGAAGGTTTAAGAGGTCACCTCAATTATGAACCTTGGGAAAGGCCGTTATCCTAGATTTCCATGGTTGTAAGTACGACGGGCTTCTTATTGTTTAGAAGATCATTTCATTTATGGTCATACCTTGGGCCGGGTCCATTCTTCGGATTGAACTCTCGAGCCTTACCCCTGGGGCCAAATTTTGGTCCCCCCCCCCCCCCCCCACACACACACACTCATTTTTAAGGGAAAATAATAAGAAAAATGTCTAAAAAATTGAAATTGTAAGGACACGGTTCGTAACGACCCGTAACAGTGTTGGGTTCGTACGTAAAAAGGGCCAAATAATATCATTTATAGAGCGTGGGTTTGAAAGGATAGGCCTTGGTCACCAAACGGTGGGTTTTTCGTGGTGTTCATACATGGTTAAGTCGTTTTCGCCCTAGGAGTCTTTCTCCTGGAGGCGGGCTGGGAGGCTCTGGTTTTTGGCCATTTTTCCCAGCCTCTTCTTTGGATTCCTCTCTTTTCCTTTTATACTCACATGTGTTCCTTATCCTTCGTCCACGTGTAGGATCGATTTTTCCCAAACTGATACTTGTCCCATCAGCCCATACTCAGAGTGGTTGGGGGTGGTTGTAAAAGCTGAAGAGTATGGCTCTGTCAGGTGCAGAGTATTGAATGGCAGTAAGGGCAACTTTCCCTGGTCGTTTATACTTTCCAGCGTTATCCTTCTCTATTGACCTATATATTTTAGATTTTCTTCCAAGCTGGTCCTATACCGTTTTTACCCTTCCTTCTGGTGAGACCTCGGACATGCCGAGGACTGAATCGTCCTCGGCGGTATCCCAAGGCTATTTTGTACTTGTATTACAGAGCCTGGGCCATAACTTTCCTCAGCTTGGGCCTTTGGGCCCCAACGAATAAATGGGCCTGGCCCACAAATTATTGGGCCCCACAATAGCCCCTCAAAACCCTGCTGTCCGACTTCTTGGTTGGAGAGGAGGGTTTTGGTAATACCAAGCCTTTATTACGGCTCATTTAACTCAGCCTTTCATTAATGTTGGCGTTTCTTCATTTGCCCAGGAAACGTACCGGTCTATGAGACATTCCTCTGAATTCATTCACAATGTGTTCCTGCCGTTTGGTTATCCAAAACGTGCCTTTAATGATTTCCCCTTACGAGACCATTTGAATTCGACGGTTATTGATGGTGTGGGAAAGTGGAACGGGTATGTTCTTGTTTACAGATTTTCTTGGAAATTTGAACAGATTAAATACCTTCCGTTTCGCCCTTCATATAAGAAGAAAAAGCGAGAGGTTATCTCTCCTGTACAGAGACCCAATTAATCCTTCTGAAATTTGAAACCCTTAGCCCCCTCCAGAGTTTACTTTATCCGCTAGTTTACACTTTAAATTGTAATACGTTCGAGATAGGAGTAAGTAATGAAGGATCCATACCCTTCCCAAGAATACCATGTTCTTGTGAAGCTAAAAATGGCTCGGTCAGGGCAGGGATGACAGAGACTCAAGATACCTCTTCTTCTCCTTTCAGCCAAAATCCAAAGCAGGGGTTCGTCGCGTCAAACTTTTGGCGCGACTGAGCTGGGGTTACCCATTATCAGTACCAGCCGCTCTCTCATGAGCATATCTAACATGGCACCAGCGTGTTAGGAGTCAGGACTGACGCAGGGACCAAGTATCCCTGCTTCTTCCTTTCTTCCTTCACTGGTGCCTCCTTTTGCCTCTCTTTCTTCTTCTTTCCACCACCAGATCCATCCTGGTGCTTTTCCTTCTTCCTCTTCTTCTCCTCCTTCTTTCTCTTCTTCTCCTCATTCTTTCTCTAAAGAAGGTCCTCCTCTCAATATGAGCGCTACTGGGGCAAAGTTTGGAAGGACTTCGGAGACGAGTTTAAAAAGATATCTGACTGTTTATTTGTCTTATTGTTGTTGTTGTTGTTGTTGTTGTTTTTTTTTTTTTTTTTTTTTTTTTTTTTTGTTTTTGTAATCCACCTTCTGCATAGGCTTGTTTAAGCCCTTCTTTGTACGTTGTAATACCTCTTCATATTAATAAAAAGTCGTTATTGCTTTATTTCACATGTTCTATCTCTTTACTTCTGAAATGGTTACGTCATGAATAGACATACTATCTTGTGAATTCTTTTTTATTTTTACACTTTGACCGATATCTAAGACCGAAATCCTAGTTAATAAAAAGATCTTACTCTGTGTTTTTATGAAAACTATCCGACTTAATAATACTGAATCGAACAAATGATACTTAAGGCTGAAACCCATATTAAGAAGAAAAAGATAGGATATTATGATGAACTTATTGGGGCGGTCTGGCACAATACCGCCGACTTGAGAGCACAATACTTAGGGCCGAAATCCCTTATCAAGGAAAAATGCACTATTATGAACTTACGAGTGTTGTTCGGCACAATAATACCGACTTGAACAAATGACACTTAGGGTCAAAACTCTTGCTAAGGAAAAGATATTATCATGAATTTAATAGAGTTGTTTGGCACAATAACGCCGACCTGAGAAAACAACACTTACCCCAAAATAGCCAAGATGACAACTGAATGCTCGGTGCGGTGTAGGAGGTAATCATCCGAAGAAATATAGCCCAAAAATGAACAGCCACTCCAGGTTGCAGAGTAATAGGGTGCTTCACCATCTTCCTAACAACTTTCATAACTTTAACCTTTTTTCTGGTATTTGAGCCGAGGATTGAGCAACTTAGAATTTTTATTAAGTAGCCACCCTTTCCATAGGTTTGAGTCCGAGGACCATGCAATACCTTGGTTCTGTCCAAAACTCAATTTTCTCATCCAAGTAGTTGGTTTCCCCATAAGTTTGAGTCCGAGGATCATGCAATACCTTGGTTCTGTCCAAAACTCAGTTTTCTCATCCAAGTAGTTGGTTTCCTCATAGGTTTGAGTCCGAGGACCATGCAATACCTTGGTTCTGTCCAAAACTCAGTTTTCTCATCCAAGTAGTTGGTTTCCCCATAGGTTTGAGTCCGAGAACCATGCAATACCTTGGTTCTGTTCAAAATTCAGTTTTCTCATCCAAGCTCATCCAAGTAGTTGGTTTCCCCATAGGTTTGAGTCCGAGGACCATGCAATACCTTGGTTCTGTCCAAAACTCAGTTTTCTCATCTAAGTAGTTGGTTTCCCCATAGATTTGAGTCCGAGGACCATACAATACCTTGGTTCTATCCAAAACTCAGTTTTCTTATCTAAGTAGTTGGTTTCCCCAAAGGTTTGAGTCCGAGGACCATGCAATACCTTGGTTCTGTCCAAAACTCAGTTTTCTCATCCAAGTAGTTGGTTTCCCCATAGGTTTGAGTCCGAGGACCATGCAATACCTTGGTTCTGTCCAAAACTCAGTTTTCTCATCTAAGTAGTTGGTTTCTCCATAGGTTTGAGTCCGAGGACCATGCAATACCTTGGTTCTGTCAAAAACTCAGTTTTCTCATCTAAGTAGTTGGTTTCCCCAAAGGTTTGAGTCCGAGGACCATGCAATACCTTGGTTCTGTCCAAAACTCAGTTTTCTCATCTAAGTAGTTGGTTTCCCCAAAGGTTTGAGTTCGAGGATCATGCAATACCTTGGTTCTGTCCAAAACTCAGTTTTCTCATCCAAGTAGTTGGTTTCCCCATAGGTTTGAGTCCGAGGACCATGCAATACCTTGGTTCTGTCCAAAACTCAGTTTTCTCATATAAGTAGTTGGTTTCCCCATAGGTTTGAGTCCGAGGACCATGCAATACCTTGGTTATGTCCAAAACTCAGTTTTCTCATCTAAGTAGTTGGTTTCCCTATAGGTTTGAGTCCGAGGACCATGCAATACCTTGGTTCTGTCAAAAACTTAGTTTTCTCATCTAAGTAGTTGGTTTCCCCATAGGTTTGGTTCTGTCCAAAACTCAGTTTTCTCATCTAAGTAGTTGGTTTTCCCATAGGTTTGAGTCCGAGGACCATGCAATACCTTGGTTCTGTCCAAAACTCAGTTTTCTCATCTAAGTAGTTGGTTTCCCCATAGGTTTGAGTCTGAGGACCATGCAATACCTTGGTTCTGTCCAAAACTCAGTTTTCTCATCTAAGTAGTTGGTTTCCCCATAGGTTTGAGTCCGAGGACCATGCAATACCTTGGTTCTGTCCAAAACTCAGTTTTCTCATCCAAGTAGTTGGTTTCCCCATAGGTTTGGTTTTGTCTAAAACTCAGTTTTCTCATCTAAGTAGTTGGTTTCCCCATAGGTTTGAGTCCGATGACCATGTAATACCTTGGTTCTGTCCAAAACTCAGTTTTCTGGGGGAAATAACCCCTCAGCTATGGCCTGGGACCTTGGTTTTAGGGGAATTAGCTTCTCGGCCCAGCCCCTGGAACCATCCATGCGGCTGACACTACGAAGCGTTGCCCCTAGTAAAGAAACATAGCCCCTAGTGGAACTTTACGCTAGAACACTACAACTGGCTGTTAGACATGACAAGGGAACTGTCTCGACCTACCGTCCATGCCAACACACAAGCCTTCCCCACAGACGGCGCCAATTGTAAGGACACGGTTCGTAATGACCCGTAACAGTATTGGGTTCGTACGTAAAAAGGCCCAAACAATATCATTTATAGAGCGTGGGTTTGAAAGGCTAGGCCTTGGTCACCAAACGGTGGGTTTTTCGTGGTGTTCATACATGGCTAAGTCGTTTTTGCCCTAGGAGTCTTTCTCCTGGAGGCGGGCTGGGAGGCTCTGGTTTTTGGCCATTTTTCCCAGCCTCTTCTCTGGATTCCTCTCTTTTCCTTTTATACTCACATGTGTTCTTTATCCTTCGTCCACGTGTAGGATCGACTTTTGCCAGACTGATACTTGTCCCATCAGCCCATACCCAGAGTGGTTGGGAGTGGTTGTAAAAGCTGAAGAGTATGGCTCTGTCAGATGCAGAGTATTGAATGGCAGTAAGGGCAGCTTTCCCTGGTCGTTTATACTTTCCAACGTTATCCTTCTCTATTGACCTAGATATTTTAGATTTTCTTCCAAGCTGGTCCTATACCGTTTTTGCCCTTCCTTTCGGTGAGACCTCGGACATGCCGAGGACTGAATCATCCTCGGCGGTATCCCAAGGCTATTTTGTACTTGTATTACAGAGCCTGGGCCATAACTTTCCTCGGCTTGGGCCTTTGGGCCCCAACGAATAAATGGGCCTGGCCCACAAATTATTGGGCCCCACAGAAATGAAAATAAATTTAAACCATTTTCAAATTTCTTAATTTTCTTCATAATAAATATTATACCAGTTGGAATTAATTGTAAAATTTTTTTTTAGAAGAATTAATTGTATATATATCATGGAAAATATTATATTCATTGATTTCATGACTTAAGTATTCGTTTGGATATGAATGAAACTCCCAGCATTTGCGTCTGCGTTTCCTTTTTTTTTTTTTTTTTTTTTTTTTTTGAGAAGTGTATTTTTGTGGCTTTATGTCACACTAGTAGGTCCCATGCACTGTTCACGAGACCCACAAATCTCTTTTTCCAGAATAAGTCTTGTGCCAGATAAAGTGATACAACAAATATCACAACTCGCCCGTGTGGTGAGTTGTGATTGGTAGAAGGGTGGTGGTGGATCCATATGGGGATACCTCTCCACCAACTACAACTCGCCATATGAGCGAGTTGTGGCATTTGTTGTGCTATTTTATGTGGCACTAGTAGAACTCATTTTCCTAGTAACTTTTTCATTAACAATGGGTCCCACAGCACTATTCATATACTTAAAAATTATTTTGTTACAGTATTTTTAGTTTCAGCAAAATAAGCGGTATCCAAACACACTAATATAATTTTTTTCTTTTTTCAAAAGACTAAAATGGCAAACTATTTACTACTAGATACTGGATAGAACTATATAGATAAGTGAATTGATTAGGTTGATTAAAAAACCCATATGGTTTTGAAGAATCCATTTGGATTGAATATGTTAAAAAATAATCCACTAGGTCTGATTGAGTTTGACTAGATCATAGGTTTTGAGCCATCACGACTAATCGTGATCTTAGATCATAAAGCCCAATTATGGAAATTTTAATGTCATCTTCAAATTTGAGAAATGTCAATGTCATCTATAATGATAGTTCACTCTATAGAATCCACCAGACGAAACAAAGCGCCGATAAGAGTTGTCCTTCCACTACCGGTCCAGCCAACAATTCCAATTTTGTGCCTTCCTTCAAATATACAACTTATCCCTAGAAGCCAATATCTAACTCGTTTCATGCAGACATTGTAAACACAAAAACAACAATAACAAACATACAAATTAAAAGGTTGGACTCAGTGAAAAAACTCCCAACTTTTTTAGTGTTTGAAAAATGTCATGGTAGATATCATTCCTCCGATATATTGAAGAGGCTAATTTTCAAACTCGAACCTGCAACCAGTTACTTTTGGTGGAATGCATTTACCTTCAAACTAAGGCTCGACAATTCTATGATAGTCCCCAAACCTTGAGGTTGGCAATGAATTATTAAAAGACAAACAACAACTGATGAATATGTTCAATCAATGTGTGTTGGATGATATGAAGCCTCATCCCCAATTGTTGATTGTAGAATGCAATTTGAAAAAAAAAAAAAAAAATTGTCCAACATTGTAAACACATTTTTATTATTCTAGAAGTTGTGAATAGAAAAAGTAGTAAGTTTTTTTGGGTGTTACATTTACCTTCAAATCACATATCGTCACCTAACCAATAACATGCCAACTGTGTTCGGGTGAGTAACCATCTATAACTTCTTCAGTTTCACTAGGAATATGCATGTGCTATTCTAGCCTTTCTACAGAAACAATTAAATTTTCTAGCAAGCAATTAAAATATATAACCAATATATTTTGTTTCTCATACTTTTGATGCAGGATTTATTGGAATTGGTTATAAAATTATCCCAGAAACGGAAAAGACTAACAAGTGCTTAAGTACTAGTTATATTAAACTAAAAAAAAAAAATTGCAAGACATTGATTGAGATCATGAAAATAAGTTATCAAGAACATGAACCATGAGCTATAGCAATGGATGGAGCGTTTAGATATAATTTGATTAATTTCTTCTTATTTGTCACCCACTCCTATATATCTTGTCTGTAATTTTCCTGAGATTTCATCTAGGGTGGCCTGTGGAATTTAACAGAACCTAATATTTCCTGAAAATTTATTTCTTACATCTGATGCTGAAATTTTAATTTTTATTCCCATAAATCCATCACATTTTGAGAAGGAGAAAATTCAAGGGCAAGCAAATCACCTGGATATCACACATTGCATAATGGCTGACAGAATTATCTTGTTTTCTCAACTTTCAGATTATTGCTCCTTTTTGCTGCACTGGGCTCAAAAATCTTCATCATCTAAAAACAATTGATGATCATAACACTCAGATAAGTAGGTACCATGGGAGCAATGAAATTAAAAAAAAAAAAAAAAAGGTAAACTAGATATTTGGTCCCTATTTTTTACACCATATTTTAATTTGGTCCTTAACCTTTTAATTGTATTAATTTGGTCCCTAACCTTTTGGTATCGTGTCAATTCAGTTCATGTCATTATATCTTGGATGAAAATTGATGACATGACAACAATTGCTTTTGAAACTCTTATCTGGCCGAGTATCCTTCACAAAGGTGTTGTTGCATCGTAAAAATACATCAGTGCCCTGATAATAGAGCTCAGAAGTGTAGAAAAGTTAGATAGTGATGCCCCAAAACCTAAACCAACAACAGAAAAGGCTCTTTGGAGTAAAAATAAAACCAGGATAAACCCAATCCCGAAGTAAATTGCAATGAATCTGATTACGGTAGAATCCTCAATTTCAGCAGCCAACCAATAGTTTTGTATCAACTGCATAGCTAAGAATATGAAGTGGCATATAGCTGCCTAGAAGAGACAAGAAGCCCTTGCTCTGACTCAGACACAGTATGTAAGATTTTAGACCAGTGTTTCCTGTTTCCCTTTCTTCTTGCTTAATCAATTGATCTAAAGTCAATAGTAACTGTTCCTCACAAATTTTCAAAATTTCACATGTAGAGGTTTTAGACTGTTGGAAAAGAGCATACTTGGCATGTTTCTGGGAACCAACAGTTTCATTGTGTGCATTGACAAGGTTTTAAAACTCTTGACTTGAAGGTAGCAGTTGATGCCATGTGGAAGCTCTTAGAAATTTCCCTTCAAACATAAACTGCCAAAAATTTGAAGTTTATGTAAACTGCTTTTGCAAAGTTCTATTTTAAAGATCGTGATCATAGTTAAGAAGAATATGTATATTGAGTAGCACCAACACACACACACACACAGAGAAAGCAGTAGTAGTTTCACTGATATACCAACCAAAATAGAATCAAATAAAGGAAGGAAGTCGACTTGGTGGGTCACAAGCAGAACTGTCTTCACTGACATAGCTTCCATGACATATTCCTGGAGACAAGCCATGTTAGATTTCTCTTAGAAAAAGCACCATTAGTAGCACAAATTGCATCTTTAAGAGACGTCATTACATTAAATAGACTAGTTGCAGTATGTGCATCAACGGCACTGAATGGATCATCCAAGAGATAAACATCAGCATCTTGATAGAGTGCACGGGCAAGTTGAACCCATTGCTTTTCACCACCACTTAGAGTAACACCTCTTACTCCTATTTCTATTTGATCACCAACTGGAAGCATCTCAAGGTCCTTTATAAGAGACCACTTTGTTAGCAGATCTTGGTATCTATGTGAATCCAAGGGGTACCCAAAAAGAATATTTTCTTGAATAGATCCTGTTTGAATCTAGACTGTTTAAGAAACGAATGCTATATTTCCATAAACATGAACCTGGAAATATAGAGCTTGAACCTGGAATATCTGCTCTGCAACTTTGGTGCCACAAGGAATTTTAAAATCCGAGTTAAAGAGACCTTTGCTTCAATGAACACTTCAGCAACATTAGGGATCATCCTGATAAGGAGCTCCTGAACAATATGCAGACTTGCCAGGAATGTGAAAACGTTACTGGCAGAGAGTGGAATTCCAAAGCAGTAGCATCCCCAAAATATGGCAACTGATACTAAAATGGGAGATTACCAAAACAAAATAAAATAGTACCCCTTTTGTATTAGAATTGCTAATATCCACTCTTGATCTTGTTTCCTTAGCACTTGTATAACATTCTTAAAATGTTTCTCCCAAGCATACAACTTCAAGACCTTCATATTTGCAAGAGACTATGTGATGGCCCTTAGTCTCATATCTTGTGCCACCATGAGCTTTGTCTGATACTTATGCTGCAGTTTGGCCATTGATGAAGTCGCAACTAGAACAAGGAAAGCAAAACGGTGGTACTTAATCTGTGTCATAAAACGCACAGTTTCATTAAAAGATTGCATAGCAATGCACCGTTTTGGAGAACACTGAGCCTGAGTGATAGAAGAATTGAAAACGGTGTAGGTTTGACTCTGTTCAAGCTTCAGATGTTAATGGTGCGGAAGTTAGTTATTGAGCTGTTAGTCCTTCCGTGATATACGGGCTTGATCCGCATGATTTGGATCTAATTATTGTTCTGTTAAGATCTGTGGAGTGATTGATGTAAATAGTGAGCTAGTGATCAACTGTAATATTAAGCAAGATATTTTTCCTACTCATGGTGATTCTTTCTCTCAGGGACAGACCTACAGGTGGGCAGGGGGGCCATTTCCCCCCTCCCCCATTTAAAAAAAAAAAAAAAAAAAAAAAAAAAAAAAAAAACCTAAAAAATTAAGGGCCCGTTTGGTAGAGGAGTTTGAGTAATGTTGTTTGTAATTTTTTGAAATACGTATGAGTGAAAAAGTATATGGAAATGTGTATAATATTGTTTAAAAACTGAAAATGAGTTGTTTAACAACTCTACCAAATGGGGCCTAAGATTTCCCTTAATATATATATATATATATATATATATATATATATTTATGTATATATTTGGATCTCTTCTGAAATGTTTAGATATTGACCCACAAGAAAAAAAAAATGGACTGAAAGTATAACATCAATAACCAACAAACTCTCATCCAAAAAAAAAAAAAAAAAAAATTACAGACAAATGTGTTGAAATGTTTAAGAAACACTTATTTTATATGTTATACTTTATCGAAATGTTTATAATATCAAATGTTTAAGAAACACTTATTTTATATGTAGTATTTTGTTTAATGTGAAATAGATGTTAGTTTTTATTTTCATAAAAAAAAAAATATATATATATATATATATATTGTTTTAAGCTTTGACCCCTCTTAGGTTCGAATCCTGGTTCTGTCCCTGCTTTCTCTCAAAATTTTCTCTCTCTTTCTCACTCTTCCTTCTCACTGGTTTTCTTCTTTGTTTACTACAATTTGTTCTACTCACTGTATTGATCTTGCTTCAACCTGAAATTCACAATACCAAGAATTTCTTCATTAAGGTGCTTACAACAAGAGCTGCAACAGTTGCCAGCCCCAGAGTAATAGACAATATATATAGCTAATGCAATACGCAGATGAAGACATGTTGACCATATTTGCTGAAACCAATATAGAAATTCACCTATTCTATAGGCATCTACTATGACAGAGTTCATTATCTCACCAGGAGAAGGATTCACCTTAGCAGCATTTGAGCTTTAGTTACTTCTGATAGATAGCTGCAGATAGGAAAGATCTTAATTGGAGCCCAATCAACCTAGTTTGATAAAACCATTACCTTTCTAATGATGAATCAAAACACTTTGGTAAGAAGAGCACTCCAGCGAGTGCATAGCTTTCATATTTAAAGGCTTCTTTTGTTTCAGTAACCTCAATAAAAAAAGCTTTGAGAAATAAATGGCTTTTCTCTAGCAGGTTTGTGCCTGATCTTCCTGCCGTGAATGTGGAACATCATTCTCCTGAAGGATTTTGTCTTTACCGTGCTTTGTCAATGGATTCAACCACCAAATTGACATTTTGCTAAGAAATTCAGCTTTGGCAAAAGGAGTGACATTCTCATTTGAACAATTTTCACCAGTGTCACTAGCTTCCTCACCTGGCAAATGTGCATACAAAGTATCATATCTGATGTCCGGATTAGTTTCCATATACTTATGTTCCTGAAAAGCTAACAAGAGCAACAGGATTGCTCCAAGAAATGACAAAATGTCTAAAACCATCTTAATAGATGCCCTTCTGTCCACAATAGCAACCCAAAGAGATGAAAAGCAGAGGAATCCTGCAAATAAGATGGGGGCAATATAACAAAGCTTTGCTGTTGTGACAGTTGGGAGGCGTAGCTTCTCAATAATTACTGCAAAATCAAGCAGCATCCATGTGAAGCCTTGGAATTGCAACACTAGTCATCCATGCAAAGCTAATATGGCTTTCTTTGCATCCAGATTTTCACCAATTATCCAGATCCCCAAACCGAGACCACCATTATAAATGGCTGAGCATATCAACTTTAAAGAGAAGTGTATAGACTTTGAGGATGCTGTGTTCTTCCTTGAGAATGATCTATAAACCATGACATGTAAGAATATGACAAGGAGAAGAAGATCAAGAGAAAAGACCAAACGGTGATTGGTGCATGTATATATGGTTGGAATATGGATATAATATCATAATTGCATGTGTTTTCATCTTCCTGCGAGCAATTCCCACAGAAATCAGTCCAGAGACTCTTCATCATTCCTTGTTTACTATGCCTTGAAAAATAATAGCTTAAAAAAAAAAAAAAAAAAAACTACATATATGTCAGATTATGCAAAAGTATTATAATTTAAACGAAATTAAAGTCAGTGATTCTAGTTCAAGTGAGTGAAAGACACAAAAGTGCTATAATTACCATTCCATATTATTTCTTAAGCAATAAAACTCATGTCTGTCTTCTTAGGAAGATTGAAAATCATGAATGATCTGATTTGATTCATCAACCATGTTAAATATCTTATTAGCAACACAATGTGTTATACCATATTGTATATGCTAGAGTGGATGCGGAAGGGAAAGCATAGAATAGGACACCGAGAACACGAGGCTTACGTGGTTCAGCCATGTCGGCCTACATCCACAGAGAAATCCCTTAAAGGCTACATATTTATTGTATAAGAATGTAGTACAATAACTTGTGTTACAATGAACCCTAACATGAGTATATATAGGTGACTAAACCTTAGACTATTAGTACAAGCAGGAGTGGGCTTAGGCCTATTTCATTGGGCTAATATGTCTAATATATCTCTAACATCCTCCCTCAAACTCAAGGCAGAAGCTCGATGAAGGCTGAGGTTGGATAAGCATGAGAAGATCCCTTGGAGATGCCTTGAAGAATGCATTTGAAGAAACTGCAATGAAGAATATGCCAATTGACTAATTTTGGAGATTCAAATGAAGAAATGGAGTCCAAAATTGGAATCTACGCAAAAAACTGGGCAAGATAGACTTTAACAAGTTGCAAGGCATCCGTCCACTTATGGACTATAATTCTAGATCACCCCTTAAGATGAACCCATCCACTGATAGACTTTAACAAGTTGCAAGGCATCCGTTCACATAAGAAATTGGTTATAGACATGGTTTTGTAGAGATGCATATATGCGCAAGATATTTCTGAATAACTCCTCTTATTATGTGATAAATCCACGTAGAAATTGTTCTTAAAAAATGAAAAACTGCTTAAAAGTACTATAAATAGTAAAAATTAGCTAAAAGGAAATAAACTGGAAATGAGGAGTGTAGTTATTCGGGCCCCTGTCTACTAGTAGTACTTCTTCAGGTGCTTCGTGTTCCATGGGTGATGCAACTTTTGTCTATCCAGTGTCTCCAGGTGGTAGGTTTCCTTTTTATGCTATGGTGCGATCCTGTACGGTCCTTTCCAATTAGGTCTTAGCTTCCCCTGGGAGGTCTCTTTTGTGGCATCCGTCATCTTTCTCATGACAAGATCTCCAACTTGGAAGTCCCTGTGACTGACTTTGGAGTTGTAGTTCTTGGCCATGAGGTCCTGGTACCGTGCTAACCTTTATTTAGCCGTTGCTCTGACCTCATCCACTAGATTAAGCTGTAGGCGTATAGTTTCATCATTTCTACTCTTGTCATGGTTTCCCACTCTGTAGCTTGTGAGTCCCACTTCAGCCGGGATGACTGCCTTACTTCCATATGCTAATCGAAACGGTGTCTCTCCTGTAGGCGTCCTAGCCGTCTCTCCTGTAGGCATCCTTGCTATCGTCCTATATGCCTATAAAACGCTTGGTAATTCTTCCAACCATATACCCTTTACCCCCTTGAGCCGAGTCTTGATGATTTTGAGCAAGGATCAGTTTATGACCTCAACTTGTCCATTAGCCTGAAGGTGGGAGGGCGATGAATAGTGATTCTTGATTTTTAGTTGTGAGCAAAAGTCTCTGAATGCGTCGGTGTCAAACTGCTTCCCATTGTCTGAGACCAATACTCTAGGTATACCGTACCTGCAAATGATGTTCCCCCATACAAAGCTTCGCACATTTTTCTCCATGATGGTGGCCAAGGCTTCGGCTTCTACCCACTTGGTAAAGTAGTCTATATCGACCACCAGGAATTTTAGCTGTTGAATTGCTATTGGGAACGGACCCATGATGTCCAATCCCCACTGAGCGAAAGGCCATGAGGCCGTCATTGGAGTAAGTTCCTCTGTTAGCTGCCAGATGAGGTTGCCAAAACTCTGACACTTGTCACAAGCTTTGACATATGCAATAGCGTCCTTCTGCATGGTAGGCCAATAGTATCCTGCTTGGATTAGTTTGTGCACTAAGGACTGTGATCCAGAATAGTTTCCGCAGACTCCTTCGTAGACTTCTCGCATGACATAATCTGCCTTCTCGAGGATAAGACACCTCAGGTATGGGCGGGAGAAGCCCCTTTTGTATAAGACGCCTTTAATTAACACAAACCGTGTTGCTTGAACCTTTAACTTCCTTGCAGCCTCCTTGTCGTCAAGTAGCACGCCGTCCTTCAGGTTGGAGGTTATTAGTGTTGTGAAATCATTCTCGGAACCTATCTCTTGCACACTGATACTGTCTATCAATGGTGATATTTGAACGCAGGACAGTACCTGATTAGGAATAAGCATATGCTCTGCTGATACAGCCTTGGCAAGATGGTTAGCATGCTCGTTCTCCTCTCTTAGGATTTAAACAAACTTTTTTTGGAGGTCGTTTACTCGATCCTTCACTTGCTCAAGGTACTTCCTCATCCATTCTACCTTGCACTCATGTCACCGTTAACCTAACTGGGGACTACTTGAGAGTCACAATACAAGAACACATTTGCAGCTCCTGCTGCTTTGGTGAGATCTAGCCCTGCTATCAAAGCTTCGTACTCCACCTTGTTATTGATCGTGGGGAAATCGAGTCGGACCATGCATTCAACCTCGTCCCCTTATGGGCTGTGGAGTACCACACTAGCTCCACTTGCCTGTCTGTTGGACGATTCGTCTGTGTGGATACTCCACCTTGGACACTCTTATGCCCCCTGTCCTTTCATGTTGGTGAATTTTGCGATGAATAACTTGTCCCTTAACGGCCATGCGTGGGCAATACTGTATGTCAAATTCACTCAACTCAATAGCCTATAGTGCCGTCCATTTGGCGGCTTTAGGGTTGCTCATTGCTTTCTGTAGAGGTTTGTCCGTTAGAACAATCACCATGTGCACCTAAAAATAAGGTTTGAGCTTGCTGACCGCGGTCACCAAAGCGAAAGCTAGCTTTTCCATTAGAGGGTACTTTTCTTCTGCGCCTTGGAGTGCTCAGCTTATGAAGTATACGAGTTTCTGTACCCTGTTCTCCTCTCTAATTAAGGCCGCATTGACAGCGGCTAGGGAGATGGCTAGGTAGAGAAACAATTTTTCTCCTAGTTTGGATGGGCTCAGCAACGACAAGGAAGAAAGATATGCCTTTGGGTCTTTGATAGCTTACTGACATTCGGTCGTCCACTTGAAGGACTTCTTTAGTGTGCGGAAGAAAGATAGGCACTTATCTGTTGCTCTTGAGAAAAACCTGCTCAGTGCAGCTACCTTACCGTTTAGATAATATACCACCTTAACGTTTTTTGGCAGAGCCAATTCCATTATGGCCTGTATTTTATTTGGGTTAACCTCAATACCTCTCTGGGACACCATGAACCACAGGAATTTTCCTGCCGTCACCCCTAATGCACATTTTTTCAGATTTAGCTTTATATTATAAGAACGAAGGGTATTGAAGGTCTCCTTGAGGTCGTCCAGATGGTCATCCCCCCAAATGCTTTTTGCCAACATGTCGTCTATGTAGACTTGGACATTCCTCCCAATCTGATGTGTGAAAATTTTGTTCATCAGCCTTTGATACATGGCACCCACGTTCTTGAGTTCGAACGACATTACTTTGTAGCAGAAGAGACCCTAGCTGGTGACGAATGAAGTCTTCTCTTGATCAGCCTTACCTAGCTTAATCTGGTTGTAACTAGAAAATGTGTCCATGAAGCTCAGCAACTGGTGTCTTGCTGTCAAATCCACCAAGACGTCAATTCACAAAAGTGGGTAGTTGTCCTTGGGGCATACCTTGTTTAAGTCCGTGAAGTCTATGCACATCTTTCACTTCTCGTTGGTCTTTTTGACCATCACTACGTTGGCCAGCCAGTCAGGATCGTATACTTCTCGTATGAACTCTGCTTCTTGTAACTTGCGAACCTCTTCCGCTATGGCCTTGTTTCGCTCTTGTGCGAATACCTATTTCTTCTGACGGATGGGAGGAAAAGAGGGTGATACATTTAACTTGTGGACAATGACCGAAGGATCAATCCTAGACATGTCTTCATGGCTCCAGGCGAAGACGTCCTGGTTCTCCCTTAGAAATCCTGTGAGCGCTTGGCGTACTAGTGGGCTAGTGAGAGTGCCGATCCTGGTCGTTCGCTCAAGCCTAGAGTTATCAAGGAGTTCTAGTCCTTCCCTGGGTTCTGCCACTATTCGCTGCTTTTCTATGCACATAGTTTGTAAACGATCATCCATCTCCAACATGGCAATATAGCACTCATGTGCTGCTACTTGATCTCCTCGTACCTCTTCCACTCCGTACTTGGTGGGGAACTTGATCATCAGGTGATAAGTTTAAGTTATGGCCTTCCATGAGTTAAGGGTAGGACGGCCCAAGATGGCGTTGTAAGCGGGCGAACAGTCAACAACCAAGAATGAGACATCTTTGGTAATTTGTTGAGGGCAATCACTGACTGTAATAGGCACAGTGAACGTATCAAGGGGGTATACTCTTGTTCCTCCGAATCCAACGAGCGATGCGTTGGTTGGAACCAACCGTTCTCTCTCAATCCTCATATACTGGAACGCCAGGTAGTAGAGGATATCAGTAGAGCTCCCATTGTCCACAAGGACCTGGTGGATGTTGTAGTCCCCCACCCGTATGCTAACTATGAGCGCATCGTCGTATGGGTGGTGGAGACATCAACATCTTCCTCTATGAACCCAATTACAGGGTTGTAGGTCTGTGCCATCGTTGGGACGAAGCTTGTCAGCTGGACATTTTGCACCATCCGTAGATAGGTTTTGCGTGCCTTCCTGGACAAACTGGAAGCTGTGGTTCCCCTTAGATTATCCTTATTTCTCCTAGGAAGTTGTAACAGTCAGACATATCATGACCATGATCACGGTGAAAACGACAGTATTTGTCTCTATACTTCTTACTAGGATCTTCTTTCTGCTTACCCGAAAATGTCAAAGCTCCTTCTTCCTTGATTTGCATCCGGACTTGGTCGATCGGGGCAGTTAGTGGGGTAAAGCTTGTGAGCCTCCCAGTGGGGGGTTTGGAGCGCCCGTTCTCCCGGTGGTCTTCGATCCTAACCATCTTCCGTCCTCTATCTTGTCGTGCGTCCTCTTGTCTTTCCCTTTTCTTGGGCTTCTCTTATTGGGCTAGCAGTGCATCTTCCGCGTTCATGTACTTAGTAGCCTTGTAAAGTACATTTGACATGGTTTTTGGGTCATTCTTGTATAAGGAAAATAGAAACTTCCCCTTCCATAACCCATTGGTAAATGCAACCACTAGTATCTTGTCGTCAGCTTCATCAATCGAGAGGGCCTCCTTGTTAAAGCGGGTTATTTAGGATCTTAGTGTTTCCTCATTTCGTTGCTTAATGCTCATTAGGCACATAGTAGACTTTTTATACCTGTGCCCCCTATAAAGTGCAAGGCAAATTGCGTGCTCAGCTCCTTAAAGGTACTGATGGAGTTGGGTGTCAGCCTACTAAACTATACTCTCGCAGGACCCTTCAGCGTAGTCGGAAAGGCTCAGCACATGATTTCGTCTACCACACCTTGCAAGTGCATGAGGGTTTGAACGACTCCAGATGATCTAAAGGATCCTTTGACCCATCGTAGGCTTCTACCTGTGGCATATGAAACTTCGATGGAAAGGGGAATGAAGTGACAGGTGCGGTAAAAGGTGAGTCCGTTTGATGGACTAACTCATCGAGGTCGCTTGACATCGTCCTCTAAGGGCGTTCATCATGAAGTCCATTATTTCCTTCATCATCTGCATTTCCGCGACCTTGTATGGTGGAGCATTATTTACGGCAGATAGGCGACTTGTATCCTGTCGCTCTTATCTGCTTGGGGCATTGTTGCCTTCCAGCCCCTCTTGGTTCCTTTTCTCAGCACTGGTACCTTCCTAGTCCTCTTCTTGGGTGTTTAGCTATGCGTTCTTTTGGCGTAATTGCTCCTCTAGGTCATGATTTTGCTTAGTGAGACGTTCTACTACTACTATGAGAGTTTGAACCTATCTTTCAAGGGTGGTGGTACGTGGTTCATCCCCTTGATGGTTATTAGTGGTCGCCATCGAGCGAGTAAGTACCATGCAACTTTTTGTTGGGGAAATGGTAGTATAGCTTACTTCCTCGTTTTTCCTATAGATGATGCCAACTGATGATGCTGAAAATCGTTAGTTAGCTGCATAGTCCTTATGTGCTCTAGATAAAACCTGCGCAACAAAGAAGAAGAAAACCTTATAGAAAGTACCGGTGTGGCACAGGCCAAATACCCTCTGAAGGTTAAGTTAGAGAATATTCGCAACTTTAGAATGCCAGAGCTGGGGTAAATTATGCGTACCTTTTATTTTAAGGGCTTTGGGTTTTTATAGGAGGCTTTGATGTACGGTTCATGGCATGTAGCAATCTTTCCACCCCTAATTGTCCACCTGGTCCAAATCCAGATGCTGATTTTGGTTAGGCACCATTAATTCGACCAATCTAGATTGATAGGCAAAGAATGTATTGACCCATTGTGATGAATTAATTGATTAATTAGCCAAGTTTATTAATTAATCAATTTAACATACAAAATATGTGGCAGCACAAACAAATCACCAATTAAACTAAATACAGCGGAAAATAAATTGACACGGTGATTTGTTTACGAATGGAGAAAACCTACACGGCAAAAACCTCACTGGGTGATTTTAAAGTCACCACTCTCGAGAATCCGCTATTATTAAAACAAGCGGTTACAGGTAAAGGAACCCTAGTACCTTATACCAACCTACAGTTGAACCCTTACCCCAATACCCAATTGCACCTATTATGTAGTGACAATCTTTCCTTGTAATGCATGGCTCCCAATACGTAATTAACTAATTGCGCAGATCCCAATACGCAACTTCAATCACCAACTAGAGAAGCTTGTTGGCTGCAAAGTTCTTCAATTCATCACACGATGAAGATCGAGAAGCTCCTTGGTTACAAACCCTACTGCACACAAATACAACAGCTTCTTCACAAGAAAGATGAACTAGGACAAATTCTGTCTCCGGTCACAATTTGCTTGAACAAACTTTGCTCAACACTTGTGCAACTTGCTCCACCTTTGACGGCCCTTAAAATAATCTTTTTATATGTCTAAGGTTGTGAGAAAAGAAAGCCCAAACATACAATCACTAAATTGGAGTCAAAACAAAATTTGAAACTCTGTTTTTCATAAACCTTGACAGATGCCTATCTGTCGAGCTGTTGTCGAGCCACGGGCTAGAACAACTCTTCAAGGCTCGATAGATGGCTAGCTGTCAAGCTTTAATGAACAACACTTCCTGCACTTGAATCTTGGACAGACTTTCATGGCTTTAACACTTGAACTTGAAGCGAGATTTCTTGAAGCATTAAACACATCCTAGATCTACCCAAATACAAGTAAAGTGCGTTTTATCAAAGGATTAGCCAATTACATAAAATAGTAACATATGTTCCTAACAAGTGAATCACATATGTCATAACATAGATACTGTTGTTGTTGTTCAAAAAAGTGGATTTGCTTGGGCTTTGGATCGCAATAATGGCAACCTCATATGGTTTACAGTAAGTTGGCTTGATCTAAGACAAAATATACCTTGGTACATCTCAGTACTCCAACCCTCTTTTGTGAAATCATTTAGTTTACCATATTATACTTTCCTCTCACATTAGAGTTGATTCCACCTTTAGGTTTAGCACATTGACCTATTTTTATGTGTGAGAGGGGAAAATGCATTTTACTTGAAATGAAAAGAATCAATTTCTTAATTTAGAGAAAATACTACAAATTTATCATTATACAAATTATTAAATCAATTAAAAATTTTAAATTACATTACAATGGGTACATTGTTAGATTCAAGAAATAAAATCTAAACCATATATCTTGAAAACAACTTTTCATTAGAAATGGAGAGGATGCACAATACTCCCTCAATAAAAAATTCCATAAGCTCCATCTTCACCCAAATCCTTGGTCCCACATCTAAATATCCATTTGTTACATTTTTGTTTTTCAAATTTTGTGTAACGATTATCATAGATATGGACTTTACCAATATTACTCATCCTATGAATGAATTATATACTGAACCTCCTTAAAATCTTCCTTACCAGATTTGCTAACTATGATTTTTATGTAACAAGCTAGACCGGGTGGCCTTACTAGAGGCGGTACTTAAGGAGCAACCACTGACAATGAAAGGTTGTACACAAACATTGCTAACTCGGGTGGCAATAACTTCACTCCCAAACTATTTGTTCTATTTAGACCCCTTATACCAGATTGTTTAACCTAATATATTAGCCAAGTGATTATTTAGGTTAATTATTCAGATATAGGTTAAACAATAATAAATCATATCCTGCACAATAGCAGAAAAGTAAATAACACCATGATATGATGACCCAGAAAAATCAATGAAACGAACAATCTCAAGGTAAAAACCTAGGGAGGAATTGACCTAGCTATCCTCAAGGTAAAGCAAATCCACTATAAGAGAATCGAAGTTTTTACAATTAGATTTTATCCTAAATCTATTGCTACCTCAAGTAGTAACTTACTGACACGATCACATGCAAGCTCCGAATCCATGGATTCCTTCTCTTTTTGGATTTACAGCAACACAAGCACCCACGCTTGTGACTTTGGGATCCCACTCAAAGGTTTTAGATCACCTTCAGTTCTTGATCTTTGTAGCAGCAACTAGGTTCTACCACCGCTTGATTGTAGATCTTGCTTCGGTAGACTCTTGTGTAGTTAGAAGATACAAAACTTCTCTGATCTCACAAAGAGTAACACACAATTCTTCCAAAAGTCTGCAAAACATAACTAGGGTTTCCTTTTTATATGTGGACAAGTTAGATTGAAACCCTAAACGTTTTCGTGAGCTTGGGCTTGGTTTAAAAATTTTGTAAAATTTGATTTCTATGATTCTCGATCGATCAGGCCTAATTCTCAATCGATCGGCTTGGCAGATTCTGACTTTCTTTTCTGGAGTTAGCTCGAACTTAAAGCTTGAAACTTACACCTTTGAGCAATGCCTAACACATATGTGGTAAGTTTTATTGGTTCTAATTTGAATCCACAACTTAAATTATGTTTTTGCCCACTCATAACAACCTATCATTTAAGATTTATTGTAAAAGTGTTGTGAAAATATTATGGACATAGCATTTCTCTCTCTCTCTCTCTCTCTCTCTCTCTCTCTTTGTCTGTCTGTCTCTCTCTCTCTCTCTCAAGTGACAACTTATTCTTACCCCACTTATTACCAAAATAACTTTAAATGTTTACTAGCCTAAAATATCTTTAAATTTTACTGCGCTAAAAAACATAAGCTTAAACATTAAGTAAGCCCAACAACTGCAAATCCTGTTTCTCCTCATCTCAAAACTAGACATAGCACTGACCTTTTTTCAAAGCCACCTATTATGCAAGTTTGGGCATTATTTTTAGAGATAGTCAAGATTCTCCTATTATAGTCCATACTAAATTAATTCCTTGCCAAGGAAACCTATTGTAGACGGCTACCATGCTCTATTGAGTGTTACACTCTTACCACAAACTATGGATCAAAGATTTGATTGTGGAGCTTGCCAACTCAAAGTTGCTGGCATCAATTGGGTTGTATGAACTATGCTTGAATGAGTGATTATTGGTAAATAAAAAAGTGATGTTATTGGTGGGTCCTGATGAGAACCAGTAAGAAATTGATCATAACAACAATTTATAAAAATATGGTAAAATACTTTGTGGCCGTAGCATTACTCTTGCCACAGTTTTTTTTTTTTTTTTTTTTTTTCATCCTTCAATTTCGGCAATTCAAATGCCACAATTCAATTTTTTTATTTTTGGCAATATCATTGCCAAAATTCCTTTTTCTTTCTCCCACATACATAACATCATTTCTCTCTCCTCTCTCCTACTTTTTCTCAGAATTTCGGCAATGGTGTTGCCGAAATTTGCTTTTCTTCTCATTTTGCCAAAGATTTACAAAACAACCACACAAATGCCCAAATTTCAAAACCAAGCCAAATTGTCAAGCTTTTTCACATCCCAAATTGAACCCAGTCACCAAAACAACCTAGATTCATCCAAAAACAAAGGAAGTAAAAGTAGAAACAAAGATAGACAGAAAAAGGGGAGGCCAATGACTACAAGTGGTGGTGGTGGTGGTGGCACCGGTGAGCACCACAACCAGGAATGATAAGTTTTGTCCCCTCCTAAATTGACATAAAAATTGGAATCAATCGTTGAGCTATAGGGGTAGGGCCAGTTGCTTACGTATACCCTATGCACATACAAAGACTTCCATACGATGCTTGCTGATGCATTTAATTGGCTCTAGACAAAAACTAAATGGAGGTCTTTATATATAAATATATATATATATAATTTTTTAAAATTTTATTCTTTTATTTTTTAGATGCAAAATAATTTATAATTTTTGTAATTTTGTTCTACTAAAAATTGTTTTTTAATTGGTAACATAATAGGACTAATCCACTTATTCAAAAATAAAAAATAAAAAAACTGCCACACACAAAATAATATACTTACAATATTCTTCTTTTATTTCTACGGACTTTCCTTTCTTCTTTATTTCTACAACTTTCCTTTGTTTACTTGTTGTACCCAAATTTTTCTTTAATAGAATAAAACATGTATCAATTTTTTTTTTTTTTATAAAAATTATATTTACATTGTATTTTGCTGAAGTGGGCCAGCGTGTGTGGCTTGAATTGCCACAAGCCCAAGTCAATTACAACTTACAAGTAAACCAAATATAACTTGTAATAGGATACCACAAGTCCAAGTCGGTCACAGTAGTTGACCAAATACAATTGATACAAGGAATCCTATATTGCCGACCTAAGCATAGCAATATATAAATGCTAGTGTGCGGCAATTATAAGAGATTTACAAAAACCTAGTAGCAACCGCATAAGAAGAAGAATAGAGTATTTTTGGCTTGTGGATGAGAGAGAGTTAGGGTGTATTGGGATTTGGGTTTCTAGAGATTGTTATTGTGCACTATTGTATTTTCTATTTTTATAGTGAAATTTCTCTGTCGTTGCTATGGAGGTAGGCAGTTTGCCGAACCACGTAAATTCTTGTGTTCTTTATGTGTGTTTGTTATTTAATTTCTGCTTATTTACTGTTATTGATTTGAGTCCTAGGGTGCTATTTGCACAACATATTTGTAGTGTAAATATACATTGTAGAGTGTAGACACACAAAATGGCAAATGCTATTTGAAAATGTACAAAATTTGCCATTTTTTGTGTCTAAGATGTAAATTTATATAGCAAGTACAATGTAAACATATAAGGACCCCAAAAGAAGGGCAGAATATGGTGAACAAGCAGGCAAAATGTAAAAATTTGTCAACTCAACTGTTGTGAAAAATGTTATGAAATTTTTTTGTTTATGTAGCATTTTTTTTAGAAGTGCTACATTCATTGTATTAGGTTTTTACTAGTTCTAATTTGAATCCATCATTGAAATGGATTTTTTGCCTACCAATAATAACAACCTACCATTTAAGATTTATTGTGAAAATATTGTGAAAATTTTATAAATGTAGCATTTTTTTTTCTTTTTTTTTCTTTTTTTTTTTCATTCGATAAAAGATTATTATTTTATTTATTGGATAATTAATATATAACAAATAAGTCATAATCCTAATCCTATTGGTTAACAAATAACAAATTAGTCATAATCCTATTGGTTAAAATTTAGAAGTCTTTTGACCGAGCCGGCCCTAGATAATTGTTCCCATTAACAACCAATATATTATGTTTAATTTAAGTAGTTGTTGGAGCAGTAAGAGTCTCTTATCTAAACTTTCAGCAATGAACCAACATATTCCTCCACGCGGGATTTTCTTCCAAGAGAGAGGAGTTGCTGCAACCAGTCAAAAAGAAGTGACAAATGTCTAGAGTAATGTGCAATACACATAACCAGCTTACTGTCACTTCTCTTTTAACTGCCACCTTACTCTTTATGCAGCATTTGCAACATACATCTTGGAATAAGATTGTATTTTAAAAAGGCATCACTCTATAAATTTGTTTGCAGGGCTTCCTACTCTGTTTCTTACTTCATTCATTGCTACGATGTTTCCTTTGGTGCAAGAGTCGAGGAGCGGACACCCACTTCAACTATATTTACACACGCTGCTTTGACTCAGAAGGGAAATTAACCCCACTTGCAAATTTTTTTATTTTATTTGTCTGGCCACTTGCAAATGGATTATGCAGAAAAAATTATCACTCTCTGTCTCATTTTTCTCTCTCTCTCTCTACGCACTGAACTTTCTTCCTCTCTCTTCCTATCAAACCATATCTACTCCTTTACAGACGACCCAAGTCAACTGTAGAGAGAGAGCTCCGATCTGTGAGCTTCTATCTCAAAGATAAATTTACCCTGATCTGTAAGTCTTAGTATCAATATCCTTCATGCACGTGATTGCAAGCAGACGATGTATAAATGCACCAGTGCTGTGTCTCATGTCTCATGTCTGTCACTAACAAACACTCCATCCAGATCCAGTGCTCTGCTTTCTTCTTCCCTAACCTTTCGTGTGTCAATTCTTTGAAACTAGTTGAATAACTTTTTTTTAATACATATCTTTAGTATATTTCCCGATAGCAATTCTATGGGCACAGAAAACGCCTCCTCCTCCTCATGTTTTCCTTCTTCTTCTTCTTCTTCTATTGTGCCTGGATGGAGGTACGAATACCACGTCTTTATCAGTTTTAGAGGCTCTGACACTCGCAAAAAATTTACAAGCCATCTATTCGGAGCGTTGAAACGGAATGGCATAACCACATTTAGGGACGATGAAAGTCTCGAGAGAGGAGAATTCATCTCTCCAGAGCTCTTGAGCTCTTGAGAGCAATTGAAGAATCAAGATTTGCTGTCATCATTTTCTCTAAAAACTACGCTTCGTCGAGTTGGTGTTTGACTGAACTAGCAAAGATCGTCGAGTGCATGGACAAGAAGAAGTTGACAATTCTGCCTGTTTTCTATGATGTGGATCCTAGTGATGTGCGCAAACTGAAGGGGACTTTTGCAGAAGCTTTTGCGAAACATCTCAACGATAACAATGAGAATGTGCAAACTTGGAAAGCTATTGTGACAAAAGTTGCTGGTATCTCAGGATGGGATTTACAGGATGAGTAAGATTTTATTTTTTTGTTTAACATTTTTCCTAATTAATATTATTTATCGTTACTTTCTGTTGAATGTTTTTAAGTCAAAAATATCATTTTGATTTCTTTATTTTGGGTTTATTGTTAGTTTGGTTCCTACATTTTGATAGCGGACAACTTGACCTTTGTTATTTTTAATTTGTAGTCAATTTAGTCTTTAATGTCAAATCACGGCTTTTCTTACATTTTCTTTCACTTTCTTAGCAACCAAACATCAAAACGCAAATCAAATTTTCTAATCTCTAACTCTGATAAACACATATCAACTCAACAAAACAAACAAACAAACAAACAAACAAACAAACAAACAAAAAAAACCCTCAAATTTGGACCCATAGTGACTATAAATTGAAAATAACATGGATCATATTGACTTTAAGTTAAAAAAAATAGGAACCAATTTGACTCCACCAATTATAGAGACCAAATTTACTACAAGTTAAAAAGAATAGGGACCAAATTAATTACTATCAAAATGTAGAAACCAAATTGACAATAACCTCAAAATATAGGAATCAAAATAGTATTTTCGCCTAGTTTTAACTACAATAAAAATTTAGAGATACATGATTAAGAAATACTATTGTGCTTCATTAAAAAAAAAAAAAAATGTTTATGTGAAGTTGAAAAATCTCATGATTTTTTTATTTATTTATAAACCTAATGAAAATAGTGTTTCTATTTTAAGAAACTTGATCATTTTGAGAAAAGTTCACGTCTTTAATTTTTTTGAGGTTGGAAATTATGAATTTTATGTGACTCATTTTCATTTAAATTTTCTCAAATAGTAGGATTACTGAAATATTTTTTGAGAGTCATAGAAGAGTTGATGATAAATTTTAACTATGTGAATTCTATTGAGAATTAAAAATAAAAAATTATTTTTGCCCCAAGTGTTAAAAAAGTAGATTTATGAAAAAAAAAAAAAAAAAAAAAAAAAAAAAAAAGGCCATTCCTATTGTTAAGTGAAAATAATAATGCCATTTGAAGTTGGTATTCCTATTATATGATGGAGATACAATAATACCACAATTTCATTTGATATTATCTTTTGTGCCAAGGTACTCAAGTAGACACTTAAATATGTGCCTAAAAAAAACTGAAAATGTGTAGGCATTCATATTATACAATCGTGTTATTATGGTGCCAAGTTTTACAAAAATACTAAGTCCCTTATTCTTGTGAAATTATGAACATTTCTTTTTTGTTCCTAAAAGTGGTTCCAAGTAGTTACTAACTAGGGGTGTTCACCAAATCACTCAAACCGCATGACTGCACCAAAACTAATCAAAATTGCCCGCAAAATGGAGTAGTGCACTGCACTGCAGGTGGCAATGAACTGCGCTGCACTATACAGTGTAGTGTACGGTTTTATTATCGTAAAACTGATACAACCTCATTACACCACACCCATATATATAATAGAGATTAAAATTTAATATTATATGAATTAATTGGTCAGCCCAACGTTAGTGTATTCTAGTTTCACATTAAAATGACTTCATTTTGGTTAAATACAAAATCAAAAATTTAAAACTTCATTCACTTCTCCATCTCACACTCTCACCCTTCTCTCTTGATACCCTCTCACTCTTAGTAGGCATGACTAGTGCATATGGTACACTGTTATGGACCTTATAGTTGTTGCTTGTTAAGCATTTTTGTGTTATATGTTATATTTGTTTAACATGTATAATTGTGTGGTTTACTATCATGGATTATTTCTTTTATTTTGTATATATTTGTGTACTTTTAATTTACTATAAATCTATCATGGATTTTTTTTTGTCTTGTATATATTCGTGTTACTTTTTTTGGTATATATATATATATATATATATATTAAAACTTACCGTTATATTGTCTTGGTTATTAATAGTAAACCAGTAATTGGTTATGACATTTTGAAAAATATATTAGCCCAAAACCAACCAAACTGCACATTGTACACCGCATCGTACCAGACATGTGACTGCAAATTGAGGTGCGGTGCAGTGATAGTTTTGGCCAAATTGCACTGCAAAATGCAATGCTAAAAATGGCACAAAACCACACTAAAATGCACCACAAACACCCCTACTACTAACCCTATGTAGATGCTAATAGATTTACATCTCTTGCCATACATATATGAATTGAGAAATGATAAAAAAAAATTTTTAAAAAAATTAGAAGTTTGCATACAATTATCCAACTAGTATTTTGGACTAGTGGATAAGATTTAGTGGGAATAAATTTTGTACAAAAGAAACCACAAAGGACAAGAGTGATTTAGAGATATATATATATATATATATATATTTATATGTATGTATATATATTTATATTGGCTATATATGTTGTTTTGAGATGGTGGATATAATTTATTGTAACTGTGAAATATGAAGGGTCCTTGTGAAATCCACCAAAGTGAGCCAAAAAAGAGTTGGTGGTACAAAAATTATAAAATTTTAGCAATTTTTAATGCGATTATAATCTATACCTTTTGTCAAGTTGTGTATGAGAAGAAAAAATCTATAGCTACAGCCAAAGGTCTAGATGAACATCAAGAAGAATAAGACTAAAATCCAAAGAAGAATAAACTACATATTAGGATACCTTACATAGGATTAGAGATCCCAAGAACTAAGTTCAAAGGAAAGAATGATCGATAGATTAATGTGAATAATATGCACGCACTTAGTTTAGTTTTAAGTACTAGTACTCTTTGTCACTCCCTATGGTGTACGTGTTGTATCTCATAACATAATAAAGGATGAGTTTTTCTATTAGGTGAGGATGGAAATGAGGCCGCTTCCTATGACAATAGGGCTAATTCTCTAAGTTGCTCATGAAAGCTGGGATCAAGCACAAGGCTATAATGTGCTCGCTTAGAAGCTCATGGCAAAGTACTGGAATATTTTGTGTATGATGAAAAGTTTTAATGTCACTATTGACTTTGGAATAACATTGTCGAAGCACTAAGTGAGGATTCAAGCCATTGACACCCTATTCTTGACCTAGAAAATTTGTATACGTATTTTACATACATTTTTATAAAAATAAATAGGAGATTGTTGGAAATTTTTATAAAAAAAATTTATATATTATTTTAATTCCGAAAATAAATTGCCAATAAAGGGAAAAAAAAAAATAAGATCAGCTTTTTATTGATGGACGTTCCACTTTCTTACCAATTCTTAAATTGACATACAAATTCTGTAATTATATTCTTTTTGTTATCAATTATGAAATGAGCATTGGAATTAGTGACTTTAAAATTTTTTCAAACATATTCTTGCCCAACGTTTTAATTTTTTATGAGAAAATTCTTAGGTATTCTTAGAATCTAATGAACCTTATTATGAATTTAATAATTGAACTCCGCCATGAATATTAAAAGAGAAAGCATCTTCACCGTACTCTATGAGTACTTAAGAATTTCTTTGTTTTATAACTGCTTAATAGTTAATACTAATCATATCTTAGAATTCGTTTCCAAAAATAACAGGTTCTATACATGAATAACGTTAGTAATATGAGGACTATTTACTGTTTTGATTTGTGAGGATAGTAAGAGGAAAAAGGGGAAGTCATTTATAAACTCATTATAAAGGATTTTAAATGGAATAGATTCATTACAATATTATAAGAGGACATCATGTCCGGCCATAGATGTTGAGAAGAGAGAAAAATATCAATTTTTGTTACTGATTTTTCACGTAACATTAAACTGTTAAAATACTTGCTCATTCAATATTTTCTTTTAAACTAATATTACTGTTGAGAGCTTTTTATCCTATAAGTGGTATATGCATGAAAGAATAATTAGCAAGGTAATTGTATTGTGGGGACAGCATGCATAATTGCTAGTCTACTAGATGGCGTGTTTTGTTTCAAAAGAACAACCTAATCTGTGCCTCAACTCCGACACCTCAAACTTATGAAATTGACGGTATTTTATTTTTCTTGTAATAAAATATTATGAAGCACACCAACTAGGTAGTATCTTTATTATTTGTTCTCTAAATTTATGGTAAATACACATTTTAGTAAAATATTATTGTCCAAACAATTATTCTATAAATTATGAGATGTAACTTATACATTAATTTATGTTCTTAGGAATAGCTCTTTCTTTACTTGGCCACATGACAAATTTCTTTGTCCACTGTAGAATTGGACTTTGGTTTTATTTTAGGAGTATTATTTTGAGAGAAGAATTGGACTTTGGTTGAAGAACATTGCATGTATAGTTTGTGCCATGTATATATTATACACTTTTAGAGTTCCCCTTTTGCTAATGAACAAAGCTAAGATTGTACTTTTGCTGATATAGTTTTGTCCCTAAATTAATGTATCTAGCTCGACCTCATCAAAACTGTCGTTCTGCTATATTCTTTGCAGGAGTGAATCAACAGTTATTGAAAAAATCATTCAAAGGATATCTCTTGAACTGGATCATAAATTCTCAAGTGTTTTCGAGCACCTGGTAGGAATGGATTCCCGTGTTAAGGAAATGTTGAATTTATGCATGAAGGAAGGGTTGGATTGTGTCCGCTTCATTGGGATTTGTGGGATGGGTGGAATCGGGAAAACAACTCTTGCCCGAGTAATTTATAAGAGAATTTATAGTGCCTTTGAAGCTTGCAGCTTTCTTGATAATGTTAGAGAAGATGCCAAAATTAAAGGTTTAGTTTCTTTACAAAAAACACTTCTTTCTAAGATCTTCATAGGATCTGAAATAAATATAAATGATTTTAATGAAGGAATTAATGTTATAGGCACTAGACTACGCAATAAAAAGGTTATTATTATTCTTGATGATGTGGACAAAAAACAACAACTAGAAGCATTAGTAGGGAATGAAGGTTGGTTTGGTCAAGGGAGTATAATCATTGTAACAAGTAGAGATAGGCATTTGTTGAGAAGGCATGGAGTGAAACATATATATGAAGCTAAGGAGTTGAATGAAGGTGAAGCTTTGGAGCTTTTTAGTTGGAAGGCTTTCAAGAAACCTCATCTTGAAGAAAATTATGTGGATTTGTCTATGGATTTTGTGAAATATGCTAATGGCCTTCCTTTAGCTCTTGAAATTTTAGGTTCTTCATTGTTTGGTAGAAAACCTGATGCATGGAGAAGTGCTCGAGATAAACTAGAAGCAAAACCTAATAGAGGCATTATGGAAATACTTCAAATAAGTTTAGTTGGGCTCGAGGATACACAGAGAGAATTGTTTTTAGATATTGCATGTTTCTCCAAAGGAGGGTACACATATTTCGTAAGAGATACTTTAGAAAGTTTAGGTCATTATCCTGACTATGATATTGATGTTCTCATCAACAAATCTCTCATAGCCATTGTATCAAATGGAATTTTATGGATGCATGATTTGCTACAAGAAATGGGTCAAGAGATTGTTCGTTGTGAATCCCCTAAAGAGCCTGGTAGACGTAGCAGGTTATGGTGTTATAAGGATGTCTTGCATGTACTGAAAAGTAATACTGTAAGTTGACAAGTCTAAACTTGAATTTAGAGAAGTATATATATTCTTTCAAATTTGTTCTAGATTTTTTTTCTAATTTTATTGTTCTTGGTATCTAGGGAACAGAGTTTGTTGAAGGTATAGTCCTAAAGATGCTTGTAGATAAAAATGAACACTTGAGTGCTGAAGCCTTCTCAAAGATGAACAATTTGAGATTGCTTAAAATTGGTTATGTGGAACCTCCAGAAGGCTTTAATAGAGGTCATGTCCAACTTCCACAAGGCCTAAGTTATCTTTCTAATGAGCTACGCATAATAGATTGGTATGGATATCCTTTAAAATCCATGCCAACCAATTTCCAACCAAATAAACTTGTTGAATTGAGAATGCATTGCAGTGGCATCAAACACTTATGGAAAGGAATTATGGTAAGATTTTCACTTATGCTAATTTGTATTTACTTCATTTTCATTAAGGCTTGAGTTTGTCTAATTATTTATTGGTTTATAACAGATTTTAGACAAGTTAAAACTCATTGACTTGAGTGACTCTCAAAACTTAATTGAGATCCCAGACCTTAGTGGAGCCTCAAATCTTGAAAAATTAATTCTTCAATGTTGTACAAGACTATATAAGATTCATGCATCTGTTGGAGATCTCAAAAAGCTTATACGATTGGATCTGAATGGTTGCAAAAACCTTTTAAGTCTTCCTATTGCAATTTGTAGTTTGATGTCTCTAAAAACTCTCAATTTATCTGGCTGCTCGAGACTTGTGAAATTGCCAGAGAACCTTGGAAATGTTGAAGGCCTAGAGGAGCTAGATGTGAGTGGAACTGCTATAAGAGAGCTATCTTCATCCACCATTCTCTTAAAAAATCTCAAAAAACTATCTGTCGGTGGATGTGATTTTCTATTATCTAAACCATCCAATAAGCTCCTCAATTTTCCTTTATTGCAAAGGAGTCCAAATTCCATGGGCATGTTAATGCATACTTTATCAAGCTTATCCTCTTTGATAGATCTTAATCTAAGTTATTGCAATCTTCACACAGTCCCTGATGCTATTGGCTGTTGTTTGCCCTCTTTAAATTATTTAAATCTAAGGGGAAATAATTTCGTTCTCCTTCCTGAAAATATCATTCGATTATCAAATCTATACACTCTTTTTTTGAGTGATTGCAAGGATCTACAATTACTACCAGAGCTTCCATTAAATATTAAGTATTTTGAGGTAGAAGGTTGTACTTCGCTGGAAGCATTACCCTTAAGACCGGAAGATGTTTTTAGTCCCCATCTCTATCTTATTAACTGCGTCAAATTGATCGACAATCAAGGTTTCGGTGACATGTTCTCAACAATGCTTGCACGTTACATTCAGGTGTCTCTCTCTCTCTCTCTCTCTCTCTCTCTCTCTCTCTCTCTCTCTCTCTCTCTCTCTCTCTCTCTCTCATGAAGTTCTAACCTTCTTGATTTGTGTGTTTCAGAGACCTGATGATTTAGGTTACCAAAATTTTATTATACCTGGAAGTGAAATTCCGAAATGGTTTAGCCATCAAAGTGAGGGGACTTCACTGAATCTGCATGGGCCTTCAGGTTTTGTGGGAATCGCTGTGTGTGTTGTTTTTGTAATCCGCCCCCATCATTCACTTCACCAACCTCCTTCGGAATTTTATAAAGCTACACATTGGGTTAAAATTTTATTTCTTGTCAATGGATCTGAAATTTTAGAAACCTTAAAGGTTGGTCTTTCCGAACAATTTGGTAAGATTGATTCATATCACCTTTGGATAAAATATTTTCCTTCCAAAAGGAAAAGGGACAAGGAATTGAGTCAGATTGATGTTGAACTTAAAATAAGCCTCGAGGGTCCAGGCTTGGTGGTGACAAAATGCGGAGCCCGTTTCGTATATGAGCAAGACATGGAAGATCTCAAACAAAACATGCCTGGGTCAAGCAGCTGCATTATCACTCCTTATGAGGATAATTTAGAGGATTCAGCAAATGATACCAAAATTAAGCAAAGTTTTGATGACTTTGATGGAGATGGGGCAAGACCTAGTGGAGAAGGTACTTCTAATGAAGTAGACGACCCACGGCCAAAGTGGATACAACACCCTAATCTAATTGAAAATTGGATTGGGAATTTATGCACACAAGGACAAGGTGACTCTAATTGTGAGGAAGAGGAATCCCCGTGACAACGGAGGCATTGATGACTACGCAAAGTTGATAAACCTTCTACCTTTGATCTTTTGTAAGTCACCATCTTTCTCTCTCTTACAAATCTTGTTTGTTTGTAGCTATATTTGTAATCATTTATTTATTATTTTTTAAAAATTCATTGGCTTTTGCTTGCGTTTCTTTTTAATATTTGACAAAGGCCAAATGAGGTTTTTTTTTTTTTTTTTTTTTTTTTTTTTTTTTTTTTTATCAGAAGGCCAAATGAGTTTAAGTAATTTGGTTCGGTTAATACTTAATATATGCCCTATCCCACACCCCCCAAAAAAAAAAAAAACTTAATATATGCCATTAATTATCCATTTTACAAAAAAATTATGGGAAATTGAAAAATCTATTTAAAAAGTTAGTCACTTTTTCGTTTTTCCATAAAAAGTTTACTAAAATAGTTTACTAATATATGCTTTAAGAAGTTTCCTAAAATAATTTACTAATATATGCCCTTAGTAAAATCTTAAAGTATTAGGTGTAAAACCTCCCAAATTGCTATTTTACATTCAAACACACCCAAACTGCACTTTACCCAGGTTGCTATTGCTAAAACTTTTTAGAAATTGTGAACAGAAGTATGCTAGTATATTTAAGAACTGCCGTAGAAAAGTTTGTAAAATTATATATATTATTTTATTATCTTTCTCCTCTTTCTCTTTATTTAATGACTTTTCTTATCTCTCTTATTTCTTTATACTATTTTATTGTATAGTTATATTATTTTAATGTATTGGATGTTAAAATAAAAATCGAGATGTTAGATGTATTATAAAGTAAAATGGTATAATAGATAAAATAACTTTTAGATAGTAAAATAACAATTTTTATGCAAACCTGGATGTAAATGCTAAGGGCCCGTTTGGTTTGCCAACTCAAAACATAGTGTTCAGTGTTTAAACACTGAACACTAGTGTCCAAATTTAAGAACAACCCGTTTGGTGACTCATCTTGAAATAGGATTGTTTGAAAATTAGTACTCAAAAACCAGTGTTTGAACAACTATTTTTGAAACATGGTCTGGGCATATTTTAAACAATGAACAGCGTTGTTGATGGCAACACACAGAACACCATCAACACACAACGGTAATAAACCAGCAACACACAACGGTAATAAACCAGCAATCACAACCCTCAAAAACACCAATTACAACCTACAAGATCTCAACAACACAAATTGGAACCCACAAATACACAACTCACAGATAGTCACGGCAGAAATTTTGTTTTCAATTCTTCCTCTCCACCGCCAAAATGCTTCTTCCTGGATCGGTCTCACAGAAAATCGGTCACGTGAAGAGGCAAATCGGTCTCGCGAAGATGATCCATCTGATGATGGTTTGATTGAATCGGAAGGCGATTTGGCCGGAGCCCGAGTGGACTCAGATAAAGCTGGCCAAGAAACCGCACCCATGACCTGCCCAACCTCCGCGACAGCTCCATTCGAAGGCTTGTTCCAGGCTGGCCTCTTTCCTCCATTGCCATTCTCCGAGTTCTCCGCGATCGATTCCTCCGCGGCCAAGGTCGGAGGCGGAGCGGCGACAGCCGCGGGCACAGCTGGCTCAGCCACGGGCACAGCTTGATCGACCTGGCTTTTTCGTTTTCTGCTCTGAGGGAAAACTGAAGACTGAAGAGAAAAGGAATAAAGAAGAAGAAAAGGCCGTTTTCTGCTCTGAGGGAAAACTGAAGACTGGAGAAAAGGAATAAAGAAGAAGAAAAGGAATAAAGAAGGGATAAAAAACGGATTAAAAAATTATAATTTAATAGGTTGTCAGCTTTTTTTATCAAACAAAACATACATACCAAACACATATTTTACATTTTTTGAACACTGAAAAACATTGTTTAAACAATGATACCAAACACATTTTTTTGTTTTATTCACACTAAAAACACGTTGTTCAACAACACTTTTTAAACCACAATTTTCACATCTTTTTAAACAACAATTTTTAACCTAAGTAGTTTGTCATTCCTATTTCTGCTAGTTGCCTTATACGGGGTACGAGAAAGTTTTTGGATTTCGTTGGAAAGGAGAAACTGTGTCACATTGCTTGCTGACGGGAAAGCATGTACAGCTGATTGCATGGTAGTCATTTTGTTCAATTGTGTTGGAGGGTAAATTCGGCACTCTTGTTGCTCCTTTTTTTTTTTTTTTTTTTTAATATTATTTACTACAAACTTTCCTTGCCAACCCTGATAACATATTATACTATACTGATATTTCAAACATCTATTGTGAACCTATCTGCTCAGTTCCCCCTGTTCTGATGGTTATGGCCATTCTATTAGGAACCTTCTCACTGTAGCATGATGGATATCTATTTATCCATATTGTCCAGAGGATACCACTGCTTTCCTGTACAAGTAACATTCCATGAACATGATCAGCTTTATAATCCTCTGAGATCATCTTCAGCCATTGATTTACAGATGGAATTGAGTCCTCTCTGATATTCAAGGGCAAAGCAAAGCACAATGCACTTGCAAATGGACATTTGGTAAATAAGTGGCCCAATGTTTCTTCTCCTTCTTCACACATTACACATCCTGAATTGACAGTAATTTTTCTTTTAACAAGTTCAGTCCTAATGGCGGAGCCCCATTGTGTAAAAGTCACCATCTTTCTCACTCTAAAGAATCTTGTTTGTTCGTAGCTGTATATTTATATTTTCTTTTTAAATTCATTGGCATTTGCTTGCATTTTTCTCTTTTTAGTCAGTGACAAGGGCCATTTTATTGGACTTTGTTGGTGAGGACAAATTGTCGCACTGATAGCAGACAAGAAGATAGGTGCAACTGGTCGTGTGCTCATCATTTTAGTTCAATTATGCGATGGTAAAATCCACATTCTTTTTAGTCTCTCTTTATAGTATTTATTACAATTTTCCATGGGAGAATGCAATAGATGCTTGCAATCCCAGTGTTGTAAAATTAAATGGAAAGAAGAAAATTGCAAAAATATGCACTCTTGTTGCTCTCGATGAATATTATTAATTTCTTTCTGTAAAATGTTTGTAGTTGAGGGATTATCTGCTATCAATTTAACGATTCATCTTTATTAAGGATTCAATTGCTAAAAATTGGCCAAGCTTGACAGTGCAGAATTGTAAGTTCTAACATGCTGATATGTAGATTTTACCTTTTGGGTTATTCTCAGATTATTATTTGTTTTGTTTTTTTTTGAATCAGTGCCGTCACATTGAGGTTCCAGTTGTAAGCTACTTCCCACTTTTGAATGTGCTGATCAAGAGCTAGAAGGGTTTGGGCAAACAATCATTAAGTGCTCTCCTGAGCTTTCTCACAATATGGATTTCATCCATCAATCCGTAGCAAGTGATACTTCGAATGATAAGCAAAAGAGTGAAGTTGGTTGCTCCTATGAGGACCCATATCCTGGAAGGTTGAGAAGACTTCTTTATCCGGAGCAGATCATTAGAAATAACATCTATTTTGAGGACTAACACCCTGATAATCAACTCCACCAAAATGATTTAATGGTAATAAATGTGTGTATTTCCTATGAAAGTACTATCAATCTCTCTCCCTGAGCCCCACACATATTGAATTCCAAGCTACTTAGGACGCGAGTTGTCACTTCCAGTCCATAGGAATTTTCAAAATCGCTGCTCATCATCTTAATGACTTTCTTAGGTAGTATGAAGATGTTAGATCAGTATACCTGTATGCTCTAAAGCACTTAGGATAGCAATTGCAGCCTCCAGCAAAGGAATGTTTCTTTGTTCTCCAGGAACTGGTTCTTGCATCTCAGACTTTGTTTTCATTGTTTGATTACATATATATGTCATTTTATTTTACAAGACGTTGTAATTCTAGCTTAGTCAATATGCATTTGGGTTTAGATCAATCTAAACATGATCTTTGTAATTAGATTTAAGTCTTTTTTAGACCCACTTTTGTCTATTAACTTGTTTTATTTCTTTTGGTTTTCCAAGAGGGGGGATTGAAGACATAGCAGTTATTGGTGTTACTAGCATGGACTGTCATTGGATCGGTTGAACGCAAGAAAGGCTTTGTCATTGATTTAAGAACTTCTATATATGTAGTTTGTATACTTTAATTTGTTGGAATGGACCTAGATAAGTGATATCACCACCTGATTATAATACAATACAAAATGTCCTTCATTCGACGACAAAAAAATTTATTAATTGAGCTAAGTCGTTTTAATTGTTGTCGTCTTTCTTTTAAACTTTTTAAGCTACAAAGCATGGATAAGATGTGTGTTTATGTGTTTAGCAGGGAAATGTTTAAAACTATCTGCGTGACACTAATTTTAAAAGGACTATAAGTATATTTTTGTGTAGATTAATTAGTGTTTAACATAAATGGGTTCAAGTCAAACAGGTTAACTTGCTTTGACACAATTAATAAATAGGTCAATTTAATGTTAATCTACTTAACACATAATTAACTTGAAATGATTTAAGTCATTATTCGTGTCAAAATGGGTTAATGTACTTTGTCACAAACTCATTTAATCCGTATAAATAAATCTCATCATTGTCCAACATAAATTTGAAAAATTTTAAATGAGCAATTAAGTAATGAAAAGAAAATTAATGGTTATATTGAAATTTTCTTCTATAAAAACCTAAGGTGCGGTTTGGTCACCTTTGTTTAAACACTAGTGTTCAGTGTTTAAACACTGAACACTAGTGTCCAAAAAAAAAAAAAAAAAAAGTGTTTGGTGTACTAGTCCTGTTCCCTATTGTTTGGAAAACATTGTTCAAAAACCAATGTTATAAAACCCATTTTTGAGATCACATCCGGACAGTTTTTAAACAACAAACACTAGTGCTCAGTGGCAATTCCGTAATTATCTTAAACAACAAACACTAGTGCTTAGGTCAGTTTTTTCGTACTTTAGTCAGTTTTTTTTAAAAATATTTTGGTCAGCCATGTTCTCTTTCCTGATTTATGGGCCCACCATGTTCTCTCTCTTGATTTAAAATATATTTATTTTATACTTTGGTCAGCTTTTTTTATCATTCAAAACACACATACCAAACACATATTTTATATTTTTTGAATACTGAAAAATGTTGTTTAAACCATGATACAAAACTTTTTTTTTTGTTTTATCCACACTAAAAACACGTTTTTCAATAACACTTTTTAAATCACAATTTTCACATCTTTTTAAACAATAATTTTTAAAAATTATGACCAAACGGACCCTAAAGTCCCTAAAACTTTTTTTTTTTTAATACCAAAAACAAATTAAAAATATCATTCAAATTGCTAACCTCAGTGAAAATGAGAGTGCAATCGACAGCAGGTATTCAAGTTGGCAATGCGTGTGTACTTATTACTGCGAGAGTTGCAACTTGCAAACGCAAATGCAAATTGCAATGCATGTTGGTGTTGTAGACAGTTTTTGTTTTGCGCACACAACACAGTGGGGTCCATTTGGGATTATGATCTTGGTGGGACCAGGTCTTTTTTGAGATATTTTGGTATTTGAGATTTTTGTTTGGAGAATACGTGACAAAGGCGGGTGGGTCCTGAGGAAAATATTGAAATTGTGGCCAGTTTAGTATCGTTGTTACAACGTTATTTGTATTTCTTTGAAAATATGTATGTATGAAAATATATTATATTGTTTAAATATTAAAAATTATTGTTTCAAATACACTATTAAACAGTTCTTAAAAGTTGAAAAATATGAAAAAAAAACGTACTTTTAGTCCTTTTTTTTTTTTTTTACAAAAAATTATACAATATAAATACTAATATATCTTGAAATATTTATTCCATATAGATATTTATGTCTTATAATAATATAAGTATTCTTTTAAGTATTACTAATTTTTAAATTTTATTATTATTATTTTATATTAATGAATAAAAATATTATCACAATTTGAATTTTGATATGATCTCAAAACTTTGAATATCTCTTCTTCTTCTTTTTTCTTTTTTTTTAGTGATTTGATTTCTTCTTTTTTTTTTTTAAATATTGGATTTAAACATTAAATATAGTGTGTACATTTAGTATGTATGCATCATTCTAATAAGGGAAGTGCAATATATTAGATTTTTTAATTAAATTATAAAAAAATAATAATGTTATTCGCCAATGAAGTATAAATAATATTGTCTTTTTCAAAGGACAGTTATATTCAATGATGCTATGTGTTTCAATTTGATGGGAGAAATTAAGGCATGTTGCTCTAAAGAATAATACCTAAGTTTTACCTTTATTCAAAAGTAAATATGGTAATGATACCAATGAATATATCTCAAAAAGAGCTTTTGCATAAATAAAACTTATGCACGAATTAAAAAGTAAAACCAGAAGTACAACATTATTTTTTTTTAGTATGATATTTAATAGAAGCAAAAGGTATAGAAACACACTTTTGTACGTACCTTGCCACAATTAGCATATGTGTGAAGTTATGATTAGATTAATTTTCACAAGTACACCTATGTGTAAGTGATGAAATCTATTCCCAAATTCATAAATATGTAAAGTGTGTGGTAAAATGTATGTGCAATGAAAAACTCTAAAGGAAAAGACTAGATTATAAAGGGGGTACCCTATGTTTGGATGGGAGAGATTGCGGTCACACACTCTTCGATAAATAAGTAGTAACAGACAAACTAGATTGGGCCCCGAAGTTATAGGCTTGTAGCTCGTGAGTTATTTTTTGTTTTTTTCCTGAATGCCACGTAGATGAGTTGTTTGCTTATGAAATGGACCACTTTCATTTCAAAACAAATGAAGATGATACTGAATCGATCACCACATTTTAAGCCACTACACCAGCAACCTCCACATACATGAAACTCCTTCATCATTATACCATGGAGTTATCATTGCACCCCAAGAATATTTAAAAAGTTTGACCCCTACAAATTACATCCCTAACAATCTAATTGGCCCAAAAAGGTTTAAGAAAAAGAAAAAAGAAAAAATTAAAGGTCAGTCGGCCCATGACATGTGATCATTCTTTACAAATAGACATGTTAACATATAACATTTTTTTTAGTACATAAACCTCAAATTCTATATCCTTGACAGCAAAAACAAACTCCAAGGTATCCATTTGTATTGTTCAATGGCAAATTTATCTCTTTCCTCGTGGGTTCTTAAAATTAAAAATAAAATAAAATAAAATAAAATTTTCTTTCCTCAACTTCGAAAAGGCATCTTCTCTCTTTAGTGGTTGTAAATGCAATTGATTGTACAAAATAAGATTTATGAAATTGTAGAAACTATTATTTAGTTGTTGGAATAAGTAACGAAAATTTGTCTAAAGAGGTGTAGGTTTTGTTGTGTGTCAGAAATGCGTAGTTTTTCTTATCTTGAATAGTCACTTTTTTTTTTCTTTTTCAATTTATTGCATGACTCTTTTCCTCTCCTTATGTTCCCCTGGTATTTTATTATTTTTGTTGATCTTCGGGGTAGGAAAGAATGTAAAATCCCATGACCCAAGGTACGTATGTCAATAGAGAAGAGATCAATTTCTTAAAAAAGATTGAATGAAATGATACCCTTTAAAAATGATTCTTGATTGGTGAATTGCTTCATTATTTTTTAGTTTCATATTGGTTAAATATGCTCTATATTTAGTATATTTCACTAGTCTGTTAGAATTGTTAAGTGTTAAAAGTAGTCACTCTCAAAGTAAAAGTTAATAGAGCAAAGAAAGAGTTTCGAAGGATGGACTTTTCAATCAAGCGCATGCTTAACTATGTACATGTGTGTATATACATTTGTGATTGATTTTCATTTATTGCAACTTGGCAGTTGGCACTATATAGCTCGGTCCCTCTAAGAAATAATATTGGTAACACCACTGACTTTGGTGAAGTTACAGAGCAAGTGGGTGTGTTGCAACTTGAAGTTCTGTGCTACTTCTTTGTGTATATATAGGAAGAATGGGAGTCTTGTTTTGTTATTGCATTCTTCTTCCTCCTTTAAGATTAGAGTTCATAGAGAAAGATGGATTTCTTGAGCTTTATAATATTTCTTTCCCTCATTTGGATCATAGTCCAAGTCTTCCATATAATTTCAAGAAGCAAAGCAATTCCCAAAATGCTTCCTCCAGGTCCAAAACCTTTTCCAGTAATAGGAAACCTCTTAGACCTTGGTGACAAACCCCACAAGTCACTAGCTAACCTTGCCAAGGTTCATGGCCCTATAATGAAACTGAAACTAGGCCAAGTAACCACAATAGTCATTTCTTCAGCAACCATGGCCAAAGAAGTCCTTCAAACACATGACCAACTCTTGTCCAACAGATGGGTGCCAGATGCTTTTCATGCCTGCAGACACCATGAGTTTAGCTTGCCATTGATACCCGTCTCTACCCGATGGAGAAACCTTCGTAGAATATGCATAGAACAATTATTCTCCAACAAGATACTAGATACAAACCAAGCTATCCGCAACAAGAAAGTGCAAGAACTCCTTGTTGATACTCAACAAAGCAGCCTAACAAGTGAGGCAGTAGATATTGGCAGAGCAGCTTTCAAGGCTACGGCTAACATGTTATCAAACACAATCTATTCGATGGATATGGTGGAGTCCAAATCTGACCAAGCTAAAGAGTTGAAGGAGCTGGTGTGGAATGTCATGAAAGATGGAGGGAAACCAAACTTGGCAGATTATTTTCCTGTGCTTAAGAAGATTGACCCCCAAGGATTAAGGCGAAGTGTAGCAGTGAACTCTGGAAGGATGTTAGACATCTTTGACCACATCATTACCCAAAGGCTGGAGTTGAGAAAAGTGTCTAGTTCTAACATGAACAATGATATGTTAGATACCCTTCTCAACATCAGTGAAGAAAAAAGTGAGGAGATGGACAAAACTAAGATAGAACGTCTATTGCTGGTTAGTATTTTTACTCTATCTTTGTCTTGGATTTCTTTTCTATCAGATTCAGATATTGGGTAAGTGGTAGTTTAATTACATGGTATCAGAGTAAGTAAAAATCCTACAAGTTGGTCCCCACTAAAACGTTTGGGATAAGTAGTAGTTTATTGCTTTCATAATTAGTCCTATTTTATTTTTTATTTTGATGGACAATGAATAGTATTGTTTATGATCTACAAAAAGAAACTCTAACTTAACGTTGTTATGAATTAGGACCTATTTGGTGCTGGCACGGAAACAACTTCAGCCACAGTGGAATGGGCAATGGCGGAGCTACTCCACAATCCAGAGGCATTGTCAAGAGCCAAAGTAGAGCTGGAGCAAGTCATTGGCAATGGCAACCAAGTTAAGGAATCAGATATCCCTCAGTTACCTTACTTACTAGCAATAATCAAAGAAACATTGAGGCTGCACCCAGCAGTCCCTTTCTTACTCCCCAGGAAAGCTGGAGCAGATGTAGAAATCAATGGTTACATTATCCCAAAAGGTGCACAAGTGCTAGTGAATGCATGGGCTATAGGCCGAGACCCGAGCTCTTGGGACAATGCAAAATCGTTTATGCCAGAGAGGTTCTTGGGGTCGGAAATTGATGTCAAAGGCAGGAACTTTGAGTTTTTACCGTTTGGTGGTGGAAGAAGAACATGTCCTGGTTTGCCATTGGCTGTGAGAATGTTACACTTGATGTTGGGTTCACTTATCCAGGACTTTGATTGGAAACTTGAGGATGGGATTAAACCTAAGGATTTGAACATTGAAGATAAGTTTGGCCTAACCTTACAGAAAGCTCATCCTCTAAGAGCTGTCCCTATTCCAGTTTAAAAACAGTTCGAAGATTTTCTTTGGTTGCAGCTGAAAACTGGGCCCTATTATTCAATTCAGGTTGTCACATCAGTGGAGGAAAAGTGCCGTAGCTTAATAAATTAATAAATTACTACTGGCTCCTCTACTTTCCAATGTTTATTTCTAGGGGTGACTATTTTTTTTTTTTTTTGGAGGAAAATTATAGGGGTGACTATGATTTGCTGTCTTTGTTATCTTTGTAATTTCATAATTTTGTTGGGTCCAAATAATATACATACATAGCTTGTCAATGGTAACCCATAAGGGTAGTTGGTACTTGTAACATAGCAATAAATGTAGCGATATATAGTGTTAGAGCATCTCCAATGGTGTAATTAAACGCATAAAAATCTCTATAATAGAGAATGACACTATAAAAATAGTCTCCAATGGACTCTCTATACTCGGAATTTTTTTTAGCTCATGAACAGTAGCTTATCAAGTCTGATGGGTTACTGTTCATTCTTTAAATGTTTTTTTTTATTATTATAATAATCAGATATTGAATAAAAAAATGTTGGAAGATATGTAGTTGTTAAAAAATAAATAAATAATGAACGAAGAAATAATATTTAAATGAGATAGAGAATCTGTTGGAAAGTGTATTTAAAAAAGTGAGTAGCTAAAAACTAAATGTTACTGTTCATTGTCCAAACAGTACAAAAATTTGGCTAATCTACTGGAGATGCTCTTAGTAATGGATTAATGTAAAAATAATGTTCCAATAACAATTTATCAACTTAATAAATTGATAAATTGTGATAGTAACCTAAATACATTTCCATACGGTCCATTAAATATGATCCAATTTTGTTGTGACAATGGCACTCATAGCCTAAGCCCCACAAATGTCACCTTCATAATCTTCTTGTTCTCTTTTGATGGGTCAAATAATGAAAAGTAGTAAAAGTAAATAAATAAATATTTTTTAACTAACTTGTGTGTGACTTCTCAAAAAAAAAAAAAAAAAAAATCAATTAGAATAAAAGCTCAACCTTAACTGTAGCCTTCACGGCATGCACTCATTAATGAGATTCATATTTAAATTGAGTAATGTTATAAACGCAATAATCTTCACAATAGTTGAGCTGGCAAGTTTTTTTTTTTTTTTTTTTTTTTCATTAGGCTCATCACTAATATCACTTTTTTTATTTATCAATAATAAATGATAAATGTTACATCAACATTATTTTTAAAACAAATCTTAGGTAATAAGCTGTTATAAATAGGCAAAAAATTAATTTCAATGATATGCTTAAATTATAACTAATAATATTCTGTTATCTAAGATTTATTTTGAAAATATTGTAAACATTTCTAGTAACAAACTGCTTAGTAGTTTTTTTTTATATATATTTTTTAATCTAAAAAGTTATCTCTATCTACATATACTATAAAACTGAAGCCTTTGACCTATATTTGACTTTTTTTTTACTTCCTTGGAGCTTGTCATGCAGGATTTGAAGCTCTCACATTTTTCCATGTCAACACTACTTTTAAAAAAAAAAAAAAAAAAAAAAAAAAAAAAAAAACTGTTTCTCACTATATCTCCACCTGATACTTCTTTTAAAAACTAAAACTATAACTCGATAATTATAATAATAATAAAAAAATAAAAAAACTCTCATCTATCAATCTCCTTCTCCTTCCCCAAAAAAACCCGATCAACTCTTTCTCTTCCTTTCGTCCCCATCTCCCTCTATATCACAAGCCTAGTACAAACCAAAGCCAAACCAAAACAGTATACATTAGCACAAACCCAAACAAAAACCAAAACCAAAATAATCCCATCTCCCTCAGAAACCAAATGATTTGTAAGGGGAAAAAATAGAGAAGAAGAAGTAGAGGGAGAAGAAAGCACAAATCTAAGTTGAACGAACAAAGAACTCAACTCTCACAGCAAGTAGCCCTCATCATTCCGGAAGTCACCTAAAGGTCCTGAACGAAACCCCTTCTTCTTCTTTGTTTTGTCCTCATTTTCATCTCCACGTGACTAATTTCTCTATTGCTATTTTTTTTTTTTTTAGCTTGGGCAAATTATAACTTGGTCTCACGTGATTTGACCAAAATTTAAATTGTCTACTTGTAATTTGAAATTTGACACTTTACCCTTTTGAAATTAGCTCAATTAAAGTTTCGTAACTCACATCTGTTAAAAAATAAAAATAAGGCTAAATATGTAATTTTGTTCCACTTTTATGTCTCTCTCTTCCCAAAACAAAAAACACATGCAAAAACAAGACAAAATAAGATAAAAAAAAGGGAGGATTTTGTAAAAATTAAGAATCATCATAATCTCTTCTCCTCCGCATCCCATTCATCAAAGCTCCAGCCAAAATAACTTCTTCTTCTTTTTTCTTTTTTCTTCTTTTTTTTTTTCAAGTTTACTTCTATTAGACCCCTAATCAAGCAGGTTAATATAATTTCCACTTAATTAACTAGTCCGCTTTCAGCCTATTTGATTGAAATAATGAATTATCACAGTCGAAATTTTTTTACTCTAGTAGTAATTGTAGTGAATATTTTGTTCAACATTTATTTCAAGTTTGAAAGGGAGAAGATTTAAACGTTCTTTGATTTAATATACGATCCTTGGAGTGTGTGCGAGTTGGTAATAAGAGCACTGGTATCACCGCCAATTTTTTGGAAATGGCTTGTGGGTTTTTTCCGTTGATCCTTTCTCCTCTCTTGAAATAGTTGGGTTTAGAGATTTATCTGAGACCTGGATGTGTCTAGGAATTACTTAAGTTACTACATATTGGCTAATATTCCTGGAGATGAATCTTTCTACAAGCACTATACGTTCACTGCCAAGCCTTCCACTCCAAATTAGAAAACAAACAAATAAATGCACACAAAACCCACTGAACAAAGGAGAGATAAAGTCCATGTGAGTTAAGAGAGAGACCAATACCACATTTTTATTGCTAAGTGCTTAGATTTAATATTAGTTTTTTTGTTTGATTTTTTACTTTTTGAAATTGTTGTTAAGAGTTTTGAATATAGAGTCCAAGTATTAATTTTTACAAAACTCTCCATTTTTTATTTTGTTTTGTCTTATTTTCTTCCTCATCTAAAAAGGCAAAACAAAGAGAGAAAATGTCCTGTCTGGTGATGGCTTTAAGAAGTTATTTGGATGCAAAACTGCTAAAGGTTTAAATTTCAGTAGAAGCAAATTGTAATCGCTTGTCGCTGCAAAAAATTTAACTATTTGAAGATTGTACTGCTATGCTTCTGTTATATATCTGGTGTTAACAGAGGCATATGTAACACTGTTTATATACAAGTTGTCATATATATATATATATATATATTAATGTATGCAATAATGTATTATGCCTTAACACATTTTCAAAACTAATTGTAACCTACTAATCATGATAGGTTCATCACTTTTTACTATCATGACTTTACACATTTTTGAACCTAAATGTAACTTAAGAACTTATAATAGAAAATACATGTAATACAAATAGTTTCAACAGAGACACCATTTATTTATTTATTTATAGTTTATACAAATCCGAAAAAAATCTCATATGTCATCACTATATTCATATTTGCAATTTCGTATGCTAATGTAGTATTCAAGGTTAGATTGAGGGATTTAGTTCCATGCAAACTTAGAGAACCATATGTCATTTTCATAAACTTCAAGAGATAGAGATAATAAATACCCACTTCGGTCCAATTTGGCCCATTTTGATCAATTTGGTTTAATTTTGTCCAATTCGGTCTATTTGGTCCATTTTGGTCTACTTTAGTCCATTTAGTTAAGTTTGGTCCATTTTGGGTGACTATAAACTAAAAATAAATAAAGCTATTATCTTTATCTCTTAAAGTTGAAGAAAATACTAAACTCTCTCATATTTTCTTCCCGAAAAAAGGTGACTATGCTATCTCTCTCTCTAGATTTTTAATTCTTTCTTGCAACTTTATTTTAGGTAGATGAATTTTTATGTTTTTTAATATTGCTACTTTGGGTTGATCTATTAAGGTGTTGTATTGTTGTGCTTTTTGAGTTTCCCACCACAAGTCCTCTCTCTTCCTCTTATAACTTTGGTTTGTTTTATTTTTGAGTTAATCATTCGTTTGTTTGAAAGTGAGAATTTGAGTTTAAATCAAAACACAATCTACATGGCTATATATTTAAATGCGCCTATCAATTATTTGAGTAATATCAATTGTAATTATGTGATAAGTTTTGATTATCATGATAATCTCCTTAAGAGAATCAGATGTTGAAAACTAAAAATTTTAGTTCTACCAAAAGAAATTAAGAAAATATAATAACCTGGAGTGTGTGGGATAAGTGACTACATACACTGAGGGTAGGGCTGTCCACAAGTCGGGTTTGTGCCTAACCCGGACTTGACCTGAAAACTCGGGTGGGGGAAAAAGGTAGCTCGAAACCGACCTGGTAGCGGATCGGCCAATTCAAGTCTCGTCAGGTATTAGGTTGTGTTGGTTGGTTTTGGGATTTGTTAACAAGGCTAATATTTGGCTGGATTCGTCAAGATTTGGCCAATATTTGGCTGGATCCATTGAGATCTGGCCTAGATATCGTTGGATAATGACGAGATCTCACCAAATCTCAAAGGATCTGAACTAGATCTCGACGACTCCAAGGAGAGAGAGAGAGAGAGAGAGAGAGAGAGGACGAGGGTTAGGGATGGTGTTACTGTGAAAGTCCTTTGGTTGGTTTGGTTTCCATCGGGTTTTGAAACCCAAAACCGCCACTCAACCTGCACCCTTCGGCCTTTGACGTTGATGACCCACTGCCGACCTCAGATTGCTCTGATTGGGCCAGTCTCAGTTTAGGCGTCACCGTGTCAGTTGATTTTGGGGGGTTACTGGTGGCTATGGATAGCCTTAACTAAGAGAATAGTTAGATATTCAAAGAGGTCTGGATATGCTTATTTATCAGGAAAAATTAAGAAAATATAATGCATATTAAAAGAGTTAGAAGAATATGAACCACTTTACGAAAGAATAATATCAATCAAAAATACCAAAAATTATAAAATTATATATTTGTAAAAAGAGATAGAAATTACTTTTATAAATTGTTTAATTCTAGGGAAACAAATTATGTAGGATAAAATTTAGTGAATGAATAATATATTATACCTCATTTCAAAATAATTATATATTTCCACACATCATGCAGGTCTCTAACTACTTATCTCCATGATCATTGAGACCAACTCACATATTGGCACTGCATTTGCTCAATTGCCATACCAATGTCTTTATAAAAGGTCATGTGAAGAAAACCAACAAGCTGGTGATCTAAAACATTTTTGAAGAAGGGGGAGAGAGGGACAACGAATCATACCCGGCTCACACACAACCAAATATGAAGATCCCAATCTCAATCAATATTTAAGCCCTCCATTTTTTATATACTAGTTTATGTCTAGCACGACGCTCAAATACTTTATAATTTCATTTGAAATTATTTTTATGTATATTAACACATACATATTATATAATACTTATTTTGTTGTATAATATTTATGTTTGCCAGCAATACTGTTGAATGCTTTGAACTTTGATTTTCTTAATTCATATTTTATTTTTAAAAAATTGTTCAACACTATAAGTCTCTATTTTTTTAAGTAATAAATAATATTTATTGTTACAAATAGACTTTATTAAAATCTAAAATTAAGAATTTAAAGTATAAATTTTTTTTATATCCTAAAATTACATAAGTTAATTAAGCAACCCCCCGAACACTTCCTTAACCACTCCATTCTCACACACAACCAAATACAAAGATCCCAATCTCAAACACCCAATTCATTATCTCAATGAAATGAAGGAAATCATTTGTAAGTATTAGCATAAAGAGAACGTGATTAAAAAAAGAGAAATTGGCTAAAAGCACATTCATTTATCAAATTTTAATTGCCTTTAGTTGGGCTTTTGTATTCTTAAAAATTTTAAAATATATATAATAAAAAAAACAAAAAAAAATATAGAAAAACTTTGAAATCATCATCAATTTTTATTTTTATCACTATGGCTCATACCGCACAAAATAGCAAAAAAAAAAAAAAAAAAAAAACTACAAAGAAACCTACTAATTATGAGTTTTAGAACAAAATAAAAAATAGCTAACTTCATTTTTTTTTATTTTTCTTCATTTTTAAAACAAAATACATTTACGACTTTTCCACACCAAAATCCCACACACCCAAAGACTCAAAGTCAATCACTGCCTTTACAAAATCCACAATGTCTGACTTCAATATCAAACCGTAAGCTTTCATCACTAAATAAAAAAAATGCAAGCCTGTTTTCTTGATCATAGTCTACTCATACGGGTTAGGATCAAATGGTACAACAATGTTGGAGTTATGCAGGTGTTGTTGAAAGGTTGAAGGTATATGACATCATTCTTGGTTTGGGTGTATTTGAGATGAAATGTCATGAAGGGCTATAGGCATGTGTATATAAAGGAGTAGAAGTGCAATGGGTGAAAATGGTGAATGAAAATGCAAAGAGTTTTTTGTGCGAGAGAGAAAAAAAAAAGTCTTGAAAAAGTGAATCGAAGGAAACAAATAGTAATCTTGAAACATTGGATCAACGAAAATAGAGTAGTCTTGAAACTTTGAATGAAAGGAAATAAAAATTTCCTATTCTAAAATATATTTCTAATGTAGCTTACAAGTATTTACTTCTCTTTTTAAAGGGTGCACCACATAATAAAACATCAAACTCTCCTGCATGAAATCCCCGCTCTATATATATATATATATGAAGATATTTTTTTTCAAATCCTCTTTAGATATTTTGGTTTACAAATAGTGTCCCCATTAATCATAAAACAACTACTTAACAAGGTTATTGTTATTGGGTGTTGTTCAACACCCATTAAGATTGAATTTTTTATTAATAAAATATTGTTGCTTTTTAGGAGTAGAAAAAAAGCATGATAAAGCAATTCTTAAGTGTCACAAGGTTCTAATTAGCTCAATTTGTAAAGTCTTTAATGACTAAATAAGAGATCTAAGATTCAATTCCCGTCTATACTAAAAACTAATTGATGTGATGGTCTAATGATAAAGAGTTATCATAAAAAATAAGCACTTAGGGTACGTTTGGTACACTGAATGTAAATTACATTAAGAATAGTAATTTTTATTACTGGGAATAAAAGACATTGTAATGGAATAGCTATTACTATTCATAAGTTTGGTTGTTACATATGCAAAACTTGTAAAAGATGATATATAAGAAAATTTTGTATTTTTGGAAATATATTAATTTTAAAACCTATTATATGCACTAAGGAATAACTATTACATTCATTTTAAAGAGGAATAGCTATTCTTCAATTTAAAAAATAGTTATTCCAATGTAATAACTAATTTATGTAATAAATATGTAACCAAATGACTGAATTGCTATTACATATAAATAATTATTCCATTACATGAGCTATTACAGCATACCAAACATACCCTTAAGTTGAAACCATCTTAAAAAAATATATATCGTGGACTCATGGAACATAAGAAATCACTCATTTTACAACAAGACCCAAATACCCTTTTTTTTTTTTTTTTCAAGTTATTTCCTCTTCTTTTCCTTTACTAACATTTTCAACTTGGTTATGGACTTTACTTTTCCATATCTACAAAACAACCACTCAAATGCCCCAAATTTCAAAACCAATCCAAATTGTCAAGCTTTTTCACATCCCAAATTGAACGGTCACCAAAACAACCCAGATACAACCAAAAACAGAGGAAGAAAAAGTAGAAAAAAAGAAAAAGGGGAGGCTGTCGCCTACAGGTGGTGATAGTGGCCCCGGTGAGCACCACTATCAAATAGGCATTTATCGTTTAGCTATAGGGGTAGGGCCAGTTGCTTACGTATAGCCTATGCACATTCGAAGACTTCCATATGATGCTTGCCGATGCATTTGGCTGTAGACAAAAACTAAATGGAGGTGTTTATATATATATATATATATATATTAAATTTTATTCTTTTATTTTTTAAATGCAAAATTACTAATTAATTTTTTGTAATTTTGTTCTATTAACATTTTTTTAATTGGTAACAAAATAGGACTAATCCACTTATTTAAAAAAAAAAAAAAAAAAAAAAAAAAAAAAAAAACTGCCATCCACAAAACAATGTACTTACAATATTCTTCTTTTATTTCTACAGATTTTGCCTTCTTCTTTCTACAACTTTCCTTTGTTGTACTCAAATATTTCTTTAATAGAATAAAACATAATCACATTAAAAAAAAAATACATATTTACATTGTACTTGCAGTGTAAATTTACATCATAGATACACAAAAAATGGCAAATGATATTTGAAATTATGTATAAAATTTTAGCATTTTTGTGTGTTTACAATATAAACATATAAAGTCCTTAAAAAAAAGGTACAATATGCTGTACCAGTTGACAGAATATAAAAGCTTATTAAGGTTATGTTTGAATTGGGCTGAAAATCCACGTCTGCGTCTGTGTTTTTCCCTTTCTTTTTTTTTTTTTTTTTTTTTTTTTTTTTTTTTTTCACGCGTTTGTGAGACTTCGGCTACTGTTCATGTACTGTTCAATGAATAGTAGCTGCAAAGTTTGACTTTTCTCACCTTTTCAGCCCATCAGTGCACATTGTGTACTGTTCACGGACTCACAAATTTCACTTTTCAACAACTTTTTCATTAAAAATGGGTCCTACGGTACTATTCATACATTTAAAAATTATTTTGCTACAGTATTTTTCAGTTTTCAATTTTCAACTATATCCAAACGGACCCTAAATCGATCACCACATTTTAAGCCACTACACCAGCAACCTCCACATACATGAAACTCCTTCATCATTATACCATGGAGTTATCATTGCACCCCAAGAATATTTAAAAAGTTTGACCCCTACAAATTACATCCCTAACAATCTAATTGGCCCAAAAAGGTTTAAGAAAAAGAGAAAAGAAAAAATTAAAGGTCAGTCGGCCCATGACATGTGATCATTCTTTACAAATAGACATGTTAACATATAACATTTTTTTTAGTACATAAACCTCAAATTCTATATCCTTGACAGCAAAAACAAACTCCAAGGTTTCCATTTGTAGTTGTTCAATGGCAAATTTATCTCTTTCCTCGTGGGTTCTTAAAATTAAAAATAAAATAAAATTCTCTTTCCTCAACTTCGAAAAGGCATCTTCTCTCTTTAGTGGTTGTAAATGCAATTGATCTCACAAAATAAGATGTATGAAATTGTAGAAACTATTATTTAGTTGTTGGAATAAGTAACGAAAATTTGTCTAAAGAGGTGTAGGTTTTGTTGTGTCGGAAATGCGTAGTTTTTCTTATCTTGAATAGTCACATTTTTTTCTTTTTCAATTTATTGCATGACTCTTTTCCTCTCCTTTTGTTCCCCTGGCATTTTACTATTTTTGTTGATCTTCGGGGTAGGAAAGAATGTAAAATCCCATGACCCAAGGTACGTATGTCAATAGAGAAGAGATCAATTTCTTAAAAAAGATTGAATGAAATGATACCCTTTAAAAATGATTCTTGATTCGTGAATTGCTTCATTATTTTTGAGTTTCATATTTGTTAAATATGCTCTATATTTAGTATATTTCACTAGTCTGTTAGAATTGTTAAGTGTTAAAAGTAGTCACTCTCAAAGTAAAAGTTAAGAGAGCAAAGAAAGAGTTTCGAAGGATGGACTTTTCAATCAAACGCATGCTTAACTATGTACGTGTGTATATACATTTGTGATTGATTTTCATTTATTGCAACTTGGCAGTTGGCACTATATAGCTCGGTCCCTCTAAGAAATAATATTGGTACCACCACTGACTTTGGTGAAGTTACAGAGCAAGTGGGTGTGTTGCAACTTGAAGTTTTGTGCTACTTCTTTGTGTATATATAGGAAGAATGGGAGTCTTGTTTTGTTATTGCATTCTTCTTCCTCCTTTAAGATTAGAGTTCACAGAGAAAGATGGATTTCTTGAGCTTTATAATATTTCTTTCCCTCATTTGGATCATAGTCCAAGTCTTCCATATAATTTCAAGAAGCAAAGCAATTCCCAAAATGCTTCCTCCAGGTCCAAAACCTTTTCCAGTAATAGGAAACCTCTTAGACCTTGGTGACAAACCCCACAAGTCCCTAGCTAACCTTGCCAAGGTTCATGGCCCTATAATGAAACTGAAACTAGGCCAAGTAACAACAATATCATTTCTTCAGCAACCATGGCCAAAAAAGTCCTTCAAACACATGACCAACTCTTGTCCAACAGATGGGTGCCAGATGCTTTTCATGCCTGCAGACACCACGAGTTTAGCTTGCCATTGATACCCGTCTCTACCCGATGGAGAAACCTTCGTAGAATATGCATAGAACAATTATTCTCCAAAAAGATACTAGATACAAACCAAGCTATCCGCAACAAGAAAGTGCAAGAACTCCTTGTTGATACTCAACAAAGCAGCCTAACAAGTGAGGCAGTAGATATTGGCAGAGCAGCTTTCAAGGCTACGGCTAACATGTTATCAAACACAATCTATTCGATGGATATGGTGGAGTCCAAATCTGACCAAGCTAAAGAGTTGAAGGAGCTGGTGTGGAATGTCATGAAAGATGCAGGGAAACCAAACTTGGCAGATTATTTTCCTGTGCTTAAGAAGATTGACCCCCAAGGATTAAGGCGAAGTGTAGCAGTGAACTTTGGAAGGATGTTAGACATCTTTGACCACATCATTACCCAAAGGCTGGAGTTGAGAAAAGTGTCTAGTTCTAACATGAACAATGATATGTTAGATACCCTTCTCAACATCAGTGAAGAAAAAAGTGAGGAGATGGACAAAACTAAGATAGAACGTCTATTGCTGGTTAGTATTTTTACTCTATCTTTGTCTTGGATTTCTTTTCTATCAGATTCAGATATTGGGTAAGTGGTAGTTTAATTACATGGTATCGGAGCAAGTAAAAATCCTACAAGTTGGTCCCCACTAATACGTTTGGGATAAGTAGTAGTTTATTGCTTTCATAATTAGTCCTATTTTATTTTTTATTTTGATGGACAATATATTATGGACATAGCATTTCTCTCTCTCTCTCTCTCTCTCTTTGTCTGTCTCTCTCTCTCTCTCTCAAGTGACAACTTATTCTTACCCCACTTATTACCAAAATAACTTTAAATGTTTACTAGCCTAAAATATCTTTAAATTTTACTGCGCTAAAAAACATAAGCTTAAACATTAAGTAAGCCCAACAACTGCAAATCCTGTTTCTCCTCATCTCAAAACTAGACATAGCACTGACCTTTTTTCAAAGCCACCTATTATGCAAGTTTGGGCATTATTTTTAGAGATAGTCAAGATTCTCCTATTATAGTCCATACTAAATTAATTCCTTGCCAAGGAAACCTATTGTAGACGGCTACCATGCTCTATTGAGTGTTACACTCTTACCACAAACTATGGATCAAAGATTTGATTGTGGAGCTTGCCAACTCAAAGTTGCTGGCATCAATTGGGTTGTATGAACTATGCTTGAATGAGATTTCGGATGTGTTAGAACAAATTCATGCTTTTTGTGAAATAGGCAGGACATATATCCTATAGGATAGTTTCTAGATTGTACAATAAGTAAGCACAAGCGTTGGAGTTCTATCGCTTTTGAATTTTTTTATTTTAAAAAAAAAACTATTTAGAATGTTTCATAAATATTTCATTTTTGGAATTTTCTCGTGCATCGCATGGGTTAGTGACTAGTGGATATAATTATGCAAACGCCACTCATGGAACATCACTCCTTGCCTTTTGCCTCCCTTAATTATTACTCTTTGGGTGTGTTTGGATACCACTTATTATTGAAAATTGAAAATATTGTAGCAAAATAATTTTTAAATATGTGAATAGTACCATGAGACCTAGTTTTGAAGTTGTTTTTACTGAAAAAAGTACTTGCGAGTCCAGTAAACAGTGTATGGGATCCACTGAAAAATGTGGAAGTGAATAGTACCATGGGACCTAGTTTTGAAGTTGTTTTTGCTAAAAAAAACTACTTGCTGGTCTTGTGAACAGTATATGAGACCCATTGAAAAACATGAGACACAGCTGAAAAGTGCTTTTCAGTACTATCCAAACATACACTTCGAGCAATCTTTAAATAAGCTGATAGGCCATTTCATAAATTATAAATTATGAAGCATGTAACTGTTATTTTCAATTAATCGCAGCTATATATATAATCTATATATGAATTAGGACCTAATGGATGTACTTAATTAATTTGTTATCTAAGCCTTTTTCTTACTTTTCTAATATAATTTCTTATTATATTTTTTTTTTCTTTTCTCTTTCAATGAGGTGAAGATATATATATTTTTGATGAACTGGTGAAGATATATATATATATATATATATATGTATATTTATATATAGTGCTCACACACGTTATATGGTGCTTTTTGGAAAGCATACTAATTAACTTCTGCTTATTGTTTTTTATTTTTGTTATTATGTTTTTGAATTAAGTATATATGTGACGGATTATTAAGATTAATGTCCTCATGGAATTTTGACTGAAGGAAAGAAAAATCCTTAATGCCATGTGCCTATATATTTTTAGGAACTTATTAATTAACAAGTTCCTAAAAATATATAGGGGCAATGATCAGAATTTAAGTTTTCAGAAGAAAATTTCACATATATACACAAAAATTTGGTTAGAGTAGAATTCAATGAATGCTAACAAGGTACGTGGTTAATTTGGCATACAAGTTATTATTTACAATTTTTTTTATGATAAAAAATATTTTTATGGTTAAGGATAACTCAATATGCATCTAAGATTTCTTTATTTAGTTAGAGTTTGACAATAAATTTCCATAAGTTCGATCAATATGGGATCATGACGCTCATCATGATGCTAAAGAGTATATGATAGTTTATCTGTGATGAAACTTCTTTTGTTGATTATTTAGACAGGTTGACCACAAATGCTAAAGAGTATATGGATACATATATGTATCCACTCCAGCTAGGAAAATAAAGGGTACCACAAAAAAATAGCTGGTGTATATCAACTCCCACTTCAAACTTAGTTTTGAGACAGTTTCCAGGGCTAATATTTGTCTCCAGCTTGTTGGCACATCTTCTATAGTAAAAATCTACATGTGTTTTTTATTTACTTTGTTCAATCAAGTCCCTTAACTTTACAATATCAGGCATCCCTCCTGTTTCCACATAAACAAGCTGTGTCTGCTATTGCTTTGGGCTAAGAAATTGAATTACAATATATTGGCCGGGCAAGGAAATTAATATTGGTTTATTTGTCAATTATTAGTTAACTAGTAATTGACAAATAAACCAAGATTAATTTCCTAGAATTATTATTATTATTATTTTTTTTTTTTTTTTGTGTGGCCCCCTGATAAGATACTTCAGCAATATATATATTTTTTGATAAGGACACTTCAGCAATTGAGTTGACGCAAGTTAATGTATAATCTGTTCATAAATTTTTAAAGATTTTGACCCTGTCATTTCGCTTTTTTATTTTTTTTATTTTTTTTTATTTTATGGTATATGAGTTTTCAAAAAAAAAAAAAAAAAAAAAAAGACTGAAACATAGAATTATGATCTTGGAACAACCTGATTGTAAGAATTAAGAATTAGGAACATGCTTAATTTTATCTTTCATTGTTTACATTGGAAAAGATTTTCAATAAGTTCTTTCACATTAAGAAAATTGAGAAACATTATTGAAATACAAAATTCTTGAAAAAATTAGAATCTGTTTTAGATGACAAATATAAAAAGAAAAGTAAGTGGTCTTCATTCAGAGTCAAAGTTCAAAATAGCTTTTGAATGAAAATGTCCCTCATAATCCCCTTAAACATTATAAATAAGGACTTACGCAAATCCATACCCCAAGAACAATTTAAGCTCCAGTACAATGGGGTCTCATAAATTCTACCCTCCTTTGGTCTTTCTACTCCTCATGTTTTGTCTATTAACCATCACAGCTACTACAGGATCCCATGTAAATCTCTCTCTCTCTCTCTCTTTGCCCACACACATATTCATGCATACATAACTTTTTTTTTTCTTTTTTCTTTTTTGTGGATAAAAGTTAGAAAACATGCATTCATAACTTATAAAACTGTTACAGTAATGATTACATTTGGTGGTTGGTGCTAGCTAGTGGCATAGTAAGAGAGCAAAGGGTACACAAAACTGGTTGAATCATGGTGGAGATTTGCATAATAGAAGATATGCCAACAAGGAGACCAAAATCAGCCCTACAACTGTTTCAAAACTACGTCTAAAGTGGAAATTCTATGCTGGCGATAATATAAGTGCAACGCCAGCCATTTTCGATGGTAACCTATATTTCCCAAGCTGGAATGGTTACATCTATTCCATCAAAGTGTCTGATGGATCTCTAGTTTGGAAGAAGAATCTGCAAAAGTTAACTGGCCTTAAAGCATCTGCGTTTGTAACTAATGTCAACTGGACAGTATCAAGATCAACACCAACAATAGCTGATGACCTCCTCATCATTGGAATCTATGGACCAGCTGTGGTTATTGCTGTGGAAAGATCAACTGGGAAGCATGTTTGGTCAACACAGCTAGACAACCATGCTGCTGGATTTATCACCATGTCTGGAACTTATTTCAATGGGTTAGTAAATCATCTATAAACTATAGCCAATCATGCGTGTATATAGATTAGAGTTACACAGATTGATCATTTTTAGTGTTTCTAACCAAAAAAACTTCAGGTTTAAATCTCTTGTCTCCTAATTATCGAATTAGTGGTAAATAATTTTTTTTTTTAAAAAGACTATGTAGCCAAAAAAAGAAGAAGACCTCAATTACTTATTTCCAGCATGATTACACTACTTTATTAAAATGTTGATACAATGAATGCTCATACAAGTTCTTTACAATTTTTTTAAGATAAAAGATCTTTCTTGGATAAGAATAACTCAATATACATCAAAGATTTCTTTATTTGGTTAGATGTAAACAATAAATTTCCATAAGTTCGATCAATATGATCATGATGACGCTTGCCATGATGCTAAAGCGTATAATAGTTTATTAGTGATCGCAACATTATCCAAAAAATAAAAGAAGCCGTGCCGCCATGGTCCATGGTGCATGTTCGTGATCGAAAAGGAAAGCCAACTTGTTCAGACTTGAGAGCACCTGCTTTTTATATGTATATAGATTGAGTATTGAGTTTATTTCAAAACAAGATGAACGTATATTATTCGACCTTAACTTGTGCCTGTAAAAAATTAATAAACAAAACGTTTATAAATAAATTATTATATCCAAACAAGAAAAAAAAAAAGGGCAGAGTGAAAAACAAATCTTATAGAGTAGTCTATGCGATTATGTAAAGAAATTCAATTTCATTACCAAAAAAAAAATGTAAAGAAATTCAATTTAGATTGCACTAATTTTAAGGAAAATTTTGTTTCCGCTTCCCATAGATGAAAATACACATTAAGTAATGAGGAAAGAACATATTGAACTTATATTATTAAAGATTAGTGAATTTTGCCTACATAGCTCATCCCATGTGATATTTGCTATATTTGATTTTTGTAGGGGCTTCTATGTTGGTACATCTTCACTAGAAGAAATTCTTGGAATTGGACAATGCTGCACCTTCCGTGGTAGCTTATCCAAATTAGATGTTCATTCTGGTTCCATCTTATGGCAAACTTTTATGTTGCCTGATAACCATAACAAACTTGGAGGATATTCTGGAGCTGCTATATGGGGAAGTAGTCCTTCCATTGATATCACAAGGAATCATGTCTACATTGCCACTGGGAACTTATACTCAACTCCGTTAAATGTATCCCAATGTCAGGAAAAGGAGAATAATCAAACTGTACCAACTCATCTAGACGAGTGTCTTGAGCTTGATATCCACTCAGAATCAATCCTGGCACTTGATCTAGATTTTGGAAAGATAAAATGGTATCACCAACTAGGAGGGTATGATGTATGGTTCTTGGCATGTAGCAATCTTTCCACCCCTAATTGTCCACCTGGTCCAAACCTAGATGCTGATTTTGGGGAGGCACCATTAATGCTAAGCATAAAGAGGAATGAGACCAAATTAGATATTGTTGCTGCTATTCAGAAAAGTGGCTTTGCTTGGGCTTTGGATCGTAATAATGGCAGCCTCATATGGTCTACAGTAAGTTGGCTTGATCTTAGACAAAATGCCTTAGAAACATTTGCCTTTGCAAAAATGCTTAGTTTGTCGCATTTAAATTGTCTCTGACACATTTTTTATATGATATCAAATACATATGAGTAATACTAGGGACAGAGCATTTTTCATAATTTATTGATGTTTTACACGGACTTACTACTGATACAAATTTAATGTTTTCAATTCGCAACTTGTAACTTCAGTGAACATAAAACATTTGTGTATCTAGACTTACTGAATACACAACCTTACTTACCAGGTTTGCTAACTAAGATTAATTTTGAGAATGTAGTATTTCAAACCCATGTTGTCCACTTCATGATAATTGCTCTTTATCACCAAATCAAGTTACTAATTGGTTTTTGGTGTAAGCATAGATAAAACTCCAAATATTCTATTCAACGACAAAATTTTTTACCAACTGAGTTAACTGAAACTTACTGCTAACTAAGATTTTGATGCAGGAAGCTGGACCTGGTGGCATTCAGGGAGGGGGTACTTGGGGAGCAGCCACCGACACCAAGAGGGTGTATACCAACATTGCCAACTCTGATGGCAAGAACTTCACTCTCAAACCATCTAAGGCAACTACAACTGCTGGTGGATGGGTGGCAATGAATGCTCACAATGGCAATATCCTTTGGTCCACCGCCAATCCTAGCAATGCCACCGCTGCTGGTCCTGTTACTGTGGCTAATAATGTGCTCTTTGCTGGATCCACAAATCCAAGAGGACCCATATATGCGATGAATGCCAAAACTGGAGAAATCCTATGGTCATATGAAACAGGAGCCATAGTCTTTGGGGGAATGTCGGTGAGTGATGGATGTGTATATTTGGGTAATGGATATAGGTTTGCATCCTCCCCTAAGGGAACATCACTCTTTGCCTTTTGCATCTCATGAGTACTCCTTGATCAGTAATATATAAATAAAGATATGCCATTTAATTCATTAAGGCATGTAACTGTTATTTTCGTTCGATCCTAGCTAAAAATAAAATATAAACTATTTGAAATTAATTTGTTATTTAGCCTTTTTCATTATTTTTCAAATATAATTTGTTATTTTCTTTTTACTTTTCATGAGGTGAATGTATATATCAAATTTGATGGTCTAGTTGGATACTTAGCCCTAATGTTATATGATTCTTTCGGGAATGCGATACTAATTAATTTCTCCTCCTCATTTGAGAGGCCTTTGGACCAAGGCCTCCTACTAATTAATTTTTGCTTAACTGATTTGGTTATTTATAATTTAGTCATACTGATAGGAAATGAGGATTTGAACTCTTTTTGCGTTAAAAACAATAGAAAGTGTTAGTTAGGTTTTTTTTAGAGTTTCAATTTATGGTGTCCACTCTTAATAATAGTTCTTTATCATCAGACTAAGATACCAGTCAGTTTCTGGTATAAATGGAAATTGACCCTTAAATCTTTTATTCAACCATTAGATGTTTTACTAGTTGAACTAACTGGAACCCACGAAAATGCCAGTTAGTTGAACTGCAAGACTTTTATTTTTTTATTTTTGTTTTTGTTTTTGTAATCAAGTATATGTGATGTATTACAAAGAGGTTAGGCCAAGTAGAGGTCAAATGAAGACTAAATAAGGGTTGAAATTTTGAATTAATTTGTTTATCTTTTGTAGTTACCTTCATGCATTCATGTGAATCCCTGTTACACTAGTGTCCAACTCACATGAATTCTCAATCATTTCGCATACTACAAATAATTTTGTGAGAAACTACTAACTAGTACTAGCTACATCTGTTAGTGAGGAAGTTTGATTTTGTTTTCAAAATGATTTTTTTTTTTTTTTTTTTGTCCTTTTTCGTTAATGACTTGTTTGTTAAGTGCCAAATAAACTAAAAACAATACCTAGTTTTGAGCAGTACAAAATCCACTTTAATTTGTTGATAAATATAACTTTTCTTTTTTTTTTCCTTTTTAAATTTTTTGTTTTAGCTTCTCCTTCACTAGTGACTGGTCCACCCACTTTTTAAGTAAAATAGATTTCAATAGTAAATATACAAGAGATAGTCTTAGTCAAATTGAGAGAGAGAGAGAGAGAGAGAGAGAGAGAGAGAGAGAGAGAGAGAGAGAGAGAGAGAGAGAGAGAGAGAGAGAGAGAGAGAGAGAGAGAGAGAGAGAGAGAGAGAAAATAAAATTTTTTTTTTTTAAATTAGCATTGCAATTATATGTAGTACTCCCTAAACTTCTATTTGAATGAAATTTGATGCAATGCAGTTTTATTAGAGGGGTAAATAGGGGATTTTTAACATTATTCTTATATGAAAGCTTGGATTTGTACTAAAACACAAGAGCTTGTTTAGACCTTCAATTTTAAAATTACACTAGATTGCTTTTACTTTAACTTATCTTAATGCAGAACAAGAATAAATAAAGCGCAATAAACTGGAACTACTTTAGTGCATAAACATGAAATAAATAATAAATATAAAGCACAAGAGTAAGAGAAGAGAGATTCAAGCATAAGATAATACCAAAATGTGTTATTAAAGAGGAAACCAAAGAACTTGACGAAAAACCTCTCCGCGACCCTCCAAGTTGAAATCGATCCGCTAGAGAATAAGTTGGAGTACAGGAATAACAAAAGATCGGATGTCTACTATGTAACTGATGGATATAAATCAGTGTGTCAGTTGTATCTTTTAGAAAGTGCCGTAGTAAAAAAAATTCCTAAATATCATATTCTTCAACACTTTCTTACAAAAACCATGTTCCAAACTTCCAATTCATTTTTTTATTAAAATATATATATATATATATTCATGAGCAAGGAATGAAATGATTACTTCCTATGCCTTTGATGTTTGGAACTTATTCCAGAATCGCTTCTAAAAGTGTTGATTTACCAGAGTCTTCCTCTCCACAAATAGCTACCTTTTCTCCTGGTTTAACTTCCAAATTTATCTTTCTTAGCACGGCCTTCACTAGATTAGTCTCACATGAAATTTCAGTGGCCTTGATAAAAAGGGACTGTTCAAGCTCTTTCTCATTGCACTTTTGCCTTGCATATCTGTTCTGCAACTTTGGTGCCACAAGGAATTTTAAAATCCGAGTTAAAGAGACCTTTGCTTCAATGAACACTTCAGCAACATTAAGGATCATCCTGATAAGCTCCTGAACAATATGCAGACTTGCCAGAAATTCCAAAGCAGTAGCATCCCCAAAATATGGCAACTGATACTAAAATGGGAGATTACCAAAACAAAATAAAATAGTACCCCTTTTGTATTAGAATTGCTAATATCCACTCTTGATCTTGTTTCCTTAGCACTTGTATAACATTCTTAAAATGTTTCTCCCAAGCCTACAACTTCAAGACCTTCATATTTGCAAGAGACTATGTAATGGCCCTTAATCTCATAACTTGTGCCACCATGAGCTTTGTCTGATACTTATGCTGCAGTTTGGCCATTGGTGAAGTTGCAACCACAGTAAAGTGTTGAAGACACAGGCTTGTGATCAACGAAGATTAAAACGACAGAGCAAGGAAAGCAAAACGGTGGTACTTAATCTGTGTCATAAAACGCACAGTTTCATTACAAGATTGCATAGCAACGCACCGTTTTGGAGAACACAGAGCCCGAATGATAGAAGAATTGAAAACGGTGTCGGTTTGACTCTGTTCAAGCTTCAGATGTTAATGGCGCGAAAGTTAGTTATTGAGCTGTTAGTCCTTCCATGATTTACGGGCTTGATCCGCATAATTTGGATCTAATTATTGTTCTGTTAAGATCTGTAGAGTGAGTGATGTAAATAGTGAGCTAGTGATCAATTGTAATATTAAGCAAGATATTTTTCTTACTCATAGTGATTCTTTCTCTCAAAATTGTCTCTCTCTTTCTCACTGGTTTTCTTCTTTGATTCTCACTGTTATTAATACAATTTGTTCTACTCACTGTATTGATCTTGCTTCGACCTGAAATACGCAGATGAAGACATGTTGACCATATTTGCTGAAACCAATGTAGAAATTCACCTATTCTATAGGCATCTACTGTGACAAAGTTCATTATCTCCCCAGGAGAAGGATTCACCTTAGCAGCATTTGAGCTTTAGTTGCTTCTGGTAGATAGCTACAGATAGGAAAGATCTTACTTGGAGCCCAATCAACCTAGTTTGAAAGAACCATTGCCTTTCTGATAATGAATCAAAACACTTTGGTAAGAAGAGCACTCCAGCCAGTGCATAGCTTTCATATTTAAAGGCTTCTTTTGTTTCAGCAACCTCAATAAAAGCTTTGAGAAATAAATGGCTTTTCTCTGGCAGAAAAAAATTTACTGACACCATAGGGGGCAAATCATATGTTCATTTCTATTTCTATTTGCTCAGTTTCTCTTCAAACATTAAGTAGCAGGTTTGTGCCTGATCTTCCTGCCGTGACTGTGGAACATCATTCTCCTGAAGGATTTTGTCTTTACCGTGCTTTGTCAATGGATTCAACCACCAAATTGACATTTTGCAAAGAAATCCAGCTTTGGCAAAAGGATTGACATTCTCGTTTGAACAATTTTCACCAGTGTTACTAGCTTCCTCACCTGGCAAATGTGCATACAAAGTATCATATCTGATGTCCGGATCAATTTCCATATACCTATGTTCCTGAAAAGCTAACAAGAGCAACAGGATTGCTCCAGGAAATGACAGAATGTCTAAAACCATCTTAATAGATGCCCTTTTGTCCACAATAGCAACCCAAAGAGATGAAAAGCGGAGGAATCCTACAAATAAGAAGGGGGCAATATAACAAAGCTTTGCTGTTGTGACAGTTGGAAGGCGTAGCTTCTCAATAAGTCAAGCAGCATCCATGTGAAGCCTTGGAATAGCAACACTAGTCATCCATGCAAAGCTAATATGGCTTTCTTTGCATCCAGATTCTCAACAATTATCTAGATCCCCAAACCAAGACCACCATTATAAATGGCTGAGCATATCAACTTTAAAGAGAAGTGTTTAGACTTTGAGGGTGTTGTGTTCTTCCTTGAGAATGATCTATAAACCATGACATGTAAGAATATGACAAGGAGAAGAAGATCAAGAGAAAAGACCAAACGGTGATTGGTGCATATATATGGTTGGAATATGGATATAATATCATAATTGCAAGCAGGGGCGGAGGCACACATAAGCTTGAGGGGCATGGCCCCCCCAAAGCTTTTGAAACCCCTATATAATACCATATAAAAACAAGCTAGCTCCTGCAAATGTATCTATTGGCCCCTCCAAAAAAATTCACATAACTAGTCTAATATTAGTTTTAGTGGTTTCCCCTTTGAAATATGTTGTGGTTGTATGATCAATCAAAGGGTTGAGGCAATTATCTCTCAAAACTACATAGAATGACACACTAGCATGAGTGATAAAAAATATTTGATCTCATAAGTATGTCTCAATTTTATTAGTTGACGATTGGATGTATCTAGAGCATGGAACTATTAGGATTAAAGAAGGTATATGGAAGTAATGAAAACAATTAGCTAAGTGGGGTTGTCTAGCAAATTATGGCATATAAAATGACGAAAACAAAGTAAAAGTATGAGTTACCTTTCAGTCATTAGCCTTTGGTTAAGCAATTGACTGAAGCAATTGTCATATGTGTTTATTTTGTTGTGGTTCTTATGCATCATACAATGTTAATTTCTTTATAGCATTCATTTTGAAATATGACTATTTTTACAATTACAATATTTTAGTTTCTCAAGTGGACTTCACCTAACAAAACACACGTTTACTCAAACCAAAAATAAATAAATAAATACAAAGTTGTCCAATTGTTTTTTTTTTTAAGTAAACAAGAGTGCACTATATTTGTGCATGTTCAAATGTGAAAGTCGCTAAAAGTTTATTGTTTTTCTTAAACTAGTGTTTTTGTGTGTGTGTGTGTGGCAATCTTAATCTTTAAGCTTCATTTCTTTATTTCTCTTAACTCTATCTATCTCACACATACATACACATAAATATGAGTTATGACTAATGTACAAGCATGTAATTCGGCCCCCCAAGTTAAAAATCCTGGCTACGCCCCTGATTGCAAGTGCTTTCATCTTCCTGCCAGAAATTCCCACAGAAATCAGTCCACAGACTCTTCACCATTCCTTGTTTACTATGCCTTGAAAGAGCTGCAATAATAACTTCAAAAAAAAAAAAAAAATGACTACATATATGTCAGATTATGCAGAAGTATTATCATTTAAATGAAACTAAAATCAGTGATTCTAGTTCAAGTGAGTGAAAGACACAAAAGCGCTATAATTACCATTCCATATTATTTCTTAAGCAATAAAACTCATGTCTGTCTTCTTAGGAAGATTGAAAAACATGAATGATCTGATTTGATACATCAACCCCATAATTATACCGTCTGAATATGGAACATAAGGAAATAGAAAATAAATAGCAACAATTTATTAAGGTCCCTTTCGTTGTCACTTATTCAAAACTTCTGGATATGAATCGGAGTTTCAGACTACAAGTTAAGTGATATACCAAAAGTATATAGTTCAAGCAAACTGAAGCATTCCCTTCGATAGTAGGGCAACCATTCTGTGATATCCCAATTTGATTGATTATGTGATGTGTGTGGGTGTGTGATGAGCCCCACATCGGGTATTTGCTGGGTAGATCTAGGCTTTATTAACAACTACAAGGAGCCTTAATTGTAACTAGTCTTTTTGAGGTATAGCGCAGATGTGACTAGCGCTTTTTCTTGGGTTGTTACATATGGTATCAGAGCCTACCCCACAAATTGATTGTGTGATGTGTGTAGGCATGTGATGAGTTTTACACCTTCCAATGCTACAAACACTGAACAAATATTTATTGGAGCTTTCTAAAAGCAAATTTATGTCTAAAGGTCCAGAATGATGTAGCTGAAAAACTTAGCATTAATGACAAAAACAATGTAAAAGAAATGCATTATAAACAACATCTTCCATACTCTATGTTCATTGAGCCTTTTCAATATATACCCAAAAAGATCTATAGATGCCCAAACTAAGTCCGAATACTATTTTTGTATGTATTACAACTGTGAAGACTGTGTCATAGAATCTTGAGCTAACCTTCCTAAAGCAATCCATTATCGTATCCAACTTGTAAACTAAGGGTCCAGTCTCTTTCTTATATTAATACATACAACTCACTCAAGTACGATGTGTGTTATTTTCTTGAGCGTCTTCCTTCAATAGTCATAGATGTCATGTCTACCTCAAAGACACTTTAAATTACGTTAAACTTAACCTTGATTTGCAAAACTGGGAAAAGAAGTCTGACTTACCATTTACATTTCATCTTAAAAAACACTCAAAAATTGCACGACCTACCAAAACTTTTCTGAAATTATAGCTCCGATTGTTTCAGCAATTTTTTTATTTTTTTTTATTTTTATATATATTTGGTGAGGCAGAAATTATAGCTCTGATTGTTCATTGCTGCTGCCACTTCTGCTGCTTTTGCTATCACCGCCACCTTCATTTTTTTTTTTTTTAATTAAAATATAGAAAGGGAAATTCTAAATTAAAGAAGTGATTTTTTTTTTTCTTTTTCATTTTATAAAGTTAAATTATACATATCTTTATTTATAATTTATAAATATTTTAGTACCATTCCCAACACACTTGTACTCCCTTGACACTCTCATGCTCCCCTCTCTCCTTTCTCTTTAATGTCTATCTCATCAATCCCAAAACGACCTGATTAGGAATGACATACTTCCAACCCGCCCTGCCTCGACTTACCCTGCTTACATGTTCCCTGTCCAAAAAAGAAGATAGGATGGTAACGAGGCACCCATGATCTGACTCTAAATAGAAGAAGTGAAATCTGTTTATGCCAAGTTAAGATATGAAGCTTATTTAATGGTTTCTATTTTTCGATGCAATGAACAAAAAGAAAATACTCTTTAGTTTTTAAGGGTCAAACTTTCTGTATTTATGAAGAGAAAGAGCAATAGACTTGAACCAATGACATAAATCATTTTTCATTTTTTTTTTTACATAATTTTTCTAATAATTTTTGGGAAACCTCTGGAAAGACTCCAGTTCAACAAGATAAGCAAAAGTCTCAACTTTTTAAGTCACTTGCATATGGACTCCAAATATGTCAAATACCTCCTAAACTAGAAGCCTAGTTCCCTGTAAAACTCGTTGTTCAATACCATATGCATATATTAAATGGCAATTTTGGGGTTGTGGCACGTGGAAACAGCTTGTTACATTGTCATCCCCAAATTCAGATTGACTATGAAATATCAGCCATTCGATTCATAGCCGAAATACATGTTGCATTATATAAAAATTTACCAACCAACATAGCTTAGAATATATATTAACTAATACTAAAAAGCTAGCATAGGGTAGTGGAGGCTATGAAATTATTGAGAAACAAGAGGCAGACAGACATTCCATCCAAGAAGCCACTAACTCACTCCAAGACCCATTTCAATTCCTTCCTATAGCCCAAAAAGTGGTCAAACATATTGTTTATAATACATTTCCATTTTTTTTTTTTTTTTTTTGAGAAAAACCCCCCAAAGGGGAGGGGAGGAAGGTTAATTAACTGAGATCAAATCAAAGTTATACACGTCAAGGATGTCATATATTATCACACATTTAAATACTTTTTATCATTCTTAAATGACAGGTTAGATATACAGACCATTTTCCTTGTTCTCAGCTTAATGGTAGGTGGCATGCATGTCAGTGTAGGCAGTCTTTAGAATCATGGAGACAACTCTTGCAATCTCAAAAGAGCAATATACAGCTTCTCCACTAATGACATACATGAATCTGCTCTTTAATAGATTCTGTGCATATGTTTTAAGGCTTTTTTTTTTTTTTTTTTTTTTTTTTTTTTTTTTTTTTTTTGTACATTATTGACTACAATGTTCTTTGTCACTTGGGTTGTGTAGCTTTAACAGGTGCTTTTGAGGTTTGGGACTTTCTATTATTAACAGAGTTAGAAATTGATGTTATTTTGGTTTCATGAACTCCCTAAGAGCCTAAAGCTTTAAAATTGGTAGAGTTCCTTGGTTAAATGATAATTTATTAAGTCACTTCTTATTGTCCTAAATACAAGAAATTTAATGTGGCATTCAACTAAACAAAATTATGTGCCCCAACTAATTGGTATTGACACCATAAAATTTCAATGACTAATTTGGTTGTACACCCTCTGTTTACAATATATGTCATATTTTTTCTTCCTTTAGCCCTCCACTTATGCATTTCCTTTTTCACCACTCCCTAAATTTTTAAATGATAATTTTTGTTTTTGTTTTTATCTATTTGTATAACAAAATTCTAAAAGATTAAACTCAAGGGATAGTACAATCAGTTGGAGATTATATCTCAAATTAAGCAAAAGTCATTTATTTAAAATTTCTTCTCTCCTCTACTTCAAACCAAATTCAATCCTCTTTATACATATATGTATGCTAAATCTAAGAAAACACTACATAAAATTTCTACCATGCTATGTATTCAAGTATGTGTCAAGGGTCCTCCATCTCTAATTGTCCAAGATATCATCTTTAACAATTTTTTTTTTCATTTTTCAAGAATAATTTGACAGGGAGTGAGAAGATTTGAAACTAGACATCTTTGTTTCAAAAACTAAGAAGTATCAATTGAGGTATGAAGATTGTGACTATCTTAGAAATTTCTGTGTAATGTAACCAATTAATCTGTGTGTTGAATTACAAACCAAAAATGCTACAGCTACCGACTCAAAAAATAAATAAAAAATAAAAAAAGCTACAACTACCAGGTGATAATTAATGAACTTTGATCCAATTTTTAACAAAGGCATAAGAAAATTACAACCACCAACGACACTAATGTATGGTTGATAGACAATCTCTCCGTACATGTACCTTTAAGCATACTAAATTGCCTCCCTATCCAACTGCAGCCATTATTGAAGCAGCAAGATCTATCTGCAAGGTTGTTCTGGAAAACTTTATCAAAAAAAGAAAAATTGTTTTGGAAAACTGTGAAGGAGTACCACCTGCCATCATGTGGAAGGCTAATTGCATTTGCATATCAACATATGTAATAATTAGCTGAGTCAATCTCCATGTATTGATGTACAGTCTTTTGTATTAAATTTTAAAGATCAATAGGTGTACATTACATTTGTATTTTATTTTATTTTTAATTTGTCATCGTTAATTAAGGGTAGAGGAATTTGGACCTTGAATGTTTTCATTGAAATATTAGAAAGTGTTATTTAAACTACACAAATTATAATGAATGGATGATAGTTACTGGCAAATATCTTTGCTGATGGGCTATATTATTATGTCATAACTTGTCATTGTTTCAAAAAACAAGAACAAGATAATATTTTTATTTTATTTATAAATACAATAGAATTTGACCCTTTGATGATTATTTTATACCGTCCAATCTAGAAGCTAATTATTATTTTTTTGATTTAATTTGATCATAGCTCTCTTACACTTTGCCTGTTGAGCCTCTTTTTTCTTTTTCTTTTTCTTTTTCTTTTTGGGTTAGGTACCAGTTGAGCTTTTATGTTAAATAGAAGCTAATATGATGCTTTTCTTTTATGGAGAAAAGGATTCTATAGTCAAGATTGGACTTCAAACTTTATAACTATCCCTTTCTATAATTAAGTCTATCTACCTTTTTTTTTGGTACTGTCCACATTAAATGTGTTTTAAAATAGGTAGGCTGTCCAAATCAAGAGTTCTAGAGGGATAAAAGAATCATGCGCCTTATGTTTCCAAATTTTGCTGAAATTCCAAACCGTAAATGGTTATAAAAGTTGGCTATTTCAGTGCCTTGATTTGTTTCACTGGAAGCTTGAGCAGAAATTTGGGGCACATCAGCCAAATGATTGAATCTATATCCCAGCTAAAATATGGTCAAATTAAGCTCACGCTATCATGCTAGTTTGTTTCGTTATAAAATATTTTACGAAAGATCTTTTTAACATTTTCCAGTGTTTATTTTGTTGTAAAATGTAAATATAAATTTAACATTAGAATATGGTTTTTAATCATAATATTTGCAAATTTTGAATGTTCATGTCTAACTTTCACTTTTAAAGATGTCAGAAACTATCTTTGTCAATAGAAAGGTCAATTCCCATAAAATAAAAAAGAAAAAGAAAAAGAAAGGTCAATTAATCTGTGATTTTTCAGGTGAGTTTCATAATTTTTCGGGTTGCTCATATGTCATTTGGTACCAAAACTACATAATCATTTTTTTTTTTATGGGAACTACATAATCATTAATGAACCATTACATAATGATATATAACCATTAATACTCACCCACCTGAAAAAAAAAATTTGTCTAAAGCAGTAGAGCTACTCAACTATTTTCTTTGATTAGTTTTATGCTCTTATTTGCTAAGATACATAAATCAAGTAAGCAAGGCAACCACCATATCATATAACAACTTACTTCCTCCAAATAAATACTAGACTAGTGCATCGCCAATGTATTTATTTGACCTCTCATCTTGTACAATTGGCATTTGATTTTTAATATATTCCTAATCTTACTTCTTCTTCTTCTTTTTTCTTTTTTTCTTTTTTTTTTCTTTTTTTATTAAAAAAAATCAAAATCCAAGTCAACCATGAGAATTCCGTATATATTTTTAAATAAAACCGATAACACATTAACACCAACAATTCATACATTATATTTACTTAAAAAGATATTACTATAACTAAAGAAAATGACTAATTATTTTGATGAAGATAAATTTTGTTGAAGATGATAGCTAGCTATTATATACTTCAAAGTCTTGAACAAAATATTTTCTTCATCTTTTAGCTTTGATCGGTTGAACTAATTAACAAATCCCTTCTAATGGTTATGGTTATGTTCTAATTTTGTTGTCCATAATAGTAGTGCTAGGAACCCATGGGTAGAACTCACCCTTGAATACTGGCTTGTAATAGGAGGGTGCTCGAGAGCTTATATATACATGTTTAATTTTACACTTAAGTAATGTGGGACATTAGGATCATAACAAGTAATAAAAAATAAGAATTTTTTTTTCTATTTGCGTTGGAAATTTATAAACATCATTTTCACACTGTAAATTTAATTTTTATAAATTTAGAGAAATAAGATTATGTCATATTTCTTAAAATAAATTTAGTTTTCATTTATTTCCAAAACTACCTTTTTATTTAGTTCAAATATTTCCAAAAACATAAATTAAGGATAAAAACAAATTATTTTGAAAAATAGTTAAAACTTGAAAGATAAACTAGAAAAAAATAATAAGAAATAGAATAGGCATATTGAAATATATCTAACATGTATCTAACTCTATAAGACCATATCTTAGGTTTTATCCATAATTATTATGGTTTAAATGTTTAAACTTCACTACCGCACACCCTTGATGTGATAGTCATTCTATAAGTATAAGTGTTTGTGGGGTGTTGGGGGTAAATGCCGAGGTTTAGGCCTCCAAAAGGGAGTTTCACATATATATACACTTAGATTAGCCTAAAGTATAATTTCTATCTTGTATTAAAAAAAAAAAAAGTTTAAACTTCCCGTTCAAAAAAAAATATGTTTAAATTTTAAAATTCTTTCACCTCTAAATAATTAGTAGTATTTTGAGCAGAGAGAATATAACACAATATAATTTTTTTTTTTTTTTAAATCTTCACGGATATACATTTATTTATGGAATTTAATAACGGAAACAAATAGATTTTTTTAAAGACTTCATAAAGAAATATTCTCCAACGCGCCTCAAGACTAAGTGCAACACACGAGTCAACATCAAAGTGCGACAGGTGGGCCGATAGCTTGCTATCTCGCACGAGTTGTCTCATGAATGAGCTACACGTGAGACACTGTGCGATTGGCAGTAATATCATTGCTCAAAGCTCCTTTACAAAAAAAAAAAAAAAATCAATCATGGTGTGAAAGTGAGAGTAATATTACTTTGTTTAAACACATGGGCTCACAGTTTCCATTAATTTGTTTTCTTTTTTATTTTTGTGTCTTTCTATTTGACCAATGGTATATTATTAGAATTTTTTTTTCTTTTTTTGTGTTTCCCACGGGGTGTCCCACCCAATTTACGCACACTTTGACTAATCCTCGCTCGCAATGGAAGCATGTCGCTGGTCACAAGGTGTTACAGTTGTTGGAACTTGAATTGAGGAGCAAACTCAGTCGAACTCCAGAGCCTTACCCAGTGGTGGATAAGCCACTAGGCCACACTTAGTGGTTAAAATTTTAATTTTTATTCCAATAAATCTAGTGATATAACATTTTTACTTATTATAACATTTTTGTAATTAGTGTATAGTAAATGAAATGTTTTTGATATGTCAAGACTTTGAAGCTTTACACTCCTCAATGATAATAAAAGGAAAAAGTTAACAGATACGTTAAGGACATTGGTTTATGAAATATTTTTAAAAGCTTTTTATGAGAAAAAATAATTAATTTTTATGATTTTTTATATTTTTTTATAAAAATGATGTCAAAACTTTTCTAAAATATTTTATTAATAATGCCCAAAAACGTAAATGTAGTCGTTAATGGGACAAAATATAAAATATGTACAGTACACTTCAAAAAATAAACAAATACTACCAAAAAAAAAAAAAAAACACAATCCACACAGGATCAAGGCGTCATGTCTATGTGCCAGATGGTGGAGAAACTTCAGCATGTTTCGAAACATGCAATACCAGATGGTGGGATTTGAACACTATAAGTAACATATCCCATATCGCAATGAACCAAGTTCTGAACACAATATTTTCATCCAGCCATACAACCATCTCTGCGGCAAATAGATAAGATTTATTTAAAAACTAACCTAAGAGTAATAGTACCAACTTATCTATATTTTTCACTATATTTGTTATCTTTCCTATTTTAGGCAACCACTTTTCCATTTCATCTTGTCAAATTCCCTATTCTAAAATCTATTTTCCTTTAAATGAATAACCACATTAGATTCCCAAGTATTGGTAACTAGTAACCACTTTGTCTTAAATGGGCATTTATAAGTAATGTGGAAGGTTTTTAGGTGTTTAATTACCTATATTCACTCATTTACCCTATTTTAGGTAATCTTGCTACCAATAGACAGTCCTATCTTTATCTATTTACCCTACTCCAAGTAACAAAAAATACAATTTTGAAATGATAAAAATAAATAAAATAGAGACAAATATGAAATAACAGTCTCTCCTCCTTAATTTGCTTTGTTGTCCTTAAGAGTAGCATTTGAAAAGGATCTCTCTCTCTCTCTCCATTTTATTTTATTTTTATTAAATAAAAGCCATCTTCAAGTTTATCTTGATGCCAATTTTCCTTTTGTACTATCTTCAAGCTTATCTTGAATGATAGAGACCGTAAGAATGAGTCTCCTCCAAAAAAAAAGTAGTCATTGAATTTTTTTTTTTTTTTTTCCTTATCTAAGTTTGGGGTGTTTGTGTTCATTGAGCCACTTGGTTATTGACTTGTTTGGCCTTCGGGACTTCCTAGTTCGTATAGATTATATGAATCGTTAACTTGATCATAATCTTGACCACCTGCAAGTTAATTAAGACCCATTTGACCATTGGGACATCTCAATTCATTTTAATTGTGCAAATCTTCAACTTCATCAAAACTTACATTTTTGTAAGTTGATTAGGGCAAATATGGAGAACATCTTTTACATCTCGTTGTTGCCAAAAGCTAACAACACCAAGCTTTGCTTCTATCCACTCCATGTGTGAATTGTCATAACTTGGTTATGAAACCAATATCACCTAACTTTTTGTTGGTAGCTTCGAGAGATCCAAGAGCTCTAAATTTGATAAATAGACTAACTTAAGGAAGTCTAGACCTCCAAAGTGAAATTTCACTCAATAATAATATTTTTCAGCTTGTTTTATTTATTTTTACATCAAACCTTATATAGATGACTTTACAAGATAGACATAAAATTCAAATTCAAAAGAAACCCATTCTTTATCTAAAGTAAGTAGATAAAATTTATTCAAAAACTAACCTAATAATTTAGAGAAATGTTACGTCCATAACATTTTTACAAGAAATCTTAAGCCGGCAAGTTGTTATGAGTGGGCAAAAATTCTTAAAGAAAATAATTTAAGTTGTGAATTTAAATTAGAATTAATAACAACTTACTATAGGGATACTATAGAGGCACGTAACAATGGGTCACTTGACTATAGGTAATTACCATTGGGTTACCCAAATACTAGCATCTATCATGTACTGGTCCTTTGACATAAATAAAAATAAAAAACCTAAAGAGTAAATTTTGAAACTATATAAATTATTGGACAAATTATATTTTAAATCTTATACTGTAGTTTCTTGATAGTTTTAAATTAAATCGCACATTTAAAAGGTTTAAATTAAGTCTTGTACTTACAAAAACATTTCAATTTAAACCATAAACTCATATACGGTGATGTTTTTATTAACAACTCCATGCAAAATATATTTATGATTTGATTGAAAACTTTTAAAAATGTAATTGAAACGTAGTTTTTTTTTGAAACGTAGTTTTTTTTTTTTTTTTTTTAAGAAAAAGAGTTTTAATTCAAAACTCTTAAAAATGCATAATTTAATTTGAATCCAAGTATAAACTATGATTGAAAATGTAATTTATCCAAAATTATATCCGTTGATTTTTAACTGTTTGTAGCATTTTGAGCCATCTCAAATTAAAATAATTATATCTTCTCAAATTAAAATGGTAAGGGCACAATTTGGTTCCCAAGCCCCAAAAGTAAAAGGATCAAGACCCAAAAAGCCCAATACAATGAATTTGTAGAGAGTTGGCTGAAAACTAGATTTTAATGAGTTGGATTACAATCATAATAGGTTAAAGATTGCTAAGAAATGAAAATAAACGGGTTTATGCAAGGAAAATCTTCCTCAGTAAAGTTCGAGGAGAGTGATTCATATATATTTCTGTTGAACTTAAACACAATTACAACTCTCGTCACTACAGTGTTTTTTCTACCCATCCTCAGATGATCCTCTTGTAATGGGGTTTTTCTTCTTTATATTCCCCTCCTTCCCTTCATCTTAACCCTCCATGTGTAAATCAAGTTGTTGGTTTTGATACTTATCCCATCAGCACCTTCCTGAAATCCTTGCGGGTAGCTGTAAGGCTGAACATTACTGTTTAGGTATCACCTCCATATTAATATGGCCAGAGAGTTAGCTGCAGAACATTCAATGCGGTGGTAGCAGTTTTCTCCTAAATATTTCTAAGTTTGCCTTTGTCTTATTCCCTTTTAATGCTTATCCTTATCAGTATGACCGTTTGGTACGTTGTCCTTGATGAAAGGTCGGGTCTTTGACCTCTACACTGCTTAGCCGAGGAGGTGTCTCTCCTTGGACTACACTCCCAACCCTTTACAACTAGACTTCTTTCACAGCCCACTAATTTGTATGTCCTTGTTAATGTCTTCTTGTCATCGAACAACTTAATATCCTCGAATACGATCCATAACTCAATATCCCTTTCTGGGCCTTTTATCACTAAAAAAATAATAGATAAATATAATGATACATTGGAAGTATATCTGTTTCTCAATTTGTGCAAAAGATAATACTTAGATATATTTAGAAAATAAAATAAAATACTAATAGATAAATATATTGATACAGTTTGTGTTACTCTATGTCTTTGTGGAAGGAAAAATTCTTAAGTATTTTCGGAGTATGGATAAATAGTGTTTTTTTCTCTCAAATTCATGGTAGACCCCATCATAAATTTAATAAGTAGACCCTATTATGAATGTAAGAGAAGATATTTCCAAGTATGGATAACTGGTACTCCCTCCTCTCACATTCATGGTGGATTCTACCATAAATTTAATGAGTAAACCCTATTATGAATGTGAGGAGAAATAGTACCATTCTTTATATTCTGGAAATACCTAAAAATTACCCGCTATATTTTTTTTTTTTTTTTTTTTTTTTTTTTTTTTTTTTTTTTTGAGGAACCTTACCCGCTATATATATGTTTCTCAATTTGTGCAAAAGATAATACAAGCCAACCAACACGAAGCTTCAATCTTTTTTTATTTTTCCCTCTTGGGTACTTTATACATATAAATACATTAGTCACCACTAGAATTTCGATTCTCACTCTCTACCATTACAAAAAAAGTGTTTCTCCTTTCAAAAAATAAAAAGTGTTTGTCTCTCGAAGAAAAGAGAGCGTGTGGGACAGGTGGGATCGGTGGGTTATTAGCTTTCTGAATTGGTCCCTCTTTTTCTTTCTTCTACTTCCTCTTATTCAACCTCATTCTTTTGACTTTTAGAAAGAATTCATTTTACAACTTTCATTTCACACTCCTATTTTCTTTCCTCTTTCTCGAACTCTCATTTCACGGACGGCTTTCGAATTCGCATTTCTTTGGTAATCATTTTCACGGGTGTGAGATATTATTTTGAAAACTCCAAGATCTCCAAAACCCATTTCTTCTTCACCTTTGTCTTCTTCTTCTTCTTCTTCAAATTATACATTTTATTTTTTGTTGCCTTCATTGAAGATCCACTAGTTGAAAGTTCATTTAAAGCCAAATTTCGAAACTGGGTCTCTTTGACAGTTTCGGAATCTGCTTTCAAAATGTGTATTTTTTTTTCCCTCAGCTTCCGCGTTTTTAATGGATTGGTTTCTCCGTTATATTTGAAGAACAATGGCAAGGTAAGATTTTGATTCAAAACCCATTGTAAAAATTCTCTCTTTTTTTTCATTTTCCAAATCCGGGTTGTGCTTTGTTTGTCGAATTTCCACCTAAACCAAACCAAACCCATATAGTTTTTATTCAGACAGGACTTTTCCTTGTAATCTAATTCCCAATTTCCGGTTATAATATTCACAAAGTTTTGGCGTTTGCTTTGTTTTCAATTCATTCTTGGTTGTTTTTATCTATTTGGCCAAATGGGTTGTGCAAGCTCGAAGCAAAAGCGATGCAGGCATTGCCAGAGTCCTTATTCCCCTGTCCCTAGAAGCTACTCTATGCAAGTTCATCACCCACCACAGAACCAAGGTGAAAGCTACCATGTTGTGGCTCTCACCTCTTCTACATTGGGTTCCCTCAACCAAATCAACCATTTCAATAACAAGATCATGGATTTTGGTGATGATATTGATCATCTAAATCATGGTAATGGCACTGAATGTATTGGTAATAATGTTGATGGAAACGTGAGGAAGAAGAAGAAGAGTAACGATTTCACAATAGGCCTAATTGAGGCTAAGACGTGGTCCACTATGATCGAAGAGAAGATCCCCAAAGTGGTTCCGAAAACGCCAATTAGAACGCCTCCCGGAGAGCCAGAGATAATCAATACGTGGGAATTGATGGAAGGACTCGAAGATGTTAGTCCTCTAAGGTCCCCCTGTCATCTTAGGAGCTTTTCTTTTGATGTTGTTCGCAATCCGCACCCAGCTCGACAAGATTCTGCTTTTGAATACCCGAAAACTAGATTTCAAGAAAATGGCACGGCCTCGCCAAATCCTAAGCCTATGTGGCTTCAATTGGAAGATGATGATTTCAATTCAAAGGCTATCTTATCAGACTTTGATTCAGAAGCCATTTCTACATTCAGAAAGTCATTCCAAGAGCTTCCACCTGATAACCCTTTTCGTATTAGTCCATTGGACGATGACAAACAACAAGAAGAAGAAGAACAACAAGAAGTGGTTTCAGAAGCAGACAATGATTTGTCATTGGATTTCAATGATGAAAAGGAGGTAAAAGGTTGTGTTATCGATTATAAATGTGGGGAGGACAAGATTGTGCTTTACTTCACAAGCCTAAGAGGGGTACGGAAGACATATGAGGATTGTTGCCATGTGAGGGTGATCTTAAAAGGCCTTGGTGTCCGACTGGATGAGCGGGACGTTTCGATGCATTCAGGGTTCAAGGAGGAGCTGAGAGAGCTATTGGTAGACGGGTTTAATGGGGGAGGCTTGCCTAGGGTGTTTATTGGGAAAAAGTACATTGGTGGAGCTGAAGAAATCAGGAGATTGAATGAGGATGGACAATTAGAGAAGTTGGTTGAGTGTTGTGAAAGAGTGGATGATGGTGTTGGTGTTGGTGTATCTTGTCAGGCCTGTGGGGATATAAGGTTTGTGCCTTGTGAGACATGTTCAGGAAGTTGCAAAATTTACTATGAAGCTGATGAAGAAGAAGAAGAAGAAAGAGGTGAGGAGGTTGAGTATGGATTCCAACGTTGCCCTGATTGTAATGAAAATGGGCTTATACGCTGCCCCATATGTTGCTACTAGTTTTCAGTGCCATTCACTAGGTACTCTTTCACATTTTTGTGTCCATTTCTTTTTTATTTTTTTTCTTTTCTTTTAAACTTTTTCTTTGTGAGTTGCTTGTTGTACAGTGGAATTTTGGTATGTTTGATTTGAGGGTAATGAGAGAATTGTAGTAGTAGACACTGAATAATATATAATACTATGTTCTAAGCAGGTTTCCTCAACCTCAAGAATGTTGTAACTTGTAATAGCTGTATACTAAATTTCGTTTTCAGAAAGGCGAAGGGGGTTCGTAACTTTGTATACTTTTTCCATTTTCCATATAAATTAAAAAGATGCTACATTAAAATGTTGCATTTGCAATTCCTCTTGTTTGTGTTGTTCTTCTCTTCTTCTTTCTTTCTTCTTTCTTTTCCCTGCAATTGAGAGTCACAAAATTGAATTGAATTTTCCTCCAGAAAGATAATGTACTTTGTATTGCATTGATTAATACAACCATATGATTGGATTTAACCAGAGAACTTAGGTTCAATGCATAAAGGAATTGTATCTAAAAATTTCCCTCTTTTCAAAAATGTGGTACCACATTCCAGGCGTTGATCTACGGCATGATATGTGAGCTGTAGTTGCTCTATTCAATGATGTAGTAAAGTTGCTTTTGAGGCATAATTGCAACCATTGCACAGCATTTGGACGGTGACATAATCAAAAAGTCCAATCTGTAAAATGAAAAAGTGGAGAAAGAGAACATTCGCCCAGCATGAAAAATCTTTTTTGAAGCAACAAGCAAGAAAATCTTGCTCCTTCAGTTAAAAAACTATTTCCTTGTTATATAATATAAATAGTGTTGTTCGGCCTTATTATTTTACTGTTGGTGAGGATTGTTGGGCCAACTTTTTGTAATTCATTATATATAAACATTAAGAACTTGTCAATTAACAATCTTAGAGAAGAATAAAAAAGGTGAAATATTCAATAATAGAAAATTAGAAAAAAGCAATATGTACATTAGGTGAAGAAAAAAAAAATGAAAGGGTCAATGTCGGCGACGGACCAAAAAAATAGTGACATGGTCAAATCCTGCTTAGACTTCAGCAACGACGTTGTGTTTGTGGTAAAGAATTGCTTATAGAGTAGTTGCTTTCGAAGTTTCAACTGTAAGACCGTTTCTTTTGGAAGCTACACAACAATTTGAGAGACATTATAACATTCTATCTTCAACCCCCCCAAAGAGACCGTAAATTTGGCAATTTATTACTCAATTAAATTCCAAGATATTTTATTGTCAACCTCAAGTATTTCTTCTGAAATTGAAGCTACTATTACAATATTGGGAAATGAATTTTCAATGTCAAAAAATTCAAAGAAAATAACTTGGGATATTCTGATGCTGCAGGACTTGAAAGAGGACAAAAATTGAAGACTTCAATTTAAAGGGAGCTAAGGATTCTTAGAAGTTGCTGGAAGCTATTTTATTCAAGTATTCACATGGAGTGGCGCATACTTTTCAGGAACTCAAATTATGTGAAATGATTGAGTTAAAATAATCTTGTAGTGCCATTTACATAAGGTGGAAGCACTAAGTAACACATAAATGATACAAATAATAAGTGCCAAATACGTAAATATTTTCCTTTACCTGCCTCATCTATCTTTTTGATCTTCAAATCCAAAAGGACCTTGAGCCAAGAAAATCACAATAGGTTATAGGCTACATGACAGTTTGCCATCTAAATCAAATCATAATAATGGGAAGCAAGCCCTAAGAGGTATTGAGGACAATGATGTAGTGTGCAAAAATAATTCAAAGCAATTAAAAAAGCTTCTTGTCAAATACAGTTGCCTTTCATTAATGCTTTAAAAACAGTTTTGTTGTAAATTAATGAGGTTATGGCATCACCTAACGGATTGTATCAATGTCGCATTTAAGTTTTGGTTGTGGCATTGAAACTTTTGAAAGCCATTTGAGGGTGGAAAAGAATATAAAAAAAAATAAAAAATAAAAAAAAAATCTTGCTGCTGGATTGTCTTTATATAATACTAGTTATTATGATCAATAAGTTATGTGCTGATGGAATTTTTTGTTAATATTTTTTTGATACATGACAGAAATTTTACTCTTAACTTAATCTAAGTTCTAAGTGTATATGTGTGTGTGTGAAACTCCCTTTTGGGAACTTGAACTCCAGCCCTTGCCCCTCACACCTCACAAGCACTTATATTTTTTGTTAATATTAGATAAAAATAGTTTTTCAATACCAATAAATTTAGTCATACAAAACGTTCACAATTGTTGACATACGCAGCTAGTTGCAATTGGTAGATACTAAAAGCGGTTCCAAGGGTAAAATTATGTGATGTTGCTCAAATTAAAACTTGCTATCCTAACCAATTATGAAAAAAGATTGTGAATTATTTTATTCCTAGCATTTCTCCTAATATAATCTGCAGATTTTCTGGAAACTGACAAACCAAATGTGAAAGGAAAGGAAAGCCACATAATGGTGTTTAAAGAAATACAAAGCTGTAATCAGAAAAGGCCATAATCATTGTTTATTTTGCGATGTTTAGGATATACGTTTGCCATACACCTAACCAAGTCAGTGGACGATCTTTTTTAGCTTTTGTTCAGTCAAAATACTGGTAGACATGAATATGAGATCTTTCATATTAGAAATTTTTTATTGTGCAAGGCTCACAACTAAGGCAGAGACAATAAAATAATAGCCATTTAACTTTATAATGATACAATATTAGCACATTAATAAGGAGTTGGTTGGGTTGTAAAGACAGTGATGGAAACTACGCAGCACCGATTGTTTATTTTTTATTTTTTTTTATTGGCTAAGAAAAGGTCATTTAAATTGCATCTAGAGAAGCTGTACATGCATATGCAACAAGTATTATGATATATGGTTGGCAGCCAAGAAAGTGTATTAGAAAGTTTGGAAGTAGTTGACATTTGAAGGAAAGTAGTTATATGAGAGAGATGGCTCAATAAATTTGAAAGTGAAAAAACAAGAAGCACTAGATCAATGACTTTATGAAGTTTGCAAACATCTAATTCTCACAAGAAAATGAAAGCAAGGCCTACTCTGAAACACATGTCACTATCTAACATTCGATTATGAATGTAGCTATGTAGGGAGTCAACTTTCTTAGGCATTCTGTCTAGTGTGATTGCCTGTTGTCACGGGCTTAAGGCAAAGCACAGCAAGCACGTTGGCATGGTGCTTGGCATGACTGGTGCCGTGAAATTGCAGACCATGACAACTTTGTAAGATCAGTCAAATTCCCATTTGGGGTATGACTTATGAGTTATAACTTGGGGCAAGACCATAGCTTAAATGGGTCACATTTGCATTGTGGTCCTCACAATTCGGACCACGGTCTATACACTCCAGAATTGATAAAGAATACAATCTCGACACGAGTTAAATAGAAATGACATATTCCCAACCCACCCTACCTCGACTTACACTACTTACATCCCGCACGAGTTTCTTAAACTTGATAAACAACATGGGATGGGAATGAGCACCCATGATCTGACTTTATCCCAGTTCCCACCCTGTTTCTAGATGTGGCAAACAAGTCGGGTCAAGTTGGGTGTAGGTAAAAGATAAGTCATTTAAACAGGATATAAATAGGTCGGGTTTGGGTCAACTTATATCTTTTGATGCAAATTTTTTTGTTTTTTTGTTTTTTCTTTTCGAAACTGTGTATTTTCCACTTGGTAAGTTACGAAACAAATTACTTAATGTAACAATAATGGTACCGCATTTAGACTATCCTTTATAGTGTTGTACACTACGACATAAATATGAACACTTGACCCAATTTGGGGGCACATTTCCCAAATTGGTAAGTGTTCATATTTCATGCATAAAGATTGATACAAGTGTGCCACGATGTACTCAAAATTCAGGACAATGTGGTCTAATGTCCAAGGATGGTTGGCCAAAACATTAAGATTGATCACACATAGGTATGTGCATCCCTCTTATCTACTCACAATCGCAAACTCGGTAGAACACCTTTGAAAAAGAGTTTTAATAACTGCTGGTCATGAAAAGGCAATAGAAATCTCTGTTGTGATGTGCGAACTCGCACTAGTAAATTAAAGTCTGTTGTTCGTGTGCAGTGCATAGTACTCACCAGAAGCAATCTTTTTTGGTACACAACATTCGCACACCAACGGGGTTGTGCGCGCGTATTAACAAACAAACATGGACACTGCGAATTCATGTGGAAATTAAGGGACATTTAGAATGCTTTCATTGCCTAATTAATTAATTAATGCATATGCTTAAGTTTGGCCCACCTACATGAAGGGTGTGGTACCTGAACATGCATAATCTGGTCCACCTTTACACTTAACAACATTCACCTACCATGTGTGGATTTCTCTTACCATCATAAAACTCATTTATACTTTGTATCCACCTTCCAATGAGCACAACTCCATCATTTGGACCATGCCAAGTTACCAAGGGTATGTTGAATGGTTACTTTGTGGGCAAGATTCTTATGAAGTTTCTTGTGTAAAATACTAAACGGAGAAGTGCTCCAAGGATCAATTTTTTATGTTATTGGATAAAATAAGGGGGTAACTATTGAAGGAAAATGCATTGGAGTGCAACGCTCATGCACCAGTCCATTAAACTAATGCGCAGAATTGTGATAAAGCCATTCCAAAATCCATTCCTTTTTTCCAACCATTTTTCTAGTAGTTTCCTATTTTTCGCTTGAATTTTGGCACCTCTTTGTTGGCTTTCTGAACCTCTGTTTTTGTGCACTTTTAGCGCCCAATGCAAATTTTATGAAATTATATTTGCAACGGTACCAAGTTTTCATCAATCAGTCTTTCAGTTCAAAAGTAATGGCTTTGGAAAGTTGGGTGCCTTGAAAATAATTTTGATTTTCTTTATTAGGTTCTAAAGATATAGGATTAAATGTTTAGAATTTCAACTTGTATGTGTTGGCAAACCGAGAACAAAAACATGTCTAGGATAGGTGTTAGACATTGCTCAAAGTTGTACAAGTCAAGACTCAAGAATGTACAAGCTGCAAGAAAAATGATTATTTTTTTGTGAAGCTTGACTGATCGAATGATGAAGCTTGATCAAACAAAAATCGTAGAGAAAGAATTTTTGCAGAATTTTAAACAGGCTCAAGCTTGCGAAAACGTTTAGGGTTTCAATCCAACACTCTTATGTATAAAAGGAAAACCCTAGCTACGTTTTGAAGACTCTGGGAAGACTTGTGAGTTACTCTTGTGAGATTTGAGAGGTTCTGTACCTTCTAACTCTACAAGCATCTATTGGAACAAGATCTACAATCACGTACTGGTGGAATCTAGTTGCTGTAAAGATTAACAAGCCGTGATCTGAAACCTTTGAGTGGGATCTCAAATTCACAAGTGTGGGTACTTGTGTGGTGCAAATCCAAGAGAGGAGTCTGTGGATTTGGAGCTTATACATGGTTGTGTTAGTAAGTTACTACTAGAGGTAGCAATAGATTTAGGGTTAAATTTGATTATAAAAATTTCAATTCTCTATAGTGGATTTTTTTTATCTTGAGGATAGTTAGGTTAAATCCTTTCCAGATTTTTACCTTGAAATTATTGGTTTCATTAGTTTTCCTGGGTTATCATATTGTTATGTTCTTTATTTTCCGCTGTTGTGCATGATACGATCTGTCATTGTTTAACCTAAATCTCATAATTAACCTAAGTAATCACTCGAGGTAAGTTACTACTAGAGGTAGCAACAGATTTAGGGTTAAATCTGATTGTAAAAATTTCAATTCTCTATAGTGGATTTGTTTTACCTTGAGGATAGCTAGGTTAAATCCTCTCCAGATTTTTACCTTGAAACTGTTGGTTTCATTGGTTTTCCTAAGTCATTATATTGTTGTATTCTTTATTTTCCGTTGTTATGCATGATATGATATGTCATTGTTTAACCTAAATCTCATAATTAACCTAAATAATCATTTGGCTAATATATTAAGTTAAACAATCTGTTTTAAGGGGTCTAAACAAACAAACAAGTGGTATCAAAGTGGGTTAGCTCTTGTTTAGGTAGTTTACCTTGAGTTGATCATTGACTCCTGCTGTCATGGAACACGGTCACTCTTTTTTGATCTCTCCTCATTTTGATGGGAATAACAATGCTTACTGGAAGGTTAAGATGAAAGCCTTTTTGAAATCCCTAGATGAGAGAGTATGGCTCTCTGTTGAGAATGGTTGGGAGAGACCAACCAATCCTGTCAGTGAATGGAACATTGTACAAAAAGAAGAAGCAAGCTTTAATAGCAAGGCTATGAATGCTATATTCAATATTGTTGCTATGGAAGAATTTAAAAGGATCTCTAATGTAGAGGTTGATCATACTGCCTGGAATATTTTGCAAACTGTGCATGAAGGCACTAAGGCAATAAAGATCAATAAATTGTAGCTGTTGACCTTTAGGTTTGAAAGCATCAAGATGTCTGATGATGAGACTTTTGATGAGTTTTATGTCAAACTGAATGACATAGTGAACTCTGCTTTTTATTTGAGTGAAGTATATGATCAACCTAAAGTGGTTAGGAAGATTCTTAGATCCTTAACTGAGGATTTTAGACCCTTAACTGAGGATTTTAGACCCAAAGTCACTGCTATAACAGAAAGTAAGGATGTGGACACCATCCTTATTAATGAACTTGTAGGATCTCTTTGATCCTATGAGTCTTGATCTATCCAAAACCAACAAATCCAAATCCATGGCCTTAAAATTTGTTGAAGATGTAGATGATAGTGGATTTAATGATGAAATCTCTTCTATAGAAATAGCTTAACTTGCCAAGAACTTTAAAACTTTTTGAGAAACAATAATAGAAGGGCAAGAAATCGAAACAATGCTCACTCTAAGAATGTGAAGAAGAATGAAACAACCGAAAATAAAAATTTTGAAAAATCAAAAGATAAGGTTGTTCAATCCTCTAACAATTCTTTAGGTCAACAGTATTTTGATTGTCAGTGTTTTGAATGTCCTACTTACTTGAGATCTAAGAGAAAAACTATGACTGTTACCCTTAGTGATGATGAAGTTTCTGATCACGAGTCTGAAAGTGATCAAGAAGGAAATTTCATGACTTTCACTGCTACTGTTGAAGTAAGTGAGCCTAAAATTGTTGAGGAGAACCCTTATGATGGGAAACTCTCTATTAATGCTGACTTGCAAGAGGCTTACCATAAATTTTGCAAGATTGCAACAAAAGATGTCATGGATGTTAAAAAGTGATTGATTTTTTTAATAACTTTTTCAATTTCCTATAAAATGTTTTCTAAAATGGATAATTAATGTATGCTTTAAGAGCACACATTAACCAAACCCGTGAAAGAAAGCAGTGAACATGAGGAAGTTGGCTCATTAAATGTGAAAGAGAAAAATAAACAAGTAGTCAGTGATTTTATGAAGGATGCAAAAATGCATGTAGGAGTCAAACTATATATTGGCATTGTGTAAAGTCTATCCTCTCTAGTGTCCTTCAATGGTGTTACGGGCTTAGCACAGTACAGAAAGATGATCGGCATGACTGGTGCCGAGAAGTCGCAGATCAGTCAAATTCATAATTGGGTTATATTATGTAACATACCTGCGCGAAGAGTTTTTGTTATTATTATAAGGAAGTGGCTAATGCCTCCATTTATACCTTCTTAAGGGCCCTAAATTCCATTGGGCTCGGATATTATATTCCCTCAAGGCCTCTGGTGATGTTTATGGTCTGCACTCCCATTGATGTTTCTTCTTTGAAAAATGTTAAAATTGATCAACAGTTTAGACCAGTGATGGGTGACAAATTTTACCCATGGTGAACGAGTACACTTGAATGCCTTTAGACTTACACAAGATTGATTTCAACCTCACCATCTTACCCTTTTTTTTTCCTCTCTGGTCTCCATGTCTATCTTACTTATCATCATCTTTATATCTATTCTCTATGTATTCAGACTTTCAGAGGATTTACAAAGTTAATTATCACTTCATAAATTGTTTAAAATACCTCTAATCTAATTAAATAGTCCTTATTCCTTAAAAATAAAAATTGAGATAAAAAAATGTAATTAAACAATAATAATAGAAAGAAAAAAATATCCGATAAATCTCTCTATAACTTCCTTCTATATCCTAGACAGATACAAACTTCCTTCCCGAAAAAATAAAAAAACTACCACCCCACATCTCACAAACTTCCCTCCCCAAATAGGTGAACGTATTACAAACAAAACCCCTTCCAAATAATTTGTTACGTGTACCCTATTCCTATTCCTAATTTAAATAGGATTTTTGACAGCCAGCTACTGTTCTCACAAACAAAAACTTCAGTTCGCTTGTTTGTATAAAATATCTGTGCAGTGGGAAAAAAAAAGGGTGAAGTATTCACTTCATTTTGATATACAGTCTCAACACAGACTTCCTTCTTGGAGCGTGACTACAAAAAAAACTTATGTGCAAACCTTGCTTTATTTCAATAAAAAGGTAGGTAAGTTTTCTTCAATGCATTTTTTTTTTAATCCATGTACTACGGTTTTGTTATGGATTTTTTTTTTTTTTTGGAGAATCTGTTATGATTGCTAAATCCACTAATCACTACAATTTACAAATGAACAAAACTTAGGTATAGTATCTTAGATACTTTTTCTTAGGTTTCCTTCTTAAGATTCAACCACGTGGCTACTTAGGCTGCATTTGTTTCGGTGATAAAGGAAATCAGGAAAACGTTTTACACCCTTGAGGGTGTTTGGGTGCGTAAGGAAAATTGGGTCAAACGGAAAATCATTTCCGTTGACCGTAAAATATGCCCTCTGACCCTGTAAAACCATTTCCATTTGTATTTTACCTTCAAATCAATTCCGCCCCAGGAAAACAGAAGAGAGAGAGAAACAGCAAGGAAGAGAGATCGCACACCAGCATCGGCGAGCTTGCGCCACCTGAAGCACCACCGAGATCGCACACCAACACCGGCTCGTCGCACCCCAGCGCCGGCAAGATCGCACACCACCATGAGCTCCGATCCACATCCAAGTTACCCAAAGAAACATAACCCAATCCTCATTTCGGCAAACCCACACCCACCCGATCTCGCGCCACCTGAAGCACCACCGAGATCGCACCCCCGCACCGGTGAGATCGCACCCATAACCCACCCATGCCCGATCTCTCTCTTTCTCGATCTACCTCTCCCTTTCCCTCACTTGTCGATCACTCTCTCTTCCTCCTTCTCTCCGTTTGACCGAGTTTTTGAATTGTGGAAATGTTTTGTTTGGTTTTGTTTTTATTTTTGTTTGTTTTGTGTTTATATATTGAAATTTTCTATTATAAAATTTGTTTGGTAGCTGAGAAAATGGGTGAGAAAATGTGAGAAACCAGTAGGAAAATAGCATTTTCAGAATGCAACCAAACACATGAAAACATTTTCTAGAACAATTTTCATAATGCAGCCAAACACTTGAAAATATTTTCCTTTCCCGAAAATATTTTACACCTGAAAATATTTTACACTCGGAAAATATTTTACATTCAACCAAACACAGCCTTAATTAAAAATACGCTTCCATCTCATAAGAAAAAATCCACATGGTAGAATCTTAATAGGAGAATCTAAAAAACAGCATCTAAGTACTATACCTAAGTTTTGCCCTTTACAAATTATGTCTTAGAATTTGGCCTATTTATTAAAAAATTAATAATTTGGCTTTGGTTGTAGTTGAGAACATATGCTATAATTAAGAAGTTTAAACTTAATTAAAGATGATAGAATCGGTGTTCCTTCAATTGTACTCCCTCTTTCCTTTTAATATTTTTATTTATTGTGTTATTTTAGTGTTTTAACTATTTTCTTTTAACATCTATGTATTTTTTTTCTTTTACAAATTATGTCTTAGAATTTGGCCGGTTTATTAAAGAATTAATACTTATTGGGTTACGGTTGTAATTGAGAACACATGCTATAATTAAGAAATTTAAACTTATAGGTGATAGAATTGGTGTCCTTTCAACTGTACTTTTTAAAAAAATAATATGACTTTTGGAGAACAACTCTTCACATATTCATGTAAATTCACTAAGGTCAACTCAACTTATATCATATGGCATTTTTTGAACCCTGGTTGAGCTGCCACATCACTAAGTCGACCTGTTGCATCCTTATGGTCTCAAACCTATCCAAGGCCGTGGTGACACACCATCATTTATCACAATTGTTGGACCAATATTTTCTTTTTAAAACGTGTGCTCTAATTAACTATATTGTAAATTAGTTAAAGGCCTATGCGATGCACAGTTTTATTATAAATTTATATAATATAATAACAAAAGAAATATATAAATTGTATTGGTGTAACAACCATCAAATATAAAATGATAACACCTCAAAGAAAAATTATCTTCTAACATACCTATTGTGCTATAATGAGACTTGTGGTTACATGTATCAAAATGTTGGCATTAGAATTTTGTATATATTGGATCGATCTGCAACATTGTTTAGAGTTTATCCTTGACTTTTTGTTGATTGTCATAGCATAACAGATCTTTAAAGGAAACTATCTTCTTTTTAGGATGAATGGTCTTGCACAAATATTCGATTCTTGAATAGTGTTTTTTTTTTTTTTTTTTGCCTTTTAGAGATTAAATTTGTAACTCTTTGTCGTCATACATTCATAATGGATCTTCATCTTAATCTTGCACCTTTTGTTATTTCAATGTTGTTCAACTAATTTAAGCAAAAGGAAAAGTTTATGCCAAAAAATTATTAATTATTAGGCTCAAAACACTTGAAAACAAATTTATTATGAAATAAATGTACACAATTCAAGCAGATGTGTTTGTAATTTGCTACCAATTTATTATGTAAAATGAATGTATGATCATATTGGTACCTTTAAATGTTCATTGCTTATATTGTCTGTTGTAAGAATACTTGATTCTTTGTCTTTTCTTGGCTAAATCTACAGATCTTGATTGAATTTATAATTGATCTTCATTTTAATCTTGTAACTCTTGTTATTTCAGCATTGTCAACTATTTAACCCAATAAATAAATAAATAAATAAAGGCAAACAACTATAGTATACACAACCAACCTAACTGTATGAATATTTGAAAGACAAATCAAATGCATCTAAAGTGTAAAAAAAAACTTGCCTGTAGGTCAATGGTGGTGGTGATGCCTCCCATGTTTTGTATATCTCTAAAATAATCAACAAATGATTTTCTCATACTTGCATAAATAAGGTTATTCTAAAAAATTGAGAGAAGACTTAATAAAAATAAAATAAAATTCAATTGTATTTAAAGACATAAAATTAATTTTATTATTTTACTTTAAAACTTTCCTTCTCATCAAGTAGCACCAAATCAAAACTCATAAGTTCATTATTTGCTTTAATATTAAGTACCTCCCACATTCTTGTGACTCTTACTCTATATTCCAATCGTCTTTTTCAATGTCGATTTCATGATAAAACATTATAAATGAAAAAAAATATATATAAATATCAAAATGTTATCAACAATTTATCATCAAATTAATATAAATATTAAAAAAGTATGATGTTTATGTAAAAGAACTTTAATAAAAATAACTAATAAATTAGAGATGAATTCCCCTTTTCTTTATATCGCGGTAATGTTGAAGTTGCTCACTTGAGGAAAGTTTCTCCAGTGATTGATATTGTAAGCTATTAAAGTAAAAAAAATTTCTGTGCGTGCATATGTATGTTAGTTTATACCAGCTCTTAAAAGTTTTTTTTTTTTTTTTTTTGAGAAACCAACTCTTAAAAGATGAGTTGTTGTGGTTGATTGTGTTTTCTTCTACCAAAATATCATTGAGTTTATTCTTCTAATCTTAGAGTCATGAATAATAACCAAAAATAAGATTGTCCTCTAAATCAAAATTGAGGCTAATATGAACCCAAAAAAAAAAAAAAATGTTATCAACAATTTATCATCAAATTAATGCTAAAAAGAAGATTGTCCTCGAAATCAAAATTAAGGGATAAAAACAACATATTACCATTGGAATTCATATTTGATATACAAAATTGGAACCCATTTTATCTTTGTAGTTAACTAAAATAATTAACATTAATAAAAATAAGGGAGATCGTGAGAGAAGAATTATAAAAAGAAAAATCTTACATGCACATACTACAAATCATAACAAAAAAATTTATATGATATACAAAATAATATAAAATCACCTCTGTACGGGGTATGGCCTCAGGCCCATTGGGCCTTAGCCCGAACATTTCTCAAGAATCGAAGTTGGGCCCAAACCTCATAGTAAGTCCATATCATTTTTGAGTGCATGATAGACAAGCCCATGTCTAGCAGTTTATGGACTGTTCGGGATTGCATATGCCTGGAACAACATACCTCCCCAGTGGCTCAGTATTGCCTTAGGGAGTATTGCTATTGGGCGATCTTTTGGATGTGGAAATCAGTTCCAAAGCCACTACCACCATTTCCAACGAGATATATTCCATGTCAAGAATAATCACATCGGACCCCACCCACATGAGTGAGACCAGAATGCAATCATGAAACCCCCCACAAACCTCACGCTATAAATAGGAGGATTGAGTAAAGAATGGGGGTTGGCAACTCAAGAAAGAAAAAGGGAGAAAAGAGAGAGAAAGAGAGCGAATTAGGGAAACCAGGGAAGAGGGAAACCCGGAGAGGAAAGTGAGGGTGTTTATTGGGGTTAAGGGGAGTTAAAGTGTCATTCGGGGTGGAACTATCCTTAGTAGGAAACACCAGGCCCACTCTATAAGTAAATTGTGAGCCCAATTTTAGGCCTAGTTCTTCAGGCCGAGGTGGGGTGCCCACAACCTCTAATCATATTTAATGATTGATTCTCAAACTATAAGCATATAAATTGGATAAAACTTACGGAAATTAGGTTAATAAAAGACAAAACAAATATACAAAATCTAATCAATTTGTTAAAAAATACATACCTCCACAAGGTTGTTGTAGGTAGAAAATTGTATGTTTGGTAGTAAAAAATCATAATTTTATCATACACACACACACACACTCCAAGTTGAAGAAGCTGATATGGACAAAAAGTCTCCACATTGAAGAAGTTCATATGAAAAAAATGGTGTTGTGATGAGAGGAAATAGCAAAATCTAAATTAATGTCTAACATAAAATTTGAAGATAAAAATGAAAAATTGTATTCCACGCAACTAATCCAAAAAATTTTAGATAAAAGGACTCATGTATATCAATTAAAGTAGTCCTCGTGTATATGAGTATATCAATTAATAAAAGAAAATTGTATTCAACACAACTAATCCGAATAGGCCTCATGTATAACATTAATCATAACTCTATATTAAATTTTGGTGTTTATCCAAAGGATAAAAATGTGAACTGAAAAAATAGTTTGATATAACAAAAAGGTTGCGTGTTTTGTTAAAACACTGAGAAGAAGTTGATAAAAACAAATAAATTAGAAAAGAATTTGTGGGGACCGACCCAAAATAACAAGCTGGGCCCTAGGCCCGTCCGAGGACGCAGCCCATCTGAGGAGCCAGCGTGACTCAAGCAATCTTTATTCAGGCCCACTGGGGCAAAGAAAATATGTCCAAGGAGTAATTTCTCCTTGGATACTGCAAAATCCAGAGCAAAGGTACATCTAAGCCACTACAGTCCATCTTCTAAATACGTAAAAATGAAGGAAACCCGAAATATCTCAGCAAATGCTACTACCACCACATTAAATGCATTACAACTACTCTCCTGGCCGCATTAATGTGGAGAAGACCCCTGAACAGTGCTACCTTGGCTACCGCAACTCACAAAGAACTGAGAGAGGTGTCTGATGGGACAAGTGCTCAAGTGGGGGTTTGGATGATCAACAAGTGTAAAGCCCAGATGTTTGGAAATGGCCTATATAATATGTAAAAGTCCCCCAAGAGAGGGGGACGAGAAAAAAGAAGAGACTACTGTAGCATTAAGAGGAAATCTTCTTGCACTGATCTGTATCCATTGATCAAGTTTTTAGCCCTATCATTCCTGGGGATCTTTCGACATAATGGCATTTGTTCTTGCTCATGTATTTCCTTAATCCATGCAACAAACCGTTTAAACTTATTTAAGCCGAGTTCTTTAGCCCATACTCTACAAGAACTCATTGTATTGGACTTTTTGGATCAAGACTTGAACAACAAGGACTGGGTCACCAAATTGTTCCTCTACAATTGGCGCCGTCTGTGGAAAGAACTTAAGTGTTAGTAAGTACGACGGTTAAGCATGGCAAAATTAGATCCACACCAGGAGAATCCCCACCAAACTGACCCTCAACTGACGGAACCTGTTGGCTCTCAACGGCAAAATAATCCTCCCAACCCGGGAACAAATCCAGGCAATGGAAGGAATCATGAGGGAAGCGTACATACTACCCAGACTAGCCAAAGCCGTATCCAAATAGGTAGCCGTGTATCCCAAAGGCGAAACAATCATCAGGCCATGCAATGAGAAATAAAAGACCTAAAAAAAAAGCTGCGCCATGCACGGCAAAAGCGATCTCCCTCTAGCTCAGATGCGTCCTCTAATGAGGAGGAAGACGTCAGCTACAGATGGAGGTCGAGAACTCCCCCGAGTGAAACTTTTTCTTACAAGAAGGAGTTGCGCCCTACACGGAGGTATGAGAGCCCATCTAGTAAGGGATTGGGTAATGAGGTCATGAACAAGGCATTGGATCAGATCTCAAGATCGCCCTTCGCGCATAGGATCGAAGGGGCTAAATTACCCCGATGTTTCAACCAACCAACGTTTGCCATCTATAACGGTTGAGTAGACCCGGTGGAGCACGTGAGCCAGTTTAACCAAAGAATGGCCATCTACTCCCAAAATGAAGCTCTGATGTGCAAAGTTTTCCCGTCCAGCTTGGGGCCAATGGCGATGAGATGGTTCAACAGCCTGAAAATAAATTCCATGGGCTCCTATAAGCAGCTTACTCAGGCTTTCTGTTCTCGCTTTATTACAAATAGCAGAGTCCCTCGACCCTAAGTTCATTATTGTCCTTGTCCATGCGCGAGGGAGAGACCCTAAAGGCGTATTCGGATAGGTATTGGGAGATGTATAACAAGTTAGATGAGAACCACGATGATGTCGCCATCAGCACATTCAAAAGCGGTCTCCCCACCGAGCATGGCTTAAGGAAATCTCTAACTGGTAAACCCGTTGCCAACGTTCATTAGCTAATGGATAGGATTGACAAGTACAAAAGGGTGGAAGAAGACCAGCTACAAGGAAAAGGAAAGGAGAAGATCATTCCCCCCAAAAGGAATGATTACAGGTTGGAACGATATAACCACAACCAGCCGAGGAGGGATTTTTCGAGACAGGCTGGACAAAGCAACATGCAAACGGTTAATGTTGTGTTCAGAGAGTCGGTACAACAAATTCTGGAGAAAGTCAAGAACGAACCTTTCTTCAGATGGCCAGGAAAAATGGCTGGGTACCCTTCGAAATGCAACCAGAACCTGTATTGTCACTATCATCAGGACCATGGGCATACCACTGAGGATTGCAAAAATTTATGGAATCACCTAGATCAGCTGGTCCGAGAAGGAAAGTTACGTCACCTTTTACACCCCTCAAGCGGTCATCTGGGCCAGGCAATGCAAGAGCCTCAAAAAGATGTATCATTAAGACCTCCCACAGGGACGATACACGTCATCCTCGCCACTCCAGGAAGAACCGGCTCATTTCCTTCCAGGGTGCTGTTCGTGACTCGGCTCTCCGTCTAAGACAGGGAAGGAGAATTTAAAAGGTCTAAAAAGGGAAGCTCTTTAATATTAGGATTCTCGAACGAAGATAAGAGGGGAACTATCCAACCTCACGACGATGCCTTAGTGGTTATGTTGAGAATCGGAGGTTTCGATGTGAGGAGGGCACTGGTAGACCCGGGCAGCGCAGTAGAGGTAATGTACCCTGATCTATACAAGGGGCTAAACTTAAGGCCAGAGGATTTGACGGCTTATGACTCTCCCCTTATCAGTTTCGAAGGGAAGACTGTTGTACCAAAAGGGCAGATCAGATTACCCATACAGACCGGATCAGAGGTGGTGGAGGTGGACTTTATCGTGGTCGATGCCTACTTGCCCTACACAGCGATAGTAGCCAGGCCATGGATTCATGCCCTGGAAGCTGTATCTTCCACACTTCACCAAAAAATAAAATACCCGTCCGGAGGCCAAGTGGAGGAGATTCGTGGAGATCAGGCCATGGCTAGGCAATGTATGGTGGCCGCCATCTCCCGCCAGTCCAATGCCGAGTCCTCAGCTTCAGAGAACTTATAGCAATCAACCACCTCGGCAGGGCAAGTCAGTGAGCTAGCCGAGGAGATACGGTGTGAAAGTTTGAAAAAATTTACCGTTAACAATGACCCAGAGAGATTTTTCCAGGTCTGCTCAGAGTTACCTCCTCAAGAAAAAGAGGAACTGGTCGGGTTTCTGAGGAAAAATGTTGATGTATTTGCATGGGACGCTTACGATGCCCCGGGGGTTGACCCTAGTCTCATTTGTCACCACTTAAATGTTAACCCATCTTCTATTCCAAAAAAGCAGCCACCCCGACGCCCCTCGAAAGAACATGCTAGTGCCGTTAGAGATGAAGTAACGAAGCTGAAAAAGGCAGGAGCTATCAAAGAAGTCTTTTACCCCGAATGGCTGGTAAATACAGTGGTGGTAAGAAAGAAAACGGGAAAGTGGCGAGTCTACGTGGACTTCACAGACTTGAACAAGACATGCCCGAAAGACTCGTTCCCGTTACCTCGAATAGACCGACTGGTAGATGCGACTGTAGGCCACCCTCGAATGAGCTTCCTGGATGCCTTCTAGGGCTATCATCAGATACCACTGGCATTAGAGGATCAGGAGAAAACGGCGTTCATGACACCCATCGGAAACTACAACTATAAGGTGATGCCTTTCGGACTAAAGAACGCAGGGTCAACCTACTAAAGGATGATGACCAGAATGTTCGAACCGCAACTAGGCAAGGTTATTAAAGTCTACATAGACAATATGGTGGTAAAAAGCAAGGTGATGTCCGAGCACGTGAAGACCTGGAGATCATCTTTGGTGTCTTAAAGGAGCATAAGTTGCGGCTCAATGCTTCCAAGTGTTCATTTGGGGTCGGGTCTGGGAAATTCCTAGGCTATATGTTAACTCACAGAGGAATAGAGGTAAGCCCAGATCAAATCAAAGCGATTAATAGCCTACAGGCTCCTCGGAATTCGAAAGAAGTGCAGAAATTCACTGGCATGATTGCAGCGTTGAACCGGTTCATATCACGATCTGCAAACCGATGCCGACCTTTCTACCTCTTAATAAATAAGTGGAAAGGGTTTGAGTGGTCAGAGGATTGTGTCCTGGCCTTCCAGCAACTCAAAGAATACTTGTCACGACCACCCATCATGTCTAGCCCTGAGGCGGACGAAGTACTGTTCGCATACATAGCAGTAGCCCCTCATGCTGTAAGCCTGGTACTGATACGGGATGATAATGGAATACAGCGACTAGTGTATTACGTAAGTAAATCATTGCATGAGGCTGAAGTGCGCTACTTACCATTGGAGAAAGCAATTCTGGCAGTAGTGCATGCCACGCGAAAACTCCCCCATTACTTTCAGGCACACACGGTCATTGTTCTGACCCAGCTTCCCCTTCAATCGGTGCTCCGAAGCGCTGATTACACGGGAAGAATCGCCATGTGGAGCACGCTCTTGGGGGCTTTTGACATTAAATACATGTCTAGGTCCTCTGTAAAGGGTCAAGTCCTCGCGGATCTAGTCGCAGAATTCGCTGAGTCTTCTGTGGAAACAGTAACACAAAGGGAAAACATGGATGGAAAATCGGTTGGCATAATCTCAGCTTGAGAAACCTCGCGTTGGAAGGTCTATGTGGACGGCGTGGCCAACCAAAAAGGATCTGGGATCGGGCTAGTTTTTATATCGCCCGAAAGTATTACCATTGAAAAATCGATAAGACTCGGGTTCTCAGCTACGAACAACGAAGCCGAGTACGAGGCCTTGCTTCAAGGAATGATGATGGTTCAAAAATTGGGCGGAAAGGCAATGGAAGCGTTCTCGGACTCCAAATTGGTCGTTGGCCAAGTGATGGGTGAGTTAGAAGCTAGAGATGCTAGAATGCAAGAGTATCTCGGTCGAGTCAAACGCCTGCAGTCAGACTTTGAATCCTTTAACCTGACGCATGTTTCTAGAAGTGGGAACACACATGCGGATTTGCTGGCCACTCTTGCCACGTCCTCTGCGCATGATATGCCACGAATGATCCTTGTTGAGGATTTATGCCAGACAAGTTCAATCGGAAGAGACACAACTCGAATCCATCAGATTAGAAGGAATCCCAGCTAGATGGATCCTATAATGAACTTCCTCAAAGACGATACATTACCAGAAGGAAAACTGGAGGCCGAGAAGATACGGAGGAATGCTCCTCGGTTCTGGTTGTCAGAAGACCACAAGCTATACCGACGTTCCTATTATGGGCCGTACCTGTTATGTATACACCCCGAGGAATCCGAGTCCTTGCTTGAAGAACTACATGTAGGGATTTGTGGAAGTCATACAAGAGGAAGATCGCTGGCGCACAGGGCACTCACCCAAGGGTACTGGTGGCCGAACATGCAGAGAGAGGCCCAAGAATATGCGAAGAAGTGTGATCAATGCCAGAGATTCGCCCCAAATATCCACAAACCGGGGGGAGTCCTTAACCCCTTCTCCAGCCCTTGGCCGTTTGCTCAGTGGAGTCTTGATATTGTCGGCCCTTTCCCTAAAGCAGCAGGGAATAAGCGGTACATTATAGTCGGCACCAATTATTTCACCAAATGGGTAGAGGCTGAACCTTTGGCCAACATCAGGGACGTCAATGCCAAAAAATTCATTTGGAAAAACATCATTACGTGCTTCGGAACTCCTCACACCCTCATCTCGGACAACGGTCTTCAATTTGATAGTAAAAACTTTAGGGAATACTACCGCGACTTTGGGATCACAAACCGATATTCCACTCCTGCCTACCCCCAAGGAAACGGGCAAGCCGAGGCCGTGAACAAAGTCATAGTGAGCGGACTGAAAAAGAGGTTAGATGATGCAAAGGGGAGATAGGTGGAAGAGCTACCACACGTTTTATGGACCTATCGAATGACGCCGCGATGGTCAACGGGAGAAACCCCTTTTTCAATGACTTATGGGGCCGAAGCCGTACTCCCACTCAAGGACAGCTTCCCCACATTGAAATCTAGCACTTTTACCCTAAAAAGCAATGACGATTTACTGGGGAGAATTCTAGACTTAGCTAAGGAAAAAAGGGAAAAAGCGATGATCCATATGGTCTATTATCACCAGAAGCTAAAGTAGGGGTATGATATTAATGTAAAGCTGCGACCTTTAAGTCCAGGTGACCTCGTGATGAGAAAGATTCTTGGCAGCGCTAAGAACCCTTCTTGGGGCAAGCTGGGACCCAACTGGGAAGGACCGTATCGCATCACATCTGTGGCCGGAATAGGTGCTTATTACCTAGAAGACTTAGATGAAAAAACTGTATCTCGTCCGTGGAATGTAAATAATCTAAGAAGATATTACTATTAATGAAAATAGCTCTGCCTACGTTTTGTTCCATGATCATCACATATCCATTGGTCCACTTCCCTCTAGCCAAGTTTTAAACAGAACCTAAGTCTTGCATGGCTCCTCGGACCACAGACTTAGGGGAAATTAACAACTTATGGCATCTATTCAAGTTTTAACAGAACCTAAATTCCGCATGGATCCTCGAACCACAGACTTAGGGGAAATTAACAACTTATGGCATCTATTCAAGTTTTAAACAGAACCTAAGTCTTGCATGGCTCCTCGGACCACAGACTTAGGGGAAATTAACAACTTATGGCATCTATTCAAGTTTTAAACAGAACCTAAGTCCTACATGGATCCTCGGACCACAGACTTAGGGGAAATTAAAAACTTATGGTATCTATTCAAGTTTTAAACAGAACCTAAGTCCTGCATGGATCCTCGGACCACAGACTTAGGGGAAATTAACAACTTCAGGCATCTATTCAAGTTTTAAACAGAATATAAGTCCTGCATGGCTCCTCGGACCACAGACTTAGGGGAAATTAACAACTTCAGGCATCTAGCCAAGTTTTAAACAGAACCTAAGTCCTGCATGGATCCTCGGACCACAGACTTAGGGGAAATTAACAACTTATGGCATCTATTCAAGTTTTAAACAAAACCTAAGTCCTGCATGGCTCCTCGAACCACAGACTTAGGGGAAATTAACAACTTCAGGCATCTAGCCAAGTTTTAAACAGAACCTAAGTCCTGCATGGATCCTCAGACCACAGACTTAGGGGAAATTAACAACTTATGGCATCTATTCAAGTTTTAAACAGAACCTAAGTCTTGCATGGATCCTCGGACCTCAGACTTAGGGGAAATTAACAACTTCAGGCATCTAGCCAAGTTTTAAACAGAATCTAAGTCCTGCATGGATCCTTGGACCACAATCTTAGGGGAAATTAACAACTTATGGCATCTATTCAAGTTTTAAACAGAACCTAAGTCCTGCATGGCTACTCAAACCACAGACTTAGGGGAAATTAACAACTCCAGGCATCTATTCAAGTTTTAAACAGAACCTAAGTCCTGCATGGCTCCTCGGACCACAGACTTAGGGGAAATTAACAACTTCAGGCATCTAACCAAGTTTTAAACAGAACCTAAATCCTACATGGCTCCTCAGACCACAGACTTAGGGGAAATTAACAACTTATGGCATCTAGCCAAGTTTTAAACGGAACCTAAGTCTTGCATGGCTCCTCGGACCACAGACTTAGGGGAAATCAACAACTCAGGACTCCTGTGCAATTTTAAGGTACGTTCGTAGTCTCGTATAATAGCATCTATTGTTCTAAGTTCGCCGTACGGCACTGCCCTTTCTCATTTGTTTATATGGTAGAATCTTAAGGACTGTTGCAAACTTCAACTAGAGGAACAGTAGCATTAACTTTGAACAAAGTAATGAAATTATATCAACATCAGTCATAAATACAAAGGAGAAATGGAAGAAAGAACATTTTATATTAATAGACCGAGAGTAATACAAAGGGAAGTCTTTACAAATGAACAAAAAGTAAGACAACTCTCGTTTAAAAAAAAATACAGTAAGAAAAACCTAGGAGCTAAGCCTCGGCAGGAGGATTCTCTCTTTCTTCTGGCTGAGAAGGGGGAACGCCCTTAGCTTGGGAATTTGCCCCAAGATCCTCAGTTACTAACTCCTTAGCAGGATCCTTGGCCTTCGAGGAGGTACTTTTACCCTTGCCCTGGTCCTTTTTCTTCTCTATTATCACGTCCTCGGCCTGGACGGCTACTTGACCAGATCCCCCAACAGTATCAGTTAGGGGGATGGCATCAGGAACAGCCATAGCTTGCCCAATAGCTTCAGTTGCTTCATCAGGGATCTCTCGGATCTCAAGAGGAAAAAAGACCTTCTCAGGCAACCTCAAGGCTGAGTTTGCAGGGACCCCTGTAGCATTGAGAGCATGAGCCCATGAAATGCTGCAGTAATCCCTGCATACCTCTGGCAGCTCCTTGGAAAGCCTGGCCTCGGTCTCCTCCGCCCCTAGCTGATAAGAAGCCTTCTTCTCAGCCTCGGCTGCTTCCCTGACTAGTTGAGCTTCTTCCTTGGCCAGTCGGGCCTCCTCCTTGGCTTACTATAACGCGGCCTTAAGATCCAACACGGTTTGCCTTTCAGTGGCAAAGTTGGTCTCAGTCACGAACAGTTTTTGGCGCTGGTCCTCGGCTTGACTCTCAACGTTCTTCAAGCCAGCCTCGGCGCTCCGACGGTTTTTCTCAGCTTCTTTGAGCTTCTCAGACAGCTCAAATTGCTCCTGTTTGAGAGACCTTAAGGACTTCTCCACCTCGGCACAAGAGAGAGCCTCCACTTCAGCCAACTTACGGTTATTGCAGCAATACTCCTCGGCCACGAACACTTGCTAAGTAATCTGCCCACATAACAACAAAACGATATGTTAAAATGTGACAAGGTCTAATGATTTTATCAAGGGTAAGATGAATCACTTTACCATCATAAGGTCCCTCTTAAGAGATAGGAAGAGTTCAGGTTGCGAAAATCGCCTATAAGCCTCCATGTCCCTGGGGAGGAGCACGAGCTGCTCTAGGGCCTCGGCTATATATCCTGCTCGGCCCCTATTGTACTCTCAGACCGAAGCGGTATAGGGAATGGCAACCCCGTCTACCTCAAGTTTCGGCTCCAAGTGCGCGGATTAACACGCACTTTAGCCCGGTCCCCATCTTCCCGACTTTCTACGGATGGAGCCCTTTTATCCCTCTTCTCCCGGGTTGTTTTTGGCTGTTTACCCGAGCAGGGGCCCACCTTGCCTTCCTCAGGTGTTTCAACCGGCCTCTTCTTCTTCAGGTCCAGATTAACTTTTAGGTCAGGATCAGAAGGGGGTTGAGGGGCAACAAGGGGAAGAATAGGGGTCTGGGACTTGGAGGGCGCCTTTGATGACTGACCTTTGCCTCGGGAGGCCATCAACTCTTGTAGGCTTTATCCTTTGCTAGAAGCCATATTATCTACCTCCTCGTCTGAGGAGTCGTCCGAGCAGGCTATAACAAGTTGCCCGCCAACCACTGAATTTTGGTCCTGCTCTCCCTTAGGATCTAAAAGCTCAATCAGAGGAGCTTTGGGGATATCTTCTTCAAAGTAGAACTCATCTATCTCCTCCTCCAGAGAAGGACGAGATGATTCAGTTTCTCCTTCAGCTTGCGCGGCAGCTTCAAGATTGTCCGAAAGAGGCAATTGCGCAACTGGTGGAGGATTTTGAATGCGGGGCAAAATGACTGGCCTGAGATCGTTTCAGGCTAAAAACTTGGGCTTGGACACATCGATCCTAGCTAACCTCGGACTACCAGCTCTTATGGCGTGGCCAATGTCTTGGAAGGCGCGGGACAGGGGTTGGTAGCCCAAAACCAGATGAGTCGCGCGTAGTTGCCCGTCCTCGTTAACGTAGATTTCTGACCTCAAAAGATAGTTCAAGGCCGGAATGTTTACGTGGCTCAGCCGAGGAGCAATGTGAGCTTTATCTGCAAAATAGCTGAGGAGGAGATTGTGGTTAAGTTATAAAATTTTTTGATTCTTAAGCAAAAAAAAAAAAAAAAAAGGAATGAATCTAAAGAGCTAAGCCCCCTCCCTAAAGGATTGGCCCTAGAGGCGCCGCACCTAGAATTCCTGCCCGAGTTGGACAATGAAAACCATCGCTCCACTCTCCTAAGGCAATGAGGAAATCATCCTTCATAGTCTTATTGGATATGGGGAGACAGGAGATTAGCCTAACGACCTCGGACCGAGATTTAAGATAATACCCCCCCTTCTCGAGGTAGTGGCACTCGTACAGATGAACTACATCGTGCCAGGTAAGGCCTAGACCCATCTGCTCGTTCAGGACATCTATGCTGCCTAAGATCCTGAACATGTTTGGAGCGCACTGATGCGGTGTTAACCTATGATTGAACAAGTAGTCCCGGGTAATCCTACGCATGGGAAGTGTCATTCCTCTTTCTATAAAAGCAATCATAGGAATGACGACTTGACCCACGTCTCTATCTGTTAATACTCCTTCTGGGGGACAGTACTGTAGAACCACCCCCGGTGGGATATGATATTTTGCCCTAAAAACCTCCATGGCAGCCGGAGTATCTACTAGATCCTCAAATCTACCCATCTAAGTTAAACTGGAGGGACGAGAGAGAAAACCGAAGTGAAAATTAAAAGCCGAGGAGAAATTTGAAGCAACGAAGCGAGTGGAACTTACGGGTGTCCCTGCGACAATCTCTAAAACACTTAGAAATCTCTTCAGGGAAGGATGCCTCACAGAAATAGTTACAGAAATCCGAAGGTCGGGAGTGTTCGTGGATGTCTGGGCGCTGAAGTTCTCTGGAGTTCTTTGAACTTCTTATATGCTGGTGAACAAAAAGAAAAACAAGTCTCCTTAAGGCCTTATATAGCAAGGGGGAAAAAGGGAATCGCTCTCGCTCAAGAACTCTGGGAAGAATATCAGCCGTTAGATCTGCACCTTGCCATTAGATAAGGGAGACATGAAGCCGCCTGGAGTAAATAGCCACGTCTCGTAAATTGTAGCGCGTCAAAAGTAACTGCCCCCACACGTGTGAATCAAGAGCTAATTAATTTCATCCTTTGTAATGTTAAAACCCCGCTTTTCTCCTCGGAAGGAGATCAAAAACCGGAGTTTTAAGGGACTATTGTAGGGACCGACCCAAAATAACAGGCTGGGCCCTAGGCCCGTCTGAGGACGCAGCCCATCTGAGGAGCCAGCGTGACTCAAGCAATCCTTATTCAGGCCCACTGGGGCAAAGAAAATATGTCCGAGTAATTTCTCCTTGGATATTGCAAAATCCGGAGCAAAGGTACATCCAAGCCACTACAGTCCATCTTCTAAATACGTAAAAAGGAAGGAAACCCGAAATATCTCAGCAAAGGCTGCCACCACCACATTAAATGCATTACAACTACTCTCCTAGCCGCATTAATGTGGAGAAGACCCTTGAATAGTGCTACCTTGGCTACCGCAACTCACAAAAAACTGAGAGAGGTGTCTGATGGGACAGGTGCTCAAGTGGGGGTTTGGATGATTAACAAGTGTAAAGCCCAGATGATTGGAAAGGGCCTATATAATATGTAAAAGTCCCCCAAGAGAGGGGGACGAGAAAAAAGAAGAGAATACTATAGCATTAAGAGGAAATCCTATTGCACTGATCTGTATCCATTGATCAAGTTTTTAGCCTTATCATTCCTGGGGATCTTTCGACACAATGGCATTTGTTCTTGCTCATGTATTTCCTTAACCCATGCAACAAACCGTTTAAACTTATTTAAACCGAGTTCTTTAGCCCATACTCTACAAGAACTCATTGTGTTGGACTTTTTGGACCAACACTTGAACAACAAGGACTGGGTCATCAAATTGTTCATCTACAGAATTATATCTTCTTCTTTTTTAATCTTAAAAATGTTCTGCAATTTGGTGAAGTCACATAGCGTAACCACAACTTCTAAACCTAACTTTTATTATATAGTATATAATATTGAATCATACTTTTCACTTGTTCATTTAAAAGTAATTGCATACTTTCAAGTTTGCTTGACTTTTAATTAAAAAAAAAAAAAAAAAGTATGCTTGACTATTGCAAACGGGCACATTTTAACATAATACTAGTATGAAATATTGTGACCCTAACCCAATGGCATCACTTAAGTAAACTTTAGATTGCTCATGCATCTAAAAGCCACAATTCATAAACAATTATTATTATTATTATTATTATTATTATAACATCAGTTCAGAATTTAAGTTCAATACAAGAAAATTTTTGAAGTGGTAGAAAATAGGTGGTAAGAAAATTGATGGGAAAATTCATGGCGGTAATGATGTGTTTATCTATTACAATTGTCATTGGTATCAAAGATGATGATTTGGCTTCAACCCCTTTTCAACCCTCTTCCGAACAAACCTCACTACCTCAACCTTCTGAGCTTGGTCCTAAGCCATTTTATACTTGCCTCGAAGAAAATGTTGAAAATTGTAAGAAAATGCAAAGAGAAGACCCTAAAGCGCATAAAAATTGTATAACTAGGACTTTTTACCATTGCAAGGGCAAGATACATCCATCTGATCCATATAAGCATCAAGCTAACGATGCTATTATAAATTGTGCCAAAGAGCAAAGGAAAAGGCCTAAATATTTCATTCTTGACCATTGCTTATATAAATTGTAGCTACATAATGTCAAAAAAATTTACCCAGAAATGTATACATCGATGGAGTAAACGGTATATCAGAGGGAATATTATGATAAATAATTTCTAATCTCTCTCTTTCGTCAGTAAAATACACACATGCATGAAATATTATGTCTTTAGCCTCCTAAACTAGAAAGGATTTTTTATTTTTCACTTGTTATATAGACTAGGAACTAAATTTAAACATATAGAGAGATGTACCAATTAAGATAGACTAATTAGTATGTAGCTTAATTTGGGTGTATTTCTGCAATGTCGATCATTTCATAATTCTCTTTCCTAGAAAAATAAATTATTATGTTATTCTTAAAGTTGATTTTTGTGAGAAACTATTTCACGTTTTCATATTTTTTCTTAAGATATTTTAGAACTCAAAGAAAATTTATAATTCATATCAACTACATGAGGAAGAAATCTTGATTAATTCCATTTTTAAATAACATTTGGTTTTCACTTAATTTTTCATATAATATGACTAATAGATACATGGGAATCAAAGAATATATTACCAATATTTTGGATGCCTTCTATGTAATATATATTGGATTTATGGGTTATCACCTACAAGTTTCAAAGCTTTCACTAAAAATTACCAAAGGACAATATTAAGTGTTTCAGAAGTTTGTAACACTTACCGAAGGACATTATTTAAGTTTACACACACAAAAAAAGTCATTTTGAATTGTAATAATTACAACTCTATGAAATGTCACCTGTATAGGGTATGGCCTCGAGCCCAATGGGCCTCGGCCTGGACATTCTCAAGAATCGGAGCAGGACCCAAACCTTATAGTGAATCCATATCCATTCTGAGTGCATGATTAATAAGCCCATATCCAGCCATTCATTGTCTGTTCAAGATTGCGTATGCCCGGCAAAACGTACCTCTCCTGTGGCTCGGTATTGCCTTGGGGAGTATCGCGGCCGGGCAATCATTTGGAGGCAGAAATCAGTTCCAAAGCTACTACCACCATTTCCAACGAGATAGATTCTATGTCAGGAATAATCACATTGGACTCCATCAACACGAGTGAGATTAGAATGTAATCATGAAACCCCCACAAACCTCAAGCTATAAATAGAAGAATTGTGTAAGGAAAGGGGGTTGGAAAAACTAGAGAGGAAGAAAGAGAGAGAGAGAGAGAGAGAGTGAGCTAGGATAGCCAGGGGAAAGAGCAACACAAAGTGGGGGTGTCACTCAAGAAGGGAAAAGAGAGAACTCGTGGGGGACAAGGGGTGCCACCAGGTCACTCGGCTAGAAACAACCCTTAGTAGGAAACACTAAACCCACTAATACAAGTAAATTGTGAGCCCATTCTAAGCCCGGCCCATCAAGCGGAGTTTGGGTACTCATACCATTTTTAACATATATTTTTATTTTCATAGAAGTGTTCAAGCGAAATGTTTTGCCTATATAATTTAGTTAAATGTTTCGATTAATAGTTAAAATACTATTTTGGTCCTTACATTTTTGGCTTACAATGAATTTAATCATTATATTTTGATAACAGTCAATTTGGTTCCTATTATTTTCAACTTGCTGTAAATTTAGTTCCTATCATGAACTCTCTATGGAAAAACGTCTATATAGCAAATAGTGTGCATCATTGGCATACTTGGCCCGATTAAAACTCAACAACTCAATTAAAAAACCAGGTCAACTCCACCTCCCCATTACTAACAAACAGAACCTCCGTTATCCCCTTCCTCTCTTTCTCTTTGCAAGCGGCTGGTCTGCTTCTTCAGTTCTCCATACCTGAATACCCTACACACCACTCGCACCACCATTAGAGTCGGGTTCATGAGGGCTTGGCTGTCAAAGCCCCAGGTGGACATCTCCTTCTTCTGTGTTGTAGGTAATGTAAAGAAGTATGAATGAAGCCAAAGCAAAGCCAAATCCTTCACAGATCTCATTCATTTAAAGTAAATTTAAAATAAAATAAAATAAAATAAATTATTTCCTATATGTTTCTCTTTGTTATTGTTGGAGGTGTTGGATTTGTTTGTTTTGTTTTTCTCTTTTGAGTTTTGACATCTTCACCTCTCATCCTATCCAAGTTTATCGGATTGACAAGAGAGAGATGCCAAGAAATATGGGTTTCTATCATTCTATGTGATGGGATTTTTGTGATAATTGGATTGGAATGTGAACCAATACATATGGTATTATTGTTGTTTTGGACAGAAAAGGATTTGAAAGAGCTTTCTTTGTTTGATTTGGGATATGGGTTGCTTTCGTACGTGTTTGAGTAGATCTGTAACTAGGGTGATTATTGTGGTTGTTCAAGACCTAGGTTTATGATTCTTACCTGGAGAATAAAGTTTTTAGATTTTTTCTTTTTTTTTGGGATAATGCGCTTCAAGTTTCAAGCAAACTTGCAATTGAAGGCTCTTCTATTTCACCGAAGAACTAAAAAGAAAGGGTGGAAGGGGATAACGGATACTTCAAGACATTTTTTGGGTTCTGTCAGTAATAGATGAGTTGGAGCTGACTTGGATTTTTAAATTGAGGTGTTGAGTTTTAATTGGGCCAAGTGTGCAAGCTATGAATCCAAGACATTTTTGAGTTTTGTCATCAATGTTGCAAGTTATATCTTTTTCAAAATTTTAGTTAAATAAAATTGACTTTTTTTTTTCCTAATAAGGATCTAATATGTTAAGGAGACTAAAGTTTAAGGACAAAATTTAGCCACAAACTAAGTTGTAACACAAGGTTACAACTCTCACTAAAAAAATTAACATTGCTACATATTTTGAAAATCTAACCGTTGAATTACATGTTCTCTCTATATTCTTAAAACACATGTTAAATTTCATGACAATCGAATGTTATTTATTATTCAATTCATAAACTTATTTTTCAGAGCACTAGCATTGGGGGGTGTAAACACCCCTCCAGTTGCTATTTTATTATCCAAGACAGCAAAAACTCACTCCATCCGGGTTTGTATACCTAAAAAAATATGCAACCTATGAAAAAAAATATATATATATATATTTAATCTTGTGGTTGTATGTGAAGAAAAAATGATGGTGAGAGGAAAGAGAGATAAGAATACTTTTTATTATTTTATTAGGTAGTTTATATTATTTTATTGAGTTATATGTAAAAATAAAAACTAGGATATAGGATGAATTGTAAAATTGAGCTGGTAAAATAGATGAAGTAGTATTTGAGGGTGCAAAATAGGTTTTTTTTTGCATCCTTAAACACTAGTGCTCTTTATGTTTAATTTTAGACTACAAAAACTCGAAATTTAAATATTTGATTGATGACATAGCTATTGATCTTTAATTTTCTTGAAATTTTGTAAGTATGGAAAATATAAGAAGAAAATGTAACTAAATGCTGGATTTTTCAAAATTCATATCCAATAAAAAAAATATTGAATGGAGTTGTAAGCTTAGCTTACAACCAAGTTTGTTGCCAAATTTTGTTCAAAGTTTAATTATGTTGGGCCTAAAAAATATTTAGAATGGTCACAAAGTTTTTTTAAGGATAAAAAAATCATAAATTTTTAAAACTTATACATAATAATTATTATTTTTTCCAAATCAAGGTGGTCCTGTGACCACCCTGAACTCTATGTAGAATCTCCAGTGTTCTTTTCTTACTTGTTAATTTAAAAAAAAAAAAAAAAAATCACTCTTTCAAGTATGGATGACTTTTGCGAACAATCACATATTAAAAAAAAAAAAAAAAAAAAAAAAAAAAAAAAAAAAAAAAAACTATTATGAAACATTGTGACCCGAAACCAAAATAGCTAGCATTTCTTAAAGTCTTAAACTAGAAGGATTTTGCACTTCTTTTATAGAGAAATGTCACTACTAACCATTTAAGCTAGGCTCACTGGCTCAGAATTTGGGTGTTCTTCCACAACACCCCTTATTTCATAATTATCTCTCCTTGGAAATAAATTAATTATGTTATTCTTGAAATTGATTTTTGTGAGAAAACTATTTCACGTTTTCATATTCCTTCCTAAGATATTGTAGAACATAATGAAAGTTATATTTCTTATAAAATATATGAGGAAGAATGCTTGATTTAGTTCCATTTATAATGAAATTTTAGTTTTCCCTTAATTTTGCATTTAATGTAACTAATTAAAACAATGGGACGCAAAGAATAGATTGGCAATCTTTTCGATGCCCTATGTGAATTACATATTTTATTTTTTGGTTATCACCAACATGATTTGCATAATTTTGCAAAAAATAAGTTCCTATGCAATTATGGAAAGGAAAAATTGTGAATGTACTTGTTTTGAAAATCTACATTGTTGGAGCATTTTAATATTAAATAATTAAAATGAATAAATGTTATAACATAAATGTAAAGATGTGGGAGTGAATATGGAAGATGAGGAGTTAGTGAAAATTTTTAATGCCACATTGAAAATGAGAGAGACTATTTTATTCTTTTTAATTGTGGTGATTAATGGGCTAACATGAATTGTCTTAGATATTGGGCTAGATATGTGCACAAGGAGGAGGTGAAGAGTGGAGCCAATCAAGGGCTTGAATCTCCTTAAAGAGAGCGAGTGCCGCGCCTCAGTCCAAACAGTTCTCATTAAATTAGTAATATTCAAAGAAGTATTATTCACTTTCTAGTTGGGCTAGATATGTGCGCAAGGGGGAGGTGAAGAGTGGAGCCAACCAAGGGCTTGAATCTCCTTAAAGAGAGCGAGTGCCGCACCTCAGTCCAAACAGTTCTCGTTAAATTAGTAATATTCAAAGAAGTATTATTCACTTTCTAGTTGTGTTATTTCCATTATTATTGTGTTTGCACCATCATACACTTATAAGCTTCTTAATAATTTACTCATAAACAATTATATGTTGTGCCTAGCTTTTGGAAAATAATTGTTACCTGAGATTATGTAGAGATTATGATGGACAAGGAGAATATACACTAGCATTCCTAATTTTGAACTTGATAAGAAGTTGATGAATGATATGAGTGCCCTAAAGTATAGATACGTACAGTAGGCGATCTTATTCAATCGAGCTTGAATATGTGTCCTTAAACATAATACATTTGTATATAATATTGCTTTCCTTGTGTGCATTAAACATCATTTTTAGATAACTAGTCATTTACTTGTCTTACTAAAAGTAAATTCTTCTATGTTTTTCTTTATTAACTTTAACCACTAACTTGTGTTTCACATATTTATTGTGTTATGGTTTAGATTCAATTGGAGCAGTATCAACATTCTATTAAAATTTTTTTGTGCCTCGTGTTTTAGATTGTGTTGTCTAAAGTTTTGTAATAATATTGTAGGGACACGATTCTTTAGCGGCCCAACAATGATGTTGGGCTCGCACGTAGAAAATCCCTCACAATACGATTTGTAGAGAGTGGGCTTGAAAGGCTAGCGTTTGGTCATAAGGCGTTGGTTCAGACCGGGCGTTAGGGAAACCCAGATAAGAAAAGGCTTCAGGCTGGATATCCAAATCCCACAGCTTTGTAACTTGAGGGATTGGGCTCCTCGGATCCTGTCCGAGGGGCACTAATGTTTTTCTCCGATTACCCGACGGTGGGTTTTTCATGGTGGTGCGCATATATTGTCCGGGCATTCTCATCCCTGAAGTTTTTTCCAGGAAGTGAGATGGGGATCTTCACTTCGTTACCTTATGTTTCCTTTTATATTATCCTGTGTTTGCTGTCCTTCGTCCACGTGTAGGGTTAACTTTTCCAGGACTGACATTTGTCCCGTCAGTCTAATCCCAGAATTGGTGGGGATGGTAGATAAAGCCTAAGAATCCGGTTCTGTTAGGTGTATAGTCTTATCTGGGAAGGGTAATAAGGGTAACTTTCCCAAGATATTTTAGATCTTCTTACGGATTTGTTCTTATAGCTCTCTTTTACCCCTTTTGTCAAGGGAGCTTTAGGCTTGCCGAGGACTAAACCGTCCTCGGCTGCATATCTGGGCCATCCTCGGCCTTATACTTTTAAGCTTGGGCCATAACTTTTTTTTCAGCTTGGGCCTGCGGGCTCCCCATGAGCAAGTGGGCCTGGCCCATAAACTATTGGGCCCCACAAATATCTTTCTTAATTTTATACTATTGTATATGAGTCTAAAATCTATGTTAATTAAAGCATTTCAAACGTAAATACAATGCCATGTGGGAGTTGAATTTTAAATCGAATTATATTAATTTATCTCATGCCTGGTTATTGCTGTTGTTCTATGGGGTGTCACTATCAACATCAAGAAAGATATCATTCATTTTCGCAAATCATAATTGTATAATTGAGTGTAATACCTTTGTCGACTTCCTATTTTACCCCCCTAATTGTAAAATTAAAGGCAACACAGATACATTGAACATTGTTATTTTAACCCTGGCGGTGCCGAAGTTTCTTGAACTCATGTTAACTAAACAAATTGTGAGTTCCAGTTAGCTTAACTAGTAAAATCTCTTATAATTGAATAAGAGATTTGGGATTCAATCCCCGCCTACACTAAAAACTGATTGATATCCTAATTTGATGATAAAGATCTATTATCAAAAGCGGATACCATAGGTTGAAACCTTCTAAAAAAAAAAAGTTAACTAAACAAATTCCAATTGCACTTAAGGCAATTGGTATAAATGGCTGAGCCATTGAATATAAAAAATGAGTAAAAGTAAAAATGAAAAAGTAAAAAAAAAAAAATATATATATATATATATATATTGTGAGAGGGTGAGTGTACGTTTTTAGATCCCTTAAAACACAACCAGATTAACCTAGTTAATTAGCCAAGTGATTACTTAATCAAATTATTTAAACCTAGGTTAACACAAATATATCATATCATTGTAAAGTGCAGAAAATAAATAACACAACGATATGATAACTCAGGAAAACCAAACCGGTAAAAAACCTAGGGAAGATTTAACCTAGCTATCCTTAAGGTAAAACAGATCAACTATGAAAGAATTGAAGTTTATACAATAACGATTTAGACCACTAACATCCTATTGCTACTTCAAGTAGGAAACTTACTACCACGACCATGTGACAGCTCCGAGTCCACGGACTACTTCTTTCTTGGATTCACAACAAGCACAAGCACTCCTGCTTGTATATCTTTAAGCTCTTTATGCAGCAACCGAAATGATCATCAAACTCTTGACACCAATCTTGATTCTTGATAACCCTAAATACATGTGAAGGCAAACACCTCTAGATCTCATAAGAGATTCACATACACAGCATAAATAACAACATAAAATGTGGTTAGGATTTTTCCTTTTATACTTAAGGTAAAACATAAAACCCTACACGTCAAACGAGCTTGGGCTGAGTTGGAAAATTCTGCAGAAAAACAATCAGCACAAGTTTCGATCGATCAAGTCTAATTTTTGATCGATCGAGCCTTGCAGAAATTGAATAGTAATTTTCTGCAATTACTCAACTCCAACTTTACACATAAACATACTTTGAGCAAGTCTAAAACAAGACTAAATGTTTTGATCATAGTTTGCCAACATTATAAAATAAAATTCTAATACATTTAAACCTAAAGTCTTAGAACCTAACAGTGATGATGAATTGCATGGTGCAATTGCTATAAGAAATTGTACCAGATCTCAATCCGTAAAATATCAAATGTAAAAGAGGCTTCACAAAATTGTAAAGTTTTTTATGTAGTTTTAAGAGGGGGTAATTATAGAAGGGAAATGTTAATCAATGCTCTAAGGGCATTGGTTTAGAAACTAATTTTAGAAACATTTTATTGGGAGAATGATAAAAATAATAAATGTTGTTAACAACTTTTTATATTTCCAATGAAAGTAGTGTCAAAATTTTCCTATTATGATTTATTAACAATTTCCCTTAAAGCATCCATCAACATGACCCATTATAGAATACTTCTAGAGTTCCATAAATGCATAATCTCCCCCTCTCACATAATCATTAGTCCCACTAATTAAATATATGGTGGGACCCACAATTCATGTGAAAGAATGGGAGTACGCATTTATGATACTCTCGGAATATTCAATAATTTTCTTTTAAAAGTTGTCTACCTTTTAAGTTAATTAGTAAGTTGCCCATACAATGCACGAATAATGTTGTAATGTTCTATGTAAAAAAAAAATTTGAAGAATGTTGTACATATATTATAACATATTTGTTATAAAACTTTGTTAATAATGTGTTCATCATAAAAAGTAACAATTATAAATTGCTTACACATATCTATTATAATTATTTTGTTCAAGTAATAAGCAATATATATATATATATATATATATATATATAAAATAAATAAATAAATAATAAAAAAACAACAACAACAACTTTGGAGTAATATTTTTTAATAAAAGATTATAAAAGCATATTAATTCATTTCATATTATTGATTTTTATTATGTGATGTAATAAAGAGCTTCATTACTTTTTTTTTTTTTTTTTTTTTTGCTTCTTCAATGCTTTTTTTATTGCTAAATGACAACGCTTGTAAAACTTATTGAGAGGTATGTTATCATCATTTGTTTCTTCATCTTCAATGTTTGAAGTTTAATTCATCCCTATTCGTTCAATTTTTGAGCTTTCATAACTTTTTCTTTTTGTTGCATCATTTGTGTTAATCACTAATAAATTGGCACTAGAAGATTCTTGACTGGATCTTACAAAGTTTGGACTTGCGGATTTATTGTCACTAAGATTTTTCTTAAGTATTTGCATTCATATTAAATTTCAGTGATATGACAGTTTTTTGTAAATGTTTATGTATATATATATATATATATATATATGGAATAGTGTAGCAAAAGAATTAATATAGCATATTGGATTGTGTATTTTTTTTTCTTCCATACCTTTTTGTCATTTGAAGGTTTAAAAAAAATCTTAGCAACTGTGTAAATTTTCAAAACCATTCTATTCTTTTCTTTTTTTGAAATAGGAAAATCCTTTGTTTTTTTCTATTTTTTTTTTTTTTTCAAATCATGTGAGATTTCTCTCCAATATCATTAGTTTTACAATAATTTAATAATTTAAATAAGTTGTACCTCAATTTCTTTTTAGCAAGATCTCTTGTAGATTTATTTAGGATTTTCTCGGCATCTCGATCAAATATCATAAAAGTTGTTTTATCAGTTGCATCAAAAACTTCAATTTGAATCATGTATCTGAAGTATTTTGCAATCTATACAATTATAGTGAGTGCCAAAATGATCCTGATTGTGGTTGGACATGCCTTCCACAAAGCACGCACGAAATGTAATACCAACCCATCATTGTATCAATGTTGATTATTGTTCCAATACCCTAGCAATTCGCATCCTAAAATTGATAAAAAAATGAAGACATGATTTCATGAGAATGAAATTTTCTAAAAGTATCATCTATACATGTGTGTGTGTGTGTGGGGGGGGGGGGGGGGGGGAGGAAGTGAATTTGTAAGTGGGTAAGAGTTTTGGCTTTGATTTACGAAGGGTTCAACTTGGGTCATAAGATGTAAGGTAATAACTGGGTTTATAAAGTTTGATCTATTTTTAGAAGGTAATCTATTTTGTAGAGAATAACTTTTGGTCTAATTGTCAAGAGTAGCCCATATTTTATATAATAGTAAAAAGAAGTTACTATGATCTACTGGATTACAATAAAAAATAATAATAATAAAAGAGTTAAAAATGGCTAAATGCAAAATTAGAGGCACCATATGGCAAGACCTCATGTACTCTCCTGCATGAGATCTCTACTTATATATATATATATATATATATATATATGAGATGGGTTTAAGTTACACCTGATGTAACTGTTATAAACTTACACCTTTTTTACACCATAAATTTCTAAGAGATCTAACGGTTAAAAAAACAACATTAAATGCTATTTTTTTACCTTATTACCTAATTAATACTAGCATTCTCTCTCTCTCTCCTTATTTATTGCTTTCCACCAAATAATATTTTCTTCAACACAATCTAACAAAAAAAATTGAAAAATAATCTCATTTTCATTGATTTCACAAGACTACCCAAAACAAGAGTCAACAAATGACTTTCAACTTGCTCCTTAAAATAAATAAATAAAAATAAAAATAAAAACTTCAAATATGAGCCTATCATACACTACACAATCAAACCTCCCATTTCATCGAAAAGCAATTGAAAGGTGGGCCTATATATAGTCTCTTACAAGAAATAATATAATGATTGGGAAAAGTAAATACGTATATGTTTAGAACCCAAGTGACTGTTATGTTTCCAAGGGTAGGTGTTTGTGTTTGTATCATCGGTAAAAAATACAAAATACAATAAGATTCATACGATCTCTTACAAAAATAATAATTTGAAAATTAATTAAGCAGTCTCTGTAAAATAAAAGAAAAAAAAAAGGGTCGGTATTTGTTAGCTTTGGACAGATTTCAATTAAACAAAGTTCCTAGAGGACAAGCAAAAAAGATTAATAAAATATAATTCACTCCAACTAGAATATTGACCCGCTATATATTTCCGTAGCAGTTAAGTTTAAGCTTGGTCACTTACTAGAAAACCTTTTAAGCATTCCCATCTGATTTGATTGTTTAGTGTGTGATAGGCTCAAATTTTGAAGTTTTTTTTTTTTTTTTTTTTGGTTAAAAGGAAAATAGCATTCAACTAAGCCAAAATGGCCAAACTGTTGGCAGTAAGCCTACAAAGGTTTTCCCCCATGGCATCTGAATATACAAAATTAGCAACAACATCAGATGGGGAGCTATCCATAACAACAAAATATTCCTGCATACTACATCCTAACTTAGCCAGTGCGTCTGCAACTCTATTAGCTTCACGGAACACGTGTTGCACCTTGAAATGTTGAAACCTGCCCAACAGAGACCTGCAATCAGCCAGCAGAGAGGAGTAGAAAGCATTAGAGGTGGTATTGGACTGAACTAACTCCACCACAACCTTAGCATCTAGTTCAATCACCAGGTTCTGCACTCCAATCTAAGCTGCCAGCAACAACCCATCTCTTAGAGCCCAAAACTCAGCAATAATGCTAGTAGTGAACCCAATAGCTCTAGCAAACCCTTTCACCCATCTCCCCTCACTATCTCTAATAATTCCTCCTCCTCCTGCCCTACCCGGATTACCAAGAGAGGCTCCATCAGTATTTAATTTACACCAATCTAAAGGAGGTTTTTTCCAGCTAACAGTACACACCACCTTGTTCCTGTGACAATTGAGCTTCCCCACACAGTAGTAGAACTCCAAAGCTTGGTTTTTACTAGATCTGTGTAAGTTAGCATTAAGGGTAGTGTTATTGAAAACCATTCCATTCCTTTGTTTCCATAAATTCCAAATGGCAAAGGTAAAAATATAGCTCCACAGCACCAAAGAGGAATGAGGCACTCTACTTTGACAATTAGTTTCCAGCCAACAATTCAAATCTAAATCAAAAAAGGAGCTAACCATAGCTGGGGGAATCTTAAGATTAAACCAAAAAATTTTTGCCACCACACAATCTCTTAACAGATGGCTTATGGTTTCAGGAAAATTATTGCACAAAGGGCAGCAACTGTTAGTAATTATACCTCTCCTAGTTAATTCAGTCCTCACAGGTAAACTGTTATGCATACACAGCCAAAGAAAGCTGACAATTCTTGGCAAAGTGTCTATTTTCCAAACCCATTGACCTTGGAAAGGCACGGCATTTTGAGGAGCACCATTTAGCAAAGTATAGGCAGACTTAGTGGTGAACTCTCCATCCTTAGAAAACTTCCACATAATGACATCTTCCCCACTGTCAACCAGCCGCTTTGGGATAGCCTTAATCCTATCCTTGATACAACCAGCCGCCTTGGGATAGCCTTAATCCTATCCTTGTGACTCTCATTCCGAAGTGTAAAAGCCCTGAATCCCTAAACAATTATAGGCCGATTAGTTTGTGCAATTCGGTTTATGGCTAGTTTTGTGAAATCAATGATTATGGGATTATTTTTCAATATTTTGGGGGGAAATGCTAACGAGTGCCCTTAAAGTATTGGTTAATAATCTATTTTAAGAAAGTTTTGACATCACTTTTATAGGAAATAAAAAAAAAATAAAAAAATAAAAATCTATCAAAATATTAATTTTTTTCTCTTTTCTCATAAAAACTTTCTTTAATTGGATTGTTAACCAATGCTCTAAGGGCACTTATTAGCATGACCTTTTTTTTGTTAGATTGTGTTGAAGAAAATATTATATGGTGGAAAGCAATAAATAAGGAGAGAGAGAAAAAGAGAGAGAATGTTAGTATTAATTAGGTAATAAGGTGGAAAATAATAGCATTTAATGATTTTTTTTTAACCGTTAGATTTCTTAGAAATTTACGATATAAAAAAGGTGTAAGTTTATAAGAGTTACACCAGATGTAACTTGAAGTCATCTCTCTCTCTCTCTTTATATATATATATATATATATATATATTGATTACAAGCAATTATCATCAACTTTGTGCATCAATCAAGCAGCCGAGTTGGTTCATTTTGGTATATTTAAACTTTCTTTTTTCACACACATACTTCAAGGCTTTCCTAGAACTTGTGCAAATGAGGTGTTGTTGGATTGGATGGCTTGCAATATCAATTTTTCTCTTGCACCTTGGCAAATGACACCTTAGTTCAGCCTTGCCAAGCCCATTTTCTCCCGTTGCCTCATTCCAAGTATGGTTACAAAAATTTAATGACAAGAAAGTAATGAGATTTTAATTACCTTATCATGCACAACAACGCAATCACACAAGCGAAGAGTACCTAAAACTAACATGTAAATAACTAAATGCATTTTTAAGAGCTAGTGACATAGATTTCTCTATTTTATCAAGAGAATCAGAGTTTGAATCTAACCTATTGTTATAAATATCAAATTATCATTTTTTTTAAATAAATATTTTATAAAAAAATCATCTGAAGAAGGTCAATCCATGAGGGTTCCAGCTAGCCATGGGGATTCTAGTCAATCAACAATCCAATATTCCTCATAAACATAGGATGAAAGATCTGAAACTTTTTAAGAAGAACAATGTGTTGGTCTGGTACATTAAATCACAATATATTGTGATATGTTTTAACTAATTAATCTAAAACTGAACCATTTCCACAACAAGACAACCACAATAAGAAACGATGTTGATGAACTCTGGGATATCAGTGGACTGAAAATGCCGGGCCTTGCTAAACTTGCGATTGAATCCTGAGAAAACAAGTAAAAACTCAGAGGAGACCGGTGGTAGCCGGCCAAGAACCCTCCGATGGTGAAGTTAGTCTCTGACTGAAGAAATGTAAACTTAGTTTCTCAAGAACAGAATGCCTTACTCTTTCATTGACGTGTGCTTATATAGTATACGGGAAGCGGTTACTTGTTTAGTAACCGCTCCTACAGTTGGGGAATCCAACAAGCTCGGAAATTAACTTCCGTAACTGATGTAGAAGTTCGTATTTCACAACGGTTGGGCTTGGCTGGCGACGGTTCGTTCTTCCACCCGGCGGAGACGTAGTAATCCTCCCTCTTGTCTTTTACAGACGAGGAATGGTAGCGAGCTCGTCCGTCCATGTCAGACGGACAAGTGCTAAGAAGCCCGTCCGTCCTTAAGGACGGACGGAGGTCAGTAAGCTCGTCTGTCCCGTCTACCTTGAGGACGGACGGATGAGTAACCAATGACTTACCTCGTCAATCCTTTGGACGACGCGCATGGACAGAAGATAACTTAGCAAATTTTCGTTACACATCAGATGTTATGCCAAAAAATAAAATTATCTATTTGCATACAGTATCAAGGGTAAAGCCAACTATAAGAGTTGCTATAGTATCAATCTATTTGTTTACTACCATTAGTACCATAGCTACCCAAATCAGCTATAGCTTTAGCTGCACGTAATTGAATCTTAGTTTATAGTGTGAGGGTAAGGACTATTTGCTCATACGGTATAACTATTAGGACTAAGTTTAGTCTAAGCCTACAACCTTACTTAATATCTTTTTATTGGAGGTGAATTTTAACAAATCTACTGTTAGGTTCTAAAGATTTAGATTTAAATATCTAGAATCATATTTGTATTGTGTTGGCAAACCAAGAACAAAACATGTCTAGTCTAGGTTTTTAGACAATGCTTAAAAGTGGTTGCTTCAAGGTTCAAGTCCAACTAATTGCAAAAAATGAAGTATGGTTCTACCTTGCTTGACCAATCGAGAATTAAGCTCGACCAATCGAGAATTAAGCTCAACCGATCGAAAATCACAAGTCTAGTTTTTTCTGCAGAATTTTAAACAAGCCTAAGCCCACGAAAACGTTTAGGGTTTCATCTAAACTTCTCCACATATAAAAGGGAAACCCTAACCACGTTTTGAAGCTACTAAAAAGACTTGCGGATTACTCTTTATGAGATCTGAGAGGTTTTGTACCTTCTAACTACACAAGAATCTACCGGAGTAAGAACTACAATCAAGCGTTTGGTAGGACATAGTTGCTGCATCAAGATCATTACTAATAGTGATCTGAAACCTTTGAGTGAGATCTCAGAGTCATAAGCAAGACGGCTTGTGTTGGTGTAAATCCAAGAAGAGAAGGAGTCTGTGGATTCGAAGCTTGCATATAATTGTGTCAATAAGTTACTACTGGAGATAGCAATAGATTTAGGGTTAAATTTGATTGTAAAATTTCTATTCTCTAGTGAATTTAGTTTACCTTGAGGATAGTTAGGTCAAATCTTCCCCAGATTTTTATTTTGAACAATTCGTTTCATTGGTTTTCCTAAGTCATCATATCGTGGTATTGTTTATTTTCCGTTGTTTTGCATGATATGATATATTGTTGTTTAACCTAGATCTGAATAATAAATCTAAGTAATCACTTGGTTAATATATTAGGTTAAACAATCTGGTTTAAGGGGTCTAAACAAACAAACATCCACCATTAGATTATATTTTCTTCTTATATCCCCCATGCTTGTAAAATTTCTAGAAAATTAAAGATCAATAGCTATGTCATCAATAAATTGTTTAAATTACAAATTTTTTATAGTTTAAAATTATGCATAAAATATAAGCTTATAGATTATATAGTAAATAATATCCGATTGGTACAAAATTTGACATATATATTAAGAGTATAAAAAACATACAATCCAACGATTAATTTTTAAAATATGTAATAATATTAATTTTTTCAAAGGAAGTTGTAGCCCTAGACTACCACCCATAATTTTGTAACTAAACTTTGTCCAAACCATTAAATACACGTGATTATTTGATTACTATGACTATTAAATAGCATACATAGTGGTACCACAAACATAATAAACTTGTATATAATACTGCTTTCCTTTTGTACATTAAACTTCAATTTTAGATAACTAATCAATAATTAATTGTCTTTATTTTTAGATAACTAATCATTAATTACTTGTCTTTATTAGAAGTATATTCTTCTATGTTTTTCTTATTGGACTTTAACTATTTAGTTGTGTTTCAAATTTTTATTGTGTTATGGTTTCAGATTCAATCGAAGAAATATCAACATTCTATTTGGAAATTTTATTATGCCTCTTATTTTAAATTGTATTGTCTCGAGTTTTGTAATAATATTACTTTGGGATACTTTATTTCTTGACTTTATGCTACTGTTTATGAGCCTTAAATCTATGCCAATTGGAGCATTTCAAACCCATATATGATGTCAATGGGGGAGTTGAATTATAAATCGAATTATGTTAATTTATCTAATGTCTTATTATTCTGGTAGTTCTATGGAATATCACATCAAATACTATCAAGAAAGATATCATTATTCTAGGGAATGTTACATCAAATACTATCAAGAAATATATCATTCTTTTGTCTCGAATCAACATTGTATAATTGAGTGCAATACCCTTGTCAAAAATATTTATTTTGATCTAGGTTATTTAAGTAATTAACCAAAACTTGAATTGTTCATGTCAATACAGAGCCCAATTTGATGAACATCGAATACAGAGATTTTCTCTCTACATGTATGTGTGCTCACTCTTGTGTGTGTAAGGTAGTGACCGTGTGTAGGGAGTGAATGAAGTCGCGCCAATCCTTGGAATTTCTAATGCGTGATTGGTCATATATTAAATTAATTTAGCTTAAGGTCAAGTTTAACTCTAACCTAAATAGGTTAGATCGTATTTTAAACTCGAAACATACTATTGATACCATATTTTGATTATCCACTCTAATGCTATGAATTTCACATAAACATTATCACTTGACCCAATTTGGAGGCACACGTCCCACGATACCTTTCATGCATAAAGATTGATACAAGTGTGTTACAATGTGCTAAAAATTAAGGACGGTGTGGTCCTTATAACGCATGAAGATTAACACAACCACACCTGGTTTTAAGCTAGTCATCTTTTTTAGATCCTATCATCCAATTAAAGACGATGTGGTCCAATGTCCGATGATGGTTGTGCAAATCTTCCTTGCCTATTGTTATAACTATCGAATTACTATTTAAAAATTAATAATAATCTTCCTTGCCCATTGTTATAACAATTGAATTGTCAATTAAAAAAAAAAAAAAAAAATTTGAAGAAACCAATCCACAACTGTTCCTTCTAGCCATGGGGATTCTAGTCAATCAATAATCTAATATTTTATTTTCTCTAAAACATAGGATGAAGAATTTGAAACTTTTTAAGAAGAACAATGTGTTGGTCTGGAACATTAAATCACAAGATATTGTGATTTGTATTAACTAATCCAAAAAGATTCAATCAAAAACCGAACCGTTTCCACAACAAGACAACCGATAAGAAAGGTTGTTACTTATGCCAAAAAATATAAAACTATCTATTTGTATACAATATCAAGGGTAAAGCCAACTATAAGAGTTGCTATAGTATCAATCTATTTGTTTACTACCATCAGTACCATGGCTACCAAAATCAGCTACAGCTTTAGCTGCACGATTCAATGAGTCTGAAACCCAAAGTGCTCCTTTGGCAAAGTAAGTGCTGTTGACTACAGCATGACCAGCTGCAGCAGCTGCTTTTCCTGTAACCATTGCCGCAACTACAGCTGCTGTCCCAGTGACTGTTGCAGCTGACTTGGTGATTTCTGAAACATGGAATTTTTCATCCACAGTCTTAACAGTTTCCATGCCAACATGAATTTTATCAGTGAGTCCAATTCTATCGCTAAGCTCAGCAATCTTGGCTGCTGCAGTAGCTGAGACTCCATGGTACTCATCAAAAGCTTTGGCCTTGATTAATGCGTCTTTGCCCAGAACATATCCCTTGGCTAGCATTGTTTTGACAACTTCCTGAGCTACTGTTACAGCATCTCCGGAGGTGGAGACACATTGTCCCGTGTGAATAACCTGCTAAAGTGTTAGCTCAAACAGAACAATAAAGTTGAAAATGCAAATTCAAACAATAAATTGTATGTATTTAAAGAATTTTTATTTCATAATCTGGCATTATGGATAATAGAAGAATTTGCCCCCCCACCCCCACCCCAAAAAAAAAAACATCTACCAGATTTTAGGAAATTAAGTCCACCAAATATGATACTAAAGAAAATAGAAATCCTCTGTTCTACTTCTAGAATTCCACTTCAGGCTTTACTAACTGCAGTATGCTACATGTCTAAATTTTTTTGCATTTTAAACTCTGGGTATGTTATAAGGAAAAAAATTAAAATAAAAAATAAGGTAGAGCAAGCTGTGATTAGTGGGATTTAAAGTATAACTAAAAGTGAAACAAAAGATTTTTATTCATACCAAGTGTAAATTAAGCAATCCATTTCTGATAGGCAAATACAACTCATGCACTCATGTAAACTAAAACCATGACCTCATCCTCCACTGTGCATTGTGGAAGAAGGAGATTCCATTTGGTCTAAAGACCATTGACCAGGATCACTTAACTGAGTTGAAGTAACAGAAGAAATGAATATTTAGAACAATTATATATAGTTATCACTTCAAGGTTGAATCTAGAATACCAAAGCCACAGTTCTAATGTGACTGGCAATGCTATTAATCAAGAAACTCAGCCAATGGTAGAAGGACATTAAAGAAATTCTTGTATACTTCCAATATGCATTTACTACATCCCATTTCACTTATTATGCGCAAGAGGGAGATGGAATTCATTCTTCAAGTTTCAAGACATGACAACTGCACATTATAAGCAAATATAGCAGATACTTGAACCAAGTCCCCAAAATTAATTGCATAGTTTCAGAATAGTTCCATAACAAAAGCATAGCTTCTTTTTTGAAGAAACATTCCCTTTCTAACTGCTCAATAGTTAGTAATTCCCAAAATATGCAAAACAACTCAAAAGATCTGTAATATGCCGTTAAAAAACACTAATTTCTATCTTATATGTGAAGAGAAGCTAGATCATAATTCCTGGAACTACTATGAATTTCTTATAGTGACAATTAAAATTTCCATCTTATAATTCCTATGATGAATTTCCCAGTTTAAATGTTCCAATGCATAAAGTTTTTTATGTAAAATATAGTTTCTATAATGAAAAAGCCAACCATCTACTACTACCAGTAGAAGAAAGGATCCATACAATTGAGCTTGTATTATCTTCTGGCTTCCAAGATAGACTGTTCCAAGGATCAGATTCATATGTCCCCCAGTGTTGTATGCATATACATTGATCCACAATGGTAGCTCCCTGAAAAACATAATTGTACAAAATGAACAAACACTGCCATGTGGAAATCAGATAGATGTGACCTTGGGATGCAATATAGTTGATGTTCACTCATTGCAAGTGGGGCTTTCAGTTTAGGGCAATTCAACACCTGAGAAAAGTCCATTTTGTCTGTAAAGATGAAAAGCACTATCCAATTTATTGAAGGCAACTTGGACTGAATGGTTAATTATCAATTTGAATGAGAAGCAACAATTTGAACATTCTATTTTGAGCTGATTCTCAGGAAAACTTGAACAGTGCTGGTTCATATGTCGAAATAGAGATACCTATATCTTAATTTTCAATTTTTAGATGAGCTATAAGAAAATGCAAAAACATATTATTCCTAGAATCTTAGGATACTCTTGGAAATCATACAAAACAAAATTCTTAATTCTTCTCAAGGGTATGAACATATTGATGTTCTTAGAATGTCTATGGTTTCCAATCTTGTCAAATTACACAACTGATAGTCTGAGACTAATGGAGAAAACAATTCCATCTTCCCTTAGCACAACATTCAACAGCCAATAATATAAAACTGAAATACTCATAGTAGTATGATTAGAAAACATCAGTACTTGTCACAAATCCACCAAAAAAATAAAGATAGCAGGTTGAGGGAACAAACAAAACTGGAGTACACACATAGCCAGCTAGTTTCATTAATAGGTGAACAGTTTATTTCCAAATATATATCAAGTCCTCATTTTCTTCCCAGAGAATTTTCAGAGCAACTTACACTAAGCAGAACAGCAGTTTCCAAAGCATAAGCATCTTTAAATGTCACATATGCAGTACAAGCACCTTCACCAGCTCTGTTTTTCAACAAAGAAAGCAATCTCCAAATCAGACACGTGATAATTCCTACTAAGGTTGCAAATATGCATTCAATTAGTTGTATAAAACTTATGCCTTGAAAATATGATGGAGCCTTCATTATCAAGAGCTAGTATACAACACAATAAGTGGGATGTAATAAGAGCACCTGAATATTAACTTATGAGGATGCCAATTACCTTCTCTTGGTTTTAAAGAATAATATGTAAGTCCATGTTCTCATTTGTGTATATACAAGAAAGTCTAAGCTTGTATTACAATTAAAACACATAGCAAGGCTGCAGAATGAGAGTCTACAACATGAAGTACTATTAATTGATCAATAAACCAAGTCCAAAGTATATATAAAATTTTACCATATTAAGTTCATAGAAATTTAGGGAAGTTGCCATTAAGGTTGCTATATACAACTATCACAAAGCTTTTAAAGAGTTTCTAGAAATCAGGTATCTTCCTATTCGTTATCAAGATTGATGGAGGAAAGAAGAAGATAATTTGGAAGCTTATTGTAACAATTTGAGTTCAGAATTCAGATACTTTACATTCAAGATCCTCCCTTTTTATCTCGTTTTCTTAGTTGGATTGAACCTCACAAGGAAGATACCATTAAGCATATTTTTCATCAAATGCAGAATTTGTGATCATTATGTGTACATATCCATTAATGTGAGCGGATGGGCAATTCTGGAAATTAGTACAGAAAATGAGAACAAGTCTAGTAAATAATTCACTTGATATCATCAGATCTTAACATTCACAGTACTCCATAAATCAAGGTGTCAGCTTCAAAGACCCTATTCTAAATTATGGAGATGTGAAGGCTAAGTAAAACTAATTATACTTGTAAACAGTAAATGGATGTCCAAGCATAATCTGAGTCAATTTCAAGTCACACAATGGCATGGTATTGTTGACCATTTCCATATAGCATGAACAAAAATCCAAATATAACCATGATCAAACCACTATTTTGGGATTCAATTGATAAGTGGATTTATTTTCAGCAACTAGAAGCAGGGTTGCACCTGATAAGCTCAACATGCTCAATTGCACCACAGTGAGCAAAAAAATCGTAAACATCTTTCTCTGTTGCTTTAGGAGATAAGCTTGTAACTTCAGCAGTGTAACCACCAGGGTACATTGTTTGGAATTTCAAAAATAAAAAATTGGATTTGAGTAAACCTGGAGGAAAAATAAAAAAGAAATGCAAAATAAAATTTCTGCAGCTTAGTTCAATAAAAGGTAAATGATCACAAAAGAATCATTTTGGTTACTTCAACACTTAAAAATGATGAAGAAATAGCATTCCATTACTTTTACTTATTGCATTATAAAGACCACATTTTTTGGAGGAACAAACATTAAGGATAAGAAAAATGTCAGAAAGGGATAGAAATCATTATCATCTTGGACATGCTTCCTTTTATGTGGTGCTCCTAAAAGGTCCATAACTTGGTGGTCCCCATTTTTTATCAATCCCTTGCAGGAGAACACACATTATGGTGGCCAATATAATTGGAAGCTTCTAACATCTACTTATATGTGTCTTCCACTGAAAACTTGAGGATTTATTCTGGTTTAACTCTAAAATTCAAGTTACTCACCCAGGAAAGAAGCTCTAAATTCAAGGTTAATACAATCTATAGTCTAATTAACCCTATAATGGCCCTACAATTAAACAGCCCTGTGTGACTGTAAGCAAGTCCTTGGTTATACAATGTGTTGAGTGACTTATGGCATTAGGTGAACTAATGTAACACTAAAATACAAATGTACTTTGCAATGGATTTTAAATTAGAATGACCCTGAAAAATGGAAGAGAAACATTGGGGCCATCACAAAATGTTGTAGCACATGAATTATTAAAGGCAAAAGTTTAACTTTCATTGCAAGCATCAAAGTAGTCAAAAACCGCACGCTGGAATCAGATTGAACTTTGGCTAAAGTGAAACTGCTGGCGTGACTTAAGTTGGAGAATTCAACTTCTCTAAAATGACCATAATGGCTCCTAAAAGGAAAATAGGTGGTGTATTTACCCTACTAATCTTTAGGTTAGGGAAATTATGGACAAGTTTATTCTTTGAATAATACTTTGTTAACAAGGGGTTAAGTTAGAGAGAATTCAACTTATTTAAAATGACCATACTGCCTCCTAAGAGGAAAAAAGGTGGTGCATTTACCATACTAATCTTTAGGTTAGGGTTATTAGGGACAATTTTATTCCTTAAACAATACTTTGTTAACAAAGGGTTAAGTTAGAGAGAATTCAACTTGTTTAAAATGACCATTCTGCCTCCTAATAGGGAAAAAGGTGGTCCAATTACCCTACTAATATTTAGGTTAGGGAAATTAGGGACAATTTTATCCTTTGAATAATACTTTGTTAACAAGGGGTTCCCAAAAGGTTGGCCTATATAACAAACAAAAAATAAAAGAAAGCTATTTAGCAAAAAATAAAGAAAGAAAAAAAGCTTTTAGGGTTTCAGCAATTCCACTTTTGGCAACAAAATGATCACACATGGCTTAAATTGGTCCCAAAAAAAGTTAGTTCAAATTAAATAACATCATTAAGCTACTGATATAACAAAATTTTGTTAAAAGGCAAAATTTATGTCTCCCCAAGACCTATCATCAAGGCAGAATATAAAATAAAAATTAGTTCTTGATTCTGGTTAAAGAAATATCACAACATATAAATTCTGTGCTCATCAAAGGCTTCTTGATCAACTAGAAAAAGCACTAACTGATTAAAAGTAATGGAATATGTGAGAGCTTAAAAGGTGGGAACTCGAAATTTAGAAGAAAGGTTGGAAACCCAAGAAATCTAAAACTATTGAAAAGTTTAGGAAAATGATGCTTTGAACATACCTGTTGTTGATCAGAGATGAGTAACTGTAACTGTTAACTGTAAAGAGACACAGAGAAGAAGAAGAAGAATTATCTGGCTACCAACCAAACATCTTTTTATGTTGCCACTGCCGTTAGGTGCAATTGTTATCAAATGTGCTAATCCCACTCACAACAGAGCGCGTGTCAAGCACGATATCTTATTTTTCCTTTTGTATTAAAATAAAGTTTTTTTTTTTTTTTTTTTTTTTTTTTTTTTTTTTTTTTTATATGAAGTTACCCTTGAATCCTAGATGTACATGATGCTTTAATTTAATGTAAAGATGTTCACGGTCACTTCTTGACATCTGTCAAATGAGACATGTAAGGTTTAATCTCTAATGGCCGAACACTTAAATTAAATTTATCTTTTAAGATACACGTTTTTGTTATAAACAGAGTTTGTATACAATTTAGTTTGGAGGAATTCTTCCTAATTGAGTTAGGTGGCATATTATACAACTGACATGTGTCATAATTTGAAATCACCTAACTCACTTAAACATAATTAATAAATTGGCATACTTAAGTGGGTTAGGTGATTTTGGATTAAGACGCATGAAAATTTTTATAAGGGGTCACCTAACTCAGTTTGGAGGAATTTGTTGGTGTGGGTGTGAGTTCCAAACACTTTTATTCTTATTTATTTTTTAACCGTTGGAAATTTATGAGTAAAATAGCCGTTGGATAATTATGAGAAAAATAGTCATTAGGCAATAATTGATAATATAGTCGTTGGGCTTTTAAGGGTTATTAGTAACCAATAACTATAGACTATTATCTTCATAAGTAGCCTATATAATACTCATTATAACACACTTTCTAAAGGGTCTTTTTTACTACTTTATATTTTAGAAATACACAAGTTTACTATCTTTCTCTCCCACATATTTTTTTCTACAAGAATATTTGTTCTAAGGAAAGGCAATAGAGGATTGTTCTTAAACCTTTTGTGAGTGGAAGTGCGTACATCACAAAGGTCAACGCTATAGTCTAATCCTGGGGGGTTGTTTGGCCAAGAGAACCAATCGCACCAAGTTTTACTTTGGGTGGCACGAATCAACCTTTAAGGACAACGCTTTCGCAGCGTGATTCTATAGCATTGTGAGATTGTTCTAAAACTGTGGGGCTTGGATATCCAGGCTGAAGCCTTTTCTTATCTGAGTTCCTTAAAATCCGGTTTGGACCAACGCCCTGTGACCAAACGCTAGCCTTTCAAGCCCACTCTCTACAAATTTTATTGTGAGGGATCCATCACGCGCGAGCTCAACGTCATTGTTGGGCCGTTTGAGAATCGTGTCCCTACAACTTATATCTTTTGTGGAGTTTATTTTACTATCTGGTTTATCTAAACAAATTGGTGGACTAATATTTTAGAAGAAAAAATAAATGACATCCATCCAAATGTGATTTTGATTCTCTAATCTAAATCATATGTGAATAATATTATGTAACGTATATTATATGTGTATTATATTTTGTGAAATTGTTTTATGTTTATTGAAATTTGAGGAACATGAGATTGAAGAAAAACGTATGTGTTTTGAGAAATGTTTTTTGAAATTAAAAAAAAAATGTTAGAAATAATTTTTATGAGAAATGAGATAAAATTTTATTTTTTGGAAAAATTCTGATAGAGAAAAAAATGGTGTAGACTTATGGTGAAGGCATTCCTATTGTTAAGTGAGAAAAATGGTGCCATATGATCTTGAATACTCCTTTTGTATGATGAAGATACAAAGATACTATAATTTAATTGAATATTATCTTCCTTGCCAAAGTATTCAAATAATCATTTATGGTTGTGTGAAAAAGAAATTATGAATGATTAAACATTTGTATTATACAATTTTGGTATCATGATGTCAAACATTACAAAAATATTAAGTATCTTATTCTTGTAAAATTTTGGACATTTCTAAGAGTGGTTTCTAGTAGCTAGAGGCTACCGGCTCTATATACAAAAGCTATTATTTTTATATATGTTGACACAAATATATTAAATGAGAAATTATGGAAAATAATTAAAATTTTCTTTATACATAAATAATAAAATGATCCAACTAGTATTTTGGGCTAGTGGATAAGATTTAGTGGGAATAAATATTCCTTTTATCCCCCTAGTACAAGAGTGATATTGAAAAATTATATATACATATTTTTATTGGTTATATGTGTTGTTTTGAGATGGTGGATAGGTTTTTCTGAATTTGAAATAAATTAAATAAATAAAAAACCTTGCAAATCTATAATAAGAGGAACCAAACTCTTTAGTTTGGTCGATAGCATTTTGGATGATTTAAAACACACAATGATTAGAGGTGGTAAAAGATTTTATGTAATCTTTGTTGATGACCATTCTATATTTATTTAACTTTGTGTATTAGGAACCAAAGACGAGGTATTGGAAATTTTATAAAATATAAAAAATGAAGTTGAGAATAACATAAGCCTAACTTGGTATACCTCGAATTGTGGGGGTAGTTGGCTAAGATGTTATCCAAATCTAAAATGAGAATACCTCAAAGTGTGGGGGTACTTGCCTAAGGTCACGCTACATGAACCTAAAAGGAGGAAACTTGATTCTTAAATATGTGATTGTGTATTTATTGGTCATGTTTGTAATAGTTCATGATATAGAATTATTTTCATCAATAGTGATGTATTTAGAATTTAATACTATTGTTAAATCTTAAAAAATACTTTCTTTAAGTATGAGTTTCCTTTGAAAAATAAGGAAAATATGTTTCATGAACCTATTGATACTTCTAATGATCTTGTTGTGATGTGCAAGAATTGAGAAGAAGTAAGCGAACTAGGGAGAAAAAGAGTTACGGTAACAATTTTCTTACCTATATTGTTGAAGATGAACATGTAAGTTATTATGATGCAATTAAATTTGTTGATGCACCATTATTGTTGGAAGCTTTTAACAAATTATTACATTATGTCTAATCACACTTGGAATGGGTTGAGCCTCCACCTAAGGTTAAGCCTGTTAGTTGCAAGTGGATGTTTAAAACAAAATTTGTATGGTTGCAAGTGGGTTTTTAAAAGAAACTTATAACTGAATGGGATCATAGATATAAGAAATGTTCGGTAGCTAAAGGCTATAAGCAAAAATATTATGTTGATTATTTTATACTTATTCTTCAATTATTAGAATTGCATCTATAAGAATGTTGTTTGTTATTGTATCTATTTACAAACCTATTATACATCATATGGATGTTAAAACTGTTTTTTTTAATAGGTGAATTAGAAAGGGAAAAAAATTATATAGAGCAACCCAAGGGTTGTGTTGTCCTTGGACAATAATATAAAGTTTGTAAATTGGTTAAATCCTTGTATGGATTAAAACAAGCACCTATACAATGACATGAAAATTTTGATATATGATGCTTACATATGGATTTGTGATTTATGATCATGAGGATAAATGCATATATAATAAGCTAAATAATAATGAAGGTGTCATTATTTGTTTATATGTTGATGACTTACTTATATTTGGAACTAGCCATAATGTTGTGTATGATACTAAATGTTTTTTTGCCTCTAAATTTGATATGAAAATTTTGGTTGGGGCAAATGTTATTTTAGGCATCAAGATCCTTAAGGATAATGATTGCAATGTACTGTGACAATCTCATTATGTGAGGGAAAAAAAAAATTAAACACTTTGATATGTGACCTATGCCTATTATGTATGATTTAAAGGTGCACTTGGTCAAAAATGTGGTGATAATGTTTCACAAGATAAGTAAGCACAAATTATTGGTTGTTTAATATTTTTGACAAATTGTAGTCGCCCTGATATTTCATATGATGTTGGTAGATTGAATAGATACACTCACAGTCTTAGTGTTGAGCATTGGGATATAATATCTATATTATTGATATATTCAAAGGGAACTTTTTATTTTTGTTTATCATATTGTGGTTATCCTGTTGTTTTAAAAGGATATTGTGATACTAATTGGATCTCTGATACAGATTATGTAAAGCCCACTAGTGAATATTTGCTCACATTAGCTGGAAGGGCTGTCTCTTGGAAGTCATCCAAGAAGACTTGCATAATGAAATCTAATATGGAAACAGAGTTAATGGCTTTAGAGAAGGCTGGGTCCAAAGCTATATGGCTTAAGAGTTTATTAATTGATATGCCTCCATTTACTAACTCTGTTGTCTCTGTTTGCTTTCCTTGTGATTGCCAAGCTGCCATAACACGTGTTAAGAGTAAAGTTTATAATGGGAAAAGTCGACATATTCAATTGAGGCTAAGGCAGCTTATTGATAATGATGTTATGTCATTGGACTTTGTGAAATAGGAAAAGTCGACATATCCAATTGAGGTTGAGGCAGCTTATTGATAATGATGTTATGTCATTGGACTTTGTAAGGTCTGAAAGGAACTTAGCCGATCCTTTGACCAAACCACCAGCAATGAGGCTGGTGAATGAGACATCTAGGGGGATTGGACTGATACCCAAGTTGCGACACTGTGGCTAATGCCCAACCTCTATGATGGGTGATTCCACGTAAGAGGTTAAATGGGTAGAGGTCATTAGTGGTCCATGGGCACTGTCATTTGTTACGTGTTTTCCGCTATCTCGATAAGGAGATTAGTGATGAGTCCATCCCTATGGTGTGAGATAGTGCTAAGTTGCAGAATTTGGTGAGGTTGAGCTTTAGGCTCTTAATGGATTCATATTCCTACCTATTGGGATGGGGTGTATCTGCACGCACTCTTGATGGATGCCACCAATTAAGTTGCAGATTGTTGGAGGTTGAGCTTTAGGCTCTTAATGGATCCATACTCCCTACTTGTTGAGATAGGGTATTCTGCACGCACTCCTGATGAATGCCACCTATGTGTGAGTGGAAGTTGTGCTGCTTCCTATGAGACTTTTTGGGTAGGTCTCTAGAACTCTCATGAAACCTAGTGGCACATGGCCTGGATAAGGTGCCAACCCGCTTAAGAACAACCTTGATAAAGAAAGTTATGTGGGTGGCAAGTTTGGTTTACTAATAGCTTGGTTAAAAGAGTTTTAACTTCACCATTGTCTTTTAGTTCTTACTTATTTATCCTATGTATGGTAAAAACCTTCTGGTGCCATATTGATGCATGCTTTCTTTAGTTGCGTGCATTTCCTATTTTGTGTTTGTAATATGTGGGGGATTGTTGGTGTGGGTGTGTGTTCCAAACACTTTTATTCTTATTTATTTTTTAGCCGTTGGAAATTTATGAGTAAAATAGCCGTTGGGCAATTATGAGAAAAATAGTCGTTAGGCAATAATTGATAATATAGCCGTTGGGCTTTTAAGGGTTATTAGTAACCAATAACTATATACTATTATCTTCATAAGTAGCCTATATAATACTCATCATAACACACTTTCTAAAGGGTCTTTTTTACTACTTTATATTTTAGAAATACACAAGTCTACTATCTTTCTCTCCCACATATTTTTTTCTACAAGAATATTTGTTCTAAGGAAAGGCAATAGAGGGTTGTTCTTAAACCTTTTGTGAGTGGAAGTGTGTACATCACAAAGGTCGACGTTATAGTCTAATCCTGGGAAGTTGTTTGGTCAAGAGAACCAATCGCACCAAGTTTTACTTTGAGTGGCACGAATCAACCTTTAAGGACAACACTTTCACAGCGTGATTCTATAGCATTGTGAGATTGTTCTAAACTCCTTTTTATTTTATATTCTTGCTAATTATTTGGGATATTATTTTTTGTATCAAAACTTGTTTATTCACTAAAATATTTCCAACAGAATTCCTCCCAACTGAATTGCATGCAAACTTTATTATTTTATTATTATGTTGAATGTGGTAGGATATTCTTAGATAAGCCTTTTATCTATTTCTCCCTACAATCTCTAATGATCCCACCTACACTTCCCAATCCTGAATGGACCAAAACCAATTATGAGCTAATTTTGGAGTTATAGTACTTTATATTCATCTATCCCATACTAAATAGTAAAATTTTGTAGATGATACACATTTTAAAGAAGCAAAATAAGCATATTAGTTCTGTAAAATGACTAAGTTGAAGTGACGAATGTGATCATATATATTTTCAAACGCATATTACCTGCTTAAGGGTAAATTTTCGGAAGATTGTTACATTCATTTTGTTTTATTAAATTATGTTTCATTTCTCCTCTGAAAAAAGAAAGAGTAATTTTGCAAATTTCAATTATTGGGAGACAAAGAGAATAATCAATAATCATAACAAACCTTGACCAAAACAATATATGATATCAATAAAACCAAATCAAGATATAATACTGATATAACCAGTTCAACCACTAATGTTTCAGCAATTATAGATATACTATTTCTTTTTTATGAAAATTCTCAAAAGCTTTCATTACACAGCAAAACCAGATAATATCGTTCTAGAGTACATGCTTTATTGCATCAGGTACTTCTTCTATCTAAACAGTTTTATGATTTAGATTACATGCTATTTTTGCTAACATGTGAGCTGCCCTATTACTTAATTAATGGCTAAAACTCACAATCAATATCATTTTATTATATGAGAATTTTAACAAATTCATCAATAGATTACATTTTCTTATTATATTATCTATACTTGCAAAATTTAAGAAGATCAAAGATTAATAGTTATGTTATTAATAAAATTATTTAAATTTTAAGTTTTTATAGTTTTAAATTACACATAAAAAATAAGTTGATATATCAAATAGTAAGTAGCATGCAATCGAATGGTTAAATTTTCAATTGTTAATATCGATACTATGTGTTAATGGATTAATATTAAATTTAGATTGCCACGAAATTTTAACTGTTGAATGGTTAGATTTTCAAATTGACACAAAATTTGTCGTGTGCTAAGAGTATAAAATACATGCATTCAAATTATTAGATTTCCAAAAACGTAGTCATATTAATTTTTTTTCCCCTCAAAAAAAAAAAATTAACAACTTCAATGTAGATGCTAAATAGAGAAATTGATTAGTTTATACTTTATATGGTACTAATGGGTCAGTCAATCCAATTTAGTGTTTTTATCCTTCTAAAAATTCGATGAATTAAGGAGGTTTAATGAATGTGAGTTAAAGAGTTTAAAACCTGTGTATCTAAGAATTAGGTCGTTTTTTATGTACACCACTGTTAATTTCTTTAAGACCTTCTCACATCTTCCTATGTGTGTTAAAAATACTTAATATTTTCAAAAGAAAAAATAGTGGGTTAATCCCAAATTGAAAAATGAGTGTAAGTTAAAGAGATTTAAAGCTTGTATTGTGTATCCAAGAGTTAGGCCTTTTGGATATATATATCCCTGTCAGTCTCTTTGAAACTTTCTTCCCCTTCCTTGTGTGTGTTCAAAATACTTAGTATTTTTTTTAAAAAAAAATTAAAAAGGTCCATGTATTTTAGACAGATTAACAAATTATAAAATTACTTGCAAGGTAATAATAGGTAACTACTAAATATTATGGTTTTTTTATTTTTCGTTTTAACTGGTATTTAATTAATATCTTCTAAAAAAACTGGTATTTAATAACAATAGTTTATTTCAATTGGATGTGATATGATTTGAAATTTCTAAATAAAGTCTTTGCTAATACATCATTTAATAGATGATGTGAATAATTTATTATTTTAAAGGTGAAAGTGAAAGAAAGATCTTCTAACAAGATTAATACACAAACAAAGGGTGCCATCAAAGTTAATCATTTTTTTTTAGAATGAAGTAATCGTAGTAACATCTTTTCCTTCTTCATTTTTCGTTTTTTTTTTTTTTTTTTTTTTTTTTGGCTGAGTAATACTTAGAATTTTATTTTCCTAGTAACATTACTCCATTAACTTAACGCGTGAATTCTTCCTCCTCGAAAGAGCGTGGACTTGTCTTAATGGCCCCATCGCTTGTTTTGTGTAATTCCATTGGCGGGGAATCTGATTGGATTATTGGAGATTGGGTATGCACTAAGAGCAGCAGACGATTCTTCATTATCCATTACAGCTTCTTTTCTTTTTCTTTTTCTTTTTTTTTTCTTTTTTCCTTTTTTTTTCTTTTTATTTTAGGAAAAAATTTAGCTAAGAGCATCCGTATCAAGCCTTTAAAATTTATTAGCATTTACAATTTCAAAACACTACTTTAACAATTTTAATACCTCATTTTACAATATACCAAACATCAAACATTCTATTTTTTTTACAACTTCATTTAAATAATATTGTTTTTATTTTACCACTGTGTCTCTCTCTTTCTCTGATGAAACCCACCACTTTCTTCTCAGTCCAAGCAAACTCCAGTCACAACCACACCCAAGGCTAGCCACTGCCAGCCACCAAAAAAAAAAAAAAAAAAAAACCATTCTCAACCCCCACCACCACCCACCCACCCCGTTCTTAACCCCAACCAAAACTCACCACCCTGAACTCAACCCCATAAAAACCGTTGCCAAGGCACCATTGCTACCCACCAAATCAGACCCACAAAACCCACCAAATCATGACCACAATCGCCAAACCACCACCATATCTCATAACCACAATTGCTGACCACAAACCCTTGAAGCTTAACAAAGAGCAGATGGGTTTCAAAATGGAGGTAGCGTGATGAAAAGGGAAGGGAGATGATGCCTGGGTTGTGAGGGAGAACCAAATAACGAGAGGGAGAGTCTGAGAAAGTGAACGAGAGTGATGAGAGTGAGCAGTGTCTGAGGAGAGAGAGAATTAGAAATCAATAAAATATTATAACATCTTGCTACAGTGCACTTTCAAAAATGGCAAATCTTTTAGCATATGCAAGTTTTGATGGAGTGGGTTTTTTGGGTTCCAAATGCTAAAATTTAAGTTTTAGCATTTTTGCAATCCTTGATAAGGATGCTTTAATGCCTTTAGAAAATTAGTTTAGAAAATATTTATAAAAACTTTTTATGAATAAAAAATAATAATTAATTTTTTTTTATAGTTTTTTATATTTTCTGAAAAAATGATATCAAAACTTTCTTAAAATAATGGTCTATTAACAGATGTCCTAAGAGAATCCATTAACAACCCCTTTTTTAAAATAGAGTATCAAAGTTTTACAGAGTTCTCCTTACAAGTTTGTTTCCATATTAGAAGTATGGATAAGAATATTCGAATAATGTGACCTTTGTTTCATTAAATTTAAATTAGACTCTGGGTTGAAGTAATAGTCTAATGATAATGATATTCTTTATGATACCATGTGTTTATTGTTTGAATTCCACTTGTCCCTCTTCTACTATTTACCTTTCAAAAAAGTGTAGTCTCTAATATTGCTAAAAAAAAATTAGGTATAGTCTCTAATCGATTATGTTACCATAGGGTTTCCTAAAATCTAGAAGTTTGTTACTTTAAAGTATAAACGGAAAATTACATTTTAAATTTTGTAGTTTAATAAAAATAAATAAAATCATTTAATTTTGAAAGTAATAAATTAAATATGAATTTTCAAAAGTAACAAATTAAACGTTGTAGTTTCAAAAGTAATAATTTATTTTTTGAGGGAAAAAAAGTAATAAATTAAACTTGAGATTTCAAAAAATGAGCAAATTAAATTAACCACCCTCAGTGTATATTAAACCACAAACACAATGTCATTCCACTAGTTCCTCAAAAAAAAAAAGTCATTCCACTTAAATCGATTGTGTAAACAAGTAATTCTTAGGTACTCCCGAAATACGGGGAATGATGCTCCCTCCTCTCGCATTCATGATGGGGCCTACTCATTAAATTCATGATGGGGTCTACCATGAATATGAGAAGAGGAAACACCATTTCTCCATACTCTAAGAGTACCTAAAAATTTTCCTGTGTAAACACCCCATTTTTGCAACCTTTGTTTAACCTTGTTCTAAGGACAAAATTGTCATTTCGCGACATATCGGTAAAATCATAATTTTGATCATTCAATCTTCCAATGCTTTATTGAAAATAAATCTACAAGTCCTAATAATCAAAATAATATATCATGTGTTCAAATCAAACTATTAAATTAAAGTTATAGTCAAACCAAGATTTAAAAATTAATATGCATCGATCCTCGTGATTAGAGTTGATCACGTGCAATTATGATTAATTAATTATAATTAGTTCTTTAAATTTATATATATATATAAAAGATAGAATTCTACTCTAGTCTAATCTAAAATATATATGTGTGTGAAGCTCCCTCTTGGAGACTTGAACCCTGACCCTTACCCCCCACACCCCACAAGCACTTATACTTATGGAGTAACCATCGCACCAAGGGTGTACGGTGGTTATTAATTATGTGTCCAATGGTATTGAATCTTGTTAGAAATAATGGTAGAGATGTGTGCATAGAATTTATTTTAAAAGTCCAATTTGTTAGGGAATTTAATGATTTTAAACAATTAATCTAATTATATGTAATTAAATATTGTTAATTAGTTTTTGAGGTTATTAAATTAAATATTCTCTAACATATTTTTATTTTTGAGTCTAAAATGACTAAAAAAATAGGTCCAAAGTCAAATTAGAACTCAAAATAATTTGAAAAATGTCAAAAATTGACAAGGAAACAAAATAGATGCAAAGTAGGACTTTGGGGTGAATTGTCAATCAGCAATTGGATTTGGTCACTAAGTGCCAATCAACACTTGCCTCCTTCACAGCAAATATTTAGCCTGTTTTTAATTTTTTAGATTTCAAATCTTATCCAATTAGTTTTTGAGATAATCTTATGAAATTCTCAATCTTGGGGAGTCCCAAACTTGTTAACCAAGGCATTCCCCCTCTCTAATTAGAGAAGGCCTTCTAATTTACAAAGCACACTTGAGATGCACTCTTTGAGTAAGTTTTTAGGAAACAACCATCGAGTAATTGTTACTATTTCTTGTCAATTTTAGCATTTTACCCCTCAAAAGATTTAAGTTTATATATATTGTAAGGACTCAATTTGTAACGATCCCAAATTCGTATTGGGTTCGAACGTTAAAGGCCCAAACAATAAATTTGTAGAGTGTGGATGTCAAAGAACTAGGTTAACTCCAAAAGAAAAACGATTAAACTTCACGTTTATAGATGGATTAGCACTGATATAATGATCAATTTCTCCTTGAAACAAGTTCAGGTCTTTATTCAATAAGGTTTTCTTCTAAGTATTCTTTGTTTAGAAGTTCCAATCCCTTTTCTCAATGCGTTCTTCCATGTTATATACTGCCCTCTTGGTGTCATCTTCACCACACACGTGTAGGTTGGGTTCAGGGGATCCCTTCCTGTCCCATCCAACACCTCCTGGAACCTCCAACCAGCAGCTGTAAGGCTGCCCCATCACTGTTCAGGCATCACCTCCACATTAATGCGGCCAGAGAGTTGGTTGAAAGGCAATTGATGTGGAGGCAGCTATTGTTAAAGATATTTGTTTACCTTTTCTTTCTTATCCTTGGTCCCATGTCCCACCTTCAGTGGTAATGTAGCTCTGAGGTGTGTTTGCAACAATGTGGCGTTCAAGTCGTCCTCGGACTCATACCGCCGAAAAGGATTTTGTTCTCAGACGAATACTGAACTCACCTCACGTGATATCTACTCTCCGTTTCATTTGGTTACCCTTATGACCTGATATGGACCTCCTCAAACGGTTTTACGTCCTCAGCTGGGCCACAGACCCAGTTAACACGATTTTAATAATTTATTGATTAACCGACCCCCACATATACTATGGATTGATTATGAATTATGTAGGTCAACTTGGGGTTGACCCATTAATTAATTGTGTCAAAATGGGTTGATGTACATAAAAATGTAACCTACAAAAAAATCTTATTATGTTTAGGTCAAACATTGCTTCCCTTAGTTGAGTCACATTGTGTTACCAATAGTTTGTGCCTGAGTCACACGGTGGGAAAGCCTTGGTTTTTATGGTGGGGTAGGGATTTAGGGCAAGGTTCATGGCTATTTGAGAGTTAGGTTTGTTGCTAGTGGCATGGAGTGGTTAGACGTGATGCATTTTACTAGCTAGTACTAGCAGCATGATGGTTTAAAGGTTGCGTTTGTTGCCGATGGGGTCTCACCAATGATTTTGGGCATCAAATGGTGATATGGTCATTCATGATAGGTCTATTGCAACAACTAAGAAAAATTTAGTTAATAGACCAATTTTCGATTGTTACCAAACAAGTCTTCAAAATATTTTTTATAAATACTGTTAGAGATATATTAGACATATTAGTCCAATGTAATAGGCTCAAGCCCACTTCTACTTACACTTGTAGTCTAGGGTTTAGACGCTTATATATACTCATATTAGGATTCATTGTAACGTAGATTATTGTACTACACTCTTACATAATAAAGATGTATCCCTTAAAGGTGTCCTCCATGTATGTAAGCCGACAAGGCTGAACTATGTAACCATCGTGTTCTCAGTATTCTTATTCTATACTTCCCCTTTCGCATCTACTACAGCATATACAACATGGTATAACATATCACATTGCTAATATATTGAATGTAGTATCAAAGCCAATATTCATTCTTCGCATTCAACAAAATATCTACACAACAAAGAATGAAATCATGAAACCACCATCGCTCACACCCGTGTTTAAAATTCATAAGCCAAGCAAGCTGTGCCCCTCCAATCACAGATTTGTGCAAAGCGAGCCTTCGACTAATGAAACTAACTACACAAACATGCTCCTTGGTCCCCCGTACGAAAATCCTAGAAATTTGGTCACTCAAAGCCTACCTACGTGCCGCAATTAGCTCCAAAAAATCTCCCACACGCCACATCAGAATTCTCACTCACAAATCTTCATTGGACACATCTGCTGCCCTGTCCCCTCGTTCGCCAATCTGTAGATCCGAGGAATCTGGCCCTTATTCAACCAAACACGTACTCTCACATGCCTCCTGGATTTTTGGCCTCGCCTCTATGCGCCGAAAATTGCCTCGTCATCATCTGATGACATCATAAACACCTCATCATCAATCATGTAAGCCCTGGCCTATGTCACTGACACGTCAGCATCTAGTCATCAAACACGTTAGCAAGATGCCACGTCAACACCAATGTAGTTCACCTAAACTAGTTTCCCGATTCCGAATTGACCCGTGATGTCAATGTACATCTGACTGTTGATTGCCCGTTGACTATATATCTTGACTGTTAACTTTGACCTAATTTGACTTTGGCTTTTGCGTTAACTTTTAACCAAAAGTTAAAATTTCCAAAAATATCTATCTTACTCAGTTTTTCGCGTAGATTCCAATTTTGGACTCCGTTTCTCCATTTGTAGCTCCAAAATTGGTTAATTGGCACATTCTTTATTGTGGTTTCTTCGAAGGCATTCTTCAAGGCATCTTCAAAGGATCTTATTATGCTTATCCAACCTCAAGCCTTTATTGAGCTTTTTCCTTGAGTTTGAGGGAGGGTGTTAGAGATATATTAGACACATTAGCCCAATGTAATAGGCCTAAGCCCACTCCTACTTGTACTAATAGTCTAGGGTTTAGTCGCCTATATATACTCATGTTAGGGTTCATTGTAACGCAGGTTATTATACTACATTCTTACATAATAAAGTGTAGCCCTTAAGGGTTTCCCCCATGGACGTAGGCTGATAAGGCTAAACCACGTAATCCTCATGTTCTCAATGTTCCATGCTATGATTCCCCTTCCGCATCTACTCTAACATATACAACATGGTATAACACATCACGTTGCTAATATATTTAACAACTACACAGACGTGCTCCTTGGTTCCCCGTAAGGAAAACCCAAAAATTCGGTCACCCGAAGCCTACCCACGTGTTAGAGATATATTAAACATATTAGCCCAATGTAATAGGACCAAACGAACTCCTACTTGTACTAGTATTCTAGGGTTTAGTCGCTTATATATACTTATAGAATAGGAATACTGAGAACACAAGGGCTGCGTAGTTCAGTCTTGTCAGCCTACGCCATAAAGGAAACTCTTAAGGGCTACATCTTTATTATGTAAGAGTGTAGTACAATAACTTGTGTTACAATGAACCCTAACCGGAATATATATAGGCATACTATATAATTTTAGCTTGTGGTGTTCGCTCCATGATGATTGCTTTTTATCATCGGGCCAAGGCACAATTAATTTTTGGCATAGGTGGGATTCGAACCCCACCACTCTATGATGATTGATCTTTATCATCAAGCCAACACATCAATTGATTTTTGATATAGATAGGATTCAAACCTCAGATTTCTTGTTCAATAACAAGAGAACTTACTAGTTGAGTTAACTAAAATCACAACTAGTCTTTTTTTTATGAAAAATAATTTTGAGTAACATCTTTTCAAATGTACTTTTTTTTCAAATGTTTTATTTTCTATCTCAATCAATTTTTTAAAACACTTTCAACAGATCATGACCTAAAAGTAAGGAAAATTTATCCAACCTTTGATCCAATGATGAATAGACTTTATAAGCTAAAGATTAAGGTCACATCCTTCCTTTTGTCTTCAAGATATAAAGTCACAATAGAAAAGACTTAAGAAAAAAAGCAAAATGTGTCTTAGATTCCTACCTAATTGCTCCTTCTTTTCATCGCTGTTGAAATTTAGAACAAAAAATACCATCAAAAACCAAGAGAGTTTTCATAGCTTAATTCTGCTGTGAAAATTAGTATTTAATGGTTAAAATGCATAACAGAAAGATGCCAAAAGCCTATTTTGTTAGGTACAAAGGTTAAAAACACGTGGGGACAAAATGGCTACCTTTTAGGTAATTCTCATAAGTCAAAATCCTTGAAGGTAATTAAATATAATTTTAATTTTTTTATTTATGAAAAATTATAATTAATAAATTTTATTAGGTCATTCCATTCACCAGACTAAAGGCAAGGAGACCCTAATTATCGCATATAGTATTTTTGTATTGCTTTCTCTCACATAACAATAGATTTAATGTATAATTCTGGTAGGATTATACATTAAATCTATTGTTTTGTTCTTCAACAAATTCAATACCTCAATATTGAGAACTTAATTGAGTCAACAAAAATATTGAGAATTTAATTAAATGTCTTTCCACTTATCTTGTAATCTAATGAGTAAGGAAACAGTCTCTAGTTTAAGTCCATTACCATATAATTCAAACAAAAAGTACATGGGTTAACTATTCATTCAAATAATATTAAGCATGTTTTTGATGTTTATCTCTTCTCAAGAAACAAGTGGAAAATATAATTGGAGGGCATGTATGGGTTGGGTTCCATTTGTACACTTGCTATTCACTGAAAAGAAATAAATTTGCTCTCATTAAACTTGTTTAAGCTTATACTTAGTAAATAAATTTGAAGCTTTAGGTATTCAACTCGTGGTTTTTTCCAGGTTAGAACATGTACTAATCAATAATCATGCCAAATTTCAGCAAAACCGAAAAAAAAAAAATCAAAACAAAACAAAATAATCATGTCAAGATGTAACACTTCTTTTCTGAGTTGTTATTCATCTATTGAATTGTTGAAAGATCATATATACAAGACAATAAAAGAAAGTTTGGGAACTCCAGACCAATTACAAAGCTCCAAGTTTCTATATCTCTAGCTTCCTATGTTCCAAAAGAACGTGTAAAATATTTTTATAGATTTATTATTCTAATTTATTTGTATTTGGATTAGTATTTTTATTAAAAGCTTATTTACTTTGTCATTGAAAGTTGTCAAAAATCTTGTAATTCAACAGTACAGTGCACTCTTTTTTATTAGAAAGGCTAGAGTTCAAATATTCCATTCTCATTGTTGTAATTATTAAATTTTAAAAAGTAAACCATAAAAAATACATGTAATTAAGATTATAAAAATATAAGATTCTAAAAAGCTGTACATAAACATTTAATTAAAGGTTAATCAAAACTCTAACATGAGTAACATTTTATGGTCTTGGGAAACCTACTTGGCTGATTATCAAACCCCATTTTTCTCTTGCATGCAGATCAGGTGAATTAGAAAAGTAATCAGCTTTCCTATCAGTCTTTTATTAGGGAAATAGCTTTACTGCTTCTAGTCAAATTCTCTATGACTTTAATGACAATTTTGAGCGGAAAATATGGTCATTTAGTTAAATGCGTCTAAACCCTTTTTACCCTCAAGAAATAGTGCAGTGTACGTAGATTCTTAGTAACTGAATTTTTTAAATTAGATACAATAATTACTGCAATTCTAGTACTCTCATATGAGGGGGAAAAAAACATATCCAAGCTAAAAATCTTCTATCAAGTGAGATGAACCACCAAATTTCTTTGACCATCATATATATATATATATATATTGATCGATCTTAGCTCTGTCGTCTTCAATGGCCGACACACTTACATATCTAGATGTTTTGTTTGAGTAAGGCACAGGATTTTTATTCAAAGTTTAGTCCCTTTCTTGCTGTCGGTCTAAAAAACCTCTGGTTGATGTGTGTAAATCCATTCATACTACATAGAATAAGTGTTTGTGCAGTCAGCTCTTTTATTAAACAAACTTAATCAACATTTTATTTATGCAAAAGTGCATGAGTATTTGATAAAAATCTTGCAGAAATTCTACACCCTTCATTTGTTGTACAGAATTCTTTGGTCACATATAAGTGTAACTTTTTTTTTTTTTGAAGTCACATTTAACCTATAGTATTAAGCATTTATCTAGCTAGTATAACAATTTCTAAGGCACGTCATAGCTTTGAAGAAAATTGATTGGATGGGGCAAAGGAAGTACTAATGTCATATTGGAAGTATCACGTACACCATGAAAGCAAAGTTGTCAAGGAATTATCCATTTAACTCACTAATTTCAATTAGTGCATGAACTTCATTTTTTAAGAATGAAATCAAAATTAAATTAGATATAAAAATGAAGGCATTTGAGTGTCACTCTTTTTGTAGTTGTATTACTATTTTCATGAAATCATTCACATGAAATGATTGGATTCTGAGTTACCAACAAAAGCTAAAGTTCAACACTACACCATGTATTTGCCATTTGCTAATAACAATATCCGATCATTTTCCATGCAAAAGTAGGCCGCGTAATCCTAATAACATTAACTGTTTTTAGTGTCAATGAAGTGATAGCTTAACCAACTAGAATCCCAGAAAAAGTACATTAAGTATCCATAGAAAAAGGCATTGCTAGTGCAAGTCCATTTATTATACAACTTAATTACAGCCACTATCCACACAAAATATGAAACACACTAACCCTTGTTTGATCTAGTGACCAAAATCTTAAAAGGTCGTGCCCATTGCACAAGACTTACACTTCTACAGAGTCTGTAAGAAATGCACGTGCAGCTATAGAATACATATAGATATATATATTTATATTTATATAAAATTTTAAGGATTTAATTTATTGCGAGATTAAGCTCCTAATTATCGCAGCCTCAGCGCTATCAGCATCAATTGTGGCCAAAAGTTGGGACAGTCGCTCGCTAAGGTCATCCACTTCTCTGTGCAAGCTTCTGATATAGTTGCAGGTCTCTTGTAGGACCTTAGAAGCAGATACCTTCAAACACAAATAAACAAATAAATAAATGAGTGAAAATTCAAATTTATCAACAACCCCACTTTCTTCTAAATGCTTTAGTTAAAGACATTTTATAATCTTTTTAAGTTTTAACCATGTAAAATATGGTCAAAAGTCAAACTAATACAAAGATCATATATGTACACCTTGTGTTACATGGTCCAGCCACAAGACTGTTAAGTAATAGTCAATGGGAACCTTTTAATGTCCATGAATGCATTATTGTATGGAAATAATGCACAAATGGTCCTCAATACCCGGGTCAAATTTGAAACAAACCCCAAGAGTCTTATTATACTATACTATGGGACACACATGTGCCATGCTAGCTAGGCTGTTAGATGTAACATTTTCCTACAACCTTCGCTGAAGTTGGGTGGCAGAGTTCAAAGCCAACAATGCTCAGAAAGAAAGAGAGATGAGTCAAAACTTTAAACTTTAGACTTTAAAACTTTAAAGTACCTTGTCAGAACGCCTATTTTGAATCTCAGGAACAAGTTGGCGTAACTTGGAAACGAGGTCGATGATTTGGTCATCAGTAATCCTTGAAGCCCCAGATTGCCTTGACCTTCTGCTAGACATGCCTAGAGTGTTTCTTCTTTGTGTTTACTTCAAAAGAAAGATAAAGAAAAGGAAACAAAAGAAAGAAAGAAAGCTCTTCTGGGTGTAGAAAAGAAAGGCTTAGCTAAATTAGTAAGAAGAAGAAGAAGTAGCTCAAGTAGTTTAAGATACTATAAGTTATGAAGAAACAGAGAAAGTGATTAGAGGGATATAAAGAGGAGAACCATAAGGGAAAAGTGGAGAGCAAGAGAGAGAGAGAGAGAGAGAGAGAGAGAGATAGTACAATTACTTAGACAGTGATGTTGGATGTGAAGAAGACAAGTGCATTGGAGAAAGCAGTGGACTAGGCTTGGTGTGTTAGAGAGAGAGCATAGACTTGTTATGTGTATGTTCCCAAGTTGGGGTTTGATCTCAAGTGGGCTTGAAGAAAAATGTTTGTTTTTTAACTAACAAAGTGGGCCTCCATGTAAAGCTCTCATTGCGCAACACCATGTGATCATAGGACACTGATCCTCTCTAATCAGGGTCTATCACTGAATTTCACCTACGAATCACTGGATGCCACATTATATCGTATATTGCAAGTACTGTTAGCCGTATGAACTAGCAGAGACTTTCTGTCCACAGCAATGTTAAGGACACAATCTTAATCGTAAAAATAAGGCGCAATTGCACTTTTAGTCCCTACATTTTGACCTTTTTCCATTTTAGTCCCTACATTTTATTTTTTTCACTTTTAGTCCCTAAACCAATTAACGCGGAACATTTAAGTCCTTGAAACACTGTTCCGTCACCAAACTACCGGAGAAACTGACGGATTAATAAAATAATAATTAAAATTCACTGTAGCACTGACACGTCAGCATATAAATTAAAAAAATTAATTTATTAATTTTAGTTAAATAAAAAAAATAAAAACAGAATTAAAAGTATTTCATTATTGTTAGCAAACTAAATCAGCCACCTAAATCACAAATCGGAGTGAAAAAATCAGCAAAAGCCAGCCAGCCAGCCACCACAGCCCACCCACTCAGCCACTCTCCATAAACCCGCCCAGCCACCCACCGCAACCCCCAAGCCATCCCAAAAGCCCAGATCGTTAAGGAAAAAAAAAACCCCACTCACTCTCACCGATTCCAGGTCAGAGATCTTAGTGACGGCATTTCTAGTGAAACCAGATCCGAGCAACGAGCGACGAAGCGGCGATGACAAGGCTCACCTCGGCCCCCTCGCAGCGACTTCTCCGACGACAAAACGGGCCAAGATCTGATGGTGGTGCCACCAGAACGAAGGCAGAGGGTGCCGACGGAGTGGAGGCGAAGAGCGGTGAAAGGTGCTGGCGAAGTGGATTGAAGAGTGGCGTCACCGATGGGTGTTGTCACTGGTTTGGGCAAGTGTGAGAGAGGATGAGTAAAGTATGAGAAAGGGGGAGAAAGAGTTGGGTATGAAAGACAGTCAGCTGTGATATTTTTGTAAAATACGTTATACTTGTTTTTCTGGTAAAATATTTTACAAGTTTTTACATACAAGGTTTTAGATTTTTTTTCCAAATAACCTTACTTTGCTAACAATTTCGTTAGTTTGCCGGAGAATTTTGGGGGGTTTTGGTTTGTTTTTCCTGTGGGTATCTGACCCAAATTTTTTTTTTTGTATTTGTTTCCCAAGTAGATTTATGGGTTTGAAGGTTAAGGTTTACTTTGTTGGAGATCGGTTTGGTTGTTGGGTTTATGGGTTTGGTTGTTTTATTGGAGATTTGGGTTTGGTTCTTTGTTGGAGATTGATTTTGTAGGAGATCTGTATTTTTGTGATTGTTGGTTTTGTTCTCATTTGAAGATTGCTGTGTGTTTTGCATGTTTGGTTGCTAAGAAAATGCAAGAAGAGAAACAAAAATATTGATTTTTTAAATTTCTGGGCAAGGTTTGCTGGGAAGAAAATGAAGAACATGATTAAGGGGAAGAACACATGTTTTTATTCTGGGCAAGGTTTGAACATGATTTTTTAATTCTGTTTTTATTTTTTTTATTTAGTTAAAATTAATAAATTAATTTTTTAAATTTATATGCTGACATGTCAGTGCTACAGTGAATTTTTATTATTATTTTATTAATCCGTCAGTTTCTCCGGTAGTTTGGTGACGGAACAGTGTTTCAAGGACTTAAATGTTCCGCGTTAATTGGTTTAGGGACTAAAAGTGGAAAAAATAAAATGTAGGGACTAAAATGGAAAAAGGTCAAAATGTAGGGACTAAAAGTGCAATTGCGCCATTAAATAATTATAAAGAGACGTTCCAATTTCACAACTTCACAACTTTCTACACGTATTTGCATTAACTCACCACTTTTGATCAATCACAATCAATCGTACAAGTCAGTAAGCTATAAAAAAAAGTTATGTGTGTTCATAATATTGTTACTCTCATAAATGATTAAAGTAACCCGTTTTAATGATCCTATTACTTTTACATAGGCACAACATTAATGCTACTAAAAATTTTCATTACTTACTAGTAAATGACAAGTTTTGATTATAGCAACATTACTTTCATACAATAATAATTATATATTAATCAAAGACTAAAAATATATGTATCACTAAATTTGTTGCTTTTGTCTCAGGGTACCACTGCTACCCTTGTGTAATACTCTTGATTTTTAAGTCTCAAGTCTCTTGGCATGGCATGTTGTCATTGGTTAGAGCACAAGTTGCAGGAAAGGGATGAGTTAAGCAGGATCTCAACAGAAACATTATATATAATCTTTATACAATACAATAGTTCAGCTTTATCACAAATCGTACCAAACATTATTAAAATGTACATGTTCTAAAATTTTCAACAATAGTTCTTTCTTTATCTACTCGGAAATTATTCAATTTATTGTCACCAAGCAAAATCTCATATGCTATCTCTACCTCTCATATATACAATTGTTTTTCTCCCTTGTTTGGGACACAAGGACGTGAACGTAGGTAGCATCCTTTGATTCTCTAAGCCTTAGATCACATGCAATTTCCCTAGCTCACACGACATGACACGTGGCTACCCTTAGGCCTCAGTATATATGTTATGTGAAGGAGGTTCCTATATGAGGCACTAGATATGAAATTTCCGTGCTTTTGCCCAAAACACTGTCACGTGTTACTATTAAATTGCTCAAAGGACCCCCCTTCTGTCCACAGACACCCCCTTAAAAAACCCCGGCGACCCCTTTTCTCAAAACCAACCAGCAACAATGCATCTTGAGAGGTGATACGTCCACAACATTTTTATAACATTTTCACAACAAATCATAGGTGGTTAGTTGTTATTGGTTCAAATATAAACCAAACACTAAGATTACTTTTATACACCAATAATAACAACTAATAACAACTTGCCGTTTAAAATTTGTTGTAAAAATGTTGTGAACATATTATTTCTCATGCATCTTTTTCATATTCAATTTCATAACTTGTTGATTAACTTGATTTAGTGATTGACAAAATTAGTAGATCCATCATGTAATCAGTAGTAAGCAAAAAGTGACAACTACACACAATCGTACAAATCAACATAGTATGAAATTTGATGTAAGATTTGGTGTGCCTCGAGATTTATTCAAAACCGCGTTCAATTTTTGCTAACAACCAGCAAGTTGTTAAACCAAGACATTGTTAGCTAGCTAGGGTATAGCCACAAAAAGTTTTTGCTTTTCTCAGATGGTTCAGTGTTTGTCATGTTTGTTTCCTTGATGGCTCAATTGCTTTGCAACATACACCATAAATGGTTTCTTGACAATATCTAGATTGTCCAATCTGTAGATGGTAGTAAAAAGAGTGATAAAGACTGTATACCGTACTTTTTCATGGCTTGGTAAGAAAAAAAAAAGTTTAATTAACAGTTCCCAACAAGAATGGAAATTGTCATGTTGCATTATATGGAAATAGTCATAATATTCATGAAAGCAATTCTACTCATATAAAAGCTTTTGGATTGAGACGCCTGTTACCTCAGTTCTTATTTAGAAAATAAAATTGACAAGAGCTTAGCAAAAAAATAGAATGAAATTTGACATTATGTAAATTTCATTTATTGCACCATTGTCCTTATACATGTCAGTTCATGTGAATCTTCTGTACAGATGAACTTGGATGAAAAAACTAAATTAGTTAATAGTACATGACCTTGATGAATGTGACAATAGCATATAACTAGATAAAACACAACTAACTATACCATTGGATTAGACCCGTGAACTCATTATTTACAGAGGAGAAGAAGTAAATTATTCATACAGAAATATAGAAACATTAAAGACATAAATTGTTTTTTCTTTTTGCAAAATAAGATAATAAGTGATAATTAGAATAACATTACTTTTACATATACTTAATATTTTGTAAAGTATCTAGCGCGATATATTAACTCAAAAGGCATGTAAGAAGTTAGTGAAAATGTTTATATCATTAGAATATTGTTATTCAAAAGATCATTATATAATTGATGATAAAATTGGAAACAATCTCATTCAAAGGACCCAATTCTCTTCTTCTTCTTTTTTTTCTTTTTTCTTGTGTGTGCAACTGTGCATGTGAGCATGCGCTTATCATGTATATATCATATATGATGATATATCATACATTCATCTTTTTAAAAAAAGAAAATTAAAAATTAAAAAAAAAAAAAAAAAAAAAAAAAAAAAAGAGGGGGGACGTGTTGGGTTGTTAGGTGATTTCCACTTCTTTATTTAAATGTTTTTGCAATTATTTTGGGGTCCACATGCAACATAAGGTGCCTCTCTATATTATTCAGTATACTAGGTCTTTCTTCTTCCTTGTAAATAAATAAATATATATATATATATATATATATATTATATTGTTAGTCATTGTTCTTTAATTTGAATATGAGATTAGTTAGGTGTAGACTGAACCAGCCGACTTATGTGAAATTGTGAATCTCTTGTAGAAACATCATCTGGAAGTTGGGAGTTATGGGTCGGTTGGAACCAATGATGAAAAAGAATGAAAATGATTAGTTTTATAGTGTTCATCTTGACTCGAGCTCATGCAGCCATGCTAGTGCATGCGGATTTCCCTGTTTAGAACACTTTCTTAATCTTAGGTTTAAGTGTGCAACACAACCTTTATTTGATTTGCTAGTTTCTGCTTTTCAAACTTCAATGTTGAAAATGATCATGGGTCTTCCACATTTTCTTGCTTCTAAATGATTAATTTGCTAGAATTTTACTAAAGAAAGCAATGCTTTCTTGCTTTTGAGTCTCCATCCATATATATCCTTTTTTTTTTTTTAATTAAGACACAATATTATAAGTGCTCTCAAGTACCCACAAGTCCCAAAACCTTTATTTGTTGTTAGCTTAGTTTGAAAATACGATTAGAAGTGCTTTTGAATCTCCGACATATAATTAATTGTGTCTAAGCATATGCATCTACTTTGTTCAACGCAAGTTAATGCATCTTTATTACCACTAATTGTTTAACCTAATGCGTAAATACTAGTAATAATTCTTTTGAAATTCTATGCATGCTTCACCGACCTTGTTTAATACTACTACTTGAACTTTGGTAAAAACTAAATATTAGTAGGTGCCATTAGATCCATCAATCATTGGCTTCATTGACCTTAGAGGTATTGATTTTCCATCAATTACTCTTCTTGGTAGATGTTCAAAACGTGAGAAAAGTTAGAAACTTAGATTTAGTGGGGAGTGAACATCCTGCATATGCGCGGCACGGTTTAGGGGTTTTTTGTTTTCACATAATGCCCCCCCACATTATTTTTATATAAAAAAATATATTAACTTTTTTTTTATGATGCTAGAGAATTTAAATTTATGTCATCATTTTACGAGTTTTCAAATCATTGCAAGATAGTATCACTATCAATGTTGCAAACTACATCTCTTTCAAATTTTAGTTCAATAAAAATTTTCTTTGCCTTTTTCTTTTTGATTGAAAGGGCCTTAAAGAATTTAAGGCGGTCACAATTATTTTTTAATGAAAGACAAATCATTTTTAAAAAGAATTTATATGTAATTTTTTTTCGGGTCAGCATGGTCTTATGACCACCCTACCTCCAACTTGGAGCCGCCCCTTATCCATAAACTTACTCTCACTCTAAATTTAACATTTAAGGTCTGTTTGGATACCGCTTATTTTGCTAAAACTGAAAACTTATTGTTGAAAGTACTGTAGATAAAAGTAAAAGTTAGTTGAAATAGTATAGTATGGCCCGTGAATAGTACCAAAAAGTACAGTGAGACCCATGAATAATAGCAAAAATAAACTGAATAGTAAAATATTTTTCATTTTTTATTTCAATCCAAACGAAGGCTTAGAATTTTATAACAAGGTTCATCCATTAGAATCTAACATATATGCACATGATATTAGTAAGGGTAAAAACATGGAACTAGTATCATGTGTTTTATTTTATGACACATTTAACTCCTATGTGGTTTGTTTCATGAGGCATTTACCTCCCTTTGTGGTTTACTTTATGAGATATTTCCACTAATTTAATAGAATTCAATGATGAGGAAAGTGCCAACATCACATATAGAGAAAGAATTGAATAAAAAAGTCATTTAAGCCTTATATTTAAACAATTCTAGTTTTTTCTCTAACTTTCTCCCTCAATCCTCACTCGATTTTGTGTACTACAAGGCGTAAGATTTAAGGTAGAACAATTTCTTTCTTCAATTCTTTCCCAATGGGATTGGTTGGCACTTGTCATCAAATTTGGTTAAAATTAATGGAAATACCAAATAAAGCAAATTACAATAATTAAAAGTAAATACCTTATAAAGTAAGTTAACAAATTGTTAATAGTAATTTTAAAAAAATAATAATATCATTGATAAATTCAAATAATAAACAATAAATATTTCTCTCTAATGGTGAAATATGGGGGCAACACTCTTTGATGAAAGTCCTCCCGATATTATAATATTGCAGTCAAGGACTCAAGGTCATTATCCTTAAAAGGTGGTAGTGGTACCCGGATTTAAATTTTCAAAGTAACGTGACAAAATACCAGCCGGTTTGAGTTTGTTGTCAAAGTATACTTACTTTTGCTTGATTTTGTGGAATCTTTCAAACTGAAAACAGTCACTCTAAGCCCTAGCTAGGGACACAAATCTTGTTTCGATTTTTTACACAGTGTTGGTCTGATTGAATGTCATTGGTATCAGTAATTTTTAATTTTGAAAAATAATAATATTAGTTATGGGTTAATATAAAAATAATATTGTGCCGATCACAATTTCTTGCGCAATCGGCGGTTATCGTAAAAATTTTTGCTTTTAATAATTCAAACAGCTATGTTATCTATTTTATCATCCTACTTTACAATACACTCAATATTATTGATTCTATTTTAATGTACAACATATTAAAATAATATAAAACACACACCAATAGCAAAATTATTGAGGTGAAATTGTTGAGATAACTGCATAATTGTATTGAAAATTGGAAGCCACCTAGGTGTGAAATTGAATCTTCTTTGAGAAAGGTTATAGATACAAAATATTTTACAAAAAGTTTCACAATTGTTGATTTAACATAATATTGTTAATGATAGATAATAAAAGTAATATTAATGATAGACTCAGATGAAAATTAATTATTATGAAAAATGTTATGAAATTTTTTGTGTTTACCTCTCTTCTTTTGGACCCTAATTTATATCCAAATTAACCATGGAAATCTAAGGGAAGAGTGGGAAAATATTGGTAAAGTGAAATTGAAAGATTACCAAATGCATAAATATACAATTATGCATTCTCCTTGTACAATTTAAGGCCTTCAGCCTCATCTAAGAGCATTCATATTGGATTAGCTGGATTGAAAGTCTGTGTCTAACCAAAATTTTGTTAACAAACCAAAAATAAAAAAATTTAAAACCTTAGCATAGGGCTTGCTACAAAATAGAAAACATGTGTGTGTATATATAAATTGAGAGAGAAAGACTACTAATTCATTAAAGAGAAGCCAAATCAACTTGAATTATAGCATTTAAGTAAGGAGGAATATCCTCCATCCACACCATGAGACCTGTGACATGCTTGGCATGCTTAATAATGTTATGAGCAACAGAATTACCTTAATGGCGTACATGGGAGAAAGTAATAAAACTAAAAGCTTTTGCAAGGAGCTTAGTGTTATCAATCATATGACCAAAGGAAGTGAGGGAAGGGTCCCTCTCCTTCAAAGGGTTGATAATAATCTTAGAATTTCCCTCCAATATCGCTTTAGAGATGCTTACCTCCAAAGAAAATTCTAATGCCTTCATAGTCAATATTACATCTACCTCAACAACAAAAACTAGTAAACCACTCTTTCGAGACATTGAAGCAATAACTAGGTCTTTTTAAATTATTCTCGCACTATAGCTTCACCAAACTCCCCCTTTTTTTTCTCTCTCTCTCACAACCGAAGCATGGAGTGGCTATCGTTGGTGTGCGGTGATCAAAGTTAACCGTGGGTAGATATCATCCGGCATGGTGGAACCCAATTGGCCGATCTTGGACATTGAGGGGTCGATCATGGCTATTGGATAGCTATCCTGGCCGTGGGTTGTTGGATAGTGTGAATGAAATCTTGATGGTCGGATTTTTGTGATAAAATAACAAAGAATTTGATGCTGATAGGAGTGAAAAATTGGACAAGGCAAATTAGAAGTGACTTCCGAAATTTAATTAGGCTTAAATTTTGCCTAATTTGATGCAAATGCTCCGAGTCTTTATGACCAATTGAAGAAAAAAACAAAGAAATGGAAACTTGGGGTAAAGCTTTAGTCAATGGACAATATTAAGCGTCGTTATTTCACCGACTTTTTTCTAAAAGGGATAAACGAGTTACTTTAGTTTGTGCATCAGAGACCAAATAACCAATAATTCAGATTTCTCAACATCCTGCACATGGGGACACTCACTGCCTCACTTGCCTCCTGTGCCACTTTTTTGGAACTGTTAGTGTTTCTTCACTAGACCAATGCAAAGATTAATTACAAGTTGATAAATTAAATCCAATTAAACAAAAGTGTAAAATACATTATTAGTAATGTGAAATCGATGTCATTGAGAAGAAAAAATGTTTGTAGAAATTATAATGTAATTTTGTATTTTAGCATTGTTTTTGGATTTTGACATGTGTAGCATGAATGTGAATGCACGCATTGCGTAATTCATGGTAACAATGGTTTGGTCACAATCATATATAAAATAGAAAATTCTAGTGTTGTAGACTTTGGGAAGTTGCATGGTACCCAGAATTGGATTGAGCATCTGAAATGAAAGGCTGATGGACCACTAGGCTGTCGGCAGTGGTGAGCTTTTGTTCAATTACTGAGCTTTTGTTTTTTAGTAGATAAATTAGTGGGCAATTAATAGGTCCTAGATTAAAATAATGTGAGGACTGAGGATAAAAAAAATAAAGAATATTGATATTTTCTATTACATTTAATAGAGTAGAAAAGTGGGAGTAAATATTTTTATTTTTGAAAACCATAAATAACATTTTTTTTCTTTAGAAATAGTTTCAACCTATGGCGTATACTCCTGATGATTGTTTTTTATTACTAGACCAATTGATGTAGGTGGAGATTGAACTCCGAATTTCTTATTTAACAACAAAAAATTTTACTAGTTGAGTTAAAGTAGGAGTAAATATAAATTAAGAATTTAAAAAAAAAAAAAAAAAAAAAACAAATCTAAGCTCACCATTTTAATCTTCTCAACAACCCAAAAAAAAAAAAAAAATTGAGAGAGAAAAATAGGAGAAAACATTTCTTACATTGATCATTTGATAATCTTAACCTTCTAGATTATCAAAAAAATTATAATGTGAGGATAGAATAGGAATTTAATAAAAGATGCTTTCTTTTTAGCTCCACTTTTTTATCCTTCCTAGACATCTACAAGTCCACAAGAAATATGCTTAAGGAAAAAATAAAAATAAAAAGAAGAAAAAGTCACAAGAACATGTAGAGCTGAATTCAGCTGGGGTTGACGGCTTGATTAAGCTAGACATCTAGAATTATTGTCTGAAAAATCAATCAAAACTTGTGTAACCTTTGGGATTTGTTTCAAAAATTTTATTGACTGGACCTTGATTTCTGTCCCTCTTTTGCTGTTTTTTTTTTTTTTCCAGTACATAGGCCTTATTAAGTCCAGAGTCTTTGTTTGGGCTCCAACTACAAAATTTCCACCGATGGGGAAAGAAAAGTAGGTCCTAAGGCCCAAATATAACCTGAACCACAACCACAATACATGCATTGGTCATTCAGGTTCGGGGAGATAAAATGTCAAAAACAATGTGCTAAAATGGTGCCCAGCCCATATTTCAGCATGGATTTGCTTAGAAGGCACATTTGGAACCATTGTGAGGGAAGCCTACGGCCCAAAGAACAAAGATGATGGACACCAGCCCAAACTTATTACAAAATGAGGCCCAAAAAGCCCACAGATGGGCGGGTATATGTTGCACAGAACATCATAGAATGAGCCTCAATGGTCATGACTCATGAGTCCTCAAACAGGCTACATTTTTTTTATGCCATGTTCATAGTATGAGGTTCTAATTCCATGAGTATATCAGAAAATAAAATTTTTTTTAATATTATCGCACTAATTTAATAAAAAAAAAATTAGCATTTTTTTTTCTTATAGTAAGTGAGGTGAGGGTAATTTGAATTTTTAAAATAAAATTATCTTATAACTATGAGAAGTTATCTAATAAATGAAAAACAATGTATTTAGATCACAAAACTCTTAAGAAGTAAAAGATATTGCTCAAATATAGGAGAAAATTATGAGAACAAAGACGAAGCCATGTGTAAAATAAGGTGGGGATTTTATTTTTTATTTTTTTGTGAAGTAATTATACTTGGTCCTCCACATTGAATATTGTCCCATAAATTCAAAAATTAAAATGGTCATTTAGCCCATTCCAATCATTGATGGCCCTTCCAAAATACAAAATCCATTTTACATAACAAGAACCTAAGTCTGTGTTTGGCTCAATGTAAAATGATTTCAGAGTGTAAAATATTTTCAAGTGAAAATATTTTTCAGAAATGAAAATATTTTCAGATGTTTGGTCGCATCACAAAAAATGTTTTGGAAAATATTTTAAGTTGTTTGGTTGTGTTCCTGAAAATCCTCTAGAAAACACATTCTCTCACATTTTCTCAGCTTCCAAACAAATATTATAATAGGAAATTCAAATATATAAACCAAATCAACAAAAAAATAACAAAAAAAAAATCAATCTTTCTAAAAAATAAGCACCGATCATGAGAGAGAGAGGTAAATGACCACAGATTAGTGGGTGGGTCTGAAGGAGGCGACGACGAGGAGATCGGTTTGTAGATCAGAGATCGAAGATCGGTTTGTAGATCGAAGAGGAAGAGAGAAGAGAAGAGAAAGAGCTTCCTTGAGTTCGAAAAACAATGGCGAGGGCTTTGAGCTTGAGATGGCGAGGGTTGAGGAGCTATGCCGGAGTTCAGGTGAGTGCTCTCTCTCTCTCTCTCTCTCTCTCTCTCTCTCTCTCTCTCTCTCTCTCTCTCTCTCTCTCTCTCTCTCTCTCTCTCTCTCTCTCTCTCTCCTCCCTTTCTCTCTCTCTCTCTCTCTCTCTCTCTCTCTCTCTCTCTCTCTCTCTCTCTCTCAAGTAGGATGAAAATGAGAGTGTAAACTATTTTACACTTCAAGGGTTGATATTTTACGGTCAACAGAAATCATTTTCCATTTGATTGAATTTTTTGGCCAATCCAAACACTCCCTATGGTGTAAAATATTTTCTGTATTCCTTTTACAACCGAAACAAACGCAGCCTAAGTATTACTGGGAGGACAAAGTTTAGTTATAAAATTGGTTGTAACCTAAGGCTACAACCTTACTTAATATCTTTTGATTGGAGGTGAATTTTGACAAATTCACCGTTGGATTATATTTTCTTCTCATATTCTCCATACTTGCAAAATTTCTATAAAATTAAAAATCCATAATTACGTCATTAATAAATTATTTAACTTGCAAGTTTTTGTAATTTAAAATTATGCAGAAAATGTAAACTTATAGATTATATAGTAAATAATATATAATTGACACAAAATTTGATATGTGTATTAAGAATATAAAGAACATAAAATTCAACGGTTAGATTTTCAAAATATATAGTAATGTGAATGATATTGAGTAAGGTTGCAGTTTTAAGTTATAACCAATTTTATAGGTAAACTTTGTCCTTACTAGAATTTGTTTATTTATCAACTTATTTGACTTTTCTTTATATTCAAATTATTTGGATTTCATTTTTTTCACTTTGTAACACGTTATGAGAACATTGAACATAGTATAGAATATATTGCTGAGTGATTAAGGCAGAATAGTTTCAAACTTTTGATTGGGTTTTTTTTTTTTTTTTAATTTACTTTGCAACAATAATTAGTTTTAGTTAGAAAAATAATGGATATATAATGAGATAATTGATATGACGTTATTTGATATGTAGCCGATGAAAAAAAAAAAAAAAAAACCTATTATTTGATTTAGATTGAAAGGGGGTATTAATGTGAAATTTATTACAAAATCAATCACATGTAATTTTTAGGGATACAAAATAATGTAGAGTTCTATTTCAATGGGTATTGAGTTAAAATATATTAAGAAAAAATTGTTTTTTGTTTATTCTCTTATTTATAATTTATTAATACAAATAGATGTTAGTTATTTATCAAAAAAAGAATAGATGTTAGTTTAGACTTTTGTATATTAATTTAGTTTTGAATCTTAATATATTTTTTTTGTTATTGAAAGATTGAAGAAAATCTTTTGTTTCATGCTTCATACCTTAGCCTTCCAAAACTCAAATCCTAGCTTTGATCATGTACGTTATGTTAGGATATGTGTCCTTTAAATCCTATTGTATGATGCTATGTATGACATTATGTTGTGATTAATAAAATTATTTTATTATTATTTAAAGTAATGGTAACATGAATATTTAGACATTATCATATAGTCCATGAGATGCATAGTATGTGATTTATGTGATTTAGTCACAGAAGATATAATTCACAAGTTCTTTGTGAACTCAGAATTTTAGTTCGTAGTAGGTGATGAAATTGGACATTTCATCTACGAAGACTATAACATATCAATTAAAATGATTTGTCTTGATCATAGAAGTGGATACTTCTAGTTGATATGTTGATATGTTTTAAGTGTTAAAACATATTAAACTGGACTGCTGTGAAATTTATTATTCTACTAACGACTGTCAAATGAATAATAAATCTCACAACTTCTATTTACGTCAACTATTAATCCTAAGAGAATAATGAACATGATCATAAAGTGTAAGTTGCTTTGATATACCAAGAGTAAGATCTAAAGTCATGATCAAAATCTCAATATGTTGGGCAGCCACATTTAATGTTGAAGGAACATATATTCTCAAAACAAAATTCATAATCTCTTAACGGAGATATAAAATATTCTCTTGAGATAAGTTTAATGAGTTCAGTTATTCAGAGTGTTAGGCCTAACCACTTTAGTAAAGAGTTACTAAAGTATATATTTATGAAATTAGATTTTATAAATATATGATGAATAATTTAAAAGATTAAACTGGGTACTCAAGAATTAAGATTTAGTAATCTTTAAATGGCAGTTATTATTCATGACTTTATATTACTACGAATATTTTAATGAAGGGTTGTATGTATAATAAAGTCTTGGAATATAATTTATTAATAAGGCTTAGAGTGTAATTATATTTATATAGTGATATTAAATATAATTAATGGTAATTTTGGGCTTATCAAGAGTTGGCAGAAAGGCCTAAAACCCATTAGAGATAGTGTCTTATTTGTTCCATTTTAGTCCCACTCCAAGCCACATACTAAAGCCTAATTGGAATGGTCCAAAATGCTAGTCCAATTAGATAATCAGTTATATTTAAGGAGAAACATACAGAATTTTATAAAAGAATGAAATGATTTGTATGTGAATGTAAGCCACTCTTTTATTCTTCCTTGAACACATACGTATAAACTGATTAAGAGACCACACTTCTTGGGCATAAATGAAATTAGAGTAAAGATTAAAAGTGTTCACAAGTACTTCTAATCTTTGATTTTGAATTTCACCGCACCAAGGTACATTCTCTTGTTCTTAAATTCTGAAATTTACATAGTACATGTTATCAATTGCGAATGAATTAGATCCGTTAATTTATACAAACTATGTTTTTCCAACATGTTAAAACATGAAAATTGTATGAGTGGTTAACATGAAAAATGAAAGCTAATCATGAACATGGGGCCATAGTTATTATTGGTATTTGATATGCAGTTTCACGTTACTTATTCTGTTTGGCCTTTTATCTAACCTAATTACAAAACAAATCTTTGATGGTTCCTTCTTCAAACGCACCATTGTTTCAGATTATGAATAGAGACAGCACTATATAAAAGAACTCTCCACCCATGCTTGCAGACAAACGTGATTTCAATCAAAATTGGCCTATAGTCTGTGTTTTATAATTGATTAAAGACATGAATTTGTTATTGCATGTACGAAATGTTTTAAGTGTTTTATCTTTATGGGCAACTTGCTATTGCTGCTTGTGATAATTATTGTAAGGTCGGTTGGAATTTATAGACAACACACATAACTTATCTTCTATATCTATTCAAGAAGAGATGGATTGCCATTTGACCTCCTTTAATATATCTCAATTATTAGAGGTAGTTACCATTCCAACCATGGTTTTTTTTCCCTCAACTATGGTTTTAAAATCTTTCTTTTGCCATTGGTTTAATGATTTCTAAGATCTCATGATAATATAATTTTCATAAGATCCTGGATTCGAAACGTCTTGCTAGTATTTTGGAGTCACCTTTAAAGGATTTCTCCCTTTAATAACTTGATGTGTATGTGGGACGAAGGAACTATACATACCCAAAAAAATAGACAAATACTCAAAGAAATCTAAATATCCTCGTATGTTCCACACAAAAATTTCTTCCTTTTGCTCATTACGGGAAAGATAGAATAAAAATGTTTATTTTGCTCATTACAAGAAAGATGGTATATCCTTATTCTCTGTGGTATTAAAATTGTCATACAATTTGCAATTCTGTTCTAGGTTCGATGTCTAGTTGCTCTCTTCATTTACCTGGATACAATTTATTGCAAAGTAGCCATTTGTTCTCGTTCCAAATCCAATTTATGGAATGCTCCTAGGGAAATGAGCTCTTTATCAAACGAATAGTATGGACTCCGCTACTTGAATAGGTCAATGGTGGGTCCAAAATCTTAGCCTTTGAATAAGTGGGGGAAGGATATTAAACGATATCGTATTATCCCTTAATTGAAAACAAAATAAATAAATAAATAAAAACAAAAATAAAAACCCTAAATGACACTGTTGAACTATAAAGCTTGTTGTTCCAAACTATTAATCTTAGAGGTTAAAATAAGCATATAAATGTGGGTTTCAGTTAACTCAACTGGTAAAGTCTCTGATAGTTGAATGAAAAATCTAGGATTCATTCCCCGCTTACACCAAAAACTGATTCATGTTTTAGTCTAATGATAAAGAACTATCATCAGAAGCGGACGCTATAGGTTGAAACTCTCTCTCAAAAATAAAAAATAAAAAATAAGCATATAAATAACAATTTTAAGCCATAGATGATATCAAATATACGGTGCCATATATAACATATATAGCACCAAACTAGCACAATAACACAGATAGATAAGTTGAAGTAAAATAATTAGTATTCTCAACCAAAAAAAAAAAAAAGTAATAAGGAACACAAATAGATAGATGGCTAAATCTATCAAAGTGTTTGTAAATACCCACTTTGTTCCTTCATGGGTAGGTTTTGCTGTAATCGTTCTTGTAAAGTATCCACCATTGGTTCTCCCTTGCCCTTTTTCAGTTCGGGGAAAAAAATCTTTGCCGAAAGATTTGCACAATGATTTTCTTTCTCGTGAGTATGTCGAAATTGAACTACCTCAAACAACTATAGAAATTATCTGCAATTAGAAATTAGAGCACCACACGAGTGAAATTTGATAATCGAGTTAGTGCAATTAGCAAGTAGTTTTAGAAAAAAATCTAGCACCACACCATTTGTAACGCAACTTTCCCAAAATGCTGATTTTGCATCTACTTCTAGTCTTCCACTCTAATCTTTCTGCAATCCAGCTCATGTAAGATTCAAAAAGATACTTACCAGTTTCCTATATGGGTCCAAATCTCTTGTTTTTGGTTTTTTCAATTAGAATGGCATAAAACTAATTGATAATAGAATATTTACAATGAGTATAAGTTGGGGAGAACACTCACAGATAAAATTACAATGAAAATCAAGCCAAATTACATGGTTCCAAATCTTAAGACTTATATATATATATATATATATATTGTATGATAATCCAGATATATAGAATAAATAAATAAAATCCAGATATATAAAAGTCACATAGATGGTCAAGATCGATTGGCCCACTACAAGGACAAGCATTGTTTGATTGTAATTGAATTTTGATCATTGAGTGCATCTGTGTGTACATCTGAGCACTCAATCAAAATTCAAAACCCCACATTAATGGGTCAATAGTACAACCAAAAACTGTACGGCTTTGAGAATTGGGCTGGAGCTTTCAGATTCAGGCCCTCCCATCACTAATTGGAAAACAGGACACTGGATATTAAATAATAAAAAAAAAAGGACTCCTAGAGAATCTAATGGGAAGAAAGCCTACACAAACTTCCAAACCCTTTTTCTGCCAATTTATCAGCTGCCTCTCCTCCAATTATGATATGTCTTTTTCCATTTCCAGTGTGAATATTTCCATTCAAACCTTTTTTTTTTACAGCTTTTACTACTCTTTAACAATTGTGGAACATAAAATTTGTGATAAGGTCAATTTTATTTCCTTTTATATATAGGGTTGATTTGATTTTGATCCCTTCTTTTTTCTTTTTAATAGAAATTTGATTTTGGTCCCTTATATATGTGGTTGGTTTCATTTAATCCCTTTAAAAAAACTAGAATGGTCAAATAGTTCAATTTTTTTTAATCTTGGGGACCAAAATCAAACGTTTTACAACTACGGGATCAAAATGGAACAAACCATGTATTTAAGAGAAAATTATTAGGTAAATCTGAAGTATCATAAATATGTATTTCCTCCTCTTACATAAACGGTGGATTCCACCATGAATTTAATTAATGGGATCACCATTCATGTGAGAAGAGAGAGTACGCATTTATAGTACTCCGAGAGAATATAATAATTTTCCATATTTAAGAGGTCTAAATTAAATTGTATCCTAAATATAATTATTATGATAGAGAAAGATGACACATTAATTGGAATAATAATCATTAAATGATAATTTTGGTCAATATTATCCCCACACACACACACACAAAAGAAGTTAATTTTGGTCAATAACTTTGTCATGTAATGTAAGGATTGATCACTTGGACACTTGGTTTGATAGACCAAACAAGAATTATAGGGACACTATTTATGAGTACAATAGGATCATGTACACTTGATGTCCTAGTGCCGTCCATTTGATTTAATGCCTGCCATGGATTGAGCATGAGTATCCTCTAACAAGTAGGAGCCATTGATAAAGACTGTAGTTACTTATCGAATGTCTATAGAGAGATAGAAAATAAGTTAATTAAACAACTAATAAATCAGAAGCCAAATTATTGACCCACAGCTAGCAACCATCAACACCTAACATGGAAATAACTTACAAGGAACCATAATTGAGACTGATATGTTGCATCACCTCTACCAATTAGTGACTTTCATTTGTGTTTCTTTTCTTTTGTGAATTCATTTTTATCAAATCTTCTCTTTCTCATTTCTTTGGAAAAAAAAGAGAGAGCACATTTTAAGGTAACTATTTAGTTTTTCGTGCATCTTAAGATGCACATGCTGAAGTGTCATTTAAAATGTTAGAGATATATTAGACATATTAGTCCAATGTAATAGGTCCAAGACACTCCTATTTGTACTAGTAGTCTAGGGTTTAGTCGTCCATATATACTCATGCTATGGTTCATTGTAACACAAGTTATTGTACTATATTCTTACATAATAAAGATGTAGCCTTTAAGGGATTCCTCCGTGGATGTAGGCCGACAAAACTGAATCACATAACCCTTGTGTTCTGGGTGTTCCTATTCTATGCTTCCCCTTCCACATCCACTCTAACATATATAACATGGTATAACGCATCGCGTTCTTAATATATTTAACATTAAATTTTATATTTTGATCTTACCTAGTAAAAAAAAAATGATGATTTATTTTAAATTGCATAATATCATATTCACCTTAAGATTGGTGAAATAGAGAGGCTATTCCAAGAGTAATGGAAAGAATCATTTTCCCCTTTTTTTTCTTTTTTCAATGCCACACCTTGCCCTCCTTACTTTGCCCCCATCTTTTGCTGGCTATCTCTCAAAGAATGGAACAGTAAAGTGGTTAGGAACTTATAGGGGCCAACCTTTTCATGGAGCCTTCTTTGTTTACCTTTGACAGACCAAGTACACATAAGGTGGCACTCTTTTAGTGAACATAATAATCATGATCAGTCCAAGTGTAGAGGAAGCTGTCCTGACTAGCAAATGTTTCAACATTGGCTGGAAAAATTTGTAAAGCCAAATTTAGTTAGTAGATACAGAGAAAAGTTACCAATATTTCACAGGCGCACTCAATGAAATGCAAAAAGTTGGGCCCTCATAATGTCCATTAAGTGGGTCATGAACCCATCAGTACCATATTCTTAGGCTTTCATCACCAAGCTCTTGCTTTATAATAATTCAGACCATCTGCCACAAATCAATGTGTCTGCATTATATTAAACAGTTAAGTTTGCCTAGTGCTAGTGTTTAAGCATGTGGGCCTTAAATCACCCAAAAACTGAAAAAGATCACATTGGCATACACATGCCTAAGAAAAGCAAGAGTAAGAAAAGGTTTCTCACAAAGGCTGGAAAGGTGGTCTCCAGGGTCAGCTTTTAAAGTAATATGGAACTACAAAAGGAGGAGAGAGAGCTAACAAAGTAGTAAGAATCACCAAACCAAGAACCAGATTAATAACATGCTTGTGAACCATAGATATTGATAAAATATAATACTTGCTACATGCTACTCCATTGGGAATGCAGCAGTAGTCCTCAAAGATACAAACCCACCCCACATCCCCATATCTACAACTAAAAATGAAAAGCATAAGGTTAATGGGACCCCAAACATAATCACCAACCAACAAGGCCATGTTGCTTCAATCATAACTCTTCTCATATCATATGTGATGGTGTTGTAGTTGCAAAAGTCTAGAATAAGCCCCATCAGCTCGGCTTACTAGTTCAGAATGGCTACCTTGTTCTACAATGCGCCCATCTTGCACTACTCCAATAGTGTCCACCCCTCTAATAGTTGACAAACGGTGAGCCACAAGCACAGTGGTGCGGCCCCTCATTAGCCTCTCAAGTGCTTCTTGTAAGACACATTCTGATTCAGCATCAAGTGCACTTGTGGCTTCATCTAATAGAAGAATTGTGGGGTCCTTGAGAACTGCCCTGGCAATTGCAATTCTTTGTTTTTGTCCACCAGAGAGTTGAACACCTCTTTCACCAACTGGAGTTTTGTAACTATCAGGCAAACCACTAACAAAACTATGGATATTAGCAGCACGAGCTGCTTCGATTACTTCAGCTTCTGTTGCTCCTTCTTTACCATAGGCAATGTTTTCGAAAATGCTAGCTGCAAAAAGTGCTGGTTCTTGCTGTACCAATCCGATTTTAAGCCTAAGGGACTGCAAGTTCAACCGCCTAATGTCCTTTCCATCAATCATAACTTTACCAGCAATCGGATCATAGAAACGTTCAATCAATGCAATCACGGAACTCTTGCCAGAGCCACTAGCCCCAACAAGAGCTTGGCTTTGGCCAGAACGGATTCTAAGGCTGAGGTCTTTAAACACCATTACATCAGGTCTTGAAGGGTATGCAAAATCAACATGTCTAAGTTCAATCTCCCCACGTATTGTTTCAACAGGCTCAGCCTCAGGATCATCTGGATCAATCTTTGTTTGACGGTCAAGAATTGAAAACACTGAGCCAACAGCTTCACCACCCCTAATAATCTCAGGAGCAAGACTAACAGTTTCTGCAACTGAATTGGCTGTAACTACCAGGACTACAAAAACCTTAATAACTTTTGAGAAGGTGGAGACGCCTTTTTTAACAAGGTGTGCACCATACCAAAGAATGAGGGCTTCTGATGCATAAAGAGCAAGCTGAGAGATGCCAAAGAGGATGCCAGCAGATTGGCTGCGACGTAGGCTCCTGAGCTGAGGAATACGGAGTTCGTGGCTGAACAGAAATAGGATCTTGTTTTGGGCATTGAAGGCTGCAACAGTTCGGATGTTGCTCACTCCCTCGCCTGCAATCATGCTGGTCTTGGCATGGGCCTTTGCTGTGTCACCAGCAAACCCCTTGAGAGAGAGTTGCTGTTCAATGCAGAAATAACATAATTAATTTAACATCAAATGTAAAATTGATTTTCATGGAACTCAACTTAACATCATCCAACAAGTTTTACAATTAGTTTTTCTCTTCCTATTACAACACTATTGAGGAATTGAGATAGCAAAAACATTTTGGCAATCATATGAAATTAAACCATACCAGAACAAGAACAATATCAGCACCATTTTTTAATGTCAATGGTATCATCTAATGATTCTCATTATCTAAATCTGACCAAATAGTGATTAAAAGTAATTATTAGGGTTATTTATTTCATAAGATTAAAACAAGAAAATCATTTTTATTTTTTGGTTGAAATGATATTCATCTTATGATCAATCCAACTCCCTATTTGTCAATTAAATGATTAACAATGGGATAGTAGCATCAAAAGGGTCCTACAATTTAATCTCATTAGGATCATGTTTTGTTTCTTTTTGTTTTTCATAAGAAAATTCATGTTATGCCATCTTGTAACAGTTACTTGCACACAACTCACTCCAGTGACAACTTCAAGGGTGGGATGTAAAGTGTAAACTCACATTAAAGGACCCACTCAAAAGAAATAAACAGCCTAACTTGGCAGGACTAGGACATAAGGTGCCTCCAATATCAAACATGTACATGACAGTGTCATAAATTTGCAAGGAACATCACGCCATAAGCAAACAATATACATTTCACTGTTTTTGTAGAATGCAAAAACTTAGAACACTGTTCTAATCAAGACAAACCGTCAGAATACTCAGTACTACAGTTTGAAAAACGAACCAATTTCTCGAACCCCCATCAGGCCCCATATTTTAAGTCTGGACTCTGGAGCACCAAAGTATCAACAATAAAGAAGAGGCGGTAACTTATTTTCTTAGATACCCCTACCATGACTGTCACACCCTGACACCCTCATGAAAACACAAATGACCAAGTGAAAAAGAAAGAAGATAATATTTGCCAAGAGGGAAATCTTAAACAATATATGATCACGGGCCAAGAATTTCTTGGAAGTCTCATAAGGGTGTCTAGCATAGATGGTAAACAAAAGCAACCAAAGCTCATGTACCTAGAAAAAATGGAGCACCTTATAATTCAGAGACACACAACTGATGCATACTGCAAAGTGCAGTGTCGGTGCAATACAAATAATTAAATATGTATATATATATATATATATAAGTAGGTAGGCAAACTCATACACTCACCAAATTTTTCATTTGTTTTTTATGACTTGGTGAATAATATTAATCGGAGTAACATTTCTTTTACATGAATTTATTAGCGGCACTATTTTTAAAGTTTTATAATATATGAATAGAAACAAAATCACATAGATAATTATATTAAAAAATAAATAAATAAAAAGTCACTAGAATTATTGGGTAGAGAAAATAGACAAGATCTAATTTGACAAGCATGACAAGAAAACCAAGAAAAAATAGTCGTAAGAGTCATTCCCTCCAAAAATAAGCTACAAGAACCAATGCTAAAAATAAAAAATCTCATAGTGGAATTAATATTTTTTTTCCATTTTCATGGGAATTGATGGAATCTTTGGTATAAATATATATTTCACAGTTATTTATGAGCTTATATTATATTAATGAACCGGACTTGGAGGAAGCACGTGCAGTGCTGTAGTATGTTGTGTTGACACGTAGTTTTAGCCTTTTGTCGTTTAATATTAGGATGTGGTAAAGTTAGATTCCGAGGGTTTGTGTAAAAAACTAAAAAGTAGATGCAGATGCGGAGACTCTGACACTGTAAAAAATAAATATTAAAAAACCAATAGTTATCCATATGCCTTTATTGGAATTTGGTCAATTTAAACCAGAAAAAAGTTGACTAAATTTCAATCCTGCGTTTGGACCAGAGCCATTAAAGTAGTGCTCACATTTTGAAAACAATAAATTTATAGGCACCAAACTTTTCCCAATATTTTTTATAATACTAAATTCTATTTTACCTGATGCATAATAAAATTAGTACTGATTGGTACAAAATAAAGTGGGGTCAATAATAAAAGTGACAGGGCTCTAATCAAACGTAGTTTAATTGTGATATATCAGTTTGTTAGGCTTTGTGTCCGTGAGGTAAAAATTATTTTTGACATCTTATTTTATTATTAAATTTATTTTGCTATTATTTATGAGTATCACTGTATTTTTTGGTACTATTTATGAGTTCTATAGTACTATTTTAGCTTACTTTTACCTTTATTTGCATTACTTTCAACAAAAAGTTTCCAATTTCAACAAAATAAGCGGATCCCAATTGATTGGTGGTTCGTCAGTTTATAAGATTAATGTAGTAAAATGTGTAGTGTCATTGTCACCTCAAAAAGGTTGTAAGCATTTTTGTATGCATTGCTCTTTTGAAATCTAGTATGATTTGGGGATTGATTGGTGAGAAGAAGAAGAAGAAAAAGGCTGTGACAACCATATCTTGTGACAAGGATTGATGCATGGAGAGAGTGCTTTGAGCTTACCTGAGCAAAGTTAGCCAGGACTAGAAGGGGAAAGGTAGCAAGGATGAGAAGGGAGACTCTCCATTCCACTATGAAAGCAACAATGAATGAAGTGAGGAGTGAGGTCATGTTCTGGAGTATGACAGAAATCCTTTCAGCAATTGCAGATTTCACATCAGCAGCATCAGTGGCCAGACGTGCTGCAAGAAGACTTGAATTATGCTCTTCCTCATCAAACCACCCAACTTCATTCCTTAGGATTGCTGAAGGAAAAACAAACACCAATAAGAATCCAAAACATGAGTAATATATAAAATTTACAGCAACTATATTGATTAAAGAACAAATTTTGGAACTTGAACCATTAAGTCCAAGAGAATGATCAAGTTGGGCTTGCAATGCATTTTATAGAAATTAAATAGATTAACTTGTAATTACAAATTCAAAGAAAAGGAGTTCCATAGATTTGTACCTGCAAGCATCATTCTCCTAACTCTTGTGGTAAGGTTCTCTCCCATAATACTAAAGAAGTAATGTTGTATCAAATATGCCCCCACAGCATAGAGACCAGCTCCAATGTAAATGAAAACATATTCCTTTGTTTTCCTTTCCATTGAAGCAGGATTTCTGTAGTAAAAGACCTCAATCATATTGCTCATCACAATAGCAAATGTTGGACCAATAAAACCAGAAAGCACAGATCCTATAGCACCCATAATTGAATAAGGCCATTCAGGAGCGTTTAGCTTGAGAAGCCGGCAGAAATAGCCATCAGGGGCTGGATTTCTCTTGTCTGTTTCAGCATTTGAGATCATCTCTATCCTGCCATCTGCACCAGTACTATACGAATAGCTCAGGTTTCTTAAGCTTCCAGACCGGAGGCTTAAAGACTTTGTTGACAGCGAATGGCTTAGTCGTGATGAGCGTGAACGGCGTGTTGATGGGTTAGAGAAATCTTTATTCCTAACCATTTCTTGGAATCGGATTAATGAAGCATAGGCCCCAGCTTTGGTAACAAGTTCTTCATGTGTTCCAGTCTCAACAACTTGACCTTGCTGTATAACTGCAATTGAATCCACATTTCTAATAGTGGAGAGGCGATGGGCAACAACTACAGTAGTTCTACCAACCATGAGACGGTCTAATGCTTCCTGAACGATGCTCTCAGAGCCTGCATCAAGGGCACTAGTTGCTTCATCAAGGAGAAGGATTTTTGGGTTTTTAAGCATAGCTCTAGCAATTGCAATTCTCTGCTTTTGGCCACCGGAGAGTTGCACTCCTCGCTCTCCAACCTAGTTTGTGATTGAAAAGTTAACATTATAAGAGGTGAACCATAACACAAATAGGAAATTCTAAAACATGGTGATCATGCTTTGAAAATTTTCCAAACTAAAACTAATTGGAATAACACACCAACCTGAGTGTTATATCCATTAGGAAGCAAGGTAATGAAGCTATGAGCATTTGCTGCAGAAGCAGCAGCTTCCACTTCATCCATTGTTGCATCAGGCTTCCCATAGAGTATGTTCTCAAGTATGGTTGTGGCAAAGAGTGCAGGTTCTTGGTTCACTAGTCCAATCTGGTCACGTAACCATTTCAATTGCAGTGTTTTTATGTCCACATTGTCCAGCAAAACTTGACCTGCCAAACCAACAAAAAAAAAAGTATCAGTAAAATCAATTTTATCATGGGACAGATTTTCAATCTTGCAACTCATGATGTGTCTCTTAATTACCTTGATTAGGATCATAGAACCTTTCTATCAAAGAGACAACAGTGCTTTTTCCTGACCCACTACCACCAACAACAGCAACAGTCTTTCCAGCAGGAAAGAATATTGAGAAATTTCGAAAGATAATAACATCTGGTCTTGATGGATAGCTGAAAGTTACATCCTTGAATTCTATATTGCCATTAACCTCAGCCAAGCACTTCCCATCTAAGGGGTCTTGAACTATGGAAGGCTTTTGCTTGATAATCTCCATCAACTTGTATCCAGCTGTTTTACCTTTGCTAAATGCCCCAAGATTTGAAAATGATTGACCCAAACTCCTGTAATGACCAATTATTGCATTATAATTTGAACTAAATTTTGTGTCCGCAGTTGTACAAAAAACAGTGCTTTAGTTTGAGGTCTTACATGCCCCCCACAATTGCAGAGAAAATTGCTGTGAATGCTTTCCCTCCATCAGTCTGTCCATTCCTGATAAATACACCGGCATACCAGAAAACAAGTGCCCATGACATGCATGCTATTCCATAGGTACATCCTAGCCCCAGACCTTTGGCCATTCCAGCCTTGTACCCAAGCTTCAAAGTGTTCTGTATTGCATCTGAGTACGAATTTAAGGCCTTGCTCTCACCAACATATGAGTAAACCGTCCGAACTTGTGCAATGGTCTATGGAGATAGTATAAAGATTTAGAAGGCCAGTTAAGAATTATCTCATGCACCTTGTAAGCCTTTTACTATAAACCAATGTTGTGAAGATAAACAATCTTTATGTTATTGTGATTTCTTTTTTTATCTTTTTCAGTATTTCTTTTTATGAATAATTGTAGATTCTTTCTACAATTATTCTTGGAACATCATCAAACCAAGGTGCAAAAAGTTTGACATAAAATTAGTCATGGTAGGGATAAGAACTTTAAAAAGTCAACTAGTTTTTCAATGATTAAAAAGAAAAAACAAATAGTAACCTTTATGAGTGTTGCACATGATAGAACATCATTTCATTGGCATACCAAACCAAAGCCTTCCTTGCTATTTAGTATAACAGAAACTCAAATGAAATGTGAAACTTTACCTGCTCGGCAATAATACCAGCATTGGCATAGGATTCGCGGCTCTTTGAAGTGAGGCCTGTGAGTGTATAGGCGTATAAGCCCCCAGCAAAAGCAATTCCTGGTATCACTGCCACACTTAGCAATGCTAGCCTCCATGCTGATACAAAACCAACCACCAAACCTGCCAGAAACGTTGACAGATAATGTATGAAGTTTCCCACCTGAAATTCAAGAAACACAGTAGTAAACAAAAGTGTCAAAAATTCATTCAAAGAAAAAAAGGAATTTAACTCTTTTGTGATAGGTTGACCATGAGGATAAATTTTATTTTATTTTTTTATTTTTATTTTTAAAAAGAATACAGTCATGAATAATTGTGATATCAGATAGAAAAGAATGAAAAAAAATTATACATATAACAGACCCTGATTAGTCTTTCAATTCAAGGCTTAGTTGTTATTGTTGTATATATTTTCTTAATTTCCAATACATTTTTTGTTATACTGGATTACTAGCAATTAATAAGACTTTTACTTTAATTAAATAAAGTTAATTAAGGAAATTAAAATCCAGATATCAGAAATCACAAAAGTCCAAGAACAAAAAAAGGCTAGCGAAAGATAACTCAGACTTGCTAACACGTGCCACCAACATGCTAGAATCAGCCATGGGACCCGCATTAATGGGTCGCCAACCATATCGCAATGTATAACGCCAACCCAGATACTAGTAGATTTCTTCAATACGGTCGTTACAGATAAAAATGAAGCTAACTTCCATTAATAGAGGGAGAATAAAAACAAAAACAGAACTAAGTAAATAAACAGGTAAAGAAACAGAGCCTATATGGTAAAATTGGCAAAACCTTTTCACTAATTGCATCTTGGACTAGAAGTGTGTCCGTGGACACACTAAAAACTATATCCCCAGTCCTTGCATCAGTGTCAAAGAACCCCACATCTTGTCTTAGCACTGCCTCCAAATACTTCTTCCTCAGTGTGCTCACTTGTCTTTCTCCAGTGTACATCCAGCATGCAATCTCTGTTAAAAAACAAAAAACCAAACCAAAACTTGTTACAGTTTGATCAATTTAGTGAGATTGATTGAATTAAATATGTCACAAAAGTGATAGGGATGTGTGTGACTCAAAGTTATAGATAAATGTTAAAAGCAGAAAAAAAATAATAACAAAAATTTTTAAAAGTGAAAGAGAGAGATTCGTGAATGGAAGTGAAGTGAGATTGACAGGTGAATAGGGACCAGTCCACAGACCACGTGGGTTGAACCCACCGGCCCGATGTGAACTAGCTACACGAGTCGTGTTTAATAAGAACTATGGTCCAACAGGTGTGTAATGTGTATATGTGATCTCTCTCTTTCCCCTTCAAGACCAAACAATAAAACAAGATCAAAAACTAGCAAACAAAAAAAGAAATAGACCATTCATATACAATAATAATAAATTACACGTACCTGCATAGGATGATAAGCAGACAACAAGGCCAAGGTACACAAAATAGAGTGCATACTGCAAAGTGCAAAGAGATACAAAAATGAAAGATCTTAGATCTGAGTTAATTGTGAAATAGCAGGTTTAAAAGTTTGATCTTTGTGATGTTTGATGTATTGCGTTGTTAATACCTTTGCGACTTCTTCAGTCATTGTCTTCAAATCTGATTGGTTTTTGCCGAACCCATTAACCATTTCACCAAAAAGAAGGAAGAAAAAGGGCATGGAAGAGCCATGAATTATGGCTCCCAAGCTACCAGCAATCATGAGCATCCAATCATACTTGTCTGCAAAAGAGAAGAGCTGGTAAAAGGGTAGGCTTTGCTCTTTCTTCTTCTCAGCCTCAGGCAGTGATTTTGGTTCTGTAGCCTCAGCCATTTTTTTTGCAGCTACTAGCTCAAAAACCAAGTCTTTGAAATGGGAAAGAGAGAGAGAGAGAGAGAGAGAAAGGTTTGTGAAGCAGCGACTAGTTGTGAATTGTCATTGAGAGAGATCTAAGGTGAGCTATTAAGCTTAAGTTTGTGGAGTCATTGATGTTTGGCTTTTCAAGTATTCTGAGAGAGACCCTTTGCTCTAGTTTCTGTCTCGAGAAGTGTCGATGTCGTTTTTGGTTTTATCACACACACCCTCACCTCAAAGACTCGTTTGCCGGGGAGGAAAAGCAAAGAGAAAGTGAGTTAGAATGAGAGAGTGTATGCAAAGTGTCTGGGAATGAGTTGGACTGTTGGACCATATGGTCAAAGAAAGTGGAGAAAATGAGTGTAGAATAGAGAGAGAGAGAGAGAGAGAGGTGTGTGGATGTGTGAATTGTATATATTTTATAGAGGAGGGCTTAACTGTGGCTGTAAATAATAACATGCAACTTCTGTCCAAGTTATAGGAAGGGAATCATCTGATTAACTATGTTGGGTCCTACATTACTGCTTGTGTTGCATACTTGCATTGCTTTTCGTGCTTCGTAAAATTTTAGTTTATTCGGATGCTGCATGTTATTTATTTAAAATTTAAATAAATTAAATAAAAATAAAAACAAAGAATGAGAAAGAGAGGAAAATGGGAATAGACTAATTTGACACAAGTTGGTTCTGTTTCTGTAAGGAAAATGATCCTTCTTTTATTTAGGTTTTATACATTTTGTTATTATTTATGGGCTTCACTGCACTTTTTGACACTATTTATGGACCCAATAATTTTTTAATTTTAACAAAATAAGCGATATCCAAATACATCCTTAGTGTATGTTTGAGAAACAATGAAATTATAAATTATTTCACTATTCAGCTTATTTTTGCTACTATTCATAGGCTCCACTGCACTTTTTAATACTATTTACGGGTTTCACTGTACTATTTCAACTAACTTTTACATTTATCTATGGTATTTTCAGTAATAAATTTTTAGTTTCAGTAAAATAAGCAGTATCTAAACAGACCCTTAGTGTCTGTTGGGGATCCTCTTATTTAATCGAAATTGAAAAATTGTTGCTGAAAGTACTGTAGATATAAAAGTTAGCTGAAATAGTACAGTGAGATTCATGAATAGTACCAAAAAATGCAGTAAGACTCATGAGCAGTACTTTCAACAATAATTTTTCAGTTTTAACAAAATAAGCGATATTCAAATACACCCTTCGTGTACGTTTGAGAAATAATGAAAATTATAAATTACTTCACTATTTAGTTTATTTTTGCTATTATTCATAGGCTCCACTGCACTTTTTAATATTATTCGCAGACCCCATTGTACTATTTCAACTAACTTTTACCTTTATTTATGGTAATTTCAGTAATAAATTTTTAGTTTCAGTAAAATAAGCAGTATCTAAACAGACCCTTAGTGTCCGTTGGGAATTTGCTTATTTAGCCGAAATTGAAAAATTGTTGCTGAAAGTACTATAGATGTAAAAGTTAGCTGAAATAGTACAGTGAGACCCATGAATAGTACCAAAAAATGCAGTAAGACTCATGAATAGTACCAAAAAGTGTAGTGGAACTTGGCATTGATTATTTTTGCTAGCTTATTTTATTATTCAGCTTATTTTTGCTACTATTCGTGAGTCTCACTGTACTATTTCAACTAACTTTTACATCTACAGTACTTTTAGCAAAAAGTTTTCAATTTCAGCAAAATAAGTTGTTCCCAAACGAACACTTTTAGTGTGCGTTTGGCATGAATTATTTTTGCCAACTTATTTTACTATTCAGCTTATTTTTCCTACTATTCATGAATCCCACTGCACTTTTTGTTAGCAAAAAGTTTTCAATTTCAACAAAATAAGTGTATCACAAATGGACACTTAGTACATTCTATGGTTTCAAAATAAATTTTACAAATTTAAAGATACATAATGTAAGGACTCAATTTGTGACGACCCAAAATGATAATGGGTTCGCACGTAAAAAGACCCAAACAATATCATTTGTAGAGCGTGGGTTTGAAAGGCTAGGACTTGGTCACCGGACGGTAGTTCGGGTTGGCTCCGGTCAATGAATCTCGTCCGAGGAGTCTAGGGAGCTCTATGCTCTTTTTACCCTCCTTGTTTCTAGGACACCATGGCTGAGAGGACGGGATGTCCCCCCCTCCCCCCCCCCCCCCTCTCTCACACTGCCTCTCTTATCCTTTTATACGGGCATTTATCCTCTCACCAGCGTCCACGTATAAGCTCACTTTCCTAGGATTTAAGACCTGTCCTGTCAGCCCATACCTAGAGTGGTTGGGGGCGGTTGTAAAAGCTGAAGAGCATGGTTCTGTCAGGTGCAGAGTATTGAATGGCAGTAATGGCAGCTTTCCCCTTGTCTTTAGTCATTATACTATCCAGCGTCTCTTTCTCTATTGATATAGATATTTTAGATTTTTTCCCAAACTGTTCCTATACCGTTTTTGCCCTTTCTTTCAAGGGGATCTCGGATATGCCGAGGACAGAATCATCATCGGCTGTATCTCAAGACTATTTGAACTTTTATTACCCATCCTCGGCTATACCCATTCTCGGCTCGGGCCTTGGGCCTCAATGTAAAAATAGGCCAGGACCACAAATTATTGGGCCCCACACATAATAAATTATTTTAAAATTTTGAATAACATATGAGGGCGATTGTAACTATAATGGTCCTAAGGTAGCAAAATTCCTTGTTGGATAAGTTCCAATCTATGTACACTAGTATATTCTAAAAATAAAATATAACTAGACAACACTTAAAATGGAGAGGATCTTTAACCAATTTACAATTAATGCACTTACCATAAACTTGGGAGAATTCAGTTTATGGTTATGATTATATTTTTATAGCATATTAGTGGCATTAAATTATCTATACTATATATAATAGAATTCTTTGAATTGAATTGAACTTTTATGTGATTCAGAAATATCCTTAAATCCTATGTTTAATAGAAACAAAACTTGGGAACAATCCGGTAAAAATATATCTTCAACTCCACGTAAAATGCCTAAAAAATAGGACACTCTCCTGCTAATCTATGTTTTCAAAACAAACTTATCAACAAAAAAAAAACTTATCCAAAAATTAAAATATATATATAAATTAAAATTAAAAAATTAAAAAATAAATAAATAAAAAAACTTCTTAATCCACTTTGTATATTTCCTTCAAGACCACGTTCCACTTTTTTTTTTTTTTTTTGAATTTCCAGTTTTCTTAATCCCTAAAAAAAGAGTCAATTTGTTGGTTCTAGTTATCTCAACTGTTAAAATCTTTGATGGTTAAATAAAAGATCTGGGGTTCAATCTCCATTTACACAAAAAACTAATTAGTGTCTTAGTCTGATGATAAAGAGCTTCTAATCAATCTCGTCTATACCAAAAACCAATTAGAATCTTGGTCTGATGATAAAGAGTTATTATTAGGAGTGAATGTCATAAGTTGAAACTATCTAAAAAAAAATACAAATTATGAATTGTTGTATTTTGTTTTTTGAGATTTCATTAATTAATGGTTGTGATTTAATTTTGGATTTAATAGTGTACACATGAAATTTAATTTTTTTAATTAATCCTAAATTTCTAATATTTAATATGGCGTCCACTCCAGTTTTTGGTGTAGGCGGGAATTGAACCCCAGATCTTTTATACAACCATCAGAGACTTTACCAGTTAAGCTAACTGGGTCCACTCATATTAAAACCCACTTGTTTTTGTCATTTCAATGTTAGTCCTAGTTTAATGAATTTGGTTCAGCTGAAACTTTTGGTTTTGCCTTTAAGACCAATTAACTTTGTGAATTTGCAGTTTTATTCCCATATCTGTAAACCAATTGCTGGAAACACCTTTAAAACTGACTGACATTCCATGTGACATTTTATCCTCTCTTTCTATTATTTGTTTTGATATCCTAATAATTTCCTTGGTTGTTCGAACTTTCAACTCTCTTTTTCACTTTACCAGTAACTCTCACTCTCTGCTAGTACTAAGGAAAAAAAAAAAAAAAATATATATATATATATATATATCTTGCTCTCTCAAATTTATTTTATTACTTTTTCTCCTTTTCTACTATATATGAGATTCTGGTGAATAAAAATAGGATATTTGATGTAGCTTTATCGATCTCACGTCACGTGAAGATAAGGGTAATAACATGTGACAACACATTTATTAAAGTATTACTGTTTAGACCACTCAACTTCTGTCAAAATGTCATTCTCAAAAAAAAAAAAAAAAAACTTCTGTCAAAATGTGAAGCAATACGAGAACTCTTATCACTCCATCAGTATTTTTTTAAATGAATATATGTTGAAAAGTATAAGAGCAAGAATTAATTCTTTTACCCTTTTTGCTTTATAAGGAAACATGGAAGCATGTATATACGTACATATAACATGATAATATCTATATATAGGGGATTATTTTCGATTGCTAACGAGTACTGCAACAATTGTTTTGACAATACAAACCACATAGACAGGACTCTTATGAGAATCTAAGTTTCAAATCATCCAATGCCAAGTACAACGAACATTGATATAGATTTAAGCAATCTTTAAGTCCGCCATTGACGTCTATTGTGAATCAACTTACAATTGAAAATGTCGATTTTATTGGCATTGATAAGCTTATCATGCAAAAAGTTTTACAGCTCAACTAGTTGAAACCTTTTGAAGTTTTCAATTAAAATATCTAGGATTTAAATCATACCTCCCCCAATTCCTGAATTATCAACAACAAAAATATATCCTTTAACAAATTATTATATGACATGAAGCATGAAATTAGAGAAATTTCATACTCATGTGAAAAGAAGATTGTACCTAGAGTATTAAATAAATTGTTCAATACACCAAAAGCAATACTCCCACCACTCATGTGAGTTGTGAGGTTTATCATAAATTTAATTAATAGGACCCATAATTATATATATTTTTAAAAAATAAAAATAAAAACTTATTCTAAAGTATTGAATAACATCCCCTCAAAAAAAAAAGAAAAAAGTATTGAATAACTATTTTTATACAAATTGAATGAGGAGGTCAGGGGAATTTATATAATTCTCTATTTGTTGACAGATAAGAATTCAATTATAAGCACAAGTGAGGGTTTGATATACGACATTTGATTTTGACCCATCTATTTTGGAGAAGTGCATTCAACATGAATCAAGGCCAAATTACAAGGGAGCATATTCTATCATTGATTTTTGTAGTATTCGAATGTGAATTTGATAGTGTTACGTGAGAGCGATTGAATGAAGCTTTAGGCCAAATTGGTTTAGAGGAATCAACATGAATCAAGGTCGATCACGTGGGAACTTATTCGATCATTTATTTTTGTAGCATTTGAATGTGAATTAGATCATGTTTAGTGAGAGTGATTGAATAAAGCTTTAGTATCTTCTCAAAAATAAATAAATAAATAAAGCTTTAGTCCAAACTGATTTAGAAGAAAATAAATTTAAAGTGATTTTTCTTTTTTTGAATGTTAGGTCAAAAAGGGGGATTGAATCATAGATATTTCCTTGTGTATCACTCTAATAAGAGAACGATTGTAATGTCAGTGCTTTAAAAAATAATAATAATAATAATAACTAATTGAGCTTTTTCTTTTTTTTTGAGAAAACAACTAATTGAGCTTATTTGCTTATTGTGAGTCTAATTTTAATCATAATTGTGGCATTTTTTTGGACCTTATACTTGTTTTGAATATATTGATGATTTATATTTTTAAAATAAAAATCTACACAAATGTCCCTTGAGATATAAGGAAATGATAACAAACTTAAAGTTTTGCAAAAAATATAATTCCCTCACTGAAGTTTGTGATAAACATAATAAATATTATGAAATATCTTTTTGTCCACCTTGATTTACCCAATTAACATTGTTATTTTTTTAAAACCCAATTAATCAAATAAGTTAAGGACAAGATACTTTATATATAAGCCAAGGGAAGACTTTTGTTAACGAATGTGCTAAGGGCAATAATTAAGGGATATTAATTTCTTTATAAAATAATGTTTTTATACATTTTTTTTTTCAAAAAATAAAGTCAAATTGTTACATATATCCCAAAAAATACACATAAACACAATGAATTTGTGCGTGCAAGCTGATAAATTATTAACAAGTGTATTTCCTTCTTTGAAAATGTGTATTACAGCTTCTAATCGATCATTTATTAACAAAAACTTTCAGGGTTCAAATTCCCTCATCCCCAATTATTGAACTAAAAAAAAATTATAATAACAATGGTAAGGCCTTTTGGAACTTATGCTTGTTTTAAATATTTTGATGGACTACAACCAAAAACAAAACAAAAATAAACTTACACAAACCTCTCTTGAAGTATAAAGAAATAATAGTGACAATAAAAGTTTTGTAAAAATGGCAATTCCTTCCTAGTGTTGGTGATAAAAATTAAATTACGGTTGCTTAATGACATGATCATAGGTGGGGACATCATTTTTCGCAATTTTTAAAATGGTCTATTCTCTATTGTGATTGGTACATAATAAAAGTAATGTTAACGATAAATCTAAATAAAAGTGATATTACTCCAATCTAAATAAGCCTTGTCAAGAATTGTAAAAAATGTTATATCTTATTTTCAAACTGTGTAAACTTGCCATTGTAATATGTCACCTTCTGTCAATATCATTTATAGCATTATGTGACAGAGAATGGTAAATGTGTTTTTAGGGTTCTCTCATCATTTGAAAAAGAGCAAACTAAATTTTTTTTTTTTTTTAATATATACAAGATAGAAATTTTACTCTAACCTAATCTAAATGTATATGTGTGTGAAGCTCTCTTCTGAAGACTTGAACCCCTGCCCTTCCCCTTCTCCCACGTCCCACAAGTACTTATATTTGTGGAGTAATCATCGCACTAAGAATGTGCGATGGTAAAGAGCAAACTAATTGATTGGGCAACATTGTAGTATGTAGCAAAATCTTCGGTATCTCTTTAAGATTAGAATAAGTTGGAAAGTAAAATTGTGAATTCAAACTTCATTAATGCATAATTAAGGTGGAAGCAAAGCTCTGAGCTCAAACTTCACTAAATGCATATTCAAATTATTAAAAAAACAAGTGTTATGTTCATAACATTTTCATAATAAATCATAGATGGTAAGTTGTTACTAGTTCTAATTTGAACTTACCATTGAAATTACTTTTTTGCCAACTAATAACAATTTGTCACTTAAAATTTGTTGTGAAGGTATCTTGAAAATGTTGTGAATATAATTGTAAGGACACAATTTGGCTCCCAAGCCCAAATAATGGATGAACTTAGCCCCAAAAAACCCAATACAATGAATTTGTAAAGAGTAGGTTGGAAAACTGGGTTTTAATGAGTCAAACAACAAGTAAAGTGGATCTAGATGACAAAAAAATGATGATAAACCGGTTTAATCTAAAGAAAATCATCCTCGGCACAATCTAAGGAGATCAATTCTTATATATTTTTTTCTCAAGTTTTATTACAAGTTCATCTTTTGATTGTTATAGTGTTTTTCTCTCAATTTCTCGATCCCTTTTCTCAGGGCCTCCCTCTTATTTTATACTATTCTCCCTCTTTCATTTCTACCCTCCACGTGTAGAGTAGATTGTTGGTGTTGATCCTTGTCCCATCAGCACCTTCCTGAAATCTTTGGGGAGTAGCTGTAAGGCTGAAAATTAGTGTTCAAGTATCACTTCCTCATTAATGCCGGCCAGAAAGTTAAATACAGAGCATTCAATGTGGTGATAGCAGTTTTCTTTTAAATATTATATGGCTTCCCTCTGTCCTATGCTTCTAGGGTATTCGTCCTTATCAACAGACCACACCGTCGATCCTTGGCTTTGCTTAGCTGAGGAGACATTCATCCTCAGACCACTCTCTCTGAGCATCATGGCTGGATCTCCTCCTTTATTTATGAACACCGACTTCCATAATAACGTTTACTTGTCCTCGGATAACTACGAGTCCTCGGCCCAATATACACTATTGGGCCCATTAACCCTACAATAACATTTCCCATGAAATATATATACATATATATATATATATATATATATATATATAACTTAAGGATCATTTAATACTACATCAAATAAAGTTTTTTGTTTTTTTTTGTTTTTTAAAAGAAAGTATATAGGAGGAAGAACTTGGAAGAGATGAGACAAATATTTATTATTATTTAACTTGTGCTCTTGCCTGTTAGGATACTTCGTTAACAGGATTTACTTACAAAATAGAAATTGAAGATTCATTAAAAAAAAAATTTTAACCAAAAGTCTTGTAACTCAATTAATTGACACTTTTTGATGTTTTCAATGAAAATATTTAAGGTTCGAATCTCCTATCCTTAACTATTGATATAATAATAAAAAACTAAAATAAAAATAAACAAACTAACAAACAGAAAAAGAGGAAGACTCCTATATATGGATCTCCAAAATCATACATTGTGGTCCTAAATAAGAGGGAAATCTTCTCATCACTCTGTGTATGTACGATGACAAACTAAACATGTTAGGAGTAGGTGAGTTGGCAAAATCAAAAGGTAATTCCATATGACACAGTTCGAGTCCGTAAACTTGTACCGTTTGTCCAAGAATGGTCATATAAAAAAATATTCTGTGCAAGTGTTACTCCTAGTCCCATCCAGTGTGTAACCATCAATTCCCACAGCACCCCCTAAAAGTCTAAGACTTTAGGCTTTAAATTGGGCTGGACCATTCTATAAAAGACCCCCTATATGCTGCTTTTTTGTCTTATTTCTTGTTAACTTTAAGGTAGCACAATTGAGCAGGAATATATACTGGCCCAAACCCAAATGTTTTTGCTAAATTGCATTCCCTTAAAATTTGGCTCCTCCCCTCAACGAAAAGAGAATGTAAATTTAATTATATCTTTTTAAAGAATACTTTTTTTTTTTTTTTTTTTAAGATACAACTGTAATTTTATGTAATAAATAAAATATGTTTTATTTTTATAGGTAAGATAAATTTCAACTTTTTGCTCTATGATTATTGTTTTTATCATTAAATTAAGATACCAAATTAATTTTTGGTGTAAACGAGGTTTGAACTTCATATCTTTTTATTCGACTACAAGAGATTTTACTGGTTGTGTTAATTGAAACCTACAAAAATAAACCATATAATGATTCGTTAATCTTAAAAGTCATATAACAATATAACATCATTTTAAAGGCTTTATTTTTCCCCTTTCTCAAAACCTAATTAAGCTGTTTGGTTCTCTCTATTAGTGAATAAGTAGTTTAGCAAATTTGCGTTACTACAAGAAAAGTTAAAATTGTTTGAATTTCTTTTTAGATGCAAAAATGTATGAGATTTGAGTTTAGATGTTAGCCCAAAAGCATTGAAACTTGAGACCCAGGTTGAATCCAGGCCCAAATAAGTTTAAGCAAACTTGCAAAGCTTGAACAAAAACAACACAAAGATAATCAAAATATACTCATGACAATCATATTATATAAGTATCAATATATGATAATGCTTAGTTATAGTACGTAGTAAGACCATAGGGACACTGTGACTAGCATCTTATTGGGAAGCGTGTTCCACCAAACCATTATCTTAGCATTTTTCTAAGTCTCTAACTAACCCATTATGGAAAATATTTAGGCTAATCCCATATTTTTTAACATGTTGATTTATAATTTATAATTCAAAACTAGACCATCCCATCAAAATTATACTCAAAAACTACCTGTCGTTCTCCAACCCTCAGGCTAATTCCATGAATGTGACAGCAACGAAGCCATCGAATAATCTAATCTCATTCCTTAATTAAACAATTAAAAGTGATTATAAAATAATAAACAAGATGCTTAGGGTTGAAAGTCATGTCAAAGTCACAAATAGGAGGGAAATGGTCGGCTAATCCTTTGACACTTAAGTGTACTTCTGAGGTCCTTTGGCTCCCTATGGTTTTAAAGTATGGTTTAAATGTTTATACATGAAAATAAATATAAACAAAGCCCAGTTTTTGTTGAGCCGAAAGGATTTGTAATTCAATGAAGTGGCTTTGGTTGTATTGTTGTCACTTTTTGAGACACTAGATCCGTTTTGGTGAACTAATTTTAGGCCTATTTTATGTTTCACTATGTAGCATTGAGGCATGTGATGTGTTGCTAGTGGTTAGAGTTTAAATTGTTAATATTTAAGAAGATATGAATTTGGATGATCTGGTGGTGCTGAAGTTACCTCATTACTTTGTATACCATCCAAATTATCCAATCACAATAATTTATTGGGTAAATTGCAAATTATGCCCCTAAAGTTTGGGGGTGTTAAGATTTTACATCTTAAACTTTTAGAATTTGGATTTTTCCTCCTGAAGTTTGGGGGTGTTTCAATTTTACACTTTAACATTTTAGAATTTGGATTTTGCTTCATAAATTTTAGAGGTATTTGGATTTACTTCCTAAAATTTAGGAGTATTTGAATTTTATACCCTAAAGTTTTAGAATTTGGAGGTGTAAAATCTAAATACTCCCAAACTTTAGGGGTGTAATTTACCCTAATTTATTTGAACCAAAATAAATTGGTTGGTAATCTTTTTTGGTTTGAGATGGATTTCATTTCATTATACCTCTAGAAATGGTTGTTGCTGATCATAACTCATATGCAATTAAGAATGACCAAAGAGATGGTAAGGAAGAAAAAACAATAGCAAAAAAATGATACTAGGGCCTAAGCTAGGACTAGGAGTAGGATGGGTGTATGAGAAAGGGAGTGATGGACCACAATATGGAGTCAAAGGTCTAATTCATGTGGCTAAGCCATGAATACCAAGCTTGATTGCTCTGGCTGCTCATAATTTAAGAGTAACTTTATGTGAGATTACTATATTGATTATGCCAAGTATTCCACCTAATCCGTGATCATTTGCATGATACAGCTTGATTATGGAGATCCCTAAGCTGATATTCGCCTTAATATCTCAGGAGTTTCACATGAAATGATTTGGTATGGTTGGGATAGGTGTAAATGTCCCACATAAATTGATCACTTCTTTGAACTTAGGGTTGCATTTTAAATCTTCACCTTGATAATTGCTTGAATGAGGGTTCCATTATCCTCTTCTACTTCTTCTTTTTTTAAACAAATGGTATTAAGATATTTGCTGTTGTAATTTGATTCCACGATAAAAAGCAATTATAATATATAATATATTAATATATACCATAGATTAAAAACATATCATAATTAGTAGAAATATTTAAGATTTTTCCTAAATTAATAGAGACTCAAGTGCAAAAAATTTAAGAGGTCGAATCACAAAATTAGTCTACGAAATCACTGCAGTTTCCATGACTTCTTGTAGTTTTTTTTTTTTTTTTTTTTAATAGCTAAAAATGACTTTTTGTAGTTGTATGTTCATCAGTAAGGTTGTATAAATGTTATAATAATGATTTAATGATTAAAATTTTATTTTAATAATTTAAAATTTTGAGATAATTAGTAATTTATCATGATATCAGATCTGGTAGTAGTAGTAATAATTTATCATTTTTTTATTAATATTAATAATTTATCATTAGATCATAATCTAATTAAACTTTTTCCAAAAAAAAAAAAAAAAACATGAATACATGGGAGTAGTACTGGGCCATCTCCTACATAACCAAATTCCCCTTAACCACAGGCCGAACAACACTTTGAGGGTCCTCATCAACCTGTCATACTCTTAATTATACAAATCTCATATATCCTTTTGTCATTCCAACTTTACAAGCTTCTTTTTCTTTTTACAAAAGAAAAATCTTCGCTAATTATTTTTAGCATAAACGACCAATAGCGAGCAAAAATAGATTAGCTTTAGACATGTGGGTACCTCTTGGAAACTTTCATGAGTGGTCATGAGTTTGACAAGTGACTCAATTATGGGTGTGTTCAAAGAAACTCCCTTTGCTTTCTCAATTTTTTTTGGCACAGACCACTAATTTTGCTACTTTTGGGCTACTTTTTTTTTTAAAATTTTTTTATTACTTGAAATTGTTCCAAGATTAGGTGTGATTTACTGTAAATCCTACTTTTGAAAACAGTTTATTTTGCTTTGAGTTTCATTACTAGGAATATAGCATCATCACTTTCCTCAATCATGAATAATTAAAACATGGATTATGCAAATAATGATCAGGCCAATGGCTATATTTGACTTAGTAGCCAGTACAGTACACCTCAATGATACCCATAATATATATAAACAAATTTCAATATTTTTCAAGCCTGCCCAGCTTTTGTACAGGCCCAAATTTGAGGCCCATTGTATTTCAAATAAGAGATTTGGGTTAGTCAGCTCTGCTAACTGGTAGTTAGCCTGTTTGTCTCTTATTTTAGTCAAACAACTTCAAATTTTTCATCAGCATTTTTTTATTTTTGGATGAAAAGACTACTACTTTTATTAGCTGCTAGCAATAGAGAGTACATAATGAAGAAGAGTTTGTTATAAGAAATAAAGGTTCTCTTCAATCTAGTAGAGAAATCAACAATACCCTTAATATATTTAGTTAAAAGGCGAGCCGGCCTATTTCCTTGATGACCCACGTGTGAGTACGAGACCTAGCGAAACTCTCCACTAAAGGACTGTAAGCCCTGTATTACAAAGTACACTAATGACGGAGGTGCATAAAGACCAGATAGAGCCCGATAGATAATGAATAAGTCTCCCTCCAAAATAAATTCTTGGACTCCTATATCTATCCCGAACTAAAACTCCAAGCCCCACTGCTCCCTGTTTCGAAAAAACTGCACCATCAACGTTTATATTTAAGGTACGTGCAGTTGGAGGGGTACACGATACTGCCTGTAATTCTGGAATCGACGCTTGCTGATTCAAGTCCAATGCTGCGTTGTATTCTGCCAAATACTGCACTGCCCTCTTCATCAATACAGTCCCCTCCTTCACGCCTCCAGCACGCACCTCGTTACGATTATTAATTCCATAAGCACCAAGCGCCAGTTACAAGCTTCGCCGTCGTCTCTGTCCGTCTTTCTTCCGCCATTAACAACTGCCATAACAGAGATCTTTAAAGGACTGCCAATGACCTCGATCGAACGTGATAATTAACTTCGAACACTCCCCAATGGGGCTCAAACATTCAGGCTGAATAGGGGGGAAAAAAATAATTCAAAGCCATATGTTGTACACATTGCTTGCTCTAACTTTCTAGTCTCTACTAGTTTCACCTTTTTTTTTTTTCCCTGTTTTCATACTACTTTTTCCTCTTGTTGTCAAATATATATACTTTAAATGATAGTTTTCCATTTCTTTTTCTCCACATCGAGTCCCAACAAAAGAAAATTATTAAAATTATATAACTTCATACTTGATTCTTTTTTCCATTTCCAATTTCTTCTAGTTTTATTTATTTATTCATACTTGAAATTGTTCTAAGATTAGCTGTGATTTACTGTAAATCCTACTTTTTCAAAACAGTTTATTTTGATTTGAGTTTCATTCCTAGGAATATAGCATCATCACTTTTCTCAGTCATGAATAATTAAAACATGGGTTATACAAAATAATGATCAGGCCAATGGCTATATTTGACTTAGAGTTTGTTTGAGATCCACTTATTTTGTTAAAACTAAATTTTTTTTGCTGAAAGCACTGGTAAAAATTAGCTGAAATAGTATAATGAGACCGATGAATAATATCAAAAAGTGCAGTGAGACCTTTGAATAATAGCAAAAATAAGCTGAATAGTAAAATAAGTTAGCAAAAATAATATTTGCCAAACCCACCCTTAGTGTCTATTTGAGAATAGCTTATTTAGTTGAAACTAAAAACTTTTTGCTAAAAGTACGGTAGACAAAGGTAAAAGTTAGTTAAAATAGTACAATGAGACCTATAAATAATACTAAAAAATGTTGTGAGACCTATAAATATTAACAAAAATAAATTAAATAATAAAATAAATTGACTTTTTAAGATTTGCCATGCCTGCCCACTTTTTGATTGCCCATTTATTTGTACAGGCCCAAATTATAGGCCCATTATATTTCAAATAAGAGGTTTGGGTTAGTCAGCTCTGCTAACTGGTAGTTAGCCTGTTTGTCTCTCATTTTAGTCAAACAACTTCAAAGTTTTCATCAGCAATCTTCTGATTGCAACTGTTTCTCTAGAGAAATAATTATGATAAGTTAGTTCATCATAATGACTTGAAGATCACAATGGGGCGCCAAAGCCATATGTTGTCAATGTTGTACGCATTGCTTATTCTAACTTTCTAGTCTCTACTAGTTTCACTTTTCTTTCCTTTTTTTTTTTTTTTTTTTCCCGTTTTCTTCTTTTTCCTCTTGTTGTCAAATATATACTTTGAATGATAGTTTTCCATTTCCTTTTCTCCACCTTGAGTCCCAACAAAAGAAAATTATAAAAATTATAAAAATTCATACTTGATTCTTTTTTCCATTTCCAATTTCTAATAGTTTTGTTTATTTTTTTATTTTATTTTCTGGTTTCATAATACTTGTTCCTCTTGTTATCAAATATAATCACTTTGATTCTTTGAATGATAGTTTTCCAATTTTTTTCTCCACTTTGAGTCCCAAAAGAAGAAAAATTTATTGAATTTATATAACATCATATTTTTTTTTTCCCATTTTCAATTTGATTAATCCTTTTTAATACTCATGTGGCTAGACAGCTTTGGTTCATCATTAATATATATTTTCCATAAGTTTATTTATTATTCATTTGGTTTTAACAACTATTGGACAAAGTTTAATTTGGTTCCTTGATTATTATTTTTGTCAACATAGCCATTCACATTTTAAAATCAACTCAATTACATCATTGGGTGTCTCCTACATTGAAATTTTGATCGAATTGTTTGATTTGGCACTTGCAACATGCATTAAATCTCTAAAATCTCATTTTTCTTACGTCAAATAATCCCAATAAATTTTTAATAAATGTGAAATTTAAGAATAAAATTAAATTGACTTTAAAAGTTGAGGAACTAAATTAATAGTTGATGATTTTTCGATTATAAAAGAATCAAATAAAAACATAAAAATAAAAAATATATTGGTTTTCTAGGCCATGGAGATTTGTACCCAAAGATACTAAAGAACTATTGGAATAGTGATCTCTCCCAACTAAGCCCTAGCCCATTTGAAATACATTTGTCAATTTTATTTCCATGACATGTGGTACTGCTGAACGTTCCTAAAGAAAAAGTCCATACTAGGCCCAGTTTATATTAAATTTCATGCCATTCACAAGATGTTGGATTTAATTCTTCAAACCACACAAATTCAAGGGATAGTCAGGCCCATTAACAATGCAGTGAATCTGACCCTATGTCAACGACCCATCTGAAAAACATTAAGCACACTACTTGGTAACCCAGCCCACGAAAACAAGTTTACCTACCTTTCAAAATTCAAAATTCGAAAAGTTTCAAAGCCGGAAAAAACGGTCAGAACCAGCTGTATCCCAATTCCCCCCAAAATAGCATTTTCAAAATTTGAAAATCTAGCCAATCGAGAAATAGACGTTTCAAACGGACACTCTTTGCAAAACCTCTTTATATATGTACCACTAGTTACTTTACAAGGCTCCATTCAAATCCTCTAGATCTCATTTTCTCACCCAAAGTTTTTTTAAAAAAAGCCCCAGACGTCTTTGTATACGTCTTTGGCAAACCTTGTACCTTAGTTTTACTAGCAATCAAAATCAACCAAAAATGAGAGAGTGCATCTCAATCCACATCGGTCAGGCCGGTATCCAAGTGGGTAATGCCTGCTGGGAACTCTACTGCCTTGAACATGGCATTCAGGTAACCCTTTTGCTTCAACAACAACAAAAAAAAAAAAAAAAATTAGGCCTTTGTTGTTTTCTATTGGGGTAGTACTAATTTTCATTGTTGTTCTTTCTCTAATTTTTAAGCCTGATGGACAAATGCCTGGTGACAAAACAGTAGGAGGCGGAGACGATGCCTTCAACACCTTTTTCAGTGAGACCGGCGCCGGGAAACACGTCCCTCGTGCCGTGTTCTTAGATCTGGAGCCCACTGTCATCGATGAGGTCAGGACCGGGACATACCGCCAGCTTTTCCACCCCGAACAACTCATCAGCGGCAAAGAAGACGCTGCTAACAACTTTGCTAGAGGCCATTACACAAGTAAGCAAAAAAATCCGAAAATATATAGTAAATGTATGTTTTTTTATGAAGAAATTGAGGTATATTGGGGGGTTTTTTGTTTTGGCAGTTGGGAAAGAGATTGTGGATCTGTGCCTTGATAGGATCAGGAAGCTAGCTGATAACTGCACTGGGCTTCAGGGGTTTTTGGTTTTCCACGCTGTTGGTGGAGGAACAGGTTCTGGGTTGGGGTCTCTGCTTCTTGAGAGGCTGTCTGTGGACTATGGAAAGAAATCAAAGCTGGGTTTCACTGTCTACCCGTCCCCTCAAGTTTCAACCTCTGTTGTGGAACCTTATAACAGTGTTCTGTCCACTCACTCGCTCCTGGAGCACACTGATGTCTCGGTGCTACTTGACAATGAAGCCATTTATGATATTTGCCGCAGATCATTGGACATTGAGAGACCCACTTACACCAATCTCAATAGGCTTATTTCTCAGGTATAATTTAAAAAAATTAGTAGATTGTCGTTAAAGGAGTGATTTTTATGAATGTAGTTTAGCATTTGGTATGAAAATACATCAATGAACATGTGCGTTTTGAAAAAATAGTGTAGTTTTCACCAGTATAGTTTATTGTTGGATAAAATTTGTGAAATTTGTTTAGGCTTATTTCACAGGTATAGAAAAAAATTATCTTGCATCATTGGCTATATGTTACATTTGTTCGCATTAGTACTAAGTGTCCCTTTGGGTTGAAACGTGCATTCTGGGGGTAAAAGGCCTGATTTTGATGAACGTAGTTTAGCATTTGGTATGAGAAAGCATCTTTGGAAATGTAAAAAATTTCAAATTAGTGTGATCGTTACCAACATAATTTGTGAACAGTGTTATTATTGGGAAATTTTGCAGTATGAAAACATTTTTCTTTTAAAAAATAGAAATTTTGAAAAAGCATCCTATGAGCTGAGAATTGAATTCGCGGGCCAAATGGTCTCCAAGTTATACATCGCTGATGATAAATTGTGGTTGTATGCAATGCAGGTGATTTCTTCATTGACTGCATCTTTGCGTTTTGATGGTGCATTGAATGTGGATGTGACGGAGTTTCAGACCAATTTGGTCCCATATCCAAGGATTCACTTCATGCTTTCATCATATGCACCAGTTATCTCAGCTGAGAAGGCTTACCACGAGCAGCTCTCTGTGTCTGAAATCACCAACAGTGCATTTGAGCCCTCGTCCATGATGGCTAAATGTGACCCTCGACATGGAAAATACATGGCTTGTTGTTTGATGTACAGAGGTGATGTTGTCCCCAAGGATGTGAATGCAGCTGTGGCCACCATCAAGACCAAGAGGACTATTCAGTTTGTTGATTGGTGCCCAACTGGGTTCAAGTGCGGTATCAATTACCAGCCTCCAACTGTGGTTCCCGGTGGTGACTTGGCTAAGGTTCAAAGGGCTGTTTGTATGATCTCCAACTCGACCAGTGTGGCTGAGGTGTTCTCAAGGATTGATCATAAGTTTGATTTGATGTACGCGAAGAGGGCCTTTGTGCATTGGTATGTTGGTGAGGGTATGGAGGAAGGAGAGTTTTCAGAGGCTAGAGAGGATTTGGCTGCATTGGAGAAGGATTATGAGGAAGTTGGGGCTGAGTCTGCTGAAGGAGAAGATGATGAAGGTGATGAGTATTAGGTTGTGGGCAGTGTTGGTGTAGTGTTCTGCCAATGGACTCATTGGTGTGAATTTAGGCTTAAGTGTCTGTAGCTGCCTTATGTTTTAAATTTTCTTTAGATGTATTTTGATGTTGGTTTAATGGAATTGAAACTATCTTTGCTCAAGTAACACATTTTATATCACAATTGCCAAAGTAACTGAGACACGACCAAATCAATTAAAATTAGCTAGCTCATTTGGGGAAAAATATCATTAGCTTCCTTTTCTGCAAATGCTACTAGAGTTTGTAGTTTTGGTCCGGTCATCTCTAGCAGCAGACCAGTTTTTAGTGGAAGAGCAGTCAAACTCAATTTTAGAGGAAGATTTTATAAAGTATATAGAATAAGCCAAATGAAATGTCGTGATGAGATGAGGGGTGCATTAATAAACACTTGTGTTGATTTGTTTAATAAAATGTCAGTACTTGCCAATTTAAATTTTTGATTAATATGTTCTTTCACATGCCATCATATTTTTTAAGTTTTTGACGATTCATCATGTATAAGGGTGTATTGATGGGACCATGCTGACTACAACAAACCCGAGTCTCCCAAGGCCGAACAACTTACCCAGATAGATGGCCAAAGAATATCTCTGTCGATATGTTTCCCCAACAGATTACAGGTTCCAAAGAAAATAGCTCATGCTTCTCTAATTTTATATAGATAAAGGTTGATTTTTTTAATATCCCTTTCTTGAAGCATCTGAGATGGTAAATTTATGCGGTTTAAATTTTTAATGGCTTCATTTTCTCACCTTATAATTTTGAAAGAATTGAGAGAGGATATTTGAGTTCACTCCAAGGGTGAATTGGTTTTTAAACCAGGAAATGATAGTATAAAATTATGTATAAGCCAAACAAAATCTGACATGATGCGAGAGGATGTTTGATTCCTGAACACAATGATATTACTGGTTCTTGATGGCAACTCTGTATAGTGACATGCAAAAGGAAATTCTTATCAATTGATGAAAGAACTGGTTCTATTGAGAAGCTTTGGTCCAGAAAAATCGTTTGGTTTTAACGAAATATTCCACCTTTTTCTATTGCTAACCAAATATTCCACCTTTTATTATCACAATGGAATATTTTCCAAAAGATCTGCATTATAATTTATGAGTATATGTTCGTACTTGCCAATTTAATTTAGATAGATTACCGTGTTCTTCACATGCCGTTATGACAGAAAAACCAACGCATATTGTCACTGACTCCAAACTCTAACAACGTAGTAAAACGAATACGAGGATGCAATTAACAGCTTAAGAAACATAAGAAAATAAAAGGCCCACATAATTGAGGGGGCCATTTGGTCTAGCAGATATAGGACAAATGGATTCCAAAGCACCAACCAAGAATATCTTTTATTGATATGTTTCCCAAGCAGAATACTCACTCCATTCCTTTTCCCATTCTTAGCAACAGTCTTGCACTCTTGCTCCATAATATAGAGTCTATATAGCCTCCTTCCTTTTCATCGATCCCAACTCACCTTCTCACACACACAACACAAGCTCACCTTTAAGATCTAACAATGTCTAGCAGAAGATTAGATTCTACAATTGCAACAGAAGATGAGGTTAAAGATCTCATTCTAGAACTTCAAGCACTGTTATCCACTGAGGTGGACAGGAGCAGGACAACAAAGGTAGGAAAACTCACATTGTGTATAAGCATACATAATAAGATATGTTATATTGGTATTGCTCAGCCCCATTTTTTTCTTTTTGGTTAAGTGTTGTTATTGCTTAACTTGGTTTGTCTTGCAAACTTTGTTATCATTGTCCAGGTTCTGGAAGAGATTTGCAATCATATAAAGAGGCTGCAGAAAGAGGTCGACAACCTGAGCAAGAAAATATGTGGACCACTTGGGCCTCCAGACACTAGTAGAAATGTTGATTTTGCTGAAGTCCTCAAGCTAGTTATGGAATTGTAGGCACAGTATTTCTACTATTGTATGTACCTAACTTTTATATCAGTTATCACCATGTATATCTTCTTTCTGCCTTAATGTGTTTTCAATATGCCTAGATTTACTCATGCTGGCTGATGTATATCCCAACAATAAGCAGAAAGGAGATTAAATTCAATAAGGATTTGATATAAATACCCAGTTCACACCTCCAATAATAATGTGTCACATCAACTTTTTCAAAGTAAAATTAAAAAAGATGAGATCTCAAAACATAACACAGGCATTTACCATTATTAAAATTACATTATGTAGTGTTACGTCAAACCCGTGATTTTGTCTTTGGTCTCACTTTTTTCCCCCTAGTTTCTTCGAAACTTTGGTCATCATCTTCTTTTTATCATCATGTGTAGATAAGTTAGGAAATCAGAAAAAGCATGTGTAAATAAGTTTCACTTATCTTGACCGATTGAGATTCGTGCGGATTTCAAATCTTACCATTATTAAAATTACATTATGTAGTGTTACATCAAACCCGTGATTTTGTCTTTGGTCTCACTTTTTTCCCCCTAGTTTCTTCGAAACTTTGGTCATCATCTTCTTTTTATCATCATGTGTAGATAAGTTAGGAAATCAGAAAAAGCATGTGTAAATAAGTTTCACTTATCTTGACCGATTGAGATTCGTGCGGATTTCAAATCTAGCATTTTCTCTTAGTCGTTTGATCTAGGGTTTTGATGGATATTAAGTATATATAAATACAAACCTTAAAGCACGTTTTTACACATTCAAGAGGGGAGTGTTATGTACATAGATTTGGAGATTTTCCATACCCTTTTGGAACTATAGTTGGGAGACCTTGTGCAAACAATAGAACCAGTTATAAAGCAAAGTTATTACATTTAATCAACTATAGTTGCTGATCTAAATCTTTGAGTGAAGATCTCAAAGTCACAAACTAGAGAGTTTGTCCAAATCTTTGAATGGAGATCTCAGAGTCACAAACAAAGGGAGTTTGTGTGCAATAGTTTCACAATAGAAGAGTTCATGGATTTGGAGTTACGTGTGGTCATGAGGTATTTGTAGATTTAGGGTTAAGTTTATTGTATAAACTTCAATTCTATTAGTGAAATGTTGCTTTGAGGATTGTTTAGGTTAAATCCTCTTTAGGTTTTTTACTTTGAAACCACAATCTTAAAAGTTTTCTTGGGTCATCATTCTTGGTATACATGTGATTTGTGAATGTTTGATATTTGTTTAAATCAGATCTATTGCATAATTAATCTAATTAATTATTTGTTTAAAAGTTGATTAAATCTGAGACAACTAGTGTCTAAAACCCTAACACAACTCATTTAAGACAATTTGTTTTTGACCGAACTTGATCTTGGCCAAACTTGATTGATTCAAACTCTAACTTAATTGAACCAACTTGTGCCAAAATTGAGTTGAGCTTGTTTTCTATGGTTGTCACAGTAGTTGGGGTAGGGAGTTGGATGGACAATGTGTATGTGTGTACGTGTGTGTGTGTTTGAGAGAGAGAGAGAGGGAGAGAGAGAAATTTCTCAATGGACTTTGAATTCTCAATCAACAATGGCATCTTTGGTGGTGTCTTCAGTAAAACCAATGACTTCCCTCAGATCCAAAGGTGTCTACGACGACATCTCACATTGGTGGTGGGATTTTTAATTTTTTTATGATAAATTTAATTTTCTAATTATATTAGTTGAATATGATAACAATGAGAATAAGTGGACTTTGAATTCTCAATCAACAATGGCATCTTTGGTGGTGTCTTCAGTAAAACCAATGACTTCCCTCAGATCCAGTGGTGTCTATGACGACATCTCACATTGGTGGTGGGATTTTTTTATTTTTTTTATTTTTTGTGATAAATTTACTTTTCTAATTATATTAGTTGAATATGGTAACAATGAGAATGAGGTCTAGGTATGATTCTTTGTAGTAACTCCTATTTCTCTATTTATAAAAATATGATGTGTCACATTGGTATAGGATGGTGTAAATAGTTGCATTTGCATCAAATCATTATTAAATTTAATCTCTTCTCTAATCATATTAGCTAATAGAGTTTAAGGGGAGTGATTGTTTATTTATTGTATATCAATTTTTCTACGACCACAACTTTTGTCAAAACTCTAAAGTGGTTGATTTTAAAGGGTAGACAATAATTTATACATAGTCCCTCTACTTATTCTCCACTATTCACAGTCAACTACATCAAATTTGTGGCGAAAGTAATGCAACAAAAGTTGTATTCCTAAAATTTTCGCATAATTTATGTAGGGTAGATAGATTTATTGATGCAATTTCCATTAATATAAGGACATCATATGAAACTCTAAGAGTCTTGTAAGTCAATTAGCACATTTAGTTTGTCTAACAAAGACGTATAGGGTTCAAATTCCCACTTTCCTATTATAACTATTGAATTTATAAAAGCAAAAAAAAAAAAAAAAAAAAATTCATCATATTATATTTATATGAATCCTTTAATAAAAGTGTTAGAAATGACTCATAGTAAGTCAACACCTTTTTATTTTTTATTTTTTTTTATTTATTTTTTTTAATTTCTAATATCATTACACCATTAATTTTTCCAATAATGTATAAAACCTTTAATAAAATGTAAGAAATAAATCGTGGCCATAAAACGTAAGACAAAAATTGCACTAGGAAAGATTCTTCGCAACGTGTCCAAACTTAGATTGCAAGCTACGCAGCAAGTCCGCTATATAGAGCTGGACTTAGAGTCATCCGACATCGATGGAATTTGAAAGATGTTCATTCAATTGAATTATGAGGAAGATTTTTAGAGAAATTTCCAAGATGTTCACTTCAAGTTTAATTTCTGCACTTCAATAGGATTCAAAAGGATAATATTTCGGGAGATACACGTTATTGTTAATTCAAAGTTTGAAAAAATAAAAAAAATGCTAGTGCCACAGGGGCACAACTCGCCCACACCAAGTGACAAATTAGGAGTAGTAGAAAAAAAGTAGTGGGTTCACAACTTCACTATTCACAACTTATCATATGAGTGAGTTGTGACAAAAGTTGTATTATTTGTTATGACCTTTTTCAAAAATGTTATCCTAGTTATTTGACACCATTTGTTGGAGTTAATATCTCAAGAGAGGGCATAGGTTCAAGCTATGGGATAGCAGGCTAGCAAAATTTGTAGTAATGTAAGTATTTCTAACTATCTCAAAAAGAAAAAAAATTAGTACATTTTTAAAATGTGGTCAACATCAATTATGAATATGTACGTTTCTGAAATAGTGAATGTAAAGTAGATATTTTTTCCAAAAATAAATATCGGATATTTTACTAATGAGTCAATTCTGTATTTCATTCTTTTTTTCAAAGAATGCGGCCAATTTTTATCACTTTTGAGAGAAAGTACAATTATTATTACTGCACTGGTAATAATAATATTAAAGTAAACTAATAATTTTCCCTTTAATTATTATAAGGCTTTCTTTCTTTTTTTTTTTTGAGAAAGAAACTGATAAATTTTATTAATAAAATTTAACTACATCCAATTGTAAAATCGAACCAATATGAGATGGGACATCTTCCATCCATATTTGAAAATCTGGTATGCATAATGCATTTTTAGCCAGACTATGAGCAACCTCATTGTTGTTTCTCTTAATGTGAGAATACAACAATCCTTCTCTATGAACATGTGAAATCCTAATACAGTGAAATAAACTTGCAAAACATTTAACATCACGACTATGTAACCCAAAGGATTCCAAAGACTGCGATATAAAAAGTTTCAAGCTCTATTACAGTTAGGGGGAGAGGGATGACTCCGACCATGTGTGCCAAGCCTTTTCCTTGGCATTCTCGGATGATCACTCCAATCTCTGCCCTATCTTCTTCTTGAAACATTGTATTGATATAATTTGTGCTCGAACCCTCCACAATTACATCAATAGTCGATCTCCAAAACAACATTAATCCACCTCCCATATCCAAAACAACATCCACAGATTTTTGTTCCCGGAACATTACATTATCAGAGGTCACCTTCAGGATCGGCCATGGAGGTGGTTTCCAAATGGCACGGTGTGGAGGCTGGTCGGACTGATCAGGCCCATTACCCTTCATTGTTGTTGTTGCGCTTTTTTCCTTGTCTGGAATATTGACCATATTAACCGACCCAAACTCATGAGTCATCACTAATCCACCTGGCAGATCCCAAATATGCTCCTCTGACTTATTACCAATCAATTCCGTAAAAGGAAGGGTTGAAGGGTTACCAATATGGATAGACTTCTTTTTGGTTTCAAACTCATTCAATGCCTTGTTAAAATCCGAGATTAATTGGTTTACCTGATTTGGTTGTAACGTTCCTTCCACGTCCCCACAATTATTGTTCAGCGCTTCACCCTCTTTAATGCCATCAATGCTCTTTAATGCCTCACCATCAACGCATCTTTCTGTCACCCTCTCTGCTGGTTGCGCCACTACCGGACCTCCTCCCTCCCCTGCCCTCACGGATGAGCTTGACTGCTGTTGAACACCATGAAACTTATCACAGGGTCTAGGCTTCGAACGCTCATAATAACACTTTCCCACATCACCCAGATTATCCAAGGCAAATAATACTCGATGCTCCTTATGATTGCGTATCCTGGAACCATTCGTGGACCTCCATAATAGTTTGGAAGTTCTTGCCTCGGCTTCCATATCAAGGAATCGGGGCGTCAGTAACTGTGCTGCTAGGATGAATTCACCCGATTGTTGGTCCCTTTGAAGTACAAAGCCAGTGTTCTCCCTCTCGGATAGAATAATTTGACTCCATTTTCCATCTAAGTTCTCCATATCCGTGATAGGTAATATGCAAACTGACTGTGTTTCCCTTAAACCCCAAAAAAACAAAACCCCACTAGCTCTAAAGGTAACTTTGTTACCTTAGAGATACAAACTCTCCTTCGTTAGAAGGGACAGAACACTTCTACTGCCTAAGAGAAGAGAGAAAGCTCTCTTTCTAGAGACAGAGAGACTTTTCCTGCTGTGCTCGGTAGTGGACTTTAAGGCTTTCTTTCTTGAGTCTTGAATGATGCATATAACAATCAACCATTTGGCCTTGTATCGCATATATCAATCAATCAAAGAAATTACACCATTTTCTGATTTCACTTATCTACTGAGCTCACACGGAACAAGTGCGAGAAATAAACCGTGGGCCAGGATTACAAAGGGAACGTGTAAGAAATTTTCGAGGAAAGATCATGTGGGTAGATCTCAAGTAGACTTCTGAGCTAGATCTCCAGGATTCAAAGAGAATGATTTCGTGAAAACCACGTTGGTATTTATTCAAAGTCAAGAAGAGTAGCGACTTTCAGTCTTCGAAAAGTTTGCATTTCAATTAATAAAGCGTGTTAGAGTGATGCGTATATATAAGAACAAACCATTTGCCATGGGCATTGCACTCATCAATCAATCATACACTTTATTTTAACATGGCTCCCTCTGTCTCCATTTCCATTCTGGTATTAGCATTATGGGTTCTTTGTATATTCACGCACTCCACAACTATGGTTGTTGCAGCTAAGTCATCAGCGCTAGAACTAGAAGCCAAGGCTCTGCTGGAGAGTGGGTGGTGGAGTAGTAACTACACCACCAACGGTTCCTCCTTAAGTCATTGCGAGTGGCCTGGAATCGATTGCAATGTTGACAGAAGCGTCGTATGGATTTCCATGGAAGAGGTCTATCTGGGAGATAAGTTTCGAAAATTCAACTTCTCATCCTTCCCAAATTTAGAAGTTCTTTATCTTTATAATACTGGACTCCAAGGAAGCATCGCGCCAGAGATTGGTACTCTCTCTAAACTCAGAATGCTTTCTCTATCCATGAATAATCTCACAGATAATTTGCCTCTTTCACTTACAAACCTCACTCAATTAGAGGTGTTTTCCATTGACAATAATCTAATCAGTGGATCCATCCCCGACGAATTGGGAAATTTAAAGAATCTTCGATATTTAAATCTAAGTAGAAATGCTTTCAGTGGTGAGTTTCCTCTTTCGCTTGCCAACCTCACTCAGTTAGAGACACTTGACATTTCTTCTAACCTAATTAGTGAGTCCATTCCTAAAAAATTGGGAAATTTAAATAATCTTTATAGTTTAGATTTGAGTAATAACACACTCACCGGGCCAATCCCTTCAACTGTTAGCCTTCTAACCGGTCTTTCTCATTTGGATCTGTCTTCTAATGACATTGCTGGTCAAATCCCTTTCACAATAGGTGATTGCATTTTGTTAGTATATTTAGATCTCAGCTACAATAACCTTAGTGGTTTCATTCCCCGAACTATCAATCATTTAAATGCTTTGGAAACTCTGTCCCTCAAATGGAATCAAATCAGTGGCTCCATCCCCACTATTGATTGCCAGAGCTTGAGACATTTGACATTAAGCCACAACTACTTAAGTGGAAACATTCCCTCTCACATTAGTTATCTTAATTTCTTAAATGCTATTGACCGAAGTCATAACAATATCAGCGGAGATATTCCATTTGAACTAGGAGATTCACCATCTTTAGAGCTATTGGATCTTAGCTACAATAATCTTACTGGAAACATTCCCATTTTTTCTATTTCCATAAAAGAAATAAACCTTTCATACAATTCATTGCAAGGTCAAATCCCAAATGGCTACTTAAATTGTACACCTTACACATTTATTGGCAACAAAGATTTATGTGGCGACATCCAAGGTTTCCGTCCTTGCTTTCCAAATTCCCCAAACAATAACAAATCAATTGTCCACCAAATAAAAATTGTTGTTCCCCTCAGCTTTTTCCTTTTGTTTTTACTTCTTGGGTGTATTTTCCTCTCTCGACGTGGGGATAAGAAAACTAAATCGGATTCAAGTGAACCAAAGAATGGAGACTTATATTCAATATGGAATTATGATGGAAAAATTGCATGTGAAGACATCATCGAAGCAACAAAGGACTTTGACATTAGCTACTGCATCGGGACAGGCGGTTATCGTAGTGTTTACAAAGTATAGCTACCTAGTGGTAATGTAGTTGCCATAAAGAAACTTCATTGCTTGGAGGCTGAGAACCCAACATTTGACAAGAGTTTCAAAAATGAGGTCAAAATGTTAGCAGAAATCCGACATCGAAATATTGTTAAACTTCTTGGCTACTGTTTGCATAATCAATGCATGTTTTTAATATATGAGTATATGGAAAGGGGAAGCTTATTTTCTGTCCTAAGCAATGATGTTGAGGCTATGGAATTCGAGGATAAATGTCATCAAAAGTACAGCACATGCCTTATGTTACATGCATCATGAATGTGCTCCGGCAGTTGTTCATCGAGATATAACCGACAACAATATAATATTGAACTCTGAATTGGAGGGTTTTGTCTCTGATTTTGGCATGGCTAAATTTCTTGATCTTGATTCCTCCAATCAAACTTTAGTTGCTGGGACTTATGGTTATCTTGCTCCAGGTAAATTAATATTCTTTTTGTGATACTCCCAACTATTATTTTAAAAGGTTTGCCACGCGTGGAGCTTTCTATATTTTATGCTATTAGCATACTTTATTGTTTGTTATCTGATAGGACCATGCAAGCATAATAGAAAATATCACTTTCACAACAAAAATTTTATATACTAGCAAGTTGTCCAATGTCTTCATAAAATAAGTATATAGAAATAAAAGTAAAACATTAAGATTAAAGGTACACGAAAGATATTACATCTTTTCATACTTCTCATTTTTTTTTCTTCATCTCATGTATGCAAAATTAACCTATACTATGGTGGTGATTGAAAAATGTGATGTTTATAGCTTTGGAGTAGTGGCATTAGAAATATTAATGGGAAGACATCCAGGCGAGCTCATGACATCGTTATCATCATCTCAAAGTGTGATATTAAATGAAATATTAGACCAACGTCTCCCACCTCCAAACCGTTCGGTTGCAAAGGATGTTTTTCTTGTTGTTGCAATTTCATTTGCTTGCTTACACACTAAACCGAAGTCTAGGCCGACAATGAAATGGCTATCCCAAGAATTTCTCTCTCACAAGAAACCAATAACGAACCCCTTACATTCAGTTTCACTGTGGTAGCTGAGGAACCAAGAAAATTATATAATCGGAGAGAGTGAAACTCAATAAGGAATGGAGAGAGTGAAACTCAATAAGGAAGTGCTTGTTTTTCAGTTGAGAACCATATTGTTTGACGAACTTCTATGGCAAAAAATGTTGTGTGACAATAACAATACCTTAAGAATCTTGTGCAAGTTGTATGTGTTGTTCTTTATGATTTGTAACTTGTATTTTGCAACATGAAATTTATGTCTTTTCTGCTTTTCTAATGCCACACATCTAGAATTCCCATAACCGATCGCGAAAGTTACAAAGATTGATTTATATGCTTGATGCTCGACACTAGTTCAAGCTATTCCATAAACAATAATAAAGAAAAATTTCAATAAGTAAAAACAAGAAGTAATAAAAGCTCCCTTGCTATCTACTCCCAAGACAAACAATCCTCTCTCTCGTCCCTTCCTCAATAAATAATTAAGGGAAAATTCTTACTATCTCATGCAAGTCTGTCTTTCATCAAAGTTTTTGTGTAATTAGGATAGAGTTGGACCATAGGGCATTTGTTAATAGATCATTTTAATAAATGACAAAACTTAGGTACAATACTTTAGGTGTTGTTCCTTAGGTTACCCACTTAAGATTGAGCCATGTGGCTACTTTACTAAAAAATACACTTCAATCCCATGAGAAAAAAATCGAAATGGTAGAATCTTAGGAGGGATCATAAGTTACAAAACATAAGGCATTTGTTAATAGATCATTTTAAGAAATGACAAAATTTAAGTATAATATCTTAGATGTTATTCCTTAAATTCCCCATTTAAGATTGAGTCATGTGGTTACTTAACTAAAAAATACACTTCAATCTCATGAGGAAAAATCTACATAGCAGAATCTTACAAGGGGAACCTAAGGAACAGTATCTAAGTACTATATCTAAGTCTTGCCATTTTAGAAAAGTTTTAATACCCACTTTTATGAAAAATATAAAAAGCTATAAAAAAATGTTAATTATCTTTTTCTTTTACCATAAATAGTTACATTTTTTTAAAATATTTCCTAAACCAATACCCTTAAGACTTCCGTTAACTTTTCCCTTGAATTTATATCTCCTCATGGTGGCAGGCAATAATTCCAAATCTCAAATGCCGGCTACCTTCCTGGAACACAATATTAGACAATAACGGAAATCAAGCCCCATGGCAGAGACATTACTCCACCAAAATAAGCATTTCCTAGAAACTATGAGCTAAAGGAAGAGAGAGAGAGAGAGAGTGAGAGAGAGAGAGCATGTCCCAAAACCAAGATACAAGGCACTACCTTGGAATAGCTTCTAAAATTAGAAAAGAATACAAACTTTCATTCCTTCTACCAGATAAATTTCTTGTCTTCTATCAACTACAGGAACATACATTTAAGCCCAACCTAGAGCATACCAAAAACCTATGATCACAGCTTCACTCCATAAACTCAACTCTTAATATTCTAAAATTAGAAAAGAATACAAACTTTCATTCCTTCTACCAGATAAATTTCTTGTCTTCTATCAACTACAGGAACATACATTTAAGCCCAACCTAGAGCATACCAAAAACCTATGATCACACCTTCACTCCATAAACTCAACTCTTAATATCACTTCATAAACAAAAGTTGTCCCTAAATTTTCTCATATTTTATATAGGATGGATAGATTTTTACTTATTCCATTTCCATTAATCTAAGGACATCATATGAAACTCTAAGAGGCTTGTAGCTCATTTAGCACATCTAGTGTGTACATATAGGATTTAAATCCTCCATCTCCCATTATAAACTATTGAATTTATAAAAGAAAAAAGAAAAAGAAAAAGTATGAATCCTTTAATAAAAGTGTTAGAAATGACTCATAGTAACTCACTACACTATTTTTTTTTTTTTTGGCTAATATCATTACACCATTTACTTTTTCCACTAAATATAAGCACCTCATATGAAACATTTAATAAATTGTAAGAAATAAATCGTGGTCATAAAACGTAAGACAAAAATTGCACTAGGAAAGATTCTTCGCAATGCGTCCTAACTTAAATTGCAAGCTATGCAGCAAGTCCGCTATATAGAGCTGGACTTAAAGTCATCCGACATTGATGGAATTTGAAAGATGTTTACTTCAATTGAATTATGAGGAATATTTTTAGAGATATGTCCAATATGTTCACTTCAATTGAATTATGAGGAAGACTCATAGAGAAATGTCCAAGATGTTAACTTCCAGTTTAATTTTTGCACTTCAATAGGATTGAGCACATCTAATGTGTACATATAGGATTTAAATCCTCCATCTCCCATTATAAACTATTGAATTTATAAAAGAAAATAGAAAAAGAAAAAGTATGAATCCTTTAATAAAAGTGTTAGAAATGACTCATAGTAACTCACTACACCATATTTTTATTTTGGCTAATATCATTACACCATTTACTTTTTCTACTAAATATAAGCACCTCATATGAAACCTTTAATAAATTGTAAGAAATAGATCGTGGCCATAAAACGTAAGACAAAAATTGCACTAGGAAAGATTCTTCGCAACGCATCCTAACTCAAATTACAAGCTACGCAGCAAGTCCGCTATATAAAGCTGGACTTAAAGTCATCCGACTTTGATGGAATTTGAAAGATGTTTACTTCAATTGAACTATGAGGAAGATTTTTAGAGATATGTCCAATATGTTTACTTCAATTGAATTATGAGGAAGACTCATAGAGAAATGTCCAAGATGTTAACGTCCAGTTTAATTTCTGCACTTCAATAGGATTGAGCACATCTAGTGTGTACATTTAGGATTTAAATCCTCCATCTCCCATTATAAACTATTGAATTTATAAAAGAAAAAAGAAAAAGAAAAAGTATGAATCCTTTAATAAAAGTGTTTGAAATGACTCATAGTAACTCACTACACTATTTTTTTTTGGCTAATATCATTACACCATTTACTTTTTCCACTAAATATAAGCACCTCATATGAAACCTTTAATAAATTGTAAGAAATAAATCGTGGCCATAAAACGTAAGACAAAAATTGCACTAGGAAAGATTCTTCGCAACGCGTTCTAACTTAAATTGCAAGCTACATAGTAAGTCCGCTATATAGAGCTGGACTTAAAGTCATCCGACATTGATAGAATTTGAAAGATGTTTACTTCAATTGAATTATGAAGAAGATTTTTAGAGATATGTCCAATATGTTCACTTCAATTGAATTATGAGAAAGACTCATAGAGAAATGTCCAAGATGTTAACTTCCAATTTAATTTCTGCACTTCAATAGGATTGAGCACATCTAGTGTGTACATATAGGATTTAAATCCTCCATCTCCCATTATAAACTATTGAGTTTATAAAAGAAAAAAGAAAAAGAAAAAGTATTAATCCTTTAATAAAAGTGTTAGAAATGACTCATAGTAACTCACCACACCATTTTTTTTTGGCTAATATCATTACCCCATTTACTTTTTCCACTAAATATAAGCACCTCATATGAAACTTTTAATAAATTGTAAGAAATAAATCGTGGCCATAAAACGTAAGACAAAAATTGCACTAGGAAAGATTCTTCGCAACGCGTCCTAACTTAAATTGCAAGCTACGTAGCAAGTCCGCTATATAGAGCTAGACTTAAAGTCATCTGACATTGATGGAATTTGAAAGATGTTTATTTCAATTGAATTATGAGGAAGATTTTTAGAGATATGTCCAATATGTTCACTTCAATTGAATTATGAGGAAGACTCATAGAGAAATGTCCAAGATGTTAACTTCCAGTTTAATTTCTGCACTTCAATAGGATTGAGCACATCTAGTGTGTACATATAGGATTTAAATCCTCTATCTCCCATTATAAACTATTGAATTTATAAAAGAAAAAAGAAAAAGAAAAAGTATGAATCCTTTAATAAAAGTGTTAGAAATGACTCATAGTAACTCACTACACCATTTTTTTTTTTTGGCTAATATCATTACCCCATTTACTTTTTCCACTAAATATAAGCACCTCATATGAAACCTTTAATAAATTGTAAGAAATAAATAGTGGTCATAAAATGTAAGGCAAAAATTGCACTAGGAAAGATTCTTCGCAATGCATCCTAACTTAAATTGCAAGCTACGCAGCAAGTCCGCTATATAGAGCTGGACTTAAAGTCATTCGACATTGATAGAATTTGAAAGATGTTTACTTCAATTGAATTATGAGGAAGATTTTTAGAGATATGTCCAAGATGTTCACTTCAATTGTTATGAGGAAGACTCATAGAGAAATGTCCAATATGTTAACTTCAAGTTTGATTTCTGCACTTCAGTAGGATTCAAAAGGATAATATTTTGAGAGAAACGTGATATTGTTAATTCAAAATTTGAAAAAAAGAAATGCTAGTACCATGGGGGCACAACTCGCCCACAACAAGTGACAAATTATGAGTTGTAGAGAAAAAGTAGTGGGTCCACAACTCCGCTACTCACAATTTGCCAAGTGAGCGGGTTGTGGCAAAAATTGTATAATTTGTTATGATTCTAGCATTTTTCAAAAAAGTTACCCTTGTTATTTGATACCATTTGTTCGAGTTGATATCTTAGGAGAGGGCATAGGTTAAAGCTATGAGGGTAATAGGCTAATGAGATATGTATTAATGAGTATTTCTAACTATCTCAAAAAGAAAAAAAATTAGTACATTTTTAAAATGTGGTCAACATCAATTGTGAATATGTGTCTGAAATAGTAAAGGTAAATTAAATATTTTATTCAAAAATAAATATCGGATCTTTTACTAATGAGTCAATTTTGTATTTTTTTTTTTTTTTTTAAAGAATCTGGCCAATTTTTATCACTTTTGGGAGAAAGTGTACAATTATTTTTCTTACAATTATTATTACTACACTTTGCATGGTAATAATAATATTAATGTAAACTAATAATTTTCCTTTTAATTATTATTAGGCTGTCTTTCTTGAGTCTTGAGTAATTATTATTTGGCCTTGCATTGCACATATCAATCAATCTAAGAAATTACACCATTTACTGATTTCACTTATCTAGTGAGCTCATACCGAACAAGAAAGTGCAAGAAATAAATCGTTAGCCAGGAATAAAAAGGGAACTGTAAGAAATTTTCGAGGAAAAATCATGCGGATAGATTTCAAGTAAACTTCTGCGTTAGATCTATAGGATTTAAAGCGACTATAATTTCGTGAAAACCACGTTGGTATTTATTCAAAGTCAAGAAGAGTAGCAACTTTCAGTCTTCGCAAAAGTTTGCATTTCTTTGTTTTTTTTTTTTTTTTTTTTTTTTTTTTTTTTTTTTTTTTGAGAAAAAGGTAAGCGAAATATTATTAAAGGAAAAGAAATGAACTACAAAGAAAAACAAAAACCAAACTCGAGGAAGATCTGACTGGAAAACAACATCCACATCCTCTGGTAAATCTTCTACCCAAACCTTAAGATCTGTAGATAAAATTGCTTTTTTAGCTAAACTATGAGCTAATCTATTCCCATCCCGCCCAACATGTTGAAACATACAACTTCTTAATACATTTCCAAGTTGTTTAGTCTCATCTATAATATGACCAAACATCAGAGGACAGGGACCATTACGTAACAAGGCCTGAATAACAAAAAGACAGTCACCTTCAACAATAATGTGAAATAAACTCATCTCTTTGGCGAAGACCACAACCCTTCGAGCCTCCAAAGCTTCAGCCATCTCAGCTGACTGCACCTGACCTAGATTCTGACAAAGAGCAGCAATGGCTAGACCGGAATAATCTCGACAAACCACCTCGATACCAGCAAAACCCGATTCCTCACAATAGGCGGCATCAAAATTAACTTTGAAACAATCTTCAGACGGAGGAGACCAACGCACCCTGGGGCGAGGAATAGACTGTTTCAAAAGACTAGCTTATTAATATTTAACTTATTTTTGCAATTATTTATGGGCTTCACTGCACTTTTTGGTACTTTTTATGAGTCTCAATGTATTATTTCAACTAACTTTTACCTTTATCTACAGAATTTTCCGCCAAAAAAAAAAAAAAATTCAATTTCAGCAAAATAAGCAAATGAAGGTTGTTAAAATCGGGATCCTATATAGAATCGTTGAAGATAGGTAGGATCGTAGATCATATGATCGGATCGTGAATCGTAAGATCCTACATATTTTTAGATTTAAAGCAAAAAATACATTAATAATGACTTTGTATGTTGAATAATCACGTAAATTATAAATTTATCCATATGATATAATTTGCATGTCATACATCGCTAAGTCTATACCAACGAAACAAATATATTTAAGTTTTGTCCCAATGTATTTAAAAAGTTCAATAAATATTTAATTAGTAACCAAATACCAAAATATTTATCAAAACATATGGAAAATATTTTCCAAGTTCTAAGTTCCAAATTTGAAATCCAAAATAAGTTAGCAAATGGAAACTAGGTAACTACAATATGAAATCCAAAAGCAAGATGAATATTAAGGTGAAGTGAACATTTAATTATTCTCATTCTAAGGTTCTTATAACCACTATCCTAAATTCCTAATCATCATCCATTTCATCATTTATGTAAACATTATATATTTGTATACTAGAACTGCAAAAGACATCAAGATACAATTTCATACTCAACTATTCAAGTTATACCGCTTAGCAACAATTAAAGAGCATGTTCAAAAAAATCAATCAATCAATATACAAATACAAGTATAACTGATAAAATTATATATAAAAAAATATTTTAATAATATTAGAATACAAATTAGTATGTTGATCAAACAAATTTAACAACATTATAGCCAAAAGGCAGCAAAGCCAACATCAAATTATTCATTTAGAAATGATGAAGCATTCCTTCATTTTGATTACAAGTGAACTAGAAACTAAAAAACATTTACTTAGGTTAACATAATTTTATATAAATAAAATAAAAAGTCATACTATCATAACATTAAAAAATGAAAACCCTTAAAACTTCATCAAAACAAAAAATTTATCTCATAAAAAAAAAAAAGACCAAAAATTTATGTTTTTGGTAGGATCGGTAGGATCCCATACGATCCTACACGATCCTACATATGATCCTATCATTTTTATGATCCTGGTGCAATCCTAAATGTTTTGGTGAAGTGGAATTGTAAAATCGTGTGATCCTAATGGTTTGTTTAGATTGAAGGGGAGGGGAGGGGAGGGGAGTAGATTGGAATTGTTTTAAAATTAGTATTAAGAGGACGGGGAAGGAGGGGAAGTGGAGGGAAGAGAGTAAAGTTTGTTGAAAATAAATTAATTTTGGACTAAATTTATTATACTTTATTATACTTCTCTCATTTTTCCTTCAATCCAAACAGACTATAAATCCGTTTAGAAACAATTTATTTTATTTACTGAAAACTTTTTGTTGAAAATTTGTAAAGAAAAAGCTAAAACTGACTTTTGGAACAATAAAACTCACTTTTGGAGCAAAAGTAAGTTAAAAAGTAAAATAAGTTAACTTTTTCTTAAATTCCAATCGTAACTTATGTGTATAAGTGGTACATTTATTTTTGAAAATTTTGCGATTAAAAATACAAATCTATTTGCAAATAATATAATTAGTAAAATTTTTATTCTGTTTCCATTAAACACATTCATATTATAATTAAATCATGAACAATTAAAAATATATTTATTAAATAATAATTAAATAATATAATATAATAAACTTTGTTACTTTTTTTTTTTTTTTACGTTTTTTTGCCTTTTCCATCCTTTTTTTTTTTTTTTTTTTTTTTGATAAAACGGTTTGAAATTTTTGCAAGCATATTTGATATTTCTAAAAAATAAAAATAATACTAGCATATACATTGTATCTTAAATAAAATATTTAATAGAGAAAATAAAATGCATTAACTTTTTTTTTTTATGCCTAGTGTAGCTTGTGAAGACGTCCTGAAGTGTGTGAGGCACAAATGTGATATTTCCCTAATTTAAAGGAATAAAAAAGTATGAGTACAGCGCTGTAGCCTGTTAGTTCACTTTTGAGTGTTTGTGATTATTGCGTTTTTGAGACTATTTCTTAGCATTTATCTATCTCACCATTAAAAAGGAAAAATAAAAGATTTATCTATCTCGTTTTTTTAGTAAATAAAATTTTAGCATTATCAATATAACGCAAATGATACATTTTATTTGAAAATAACATGTGTGTATCCGTACAGTTGTAACAAGCATTTTTACTAATTTAGCATCTATTATAATAAATCCATTTAAAAAAAATTTTAATACCACTTTTATAAAAAAAAAAAAAAAAATTATTAAAGTGAATTTTTATCCTAATAAAAACTTTTTAAAAATAATTTACTAATAATTAATACTGTTATGATCGTGTTGGGCCACCTCGTCATTGTCCTCATACCAAACAAGAAATTACAACATTTACTGATTCCACTTGTATAAAATAAGAGCTCACACATAACAAGAAAGTGCGAGAAATAAATCGTGGGCCAAGATTAAAAAGGAAACTTGCAAGAAATTTTCGAGGAAAGATCATGCGGGTAGATCTCAGGTAAACTTCTGCGCTAGATCCAGGGGCGGCTTGATGTATTTGGGGGCCTAAGGCGAAAATTTATCATCTTAATTTAGATGCAAAATTACTACTAATTAACATGAACTGCATAGATATATATATATTTTTTTTTGGAATTTTTAAGACAAAAAAAATTTGACAAAATTTTTCATACTTGTTGATATGGTAGATTGATAGTGGTAAGTAAAACAGTGGTGTTAGTAGTAGATTTAGATGAAAACTAGTAAAAGTTTGCTAATTAAACTCTTATTATTATTTTTTTTTAGAAGTGCAACATTCACAATATTTTTTACAATAAATCCTAGATTTTAAACTGCTTTTTGTTTTTTATTTGAAAATATCACTATAATTATTTTTTTGCCATCAACAATAGGCTATAACAACCTGCTACTTAGCATTAGTTGTAAAAGTGTTGTGAAAAATATTATGGACGACGTTACATTTTTCTCTATTTTTTTATTTGTTTTTCATCTAATAAAAAATTTATTTTATTTATTACTTATAAATAATCCTATTGGTTAAAATTTGGGGGCCTTTTTTTTACTTGGGACCTTAGGCGGTCGCATTTCTTGCTCCACCGTAGAGCCGGCCCTGGCTAGATCTATAGGATTCAAAGAGAATAATTGCGTGAAAACCACGTTGGTATTTATTCAAAGTCAAGAAGAGTAGCGACTTTCAGTCTTCGGAAAAGTCTGCATTTCAATTATTAAAGTGTGTTAGAGTGATGCATATATATAAGAATAAACCATTTACCATGGGCATTGCACTCATCAATCAATCCATCATACACTTTATTTTAACATGGCTCCCTCTGTCTCCATTTCCATTCTGGTATTAGCATTATGGGTTCTTTGTATATTCACGCACTCCACAACTATGGTTGTTGCAGCTAAGTCATCAGCGCTAGAACTAGAAGCCAAGGCTCTGCTGGAGAGTGGGTGGTGGAGTAGTAAATACACCACCAACGGTTCCTCCTTAAGTCATTGCGAGTGGCCTGGAATCTATTGCAATGTTGACAGAAGCGTCGTATGGATTTACATGATCAACGTCTATCTGGGAGATAAGTTTCGAAAATTCAACTTCTCATCCTTCCCAAATTTAGAAGATCTTGATCTTTATAATACTGGACTCCAAGGAAGCATCCCGCCAGAGATTGGTACTATTTCTAAACTCAAAGACCTTTATCTACCTGCGAATAATCTCACAGGTAATTTGCCTCTTTGGCTTGCCAACCTCACTCAGTTAGAGACATTTGACATTTCTTCTAACCTAATTAGTGGGTCCATTCCTAAAGAATTAGGAAATTTAAAGAATCTTCGAGATTTAGATCTAAGTGCAAATGCTTTCAGTGGTGAGTTTCCTCTTTCGCTTGCCAACCTCACTCAGTTAGAGAGATTTAACATTTCTTCTAACCTAATTAGTGGGTCCATTCCTAAAGAATTTGGAAATTTAAAGAATCTTTCTACTTTAGATTTGAGTAATAACACACTCACCGGGCCAATCCCTTTCACAATTGGTCATTTTACTAACTTGAGAACTTTGTCCCTTGCTTGGAACCAAATTAGTGGCTCCATCCCTGCAGAAATAGCTAATTGCATTTCGTTGAACAACTTAACTCTAAGCCACAACTACTTAACAGGAACCATTTCCTTTGACATGAGTAACCTTTATTTGTTAGTATATTTAGATCTCAGCTATAATAACCTTAGTGGTTTCATTCCCCGAACTATCAATCATTTAACTGTTTTGGAAACTCTGTCCCTCAATTGGAATCAAATCAATGGCTCCATCCCCACTGAAATAATTGATTGCCAGAGCTTGAGACACTTGTCATTAAGCCACAACTCCTTAAGTGGTTACATTCCCTCTCACATTAGTGATCTTCATTTCTTAAATGCTATTGACCTAAGTCATAACAACATCAGCGGAGATATTCCATTTGAACTTGGGGATTCACCATCTTTAGAGCTCTTGGATTTTAGCTACAATAATCTTACCGGTAACATTCCCAATATTTCTGTTTCAATAAAAGAAATAAACTTTTCATACAATTCGTTGCATGGTCAGATCCCAAATGGCTACTTAAATTGTTCACCTTACACATTTATTGGCAACAAAGATTTATGTGGTGACATCAAAGGTTTCCCTCCTTGCTTTCCATCTTCCCCAAACAATAACAAATCAATTGTCCACCTAATAAAAATTGTTGCTCCCCTCAGCTTTTTCCTTGTGGTTTTACTTGTTGGGTTTTTTTTCCTCTCTCGACGTGGGGATAAGAAAACTAAATATGAGTCAAGTGAAACAAAGAATGGTGACTTATTTTCAATATGGAATTATGATGGAAAAATTGCATATGAAGACATCATCGAAGCAACAAAGGACTTTGACATTAGCTGCTGCATCGGGACAGGCGGTTATGGTAGTGTTTACAAAGCACAATTGCCTAGTGGTAAAGTAGTTGCCATAAAGAAACTTCATCGCTTGGAGGCTGAGAACCCAACATTTGACAAGAGTTTCAAAAATGAGGTCAAAATGTTAGTAGCAATCCGACATCGAAATATTGTTAAACTTCTTGGCTACTGTTTGCATAATCGATGCATGTTTTTAATCTATGAGTATATGGAAAGGGGAAGCTTGTTTTCTGTCCTAAGCAATGATGTTGAGGCTGTGGAATTTGATTGGATGAAGAGGATGAACGTCATCAAAAGTATAGCACATGCCTTATGTTACATGCATCATGAATGCGTTCCGGCAATTGTTCATCGAGATATAACCAGCAACAATATATTGTTGAACTCTGAATTGGAGGGTTTTGTCTCTGATTTTGGCATGGCTAAATTTCTTGATCCTGATTCCTCCAATCAAACTTTAGTTGCTGGGACTTATGGTTATCTTGCTCCAGGTAAATTAATATTCTGTTTGTCATACTCCCAACTATTATTTTAAAATGTTTGCCACGTGTGGAGCTTTCTACATTTTATGCTACTTAGCATACTTTATTGTTTGTTATCTGATAGGACCATGCATGCATAATAGAAAATATCACTTTCACAATAGAAATTTTATATGCTAGCAAGTTGTCCGATGTCTTCATAAAATAAGTATATAGAAATAAAAGTAACACATTAAGATTAAAGGTAAATGAAAGACATTACATCTTTTCATACTTTTCATTTTTTTTTTCTCATGTATGCAGAATTGGCCTATACTATGGTGGTGACTGAAAAATGTGACGTTTATAGCTTTGGAGTGGTGGCATTAGAAATATTAATGGGAAGACATCCAGGCGAGCTCATGACATTGTTATCATCATCTCAAAGTGTGATGTTAAATGAAATATTAGACCAACGTCTCCCACCTCCAAACCGTTTGGTTGCAAAGGATGTTTTTTTTGTTGCTGCAATTTCATTTGCTTGCTTACACACTAAACCATTGTCTAGGCCGACAATGAAATGGGTGTCCCAAGAATTTCTCTCTCACAAGAAACCAGTAACGAACCCCTTACATTTAGTTTCACTGTGGCAGTTGAGGAACCAAGAAAATTATATAATCAGAGAGAGTGAAACTCAATAAGGAATGGAGAGGGTGAAACTCAATAAGGAAGTGCTTGTTTTTCGATTGAGAACCATATCGTTTGACGAAATTCTATGGCAAAAAATGTTGTGTTTACAATAACAATTCCTTGAGAATCTTGTGCAAGTTGTATGTGTTGTTCTTTATGATTTGTAACTTGTATTTTGCAACATGAAATTTATGTCTTTTTCGCTTTTCTAATGCCACACATCTAGAATTCCCATTACCGATTGTAGAAGTTACGAAGGTTGATTTATATGCTTGATGCTCGACACTAGTTCAAGTCATTCCATAAGATGAGTCCAAATTTTTTGTTCCACTTTTCCTATTCCACCCTATACTCCACCAATAAAAACTTTTCACATGTTCACCTAATTAATCAATTACTACCACTAATTAATAATGGTAGTATTAATAAGTCAATAATGGTAGTATTTAATTAGTTAGGTGAACATGTGGCAAGTTTTTATTGATAGAACATAGAATGGAGTAAGAAAAGTGGAACAGAAGATTTGGACTCCTATAAGATTCAACAATAATAAAGACAAGTTTCAATAAGAAAAAACAAGTAGTAATAAAACCTCCCTTGCTATCTACTCCAAAGACACACAATCCTCTCTCTCATCCCTTTCCTCAATAGATGATTTAAGGGAAAATTCTTACTATCTAATGAAAGAAAGTCTTTCATCAAAGTTTTTGTGTAATTAGGAATGAGATGGACTATAAGATATTTGTTAATAAATCATTTTAAGAAATGACAAAACTTAGGTATAATACCTTAAATACCGTTCTTTACCTTAAATACCGTTCTTTAGGTTCCCCAATTAATATTGAACCATGTGACTACTTAATTAAAAAATACACTTCAATTCCATGAGGAAAAACCCAAATAGCAAAATCTTAAGTTGAGAACCTAAGGAACAGCACCTAAATACTATTCCTAAGTCTTGTCATTTTAGAAAATTTTTAATACCCACTTTTATGGAAAATATAAAAAGCTATATCCAATTAAGACTTCCACTAACTTTTCCCTTGAATTTTTATCTTCTCATGGTGGCGGGCAATAGTTCCAAATCTCAAATGCTACCTTCCTGGAACACAAAATTAGACAATAATGCAAATCAAGCCCCACGGCAGAGACATCACTCCACCAAAATAAGCATGTCCTAGAAACTATTAGCTAAAGGAAGAGAGAGAGAGAGCATGTCCCAAAACCAAGATACAAGGCGCTACCAGCTTGGAATAGCTTTTAAAATTAGAAAAGAATACAAACTTCCATTCCTTCTACCAGACAAATTTCTCGTTTTCTATCAACTACAAGAACATACATTTAAGCCCAACCTAGAGCATACCAAAAACCTATGATCACACCTTCACTCCATAAACTCAACTCTTAATATCAACATGAAAGAATCTCCACTAAGCAAGAAGAATCCCATCAGTGAAATCTCACACAACATCCATGTAATTTGTATTAGCAGAACTTGAGATTCCATTTTGCCACTGTTGCCAACAAAATTTGTTGAAAGTGGACGATAGTCATGTTCACTGTAAGACCACAAACAGTCAGTTAAACTAATTTTCGTTTAAGAATATAGGTATACCCAGTCAGGCCTGCTCTCAACCACAATCAGTGTAAGATCACAAAGAATTACCCACATCGCTTATACTTCAGATTTTAAGGAATGCCTAACACATACTAGATCATCCAATTTATTGCCACCATTTTGTACAAGGAGACAGCTTGCATTTGCATGTAGTGATCTTGTGCTTCCTTCCTAAGACTTTTAAAAGGCATGACTTCCCATTTACTGTAATTTGAGTACTTCCTGACATTGCTCATGTCTGGAGATCCTGAGATGGGTCCATTGCTGTCAGGCTCCACATTGCCCCACACCTTACAACTACCAAACTGGCTCAAATCACCCACTTGACTACCTTGACTCTTCTTGAAGCGCAAAGCTGCAGCGTGAGCTCTGCTAATCATATCTCGACTAGGTACATTTGACCATTCTTGCTTCCTCTTGGATCTCATTAGAGAATGGATCCTAATAACCTGACAGACATGAACCCTGGTCATTCAGAGAGAATAATTGGTGCATATGGGCCTGAGGTAATAAGAGTGTATGATAGCTTCTTAGAGAGAGGGGGGGGGGGGGAAGAGTAAAATGGAGAGAGAGAATATCCTTACCCCAAGGCATTCTAGAAGCTGATAGTATGCTCTCCCTTGAAGTGGATTGTGCCCCTTCCTAGGTGTAGAGAAGTATCGTGTCCTATCATAAAGATCATGACATATATGAGCTAGAATGCAAAGATAGCAGCATAGAGTAAAACATGTAAATAAGGAAACCTGATTTTAATGATTTCCTGATACAAGTCAAAAATATATATCCAGCCAGCATACAAGGCAATGGCAAATAACAATTAATTGAGATACAGATGCAAATAACAAGGACATCAACAGGTTATCAATTGCTGGAAAGTAAAATAATATAAGCAAGAAAATTAGAGCTAACCATTCCGTATAACCAGGATCAACAGTGAAACCATATATGTCAACAATGTCACACATTGAGAGTGCTAGTTCTATAGATTTCATTCCAGTTCCTTTGGCACCTCGACGCAGCACAATTCCTTGGAAAAGATAAACCGGATTTGGAATACTCTGCAACAAAAACAATCCAAAATGTCAAAATGATCACTGTCTTTTAAGGAGGCCTCAATTAATGGTTCTGCATGTAACAAGTGTCCAACCACACTACAACAAGAACATTTTACAAAAGCACTAAATGATAAAGGACGTTTACAAAAACAACTAATATTTATCATCACAGAAGTGAGGTACTTGGCAAACTGAAAGAATGATCTAGCACACAGATAGAAGCACGAGTTACACAAATTACATAACTCAGAAAAGCAACTCAATCACTCATTCATCTGATCATGATGCATGTCCTCTTTCTTCAGGTATGTGACCATTAAGGCCAGCATTAGATCTTGTTAGCTTATATGTACAGTCTTCCCACTTAACTATCTACTTGGCAATGAGGAATGCAACAGCATTCTAAGACAAGATTTTCACCTTAATCATAGCATTGAAGTCTCTATGTGTAACACTTTTAATTATAAGCACCTCGTCAACTGCAAGAGAAAAGAATTGTGAGTCATTAAACTGTCTAGATCCTGCACCAACAGAAATTTATGACTTTACTAAAAAGGGCACCAAAATCAGAGGCATCCTAAATGGTAGCCAATAACAAAGGAACTATGGAAGACTAAGCGTATAGTTTATCACTCCTTTTTTTTATTATTATTATGGATTAAGGCTTGTTGTTGATGTAATCTAAAACTTATGTTCAACCTGTACCATCATTCTTAGAGATAATAGTGAATTTTCAATAGTCAGTGCTAGAATTCAAGTTGTGGATTTCCATTGAAAAGATTGAGCACTATAAAAATGGTTTTCTGTAAAAGTTGGACGAGACTAAGAATCTTATACCAGTCAAAAATCTCATAATGCATCAATAACTGGTTAGGAAAAAGCAACAATAAACAGAAGAACAAGAAACACTACCATAACACAACTGAAATGCAAGTGCAGCATAACTCTTGTTCCTAAAATATGATAAAATAAGAAAGAAGAGAAAAATATACTAAGGGTCCGTTTGGATACCGCTGAAAACTGAAAACTGAAACTAAAAACTGAAAAATACTGTAGCAAAATAATTTTTAAATGTGTGAATAGTACCGTGGGACCCATTTTTAATGAAAAAGTTGCTGAAAAGTGAAATTTGTGGGTCCGTGAACAGTACACGATATGCACTGATTGGCTGAAAAAAGTTTGAAAAGTCAAAATTTGCGGTTACTGTTTATTGAACAGTACATGAACAGTAACCGCAAATCTAAAAAACGCGTGAAAAAAAAAAAAAAAAAAAAACCTGAAAAACGCAAACGCGCTGGTTTTCAGCGCAATCCAAACGCAGGCTAAATAAGAATTTTAAGAACCCATATTAATAAAACAAAATATATAGAACAACTTACCAGACCCATTTAGAATGGTGACCATGTTACGAGCAGCACCCCTCACCACAAGTCGGAAATCCCTCTTCAGGCCAACATACTTGGCATATTTCTATAATATATCAAAAGACAAAATGAATAATTTCACAAAAACACTTGAGTATGTCTATCACTTATATTACACTTAAAAAACTTTTTATTTTTATTTTTGGTTGACATCTAATATGAAAAGGAGGAAATATCATAATTGGAGTGCCTGGTGACCAGACATACCTATGAAAGTAAGTGTGAATAACAGATACTATGTAGAGGAAAATGCACGTTGGAAAGAACCAAGCAAATTATCTAAACAAACGATCAATTTCATTCTCAAAAGGAGTGTATGTGCATTTATAGCTAACAGAGACTCAAGGGCCATCAAATAACTGCATATTAAGAAATGACAAGAATTCATTGATGGTAAGGAAAATATTTTTCACCTCATTAACAGGAGCCTCATTGTCTCGTATAACAGCATCATGACCATCAATCTCTTTCCCAAACTCCGTCTTTAAGAGATCTCCTGAGTTTCCAACAAGTGCACATCTGCGGAACTGCCGGGGATGAAAAGGGGGTTTCGCTGGTAAAATCAAATTCAGGTGTTCTTCACAAAGGGTCCGGTTATGGCATTTTTTTGCTCCCCTGCAACCAAGGAAACAAAGGTATAAAGAGACTTCCTTGATGACAAACCAAAATGACATATATAAAACCACAAGGCATGACTGTGTAGAACCATACAATTGTGCTATCCTTTTTGCTGCATAATCTAGCCACCCATCAGGTCGAGCATCCAAATACTCTCTTGTCAACACAGTAGTCATGTTACGATACTGCATCCTAAAATTGTTTAGTACCTATACTCTCCTCAAAAAATAATTACCCAAATGGAAAAAGGAATAACATCTGACCTGTTCCCATAATAGAATTGCCTCACAAACATCATATGTGTACTCCAAGGGTTCATATATTTTAAACTGTTCATTGTACTGCAATTATTATAACTAAAACTATCAGCACTCAGCAGCTTATAACAAAATGCATCATAGAGACTGTGAGTGGGGGAGAGTAGAAGAAACATACCCAAGTACTGTTAGTACCTTCAGGGAACTTAAGAATCAATTTGCAGTGGTCAATTATATGTGCAGTGAGTCCAAGCCCCCTGTTTGCCTACACCCAATTTCAAGCTGAATACAAAACTGGCATGCTAGCAAATACAACAAATAATTATACAAGAGGAATAAAAGTGTACGACTTCTCTCAAATATTCCAATTTCAATAAGCCAAAAAAAAAAAAAAAAAAAAAAAAAAAAAAAAAAAAAAACTAATGAGCAAAGTACAACAACAACCCTTAGACCCAAATTTGTTGGGGTTGGCTATGGATCATCAATAGATTCATTAATATTTATTCTTTTTCTTCATTCTACTCTGTCTAAAGTCATACTCATTGTCACTTCCTTGATTTACATGTCTTTTATTATTTCTACCGATGTTATTTTTGCTCTTCCTTTACCTTTTTTTTTATTCCTTCAACTTGTTCCTTCTTACCATACCAGTGCATTAAAAATTTGGAGCTACGTGTGGTTACGCAAGTAAGTACTACATGAGGTAGCAGTAGATTTAGGGTTAAGTTTATTATAAATTTGAATTCTATTAGTTAAATGTTGCTTTAAGGATTATTTAGGTAAAGTACTCTCCAGGTTTTTTACTTTGAAACCACAATTTTAAAAGTTTTACTAGGTCAACATTCTTGGTATACATGTGATTTGTGAATGTTTGATATTTGTTTAAATCAGATTCGTTGCATAATTAATCTAATTAATTGTTTGTTTAAAAGTTGATTAGATCTGAGGCAACTAGCGTCTAAAACCCTAACACAACTCATTTAAGACAATTTGTTTCTGACCGAACTTGATCTTAGCCAAACTTGATTGATTCAAACTCTAACTTAATTGAACCAACTTGTGCCAAAATTGAGTTGAGCTTGTTTTCTATAGGTGTTAGAGTAGCTGGGGTAGGGAGTTGGATGGACAATGTGTGTGTGTACGTGTGTGTTTGAGAGAGAGAGGGAGAGAGAGAAATTTCTCAATGGACTTTGAATTCTCAATCAACAATATCATCTTTGGTGGTGTCTTCAGTAAAACCAATGACTTCCAATGGTGTCTATGACGGCATCTCACATTGGTGGTGGGATTTTTAATTTTTTATGATAAATTTAATTTTCTAATTATATTTGTTGAATATGATAACAATGAGAATAAGTGGACTTTGAATTCTCAATCTACAATGGCATCTTTGGTGGTGTCTTCAGTAAAACCAGTGACTTCCCTTAGATCCAGTGGTGTCTATGACGGCATCTCACATGGTGGTGGGGTTTTTAATTTTTAATTTTTTTATGATAAATTTAATTTTCTAATTATATTAGTTGAATATGATAACAATGAGAATGAGGTCTAGGTCCTGATTCTTTGTAGTAACTCCTATTTCTCTATTTATAAAAATATGATGTGTCACATTGGCATAGGATGGTGTAAATAGTTGCATTTGCATCAAATCATTATTAAATCTCTTCTCTAAACATATTAGCTAACAGAGTTTAAGGGGAGTGATTGTTTATTTATTGTATGTCAATTCTTCTACGACCACAACTTTTGTCAAAACTCTAAAGTGGTTGATTGTAAAGGGTAGACAATGATTTATACATAGTAGACCCATTACTTATTCTCCACTATTTACAGTCAACGACATCAAGTTTGCATCTCTCCATGCACAAAGTGCTTGGAGGTCTAAGGGGGAAAGGGTTTAAGTTGCGAGATTAGCAGCATGTTGTAATTATATCTCCAAAAAAAAAAAAAAAAACTACATCAAATTTGTGGCGAAAGTAATGCAACAAAAGTTTTATCCCTAAATTTTTCTCATAAATTATGTAGGGTAGATAGATTTATTGATGCAATTTCCATTTATATAAGGATATCATATGAAACTCCAAGAGTCTTGTAAGCCAATTAGCACATCTAGTTTGTCCAACAAAGATGTATAGGGTTCAAATTCCCACTTGTCTATTATAACTATTGAATTTATAAAAGCAAAAAAAAAAAAAAAAAAAAGTCTTCATATTATATTTATATGAATCCTTTAATAAAAGTGATAGAAATCAAATGACTCATAGTAACTCAAAACACCATTTAAGAAAAAAAAATTTCTAATATCATTACACCATTAACTTTTTTTCAATAATATAAGCACCTCGTATGAAACATTTAATAAAATGTAAGAAAAAAATCATGGCCATAAAATGTAGGACAAAAATTGCACTAGGAAAGATACTTCGCAACGCGTCCTAACTTAAATTGCAAGCTACGCAGCAAGTTTGCTAGAGTTGGACCTAAAGTCATCCGACATTGATGGAATTTGAAAGATGTACACTTCAATTGAATTATGAGGAAGATTTTTAGAGAAATTTCCAAGATGTTCACTTCAATTGAATTATGAGGAAGACTCATAGAGAAATGTCCAAGATGTTAATTTCAAGTTTAATTTCTGCACTTTAGTAGGATTCAAAAGGATAATATTTCGAGAGAAATGCGTTATTGTTAATTCAAAGTTTGAAAAAATAAAAAAAATGCTAATGCCACGGGGGCACAACTCACCCACGCCAAGTGACAAATTATGAGTAGTAGAGAAAAAGTAGTGGGTTCACAACTCCACTATTCACAAATTGCCACGTGAGTGAGTTGTGACAAAAGTTCTATTATTTGTTATGATCTTAGCATTTTTCAAAAATGTTATCCTAGTTATTTGACACCATTTGGTCGAGTTGATATCACAGGAGAGGGCATAGGTTCAAGCTATGGGGTAGCAGGCTAGCGAGATATGTACTAATGTAAGTATTTCTAACCATCTCAAAAAGAAAAATGATATCACAGGAGAGGGCATAGGTTCAAGCTATGGGGTAGCAGGCTAGCGAGATATGTACTAATGTAAGTATTTCTAACCATCTCAAAAAGAAAAAAAATTAGTACATTTTTAAAATGTGGTCAACATCAATTGTGAATATGTGTTTGAAATAGTGAATGTAAACTAGATAGTTTTTTCCAAAAATAAATATCGGATCTTTTACTAATGAATCAATTATGTATTTCATTTTTTTTTCAAAGAATATGGCCAATTTCTATCACTTTTGGGAGAAAGTGTACAATTATTATTACTACACTTTGCATGGTAATAATAGTATTAATGTAAACTAATAATTTTCCTTTTAATTATTATAAGGCTGTCTTTCTTGAGTCTTGAGTGATGCATATAACAATCAACCATTTGGCCTTGTATTGCATATATCCATCAATCAAAGAAATTACACCATTTACTGATTTCACTTATCTACTGAGCTCACACCGAACAAGAAAGGGCGAGAAATAAACCGTGGGCCAGGATTAAAAAGGGAACTTGTAAAAAGGGGACTTGGTGTAGATCTCAAGTAAAATTCTGCGCTAGATCTATAGGATTCAAAAAGACAATAATTTCTTGAAAACCACGTTCGTATTTATTCAGAGTCAAGAAGAGTGGCGCCTTTCAGTCTTCGGGAAAGTTTGCATTTCAATTATTAAAGTGTGTTAGAGTGAATGAGTGATGCATATATATAAGAATAAACCATTTACCATGGGCATTGCACTCATCAAGCAGTCAATCAATTATACACTTTATTTTAACATGGCTCCCTCCATTCTGGTATTAGCATTATGGGTTCTTTGTATATTCACGCGCTCCACAACTATGATTGTTGCAGCTAAGTCATCAGCGCTAGAACAAGAATCCAAGGCTCTGCTGGAGAGTGGGTGGTGGAGTAGTAACTACACCAATGGTTCCTCCTTAAGTCATTGCGAGTGGCCTGGAATCTTTTGCAATGTTGGCGGAAGCGTCATAGAGATTGACATGGAAGGCGCCTATCTGGGAGATAAGTTACGAAAATTCGACTTCTCATCCTTCCCAAATTTAGTCCGTCTTTTTCTTGATAATACTGGACTCCAAGGAAGTTACCTCACTGGTGAGTTACCTCCTTCGCTTGCCAACCTTACTCATTTAGACACATTTGACGTTTCTTCTATAGTGTCAGAAATTAGATTTCTAAAGAATCTAGAATACTTGGACCTACAACAAAACAAGCTCACCGGTCCACTCCCTTCATTTCTATGGTATCTAACTAACTTGACCTATTAGTCTCTTAATTCAAACCAAATCAATGGTTCCATTCCTGTAGAAATCGGCGATATGAAGAATTTGGGAGAGTTGTACCTCAATTATAATGACATCGCTGGTCAAGTCCCTTTCACAATAGGTAATTTAACTAACTCGAGAACTTTGTCCCTTGCTTGTAACCAAATTAGTGGCTCCATTCCTATAGAAATAGTTAATTGCTCTTTGTTGCACAACTTAAATTTAAGCCACAACCATTTAACAGGAAACATTTCATTTCACATAAGCAACCTTTATTTGTTACGATTTTTAGATCTCAGCTATAATAACCTTAGTGGTTTCATTCCCCGAACTATCAATCGTTTAGATGCTTTGGAAACTCTGTCCCTCTATTGGAATCAAATCAGTGGCTCCATCCCCACTGAAATAATTGATTGCCAGAGCTTGAGACACTTGACATTAAGCCACAACTACTTAACTGGAAACATTCCCTCCCACATTAGTGATCTTCATTTCTTAAATGCTATTGACCTAAGTCATAACAACATCAGCGGAGATATTCCATTTGAACTTGGGGATTCACCATCTTTAGAGCTCTTGGATTTTAGCTACAATAATCTTACTGGAAACATTCCCATTTTTTCTATTTCAATAAAAGAAATAAACCTTTCATACAATTCGTTGCATGGTCAGATCCCAAATGGCTACTTAAATTGTTCACCTTACACATTTATTGGCAACAAAGATTTATGCGGTGACATCAAAGGTTTCCCTCCTTGCTTTCCATCTTCCCCAAACAATAACAAATCAATTGTCCACCTAATAAAAATTGTTGTTCCCCTCAGCTTTTTCCTTGTGGTTTTACTTGTTGGGTTTTTTTTCCTCTCTCGACGTGGGGATAAGAAAACTAAATATGAGTCAAGTGAAACAAAGAATGGTGACTTATTTTCAATATGGAATTATGATGGAAAAATTGCATATGAAGACATCATCGAAGCAACAAAGGACTTTGCATTAGCTGCTGCATCGAGACAGGCGGTTATGGTAGTGTTTACAAAGCACAATTGCCTAGTGGTAAAGTAGTTGCCATAAAGAAACTTCATCGCTTGGAGGCTGAGAACCCAACATTTGACAAGAGTTTCAAAAATGAGGTCAAAATGTTAGCAGCAATCCGACATCGAAATATTGTTAAACTTCTTGGCTACTGTTTGCATAATCGATGCATGTTTTTAATCTATGAGTATATGGAAAGGGGAAGCTTGTTTTCTGTCCTAAGCAATGATGATGAGGCTATGGAATTTGATTGGATGAAGAGGATGAACGTCATCAAAAGTATAGCACATGCCTTATGTTACATGTATCATGAATGTGCTCCAGCAATTGTTCATCGAGATATAACCAGCAACAATATACTATTGAACTCTAAATTGGAGGGTTTTGTCTCTGATTTTGGCATGGCTAAATGTCTTGATCCTAATTCCTCCAATCAAACTTTAGTTGCTGGGACTTATGGTTATCTTGCTCCAGGTAAATTAATATTCTTTTTGTGATACTCCCAACTATTATTTTAAAAGGTTTGCCATGCATGGAGCTTTCTACATTTTATGCTATTTAGCTTACTTTATTGTTTGTTATCTGATAGGACCATGTATGCATAATGGAAAATATCACTTTCACAATGGAAATTTTATATACTAGCAAGTTGTCCAGTGTCTTCATAAAATAAGTATATAGAAATAAAAGTAAAACATTAAGATTAAAGGTAAATGAAAGACATTACATCTTTTCATACTTTTCATTTTTTTTTCTCATGTATGCAGAATTGGCCTATACTATGGTGGTGACTGAAAAATGTGATGTTTATAGCTTTGGAGTGGTGGCATTAGAAATATTAATGGGAAGACATCCAGGCGAGCTCATGACATCGTTTTCAACATCACAAAGTGTGATGTTAAATGAAATATTAGACCAACGTCTCCCACCTCCAAACCGTTTAGTTGCAAAGGATGTTTTTCTTATTGCTGCAATTTCATTTGCTTGCTTACACACTAAACCAAAGTCCAGGCCGACAATGAAATGGGTGTCCCAAGAATTTCTCTCTCACAAGAAACCGGTAACGAACCCCTTACATTCAGTTTCACTGTGGCAATTGAGGAACCAAGAAAATTATACGATTGGAGAGAGTTAAACTCAATAAGGAATGGAGAGAGTGAAACTCAATAAGGAAGTGCTTGTTTTTCAGTTGAGAACCATATTGTTTGACGAACTTATATGGCAAAAACTGTTGTGTTACAATAAGAATACCTTAAGAATCTTGTGCAAGTTGTATGTGTTGTTCTTTATGATTTGTAACTTGTATTTTGCAACATGGAATTTATGTCTTTTCCGCTTTTCTAATGCCACACATCTAAAATTTCCATAACCAATCGCGGAAGTTACAAAGGTTGATTTATATGCTTGATGCTCGACACTAGTTCAAGTTATTCCATAAGAATCAGCAATAATAGAGACAAATTTCAATTAGTAAAAACAAGTAGTAATAAAACCTCCCTTGCTATCTACTCCCAAAGACACACAATCCTCTGTTTCGTCCCTTCCTCAATAAATGATTTAAGGGAAAATTCGTATTACGTCATGCAAGAAAGTCTTTCATCAAAGTTTTTGTATAGGACATTTGTTAATAGATCATTTTAGAAAAAATTTAATACCCACTTTGACGGAAAATATAAAAAGCTATTAAAAAAAGAAGAAGTTAATTATCTTTTTTCTTTTACCATGAATAGTTACATTTTAAAAAATGTTTCTTTTGTTAACTTTTCCCTTGAATTTATATCTCCTCATGGTGGCGGGCAATAATTCCAAATCTCAAACCGCGACAACCTTGCTGGAACACAAAATTAGACAATAAAACAAATCAAGCCCCATGGCCGAGACATCACTCCACCAAAATAAGCATGTCCTAGAAACTATTAGTAAAAGGATGAGAGAGAGAGCATGTCCCAAAACCAAGATACAAGGCACTACTAGCTTGGAATAGCTTCTAAAATTAAAAAAGAATACAAACTTCCATTCCTTCTACTAGACAAATTTCTTGTTTTCTATTGACTACAAGAACGTTCATTGAAGCCCAACTTAGAGCAGACCAAAAACCTATGATCACATCTGCACTCCATAAACTCAACTCTTAATATCAACATGAAAGTATCTCCACTAAGCAAGAAGAATCCCATCAGTGAAATCTCACGCAACATCCATGTAATTTGCATTAGCAAAACTTGAGATTTCATTTTGCCACTGTTGCCAACAAAATTTGTTGAAAGTGGACAATAGTCATGTTCAGTATAAGACCACAAACAATCAGTTAACCTAATTTTCGTTTAAGAATATAGGTATACCCAGTCGGGCCTGCTCTCAACCACAATCAGTGTAAGATCACAAAGAATTACCCACATCGCTTATACCTCAGATTTTAAGGAATGCCTAACACATACTAGATCATCCAATTTATTGCCATCCATTTTGTACAAGGAGACACCTTGCATTTGCATGTAGTGATCTTATGCTTCCTTCCTAAGACTTTTAAAAGGCATGACTTCCCATGGATCCATATCCCGTGCAATACCTCAAATCCCAGCCATCCATTCAATCTAATGGCTTAAATCTTTGACACCTCACCAAATAACAAAAAGTCTATTTTACCCTTCAAAAAATTCACAGCCTGCCCACTGTTTCTGGTAAAAGTCTGAGTAACCAAACAGAAAATCAAGTTTTTTTCTCTCTCTTTCCCCTGCGTAGCTGCCGTCTCTGCCTCTCCTTCAATCCATTGTCATAGCAGCCCCAGCTCATACCCAAACACCGAAACTTAGCATTTGAAACCAAACCCCCAAACACTCACACTCCCTCTTTCTCGTGTGTGAAGCTGTCCCAAGTCCCAACTCTCATGGAGTGAAGTTCTCTCTGAAGCCAAGCGCCTTTGTGGTAGTCACCACGGGTCCATCACAACATAGAAGAAGATCGAGCAAGACAAGAACAGAACACAGAAAGACAGAAGTCAGAAGAATAACCTCAAACTCCTCTGCTTCTTTCCACCATGCACGCTTCAATCTCGATCTAGGACTCGCCATTTCCACTCTGTGAGTTCATCAACTCAAATACCAGTTTTTGTTTTCTTCTTCTTCTTCTTCTTTGAATGGCATACTCTTTATTCTTTTCCTTAATGAGCTGACTTTCTAATCTTGCCCAAGATATGTATTAGTTATTTCTTATACCCAAAAGAAAATCACCATTTTTCATTGGGCTAAATTTCCCTATCCATTGGAATATTTAGGCAAAACATAATTTGAGTTGAAAAAGGTTACTTTTTGATACTTGGGTTTATTGTAACTATCCACCATAAACTATAGGATTATTTGTAATGTCCATCCTAAACTATAAATTTTTGTGATCAATATATATTCAATACCCAGATTGGAGATCAATTTACCAGTCAAAATTAGTGTTGAATTTACCAAATCAGTGGGCTGGTTTATGTGGTAGTGTGCTCTAATGTATCAAAATTAATTTGTAATGTTCACCCAAGTGGGCCTTTACTAAATTTTGCATTTTAATACTGATATTAGATATTGGTGTGGGCATTGCAAGTTAATCTTGAATTAAGGTGTTGATATTGCAAAAATATTTGTGGGTTAGGGTGGAGATTGTAAATGAGTCAATGACTATGTAGGTCAGTGTCAATACTCAATAGCTACATTGAACCCTTAATACCAGAATTGCTTAGCTTCCAATTAGCCCTGAAATGTCCCCCTTTAAGTCTTATAAGATTTTTAGACGATTTTAGTAATTTTGTTTGTCCCACCAGTAGAGGTCTACTCATGATTGAAACCTTATTTTGTCATATAATTCAGGTAATTGAAAAATGGATAGTTGTTTCAGCGTTAATAAGTTTTGCATATTTCAATAATAACTAAATCAAAATCTTATCATTTATGACTTTATTCTCTCTCAAAGATCAATGAATACAAATCATCCTCAATAACTTTACTGATGTCTTTTACATTCTAATTTGAAGTATCACTTGGGTCTTTAGGATTCCATGGTCGATTGAGTTCTCAACTTAGGTTCATTATTTGTGCATTCCAATTGTTTGATAAATTGTCCTAATGATTATGTGATATGTGCTTTCTGTTCAATCTGGTGGGGTTGTTGCTGGTAGATGCCGGAGTCTATGCTAATCCTTGTCTCTGATCTAGTTTGGCTTTAAATGACTTTGTTTTGTATTATTAGTCTTGTTGTTATGTAAGCTAGCAATCTTTGTTAGGTTGTCCTTGAAGGACTGTGAGTTTCAGAGTAGCTTTACTCTGCTAGATGTAATATGTTTGTTCATCAGTAAAATATCTGAATAACCAAAACAATTCTTGTAAACATACTCTTTTGTGCCATTTGGATGAATTATACACAAAAATTTCTAGATAGAACGTGGTAATAGGCAGTAGAAGAACCTTGTCAAGTGAAATTTCTGATAAAATGTTACCAAAAGACTTAATTGGTCCAAATGAAGAACCTTGCCTATGTGTATGGCTAAAGGAATAGAATGTTAAAACTGTGAAAACCACTTAATACACCAGCATACTGGCTTCCCATATATATGCACACACTCAAAAAAACATTAGTTATGTAAGGTGGAATGAAGATATGTGAATACAGACTATGAAGTTAACCCTGGTATTTTTTACGCCTTCGACTAACGATCAATTGAGATTTGATTAAAATCTTATTTGGTTATGTAAAACCTCTCAAGTTTGGCAGAAATACACTAGAGGTTTTAGCTATAATTTAAATGCACGATAGAATAATTTAATACATCTAATACTAAGCTTGCTATATGATTTATTGATGTTTTACATATTTTTTTTTCTTGATTATTTCTTTCAAAAATATTAGAAATGATTCATTGATTATTTCTTTCAAATATTACATTTGTTTTTTTTACATTTGTGTTATGTGTAATTGCTTTCTTGTAGATGTCCTGTACAAGTAATGCATTAGGTCAGGAAGGATCATTTGCAAGTGTTGCACTATCATCTCCTCAAGAGAGGAGATCAAGTATTGCAAGCTCCAGCCACAAAAATTGATGGTGCAAGAGATCCTCAACTCAGAGAAGTGTTGCATGTGGAGAGAATGGGTGGTCCACAACATCAAGCAATTTTTTTTAGTTTAGAATCATGTTTTTTAAACTTTGGCTAAGTGCTCTAATGATTGTTCATATACCAATTAGTTTGGCAATGATGTACTAGTGATTTGTGCGAGATATATTCATGAGCAGATTATGATCTTCATTTTGTTATTAATAAAAAAAAAAAAAAAAAATTCTGCACCTATGTGCAATTTATACAAATTATAATTCTCGTTTTATCATTAAAGAAACATGTGCGCCTGTGTAATTTATTTTTGTAAATTTGTGTTTTGTTAACATCAATGAAAAAAAAAAAACAAAAATTGTACACAATAAATTGCTTCTCACAAAAAGAAAAAAGAAATAGTTTGTGGACAAATGATCACAAACAAGGTCCGCATTGCATATCCTTCAATTCATATGCAAATTTGAGTTAGTTTTTTTTATATATATAAACATCATTATATTACAAACAAGTAGTCAAGGTTGCAACTTAAAACTTGTAACACATTTTTGATCCCTTACATCTGTTTGAGAAAATTAAAAAAGAAATTAGATAAAACTAGATGTGAAGGCCATAAAGTCATTAGAAATACAATGAGAGAAGTCATTAGCAAGCATTTAGATTTCATTCAATTTTTCATCAGGTCGAACATTTTGATCCTAAAAAAAAGGAGAGCCCAATAATTAAACTGTTTTTATTTGCCTATTCTTGTTGATAATAACAAATCTAAATCTGTGTATAAAATGTTCAATCTATAAACTATGTTTTGAATATTTCCCCAGCCAAGTGAAGCTAATGGAGCCTCAAGCTGCTCTGCCATGTGATATAATCCTAGACTTAATTAAAATGAAGGTCATTAAAACAAGGTATAGGTTGAGTTTGATGTTTATGCCTTTTCTTTCTCACCTGAAACAAATATTGCTAGCTTACATAACAGCAAGACTAATAATACAAAACCAAGTCATTTAAAGCCAAATTGGATCAGAAAAAAGGATTAGAATAGACTCTGGCATCTACCAGCAACAGCGCCACCAGATTGAACAGAAAGCACATATCACATAATCATTGGGACAAATTACCAAACAATTGGAATGCACAAATAATGAACCTAAGTTGAGGACTCAATCGACTATGGAATCCTAAAGACCAAACACAAAATTCATTAAATCTACATCATTTGATCAATATCTAACCATAATCATCACAAAAATCCACGAGTATCAAAGGAACTAAAAAACAAATCAAAATAAATAAAAAAGAAAGAATACTTTAGGTGTTATTGAAATTGCCGAGTGCATCACCAACAAGACCGCTGTACCTGTAGTGACGATATTGGAAATCCATTTTCATTCAATCAAAACAGATTCAGCCATATTGCAAAGCCCCAATTTTCAAACTCAAGCAAAACCATCAAGCTTTACACTCAACAAGAAAACCCACTAATCAAGCTAATAAGAAAAAAAATCCAATTTCCATACACATAGCATCACAGTTTTAGCAAAAAAATCCAAAAAATAGCAAGGCACAATACAGAGAGATAAACTAAAACTCTATGAAGCATTTTAACAAACATCTTCAATGCCCACCCAAAAACCAGCTTTAAAAATGCCAATAATAACAGTTATTGCTAATACCAGAAATCCAAACAAGAAAACCCATTCATCAAGCTAATCAAAATTGAAACAAAATGAGTGTCAAAGGGGTTTCGGTCTTGTCTAAAAGGCAAATAAAAATTGAAAAAAAGAAAAAAGAAAATAAAGAATAAAGCTGGACCCGCGGCCACCAGTGGTTGTGACGCCGATGAGAGGCACCGCCAACGGCGATAGGTGTGAGTGGAAGCAGAAGCTCGGCCATGGCTGGGCTTGAGAGAAGGAGAAAACAGATAAACCCAGATGAGAGAGAGAGAGTGAGACGAGGAGAAAGCCATAGCGGCAAGCATCACCGGTGGTGGTGAGGGATTTGGTGGCTGCTAGCTATAGCCATGGAGATTCAGCCATAGACAAAAGTTTTGTGGAAGAGAGAAATATTTTGAATTTTTTTGAATCTGATGAGAAGCTTAGGCAGGAGGCAGTGAGGAGAGAGCAAATTGAATTGGCAAAGAGCTGAGCACACGGATTGCCAGCTTGGATTGGTGAGGTGTCAAAGACTTAAGCCATTAGATTAAATGGATGGCTGGAATTTGAGGTATTGCACACCGTGCAATACCCTAGGTATTGCTCGGGATATGAATCCGACTTCCCATTTACTGTAATTTGAGTACTTCCTGACATCGCTCATGTCTGGAGATCCTGAGATGGGTCCGTTGCTGTCAGGCTCCACATTGCCCCACACCTTACAACTACCAAACTGGCCCAAATCACCCACCTGACTACCTTGACTCTTCTTTAAGCGCAAAGCTGCAGCGTGAGCTCTGCTAATCATATCTCGACTAGGTACATCTGACCAGTCTTACTTCCTCTTGGATCTCATGGGAGAATGGATCCTAATAACCTGACAGACATGAATCCTAGTCATTTGGAGAGAATAATTGGTGCATATGGGCCTGAGGTAATAAGAGCGTATGATAGCTTCTCAGAGGGGAGAAAAGAGTAAAATGGAGAAAGAGAGAATATCCTTTCACCAAGGCATTCTAGAAGCTGATAGTATGCTCTCCCTTGACGTGGATTGTGCCCCTTCCTTGGTGTAGAGAAGTATCGCGTCCTACCATAAAGATCATGACATATATTAGCTAGAATACAAAGATAGCAACATAGAGTAACATGCAAATAAGGAAACCTGAATTTAATGAGATCATGATACAAATCAAAAAATATATCCAGCCAGCATACAAGGCAATGGCAAATAACAATTAATTGAGATACAGATGCAAATAACAAGGACATCAGCAGGTTGTCAATTGATGAAAAGTAAAATAATATAAGCTAGAAAATCAGAAGTTAGCTAACCGTTTAATATAACCAGGATCAACCGTGGAACCATATATGTCAACAATGTCACACATGGAGAGTGCTAGTTCTATAGATTTCATTCCAGTTCCTTTGGCACCTTGACGCAGCACAATTCCTTAGAAAAGATAAACCGGATTTGAAATACTCTGCAACAAAAACAATCCAAAATGTCAAAATGTTCACGATGTCTTTTAAGGAGGCCTCAATTAGTGGTTCAGCATGTAACAACTGTCCAACCACACCACAACAAGAACATTTTACTAAAACACTAACTGATAACGGAAGTATACAGAAACAACTAATATTTATCATCACGGAAGTAAGGTATGTGGCAAACTGAAAGAATGATCTAGCACACGGATAGAAGCATGAGTTACACAAATTACATAACTCAGAAAAGCATCTCAATCATGCACTCATCTGATCATGATGCATGTCCTCTTTCTTCAGGTATGTGACCATTAAGTCCAACATATATTAGATCTTATTAGCTTATTCCTAAAATATGATAAGATGAGAAAGAAGAGAAATGTCATGATAGGATGAGGGGCGCATTATGAACAAAAATAAAAACTTGTGTTGATTTGTTTAATAAATCTCAGTACTTGCCAATTTAACTTAGATTACCATGTTCTTTCACATGCGTGCCATCATATATTCATAATTTCATATATAAGGATGCAATTATTGAGGAGACCATGTTGACTCCAAATCCCCAAGTCTCCAAGGGCCAAACCACTTACCCAGATAGATGGCCAAAGAATATCTTTGTCGATATGTTTCCCCTACAGATTGCAGGTTCCAAAATGTTTCTTTAATTTTATATAGATTTTAGATTTTATGATGATTTTTTTTAATATTCCCTTTCTTGAAACATCTGAGACTGTAAAAATTTATGTGGTTTAAATTTTTAATAGCTTCATTTTCTTGCCTTATAATTTAGAAAGAATTGAGAGAGGATGCGAGTTCAGTTCAAGCATTGGCGAATTGGTTATCCAAAGATATGGAATTTTGGTGAATTGGTTTATTCCTGTGGTGATTTAAACCAGGAAATGATAGTGTGAATAAGCCAAAGAAAATGTGCCATATGATGAGAGAGGAGTAAGGTGTTTGTTTTTGAACACAATGAAATGACTGGTTCTAGATGGCAATTGGCAACTCAGTGACATTCGGAAGGAAATCTGATCAATTGATGAAAGAACTGGTTCTATTGAGAAGCTTTGGTCCAGAAAAATCGTTTCTTTTTAAACAAAAATTCCACCTTTTTCTATTGCTAAGTGGTAACCAAATATTCCACCTTTTATTTGCCCAATGGAATATTTTCCAAAAGATCTGCATTATAATTTATAAACATATATGTTCGTACGTGCCAATTTAATTTAAATAAATCACCATGTTCTTCACATGCCATTATGACAAAAGGAAACCAAACTCTTTTACAACGTAGTAAAACAAATATGAGGATGCAATTAATAGCGTAATAATAAGCTAAAAGGTATACACTAAAAAAAAAAAAAAAAAGCTTAAAGGTCCACATAATTGAGGGACCATTTAGTCTAGCAGATATAGGACAAATAGGTTCCGAAGTTCCAAACAAGAATATCTTTTATTGATATGGTTCCGAAGGTCCACAAACAGACAGTATTTCTGCAATTGTACGTAACTGTTTTATCAGTTATCACCATGTATATATATATATTTTTTTTTGGAGAATATCACCAAGTATATTTTCTCTATGCTTTAATGTGTTTTCCAATATGCGTAGATGGCTAGATCTACCGAAGCTGGCTGACATATACCCCGAATATAAACAGAAAATAGATTAAATTCAATAATGATTTGATGTGAATACCCATATTACACCCTCCAATAGTGATTTTCCACTTAACGTACGGATTTACAATTATTGAAACTGCATTTTTTTAGCGCCATGTCAAACCCCTGACTTCTTCAAAGACAAAGTAAATTGTAGTGCCACTTAAGATTACACCTAGCAAAATTGGATTTGGACTTATAACACGTCCAAACTAAGAGTAAATATATGGGTATGGGTCAGGAGTATTTGGACCCATGGGCCATGAAAAAGGGTTGACTTGAACTGACTCGTTAAAATGGTGAGTTAGGTTAGCCAGCTTTTTTTAAAGGGATTTTTCTTTTTCATTTTTTGCTTGTTTTGGCTTTATTATTTTGTGTAAACATGTTTTACACTTTCAAAACTTGCATTTTTCTTTTCCAATTTTTTTTTTCCTTCTCACACACGCTCATAGATTCTTTCTTAATTAGGTCGAGGCTTAAATGCTTCAATTTAATAGTTTTGTACGGTGTAAACTTAAGAATTTTTATGTTATTTAACTATTATTTTATATTATTTATTTTTATCGAAAAGTAGGGAAATATTATATTATTATTTTCATTTATTATTAATATTATTATTTTTTGCATTTGAAAAAAAAATATGGATTGTATTGGGATGACCTAACCCATAAAATACCATATTAAGGTCATAAGTTTTACAACTCATTTAGGACAATCCATTTCTAACCTAAACCTAATCTAGCCCAAATTTGACCAATTCAAACCGTAACTTGAACGGCACAACTCATGCTAAGTGTCTATTTGAGAATTGCTTATTTTTGACGATTTATCTGTATAATATGATACAAAAAATTAAAAGCTAACTTATTTTCAAAAGGCTAGAAGTTAGATTATTTAAAATAAAATTGATACAAAAAGTAGTGTGGAATTGGCAAACAATACATAAAATAAGCAAAAAGCTACCTTATAGTCATTCCCCTAACACACGCTAGGAATGAGTTAAAGTTGTTCTATGTGGGTGTCGTAGAAGTTGGGGTTGGGGGATGGACGGACAATGAGAGAGAGAGAGAGAGAGAGAGAGAGTAAATTCTCAATAAATTTTGAATTTCTCAATCAACAATGACGTCTCTAGTGGTGTCTTAAACAACACCAAAAACTCTCCTTAGATCTAGTGGTGACAATGATGACATCTCACACTTGTAGTGAATGGGATTTATAATTTTCTAATCAAATGGGTTTAATTTTTCGATTATACTGGTTGAATATGATATCAATGAGGGCGTGGTTGGTGTGCAGTATCTCCTATTTTTCTATTCATAAAAAACTGGTATGTCACATTGTTATTGAATGGCTTAAATAGGGGTATTTACATCAAGAGATTAAATTTAATAAGGACAAGGTGTAAAACCCCTTATTTACACCATCCAATATACAAATGCCACATCAGAATTTTTAAAACAGAGCATCAAAGACTAATATATTTGGTAACACTTGATTAAAGCCCCCAAAACCCTATTCATCGTCTCCCTCAGACCCATTCTCTGACCACAAAAACCATTAGCCATGGTTGAGCAACCCTTGCTCGCTGCTGCCGTCGCTCACTAGTGGTCACCATCATTATTGTCTTGTCCATACCGGTCTTGTCTCTCTCTCCTCTTCTCTGTTCCCACTGTCTTGCTCCTTCACTGGTAACTGCAACTACCATGATCAGCAGTGCCTTACTCCTTCACTGGTAACCACAATTGCCATGAGCGATGGTGAATCTCAGCTTATATGAATGAACCTCAAATCTTTAGTGTGATTGTTCTAACCTTTGAAATAAATTAATTAATTAATTAAAAATAAGTAGAAGAAGAAGAAAAATTGAGTTTGAGATTCGTATTTGGAGTGATGGGTATGAATCTCAAATCTCAATGAATCTTAGTGTGATTGGGTATGATTTTGTATTTGGAGTGTTGTTAATCTAAGTTTTCCTTTTTATTTCATTTGTTTATTACAGATTACTTGGAAGACTTCCATGGAAGTCTTGGACAGAAACATTTTATTTGAGTTTTGTCATATAAAAAGACATTTCAGTGTTTATAAAAAAAAAAAACACATTTCAGTCTCAGTATGTTTCAGGCGACTTCTCCAGTTCGATGAGACAGTGTGTTCAGACTTTACACAGCAATAGGTTTTCTTTTTTATTTGCTTGTTTTTGTTAGTAAATATTGAATTATATTGGATTTTAATGGGTTGTCCGGTGAGGTAGTGAGGTGGCAAATGGAGGTCCAGCGAGGATTGTGCCTGGAGATACAGGAACTGAGGAGAGATTGATATTTTAGGGAAAACGTGAGTTTTTTGGTTTTGTTTTTTGAGATGTTATTAGATGTATTAGGATGTATTGATATTACTATAAATTTAAGTAAAAGTCTGATGTGGCATGTTCTTATTGGCTGGTGTAAACCGAAGGGTTTACACCCCGTCCTTATTAAATTTAGACTCTTCTCTTCTTTTTTTTCCCTTTTTTTTTTTTTTTTTTTTTTTTTTTTTTTTTTTTTTTTTTGAGAAAGAAATGTAGACAATCAATTAAACATAAATTCACTACTTTTTTTCCATTACTCACAATCAACCATATCAAATTTATGGTAAAAGTAATGCAGCAAAAGTTGTCCCTAAATTTTCTCATATTTTATATAGGATATATTTTTATTTATTCCATTTCCATTAATCTAAGAATATCATATGAAACTCTAAGAGGCTTGTAGCTCAATTAGCACATCTAGTGTATACATATAAGGTTTAAATCCTCCATCTCTCATTATAAGCTATTGAATTTGTGGGGCCAAAGAAATTGTGGCCCTGGCCCAGTTTACCTTAGGGCCCAAGGCCCGAGCCGAGGTGGGGTATAGCTGAGGACATACAATAAAAGCCCAAGTAGCCTTGAGACATAGCCGAGGATGACTCTGTCCTCGGCATCCTCAAAGCCCTCCTAAAAGAAAGGGCAAGAACGGCATAGGAACAGTTTTGGGAATGACCGAACACATACGCGTTGAAAAAAAAACCCCTGGATAATATGGCGACAAAGGACAAAGGAAAAGCTGTCATTACTGCCATTGAATACTCTGCGTCAGACAGAGCAATACTTTTCAGCTTTTACAACCACCCCCAACCACTTTGAGTATGGGTTAATGGGACAAGTATCAGTCCTGGAAAGTCAAACCTACACGTGGAAGCTGGATGAGGGGTGCAGGCTAATATAAAAGGGGAAGTAAGCAGTCCAGAAAAGGGGCTGGGAAAAAAAGGCCAAGAACCAGAGCCTCTCAGACCGTATCGAGGAGATAGACTTCTCGAGCGAACATAGTTTATTTTCCGTATGAATACCACGACTAACCATCGTCCGGTGACCAAGGCCTAGCCTTTCAAACCCACGCTCTACAAATTATATTGTTTGGGCCCTTAACGTGCGAACCCAATATCATTTTGGGATCGTTATGAATTGAGTCCTTACAATTGGCGCCGTCTGTGGGAAGGCTTGTGTGTTGGCACAGGCGGTGGGTCGAGAAAGTCCCCCCATCATTTCCAACAGCCCGTTGTAGTGCCCTAACATAAAGTTCCACTAGTGGCTATGTTTTTCCATTAGGGGCTACGCTTTGAAGTGCCAGTAGCGCGGATGGTTCTAGGGGCTTGGCCGAGGGGCTAATCCCCCCAAACCAATGTCCCATACCTTGGCTGAAGAGCTAATCTCCCCAAACTTAATGAAAGTATCTAAGTGTTGGACAGAACCAAGGTATTGCATGGTCCTCGGACTCAAACCTATGGGGAAACCAACTACTTAAAAAGCTAAGTTTTGGACAGAACCAAGGTATTGCATGGTTCTCGAACTCAAACTTATGGGGAAACCAACTACTTAAAAAGCTAAGTTTTAGGCAGAACCAACGTATTGCATGGTCCTCGGACTCAAACCTATGGGGAAACCAACTACTTAAAAAACTAAGTTTTGGACAGAACCAAGGTATTGCATGGTCCTCGGACTCAAACCCATGGAGAAACCAACGAATTAAGGAGAATTCTAGATTACTCAGACCTATGGGATGATTATATACTAAAAGTCGGATTAAGTCCTAGACGGAATGAAGATCCCGACCTGTCCTCGGATCCTCAATTCTAAGGGAACTGATGCAAACGAGTGTTTAAGTTCGGTACGATCGTACTTCAATCCTCGGACCAGATGCCAAAAATGGCTAAAGGCTATGAAGGATATTAAGAAGGTGGCAAAGCACCCTAGTACTTGGTGACCCGCATGGGCAGCTCATTTTGGGTTACCCCTCCTCGGATGATTACCTCCTACACAGTACCGAGCATTCAGCTGTCATCTTGGTTAGTCTTGGGTATGTAACCTTTTTCAGGTCGGCATTATTGTGCCGGATAGTTTCAGTAAGCTCGGAATAATATCCTTTTCTTAACAAGAGCCTCGGCCCTAAGTATCGTTTTTTCATGTCGGCATTATTTTGCCGGATAGTTTCAATAAGCTCGGAATAATATCTTTTTCTTAACGAGGGCCTCGACCCTAAGTATCGTTTTCCCAGGTTGGCATTATTGTGCCGAATAGTTTCAATAAACTCATAAAGATATCTTTTTCTTAACAGGGGTTTCAGCCCTAAGTATCGTTCGGAATAATAAAAAATATAATCATATAATAGCACATCCATTCATAGCATAACTATTGCAGAAAAGAAATAATACATAGAATAAAATAATGTCAACTTTATTAATATAAAGAAGTAGTACAACGTACAATGAGGGGCTTAAACAAGCCTATACAGGAAGCTAATTACAAAAGCAAAAATAAAAAGATACAAGGAAACGACAAATCTTTCTAAACACTGCTCCAGTAGCGATTATGTATGAGAGGGTGACCCCCTTTGATGGATGAGGAGAAGAAGAGGAAGAAGTAAAAGCACCAGGATGGATCCGGTGATGGGAAAGAAGAAGAAAGGGAGGCAAAAGGAGGCACCAGTGAAGGAAGAGAGGAAGAAGCAGGGATACTTAATCCCTGCGTCAGCCTTGACTCCTATCATGCTGGTACCATATTAGCTATGCTCAAAAGAGAGCGGATGGTACTGATGATGAGCAACTCCAGCTCAGTTGCACCAACAATTTGATGCGATTAACACCTGTTTCGAATTTTGGCTGAAGGAAGATGAAAAATATCTTGAGTCTCTGCCTACCCTGTCCTGACCGAGCCATCTTAAGCTTCGGAGGGACACGATGCTTCTGGAGAGGGTGTGGTTCCTTCGTCCCCGCTTTTACCTCCGACATATCACACTCTAAGGTTTGATTGCGCTGATAAGGAAAACTTTGAGTGCAGCTGGAGGTTTAAGACTTTAGAAAGATTAAAGGGTCTCTATGTAAAGGAAGTATCCTCTTGCCTTGCTTCTTATATGGAAAGCAAGTTTAGTGGCATTTAATCCATACAGATTTCCAAGAAGAGCTGCAAACGAGATAGTATCCACTCAACTCCCCAACGCCGTCTATAGCCGTCAGATTTGATTGGCCTCGTAAAGGGAAGTTATTAAAGACGCGTCTCGTACACGGAAACGGCAGGAGCACATCGTGAGTAAATCTAAAAGAATGTCTCGTAACCCGGCGCATTTTCTAGGCAGATGAAGAGACACCGACATTAATGAGGGATAAAGCTGGGCGAGCCATAATACAAGCCCAATATCACCAAAACCCTCCTCCCCGACCAAGAGGTCGGGTAGCAGGATTTTGAGGGGCTATTGTGGGGCCAAAGAAATTGTGGCCCTGGCCCAGTTTACCGTAGGGCCCAAGGCCCGAGCCGAGGTGAGGTATAGTCGATGACATACAATAAAAGCCCAAGTAGCCTTGAGACATAGCCAAGGAAGACTCTATCCTCGGCATCCTCAAAGCCCTCCTAAAAGAAAGGGCAAGAATGGCATAGGAACAGTTTTGGGAATGACCGAACACGTCCACGCTGATAAAAAAACCCCTGGATAATATGGCGACAAAGGACAAAGGAAAAGCTGCCATTACTGCCATTGAATACTCTGCGTCAAACAGAGCAATGCTTTTCAGCTTTTACAACCACCCCCAACCACTTTGAGTATGGGCTGATGGGACAAGTATCAGTCCTGGAAAGTCGAACCTACACGTGGACGCTGGATGAGGGGTGCAAGCTAATATAAAAGGGGAAGTAAACAGTCCAGAAAAGGGGCTGGGAAAAAAGGCCAAGAACCAGAGCCTCCCAGACCGTATCGAGGAGATAGACTTCTCGAGCGAACATAGTTTATTTTCCATATGAACACCACGACTAACCATCGTCCGGTGACCAAAGCCTAGCCTTTCAAACCCACGCTCTACAAATTATATTGTTTGGACCCTTAACGTGCGAACCCAATATCATTTTGGGATCGTTACGAATTGAGTCCTTACAGAATTTATAAAAGAAAAAGAAAAAAGAAAATGTATGAATCCTTTAATAAAAGTGTTAGAAATGACTCATAGTAACTCACTACACCATTTTTTTTTGGCTAATATCATTACACCATTTACTTTTTTCACTAAATATAAACACCACATATGAAACCTTTAATAAAATGTAAGAAATAAATCGTGGCCATAAAACGTAAGACAAAAATTGCACTAGGAAAGATTCTTCGCAACGCATCCTAACTTAAATTGCAAGCTACACAACAAGTCCGCTATATAGAGCTGGACTTAAAGTCGTCCGACCTTAATGGAATTTGAAAGATATTTACTTCAATTGAATTATGAGGAGGATTTTTAGAGATATGTCCAAGATGTTCACTTCAATTGAATTATGGGGAAGACTCATAGAGAAATTGCACTAGGATTTTTTTTTTTTTTCAAAGAATATGGCCAATTTTTATCACTTTTGGGAGAAAGTGTACAATTATTTTTCTTACAATTATTATTACTACACTTTGCATGGTAATAATATTAATGTAAACTAATAATTTTCCTTTTAATTATTATTAGGCTGTCTTTCTTGAGTCTTGAGTAATTATTATTTGGCCTTGCATGCACATATCAATCAATCTAAGAAATTACACCATTTACTGATTTCACTTATCTAGTGAGCTCATACCGAACAAGAAAGTGCAAGAAATAAATCGTGGGCCAGGATTAAAAAGGGAACTTGTAAGAAATTTTCGAGGAAAGATCATGCGGGTAGATTTCAAGTAAACTTCTGCGTTAGATCTATAGGATTTAAAGCGACTATAATTTCGTGAAAACCACGTTGGTATTTATTCAAAGTCAAGAAGAGTAGCGACTTTCAGTCTTCGCAAAAGTTTGCATTTCAATTACTAAAGTGTGTTAAGAGTGATGCATATATATAAGAATAAACTATTTCAAAAGACTAGCTTATTACTATTTAACTTATTTTTGCAACTATTTATGAGACCCATTGCACTTTTTGGTATTATTCATGAATCTCAACTATTTCAACTAACTTTTACTTTTATTTACAGAATTTTCTGCAAAAAAAAATTTCAGTTTCAGCAAAATAAGCAAATGAAGGTTGTTAAAATTGGGATCATATGTAGGATCGTTGAAAATAGGTGGGATCGTAGATCGTAGGATCGAATCGTGAATCGTAAGATCCTACATATTTTTAGATTTAAAGCAAAAAACACATTAATAATGACTTTGTATGTTGAATAATCACGTAAATTATAAATTCATCCATATGATATAATTTGCATGTCATACATTGCTAAGTCTATACTAACGAAACAAATATATTTAAGTTTTGACCCAATGTATTTAAAAAGTTCAATAAATATTTAATTAGCAACCAAATACCAAAATATTTATCAAAACATATGGAAAATATTTTCCAAGTTCTAAGTTCCAAATTTGAAATCCAAAAAAAGTTAGCAAATGGAAACTAGCTAACTACAATATGAAATCTAAGCAAGATGAATATTAAGGTGAAGTGAACATTTAATTATTCTCATTCTAAGGTTCTTATAACCACTATCCTAAATTCCTAATCATCATCCATTTCATCATCTATGTAAACATTATATATTTGTATACTAGAGCTGCAAACACATCAAGATACAATTTCATACTCAACTATTCAAGTTATACCACTTAGCAACAATTAAAGAGCATGTTAAAAAAAAATCAATCAATCAATATACAAATACAAGCATAACTGATAAAATTATATATATAAAAATATTTTAATAATATTAGAATACAAATTAGTATGTTGATTAAACAAATTTAACAACATTATAGCCTAAAAGGCAGCAAAGCCAACATCAAATTCTTCATTTAGAAATGATGAAGCATTCCTTCATTTTGATTACAAGTGAACTAGAAACTAAAAAATATTTACTTAGGTTAACATAATTTTTTTAAAAAAAATAAAAAGTCATACCTTCATAACATTAAAAAATGAAAACCCTTAAAGCTTCATCAAAACAAAAAATTTATCTCATAAAAAAAAAAAAAGACCAAAAATTTATATTTTTGGTAGGATCGGTAGGATCCCATACGATCCTATTATTTTTACGATCCTAGTGCGATCCTAAACGTTTTGGTGAGGTGAAATCGTAAAATCATGCGATCCTAATGGTTCGTTTAGATTGAAGGGGAGGGAGGGAGGGGGAGTAGATTAGAATTGTTTTAAAATTAGCATATTTTCAGCCAACTCTATTATACTCTTCTCTACTCTCCCTCCATTCCCCCTCAATCCAAACGGGCCCTAAAGAATTTATATATTACTTAACTATTATTTTAGATTTTTTTTTTGTTTTGTTTTTTTATTGAGAAGAAGACAAAGACAATATTATTAAGTTTTATTTTCATTTATTATTAATATTGTTATTTTTTAGCATTTGAAAAAAAATAATGGTCATATTGGGTTGAACTACTCCATAAAATAGTTTAATAGGGTCATAAGTTTTACAATTCATTTTTAGGACACTCTGTTTTTTGATTCAAAGTTGATTTGTACCAAACTTTTACTTTTATTTATGGTACTTTAAGTAAAAAAATTTTAGTTTCAGCAAAATAAACAAATCCCAAATAGACCATTTAATCTTGGATTGTGTAAACTAATGGTTCGTTTAGATTGAGGGGGAGGGAGGAGGAGTAGATTAGAATTGTTCTAAAATTAGTATATTTTTAGCTAACTCTACTATACTCTCCCTCCATTCCCCCTCAATCCAAACGGGTCCTAAAGAATTTATATATTACTTAACTATTATTTTAGATTATTATTATTTTTTTATTGAGAAAAAGATAAAGACAATATTACCAAGTTTTATTTTCATTTATTATTAATATTGTTATTTTTTAGCATTTAAAAAAAAATAATGGTCATATTGGGTTGAACTACTCCATAAAATAGTTTAATAGGGTCATAAGTTTTACAATTCATTTTTAGGACTCTGTGTTTTAATTCGAAGTTGATTTGGCCCAAACTTGATGGATTCAAAGTCTAACTTGATCAATCCAACTTGTGTTAAGAATGAGTTGTGCTTGTTATTTGTGGGTTTTACAAAAGTTGGGATTGGGAGATGGACAGAGTGTGTGTGTGTGTAAGAGAGAGAGAGAGAGAGAGAGAGAGAGAGAGAGAGAGAGAGAGAGAGAGAGAGATTTCTCACATGACATCTAGTGGTGTCTACTATGACATCTCACATTAGTGGGGAATAGGATTTTTAATTTTCAAATTAAATGGGTTTAATTTTTTTATTTTATTAGTTGAATATGATATTAATGAGGGTGTGATTGTGTGTAGCAACTCTTATTTTTCTATTTATAAAAGATGATGTGTCCCAATGGTATTGGATGGTGTAAATAGGGGTATTTGCATAAAATCTTTATTAAATTAAAATTCTTCTCCCATGTTAGCTAGAAGAGTTAAGGAGAGTGATTTTTTTATATATTGTATATCTTTCTTCTTCTTGGCCAAAATTCTAAAATGGTTGGTTGTTAAGTACTTAAGTGTATACAATCACTTATACATGGAGATGGAGTTATGAACCTACCATTCTTTCTCGGTCATTCACAATTAACCACATCAAAGTCGTGGTAAAAGTAATACAATAAAATATGTATCCCTAAATTTTCTCATTTTCTATATAGGAAAGATAGATTTATTTTTTCCATTTACATTAATTTCAGGACATCATATGAAACTTCAAAAGCATTGTAGCTCAATTAGTGCCTCTAGTTTATCTTACGGAAACATATAGCAGCCATAATCCATAGAGTTCAAATCCCTCTCTCCATTATAACTATTGATTTTATGAAAGGAAAAAAAAGGACATCATATCATATGAAGCCTTTAAATATTTAATAAAGGGTTAGAAATGATTAGACCATTTATTTATTTTTTGAGTTTGCTAATATCATTACACCATTTACTTTTTTTTCATTAATATAAGTATCTCATATGAAATGTGAGTTTCAATTAGCTTAATTGATCGGATATCATATGTTCAAACTATATCTTAAAAAAAAAAAAACCTTTAATAAAATGTAAGAAATAAACCGTGGCCATTAAACCATTAGTAATGATTGCACTGGTCAGATTATTCGCAACGCGTCCTATTTTTTTTTTTTTGATGAGAACGCGTCCTAATTTCTAACTCAAATTGCAAGCTTCGAAGCAATTCCACTGGCAGGACTAACGCGCATTGGCCCAATTTCTGCAGTTCAATGGGATTTAAGAACATCATACTTCGTGAGAATTACGTTGTTGGCATTCATTCAAACTTCAAAGTCAAAAAGAAAAAGTAGCGCACCATTTAAGTGACTTTCGGTGGTATTTTTAATTATGAACGTGTCTTCTTTTTTTTGGTCAACATTATGAACGTGTCTTCTTGGTCATCTACAGTTAGTAAAATATAGTGCGGATGGGAATATATCCACATTAAAATAAAAAAATTGTTTAAAAAATTCGGCATAAAAACATGGGAACAGATAGAGGGAGAGTAGTATTAAGAGCCCGGGGAAGGAGGGGGAGCAGAGGAAAGAGAGTAAAGTTTGTTGAAAATAAACTAATTTAGGACTAAATTTATTATACTTTATTATACTCCTTTATTTTCTCCTTCAATTCAAATGGACTATAAATCCGTTTAGAAACAATTTATTTTGTTTACTGAAAACTTTTTGTTGAAAATTTGTAAAGAAAAAGCTAAAAAATGACTTTTGGATCAATAAAACTCACTTTTGGAGTAAAAGTAAGTTAAAAAGTAAAATAAGCTAACTTTTTCTTAAATTCCAATCGCAACTTATGTGTATAAGTGATACATTTATTTTTGAAAATTTTGCGGTTAAAAATACAGATCTATTTGAAAATAATATAATTAGTAAACTTTTTATTCTGTTTCCATTAAACACATTCATATTATAATTAAATCATGAACAATTAAAAATATATTTATTAAATAATAATTAAATAATATAATATAATAAACTTTGTTAATTTTTTTTACGTCTTTTTGCCTTTTCCATCCTTTTTTTTTTTTTTTTTGATTAAACGGTTTGAAATTTTTGCAAGCATATTTGATATTTCTAAAAAAAAAAATAATACTAGCATATACATTGTATCTTAAATAAAATATTTAATAGAGAAAATAAAATGCATCAACTTTTTTTTTTATGCCTAGTGTAGCTTGTGAAGACGTCCTGAAGTGTGTGAGGCACAAATGTGATATTTCCCTAATTTAAAGGAATAAAAAAGTATGAGTACAGCTGTAGCCTGTTGGTTCACTTTTGAGTGTTTGTGATTATTGCCTTTTTACAATTTTTATGGGAAGTGATTATTGCCTTATTGAGACTATTTCTTAGCATTTATCTATCTCACCATCAAAAAGGAAAAATAAAAGATTTATCTATCTCGTTTTTTTAGTAAATAAACTTTTAGCATTATCAATATAACGCAAATGATACATTTTATTTGAAAATAACATGTGTGTATCCGTACAGTTGTAATAAGTATTTTTACTAATTTAGTATCTATTTTAATAAATCCATTTTAAAAAATTTTAATACCATTTTTATAAAAAATAGAAAAAAATTATTAAAGTGAATTTTTATCCTAATAAAAAATTTTAAAAAATAATTTACTAACAATTAATACTGTTATGATCGTGTTGGGCCACCTCGCCATTGTTCTCATACCAAACAAGAAATTACAACATTTACTGATTTCACTTGGATAAAATATGAGCTCACACAGAACAAAAAAGTGCGAGAAATAAATCGTGGGCCAAGATTAAAAAGGAAACTTGTAAGGAATTTTTGAGGAAAGATCATGCGGGTAGATCTCAGGTAAACTTCTGCGCTAGATCTATAGGATTCAAAGAGAATAATTTCGTGAAAACCACGTTGGTATTTACTCAAAGTCAAGAAGAGTAGCGACTTTCAGTCTTCGGAAAAGTCTGCATTTCAATTATTAAAGTGTTAGAGTGAATGAGTGATGCATATATATAAGAATAAACCATTTACCATGGGCATTGCACTCATCAATCAATCAATCATACACTTTATTTTAACATGGCTCCCTCTGTCTCCATTTCCATTCTGGTATTAGCATTTTGGGTTCTTTGTATATTCACGCACTCCACAACTATGGTTGTTGCAGCTAACTCATCAGCGCTAGAACTAGAAGCCAAGGCTCTGCTGGAGAGTGGCTGGTGGAGTAGTAACTACACCACCAATGGTTCCTCCTTAAGTCATTGCGCGTGGCCTGGAATCACATGCTTTGATGGAAGCGTCGTAGGGATTTACATGGAAGAGGTCTATCTGGGAGATAAGTTTCGAAAATTCAACTTCTCATCCTTCCCAAATTTAGAAGATCTTGATCTTTATAATACTGGACTCCAAGGAAGCATCCCGCCAGAGATTGGTACTCTTTCTAAACTCAGAATGCTTTCTCTATCCATAAATAATCTCACAGGTAATTTGCCTCTTTCACTTACAAACCTCACTCGATTAGAGGGGTTTTTCATTTACAATAATCTATTCAGTGGCTCCATCCCCGACCTATTGGGAAATTTAAAAAATCTTCAAATGCTACAACTGGGTACAAATGCTTTCAGTGGGTCCATCCCACACCAATTGGGAAATTTAAAGAATCTTACATATTTAGGTATAAGTAGAAATAAACTCACTGGTGAGTTACCTCCTCCGCTTGCCAACCTCACTCAGTTAGAGACATTTGAAATTTCTTCTAACCTAATTAGTGGTTCCATCCCTAAAGAATTGGGAAATTTAAAGAGTCTTTCTACTTTAGATTTGAGTAATAACACGCTCACCGGGCCAATCCCTTCAACTCTAAGCCTTCTAACCGGTCTTTCTCATTTGGATCTGTCTTCTAATGAATTCAGCGGTCCACTCCCTTCATTTTTATGGCATCTAACCAATTTAGCCTATTTGTCTCTTAATTCGAACCAAATCAATGGTTCCATTCCCGCAGAAATCGGCAACATGAAGAATTTGGGAGAGTTGTACCTCAATTATAATGACATTGCTGGTCAAATCCCTTTCACAATAGGTAATTTAACTAACTTGAGAACTTTGTCCCTTGCTTGGAACCAAATTAGTGGCTTCATCCCTGCAGAAAAAGCTAATTGCATTTCGTTGCAAAACTTAACTCTAAGCCACAACTACTTAACAGGAACCATTTCCTTTGACATGAGTAACCTTTATTTGTTACAATATTTAGATCTTAGCTATAATAACCTTAGTGGTTCCATTCCCCGAACTATTAATCGTTTACCTCTCTCATTGGTTATCTTCATTTCTTAAATGCTATTGACCTAAGTCATAACAATATCAGCGGAGATATTCCATTTGAACTTGGGGATTCACCATCTTTAGAGCTCTTGGATATTAGCTACAATAATCTTACCGGTAACATTCCCAATATTTTTATTTCAATAAAAGAAATAAACTTTTCATACAATTCACTACATGGTCAGATCCCAAATGGCTTCTTAAATTGTACACCTTACACATTTATCGGCAACAAAGATTTATGTGGTGACATCCAAGGTTTCCCTCCTTGCTTTCCAACTTCTTCAAACAGTTTCTCAAAAAAAAACACTTCCCCAAACAATAGCAAATCAATTGTCCATGAAATAAAAATTGTTGTTCCCCTCAGCTTTTTCCTTGTGTTTTTGCTTCTTGGGTGTATTTTCCTCTCTCGACGTGGGGATAAGAAAACTAAATTGGAGTCAAGTGAACCAAAGAATGGAGACTTATTTTCAATATGGAATTATGATGGAAAAATTGCATATGAAGACATCATCGAAGCAACAAAGGACTTTGACATTAGCTACTGCATTGGGACAGGCGGTTATGGTAGTGTTTACAAAGTACAACTACCTAGTGGTAAATTAGTTGCCATAAAGAAACTTCATCGCTTGGAGGCTGAGAACCCAACATTTGACAAGAGTTTCAAAAATGAGGTCAAAATGTTGACAGAAATCCGACATCGAAATATTGTTAAACTTCTTGGCTATTGTTTGCATAATCGATGCATGTTTTTAATATATGAGTATATGGAAAGGGGAAGCTTGTTTTCTGTCCTAAGCAACGATGTTGAGGCTGTGGAATTCGATTGGATGAAGAGGATGAACGTCATCAAAAGTACAGCACATGCCTGATGTTACATGCATCATGAATGTGTTCCGGCAATTGTTCATCGAGATATAACCAGCAACAATATACTATTGAACTCTGAATTGGAGGGTTTTGTCTCTGATTTTGGCATGGCTAAATTTCTTGATCCTGATTCCTCCAATCAAACTTTAGTTGCTGGGACTTATGGTTATCTTGCTCCAGGTAAATTAATATTCTTTTTGTCATAAGGTAAATTAATATTCTTTTTGTCATACTCCCAACTATTATTTTAAAAGGTTTGCCACGCGTGGAGCTTTCTACATTTTATGCCACTTAGCATACTTTATTGTTTGTTATCTGATAGGACCATGCATGCATAATAGAAAATATCACTTTCACAACAGAAATTTTATATACTAGCAAGTTGTCCAATGTCTTCATAAAATAAGTATATAGAAATAAAAGTAAAACATTAAGATTAAAGGTAAATGAAAGACATTACATCTTTTCATACTTTTCATTTTTTTCTTCTTCTCATGTATGCAGAATTGGCCTATACTATGGTGGTGACTGAAAAATGTGATGTTTATAGTTTTGGAGTGGTGGCGTTAGAAATATTAATGGGAAGACATCCAGGCGAGCTCATGACATCGTTATCATCATCTCAAAGTGTGATGTTAAATGATATATTAGACCAACGTCTCCCACCTCCAAACCGTTTGGTTGCAAAGGATGTTTTTCTTGTTGCTGCAATTTCATTTGCTTGCTTACACACTAAACCAAAGTCTAGGCCGACAATGAAATGGGTGTCCCAAGAATTTCTCTCTCACAAGAAACCAGTAACAAACCCCTTACATTCAGTTTCACTGTGGCAGCTGAGGAACCAAGAAAATTATATAATTGGAGAGAGTGAAACTCAATAAGGAATGGAGAGGGTGAAACTCGATAAGGAAGTGCTTGTTTTTTCAGTTGAGAACCATATTGTTTGACGAACTTCTATGGCTAAAAATGTTGTGTTACAATAACAATACCTTAAGAATCTTGTGCAAGTTGTATGTGTTGTTCTTTATGATTTGTAACTTGTATTTTGCAACAAAAAATTTATGTCTTTTCCGCTTTTCTAATGCCACGCATCTAGAATTCCCATAACCAATCGCGGAAGTTACGAAGGTTGATTTATATGCTTGATGCTTGACACTAGTTCAAGTCATTCCATAAGATTCAATAATAATAAAGACAAATCTCAATAAGTAAAAACAAGTACTAACAAAACCTCCCTTGCTATCTACTCCCAAGCCACACAATCCTCTCTCTCGTCCCTTCCTCAATAAATGATTAAGGGAAAATTCTTACTATCTCATGCAATAAAGTCTTTCATCAAAATTTTTGTGTAATTAGGAATGAGATAGACTATAGGGCATTTGTTAATAGATCAATTAAAAAAAGACAAAACTTAGGTACAATATTTTAGATACTGTTCCTTAAGTTTCCTACTTAATATTGAGCTATATGGTTACTTAACTAAAAAATACACTTCAATCCTATGTGAAAAAATTCACATGACAGAATCTTAGAAAGAGAACTTAAGGTACAAAACATAGGGCATTTGTTAATATATCATTTTAAGAAAGGACAAAATTTAGTTACAATACCTTAAGTGCTGTTCTTTAATTTCCCCACTTAAGATTGAGTCATGTCGCTACTTAATTAAAAAATACACTTCAATCCCACGAGGAAAAATCTACATGACAGAATCTTAAGAGAGGAAGTTAAAGAATAGCAACTAAATAGTGTACCTAAGTCCTGTCATTTTAGAAAAGTTTTAATACCCATTTTTATGGAAAATATAAAAAGCTATAAAAAAAAGTTGATTATCTTTTTCTTTTACCATAAATAATTACATTTTAAAAAATATTTCCAAAACCAATGCCCTTAAAACTTCCGTTAACTTTTCCCTTGAATTTATATCTCCTCATAACTTTTCCCTTGAATTTATATCTCCTCATGGTGGCAGGCAATAATTCCAAATCTCAAATGCGACTACCTTCCTGGAACACAAAATTAGACAATAACGCAAATCAAGCCCCATGGCAGAGACACCACTCCACCAAAATAAGCATGTCCTATTAGATAAAGGAAGAGAGAGAGAGAGAGAGAGAGAGCATGTCCCAAAACCAAGATACAAGGAACTACCTGCTTGGAATAGCTTCTAAAATTAGAAAAGAATACAAACTTCAATTCCTTCTACCATACAAATTTCTCGTTTTCTATCAACTACAAGAAAAAATATTTAAGCCCAACCTAGAGCATACCAAAAACCTATGATCACACCTTCACTCCATAAACTCAACTCTTAATATCAACATGAAAGAATCTCCACTAAGCAAGAAGAATCCCATCAGTGAAATCTCACGCAACATCCATGGAATTTGCATTAGCAGAACTTGAGCTTCCATTTTGCCACTGTTGCCAACAAAATTTGTTGAAAGTGGACGATAGTCATGTTCAGTGTAAGACCACAAACAGTCAATTAACCTAATTTTCGTTTAAGAATACAGGTATACCCAGTCGGGCCTGCTCTCAATCACAATCAGTGTAAGATCACAAAGAATTAACCACATCGCTTATACCTCAGATTTTAAGGAATGCCTAACACATACTAGATCATCCAATTTATTGCCATCCATTTTGTACAAGGAGACACCTTGCATTTGCATGTAGTGATCTTGTGCTTCCTTCCTAAGACTTTTAAAAGGCATGACTTCCCATTTACTGTAATTTGAGTATTTCCTGACATCGCTCATGTCTGGAGATCCTGAGATGGGTCCATTGCTGTCAGGCTCAACATTGCCCCACACCTTACAACTACCAAACTGGCCCAAATCACCCACCTGACTACCTTGACTCTTCTTTAAGCGCAAAGCTGCAGCATGAGCTCTGCTAATCATATCTCGACTAGGTACATCTGACCAGTCTTGCTTCCTCTTGGATCTCATGGGAGAATGGATTCTAATAACCTGACAGACATGAACCCTAGTCATTCGGAGAGAATAATTGGTGCATACGGGCCTGAGGTAATAAGAGTGTACGATAGCTTCTCGCGCGGGGGGGGGGGGGTGGGGAAGAGTAAAATGGAGAGAGAAAATATCCTTACACCAAGGCATTCTAGAAGCTGATAGTATGCTCTCCCTTGAAGTGGATTGTGCCCCTTCCTAGGTGTAGAGAAGTATCGCGTCCTATCATAGAGATCATGACACATATGAGCTAGAATGCAAAGATAGCAACATAGAGTATAACATGTAAATAAGGAAACCTGAATTTAATGATATCCTGATACAAGTCAAAAATATATATCCAGCCAGCATACAAGGCAATGGCAAATAACAATTAATTGAGATACAGATGCAAATAACAAGGACATCAGCAGGTTATCAATTGATGGAAAGTAAAATAATATAAGCAAGAAAATCAGAGCTAACCATTCAGTATAACCAGGATCAACAGTGAAACCATATATGTCAACAATGTTGCACATGGAGAGTGCTAGTTCTATAGATTTCATTCCAGTTCCTTTGGCACCTCGACGCAGCACAATTCCTTGGAAAAGATAAACCGGATTTGGAATACTCTGCAACAAAAACAATCCAAAATGTCAAAATGATCACTATGTCTTTTAAGGAGGCCTCAATTAGTGGTTCTGCATGTAACAAGTGTCCGACCACACTACAACAAGAACATTTTACTAAAGCACTAAATGATAAAGGACGTTTACAGAAACAACTAATATTTATCATCACAGAAGCGAGGTACGTGGCAAACTGAAAGAATGATCTAGCACACGGATAGAAGCACGAGTTACACAAATTACATAACTCAGAAAAGCATCTCAATCACTCATTCATCTGTGTTAACGTGTATTAGGGTATGTGGGCTTTAGGCCCACCTTGTTTACTTGTATAGCACATTTACTTGTACTGCACACTTTGCCTCCTATATAAAGGCACTTATATATATTCTATTACTTGAGAAATACAATACAATCATTCAGTATTTCTATCATGGTATCAGAGCCATTGCTCTAATTTTCTTGTGTCTTGCAGTCCTGTCTTCGTTGGTATTTTCCGCTGCCTCGACTTTATCGGTCAGTAAACCTTTTTCGTGCCCTCTCCTGACTGTTCCATCGTCATCAGAGGTGCAAAGGTTGAATCTTCACCGCCAGAAGCTCGATCACCGAGACCAAGATCACTACTTCTGTCGGATCTTCCACACCGGATCTCCGATTAAGACATAAGACCTATCATCGGGTAAATCTTCAACCGATCTACACAACGCCGCCGGAATCACCACCAGCTGACCATTCACGCGCTTCCATGCGCCGGTCAAAGATTCCGCAGCTTGTCCACGCGCCTCACGCGTCACCAGTGTTGCTCTGATCAACTCACCGCTGCCTTCATCGGAATCGTCTTTCTCTGATCTACATAACCGGAGAAAAATCGGCCTGATCGGAATCTCCACGTGCTCTCACGCGCCGACCAAAGATTCGGCGAGATTGATCCACGCGCCACTGTGCACCTGCTGACGTCATCATCCACGTCAGCCCTAGCTGAGGTCTTCAGCTTACGTCATCCTGCTGACGTCATCATAGTGGTTGACCGTTGACTTTGACTTGACTGTTGACTTTTCTCAGGGTTGACTTTTTGCAGTCCAGGTGCTCCTTACCCAGTTTTTCGCGTAGATTTCATTTTTTGCAGTCCATTTCTGCATATTTTGCTTCTAAATGAAAAATAAGGACAGGTCTTCTTCTTGTTGCAATAATCGTCGTCGACAATCCAGCAAACGTTTTGGCCACAATATTGAGACTTGCTATCATCGCAACAAATCAGCTGTGTCAATTTTCGCTACTACTGTTGCTAACACTGAGAGTGTCCAACCAATGGCTCCCATCTCTGCACAGTCTAAGTCTTCAGGACGCACTTTCACCATGTCCACAGATGACCTTAAAAATATCATCGCCAATGTCATTTGTATGGTTGGTAATGCATCTTATTCCTCTTCTCTCTCAGCTTTATCTGGTATGTCTCCTTCCTCTTGGCTTATGGATTCTGCTTGTTGCAATCACATGACTCCTCACTCGTCCTTATTTTCTGAACTTAAACTTGCACCACACCCTCTTAATATTCACACAGCAAATGGTTCCACTATGTCTGGTCATAATATAGGTTCCGTTTCGACCTCCAATCTCTTGGTTCCTGGTGTCTTTAATGTTCCTGACCTTTCTTACAATTTATTTTCTGTGGGACAATTAGCTGAGTTAGGTTATCACATTATCTTTGATTATTCTGGGTGTATTGTGTAGGATCCAAGGACGGGACAGGAGCTTGGGACCGGTCCTAGAGTTGGGCGTATGTTTCCCGTGGACAACCTTCGTCTTCCACTTGTTGCTCCTGTTTCTGTTGTTGCAGCTACTGCAGTTTCTTCTACTCCTTCCCTTGCACTTTGGCATGCTCGACTTGGTCATGCATCTTCCTCTCGAGTACAACAATTGGCTTCTAGAGGTTTGTTAGGTTCAGTGTCTACAGAAAATTTTGATTGTGTTTCATGTCAGTTAGGAAAACAACCAGCTTTGCCTTTCAATACTAGTGAATCAATATCCACTGATATCTTTGACCTTATTCATTCTGATGTTTGGGGGCCTTCCTCTGTCTCTAGTATTGGTGGATCTCGATATTTTGTTGTCTTTGTTGATGATTACTTTCATTATAGCTGGATTTTTAATATGAAACATCGTTCTGAGTTATTGCAAGTATATTCTAATTTTGCAAAAATGGTTGAAACTCAATTTTCCAAACGTATCAAAATTTTTCGATCTGATAATGCTCTTGAGTACACTCAATATGCTTTCCAAGCTGTTTTGCATTCCTATGGCACTGTTCATTAACTAACTTGTCCAGGTACCTCTCAGCAAAATGGTAGAGCCGAACGAAAATTTCGTCATATTCTTGACACTGTTCGTGCTCTTCTTTTCTCTGCCAAAGTTCCTGCTCCTTTTTGGGGTGAAGTTGCCCTTCATGCTGTTCATGCTATTAATCGTATTCCAAGTCCTGTTATTCAAAATCAAACTCCATATGAGCGCCTTTTTGGGTCACCTCCAGACTATCACCATCTTCACTCCTTCGGTTCTGCTTGTTTCGTTCTTCTTCAGCCACATGAGCATAACAAACTTGAGCCTCGGTCAAGGCTTTGTTGTTTTCTTGGCTACGGCAAAACTCAAAAGGGGTATCGGTGTTATGATCCTATCTCTCATCGTCTTCGTATCTCCCGCAATGTTGTCTTTTGGGAACATCACTCCTTTGTCGAGCTCTCTCACTTCCGTGCCTCCCTATCTTCCTCCTCTGTTTTAGATCTTTTTCCAGATGAGGCACATATTCCTTCTGTAACTGCTCCTGATCCTCCTGTAGTTGCTCCTGATCCTCCTATAGACTTTTCTGTCCAACCACCAGATACCTTTGATCCCTTTCCTAGTTCACATTTTAATGAACAGGTGGAAGATGCACAGGTTGAAGACGAGCTACCCAACCCTGACCTTGGGTCCCCTGCTCCTGCTCCGCCTGAAGATCTTGCACAAGAAATTCCACCTCGTTACTCAACTCGGGTAAAATCCATTCCTACACATTTACTTGATTATCATTGTTACACTGCTCTTGCTACACTGCATGAGCCTCACATCTATCGTGAGGCTTCCACTGACCCTTTGTGGCAGATTGCAATGAAAGAGGAACTTGATGCATTATCTAAAAATCATACTTGGGATTTGGTGACTCTCCCCCCTAGGAAATCTGTGGTTGGTTGTAAGTGGATCTACAAGATTAAAACTCACTCTGATGGGTCCATTGAGCGCTACAAAGCTCGTCTTGTTGCAAAAGGTTTTACACAGGAGCATGGGATTGATTATGAAGAGACCTTTACTCCGGTTGCTCGTATCTCATTTGTTCGAGCTCTCTTAGCTGTTGCTGCTGCCAGAAAATGGGACATTTTTCAGATGGATGTCAAAAATGCATTCCTTAATGGGGATTTAAGTGAAGAAGTTTATATGCAACTTCCTCCTGGTCTCTCTGTTGAATCAAATAAGGTTTGTTACCTTCGGCGTGCTCTTTATGGCCTTAAACAAGCTCCCCGAGCTTGGTTTGCCAAATTCAGCTCTACCATCTCTCGCTTAGGTTACATGGTCAGTCATTATGATTCTGCCTTATTTCTTTGTCGCACTGACAAAGACACTATTTTATTTCTCCTGTATGTGGATGATATGATCATAACTGGTGATGACCTTAGTGGCATTCAAGAACTCAAGGGTTTTCTCAGTCAGCAGTTTGAGATGAAAGATCTTGGACATCTCAGCTATTTCTTGGGTCTTGAAATCGCTCATTCTACAGATGGACTTTATATTACTCAAGCCAAGTATGCCTCTGAACTCTTGTCTCGAGCTGGACTCACTGATAGCAAGATTGTTGACACTCCAGTTGAGCTTAATGCGCATTTGACTCCGTTAGGGGGGAAACCGTTGTCTAATCCCTCTCTTTACAGACGCTTGGTTGGCAGCCTAGTTTATCTCACTGTCACTCGTCCAGACATTTCCTATGCTGTTCACCAGGTGAGTCAGTATCTGTCTGCTCCACGATCGACTCACTATGCTGCTGTTCTGCGCATACTTCGATACCTAAAGGGCACTCTCTTCCATGGTCTTTTCTACTCTGGTCAGTCTCCTCTTGTTCTCCGTGCATTTTCTGATGCTGATTGGGCAGGAGATCCCACTGATCGTAGGTCCACCACTGGCTATTGCTTTCTTCTTGGTTCTTCTCTGATTTCTTGGCGAAGTAAGAAACAAACTCATGGGGCCTGCTCCAGTACTGAAGCAGAATATCGTGCCCTTGCTGATACCACATCTGAGCTCCTTTGGCTACGGTGGCTTCTCAAAGACTTAGGTGTATCCACATCCTCTGCTACTCCTCTTTATTGTGACAACCAGAGTGCTATTCATATTGCTCACAATGATGTCTTCCATGAACGGACTAAACACATCGAGATTGATTGTCATTTTATCTGTTGTCATCTTGTCCATGGTGCTTTCAAGCTGATCTTAGTTTCTTCTAAAGATCAACTTGCAGATATCTTCACCAAGTCACATCCTAAGGGACGTCTTCGCACTTTGGTTGACAACCTCAAGTTGGTCTCACATCCACCTTGAGTTTGAGGGGGGTTGTTAACGTGTATTAGGGTATGTGGGCTTTAGGCCCACCTTGTTTACTTGTATAGCACACTTACTTGTACTGTACACTTTGCCTCCTATATAAAGGCACTTATGTATATTCTATTACTTGAGAAATACAATACAATCATTCAGTATTTCTAACAATCTGATCATGATGCATGTCCTCTTTCTTCAGGTCTGTGACCAACAGCGTTCTGAGACAAGATTTTCACCTTAATCATAGCATTGAAATCTCTATGTGTCACACTTTTAATTATAAGCACCTCGTCAACTGCAAGAGAAAAGAATTGTGAGTCATTAAACTATCTAGATCCTGCACCAACAGACATTTATGACTTTACTAAAAAGGGCACCAAAATCAGAGGCATCCTAAATGGTAGTCAATAACAAAGGAACTATGGAAGACTAATCATATAGTGTATCACTCCTTTTTTTTTTTTAATTATTATTATGGATTAAGGCTTGTTGTTGATGTAATCTAAAACTTATGTTCAACCTGTACCATCATTCTTAGAGATAATAGTGAATTTCCAATAGTCAGTGCTAGAATTCAAGTTGTGTGTTTCCATTGAAAAGATTGAGCACTATAAAAATGGTTTTCTGTAAAATTTGGACGAGACTAAGAATCTTATAACAGAAAAAAATCTCATAAAGCATCAATAACTGGTTAGGAAAAAACAACAATAAACAGAAGAACAAGAAACACTACCATAACACAATTGAAATGCAAGTGCAGCATAACTCTTGTTCCTAAAATATGATAAAATAAGAGAGAAGAGAAAAATGCACTAAATAAGAATTCTAAGAACCCAAATTAATAAAACAAAATATATAGAACAACTTACCAGACCCATTTAGAATGGTGACCATGTTACGAGCAGCACCCCTCACCACAAGTCGGAAATCCCTCTTCAGGCCAACATACTTGGCATATTTCTATAATATATCAAAAGACAAAATGAATAATTTCACAAAAGAACTTGAGTATGTCTATCACCCATATTACACTCAAAAACTCTTTTTTTTTTTTTTTGGTTGACATCTAATATGGAAAGGAGGAAATATCATAATTGGAGTGCCTGGTGACCATACATACCTATGAAAGTAAGTGTGAATAATAGATACTATGTAGAGGAAAATGCACGCTGGAAAGAACCAAGCAAATTATCTAAACAAACGATCAATTTCATTCACAAAAGGAGTATATGTGGATGTATAGCTAACAGAGACTCAAGGGCCATCAAATAACTGCATATTAAGAAATGACAAGAATTCATTGATGATAAGGAAAATATTTTTCACCTCATTAACAGGAGCCTCATTGTCTCGTATAACAGCATCATGACCATCAATCTCTTTCCCAAACTCCGTCTTTAAGAGATCTCCTGAGTTTCCAACAACTGCACATCTGCGGAACTGCCGGGGATGAAAAGGGGGTTTTGCTGGTAAAATCAAATTCAGGTGTTCTTCACAAAGGGTCCGGTTATGGCATTTTTTTGCTCCCCTGCAACCAAGGAAACAAAGGTATAAAGAGACTTCCTTGATGACAAACCAAAATGACATATATAAAACCACAAGGCATGACTGTGTAGAACCATACAATTGTGCTATCCTTTTTGCTGCATAATCTAGCCACCCATCAGGTCGAGCATCCAAATACTCTCTTGTCAACACAGTAGTCATGTTACGATACTGCATCCTAAAATTGCTTAGTACCTATACTCTCCTCAAAAAATAATTACCCAAATGGAAAAAGGAATAACATCTGACCTGTTCCCATAATAGAATTGCCTCACAAACATCATATGTGTACTCCAAGGGTTCATATATTTTAAATTGTTCATTGTACTGCAATAATTATAACTAAAACTATCAGCACTCAGCAGCTTATAACAAAATGCATCATAGAGACTGAGAGTGGGGGAGAGTAGAAGAAACATACCCAGGTGCTGTTAGTGCCTTCAGCGAACTTAAGAATCAATTTACAGTGGTCAATTATATGTGCAGTGAGTCCAAGCCCCCTGTTTGCCTACACCCAATTTCAAATTGAATAAAAAACTGGCATGCTAGCAAATAAAACAAATAATTATACAAGAGGAATAAAAGTGTACGACTTCTCTCAAATATTCTAATTTCAATAAGCCAAAAAAAAAAAAAAAAAAAAAAAACAACAACAACAACTAATGAGCAAAGTACAACAACAACCCTTAGACCCAAATTTGTTGGGGTTGGCCATGGATCATCAACATATTCATTAATATTTATTCTTTTCCGTCATTCTACTCTATCTAAAGTCATACTCATTGTCACTTCCTTGATTTACATGTCTTTTATTATTTCTACTGATGTTATTTTTGCTCTTCCTTTACCTTTTTTTTTATTCCTTCAACTTGGATCAACTTGTTCTTTCTTACCATACCAGTGCATTAAAAATTTGGAGCTACGTGTGGTCACGCAAGTAAGTACTACATGAGGTAGCAGTAGATTTAGGGTTAAGTTTATTGTATAAATTTCAATTCTATTAGTGAAGCGTTGCTTTAAGGATTGTTTAGGTAAAATACTCTCCAGGTTTTTTACTTTGAAACCACAATTTTAAAAGTTTTACTAGGTCATCATTCTTGGTATACATGTGATTTGTGAATGTTTGATATTTGTTTAAATCAGATTCATTGCATAATTAATCTAATTAATTATTTGTTTAAAAGTTGATTAAATCTGAGACAACTAGTGTCTAAAACCCTAACACAACTCATTTAAGACAATTTGTTTCTGACCGAACTTGATCTTAGCCAAACTTGATTGATTCAAACTCTAACTTAATTGAACCAACTTGTGCCAAAATTGAGTTGAGCTTGTTTTCTATGGGTGTTAGAGTAGCTGGGGTAGGGAGTTGGATGGACAATGTGTGTGTGTACGTGTGTGTGTTTGAGAGAGAGAGGGAGAGAGAAATTTCTCAATGGACTTTGAATTCTCAATCAACAATGGCATCTTTGGTGGTGTCTTCAGTAAAACCAATGACTTCCCTCAGATCCAGTGGTGTCTATGACGGCATCTCACATGGTGATGGGGTTTTTAATTTTTAATTTTTTATGATAAATTTAATTTTCTAATTATATTAGTTGAATATGATAACAATGAGAATGAGGTTTAGGTCCTGATTCTTTGTAGTAACTCCTATTTCTCTATTTATAAAAATATGATGTGTCACATTGGCATAGGATGGTGTAAATAGTTGCATTTGCATCAAATCATTATTAAATCTCTTCTCTAATCATATTAGCTAACAGAGTTTAAGGGGAGTGATTGTTTATTTATTGTATATCAATTCTTCTACGACCACAACTTTTGTCAAAACTCTAAAGTGGTTGATTGTAAAGGGTAGACAATGATTTATACATAGTAGACCCATTACTTATTCTCCACTATTTACAGTCAACTACATCAAGTTTGCCCCTCTCCATGCACAAAGTGCTTGGGGGTTTAGGGGGGAAAGGGTTCGAGTTGCGAGATTAGCAGCATGTTGTAATTATATCTCAAAAAAAAAAAAAAAAAAAAAAACTACATCAAATTTGTGGCGAAAGTAATGCAACAAAAGTTTTATCCCTAAAATTTTCTCATAAATTATGTAGGGTAGATAGATTTATTGATGCAATTTCCATTTATATAAGGATATCATATGAAACTCCAAGAGTCTTGTAAGTCAATTAGCACATCTAGTTTGTCCAACAAAGACGTATAGGATTCAAATTCCCACTCTTCTATTATAACTATTGAATTTATAAAAGCAAAAAAAAAAAAAAAAAGTCATCATATTATATTTATATGAATCCTTTAATAAAAGTGATAGAAATCAAATGACTCATAGTAACTCACAACACCATTTAAGAAAAAAAAAAAAATTTCTAATATCATTATACCATTAACTTTTTTCAATAATATAAGCACCTCGTATGAAACATTTAATAAAATGTAAGAAATAAATTGTGGCCATAAAACGTAGGACAAAAATTGCACTAGGAAAGATTCTTCGCAACGCATCCTAACTTAAATTGCAAGCTACACAGCAAGTTCGCCAGAGCTGGACCTAAAGTCATCCGACATCGATGGAATTTGAAAGATGTACACTTCAATTGAATTATGAGGAAGATTTTTAGAGAAATTTCCAAGATGTTCACCTCAATTGAATTATAAGGAAGACTCATAGAGAAATGTCCAAGATGTTAACTTCAAGTTTAATTTTTGCACTTTAGTAGGATTCAAAAGGATAATATTTCGAGAGAAATGCGTTATTGTTAATTCAAAGTTTGAAAAAATAAAAAAAATGCTAATGCCACGGGGGCACAACTCACCCACGCCCAGTGACAAATTATGAGTAGTAGAGAAAAAGTAGTGGGTTCACAACTTCACCATTCACAATTTGCTACGTGAGTGAGTTGTGACAAAAGTTGTATTATTTGTTATGATCCTAGCATTTTTCAAAAATGTTATCCTAGTTATTTGACACCATTTGGTCGAGTTGATATCTCAGGAGAGGGCATAGGTTCAAGCTATGGGGTAGTAGGCTAGCGAGATATGTACTAATGTAAGTATTTCTAACCATCTCAAAAAGAAAAAATTAGTACATTTTTAAAATGTGGTCAATATGTGTTTGAAATATGTGTGAATATGTGTTTGAAATAGTGAATGTAAACTAGATAGTTTTTTTCCAAAAATAAATATGGGATCTTTTACTAATGAATCAATTATGTATTTCATTTTTTTTCAAAGAATATGGCCAATTTCTATCACTTTTGGGAGAAAGTGTACAATTATTATTACTACACTTTGCATGGTAATAATAGTATTAATGTAAACTAATAATTTTCCTTTTAATTATTATAAGGCTGTCTTTCTTGAGTCTTGAGTGATGCATATAACAATCAACCATTTGGCCTTGTATTGCATATATCCATCAATCAAAGAAATTACACCATTTACTGATTTCACTTATCTACTGAGCTCACACCGAACAAGAAAGGGCGAGAAATAAACCGTGGGCCAGGATTAAAAAGGGAACTTGTAAAAAGGGGACTTGGTGTAGATCTCAAGTAAAATTCTGCGCTAGATCTATAGGATTCAAGGAGACAATAATTTCTTGAAAACCACGTTGGTATTTATTCAGAGTCAAGAAGAGTGGCGCCTTTCAGTCTTTGGAAAAGTTTGCATTTCAATTATTAAAGTGTGTTAGAGTGAATGAGTGATGCATATATATAAGAATAAACCATTTACCATGGGCATTGCACTCATCAAGCAATCAATCAATTATACACTTTATTTTAACATGGCTCCCTCTGTCTCCATTTCCATTCTGGTATTAGCATTATGGGTTCTTTGTATATTCACGCGCTCCACAACTATGGTTGTTGCAGCTAAGTCATCAGCGCTAGAACAAGAATCCAAGGCTCTGCTGGAGAGTGGGTGGTGGAGTAGTAACTACACCAATGGTTCCTCTTTAAGTCATTGCGAGTGGCCTGGAATCTTTTGCAATGTTGGCGGAAGCGTCATAGAGATTGACATGGAAGGCGCCTATCTGGGAGATAAGTTACGAAAATTCGACTTCTCATCCTTCCCAAATTTTTAGTCCGTCTTTTTCTTGATAATACTGGACTCCATGGAAGCATCCCGCCAGAGATTGGTACTCTTTCTAAACTCACCTATCTTTCTCTATCCACGAATAATCTCACAGGTAATTTGCCTCTTTCACTTACAAACCTCACTCAATTAGAGGGGTTTTTCATTTACAATAATCTAATCAGTGGCTCCATCCCCGACCTATTGGGAAATTTAAAAAATCTTCAAATGTTACAACTAAGTACAAATGCTTTCAGTGGGTCCATCCCACACCAATTGGGAAATTTAAATAATCTTGGATATTTAGATATAAGTAGAAATAAACTCACTGGTGAGTTACCTCCTTCGCTTGCCAACCTTACTCATTTAGACACATTTGACATTTCTTCTATAGTGTCAGAAATTAGATTTCTAAAGAATCTAGAATACTTGGACAGTTGGACCTACAACAAAACAAGCTCACCGGTCCACTCCCTTCATTTCTATGGTATCTAACTAACTTGACCTATTAGTCTCTTAATTCAAACCAAATCAATGGTTCCATTCCTGTAGAAATCGGCGATATGAAGAATTTGGGAGAGTTGTACCTCAATTATAATGACATCGCTGGTCAAGTCCCTTTCACAATAGGTAATTTAACTAACTCGAGAACTTTGTCCCTTGCTTGTAACCAAATTAGTGGCTCCATTCCTATAGAAATAGTTAATTGCTCTTTGTTTCACAACTTAAATTTAAGCCACAACCATTTAACAGGAAACATTTCATTTCACATAAGCAACCTTTATTTGTTACGATTTTTAGATCTTAGCTATAATAACCTTAGTGGTTCCATCCCCAAACTATCAATCGTTTAGATGCTTTGGAAACTCTGTCCCTCTATTGGAATCAAATCAGTGGCTCCATCCCCACTGAAATAATTGATTGCCAGAGCTTGAGACACTTGACATTAAGCCACAACTACTTAACTGGAAACATTCCCTCTCACATTAGTTTTCTTAATTTCTTAGATGCTATTGACCTAAGTCATAACAATATCAGCGAAGATATTCCATTTGAACTTGTAGATTCAAAACCTTTAGACCTTTTGGATCTTAGCTACAATAATCTTACTGGAAACATTCCCATTTTTTCTATTTCCATAAAAGAAATAAACCTTTCATACAATTCGTTGCAAGGTCAGATCCCAAATGGGTACTTGAATTGTGCACCTTACACATTTATTGGCAACAAAGATTTATGCAGTGACATCAAAGGTTTCCCTCCCTGCTTTCCAACTTCCACAAACAATAACAAATCAATTGTCCACCAAATAAAAATTGTTGTTCCCTTCAGCTTTTTTTGTGTGGTTTTACTTGTTGGGTGTTTTTTTCCTCTCTCGATGTGAGGATAAGAAAACTAAATCGAAGTAAAGTGAAACAAAGAATGGTAACTTATTTTCAATATGGAATTATGAGGGGAAAATTGCATATGAAGACATCATCGAAGCAACAAAGGACTTTGACATTAGCTACTGCATCGGGATAGGCGATTATGGTAGTGTTTACAAAGCACAGTTGCCTAGTGGTAAAGTAGTTGCCATAAAGAAACTTCATCGCTTGGAGGTTGAGAACCCAAAATTTGACAAGAGTTTCAAAAATGAGATCAAAATGTTAGCAGAAATTCGACATCGAAATATTGTTAAACTTCTTGGCTACTGTTTGCATAATTGATGCATGTTTTTGGCCTATAAGTATATGGAAAGGGGAAGCTTGCTTTCTGTCCTAAGCAACGATGCTGAGGCTGTGGAATTCAATTGGATAAAGAGGATGAATGCCATCAAAAGTACTGCACATGCCTTATGTCACATGCATCATGAATGTGTTCCAGTAATTGTTCACAGAGATATAACTAGCAACAATATACTATTGAACTCTGAATTGGCGGCTTTTGTCTTTGATTTTGGCATGGCTAAATTTCTTGATCTTGATTCCTCCAATCAAACTTTAGTTGCTCGGACTTATGGTTATCTTGCTCCAGGTAAATTAATATTCTTTTTGTCATACTCCCAACTATTATTTTAAAAGTTTGCCACAAGTGGAGACTTCTACATAACCATGCTACTTAGCATACTTTATTGTTTGTTACATGACAAGGCCATGTATGCATGGTAGAAAATATCACTTTCACAATGGAAATTTTATATACTAACAAGTTGTCCAATGTCTTCATAAAATAAGTATTAGAAAGAAAGGTATAACTTTAAGATTAAAGATGAAAAAAAGACATTACATCTTCTCATACTTTTTTTCCCCTTATATTTACAAAGTTGGCCTATACTATGGTGGTGACTGAAAAATGTGATGTTTATAGCTTTGGAGTGGTGACATTAGAAATATTAATGGGAAGACATCCAGGTGAACTCTTGACATCATTATCTTCATCTCAAAGTGTGATGTTAAATGAAATATTAGACCAACGTCTCCCACCTCCAAACCGTTTGGTTGCACAGGATGTTTTTTTTGTTGCCGCAATTTCATTTGCTTGCTTACACACTCAACCAAAGTCCAGGCCGACAATGAAATGGGTGTCCCAAACATTTCTCTCTCACAAGAAACCAGCAATGTACCCCATACATTCAGCTTCACTGTGGCAGTTGAGGAACCAACAAACTTATACGATTGGAGAGAGTGAAACTAAATAAGATACTTGTTATTCGGTTGAGAACAATATTGTTTGATGAATTGCTGTGGAAAAAAATGGTGTGTGTTACAGTAACAATTCCTTCAGGATATTGAGTAAGTTGTACGTGTTGTTCTTTATGATTTGTAACTTGTATTTTGCAACATGAAATTTATGCCTTTACCACATCTAGAATTCCCCATTTCATTATGGCAACTCCACGCAGCACAATTCCTAGGAAAAGATAAACAGGATTAGGAATACTCTGCAACAAAAACAATCCAAAATGTCAAAATGTTCACCGTATCTTTTAAGGAGGCCTCAATTAGTGGTTCAGTATGTAACATGTGTCCAACCACACCACAACAAGAACATTTTACTAAAACACTTACTGATGAAGGAAATTTACAGAATAACTAATATTTATCATCACAGAAGTGAGAGTATGTGGCAAACTGAAAGAATGATCTAGCACACGGATAGAAGCATGAGTTACACAAATTACATAACTCAGAAAAGTATCTCAATCATGCATTCATCTGATCATGGTGCATGTCCTCTTTCTTCAAGAATGTGACCGTAAGGCCAACATTAGATCTTATTAGTTTACATGTACACAGTCTTCCCAGTTAACTATCTACACGGCAATAAGGAATGCAACGGCCGTCTGAGACAAGATTTTCACCTTAATCATTGCATTGAAGTCTCTGTGTGTCACACTTTTAATTATAAATACCTCGTGAACTGCAAGAGAAAATACTTGGGAGTCATTAAACTATCTAGATCATGCACGGTGCACCAACAGACATTGGTGACTTTCCTAAAAAGGGCACCAAATCAGAGGCATCTTAAATGGTAGTCAATAACAAAGGAACTATGGAGGACTAATAGTTTATCACTCCTATATTTTTTTTGGGAATAAGGCTTGCTATTGTTGTCATCTTAAACTTAATTCAACCTGTACGATCGTTCTTAGAGCTAATTGTGATTTTTAAATTAGTCAAGGCCAGAATTTCAAGTTGTGGGTTTCCATCGAAAATATTGAGCACTATAAAAATGGTTTTCTGTAATTGGATGAGGGATAGACACAACTAAGAATATTATAACAATCAAATATCTCATAATGCATCAATAACTGGTTAGAGAAAACAAGAATAAACAGAAATCCCTCCAGACCAACAAGAATAACTTGGCGTATTGAAATTGAATTTTGTAGTGCCATGTCAGAGTCGTGATTTTGTCTTTGGTCTCATTTTTTTTTTCCCCCCTCAAAACTTCTATTGTTGTTTCTTCTTCTTCTTGTTTAAAGGCAGAGTCGGTTGTAGTGCCAATTCAAATTAGAACTAGCAAAATTGGATATGGATCCGATAACCCATCCAAACTAAAAATAAAGATATGGGTATGGGCACAGATTTTTGGACCGGTAAATAGGGTTGACCCAAACCAGCCCACTAAAATGGCAGGTCGAGTTGACCAACTTTTTTCATAGGATTTTTTTTTTTTTTTTGGCTTTATAACTCTTTGTAAAACATGCTTTACACATCCACCTCTCTCTCTCTCTCTCTCTCTCTCTCTCTCTTCACAAACTCATAGATTAATCTTTCTCAACAAGTCAAGACTTAAAGACTTTAATCTTGGATTGTGTAAACTAATGGTCCGTTTAAATTGAGAGAGAGGGAGGGAGAGTAGATTAGAATTATTTTAAAATTAACTTATTTTCAGCCAATTTTACTTTACTCTTCTCCACTCCCCCTCTATTCTCCCTCAATCCAAACAAGCCCTACAGAATTTATATATTACTTAATTGTTGTTTTAGATTATTATTTTTTGTTTTATTGAGAAGAAGACAAGGACAATATTATCGAGTTTTATTTTCATTTATTATTAATATTGTTATTTTTTAGCATTTGAAAAAAAAATGGTCATATTGGGTTGACCTACTCCATAAAATAGTTTATTAGGGTCATTAGTTTTACAATTCATTTTTAGGACGCTTTACATTTTTATTAGGGTTTAGGGTTTGGCCAAAACTTGACAGATTCAAAGTCTAACTTGATCAATTCAACTTGTGTTAAGAATGAGTTGAGCTTGTTATTTGTGGGTTTTACAAAAGCTAGGATTGGGAGATGGACGAACTTTGTGTGTGTGTGTGTGTGTGTGTGTGTGTGTGTGTGTGAGAGAGAGAGAGAGAGAGAGAGAGAGAGAGAGAGAGAGAGAGAGAGAGAGAGAGAGAGAGAGAGAGAGAGAGAGAAATTTCTCAATTGACTTTGAAATTCTCAATCAACAATAGTGTCTTCAGTAACACCAGTAACAAGAACGACTCAGATCTAATGGTGTCTACTATGACATCTCACATTAGTGGGGAATAGGATTTTTAATTTTCAAATTTTTTTGAGAATTTTAATTTTCAAATTAGATGGGTTTAATTTTTTGATTTTATTAGTTGAATATGATATTAACGAGGGTGTGATTGTGTGTAGCAGCTGTTATTTTTCTATTTATAAAAGATGATGTGTCCCAATGGTATTGGATGGTGTAAATAGGGGTATTTGCACAAAATATTTATTAAATTAAAATTCTTCTCCAATCATGTTAGGTAGCAGAGTTTGAGGAGCGTGATTTTTTATATATTGTACACCTTCTTCTTCTTGGCCAAAATTCTAAAATGGTTGGTCCTTAAGTACTTAAGCATATACAATCACTTATACATGGAGATGGAGTTATAAACCTACCATTCTTTCTCTGTTACTCACAATTAACCACATCAAAGTTTCTCATAAAAAAATAAATAAAAAATAAAAAATAAAAAAAACCACATCAAAGTTGTGGTAAAAGTAATACAATAAAATTTGTATCCCTAAATTTTCTCATTTTCTATATAGGAAAGATAGATTTACATATTCCTTTTACATTAATTTCAGGACATCATATGAAACTTCAAAAACATTATAGCTCAGTTAGCCCCTCTAGTTTATCCTACGGAATCATGTAGTGGCCATAGAGTTCAAATCCCTCTCCCCGTTATAACTATTGAATTTATGAAAGGAAAAAAAAAAAGGACATCATATTATTTGAAGCCGTTAAATATTTAATAAAGGGTTAGAAATGTTTAGACCATTTATTTATTTATTTTTATTTGCTAATATCATTACACTATTTACTTTCTTCGTTAATATAAGCATCTCATATGAAATGTAGGTTCGGACATCATAGGTTTAAATTATATCTTATAAAAAAAAAAAAAAATCCTTTAATAAAATGTAAGAAATAAACCGCGGCCATTAAACCATTAGTACTGATTGCACTAGTCAGATTATTCGCAACGCGTCCTAAGTCCTAACTCAAATTGCAAGCTTCGCAGCAATTCCACCAAAGGTCCAAAGGGCAGGACTAACACGCATTGGCCCAATTTCTGCAGTTCAATGGGATTTAAGAACATCATTCTTCGTGAGAATTACGTTGTTGGCATTCATTCAAACTTCAAAGTCAAAAAAGAAAAGAAAAAGAAAAAGTAACGCACTATTTAAGTGACTTTCGGTGGAATTTTTAATTATAAACGTGCCTTCTTGGTCATCTACAGTTAGTAAAATATAGTACTAATGGGAATATATCCACATTTAAAAAAAAAAAAAAATTGTTTAAAAAATTCGGCATAAAAATATTGAAACAGAGAGAGAACAATATTAAAGTCCGTTTGAGAATAACTTATTTTGCTATAATTGAAAACTTTTTATTAAAAATACGTAAAAAAAAGAAAACTAAAAGCTGACTTTTGAAGTAATGGAACTCACTTTAGGAGCAAAAGTAAGCTAAAAAGTAAAATAAACTAACTTTTTTTAAAATCCTAAATGCATTTAGGAGAAAAAATAAACTAAAAAGTAAAATAAGTTAACCTTTTCTTAAATTCCAAACGCAACTTTTGTGTATAAGTGATACGTTTATTTTTGAAAATTTTGCGATTAAAACTATAGATCTATTTGCAAATAATATAATTAGTAAACTTTTTATTCTACTTCCATTAAACATATTTATATTATAATAAAATCATGAACAATTAAAAATATATTTATTAAATAATAATTATATAATAAACTTTGTTACTTTTTTTTTTTTTTTACGTCTTTTTGCCTTTTCCATCCTTGATATACCAGTTTTGAATTTTTTTTTTTTTTTGATAAAACAGTTTGAAATTTTTACAAGCATATTCGATATTTCTAAAAAATAAAAAAATACAAGCATATACATTGTATCTTAAATAAAATATATAATAGAGAAAATAAAATGCATTAACTTTTTTTTATGCCTAGTGTAGCTTGTGAAGACGTCCTGAAGTGTGTGAGGCACAAATGTGATATTTCCGTGATTTAAAGGAATAAAAAATATGAGTACAGCTGTAGCCGGTTGCTTAACTTTTTGAGTGTCTGTGATTACTGCCTTATTGGGACTATTTCTTAGAGCAGAGCATTAGCATTGGGGAATGCTAATGCCATATCTAAGAGAAATTTGACATTTTAAACCTAAAAACCTCCTGCATCAGAGAATGGTAAATAGTAGTATTGTAAATTTTTTTGCAATACTGCTACAGTACAATTCTAAACATAGAATTGTACTGTTCATAGAATTGCAAAAAAAAAAAAAAAATTTTACTCTCCTATTTCCCCCGAAATTTCTCTCTCATCCCTCTCATTTTTTCTGTTGTCTTCTCACTCTTCCTTCTCTTTCTCCATCTGCTCTCTCCTCTCTGAAGCTTCATCGCCAAAATTTCTCACCCATCTCTGAAATTTCTCACCCATCTCACACAGCCACTCTCTCATCTCTCATAGCATGGCCTCTCTCTCATCTCTCATCGCACGGCTTCTCTCTCATTGCACCGGTGCTGGGTTTTGGATTTTTGAGGTTGGAGGTTGGATCAGCGTGGATCGGCGAGCTGGGTTTGGATTGTTGGGCTGGGATCGGTTGATGGTGGGTTTGGATCGGTTGATCGGTGGGTTTGAAATGGTGGATCCGTTGATCGATGGGTGGATCGTTTGGGTTGATCATCGGTAGCTCCGATGGTGGCTCCGGTGATGATTTTTGGGTATTTTCGACGGCTTGGGTTTCAAATCGGCGGCGTGGGTTTGTTGATCGGTGGCTTGGTTTTGCTGATCGGTGGCTTGGGTGGTGGGTGTGGTGGCCGTTGTTGGCTCCAACTGGTTTGATGGTTTGTGTGTGTGTGGCTCTGTTGATGGTTTGTGTTTGTGTGTGTGTGGCTTTGTTGTGGTTGGGTTGTGGCTGAAGTGGCTGGTTATTCTGGGTTTCTGATGGGTTTTTTTTTTTTTTTTTTTTTTTTTTTTTTTTTAATATGGGTTTTTGTTCCTGTGGGATTTTGGTGAGCAGTGGGCCATGGCTTGGGTTTTTCTGGGTTTTTGTTCCGATGGGTCTGTGTGTGTGGCTTTGTGTGTTGAACCGGTGTTGAGGGAGAAAGAGAGGAAAAAAAAAGACTGTTGGAAAGCCTAGGAAAACAAAAGTTTCGGTCAGAAAAAAAATAATAAAGAAAGATTAAAAAATAATATTTTAATAAAAATAGAAGTTTGGGATGGTGGAGGTATTGTAAAATAAGATGATATAAATGATAAAGTGGTTTTTAGAATTGTAAAATAGAATAGCATTGCAATTTTCCAATGCTATGCTCTTAGCATTGGAGAATGCTAATGCTATATCTAAGGGAAATTTAGCATTTGTAGTCTTAAAATCATCTACATCAGAAAATTGTAAAAGCAAGTATTGTAAATTTTTTGCAATACTTGCTACAGTGCAATTCTAAAGATAGAATTGCACTGTAGCAGTATTCTAAAAAAAAATTAATATTTTATCTTTACTCTCTCTCCTCTGTCTCTCATCTTTCTCATTTTTTCCTTATCTCTTCTCTCTCTTCCGTCTCTGCTTCTCCATATGCTCTCTCGGCTCTGCTCTCCATCTGCTCTCTTATCTCTCTCATTTTTTTGAATGGGTTTGCTCCGGTGGCTCCGGTGATGATTTTTTTTGAATGGGTTTGCTCCGGAGGCTCCGGTATCTCTACTCTCTCTCCTCTGTCTCTCATCTCTCTCATTTTTTCTGTTCTCTTCTCTCTCTTTCGTTTCTGCTTCTCCATCTGCTCTCTCGGCTCTGCTCTCCATCTGCTCTCTCATCTCTCTCATTTTTTTGAATGGGTTTGCTCCGGTGATATTTTTTTTGAATGGGTTTGCTCCGGTGGCTCCAGTGATGATGTTTTTTGAATGGGTTTGCTCCGGTGATGATTTTTTTTGAATGGGTTTGCTCCGGTAGCTCAGGTGATGATTTTTTTTTGAATGGATTTACTCCGGAGATGATTTTTTTTTTAATGGGTTTGCTTCGGTGATGATTTTTTTTTTGAATGGGTTTGAATGGGCTTGCTCCGGTGATGATTTTTTTGATCGATGGCCTGGGTTTCAAATCTGCGGCGTGGGTTTCAGATCGGTGGCTTGGGTTTGTTGATTGGTGGACTGGTTTGATGGTTTGTGTGTGTGGCTCTGTTGATGGTTTGTGTTTGTGTGTGTGGCTTTGTTGCTGGTTTGTGTTTGTGTGTGGCTCTTTGTTGCTGGTTTGATGTTTGTGTGTGGCTCTTTGTTGCTGGTTTGATGTTTGTGTTTGTGTTTGTGTGTGTGGTGATGGGTTTGGGTAGGATGATTAGTGTATCATGGGTGTGTGTGTGTGTTGTGTGTTGAACCGGTGCTAGAGGTTGAGAGAGAGGAATAAAAATTGCTGTTGGAAAGCCCAGGAAAACGGTTGGAAACAAAATAATAAAGAAAGGTAAAAAATAATATTTTAATAAAAATAGAGTTTTGGGATGTGGAAGTATTGTAAAATGGTATGGTATATTGATAAAGTGGTGTTTTAGAATGGTAAAATAGAATAGCATTGGAATTTTCCAATGCTGATGCTAACATTTATCTATCTCACCATCAAAAAAAAAAAAAACATTTATCTATCTCGTTTTTTTAGTAAATAAACTTTACGCATTATCAATATAACGCAAATGATACTTTTTATTTAACATGTATGTATCCGTACAGTTGTAATAAGCATTTTTACTAATTTAACATCTATTTTAATAAATTCATTTTAAAAAAATTTTAATACCACTTTTATAAAAAAAATTATTAAAGTGAATTTTTTTAATAAAAATTTTCTCAAAATAATTTACAAACGATTAATACTGCTTCTGCTATGTTGATGTGGGGCCAGCTCGCCATTGTTCTCGTACCTAACAAGAAATTACACACCATTTACTGATTTCACTTGTACAAAATATGAGCTCACACGGAACAAGAAAGTGCGAGAAATAAATCGTGGGCCAAGATTAAAAAGGGTACTTGTAAGAAATTTCCGAGGAAATTAAGATCATGCGGGTAGGTCTTAAGTAAACTTCTGCTCTTCTATTTCTATAGGATTCAAAAAAAGACAATAATTTCGTGAAAACCTCGTTGGTAGAGTGATATGCATATATATAAGAATAAACCATTTGCCATGGGCATTGCACTCATCAATCAATCATACACTTTATTTTAACATGGCTCCCTCTGTCTCCATTTCCATTCTGGTATTAGCATTATGGGTTCTTTGTATATTCACGCACTCCACAACTATGGTTGTTGCAGCTAAGTCATCAGCGCTAGAACTAGAAGCCAAGGCTCTGCTGGAGAGTGGGTGGTGGAGTAGTAACTACACCACCAATGGTTCCTCCTTGAGTCATTGCGCGTGGCCTGAAATCATATGCAATGATGGCGGAAGCGTCACATGGATTCAAATATATGGGGTCGATCTGGGAGATAAGTTCCGAAAACTCAACTTCTCATCCTTCCCAAATTTAGAAGGTCTTGATCTTTATAATACTGGACTCCAAGGAAGCATCCCGCCAGAGATTGGTACTCTTTCTAAACTCACCTATCTTTCTCTATCCATGAATAATCTCACAGGTAATTTGCCTCTTTCACTGACAAACCTCACTCAATTGGAGATGTTTTCCATTCACAATAATCTATTCAGTGGTGAGTTTCCTCTTTTGCTTGCCAACCTCACTCAGTTAGAGACATTTGACATTTCTTCTAACCTATTTAGTGGGTCCATTCCTAAAGAATTGGGAAATTTAAAGAATCTTTATAGTTTAGATTTGAGTAATAACACACTCACCGGGCCAATCCCTTCAACTCTTAGCCTTCTAACCGGTCTTTTTTATTTGGATCTGTCTTCTAATGAAATCAGCGGTTCTATAGCTTCAGAAATTAGATTTCTAAAGCACCTAGAATACTTGGACCTACAACAAAACAAGCTCACTGGTCCACTCCCTTCATTTCTATGGCATCTAACCAATTTGACCTATTTGTCTCTTAATTCGAACCAAATCAATGGTTCCATTGCCGCAGAAATCGGCAACATGAAGAATCTGGAAAAGTTGTACCTCAATTATAATGACATTGCTGGTCAAATCCCTATCACAATTGGTCATTTAACTAACTTGAGAACTTTGTCCCTTGCTTGGAACCAAATTAGTGGCTCCATCCCTGCAGAAATAGCTAATTGCATTTTGTTGCGCAACTTAACTCTAAGCCACAACTACTTAACAGGAACCATTTCCTTTGACATGAGTAACCTTTATTTGTTAGTATATTTAGATCTCAGCTATAATAACCTTAGTGGTTTCATTCCCCGAACTATCAATCATTTAACTGTTTTGGAAACTCTGTCCCTCAATTGGAATCAAATCAATGGCTCCATCCCCACTGAAATAATTGATTGCCAGAGCTTGAGACACTTGTCATTAAGCCACAACTCCTTAAGTGGTTACATTCCCTTTCACATTAGTGATCTTCATTTCTTAAATGCTATTGACCTTAGTCATAACAACATCAGCGGAGATATTCCATTTGAACTTGGGGATTCACCATCTTTAGAGCTCTTGGATTTTAGCTACAATAATCTTACCGGTAACATTCCCAATATTTCTATTTCAATAAAAGAAATAAACTTTTCATACAATTCATTACATGGTCAGATCCCAAATGGCTACTTAAATTGTTCACCTTACACATTTATTGGCAACAAAGATTTATGCGGTGACATCAAAGGTTTCCCTCCTTGCTTTCCATCTTTCCTAAACAATAACAAATCAATTGTCCACCTAATAAAAATTGTTGTTCCCCTCAGCTTTTTCCTTGTGGTTTTACTTGTTGGGTTTTTTTCCCTCTCTCGACGTGGGGATAAGAAAACTAAATATGAGTCAAGTGAAACAAAGAATGGTGACTTATTTTCAATATGGAATTATGATGGAAAAATTGCATATGAAGACATCATCGAAGCAACAAAGGACTTTGACATTAGCTGCTGCATCGGGACAGGCGGTTATGGTAGTGTTTACAAAGCACAATTGCCTAGTGGTAAAGTAGTTGCCATAAAGAAACTTCATCGCTTGGAGGCTGAGAACCCAACATTTGACAAGAGTTTCAAAAATGAGATCAAAATGTTAGCAGCAATCCGACATCGAAATATTGTTAAACTTCTTGGCTACTGTTTGCATTATCGATGCATGTTTTTAATCTATGAGTATATGGAAAGGGGAAGCTTGTTTTCTGTCCTAAGCAATGATGTTGAGGCTGTGGAATTTGATTGGATGAAGAGGATGAACGTCATCAAAAGTATAGCACATGCCTTATGTTACATGCATCATGAATGTGTTCCAGCAATTGTTCATCGAGATATAACCAGCAACAATATACTATTGAACTCTAAATTGGAGGGTTTTGTCTCTGATTTTGGCATGGCTAAATGTCTTGATCCTAATTCCTCCAATCAAACTTTAGTTGCTGGGACTTATGGTTATCTTGCTCCAGGTAAATTAATATTCTTTTTGTGATACTCCCAACTATTATTTTAAAAGGTTTGCCATGCATGGAGCTTTCTACATTTTATGCTATTTAGCTTACTTTATTGTTTGTTATCTGATAGGACCATGTATGCATAATGGAAAATATCACTTTCACAATGGAAATTTTATATACTAGCAAGTTGTCCAGTGTCTTCATAAAATAAGAATATAGAAATAAAAGTAAAACATTAAGATTAAAGGTAAATGAAAGACATTACATCTTTTCATACTTTTCATTTTTTTTTTCTCTCATGTATGCAGAATTGGCCTATACTATGGTGGTGACTGAAAAATGTGATGTTTATAGCTTTGGAGTGGTGGCATTAGAAATATTAACGGGAAGACATCCAGGCGAGCTCATGACATCGTTTTCAACATCACAAAGTGTGATGTTAAATGAAATATTAGACCAACGTCTCCCACCTCCAAACCGTTTGGTTGCAAAGGATGTTTTTCTTGTTGCTGCAATTTCATTTGCTTGCTTACACACTAAACCAAAGTCCAGGCCGACAATGAAATGGGTGTCCCAAGAATTTCTCTCTCATAAGAAACCGGTAACGAACCCCTTACATTCAGTTTCACTGTGGCAATTAAGGAACCAAGAAAATTATACGATTGGAGAGAGTGAAACTCAATAAGGAATGGAGAGAGTGAAACTCAATAAGGAAGTGCTTGTTTTTTAGTTGAGAACCATATTGTTTGACGAACTTATATGGCAAAAACTGTTGTGTTACAATAAGAATACCTTAAGAATCTTGTGCAAGTTGTATGTGTTGTTCTTTATGATTTGTAACTTGTATTTTACAACATGGAATTTTTGTCTTTTCCGCTTTTCTAATGCCACACATCTAAAATTCCCATAACCAATCGCGGAAGTTACAAAGGTTGATTTATATGCTTGATGCTCGACACTAGTTCAAGTTATTCCATAAGAATCAGCAATAATAAAGACAAATTTCAATTAGTAAAGACAAGTAGTAATAAAACCTCCCTTGCTATCTACTCCCAAAGACACACAATCCTCTGTTTCGTCCCTTCCTCAATAAATGATTTAAGGGAAAATTCTTATTACGTCATGCAAGAAAGTCTTTCATCAAAGTTTTTGTATAGGACATTTGTTAATAGATCATTTTAGAAAAATTTTAATACCCACTTTGATGGAAAATATAAAAAGCTATAAAAAAAAAAAAGTTAATTATCTTTTTTTCTTTTACCATGAATAGTTACATTTAAAAAAATGTTTCTTTTGTTAACTTTTCCCTTGAATTTATATCTCCTCATGGTGGCGGGCAATAATTCCAAATCTCAAACCGCGACTACCTTGCTGGAACACAAAATTAGACAATAAAACAAATCAGGCCCCACGGCCGAGACATCACTCCACCAAAATAAGCATGTCCTAGAAACTATTAGTAAAAGGATGAGAGAGAGAGAGCATGTCCCAAAACCAAGATACAAGGCACTACTAGCTTGGAATAGGTTCTAAAATTAAAAAAGAATACAGACTTCCATTCCTTCTACTAGACAAATTTCTTGTTTTCTATTGACTACAAGAACGTACATTCAAGCCCAACTTAGAGCATACCAAAAACCTATGATCACATCTGCACTCCATAAACTCAACTCTTAATATCAACATGAAAGTATCTCCATTAAGCAAGAAGAATCCCATCAGTGAAATCTCACGCAACATCCATGTAATTTGCATTAGCAGAACTTGAGATTTCATTTTGCCAATGTTGCCAACAAAATTTGTTGAAAGTGGACGATAGTCATGTTCAGTGTAAGACCACAAACAATCAGTTAACCTAATTTTCGTTTAAGAATATAGGTATACCCAGTCGGGCCTGCTCTCAACCACAATTAGTGTAAGATCACAAAGAATTACCCACATCGCTTATACCTCAGATTTTAAGGAATGCCTAACACATACTAGATCATCCAATTTATTGCCATCCATTTTGTACAAGGAGACACCTTGCATTTGCATGTAGTGATCTTATGCTTCCTTCCTAAGACTTTTAAAAGGCATGACTTCCCATGGATCCATATCCTGTGCAATACCTCAAATCCCAGCCATCCATTCAATCTAATGGCTTAAATCTTTGACACCTCACCAAAGAACAAAAAGACTATTTTACCCTTCAAAAAATTCACAGCCTGCCCACTGTTTCTGGTAAAAGTCTGAGTAACCAAACAGAAAATCAAGTTTTTCTCGAATTTTTTTTCTAAATAACAATAAATATTAAAAAATTTAGTTAATTGTCACTTTCAAAACAATGTTGAAAACTAGCATCTCGAGTGTCTAAAACTCGAGTTCCAAGATAGAACTCGAGTTTTTAAGTCTCGATTTGCAAGTGGATTAGTTGGAAGTTGGAAAAAAATCAAGCTGAAAATCGAGTTTTAAAGACTCGATTTCCATAAATTGAATAAAAACGCCGCTATAGGTCTATAAAACGTCACTATAGGGCTTAAAAACGCCACTATAGGACTCCTTAAACCTGTACTTATAAAAATTTCTTTTGCAGGAAAACGTCGCTATAGGGTTTTAAAACGTCACTGTAAGTCTTAAAAACGCCACTATAGGTTAAATTTTTTTTGCATGAAACTCGAGATCTAAAGCGAGTCTTTCATACTCGAGTTCTAATATGGATCTTGAGTTTTTAAAACTCGAGATGCTACTTTCCTTTATTGTTTCAAACGTTGCCTAACTTACTATTTTGAATGGCTGAAGACATCTGTTATGCACAATACCTCAGTTTCTCTCTCTCTCTCTCTCTCCCTGCGCAGCTGCCGTCTCTGCCTCTCCTTCAATCCATTGTCACAGCAGCCCTAGCTCATACCCAAACACCGAAACTTAGCACTTGAAACCAAACCCCCAAACACTCACACTCCCTCTTTCTCATGTGTGAAGCTTTCCCAAGTGCCAACTCTCATGGAGTGAAGTTCTCTCTGAAGCCAAACGCCTTTGTGGTAGTCACCACGGGCCCATCACAACATAGAAGAAGATCGAGCAAGACAAGAACAGAACACAGAAAGACAGAAGTCAGAAGAATAACCTCAAACTCCTCTGCTTCTTTCCACCATGCACCCTTCAATCTCGATCTAGGACTCGCCCTTTCCACTCGGTGAGTTCATCAACTCAAATACCAGTTTTTGTTTTCTTCTTCTTCTTCTTTGAATGGCATACTCTTTATTCTTTTCCTTAATGAGCTCACTTTCTAATCTTGCCGAAGATATGTATTAGTTATTTCTTATACCCAAAAGAAAATCACCATTTTTTTTTTGGGCTAAATTTCCCAATCCATTGGAATATTTAGGCAAAACATAATTTGAGTTGAAAAAAGTTACTTTTTGATACCTGGGTTTATTGTAACTATCCACCATAAACTATAGGATTATTTGTAATGTCCATCCTAAACTATAAATTTTTGTGATCAATATATATTCAATACCCAGATTGGAGATCAGTTTACCAGTCAAAATTAGTGTTGAATTTACCAAATCAGTGGGCTGGTTTATGTGGTAGTGTGCTCTAATGTATCAAAATTAATTTGTAATGTTCACCCAAGTGGGCCTTTACTAAATTTTGCATTTTAATACTGATATTAGATATTGGTGTGGGCATTGCAAGTTAATCTTGAATTAAGGTGTTGATATTGCAAAAATATTTGTCGGTTAGGGTGGAAATTGTAAATGAGTCAATGACCATGTAGGTCAGTGTCAATACTCAATAGCTACATTGAACCCTTAATACCAGAATTGCTTAGCTTCGAATTAGCCCTGAAATGTCCCCCTTTAAGTCTTATAAGATTTTTAGACGATTTTAGTAATTTTGTTTGTCCCACCAGTAGAGGTCTACTCATGATTGAAGCCTTATTTTGTCATATAATTCAGGTAATTGAAAAATGGATAGTTTTTTCAACGTTAATAAGTTTTGCATATTTCAATAATAACTAAATCAAAATCTTATCATTTATGACTTTATTCTCTCTCAAAGATCAATGAATACAAATCATCCTCAATAACTTTACTGATGTCTTTTACATCCTAATTTGAAGTATCACTTGGGTCTTTAGGATTCCATGGTCGATTGAGTTCTCAACTTAGGTTCATTATTTGTGCATTCCAATTGTTTGATAAATTGTCCTAATGATTATGTGATATGTGCTTTCTGTTCAATCTGGTGGGGTTGTTGCTGGTAGATGCCAGAGTCTATGCTAATCCTTGTCTCTGATCCAGTTTGGCTTTAAATGACTTTGTTTTGTATTATTAGTCTTGTTGTTATGTAAGCTAGCAATCTTTGTTAGGTTGTCCTTGAAGGACTGTGAGTTTCAGAGTAGCTTTACTCTGCTAGATGTAATATGTTTGTTCATTAGTAAAATATCTGAATAACCAAAACAATTCTTGTAAACATACTCTTTTGTGCCATTTGGATGAATTATACACAAAAATTTCTAGATAGAAAGTGGTAATAGGCAGTAGAAGAACCTTGTCAAGTGAAATTTCTGATAAAATGTTACCAAAAGACTTAATTGGTCCAAATGAAGAACCTTGCCTATGTGTATGGCTAAAGGAATAGAATGTTAAAACTGTGAAAACCACTTAATACACCAGCATGCTGGCTTCCCATATATATGCACACACTCAATAAAACATTAGTTATGTAAGGTGGAATGAAGATATGTGAGTAGAGACTATGAAGTTAACCCTAGTATTTTTTACACCTTCGACTAACGATCAATTGAGATTTGATTAAACAATCTTATTTGGTTATGTAAAACTTTTCAGGTTTGGCAGAAATACACTAGAGGTTTTAGCTATAATTTAAATGCACAATAGAATAATTTAGTACATCTAATACTAAGCTTGCTATATGATTTATTGATGTTTTACATTTTTTTTTCTTGATTATTTCTTTCAAAAATATTAGAAATGATTCATTGATTATTTCTTTCAAATATTACATTTGTTTTTTTTACATTTGTGTTATGTGTAATTGCTTTCTTGTAGATGTCCTGTACAAGTAATGCATTAGGTCAGGAAGGATCATTTGCAAGTGTGCACTATCATCTCCTCAAGAGAGGCGATCAAGTATTGCAAGCTCCGGCCACAAAAATTGATGGTGCAAGAGATCCTCAACTCAGAGAAGTGTTGCAAGTGGAGAGAATGGGTGGTCCACAACATCAAGCAATTTTTTTAGTTTAGAATCATGTTTTTTAAACTTTGGCTAAGTGCTCTAATGATTGTTCATATACCAATTAGTTTGGCAATGATGTACTAGTGATTTGTGCGAGATGTATTCATGAGCAGATTATGATCTTCATTTTGTTATTAATAAAAAAAAAAAATCTGCACCTATGTGCAATTTATACAAATTATAATTCTCGTTTTATCATTAAAGAAACATGTGCGCCTATGTGTAATTTATTTTTGTAAATTTGTGTTTTGTTAACATCAATGAAAAAAAACAAAAAACAAAAATTGTACACAGTAAATTGCTTCTCAAAAAAAGAAAAAAGAAATAGTTTGTGGACAAATGATCACAAACAAGGTCCGCATTGCATATCCTTCAATTCATATGCAAATTTGAGTTAGTTTTTTATTACAAACAAGTAGTCAAGGTTGCAACTTACAACTTGTAACACATTTTTGATCCCTTACATCTGTTTGAGAAAATTAAAAAAGAAATTAGATAAAACTAGATGTGAAGGCCATAAAGTCATTAGAAATACAATGAGAGAAGTCATTAGCAAGCATTTAGATTTCATTCAATTTTTCACCAGGTCTAACATTTTGATCCTAAAAAAAAGGAGAGCCCAATAATTAAACTGTTTTTATTTGCCTATTCTTGTTGATAATAACAAATCTAAATCTGTGTATAAAATGTTCAATCTATAAACTATGTTTTGAATATTTCCTCAGCCCAGTGAAGCTAATGGAGCCTCAAGCTGCTCTGCCATGTGATATAATCCTAGACTTAATTAAAATGAAGGTCATTAAGTGCCCGTTTGTTTCCACATTTTGAGCCCAAAAAGGGCTTTTTGAAAAAAGCTAAACCTAAATTTGCGTTTGGTTAAGCCCAAAAACGCGGACAAACGTGGAAATTTTTATGGACCTCTGAGGGTCCATAAATGAAAACACGCAGTGTGCGTTTTGGATGGGTTACCGTTGCTACGGTAGAATTACGGAAATACCCATTCAATTAGAACAACAACTCTTTCGGAAACAGCAGATCAAGAACAGAAAAAAAAATTAGAACAACAACTCTTTCGGAAACGGCAGATCAAGAACAGAAAAAAAAAATTTAGAACAACAACTCTTTCGGAAACAGCAGATCAAGAACAGGAAAAAAAAATTTAGAACAACAACTCTTTCGGAAACAGCAGATCAAGAACAGAAAAAAAATAGAACAACAACTCTTTCGAATCAACAGCAGATCAACAACAACAAGAAAATTAGGACAACAGCAGATCAAGACCCTCTGGCGGATCAAGAAGACTGACGAAAAAAAAGGGGGGGGAGAGATTTACCGACCATCCAATCTTCCCGATCATCCAAGAACAAGAAAAAAAAATAGAAAAAGAAGAAGGAGAGCTGATTCCTTTGTTTGTTTTGAAGTGCTAAGAGGAAAAAAAAAAGAAGAAGAAGAAAGAGTTGTGGAATGTTCTGGACTGTGCTGGTATGGTAGGGAATAAAAGAGGAAAGAAGGAAAAAACAAAAGAAAAGAGTGTGGGTACGTGGGTAGAGGAGAAAAAAAGAGGGAAAAAAAAAAAGAAAAAGAAAAAGGAAGGAGAGCCCACGTGTGTAGAGAGAAAAAAAGAGAGAAAAAAAAATTATATCACAATATTTTCACAATAAATCTTAAGGTAGGTTATTATTAGCTAATATTGGTGAGAAAAAAATAATTTTTTTAGAAAGAGAAAAAAATAATTTTAATAGTATGTTAAAATTAAAATTAGTATCAATTTTTATCACAATATTTTCACAATACTTTCATAATAAATCTTAAGTGGTAGGTTATTATTAGCTAATATTGGTTCTAAAAAAATAATTTTTTTAGAAAGAAAAAAATAATTTTTTTAGAAAGAAAAATTGATTTAAATATGATGAAGTAATTGATTTAAGTATGAAACAAACTCACATAAAAAAAAAAAAGTATGAAATAAATTCCCTTATATATACATTGTCCTTTTTGGTAATTTATCCCTCAAACTGCCACTTTTATAAGTGCTAGCCAAACACTCAACTTTTTCATTATACACTTTTTAACAGTTTTTACCAAACACTCAGCTTTTTGAAACTCCACTTTTTCATTATGCACTTTTAACAAAACTCCACTTTTTCATTATGCACTTTTACAAAAAGCTGAACCAAACTCACCCTAAAACAAGGTATAGGTTGAGTTTGATGTTTATGCCTTTTCTTTCTCACCTGAAACAAATATTGCTAGCTTACATAACAGCAAGACTAATAATACAAAACCAAGTCATTTAAAGCCAAATTGGATCAGAAAACAGGATTAGAATAGACTCTAGCATCTACCAGCAACAACGCCACCAGATTGAACAAAAAGCACATATCACATAATCATTGGGACAATTTACCAAACAATTGGAATGCACAAATAATGAACCTAAGTTGAGGACTCAATCAACCATGGAATCCTAAAGACCAAACACAAAATTCATTAAATCTACATCATTTGATCAATATCTAACCATAATCATCACAAAAATCCACGAGTATCAAAGGAACTAAAAAAAAAAATCAAAATAAATAAAAAAGAAAGAATACTTTAGGTGTTATTGAAATTGCTGAGTGCATCACCAACAAGACTGCTGTACCTGTAGTGACGATATTGGAAATCCATTTTCATTCAATCAAAACAGATTCAGCCATATTGCAAAGCCCCAATTTTCAAACTCAAGCAAAACCATCAAGCTTTACACTCAACAAGAAAACCCACTAATCAAGCTAATAAGAAAAAAATCCAATTTCCATACACATAGCATCACAGTTTTAGCAAAAAAATCCAAAAAAAGAAAAAAAGGCAGAATACAGAGAGATAAACTAAAACTCTATGAAGCATTTTAACAAACATCTTCAATGCCCACCCAAAAACCAGCTTTAAAAATTCCAATAATAACAGTTATTGCTAATACTAGAAATCCAAACAAGAAAACCCATTCATCAAGCTAATCAAAACTGAAACAAAATATTATTCATCAAACTAAGAAAAAAATGAAACAAAATGAGTGTCAAAGGGGTTTCGGTCTTGTCTAAAAGGCAAATAAAAATTGAAAAAAAGAAAAAAGAAAATAAAGAGTAGAGCTGGACCTGCGGCCATCAGTGGTTGTGACACCGATGAGAGGCACCACCAACGGCGATAGGTGTGAGTGGAAGCAGAAGCTCGGCCACGGCTGGGCTTGAGAGAAGGAGAAAACAGATAAACCCAAATGAGAGAGAGAGTGAGATGAGGAGAAAACCATAGTGGCAAGAATCACTGGTGGTGGTGAGGGATTTGGTGGCTGCTAGCTATAGCCATGGAGATTCAGCCATAGACAAAAGTTTTGTGGAAGAGAGAAATATTTTGAATTTTTTTGGATCTGATGAGAAGCTTAGAGCAACCACATCAGCTCGTGTAAATTTTCTGTCTATTTTGCAAGAAAAAATCTACTTTTTCTATTTTACACATTCATTTTTACAAAACACTCATATCAGTTTATCTATTCTACACATTCATATAATAAAATATTCATTCTTTTTACATTTTTTATTATTTCATTCCCTCTCCTCTCTGGCACAAACTCATCACCTCGTCTTCTCCGTCCACACCCACACCCAGCCAGCCACTGTTCCACAAAATCCGGCCACTGATTCACCGATCTTCCACAACCAGCACCATAAAAAAAACCAACTCACTCAATCCGAAACCCAGTCAATCCCAAACCCATTCATCACCCACCAAACCTGAAACCCAATCAAGCCATCATCACCCACCCAACTCGAAACCCACTAACGATTTGATGATTTGATCGGCGTGGTTTGATGATCGGAGAAGCCTTCGTTTGATGATTTGATCGGCGTGGTTGGTGATCGGCGTGGTTCAATGATCAGCAGCAATTGATGATCGGCGATCGCGTGGCTTGATGAAAATGAGCAAAAGAATTCGGACTGTAATATGAGAGGAAGAACTCAAGAGGGAGAGGGAAGCTGAGACCTGAGAGAGGCACTGGTGTGCTCAGTGAGAGGAGAGAGAAAAAAGAGCGAAAATGAGGTTTTTATTATACTGTACAGATAATATTATTTTATGGGATAAACGGGCTACAGTGCCCGTGTAAATTTACACGGGTACTGTAGCTCGTTGAAAATTTTAGATGAGTTTACACTATTTTAAATGGACTGATGTAGTGTGTTTTTTGGTTCAAAATGTGTAAAAATGGTCAAAATGTGTATTTTACACAATTATAGAAGAGCTGGTGTGGATGCTCTTAGGCAGGAGACAATGAGGAGAGAGCAAATTGAATTGGCAAAGAGCTGAGCACACGGATTGCCAGCTTGGATTGGTGAGGTGTCAAAGACTTAAGCCATTAGATTAAATGGATGGCTGGAATTTGAGGTATTGCACACCGTGCAATACCTAGGGTATTGCACGGGATATGAACCCAACTTCCCATTTACTGTAATTTGAGTACTTCCTGACATCACCCATGTCTGGAGATCCTGAGATGGGTCCATTGTTGTTAGGCTCCACATTGCCCCACACCTTACAACTACCAAACTGGCCCAAATCACCCACCTGACTACCTTGACTCTTCTTTAAGCGCAAAGCTGCAGCGTGAGCTCTGCTAATCATATCTCGACTAGGTACATCTGACCAGTCATGCTTCCTCTTGGATCTCATGGGAGAATGGATCCTAATAACCTGACAGACATGAATCCTAGTCATTTGGAGAGAATAATTGGGGCATATGGGCCTGAGGTAATAAGAGTGTATGATAGCTTCTCAGAGGGGAGAAAAGAGTAAAATGGAGAAGAGAGAATATCCTTACACCAAGGCATTCTAGAAGCTGATAGTATGCTCTCCCTTGAAGTGGATTGTGCCCTTCCTAGGTGTAGAGAAGTTTCGCGTCCTATCATAAAGATCATGACATATATTAGCTAGAATGCAAAGATAGCAACATATATAGAGTATCATGCAAATAAGGAAACCTGAATTTAATGAGATCATGATACAAAAAAAAAAAAAAATCTAGCCAGCATACAAGGCAATGGAAAATAACAATTAATTGAGATACAGATGCAAATAACAAGGACATCAGCAGGTTATCAATTGATGAAGGGTCATTCTACCGTACCCCCTCCAAAAAAGAGAGGGTACGGTACCCACCTACATCTAAACCATTCATTTAATATTGTTTTAATCTGGACCGTTAATGTAATTTTAAAGGATTTTGGTTACCGGTTAAACAGGTTTCATATATAAACAAAAAATTATAACATTCATCCCACTTTTTTCCTCTCTCACATTTGCTTCACGCTTGCTCTGTCTCATGTTTGCTCCTTGCTCTGTCTCACGTTTGACTTTCTAAACAAAACTCTCAAATTAGACAACTAAAACCATACCCACAGAAGAACCAGACAGTGGCACAGCCACAACCTCAAATCAACAGCGCTTCTTCTCATCCAATCCAACTCGTTGGCTTCGCTCTCTAGCTTCTTCTCTTCCAATCCATCCTCAAATCGGCAGTGCACTCATATCCAATCCAACTCGGCGGCGCTTCCTCTCTTCCATTCTAAATCGGTGGCACCACCCACAATCTTCAGGTTCTCTCTTTACATATGATTAACGCTAATATGGGTTTATATTATTTCTCTAAACTTTGTGGGTTTAAGCTATTATTTTTTTGTTTGAGTTTAGGTTCTTATATATTTGACAAATTAATCTATTCTGGTTTTTTTTTCCCCCTGTTTTCTTCTTCTTCTTCCATTTTTGTTTATATTTTTTATAAAACAATCTTGAGTTTGAATCTGGAAAATTCTACAAGAAGTATTTAACTTAGCAGTACAGTTATGTGTAAGTTCAAAATAGCTTAAATCTTTTTTTACCTACTTGCCCATTTTGATAACAACATAAGGATCACTGCATCTGACATCCCTGACTGCAAGGTTTACCCCTCTATGGACCTTCCTGAGGTTTGCAGTCATATCTTGGCTTTCCTTCATGGTAAGTCCTTTACAACTCTGTTGGTAATATGAGTTCTTTATATTGGGTCTTGTATTTTTTTCTTCCTTGTATGATTATAAGATCATGTTAACTTACCAACTTGTCATGGACATATCTACTTGAGATTCTTTACCTGTTTCATGTATTTGTTACAATATGACATGATTTGGGATAACTTTTGCTTGTTGTCTATGTGGTCTATAATTACATTCATTAGGAAATGATTTTAGATAACTTTAGCTATTCACAAGATACTAGTAAAAGAGAGCTGATGACTTCCAAGGAAGACAAATAGTTTTTGGTTCTTAGAAGTTATTTGGGTGAAATTTAATGTGTGGGGAAGGTACTTTTTTGAAGAAAAAATGCCAACTAAACTGCCTTATTTATCATTATGCCTTTTGTTTCTTCTATCATAAATGTGAACATTGCATAATCTGCATTATTTACAATATTTGCATGACATATTAGGGGATATGTGCTAAGACACAAAATGTTGCTGAGCAACCAAAACTAATCTGCTTTCTATAGTTTTATATTGAAATCATGCATTAGTGTTTTGCTTGGTTATGTTGAGTGTGGTCCTTAGCATTTGATTTTTGTGATATAAGAAACTGGTAAACCATTCAATACGGTGGCTTGGAATTGCAATATTTGCTTCATTGCTGTTCAGAGGGCAGTTTTATGTTTATAAAATCAATAAGGGTTTAAAGAGGGGAAAAGTTATTTTTTCTTTTTCTGAGATATTTGCATCAGGTTTTGGAATGGGGAAGGGGAAGATATGTCAATTTTTTTGCATGGGTTCATATGTGTGATAGACCTAGTGCCATAAAATGAATGTACTACAATGTTTTCTTCTTTTCTATATATCATTCTTTTGAGGTCTCAAGCTGAACCATGAGGTTATAATTTACATCCTTTAACTGTTATTGCAGAAGCCTAAACTCCCAAGTTAGGCAAGATGCCAATCTCATCTAGCAATGAACAAGGTAAAGAAAGCAATGGGATTGTTGGGACGAGCCGGATCCCAGTTGGCTAAAATCTATTTATTCAGAGAAGGCCCCTCAGTTGGACAAGGCACCTGTTGTATTTCCTTGATTCACAAAGTTGCATTTGGCTGAGGCTTAAGAAATGCATAAACAAAAATACGAAGAAGTCCAGGCTCTAGTCAGAGCACATCGAGAGTACTATGATATGAAGATGAGGATGCAAGCAGATATTAAAGATCTGTTATTGAAAATGGAAGCTACAAGACAATCTTGAATTATGATTAGCCGATCAGTAGGTCTTTCTATAGAATTGTCATCTTCTCAGGTAATTGTACCCTTACTGCTGAAGGTTCTATGTTGTATTATAACATCATGTGTCCTATCTGTTATAGTTCATGATCAGTAGGTGAATTTTCTATTCTAGGTTCTGTAAACAAGGCAACTAGATTAGAAAATTTTCTTTTGTTAGGTCTCTTAGTCTTAGGCAATTTGGTGGATAATTTCTGTCAGGCAGCTGCCCCACCTCAAAGAAGCAAAAGAATAAATTATGAAAGTAGTGTGTGAATGTACAAAATTCTATAATAATCTTTATTTTCTGATGTGTTGTAGATGGAAGAAACCACTTTTATTTGGATAAGTTTGTCTTGTCAATGAAATTCTCTTCTGTTGAACTGATGGAACATTAGGAAATGTGTTCTAAAATACTGTTGGGCTTTATAGAATTTCTTAGGCATACTTATCTTGATTTGTGATATACTTGGAAAGATTAGATACCAAGTAGTACTTTGGAATATGTGCTTGTGCTGCACTATAGAAGCCTAAATAGCTAAACATTTATTGGCTGCAATTGTTTCCTTCTAATTTACTTTATGTCATTCAATGGCAAAGGAGATGCTTGAATCAACAAAACCGAGGATGACTAGCAGCTTGGCTACTCTAGCTTCTACGTAATACATTCTTCAATCTCTTTTTCATATGTTGTTGTTTCTTTTTATGTGGCATGGTTTTTAACAGGTCTCTAATTTGGTCTCATTTATCAAGAGCTGAGGAATTGAAAGGTAGCAGTGATGAGAGGCCTACTCTATTTAGTGGCAACCCCTTTGAGTCAACAATGATTGAACTAGCCAGCGGTTCAAAACAGGTCTTCAGAATCAACTAGATGCAGAGCTAACAGCACCTATTTCCAAGACCAAGGAGTCTCTCCCTTCTTAACCAAAAGAATAAATTATGAAAGTAGTGTGTGAATGTACAAAATTCAATAATAATCTTTATTTTCTGATGTGCTGTAGATGGAAGAAACCACTTTTATTTGGATAAGTTTGTGATATACTGTTGGGCTTTATAGTAAAATCTCTAGATCTTATACTTACAGTTGCCCCATCTGTCTCTCTCATTTGCCAATGATGAGGTTAATTGAAATTCAGAGTTTATAGTTTACTTAAGTACTCCATCATACATTTGGTAGATAAGTCAATTTCATTTTAGCATATATCTTTGGCTTCTCATTTTCCAAGTGCCACTACATTTTAATCTCCTATGATGAGAGATCCACAATAAAATAAAATACATATAATAATCCTCAACCCAAAATAGTTTGCATGACCAAATACATCCAATTTATGACTTTTACTCTGTCCAAGTGCCACTACATGTGGTTGACTACAAATGGCGGAGCATAAAATAGAACATAGTAAGAGTAAGACAGAGGACTTTTACTCTGTCCATTTCACCTTGCATTACAAGCTGTGGTTCTAAAGCTCATTGTCATTTAATTATTAACATTTAAAAAAAAATTAAAAGGAATTTACATTGTGGCACTGAGTATGCACTTGGGGTTGTAAGGTTATCTCTAAATCACTCTATTTGTAATTGTGTTGCCTGAATGTTTTTAGGGATGTTTGGCAAATTACAAAGCTTGTTTAGTTTGATACAAGTTGAACTAAAAATGAGACTATTAATCCAGTTTGTCTAGAATCAAAACCAGTTTTAGTTAACAGGTAGCTTGTGAAAATGTCAAATTTGTACGCATGTGAAAACACCAAAATTTAAAATTTTAATTTGGAGGGCATGATTTTTAAAGAACCACTTTGAAGATATGGGAATGCATTTAGTTCCCACTTTGAATAAGTTTTTTGAACAAAAGACTTGCCAAACTAAAAACAATTAAAACTAATTATGTTGATCTTGGCTGCCCAACCTGGTTTTGTGATTTGCTACATTCCTTTACTTATTGGTAATTGCTGCTGCCAGGGAGGCATACTTGAAAAAAGAAAATAGTGTAGGCTCTCTCAGACTTAGCTAGTGGAGGTTTTGTTGACTCAAATGAGGCTCACACTTATCATTATGGCCGAAATGCTAAACTCTCAATGACAAAATTATTTTTGATAATTTTTTTAAAATAACTGGGTTGTTCGTTTTTGGTAAAATTGGTCAATTGTGCTTAATTGTTTTTAGCTTTTTTATTGGTAATTTTTGTTATTGTGGAAATTTTTTGGGATGCTTATTTTGTTTTAGATGGGTTCAAATGTTATAGTAATTTTATGAAACAAAATTGCATAGACACTTTAGTTGGGGTGGTTATACTGGTGTCGGACATAGACATTTGGGACACCTCCACACACGTGGATCTAATGAAAATGCCTAAAAAATATAAGATCTAGTGTATTAGCCTTGATTGATGACCTTTTCATACTGGATCTGTAATTTCAATTTAGGTGTTTACTGAAAATTTTAAAATTGTCAACAATCTTTGGATTGGATTTTTTGCATAACTTGCTAATTGTATGGTCACCCTACTTCCAACCTTAGACACCACAATAAACACACAACTATGATTAAGTTGCAGATGTTGCATAAGAAAAATTAGAGAGCACATAAGGTTATACATCTTCGGTTTTATAGTATATATAAATAATAAAAATAAAAACATCAAGAAAGTGACCAAACACAAATGTGAGACAAAAGTAAGGGAACCACCAAATGTGAGAAAAGAACTGTCACATGTGGTGTTGGAATAGCATAATGTGAGGATGAAATTGTTAAATGTGAGAAAAAAGTAAGGGAACCATCAAATGTGAGAAAAAACTGTCACATATAGTATTAAAATTGCACAATGTAAGGATGAAACCGTCAAATGTAAGAAAAAAGTAAGGGAACCACCAAATGTGAGAAAAGAATTGTCACACGTGGTGTTGAAACTGTACAATGTGAGGATGGAACCGTCAACCACCAAATGTGAGAAAAGAACTGTCACATGTGATGTTGGAACTACACAATGTGAGGATGGAATTGTTAAATATGAGAAAAAAAAGTAAGGGAACCACCAAATGTGAGAAAAGAATTGTCACATGTGATGTTGGAACTGCATAATGTGAGGATGAAACTATCAAATGTGAGAAAAAAGAATGGGAACCACAAAATGTGTGAAAAGAACTGTCCCATGTGGTGTTGAAATTGTACAATGTGTGGATGAAACCGTCAAATGTGAGAAAAAAGTAAGGAAACCACCAAATGTGAGAAAAGAACTGTCACATGTGATGTTGGAACTACAAAATATGAGGATAGAACCGTCAAATGTAAGAAAAAAGTAAGAGAACAACCAAATGTGAGAAAAGAACTGTCACATGTAATGGTGGAATTGTACAATGTGAGGATGAAACCGTCAAATGTGAGAAAAAAGTAAGGGAACCACCAAATGTGAGAAAAGAACTGTCACATATGGTGTTGGAACTGCACAATGTGAGGATGGAACCATCAAATGTGAGAGAAAAGTAAGGGAATCACCAAATGTGAGAAAAGAACTGTCACATATGGTGTTGGAACTGCACAATGTGAGGATGGAATCGTCAAATGTGAGAAAAAAGTAAGGAAACCACCAAATGTGAGAAAAGAACTGTCACATATGGTGTTGGAACTGTACAATGTGAGGATGGAACCGTCAAATGTGAGAAAAAAGTAAGGGAACCACCAAATGTGAGAAAAAAATTGTCACATGTGATATTGGAACTGTACAATGTGAGAATGGAACCGTCAAATGTGAGAAAAAAGTAAGGGAACCACCAAATGTGAGAAAAGAACTGTCACATATGGTGTTAGAACTGCATAATGTGAGGATGAAACCGTCAAATGTGAGAAAAAAAAGTAAGGGAACAGCCAAATGTGAGAAAAGAACTGTCACATGTGGTGTTGGAACTGCACAATATGAGGATGAAACCGTCAAATGTGAGAAAAAAGTAAGAGAACCACCAAATGTGAGAAAAGAACTGTCACATGTGGTGTTGGAATTGCACAATGTGAGGATGGAACCGTCAAATGTGAGAAAAAAATAAGGGAACCACCAAATGTGAGAAAAGATCCGTCACATGTGGTGTTGAAACTGCACAATGTGAGGATGGAACCATTAAATGTGAGAAAAAAATTAAAGGAACCACCAAATGTAAGAAAAAAACTGTCACATGTGTTGTGGGAACTGCACAATGTGACGATAGAACCGTCAAATGTGAGAAAAAAGTAACTTGTTATAGCAAGTTACTTACTAGTGGGTACTGTACCCCCCCCCCCCTCTTTTTTTGGGGGGTACCGTAGAATTACCCATTGAGGATGAAAAGTAAAATAATATAAGCTAGAAAATCAGAAGTTAGCTAACCATTTAGTATAACCAGGATCAACTGTGAAACCATATATGTCAACAATGTCACACATGGAGAGTGCTAGTTCTATAGATTTCATTCCAGTTCCTTTGGCACCTCGACACAGCACAATTCCTTGGAAAAGATAAACCGGATTTGGAATACTCTGCGACAAAAACAATCCAAAATGTCAAAATGTTCACCATGTCTTTTAAGGAGGCCTCAATTAGTGGTTCAGCATGTAACACCTATCCAACCACACCACAACAAGAATATTTTACTAAAACACTAACTGATAGCGGAAGTTTACGGAAACAACTAATATTTATCATCACAGAAGTAAGGTATGTGGCAAACTGAAAGAATGATCTAGCACACGGATACAGGGACGGACCCAGGTACAAGGCTAAGGGGGCCCGAGCCCCACCTGGGCCCAAAAAAAAAAATTTTTAGCAAGTAAAATTTTTCCAAAAAAAAAAAAAAAAAGGGGCTTGGGCCCCCCTGAAATTTTTGCTCCGGCCCCCCTTCCCCTAGCCCATCATCCGGCCAGCTCAGAGCAGAGCCCATAAGGCCATAACCCATGTCAATACACAAAAAAAAAAAAAAAAAAAAAAAAAAAACTCAGCCCTCAGCAGTCCAAAACCAAACGAAGAAAGCAAAAACCAAAGGAAAAAAAAAAAAGAAAAAAAAAAGAAAAGAAAGGAAAGTGAGAGACCGAGAGGCGAGAGCTACGAGTGAGAGTGCGAGACGGAGAGAGACAGAGAGGCAGCGGTGTCGCCGTGACGGAGAGATTAGAGAGACAGAGAGTGAGACGAGAGCGAGAGAGTCCCTAAGTGCGAACCCAGCTTCGAGCGAGACCCACGCCGGCGAGAGCGAGACCCATGCCGCCACGCGAGACGAGATCCACTTGCCGCTGCTGCCGCCGGTTGCCGTTTCCCGATCTGCCCAACCCAGCTTCGAGCCTTCACAGAATCACAGGTATTTACTCTTTAACTCTTATCTTTTCCTTCAAATTTCAAAACCTTGTGAATCTGTGATCTGAGATTCTGAGAATTAAAGAAACTGTGCTTGTGGTGTTTGAGTGTTTCTTGTTTGTGTTTTTACTGATGAACTGAAGTTACTGAACTGATTTGGTGATTTGGTGGCTGGTGCTTGTGCTGCGGCTGAACTGAATTGCTTGTGTTTTTTTTTTGTTTTTTTTTTGTTTTGGGTTTTTGGCTTTGTGACTGTGTTTGTGGCTCTTGCTGCCTTGCATTATATAGATAAAAGAAATAGAATGATAGATAGAGAGAGTAGAGATTGTATTGAGTAGTGACAGTCAGATGCTTTGTTGACCGGTAGTTGGACATTAGTTGTACATAATAATAGGGAATAGGGAAAAGTGGTGTGGAGTTGCTGTTGGGCAAAGACAAGTGACAGGGGAGAAAACAAAAAAAAAAAAAAAAAAAAGGTAAAGTTAAGAAAAGTTTTTGTTAGTAGTGCTTGACTGTCTGTAGTGGGATTCATTGGATATTTGGGTTAGTGGGTCAGAATTAGGAAGATGAAGACAAGAGACAATACAAAGATACAAAAAACATAAAAGATATAAATAAAGGAAGAGACAACACAGAGACATAAATAAAGGCAGTTTAAAGGCAGACAAAAGACAAAAAGAAAAAAAATAAATCATATAATATAAGAAATTATCACACAAATTTAAAAAAATAACGGTAATTCTTATATAATTTTTATTTTATTTGTAGATCATGAAAAAATCAACTACAATGCTTGATTTTTTCAAAAGAAAAGGTTCAACTTCAAATTCTTCTGAAGTCAACGTGGAATTGCCAACAATTAATGTTGCTATTCCAATTCCGGAAAATGCGGATGTTCCAATTCCGGAAAATGCAGATGTTCCAATCTCTCAAATACAATTTCAAAGAATTGACCTTGATTCTTTGGATTATGATCCCGAAACACGCAAACAAATATGGGAATATCATGTTAATCAACGTGATGAAATTCGACGGGCTTACATTAAAAAAGGTCCGCACCAACCTCCTCTAGAGACATTCAAAAAAAGTGGAAAGCAGAATCGTAGTTTTCAAGTTTCTTGGTATAGAAATAATTCAAAATGGCTTGAATATTCTCCTACAACAGATGCAGCTTATTGTCTACCCTACTTTGTCTTTCATAATCAAATGTGGTTGTGGGACAAAATACATTTATTGTTGGTGGATTTAGAAATTGGAAAAAGGTTGGGGACAAAGATTGTTCTTTTCAAGTTCATATAGGAAAAGATCCTAACTCAGCTCATAGAGTTGCTGAGCAAATGTGTAAGGATTTGATGAACCAATCGCAGCATTTGCAAAGGGTAGTTGATCATTTCACTATTGAACAAATTGCAAATAATCGGTTGCAATTGAAGGCCACAATTTTTATTGTGCGATATCTTGCCTTTCAAGCTATAGCTTTTAGAGGTCAAGATGAAAGTTTTAGTTCATTAAATCGTGGGAACTTTCATGAATCATTGGGTATTGTGACTTTTTGGAATGAGAAGGTTGCTGAAATAATAGAAAAAGCTCCAAAAAATGCAACCTACACATCACCTAGGATTCAAAAGGAAATTCAACATGTTTTCTCAGCCAAAGTGAAGAAGGCCATTCGGGAAGAAATTGGTGATGCAAAGTTTTGCATAATGGTTGATGAAGCTCGTGATGAGTCCATGAAAGAGCAAATGGTTGTGGTGTTTAGATATGTTGATGCAGAAGACTTTGTGAAAGAACGCTTTTTTGGGCTTATTTATGTTGTTGACACTGCAGCTTTGACTCTAAAGAAGGGGATATATTCTTTGTTATCTCAATATTGCTTAGATATACAAAATATTCGAGGGCAAGGATATGATGGAGCAAGCAACATGCGAGGTATGTGGAATGGATTACAAGCTTTGATTTTGAATGATTGCTCATATGCTTACTATATCCATTGTTTTGCACATCGCTTACAATTGGCATTAGTAAAAGCATCAAAACAAGTTGTTCCCATTAGTCATTTTTTCCTTACATTGCTTTTTCTGATCAAAATTGTTAGTGCTTCATGCAAGCGCAATGAGCAATTGAAAGTTGTCAATGCTAATGAAATAGCACGTTTGATTGATCTTGAAGAGCTTGAGACTGGAAGTGGACTTAATCAAATTGGCACTTTACAACGACCTGGAGAAACACGTTGGAGTTCACATTTTAGATCAATTTCTAGCTTATTAAGGATGTTTAGTTCAACTGTTGAAGTTTTACAAAATATAATTGATGGTGCAATTGATGGAGAAAATCGGGCAGAAGGAGAGTCAGCTTATGAAGGTTTAACTTCATTTGAATTTGTTTTCATCTTGCATCTTGAGAAGGAAACTATGGAGATCACTGATAAACTTTGTTAAGCTTTGCAAAGCCAATATCAAGACATTTTAAATGCCATGCATTTAGTTTCATCTACTAAAGCACTTATCCAAAAATTTAGAGATGATTGATGGGATGGCTTACTCACTACTGTGATATCATTTTGTGAGAAGCATCGCATTGATGTCCTGGATATGAATGCTCGTTATGTTGCGAGGCGAGGTCGAGCTCGTAATCAACCAGATAACGTTACAAATGAGCATCATTATCGAGTAAATATTTTTTATGCTACAATAGATTCTCAACTACAGGAACTAAATTATCGGTTTAATGAAGATGCAATGGAGTTGCTTAGGCTTAGCTCAGCTTTAGAACCTCGAGAGGCATTAAAATCTTTCAGAATTAGTGATCTTTGTTTGTTGGTAAAGAATTTCTATCCATAAGATTTTACAGATTATGACAAACAAGTGTTGGAGAATGAGCTTTATCATTTTGAGCATAATGTAGTCCAAGATCCAGAGTTCAAAAAATTGAAAAGTTTATCTGAGTTGTCTCAATGGTTAGTGAGAACTGGAAATTCAGAACACTACAAACTTGTTTATAGAATGGTGATACTTGTGCTTACTCTTCCAGTTTCTACTGCTACTACAGAGCGAGCATTTTCAGCTATGAAACTTGTCAAAACTGAACTTCGAAACAAAATGGAAGATGACTTTTTGAATGACTCTTTGATGTTATACATTGAAAAGGATATAGCTTCGACATTTAGTTTGGATTCAATAGTAGATGATTTTGAAGATTTGAAAGAGCGTCGAGTTCCCTTTTCATAGATGATTGTATAAAGAAACAATAGTGTTTCGCATCTTTTGTTTTTGTTAGTAGATTGTATCTTAATATATTAAGAAACAATGATTTTTGGGTATTTGTCTTGGTTGATAATTTATTAATACTATATGGATGCGTATTTGAAAAAAAAAAAAATTGCTTATCTCTGGCCCCCCCGGCTTAAAATCCTGCGTTCGTCCCTGCACGAATAGAAGCATGAGTTACACAAATTACATAACTCAGAAAAGCATCTCAATCATGCACTCATTTGATCATGATGCATGTCCTCTTTCTTCAGGTATGTGACCTTTAAGGCCAACATTAGATCTTATTAGCTTATTCCTAAAATATGATAAGATGAGAAAGAAGAGAAATGTCATGATAGGATGAGGGGCGCATTATGAACAAAAATAAAAACTTGTGTTGATTTGTTTAATAAATCTCAGTACTTGCCAATTTAACTTAGATTACCATGTTCTTTCACATGCGTGCCATCATATATTCATGATTTCTTATATAAGGATGCAATTATTGAGGGGACCATGTTGACTCCAAATCCCCAAGTCTCCACGGGCCAAACAACTTACCCAGATAGATGGCCAAAGAATATCTTTGTCGATATGTTTCCCCTACAGATTGCAGGTTCCAAAATGTTTCTTTAATTCTATATAGATTTTAGATTTTTTGATGATTTTTTTTAATATTCCCTTTCTTGAAACTTCTGAGACTGTAAAAATTTATGTGGTTTAAGTTTTTAATAGCTTCATTTTCTTGCCTTATAATTTAGAAAGAATTGAGAGAGGATGCGAGTTCAGTTCGAGGCATTGGCGCGAATTGGATATCCAAATATATGGAATTTTGGTGAATTGGTTTATCCCTGTGGTGATTTAAACCAGGAAATGATCGTGTGAATAAGCCAAAGAAAAATGTGCCATATGATGAGAGAGGAGTACGGTGTTTTGTTTTTGAACACAATGAAATGACTGGTTCTAGATGGCAATTGGCAACTCAGTGACATTCGGAAGGAAATCTGATCGATTGATGAAAGAACTGGTTCTATTGAGAAGCTTTGGTCCAGAAAAATCGTTTCTTTTTAAACAAAAATTCCACCTTTTTCTATTGCTAAGTGCTAACCAAATATTCCACCTTTTATTTGGCCAATGGAATATTTTCCAAAAGATCTGCATTATAATTTATAAGGGAAATGATATGTCTACAATATTTTTACAACATTTTTACAACAAATCCTAAGTGGCAAGTTGTTACTAGTTGTTATTGTTGGGGCAAAAAAGTAATTTTAGCATTAGTTTGAAATTTGAACCAATAACAATTAACCACCTGTGATTTGTTGTAAAAATGTTTTAGACGTAACATCTCTCAATTTATAAACATATATGTTCGTACGTGCCAATTTAATTTAAATAAATTACCATGTTCTTCACATGCCATTATGACAGAAGGAAACCAAACTCTTTAACAACGTAGTAAAACAAATATGAGGATGCAATTAATAGCGTAATAATAAGCTAAAAGGCCCACATAATTGAGGGATCATTTGGTCCAAATAGGTTCCGAAGTTCCAAACAAGAATATCTTTTATTGATACGTTTCCCTAGCTGAATACTAATTACATTCCTCTTCCCATTCTGAGCAGCATTCTTGCTCTATATAGCTTCCCCCCTAGTCATTGACCCCAACTCACCCTTACACACACATACACATTAGATATTACACAGAACACAAGCACACCTTTAAGATCTAACAATGTCTGGCAGAAGATTAGATTCTACGAGTGCAACAGAAGATGAGGTTAAAGATCTTATTCTAGAACTTCAAGCACTGTTATCCAATGAGGTGGACGATAGCGGGACAACAAGGGTAGGAAAACTCACACTTTGTTTATAATCACACATAATAACATGTGTTATATTGCTCAGTCAAACCCCTTTTTTCTTTTTGGGTAAGTTGTTATTGCTTAACTTGGCTTTGTCTTGCAAACTTTGTTATCATTGTCCAGGTTCTGGAAGAGATTTGCAATCATATAAAGAGGCTGTAGAAAGAGTTTGACAACCTGTGCAAGAAAATATGTGGACTGCTTGGGCCTCAAGATACTAATAGTAATGTTGATTTTGCAGAAGTCCTCAATCTAGTAATGGAATTGTAGGGACATATTTCTGCTATTGTACCTAACTGTTTTATCAGTTATCACCAAGTATATTTTCTCTATGCTTTAATGTGTTTTCCAATATGCGTAGATGGCTAGATCTACCGAAGCTGGCTGACATATACCCCGAATATAAACAGAAAATAGATTAAATTCAATAATGATTTGATGTGAATACCCATATTACACCCTCCAATAGTGATGTTCCACTTCGTATGGATTTACAATTATTGAAACTGCATTTTTTAGCGCCACGCCAAACCCCTGATTTCTTCAAAGACAAAGTAAATTGTAGTGCCACTTAAGATTACACCTAGAAAAATTGGATTTGGACCGATAACACGTCCAAACTAAGAGTAAATATATGGGTATGGGTCAAGAGTTTTTGGACCCATGAAAAAGGGTTGACCTGAACTGACTCGTTAAAATGGTGAGTTAGGTTGACGAGCTTTTTTTAAAGGGATTTTTCTTTTTCATTTTTTGCTTGTTTTGGCTTTATTATTTTGTGTAAACATGTTTTACACTTTCAAAACTTGCATTTTTCTTTCCCAATTTTTTTTTTTTCCCGTTCTCACACACGCTCATAGATTCTTTCTTAATTAGGTCGAGGCTTAAATGCTTCAATTTAATAGTTTTGTACGGTGTAAACTTAAGAATTTTTATGTTATTTAACTATTATTTTATATGTTTTATTATTTATTATTTATTTTTATCGAAAAGTAGGGAAATATTATATTATTATTTTTTGCATTTGAAAAAAAAATATGGATTGTATTGGGATGACCTAACCCTTAAAATACCATATTAAGGTCATAAGTTTTACAACTCATTGAGGACAATCCATTTCTAACTTGAACCTGATCTAGCCCAAATTTGACCAATTCAAACCCTAACTTGAACGACACAACTAGTGCTAAGTGTCCATTTGAGAATTGCTTATTTCTGGTGATTTATCTCTATAATATGATATAAAAAATTAAAAGCTAACTTATTTTCAAAAGGCTAGAAATTAGATTATTTAAATTAAAATTGATACAAAAAGTAGTGTGGAATTGGCAAACAATACATAAAATAAGCGAAAAGCTACCTTATAGTCATTCCCCTAACACACGCTAGGAATGAGTTAAAGTCATTCTATGTGGGTGTCGTAGAAGTAGGGGTTGAGAGAGAGAGAGAGAGAGTTCTCAATAAATTTTGAATTTCTCAATCAACAATGACGTCTCTAGTGGTGTCTTAAACAACACCAAGAACTCCACTTGTAGTGAATGGGATTTATAATTTTCTAATCAAATGGGTTTAATTTTTCAATTATACTGGTTGAATATGATATCAATGAGGGCGTGGTTGGTGTGCAGTATCTCCTATTTTTCTATTCATAAAAAACTGATATGTCACATTGGTATTGAATGGCTTAAATAGGGGTATTTATATCAAATCATTATTAAATTTAAACTCTTTTTTTTTTTTTTTTTAGAAAGAAATGTAGACAATCAATTAAACATAAATTCACTACTTTTTCTCCATTACTCACAATCAACCATATCAAATTTATGGTAAAAGTAATGCAGCAAAAGTTGTCCCTAAATTTTCTCATATTTTATATAAGATATATTTTTATTTATTCCATTTCTATTAATCTAAGGATATCATATGAAACTCTAAGAGGCTTGTAGCTCAATTAGCACATCTAGTGTATACATATAGGGTTTAAATCCTCCATCTCTCATTATAGGCTATTGAATTTATAAAAGAAAAAGAAAAAAAAAAGTATGAATCCTTTAATAAAAGTGTTAGAAATGACTCATAGTAACTCACTACACCATTTTTTTTTTGGCTAATATCATTACACCATTTACATTTTCCACTAAATATAAGCACCTCATATGAAACCTTTAATAAAATGTAAGAAATAAATCGTGGCCATAAAATGTAAGACAAAAATTGCACTAGGAAAGATTCTTCGCAACGCGTCCTAACTTAAATTGCAAGCTACGCAACAAGTCCGCTATATAGAGCTGGACTTAAAGTCGTCCGACCTTAATGGAATTTGAAAGATATTTACTTCAATTGAATTATGAGGAGGATTTTTAGAGATATGTCCAAGATGTTCACTTCAATTGAATTATGGGGAAGACTCATAGTGAAATGTCCGTTAACTTCAAGTTTAATTTCTGCACTTCAATAGGATTCAAAAGGATAATATTTTGAGAGAAACATGATATTGTTAATTCAAAATTTGAAAAAAAAAAAAAAATGCTAGTACCATGGGGGCACAACTTGCCCACACCAAGTGACAAATTATGAGTTGTAAAGAAAAAGTAGTGGGTTCACAACTTCACTACTCATAATTTGCCACGTGAACGGGTTGTGGCAAAAGTTGTATAATTTGTTATGATTCTAGCATTTTTCAAAAAAGTTACCCTTCTTATTTGACACCATTTGTTCGAGTTGATATCTCAGGAAAGGGCATAGGTTCAAGCTATGAGGGTAATAGGCTAACAAGATATGTATTAATGAGTATTTCTAACTATCTCAAAAAGAAAAAAATTAGTACATTTTTAAAATGTGGTCAACATCAATTGTGAATATGTGTCTGAAATAGTAAAGGTAAATTAAATATTTTATTCAAAAATAAATATCGGATCTTTTAATAATGAGTCAATTCTGTATGTTTTTTTTTTTTTTTTTTTTTCAAAGAATATGGCCAATTTTTATCACTTTTGGGAGAAAGTGTACAATTATTTTTCTTACAATTATTATTACTACACTTTGCATGGTAATAATAATATTAATGTAAACTAATAATTTTCCTTTTAATTATTATTAGGCTGTCTTTCTTGAGTCTTGGGTAATTATTATTTGGCCTTGCATTGCACATATCAATCAATCTAAGAAATTACACCATTTACTGATTTCACTTATCTAGTGAGCTCATACCGAACAAGAAAGTGCAAGAAATAAATCGTGGGCCAGGATTAAAAAGGGAACTTGTAAGAAATTTTCGAGGAAAGATCATGTGGGTAGATTTCAAGTAAACTTCTGCGTTAGATCTATAGGATTTAAAGCGATTATAATTTCGTGAAAACCACGTTGGTATTTATTCAAAGTCAAGAAGAGTAGCGACTTTCAGTCTTCGCAAAAGTTTGCATTTCAATTACTGAAGTGTATCAGAGTGACGCATATATATAAGAAAAAACTATTTCAAAAGACTAGCTTATTACTATTTAACTTATTTTTGTAACTATTTATGAGCCTCATTGTATTTTTTGGTACTATTTATGGGTCTCATTGTACTATTTCAACTAATTTTTACATTTATTTGCAGAATTTTCCGCAAAAAAAAAAATTTCAATTTCAGCAAAATAAGCAAATGAAGGTTGTTAAAATCGGGATCCTATGTAGAATCGTTGAAGATAGGTGGGATCGTAGATCATAGGATTGGATCGTGAATCGTAAGATCCTACATATTTTTAGATTTAAAGTAAAAAACAGATTAATAATGACTTTATATGTTGAATAATCACGTAAATTATAAATTCATCCATATGATATAATTTGCATGTCATACATCACTAAGTCTATACTAACGAAACAAATATATTTAAGTTTTGACCCAATGTATTTAAAAAGTTCAATAAATATTTAATTAGCAACCAAATACCAAAATATTTATCAAAACATATGGAAAATATTTTCCAAGTTCTAAGTTCCAAATTTGAAATCCAAAATAAGTTAGCAAATGGAAACTAGCTAACTACAATATGAAATCCAAAAGTAAGATGAATATTAAGGTGAAGTGAACATTTAATTATTCTCATTCTAAGGTTCTTATAACCACTATCCTAAATTCCTAATCATATCAATTTCATCATCTATGTAAACATTATATATTTGTATACTAGAGCTTCAAAAGACATCAAGATACAATTTCATACTCAACTATTTAAGTTATACCGCTTAGCAACAATTAAAGAGCATGTTCAAAAAAATCAATCAATCAATATACAAATACAAGCATAACTTATAAAATTATATATAAAAAAATATTTTAATAATATTAGAATACAAATTAATATGTTGATCATACGAATTTAACAACATTATAGCCTAAAAGGCAGCAAAGCCAACATCAAATTTTTCATTTAGAAATGATGAAATATTCCTTCATTTTGATTACAAGTGAACTAGAAACTAAAAAAAATTTACTTAGGTTAACATGATTTTATATAAAAAAAAAAAAAAAAAGTCATACCATCATAACATTAAAAAATGAAAACCCTTAAAGCTTCATCAAAACAAAAAAAAATTCTCATAAAAAAAAAAAAGACAAAAAATTTATGTTTTTGGTAGGATCGGTAGGATCCCATACGATCCTACGATCCTATACGATCCTACATACGATCCTACCATTTTTACAATTCTAATGCGATCCTAAACGTTTTGGTGAGGTGAAATCGTAAAATCGTGCGATCCTAATGGTTCGTTTAGATTGAAGGGGAGGGAGGGGGAGTAGATTAGAATTGTTTTGAAATTAACATATTTTCAGCCAACTCTATTATACTCTCCTCTACTCTCCCTCAATTTCCCCTCAATCCAAATGGGCCCTAAAGAATTTATATATTACTTAACTATTATTTTAGATTGTTTTTTGTTTTGTTTTTTTTTTTTTTTTTTTAATTTAGAAGACAAAGACAATATTATCAAGTTTTATTTTCATTTATTATTAATATTGTTATTTTTTAGCATTTGAAAAAAAATAATGGTCATATTGGGTTGAACTACTCCATAAAATAGTTTAATAGGGTCATAAGTTTTACAATTCATTTTTAGGACACTCTGTTTTTTGATTCAAAGTTCATTTGTCCCAAACTTTTACCTTTATTTATAGTACTTTCAGCAAAAATTTTCAGTTTCAGTAAAATAAACAAATCCCAAATAGACCCTTTAATCTTGGATTGTGTAAACTAATGGTTCGTTTAGATTGAGAGGGAGGGAGGGAGGAGGAGTAGATTAGAATTGTTCTAAAATTAGTATATTTTCAGCTAATTCTACTATACTCTCCCCCACTCTCCCTCCATTCCCCCTCAATCCAAACGGGTCCTAAAGAATTTATATATTACTTAACTATTATTTTAGATTTTTTTTTTTTTTTATTGAGAAAAAGATAAAGACAATATTACCAAGTTTTATTTTCATTTATTATTAATATTGTTATTTTTTAGCATTTGAAAAAATAATAATGGTCATATTAGGTTGAACTACTCCATAAAATAGTTTAATAGGGTCATAAGTTTTACAATTCATTTTTAGGACTCTGTTTTTTGATTCGAAGTTGATTTGGCCCAAACTTGTCGGATTCAAAGTCTAACTTGATCAATCCAACTTGTGTTAAGAATGAGTTGTGCTTGTTATTTGTGAGTTTTACAAAAGTTGGGATTGGGAGATGGACAGATTATGTGTGTGTGTTTTTTGATTCGAAGTTGATTTGGCCCAAACTTGTCGGATTCAAAGTCTAACTTGATCAATCCAACTTGTGTTAAGAATGAGTTGTGCTTGTTATTTGTGAGTTTTACAAAAGTTGGGATTGGGAGATGGACAGATTATGTGTGTGTGTGTGTGTGTGTGTGTGTGTGTGTGAGAGAAATTTCTCAATTGACTTTGAATTTCTCAATCAATAATGGTGTCTTCAGTAACACCAACGACTCAGATCTAGTGGTGTCTACTATGACATCTCACATTAGTGGGGAATAGGATTTTTAATTTTCAAATTTTTTTTTGAGAATTTTAATTTTCAAATTAAATGGGTTTGATTTTTTGATTTTATTAGTTGAATATGATATTAACGAGGGTGTGATTGTGTGTAGCAACTCTTATTTTTCTATTTATAAAAGATGATGTGTCCCAATGGTATTGGATGGTGTAAATAGGGGTATTTGCATAAAATCTTTATTAAATTAAAATTCTTCTCCAATCGTGTTAGGTAGAAGAGTTAAGGAGAGTGATTTTTTATATATTGTATATCTTTCTTCTTCTTGGCCAAAATTCTAAAATGGTTGGTTGTTAAGTACTTAAGTGTATACAATCACTTATACATGGAGATGGAGTTATGAATCCACCATTCTTTTGGATCAAAAAAAAAAAAAAAAAAAAAAAAAAAAAAAAAAAAAAAAAAAAAAAAAAAAGAAATCCACCATTCTTTCTCGGTCACTCACAATTAACCACATCAAAGTTGTGGTAAAAGTAATACAATAAAATTTGTATCCCTAAATTTTCTCATTTTCTATATAGGAAAGATAGATTTATTTATTCCATTTACATTAATTTCAGGGCATCATATGAAACTTCAAAAGCATTGTAACTCAATTAGCACCTCTAGTTTATCCTACGGAAACATATAGCAGCCATAAAGTTCAAATCCCTCTCCCCATTATAACAATTGAATTTATGAAAGGAAAAAAAGGACATCATATTATATGAAGCCTTTAAATATTTAATAAAGGGTAAGAAATGATTAGACCATTTTTTTTTTTTAATTTGCTAATATCATTACACCATTTACTTTTTTTTATTAATAGAAGTATCTTATATGAAATGTGAGTTTCAATTAACTTAATTGATCAGACATCATAGGTTCAAATTATATCTTAAAAAAAAAAAAACCTTTAATAAAATGTAAGAAATAAACCGTGGCCATTAAACCATTAGTAATGATTGCACTAGTTGCTGACCAAAAAAAAAAAAAAATGATTGCACTAGTCAGATTATTCGCAACGCGTCCTAAGTCCTAAGTCCTAACTCAAACTGCAAGCTTCGCAGCAATTCCACTGAAGGGCAGGACTAACGCGCATTGGCCCAATTTCTGCAGTTCAATGACATTTAATGAAGGGCAGGACTAACATTCATTCAAACTTCAAAGTCAAAAAAGAAAAGAAAAGAATAAGTAGCGCACTATTTAAGTGACTTTCGGTGGTATTTTTAATTATGAACGTGTCTTCTTGGTCATCTACAGTTAGTAAAATATAGTACGGACGGGAATATATCCACATTAAAATAAAAAAATTGTTTAAAAAATTCAGCATAAAAACATGGAACAGAGAGAGGGAGAGTAGTAGTAAGAACACGGGAAGGAGAGAAAGTGAAGGGAAGAGGGTAAAATTTGTTAAAAATAAACTAATTTTGAACTAAATCTATTCTACTTTATTATATTCCTCTCATTTCTTCTTCAATTCAAACGGACTATAAAGCCGTTTAGAAACAATTTATTTTGTTTACTAAAAACTTTTTATTGAAAATTTGGAAAGAAAAAGCTAAAAATTGACTTTTGAAACAATAAAACTCACTTTTAAAACAAAAGTAAGCTAAAAAGTAAAACAAACTAACTTTTTTTTAAATCCCAAAGACATTTAGGAATAAAAATAAGTTAAAAAGTAAAATAAACTAACTTTTTCTTAAATTCCAATTGCAACTTATGTGTATCAGTGATACATTTATTTTTGAAAATTTTGCGATTAAAAATACAGATCTATTTGCAAATAATATAATTAGTAAAAATTTTATTCTGTTTCCATTAAACACATTCATATTATAATTAAATCATGAACAATTAAAAATATATTTATTAAATAATATAATATAATAAACTTTGCTACTTTTTTTTTTTTACATCTTTTTGCCTTTTTCATCCGTCTTTTTTTTTTTTTTTTTTTTATAAAACGGTTTGAAATTTTTGCAAGCATATTTGATATTTCTAAAGCATATACATTTTATCTTAAATAAAATATTTAATAGAGAAAATAAAATGCATTAACTTTTTTTTTTATGCCTAGTGTAGGTTGTGAAGACGTCCTGAAGTGTGTGAGGCACAAATGTGATATTTCCCTAATTTAAAGGAATAAAAAAGTATGAGTACAGCTGTAGCCTGTTGGTTCACTTTTGAGTGTTTGTGATTATTGCCTTTTTAAATTTTTTTTTTTTTAAATTTTTATGGGAAGTGATTATTGCCTTATTGAGACTATTTCTTAGCATTTATCTATCTCACCATCAAAAAGGAAAAATAAAAGAATTATCTATCTCGTTTTTTTAGTAAATAAAATTTTAGCATTATCAATATAACGCAAATGATACATTTTATTTGAAAATAACATGTGTGTATCCGTACAGTTGTAATAAGTATTTTTACTAATTTAGTATCTATTTTAATAAATCCATTTTAAAAAATTTTAATACCATTTTTATAAAAAATAGAAAAAAATTATTAAAGTGAATTTTTATCCTAATAAAAACTTTTAAAAAATAATTTACTAACAATTAATACTGTTATGATCGTGTTGGGCCACCTCGCCATTGTTCTCATACCAAACAAGAAATTACAACATTTACTGATTTCACTTGGATAAAATATGAGCTCACACAGAACAAAAAAGTGCGAGAAATAAATCGTGGGCCAAGATTAAAAAGGAAACTTGTAAGGAATTTTTGAGGAAAGATCATGCGGGTAGATCTCAGGTAAACTTCTGCGCTAGATCTATAGGATTCAAAGAGAATAATTTCGTGAAAACCACGTTGATATTTACTCAAAGTCAAGAAGAGTAGCGACTTTCAGTCTTCGGAAAAGTCTGCATTTCAATTATTAAAGTGTTAGAGTGAATGAGTGATGCATATATATATAAGAATAAACCATTTACCATGGGCATTGCACTCATCAATCAATCAATCATACACTTTATTTTAACATGGCTCCCTCTGTCTCCATTTCCATTCTGGTATTAGCATTATGGATTCTTTGTATATTCACGCACTCCACAACTATGGTTGTTGCAGCTAAGTCATCAGCGCTAGAACTAGAAGCCAAGGCTCTGCTGGAGAGTGGCTGGTGGAGTAGTAACTACACCACCAACGGTTCCTCCTTAAGTCATTGCGAGTGGCCTGGAATCTATTGCAATGTTGACAGAAGCGTCATAGACATTGACATGGAAGAGGTCTATCTGGGAGATAAGTTTCGAAAATTCAACTTCTCATCCTTCCCAAATTTAGAAGGTCTTTATCTTGATAATACTGGACTCCAAGGAAGCATCCCGCCAGAGATTGGTACTCTTTCTAAACTCACCTTTCTTTTTCTATCCATGAATAATCTCACAGGTAATTTGCCTCTTTCACTTACAAACCTCACTCAATTAGAGAGGTTTTTCATTGTCAATAATCTAATCAGTGGGTCCATCCCCGATCGATTGGGAAATTTAAAAAATCTTCGATATTTAGATCTAAGTGCAAATGCTATATGTCTTTTAACTAATCTCACCTATTGGAGTGCAAGTAATAATCAACTCACTGGTGAGTTACCTCCTTCGCTTGCCAACCTCACTCAGTTAGAGATATTTCACATTTCTTCTAACCTAATTAGTGGGTCCATTCCTAAAGAATTGGGAAATTTAAAGAATCTTTCTACCTTAGATTTGAGTAATAACACACTCACCGGGCCAATCCCTTCGACTCTTAGCCTTCTAACCGGTCTTTCTCATTTGGATCTGTCTTCTAATGAAATCAGCGGTCCACTCCCTTCATTTCTAGGGCATCTAACCAATTTAAACTATTTGTCTCTTAATTTGAACCAAATCAATGGTTCCATTCCCGCAGAAATCGGCAACATGAAGAATTTGAGAGAGTTGTACCTCAATTATAATGACATTGCTGGTCAAATCCCTTTTACAATAGGTAATTTAACTAACTTGAGAACTTTGTCCCTTGCTTGGAACCAAATTAGTGGCTTCATCCCTGCAGAAATAGCTAATTGCATTTCGTTGCAAAACTTAACTCTAAGCCACAACTACTTAACAGGAACCATTTCCTTTGACATGAGTAACCTTTATTTGTTACAATATTTAGATCTTAGCTATAATAACCTTAGTGGTTCCATTCCCCGAACTATTAATCATTTAGCTATTTTGGAAACTCTGTCCCTCAGTCGGAATCAAATCAGTGGCTCCATCCCCGTGGAAATAACAGATTGCAGGAGCTTGAAACACTTGTCATTAAGCCACAACTATTTAACTGGAAACATTACCTCTCTCATTGGTTATCTTCATTTCTTAAATGCTATTGACCTAAGTCATAACAATATCAGCGGAGATATTCCATTTGAACTTGGGGATTCACCATCTTTAGAGCTCTTGGATATTAGCTACAATAATCTTACCGGTAACATTCCCAATATTTCTATTTCAATAAAAGAAATAAACTTTTCATACAATTCACTACATGGTCAGATCCCAAATGGCTACTTAAATTGTACACCTTACACATTTATCGGCAACAAAGATTTATGTGGTGACATCCAAGGTTTCCCTCCTTGCTTTCCAACTTCTTCAAACAGTTTCTCAAAAAAAAACACTTCCCCAAACAATAGCAAATCAATTGTCCATGAAATAAAAATTGTTGTTCCCCTCAGCTTTTTCCTTGTGTTTTTGCTTCTTGGGTGTATTTTCCTCTCTCGACGTGGGGATAAGAAAACTAAATTGGAGTCAAGTGAACCAAAGAATGGAGACTTATTTTCAATATGGAATTATGATGGAAAAATTGCATATGAAGACATCATCGAAGCAACAAAGGACTTTGACATTAGCTACTGCATTGGGACAGGCGGTTATGGTAGTGTTTACAAAGTACAACTACCTAGTGGTAAATTAGTTGCCATAAAGAAACTTCATCGCTTGGAGGCTGAGAACCCAACATTTGACAAGAGTTTCAAAAATGAGGTCAAAATGTTGACAGAAATCCGACATCGAAATATTGTTAAACTTCTTGGCTATTGTTTGCATAATCGATGCATGTTTTTAATATATGAGTATATGGAAAGGGGAAGCTTGTTTTCTGTCCTAAGCAACGATGTTGAGGCTGTGGAATTCGATTGGATGAAGAGGATGAACGTCATCAAAAGTACAGCACATGCCTTATGTTACATGCATCATGAATCTGTTCCGGCAATTGTTCATCGAGATATAACCAGCAACAATATACTATTGAACTCTGAATTGGAGGGTTTTGTCTCTGATTTTGGCATGGCTAAATTTCTTGATCCTGATTCCTCCAATCAAACTTTAGTTGCTGGGACTTATGGTTATCTTGCTCCAGGTAAATTAATATTCTTTTTGTCATACTCCCAACTATTATTTTAAAATGTTTGCCACGTGTGGAGCTTTCTACATTTTATGCTACTTAGCATACTTTATTGTTTGTTATCTGATAGGACCATGCATGCATAATAGAAAATATCACTTTCACAATAGAAATTTTATATGCTAGCAAGTTGTCCGATGTCTTCATAAAATAAGTATATAGAAATAAAAGTAACACATTAAGATTAAAGGTAAATGAAAGACATTACATCTTTTCATACTCTTCATTTTTTTTTTCCTCATGTATGCAGAATTGGCCTATACTATGGTGGTGACTGAAAAATGTGACGTTTATAGCTTTGGAGTGGTGGCATTAGAAATATTAATGGGAAGACATCCAGGCGAGCTCATGACATTGTTATCATAATCTCAAAGTGTGATGTTAAATGAAATATTAGACCAACGTCTCCCACCTCCAAACCGTTTGGTTGCAAAGGATGTTTTTCTTGTTGCTGCAATTTCATTTGCTTGCTTACACACTAAACCAAAGTCTAGGCCGACAATGAAATGGGTGTCCCAAGAATTTCTCTCTCACAAGAAACCAGTAACGAACCCCTTACATTCAGTTTCACTATGGCAGTTGAGGAACCAAGAAAATTATATAATCGGAGAGAGTGAAACTCAATAAGGAATGGAGAGGGTGAAACTCAATAAGGATGTGCTTGTTTTTCGATTGAGAACCATATCGTTTGACGAAATTCTATGGCAAAAAATGTTGTGTTTACAATAACAATTCCTTGAGAATCTTGTGCAAGTTGTATGTGTTGTTCTTTATGATTTGTAACTTGTATTTTGCAACATGAAATTTATGTCTTTTTCGCTTTTCTAATGCCACACATCTAGAATTCCCATTTCCGATTGTAGAAGTTACAAAGGTTGATTTATATGCTTGATGCTCGACACTAGTTCAAGTCATTACATAAGATGAGTCCAAATTTTCTGTTTCACATTTCCTGTTCCACCCTATTCTCCACCAATAAAAACTTTCCACATGTTCACCTAATTAATCAATTACTACCATTAATTAATAAAGGTAGTATTTAATTAGTTAGGTGAACATGTGATAAGTTTTTATTGGTAGAGCATAGAATGGAGTAGGAAAAGTGGAACAGAAGATTTGGACTCCCATAAGATTCAACAATAATAAAGACAAGTTTCAATAAGTAAAAACAAGTAGTAATAAAACCTCCCTTGCTATCTACTCCCAAGACACACAATCCTCTCTCTCATCCCTTTCCTCAATAGATGATTTAAGGGAAAATTCTTACTATCTAATGAAAGAAAGTCTTTCATCAAAGTTTTTGTGTAATTAGGAATGAGATGGACTATAAGATATTTGTTAATAAATCATTTTAAGAAATGACAAAACTTAGGTATAATACCTTAAATACCGTTCTTTAGGTTGCCCAATTAATATTGAATCATGTGACTACTTAATTAAAAAATACACTTCAATTCCATGAGGAAAAATCCACATAGCAAAATCTTAAGATGAGAACCTAAGGAACAACACCTAAATACTATTCCTAAGTTTTGCCCTTTTAAAAAAATTTTAATACCAACTTTTATAGAAAATATAAAAAGTTATATCCAATTAAGACTTCCACTAACTTTTCCCTTGAATTTTTATCTTCTCATGGTGGCGGGCAATAATTCCAAATCTCAAATGCTACCTTCCTGGAACACAAAATTAGACAATAACGCAAATCAAGCCCCACGGCAGAGACATCACTCCACCAAAATAAGCATGTCCTAGAAACTATTAGCTAAAGGAAGAGAGAGAGAGAGAGAGCATGTCCCAAAACCAAGATACAAGGCACTACCAGCTTGGAATAGCTTTTAAAATTAGAAAAGAATACAGACTTCCATTCCTTCTACCAGACAAATTTCTCGTTTTCTATCAACTACAAGAACATACATTTAAGCCCAACCTAGAGCATACCAAAAACCTATGATCACACCTTCACTCCATAAACTCAACTCTTAATATCAACATGAAAGAATCTCCACTAAGCAAGAAGAATCCCATCAGTGAAATCTCACACAACATCCATGTAATTTGTATTAGCAGAACTTGAGATTCCATTTTGCCACTGTTGCCAACAAAATTTGTTGAAAGTGGACGATAGTCATGTTCACTGTAAGACCACAAACAGTCAGTTAAACTAATTTTCGTTTAAGAATATAGGTATACCCAGTCAGGCCTGCTCTCAACCACAATCAGTGTAAGATCACAAAGAATTACCCACATCGCTTATACTTCAGATTTTAAGGAATGCCTAACACATACTAGATCATCCAATTTATTGCCATCCATTTTGTACAAGGAGACAGCTTGCATTTGCATGTAGTGATCTTGTGCTTCCTTCCTAAGATTTTTAAAAGGCATGACTTCCCATTTACTGTAATTTGAGTACTTCCTGACATCGCTCATGTCTGGAGATCCTGAGATGGGTCCATTGCTGTCAGGCTCCACATTGCCCCACACCTTACAACTACCAAACTGGCTCAAATCACCCACCTGACTACCTTGACTCTTCTTTAAGCGCAAAGCTGCAGCGTGAGCTCTGCTAATCATATCTCGACTAGGTACATCTGACCATTCTTGCTTCCTCTTGGATCTCATGGGAGAATGGATCCTAATAACCTGACAGACATGAACCCTGGTCATTCAGAGAGAATAATTGGGGCATATGGGCCTGAGGTAATAAGAGTGTATGATAGCTTCTTAGAGAGAGAGAGGGGGGGGGGGGGGGGGAGAGAGTAAAATGGAGAGAGAGAATATCCTTACCCCAAGGCATTCTAGAAGCTGATAGTATGCTCTCCCTTGAAGTGGATTGTGCCCCTTCCTAGGTGTAGAGAAGTATCGCGTCCTATCATAAAGATCATGACATATATGAGCTAGAATGCAAAGATATCAGCATAGAGTAAAACATGTAAATAAGGAAACCTGATTTTAATGATATCCTGATACAAGTCAAAAATATATATCCAGCCAGCATACAAGGCAATGGCAAATAACAATTAATTGAGATACAGATGCAAATAACAAGGACATCAGCAGGTTATCAATTGATGGAAAGTAAAATAATATAAGCAAGAAAATCAGAGCTAACCATTCAGTATAACCAGGATCAACAGTGAAACCATATATGTCAACAATGTCACACATGGAGAGTGCTAGTTCTATAGATTTCATTCCAGTTCCTTTGGCACCTCGACGCAGCACAATTCCTTGGAAAAGATAAACCGGATTTGGAATACTCTGCAACAAAAACAATCCAAAATGTCAAAATGATCACTGTCTTTTAAGGAGGCCTCAATTAGTGGTTCTGCATGTAACAAGTGTCCAACCACACTACAACAAGAACATTTTACAAAAGCACTAAATGATAAAGGACGTTTACAGAAACAACTAATATTTATCATCACAGAAGTGAGGTACTTGGCAAACTGAAAGAATGATCTAGCACACAGATAGAAGCACGAGTTACACAAATTACATAACTCAGAAAAGCAACTCAATCACTCATTCATCTGATCATGATGCATGTCCTCTTTCTTCAGGTATGTGACCATTAAGGCCAGCATTAGATCTTGTTAGCTTGTATGTACAGTCTTCCCACTTAACTATCTACTTGGCAATGAGGAATGCAACAGCATTCTAAGACAAGATTTTCACCTTAATCATAGCATTGAAGTCTCTATGTGTAACACTTTTAATTATAAGCACCTCATCAACTGCAAGAGAAAAGAATTGTGAGTCATTAAACTGTCTAGATCCTGCACCAACAGAAATTTATGACTTTACTAAAAAGGGCACCAAAATCAGAGGCATCCTAAATGGTAGCCAATAACAAAGGAACTATGGAAGACTAAGCGTATAGTTTATCACTCCTTTTTTTATTATTATTATGGATTAAGGCTTGTTGTTGATGTAATCTAAAACTTATGTTCAACCTGTACCATCATTCTTAGAGATAATAGTGAATTTTCAACAGTCAGTGCTAGAATTCAAGTTGTGGATTTCCATTGAAAAGATTGAGCACTATAAAAATGGTTTTCTGTAAAAGTTGGATGAGACTAAGAATCTTATACGAGTCAAAAATCTCATAATGCATCAATAACTGGTTAGGAAAAAGCAACAATAAACAGAAGAACAAGAAACACTACCATAACACAACTGAAATGCAAGTGCAGCATAACTCTTGTTCCTAAAATATGATAAAATAAGAAAGAAGAGAAAAATATACTAAATAAGAATTTTAAGAACCCATATTAATAAAACAAAATATATAGAACAACTTACCAGACCCATTTAGAATGGTGACCATGTTACGAGCAGCACCCCTCACCACAAGTCGGAAATCCCTCTTCAGGCCAACATACTTGGCATATTTCTATAATATATCAAAAGACAAAATGAATAATTTCACCAAAAAACTTGAGTATGTCTATCACTTATATTACACTTAAAAAACTTTTTATTTTTATTTTTATTTTTGGTTGATATCTAATATGGAAAGGAGGAAATATCATAATTGGAGTGCCTGGTGACCAGACATACCTATGAAAGTAAGTGTGAATAATAGATACTATGTAGAGGAAAATGCAAGTTGGAAAGAACCAAGCAAATTATCTAAACAAACGATCAATTTCATTCTCAAAAGGAGTGTATGTGCATGTATAGCTAACAGAGACTCAAGGGCCATCAAATAACTGCATATTAAGAAATGACAAGAATTCATTGATGATAAGGAAAATATTTTTCACCTCATTAACAGGAGCCTCATTGTCTCGTATAACAGCATCATGACCATCAATCTCTTTCCCAAACTCTGTCTTTAAGAGATCTCCTGAGTTTCCAACAACTGCACATCTGCGGAACTGCCGGGGATGAAAAGGGGGTTTCGCTGGTAAAATCAAATTCAGGTGTTCTTCACAAAGGGTCCGGTTATGGCATTTTTTTGCTCCCCTGCAACCAAGGAAACAAAGGTATAAAGAGACTTCCTTGATGACAAACCAAAATGACATATATAAAACCACAAGGCATGACTGTGTAGAACCATACAATTGTGCTATCCTTTTTGCTGCATAATCTAGCCACCCATCAGGTCGAGCATCCAAATACTCCCTTGTCAACACAGTAGTCATGTTACGATACTGCATCCTAAAATTGTTTAGTACCTATACTCTCCTCAAAAAATAATTACCCAAATGGAAAAAGGAATAACATCTGACCTGTTCCCATAATAGAATTGCCTCACAAACATCATATGTGTACTCCAAGGGTTCATATATTTTAAACTGTTCATTGTACTGCAATTATTATAACTAAAAATATCAGCATTCAGCAGCTTATAACAAAATGCATCATAGAGACTGAGAGTGGGGGAGAGTAGAATAAACATACCCAAGTACTGTTAGTGCCTTCGGGGAACTTAAGAATCAATTTGCAATGGTCAATTATATGTGCAGTGAGTCCAAGCCCCCTGTTTGCCTACACCCAATTTCAAGCTGAATACAAAACTGGCATGCTAGCAAATACAACAAATAATTATACAAGAGGAATAAAAGTGTACAACTTCTCACAAATATTCCAATTTCAATAAGCCAAAAAAAAAAAAAAGAAAAAAAAAAAGAAAAACCAACTAATTAGCAAAGTTCAACAACCCTTAGTCCCAAATTTGTTGGGGTTGGCTATGGATCATCAACAGATTCATTAATATTTATTCTTTTCCTTCATTCTACTCTATCTAAAGTCATACTCATTGTCACTTCCTTGATTTACATGTCTTTTATTATTTCTACTGATGTTAGTTTGTGATGCTGGGGTCTTGGGTCGAAACGGGCGATATTTTAGTAGGTAAATTAACGCCTCAGGTGGCAAAAGAATCGTCGTATACCCCAGAGGACAGATTATTAAGAGCCATACTTGGCATTCAGGTATCCACTTCAAAAGAAACTTGTCTAAACTACCCATAGGTGGTATAAAAGAATAATAAGTAAAAATAATATAATATATAAGGAAAAGTCGATTATCTATTCAATTATATCATATTAAATTGATTGCCGGAGCACTTAGAGAATTTCATGAGTCTGTATACAAACAAAGTATCTTTCGACTTTTCCGCAACGAATAATTCCATTCCCCGTTCGTCTATCCAAAAAAATTCAAGATTCAATTAATAAGCATTAGTAATAGAAGAGTTGTCATATCAAGATTTAACGATCCCTTTTCAATATTCACTAATATAATCTTTCCGCTTTTGCTCTTCCTCTACCTTTTTATTTATTTTTTTATTTATTTTTTTTTTATTCCTTCAACTTAGATCAACTCGTTCTTTCTTACCATGCCAGTGCATTAATTGCTCTACTCTAAACATAACTAAACTATCTCAAGCGACTCTTCCTCATCTTTCCATCAACATGAGCCACCACTATCTTTAAACTAATTTTCTCATTTCCATCAACATGAGCTGAAAAATCAGTCTCACATATCTAAACATATCAAGTTTAGAACAGTGGTAAGTTAAAACTGAACCAACCCAATTAAACCCAAAACAAATTACCTTTGCTAAAACTAATTGAACATCTATAATTCAATCCCAAAAACAAAAGCACTACAGAGGTAGAAAGGCCAATTATCATAAAAAAACAGATTGGATTGGAGCATGTATATAATCAAAGCTAGAGAACCCAGAAAGGAATTCATGTAAAAATGGTAAATTTAGCGAGAAATGTGGGAAGAAATTAATGCTAACCACGCATTGCTGAACACTGGACTGAAATTCTGACAAAACCCGAACTTCTTCTCTGTTGAGATCTGATTTATTCTGATTACCTGAAGAAACACATTCCAAATTTGGAATAAGAAAGAATGGGAAATTGGGTGTGAGTGTAAAAGTTAACAAATTTCAAAGAAAGAAAGGAGAAACCTGTGAAGAAAGAGGATTGGATAGCGAAAACGAAGAGAGAGAAGAGAACGGCAGAGCAGACCAGATGGAGAAGCAAAGGTCGTTTGTTGTTGTTCGAAGATGTCTTGTGAGATCTCATGATCGAGAGAGCAGAGAGAAGAACACTTTTCACAATTATACAAAACACGCAAAGACACACACTCCCTATCTCTCTCTCTCTCTCTCAGAGTATTGTGCAGATCGGTTTAGTAATTTAGTTTTAGCATTTTATAATGGGTTGGGCTGAACAAAAAAAGTCATTTTGTGGACTACTTGGACTAATGTTGATTTTGGTGAAATCCTAAAATCTAGTCATGAAATTTTAGGGACATTATTTTGGGCTATTATACCTAAACTGTTTTGCTTTCAGTTGTCACCATGTATATCTTCTCTCTAGTTTATTTTGTTTTCCACTATGTCTAGATTTGATCAAATCCATTAAGATCATGACACGTGACAAAATGTGACAAAATGGACCTTTATCGTAACTCTTACCGGTTCTTGACCCAATTTTTGTCCATAAAAAATAGGTTTCATTTATAACTGATGTTTTTACTATTTAAGTTGTCTTTGTGAAGTGATTTTCTCTCTTTTCTTAATCAACAAATATATGGGTATAAAATTTATTTTTACTTAAGATTTATTTATGAATTATGATGGGTACATACAAAAATAATGTTAATATGACCCATATAAAAATGATGTTACTCTCATTACAACATGCTAAGCCAAGTTCAACTATTTTGAAAAAATGCGGTGTCTTTGAATCTCAAACATCACTCTTATAGGTTGAGTAGCAAACAACTATTTTATTCATTGGGTTATTTATCATCTCTATTTCAAAGTTGACGTATATAATCACAATGAATTTTGTTATATGAGTCCTTCATTACATTTTCTTAATTTAATGCGCTATCATACAACTACTTTTTATTACTTTCTTCTCTCTCTTTTTTTTTTTTTTTAATTTTAATTTACTTACTTTTTAGATTAATATAAAAAGGTTTCTTTGTGTGATGAAAATTAATGTCATTTGGGAACATAATGACACCTCTCTTTTTTGAAAAATTATTGAATACATCGATAGCCCTAATGACATCTTCTCTCTTTTGAGAAAATCTTCAACTTGAACAGTTACACGATCCTCCTAATTCCTAATTAATAGAATTAGACCATTCTGGTTTTTTATGATTATATGATTGTTTTAAAAGTAAGAGATGATAAAAATAATAATAACATCTTTTTATTGGTGGAAGACTATGTGACTGTCCTCTCGTTATATTGATCTCTCATTGAATAAGAGATCATGTTCGAGTTTCAATAAAAACAAAAAATGGATCAGTTTTAGGGGTACTCAACCCATAAATTGGGTTTGGGGATAAATTGTATGGTACCAAAACCGACCAACCGATGAATTCATGAAGTCATTTTGAGCCCATTTTTCTAAGCCTAGCTTGTCGTCATTTCACTGCTCTACTTACAGATAATGGATAGGAATGGCATGACAAATAGTTGCACTTATATCATCTGCCCATTTTGCCTGACCAAAACTTCATATTACACATAAAAACTTATCTAGCCTAGGAAAATATTTCAAACCGGCCCATAATTTTTCACATTTGCTTTCTTCACTGTACACATAAAAGACCCCCCCCCTCTCTCTCTCTCTCTCTCTCTCTCTCTCTCTCTCTCTCTCTCTCTCTCTCCCCTAACTGCTAAAAAAAAGTGACCAGAGATGAAACTTTGATTTCAACTTCACTTTTTCTTTAACTAAAGTCCACATCTTCTCCTTGGAATCCCCTATACGAAATCCTGCCAAAAAAAAAAACCCATTCAATGTCATTACTACACTTCAATTTGTGCAACACAACACATACCTATAACCTACCAAAAAAAAAAAAAAAAAAAAACTCATTCAGCTAGTCAACATTCTCACTGGGCCTGTTCACGGGTCGGTTCGGGTCAGGTTTGTGCCCAACCCAGAACCGACCCGACCAGATCGGATGGTCGGAATTTCAACCCGCCGCCGACTGCGTGGTTGATCGGATCGGGCGGATCAAACGTTCAACAGAGGGCGGTCGGTTCGGTCGGAGTTGGAAATCTGAAAATCGGCCAAATTCCAGCACTTTAATGGCGAAATTTCGGTGATATTTTCACCGGATTTTCGCTGGATTTTCTTCGGATTTGTCGAAATCACATCAGGTTCGGCGAAATCTTGCCAGATCTAGTGAGATCTTGCCAAATCTGGTGAAGATTCCATGGATCTAGCTGAGATCTCGCCGGAAATGGCTGAGATCTCGCTGGATCTAAAAAACTTCTTCCGGAAATGCTTAGATCTCGGTTCGGTCGGGTTTCTTCAGGTTTTGGAGAGAAAACCCGCCAACCGACCCACCGTTTTCGGGTTCTAGAGGCCGAGATCCGCTGCCGACCGTCACCTGCGTCAGGTTAGACGGTTGTCGGGCCGGATCGGACGGGTTTGGGCAGGTTGGTCGGATCACGGTTTTGTTGGACACCCCTAATTCTCACACTTCTGAACCTTAGGGGTGGAAATATAGGTACAGGAGAAACCTCTCTCAATTTCCTCTTCTCGGTGACTGTGGGTCGAAGTTTCAGACCTGTTGAACCACGTTTTCCCTATAGAGCTGAAACTTGAGAGCCAAAATCCATTGAGTTAGGAAACATTTTCACAATTCTGAATCTTAGAGGTGGAAATATGAGTACAGGAGTACCTTCCCTCTCTTTCTCACAACCTCTCTCAATTTCCTTTTCTCAGTGACTATGGGTCGAAGTTTCAAACCTGTTATGTTTTTATGCTTTTTTTGCACTTTTTTTATTAGCATTTTAATTCTCTCTTGTCAAAGCATCATGAGCCTTTGTTTTCTATACATTTTGAATTTTGGGCTTGATTCTCTATAAATAAATACTTCTAAAGAACCTAAGGGGAGATTTGGGCCATTTTCGCATTTTCGGCCCTTGTCGCAAAAACATCCCCAATAAATGTTAATTGATTCATATAGAAGTAATGTTACTCCAATTACTACATGCTAAGTCAAGTTCAACCGTTTTGAAAAAATGCAGTGTCTTTGAATCTCAAACATTACTCTTTTATATATATATTGAGAAGTAAACATTACTCTTATAGGTTGAGTAGCAAACAACTATTTTAAAGTTGATGGATATAATCACAAAATTCTGTTATACAAGTCCTTCATTACATTTCCTTAATTTAATGCTCTATCATACAACTACTTTTTATTACTTTGTTCTCTTCTTCTTTTTTAAAATTTACTTTAGATTAATATAAAGGGTTTCTTTGTGTAATGAAAATTAAGGTCATTTTGGGAACAAAATGAAACCTCTCTTTTTGAAAAATTATTCAATACTTATTTTTTGTGGTTATGTTGTGGCTTTAAAAGTAAGAGATGATAAATAGATAAATAAATAAAACATCTTTTTATTGCTGGAAGAATATGTGATTATGCTCTCTTTATATTTATTTCTTGTTAAAGAGTAATACTAGGGACACATAACTTGGTAGAATTTTATGCCACAACTTGTCTTATGGCAAGTTGTGATTTGTAGAGGTGTGATGGTGGGTCATGTCACATGTGGAGGCACCTTTACCAATCACAACTTGTTACATGGCAAGTTGTAATACAAAATTGTGTCAATTTATGTGTTCCTAATATTATTTCTCATTCAATAAGATATCATGCTCGAGTTCCAATAAAAACAATAAATGGGCTTGGGGATAAATTGTATGGTACCAAAACCGACCAACCGATGAATTCATGAAGTCATTTTGATCCCATTTTTCTAAGCCTAACTTGTCATCATTTTGCTGCTCTACTTACAGATAATGGATAGGAATGGCATGACAAATAGTTGCACTTATATCATCTGCCCATTTTGCCTGACCAAAACTTCATATTACACATAAAAACTTAACTAGCCTAGGAAAATATTTCAAACCGGCCCATACTTTTCACATTTGCTTTCTTCGCTGTATACATAAAAGACCCTCTCTCTCTCTCTCTCCTAACTGCTAAAAAAAGTGACCAGAGATAAAACTTTGATTTCAACTTCACTTTTTCTTTAACTAAAGTCCACATCTTCTCCTTGGAATCCCATATACGAAATCCTGCCAAAAAAAAAAAAAAAAAACCCATTCAATGTCATTACTACACTTCAATTTGTGCAACACAACACATACCTATAACATACATAAATTTTCTTTTTGTACTAATCAGTAATCACAATCAATAAGTTCACAAAAAAAATTATATAAATACTTCTTTTCATATTTGGTAAATATATTATTATGATTAGTATACAACAAAAATGATTTCAGAGTAATTATCTCATCAAGTTGTCAAATTTTAGAAAAATTACCAACAACACAATATTTTTCGCAACTTATTAAAGAAATTGACTATTAATACTAGTAGAAAAAAAGTGATGAATTCAAATTTAGCTTGGGTCCAGAGTCTTTTGCACTAGACATGTTGCCGTGTGTTCAAAAATTATTACATGGCAACATCTCATTGGGTCTAGTGTACAGGAAGCACCGAACCCAAATCTCTCTTGATAGATTTATATAGAAGTGTTATGATGTTATTCACCACCTTCTTCTTCTTCTTTTTTGGCTTTTTGAGAATCTCTTGTGTGAAATACTTTTAATTGAGTAATTTAAAAGACACAAAATTTCAAATGATAATAACATTTGGCCTGGCGCTCTGGCTCAAACTCAAAAATTACAAGTTACTCAATTTTTTAGTATTTTTTATTTTATTGAAAGGATAATTTTGAAAGATAATTTACTACTATAAAATTCTAATAATAATAATAATAATATTTCGCCCGAATTTGAGCTAAATTTTAAGGGAAATTGTAAAATAAAAAACAAAAATGAATATAAACATTCTGTTATCGTTTTCTCTTTCTTGGTAACCAAACAGAAAATAAAGCAAACAAATTAAAATTTTATCAAGCTTAATCCGTTTCTTTCTTGGTAAAAGTAATGACTAGGTGAAGTAATCGTTCTTTGTTGTTTAACTGGAAAATTTATATTCTTCCTTTTTCTGAATTTTCCTTAAGTTTTTCTCGGGAATGAAACTAAGAAAACAAAAGGTCAAAGAAGGCTAACCTTGATTATGTCCGTCTGGTTCGATTTTCTCAGTGTAACGACTTGACAGTTGTTGTGGTGGTGGTCTTGCCGCTGAGAGGTGAGCTCGGCAAGGTCGGCTTCGTGAACATCACCACCTCCATCGCCGATTCCACATCATCATGATAATCACGATCACGATCATGATGATCATGATGATAAAGATGATGATGATGATGAGAGTGTTCTTTGAGTCCGAGACCGAAATCCTCGCCGAGATGCGAGTCTTCCTCTCGGATCTTCAAGATCTGACTGTGCACGTACTTCATCGTCGTCGCCTTCTTCTTCGGCACATTCTTTCCAGCGAGGAGATCGCCGGAATTCACTCTCAGCTCCGTCTCCGGCGACGGTATCACCACCTTCTTCGGTTTCTGAAGATCAGACTCGTTCACGTGCTTCACCGTCATCTTTCTTTCTTTTTTCTCTCGGACACGACACGACACGGCACCGAAATGAAGCGATACGATACGTTTTCTTTTTCGAGGGCGATAATTATAAAATCAAAACGCAAAGAGCTTTGCTTTGAGAAATCTTTCTGTTAAATATTTTTTGCATGCAAAATTCGAATGGAATTTAGCTATTTATAGAGGGCGGGGGTGAAACGTTGCGTTTTGTGATTGGGTGACACGTGGCAAGAATATCACGTGTTGAATTGAAAATGACGTGAGGTTAATAATAGTTGTTGAAAGATTGAAAAATGCTAAAATCACACCAAAATTTATCATATTTTTCACAATAATTGAATTAATAAATTTTTATATGTCTTCATCTGAACATGATATTATTAACTTTATTTTATTACTTACGGCTAATAATTTGCCATGTCAATTTATTGTAAAATCTTTTGTACCTCTAAACTTTTTAACTAGGGTTTTCGGTTTTGAATTTATGGGGGACCAGTGAGTCTATGAAGCTCATCAGGTCGTTGCCGTTTTGTTAGGATTCAACATTTTTTTTGTGTTTTGGCTCAATGCCACGTCTCTTGGACCTTTCTAAAAGATTTTATTTTCATTTGTTGAAGTGATAATTATTAGTGATTAGACACCCCACTAATCCTGGTTTGGGGTACTAGGTGTTAAATAGAGATTGGGTTTTGGGGTATTGGGTCACCATCAATCTGTTTACCTTGGATGCTTGTGTGGTATAATTGCGGTTTGATACACAGGATCAATTATCAAATACTGTTTTCTTATATTAATTTATTGTTTTATTGGAGATTTAGTGGTGTGCATATGGCAGAGAAAATCACAAGTGAGGTTGAGTGTCTTAGAGCATCCACAACAGTGGAGCTATAATGCTATAATACTAAAATTTAGCTCCACAAACACAAAAGTCTTGCTGCAGCAGTGGAGCTAAATCTAAAAAATTTAGCTCCATTGCTACAGTGCACATCTATAAATAGATGTGCACTGTTCATCACATCTAAAAGAAAAAAATATTATTATATTAAATTTCTCTCTCTTCTTTTATTAAAAAAATATTTTTTTCCTTTTTCTTTCTTTTCTCTCTCTCTCTCCGGTGTCACTTCTTTCTTCCTCTTTCTTCATCTTCCAGTCCTCCATTTTAATCAAACCAGCCTCTCTGCTCAGTCCTCCGAAGCCCAGCGCCGATCGCCGATCGAAGTCCATCCCAAAGCCGACCACTCCTCGCTGCCTAGCGCCGATCGCCGATCGAAGCCCAGCCCAACGTCGACCACTCCTCAGCACCGATCGCTGATCGAAGCCCAGCCCAGCACCGACCACTCCTCGCTGCCCAGCGCCGATCGCCGTTGTTTTTGAGGTGTTGGGACCAAGGGGAGGTGGTTCGGAGATCAAAGGCTCGGACCTAGCTAGCCCCTCTTCTGACGAGCTCCAAGCAGAGAGCGGAGCGTACGAATCCAAGCCCACCGCTCACCACGAAGGCGTTTCCCTCTATTCCTTAGTTCTCGCTTAAGTGCATTTTTTTTTTTTTTTTTTTGGGGGGGGTTTCTCTGACTTTTTTTTTTCTTCCTCTCTCTCCTCTTTTGCAGCTGCAACTGTTTTAAATTCACTGGACACTCAAATGGTGAATGTAGACTGGCCCATATTATGACAAATCAGAATTTGATCTGATGTGCTGGCGGGGGATGGATTAGGAATTAGGATTTTGTAGAGTTACCATCTTGTGTTTGTGTTTGTGTTTGTGGCAGTGGGCTTGTGCTTGTTGTGGTTTTTTTTTTTTTTTTTTTTTTTTTTTTTTTGCTGTGGACTGCCGGTAGTGGTGGTGGTGGTGGTGGTGGTGGTTGTGCCTGTGGTTGATGGTAGAGGTGGTTGAGGTTGGTGGTGTAATATTTTTTTGGTAGTGAAATATATTATTTTATTGTAGTGGTTATAATATTTTATTGTGATGTTTATATTATTTTATTATGCTGAAAGCTAAAATAGATCCACTGCTGCAGTATGTGTGTAGGTAAAATAGATAAAGTAACTTTTGGTGGAGCTAAATTGTTAAAAATTTAGCTCCACTGTTGTGGATGCTCTTATATAGCTTTTTGGGGTTAGCTGAGCTTAGTACATAATAGGGACACGTGGTGTGGAGTTTAGAAATTGGCATTCTGGTCACATCCGATACTAGTTGAAGCGGGTCCAACCAGATTTCTGTCGGGACTTACATGACATGGCAATTGACAAGCCCAAGTCTGTGGCATAAAATTTTCACAATATTTTTGGGTGTCGAGGTCTCATAATTGGTGTTTTTTTTTTTTTTTTTGATTGAGGTCTCATAATTGGTGTCAATAATATAAGATTATCAGAGAACTCACTAAATGATATTACACCAATTATAACTTGTCATAGTTTGACATCATGAACAATTTTTGTATCCTTGACACTTGTGTTAATAAAAATGAAATGTGGTTGATGGTGGAAATGCTTATAATGCAAACGTAGTTTGACATCATGAGCAATTTTTGTATCCTTGACACTTGTGTTAATAAAAATGAAATGTGGTTGATGGTGGAAATGCTTATAATGCAAACGTGGCAAGGGTGTGTTTGGTTTCAAAAGGGACCCAGGTAACAGGTGGAGTCTGGTGGCAGGAGCTTTGCCAAAATAGGTTTTCAAATGAAAACCGTGACATAATATCAGATCCAAAAACCGTGCACGAGTCAGAGAAGAGGCCAAGCTGCCCATATTTGAAGTGCAAGCAAAAACAGGAAGCCTAGGTGCCAAGAAAGGGGTAAAGCTGAAATTGAAATGCAAGCAAAACGGGATGACTTGGTGTTAATGATGCGTGTTTAACTGGGCACATTCCATCAAGAGAGAAAAGAGACTTCTTGCAAATCTATCTAAATTTAATAACCAAATCTATTGGCACACTTTTTTATTGGTAGAATGGTAGGTAACAAGATCAAAACTTCACAACTTGAGAACCTACAACAACCAATGGTAAAACACTTTTTTAAAGACAAAACTTAGGTAAGTATCTTAAACTTAAGTACAGAACTTTAAGTGCTTTTTCCTAAGTTCCTTCTTAAAATTCAACTATGTAACTACTTAACTAAAAAATACACTTCTATCTCATGAGAAAAAATCCAAATGGCAAAATTTTAAAAGAGGAATCCAAAAAACAGCACCTAAGAATTGTACCTAAGTCTTGCCCCTTTTCAAATTGGTAAATAGCAAGATCAGAACTTCACAACTTATCAACAGAAACCAGTGATTGTGGCGTGTTAAATACAACTAAGCTAATAATAGCTCATAATATACAAACCATTGACCATCTAACAAAGTGCACTAGTTGAAACAAGAACCATTCATATCCTCCATCACATGTAATCGATGATGATAGGAAATGTTGAACAATCTAGGTCAAAATGCAGCATTAAATCTTAAACGGACATGAATCTACAATTTCCAAATAAAATAGATATAGGCATCAACTGCCAAAATTTTCATTGATTAAACAAAATCATGGTGATCCATAGGAGTGCTTTCGAGTTCTATTCCAAATAAACCAAAATGAAACATGTACTAAAATTCACTAGGATAAAGATTTGAAAACAAATGTCAGGTACGCGAACAAAAGCCGAACATAAAGATGCCAGATAGGAAAAAATCTCAAATAGTTCCTAGGGTTGGAGCTAGCCTAAGCTTCATTCTTCATCCTCCTCACCTCCATCCCCACCAGAAGCCTTCTTGGCAGCTGCCTTCTGGTTCTTTCGCTTCACTCTTCCAGGGCGACCACCTCCGAAGGGGCTAGCAAGAGAGAAATCAATGTGCTTCTGAGAATCAACTCTCACCATGAAAGATGGTATGTTAACCACCTGCCTCCCAACCCTGACAAGGAAAGAAGTGGATGAATGTGTGAGATTCTGAGAGTTTAAAGAAACTATTAGATAATATAAAATGTGAAAGGACATGGCTAAACATGCATATGATAGGCACGAAAGATACTTAAATCCTCCTACGAAAATCAATATAGCACTGGACAATCAACATTAAGCTGCTATAAAAGAGATTATTCAAGTGGCCAGGAGCTGTTTCAGCACCATGTAACAAGGACATCACAGAAGCACACATGGCATCAAATACCCCAGAACCAGATAAAAAGAATCCTAAAACTAAATACATTTAAAAGAATACTGAACATGAAGCAAAGGTACACACAACTACAGTGCAAGCTGAATGTATACTGTGTTAAGAAAAGGTAGTGATCATAATGTGGTTTGATTGCACTTAGACAGAGGCAAGGAGAGTTACGTACTGGTGTACAACTACAAGAACATGGACAAACAGAAACTAGCAAAACATCAATGCCATTAATGTAGAGACAAATACAATATAAGTGAAAGGCAGTGAAAAGGACAATACATTTCACAGAAACAGACACAGGTGTTTTCATTCTAACTAGCTCACCAGGTAGCTACTAGCTATGGAACAGAAAAATCACCAAGCATCTTTTAAGTTAAGAAAAGGTAGTGATCATAATGTGGTTTGGTTGCACTTAGGCAGAGGTGCGGAAAGTTATATACAGATGTAAAACTACAAGAACATGCACAAACAGGAACTAGGAAAACATCAATGTCATTAATGTAGAGACAAATACAATATAAGTGAAAGGCATTGAAAAGCAAAACACATTTCACAGACAAACAACAGACACTGGTTTTCATTCTTACTAGCTCACCAAGCAGCTACTAGCTATAGAACAGAAAAATTACTAAGAGCTTGTTTGGATGGGATGAGTTTTGAGTGATATCACTCAGTTTTCTGTTTCCATTATCCAAATTGTGTGGGTCCCACAAAAAAAATAAAATTGTTTGGCTTAGTTTTCAACCCTTGTTTTCATTACTCAATTCTTTGATTTTTGAGTGATGAGTTATGGAAATTGAAAACACATTTTAGGCGTTTTCAATTTCCATAACTCAGTTTCCAATGGCATTTTCATAATTATCAGCCGCAATGTTTAACTTTTGGGTTTTTTTTTTTGAAACAAAGTAACGGGAACTGAGTGATGAGTGGGGTTTGGGAAATTGGGGTATTTTAAGTGATAAGTGATGAAAATTGAATGATAACAATTTACAAACCAAACGGGTCCTAAGCATCTTTAAGTGAATAACTAAGATAACAAATAACACTTTCATAAATTCTATTTACCACAATGCATTAGCCAATCAAACTAGTTATACATAATCTGTGTATATGTAAAACATAAAAGGATAAAACAAAATAAAAATTTAAACAATGTTAGTCATTTTTTGTGGGAATAAAACAGAATTTATACCTGATATGCCTCTGCCTAATAAGCACACGAGCATGGTGAATAGACTTGGCCATACCCGACTTGAACACAAGGGTTTGAAGCCGGCGCTCAAGAAAGTTCTCCACGGTTAAGGCCAGGACATAATCAAGCTTGTTCTGGCTCTCATCCAAAAGTCCATACCTGTTCATCCTACGCAAAAGGGCATCACCCTCAAAGATCCGACGAGGATTCTTTTCATCAAGAGTAAGAAGCTCCCTGGCAGCATTTCGGATGCGGCTCAAAGCATATTGAACCCTCCACAACTCCCTCTTACATCGGAGCCCATATTCTCCCACAAGCCTCAGTTCGTGGTCCAATCGCTCCTTCTCATATGGACGACGCGGCTTCTTGAAAGTCTTCCCATCTAAAACCAACCACCATTGCAAAGTTAATATACAGATGAACCATTAACTACAATGTCAAAATTCAACACGTAAATCATTATATTTAATCTTTGTACAGATCATTTCTGTAACAATTAGGGAAATCACGTAATGCATGAGGAATTTCATAAATTATTCATTTATGACGTAACAACAACCCAAAAGCTTCTACAAATACAATGTTAAACCGACCCAATTGAACATGGAAAAAAAACTGGGTCTCTTACTCTAGACAAGAATCGTAGAGCTACTTACGACTAGCCAGGTTATTGCATTAGGCACAGTTTTTAGAAGACTAATTTTAACCTACACATTACACTTTTCTAAGTAACAAATCCCAATTGATTGTTTCTCAGTTTTTTCTATTCCTCTCATAAACTACAACATAAGATTTTGGAGCAAAAACCCATAACAAGCTTAGGTTCGATTTTGTATTAAAAATGTACAGATCATTAAGGCAATTACGTATGAGAAATGTCATAAAATTCATTTATTAAGAAACAACATAATAGAAGCTTGTACAGCTATAAAATTAGACTAACCCAAATGAATATCAAATTACAGGGCCTCATATTTTCTATTGGGTATTTACAAAAATGGATTTTTTTTTTTTTTTTTTGTAAAAAAAATCCCCTTTCAACCAGCTATTTGATCGTATTAGGCACAGCTTGAAAGATCAATTCTGAATCAAAATATAACATTTTTTTCTAAGTAACATTAATCATTTTACATTTCGTCGTTTTTCTCAGCAAACAAACGAGGCAAATAGCTAAGAAAGTTACAATGTACAACTCGAAACAGTAAAAACCAACTGAACCTAATGCGTATCCAATAAAATCAATGCATAATTATCAAAGATCAATTTAACAAACAAATAAATCTCACACACACAACAACAAAAAAAAAAAAAAAAAAAAAAAGTGCATACACAAACATAACCACTTAGCTAATAAAATAATAAACCCTAAATCAAATCTCAGATCTGAATGAAATCTCAGAGAAAGTGAGAGCATACAGTTGCGGTAGAAAACGACGTGCACCATTGCTTCGGATCAACAGAGAGGTGCACAGAGATACAAGACGAGAGGGCACAAAATGAAACAACGTTTGGTTATATATACGGGCAAACCCTAAAACCCTAATTGCCAATCGCAAATTACCTTTTTGCCCATAAGTTATTTCGTGGGGGCCTATCAGAATTGGGCTGTGTTTGTTTATGGAGTTTTGGGCTTTAAACTTTGACAACACTATGTATAGGTTTTGGGCTGGGATCCGAATCAGATTTTTTTTTTAAACCCTATTCAATTTTTTGAAACGGTAAAATCTTGTTGCATACGATACAACATATGCAAACTTTTTGAAATCGTGTTTTCCAAACAGATTCTCAAATAAAATTATGAAATGGTGAAAATATGGCCCATGTTGCACGGTGTGTATAGGTTGTGTGCAAATATCGTTGTCCTCTTGAAAAGCCATTGCAATCATTGCTAGAGAGTGAATTGAATGGATTGAGTTAGGTTTAAGATATTTAAATATTCGAACTCTTCGGATTGATAAATCTCTAACCCAACTCAACTCATAAAAATTGAGTTAGGTTATCGGGGAAGGGTAATTTTGTTAGGCATAATAAAAAAAATTGGATTGTATTCAATTAATTAAATACACTATTCAATAAAATTATCACAATTTGCACAATGAATAAAGTTTCTCTCCAAACTAGAAGTTTCTCTCCAAACTAGTTTTGAGAGAAACCCTTCAAACTTATCATATATTTTTATATTGAGTGTGAAATTTGAAAATTTAACCGTTGAATTGCATGTTCTTATTATATCCTTCATGCTTGCAAAATTTCAAGAAGATCAATTGCTATGTCATCAAATAAATGTTAAAATTTCAAGTTTTTGTAATCTAAAATTGTGTATAAAAAATAAGTTCATTGATCACATAGTAAATAAAATCCGATTTGAACGAAATTTGATAGGCATGTTAAGAACATAAGGAACATGAAATTTAACGGTTAAATTTTCAAAATTCACTCTCGAAAAAGAGATATATGATAAGTTTGAAGGGTTTCTCTTCAAACTAATTTGGAGAGAAACTTTGTTCTCGCACAATTTGGCATAATATTTCAATTCCGTTAAAAATTTAAGTATAGAACATAATAAAATAAATCAGACAAATAAATTTAAACCAAGTCTTAAAATTCAAAAGAAATCAAACTAAGAAAGTTGGAATATAAATATTTTTTATAAACTATTAATAGCATGACTTGAGTCTAGTTAGTTGTATTGAGCATATTATCAACCCAAACTTTTAAAAAGAATTAGGACCCAACCAAACCCATCAACCTATGAAAAAACAACCAGATACCTCAGGTTGGATTAGGTCACGCTGGGTTATGTTTGTTAAGTTAGCGAGTTGAATGAACGTCCTTAAGTATTTCATTTGCCTTAAAAAGAAAAAGAAAATAATACTAATTATCTAGGCAATTAGTTTTAAATATAGCATTGCAATGTAGGCATATTTGAGAAAGTCCACCCTAATTTGAGTGCTCTCCTATTCCAACTTTTCTCCGGTTCCAACATTTCTTATTTTGTATGTCAATTGTTCGCGAAACTATAGCGTTGATTCCTTCTTTTTGTTAACCTATATCAATTCACATTTGTTTTAGTTTTTAGGACAGCTCTATCCATAGAGTTCTTAAAAATTTTATATATCCTCTTTAAAATGAACTTAAATCGTATTATCAAATCTTTAAATTATCAAAAAGGAAAATTTTAATTTAAAAGAATGTTACTCATAATAACGAATAAGAGTGAAATACCCATCAAAAAAAAAGAAAAAAAAGAATAAGAGTGAAATAAAACCAAATAAGATCAAATTTAACAAAGTGACCTTTTTGATTTTGTTAATCTATCATCAGCCATTTTTTTTGCCTGTGAGATTCAACGAGTTCATGGCAACTCTCTGCTGTGCAAATAACGAGGACTGCCAACATTAGTTATCTAAGGCAGAAACAGAAAGCACTAATAAATCCCATCCAAAACTCAAAACCCCAAGAAATTGAAGCAAAACGAGCTAATAGATTTGATGAAACAGGGATGCACTGTAATGAAATTCATTGAAACTTATCCAAGCCTGGATTAATTCAAGAACAATATTCCAACTCACCAAATTGAGGATACAACCACACAGGCCTTGCCAATAATACAGTTTCTTAAGCAAGGTACCGATACAGTTTCCTATCATTTTTATCCCTCTCTAAGAACTCCCGCTCAATAAGGGATTCGATTCGTTTTTTTATAACAACGGGGTTTGGCAAGAACCGTGACTGCAGCTGCTTTATGACCTCAGCAACAATGTTATTATGATCTAGCACCCGCCTTGACTTCATGATTCTCACAATTGCTGCCTCGATCTGAGGCTTCCTGTCTTCCTCCACTCTCTGCCGCGTTTCCTGATTTTCAGGTTCGGACTCCCGTTGTGCGGCCACTGTACTTATTCTTACCTTGTAAAGCTTGCTTGAGAATTTGTCATTGACGGAGAAAGCATCATCCTCAGCTATGTCCCTGCCAATAGGTTCCTTCCGCAAGACACTCTTCACCCTGGCACAGGCTAGAGACTGTAGGCATCTCTTCAAGTCTGAGGCAGGTATCTCTGTGGCTTGCTCAATTTCTTTATAGCTCAACCGGTCAGCATTGTTGAAAAGCATAAGTACACACATTTGGTAAGTGGAAACATTCAGCTCATGCTTCTGGCCCTTTCCAAAGATTGCTTTCAAATCAGCAGTACCCATGTTTGTTTGCCAAGAGAGCCTACGCCCAGTGTGGGTCCCAAGATAATAACTCCTAAACTTCTCACATACACCCAGTATTTCTGCTGGAAGGTTGCATGTAGCACTTGGTTGAGTTGGCCATGAACCTGTGGTGAGGACCTGGACAGTTAACGAGGGGCTGTCCCCTAACTCAGCACCAAGGCTTTCATGGAAGCCCTGCATTGTATCCTGAGAGGTCTTCATATCAGTGAACATACCTTCCAGTTTAGATGTAAATTGATATCCACATTCAGTTTTGAGCTTAACAATCAAACTTCTTTCTGCGTCATCAGAGACAGTTTTCCCTGCAAGAAGCCTCTTCGCCAAATGTTGTTTGTAATACTTCTCAAACACATCTTTCTCTTGAAGGTAACGGAAAAGCATCATAACCTTGTCCAGTACAACCTCCACGTCCTCCTCACTAACACCTTTCAATCCTTTACGGAGCTTGTCATCCACAAACAAAGAAATGAATTCTGGTGACCGTGCATTCAAATTTATGAAGTACTCAAATGAGGAGTTCAAAGCATTTTGGAATGTCTTGTCGTTGTTAAATGCCAAACTGATGATTTTGTCATATTTATCCTTTAAATCCAGGAGACGTTGCACAAAGTCTACAGGATCCTTCAACCTTTCTGGATCAGTAACTAGCTGCTTACCAGTATCCCGAATATATGAAGTCATGACATCCCTTACTATTAAGAGTCCACCATTGGCTACCCTACGGAACAAGTTATACTTCCTTCCCAAGTCGTCATATTTGTCATTCACAAGCATATTAACTAATCCTGAGTTCTCCATATGGACTAGTCTATGCATGTGATTTTCAATCATCTCCTTTTCAACCACATTTGTTATCTTTTCTAAACTTCTGGCATCCAAATAATGGGACACTCTCTCCATTTCTTCGTTGAGACGTCTCTCAGCCTTCTTTAGATAATCTCCGCAATCACAAGACTCAATGTATTGTTGAGACTCAAGACCGTAAAAATTAGCTGAAACTTCAAGAAAATGCTGCTCAAAGTCATCTTGGTATACAGACGAACCTAAATCCATTAGCATCTTTATAATACTCCTCATCAAACCCCTATTTATGACTTCACCATTCCTTTCTCTATGAACAAGCTCAAGAAGTGTGTCCTGAAGCCTAATTTGGGTTTTGCTGGAGTGGATAACAACATCTCTCCACAAATTCAACCCAAGCTCATGAACTGGGGTTTTTTGGGTGCTTGGGATGAAAGTTCTATCCATATACATCAATATATCTCGAATCATTTGCAATGCCTTGTTATGATCTAACCATTTTCTGTTCAGCTCTTCTAAAAATAACTCTCCCTGAGCAGCTTCAATCGATTTAGATATATCACTTAGATGAGAAGTCATAGTTGTCACAAGTCCAGAGTAGAGTTTCTCTCCAAATTTGTGCAGCACCATATTGTAAGCATTCCTGAATGTATTTGGAATCTTAAAAATCACAAAATAAAAAGTAATGTTTTGTGAAAAAATTATTATCAGCATCTCACACATTTGATAATATTCAATTCAATTGAAATTCAGTCACTTTACCACATTAAGAAAAAATGACTTGACAAAAAGAAAGGATGTGGGACAGATATATATTTAGTTATATGAAAAGCTTTGGAATGAAGCTACAACAATTAGCAGGACCTTGCCAAATGCCATAGGATTAACTCGAGCAAACCAAGTTATACTTATGATGAGGCAGGACAATACATTTCAACCAAGTTAAACCACACTAACAGATAGAATGGCAAATTCAGTAACAAGAAAAAAGAAAAGAGAGAAATGAATGGAAGGTAAGAAAACCAAAAAATAACAGCACAAACACAATGGATGGAATAAAAACGTCTAAGACTTTAACCTATTAATTTTATACAAGACTTCTATAACCAGTTAAGTCTATAGATAATGACAAATTTCAAATAAAACATAAAAATCATGTATATATAAAACTGGATTCTACAAACTATGAGAACACCTTTCAAAATCACGGGCAGTTAATTCTAGCAAGTCGGTTTGTGATGGAGTGAACAAATGAGGTGTCATATTTTCTCCATACTTGAAACATGAATTCAACCTCAGCATACATTTTTTGGTCCCCTGCAGTGATGCAGCATGGAATTACAAGCTTAATGATTTTAAGTTTCATCACCTTGAAGTTCCTAATTGAATGAGCTAAAGAATTTTCAAAAACCCATGTTAATTGCTAATGTCATAGTACAAAGTTACAAACACTAAGTGAAGCAACTCCTAAGCTAACCCTATTCTTGCATTCCTACTGGGCAGTAAAAGCATCTTGATAATCAAATATTTTTCTTGACAAGCATAAAAATGATAAATCCTTCCCAAAACCTATAGCTGTAGAATACATGAGTATCTCTGGGTTCATGTCTAGTATATGAAATTCGTAGGCTTGAGCTGGGGATAGCCCTCCAACCTGTGTATGTATTAGTCACAATTGGTTCAGATTTGCAGTTAATCCATAAACTTGAAAGTCAAAGTTGCAGATTTGACAGCAAATTCAACTATCAATATGAGAAGTTCGGTAAGCAGATTAGTCAACATAGACCAAAGGGATCTCACAACAACCGGCCAGTTAACTTCTCTCAGATGTCTGATTTGGCTACAGCCGCTTTGGCAATTCAAGATTAAGGGTACAAGTTGACTCCCTTCTCTTGGTACATGTAGCCTTACATCATAATTAAAAAACACCAACAGAAAAAAATAATAAGAATAATCTAATCAGGTTAGCACAAAAGCTCAGAAAAGGGGGGGGGGGGGGGGGGGGGGGGACAAAACGAAGGCATCAGGTAGGGAAAATGAAGGAATGAAGAGAAATGAAACTGAGAGATGTTGGGTCTTTGCAGCGTACACCAAAACAGAGGAAAATAAAGGCACTGAAATACCACTGTCACAGCATAAGGAACCATTCAAACGGTCTCAAAACAAATCTGATATATTATGGCAGTGCACAAACTACACAAATTACCTACTACCAAACTGATGTGGGATATCTTAAAGTGAAAACAATATGCTTCAAACAGGTTTAAGTAACGGATACAACAGACAGCGAGTCACATTTTCAGCATAATTTTCAATCAGTCTCAAAACAAATCTGATATCACATGGCAGTGCACAAACTACATAAATTTCCAACTACCAAACTGATGCAGGATATCTTAAAGCAAAAACAATATCCTTCAAACGGATTTGAGTTATGGATAAACCAGACAGTAAGTCACATTTCCAGCATAATTTTCAGTCGCTACATAATTTCCCACTACCAAACTTACACGGGATATCAAATATGCTTCAAATGGGTTTGACATTTTAGTTAAAATACAACAGACAGTGAATCACCTTTTCCTCATAATTTCCAATTCCTTAATAAATTTCCTACTACCAAAAACTAAAAACAATAAGCTTCATACGGGTTTGAGTTACCGGACAACAAGTCAAATTTTCTGCACAATTTTCAGTTATTTCCTAATCTTCCCACATACCTAATAACCAATTCCCATCATGCTCTCTTACAAACCTCAAATCTTTGAACATTCTTTCCTTTTTGACTGAACAATTATCAAATACAATTCAACTCTAAATATTAACATAATCATTTCTCTGATTCCAAACACAGGCAAACGATCAAAGCCCAAAAAACCCAATAAAGAAAAAGTAAAATAAAACAAGATTATAGTAAAGAAAACTGTAAAATTATACATATATAAGCAACCAAGAATTAAAGAGGAGGGGACAAATTGCGAAAACCTATAAAGCTCCTCGAAGCTGAGTCCGCTAGCATTGTGATTGTAAATCTCTTGAATCGCATGCTCCAGAATCTTCCAAGTTTTCTCTGCATATTTCGGATCCACCATGACCCGGTGCTTGAACGCCTCTATCTGAAAGTTCTTCTTCTTCTGACCGCTCATATTCGGGTCCGATTTGAAGCTCAGTTCAAGGTCTCAAAAACCCTAATCCAATACGAATCCGAATTATCCCTCAATTGAGAAGGGAATTGGCACGGGTCCTAAAAACCCTAGAGGTTTTGGGGTCGAATTTCGAAAGGCGAATAACAGAGCGAGAGTGGTTTCGATGAAAAAAATTACGGTTTTGTGAGAGAATTGGGAAATTAGGGTTTGGTTGTGAGAAAAGGGAGGAAGAACTGAAGGGAGTAGCAGAAAGAAATGTTGAAGACGAAGGAAGAAGAAAAACCTCGAAGGTTTTTAAATACTAGTCTACAACAGTCATGGATAAAGTCGTACAGTAAAATAAAATAAATTTCTTTTTCTTTTTTAAGTGCTTAACACTTAACAGTCGCAGAAAAAAAAAATAAAAAAAAAAGGAAACACTTTTGTGGGGGGTTTTTTTTTTTTTTAATAAATTGTAAATTTGATTAATTCTTTTCTTGTCTCAAAGTTTTCTTTTTAATTTCTTCTTGTCACAAACTAGTTTAATTTCATTGTATTTATATAAAAAAAATATAAATATGAATACAATCAATCAATCATATTGTTTCCTCCAAAAAAAAAAAAAAAAAAAATCAATCATATTGAATACTTCAAATACTTGATTTGTTCTAATTTGTAATGTATCTCTCAGAGTGTATGGACCTCACAAGTACATGAGGCCCATGTATTGTGAAAAGGCCGATCCATGGTAAGAGATAGTTGATGGAGCGGGTGGGAGATCAAAAGATGAAAATGTAAGGAAAGATGAAACAGGGTTTAAAAGGCACTACAATAAAACAATAGAATTCTTTTAAATGTGTGGATATAACATATTGTGAGGGAGATGTTGTAATGTAGACTCTATAAGATAATTTTTCCTATCCACACACACACATTCACCTCTCCCCTCTCAATATCCTTGAAAAAGTGATGGTCATTAATAAAAGTATTAGTTTAACATGGACATACTATGTGTTTATTTAGATAGCTTTTTTTTGCCAACTTATTTTATTATTTAACTTATTTTTACTATTATTCATAGCCTCACTTCACTTTTTGGTACTATTCATAAATCTCACTGTACTATTTCAGTTAACTTTTATTTTTATCTACAGTACTTTCAATAAAAAGTTTTCAGTTTTCGCAAAATAAGCGGATCCCAAACAGACCTTATGTGTTCTATAATATTAAAATTAGCTAAAGTTTTAGGGTAACTCCATTGTGGAGTCCCTAAAATTATTTTTAGTGTCTCATATTAGGAACCCATCTGTATCTAACATAGATGAATAAGAATTAAAAAGAATTTGACCCTATTGCAGGTAGTCTAGTCACCCTTCAAGAGAAATATCAAGAGAGAAAGATATGCGCATGGTGACAATTGGATTAGAAAAATGAATTTGTAGGACAGTAACTCCTATCTCATTAGTTCACATGACTCAAAATAATTGATTATCTAATTCAACACGTGCTTTAAGAATTAAAGTCATGTGTTTAATGTTTTACACGCGTTTAAATTCTAACTAACTCAATCTAATCTCAACTAATTAGCTAGATGCATGAGATTACAAGAATTTTATCTACATGCCTATAGCATAATGTGGGATTCTTAGCATTTCTCCTAGTAGTAAGATCTTTATTCGAGATGTTTGCATCCTATAAATCGTTGGAAATGTGATATATGGAGATTTAAAACTCTCACAATATTAAAAACTAGACACTCATATATATTAGTAACCTTTAAGAATTTTAAATTATTGCCAACCAATTTTTAAAATAGATGATAGGATTTTAGCAACTTCACAAATCCACTAAATATTGGAATTATTATAATAATCTAATACAATCTTTTCCAATCTTTTCCATGCAACATAATCTAGCAATAAATAGTTTCTCCTTCAATTTCAACAAACATGATCAAAACATTAAAACTTTGATAAGTGCATTCAGATTGCGAATAGGAGGAACCAATTCAACCCAACCCAATGTCTTGAGTTGGTATCATGTGGGTTGATGAGTTGGGTTAGATTTTTAAAATATTTTGAACTTCAAGTTAGGTCAAGTTTAGATTGAATTTTGTAGCTCGAGGAGGTTTGTAAAAGAATAATAATAACAATGTCCGGAAATTTTAAGCACTTTTGAGGGAAGAAATTTATATATATATATATATATATATATTGAAAATTTGTCATTATATTTAAAATAAATAAATAAATGGATGGGACCAAATCTTTTACCTTTTCTCCTATATAGTATTGTACTTTCTCTGTTTCATAAAATAAAATAAAATAGCCTTTTATATATTTTAAAAAATTTGATAACACAAATGATTGATACAGGAATTATGTATATTTTACATTTTTTTATTTATTATATACCAACTGATATAAGTGTTCTAATTCTTCTATTAAAATAAGACCTCTGTTGAAAGTTGACTTTTATTTTTTAAAGAAAAAAAAAAGTTTGATTTTATCAAATTAAAAAGAAAAAAAAAATGCAGTTTAACTGGAAACCGTTTTTGAAGGACAGTGGTAGTTATCTGATTAGAGGAGTCGGTGTATCATTATTAGACTTTTACTTCTTCTCAGTACACTCTCTCACTCAGTCTCTGAACCAGTGAAACCTCATTGATCGGTGTTTGTTAACATCACCAAAGGTAATGCTTTTTTTTTTTTTTTAATCAAAATTTTTGGCTCTTAAAACTCTAATCTTTTATTTATATTTTATTGAGTGCTCTCTCTCAGTCTCAGATGAAGAGAAATCGCTTTGAGATGGAAATATTGAAGCACCGGTTATTGGTGGATCCCAACTACGCAAACAACACGTGGAAGATTCTTGAGCATGCCATCATGGATATTTTGACCAATCACAAACTTGGCACCCTCTCTTTTGAAAACCTTTATAGGTATAAATATAATATCTTTTGCCCCCATTTTCTTTTTTTATTATTTATTCTTCTTTTGAATGTTTTAGTATAATTATAAGATTAATAAATTCTTTTTTTTATTGGGTTTTAATAGAAAATTACATTTTAAACTCTATAATTTAGTACGGGTACTTTAAAATATCCTAATAAATTCAACATTCAAGTTATAAAAAGTAATAAATTAAATCCGAAGCTATTCAAGTAGAACGACATTGTGTTTGATCTGTAATATAGCTATGTGAGTTGAGGGTTTAATTTGTTAATTTTTGATCCCTTAGGATTTAATGTGTTGCTTTTTCAAATTACAGGTTTAATGTGTCATTTTTGAAACTATAGGGTTTTATTTGTTACACACTTTAAGAATGAAAAATTTAGCATTTCTTTTATTAAGTTGGATGATTTGATTATTGTACTGTGTTTATCTTTCAAAATTGACACAGACAGATGATTTTTGATTGGGTCTATTTGCAGCTCAAGTTTGTGGGTTCTTTTGGTTATTGTGTTATGTATGTTAACATTTTGCTAAGTATGTTTCCATTTAGCTTTGATGATGTTTGTGGGTTTCAATTAGCTCAACTGAGGGGTTCAATCTCTGCCTACATAAAAAATCGATTGGTGTCTTAGTCTGATGATAAAGAGCTATTATTAGTAGTGAATGTCATATGTTGATACTCTCTTAAAAAAAAAAAAAAAAGCTTTGTCTAACGGTTTGAAGTGTGGTAGAGAGCATGGTGAAATTTGGTTTAGTTATTTGGAAGGAAAAGGAAATATTTTCAAATTGATGCAGAAAATTTGACTCACAGTCCATTTTATGGTTAACTTGAACCTGTTTGAAGCATATCATACTTACTTCAATACTCCATGCTAGATTGGTAGTAGGACATATATGTAGTTATCACATTGCTACATCACATCTGATTTTTGTTCGAGTCTGGTTGGGGCTAGTTAAGTTATCACACTGCTACATCACATTGCTTGGTTTAATGTTTGCATCTACATTTCTTGGCTCAACTCAACTAGGAATTAAGTTTATGAATTTTAAAGTCATTAAGCTTGTAACTCCATTCTAAATCAATGTGGGAGAGCAAATAACGGCTGTGAAGGTTGAATAAATGTTTGAAGTGCGAAGAAAGTATGACATTCTATTCTAATTGGTTGCTCCATCACAAACCAATGCAGAACATGATGTACTAGAATTAGCTTTTCGAAGGTGTTCTCATTGTATGCAGAATCCTTTGTTAAATTTATTTTGATGTTTTAGTGGAAACTGTCTTTATCTATGGACTTAACTGGATACAAGTCCTATATCAAAGTTAAGGGTTGGAGTGTTTGACGTTTCTATGTCATCCATTACCTTGGTGTTTATATTGTTGTTTTTGTCACTTTTATTTTCCTTTTCATTTTTTCCCTGTTATAATTTTTACAATGGATTATCCTCCCATTTAAATATGTTTCTCTGGGATCAGTATTGCATATTTTTTTCACATAAGAAAACTTTGTATTTTCTGATGTTTAAATACATTCAGGCATGCTTATGAAATGGTGCTGCACAATTTTGGAGAGAAACTCTATTCCGGACTTGTGATTACTATGACTTCTCATCTAAGCGGAATATCTAAATTGATTGAAGATGCTCAGGAAGAGTTATTTTTGGAAGAGCTGAACCAGAGATGGGCAGATCATAACAAGGCTTTGCAAATGATCCTAAATATATTGATGTACATGGAGATAGCTTTCATCCCACGCACCCACAAAACCCCAATTCTTGAGCTTGGGTTCAATTTGTGGAGAGATATTGTTATGCCCCGCACTAGGCTTCGGGATACACTTCTTGAGCTTGTTTATAGAGAAAGGAATGGTGAAGTTATAAATAGGGAATTAATGAGGAATATCATAAAAATGCTAAAAGATTTAGGTTCTTCAGTTTACGACGAAGACTTTGAGCAGCCTTTTCTTGAAGTTTCAGCTGATTTTTACAGTCTCAAGTCTCAACAGTTCATTGAGTCTTGTGATTGCAGGGATTATTTAAAGGCTGAGAGATGTCTGAATGAAGACATCGAAAGAGTGTCCCATTATTTGGATCCCAAAAGTTTAGACAAGATAGCTAAGCTGGTCGAAAAGGAGATGATTGAAAGTCACATGCACAAACTATTCCAGATAGAGAACATGGCCTTACTTGATATGATTGTAAATGACAAATATGAGGACTTGGGCATGCAGTATAACTTGTTCCGCAGGGTACCTGCTGGACTTTCAATAGTAAGGGATGTATTGAATTTATACATTTGGGATACTGGTAAGCAGCTAGTTGCTGATCTAGAAAGGTTGAAGGATCCTGTCAACTTTGTGCAATGTCTACTGGATTTGAAGGATAAATTTGACAAAATCATCAGTTTGGCATTTAACAATGACAATACATTCCAGAATGCTTTGAATTCCTCTTTTGAGTACTGTTGGAGCATTTTAATATTAAATAATTAAAATGAGTAAATGTTATAACATAAATGTAAAGATGTGGGAGTGAATATGGAAGATGAAGAGTTGTGAAAAATGTTTAATCCCACATTGAAAAGGAGAGAGACTATTTTATTCTTTTTAATTGTGGTGATTAATGGGCTAACATGAATTGTCTCAGATATTGGGCTAGATACGTGCGCAAGGGGAGGTGAAGAGTGGAGGTATTTGGGCCTATTCATTCTTCAGAAACTCCTTATCTCACCATTAATTGTGTAACTCCAGCCCATCAAATTAATATCCAACAATTAATCTTATAACACCCACTACATCAGAATAATTGGACCTAATTAATCAGAATAAATTGGGTAGTAATTTCGTAAGGCCCATTGAGCCTATAAATAGACTCATTCAGACCCAATCCATGTTACTGTAATGCTTGAACACTTTGTGCAGAGGTTGTTCTAGCCATACGACACTTGTTGGGCTCTTGTATCCTGGGGGAGACAAGTCAGATAAGGTCTGCACCGGTTACAAGAGTTAGCCAACCAAGGGCTTGAATCTCCTTAAAGAGAGCGAGTGCCGCGCCTCAGTCCAAACAGTGTTGTGTATTTCCACTTTGTGCAGAGGTTGTTCTAGCCATACGACACTTGTTGGGCTCTTGTATCCTGGGGGAGACAAGTCAGATAAGGTCTGCACCGGTTACAAGAGTTAGCCAACCAAGGGCTTGAATCTCCTTAAAGAGAGCGAGTGCCGCGCCTCAGTCCAAACAGTGTTGTGTATTTCCTTTCTTTATATTAATAATATTCAGAAGTACTATTCAGTTTCTCTTTGTGTATTATTTCCATTATTATTGTGTTTGCACCAACAAGTACTTCATTAATTTGAAGCCTTCGTCCCCGGAATTCATTTCTTTGTTTGTGGATGACAAGCTCCGTAAAGGACTGAAAGGTTTAAGTGAGGATGGTGTGGAGGTTTTACTAGACAAGGTCATGATGCTTTTCCGTTACCTTCAAAAGAAAGATATGTTTGAGATGTATTACAGTCTACATTTGGCGAATAGGCTTAGTTCAGGGAAAACTATTTCTGTTGATGATGAAAGAAGTTTGATTGACAAGCTCAAAACAGAATGTAGATGTCAATTTACATCTAAACTGGAAGGTATGTTAATTGATATGAAGACCTCTCAGGATACAAGCGTTAGTGGTGAGGACTGAGGACTGTGAACCTAAAGTCAAGCGAGCTAGATCTTAATTACATTGTTGTTGAGGTCACAAACGGTTCTTGCCAAATCCTGTTTATATAAGAAAACAAATTGACTATCTCATTTTGGGATAAAAATGATAGGATGTTGAATTGGAATATTGTTCTTGAATTACTACTTGCTTGAAGTAGTTTAATTTCTATGAGCATATCAAAAAAAGAAAAAGAAAATTATCAGACTTGCAAGAAGTGAGAAAAAGAAAAGTTTAAAAGTGAATGAAAAATTATAAACTTGGTATATTAGACTTGCATATTAATTTTATAACCCGATTAGGTTTGTAAAAGAATAATAATAACAATGACCGAGAATTTTGCACACTTTTCAGGGAAGAAATGAACTATATATATTGAAAAATTGACAATAACTTAAAAAATATAAGTAATTAACCTTCATGGATGGATCCAAATCTTTTACCTACTCTCCTGTGTAGCATTGTACTTTCTCTGTTTCATAAAATAAAATTGCCCTTTTGATTAATTTTGTTGTTGTTGATAATACTGATATTCTAGACCGAGTCAATCAATTTAAGTGGTCATATTCTCATTAAAAAAAAAAAAAGTGGGCAAAACTAAATTGTCTAGCGAAAATATTGATTAATCAAAGCTAATAGTCTATCAAAATTCCCACTTATTTTTTTGAGAGAACCAAACAAACACAGGAGAGAGAGGGACTTTCAACATTTAGTTATCAATAGGTGGCAAATTTTTTTTGTAAATGTTCTTCATCGTTCCACTCCCTCTTTAGTAAATTCAAAACAATTTGATCATACAATACCATAACACAACTTCAACCTTTGTGAAGCTTTGCAAGTCTTCCTTTCTTCATCTTTACACTCCCTATTTTGTAAATTGTTTTTTGAGAGGACCCTCTTTAGTAAATTCAAAACCAAATTTTGGTTTTTAACTTATCGGTTGGGATTTTATTTTTGTCACAAATATGTAAACTTTTCGGCTCATAATATTGCCCATTGGGCTGCTAGCCATAATTGGGATGGGCCCAACAATACTTATTCTCTTCATTATTAGGTTTTCTACTTTTTTTCTCCCCCGAGTTTATAGATGGTATAAGGGCCCCTCTCTTCTTGTGTGTGTATATATAAACACTAGTAATTTAGATAGAATTTTTTTATTATTCAATGAAATAAAATTAGAATATTGAAAGTTTGATTTTATCAATTGAAAAAAGAAAAGCAAAAAAGAAAGCTAGTTATCATTCATGTGGAAAAAGGGCGTAAAATTTACATAATTTTGTTTAAAAAATCCAAATTAGTTTGTGTATAATTGTGTAAATTTGTTTATTATCATAGCGATATAAATTTAAATTGACACTATTCTTTTTTTTTTTTTTTTTTTTGAAAGACACCAGAGATGGACCTACAGTAGGGCAGAGGGAGGCCATGCCCCCCCCCCCCCCCCCCCCCCAAAAAAAAAAAAAAAAAAAAAACTAGTATATACATATAAGCTGAAAATTTAAATTTCGGCCATAATACCCCCCAATTAAAAAAAAAAACCGGTATACAAAAAATTAAGATTTTCCCTTAAATATATATATATATATATATATATATTTATATTTGGCTTTTCTTCTCTAAAATATTTAGATATTGACCTAGAAAAATAAATAAAATTCATGCCCCAACTACAAAATAAAAAAATAAATATGGACTAAACAAAAATCACGCACAAAAAAATAAATTCCAGAAAACCTAAATTACAAGTCCTAAATTTCTACTTCATTCTTCCTCCACTCAACCTCAACGCCTCCAATTCTCAAAAAAAAAAAAAAAAAAAAAACAAAAACAAAAAAAGGAAAAAAAAAAAGAAAAGAAAAAACCGCAACACCTCCATCATTGCCATCTGCTATTGCTGCAGTGTTGTTCCTTATATCATATCCGATCTATGGTTGTTGGCTTACTGCTGGTTGCTGCTGGCTGCTGCTATTCCTTAGATCCTCGATCTACATCTGCTGGTGTTCACACTCACACACGAGTTGAATTGGCTAAGGTATGGTGAATTTGAAAAATTTCTCTCCTCTCTCAAGTTTATATTTGTGTTTTATTTCCTCTACTCTTTGCGTTTTTAGGGACTGGTGTGAGTTGTGACCATAGTTTGTGTTGTGTTTAACTGTTTGTGACTTTTTTTTGTTTTGGTTTTATACTTTTATTACTTTATCTATAAAGGCTTAACTTTGTCTGAGCTTGTGAGTACTACAAAACTTTGTCTAAGTTGGCTAGTAATAAATGCATAACTTTATTACTTTATGTGAATACTGTGTCTGAACTTGAGAGCAAAGTCTTTGGTACTGAGTCATTAAACTTTGTCTTTGACTCTTTGTCACTTTGTGTGGTGTGGGCCATGTGGCCAATATATTATATATATGAACTTGTGTTTGTCTCTTGTGATTTTATTTAATTCTTTGTGTGGTTGTGATTTAAGTCTTTGTGTGGCTAATAGTCAATAATTAGATAGCATTAAATAACTATTTAAATCATGACTTTAGCAAACATTTTAGCGAGTAGGAACATTGGTGTCATGTTGTGGGCGTTGTTGTGTAATTGTTTTCCATTCTTTTAGATTTTTTTTTGAGAAGTCAATTTTTTTAGTTGGTGAATCTAACACATGATTAACAATTTAACATTAATATTGTTTAAAAAATACTTATTTTGTATTTTATACTTTGTTGATATTTTTCTAATATGAAATGTTTAAGAAATACTTATTTTGTATGCAATATTTTGTTGAATATGAAATAGATGTTAGTTATTATTTTCATTTTTTTTTTCTTTGGTTTTAAGCTTTGGCCTCCCCTTAGGTTGGAATCCTGGTTCTGTCCTTGAAATACACTATTTATTTTTCATTTAGTTGTTTATTATTTCTTTACATATCTGAAGGTGTAAATTTACACTAACTTTATTTAATAAAGAGGGTAGATGGAAGTTGATATTATTTATTTTGCATTTAGTTGATCACTTAAGGATGAATAAAGAGGATGAATGGTAGTTATTATGGGTGAAGAAAGAGAAACAATTAATAAAAATCAAGCCTTGTTATTATAGTAATTTTTGGCCTTCTTTCTCACAGCAAACACTCTCTCACTCACTCTCTCTGAAAAAGAGATTTTCATTGATCGGTCTTTTGTTAACATCATCAAAGGTAATGCTTTTTTAATGATTTTTTGTTTTTGTTTTGTTTTTCTGAATTCTATTTCATTCAGTTTTTGTTAACTTTTCGGCTCTAAATTTAAACCCTTTATTTTACTTTATTGAGTGTTTTCATCTGTCTCTCAGATGAAGAAAAATGGCTTTGAGATGAAGTATTGAAGCAATAGTTATTGAGGGATCCTAACCACGCAAAAGACACTTGGAATATTCTTGAGCATGCCATCAACGATATTTTGACCATCAAAAGTTTGGAGCTGTCTCTTTTGAAGACCTTTATAGATATTATTTTTATTGCCCCATTTACTTTTTTATTATTTATTCTTCTTTTGCATGGTGAGGATTTGTGTGTGCACGCGCGTATGTGCGCATGTAAGCAAGAAAGAGATTTGATTACATTGTTACAAAGTCCTCGTAAGTAAAAGTAAGATAGAGAATGGAATAATGAAATCAATACTTACAAGTTGCTTGTGTGACTTATTGTCAAACATTAACTTCAGTTTAATTTAGTTTTTAAGGACTTCTTTAGATTAGATTATATTTGTCAATTTGGGTAGATTAAATTGAAAGTTTCACTATTAAATTAGGGAAATTTTAATTTTACCCCATAAATTTTTAAAATTTTTATATTGGCACTCTTAAATTTGCATAGTGTATGGAATAAAAAGACCCCTTTGCCCTTATCCATTAATGAGGTGACCATTAAATGCCACATTAGCTCAAAATGTTTTAGTTTTGAATACAATCAACTGAATCTTCTTGGAATTATGGTTTTTGGAGTTACCATCTAATTGAACTTCAATAAAATTTTCGATAGTATTTCAACAATCTTCATCATATGATTTTTGAAATCCTTCTCAATCAATTTAGTCTTCTTCATTTTTGACCAAACAAACCTTGCCCCAAACATGGGTTGGCTATTATAAACTTCAAATTAAATTAATTATTCAGAAGCCCGCATGTATTGACTGACTGGAGTCAATCTATGCAAAAGAGACCCATGCAATTATGGTTGTCAAAATCCCGATCTGGATCCTACGATCTTCTGATTTTATGATCCCACCTGCCCAAAATGATCTGGATCTTTCAAGGGTCTTTGTGATCGTTCAGGATCAGTAGGATCGTACAATTTTGACGATTCCAAACGACCTTGGTTTCTTGTAACCTTCTTTAACTTGAAAGAAGACTCAGTTGGACCTAAATGAAAAATGAAATCTCAATAGACCAAATTTTTCCACTCTAATGTAGAAAGAGTGTCAGTTGGACCTAAATAAAAAAAAATCCTAATAGAGTGTCACGTTTGAGGTTTTTGGCCTCTTTAAATGATGCTTACAAATAGATGTAGTGATGTATGGTAATTATATCAATGAATGTATAATTTATGTGATTATTTAACATACCAATGTGTAATTTTTGTTTTTTTCTCAAATAATGTAGGATCTTACGATTTACGATCCGATCCTATGATCTACAATCCCATCTACCTCCCACGATCCTACGTAGGATCTCGATTTTGACAACTTTGCACGCAATAGAAAATTAGCTGCTTTGACAGTAACATGAATTTTTTTTTTCTTGAATAAAGATTAAGATTAATAGAAACAGGATCTTGAGTTGAAGTCAATAAGAGGAGCTAACCCATGATTTGGTCCTCATTGCATTTTCATGGGTGGTTCCCCTTCCTTGACAAGTCTCCTGTAATAAATTTTTTTAAGTGTTTGTGGGTTGTGGAGGGCAAGGGTTGGGGTTCAAGTCTTCAAGAGGAAGCTTTACACACATATACACTTAGATTATGCTTAAGTAGAATTTCTGCTTTGTATCCCAAAAAAAAAAAAAAAAAATCTAAACTGAAAAGGACCGACTTTCACTTTTAGCTGCAAGTAGCAACTGAAGTTTTTGCTATATCAGAGCACTAGTTGATCTCTTCCTCCGTTACTTTAATCAGGTAATACTCTCTAACCCTTTTTTTCTTTATAATTGGACTGTTTGATTTTCCATCTTGCATTTCTTAGCTTGCTTCTTGACTTTTTGGTTTCTGGGTTCTATATATACACTTGTGGAAGGTGATATTTTTGGTTTATGATATGGATTTGTGTTTTCTAGGGGCCAAATTTGCTAAATAGCACAATTGGAACTCAAGTTTGTCAAACTTGAATTCAAAAAATGCGTTACGTAACTAAATAACTTTGTCAAGTGCTTTTTACCTAAAATTTTGATAAAATTGTGCTATTTCGCAAATTAGGCTGTGTTTCTAAAAGATTTACATGTTTAATTTTTGGTCTTTTTATAATTTTTAGGATTTCTTGGAAAACCCATGTGGGTATATTGTTAATTCAAGCTAGAGAAGAGCATAGGCTTTGCTTGTTGCTTTTATTATTATGCAGAACCTATGAATAATAGGAAAAGCCACAAGGGTTTTGTCTATCCTGAATAACTCATTCAGTTTTTGTTAACATTGCCTCCAAAACTCCAATCCATGAGTGAGTGCTCAGATGAAGAAGTCATTTGTGCACAGGCCCATTGTGGATTCGAACTACGCAAAGGAGACTTGGAAGATTCTAGAGCATGCAATCCAGGATATTTTGAGCAATCAAAATTTTAGAAACCACACTTTTGAACAACTTTATAGGTATTGCCCCCCTTTGCTTTACATATAATTTCACAGTTTATACTACTCTGCTATTGTTTATTTTTCTTTTCAATGTTTAAATTTAAGATTGATTCATTTCTTTTTTGGGGGTTTAAAAGAGAAGAGTGCATTTTAAACCCTGTAATTTAGTGAGAGTACTTTCAAAAGTACTAATAAATTTAACATTGAAGTTTTAGAAAGTAACAAATTGTGTTCGTAAAAAGGAGAGATGGTTGGCATCTCCCTTGACAGGGACGGGAACGGCTTTCGAGCTTACTTGTTACCTACACATCCAGTTAAGGCTTCCCACCCTTTGGGGTGGATCTATAACCCAATTTTTACCATCGCACACTCTTGGTGCGATGGTCACTTCACAAGTATAAGTGCTTGTGGAGTGTGGGGGGACAAGGGCCAAGGTTTAAGTCTCTAGGACGGAGTTTTCACACACATATACACTTAGATTAGGCTAGAGTAGAATTTCTATCTTGTATCAAAATTTTTTCCCACTAATAAATCCAGAAAACTTGAGTCATGAAAATTTTTTGCATTTGTGATTTTTATTTATCATGTAGGGTTTCATGTACCCTTAATATTGAATTGATAGTTGAATTATGGTTAAATTCGCAACATTGACTTTCTAGTTCATGGATTGACTGCAAATCTTCACCAATTGCAGCCAATTCATGGGTTGGAGGGCAATTACCCTGTCCATCCTTAAAATTCTGTATCCTGCACATAAACTTGGAACTGGTTATGTAGTCCTGACCTTTAGGTTTTGCGAAGGATTGATCATTTTTGTGGTGACTTGTCAAGAGAAATCTTTGACTATTAAGGTGCTTTGAATGCCCAGTAGGAACGCAAGAATATGATTTAAAGCATAGAAGTTTCTTGGTTTAATGTTTGCACTATAAAGTTAGTAGAGGACACTCTTAGCTCACTCAACTAGGAATTAAGGTGACGAATTTCAAACAATGGCTGATGAGGTTGAATTAATGCTTTAAGCGTGGAGAAAATATGACATTTTAATTAGTTTCTCAATGACAAACTAACCAAGAACATGATGTGATAGAATTAGCTTCCCATGATTATGGAAGGTGAACACCATATGTAGAATCCAATGTTAAATTTATCATGTTTTTGATGTCTTGGTGGAAATTTGGTCTTTATCTATAGAATTAACTGGATACAAGAGTCCAATATCAAAGTCAAAGGTTGGAGTTTTGGGCGTTTCTATGTCATCAATTGCCTTGGTATTTATATTGTTGATTTTGGCAATCTTGTTTTCCTAACTTTTTTTTTTCCTTGTTATAATTTTTACCATGGATTGTCTCATATTGAAGTTACCAAATTTTCTGTTCATTTTGTTATCCTAGTTATTTAACTTCAATAAAATGTATCCTCCCATTTAAATATGTTTCTCTAGGTTTAGAAGTGGCAATTCTTCAAATGGTTTTTTGTCAAATTGTTAGCAACTCATGGATTGATTTATCTACTTATTCTATTTTTATGTATCTTCATTGATGTCTCAAGATTCTCGTTCCATCAGCTCTTTATCTATATTGTTCTTTGAAGCTCGTCATTTTGTGCCATGAAGCATAATATCACAAAAGGACTTATAACTTGGTTTGATAGAGTCAATCCTATGGCATTTTTTGCAAGGTCTTGCTAGTTGTGGCAACATTAAGAGTTCTCTTATAAGTGTGCATTTGTTTAAGCTTTTAGAAGCTGAAACGCGCTTTTTGAGACCAAAAATATTTTATGTGTGTTTGGTAATGGTTTTAAAAGTTGCTTTCTCCAAAAAGTTGCGTTTTGAAATGTGAAAGATGAGCACTTTATGTGTGGACAGCTCTCAGCTACTTTTGCAAAAGCCAAAGTGCTTTTAATAAATATTATTGTTGGATCTGTAGTTCAATTACCAAATTGCCCACATATTTTATTGAAAACCCAATTTTACCCTTTGATAAATCAAAGGATAACACCATCTCTGTAGCTCATGCTAGAAATCTCATCTCTCTGCTTTGCTACAGAATAGCAATCCTCTTCGTGCTGCTACAGGTAAAAGACTTCTTCTTCTTCTTTTTCTTCTTCTTCTCCTCTCTATATTTAAAAAAAAAAAAAAAAAATTATTGATGTCTTATATATCTGATCTGAGAAAAACATTTTGAAGGTAGAGTTTTTAATCAACAAAACACCAAGCAACATTGATCTACTACCAAAAACCACTAGGTACCACTAGAGATTTTGAAATATTTGTTGAAAAATTTTCAAATCTGTGTGTGCTTTATTTGTTCTTGCTATTTACATGATCTATTTGTTCTCTTTTGGGTACTGAAAAAATTTGTGGGTACATACTTTGTATTTTTTTTTCTTTCTTTTGTGGGTAAATGCTCTGTTATAGGTCTGAATTGTTTAATTCTCAACTAGGTTGATTAAGTATGTTTAGTCTGCATTTCAATTCCTATAAAAAGAGAATGTTTTGGGGGTGTGTTTTTGTCTTGTGTATCAAATTTGTGAATCTGCTATTTCTTGTTATGATAAGGTTTGTAAAATGTTGGAAGCCTTTTCAGCACAATTTTAACTTTTGGATTATAAAAGGATTTGTTAAGTTCTTTTCACATTTATCTTTTTCCAATTTCCAATTATTCTTTCTTTCTTGAGACTTTCCAAAGTATTTGTAGGGGCGGTTTTTGGGGCCCAGGCCCAGCAAATAAGTGGATCTGGCCCAAAAGTCCCTAGACAATGAATTTGTAGAGAGCGGGTTACAGAACTAGGGCTGGACGAAGTGAACGTCAATTAGATGTATACCATGCAACAGACTGAACGTGAGAATATTCCATTTAAGTTCACAGGACATCGGTCCGAGGAGACGTATAAGTGCTCCTCATGCTCTGGTTACAGACTACAGAATTCTTTCACCTCCCTCTCTCTCTTTTTCCTCAATTCTCTGATCCCCTCTTCATGGGGGTTTCCTTCTCTTATATAGCACCCTTAAATTGATAAGGACCTTACACTTGTTAACCATCTGGACTTTCACTTGAGTGCCTGTCCCATTAGACATCCACCTTATTTTTCTGTGAGTTGCACTGGCCAAGATAACACTATTCACCTGTCTTCTCTACATTAATGCGGTTGGAAAAGTAGCTTCCTTGCATTTAATGCGGCAGCTGTGGTTGCCTCCTGGACGTCTAACATTTTCCTTTTGCTTGGGATGGTTCCTCACTGTGTGCAGGGTGTACGTTGGACTCCCATTTGGGGTATCCGAGGAGGCACTCCTCCTCGGACGCCCCTTAAATAAGTCCGGCCCAACAGGATTGGGTTGGAAATCTTCTGGCCCCGTTTTCCCTTCTTGTCATGGCTAGACTCCGCGCCGGGCCCAAGGCCCACTGTTGACTTGTAAATTTTACCCCTACAGTATTCATTAAGTTTCTTGTTGATTGATAATGAAATTTATTTTATTTGGAGCTTAATTTATTTTAATAATTAAATTGGTTATAATATAATTGTACACAAGCTATTTACATTTCCGTAGTGATTGTACGGGTTTATGTTTCCACTCTTTATTATTGATTTTTGGAATAAATCTCATGCTATGGTGGGTTGGTGCTTCTGGAGTAATTGTGTTAATTGTTCAGTGTTTGATTCATTGTCATGGTTTGTAAAATGCTTGTCCTCTGTGGCAGAAGAGTTTATTATTATGAATTCTATTTTTTGCATTTCTTATGATAGCTTAACTCTATAGATGGATAAAAACACCACTTCCAACTCCAAAGCAAAAAAAGCAAGAGCATTATGGGGAAATCCAAGTTAGACAACTACTTTTTGTAACCTTTGTGTGGAAGAGATTGAAGCCAGGAATAGAACAATCTTTGTTGCCTTTAGTCCCAAAGGTTGGAGCAATTTGGTGATCAAATTTTGTGATGAGACCGGTCTAAACTATGATAAGGATCAATTAAAAAGTAGGTGGGATGCATTAAAAACAGATTGGAGAGTGTGGGAAAAATTGAAGGGTCTTGGCACAGGTTTAGGTTGGGATGCAGTGAAGGGAACGATTGATGCTAGTGATGATTGGTGGGACATGAAGTTGAAGGTGAGTTGAGTATTTTATTAATATGTAGTTGGTTGGAGATAGTTATGTATATTATTGTAATATGAGTGAAATGTCAATTACATTTTGTAGGAAGTACCCAAAACTTCAAAATTTCGACATAAAGGTCTGCAGAATCTACAACAACTTGATAAAATGTTCAGGGATGTTACAGCAACTGGAGTAGAACTCAAGATCTTTAACAGACCCTGATATGGTGGTTTTTCATGATTCCATTGCTAATTCCATTTGGGGGATAATAATTAGTAGTTGTCTTCTTCTTTTTTTAAATTTTAATTTTTTTATATTATAATATCATGTAGTATAATTTTTTTACATTTTTATGTAGTACAATTTAAACTTGGACTATTGGTATGTATTTTATCATCTTTTTACATTTTCATTTTGTGCTTCATGATGATGAAAATTATTTAGATTTAATTAATATTGAAAAGAAGCCAATAATGGTAATAACAAATAATTATGACACTAAAAAGAACTAAACACAAACATTATTAAAATAATACCAATAATATATATTTATTATTATTATTATTAATTAGTTTTTTTTGAGTAAGTATATGAAGTAGTTGATTTAAGTATGAAATAAACTCCCTTATATATACATTGTCATTTTTCGTAATTTACCTCTCAAGCTGCCACTTTATAAGTGCTAGCCAAACATTCAACTTTTTCAAAAAGCATTTTTTGACATCTTTTACCCAATGTTATTAATACTGTTTCGGATCCCTTTTCGGTTTGCCCATTGGAATGGAATCTTTCGGTACCGGCTTATTTCGATGTACCATTTCAGGGCATTTCAGAGTTACCGCTATTTTATAATATAAAAAAAATATATTATTAATAAAAAAAACCCCATATAAATTATTAAGGGTTTTAAAGAAGTTATAAATACATATTTCAACTAATATGTGATCTTTAAGCCCAAATAATAATAATAATAAGTATCAGTTCAATCATTTATAAAATATAATAAGAGTAATAATATGAAGAAAAAAAAAAAAACCTAGATGTTAATATTAGTAGGTGGAATAGTGGAAGAGGGTTAAGGCTAGAACATTCTATTTTTATTGTTTGTCTTGTGGGGCTCACTACAACATAACAAAGAAAAAAATTCAAAATTTAAAACAAGAGTGACAAGAGAGAAGAGTATCACGTGGGCTGGCAAAACAAACAAAAAATTTAAGGACATAGCATTTAAGGAAGAGCAAGGAGGTTGACAAATAGTCAAATACATTACCATTTACCTGTACAACACAAATAAAAAACGAAAGGGAGATTGGCAGGACCGAAACCCACCAGAAGAAAAAAAACGAAGAAGATGGGTTCGAAACCCACTAGAAGAAGACGAAGAAGAAGGAGGTAGGATTTTTTTTTTTTAAAATCCAAAATCTGGTACCGGTCGAAATTGGCCGGAATGGTAGAAACACCTTGAAATAGGCCGAAATTTGACCTAAGGTGGAATGAGGGGTATTATGGTACCGGTTTTAATGCCGGTACGAAATATTCCGGCCGGAACGGAATGGAATCAATAATAATGCTTTTACCAAACACTCAACTTTTATAAAAAGCCTAGTTTCATACCGTACTTTTTAAAACCTCCACTTTTTCAAAAAGCACAATATCAAAAAATGGAACCAAACTCATCCTAAGTAGCATGTATCTTTCCACATCGTCTGTCCTAGTAAAGTAAATTTTTTTTTTTTTTAAGTGGCAAAGCTACTGGAATTCTATTGGATTAATATTGCTAAATGTGTGAGATGCTGAAATTATTATTTTTTACTTGAGAAAACTTCACATTTCTGATGTTTATGATTCTGAATACATTCAGGCATGCTTTTAATATGGTGCTGCACAAATTTGGAGAGCAACTCTACTCTGGACTTGTAATGACTGTGACTTCTTATCTTAGCGAAATATCTAAATTGATTCAAGATGCCCAAGGAGAGTTATTATTGGAAGAGTTGAAAAGGAAATGGGCAGATTACAAGAGGCATTGGAAACGATCCGAGATGTAATGATGTATATGGAAAAAACTTTCATCCCAAGCACCCACAAAACTCCCATTCGTGAGCGTGGGTTCAATTTGTGGAGAGATTTTGTCATTCCCCAAACTAGGCTTCAGGATACACTTCTTGATTTTGTCCATCCAGAAAGGAATGGTGAAATTATAAATAGGGATTTAATGAGGAATATTATAAAGATGCTAACGGATTTAGGTTCTTTTGTTTACAAAGAAGACTTTGAGCAGCACTTCCTTGATGTTTCAGCTGATTTTTACCGTCTTGAGTCTCAACATTTCATTGGGTCTTGTGATTGTGGAGGTTATCTAATGAAGGCTGAGAGACATCTCAACAAAGAAAAGGAGAGAATGTCCCATTATTTGGATAATTGAGAAAAAGAATAAAGAAAGAAAAACCTTCATGTTTGGCTGGTATATGCCAATTATTAACAGGACACTAGTTCATCATATAAGTAAAACACAAATAATGAATATGTTAAAACGAACGCTTGATTTTCCTTTCGAAGATGCTAGGTCTGTAAGTTGAAATTTCCATGGCAACAAGAAGGGGGAACTGCATCAATACAAAGAGGGTGATAGCAATGCTAGCCAAATAAATGACAGGTTTGAAAATCCATGATTGTTCATGTAGCATAAGAAAAAGAGCAGCGGAAAAGGCTGTCATCATGGCTGCAATAGAGAAGAAAAGGGTAGAACGGCCTAATATCATCTTTCTAGGTAAGGACTCAAGGAAATCTTCTTTTGCATAACGAGATGTGAGGATTCTTATAAACATTAAGACTGAAGTTTAGGAAGAAAAGAGTGAGAGAATAATTTTTTTCATCACACACACACACAAAGACAGAAAGGGAAGGAGATTCCAATTTATTTATTTATTTTTATAGGTAAATAACAAAATTAATTAGAATGAAGAAATGCACCTCCAGTACACAAGCAGCGTACTGGAACTGCAGAATTATGACATATTACTGGAGTCTAGAAAATCGAAAAAAGATCTCAAGTACATAGATATTTCAGCAATCCAATAAAAAAAAAGATCTTAAAATAATCATCTTGAGCTCCATTGTTCTGCGTTCTGTTCTAATTCCTTCAAAAGCCCAATTGTTCCGTTCACACCAAGTGATCCACATAAGGCACAAAGGAATGGCCTTCCAGCAATTGCCTCCCCTGAACTTACCACACCGACCTGTCCAACCAGCCAGCAAGTCCACTACACGGCGAGGCATAACCCATTGCACGCCAAATAGGCACAAACCCATATGCCATAATTCCCTAGAATACTCACAATGCCACATAATATGATGCTATGATGATGATAATGTTGAAACAATTATGAGCAGCCTTCATAAGCAGTTCTAGATAATACCTATGCTATGAAACTTCTTCTAGCTACTATTAGGCAATGAAACTATAAAAAAAAATAAAATTAAAAAAAAATTAAAAAAACAATCATTGGAATTGGAATTGCACCTTAAAATCATCTTTAGTTACAAGGGAAATTGGAATTGCACCATAAAATCAATCATTGAAAAAAAAAAACCTAACCAATAGTGTAGGGACACGATTTCTTTAACGGCTCAATAATGATGTTGGGCTCGCACGTGAAAGATCCCTCACAATATGATTTGTAGAGAGTGGGCTTGAAAGGCTTGTCTTTGATCACGGGGCGATGGTCCGGTCCTGTTTTTAGAGGAATTCATGTAGAAAAAAGGGATTGGATTTGAACATTTAGGCCCTATAGCGTCACATCCTGAGGGGTTGGACTCCTCGGACTTAGTCCGAGGACGATTAAGGTCTTCCTCCGGTTATCCGGCGATGGGTTTTTCTTTTTTATGTGGTGTACATACATTGCTAAGGGATTTTTGCCCATGGAGTTTTTCTCCTGGAGGTAGGATGGGAGCCCCTGGTTTTTTGTCCCCCCCCCCCCTCCCTTTATCCAGATTACTTACTTTCTCTTTTATACTCGCTGACGCTCGTTGTCTTTCGTCCACGTGTAGGGTCAATCTTTCCAAGACTGATATTTGTCCCGTCAGTCTAATCCCAGAATCACTGAGGATGGTTGATAAAGCCGAAGAATCCGGCTCTGCTGGAAGCAGAGTCTTATCTGGGAAGGGTAATGAGGGCAGCTTTCCCGAGATATTTTAGGTCTCCTTTCCAGTCTGGTCCTATACCGTTTTTGCCCCTCTTCTCGGTGGAATTTTGGGTCTGCCGAGGACTGAACTGTCCTAGGCAACATCTCCGGGCCATTTGGGCTTTATGTTATCGAGCTTGGGCCGTAGCCTTCTTTGGCTTGGGCCTTTGGACTTCCCACGAGCAAGTGGACCTGACCCATAAATTATTGGGCCCCACAAATAGCATCCAAGTATTGCTAAGGGAAAGAGAATGAAAAAAAATGTGATAAACGAAACCAAGAAATAATAGTCACACTATATCTAAACCTTCACAACACATTTATATATCAAAACATAAAGATTGCAAATAAGAGAAGAAAGCATAAGAAGTTTATAACTTTGAGTTGACAAATAGCTCCTTCACCACCAAAACAAGTTTTTGTACAATCCTTCAATTCTTAAGCTACATTGCTAACAACCCATCTTCCAGAGTTTAACTATAGACATGCTAACTATAAACTGAAAAGAGAAGAACAAAAAATCTGTGCAAGACTAAAAGAGAAGAAAAAGAATTCTCATATATAAAAGATTTTATTCCATACTTCATCAGGTTGTGTCGGATCAGAAATTAATGAAGTAATTAATGCATCAAAATCAGCAACAGAGTCTGATTTGGATTGACTGCATACTTCAACCAGGGGTGGTAGATCAGAAAATATTTGACTCAATGGTTCATCTGGGAATGTGGGATCATCTATGCATGCAGCAAACTCTTCATTCGTAACAGCATCAGCATCAGCAACAGCATCCAACCGTCTTTTTTTGTGTTCTTGGGCTTGGGCATCTTCTTGTCCATGTGACATCACACCAGTTGTATTGAAGGTTGAGGCCTCTTCAGAGACAGCGGCAGTAGAAGAAAAACATCCAGAAACCCATGCAGCAAACTCTTCATCATCAGCACTAGGCATCTCAGGCTCAGGCTCAGGCTCAGGCTCAGGCTCAAGTGAAATCACAGCAGCAGAAGTTGTATTGAAGCATGAGAACTCTTCATCAGCAGTAGAAGAAAAAGCTCTTTTGAGACCTCTTCCGTTGGCCTCCTCACAATCTGACCCTGACCCTTTATTTAGTTTATAGATGACGCAGAGGACTGTGTTGGTTCTTCCAAATTCCTGATTTGCCAAGGAGAACTCGTGCATTATCCAATTAGTTTTATTGAATTTGCTCGAATGGAGATCCTTGGCCTTAAAAGAGAGCATCTTGTCGATCCCAATAACATTGCCCTGAGAATCGTAAAGTCTTTTGGGCTTGCTTTTTTCAAGCCAGGTTCCGCAAGCGGCAGCCCTGCACACACGATTGCCGGATGTTGTTTTGAGGTCGGTGAAGACGTAGAGCTTCCGGTGGAAAGTGTGTAAATGATAGTGGGTATGAGAATCATATATTTCCCATGGAGGAATTTTGCCATATATCTCACAATCATTCATAATAAAATGATGATTTTGGCGAGTATCTTGTTCAGCATCGTTGACTTTCTTCATTAAAATCTTCATCAATTCATCATCTGTAGGATCATATCGAAACCCGATCATCTCCATTGTTTCAAGAAATCAAAGAATTTTCTTTCCCTTTTCTATAAACACGTAGGAAGTCTAACTTTTTGATGAATGTTTGGTGAATGTAAGAAATCTCAAACTCAGAATTAAATAAGAAACACGTAGGAAGTTTCAAACTTTTTGATGAATGTTTGAAGTCTCAAACTTTTTGACGAATGTAAGAAGTCTCAAATTCAGAATTAAGTTAGAAACCTTTTTTTTAGGAACAAGTTAGAAACTTCGAATACCTATGCATATATATAGCAACGCTAATAGTGGCGGTCAATTAAAGTTAAAAGGGCGGTTATATATAATTATATTATATCTTAACCTTTCTAAAAAATATATATATTATATTTTATATGCAAAGGGCGGTTATATATAATTATATATAAAATTATTACTAATACCCTAAATATACCATAGAAGGCGTATAATTATTACTAATACCATAGAAATGATTCACTGCTTCAAAAATACTTCAGCCCGTACTATACCAAAAAATAAAAAGGTTTCTCCTGCGCGTGGCGCTGTTGGTTTTGGGACTACTGAGGCTAGGCTATTTGGCTGATGTGAACAAAGAATGCGCGCTGATCGTTGGCAAACAAAAAAACTTTGGGCACGTTAGCTATAATGTGCTAGACACTGTAAAGGAACATTCATACATAGAGCTCTCACAGCAGTGAAACTAAATAGCTATATAACTATTCTAGTTTCACTAAAACACAAAAAATGTTCTACATCAATGTATATAAAACTAAAACTTTTTAGCTTCAAGCTTCCGTAGGAAGCTACTTTTGGCTTCGTACGGAAAGGGAAGCTACAACTTTAAAATATTTTTTTAATTCCTACACATATTAAAATAATACTTCTATTTTTTTTTATTCTTTTTATTTTCTCTTTATGCCTGTTACTCTCATTCTCTCCCTCTCTCCTCAGATCAGCTCTCAAACTCATGAACTCTTAACTCTCTTAAACTCACTCTCTCAAACTCTCATCTCTCTGTCTCACCACCGTTGGCCCGATTTGAACCTCAACGTCACCGGCCCACCGAAGCTTAACATCACCGACCCATGGGTTGACCCACTCTGTCGAACTCCCAAGCCGACCCAAGCCGCTGATCCATGCCTCAGACCCATGCTTCCGATCCACGCCTCCGAGCCACGCCTACCTGACTCGCCTTTCTTCTCTTCTATCTAACCCACCAAGCTCTTCTTCCTCACCTCCACTCTGCGGTTGGGTTCGTGGGTGGGTTACTAGGGTCGTGGTGTGTGTTTGTTGTGTGGGTCTCTTTGGATAGCATATTTGGGTTTTTATTTTATTTTATTTTTTTTAATTGGTTACTAGTTTTTTGGTTGAGCTTGAGGCTACTATGATGGTGGTTGTGTTGTGATGTTGCAGTGGGTTTTATTTTTGTGGTTGTGGGTTGATTTTCTTGGTAGTTGTGGGCTGATTTTGGTGGTTGTGGCGGTGGGAGAGTTGGCTGTGGGTAGTGGTAGTGGTGGTGGGCTGTATGAAGTGGTGGTGGCAGTGGTAGGATGTATTATTTTATTGTAGTAGATATATTATTTTATTATGATGTTTATATTATTTTATTGTGTTGAAAGCTAAAATAGATCCACTGCTGCTGGATGTTTTGTAAAATGAGTAGGTAAAAAAAAAAAAAAAAAAAAGCTTTTTGTGGTGCCAAATAGCTAAAAAAACAGCTCTACTACTATGAATGCTCCAAGGAATAACTAGGTTTAATTAACATTTTGGTCTTTGATCATTGTCCCATCCATTTTTGGAGTTAGACCATTTGAGTGCTAAATTAAAGTCACTACGTAGTATTAGTTAGTAACTCCAATGTATGTTGCTTCTGGAAAGCATGGTTATGATTAGGAGGTTAATGTTCAATTGTTCACACAGAAAGAGTCTGGAAAGCTTAAATGATTGGATATTGTACAGGCACCTTGCTTGAAGAAATTGTGTGATTGTTACCTTTTGACAGGGTATTTGGTATTGGCTTGTGTGATTGTTTCTTCAAGTTGTTTATTTGGAATATTGCTTTTGAATTACTATAGGCTTGGATAAGTTTAATCTCAATGAATATCATTTTTGTTTATCTTTATTGTGTAAAATCTAGGAGCACATCTAAGAATTATAGGACTCTTGCTAGAAGTGAGAATAAGGAAAGTGAATGAAAATATATATATATCTAAAACCTGAAATGTAGCATTTATTGTTGCTACACTCCAGTTAAACCACATCAGTAGTTATGTCATTATCATTTTTTCTCCAATTTTTTATATTATTTTTTATCATTTAAAGTGAATTAAAAACTCTATTATATTTCAATCAAAATATCATATTTATCTTATTTTTAACTATTCTTATTTATTATTAAATTTTTAATTTCATTTTAACTTTTCATATCCTCACTACTCTCTACCTTAACTTTCTTCAATCTTTCTCATTCCATTTTAACTTTTCATATCCCCACTACTCTCTAACTTAATATCATTACTTTTCTATCTCTTTATCTTCCTTTATTTTTGACTCTTCTTATTCTTATATATCCTCATACTATAAATTTGTCATTCCCTCTCTCATTTCATGCATAATTTTCTATATTTTCACACACAAAAGGTTCTCTCTCTCTCTCTCTCTCTCTCTCTCTCTCTCTCTCTCTCTATATATATATATATATTTAGTTTTTTTTTTTCCTTGCATATCTACTTTAGGTTGATGAACTTTTGTATTCTTTAGAATTCTCCTTTGAGTTGATAGGATTTAGTTTTGTGTTTTATGTTGTTATCTTTTTTATTCTCATTGATTGTTAAATGTTATCCTATTGTATTATAAAAATAGTATATAAAATAATGTTATATTTTATTACATAGCATAATTTTGTGTTTATCGCTATACATTTCATTTTTACTATTTTTTCTTCTCATCCTATTTTATTCAACATTTAAATTCAGCAACATCCTCCATATCATTAAATTATTTATATTTTGTCTCTTTTTTTTTAATATTAAACATATAATATTTTATTTAAATTCAATAAATAAAAATTGTTCTTATTTGTGTTGAATCCAATACATTGAAACATTGGACCTAAATCCAAACCCAATTTAACAAATAAAAAATGCAACAAATAAGCCTATTCAAACCAACATTAGATATTCATCTTTGGTTCAATATGTCAAAGAAAATGATAAGATGAGGCACTGACATCCAATGATCCAACCCAATCAAACAACAAATCAGTGTTTATTGTCACAACAAATCGTTGGATAATATGTAGTTCTGCTAAGGCACTGAAAGAAAGTTTACAACAAATCAACAATTCTAGCTACCATAAACTCTGTAGTTTAAGATTTGATAAACCATAGGGACCAGGGTGAGTACCACGATATTTATAGGTTGCAAAATAAAAGTGTTGAATTCATGAATTATTATAAATTCATAATTTTGTTTGTCTATCATTTATTGGAGGGCTATTCTAGCCTTTAGGCCCATGCAATGACTTTTTAAGGGCCTAAAAGTCATTGCAAAAAAGAAAAAGAAAAAAAGAAGAAGTTATAGAACTACTAATTTTATTAACAAAATAAAAGTAATTTAATGTGACAGTAAATATAATTTGTGTTACATCAACCATAGGAACAAGGTGGACCAAATAAGATTGAATTAGAATGAATAGAACCAAAGTGGATAGAATGGACTGAACGTGACCAAATTGGACCGAATAGGACCAATGTGGACTGAATAGAGCCAATGTGGACTGAATAGACCGAAGTGGACAAAATAGGACCAATGTGGAGCCAATGTGGACTGAATAGACCAAAGTCGACTGAATTAGACCAAATGGGCCGAATTGGACCGAATAGAACTTTAGTGGACATAATGGACTAAATATGACCGAATGGACTAAATAAGACCAAAGTAGAAAGAATGGACCGAACGGGACCAAATTGGACCGAATATGAATGAGGTGGAAATATTGGACAGAAGTGGACTGAGTAGGTGTAATATGGATTGAATAGGACCGAAGTAGACAGAATGAACCAAAGTAGACAAAATGGACTGAATCAGACCAAAGTGGACCAAATGGCCCAAATGGGACTAACGTGGATCAAAGTGGACAAAATGGACCGAATAGAACCAATGTGGACCGAATAGAGCCAATGTGGACTAAGTGGACTGAATTAGGTAGTGGACAATATAGGACCCATGTGGACCGAATAGAGCCAATGTGGACAGAATTGACCGAATTAGACCGATGTGGACTAAATAAGACTGAATGGGCCGAATTGGACCAAATAGAACTTTAGTAGACAGAATGGACTAAATAGGACCTAATCGACCGAAGTAGAACAAATGGACTGAATAGGACCAAAGTGGACAGAATGGGACTAACTTGGACTAAATAGAAGGTGGACATACTGGACCGAAGTGGAGTAATGTGGACTGAATAGAACAGAAGCGGACAGAATGGACCAAATCAAACCAAAGTAGACAAAATGGACCGAATCGGACTAAAGTGAACCGAATGGCCCGAATAGGACTGAAGTGGATCAAAGTGGACAGAATGGACCGAATAGGACGAATGTAGACCGAATAGAGCCAATGTGGACTGAGTGGACCGAAGTAGACCAAAGTTGACAAAATAGGACTAATATGAACCGAGTAAAGCCAATGCGGACTGAATGGACTGAATTAGACCGAAGTTGACTGAATAAGACTGAATGGGCAAAATTGGACTGAATAGAACTTTAGTAAACAGAGTGGACTAAATAGGACTGAATGGACGGAATAAGACCAAATTGAACTGAAGAGGAAAGAATGGACCAAATAGAATCAATATGGACCGAATTAAACTGTTGAATGTTTATCATTTTTATTGCATTTTTAGGTTCATTTTTCTAATGTCTATTTTATTTTATTTTTATTTTTATTTTACTTAAAATTAAAGATTTTAGCCCAAAAATATAATAAATTTCATACTTTTCAACCAAAAAATGAAGAATTTTTTTTGGAGCTAAACATGAAAAGAAAACCTACAAAAAGAATCAAGCTAAGACTCAATTAGTCTAAAATGGACTGAAAGGGGATTGAAATTGACCGAGTGGACCAAATTGGACCTAAGTAAACCTAATTGGACTGAATAGAAATTTTTTAAGTTGTAGGAAGAACAAATTATCTTCAAAAAAAATTTAGAAAAGAAATTATACATTAAATTACAATATAAAATAATTATTTATTCCCATGCATCGCGTGGGTTTGCAACTAGTTTTTATAACTTGGGATATAAGACTCTTGCAAGAAGTACAGAAAATCAATTCTGGTCCTTCTGGAGTAATTTAGAGGGTTGTTCTAACTTTGTCAAGTTTTTTATTTTGTCTTCTTCTTCAATTTCTTTTTTATTTTTTTTTTAAAGATGCAAGAGTACAAATGGAAAAGAAAAAAAACATCTTATGCATCTTGTTATTATTAAGGAATTGATGAAATTAATAGGAGATGAAATTGCAGCTCTCCAATGGACTGTACCATTAATATGTAGGCATAAGTCTTTACCAGTGATATTATGGTGGATAAAAAGCTAAAATTGTCGAGAAGAAATTGAAGTACTTAAAAATAGAAAAAGCAAGAGACTTAACTTTACTAGTGATATCATGCAATGGTGTTGATAGAGGATTAGCCGAGTTGAATAAGTGAAAGTATATATGCAAAAAGATAGTGTCTTGTATCGGTTGATATATTTTAAATGAAATTCAGTCTTTTCTATTCTAATTAATCTATACCCTGATTCCAGATTCATATATCAAAACCTTCGGATTGCAAATAAGAGAAAAAAAAAATCTTATGAAGTCTATTCTTTAATGTTGACATATCAAAATAATAACAAAATCACATACCTTCCTCCTCTCTTCCAGCATAATTTCCACCACAGGCACTAATCAAACCACCTGAGCTTCCCATAGCAGTGAGTGAGGTTGATTCATCCAACCCACCACAACTCCATGATAAACCACCCTTTACCCTATATCCCTCAAATACAGTGGCCTCTCTGGTCTCTCCCACAGAATCTCCTCCAAACCATGAGCACACCCCACAGACTACATAAATTTTGTACTGTAGATAATTCTGGAACTTTAATTCTGCAGTAGCCAACATTGGATTTCACATCCCATTTGAATTTATTACCACATATACCATTCATATGTATTCATTCAATTCACAAGGTGCTTAGAGTGACCAAAAATCATCTTTTTTATACTTTAGTTACAAGGGAAATTGGAATTGCACCATAAAATCAATCATTGAAAAAAAAGTAACCAATAGCATCCAAGTATTGCTAAGAGGGAAAGAGAATGAAAAAAAATGTGATAAATGAAACCAAGAAAGTCTCGTTTATAACATAATAGAGTCAAACTATATATCTAAACCTTCACAACACATTCATTTGTCAAAAGCATAAAGATTGCAAATAAGAGAAGAAAGCATAAGAAGTTTATAACTTTGAGTTGAAAAATAGCTCCTTCACCATCAAAACAAGTTTTTGTACAATCCATCAATTCTTAAGCTACATTGCTAACAACCATTTGCCAGAGTTCTAACTATGGACATGCTAACTGTCAACTGAAAAGAGAAGAACAAAAAATCTGTGCAAGACTAAAAGAGAAGAAAAAGAATTCTCATATACAAAAGATTTTACTCCATACTTCATCAGGTTGTGTCGGATCAGAAATTAATGAAGTAATTAATGCATCAAAATCAGCAACAGAGTCTGATTTGGATTGACTGCATACTTCAACCAGGGGTGGTAGATCAAAAAATATTTGACTCAATGGTTCATCTGGGAATGTGGGATCATCTATGCATGCAGCAAACTCTTCATTCGTAACAGCATCAGCATCAGCAACAGCATCCAACCGTCTTTTTTTGTGTTCTTGGGCTTGGGCATCTTCTTGCCCATGTGACATCACACCAGTAGTATTGAAGGTTGAGGCCTCTTCAGCGACAGCGGCAGTGGAAGAAAAACATCCAGAAACCCATGCAGCAAACTCTTCATCGTCAGCACTAGGCATCTCAGGCTCAGGCTCAGGCTCAAGTGAAATCACAGCAGCAGCAGTTGTATTGAAGCATGAGAACTCTTCATCAGCACTAGGCATCTCAGGCTCAGGCTCAAGTGAAACCACAGCAGCAGCGGTTGTATTGAAGCATGAGAACTCTTCATCATCAGCACTAGGCATCTCAGGCTCAGGCTCAGGCTCAAGTGAAATCACAGCAGCAGCAGTTGTATTGAAGCATGAGAACTCTTCATCAGCACTAGGCATCTCAGGCTCAGGCTCAAGTGAAACCACAGCAGCAGCGGTTGTATTGAAGCATGAGAACTCTTCATCATCAGCACTAGGCATCTCAGGCTCAGGCTCAGGCTCAAGTGAAATCACAGCAGCAGCAGTTGTATTGAAGCATGAGAACTCTTCATCAGCACTAGGCATCTCAGGCTCAGGCTCAAGTGAAACCACAGCAGCAGCGGTTGTATTGAAGCATGAGAACTCTTCATCATCAGCACTAGGCATCTCAGGCTCAAGCTCAGGCTCAAGTGAAATCACAGCAGCAGCAGTTGTATTCAAGCATGAGAACTCTTCATCAGCACTAGGCATCTCAGGCTCAGGCTCAAGTGAAATCACAGCAGCAGAAGTTGTGTTGAAGCATGAGAACTCTTCATTAGCAGTAGAAGAAAAAGCTCTTTTGAGACCTCTTCCGTTGGCCTCCTCACAATCTGACCCTGAACCTTTATTTAGTTTATAGATGACACAGAGGACTGTGTTGGTTCTTCCAAATTCCTGATTTGCCAAGGAGAACTCGTGCATTATCCAATTAGTTTTATTGAATTTGCCCGAATGGAGATCCTTGGCCTTAAAAGAGAGCATCCTGTCCATCCCAATAACATTGCCCTGAGAATCGTAGAGTCTTTTGGGCTTGCTTTTTTCAAGCCAGGTTCCGCAAGCGGCAGCCCTGCACACACGATTGCCGGATGTTGTTTTGAGGTCGGTGAAGACGTAGAGCTTGCGGTGGAAAGTGCGTAAATGATAGTGGGTATGAGAATCATATATTTCCCATGGAGGAATTTTGCCATATATCTCACAATCATTCACAATAAAATTATGATTTAGGTGAGTGTGTTGTTCCGCATCGTTGACCTTCTCCATTAAAATCTTCATCAATTCATCATCTGTAGGATCATATCGAAACCCCACCATCTCCATTGTTTCAAGAAATCAAAGAATTTTCTTTCCCTTTTCTATGAACACGTAAAAAGTTTCAAACTTTTTGATGAATGTTTGAAGTCTCAAACTTTTTGATGAATGTTTGGTGAATGTAAGAAATCTCAAACGTTGAATTAAGTAAGAAACATGTAGGAAGTCTCAAACTTTTTGATGAATGTTTGAAGTCTCAAACTTTTTGATGAATGTTTGGTGAATGTAAGAAATCTCAAACGTAGAATTAAGTAAGAAACAGGAAGTCTCAAACTTTTTGATGAATGTTTGAAGTCTCAAACTTTTTGATGAATGTTCGGTGAATGTAAGAAGTCTCAAACTCAGAATTAAGAAAGAAACTTTTTTTTAGGAACAAGTTAAAAACTTCGAATATCTATGCATATATATATAGCAACGCTAATAAGGGCGGTCAATTAAAGTTTTTTTTTTTATTTTTTTTTATTTTTGAAAGTGGCGGTCAATTAAAGTTAAAAGGGAGGTTATATATAATTATATATATTATATATAAAATCATTGCTAATACCCTAAATATACCATAGAAGGCATATAATTATTACTAATACCCTAAAAAAAGCCCAAAATCAAGAGAACAGTCCAAAAGAAATGGTTCACTGCTTCAATACCAAAAAAAAAAAAAAAAAAAAAGGTTTCTCTTGTGCATGGCGCATGGTGCTGTCGGTTTTGGGACTGCCGAGGCTAGGCTATTTGGTTGACGTGAACGAAGAATGCGCGTTGATCGTTGATAAACAAAAAAACTTTGGGCACGTTAGAGCATTTCATCTAGGATTCTTAAAATTTTAGTATTTAACACTTCAAAATTTTACTTTATCTATTATACCACCCCATTTTAAGATACATCAAACATCAAAACTTCTATATTGTTTACCATTTCATTCAAATAATAAAAACTACTCATTAAAATAATAATAAAACAACTACACAAAAAACTATAGCAACCACCTCCTCCATCACCCCTACCACCACTCCACTTGCCATAGCCACCATTGTAGCAACCACAACCCACCATAGCCACCACCACCACAAGTCACAGCACCACCGTGGCAACCACAATCACCTATAGGAAGAAAATAAAAAATAAAAAAACCCAAAATATAACCACAACCATCCACCAAAATCACAACCAACCGCCACAAAAACAACCAGCCATTGCAAAAACAAAATATCAACCAAGCACTCCCTAGTGGCTGATCTAACCCACTGCAGGAAGAAAAAAAAAAAAAAAGAAAAGCAAAACCACAACCATCTAGCAAAAACAACCAGCGATCAAAACAAAATTATAACCCAAAGATCCAACCCACGGACTCGCCGATCTCACCACTATGCCTCCAAATCAAACCCACAAATCACCGCCACTGTGACCCACCATCGAAACCCACTGAAAAAAAATTGGAAGGGAAGTAGCTTCATTGGTTCAAATCCAAGTCGTGAGATAGCTTCAAGTGGGGAGCCATAGGGAGATTGATTTCAGAGAGAGAGAGAGAGAGAGAGGAACGACGGGTCTGAACAGAGAAGAAGGGAAGAATAAAAAAAAGGGAGAAATAAAATATGTTTTTTTAAGAGAAGAAGAGGGAGAAAGCTTTAAAATAATATTTTTTTAATAAGATATAGCTATAGTGCGCTCTCAAAAATGAGAGTGCACTGTAGCAAGATGGCAAATCTTTTAGCATATGCAAGTTTTGATGTAGTGGGTTTTTTGAGTTTCAGATTCTAAAATTTAAGTTTTAGCGTTTTTGCAATTATTGATAAGGATGCCCTTAGCTATAATGTGCTAGACATTGTAAAGGAACACTCAACCGTAAGGAATAACTAGGTTTAATTAACATTTTGGTCTTTGATCATTGTCCCAACCATTTTTGGAGTTAGACCATATGAGTGCTAAATTATAGTCACTGTGTAGTATTAGTTAGTAACTCCAATGTATGTTGCTTCTGGGGAGCATGGTTATGATTAGGAGGTTAATGCTCAGTTGTTCACACAGAAAGAGTTTGGAAAGCTTTGGTTAGAAGAGTTTGACCCATTTTTCAACTTAGGTCAAGGAACAAACATGATTTGGCTTCAGACGAGGGCTACACTTGGGGAGTTGACTAAATTTGGAGTACTCAGTTGGGTATTTCACCTTATGATCATATATTAATAGGTAATTAGCACTTGTTAAACACATGACACGTATGGTTAGCAAACTTAAGTAATGATCAATTATTATTTTTTAAATGCATAGTGATCTTTTATTTTATTTTACGAAACAATAAGATTTATATTTATGATCTTCGCTCCATAATAGTTTTTTTATATAATAAAACTAATATATATATATATATATATTGGTGTAGGTGAGATTCAATATTGGTTTTGTTTTTGTATAGACATAATTCAATCGTAGATACTTTATTTAACAAAATTTTTTTCCAATTAAGTTTAACTAATACACGCCCGAGCTTCCCCATATGTAATCAATAAAAAATTATTCTGCTTAATAGTGTGATTACAAAGCCCATGACTATTGTTGAGCATAATAGTACGAGTTGTGCTAGGGATACTGCATGGTATATTATATTTTGCTTACGATTCTCATAATATATATATACATATAAAATAAAATAAAAATAAAAAAAAACAAAAAAAACATTGAGCTTACAAAATAATGTGTTACCAATTATAAAGAGAAATATTCATTTATAAGAGAAAGTTAAAGCCCATTAGTCACATTCATTGCTACATCAGTTTGTAAGTTTTATGTAGTAAAACTTGTAGTATTTTTAGCATTTTCCAAATAATACTAGTTGACAAGTACACTATCATTTACTATGAGAAATTAGGGGAGGCCAAGTGCCTCCCTGGCCTCCACCCTTAACCCTTAGGTGCGGCATCTCAGGGGATTGAGTTATGCTTGAGACTGTAATGGTAAACTACTAAGCTCCTAGTAAGTTAGGGGTTGTTTGGTAGATAAACTCCAACACATGTTTTCAGTTTTTAAATAACATTACATGCATTTTCATACACTTTTTCACCCACACGTATTTTCACACATGTTTTCAAACACATGTACTAAACACTCCCTTAAGGTCACTTATATCAGGGTTCAACGTGAATGAATATTGACCATATATAGGAGAAGGGCATGTATTTAAATTTCTAAAAGTTGCCTATGCTATGATACAGAGAGAAGTGGCTTCTTGACTTCTTGTTTCTTTTTTAAAGAAAAATTCGGTGCATATTATTAAGGGAGGCTGTCTAAATTAGCCTGTAGTACAAATTTAACATTTGATGGTACATTTTCCATCTTCCATCTTCCATTCGGGCTGTTCAGTTCTGACTTCTTGTATTGTTAAAAGATTTCCACACAATTAGAGTGCAGGTTAACAAATTCAAGAATTTGAGTAAATGTAATAATTATTATGCGGTCTATTTCTTCTGGAATATTGGAAGAAACTCTAGACAGCATAAATATCTATAACTCTATATACCGTTTACTTTTGTCACCCTTTCCTTATGGCCCCTTTTTTTTTTAACAATTGAAATATATTTAAGAGGATTATTTCTTAAAATTTTTAGGTATTTTCTATACTATTATAATAAAATTTTTGAGGGTACTTAATACCAATTTTTTTCCTTAAAAATACTAATAAATAATATCTATATTAGTTAAAAAAATTTATAAAATAATTGAAAGACTTGGGTGACCATGGCCCTCAGTCTCTGCTAGACATTACTGTTTGAATGTATTTCAAAGTTTGATAACCTGAAATATTCTAAACCAAGTCAATTAGTTTAGTAGGAATAATTAAATTGTCTGGCAGAAATATTGTTTAATCGAATATAACAGTTATTTCTCACCCAAAAAAAAAAAAATTTCAATTAAATTTCCAACATTTAAATGATAAAAAGATGGCCAATTGTTTGTTCTGGTTGTAAATTGTTTCACTCCTGTTGATCAAATCATAACAGCAACTTCACCACAACTTAAGCTTTTGGTGTAAACTCCAAACCATTTGTGTCTATTGGTGGGTGGTTAATAGCTTTTTGTTTTCCTGAAATCTCATTCAGTTTTTGTTAACATCCCCCCAAAACTCTGATCCTTCATTGAGTGCTGAGATGAAGAAGAGCTTTGTGACATTAAAAAATGAACATGGTGGATCCAAACTACCCAAAGGAGATGTGTAAGATTCTAGAGCACTTGATCCAGGATATTTTGATCCATCACAATTTTGGAAGCCTCAATTTTGAACAGATTTATTGGTGTGCCCCCCTTTGCTTTTTATATATAATTTCGCAGTTTTAGACTACTATGCTATTATTTATTTTTATTTTCAATGTTTAATAATGAGATTGATTCATTTCTTTATTGGGGTTTAATAGGAAATTACATTTTAAACTAGAGTACTTTCAAAAGTGCGGTGAAAATATGACATTTAATTGGTTCCACCATCACAAACCAACCCAGAACATGATGCGCTAGAATTAGCTGCCCACGATTTTGGAAGGTATTCTCATTGTTTGTAGAAACCACTGTTAGTTATCATGTTTTTGATGTCTTAGTAAAATTTTTGTCTTCATCTATAGTCCTAACTGGATACAAGAGTCCTATGTCAAAGTCAAAAATTGGAGTGTCCCGCAGTTCATAGTCCATGGTGTTTAAATTTTTTAATTTGAAACTCTTATTTTCCTTTCCCTTTTTTTTTTTTTTTTTTTTCTTCTTCTTCTTATAATTTTTACCATGAATTATCTCATATTGAAGTTACCAAATTTTCTATTCATTATGCTATCTATATCATTTAACTTTAATAAAATGTATCCTCCCATTTATTCAGTAGGTTTCTTAGGGTTCAGTATTGCCAATACTGAATGGTTTTCTGTCAATTTGTTAGCAACTCGTGGATTCATTTATCTCTCTCTCTCTCTTTTGAATGTGTCTTCTCTGAAGTCTCAAGATTTTTGTTCCGTCAGTTCACCTATTTTGTTCTTAGCAGCTAATAAAACGCAAATGGATTTATAACTTGGTTTGCAAGAGTCGATCCTATGGCAATTTTTTGCAAGGTCCTGCAATTTGCTGTGTAGGTTTTCACATCCTCTGTCATAGTAAAGTCTTTTAATTTTTTTTTAAGTGGCAAGTGGCCGGAATTCTTTTGAACTAATATTATTAAATGTGTAAGAAGCTGACATTATTATTTCTCACAGATGAAAATTTCATATTTTATGATGTTTAAGATTCTGAATACATCAGGCTTGTGTATGATATGGTGCTGCACAATTTTGGAGATGAACTCTATTCTAGACTTGTGACAACTATGAATTTTCATCTAAGGGGAGAGGTATTTTTGGAAGAGCTGAGCCAGAAATGGGCAGATCATAACGAGGCATTGCAAACGATATTAGTTATATTTGCGGACATGGATATAACTTTCATCCCAAGCACCCACAAAACCCCAATTCATGAGCTTGGGTTCAATTTGTGGAGAGATATTGTTATCCCCCCCACGCTAGGCTTCGGGATACACTTCTTGAGCATGTTCATAGAGAAAGGAATGGTGAAGTTATAAATAGGGATTTGATGAGGAATATTATAAAGATGCTAATGGATTTTGGTTCTTCTGTTTACGAAGAAGACTTTGAGAAGCCTTTTCTTGAAGTTTCAGCTGATTTTTACCGTCTTGAGTCTCAACAGTTCATTGAGTTTTGTGATTGCAGGGATTATCTAAACAAGGCTGACAGATGTCTCAACAAAGAAATGGAGAGAGTGTGCCATTATTTGGATGCTAGAAGTTTAGATAAGATAATAAGTGTGGTTGAAAAGCAGATGATTGAAAGTCACATGCACAGACTAGTCCATATGGAGAACTCAGGCTTAGTTAATATGCTTGTGAATAACAAATATGATGACTTGAGAAGGATGTATAAGTTGTTCTTCAGGGTACCTAGTGGACTCTCAATCATGAGGGATGTCATGACTTCATACATTCAGGATACGGGTAAGCAGCTAGTTACCAATCCAGAAAGGTTGAAGGATCCTATAAACTTAGTGCAACGTCTCCTGGATTTAAAGGATAAGTATGAAAAAATCATCAGTTTGGCATTTTACAAGAACAAGACATTCCAGAATGCTTTGAATTCCTCATTTGAGTACTTCATTAATTTGAATGCTCAGTCCCCAGAATTCATTTCTTTGTTTGTGGATGACAAGTTCCGTAAAGGATGGAGAGGGGTAAGTATGGAGGTTGTAGTGGATAAGGTCATGGCACTTTTCCGATACCTTCAGGAGAAAGATGAATTTGAGAAGTATTACAGACAACATTTGGTGATGAGGCTCCATGCAGGGAAAAATCTCTGATGATGCTGAAAGAAGTTTGATTGTTAAGCTAAAAACAGAGTGTGGATATGAATTTACATCTAAGCTGGAAGGTATATTCACTGATATGAAGGTCTCTCAGGATACGAGGAAGGGCTTCTATTGTAGCCTTGGTGCTGAGATTTGTGAACATGTAGAGCGTGCTACATTCTGATAGCATTGTTGCTGAGGTCACAAACCAGCTGCAGTAGCTGTTCTTGCAAAACCCCCTGTTGCTATAAGAAAACAAATTGAATCCCTCTTTGGGCGGAATAAAAATGATTGGATATTGTACAGGTACCTTGCTTGAAGAAAGTGTGTGATTTTTACGTTTTGACAGGGTATTTGGTATTGGCTTGTGTGATTGTTTCTTCAAGTTGTTTATTTGGAATGTTGCTTTTGAATTACTCTAGGCTTGGATAAGTTTAATCTCAATGAATATCATTTTGTTCATCTTTGTTGTGTAAAATCTAGGAGCACATCTAAAAATTATAGGACTCTTGCTAGAAGTGAGAATAAGGAAAGTGAATAAAAATTTTTATAACTTGGGATATAAGACTCTTGCAAGAAGTACAGAAAATCAGTTCTGGTCCTTCTGGAGTAATTTAAAGGGTTGTTCTAACTTTGTCAAGTTTTTTTATTTTGTCTTCCTCTTCAACTTCTTTTTTTTTTTTTTTTTTTTTTAAGATGCAAGAGGACAAATGGAAAAGAAAGAAAACATCTTATGCTTCTTGTTATTGTTAAGGAATTGATGAAATCAATAGGAGATGAAATTGCAGCTCTCCAATGGACAGTACCATTAATATTTAGGCATAAGTCTTTACCAGTGATATTATAGTGGATAAAAAGCTACAATTGTCAAGAAGAAATTGAAGTACTTAAAAATAAAAAAGGCAAGAGACTTAACTTTACTAGTGATATCATGCAATGATGTGGATAGAGGATTGGCCGAGTTGTATAAGTGAAAGTATGCATAAAGATAGTCTCTTGTATCGGTTGATATATTTTAAATGAAATTCAGTCTTTTCTATTCTAATTAATCTATACCTTGATTCCAGATTCATATATCAAAACCTTCGGATTGCAAATAAGAGAAAAAAAAATCTTATGAAGTCTATTCTTTCATGTTGACATATCAAAATAATAACAAAATCATATACCTTTCTCTCTTCCAGCATATTTCCACCACAGGCACTACCCAAACCACCTGAGATTCCCATAGCAATGAGTGATGCTGATTCATCCAACCCACCACAACTCCATGATAAACCACCCTTTACCCTATATCCCTCAAATACAGTGGCCTCTCTGGTCTCTCCCACAGAATCTCCTCCAAACCATGAGCACACCCCACAGACTACATAAATTTTGTACTGTAGGTAATTCTGCAGTAGCCAACATTGGATTTCACATCCCATTTGAATTTATTTCCACATATACCATTCATATGTATTCATTCAATTGACAAGGTGCCTAGAGTGACCAGAAATCATCTTTTTTATTCTTTAGTTACAAGGGAAGTTGGAATTGCACCTTAAAATCAATCATTGAAAAAAAAACTAACCAATAGCATCCAAGTATTACTAAGAGGGAAAGAGAATGAAAAAAAATGTGATAAATGAAACCAAGAAAGTCTCGTTTATAACATAATAGAGTCACACTATATCTAAACCTTCACAACACATTCATTTATCAAAAACATAAAGATTGCAAATAAGTGAAGAAAGCATAAGAAGTTTATAACTTTGAGTTGACAAATAGCTCCTTCACCATCAAAACAAGTTTTTGTACAATCCATCAATTCTTAAGCTACATTGCTAACAACCCATTTGCCAGAGTTCTAACTATAGACATGCTAACTGTAAACTGAAAAGAGAAGAACAAAAAATCTGTGCAAGACTAAAAGAGAAGAAAAAGAATTCTCATATACAAAAGATTTTACTCCATACTTCATCGGGTTGTGTCGGATCAGAAATTAATGAAGTAATTAATGCATCAAAATCAGCAACAGAGTCTGATTTGGATTGACTGCATACTTCAACCAGGGGTGGTAGATCAGAAAATATTTGACTCAATGGTTCATCTGGGAATGTGGGATCAGCTATGCATGCAGCAAACTCTTCATTCGTAAAAGCATCAGCATCTGCATCAGCAACAGCATCCAACCGTCTTTTTTTGTGTTCTCGGGCTTGGGCATCTTCTTGTCCATGTGACATCACACCAGTAGTATTGAAGGTTGAGGACTCTTCAGCGACAGCGGCAGTGGAAGAAAAAAATCCAGAAACCCATGCAGCAAACTCTTCATCATCAGCACTAGGCATCTCAGGCTCAGGCTCAGGCTCAAGTGAAACCACAGCAGCAGCGGTTGTATTGAAGCATGAGAACTCTTCATCATCAGCACTTGGCATCTCAGGCTCAGGCTCAGGCTCAAGTGAAATCACTGCAGCAGCAGTTGTATTGAAGCATGAGAACTCTTCATCAGCACTAGGCATCTCAGGCTCAGGCTCAGGCTCAAGTGAAATCACAGCAGCAGCAGTTGTATTGAAGCATGGGAACTCTTCACCTGCAGTAGTAGAAGAAAAAGCTCTTTTGAGACCTCTTCCGTTGGCCTCCTCACAATCTGACCCTGATCCTTTATTTAGTTTATAGATGACGCAGAGGACTGTGTTGGTTCTTCCAAATTCCTGATTTGCCAAGGAGAACTCGTGCATTATCCAATTAGTTTTATTGAATTTGCCCGAATGGAGATCCTTGGCCTTAAAAGAGAGCATCCTGTCGATCCCTATAACATTGCCCTGAGAATCGTAGAGTCTTTTGGGCTTGCTTCTCTCAAGCCAGGTTCCACAAGCGGCAGCCCTGCACACACGATTGCCGGATGTTGTTTTGAGGTCGGTGAAGACGTAGAGCTTGCGGTGGAAAGTGTGTAAATGATAGTGGGTATGAGAATCATATATTTCCCATGGAGGAATTTTGCCATATATCTCACAATCATTCACAATAAAATGATGATTTAGGTGAGTGTGTTGTTCAGCATCGTTGACCTTCTCCATTAAAATCTTCATCAATTCATCATCTGTAGGATCATATCGAAACCCCACCATCTCCATTGTTTCAAGAAATCAAAGAATTTTCTTTCCCTTTTCAATAAACACGTAGGAAATCTCAAACTCTTTGATGAATGTTTGAAGTCTCAAACTTTTTGATGAATATTTGGTGAATGTAAGAAATCTCAAACTCAGAATTAAGTAAGAAACACCTAGGAAGTCTCAAACTTTTTGATGAATGTAAGAAGTCTCAAATTCAGAATTAAGTCCTAAATGTTTTTTTAGGAACAAGTTAAAAACTTCGAACATGCATATATATAGCACCGCTGGTAAGGGCGGTCAATCAAAGTTAAAAGGGCAGTTATATGTAATTATATTATATTATATATGCAAAGGGCGGTTATATATAATTACTAATATATATTATATAAAAAATTATTACTAATACCCTATATAATTACTAATTATTACTAATATACATCTAAGGCATGATTCTTCAATTGAGCATAGAGGCTCTTTCTCCCATGGGCCAAAAAGCCACCCTGCTTCACAAAGCCCAAAAGGCTCTATTTCTCAAGGGAGCCGAAGTACTAAAGCCCCTTTAGATAAAAATGAGAAAGACAACCCAGAGAAGAAGAATCTGGCCAATGCTGTCCAAGTTGGTGTAATTTTTCAGGCCTAAGCTCATGTAGGGACGAAGCTAGAACTTGAAGTTAGTGGGGGCAGTTTACTATTAGTTGCGTGTGGTGGCTCTAGCTTCCGGCTCAGTTGCTTAACAGCTAATGAGGTTTTGTGTGTGTGTGTGTGTGTGTGTGTGTGTGTGTGTGTGTGTGTGTGTGTGTGTTTCTTATGTGTGCATCCAGGTATGGACAAAATTATTTGTTTAAAATTTTTTAAAGGGTCAAGTTGTTTGTTTTAAGTAAAATTGGTTGATTGAGTTTAATTATTTTTAGCTTTATTATTGGTAATTTTTGTTGTTGAATAATTTTTGTGGGCTTGTTTATTTTGTTTTAGATTTTAGATCTGGCCTTTAAAAGGAGGAAAATGTTAGAATTACAAACTTTTTTTTACAAATTATTAATGTGATGAGTGGTTATTAGTAAGTTAAAATACGATATAAGTGATGAGCCTAGATGCAAACCAATAAAAGTTTACTACCACATCAGTTTGTTAAAATGTTATAGAAAATTTTGTGGCTAGACTAGTACTCCTAAAAGAATCAATGATAATATTAAGGGCGGCAAAGTGTGATTTTATAGAACAAAATTGCTAAAATTGGTGATTATGTATATATTAATTATAAAAATAAAAAATTAGGGGTGGCCATTGCCTCCCCTAGTCCAAGTCTCCCTTCGCCCTTGAGCTCATGGAAAAGGAAAACAAATTTTGGGTAAAGGCAATCTAAAAAAAGTTGCCCGTGCGACAGGAAAAGTTAGTGATGATCAAACTCTTGCCCAGATGTTGAAGATTGGAGCAAAGCACTTGAGAGCAAATGAAGCTTCAGAGGAAGAGAACAACCGGGCTCCTAAGCGCCTCTGTGAACCGGTTAACTCGGGTCTAGCTGACGCTGTCTTTGGGACAGTTTAACTTGACTGCACTTTTCAGTGCTTGTTGGGATCTTGGGCTTATCTTGCTTTTGTTAGTTTTGTCTTCTTGAAAAGGGAGTTCAACAGTGATGGGAGTGACGAGAATGCATTACCTTGACGAAGTCAACACTAATGACGAGGTCATCCCTAGTGACGAGGAAATCAGTCATCACTGACGAAGGAAAGAAAATCATTCAATGAAGCCAGCCAGTACCCTTAGCAGTTACGAAACCAGCAAAACAGACCGTTGGGAGCCTATTAAAAGCCCCATTATTGGGCTGGAGGCGTTACTAAGAAAGGCATTAACACTCCAACGGCTAGCAACCAAAATCACATATATAAAGCCCATACATTGGCAGCACAAGGTACAGATACTGACACTCTAAGAAAATACCTATTACTTTTCTAGTTCATTCATTCCCATTTGGCGAATTGCTTTTCTGTTCTAACTTTGGCATCGGAGGCGTTGTGGCAGACATCACACCGGTGACCCTCTTACAGGATACATTGGTGTTGACGGGGAGTTCCATCTGCCCATTTCGACTGACGAATTCACACTTCATCAAACAGGATAGTTTATAATTTTTTTAGCTGGTTGGTGTGTATAAGCTTTTTAGGTTTAGGAGGGTCCTTCTTGGTTTGCTGTTCCTGCGCTAGCAGGTTAGCAGCTAGAGGTCTTTTTTCTTCTTTTGTCTTTCCTGTTGTGTTTCAATTTCTTGAAGCAATGAATCTTTGTTCCCCTTCAAAAAAAAATATATCATAGAAGGTTTCTCCTGCGCGTGGCGTTGTCGGTTTTAGGACTGCCGAGGCTAGGCTATTTGGCTGACGTGAACGAAGAATGCGCGTTGATGGTTGGTAAACAAAAAAACTTTGGGCACGTTAGCTATAATGTGCTAGACAATGTAAAGGAACACTCAACCATAAGGAATGACTAGGTTTAATTAACATTTTGGTTTTTGATCATTGTCCCATCCATTTTTGGAGTGAACTATATGAGTGCTAAATTATAGTCACTATGTTGTATTAGTTAGTAACTCCAATGTATGTTGCTTCTGGGGAGCATGGTTATGATTAGGAGGTTAATGTTCAGTTGTTCACACAGAAAGAGTTTGGAAAGCTTTGGTTAGAAGAGTTTGACCCATTTTTCAACTTAGGTCAAGGAACATACATGATTTGGCTTCAGACAAGGGCTACACTTGGGGAGTTGACTAAATTTGGAGTTCTCAGTTGGATATTTCACCCTATGATCATATATTAATAGGTAATTAGTACTTGTTAAACATATGACACATATGGTTAGCAAACTTAAGTAATGATCAATTTTTTTTTTTAAATGCATAGTGATCTTTTATTTTATTTTATGATACAATAAGATTTAAATTTATGATGTTCGCTCCATAATAATTATTCTTTATAATAAAACTAATATATATATATATATATATATATTTTTTTTTTTTTTGGTGTAGGTGAGATTCAATATTGGTTTTGTTTTTGTATAGACATAATTTGATCGTAGATACTTTATTTAACAAAAAAATTTCCAATTAAGTTTAATTAATACATGCCTGAGCTCCCCCATATGTAATCAATAAAAAATTATTCTGCTTAATAGTGTGATTACAAAGCCCATGACTATTGTTGACCATAATTATACAAGTAGTGCTAGGGATACTATAGGGTTTATTATATTGAGCTTATGATTCTCATTTAAAAAAAAAAAAAAAAAAAAAAAAAAAAAAAACATTGAGCTTACAAAATGACGTGTCACCAATTATAAAGAGAAATATTCATTTATAAGATAGTTAAAACACACTAATCACATTTATTGCTACATCAGTTTGTAAGTTTTTTGTAATAAAACTTGTAGTATTTTTAACATTTTCCTAATATTACTATAGTTGACAAGTACACTATCATTTACTTTGAGAAAGTAGGCCAGGGGAGCCCAAGATCCCCTCTGGCCTCCATGCTTAACCCTTAGGTGCAGCATCTCGGGGGATTGAGTTATGCTTGAGAATGTAATGGTAAGTTACTAAGCTCCTAGTAAGTTAAGGTCGCTTATATCAGGGTTCAACATGAATGGATATTGACCAAAGGAGAAGGGTATGTATTTAAATTTCTTAAAGTTGCCTATGATACATAGAGAAGTGGCTTCTTGACTTCTTGTATTTTTTTTTTTTTTAAAGAAAAAATTCGGTGCGTATTATTAAGGGAGGCTGTTTTAATTAGCCTATAGTACATATTTAACATTTGATGGTAAATTTTCCATCTTCCATCTTCCATTCAGGCTGTTTAGTTCTAACTTCTTGTATTGTTAAAAGATTTCCACACAATTTGAGTGCAGGTTAACAAACTCAAGAATTTGACTAAATGTCATAATTATTATGCGGTCTATTTCTTCTGGCATATTGGAAGAAACTCTAGATAGCATAAATCTCTATAACTCTATATACCGTTTACTTTTGTTACCCTTTTCTTATGGCCTACTTTTTTTTTTTTTTTTTTTTTTTTTTTTTTTTTTTTTCTAAACAATTGAAATATATTTAAGAGGATTATTTCTAAAATTTTTTTAGATATTTTCTATACTATTATAATATAAAAATTTTGAGGGTACTTAATACCAATTTTTTTTTCTTAAAAATACTAATAAATAATATCTATATTAGTTCAAAAAAATTATAAATAATTGAAAGACTTGGGTGACCATGGCCCCTCAGTCTCTACATGACTCAACCAACAAAAACACGATTTCAATTGTGATACCAAATCATGTTTTCATAACATGGTTTTAATTTATAAATTTTGAAATAAAATTGTATTTTGTAAACATAATTTTAATTTAAAATTATTGGATTCCGCAAAATTCAGGTGAGGAACCATATAACATAAATTTGCCTCTTTGCTCCTGCTCTTGAATTAGAGAGGTTGTGGGACTGGAGAGTCAACTTCTAAGCATTCTATTCTTAGGCCCCAGCTGTTGAATAAATGGGTTATAATTTTAGTTCTAAACTACATAAAGGGCAAACATACTTAGTATTATTACTCTCCACGATAGGAGTTTTTTCTCTCTCCACTGGTAGGAGCTTCTCTCTCCCCTAGCTTTGCGTGGGGTTTTTTCTTTTTCTCAGAATACCTGTACCCTGTAATAGAGTATGATTCATCCAGTGGCTTAGTATGGAGCAAGCAATTCTTGATGGGTTACAAAATCTACAGCTTACTAAGGAGGAAGAAGAGGACATTCAAGTCACAATACAAGATAGAGCAGATCTTCTTGAAGAATGCGCCCTCAGTCTTTTTGGAAAGCTTCAGTCGGACAGACAACAGAATCAACGTGCTCTTAAGAGCACACTCAGAGCGGTTTGGAAGATGGGATCAGATTTTAGGATTGTTGAAGTGGGTAATGGTATACTACAGTTTAAGTTCAGTTCACAATATCAGATGGAATGGGTTGAAAGAAATGGTCCATGGAATTTTGACAATAATCTACTCCTCCTATGTCGTTGGAAAAAAGGTCTTTCTGCAGCAAATATTGTGTTCACGCATTCACCCTTTTGGGTCCAGGTATGGGGGCTTCCCTTTGAGTTAATGGCAGAAGAAACAGGGAGGGATATTGGGAGCAGAATAGGCAACTATCTTGAAACAGACAGAAGATCATGGCAGATGGATCAGGCCAAATTTATGAGAGTCCGAGTGGCCCTGCAACTAGATAAACCACTTCGTAGAGGTGGGTATGTTACAAACTTGGAAAAAAAAAGAATGTGGGTCACTTTCAAATATGAAAGACTCCCATCTGTCTGTTATGGTTGCGGCAAGATTGGCCATGATGAGAGACACTGTGCAACGCCACCAAATGATCGAACAGCTGAACGCCAATATGGAGACTGGATTCGGGCAAATGGGATTCACAAAGCGAGTCAAGGAAGAGAAAAATCTAATAAGTCCGATAGCTACCCTTCAAGGAATGAAAGTGGAAGACCTGGATCACCACTGGGAACGAACGGCACGAATGATCCAACGGCTAACAGCAGTGATGGGGATCAACGTTCAAGAGGAAATCAGGGGCTTGAAAACAATGACAGCGTAGGTGAGCTAGGTGTGGCTGAGTTGACAAGGAGTCAGGCGGTAGGTTAGTCAATCAAACGGGATAGCTCAGACAGTGATCGTCTCGAGGCTCAGAAGGGTGACGCCCCACGCAACAGCTCTCTCACAGCTTTAGTTAAAGGAAAAGAGAAAGTAAGTATGGACCAGAGCTCAGTAGTGGGCCAACAAAAGCCCAAAGGAAGAGAAGAACCTGAGGTAACGAGCCCAATAAAGCCCAATCTGAATGCAGAAACAGAGAAGGTGGTGGGCTATCTTGACAGTAACAACGGTAAAGAAGGTAAGCCCAAAACTAAGGCATGGAAAAAATTAGCTAGAGAGCAGGGCCCAAATAGTGATATGGACATGGCAGACCAAAGGATTGGGCTTGGAAATAAACGTGTAAGTAGTATTGAGCCTCTGGAAATTAAGGAAAAGAGAGTGACTAAGAAGACCCGTGGTGAAGCTCTCCCTTCTGATGAGCAACAAACTAAGGAAACGGCGGTGGCTGCTGGTCAGCACCGCCGGAAGCAATGATTGCCTTGTGCTGGAACTGCCGGGGACTTGGGACCCCCCGGTCAGTTGGTGCGCTGCGCGAGTTGGTGCGGCGGTGGGATCCCATGGTTGTCTACTTAACGGAGACAAAAAAGAAAAATGCAAGTATGACAAAAGTTAGAATGAAAATCGGTTTTGAAAACGGGTTCTATGTAAAGAAGGAGGGGAAAGGGGGTGGCTTGGCAATGCTCTGGAGAAGGGAGGTGAATCTTGAGATTAAGAGTTACTCAATGCATCATATTGATGCTGTGATAACTGGGGAAGGGGCTGGATTTCAATGGAGAATAACAGGTTTTTATGGGCATCCTGAAACCCACCATCGTAAGGATTCATGGAATTTTCTTGATGCGTTGAACCGCCAGTACAAATTGCCTTGGTTGTGTCTTGGAGACTTTAACGAAATTCTCTCATCAAAGGAAAAAATGGGTGGTGTTCCAAGGTCTCAAAACCAAATGGAGAGTTTTCGAAGAGTTGTCAATAGATGTGGGTTTAAAGATATGGGATACTGCGGAGCGGATTTCACCTGGTGCAACCAACAGGAAGGAGTGGACAGGGTCTATTTGAGGCTTGATCGCGCTTTTGCAACATTGGATTGGCTTGAGCATTTTTGTAACATCAAAGTTCACCACCTTGTAGATACCACATCTGACCATTGCCCCCTTCTTCTAACTGAGGCTAGTTCTCTTAGGCGCAGTAAGGAATGTAGGTTCCATTTTGAGGCTGTGTGGACGACCAGGGCTGACTGCAAAGATGTAATTGAGGAAGTGTGGAATAGTGGCTCCAACCTTGGTACTCCGAGTGGTCTTGTTGCAGGGCTTAAGCAATGTTCTAGTGCTTTGAGTAGTTGGAGTTTGGGAGTCTTTGGGCATATACCGAAAAAGATTGAAGAAAAGAAGAAGAATCTACACAAGCTGACTGTGCAGGATAAGGAAGGACAGAATGGAGCTGAAATTAATAGGTTGAAAAAAGAAATAAATGAATTACTAGATGGAGAAGAAGTGTGGTGGCAGCAGAGATCAAGGGTTAGATGGTTGGGAGAGGGTGACCGCAATACAAAATATTTCCATAACCGTGCATCAGAGAGGCGAAAAAAGAACACTATATTAGGGCTATGGAATGAGAATGGAATATGGTGTGAGAGCAAAGAAAGTGTTGCAGCCACGGCTATCTCCTACTTCGAGAACATCTACACTACTACAAACCCAACCCGAATTACTGAAGTAGTAAGCCTTATTCCAGCCAAAGTCTCTGGAGAAATGAATGACAGCTTGGTTCGAAACTTTTCTGCAGAAGAGGTCAGAGTAGCTCTTCAACAAATGCACCCAACTCGTGCTCCCGGCCCCGACGGTATGTCAGCTATTTTTTATCAAAAATACTGGAATATTGTAGGCTGTGATGTTACTAGTATGGTACTTAATGTGCTTAATTTGGATAACCCCATGTCTGAATTAAACAAAACTAATATCACTCTTGTGCCAAAAGTTAAACAACCTACCAGAATGAAGGATTTTCGACCCATAAGCCTTAGTAATGTTGCCTACAAGCTTATTTCTAAAGTTCTTGCTAACCGCCTCAAAGTAGTTTTGCCACAGCTCATTTCAGAAAATCAGAGTGCCTTTTTACCAGGGAGGCTGATCACAGATAATATCCTTGTAGCCTTTGAGCTAATGCACTACTTGGATCATAAAAAGGAAGGAAGAGATGGATTTATGGCTATCAAGCTGGACATGAGCAAGGCTTATGATCGAGTGGAGTGGAAGTTCATTGATGAGGTAATGCGAAGAATGGGATTTCATGAGCGATGGATAGGGTGGATTATGAGATGCATCACCACGGTTTCATATTCCATAATTATCAACGGGGAAGCACATGGCAGCATAGTACCCTCTCGGGGGCTGCGTCAAGGGGATCCGCTCTCTTCCTACCTCTTTCTATTATGCACGGAAGCCCTTTCAGCACTCATTGAAGAAGCAAACAACAATAACGCCCTCACTGGTATATCAGTGTGCAGAGGCAGTCCGAAAGTAACTCATCTGTTCTTCGCCGACGATAGCCTACTCTTCTGTAAGGCAGAGAATTTGGAATGTAGCAAAATGGTGGAGATGCTTAAGCAGTATGAAGCTGCCTCGGGTCAGCAAGTGAACACGGATAAATCCTCTGTGTTCTTTAGCCACAATACATCTTCCACCATGAAAGAGGAAGTGATAGACATCCTGGGACCTATGCAAAATACAAGACATGGAAAGTATTTGGGTCTCCCATCTCTAATAGGAAAGTCCAAAACACAAGTTTTTGCTGAAATCAAAGAAAAGGTGGGGAAAAAGCTATCGGGTTGGAAAGAAAAAATGCTTTCGATGGGGGGGAAAGAAATTCTTATCAAGGCAGTAGCGCAAGCGGTTCCCACTTATACTATGGGTTGTTTTCTGTTGCCTAAAAGTCTCTGTGAGGATTTGGAAGGGATGATGAGGAATTTTTGGTGGGGTCAGAAAAACCAAGAAACAAAGATGGCTTGGATTGGTTGGAAAAAGATGTGCAAGGCTAAGAGACAAGGGGGGATGGGTTTTCGCAATCTCAAAGCCTTCAACCTAGCTATGCTAGCAAAGCAAGGTTGGCGTCTTCTTTCGAACCCATCTTCCTTAGTGGCTCGCATTTACAAAGCAAAATATTACCCCTTTGGAGATGTCTTAGGGGCGAAGCTTGGAAGCAATCCCTCGTACGCTTGGCGGAGCATATTCAACAGCTTGGAGGTCATAAGGAGGGGTTCTAGGTGGAGAGTTGGAAATGGGAAACTTATACACATTTGGGAGGACAAATGGCTCCCCACCCCAACTACATATAGAGTATGCAGCCCACCAAGACTCTTTGATGATTTTCCTATGGTTTCTTCCCTCATTGATGAGGACACAAGGCGTTGGAAAGCTGATGTGGTCCATTCCCTATTTTTACCCTTCGAAGCCCAAACCATCCTAAATATTCCTCTCAGCTTTAACTTACCTGAGGATACCATTGGCTGGATTGGAAACAAGCGGGGTGTTTTTTCTGTCAAGAGTGCGTATTATGTGGCTTTAGCGCTAGTGGATCAAACTGTGGAAGCTGAGAGTTCAAATGGAGACTATAGGACCCCCCTTTGGAAGAAGATGTGGCAACTGAAACTACCTGCAAAAATCAGAGTTTTCGCTTGGAGGGCTTGTATGAATGGACTACCTACTCGACAAAACTTGGAAAACAGAGGGGTCAGAATTGAAGGCTCATGTCCATTATGTGGAAAAGGTCCGGAAAGCATTAAACATGCATTAGTTCATTGTTGTAAGGCTTGGGAGGTTTGGTGGAGTTGGCAGTCCTGTCCATTAAATTTGGGAGAAGGAAACTTGGATATCACAGATATAGCTTTGCGAATTATGGATAAGGGGACAGATATGGATATAGAGATCTTCTTCGTCACAGCTTGGTCAATCTGGTACAATAGGAACCAGGTGGTGCATGAACAGCCTTGTCTCACACCCTCTCAGGTTTGGGATTATGCCCAAAGGCTTCGGTGTGACTATAAGGGTGCTATAACAACAAACCTTCTCAGGCAGCAGCCCCCTGGTGTAGGATGGGCAGCCCCACCGCCAGACATGTTCAAGATAAATGTTGATGGAGCTACAGCTGATGATGGCAGACGCTCTAGTGTTGGGGTTGTGATTCGGGATTGTAGAGGTATTATGGTTGCTGCAAGAGGCGTTTTGTTAGATGCTTCCTATGATGTGGAGACTACTGAAGCTATTGCAATTGAGGCTGGAATTCTTTTGGCAGCTGAGATGAAGTTTCCTCAGGTGCTTATAGAATCAGATTCCCTTATTGCTGTCCAAGCCGTGAACTCTGGTTCTTGCCATGGTACTATGGGCCCTGTTATTCATGGTATTCTTAATTTGCTTAATCAGTTTAGGATTTGGAAAGTTTTGCATCTGAAAAGGGACTACAACAAAGTGGCACATGAGCTAGCTCAGTATGCTAGAAAAGCTGGGATGTCTCAAACCTGGATTGGGTCCGAGCCCCCTTGGCTTCATAACCTGCTTTTGCTTGATAGATCAAAGTGCTAGTGTTGGCTTTGTTTTCTGCCTTGTTGTATTTCAATCTCAGTTTAATGAAAATTTCGAGGTTCATTTTCAAAAAAAAAAAAAAACATACTTAGTATTAAGATTGAGAAGACATGTGAGTTCTAGTTAGCTTAACTGATAAAGTCTCTGATGATTGTATAAGAGATCTGGCAGGAACGGAAGACATAGGTTGAAACTCTCTCTAAAAAAAAAAAGATTGAGCAGACATAGCTTATCTCTAGTGGGAATAATGTTTGATGCTATCTTCCATAAATGCATTTTGAGCCTTTCATTTAAATTTGTTTTTCCAAATGCTGTCTTTTAAAGTGTCTTCCACACTATCTCAATCTTGGTCACTGATAAACCAACATCTTGATTTCACAGTTAAACACCCCTTGGATTCAAAGTCCACATACATTTGTCTTGTAGCTCCCTCAAGCTCACTGGAATCTTCAATATAGATTGGGGTCAAAAGTTGACTTGATTTTTCGGATGTACCTAGCCATATGGTCTTGCCGCATTAAAATGTGTTTTCAAAAATTGTATAAACTGGTTTTGGAATAGGTTTTCAAAACATGTTTTTGTAAAATTTAACAAATGCCCTAACACTATTAATTTATGAAATATGCTTAGATATTTTTTAAGAAAAAATGAAAAAAAAAAAAAAAAAAACTATTTTTTCACAACTTTTTATATTTTCCAGGAAAGTAGTATCAAAATTTTCCTTAACAGTACCCTAGTTATTTAATTAATTATGTGTATCTAGAACTCTTCGAATATCTGACTATTCATGAGATGTGTATCCTAATCCTTTCATTTCATAGGGAGAAATCATGAGGTTTTAGGAACCACTTAGCCAATCTGTTGAGTCAGTACCTTAGTTTTTTTTTTTTTTTTAATTTTTTTTTACAAGATCCAAATTCAAATTCTACTCTAAAATAATCTAAGTGTATATGTGTATGAAACTCTCTCCTGAAAACTTGAACTTCGACCTTAACCCTTCACAGCTCACAAACATTTATATTTATGGAGTGACCATTATACCAAGGGTGTGCGGTAATTATCTTAGGTCTTAAATGCGAAAGAAATGGCCCCAAAAAAAAAAAAACTGTTTGGCAAAAATAAATATTATATAAAAGAAATATACCCCAACATCAATAATAAATGTCAAATTAAACTTAGTAATTTAGGATATATCTCTCTGTAAAACGCCTTCCTCCAAAATTTGTGTCCGTTACAACAAAGTGGTGTGTGCCATATGTCATCATACTATTCCTACAAATATAAACATCAACAACAACGAACTACGATTTCTTCAATATATTATAAATTGGTTAAACTCAGGACTTAACCATCTTTCCCTCTCAATAGTTTTTTGTTGTTGTTGAAGTGGACGTGTAATGTAAGTTGTAACAATCCATCAGTCTTTGCTTTTCTTGTTACAAACTCTCAAGTCTAATCTTATTTGCACTGATTCTCTTCCTCGGTTACTTCTCTTCCTCCCTTTAAAGCTAATCAGGTAATACATTCTTGCATGCATTTCTTGCTTGCTTCTTGGCATTTTTGGTTTCAGGGTTCTATATATATTTGTGGAAGGTGCGGTTCTTGGTCTTTGTGTTTGTGATGTTTTTGGCTTATGAGTTATGATATGGGTTTGTGTTTCTAGAAGATTTTCATGTTTGATATTTTGTTCATTTTTAATTTTTAGGATTTCTTGGAAAAATCCATGTGGGTATATTGTTAATTTATTAAGCTACAGACTAGAGAGCATAGACTTTACTTGTTGCTTTTATTATTATGTAGAACAGGAAAATTTTCTTCTTTAAATTATATAGAATTGGCTAATTTCTATGTATAACAGGAAAATTCTATAACATTTCTCCCATTAGTAAGATTTTTGTTCTTACAAATATGATGAGTCATAAGAAATTAGTTTTAGAAATCATGAGAGCTTAATGTATGTTTAATTATAAGAAAACAACCCACATGACCACTATGATAAGATGATCATGAGAAATGTTAAAGGAATTTTACTAATTTAGGTGTGATTTGTTACAATTTTATTTAAGTGCGAGATGTGAAGGATTAATATTTCCAAATATTTTGCGAGACTTTTGAATCCTATAAATCATATGCATTGAGAAAATAATTGCATTGCAAAATGTACCTAATCAACCTTCTTGGATGGACCAAAATTTTTACCTTTTCCTCTTTTGCATAGTATCTTGTGTCATTTTGTTTCTAGACACTACTGTTTGAATGTATTTCAAAGTTTGATAACCTGAAATATTCTAAACCAAGTCAATTAATTTAGTAGGAATAATTAAATTGTCTGGCAGAAATATTGTTTAATCGAATATAACAGTTGGTACTGTAGGTAGTTCTGGAACTTTAGGGGCTGTTTGGTTGGCGAGTTTAAATAATAATTTTCAGTGTTTAAACAACATTACACATATATTTCCAAAAAATATAAACAACTTTATTAGAACAACATTGCCAAATGGGCTTTTGCAGTAGCCAACATTGGATTTCACATCCCATTTGAATTTATTTCCACATATACCATTCATATGTATTCATTCAATTGACAAGGTGCCCAGAGTGACCAGAAATCATCTTTTTTATTCTTTAGTTACAAGGGAAGTTGGAATTGCACCTTAAAATCAATCATTGAAAAACAAACTAACCAATAGCATCCAAGTATTACTAAGAGGGAAAGAGAATGAAAAAAAATGTGATAAATGAAACCAAGAAAGTCTCGTTTATAACATAATAGAGTCACACTATATCTAAACCTTCACAACACATTCATTTATCAAAAACATAAAGATTGCAAATAAGTGAAGAAAGCATAAGAAGTTTATAACTTTGAGTTGACAAATAGCTCCTTCACCATCAAAACAAGTTTTTGTACAATCCTTCAATTCTTAAGCTACATTGCTAACAACCCATTTGCCAGAGTTCTAACTATAGACATGCTAACTGTAAACTGAAAAGAGAAGAACAAAAAATCTGTGCAAGACTAAAAGAGAAGAAAAAAAATTCTCATATACAAAAGATTTTACTCCATACTTCATCGGGTTGTGTCGGATCAGAAATTAATGAAGTAATTAATGCATCAAAATCAGCAACAGAGTCTGATTTGGATTGACTGCATACTTCAACCAGGGGTGGTAGATCAGAAAATATTTGACTCAATGGTTCATCTGGGAATGTGGGATCAGCTATGCATGCAGCAAACTCTTCATTCGTAAAAGCATCAGCATCTGCATCAGCAACAGCATCCAACCGTCTTTTTTTGTGTTCTCGGGCTTGGGCATCTTCTTGTCCATGTGACATCACACCAGTAGTATTGAAGGTTGAGGACTCTTCAGCGACAGCGGCAGTAGAAGAAAAAAATCCAGAAACCCATGCAGCAAACTCTTCATCATCAGCACTAGGCATCTCAGGCTCAGGCTCAGGCTCAAGTGAAATCACTGCGGCAGCAGTTGTATTGAAGCATGAGAACTCTTCATCAGCACTAGGCATCTCAGGCTCAGGCTCAGGCTCAGGCTCAAGTGAAATCACAGCAGCAGCAGTTGTATTGAAGCATGAGAACTCTTCACCTGCAGTAGTAGAAGAAAAAGCTCTTTTGAGACCTCTTCCGTTGGCCTCCTCACAATCTGACCCTGATCCTTTATTTAGTTTATAGATGACGCAGAGGACTGTGTTGGTTCTTCCAAATTCCTGATTTGCCAAGGAGAACTCGTGCATTATCCAATTAGTTTTATTGAATTTGCCCGAATGGAGATCCTTGGCCTTAAAAGAGAGCATCCTGTCGATCCCTATAACATTGCCCTGAGAATCGTAGAGTCTTTTGGGCTTGCTTCTCTCAAGCCAGGTTCCACAAGCGGCAGCCCTGCACACACGATTGCCGGATGTTGTTTTGAGGTCGGTGAAGACGTAGAGCTTGCGGTGGAAAGTGTGTAAATGATAGTGGGTATGAGAATCATATATTTCCCATGGAGGAATTTTGCCATATATCTCACAATCATTCACAATAAAATGATGATTTAGGTGAGTGTGTTGTTCAGCATCGTTGACCTTCTCCATTAAAATCTTCATCAATTCATCATCTGTAGGATCATATCGAAACCCCACCATCTCCATTGTTTCAAGAAATCAAAGAATTTTCTTTCCCTTTTCAATAAACACGTAGGAAATCTCAAACTCTTTGATGTATGTTTGAAGTCTCAAACTTTTTGATGAATATTTGGTGAATGTAAGAAATCTCAAACTCAGAATTATGTAAGAAACACCTAGGAAGTCTCAAACTTTTTGATGAATGTTTGATGAATGTAAGAAGTCTCAAATTCAGAATTAAATCCTAAATGTTTTTTTAGGAACAAGTTAGAAACTTCGAATATGCATATATATAGCACCGCTGGTAAGGGCGGTCAATCAAAGTTAAAAGGGCAGTTATATGTAATTATATTATATTATATATGCAAAGGGCGGTTATATATAATTGCTAATATATATTATATAAAAAATTATTACTAATACCCTATATAATTACTAATTATTACTAATATACATCTAAGGCAGGATTCTTCAAAGAGCATAGAGGCTCTTTCTCCCATGGGCCAAAAAGCCGCCCTGCTTCACAAAGCCCAAAAGGCTCTATTTCTCAAGGGAGCCCAAGTACTAAAGCCCCTTTAGATAAAAATGAGAAAGACAACCCAGAGAAGAAGAATCCGGCCAATGCTGTCCAAGTTAGTGTAATTTTTCAGGCCTAAGCTCATGCAGGGACAAAGCTAGAACTTGAAGTTAGTGGGGGCAGTTTACTATTAGTTGCGTGTGGTGGCTCTAGCTTCCGGCTCAATTGCTTAACAGCTAATGAGGTTTTGTGTGTGTGTGTGTGTGTGTGTTTCTTATGTGTGCATCTAGGTATGGACAAAATTATTTGTTTAAAATTTTTTAAAGGGTCAAGTTGTTTGTTTTAGGTAAAATTGGTTGATTGAGTTTAATTATTTTTAGCTTTATTATTGGTAATTTTTGTTGTTGAATAATTTTTGTGGGCTTGTTTATTTTGTTTTAGATTTTAGATCTGGCCTTTAAAAGGAGAAAAATGTTAGAATTACAAACTTTTTTTTACAAATTATTAATGTGATGAGTGGTTATTAGTAAGTTAAAATACAATGTAAGTGATGAGCCTAGATGCAAACCAATAAAAGTTTACTACCACATCAGTTTGTTAAAATGTTATAGAAAATTTTGTGGCTAGACTAGTACTCCTAAAAGAATCAATGATAATATTAAGGGGGGCAAAGTGTGATTTTATAGAACAAAATTGCTAAAATTGGTGACTATGTATATATTAATTATAAAAAAAAAAAAATTAGGGGTGGCCATTGCCTCCCCTAGTCCAAGTCTCCCTCCGCCCTTGTGCTCATGGAAAAGGAAAACAAATTTTGGGTAAAGGCAATCTAAAAAAAGTTGCCCGTGCGACAGGAAAAGTTAGTGATGATCAAACTCTTGCCCAGATGTTGAAGATTGGAGCAAAGCACTTGAGAACAAATGAAGCTTCAGAGGAAGAGAACAACCGGACTCCTAAGCGCCTCTGTGAACCGGTTAACTCGGGTCTAGCTGATGCTGTCTTTGGGACAGTTTAACTTGACTGCACTTTTCAGTGCTTGTTGGTATCTTGGGCTTATCTTGCTTTTGTTAGTTTTGTCTTCTTGAAAAGAGAGTTCAACAGTGATGGGAGTGACGAGAATGCATTACCTTGACGAAGTCAACACTAATGACGAGGTCATCCCTACTGATGAGGAAATCAGTCATCACTGACGAAGGAAGGAAAATCATTCAATGAAGCCAGCCAATAACCTGAGCAGTTACGAAACCAGCAAAACAGACCGTTGGGAGCCTATTAAAAGCCCCATTATTGGGCTGGAGGCGTTACTAAGAAAGGCATTAACACTCCAACGGCTAGCAACCAAAATCACATATATAAAGCCCATACATTGGCAGCACAAGGTACAGATACTGACACTCTAAGAAAATACCTATTACTTTTCTAGTTCGTTCATTCCCATTTGGCAAATTGCTTTTCTGTTCTAACTTTGGCATCGGAGGCGTTGTGGCAGGCACCACACCGATGACCCTCTTACAGGATACATTGGTGCTGACGGGGAGTTCCATTTGCCCATTTCGACTGACGAATTCACACTTCATCAAACAGGATAGTTTATAATTTTTTTAGCTGGCTGGTGTGTATAAGCTTTTAGGTTTAGGAGGGTCCTTCTTGGTTTGCTGTTCTTGCGCTAGTAGGTTTGTAGCTAGAGGTCTCTTTTCTTCTTTTGTCTTTCCTGTTGTGTTTCAATTTCTTGAAGCAATGAATCTTTGTTCCCCTTCAAAAAAAATATACCATAGAAGGTTTCTCCTGCGCGTGGCGTTGTCGGTTTTAGGACTGCCGAGGCTAGGCTATTTGGCTGACGTGAACGAAGAATGCGCGTTGATGGTTGGTAAACAAAAAAACTTTGGGCACGTTAGCTATAATGTGCCAGACAATGTAAAGGAACACTCGACCATAAGGAATGACTAGGTTTAATTAACATTTTGGTTTTTGATCATTGTCCCATCCATTTTTGGAGTTAACTATATGAGTGCTAAATTATAGTCACTATGTAGTATTAGTTAGTAACTTCATTTATGTTGCTTCTGGGGAGCATGGTTATGATTAGGAGGTTAATGTTCAGTTGTTCACACAGAAAGAGTTTGGAAAGCTTTGGTTAGAAGAGTTTGACCCATTTTTCAACTTAGGTCAAGGAACATACATGATTTGGCTTTAGACAAGGGCTACACTTGGGGAGTTGACTAAATTTGGAGTTCTCAGTTGGATATTTCACCCTATGATCATATATTAATAGGTAATTAGTACTTGTTAAACATATGACACATATGGTTAGCAAACTTAAGTAATGATCAATTTTTTTTTTTTAATGCATAGTGACCTTTTATTTTATTTTATGATACAATAAAATTTAAATCTATGATGTTCGCTCCATAATAATTATTCTTTATAATAAAACTAATATATATATATATATATATATTTTTTTTTTTTTTTTTGGTGTAGGTGAGATTCAATATTGGTTTTGTTTTTGTATAGACATAATTTGATCGTAGATACTTTATTTAACAAAAAAATTTCCAATTAAGTTTAATTAATACATGCCTGAGCTCCCCCATATGTAATCAATAAAAAATTATTCTACTTAATAGTGTGATTACAAAGCCCATTACTATTGTTGACCATAATTATACGAGTAGTGCTAGGGATACTATAGGGTTTATTATATTGAGCTTATGATTCTCATTTAAAAAAAAAAAAAAAAAAAACATTGAGCTTACAAAATGACGTGTCACCAATTATAAAGAGAAATATCCATTTATAAGATAGTTAAAACCCACTAATCACATTTATTGCTACATCAGTTTGTAAGTTTTTTGTAATAAAACTTGTAGTATTTTTAACATTTTCCTAATATTACTATAGTTGACAAGTACACTATCATTTACTTTGAGAAAGTAGGCCAGGGGAGCCCAAGTTCCCCTCTGGCCTCCATGCTTAACCCTTAGGTGCAGCATCTCGGGGGATTGAGTTATGCTTGAGACTGTAATGGTAAGCTACTAAGCTCCTAGTAAGTTAAGGTCGCTTATATCAGGGTTCAACATGAATGGATATTGACCAAAGGAGAAGGGTATGTATTTAAATTTCTAAAAGTTGCCTATGATACATAGAGAAGTGGCTTCTTGACTTCTTGTATTTTTTTTTTAAAGAAAAAATTCGGTGCGTATTATTAAGGGAGGCTGTTTTAATCAGCCTATAGTACATATTTAACATTTGATGGTAAATTTTCCATCTTCCATCTTCCATTCAGGCTGTTTAGTTCTAACTTCTTGTATTGTTAAATGATTTCCACACAATTTGAGTGCAGGTTAACAAACTCAAGAATTTGACTAAATGTCATAATTATTATGCGGTCTATTTCTTCTGGCATATTGGAAGAAACCCTAGACAGCATAAATCTCTATAACTCTATATACCGTTTACTTTTGTTACCCTTTTCTTATGGCCTCTTTTTTTTTTTTTTTTTTTTTTTTTTTTTTTTTTTTTAACAATTGAAATATATTTAAGAGGATTATTTCTAAAATTTTTTAGATATTTTCTATACTATTATAATATAAAAATTTTGAGGGTACTTAATACCAATTTTTTTTTCCTTAAAAATACTAATAAATAATATCTATATTAGTTCAAAAAATTTATAAATAATTGAAAGACTTGCGTGACCATGGCCCCTCAGTCTCTACATGACTCAACCAACAAAAACACGATTTCAATTGTGATACCAAATCATGTTTTCATAACATGGTTTTAATTTATAAATTTTGAAATAAAATTGTATTTTGTAAACATAATTTTAATTTAAAATTATTGGATTCCGCAAAATTCAGGTGAGGAACCATATAACATAAATTTGCCTCTTTGCTCCTGCTCTTGAATTAGAGAGGTTGTGGGATTGGAGAGTCAACTTCTAAGCATTCTATTCTTAGGCCCCAGCTGTTGAATAAATGGGTTGTAATTTTAGTTCTAAACTACATAAAGGGCAAACGTACTTAGTATTAAGATTGAGAAGACATGTGAGTTCTAGTTAGCTTAACTGGTAAAGTCTCTAATGATTGTATAAGAGATTTGGCAGGAACGGAAGCCATAGGTTGAAACTCTCTCTCCGTAAAAAAAAGATTGAGCAGACATAGCTTATCTCTAGTGGGAATAATGTTTGATGCTATCTTCCATAAATACATTTTGAGCCTTTCATTTAAATTTGTTTTTCCAAATGCTGTCTTTTAAAGTGTCTTCCACACTATCTCAATCTTGGTCACTGATAAACCAACATCTTGATTTCACAGTTAAACACCCCTTGGATTCAAAGTCCACATACATTTGTCTTGTAGCTCCCTCAAGTTCACTGGAATCGTCAATATAGATTGGGGTCAAAAGTTGACTTGATTTTTCGGATGTACCTAGCCATATGGTCTTGCCGCATTAAAATGTGTTTTCAAAAATTGTATAAACTGGTTTTGGAATAGGTTTTCAAAACATGTTTTTGTAAAATTTAACAAATGCCCTAACACTATTAATTTATGAAATATGGTTAGATATTTTTTAAGAAAAAATGAAAAAAAAAAAAAAAAACTATTTTTTCACAACTTTTTATATTTTCCAGGAAAGTAGTATCAAAACTTTCCTTAACAGTACCCTAGTTATTTAATTAATTATGTGCATCTAGAACTCTTCGAATATCTGACTATTTCATGAGGTGTGTATCCTAATCCTTTCATTTCACAGGGAGAAATCATGAGGTTTTAGGAACCACTTAGCCAATCCCTTGAGTTAGTACCTTAGTTTTTTTTTTTTTTTTTGGTTTTTAATTTTTTTTTTTACAAGATCGAAATTCAAATTCTACTTTAAAATAATCTAAGTGTATATGTGTATGAAACTCTCTCCTGAAAACTTGAACTTCGACCTTAACCCTTCACACCTCACAAACATTTATATTTATGGAGTGACTATTATACCAAGGGTGTGCGGTAATTATCTTAGGTCTTAAATGCGAAAGAAATGGCCCCAAAAAAAAAAAAAAAAAAAACTGTTTGGCAAAATTAAATATTATATAAAAGAAATATACCCCAACATCAATAATAAATGTCAAATTAAACTTAGTAATTTAGGATATATCTCTGTAAAACGCCTTCCTCCAAAATTTGTGTCCGTTACAACAAAGTGGTGTGTGCCATATGTCATCATACTATTCCTCCAAATATAAACATCAACAACAACGAACTACGATTTCTTCAATATATTATAAATTGGTTAAACTCAGGACTTAACCATCTTTCCCTCTCAATAGTTTTTTGTTGTTGTTGTTGAAGTGGACGTGTAATGTAAGTTGTAACAATCCATCAGTCTTTGCTTTTCTTGTTACAAACTCTCAAGTCTAATCTTATTTGCACTGATTCTCTTCCTCGGTTACTTCTCTTGCTCCCTTTAAAGCTAATCAGGTAATACATTCTTGCATGCATTTCTTGCTTGCTTCTTGGCATTTTTGGTTTCAGGGTTCTATATATATTTGTGGAAGGTGCGGTTCTTGGTCTTTGTGTTTGTGATGTTTTTGGCTTATGAGTTATGATATGGGTTTGTGTTTCTAGAAGATTTTCATGTTTGATATTTTGTTCATTTTTTATTTTTAGGATTTCTTGGAAAAATCCATGTGGGTATATTGTTAATTTATTAAGCTACAGACTAGAGAGCATAGACTTTACTTGTTGCTTTTATTATTATGTAGAACAGGAAAATTTTCTTCTTTAAATTATATAGAATTGGCTAATTTCTATGTATAACAGGAAAATTCTATAACATTTCTCCCATTAGTAAGATTTTTGTTCTTACAAATATGATGAGTCATAAGCAATTAGTTTTAGAAATCATGAGAGCTTAATGTATGTTTAATTATAAGAAAACAACCCACATGACCACTATGATAAGATGATCATGAGAAATGTTAAAGGAATTTTACTAATTTAGGTGTGATTTGTTACAATTTTATTTAAGTGCAAGATGTGAGGGATTAATATTTCCAAATATTTTGCGAGACTTTTGAATCCTATAAATCATATGAATTGAGAAAATAATTGCATTGCAAAATGTACCTAATCAACCTTCTTGGATGGACCAAAATTTTTACCTTTTCCTCTTTTGCATAGTATCTTGTGTCATTTTGTTTCTAGACACTACTGTTTGAATGTATTTCAAAGTTTGATAACCTGAAATATTCTAAACCAAGTCAATTAATTTAGTGGGAATAATTAAATTGTCTGGCAGAAATATTGTTTAATTGAATATAACAGTTGATTCTCACTCAAAAAAAAAAAAAAAAAAAAACATAATATTCAATTAAATTTCCAACATTTAAATGATAAAAAGATGGCCAATTGTTTGTTCTGGTTGTAAATTGTTTCACTCCTGTTGATCAAATCATAACAGCAACTTCACCACAACTTAAGCTTTTGGTGTAAACTCCAAACCATTTGGGTCTATTGGTGGGTGATTGATAGCTTTTTGTTTTCCTGAAATCTCATTCAGTTTTTGTTAACATCCCTCCAAAACTCTAATCCTTCATTGTGTGCTGAGATGAAGAAGAGCTTTGTGAAATTCAAGAATGAGTCCATGGTGGATCCAAACTACCCAAAGGAGATGTGGAAGATTCTAGAGCACGCGATCCAGGATATTTTGATCCATCACAATTTTGGAAGCCTCAATTTTGAACACATTTATAGGTGTGCCCCCCCCCCCCCCTTTGCTTTTTATATATAATTTCACAGTTTTAGACTACTATGCTATTATTTATTTTCAATGTTTAATAATGAGATTGATTCATTTCTTTATTGGAGTTTAATAGGAAATTACATTTTAAACTAAGAGTACTTTCAAAAGTGTGGTGAAAATATGACATTTTAATTGGTTCCACCATCACAAACCAACCCAGAACATGATGTGCTAGAATTAGCCGCCCATGATTTTGGAAGGTATTCTCATTGTTTGTAGAAGCCACTGTTAATTATCATGTTTTTGATGTCTTAGTAAAATTTTTGTCTTTATCTACAGTCCTAACTGGATACAAGAGTCCTATGTCAAAGTTAAAAATTGGAGTGTCCGGCAGTTCTTAGTCCATGGTGTTTAAATTTTTTAATTTGAAACTCTTATTTTCCTTCTTCTTCTTATAAATTTTACCATGAATTATCTCATATTGAAGTTACCAAATTTTCTATTCATTATGTTATCTATATCATTTAACTTAAATGAAATGTATCCTCCCATTTATTCAGTAGGTTTCTCAGGGTTCAGTATTGCCAATACTAAATGGTTTTCTGTCAATTTGTTAGCAACTCATGGATTCATTTATCTCTCTCTCTCTCTCTCTCTCTCTCTCTTTTAAGAGTATCTTCTCTGAAGTCTCAAGATTCTCATTCCGTCAGTTCACCTAATTTGTTCTTAGCAGCTAATAACTAATAAAAACACAAATAGATTTATAACTTGGTTTGCAAGAGTCGATCCTATGGCATTTTTTTGCAAGGTCCTGCTATTTGCTGTGGTTGCATATCAGAAGTTTTCTTATTACTAATATATATCTTTTCACATCCTCTGTCATAGTCAAGTCTTTTAATTTTTTTTAAGTGGCAAGTGGCTGGAATTCTTTTGAACTAATATTATTAAATGTGTAAGAAGCTGATATTATTTTTTCTCACACAAGAAAATTTCATATTTTATGATGTTCAAGATTCTGAATACATCAGGCTTGTGTATGATATGGTGCTGCACAATTTTGGAGATGAACTCTATTCTAGACTTGTGACAACTATGACTTTTCATCTAAGGGGAATATCTAAATTGATTGAAGATACTCGGGGAGAGGTATTTTTGGAAGAGCTGTGCCAGAAATGGGCAGATCATAATGAGGCATTGCAAATGATATTAGTTATATTTACGGACATGGATAAAACTTTCATCCCAAGCACCCACAAAACCCCAATTCATGAGCTTGGGTTCACTTTGTGGAGAGATATTGTTATCCCCCATGCTAGGCTTCAGGATACACTTCTTGAGCATGTTCATAGAGAAAGGAATGATGAAGTTATAAATAGGGATTTGATGCTAATGGGTTTTGGTTCTTCTGTTTATGAAGAAGACATTGAGAAGCCTTTTCTTGAAGTTTCAGCTGATTTTTACTGTCTTGAGTCTCAACAGTTCATTGAGTCTTGTGATTGCAGGGATTATATAAGCAAGGCTGACAGATGTCTCAACAAAGAAATGGAGAGAGTGTGCCATTATTTGGATGCCAGAAGTTTAGATAAGATAATAAGTGTGGTTGAAAAGCAGATGATTGAAAGTCACATGCACAGACTAGTATCCATATGCAGAACTCAGGCTTAGTTAATTTGCTTGTGAATAACAAATATGATGACTTGAGAAGGATGTATAAGTTGTTCTTCAGGGTACCTAGTGGACTCTCAATCATGAGGGATGTCATGACTTCGTACATTCAGGATACCGGTAAGCAGCTAGTTACCAATCCAGAAAGGTTGAAGGATCCTGTAAACTTAGTGCAACGTCTCCTGGATTTAAAGGACAAGTATGAAAAAATCATCAGTTTGGCATTTTACAATAACAAGACATTCCAGAATGCCATGAATTCCTCATTTGAGTACTTCATTAATTTGAATGCTCAGTCCCCAGAATTCATTTCTTTGTTTGTGGATGACAAGTTCCGTAAAGGATGGAGAGGGGTAAGTATGGAGGTTGTAGTGGATAAGGTCATGACACTTTTCCAATACCTTCAAGAGAGAGATGAATTTGATAAGTGTTACAGACAACATTTGGTGATGAGGCTCCCCGCAGGGAAAACTGTCTCTGATGATGCTGAAAGAAGTTTGATTGTTAAGCTAAAAACAGAGTGTGGATATGAATTTACATCTAAGCTGGAAGGTATATTCACTGATATGAAGGTCTCTCAGGATACGAGGAAGGGCTGCTATTGTAGCCTTGGTGCTGAGAATTGTGAACATGAAGTTGAGCGTGCTACATCCTGATAGCATTGTTGCCGAGGTCACAAACCAGCTGCAGTCGCTGTTCTTGCAAAACCCTGTTGTTATAAGAAAACAAATTGAATCCCTCTTTGTGCGGAATAAAAATGATTGGATATTGTACAGGTACCTTGCTTGAAGAAATTGTGTGATTGTTACGTTTTGACAGGATATTTGGTATTGGCTTGTGTGATTGTTTCTTCAAGTCGTTTATTTGGAATATTGCTTTTGAATTACTCAAGGCTTGGATAAGTTTAATCTCAATGAATACCATTTTATTTATCTTTGTTGTGTAAAATCTAGGAGCACATCTAAGAATTATAGGACTCTTGCTAGAAGTGAGAATAAGGAAAGTGAATGAAAATCTATTTATATCTAAGAGAAATTATATGTCTACAACATTTTCACAACATTTTTATAACAAATTTTAAGTAGCAAGTTGTTACTGGTTGTTATTGTTGGGGCAAAAAAGTAATCTTGGTATTAGGTTCAAATTTGAATAAAAAACAACTAATCACTTATGATTTGTTGTGAAAATGTTGTGGACGTAACACCTCTCCAAAAAAACTGAAGCGTAGCATTTATTGTTGCTATACTACAGTTAAGTCACATCAGTAGCCATGTTATTATCATTTTTTTTCCAATTTTTTATCATTTAAAGTGAATTAAAAACTCTATTATATTACAATCAAAATATTTTTTTTTTTAACTATTCTTATTTATTATTAAATTTTCAATTCCATTTTAACTTTTCATATCCCTATTACTTTCTAACTTAATATCATTATTTCTCTATTCCTTTATCTTCCTTTATTTTTGACTCTTCTTGTTCTTATCCTCATACTATAAATTTTTCATTTACTCTCTCATTCCATGCATAATTTTCTATTTTTTCACACACAAAAGGTTCTCTCTCTCTCTCTCTCTCTCTCTATATCTCTCTCTCTCTCTCTCTCTCTCTCTCTCTCTCTATATATATATATATATATATATATATATGTAGGAACCAAGTACAAGACTCCTGGGCCTTAGGTTACTTGGGCTCACAATTTATTTGTAGTGGGCTTAAGGATTTCCTACAATGGGTCATTCTCGGCAGAGAGACTCAAAGCAACACTCAATTTATACTCTCTCCTTGACTGTTTTCCCTCAATTTTTCTGAACCCCTTCTTCTCCCAACTTTCTTTTATTTATAGCTGAGGTTAGTGGGGAGATTATGATTACAGCCACCGTTAGTGCTACTGGAGGTCCAATATTATTTGATTGAAGTGGATGTTTAGGTGAAAGGGCGGTACAGCATTTATGATCTTGGAACTTGGCTCCATCTTGACCGACTATGTTCGGCAACTCAGTTCCCCGGGAATATCACAATTTCCCGGGAATAGTTCGTATATTTAACCGGGAACGTTTGTCCGATCACCTCTCGGAATTCAATACCCTATGCTTGTTCGTACATGAAGGAAGCTCCAAGAAGGGCGCAGGACAACTGGACCTTTTTGCTGGGCCCTTGCCCAAGGCTGGTATGGGACTCGGCCCAGGGCCTGTGTGGGATTGGGCCCAGGGCCTGTATGGGCCTAGGACCTCGGTGCCGTACAATAGCCCCCCCTTGATTCATACTCGGTCGCCGAGAAGAATCAAGGAGCTGCTTGGGCCTTTTAACCTCGGGAACCTTCTCGTCTGAGACTTATGACTGTTACTTTTTACTAATATTCTCAAAAGACGCGCCGTCTCGTGGCGCCAGGCGCAGTCGTCATTATTGCCTGACGGTTCGTGGACCGAAGTGGCGCGCGAATCGGTTACGTTTGGCAGTCGCTGAGTCGTTCGTAAATTGTGCCCATTTATTGCTTGAATAAACATTTCTTCTCCCCTCACTTCTTTTTGGCTTTATAAATAGTCCCTCTCTGAACACCATTCCATTTTTCCTTTGCCTCTGATCTTTAGTGCTTACTCTCTGCCGACCACATTTCTGTGCGCTTGCTTGCTCAGTGTTCTTTTCCTCCTTAGAACCCAAAGTAAGTCTTTCTTCCCCTTCCTGTTCCTTCAGCTTTGTTTCTTTGAGTTCACTTTTGTAGTTTTAGGCTTTATAGATGGGTTACTCTTACCTTCTAGAATCCCCAGCTGCTTTGGCCACCTTTAGGAGTAAATTTAATATTCCCGATGACGTGGACGTGGCTTACTGCCATGAGAGTGATATGGAACTCCACCGAGGGCAGGGTACAGCCTTCTTTCCTTTGATGTCCATTTTAGAAGGCGGGGTCAGGTTCCCCGTAGATCCCCTCTTGATAAGCACACTCACTTACTATGGGTTGTGCCCTGACCAGCTTCCCCCCAATTTTTACCGGGTAGTTAGTTGTGTCAGTAAGTTGAACCACACCTTTAACTTACAGTTAGACCACCATGACATTAACCAAATGTACAGCCTCTGTGGGAGCAAATCCACCAATTATTACCTAAAGACAAGGGATGCTCGGGTACGGCTGATATCGTGCCTACCCGATTCGAACAGGAACTCCGCCGGGGAGTTCGTCAGGGTGCGCGGCAATTGGTTTGCCGGGGAGATCCCTTACCCCCTTACACGGCGTGAAGTGGGTTCGTACCATCCCCTTCATATAATTGCTTTTCACCGCCTCTTCTTTTCTTCTTACTGGAGTAAAAAAATTTTATTGTTAAAGGCTAATGCGTCACCTGTTCTTTTGCAGACGGCAAAGTGTTTGTTCAGGACCTCAGAGCCGTCCACACCAGGGATTTAAACTTCGTCCTCCGTTCCAAGATATACGTGCACTGGGACGGACAACTCTGGGCCTCACACTTGATCCTCGGAGTGGAGCCGGTCTATTCTACTTGGCAGCCTTTCAAGCAGGCACTGATAGTTGACAGCCCCCTGCTATCATACATAGACGTCCGGTACGTAAATTTTTTGCCGCCGAAGCTTACAACCGGGGAAGCGAGGGAATTTGGTCGGCGGTTCACTGCCTCGGACAAACTAGCTCCCCTGCGAGACGAGTCCGCGGAACGGGTGTCTCAGCGCCTCAGAGAGAGAGCCCACGAAACCATACAGCAAGGGGACCAGGCCCAAGAGCAGCCCTATCCCGAGAATCCACCCACCGAGCCTCAACAGCAAGTGATAGAAGCGGCTGCCTTGCTAGCTGAAGCGATCCAACCCGGTGCAAGAATGGTGGCAAGGAGAGTCATGACCCTCGACCGGTTCGTGCCTGGTACCCGGCAGCCTAACCAGCCCTCGCCTACTCAGGGTCGGGGTCAAGCGTCTCAGGCTCCTCCCCCTTCGCAGTCCGGACGGGCCCGGAAGAAGCAGAAAATAACCGAGCAAACTTCCACGGGCCCGGGGGATGCCGCAATCCAGACTCCTCCCCGACCAACGGGCGGAATCATTATCCACGAGCCGCCAACCGAAGCTGGCATGGGGGGCGCGTCCTCCTCCCAAGTGGCTCCAGTGTGGGAGCCAAAGTTCCTTCTGGACGGCAAGCCATTGCCCTCAACCGCCTCTGTTCGGATGTGGGATAAGGGCGAGGGCGGCCGTATTGCCCAAACTTTGGCTGAAGCTCTCCAACTTCCCGAGGACGTGCACGCTTTCGAGGATGGGTCCGAGGAGTCTGTGGGGCGCCGGTTAGAGTGGCACGCCATTGCGGTAATTCTTTTGTCTATCTACTCCTTCATATAGATTTCCTTTTGTTTCTTTTCTAACCTCCGTGCTTGTTAGACCACTCAACTGGCTCACATTGTTGCTGCCCGGGCACGGGAGCTTGATGAGGAAAACGAGCGCGAGAAGGGGGCGCGGGAGTCAGCAGTGAAAACGGCTAAGGAAAAGCAGAAAATTGCTGAGTCTGCTGAGAAGAAGGCTGCTGCTGCGGAGAAGTACCGGACATTGGCCGAAAAAAGGTATGCGGAGCTCCTGACCAAGCAAAATGAGACGGAAGTCAAATTAGCCGAAGCCATCAGCCTTAACACTTCCCATGCCGATGAGATAGCCGATCTCAGGGCAGGCTTGGCGGCCGCGGAACAAAAGTGGTATGACGTAGGTTTCGCCGATGCCGAGAATTTCGCAGAGCCGGTGGTTTCTCAGGCTCGGAATATGGGTTTCGAGGCCGGGTGGTTTGCCGCTCTTCAGGCAATGGAAGTTCCTGAAGATTCGCCGCTGAGAGACCCCGGCCAAATTCCATTTCTGAACCTTGTACCTGCCGTCCAGGACGCCCCGGCTGTATTTGACGAGGAGGAGACGGCCAGTATGAGGGAGCTGGTTGAGCAAATCGATTCTCATGCCGAGCCCGAGGAAATGGAGGCCACGAGCATCCCGACTGTGCAGGAGCTTCTCGGTGAGGGCCCGCCTTTTCCCCTGACAGTCCAGCAGGAAGTGACACCGCCGACCCAACCTCCAAGCTGATTTTACTTTTATTTACTAGCTTATTTTTATTTTATTGGTTTTTATGTGCTTATGTCACCGGGATGTGGTGATTGAACAATTGCCGTAGTTTATTGGTTTTATTTGCCCACGTCACCGGGGTGTGGTGGCTAAACGATTGCCTTTATTTGTTTAATTAGTAGTCCGTTTTCTTTTTCCGTTTCAATTTGTTGAATGAATTTATATCTATTTGTGTTTTGCTTGAATCATGCTAGTGCTGTGGCCGCTTAATAGAATGGTACCCCCGAAAACCTGTTGTGCGGCGCTGTGGGTAATTCGAGAACGCTATTGGACTTAGTATTTGTAAAAGGGTTAGGTTTTTATCAGGTTTTGGTTTAACCGAGAATTGTGTTTCCGTCCTTAGAGTATTCGTTTGTAAGGTTTCCACTTGTCCGGATATTTGATTTTAACTTAGAATCAAGTTTCTGTCCTTATAGATTTATTTGTAAGGTTCCCACCTGCTCGGCGATTTTGGTCGAGCCGAGGGTCAGGTTTCTGTCCTTAAGATTTGTTTGTAAGGTTTCCACCTGCTCGGCGATTTTGATCGAGCCGAGGGTCAGGTTTCTGTCCTTAAGATTTGTTTGTAAGGTTTCCACCTGCTCGGCGATTTTGATCGAGCCGAGGGTCAGGTTTCTATCCTTAAGATTTGTTTGTAAGGTTTCCACCTGCTCGGCGATTTTGATCGAGCCGAGGGTCAGGTTTCTGTCCTTAAGATTTGTTTGTAAGGTTTCCACCTGCTCGGCGATTTTGATCGAGCCGAGGGTCAGATTTCTGTCCTTAAGATTTGTTTGTAAGGTTTCCACCTGCTCGGTGATTTTGATCGAGCCGAGGGTCAGGTTTCTGTCCTTAAGATTTATTGGCGATTCTCTTGGTGTGCGGTTACAGAGTCAAAAACAGCATATACAAAAAAGTTCATCATGCTCTTAATCTTAATGGAATACAAGTTCTGGCTTACACCGACGATTATGCGTAGAATTTCTTCAGGTTGTTGGTGTTCCATGGTCGGGGGAGCGGCCTCTCATCCAGGTCTTCCAAGTAGTAGGCCCCTGCACCCGCAATGACTGTGACTCTGTATGGTCCCTCCCAACTCTGAGCAAGCTTCCCTGCAGCCATGTCCCGCATGTTCCCCACTACCCTTCTTAACACTAGTTCCCCAGCACAGAATTCCCTGGCCTTTACATTTCGGTTGTACCTTTGGGCCAGCTTCTGCTGATACTCGGCAAGTCGTACGGTCGCGGCCTCCCTGCACTCTTCTAGCCAATCCAAATGCTCCATCATCAGGTCGGCGTTCTGTACGGGGTCAAACCCGGCGAGCCGTGCACTGCATAAGCTCACCTCGGTTGGTATCACTGCTTCTGCTCCGTATGCCAAAGAAAACGGGGTTTCCCCCGTGGATCTCCTGGGGGTCGTGCGGTAGGCCCATAAAACACTGGGTAGTTCTTCTGCCCATTTTCCTTTCGCTCCATCCAACCTTCTCTTGAGCCCGTTCAAAATAGTCTTGTTTACTGCTTCAGCTTGGCCGTTGCTTTGTGGGTATGCCGGGGTTGAATACTTGTTCTTGATGCCGAGCTCGCCGCAAAAGGTCCAAAAAGCGTTGCTGTCGAACTGTAACCCATTGTCTGTCACTAGCAAATTCGGCACCCCAAACCTTGTAACTATGTTTTTCCATACGAATTTTTTCACGTCAGTATCCCGGATATTGGCCAAGGCTTCAGCTTCAGCCCACTTTGTGAAGTAATCTACAGCCACCAATACAAAACGGCGGTTCCCCGTTGCTCGGGGGAATGGCCCGAGGATGTCAAGCCCCCATTGTGCAAATGGCCACGGGCTGCTGACAGGATTTAGACGTCCTGCCGGCTGATGGATCATTGGGGCGTGCTTTTGACATTGTTCGCAACTCCGAACGTATTCGGCGGCATCCTTCTGCATCTGTGGCCACCAAAACCCCTGTGTCATTGCTCTGTGTGCTAAGGATCGTCCCCTAGCATGCCCGCCGCACACTCCTTCATGCAGCTCGGTCAGAAGCTCCTTGACTCTTTCAGGATGCAGGCACAAAAGGTAAGGGCCCGCGAAGGACCTTCTGTACAACTTTCGGTCCGAAGACAACCAGTACCTGGGAGCCATTCATCGAATCTTGTTGGCCTCGGCCTCATCCTCTGGAACTTTGTCTTCGGAAAGGAAGTCTATAATCGGGTTCATCCAGTATGGTCCGGCCACCGCCACCTGCGCAACCTCTACTCCGGCCTGGTCGAGAACACTCTTCACACAGATGCTTGGCTCCCTTATAAGTTCTATCGTGATAAGCCTCGGCATGTCCTCGGTAGCCGATGAGGCTAACGTGGCAAGAGAGTCAGCGTGCTTGTTTTGTGATCGGGCTACCTGGGATATCTTTACCGTTCCAAACTGACCGATAATCTGCTTTGCCGTACTTAGATAAGCTTTCATTCGGGGGTCCCGAGCCTCGAAGTCCCCAGTGATCTGATAAACAACCAGCCGAGAGTCTGAGTAGATCTCACGTCCTTTGCGCCCAGATGCAATACTGCCCTCAACCCGGCCAGTAGGGCTTCATATTCGGCTTCGTTGTTCGAGGCTTTGAACCCCAATCTGAAGGAGTGTTCCAGTCGCATACCTTCAGGGGTAATTATGACAATACCAGCCCCGGCCCCCATAGCATTTGATGCGCCGTCCACAAACAACCTCCACGGGCGAATCTCCGCACTACAAATTACCTTGCCTTCATTCTTGGGTGTAAATTCTGCGATGAAATCGGCGAGAACCTGTCCCTTCACCGAGCTTCTAGGTCGGTATCTTATGTCAAACGATCCCAACCGAGTCCCCCATTTAGCAATCCGTCCTGTGAAGTCGGATCTCTTCAACAGCGATTACAATGGATACTCGGTGAGGATGAACACTGTGTGTGCCTGGAAGTAGTGTGGTAACTTCCTCGTGGCATGCACCAGGGCTAAAACTAACTTTTCAAGAGGCAGGTACCTTGTCTCGGCATCGACCAAGGTTTTGCTCACGTAATACACCGGCATTTGCACTCCTCGGTCCCTTAGTAACACAGCACTTACGGCATGATCGGTAACTGCAAGGTACATAAACAGATCCTCCCCGGGCTCCGGGGCCGTCAACCTCGGCGCCTTTGCCAAATATTCCTTTAGTTCTCGAAAAGCTTCATCCCAGCTCTCGTCCCATTGAAACCCCTTCCACTTCTTCAGAAGTTGATAGAATGGCCGGCAGCGATCGGCAAACTTGGAGATGAATCGGTTCAGGGCGGCCAACATCCCAGTGAGCACTTGCACCTCCTTAGGATTGCTCGGTGGTTTGAGGCGATTGACGGCCTCTATTTGGTCGGGGTTAGCCTCTATTCGCCGAGTGGAGATCAGATAACTCAGGAACTTGCCAGCCCCCACTCCGAAAGTGCATTTTTCGGCATTCAGGCGCAGCTTGTGCCGTCGAAGTATCTCGAATACTCCCCGAAGGTCTTCAGTATGCAGCGACTCTTTTCTACTTTTTACCACCATGTCGTCGATATAAACTTCAACCGTGCATCCAATTTTTTCTCGGAACATCCTTGTCATCATACGCTGGTAAGTGGCCCCGGCATTCTTCAATCCAAACGGCATGACCTCGTAGTGATAGTTTGCGTTCGGGGATATAAATGCTATCTTTTCTCGGCCCTCGGGCGCCAAGGCAATCTGGTGGTAGCCTTGGAAGGCGTCCAGGAAGCTCATTCTCGGGTGCCCGTACGTGGCATCTACTAGCTAATCAATCTTAGGCATCGGGAATGGGTCCTTGGGACACGCTCTGTTCAAATCCGTGAAGTCCACACAAACTCTCCATTTACCGCTCTTCTTCTTCACTACGACAGTGTTTGCTAGCCATCTCAGGAAGAATATTTCTTTTAGACCCCGGCTTCCTTCAGTCGCTGGACCTCCAGGTTTACTGCATCGACGTGTTCCTTTGATGCTCTTCTCGGCTTCTGCTTCTTCGGGGGAAATGATGGGTCCACGTTGAGTTTGTGAACAATGAACTCGGGGTCTACGCCGGGCACTTCATACGGGTTCCATGCGAAGACATCTATGTTCTGCAACAGGAACAACAACATCTCTACCCTTTCCCGGTCATTCATGCTTGTACCTATTTGGAAATATCTGTCACTATCTGGGAGAATTCTTACCTTCAGCACCTCCTCGGCAACGTCCGCCCCAGTTTCCCGGGGTTTCTGTAATTGCTATGCAATCTCTTTCTCGGCGTGCTCAGCTTGACCGAGCTGTTCCTTTTCCCACCGGACCGCGGCTACAAGGCATTGCTTCGCCACCTGTTGATTCCCCCTTACCTCTGCAACTCCATACTCAGTAGGAAATTTTACTTTCACGTGAAGGGTGAACGGAACAGCCCCCATGGCGTGAATCCACGGCCTCCCCAGGATTACGGTGTAAGGTGCGAATGATCGGACTACTATGAATGTAACTATAACTTCCTTGCCTTCCATGTCCACTGGGAGAGAGATTTGCCCCTCGGGAATCACAACTCTCCCGTCAAACGAGACCAATGGCGTGTCATACTTCGCCAAATCCTGGTTCTTTAACCCGAGCCCTTCGAAGAGGTCCGGGTACATGACGTCAGCCCCACTACCTTGATCAATCATCACCCGCTTCACCAAGAATCCGCCTATCCGGGCTGTCACCACCAAAGCGTCGTCGTGAGGTTGGATCGTCCCTTCCAAATCATCTTCTCCGAACGAGATGGCCAGCCGTCCAACTTTCTTTTTCTTCTTGGACGATTCTCCCTCCGCGCAAGCCACTGTCATTACCCTTTTTGCCTCTGCTGCTCTTCTTGGTGCGGCATGAATGACGTCGATTACCCCCAGGGGTGGTGGAAGGGGGTTCCTTTTCTGTTGGGCGCCCTGCCCGGTCTCCCGGTCAATGGAATCTGCTACAAACTCTTTCAAGTTCCCTGCCTTCACTAACTGTCCGAGATGATCTTTTAATACCCTACACTGCTCGGTGGTGTGCCCCTTGTCTCTGTGATAGGTGCAGTATAGGTTTTGGTTCCTCCGAGATAGGTCGCCCCCCATTTTGTTTGGCCATCTGAAGAATGGCTCGTTCCTGATCCGTTCCACGATTTTGTGCACGGGCTCTTTAAACACCACATTAACCCCTTCGATCTGCACCTCTGGTTCCTGCATTCTGAAGTCTCTTTTCGGCTTTGGCGGCAAGATGCTTTGCCGAGATCTCCTCGTAAAAGGAGCTTTCCCCCTGCTTTGCAGCCGGTCATCCTCCAGGCGTTTGTACTCCTCTATGCGTCTCATCAGTTGCCTCATATCCTCCGGGGGTCTTCTTGTCAGTGACTCCCGCAATTCAGAATCTTCGGGGAGCCCCATCCTGAAGGTGCTAGCTGCAATTTTCTCGTTTCCTCCACCAATCTCGTTGTAGAGTTCCCAGTATCGGCTGGCATAACTCCGAAGGGTTTCCCCGACCCTCATTTTCATGGAAAGCAATGCGTCGACCGGCTGCTGCACTCGGCTGCATGTTACGAACCTGCTGCCGAACTCCTGAATCAGCTCGGCGAAACTGTGTATAGAACCTTTCCGCAATCCATTGAACCATCTCAGTGCGGTAGAGCCGAGACTAGAAGGGAATACTTTACACATCAATGCATCGTTGTGCGCATGCAAAGACATCATGTGGATGTAATGACTGACATGCTCCACGGGGTCTGTCCTCCCCTCATAGGAATTGAATGGTGGTCGCGTGAATCTGCTCGGCATGGGTGCCCGTTCAATCTCATCGGAGAATGGAGACCGAGCTGCCATCCGCAAGGCTCTGCTCATGGCGTCCATTGCGGCGTTGTGGTGCCGCCACTCCTCTGGCGACTCTGATCCTTGGTTATCATATCCATGCGATCGGGAACGGTCCCGTCTACGACGCGTCTCCTAGGAGTGTCGATGTGACTCTTGAGAGCGTGATCGGTCTCAGTATTGTTGCGTAACAGATCGGCTGGAACCCTCCTCGCCACAGTTTCTCCTGGGTTGGGGGTTGCGGTTCCTTTCGTGGCGCCGACCCCTTGCTTCCAGCTCCAAGTCCATTACCAATCTGCGTAACCGCTCCAGCTCTCGGTCTCTATCATCATATTGCCGATGTGCTGAGACGCCTGAAATTGTCCGGTGTGTCTGGGCCGATTCTTCTCCCAATCCAGACCTTTCCTCTCCTCTTGGATGCTCCCTATCCTCCAGCCGTTTCTGCCTTCTCTCCCTCCACGTCGATCCCCGAGAAGATCCTGCGGAATTGCTTGGAACATGCCCTCCTGAACGCTCCTCAGACATCTCCCTTGCTTGAGTCTCACTCGAACCACAGCTTCGTAGGAGAGCCCCACGGTGGGTGCCAATTGTAGGAACCAAGTACAAGACTCCTGGGCCTTAGGTTACTTGGGCTCACAATTTATTTGTAGTGGGCTTAAGGATTTCCTACAATGGGTCGTTCTCGGCAGAGAGACTCAAAGCAACACTCAATTTATACTCTCTCCTTGACTGTTTTCCCTCAATTTTTCTGAACCCCTTCTTCTCCCAACTTTCTTCTATTTATAGCTGAGGTTAGTGGGGAGATTATGATTACAGCCACCGTTAGTGCTACTGGAGGTCCAGTATTATCTGATTGAAGTGGATGTTTAGGTGAAAGGGCGGTGCAGCATTTATGATCTTGGAACTTGGCTCCATCTTGACCGACTATGTTCGGCAACTCAGTTCCCCGGGAATATCACAATTTCCCGGGAACAGTTCGTATATTTGACCGGGAACGTTTGTCCGATCACCTCTCGAAATTCAATACCCTATGCTTGTTCGTACATGAAGGAAGCTCCAAGAAGGGCGCAGGACAACTGGACCTTTTTGCTGGGCCCTTGCCCAAGGCTGGTATGGGACTTGGCCCAAGGCCTGTGTGGGATTGGGCCCAGGGCCTGTATGGGCCTAGGATCTCGGTGCCGTACAATATATATATATATATATATATATATTCAATTTCTTTTTTCTTGCAGCTCTACTTTAGGTAGATGAACTTTTGTATTCTTTAGAATTCTCCATTGAGTTGATACAACTTAGTTTTGTGTTTTATGTTGTTATCTTTTTTATTCTCATTGATTGTTAAATGTTATCTTATTGTAATATAAAAATAGTATATAAAGTAATGTTATTTTATTACATAGCATAACTAAAATAATTTTGTGTTTATCGCCATAGATTTCATTTTTATTATTTTTTCTTCTCATCCTATTTTATTCAACATTTAAATTCAGCAACATCCTCCATATCATTAAATTATTTATATTTTGTCTCATTTTTTTTTTAATTAAACATATAATATTTTATTTAAATTCAATAAATAAATTTTTTTCTTATTTGTGTTGAATCCAATACATTGAAACATTGGACCTAAATCCAAACCCAATTTAACAAATAAAAAATGCAACAAATAAGCTTATTCAAATTGACGTTAGATATGCATTTTTTGGTTCAATATGTCAAAGAAAATGATAAGATGAGGTATTGACATCCAATGATCCAACCCAATCAAACACCAAATCAGTGTTTATTGTTACAACAAATTATTGGATAATATGTAGTTATGCAAAGGCACTAAAAGAAATTTTACAACAAATCAACAATTCTAGTTACCATGAACTCTGTAGTTTAAGATCTGATAAACTACCGGGACTAGGGTGAGTACTACGATATTTATAGATTACAAATAAAAGTGTCGAATTCATGAATTATTATAAATTTATAATTTTCTTTGTCTATCATTTATTGGAGGGCTATTCTAGCCTTCAGGCCCATGCAAGGTATCATTGCAATGTAATGGGCCAATAGTGAAATTTGAGGGCCTAAAAGTCATTGCAAAAAAAAAAAAAAAAAAAAGTTATAGAACTACTAATTTTATTAACAAAATAAAAGTAATTTAATGCAGTAAATATAATTTGTGTTACATCAACAATAGGAACAAGGTGGACCAAATAAGACCGAATTAGAATGAATAGACCGAATAGAACCAAAGTGGATAGAATGGACTGAACAGGACCAAATTGGACCGAATACGACAAAGGTGGACATACTGGACAGAATAGGAGTAATGTGGACTGAATAGGACTGAAGTGAACCAAAGTAGACAAAATGGACCCAATCAGACCAAAGTGAACCGAATGACCCGAATTGGACTGAAGTGGATCAAAGTGGAAAGAATGGACCGAATAGGACCAATGTGGACCGAATAGAGCCATTGTGGATTGAGTGGACCGAAGTAGACCGATGTGGACAAAGTAGGACTAATGTGGACTAAATAGACTGAATTAGACTGAATAAGACCAAATGGGCCGAATTTGACCAAATATAACTTTAGTGGACATAATGGACTAAATAGGACCGAATGGACCGAATAAGACCAAAGTAGACAGAATGGACCAAACGGGATGAAATTGGACCGAATATGACCGAGGTGCACATATTGGACAGAAGTGGATTGAATTGGAGTAATAGGACCAAAGTGGACAGCATGGACCGAATAGAACCAAAGTGGACAAAATGGACTGAATTGGACCAAATGACCCGAATAGAACTGACGTGGATCAAAGTGGACAGAATGGACCGAATAGGACCAATGTGGACCGAATAGAGCCAATGTTGACTTAGTGGACTGAATTAGGTTGTGGAAAATATATGACCAATGTGGACCGAATAAGGTCAATGTGGACAAAATTGACCGAATTAGACCGATGTGGACTAAATAAGACCGAATGGGCCAAATTGGACCGAATAGGACTTTAGTAGTCATAATAGACTAAATAGGACCTAATGGACCGAATTAGAATGAATGGACCGAATAGAACCAAAGTAGATAGAATGGACTGAACGGGACCAATTTAAATCAAATAGGACCGAGGTAGCTATACTGGACCGAATAGGAGTAATGTGGTGGAAGTGGACAGAATGGACAGAATCGAACCAAAGTGGAAAAAATGGACCGAATCAGACTAAAGTGGATAGTATGGACTGAATTAGACCAATGTGGACGGAATAGAACCAATGTGGACTGTATGGACCGAAGTAGACTAAAGCGGACAAAATAGGACCAATATGGACCAAATAAAGATAAATGTGGACTGAATGGACCGAATTAGACTGAAGTGGACTGAACAAGACAGAATGGGTCAAATTGGACCGAATAGAACTATAGTGGACAGAGTGGACTAAATAGGACTGAATGGACCTAATAGGACCAAATTGAACCGAAGAGGAAAGAATGGACCAAATAGAACCAATATGGACCGAATTAAACTTTTGAATATTTATCATTTTTATTGCATTTTTAGGTTCATTTTTCTAATGTCTATTTTTTTTTTTTTTTTTTTTTTTTTAACTCAAAACTAAAGATTTTAGCCCAAAAGTTTAATAAATTTCATACTTTTCAACCAAAAAATGAAGATTTTTTTTTTTAGCTAAACTTGAAAAGAAAACCTACAAAAAGAACCAAGTTAAGACCCAATTAGTCGAATATAGACTGAAAGGGGACTGAAATTGACCGAGTGTACCAAATTGGACTGAATAGAAATTTTTTAAGTTTTAGGAAGAACAAATTATCTTCAAAAAAAATTTAGAGAAGAAATTATACATTATATTACAATATAAAATAATTATTTATTCCCACATATTGCGTGGATCTCCAACTAGTTTTTATAACTTGGGATGTAGGACTCTTGCAAGAAGTACAAAAAAATCAGTTCTGGTCCTTCTGGACTAATTTAAAGGGTTGTTCTAACTTTGTCAAGTTTTTTTATTTTGTCTTCTTCAACTTTATTTATTTATTTATTTATTTATTTTAAAGATGCAAGAGTACAAATGGAAAAGGAAAAAAACATCTTATGCTTCTTGTTATTGTTAAGGAATTGATGAAATCAATAGGAGATGAAATTGCAGCTCTCCAATGGACTGTACCATTGATATGTAGGCATAAGTCTTTACCAGTGATATTATGGTGGACAAAAAGCTACAATTTTCAAGAAGAAATTGAAGTACTTCTTAAAAATAAAAAAAGCAAGAGACTTAACTTTACTAGTGATATCATGCAATGGTGTCGATAGAGGATTAGCCGAGTTGTATAAGTGAAAGTATGCAAAAAGATAGTTTCTTGTATCGGTTGATATATTTTAAATCAAAATTCAGTCTTTTCTATTCTAATTAATCTATACCCTGATTCCAGATTCATATGTCAAAACCATCGGATTGCAAATAAGAGAGAAAAAAAAAAAAAAAAAAAAAAATTTCTTATGAAGTCTATTCTTTCATGTTGACATATCAAAATAATAACAAAATCATATAACTTCCTCCTCTCTTCCAGCACAATTTCCACCACAGGCACTACCCAAACCACCTGAGCTTCCCATAGCAGTGAGTGATGCTGATTCATCCAACCCACCACAACTCCATGATAAACCACCCTTTACCCTATATCCCTCTAATACAGTGGCCTCTCCCACAGAATCTCCTCCAAACCATGAGCTTTCACTGCCCATGATCTCTGCATCTACCTCACAGTAGCATGGGTCCTCCACCTCAGCACACCCCAACAGACTACATAAATTTTGTACTGTAGGTAGTTCTGGAACTTTAGGGGCTGTTTGGTTGGTGAGTTTAAATAATAATTTTCAATGTTTAAACAACATTACACATATATTTCCAAAAAATATAAACAACGTTATTAGAACAACATTACCAAATGGGCTTTTGCAGTAGCCAACATTGGATTTCACATCCCATTTGAATTTATTTCCACATATACCATTCATATGTATTCATTCAATTGACAAGGTGCCTAGAGTGACCAAAAATCATCTTTTTTATTCTTTAGTTACAAGGGAAGTTGGAATTGCACCTTAAAATCAATCATTGAAAAAAAAAAACTAACCAATAGCATCCAAGTATTACTAAGAGGGAAAGAGAATGAAAAAATATGTGATAAATGAAACCAAGAAAGTCTCGTTTATAACATAATAGAGTCACACTATATCTAAACCTTCACAACACATTCATTTATCAAAAACATAAAGATTGCAAATAAGTGAAGAAAGCATAAGAAGTTTATAACTTTGAGTTGACAAATAGCTCCTTCACCATCAAAACAAGTTTTTGTACAATCCTTCAATTCTTAAGCTACATTGCTAACAACCCATTTGCCAGAGTTCTAACTATAGACATGCTAACTGTAAACTGAAAAGAGAAGAACAAAAAATCTGTGCAAGACTAAAAGAGAAGAAAAAGAATTCTCATATACAAAAGATTTTACTCCATACTTCATCGGGTTGTGTCGGATCAGAAATTAATGAAGTAATTAATGCATCAAAATCAGCAACAGAGTCTGATTTGGATTGACTGCATACTTCAACCAGGGGTGGTAGATCAGAAAATATTTGACTCAATGGTTCATCTGGGAATGTGGGATCAGCTATGCATGCAGCAAACTCTTCATTCGTAAAAGCATCAGCATCTGCATCAGCAACAGCATCCAACCGTCTTTTTTTGTGTTCTCGGGCTTGGGCATCTTCTTGTCCATGTGACATCACACCAGTAGTATTGAAGGTTGAGGACTCTTCAGCGACAGCGGCAGTAGAAGAAAAAAATCCAGAAACCCATGCAGCAAACTCTTCATCATCAGCACTAGGCATCTCAGGCTCAGGCTCAGGCTCAAGTGAAATCACTGCGGCAGCAGTTGTATTGAAGCATGAGAACTCTTCATCAGCACTAGGCATCTCAGGCTCAGGCTCAGGCTCAGGCTCAAGTGAAATCACAGCAGCAGCAGTTGTATTGAAGCATGAGAACTCTTCACCTGCAGTAGTAGAAGAAAAAGCTCTTTTGAGACCTCTTCCGTTGGCCTCCTCACAATCTGACCCTGATCCTTTATTTAGTTTATAGATGACGCAGAGGACTGTGTTGGTTCTTCCAAATTCCTGATTTGCCAAGGAGAACTCGTGCATTATCCAATTAGTTTTATTGAATTTGCCCGAATGGAGATCCTTGGCTTTAAAAGAGAGCATCCTGTCGATCCCTATAACATTGCCCTGAGAATCGTAGAGTCTTTTGGGCTTGCTTTTCTCAAGCCAGGTTCCGCAAGCGGCAGCCCTGCACACACGATTGCCGGATGTTGTTTTGAGGTCGGTGAAGACGTAGAGCTTGCGGTGGAAAGTGTGTAAATGATAGTGGGTATGAGAATCATATATTTCCCATGGAGGAATTTTGCCATATATCTCACAATCATTCACAATAAAATGATGATTTAGGTGAGTGGGTTGTTCCGCATCGTTGACCTTCTCCATTAAAATCTTCATCAATTCATCATCTGTAGGATCATATCGAAACCCCACCATCTCCATTGTCTCAAACTTTTTGATGAATGTTTGAAGTCTCAAACTTTTTGATGAATATTTGGTGAATTTAAGAAATCTCAAACGTAGAATTAAGCAAGAAACACGTAAGTCTCAAACTCTTTGATGAATGTTTGAAGTCTCAAACTTTTTGATGAATGTTCGGTGAATGTAAGAAGTCTCAAACTCAGAATTAAGAAAGAAACTTTTTTTAGGAACAAGTTAAAAACTTCGAATATCTATGCATATATATAGCAACGCTAATAAGGGCGGTCAATTAAAGTTAAAAGGGCGGTTATATATAATTATATTATATCTTAACCTTTTCTCAAAAAAAAAAATAATAATAATAATATATGCAAATGGCGGTTATAATAAATAATATTGCTAATACCCTAAATATACCATTGAAGGCGCATAGATATTACTAATACCCTAAAAAAAAAAGCCCAAAATCAAAAGAACAGTCCAAAAGAAATGGTTCAGTGCTTCAAAAATACTTCAGCCCATACAATACCCAAAAAACAAAAAAAAAAAACGATTCTGTGGGCCGTAAAATCTTACCATATGTCAAGCCCAATATAATACAAAAAAAAAAAAAAAAGTTCTGTGGGCCGAAAAATCTTTCCATATTTCAAGCCCAATACAACTCCCCTCCAAGCTTTGCTCTCTGTTTTCTTTTTTTCACTTCACCCTAAAACCCTCCCTTCTAGCCGCGACACCACCACCTCCGAGACTAAACCCACCATGTCAGCGAAATGGCGAGCACTACAACACCGACACCGTTACACATACAACGCCGTCGTTTTCCCAAACTCGTACACCGAGTCTTTACTCACAGCTCTCCAAACCAACCCATCGTCAAAATTCTACGCAGAACTGAACCATCTCGTTTCTCTCAATTCCATTTACTCCCAAATCAACCACGCCAAGAAACTCGCTTCTTCCTTCAACGACTTCTTGTCAAACGCAAACTCTGAACAACACGAGGATTCAATCCGCGAAGCCTCGCGTTTTTACTTGGAGCTCTTGTTCTTGGAAAACTCTCAGCCTCTGCACAAAACCCTCGTCTCCTCTCTCTCCAAATCCCAACACCACCACTCCCTCATCCGCGCGTCCTTCCACGCGCTCTTCCTCGGGTACGCCGATCACCACGAAAAGCGTCAGAAGAAAAACCGTTTCTTCTGCGCGTCGCGCGTCGCGCTGTCGGTTTTGGGACTGCCGAAGCTAGGCTATTTGGCTGACGTGATCGAAGAATGCGCGTTGGTCGTGGCTTACGACGTCGTTTCGAGCTTGAACAGTGTCGTTTCGGAGACGAAAGACTGGGCTCGGCCTTCGCCTATTGTGATGGAACAATGCCAAGAAGCTCTCTCCTGCTTGTACTACCTTTTCCAACGGTTTCCGTCACAGTTGACGGACTCGAACATTCTAGAAGCTTCTCTGACGGTTATCTTGAGTGTTCTCAACTCCATTGCCTTTTCTCGGGACTGTTTCGTCGCCGCCGGGGTCTGCTTTTTCGCTGCCCTTCAGGTCTGCTTAAACCCTCAACAACTCGCCCTATTCATCATTCGTGGTATATTCAATCGCATTACAGTTAATTCGGTTATTTCAGTTAATGAGCTTAGGAATGTGATTGATAAGGTTCCTTATAAGGGTGATTTATGTGATAAGATAGCAAATTTCGCGGTTTTGAGTAGACTTTGTTTGATTAGAGGTGTGCTCACTGCTGTCTCGAGGGATGTGCTTAATACACGGTTTGATGTAGAGAGAGAGAGTGATGATGGTGGTGGTGGTGGTAATTGTGTTATGACTATATTGTATGATGGGATTTTGCCTGAGCTTTGTGAGTATTGTGAGAACCCGAGTGATAGTCATTTTAATTTTCACGCATTGACTGTGCTGCAGATTTGTTTGCAACAGATAAAGACGTCGGTTTTAGCTAATATTAGTAACCCGTCAGGGGATTATGAGTTGATTACGGAGGAAATGGGGGCCCGGATAATGAGAATTGTATGGAATAATTTAGAGGATCCTTTGAGTCAAACGGTGAGGCAAGTTCATCTCGTGTTTGATCTTTTCCTAGACATTCAATCTTCACTTTGTTGGTCGGAAGGTGGGGAGAGAATAAAATCGTTTTTGGAAAAGATTACTTCGTATCTTCTTTGCTTGGGGCCGCGTTGTAAGGGTAGATATGTTCCTTTAGCTTCTCTGACAAGGAGGCTGGGGGCGAAGACTATGTTGGAGAAGAGTCCTGACTTGCTGTATGAGACGATACAGGCGTATGTTGATGATGATGTTTGCTGTGCTGTAACGACGTTTTTGAAGTGTTTCCTTGAGTACTTGCGTGATGAGTGTTGGAGCAGTGAGGGTATTGCAAATGGTTATGCCGTTTATAGAGGGAATTGCTTGCCCCCGCTTTTGTATGGGCTTGGTTCTGGACTTTCAAAGCTTCGTTCGAATTTGAACACTTATGCTCTGCCTGTTATACTTGAGGTGGATGTGGATAGTATATTTACTATGCTTGCTTTTATCTCCATTGGGCCAAATGGGGCTGAAAATGGACTGTTATATCATGAGACTGGTCTTTCAAACATGGAACTAAAGGTTGAACAGCAAGTGGCCATTTTAGTGTCATTGTTCAAGGTCTCTCGTTTGCTTGCTTTGATTGAGGGGGACATTGATTGGTGCAAGAAAAATGGGGTACAGGATAAAGAGGGTGGGCTTGGATCAGATCGCTTTTCATGTAATGCTCTTGTCTGCATAAAGGGGATTGAGGTGGAAGTCCCTGTTGAGTGGCTTGTACTGGCACTGACCCATGTCGATGAGTCACTTCGTGTAGATGCTGCTGAGTCGCTTTTCTTAAACCCCAAGACATCTAGTTTGCCTTCCCATTTAGAACTTACTCTGATGAAGGAGGCAGTGCCATTAAACATGAGGTGTTGCTCTACTGCTTTTCAGATGAAGTGGAGCAGCTTATTCAGAAAGTTCTTTTCTCGGGTGCGGACAGCCTTGGAGAGACAATTCAAGCAGGGCAGCTGGCAACCACTTGTCTATCACGGTAACACTGAAGTGCATTTTTTAAATGGAAGTGAGGAAACTACAGTTAACAGAGCGGATGATCTTTTTCATTTTATGAGGTGGTTTAGTTCTTTTCTATTTTTCTCATGTTATCCTTCTGCTCCTTACAAGAGAAAAATAATGGCCATGGACCTCATTCTGATAATGCTTAATATTTGGTCTATTGTGCCTTCTTACCAAGAAGACTGTAGATCTCTTACTCCTGAAAGCTGTCTCTATCCTTACAATAAAGGAATTACATTACCTGATTCAACTTTGTTGTTAGTTGGGTCGATAGTAGATAGTTGGGACAGGCTGAGAGAGAATTCTTTTCGTATATTGCTACATTTTCCTACCCCACTTCCTGGAATTTCAAGTGAAGACATGGTCCAGAAAGTAATTGCTTGGGCTAAGAAATTAGTTTGCAGTCCACGTGTGAGAGAGAGTGATGCGGGATCTCTGACTTTACGGTTTATTTTTAGGAAGTATGTTTTGGAGCTGGGGTGGTTTGTCAATGCATCAATTAATCTTGTCTGTTTTCGTTCACAGCCTGAACTAGTAAATGGAGATGACCAGACTGGCAAAACTAGGCATCCTGTCATTGAATATATGAAATCACTTATAGATTGGTTAAATGTTACTGTGGAGGAGGGAGAGAGGGACCTGCCTGAAGCATGCAAGAACAGCTTTGTTCATGGTGTATTACTTGCTCTGCGGTATACTTTTGAGGAATTGGATTGGAATTCTGATGTAGTCTTGGCTAGCTTCTTAGAGATGAGACATTTATTGGAGAAACTCTTGGAGCTCATTATGAGAATAACTTCTTTGGCACTTTGGGTGGTTTCTGCAGATGCTTGGTATCTTCCAGAAGACATGGATGAGATGGTTGATGATGATAATTTCCTGTTTGAGGTTTCAGATGATGTGGATGTGCAGGCACATTCTTCAGACCATGAAGATAAAGGTTCAAAAGTTGTCCAGGATGCCAGACCATCAGACCAGATAGTTATGGTTGGTTGCTGGCTCGCTATGAAAGAGGTACTTTCCTTATTGGCTGCTTGCTTCGTTTTTGTGTTTGCTCATGGAATGCATGTTTTTGTTCATTTCTCTGTTGGTAAACAGTTGTTTTTAAAAATGTAAAACACAATTCATAGGATGATGTCCACAAAATGCCTGGGTATACGGCATATGTGTTCAGGCTTGTTAGATTTCTTGAGTTACAATGTTGAAGAATGCTATCTTCAATTGTAATATATTTTTGTTATCAGGTGAGTCTTCTTTTGGGAACCATCATAAGAAAGATACCTTTACCAAGTTGCGGTGCTTCGGATACATTAGAGTTTGGGGTCCTCCGCTCTGACGCCGACTCTTCGCTGATGACAGAATCTGATGCAATGCTTGATGTGAAACAACTTGAAAAAATTGGGAGCCACTTCTTAGAAGTCCTTCTGAAGATGAAGCATAATGGTGCAATTGATAAGACGAGGGCTGGATTTACAGCACTTTGCAATCGTTTACTTTGTTCAAATGATCCAACGTATGTTTCCATTTGATTTTTTTTTTACTGGTAGTCGCATTATGATCTCATATTTTATTTCTTGCCTTGGACGCACCTATTTATGGGGGAATCATTTCACACACACACACATATAGACAACAGAAACAGCAAATGATTCTAATAGGAAAATTTGGGCTATAATATGTTTTACCATGGTCCCTCAACTTTGCTGTTGCTGCCTTTTTTGTTCCCCTAAGTTTCCGAACCTGTGATTAAACCCTTTAACTCTCGAATGACTGTCATTTTAGTTCCTCTAGATTCAAAATTTGTAATTAACCCCATGAGCTTATGGCTTGCTTTCACTTTGGCCCCTCAAGTTTAATTTCCAACACAACCACCCCCCCCAAAAAAAAAGTTTTGAATCAAAACATCGTTTTGGGGTAGTTAATGAAACCCATTGGAATGGTAAAATCAACTACAATTTGAGAGTTCAGGGGGTCAACTACATATTTTGATACCTAGGGATCAAAATGACAGTAGCATTAAAGGTAGAGAATGTAAAATGTATTTTAGCCCAGCAAATGTTATATTGCAAATCAATTCCTCCATTCTGGCTAATACCATATTGCCCCCCCACCTTTTTTTTTTTTTTTCCCCCCTTCATTACTGAATAAACTGCAATAATTTCCATCTTATTTTGAGATGAAGGATTGATAACGAGCAATGATGGTTGGAGTGGCAAGTTGAGTTGACTATTATAGCATTATTTTCAGTTTTTAATTTATCTAGAATTTAACCAGATATACATGCAGCTGTATCTGCATTTCCTCATTTGCTTTGTCTTAGACCTGAGTAATGTGTGATACTCTGGAAATATGTTTGAGTAATGTGTGAAGAAAACAGATTGCAGTGTCCTATGATGGGATTACTTTGTTCCTTCTGAATGTAATTGAATTTACTCACTGTTCAATTAGCTTTCTTTTTAGATGCATAACTTGAATTGGGGCAAATTAATTCTTAGTTGGATTCTTAGTCATGATGGAATTTTAGATTACCAAAACATCAAGTGTTTTATTCTTTTGGAAAAGAAATACAAATAAACTTGAATCAACTAAGCCTTAATGCTAACATAAAGGAATCAATTATTTTGAGCATACATGTGGCCGACCTTGACTTATTTTTTGAGGATCTATAGCCAACCCCAAAAATTTTGGGACTAAAGCGTTGTTGTTGTTGTATTTACTCTTTAGGAAAAGAAATACAAATAAACTTGAATCAACTAAGCCTTAATGCTAACATAAAGGAATCAATTATTCCAAGTATACATGTGGTTGACCCTGACTAATTTTTTGAGGATATATAGCCAGCCCCAAAAAATTTTGGACTAAAGCTTTGTTGTTGTTGTTGTATTACTGCCAAGCCTTTGCACTTTTTTGGGAGAGACTTGAGTTGTATTAAAGATTTGGGCAAGACTTAGGTACAGTACTTATGTATTGTTCCTTAGGTTCCTCTTTTAAAATTCTGTCATATGGATTTTTTTTCATGAGATAGAAATGTATTTTTTAGTTAAATAGCCACATGACTGAATCTTAGGAGAGAGAACCTAAGGAATAACACCTAAGGTACTGTACCTAAGATTTGTCCTAATGATTTTATTTGATATCATTATTTAAATTATCCTTTAGTCAAATCCCATTCTCCATGTTTATTCAGAGGTTGTTGGTGGTTGATTTCTCTTTTTTAATCGAATATTGTGGAAATCTATTCTAAAATAGTGTCTCTTCTCAGACTCTGTAAGTTGACAGAATCTTGGATGGAGCAACTTATGGAAAGAACTGTAGCCAAGGGACAAATTGTGGATGATTTATTAAGGAGAAGTGCAGGCATTCCAGCTGCATTTATTGCTCTATTTCTCTCAGAGCCAGAAGGTGCACCAAAGAAGCTTCTACCACGAGCACTGCGATGGCTAATTGATGTAGCTAATGGGTCTTTGCTGAATCTGAATGAAACCAATGGAACAAATGGTGACTCATGTATAATTTTGTCAACAAAACGAAACCAAGAAACCAAGTCTGCAATGCAACCTGAGATAATTGAGAGCAAAACGACCTCGAAAATCCGACATGAGGGTCTAGTTCCTACAGTACATGCATTCAATGTCCTTAGAGCTGCTTTCAATGACACTAATCTGGCTACTGATACTTCAGGGTTCTCTGCTGAGGCTCTAATTATTTCTATTCGCTCCTTCTCTTCGCCATACTGGGAGGTACGGAACAGTGCTTGTCTGGCATACACTGCTTTAGTTCGTCGCATGATTGGATTTCTTAATATTCAAAAACGAGAATCAGCACGACGTGCGTTAAGTGGGCTTGAATTTTTTCATAGGTATGGTTTCTTAATTTAACGTTTCTTTTCTTCCATTTGCAGCATTTGTTACTTGGATTTGGTATTTCCAGATACTTTACTAAGTGGGTCATCAAGATAGAATTCTTTATACACATATGCTGGAAAGATTCCCTTTTTAGGATATTTAAAGTTGATGTCAATATGACCTTTATATTCTACTTGTTGGAGTTTATGTAACTTGGGTAGGATTTTAGGGACCAGAGATTGATAGACCAAAAGATACTCGTATCAAGGCTGGAAAAATTCTTTTTTAAGATTTGATTTTTAAATCAATGTTTCTTCATTCAGCAAGAAAGGCTTGAAAACACAAGCTACAAGGCCCTAATTTAAGCCTAATTGGTTGAAATCAAAAGATATTGAAGGAGAAAGAAATCCTATAAATTTGGATTTTTTTTTTCTTTTCCCAAACTTCTTTGTTACAGGGCTCCTTTGTGAGTGGCAATGCACTTTTTAAGCTTGTGAGTTAATACACAATCATAATCATGTTGGTGTTGTTCTTAGCACACTGGAAAAATGTTGGAGTGGGAGGGGCCAGAGAAGGACAACTTGTTCTTATCATGCTTGAGGCTATGATGTAAAATGGCTGTTCCAGGGATTGTTTTACTGTAAAAGAAGCTGAAAGAAATGAAATGAATAAAAGAAACAATATTGGATTACAAGAGATGGTTTTTTTTTTTTGCATTAATCTTATTACTCCTATCAAAAAATTAATCTGATTACTGAGAATGCAATCTATGTCTAAGTGTTTGCATCAATTGGTAATATATATAATTACTACAAATTCTTTTTTTTATTGGAACCTGTTTTGTTATGTAGAAGTATGAGGGAAAGGAAAGTGATGAGAAGGATTGATTGCTTTATTTGTTTACTTATCAATTTTTTTATTCCTGAATATTTTTGAGCTCCTTCAGTACCAAATGAAGGGGAGACTACAGTCTTATTGTTTGCTGAAAAGGATGCTTTCCTGCAAGGTTCAATCACCCAAATGGTTGTTGGTTTGTAAATTATCTTTAAACTAGTTAGCCTTGTCATCCAGCTCTGTACTTTGGAAGAACTGGATACTTTCTCTATTTTGGACTTGTTTGCATAGTAACTAGGATAGTTGTCTGAAAACTTAATTTGACCATGCAGAGAGATGTCTACTTGGTTAACTGTGTCAAATTTTAAAATATGCATTTCTTGATTTGAAATTTGAGACAAAAGCATAAACTTCTGGGGTAGGCAGTGTGTTGCCAAATTTGGTTGACAAGTTATGGTTGTTGGGTAGCAAAGAAAAAACATATGATAGGTTGAGGAATTACAAAAAATATAAGAAAAATACCAATGCAAAAATTTGTTTGATGCTTTCCTTTTTGGTCCTTGTTATTCATTGATAGTGATACACCTCTGTCCTTTTTACAGGGGTCTCTGTCCTGAGTCTAGTGATGACAATGTAGTTGGCAGCTTTAACTTTTATAGTTGTATGTGTGACATACATGAGTGATGAGTCTTTAGATCAATAAAATTTTGAACGTTTTTACCCCTTCATATTTTTCTGTAGCAGTTGTTATTTGTATTCTCCAGCATGTCTAAGGTCTAATGATAACCCTTGAAATATTTGATCAACTGTGCTGTTTATGATTAGGGACTTATGAATATGATCTCTGGGGGAATTAGTATTAGGAGCTATTATTTGTTAGGAGCATAATACATCGTCTGAGTTTTACATTCTGAGGGTAAAAATTTTAAATTATAACTTTAGTGCTGGCACCGAGTTCTTGTTTTTTTAACTTACAGTAATATCTTCTGTTAACAAGAAATTCAATTTACTTGTTTGAAGGTACCCCTCATTACATACATTTGTATTCAATGAACTGAAAGTTGCAACTGAGATGCTTGGTGATGTGTCATCTGGGCATTCAGAATCTGACCTGGCAAATGTTGTGCACCCAAGTTTGTGCCCTTTACTGATACTTTTGTCCAGGCTTAAGCCTTCAACAATTGCAAGTGAGACTGGAGATGAGCTTGACCCTTTCCTGTTCATGCCATTCATCAGGAAGTGTTCAACCCAAAGCAATCTACGAGTCAGAGTTCTGGCATCTAGAGCTTTAACTGGTCTTGTTTCTAATGAAAAGTTGCCAATTGTCCTTCACAATATAGCCTCTGAGTTGCCTTTTGTAGAAAACCAACTCACAGAATCATCTGTTTCATCCATTTCATTGCGCATGGCCCTCGGTTCTCACCATGCTTCCTTTAATTCAATACATGGAATACTATTGCAGGTAATTTCTCTTCTAGATATGAATTGTAGAAATCTTTCTGATTTCTCAAAGAAAGATCAGATTCTTGGTGACTTTATCCAAGTTCTTGTGACTCGTTCATGGATTGGGAGCCCCAGATGGTGCCCTTGCCCCATTCTCAACACCTCTTTCTTGAGGGTTTTGGATCACATGCTGAGTATTGCAAGAATATTCAGTATGAGCAAAAACTTTTATGCCATTAGGAACCTACTATTGGAGTCATCGACAGAATGCTTAGATGTTGAAGCTTCTTATGGGTTGTCATATTATGATCCCACTATAGCAGAACTTCGTGAGCAAGCAGCTATGTCCTATTTTAGTTGTGTGTTTCAAGCATCAAAGGAAGTTTCTGAAGAGTTCCAGATGCCGCAGAGATGTCCAACGCTTGATTCAAAATTGTTGAAGATAACTGAAATGGAGAATCCTTTTGCTGGACTCCAGGAAAGGCTGATCCGCTCCTTGTCAGACACATCATATGAAGTTCGAGTTACAACATTGAAGTGGCTACTTAAATTCGTGAAAGCAATAGAATCTGGTAGTGAGGTCCATGATCTGTCAAGCGGTGAGATTAGGATCGTTAAGAATTGGACCAAATCCTCTCTCCATGAAACAATGATAAAACTCTTAGACTCGGAAAAGAATAATAGATGCACATATTACATTCTGAGGATTCTTTTTGCTTGGAACTTGCTTCAGTTTCAGAAACATGGTGATGATAAATGCACTAAAACATTTTATATAGGTGGGATGGATTGTGATTCTTTGTTTCAGTTTTGGGATAAGTTAATTTCCTTGTACAAACTCACAAGACATTCAAAGACTCGGGAAACACTCATCTGTTGCATGGGAGTATGTGTAAAGCAATTTGCTGGTTTATTTATGAGCATTGTGGGATTGAGAATATCCGTTGAACATTGCCAATCTGAGAAATTGGAAAGATCAGCTCGCTTGTATGATTGCATCATTTTTTTCACAACCCTAATCAAACAACATAGTGCCTCTTCTGAGCCAGTAAGCATGCGGAAGGCTGCAGCAGAATCTGTGATAGCATCCGGATTGTTGGAACAAGCTGTGGTTATTGATTCTTCTGTACTAAATAATCAAATCCCATGTAAGGATTCACACTCTCATTTTGAACCAAATGAGGCTGTCAATATGTATGCTCATCAAATACTGGATATATGGTTCACTTGTATCCAGCTGCTAGAGGATGAGGATGATGGGATCAGGCAGAGGCTTGCCTTGGATGTTCAGAAATGTTTTACTTTGGAGAGATGTGGAAGATGCTCTCATGCTGGGAAGGTTCCAAACCAAGTGGAGAAAGTAATAGCATTGTGTTTTGACCATCTGTCTTCTATCTTTGGTCACTGGATTGAGTACTTTGATTATCTTTCGCAGTGGGTACTAAATGCAGCTAGTTATGCTATACCCAAAGGAGATCTTGTGAGACGGGTCTTTGACAAGGAAATTGATAATCATCATGAAGAGAAGCTTTTGCTCAGTCAAATTTGCTGTTCCCATTTGGAGAATCTACCAGTTTCAAAATCTTGGGCAGTAAATTTCTCAGACAAAGACAGCATGAGAAGTTATTTACACAACTGCAGACATAGGTTTTGCCATCAGTTGATCTCATTTGCCAAGGACCATGTGGAGAAACAGGAAGGCGCTGATTGGATAGGAGGTGTTGGCAACCACAAGGATGCTTTTCTACCTCTGTATGCAAATTTGCTTGGCTTTTATGCCCTCTCAAACATCATTCTCAATGAAAAAGCTGGGGATGGTAGACATCTATTATCTGATGTTGTTGAACTTGGTAGAACTATTACTCTGTTCCTTAGGAACCCTTTGATTTTTAACCTGTATGTGTTAGTTGTTAAATTACATGAGAAAAATGTTAGTAGTATTCCTGACCACTTGATCCCTGAATTCAGAGACGGCTGTATCTGGGATGGTTTTGAACCTTATTTTCTTCTTAGGTAAGATCTTTGTAGATGCAAGATTCATATTCTAGTCAATTATAGGGGCCTTTGGAGTTTTTGAGAAATGTAGCTATGGAAATTTTGAGGGAAGTCGTAATTTATTGTAAATTTCAGCTGTGCCATACAATTTGTCTGTACAACACTCAACTCTTTTTTGTGAGGATCACCTTAACATATTTAAACAGGCTTGTTATAAAAGCTGAAGTTTTGTGGGTGCTGTATGAGATTATGTTTTATCATTTTTGTTCTCCCCTAAAAGTGCCAAACTAGAAAATCTAACACTATTATCACTATCCTTATTCTTTTGACATATAATTGGAGTTTTTTTTTTTTTTAATTTTTTTTTATTCTTTATATATATCTACTCTCATAGAACTTGACAAGTTCTGCAAGTGCCCTTCAGTGCCGGGCTATATGTTGTGCAGAAGAGAGATGGCCTACATCAAATTAATCGTTTATGATGTATAATGAGGCATCCATATTATATAGATGTTAGTAGAAATAGTAAATAGTATATATTCTATGCGTTATTGTTTTCAAAAAATAATAATAATAATAACACGAGAAGAGACACAGAATTAAGCATTAAATATTTTTAATCTTGAATCCATTGAAGTTTCAAATGAAAGATGCAGAGAATTCAGCATTCCCCATAAAACTATTTCATTTTCCCTATAATTAGGAGAGAGTGTTAAAAAATCAAATGAGAGCTCCTTCGGAACTTGCTTATTCTCTCACGACTTCGAAGCTTCGCCTTTGAGTCTAGGGTAGGTTCAAAAATGATTCTCAGTCTTTAACACTGTTGCAACCTTCAGGATTTTTCTAACAAGTTTCATCTCAACCTTCCTCCCTGAAAATCCTTCAAAATAACAGGTTGTAAGCTGTGATGATAGACATTTAGGAACATCTCGTGGCTTCTTCAAGCAACCATCAATTGGAGATCTTTCACCATCATAGGAAACCAATCTAAAGACAAGCATTTGTAGCTTTGGAGTTAGATGAAGCAAGAGTTGTGTAAGATGCCACTCACAAAGAGGATCTGCACAACAATATAAGAATCACAAATGTCACAAAGTCAAAACTCACTCACAATTCACAACAATAACCAAGGTTGTCAAAATCGGGATCCTACGTAGGATCGTGGGAGGTAGGTAGGATCGTGAATCGTAGGATCGGATCGTGGATCGTAAGATCCTACATTATTTGAGAAAAAAACAAAAAATACACATTGGTATGTTAAATAATCACATAAATTATACATTTATTGATATAATTACCATACATCACTACATTCATTTGTAAGCATTATTTAAAGATGCCAAAAACCTCAAAATGTGATACTTTATTAGAATATTTTTTATTTGAGTCTAACTGACACTCTCTATACATTAGAGTGGAAAAACTTGGTCTATTGGGATTTTATTTTTAATTTGGGTCCAACTGAGCCTTTTGTTAAGTTAAAGAAGATTACAAGAAACCAAGGTCGTTTGGGATCATCAGAATCGTACAATCCTACCGATATTGAACGATCGCAAAGATCCTTGAAAGATTTAGATCGTTTTGGGTAGGTGGGATCGTAAAATCGTAGGATCGTAGGATCCAGATCGGGATTTTGACAACCATGACAATAACAATATCATAAAGTAGTAATCATAGAGAGTTAGAGCATGAAAGATGGCGACATGTCCTTACCTCTGCATTTACTCTGAGCAACTCCATGGATATAACGTTACAAAGTGGTCTCGTGAAATTCGGTACCCTCTTTGCAAAATCTTCAATACTGTTGTCACGTTTTATCTCATTGGAAAGGGCTATTTTAACCAAGTTGGGAAGGTTTTCCAACACAACATCCTCGCCCATATAACCATAAAATAAAAGAATTCATGAGCAGGGGCATTGATATGGACTATGTTTGACAAACGACAAGCACTTAAGCTAGGTGCAAATGTTGGAGGACAGGGCAGGCAGTGAGAAGACGAGAGAGAGATCTAGAGTTGCATAACTAACATTTAGAAGGTCCATAATCATGAGGCTTGAGGAGGAGGATTGAGAAGAATGTCACCACTTAATCTGAGAACCCTTAATGTTGAACAAAAGTAGAAACTCTGGGGCAACTCCAAAGGTTGATTAGGATGAGTATTTATGGAGAGATCAAGCTCTTTCACACTATGCCGAAAGGTGGCGTGGATCCATGTGTCAACATGGAGTGGAAGACAATTTTTGTGCCAACGGATGTGCAACTCGTGTATAGGCGCGGGATTGGGAACTGTATTGCGAAGAATAAAGATCCTTGACACAATTTCCGTGAAACTAGAAGTATGATCTGATGTTGTAGAAGTTTTATTCTGGTCCAAGTGAAGAATGGTGACAAGAGTCCAGAGAGGCCTCCACCTGCTGGACAAAACGCTTGTTGCAACAGAGTCTCGTATTGGGAGATAGGAGAGGATGCCGGTAAGGAGACAGTCCGGTAGACTGCTTATTATGTCGTCTTCGTCTTTGTCTTCGTCTCTTTCAATTCTCTGTTTCTTCTGAACCTTCATGCTTCCCACCATGGCTTCAATTTGCCGTGTGTGTTTTTTCTTTGTGAAAATTTGAGGGAGTATGAAGGGTTTCGACCGTGGCCGAGGTTTATATTTGTTGAAATTTTTGTTATAAAATTTTAGTTAAAGTAGAATTTCAAGCTCTTGAAACATATATCTAATAGAGTTTTACTTAAACTAAACCATTTTAGCACTTAATAAGATAATTACACGTTGAAGAGAAATAATAAATATATAAGATATTAATTTTAAATTGGTGATGAAAAACGCACTCTAAATATTTTATGTTGGTGGGATGGATTATGATTCCTTGTTTCAGTTTTGGGATAAGTTAGGATTGAGGAACCAATGAACATTGTCAATCTGATAAATTAGAAAGATGCAGTAGAATCTATAATACTATAATAGCATCTGGATTGTCAGAACAAGCTTTGCTTATTGATTCTTCTGTGCTAAATAATAAAATCCCATGTAAGGATTCACATTCTCATTCTGAACCAAATGAAGATGTCAATATGCATGATCATCAAATACTGGATATACGTTTCACTTTTATCCAGCTGCTAGAGAATGAGGATTGTTGGGTCAGGCAGAGGTTTGCTTTGGATGTTCAGATGAGTTTAACTTTGGAGAGATATGGAAGATGCTCTCATGCTGGGAAGTTTCCAAACCAAGTGGAGAAAGTGATAGCATTGTGTTTTGACCATCTTCTATCTTTGGTCACTGGATTGAGTACTTTGATTATCTAGAGCAGTGGGTACCAAATGCAGCTAGTTATGTGGTACCCAAAGGAGACCTTTTGAGACAAATCTTTGACAAGGAAATTCGATAATTTTTATTGCAATTTTCTCAAATTTAAATCAAAGGGAATTGTCTTCGATAATTTTTTTTTTTTCTTCTGTCAAATGTTTTAAAGGATTAGCTGTTGCTGCTGCTTTGAGATACGTCCAGAAATTCTTGAGTTCTTTGTCATAATTCTACATATAATTTCAAATATATAAATAAATAAATTGAAAAAAATGGCATTTTGTTTTAGAATAGGCGCAAATCTTTTAGTTTCACAATGAGATATTTTTGGTTACTTGAGCACTTGTGGCTTCTCAATTGTAAAGTACTGAGTTATTTCAGCTGATTCACATCTTCAATACCAAATTTATTTAGCAATTTGATGGTTCTGGTTTATGAATCTGTTTTGCAAATTGGAACATACTCGACACTGAAAATTAAAATAATTTATTCTGGATCAATCGGAGTGGCAAGTACAAGCAATTCCTTAGAATTAATGTAAGACATCAAATTAAGGACAAAAAAATACACACTAAATTGCTGCCATGACAACCATAAAATCAAAAGTAGAAAATCTAACTGAAACTATTATCAATATCCTTTGAACTGTCATCAGTGCTTTTCATGTCATTCACTTTCTTCTTCTCTACATTCTTTGTCTTGTGTTCCTCCTTTACCTTGTGTTTTTTCTTCCCTAACATTTTCCAGAGCTTGAATCAGGCTTTCCAAGCTAGCGTCAGTGTCACCTACCTCAGTCTTCGGCATCAAATTTTCAGCCACATCTGCAGGAGACATGTTCACCTCTTCCAACAAGTGATTGATCTTTTCAAAAAGTGGGTGTGAATCAATGTCCAGATAGTTCTTAGCCAACACCTTGAAAGCTTCAAATTTGCAATAGGATAACTCAATGTGCTTGTCCATCCTTCCTCTTCGAATGAGAGCTGGATCGAGTTTTTCAATATGGTTAGTGGTGAATACAATGATCTTTTCTTCTCCACAAGCTGAGGCAAGCCCATCGATGAAGTTCAAGATCCCAGATAGTGTAACCTTGCTTTCACCACCTTTTCCCTCTTCCCTCTTTTTCTTTTTCCTTGATCCAGTTAATTCCAAGGAACAATCAATATCCTCAATGACAATGATAGATCTGTTAGTTGTCTCACTTAACATCATTCTCAACTCTGTGTTATCCTTAATGGCCGTCAATTCAATATTATAGATATCATAATCCAAAAAATTAGCCATGGCAGCAATCATGGTGGACTTTCCTGTTCCGGGAGGACCATAGAGGAGATATCCGCGCCTCCAAGCCTTACCAATCTTTGCATAATACTCTTTTCTATTAGTGAAATTAATGAGATCATTGATAATCTCCTCCTTCTTCTTTGGATCCATTGCAAGAGTTTGGAAGGTCCCTGGGTGCTCGAAAACTATATCAGTCCATTCACAGTAAGAATTATTTGAGAACAACTTCTTTTGCTTTCTTTTGGACTTGATTTCCCTGCCTTGTGAAATTACATAGTGCAGATATTTCTCAGTAATGATTTTATGGTACTTCCTATTGTAGGTAAGCTTATAATACCTTATTAACCCATTTGAGAATGGACCCTGAGATGGTGAGCCTGATTCAGATACATTCATTCCTGAATACCACTTGACCATTATTCCATTATACTTATCCCAGACCACCGCGTTTTTATCCATGGAAAGCTGAGCAGACTTAGTCCTCTTGTTGAATTTAGCTTTGAAAGTCCTGGTTTTGTTGGTAAATATAGTACTGAGGTAAGTATCTACGGCGGTGTAGGCTTCATTGCGCTTGAGACAGTCACGACCATTGAAATTCTCATAGAATTTGATTGAAATTTCTGGTTTAAAGTAGGCCATAGCTTTGTTCCAGAAGGAATCTACTAAGGGACGAGGTAGAAACTGTTTGAAGGAACCCCATATGAAGAATAGGCTGGCTAGATGTGAGAAGAACCCTGAAACTCCAGAAGAAGCAGCCCCGTACATGGCCATCCTTGATCTTCTTAATTTTCTCTTTGCTCTCTTCTGAACTACTTAATTATGTGTTTGTGTTTGTACCTAGGCATGGTCTTTATATACAAGAAGAGTGAGGGAGGTTTGAATTGTGAGTCCTAGTCCTATGTTGTTTTGGAAACCAACTCCTGGCTAGGTTTCCTCTTTGTTGTCGGATTTCGCTGTGTTTGCTTGTGTCCATTAGATTAGAGGCCTTGCTCATCTATGTCGGTGTGATACATCATCTATGGCTTTGTCTTAAAATTTATGTTGGTGTTAATTGGTGTAATCGATTTATGTTTTGCCTCACTAGTGGCATATTATGGAAAATGAAATAGTGTGTCACATTACATGATTAAATAATTGAAGGGTGCTAGATGCATTAAATAATGGGAAAGTATATGTTAATTTAGGAAGATGCAGGGGTTGGGGATTGCAGTGAATTCTAATGCGTTTTCTTGTGTGTTTTTAACTTCTAAAGTGTTCCGTGGCCTTAAGAAATATTGTAAAAGGTAGCCAGCATGTTCACGGGTATTTGTTGAGATTGGGTTTTGGTGGTTACAATAATAAGGTTGTGGAAGAGATGAAACGAAGTTGTTCGATGAATTGAGTGATGGAGACGTTATATCGTGGAATTCTATGATAAGTTGGTAAGCATCGAACAGTCTTTGCAAGAATTGACATAGGTTTGAGAATTGACATAGATTTGGTGGCAATAGTGAATATTCTTGAGGCTTGTACAAGTATTGGTACAGTCTTTTTTGTTCAGCAGAACACTTCATGCTTATGCTATACTTTGCTGGACATGTATTCAAAACGTGGTGATTAGAATGCTGCAATTCAAGTGTGTTTTGTTTTTAACCTTATAGATATCAAACGTCTTCAATCCGGGAGAAAATTGAAGAAATTTTTTGGGAGGAAAACCGAACCGTGGAGATTGATTTCACTTTAATTTTCCATGAGTGGAAACATACATATTTGTTCATAATAACGTGCTTCTACAAATCTATATTTCTATATTAATAGGCAAAACTCAGAGAAATTCTAATTAGGTTCTAAATTGGAGTCTAATTTTGCGCCAAGTGCCTTATCTAAAATTTTTAATTTGTGTGCCAAAGTAAATGATGTATTAACCCCTGATCTGCAAGCCAAGAAGACCACAATAATAACCTAACCAAGAACATCTCACCTGCACACTTCTATGAGTAGACTCTTAAGCTCCTTTTCTCTCTAATGCTTCCTTTATTCTTTATATTTTTAGTCAATTCCCCTTTTATTTTATAGGCAAAGGTTCTATATTTTCTTTCATATTTTTTTACCAAGGTTTGGCTCCATCCACAGACGATGTTGGGAGAAGATGTCCATGACTGCCAAGGTTAGTAGTTTTTAACATTGATTTACAGTGACGTTAAAATTTAAAGATATCCAAGTGAATTCTTTCTCAATCATCTTGTTGCACGCACAAAATGTATTCAAGATGAGCAAATAAGTCCATATCATTACAAGTTCATTGATCATGCTTCTAGACCAAGAGGTTAATTAAGCCATAGTGCTATACCTAAAGATTATTAAAAAATCGGGCCATATACCTTATTTAAAGGTCGGTTTCAATTTCTTGACATCGTAGATTGGAACTTTCTGAGAGGGGTATTGCAGACATGCATAATATGCATAAAATCAGGCCATTTACTCAATATTACATTAGTGGCTGATAAACACAAAATTTGGTTGTTTTTAATCTAGAACTCTGAATTTTATGAGTTTTGATAAGAATTATCTGCTGGAGCTTAATATTTTATGCATCAATAGCAGACAATTGTTTTCTTAAATCGCTAGATGATTTTTCTTTACGTTTTAAATGACCACAAATTCTATTTTGAGTTTTTTGTCAAACGTGGTAGAACAACTAAAACTCTAAAAGAGATTGCCAATGGTGGTTATATAACACCAGATGCCGAGAGGAGGAAGTTTGGAACTACTGTTTTTGTTGGTGTCAATTTGCCTTTGACTGATTTCCAAGCCTCCATCGCATTGTATTAAAAAATTATGTCCTCTCTTATGTTATTTTCAGTCTATTCTATTTAATTACTTAAGTTAACTTACCAAGAATTTTATTTTGTAGAATTTATCTTTTATACCTAATTTATTTGTAAACCTAGCTTGAGGACCTTGAACTAATTAATGTTAGTGGATTGACAGAAACTTTAGTATTAGGACTAATACAACTTTTACATTTTTAAGTGTCAGGTTAATATTTTTAGGCAAAATTGAGTGTCTACAAGCATTAACAGGGTAGAGTACTTAATATTCCAAAATTTTCTTATTTTGTTTTTGGATTTGAGTAACTCTCCAATGATTTTAACTTATTCAATGGGCAAATAGGTTCATGTGCTGTTATAGACGTGGAGGCGTACTGGAACATAGGCCCAAAAATGGATCAACGCCCACTCCTGGAAGTTCATGGATTAAGTGGTAAACCTTTTGTCACATCAAAATCATAAGCTTAGTTAATCAAATTCATATAATATGTAAAAGATTTTAACACTAGGGTTTGTAGACTTTGTTATCTTTTTTGCTTGAATGTACATTTTAAAATTACTCTTTCCCTATTTAAGTATTATCACTTCTAAGTTGTAACACTATTATCTACATCCATAATGCAAGATAATTCTTCAATCTCAAAGCTATCTTTGGTTGAACTTATTTCTTCATTCCATTTGTGTATGAATCAAATTTCAATTCAATTAAAATAGTAAAGTACAGTGCTGAAACTGCAGTAGCACTATAGCACTCTAGGCACTAAAGCTTCGAACAAAAAGCCTTAGCTTACAATCAATAACAACCATTTCTCAAGAAGGAAAAGATAAGAAAAGAAAAGAAAAGAAAAGGAAAGGAGACAGTAGACACCACAAAAAATAACACTTTGAGTTTATATCCTCGAATTTAGAAGGCATGCCACTGTCAGTGTCAAATTGTCAATTTGGGTTTGTATAAGCTGTGAGTGATTGATCATTGAGGACTCAAGAGTTAGAAAATTATATTTTACCTTGTTTTACTTTTCCTTATATTTGAGCTTGATCAAAATTCTTGAAGACATGGAGGTTAAAGTAAGCAAAATATTAGCAACAATAGTATTATAATTAATAAAAATCAATATTTTTTTTCAAGAAGAATAACAATAACAATAAATTATAATTTACATAATCTTACAAAATATTTGTAAAATTCTTGAATTTTATTATTGTTTTTGTTGTTCAATGTTTCCGGGCGTAAGCACAGATTACAAACTAGTTTATATTAATTCAAACTACCAAAAAAAAAAATTTATATAATTTCTAATTCTATAAAAATAAATATAATCCGTTCTCCTCTACAAACTATTAACCATCTACTTCAAAATTTAGCCAAAACACATTTGCTCCATAAGCATAGTGACATGAAGCTATTGAAACAGCCTTAGCAAAAAATAAAAAATACTAATTGGGGTAGATCTTTTGAGACCTCACACCTCACATCATACCATTGAGAAAATATCCCTTGCATAACAGACATAGGAAGTCTACCATTTAACGAACCAATGAGTGAATTCCATATAGGAGGTAGATAGGACCAACTTTGACAAAAGAATATAAAATTGAATTACAAGATATTCACTCATTAGTTTGTTACATAGTTGCTTTGGAATGCCTATTACAAAAGATAATTTCCTCATACCATCCCCTGCCATGAATTTTAAAAGAGCCGAGAGTCTCTCTAATCCATTTCAAATCAACACACTGAAGCTCACCGAAGTTCACCAATTTTTGTGCATAATTTTTTTGGACTATTATAGTCCATTGTACGATAAATTTACCACCTTAAAAGGGGCAGCAGCACAACTTTTTGTAATGCAATCCTATTGGTATTGTGTCATTATTGTAAGCTCGTAGTTGGTTAGTCTGAATACATTTAATTTTTATATTTTCACACCCTCATCTGCTAACCATTAGAGAGCCTTTCACATGTAGGTTTCCAACTGGTGAAAAGAATAATCTACTAGAGAGATGGGAGATAAACAGCTGAATCGAAAAACTAGTAAATAAAATGACCGTCGGTTAAAAGTACAATTATGGACAGCATAGATTGTCATCCGATCTAACCAAAAAGGTCTGCTTTAACTGGAGAATGTTTGTCTCATTGCCATGAACCATAAAGAGAAATGGGGGAAAATTGAAAACCACGCCAGAAAGAGCTTAACTGTCTCCCTCATTACCATCATCATCATCTTGTTCATCATCTTCACCATTTTCCTGCAGAGGCAATGTTCTGATGTCAGAAACCATGAATAATAATAATCATATAAACAAAAACAAGTTTGAGCAGTGTGATTGAAAAAAAACTGCATGTGGTTGACACAATGCGATTAGTGTTTTTTTTTTTTTTTTGGCTAAACAATGTGATTAGTGTTTCTTTATAACAGATTATGGCAAAAGGAACACAGAATTAATAACCAATCAAGGCAGGACCACTTTGTGTACCCACCCATGTTGAGTAAACATTGGATACAAGACCCCACCTGCAAGAACCATGTATCGAGTAATCCCACTGGAGACTTCATGGGGGTCCCATGAGGCCAACCAATTGAGCGATGCTGTGTGGGCAACTGAGACTAAATTATGGGAAAAAGATGTGTATATTACTGCACAAGCTTAGGATCAAACGCCAGTGGTGGAGCCTTGATGCATACTCCATCATCAAGGCACTCTTCTATGTGGAAGAGCAGCAGTTAGACAGTGGATAACCTTTTACTTCATTGCTCAGCTGTGAGAGAGAGATTGTGGTCTTTAGCTTTCTCCTTTGTTTGGAATTTTATTGGGTGATGTCTAGTACGAAACATGCTTTCTAGTTAGAATAGTAGATTTGGTGAGTTTGATGGCAGTAGGGACTGCAAATGAGTCCTGTTGAGACTCGCAAATACTATTTGGTGTGAGACAAAATCTAAACCTTGATGTGTTTAAGCAACTGTTGCATCAATTTTTTATTATTATTATTATATATATATATTTTTTTTTATCTACTCTCTGTATGCTTTCATATCTGGACTTTTATGATGGACATATTTTCCTGTGTGCAGGTATAAATCTTTCTAAATAAGATTCGTTACTAACTGAAAAAAAAAGTCCTATAGGAGGACCTGAAAGCTATTATTACCATCCCAAAATGTGTGTGTGTGTGGGGTGCAACTGTGCAAGTGAGAGAACAGAAATCCCTACAAGAACATATCACGCTAACCGCACAACATACATCTGTTTATGTGTAGTCATTAAAGGAAATACTACTGGGTAATACCTCTTCATCACCTTCATCACCATCAGAATCCTCTTCATCGGCCTCCTGAAACAGTGGGAAAAAAAAATTTCTGTGTGACAAAGTCAAGAACAAAAGGAAGACAATAATAGAGGAACTTTTTTGTTCAGTTACTAATATTATTCAGATAAAAAGGAAAACTTTTCAGAAAATGACAAGGAGCATATATGATAATAAGCTGTTACATTGTTAAAATACTTCAGGGGATTGGGCCATAAATCCTCCTTTATTATCTCTGCAACCTGAGAATTCATGGGGAAAATCAAGTAATTTAGTACGAGAGAAAACAGAAAATGAAAGTGATTTCTGATGCCTTTAATTTCAATTCTTCAGTACTACTGTAAGTGAACCTTTTTAAAAATAATTAATAAAAAGAAAAAAAAACATAGCATAATACTTCACATGATCATCATTAATTAAATTTGACATCGGGCACCATAAATAGGAACTTGAGAAAAAAAAAAGTTGCAAGAACCTGATAATTAAAATGACAGATTTTACCTCATCATAAAGCTCTGTAAACTCTTTTTGTTCAGTTTCAGTAAACCAACTAAAGAAGCTGCATTCACAATAATATTGACGAGTGAGTCTGATGCAGGGAAGGTGATGTGCTATGATATGATTTAGAATCAGATGGAAAGTGATTTTCTTAGAACACATTGATAGGTAATTAGGCACCTCTGCAAAGAATACAAAATTCTCAAATAAAAGCTCTCAAGGCTTATTTTTAATCACATACAAAAATTGATCTACAAAGTGCTTACATTCTGCTACTTATACTAGTTGTTTGGCATTGGAAGCCTCTAGATGGATGACAAGTGTCTAAATCCTATTGGCCAATGCTTAAGCAATTATCTAACTAACTAACTAATTAGTTATGCGGGGAAGGTGATGGGCTGTGATATGATTTAGAATTAGATGTAAAGTGATTCACTTAGAACTCATTGATAGGTGGTTAGGCACCTCTGCAAAGAACACAAAGTTCTGAAAAAAAAGCTCTCAAGCTTATTTTTAATCGCATACAAAAACTGATCTACAAATTGCTTACATTCTACTACTTATACTAGTTGTTTGGCATTGGCAGCCTCTAGATGGCTGACAAGTGTCTAAATCCTATTGGCCAATGCTTAAACAATTATCTAACTAACTAACTAATTAGTTACAAGAGGATTAGTATATAACTACTTGAAATGCCCTGCATCAGAGTCAAAGTGCATGCATACAGAGATGAAACATTAAACCAGAATGAAATGGAAAATAGTCTCTTATATTTAACATGGGAATATGAAGCAAACTAAAAATGGGGTCAAGAACATCCTTATTCAACAGCCAAAAGCATTATCAATCTTAGGCATGTTAGAATCGAGATTTTCATCAAAACTTTGGCCTTTGGTTGACCAAAAATAAATAAATTAGGAGTAAGATTTCAACATTATGAACCCTTTAAACAAATTAGATCATCTTACCCATAGGTTTGCTTTGATTCTATCATAAAAGAAATATCGTCTACTATATGGCAATTATGCATGACAATATTTCATTTCCTTTTTAGTTTACAATAAGTAAATGATTTGAAAAAGAGAAAGGCAGGTTCTGGTGGTTTAGGTATAGGTTGGCATTTGCTACCTTTCTTAAATGGGCACAAATCAATTAGATTGAGCGTGAAGCCATTAACACCCTCATGAACCCAACCCCAACATGTTTTAACCTAATTCAACCCCCTACCCTGGTGTCATGCCCTTGAGCAGACATGGGCAGGTCCAATGTCCTTACCATATGTTCATACTCTATACATGGATGCTCTAAAAAATTATCAAACCCATTATATGACTTCTCAATGTAGTTATGGTTCTACTTGCTGCCTACAGATACAAACATGCTATATTTAGAATGAAAAGATTATTTAGATAAACCACCTCGCATCAGTACGGGGCCGTTTGTTTCCTTTTTCCTCGTGATTTACTCCATTAGAAGCACCCTTCACAAGTTAGAACCCATTATCAAATGTAGGCAAGAAGAGAAAGAAAAGTGGGGGAGGGGGAATAAAATAAAATTCCAACAGGTATAAAGGTTGTAACTTGTAACCATTGGTCTATTACCGTGTCCTCCTTCCACTTGATGGTTGTACCGGTGATCTTAGTCGTTCCCTCCCCAAAAAATATGAAGGTTTTCGTCAGCTTTGGGTCTTCAAAATATGGATTCTCATTGAAATTCTGAAAATTAGAATTTAGAAAATACATACATAAATTAGTGAATTCCAATAAGACACTATTAGACTATATAAGCATATTATATTGAACAAAAAAAATATCAGCATAAGATTATATAACAAGCATGAAATCAGAAGAATAGAAAACATCATATGCACACGATCAGCTAAGCAAGAATGGATGAAGCGGCTTACAAACGTAATAGAGTACCCTGACTTCACATCTTTAAAATCCTCCACATCTAGAGAGTCTAAGTACTTGAAGATCTACGCCATAAGTAAAAGAAAGGAAATTTGTGAAATTGCACAAGAATTTATTTCAACTGTTAAAAGAATTGAATGTTAGTCTCCAGTTATTAAACAAACAACACTATGGATTTGGTAAGCTATAAATAAAAGGAAAATTGTACAAATTTCTATTCTAAATAATTTGCTAATGTCAGAATGAAAATTCTGGTTAACTAAGAAATCATGCGCCAAACCTTCTGGTCTTCCTCGTTCAGAAGATCACAAAGTGCAGGGTGGCTCAGGAACTGCATAGAGCAATAATGCACAGGTCATATAGAAGTAAATTTATTAAGGATTCACACGCATTGTTACGCATTTTTTAACTGACAATACATTTTTACATTATTTTTTTTAGTAATGAACACACATTGTTACATATAGAAAAGGATGAAACTTTATTAAGTCAATTAGAAATAAAAGGTTTTTTCGAGGATAAATCAGTCACTAACAGCAGTTAACCAGAAGTCAGGAATGGTTTTGATAATCTCATTCCGTGTGTTGTAGACTGGCCTGCGTATCTCATTATATATCTGCTCAATTTCCAACACCTTGTCACCAGCTTCTTCATTGACCTGTAAGGTGCCAATGCAATTACTGAACTACATCAAAACCATAATCCATTAAAAACCTCCCCATAATAATCAACTACTCGAGTTTTCGCATTAGTTTGAGAACTGCATCAGACATATAAATCAAAGTAAAAAGGGAACTATTGCAACTTCATAATAAACTGTATTGCCCCACTAGTTTTTTATACATAGCTTTTTATTTTTCTTGTACAAATATACTGATTTGAACACCAGCATTGCACGAAAATGCAGTTACTATCACTAATCATGGTATAAACTTTAATAGAACAGAATATAACCAAATTTATAAACTTTTTTTTTGATAAGTAATATCTATAAACTACCATGGCAATAGCTCACAGTTTTCCTCCACACATGAATATGGATTTGTAACATCAGTACTACCACTAAGTAAAAAGAAATGATGTAATTCAATTCCATGAGAATGAAAACACATATCAGAATTATATTAATTGCAGAATTTACAAACAAACTTATTACATTACAATATTTAACATCCTGGCCTCATGTTCCAGAACTGAGTAAATAGTTTGTTCAAGTTCCCAAACACATATGACCCAAGATTCAAAATCGCTAATTTATTCAAGTCACATTAGCTTTTTTCTCAACAGAACAATGCTAAAGATTCATCTTTTACCAATACTATAGCACAAGAAAAAAGAGCACAAATTATCATAAAACAGTATCTCCACGAAATAACAAGCTAAAACACTGGGTAATAGCCATTGCATTAAAACAGCCCCTCTCTACATCTCAATTTAAAACAAACCCAACAAACAAATATCCACATTAACACCTCGAAATCTATAATGATGGTCACCATGACCACAACAATGATACAAGTCACTGCCCAATTAACAAAAACAAAAACCCATTTTCTACATAAAATCAACCAAAGAAATAGCTACATTAACACCATGGAAATCAACAAGTATGGTCACCAAGACCACAACAATGACATACAACGATACATACAACTGGGTAATAGTCATTGCAATCAACAAAAACAAACCCACTTTCTACACCCCAATTCAAACTCAACCCAACAAACAAATAGCAACATTAACACCATGGAAATCAGCAATGGTGGTCATCATGACCACAACGACATAAACACATACACATGCATAAAAGTTGTTGAAAAAATAGAACCTTTTCGAGCTCATCTTGAACCTCTTGCAACTTCTCGATATATTGAACAAGCTGACTGTCAATGTGAACAGAATCCTCCCCTTCAGCCCTCTCCACCACCTTAGATTTCTTTCCCTTCTCTGCAACCATTTTTTCTTTTTTCTTTTTCTACAACCCTAGTTTTCAAAGAGGCAAAAGGAAAATACCAAAAAACATAAAATCCTAAATTTTCTTGGGAAAGTTCATGTTTTAGAGACACCCCAGAAACAGAAAATAGGCTTTGAGGTGGTTTCAATTTTCAAAGACACTATGGTTTGGTACTATTTATATATACGAGGGAAGTTAAAGGCCTTACTAAGGTAGTACTACTAGTCTAGTTTATTTTTCTCTTTTGTTTTGTGTGGGGGCCTCAGTTAAAAGTGACCAACTTCTAGGATTTTATTTATTTATTTTGGTTGGATTTATTAAAAAAAGAAATAATGTTAAACCAATTACAAATTTTACTACAATATTTTTACAAACAGACTTGTCATAGTATCACATTAGCTATTAAAAAACTAAATTCCCACATCAATTTTTTCAGTTCATTGTTTGCAGCTTTAAGGGGGGAAAAACCTCCAATTCGCATACTGTGCCTCTCTCAATTCTCACATTTGATGACTTGAACTTGAGATGGAATAAACTTAATGGACTTTGATGGGCTTTGAGCTGGATAGCTTGAACTTGATGAATTTTGATGGGCTCAAACTTGGTGGACTTTGAGCATGATAGACTTGAACTTGTTGGACTTGGATGCACTTGAGCTTTATAGACTTGAGCTTGATGGACTTTGAAGTTTGAACTTGACGAACTTGAGATTGATGGACTTAAGATAGATGAGCTTGAGTTTGATGGACTTGAGCTTAGGCTTGAGGTTGCTGAGTTTAAGATTGATGGGCTTGAGTTTGATGGACTTGATCTTGATAGTTTTAACTTAAATGAACTTGAGATTGATGAGCTTGATGGGTTCTAGCTTCGACTCTGAGATTTGATTTTTTGCAGTGAGATTTGAGTTTGATGGCCTCCTCTCCCATCACCTCTACTGGCGACTTAATCGACATTAATATGAACTTATAAGAGCATTCACATTGTTATTGGATAAAGCTCTTTTAGCACCCCCCAAACAACAACAAAAAAGCATGCTACATGGTTTAGTCTATGGTGACATATGCTAATGCCATCTATTGGATAACAACTATCAACACGGTCAAGCAACCCATTTTTTTAAGGACTTTGTTAACAGGTGCCAGTCAGCACCTGTTAATGAACCAGCTGTGATTCATTTATGATCTATCACAAATCCCACTTGCATAGGAAATTGGCAAAGTTTAACTTTTCAGCTGTGATTTTACAAAATGATTTGACTTTTTCCATGTAAACTGACACATATTTAATGCATATTAAGTTTTTTTCAAATCCCTAAAAAAAACGTGAATAGTTTATTTTAAATTTTATCACATTAACGGATGCTGTACAGCACCTATTAACAGCACCCTTTTTTTAATAATCCCAAAGCCACTGGTTGGGTGGCTCTCTAGTAGGTTTATAAGTGCTTCATGAAGTTTTGCTTTTATTTTGAGTTTTCATCTCTCTCGGCCATTTTAAGGGACTCATCTTGTAATAATCTAGCATGTAAATGAAAGTTCCTGATTTAGCACAAATTGACAATTTTTTTTTTTTATAAGAATCTTGTAACATTATTAAGACGAAAATAAATTCAATAAATCATGAGCAATAATTGACTCAATTAGCGATGGATTTTCTTCTATTCATGTTACAAAATTATCACTATTGACTATATCTTTGGCATGCTTTGCCAATATATATCCTAAATCTTAAGAGATACATCGGTCAAGATATTTGAGATAATCATGGGTGGTGTACATAACCCCAAAATAGTATTAGATACAATCTTGGAGTCACATTCAAAGATCACTTCCCTTATGCCCACATCCCAAGCAAACGAAACCCCAACCTCTGTAACTTTTGCTTCGATTTCCAAAGGTCCCAGTGGCTAGTGAATTTGTTTGCTTAAAGCTGCTATTACCTCTCCTTCATAGTCTCAGATCACAACACCCACCCCAGCTTGGCAAGATTGACTAAAAACCGCCCCATCCACATTCACCTTGTAGCTAGGTGCAATCGGAGTTGCCCAGAATTCTTGCATGTCTTCCTTTGACTGGGAAATAAAGTGGTTTGCTATTTGAAATTCATCCAGCAACACTTGAGCTTTTTGCACTACCAAATTTGCAGATTGTCGTGGCTCCCATGTCGAGCTGCATTTCAATTATGCCACACACTCCATGCAATTATAAATAGCATCTCTAAAAAGTCATTCCCCACATGCTAGATAAAAATGAGATACCAAACCAGATCAACAAATTCATTGTACCTAACTCCTTGTGCTTTGAAGATAATGCTAGGCTGGACCCATACTTCAGGAGCTACCTCACACTCCCAAAAAATGTGGCCACTGGTTTCTTTACCCAAGCCACATGCTTCACACATATAATCATCAATAACTTGCCTATGACACAAGTTCACCTTCATGGGAATAATATTTCGGCACACCTGCCAGGCAAAGGACTTAATTTTATTTAGAACATTTAAGCTCCAAAGTTTCCTCCAAAATGCTTTGTGATCCTCACCATTCGAAAGTTCCCTCCATGTGTGTCACCATAGAATCAACCACTGTAATCTTGTATGCACTACAAACTGTAAAGTTTTCCTTTGAGGTGAAAGCCCATACCAACTTGTCCCGTGGCATGCAAACACTCAAAGGGATGCTCAAGATGGACTAAACATAGGCCGAAAGAAAAACTTGTCTCACTAGTTCATCACGCCATCCACCAGTCACTAAGTCAATGAGTAGGCTAACCGAGTACTAATCTGGTAAGGTATTTGGTCTAGTAAGCACACTGAATGTGCCCGGCCCATTAAGCCATTTATCTGCCCAAATATCAATTGAAGCTCCATTACACACTTGCCATTTACACCCTTTCCGAATAATATTATGTGCCGCCAAAATGCTCCTCCATGTATAGGATGAATGAGACCCCAGTTTTGCCCCAAGAAAATCGCTATTCGGAAAGTATCTAGCCTTTAAAACTCTATAAATCAAAGATGGCGTATTGGCTTGAAGCCTCCATCCATGTTTGACTAAGGGTCTGTTAGGTTGGAGGAGTGAAAAAGTGGGAGAATAGAAAATGGTGGAAGGATGGAGAAGTGGAAGGATAGAAAAGATTTTAGTTTCTCTCCTTTTTGTTTGGTTGGAAGTAAAAAAGTAGAGGGATAGAAAAAGTGAGTTTATATAAATTTATTCATACACCTTTGTTAAACAATGATGGCTAATTAAAACAAAAAAGTGACCAAAAAAAAAAAATCACCCAATTTATTAAAAAAAATCACCCAATTTATTAAAAAAAAAATCACGTTCCAAAAAAAAAAAAAAACAAAACAAAACAACTATCACACCCACACCCTAGAAGGAAAAAAAAAAAAAAAAAAAAAAAAAAAAGGCAACGTCCTTTAAAAAAAAAAAAAAAACAAAAACAAAAACAAAAAAAACTTGGACATGGGCATTTTTGTCCATTAAGCAGCCTCAGTTTCTTCCTTCAGTTTCCTTCCTCTTCAACCAACCAAACACACTAAAAAAAGTTTTTCTTCCTATTTTCTCTCCAAAGTTTTTCATCTATCTTATTTCACCTCCAAACAAACACACCCTAAAAGTGCAAGATTAAAAGTTTTAAGGTTATGAAAGCCTAAGCCACTCTCCTCCTTTGGGGTACAAACTTTATCCCAACTAAGCCAAGTCATTTTAGTTTTTTTGGGTATATTGTTGGGTTGTGGCAACATTAAATGCTATGATTCCACTAAGATATTATTTAGATATTGATTGATTTCACATTATCCTAAATAGCCATTTAGAAGAAAACCGGATTCATCAAAACTTGTGAAAAAATAAACTAAAAACCATTATAATTAACAATGATGTAGGAAATTGTAAAATCCAACTCTTGTATTAAAAGATTTCAAAGAGCTCCTTTGAGGTTTTTACTTTTTAGGACCATACTTCACCTTGGATATACAACTTTTGGTGCATCTTGACATATTCTTCCACCATTTAATTCAACATAATCTCATCACTAAAATCATCCAATCATTCTTGACTAGACCATATTAGTTACTACAACCCACAAATTCTTTCATTCCCATTCTCAAGACAGCAAAACGCATAAGGTGCTTAATTGCCAATAAAGGTTTCAGACTTTCAGTAACCAGTGTAGCACAAATGAATATTCATAAGACAATGGTGCGACAGTCACTCCAACCACACATTGTCCTTGTGGACTTTGCTCTGCAAGGCTGCTATATGTTTACACAGGGAAGATTAGAGAAATAGCCTACTGTTGCAAATCAGCATTTTTACAGTTTTAGCTTGTTGACAACCTTGCAAATATGTCAAAGAAAACACATCTATTTTTTTATTTTTTTTCTCTTTATTTACACCCTTAATTTAAAGAGAGTTCACCATTACACTCGTCCAGTCCATATACACTAAATAAAAAATAAAAACCTCACCATTAAACAACAATGGTATTAATTAAAGAAAATAAGAAAACCACAAGCCACTAGCTATTAATTTAATTATCCAAATAAAAATAGTGAGATCTTGATAGCAGTATACAACCAAAATTGTTCAGCAATCTAAGCCATCAATATCATTATATGATTGTGGATCCTAAAACTTCATGCATGCTCATTCTCAGATTATTATTGAAGTCCATGGAGCTTGTGTGTCTATCCAACTCAACTATTGTTTCTAGTTTCATTGTCCCCTGATTTTTAATATCCTCAAGGATTGCTCTGCCAGCCTTAAAGACACGTTTGGCCAAGTAATCTTAAAATATGCAATCTAGCATATAAAATGTTTTGATAAGTAAAGATTTGTACTAAATCATTTAGCATATAATAATTTGAGCAACTCAAAAGAATCAAGAGGAAGAAAAAAAAAAAGAAAAAAGCAAAAATGAAATTGAACTTAGACTGAGTGAGTTGCAAACTGCTAAAACTAATTCAAACTTTGAATTATGGTTTTATCTTACCTCCTACTACAATAAGGATTTTGAAGGCAAAATCTCGAATGAGGATTTTGAATTTGCAGTAGTGATAATTTTCCCATTTTCACCAGAAGGTCTCTACGTTTTAGAGCATTTCTGGTGAAACAGAATCCAAAAGCTTCACTATTGCCATATTAATATTTCAATAAAGTTAGGTCTTAGGCTCAGATTTTCTCTAGCAAAAATATAAAATATAGTGATTAATGAGAATGTGGTTTGAGCAAATGATTATGACCATCAAGAGCCAGGACCATATCACAAGAATGTGCTTTCGTTGATCCCAAATGATTTTGATCATCATGAAGAGCTTGACAAGTCTGTCAACTTCGGATTGCCATTTTTCAATGTGGACACACAGTTTGCATGTAAAGGGTGCTTGAATTGATGGCATTGTACGTTTATGTGATGGTCTCTTTGGCAACAACATTGTCAAATTTGTGTTATGGAACCCTGCATTGAGAGAGTTTAAGGTCCTTCCCTCACGTCCTATTGATTGTCCACCCTATGTGGACTATGATGTTGAGGGTCTGGGATTTGGTTACAACGCCAAAGCTAAGGATTACAAGGTGGTTTGGATGGTGTACTTTTGGGAGGTTCATGGCCCAGACTATCCTCGTCTTATTGTAGCATATAGCCTAAACACTTTGGAAGAAAAATGACATCCTTCATGAGAGCTAGTCTGGCGTAGTCCTTGTTCTGAGATGTACTTGAATGGAGCTTATCATTGGTGGGCTTGTGAGTCCATCCTAGCCAGCCACAAGGTGTTTAGGTCTATGAAGTTGCCAGATCTAGGCAATCTTTGGGATGTGAAGGTTGTGAAGAGTTTTGCTGTCTTAAATAGTTGCATAGCTTTATTTGTTCATGTGGAGGAAGGATAGAGAATAGGTTTGACATATAAGTCATGCTGACTCATGCGTGATTAGGGCATCAAGGAGTCTTGGACCAAACAATTTAAATTGGACCCCTTTCAGGAGTGGATAGGCCACTAGGATTTGGGAGGAATGTTGATCTTCTTTTGGTAGATCAAGATGGACAGGTAGTCTCTTGTGACTCTAATACACATGAAATCAAGAATCCTCACATTAGAGGGGGTTCCACTTTCAATACTGGTTATAAATTATGTGCAAAGCTTAGTTTCAGTCCACGGTGAAAATTAGTTTCAATATTTTTTATAAAAACAAATGAGGGACAGGGTATTTGAACTCAGGCCCTTCTGAATTCTATGCTCTATCTCCTTATCAAGTGGTATCAAATGTTTACAGACTTCACTAAAATACTAGCATATTTCTGTCTATCTAGGGATGCACTAAGTTTTGTGTTCAATCAATTTATCATTGCAGACTTCACTAAAATACTAGCATATATAATAATTTTGGTATTCAATCTATTTCTCATCTTTTGTCATTTTTGGTTGTCTATTGTGAAGTAACATTGTGAAAGAGTGGAGTTAGTGATCTCTCTAGTAAAGAAAGTGAAGAATACCACCTTGTACTTTAGAGTGGATTCCTAGCTCATCAAGTACAATGCAGAATTTTGGGGCTTTAGTGATCTCTCTCTAGTAATGCTCAGTATTTGGCCCTGGGACTCATGATGTTCGTGCAGTTCTCACAAGATACAGTGTGGTTTCAGGTGGTACACATTTTTATATCAATTTTATGTTAATAAGCATATAATATTTTTGAAGTTATTATAATTTTCTAAAGTTATGTCAGGATGTTGAGGGCAAGTTCATTAATTAGTGCAAAGCAGGCTATGGATAACGTTAGGCTCAGATTAATTAGGCCTAAGAATTGCAGAAGGCATCACATAGCTCTTTTATCATGTGGTTAAACAAGGCCATAATTAAAATTTCAAATGAAAGATACAAATTTCATTATTAAACAAGTAGTATGTCTAAATTTTGAATCCATTAAAATTATCTATCAGAGAAAAAAGAAAATAAAATAATCCATTATAATTTCAAATGAAAGATGCAAAGAACAATGAACATTCCCATAAAACTACTGCTTCTGGCCAATTAGAGAAAGACTAAAAATAGAAATATATCCTTACTCAAATGCAATTTGACAAGTTTTAGAGCTCCTTTGGAACTTCATTAACTTCTGGCAGATACGAAGCTTTGCCTTTGAGCTTAGATGACTTTCAACAGTTATATTCATTGTCTTTAACACTCTTGCTGCCTTCAGGATTTTTCTAACAATTTCCATTTCAAAATTTTTTCCTAAAAGGGTTTTATAATGACATGTTGTAAGGTGTGATGACAGACATTCAGGGACATCCAATGGCTCCTCCAACCAATCTTTAGGTGCATAACAACTCCTGAGACAATGGGGATGCAATTCAAAGACAAGTACTTGTAGCTTTGTAGCCCGAGAAAACAAGAGATATATCGCATGCCATGCATAACACTTAGACCAAAGCCAAGGATTACCATTAATCTTCAAGGAAGACAAATTATGAAACATGGGAAGATCATTATCATTATAAGCATTCCAGAGGATCTGCATGAACACATAACAATATGACAATTTCACAAAGTCACAATTCCCTCACAATAATATTATTAACTAAAGTAGCAAACTGATACTGATAAAAGAGTTAGAGCATAAAAAAATTGTAATGTGCCCTTACCCCTGCGGTGCTTATGCACAATTTCAGTGGTCGCATGAAATCCCATACCCTCTTTGCATAATCTTCAATATTCTCAAAATTACTTTCTTCAACATCAAGGACTGATTCGACTAAGCAGGGGAGGTTTTCTAACACAACATTGTCGCCCAAACGACCATGGAAATAAAAGTACTCAAGAGCCGGGGTGTTTATCCGAAGTTTGTACTCCCACGCAAGAAAAAATGTCCCTTAAATTGTCAAATCTGAACCAATCACATTGAGGCTTAAATGTTGGAGGATCGGGCAGACAGCTAGGAGTGTGGCGAGAGAGTCGTAGTTTGCATAGTTAACAAATCCAAGTTGCAGAATCTTGAGACTTGGGAACTTGGAATCAAAAGGAGGATTGAGAAGAATGTGACCATTCAATTTGAGAACCACTAATGCTGAACAAAAAGTATAAACTACAGGGCAACTCGAAAGGTCTTTTATGATCATCAGTATGTATGGAGAGATCGAGCTCTTGCAGCACGCCACCGCCACGCAGAATGGTGTCTCGGACCAATGTGTGGACGTATAATGAGTCACAATCCAAGGACCAATGGGGGAGAAACTTGCGTGAGGGAATGGCTGCGTTGCGAAGTGTCCAGATCCTCGACACTGTATCCACAAAGGGGAAAGCGTCATCCACCACCCATCTTAACATGGGACGATGTTGCATCTGGTCCAAGTGAAGAACTGGGACGAGTTTCCAGAGAGGCCTCCACCTGCTCGATAAAATGCCTGTGAGAACAGCGTCTCGAGTTGGGAGAAAGGAGAGGATGTGGGTGAGGAGACAGTCCGGTAGACCGCTGATTATGTCAATTCTCTGCCTCCGCACTCTCCTCTTCTCTGCTCTCACGTTTCTCTGCTGCAGCCTCAGAACATCTCTCCTTTTCTGCCCTCTCTGCTCTCTCCATTCTCTGCCTCTCTCTGTCCTCCATTTCTATGCTCTGCCGCTTCATGACACTAATGATGAAGGCACCAGGATTTGTAAACAAAGCTACCCAAAACGCTATTGAAATACTGCACACCTAATAGTTATTACAATTACATTGAAATCCTTTTTTGGTAAACGAAGAGGCCTCATGAACCAAGGAAAATTCTTTATTAATAGTTATTTCATTGAAATCTGTTTTCTTTTTAAACGAAGAGGCCTCGTGAACTTAAGCAAAAGAAGCATTAAAGCATAGTTAAAAGCGTTTAGTAAACCAAACTTTTTATTATCAAACCAAGATAATAATCGGTTTTAAGTATAGACGTGCATTGAATTTCAGATCTCTTATTCAATCATCAGAAACTTTACCAATTTAGCTTACTGAAACTCACCCATAAACCAAACTCATTTCTCGTTCTTTCATAATAAAGCAAAATACAAATGTCCACGTGTGGTGGCTTATGGAAAATAACAAAATCCTGGTCTTGATCTAGTCCTCTTTTCTAGCCAAAGTATCAGCATATTGGTTAGTTTCGCAGAAGCCGTGTTTCATCATCACATGAGAAATTTGATTAAGTCTGTGCAATTGATAATAAGATTAGTGTTCGTAAATTACTGCTGTGAGTAAGCCAATAAAAAACAACCATAGCCATCAGCTTCAATTTCAACTACGTTAAGATTAAGGTTAATACACATGGTCAATCCATCACATTGAAATATTGATTAAGAAAATGGTGTAGTGTGGGTTTTTGCAATCAATTTTTAGGAAAATATTGTGGACATACCAAAAATTCACAAAAATTTCAAATTAACATACTAGAAAATTTAAATTAAAAATTGTGATGGGCTCATGTGTGAGCTGACATGCTAATTTAAGAATGTTGTAAAATTGTTATGACATTTTGTTGTGTCCATAATATGACTCATTTTATTATTATTTATTTATCTATATTATCTTCTTTAATGTATATATAGGCTAGTATCTTTGTATTTTTTTTTAAAAATTTATTGGTATATATTATGGGTCCTGAATATGCTAAACACACATACACACAATTATACTCTCACTAAACTCAAACACATTACTTAACCCAAAGTATCATTATAGAAGGGTCTAACTCTTGTAGTAGTAGAGTAGAGTTTTAAGCAATGGAAAAGAGTTACACTCAAGTGATGTGGGACAACACCCACTTTTTTTTTTTGAGAAACAAACTAACTACTAAATACACACACTGTTATCTAAAAGCTAAATTGAAATAAACAACATTTTTTGACACGCCTAACATTTTAAAAATCAACATTTTAATAATCGCCTTTTCAATACGCATTAATTATTACTTTTAAAAAACGCATATTTACAAATAGCTAACACAAACATTTTAACCAGAAGTTGTTGGTTGGTTACAATGAGATACTAGAAACGACAATGGAAGAAAATCTGGAAAATGCTGTGCGCTTTATCTTTCTCTCGTAACGCTCAGTATTTCGCCATGGGACACATGATGCTGCACGCAGTTCTCAGAAGATGCAGTGTGGTTTGAGATGATAAGGACAATGTTAGGCTTAGATTAATTCGGTGTAAGGATTGCACAAGGCAACAAATAGCTGTTTTGACATAATCCATTGAGAAACTTACCTCTTTGTTTTTTTTAAGATATCATATTGTTAAGAGGCCACTAAATCATAGAGCAATTAGTCGGTGTAGTGAACAAAACTGGTTAGGCTCCTGCACAAGCTGAAGCTAAGTTATTATGCTAGGACTTGTGCTAGCTTATCCAAGTTTCTCAAATGATTCAATTTTCTGTACCTAATGATGGATTTGTGTATTCAAATCATCTAAAGATACTAATAATTGATTCGATTCGATTGTGTGCATTCATATGTCATGGGAAGTAAGTGCCCATTTTAGATGCTAACCAAAGCACAATAGTGTATTAGAATAATTTCATTTCCGTAGGATCAACAAACATGTTTTTGACTCTTTGTCACATATAAGTTAACCCAAAAAAAAAAAAAAAAACATAAATTGCCCAGCTCTTGCTCAATAATCGAAAAAGTATCAGTACATCCGGAATCAGCCACTTCCACAAATAGAATAATAATAATGTGTACAACAGTTAATCGTTTAAATTAACTAACTACCTGGGCCCTTTCGGGTCTGGTTTCTCAAAAAAAAAAAAAAACTAACTAAAGCACAGTTGTTTTCCTAGTATACAGAACAAAACGAAATGATGATATCTTGTAAAACTCAATATCAACAGAACCTGTCACAAACTCTTTTCCTCCAATACTACAGGTAGCTCCACATACTCACTGCCTCTCAGAATTTTCAAGACTACTTTATCCCCCACATTATAGTCATCCCACACTTTGTACAGCTCTGCTTTGCTTTTTACCTGAGGATAGGATGTATAAGACTAATTGAAAAATACATCACACCTTTTGCTGCTATATTTCAGAGTACAAAATTACATATTAGCAGAAAGCAGTTCTAATTATGTTCCACATGAGTACTTGTCAGGCTGGCAAACCCACCGTATGTGAAACTGGATTTAGTTAACCCTAAAGTTCTTAAATTTCTATCTTATCAGTTATCACCCAAGAAGAGTGAAATTAATATATATATATATATATATATATCTCAGCGTGCAAAGGATCAAGTAAAAAATTGTGAACTCTGCACAGGTTATAAATTGATTTCTGGCGGACTTTTCTCCAGCAGCACCACGTGTGCAATTTTTTTTGAAGGATATCTTAACTTTAATGATATATAATACTTAATCTTGCATCTTCTATTAACAAGCAGCATATTAGAATGCATAAATAGAAAAAGGGAACAGTTATAGAAAGACTCACAGATTTGTTGTCAACTGCAACAATGATATCTCCAAGCATTATATTACCAGCGAAACCTCTTGTAGTTGGTAGTAGCCCAGCCTTTGCTGCAAGACTGTTTCCAGGGACCTACAGTACCATAGGATAATTTTCGGTAATCAGAAAATCATCCGAAAGAAATTATCAGATGAGAAATGTAAATAATCAGATAACAGTATGGCAAAAAGGGAAAATCAATCAATATGCAATCTCAAAAGTCAAAACTCTGAAGGAATACCAGCAGAATGAGAGCTCCATTTCGAACGTTAAGTTGATTTGCAACCAGGTCTGGAGCAATCTCCACATTCAAACCAGCTCGAACAACCTAAGATAGAGAAAGTATTAGATAGGAAGGTTTGTAGCTTTTAGAGCATTTCAGGTGAAACAGAATAAAAAACTTTACTATTACCAAATGAATTGTGATTCTTTGTTCACAAAGGCAATGTCATTGTCAAAATGCAGAAAAAACCACTAAGGATATAAGATAAAAAGTAACAAGGTTAATATATATTTTTTGATGGATAGATAGTGGGGGTGGGGGAGGGGGAGGTGGGGTTCGAGCCACAAACAGCAAGCACTACAAAGGGTGTCACTACTCGCTACCACTGGGTTATGACTTGAACCTCAGTAACAAGATTAATAATAGAATGAAGTTTCATATAGGTGGAGGTTGTGTTACGTATATTTTCTAGCAAAATATAACATAATGATAATTCGACCTGAACAAATATGTAGCAAGACCACTTACTTTGCCAAATTGGATCAACTGAGGTACAATCTTTAATACAGTTGAGGAAGGGATGGCAAAGCCTACACCAGCAGATGTCCCTGCCATACAAGAACAGAAGTACAACACTCAATACTATAGGAAGTGGGTCCTTCATATGCCATGTATAGATGGAGTTCAATAACGCCAAATAGAGGCTACACCTAGAGAACTTACATTCACCTAGAAATTAACGAAGTGGAATGTGCCATTCAAATATTGATTCACTACACAGAATTCCAAAGGGTTTTCTTAATTATCCAATCTCAAAATATTTTTGGGTTTCTGTCATTTTACACTTTCTAATAAGACTGTAATAAAATTGGTGCACAAACATACTGTCTGATTATTATCCAAAAAATGAAAGCATACCTGTTTGAGTAAATATTGCAGTATTAATCCCAATCAAATTTCCTTTGGAATCCATTAGAGGACCTCCACTGCCAGTCACAAGAAAAAGTAGGCATTAGGAAGTGCATTAACAATGGAAAGAAAGTATCACTAGTTTGAACACCTCTGAAATTCCAATGAGGGGAGAAACGCATCCACTGAGATACTCCTTAAAGCAGAGGAGGCAAAGGAGGAGAATTGGTCTTTTTAATGGAGACATTTAGATTAGAATGGTCCCTGACTGACCTGTTCCCTGGATTAATGGCTGCATCTGTTTGAACTCCACCACCAATTGTGACACCAGTTTGACTAAAAATGTCTCGATTCAGTCCACTAATAACTCCAACAGTAAGAGTATGATCAAAACCGAATGGATTCCCAATTGCTAAACACTGCTGCCCCACTCTCAGAGAAGATGACTGCCCCACCTTAATTGGCCTTAACAGATCTTCAGAGGCTTCCACCTAGTTTGTTAAAGATATTAATACCTCCACTACTTGTATTCTATATAGTATAATCGCAATGCTAGTTGCTACACAGGTATACCAATTCCATAGAAACTTCAAAGCATTGCATAACACCTCCAACTATTTCTACAGCACAAAGATTTACAATAACTGAGACAAGGAAATATAACATATAACTTTTTAATGGCGATGATCTTACAGATTTTGTTCCTCATGACAGCAGATTTACAGATGTTCACTAAGTTGGTAACAAACATTCTAAATTTAGTTTTCTAGTGATAGCAGATCCCCTGCTTATTTATCTTTTCAAAGGAGTGCACAATAATTGACACGAGTTTTTAACGGAACAGATTTTTACAGGACTTGAGTTTAAAAAAAAAAAAAAAAAAAAAAAAAAAACCTTGGATGTGAAAGATTTAAGTAGTTGAAAGACCAAGAAAGCCTAAGATAACTTGTGCTGAGGCTAAAGAGTAAAGACTGTAAGTGGATACCAAAATTCTATGATAGATAGGTTCAACTTAGCTTATATAACCTAAACATTGAAGACAGAAGGACTACACTATGGTGTTCCAACGTGATGAAAAACTAAATCAATTCTCTTCACTAGGCTTCCTTGGGATTTTAACACTCATAGTCACTAATAAATGGATGAAACAAGTGACCAGAGGAGAAACAATATCATAACAGTCATCATCAACCTATATGGGTTTATATTCTATCTTAACATTTTTCAGAATGCATGTTTTTTGTTAGATTGATGAGACCAAAACACTGCATAAACTGCCAAGATAAACATCATGCAGATCTTAATTGAGTGAACGAGGATACCTAAGAATTCATTTTTAAAGCAGTGTATGAAACTTGGAAGTGTGCAATCTCAATGACAAAACCAAACTTAATTGGGGTCCTTTACATGGATCCTTTTTTGTCACTCAGCCCTATCTAAGGCCATATCCCCTTTTTCCTATGAATAAACCATGTCTTTCTGTATAACTTCTATCCATATCATTTTTGGCTTCCCTTTTGCCCTTTTGCTCCTTCCACATTAATGTAATCACCCTTTAACTCTTTCACACTGGCATGTGCATAGGCTCATAAGATATGAGAAAAGTTTTACACTGGCTGTCAACATATCAAGACCCACCTTTGTCTGGGGTGAGGACCCACTAAAGGATATGATATGTCATAGGCAGAATTAAAGAAAAATATTATTATGAAACAAGAAGTTCAAAAGAAAACATACCTTCAAGACAGCAAGATCCTTTGCACGGTCAGCACCAATCAATTTACCCTCAAAATTCTTTTGTACCCTTGAGAAATAAAAGAAAATGAGAAATATGGATGCATCAATAACATAAATAAAAATAGTGCTATCTACTAAAGGATTTTGTATGTCTCACCCTTCAGATGCTAGAATATTAACTCGTGCAACAACCTGGCCAGGGCTTGGATTTTTAGAAAGGGCATTACCAATTACTGAGGCAATAGAAGAACATAATGGTTAACTTGGAATTTCACAGTGTGTTTATGAACTTAATATCATTGACTAGCAGATTAGATTCAGTTTAATATATGCATAACATTCACATACTAGCACATAAGAGCACATTATGTTCCCAAATCCTACCTTAAGAGAATAAACTCTAAATTTTTAAAAAGTGCTTAAAATGGAAAACATACTGAAGGATGTATTATTTTGCTCAAGAAGAACCTGATAGGTGATCAATTATAAGGTTTAACATTGTGGAAAGAGTAAAAGCATATAGATATCTCATAAGGAGGAATTCTATCAAACGCACATAAATTAAAATTTAAAAAATAATGTAGTGTGATGTTCTGGTTAAATCAAGCATGAGCTCCCTACTACAATGTGAAGCCATGTGTATACGGATAACATCATTCAATGGAAAGATGCATTCATCTAGTGTTTTGTGCTTGTAAATTCACTCGCTAGCTCTTACCATGATAATTTGTTACTATGTGCCCTTGTCCATCCCAAACTACACCCGAACCATTTCCTTCAGGAATCTGTCAATATGGACAATATGAATTATATGTGCTGCCACCCAATTTTTTGCATATAAGCATGGAAAGATATTATATTACTCAAGACAACTATATGCTTAGTTTAGCAGAAAATTTCTGGAGAAGCTATCTAGTTTTATAAGTTTGCTTCTAGATACAAGATTATCCACATAAAGCCTTTTTTTTTTTTTTTTTCTTGGCATAGTAAATGAATCCATTCTTAATTTAACTGCTTATATACCTCAACCCCACCAGCATTAAGTTGAGGACGCAATGTCACATCAAAAATGTTGACAACAGAATATGTGTTTTTCTCAAAGAGTTGGACAATTCTTTCCTGCAAATTAGACACATAATTTTACCTACCATGAACATCTGTACAAAAGAGAATGTTACCTAGAAAAAAATTCAAATTTTCTTTTGGAATTGATGATTCAAAAACCAAGGATAAGAACAAAACATAGTTAATGATAAACCTCAACAGGGAAGAGTGAGCCAGATGGAAATATGGGAGGAGTTACTTCTTCAATTGTCACAGATGGATCCCCTAAAGCTTGTGCTGTATATCCACATGTAATCACATTTCAAAAGCAAGTTAATACGTCCAAAGTCAAAAATCAAACCAAATATTTCACTGATCCAATGAACATTGTAATGAAGGAAGAACTTATATTTAAGCAAACCCGTTATCTAACCAAGAAAGAAGAGAAGTATTAAGTAATCAAACTTCGGATTAGTTATAACAGAAGGAGCACCCTCAGTTATGCTAGAGTTTTCTCCTGACCAATATTTTCTTTAATCTTTTCTTTCACAATCTCAATGTACAAATTGTGTAGTTGGAGATCTACATGTCAGATGTTTCACTCTACTACATTCTGGAAAGTGGCAATCATATTTTTTCCTTCAAGGTTCATTTTCTAATTGAATGAAATTCATACAAAAAAAATACTAGTTGAACACAATTAGTGATAAAACACAATTAAATCATACATTTTGAGGCCTTGAACAAATTGCTAGTCTACCATTGATCACAAAGCTGAACCGTGCGGACCTGATAAGTAGTACCTTGAAGGATGATAACAGGAATACACAAATAAACTTGCAAACAGCATCCGCCGAGTTGTGACCAGAATATTATTGCATACTACTTTCTCCAAATTCTTTGAACGGCTACTAACACTCCTAAAACCATCAAAGGGATTGATATCAAAATCCTCAAAACAGCTTATTGGAACTAAAATTGATATTGTAATGCAGCTTCAATTGCATTACACAAAATTTTCCTTTCAATTGGAAGCTACACATGTATCCAATGAATTTTGAATTCACTAGCTCACCCTTCATACAATATTGTAGTAAGAGAAAGTGTCATTTGAGTCAAAGCTCATTAGCGACATTGTACAAATACGCTTTTTCAAGAAATTTTCACTACATGCTGACGTGACAAATTGTTATTGATTAATGTCATTTTATTGTTTACCAATCATAACTTGCCACGTCAGCATTTTACACCAAGCTGTGTTTATAGAATTACAATAAATCAAGAAAAACTACAAATTTCACATCATTTTACACAACTTATATCTGCTAAGGTGAAAGGTGCACTATAAAGTGATGTTAGTAGTGGTGGTACCATATTAAAATAATGTTACATCAATCATAATCTGTCACATTATGAACAAAGTTGTAAAATTTGTCGATAGACTTGATGTCATACAAAACATCCCTCAAAAAAAAAAAAAAAAAAAAAAAAAGATAACATTTTTATGGTGTACAATACATAGCTTTTACCTATAAAAATTTGGACACTAGGCATAAAAAAATGCTCATATTTAGTTAGTACTATATAATATAGTCAAGTAATGGAAGAGCAAACCTTGGAATGGAAATGGGTTGTTGGGAAGGAACGAAATGGTTGGAGTTGAGGGAATCATCGTGGGGTTGAGACTGAGACTTAGAGCACACTACAGACGACATGCCGTCGAAGCAGAGCTGGCGGCGACCCAAAATTGTGTGAGGTTGGATTTGGTATTGGAGAGGCCAAGAATTAGAAGAAGAATTGAGTTTGCATGATGATGCTATTGCTAACACTAATTGCATTTTTCAAAAGCTTATTAGAACACAAACAAGAAACGGTGTACTGTGTACTGTGTTCTATTCTATGTTGTTGTAATAATAAGAATCAGAGGAAACATAGATAAGAGTTTCGGAGACTTGGCTCGCTAGCTGTTAAGGTTGTCCCTGGTGGTTCAAGTTGAAAGTACAAGTGTGCCCTCTGTGCTTATACAAATTTTCCAGTTTACCACTAAAGTTAAGCGTATGAGTTCATACAACTTATTGTATCGAAATCAATGTTTAGTTGTTGCGGCGACAATTTTCTGATTCTCCTCTTTTTTTCTTTTTTCTTTTTTTGGCTTGAGAAACAATTTTCTGATACTCCAAGTCCTAAAGCATTTTAAAAATGCATACAGAATATAAAGCTATAATCTTCTGCTTGAATATCTAATCAAGGTTAAAACTTTTCATATTTTTCTCTTTAGTGAGATTAAACTAAAAAAAGGTAGAAAATGTTAATAACCTGGAAGGTATGAGTGTGCAATTGTGCAAACAAACCATCAACTCAATTTGACAATGGTTTTTTATGGATTGATGGGTTTTTATTTATTTATTTTTTCAGGGTCTCAGTTTGGGTTGATGGTTTTTTTAACCTACTAACATGACCTAATCCGACCTAGTTTGACACCTTGAGTTGATTTTTCATGAATTGGTATGTTGAATGTTTCTTTTGAAGTCTCAAGTATGAGTTGTTAAATTTTTCAAAATCATATGACAAACCCGACCCAACTTTGCCTCAAAGCATTAAGGACACTATTTAGCCACCAAGGCTTACAATCCCACGAAGTTGTATTGATAACCTTGATAGCCTAGGTTATATTGTGCAAGAAAAAACAGCCCATTGACTTGCTACCATTTATGGTAATTGCCTCTAAGAGACTAAGACACAACTGCCTACTGTCTTGGATAGTGCCACTTCTGTCAAGGATCAATGGTCTAACATTAGGGTACTCTGGAATGTTGTATTAACAAGTGTTGGTAAAGAGCTGCCGTGAAAAAGGTAATCTCATTCAATAAATCCAGTGACATTAACACACAATTTTGCACAAACTATTTTTATTTGTTTTACAAATATGTCTACTGTTGTAAGTAGTATATAATAAAAGTGGTATTAATAGTAAATTCATATGAAATATATTTGTTTTAATTAAAATTTCCCAAGCTAAGAGTGAAAAAGAAAGTTGTGAATTTTTTTTTAACCAAACATTGCTCAAATCCGTTTTTTTTTTTTTTTTTCAACTGCATCATGACTGGTATTATTTCTAGTTTATACTAGTAATTATTTCTAGTTTATACTAGTAATAATTAGCAAGCACACGCTTAGCATATTCATAACCGGCTAAGCTTCAAGCAATGACTCTGGTCCATAAAATAAAATAAAATAAAAAACTAATTACCCTAATTGGGCTGGAAAGCTTTGGGCTGGGTCGCAAGTAACTGAGATAGTTTAGGCCTAATGAGAGACAAAAATAAATAAATAAAAGAAGTATTGTATACATCTACTAGGACCAATTAAAAGGGGGCATTGAAATCAGTTAAAAGAATCACAGTTTCAGCATTTATAAAAAGGGTATGTTTGGTTGGAGTGAAAATAGAGAGGATGAAAAATAGGAAGAGGAAAATATGGTAAAAAATGGCATTTTTCACTGTTTGGTTGAGGAGAGAAAACAAGAGAGATAGAAAATAGGGAGAAAAATTTTCCCTCCAGGCCCACATTTTTTTATCCTCCCAATTTAAAAGGAAAATGAGGAGGGAAAAGTACTGAAAGATGCACTTTACACAAATACTCTCAATTTAAGTTACATTTTTCTTTCTTTCTTCTCTCTTCCTAGGCAACAACGTTGCCCCTCTTTTTGCTTTTTTTTTTTTTTTTTTCCTTTTTCTGGGCAATCACGTTGCCAATTGTCACTATTTTTTTTCTTTTTTTTTTTTCTTGGGCATTAACATTTCCTCTTTTTTTTCTAATTTTTTTCTTTTGATTTTTTAGGGCTTGGGCGTGATAGTTTATTTTATTTTTACTAGATGTGAATTTTTTTGGAACATGTTTTTTATTTTTATAAAAAATTTTGGGTGATTGCTCTTTTTTGTATGGTTATTTGTCATTTTTTTTTTTAAATTTGGCATCATTCTTTAACAAGGGTATATGAGTAAATTTATTTAAACTCATTTTTTCCATCCCTCCACTTTTCTACTCCCAACCAAACAAAAAGGAGAGAAAATAAAATCTATTCTATCCTCCTACTTTTTCATCCTCCCACATTTCCACCCCTCCAATCAAATGGACCCTAAATGATGTGAGACCCTATGAGAATCAATAAATAGTAATGCAAAAATTTTCAAATCCACAATTGAGATGTGACCTGATATGATTAATACATTATAAAAATTATGATAGCAGTGAGTGTATAAGAAAATGGTGTTATTCTAATAAATAATAACAACTTGTTATCTAAATAAGTTGTGAAAAAGTTTGTAAATTTATTTATTTATTTATTTATTTATTTATTGTGTCTTGCATTGTTCTTTGTAAAATACCAATTAGAAGAATGTTATATGTTTCTATCTTCATCTCAAAAAAATAAAAATAAAAAAGAATTTTCTATCTTTCTACCTTCTCCTAGAGAAAGAAATGTTTTATAAATCCTTGAACTTAATTTGACCATCGTAGACTGGGAGTTAATTTTCTTGAACCCAAACAATTGCCATAATATGATAAGATCCAAAGAAGTGTAGATTTAAACCCAAAAAATGTGGGCCTACGCTTCAAAATTGGGCCCATTCAAAGCTTGTCTGTTTGCCTATGTCTCCAATCTCCAACAAGGAATTTTTTTTTTTTTTTTAAAATAGGTCAATAGTTTATATGAAACACTTGTCCTGTTATATATGTATGATCCATACACCTATACACGTGGAGCCTACATGCAAGTTAAACAGATCTTTTGACAATTAAGTTAAAAGTGTTCTAGTTAATTTAACTCATAAAGTTCTTACACAAAAAATTAATTAGTGAATTATCTAATAATAAAAAATAATCAGCATGAGGAGGATGCCTTAAATTCAAAATACTGTCATATCCATCTTAGACTCAAAATACTATCGTATACATAAATAAATAAATAAAACAGCAAAGTCAGGATTCCCTAATAAGTATTGATGCACTTTCTCCCTTATCTTTCAAACTTGCAGAAATTTATTAGCAAAGTTGCTTCTACCAGTGTTGCTTGCCATCATCCTATTGGTATTATTGCTGTTGATTTTTGTTTGGACTAATATTACTTCTCAAACATAAAATTTTTATTCTTTTTTTCTTTGAATGCCATATGCTTCAAAGTTGCAGTCTAAACTCAAAAGATAACTGCCCTTCCTTGATTTTGCAATAATAGTACTGAGTCCTAACTCGCATAAATAAAGTTAAGTTTATAATTGAACACTTAAATTGAGAGACTCCATTCCACAAGTAAGATTTTTAATTTTTAGATTGAGTAATGCTACAGCTTACAACCACAAATTATTTTACAGTATTTTTACAAAATGTTGATATAGTTATCCTCTTATTGGTTTTTATTTAAACCTACCATTAATATCATTTTTTTTATTTACCAATAATCACTCACCACATTAGTAGTTTGTAAATTTTTTTGTACATAAAATAGTTTGTATCTCTAGTATTATTCTTTTAGATTTGATCATGTATTGAGTGTCAAGTTATTTAAAATTTTAATGGAGGTAATACTGGATATACCTTTAAATTTATAATATTTAATTTGAATCATGCAATGGATCCATTTCAAATGAAGTGAACCGCCTAGTTCTTATATTCAAGATTTACGTGGCATTATAGTGGAACTTTGAGTATGAAAAGGTGTGAACATGGAGTTTTAGTTGATGGCTTTGATGATGCTAATGTTACGGTCTTGGTGCGGTTCTTATACGTCGGCTATATGTCTTTTGTTTTGTTCTTACACGGAGATTAAGTTATATGCTGTGCTGTGCCACTTATGTGTATATACTTAAGTAAGATGTTATTAATTAGATGACAAACTAATAGGACAATTCCTGCATTTTTTTGGTGATAGTAATTGTCATCTTTTTCAATTGTCTTCTCTTTATCTTGGGCCAAAATGGGCATGTGCCCCTTTCGCCCAAAAGATGTAGCAAAATACTCATGTTCTGAAACTATCTAGTAAAATATCTCTGTTTTGAAACTCAATTTTTAGAAAATCGAGTTTCAATGAAAAACTCAATTTGATGAAAATCGAGTAATGTGAGGAATTTTACATGGAACTCGAGTTCCATGTTTTTTTTTTTTTTTTTTTTTTTTTTTTTTTTAGTTTGATTTCACATAACTTGATTTTCTAAAAATCGAGTTTTTCATTGAAACTTGATTTTTAGAAAATTGAGTTTAAAACGGAGGCATTTTGCTAGATAGTTTCAGAACAGGGGCATTTTGCTGGAAAGTTTTAGCGAAAGGGCCAAATGCCCATTTTGGCCCTTTATCTTGCATACTTAATTTCCTTTTTTTTTTTTTAATCTTTTATTCCTTTGTGTCATTTGTACTTAGCAAGGAAAGATATAGAGTCTTTGAACACATGTATATTGTATATGAGGAAATTAGATACATCTTATTTTAAATCAAAACATGATACAAACCGAATTATAAGAAAATAATTGAAAGGTAAGATCATGATTCCATTGATTCTAAAACATTTTCATAAAATAACTGTCACGATCACTAGTCACATATGCATTATACCTCAAAAGACTAGTTAAGTTACAATTAGGTGCACAAATATGGTTTTGTGAACACTCCCATGCAACCTTCACTCATATTTAATCAAATATCAATTCATATAATTCCAGAGAATCACAAATTCACAATAGCATAACATTAGATGATCATGATCTTTTCTACTACATGTTTTACATCAAGTCCCTACAAAATTAACCATCAAATCTCAATCGTTGTCAATTGTTTTGGATGCATACAGAAGACAATGTCTATATTAGAGATAAATACAAGAACTATCTGTATTATTTTAATTACATTACATGTCACCATCAATTCATCATCATGAATTCATGATTAATAATGTATTAAGAATAATTCTATTATCCCTAACAATAGAAGAACATAATGGTTAACTTGGAATTTCACAGTGTGTTTATGAACTTAATATCATTGACTAGCAGATTAGATTCAGTTTAATATATGCATAACATTCACATACTAGCACATAAGAGCACATTATGTTCCCAAATCCTACCTTAAGAGAATAAACTCTAAATTTTTAAAAAGTGCTTAAAATGGAAAACATACTGAAGGATGTATTATTTTGCTCAAGAAGAACCTGATAGGTGATCAATTATAAGGTTTAACATTATGGAAAGAGTAAAAGCATATAGATATCTCACAAGGAGGAATTCTATCAAATGCACATAAATTAAAATTTAAAAAATAATGTAGTGTGATGTTCTGGTTAAATCAAGCATGAGCTCCCTACTACAATGTGAAGCCATGTGTATACGGATAACATCATTCAATGGAAAGATGCATTCATCTAGTGTTTTGTGCTTGTAAATTCACTCGCTAGCTCTTACCATGATAATTTGTTACTATGTGCCCTTGTCCATCCCAAACTACACCCGAACCATTTCCTTCAGGAATCTGTCAATATGGACAATACGAATTATATGTGCTGCCACCCAATTTTTTGCATATAAGCATGGAAAGATATTATATTACTCAAGACAACTATATGCTTAGTTTAGCAGAAAATTTCTGGAGAAGCTATCTAGTTTTATAAGTTTGCTTCTAGATACAAGATTATTCACATAAAGCCTTTTTTTTTTTTTCTTGGGATAGTAAATGAATCCATTCTTAATTTAACTGCTTATATACCTCAACCCCACCAGCATTAAGTTGAGGACGCAATGTCACATCAAAAATGTTGACAACAGAATATGTGTTTTTCTCAAAGAGTTGGACAATTCTTTCCTGCAAATTAGACACATAATTTTACCTACCATGAACATCTGTACAAAAGAGAATGTTACCTAGAAAAAAATTCAAATTTTCTTTTGGAATTGATGATTCAAAAACCAAGGATAAGAACAAAACATAGTTAATGATAAACCTCAACAGGGAAGAGTGAGCCAGATGGAAATACGGGAGGAGTTACTTCTTCAATTGTCACAGATGGATCCCCTAAAGCTTGTGCTGTATATCCACATGTAATCACATTTCAAAAGCAAGTTAATACGTCCAAAGTCAAAAATCAAACCAAATATTTCACTGATCCAATGAACATTGTAATGAAGGAAGAACTTATATTTAAGCAAACCCGTTATCTAACCAAGAAAGAAGAGAAGTATTAAGTAATCAAACTTCGGATTAGTTTATAACAGAAGGAGCACCCTCAGTTATGCTAGAGTTTTCTCCTGACCAATATTTTCTTTAATCTTTTCTTTCACAATCTCAATGTACAAATTGTGTAGTTGGAGATCTACATGTCAGATGTTTCACTCTACTACATTCTGGAAAGTGGCAATCATATTTTTTCCTTCAAGGTTCATTTTCTAATTGAATGAAATTCATACAAAAAAAATACTAGTTGAACACAATTAGTGATAAAACACAATTAAATCATACATTCTGAGGCCTTGAACAAATTGCTAGTCTACCATTGATCACAAAGCTGAACCGTGCGGACCTGATAAGTAGTACCTTGAAGGATGATAACAGGAATACACAAATAAACTTGCAAACAGCATCCGCCGAGTTGTGACCAGAATATTATTGCATACTACTTTCTCCAAATTCTTTGAACGGCTACTAACACTCCTAAAACCATCAAAGGGATTGATATCAAAATCCTCAAAACAGCTTATTGGAACTAAAATTGATATTGTAATGCTGCTTCAATTGCATTACACAAAATTTTCCTTTCAATTGGAAGCTACACATGTATACAATGAATTTTGAATCCACTAGCTCACCCTTCATACAATATTGTAGCAAGAGAAAGTGTCATTTGAGTCAAAGCTCATTAGCGACATTGTACAAATGCGCTTTTTCAAGACATTTTCACTACATGCTGACGTGACAAATTGTTCTTGATTAATGTCACTTTATTGTTTACCAATCATAACTTGCCATGTCAGCATTTTACACCAAGCTGTGTTTATAGAATTACAATAAATCAAGAAAAACTACAAATATCACATCTTTTTACACAACTTATATCTGCTAAGGTGAAAGGTACACTATAAAGTGATGTTAGTAGTGGTGGTTCCATATTAAAATAATGTTACACCAATCATAATCTGTCACGTTATGAACAAAGTTGTAAAATTTGTCGATAGACTTGATGTCATACAAAGCATCCCTCAAAAAAAAAAAAAAAAAGGATAACATTTTTATGGTGTACAATACATAGCTTTTACCTATAAAAATTTGGACACTAGGCATAAATAAATGCTCATATTTAGTTAGTACTATATAATATAGTCAAGTAATGGAAGAGCAAACCTTGGAATGGAAATGGGTTGTTGGGAAGGAACGAAATGGTTGGAGTTGAGGGAATCATCGTGGGGTTGAGACTGAGACTGAGACTTAGAGCACACTGCAGACGACATGCCGTCGAAGCAGAGCTGGCGGCGACCCAAAATTGTGTGAGGTTGGATTTGGTATTGGAGAGGCCAAGAATTAGAAGAAGAATTGAGTTTGCATGATGATGCTATTGCTAACACTAATTGCATTTTTCAAAAGCTTATTAGAACACAAACAAGAAACGGTGTACTGTGTTCTATTCTATGTTGTTGTAATAATAAGAATCAGAGGAAACATAGATAAGAGTTTCGGAGACTTGGCTCGCTAGCTGTTAAGGTTGTCCCTGGTTGTTCAAGTTGAAAGTACTAGTGTGCCCTCTGTGCTTATACAAATTTTCCAGTTTACCACTAAAGTTAAGCGTATGAGTTCATACAACTTATTGTATCGAAAATCAATGTTTAGTTGTTGCGGCGACAATTTTCTGATTCTCCTCCTTTTTTCTTTTTTCTTTTTCTTTTTTTTTTTTTTTTTTTTTTTTTTTGGCTGAGAAACAATGTTCTGATACTCCAAGTCCTAAAGCATTTTAAAAATGCATACCGAATATAAAACTACAATCTTCTGCTTGAATATCTAATCAAGGTTAAAACTTTTCATATCTTTCTCTTTAGTGAAATTAAAGTTAAAAAAGGTGGAAAATGTTAATAACGTGGAAGGTATGAGTGTGCAACTGTGCATCCAAACCATCAACTCAATTTGGCAGTGGTTTTTTATGGATTGATGGGTTTTTATTTTATTTTATTTTATTTTTTTCCAGGGTCTCAGTTTGGGTTGATGGTTTTTTTAACCTACTAACATGACCTAATCCGACCTAGTTTAACACCTCGAGTTGATTTTTCATGAATTGGTATGTTGAATGTTTCCTTTGAAGTCTCAAGTATGAGTTGATAAATTTTTCAAAATCATATGGCAAACCCGACCCAACTTTGCCTCAAAGCATTAAGGACACTATTTAGCCACCAAGGCTTACAATCCCACGAAGTTGTATTGATAACCTTGATAGCCTAGGTTATATTGTGCAAGAAAAAACAGCCCATTGACTTGCTACCATTTATGGTAATTGCCTCTAAGAGACTAAGACACAACTGCCTACTGTCTTGGATAGTGCCACTTCTGTCAAGGATCAATGGTCTAACATTAGGGTACTCTGGAATGTTGTATTAACAAGTGTTGGTAAAGAGCTGCCGTGAAAAAGGTAATCTCATTCAATAAATCCAGTGACATTAACACACAATTTTGCACAAACTATTTTTATTTGTTTTACAAATATGTCTACTGTTGTAAGTAGTATATCATAAAAGTGGTATTAATAGTAAATTCATATGAAATATATTTGCTTTAATTAAAATTTCCCAAGCTAAGAGTGAAAAAGATAGTTGTGAATTTTTTTTTAACCAAACATTGCTCAAATCCGTTTTTTTTTTTTTTTTTTTTAACTGCGTCATGACTGGTATTATTTCTAGTTTATACTAGTAATTATTTCTAGTTTATACTAGTAATAATTAGCAAGCACACGCTTAGCATATTCATAAGTCATAACCGGCTAAGCTTCAAGCAATGACTCTGGTCCATAAAATAAAATAAAATAAAAAACTAATTACCCTAATTGGGCTGGAAAGCTTTGGGCTGGGTCGCAAGTAACTGAGATAGTTTAGGCCTAATGAGAGACAAAAATAAATAAATAAAAGAAGTATTGTATACATCTACTAGGACCAATTAAAAGGGGGCATTGAAATCAGTTAAAAGAATCACAGTTTCAGCATTTATAAAAAGGGTATGTTTGGTTGGAGTGAAAATAGAGAGGATGAAAAATAGGAAGAGGAAAATATGGTAGAAAAAGGCATTTTTCACCGTTTGGTTGAGGAGAGAAAACAAAAGAGATAGAAAATAGGGAGAAAAATTTTCCCTCCGGACCCACATTTTTTTATCCTCCCAATATAAAAGAAAAATAAGGAGGAAAAAGTACTGAAAAATGCACTTTATACAAATACTCTCAATTTAAGTTGCATTTTTCTTTCTTTCTTCTCTCTTCCTGGGCAACAACGTTGCCCCTCTTTTTGCATTTTTTTTTTTTCTTTTTCTGGGCAATCACATTGCCAATTGTCACTATTTTTTTTTCTTTTTTTTTTTCTTGGGCATTAACATTTCCTCTTTTTTTCTAATTTTTTTCTTTTGATTTTTTAGGGCTTGGGTGTGATAGTTTATTTTTATTTTTACTAGATGTGAATTTTTTTGGAACATGTTTTTTATTTTTATAAAAAATTTTGGGTGATTGCTCTTTTTTGTATGGTTATTTGTCATTTTTTTTTTTTAATTTGGCATCATTCTTTAACAAGGGTATATGAGTAAATTTATTTAAACTCATTTTTTCCATCCCTCCACTTTTCTACTCCCAACCAAACAAAAAGGAGAGAAAATAAAATCTATTAATTAGATGACAAACTAATAGGACAATTCCTGCATTTTTTTGGTGATAGTAATTGTCATCTTTTTCAATTGTCTTCTCTTTATCTTGGGCCAAAATGGGCATGTGCCCCTTTCGCCCAAAAGATGTAGCAAAATACTCATGTTCTGAAACTATCTAGTAAAATATCTCTGTTTTGAAACTCAATTTTTAGAAAATCGAGTTTCAATGAAAAACTCAATTTGATGAAAATCGAGTAATGTGAGGAATTTTACATGGAACTCGAGTTCCATGTTTTTTTTTTTTTTTTTTTTTAGTTTGATTTCACATAACTTGATTTTCTAAAAATCGAGTTTTTCATTGAAACTTGATTTTTAGAAAATTGAGTTTAAAACGGAGGCATTTTGCTAGATAGTTTCAGAACAGGAGCATTTTGCTGGAAAGTTTTAGCGAAAGGGCCAAATGCCCATTTTGGCCCTTTATCTTGCATACTTAATTTCCTTTTTTTTTTTTAATCTTTTTTTCCTTTGTGTCATTTGTACTTAGCAAGGAAAGATATAGTCTTTGAACACATGCATATTGTATATGAGGAAATTAGATACATCTTATTTTAAATCAAAACATGATACAAACCGAATTATAAGAAAATAATTGAAAGGTAAGATCATGATTCCATTGATTCTAAAACATTTTCATAAAATAACTGTCACGATCACTAGTCACATATGCATTATACCTCAAAAGACTAGTTAAGTTACAATTAGGTGCACAAATATGGTTTTGTGAACACTCCCATGCAACCTTCACTCATATTTAATCAAATATCAATTCATATAATTCCAGAGAATCACAAATTCACAATAGCATAACATTAGATGATCATGATCTTTTCTACTACATGTTTTACATCAAGTCCCTACAAAATTAACCATCAAATCTCAATCGTTGTCAATTGTTTTGGATGCATACAGAAGACAATGTCTATATTAGAGATAAATACAAGAACTATCTGTATTATTTTAATTACATTACATGTCACCATCAATTCATCATCATGAATTCATGATTAATAGTGTATTAAGAATAATTCTATTATCCCTATAAAAAAAAGGAATAATTCTATTTTCAATTACTATGTAAATTGCTATCATCTGCCTTCAAAATCCCATCAATCTATTCAGTTGGTTAATTCCACCATCAATTGCTACCAGTCAGCTGTATCGAGCACACAATTTTATTGATGGTCTACTTTCTGAATGTGGTCTCAAGTATAGTCCACACAAATAATATATATTCTTTGGCTGCATAAAATATAAAAGAAATGTGATTTAATTTAAAGTTTCATCATTCATGTATCATATTATTGTTAAAGTCCAATTTTGTTTACGTGTTTCCGTGTTGCGTTTTTTACTTTTTTGCTTCCAATTAATAAACACCATATTAGAATGTTAAACTTCACAATCATACTGATATTATGCTTTCCCAATAATCTGGCAGTTGAATACAAATTTCCCATATTATTCTATGGATTTGGATTTAGATCCCTCTCATATAAACTCAATCACACGGAAAAGAAAAATGAAATTTTTAGAATTTAAATTGGCATATTCCATGTGCTAAATTAGGTGCCAATGAAGGTTGTTTAAGTGTTAAAAACAAGTGTAATTAAGTTAGGTCGTAAGAGTTTTTCAAAGAACTGTTTGAAGATGTTGAAGAACATAAGATTTGGTCAAGCGAAATCAGGATTCACTCAAGTGATCATTAAATTTAGGTAGAAGTTCACACAACGTTGTGTGAACTTCTACCTAACTCTTGTTTTTGCGAGATTATGGAAACAAGATTTCTTCTTTTACATGAATACTGATTTAAAATAGTGTTTTGTGTGTGTATAAATATATATATATATATATATATATATATATATATATATATTAAACACTAAGCAAGTTGTATCTAGTACTTTAACTCTAAACAATGTTACACTATTCAATATTTTTTAAATTGATGTAAATTTTGACAAATTCACTGTTAAATTACATTATCTTCGTATATTCTCCATACTTGCAAAATTTCAAGGTGATCAAAGATTAATAACCATGTCATCAATCAATTGTTTAAATTCAAGTTTTTGTAATTTAAAATAATGCATAAAAGATGAATTTATGTATCAAATGGTAAATAATATCCAACTGATATGAAAATTGGTATGAATATTAAGAGCATATAGAATCAATGATAAGATTTTCAAAATATGAATTATATAACAAGTTATTGAGTGATGAAACATTACTTAGAGTTAAGTCAAGTGTAAGTGAGTAAATTTGATGCATGAATTTCAAGACAAGAATACTACTATACTTTCTTGAGAGCCTATATTGAAAGCCAGGATGCTTTCCTGTTGAAGATGTTGTTGGGATAAACACCTTGGGGAGCTTTCTTGAGTAATTAATATAACATATAGAGACACTTTAACCCAAAATGCCTAAAACCAATAGGTATGTGCTCAATTATGTTATATTAACCATTCATTCTTCTCATATTTATTCAATGTGGGACTTCACTCACACGTGTAACCCAACAATCTCCCCCTCATGTGTGAGTCTCTGCCTCTCTGTGGGCTTCAAGACCTCTCTGTGGGCCATGAACAAGTCCTACTTACTCCCCCTTGCCTAATGGGCTTTTCACTTCATCAATGCATCATCCATGGGAACCACATGTCAACCCTGCACGCACATCCATGGGAACCTCGCTCATCCATGTCCATGGGAACCTCGCACCACACCATCATTTAGCACCATTAGCAATATTCCTTTGTGGGGCTTTTCTTTTTCTTTTTTTCTCTAGGATCTTTGTGTGTGGGTCATTTAGGCTTTCTTTGTCCCCACTGGGTAGGGACTATGAACACCTCACCACCTTCGCCGTACACCATCATGGGCTCTGATACCGCTTGTTGTTGGGAGAAACACCTTGGGGAGCTTCCTTGAGTAATTAATATAACATATAGAGACACTTTAACCCAAAAGGCCTAAACACAATGGGTATGCGCTCAATTATGTTATATTAACCACTCATTCTTCTCATTTTTATTCAATGTGGAACTTCATCCACACGTGTAACCCAACAAGAAAGTTCTTCAAAATTTTTCACTTCATCATCAAATTATATGAGCTTTTTATTGCTTTATTTTATTATTTTTGAGATTGTGGTGATTTATTATTGCGGTATATTAATTGGTGAATTGCTAACTTTGTATTAAGTTATGATTAATCCCGCTAACTAGAGCTTTGGGGTCTAAATCATATTTTTCATACTGGTTCGAAGTTTTTCATTAAAGTTTTCCAAATCAAAACAACATTTTTTATAAAGTTTCGTAGTTTTTCATTTAGGTTTTCCAGATAAAAAACAAGAATATATCATGGAATATTAGATGAAAGGCCAACCGCGATTGAAGCTTTATAGTATTTATTTATTTTCTTGCTCAGATAAGGTTCAAAATAGTGACTTATTAGTTAAGCAATTAGGTTTAATAGGAATAAAAGTCATATGATATTGATGGAAGGTTACTTTCAAAGAGATCAACCTCGGCCTAATAGATAGACACAATATATGATTCAATATACTGAAAAACATGAATTAAAACGATAATCAAGGTATTGGATTTCTCTTTAATTACAATATATTAGTAGTTAAATTTCAATTCCAAGTTGATAATGGAGCTAAATATTAGCATAATTGTTACTGTTGACCACTACCTTGAAATTCCTTTATTTATTTATTTATAATTAAATTGAGCCTGCTGTAGTTTTCACTAGGGCTGTATAAGCAATCCAATTCAAAACACAAAACTTATGGTTTTTTTTTTTATTTTTTTTTTATATATACTTTCATTAACATAAGGCAAAAGACTCAGGATTAACATTACAAAAGTGATGTATGGTAGAGGAGGTTTAATTACATAAATCAGCAATTAAAATTGATTTTGGAAGCAATCCACCATGAATGAATCATCTTAGAGGTCACAAGCCTATAGAACTTTTTTGACTGAATCAAGCTGAATGCTTGTAAAATTATCACTTAATTAAAGTTGAATGCTTATAGAATAATGCATAGTGGTTCGAATTTTCCTTTTTTAAAAAGATATTGAATAATAGAATTCCTTTCAGATTGATCATATGCAACCAAGGTTCGAAGTTACCATGGTCAATACTTAATAGGATAAATTATATGAAAAAAAGAAAGAAAGAATGATTAAAAAAAGTAAGGAATCTGGCACAAGAAGGCAATTAATATTCCGGGACAATGGGGTTAAAAGTAATTTAGCCATGTGTCCATGTTCTTTTCTTTTGTTTCTTGAGTAAAGAGGTTTAAAATCATATTTAGCCAATTAGCTTGGACTAATGTTTGGTTTTATGAAGTTTAGTCATCTCATGAATCTGGTGCCAAAATTAACCACTATAAGCCCCTAAATGAGTCGTAATTTACGTTGAATGGTTGAAAAAAATTGCATGAGTATATAATACGCTGCATTGGAATGGAATGTAGCGTTAGCTTGTTTGGTTCAACTTATTTATACCTTAAAAGAGAATATACAGTTTTTTAAAGCCTCACTTTTTTCAAGTTATAAGTTATAACTATACTTGAACATAATAAACAAACTAAGTTGATGAAAATAAGCTCATTCACATGCACATACAAATTGCACACATATTTTTTTAATGGAAATTGCACAAAATTTAAAGCATAATAATTTTAAGTGATAATGGAATTTGGGTAGTCTATGAAAACTATTTTGGAGCTAGACCACCTAAATTATGGTGCTAAATTATAGAAACCATGTATTAGTCAATAACTCTAATGTGGATTTGCTACATTGGGAACGTGATTATGCTTAGTAGGTTAATGTTCACAAAGAAAGAGGTTGGAACGCTTTGGTTAAAAGAGTTTGACCCATTTTTCAACTTATGTTGCACGCATGGGTTCCAAACCCTAGGTCAAGGAGCAGACAAGAAAGGCTTCAAACGAGGGCTACACTTAGGAAGTTGAGTAAATTTGGAGTTCCCAGTTGGCCATTTGACTCTGAAGATCATCACCAATTCATTAATAGGTAATAGTTTGTTATCCATATGGCAGACATGGTTAGCAAACTTAAGCAATGATCAATTTCTTTATAATTAGGACAGTGATTCATTGATTTGAGATTCCCAAATTTTTTTTAATAAATATGATATGATTTAAATCTACGATTTCCGTTTCATAATGATTGCTATTTGTTGTCTAGCTAAGATACTAATTGATTTCTTTTTGGCGTAGGCAAGATTCAATATTGATTTCTTTTTTGTGTAGGCACGATTTGATCCCTAATCCTTTATTTGACGACAAAAGATTACCAATTGCACTCTCAGCATCCATTTGGGCTTCTTATTTTTTATCAATACAAAAATGTGAAAAAATAGTGGTTGACATGAGCAGATATGTCTTTGTGCTACCATTTTTTTGAGAAATTAGGGGAGTCCAATGCCCACCTACTCTTAAGTTGAAATGCGGCATCTCAAAACTGGGGTCAAGCACATTACTAAATAGTTTTGAAATTGAGAATTTCTTATTCCAATGTTCATAAAATCAAGGGGATTGACTTGTGCTTGAGATTGTAATGGCAAGCTCTTAGAAAATTAAGGTTAATTATCTAATGGTTCAATGTGAATGAATTTTAACTAAAGAAGAAGGGTGTGTATTTAAAGTTTAAAATGTTGCCAATAATATATAGAGAAATGGCATCTTGTATTGTTAAAAGAGATCCACACAATTAGAGTGCAGGTTACCAAATTCTAGAATTTGACTAAATGTGTCGATTTAATTATTATGCAGCTGATTTCTTCTGGTATATTGGGAGAAATTTTTTAGGTCCATATTACTATAGTAAATGCCAGGTTGGCAATCTAACCCATGGAAAATTTGTCAATATTTTCCTAATTTTCAGTTTTTACCCCTTGCCTAACATGTTTTTCATTTCCACTATGTAAATCATACCTAAATTATAAACTGTGGCTAATCAAGAAAATAATTTCCCTCCCTTTTTTTTTAATGTCAGATGGCAGCATTAGTCAAACCAAAATTTAAGTGGTTCAACTGCAATTTTCTTACTATTTGGTAAACTGTCCAATTTTACCCTAAACAATGCAATTTAAAACATTAAGCCTTGAGCAAAACTGTTTGCCTAACCTTGCCATTACCTTCTTATATATCTGGGAAAATGTTGCTGGCATTGGCAAAAGAATTATGAGGGCAGGGTAGTTATAATGTCAATATGTCATATTGTCTTGGCCCTCCCATGGTTTTGGGGGCAGATTAGTAGCCACTTTATCATATTTTATAAATGAAAATTTTGATCATACAATGAAAATGTCCTTTCATGTGCTTAGGCCATGTAACAATCCCTTATTGGTCATTCTGTCTTACTGTGCCTTTTACAAACAATAACTTCTATTTTAGTCATCATGTTGACTGTAAAAGAGTGCAGGGGTCTACTCTAACTTCAACTATCAAAAAATTAGATTTTTCTTGTTATTTTTTTGCTGTGTAAAAGATGCTGAATAACAGTGCTTTATAGGTTATAAGTTCACCCTTTTCTGCTTAAAGTTCATGTACATATTATGTGTAAAGAATATTTATACATGTGGTTGACTTTGATTAGTCTCTTGAGAATCAATAACTTATCCCAAAATAAGGTGACTGAGGCTTGGTTTTTGTTATTGCTCTTATACTGGCACTTTGTAGAAAAAAAGGAAGAATAGAATGAAAAGAAAAATTGTGTGAGAGAAATATAGCTTAGTACAAAGCTGTCGTTCTAGACAAATATATAAGTCATTACATTCTGATTAATTAATTGTACATATAATTATAAATCAACATAAAATTATTAAGAGAGAGAGAAAGTGGTGTTTTTGGACTTTGGCTTAGCTTGCCAAGTAGTAGATCAATAAACTAGAGGTGGGAAAAGTTCAGCTGCCCTAAGAAAGAAGTTTGGTGGATGCCCCCTCAAAGGGTCAAATGGTTGTTTACTATATTAGTATATTTCAAATGTCTTAACTCTTAATTGGTCCCACTTTCCCTAATTCTCAGTTGAGGAATCACCAAGAGTCCAAATTTGTCCACTCTGACATGTCACATTGTTCATATGTGGCAGAGAGAATGAATGGAATAGAAGCCCTTGAAGAATGGAATAGAAATGGTATTGTTGGATCAAGGACACCAAAATTTATATTTTCCTCAATGGAATTTGCAGAGAAATTTTTAAAGATTGAATATGAATTTCAGCTTTCTATATTGGAAGTTGCTCCATCCAACAGTTCACAAAAAAAGAATTGAATCAAAGATTATTTTATAGGAAAACAAATAAAATATTATTATATACATGACATAAGAAACTTGCTTTGTGTTCTTGTTTTTGATTTGTTGAAGATAAAGTGGGGACGTATCAATGACTATTGAATATGAGGACGTATGAAAACAATTTGGTCTATAAAACACTGGAAGCTGCTGATTTTGTAGTCATTGAGATCCTTAATTTGGATTTTAAAACTACCATATATGAGGTTCAAGTTAAGGCCAAGTGAGAACTTAAATTAATTAGTCCTATTCTCTTGACTTGTGTTCCTTGGTAGCTGTTTCTTAAAAGAGCTTATCTTCGGCCTCTTCTCACTAAGTCATCACCAAGTCATCGCGATTTTCGTGAAAACACACAATCCAATTTCCATTGGAGTCACCCTGAAAGGGCGGCTGAAGCTTCGGAAGCAGACCCCTTCTTAGGATGCATAAATGGCTTTGAACTAAGTGAACTGTACTGTGAACCAGTGCTCCTTTGAGTTCATGGTATTAGTTTTGCTTAATAGCTTGAGCAGTTAATACTGTTGAATTAGTTGTTCTTAAAGACTTGACACTTGAGGGGGTCTGCTTTAGTTTTCCAAATTTTCTTTGCTTAGTACAAAGCCTACTTTGGTTAGCATTTTGGTGGTGGCTATAAGAAAATATTTATTTTTTAAGTTCTTTGCAATTCTAGTGCATATTTCACCTCTTCAACTCCGTCAATATTTATAAAGGAGAGGAAATGGATGAGAAGAACGATGTTGATAAGGTTGATGATGTGATATTGCCTGGTTTTCGGTTTCATCCAACAGATGAGGAGCTTGTTGGGTTTTACCTCAAGAGAAAGGTTCAGCAGCGAGCTCTCCCTATTGAGCTAATCAAGCAAGTTGATATTTACAAGTATGATCCATGGGATCTTCCAAGTAAGATAGTCCCTCCCTAGTGCATGGTTTTATTCACAGTTTGACTACTTGCTTTATCTTCCTTGTCTGACTTGTTCTTTTATGTTGGGTTAGGCTGCAAAGCATGGATGAAGTTTTCCTTTCTTTTCATTGCTTCCCTTTTTCATTTTTTAGCTGCCTAGCAACAAGAGCAATTTCCTTTCGTTTTCTTGCTATAGAATATTATCTATTGTAATCACTGTTAAAATTATTCAAATAACTAGGAAGTCCCTTTAGTTTGGTGTAGAGTTTCATGTCATGTTCAGATAACAAACAAAAGTCTAACATCATCACTGTACTTTAAAAGCTCTGTGTACTATAATATTTTCCAAAGTAATGTTTAATCTTAGAGCTTTGTAACTGATTTTGTCTTTCTTGAAACTTTTGAGGATAAACTTACTTTAAAAGCTCTGTGTACTATAATATTTTCCAAAGTAATGTTTAATCTTAGAGCTTTGTAACTGATTTTGTCTTTCTTGAAACTTTTGAGGATAAACTTTCTGTAGTTATGATTTTGTTCAAGTTTTGATGAATAGTGAACCTAATGAATACTTACTTACCATGTCAATTTTTTCTTCAAAAGAGCTGGCAGCTAGTGGGGAGAAAGAGTGGTATTTCTACTGCCCAAGGGACAGGAAATACAGGAACAGTGCACGGCCAAACCGAGTGACTGGAGCTGGGTTCTGGAAGGCCACTGGGACTGACCGGCCGATATACTCCTCTGATAGCACCAAATGCATTGGTTTGAAGAAGTCCCTTGTCTTCTACAGGGGTAGAGCTGCCAAAGGGATAAAAACTGATTGGATGATGCACGAATTTCGGTTACCTTCTCTCACAGAATCAGCACCACCAAAGAAGCTCTTAGATAAAAACATTCCTGCAAATGTATGTGTTGTATAATTGTCCATCTCCTATTTTTTCTTTAAAAGCATTTCTGGATCCTAATACACTACTTTATATATGTATACTAAATCATTGTTTTCCCATTGGCACCACAGGATTCCTGGGCAATTTGCAGGATATTTAAGAAAACAAACTCTATGGCACAAAGAGCTTTTTCTCACTCTTGGGTCTCTCCACTACCAGAAACTTTGGTATCTGATATGTTCACTCAAGGTACAAACTGCACTCAGTTCAGTTCAGAGAACATCTCTTGCGCAACTGAAATTGGGTCTGCCATCCAGTTTTGCAGTACTAATGACTTACAACAAGCCCCTACTAGCAGCTTCTCTGCTTTTGATATTCCTTCTTATAAGCCCATTAATCCTACAGTCTATAAGCCTTCCCTATTTCCTGCTTCTAATGGAGACCTTCAAAATGGCTTCATGTTCTCTCCACTTGTGACAGGACCCATGAAGTGTGCAGTTGATACCACTTCCATGCTTTTGAACCCTGCCTTAATTGGTGATGTGAGTAATGCCTCTAGGACTACAGACTTCGAAGGGCCACCACAGCAGTTTAGTGGCTTCTCAATCAGTTTGCCACAGGAGATGCAAGAAAACTTGGGCACAGGAGAGGATGTGTCAGGCCTCAGGAAGAACCAAGGTGCAGCCCTCAATAACCAGTGGGAAACCATCCAATCAATTGGATTTCCCTTCAATTTGCCTTCAAATGATGCTTGGAGGCCTAATCTTCCATGGGATTCACCTCCTTGTCCAAGTGAGATGTCTACTAATTACTCCACAAATAAATGCTATACTTGAAATGAAAAATTGGGGAAGTAAGCCATATTCCAGCTCTGGGGGATTATGTTGGGCCAAAAACACGACAAAGTTTAGCTTCAAACCAGTTTAGAGTTATTTCCTCCAACTCACTATGTGGCAGTTTGTAAGACTATCCATGTGTGTTAAGTAAACCGGTTTGGAGTTAAACTTTGTCCAAAAAAAATTATTTTGTTTACTATGTCATTGTATAGCTCCATATATTCCATTTATACAAGTTAAGTCAGTTGTTTCCTTTTATCTTTCTCTCTCTTCCTTTTTATATATATTTTTTTAATTCCTGCCTTTTTGTCAACATAGCTATATGAAAGAAAACTAAAATCAATAAGCAGAGTCAGTAGTACTTAACTCTGTTTCATACTTTCATTATGTAAAACATTCACAGATTGAATAAAAATAAATAAATAAACAAGCAAAGATGCCCACCAGTACATACAAGGATTAATTCCTGCCTTTTTGTCAACATAGCTATATGAAAGAAAACTAAAATCAATAAGCAGAGTCAGTAGTACTTAATTCTGTTTCGTACTTTCATTATGTAAAACATTCACAGATTGAATAAAAATAAATAAACAAGCAAAGATGCCCACCAATACATACAAGGATTGATGGACTCCAAATAACAGATTCTAGTATCTTTGATTAAGATCAATATGTGAAATATTCAATCATAATTAGCAGTGGTGATCATAGACTTGCTGACCACTGTACCGCTACTCTTCAGGTTCAGTGTAGCACAAAGTGAAAATACATATCCTAAGCAATAACCAAAGTTTGTATATCTTCCTAGACCAAAATAAATACCAAAGGAAGGAATAGTTGAGATGGTATGCAAAAAGGGCTACCCAATCCTCTGAGATGCAGGTGTTGCAATCCATCACCCAATCTTCGTAAGGCATGTTCGATTATACACAGCTATCCATTATGGTCCTCAAGGGTGCCAAGATCAAAACCCTATTTGCAACAAATGACTCCGTTAAGAATAGAGTTTTTTTATCCTCTCTTCTTGGCCTCCACCTTTCCTCTTGCGACTGAAACTAGACTCTCCACATAAGTAATAGCCTGTGATACAAAAACTGAGCCTGGAAGATTTCTAAGTTGAAGATGCTTAATTTCCTGAGCTCCGAAGTCATACAACAGTATATGTCCTTTGTCGTTAATTAAAGCAAGCTTATCATCTACTAGAAGAAGCTGATCATGCAATGTTAATTCTACGATGAGGGGTCCAATTACAAATTTTTTGGTCCAAGACTCCTCGACCCCATATTCATTCATCACCCATATATCAAATTGTTTTGTCTGTTTTAAATCATAAATAATCAAAGCAGCACAATCATTTAACACAGCTGCAGTTTTCCAAATCTTCTCAATATGTGAAATATCACCAAGATTTGGCATCTTCATTATTTGAAACACTTCGTCCCTCATGTCAAAGCATACAATGACCTCACAATGTCGTCCGTGTTTGTCCAAGATGATACAACCAGGCCAATGATAAACTCCATTAAAGTATAAGTTATTACTACATTCACCAGGAAAATTAAGGATTGAATGATCAAAACCCGTGTCAATTTGCCTCCAGGAATCAGTACTTAGGGTGTAAATATGAACAACTGGATGTAAAATCTGGTCAATTAAGTCATATAGAACTGTCGAATAAGTGCCAATCTGAACCAGCTTATAGTCATTAGATATGTGATCATAACCAAATGCAAATGTGGGATAATCGTAGCAAACATTAGATGGACTATGGACATGACTAGGAGGATTGGAAATGACCGTATATTCTCTAACTGCTGGATTCCATAAGACCAAGCGTGAGCTTAATTCTCTTAAGCAAATTATTCCATTGATGCAATCAGATATATATACCAATCTCTCTGGAATAAACGGCATGTCCAGACTGACTCCAGAATCAAGACCATCAGCTAGGTGCAGGGACATGACAGACCTTTGGGGGGTGGTGGTACTATCTTCAACCTCAACGAGAAGACTTGGATTTTTTTGAGAAGAATGGTGGCGATGGTGTTTGGCAATGAAAGTGTGGTTTTCAAAAAGATTGTACCATGACTTGTTTACACACTTGAAACGTATGATAGAGATCACTGGAAGCCTTGTGAGAATTTCTTCCAACAAGTCTTGTGGTAGATAGGAATAGGACCTTAACCTCCCCATGTTTGTTTATTGATTGATTGTGGAGGCAAATAATTCTGAAGAGCAATGCTATAAATAGAGAAGGGAACCGACTTAATTAGGGGCTACTATTTGTAATGATTGTGGAGGCAAATAATTCATAAGAGCAATGTTAGAAACAGAGAAGAGAACCGACTTAATTAGGGGCTACTATTTTTAACGTAGGAGTGTTACAAGTTACAACCCCTCTAGAGTCCTTTACTGGGCGTGTTTTATTGTCTACCAAGAATCTGTTTCCTTTTTAGAGAAGGATGAGGATGACACGTTTTTAATTAAGGAAACCCTATTTGATGGGTCCAAAAATATTGGCCAGTATTTGTATCCTTCCCAAACTTCTAACAAGAAGACTTTAAATTTTAAGCATGATGATTTTTATCATACCAAAACATCGCTTTTTTGTATAAGTACATAAGAGTTAATGGAAGTTAGTCCCACGGATCCATTTTGTGAATATGGAAACCTCAAAGAGTTATAAATAAGAATTGAAACCTAGGAGTATTTTTGCAAATGACCCAACCCTATCGGATGTTTTTGCAAAATAAAATTTTGTTAATCATAAATTCCAGTGGGTAAATTATAGGTTTGCATATACTATTAATGTAAATCTTATATTGTACTTTTTTTTCTTTTTTTTTTTTTAAGTTAGAAACAAAATCTTATATTACTAGTACAATGTAAACTAAGAAGTTTCAATTTTCCAATTCAAATTATATATGTTCAAAGTGCATAATTTTGTTTTTATCCTTTTATTTTTTGGGTCAATGTGGTTATAAGTCAAAACATTAATCTATAATCAGAACTTATTGCAAATGTGTACAATATTGTACACATTTGTTTAGTGTATAATGTAAATCTTACATTACTAGTACAATATAAATTAAGAGTTTTCCAATTCGAATTTTAGATGTTCAAGTTGCATAGTTCATTTTTATCCTCTCTTTTTCGGGTCAACGTTGTTAGGACATATGTGATTTAATGTTAGAAACATATGCCAATATTTTATGTAATTGGCTAATCCTTTGACAAAACGCATTTTACTTGTAATTGGGTAAATCTAGGATGTGTTTAATGCTTCAAGAAATAAGGTTTCAAGTTCAAGTGTTAAAACCATGCAAGTCTGTCTAAGATACAAATGAGAAAATGCTGGATTTTAAAACTTGATAGCTAGCTCGATACCTCTTAATAGCTCGCAACAGATATGAAAATCAGTTTTTCAAATCTGATTTTCGGCCCATGCTTATGTATTTGTGTAGGGTTTCTTTTCTCACAACCCTAGACATATATAAAGCTTATTTTAAAGGCCGTCACACAAGAGAATACAAGTAAAACACATGCAAAAAGTGATCGATGCCTTATTCTCTTTGAAAGAAGCTATTACGTCTTTTGCACCTTAGGGTTTTATAATGAAGTGCTTCTTGATCTTCATTGTTGATGAAGTAAAGAACTTTGTGGCCAACATCTTCTTCAAGTTGGTGAATTAGTCATGTACTAGGAGCCGTGCGTCATTGGTTAGTTACGTACTGGGATCTGTGCAAAATGGTGGCATTCATATATTAAAGAGTTTAGAGGTTCTGAAGCGGTAGAAGGTTTCTGCTTTAAGTTCATCTACGGGGATTGTAGAGTCTAGGGACAAAAGTTTTGTACTAGATCTAAAACTTCTCTTTACTATAGTGGATTGATTTTCAGGAAGGTTTCCCTCCGGGTTTTTTTACTGTGAAACTAGTTTATTTCATTGGTTTTCCTAGGTCATCATATCTTGTCTTATTTATTTTTCCACTGCATGATATTGACATGATATATATGTTTGTATGTTTTAACAAAGTTTATTAATAATAAATCTAATTAACAACTTGGGTTTAAAATTTGTTAATTCTATCAACCGGGGTCTATATTTCCTAACAAACGTGGTTATAAGTCAAAATAAAAATCTATAAATAGAGCCAGTAGTAGTTAACCCTGTTTCATTATCTAAAACATGCACATTTAAATTATGTGGAAATAGATCTATTAATACCAGTAAACAAACAATTAATTAGAACTTAGTTTGCAATTCTTACAGGCACACGCGTCCTCGCGTGTGGGGCCCACACTTCCGGCTAGGGCATGGCTCTGATACCATCTATAACGACCCCACCTCAACTATGTAGATATTGTCCGCTTATGGGCTCATGCCCCTCACGGTTTTGTTCTCTCTCAAAGCACACAGTAGTGGGAGAAAAGACATCTACACATTAAAAGGAGGTCATTCCTTATAAATACACTCTCATGTGCTTCCCTAGGCGATGTGGGATTCTATGGAATGCAAGACCCCAATTTTTGGGTCACTACAAATGATTATCCATAGAGCTCAGATTCAGATGGTCTCCAAGGAGACACTTCTGGAATTGAGTTTTCACCCAAAAGTAACTGAGAGTACCAAATTCATCTTATGTACCAATATGTTGAGATTTACTGAACAAGTTTTCAGTTTGTCCTAAGTAGTTTAAAATCTCTTTATGCCATTTGATACTCTCATGTTCTCCAAAATTTGATGCAATATCTTACGTAGTTGGGTCCAGCCAACAGATTACATAATTACTTATGAGAACCATCCAAGTTTAGTGAAACATGGAAACTTCATTGTACCCTTTAAGACTATCCGAAAGTCATGAAGAAGTATCAAGAAAGTTGATTATGCAAAATCAAAATCAAATCATGTATTGGAATTCAGTGCCATGCATTTACAGATGACAATGACAAGCACATACTAAATGGCCAATTCGACAAATTCGTGTTCATCACCCACCTCTAACAATGTGATAATATAAAATTCTTTGCTTTTGTGCAAGAATCCATTGCCCGAGCTGAAGATTGGCCTGGAAGGGAGAAGATAAGAGCCCAAGAGCCCAACAATGATATGTCACATGCTCTTATGCTCATTGCTCAGGTATAAATATGACCCCCCCAAAAAAAAAATCACCCTTTTAAATTTCCAAAGTAGAAAACTAAATGTCGACACAAGCTTATTTCAAAAAATCTTTATTGGTCCGGGACGTTCCAGAATATTATTTACATGTTAAGACTCAATTATCTAGATTGAACACTGGTTCGAAACACAAGTATGAAATGTAATTGGCATTACCAAGCTCTAACTACACCCTTGCCAGCTCCTTAAGTACCATTCTATGCAATTTTTTATTTATTTATTTTATAGAAAGTCTCCACGTTAAATTGGAATAGGACGCGATTTTTCTCGGTCCAAAACCAAGTTTCAGATTTCTGATATTAAAATTACAACAGAATTATAATTGCACAATGTGTAACTATAACTAAGCATTGCTATTACAGTTCAAATAGAAGTGGATGGGAGAAAAAAAAAATGCTATCTATATAATATTTAAAAGTTGAAGTGTAGGATTTAATATTACCGCTCTTCTATTGAGTCACAACATTTGCCACCTCATTTAGCAAAAAAAAAAAAAAAATTGCCACCTCACCATTTTTTGTATTGATTTATTCCTCTAATTTTTTGGATAATATTAAATATAGTTAATTAGTTAATATATTTAATATTATCAAAAAATTAGAAGAACAAATCAATAAAAAAAAAATGGTGATGTGGCTAATGATTTAGTCTAGTTTGGTCCATTTTGGTCTATTCGGTTTATTTAAGTCGACTTTAGCCCATTAGGTCCAGTTTGATCCATTTTGGTGTTTACTGAACCAAACGAAGAAAAAAAAAATCTACATAAAAAATTGTATTGCTCCATGCATTGCATGGACTTGCAACTAGTTCCAAATAATAACCAACAAGAAAAGAGATAATTTAGCAACTTTGCTGTGAATATGTTGGAGTGAGTGTATTTCAAACACTTAACCTGTACTTTGTGTCTCACATTGGTTAGGGATAAACCTTGTTATAAGTTTATAAGCCTTTGCATATCTTAAGTGGTAAGTTGGAATACAATGAGCTAGGTGTTGGCTTGGGCTTGGGTTTGTTATATCTCTCTTGGGCCTCATTCCTTTTCCCTTTCTTTTCCTTTTAGCCCAATTCGGTTCTACCCATTGGGCATTAACCAAGCAGACTGTTTGGGCATTTAATGTGCTACCCATTGGACATGCACAGTAACCGTTGGAGCAGCCCAAGTCCTTTGCTTACTTGGCTTATAAAACCCTACAACTCACACTATTCATACAATTCATTCTTCATCTTCTCTAGCCGTCTCTCTTCTTTGTTTGCTCTGGTTTTTCTGCATAAAAATTTCAGCTTCATTTTTGTTTTTAGTTTTAAGGAAAGGAAAATTAAGGTTGTTCTTAGTTCTTGCTTGAGTGTGTGATCAACTTAAAGAAATCACTATAGTCTAATATTGGGAGGTTGTTCGGCCAAGAGAGTCATTTGCACCGAGTTCTATTCTAAGTGGCACGAATCAACCTTTAAACAACCTTTAAAGACAACGCATTTTGCGTGATTCTATTGTTTGTGAGATCTTTCTAACTCTATCTATTTATTTTTGTCATTGCTAATTTTTTAGGGTTTGTATTGTTGAATCAAAACTGGTTTATTTAGCCATATTTTCCAATAGAATATACATCCATTTGGGAGAATATTAGAATATAGCTAGCATTGGTGATCATATTGCTGACCACTCCACCATTAGTCTCTAGTTCAAGTGTAGCAGAAAGTCAAAATGTAGATAGCAATAACCAAGTTTGTATAAATCTGATTAGACCAAATACACACCAAAGCAAGCAAAAGTTGATATGTTATGGAGAAGTCTACCCAATCTCCCAACCAACTCTCACTCTAGCTTGACCCACACATGTTGCGAGGCATTTCCCATTCCTCACGAGGCATGGTCAGTCTCAACAAACATAGATTTATGCAATATAAACAAAGATACATTAATGACTGAAATGTTTCTCATTATTTACTTCCCCCCAAAATTTTTAGCACAATCCAACAAATTAATTATACATTGACCCATCAACGAATTATAGAGATTGAGTAGGAATAGAGAATTGAAATGTTACAACACATTATCTATATTAGATACAATTTCACCTTCTCTAAAGCACTCATTATACTTAAAAGCAGGGGCGGAGCTAGGGGGGGTCGAGAGGGGGTAATTGCCCCCCCTAACCTCACCCAAACCCCACCCCCTTAATATATATATATATATATATATATATCTTTCTTTTAGATTTAGTCTTGCTTTATATATGTTTCTCTTTGCTCTAAGCTTATGGTCTTCAACTCTGCATGTAATTGTGCTACAGGGCTGTCACCCTTGGCTCCACTTTTAATACACTTTTCTTGGCCGATGATTAGTAAGAAGCTCCATTAACTTCGTATAATAATGACTATATATTGATTTTTTTTTTTTAAATCTTTTACTTATTTGAAAAATATACTTGTAGTCACCTATGAAGTATCTTAAGTACAACAACATTTATACTAAATCTAACGTTACACGCGAGGGGGAAAAAAAAAAAAAAAAAAAAAAAAAAAAAAAACTTAACACTAACATTATATTTTATATTTTAATCAATTTTTTTAATTAGTTAAGTATTTTTTTAATTATACTAATTAAAAAAATTGAAATTGATTTTATCTTCAGCTCTTTATTTTCATCTTGCCCCCCCCCCCCTAAATTAAAATCCTGACTCTGCCACTGCTTAAAAGATACACATTAAGATACATAGTATAATTCCTATATATATATACACACTTTAAATATTATTGATATATAGTCATTTTTATATTTTGTTAACTCTTTAAAAAATCTTGTAAGAATATTATTAGGTAAAAAATGTAAATTGTCCATATTATTTTTATTAATTCTTAGTTTTTGATATTGTGAAGCACTTTTTTTTTTTTTTTTTACAGTTCATTAATTTTAGACTTTTTGGTTTTTGTATTCAATAACTCATTTGGATTAATATTTATGATGTGATCCTACATTTGGCTACAGAATTAAGAAATAAAAATCTCTAAAAATAAATAATATTATTTAATTGAATTTTCTCTAAGCTTTACCTCTCTCTCTCTCTCTCTCTCTCTCTCTCTCTCTCTCTCTCTATATATATATATATATATTAGATACAATATTACCTTCTCTAAAGCACTCATTAACAATCATTAGTAGGAAAATCCTTTAGACTCAATTTTTAGCTCAATTGATACATCAGAAAGAAACTTTAATGGTTTCTTGGCATGATGACAGAAAAATTATCTTGGAATTTCAAATCCTAATGTTAATTAAAAAAAGAAAAAGAATAGAGAAACAAACATATGGTACACAAATAATTATTAGGAGCAAGGATATACTAACTCTTAAAGACATTTCCTCCCGTCATGACTGAAACTAGACTCTCCCCATAAGTAATAACATGTGGTAAAAAAACCGAGTCTGGAAGATTTCTAAGTTGAAGATTCTTAATTTCATGAGCTCCGAAGCGTACATTAGTATATGTCCTTTTGTCCCTAATTAAAACAAGCTTATCATCTACCAGAAGAAGCTCATCATACACTACTGTGAGGGGTCCAATTACTAATTGTTTGGTCCAAGATCCCTCAATTTCATATTCATTCATCACCCATATATCAAAGTCTAGTGTTTCTCTATCACCGAGTCGTTCAAATCATAAATAATCAAAGCAACACAATCATTTAAAAGGGCTACAGTTTTCCAAATCTCCTCAAAATGTGAAATATCACCAAGATTTGGCATCTTTATTAAACACTTTATCCCTCATGTCAAAGCATACAATGACCTCACAATCTCGCCCGTGTTCATTCAAGAGGATACAGGTAGGCCAATGATAAACTCCATTAAAGTATTCATTACTACAATAATCGCCAGGAAAACAAATGATTGTGCAATCAAAACTAGTGTCAATTTGCCTCCAAGAATCAGTACTTAGGGTGTAAACATGAACAACTGGATGCATAATGTATTCAGTCATGTGGCCTTGATCTGTCCAATAAGTGTCAACTTGAACCAGCTTATAGTCTTTAGATATGTGATCGTAACCAAATGCAACTGTGGGATCATTTTAGTGTATGTTAGCTGGACTAGAAACGGGACTAGGACGTTTAGGAATGGCCTTATGTTCTCTGATGAATTGCTGGATTCCATAAGATGAATAATGAGGTGAAATCACTTATGCAAATTATTCCCTTGATGCAATCAGATATATAATCCAATTTATCTTGAAAAAATGGCATGTCCAGACTAACTCCTAAATCAAGACCACCAGCTGGGTGCAGGGACATGACAGACCTTAGGGTGTTACCATCTACATTCTCAATCAGAAGAGTTGGATTTTTTTGAGAAGAATGGTGGTGATTATGTTTGTAAATGAAAATAGGGTCTTCGAAAAGAGTATACCATGACTTGTCTACACACTTGAGACGTATTATAGTTTTCATAGGAAGCCCTTTGAGGATTTCTTCCAACAAGTCTTGGGGCAAATAAATGTTGAAGCTCTCCATATTTGATTGATTGGTGAAATGTGAAACTCAAGTGCCTATTGATCTCTCTTCACGCAGGTCACAACCACTAACCGCAATGCCCTCACAGCGCACACACTCTGAAATTTGAAAACCCTCATGTCCTATATGCTATTTATGAAACGTTTTGATTTGTCCTACTCCTATGCGGGTAGGAATTCTTCTCATAGCCGACTTATATGCTCTCTTTTTTCCACTTGGTTTTGGCTTTCAATATAACAAAGAACTTCTAGTTGTTTGGACCAAATTTGACAATTCCGCTTCAGTTTATTCATTGGAAATCATCTTAGACCAAATAATTAATTGAGATGTCTTTGACAAAAAATATTAGACATCCTAGGCCAAATATAAATCATCCTAAACCAATAACCAAGTTTGTATAAATCATCCTAGACCAAATTACACACCAAAGCAAGCATGAATTAACATGATTTATGTCCCTTGATATATTTAGGCAATATGAACAAAGATACATTAATGTACCAAATTTTTTCTCACGATTTATGTCCATAATTTTCTTTTTATCACAATACCAATGCAAAACAAATTAGCAATCCATCAACAAATTCTAGAGATTGAATATAAATACATAATTGAAATTTAAGCTTCACTTTTTTTGATGTAAAATATTTGATGGAAAATGTTTTCCCATTTTCAAGTGTTTGTTTGCTTGTCAAATGTGGTTGTAAAATATTTTTAGTTAATTGTAAAATTCTTTATAAAAAGTTGTAAAACATTTTAGTTTTAAAAATTTGGTAAATTTTTTTACAAAAACACACAATGGCTTCCCCTCACCCCATCTAGTGGCTAGGTCACTAGTTCGATAGGCTGGGTAGCCGAGACCAACAATTCAATGGCCAAAACTGCCACTTTGGCAACAAGTGCATGGCCAGAGCTATCGCTCCGGTGATAGGTGTTGGTTGTCTAGTCAATAATGATGGAGGTATGATAATTGAAAACACCGTTCCGACCATCGATGATGGTGGTCTAATGGGCTGAGACATCTCTCCGACCATTGGTGCTAGCAGTCCGGCCACTAGTGCTGGCGGTTTGGTCACTAGAGACACCACTTTGGCGGTAGTTTCTGGTAGTCCGACTACCGATTTCGATGGTTTGGTCAATTGACTTCCAACACCGACAACTTCAATGGCTAAGTCACTAATTCTGATGGTTTGCTTAAAAAATTTTACTTGTCATACCAAACACTTAAAAATATTTTACTAAAAATGTTTTATATGTAAATATTTTACGTTTGAAAATATTTTACTTCAAAACAAGCAGAGTTGTGTCACATTATTTATATAAGTTGCAATATCACCTTATCACCCATTAACATTCACTATTAAGAGAAAAAAAACGTAATTGCACTTAATCTCTTACATCCCGAATTTAGCTAAATTGGTACATCAAAAAGGCACTTAATGGTCTCTCGGCTTGTTGATAGAGAAATCATCTTGGAATTTCAAATCCTCACGTACTTCAAAAAGAAAATAGCATATATGGTATACAAATAATTATTTGGAGCCAAGACATATTAAATCTCAAGCAAGCACGCTTATGTAGGAGAAGACACAATCACACCCTCAAAGCTTATAATAAGATGCTGAAATTTTATTAGAATCAATCTCACTAAGAATATTATTGACTACAATAAAGCCCTTTATATAGGCTATTATTAAATCCTCTCCTAGAAGAAATAAGACTCTAAACAACATAATCCTAGAATGACTAGATTAGTAATAAACTAATGGCAAACAAAAAAGAACTTAAGAACTTCTAAATCAAATAGGAAAATGACTTAAAACATAATAAGCTGGTACAGCCAAGGACAGTCCATTCAAGGTTTTTGGAAAATATTAAATAGCCCTTATTGTAGTACAACTTAATTAAAATTTATCCAAAAGTTTTCTATCCTAAAAAACTTAATAACAACTAAAATAACCTATGAAAGGTGTCGAGAAGGTCACACATTAGATCTTGCATTAGGTATGCAAAGGCTCTAACTCTCATAGAAATTTCCATCAATGACAGAAACTAGACTCTCCACATAAAGCACAACCTTTGCTACAAAAAATGATTTTGGAAGATTTCTAAGTTGAAGATTATTATTTATCTGAGCACCGAAGTCACACAAGAGTATGTCCGTGACCCGATCAATCAAATGAAAGTTATTACCTAATAGTAAAGGCTGACAGCACATAAGTACCAGTAATTCATCTGGGAAGAAGGTTCTAATTACAAAACTTTTGGTCCAAGTTTCCTCAACCCATATTCATTCATTATCCATATTTCAAAGTTACTCCCCTTCATCCTCATGTGTATCGTAAAAAAAATCAAAGCAAGACAATTACTTAACACAGATAAAGTGTTAGAAATGTACCTGATAGGCCATGTATCACCAGGATTTGGCATCCTTATTGTATGAAACACCTCATCTCTCATGTGAAATGATACAATGATCTCACAAGTCCTCTTGATCCCCTTGTGTTTGTTCCTAAAGCGACCAATCTAATGATGAACTCCATTCAAGTATATTTCATTTGAAAAATATAATGGAAAATGAATGATTGAAGGTTCAAAAGCGGTGTTAACTTGTCTCCAGGAATCAGTTCTTAGGTTGTAAACATGAACAACTAGATGTAGAATATTGTCTCTGGAATAAGTGACAATTTGTACCACCTTGTAGTCATTAGAATTGTGATTGTAACCAAATGCAAAAGTGTTACCATGGAAAGTGTTAAATGGATGACAAATATGAAATGGAAGTTTAGGAAGGACCTTATATTCTCTGATCGCTAGATTCCATAAGATGTAGCCATTAGTTTCATCGCCTAGGCAAATTATGTCGTTGATGCAATCAAATATATAAGTCCCCCCTAAAATAGACTTCTTTAAGCTCTTTGAAAAAAAGGGTATGTCCACATTGATTCTAGGATAAAAACCCCTACTTCTTCATCAACAGAATGAGGGGAAAAAGTGTATTTGTCTTGGCCCTCAATGAGCAGACTTGGAATTTTGTGAGAAGAATGGTGGTGTTGGCATTTGGCAATGAAAATAGGGTTTTGGAAAAGAGAGTACCATGACTTCTTTACAAACTTGAATCGTATTATAGATTTCACTGGAAGGCTTGTAAGGATGTCTTCCAACAAATCTTGCAGTAAATAGTACGAGCTGGACCTGATCTCCTCATGTTAAGTTTGGTGAAACTGTTGTCTCTGGCTGAAATATGAAAACCTTTACGTACATCCTCTATTTTTTTATATGAAACGCAATTTGACTAGTCATATGCGGATAGGGATTCTTCTTCAATAGTGTTACAACATAATCAACGATTAAGTTGGCTTCATTCATCAGCCACTTAGAATACACCCCAATCCTTTTAAAACCATTATGATTCTTAAGGAGTTGGATTCATCATGGGCTTGGGCAACTCTTTTTGTAAATCTACGGGAATTGAAAATTTTAGTCTCTGGGCATTTTGCAAGAGAGTCTGTGTTTTGGGCCTGTTATGTTTGTATTAAGTAAGCTCCAAGTGGGCGGTTTTGGTTCATGAAGAGATCCTTAAGGCCTGATCTTATTTCTATGGGAATTTCGGCTTCAAAGCCTTATAATGAAGTTCATTAAAAAAAAAAAAAAAAAAAAGTCATAAATAGATAGCAAAAAGGGTAAAAAGTAAAATACAAAGAAAGTCTTGAGATTTGGGTTAATGCTAATTGTGGGGCCCAATAGTTTGTGGCCCTGGCCCATCTATTCGTTAAGGCCTAAGGCCCGAGCCGAGAAGGGTTATAGCCCAAGATCGGTAATACAAGTACGAAATGGCCTTGGGACACAGTCGAGGATGATTCAGTCCTCGGCATGTCCGAGATCTCACAGGAAGGAAGGGCAAAAATGATATAGAAAACAGCTTGGGAAAAAATCTAAAATATCTGTGTCAATAGAAAAGGGTACGCTGGAAAGTATAACGACCAGGGAAAGCTGCCCTTACTTCCATTCAATACTCTGCACCTGACAGAGCCATACTCTCCAACTTTTACAACCACCCCCAACCACTCTGGGTATGTGCTGATGGGACAAGTATCAGCCTTGGAATGTCAATCCTACACGTGGACGAAGGATAAGGAACGCAGGCAAGTATAAAAGGAAAAGTAAGCAATCCAGAAAGGGGGCTAGGAAAAATGGCAAAAAACCAGAGCCTCCCAGCCCGTCTCTAGGAGAAAGACTCCTAGGGCGAAGACGACTTAACCATGTATGAACACCACGAAAAACCCACCGTCTGGTGACCAAGGCCTAACCTTTCAAACCCACGTTCTACAAATGATATTGTTTGGGCCTTTTTATGTGCGAACTCAACACCGTTGCGGGTCGTTATGAATCGTGTCCTTACACTAATCATGTCTAAAATATTTTTATATTGACCAATTTTAGGTTGGTTATGGATTTAGTTTTTTTTTTAATAAATCGTATTTTTGTTCTTCTTAAAAACATAAAGAAAATAAATAAAAGACAGCAAAATATGTTTGGACTTGGATTTCAACATAATATAAGACATTTATGACATGTTTGGTTGGAGAGGGGAAGGAGGGGGAGTAGAGGGGAGTAGAGTAGAGTTGGCTAAAAATAAACTAATTTTGTGTTAAATCTACTCTACTCTACTCCCCTTCAATCCAAACGGACCATTAGCCAGCAACTAGTGTTGTATTTGTTTCAATGCAAAATGTTTTCTCCAATTTTGGATGTTTTGTCTTTGGTTGACAATAAAATAAGCCCCGCGTAAATTGTTTTACATTGGGCCTAAAACACTTGCTTAGATTATTAGAAATTTATAACTTTCATTGTCACAATAGGGACCTCTTTTTGTATTTCATTTTATACTCAAACAATCACAACTTGCGTATTTATCTATTTATTTTAAATAAAATTACTTAAATTTAAAATAGAAAAAAAAAATTAAACACATCACAAGTTGTAATTGATGAAGTATAAAGTGGAATACAAAAAATTATATGGACTATTTGTATTCGAAAATGCCATATACATACAAACAAATACGAATCCATTTACCTACTTTTTATGTTCTACTTCATAGTTTATACTTCATCAATCACAATATTTCATGCAATCATTTTACTTTCCTTAGAAAATAATCAAAGTCTGTAAATGGAAACAAAAAAAAAAAAAAAAAAAAAGTTAATCTGTACATTTATATAAAATATATAGGATAGTGTTCATGCCTTGTGGTATTGTGAATCAGTGAAGCCCATCTAGATGTCTGACAACTATTTTTCTTTTCTTCGTGCACAAAATTTCTCCAAATTTGAAGATGTGTTTTAGTTTTTGTGTGTGAAAGTTTCTCCTAAAACGGTTGCTCTTTTTGCCATTGTTGCATGGAGTATTGGTTGCGTAGGAACAGGGGGAAAGAGGCAGAAGACTTGGGGCATTGATGCAATTTTTAGTCGGGCTTCGGAGCTATTAAAGGAGTTTCAGGATGTGCATAAGAAGGTTCCCCAGGTGGCTGCTCGTAGTGAGGATATTCGATGGAAGCCACCCGCTTATGGCCTTTATAAAATCAATTTTGATGGAGCATTGTTTGCGGATCAGGCTTGTGTAGGCTTAGGGGTGGTCATCAGGGACTCAGAGGGGCAGATTATAAGGGCTTTAAGGAAATTAAGACATCCAGGATCAGTTGATATGGTGGAGGCTTTAACTACAAGTAGGGCCATTAGTTTTGCCAAGGAGCTTTGTATTCATCAAATGGTGGTTGAAGGGGATTCGTTGTGGGTTATCAAGACCATTAACGATGCTAGGCCATCGTGGACTATGTTTGGACATGTTATTGCAGAATTTCAAATTTTATCTTCCATTGTTTGTTGTAGTTTTAATCATGTTAGGAGAGAGGGTAATAAACTAGCTCATGCCCTCGCTTATAGAGCAGTTTTATTTGCAAATATTGACGTGTGGTTGGAAGATCTACCACGAGATTTGGATGATGTATTGCAATTTGATTTTCAGTAATAAATTTCCTTACCTTTTCTCCAAAAAAAAATATTTATATATATATATATATATATATCGTTCTACTCATTTTCTATATATAAACATATAGATTAACATATAAATAAATTGTAGAAGATCTCCTCTGGGCTGGAGGGGGAAATTGTTGGGTGTTTTGCACCTTATAGGTCCAGCTCACTTGTTTGTCAAAGCTCATTTATGAGCTTGTCTTCTCAAGCTTTACTTCAAGTTAGTTTTAGTTTAATGAGATATATGGCTTAAAAGTATGGGACACACTAAAGTAAAAGAAAAGTTGAAGGAAAAGAAAAGAGGTAATTCGACCTAGTAAGAGCTGAAGCAAAAGGTGAGAGCCAATCAGCCATTTACTGAAGAGAAGTTCCAGAATGTTGAGAGAAATACAAAGAGGTTCATGAGGTGCAATCCGAAATTGAGATAGATACACAACGAGAGTGTGAGAGAGTGAAAAAGAAAAATGAGATATTTTTTCTTTGCTCAAGCAAAACATTAGGAAGATAAATTGGCGGAGTTCTCTTGGAGATTTGAGTGCTACAATCACAGAGTGTTGGAGTGTTCAAAGGAAGATCTTACTAGTGGGTTTTGTGGTGAGATTGTATTTTACTCCTTGAGATTTATTTGTTGTATATCCAATTTATTATGAAGTCAAGTTTAGCATAAACTTGAGAATTGTAATCTCTATTTTCATAGTAGAAATTTTTTGGAGTTGTCTCATGGTTTTTCCCACTACACTAGAGGGTTTTTCATGTAAGATTTGGTATTCTTGTGTGGTTGTGTTTCAGTTGATGCTTGCTGAATTTTTTGTTTCCATATTATATTACTATTGTTTGGTAGTTATTTATTTTAATTCACACATAGACATTGAGGGGACTTATGATTTTTCCCCAACAATTTCACCATGAAGAAACTTCAAGTTTTGAGTCTAGAAAGTATTCTAGCTTATTGCAACTATGGTAGGTGGCAATACTGTTGCTCTTCAACTTTTATGCCAAAACTAGCCTTTTTTTGTTCTTTGTAGCACAAATGGAGATAAGCAATGGATTATAAAGTAATTAAGATGAAGAGGAACATAGAATTAAAGTAAAGGGTAGTTGAAATCTTTTATTAAGCAAGTAAAGTTTGATGGGCTACAAACAACAGCTTTTAGTATCTTGATTGGAAACCGTCCACGTTTAATGGAAACAATGTCATTTTTATACACAAACAACCCATGTTTAATAGAAATAGTGTCATTTTTTATACATAGTAGAAACTTCATTGTACTATTTAATATTAGGAAAAATTTCTCTGAACTTAGGGCAGGATTCTATGATACTTACAGTTACTACAACACAAAGCAACTGGTGGCACCCCCCCATAGTCTCAACGTTGGGTGCTGACCTATCATATTCAAATATCCGAATTGAAAAAAGTTTGAAACTAAATGTAGCTTCTTTAACTTCACTGAATTTTAGTACATCTTTAGTATTATCCAACTACTCCGACAACAACTGACACAGGTCTATAAGAACTTCAATGAGTGTGATAAAAAACTTCCTTTGTTCTTTCTGTGAAAGCTGAAAGGGGGCCACAAAAATAAGCATCTTCCCCTTAGTAGTAATCATACTGTCATCACTACAAGAAAAAGGCTATTTTGCAACAAAGTTATTGCAACAAAAAAACATTATGGTGGCAATAAGCATAAACATGTGTATATTACTTTTTGTTGCAATAAGGAATTAAAATACTAATATATTGCATCAGTATTTTATTTGTTGCAATAACTTATTGTTGTAATAGACTTTTCCCAATTTTAAATACCCCCCCCTTCTATTATGCACACAAAATATCTGAGTCAACCTTAGCGTTTAGATCGGAGAGTGAGTTTAGAGTTTGGAGAGAGTGAGATTCCGGGAGTGAGAAGCCACCTCGAGATGGCGGTAGTTGGTCATCATGGCGAAGCAAGGAGGCCATGGTGGTCCAATTTAGGGAGAGAGGGTTGATGAGGTTGAGGAGCAAACTATCGCCGTTGATAGCGACGATGAGCTTGAGTGAATCGGCCATGGTGGTCCAATGTGGAGGGAGACAAGGAGAGCCCAAAGAGAGGAGAAGAGAAGGTCTAGAGAGAGACATTTTTGGTGATGATCGAAAGGGCTTAAAGCTCCAGCCATGGAGGTTCAAATGGTAGGTATTATCTCAATCCACTGACTCAATCACTAATTGCAATTTATTTTGTAATTTAGGACTTCAAATAATCAATAGTTTGATTGATTGAGGGTTTATTTAGGTTAGTTGATTGTTAATTCAGTGGCACAAGTCACTCATAACAATAAACGTTTTTTTTTTTTTTTTTGTTGGTAATTTAGGGTTTCAATTCATCATCAGTGTTTTGATTGATTTATTAGTTGATTGTTAATTCAGTGGCACATACTCACTCATAGCAATTTATTTTGTAATTTAGGGTTTCAATTCATCACCATTATTTTGAATGATTTAGGGTTTATTTATGTTTGTTGATTGTCAATTCATAGCAATTTATTTTGTAATTTAGCTTAAATGATTGTCAATTCAATGGGACACTCATAGAAATTTATTTATTTTCATTTTCAGTTTTATAGAAAGTTTTTTTTTTTTTTTTTTTTGGCAGTTCAATTTGTTTTTTATTGCAACTGAGTTTAGCAACAGCAAAAAAATTCATTGTTGAGTTTATTTTGGTGTGATGAAGAATTTTCTCTTTCAGCACCTTCATTTCTTAAATGCAAAAAGAAGTCACTGTGTACAGAGCTGCACTAAATGATTCCTAGAATTAGTTCAATTCTAATATACAAAGGCCCCATAACAAATTTATTTCAGATTACCTTAGATAGAATTCATGGTTGAATTGTCAATAAAGAGGTGATGATGGGGTTTAGATGGAGAAGAAAGCTCTTTAATTTGAGAGGGTACAATTTAGCCAGGGGGAAATACAGAGAGACTTCATGTGATGCTCAAGCCATATCCTCTTCACTTTTAACTAATCCTCATCCATGTTTTCAGATAATTTGTATTAAGAGAATATTTTCTTATTTTTGAGATTTTTTATGTATCATGCCATCTTGCTTGTGAATGTAGGGATCTCTCTTTCAACAAATTTTCTGGAGATCTTCCAGTTTCCTTAGGTTTGGCATCCTATCTTTCTTCGTTGTGAGTATTTAATTGTGCTACTTTTTTCTTAAAGAGGCATTGTTCTAAATATTTGTGCACATGTTTAAACTTCTTATGATATCTGAGCTTGTGGCAACTATTTGTAGAACAATCAATTGACTGGTTCTATTAATGTTCTTACCAGTTTGCCTTTGACTAATCTATAAGTTCTCTTTTTTATCTTGTGATTTAGAGTTACATTATCTACCTTCCTACTGTTATAACACCCTATATTTTCTATAGAAATGTTGCGAACAACCAATTCAATGGATGGATACCTCAAACTATTATTTCAATCCCTAATTTTATGTAAGTGGTCATGCATCTTGTTTCTTATATGCCAATTTATTTAGTAAATTCAACCTTTTGCAACACTTTTAACTTAGTTTTTAGGAATGAAACAGATATGATGGAAAGTCATTTGACAATGGTCCTGCTCCTCCTTTGCCACCATATACTCCTCCTCTTGGAAGATCAGCTACTAATCGCACTTATTCTGGATCTCATGCACCATCGGCACATAATTCTAATGGTGGATCATCTAATTTTGATAAGGGAAATTTAAACTTATAATATAGCATGCTTGACCTACAAATTTTATTAATTCAACTAGTTGTATATTGATGATTTATGATAATGAATTTATATGGTTGAATATATATTGAGTATGGATGAAGTATTATACATTTTTTGTCTAGATTTTTTTTTTTTTTTTTTTTTTTTTTTTTTGATTTTGTGAAGATATGTTTATATTGTTAACAAGTTAAATATGATGTGTTTAGTGGAAAAAATAGATTTAATATATGTAGTGGGCCTTTTTGGTTATATTGGGCTAGGCTACCTTCTACGGTACTGGACCCAAATATTCAGAGTAATGGAGTTGAGACTGGTCCAGCTATAACTCAATTTGGTCTGGCTTGTGCGCAAACTATGCCTCATTCGCCAATAGTGCGCTTACGGCAGACAGAGTTTTATAAAGAAAGCAAGGGGAATAAGTGAGTAGTATATGGGTTAATCAAAAGAAGAAAGAAATCATATCAAATCTGATCCGCAAGACCAAAACCAGAGAGGGAAGAACGTCTCTTCTCAACATGAATAATCTCCTAGGGAAATCCTACTGTGGAAATTAATCATTTTGAGGGAAACGAACCTGAATGGTTGGTGCACAAGAGAATTCTTTGTTTCTGGTAGAGAGCAGGACTTTGAAAGGAAGAGAGGGAATCAACCCATTGGTGCATGCCTGCCGTTCTAACTCTCTATCTTTTTCTTTCCTTCTCCTCTAATATTCCCCTTTCTTATCTTTTTTTCTTTCTTCTCTTTTTCTCAGTCTTGTTTTCTATTCCCAGGTTTTTCAAGTTCCTATACCGTGGTCCTGGTGTCATCCCCTGTACACGGCAAGGGCCTCTTTTTTTAGTGCCTACCGTGACCAGGTTTTACTATTTTAGCTCTTAACCACCTTTGTCTGGTCTGGGTGTACTTGCCGACCACCACTGGTCCATCTGTGTGCCACTCCCCATCACTAAACAAAAGAAAACTATTTTGTTTATTTATCTATCGTGGCACCCTTCCCTACTATGGTGAGGGTGTCTTCTCTCTCCCTATCCCTAATGGCATGCATCTAGTGGTTCCAACTCGACTTTATTTCTTTTGGATGGTATGTCATCCCAGTAGAACACTTCCTCCAAAAGAGCCCGAGTAGGAACCTCAGAATAGGATTTTCCCCTCTCCCCACCGCCAAACCATGCCCTCTTACCTCTGACCCATGACCTCACTGTGTCTTGTATTGGTTGGGTACAAGCTGGTGATGTCTAGGCCTTGTGCGTGCCTTTCTTCCATGAATGTCCAAAATCTACCTGCTGTTCATGCGTTCGCCGTGGTTGGCCCGCACAGTTTGCCGTGCGTTTTTTGACTATTTTCTGGTTTCCCTTTCTTTTATGGCTTGCCCCACTCAGGGGCTGGATCTTGCTTGATGGTGGGCTTTGCCTTTCTTCAACCTACCCTTTTTTCTGCTATCATCTCTTGCCATACCACTCTATCATTCCTGCTGCGAAATTGTTTGCCCCAATCCTGCTGGGCCTCTTTAGGCCTGCCATTTATTTTTCTCCTAATGGCCTAGTACGGTCATTAGTTCTTTTATTACATCACTGGCGGGCTCTTATGTTCCATTTGTTTTCTCTTAGGCGTCCCTGGCCCATTTGTTTTCCTTGGGCTTCCTTGGCCCTTTTCTTAACTTTGCATTCTCATGGGCTTTTACTGAGTTCCTTGGGCTTCCCTGGCCCAATTACATTATCTCTCATTTTTGGGGTTCATGGGCTTGCCATCAACCCCTTACTTTCTTTGCTTTCATTACTTTGAGCTTGTTGTGGCCCATTCTCACTTTTCTACATCATATACTGCACATGATTTGCTTTTTTTCTCTCTTTCCGGGCTCCTTTAAGCCCATTTGCCTCCTTAAGGCTCATTTGCCTCCTCAAGGCCCATTTGTTTATCTCATGAACCTGTAATCCATTATTCCTGCCACTTGGGCTTAATGGGTTCTCTATCCATTTACGGATTTACCAACTCTTTTCTGTCGCATTACTGGGCTTCTCCTTTCCACTTGGACTTCCAAAATAGCCATCAACAAAATATATATATATATATATATATATATTTATTTATTTATATATATATAATTTATTGCAACAAAAAATTATTGTTGTGGTAACTTATCACAACAAAAAGTTTTGTTGCAATAAGTTTCTAGAGATACTTTATTGCAACAAATTATTGCTGCGGTAACTTATAGTAACAAAAAGTTTTGTTGCAATTATTGTTGCGATAACCTATAGCAACAATATTTTTTGTTGCAACAAAGTGTTTTTAATAATAATAAAATTATTTTATTGCAACAAACTTAAGGCAACAAAAATTTATTACAACGAAATTTTTGTTACAATAGGCTATTGCCCCAGACTTTATTACAACAATGGGCAAAAAAAAAATTTCATTGCAATAGAAGTTTATTGCAACAATATGAAGTTATTGCAACAAAATATTTTGTTGCAATAATGCTATTTTCTTGTAGTGCATCCTAAGTCTCAACAGTATCCTTATCAGAATCACATGGGATGAAATGAGCCATAACAAGAAAAAATTTCCTATTTCCTAAATAGTAACAAAAAGTTTTGTTGCAATTATTGTTGCGATAACTTATAGCAACAATATTTTTTGTTGCAACAAAGTATTTTTAATAATAATAAAATTATTTTATTGCAACAAGCTTAAGGCAACAAAAATTTATTACAACGAAATTTTTGTTACAATAGGCTATTGCCCCAGACTTTATTACGACAATGGGCAACAAAAAAATTTCATTGCAATAGAGGTTTATTGCAACAATATGAAAGTTATTGCAACAAAAAAATTTGTTGCAATAATGTTATTTTCTTGTAGTGCATCCTAAGTCTCAACAGTATCCTTATCAGAATCACATGGGATGAAATGAGCCATAACAAGAAAGAATTTCCTATTTCCTAAATGAACCAGATTAGGACAGCTACCACAAAATTTAGGAAACACCTAGAATGACAACACTTGCTCAAACAACATGTTTCTAAGTTAATGAATTAACTCATGCGGCAATTAAAAAATATCATTTATATTCAGCCCTAGAGGTAGTCTCAAAAGGAGACACCTCAAGAACTTCAACTTTGCCAAAGAAGGGAAGAGGTACAGAATTGTCCAAGTTAGGAATAGCTCTATCTTCATCTGGCCATTCAACTAACAAATTATATCTCTCCCATTCATGGGTATCAAAGTCAAAGCAAAACAGAGCAGTGTCAATTTTTGAAATGAAAATCTTTTTGTTACTGCTTGAAATTGCATGAGAGAAAAATGGGGTGAGCTTATTGATCCAAAGGAGAAAAGGGTCAATGTTTTCGTTGAAGTGAGGGCTGAAAAGCTCAGGGGAGTCTAAGTCCGACCATGCCATGGTCTCAGGGTTGAACACCTCAAAAGATAATTCTTCCTGCTCATTTAGGGGAGCTCCAGCAAGTGCATAAAGATTTTCTTTTTCCTCCACCAGGACTGGGTTTACCTTTGCTTGTCGAAAATACCTGAAAACCCAATTAGAGCCTCCTTGGTCTTTAAATAGTGGTTCAAAATTGATATATAAATCTTTCTTGTAAGCATAAAGGCTTCGGCTAAAAGTTGGCCCATGTATACCTACCATGTATTTGCAACCACAAGCAAGAATGATTTTGAACCCGAATGCCCCGCAACCCATGAAAAAGGGATATTGTCACTAGTCTGAATCTCAACTTCAATTCTATCTTGTATTATAATTCTCCTTTGGGAAGGCAATTGGAGCACGTAGTAGTAGTGTAGGTAAATTCATTAGTCAGATTAGCAGTGCAAATGCATGAGCATGACAAGAGATTGCTCAACTTCATGGAGTGGATCAAGTAAGACACAGATTCCCTGTTAGCTTCAATACACATGTACAAAGATCTGTTTTGCACCCCTTCCACCATTTCCTCTTCCATCATTTCCCACTTCTCATTCAGCTTTTCCTCTTCAGACCTAAGGAAGTCCATAAGACTAGAATAGAACAACTCTATTAGAGTTTTTTTTTTTTGAAAAAGAACAACTCTAATCAAATCCAATACAGAATAAAGTAATCATTCAAATAAATATACTCAAATCGAACAAATTCTATGTTTTTTTTATCTAAACATTAGGGTTTTCTTAAAAGAAACAACTTAAATCACTCTATCTCAAAATCAAACACAGAGTCAAAATATCATTCAAATTAACATTCTCAAATCAATCCATTTCTATTTTTTTAATCTAAACATTAGGGTTTTCTTAAAATAAATACTCTAATAATGAAAAGAACAACTCTAATCATATCCCAAAATAGAATACAAAATCAGTTCTCAAATAAACTTTTACTAATTTATAATCTAAACAGCAAAAACATTACATTCCCTAATGAGAACTCTCTAGAATCATCAACAATCACAATTAAATAAAAATCATGACTTAATCAATTGCTCCAATATCATATGACTCTTAGACATTGTGTTATCCTTTTCTTTTGAAATTAATCAATTTTATTTTTTCATATTTAATATTATAAATTCAAAAATACATTGCGTGTCATATCATTAAAATTTTTAAATAGCATGGCACTTTCTACATTGTCAAATTCAAGAATAAAATCTCAACCATGAAATAGATAGACTCCATTATTAAAATGCCTAAATATAATGATGATAATTTTTTTAATGGTTTTGCACTATTTTTCTCTTAAGTGATATTAGAGATATTACAATCTTTTTTTATTATAAAATATTACAAATTTTACTACATAAAGTTTACAAATTGATATGCCACCAATAATAATAAGTAATTCAAACATTGTTGAAATTAACCAATCATATTCATTACCACATCAATTTATAAATATTTTGTAGTCAAAATTTGTAGTAGTTTAGTTATTTTCTTTTTCTCATCTCTAACAATGTCTCAAAATACTATATCAATAGAAACTTAACTCAATTGAAATCTAGGAAGCACCTGCACAGATTCGGGTGCTATCATGCCTATTTGTATTGCTACAATTATGCTTACCGATATGCAATTGACTAAACAAGATATATGGCCAGGCAGGATGGCTTTGCTTAAGACTGGAATGCTACCCCCTTTTGAACTCCATAACTAAACTTAACTCATTGCTCATTCCCACTTTGAGACCCTTTTCTAGTTACTATAATGTAGCACCTTTATTTTTAGGGCTTACTTTGGAGAGTACCGCTGCTATTGTTTGAGTATAATCTTGGCATCTTTCTACAATCATCTTTGTGGCTCCTATTGTTGCAAAGCCTCTGTGCTGTTTTACCTTGCCCGGTAACGAGTCCTTGAATATTCTCAAGTTCCGATTATCGACAAAAAAACTAGCTATGTTTTTTTTTTTCCTTCCTCCATTAGGTAAGGCAATAAGTGGAATGTGTAACCTAATTGCTGTCTCATTCAACTACATTTGTTCCTATAATCCATAGCCTAATAGAATGCAACAGCGAGGGACAACCCGCTCATACAGCTAGTGGGGAGGATGGCACTACTGGCAAAAACCATCTGGTGATGCGGAGACACGACAATTTTTTTTAAAAGTAGGACACAGGTGTGGCGGGATACATTTATTAATTAATTATTAAATATACTCTTATTTTTATTTTATATATATTGCTAAGAATTTTTTTTCTTTATATAATGGTAAACATATATTAATTTAAGCCCAATAGTAGATAATAAAGTGAATACATAACCATTACATGATAAATCAACAAAAGGAAAAAAGCAATCAACATATTTTTTACTCATCAAAAAAGGAAAAGAAATCAGCATTTTTTTTTCAATCAAGAAATCAACTCAAAATACAACTTATCAAAAGTAAATGGTGAGTCCAAATGAGAACCATTAACAACTTGTTACCAAAAATCTGTTGTGAAATTTTTGCAAAAATATTGTGCTCATAACACTACTCTTTATATAATAAAAATTTTTAGTTTTAATATTTTTTATATAAAATATTTATGCACATACTTGGGAGTTGTGAAAAAAATAGGTGGTAGCGGATTGTAAAGTGTATGGTTTATTAACATAAACGTGGGCACCTTGGGATTGAAGAAAGAGAGAAGAAGGGAGAAACTGCCGGCTTTTAAAAAAAAAAAAAAAGGTTCGTTGGGGATGCGCGTGCAGCCGTGTCCTGGCTGCATGTTGCGTCCCCAAGAGTCCAACATTGGTGTGGCAACTAGATTGCTACACCCGTGCTTCCCAAATTGAAATTCTAAACAATTTAAGAAAATTATTTTAAAATGTGCTAGATTATCAATGAAGGTTAATTCCTCTTAAGAGTTTGAGACTTTAATTTTTAATCTAATTAAAATAGTGTTTTGGAAAAGAGTGTACAATGACTTCCAACAAGTCTTGAGGTCGACCTCGACCTCCCTGTGTTTATTGATTATTTTTTCATAAATTATTCTATAACATGCTCATTATTGAAAACGACTATACAGACTAACTCTAGAATTAAAACCATAAGCTAGATAGTGAGATAAAATTTTTCCAAACATTGGCACTAACCATCCAAGTTTTAGTCAAGGAATCCAGGGCCATCGCATTTCCAAGCTATAATTGCAAGTAGAATCAAGATTAAGAGTGCTCATCATCCAACTCTGAGTGTGACAAAACAAAATTATTTAGTGTTATGCAAGGGTTCAAAGGACAAAGGCTGAAAGGAAGAAGTTTTGAACAAAACGTGAAAATGGTAATTATATCATATATATGATGAAAAATGAAATATCAAGAAAAACTATAAAAAGCTTAATTACACAAACTATTTTACCAAAACTAGCAAACACCAAGGCTCAGACAACCCAACCAAGAGTTTAGACGACTATTTGAAATAATAAGACAAAACCTATACCGTCAAATACTCTCTTGATATACTATCCAATCCCATAACTAGCTCTATTGCAAGCCATTGCCGAGTGTTCATGAAACTTGATTAATTTGTCTCAACAAGTAGATTTACAATCAAAATGTTGCAAATAATTTTACCTCCCCAAACTTCTATCACAATTCCAATGCATTATAAATTAACAATATATTGATTTAGGCTAAAATGCAAATTGCACTTTCTAAGTTTCTCTCAAATTCATTTTAGTTATCTAACTTTATTTTCGTTCAATTGAATCATCTAAATTTCAAATTTATTCAATTCAGACTTTACGTTCAATTTCATTAAAAATTTTCCATTATAAAAATATTTTTCTCACATGAAAAAAAAAATCTATAAAAATATTTTATAGTTTTTTTATGTGAGAATTTTTTTTTTCAAAAAAAAAAAGTTAATTGCATGCTTAACAACAAATTTTTAACAGAATTGGACAAATGCCTGAATTAAATAAATTTAAAACTTTGAGGACATAATTGAACGAAAGAAAAAATGAATTTCAGCTCAATGTAGAGAATGCAATTTGTATTCACTAATATAAGTATTTCCATTAATTACATTAACTAAATATCCTAAAATTTAAAATAATTTCATTTACCAAACCTTAACCACGGTTTGGTGATAAAGAACATTTAACAAAAAAAAAAAAAAATTATTCACTAACCATGATTAGGGTTTGATCAAGGGAATCTTATCAAATTAGCAAACCAACATTTATCCTAAGGCTTTCTTAAAACAAGGCTATAGGCGTATTGTTTTAGCCGCATTTATAACAAACACAGCTGTAAATCTCCTATAGCCGTGTTTTTTGTAGTGGTTGTACAAGCAAGTAATTAAACAATATGAAGCAACGTTAATTGTTCGAGATTATTCACGTCAAATTAAATCAAAGAAAATAAAAGTATTCATTTGGTTTCTCTGTTTTCTCTCTCTTATATATGGGAACTAGGTACAATTATTTCCCAATTTGTGCAACAATGGCTTTTAACTTTAAAAACTGAATGAGTAATTGCAACACTGAACTGAACTTCACAATACAGGCTTTAGTATTTTTAATGCATTTGGTTTTCATTATAATCGGTATGATTATGGTTTGTGTTTTACATATCAAAATGTTTATATAAAAGAGTTGAATTATTGGCCAAAGTTGAATAGACGAAAGTTTTGGAATTGTTAATGGAGGAAACATCAAACATGGTACCTGTTCAGAGGATGAGTTCAATCAATTCCAATACTTTAACAATACATTAATATTGAAGAAAATAGTATATCTTTTAAAATATCTAAAGAAAGCAAGAATCATGTCATTGCCCAAAAACGACTCAAAACTCTACAAAATTAGTAAGATTAGTGAAACCATTAAACGTGGAACAAATTTTATACCATGTTCATGAAATAATAATTACCCTACGCACTTTTCAACTTTAATGATGAATCGGCACAAAACTTCATAAATTGTCACAGAACAGGTAATACATGCAAAAAAAAACAAGTGACAATAATGATAAATTCCGGTGAAGTTTAATGTTCTATTTAATAAAGTACTCCTAACGAATATAAACTACCTACATTAGTATTTATTTATATATATAGGTGCAATTCCACGTTATCTCTTGCGTATAACTTGCATCTTTATAAGATATTATTCTATATATATATATATATATATATTATTTGTAATGTGATATAATGGTTGTACTAACAAATATATCACTAACCTGTTATTAATTAATTTCCTCCAATATTTCAAAAAAAAATTATAAAAATTGTAAATCTTTTTAGATGAAAAAATTATAATCTTTAGCATTCTATTTGATAGACAAATTCAAAATAATAATAATAATAATAATAATAAGAGTGATGTAGTGATTTAATCATACTATATGTATTTACAAATTTGAAAATTGCATGATATAGTAACTACTGATATAGATAAACATGATTCAGGCTACCTACTCATAAATGCAAATATCATTTTGATAAAATAGAAATGCAAAAATCCATCAATTACTTTTTGAATTCTTGATTGTATGTTATTGAATTGATTATTTTCTTTTGTTGGACTTTGTTTCAATTTTTGCAAAAGCAACTAAATTTGAGCAAGAATACAATATTTCAAAATCAATTGTTTCTCATATAAATGTTAGAAAAATGTCATCAAAATTTTATTATACTTAAATAATTAATGCACCACTTAAAATAATAAATATGAGGAAGCATGTCACATTCTCAATCAATCAATAATAATAATAATAATAGTTTCTTTTATAAAATTTATAAAAATAATCAAATAAATTCCTTTAATATAAATAATTAATACACGACTATAGATAATTAATAATTTCATTTACTTCATTGGCTAATTAATTTAATGAACTAATACTTTGATATAAATGCAAAATTTATTGATCTAGAAGCCTAAATTAAGAAAATCTCAAAGAATGCCCCACATAACAAACTCTCATGCTCTCCCACATTAGATCTCTACTTTTATTTTTTTTGAAGAGTTTTATATTCATACTGATGGATTGATTCTCTATTTATGTGATCAATCTCTAGAATTTGTTCATATATGAATATATTTTATACACATGGGAACTATAAACTATATACACTAGGAGTTTGGGTCTTCCAAATCATACTTGTGCCATGTAATCAAAATGTATTATACATTAATTATATGATTTGCTTTAATCCTGTAATACACTATAAGTAATTTAAAATAGTTAGTAATACAATTTTCTTTAGTAAACTGTATTACCAAATTTAAGAAAGATTAAATATATCATCTTATTGAAATTATCTCGCTAAAACTTTTAATTTTTTAATATTATTATTTATTTTAAATTACTTTAATTACTTACCATAATATTTTGTTTAACAAAATACTTAGATCTTACATATCATACTTGTACTATGGTTCAACATAAATATTGCATGTTATAAGGTTCTTTTGCTATGTCTCACTAAGTACATAAAATTTGCTAACTAACTTTGCTTTTAGTAAAACTCTTTATAGCTCAAGTTTCCAAAAATTTAAAGAACTGCTCCAATTCTAATTGCACAATATCCCTCTTCCATACTCATCCCTTTTATTCCAATTTGTAGGTTTTCTCTTTTTCGTTTTTCAAAAACTATATATTGTTTCATTGGTTTCGGAAGAATGTAGAAGCTTTGCTGCAATTTATCTTCTCATTATATACCGTAGCAATGATTTGCTCTTTTGAAAGAATTTTGATGCATTCCATTACTTTATTTATTGTTCTAAATCACTACATTGTTTTTGATTTTGTTGTTAGGTGTTAGAAAGGTTGTTGGGACTGACACTGAAAGCAAGTATAAGCATAACCCAAACAATGGATTGCGAAGCCCATTAGTGCTATTTTTGGGTATGGTGTTTTTATATAATATATCTTCATAAAATATAAATTAATTGTTGAATTTCCCAACATTAACGTCAAGATGGCCGAGTTGGTCTAAGGCGCCAGTTTCAGGTACTGGTCCGAAAGGGCATGGGTTCGAATCCCATTCTTGACAGTCACTATTTTTTTTTTTTTTTTTTTCTAGTCAACTTGGTAAAGAGTATATTAACCAACCATTTTTCATAATTATTGGGTTAACAATAATATGGTGGGGAACTGGGTTGGGTGGACGTGAATCTCTGCCATTATTATTATTATTATTATTTTTATTTTTTTATAATTCGATGCATTTAATGAGAAAAAATTTATTCAAAGCTCTGCCATTGAGGTATTTTAGTTCTCCTAAGTCCTAACAATGATATTGATTTTCTTTATTTACCAAAAAAAAAAAAAAAAAAACATTTGAACCGACCATTTTTCATAATTATTGGGTTAACAATAAAATGGTGGGGAAGTGGGTTGGGTGGACGTGAACATCTGCCATTATTTTATTTTATTTTTTTTAATTCGATGCATTTAATGAGAAAAATTAAGGTTGTAAATGAGCCGAACTTTGTTAAGTAATGAATGTTCAAGCTCAGCTTAATAGCAAAAATGGAATGTTCAAGCTTGGCTTGAGCTTGATACGAGCCTACTAATAATGTTCAAGCTTGAACTTGTTATAAAGTATGAAAACTTGAGCTCAACTTGGCTTGACTTGGTTTATTAGTCAAGCCAAGCTCGAGCTCTATATCAAGCTCAATATCATGTTTTTGAGCTTGAGATCCAACACAAGTATATTATCAAATCTATATCAAGTTTATTATCTAGCCTATATTAACTTGTAATTAATTAAAGTCTTAGAATGATATGAGCTTATATGTCAAGCTCATATCAGTTTTATTACCAACTCATAAATAAGCTTAGGCTCAATTTATTTTGTTTTTTTTGTATCGAGCCTTGATGTTCGCGAGCTTATTCATGAACAATATTTTTTACTCAGACTCAGCTCATTTATTAAACAAGCCTAAAACTAAAGCTTAAACTTGGTTTGTTTATAAACAAACAAACATGAACAAGCTTTTTATCGAACCAAGCCTGAACTGTTTATGAAAGGTTTGGTTCATTTACAGCCCTAAAAAAAAAATATTCAAAGCTCTGCCATTGAGGTATTTTAGGGGGCGTTTGGTTCATCAATTTTCATAACTCATATCTCTGTTTCTATAACTCATAACTCAAAAATGGTGAGACCCATAGCTAGAAGTCCATTTGACACCACCATAACTCTGTTTCCATCACTCAATTCTCTGATTTTTAAATTATGAGTTATGGAAACTGAAAACTTTCCATAACTCATAACTCAATGGCATTTCTGTAAATAACACTACATAAGGGACCCACTGTCAGACTTTAGCCGTAACTTTTGACCATCTTTTTTTTTTTTCACTGGGTTCGGTGCGTGCCTTCATTTTTATTTTTTATTTTTTTTTTTATCTTTTTCTTTTTCCTTTCACACTAGGTGGCTCCTTCTTCCTTCTGATCTAGGTTTTTTTTTTTCTTTTTTTCTTTTTTCCTTTTTCACTAGGTTCGGTGATACTAAAAAAAAAAATGCACCAAGTGACAGGTATGGGGTCCACAAATAGTGTGAAAATGAGTGATGATAAGTGAGTGATGGTGCCAAACGGGTAGGGTATTTTGAGTGATAAGTGACGGAAATTGAGTGATGAAAAAAAGTGATCCAAACACCCCCTTAGTTCTCCTAACAATGATATTGATTTTCTTTATTTAAAATTAAAAATAAAATAAAATAAAATAAAAATAAAAAGATTAATTTTATATTGAAGGTTGAAACAATTCAAATAAATTTATTAAATTTTAATTTTCTAAATTGTGGTGTTAATTGGTTCTTTTTTTTTTTTTAACTGAATTTGAATGGCCGATTGAAATGTTTTATATTTCAAACAAAAACACATATTTTAAAAAAGAAGAAAAATTTATTAGAAAGCATTATTTAGATTACTATTTCTTATTTGATTGTTTGTTATATAAGAATTTTTAATGTGTTAAAATATTAAATTAGAAAAATAGTTGAAAATGGAGAGCTTCCATAAATATTAATAGGAAGTCCCTCCTATGTTAAGTTACAATTACACAATAATTGGCAACCAAGAGATCCAATCATAGGTAAGACATGATATGGTTCACATTCATTTATTGAGTGAAAAGACATATTGAGTATGAACGTTCTTTTTTCTTCAGACTTAATCTTGAATGGATTTCAACACGGAGCTCATACTCATAGGAGAGTTATATATACCATTGAACCAAGGGGTTCTTGACTGGGTTTGAAGGAGTTATATAAAAAATTTAATTATATATCTAGATTGATAGAAGAATAGGGTCCTTGGTTCAGCGGGAAGATAAGGATTTCCTTGGTATCCTTTAAGGCAATAATAATATTTGGTCCCGTAAAGTGTAGGATACCCTTCTAAGTTCCGTCTTCTCAGCTCGTCTGGATTCACAACAAAAGGCTGCACGGCAGAAAGCTCTACTGCACAGCAGAAGGCTTTAATGCACAGCAGACAACATCAATGTATAGCAGAAAACTTTACTGCATAACAGGAAACTTTATTGCATCAAGCATGTACAAAATCTTGTAGGCATACCATTGAATCAAGACCTCTTGACTTTAGCATGGACATATAAGCCTTTCATTTTAGCTCTTCTTTTGATTCAATAGCTCGACGAGCATAGGCATTGGTCAAGTATTCTAGCACTTCCGACATGAAGGTTACACTCGCCTCAAAAGTCTTAAACTTAATTGTATATAGACACCAAGACAGTGCTTACAGCACTGGCACTCAAAATCCCCAGTATAATTGGTTTAATAGATATAAAATTAACCAAAATCTGATTTTACCAAATAAGATTCAATAACTTACTTTAAATTAGGATGATATAATATAATAACAGTCTTCTTCTTCTTTTTTTTTTTTTTTTTTTTTTTGAGAAGGAATATATAATGACAGTCAAATTGGCTAAAACTTTTAACTTTTAGTTTTTTATATTTTGTATCAGTTTTTTTCATTTTATTTATTACTATTTTTTAATTAGACAGAGTTAGCTTTTTTGACAATTAGTTAGCTTTTAGTTTTTATCACACATTTTTAAATATAAAAAATACAAAAAACTATATCTTAAGTATAATCCCATCCCATGCAACTACAGGACATCCAAACAGGCGGTACAAATTTCACTGTGAAAAAGAACATGCACCCCAATCAACCAGAAATGATAAGCACAAAGCACATTGCATCCTAGAAGTCGGTACACGGTGCATGTAAACTAGGGTAAAATTAAAAAGAATCACCAACCAACTAATGGCATTTAGAACAGCAAAAGATTTGGCCATTTGGGAAACCAAATGTAATTCTGGCAGCAGATGACAACAGCCGATTGACTTCAAAAACAAAATCAAACAGAGATGAATATCAAATCCAGCAATATTACTAGAAAAATCAAATTCCACGGCAATGCCATCGATGCAAATATTATCATAAAAGAAGAACCAGGTAAATAATTTGTCATCAGAGTAAACAAATAAGTAGTCAGGTAGCAAACAAACAAAAATTAAAAACCATTCAAATATCGTTCAACATTTCATCAACGCCAACCTAATTCAAAATTTCTCTAGACTCTCAAAAGCATATTTCATAACTCAAGTAACTATTGCTTTATCCACTCATTTTTAACTCTTTGAGGCTATCTTTTCCTTCGCCTTTTGAATCTTCAAAACCTTTTTCACAATCTTTTGCTCTTCAACCAAGAAGGCTCGGATTATCCTACACACAAAAAACCAAAAGCAAAAACAAAAAAAATATTAACTCAGAACATGCTCTATTGACTTTAAAAAAAAAATAGAACAAAATCATTAGGTGCTGCACCTCCAGAATAGAACACAATCTTACCTCTCCCTAACAGCACCTCCAGACAGCACACCACCATATGCCCGATTCACAGTCCTTCGGTTTCTAGGCAATCTAGACCTTTTGTATTCAGCAGGTCTCAAGTGAGGAATCTGCAGAGAGACCAACATTGAATTAGATTTGACTTACCTCTTATCATATTCATGATGATCATAAAATCTTTCAAGTAAAGCAAACAGGAAACTATGTTAATTGTGACAATCAAGATACCTCTCTCTCTCTTACACACACACATGCAAGTCAACACAAATGCACAATAAATGCTTTTTGAACACTCCCGTTGTGAATCCCCCAGAGTCAAAACCAACGTCAGGCCACACCATATATAGCCCTTCTTATAGATTGTATGGTCTTAATAATTGTAGTAGCATGTGATAGTTTGAGGTAAATGCAGCATCTCTATTTTCATTGGGCAAGGAATGTAATAATAAAGAATTCGCATTTATCATTTAAATTCACCTACAATTTACATAATTATGTAATAAATTGCTAATTAGAGAAAATAAAATCAGTAATGGTTTGCGCATAAGTAAGCTTGTTCAGAGTCAAGCTCAATTCCCAGCAGCATCATCACTTTCATGGTTTGGGGGTTGGGTCCCTGCTCAGAAATAATTACTCTCCAATGTCAAAATTGACTTCAAAAAATGCAATTCAACTGTTGATCCTTACATTCTTGTCCCTCAAAAGTAAGCCAAATACCACAGACATTACGGTTACAAAATAAATTCAGGGCACAACACTACATATTAACCACCATAACACCATGCAGACACTGATTGATCAAAAATGAAGTTCAAATAAACGTTAGATGTGAGTTACAAGACTTTTGGTAAAACGCAATGTAAAAGTACAAAATCAATATTACAATACTATGTAACCAGCTAGAACAAAATCTACATAATTGCAAGTAGCGTGCATAAGAATTAATATTAGGTAAAAAATGAAAATCATTTCCTCCACCCTTAGCATCTTGCCTTCTCATGTCTTCTAGAATGTCATCTCTCTATGAACAATATCAAATCCTATAAACAAAATTCTAATTGGACAAGCTAAAATGAGCTGAGCGTATTAATGCCTCACATAGGAACCACATATATACACATTTCAAAGATTGAAACTTGTTATCACCAAAATGGACTCATGCCTATCTCACATCAACTACTATACCCCTAAATAACACATTACCACAAATTAGGTTCCCATAATCAGACAAAACAAACAAGGAACCATGACAATAACAATAACAACAACAACACAACAGTGCACTCGTATATGATCACATCCACCACTACACAAGTTACAGATCCACAAATAGCAAAATTACTATCACAAATTATAACTACAAATCAAAGACACATTTTCAGATTTAGCAAAAGACCCAATCCTCAAAAACACAAATATGTAGATACTACATACCCCTTGGATTCTCTTGCCAGTGACAGGGCACTTGGGTCCACTTGCCCTCTTCTTAGTGGTCTGATACACCAACTTCCCACCTTAAAAATCCACACAAAAACACAAACATTAACACAAACCGATATCAAAAAATCAAACCCAAACCTTAAAACCCACAAACAAACACAAACCCATATCCAAAAAACCAAACTAAAACACCATTTTCAAAAAAAAAAACAAAAACCCAATATCAAAAATTCAAGATTTTTAAGCAAAGTTCAGTGGTTTTTTTACCAGGGGTCTTGACGACCCGGTGCTGGTTGGACTTGGTGGCGTAGCTGTGGCGCTTACGATAGGTGAGCCGCTGCACCATTTTCAGGTACTCTCCGTTTGAGGCTGTCTCAGATGGGTGTTTGTTTTAGTGTGAGAGCGAAAAACAAAAGGGTTATAAATGATTGAAGAAAGTGTATAAATAGGGTTTTGGGTCTAAGAAGCCCTAGATCTGACGGCTCTGGTGAGATTGGGATTATTATAATAACGGTTGGGATTAAGTTAAACGTCATGGGGCTGGACAGAGGTTTATGGTATGTGATATGGGCCGGACTATTTTCTTCTAATTTTTAGTATGGGCTTGGATGTGAGGGTGCAATGCAAATTTATATGGGCTAAATTTCTTGTGAATAATGCCCTATTATTGAAACGAAGCCTAATAATTGTCATCCAAATAATAAAAAAATAAAAATAAATAAAAATCCCCAAATTCATTAGGTGTGTTTGGCCCAAATCGTTAACCTTTTTCTTTTTGTTTTTTTTTTTTTCTTGAGAATTTTTTTTTTAAATTAAAAAAATTAGTTTTTATTTTTTTGTAACACATTTAACATAGCTACTAAAAAATATATTTTTTGATAATTACTATGCAAATAAGCTATCAAAATTTATGGTTCCCAAACGGACTCGTATACATCAAAAAAATCTATTGGGCTTTGTGGAGCCTAATTGTGTTTGATCCAGATGACGACCCGGTCTGAAATGATAATGACGTAGTTTTTGAGAGAAAGAGAAACTATATTGCAGCACTTTGTATTTTTCCCCTGATAATAATGAAATTCCTGCAACTCCGTGGACCTAAGCAAATTGCCGAACCACGTAAATACTGTCTTGTATGTGTGATTATTATTTTTTTTCTTTGGCGTGTGTCTTTTCTATTTTGTTTCTCATAGGTTTGGGAATTTTGTGTTAATTCCCTACAAAATCTTGTCTAATGAATATACAAAAGTCACATCTTTATAGAGTATAAGGAAGGTGATTGGTAAAGTAATCTTTAAGTCTAACTTTTTTTGGTTGACAAATATGTAGTGATTTAAATTTTTAATAGTGGGTTATGTAATTGAAGACTTGAAGTCTCTTGGGATACTCATCTGTTAGGGAGCTTTAATATATATATATATATATATGTAAGGACCCATTTTGTGTTCCTAGCCCAACACGTGAATGGACTTAGGCCCAAAAAGCCCAAAAACAATGAATTTGTAGAGAAATGGTTAGAAAAATGGGCTTTAGTTAACCGAACAACGAGTTAGATAGGTTTGATGACAGATGAATGAAAATACACAAGTGTAAACTGAAGAAAAAGACGTACTCGGCGGAATCCGAGGACACTGGTTCTTATATAAAGTTCTATGGTAATGTTACAAATTTGATTGTAGATTGTTATAGTGTTTCTTTCTTGGATTTTCCGATCCTCCTATCTTACCCCCTCCTTCTCATTTTATACTGTCTTCATCTTTTATTTTCACCTTCCACGTGCATTCTAGACGGTTGGTTTGGATACTTGTCCCACTAGCACTCCCCATAAGTCCTCATGTAGCAGCTGTAAGGCTAAAATCCACTGTTCAGGCATCACCTCTACATTAATGCGATCAGAGAGTTAGCTGCAGTGCATTTAGTGCGGAGGCAGCAGTTTTCTTCTAAGATATTTTGGGACTCCTCCTTATCTGATGTCTTTGTAATGCTTGTCTACTCCAACTAAATTTATGGGATCATCACCCTTACTGATAAACCATCTCTTAGGACCTTGGCTTTGTCTTGCCGAGGACTCCTTCATCCTCGGCACACTCTCTTGAGCTATTATGACCAAATCCCACCTTTTATTCATCAACACAGTCTCATCTGACAAAGACTTCTCCTCCTTGGGCAAATCCTTATTCTCGGCTTGGGCCGCAGGCCCAATATATAGGTAGATAATGAACTTTTGAGCCCAAGGGCCCTGCAATATATATATATATATATATATATATAAGGGCAAGGTTTAGCTATAACCTTACTCAATATCTTTTTACTAGAGATAAATTTTAACAAATTCACCATTGAATTACATTTTCTTCTTATTTCCTCTATACTTGCAAAATTTCTAAAAAATTAAAAATCAATAACTATGTCATCAATAAATTTTTTAAATTGCAAGTTTTTATAGTTTAAAATTATGCATAAAATATAAATTTATAGATTATATAGTAAATAATATCCGACTAACACAAAATTTGAAATGTGTACTAAGAGCATAAAAAATATACAATTCAATGGTTAAATTTTCAAAATATGTAGTATTGTTTATTTTATTGAGTAAAATTGTAGCCTTAATCTACAACAAATTTTATAGCTAAACTTTGTCCTATATAAGAGTTAATTAAGTGGAATTTAGGTTTAGATTTTGATGGTGTACTAGAAAATTAACCAACTCCAAGTTTGTCCATAATAGTCTTCCAGGGCAAGAATGGAAAAAGTTGGCCTATATGGAATACTCGTCCATGACAAGGTCGTCCGTCCATAAAATGTGCGGAAGAACTCTATACATCCCGACTCTGCACAAGTCTTGGGCGACCCCCGCATTCCTACCGAGCACAAGAACCAAGGTTCATTACTACAAACCATTCCCAATATCGGTTATGGAAAACAAGACCGAGCGATGTAACTTCCATAGTGGTTATGGAAGTTACCATCGAGTTTTCTGAGCTCCTTAATTTTAGGGGAAGTTATCAGATAAATAACCGTTTCCCTAAACCTATATAAACACTTATCTCCGACAATTAAAGGTATATTCTGACTTCCTAAAAAGACAACCTCCAAAAGTTTGGAATTCTATATTTTCGGAAGAGAGGAACTAACTTCATCATTGGAGGATTTGTGGCTAGTCAAACTTGGTCTCCTTTGATCTTTGTTTTCTTCTTTTTCAAGCCCTCCAAATCATCAAAGTCCGCACCATCCAACTTACTGATTTTCTGAGAAATATCAGATTTATATATATATATATATATTTTTTTTTTGGTGTAAGTATAGACATGAAGTATAAATTTTGCCACTTCTCTTTAATTGTAGCCCCCAACAAATTTTCAAACACTAATTAATGCAATTAATAGAAGAGACTATTTAAGACGAGAATAATGATTTTTTTTAAGAGGAGAAGGGTGGCAGATTGAACCGCAACACAAAGTCTGAAGGATGGGTAGTTAGAGCTTAGTCCATTGGTAATAATAAGATGTGACTAGTTAGGCCATACTTACACTTAGCCCATAGCCTACGAAATCTAAAGTTTAAGCCCAAACCTGGCAAAACTAAAACTTGTGCTTTACGTTGTTAAGCTCAAAGGTAAGCCCAACATTATATTTGCTGAAAGTAGAATTCTGTATTCACTAACTAAAACATGTTACAAAACCTAAAAAAAAAAGTTACAAAATAGATGAGGAGGGGGAGGGGATATGTCATATGTATCAGTCTACCAAGGGTTATACCCCTAAAGTCTTATACAAAATTCTGCAAATCAAAATTTGAACTGTAATTGAATTTTACTAGTTTTTCTGGTTGTAAACTTACCCTCTTGGCCAAAAGTTTGGCACATTGGTTAGCCTTACGTAACACGTGTCAAGATACCGTATCACCCTCCGCCATGGTCAGCTTAGCAGTTCCCTACTATGCAAAACCAAAGGAGCCAACACAGGAGGAAAACAAATGTGAGACTTAGAAGTTATAAAATTTAGTATTGTTATAGAATCAATATCAAATATTACATCACTGTAACCCATCTGCCAAGTCATGTATAATCTTTGTCTTACTGCCTATAACTCTAATTGCTTGCTTATGGATGTTCCAATGTTTAAGGAAAACCCCTTGGTCCAATAGCTATTAGTGTCACGAAGAATTCCAATTGCACCTACTTCCCAGAGGTCTAGAGAGCTCCATCAAATCCAAATGACTTTGGTTACTAGGAACTGGTTAAGTAGAAGAATTTATTGGCTAATAGACATTTTGAAAAGTGGTTTGGTGTATGTATTGGTTGATTATTTCAAAAAAAAAAAAAATAAATAAATAAAATCACTTTGAGCTACTGATTTGATATAAGAATTCAACGGAGGGTCCGAATTAGGTCTAGTGTCCACTGTCCAGTGACACTAGACTTGTTTGGATTGTAATACATGTCTATTTTTGGACACGTGTTATCATCCGACTGGGTCTAGTGCACTGGAAGCACTGAACCCAAACCTACCCCTTCAACGGAAGGGAAGGGTATATCGATCATTGATGATTTCAATGTTTTGATTCGCCCACAGGCCCCACACTTGTTGACCCAATAACACTCTCTAAGAACCTAGGATATGGTTTTTTTTTTTTTTTTTTTTTTGAGAGAGAGTTTCAACTTATGGCGTCCGCTCCTGATGATAGCTCTTTATCATCAGACCAAGACACCAATTAATTTTTGATGTAGGCAGGGATTGAATCCTAAATCTTTTATTCAACCATCAGAGACTTTACCGGTTGAGCTAACTGGAACCCACACTAGGATATGGTTTCTATGTGATCGTAACGGGGGCATTTATGAGTTATTTTAATTTTATTTAGGGCTCATGACTTTCATATTCAATCCCACTTTTTCAACGGGAGATTAGGGAAAGAATTAAGATGATGGTACCCTGAAGATTGGGCCACAAATAAGAGAGACCTGAGTTTGATGGAATACTGGTAGAGTGGTGGTTTAATAATAAGCTCATTCTTAAGGTCCGTTTGAATACAACTTATTTTGCTGAAAATTGAAAATACTGTAATAAAATAAATTTTAAATGTGTGAATAGTACCGTGGGCCATTTTTAATATTTTTCTAAATAAAGTAGTTATGAGTCCCGTAAACAATGCATGAGTAGTGTGTGAACAGTGTATGAACAGTGTACTTTGTTTCCTAAAAACTGAAAAACGTGCATAAAAAATAAAAATAAAAGAGGAAAACACAAAACGCCATACGCTAGACACAGGAAAATAATTCCTATCCAAACGTATACTTAATTGGTAATTAGATGGTTAAAGATTGAGATGACAATTATTTTGCTTTCAAAAAAAAAAAAGAGATGACAATTATTTTATATCTAAAAAATATTGGCTTCCTCCAATTGAATTTCCTCTCTAAAAAGCGGTCCTAGACTCCTAGGACTGCTTGTCTAAGAGGAGAGGACCACAAGAAAGCCAATTGTTAATCCAAACGTTTATATGGTCAAAGCCTCCCATAAATTTTTTGGGTTGGTCCAGAGTCTCCATGCTAGGTTGGTAAGTAGAGCCAAATTATTTTGTTTGGATTTATGAATGAAAAGGCCCCCATAAATTTTTAGCATGGTGACTACGTCTCGAGGACTGTCCACAAGAATGCTCAATTAAGTTTATCAAGGGTTTGGCAGATTTTTGTTTGTTTGTATCTTTAGTATGCCTATTGTTGTTTTGGTGAGGAGAGTTTTGGATTTATTTGGGCTAACAACTTTTTTTGAGGGTGAATTTGGGCTAACACTTGGCCTAAGTATTTACAAAAATACTGAATTAGGTATGAGATTTTGACAATCTCTGTTTTGGCCTTACAAAAGAGGGTGATATTATCGACAAATAAGAGGTTTAACATGAGCAAGGCAGTGCAATGTTCTTTAGTGGCTTGATCAAGTACCATAGATAATTTAATCAAGCATGATAAACCAAGTATGGTGAGAGTGGATCTCCTTATCTTATGCCTTATAAAAAGGAAAATTATGGAAGAAAAGTACCAATCCACATCATGGAAAAAGTCACACTAGATAGCATATCCATGATAAAATTGACAATGTCCTTTGGAAAATGGTATTTCTCTCAAGTGTTTCAAATAAATCTCCATTCAAGCCTATCATATACCTTATTTAAATCTAACTTCCCACTACAAATTGAATACAACTTTTTTTCCGAAGCATAGTTTCAATTAGATCTTGAACACATTAATGGAGTGGAACCAGTTATCACTAGCCACAAGTAGATGTGAAATATTTGTAGGGCTACATCCATTGACATATTTTTAGTCTTCAAATCTTCCTTACTCTAAAATTTAGGGAGTGAAAATGTAATAATTGAAAAGTATGTATGACAAAAATTTTGTATGGCCAAACCCCAACAGGTAAATAATCTATCCATAAATGACAAGATTTTTTAATTTGAACGGAACTCTAGCGATTTCATTTTACTTTAAATCTTAAGGGGTCAAAGGTAAAAATTGAAAGTTTATACTAAATTGTGATAGGTCAAACCACATAGGGTGAATTTTAGTTTTCCCTAAAAGCTAGGTTCTACAAACTATAATTTCATCAGTAAGTCAAAAAAAATAAAAATAAAATAAAAGTGTGATACATTATATGATGTGCTTTACCAACATAGTTTACAAAGTATTTATTTATAATATTCTAAATGAAGCTCTATTGCTCAAGTTTCAAAAAATTTAAAATACTACTTCAATTTAATTTCAATGACCTTAAGCTTCAATAAAAAAATTAAAAATTAAAAATTGATCTAATTTTGTTTTTTAATTTCCCAAATACAAGTTAGGAGATGAATCAAATGATATATCTTGAACCTGTTGTATACAGCGAGTCTTTCAAAGATGTGAGTCGCACTATTGTGTGGGCCCACATGTTATGAGAGTACCTGTTGTATACAACGGTTACTAAATATCCTTTCACATATGTAAGAGAATTCGATCATTGGATCTTTAACCTACAAAGGAGAGAGAATATCTCCTCATGAAAGTGTTTTTTTTTTTTTTTTTTTTCTCCAACCTTTTTATTTTGAAGAGGCAAAATTCTAAGGAAAAAAATCCACACAAATAGAGGGGTCCCGACTCCCCTATATTCAACAAAACAGTGTTATGAAAACTTTGGAATTGACGGATTAAAAAGGCTAGTAATTGGTAGGTCATAGTTGGGGTGCTCATCTTTGAAGGACCGACATTCGTCTAATGCACGCAGGGCAGAAAATTTTCCCATTGATGATTGAACCACCACTTTGTCCAACCTGCCGTGGTGATAAATCCGTCTAGAACTACAATAATTATTGTGAAACGAATCTTTGGCAGAGGTTTTTTTTTTTTTTTTTTTTTTTTTTTTTTTTTTTTAATTATTTAACTCTTTAATTTATATATTTATGTACAAAATTTTAAAATCTCATACTCTTTTGTTTAAAGTTTTCAGGTTTTCTTCTCCAAAAAAAAAAAAAAAAAAGCATTGGTCTTGATAGAAATTTGATCATGCACTTGGGGCTAATACTTGAATCTTATAACTAGCACTGTCCTCGTATAGAATTTATTTTGTATAAAAAAGATCATCATATTTCATGAAGAGATTATTTTTGTATAAACACCAAACTTATGAAGTTGATTGTCTTCTTGAAGCTAGACTCTCTCTCTCTCTCTCTCTCTCTCTGAGTGTTTTTATTTTATTTTGACAAAACTTAAAACACCATTCTTTAGAATATGTATTTTAAGTTCTCCAATTAGATTTAATTATGTAATTTATTGACCAATGCAACACATTCATGTGGCTTGTTGGCTATTGCATGTACAGTTACAGCTCCCAATGCCATGTGATTGAATTTACCCTTTAATTTTTACATAACTAATTGAAGCAATAGTAGTTAGACAAATACATCAGAGCAGTATTAGCATGGCAAAATTTTCCAAAATTTTCACTAGGGATCTATTATATGTACATATACACTGACAAAGCTAATACGATCAACATGGAAAAAGCAAGAATGAAGGTTCTACATGCATCTTTCGGTTGACAAAGCTAACCTGACTTAATTTACTGTGACACCAAACTAGTTGGTCCGTTGCTATCCTAGACATGTTTAAGACCCTTGACACTAATTTCATATCTACTTGAGAGAAGAAGTAATGATGATCTATGCCATCTTCTTGATGCTTTTGCAACCTCTTTAATATGCAGTTTCCACTCCTGAAAATGTCTTTAAGCTTCTTCTCTTTCTGAAATACCAAAATAATGAGCATTAGAAAAGACAATGAGCATATATGGTTAAGCTAAAAGAACAAGAAATTAGGAGTTTATATATGAAATGTAGAGAAGCTAACCTTTTGAACATCAGTTCTAAGCTCCATCAAAAGCACAGAATCTGAAGGGTTTTGGAGTTCTACATGTGCCTCCTTTCGACATGTTAGAATCGTGGTACATGCATCTTTATCAGCATGAATGAATTTCCAAATGGTTCTCATTGATCCTTCCAAGTTCTCTATCAACTTGTCAATCGTAATTGCACCATCATCTCTCCCTTTTTTTTCTTTCCCTTTGTCCGCTGCAAGTTTGTACTGATTTAATTTTGCTACCAAATCAAGAATTAACTTAAAAGTGCCTATCAAATGGGACTATCTAAGATGAGGAACATGCAAAAAGTTACTAAATCATGTATTAGTCAGTCATAATAAACACAACTTATAAAACTTAAAGGAGTCTCAAGAATTCTCACCTCTTATTACTGGTACTTGAAGAAAGTTACGATTAACACATCGATTCTTGACATAATTTTCAACCCTTGGCCCTTGAAAAGGTTCATTTTCAATAAATCTTTGCAAGAGCACTTGAAACTGTTGAAATTCACCTGCAACTTCATTATAAGGAAGTAGTCCATAGGGGTCAGATTCCCATAACTCCAAGGCCTTCTCATATTGCCAGTGAAGGATTTCCCAGGAAAGGCATAACTGACCAACATAAACCACTTCCAAATCACTATGCAATTCTGTAATGAACTTCGTCATTGGGTCAAGTTCAGACTTTTTGCGTTTGCTTAGCCAGAAGCTCTGTGAAAGAATGGATTTGATTGCTGGAGCCGAGGATTTGTGGCTTGAAAACGATTGAAGTGGGTCCTTCGACTCCAAAAAACCTGTAAAATCATCGTGAGACACATGAGATGTTGTGCATCCTCCACATTAGACTTTTTTTTTTATAGTCTAATCCACATTAGACTTAAAATAATAGTCTTGATAATAGGACAACTATGCATTAGCATATCCCAAAATTCACTTTACCTAAATAGCTATAATTTATGCAGCACACATTTTAGCTTTACCAAACTCCTCTTGTCTTTTAGTACTAGTTTATTCACAAAAAGAAATCAGCTATAAGAAATTTTGGTGGAGCATTACCATCAGTGATAGACTTACAGGACAAGAAGAAATTCAAATTTCAGCAGAAGTCATTCCAGAATAAGATAAGTATTTCAAATGAAATGGTGGTGCTAATTGAAATTTCTGGCCCGCCAAATAACACTTAAGGACCATGAATGTGAAACTTTAACTAACCATTATTTTTGGACTCAAGCATAAAAGGCACGTGGGGTAGCTTAGTATGCATACCCAGGTAGAATGTTTTGGCACATAGACAATAACTAAACAACTTAACAAGAAAGAGATTACACATCATATGACACTCATTTCAAAGTAGACAATTTCAAGTTTTGCAACTTCTGGAAGGATTCTTGAAGTAGTTCCTTTACACGGTTGTACAAGTACGTAAGAAAAAAAAAATTCTTACTTGAAAAAAGGAAAAGAAAAAAATGTCCAAGAAAATAAGAGAAATATAGTTGACAACATAAATCTCTCCCAACTTTCTACTTTTATGTAATCGTAATTACTCTAAGGCTTGGTTGGGATCTAATTAGGTTCACGCTTCTTCCATGCCCAACTAACCAGATTTAGTGGGTCCTTGTCTCTTACTCCTCTTTTTTTTTTTTTTTTTAGAGAATTGTCTCTAACTTAATAATCTAATAGAGTTAGGTTGAATTAATGATATCATTTACTTGAATGTTATTAATTGTACATAATTATAGATGGGCTCATCAACAAACATGATATGAAAATTTTTGCTTAAAAAAAAAAAAACACAAAAAGAAATTTAAAAATTAAATAGCAAGAACTGGTAACAAGTAACTGACCTATTGCATACATCTTCTGGTAATTCAAGATATCGAATTTCCGCATACGTTCTCTGTAACTTTTGTAGAACTTGTGAAGCTCACTCATTCGATCACCATATTGGAACTTCTCATCAATCTTCCAAGGCTTCAAATCTTCAATTATTTTTGGACACTCAGATTCCTCAAGAATGGTGGGTAGGCCTGTGGCTTTGACCTTTTTCAGCTCCATCTTCAGCTGCTCTATCAAATCTTGATGTTCCCACAATGTTTCCAATCCATTTGAATCCTCAGCATCCCACTCCGATGAATTCTTTGAATTGGGTTTTCCATCCACTGATTTTTCATCTTTGCCAACAAGTTCTTCATCTTTGGAATTGCCGGTATCATGGGAAACATCCTCACCACGCTTTTCTGAGTTTAGAGTATCTGAATTCTTCATATCAGACTCTTCTAGTTTTCGAAGCTCTTCCAGAATATCACTATCTTCTCCATCAAAATCTTCTGGCTCGTACCCGGAATTCAAGTCCAAGTCTTCCACATTGCCTCCATCACTTGTACCCTCAAAATCTTTTTCTGACAAAAATCCATCACTGCTCAAATCAACTAATTGATCCATAACTGAGCTTGAAACAATAGAATCCAAATCAAAATCTGAAGCCATGAAGTCCTTCTCTGAAAGAAAATCATGTTCACCAGAAACATTTTCTTCACCTGAGGAATTATTCTGAGACTCCCCCAATTGTTCTTTCTCATAGTGAGCATCCTTAGAAGAAGTCGTAGCCTCTAGCCACTCTGACTCCTCAGAATTCTCAGAAATTTCATCATGAACAGCTTCTTCTACTGAATTTTGTTGAATAGAAAGAGAATCTCCTTCTGACAAAAACGAACGACCGTGATTCGCGTTATTTCCAATCAAAGTATCATCCGAAATAGCATAAAATTCTTTGACTGTAAAGCTTGAAGCTTCTGTTTCCTCCAAGAAGTGGCTAAAACTCTTGCCAGACAAAAACTCGTACTTATTGGTGCTTGTGGAGGGACTGGTGTTATCTAAGCTGAAAGAGTCGCCACCATTCCCTTTATTGCTTCTGCTGATTTCTTCATAAGTAGGAAACCTAAATTTGAACTCAAACTTAGGCGTTTCTGACTCTATTTCATCGAATTCATCGTGCCGTCCTTCCATTCTTCCAAAATTTTCAGAATATTCTACCTTAAACTCTGCCTCTGGTTCAGTATGATTTGAATCAGTTTCATTGTTTTCTTGGGAACCAATGCTAGAACAATCGGATTTTCCCCTTCCGAAACCAGCATACTCTGTATCCCCTCGTTTAAAATTTTCAGAATATGCTACTTCAATAGGATTGAAACAAATTTGATTCTTTTCTTGGAAAATATTTTCATTTTTGTTGTATCTGAAAAGAAAATAGAAATCTGAATTAGTCAATTAAAAAATATGAAGAAAAAAAAATTAATTGCAGTCAAAAATGGTAGTTGAATACCTGAGGAACACTCTGTTTACGAAACCGAACAGAGTAAGCCAGAGTCTTGAAACAGAGGCCAAGAAAAACCCCGCAAAGAGAACCATCTTTAGGTAGAAAACCCCTTTGGTGGAACCCATATTCAATAAATTGAAGTGGGTTTTGGGCAAAAATTTGTTAAGGATCGCCATAAAATAAATCCATCATAGTCTTTATTGAGTTTGAAGCAAATAGAGAGCAGAAAACAGAGTAAGTCATGGAAACTCTGATTTCTACTTTGAAATTTTCAAGTTAAAAAGGGACCTTTTACCTGTTAAAACTTAAAACCACAAATTGAGCACAAAAACATCAGTTTTGCATGGATATCCGACTTAAAAGGAGGTTGAAATCTGACCTAATTAGAGAGATTTAAAAGGGATTTGAAAGCAAAAACTGAGGACAGAAAAGAACCTGTCAGCAACTGCTAGGGTTGAACTAATCTTTTGGGTTGCTTAGAGCCTTGGTTTTCTGAGGACCGTTATGTGATACTCTTAGACCTACAGAAAACTTCATCAAGTTGGAGAGAGAGAGAGAGAGAGAGAGAGAAGAGGGTACAATTGAAAGTTTACGTCTTTATTTTCTAGGGGAGTTTGAAAATTTTGAAGTCTAGGAAAGTTTTATATTAATAAGCCGATTACTTAAAAGTATTTATTAGTTGAGAGAAGAAAAGTGTTTGGGGGGAATGTGGAAAGGAGGCCGAACTTACACGAGCCAGTTGTAATATCGGCAGGTCGGTGGGGAAATATCCATGGCCATGAATCTTGTATTGAAATAGTAATAAAATTAGATAATAAGAAAAATAAAAATAGTTTTTTGAGCAGAAAAAATAAAAATAGTTGGTACAACAAAAAGGGAAAAAAAGGAAAAATAGAATAATAAGTAATAACCTTCCAAAATTTTGCTATTTACCAAAAAGAGAAAAAGAACTTTAATTTCCTTAAGGTATAAGGAAATTAACGATAAAGATCTCCTAAAATGGTACCTAATTACAAATTTATAATTTTTTTGGTATAAAATCGAGTAAATTGGGCAACGGCTTGAGATTTCATCAGGCAAAGTAAATTGCAAATTTTAGTGCTTGACCAAGACTTAAGTTAGCCCACAAAAAGATAGTAACTTATTAAGGATAAAAGAAATATTTCTTTATACCTCTAATGTTTAATTAACATAAAGCTCATGGAAGGAATATTATTTATTTTATTTCTAATAAAACTTTCAATTCCTATTTAGTATCCTTATACCTTGAAGGAGTTAAATGTATTTTTCTTTAAAAAAAATGCTATGATGACAATATTTAATATTTTTACAATAAATTTTAAATAGTATGTTGTTACTCACTATTGCGTAGATAAAAAAGTAATTTTAGTAGTAAATTCAAATTAGAACCGATAACAATTTAGTACTTAAGATTTATTAAAAAAGTTTTGTGAAAATGAGATAAAAAAAAGCAAAAGAAAGATATTTAAGAATTCTGCGCCCCTAAATTCTCATCGTAATTGAATTTTCTAGCATGGAAAGGAAAACCTGCTGGACCACTCCCGACCCAAGTACAACTTCACTCGTTTTAGACCAACCCATTATCCAAGCAAGATGAGAAAGGGCTATGAAGTTTCCAATCAACGCGGAGACTAGTGAAAGTGGTTTTTCCTTTTCTCTCTCCTCAATTTCTATTTTGCTTTCAAAAAGTGAAAAAATATATATAATAATATTCTTTTTAGTTAAAAAACTGATATTTGGTAATTGATTTTTCTCTTATTTTTTGTTTTCAATTTTTTTTTTGAGATTAAAAATCTTGTTTGGCAATCTAAAATAGACAAAAAATAAAAACTGTTCTTAAAACTCAAATTATAAAGGAAATTGAAAATATATAAAATGTTATTTTCAGTTTCTAATTTTCAAAAGTCAATGAAAACATGCATTTAATCTAATGAATCCATCTCATTTAATGAGTTAGTATTAGAGTTCAAATTCTAGTTATATGGGTAAGGACCCAAGATCGTATATTGGGCTTTGGGCTTTGGGCTTTATTCGAGGATATAGATAGGTCCAAGGAGGAGCAAATAATTATTAGATGTTCTTAGTTCAGGTCCCATAAGTAGGGAGCAAATGAAAGGTTGACCGAGGAGTAGCTCCTCCTCTGATTTGATGAATATAGTTCAAAATATGTAATCCAGCAATTAGAGTGATCTTCCAAGAAGCTCCAATAATAGGGACATGCCTCATGAATATACGAGAAGGAAGAAGACCTAGAAATATCTAAGGGAAAGCTGCTACCATTGCATTAAATACACTGCAGCTACTTTTCTGGCCATATTTATGTTGAAAAGACCTCTGAAAAGTGCTACCTTAGCTATCACAACTCACAAAGAACTAGAGAGGGTGTCTGATGGGACAGATACTCAAGTAAAAGCTCGGATGATCAACATGCGTAGGATGAGGATGGTCCGGAGGAGGATATATAATGTGAATGACTCTTTGTGAATTGGGGGATGGGAAAAAGAGATTGAGAATACTGTAGCAATCTAAATTGTCTCTGTATCCAACTGCAATCAATATATATAATTGTGACATCCTCGGACTAAAAGTCCATTGATATCAATACCTCTTATCTGTGCTTGATTGTCATTTAATTCAATACTAGTCGTTGTTCAAATCATTAGGGCATAGTTCTTTGACCCATTTTCTACAAATTTATTGTATTGGGCTCATTGGACCGATATCCCATATACTTTGGGCTTGGACCACAAGTCGGGACTCTACACTAGTAATAACATATTTTAATATTTTCTATTTTTTTCTTAAAAAATTTAATTTAATTTTTAAAATTTCAACTAATCAAACATGTTTTTTTATTTATTTCAGAAGTACAAAAAAATTGTTTTTTCTTTATATTTTCAAAAACAAGTTTTTGAAAATAGAAAATAATAAGTATTACCAAACATAACCTAATTATCTCCAAGTAAAAATTTTCAATTTTATGAAATACTTTCTTTTCCTCATATTTGTGGAGCTTAAAATTAAAAGTGATAGTTTTCTTTTTTGTGCGCCACATACATTGGATAGGAGTTGAGATGAAGCACATAATTAAATTGACCTCTCAACTAATATACATACATATATATATATATATATATATATATATTTGGCACAATATTAAGTCAAATGAGAGTTAAAATTTGCAAAATGAGTTTGGCACCAGTTTTTGTGATTTTGAGTTGCCTAATTCTATACTTTTTTTTACACCAAATTTATGTTTATGAAAGTTTGAAAAAAAAAAATACAAGAAAATTTCTTATTTCAAAGAATAAAAAATAAGGTAAAAAAAGAGAGTTAAATACTTTTTTTTTTTTTTTTCTCTCTAAAGAAAAATTTATGATTTTTTTTTTAATTTTTTTTATATAAAATAGAAATTCTACTCTAGTATAATCTAAGTGTATAGTGTGAGGCTCCTTCCTGGAAACTTGAATCTCAACTCTTATCTCCACACATTCCACAAGCACTTATACTTGTGCAATGACCATCTCACCAAGGGTGTGCAATGATAAAAAAATTTATGCACTACTTTCTAATATTCGAATCAAAATAATAAATTATTTGATTTCACTTGCTCAAACCAGATTTTTAAATGTCTACCTTTACTTAATTGATTTATTAGATTAATTAATTTTATTCTATAAGTAATCTCATCAACATATGTAAACACTAACAAGATACTATCAACGTTGATGAGGGGGCATGTTCTCATTATAATTTATCCAAAACTATTTAAAAGTGAAATATTTCAGGACTTATAGTAGATGTGATTAGAGTTGAGAATAGCAACGTGTAAAATGCTAGTGTAGGGTTCAAAACTCCACGAATTATGTCCTTCCAAGATATAAAAAAGACATTATTATATATGTATAATTTTTTTCTGAATATTATATGTATAAATTGAGAGCATTATTATTATACTTCTAAATGAAGTAAATAATATATATATATATATATATATATATATATATATATGAATATGATGGTTGGTAGGTCTTGTAAAATCAATACATGTCCATTTTATGTAATACAAAACACCCAAAGAAAAAGAAAGATAGGTTCATCCGAAATTACAACTCACATAAATGATAAAGCTAAAGAGTCAGCTGATGTGGATGTTTACATTAATCTTATTGCTATACGACTAAGTTCAGGAAAGGGTCTTCTTCCCTATTTCTTTCTTATATTTTCTCCCTTCTTAAAATATTTTTTTATTGATAGGTTATATTTGTATTGTTGTTGAAAACATCAATACATAAATACAGTAATTTATTTTTTTAGCCAAAATATTGGGCTTGAATTGTCATCCAATTCAGACATCATAAAATAAAAGTTAGGATTGTCACACACATCCCATGCGAGCTAGTCTCACCTTCTGTAGAGCACAAAACTAGTGAAATTCATGGACTTATAACATGTTGAAGGCTATCATGTTCCGAATTACAATAAGATGAAAGCAACGCTCAAAGAGTGAAATCAAAGTGTTTGTTATTAGCTACCTTAAAATTCCAGTGGCCACACCGTGTGCAAAATTGAGAAAGCCTTTGGCCTTTTTCTCCTCGTGCTTAATTGAAAAATACTTGAACTCTGTTTAATCATCTCGTGATCTAAAAGAGATAGTTTGATCAGGACAATGTATCTTGTGTATCAAGTTTATGCAATCACAATATACCTTTTTTTTTGGTTAGAGAGGTTCTTTGAAACTACATAAAATGCTTTCTAATAAGGTTCAATGCATCAAAACCTCAATAAGGTTCCTCCTTTGAGTGCCAGATGTTCTGGTTTGTGTGGACGAGGAGTATGTGGAGTAAATTCGTTTAGGAAGATTTCAGAGATTCTGGTGCTTTGCCATAAGAAGGCAAGCATGTGTTTGTAGAGGTTACAATAAGGAGTCTAGTTTTACAAGGGTTTTGAAAGTAGACAATTAGAACTACTTTTTCTATTGGATTGGGTTCTCAGAGTGGATTTTCATTGAAAAAGTTCTTCTTTTCCACTTCGTTATTAAATTTTGTTTACTACTTTTTTTATATTGCTTCTAGATTTGATATTTCATAATTATGGTTGAATTGTTTATCTGTGTGGATTAATTCATCATTTGTGTGTAATTGATCAATAAATTGTATGACCCTATTGTGTAAACCACGTAGAGGTTTAAACTAAAATTTCAACATTTCATGCTCTAATTTATAATTGTTTTTTAAAAAAGGCTCTCTATATATAGTCTTAAAAGTTTTTTTTTTAATGGTCATAATCAATGCATAAGACTCCATAGATTTCACTGATTATGCGTTTAAAATTTTATGATTGGGTACTTTGTGTTTGTTTTATCTTTTGCATGCATCATTTTCATAAAGTTATCTCTTTTTGTGTAATAACTTGATAATTGGAAGAAGGAGAATTTGAACCAATGGCAGAGCCACTTGATGACCAAGGGGGGCCTGGCCCCCCCAAAATTTTTGAAAAAAATAATTTTTTTTTTTGAAAATATCTTAAATAATTTGATAGTTTTCAAATAGCCTTATCATTTTGGCCATCTATACCTAATAATATATATACATATTTAAGAAAGTCTAAAAATAAATATAATTTTCATTTAAATAAAAATACAATCTATAAATATGTGTCAACAAATTACAATAATTAAATATTCATTATCTTTAAAATGAACATATAGGTATTTTAACAATTATTTTAAAAAATAAAAGGGAAAAAATTGAGTTATGAAGTATTGTATATTACTATTTTATATTTCATACACAATATATATATATATATATATATAGCCCCTCCAAAAATAAATTCCTGACTCTGCCACTGATTTGAACTCTAGAAGTCTCTGTTAGAAACATCAAGAAGTGTCAATTGAAAGTCTCTCTTGGCCTCATAAAGTTATTTTTATTGAAACCTTTAATTGATTAGTTGTATTTTATTCTCCTACCAAAACATGTTAATAAAATCCTCGTATAAAAAAAACGAATATGTATAAATGCATTACATGGACAACCATAATTTTTTAAGCCGTAAATATGAAACAAAAAAATAGTCAGAAATCTCAACCTAATATTAATGGAAGGAGGAAAAAATGGGTGACAATAAAGCACACACTAGAAGGTTTATAGTTTATAACTTTGACCTAATAAGATCATTCCATGCCGGCCTTTTTTGGCTGAATTGAATGGTTGTGGCCAACATATATAGCCAGTCATTTTCAGGCCAGATTGACTTCCGAAAAAGCATGGCTTATGATGTTCAAGTAAACCCTTTTCTTGTTCAAGCATTCACATGAAGGAAAAAACTTTTATCATTAAAATATGCATTATTAGAATAATTTTCATTGATGAAAACTCGTGCGTGCATGCGTGAACTATGACTTTTCTCATATTGAAATCTGTTGAATGTGACAGAATCCCTTTTTTTTATCCAGCTTCTTATTAGCATTAAAACATAAATTATGTTTGAATTGGTTGAGCACAAAATTTTTTGAGTGCTTATGTTAATTAAGAAATTGGAATTTTTAATACTTTTTTATGCTAAAAATTGGAATTCTTAAATTTGAACTGAAAAAGTGAATGAACCTTTACGATGCTTAGATTTATATATCAATGGTCCCTTTTCGGGGACATCTGTCTTCAAGAATCACGAGTATGTATGAAAGCTAACAATACAAAGACGTGCCCAAATTGTGCAAGTGTTCCTGAATTCATATTGCATATTTTACGAGTAATAAAATAAAATATTCCTGAATTCATATTGCATATTTTACGAGTAATAAAATAAAATCTTATATAAGCACCTAAAATAATTATTTTCCTTAGTAATGATAGGAATGCAAAACTTTTCACAATTTTTGACAACTTTTTAAATATGAATTCTAATATATCATTTAAACCGTTCTGAAAAAGATGGTATTCTTAGACTTTTTTTTTTTTTTTTTTTTTTTAAGTAGTACAAGAAATGCAAATGTGAAACTACATGTTGCTCGTAGGCCCACAAAATCAAATCACCCTGCCGTCAAGCTCTATGTTTTGATTTCAGCGAGATGATTTGATTTTGTGACTTGGTGGGTTTGTGGGTTTCTGACCAGTGTGGGCATTGATGTTGAGGGGAGATCGGCGTGGGTCATTGGCTAAAAGTTCTGTGTGGGTCATCAAGTTGATCGGTGTGGGTCTATAATCGGTGTGGTGGTTGTTGGAATTGTGGTAGCTGGTGGCTGGCGGTGGGTAGGATTGTTGGGTTGAGAAAGAGAGAGAGACAGAGAGGGAGAGAGAGACAGTGAGACCAAGAGGGAGAAAGGATGAAAAAGAAAATAAAAAAAAAGAATAAAAATAATAAAGAAATAATATTTAAATGAAATGTAAAAAAAATAAATAAATAAAAGTTTTGATATAAGGTATGTTGTAAAGTGATGTGCTAAATGTTATAAAGTTGGTTTTTTAGATACTAAATGCTAAAATTTTTACAATCTTTAATAAGAATGCTCTAACATGGACAAGGAAAACGAAAAATACGTATAGAAAAAAAGCAAAAAAGAAAGAAAAGAAAGATAAACATTTTAATTTTTTATGATGCACTTGGTTACCGAAAATTACTATTCATCCTAATATTTTGTCCAATTAAAAAAGTAAGCCATGCCGTAGGACCAATAATGTTCTTTTCCAAATTCCTTTTTATTTTTTATGAACCCTTTTCCAAATTCCAATTGCAATAGGAAAGCAGGACAAACGCATATATCCTTTAAACATTTTTTGGAATCTATTTGTTTGTGCACCTAAACAAAGATGTGAAGAACTATTACTAGAATCATTATAAAGTAGCTCTGTTTGTTTTAGCAATAATATTTTCTAGAAAATGAGTCATCTTTTAAAAAACATGTTCTAAAAAACTGTCTTATTTTTCAATGTTTATGGCAATAACTTTAAATGAGTTGAAAAATAACTTCCTAACTTCCCTTATTTAGCTTGCTATGAGATAGAATTGTTTTTTTTTTTTTTTAAATTTAATAGAAAACAATCTTTAAAAATAGGTCATACTTTTTATATTAACCAAAAATAGTTTTCCTTTGACACTAGAAAACATAAAAAATTATTTTTACATAAAGTTTTCCATCGAAACAAACGGAACGTTCTATCATAGTCTCAATTGTTTAGACATTTAATCTCATTTCAAAAAGGGTTATTTTTTAATCATTACATTAACCTTTCGTCTTAATATAAATGATAAACTTGACTTCAACACAGCTTTAAGAGGCCTCAAACTCAATAACACAGAATTTATTTTTAACAAGTAATGTCTGTTTTCTTTTTTGGTAGAATATCTTACAAAGTTAATAACACTTGACCTTTTAGTTTTTGTTTCTTTTTCTTTTTTAATCTTAATGCTGAGTTACACAATAACAGTCATATACCTCTCAATTGGGATCAACTAGACAATGCCAATTCTTTAATACATACCTATTTTTGACTCAAGGCCTAGTACACACTTTACCACACCTCAAAACCATTCAAAAGTGGCCACCAGCTCAATTCCCAGTGTAAAATCCAATACACAACATTCCAGTTTTAAACTTCTAAAAATTTTCCTATTAAATTTCTATGTTATTATTATTATTTTTTTTAAACATGGATTTTATATACTTTTAGATCATCTAACTAACCTCTCGAGTGTAGTAATCTCCCTGTCTAATATGAATATGATTTCTCCTTATTTCAAAAAGTGTCTATTTAATCTATTTCATGGTCTAGATATTATTATATAAATCATTAAATCTAACAATATACAGCATAAAAGACTATATACCTTTAGATTTATAAAATCTTATACGGACCCGTAAAATGAACGAAATAGTCAAGGATTGAAATGAAGAGATCCTTTGTCCATCCTACCCATCAAATAGTTATATGAAGGAATTCTTCATAAAAAATTTAAAATTTAAAATTTAAAAAAGAAGAAGAAGTTATATGAAGGAATTCTTTGACATTGACCCGAGGTCTTGCCTAGGAAAGTTAAAAACCCAAAATCTAATAAACCGCTAAACCAATTTCTGAGGTAGAAGTTTTACGTTATCTAGATTTATTAAAGAATCATGCTAATGAGTGCCCTTAAAATATTTGTTAACAATCCAATTAAAGAAATTTTTTATGAGAAAAGAAAAGAAAAAGTGATTAATATTTTGACAATTTTTTTTCATTTTCCATAAAAGTGATGTCAAAACTTTCCTAAAATAGATTATTAACCAATACTCTAAGGGCACTCATTAGCATTTCCCTTTATTAAAACCCAAAAACTTGTATATTTCATCTCCAACTCAGCTCCAATTTCAGTCTTCAAGTCTTAAGTTTAATTATGTTGCAACAATTTAAAATTTCCTAAAATGAATCAACCAAAATTTTTTTCTCGCTTATTTTTGGTTCAGGTGACCCACCTTTAGACCTTTTTTTGAGAAGAACCCACCTTTAGACCTTGTATTTATTTATTTATTTATTTTTCAATTTCTAGACTCCAAACAAAACATAGAATAAGACATGAAACCGTGTCGGCTCCACAAGTATATATCTAGAAGAAAGTGTGACGTATAGAAGTCTATTATATTACAAATATAAAGAAGGTTTCTGAGGAAGAAAATCAAAGAAAATTAAATTGTAGGTTTCTTATAAATCTTACCTTCGGATTTCAAAAACTCTATATCATATATTCTTCTTTGCTATCAGCAGATGAAGACAGAAGACATTTCTTAGCCAATTTGTGTGAAAGTTTTAGTGCAAGAAGAAAAAAGACGACATATGACCCTCCATTTGATGACCTTCATGGCTAGAAAACAAGCCACCCCTAGTCAAGATCATCATCCTCTTAGATCTCAATTGAAAATGATAGTAGATTGGGATATGAAATGGTTCAATCTTGAAAGCCTTCTAGCTAGCAAAAAGTTAAGAACAGTTTATTTTGTGTTCATTATGTCATTGTGTTAATGAAAAAAAATTATGAAATAAAGATTTTGTGATCCCTCTTGTGAGTCTTAAAAATAAAGTGGGGTCAATAAATATTTGGCATTGAATGAGATAAAAAGTATCATAACCAAATATTATTACCTCATAATTATTTTGAGTAAGCTGCTTATGTTGGGGTTTACTATTAAGTGGTGTAATAGACAATCTAATTCAATCAATTACCCTCAATCTTTCACTGGTCTACCTTTAAAGTGAAGTAATGTACTGGGTGTGGAGGATTTTGCTCAAAATGGTATGTGGCCTAGATGATTATGGTGTTCTGCGTAGTTCGGTGTAATAACCCAAATCAAGGTTTGTTTGCTCTTCAGTCAATGTTCATGTTAGGAGAATCAATATTATTTAAAGTGAGTTGAAAATTTTGATGACTTTCCAACTTTTTTTTAATGAATGAAACACATACACACGTGGTGCAATATATATTTTAATTCTCTTGAAGTTTTACTCTTATTCATATATTTTGACATCCAAAAATAAAAATAAAACACCATTTTAAAAGGAATTGATAATCTAAGTAAATTATCACATTTTTTAAAATGAGAAATCATATATTTTTTTTGTTATATAATATGTATGGACAAAATTTAAGTACAGTATATTATGTGCTGTTCTTTAGGTTCTCTTATTAAAATTCAGTTATGTGGCTACTTAACTTTTTGTAGTGCCAAATACTAAAAAAATAGTTCCACTGCTGTGGATACTCTAATATTCTATCATATACATACATATTGAGTAAGATTTAGGTACAGTACTTAAGTGTTATTCCTTAAGTTCCCATTTTAAAATAAACATTACAATAAAATAATATATTTACTACAATAAAATAATATAAACATTACAATAAAATAATATATCTACTACAATAAAATAATACATCCCACTACAAAAAAAAAAAAAAAAAAAACCACAAACCGATCATCTGAAGATTCTGAAGAACAATAAGCAAACCCAAAACCCCAACCACCTCCACTGCCACCCATAACCCACAACCACCTCCACTGTCCACAGGCCACCATTAACACAACCCAAATCTATCAAATTTGCAACAAAATCATCTCAAAAACCAACCAAAATTACACAAAATAAAAAACAACCAAAATTCAACAAACCCACAAATCCAGCAACAAAAAAACCTAGTGACACCCACACCATCGCCACAACCAATAACAATTGCCCACAGTAATGGCTTGGGACAACCCACCACCACCACGAACATAGACCACAAACACAACCCATGAACACAACCCAATCAACAACCCACCACCACCACCATAAACCCACCTCAACAATCACTACCCACAACTCTGATTCAAAAAAAAAAAAAAAAAAAAAACCACCACCACCACCACCGGGCTTGGGTCACCAGTGGCTTGGGTCGCTGGTGGCTTGGGACTTGTGTCGGCAACGGCTTAGGACTTGGGTCGTTGGCGGCTTGGCAGGCAGGGGCTAAGGAGTGGTGAGGAGTTGGAGGAAGAAATAAATAAATAATGAAGGGGGAGAAGAGAAGGGTTGGGTTCATTGAAAAAGAAAGGTGAAGTAGAAAGAAAAAATAGAGAAAAAATGGCTGGAGGAAGGAACAAAAAAAAAAAAAAAATTGAAAGGGAGAAATGCTCGGTTGGGTTCAGCGAACAAGAAAGAATAAATGTGAAAAAAAAAAAAAAAAAGAGAGAAGAAAGAAAGAGAGAGAAAAGATTAATTTAATAAAAGAAGAGAAAGAAACCAATTAAAATATATATTTCTTTTTTTCCTTTGAGCTACAGTACATAGCCATTTTAAGCCGTGTACTGTAGCTGAGAAGGTAAAATTTTTGGATAGAACTCCACTATTGTAGCTCACTTTTTAAAATTAGTAGTGCTAAAAATAGCTATATAACTATTTAGCACCACTAATGCTAATGCTCTTATATGGGTATACTTGGATATTTTTCTCTTTATTTTTTGGGTGAAGTATATACTAAGTATTCATTTGAAGGTGCAGTGGAGGTTAAATTAAGCTATTTTTTCAGTTTATTTAACTTATGTATGATTTTTTATTCTTCTAAAAAAAAAAGTTTAATTTTTTAAAATTTACTTTTAATAAACCTAGACTTTTTTTTTTAATATTAATAAAAAAACCTCTCCCATTTATTATTTTATTTTATTTTATTTTTGAAAAGAATGTAAGTAAAACTCTCCCAAATAAATTCAAATATCAACTAGCCTATTATCAAAAAAAAAAAAAAAAAAATCAACTAGCCAAAGATCTGGACCATGAAGTTGCATTTTCCCAGGCCTTGTTGGGCATGGATAGTTTGGGTTTCAATCTTGCAGCCCAAATCACCGAGGTTTTGAACGTGTGTGGAATCGTTAATACCCAGTTCGCCTAATTATATCTAAAATTAAAGTATAGTTTTCAAATAAAGAGTGGGCCTCACAAATTAGCCCAATTTAACGAGCCAGTGGAGACTTTTGGGTATATGACGAAAGGGTTTGTCGGTGTGTTTAATAATGCAATATGAGGCCCAGCTTGGGCCTAGTGCACCTTTTATTTGTTTATTATCAAATGTTTTCAAGTATTGAAGTAGGACCAATCAAGGCCCAACAGTAGTAGGTGACAAATAACTACTTCGGACCTATGTTGTTCTAAATGTATGGAGAAACCCCGCAATGTGTTAGGAACCTCAATAGTTAAAATGGATGAGCTTCTAAAGGTTGAATTAGATTCGGAAAGTTACATAATAGTTAGGTATAATGGATGAGTAAGAGTGAGTTGGTTAGTCTAGAATTCTATTCACATTTATCACATGTGTATTCTTACAAATACATGTGATATTAGCAAGAGTACATGAAAGATTAATAAACCAAAAGTTTTGAGCATTGTGCCAATTAAATTAGGCTAGTCATCTATAAATAGATCTATGTAATCCGTCTTTGGATCATCTGGAATAGCAATTAAGTTGTTGCCTTTCTGCATTTCTCTTGCTTAATATCTTTTTTGGAGGGTTATTACCTTTTTATATATATATATATATATATATATATATAAAGATAGAATTCTACTCTAATCTAATCTATGTGTATATATATGTGAAACTCTCTTTTAGAGACTTAAATTCCGGCTCTTTCTCACCCCCCATACTCCACAAGTACTTATATTGATGGAGTGATCAATGCGCCAAGGATACGCAATGGTGGAGGGTTATTACCTTGAATCAAGTCAATTCACATGCAATTTTTATTAATTTCCTTTAGGAATCGGTAGGTTCTTAACATAATTAGCCCTCTAAAGTCAAAACACATGAACTAGACGACCATAGCCACCTTTGACTCACAAACAGCTACTTGTTTCTCAGTATGTTTTGGACAACTAAGATTGTAATTGTTGTCAGCACAAAAAACAGAGCAGACCTTATGTCAAGCACTTCTTTTTCTTTTTAATGGAAAGAGGTGCAGGGCGGTGTCTACAATTTAGGTCTAAAACTCACCTACAATCCTATTAAAATCAATTCTAACTCTTTCAAATACACATAAAACAAAACGTTAAAATCCATTAATTTTATACTCTTTAAATTTGATGTCGCTTCTAAATTGATCATTGATTCATTTTTTTGAATATTGTTTTGTAACGACCATAAAAATACATAATCCCGTACCCATGAACCACATGTTCCATACAACCAAAATACCAGGTCATATTAAAGATGTTTTGGTCCTTTTAGCCTATTCCAAAATCCAACCATTCCAGGCCAATTGTGATAGAATTTGGACTGAGTTAGAATTTTCGTTTTTGTTTGTTTGTTTATTTTTTTGTTCAACTTTTGGTGTTTTGGCAATTCCCCCCCTCTCCACATTAAACATAATTAGGAACATTTCAACTTTTAATTGGGTTATTTCTCAAATTTTGATTTTCATTAGGTAATAAGATGCATGGCATGAATTATATAGTTTTTATATTTATTTTGTAAGGTTATATTTACAAACACAATCAATATATATCTAGCGGTGAAACAATAACTAATATCTACATATTCAATTTTAATGGTGAATATGAAATATCTCCTAAATGATTGGTACTTAAAACTTTTATTTTATCCATGAAAACTTGGAAATACAACATTGAGTATTATAAAATCGATATCAAATATCAATGTAATCATTCCATCAGAGTTTGTTACATTTCATAGTTAACCCACTAAACACAATGCCATTATTTTTTACAAGAAAATTATAAAAAATTAAAAAATATATATATATAGAAAAAATAAACTAAAATAAAAAAATAAATACAGAAATATATAATGTGTTGTGCATGTGGCCAATAATGGGGATATCATTGCCCTGGCCAAGCTAAGGATTACAATGGTAGGTGACAAATAACTACATGCTACCCTTGGAGGGAGAAAATCGGCACATGACCCTCCTCTAATCAGCTCTTTCACGAACTCGGCTCATATGAACCTAAAGAAAAAGAGAGTAATTATTTGGTATTTACTATTTATGGAAGGACAAATTTTAGTTACAAAATTGGTTATAGTTGTAGTTGTAGCATAAGGCTACAACCTTAATTAATAAAATAAACATTATTATATATTTTGAAAATCTGTTCGTTGAGTTGCATGCTCTTTACACTCTTAATATACATGTCAACTTTTGTGTCAATCAGATGTTATTTACTATATAATCTATAACCTTATATTTAATGCATAACTTTAAACTACAAAAAACTTGCATTTTAAACAATTTATTGATCACATAGCTATTAATTTTTAATTTTTTAAAAATTTTGCAAGTATGAGAGATATAAGAAGAAGTAGTAGTCTAACGGTATATTTGTCAAAATTCATCTAATAAAAAGATATTAAGTTTGTAGTTTTAGGTTACAATCAATTTTGTAACTAAATTTTGTTTTTCATGGAATACTAACAGGGTACTCAAGCTAATAAAAAACACTAATCTAGAATTGTGTGGAATATAGAATAATGTAAATGGGATTTGCCTTTATATAGGTCTTTTCAGTGAAAGCAAAATTAGATTAGAAGTAACTATTTCCATATTGTGATGGTGTTGTCTTTTTATTCTTTTATGAATAATTCTCATGCTGCTGTCATTATATTTTCGGAACTTTCTACTGCACAAGAATTTCACAACTACCTTTTTATTTTTATTTTTTTGAAAAATTATTTTGTATATCCAGTGTATTATCCATTTTGATTTATCAACCTTTTTTTTTAATTCTTAATTAATTAATTTTATAGTTTTTGTTAAAAGAAGTTCTCTACTTTATTCTTTTATATTAATATATATATATATATATATAAAGTTTTCTAGTTTATGTAAATCAATTACGCCTAATTGATGCAAGATCTATTAACACCCCCCCCCCCCCCCCCCCTCTTTTTAGAATAAGATTTAATAACTTAGTAATGCTGCATACATTATAGTCTACCTTATAAGAAGAACCAAGGTTCTAGTCCACTCATTCTCCAAAAAAAAAAAAAAAAAAAAAGTTCTAGTCCACTCCCCCACTTATTATAACAATTGGATTATAAAAAAGAAAAATTCACCAAATTGATTTTTGAGTTGAGTGTTGGAATGAATCAAGGTTCTAGACTTCTAGTTCACTCTTTATTAGAGATTCCATGAAAGGAAAATTATGGAAGTTTTTTTTTTTTTTTTTTTTTTGACAAATTACGATAGAGGGAAGAATTTTTTTCTATTAATTTGCCTAAATTTTGGTAAACTCTTACTAATTTAGATGAAATTTAACAATTCAAAACAAGTCATAAGTCTTAAAATTTTCTCCATCGTTCACTCTTGGCACGATAGTCACTCTACAAGGTATAAGTGCTTGTGGAGTGTGGGGGGCAAGGATCAGGGTTCAAGTCTCTAAAAGGGAGCTTTACACACATATACAATTAGATTAAGTTAGAGTATAATTTCTATTTTGTATACAAAAAAAAAAGTCTTAAAATTTTCCAAATACCATTTTTTTTTTCTTTTAACTATATAAGGTAAATTGAATTTTTAACTAAAAAAGTTGATGAATTATGCCTGTCACGTGAAATATTTCATACATGCCATGCCAATCCTAGCTGTCTTAATTAATAAGCAAATTATAGGGTGAACTTGCATCCTTTTAATTAAGGAAAATGTTAAGAAGCATCGTGTAGGGCTTGTTAATGTTGCACTCATGTGAGTCCCATTTGATAAAAAAAATTGAACAAAAAGAAAAAAAAAAAGATATAAAACTAACCCCACAACTTATTTTAATTTTTTTCCCTCCATAAAGCTGGTCTCACAATCTAAAAGTTGCAAAAATATAACATAAAACTGCAATAAAGCTTAAAAAAAGTACAAAGGGCTGTAGTTAACGAGCACCTTACAATGAGGTGCCCGTTAACACAACCTGATGATGCGTAAATTGTCAATCCTGTAGATTCGTCTAGATAGAGTCGAATTGTCGTCACTGTTCCTGCAAACGTAGGACAAAGGCTCTCCTAAGGTGGTCACCGATGTGGTGCCTGCCACAACATCTCCAATGCCAAAGTTAGTGTATAATAGCTTTTTGAGAGAATAAGAAAGCTCTTAGTATAAGAGTATTTTTTGGGTGTGTCTATGTACCTTGTCTATCTCTGCTTAGTGTGTATATATAGCTTCGTAGTTTCTAGCCGTTGGGGCCTTAATTGTGGCTTTAGTGCTTCTTCTGTAACGCCTCAGGGTTTATTACTGCAGGTTTTGATGAGCTTCCAACAGTCTGCCAACTAATTGGTAACTGTTCGAGGCATCGAATCCTCTCATTAATGACTCGCCTGCCTTCATCCATGCCGTGTCAAGGTGGATGAATATATTTGATAAGGTCGTCTGGGAAAGGAGAGTTCGTCAGTCCCATCAGCTGCCCCTTAGGTTCTGTGGCCATTGTGGTGTGTCACGATGACCATCAGAAGGTGAAAAGTTTTCTGCTTAGACATGGTTCTTGGGGTATCATTCTGCATTTAATGCGTGGTGGTGGCGCCACACACATCGTGGTCATATGGCGTGTTCTGACTAGTGGAGTTATGCCCCATTTGTGTGACTCTTGGGTTTCCCACTGAATTTCAATTTTTTGTGCCTAGTTTTTAAACTTCCTTTCTTTCCTCTTTCCCCTTCACTTTTTCCAACTCTTTCTCAATCATTGCTTTGTTCTTCTTCTTCTTCGATCTGCTCCACCTTGCAATTTTCTTTGAGCTTTTGCATTCTGTGGTTGCTTCCTTTGAGGTATGTCTCTCTTTTCCCTTTTCTTTTGCTTTTTATGGCATAAATAGATTGTGTGGGTTTTTGATTTCTTTTCTGTTTTGATTTTTTTTTTTGGATTTGTCTCTTTTTCTTAGTTTTTTGGGTTTCCATGGTTAGTAGCTCCGAAGTTAGGATAGTTTGTCCTTTTATCTTGTTCCTTTTTGCGCGTTTGAGGGCTTCCTTAGGTGTTTCCCACTCCTTCTCTCCTTTGATTGAAGGTTTTGTTTTTTAGGGTAATAGTCTTACTGTGGTGTTGGCCAATTTGTTCCCTTTATTGCATCAGTCAGTTGATTGGTTTGAGGATTTGGTAGTTGAGCGAAGAGCGATGTCAGAGGTGAGATCAAGTGAGCTCGAGATGGGGTTGTCGTCTAGCGACGATCTCGTGGAGGTAGAGGCAGACACCACGGCTTCTGACCCGCGTGAAATTAGGGCTTTCCATGCTCTTGGGGAGGTGTGTAGTCTAGACGATGAAATGCCCTCCAAGTTCAGGGGTAGGTTTCAATTTCCTGATAGGGTTAGGGTTTGTCTTCCTTACGGGGAAGTACGGGCTTGTCACTTTTTACCCGGGGAGGTTTGCTTCTATGAGGCTGCTTTCCTGTGCGGGCTTAGATTCCCCGTCCACCCCTTCATCATGGAGCTTTTAGGTCATTTTAACATTGCTCCTGAGCAACTTATACCAAATTCATGAAGGATAGTGATCAGTTGTATAGAGATATGGCTGGCTGCCACTAACAGAGATATGGTCAAGGTGGATGAGTTTACTTACTTGTACCATTTAAAGGAGTCCAAGGAGTATGGGTACTACGAACTGGTGCCTTGGACGAGGGAGGCTAGGATCGTCAAGGGCCTGCCCTCATCATTCAGATATTGAAAATCCCAATTCTTTTTTGTGTTTGGGGATGAGTGGGAGACTCCTTCTGATGAAGTTTGGGGTAATCTCCCTAGGTTGCTCTGTTGGTGGAGAATCCCGCATCTAGGTGCGTTGTCTTTTCTGCTAGTTCTTCGTCTTTTTTTTTTTTTTGGTATACATTCTATCGTCTCTAATCCTTATGTTTGTTCTCTTCGGCAGTTAAGAGATGACCAAAACTTAAGAGTAGGTATAGGCAACGTGTTAAGGTGGCTATTGAGAGCAAAAATGATTGACGACTTCGACGATCTTATTTATCCTCGTACTCTAGCTTTGCACTGCCTCGGTCTAGAACCCTTTGCCTACATCCTGCGCACCATAGAGATTGAGGAGAAGAAGAGTGAGTATTCATTTGGCTCATCACTTTTATCTTTTTAACAAGTTTTTTTCTCTTGTAGGGATGATGACGAAATTTAATCAAGGGATATACACAAAAATGAGGGCCAAGAAAAATGAGTCCCTTTCCAATCTTGGGACAAAGACGGTGCAAGTTGTGGAGAAGAGGGTCTTCGTCACTCTAACTACCCTTGACACTGAGACGACGAGAATAGCCTCCCTGGCTACCTCGATTGAAGAGATTACTCCTTTCCGGAAGAAGTAGCGTGCAGCTGATAAAGGGAAGGATAAAGCTGATTCTCGCTCGTTTAGTGTTTGGGACGATGCTAGCCTCGCGCTGGTGAGGGCACAAGAAATCTTTACTATCGAGGAGCTGAGGGTCTTCTCGGGCATGTCTCCTAACGAGGTTGTGGGTCGTCATCTCCATAAACTCGTCCAGGTAGTGTACTTGTGCAAATTCATCCTTTTCTATTCCTTCTTTTTGCATTGTTCTAAAGTCTGGGTCCTCCTTTCAAGTGCTAAGGGAGAGTTTTCATATCACCTCGGAGTACCTTACCCAAGAAGCAAAGGTTGCGACTACAGTGTCCAAGGTGGAGGCTTTGGAGGCAGAGAACTCTAAATTGAAGAAGGACCTGATTGCTGCTATGGACGAGGCTAACACCGTCAAAGAGAAGGTCAAGGTCTTAGGGGACAACCTCAGAGCTGAGCGGCAGCTGACTCTAGAAAAGGATGAGCAACTCCTAGCCACGAAGGAGAAGATAAAGACCGTTGCTGCCAAAGCCGTTGAGGCTTTCCAGTAGACCGAAGAGTACAACACTGTGCTTTTCAGTTGGTACTACAAGGGCTTTGAGCTCCTTCGTAGGTACCTGGTCAAGCATCCCTCTGAAGTGGACATGGAAAATATAGACTTAGAAGTGGTAGATCAGGAGATGGCAGCGGACGAGGCCTCTCAGTCTACTACTGCCGCTTCTGCTAGCGATACTTCCAAAGATGCTCCTCTGCCTCCTCCTGCCGGTGATGATGCAGCTGCTTCTTGAACCTACTCCTGTTCTTATTTTATATTTGCTTAGTGTATATATATATATATATATATATATATATATATTGGTGCCCAGTGTGTTTTTGGACTTTTTGATTCTACTTTCTGAACAATATTTTTATTCTAATTTGAGAACAACGTCTCTGGCCCAGTGTTTTGGGCTTTTAATTTTATTGACTATTCTGTGTTTACCTGTCTATTGTCGTGCATGACATTTTTTTTTTACTGTATGTGATCTCTATTCGCTTCACTGTTTGTCTGCCCACAACTTGTGAAATGACCTATGTTCATTATTAGTTTGTTTCATCAGTAACTTACATCAATCTAGATGGAATCTTGTTACTTAACCAAATTTTTGTGACTTACACCCATTGAAGGGATCTTGTCACTTTTTGGCTTCGTTAGTAACTTACATTCGTCTAGGCAGAATCTTGTTACTTAACCAAATTTTTGTGACTTATACCCATTGAAGGGATCTTGTCACTTTTTAACTTCGTTAGTAACTTACATCAGTCTAGGCAGAATCTTGTTACTCAGCCAAAATTTTTGTGACTAACACCCATTGAAGGGATCTTGTCACTTTTTGACTTCATCAGTAACTTACATCCATCTAGGCGGAATTTTGTTACTTAGCCTTTTTTTTTTTTTTTGCACGCATCACACTGGCTAAATAATTCTTTTATTGCTTTTATTTCAAACATGAATACATTCGTCCATTACAACTACTAACGGTATTGTTTCAAATGCTCGATATTCCATGGTTGCGGCAGTTTCCTCCCGTCCAACGTCTCCAGGTGATTGCTGCCTTGCCTGGAATAATGGGTGACTTTGTCCTAGGTTGGGCCGAGCTTCCCTTGAGTTAGGTCTTTAGTGGCTGGTGTGACTTTGCGCAAGACGAGGTCTTCAATATTAAGTCACCTGAGCTTCACATTCTTGTTGTAGTATTCGGACATCTTCTATTGGTATTTCGCCATCTTGCGAGATGCTCTATCTCTAGCTTCATCCAAGTAATCCGAGTTGACTCTTAGTTGATCGTCATTGCTACCTTCATGGAAAGCTTTTCGTCTTAAGCTGGTGATTCCTACTTCGAATGGAATTATTGCTTCGGTGCCATAGGTGAGACTGAAGGGGGTCTCTCTTGTTGGGGTTCTTGTTGTGGTCCTGTATGCCTACAAAACATTGGGCAGCTCTTTCAGCCATGCACCCTTTGCCTCATCCAGCCGAGCCTTGATGATCTTAAGTAATGTTCGGTTTGTCACTTTTGTCTGACCGTTAGCTTAGGGGTGACCAGGGGATGAGAATTGGTCCTTGATTCCCAGCTCTGAGTAGAATTCCCTGAAACCCTGACTATCAAACTGCCGCTCGTTATCTGATATGATCGTCAGTGGTATCCTGAATCAGGAGACTATATTCTTCCACACAAAGTTCTAGACTTTCGCCTCCGTTATGGTTGATAGTGCCTCTACTTCAACCCATTTTGTGAAATAATCAATGACAACTAGTAAAACTTTTACCTGTCTTTTACCTTGGGGTAATAGGCCAACAATGTCAAGTCTCCACTAAGTAAACGGCCATGGGGAGGCTATTGTCGTTAGTTTCTTAGACGGGATGCGTTGGACGTTTCCAAACCTCTGGCATTTGTCACACTTCTTGACGAACTCTTTTGCATCATTCTACAGGGTAGGCCAAAAGTAACCCGTTCAGATAACTTTGCTGATCAAGGATCTCGGGCCTGTATGATCTCTGCAAATCCCTTCATGGATCTCCTTCAGAATATATTTAGCTTCCTCCTCGTTGACGCACCTCAGGTAGTGCATAGAGAAGCTTCTTTTGTATAGGGTATCATTAAAGACCATGAACCTTGCTGCCCTCTTCCTGACCTTCCTTGCTTCTTCGACGTCTTATGAAAGCCGTCTGTCTAGAAGGAAGGAAAGGATTAGAGTCATCCAGCTGCTTCCATTATGGATTGTGAAGGTGTGGACTTCTTCGATGCTAGGGCATCTCTAGACTTCAATCTTCGGGTCTGTACTCGTTGGTCCTGCTTTTGACGACGACTGTTTCGCCAACTCGTCTGCCCCTATATTCTGGGGATCTGTGTGAATTCTACCTAATCAAACTCTTGTGTCAAAGTTTTGTCAACTTTAGGTATTTTTGCATTCTTTCCTCCTTTGCTTCGAATTTCTCATTTATCTGGCCTATGGCGAGCTTTGAATCGCATTGAAGGAGCAAGTTTTTGACTCCTAGTGCTTTCCCAACCCTTAGTCTCGTTAGTACTCCTTTGTATTCAACTTCATTGTTAGTGGCCAAGAATGCTAGCTGAACTCCATATTTGAGCGCCTCTCCTTTAGGGGTAATGATAATGACTACTACTCCGCCCTTCTTTCCTATTGACAAACCGTCAGTCTGAGTCGTCCATCTTTCCACCTCATCTACGGCTCCCTCCTTGTTGGGGATTGTAATTCAACAATGAAATCTACCAGTGCCAGCGCTTAATAGCTGTCCTGGGGTGGTACTTAATGTCGAATTGGCTGAGCTCAATAGCCCACTAGATCATCCTTCCTGCAGCCCTGGGCTTGTTCATCGCCTTCTTTATAGGTTGCTCCGTCATCATCAATATAGGATTTGCCTAGAAATAGGGGCGCAGCTTGCATGAAGCTACGATTAAAAGGAATGCAATCTTCTCTATGTGGGGATATTTGGCTTCTGCCCTTTGGAAGGCCTGGCTGACATAGTAGACTGGGAGCTGTCTTCTATCCTCTTCTCGAATCAGGTAGCGCTCATACTTGTAGCTGACATTGCTAAGTATAAATACAGGTTTTCTCCCTTCTTAGATGGGCTCAAGAGGGGTGGATTGCTTAAGTATTGCTTGAGTTCCTAGAAGGCTTTTTCACACTCATTCATCCAAACGAAGGCCTGCTTCAGTGTCTTGAAGAAGGGCAAGCATTTTTCCGTTGCTTTTGTGACAAACCTATTGAGCACTACTATTCTCCCTCTGAGCTTCTGGACCTCTTTCACGGTCTTGGGTGACGCCATCTCTAGTATGGCTTATACCTTATCTAGGTTTGCTTCTATTCCCCTCTAGGACACCATAAACCCTAAGAACTTCTCTGATGCCACCCCAGAGGCGCACTTGTTGGGGTTTAACTTCATTTGATATCGTTTGAGAGTTGTGAACGTCTCTTGGAGGTCGTATAGGTGAGCAGAATCTTCTTTACTCTTGACAAGCATGTCGTCCACGTACACGTCCATGTTCCTTCCGTTCTGTTTACTGAACATCTTGTTTACCAACCTTTGGTAGGTTGCTCCTACATTTTTCAGCCCAATGGGCATTACCTTGTCGCAGTAAAGCCCTTGGCTTGTGATGAAGACAGTTTTCTCCTGGTCTTCCTCTACCATTTGTATCTAGTTGTACCTCGAGAATGTGTCCATAAAAGTCAGGAGCTTATGCCCTGCTGTGGAATCCACCATCTGATCTATCCTCGACAAGGGGAAGCTGTCCTTTGGGCAGGCCTTGTTCAAGTCTGTGAAGTCCACGCACATCCTCCAATTCTCATTTACCTTCTTTACGAGAACGATGTTGGCCTGCCAATCCGGGTGGTAGACCTCACGGATGAAGCCCGCTGCTAGTAATTTATTTACTTCATCCATAATTAGGGGTGGCAATTTGTGTTCACATGTCGGGTTCGTATCGGGTTGAGTTGTGAGTATTATGTTATGTGGGTCAACACGAACCCGATCTGTTTAATAAACGGGTCAGAATTTCTCAACCCTAACGTGACCAGTTTATTAAACGATTAATCCGACATGACACGTTTAACTCGTTTAATTAGCAGGTCATGTTAGGTTCGACACAAATGACCTATTAATTAACTTGTTTAATTGATGGGTCATAACTAACCTGAATAACTTGTTTGATTAATAAGTCATACCTAATCCAAATAACCTATTATCAATTCCCATATATCTCTTCTAAAAAAAAAAAAAAAAAATCTCATATATCTAAAATTATATTATTACCATATATCAACTTACATGGCATATCAAAATACACATGATGGCAAAATTTAAGTCCAACCATCCAAGTGCCAGATCAAACACTAAAAGACATCTAAATTAAGAGACTGTATTAGAAGAGATTGAGGGTTCCATTCAAGAGGTGTCTCCCTTGTGCTCATTCTTATTGATATTCATCATTATATCTTCAGCATACATTCAAATGATGCTTCAAATTTCCAATACCATATACTTCAACAGCAATATATTCCTTTCCACACTTTTTGCATTTGCAAATAGGCTTTTCTCTATCTTTTGTAGGAAGCATATGAAAGAAACGCCAAACACTTGAAATCTCCCTCCTTTTGTTGTCTTTATTATTTGTCTTAGTCTTAGACTTAGACTTCTTTGGTGGAGGAAGTTCAGCCAGTTCATCAAGTTTATCTTTCAAGTCAATGTCTTTACCTTCATTTTAGTGTTAATAAGCCGCATCTCATCATTTTCCATCTAGAAAAATTTAAAGAGAAATGATTAAGTAGAAAATTAGTAATTCTAAGATGACAGAAACAAATAAACTCGAAAAGAAATCATAAAGCACGACAAATAATTTTAAAATCAACAAAAAAAAAAAAAAAAAACAAATCTATTATTAGTACTAAATAGTTAATAGTATAGTGATTCGTAAAACTATTAGTACTAAATGGTTGCTTTGTCTAGAAAGTCCCCATATGTTCAAATTGCTCATAGGGCTAATGTGATTTGTAAAACCACTGTACTTGATGTCATGAGAAGACTTTTGTAGACTGTGGTGGGCTGTGCTAGTAGTGGTGGGCTGTGCTAGTAGTGTTGGGCTGCTTCTTATTGCACTAAGCCTAAGTTTTCTAGATAAGGGGGTTGGGATCGGTCCAGTTGTAACTCAATTTGGTCTGGCTTGTGCGCAAACTAAGCCTGGTTTGCCAGGAATGTGCTTGCGGTAAGCAGAACTGTTTCAGACAAGTTGTGGTAGACAGACATAATAATAAAAAAAATAAAATATCTAGTTACTTAATAGGAAATGACCAAGTGAACCCCAAACACAATCACAATAATAATAATAATCACTTTTACAGAAAGAAGAGAACAGAACGAAAGGGAACAAATAGTAATATGAATGGGTTAATCAGAAGATGAAGAAATCAACTAAAATTGGTCCGTAGGAGAAAAATCAAAGAGGAAAGAACATTCCTTCTCAACACAATTAATCTCTCAGGAAAAATCCTTCCGTGGAAATTAACTGCCCTGAGAGAAACGGACCTGAATGGTTGATGCATAGAGGCCCCTTTTGGTTTTAACAGAGAGCAGGATTTCATGAGGGAGAGAGGGAATCAATCTACCGATGCATGCCTGCTGTTCTAATTCTCACTTTACTTTCTTTCTGGTTGTTTTCCTTCTTTCCCTCCCACTCGTTTTTTTTTTTCTATTTTTTGGTCTCTTTTTTTGAATTCCTATTTCTTAGTTATGATTTCCGTTCTTGCTCTGTTTTTAGGTTCACGGCCAAGTTCTCTTTTTATAGCGTCTGCCGTGACCGGATTTTACTGTTTTAGCCCTTAACCTCCTTTGTCTGGTTTGGGTGTACTGGTCGACCACCAGTGGTCCGTCTGTGTGCCACCCCCCTCATCACCAGACAAAGAAGAGTATTTTGTTTGTTTGTCTGCCGTGGCACCCTTTCCTGCTACGGTTTGGGTTCTTTCTCTCTCCCTATCCCTCATGGCATGCACTTAGTGGTTCCAACTCAGCTTGCTTCTTTTGGGTAATAAGTCATCCAAACAGGACACTTCCCTGAAAGAACTTGAGCCGGAACCTGAAAAATAGATTTTTCCCCTCTCCCCACCACCAAACCATGCCCTCTGAATCTCTGACCCCTGACCTCACCATGCCCTGTATTGGCTAGGTACAAACTGGTGGTGCTTGGGCTTTGCGCGTACCTTCCTTCCATATGTGTCCAAAATTTGCTTGCTGCTCATTCGTCTGCCGTGGTCTATAGGCTTGCCTGCATAGGCTGCCGTCCATTTTCTTTGACATTTTATGTGGGCTGTTTTTCGATTTCCTGCTTCTCTCAAGAGCTAGGCCTTATTTGATAATGAGTCTTATATTTCTTTGGCCCGTTTCTTGATTGCTCTCATTTCCTGCCATATTATTCTATTATTCCTACTGTAATGACTCAATCCTACTAGGCCTCTTTAGGCCAGCCATTTACTCTTTCCTCTAGTGGCTTGGTATGGCCATTGGGTTTTCCTACTTATGGGCTCCTATGTCCCTTTTGTCTTTCTCTTGGGCATCCTTGGCCCACTTGCTTTCTTTGGACTTCCTTGACCCTTTTACTAACTCTACATTCCCATGGGTTTTTACTAACTTCTTTGGGCTTCCCTGGCCCAATTACCTTATTCTCATCATTGGGGTTCATGGGTCTGCTATTAACCCCTTACTTTCTTTGTTTGCATTATTTTGGGCCTGCGGCAGCCCTTTCTCACTTTTCTACATCATATACTGCCCATGGGTATGCTATTTCTTTCTTTTCGGGCTTCTTTAAGCCCACTTGCTTCTTCAAGGCCCATTTGTTTATTTCATGGGCCTGTGATCCATTATTCTTGCCGCTTGGGCCTAATGGTTTTGCCATCTGCTTGCCAATTCTTTGCTGCCCTTGTCGTTGGGCTTTTCTTCTTTCTATTTGGATTCTCACAAATGACCCTCAACATAGACAAAGAATATTAAGAGGACCAAAAAAAAAAAAAAAAAAAACTAGAAAGTCATGTGATGAGAAACAGGTGTGTGGCAGTGGAATTTTTTTTTTTTTTTTTTTTAAATATAAAATATCTCATGCTCTAGTCTTTTCCCCAAACAGATAACACAAACACACCATAGCTCTCTTTAGCCTTTTCAGTTCATCTCTCTCCCCGCTTTTCTATCTCTTTTTTGTTTGTCCTTTATGAGAATCTCACTTCTCAATCTCTCTTACAAAAAATAGAACCGAGCAAATTTCCCCTCCCATTTTAGTTCTCTTCCTAAGCAAGCTGATCTAGCAATGACAAATCTAATATCTAAGGCTTGAGCTTTTGGCATTATAGAACCGTTCACTCTGTTTTTTTTTTTTTTTTTAACTAAAATAATTCATGATTTTCAACTTGGAAAAGTTATAATTTTTTTTGCAAAAGTGGTGTGTGTAAAATTGTAAATGAGTGTGAGAAATAGATGTTGTTCATATACCTTGCTAGTGGATTCATTAGTTGAAAGCTAAAGAAAGAGGTGAAGTGGTGAAGTTGTGAACCCCGTGAAGGAGAAGAGAGAGCAGAGAGGCAGGTACAGTTTTGAGGAGAAGAGATAGTAGTGGAGGCGGCTAGGGATTTGAAGGGAAGATAGAGTAGAGGGTTGAGAGATATGTGGACGGCTAAGTTTTGATTTTAAATAATGTAGAATCTGTAGAGAAGAAAGAGGAGTGGTTGGAGTTTTGAGGAGAAGAAGAGTCAGAGAGTTAAGGTTGATGACAAAACGAAGAGACAGAGTAAGAGTGATTGAGATCTGGTAGTGAGGGAGGAGAATAAGGGAATAGGAAAGCTTATATACCTAGCTTTATAAGGGTAAACTGGTAAAATTACCTTTATAAGTTAATCAGGTCAAACAGGTTCACATGTTAAATACGAACACGACCTGTTTAGTAAACGGATCAGCCGTGTCGACCCGAATATGACCTGAACCCATTTAGCCTCAACCTATGACCTGTTTATAAATGGGTTAGTCGTGTCGGATTTTGCCACCCCTATCCATAATTGCCTAGTTTTGTTCTGGAGAAAATATCGTTGTCTCTACTGGACGGCCGGGCTTTTTCTCGGGGTCCACATTTAACTTGTGTTGGATAATCTCCGTGGATATGTCTGGCATGTCCTCGTGGCTCCAGGTGAAAATGTCCAGGTTCTCCTTAAGGAACTGGACTAGCTTCTTCTTCGTGTTTGCACTCATGGTCGTCCCTACCCTGGTAGTCTTCATTGGTTCCCCGTCTTCTTTTTCCTCGATCATCCACGTATGGTTTTCCTTGGCTACCAACACTGCTTGGTAGCACTCCCTAGCCAGTACTTGATCTCTTTTACTTCACCTACATCGTTTTTCGTTGGAAATTTTACCTTCAGGCAATAAGTGGATGTGGCTACCTTCCAGCGGTTAAGTGTGGGCCTCCCAATGATCATATTGTATGAAGAGGGACAATCTACCACCAGGAAATCTAACTGACGAGTCAGTTGTCTCGAATGAGACCCTACTGTGACTGTTAACATCACTATCCTTTGGGATACACTCTGTCCCTACTGAAGCTAACGAAGAGGGACTCAAAAGGGCCCAACCTTCCTGGATCTAGTTTCAACTATTGAAAAGTGGAGAGGTAGATGATGTCTGCGAAGCTGCCATTATCTATGAGGATTCTCCTGGTATTGAATCTTTCTATCATGAATATTATGACCAAAGGATCGTCATGAGGCTGCCTCACTCCTCGGCGTCTTCTTTCGAGCAAAACATGTCCCTGTCCGTTCGTCTTTGCTTCAAGAGGGGTATTCTGTGGACCTTGTTCACCTGCCTCTGATATGATTTCTTGAGAGATCTAAACGACCCACCTGTGGACGGCCTACCTGTGATTGTCTTTATCTCCCCAATCACACTTGGCTGACGTTGGGACGTGTGATCCTCTTCCCTTGGTGAGGCTTCGCGCTTGTCCTTGTTATCATCCTTGGACCTACTAGGTTCTCCCTTCTTCACAAACCTCTACAGTTTCCCTTTTCGTATGAGTTCCTCTATCTGCTATTTCAGGTCCTTGCAATCCTCTGTGTAGTGGCCGTGATCCTTGTGGAAACGGTAATACTTCTTGTCAAACATGTTGGGCGACGAATGTAATGGCCTTGGCCATTTGAGGTAGTGCTCATCCTTAATTTGCACCAAAATTTTGTCAACAGGCATAACTAAAGGAGTGAATTTTACCGTATGAGGAGCTTTTTTGTCTTTTACCCCTATCACTAGTCTGACGATCTGAACGCTCCCTTTTTTGTCCTTTCCGGTCATCTTCCTTCCTTCCTTTTTCGCTGGTCTTCTCTACGTCTTTTATCACAACTAAGGCATCTTCGGCGTTCATGTACTTCGGTGCCTTTAGGAGCATCTCAACCATCGTCTTTGGAGGATTCTTCACGAGTAAGATCACGAACTCCTTGGATTTCAATCCAGCTTTAAAAGTTGTTAGCTGTACCTTGTCATCAGCTTCGTTTACCTCTAAGGTTTCTCGAGTGAAACACTTTACGTATGACCTCAGGGTCTCATTCTCTCCTTGTCTGATGGTGAGTAAGTGGTTTGCTGGCCTCCTTGGGTGCTGTCCTTTGACGAAGTGGAGTAAAAAGGAATTGCCCAATTACTCGAAATTATTGATGGACGATGTTGGTAACTTCGTGAACAACTCCCTTGTAACTCCTTTGAGAGTGGTAAGGAAAGAGTGGCACATTATTTTGTTAGGGAGCTGTTGAAGGCCTAGTGTCGTCTTGAAAGTGTTGAGGTGGTCCAGGGGGTCCTTGAGTCCGTCAAACAGTTCAAGTTAAGGCAGGTGAAATTTTGACGACACTAGGCATTCTAGGTTCGTCGCCGTAAAAGGTGAATCCATCGTCCTGACCATTCTATCCAGGCTTCAATGTGTTTTCCCTTTAATGGTGTTCCTTAGCTCGTCCATCTCCTTTCTCATTTCCCAAAGAAGATCCGAGCTTGGTCCATCTGGAGTGGTTGGTCTTCGACAGTCACTCCTTCTATGGCTATCTCCCTCGTCTTCTTGATTGGTCCTAGACCGGTTCTCCTCTTGTTGAAGCCGCATTCTCATCTCCTGGTTCTGCCTAGCGAGTTCTTTCACGCTAATTGTAAGTGTTTGGATTTGCAGGGTTAATGCTGCAGAATCTTGGTTGGACTCCATCTGAATTTGGGAATTGACTGGAACTACGCTTTTGAACCTAAGTGCGAAAATGTTGTCCCCACAAACAGCACCAAGCTAATGATGCGTAAATCGTCAGTCCTATAGGTTTGTCTAGATGGAGCTGAATTCTCATCACTATTCCTGCAAACGTAGGACAAAGGCTCTCCTAAGGTGGTCACCGGTGTAGTGCCTACCATAATATTTCCAATGCCAAAGTTAGTATATAGAAGCTTTTTGAAAGAAATAAGAAAGCTCTGAGTATAAGAGTATTTTTAGGTGTGTCTATGTACCTTGTCTGTCTCTGCTTAGTGTGTATATATAGTTTCGTAGTTTCTAGCCGTTGGGGCCTTAATTGTGGTTTTAGTGCTTCTTCCGTAACACCTCAAGGCTTATTAATGCAGGTTTGGATGAGTTTCCAACAGTCTGCCAACTAATTGGTAACTGTCCGAGGCATTGAATCCTCTCATTAATGACTCGCCTGCCTTCGTCCATGCTGTGTCAAGGTGGATGAATATATTTGATGAGATCGTCTGGGAAAGGAGAGTTCGTTAGTCCCATCACAACCCTTTAATTAATAAATTTCCTCAGAATCAATAATCATATGCAAAGTTTATTGGCAGCAGAAGAAACTTATAATTGAAGCAGAAAAAGAGAAGGAAGAACAAGGCCATATGTGCTTGCTCTTTCATCCCAACATTTAAAGCCGCATAGAATGGCAGGGTGATAAGAATATAAGATAAGAGCCACATGGAAATCCCCTTCTAGGGGCCAATATATATCTATAATACCCTAGTCAATGAAAATAAGTGCACTGTTGTTATTAAATTTGATAGGTCAGACTTTAGACTCAATAGGAAACTTGGAAAAAACAAACTTCTCCTTCAATTTGATTGTTTTTTCTGGATATTCTTTTTAGTGAGGCAAACCATAACATATATAGTAGCAAGAAAAACATAGCACCATTGTGGACATGTGAGAAGAATTGTACTTGGCAATTTTTGAAAGGGTTACAAACTTGTAATTAGCCAGGCTAATAGCAAAGAACTCCAGAAGGATTAAATTACCATTAGGATTTTTGGTAATCGAGTTGAAAGTTCATTTCGATTTAGGGTCCGTTTAGATACAGCTGAAAACTGAAAATTGAAAAACACTATAACAAAATAATTTTTAAATGTGTGAATAGTACCATGAGATTTATTTTTAATGAAAAAGTTGCTAGAAAGTGAGGTTTGTGGGTCCTGTGACTAAAAAGTTGCTGAAAAATTATTGAAAAGTTATTGAAAAAGTTACTGTGTGTGCACTGTTCCCACCCCAAAGTCAGCAATCATGGCTTAAAAAAAAAAAAAAATTGAAAATGTAGACGTGAATGCTGGGAAGCGCAAAACGCGCTTCGCAAACGCATACTTAGTATACATTCAAAGTAAGACTCAGCGTGAGTTTGCGCTTCCCAAACGCATACTTAGTATACATTCAAAGTAAGACTCAGCATACACTCACGCCAACCCTTTCAATGTCCCAAGCAAACCACACATGTGATGCAGTCATATTTGAATCATTTGATCATCTACGCAGTCAATGCAAGTCGTGTTTTTTCTGCATGAGGTGCAGCAATAAATTTTTTTTAATCCTTATGATGTGTGTATCTTTATTTTTTACTATTTATTTTTAACGTGGCCTGTTCTGACACATGCACCAAATTAAATCAAGCAATTTGTTCGTCAGAGCTTCAAAGCGCTAGGCCTATGTTCGAGTGACTAGGAATGAATATGATGATGGAAGTTTTTTGTTTATATATATATATATATATATATCAAATTTTTTTTAAAGGAAGATATATTTATTTTCTTTTAGATGAACGGTAAAACTAATATACAATTCGTACTTAAGTAAGTGCGCGTGCAATACATTAAATTCTAAAATTAAATTCAAACAAACAGTTGTATTGAGTAATAAAACACAGAAAATGTTATTATCTCTAAGGATAATTAAATTAAATTCAACTATGTATTTGAATCTAAGGCTGTGTTTGGTTCGCGTAAAATCATTTCCGGAAAATATTCTATTTTCCGGAAATGCTATTTTCCGGAAAATATTCTATTTTCCGGAAATGCTATTTTCCGGAAAGGAAAACGTTTTCATGTGTTTGGCTGTCACAAAATTCATTTTACGAAAAATTAATTTTGGTGTTTGGTTCATTTAATCATTTTACCGGAAAATGCATCAAATCCGGCGAAACGCTCGTCCGACGAGCGTCCGAAGAGCGTCCGACGAGCGTCCGTCGAGCGTCCGACGAGCGGCGCTCGTCGATCGCGCCACTCGATCGATGATCGCGATCGTGCACCGCGCTGCTCGTCGGCGCGGTGCGATCGTCAGACGAGCGGCGCGATCGTCGATCGCGCCGCTCGTCGGCGCGATTGTCCCTCTCTCTCTCTGATCTGGGCTCTCTCTTCTCTCTCTCTCTCTCTCTTTTTCTGGAAGTGAATTGAAGTGAAAATGAAGGCAGAAATGGATTTCCGTGGTCAAAGGGAAAATTCGTGGTCAACCGGAAATCATTTTCTAGAAAATAATATTTTCCGTGACAGCCAAACGCATGCATTTTCCGGAAAATCATTTCCGGAATCACTTTGAAGTTGATTCAAACGCAGCCTAATTGGAGAACTTTAATATACTACACCTAAAGTACTATGATGAAATAAGTCAAATCCTATTGATGCTTTTTTTTTCTTTTTTAAATAAAAAATTTGTCATTCTACGGCCACAACTTTCGCCATAATAATTGTTGTCATAATTTTGAAGTGATCGATTGTGAGTTTTTGTTTATCACTTTTACATAAGTCTATTGCTTTTTTTTTTCATCATTTATGGTCAATAACACTAGAGTTGTGGGTTAAGACAAAAGTTGTATTCATAGACTTTCTCTTTCTTTGTAAGTAAATCCCATTGAGGCTTGAATTGATAATAAAGTAAATAATTAATTTCTCATATACGAGTATAAAACTTGATATGTTCATGTTATTATCTCCCTGCTAATTATAATAGAGAGATATTTTAAATTATGGTTTTTTTTACAAGTTAATAAACACAATCTTGGTTGCTCTCTAAATTGCCCTCTACTTTATCTAAAAAATTAATCCTCTCTTATTATATTATTTGATTAGAGTGTACATTAGGGTTGTTGTGAAAACTTGTTCTTTTTATTTGAAAGAAAATACATTAAAAGATATTTAAAAAAATAAATAAATTAAATGTTTTAAATAGTACCAACAATTCGGAACAAAAGGATTCATGTATTAGTTATGGACAAACTACATTAGATCCATTAAAATATTTTTTCTTTTCTTTTAAAGAACAATATTGTTCTTTACATTAAATCAAGACATCAATTAACTTTTAATATAAATGAGATTTGAACTTTTATCTATTATTCAACTACAAAATTTTTTTATTAATTGAGTTAATTGAACCAACTCCCATTATGACATTGTTCACTTACAATCTTTATACTATAGCAGTGCCTCCAGCATTGGACAATGAACATGGTCTAATTTCCATGCTGTTTCGTGTTTTCATTATTATCTCTGCAAATTGATTCTCACAAGCCCGTTACTCTCATAACTTAAACCATTGACCATTGCAAATATCTATGGACTATGGAGTTAATGCGTGCAAGGAAGATAATATATGAACGTGCCCATCCTTTTCATCCTGAACCTTGATAGAGCATAGATGAATCCCAAACAGTATCTGAAGCTGACTTTATTGGAAAAATGTGCAAATTTAAATTAATGAAGGGCGGCTCAAGGAGTTCAAATAAATATGGTTTGACTTGGCTCCTAGGGCTTTTGGCCTCTTCCCAAGCTGGTTTCAATTGCTTGTCTACTACGCCAATGTCTAGTTGATATTCAGCACCTAGATTCTAGAATGTGCCTTGGAACTAGACCTAGCAAATGGGTTGAGACGATTGGGTTCGGGTTCGATTTGGTTGGCTTCAAGTTAGGTTGGGTTTGGATCTGCAAAAACAAGTCATCTTAACCAGGTTACAAAACTTGTAACCCTAACTCAGTCTTATAGGGTAAAGTGACCCAATATAACCTGTATTTTTTTTTTTACATGAACAAATAATATAAAATATAAAAAGACTTATTCGTATTGTCTTTGTCTTCATTTCAATAAAAATATGAGAATAATAAATTAAAATACTAAAAAATAAATATGAAACAATACATAAAATTTTAAATTTACACTGTCCAAGTTAATAATGCACAAATACTTTAAGTTATACATTCCAAAGTTGTTCACTAATCTTATCTTCAATACCAAAAAAAAAAAAAAAAAAAACTTATATATAAACTATATCATATTATCAACCTCGTCCAGTGCATCTATTTGCATATGTAAAATATAAATAAACTTTGATTACCTACAAAGATATTTAAATATATAAAACCTTTAATCAAAACATAACATGTTAGGTAAAGAAAGTGAGAAGAAAAAGAAATAAAAGAAGTAGAAATGCCGAGAGTGAAAAGAAATCAAAGAAAAGAGTGAGAAAAGACCAAAAAAAAAAAAAGGTTAAAAAACGATGTCGACCTTTGTGGCCTGTGGGTCAAACCGAACCGGCTCGAACTTATACGGATTCGAATTTGGTCGACTCCTTTTTCACGGGTCCAAAAATCCTATAATTATATTCATATATTTTTTTCAGGTTCAAACAGATTAACATGTCTGAATCCAATTTTACTAGGTCCACATTTATCTAATTAATTAAGAATTCCTAGACTCTTCAAGTCTGCTTGAATGTGGAGGACTGCGCCACTAGCTAGCACCTTTCATTCACTTGGTCTTTCTGGTACAGGGAGAAGAATAAATGGGAGGTAGAAAAATAGTTGCCGGAAAGATTATTGATGATATGCTTTTGCAATTTTATTCTCTTATACTCTGTTAATTACTGTTATGCATATACTCCCATCAGTAATTGATGTTATGTCGGTGTGGCTTATTTACGTCAATTAGTTGACCAAGTCCTATTAATATTAGGACTCCAATCCAATGTTAGCCGACATTCAGGGAAAAATAAAAAACTATATATTGGGTTTTACAATAAACCATTTAAAAAAAAATTATGGGAAAATGACAAAGTGGCTAACATTTTTGATAGATTTTCAATTGTCTATGAAAAGTTTCTTAAAATGGAGTGCAGAATAGATCTTGAGAAGTGCTACGCCTATAACATTTTTATAACAAATCCTAAGTGTCAGATTATTATGGATTTTTAATTTGAATCTATCACTAGATCTACTTCCTGCCCATCAATAACAGCAAGTAACAATCTGTCACCTATAATTTGTTGTGAAAGTATTATGAAAATGTTATATATGTAGTATTTCTCATATATGTTAACTTTTTGTTAGCTTACTCACTTAAGTTGTGTCGTGGAGCTAGTGCTAGCTACAAATTAGAGATAAAGAATAGAATTTTGTCTATTATTTGTTAGTTGAGAGAAATAGATCATTATTGTTTTTTTTTTTTTTTTTAATTATTATAATTTTTTAGAAGGCTCTTTGGGTCTATTTGGGTTTTGAGTTTTGTGATAGTACTTTTATGTTAATTTTGTAATCTCCTTATTTATTTAGTGAGACTTTCTCCTCCATACCACCCACGTATGTGAGTCTAAGGCTAATAATATAAAATTTTGCATTTCTTGTGTGATTGTCTTTCTATTTAAATAAACCCACTCTTGTTTTAATTAGTTGATGTGATCATGTGAACTCATTATTTTTTTAGTTATAAGTACAACAAATAAGCATCAAAATCAAAACTTTCTCTGCCTCACCATTGCTTACAATTTAACCAATATAATTTATGAAGTCTATTAGGAATAAAACTATAGCGTAAAATGAGATGTTTTTCATTTTTATTTTTCCTAATTTCATAAAATTGAGAATTTTTTCTCTCATAACAAGTCAGGTAGAGGGATTTGAATCCAAATTCTATCAAATAGGAAAATCAACTAATACCACTAAACTACAAAACTACAAGATGGCAGATAGCTAATTTTATAGAGAACTATAGGGCAAACTTTAATACTATACTAAGATTGCTCCCAATTTTTTTTTTTTTTTTTTTTTGTCTTTTACTCGAATAGTCGTACTCTTTAATTTTTTTTTTTAAAATTTTTTTTTTTTTAATTTGAGACATTTTCTGCCCATCACACCTTTCTCATGTATTAATTTCAAATTCAATTATAGGGGACCATAGGGCTATTAATAAGCCGGTTCCATTAGTCACATACCAAAAGCTTTCATGTCTAATCTATCATTTTCAAAATTCATGAAAGGTAAGTTCAAAATTCATGAAAGGTAAGTGTGATACTGAATGCATCCAAACCCAATTTGCATACTAGCCATATAGTGTTAAAAAGATCTAATTCCACTCACTATATAGTACTATTCCTCTCTCTCTCTCTCTCTCTCTCACGCAAGCTGCACGTGCACAGGCGCCTCAGTTGTTGACTTGTTGTATTTATAATACATAAAATAATAGTGTTCCAGAATCCAGACTTCTTGTACAATGCCCAACTGAGCTTCAGTCGTCCCTGAATCTTCAATAAAAGAAAAAAAAATGGTTTTTTGAAATTTTATGAGGTAGTACTATGTTTTACTGAGGAACTTTTTGCAGTGCCGTGAATTTCCTGAAGAAGGTTTCACTTTTACATACAAAGCATTCATGGCAAATGCATTTAAAAGACAATGTTGCCGACAACAATATATAGAGCTGTGCTAACAACATCGACATAGAGACCAGTCAGCATATAAGTGAAGCTTGTAATGGTGGTGTAAGCATTTATTTTTTGCTTACCAAATTATAGCAAGAACGCGTAGCATAATGTTTTGTCTACCCTTTGATTTGAATAATTAATGTAACATTAATTTCAACATCTTTGTGATTTGGTGGTATTATTTGATTTTCCTTGTATGAATAATCTTAGTTCGAATAAGAGAAAGATTTGGAGTTCGATTTTCGCCTACATACCAAATCAATTGGTGTTTTGGTCTAATGATAAAAAACAATAATCAAGCGTGGACTCTATAGGTTGAAATTAAAAATAAAAAATATATTAATTTAGAAAATACCTTGATTATGTATATGACGGTGTCAATTATAACAAAACAACACTTGGATACAAAAGAAATTTTTTTTAACTTATATCCACCATATATGTGGAAGAAATTGATTAGGAAACAAAAATAAGAAAACTAATGTGACTTTAAGGCGTGTTTGAACACTGTTTAAAGTGAGAACACCTCAACTCAAAAGAGTTTGCTATCAACTTTCAGACAATTGGTACAATAAAGCCACCAAACTGCAAACAAGACAAACTAATTAAATTATATAAGTTTCAAACCCTTTATTAGATCATGACTCTTCATTTGATCAGTCGGTACATTTTTAAAAGAAAATTATGACTTCTAAATTTGTATCTTGTTTATTTATAAGTTATAACCTTTAAAAAAAATATTTTTTTATAAAAATTCAAAAGAAATAACACGCAGTTTTACTCCAATTTTGATACATATCATAAAATTCATAACACGCAATTTTTAGAGTCATGTCCACAACACTCAACTATTTAATTTGTACGTGTTTGTGACTTTGTGTTACTTTTATATACCTAACAGAAATTTTAAAATCTTCCCATATAGGATAGGGTTATAAGACGAAAACTCCATATCACAGTTTATACTAAATCTATAAAAATATAGGCATTTTACATGAGGAATGCATAGATGTCATTTGTAACTTAACAATTTAGCAAACAAACCAGTTTATAATTTGTTGGTAATAAACTATGTGGTTTCTTGAACATAATTACTAAACGAGTAGTGCCATGGACACACTATTTTTTATAATTTATTTCACAACCGCTATAGGGCTATCCAGAAACCTGCCCAAATTGACACACCCATTCATTTTGGAAATCAACCTATTGGGATTCAACCACTTTTGATGGTGGCAAGGTTTTGAAACACACCTCTTACGAGTCAATTGTCATTGAGAATTTGACTCAACCCTCAACCTATATGACCTAATAACCCTTACCTCTTTTTCTTGCAACATCTTTGCCCAAAGATAGTGGAGATCTTAAGATTTTCAACTCTCCTCATTGACACAAACCCCAAACCATGATCGGCATTAGATCTGCAACTATTGTCATATTTGTCCAGTTTCGACCAAATTTGACTTCTACTCTAGCAAGATCTCCGCCCAAAGATGGTGGAGATCTTAAGATCTTTGCCGCTCCGGGTCATCACTAGTCCCAAATTAAACCATGATTATAACCATATCTTCAATTGTTGTCGTCTTGGTCTGGTTTTGACCAAATCCGATTGCCACCATGGACACTTGAATAGTCAAGCTGTCCTTTCTGTTCGGTTGATAGTTGGGTCACTTTTGTTTGACTCTATTGTGCATCATTCATAACAAGTCATGTCATCCATTTGAAAATTAGTGTTTTTATTTTTTATTATTATTTTTTATAATTATGTTCTTAAACTAATTGTTACTAAAATATTGGATCACTTTAAGGTGATCCTTTATGTCTATCCCTACAACTAAAATTTGCCTATTTGGTATGTATGTTTAAATAATAGTTTTCAGTTTTTTTTAAAAAAAAATATATGTGAGTGAAAAAATGTGTAAAAATATGTATAATGTTGTTTAAAAACTGAAAACATGTATTTAAATAAATGTGCCAAACAGATCATATCTCCGAGAAAATAACTTCTTGTCGTTCATTAGCTGTCTTTTAGGAAAGTTAGGTTTTTTGAGTGTACTAGTCTACAGTGCTATATACGTACCGTGCTAGAAGCTTTTTCCTCTTCCATTATACAAAGCAATTACACTTCCATTTCGATGAAAATCTCATCAATAAATCATGTTATTGTCTTAGGAAAAATAGATTCAGTAAAGGTTTTTTTTTGATAAGTGATTCTATGAAGAATTAGTTTCACTTTCACAAATTTCCCTAAGCTTTACTTGACAACTATCAATTGTTTGGCACAATGTTAACTCTAGACTCTAGCATGATACTCTGAATTTCCTGTGATTAATTCTGCGCAGTGTAGTCTCACTTACATTTGTTTCATATCCATTTTACCATTTACTTTTCATATCGTTATAAAAACTTTAGGAAAATGTTAAAGTTTAGATTAATTTATTAGCAAATGCTTATAAATTATTATACCAATAAATGTAATTAGTGCTACATCAACAATATATTATTACCGTGCAATTTAGAATGATAGTCATTTCACAAATATAAGTTTATTTAAGGTGAGAGGAGGTAAGACCCGGGGTTTAAGTCTGCAGAAAGAAACTTCACACACATACTTAAATTATGTTAGAATAGAATTTTTATCTCACAGATAAAAAAAAAATATATATATATATATTCTATAATTTAAAAATTAACATATTAGTTTGGAAAAATTATAAGTTGATTAAAAAATTTGATACTATGCATGCCTACTGTCTCATGCTGTACTGAAGCATATGCAGAGAGCAAAGACAAAGTGTCACGCCTACAAATACTGTATCACGCGCTGGAAGAACATGTTCTTCTCATATGCTAGTGGGCCTATAATGTTGACTCTTGCTACTTCAAACGTCAATAATTTAATGCCAATATTTGATTAAGGAGAGAAAGGAATAAATTTTGATTAGAACTTAGATTGTCTCATCGTAATCACAATTAATTGCCACCCATGCATGCAATCGTTCATGATGGACGAGGTGAATGCATCAATCTATACAACCTCAATTGGCAAATGGCAATGCACCTAATACAATTATGCTAAGTACAGCAACTAAATTGATCTTATAATTTCCCAATTGAAGCTGATCCACTAATTAATTAGATGGTAGATCTCTCTATTTTCAACAATAAAACTTATTCCAGGAATATTCTTTGGCGTATATTAGCCCTTTCTCTCTGTGCGTTTATAGTTCGGGTTATACATGATGAAACTATCATTAAAATACACTATACTTTATTTGTTTTAGATAAAATTAAAGTACAATACTTAACAACTTATTAGATTAACATTTTGAGAATTATACAGATAGATTACAAATTCTCTTTGTTCTTAACATTCATACTAAATTTCGTATTGTTTGGATGTTATTTAGTATTTGATTCCTAAACTTATGTTTGTGTAAATTTTAAAGTATAAAAAACCTAAAATTTAAACTTGTTATAGATGAGAAGATTCTTCATATTTTATCTTCTTGGTATTTTACAACCATTTAGGGAATACAGATATAATATAATTCAATGATAAATTTGTTAAAAAACACGTTCAAATCTAATACAGAGTTATCAATTGGTATAATATGGGCATAATCATGGTATATTTTGAACATAATCAACATATGTATTGAATAAATAATTTTTAGGAAAAAAATACAGAAAAAAAACCTTGCAGTCTTATACATGTGACATTTTAAACCCTACACGTTAATTTTACTAATTTAAACCCCACACTTTTATTAGTGTGACAACAAAACCCTCGGTCCTATTTCATTAAATTCTGTCTTAACGGTAAGAAATTTGACATCAATGTATACAAGAAAACAATTTTTTTTTTTCAATATACCAAATTAGCAATGGCATTTTCCATTGAACTTAGAAAGAAAATGGTAAAGATGTTGAAATAAGTTTTTTGCCTTTTTGGTAAAGTTTTCGTACTAGATCCTTGTTGAGTTGCTATATTCAAAAGAGAAAAAAAAAATTAACGGATAACCTAAGGGCAACAATTTATGACATATTTCTTTAAAAAATTATTAAAAAAACAAATAGTTTTTTTTTTTTTCTGCGTAAAAGTGATATTAAATTCTTCTAAAGTGATCTATTAACAAATGTTCTAAGGGTACTTGTTAATCCAACTCTATTCAAAATAAGCTTCAATACATTTTTTAAAATATATATTTTAAATATTTGTAAGATATTTGTTAAAATCTTTAATCTATTCTTTATAAGAGCATTAGCATCAAAAAACTCTAATTCTACTCTATTTTACCATTTCAAAAAGTCACTTTATCATTATACCATACCATTTTACAATACCTCTAGCATCCTAAAACTCTATTTTTATTAAAATATTATTTTTTAATATTTCTTTATAACTGTCATTTTTTTTTCAGACTCATATTTCCTAGGCTTTCCAATAGTCTTTTTTTTTTCCTCTCCTTCTCCCTCAACCTCTAGCAACACACAAGCCATCAACAACCACAGCCATGGCACCAAAAACCCAAGCCACCGATCAACTCAAGCCACCGATCAGAAACCCACGCCGCCGATCAACTCATCAACAACCATAGCCACGACACCAAAAACCCATTAGCACCTCAACCCATCAACAACCACAGCCACGACACCTCAACCCATCAACAACCACAGTCATGGCACCAAAAACCCATCAGCCCATGCCGTCGATTTGAAACCCACCAGAGCAAACCCATCAAAAAAAATCATCACCGGAGCCACCATCGGAGCTACCGATGATCAACCTAACCGATCCACCCACCGATCAACAGATCCACTGTTTCAAACCCACCATCAACCAATCCTAGCCCACCGATCCAACCATGACCCAAACACCGAACCCAACCCATTTCAGCCACAACCCAACCATGACCCAAACACCGGACCTAACCATGACCCAAACATGACCCAAACATCGGACCCAACCACGACCCACAACCCCTTTAGGCACTGGTCACCAAAAAAAAAAAAACCATAACCACCACAGTGACCCACGCCAAAAAAAAAAAAAAAGCTACCACAGAACTGCCGAATTGCAACCCACCAGAAAAACTGAGCCACTGTGATGTGTGATGTATGTTGGGAGGAGAATGGTGTTTGGGTCTAAAGAGAGGAGAGAGCAGATGGAGAAACAGAGAAGGAAGAGAGAGAAGAGAACTAAAATAATGAGATAAAGGAGAGAGAAATTTCGGGGGAAAAAGTAAATAAATTTTTTTTTTTTTTTTAGAATACTGTTACAGTACAATTCTAAAGTTAGAATTGTACTGTAGCACTATTGCAAAAAAATTTGCAATAGTTAAGTTTAGTATTGTCTGATGCAAAGGATTTTAAAACTTCAAATGTCAAATTGTCCTTAGATATGACATTAGCATTGGAGAATGCTAATGCTCTAAGAAGGGATTGTATATTTAGTCTGGCCAAAACAGTCTAAGAAACCAATCAAATTTAATTAGTAGAATATTACTTTTTGATGCCGAAAACCGCACCAGGTGCCGCTGTGGATTTTAGCAAGCAAAAACAGTAGGCCAAAAAACTCAAATAGAATTAGAACCTTTCAAATCCCAATTCACACCCCCACATTTCTCTCTCTCTCTCTCTATACATATATATATATATATATATATTTTTTTTTTTCCAATTAAAAAGCAAGGTACAGAGCTTATAGCAAATCATATTTATCATCATTATACTCGTAAACAGATCTCGATGACGGAAAAAGAGCATTAAATTCTTTCTGTTTTTGAGAGAAAGATAAGTCAATTTTTTCATTGTCGAAACTTGTATGAAGTTACTAGAGGTTTGGGTTTTATTTTTAATTTTTTTTCACTAGAGTCAGCCAGCAAGGTTTCAAGTCATTATTCATGACATGTGGGGTTTAGAGGCGCAAAGCAGGTTTTAGGGTTTTCACCCAGTGCAGCCACATTGAATGCCACGCGGTTTTGTGAGGCAGAAGAAGAGGGCATTGTCACAGCTGCTGACTTTGGCTTGCCCTTGAGTTAATGCTCTTGCTGTCACCTTTTGACTCTTTGGCTTCCTTTTTGCTTTCCTTAGGTCAGCGTTTCTCTCCCCACCTCTTCCTTATAGCTTCATTTGTTCTATTTATGCAGGACCAACAGACCTTGGCCTTGGACACTTGTCTTTGCTCATCTAAGAAAGAAAATTAATAGAAACTTTAGAGAGGAAGAAAGACCTAGCTGAAGAAAATTTCAGAAGACTTTTTTTGTGTAAATTAAAGCAGAGAAGTGAAAAAACAAGGTGTGAAATGGGTAGGCCTCCTTGTTGTGATAAAGAGGGAGTCAAGAAAGGACCATGGACTCCTGAAGAAGACATCTTATTAGTCTCTTATATTCAAGAACATGGTCCTGGGAATTGGAGGGCTGTTCCTACCAATACAGGTTAAATTTCTTTGTTTTTCTATTTTGAGCAAACTCTTTTTGATTTGAATAGTTTTTTTTTTTGGTTATTTTAGGGAAATGTAATAAAAGATGATTTTTTTTTTTTTTTTGTTCTTTTCTTAGATGACTGTAAGAGGTTTATGTTTAGTTTGAGATACCTATTTGGGTATCTTTGCTTTGGATGATCTTATACTACTTGTATTGATTTCTTCTCCATATATATGTGGGTTTTCAGGGTTGCTTAGATGTAGTAAGAGTTGCAGACTTAGATGGACTAATTATCTCAGGCCAGGGATCAGGCGTGGTAACTTTACTGACCATGAGGAGAAGATGATAATCCACCTTCAAGCTCTTTTGGGCAATAGGTAACATCTCTCTCTCTCTCTCTCTCTCTCTCTGTGATTAAGCACTTCTAATTTAAAAACTTTAAAGTTCTAATCCCAAAAAGAATAGATGAGGGTTGTTTTAGTTTAGTGATCTCCTGGCTAGCTAGCTAAAAGATATATAGTATTAATTTGTAAGAAAACTAAAGAAATATAGCACTATTAGTTTAATGATCACTGGCTGAAGAAAATATTTGTAAGGAAAAAAAAGTATTAATTTGTTTGTTGTTGAAGTGTTTGGATTCTTTAAATTAATTTATGGCACATTGATTATGGTGCAGGTGGGCTGCCATAGCTTCATACCTCCCACAGAGAACAGATAATGACATTAAAAATTATTGGAACACCCATTTGAAGAAGAAGCTCAATAAGATTCAATCAGGCGCGGAAGGCCATTCAAAAGATGGGTTTTCTTCACCATCACAATCAATCACAAGAGGTCAGTGGGAGAGAAGGCTCCAAACAGATATCCACAGGGCCAAGCAAGCTCTTAGTGAGGCCATTTCCCCAGAGAAGCTAAGCAACTCTGGCTTGTCTGAATTGAAGCCCTCTACTGGGTGCTTGTCTAACACAAAGCCAGCAGCTCAATCATCAACCTATGCATCTAGCACTGACAACATAGCCCGGTTGCTCAAAGGTTGGGTGAGAAATTCACCAAAGTCAGCTAGGAGTAACTCAGCTATAACTCAAAATTCCTTAAACAACATGAGTGGGACTGATTCAGTATCCAGTGAAGGGACTCCAAGTAAGGCAATCAATGGGATTGAACAATCTGAGACATTTGAATCTCTGCTCGCGTTTGAGTCTTTTGACTCTTCACATTCGGATACATCACAGTCTATGTCACCTGAGGCAAGCCTTTTCCAAGATGAAAGCAAGCCTTTGCCATTGTCATTGCTTGAGAATTGGTTGTTTGATGAAGGTGCTAGTCAAGGGAAAGAATTCCTTAGTGATTTCTCATTAGATGACAATGCTAATTTTTTCTAAAATGGTTGTTGTTTTGGGGCATCTTTTTTGTTCTAGGTCCTGAACTGATTGAATTTAATAGTTGCCTTGACAGAAGGAGTTTCTTATTGCTTTAGTGCTAGAGCAAAAGTGTAAATTTCACATTATTGTGTTAAAATGTCCTGATTGAGAATAAATTAATTTCCAGTCTTGTATCTGCCCCTAATGAAATGTTTTATATGTTATAGCTTGATTAGAAAATAGAAATGCAAACTAAATTTCAATTTAAGATATCTTAAAGTTTATGGTGGTAATTCAATTCTACTATTAAAAGCTTTGTAGTTTATTGTCATTGTTTCTTTTCTTTTATGAAAAGAATTAGGGTTCAAATCTTTATTTCTTTGTAATTCAATTCTACTATTAAAAGTTTTGTAGTTTATTGACATTGTTTGTTTTCTTTTATGAAAAGAATTAAGATTCAAATCCTCATTTCTTTGTTTATATATACTATTGAAATTTGAAGTGTTGGAGTTTGGACTCCCAATCTTCTATTATTTCTACTGATTGTGTGATCGATGGACATGAGACCTTTCAATGAAAATAAAAAATTAAAGGTTATAACTCATGAATTTTCATCTTCTTCATATATTTACTTCCAAATTAAAAGAAAGAAGAAAAGAACTTGTAGAATTAAATTTTGCATGCCAAAAGTAAGTGAGATAGCTAGCATATTCATCACCGAATTAAACGTTTATTAAAGTATAGGAGAGCATATTAATACCGAATACTATTGAATAATCACTTCTTTTATATATATATATATATAAAAGATAGAATTCTACTCTAGAATTATTTAAGTGTATATGTGTGTGAAGTTTCCTCATGGAGACTTGAACTCCGGTTCTTCCCCCCCATACTCTACAACCACTTATACTTGTGGAGTGACCATCACACTAAGAATGTGCGTTGATTATTGAATAATCACTTAAAAGTATTCATTTTAGGATTTAATTTGGGGTTTTTTTTTTTAGGTTAACTAGTTTATGTGTGAAGTTAATGAGCAATAAATACCCAACTACTTAGTTTATAGCACAACATAATGTTTAGGCCATTGTAGACAAGTGTCTTAAGGGTACAAGTGACCTTACATTAATTAATACTCCATTAATTTATGTAATATATATATATATATATTTTTTTTTAAATTTTAAATTAAGGTAATTTTGGGAAGCAAGAAATTACTTAATTAAAATATAAGCTTTTCATGTTATGTAAAATGTAATAGGGAAAATTCATACAAGAAATTCTTTGTTCTTGGTTTTTTTGCAATTTTTAACCAAACCAATTAATTAAGAGATGTAACCCACAAACAATAAATGCAGATTAGGTTTCTATTTCTAGATTCATTTATAGGTTATAGGTTCAATGCACTTGATTTAACTATGGTTAATATTATAATAACGTTTCATTAAGATAAACGTTTTAATAAATAGACCATTGGATTTTATTATGTTCTTATACTTTTATATTATCTATAAAATATTTCAAGTATTTTTATAATTATATTCTAAAATTATAAAAATGAGCTTGTAAATTAAGTAGTAAATAACGCAATTAATGTGAAATTTAGGGAAATGAAAAGGCGAAATGTAGTGTAATTGTGTAAAGTAGGTAGAAAACATGTACTAATTTAATGTTGATAAATGAAAACTTTTAGTTTAATCAAAAGTTAGAAATGACTATAATATTAACAAAATTTTATATTAAGTGCAACTTGAATTCAAGTCATGTATGTCGATCTTTACTTGGCAAGAAATTTATTGTTCTTGTTTAATTCGTCTATTTCCATTTGAAAGGGAAAAATCAATTATCATAACTTATATCACAAGATACACTTGGCGTCCTAGACTCTCTCTCTCTCTCTCTCTCTCTCTCTCTCTCTCTCTCTCTCACATTTACCAGTTGAATAAAAGTGATCAAATGCTCTATAAGCCAGAAATAGCTTTGGAAATATGCAAATTGGCCTTAAATGCACATGTGAAAGGCTTTGATATTCATCACTCGTTTTTTGCAAGCTGTAGGAATTTTATTTTGTCCAAGCAAGTTTAATATCCACACTGTAAAGGTGTAGAAGGAAAAGAACCATAAGCCTCTCATGATGAATACCATTTTCCAGATGGCAAACCAAGCTGTTAAAATGTAAAGAAAAAAGTGCCCCATTCACCAACTTTGGTAATTGCTATTGAAGGGTCTATTTAATACTTGCCCCCCTGTTAGTATCAGAAGGTAATGGCATGGCATAGAAGTCATGTCTATGCGAAATAGCCTACCAAAGAGATATAAAAGTCAAGGTACCACTTGGAAATGAAGCTTCCCCTTGGACATTTCACATAATTTAGTGCAGTTAACATAGACCATATAGTGAAGACGGTGAGGGTGATGGGCTCACGGTCATGGGTTTAAGCTGTCTTGGCTCAGAGGTGTATTGGAGCTCATTTTCCTTTCAATAAAAGAACCATCTAAATCAATAATTCTTACTAGTCCTCTTATTATGTCCAACTACGTAATTCTAAAGAACAGTGCTTTGTGGACTGATCTAGTATTTTCCATATCCTTTCAATCTAACTAGCTATAAACCACAATCCTTAGAGCATCTCCAACTGGTTTTGCCATCCTATCCTATTTTACCATATTAAAAAGTTATTTTATCAATTATACCATACCATTTTACAATACATCCAACATCCCAAAATTCTATTATTTTACTATTTTATTAAAATATTATTTTTTATTATTTCTTTATTATTTATTTCCAACATCCTGCCAAAACCACCAAAAACCACATCCTGCAAATCAGAACCACCAACCAAAAAAAACCACATCCAGTGGGTAGAAACCAACCCCAGCAACCTGCAACCAAACCCGGCAAAGAAGAGTCTTTGCCATCAACCCTAGCAACCTGCAACTAGCCACTGCCAGCCACCACCCTCGGTGGCAAAAAAACCCACAAAACCTCAACCACTGTGAACCCTCTGTGACCCATTCCAAACGCACCTGAGACCCATGGCCACACCCATCTGCAACCCACGAAACCTCACCTGAGACCCACCTGAAACCCACGGCCACACCCATCTGCAACCCACAGCCACACCACTTGAGACCCACCCACCATACCAAAACCTAGCAAGCCACAAATCACAAAATTGACAATCCAATCTCACCTCACAAATCATAAAAGCGGCAACCCAAACCCCATGAATCCGATCTCACCTCCAATGCCCATGAATCCAATCTCACCTCAACACCAAGAGTCTTGGGTCTGAAGAGAGAATCATCTAACTTGTCGAAGAGAGTCTTGGGTCTGAAGAGAGCAGAGAGCAAATGAGAAAGAGAGAAGGAAGAGAGAGAAAAGAAGAGAAAAAATGAGAGAAGAGAGAGAAATTCCCAGGTTAAAAACGACCTCAAGTATTATTATTATTTTTTTTAATCCTATTCAGCTACAGTACCATCTTACATTTAAGATGGTACTGTAGCTATATCTCAAAAAAATTTAGCCTTTTCCCATTTGGCCTTCCCGTTGCTGAGCAGTTTTTGGGCCTGAATGCCAAATGTACCTTACATTTGGCATATAACAGGCCCACTGCTGATGCTCTTAGAATTTGTATGACAGGCCGACCATTCCATCTTTTAAGGTATGATGGACTGTAGAGAATTTAAATTTTCCCCGACCAAATATATTATTCCAGAAGGACAAAATCATGTGCCTTTCAAACACCACCTCTTTTATATATATATATATATATATATATATATATATATATATATATATATTTTTTTTTTTTCAATTTCTTTTGGGATGAGATTCAAACACCATCTTTTAAGAGCATCTGCACTGGCACTTGTATATGCCAAATGTAAGCTCAAATTTACAATTCAATCCAAAAGCAACCCACAGCCGGACTTGTATTCACTAACTATTGCAAAAAAAATTGCAATAGTGCTACAGTGCAATTCTACCTAGAATTGCACTGTAGCTTAATTCTAAAAAAAGAAAAAACTAATATTTTATTGTGTAACTTTATCAATTCCTCTCTCTCGCATCGGGTTTTGGGTTTTTGTTTTTATTTGGGTTTCAGGATATATTATTTTATTGTGCAGAAATATTATTTTAATATGTTGTATTGTAAAATAAAAGTTGGGATGCTAAGAGTATTGTAAAATAGTATGGTATAATTGATAAAACAGCTTTTTGAGATGGTAAAATAGCATGTGATAGGATTTTGGGATGTGAATGATCTAAGTGCACATAGTGGCGAAGCCACTCAAGGACCGAGGGGGCTTTGGCCCTCCCAAATTTTTTTTTTTGAAATATCCTAAATAATTTGAAAATTTTTAAATAACCTTATCATTTTGGCCCACATACCTGATAAAATACATATTTAAGAAAGTCTAAAAATAAACATAATTTTTATTTAAATAAAATAAAATCTATAAATAGATATGTCAACAAATTACAATAATTAAAACTCTAGCATCTTTAAAATGAACACATAGGCATTTTAACAATTATCTCAACAAATAAAAGGGAAAAAAATTATAATTTTCATCCCAACACATCATCTAGGGCTTACTTGTACCACAATAGTAGAAAAATTAAAAAGTCAGAAGTTTTGTTGATGTACCGTACCACCAAGTCCCCTACACAATTGCATAAACATTTTGCCTCACACAGGTGACTCTCTCTCTCTCCGTTGTCAATCTTGTCTCATAATTGTTTAATTTTAATTAAATACACTTTTGATTATAGCACATATTGAGTTATGAAGTATTTACATTACTATTTTACATTTCATGCATTCAAAAAAAAAAAAAAAAATTTATATATGGCCCCCCAAAGATAAATTTCTGGCTCCACCACTAAGTGCACAGTAGCACTAAATGCAACATGTATATGAATTAAGTTCAAATTATATTTGGTGTAACTTTATATAATATATTATATAACTCCATAACTTTTCATCGAAAGAGTATTTTGATGAATCAAGGTTTTTTATTATATTTTTTTATTTATAACCTCTGTGCTTGATATTAAGAGAATTAGAAATCAATAACTATCCTATTATAAAATATTTAAATTTCAAGGTTCTTTTTTTTTAAAACTTTAAAACTACAACAAAACATGAGTTTGTAGATAAAATAGTAAATAATATTTGATTAATACAAACTTTGGCATACATAATAAGAGCAACGAAAACATGTAATCCAAAGATTAATTCATCAAAATATTGTTTTAATAAAAAAAATACAGATATATAAAATTGCATAAAGTTAGTCATAGTGTAACACTTTGTCCATGCATGTTACACTACTCAATAACATTTTATCAATATTTCAAAAATTCCACAATTGGATCATGACTCCTCATTCTTCTTAACACACATGCCAAGTTTATGTAAGTTGGATATTATTTAATATTTGATCCACAAACTCATACTATAACTCTATAAGTATACTTTAAAAATAAATAAATAAATAAATAATCTTAAAAATTAAATATTTGGGTTAATTACAGATTATCCATTTGTGTGGTTAGACCTGAATTCACCTTGTCTACTTGTAGTTCAGAAGTTGGCAATTTACCCACCTAAGATATGCTTTGTTTGACCTTTATAACCTACCTCTTGCTTTTTTGTTAGGAAAACATCTTTTAACACAAAAACTTAACATAAAACAGTCATCAAATAATTGTTGGAAACATTATTTTAATCGTAATGTTATTGCATGTTCCAAATGTGTTTGAGAATTATTTGTTAAAAGACTAAGATTTATTGGGATAAATCCCCATCTATGTGTGAATTAAATTAAATATTACCCAAGCAATAAAGAAAATAGAAATCTACGGAAGCAATAAAAAAATCAATCGACAAGAACACCAAGAAATTTCGTGGAAAACCCTCAAATGTAGAGGAAAAACCACGAGGCAAATCCAATCAATCCACTATAATAAAATAGAGATTACAACACTCAAGTTATACTCAAAACCTAAGTTCACAATAAATTGGTAAAATACAATAATATCTCTAGAAACAAATACAACCTCACCACAAAATCCGATAGCAAGATCTTCCACTCTGAATACTCCAATTCTCTATGATTGTAGCACCCAAATAATCATCTTAGAGAAAATTCCCAATTTATCTTCCTTGTGTGTCTTGAGCAAAAGAAAAATCACCTTTTCTTTTTTCCCTCAGTACCGCACAAAACACTATTCCTTTTTCTTCAGTCGGCTCCATATATGTGTTTCAATCTTCAGTCTCTCTCACTTTTTCTTTGTTCATGAAACCCATGTACTAAGCTTTATATATAAAGCTTTGCCACCTGCTGACACTGTTAATTCTATTAGGAATAGGAGTTTTTGACTTCCTGTGTAATTGGTACATCTATTTTTGTATGAAATAGGATTCATTCAATGCTCAAATACAAGTCCTATATAGGCTAGACGTTAAGCTACCGTGCACCTCCCAATAATCTCCCCCTCTAGCCCATTGAGGAGAGAGATCTTCATCCCAACTCTTCAATTAGAATTCATGTCGGCCATTCCGACACAAAGCTCAAGCTTCTCTTTGGTCACAACCAACACATAAGTCTTATTCTTATGCAAAGAATTCATCTCTTCTTGCATAGCCTTCATCTAGCTCTGCTTGTCCTTATGAGACTCTACTTCTTGAAAGCATTCTAGCTCCCCCTCATTTGTAAGAAAAATATACTCAAGAGAGGGATATCTAGTTGATGGGCGACGCTCCCTAGTAGACCTCCTCACTTGAGGTTCTTCAAGCTCTGGTGGAACAAACTGCTCCCCCTATTCAATATCTTCAATATCTTGAGCATCATCACAATCAACTCCTACTAGCTCATCACCATCAACTGCTATTAGTTCATCACCAAGATTCTCATCTTGCACCTCTTCCCTATTTATGGCATGATTGGAGGAAGAAGAGGTAGGTGTAAGGTCGGGAACACCTACAATAGCATCCTTTGTCTTTTTAGTTTTTTCAAAGTTTGCCAAATTTTCATTCTCATGAAAAATCACATCTTGACTTTTGATCATCTTCTTTTTCTCAAGATCCCATAACTTGTAGCCAAATTCTGCATCTCCATATCCAACAAATATACAAGGAGTGGCTTTGCTATCAAGCTTCAATCTTTATTCCTTAGGCACATATGCAAATGCCTTGCACCCAAATACCTTCAAGTGAGAGTAAGAAATATCTTTCCCAGTCCAAACTCTCTCTAGAATATTAAACTCCAATGGAATTGATGGAGACTGATTAATTAGGTAGCACGCAGTTTGAACAGGTTCACACCAGAATGACTTAGGCATATTAGCCGTTCTTAGCATACATCTGACCTTCTCAACAATAGTGCTATTCATCCTCTTTGCCACACCATTTTGTTATGGGGTACCAGGAACTGTCTTCTCATGTCTAATACTTTTCTCGGAGCAGTAACTCTTGAACTCATTAGATGTACATTCGCCTTCGTTATCAGTACGAAGACACTTCAAAGGCTTCCCTTTCTCTCTTTTTGCTATGGCATGGAATTTCTTGAAGTGCTTAAATACTTGGTCTTTAGTTTTTAAAATATACACCCACACCTTTCGTGAAGCATCATCAATAAAAGTAACAAAATATTTATTACCACCTAAGGACTTCACATCAATGGGACCACATAGCTCAGAATAAACAAGATCTAGCACATTGGACTTTCTAGTAGAGGGAATACGAAAAGACACTCTATGTTGTTTTCCAAATAAACAATAATCACAAGGTTTAAGTGACATGCTTTTGGCAAAAGGAATAAGAGACTTATTTGCCAAAATCTGCAACCCCTTTTCATTCATGTGAGCCAGCTGCCTATGCCATAAGTTAGGCATAGAATCTTCCTGAGTTGCACTAACAACATCTTTGCACACCTTTACTTGTGTCTTGTAAAGTGTACAACAAATCTTCCCTCCAGCAAGCACCAATAATCCTTTGGAGAGTTTCCATTTACCATCTCTAAAATAGTTTCCATAGCCTTCTTTATCCAGAATGTGAGTAGAAATCATATTTAAGCGCATATCAGGCACATGTCGCACATTATTCAATGCCAAGGTGTATCCAGTGTTAGTCTCAATGCAAATATCTCCAATTCCCACAATGTCAGCATAACTCTTATTGTCCATCTTCACTCTCCCAAAGTCTCCTACTTTGTATGAAGTAAAGAGCTCCTTTCTTGGAGTGATATGACAGGAAGCAGCTGAGTCAATCACCCATTCAACATAAAAATGTGAAACATTGCAGCACTCATCCTCTCCTATAGAGAGCACCACATCTTCAGTTGTCGAGATAAAAGTGGTATTTTGTTCTTCTATCTTATTCTGATTTTTCTCATTTTTCTGTTTATTCTTCCAAGCCTTGCAGTTTCTTCTTATGTGACCTTCCTTATCACAGTAGAAACACTTGAATTTTCCTTTCAATTCTGACTGACTTCTGGATTTACCACATCCCTTAGAATTTCTAGCCTCACTCCTCCCTCGGTTCTCTGTGACAAGAGCCTATGCATTATCCTTGTCCATGTCTTTTCTTCTTGTTTCTTCATTGAACAAGCTATCCTTGACCATTGCAAGTTATAGCACACCATTTGGAGCAGAGTTACTAAGTGACACCACCAAAGTCTCCCATCTATCAGGTAAGGAACTCATAGGTAATAAAGCTTGAACCTCATCATCAATTATTAGCTTCATTATAACCATCTAATTCACCAAGTCTTGGAACTCACTCAAATGCTCGGCAACGGGTCTCCCTTCCTTAAGCTTCAAATTCACAAGCTTTCTAGCCACAAAAGCTTTATTTTGAGTTGTCTTTCTTTCATAGAGACCCCTCAATTTCTCCCAAAGAGCTTCTGCATTAGTCTCTTGAGATACATGATGAAACACATTCACATCGATGCATTGCCTAGTACATCTAATGGTTTTTCTATTTAACTTCTCACAGTCTTTATCAGACATCTCGCTTGGCTTAGCACTATCACCCTTAATAGGGTCATGCAAATCCTTACAGTAAAGGACATCCTCCATCATTGGCTTCCAAATCGAATAATTTGATGTCGAGAGTTTAATCATAGTGCTCATATTCATATTCATAATTTCCATTTAATTCAACACAAGACAATCACATCCAATAACCAATGCTTTGATACCACTTGTTGGGATAAATCCCTATCTATGTGTGAATTAAATTAAATATAACCCAAGCAATAAAGAAAGTAGAAATCTACGGAAGCGAGAAAAAAATCAACCAACAAAAACACCAAGAAATTACGTGGAAAACCCTCCAATGTAGAGGGAAAAACCACGGGGCAAATCCGATCAATCCACTATAATAAAATAGAGATTACAACACTCAAGTTATACTCAAAATCTGAGTTCACAATAAATTGGTAAAATACAATAATATTTCTAGAAATAAATACAATCTCAATACTAAATCCAATAGCAAGATCTTCCACTCTGAATACTTCAATTTAGGGGTGTGAATGGGTCGGGTTGAGGGGGATTTTTTGACCCAACCCATCATGGGGGTCAAAAATAAATTCAACCCAACCCAACCCACATGGGTTGGGTTGGGTCAGGTTAAACCCATGGATTGGACAATTTTTTTTATTACTATTATTATTCAATTGAGCAGAAAAAAATATATATCACACTTGCCACTTGAGTTGATAAACAAAATATACATTAATATATAAACTAATATTCCAACTTAGTTGTAAACAAAATATGTTTAAGTATCCAACTGAGTTGATAAAAAAAATATAAATGAACTAGTATCCTAATTCACTTATAAACAAAATATAAATGAGTTCCTAATTCAGTTATAAACAAAATATATCTAAAATTTTAAAAATTTTTATTAATTATATAATATATTTAAATATATATTAAAAGAACAAATAGGATTTTATATTATATATGATAATAGGAACCGAGGAAGTGCTCTATAGCTGGTTTTTTTAAAAAAAAATTAAATATATAATATATTTTAAACATATATTAAAATATGGGTGGGTTGGGTCGGGTTTGGCAGGTTTGTAATTTTATGACCCAAACCCAATCCGACCCACTTTTTTTTTTAAAAAAAATTGTAACCTAACCCAACCCACTAAGCCCTAAAAACTGACCCAACCCGTCGAGTTGGGTTGGGTCAGGTCGGGTTGGGTTTGGCAGGTTGGCAGGTTTTTTGCATACCCCTACTTCAATTCTCTATGATTATAGCACCCAAATAATCATCCTAGAGAAAACTTCCAATTTATCTTCCTTGTGTGTCTTGAGCAAAAGAAAAATCACCTTTTCTTTTTTCCGTTAGTACCGCACAAAACACTCTTCCTTTTTCTTCAGTTGGCTCCAAATATGTGTTTCAATCTTCAGTCTCTTTCACTTTTTCTCTATTCATGAAACCCACATACTAAACTTTATATATAAAGCTCTGCTGCCTAACACACCTAATTCAATTAGGAATAGGAGTTTTTGACTTCTTGTGCAATTGGTACACTTATTTCTATATGAAATAGGATTCCTTCAATGCTCAAATACAAGTCCTATATGGGCTAGACTTCAAGGTGCCGTGCACCTCCCAACAAGATTAGTGTCGCACTCCAACTCATAACTGTTATGATATTCTCCACTTTGGTTACACAGACCTATGACTTTAAAACATGTCATGTGGAGAGTACGTAGTGTAACTAATCCTTACCCACAGGATATTGTCCTCTTTAGCATACCTATTCCAAAATGAGCGCACCCTCAAGGTTTTTTTTTTTTTTTTTTGGCCTCCAAAACAGTAAAAAAAAAAAAAAAAAAAAAAAAAAAAAAAAAAAAAAAAAAAAAAAACACACACACACACACACACACAAGAGCTTAAGATCCGATTTGCAAGTTTTCATCACCCATCACTCTGTTTTCATCACTCATAACTCAAAACTTGTGGGTCCCATAAAGATGAAGTCTGTTTGGCTGTGGTTTCAAGTTTTGTTTCCATCACTCAATTATTTGATTTTTGAGTGATGAGTTATGGAAACTAGAAACAAGTTTTAGGTGTTTTCAAGCTATGGAAATAGAGCTATGGTGGCATTTTGGTAATTTCACTCAACTAATGGGCCTCACGGTTAGTGTATAATCGTTTCAATGCCAACCTTTGCTCCCTCAACAGCTCTCTTAATACCAAACTAAACCCCTTTCCCTTCCATTAATTTCTTTCTCTTCTCTTCCCAAGCCGGCCTCTCCATATCCACTGGTAGCTGCTCTCTCTCATCCCGGTCTACCACTCTAATCCTATACTGTCACACAACCCACATTCAAAGATTATAATTTGTCAAACACAACTCAGATCATCAATGCAAATCCACTGGTGTGGTAGAACTTAATACACAATACAAAATCGGTAATCTCAAATTAATGTCAAGGATTTGAAAAGGCCTCAAAACACCCAATACTTTGACCAAAATTTGAAACCCTCCGGATCAGAAAATCAATGAATCAAAGAGGAAATTACAAGCACCAAACCCATACAAAGGAAACCCATCACCGATATACCCACAAAATTCCTAACTCAAACTAACTCAAATTGGAGAGATGTATAGAGCCACAATAACAAAATAAAGGAAGGCGAAGCAAAAAACTCATGGGTCATGATGGAGGAGATCGGCGCCACTACTGCTCGTCGGAGTTGATCTTGCAAGCTAGGTGCCAGTGGAGATTGGCGCTGGGTGAGGTGGAGATCAGGGCTGGGTGGATTTCCTTTGCTGGAGATCGGCGTTGTTTGTACTCGGTGAGGTGGAGATCGGCGCTATTTGGACTCAGTGAGAGGAAGAGAATGGTGGGGGCGGAGAGGAAGAGAGAACCGTGTGTTTGGGTATTGAGGGAGAGTGATGAAAAAAAAAAAAAAAAAGGAGAAAAGGGGATGTATACGCAGGTATGGTGCTTAGGCAGTGGGTCAGGTATAGATCCCACAAAAAGTAGAAATATTTGAGTGATGAGAAGCTGAAAACAGTGTGCCAAATGTGTGGGGTTTAGGAAATTGGGGTATTTTAAGTGATGAGTGATGAATGACGAAAATTAAGTGAGGAATGATGAGTGATGGTTTTTTTAAAACCAAACAGCCCATAGGGCATCCAATAATTTTTAATTTTATTTTTATTGAAACTCCTTTCCAATCATACTACACATTAGTCTATGTGCCAATCAAATTAGATTAACTAAGATTTATGCCCTAAAATCCATTTTGTAAGAAGTTTTAAATTAATAAAAGTGTTCTATTTTTTAAGATCGAACATGGAACATAATGCATAATCCATGAGTTGTATTGTACATGATTTAGGTATTTTGATGAAATTAGCACATACAAAATCTAAATTTCAATTCTTTGTGACTCATGGTGATCTATCCTTTTATAGTTGTTGTTGTTTTAATAGTTTTTGAGAAAACATGGTGATCAATCTTGATCATAGAAATTGAGACTTCTAAATAATATGTTGATATAGTTTTGGAAAAAATTGCTCAATTTGGCACCAAGTTATTCTTTTATCTTTGAAATTGTCCATTTGTAGTTTTTAGTATATTTGAGTTTCGAATCCAAGTACCTTATTCTATGACATGGATTTTACCGATTGATGTAATGGAAACCTGCCCATTAATATATGCGACTCCAATCCATTTGAATAAGAACCAACAATAAAAAATTTCATTAAAAAAAATTGAAAAAAACTCACTAATTTTAAGGGTGTATCCAGGTTGGAATAGTATAATTTGAGGAGCATTGTCATTCGAATTCCAACTAACTTTTTTAAGTTGAGAAACCACCAACCAAAATTAATTCATTAATAATAAAATAACAAAATCATGGCAACGTATACGTGATTGGTTTAGGTTGGTCGAGTTGGGCTTTTAGTCAGGCCCAGTAGGCTATTCATATTCAATAAATAAATAAAATAAATAAAATAAAACTTCCTTTGTCAATCAATATTTGACCCCAAAAAAAAAAAAAAAAAAAAAAAAAAAAATTCCCAAGTGCATCAAACGAACAAGTAATCCATTAAAATGGCACATACATCAATCTAGCAAAATAGAAATTACAAGTGTATACAAATGTGAACCAAGGATTAGCAGCAATAGAGACTATAGAACAGTGGTGGCTCTATGAATTTTGTTTAGAGGGATCATTAAAAAACTTGAACCAAACAAAATTTAATAAAAAAAAGATTTTGAATATATTGAGTTATCGAACAAAAAAAAAAAAAAAAAACGCAAATATATGAAGTTTTACAATTTTCTTCTGAATTTTCATATTTTAAAATCATTACAATATAGTTTATTATCAATTGTCATTATTTATTGTTAATATTGGTAAGTGTGACCATTTTATTTTATTAAGTTTGTATAACATTTTTAATTTTTTTGAAGTTGTCATTATCTATTTGTCATTGTTTTTATAAAAAATATTTCAAATTAAATAACAAAACTCAACCCATTGTCACTATATTAAATTGGCCCACACAACCACATTCATCCATACATAAATAATACATGATGCATCTACATAACTAATAAAATGCTTAAACAATTACTAATTTTACTATTTTGGTTCTTGAATCACTAACGTTATAACAAAAAGTTATTATAACATGATAATAATATACACACATGTAACAAACCCTCCATATTTTTTAATTATTAAATTATATAAAGTTACATTATATTTGTAGTACACAACACACATTCACATACATCACAATTCACACAAATAACATAATAAAAAATAACACACACAATCAGTATTAGACACACATTCACACACATATAATATAAATTTGTAATAAAAAGAGACACTTACGATTTACAAACATTTTCTTTTTACTCTTAGAGAGACATGTGATCTACGTTGTTGTTTGATTTTGGGCTAGGCTGATATGTTGTACACCCTAACCACATGTGGTTAGGGTGCACAAGGTTTAAATCAGAGTGTACAAACATATCTTCAGGTGTAAATTATACTAATAAAAATATATATATATATATATATATATATTAAAAAAAAAAAAATCAAGTCAGGGGGTTCAATTGAACCCCTAAGCATAAAGTAACGCTGCCCATGCTATAGAAGTACAGATTGAGAATGAGAGAGCACCAAAGAAAAAAAAAAAAGCATACTAAAATTACCTTCTTTTCTCTAGCCCTATTACAATATAAACCACAAATTTTTTGTTGTTGTATATATAAAAGGTAGAATTGAAAACCATGGCGTTGGTTTAGTTTTTTTTTGTTATATTTGACCACTTAAAATTTGGAGTAAAATAAAATTGCTAGGATTTTGTTGATTTAAGCAAATTTTATATGCTGTGAACAAATATTAGAGGTGTCAATTCTTTTTAGCGTGTCGAATTTATGTCGTGTCGAGGTAGGGGTATTCGACTAAATGGCTCAACTCGAATCTGACTCATTTAATAATCGTGTCATGATCTTTTAACTCTAATCCGACTTATTAATAAAGTGGGTTGACTCACTTGACATGCTTAATAAACAGGTTATGTTGGGTTGATGTGAATATGATACAACCCATTTCAACCTGCTTAATATTAAATATAACATCCATCTAGAATTTTTTTTTTAATTTTTTTTACATCCCAAAAGTAGTGTATACACTTCAAGTCTTCAACCAATTTCAATTTCCAATTATATTGTTTGTAAGTTTTTGTAATTGCTCAGTTTTCTATTTAAGTTTAAAATATAGATTAGATATAAAAGTTATTTGAAAAATCTAAAGTAAAATGAATATTTATTTGTTATATGAATTAAATGGATTTTGGTTTGACACGAAAAAATTGACATGTCAAACGTATTTATTGCGGGTCACGTGAGTTGACCCGCTGATGACATGTTTCTTATCGTGTCGCGTTCGGGTCGACCTGTTTATGACCCAGACTCGCTAAGACTCAACCCTAACCCGCAAAAACCCGTGTCGGATTCATGTTGTGTTCGTGGGTTAGGTCAAACATTAACACCCCTAACAAATATCTTTGGCCCTTCTTCTCAAAAAAAAAATAATAAATAAATAAATAAATCTTTGGCCCTAATATGGAAGGTTGTGTAAAACGCAGCAAAAGTGGTTTCTAAAATTATTTACTTGAATAATATGGATGCAAAAAGGTGGAAAATTAGATACACTTGCTCTTCTATTTCCATCAAATCTCTTTTCCTTGTTGCCTTTAAACTTCTTCTTCCTTTATTTATTTATTTATTTTTGTGTGGGGAGTCATGTCATGCCAACGTTATAATGTCTCACAGCGGATCATATAGCAAATGCCTTTGCACTTACCATCTCCTTTCTGTCTACTGTAAATTCGATTTCTAATAAGTTTATCAAGAATAAGAAAAAAAAAAAAAATCTTTACAATTCATTGTATTATTGCATAAGAATCTTTGAATTTGAGGCTAGTGATGCGTAATTGATAGAGAAAGGAGTTAATGTACATGAATCTATGCAAGTGATTAAAGCGATTACTAACTATGTGATTGAGAGTCATTTTCTCATAATCTCTCTGCGCCATAATTCTACATTTTTTTTTCTTCATCTATTTAAAATCTTATGACCAAATCAGTGAAAGTTTTTAATTAAGTGGTCCTGAACTTAGTAAAGATTAGTGATCTTGCAATTTTCTTTCTCATCAAGTAAACGAGAAATATGACTAGACAGCATTTAATGTGAGACTTTGATGAGTGTACCACTTCCCTTACCTATAACCCTATGATAGAAAGGAAAGAAACAGAATGTGATAGATTGAAAAGGATTTTCTAAAAATAATCCATCATCACCCCTATTTGAAAGTTTGATAGGAATGAATATATATATATATATATATATATATTTATATAATTATTTATTTATATTTATATTTGAGAATACTAAGTATTTTAACACACACGAAAAGATGAGAGAAGTTTTTTAAAAAATTGACAGTGGTATGTATCTAAAAAGGCCTAATTTTTTGATACATAACACAGACTTTAAACCTGATAGAGATGAATATAATTGTTAAAAGTGAATGCTTATTTCATTCCATTCGTTTTTAATAAATAAAAAAATCTTCCAAAAAATGAGAAGGACATAGATTGCTTCAATGAAATATATGTGAAATACCGCTTTGATATGCCTATTTCAGGAAGGAACAAACAAATGTGAAGGATATAATAATAAAATGACATATTTCTTTATTTCCATTCTTTATTTTACAAACTCCCAAATTGGCCAAACACACTAGTAAAAAATACACAATATTAAATTTCATTCTATTATTTTATGATGTATCCATTCCATTAAACTCTCAAATATAGTGTTAAATTGAAATTCAATAATATATATATATATATATATATATATATAATGCTAACTTATGTAAAGCTTTTGTAACTCAATTGATACTTTCTGATGTTTTTAATAAAGATGTCCAAGATTTAACTTCTACAATCATCAAACTGTTATAAAATTAAATTTAAAAATAAATAAATGAAATGGTGTTAATTTATGTAAAGAATCAAAGCAACCCTATTAAAGTGTAAGTCTTATGACTTTTTTCTTTTATTAAGCTGCCTACCATTATATATTTTTTTTAATGAAAGTTGTCTACCGTTTATTCCATCCCACTAGTGTAGATGTCTTGGTTTGAAATGACATAATTTTTAATGAAAAGATATAAATATGGTTATCTTTTAAAATGATCGGTGGAGCCAAAGACAATTTTTTTTTTCCTTCTTGCTCAGTAAATTGCCAAGATTAACAGTTCATTGTAGCAAGAAGATATAAAAAATATATATTATTTTATCACTTAGTTGGGTTTCATGGCAGAGAGGAAGAGAGAGGAAGTGAGAAAGAAATTAATATAAAAAAATGAATAATGTTTAGCTAATAGTAAATATAAGACCATTGATGCAAAGTGTACTCTGAAATTGTGTGTTAAAATAGATAAAGTAGTTTTTTAAAGTATTAAATGCTAAAATTTTTAGCTCCACCAATGTGGATACTCTCCCTCAATTTTGAAAAATTTCCTTTAATCCTAAAAAATTATAAATGTATCAAATTAATCATTCCATTGTCTTGTCATTATAATGCTTACTTGTGTGGTAAAATTCTACTAGGTCACTTGATGCTTCATTATAACGGCAAGGTTACAGAATGAGTAACTTTTTATATTACTAATTAACAATCTTTTTTAGGATTAAAAAGAACTTTACAAAATTCAATGATTAAAATCATCTTTTTTAAAAAACAATTTAGTGATTAAAATAAAAAGTGATCCAAATTTTAGGAATCAATCATATACTTACCCTAAAAACTATAATTTTTAATGAACTAATATTTTAACACTCTCATGAAGAAAGTAAAAAATTTAAATGGAGATGAAGAGAATACTAAATACCATAATCTCTATGGAAAAAGGATCTTCTCCATTTCACTAAAAATATAGAGACTGAAATGGAAAGAGTTTATTTCACAATTCAAATTTTATTTCATGGACTTAACATGTATAGAGTATCACATTATTTAAAATTTTGAATAACGGAGATGATCCAATTTATATATGGAGGTTGCACTGTAAAATAATTTCTCTTTTTCCAAGTGAAATGGAGAGGATCCAATTTGTTATTTTTATATAGAGGTTGCACGATTATTTCATATACAATTGCTTGCTATAAGTATTCAACTTGATTCGTAAGTGTGCTGTTGTGGTAGTGCCATTCTTGTTTGTGAAAGTAATAAGTCTTGTGATACACAAATTTCTATACAGCTTGGTTCATAATTAATGGTTGAGTTGGGATATTGTAATGGTGCACGATAAAGATGATGTCAGCGTTGGATTCATGTGAAAGTGATGTTATACCAATTACAACTGACTATCTTAAGAACTTGTAAAAATTGTTTTACACCTAAAATTACTCTTGTTAAAAATCACATGTTACTCTTGCAGCTAAACTTATACAAAAATTCACTTTCTACCTTGGCTTTTTGAGTTTGTCAATTATTTTATTAAGTAACCTGTTTTATAATGGTGTAAAGCATTACTTCAACTGTACTCCTGGGGATTAGGTTTCCAATTCACAGTGGATGCAGTAGATTTCATTTTACCTTAGTACCAAAGACATTTACAAGTCCGTCCTACAATTTGGAAGTATATCAGCTAATTAACCCACTACAAAAATTCTGTGGTCCAAGCTCGAAAGGGGTTTTCTTTTGCATGGAGGAAGTAGAAAAGTGCTAAACATAAATGGGTAATATAATTTGAATTACATGGATAAGAATTCTATAGGTCAAGTTGCATCAATCAGCACCACATTTCCTTAAATAAGTTAAACATTTCTATTTTAATCTGTTTTATTTATCATTTATTCATTTTGATAAGTGACTTACTTAGGTCACTTTTCAGTTTTCATCACAATTAGAAAAAGGGAAATGTGTGATTTAGAAGCCTAAGATGCTTTTGTCCAAGGGCCCCCAAAAGCCATAATCACTAGGCCTTTTACTGTGGGCCTATCAAATGGGTTGGGTTGGTGAGAAGCAGAAGGCCTCATCTTTCTTTATCTTCCCAGTACACAATCATACTGCAGTCTTTGTCAACCCTCAAATCCATCCCAACTGTCCTTTTATTATTCATTTTCTGATTATCTTCTCTCTCTCACAATATCTTCCCCCACAAAAGATACTCTTAAGAGTGCCCCATACTCAATTTGTTAATGACATCAAGCCACCAACTCTAAGCCCTAGATTAAAGCTTGCATGCATGTTGAAGTTCCAAACCAACCTTCCAATTGATCATGGTTTATGGGATATAAACTTACCTGCACCATTTGTAATAGAACATTTGGTGTCTATTTGGTTGGAGTGATTTTGGGGAGGAGAGGGAAAATTAGTTTTTGAGTTGTTTGATTTGAAGGAAAAAGTGGGAGAGAATTTGGTGGGTCCCCAGATGTTTTCTCCTTTTGGCCCACCAAAATCAAATTTCCCATGGGAAGAAAATGGGAGAGGTGAGGAGGATAGATGGAAAATTACTCATCTACCCTATTTTAATTCCTACATACTGTTATACTGTGTAAATTGTGTTTTGTTTAATCAAACGACATGTTTTATTATAAAACAATAAAATTATTAAACTTGTTCCTTCATATATATGATATTGTAGTAACAGACTAATAGTGAAACTTTTTTGTTGCGTTCAATTTCCTACGTAATTCTTCAATGTTATTTCTCTACCTTGTTTTATTAGTTTTTTTTTTTTTTTTTAGAGGTTTTATTAGTTGTGTACTTGTGTTAGCTTTCAAGTTTATAATATTTTTTTAAAAAAATTACTTTCTTAAAAACTATTAAAATTTTTGTTATTTATGTAATAGGGCTCCTTACATAAAAAACACTTGTTTAGAGAATCACGAAGGCCATAAAAAAAAAAATAAATAAATAAATAAATAAATCAACAATATTTGTTTCAAAGGTCATCCGGACTCTTTAGAAAATCTTTTTTAAGAAATTTTCATTCTTATTTTCAAGGTTTTTAACTCGCCAAAAAATCAACTTTGTTTTTTGGTAGTGGTTATAATACTAAATTTATACAAATAACATTTTTTATCTTCACAACCAAATAAAAGAATTTTCCATCCATTCACTTTTCTATCTTTCCAACCAAATACACATGAGAAAAAACTAAATTTATTATATTCCTCAATTTTTCATACCCAACCAAAACAAAGCCGTAGGGTTTAATTCACGTTATTTCCACAAGACGTGTAAAATATCAAGTACAGTTCACCAAAGAGTTAGCAGTTACCCAAATGGAATGAATTGGCACGAGTTAAATTCAAAATGATGACAAAGATATTCATCTAGGTTAAAACTACATATCCCAATGATGTTTTTTTGAAGAAGATAAGGTTGTTAAGCAATGACTTCATAACAATACTAGTACCTTTTTTTTCCTTTCAATGAGGTATTGGCATATCACTTCCCAAAAAATAAATAAATAAATAAATAAACTTTATTGATAAGGATGCCAAAAAAAAAAAAAAAAAAAAAAAAAAGAAAAGAAAAAAGAGACGAATATGTTGGGCACTCCATTCAGGCTGTTCACAGAGCAAAATCTTCCCAAACTAAATGTCGATGAAAATGGCAAAAAGTTTTTAATTGTGTCCCCTATCAATCACATAGGCCAGCATTACCAAACTAAATGTCGATGAAAGTTGAAATGTTAGTGGGAGGTTTTAGCTTACTTTTGCACTTAAAAATCAGTCATTGTTGCAAAAGCAAAGAAACATCTAGGAGCACATGATTTCATTTTGTTGGCTATAACATCGTTCACGAATATTTTTACAAAATCAAGAAGAAAAAAACAAATATGTAATGCATATAAAGTAAGATAAGAAACTAGATACCTCATTGTGTAGGGAAAGTTTGGATGAACCTTCTTTTTTTTCTTTTTTTAATAAGCAAGTTTAGAAATACAGTTGCACCTATAATAAAAGTATCATTTTAAGAAACCATACAAAAGTATCTTTTTTCTTTTTGAGAAAGAATAATGTACATAAGCTAGCAATGAAAATGAGTTGGTATTTTAAGCTAAGAGAGCCTTATGTTAGGTTCTAAAAATTTAGAATAATTGACAAACCGTAAACACAAACTTGTCTAGATTTAGATCTCAGAGTTTATAGGATTTATTAGATATTGCTCAAGATGTTACAAGTCAGAACACAAAAACATACAAGCTGTAAAAAGAAGAATTCAAAACATGCCAGGTTCGACCAATCGAGAGAACAGATTCGACCGATCGAAAGACGGGTTCTGCAGAATTTAATTAAAACCCATCAACCTATTAAGCCCATTAAGTGATTAGAGTTTCAAATCTATTTCACATAGTATTTAAAGGAAACCCTAAGGCACGTTTTGTTATGACTTTGGAGGTGCTTTTGTGAGATCTAAAAGATGTTGTGTCTTCTCCTATCAAAGTCACTACTGAAAATCATTCTCATACTATTAGAACTGGTAGATCTAAAGTTGCTGCTACAAAATCAACAACTGCTAACGATCTAAACCTTTGAGTGGGATCTCAAAGTCACAAATGGGAAGTTTATGTTCAGCAAATCCAAGATAGAAGAGTTCGTTGAATTGGAGCTACACGTGGTAGTGTTAGTTAGTTCTACTTGAGGTAGCTTTAGATTTAGGGTTTAAATCTGTTGTAATCTTCCATTCTATTATAGTGGATTTGTTTACCTTGAGAATAGTTAGGTTAAATCCTCCCTAGGGTTTTACCTTGAAACGATTGGTTTCATTGGTTTTCCTGGATAATCAAATCGTTGTTTTCTTTATTTTTCCACACTAGATGATATGATTGTATGCGTTTAACCTAGAATTGAATAATTAACCTAAGTAACTACTTAGCTAATTACTTAGGTTAAACTAATCTATTTTCAAGGTGTCTAAACATAAACAAACACCTTACTTTATACAATTCAAGTCACACCAAAAAGAAAAAAAATTCATTGATTTTATGGTTAACAATTTATTTTTTAACAAGGATATTAGCACCCTTTTATTAAATTTTTAGAGTGTATTCAAAAAATAAGAACTCTCAATAAGTCCGTAGGACGATGGAATTCTTGATTGTCCAATGACTTCCACTTTCATACTTTTTCAATGTAATCTTTCCATCCACTTTTGTTAGAAGGGTTATCATTTTTAGTGTCCCAAAATGTAATAGTTCTGGTATTTTTGAATTTTCCAAAATAATGTTGTTTCTAGGACTTTTTAAATTTCCAAGATAATCTTGTTTCTAGGACATCCAACACGTCATAATGTGATGGAATTAAATAGAGATTATTTGAATAAAAGTAAAAATTATAAGATTGAAATGCATTTGAACAAAGTTAGAGGGTGCAATTTATAATTTTGTAATTTTTTTTCAAAGAGGTATTAAAAAATAGGATCCATAGATTTCTTGAGCAATTGTGGAGCACTTGCGCACCCCTACTTAGGGTTCAAATTTAATAACTTGCAAAAAACTAAAAAACACAACAGTTTGTAATTAGTTTATAGTTATTAGGATTAATGAAGATACGCAGCTTAAATGTAAAAAATACTAGCATCATTTACGATCCTAGCATTTATTTTAGTCATGATCATATATCAGTTTCAGGGGACGATTTTTTTTTTTTTGGTTACTGATCTGTTGTCATGAGAAGCTACTGTAACATGCAATTTTATTTTAGATTCGTGGTAAAATATGAATTATTCATTTAATCATAAATAGTTAGAATTCTAAGAATTTCATGATATAGTTTTAAACGATAAAAACTTTAGGATCTAAATTCTATGCAAGTATCTGATCTTCCTAACACGAAGACATTCTAGAGAATTTAATGTGGACGAAAGAATATAACAGTAGGTTCAACGGATACCAAAAAAAGTAATAATCATAATAATAAATAAAAAGAAAGAAAGTAGCACAATAACATGTGAGCCGATTATGGAACTTGCAATATTTTGACAAAGTGATGGTAATATCTTAATACTAAAATTCTACTACATAATTGATAAATTGATGTGTAGCTAATCATAAATATATATATATATATATATATATATATATATTCATTATGTTATTAAATTGACACTAATCACATTTATTACCACATTAGTTTATAATTTTTTAATAATAAATTAGTGGTACCTTTAATATTAATTTTTCGTCTAACAAATATATGTAATATTAAAATTGCTTTAAAACTATTAAGATCTTTACAATTCAATTGACACATTTTTATTTTTTTAACAGAAATGTCCAACATTTAAATCCCCTCTCTTATCAATATATATATATATATATATATATTAAAAATAAAATACAATACCACAATATTCTGCGGACTGAGGTGGAAAAGAAGACTTGCAAACTTTTTCTCAAAAAGTAAGTAGAGCATCCTATGTTAAATATGTAATGCAGTACACCCAAACCAAGTACAATCTCTCTCTCTCTCTCTCTCTCATATTATAGCCAATCATAGACGAACCCCTAAATCCACAAACCCTGCACACAACAAATTGAATTTTAAACACTTTCTATATCGAAGTAAAAATATCACTAGACTTTACCTATGATTATAATTACTTTAGTGATGTACTATCTAGTAATCACATTGCAATATACATGAAACATTGTTATAATTTTATATCAAATAATTAAGTTAATAACTTGCTGCAAATTAAAATCAGAACCTTTTACATGCATGAACAAGATTAGCCATCAAAGCAAATTGAGGTACATGTTATGACATAGCTTGAGATATGCAGCACCATTCAAAATAGTTGCATTATTTGTACATTTCTACAAGAAGTTAGTGATTAAGTAGAATTGAGAAAGAGTACAAAATAAAGGTCATAGCACTTATTGATCCTAGCAGCCACTCATTTTCCCAAAGAACTATTTCAAGAAATTGAGACCATTCATTTTCCACAATGACTTGTTTGATAGCAATTGGTCATGAAGTATATGGCAATAGATGAACCCTAAAGATTGTGATGCAGGGAAAAAAACTCAAAAAATAAAAATAAAAATAAAAATAGAACACTTCTATCTCAAGATGATAATCCTTTAATCTACAAGAGGTTCATTAAATCCACAAAGATAACTCTAGAATCCACCAAAAAGTTAAAAAAAAAAAAAAAAAAAAAAAAAAAAAAAAAAAAAAGAAGAAGAAAACTCTTAGAAATTTTACTAATAAAAAATTGAATTGCCTTGAAGGCTACAACCACATTCTTAAGGCTATTAGGAGACACTAAAAACCCTAATTTGCGTTGGATACGAAATTAGGCTAAAAAAATTAGGAAAATTTGCAAAAACAATGCAAAATTGAGAAAATTATAAAATCAAATCCTAAGGTCTTTGGGATACATTCTAGAATTGACAGGACATTATTCTAAATTTTAATCTAAAAGTTATAAAAGGAAGAAAAATTACTATAATTAGCAAAAGGGATTAATTAAGGGCTTAAACGAAGGAATTTGCTAAAAGAGCAGTGTAGGTAGTGCCGAGAGCATGAGTTTTGATCCTTGTGATGATTCCCTTCAAGTCATTAATTTTCACATAATTCCATTGTTGCCTACGATGATTTTTACTAATACTTTTTTACTTCTTGAATTTCTTGTGTTCTAACTTTTGATAGTTTCTTTGCTCAAGGAAAGTTTGTGTTGTTCGTTTTTCATCAGATTGACATAGTCATCCTCATATGTGAAGAGTATGTGACTGACCACCTTTCTCTTTGTTAAGAACTTTTTTTTTTTTTTTTTTGGTTGTGTGTGGAGAAACCTTTGAATTTGAACTTGTAAGATATGTAATAAACATGTTATTAGGATTAACTATTAACTATGTATCTATATGAACAGGTCTCTACCCACTACATAGGAACTTCTTAAACTTATATAAAGACATTTGTCTTGATGGACTCATCAGTTGCATGTTTTTTCTTTGGTATCAATGAACTTTTCAATCTTATCGAAAAAAAGAGGGGGGGTAAAAATTTAGAGATAAGTTTTTCATTTGCCAAATGCTCAAACCAAAGTTGACTACATGACATTGAATTCTCTTACATGTGAATGAAAGGGTAATGGTTTTTCGTACAGGTTAGGCAAGCTTAGCTATCACACAGATGTTTTTAGGTCAAGCTAAACAACTGTTGCTGGCATCCTATCGTAAAAATGGACACCAAAAAACCTGCCTTTTTTGCATCACTTAAGGGCCACATCACATTTTAGGTTTAAAAGCTACTTAATTAAGTGGTCATTCAAAAAAACCCAATTACTATTTCAGGAGGAAAGTAAAGCATTCTCTTGATTTTTAGGGTTTGGCTTATCTGTATTGGAATCATTCTTATTTTGTACTAATGAGTAATTGTAAGGTAGTTGGACAATCAATTTTCAATTACCATTTGATGGTTAATCCTTAAAAAAAGAATTACATGAAATGAGTAACGAATTAAAACCAATTTCTTAACAGCAAAAACTACAGTAAAAAGTTACTAATGATATTTTTACATGCTTGTTAGCTTTTCTGTTACAAGGGTTTGGTCTATATATAACATTTACATTCTACATACGTTGCAGTGCTAGGACTTGTCCATTATCACTACCAACCAAATTCTTGCTTCTCTCTCTCTTTCTCAAACTCTTTTACTTTCAAAAGGGTACAAAGAATTAGGGTCTTGCAAAATGAGGAAGCGACAGGTAGTTGTGAGAAGAGAAGAGCCATCAAGGTGTTCAACAACTTCAGCTCAGACTATTACGACTGTGAGATATGCGGAGTGCCAAAAGAATCATGCAGCTAGTGTCGGAGGTTATGCCGTTGATGGCTGCAGGGAGTTCATGGCTAGTGGGGAGGAAGGGACAAATGGTGCACTCACTTGTGCTGCCTGTGGCTGCCACAGGAACTTCCACAAGAGGGAAGTGGAGACTGAAGTGGGATATGAACAAGCTGCAAATTCTTCAAATGGGACATAGAATTGAATAATATATATAGTATGTGTTCATGGATGTTGATCATTTTATGTATTGGTGTATTTTTCTTTCCTGGTGTGTGATGGTTGTTGAAGTCTTTGTGTTTGATGCTGAAGACTAAGCCTCATGTAATATAGGTTTGTGATAAAGGGGAAAAATATGAGTATGTAATGATGAGTCATTCTCCCTCCTTTCAATTTTCAGATTGGGGCAAATCATCATAAGAGGTAATTCTCATTCTGATTCATGAGCACAAGACATTTCAGCTTTGGTGTGTTATTGTGCTAGTTGAGTAGCTACGGAGAAGTGCATATCAAAGGAGATTTGGGAATATATATTAGATGTAATGAAGTTGCAATACATATATATGTGTATCAATTGATGAAGTGTGAGATGCTTTACATAGTACTTTTCAGAAGAAGGGCTTCAATTTCATGTTCTATAACATTCATTGGTGTAATATCACTGGATCATAGTCGTCATTCAACTAAAAGTTCAAACTATTAAACTATTTTAACTGTGGTTTTGTAAAACCACGATAGCCCATGGTATTTTATAAAACCGCTCTCGATATATTTAGAATAATATCCTAATATATTTTTACTAAAACAAAGTTAAATTGCATAATGTCAAAGCTTTAATAACAAAGCTTAATCAACTTCACCCCCCACCCCCTTCCACCTTTCTTTTTTCCATTTTTTTTTCTTTTTTTTTTTTTTTCCAACTTTCTGCTTTCTGCATAAGCTAACTCTACAATATGTACTCGTCTTTACTTGGAGCCACATATTTTCCTTTCTTTCTTTTTTTTGAAAACCTTTCTTATTTTATACAGTAGCCTCATAATTGTAATTGCTATAAAGCGTCAATTCGTGAATTATATGTTCGCTGATCTTAGTAAGTTTGGCTCATAATCATCTTAAATGTTTTGGCAAAAATGTGCGGGATATATTCTAAATTCAGTAGTCTAATCTTTATACTTAAGGCCCACATATCTAATCATGCTGGTTGTTATAATGGAGGGTTTCTTTAGCAATGTACTTAAAAGGCAATTAAAGCTTAACCTAAAAAACCCACTTGATATTTCAGGGATTCCGGATTTGTATCAGCTCGGTTGGTAGGTCAATGCTATTGATTGGTCAAGAACCAAATCAAGAAAGACTAAGCCAAAGATTAAACAAGTTGTAATGCAGTAGGTAAGCTTTTACAGGTGACATTAATGGTTAGCATTATTTGATTGGTTCTGATGCTGTCTAAAAATTTGATTCTAATGGTTGTCTGAAACCCTAGAAGACAATTAGTACTGCACTACCATGAGACCATAGCATGTGCAGAAGTGGGTTTAACCTAAAACAAACAAACTATGACATTTTTCAAGGCTTGTATATAATAGATAATACTAATCAATAATGGGTAGCTACTATATTATATTCTGAAATTTTTGAAAGAGTTTTAGTATTAACTTTTGTGTGCGTGTATAGTTTATAACGAAAATTGATCTAATAATATATTTACATGATTTATCAGAAGCTTTTTAAAGTTGTTCTATCTACCGAGGAAGAGGAAAAACAAAGAGCTTCATAGTTACAAATGATTAATACATAATATACATGTATTATTGAAAATAATTTATCATAATAAATTTTAAAAATAAAATGTCAACTTGCTACCAGTATGCAATTTTCATTTTCATCTGGTTGGGAAAAGCTGAAATGTGCAATGGTTACCATTTTTGCATCACCATACCAAAAAATCATGAAAGTTGGACTAGAAGCAAAGGGCATCTAATATATTTGGAAATTTTCTATTATCAGAAGAAAGCACATAAAATCAGGAAACTAGGATTAGAAGTAGACTATAAATGCATACTCTCTCCTCTGACATGAATAGTGGGTCCCACTAATTAAATTCATAATGGGACCCACCATTTATGTGAGAGAAGAAAGTACGTATTTATGATATTCCGGAAATACCTAATAATTTTTCTTAGAAGTATACACTGAAACCAATTGAATTTGTCAGCACACCCCCTTTCCATACAAATTAAATTTCCCTTTTGGAGCCAATAGCACTTCAAGCTACAAGCATCTAATTTTGGGTCTTCAAAGACTAGATTTAACCACCAAAAAAGAAGTGAGGTTGCCCTGGAAAAACTAACACAAGCTCACTAGCATGTGGTTAGATAGCTTCCATGTGAGATGTTGTAAGCAAATGCGATCGGGTTAGGCCTTCAGTGAGGAGGGAACAAACCTTCAGGTATACGTTGTATTGAATTGGGTAGATGTCAATTCTGAAAGACTCAACAAATTTAGAACTCCATGTTTAATCTTGGACTATGAGTATCTTCAGGAAAATCAGCTCAGTAAGTCCAGCAATGGGATTATACAGCACTGACGATAAACGAATTGTCCATTGGCTAGAAATTTTTTCAAAACATTGCACCTCTTCAGCAATTATGTAAGTAGTATTTCTTTTCCTAATTGGTAAATGCTGCTTCCAGTTTTTTCACATGGAATGATTTGATTATTTTCCTCAACCTAGACAATAATTTGAGGTAGATGTCACCACAGTTTTACGTGGTTGATTTTTTTATTTTATTTTAGAGGAAGTTTTAACCTATGTGTCTGCTTCTGATGATGACTCTTTATAATCAGACCAAAACAACAATCAATTTTTGATTTTACATGATTGATAGTTCATCCTTAGCACTTGAAAGACAGTCATATAATTCCTATTTGGCCCAAAAATAGTGGCATGCCAAGTTATATAAGGTATGGTCATGTGCTAAAACTACGATTTAGCTTACTTATGTAGTGTAGCTAAGACAGTAGCTAGTTAGACACTCTTATTATTACACCTAAAACCTGGTGGATTGGTTGCCAATTCCCACATCACATAGGCCATGGTTTGTCAATTTCTAATGAAACATTAAACTTTTTTATGCTAGGTCTTTAGCTATTATACTCACCATCATGAATTCCACCGTGTATTTAAGCCAAAGTTTTTTTTTTTTTTTTTCAAATTCAACAGTTGGCAATTAAAAATAAGAAATTGGTGCATTTAATATTGCTTTTTGCAGTGCATTGCAACCTGGGCCCAGAACTAGATGCTAGATGAGTAATTAAGCTATGAGCCATGGGCTTTAAAAGGCACTAGTGAGTAGTGACATATAATAAGAATGATACTAAGAATGGAAGGTGGGAAAATAATTAAAATGTACTAAGAGACATTGCATTTCTTTAGAAAGCAATCAATCAAGTACGGAAGAACACATAGAGTACTCTAGGCATATAGGTTGGTAATACTGGATTCACTTGGAGTCAAACTGAATGAGATTTACCTTAGTAACAAACCACTGTCATCATGCATTGTTTTGCATGGTTAATAATTTATTGGGGGCTACCAATCTTTTATATCAAATTGTATCAAATGAGACTAAAAAAAGGCGAGGTGGCTAGGTGATGGGACAGTTTTGTGATAAGGGGTGACCATTGCAGCTCATTAATGTAATGTATGGAAAACAAATTAAATGAGGAAAGGAAGAAACACTGCGAAACCTTGCAACATTTGCCCAATAATCAACGTCAGGATAATTGGTACTTTCTGTTCCAATTAAGAACATCATCACGGGTATAACTTTATTATAAGTCTTTTGGCGGGATGTCCAAATTGCAGTTTGACAAAAAAATCTAGTATTGACTAACTAATATATAGTTTGATGTCCTATTGAGTCTTATGGTTTGGTTAAAGTCTGATTCCCTCTTCTTTTTTTCTTTCTTCTTTTTTTAAATGAATCAAGGTAAATTTATCTAGAGAGAGAGATAAGTCTTTGATCATCTTTCTTCCTTGTTGGAAAATTTAGGCCCCGGTTGATAGAATCAACAAGTTTTAAACCCAAATTGTTAATTAGATTTATTATGAATTAAACTTGTTAAAATAAACAAACATCAATATCATGTCAAAATCATGCAGCGGAAAAATAAATAAGACAAAATATGATGACCCAGAAAAACCAATGAAACAAACTAGTTTCACAGTAAAAAACCTAGGAGGAAAGAGAAGTTTCAGATCTAGTACAAAACTTTTGTCCCTAGACTCTACAATCCCCATAGATGAACTCACAGCAGAAACCTTCTATCGCTTCAGAACCTTTGAACTCTTCAATATATGAACACCACCCTTTTTTGTTGCACGGATCCTAGTATGTGACTAACTCCTTTGCACGAATCCTAGTACGTGACTCACTCACCAACTTGAGGAAGAAGAATGTTGGCTACAAAGTTCTTCACTTCATCAACAATGAAGATCAAGAAGCACTTGTGAAAAAAGAAACCCTACACATACATGTCATCATAGGCCGAAAATCAGATCTGAAAATCTGAATTCCCGTAACCTCGATTGATTGAGAGGTGTCGAGGAGGTGTCGAGCTTTAAACTTCGATAGATACAGCTATCGAGGAGATGTCGAAGGGACAAAAATTTGCTTGCTTGATCGATCGACCTAGCTATCGAGAGGTGTCGAGATTGCGATAAGAAGCAACTGAAGAGCTCGACAAATAAGCCAGGTGTCGAGAGGTGTCGAGCAACTATCGAGCTTTAAAATTCAGCACTTTCTCACTTGATTCTTGGATAGACTTGCATGGCTTTAACACTTGAACTTGAAATAAGGTTTCTTAAAGTATTAAACACATCTTAGATCTACCAAAATACAAGTAAAGTGCGTTTTATCAAAAGATTAGCCAATTACATAAAATAGTGACATATGTTCCTAACAAGTAAATCACACATGTCCTAACATTCCTCAACACACATAAACAAACAAACGAACAAAAAACATCTAGAATTAGGAAAAAATGAGAGATTGATAGGCTCATCTTGATTACAAGAGAAAGCCCACTAAATAAGATTATGATTTATGAGTAGCATAATTTGCTTCTTTAACCAACTACAGGTCTAATTCCCTCTATAGTCTATTGTCATAATTGTTGAATAGTTCATTCTCAAATTAGTTTAACCTACAATATTAACATCAAGTTAAAACACACCATAATTTTTGTGCCCATTAGAAGTGTGCATGAGTCAGGTTGAGTTGGATTTATGGTTTTTCCAGCCAACTTGACCTCAACGGGTTGAAAAATCATCAACTCAACCCAATGCATGATAGATCTAAAACCAACCCAACTCAACTCGTAAGTTTCAGGTTTGGTTGGGCAAATTCATTGAGTTAGGGTTATTTTATTAGGCCAAATATTTCAATTTCATCAAAATTAAACTCAAAAAATAAAATACATTAAATAAAAATATTTAAACTAAATCCCAAAATTCAAGATAAATCGAAACTAACAAATTTAAAATACTTATTTTTTAAAAAACTATTAATATAGTAACTTGAGTTAGGTTACTTGGTTTGAAACCTTTTGAACCCATTTTGCATTATTGAACCTAGAACATGTTTCATCCAGATTATCACTAAAAACCTTCAAGTGGAGTAGTACTATCTAAAGTTTATTGAATAGAAAAAGGGAGAACAATATTCTATTCATGCAAATTTTTGGTCACAAAGATAAATTGACCCCACATTTAAGAATTTCTTACCCAAAATAGTCAAGAATGACACTTACAAATGAAAAGGCATAAAAACTTTAAGTGGAAGAGATGATTGGAGCATGTCGTTGGGTTTTATTGATGATAAAATTATTTAGCTAACTCTATAAATAATATAGGCTTCTCCCCCCTCCCCACCCCAACTTATTGAGACATAAGTTATGAGTGGAAAACAATTATCTAGGCCCAATTTGGTTTTCAACAAATCCGCATATCATAATTAGGGGCTATTTGGATTCATTTTTTTGGTCACTCAATTTCCATCACTCATCACTCATCACTCATCACTCATAACTCATCATTCATCACTCATCACTCTAAAATACCATGTTTGTTTGGCACCATCACTCACTTCTCATAACTCAATATTTTTCCCACTATTTGTGGGCCTCATACCTGTCACCGGTGCAGCTTTTTCATTTTTTTTTTTCAATACCCAAACTCACTGAACCCAGTGGAAAAAAAAAAAAAAAAAAAAAAAAAAAAAAAAAAAAAACCAATTAGCCAACCCAAGAAAAGAAAAAAAAAAGTCAAAAGGTGGTCAAAAGTTGCGGCTGTGGGTCTGCTATGTGTGTTTGATTACAATATTACCATTGAGTTATGAGTTATGGAAACTGAAAACAGCTAAAATGTGTTTTCAGTTTCCATAACTCATAACTCAAATATCAGAGAATTGAGTGATGGAAACAGAGTTATCGTTTGCCAAATAACCTTTTTGTCATGGGTCCCACCATTTTTAAGTTATGAGTTATGGAAACTGAGAATTGAGTTACAGAAACAGCTAAACCAAATAACCTCTTAATAACTTAGTTCTCATAACTCACAACTCAATAGTCTATTTCCTAGATCCTATTGATCTTCGGCTCTAGGTTAAGATGTTCATTTTTTTCTTTAATGCCTATGGATGTTGTTTGTTCTATTTAGACCCCTATAAATCATATTTGTTTAACCTAATGAATTATCCAAGTAGTTACTTAGATTGATTTTTTAGATCTAAGTTAAGTTCATGCAATCATATTACTTAATGCGGAAAAGTAATGAAGACAGTAATATGATGATTCAAGAAAACTAATGAAACTAACAGTTTCAAGGTAAAAAACCTGGAAAGAATTTAACCTAACTATCATCAAGGTAAACAAATTCACTATAATAGAATGGAAGTTTACATTAGATTTTCTCCCTAAAATCTAAAGCTACCTCTTGTAAAACTTACTAACACAACTACGTGCAATTCCGACTCTATGGACTCTTCTATTTGAATTTGCTAAACACAAACACCCACATTTGTGACTTTGAGATCACTTAAAGGTTTCAGATCATCAGTAGGTGTTGATTTTATAGCAGCAACATTAAATCTACCAAATTCTAATAATATGTAAATGGAATTTCGATAGTAACTTTAAAAGGAGAAGAAATAGTACTTTTTAGATCTCATAAGAGCACCTCCAAAGTCATAACAAAACGTGCCTTAAGATTTTCTTTTAAACACTTAGTAAAATATATCTAAAACCCTAATCACTTAATGGGCTTAACAGGCTGATGGGTTTTAATTAAATTCTGTAGAACCCATCTTTCAATTGATCAAACCATCTTCTCAATCGGTCGAAATTGGCTTGTTTCAAATTCCTAAACTTGCAGTTTCCTTTTTCTTATATTCTAACTTGCAGCACCTTGAGCATAGACTAATAAACCCTATAGACTTTAAGATCTATATCTAGACAAGTTTGAGTTCACGGTTTGTCAATTGTTCTAAACTTTTAAAACCTAACAAATGTACATAATTTTCTTATTAAAAGGACCTGACCTTCGCTCACTCATATATCACTATGACCTTTTTGTCTCAATAGACAGAAGATTGGCAAACCGATCACATTTGGTCCTTAAGTTTGTCCAATTTTTCATTTCTGTCTATAGAGTTTCAAAATTAACAATTTGGCCTTTCAATAATGTGTCATCTTGTTCCACACATTTACTATTAAAAAAAGTCTATAAGGCTCAAAATCTACATGTGAACAATCTTTGTTGAATTAGAAGTGTTATACTGTTATGTGGCCATCATGAATTCTTGATGATTCATTATTACCACGTGGCATTGACATTGGCAATATTTGATGGCGGCCACGTGACACTTTTAATCCTCTTTTTAAGCCACTTAAATATTGTTTTTATTGTAAATGTGTATAATGATGACACATCAATATTCAAATTAACGAATGAATAAAGTTGGATCATTTTTTACTATTATTTAAGAATAAAAAAAAAAATCCAATTTTTGAAAAGTTCAACAAATTTTAATGCCCAAATGTAATCTTTGCCTACGCAACAATCACTTGTGAGAATTTTTTTTTTTTTTTTGGGGGGGGGGGGGGGAGGGGAACAAAGTGGGAAATAGGTTTTTAGTTGCTATTCTCACTAGAAATTTATTAAGAACCAAGTTGGGTGCTTTCCTCCTGCATTAACTTTTTTTTTTTTTTTTAAAGAGAATTTCAACCTATGACGTTTACTTTTAATGATAACTCTTTATCATCAAACCAAGACACTAATCGGCTATTTGGAATAGGCAGAGATTAAACCTCAAATCTCTTATTCAATCATTATAAATTTTACCAGTTGAGCTAACTGCAATTCACCTCTTATATTAACTTGAGTGTCTATGTCACAAGCCCAATTAAGTGAATCAATTTTTCTGCTGACAGATTGATTCAGTTCTTGTAAGCTCGTTGATTAAATGAAAGTGTATATGAACCTATCTCAAGATCTTGAAACTTGATTACATAATGAGCCAAGATTAAAGATTTACAAGTTTAACTTAATTAATATATTATAAATTAAAAGAAAAAAAAAATTCATGTTTTACAAATAATTATCAACGTCGAAGTGTAAATGCATCCCGTAAACTTTTATAACAATATGTCTCATTTGCTTCTTTTGTTAATTTATATTTTGCTAATTACAGTGTATCTCATTTGCTAATATGTATAAGTAGATTTGATTCATTTGAAACAATGTCTCCTAACTAAGACTCATAGCTGCTTAATTTATTTGAAAAATTAAGCTAAAGCTCCGTTTGGATCACGTTTGCACGCATGCGTTTTTACGTTTTTACCCTTTTTTTTTTTGGACCAGTGCTTCTTGCACTGTTCATGGGACATAAACAGTGCATTAAGGCAAAGTTACAGTGTTTTCAGTAGTGAACAGTAACTCAGAAATTATTTTTTTATTGTTTTCAATAATAAATTTTCAGTTTTCAGCAAAATAAGTGATATCTAAACACAAACCAAGCTTATGAAAAACAAGTGTTTATTTTCAAGATTTAATAGAAATTTATAATCAGTTTTAAGCCAGCCCAACTCGTTTAGATTAGGGCCCCTTAAGTAACAGGCCCAATGTACCCCCACATAGATAGGATTAGTTTTACCCATCAACAAGTGGGTTTCTGGACCCCCAACAAAATAATATATAGTCCAAACTGCAAAGTCCGAGCGATAAAATTATTTATAGCTCATTGGATTAGATTTTTAATTTTGAATTGCGATCTTTAGTTTGAAATTGAATGACTTGAATAATGAATAAAATTATAATTTTTTTTTATTGGCCAAAAAAAAAATGTTATCTCAAAGTTTAAATCATCATTTGCTGTAAAATTTATAGGAGTATCAAACAAAAACAAACAAGTAATTATATTTCAAATCCTTGGTTTTAAATCATTAAATACAAATGCAACTATATTGAACCGGTATCAATCTATTTATACACAAAAAATCTAGATGCTTTTTCTCAAATTTTCCTACAGGTTGAGTAGAATTCATACCATAGAGTGAATTAGACCGCAGTCCCCTTGGTACATTGGTACTCCTTGAAGGTTCACATGGCCTCTACTGAATCCGAAACATGTATGTGGATGGAAATAAAAGTCCGTGTTGTTTCTAATTTGGGTTAGACAAATGGGCTCTTTCTTTTTAGGTATCACATGGGAAAAGTCCATAGCTTGATTGGACCTGTTGATAAGCAACTCACTGCAGCTTGCACTTAGGGTTCTGATGAATTGAAATAAGTTTTCATGTGTACAAATTTAGAACCATTATGAAACCTTGACACAGTGGTGGCGTGGTAGTGCCAATGATGGTGGTAAAAAAAAGAAAACAGAGTCATGCATAGTGCTGCAATGATGTTGGCAGTACAGTGTTGGTTGGCTTTGCATTGGCATATTGACAAGAGCAACGTTAAAAATAAAAAATAAAAAATAAAAATTCATAAGATTTAATATAATTTACTCAAAAAGTAAGTTGTAATTGGTATAACATTGCTTTTAATATGAGTACATTATGACAAACAAGGGTATTTAGACCTTTTCGAGTATTTAGTCCCCTCATTTTACATACACCGAGTTATTATAGGGAGGAATTCCTTAAGGCCCCAAAATATTTACAAGAAGTTAACGTTATTTTTATTATATGCTAGTTACTTTATAGATTATGCCACCTCAACAATTATGGGAAACAAAATTGTGAATTTTTTTTTTCAATGAACTTATAGTATTGGCAATTTTGAATACACATTTCTGCATGTAGGAGTAACCACCTCTTTAAATATGCCTTAGTGAGTGAATTTTTATGATTTGAGATTCCTACGGCTGGGAATTCATGGTAGGGGCATAAATAATATATGGGATAACAAAAGAATTAGCACAACCAAGTTGACATTTATTTGCGCAGAAAGCACCTAAGAAAATGTTCAACTTTGATTAAAAGATCATGTGTTTAATTGTGTAAGGCTGATAAACAAGGAATTTCAAAGAATGGGATTGTCAGCAATGACCTGAAAATAGTTGGACCACTGCGCACATAACAAGAGCACCAAATCTTTATTCTGCAAATAATTGTGTGGTCCTTAGTTGACTTGCACTATATATGGTTTGCAACTTTGCATGCTTCTTTTCCTTTATTATATATGGTTTGCATGCTTGATTTAATTCATAATCATGATAGCCTAGTTTACAATGAAATTAGCCAATGACAAAAAGAGGGAACAATAAGGATTAATTTGTATGCTTTTTTATTGGTTTATAAAGACTGAAAAGTCTTCACATTTGTCATATAATTGCATTAGTATCTACCAAGTGGAGGCCTTATTCTTTTTTTTCTCTTAGCAAGAAAGAATTAATTCCAGATGATGAAAGGTTTGAAACAGATTATGCCTTCTTTTCTTTTTTATTTTGTATAAAGATTTTTTTTCATATCCACCAAACACAAAAGTTAGGTAAAATATCAATGTTCAGAGCAACCAGTTGCACATAAATGAGAGTCACAGGGTAACTAGAAATGTAGGCAGCTCAGTTTTAAAGATTATATGTCACATAATTCTGAAATGAGGTCGTTCTCTGGTAAAGGAATATGTATTTTTCATATTCAGCAAAGTTGTTGGTTGCTAAAAATGGGAATTGTTGTGAAAGGAGTTTGAGGATTAAACTCAGTTTCAAAAAAGGAATGGTAGGCGTTCCCTTTCTCTTGGAGGCTGGAGCTTTCTCCAAAGTGCCTTTGTGCTAATTTGCCTACCTTTCTGTTTAGGTTCAAGACAGTCCACTAGTCCAGCGTTTGCGGACAAAGCCCTATAATGACACAAAACGCATGCCCAACCAATTGGTGAAAGGACCTCGAGAATCCAATGTAAATAGAATACCAATAACATCGTCAATGGTAACAATTTGCATCACTAATCTACTATATTTTCTGGACTAAAAACATGTCTTTTAACCTATAAGTTCTAATTAACTTAACTGATAATGTCTTTTACTATCAAATAAAAATCTTGAAGTTGAAAATGTTATTCACTTGAAATTGTAGTTATCCAAAGTTTGACTATAGTACATCTTACATTATTTCGTGAGAAAATTATCAAGTTTACACAAATTTGGATAGACCTATAAATCAAGTCATAGTCACTGATTTGGTCGGAACTGCACTTTGAAGAAATTTGAGTACAAGAGATTGCACAATGGCTCTTATGAATTATTATGGGTTTCTTCCATGCCTTGCATTCCTCTGCCACTATACCATTTTTCATGAAAAATAATACATTTATACATTGTAAGCATTAATGAGTTATCACTGTTTACGGTTACACTATGGGAATAATACATTTATACATTGTAAGAGCATATCCAGCAGATTATTCAAATTTTTGTAATATTTGAAGAATGAACAGTGACTTTTACATTTTTGCTACCCATTTTTTCAAATACACTTTCCAACAGATTCTTTATCTCATTTAAATATTATTTCTTCATTCATTATTTATTCTTTTTTTAACAACTACACATCTTCCAACATTTTTTTATTCAATACCTTATTATTGTAATAGAAAAAAAATATTTGAAGAATGAACAGTAGCCCATCAGACTTGATGAGCTACTATTCATGAGCCAAAAAAAATTCAGGATATAAAAAATCCATTGGAGAATGAATAGTAGCCTATTTTGTGGGTTTACTCTCTAAGTAGAGAGCATTTTGTGTTTAACTCTCCTGATAGAGATGCTCTAAACATGAATGAGTTATCACTGTTTACTGTTCATGGTTTCTCATACCTTATTATTGTAATAGAAAAAAAATATTTGAAGAATGAACAGTAGCCCATTAGACTTGATGAGCTACTATTCATGAGCAAAAAAAATTCAGGATATAAAGAGTCCATTAGAGAATGAACAGTAGCCTATTTTGTGGGTTTACTCTCTAAAGTAGAGAGCATTTTGTGTTTAACTCTCCTGATAGAGATGCTCTAAACATGAATGAGTTATCACTGTTTACTGTTCATGGTTTCTCATACCTTATTATTGTAATAGAAAAAAAATATTTGAAGAATGAACAGTAGCCCATCAGACTTGATGAGCTACTATTCATGAGCCAAAAAAAATTCAGGATATAAAGAGTCCATTGGAGAATGAACAGTAGCCTATTTTGTGGGTTTACTCTCTAAAATAGAGAGCATTTTGTATTTAACTCTCCTGATAGAGATGCTCTAAACATGAATGAGTTATCACTGTTTACTGTTCACGGTTTCTCATACTTTCTTATTTATTTATGGGATGAATAAATAAATGAGGATAGAATGACCATCAATACCAATTAAAAGGTTTCCTTTCCTTGTCTTCTCAGCGAAAAGCCGGCACTTCATTACTTCATTATTATTAATTTTGTTCTTCCTTTGTGGTTCTGTTGATTTTGACAAATGGGTACTTTATGGAAAACATGATACAAAATGTTTAGTATTTTGACTATGCTTTAAAATGGCATTCAACAGCATGGCACATAGGAATGGTTTATGGTTTATGGTTGAGGCATTGTTCAAAACCCCATATTACCGAAGTAATCAAACACCTCATCCTTGGGGAATTGAATGCAAGAGGAGAAGGTGATGCACATATTATAGGCTGCCCCTTGGTGTAGAATATGCATGGGCTTTAGCAAAATGAAAGTTTCAAAAATGGATCGATGAGGTTGACTACCTTCTTCAATTTTCTGTCTTTTCCAATAAGTTTCACTTGAATGCCAACCATTGGAGAATTTGGAGTTTAAGCTGTGGGTTCACCTGACCTGGGCTATTTGGGGTGCAAGAAACAACTTTATTTTTAAAGGCATAGAGCTTCATCCATCAGAGATTCTAGTCTAGACATGGGCATTGCAATGCTGCACGTATACCAGAAAGCAAATCGACACGCTCAAATCAACAATGTTGCTAGGATTGTGCGCAGATTGGATTGGGCTGATTTAGAATTTTTCCAAACCACGACCAACCCACCAACCTCCAAAAACGACGGATTGATTGAAAATTTGAATAGATGGCAGATTGGGCATGTTAAGCGGGATAATTTTAGTTATATGTTATATACTAAAATATAAATTTATTTTATCACATTCAGATAAATTTAGGAAACTATATTTCCTCTCTAAATCCTATAAGCTATAACTATCAAAGGAAATCATAGGAAGTAGGCACTTTCCTATAGATCAAAGTAAACATGTCTTACATAATGAGTACTTTCTAACTTTTTCTATTAAAAAAATAAAAATAAAAATAAAAACTATGAGTACCACATCCTAATCAATATGTATGCTTACAAACATGTTGAGAAAGTATTACTCATTCTTCATATTAACATGTTTAATTAATGTGAAGTTAACAAAAAAATAACTTTTGATATAAGATAAGGACAAAAAAGAGATGAATAAATATATAGGGGGTTTGAGACCATTGGGTGACTTGGGACGAGTCAGATTGAGTCTTGGTAGTTTAAAAAATTAAACATACCACCCAACTTAATCAACCACTTTAATAGTTGAACCTGTCCAACTCACTTGAAAATTAATTTTATATCTGTGCGGAGTGGTGTGGGGCCATGGGCATAGTGAATTTGGTGGTTTGGGCTAACTAAGTAGGTTGTTGTAGAGACCTAAATGACGCAACAAGTTCAGTAGGAGTTAGTGCGTGAGAGGTGACTCTAGCATCGTTCAAATTCCTGTTTTTCATAATAGCTGCCACTAATTCTAGTGGCATTTAAAATACTTTGTCAACTACTTATGTGTAGTTTACATGTTTTAATGCAATAATATTTTAACCTTTTATTTAAAAAAAAAAACAAAAAGTAATGACCTTTGCTTTCTAAAATGTTAGGATGTCTTAGTTTTCTATGGGCATATGAAAGTAAAAAAATACTTAAAGGTCGTGACGTATATGTACAATAGAATTTTAAAGCTATAGAAGTTAATCCCTGCCCTCCAAATTAAACCTAGACGGAGCATGATAAAACTCTGTCAAGGGGTAACGTGAACCATAAATTGCTTGGTTTCAAGTTCAAGTATCAAATCATGTTATTTTGGGGTCGCATTCAGGAAAAATAAAGCGATTAGATGTAGGGACAAGTTTGCCAAATTCAACACATACCACAAAGCATAAACTCCATTGTCTCAAGGTTAACTCCCATATTAAGCAATTCTTCATTATTACAATTGGTGGTGCATTGCATCAATTAAGCACAAAGAGAGAAAATAAAGCAAAATAAACTGTTCTACGAGGGCTGTCAAGAATAAATGTTGATAACCATGAAGACTTAACAATGAATTTCGGTAGCATACACGCCAAAAGAAGTTGTCAATATCAAGCTTGTCGTGAACAACATCCCTTTTATATGTTAAAAAACTAAAAAGCTTAATGTCAACTATCATTTATGCTTTAGGCATGATGGAATTGATGTTAAAATTATGCCTAAAATTGATGGTAAAATTATGAGTTAGTAAGCGAAAGGCGACTCATAGAAAGTATAACTAGAATAGAAAGGACAACAAGAATTAGCGTGATTAAGTCTAATGTCATATACAGAAAGATATGTACGGCTACACCTTTATTATTAAGCTCTATATGTTACACGATAGACTATATTATAATGTATATACTTAGATTAATCTTAGAATTGTAACACTTTAAAAGAATTACTACAATTAGAATTAAGATACTTACTCGAAAAGTAAGTGAGTCTACAATAAATTTTGGGCTTTTGGGTTATTATATTCAAAACATCTACTCTTAAGCTTAAGGTGGAAGTTCAATGACACCTTTTTAGTTTGGAATGCTATACCATTGAGGAGGATATGGTCAAGCAGGACCATATTGGATGTCCACATAAGGCATAACTAAAAGGGTAAAGGATGACATTAGATATTAACCCATTTGGTGCATGTCTATCTTATTAATCAAATAATTATACCCCCCAATTTCTTTTAATTTAGGAAATGATTTAAGTACCAGCTCTTTCGCATGATCTCAAATTGATATTTTTATACCCACACTCAACGATAGACTTTTGCAACTATTTCAATATCCCTTTTTTTTGGGGTATTTCAACATATATACAACCGTATCACAGACAAACATTAAGTAACTTTAGGACAGTTGTTTAAATGTAATTTAAATTCCCCAATTAAGTTTAAAATTGTTCTTAGAAAAGATAAAGTTCTTTGTATTTCGTTGACCAATACAATTGAGTTTGAATAATTGGAAACAAATTATATCAAAATTTTGTCCATAAAAAGGAGAATGCTGGAACGTGAAAGAAAGTGTACAGAAATACCTTCATTCACCTGTGCTTGTATAATAAAAAAATAACCATATTTTATCAAACCAAATTCAAAATTCACTCCCATAAAGCTATACAAAATTGTGTAAAAATACATAATTACTTGAATAACCATGTAAATTTACATAGGTGCTATTCATTTTTTATTTAATTTTTTATTCTTCTGGGGTACGAAAGAAGGGAGTAGAGGATGTTGTTGTGTATAAAGAAAAAGCAACAATTAAAAAAATTGATATTTTAATGAAATAAAATGTAAAATAAAAAGGTTTTACTAACGTAGTAAATTATTTTAGAAAATATTTTCTAAGAAAATAAAAAAGTGATTAGCTTTTTTTTTTTTTTTTTTTATATAGCTTTTGTTAGGTTCTAAAAGTTCAGAACAATTGGTAAACTGTGAGGACAAACTTGTCTAGGTATAGATCTTAGAGTCTATAAGATTTATCAGACAATGCTCAAGGTGCTGCAAGTCAGAATATAAGAAAAAGGAAGCTACATAAAGAAGAATTCAAAACATGCCAAGTTTGACCAATCAAGACTATGGTTCAACTAATCGAGATGCGAATTCCGCAAATTTTAATTTCGGTCCAAGAGTCTATAAGCCCATTAAGTGATTAGGATTTCAAATCTATTTCATTAAGTATTTAAAGGAAACCTTAAAACACGTTTTGAGAAAACTTTGGAAGTGCTCTTTTGAGATCTAAAAAGTAATATGTCTTCTCCTTTTAAAGTCATTATTGAAAATTATTCTCATATTATTAGTACCGGTAGATTTAAAGTTGCTAGAAAAGATCAACTACTAACAGTGATTTAAAACCTTTGAATGAGATCTCAAAGTCACAAACAAGAAGTTTGTATTCCGTAGAGTTGAAGTTGCACGTGGTCTTGTTAGTAAGCTCGGTCCAAGAGTCTATAAACCCATTAAGTGATTAGGATATCAAATCTATTTCATTAAGTATTTAAAGGAAACCTTAAAGCACGTTTTGAGAAAACTTTGGAGGTGCTCTTTTGAGATCTAAAAAGTAATATGTCTTCTCCTTTTAAAGTCATTATTGAAAATTATTCTCATATTATTAGTACCGGTAGATTTAAAGTTGCTAGAAAAGATCAACTACTAACAGTGATTTAAAACCTTTGAATGAGATCTCAAAGTCACAAACAAGAAGTTTGTATTCCGTAGAGTTGAAGTTGCACATGGTCTTGTTAGTAAGTTCTACATGAAATAGCTTTAAATTTAGGGTTTAAATTTATTATAAACTTTTATTTTATTATAGTAGATTTGTTTATCTTGAGGATAGCTAAGTTAAATACTCTACAAATTTTTACCTTGAAACGGTTGATTTCATTGGTTTTTCTAGATAATGATATTGTTGTCTTATTTAGTTTTCCGCATTGCATGATATGATATACTACTATTTAACCTAGATCTCATAATTAACCTAAATAACTACTTTACTAATTTATTAGGTTAAATAATCTGATTTTCAAAGGGTCTAAACAAACAAACAGATTTTTAGTTTCTCATAATAAAATTTCTTAAAATAAATTATTAATGTAAATTACCCAGACTTAAAATAAAAATAAAAAAGTACTTAAAATATAAAAAATAGATTTTTTACAGAAATTTTTGCAAGAGCATATCCGAATGCTTTAGTGGGTGTTAGAGAGAGAGAGAGAGAGAGAGAGAGAGAGAGAGAGAGAGAGAGAGAGTGAATTGCAGCCTCTCTCTCACCTGAAAGTCACAGGGTTTGAGAGTAATTGAGTCTGAACAAGGACCAACCCATGCTTTGGCAGTTAGGTTTAGGAACTCAAACAGAAGACACGCCCTTACAAAAACAAGATTACTGACTTCATCACTGACCCAAAAAACAAACCCCCCATAAGGGGTGGTAGACAAGACACACAATATTTAGTACTACTTCCGTCAGCATCAATATTAAATTAATACTAGTAATAATCATTTGATCTATTTCCCTTAAAAGGAAAGTGACATTAAAATATTGCAATAAATACATGAGCTTACTTTACCTTAACTATAGATTAGTTGAAAAATAATATATTAGGGTTATGCTTAAAATATAGCTTAACAAAAACCCCACATTCTCATGTTTATCCAAAATTGCAAAAGCTCTCAAGCACATGGCTGAGGAACAATGCTTTTTTCTGCACTTGGAAGAATAAAATAAAGCCAGAAAAGAGTCTCTTTTTAAACAACATTAGCTTCATCACAACCACTTAAAATTCCATATCTATATGACTGCTACATCCACAAAACCAATTGATAGGGGAATTATAAGACCAAATCATATCAAGTTCTATTCTTTATAAATCAAACAGTATAGAATTACATAAAGCTAAGGGATAAACTAGAAGAATAATAATATTATAACCGTCCTAATTTATGTGACACACTTTCTGCTTCTTTCTCTCAGACAGATGATAAGAAATCTCTCTCTCTCTCTCTCTCTCTCTCTCTCTGATGAGACATTAGATTCAGAAATCATACAATTCTATTGCTGTCCGGAAAGAGAAAAAGCATAGCAAGACTGCTTATTCTAAAATTCTTGAGAGAAGAATAAAACTATAAGCTAATTAAAGTTCATGATCCCCACAAAGGCACTAACCCCTCAGCACCACAATCTCAAAAGAGACTGATGACAGAAGGAAATCATGCAAAAAAAAGTGCAAATGAACTTTAAAAAATAAATATATAAAATAGCTAAAGTTCTTCATGAGCCAAAAAGAAGAATTAAATAAACCAAATAAAAATTCCCTTTTTTGGTTCAATCTAGAACTCTCCCATGCTATCCTCAACAAAGTGATCATCATCTCATTAAAATTAAACTAACAAAAAAGAACAATTAAACTGAGCAAGAAAGAAAGCAACTAGAATTAATTAATAACCCAAGTCTTTTTTTACTCTATCTAATACCTCCTTATTATTCCATCAAAGATCAAGAAGATGAAGATGACCCATTAGTAGCACCACCATGAGCTCCACTATCACTCTGGTAGTGATTCAGATTCTCTCCAAGGTTGCTATTGTTGTTGCTGTTGTTGTTTTCATTGTTGCTGATGTTGTTGCCATTGTGGGTGTGTTCAAGAATGTTGTTACTGTTCCCAGCACCGCCACCATTCACATCTCTCTTCCCAAAAGTGTTCTTATTGTTGTGCATCCAAACCTTTAACACACCCTTATCAACCCCAACTTCATTGCAAAACTCTTGCACCAATTCCTCATCTCTCTTTTGCATCTTCCATCCAACTCTTTCAGCAAACTGGTGCATCTTCTCTTTCTGATCCTGGCTGAACTTGGTCCTGAATCTCTTCCTTGCATTGGGGCTTGGTGTCAGTATAGCATTATTATGCCCAGTTGGGGTATCTGGTGGAGCAGATAAACCCCCAGATAGAGCTAAAAGCATGTGCGGTGCTGAGGAGGGGAAATAGGAAGATGAAATTGGTGGTGGTGAAGCTGAATTGGGGCTTCTATTTGAAGGTAACTGTGGTTGTGATTGTGGTGGTAGTGGTGGCGGTGGAGGGTGGTGGCGATGGTGAGGTTGATACTCAATTACATGAGTGGTTTGTGAAGTTGGAATTGGGTCATCAGGCTCTCTGCGATGGAAATTTCTATGGCAACCACAAGCAGCACATTTGAGTGAAGTTGGGTCAGCTGGGGTGGCTGATTGTGAAGGCATAAACTCACCACACCCATCTAAAGCATGGCCTCCTAAAGAAGCTGCATGGTTTTTAAGGCATTCTCTGTAGGTAACAACAAGTTGTGGACTTGTAAAGTGATGTTGATGATGGTGATGGTGATGAGGATTGTGGCGCTTGAGTACACCATTTGAGAAAGATAGAGGCTTTGAAGGTTGAATCCGGGTTGGTGTTTCACTATCAGCTTCTGGGGATTTGGCTGTAGTATTATTGATGCCGGTGTTGTTGTTGGCGGTGATGATTGTAGGGGTTAAGTCCATGGCTCTAACATCTAGGGGTCATAAAAAAAAATTTTAAAATTAAATCAGAAAAGAAAAAGAAAACAGCTTTTAAGAAGTTGTTGTTAGGTTTTGGTTTCTGTAAAGATTAGAACTTTGTCTATTCATGGAAGTTTGGGTGATACTAAGATTAGCATATATTGAAGAGAAATGAAAGGTTAGGTGGACTTATTGAAAGACCAAGATGGGTTTTTTTTTTTTTTTTTTTTTTCCCCTTTGGGTTTTGGTTTTGGGGGGTAGAAGAAGAAGAAGAAGAAGAATAAAAAAGAGGAGAAGGAAGATGATGATGATGATGGTGGTGGTGATGAGCAGTGAAGACTGTTGATAATAAAAATCTGTGTTTTGTGGTTGTCCTTCTTAACCACTTGTTTTTTTAACCCTGGTTCTAATCCATGGTTAAGTTGCTGGACCCTATTGGGGTTAGATGTTGTATTTGTGTGTGTGTAATAAATATACCTAAGCCTAGTTGAATGACCCTTATTCACTCTTTATTTATAGTTTCTACTTTCTTCACTCATTTTCTTCCTTGACGTTTTGACTGGGTCTTTCTCTTTCTCTACATGCTTTTTGCTTACAATAATGGTCCGAGTTAGTGAGCTCTGTTTGAAGGATTTTCTTTTGAGTTTATGACTCAGCAAAACAAACCGAGTTCACCCGGAGAAGCTGTTAATTATTATGAGGGTAATTAACCGTAGCAGTGAGTGAGAGAGAGACCTGTCACTCTGAGACATTGCTGTAGCCCATCTTAATTTGTCAATTTGCTGTAAGGTGTGGACCGCTTAAAACAGTAAACCTTTTTTTATTTTTGTTTTGGACACCCCAACTTTTTCAATCTTTGATTATTGTGGAATTTATTCTAATTGATTTTTCAAAATGAAATTTCGTTAGTACATTGAGTCTGAGACTTCAAAATGAAATTTTGTTAGTACATTGAAACTTCAAAATGAAATTTTGTTGCTAAATTTAATGCAAAAATTATGGATGATTTTTAGAATTTAAAAAAAAAACATAAAATTTTATAAGTCATGTAATTTAATTGAGACTTTTTAATATTTTCAAATGGAAATGTTTTTCTATTATCAAATCCCCTTCCATTGAAACTATTAAATTATCTATAAAAATATATATTAAAAAAATATTTTTTTATGTGTCTTTTATTTTCTTTATTTTAGTATTCGATAAAACGCTAGTTTTGATTCGTTGGATTTCTTTTTCTATTCACGTTTGGCTCCCAAAGTTCAAATCATGTTTTCGGCTCTAACCACAAAAATACAAATTCTACTATAAAAATTTAGGGCCTCTAAAGAAAAATAAATTAATAAAAAAGAGGCATACATGTGATAAGATTTAAATGTAGTATTTATTACATAACAATATATCTCTATAGAAGGTGACTCTCAATCTCAAATCTTTTTTATTTTACGAAAAAATTTATTAAAATAAAAAGAATTATGTCCGTTTTTTAAAAAGATTGTAGGGCCTCTAAATGTTAAGTTTAAAATTGTCGTATTCTCTCTTGAGATAAACAAATTTATCAAAAGGAAGCCTAAACATGATAAGATTTAATTTATAGTGCTTATTACATAATAATTTCTCTCTATGATAAACACAAAATTTAATCTCAAATATATATTTTTTTTGGGTTTGGCTTACCTCCAAAACTTTTTTAATTGGAATTTATTTTTATTTTAATGAGAAACTGTCACATCACCAATTAACTAAATAAAATGTGAATATTAAAATATACTGCCATTTGTCATTGTGTATTTAAAACAAAAAGAGACCTCCATTATAAAAATTACTGGAGGTAAGCCAAACCTTTTTTTTTTTTTTTTAATTACCAATAAAAAAAACTACTAAAATAATAAGGATTATTTGCAATTTCAAAAAGGACTTTAGGACTTCTAGAAGTTAAGTTTAAAATTATCACATTCTCTCTTGAGTGAAAATTAAATTTATTTAAAGAAGCATAGACATGATAGGATTTACATTTATATTGTTTTATTATATAATAGTTGCTTTTTGTAATGGCTGTGGAGTTTGATCCAAATCTTATTTAATTACAACAATATTACCAATAAAAATTATTACTAAAATAAAAAGGATTATGTGTTTTTCAAAAAAAGAGAAAGAAATGATCTTTACATGTATGGGTCACTTGTGGGTCCTAATTAACTCAACTCATAAAGTATTTGATGGTTGAATAAGAGATCTAGAGTTCAATTCTCACTTACATCAAAAGCCGATTAGTATTTTGGTCTGATAATAAAGGGTTATTATTAAAAACGGATGTCATAAATTAACACTTTTTAAAAAAATATATATATATAAAGGTTACCGACTAAATAATAAATTTAAAAATATATAAATATAATAGGATTTATATTTATAGTATTTATTACAAAATAATTGCTCGCTATAATTAATTGCCAAATTCAATCACGAATCTTTTATTAAACCACAAATATCAAATCAGTCAAATTAATTAAAACCCAAAATACCAAAGTGGCATTATTATTATTTTCTATCTTTTAAGTTTTAAATCAAAAAAGAAAGAAAGAAAGAAAAAGAAAGAAAGAAAGTGGCATTATCAAGGTGATGTCTCAAAATATTTGAAGATCTTTGTCGGCTTGAGAGAATTTTCGGACATGGGAACGGGTCTGTCCGTGATGAAACCGTGTCATGTTTTGTTTTGTCAATCAAAAACGACACCGCTTCGACTACTGCTCGCACGGTTGCAACCTTGGCCCTGACAAAAAGCAACACGTCCTTATAACCGTACCGTAATAAAACCTTGGATCCACTTTTTTTTTCTCTCGGACCAAATTGCCCCTCATAATTTCCAACTATTACAAAACCCAGTCCAGCCCAAAATTTGGACCCTATTCCTATTGCATGAAAAACGAGAGGTTGAAAACTATACTAATCAAAATTAACACGTAATAAAAGCATGCAAATTGATGACACGTGTTCAATAAAATACACGTGGCAGCACCTGCATGTTACATTTTTACATGTCCAAGATGCCACGTATATTAATTTGGATCCTGTTCACATTATTAAAGTCAAATTAGCAATTAATTAGATAAGTCTTAAAAATCGACAAAAAAGTGGCAAGTAAGAGAAATGATAGGGTACTTTGAGAAATACTCTAATTGTTATTGCTTTTGCTGGTTTCAAAAAAATCCAAACCCTTGAGTGCACTGACTTTGATGATAATCAGTGGTTTATTAGGCTAGCTAATTAAATAAGAAAAAGTTTGGGTGCGAATCCACACTTAGCCGATTGAAAATAAGATTACTTAAATAGGTTGCTCTTAGGACAATTGTTAATAACACATATTAAGAAGTTTTGACAGCATTTTCATATAAAATATAAAAAGCTCTTAGCAAAATTAATTATTTTTTTATTTTTTTATAAAATATTTCTAAAAATAGTTCCCAAATCATTACCTTTATGACATTTGTTAACATTTTCTTAAAAAAAATGAAAAAATTTAAGAGATAACTTAAAAACATTGGTTTTGAAACTACTTTTAAAACCATTTCATAGAAAAATTATTAAATAAACTGCATTTATATTTCCCAAGAAAATTGTGTTAATTTTTTTTTAAATTGTTTTATTAACAATTGAATTAAGAACACTCTTAAAAAAACTATTCATACATAATTTTAATCATATGAGTTTTTAATAAGTTATCTAACTTGTTTAAATAATATTCCTTCTGTCCCAATTTATTGATCTTCTATTCTATTTTGGAATGTTTCAAAAATGAAGTTCTCTTTTTAAAATTAATAAATAAAATTTCTATCTTATTCTTTATTTTATTTAAAAAGTCAATATCATTTTTTTTTTTAATTTAAATTAGTGAGTGTAATTTTAAAAACTTATAAAAAATTTAAAATTAATAAATAAAATTTTTATCTTATTCTTTACTTTATTTAAAAAGTTAATATCATTTTTTTATAATTTAAATTAGTGAGTATAATTTTAAAAACTTATATATTTTTATATAGTAAACAAGACAATAAATTATACTCTCTTAAAAGGTTAAGTAATAAATAGAGAAAATATATATAAATAATTTATAAAAAATCGTCGCGTATTAAGTCGGCGAAGATATGCAAATTGAGCTAAACTTTAGGGAATTAAAAAGTAAGATTAAGCAAAGAGACAAGTACTTGCAGCGTAGGTATTTGGTGACGTCATTGGACCAATCATGGAGGAGCTAAGGTTTAATCATCGAAGGTCGTGTAAGCAGCAATTGCATTGAAACTCACAACTTTCGAATTTATTACGAAGACTCTTAGGTTGTGTATATTTTTTTATTATTAATATATTACTGTTAGTCTTTGAGGGATTTTCAAATTTTGACTGTAAATAATAATAATAATTTGACTGTACAACACTTTCTTTTCTCACAGTACGTACTGTTTGCAGTTTAAAAGCTTGGAATTGGGCCCACGATAAACTCAATATCAGAATGTTGATGTGAAACGAAAGTTTTATATACTTTTACTACTTTTTTTTATTTTTATGAAAGAAATTTTTGTGTTTTGAAATTGATGATAACAGTATATTTTAATTATATTTTGGGTGTATGTATCATGCCCTTGAAATCTTCATCATGTTGAGTTTATGATTTTGTTCATAAAAAATGATTTGTTTTTATGTTTGAACATTATTTTTATTTTTATTTTTTTGTGTGTTTGTTTAAAAATATATATATATATATATATTTTGAGAATAGTTAGCAAAGTTGAAAGCAACTTTCTTTTGATAATTTTTTTTTTTAATAATTATGTGTTAGAGGATCATAATTTGACTCCCTATAACCATTTTAAAAACAGGCTTGCGTGGTGTGATGTTGAAAGCCATAAAAGATTTGAATGTGTTTTTTTCATCACCAATTAATTTTGAAGTGGAATAGCACAGCTCATATTCCAACAATATGAATGGGAACACCTTATTAGAGAGTTTATTTCAATTTATTTGATCTACATTCTACTTTTTATTTTTAAAACCTTATTTTCTATTTATTAACTATAGTTATACTTTTGTACAAATTATTTTTAAACCCAATAAACAAGTAAAAATACTATCCTAAAGAGGTGTACTTCAAAAAAAAAAAAAAAAAAAAAAAAAAAAAAAAAAAAACCTATGCTAATGGAGCATTGTGACTTGCCCAATGAATTGTTTAAATTTGACCAAATATTTTCTTTTTTCTTTTGAGGAAAGACCAAATAAAACTTAAAGTATAATCATCAAACTCCATAAAATTTAGGTCTTACAAAGATTTAATTTTGAGCGGATGAAAGTTTCAAAAATTAGGGAAGTCTACAAATCATATGTTCTTAACTATTTTTATAATGGAAAAATTAGTGGATACTCTACGATTATTGACTTACGAAATATTTTTAAAAACTTATTAAGAAAAAAGAAAAAAATAATTAATTTTTTAACTACTTTTTATATTTCTCATAAAAGTGATATTAAAATTTTCTTAAAATGATCCATTAATTTTTCCTAAAGGCACTTATATAAAAGGTAGAAATTCTACTTTAGCTTAAGTGTATATATGTGTGAAGCTCATTTCTGTAAACTTGAATCTCGGCCCTTACCCCCCACACCCCACAGTACTTATACTTAAGCCTGTCCACGAGTTGGTCCGAGTCGGGTTTGTGCCCAACTCGGAATCGACCCGACCAAATTGGGTGGTCAGAATTTCAACCCGCAGCTGACCAGAATGGTTGATCGGATCGGGCGAATTGGAGCTTCAATGGATGTCAGACAAATCGGTTGGGATTGAAGATATGAAAAATAGCGAGAATCCAACAAGGAAAAGATGAAAAACAGTAGAAATCAAGTGAGAAAAATTTTGAAAAACAGTTGAAATCTAGCTAGATTTGGCTCGATCCAGCGAGATCTTGACCATTTTGGGCAAGATCTCAGCTAGATCTGGTGAAATCTCTCAGGATCTAGCCTAGATCTTCTTGAAAAATCACAAAGTCGCTAGATTTCTGCAACTTCTTGCCTGAAAAATAGATGGATCGGTCGGGTCAGGTTTCTCAGATTTAAGAGGAGGAGATCCAATATTTGACCCTCCGATCTCAGTTTTTGAAGAATGAAATCCATCTCCGACCACCGGAGAAGTCGGCTCGGTCGATGGTGGGTCGGGTTTGGTCAGTGATAGCAAGTCAAGCAGGTCCTTGGACAACCCTACTTATACTTATAGAGTAACCATCGCATTGAAAGTGCGCGGTAGTATTAAAGTAATATTATTTACTTCATTAAATGGATCCTAGATTTGTGGCTGCTTGTAAGTGAACAAAAATTACTTCATCGTACACCTTTGGTGCGATAATCACTTTATAAATATAAGTGTTTATGGGGTGTAGGAGGCAAGGGCCGGGGTTCAAGTCTCTAGGAAGGAGCTTCACACATATATACACTTAGATTAGGCTAGAATAGAAATTCTATCTTGTATCAAAAAAAAAAAATTACAGAAAAAACTTTTGCCTCCTTCAATTTAAAGCACAAAATATGATAATTTTGACTTTTTTTAATTTTTAATTTTTTAAATGTATTAGTGAGATTCTATGAAAAAATGTAAAAAGATTTAAATTCATAACCTCCATCTTATAAGGAAGACTCTCATATAAATATGCTATCCTCTAAGATTTTGATTTTCTAATTTTCATAACACCCAAGGTTGTTTATTATTATTATTATTATTATTTTGGGTGAGAAGACATATCATTTAAGTCAGTTGGGTACTTTTCCTCCTTTCAAAGGTAAAGGTCTTGGGTTCAACTCTAGTGAGCATAAAATTTACAAGATTAAAGGTTATTTTATAAGTTTATTGGGAAAAAATACCCTACACTTTGAAGTGATCTAGTGTGATTCATATATCTTAATATTTATCTTTTTAACCTGATGAAACTTACTAAGAAACATCTATTTAAGAGCATTAGGATTCAAACCTTGGATTTCCTAATAAAGGAAACCAATCTATTCTACACCTACAAGACTATTGAGATACTTCTAAAGCCATTAGTTTAGTACCTATCTCTGATCATTATCAATAGCTTAACAAACCATTAGTTTTAGTACCAATGATCTTATGGTTTAGTGGCAACAGTTCTCTTTTATAGGGTTTAGTTTTGGGTTGAATCCCCAAATTTATACTTAGAGATTAAAATATTTAGGTAATTTGTGATACTTCCAAAGCTACTCACATTAGTCATTATACACATGTGACATATGAAGATACATGTCTTCTATATGATAAAAGACTTTTAATTTCTTTTTCTTTTTTTTACAAATTTCAATAGTTACAACAATAGAAAACATGAGATTCAAATTCTAAGTCTTCTAATAAAAAAGACCATACTATATCACTGAGTTACCAATTATGTATAAGTGCAAAATTGGTTTTTTATTTTTATTAAAAGACCTAAAGTCGCTTTCTGTAAAGGTTACAAATGAAACAGAAAGTAATGGAATGCAAAGCAAATTTGAGTGACTTTTCTAGGCTGCAGATTCTCATATCTTGAAGAATATGGTTATAAACAATAAGTAAGTTGTTCTTCTTTTACATTTATTAATTTAAAGAAAACTATCCTATAAAAACTTAAAGAAAATTAATGGATGGAGCAGATCTAAATATATATATATATATATATATATATTTTGGGTGGAACCCATTGGAATTTGGCCATATGTGTCCCCAAATGCAACATAGGAGCTAAGTCCTGTGTGTGAGCAGGTACTCATACAAGGACATAACACCTTACACCTACAATTTTCTCATCTTTAGGGATAAGGTCACATTATATAGGGTGGTATGACAATTACTTGCACTCTGTTATTGTATCTTCTTTTTTCTTGTGGTAAGTCCAATACATAATTTGGTTGACCAGATTGAGAATTTATATTATATCCTTATCTTCTTATTCACTGAGTACTATTATTATTACCACATCTGCAACTATATATATTTCATGTTACAATCCAATAAATATGTGACATGTGTATTAAAAAAAAAATCCATATCAACATTATTGTATCAACCAAAATAAAAAGGCATTCATACACTACAAATAGTCTACATTGGCATTTAAAGTACCCATGTTCAAGCCCAATAAATGTATTTTTGACCTTTTAAATTGGGTTGACACTTTCACAAGCTAACATCCAGCTTAGCTTCCTCTCAATTCAGAAACTTTGCCCCTCCTAGTGGCTCTTACCTTGAACAACATGTGATTTCAATTAATTGCATTTGTTCATACCAGTGAAGAAGAAAGAATTAATTTTGGTGTCACTCAAAATGAAGACATTCCACCTTTAAGCAACCAATATTTTAGCAATTGAATAAATGCTTGTTAAACTTCTAGTTAAGATTAAATTATCTTATAACACAACGTCCTCTCACAATATATACATTACACTAAATATGAAAAAAAAAAAGATGCTCCATAGAATGATTTCATGAAATACTTTCACCTAGTTAAGTTATGAATAGAGCCCTTTTTGATATACACCACTATCAATTTTTTTTAAAATCTTCTCCCCTCTCCCTGTGTGCGTTTTAAAAATACTTAGTATTCTCTAAAAAAAAAGGTCAAGTTATAAACAATTCCAACATCAAATTGGAAGGACCCAAATGCTTGCACGTCTACCATCCATTATCACTCATTAGAAATTCAAGACTGCCAAGCTTTCTTTCTCTGTGTGTGTTAATAATATTTAGTATTCTAAAAAAAAAAAAAAAAAAAAAAAAAAAAAAGAGAGGTTAAGTTATGAACAATTCCAACATCAAATTGGAACGACCCAAATGCTCGCACATGAACCATCCATTAATTATCACTTATCAGAAATTCAAGACTGCCAAGCTTTCTGCCATAAAACCAAAGGCCGTGAGACCAATATTCTTCTTTGAAATACAATATATTGGTTTGTTGGGTGTGCTTAGTGCTATCTTTATTCTTGTTAGAATACAGAAGAGAAACAAAATTAGTAGAATGCTACCACCGAGCTTCGTACCTTGGTTGGTATCTTTGCCTCTCTCCAATAAGAAGACTATCTAATACAATTTTTTTTTTTTCAAATTCAATAATTACAACAATAGAAAATGAGATTTCGAATCCTAATTCTCCCAAAGGAAAGTATTTTATGCTTTTGAGTTAAAAGTTCTTAGCCTAGAGGTTTGATACCTAGTCGTTAGATCCTTTAAAATTTTATAATAATAATAATGAAGAATGTAACATTGAACAAAAGTAATCTAAAATAAATCATTTTAAGGTTGGAAGTACAAAATGCTGAGTTGTGTAATCAATGGCACACCATGCAATAGCCCCATAAAAAAAAATGGAACAATGTAGAAAGCTCATCTACCTAAATCATTTAAAACATTTTTTAGCTGAATTAGATCATTTAAAACTTTGAAGGGAGAACAATCTACCTCAATCATTTAACAAATACTCCTCTAGCTAGTTAAATCCTTCAAATGATAAATGATAATGCAACAAGACCCAACAGACAACCTACCATCCAATAATAGCATTCTATGGACAATGATTCAAACATAAATGTGACACCGATGTTATATCAGCTTTCACCTTACAAAGTATAATACTACTCTCTTTTTTCCCAAATGATTTAGTTAAATAATAATATAATATAAGTAAACATTGGAAATGAAAACCGGTAACAAAACTTAGGTGTGCATTTAGCCAAGCTCGTGAGCTTTGGCATCATGAAACAGGTTTGAATCGTTTGATTGCTTCAAGTCCAACAGCGTTTACATTCTTTCACGTTATGTTTACATTTTTTCGTATCACGCGTAAATCATAAACATCTGAAGTAAAGGCATGAACATTATGTGAAATATTTTTCTTCAATTGAAAAAGTACAATAAACGGAAACTTTCTGAAAAACTTAATCACTTTTAAAACATACTGTACTAATCACGACCTGAAATCTTAATTACTAGGTGTGAAAGTAATTGTGTCCTTGGATTTATTGAAAAAAATGGGGACCCTTGGCTAGTTGGCTTGGCTTAGAATTTAAGACGTGATGAGAGGCCAGGGTTAATTAAGGACAATGGCTTAATTATTGGAAAAGAAAGAACAACGACTTTGAGGGCAGTGATTAGACCCTCTACACTACAAAACATTGTTTGTTTTACCAATTGGTATGTAATCATAACCAATTGCTTCTGTTATTATTTTTATAAAAGGAATGTTCAGTCACTTCAATTCTTTTTCAATTGAATTGTTAGCCAATCCATTTACACCTTAATTCAATTTTTTTGGACTCTAATAATAGACTAATACATTGACGTGAACATTCATCCAAAAAAAAAAAAAAAAAAAACATTGACGTGAAGGTTTTGATTAAAAAAAAGAAGAAGATAAACATTGATGTGATGTGAAGGTGTAAACGTTTTAATAAGTTATAATAAAGTCACAGGAGAGGGGGTGTCCATTTTGTAAGTTTCCCTTAATTGAGATTTCAAACTTCAAATTTGGGATTCTGATTTGCAAAATCATGGATGTTTCTTTGTCTCTGAGGCTTGAACACGGCTTTTGTTGTCCATACGGCAGTGCTTTTACAACGAAGTTTCTACAGTACTCCAGGTCTCTCTCTCTCTCTCTCTCTCTCTCTCTCTCTCTCTTAATTATTAGGTTAAAATTTGCAATCTGTTCAAAACTGCAGGTATTCAAGCCAAAAATTTCCCAAGATTATAGGGGAAACTACTTTGAGAAGGTTGATGGTAAATCACTAAATATTTCTTTTTTGCATCACATATGATAGAAGTTTCGTATTGGTTTCATGTTGGGGTACGTACGTGGAAATTGCTCTTTAGTCTCTTTTACCAACATTGTTTTTGTTTACAACAAATTGAGTAAAAAGGGATTCGAATCTAGATTCCTCAATCAGACAATGTCATGAAGTTAAAAAGTTCTTAGTGTCTTTTCCTTCAACTTAATATATTAATGACAATTGAACATCAATTTGAACAAATCTCCAACATGAAAATTGGTAGGTTGACTTCACCTTTCTAAATCTAATATCATTCAAATAGAGTTCCATATCCGAATCTCATGTTGCCTAATTACCTAATTTGAGTCTCTAGCTTTACAAATTCAAGCAGGATTGACCTATGCTTAACTTAACGTGATAAACTATTACTTGTTTCAAAAATTATGAATTAAAGAATAAATTTTAACCATTTGAACATTATTTCAACAATCTCCATGTGTAAAGTTCAATACCAAAAAAAAAAAAAAAAATCAACTTTTAATTAACTGAAAAGGATGAATTTTAATAATTTATCTATTATTCTAACACACTAGGTAATACTTTATCTAAATTGAATTTCTCATTACTCTATTGCATCAAAAACACAAGATGACTTAATTTCAATGAAACAACAATGAGTTTGCAACTTATCTCCAAGGTGGCAAAGTTCAAATTTCTATTTTAGTTGGCTTTTAACTAATTTTTCCACTTATTCTGTAGCAAAACTGTAGACGAATGTTTTGCATGATGTAGAAGTCAAAGTAGGAGACTAGAAAATTCCTTGTATGAAGTTGTAATTGGCAACTTGGTACAAATACCGTATCAGATCTCTATCCGAAAATTCTTTTTTATAGGTAGAACAGTAGGCACCAAAACATGTTTATAATTGAGGTTCTTTCATTGACATTTACATTATTAATAGATTAAAAAAAAAAAAAAAAAGATTATTCTTGAAGATAAAATATCAGATTAGTAGTAGTCGGCGAGAAATCAATGGCAATTATTCTGCCCATGATAAAGATAGGCCATGAATTATAATGTGTCATACATAGTAAAGCTAGTAAACTAGCCTTAGTACTCAATCTAAATCTTAGACTAACTGATTTATTGATTTGGTTTACGTTCAATGCATGCAACACGGATATGACACATTATCTAAAAAGATTACATGTCGCTTTTACACAAAATTCTTGTGAGATGGTTTTCACACACAGTGTGTTACATGTTTCAATAACTTGAGTTTAACCCACAATTTCAGTTTATGAATACACACTGTGTGTGTAAGAAATTTTTTACAACATCTTTTAATAGGTTGACGTAGTTGGCACGTTTTAATTGGTGCATAATAAAATTTGTATTGATGATGGGTCTAAGTAAAAGTGATGTTACTCCAATTACAATGTATCATATGAAGAGTTATAAAAAAAAATTTATCCCTGCATTATTGGTCAAGGATTAAGATGTACAACAAGAAGAAAAAAGGCCACACGTCGCTTTTGTGCCTGTTCAACACACTTGAGCACTAGACTGAAGTTGTACCCAAGATTTATGAATCTTGGTTACCATGCCTATTAATCCCGAAAACCAAAATCTAAGTAGAAAATTTTTTTCTTTAAAATTAGGTCAAAGATTAAGGTGCACAGCAAATACCTAACCCCAATCTGGAAAGAGAGGGGTATCACCTACTATGCAAGAGCACATGGTAGCAGTAATGGACAGTGACTAATGGTCCAAAATCAACAAATTTGATATCTTTAATGTAATAGGTATAATTAGATACATGAATGAAACAGGACATTTATGCATAATTTTTGGTCTCCCCTGAATGAAATAATAGGAGTGATGGGCAAGGTAACAACCGGCACAACTTTTGTACAATAATAATTGCGAGTTTGATCCAGCTCCAAGGTTGTGTCTGTGTGTGAGTGTGACCTACAAAGCTGTTATGGATTTGGGAAGGCCAAATGGGATTGGATTTAAAGGTCTTTATAAAGCCACAGTGCTTTAATCTTGTGCAATTTGGCTGGCCCCAGAGAGAGACAAGGGAAGAGATGGTCATTGAAAGGCAAGGGTCATTGATATATATGGTTCTCTAATTAATAGCTTATCAATCATCATGTACCTTCTCTTCTTATCTCCAAAGGGGGGGGGGGGGGGGGGGGAGGATATTATCACTTTATCATTTTCAATTGAGTTTTTTATTTATTTATTTATTTTTTTAAATAATAAAATCCAATAGGGGACCCTAAATGGAAGCCAAGTTCTACATTAAGTAACAAATCTTAGGAAATTTACTTTTTTTTTTTTTAAGTATTGTGGACTTTTGGTGTGATGATTACTTCACAAGTACAAAGTTCTTATGGAGTAGGAGTCGAGGCAAAAATCGGAGTTCAAGTCTCCATAAGAGAGCTTCACACAAATATACACTTAAATTATGCTAGAGTAAAATTACATTCTCATATTAAAAAGAAAAAAAAGAAAGGAAATTACCTCTTTTTTGAACATTTACAAATTACGAAATTAAACATTACTTACTTCAAAGTGAGAAAATCAAACAATACTTAAAATTTACCTTTTATTAATTACTTCTTCTTTACATTTCTCAAACTATTTACAATTTTTTGAGAACCCTTGCGCCATGCACTTTTCTACTGCATATATTCACTATTATTCTGCTAACCTAAACATAAACTTATTTGTTTTAAAATTTTGAAAATTTTTACCTCCAATTTGATTTGGAGGAATTTTTTTCCAACCTAATTTGTGGCCGTTAAAATGATCATTAATGTGTAGTTTTAGTCATATAATTTTTTTAATGAATTATATGACTTGTTTAACTAATGCATGTGTATATAATATTATAAATCACCATATACTAAGTTTGAGGAAATTACTTCATCCTGATTTGAAGGAAATTATTGTCTTTATTTAATTACATTTGTGCAGGATTGCAATGTTCAAAATTATGGAGTTTCTTTTACCAAAAAAAAAAAAAAATTATGGAGTTTCATACGTAACACATGTAAGTATGCAACACACGTCAAGTCAATTACAATGTGATTTGACGGTAAAGAGAGCGTTTTCACACCTAGACGTAGGAAATTTCAAATTGAACTATCTATTAGAGCATCCATATAAGTGGATGCAAAGTCTTGCATGATAGAAAAAATACTTTATTTTACATATTTTGACCAAGAAAATACCCACATCAATGAGTGTAAAATTGTGTATTTATGCAGCTTCTCACTCTTACTTCTCCCTCTTTTATCTCTAATCCCTTAGTCCAGCCTCACTGACACGATTAGTCTAGCCTCATTGACACTGATCAGTCCAGCGTCATCAATCAGTCTCACCGATCAGCTTTGCCAATCAGTCCAGTGTCGCCGATCAGCCTCACCGATCAGCCTTGGCGATTAGTCCAACCTCACCGATACGATCTCACTCACCTTTGATCCTTTTTAATTTTTTGTTTGATTAGTTTTGGATTTTCTGTTTGATCAGTGGGTTTTAGGGTGATGGTGCTTGATGATGGTGGGTTGATGATAGTGGCTGAGTGGGTTGATGGTGGGTGTGGATTGATCGTTGATGGTGGGTGAAGATGAATATTTTATTTGAATAAATGTGTATAATAGACAAACTGATGTGGGTGTTTTATAAAAATAAGAGTGTAAAATAGAAAAAGTAGGTTTTAGATGTGCAAATTTACAAAATTTTTGCATCCATTGATGCAGATGCTCTTAAACTTTTAGTCATTTTCTTCTTAGAAAACCATTTGAAAGACATCACCAATCACTGCACACAAAATAAATCTTGCTGAAATTCAAATAGTTTTTGATCAAATACAAAAATAAAGTTAAACTCTTTAAACTTTTCATATATCTTTTTTTTTTTTTGGTATGAATTTTAAAATTTTAATCGTTAAATTTCATGATCTTTGTGTTCTTAATATGCACATCAAATTTCATTCGAATCGGATATTACCTACTATTCGATCAATAAACTTATTTTTTATATACAATTTTAGATTATAAAAGCTTGAAATTTTAACATTTTTTTGATAATATAGCAATTGATTTTTAATATTCTTGAAATTTTACAAACATAAAAAATATGATAAGAATATGCAATTTAACGGTTAGATTTTCAAAATTCATACTCAATATAAAGATCAATTCAATGATAAGTTTAATGGGTTTCTTTGGTGAGAAATTTGGTTCCAAATACAAAAAGAAACAGCGATGAATAGAGGTGTATATTTAATATTTTACATGCATAAAGACAGCAACATAAATCCAACAACATAAAGAATTTCAAACACTTTTATAGGTTGTACCAATACCAAAAGCAATACAACTGCCTTTATCACTATAGTTGTCTAGAGAGGACTACATGGAGTCTGAAAAGGAAAATGACTGGAATTGGAACTCTTTTTCCTGGTGCTGATCGAGTCCAATATAGGCTCACTCAAACATTTCAATAGCATTTCAAAACATGCAGGACAATTGAGTTTTTCGAAGGCCAGTCCCATTTATCCCGTGACTATTGTTCACTTGTGTTGATGTGTAGTGTGAGGCTTCCTCCGTTGTCTCCAACTAAGACAGCCTGAGACGCACACATGGATCTCTTTAACGAGTAATGTTACATATACAACTTTTTTCAAAAGGTATTGAGTTAGTAATTAATTTTCATATGGGTCAATTACTATTGCCATTTTATTCTCTCCTATTCACATAGACAACTTTTTTCCAAAACATATTGAAATCAGCAAATTCCACCAAGCCCATATGCCACAATTTTTATAAGCCAAAATCCTAAATACACCCTTTAGATTTGGATGAATTGTCATTTCGTTCCTTTAAATTAATTTTTGTCCCCCCACTTTAATAATTTTTGTGAAGTTGGTCATTTCATGATTTCATCCATTGTAGCCTATAAAACTGTCATTAAATCCAGTAAAACAATGCCATCTCATATGTATAACTATAGACAGTTTCATAAATGGCAATTAGCCAAATGAACAATTTAACATGGATGTTAAAGTTTGAAGAAAAAAAAAAAAAAAAAAAAAAAAAAACCTAGTGATGGTCATATAGCCAGGTCCAGATCATTGTCACAATTAATGCTTTTATCTTTCCTACTATAGGAGCATGTTAGACGAGAAATATTAACCATTTTGACCAAGACAAGTTAGGCTACTTCAATTTCTCAAAAAAAAAAAAAAAGTTAGGCTACTTCAAAGACGTCCAGAGACTGTAGAGGCTGAAATTGTATGGTCGTGTCTTTGTATAGTTCACATGTGGGAGAGAGAGTTAATAGTATGAAAAGCTCAAGTTGAAAATTAGAGAGTATTGGGGCACATGGATACTGAGATGAGAATGACCCTACTTAATTGCACCAATTTTGCCTAATTATGACCTCTGACAAATCTACCTAATGGTCCTTCACATTGGGGCAGGTCCTTAAATTTGGGTGAAGTAAAAATCATGTATATGTAAATGAGGTTTGTGGAAGAACAGCTATCTAGAGGGCCTACTTGCTCCTTACGAATACTGCAACCCATTAGTGTATAGCACAAGAAGTCAATTGAATTTTTAGTGGGTTTAAGCATACAAGAATGATATGTCTTTAGCTACCACAGCTGGCAGCTTGGCACCTATGCTTTCTGTCAGGGTGCAAGAGTTGTTTGCAAGACTCCATCAATCTTATTGTTTGTTGTGCCCTAACCACCTAAATCATTCACTGTTCCTAGGGGGCATTGCCCTCCTAATAATAGTAGTAATGAGTAGTTGTATGGCAATTCCTATGCATTGATTTTTGGTATATGTCAAATTATTTTCTGAAGTTTTAGAAGCAATATCGTGCACCATGTATTTTCAAAAAAGTCATTACAATATATATCCTCAATTATAGTTCTACAAAAGCTGCACTAAGGAGCTGAGGCATCTCTATCACTATAAAATTAAAATCCATTTTGTGAAGTACTTTATAAAAAATAAAATAAAATAAACTCACATAACAATAATATGTATTTGGGACACCACTTAACCCAAAAGTTTAAGATTATGAGTTTGGCCCAACTATAATATATATATATATATATATATATATATACACTAGCCCCTGAGCATGCGCTCACGTGCATATTCAGAAGCTCTTCTATTTTTTGGATAAAGATTACTTTACATCGTGATGAAGTAAAAAATAAAAAATAATTTGCATTTATTATAATTTGAAATTTCTATTTTTTCAAATTACAAAAAAAAAAAAATGTGGGGGGAGTTTTGTAGATTGGAGGAATTTTAAAACTAACAAAAGAGTGATCCTATTTTGTAAGGAATTAGAGAGTAGAAGTAGGAATTTAAATTAATGTAAAAGTAAGAGTTTATTAGAAGCAGTAAGACATTTCAACGTAGAAGTAAGAATTTATTATTTTAACCCCATTTTTAAGTTTTAGGTATGGATATTTTTGACAGTAAAAAAAACAATAACTAACCTTATTTTGCCAATTTACCATTTTAACCCCATTTTTAAGTTGTTGGTTAATTAATTTAGGGGTATTTTTGACAAAAAAAAAAAAAACAATAACTAACTTTCTGAATCCTCTTAATATATACAGATATATATATATATATATATATATTGGTTTCCCAAGTTGTCCCCAGGTTTTTATCTCAAGACTAATCCTTTGAGGTATTGTCAGGCGCCAAGGCGGGGACCTTTCCCAAGAAAGTTTGCTACATCTACAAGGGCTCGAAACCGAGACCACTTGCTTAAGCGACTAGAGCCCCTTCGACTCAGGCCAACCTTCGTTGGTAACTATATAATAATATTAACTTTTCACTCTTTTCATTCTTATTTAACATGAGATTTCACTCAAACGTTTACACCTCTCTCTCTCTCTCTCTCTCTCTCTCTCTCTCTCTCTCTCTCTCTCTCTCTCTCTCTCTCTCTCTCTCTCTCTCATGTGAGTCATTGTCTCTCAGAGGACTTTGGATTACTATGTAAATCACAAACAAGGCCTACAACTACAAGCGCCCCTTACCTATGGGCTTTATCTTTCACTAATGTGTCATAAATGGGCCTTTTGCACTCCATTCATAGGAACCATGAGTCAATCTTGTACGCTCTTCCATAGGAATTGGCCCACACATCCATGTCCATCAGAACCTCGTGCCAGACCATGATCTAGCACAATTGGCAATACTCCTTTGTTAGGCATTTTTATTGGATCATCTCTATATGGGCTTTTATGTGCTTGTCTTACGCAATGTACATGTGTCGGTTCCAAGTATACGCTCCTAGTCCTTGCTCCAACTATGAAAAGGACCCTTGACACCTTGTCACACACCATGAAGAGCTTTAACACCACTTATAAGGGAGAAAATACCTTGGAGAGTCTTCAATTGAGAGGTTAATACATTATATAGGGACACTACATAACCCAAAAACTTGAGCTTATGAGTTTGGACTCAACTATGTTATATTAAACAACCACTCTTTTCATTATTATTCAATGTAAAATTTCACTCACACGTGTATAACTAACAATCTCAATTGTAGCTTACATGCTATTTTGTTACTTTTAGTAAATAAAAACTCCTAAACGGTTCAAATTGCAACCCTTTTTGAAATTATAGAATAGAAATTTATTCAAATGAAACTTTAGAGTTTAATTTGAAATTAAGTTCCAAATCTAGAATTTAGTAAATAATTATTTTCTATAATAATAATTGCAAGAAGTAGAATAAAAATCAAACTAAAATTTTTTGTAATATTTCATATAGCAACATTTTTGAAGAAGTAATATTAAGCAAAAAAAAAAAAAAATCATTTTTTTCAACTACCAGAATTTTTTTTATTAAGTGATATTTTGTTAGACTAAGGAATTTTCTAATATTATCTGGTACTTGAATCGGATACTTAAATCTCCAATAAACTTATTAAAAAAAGAACTAAATTTTGAGAAATGAAGTAGTACTACTTTTGTCTAGCTATGATAAGTTGTTTTCCTTTTTGACATCTTTAGCTTAATCCCAACTATGATATTTGTTTAATTCTACTTGATTGCCTCATCATGTTGAGTATTATTTGAAATATGAACCAAAAAAGGGGAGCAGTGATTCCTGTAATGAATTATGGATTTGAGCAAGAAAAGGAAGACTTGTGAAAGAAGGAGACAGACACATGATGAGACCAGACCATTATTAAGTAAAAAAGCTTGTTCTGAGGCCCAACAATCGAGTGTTGCTTACAAAACCCAACGTCTAGCAAAATTTTTAAATATTTGACCCCCTAAAGCTAGATAAAGCCCTTCTTTTTTTATTAAAAAAAAAAAAAATTCAAAGGCTATTATTTCATAAAGTTAAACAATTATGTAAAACAAGGAGTTGCCCTTTCCATGACATCCCATTGCAAAAAATGATACAAAAAGTATGGACATGCATTATAGGCATAGTATTAGTACCTTTCAAACTGGTCATTATCCTTCATAGGTAGAGCCTTGACACAAAAGTTTAAATGATTTCTTATGTTGGTTCTTGAAACCAGACAATATGCTTGAGCTGGTTTATTTTACAATTCATAAAAATTATGCTAGTTCCATTAGGCTACAAGGTTTGCATATGACATATTAAGTTTATTAACATGTACCAATTACAAATTTTTTTTTCTTGGTTGAACCAATCAAAGAGGGACATTACTTGCTAAATTTTTCCATTGTACCAGAAAACTATTATGTGAACTAATCCAAATATAATCAAACAATTTCAGGCCAACACCCTTTTTTTTTCCAAGTAGGCCCAAGGCTTGCTGAAATTCTTTATAAATCAATATTGACTTTGAAGAACAAAGGAAGAGCTCACCATTATAATATATAAAACCACTAGGTCTCTTCAATTTTTTTATCCATGACTTAGCAACAAAGATTATGGTTGCCTATTGAGATTAAATTCAGAGAGAAATTTCAATTCTCAACCTTGCATATTTTATTTGGACATGGATCTATCTTTCATTCGGCTTTGTGGCCCATAAATGACTAATAATCCCATTTATTGTGGTTTTGTCTTATCTCAGACCGCACATAGGAGGGCCTGGCCAATTTCCAAAGCCTATAAATCCTCTATCTCAAGCTCTCAACCCAATTTTCATTTCCTAGACCAAGGCCCATAGAGCTTTCTTGGATTAGTTAAGCCCAAGCTAATCTCCCATCATATAAATCCCCACGTCAACCCATTTTTCATCACATAAATCAAGGCCCATAACCTTTTCTTGGGTTAGTCAAGCCCCATGTTGGTCTCAAGGCCATGGCAATCTCCCATCCAATAAGTCCTCTACCTCAATGGCTCAATCCAATTTTCCTCACCTAGAACTAGGCCCATAACCTTTTCTTGGGTTAGACACGAACAATCACTTGTTACTTTTTATTTATTTATTTATTTTTTTATATATACTTGAATGGTTTATTATTTTCTGCTTTTATTTTATAATTTACTTTTGGGTAAATTATATTTTTGATTCTTGAAATTTGGAGTAAGTTGTGCTTTAGTTCTTTAATTTTAGAAAGCTCGAATTTGATCCCTGAAATTATTGGAGTTTTTTTTTTTTTTTTTTTTGAGTTACTAGCTTTTGCATCAATTCTCTCTCATTCCGTAAATTATTACTACTCAAATGAGGTGGATATGTTATTAACCTAAACAAAATGAAATCAATTTAGTCCCTCAAATACTCCCAAAGAAAAAACAAAATACGTACAGTGCTCAAATATCAAAAACTAACCCTACCAATATATATATATATATATATGGGGCAAATGCTATCAAGAAAAAGAATACGTTTCATATTGCAAGATGTACTCCAAAAAGTTCTATCATATGAGAATTGGATAAATAGAACAAAATTAATCATATATTCATATGCATGTGAGAATAAGTTATCCATTCCACAAACTGAAGCACTTCATCCATGTCAAGAAAGGTGAAGTTAACAAAATCCTTGTCATTTTTCAATGGTGTGCATTTTAATGGCCGGAAACCACATTTGAGCTTTGAATAAACTCTCCTCAGTAGTCAAATACTTCAAACTTAGTGGTAATTATTCAGTACTCTAAAAGCGAAATTTCCATTCTCATATAAATTGTGGGATATTCATTAATTATGTTTGAGGAGAAAGTATTACTGTCTAACTTTTTCAATCCTAATAGCTTCTTGGGTAACAAAAAACTAAATGCCATTCTTGTCTATCCAAAAGTTTAGACTTAAAAGAGTTGGGTGAAAAAACGAGAATAAAATAATGGATATATGCATATACATTAAAGCAATTATTAATTTATTATTCCATGAATGAAGCTTGTGACAAAGTGGTTGGTTTCATGCCTAGATAGAACAATTTATGTGGATATGGAGACCATGAAATATTTATATATGATTTTCAGTGATGCAAAAAATATAGTAAATTAAGTTTAAATAAGTGCATCTATATCCTCAGCGATGGGGACGAAATAAATAAGGCCACATACCCCGTGTGGAAGTTAGAACATACCCACATGCAAGAACATGAAATACTGCAAAGGTGTATTTTCCTTTGGTCCTTTTTCCGTGCTTGTACCGTGCAAAGCATGATCCCAATACAAATGGATCTTTCTTGTTCACAAACAAAACTCATTTTTTATACTCAGAAAATGACTTTCATGCAACTTGTTTCATTATCCTGTGACAAGGGGTTTTATATACTTTGATTATGATTGCATGGTGTGGAAGCAAGAGGGTTATTATTCAAGCGGTTGCCTACCATTCTTTTTTTTTTTTTAAACGAGCCCTACCATCAAGTTTGGTGATTGCATATGAGTTGGTTTTATGGCTAGCACGTGCGTGCACAACTCTATCTATCTCCTACATATATGGGAATCACATTTTTCATTCTTCTTAACCCAAAATTTTAGACTAGTGAGTGTAATGGTTTTTGAATTGTTCGGTTATGTTTCCTGTGTTTGGTTTTAGGGATAGGAGGGGAAAAAATTAAGATGATGGAAAAGGGGGATATGACTTATGAGAGATTCATTATTTGTTTGGAGAAAACTGAAAAAAGGGATTTTTTTTAATATAAAAAGAAAATTTAAATTCAATAATTACAACAGGGAAGATAGAATTTGAATCTTAGATGTTTATGTTAAAAAGATGAATCTAGTTTTATTAGTTTGTTTCCTCTCATGTCTACAAGCCCAAAGAGAACAAGTCCAAAGAGTAGGCTGCACTATTCGTTGAATTGAAACTCACTTGGGATAGAGGTGTGCACGAGTTGGTTTAGAAGATTTTTAATCCAAACTGGCCTTATTAGGATAAGAACCACTAACTCAAATTGATCCATAAGTATTAAAAATAACCAATCCAAGCTAATCCATATGGTATTGGTTTGGGTTGGTCAGCTTTTGCTCTTATATATATAAAACAATTAATTTGGTTGAGATTCATTGAGTTGAGAAGAATACAAACTCTACACCAAATAAATCAACAATTTCTAAAAAACTCAACTTAATTCAGCCCATAAGTTCAAGAAAAACGAATCCATTATCTTTGGATTGGATTATAATCATTATATTGGTTGAATTTGATCAGGAAATCAGGTTCTATGCACACTCCTACTTGCTGATTCTTGTTCCAATCTTTCTACTTTCCATGCCAAATATTTAAAAGGAATAGTATTCTTATATTCTTTAATCTTTTCTTCTTCTCCACTCCTTTATTATCTTTCCTTTCCTTTTCCATCCCCGATGTGCCAAACATGGTATATCTATAGAATATTTTTTAATGGTCCAAAGCAGGGCTAGTAAAATAGGTGGGCTTGTGTGGCAACCAAATACTCTTTCTCTAGATCTATAATGTAACATTAGTACATGATGTTCTTGTAGACATTGAAGTATATGTTAATAAACATGATTGCATGATTGAACACTTGTGGATGTTCTTTTCATGTTTTGATTGACATGGGAGTAGGACCCATGTACATTTTTCACAGTGGGCTCTAAAGTCTAAATGCCTTTTGATTTGTGATTATAGTTGTCTCTCGTTGGCCATTGATGCCTAGTTGTCCCACAATAAATTTGGATTAGTTGGATGAAGAGGAATGTCACTACTAATTCCCTTTCCCTAAAGTTGCAATTTGCTTTCAACAGCCTGTATCACACCCTCGTTGCACATGGGCTTAATCTCACTGCCCGCTACATAAATTTCGGAGAGTTGTTTATTGGTGGAAAAAAAAAAATTAAGAATGAAAAGAAATCAAAGAATATGGATGAAAGGATATTTGATAAGATTGCTTCATTATCATCCCTGCTTGGTTGGGTCATTTAGTATTTTTAAAGTTGAAAGTAACATGAAGATGACAGAAAGATAGGTGAAGAAAATTTCACATTATAAGACAAGAAAAATATTAGTCAATTGAAGTTCTTTATGATTACTTATATGGTCTAAATCTACCTCACACATCTTATGTGGAACCAAACATTTTTTTACACAACACATATATATTCTTATTAACCAATCCATACAATTCATAATCTCACATCCTTCCTCTTAAAGTTCGTTGTAAAAGCTGCTTCCAATAACTACTATGAAATGAAAGTTCACTAGAGAGGTTATCCCATACAAGCAACTTGTACATGAACATTCCTCAAAATTCATGATAACAGTATAAAATTTAGATGCAATTATTTAGGTGGTGGTGTAATTTTTGAGCAATGCATATGCTCTACAACACTGAGAATTAATAAAAGTTAAAATTTAGGCACATAACTCTATACACCATGAATAAACCTAAATAAATTACTAACAATAGACATGTATGTGTGAATTTAGCACACTATCCAAATATGTCTTTATCTTCATACTCTTCCTTTTAAAGAGGAGATATATTATACATCGAGTGTATAAATCCTCCCTCTCATATAGGGGCTACCCCTGGGAATGTGGGGTCCACTCTAATGTGAGGGGGAGAACTTATATATTGGATGCATGATGTATTTTTCCCTCTTCAAGATGTGCTTTGACGTGGCAAACCATGCTAATCTCTAGGAAAATTGTGATCTAGGAATTTGTTTAATGTTAAAAGCAGAGATAAGACCTAACTTTTATATATAAAGTATCCACTTATCATGGATCAAGCTTAAAATCCTACACTTTATCTCACTTCGGACTGAGCACAAGCCCAAAAGAAATAAGGTGTACCAAAACTCAATATTGAATATGATCACAACATGCTACATCTTAGATTCTTTAGTTAAATTCAACGATATACTTGTATTGATTAGTAAAATATGATCGATTTAATCATAGTCAAATACACAAATTGATTAGTAAAATATGATCGATTTAATCATAGTCAAATACACAAACACACGTTTAAAGCTCAAAAGAAGGTAGTATTGGGTGAGTTTGGTTTAGCTTTTTGAAACTGAGCTTTTTGAAAAAGTGGGATTTTCAAAAAGTGTAGTATGAAACTGGATTTTTTGAAAAAGCTGAGTGTTTGGTAAAAATTGAGCGTTTGGTTAGCACTCATAAAAGTGGTGGTTTGAGTAGTAAATTACCAAAAAGAACAATATATATATATATATATATATAAGGGAGTTTATTTCATTTTTAAATCAACTACTTCATAATACTTACTCAAAAAAAAAAAAAAAAAAGCTAATTAATAATAATAAAAAATATATTATTGTCATAATTATTTGTTATTACTATTACTATTATTGGTATTATTTTAATAATGTTAGTTTTTTTTTAGCATCAATTATTTGTTATTTTAAAAATTTTGAACCAAGTATGTTATTTGTCTTACTTTAATAATGTTATCTATTTTTAATAATATCAATATCACTATTTTAATAATATTTTTGTCTTATTGAATATGGTGTTATCTGTTCTGGCATGATAGTCTGAAAGGGTTTCAAAGGGTAAAGTTGAGTTTTTAATAAAATAAGTGGGCAATTTGGTAATTAAACCAACAATTCCCGAAAGTTGAAGTGGTTTTTTTTTTGCAAAAGTTGGCTGAAGGTCTTTTGACTTTTTGGGGGTTCTGCACTTTTTGAAAAAATAACTTTCTTGCTAAAGCAGCTTTTTAATACGCACCAAATACCTAACATTTTGAACTTTGAAGTAAAAAGTATTTTTTGCCATCTTAAGTACAAACAAACGGGCAAATTATGTGTAACATTTCTCACCTAAAGGTGTGAACCACATTTATAGGGTAAACCTTCCTGTAAGTGAGATGTGATATACAAGTATCCAACCATTAACACGATAGATTAAAGGGGTATGAACTATGAACAACGGTGCACGAACTAAAAAAGAAAAAGAGTAAAACACACATTAAATATGTACTTCAGAAATTTTGTGAATTGCCTATTCAAAGTTGTCCGGCTTTGATTGAATTGGTAATCAATCAATCACCGACTGAGTGAACAAATTGTAATTTTTTTTTTTCAAAACATAAACAACAAAATTATTATTCTTGTCGGTGATATGCCAAAAAATCTAGATGTTGAACTTTAAATGGGATCCTCAAATGAGGAACTGAGGAAGCGGTGACAAGTTGGGTTTTATATTTTTTTTTCTAAGCGTAGGTGAGGTGATTTTAGGGTACAAGCCTGGCAAAAACAAAGACAACCAGTTTCACTAAATAATTTATTTTTGAAATAAGTAGATAAAGAGGTGAAATCATAAAAAAAATGTCGTTTCAAATTTATAATTGGACTATCACTTAGAACTCCAATTTGCACAATATAAATAAATAGGAAAAAAAAAAAAGGAATATGACTTGGGAAAATAAAGAAAAGGCTTCACTTAAAATTTAATTAGACCGTTAATAAAAAAATGTAATTAGACTATAAACTTACATGTGAAAAACAAATAAGAAGTTTTTTTTTTTTTTTTTTTTTTTTTTTTTTTTTTTATAATTCAATAAGCGAGAGATTTCATCATTAAAAATACAAAGAATTGCCAACTGGTTTAACTCTATGACTTTGGAAAAATAAAAAGCAATTTAACCCCTCTTCAATGCATTGCCAAAATAAAATAAAAAATCACTAATTATATATGTGAAATCACTTTTCAATGAGGCAGTAAAATAGACATTGAAATTCTATGAACAATTAGCATTTTTCAGGCTCTTGATTAACCCAAGCGATTCTTTTATATTATAGATTCACATGAGCATTTTATCTAATTTACAGATTCATGCATTGTTTATTACTATTTAATTTATAATTTAAGTTATTTTCTTAAGTACTCCCTTTTAAAAAGGTGATAAGATTGTAACACAAAGAAACTCCACAACCTTCACACAAAAGCTATAACTTATGTTCACCTTATTAAAATAAGTTATATTAAGTGCACACTTTTCTTATGTACTATTTCATACTAATTATAATTTTGCGGCTTCTGTCATACACTTAATAAATTATAACAAAACTCATTGTCTTTTTAAAATCTATCACCTAACTTCTCTAAATATAAGTGATTCTTAAGTACCTTTGAAGTATAATGAATGATTCTTTCTTTCTAATATTTATAATTGAGTCTACTTATTAAATTCATAACAAGATTCATTATAAATATAAGAAGAAGGAATACAATTTTTCTATGCTCTGAGGTTATCTAAAAATTTTCCTCTAAACTAGAAATGGAATTTAACATAAGATTAGCTGAGACTAATATCTGTCGGTGAATCTGGATCTAATAGGAATCGAAAATGAGATGGTATGGTGTCGTTTTATACATGCACTAGTAAAATAGATTTAGACGATAAAAAAAGAAAAAAAGCAGAGAGGATACACAGAGTACAGAACACGGTTCATTTTTGTCAAACCGGCGCAGCATTGGGCCATGTGCCGTGGTCAGAGGCTTAGCAGTTAGCACAATCTCACATGCAAAAGGGGACAATAAAAATTTGTGCTATTTTATTTTTTATGGGCCAGCTTTCCTTTTAGGAATATATTAATTTTTTATTTAATGCTCTTCAATAAAAGCTATACCTTTCCTCTAATAAATCCTGAACTTGTCTGTCATTGTGGGACCCTTATCCACAACCACTTAAACTAACTTTACCGTCCCTACTTGAATGCACCAACACCATCTCATTTATGAATTTAAAATTTTCTTCATAGGAAACTCCCAAAAACCCTCTTCTTCCTTTTTGGGACTAATACATTGCTTTGATTGTTTTTGTTCAATGGTAGCTACCCACTGTTCCAAAATTTACTTAGAATTTTTTTTCTTAGGGCTTGGTTAAATTTGGTGCTCATCATCATTAGATCAAGACAAAATTTGGTTAAATTAGTGCTAAAAAATCAAAATTATTAGATTAAAACACTAATCGATTTTTAACATAGTCGTGAATTGAATCTAAGTCTCTTATTTAACTATTAGACATATTACTAATTAAGTTAACAAAAACCCACTTTAAGGCTGTTGTTAATAGGTTATTTTATTAAAGTTTTAATATTATTTTAATTGAAAATATAAAAAGTTACTATCAAATAAATGAGTTGTTTTTTATTATATTTAAAAAAAATTAAAGTATTTTCTAAACTAATACTAGGACATTTCTGATTTTGTCATAGGAAGGAAACTCCCTAAAACTCTCTTGCATTCTTGTTTCTACTTGGGGCTAATGGGTTGCTTTGATTGCATTTGCTTAAAGTTAGAGTGAAGGAGCAAAGAATTATAGCTACCCATTGTTCAAAAATTTACTTCTTGCATTTCATCACTCTCATCAACTTCATCTAAGATCATTGAGTACTTACTTTATTGTTCTTTTTCTTCCATTTATTACTGACCAGTCAAAATCTGTTTCGCTATGACATAAGCATGTGTGGTCTTTTTTTTTTTTTTTTTTTTTGGTGTTTTCACAAATAAACGGTCTGTATGTGTTTTTAAACAATAATTAAAAGAGATGTGTTATATCAACAATATTTTTATAATAAATTACAGGTGGTTAGTTGTTATTGGTTCAAATTTGAAATGAACACTAAAATTACTTTTTTGCCCCAACAATAACAACAAATAATAACCTGTCACTTAAGATTTGTTGTAAAAATGTTGTGAAAATATTGTGGATATATCATTTCTCTTTTTGAAAATATGTGTAAGTGAAGAAATGTGTAAAAATACATGTAATGTTATTTCACATAAATGAGAACTTTTCTGTTTTCAACTCAATGATGTGCTTTTATCTCAGAAAAAAAAAAAAAAAAAAATCAATGATGTAAGTCTGTAACTGCTAAAAAGATTAAAAAAAAAAAAAAAAAAAAGCATGGCTTATTCTTTCCGCAATACTCTAATGAGAGCCCGGGCCCTTTTTAAACTTTGAAAAGATATTAACAAAAAAAAAAAAAAAAAGGTTAAGAAGCTATGAAATTTAGCTATGATGATAACTCTGTTTAGTAGTAAAGTAATAAAATCTGAAGATCATATGACGGTTTTGGAACGAAAAAGACAATCATTTCAATTCACCAACAATTTCTTGTGTGAGTTTGACTTAGCTTTTTATTTTTAACCTTTTGATTTATTTAATTATGTTTTTTTTTATAAACAAAGTAAAATTTTTTAAAATTTATTTCCTGCTTTAAACAAATAAAGTTTAAAAAATATATCCCAATGCACAATGCAACAAGATGAATCTTACTTTGTAAAGTATCTATATTGACTTAGGGGTATTTGATAGAGGAATTTGAGTAATGTTGTTTGGGTATTTTTGATATACGTGTAGGTGAAAAAATATGAAAAAAATGTATAAATATGTTTAAAATACTAAAAAAATTGCTTAAAATGTCTTACCAAACGCCCTTAATCAATTGATTTTATTAAGATTCTTTGGCAATGTATATATATATATATATATATATATTTCTTCTTTTGGAAAAATGTGCATGTTTGATATATTTTTTTTAAATAATTAAATTTATGTTTTCAATTTGGCTTTTTGCATAAATAAGAGACTATTTGGTATTGTATTTTCAGTGGATAGAAGATTCCACTTCAGTAAAAGGAAGGGAAAAAAAATGACAGAAGCCACAAGTTTTCACATTAGCATGGGTAGTCCAAGATCCACAAAGGCGCAAACCACAATATGTTGAAGCTTTTTCCAATATGAATGGGGTTCAAAGAGGTAAACCACATTGTTTATGCACAGAAATTTTAACAGTATTATGAGCTTTAGATAAAGATTGAAAAACACCATCTGATGAAAGACACCTGGCTGCTTGAATTAAATTTTAATTGGTCAAAAACTGCTTGATAATTGTGCATGCAAAGATGTCATTTCATATGAAATGAGACCACATTGTAGTCCATGTAAATAAGCACACCTAATAATTTCATACCCCACCGCCCTCCTCACTTAACTTTAACTCACACATCTGCTTTTATTTATACCCTCACACTACCATTGTACTCATAATATCAAACCCCTCGCCTCTAAGTTTCCTCTTGCTCTTCTTCCTATTGTCCCTTTGCCTTCTGAGGTTTTGACAAGCTAAGAGGGGTTTGGTTTGTAACAATGGCCATTGCTAAGTTTGTTGCTGCCTTGCTCTTGGCCCTCATTGCCCTCTCCATGCTTCAAACCACGGTGAGTCTTTCTTGCTTCACTCTAATTTTTGAAATGAACTTTGGGTAAGAAAAAAAGAAACAATTTTTTAAAAAACTTTGTTGACATTTTCATTTATTTTTTGTTTATAACTTTAAAGGTTATGGCTTCTCATGGGCATGGTGGTCATCACTATGACAACACTGTAAGCTCTCTCTCTCTCTCTCTCTCTCAAATTAAGTCATTGTGTGCTTGTGTGTGTGTGTGTGTGTGTGTGTGTGTGTGGGGTTTTGCTTTAGATTTTGCTTTTTTGTTATGTTTTGGGGTAAGAATGGAACATTCACATTTTGGTCTAAATTTGTACTTGATTTCAGAACAAGTTTGGACCTGGGAGTCTCAAGAGCTACCGTAAGTACAGATTCTTTCACTCTCTTTTTTATTTTATTATTATTTCTTTTTTCACCAAAAAATCTAGAGATACTGAAAAACCAATCCTTTCAGAAGAAATGAAAATTTACCATAGGGAAATATATATATATATATATATATATATATTTTTTTTTGAGAAAGGGGAAAGATTTTTTCACATAAGTAATTACTATTAATTTTACAATAGTGTCACATTTACCATAATTAATGTTTTTTTATTTTTTATTTCACGACCATGTAGTCGAGATATTTTTACAATGACCAATCTATCCCTCACTCAAACAGTCAAACATTTCTGACTGTGGTCAAAAACTCTTTTTCACACTTTCTCACTTTTCGATCTTTGGGGTCTACACTTTGACTACTGTGGTGAATAAGGAAATGATTATGTTTTTCTTGTGTGGAATTTTTTGAAAATGACTAGAATGCCCATCACAATGCACGAGGAGGTGCAGCAAGACCCAATACCATAAGCCCTGCATGTTCTTCTGTCAGAAATGTTGCAAAAAGTGCCTGTGTGTGCCCCCAGGGTATTATGGGAACAAAGCTGTGTGCCCTTGCTACAACAACTGGAAGACCAAGGAAGGAGGCCCCAAGTGCCCTTGAATCAACTCTCAATTTTCCATCCTTGTCCTTCCTATCCTATATATGTTTTTTTTTTTAATCCTATCACCTAGCAGACTACTGCTGCATTTTACTACTAACTTTTATATGTATTCACTCTTAAGATGAATCTCTATTTTGTTGGGTTGAGGGCTTAAAATGCTGTATCAATCAGTCACTCCTTAGGGGTTTTACCTAGATGAGAGTGGCTAATCTATATGTTATCTGTCAAAAAAGTGAAATCTCTGGTTTCACTAATTGATTAGTAATATTTTTGCTCTACTTTTTGCTTGTGGATGATGGGAATGTCATTTTTTCTTTTGAATTGGAATTTTTTAATGGATCTAAAGTAGGAGGAAGTATACCGTGTTACATGTATATGTATCATTTTCCCTCACAGCTCATTGTGAGGGAGAGGATACATATACCTGTAACAGGTATATTTTTCCCTAAAATAAAGAGAGCAAGTTACCAAGCACTAAAAATAATTGTTAATTCTGGACACCAATCAAAGCCATACAGGACTCAGGAACTCAGGATTGAACCCAAGATTGGAATGAAGTAATTGGATGAGGGATTTTGGGTTGAAGCATGTAAAATTTGAATACATTTTAGATAGAGAAAAGTAAAATGCTCTAGTGGACTAGTACAACCCCACATGTGCCCATAATGAGAGGGGTGGTTGCCCACAATCTATAGTATGCCAAAGGAAACATGGTGTCATTATAAATGCCACTGATGGAGGTTGTATGTTGTAAACTCTAGGTACTCAATATAGGTGAACTTTTTGCTGCCACGGAAGGAGACACCATATCAAACTTTAGCTTTGTGAATTGAGATCCACATTAGAGGGTGGTTGCCCACATGTTCATACAACCTCAACTGAAAGTCTGAAATCAATACGAGAGGAGTGAAAGGAAAAGGGTCAAATACATAAATTATCCCTAAAACTTGGGCTAATTAATGGAAGGTAAAAATATTCAGTTCTCTTTCTAAACACAAATGCACATAACATCGTTTGAACATTTTCAAACTGTATGAAGTGTCATTTGTACTGGGGGGATCAAATTTGATATTTTTGAAAAATGCTAGTAGAACTGTAGAACCTTTTATTAACCCATATATGAGGGTGGTTTTTGTATTTCAAGCAACAGAAATGCTACTGAGCTTGTTAGTGGAATTCTGTCATACTAGTTTCAAAATATAATGAAATTTGGTAAAAACATAAATAATAAGTTAATAAGTATTTTTTAATTTAAAAAAACCAAATCTCACGCTCTTAAATTCATAGGCAAATCTTGGGTTTCAAATCAACTGTGATACTGCTTCTCTAAAGTCAGTCTATAATTAGGAATTTTTTTTTTTTAAATTTTTTTTATCGTTTTTAAACAAAATAAATAAATGAAATAGTTCTCATTAGAGTTTCTTGGTTTTTATGGATTTGCTACTTTGTTGTTTTGTTACATAAACTTTTGGTTAATTTGTGGAAGACCTTTTTAAAAAAAAAAAAAAAAATTAATTAATTAATTTATTTCTAGGCATTTTGGTTAATTTGTAGTTTTTCTTGATGTTGAATTTTTGGCGTTTATATTGTTTACTTTGTAGGATTGGATTGGGCATCGTTTTGTACGTTATATCCAAGTATGAGTGGGCTTCGGTATGGTTGTATAAAGGAAGGTCAATGATAGCCTTGCCTACCTAGGCCCAACCAAGCCCAACCCATGTTTATTCCTTGCCTCTTCTGTCGAAAGGGAATGAATGGGCCACTCGAACAGAATTACAATTGTCTTAGCTTTTGAGATACGAAGCACATCAACTACATAGAGCCCGTGGGTGCCTCAGCTTGATACAACAATATTTCTACGCATATGTGATTTTATGGATGGTAATTTTGCTCTACCTCACTCTAATCTGTCTCGTCCAGATTGTAGTATCTTTAACACGACTCTTTCACTTTTGATACTTGGACATCGTGGCTCAACATGAAGGATCACATTGTGAGAATGCCAAATCAATCAATTCATTGCAAAAGATAATTAACATAATTAAATACATTTAAAAGAAGTTCATAAATGAGATTTAAAAAGCTCACAAAAGCCATCCAAGCGGTCCAAGCTGTATTCTTCTAGGATGTTATATGTCTTATGCTGTGATAGCAGAAGAGCTGATACTAGTTTCTTATGCAAAAAGTTCCCTTAAAACATTCCTTCAAAAGATGGATTATAGTTTAGGGGTCCACTAGCTTCGCAATGAGTTCACAATATACATAGCATAGTAAAGTCAAAACATAATTAGAATTCAAATTAGCTAAATTCTTATATAATTTTATGTCTAGTGTTTATTTATTTATTTATTTTTAAAAAATTGGTGCCATGTGACCCATTCATATACATTGCATGAAATACTAGATGACCACTTTAGGTAAGACTACCTTATTTAGTGGCGAAGGGAGGGGGACAAGGCCCTAACTTTTCAAAAAGTTATTTATTGAGCCATTGTCCAAATCTTTTGGGCTGTGGATCAATCTGAGCCCCTACAATTAATGTTTATGAAAATGACATATGTTATTTAATTTATTTGAAAATTTTAATTTGCATATACTTTATCTTTAAAACTATTTTTATTCTTATTCTCTAATCTGTAAGCTTTAATTTATTTAACCCAAAAAAAAAAAAAACTTTGATTTATAATACTTACCAAATATTATTTGTGCTTAATATAGTTTAAAAGATAATTACACGATTATATCAAAGAAAATTTTGTTATATAAAACTGCTTTGATAAAATTGTCTTATGTACAAAAACAACATATATAACAAGTTATGCCAAAGACATGTTTTAATTATAAATCATACATATACATGTATTTTGTGGATTAAAAAATTGTTGATATATTTAGCTTCCCCGGCCCCATGAAGAAAAATTTATGACTTTGTTACTAACCTCATTATCACTACAATTAAATGTTTCCAAATTTCATAATTATAATATACAAAGTCCAATAGTACTAGGAAAATGATTAAAAAAAATCCTAATCAAAAGAGAGTATGGGACATAAAAGCATTTGAATCAATTAATGCAAAATAGAAAAATGCATTAATTTTATATATTCAACCTCCAAAATCACCCACATCAATTAAGTTATAAATGTGTAAATTTGCACAATTACTATTCACTTTGCATATAGTCTTTTATTCTTTCTTTAGGTATCTCGAGGCTACGGATGGTGGTTATTGTTTGTGAAAAAAGAGAATTAATCAAAAAATCAAGAAAAATTAATATTTTAATGTAATGTAACGTAAAATAGATAATCTGATGTATAGTGTTTTGAAAAGTGAGTATATAAAATAAATAAAGTAAGTTGTTATGCTAAAATAAACTGAGTGTTTTGCATAAGCTGATGTGAATGCTCTAATAGGCCCAAACCCAAAAAAAAAAAAAAAAAAAACCTAATCGTTTCAGGAAATCATTAAGCTTAAATGTACAGACTAAATAAACACTAACAAAATCTCCAACAATGATCCAATCCTCGTGCAAAAAAGGAAATTAAAAAAAAAAAACATTATAATCATGTATGAGTAATTTATATAGATACCATGGAAATGTTTTATTATATAATAATAAACTAGTTGAGGAACTAAACAAAGTCACTCAACAACATGACTTTGTTTAATTTGTGTTCATTATAACGAAATTGGACAAAAGACCTGGATTGAATAACTTCATTTTCCTTTTAGTTTCTATGAATTAGTATGGTGCAATAACAGGCTGGATAAGTTCATCGCAGCAATGCAATAACTTTAAGCTTAAGGAGATATCAGGTTTGTGAAAATATCTCTCTCTACAAAATTAACTCTATGGTCTTCAAATGAGACTAATATTGCAAGAAATATAACCGGTGCCATTTGCACTCTAGTAATATGCATTGTGTATGATTGTTAACAGTGCTTTCTTAAGTTTCAAACTAACAAAATTAATAGTGTTTTTAAATTACCTTCAAGCTTGATGCAGTGGTGGCTCTATGAATTTTGTTCAGGGGGGTCATTAAAAAACTTGAACCAAACAAAATTTAATAAAAAAAAAGATTTTGAATATATTGAGTTATAAAAAAAAAAAAAAAAAAAAAAAGGCAAATATATAAAGTTTTACAATTTTCTTCTGAGTTTTCATATTTTAAAATCATTACAATATAGTTTATTATCAATTGTCATTATTTATTGTTAATGTTGGTAGGTGTGGCCATTTTATTTTATTAAATTTGTATAACATTTTTAATTTTTTTGAAGTTGTCATTATCTATTTGTCATTATTTTTATAAAAAATATTTCAAATTAAATAACAAAACTCAACCCATTGTCACCGTATTAAATTGGCTCACACAACCACATTCATCTACACATAAATAATACATTAAGCATCTACATAACTAATAAAATACTTAAACAATTACTAATTTTAACATTTTGGTTTTTGAATCACTAACGTTATAATAAAAAGTTATTATAACATGATAATAATATACACACATGTAACAAACTCTCCGTATTTTTTAATTGTTAAATTATATAAAGTTACATTATATTTGTAGTACACAACACACATTCACATACATCACAATTCACACAAATAACATAATAAAAAATAAAAAATAACACACACAACTAATATTAGACACACACTCACACATATAATATAAATTTATAATAAAAAGAGACACTTATAACTTACAAACATTCTCTTTTTACTCTTAGAAAGACATGTGATCTATATTGTTGTTTGATTTTGGGTTAGGCTAATATGTTGCACACCCTAACCATATGTGGTCAAGGTATACAAGATTTAAGTCGGAATGTATAAACAAATCTTCAGGCGTAAATTATAGTAATAAAATATATATTAAAAAAAAAAAAAAATCAAGTCAGCATGAAGTAACGCCGCCCATGGCTTGATGACTTAAACCGGATGTGAGGACAAAATTGTGGGAAATGTGTGACCCATATTGCTGGTCAGTAAAAGTTCCCCGATAGATACGTGTGCGGCTCACAAGCAAAACCGACCCACACGCATGTAAAAAAACGTCACGTGAGAATTGAGAGCCATGAGAGTTTGGTTTTGATTTTGGGTCGTTCAAATCAAAACACTCGGAAATGTCTTCGATTCAAAACCAGAGGCGGCCCAAATCCCAAAAAAAAAAAAAAAAAACCAGGGGCAGCTGCACATACATTGCAGGGGATTCAAATGAACCCCTGACTTGAAAAAAAAAAAATATTTATATATATATACATATATATTAATATTGCTTTATTAATTTAATTTACTCTTAAAAATATATTATTTTTTATTTTATGAAAAATCACCCTCAAATATAATTTTGATTAAAAATATTAAACTCTTCTTTTTTTGGCTGGGTGTGTGTATATATATAACTTATCAAATAAAAAGGTGTGTGTATATATATGTGTGTTGTCTTAATAAATATATTAGTGCCGAAACTTAGCCCCCAACAAAAATTCCTTGGTCCGCTCCTGTATGAGACTAATATTGCAAGAAATATAACCGGAGCCATTTACACTCTAGTAATATGCATTGTGTATGATTGTTAACAGTGCTTTCTTAAGTTTCAAACTGACAAAATTATAGTGTTTTTAAATTACCTTCAAGCTTGATGACTTAAACCGGATGTGAGGACAAAACTGTGGGAAATGTGTGACCCATATTGCTTGTCCATATATAGATGTCTCCTCCCAAATTTTGGGTCTGAATAATTAATTTATTATGTACTAGAAACAGTTACTGTCTCATCATTCGCAAATTAATTAGTGTATCTTAATGAGAAGCTGAACCTATAAAAATTGTAGCATGCTAGACTACGACAATAGGCTATCTCATCATTTGCAAATGAATTAGTTCAACTTGTTCAGTCCATACCTCAATTGACATTATCAAATCTATTAGTCATATTCAGCTAGGTTAGAATACCGTCAAACTTAGAGTGACCAAAAGACAAAATATACTTTCTAAAAAAACAAAAACAAACAAAAGAAGAAGAAGAAATTATATTCTAATCAAATAGGATATGCATTTGTTTCCATGCTAACACGCCATCGCTACTTACTCCATTAATTTGATCAATTCGGGGCCAGCTATATTTGTCTTACTAAGTAAAATAATTACTTATTTGAATAATTTGGACGGTATAAGGGACAAAAACATACTATATATTTCTTTCTTTTGGATAGATATGATATAGTCAAACTTGCATATTTGGAGATTGGAGCATGGTTCTTGCATCCTGATATGAGCATTTAAGGGAAGAAAATATTTGATATAATATTTCTTTGAAACAAGAAGAGTTAAGAAATGGAGAAGAAGGATTGGAGGAAGTGCATGTGATGGTCAGATAAGGAGATATATAAGTTAAAGTCTAACTACAGCAATAGGCTATCTCATCATTTGCAAATTAATTAGTTCACCTTGTTCGGTCCATATCTCAGTTGACATTATCAAATCTATTAGTCATATTCAGCTAGGTTGGAATACTGTCAAACTTAGAGTGACCAAAAGACAAAATATTCTTTCTAAAAAAAATATTCTAATCAAATAGGATATGCAATTGTTTCCATGCTAACACGCCAACACTACTTACTCTATTTGATTAATTGGGGGCCGACTATATTTGTCTTACTAAGTAAAATAATTACTTATTTGAATAATTTGGACGGTTTGTTTCGAAAAAAAAAATAATTTGGACGGTATAAGGAACAAAAACATACTATATATTTAGCAAAATTAATTGCGAATGTTGTATTACGTATAGATAGATGAGTTAGAGAATGCTCAATGTTTTTATATAGATAAGATAGAGTCAAACTTGCATATTTGGAGATTGGAGCATGGTTCTTACATCCTGATATGAGCATTTAAGGGAAGAAAATATTTGGTATAATATTTCTTTGTGTGGATAGAAGATTAACAAAATTAATTGCTAATGTTGTATTACGTATAGATAGATGAGTTAGAGAATGCTCATTGTTTTTATTTTTTTGTGTGGATAATTTAATATTTATGAGAGGTGGCATTTAAACTTTGGACATTTTCTTTAAAAACACCAGAATGAGGCAATTGAGGTCAGGGCCGGCTCAAAGCCTAGGCCTAAGGCCCCACCAAAAAAAAATTTCCTTAGGAAAAAAAGGCCCCACTTTTCATAGTTAAAGGTCCAAATTTTTATAAAATCATATATATTTTCTAAAGATTGTAGATTTTTTATATTAGTGATGTACAAATTTTACTATTGGCTTACAAATTGTCGTGTTATTAATCACAAAAAACGTGATATAAACATTCATTAGTTAAATTGATGAAGTTTATCAATGAGAGACAATATCACATTATATTTTGAACATTTTATAGTACTTTTAATTAGCACATTTTTCTTTTTCATTTCTATTAAGACTCTCAAAATACGAGACCAATAAAACCTTAACTCAATTGAAACCCTAAAATATTTCAAAAAAATGTTGCAAATGTGTTAAATCATCAATTATAGATTAATCTCCCCTAATAGTTTGAGACTTTGATTTTTGTAAATTAATATCCTACAAAACCATACACCAAAGTATATCTATCTCTCTCTCTCTTAAAATCAAAATATAAAATTAAAAATTAGATTACAACTTTATTTAATTATGTATCATCTTATATCCAAAATATAGTATCTTTTTCAATCGCAATATATTTTTATTTCTTTTTATTAATATTTATAATTCAACTATGATATTCAATTCTCTATATGAAATTAACATTAGTCTAGTTGGTACTATTTATGTATTTAATGTATCAAATTAACCTTAATTTGATTAGTATTAAATAATTTTGTTTAATTAATATTTACATATTAAAGGCTCCGTATAAATTTTTCACCTTAGGCCCCAAATTACGTTGGGCTGCCCCTGATTGAGGTACAAGGCTCATGGCAGCTTATGCTTAGTGTTGTTCCATAAAGATAACTAATAACTATTCCAACCACAAGTAGTCATATCATCATTAAATATGAAAAGACTAATCTTAGAAGCTAGTTCATGATACTACATTTCTTTGGTAGGAAATGCTAAGCAGGGAAGTTTGTACTAGGAATTTTAAAGCCGGAAGCTCATGAAAAAAATTCTCCATGATTTGCACAACCATTTCATCACACAGTCTGGAGAGTGTTCTTGTTCACAAACTCCCCATCATTGCTTCTGATTCGACATAATTTGAATGAAAGTGACTATTGTGAAATTGCATAGACTGGCTTACCGGACTCCCGGATTAGATTGTAAGTGTAAGCCCCCAGTAGTGTTCGAATCACTGGTCCAATCACATACACCCAAATCCCCTTATAGGTTGCGCTAGCAAGTGCTGGACCTATTGTCCTTGCTGGGTTCATAGATCCACCTGATACTGGTCTGGATATATATGACTAGACAACTAGTTAATTCAATCTGTCAATGGCATGCATTTCAAACATATTCCCCATATTTCCATTTTTTGTATTAGAATATAGCGGTTTAAAACTACTCATATATGTTTTTTTTTTTTTTTTTTTTGAAAATATACTGTGTGGAATGAAAAACTTTTATTACAAAAGAAAAAAAAGGGGAACGACGCCGTTCCCCTTTTTCGTTTTTCAGATTTAGTTGAGTAGCAGAAGTTTGAGCCTCCATATCATTTATCACCAAGCCAATTCAATATGCTTGAAATCAGTGTAACTTTAGGCCGCCACCCTTTATTTTCTGCCCGTACAACCAAAGCTTCCTTCATACATTCAAAAGCCTTCTCCATATTCTGCTTATCCACATAGCTTGTTGCAAGAACTGCCCAACTATTTGGGGTTGGAGTCCTCCCTTTATTGACTTTATCTCGTAGTATAGTTTCAGTTTTTTCACTTAATCCCTTCTGACAATACCCAATAAGGAGAATGTTGGCACGTGAAAATCATATCAGTCCCCTTTCGATCTCTCACTCTTTCTTTCCCCCTTAATTGTTAATTTTCTCAAAAATCGGTGAGGGGTGGGGTTGGCTTTTGTGTTTTGTTTTCAGCTATTAGGGGAATGTCGTTGTTCCCTTTAATTCCTTTTTTTTTTTTTTTTTTTTAAGAGGATTGAAATGACAAAAATAAAATTTAGGAGACTAAAATGACAAAAATTGAAATTTAGAAGGTCAGTTTTGGATTTTAGCCAAAAATTATTGATATATGTAGCTTCCTCGGTTCCATTATGACTCTGTCACTAACCTCATCATTATCACTACAATTAAATGTTCCAAAATTACTTATCAAAAAAAAAAAAAAAAAAAAATCCAAATTCAATCTAGTATTTATAATATACAAAGTTGATTGGTAGTAGGAAAATGATTAAAAAAAATCCTAATCAAAAGAGAGTATGGGACATAAGAGCATTTGAATCAATTAATGCAAAATAGAAAAATGCATTAACACTACAAAAAAAAGGGGTTATCCTAGTGTTTGCAAAAGTGTTGGAATAGCCCCAAAAAGCTCCAGAATAGGCCAAAAATGCCTATCACGGCATTTTTTTTTTCTTGGCGCTTTAAACCGCCACATAGTGACAGTCAATATAGGTCACCGGACCTCTTCTAGCTGATGTGCATGAAATATATACAATAAAATATTCTCATATTTGCATTTTTAACCTTATTTTTATGCTATTTTGTGACTGATTATAAATTGTCTTTATTTTATAGGTATTTTGTGACTGATTATAAATTGTCTTTATTTTATAGGTAATAAATGATTTACATGCTAATGAGAATTGGTGAAAGAATAAAATGAAGAAAAAGAGGTCCAGGCCTATAGATTCAAAAACCAACATGAAAAGAGGGATCTGGAGACACGCGAAGTGCAAAGAAAAAAAAAAAAAAAAAAATTAAAGAGTAGCAAGAGGTAAGAGACAATCTGACGTGGAGATAAAGATCTGCATATGGACTTCAGTTCTAATTGCTTGTCTACTTGGGCTTGAGTCCTAATTGCATATGGGCCAGGGTTTTAAACTTACAGGCTTTAGGTCGGCGTGTCTTTGTGTTATATAAATACAAGCATACAGAAAAGTGAGGAGTGTGCCAGGGCTGAAGGTTGAATGTATAGAGAAATGTGGCTACCTCTTCCATGATAATTAGTTTTAATTATTTTTTTAGTTTAATATTTAGTATTTTATTTGAGGATGAAACTTTGTTAAGGATTATCAGTAATATTTATTTGATTTGATTTTTCCTACAATAGTTGTTATTTAATGATTTAAATTTTTTTTGCTTCATATCAATTGACTAAGATGAGATTCTAGATATGAGTTCAATCATATTTTTCTCATGATTTAGGATTTGTCTTAATTAATTAAATGCTTGGTTTATTATTTCTTGATTTTAAAATTGAATATTTCTTGTGATTTGTTTGGCTACGGGTACAATTGATGATTTGATTTTATACCTAGGAAGCGAAGAAGAGCATGCTTTAGATATTTAAATAGAAGTTTTAATGATAATATTTTCCATGATAGCAAGATTGATTTCTAGATTATCATGCAGTGGTTGGAAAAAATTAATGATCATAAATATATGCTAATATGATTTATAAGGCGGATTCCAAAACCTTAATTCCTTTCTCTAGATTGTTTGCATCTCTTTACTGCTTTATATTACATCTTTACTTAGTTTAATTATTTGTTTAGTTTATTTAATTACAAATAGCCAATTTTTATTAAACTAGATTAGGATTAATTTGGTTAAGGTTTAATTAATTTTCCTATGTTTATTCAAGTCTGCTCTATGTGTTCGACCTCGTTCTTGTCAAACTATACTTCGGTATGGTTCGTACACTTGCGAGTACTTTAAAATTTCACAACACCAACCTATTCTGGCGCTTTTACTTGTGTCGGGACAATCTTGACCAACAGCTTTGAAGACCTGCACTGGTGGATTTTAGGGCCTATATCGGCGTTTTTTAATTTAAAAAAAACGCCGGTATAGGTCTATGTATATTTCTATACTTTATAAAATGCCGGTATAGTTCTATACTTTATAGAACCCACAATTCATATTTTCCAATAACAAATACAATACCACTTTGAACCAACAAACCAAATATATTTAACTAGTTGCTAACCCGTGCGATGCACTGGATAGTTAAATAAAATAGAGTTAAAAATGACGGAAAATAAATAATTTAGTTCAAAATAAAGGTTCAACTAAAAAATTGGTAAAAAATACAATTAGTTTTTACTTTCTTTGAAATTGAACCTAAAAACAGAACCGTACATATGTGAGGACAATGAAAATGATATCAAATATTATCATGATGAATGAATTGAAAATTCACAACTGCATTAAATTTAAAGAACAAAGACATTTGTTTCACAGCATAATATTAAATGATTAAAGCCCTTAAAATGAGTGAAGACACAAACTTTTGTAGACCAAGAACTGAGAGTAATTTGGTAGAATTGTAAAGTAACACTTTCTTTCATATGCAAAAATATCATCCAAAGTATAAAGTGTCTAATGGAACCATAGAACATGAAAATATATGCTTACTAAGATAAAAATAGCTTAATTAAATTTATGACTAATTAACAACAGCATAGTGTAGAAATTGTTTACCAAAAAAAAAAAAAAAAAAAAGGAGTATCTAACGATCAAACATATGTATCTAACAATTCTAACCATAAAGCAACTACAACATGAGAATTTGGTTCAAAGTATTAAAACAATAGCTAAATTTACAAAATGCCCTTTATATATATATATATATATATATATATATATTTGTAGTGATGGTGTGTTGCCCCACCAATAGTGATAGAGCCTCACCTATTCAACATATGCTCACTGTCCACTAGAGGTCTTCCTAGAATTTCATATACATTTGTAACACTAACAAAGAGCCGTGTTCACCTATGTTAACCCACCAAATTGTCTTCAACTTCCAAAAAAGAAAAGTGTTATCTCTCTATAAACTACTGTTCTTTTGGGAAAAGATGAACAGATGAAAATCAATAAACTTACTATTATGTATTGAACGCTATTTTACAACTAAAATCTCATACTACTCTTAATATGATTCTTCTTTGTTTTTTTGTTCCTTGAATGCTTAGGTTCTCCAAGTGCCATCAGTAGTTGGAAGAATTGGAGCTTGAGCTTCATAGCTTTGGTGATATAAAAGCTTTTTCCAAATCAAACAAATGTTAGACATGTTGGTGAGAATCTATAATTCCATTTAGTTTTGGTGAGAATTTGTATCTTCCCAAGCAATATTGTAACAGTTGCACAATATGACTCTACATTGTATCCAAAAGGATTTCTCTTGGATTGCTTCATTCTTCTATCAGGAACTACAACTAAAGCTCCCCCATCATAACTTCCCTGCCTTGCAAAACTTCATAGAAAAGAGCAAAATTCTAGAATTTTCATTTCCTACTTTTGTAGCCCCTAATAAGACTAACTAATAGATAATTTGAAATTGCTATTAGACGTTGACCATGATACTTGATAATAAAACGAAGGCTGGGAAGAAAGAGATTAACATATCTAATAATAGCAATCAACACTTACCAATTATAATTCACCACCACTTATATCACAGGACACACAAAACTAATATGAAATTCATGACAATTGAAGACAAGCCAAAGACAGCAGGTATAGAAACCACTACCATTAACAATAGTTTTGAACCTTCCACAATAACCATACACTGCCACTAACAAAGCGAAGGGAAATTATCAGAATCCTTTTGGTCTAGAAATTATTTTGGAAAAAAATCATGCTCTCAAAACCTTCAGGTACCTAGAATATTGAAAGTTCAAAAAGTGTAAAAACACCCTTGAACGTTTAGACCCCTAAATTATAAATTAACCAATTCAAGCTTTATGTCAAACAACTAGTGTGCGGAAAATGAACAAAAGCTATAATATAGAATTGGAAAAACTATCTAAGCCAAATTAAAATCACAACTCACAGCAGATAATAAAAGGCAAAGATAAAAAGGAAGGAAGATGCAAACACAAAGACAACATGTGATGTGTTATCGAAGAGGAAACCGAAGCCCTCGGCATAAAACCTCTCTGCCGCCCTCCAAGCGGTAAACAATCCACTAGAAAATGTAGTTGGGATACATGGACAGCAATAGACCCTCCAAGCCTAATTTACCTAGTGCACCTAAGCCCTCCAAGCTTCTTGCTCCAACGAGGTTGCGCCGAACCTTTTTCTTTTCTAGCTTCCCGGATTCCGCTACTAGACCATAGCATCAACCAATGTAGATTGGTTCCTTCCTAACTGCTTCCCAGAACACCAAATATCCCTCTCACAGTAATGAATATGGTGAGAACAAGGTTTTGGTAAAATACCTCTCAAGGGTTTGACAATGGAGAGGAAGAGAGTTGAGGAATTTGAAGAGACTCTAATGTATAGATTGTAGGTGAATCAATCTTGTTTTACTCTAGGGTTTCTCTCTCAAAATTCTCTCTGGAAGCTCTCTCTCTTTTGTGGGTATAAGGGGTATATATATACTAGGGTGAGAGAGGAATGTGAAACGTCAGGTTTTTCAAAACAAGGCTGGCTCGCAGCTTGGCCTCGCGACTTGACTGAGTCGCGAGATCCAATCGCGAGATAACCATATGGCCAGTTGTCCTGTTTTGTCTTGTAGTGCTCCAGCTAGCATGACCGTTCACCTTCTGGCATGCTTGGCACGTGTGTTGCATCTGGCGGCTTGCAGCCACGAGTCACCCGCGAGATCCAGCCGCGAGTCTTTGTTTTCTTGCACACTCTTGAGCATTCAACACTCTATCTCACTCACTACCCTTACAACAAACCCACCTAAATACAGAGTTACTAAATGCTGAAATACAAGCAAATTTGGCATGGAATAAAGCCAATAAGATGGTTGATTAAATTCAACCTTACAATCTCCCCCTTTGGCTATTTCGTGACAAAACCCTAAAACAGACTCTAGACTTAACATGTGAGTAGGGAACAGTTGAGCAAAACTCACTCACATCTAACTCTAGAAGCTGTGAAGCACTTGAATCATAAGAACATGAAACTCCTGAAACACAACAATACACCATGATCATTGTATGCAGAAAAGCATGAAATGCATATGAAACAGGCTTAAAGAGATCAAGCAAAGATGAAGAGAAGAACCAACTCATGGCTTGATCAAACAGGTAACCACTACAAGGTAGTTATCACAGTGCTCATTCACACTTGGAATGAACACTTGAACATATAGGTTAATAAGAACAAAGCAAGTTACTTGTATGCCCAACACTCAACCAATGCATAATGCACTAAGTATATGTATCTAGGAACAATCCTACAAGGGCACAAGAGTGACAGTACCTAAAAGAAAATGCAAGACATTTAGATAGAACTACTGATTTAAACAAGGCATAAAAGACTACATAAAGCATGGTACAAACCATAAAGCCTACAAAAAATCATAAAAACATAACCCTAAAAGCTTACAAAAGCAACATGGGTACAAAACACAATATATACTGAATAACATCAACAATATTTATAAAAAGAGTAAACAAAGTTTATAAGTTATGAGTTAGAAACAAAAATACACCAAAACCACAGTGTATCAAACCCATAGCAACAAATTATCAAAACATAACATAAACCTAAACTGAGTTTCAAGTGCTTTATGACTGCTCCCCCTCAACATAGTGCTCCCCCTCAAGGTCTGTTTCTCAAAATTTCTCCCCCTTTTTGACCGGAATGGCCAAAGGGTCACTACCCATGATGTGTGGTGAAGCTGTCAAGTCTTGTGGAGAGAATATCAAGCTGATCCTGCATGGCTGCCATCCTCTCAGACTGTACTGTCTGGACATCTCTGAGTCCATCAAGCCTTTCCAAGATGACCTGACATGCATCTTGAGGTGCAGTTGTTGAGGTAGAGGCCCTGTTCCTCTTTGCTCTGCTTCTGGGTGTGGATAACTGTCCTGTAGCCTCTGCTTCAGTATCCATTGGATCACCTTCTTCTTGTTCAGCCTTTTCTTCATCTACATCACCCGGAAGCCGTACTTGTATCCTTATGATGGTTTGCTTGTTGATTGCTAAGGGTGTTGGCATTAGGCTGAGGTCTTGAGGAATTGGGACACCTTTTGCTCTGAAAATCCGCATGAGAAGGCTAGGAAAAATCAGCTTAGCTCGGGAAGTTGTTCTGGTCTCATCCATTATTGTATCAAATATATGGGAACTGATGTCAATGAATGTTTTCTCCTTGAGTTCCATAAGAAAAATGGCTCTGGCATTGTTGATAGTAGTGAGCTTCTTCACAGGATACAAGTTGTTCATCATGATGATGGTGAGGCACCTCATGTCAACTGAAATGCTGTAGTATTGAGACATTTCCCTTCTCTTTGACCACCAATGTGGTTTTGGATAGTTTCTAAAGACAACAACCTGTCTTTGTAGTTGGTAAACTCATGCTCCTCTAAACCCTCAAGACCAAAGACCTCATCAATATCATGGGCATCTAGAGTGAATTCATGCCTTCTTACCCAACAATCTAACTCATCTTCCCTAATCTTCACATTAGAGTAGAATTCCCTTATCAGAGGCTCACACACACCTGGTAATCCACTTAACAACTTTTCCCAACCTCTGCCTTCAAAACAGGTGGGAATAAATGTGTCCTTTAAGTCCACTAGATCCACAAATCTCTCTTGAATTATGGTTCCCTTCATGAAAGAATCTTTGTATCTCTCAAAGTGTTGAACAAACCTAAATAGATTATTATCCATTTTCAATCGTTTGTCAGCCTTCTTTGCAAGAGTTTTCTTCTTCGGAGTTGAGGGAGCCATCTATAATCAAGTAGAAGAGGCCACAACACACAGATATCACAATAGATAGAATTATAAACACCAGGGAATATGTCATAAAAATGAGCAATTTGGTGAAGCAAATGCCACATAGTATAGACCTAATCAGAGAGAAATGAGGACAATATCATGCAATGACAATATTATGCTAACACACCAGCCCCACAAATAGTGCATACACCACATGACAAGACCTGGTACGGTGCTAAATGCAACTAATCATGAGTTACTTTAATCACATGGCAGATAGAGACAACAAACCAGATTCACCACAAATGAAAGATCAGAGATCACAAAAGACCCATACGAATTAGGTTCAAGCAAAATGGGTAACAGAAACCAACATGTCATAGAACATCAAATAAAGATTAGGCAGTCAGATAAACTTAAGATGACAAATAGAAGAACATATATGAAACCAACAACTGAACAAAAATATGCATGGGAACAATTTCTTACAAAATCTAAACAAGAGCAGACCCAAAAACACCGAAACAAACCCATAACAAAAATCAAACACACCAACACAAATATTCACGAAAATGAAGATCAAAGTAGGAGATATGAGGTGAGAGAATAAGAGCCCATACCTTGTTTTTCGAAGATTTGAAGGTGAACAAGTGCAACAATGGAGTTTGTGAATGGAGACACGGAGTGTTTGGGTAAGAACAGTTGAGAGAGTAAGTGAACAGTCACAAAAAGTTCGAGGGAAAACTAAAAAAGATTTAAAAACTGCCCCTATTTTTGCCAAACACGCGTTTTTCGCGACTTAAGTGAGTCGCCAACAAGTCGCCAGGTCAAGCCACATGACAAAACTCTCTGCCGCCCTCTAAGCGGTAAACAATCCACTAGAAAATGTAGTTGGGATACATGGACAGCAATAGACCCTCCAAGCCTAATTTACCCAGTGCACCTAAGCCCTCCAAGCTTCTTGCTCCAACGAGGTTGCGCCGAACCTTTTTCTTTTCTAGCTTCCCGGATTCCGCTACTAGACCATAGCATCAACCAATGTAGATTGGTTCCTTCCTAACTGCTTCCCAGAACACCAAACAGCCCTCTCACAGTAATGAATATGGTGAGAACAAGGTTTTGGTAAAATGCCTCTCAAGAGTTTGACAATGGAGAGGAAGAGAGTTGAGGAATTTGAAGAGACTCCAATGTATAGATTGTAGGTGAATCAATCTTGTTTTACACTAGGGTTTCTCTCTCAAAATTCTCTCTGGAAGCTCTTTCTCTTTTATTGGTATAAGGGGTATATATATATACTAGGGTAAGAGAGGAATGTGAAACATCAGGTTTTTCAAAATAGGGCTGGTTCGCGGCTTGGCCTCGCGACTTGACTGAGTCGCGAGATCCAGTCGCGAGATAACCGTATGGCCAGTTGTCCTGTTTTGTCCTGTAGTGCTCCAGCTAACATGACTGATCACCTTCTGGCATGCTTGGCACGTGTGCTGCATTTGGCGGCTTGCAGCCGCGAGTCACCTGCGAGATCCAACCGCGAGTCTCTGTTTTCTTGCACACTCTTGAGCATTCAACACTCTATCTCACTCACTACCCTTACAACAAACCCACCTAAATACAGGGGTACTAAATGCTGAAATACAAGCAAATTTGGCACAGAATAAAGCCAATAAGATGGTTGATTAAATTCAACCTTACAAATATTAATCTCTTCAAGAATATGGAAATAACAATTAGGCACTCACTTGGAGTAACAGGGTCGTGTTCAACCTCTCTATTTGTAGTAGTCTTCTCCAAATGCTCAAGAGCATTTGCAACTAAAAAAACCCCCAACAATAATTGTAGCCTTTTCCCATTTCTTATATAAATTCAGTGTGATTGGTTTGATTAGTGAAAAACATAACCAAGTACTTCCTATTTTGCACTTCGCCAAGCACCTTATTTGCATCCCTCTTCCTTAAAAAGAAAAAAAAGAAGAAAAAACAGCATGAATAACATTCTCTACTAAGGGTTTCAATTACAAAATCTCATCAAGATTTACAAAAAAAATAGAAACATAAAAGACAAAACTAAACTTTTATTTATTTATTTATTTAAATAGAGCATTAACAAATCAAAATTTTAAATCATGAAATCTGTAAGGTTGAATTTATTCAACCATCTTGTTGGCTTTATTCCGTACCAAATTTGCTTGTATATCAGCAATTTTTTTTTTTTTTTGCAATTAGTAACCCTGTATTTAGGTGGGTTTGTTGTAAGGGTAGTGAGTGAGATAGAGTGTTGAATGCTCAAGAGTGTGCAAGAAAATAGAGTCTCGCGGTTGGATCTCACGGGTGACTCGCGGCTGCAAGCCGCCAAAAGCAGCACACGTGCCAAGCATGCCGGAAGTTGAAGCGTCATGCTAACTGGAGCACTACAGGACAAAATAGGACAACTGGCCGTTCTGTTATCGCGCGGCTGGATCTCGCGACTCAGTCAAGCCGTGAGGCCAAGCCGCAAGCCACCCCTATTTTGAAAAACCTGATGTTTCACATTCCTTTCTCACCCCAGTATAAATACCCCTTATACCCACAAAAGAAAGAGAGCTTCCAGAAAGAATTTTGAGAGAGAAACCCTAGAGTAAAACAAGATTGATTCATCTACAATATTTACATAAGAGTCTCTTCAAATTCCTCAACTCTCTTCCTCTCCATTGTTAAACCCTTGAGAAGTATTTTACCAAAACCTGTTCTCACCATATCCATTACTGTGAGAGGGCTGTTTGGTGTTCTGGGAAGCAGTTAGGAAGGAACCAATCTACATTGGTTGATGCTATGGTCAAGTAGCGTAATCCGGGAAGTTAGAAAAGAAATAGGTTCGACGCAACCTCGTTGGAGCAAGAAGCTTAGAGGGCTTAGGTGCATTGGGTAGATTAGGCTTGGAGGGTTTATTGCTGTCCATGTATCCCAACTACATTTTCTAGTGGATTACTTACCGCTTGGAGGGCGGCGGAGAGGTTTTACGCTGAGGGCTTCGGTTTCCTCTTCGATAACACATCGCGTGTTGTCTTTGTGTTTGCATCTCTCTTCTCTTTATCTTTGCCTTTTATTTTCTGCTGTGGATGTGATTTTAATTGGCATAGATTTTTTACCAATTCTGTAATAAGCTTTTGTTCATGTTCCGCACATTAATTGTTTGATATAAAGCTTGAATTGGTAATTTGTAAATTGGGGGTCTAAACGTTCAAGGGTGTTTTTACACTATTTGAACTTTCAAAATCAACTACCAAATACCAATTCACAAAGGAACCCAAATAATATAAAATAAGGTAAAATTATCGAACATCATGAAAGCTATGATGAATTCAGAACAATGCACAACCCACATATGCATATAGGGCAAGACAATCATTAAAGGGTTTTTGAGCTAACCATTACCTCACTCTCAAAACAAACTTAAAAATGTTTCACTAATGTCCACATCATAGTAAAACACAAAACCTTTAAAACCCAAAACCACTATCACATTCACTTTACAATAAATAAAAAAAAAAAAAAACATTCTAGTTGACCATGAATTAGCAGTTTATGAAAAAAATACATGAGATAGTATAAAATATAGCCCGATCAAGAAACTGTAAATCCCAAATACCCAAAAAAAAAAAAAAAAAAAAAAACCATGAAACTGAAACACATGAAAGCAAAACCTGTAGGATTGGGAGGCTAAGATCAAAATTGAATACTGTCGCCAAGTATGCATAATTAACCACAAATGTACATGAGGCTATGAGGCTAAAATAATTCAATAATCTACATCATAATGTTAATTATTCAATTACTAAAATAATATACTTGCATTTGCATTAGTTTCATGAATGTTTTAACTTCTGTCTTAAATCCTAAAGGCAATGAGCCTATCCAATGTAATTCAAAAAGAGAAAAAAAAAAAAATTATTGGTGGCATAAGTTTTATGAAGGTCTCAATGTCAACAGTGCAAGGTAAATAACAAAAAGATAACAGAAAAAATAGCCAAAACCCATTAATCCAAATTCCCAAAAGGGGAAAAAAGAGAGTTATTTTAACAATATAAATGTAAGTCTCATGTTACCGCATTATTTGAACATGTTAGAAGAGAGTTCACTATTCTAATATATTTTGATATTTGCAACATGGTAGTACTCATTGGTTGATTTTTTATCTCAATGTGTGTTGTATAAAAGTTTGAAATTTTGAAGAAAGGACACCATACAATTCAGTGTGATCCAAAATCTACCAATTTAAAAGGGCAATAGATGAAAGAAATAGACATACTCCAAACAAACATACAATGTTTGAAAATAATAATTACAACAAAGTAATGCAAATTCAAAACTAATAACCCAAAACCAAAGAAAAAAATAGAAGAATCTTCAACCTCTAGAGGAAGAAGCCCAAGTTTAAAAAACCCCACTAAAGTATTCGATTTGTACCACAATAAGACATAGAAACAGTAAATATATCAATAAGTATATGAAAAATTGACAATCACAATCATATTCAAAAATCAAATGGAAGGACATGTCAATCTCACTGTCTATAGGACTGTTATTGTAAAGAAAAATGCATATTTTAGTATACTGTGTAGTATCAAAGAAACAAAAAAGAAAAACAGTTCTTGACAATATCTGAGGACCTTAAACAATCATAAATTATGAACATTCTCTGTTAATAGAAATAATTTTTCTTTCAAAAAATTGCATGCCCAAACCTAAGCCTAAATAAAAAAAAAAAAAAATTCTAATAAAAGACGATATTAAAAACCCCAACAACTTGAAACTGAAACAAACCATAATTGAAGAGAATATTAGAAAAATAAATTAATAACTTTGCTTTGATGAAATTAGATTCTTTACATAGTGAAAAATTCCACTTCATCTCTGCAAAGAAATTGAATGATTTAAATCCAAAAGAGGCAGATTAATAAAAAAAAAAATATATATATATATATATATATATTAACAAAAATATTTAATAAAAATTGTCACATATCAGAATCCTATTTTCTAACCCCTAATTTTTGAATTTAAATCTAAAACCAAAGCCAACTGTAATTGTATAATGAATACAAACACTCATGTGCAAATACACATACACTAAAAAGAATCTAATGTTTTATGTTTTGGGGTGTATTGTTTTTCTTACTACCTCTGTTTTTGCTTTTAATACACATACATTCACTTTGTGTTAAATGTTTCCACTTCCTATTTTAGCACTACCCCGAATTCTCACCTACATGCTCTATATGCCTTTTTTTTTTCTTTTTCTTTTTTACTTTTGCTTTTGCTTCTTTATATTTTAAAGTTTTTGTAACAAATATTTAAGTTATTGGGTTCGCACATTATTTCAACTTACGTATGCATAACTTTTAATTTCTCATAAACCAAAAACATAATAAGTAAATAAAGTAAGTAAGATCTGTATTTTCTTCTTTACACAACATTCAAAGCAACCTTAAAAATGGTTTGCAGACAACTAGTTGAAAAAAAATCCCCTAACACTCCTTTCACATATTCTTAGAGATTAAAATTACATGGCATAGGATCTCATTAATTGTAATGCTATTTCCAAGTAAAGCAGAATAGATTCACAACAATGGAATTTCCCACCAAAGCAATTCATTTTTATTTCTAATTGAAGAGACAAAAACACAAACCATAATAAGAAATGAATGTGCTTAAAAAAAAAAAAAAAAAAACAACAACTGGTGACAAAACATGACAATATGGTTGTGGATTTAAAATACAGCATGTGACCACAAAGTGCATTGAGCACCAGCAATATTGGACTGTAATGATGTAATTGAAGAAGCTGATCACCAAATATGTTACTGCATATTAAATTGACAACATAGTAAAGAATACAATGTGTTTGGGGGCAGATTTAACTATACATTTGAACCTAAAATTTAAATCTTTATCAAATTTAGATAATCTATAATCATTTCTATAAAAGATGAAGAATAATTGATTGATAGCTGCTATCATAGGCGGTCTGCTAGCTGAGGAAATTGTTGTGTTCGTTTTTAGACCCCTTAGAACACAACTAGATTAACCTAGTTAATTAGCCAAGTGATTACTTAGTCAAATTATTAGATCTAGGTTAACAAAAATATATCATATCATTGTAAAGTGTGGAAAATAAATAACCCAACGATATGATAACCCAAGAAAACCAAACTGGTAAAAAACTTGGGGAGGATTTAACCTAGCTATCCTCAAGGTAAAACAAATCCACTATGAAAGAATTGAAGTTTACATAATAGTGACTTAGGCCACTAACTTCCTATTGCTACCTCGAGTAGGAAACTTACTACCACAACCATGTGACAGCTTTGAATCCAAAGACTACTTCTTCGATCAATCGAGCAACAGGTTCTATCGATTGAAAATTTGGAAAAATTAAATTTTTGAAAAACAGAGCAATTTTGTGCAGAAACTTCTCAAAGCATAGTATTTTATGAATAGAATGTATGAGTATGAGATGAAATGCTTTTCAAAAACACTTGTTTTGAACTCAGATCTCCCAAAAATAAGATTTTCAATCAATTTTCCTTAATTTCTCAAACTTCAAACAAATTTGGCATTAAAATCAAGGAATTTTCAAACTTAGATGGCCAAAACAGAATCACACACATTAACATGTACAAAGTTTAGCAAAGAGTAACTTGTGTAGTGTGTGCAACTAGCAAAAACTTGAGATACATATGAGATGATATGTGAATAAAGAGCAATCACAATTTCTACAAAATTCATCACATAAATTTGAAAGAGACTATCACCTAAAGAGTTACATCATATAACTCCCACATATCCTAGAATAAAAGTTTGCAATTATGTAAGTTTCTTGATTTGCCTCATATTGTACACACCAATTTTATTTGATCAGAAACTTATTAAAATAGACAAGATAATGTACACACCAATTTTATTTGATTGAATTAATTATAGTCCAATAATGTACACACCAATTTTAGCAATTTAAACCAAGGCTCAACTTATGTTCTTTTTGTGCATGTGCTATATTTTCTTGAGTACAAAATTTTATGATATGGACTAAGGTGTTCATGATTGGCTAGTAAACAGTGATGAGATGGTTATTTATGCCTTCCTCAATAAGTTCAAGTTCGACAATCAAAAGCATGTGATTTCAAGATCAAGATCATGTGATCAAAAACTATAAACATCTTCCCACACAACATGCAATACAAAGCTCAAACTAGTAAAGTGCAATAAATAGGCTCATCCAAGCTAAACAAGGTACATAGACGTGTTATGTAAAAATAAATTGGCCAACCTTGATTTCACATCCAAGAAAATAATGCAAAGGACATTTTGCTTCCTTTTTCCTCCTTTTTTTTTTGTTTTTTTTTGAAAAGAAATTACAAAAACAACCTAGAATGAAATGTATGAATGTTATGCAATGCAAATCCTAGAAAAACAAAGGGAACAAAAACAACAAAGATGAATGGTCACAAAGAGTAGAACGATGAAGCACAAGGACCATGTCAAAAAGACTCAATTAGATTGAGCCTTTTACATCCAAAACTTTTTAGATGCAACTCTAGCATTGGAGTTATTCTTCAAATTAGAATTCTGAGCAACTCCAAGATTGGAATAAAGGTTTAAAGCCTTTATCAACTCACCAATAAGTACCATAGGATCTTGTGCTTGAGGCACAGGTACTTTTGGCTTATTTGCTCGCTTAGCAGCTTGCAATTTGAAATAGTTTGGACGAATATGTCTAGACTTTCCACAAAAATGACAAACCCATGCAGGCCTATCATGAAACTTGCCCTTAGGAGGGTTAGGAGTCTTAGGTTTAGATTCTTGAAGATCAACCCTAATTTTCCTAGGAGGTGTGACTTTTACAGGTTTGACAACCTCACTCACAGAGGACTTAGAAGAAGGAACAAAGTTTGTGGAATGAGTTTCAGGCACATAGATGCTTTCTACAAAACCTAAACCTAACTTGCTTTGATACCACTTGTTCATTTTCAGACCCCTTAAAACACAACCAGATCAACCTAATTAATTAGCCAAGTGATTACTTAGTCAAATTATCAGATCTAGGTTAACATAAATATATCAAATCATTGTAAAGTGCAAAAAATAAATAACACAACGATATGATAACCCAGGAAAACTAATTGGTAAAAAACCTGAGGAGGATTCAACCTAGCTATCCTTAATGTAAAACAAATCCACTATTAAAGAATTGAAATTTACACAATAGCGACTTAGACCACTAACATCCTATTGCTATATTGAGTAGAAAACTTACTATCACGACCATGTGATAGCTTCAAATCCATGAACTACTTCTTTCTTGGATTCACAACAAGTACAAGCATTCTCGCTTGTGTATCTTTAAGCTCTTGAAACAACAATTGAATTGATCACCAAGCTCTTGATTGATCTCGACATCAATCTTGAGACTGAAAACTCTAAGTGTGTATGAAAGAAAACACCTCTAGATCTCACAAGAGATTCACACATAGCATAAAGAGCAACCTCAAAACGTGGCTAGGGTTTTTCCTTTTATACTTAAAGCAAAACATAAAACACTACACGTCAAACAAGCTTGGGCTAAGTTGGAAAATTTTGCAGAAAAACAATCTACACAAACTTCAATTGATCGAGTCTAATTTTCAATCGATCAAACTAGGCAGATTTACACAGTAAATCCTACAATACACTCAATTCCAATTTTACACTTAAACATACTTTGAGCAAGTTTAAAACAAGACTAAACGTTTTGATTATGGTTTGCCAACATTACAAAATGAAGTTCTAATATATTTAAACCTAAAGTCTTAGAACCCAACAAACTCCCCTTTTGGCAATTTGTAACAAAACACAAACTAGACAAAGTGCTCAAAGTTACAAAAACAGTCCATTACAAAAACGCCCATTACAACAAATTCAACCTAACCACTATCTATTAGTTGCAAGTGTAGACAACAGCACTACTGAATCAACCTGTATATTCCTGTAACACTTAACAAACACATAAACGCATGTGTAGAAAATACAAGTAAAACAAAATAAATTCTTAATTTCACATAACATAAACTACAAGACATATATTACGAATAACCTCATAAATATAAAACAATAATCAATGTAGCACAATGTGAAAAAGGAAACAGAAATAAACACATCACAGTATCTCCCCCTATCATAGACAACTCAAATAAAACAAATACATCATGTGCTAAAAAAAAAATATAAATACATGATGAAGCACCTAAATACAATCTAAAGCTCCACAGCTCCACAACAAAAAAAATCTCCCCCTTTTAGCAATTAGCAAAATCTCCTATCCATATGTACTTCCCCTTTTTGTGACGAATTGCCAAAGGGCAATCACTCATCATCAAAAGGAGGTGGCAGAGGTGTCCATCTAAATCTGCTCGCAAAAATCATCATTATAATTTTTTTTTTTTTTTTTTTTTGTGGTTTTTTCATTCTTAGTATATTAGGCTAGGAAGTATTGACCAAATTATAGAGCCCACATTAGCCATGAACAATATAACATATAATTGTTTTAATATTTTTTATTCAATGAATTAATCCCAATTTAGATTTTTCCCCCCATCCAAGCTTCAAGGGGCAAACAAACAACACCGAAACCAGAATTTAACTTTGGTTGAAACAAAAACAGTATAGAATAAACCCACTTTAAACCTACCATAGAAATTACTTCATTTTATCCCTGTGCTGAGTTCCAAAATAAAGTGCAAATTGACTTTGGAAGTTCACATTACGTAGACTTCCACATAAAATGAGTTGCACTCACACAACAGAAATTGCAACAAGACTAATTCTCGATCATTCCTTTTTTTTTATAGGACCCCTATCATTCCTTAAACATGGATATATAATGCAAAAAAAAAAAAAAAAAAACTACAAACCTGGTTTTATTGCAAATAAAATCACAATTACTTTTTTTTTTTCCATACTCAAACCAATTTTTATATTTGAGAACAAAATCTGCAAACAAAGATTGTAAAAAATGAGAAAGTTGAAAAGGAATGAGGATAGAGAGGAAGTAGTAGTTCATGAGCTACTTAGTAATGCCAGGACAAATATCAAAATAAAACCAACTAGGATGTTCACTGCCAGAAATACATACTGACCAATTAAAAGAATTTGACCTATCTCAAGTCTTTAAAACTAGTAGTTTTACCTTGGATTGAATCCATATCAGCTGCTGTATTTGCAACTTAATTAACATAAGATTGGGTGTCACCGACAAAATGTATACCAACCTGCATCACCTACAAAACCCTTTTTTGCTTGTTGATGAAAAAAAACATCAAAATGACTAAAAAGTGTCAAAATAAATCAGAACAGTTGTAGAGCCTTTTACATTAATTCTTCTCAGTTGATAACAATTTTAAAACACCTAGAGTTCTTTTACCCTTCTATAATCTTTACTATTATACTAATACCGGCCTAGTATAATAGTTAATACTGAATACTAAGCCATATCCTCAATGAACCCCCCCCCCCCCCCCCCCTCTCTTTTTCTCATATATATATATATATATATATATAAACACAATTCATCTCATTCTGACATGATAATTCTCCACTATTACTCTATACCCTACAGCGCCATTTTGGTAATATAAAAATGTCTAACTTCGGTTAAGTTACACAAGTTGCAACTAAAGTTTAGGTGTAATTTTGGTTAAGTTACACATGGTGCAACTAAAGTTTAGTGTCACATGTATAGTAAATTTTTTTAATATATAAAACATGTATTGGAACTTATATACAACCAGAGACATACCAAATACAAGAGATATTTATAAACAACAAAAGTTCAAGAATATAAATGGGCAAAAGAGGTTCCATTAATCCATTATCATTATCATAAATCATTTGTAGCAATTTTCATATTTATTAACTTTAAAGTATCTTCCTAAAGGTATATAGGAATTCGCAAAGGGATGTGTAAAAATTGGCATGGCATATATTGCCATTAAATAAATAGTTTAAGGTCGTCATTGCACCCATAAGAGTACTTGAATAAAAATGCACAACGAAGCAAGAAACAGATTCATATTTTTCCTTGAAGAAATCTCCTTCTGCTAAAAGAAAAAAGTCTTTCAAGGCCTTAGGTGACCATTCAAGTCAGCGCGTACAACCACAAGTTGTAGATAAAGAGATAGAATACTTTTTATGTAGATGAAGAGATAGAATACTTTTTATGTAGATGGTCTAAAAGATAAAACAACCAAAATTTTCATATTCAGATCTACCCAAAGATGACTGGTGGCAATAGCCCAGATAAAGTCAACAGCAGACTCAAATGATCTTTTGTGAAGGTCAGATGATTTCTGCACATAAATATCAACCAGTTATTTACCATTACAAGTTTGGCGTTTCAAGGGGGATAGGATAAAAGTATATATAAAGTCTTCCAAGTTAGTGCATGGACTACAGTTAAGATAGGATATTATTTTTTGCACTAAACAAATACAATCCACCCTTTAATCCCTAAAGTTTCTATTATATTGCTGCCAATCACATTATGGGGTTCCATTTCCTTTGACTCAAAGAATTTCATGTCATGTCTAGCATAGCCATAGTCACACTAACATATAGAGTACCCAATTTTTTTTTTTTTTAAAAATAAAAATAAAAATTTACAGCATGTAGAGAATAAACATCCTTAACACGACTCAGATAACATTCATTGCCAAAGAAAGTACTTAGCTTGTAAAGTATCATAGCCTAGTGATGAAATCAGATACTTGGTGACAAATAACAAGTACAAATAATCTACAAAATAAAAATTATGCAAAAGATGACCCACTAATTCATTGCATCAAATACTTGGTGACAAATAACAAGTAAAAAAAATCTACAAAATAAAAATTATGCAAAAGATGACCCACTGATTCAGTGCTTGCGTTACGCACACAACACCGAGTGATCAATGGTATAATCCCTTAACAAGATTGCCTATGGTCGAATTTTTGTTACCAAGAACCTAGCTCAATGCCTTCCTTCACCAAGGACAGAGGTTAAAGAGATAAGAGAGCACCACCACCACTTTGTAGTCAAGAGGCCTAAGTGGCATCCAATGGACCAAACACACAATACACAAAACTATAAATTCCTATTGCAATATAAATCCAAGTTCAACAATATATACCACGTTACAAATAAAGGGTGAATGAACAATATTTGGACTGAAATAATTAAATCAAAATTCAAGCATTTAACAATCCAAACCCAAATGCCTAAGTCCAAAATCATATCAAAATCATATTAGTATATCACAAACTTAAATAAAATCAAAGCAAATAAATGCACAAACCAAAATCATAAAAGGAGTATAAGAAATTGATGAGATATGTGGCGCAATGGAAAAAAAAAAAAAAATTTTGACTCCATCACAACCACATATCATTAAGTTTGTTGATTTAATGTTTGACACTCTCTGCTCTTATACAAACCAAAATCAAAACTAAAAAACCAGAAATTTAACAACAAATATATTTACAAAAATTGCTACAAAATGGAAATGAGAGCTAGAGAGACTTACCTTGCTTTGGGTAGGGTTTGTGGTTTTGGGTAGTATTTTTGTGTTTGAAAATTTGAAAATAAATGGTGAGTTTTGAGTAAAGAAGAAGAGACGAGGAGGGGAAGTGGGTTAAGGAAGATCCATGGGAGAGAGAGAGAGAGAGAGGGAGAGAGAATGTAGGTGAGAGGAAAATATCTGAAATAAAGAAGTGGGAGACCAAAAATGAGAGGCCAAAGTGATGGGAAGTAGAAAAAAATAAGTGGGAAGCATGAAAATTTTGAAGTGGTACGAGGGGCTTATTGTGACGAAAATGGAACTTATTGCAGCGGCAGAAACCGCTGTAATAAGTTTTAAACCTATTATGGCGAAATTTTCACTTATTGCAACAACTTTAAACTGCCACAATAAGTCATGAAATTTTCAAATTTTTTTCAAAATTTTGTAAGGCTGGTTTTTTACTTGAGACCTATAGCAGCGGTTTTAAAACCGCCGTAATAGGTGTAAAAACTGCCGTAACAGGCCTTTAGGGATTTTTTTTCCCTAAAAATTAATAAAATATAATTTAATAATCATTAAAATGACTGAAATACCCCTAAGACTAATAAAAGGACAAAATACCCCCATAAACTTCAAAAATGACTGAAACACCCCTACCACCTATCAAATGACTGAAACACCCCTTGCAAGATAAAAATGAACAAAATACCCTTGAAGCCTAAAAAAGACTGAAATACCATTGAAACCTAAAAAAAGACCGAAATTAATAAAATATAATTTAATAATCCTTGAAAATGATTGAAATAGGCCTAAGACTAAAAAGAGGCCAACTTACCCAATAAACTTAAAAAATGACTGAAACAACCCTACCGCCCAAAAAATGGCTGAAATACTCCCAAAACATGAAAAAGAAGTAATATACCTTCGAAGCCTAAAAAAAAGACCAAAATACCATTGAAACCTAAAAAAAGGCCAAAAAACCACCGAAACCTAAAAATGACTAAAACCACTCCCTTAGCCTAAACTGATGACCAAAATATCCCCAACAGCTAAAAATGAATCAAATACCCCCTAGGCATTACAAAATTACCAATATACACCCTAAGCCAAAAAGTGACCGAAATACCCTAGAAGCTTAAAAAAAAAAAAAAAAAAGTACCGTTGAGCCTAAAAATGACCAAAAACACCCTCTAAGCCTAAAAAATGACCAAAATACTCCCAAAAGCTAAAAACGACCAAATACCCCTAAGCATTAAAAAATTTTACACATATACATCCTAAGCCTAAAACCTGACCAAAATGCCCTGAAAACTTAAAAAATTAATAAAATACTCAAGTCATTTTTGATGTTTAAAGGGTATTTGGTTTTAGGTTTTGGGGGGTATTTCGGTCATCTTTAAAGGTTACGGAGGTGTATCCATCTTTTTTTGGTATTGGGTGTGTTTTGGACATTTTTTGTGTTTACGGGGGCATTTTGGTCAGTTTTTGTGCTTTATTGGGGTATTTTGATCCTATTGAAGTAATTGGGGGTATTTTGATCATTTTCGGGCATGGGGGGTACTTTATTCATTTTCGATGTTTAGGGGGGGGGGGACTTTAGTCAGTTTTTAGGTTTTTGGAGTTATTTCAGTCATTTTTTAGGTTTCGAGGGTGTATAGGTCTTTTTTAGGTATCAGGAGCGTTTTGGAAATTTTTTCTTTTGTGTTTACAGGGGCATTTTATTCATTTTTTTTCGATTTTTGGGGGTATTTTGGTCATATGTAAGTAATCAATGGTATTTTGGTCTTTTTTAGGCATGGCGGTACTTTGGTCATTTTTGATGTTTTGGGGTGTACTTGGATCAGTTTTTAGGTTTATGGGGTTATGTTAGTCATTTTTTTAGGTTTCAGGGGTGTATCTATCTTTTTTTAGGTATTAGTGGTGTTTTGGACATTTTTTGTGTTTATGGGGGCATTTTGGTCACTTTTTCGATTTATGGGAGTATTTTGGTCTTATTCAAGTAATCGAGAATATTTTGGTCTGTTTCAAGCACAAGGGGTACTTTGGTCATTTTTAAAGTTTTGGGGGGTATTTCAGTCATTTTCTAAGTTTTGAGGGTGTATCGGTCTTTTTTAGGTATCCTAGGTGTTTTGGACATTTTTTGCTTTTACGGAGGCATTTTGGTCACTTTTTTTTATTTATGGGAGTAATTTGGTCTTGTTCAAGTAATTGAGGGTATTTTGGTCTTTTTCAATGTTTTGGGGGGTACTTTGGTCATTACTCAAGTTTTAGGGGGGTATTGGTCATTTATTATGAGAAATCCGTAGTCCAGTGCTTTTCAAACGATCAAACATATGTATCTAACAATTCTAACCATAAAGCAACTACAACATGAGAATTTGGTTCAAAGTATTAAAACAATAACTAAATTTACCAAATTCCCTTTATATATATTTGTAGTGATGGTGTGATGCCCCACCAATAGTGATAGAGCCTCACCTATTCAACATATGCTCATTGTCCACTGGAGGTCTTCCTAGAATTTTATATACATTTGTAACACTAACAAAGAGCCGTGTCCACCTATGTTAACCCACCAAATTGTCTTCAACTTCAAAAAGAAAAAAAAAGTGTTATCTCTCTATAAACTACTGTTCTTTCGGGAAAAGATGAATAGATGAAAATTAATAAACATACTATTATGTATTGAACACTATTTTACAACTAAAATCTCATTCTACTCTTAATATGATTCTTCTTTGTTTTTTTTTTTTTTTTTTTTTTTTCCTTGAATGCTTAGGCTCTCCAAGTGCCATCAGTAGTTGGAAGAATTGGAGCTTGAGCTTCATAGCTTTGGTGATATAAAAGCTTTTTCCAAATCAAACAAATGTTAGAAATGTTGGTGAGAATCTATAATTCCATTTAGTTTTGGTGAGAATTTGTATCTTCCCAAGCAACATTGTAACAGTTGCACAATATGACTCTACATTGTATCTTAAAGGATCTCTCTTGGATTGCTTCATTCTCCTATCAGGAACTACAACTAAAATTTTCATTCCAAAATTTTCATTTCCTACTTTTGTAGCCCCCATTAAGACTAACTAATAGATAATTTGAAATTGCTATTAGATGTTGACCATGATACTTGATAATAAAACAAAGGCTGGGAAGTAAGAGATCAACATATCTGATTATAGCAATCAACACTTACCAATTATAATTCACCACCACTTATATCACAAGACACACAAAACAAGTATGAAATTCATGACAACTGAAGATAAGACAAAGACAACAGCTATAGAAACCACGACCATGAACAACAATTTTGAACCTTCCACAGTAACCATACACTGCCACCAACAAAGCGAATATCAGAATCCTTTTGGTCTAGAAATTATTTTGGAAAAAAAATATGCTCTCAAAACCTTCAAGTACTTAGAATATTAATCTCTTCAACAATATGGAAATAATAATTAGGCACACACCTGGAGTAACTGGGTCATGTTCAACCTCTCTATTTGTAGTAACTGAGTCACTATTCTAATATGTTTTGATATTTACAACATGGTAGTACTCATTGGTTGATTTTTTATCTCAATGTGTGTTGTATAAAGGTCTAAAATATTGAAGAAAGGACACCATACAATTTAGTGTGATCCAAAATCAAATGGAACAGTAAGACATAGAAATAGTAAATATTTTTGTCTCACTATTCGATTTGTACCACAATAAGACATAGAAACAGAAAATATATCAATAAGTATATGAAAAATTGACAATCATAATCATATTCAAAAATCAAATGGAAGGACATGTCAATCTCACTGTCTATAGGACTGTTTCTGTAAAGAAAAATGCATATTTTAGTATACTGTGTAGTATCGGAGAAACAAAAAAGAAAAACAGTTCTTGACAATATCTGACCTTAAACAATCATAAATTATGAACATTCTTTGTTAATAGAAATAATTTTTCTTTCAAAAAATTGCATGCCCAAATCTAAGCCTAAATTTAAAAAAAAAATTCTAATAAAAGACGATATTAAAAACCCCAGCAACCTGAAACTGAAACAAACCACAGTTGAAGAGAATATTAGAAAAAGAAATTAATACCTTTGCTTTGATGAAATTAGATTCTTTACATTGTGAAAAATTCCACTTCATCTCTGCAAAGAAATTGAATGATTTAAATCCAAAAGAGGCAAATAAAAAAAATAGTAACAAAAGTAATTAATAAAAATTGTCACATATCATAATCCTATTTTCTAATCCCTAATTTCTAAATTTAAATCTAGAACCAAAGCCAACTGTAATTGTAAAATGAACACAAACACTCATGTGCAAATACACGTACACTAAAAAAAATCTAATGTTTTATGTTTTGGGGTGTATTGTTTTTCTTACTGCCTCTGTTTTTGCTTTTAATACACATACATTCACTTTGTGTTAAATGTTTCCATTGCCTATTTTAGCACTACCCCGAATTCTCACCTACATGCTCTATATGCCTTTTCTTTTTCTTTTTCTTTTTACTTTTGCTTTTGCTTCTTTATATTTTAAATTTTTTGTAACAAATATTTAAGTCATTGGGTTCACACATTATTTCAGCTTACGTATGCATAACTTTTAATTTCTCACTAACCTAAAACACAATAAGTAAATAAAGTAAGTAAGATATGTATTTTCTTCTTTACACAACATTCAAAGGAACCTTAAAAATGGTTTGCAGACAACTATTTGAAAAAAAAAATCCCCTAACACTCCTTTCACATATTATTAGAGATTAAAATTACACGGCATAGGATCTCATCAATTGTTATGCTATTTCCAAGTAAAGCAGAATAGATTCACAACAATGGAATTTCCCACCAACAATGAATGTGCTAAAAAAAAAAGAAAAGAAATTGGTGACAAAACATGAAACTATGGTTATGGATTTAAAATACAGCATGTGACCACAAAGTGCATTGAGCACCAGAAATATTGGACTGTAATGATGTAATTGAAGAAGCTGATCACCAAATTTGTTACTGCATATTAAATTGACAACATAGTAAAGAATACAGTGTGTTTGGGGGCAGATTTTACTATACATTTGAACCTAAAATTTAAATCTTTATCAAATTTAAATAATCTATAATCATTTCTATTAAAGATGAAGAATAATTGATTGATAGCTGCTATCATAGGCGGTCTGCTAGTTGAGGAAATTGCTGTGTTCGTTTTTAGACCTCTTAAAACACAACCAGATTAACCTAGTTAATTAGCCAAGTGATTACTTAGTCAAATTATCAGATCTAGGTTAACAAAAATATATCATATCATTGTAAAGTATGGAAAATAAATAACACAACGATATGATAACCTAGGAAAACCAAACTTGTAAAAAACTTGGGGAGGATTTAACTTAGCTATCTTCAAGGTAAAACAAATCCACTATAAAAGAATTGAAGTTTACACAATAGCGACTTAGGCCACTAACATCCTATTGCTACCTCAAGTAGAAAACTTATTACCACAACCATGTGACAGCTCCGAGTCCACGACCTACTTCTTTCTTGGATTCACAGCAAGTACAAGCACTCCCCCTTGTGTATCTTTAAGTTATTGAAATAGCAACTGAATTGATTACCAAGCTCTCGACATGAATCTTGAGATTGGAGACCCTAAGTGTGTATGAAGGCAAACACCTCTAGATCTCACAAGAGATTCACACACATAGCATAAAGAGTAACCTCAAAATGTGGCTAGGGTTTTTCCTTTTGAACTTAAGGCAAAACATAAAACCCTACACGTCAAATGGGCTTGGGCTGAGTTGGAAAGTTCTGCAGAAAAATAATCTGCACAAGCTTCGATTGATCGAGTCTAATTTTCGATCGATCAAGCCAGGCAGATTTACACAGTAAATCCTGTAGTACACTTGATTCCAACTTTACACTTAAACATTTGAGCAAGTCTAAAATAAGACTAAACGTTTTGATAATGGTTTACCAACATTACAAAATGAAGTTCTAATACATTTAAACCTAAAGTCTTAGAACCCAACAAACTCCCCCTTTGGCAATCCATGACAAAACACAAACTAGACAAAGTGCTCAAAGTTACCAAAACAGCCCATTACAAAAACATTGCCCATCACAACAAATTCAACCTAACCACTATCTATCAGTTACAAGTGTAGACAACAATATGACTGAATTAACTTGTATATTCCTATAACACTTAACAAACACATAAATGCATGTGTGGAAAATACAAGTAAAACAAAATAAATTCTTGATTTCACATAACATAAACTACAAGACATATATCATGAATAACCTCATAAATATAAAACAATAATCAATGTAGCACAATGTGAAAGTAGAAACAGAAATAAACACATCACAGTATCTCCCCCTATCATAGACAACTCAAATAAAACAAAATACATCATGAGCCAAAAAAAAATATAAATACATGATGAAGCACCTAGATACAATCTAAAGCTCCATAGCTCCACAACAAAAAAAATATCCCCCTATCAGCAATTAGCAAAATCTCCTATCCATTTGTATCTTAAAAAAAAAAAAAAAAAAAAAAAAAAAGCTCCAGCAATGCAATCGATTGTTGCTTTTGTTCATTTTTATTTCTAATTGAATTCGAGCCCTGCCCTGAATTCTCACCTACATGCTTTATATGCTTTTTTTTTTCTTTTTCTTTTTGCTTTTGCTTCTTATTGGGTTCACACATTATTTCCATATCCGTAATATTTTCTTACAAAAAGATAGGAATTAAAATCCCTAATTTGACAAAAAACCTAATTGAAGACATAATTAAAACTCAACTTTGAGCCTCTGTCCCATTTAAAACAATTTCAATCTGAATTTTAACCGATATCAGTAACTATCATTTCATCAAATGAATAGCTATGCAAATTTCAGCAACTACGCAACAATATTAAAACCTGATGTCAGTAAGAGCACCTCAATGTTCCACCATTCAGCAACTATGTAACAATATTGGTTCCTAAGAAAAAAAAAAAAAACCATGCACAACCCAAATATATAATCGAACTATGTAACAATATTTCGTCATTCAGCAACTAAGTAACAATATTGGTTCCAAAGGAAAAAAAAAATACACAACCCAAATATATAATCGAATAATATGCACAAAATGCTCTTCTTTTCTAATAAATCAGATCATTCACATAAGGCCTAAAAGAAGAAGAAAAGAGATAGAGAAAGAATTTCACTTGGCGATGCCAATGGTGACAACCGAAAAGGCAACCACACCTCTGCTAGGATTCACTTAGCGTTGGGATTGAGTAATTGGCTTCATCATCATTACCTAAAACTAAAACTCAAAAAATAAGATTTAGAGAAAATCGTAGTGAAAGAATTTCTTGAGAAGCAAATCAATCAAATAGGAAAGAGAATGATAGAGGGGGAATTATTTAACCTAATCAGCTTTGTGGCTTAATCCATCCATGGGGAAAAAAGGCTGAGAGTGGAGACCAAGGAAACTCCTGCATAGGCCTAGCACATTGGCTGCCTTAGGTATAGGGTGTGCGTTGGGGAGGAATATTGGAGATGCAGATTAATGATTAAATTTGGATTCCAAGGGAGGCAAAAAGAGAAGGTTTTAGGGAAGTATCAGTTTTAGAGAAGAGAGAGGGGAAGAAGATGGCGTTTGGGATTGATTTTCAAAGTTGGGTCTTAGGGAGAAGGGTAGAGAAATAGAGAGAGAGGATTCAAAGTTAGGTTTGTGAAAAAATTTGACTACGGTTAGAGAGAGAGAGCGTATCGGGTTTGCTTTCCCTGATTGTGGAAAAGAATTTTAGGCTACTTATTATTATTATTTTTTAAATTTAATTAATGCTGATGTGAAAAATTGTGGGAGCTTCAAAGGCTTTGGTTTTTTATATATATATATATATATATAGATTACACCATATCAATAATTACATCCCAAATATCTAGATTATTAAACACAAAATAATACATCCCAAGTGTCTAGAATTTTATAATAAAGTTTCCAACTATAACATATATAGATCAAAGTTTGAAACTTTATTATAAATATCAAAATGTCCAGGTAGTTACTCCAAAATAAGGCCCACCGTCTACGTCATCATCGCCTAATGTCTGTTATCGGATGATACGCGATTATCACTGGGAGAATGGACATCCGCTGCCAAATCAACATCACCATCTTACAATATAATAAACGCACAATGGATTAGTTTACATCAATGTATTAGTATTTTGTTAGTACCACCATTTTGTATCAATTTATAATTATCTTGAATGTCAAATTTTGTATCAATTTATAATATAAAACTCATGAATCCATGCATTTAATAAATTCAAAACAACATTAAAGAAAAAAAAAACTATACACACAACAACAAAATGTATTTTCAGTGACGAAAAAATTTGTTACTAAAAGTCCAGTTTTTCGTCGCCAAGGACCTTTAGTGACAAAATCAGACTTTTAGCGACGAAACCTGTCACTAAAAGTCTAATTTGATTTTAAAAAAAACTTTTAGCGACGAAAATGTTTCGTCGCTAAATGTTTTCCTTGCTAAAAACACCATTTAGTGACGAAAATATTTTGTCACTAAAAAAACTTTAGTTTATTAAATCATATTTAGTGACGAATAATTTCGTCATTAATACTATTTTCAGGTACATATAATGACGAAAAAGTTCGTTACTAAAACTATTTTTAAGAAAATCTAGGCACATATAGCGACAAAAATTTTCGTCACTACAACCATTTCTTACAAAATTTTGCTACATTTAGTAATGAAATATTTCGTCACTAAAACAATTTTTTGTTGCTATATTTGTGATGAAAAAATTCGTCGCTAAAAGTTATTTTCTGTTTTTATTTTTTTCATGGCTTTGATATTAACCTGTAACCTGTTATTACATTATTAAAACCTCACATTTGAATAATACATTTATTTCAATAACACATTTAGAAAAAAAATGCATACATTCGACAAGTAAAAAATAAAACTAGTATCAAATTCAAACTCCTTCCATACAATAATTGTTTGCAACATATATAATAACTCAAGATGTTTTATAACAATACAAAAAGTGTAGCATAATATAATTAGAACTAACAAAAGATGTCCTCATATGTCTTCAAGTAATGCCAAAAGTAAATCTCCTAAAAGCCACCAATAAGAAATTTGAACAAATATAAAAACAATACTATATTAAAATCGTAAAGTAAAAACATTAACTATGTTATAAGAAACATTTCTAACAATGCATTAAGAGTAGTCACACCATGTAATGTGGGTCAATTGCTAAAATAAAGTACTAACCAAAAAGTGTTTTAACTTGAAGTTGAACCACCCCCATAGGTAAGAGCATCATCATAACCCTTGCTCCTCAAAAAGTTAAGAATATTCTTTTAGACCTCTTCTTGCTTAGCTCGTGCCTCTTGGTCCCTAGCTCACTCCTCTTGGTCCTTAGCTCTTGCCTCTTTAAGCTCAATTATCTCATTTTCTAGTCATTGGATATACTCCACTGAGGAATTACATGAGGTAGTGGTTATTAGAGAAGAGGAAGGTCTCATGCTAAGTCCTTTTACAATACCGGACTTCTTCTTAAAAACCAAGTTTGAGATCTCTTCTTGTGTAAGGGGAATTGCATTAGGATCTTGACAATGATCCTCTTACACTTTGAGAATATTTTCCTATCATTTGAAATAGAGAAAAAAACAAACAATCACAACATTAATACTACATATGTTATAGCTTTACAAACATGATAGGGATGGAATGATACACATACATATGTCGCTTCATCCTCATGGTATATCCACATATTTGTATTTGGATTGAAATGAACATCTTTGAAGATTTTGCCAATTCAGGAACTTGACCATCATTATTATTTGTCTTATTAATTAACATTCAAGTGTTAGATAGATATACTTAATTAATCACAACATGTAATATACTAAGGTTTAAGAAAATGAAAAAACACGTACCTCTTCATCAACCCTAACAGCAAGTGCCTTTGTCCCACATCTATGTTTGCCTGAAGTTTTCTTCCTATTTTCAGAGTTCTTTCTTGATTTTTTTCTAATAAACAACATTCAAGATATTTATTAGATCATGAATAAAACAGTATACATTTACATCATCTAAGTATTAATCTAATCAGTTTACAACATAATATAGTAAACATTGGATAATAATAATATACGCATAAATAATTTACCAGTCAATCCTCATTGGTCCATCTCCTATCAATGAGTTCAATCCACAGCTCAAGTTTGGCATTCTTTGGAGGGTGGCTTCTTGCATAGTGTTAGGACATATGTATTTTACTTGTTAGGAATATATGTCACTATTTTATGTAATTGTCTTATCGTTTGACAAAACACACTTTACTTGTATTTGGGTAGATTTAGGATGTGTTTAAATACTTCAAGAAACCATGTTTCAAGATCAAATGTTGAAGCCTTCAAGTCTGTTTAAGAAAACAAGCTGATTGTGCAAATTCATTAAAGCTCAACAGCTGCATCTATCGAGCTTAAGAAAGCTGTTCAGAGCCCCGTGTTCTCGACACCTGCTTGACAGCTTCTCGACACCTCCTATCTGTGAGGTTTAAGAATTTCGAAATTCTGATATGATTTTCTTGGGATCCGTGAATGTGTCTTTGGGCTTTCTTTTCTCCTAACCCTAGACATATAAAAGGATTGCTTTAAGGGCCGTCAAACAATTCACAAGTTGCACAAGTATTGAGCAAACTCTATTCAAGCAAATTGTGACCGGAGACGAAGTTCTTGCCCTAGTTCATCTCTTTCTCTTGAAGAAGTTCCTGTGTATGTGCACCGTAGGGTTTTGTGACCAAGCATCTTCTTGATCTTCATTGCGTGGATGAATTGAAGAACTTTGCAACCAACAATCTTCTTAGTTGGTGATTGAAGTCGCGTACTAGGATCTGTGCAATTGGTTAGTCACGTACTTGGGAGTTGTGCATCAGAAAGGGGAATTGTCACTATAGAACAAGTCCAATTAGATATTGGGGTAAAGGTTCAACTGTAGGTTGGTAAGGTACTTGAGATTCCTTTACTTGTAACCGCTTGTTGTGATAATAGTGGAGTTTCGGGAGTGGTGACCTGAAAATCACCCGGTGGGGTTTTTGCCGTTAGGTTTTCCCCATTCGTAAATAAATCACCATATTATTTATTTTCCGCTGCATAATTAGTTTATTGGTTATTTGTTTGTACTACCACGCTTTTGCATGATAAATTGATTAATTAATAACTTGACTGATTAATTAATTAATTTCTATCACAAGGGGTCATTTAGTTTGTGGCCTATCAAGTGGTATCAGAGCAGGCACACTCTGATTAGAGTTTAATCTTTGCTGTGTTGATCCATTGACCCCTGTTGTCATGGCTGTAACCGGCTTGAAGAGATTTTTGTTTTCAAATACATCTTGTTTTTCTAATCTCTTTTTGGTTGAGTGTTTCAGAAAATACAAGTCTAAAAGTTATTTGAATTCTCTTATGATGACTATTGAAAAAGATCTTAGTTTGGCTAAGAAGAAACTAGACTGTCTCAGAATGAAGATGTGCAAAGGAGTTCGTCTGAGAAGAGTGAAAGTTAAAGGTTTAGCTCGAAAAAGGCAGATGAGAGAAAGCACCATTCCCACTAATTTTTCATTTAAACATGAAGTGTGTTTTATGATGAAATCCACATTTAAAGTTATGGACACATGCTTATAGTACCTCGACAGTGGTTGCTCAAGACACATGATTGAAGACCGATCTCTCTTCAAGACTTTCGAGTCTAAAAAAGGTGGCAATGTCACTTTTGTTGATGGGAGAAAATCTCAAATTAAAGGAAAGGGAATTATTTCTCTACCTGGACTGCTAGACATTGCAAATGTCCTCTATGTAGAAGGTCTATGGGTGAACCTGTTAAGCATAAGTCAGATATATGATCAAGACTTCATGGTACTATTCTCAAAGGGAAAATGTCTTGTTATGGATGAGTCTGGAAAGAACCTCATAAGCAGTGTTCGCACTTTAGACAACTGTTATGGATTGGTTCCTGATGCTGATATTGTGTGCAACAGCATTCGTTTGCCAAATGAAGATTTATGGCATCAACAGATGGGACATGCTAGTTACGAACATCATTCTATTGTATCTAGGCATGAATTAGTCTTGGAAATACCAAAGCTTAGTAGAATGAGCAATGTGGTGTGTGGACCATGTCAGCTTGGAAAACAGACAAAAGCTAAGCATCCAAGCACTCAGACATTAGCTACATCTAGGCCATTGGAGCTTCTACATTTGGATCTTATGGGTCCAACTAGAACCGAGTCTCTTGGTGGTAAGAGATACGTCATGGTTGTGGTAGACGACTTCACTAGGTACACTTGGGTCATTCTCTTACGATCCAACTCTGATGCTCCTGAGCATATTGAAGCTTTATGCACAAGATTGTAGAATGAGAAGAACCTGAAGATTGATCGAATTCGAAGTGACCATGGTAAAGAATTCTAGAACTCATATATGGAGTCCTTTTGCCAAAGATCAGGCATATCTCAAGAATTCTCTGCTCCTGTGTGGTAGAAATAAAGAACAGAGTTATTCAGGAGATGGCCAAAGCCATGTTATACAACAAGGATTTGGCCAGAAACTTGTGGGGAGAAGCTGTTAACACTGCTTGTCATATGGTTAATAGGGTGTACTTCAAACTCGGTACCAAGAAGACTCCATATGAGTTATGGAAAGGAAGGAAGCCGAATGTGAAGTACTTTAGAATCTTTGAAAGCACCTGTTTCATCCTCAAGGATAGAGAGAATGTAGGAAAGTTTGACTCTAGGAGTGATGAAGGTATATTTTTGGGCTACTCTTCTCCACAAGAAAGGCTTATCGGGTATATAACAAGAGAACTATGAAGGTAATGGAGACAGTGAATGTTGTTTTTGATGAGTCTTCAGATTCTAGTTCTCAAAAAGGTATTGAGGAGTTACCCAAAGAAATTCTTCCTCCTGAGCCTAATGAAGTTCAAGAACTTATTGAACAAGAACTTTCATTTCCAAGTGCTCCTAGTACTCCCAATGTTTTGGAAGATTCTGTAGACATACCCACTTCACTAGATTCTAAGTCTCATGAAGAGTAAAGACCTTCATCCAAGGTTAAATTAAATCATCCTCCAGAAATTATTGTGGGAAATATGAATGAACTCACATTAAGGAAACGAACTATTGATAAATGTGTTGCTAACTTTGTGTCTTATTTTTGTTATCTATCACAAGTTGAACCCACAAAAGTTGAGGAAGCTCTTCAAGATGAAAGTTGGGTTGAAGCAATGCATGATGAACTTCTTTAGTTTTAGAGGAATGATGTTTGGACCTTGGCACCTAGACCAGAGGGTGAAAACATTATTGGTACAAAGTGGATATTCCGCAATAAGACTGATAAGGAGGGCAATGTGATCCGCAATAAGGCTCGGCTTGCAGCTCAAGGATACTTACAAATGGAAGAAGTAGACTATGATGAAACATTTGCTCCGGTTGCCTGTATGGAGTCCATCAGAATTCTCCTTGCACTGTCTTGTCAATGAAAGTTCAAGTTTTATCAGATAGATGTAAAGATTGCTTTTTTAAATGGATTGCTCAAAGAAGACATTTATGTGGCTCAACCAAAATGATTTATTGATCCACACTTTCCAGATCATGTACTGTGCCTCAAGAAGGCACTTTATGGGTTAAAGCAAGCCCCCAGAGCTTGGTATGATCAGCTTACACAATACTTGGTGTCACATGGGTTCACAAGAGGAAAGGCTAATCAGACTCTCTTCATCAAAAGAAAAGATGGCGAGCTGATAGTTACTCAAGTCTATGTTGATGACATCATCTTTGTTTCGACTAAGGATGAACTTGCTCATGGTTTCTCAAAACTCATGCAGGTCGAGTTCGAGATGAGCATGATTGGAGAGCTGACTCACTTCCTTGGGTTGCAAATTCGTCAACAAGATTCAGGTATATTCCTATCTCAATCTAAATATGCAAAGAATCTTGTGAAAAAGTTTGGTTTAGAATCTGCTAGTTCTATCAGAACCCCTATGAGCTCAAATGTTAAACTCACTGTTAACTTGTTAGGTAAAAATGTTGATCCATCTCTATATAGAAGCATGATAGGTAGTCTTCTTTACCTTACTGCTAGTAGACCTGACATTAGTTACAGTGTTGGAATGTGTGCTAGATATCAGGCTAATCCCAAAGAGTCCCATATGACTGCTTTAAAAAGAATCATAAAGTATGTCAAAACCACTGCTGAGTTTGGTGTGTGGTATAGCAAGGACACAAGTGATGTCTTAACTGGGTACTCTGATGCTGATTGGGCTAGCAATGCTGATGATAGAAAGAGTACTTCAGGGGGTTGTTTCTATGTGGGTAGTTTCTATGTGGGTAATAATCTTGTCTCTTGGATGAGTAAAAAGCAGAACTCCATCTCATTATCCACTACAGAAGTTGAGTACATTACTGCTGGTAGCTATTGCACCCAACTCCTATGGATGCAAAAACTCCTCCATGATTATGGTATTTGTCAAGAACATCTTACTATCTATTGTGACAATACCAGTGCCATTAACATCTCTAAGAATCCGATTCAACATTCTAGAACTAAACACATAGAGATTCGACATCACTTCATAAGGGAGCTTGTCGAAGATGGTATTCTCACACTTGAGTTTATTCACACCGATGATCAGAAAGCTGACCTGTTTACCAAACCTCTTGACAGTAAACGCTTCGAATTCCTTCGTCAAAACATTGGTGTTATCTCCATGGGATGATCTTCTTCTTCTTTTTTTCTTTCTTCCTCATGCATTTGCATTTAGTTTTTATGCTTTGGTTGTTTAACATGTTTTTGTTTGGTTATTTTTCAATTTTGCTTTTTTTTTTTTTCATATAAAAATAAAAAAAATTGAAAAATCAGAAAAATACAAAAACAGTGTGTGTTTTGTGTACATTGGTACTTGTGTACCTTGGATGGCCATTGAAATAAAGTCTTCTAAATTTTGTATCATTTTTAGCTTAGATGAGCATTTCTATGCATAACTAAGCAAGTAAGCTTTGTGGCTTTTGTTAGTGACGAGTAAGATTAAGTTATCTCTTGTACTTAACACTCATATCACTCTTTTTGACGGGAAGGACTAAAAAATCCTAAGAGAAAGGCATTAATAACCATCTCACCATTGGTGCCCGCTAATCATAATATGACACCTGTATGCTTCAGCATAGCAAAAGTGCAATGTCAATGACATTTGTGTGCTTAGGCATAACAAAATTGGAATGTCAAATATCATTGAGTATTTCTTTTCTCTCTCTAATATGCCCATGCATGATATGCTTAAAAGAAAAATATGCAAAAGAAAAATCAAGAGCAAAAAGATAAAAAATGCTTTAAAAACGATTGCAAGCGTGTATTCTAAGAGATGTGGGAGTTATAGGATGTACCTCGAAGGTGATAGTCCCCATCAAGCAGTTATGATTGTGTGTGAGTTAAAGTGATTTTCTCATATCTCAAATTGTCATAACATGTATACACTTACGCAATCTTGCGATGTTTTTCACACACAACACGCAATATTCTTTGCTATTCTTAATACATGTGCAAGTACAATGTGATTTGACCATCACAAGGTTTTACATGTGTTAATGTATGCTCACTAAACTGTCTTGACTTGTTTTTGAAATATAAAATTGGTTAGACTTGTTTAGTGTGTGTGTGTGTGTTTTTGAAAATCCATGTGCTTAAAATTTTTTATTGAGAGATGATTTTGAGAGCTTAATATGTTGATTGGATCATTGGTTGAGTTGCATGTTAATTGCATTCATGTCTGTGTTTTTCACATCTCGAAAAACTGTTTTTTAAAGCTAGCTCGACACCTCCTCGATACCTTGCTGTCTATCGAGCTTCTTCAGCTTTTTCTTATCGTAATCCCAACAGCTTCTCGACACTTGGTGGATCGATCGAGAATGTTTCTGCATCCTCGATAGCATCTCGACACCTAGTGGATCGATCGAGAATGCTTCTGCCTCCTTGATAGCTTCTCGACACCTGGTGGATTGATCGAGCTTCTGTTCTTGTATCTGTTGGTTTGTTCCTCGACACCTCATTGATACGTTCTGCTGTCGACGACCATTTTCTCGACACCTTCCTCAATAGATGTTTCGACACCTCTCGACACCTTCATCTGTCGAGATTTACTGCTGGTCTATTTAAGCTTCCTCGTGCGATCCGACCCTCATTTCTCTCAATCTCTCTCTCTCTCTCGATACATCTCTGATTTCTTTCCCAAACTATCTCATCTCACTCCAATCTTTGTTCCTCAAGGTTTCTTCAAGCTTTTTCTATATTTTCTTCACTTGGTAAGTTTCTAATCCTTTCACATTCATGCATTTCAAGTTTTGAAACCTAGGTTTTGGGGTTTTTGAAAAATTTTGGGGTTTTTCAAAATTGATGAGTTGTTATTGAAATTTTGGGATGGGTTTTCACTTAAATGAGTTTAAAACCTCATACATTGCATCACATTAGCATTATAATAGTATTGTCATGCATTTAGATGTGTGCTATCTGTTTGTGTGCTGATAGGTTTGGATTGGGCTGAGCCTATGATGAAATTTCTTTTGCATGTCACATGTTCATGCATTTCCCATGCATATGTACTCTCTTTTCAATATACTTGTTATATTTGAAATTGGTTGGGACTTTTCTAATTGTCTTTCTTTCTCTCCCTCTCTTTCTATTTATGTTAGTCGTGTCTATGGCACCTAAGTGTAAATCCACTCCAGCTTGGAACCCTTTTCGTTCCGAAGCTTCTTCATCCTCTAATCCTACTCTGTCTTATATTCGGTTTTGTGATGATGATGCCTTCAAGGCATTTTTGGAGAACTTTTCTAGATGAGGCATTCATTCGAAATGCCAAGTCATTCTGTCGGACTTTACCGACACCAACCTTCCCACTGTCATTCACAATCGGGGATGGGAGTCACTATGTGACGTCCCGATCACTATGCACGGGATTGATCGTTCAGTACCTCTTTTCTTCAGTTGCGTTTGAGGTACGCGCATTCCTATCACACCGCAACTTGTTATAGATATGCTTCGGGTCCCTAGGATAGAGTTTCCTGACTATCCTAGTTGTGAGCGTTTGAGGACTATGTCTAGGGATGAGCTCATGTCTGCTTTCTGTGAGCGTCCTTCTGTTTGGGGTGAGCATCAATTTACACCATGTAGACCTTTTGCTAAAGGTCCTAGATTCATGAACATGGTGATGACCTTTGTTTTGCATCCACTTTCTCACTACAACTCCATTACAGAGCCTCGTGCTCGATTTTTGTTATCTCTTCTTGAGCATCTTACTATAGACTTCCCTTCTCATTTCATTCTGTCTATTATAGATGTTCATCTAGATTTGGCATCCCGTGATAAGCTCATATTTCCTTCCGCTATCACGAGGATCTTACACCACTTTTCTGTTCCTTTTCCCTCTTCCGATCATTTCACCGTCATGTGTGCCATAGATTACGCTACTGTTAAACGTAGCGAGGCCCATTTTCGGTCGAGGCAGTCAAATTCAACAGCTCCTCCCTCCCGTTCTGCTCCATCCACATCCGCTCCTTCCTCTTCTTTGGGCGATGTGACGTTAGGAGACATCATGGCGCAACTATAGCGCATGGATGCTCGCCTAGATACATTCTCTACGGAGTTGTATCAGGTGAAAGTTCGTGTCGGTCGTATTGCACGGCGACAGGCGTCCATGGGTGGTTTTGCTTTTGAGGCTTCTCTTCCACCACCTCCTCCCGTGGCTTCTGATTCTGAGGATGAGGATGATGATGATGGTGATGACGATAATACTTTGGATGATGCTGATGGAGATGCTAGCTCTACCGATAAGATATCTACTTGACACTCTTACCATTTGTCACTCGTGACAAAAAGGGGGAGTAGTTTTGGATTAAGAGTAGTCATTCTTAGAGGGAGAGTTAGTATAGGACCATTTTGTTAAGGGGAGTGTTGATATGTTTTGAGGGATGTAGTGAGGATAGTATGTATCTTTTCTTTTCTTTCTTTTTAGATACATTATTCTTGTACATGAGATCTTGTGACCCTATCTATATTGATATATGTTTTTCTTTCACCCACCCCTTCATGTGTTGTTTCTTTTCTCCCTTTATACACATGCTTCTTATTACTTGTATGTAATCTATTATTTCAGTTTCACACAAAGATATCTTGATGAGTTTTGTTTAAAGTGTTTCAGAAATACAAGTTGTCAAAGTCTACTTGCCATAAACTCTCTTCTTACAAAATTTTTCAAAAGTTTGTATTAGGATAGATTTTATTGTATTCAACAAGTGAATATGAGTTGAGTGATTTATGACTTCTCTCATATGTTCATTTGTTTGTTGTGGTTTTGTCACGGATTGCCAAAATGGGAGATTGTTAGGACATATGTGTTTCACTTGTTAGGAACATATGTCACTATTTTATATAATTGGCTTATCCTTTGACAAAACGCACTTTACTTGTATTTGGGTAGATTTAGGATGTGTTTAAATACTTCAAGAAACCATGTTTCAAGATCAAGTGTTGAAACCTTCAAGTTTGTCCAAGAAAACAAGCTGGTTATGAAAATTCATTAAAGCTCGACAATTGCATCTATCGAGCTTAAGAAAGCTGTTTAAAGCCTCGTGTTCTCGACACCTGCTCGACAACTTCTCGACACCTCCTATCTGTCAAGGTTTAAGAATTTCAGAATTCTGATATGATATTCTTGGGATCCATGAATATGTCTTTGAGCTTTCTTTTCTCCTAACCCTAGACATATAAAAGGATTGTTTTAAGGGCCGTCAAATAGTTCACAAGTTGCATAAGTATTGAGCAAACTCTGTTCAAGAAAATTGTGACTAGAGACGAAGTTCTTGCCCTAGTTCATTTCTTTCTCTTGAAGAAGTTGCTGTGTATGTGCACCGTAGGGTTTTGTGACCAAGCATCTTCTTGATCTTCATCGTGTGGAAGAATTGAAGAACTTTGCAACCAACAATCTTCTTAGTTGGTGATAGAAGTCGCGTATTAGGATCCGCGCAATTGGTTAGTCACGTACTTAGGAGTCGTGCAACAGAAAGGGGAACTGTTACTATATAACAAGTCCAATTGGGTATTGGGATAAGGGTTCAACTGTAGGTTGGTAAGGTACTTGGAATTCATTTACTTGTAAATGCTTGTTATGATAATAGTGGAGTTTCAGGAGTGATAACCTGAAAATCACCCGGTGGGGTTTTTGCCGTTAGATTTTCCTCATTCGTAAACAAATCACCGTGTTATTTATTTTCTGTTGCATAATTAGTTTATTGGTGATTTGTTTGTGCTACCACGCGTTTGCATGATAAATTTATTAGTCTATTGTACCCTATGGAACATCTATTGTACTTTATGGATTACAGAATTAGATGACTCATTATCATTGTCATCATCACCAATAGGTGGTACATAATCATCATCTACCACAACACTAGCTCTACTTCTTTTTCTTTTTGCACAATTGGACTAAGCAATATCCTTTAGAGAAGTTGAGATGTGCTTCAATCCCAAAGTATCAATTCTCTCTTGGTTTTGCCATATTTTATCCAATCTTGCCGTCTCATACCTCGGTATGTTATGAGTGTATTTGGCTTTTTTGGGCATTTTTTGAAACTATATCTTTTTTGAAACTATGTATTGACATAAAAGATAAGTACAATTGCTACTAACTTAACATCAAAGTCCACACAATTATCCATATCAAGCAATTCACAAGTACAAAATTTGAACACAATTGCTACTAACTCAACACAACAAATGACCACATCAATATCCATATAAAGTTCAAGATAAGTACAAAACATCTCAATAACAATTACTACTAACTTTACATATCATAGTCTACACCATTATCCATATCAAGCAATTCACAGGTGCTAAATTTGAACACAGTTACTACTAACTCAACACAACAAATGACCACATCAATATCCACATCAAGTTCAAGATAAGTACAAAACAATTGCTACTTAGACAAGCATAAAACTTTGAGACAAGCACATAACATTTAAGACAATTGTTATGAACTCTACATATCATAATTTGTATCAAGATCAACATTAGGTATGTCATGCTCTTCATTTTGATTAGCATCTTTTGAAGTTCTACCTTCAAGAACAACCTCAGTTTCAACATCACCTTCTGGTCGAGCTCGGTTGGAAACGTATCTTTTCAATTTTTCAAGGTACCTATGAGGAAAAAATACGCACATTATGTGATTTTATACCACATGGGAAAGATAAAATTGATGGATGCATTAAAGGATCTAATTACCTTTCAATTGGGTACATCCATCGATATTGTACCGGGTCTCCTAAAATTGTTTCTCGAGGCAAGTGAATAGTAAGGTGAACCATAACATCAAAGAATGCTGGAAGAAAGAACCTCTCAAGCTTGCATAGTATAAGAACTATACGTTCTTTTAGTTTCTCCAATTCACTTTTCTTTAGGGTCCTTGAACATAAGCCTTGGAAGAAGCTACTCAACTTAAACAATACAATACTAATATCTTTATGTGCAAACTCTTACAACCTAATTGGAAGAATTCGTTGTAGTAGCACATGACAATCGTGGCTTTTCAAACCAGATAATCTACCATTTTTTGCATTCACTGACCTTGATATGTTGGCTGTATAGCCATCCGGATATTTGACTGATTTCAAAAAGTCATAGAAATCATTCCTTTCATTTGGGCTTAATGAAAAGAAAGCCCAAGGCTTGTCATATGATCCATCAGGACGTTATTTCAAATGCAACGAGTGCCTAAAGTTCATATTTTGCAAGTTTATCCATGCCTTGTCAGTATCCTTGTTTCTCCCCTCAATGTCCAAAAAAGTACCGTAAGTACTCTTACTAATGTTCTTCTCCACATGCATGACATCAATGTTGTGCTTAAGCTTCTTATTCTTCCAATATGGAAGCTTGAACAAAATACTTACCTTTGATCAATTTGGCTTCCCAATGAGTTGTCTCTTCTTGTTACTTGGATACTTTCCTAAAATTATATTTGACATTCTATCTAGCTGCTCTTGTATTTTTCCCACTTATAACTCTAAAGATCTCTTCCGTTTCTCCAATAAACCATTATGCAACTGACTATGTCTCCAACGATGTTCCATAGGCAAATAAGCCCAATGGTTAATGAATCCAATTTTACTTTCCAAAACTTCTGAATATGGTTCATCGTTGCAAGTGTAACAAGAATGATAACCCTTTGTCCTCTACCCAGACACATTACCAAATCCAGGATAGTCATGTATTGTCCACAACAAAGTTGCACGCATATGAAAATGCTCTTTACTATAAGCATCATAAGTTTCTACACCTTCTTCCCACAACTCCTTCAACTTGTCAACCAATGGTTTTAAATAAATATCAATCTCATTTCTCGATTGATGGGGACCAAGAATAAATAAGGATGACATAAAATATGGCTTTTTCATAACCAGCCAAGGCTGTATGTTATAGGGGAGAAGTATGACAAACCACATACTATAGTTGTTGTTCATATTCCCAAAAGGGTTAAATCCATCTATAGCCAACCCCAAGCTTACATTGTGAGGTTCGAGGGCAAAATCCGGATGTTGCAAATCAAACTCCTTCCACTCCTCGCTATCAGCTGGATGCCTCATTATCTCATCATCCACATGTTTTTCTATATATCATCTCATGTCCTTAGTTCTTTGGCCTGACATGTCCTTAGCTTTTTGTCCTAACATGTACGATCTCTTTAGTCTCAGTGTCAATGGGAAGTAACGCCATACCTTATGATGAATCTTTTTACTTTGGGCATGTGTATCCTTGTACCTAGGCGCCTCACACACCGAACATTTATCAAGGTTTTCATTTTCCTTCCAAAATAGTGCATAATCATTTTTGCATCTATATGCTCATATGACATACCCAAGTCACGTAATATCTTCTTTTCTTCATAAGTTGACCTTGGAACCAAGTTACATTTCGGTAGAACTTTTGTCAGCAATTCTAGCATCATATCAAGTCCCTTATTACTCAAGTTGGTCATTACCTTTACATTCAACATCTCAATAACAAACTTCAAGATACTATAATCAGTGCAACCCAGATACAAGTCACGCTTTGCATCTTCCTCAAGTTTATCAAAATGACGCACCTCCTCATCTTCGATTGCATTTCTTAGTTCCCCTTTAATTCGGTCACCTACCAAGGCATCGATACCATCCATATGATCACCATCTGACATTTCATTATCATGAATGTTCTCGTTCAATACATGAGGCTCTCCATGATTATACCAATTAATGTAAGATTGCATAATCCCACGATAAAGCAAATGGATACGCAAAGTATGAGGAGATTTTCGATAGCAATTCACACAGTGAATACATGGGCACGAAATATTACCATTCAAGTCCACAACCGCTTTTGCAAAATTAATAAATGCATTGACCCCTTCAATATATGGATGGCTTAAATTGCCATCAGGTGTCTTACCCATTATCATCCAATTTTTATCCATGTTTGACTACAATTACAAGATGAATACTTCTTTAGTAAAATAAGGACAACTCATGCATAATGTGTTATAACATCTAAGTCTATAAGCTACTTAGATAAAGTTTTATCACATTCATGAATGCACAAGTCTTTATTAATACTTAAACACTCCCAATATTATTTAAAACTACCTTATAACACCATGCAAGCCACCCGCTTGCTCCAACACAACATACCACCACAAAACCAATCACCAACATTACAAGTATAGAGTTTTATAAGTATTTAAATTAAATAAAATACTATTTATCATATCTAATCAACAATACTCATTAACATTTGCAAGAAATGAAAAACACTCCCAATATTAGTTTAAGCCACCCTATAACACCATGCAAGCCACCCGCTTGCTCCAACACAACATACCACCACAAAATCAATCACCAACATCACAAGTATAGAGTTTTACAAGTATTTAAATTAAATAAAATACTATTTATCACATCTAATTAATAATACTCATTAACATTTGCAAGAAATGAAAAACACTCCCAATATTATTTTAGGCCACCCTATAACACCATGCAAGCCACCCGCTTGCTCCAACACAACATACCACCACAAAACCAATCACCAACATCACAAGTATAGAGTTTTACAAGTATTTAAATCAAATAAAATAATATTCATCATATCTAATCAACAATACTCATTAACATTTGCAAGAAATAAAAAACACTCCCAATATTAGTTTAAGCCACTCTATAACACTATGTAAGCCACCCGCTTGCTCCAACACAACATACCACCACAAAACCAATTTCTAACATCACAAGTATAAAGTTTTACAAGTATTGAAATGATATAAAATACTATTCATCACATCTAATCAACAATACTCATTAACATTTGCAAGAAATGAAAAACACTTCCAATATTAGTTTAACCCACCTTATACCACCATGCAAGCCACCCGCTTGCTCCAACACAACATACCACAACAAATTCAATTTCTAACATCACAAGTATACGGTTTTATAAGTTTTTAACTAGAATTTACTTACCTTGCTCAAGCTAAGTTTACAACTTTCAGAAAAAATCCAAAGTTATTGCAAATAATGTGTATTTAGTCTGCAAAAGAAAAGTTAAATTTATAAGTAAAAAAGTTAAAGAAAAGCTTGTAAAAGCTCATTAAATACCAGAACCTAGTCCTAGGAATCAATTTAATAAAAGTTGTTAATCATATATGACAATGAACACCTATGTGGGGGTATATGTATATCACCTAAATCTATAACTCTTCATTTATCTAGATAAATTTCAGACCATAACCAAATCTCATAGTACCTTTCAATCAATATGGAAAGCTCAAATTACACCTATTATGCATCAATTTAAAACTTTTATGTTATGTACATATATACCCAAATCCTTAAACTTCTACCTTAAAGTGCATTGGCAGTATTTAAAGTAATATTAAAGTGCTTCTATTTAAACTAACTAGTGCCATCATGATCCTCCTCAATACTAGTGTTAAATTCTTCTGGTTCCCATTTTGATTAAAATTCTGCAACAAAGTTTACACCTTCACTTGTACACTACATATATCTAACACTGGTATCAATGTGGAAACCAAACCAAGAGAGTAAGGATCCAAAACTAAAATCATCCAAACAATAAGAACCATAGAAATCTAAAAGAATTATAGTAATTGATAAGTACATATATAAGAAACTTTCTTCACAACCACTACACAGTAAATATCAAATACCCAAACTAAACAAAAATGCATATACCTATTACTGTATCAAACAAAAAAAAATACCCGAAGGAACTATAATCATTAAACAAAAGAATTAACATCAAGCATTTAGAATCATTAAACAAAAATACCAAAAGGAACTAGAATCATTAAACAAAAATTAACTTAAAAGGAAAAAAAAAATACCCATTACACGTTTGGGGGTGGGAGGCAAAGGGTCGCCGGTTGGGTGGGAGGCGAAGAGTCGCCGACTGGGTGGAAGGCAAAAGGTCACCGGAAGCATTGTTGATGGTGCGAAGGACTGAAGCATCCTCAGAACCATCGCAAATAGTGCAAAGGACTGAATCGTCACGAACGGTCAGCGAAGGATTGAAGTGTCGTAAACGGCCGGCAAGCTGAAGTGTCGTGAACGGTCGGTGAGCTGAAGCATCGCAAACCGTAGCGAGCTGAATTGAAAAATTTTCCTCACTAAAATTCGTCACTGAAAAATTGAAGGCATCTCATATAGTTAAACATGGAAAAACATAAATCTTTGCCGCATCTCATATAGTTAAATTGAAAGTTTCAATTTCTTTTATCAAGTTTCATCTAACAGAGTCAGTGTAACGACCCCGCCCCAACTGTGTAGATATTGTCCACTTTGGGGCCCATACCCCTTATGGTTTTGTTCTTCCCTAGGTTGCGCTGGGGAAAAGGCCTCTACATATTGAAGGAAGGTCATTCCTTATAAACACATTCTCATGTGCTTCTCTAGACGATGTGGGATTCCATGGAATACAAGACCTCCCTTTTTGGGTCACTACAATCCACCCCCCTTACGGGCACACGCGTCCTCGCATGTGGGGCCCACACTTCCGACTAGGGCATAGCTCTGATACCATTTGTAACGACCCCGCCCCAACTATGTAGATATTGTCCACTTTGGGGCCCATACCCCTTATGGTTTTGTTCTTCCCCAGGTTGCGCTGGGGAAAAGGCCTCTACATATTGAAGGAAGGTCATTCCTTATAAACACATTCTCATGTGGTTCTCTAGGCGATGTGGGATTCCATGGAATGCAAGACCTCCCTTTTTGGGTCACTACAGTCAGAATACCCCCAACCCCAAAAGAAAAAAAAATATTAAGCTTTCGGAATATTACTGAGCTAAATTGACTTTGCCAATTTCTGAATGAATCAAACTACATGATGTATAAATCTACAAATACAATGCCCATTCCTCAGATTACATAATACACCCACCATAAATTACTTAAAAATTTTTACTAACTAAACAAAACTAAAACCACCGTAAGTTACTTCAAAATTTTCTAAGTTAAATATCTTGCTCCCATGGCTTTAAACCCAAAAATCCACAATAAGCAAAATCAAAACTAAGAACTAGTAGAAGATATACCAATAAGAATTAAACACAAAAAAAGAAGAAGAAGAAAAAGCATGATTATAGACACCCTATCTCGTTCCTCAATTATAATGCATGCCATTTGCGCATGCGTCGCCCCAATGATGAACTAATTAAATGACATGCATAACTCTCTAATCTCTCTCATTTGACACTTTATTATTTTATTTTTCAACTTCTCTATTTATTTATTCATAGTTTTTACTATCAATCTTTATTTTAATTGCATTTTAAGCTACAATTTTTAATCCATGCACACTTGTCTTTTTTTTTTCTTTTTTTTTTTTTTTTTTTTTCCCCACAAAATCCTCAATTTTTGAAAGCTATATCCAAAAAAATCAAGTTTCATCCCTCAAACTCCTGTTTTTAATTTAACTTAGAAATAATTGCATTTTAATTCAAATACTAGCAAACCCAGCTTTAGTGGTCCCAAAAGAAAAGGAAAAAATAAAACCGAATGGTGAGACGTGCGTTTTGGGTACAATGGACAAACACCTCCCACACTAAGCAAGTCCGGCATGCCCTGAGCTGCAGGATTTTTTATCTTGGTTGTCATTCCACTGTTCCAGCCAGGCAGTAGGGTGCAAACAAAAACGCACAGACTGATAACGAGTGGATTTTAAAATTTTGAAAAGAGGGAGTGGAGACCATATAAGGACGGAAAAATAACAATAGGAGGGAGAAAAAAAAAAAAAAAAAAAGAAGAGGGAAGGGGGAAGGGGGAAAAACAGAGAGACCGTTTTGTTTTCCACTGGATTCAAGAACAAAGGGGCGGATCTATTTCTCAGCTCCAAAAAAATCATTTTCATTACACCTTTTTTTTTGCATTCTAATTTTCAAAAAAGCTTTCAAAAAAACACAAAAGAAAAACATTGAGAGATTGAAATTTCTTGGGAGAAAACCCGGTCCTGAGGGGGGACAAATCCCACACTGTACACAGATATTTCAGCATTTCTCCGTCAACCATTGCCGGTGGAGTATCGCGTGGTGGGAGGGCCATCCATCAGAGAGTGCCGTTGTCGTTGCCGTTCGTCTCAACGGAGTCACCATCAAACTTGTCCAAGGGAGCTAGGTATGTTTTCAACCTTCCCACTCTTTATTCTTGTGTGATTCAATGGTTTGAAGTCATAGCTTTGCTGGGTATGTTTTCCTGGGTATTTGTCTTTTTCAGTCTGTATGTTTGGAGCTTGGCTATCTTGTGTACAAAGAACAAAATTTGGTTGTAATAAAAGAAAGTTTTTTTGATAACCGGTTAAGTAATGAAAGAAAGCTAAAAGAGAAGAGTGGGGTTAAATCATGTCATGTGACTTCTTAAAAGTTGGGCCCATGCATTGAAAACTTGTGAGAAGACATAACTTTCTTCTTTTTCCTTTCCCACCATAGCTAACCTCTACTTCTTGGTTAGACTCATGTTGTTTCCAACAACTCCCATGATTTCGATTTCTACAAACATAATAAAAAAATATACTCTTGTAGGGACACGATTTTTAACGACCCAAGGACGACATTGGGCTCGTATATATAGGGCCCGAACAATATGATTTGTAGAGAGTGGGTTTGGAAAGGCCTGCCTTTGGGCGCTGGGTTTCGGTCTGGTCCCGGTTTCATGAGCGATCATACGAAGATGAGTTTGGACTGCATAGCTGAGCCTTGCGTCAATGTAGTTTGAAAGGTTTGACTCCTCGGAATTAGTCCGAGGAGTATTACATTCTCACCATTCCTCCTTTTTCTTCCTTCTTTTTCCGGGGGCCTCCTTCCCCCCCTTCTTTCTCCTCCTTTTTTCCCTTTTATACTAGTATTCGATTTCCCTTCTTCATCTACGTGTCAATTTCTCCTTGTCTGGGGTAATTACTCGTCCTATCAATCTTCACGTCAGGGTGGTTGGGAAAAGCTGGATAGCATAGTATGGGGTATGGGCTTGTTAGGTGCTGGGCTCCACGTTATGGTGCTGGCAGCTTTCTAGCTTGTACTGTTCTTGTACTGAGTTTGTCCTTTTCTTCAGGCGTTTTGTGAGGCGTTGAGCGTGAGGTTGTCCTCGGCTATATTATTGGGCCATCAAGGGGTTCTCCTCATACCTCCTCGGCAATAGGGCTCCTCGGCTTGGGCTTTGGGCTCTTAATGTGAAGTGGGCCGGGATTCCAAATTTCAGGCCCCACAACTCTATTTTGCTACTTCAAATCAGAGGCAAGATCTTGATTTCAGTTTCCACAAACAAAGATAAAAATATACTTTATTATTATTACTCTTATTATCATTATTATTCTTATTATTATTATTATCATTATTTATCATTATTATTTTTTTACTTCAAATCAAAAACAAGTCTATGTCTTCGGTTTTCACAAACAAAAATAAGAACATGCTTTATTTTTTTTACCAAGTCTATGTTTTCGGTTTCCACAAATAGAAATAAAAATATACTTCATTTTCTACTTCAAATCAAAACCAAGTCACAAGCTAATCTGATTAAGCCCACTTTTCTCTCAAAAAATGTAATCCCACTGGTTCCCTTAAAATGAAATCTTCTTATGTTGCTCAGATCATGACTTGGAAGAGTTTAAGCTTACACATGTTTTATATATATATATATATATATATATATATAGTAGTTGTTAATTTCTTTGTCATTATTTTGTTTCGTTATTAACTTGTTGCTTATTTTTATCATCGTTATTTTGTCTTATGATTTAGCTTTAGGCCACCATGTCATAAAATCAACTACTTGCTTGATTTGGTGTAATGAATTCGATTAATAATATTGTGCCCATTGAACGATTAATTGAACATCAAATAGTCCTTACTTATTTAGTGGAGAACAGTAGACATACCGGGCGTGCATGGGTGCCTCATACCTTCCCACGGCGTAATTTGACCCCAAACTTGTCCTTGGTGGACGTAGACCATTTTTCTTATCCATTGAGTCAATCAAATAAAAAAGAAAGGGTTTTATTTCTTGTTTTATTTTTCCTTAAAAAAATAATAAAATAAGTGGCGACTCCTCAACTTTTTTCAGACTCATGATTTTTCTAATAAAAAAAATACTCTCAAGATCAAACCTTTATTTTCTTGAAAACCCATCCCGAGAGGCATCACGTGGCCGTGTCCACAATGATACCCATATGAAATTTACAAATCTTTCAACTCTATTAAACCCAAAGCCACCACCAACACCAAAATTTGACACACACACACACAATCGGGCATCATACCCATCCTCAATGGACAAAATTTCACATGGGTTTCGATCGGAATGAATAAACATTAGGGGAAAATTGAAGCGTACCTGAAATGGGTTTTGATTGGAGCCGTTGGGAAGCCCTTTTTCCTTGCATCAGTGAAGTCAACGAATGAACTCTCCTCCTTATTGAAAATGGTGCAAAGAGAAAAACGATTCCTACAAATAGAGAGAGGATCGATGAGAGAGAAAGAGAGAGAGGATCTATGAGAGAGAAAGAGAGAGAGAGAGAGCTTACCGATCTTAGCGTGAGGTTTGGTTTAGGGTTTTGTTTAGGCGTGAGATTGAGAGCCTTTTTTTTTTTTAGAAGGTGGGAAGCTGAAACTTGAAAGGCTAAAAGGTGGGTATTGGATTTTGCTTAGGCGTGGGAAGCTAAAAGGCTAAAAGCTGAAAGACTAAGTTTTAAAAATATTGAATAAAAAAATTGAAGGGGCTGAAAATTGGGCATGGGCACCGTGCAAAAAAATTGAGAGCGAGCTATTATTTTTAACAATAGGTGACGAAAAATTATTTCGTCACCGGAAACACCTAAATCTTTATATTGGGTGACAAATTTGGAATTTCCTCACCCAAGGTAGGTCTTTGGTGATGCAAATAAATATTTTGTCACCAATTTGAACATCTTTAGTCACAAAATATTGATTTTGTCACCAATTTAAACTATTTGGTGACGAAATCAAGGGAGTCAATATCGTATCGGAGGCTGTACCGGTTTGGCCAGCGGTACGATATATTTCGAATACCGGTCAATACCGATGTACCATTTCGGATTTACCACTATTTTATATATATATATATATATATATATACATATATATATAAATATATATATGTATGTGTGTGTGTGTGTGTGTGTGTGTATTATAATAAATATAAAAGTTTACCATAAAACATTTCCTCAATTTAGAACTAATTATTCATGGTTTTAGACTTTAGTATCAATTAAAAGAAAAAAAAAAAACACAATATAAAAAATAGAAAGCTTAAAAGTTACCATTGCATACTAAGAAAACAAATAATACTAATAAGTTAATGCAAATAAGTTACCATTTTGCCCTAACAAAAATTCAAAAATTACAAAACTTTAAAAAAAAAAAAAAAAAAAAAAAACTTTTTTCTGTACTGGTTGTTACGCTTGGTACTGGTCGGTATTGCCTGAAATTGGTTGGTACGGCCGGTATTTTTTCTGGTATGAAATAGGAAGGTTATATGTACCAGTTTGCTTGCCGGTATGGAATCGACTCCCTTGGACGAAATCTTCTTTTCCTCACCTAATACTAATATCCAGTGACGTAAATGTTTATCCTCACTAGATTTCGTCACTATAGCCCACTTTTGTTGTAGTGTAATAATGGAACTTAATATCTTATGGGTTAGATTTATAGTGGGTACAGAAAATGTTGGATACATACAAAATTTGACAGTTGTTTTTTAGAAATATTGAGATTGATCCAATATTTCTTTCATACTTTTTTGACTGGAAAATGGTTTGGAATTGGTAAAATGCCTAACTTATCGTATATTTTGTCCTACTTAGATAAAATTATATTTATATTTATTACATCTAAAAGCTTAAGATAAACATAAAGATAAAGATGAAACACTAAGCAAAGGTACCCTTGTACTTTGGATTGTAAAATATTTTTTTTTTGAAACTGTTAAATTTTACAATTGGATTGTAAAATATATATATATATATATATATTTATATATTTTTCAAATTTCAACTGTTATTGGAGAATTGCGTTATGGGGATGCCTTAAGACTGCTGTATATGGTAGAGGAAGTATCCAAAGGGTAGGCACTTTGAATATTTCTTTATTGTCTCCATTGGCTATTAATACTAGGTTACTGCACAATTCTTTATAGTTTATATATTGCATGTTTAGAAGCATCCAAAGGATAGACACATGGAATATTTTTTTATTGTCTCCATTGGCTATTAATACTGGGTGACATGCACAATTTTTTTCATCTGTAGGATGAAGTTGTGTCTTATAGGATGGTAGTGTTGCAATATTTGGTTCATCACAAGTATTCTATACAAACAAAAGTAAGTTTGCAATAATATTGGTTAATAAGGTGGGTCAGAGGGTCTAAATTATAATATATGAAATCAAGTCAAACAAAGAAACTAAATTAACTTGCATTGTGTACATAACTAATAAAAAATTCATCTCTTCCCAAAAAAAAAAACTAATAAAAAAGGTTCTTTTGGTTTGCTCTATTGGTTTTTTTTTTTTTTTTTGACTGCTGAGTTTGTTTGAATGAAAAGGTTCAAAAGAGAGAAAGTGGCTGTTAGAAACTTTTGCTAATAAGAGTACTTTGGTTTTGTGCTTAATGGGAAAAATGAAAAGATACATAGGTGCAAGTGCAACTAGGTTCATTCTCAAAAATTAGATTACTATCACTTAAATTTTGTTTGCAATTGATGAACTATGAGCCTATGAAAAAATAAAACAAACAAAATTCCTTGTGGGATATAGGTGCAAGTGCAACTGGGTTCATTCTCAAAAAGAAAGGCAAATAGATTATAGAGTCATAGAGTGCCACAAGCCCTACATTTTTGGGATTGGCTTCCATTGTAGTAACTTTAAGTCTTTAACACAAAATGAAATAATGACTACTTGCAATTCAAACGGGTGTGATGATTGGGGCCTTGACCACATGTAGGGGTAGTGGTGGTCATGCTCATAATTGAGTAGTTACACACAGTCCACATAACCAAAATTTAAATTCTTCAATTAATTTAATTTATGGTTAATCACCTATGATATATATACACACACGCATATAGCCTTATTACTTGATATGTGCATGCACATCTTATTACAATCTATGATTCATTTTTCTTAAAATTATTTGTGGTGTACTAGTGCACTAAAGCAAAAATAGAAGGGCAAGTGGATTAAGACGAAAGCTTGTGCAACTGACTTTAGTATAAATAGATCACTTAGTAGAGTTTCAGTATAAGCTTAGTGTTTGCCACACTGGCGATATTGAAGCTTTTAACATGTTGGGCAACATATTCCTTGTATCAAACTTTATTTTTAAATCGGATCCATGATAGTAATATCAATGTATCAAATTTAGCTGAATTTAATTTGGGCAATCTTGTGATTAGTTGTACAAGTAGTTGCTTCTTCTAGTAGATACAATATTGATGTATTTTTCTTTATACTTGTGCAGATATGAGATTGGTGGCAAAGAGACAGTTTTTGTGGTGCAACTTGAACTTAAATCACTTTTTGTAAAGTATGAGAAGACATCATTTATATATAAATGGTTGTAATTACTTTGTGAACAACTCGGGTCAATGGTTTTAAAAGTATAATGGTTCTTTATTTCCTTTGTAAATTGTATGGATGATTTTTTTATGGATGTGGTTGGAAATGAATGGATGATTTGTTTATGAATGTGGTTGGAATTGTATGGATGATTTGTTTATGGAAGTGGTTGGAAATGAACAGGTTAATGTAATGGCAAGTAACAATTGGTGACGAATTTCGTCACCTTATATGGTCAAATAAAAAAAATTACAAACGAAAAATCATTGGTTTGGTGACGCAAAATATTAGGTGATGAAAAAGTTTCACCACCTATTATTTTTATTGGTTATGAAAATATTTTGTCACCTATCATATTTTTATTGGTGACGAAAAATTTTCTGTGACGGGGCTATGGTGACGGGGTTTTGGTGACGAATGAGGTTTTGTCACCATATGTCTTTGGTGATGAAATAAGGACATGTGGTGACAAAACGTTTCGTCACCATAACCCACTTTTGTTGTAGTAATCAAATAGGATATGCATTTGTTTCCATGCTAACACGCCAACACTACTTACTCTATTTGATCAATTGGGGGCCGGCTATATTTGTCTTACTAAGTAAAATAATTACTTATTTGAATAATTTGGACGGTATAAGGAACAAAAAATGCTATATATTTCTTTCTTTTGGATAGATAAGATATAGTAAATTTGCAAATTTGGAGATTGGAGCGTGGTTCTTGCATCCTGATATGAGCATTTAAGGGAAGAAAATATTTGATATAATATTTCTTTGAAATAAGAAGAGTTAAGAAATGGAGATGAAGGATTGGAGGAAGTGCATGTGATGGTCAGATCAGGAGATATATAAGTTAAAGTCTAACTTATATTTTTTTTTTGCTGAATGAAGTCTAACTTATATATTTGGAGAATTTGTTCTTTTTGCATCTTGTAGTCGAGCATATAAAGAAATGTACACATTGATATAATATTTTTTTTTTTAAAATGAGGATAAATAAAAATGGCTCTAAGACTGCAAAAGATCAACTTAACCTGCTAACCCACTCAATCTGCTTCGATCTATACTGACCCACACAGTTTTAGTGTGAAAGGTAGCATGGATTGGACAAATTTACTTATCAAAATGATTGGTCAATTGAGCATGCATGTTAAATTATTGGAACCCACCAGTGACCAACCTGATCGGTCTATATTTAATAGATAAAAATATATATACTAATATTTAAAAGGTTAGATTTAATTTTTTTTTTTTGTTATTCTTTTTCTTTTCTTTTTTTAAAAAAAAAAGAAAAAGAAAAAAAAAAGAACTATTTGAAAGGATATCCATTAAATGTATTCACTAAGACGTTTTATCTTTTAAACGTAAACTTAAACGGCAAATATATCTTGTCAAGCCACCCAACTTGTTGAGAAGAAACCGCAAAATTTTCCATCAATCCATCAATTATAGATGTTGATGGGTTAGCGTTGTAGAAGCATAGTTTTCAGAACCGAACCGGATCAGAAGGTTGGACCGTGAAAATTGGGAACCGAGATGAAAACCGGTTTTTTAAGCATAAAGAACCGGATTTTTTTTAATTCCGTAAACCGCTAAAACCGGAGTTAGACCGTACAAACCGGTGAGAACCATGCGGTCCAACCCCTTAGCAATTTTTTTTTTTTTTTTTTTACAATTTTATTCTACTTAATTAAATTATCCATCTCTTACAAGGAATAAAAAAAATTATAATTAAACTCCTTCAAAGATATTCAACTTTACTTCAAAAATTAATCATAAATTTTAATGTTTTCATGATTATTATTTTATTTTATTAACTTTCTTATTTAATTATTAAATATATGCTTGAAAATCATTAAATTTCCCTCACATATATAGATATATTGTCAATTTTGCTAGTTTTATAAATTTAATATCTATATTTAGGCTTTAATTAATTAATTAATTAATTATGACGTCATCACGGTTCGATCCCAGTTCAACCTTGGTTCGACCTCAAAAACCTTGAACCTCTCCCTTTAACGGTTCAATGAACGGTCCGGGTCTGAAAACCTTGGTTAGAAGATTAGCAAAATTAATTGCTAATGTTGTATTATGTATAGATAGAGGAGTTAAAGAATGCTCAATGTTTTTATTTTATTTTATTTTATTTTTGTGTGGATAATTTAATAGTTATGAGAGGTGGGATTTAAACTTAGAACATTTTCATTGAAAACACTAGAATGAGACAATTGAGGTACAAGGCTCATGGTAGCTCATGCTCAATGTTGTTCCATAAAGATTGCTAATAACTATTCTAACCACAAGTAGTCATATTATCATTAAATATGAAAAGACTAATCTTAGAAGCTAGCATGATACTACATTTCTTTGGTAGGAAATGCAAAGCAGGGAAGTTTGTACAGGGAATTTTAAAGCCAGAAGCTCATGAAATTTTTTTTCCATGATTTGCACAACCATTCCATCACACAGTCAGGAGAGTGTTCTTGTTCACAAACCCCCCCATCATTGCTTCTGATTCGACATAATTTAAATGAAAGTGACTATAGTGAAATTGCATAGACTGGCTTATTGGACTCCTGGGTTAGATTGTAAGTGTAAGCCCCTAGTAGTGTTCCAATCACCGGTCCAACCACATACACCCAAATCCCCTTATAGGTTGCGCTAGCAAGTGCTGGACCTATTGTCCTTGCTGGGTTCATAGATCCACCTGATACTGGTCTGGATATATATGACTAGGCAACAAGTTAATTCAATCTGTCAATGGCATGCATTTCAAACATATTCCCCATATTTCCATTTTTTGTATTAGAATATAGCGGTTTAAAACTACTCATATATATATATATATATATATATTTTGAAAATATACTGTGTGTGTGGAATGAAAAACTTTTATTACCAAAAAAAAAGGGGGAACGACGCCGTTCCCCTTTTTCGCTTTTCAGATTTATTAGTTGAGTAGCAGAAATTTGAGCCTCCATATCATTTATCACCAAGCCAATTCAATATGCTTGAAATCAGCGTAACTTTAGGCCGCCACCCTTCATTTTCTGCCCGTACAACCAAAGCTTCCTTCATACATTCAAAAGCCTTCTCCATATTCTGCTTATCCACATAGCTTGTTGCAAGAACTGCCCAACTACATGGGGTTGGTGTCTTCCATTTATTGACTTTATCTCGAAGTATAGTTTTAGTTTTTTCACTTAGTCCCATCTGACAATACCCAATAAGGAGAATGTTGACACGCGAAAATCATATCAGTCCCCTCTTGATCTCTAACTCTTTCTTTCCCCCTCAGTAAGTCCCTTGGCCCCATAATTGTTTTCTCAAAAATCGGTGAGCAGGGAATTAGAGGGGTGGGGTTGGCTTTTGTATTTTGTTTTCAGCTATTAGGGGAATGACGTTGTTCCCCTTATTATTATTATTTTTTTTGGTAATAACAGTTTTTCATTTTTTTAAAAAATTATGAAAAAAAGAGAGAGCTCAAAACTGTGTAAAATGACAAAAGTTGAAACTTAGAAAGTTAGTTTTGGATTTTAGCCAAAAAATTATTGATATATTTAGCTTCCCCAGCTCCATTAATAAAAATTTACGACTCTATCGCTAACCTCATCATTATTACTACAATTAAATGTTCTAAAATACTTATCAAAAAAAAAAAAAAAAGATCCAAATTACAATCTAATATTTATAATATAGTATTTATAATATACAAAGTCGATTGGTAGTAGGAAAATGATTAAAAAAAATCCTAGTCAAAAGAGAGTATGGGACATAATAGGTCCAATCTACAAAAAAATTCTAATCATAATGGATCTTTTCAAGAAATCCGTTAAGCTTAAACGTACACACTAGCAAAATCCCCAACAAAGATCCAATCCACGTGCAAAAAATGAAAAAAAAAAAAAATCAATATAAGCATGTATGAACATTTTTTTTTTTAAAATTTTTTTTATAGAGATAATTACAACATACTGCTAACTTTGCAGCTTGAACCATTTTCCCCTTAGACCCAAACACTTTATACATGGGGATATGCTAATTCAACTACAAGACTTTTGGCATGTATGAACAATTTAAATAGGTGCTATAGAAATATTTTATTATATAATAATAAACGAGTTGAGTAACAAAACAAAGTCACTCAACAGTGTGATGACATATGTATGATGAATGGTGGAAGAAGAGACATGCATCATGTGGGGACCAAATTTGAACTTCTAGCCCAACGGAGAAATGGACTTCAGCCCAAATCAATCCAACACAATAAATTTGTAGAGAATGGGTTGAGGCACTAGGCTTACGTAAACCAAATAACAGAGGAACAGGTTTTGATGCCAAAAAAGAAAAGATGACAGAAGTTTGTTAGGGAATAATGTTTTTAGGTTGGTCCGAGGACGCTGATTCTTAATTATTTTTCACTTAAAGCTCTATTACAGATTTGATTACCATCCCCCCCCCCCCCTTTATGGAGGGTTTTTCACGTTATATAGTCCTCCCCGGACCATTATGATCTTACACTTGTTGGCCATCTGAACTCTTACTTGAGTACTTGTCCCATCTGGCATCGTTCTTGGATTTTTGTGAGTTGCGATTGAAAAGGTATTATTGTTCAAGGGTCTTCTCCACATAAATGCGACTATAAAGGTAGTTATGATGCATTTAATGCGGTGGCAGCAGCTTTCCTTCAGATATATTATATTTTTCCTTTGGGGTTTTCTACTCTCTTGCTCATTCCTGGGGTACGTCCTCGTCATCGATGCATCCTAGGGGGCGGCTTTGATCATTAGGTCCAGTGTTTGACCCACTCTGAGTCGGTTCGAGGGGACACTCCTCCTCGAACAACCTTCGGTTCTAGGCTCTGCTCGTAAAGTCTGGCCCAAAACAATTTGTGCTGCTTGCTTGCCTTCGGGTCACTCACCTCCTCGGATAGGGCCCAAGGCCCAGTATGTAGTCCGGCCCCCTACCCTACGATAGCCCCTCAAAACTCTAGTTTTTCTTCCCCTCATATGAGGAGAAAAGTGGGGTTTTGATCTTTAAGAAGTTACATCAGTTGATTACTTGATTCGCACGTGCGAGGGCATTGTTTTAGGTGCCCCATTAATTGCACCTAATGTTTCGAAGCCCACGAAGCGTCATTAATTGCTCCAGGCGACGCTTTGTTCCCTGGATCCAATGGCTGAATTCTTCCCTGGAATTTTGGGCGGGATAATTATTACTTCTTGTTTTTGCTCCCTATATAAAGTGTACGGAGAAGCCTTTCCTCCATTTTCACAAGTCTTTAGGTCTCCAAAGAACTTAAACACTTAAGCTCTCAACAACTCTTTAAGTCGCACAGCCTTTCACCCCTCTTTCCTTAAGGGATTCTCGAAAACTTTTTCAAAGGTATCAAAAATTGGCATACATTCTGTTTTCTATATATACATTTTTTGTAAATACTCCTTCCCCTTGGTCAGTCTCCTTAGACTGCAATTTCTTACTTCCTTACTTACGAAACCCAATAATTCCACCTTAGGTTGTCTAAATGGGTAGATTTGAGAGCCTGGTAGATTCTCCTGCAAAAATAGAAGATTTTAAGCAAAGATATCGTATACCCCAGGGGGTTGACCTATGATATTGTTCCTCAGAACAAATCGTCACACACAGAGAGGTGGGGGAAGTGGTCATTCCTATAATAGCCTTTATAGAAGGGGGAATGACCCTTCCTATGGGTAGGATAACCTGAGACTACCTCATAAACCATAGGTTGTGTCCCCATCAGTGCGCTCCCAATATGTTTAAGATCCTAGGTTGTGTCGATGCTCTCAACGAGTATTTCAGACTAGGGCTCACATGGCATGATGTGGTCCATATGTACGAGTGCCACTCACAAGCTAACGGAGGGTTTTACCTCAAGTCGTGGTCGGCCATTGTCAGGCTTATCTCGTGCTTCCCTAAATCTAACAAAGGGATGAAAGATGACTACCTCATCGCTTCAAGGGCATAGCACGATGGTCTCCACTACCCAACCCAGGAGAGAGAGACAGGTGGGATACCTTCGAGTTAGGTTCCTTAGCAAAAGACTTAGATTTTTTAACCCCACTCATGTCCTCCGTTTTTCTTTCCATTGAAAGTAGGCTTCAATTATCTAATTGAGTTTGGTTTCTCAGTTGTTTCTGCAGATAGGAGGCAAGTCGCTCCTTAGCTCAGTCTTACTAACGTCGTGGCCCTCAACTACCTGCTCCGATCAGAGATTTTTGTGAGCGAGGATCGACAGTTGTGAGTTGTCCATTTGGTCCTTGGTTTTGACCCAATTTCAAATATCTTTCAGGAGGTTGGTCACGCAATCAGAGCTGGAGACCCTCGGATAAACTGTATAAACGTGTCAAAGCCGGATTTCCTGGCCCAGGACGACCTTCCGCCGGTCATATTGCCAGCTCAACAAATCCCTCCTCCGCTTATAATACCTTTACAACAAGTCCCTCTCAAAGCAGCAGTTGCAGCGGACAAGGAAATTGCATCCTCGCGCTTATCATTAGAAGAGGAGATAGACCAGTTCCACTTCAAAGGGGAGGAAGGGGTACCGGAAAGGCCCGTTCAGCTCTCGAATTCCGAAACCGAGTCCGACAGACACTTCGTGGCTCTCTAGCCCAGGATAGTGGTTGCTGAGGTTGACACAAGCTCAGAGGGGAGAAGAGAGATGGACTCAAAGAGAAGACCGAGCTTGAAAGGCTTAATGGCCAATAGGAACAAGGGGGGAACTTCGAAGGATGCCCCCAAGACCCAAACTCCTGCTAATATTCCCCCTCCTCTTCCTCCCGTTGATCTCAAACCACCAGCTGTGCAAGATCCAAAGAAGAAGAGGACTGCACCCGAATTGGAGGAAGGTGAGGTGGCCCACTCGAAGGGCATTAAACAACAGAAGACTAAAGACCCTAGGGATAAGAGGCCCACCTCCTTTGACAGTAGGGAGGACGTCAAGGTGCGCCGACCACAACGCACATGGGCTCTACGGATAGAGCTGGACGGATCTCAAATCCCCTACGATGCCACTATTTGGGAATTTCAGAGAGGTCAGGCGACCCATTTGGCCCAAACTCTAAAGCAGCCTCTGCTATTCCTATGGGACATGAAGGCTCTTAGGCATACTCGGCAACCAGAGCTTTTCATGTCATTGAAGAGGGACCTTGCCATAGTAAGAAAATCTTCTGTTTCTCTGAACAGATTGATAGGAAGCATCTTCATTCTTTAGTGCTGTTGCCACCATCTTATATACGTGATTCCTTTGTTATTGTCATACAGGTCACACAGCAGGTTTACGTGGTTGAGGAATGGGTCCGGAATGCGAATAATAGATTTGATACTGAGTCCCAGTCTCGGCGTGATGTTGAGAAGGCTCTCGGGGCCATAAAAGAAGAAAAAATGCAGCTAGCCGAGAAGCTAAAAGTGTCAGAGCATGAGCGTAACAGTGCACTAGCCGGGCTAAAAAATGTTGAGGCCCAGGCCAAGGATCAACGCAAATTGCTCTACACGATAGAGGTGAACACGACCACTAAGAAAGCCATCGTTCTGAGTCTAAAAGTGGAGCTGCAAAAGGCTAAGGTGGCAACCGAGGTGGCCAGGGTAGCAACTAAGGCTGCGGAGGAAGCCGCCTACGAGCGTGGGATGGAAGACGTTGAAAAGAGGCTGGTCGAGGAGGTAGCTGAAGTTTGCAAGGATTATTGCTCCGAGACATGGGTGGTGGCACTCAACCGTGTAGGGGTCCCTGCAGACTCCGAGCTAAGGAAAGCTGAGAGTGTATTTTTCCCGGAAGTCATCAGAGAAGCTCCAGCTGACCTGCCTCCTACCGTTACCCTGTCCCTCCCTCCTCCTAAGCAGGTTTCTAATACTCAAGTCCTTGTTAGGGGTGTTGAGATTCCCATGGAGGTAGTCGAGAAGGGTAAGGAGGTCCTATCCTCGGCCAAGGACGTCCCCGCCAAGGATTCCCTAACTATCAAGGACATGGTTTCCTAGGCCAAAGCAGTTGAGTCAAAGTTTGACGTTGGGGATGCCAAGCTCAAGGTCGTTGATTTCGAGAAGGGTACTTAGGCTGCAAAGAAGTAGTCGCAGGATTTTTCTCTTTCCCTTTTTTTTTTTTAACTGTGGCTTTTTCCATCATTTGTAATGTACCCGCCTTTGATTAATGAATAGACTTTTTTTTTTTTTTTTTTTTTTTTATATGCTTCTGGTACCTTTGCTTTATGCGTTCTATAACTTATTAGTATTATAAGAGGCATTGCGCAATTGCTGTTTGTCTTTATTAGAAGCTAATAATAACTTAATGCTAGCAAGTTAAGTGATTCGACAATGTTCCAGCGACAAACATGTTTATCACAAATTTGTATTGAGAACAGTCCCTTCTACACCGAAGGTTGATACTAATGAAGATGAACATATACTTTAGTGAAAGCAGATTAGAAAAAGGGGAGTAAAGATGCCATTGGATATCAATTTCTCCCCATGAGTATACAAATGATGACATAGTATTAATTCCCCCACAGCATCTGGTCCGAGGACATCAAGCATGACTAAGGTTCCGTTTAAACACTTATAAAATTGATAACATCGTGTTAATTTCCTCATAGCATCTGGTTCGAGGACATCAGGCATGACTAAGGTTTTGTTTAAACATTTGTAAAAATGATGACATTGTGTTAATTTCCCCATAGCATCTGGTCCGAGGACATCAGGCATGACTAAGGTTCCATTTAAACACTTATAAAAATGATGACATCGTGTTAATTTCCCCATAGCATCTGGTCTGAGGACATCAGGCATGACTAAGGTTTCGTTTAAACACTTATAAAAATGATGACATTGTGTTAATTTCCCCATAGCATATGGTCCAAGGACATCAGACATGACTAAGGTTTCGTTTAAACACTTATAAAAATGATGACATTGTGTTAGTTTCCCCATAGCATCTCGTCTGAAGACATCAGGCATGACTAAGGTTCTGTTTAAACACTTATAAAAATGATGATATTGTGTTAATTTCCCTATAGCATCTGGTCCGAGGACATCAGACATGACTAAGGTTCTGTTTAAACACTTATAGAAATGATGACATTGTGTTAATTTCTCCATAGCATCTGGTCCGAGGACATCAAGCGTGACTAAGGTTCCATTTAAATATTTATAGAAATGATGACATTATTTTAATTTCCTCATAGCATCTGGTCTGAGGACATCAAGCATGACTAAGATTTCGTTGAAACATTTATAGAAATGATGACATTATGTTAATTTCCTCATAGCATCTGGTCCGAGGACATTAGGCATGACTAAGGTTTTGTTTAAACACTTATAAAAATGATGACATTGTGTTAATTTCCCCATAGTATCTGGGGTAGAGTATCTGTTCTCGATTCCCAAGTCACAATAGTATCTCCTAAAATATTTGCTATCGAATTGGAGGTCGTTGTCTGAGATGAGGGTATGAGGGATTCTGAATCGGGTGACAATGTTTTTCCAAACAAACTTCTTAGCGTCCACGTCCCTGATGATTGCCAAAGGCTCAGCTTCAACCCATTTGGTGAAGTAATCTGTGCCGACTAGCAGGTATCTCTTGTTTTGTGCTGCTTTGGGGAAAGGTCCTACGATGTCTAAGCCCCATTGTGCGAATGGCCAAGGGCTGGACAGAGGATTAAGGACTCCTCCCGGCTGACGCATGTTCGGTGCGAACCTTTGACATTGATCTCATTTCTTTACGTATTCCTGTGCTTCCTTCTGCATTTTTGGCCACCAGTAGCCTTGAGTGGTGGCCCTGTGCACCAAAGATCTACCTTCGGTGTGGCTCCTATAGATTCCCTTGTGTAACTCTTCCAACAGTAATTTTGTTGCTTCGGGGTGTATGCACAGTAAGTAGGGCCCGGAAAATGAGCATTTGTATAATTTTTAGTCCTCGGACAACCAGAACCGAGGAGCCTTCCTGCGCACCTTTACTGCTTCTGAATTTTCCTCGAGCAGGTATCGTCCTTCAAGAATGATATTATAGGGTCCATCCAGCTAGGCCTCGCCCTGACTTGGTGAATATGGATTGCTTTTCTCTCTATCCCTGCTGGTTTGTACAAATCTTCCACAAGGATGATTCGAGGAAGACCTTGTGCCAAGGAAGTAGCAAGCGTGGCCAGGGAAGCAGCATGGGTGTTTCCACTTCGAGGGATGTGCAACAAGCTAAAAGATTTGAATCCTGACCATAGGTGCCCCACCTGACTTAAGTACCTCCGCATTCTTTCGTCCCTTGCTTCAAATTCCCCCTTTACTTGGCCAACGACTAATCTTGAATCCGAGAACGTCTTTATCACCTTCCTGCCCATTTTCTGAACCATGGCCATTCCCATCAGCAGGGCCTCATATTCAGCCTCGTTATTCATGGCCGAGAATCCCAGTCTCAACGATTTCTCAATAGTGATCTTCTCGGGGGATATTAATACTATTCCCACCCCGGACCCCTTTTGGTTTGCCGCGCCGTCGACATACACTTTCCAGGATAGCGGGTACTGACCAATCAATTTTCCATCCATGTGTTGTGCTTCTATCACTTCTTCTAATGGGGGTTCAGCAAACTCGGCCATCAGGCCCGCGAGGACCTGGCCTTTGACGGAGGTACGGGGCATGTATTTGATATCAAAAGCACCTAGGATCGTCCCCTATTTAACAATCCTTCCTGTGTAATCAGCACTTCAAAGCATAGCTTTGAGTGGAAGTTGAGTCAGGACGACAACTATATGCGTTTGGAAGTAGTGGGGAAGCTTTCGTGTGCCAAGCACCACTGCTAAGACAACATTTTCTAGTGGTAGATACTGAACCTCGGCCTCATGTAGTGATTTGATTACATAGTAAACTGGTTGTTGTACGCCATTGTCAACTCACAGCAATACCAAACTTATGACATGAAGGGCCACGACGATGTATGCAAATAGGACCTCATCCACCTCAGGACTAGACATGATAGGCGGCCGCAATAGATACTCTTTAAGATGTTGGAAAGCCAGGGCACACTCTTCAGTCCACTCGAAACCTTTCCACTTTTTCATCAAGAGGAAGAAAGGTTTGCACCTATCCACCGACCAAGAAATAAACTGATTCAGGGCGGCAGCCATTCCGGTAAGCTTCTGGATCTCTTTGGGATTCTGGGGTGGTTGTAAACTGCTAATGGCTTTGATTTGATTGGGGTCGACCTCGATACCCCGATAAGTCACCATGTATCCTAGGAACTTGCCTGATCCAACGCCAAATGAACACTTGGAAGCGTTTAGGCATAACCTATGTTCTCGCAGGATTTCAAAGATGCTTCCAAGGTCTGCAACGTGCTCGGACACCACCTTACTCTTCACCACCATGTCATCTATGTAGACCTCAATGCTCTTGCCCAACTGAGATTCGAACATTCTTGTCATCATCATTTGATAAGTTGACCCTGCGTTCTTTAAGCCGAATGGCATTATTTTATAGTGGTAGTTTCCAATGGGAGTGACAAATGCTATTTTCTCTTGATCATCCAAGACGAGTGGTATCTGATGATAACCTTGAAAGGCATCTAAGAAACTCATCCAAGGGTGGCCGACCGTTGCATCTACCAATTGGTCTATTCGAGATATAGGGAAATGATTTTTTAGACAGGCCTTATTCAAATCTGTGAAGTCCACACATACTCGCCACTTCCCGCTTTTCTTCTTCACTACTACGATGTTGGCCAGCCATTCAGGGTAAAAGAACTCCTTGACAAACCCTGTCTTTTTAAGTTTCATCATCTCTTCCCTGATAGTGTCTGCATGTTCTTTGGATAGGCGCCGAGGTAATTATTTCTTGGGAATGACGGATGGGTTAACGTTTAGGTGATGGCAGATAAAATCTGGATCCACCCTCGGAGCCTCGTAAGCGTTCCATGCAAACACATCAATATTTCTTTTGAGGAATACCAGTAGCTCCTCTCTCTCTCTCGTGAGGGGGTAGTTGAGCCTCGACCTGAAATAACCTTTTCGGATCACCACCTATGATAAATTTTTCCAAACCCTCGCATTTGGGCTCTTCGTCTGGTTCAGGGGACGGCGGCTCTAGAGTTTTTGATTGCTATAAGCCCCTTTCGGCGGTAGTCGAGGAACTAGCTTCGTGCTGCCGTGAGATGGCGGCCACAAGGCATTGCCGAGCCACAGGTTGGTCCCCCACAATCTCTTCAACACGGCCCCCTGAGGGGTATTTCACTTTTTGGTGCAGGGTGGATGAAATGGCTTCCAGAGCATGGAGCCAGGGCTTTGCCACAATAGCCGTGTAGGGGGAGTAGACATCCACCATGATGAAGTTCACCTCCACCACCTCTGAACTAGTCTGTAAGGGTAGTCTAATCTGGCCCTTTGGAATAACAGTCTTCCCCTCGAAACTAATCAGAGGGGAATTGTAGGTTGTCAGGTCCTCGGGTTTCAATCCCAACCCCTTGTACAGGTCAGGGTACATGACCTCGATAGCGCTACCCTGGTCTACTAACACTCTCTTTACATCGTACCCTTCTATTCTAAATGTGACCACCAGAGCATCATCATGGGGTTGGATGATTCTGATCTTGTCTTCGTCCAAAAAGCCCAGAACTAGTAGGATTTCCACCCTGGCCCTTTTAGGCTTTGGATTGGAGCTCTCGGCAGGAAGCCGAGCTACGAACATTACTCTAGAAGGGCAAGAACCGGTCCTACCGAGAGCAGCGAAGATGACATTGATCATTCCCAAAGGTGGCCTCGAAGAATCATCTCTCTTAGGTTCCGAATTTGTTTGACCCCCTCGGCTATTGGTGTGGTGCAACAGGTGTTTCAGCTTCCCTTCTCGGACTAGCTGGTCCAAATGGTCCCATAAATTCTTGCAGTCTTCTGTAGTGTGCCCTTGGTCCTGATGGTAATGGTAATAAAGGTTCTGGTTTCATCTCAGGGGGTTTTCAGCCATCTTGTTTGGCCATTTGAAGAACGGTTCATTTTTAACCTTCTCTAGAACCTGGTGCATCGATTCTCGAAACACTGCATTGACTGCTTGAGCGTTGGTAGACCCTGCCTGACTAGCAAAATCTCTCCGCGACCAGCTGTTACTGTATTGGTCCGACCTGAAATCCCTCCTCTCCTAAGGGATAACCTTATCCTTTGCTTTACCCATTTGCTAGTCCTCCTCAACGCTCTTATACTTGTCAATACGGTCCATGAGTTGGTGCAGATTGGCGACAGGTTTTCCTGTTAGGGACTTTCTTAAGCCATGCTCTGTTGGGAGGCAACTCTTGAAGGTGCTAATGGCGACATCTTCAAAATTACCGTCCATCCCATTATACATCTCCCAATATTTGTCCGAGTATGTCTTCAGGGTCTTTCCCTCTCTCATACTCAATGATAGCAGGGATGATAGGGGCCGAGGGACTCTGTTGCAGGTGATGAAGCAAGAGCCAAATGCCTAGGTGAGCTCCTTAAAGGAGTTTATGGAGTCGGGCTTCAGGTTGTCAAACCATTTCATTGCTACGAGCCCTAGGCTGGATGGGAAGACCTTGCACATCAAGGTTTTGTCTCTGGAATGGATGACCATTCTTGGATTGAAATGGCTCACATGCTCTATGGGGTCTGTCTTGCCATTATACATGGTGAACGTGGGCTGAGTGAACCGCCAGGGGAGTTCCGCTCACTCAATTCTTCACGCAAAAGGCGACCTAGAGATTTGATCCAACGCCTTGCCCATAGTGTCGTTTCCCATGCCTTTTCGAGGGGGGCTCATGTGCCAATGTTTGTGGTGGTTCTCCTTTTCATAGGAGAAAGACTCACTGGGTGGGGTCTTTGACCTTCGTCTATAGCTACCATCCTTTTTACCGTTAGGGGAGGCGTTAGGGCTAGAGGAAGCTCGCCTTCGCTGTGCATGGCGCAACTTTCTCTTTAGCTGGTCGACTTCCAATTGCAGTGCTCTGGTATTCTCTTCTTGAGAGAGATGACCCTTTCTCTATGACTAGCTTCTTCCGATCCAGGCACTATGCACACTCTCCTCTCGATCCCTTCTCCGCTCGAGGTGGAAGAAAGGATTTTGGCATTGGGATCCTATGGATTCTGCCTGTCGTGGATTTGAATCTGCCATGGTTGAACGTTGAGCTCACCAACACTCGAGTATTCCCTTTCCCACAAACGGCGTCAATTATAGGGACCAAATTTGAACTTTTAGCCCAACGGATAAATGGACTTCGGCCCAAAGCAGCCCAACACAATAAATTTGTAGAGAATGGGTTAGGGGATTGGGCTTATGTAAACCAAATTGCAGAAGAACAAGTTTTGATGCCAAAAAAGAAAAGATGACAGAAGTTTGTTAAGGAATAATGCTCTCAGACTGGTCTGAGGACGCTGATTCTTAATTATTTTTCAATTAAAGCTCTATTACAAATTTGATTACCATCCCCCCTTCATGGAGGGTTTTTCACGTTATATGGTCCTCCTTGGACCATCTTGATTTCACATTTGTTGGCCATCTGAACCCTTACTTGAGTACCTGTCCCATCTGGCACCGTCCTTGGATTTCTGTGAGTCGTGGTTGCGAAGGTATTACTGTTCAGGGGTCTTCTAAATGCGGCCAGAAAGGTAGCTGTGGTGCATTTAATGCGGTGGCAGTAGCTTTCCTTCAGATATATTATATTTTTCCTTTGGGGTTTTCTACTCTCTTGCACGTTCTTGGGGTACATCCTCATCATCGATGCATCCTGGGGGGTAGCTTTAATCATTAGGTCCAGTGTTTGACCCACTCTGAGTTGGTCCGAGGAGACACTCCTCCTCGGACAACCTTCGATTCCATGCTCTGCTTGTAAAGTCTAGACAAAAACAATTTGTGCTGCTTGCTTGCCTTCGGGTCACTCACCTCCTCGGACAGGGCCCAAGGCCCAGTATGTAGTCCAGCTCCCTACCCCACGCATCATATCTTTCTCTAATTTGTGTTCTTTACTTCCTCATACACAATTTTTTTTTTTTTAGTTTGTACTTTCTACTCAACTGGTATGGTATAATCACAGGTTGGATAAGTTCATTGCAGGACTCTATAAAATAACTTTAAGCTTAAGGAGATGTATAAGGTTTGTGAAAAGATCTCTCTCTCTCTCTTCACAAAATTAAGCTGGATTAGAAACTCTTTTGTCGTTTTATTTAACTCAATGACCTTCGTATGAGACTTTTATATTGCAAAAAATATAACCGGTGCCATTTGCATTCTAGAAATGCCTTGTGTATGATTGTTAACAGTGCTTTCGTAAGTTTCAAATTGACAAAATTAAAGTGTATTTAAATTACCGTTAAGCTAACTTCAAGAGGTTGGCTAAGTGATTTTTAAGGTCTTATGACATCTGTGAGACTTTGGGTTCAAAACCTCTCATTAGTATCTTGGAGTCACCCTCATGAGATTTCTCCCTATAATAACCTAGTGTGTGTGCATACATCTGAGAAAATAGTCAAATACTCGAAAAAAATCTAGATACCCTAAGCAAAAATTACTGTAATAGAAACTAGTGTAATAGAAATTACTGTAAGCGTGATGACTTAAACTAGTGTGATGAATTAAACTTGGGTTCAAAACCTCTCATTAGTATCTTGGAGTCACCCTCATGAGATTTCTCCCTATAATAACCTAGTGTGTGTGCATACATCTGAGAAAATAGTCAAATACTCGAAAAAAATCTAGATACCCTAAGCAAAAATTACTGTAATAGAAACTAGTGTAACCTATAAAAATTACTGTAAGCGTGATGACTTAAACTAGTGTGATGAATTAAACTGGATGCGATGCCAAAATTGTGGGAAATGTGTGACCTATATAGCATGTCCTTAGATCTCTCTTCAAAATTGTGGGGTCTGAATAATTAATTATGTAATAGAAACAATGGTTGTCTCATCATCTGCAAATTAATTAGTCTATCTTAATGAGAAGCTGAATTGATAAAAATTGTAGTAGGCAAGACTACAACAATAAGCTATCTCATCATTTGCAAATTAATTAGTTCAACTTGTTCGGTCCAAGTGGGTTTCAGTTAGCTCAATTGGTGAAGTTTCTGATGGTTGTATAAGAGATCTGGGGTTCAATCCCCACCTATACCAAAAACTAATTGGTGTCTTAGTCTGATAATAAAAAATTATTATCAGGAGCGGACGTCATAGGTAGAAACTTTTTCCAAAAAAAAAAAAAAAAACTTGTTCGGTCCATATCTCAATTAACATTATCAAATCCATTCGTTGTATTCAGCTAGGTTGGTATAATGTCAGACTTAACCAAAAGACAAAATACACTTTCTGAAAAAACAAAAAAGAAAGAAAGAAGAAGATGAAGACATTATATACTAATAAAATATATAGAAAATGCTTGTTGTTTCCATGCATGCAGCATGCTAAAATGTCAACACTTTTAAAGGCATGTTTGGTAGACTGTACTAGTGATTATATAGGAATAGAGATATGTATTACAAGAAATACAAGATGCTATAATGTAATACTCATTACTATTAATTTGTTTAGTGACAACACAAGAATAGAGCCTTGAAGAAAATAGAATGTTTAAATCAAATTGTCTAAATTGTAATATTAGAATAAAACTTAAAGGCATATTTTAGGAAATATCTTACTCATATAATTATTTCTTAAAAAATAATATATTTAAAAAAAAATTGAAAGAAAGACTAGTTTTTTTTTATGACTTTTTATTTTCATAATTGTTATGTGTATATAGAAAGTTTGTTAATTTGGAAATATATTAATTTAGAAATTAATACACCTATAAAAGAATATTTATTACAACCCTTCTAGAGAGGAATAATAATTCTTTATTTTAAAGAATAACAATTCATAAAAAATGACTATTTCCCATAATACAAATATAACTAAATTACTAAATAGTTAAACCATAGAAATAGCTATTATATTACAATACCTATTAGTTTATCAGTCTTCCAAACATACCCTAAATCTTAACTCGATTCAATTGGGGGCTGGCTATCTGTCTTGCTAAGTAAAATAATTACTTATTTGAATAATTTGGACGGTATAAGGAACAAAAACATACTATTTGAATAATTTGGACGGTATAAAGTCTAACTTATATATTTGGAATTTGGTCTTCTTGCATCATGTAGATGAGCATATAAAAAATGTACACATTGATATAATATTTTATTTATAAAAAGAATAGACAAGAATGGCACTACGATTGCGAAAGATCAACTTAACCTGCTAACCCCCCACCCAATCCACTTCAACCTACACTGACCCACATAGATTTAGTGTGAAAGGTAGTGTGGATTTGGCAAATTTAACTATCAAAATGATTGGTTAAATGAGTAGGCATGTTGAATTTTTGAAACCCACCATTGATCACGATCCATCTATATTTAATAGATAAAAATATATATACCAATGTTGAAAAGTTTAGGTTTAGTTTTTATTTTTTTTTCTTTTATTTTTTATTTGAAAAAAAGAAAAAGAAAAAAGAACTATTTAAAAGGATGGCCATTAAAAGTATTCACTAAAAAAAATTTTATCTTTATCTTATAGTCCAATTAGAGATGGCCCAAACTAAAACAAATATATCTTGTCAACCCACCCAACTTGTTGATAGTTATGAGAGGAGGGATTTAAATTTTAGACATCTTCGTTGAAGATACTAGAATGTAGAATTGAGGTACAAGGCTCCTGGGAGCTCATACTCAATGTTGTTCCGAAAAGACAACTGATAACTATTCCAACCACAAGTAGTCATATTATCATTAAATATGAAAAGACTAATCTCAGAAGCTAGTACATGATACTACATTTCTTTGGTAGGAAATGCAAAGCAGGAAGCTTGTACAGGGAATTTTAAAGCAGGAAGCTCATGAAAAAAATTCTTCATGATTTGCAGAACCATTCCATGGCATCACACAGTCTGGAGAGTGTTGTTGTTCACAAGCTCCACATCGTTGCTTCTGATTCGACATAATTTGAATGAAAGTGACTGTTGTGAAATTGCATGGACTGGCTTATTGGACTCTCGGATTAGATTGTAAGTATAAGCCCCTAGTAGTGTTCCAATCACCGGTCCAACCACATACACCCAAATCCCCTTATAGGTTGCGCTAGCAAGTGCTGGACCTAGTGTCCTTGCTGGGTTCATAGATCCACCTGATACTGGTCTGGATATATATGATCAGACAACTTATTAATTTAATCCATCAATGGCATGCATTTCATACATATTCACCATATTTCCATTTTTTGTATTAGAATGTTGCGGTTTAAAACTACTCATATATGTTTTTTTTTTTTTTTTTTTTTTGAAAACATATTTGATGTACTTGAAACTATTTAAATAGATGATAAATGAAAAAGTGCTTTTGGGAGATTAGAGGAGGAAAAATCATATTTTTATACATGAACTATTGAATAATTACTCTAACTTATTATACTGTTCCGAAGGAAAAAAAAAAAAAACACCTTTGAACATGGCCTGTAAAGAGCCTATTGTCAATAAAAAAAATGGCGACAAAGTGTATGATTTTGGATAGGGCATGATGGAAAAATAATACGTGTTGGACCTTGATTAATTTGTTAAGGATTTATAATGGACTTTTTAAAGTTTTGGGACTAAATTTTGGTTGTTAAAAACTTTAAGAGCTGTGGCCAAAGAGGTCATGTTCCTGCTTTGACTAATGGTGTTTTTGAAACAATTAAACTTTTGCAATGACTTCAAGAAAGAAAAATAAGTTTGCATCTTCCAAGACCTAGCATTTTTGGTATGATGGAGCTTAGAATAAGTCCCAGTCCTTGCTTTGCGTGAAAAGTCTATTTAAACCAGGCTCAAGGGACTATTAGTTTCAAGTTTTGTTGGTTAGGTATATGATTAAGGGTTAATTGTACTTACCCAGCCAAGATGGATGTAATGCATACTGCAGAACCAACTGCTAGACCTGCTAGCTCTCCTATCTGGGAAATTTATTGAGACATCAACTAATCAGTACATTAAACATATACTCTTAAAAAGGTTGATAAAACAAAATTGGAATTTGAATGAAATTTTACAGCTTTAGTATCAGTTGCCACAGCTGAAGCAATGAACATCATAGAAAAAGTGACAACTATCTCCATGACTAGAGCTTGACTCTCTGTTCCCATAGGTGTTGTAGTACCAAGATTTTTAATGGGGTGCAATAGTAGACGCAGAGTATAAGATGCAGATATGGCTCCAGTTAGTTGAGATGCTGCATAAACTGGGACCTGCAAGAAAATTCATTCAGTCATTACTTTGTTTCTTTGAGGAGAGGCATTTTAGTGGGGAGGAAAAATTCTACTTTTTATTATTTATTTAATAAATTATGTTTATTTGTTAGGGTTTTACATGCAAGTACAAATATTTTGTGAGTTTTTTTTTTTTTTTTTTTTGGGGGGGGGGGGGGGGGGGGTGCCATAATGCTTTGATTTTGATGCAATTATAACATCAGGGTTTACTCTGAAAATAATAGAAACTTTGGAGTTGATTATGCATATACCCAAAAAACTGAAAACATAATTGAACTTTGTCGTACAGGGTAGGGACCAAATGTTTTCCAATTGTTTGTTTGTTTGGTTTTTATGTTTATGTTATTTTTACCCCTCCTAGCTCTCAAAGTCAAACAAGGAATATCAATTGAACTCTTTAATATATCTTCAAGGGAGAGAATTTTATCTTTTTGTGTAGGAAAAAATACAATTATCCATTGAAATTCGGCATAAAATCAAATGCATACCCTATCTTTTAATTTGAGATAATAAGTTCTTGGATTTTAAGAAGTAATTAAATTATTGTTACAATTCTCAATATTATGTTAACATGATTGGATGGAAAGTACATCACATAATAAACAGTGATTCATTTTAATAATATATTCATTTTATAAGAGAAATTAATTGACCTAAATAACACAACCGTCCAACTGGCTTATCAAGAGTGGATGTACAGTCTTTAAAAAAAAGAAAAGAGGAGAGGATGTACAGATGCCTCATGCCTATTATTATGTGATTAGATCATGTGCGTATTAAACAGTGGCATGTGTCCTTTTAAAAAGATTCCCAACATTGTAGCTTTAACCTTTATGTTTGTGAACATCTCTTTCAAAAAATATATACCTGAAAAGTTTCAATCTTACTATTTGATTCTATTCTTTGGCCGCAGTCTATACATGTATGGAGCTCAAACCATGCAACCTCGTGGATAGTGAGGTCACAACAAACAAGCCTTCCCTAGCTTGACCCTACTGTGTTTTTTTATCACCAGATGTGCCTAATAATAAACACAATAACGTTAATAAAATTATCTTCTCAAAAGTTTTCCCAGTTTGGTAATGTCTTAAATTTTTATTGATTTTTATATGAGTTCATCACTAATTTGACGTTATTAATTGTTTATTATTAACAACTTACTATCTTAGTAGTTTGTAAAAAATTTGTGAAGAAGGCTGCGCCGATAAAGTTATTGTAATACATCTTTTCATCGATTAAACCTAAATGCACACACATGATGGCAACATAAATCCGACCCTCTAACCAGGGACGGAACCAAGATTCAAACTTGGAGGGCAAAGTTCTTTATTCAAGAATTTTAAAAAGTTGGAATATTAATACTAGAGGTTGACAACGATGCATTATTAGCATTAATTTTTTTGTATCTTTTCTTTTTTAAAATCAATAATAGATATTTATAATTTTTTTTAAAAAAAAATCTATTTATTATTTTTCACATAATTCTATACCTAATAAATTCATAATGCTATATATAAAAGATTCTAAAAATAAAAAATGCAAAAACTATAGTTAAAAGTTCAAATCCATGTCTAGTATTACAATAATAAAACAACTAAAATAATGGTTAATCAACATCATGCACTAATATTCAGCAAAAAAAAAGGGTGAGACAATTATTGGTGTCTTGGTTAAGGAATTTTTTATTTATAATTACTTGGTTAAGGCTGCGGTAGCATAAAGATGTGAGATCTTTTCCTTTAAAAAATTTCCATTTTGAAAAGGTAGTAAAAAAAGAAAAGAAAAATAGATTTGTTAAATAATCACATGATAATGAACGGTAACTTTGAGTCTTCAACTATGTAAATAATAAAACTTTTCCCATCACTACATTAATTTAGCTAAGACATAGAGTTTATTACCAATAGACTAATCAGACACATGCTGGTGGCAGTTTAAATAAGGCACAAAATAGTAGATTTTTGTTTCACACGTGTATTACATTTATGCATGCATGCCAAGTGTGTCCAAAAGTTAATAAAATATTAAAAATTAATAAATTCTATCATTTAAAAATAAATAAATAAAAAATTATCCATGGGTTGTGTTAAAGAGCAGTAGCTCTTTAAAAAAATAAATTTTTTTCATGAGTTGAGTTAAAGACACCAATTGATCCAAGTTGCTAATGGCACTAATTAATGTATGAATGGAGTGATTAATAGTATAGGAATTGTCTTTGTGACTATGGGGGTAGAGTCATTTGAGAGGGACAAAAAGCTCTCAAATTAGAGGTAAAAATTGAGTAAAGATTATTGAGTTTTTGTGATTTGTTTTGCTAGAATTTATAATTGATTTGTTATATATATATATACTTAGACTGTGTCCAAAGATTTTTATTTATTTATTTAAATATGTGAATTGTTTTGTAGATTTTCCTTGTTGTCCAAATTTGTAAATTACCCAAATGTTTAACTAAATGTTTTCCTTGATATTCTTTGGGACAACTAGACAAGGGATGATTTAATAATTTTTTTTCATTTTTGGTTTTATGGGTCAACTTGTAAATTGTTTGGGAGAAGAGGGCCAAGTATATTAATTTTAGAGCTAGAAGTAAATTTTTTATGCTAATATGTATATTGGGGGATTTTTTTTCAAAGGCTAGGGGGGCATGGCCACCCTCAGCCCCTAGGCAGTTCTTTCCCCGTGTCTAACAGTCCCATTAATAACCTATTTTGGACCACGCACACATAATGCCAACAATTTCAGAAGCTCACATACCTGTTTCCATGGAAAATGTCTAACAGCGGCGAAAGCTAGAGTGACTGCCGGGTTCATGTGTGCACCGGAGATGTGTCCCACGGCGTAGATCATCACTGTCACAATAAGCCCTCCAGCAACTGAGGCTCCTAGTTTTGAGACTCTTTGTTCATTACTTGTGCTAAGTGCAGCCGAACCACAGGTCACAAACACCAAAAGATAGGTCGCTATAACCTCTGCCAGGACCTGTTAATTACATTGTATTAACACAATAATGGTGAATAGTAATTCTATTCTTTTATAGTTCTCTTTTTTAAGTTGGAAATTGGTTTTTTCTATTAAAAATATAAACGAGCCATGCATGTCAAATGGGGGACAAAGATATGAAATGATTGGCGTAATTGGTACAATCTAAAATTAATTTTATAGAGTAGAGGGCATGAACTATATAATGTGGTAGTAGTTCTCACCTTTTTGAGAAAACCAGGTGGGTAATATACAGCAAGTGGTGCCATAATAAGACCTGGGATTTCCTTTAAGGACTTTGGGGTTTTCACTGATACCAACTCATTTGAATCAGCCAAGTTGTTTGGGATTGGATGTATTTCCATTTCTGGATTCACACAAGAAGGGAAATATGAAAGATGAAGGAGCTAGCTAGGGAATAAACTTTTGATTGGTATTGTCAAGTGTGTAGTGTCTAAGCTGAGGAGCTCATAGGCTCAACCGAATACCTTTTTATAGCCAAAGTCACTCTCTATCACTAACCTGACGGGGGAAAAGAAAACCATCAAATCTTGAAGCCAAAAGTGTACCTACTAGTCCAAGGTCTTTTAGGTAGTGCCTTTATATTATTTTATCATTATTTCCAAATTGTCATCTTCTGTTTATATTGGCCATTGTGTTTGCCTAGTCTATTCGAAGTGTCCTTTTTTCTTTTTGGAAGAATTTGAAGTGTTTAATTAATTTGCAGAAGTAGGGGAAAAATAGATTGTAGGGTCCATTTAGCCTAATTGATAAGCTTTTTTTGTTTACAAATAAAAGAGATGTGGTTTAAATCCTGTGTACGCTAAAAGTTGACGCCATAGTTTAATTCTATTATACCAAAGAAAAAAGAGTAACAATAGTATTATATAAAATGATATAACTTATGTCATAATTTATCCATGTGGAGATTCATAAGTGGTCGAGCTATGATGGTAGATTTATGTGGGGATACCAGCATTACTCAAGAAAAAATAAGTTGAAATAATTCTTTATTATTATTATTTTAATATAAAATAAAAATTCTACTATAACCTAATTTAAGTGTATATGTATGTAAAGCTCCTTTTTATAGACTTGAACTCCGGTTCTTACTCCCTACTCCCTACACCCTACACCCTACAAGCACTTATACTTATGGAGTGATCATCACATAAAGGGTTTGCAATAGGAAATAATTCCTTATCATACTATTTGTATTATGACTCTCTTTACCGACATTTAATGCCACTTGAAGAAAAGGATCAACAGCCGGAGAGCAAAAGCACCTTTTTTGTCATTATTTTTTTTCATGCAAACATGTTATGGCTTATTAATCTAAATGAACTACGCATATGTAAGTGGAATATTGTTTTACAAAAGAAAAATGGATTTCCTTTCATTTTGGTGAAATTGATATATATCCCAGTCATTATAGTGGTAAGGAATTGGATCGATGTTGGTTCAATATAGACTCCCTAGCTCCACCCTTACTCATCATTATCATCATCATTATTAGTATTCATACTTCTTTGAGTATTTGGATCCGCCCTTGCTCATCATTATCATCATCATTGTTAGTATTCATACTTCTTTGAGTATATGATTATTCTCTCAAATGTATACAGTCCTACTAAGTTATTACAGGGAAGAATCACATGGGGATGGGCCCAAGATGTTGGGGAGAGGTTTTGAACCTAGGATTTCATGGATATCATGAAACCTTAGAAACCACTAAGCCAACTCCTTGAGATTAGTTGTCCAAATTCTTAAGATTATTATGTTAGTTATATTTCATTTATCATTCTTACAAAAAGATCAATAATATTTAAAGCCTAATACCTACATCAAAAAGCAATTTGGCCGAAATCTTCCTTTCCACTTGTTCAAACTCTTAGCCTAATAGCAAGGAAGGAACTACTTAGGGGTTGAGGGGGGCGATGGCCCCCACCCCACCTAGCCTTTGAAAAAAAAATCCCTAGTATATATATTAGCATAAAAAATTTACTTTTGGCTCTAAAATTAATATACTTAGCCCCCCTCTCTCAAACAATTTACAAGCTGACCCATGAAACCAAAAATGAAAAAAAATTATCAAATCATCCCTTGTCTAATTGTCCCAAGAATATCAAGGAAAACCTTTAGCTAAACATTTGGGCAATTTACAAATTTGGACAACAAGGAAAATCTACACAACAATTCACATATTCAGATAATAATAATTAAAAAAAAAATCTTTGGACATAGTCTAAGTAAAAAAAAATATATAACAAATCAATTATAGACTCTCTGGCTCCGCCCTTACTCATCATCATTATTAGTATTCATACTTCTTTGAGTATCTGGCTCCACCCTTGCTCATCATTATCATCATCATTGTTAGTATTCATACTTCTTTGAGTATCTAATTATTCTTTTGAGTGTATACATTCCTACTAAGTTATTACAGGGAAGAATCACATAGGGATGGACCCAAGATGTTGGGGAGAGATTTCGAACCCAGGATCTCATGGATATTATGAAACCTTAGGAACCACTAAGCCAACTCCTTGAGATTAGTTGCCTAAATTCTTAAGATTATTATGTTAGTTATATTTCATTTATCATTCTTACAAAAAGATCAATAATATTTAAAGCCTAATACCTACATCAAAAAGCAATTTGGCCGAAATCTTCCTTTCCACTTGTTCAAACACTTAGCCTAATATCAAGGACGGAACTACCTAAGAGCTGAGGGGGGCCATGGTCCCCACCCCCCCTAGCCTTTGAAAAAAATTTCCCTAGTATATATATTAGCATAAAAAATTTACTTTTGGCTCTAAAATTAATATACTTGGCCCCCCTCTCCCAAACAATTTACAACCTGACCCATGAAACCAAAAATGAAAAAAATTATCAAATCATCCATTGTCTGGTTGTACCAAGAATATCAAGGATAACATTTAGCTAAACATTTGGACAATATACAAATTTGGACAACAAGGAAAATCTACACAACAATTCACATATTCAAATAATAATAATAAAATAAAATAAAAATCTTTGGACACAGTCTAAGTAAAAAAAGAATATAACAAATCAATTATAGACTCCCTGGCTCTGCCCTTGCTCATCATTATCATCATCATTATTAGTATTCATACTTCTTTGAGTATCTAATTATTCTTTCGAGTGTATACAGTTCTACTAAGTTATTACAGGGAAGAATCACATGGGGATGGACCCAAGATGTTGGGGAGAAATTTCGAACCCAAGATCTCATGGATATCAAGAAACCTTAGGAACTACTAAGCCAACTCCTTGAGATTATTTGCCCAAATTCTTAAGATTATTATGTTAGTTATATTTCATTTATCATTCTTACAAAAAGATCAATAATATTTAAAGCCTAATACCTACATTAAAAAGCAATTTGGCCGAAATCTTCCTTTCCACTTGTTCAAACACTTAGCCTAATAGCAGGGACGGAACTACCTAAGGGCTAAGGGGGGCCATGGCCCCCACCCCCCCTAGCCTTTGAAAAAAAATTCCCTAGTATATATATTAGCATAAAAAATTTACTTTTGGCTCTAAAATTAATATACTTGCCCCCCCCCCCCCCCCCCCTCTCCCAAACAATTTACAAGCTGACCCATGAAACCAAAAATGAAAAAAGGTTGTCCCTAGAATATCAAGGAAAACATTTAGCTAAACATTTGGACAACAAGGAAATCTACAAAACAATTCACATATTCAGATAATAAAAAAATAAAAAAAAATAAAAACTTCTAACACAGTCTAAGTAAATATATATATATATATATATATATATATATATAACAAATCAATTATAAATCCTAGCAAAACAAATCACAAAAAACTCAATAATCTTTACCCAATTTTTACCTCTAATTTGAGAGCTCTTTGTCCGTCTCAAATGACTCTACCCCACAGTCACAAAGACAGCTCCTATGCTACTAATCACTCAATTCATACACCAATTAGTGTCACCAGCAACTTGAATCAGTTGGTGTTCTTAACTCAAACCATGAAAAAAGTTTTTTTTTTTTTTTTTTTTAAAGAGCTACTACTCTTTAACACAACCCGTGGATAATTTTTATTTTTTTTTGAATGATAGAATTTTATTAATTTTTAATATTTTATTAACTTTGGGACACACTTGGCATGCATGCATAAATGTAATACACGTGTGAAACAAAAATCTACTATTTTGTGCCTTACTTAAACTGCCACCAGGATGTGTCTGATTAGTCTATTGGTAATAAACTTTGTGCCTTAGCTAAATTAATGTAGTGATGGGAAAAGTTTTATTATTTACATAGTTGAAGACTCAAAGTTACCATTCATTATCATGTGATTATTTAACAGATATCTTTTTCTTTTATTTTTTTACTATGTTTTCAAAATGGAAATTTTTTAAAGGAAAAGATCTCACATCTTTATGCTACCGCAACCTTAAGTAATTATAAATAAAAAATTCCTTAACCAAGACACCAATAATTGTCTCACCCTTTTTTCGCTGAATATTAGTGCATGATGTTGATTAACCATTATTTTAGTTGTTTTATTAATGTAATACTAGACATGGATTTGAACTTTTAACTATAGTTTTTGCATTTTTTTTTTTTATAGAATCTTTTATATATAGCATTATGAATTTATTAGATATAGAATTATGTGAAAATAATAAATAGATTTTTTAAAAAAAAAAAAATTATAAATATCTATTATTGATTTAAAAAAAATTAAAAAATTAATGCTAATAATGCATTGTTGTCAATCTCTAGTATTAATATTCCAACTTTCTAAAATTCTTGAATAAAGAACTTTGATCCCCTCTAAGTTTGAATCCTGATTTCATCCCTGCCTAATAGATAGAAAGTGGGAAATTTAATTATTTTGATTAGTGTCCTAACACTTTCTCACTTCCGGCTGGCATATGCTAAAGATATTTTGAGGAAGAGGGATCCTACCCCTTGCACGTAAAGCGAGCAAAAACAACAAAGATCAAAAAAGTAAAAGAAAGCTAGCTAAAGTAGGCTAAGTTTTCTTCCTTTCTAAGTAATCTAGAAGAGTGATCATACTCCTATCAAAAAAATAAATACATAAAAAAATAAATAAAAGAGTGATCATATACTAATTTAGTCCTTAGTCTAAAGTAAGCAAATCTTAGGGTTGGGCTTTTTAATGAATCATTTCCTTTGCTTCAGGCAGCAACAAGAGAACTAGACTAGATAGAAAATATATATATATATATATATATTTTTTTTTTTTTCCTTTTCTTTTCTTTTCTTTTTCCTTTTTTTCTTTTTTGAGAATGATATATGCCATGTTGATGTTATACTTGAATGTATACTTTTTTCCTTGTACAAAATTTACTCACCTCTTTTGAACATGGGCCTCTCTGCGCGCCCTACAAATGCCAAACATTTTGAGCCTGAACTTTTTGGCCCATTGTGGAGAATCTTAACCCAATTACGAAAAGAAGCTCCGTCACCTATATTGGGCTTCTGACCCAAAAAAGAAAAAAAAAAGAAAGAAAGAAGATTGAAGCATTTTCAGGATTAAATAGGTAACTTTGGCTAAAATGCAAAACACATTTTCTATATTTTATCAAAATTCATTTTAGTTTTTTAACTTTACTTTTGTTAATTCAGTCTTCTAACTTTTAAGTTTATCCAATTAAGGCTTTTCCATTAACTTTTGTTATATGTTGTAGTTAATTTTCTAATTTTTAAAATTTTTCTTCCATTTTTTTAAATTAAAAAAATTCAATTAATTATTTAAAAGTACTTTCCAAAAATTTTAACAAAAGTTAATGGAAAGACCTTAATTGATTGAATTAGAAACTTAGAGGATTGAAATGAATTCTGAATAAACTTAGAAAGTGAATTTTGCATTTTTACCTAGAATTTTATATGTTCTTAAAAGATTGTGGAGATTCAAACCCCGGCCACAATTGAAGGCAATGTGCTATTAGTCAAGAAGGCATTTGGAGATATCCAGTGTCATATTATATTACTACTTCCAAGCTTCAAACCCAAAAAAAAAAAAAAAAAAAAAAAAAGGGTATTACAAAATGAAAATTTGAGCTTTTCTGTGAAATAGACTGCATGATGTATTAATTGATTCTTTTCAATCAAATATCTTATTTACAAAAAAAAAAAAAAAAAAAAATTGACGTAGAATATTAATACAAAATTTTGTGAACTACTTTTTTTTTTTCTTGAGAAAATTTTGTCAACTACTTTGTGAGGAGGATTTACGGTACAAATTTACAACAATATATATATATATATATATATATATATACAAATATAATGTGTTACACTTGGTATAACTTTGAACAAAATTATACTACATAATATTTTTTAATTAAATGTGAATTTTAACAAATTTACTGTTGAATTATATTATTTTCGTATATTCTCTATACTTACAAAATTTCAAGATGAGATGAAATCAATAACTATATCATTAATCAAGAGAATAAAGAGAATTGCAAAATTCCTTCTTATTTATATTCAATTAGAAGAACTTAATGTCTTAAAGTTCCACCCACTGACTTCATAAATGAAGTAATAAACCAATTACACAACTAAACTAACATTTGCAAAACAAAAGGACCTGTGTTGCAACACTCTGAACATAAGCACAAACACAAACAAAGAGGAATATTCCAGGACCAACATGCAGATCTATTTATTTGGAATAGTCATGTCACTCTGGCAGGGATTTATGTTAAGCTGAGTCAGCGCCATTATTGGACAGTCTATGAAGTTTTGCGCCAAACCATTGATGCAGATATTGATCTCTAGAACTAGAAGTATTGACTGAGTTGCCACTCTCGGTTTGGGGCAGCACCTCCAACCACCACAGGTGTGCATGGGAAAAGAAAAAGATATGGAGTTGGGATTTTGGGTTCCCTCTATTTAGATTTTTGTATATTTCTTTGCTCTTTTTTTGTGGGTTACTGAGTTAGGAATTTTTTTTTTTTTGGAGGAGCTGTGTTGAAGGATTAGGAGAATTTCAAAGATTTTGATCCCAAATGTCCTCTCACGATGCAAGCACGAATTACTAAATTACTAAGTAATAATAAGTTTTTTTAAGGGAAATAATATTTTATTTGGACCACGTTAACATTTTTATCTATCAATTAACAATATAGACCATTTTGATAACCAACTTGATGCATTTGTAAGATTAGAGACCAATTATTTATTTATTATTTATTATTTATTATTATTATTATTATTATGGGGTGGGAGACCAAATTGACACACATCCTAAAGGTTAAGAATGAAATAGTTAATTTAACCTAAAAAAAAAAGTTAGAAGAAAGTTTGCGAACGTGGGCCTCTCAGCCATCCACTCCAACTCCACAATTTTGGGCCTGAACTTGTTGGTTATTTGTGGAAGATATGAACCCAATTACAAAAATAAGCTCCCTCATCCATATTGGGCTTCTGACGAAAAAAAGGAAGAACTATTCAGGATTAGATATTGAAGCCCTAGCCACAATTGGAGGCAGTGTGTTGGTACATGTACTCAATCAACTTATTATATAATTTTCGTAATAATCATCAAACATTGTAAATCTCTGTTTAGCGCCTCCGAAGAGTTAGAAGCGTGTGACTTTCAAATTTCAATTTATATTTTGAACAAATTGGCTTGCACCTATCATTTTTATCAATATTGCCTTTGTAGCTTGTTGGTTTTGCCCATGTCAAGGTTATGATATGGTCTAGAAGTTGGGCCATTGGGCCTAAATCTAAGAGTCCCTCAAACTGAACCTACATATGAAATGGTCTGAGCGTTGGGCCCTTAGGTCTGTATTGTAACAGCCCTTTAAGGCCTCAAACTCATATTCGGTTTTGAGAGATTAGCTGAGATTGACTGCAAGATCACGAAACAGTGTTTCAAGGAATGAGACTTTAGAGCCCGATTGGGATGTGTTTATTTGCTTCAATTTATTTGAGTTTTTAGCTTATTTTTTGGTACTATTTATGGATTCTATTGCACTTTTTTATTTTATTCATGAGTTTTTAATTTTTTTTTATTATACTTTTAACAAAAAAAAAATTCAATTTTAGTTAAATAAGTTGTTCCAAAACCAAACCTTATAGATAATGACATACAAAGAGAAGAAATGAAGTGTAACTACAGGGTACCATTTAACAGATAATGACATACAAAGTGACAATCAATTTCAATTTCAATTTGTTTAACACGTGTAATTTGGATTGTACTAATTTAGTGGAAACCATTATCCTTTTTAACACTTCTAAACTTTATGCTAGTCTTCATTTTCAATTGAGCTTGTTTGAAGGGTTAGGGCGTAATGATTACTCGTTTTTGTTTTTATATGTTGTGACTTGACTATTTTTTTATGTATAAAAATGTGAGTTTATATTAAAAAATAATAAGTTTAGAGACAATATTTTGCTTAATTTTTGTTTTTGTTTTTAAAATTATTACTGACATGATTTGTTGTGATGAGTAGGGGGACGAGAGGGGGCAATTGCCCCCTATCTCCTCCAAAAAATGCCTTGATACCTGTTATGTGATATGTATTTAAATAGTTTGCCCCTTGGAAAAAATAGAAAAGGCACTCCCACTGTTATGAAACAGCCCTAACACCGGGACGAAAGAATGGAAAAAAAGCTTTTCAATTCCCTCACACAATCGCACTTTCACCTATTTTAATATTCTTAAATAGTATTTATTTCAAGTAGTTTTGATCTTATCCCATCCATTATACTATTTACAGTACTTTTCTTCCCTATTCTGATTTTTCTTTTCTTTTCTTATTATAATTATAATGCCATAAACATAACTTTTTTCACAATAAATTTTACAATTGTGAAAATAGTTAACTGTGAAGGATGAACAACTTACATTGATGAACTAATCACTTTATTTCCTTCACAACTCACAGACCACTATTTTAATAATTGTAAAATTTATTGTGAAAAAATTGTGTTTGTATGACAATTCAATTAGTAGGTTCCATAGTTAACTTTTGTAGATTAATAAATTCTTTTAATTTATTTTAAGCAATCAAATTATGTCTAAATTTTATGTATTTAAATTAATTTCTCACTTTGATTGTTAGTAACTATGATTGATTGTTTTTGTTTCTTTGTTTTAATAATATGAAATATATTCTTGTAGTTACAATTGTCTATTTATTGTGTTTTTATTATCGATTTATATTGTCAGATTAATTTTGTTTTTAGTATTATTTTTCAATCTCCTCTCCACCCCCCCCCCCCAAAAACTAAAATCTTGGCTTCGCCACTGATCATTCAGATAAGAGCGATATTACTCTAATCATAATAAGTTATATTAGTAAATAAAAGAAGAAGAAGAAGAAGAAGAAGAAGAAGAAGAAGGAATATTATGTCTCTATTATTACTAGAAATTAAGGAATTTGTAGTATCTCACTTCTCACATGTCTTTTTTTTTTTTTTTTTTTTTTTTTGAAAAGGAAACCAGAATTTCATTAATGAATATGAGCAAAATCAAAATACAAAGCCTCCAAAGCAAGGAAAGGAGAGTCCTCAATCCAAAAAACATTGTGGTGGGCCTTTTTTGCGTCTTGGACTAGGTTGCTCCTACCGTACTATGGCCCAGTGATTTTGGGGTAAGAGAGTTGGGGCTAGCCTAATTGAAACTCACCTTAGATCAGCTTGTGCACAAGTTAGAGCCCTAACAGGAATCTTGAGTGTGTCATGTGCCCACGGCAAGAAATATTGTTATAAAACATTATAGCAGGAAAAACATAATACAGCAAGACAACTAAAATACTTTAGCTAAAATATTTTCTACTAGCAACGATAATGCTTGAGCATTTCCTTAAAGGAGAAATACGATAATGTGATTACAACAGGAATAGATTAACAGCAAGAAAGTTATGTTAGTCCTTAATCAACTAGGACAAAAGAAAGGAAGATTAGTCTACTAAAGGAATAGGATTGACTCCTTGGTAGATTCAAGTCTAAGAAGGGAACCAATCTCCAATGTGGGTAACCTTAGAGGGGAATCCTACTGTAGAAGTTACCCATTTTGGAAAATGAACTTAAATGGCTTGATCTCAGATTCTTAACTTGCTAAAGAGTGGGCTATTGAAAGGGAGAGGTGGGTAGCCTATTAGTGCATGCTTTTTTTTACTCCTATCACTCATATTTTTCTTTCACACTCTCGATTTCCTTGTTTTCTTACTTTTCCTTATTTTCTTTCTTTTTCCTCTTTGTTTCCCCATGTTCACTAGTTGTTGTTTATTGTGCACCTCTATGGCCTTTTATACTGCCTGCCATGACATGATTTACCATTTTTACCTCTCAACTACTTTTGGCCTGCTGTGGGTGTCCTCCCTAAATTGCCCATTGGTTTGCCGATTGCCTAGCCACCACCACTACACTGTCTTGGCCGTGCTATGCCTCATTCTCAGACAAAAGTAGTTTTTGTTTTGTTTTCTACTTCCCTTGGCACTCCCATCCAGATAAGGGCTGAGATTCTCTTTTACCAACCCCTATAACATGCACTTAGTGATTCTAGCTCATATTTGCCTCTTTTGGATGAGATGTCATCCCAGCAAAACATTTCCCCAAAATAGCTTGAGTGAGAACCCCAAAATAGGATCCCCCTTCTCCCTACCACCAGACCACACCCTCTCTTACCTCTGACCCATGGCTCACCTCCCTTATATTGGCTGGGTACAAGTAGGTGGTGCCTAAGCCTTGTGTGCGTGCTTCACTTCCATATGAGTCCATTACTTTTTTGGTATTTATGCGTTTGCCATTGCCTATAGGTTTGTTTGACTTTGCTGCACGCTCTGGTGCTTGTTTAACTCTTGTGCCATTGATGAGTTATTAAGTCTTCATTTTTTGCATCTCATTTCTTCTTTGGGCTGAGCATTACTTGGGTGTGGGATTTCTCTTCTTTAACTTGGCTCATGTTTCCTTTCACCTCTTGTATGCTAACTGGTGCTCTTGCCACGCTACTACATTGTTCATGCTATGATATCATCTACCCTTGTTTACTTTACTACTTCTGGGCATACGGTCTGAAGTGTCTACCATGCCAGTTTCACATGTTATTCCTTCCTTTAGTTTCTACTGCCCAGCATTCCTGTTGGGCTAGTTCAAATAACCTCTTAGGCTTCCTTAGCCCATTTTATTTCTTGGGCATCTTCAACCCATTTCATTCTTTGGGCATCCTTGGTCCATTACATTCTTTCCTACTTCTTACATTCTCATGAGCTTTTGCTAAATCTTTTGAGCTTCCCAAGCCCAATTGCCACATCCTTTACTTTTGAGTTTATTGGCCTTCGAACTAATCCCATTTACTAATTCCTCTCTTTGGGCTTCTCTGGCCCATTTTTACTTTCTTTCTATTTCTTATGACTCTCATGGACTTACTACTTCATTCTTTGGAGAATTTTTGGACCCGTTTGCTTTCTTTAGGGTCACTTTACTATTTTGTAGGCCTGTAGACCATTATTTCTGCCATTTTGGTCCAATGATCTTTACTTTGCTGTTTTCTTTTTTCACCTCTTTTATATTATTGGGGTTTTTCTGCCATTGAATTCTTTTGTCAAAAATAGTCATCAACAAATATCATCATAAGTGTGTCTAGAATGGCGGCTAAAGAATGAAGCGCAGTATTAGCTTCTCGTTTCACACTACTAATAGAAAACCATGTTAAATCTGCCAACAAGGCTTGGATATCATAATGATAATGCTCAATCGTTTTGTATAATATCTCCTTGGTGGAAATTAACGTACGTAATAATGAACGTAGGACCGAGGAAAAGGGCAACTCATGTCAGTCTGTCACTGACCACGGTACGGATTCATGCTTTTTGCCTTAGCTCCAAATGAATGAGAGTCGTTGATGCATGTATGTAGTAGTGTAGGGAACGATGTTTTTCAACCCAAAAAAAAAAAAAAAAGTAGAGTGGGGCACGATTTTGTGGCTGTAATTTACACACATAATTTTATTTTTGTTAAAATACTAAGCTTGCTGTGACAGATTTTCAGCCCACGCGAAGCATGATACAAACTTAAAGTCTGTTTGGATACGGCTGAAAATTGAAAATTGAAAACTAAAAAATACAGTAGTAAAATAATTTTTAAATGTGTAAATAGTACCGTGGGACCTATTTTTAATGAAAAAATTGTTGAAAATTGAGGTTTATGGGTCTCGTGAACAGTGCACAGGACCCACTAATTTACTGAAAAGGATGAAAAAAGTCAAATTTTGCGGCTACTGTTCATGAACAGTGCATGAATAGTAGCCGTAAGTCTCACAAATGCATGCAAAAAAAAAAAAAAAAAAACCAGACACAGATGCGCTTGGTTTTTCAGCCCAATCCAAACGTAACCTTAAGCCTGGTTTTGGATAACGCGTTTGTGCGTCTGCGTTTGTAGCTTTCAACGTTTTCCTTTTTTTTTTTTTAGCCGCATATGTTGACCTTTTTCTTGTGTACATTGCACTCGTGTACTGTTTATAAGACCCACAAACTTCATTTTTCAGCAACTTTTTAATTAAAAATGGCTTTCACGGCACTATTTACACATTTAAAAATTATTTTACTACAGTATTTTCAGTAAAATAAGTTGTATCCAAACAGACTCTTGATTGGATAGGGAAACATGATTAAGTTAATGGGTTTGTTAAAGAGAGCTTTAAATGTATAAGTTAAGATTAATAAATACGTAATTATGAGTTATAATGCACATTAAAAAAAAAAGACTTGTGAATAATATATTGTTTTGTATCAAAATATTTGGATCTTAAGGCTTGAATTCTAGCTAGCTTCGGATGGGTTCCTCCTCATACCTAATAAGGATCTACTTTTTCACGACAGGGTGGGCTCTTTCTTTTGGATTTGGTTTTCCACAAGTGGCTCAATCTATAGGTATTTTTGGTATAATTTTTTTTTTTTTTTAAAGAGTTTCAATTTATAGTGTTCGCTCTTGATAGTTCTTTATTATCAAACTAAGACACTAATAAATTTTTGGTATAAGTAGAGATTGAACACTATATCTTTTATTCAACCATCAGAAGTTTTATTAGTTGAACTAACTGAAACCTATAGTTTAACATATGTCCTAAATATCCTAGTTAACAAAAAGATAAGTTAATTTAACTCGACTAATAGGTGAATCCTCTACTTATGCTTTTTATCTTCCGAGTGTGAACTGGGAAGCCCACGAATTGGGAACTTTCTGGAACTCTCTCAAACATTTGCACACATGCAGGGAGTGATGGATAGTGAATCTCATGATGTGTCTTCCCTATCCATACCTCTGGTGCTTAATCAGAAGCAAAACGAGATAGCAGAAGCAAAGGCAGATGGTGATCAAGCTAGTACCAGAACCACGGGCTTCTTAAAGACCTGTTTCAATGGGCTCAATGCTTTGACAGGTTGGTTTCTCTACTTCTACTATATATATTCTCAGTAAATTAAATCCTTACAAAAATTATCATCATTTTTAGGAATTTTTAGTGTGCTGTTTTGTCTAATTAACTTTGACATAATGAATTCTCTCTCTTTTATTTTTAGTTCCTTTTGTTTGGTAAGACTTGAACTTTGAATTTACAATACAAGATATTGTTGCTTCACTATATAGTGTTGTAATTAGTCTAGCTATGATTTCCATTTTGTAAATTGACAAGGTATCAATATTTTCCCAGCCTGTGTATTGTGTAGATTTTACTAATCTGATCACCCAGTCACAGCCCAATCCTAATTGTTTAATTTCCTACAGATATGTTCGGCACTCAAAATTCTAGAAAAGGCCATACTAAAATAATTATAACCATCTGTTATCCCTATTGAACTAGCTTAAGGCTCATGACTTCGTGTTTGTTTGATATAATTTGTTTTTTCTATATTTTGAAAATGGATTGTTTGAAAAAGTTGTATCTAAAATGCAATGAAATGCCAAATAGCGAGCACTTCATGGCGGCTACTTAGATGGAAGACTCATGACTTGGTATTCGTTTAATATAATTGATTTTTTCTATATTTTGAAAATGAATTGTTTGAAAAGGCTATCCCTTAAAAAAGGTGAGGAATAAAAAAACAAATTGTGATTTTAAAACGAGATGCGGGCGTTTCATGGTGGCTACATACTAACATACATGAAATTTGGTATATATGGCTATCAGTTTAGACGATATACTGTAAGAGTCGTGCAAGGGATACATGTGTTACACCTACTCTTATATAGTGATATATTCATGTAAAAATAATGTTATTCCAATTAGATCATTTCATCTTGACACGTTGCCAAGAAAAATAGCTTCCCAAGCTTTTAATTAACTATTCCTTAAGTGATTTGATCGAAGTAGCAATGGTTTGTGGTCTCTTTCTCTTCAGTGAATGAAAGTGAAAGGGTGCCAACGGTAGTTGGTTTAGTTGGTAAGACTCAAAGGCTTTGCCCAAAAGATCTAGGTTCGAGTCTCACTGCCAGCAATCTTCCTTAGTAGATGATCTATAAGTTTAATGTAAGTCCTTTTTGAGACCTGTGGCTTATCCTAACCCTAATATGGAGTAGTCTCCCCTCATCTAAACTTTTTTCTAAAAAAAAAATAGAAAGAAAGTGAAAGGGTCACAAAGATGGTTCCAACACGTCTCTATAATTTTAAGAAAGAAAATGGTCCTCATCGTTTTGGACTAGTGGTTAGTGGTCACTAGTTTGATGGTGTCGAACTTTTGAAAAAGCAATATAAATATATATATATATATATATATATATATATATAGTTTGGTTAAAGTTTTAAAATACTAGCTTTGTCACCTTATTGGTTAGCTTCATTAATGTGACATAAATTTGTTTGGCTTCTAGTACCTAACTCCGATTTTAATATATATCCATCAACTTCCGTGATGAAACTGTATTAAAACACTGAAGCGATAGAGATTGAAATACAAATGGCATTGTTTTTTATACTATTATATAGCAGACAAATGTGGGACATATTTTGTCTCTGAACGACTTTTCTTTTTTTTTTTTTTGGAAAGCTAAAGAAGATAATAATTCGTCAATATTAATATATTATATCCTTTTGTTTATATATATATATATTTTTTTTTTCTGGATCGTCAATATTATTATACCCACCATCTTTGAGCGGATTACGAGACGTATCCTATAATATAATATGAAGAATTCTGTGAGAGTGAGAATCACTTTTTTTTTTTCCTTCCTTTTCTTTTTATAACAAATGAAAGTAAGCATAAGATAAAATATTGGGACCAAAGTATTATGCTAGCTAGCTAAGACAAATAACTTATATTATGGAACATATATATGTTTAAGACGTAAGTGCATGAGTGGTTTTTATTTTTATTTTGCTGAATGTTGTATGGGTGATAAAATCACTACATAGTGTGCCCTTATGTATTTTATTCCACTCATGAAAGGTATTTTTTATATCATAACACAATTGTGGTGTTTTGTCATGTATTGTAATCCTTAAGAGAGACACAGCTCTTCCTAAGTTGTGACTCTTCATTAATGGGGTGATTCAAGTTCTTTAACAATGTATTGACAACATATTGGTCCAATATTGTGACTAAATCAATTTTAAAGCGTAGATATGTGATCTATATTTTATACAAAGGCACTTATACTAAATTTAGAATCTATTATATATTTTCTAATATATATAATATAAAATAGAATCATGAATAATTTGGTCCAATATTGCCTATAGATATGCTTACACTAATAAAAATATAAACATTTAAATTCTTTGATAGGGCCTAGGGTTATTTTTCCTAAAGAATACTTACTTTATTAGTACAGGGAATTTTTTTTTTTTTTTTTTAAATCAAGAAATTTAGGGCTGGTCACCATGTGGCTTTGCCACTAATTTTATTCCTCTTTTGATCAATCATCAGTATGTGATCATCATATTCAAGGGACTACCATCATCCTTATCTAGACCAATACTATCATCATATGGCCTTTTCTTTACCTATGCATTTTTCCCCAGAACCATTATATTATTACACATGCTAAAGGTTATTGGGTGATATTATAGAATTTGTTGCAAATCTTAGGGTTGTAAATAAGTTGAGTCGAGTGTTAAAAATTTAGGTTTGTTCATATTATTTTGAACACGAGTCGAGCTTGAGCTCATCACCAAATAAGATTACAAGCTCAAGCCTGATTTATTTTCTTGTCGAACAATCTCAAGTTTAATTGTTCATGAATCACTTGATTAACTTATAATTTTTTCATATATAGTAAAACTATGACTAGAAATTTTTACCCTTTATGAATTTTAATTACAAGTTGACTTTTTATATTATCAATAAACCGGTAATATATGAACTTATTTACAAACTTATAAAATCTAATTTTAATTCTACATGAGTACAATTTTAAATATGTATAAAAATAAAATATTATAAATTATATATAATTAAATAGAGGCTAATGTTCACGAACTTGTTCACAAACATATTATAATGTTTGAGTTTTGCTTGTTTAATGGTTGTGTGCCTAAACTTAGGTTTGAGCTTAGCTTATTCGCTAAACAAAAGAACATAAACAAGCATCTACCTATTTATAAATAACTTGATTCATTTACGGCCCTAACTACGATGATTTGAGAATCATGTTTATACCTTTTCAGTTTCAGATTAGCTTAATTTATGGGATGGCCAAAAGTTACGATTCAATGCGTCAACCCTTGAATTGGCCTTTTAATTGGCTAGGAACTTGGAAGGGTACTAATCTGAGTTTGTAGCGTAATTGGCAAATTAATAAAATTAACCAGAAAATAGAATTAACATGTAAAAAACAAAGATACTAGTAATGTAACTGGTGAGTGGTAACACGCCACATTACTACTGCTCTAACGATTACATTTATTTATTTTTATATTTTTAAAATATTTTTTAGAAGAATTATTTTTCTTTTCAAATGTGAATATGTATGGATATATTATTATTATTATTATTATTATTATTATTATTATTATTATTAAACCTGGAGATCAACGAGGTAATTAGAAGAAGAGAGAGTATAATTGAAAGTAATTTATGCTGAAGTATGTTAATGATTGATTCACTAACAGTGTGTTTAGATGGGGTAACGGTTGTTTGGAACTTTTTCTAATTTTCTTCAAAAAGGAGGGTGAAAGGATTTGATGGGGTTTGACAAGCTACTTTACCCCCTCCAATTTCCTTATTTTCAATTCTCAAATTTGGGGAATTCGGAAGGAGGGGTTTCTTGACTTCTAGTGTATTATTATTATTATTATTATTATTATTATTATTATTATTATTATTATTTAGAATCGTTGATTAGGATGGTCACATTCACACACACACATATATATAATTGTTTGATTAGGATAGGCATATTTAGGGACGTTCACTAAACTGCTCAAAACGAATCCAAACCAACTAAAACCACTCACATAATAGAGTAACCACACTGCAAGTGGCAGTGAACTGCACTGCACGATGTGTTGTTGTGTGCGATTTTATAATAAAAAAAAACTGCACAAAATTGATTCACACAATACCTATATATATTTATTTCATATTAAATATATATTAATACTTTAATATTATATGAAATAAGTGACCAGCCCAAAGTTAATACGTTCCAATTTCACGTTAAAAACAATTTTTTATTTTATTTTATTAAATACACGATCAAAAGTTTAAAACCTTATTCACTTCCCCATCTCACACTTTCACTCTTCTCATACCCTCATTCATTCTCAATCTCTCAGAAGTCTCACCCACGTCTTGGATGGATGGACTTTTTCATTGCATTCATATTTATTTAAACAATTTGTTATTGGGTTTGTAATTTAATACTTGTTTTGGGTTTGAAATTTATTTCATGCTTGCTTTAGAATTGTTTCCACTAGTTGTGATAATTGAAACGTGAAACTAATAAACATAACTAGCAGTGTATATGGTACACTGTTATGGACCTTATGGATGTAACTTGTTAAGCATTTTTGTGTTACATGTTATATTTGTTTAACATGTATAATTGTGTATGGTTTATATTGTTATATTTGATTATTATTTTATATATATATTTGTGGTAAGTTAGTTCATTGTCAATCTGATATGAATTTTTTTTTTTTTTTTTTTTTTTGTCTTGTATATATTTGTGTTACTTTTATTGCTACGTATGTTATATATTTTTTAAACTTATTGTCATATTATCTTGGTTATTAATAGTAAACTAACAATTAGTTATGATATCTTGAAAAATACATCTTAGAAAAACCAATCAAACTGTATCTTAAACATTGCACCAAATCATATTGCACTGCTCATATGACAGCAAAACTAAAATACAATGCCATGATTACCGCTAACCACATTCATATGATACTGCCCTCTGGTCAAAAAGTTTGCTTTTTTGGGCCGAACTGTCTACCTAAAAATATAATTGACTGCGGTTTTTTCTAAAAGATTGATTCCTAAAAAGATACGAAATTAATTATGAAGAGAGAGGGAGAGTTCAAAACATAACGTGAGTTATTGATCATAACTTCGTAGGAGAAAAACGTGAACAAAAAAAAAAATGTAAAGTCATTGATTCTCAATAATTATTGAGATGGTGTTTTACTTTTCCTTCCTGATACAAGAGCCATCAAAAAGTTATAGATCGACAAAGAAGTCATGAGTACTGACTCTTAATGGAGTGATATATACTGATCATGTTGTAGCCTTTGGTCAGACTTACCATATTAGTAGTTTAGTACTATTTTACATATTAAGGAGATATTTTTAAAAACTCATGGATTGATGGCGTGTTGAATTTTTATTTATTTATTTATTTTTGAGAATGATGGTGGGTTGAATTGATGGGGCCTTTAGGTATAGAGCAAGCTTCTTCATATTTTTGTACTATTTGAATAATAAACAGTAATATTTAACTTTTACCTACTACTTTTTCAAATATACCTTCTAATAAATTCTTTATCATTTTCTCCATCTAATTTAAATATTATTTCTTCATTCTTTTTTTTATATTCTTTTTTAATATTTCTTTATTCATTCTCACACAATCACAGTAATGCTATTGCCGCTGTCACCACCACGCCACTACCACTGCACTGCAAACCAACATCAACCACCACCACCATCAATCACCCTAACCCCCACAACCAACACGGCAACCCCCCACCACTACCACCACATCAGTCACAAAACCCAACCACTCCCACACCCACCTAACCCACCACCACCCAAAAAAAAAAAGAAAAGCCACTGCCACAACCCATCAGCCACTACCACGCAATCTCCACCATCAACAACACAAACACCACCCATACCCAAATTAATTCAACCAAAAAAAGACCAAAACGACCCACAGGCAAAACCCATCATCAAAAACCGATTAGAAACCCATCACCACCCACGACCATGCCGATCTCACCGCCACAACAACCACTTCTCCACAAAAACCACGCCGCAACAACCACGCTGATCTGATGGGGTTGTCTCCATGCTGATCTGAGAAAGAGAGAGAGGAAGGAAGTGTTGATGGGTTTCGAGTTTGAAGAGGCCGGTAGATCTTGTCGGAAGTGGTTTTATGAAGATTTTGATGATGAAGCTAATGGTGTGGCCATGGCATGGCGTGGTGTTGATGTATTCTGAAGAGAAACCAAAGAGCACAATAGAGAGGAGGAAAAACGTTTGGATGAGAGAGAAATAATAGTAAATTAATACCACTTGGCAATTTTTTAAGATAAAATAAGGATATAGAGTTGTTACAGTGGTCTCTAAATTAAGAGAACTATTGTAACAACTTCAAAAAAAAAATTGGAAAAGTTTTGTGTTTAGAGAACCTGTTGGAGGGTGAACAATGAGCTTTTTTGTCCAAAAAATACAAATAGAACATCTATTGGAGATGCTCTTATGTTGCATTTGAGACTAATGAACTCTCCCCCTTAATTTGTCTATTTGGAAAAAGAATATTTCAATACTAGATATACTAGTATATTACATATTTCAAAATACCATTTGAAATTATCATTATTTATATATTACATATAATAAAAAATAGATATATCTATTCAAAATCAAATAATAAAAATTATTAATTTTGTCATCTCGTTAAAAAGAAGCTTATAAAATACTATTAGATAATGTCCCAACTTTGACGTAGGAATCAACCTCCAGGCTACATCCAGTTCTTGATATACTAAATTAAAAAACTAATAAATTAATTTATTATTTTAAAGGATTAGATATATTAAGGGATAAAGAATAAGCGCAAAATTTTCTAAATTTATTATTAATAATTAAATATACTTAAAATTGTTCATTGTGTAATTTTTTTTTTTTTTTTTGGGGTCATGTTATTGTAGTTAGCCCAATCTAGTTGATATTTAATTAATTATTGCATATCACAGTCCAACCTTTGGTTGAACCACGATCTAACTTCAAAATCATCAACCTTTCAATTTTTCAGTTCTTTAAAAGGTACTATATGGTTTTGTTTTAACAAAAAAGATTAATTTTCACGGCCAGTTTTTAATAGAGAATTAATAAGAAGAAAGTGATGGAAGGGTAAAAAAGAAGAAATGAGAGAAGTTTGTCACATTTGAGAGAGAGAGAGAGAGAGAGGAAAAAAAAAAATTAAGATGGTGATTAATGCATGGGAGAGAGAAGAGAAAAAAGTTAAGAAAATGTGATGTGATAGCTTGAAGTGAGAGAGAGAGAGAGAGATCATATATTCCACCCAAAATCTAAATACTAATCAAATATGACAAAATGATTGAAGCACACTATAATTTAGCAATTGAGAAATTATATCATATATCTTACGGTAATATGTTTTTTCTCTCTCACAATTAGTGGGTCTCACTGATATATATCCAGTGCAGGATATATTTTTTGGAGCAATGGGGTTTAATGTACCAATTCCATAATTGATATGAAATATTTCATTTGTTTTAATTGGAATGGATTTGATTGTTTAATTCAAACTCATATTTAGGAGAGAGAAGGAAAAATGCCATTAAGGCATAAGGCTCAAGGTGAGGATGATGTTTTGTCATCATGCCAATGTGAAATGTAATGATGAGAGAGAGGTATGTAACACGTCTGGTGAGAGAACCACTTATAATTCGTGGCAGAAAAGCCCTCTCCCAAAAGCATGAATTTCTAATAATTATTTTACCTCATTTATCATGGGTTTCTAGTTTTTGAGCTCATCATGCATGTTTTATTTTTGAAACATTATAATCGTTTCTCAAACTTCAAATGAAAAAGACATCCATGCATTTCACACCATGTCATCTAAAATTCCCACATTCAGAAGTAGATATATGTATGCAAGATAGCGATTTGAAAGAGTACTAAAGCATTCACAACAAAAGAGGTATAATTGCTATAATTTCATTTTAGCATCTAAAACTGTAAAATAAGGTCCACAGTAAAGCCGCTATACTTAAACAAAATAACAACTGAGTTATAGTCAGTTGTAATCTTTGGCAGCATACTGCTACTGCCGCTATAAACTTAAAAAATAAAAATAAAAATTCTCTCTCCTATTTACTTTTACTTTGAAAAAAAAACTTTTCTTCTCGTTTACCCAAAAAAAAAAAAAAAAAGTTTTCTTCTCTCTCTTTTTTTCCCCCTTTTTCTTCATTCTGCAGCCGTTTCTCTCTTTCTTTTTTTTTTTTTTTTTTTTCCTCTCTTCTTCTCCTCTCTGAGCTCTCTCCCTACCTCATCTAACTCAAAAACTTAGCAACAATGGTGGTGGGGTTGAAATCGGCAACAGTTATGGTGGTGGTTGAAATCAGCAACAGTGGCGGTTCGGTGGTCTAGATCGGCGATGGGCGGCAGCGGTTTCTCTCTTCCCTTTCTTCTTCTTCTTCTTATTTTATTTCTTTTGCTATGGCCGAAAATCTCTCTCTTTCTTATTGTGTGCTTGGTTATTGGTTGATTTGGGTTTGGGTTTGAAAGATGGGATTTTTTGGTGGTTATCAGTTTGATTTTGGGCTGGGGTTTGCAATGGTGGCTGGTGGCTGGTGGCTTGGGTCTAATGGTGGTGGTGGTGGATTAGGTTTTCTGATGGGGTGGTGGTGGCGGCTTGGATTTTTTGATAGTGTGGCTGATGGTATTGTAGTAGGTTGTTTTTGTTTGGGAGATCCAGACTGAACAAAGAAAGAGAGAGGAAGAAACACGTAAGAATAAAAAGGAATTAAAAAATAATATTTCAATGAGATGATAAAAAAAATAAAACATTTACTGGAGTGTATTATAAAGTATAGTGTTAAAATAGTGGTTTGAGTTAAAAAAAATCTATAATTTTTAGTAATTTTACTATGTATTGTATTATAAAAAGTGGTGTTAAAATAGATAAAGTAGTGATTTGAGTTAAAACATTATAATTTTTAACAATTTTACTATAAATGCTCGATTTATTTGATGCTGATTTCGCTGTACCATATATCTTCTCCAGAAATGTCTACATAACTATCACTATATTATATATATATATATATATATACACATGCATTTTGAATTTTCTTAGTATAATCTATATATGCGAAGACACGTGGTTGTATTCATTTTTCACCGACCTATATATATATACATATATATATATATATATATATATACTCATGCATTTTGAATTTTCTTAGTAGAATCTATATATGTGAAAACACGTGGTTGTATTCATTTTCCACCGACAGTAGAAGATAGAAGTATAGAACAGTCCAAAAGCTAATCATCAAAATTTCCTGATAGAGTTTGACGGACATATATCCCCACTCACATGTTGCTACAGGTATTGCTATTACATAGTTATTATATAAATTTTAGAAAGTATTTTGTCAATTTTTAAACAACAATTTTAAAGAGTATTTTTTATTTAGATAAAACTTAGTTACATTAATTATATACTATTCTTTAGGTTTATTTATTTATTTCTTAAATCTAGCTATGTGAGCTTCGACCATTCATGTACAAACCCCCCTCCCCCAATAAACCTGGAATTTTCAAATGTGCCTAAACTGAGACGGTGAGTTTTTAAACACAGAGGCACATGATCACATGGTAAATAATAATTTTCTACCCAATGTGTGTGCTATTAAATTTTTTCACACATGATGAATTATAATAATTGCTGTTGTACTTTGATGCCATTCACATATGCTCTGCATTATCAAAAAAATATTGGCATATACTCTGCCAATTCTCCTATTATGAATTAATATATATTCGTCGTTTACAAAAAACATTAAAAAAAAAATTAATTGGAACTTGTCAGTAAGTACTTTTTTTCCCCTTCTAAAATAATAAAAAACAAAACATAGTTTCTTTCTTTTACTCTTGAATGAAATACATATGTATATCATGCCTAAAAGACGAGGGCCTCTCATGGTTAGTACAAAACAATGCTAACTGTGCACATGTCCTACTCGAAGAGGAAGAAATACAAGGATTGTATCACTATTTCTCCAATTGAGTATATGAAATTTTAATTAAAAATAAGAATTAAGTATACGAAATCGACACGTGATAGATGACAATATAGAATTTGCTTTAGAGTTCTTGAGAGTTGGGGTTGACACATGCTTTAAAGCCTAGCCTAGGCTTGCGTATTTATAATTTTATATCCTCTCATATTGCAACATTGTAGTTCCATAAGTATCGGTACCTTGGGTTCTTAATCTCTTAGCTTTTCCAAGTGTTGAACTATTCAACATTCCATAAAGTACATCTCTCCGATCTCTTTCTCTCTCTCTCTCTCTCTCTCCACCAATGGATGCCAAGCTCTGTGAGCCTCTCATTCATGATGAGACGCAAAATGGGCTAGCTCCCAAGCTAGAGGAAGTGGAATCAAACTGTCATCATTTGAATACAACCAGCGTTCCTTTCTTCAAAACGTGTTTTAACGGACTCAATGCTTTGTCAGGTTCTAATTTCTACTTTTGTTTTTTCATACCAGCGAAATTTCATTGTTGTTTCCATAATTAGAAAGTTTGTACGGTTTGTTTTCGGTAAACAATTTTGTTTTTTTGTTTTTTTTTTTTTTTTGTTTTTCAATAACATGTTTGAATCCAACTAGTTAAGAGTGAAGACCCCAGAAATAGAATAGGCCTATTTTCTAAGCCTTTTGTTACATTTCTTTGTTCTGAGCTAGATATGGTGAATTTATTAAAATTCCCGTATCATGAATTTTTATATTAAGAACCAAAAATCTTGGTGTTATTCGTTTATGAAATGCGCGCTTTTGTTTATTTTTTTGTGAATCACTTAAACCATTTTTCTTTGTGAATCACTGAAACCATTTTTCTTTATATAGATTTACACTGCTAGTTCAAGCAAGGAATTCTATGTCTAATTCTTTCTTTATCTGGTTTTTTCAGGAGTTGGGATATTGTCAGTTCCATATGCACTATCAGAAGGAGGATGGTTAAGCTTGATACTTCTCTTTGTTATCGCGAGTGCAGCCTTCTATTCAGGCTTGTTGATGCAAAGATGTATGGATACAGATTCTGATATAAGAACTTATCCTGATATAGGCTACCGTGCATTTGGTAACATTGGAAGAATATTGGTATCCGTTTTCATGTACGTAGAGCTCTATATGGTTGCAACAGGATTCTTGATTCTTGAAGGGGATAACTTATACTACTTGTTTCCCAACACCGGAGTTGAAATTGCCGGGATAGCAATCGAAGGAAAACAAATCTTTGTGATAGTTGTGGCTGTTGTAATTTTGCCTTCTGTTTGGTTGGATAATCTTAGCCTTCTTTCCTATATCTCGGCTAGTGGGGTTTTAGCTTCTGTTATTATCCTTGGCTCAATCTTATGGACTGGTGCATTTGATGGAATTGGCTTTGATCAAAAGGGGACAGTTTTTAATTGGAATGGAATCCCTACGGCTGTTAGCTTATTTGCCTTCTGTTATTGTGCACATCCAGTCTTCCCTACATTATACACTTCAATGAATAATAAACGTCAATTTAGCAATGTAAGTATAAACAACTTGTTTGAGTTTTCATAGCAAATTAGATTTCATTTTGACATACATCATATGATTTATTGTGGAACATAACTTTTGAAATTAACACTACTACAAACAGAACAAATTTCATAGTTTTGTTTTAGAACTTATTACGGTGGTAGATTGTGATCGGTAAAACATAATTTTTACATGGGACTTTCATTGATATCACTTTTACTGTACACTAACCACGATTTTCAACCACAACATTTGTGAAAAAAGTTAAAAAAATAGGTGTAAATATGATAGAAGATGCTTTAGCCGTTTATATTGCTCACTTTTACTTCGCAATGGAAAATATGAGAAGCAAGATGCCTTTAGCTGTTTATGTTACTCACTTTTACTTCGCAATGGAAAATATGAGAAGCAAGATGCCTTTAGCTGTTTATGTTACTCACTTCTACTTTGCTATTTTTGTTGCAGGTCCTCCTTGTGTGCTTTACATTATGCACCATTAGTTATGCATCAATGGCAGTTTTTGGTTACTTAATGTTTGGGTCAAATGTTCAATCACAGATAACTTTAAACCTTCCCATTGGAAAACTTAGCTCAAGAGTGGCAATATACACCACTTTGGTCAATCCTATAGCCAAATATGCATTGATGGTTACACCTATTGTGAATGCTACGAGAAGTTGGTTTCCATATCAATACAACAAAAGGGTGCTTGGCCTCTTAATCAGCACATGCCTTGTAATCAGCACTGTTATTGTAGCCCTGGCTGTTCCCTTTTTCGCGTATCTCATGTCATTGGTTGGAGCATTTTTAAGTGTCTCAGCTTCGATTATACTGCCATGCTTATGCTACTTGAAAATTTCAGGCACTTATAAAAGATTTGGTTGTGAAATGGTGATTATATGGGGCATAATACTAATGGGTGTTGCCATAACAATAAGTGGTACTTACATATCTCTCTTAGAAATAATACATCATCTGTAAGAAGAGGATTTCTCTTTGTTGCTAGTTGAGTTTTGGCATTGTAATAAACTACTGAGTACTCAGAGAAGGGAATACGTGATTTATTAGAAGAAGTTGCCGGTATCTGTTCTGGACTGAAGTTCATAGATATAAGGAATTGGACAACTTGTACACTAATTTATAGAAATTGTAGCTATTTTGCATGGAAATATGATTTCCGTTGGTGAATCAAATATTTTTGAATTGATGGTGTTTCTTTATTTCTCCCATGGGAAACAAAGTGTGGAACCATGCTCAACCTGTTTGTATAACCAATGCAATTTTAAAATTAAAAAATGCTATCACTATGTTTGTATTAGTAAATATCCTAGGCACTTCAAAACTTCTATTGTGGTACAGGGTCAGCATATCATACATGGAATGAAGACAGTTTTTTTTTTTTTTTCTTTTTATAAAAATTTTAATTCAGCTTGATTAATAATATCTACCAAAGATTTTGGTGCAAGAGTATAAGAAAGAAATATGACAGTTTTTTAAAGTTTTAGATAGTGTTTGGTAGTGTATTTTGAACAACAATTTTTTGTGTTTAAATAACATTACATGTATTTTCATACACTTTTTCACTCACACGTATTTCTAAAAAATACAAACAATGTTACTAGAATAACATTACCAAACAAGCCTTACTTTTTCACATACAACTATTTTATAAACTTAAAGCTACATCAAACGCAGGTCAGCAAAGGATATCTTTTAACTAGATAAGGGAGAAGTAATAATTAAAAAAAAAAAAAAAAAAAAAAAAAAAAAAAAAAAGCGAAAAGGAGAGTATATAAATGAACCCACTTGATCTATCGCTACCGGACGCCAGCTTATGCTTAGGGATTCTGCATTCAAAATATTTTTAAAACCTTTTGAGAAGACTTTACATGCATTGATGCACATGAGACATGTATTGACAAGTGCCAAAAACCAAAGCAACAAACAAAACTAACAAAAAAGAATGAAAGAAAAGCACGGTGTTTTATTGGATTATATATGAAAAAGTACAACGTGACAAGGATATCTTTTAACTAGATAAGGGAGAAGTAATAATTTAAAAAATAATAATAATAATTTTAAAAAAAATAAATAAAAAATAAAAATAAAAAAAGCAGCGAAAAGGAGAGTATATAAATGAACCCATTTGATCTATCGCTAATGGACACCAGCTTATGCTTAGGGATTCTGTATTCAAAATATTTTTAAAATCTTTTGGCAAGACTTTACATGCATTGATGCACATGAGACATGTATTGACAAATGCCAAAAACCAAAGCAACAAACAAAACTAACAAAAAAAAATGAAAGAAAAACATGGTGTTTTATTGGATTATATATGAAAAAGTACAACCTGAAAAGGGAGTATTAAGGTGTATTTAGATACCGTTTATTTTGCTGAAATTGAAAAATTATTACTGAAAGTACTATAAATAAATGTAAAAGTTTGTTGAAATAGTACAGTGAGGTCTATGAATAGTGTCAAAAAGTGCAATGAGACCCATAAATAGTAGCTGTAAGGGTCTTGGGTCCCAGAGCCCGTCATTTGGGTATATGATAGGCCTAAAGCCCAAGCCAATGACTAAAGGCGTCCGAGAAGGGGTAATCGCTATCAAAAGGGCTCATGTTGGCAAAAGGAGAAGTCAGTGGAGATCATAACTACCCTGGGAGTTGTGTCGAGGATGAGAGCCTCCTCGGCTAACCATGGCCGAGGTCAGTAGAGGTGGCCTGCCGTCAGGAAAAATGTCACAGAAACACCCGGTTGATATGGATAAGCATTACGAGAACTCAGGACAGGGAGATGTCCTAAAATATCTAAAGAGAAAGCTGCTACCTCCACATTAAATGCACTACAGCTAACTCCCTGGCCGCATTAATGTAGAAGTCATACATGAACAATGTATTTCAGCCTTACAGCTACTACATAAGGACTTATGAAGAGTGCTGATGGGACAAGTATCCACACCGACCGTCTAGCAAGCACGTGGAGGGTGGATATGAAAAGGAAAGGCAGTATAATAGATGAAGGAGGCAGTAGGATAGGCGGATCAGAAAATCAAGGAAAGAAACACTGTAGCCATCTACAATCAAACTTGTAATGTTACTTAAGAACTTTATATAAGAACTAGTGTCCTCAGATTTCGCCGAGGACGTTTTTTCTTCAGTTTACACTTATGAATTTTCATTCTTTTATCATCAAACCTATCTAACTCATTCTTCGGTTAACTAAAGCCCAATTTTCTAACCTATTCTTTACAAATTCATTATTTTAGGCTTTTTGCGCCTAAGTCCATCCACGTGTTGGGCTTGGAATTCAAATCTGGTCCCTACAATTGGCGCCATTTGTGGGAATCACTGGTGCGATAATGAGTTAGACGTTGAACGATGGTAGGTTCAGGTCCAAATCAAGTAGAATTGATGGGGTCTCAATATTAAGATCATTTCCGTGAACTTGAGTAAAGGAGAGACCAGGAGATGAGTGTACACCCTACCCACACCAGTAAGAGTCAATCTTGGGGTAAAAACCATGTCTCTCATGAGGAGAATGCTAGAAACATGCAGAAAGAGATTGATTATCTAAAGAGAAGCTTACGCCACGAGCGTAGAAGTTGAGCTCCTTCTAACTCTGACTACTCTTCCGATGATAAGGAGGACAAAGACTATAGACAGAGGTCAAGAACTCCCCCCAGCGAGTCTTTCTCATATGATGAAGACTACCACCATGAACGCAGAAACAGAAATTCATCTTTGAGAGGCCTGATAAATGACGCCATAAGTAAAGCACTCAACCAAATTTCCAAATCACCTTTCACACGCTAGATTGAGGAAGGGAGACTTCCTCGACGGTTCACTCAACCCACTTTCACCTTGTATAACGGCAAAACGGACCCTATTGAGCATGTTAGCCATTTTAATCAAAATATGGCTATATAATCTAAGAATGAAGTCTTGATGTGCAAGGTTTTCCCATTCAGTCTGGGGCCTGTGGCGATAAGGTGGTTTGACGGTTTGAAGGCAAGTTCCATTGATTCCTTTAAGGAACTCACCCAAACGTTTGGGTCCCGTTTTATTACATGCAGCAGAGCTCCTCGTCCTTTGGCTTCCTTGCTATTTCTGTCCATGAGAAAAGGAGAAAATTGTGAGATCTTCAACGAGATAGATAGTGATTTTGAAGACATAGCCATCAGTACTTTCAAGCTCGGCCTGCCTGCTGAGCACGGCCTAAGGAAGTCTTTGACGGGAAAACCTGTTACTAGTATACGTTAACTTATGGATCAGATTGACAAGTATAGGAGGGTTGAGGAAGACCAGCAGCAAGATAAGGGGAAGGGCGAGATTATCTCTCAAGAGAGGAGGGATTTCAGGTCAGACCGCTACAATAATAACAGACCCCGGAGAGATTTTGCCAGACAATCTGGGCCTGCAGCCCCTCAAGTGGTAAACACTATATTCCGAGAATTGGTGCATCAAGTTTTAGAGAAGATCAGGAATGAGCTGTATTTTAAATGGCCAAACAAGATGAGTGGAGATCCTTTAAGGCGCAACCAAAGCCTCTATTGCCAGTGCCACCAAAACCGGGGACATACCACGAGGATTGCCAAACATTATGGAACCATCTGAAGCAACTGGTTAAGGAGGGGAGGTTGCAACAATTTCTATACCGACCCAACGGACAGGGGGACCAGTCAAGGTCAGGGGCTCATGGGAATGCTCCTTCAAGGCCCCCGTTAGGTATAATTAATGTCATTTTTGCTACATCTGGAAGAACTAGTTCTCATCCTGCCAGGGTGATGTCTGTAGCCAGACCACCAGCCAAGAACCATAACTCCGAGCCGAAAAGAGCTAGACTGGAAATCTAACCTTCATTGAGTTTCTCGGACGAAGACAAGATTGGAACTATCCAACCACATGATGACACTTTGATGATCACCCTTAGAATAGGGGGGTATGATGGGAAAAGGGTAATGGTGGACCAGGGCAGTTGTGTAGAAGTCATGTATCCTGACTTATACAGAGGACTAAACTTAAAACCTGAAAACCTGACAACTTATGATTCGCCTCTGGTAAGTTTTGATGGGAAGCTTGTTACCCCGAGGGGCCAGATTAGGTTGCTTGTACAGGCCGGCTCAAAGGTAATGGAAGTGGACTTCATAGTGGTGGATGCGTACTCCCCTTACACGGCCATTGTGGCCAGACCCTGGCTTCATACTTTGGGGGCTGTTTCATCAACTCTGCATCAGAAGGTAAAGTATCCGTCCGGAGACCAGATTGAGGAGTTGGTAGGGAACCAATCCATGGCTAGGCAGTGAGTCTGCAATTTTGCATTAGCCAGTATCTGAGTCCTCGGTCACGGTCAAGGAAGGTTTATAGCAGTCAAAGTCTCCGGAATTACCTACGAAAAGGCTAGCCGAGGAGGCCAAGTGTGAGGATTTAAAGAAATTTCCCATTGGTGGCGATCCAGAAAATTTTTTTTCAGGTTGGAGCTCAGCTGCCACCTCGGGAGAAAGAGGAGTTGGTAGTGTTTCTTAAGAAGAATGTTGATGTATTCGCTAGGAATGCTTACGAAGCTCTGGGAGTGGATCCAAGCTTCATCTACCATCATTTGAATGTTAGTCCATTTGTCACCCCAAGGAAGCAACCACCTCAGCGTTCGTCCAAGGAACATTCGGATGCTGTAAAGGATGAGGTGATGAAACTTAAGCAGGCTGGGGCTATTAAAGAGGTTTTTTTTTACCCTGAATGACTGGCTAACACCGTAGTGGTAAAGAAGAAGACGGGAAAGTGGCGCGTATGTGTAGATTTTACAGACTTGAACAAAGCCTGCCCAAAGGACCATTTTCCTATGCCTCGAATTGACCAGCTGGTGAACGCAATTGTGGGCCATCCTCGGATGAGCTTTCTGGATGCTTTTCAAGGATATCATCAGATATCTTTAGCTTTGGACGACCAAGAGAGGATAGCTTTTTTCACTCCTATAGGAAACTACCATTACAAAGTGATGCCCTTTGAATTTAAGAATGCAAGAGCTACCTACCAAAGGATGATGACCAGGATGTTTGAACCACAGTTAGGAAAAAACATTGAAATTTATATCGATGATATGGTAGTAAAAAGCAAGGCAGAGTCCGAGCATATTAATGACCTCGGGAATACTTTTGCTATCTTAAGGAAACATAAACTAATACTTAATGCTTCCAAGTGTTCTTTTGGTGTCGGGTCAAGCAAGTTTTTAGGCTACATGGTCACACACCACGGAATTGAAGTCAATTCTGACTAGATTAAGGCGATCAACAACTTGCAACCACCTCGGAATCCCAAAGAGGTCCAGAAGCTTACGGGGATGACCGCTACTCTAAACCAATTCATCTCTCGGTTAGTTGACAGGTGTAGACCTTTCTTTAAGTTGTTAAACAAGTGGAAGGGGTTTGAATGGACCGAGGAGTGTGTCCTGGCTTTCCAGCAATTGAAAGAATGTTTGTCTCGGCTGCCTATCATGTCCAGCCCCGAGATGGATGAAGTTTTGTTTGCCTACATTGCAGTGGCATCCCATGCGGTGAGTTTGGTGTTAATATGGGTAGATAATGGTGTACAAAGGCTAGTTTATTACGTGAGTAAGTCATTACACGAGGCCGAAGTCCGTTACTTACCATTGGAGAAGGCCATTTTGGCTGTGGTGCATGGCACGCGTAAGCTCCCCCAATTTCCAATACACACGGTTGTTGTCTTGACTTAGCTCCCGCTCAGATCTCTACTTCGGAGCGCTGACCACACAGGGAGAATTGCTAAATGGGGCACGATCCTAGGGGCTTTTGATATCAAATATATACCCTACACCTCCATCAAGGGTCAGGTCCTCGCCGACCTGGTGGTCGAGTTTGCCGAGACCCCATCAAAAGATGAATTAGGAGAGTGAAACATGGATGGAAAATCGGTTGGAATAATCTCCTTGCAAGAGCCCTTGCCATGGATGGTCTACGTTGATGGTGCAACTAATCACAGAGGATCTGGGGTGGGACTCGTTCTGATATCTCCAGAGAAGATCACAGTTGAAAAGTTCCTAAGATTGGGATTCTCAGCTACAAACAATGAGGTCGAGTACAAAACTTTACTGGTAGGGATGACCATGGTTTAGAAGATGGACAGAAAAACAATGGAGATTTTCTCTGACTTAAGGCTGGTTATAGGCCAAGTCCAAGGGGAGTTGGAGGCAAAAGATCCCAGAATACAAGAATATTTGAGCCAGGTTAGACACTTACAGTCTAGATTTGAGTCTTTTGTTTTATCACAAGTTCTTAGAAGTAGGAATGCCCATGCAGACTCTCTTGCCACATTGGCAACTTCCTCGGCATAGGGCTTGCCTAGGGTAATCCTTATGGAAGACTTGTGCAAACCCTCTGAGGTGGGAAGGAATGTGGTCCGCATTCACCAAATAAGGGTAGGGCCTAGCTGGATGGACCCTATTGTGCTATTCCTTAAGGAAGATGTCCTACCTGAAAGTAAGTTTGAAGCCGACAAGATACAGAGAAAAGCTCCTCGGTTTTGGCTGTACGTGGACCAAAAGTTGTATAAAAAATCCTTCTCTGGCCCATACCTGCTATGTATACACCCTGAAGCAGTTGAGCTGCTCTTAGAAATGTTACATGAGGGGATTTGTGGAAGTCACACGGGGGGCAGATCTTTATCTCATAAGGCCCTCACACAAAGTTATTGGTGGTCGAATATGCAAAAAGAAGCACAAGAATATGTGAAGAAGTGCGACCAATGCCAAAGGTTTGCACCAAACATTCACGAACCAGGAGGAGTCCTCAATCCTCTGTTCAGCCCTTGACCTTTTGCTTAGTGGGGTTTAGATATTGTAGGCCCTTTCCCTAAGGTAGTAGGGAATAAGAGGTATTTGTTAGTAGGCACAGATTATTTCTTTAAGTGGGTTGAAGCTGAACCTTTGGCGAATATCAGGGATGTGGATGTCAAAAAATTCCTTTGGAAAAACATTGTCACTAGGTTTGGAGTCCCCCGTACCCTCATCTCGAACAATGAATTTCAATTTGATAGTAAAGCCTTTAGAAGATATTGCTGTGACCTGGGCATAACGAATAGATATTCCACCCCGACGTATCCATAGGGAAATGGGCAGGCTGAGGCTGTCAACAAAGTCATAGTCAGTGGACTTAAAAAGAGACTGGATGACGCAAAGGGAAAATGGGTAGAAGAGCTATCACATGTCTTATGGATTTACCGGACTACACCTCGAAGGTCCACAAGGGAGACGCCCTTCTCTATGACTTATGGGGCCGAGGCTGTTATTCCTCTAGAAACTGGATTCCTTACGTTGAAAACAAGTTCCTTCACTCTAAGCAAAAATGATAAGCTATTGGAGAAGAGCTTAGACTTAGTTGAAGAACGGAGAGAAAGCGCCATGGTCCAATTGGCCTACTATCAAAACAAGCTCAAGCAAAAGTATGATGCCAACGTAAAGTTAAGGTCACTAACAATTGGAGACTTGGTCTTAAGAAAAGTCCTAGGAACTGCAAAGAACCCAACATGGGGAAAATTGGAACCCAACTAGGAAGGGTCATATCGTATCACATCGGCAGCCGGAATAGGTGCCTAATATCTGGAGGATCTAGAAGAAAAAGCTGTACTACACCCTTGGAATGTAAATAACCTTAAGAGGTATTATTATTAATAAAGGCTTCCTTCATCCTATTTGGGTTTGTTGTATTATGTGTCATGCGTTATTAACATCAATCTAAATATCAAACTGAACCTTGGCCATGCCGGGCTCCTCAAACCACATGCTTTAGGAAAATTGATAACTTTTAGTCATTATTTTAAGTATTAAACAGAACCTTAGCTATGCTTGGTTCCTCAGACCACCTACTTTGGGGAAATTAATACTCCTTGACATCTATCTAAGTATCAAACTGAACATTGGCCATGCTTGGCTCCTCGGACCGCATGCCTTGGGAAAATTGATAACCTTTAGTCATTATTTTAAGTATTAAACAGAACCTTAGCTATGCCTGGTTCCTCAGACCACCTTCTTTAGGAAAATTAATACTTCTTGACATCTGTCTAAGTATCAAACTGAACCTTGGCCATGCCTGGCTCCTCGGACCACATGCCTTAGGAAAATTGATAACTTTTAGTCATTATTTTAAGTATTAAACAGAACCTTAGCTATGCCTAGTTCCTCGGACCACCTGCTTTAGGAAAATTAATACTCACTGACATCTGTCTAAGTATCAAACAAAACCTAAGCTATGCTTGGATCCTCAAATTGCTAAGTATCATGTCAAAGTCTTGGTTATTGTGGACTTGGTGAAATACATGTTTAAGGTAAATTGGTATCCTTTATTAATGACTTTGTTGCCAGGTGTAATTACTCCAAACAACAATGGTTTTCACTGCAACAAGAGTCCCAAAAAAATGCCCATGAGTATCACTTAAAGCATTTACAGGCATATCTGTGTTTGTGTAAAAGTTGACTATACCTTTGACCCTACGAACTTGTTGACGGGTAAGGCACAAAGTAATTTTAAACCTATATGCGCGTTGCAATACTGTGTATGTTCTTAAAATTAAGATTATGCTTTTCTAAGATGATTAACTTAGTAAATTTCACCTGCTTTTGCTGCTAATCATATGAAACAGAACAATTACACTATTACTCAAATGGATTAGTGAGAGAAGTGTTACCTCATTATTATTTTTATTAAGGGTTAGCTAAGATAGAAATCATATCAACTTCAGTATGTAAATCATAGGGAGAAAGAAAACGCCCACAACTTTCATTAATAACAACCTTAAAACAAGGCAGATCAAATACAAAGGGGCAAGTTGATTACAAATTGTGAAAAAAAAAAAAAAAAAAAAAAAGGGCAACCTATTGCTTCATTCTTATTACAAGTTTTTCTTTTGAATCCTTAGGAGGTTGGGTGTTTGCTGCTGTGGAGGACACTTTAGATTTGTCTTTAGGGTCCTTTTTCGAGTGTATGGGGAGGGTTGCCAACACCAACTCCATGTTTTGAGAGGCTTCTTTTTCCTTGGGGGGATCCTTTGGGGCCGTTGAGGGTAGGTCAGAGCCTTGGACTACTCCTTTATTCACATCCCTTGCCTTGGTAACACCCTCGGCCTACTCTGTCTCCTCCGAGGAAGTGTTGGCTGTAGGAGGAGCCTTAGGTGGGTTGTCTTGAATTTCACCGGCCTCTGAGGACACTAGGTCGACCTTGGAGTTTGCAGAACTGGAAAGGCGTATGGTTAGAGAGTAGTAGATACTTTTAGCTTTCCTGAGCACAGAAGAAGCCTCAACCCCGACTTGATTGAGTGCTTCACTACATGTTAGGGCACAGTAAGTCGTACATACAGCAGGGACCTTGGCCCTGAGGGTGTCCTTGGTCTCGGCCACCCTAACATCGTATCCATGCTACTCTGCTTTCTCTTTGGCTTTCTCTGCCTCTTCCTTGGCCTTCTTGGCAAAAGCCTTAGCCTTCTTAACCTCCTCCATTTTCTTTTTCAATGCAGTAATTTAGGTCCTAAAGGAGGCCAGCTGGTCCTCAGCATTGCGCAGCAGTAACCTTTGGCTCTCGGCTTACTTTTCAACATTTTCAAGAGCGGCTGCCGCGTATTTTCTTTCTTTTTCCTCCTCCTGCAGCCTCTTCCTAAGCTCTTGGAGGCTCTTATCGGCCACTTGAAAGGCCTTCACAGCGGCGATACGCCTTCCTTCCTCTTCCTTCATTTGCCTATGTCAATAATTGGTCATCTCCTTGGCCCAGAAGAAGGCCTGAACAGCCTGCCAAGGAAAGAAACAAGGATTGGAGAAAGAGGATAAAGAAAACAAATTAGGGAAAAAGGAAAGGGACATACCATGGCGAGGTATCTTTTAAGACTGAGGAAGACCTCATGTCTCCTCATACCTCGCAGCTCGGCCATATCCTCGAGGAGCAGCAAAGCTTGCTCCACCGCATCTACAACGTAGCCGGCTGTTCCTCCTTGGAAATCGCGAATGGAGGCGTTGGCATGGAGAGGTTCTCCATTCAGCATTAGGGTAGGGAACCAGGCTGAAGGCCCTACCTGGAGGTTGCTTCTCTTCTCGGCACCCCTTTGCCCCGTTTCGGCTTGTTTGGATGCCCTTTGAACCTCTTCCTCGCGGGGAGGAAGGGTTTGTCCAACTCCCATCACCTCCTTCCCTTTTTGCTCTCTTTTCCTCTTTGGGTCAGCCATTTGGAAGGGCAGAGCAGGTGGAGGAGTGAGAGGCTTGGTATGAGTTGCCTTCCCAAGTGCATCCCTCCCAGGTTGGGACTCTATCAAATCCAGTAGACTAGACTTTGGTTTGCGTTGAATACCCATCTCGTCGATTATTGGTGATAATGGTGGGCCGAGATCAGGGATTGAAGTTTCTGGGGACAAGGCTTGGTTGAAAACTTCAAATTCGTCCTCGGAATCAGCTACTTCTACCACTTCTTCCTCTTATGTGTTGATGGGACGAGACGAAGTAGCTACTCCAGTTGTTTGTTGTGGTGACGAGGCTTCTACTTTTGGTATACCTTCAAAGATGGGAGTTGTGGCTTGTACGCCCTCTGGTTTTGGACTAGGAATAAGAAAACCTGGTGTGGCTACACTGATCCTTTGTAGGCACGGGTCGTTCGCCTTAATAATGCATTTAGGTGTTAGGAAAGTCTTAGAAATTGGGGTGTAGCCCAATATCAGGTGAGCGGCTCTAAGTTGATTGACAGAGTGGATGAAGACCTCGGGCTTTAAGATCTCATCTAAACTTTCCTAGTTTACGAGCCGAAGTTGGGGACAACAGAGTGTGGGTCTGCGAGATCATCAAGAAAGCCAGGAAGATAACATTAGCGAAATACAAGTCAAAAGAAACCTTAAATACCTACATAAATCAAGGAAAAAGAAAAATGAAACAACTTTGAAATTGCGAATTTGAGCCTAAGGTCCCACCTGGTTCGTCCTTTCTCGTCGGACAAGGGAGGCCATCGTGCCAGTCCCTTGATATAATCAAGAAGTCTTTGTTTAAGCCTTTATTGGAGTTAGGGAGGCATTGAATAAGCCTAACCTTGGGGTATCTAGACTTAAGGTAATATCCCTACCCAGTGAGGTGGTGGAGGTTGTAGATCCAGTTGACATCGTGGTGAGTCAACCCTAGTCCTATTTTTTCATTGAGGGCATCTACACACCCTAGCATTCTGAACATATTGGGGGTACATTGGGTAGGAGCTAACCTATGGGCCCTAAGGTAGTCTCTGGTGACAACACCCATGGGGATTCTCATCTCACCTTCGATGAAGGCAATCATGGGGATAACTACCTCTCCCTCTTTCCTATCTGTGTGCCATTGTCCCTCTTTGCAGTACCTAGTGCCCGCCCCTGGAGGTGTTCTATACATCGCCCTAAGATTCGCCATCCCCTCCTCGGAATCTACTAAGCTCTTAAATCTACCCATTTCTAGGAAAGGCTGGGAAAACTAAAGAGATTGAGAGAGGAAGTTAGAACCTACGAGAAAAAGAAAGAATATGAAGAGAAGAGGAATGTGTAGAAAATTAAAGAGTAAAAGTTCAAGAAGACTTACAGAAAGAATAAAGGTGTCCTCGGACAGGTCTTTAGTATTTGTAAGGGCTTAGGTGAGTTGAAAAGGTGTACAGGTTCAGGGTATGTGTGCTAGAACAAAATGAATGCGAAAGTGAGAGGAGAAGTTGATTTGAGAGGTATTTATATCAAGGGAAAAGCTAGAAGCGGGAAAATTCCCGCTCGGTAACCAACGAGAGTATCAGCCGTTGGATGAGCATTATGCCGTAGAACGTGGGGAACAAGATGCCATAAGAATTTAATGAAGGCGCGTCTCGAGTGCCATAACATTAGAAACGTGCCTTGGGTAGTTAAAAAGGCGTCTTTGCTAGCAGAGGAGAGAGCCAAGGAACACAGGGCAACTACAGTAACATCAAAATCCTCCTTTCTTCTCGAGGATCCAGAAAGAAGGATCTCGAGGGGCTATTGTAGGGGCCTTGGGCCTCGAGGCGCTTCATTTGGGTATATGATGGGCCTAAAGCCCAAGTTGAGGACTAAAGGCGTCTGCGAAGGGGTAATCGCTTTCAAAAGGGCTCATGTTGGCAAAAGGAGAAGTCAGTGGAGATCATAACTACCCTAGGAGTTGTGCCGAGGATGAGAGCCTCCTCAACTAACCAAGGCCGAGGTTAGTAGAGGTGGCCTGTCATCTGGAAAAATGTCACAGAAACACCCAGTTGATATGGATAAGCATTACGAGAACTCAGGACAGGGAGATGTCCTAAAATATCTAAAGAGAGAGCTGCTACCTTCGCATTAAATGCACTACAGCTAACTCCCTGGCTGCATTAATGTAGAAGTGATACTTGAACAGTGTATTTCAGCCTTACAGCTACTACATAAGGACTTATAGGGAGTGCTGATGGGACAAGTATCCACATCGACCGTTTGGCAAGCACGTGGAGGGTGGATATGAAAATGAAAGGCAATATAAAAGATGAAAGAGGCAGTAAGATAAGGAGATCGTAAAATCTAGGAAAGAAACACTGTAGCCATCTACAATCAAACTTGAAATGTTACCTAAGAACTTTATATAAGAACTAGTGTCCTCGGATTTCGCTGAGGACGTTTTTTCTTCAGTTTACACTTATGAATTTTCATTCTTTTGTCATCAAACCTAATAGGCCAAAAACGAATTGACCTCTTGTGATAAATTAACCAATTAATTTAGCCAAGTGAATTAATTAAGTTAATTAACATGCAAACGCGTGGTAGTGCAAACAAATCACCAATAAACTAAGTATGCAGCGGAAAATAAATTTGACGCGGTGATTTGCTTACGAATGGGGAAAACCTAACGGCAAAAACCCCACCGGGTGATTTTCAGGTCACCATTCCCGAAATTCCACTATTATCACAACAACCGGTTACAAGTAAAGGAATCCCAATACTTTATACCAACCTACAGTTGAACTCTTACCCCAATACCTAATTGGACTTATTCTGTAGTGATAATTTCTCCTTTTGATGCACAGCTCCCAAGTATGTAACTACCCAATGCACGGATCCCAGTACGCAACTTCAATCACCAACTAGAGAAGGTTGTTGGTTGCAAAGTTTTTCAGTTCACCCCAACGATGAAGATCAAGAAGATACTTGGTCATAAAACCCTATAGTGCACATACACAACAATTTCTTCAAGAACGATGAACTAAAGCAAATTCTGTCTCTGGTCATAATTTACTTGAACAAATTTTGCTCAACACTTGTGCAACTTGTGAACTCTTTGACGGCTCTTAAAATAATCCTTTTATATGTCTAGGGTTAGGAGAAAAGAAGGCCCAAAGACACATTCACGGATTCCAAAAAAACAGATCAGAATTTCTGTTTCTTTCTTAAACCTCGACAGATAGGAAGTGTCGAGCAGTTGTCGAGCACACGGGTTGAAACAGTTTTCTTAAGCTCGATAGATGCAGCTGTCGAGTTTTAATGAATTTTCACTATTCAGCTTGTTTCTTGGACAGACTTGAATGACTTCAACACTTGATCTTGAAACCTTGTTTCTTGAAGTATTAAAAACACCTAGATCTACCCAATTACAAGTAAAGTGCGTTTTGTCAAAGGATTAGCCAATTACATAAAATAGTGACATATGTTCCTAACAAGTGAATCACATATGTCCTAACAAAACCTATCTAACTCGTTCTTCGGTTAACTAAAGCCCAATTTTCTAACCCATTCTCTACAAATTCATTGTTTTGGGCTTTTTGGGCCTAACAAAATGAGGTGGAGAAACTGAATTTCATGCCTAATGCACTATAACAAAATGACACAATCACCTAACAAGTTACAATCAAAGTGTTTTACACTTTTAGCAATATAAGTTGCAGCCAAGCATTTAAAAGTTAAAACTCTAAATCTAAAGTAAACTAGAAATAGCTATTTTTTTTATTATAAAAAAAATGGATAAATTTGATACCTAAGAAAAACTTTGCATAGAATGAATGAATTAGTTATTCAACAAAAAAAAAAAAAAAAATGAATGAATTAGTTACGCAATAACTAAAGATATGTATATAGAATGTGTTACATTACTTATTTCGATCCACTTTGGTCCTTTTGGTCCGGTTTAGTCTATTTGGTCCATTACGGTCCCGTTTAGTCAATTCAGTCCAATTCGGTCCATATTAGTTTAGCTTGGTCTATTCGGTCCATTTTGATCTTTCAGTCTGGTGCGGTCCACTTTGGTCCATTTTGGTTCATTCGTGTCTAATTCGGTACATTTCGCTTCACTTTTTTTTTTTTTTAATTTGGTATACTTGATCAAGTTCGGTGTACTTACTTAAAAATTGAAAAAGACAGGTTTGGGTTAAGAATACACTCAATTATTTGAGTATTATCAATTGTAAGTAGGGGTGTTCACCAAACCGCACAAACTACACCAAAACCAATCCCAATATGGCATAATCACACCGCATCATAAGTAGGGATGACAATTTATGCCCGACCCGTGGGTACCCAGCTCAGCCCGACCCTAATGGGTCAGATTTTACCCAGTCAAATAAAGAATAGGGTCGGGTTTGGGTTTAAAAAAAAAAAAAAAAAAAACCCGAAACGAGTCCCCGCCTAAACCTGAACCCGACCCGACCCGGTTAGCTAAATATAAAATTTCAAAAAAACCTACCTATATATATATATATATATATATACATCACAACCCTAACCTAAAACTCATTTCTCTCTTCTCTCTCAACTCAGCCACCTTTCTCCTCTCTCTCAACTCAGCCGCCTCCCTCACTGACTCTCACTCTCACTTGCATCTCATTCGGTCTTCACATAGGGAATGTTCAAAGCTGGAATGTTCAAAGTTGTAATTGATGGGAATGATGGTTTTTTTTTTATGAAGTTGGGGGTGTGAATCTAAATCTCTGGGGGTGTGAATCTAAATCTCATGCAGGTGACAGCGGAAGAGAACTCTATTCTTCACGTGGTAGCAAAATCTGGAAATGCACAAATCACGAAAGGGTCCTCGCAATCGATTCACAACAATCACTTTTGTATATGAAAAATTGGAAAGGCGACACTGCACTACATATTGTAGTGAGGTTAGGGCATTTCGACATGACAAAACTTCTTATAACTTGTGCAAATGACTGAGAAGTTGAAGAGTACAGCACTGAATGAGGCTATAAATGATAAATGATAAATGGAGTTTTGTTCCTCTCTCAATAGTTTTTGTTTTTGGGTATTTGTTTGAGGATTCAATATGTAAAAATCTGTCCACAAATGTAAAAATCAGAGTATTGTTTCTTCCATAAATGATAAATGGAGTTTGAGGATTTAACTGATAACAATGTTGATTGATTTGTGTTTGTGTTTGTGTTTTTTTTTTTTTTTTTTTTTTTTTTTTTTTTTTTTTTTTTTTGTTGGACAGGGCCAATGGAGACCCGACGGGCCGAGTTTGGGTCTAAAAAAAGACATGTTTATTAAATGGACCAGGTTCGGGTAATAGGGGAGGACTCGTGGGTCGGGTTCGAGTATCAAAAAACCCGGTCCGAACCTAACCGTTGTCATTCCTAATCACAAGTAACAGTACACCGCACCACATGGTGCAGTGCAATTTGAGGTTTTATAATAAGAAAACTGCACCGCACCGAACCCTCTCTATATATTAATATATCTATTTTTTTAATATTAAATATATTATTAATAGTTAAATAACCCTAACTTTCAAAAAAAAAAAGTTTAATAAACCTAGCGACTAGCTACTAGGGTATTAAACTATTATAATATCAAATACACATTATTAATAGTTTAATACCCTAGCAACTAGCCGTCTAACTGACTATGTCAGCTTCTAAAAAAAAAGGAAAAAAAAATATATCACTCTCTCACTCTCTATCTCAGTGTCTTAGCTCTCAGAGCCATTCGTTCAGACCTTGCTGACACGATTTAAACAATTTCTTGTTGGGTTTACAATTAATACTAGTTTTGGATTTGTAATTCATTTCATGCTTTGCTTTAGACTTGTTTACATTATGGTTTTGATAATTGAAACTTGAAATTAGTACGCATGACTAGCATTGCTTTGAGTCTGGGTAATTCTTTTTTGCTTTGTACCTGGTGCTTCACATAAACTCTTTACTTCATATTCTTGATTTAAAGTGAAGTGCATTAGATTTTGATAGTTAAAACATTTAGGTTGCTTGCCACTGTACCTTGTTCGAACTACTTGACTTCATTTAAATGTTTGATGTATACTTGAGAATCTGAGATAGTGATATTACTGATATATGTTGAATTGTATGGTGATATATGTTGAATTTTTATATAGCAGGTGTATTATAGGCTAAGATAGTAATATATGTTCAATTTTTGTTATATACCAGGTGTATTATAGTTCTTAAAAACAAAAATTTGGGCTAGCCCAAACCAACCTTAAGTGTTGATTAGGATAACTAGCCCAAATAAGGAAAAATTAGCTCAATGGTTTAAAACTTGGCCCAAAACAAAGGGAAAATTCAGTTTTGGGCTGAGCAGGAAAAGCTCAAAATTTGAAAAATATACTGACTTCAAACCATTCAAATCGCATTTTATACACCGCACCGCACATGTGACCACAAAAATGAGGTTTGGTGCGGTTATAGTTTTGGCTAAACTATACATTGCACATGTGACTGTAAAAATGAGGTGCGGTGCGGTTATGATTTTGGTTAAACCACATCGCAAAGTGTGGTGCTAAAAATGGCCCAAAACCGCACCGTACCGCAAACACCCCTAATTGTAAGTATACAATAAGTTTTGATTATCATGATAATTTCCTTAAGAAAATGAAAATTTTGAATTGTAAATTTGAAACTTAAAAATTTTAGTTATATCAAAAGAAATTATGAAATTAGAATGCATAATAATAATAGTTAGAAGAATATGAACCACTTCAAAAAAGAATAATATCAATCAAAAACACAAAAAAAAAAAAATGATAAAATTATCTATTAGTAAAAATAGAAAGATAGAAATTACTTTTAGAAATTGTTATTAGCCATGTTAACATCTAATGTGCCATCTATGCACTTCATGTCCCACGTAAGCAATTTTTGTTAGTGAAATAATGGTAGGGATTAAATTAAAAACAATTTTCAACATTTAGGAACCAAAACAGGAGTTCAAGAAAAGTGGAGACCTAAGTGAAAAATGGCCCAAAATGTGAGTACCAAAAAAGTATTTTCACCTTTAAAGTATCCATTCACCTTAGAAGGCCGAATAAAACTTGAAGCCGAACATCCACTTACCTGCACACCCACCCACCACCCCCCACACCACCCCCCCCCCCCCCCCCCCCCCCCCCCCCCCCCCCCAACACCAAAAAAAAAAAAAAAAAAAATCCTCAAAGTAGAGGCTCTTGCCATCGTCTAGGCTGTACAACTTGCACTATTTGAAGGATGGGACAAGATCATTTTTGAAGGAGGCGCTAAAATTTGCTTTGATAGCCTAGCCTCTCCTACTTCACCTTTTGACTGGTCCATTAGTAGTATAATTTCTAATATTTTATGCCTAGTAGAATCCTTGGGTAGTTGCTCTTTTCAGCGGCTTAAGCAGCCAAGCTCTCTTTAACCTCTTCTGCCTCTTATGTTTCAATAATCATTGTCTGCCCAGTGACTTGTTCTTTCATGTAAGGCGGATTGCTGTTTCTTTTCCTTTTCTTGAATGAATAAATATTGAAGTTTATCCAAAAAAAAACCTTAGATAGGCCAAATCAAACTTGAAGTCAATACGTATAAGAAACTTATACTCCTTGGAAATACAAGTACACGTAACAATATAAAAAGACAGCCTGCACCAATTAACCATGCAAATTCCCCCTAAATTATTTTCAAAAACGCACTAGCTTTTCTTTTCCACTAGTCACGGACTCACACAATGTATGAGAATAAATGATTATTTTGTATTGTAATATAATGTATAATTTTTTCTCTAAAGAGTTTTTGAAGATGATTTGTTTTCCCTAAAAATTAAACAATTTCTATTCAGTCCAATTAGGTCTATTGCAGTCCCATTCGGTCCACTCGGTCAATTTCAGTCCCTTTCAGTCAATTATAGACTAATTGAGCCTTAAATTGATTTTTTTTGTAAGTTGCCTTTACAATTTTAGCTCAAAAATTTACTTTTCTAAATTTTTTGGTTTAAAAGTATGAAATTCTAATATATTTGGGCAAAACTCTTTAATTTTGTTAAGTTAAAAAATATAAAGAAAATAGACATTAGAAATTAGAAATATGAGCCCTAAAAATGCAAAAAAAAAAAAAAATGATAAATATTCAAAATTCTTATTCAGTCCATTTTGCCCTTTTTGGTCCTATTTGGTCCATACGGTCCTAATCAGTCCATTTGGTCCTATTTTGCCCACTTTGGTCTTATTCAGTCCACATTTGTCCTATTTGGTCCACTTTGTCTACTTTAGTCCTATGCAGTCCATTCTGTTCACTTTGCTCCACTTTCAATCCTACTCGGTCAATTTTGTCCACTTTGGTTCTATTCGGTCAACTTTGGTACAATTCGGTCCATTCAATCAACTTCAGTCCACATTCATCCTATTCGGTCCACTTCGGTCTAGTCTCTCAACTTCAGTCCAATTTAGTCCCGTTTGGTCTATTTTGTCTATTTTGGTCCTCATCTGTCCATTTGTTCTTATTCGGTTCACTTTGGTCCAACTCAGTCCACTACAGTCCACTTTATTCCATTTGGTCTATTCGGACCATTTCAGTCCATTTTGGTCTACTTCGATCTATTTTTGTGCACTTACATAATGGGAAAAAACTTGTTTGGGTTGAAAGCATCTATTCTAAATCCAAATTTGTTAAGAAAATATAAATAAATCTTAAGCTCGTAATATATAAAATTGTAAGCATAATATTTATTGTTACTACACTTTTGTTGAGCCACATTAACATAGCATTTTAGTCTACTTCCGTACAACTAAATTTAAGTGAAAGTCTTTCTAAACATAAAGGTTATGAATATACAAATGTAATCTTTAGGACAATTCATTTGTTTTGACATAGTTACTTTTAAATGAATTGCGTGAGGTTGATTATACATTTAAGCAAAGTATATATATGTGTGTGTGTGTGTGTGTGTGTGTGTTATTTTTATTTAAATAAATTATTCACTCTTTTAAAAAAGATTATCATAATAATCAAAACTACTCATATCAAACTTATACAGAATATGTATAATTTATTATCTAAATTTTATTGGAGAGAGAGAGAGAGAGAGAGTACTTGTGACAGGGAATGTAAAGTAGAGATGCATGAAAAATTAAAATTAAAAAAAAAAATCCACCAAAGAGGGGAAAAAAATGAGAGAGAGAGAGAGAGAGAGAGAGAGAGAGAGAGAGAGAATTAACCTTTTGTGTGTGAGAAAACTAGGTATAAAATGGGAAAGAGAATTGTAAATTTATAGTAAGAGGAGGGGAACAAGAAAAACAAAAAATAAAAGAAGATAAAGAGATAAATAAAAAGTGATATTAAGATAGATAGTAGTGGGGAGATAAAAAGGTAAAAGGGAGGGGAAAAGTTAGAGAAAGTATAACAATTAGTTGGGAAATGAATTAGAAAAAAAAGGAGTTAAAAAAAATGTTGAAAATTGGTAGATGATGTGGTCATTGATGTGGCTCTACCGGAGTATATCAACAATAAATGCTACATTTCAGCTTTAACTTTTAGATATAGATAAATTACTTTCTAGTTTCTTCCCATATCTTTGTATACATGCTATTTGGTCTTTCATGATATTTATTCTTTGTTTTTGTCTTGATTTATTCTGTACAATGCCTTTATATCATGTACCACATAGGAATTATTCCCCTGGTGTATATAATCCTATCCTTTTTAATATATATGAGTTCCAATGACAATAATCAACTTCTACTAGAACTCCCCTAGTGAAAGTCATGGAAAGAGCTAATTAATAAACCGTATGCAAAATCCAAAAAGGATTGAGATCTTCTAGAGTTCCTAGGGTACTCTACTGTATAGAGTTCTATTAATCTTAACCATTCATTTATAATAAAAGGTTCAAATTTTTCCATATCATTAATCCACTAACAAATCCCCTAAAATAATGGTTTAAAAAATAACTACTCATAAATGATAATTATAACCTTACCTCTTTTACCTAAATCAGGTCTCTAAGAAAACGTGAAGTCATCTTTTCCTTTCCCTCTTCATTTTTCAATTTGTTCCACAAATTGTTTTAGTTGTTAATTTCAAAGCATAGGTTCGACTAAAATGGGACATAAAAAAATCATATTTTATGATCTAAGTGCCAATCATGTACTTGAAAAAAAAAAAAAAAAAAACATGTATATGCTTAATTTTAATAAAATTAATAGAAGATAAAAAAAAAAAAAAAATTGGAATGAAAACCCAAGTGCCTCTGCCATTCATATATCATATATATATATATATATATATATATATATATGTTTCTTGGTCTATGTGCATAACAATCAATTTTATAAATAAGAAATTCTTTTGCATTTAATGCTGCAATGTCATAGCCACTATTTGCATTTAAGGTAATAACTATCATTTATGAGCAGTTATTTTTAAAATCATTATTTTTGTAGATTTGTTAGTGGATTAATGATATGGCAAAATCTATACCATTTATTATAAATGAAAGGTTCAGATTAAAAGAACTCTACATGGTAGAGTACCCTAAGAACTCTAGAGGATCTCAATCCATGCAAAAAACGATTTAAATAGGTTGGTTATTGAGCCATCCTTAATTATCAATGTACAATTACACTTAAACAATATAAAAGAAAGTCTGCTGGTGGTGTGTCTTGCTCTCATTTGTGCAAGAGTAATTAATTCATCCTTTTGTTATTATTTGTTTGGTTGTTTTTTTCTTCTTTATGAAGTACTTTACTTGGAATGAAGTGAGTCAAGTGACAAATCTGTGTTGTACTAGAAAATATTAAAGGTTTGTATCAAAAAAAGAAAATATTAAAGGTTAAATAGGACCACTAAAATAAGACCACAAATGACACCTCATTTGATGACTCCATACAGTGTGACTGAAGCTATCTGGTACCTTTAGACAAACAAGTGAAGAAAAAGTTTTGCCTTGCTCAAAGAAATTTTAATAAGTGAGTACTTAGATGAATTGTCTAGTTCCTGAAAATTTTTATTTTTTTGAGGTTTGAACTATTGCCTAATGCTCATAAACTAAAGTTATACGCATTCTGGTTTCAAAATTTTAATTAAAACCTGTGGAGGAGACTCTATATATATGTACAATGATGACAAAATCTACAAAATTATTTAAAAAAGAATGAAAGAATATCACACAGTATCTTAGTGGACGATAAAAAGCAAACTGGATATGGGAGTACTCAATGAGCTTTGTGTGGTCTCCAAAAGCTGTGTCGCTTATTTGAACTCTTTCCTTTGGCAATGGAGGCTGAACAGAAAAATGGGATTCCCCTTCCTCTCACTGTACCTCTCATGCAAGCTGAGACTCACCACGAGCCATCAGCAGTAGAGGCAAGTAGTGGTGTTCAAAAAACTATCAGCACCACATCATTTTTCAAGACCTGTTTCAATGGACTCAATGCATTGTCAGGTTCTGTTCTTTTTCTTGATAATTCTTGTTCTGAGGATTTTATTTTATATTTGAAAACTTATTTATTCGTTGTCATTGATTCATAGGGTTTTGTCGTATGTTTTTTTAGTATCTGTTAATTTGTTTCTCCAATCTATATGTTTCCTCAAGTTGGACAAAATGTATAGCCCCCATACAACGAAGTGAATTTGCAGATTGGAGAGTATTTTTTCTTATATATTTCTACATTGCCTAGATCAAACAAGTAGGTTTCATTGCTATAATTATATGCTCAATTATAAAGGATTTCAGCCCTTCATTCTCTCCTTACCCGATTTCCAGGTGTTGGCATACTGTCAGTTCCATATGCACTATCATTAGGAGGATGGTTAAGTTTGATACTTCTTTTTGCTATCGCCATTGCAACCTTTTACTCAGGCCTGCTGATACAAAGATGTATGGATATGGATTCTGATATCAGAACTTATACTGATATAGGCAACCGTGCATTCGGGAATAAGGGACGAATATTAGTATCGGTTTTCATGAATGTGGAGCTCTTTTTGGTTGCGACAGAATTCCTAATTCTAGAAGGGGATACATTAGATAATTTATTTCCCAACACAGGATTTGAAGTAGCTGGTGTTAGAATTGAAGGAAAACAAATCTTTGTAATAATTGTGGCCATTGTAATTTTACCTTCAGTTTGTTTAGATAGCCTGAGCCTTCTTTCATATATCTCTGCCAGTGGGGTTTTTGCTTCTGTTATTATACTCGGCTCAGTCTTGTGGACTGGTGCATTTGATGGAATTGGATTTCATCAAAAAGGGACACTCATCAATTGGAATGGGATCACAATAGCTGCTAGCTTATATGCCTTTTGTTATTGTGCCCATCCTATCTTCCCAACAATGTACACTTCTATGAGAAACAAAACTCAATTCAGCAATGTAAGTAGAAACAAATTCTTTGAGTTTTATTATTTTAAAAATGATTTTAATTATGAAATATATCATGAGATTTAGACAATGTCAAGTTTTAGTAGTCATTTTGAAAGCAAGGTGCATTTAGCTGTTTATGTTGCTTACTTCTGCTTTGCTATTTTTATTGCAGGCCCTGCTTCTGTGCTTTACCTTATGCACCATTAGTTATGCATCAATGGCAGTTTTCGGTTACTTAATGTTTGGGTCTAATGTTCAGTCACAAATAACTTTAAACCTTCCAGCTGAAAAGCTTAGCTCAAGGGTGGCAATATGCACTACCTTGGTCAATCCTATAGCCAAATATGCATTAATGGTTTCACCTATTGTGAATGCTATCGAAAGTTGGTTTCCATGTCAGTACAACAAGAGGATGGTTCGCCTGTTAATCAGTGCCTCGCTTGTAATCAGCTCAGTTATTGTAGCGTTGGCTGTTCCCGTTTTTGCAACTCTCATGTCATTGGTTGGAGCATTTCTAAGTGCCACAGTTTCAATTATACTGCCATGCTTATGCTACTTGAAGATTTCAGGCAGTTATCGGAAAATTGGATGTGAAATGGTGATTATCTGGTGCATAATACTAATGGGTGTTGCATTGGCTATAAGTGGTACTTACATATCTCTTGTACAAATAATAGGGGATCTATAGGCAGATACTTTCTCTATGTCGATGTCAGAATTGTGGTACTTTATTCAACTACTGTGTTGTCTTAAGTGGTACTTACATATCTCTTGTACAAATAATAGGGGATCTATAGGCAGATACTTTCTCTATGTCGATGTCAGAATTGTGGTACTGTATTCAACTACTGTGTTGTCTTGTAGGGAATGCTTGATTTATTCAAACTAAGTTGTCTTGTAGGGAATCCTTGATTTATTCACACTGAGTTGTCTTGTAGGGAAAAAAAAGGTAGATTTCATTATATTCATGAGGCATAATGAAATCAAATTTAGTGCCCATTTGAGAACAATTTATCTAACTTTTTTGTTAAAAGTACTGTAGATAAAAAGCTAAAGTTAAATAAAATAAGTAAGTAACTCATGTAGTACCTGCATATATTAAGAAAAATAAACAATAAGCTAGCTTATAAGTGCATCCCAAATAGGCACTTAGTATACTTTTTTGTTTTTGTTTAATACACTGTTACCCTAAATTAAAGGTGGAGCCTTGGTACGAGGGCAAGTTGCTTTCACCAAAAGTGACAGGTCGTAAGTTTGAGTCCAAGATTCAGCCTTTCCAATAAATTGGGGGTAAGGCTACTTACCATAACCTCTCCTATACCCCGCAAAAGTGGGAGATTTGTGCAGTAGGTATGACCTTTTTACATTGATACCTAAATTCTCAAAATATTGACACCTTGCCCCTTTATCCCCCCCCCCCCCCTCTCCCCCCTTCTTGTTAGGAATCTCAAGATAGTTTTGTGACCTGATGTGCTGTTGTGATCAGGAAGTTGTTGCCTGTTACTACTTGCTTAATTGAGTTTAACAGATTGTATAATTAGGCAGGTGCCGTAGTTAGAATTCTCATGTACTGTAAATAGTAGTTAGCTGAGTAAGCTAAGAATGAGAATCATCTTTACCCTCCAATCCCTTAGAACTATTGACAATTTCATGCTTCGATGCTATTAATTGTTAAGTACCATCATAATATTCTTTTTCCTATTATTTACTCTACCATATAATTTTTTGATCAGCTCAATTAGCAAACCAAGTTGGAATTTCTTGAGAATCCATACTTCAAAGAGTTCTAATGTGGGAATCATTTTATTGTTAGAATTAAGGTTGAGCGATTAAAATCACCATTTCCTGACATCTTAATCTTTTTGGGATAATCAGTAATTTATCATGATATCAAAGGAGGAAGTCCTGAGTTTGATTCTTGTTTCTAACCTACCTCCATTTGAGCCCCTAACCAATCTCCCATGTGTTTATAATCTGTTCCCTTTTAATACATAAGAGTTCCAATTACAATAATCAACTTCTAAAAGTAACTCCCCTGTTGAAGCAATGAAAAGAGCAGAGAAGCGTTAAATAAACCATATGCAAAAAACAATTTAAAAAGGTTAGTTATTGAGCTATCCTAAATAATCAATGTAGCCAATGCTAGTGTCTGCATTGGCTCTGTAGCAGCCGTGCTCCAAACAATTTAGAAATGTACTCACCATAGAAAACCAAATTAAACTTGAACCTATTATGATAGAACAAACCTATATGCCTTAGAAGAAGTCCATATTATTTTTAAAGCTGAAGTAGCTAGCAAAGCAAATACAGTACAGGGGAGAATTACACTTCAACAATATAGAAGCAAGTCTGCACCATGCAAACTCCCCTCGATTATTTTCTATAAGGAAGGAATAAACTTTTCTTCTCCTTAACATTTTTCCCTTCTTTTTGTATACACAGTATTTGGTCTTTCATGAGCTTTCTTTTATTTTGTTCTGCAATTACATGTAACATCGTTCTTAATTGGCCTTTATTTCAAAAACCACATAGCAAAAACACCTGCTGGTGTAGTGGGACTTGCTTTCCTTTGTGCAAGAGTAATTCATCCTTCTATTATTATTTGTTTGGTTGTTTTTTTTCTTCTTTATGAAGTACTATGCTTGGATTGAAGTGACAAATCTGAGTTGTACTAAGATAATATTAAAGGTTATTAAAATCTATCAATAAATAAGACCATTGGAATAAGACCACACATGACACCTCATTTGACGACTCCATACAATGTGATTGAAGCTATTTAACACCTTTAGACAAACAAGTGAAGAAACAGTTTTGCCTTAAAGAAATTTTAATGAGTGAGTACTTAAATGGATTGTCTAGTTCCCAAAAGTTTTCCTTTTTCAGAAGTTTGAATTAGTGCCTAATCCACATAAGCTAAAGTTTTATGCATTCTGGGTTCAAAATATTACTTAAAACCTATGGAGGAAAATTTATATATATGCACATGTATGACAAAGCCTATAAAATTATTTTAAAAAGAACGAAAGAAGATCTCAAAAGTATCTTAATGGACTATAAAAAGGCAAACTGGAAATGGGAGTATTCAATGAACTCAGTCTCCAAAAGCTGCGTCACTTATTTGAACTCTTTCCCTAGACAATGGAAGCTGAACAGCAAAATGGGGTTCCCCTTTCCCTAACTGTACCTCTCATGCATGATGAGACTCACCAACAGCCATCAACAGTAGAGGCAAGTAATGGTGATCAAAATACCACCGGCACCACATCATTTTTCAAGACCTGTTTCAATGGACTCAATGCATTGTCAGGTTCTGTTCTTCCTCCAGCTAATTCTTGTTCTGAAGATTTTATTTCAAATTTTAAACTTTATTTTTCAATTACAGAGGAATTGGACCATTCATTCTCTCTCTCCTTAACTGGTTTTCAGGTGTTGGCATACTGGCAGTTCCATATGCACTATCATTAGGAGGATGGTTAAGCTTGATACTTCTTTTTGCTATCGCCATTGCAACCTTTTACTCAGGCCTGCTGATACAAAGATGCATGGATATGGATTCTGATATCAGAAATTATACTGACATAGGAAGCCATGCATTTGGGAATAAGGGAAGAATATTAGTATCGGTTTTCATGAATATGGAGCTCTTTTTGGTTGCAACAGATTTCCTAATTCTAGAAGGGGATACCTTACATAATTTGTTTCCTGACACAGGATTTGAAATAGCGGGTATCAAAATTGAAGGAAAGCAAATTTTTGTAATAATTGTAGCCATTGTAATTTTACCTTCAGTTTGTTTAGATAACCTGAGCCTTCTTTCTTATGTCTCTGCCAGTGGTGTTTTTGCTTCTGTCATTATACTTGGTTCAGTCTTGTGGACTGGTGTATTTGATGGCATTGGATTTCATCAAAAAGGGACACTCATTAATTGGAATGGAATCCCCACTGCTGCTAGCTATATGCCTTCTGTTATGGTGCCCATCCAGTCTTCCCAACAATACACACTTCTATGAGAAACAAAAGTCAATTCAATAATGTAAGTAGAATCAAGTTCTTTGAGTTTTCTAATACTATAGTCCATTATATAGTGCTAATTTAATTAGTTTAAAAGTGATTTTAACTATGACATATGTGATGTGATTTAGACAATGCCAAAGTTTAGTCCTAGCTGTAAACTTGAAGCAAGTGGTTTTTAGCTGTTTGTGTTACTTACTTCTGCTTTTCTATTTTAATTGCAGGCCTTGCTTCTGTGCTTTACCTCATGCACTATTAGTTATGCAACAATGGCTGTTTTTGGTTACTTAATGTTTGGGTCAAATGTTCAGTCACAGATAACTTTAAACCTTCCAACTGATAAGCTTAGCTCAAGGGTGGTAATATGCACTACCTCGGTCAATCCCATAGCCAAATATGCATTAATGGTTACACCTATTGTGAAGGCTATCAAAAGTTGGTTCCCACATCAGTACAACAAAAGGATGTTTGGCCTCTTAATCAGTACCTCGCTGTTGGGTTACACGTGTGAGTGAAGTCCCACATTGAATAAATATGAGAAGAATGAGTGGTTAATATAACATAATTGAGCACATACCCATTGGGCTTAGGCCTTTTGGGTTAAAGTGTGTCTCTATATGTTATATTAATTACTCAAGGAAGCTCCTCAAGGTGTTTAATCTCCCCAACAAGTGGTATCAGAGCCCATGGTGGTGTGCGGCGAAGGTGGTGAGGTGTTCATGGTTCCTACCCAGCGGGAACAGAGAAAGCCTAAACGGCCCACACATAAAGATCCTGGAGAAGAAAAAAAAAGGCCCAACAAAGGAATATTGCTAATGGTGCTAAATAATTGTGTGGTGCGAGGTTCCCATGGACATGGACGTACGAGGTTCCCATGGATGTGCGTGCGGGGTTGACACGTGGTTCCCATGGATGGCGTACGAGAGACCCATGGATGACGCGCTGATGAAGTGAAAAGCCCATTAGGCAAGGGGGAGTGAGTAGGACTTGTTCATGGCTCACAAAGAGGTCTTGAAACCCATAAAGAGGCAGACTCACACGTGAGGGGGAGATTTGTTGGGTTACACGTGTGAGTGAAGTCCCACATTGAATAAATATGAGAAGAATGAGTGGTTAATATTACATAATTGAGCACATACCCATTGGGCTTAGGCCTTTTGGGTTAAAGTGTGTCTCTATATATTATATTAATTACTCAAGGAAGCTCCTCAAGGTGTTTAATCTCCCCAACACTCGCTTGTAATCAGCACAGTTATTGTAGCGTTGGCTGTTCCCTTTTATGCGACTCTCATGTCATTGGTTGGAGCATTGCTAAGTTCCACAGTTTCAATTATACTGCCATGCTTATGCTACTTGACGATTTCGGGCAGTTATCAGAAAATTGGATGGGAAATGGTGGTTATATGCTTTATAATACTAATGGGTGTTGCTCTGGCAATATCTGGTACTTACACATCTCTGGTACAAATAGTAGGGGATCTATAAGCAGATAATATCTCTATGATAATGTTAGAATTGCGTTACTGTATTCAACTACTGAGTTGTCTACCAAGGAACACTTGATTTATTAGATTTTGCTTCTGATTGATGTTCTACAATAAAGTTGATCTGCATTATTTGTAAAAGGCAGATGTTAGGAATTGGAGAAGTCTCCAACAATTTATAGAAATAATAGCTATTTTAGATAGAAATAATAGTGCCTTAGGTGAATGAAATTATTCTGAATTGGTGATTCTTGATGCTCTCATGGAAACAACTTACTCTAGAGTGCTGCACTTACAAGAGAACTGATTGCTCAACCCAGTTTGTAACCAATGCAAGTTTAATAGAGATGCACTATGTTTGTATTAGCACATATCCTAGGCACTACTGAACTTCGACAGTGTACTGGGACAGCTTGAAATATTTGGAATGAAGCAACAGATTGTGAGTTTTCAACTATAAAAGATTTGCTTTATCCAGTTCTGAGAGATCCATTTATTGTTGAAAAGTGGGCTAAAAGGTGCATGAAATTTTGTGTCTTGAAGAAATTATATAAATGATGCCCAGATTCCTATCAAGCAACAAGTCATTTGCAAGGAATATTTTCACTTACCAATCCAACTAATAATACGACTATTTTTCATAACTTGTTGAGATGGTACGATATGATTAGTGAATAATAAGTCTAACAATACTTTTCTTTTCTTTGATGACGTGGAACCTCACCAAGGTAAGACTCTTTAGACCCATCTTGAAAAGTAAACCATGGATATACGACCCCACCATTTAGAACAATGTATTTAAATAATACAGGATGTCTAGGTTTAACAATACTTTTAGATAGAAAAAGTTTATGGGTCTAATAATACTTTTTTTTTTTTTTTTTTTTACAAGAAATAATTTCTACTCTAATCTAATCTAAGTGTATATGTATGTAAAACTTCTTCCTAGAGACTTGAACCCCGGCCCTTGCCTCCCACACCCTACAAACACTTATACTTGTGGAGTGAGCATCGCATCAAGGGTGTATGATGGTATCTAATAATACTTGTTAACTTAAGCAATTTATGGAAAAAGTTTTTCCATAGACTTTCTCTTGACCTAAAGTAATTGCGATAAGGTAGTATTTAAATGAACTCTCTAGACTCTTCTGTGATGCTATTGTTAATAGTTTAATGGACACAATTTTATCCTCTATACATTCTTGGTTCAAAATATTTCATAAAACTTGTCGATTTGACTTTATATGCACATGTATGACAAATCACAAAAGCCCACAAAATTAATAAATAAATAAAAGGGTTGGAAGATTAAAGAACAAAACGTACCTTACTGGATTATAAATAAGCAAAACGTGATAAGGGATAGTTAAATTTTAATGAACTCTCAGGCCTAGAAAAGCTTGCATAACGGACCCCAAGTAATGCTCCAAAGATTCTGGGTTAAAAAATTATCTTTCAAGGAGGGTTAAATAAAAAACAACGTGCTTTATTGAATTATAAAAACCAGATTGTGATAAGGGTATTAATGAATTCTTTGGTCTCAGGTGAGCAATCTGTTACTTTATTTTCTTTTATAGGTTATGCTGACGGGTGCCCTTAGGGTAATGATCCATTTTAGAAAAGTTTTGACACCACTTTTATAGGAAATGGATAAAGTTGTCAAAATTTTATTTTATTTTTTTATTTTCTCATAAAAATTTTCTTAAAATGAATTATTAACAATTACTCTAAGGACATCTGTTAATATTTTCCCTTTTTTATTGATGTACTGCACATAACCCACAAAATTAAGAAAGGCTTAATTACAATCATCCTGATCCACCCTAAAATATGAAATTTGCATCTAAATTTGAAAAATTTTCTGTATAAAAATTAATGATTTATTGAGAAATTATCCATCTAAAACTATAAGAGCATTTGAAGTGTGCTCCACTAATTTAGACATTAATTTAGATAGTGGGTGGAAATTGCAAATTATTCCTGAATTAGGGCGTTGATTGCAAAATTTTGTAGTTTAGCTACATGTTACAAATATCCCTATAGTTTATGCTGGATAGCTACAATTAACCATTAGAAAAAACAACAATGTTAGGAACAAAATTTTTTCCGAATTTTTTTCACTCCTCACCAAGGTGATAACTTTTTTTCTTTCATACATTTCAAGTGGAAACACTAGACAATATCACTGAGCTACAAAGTACTTTGAAACAAGCTTACTTTTACATAGATAATGATTCATTGAGCTACAAGTACTTTGAAACAACAACTTATCAAAAAAAAAAAAAAAAGTACTTTGAAACAACACTACTTTACATAGATAATGATTCACTGATGACATCTCTGTTGTGCTAATCATAGTAGACGAAGTTTACCCAAAAAACAAAAAAAAAAAATCATAGTAAACCACGCCAACAACTGTTAAAAAAAAAAATTATCTCTAATTTAATTCACCATACACATTAAAAACTAAAATATAGAAAAGAGGGACAAGGTTTACCAAAAAAGAAAAGAAAAGAGGGACAAGCGTGTTCTATTGAATTGTACTTACCAAGAAAGTGTTTCATTGGAGGATTTTAAAACCCCCACGCCCAACCTCAAAGACTATTAAGAACGTGCTGAAGCTAAATTAACTTTGGTATTTCCAAGAACTCTTTGACACGTTTACATGTACGTATCAAGGGATAGGTTTAGGATATTCCATTCAAAACAAAGTAAAAACTCAATCTGCACTAATTGATTTCGCATCTTGAACTGCTTGTACTTGTATAAGCTAGGAGTAGGAGTGTGTGTATGTTTTTTTTTTTTTTTTTTTTTTTTTTTTAAATTCGATAGTTATAACAATAAGAGAGAGATTCAAACACTAGCTCTTTTTTATAAAGAAAAACAAGTAAGGGAAAAATGACAATAGACCTCTTGAGCTTTAGGTGTTTGCAAGGAAAGGAACTAAAAATTAGTGTGTACTTTTTTTGTGTGAGAAAATTTAATAAGGAATTGGAAAAAAAAGGGAAAAAAATGCAACATACAAATCAGTAAGGATTCAATCAAACCTTCTGTTAAAGTTTCAACACCTTGTCCCCCAGCTCCAGATTTTGGCAAATGTAACTTTGATGCTGTGGTAAGAAATGATCATGTTTGTATTGTAGCGGTGTTTAGAAATCATAGGACTGAGATCATTGTAATTTGAACAGATATTTTGGATTAGGGTGGCCCCATTTGGGCTAAGGCTCAAAATGGAAAAGTTGGTAGCTCTTTCTGTTGCCTCTTGGTCTAGTTTCTAGTTGTAAAGCAATCTCCATCTCTTTTGTTCATTTATCTGTTTAGGAGTACTGTGTTGTAGATGGGACTAGTGCCCCCTTATCTAAACATATGTGTTTCAAGTAAAACAAAACAAACAAACAAAATCCTTCTTTTTTTTTTTTCAATTCTTTCAACAAACTTTTTCTCAATGATTTTCTGAACAAGAAGTGTAGTATGTCTTCTACAACTTATGAAATAATATTTTAGTCTCATCTTTGGCGGAGAAGACTCTCCTTGGAAGAATTAGGGTGGTCGATTATGGATCAACTAGTTGTATATGATTGAAATGGTCATCATTGCTAGAGAGACTCGTCACAAAATCCATTAATATACTGTTAAGACAGTGTTGGAAGCACCTTTCCACACAAATCAGTTTAGTGCATCACAGTGAAGCATAGAAAAACAAACAAAAAAGTGTAACCTTCAGCTATGAGTAATGATACTAAGGTCTTTTATTCTCTACACATCTCATTAATTTTTTCTTGATGGGTAGAAACAACCTAATTTATAGGTGTGAAAGGGACTTCTGCACATCTCATTAAATCCATTACACACTAGGCCATTTATACATAATAATAAATAATTAATAAAAAATAAAAAATAAAAAAACTAGCATTCAATTTATCACTCTCCAAGAGAGTATAATCATCCTTAAAATAGCCATCTATATGCTCCTTTATGGTTTTTTCAAGCAAACTAATCTCCATCAACTTTTATGATCATTGACTGTTGAATAGACTCACATGTATATGTGGAAATGATCTCAAAACCATTGATCCAATTTTAATGAAATTAATATATATATATATATATATATATAGAGAGAGAGAGAGAGAGAGAGAGAGAGAGAGAAAGAGAGAGAGAGAGAGAGGGAGAGACCCATATAAAATAAAATTCTGACATACACGTCACAATTTATTTGGTAACCATGCGCTGTCGATCATCAGATGATTGTATAAAAGTAAAGATATTTTAATATGTAAAGGTAAGTTTTCAAGTAACACTTGAAAGGAAAAATAAAGGGCTCAAAACTTACTGACAAGCAAAATTCATGGAAAATCAGAGGTTGTGCAAATCCAGTTTCCACATTCTGCAATAGAACAGCATCATGAAAAGCAATTTCAATTACAATAAGTTAATCATCTTCATGTGCAAGCTCAGCCCATCTAATAACTGGTAGATAACCCCATAATCAGCTTGATCATTATATCCAGAAAAGAACCTATGGATGGATCCACCTAAATTCACACAACTCTCTCCCGCCATTTTCTTCAACCTCCCAGCTTTCATAATCCTCCTCACATCTGCTGCTTTCTCCCACATCCCAACTTCAGAATACATGTTTGCAACCATCACAAAATTCCCACCTCTCCTTGGCTCCAATTCAAGCAACTTCTTCTTCACCTTATCTCCCACCCCATCTTTGTCATTAACATAATGAATGCTGCACGCACTAAGCAAAGTCCTCCATATAATTGGGTCGGGTTCCATAGGCATGTTTATTATAAAAGCATAAGCCTCCTTGAGTTGGCCGGCACGGCCCAATATATCCACCATTGCACCATAATGTATCATCATGGGTTTAATTTTATGCACATGCTCCATATCATGAAAGTATCGATACCCATCATCCACTAGTCCTGCATGGCTACAGGCACAGAGGACCCCAAGAAAGGTGACATAATTTGGACTTATTGATGAGTTATACATCATCTTTAAGAAAAGATCAAGAGCTTCCTTAGCAGACCCATGTTGAGCTAGCCCCAGAATCATTGCACTCCATGTCCAAACATTTTTCTCTTGCACTCTATCAAACACCAACCACGCATAATCTACATCTCCAGATTTTGCATACATGTCGACAAGGGCAGTACCCAATTGAAAATTCAAAACCATCCCTCTCACAATAACTAGGGAATGAACCCATCTCCCTAAGCTCAAGTTTCCAAGCTCAGCACACGCAGAAAGCATAACCACCATAGTGGTCTCATCCGGCTCAAAACCAAAATCCCTCATCTTCAAAAAATAACACATCCCATCATCAAACCACATGTTCTCAACACAAGCAGTTATTACAGCATTCCAAGAAACAACCGTTCTCACAGACATTTCATCAAACACCCTACACGCATCCGAAATCCTCTTACAACACCCATAAGCACTGATCAAACTGTTCTGAACATACACATCAGAGTCCAAACCACACTTCACAACCTCCCCATGAACCTGCCTCCCTTCCTTAACCGCCGTAACCGCCGCGCACGCCTTGAAAAGGAACGGAAACGTGAGTTTATTGGGTCTAATTCCTCGCCTTCGCATTCCAAGAAATATCCATATCGCCTCTTTCGGAGAATCACTCGAGGCATATCCCCTGATGACAATGTTCCACGGCAAAGGCGTCGAATCATCGAAACCATTGAGAATCGACCGCGCATAACGCAAGTTTTTTGATGGAGACAGAGTGCAGAACCGGATGAGTTCGCTTAAGAGGAAGCTGTCTCTGTGGAGGCCAGAGACTATGATTTGAGCATGGATTTGAAAGAGCTGCTGGGCTGAGGAGCAGAGCTTGAGAAGAGTGAGGCATTGGTGCTTTTTGGAAATGAAATTTGAATTACAGTTGGAGGAATTTGGAGGGAAGATGGGATTGGCAGTTGGGATTGGAAACCGAACCATGCATTGAGTTTTATGTCTTACCTTATTGATTGTTTATCTCTCTTTTTGTTTGTTTATTTGTGTAAGTTGGATCAGTATAGGTATTGGACTAATGGGCTTTTGTAGGCTTTGTTTTGAGTTTGCACTTTTAACACATTTGTTTTGGGTCATTACTAATTTGTTACCCATTCTTTAATATTTTGATATTAAATTGTAAAATTAACAACACTTCTATTCTTAGAGCCTTGGCATCAAGTGTGCCAAATGCTAAATTTTTAGCATATGGCACACCAAACACAAAAATTATTGCTTCATGAGATGTGCCAAATGCAAAAAGAAATGACATGAAGCTACAATGATGTTCTATAAATGGCATGGCACGGTCATAATGCTATAAATATTTTAATGATTCTTTCTCTCTCCTCATGTCACATTTCCTTTATCAGCAAATGTCTTTCTTCTCTCTCTCACGCCACTATTTACTTTCAAAAAAGCTAATTTGTATTTTTTTTTTTATTCAAAGGAGTGTTTTTAAAATTATTTTAATGTGTTTGAAATCTTAAAATAAAACATGTAATGTAGAGTGTACTGTAAAATGATATGGTAAATTTTTTTTAAAAAGTAGATTTTAGTGTGTCAAAATAGCACTTAGTATAGCATAGTTGATGCTAGTGCTCTATGAATGAGATAGAATTTCTTTTATCATCTAAGTTTTTGGTCGGTATTTATATAGATAAACAGACTACATAGCAATAACTTCGAAATGGTACATTTGACTAGAAATAAGTTAATACTGAAATATTTTATTCTAATAGACAAACCGAAACAATTATCAAAATGATATTAACAATTTTACTAGTCACTCTTTATGTAGACATTGAGGGCTTCAATTTGAGTACAAGAATGGACTAGTTTCATTAAGAAATGAGTGAGATATGATTTTTTGAATTTGACTTGCTCTCTATTACAAGAAGCTACAAGAAGAATCGAACTTTTGCTTGCTCTCCACTCCCTCCAAACTTTTCACCATCCCACGTTGAAAAACTCCTAACCCTATACCCCCCACTCCCAGTATAAATAAACCCCCCTCACCTACAATTCAATTCACCCCAAAATCTCAGAGTTAAGTTTGAGAAAAAAATATTATGATTTTTAAGATCTTGAAGCTCTCCAGAGTCACTCTCACCTACCAACTTTGGAGAGCATGAGAAAAAGAAATGTTTTATTTTTCAAAGTTTAAATAAAATACTATTTAAAATGAGTAAATAATAAAAAATAATTTAATTATTCACCTATCAAATAAACAAAAAAATATTTAAATAAATTTTAATGTTTAATCCTAAAACAATATTATTACATCAGTAATGGACAAAAGAACTAAAATGATTTCTTTGCCTATGTTAATTCATTAAAATGACAAAATTTGAGCTTAATGGATTCTAACGGCAATTCATCAAACTTATATGAATTTTTTTTCTATAAACAATTTAGGATTTTAATTGTACGTGTTGAATATCTATTTTGTTTCATATTTTTAGAAGCCTTCTTAAAGTGAGAGATGCTCATTTCTTCTTTCTTTGTTTAATTAATTAGATAATTTTTTTAATTTCAATATCTAATTATTGAACTCAAAATTTTTAGGACCTTTTTAGTTTGAGGCCCTAGAAAATGGCCTTGACCTAATTAATGCTAGCCCTGGCTATGAGCTATATGGGAGAGTTTCAGTTGTGAATGCTGTTGGAGGACTAAAACAAATATTGTGTAATGTGCAACCTTTCAATCCATTTGACAGTATTGATGTAAATAAGCTAGGAAGGACAAATGGAAACAAGTGTTGTTTGATGTGATTCAAGTGCATAAGTAAATCCAGTCATGCCTTAAAAGACTGGAGTTCCGTTTAGTTTTTTCTGCAATAAAGACTAAAGTTCATCAGAAAGTGCTATAGATATTGTTGTTGTCAATGATTGTTGCATTGATTGTAACAGACTCTTCGGTTCCTACTATATGTTAATGGAATTAAAATATATATATATATATATATATATATATAGACAACCAATAAGTGCAACTGGATAACATTACATGCTCAATCAGGATAATTAAATGTCTTATAGTTCCATCCATTGAGTTCAAAAATGAAGTTTAAAAAAAAAAAAAAAACAACAACAGCAACACAGGGACAAGCCAGTTACACAACTACACAACATTAATTCAGAACAATATTCAACGGGACCTGCCTTGCAACACTCTGAACACAAACACAGACAAATCCGTAGAATAAAAGAAAACTATTTTAAAGGCTTATTGAAAGAGAAACATTCCGAGACGGACATGCCTATCTATTTTGGACTAAATGTAAAAGCCACACGACGTCCGCATTGTTCACCATGTGCACGAACCTCTTCCAACACTCTTGGACAATTTATGAATTTCTGGGCCGAATAATCAACGCAGATACTCATTGACAGAAGCTTGTGCCCTTTACACCAAAGGTGTGGTTTAGAATCAATTTGCTTCCAAATGGCGAACGTGATTTTATTATGAATATGATGGATAGTAGGGCGGTTTAATGGTGTTGGGTGAATATCCGATTGCGCGAGAAATTTTAATATAGTCAGTTTCTTCTTTAGGTTCAATGCACGTTGGAAGTTGGAAGTACTCGAACTCATTGAACTGCTTCCTACAACACCTTCTATGCTTCCTCCATTCCTCCTCCAAGATTGGGGTCAGTTTTGAAATCTGCAAGACTTTAAACTTAAATTATAAAAAGAAAATATAGCTAGTGTACGTACAACTAAAATATGGAAGAATAGTGTTGTCTGTGTCTAAAATTTACCAATTCAAGGTTGAGTTCCGGTCCAGTGCACCATGGATAACGTCGAGATTTTGAGTTACTCTGCCATAAACCATTTAGAATGAACTCTTGTGGAATAGGTTCCTTACATGGCGAAGGAGCAGTACAAAAAGTTGGTGGCCATGTTAGAACTAGCTGAAAGTAATCATAGGTGTTGGCAAATAGAGGCGGGAGAGCGGTGAGGCAGAGGCGCACTGAATATTTTCATGTTTTTCACTTTTTTTATATTATTAAAGTACGGACATCAATTTAACATTATTGATTAAGTCCTTTTATACGTGAGTAAAGGTAAGGTTTTTAGTGCTAGCTAGCAGAGCAAATGGTGTTGAATGGGCAAGGTGGCAAACAAAACTCATTGATTGAAGTCTCAATAGGTGTAGTAGCAAACAAAATCTTTTTGAGTTACCACAACTATTTATGTGATAGATTGTGACTGATTGCCTACATAGGCTTATCATTTTTAACCCATTATTTGCAAAAAAAATTCCAAAATACATGTCTTGTGTAATTAATAGCATTTATTAATTACACAAGACATGTATTTTGGAATTTTTTTTGCAAATAATGGGTTAAAAATGATAAGCCTATGTAGGCAATCAGTCACAATCTATCACATAAATAGTTGTGGTAACTCAAAAAGATTTTGTTTGCTACTACACCTATTGAGACTTCAATCAATGAGTTTTGTTTGCCTCATGAAAGATTCGTATCTTGGTTTTCCTCTGGCGTTTGACTTGGGCTCTCCCTAGTCTCCCGCCAAGACATGTATTTTGGAATTACACAAGACATGTATTTTGGAATTTTTTTTGCAAATAATGGGTTAAAAATGATAAGCCTATGTAGGCAATCAGTCACAATCTATCACATAAATAGTTGTGGTAACTCAAAAAGATTTTGTTTGCTACTACACCTATTGAGACTTCAATCAATGAGTTTTGTTTGCCTCATGAAAGATTCGTATCTTGGTTTTCCTCTAGCGTTTGACTTGGGCTCTCCCTAGTCTCTCGCCGGTTGTGAAATAGTTGGTTCCTTCTTCTGAAGGATTGTTTTTCCTCTGAGATAACTTTGTTATCTGCAGAGCTAGTGGGTCCTTCCTTTCAAGGGGTCTGGGAAACAGTTTATTTTTCTTCTCTCTATAGTGAAAGTTCCTACTACCATCTTTTCTATTCATTCTCATTTTTCTATTCATTCTCATTTGAGTTCATTAGTTATGGAAGAACTATCAAAACAATGGACCAAATTTTCATTGTTGGACAGAGAGGGAGACAAGATCACGTTGGGAAAAAACCAAGGATCCAAGGAACACATCATAGCAGCAAAATTCTTAACCCAAAGAGCATTGAACGTTGATGCTATTGCTAGGACCTTCAAACCTTTATGGAGAGCGATGAAGGGGTTCACAATAAAAAATATGGGCAATCATGTTCTGTTGTTTGTCTTTGAAAACCAGGAAGATATCCACCGGGTTCTGAGCAGTGAGCCTTGGATGTTTGATAAACACCTGGTGGTGATTCAGAAGTATGAGAAAAACACTCCTCTACAAGATATTAGTTTTAACAAGACATCTCTCTGGGTGCAAGTTTTCGACATTCCAATAAGATACACATCTAAGGAAGTGGCAGAAGATATATGCAGGTCGATGGGTGAGGTGTGCTCCTCGGAAACTCATCCAACAGAGGTTGGAGGATGTTGTGTGCGAGTGAGGGTCAAAGTGGATGTGACACAACCACTATGCAGGGGAAGATTAGTTAATCTGGAAGAAGGCGATCGAGTATGGGTCTCCTTCAAATATGAAAGACTACCCATCATATGTTACTGGTGTGGGCGCCTGGATCACGATGAGAAAGATTGCCACCTGTGGATAGAAAGCAAAGGTTCTCTTAAATCCCAGGATAAACAATTTGGACCTTTTATGCGAGCTTCTCAGATAGGTAACATCAAAAAATCAGTTGTTCATGTATCGGGTTTCTTTGAAGACAGAGGGGGTCAGAAATCAAGTGGGGAGAGGTCACAGGCGAACGCAAGAACCCAAACGAATACTTCATCAGCACCGGAAAAATCTGGCCATCTTCCCTCTGGAGAACAAGCTGAAACGGAAGCCTCGATACTGACGGGGGATACATTAAATGCCACTGAGCCTCTAGCTGCATCGAGAGCGCAGACTGATGTGGACTTGACGACAGAATGGCAAGGTAAAGCTGGCTCTCCCTCACCACCAGCTTTCGCACACCAAACCACTGACAGCGACGTGAATACTAGTGGAGGTAGAGTCGCATTGGGTGTTGCGGAACACTTACCCATGACATTAAACCCTATTTTTCTCCCAACCAGCATGGGAACATACGCTGGAGGAGACCCGTTCCTGGCAAAACTGCAGGAAATTGACAGTGACATTCAAAAGTTTGATAATGTCCCATGCGAGAAAGTAGGGGGCCTAGAGGGACAAATAGGTTCACAACTACAAAAAGATGAAAGCTGTCAGAGCAGAGGGACGGTGCGGTTGGAGGGTGCAACGGACAGCAGTATAAGAGCAAAAGCTGATATTAAAAAAGGCTTGGCTGGGCCGGGCAGAGCAGATAAAGATGGAGTTGGGCTGGGCCCAAAAAAGGAAGGAAAAAAAGGCCAATGGACTAGACTTTTAAGTAGGATCAGTTCTGAGTTAATGGAGGAAGCACCCTATGGGAGTGAAGGCCCAAAACGCAAAATAAGAGAAGACCAGGCCCGAGAGGAAGCAAATGCAGTGAAGGAAAAAAAACAAAAAACAGGGGAAGTAGCAGAAAAACAGAGCACGATGGTTACTTCATCAATGGGATCGGCGGAGGTTGCGGAGCAACTCCGCCGGGAATTATGAATCTTCTATGTTGGAACTGTCGCGGGCTTGGGAACCGGCAGACAGTTCAAGAGCTTGGCGATATAGTCCGGGCACAAGATCCTACGGCGATGTTTTTAGCCGAAACATGGCTGGATGAGGTTAGGCTATTTGGTTTACGTGATTCGCTTCGTTTTGGTCATCACCATGGAGTTTCTCGGTTAACTCGCGGTGGTGGCTTGGTGTTGTTTTGGAAGAAGGATGTTGACGTGCAGGTAATGTCCTCATCTCATAATCATATTGACGTCTTGTTCAATGGTGGAAAAGTGAATGTATGGTCCTTTACCGGTTTTTACGGTGCTCCTGAAACTCAGCTTCGTATAGAATCTTGGGATTTGTTGCGAGAGCTAAATAACCGTTTCTCAGTACCGTGGCTGGTTGGAGGTGACTTTAATGAACTTCTGAAGTCGCAGGAAAAGGTGGGTGGTCGGTTGAGACCTTATGGTCAAATGCTGAAGTTCCGTGAAGCGCTAGATGAATGTGGGTTGTTTGATCTTGGCTTTGTGGGCTGTAAATTTACGTGGCACAAAACTTATCCGGATGGGGGTATTGTTTGGGAGAGGTTAGACAGGGCTGTGTGCACAACGGATTGGTTTAATCTTTTTCCTGCAACAAAAGTGAAAACTCTTGTGTGTGCTTCATCGGACCACAGCCCTATTTTGGTCCTTCCCGATGGGATTAACTTAAAACCTCAACGCCCCTGGCGTTTTGAAAATATATGGTTAGAAGAGCAAGGCTGCCATGACACAGTGAAAAACGCCTGGAAGACTATTTCCTCGAAACCACCTATGCCCAAAGTGATGATGAATGTCGATACATGCAGAACTCAGCTGCGTGTTTGGAGCAAAAATTCTTTTCGGAATGTGGTTAGTGCATTGGCAGAGAAAAAAAAGAATCTAAAACAAGCAGAGGAGGATGCAACGAAAGGAGGGAGTGTGGAGTTTTTTCTTCAATTAAAATCTGAAGTGGCAGATTTGCTTAGAGTGGAAGAAAAAATGTGGCAGCAGCGTAGTCATGTGCACTGGATGATCTCTGGGGATAAAAATTCGAGCTATTTCCATAACCGGGCGTCTCAACGTTTCAGGAGAAACAACATTACGGAACTTAGGGACTCTCAGGGCAGAATAGTTTCAAGTGAAGAAAAAGTTTCGGAGATGATTATTGAACATTATAACCAATTGTTTACTTCTTCTAATCCGCATGACTTGGAGGAAGTTGTCCAACATACAAAGAAGGTGGTGTCCGATGATATGAATAAGTGTCTTACCAGAGATTTCTCAAAGGATGAGGTGGAGAAAGCACTGAAGCAAATGGCTCCATTAAAAGCTCCGGGGCCGGATGGAATGCCGCCAGTCTTTTTCCAACATTATTGGGAGAGCATTGGGGACGATGTAGTTAAAGCTGTGATTTCTTGTCTAAATTCGAATTCAATTGAATCAGGTTTGAATCACACTTTTATTACTTTAATTCCCAAGGTAAAAAGCCCCGAATTTGTCACTGAATTCCGTCCTATTGCTTTATGTAATATTTTGTATAAGCTTGTTTCGAAAGTTTTGGCAAATAGGTTGAAGAAAGTACTACCCCATATCATCTCAGAATCTCAGAGCGCCTTTCAATCGGACAAAGCCATATCCGATAACATCTTGGTGGCATTTGAGACGTTGCATCACATGAAAAGAAAAAGAACGGGAAAAATGGGCCATTTGGCTTTAAAATTGGATATGAGTAAAGCATACGATCGGTTGGAATGGGTGTTCCTGCAGAAGATCATGGAAAAAATGGGCTTCGACTGGAAGTGGATAGGATGGATTATGGAGTGCATAAAGTCTGTATCCTATTCGATCTTAGTCAATGGCGAACCTAAAGGTCATATTGTGCCAACACGAGGCATTCGACAGGGTGACCCTCTCTCCCCTTACCTTTTTTTAATATGTTCTGAAGGTTTAAATGGGCTAATTGAGCATGCAGTGGACAACAAGCATATTGAGGGGGTTTCCCTTTGCAGAAATGGTCCAAAAATCTCGCATCTTTTTTTTGCGGATGATAGTGTATTATTCTGCCGAGCTAGGGTGGGAGATGTGGAAAAAATTCAAGAGATATTGGGGAAATATGAATGTGCATCCGGTCAAAAAATTAACTCAGATAAAACGACCCTCTTTTTCAGCTGCAATGCATCTAGTGACACAAGGGAAGAAATAAAAAATTTGCTTGGTGTGGCCGAAATAAAGGAGTATGAGAGGTATTTGGGCTTACCGACGGTGGTTGGGAGGAGAAAAAAGGCCAGCTTAAATTTCATTAAGGATAGGGTGTGGGGTAAACTCCAAGGGTGGAAGGAGAAATTATTGTCGCAAGCGGGCAAAGAAGTTCTTTTGAAGGCGGTGGTTCAAGCCATCCCTACGTTTGCAATGAGTTGTTTTCGACTTCCTATTGGGCTTTGTCAAGACATTGAGATGCTCATTCGGAAGTTCTGGTGGGGTCAAAGGGGTGATAAGAGAAAAATTCATTGGAAAAAGTGGGAGGTCTTGTGTCAACCGAAGAGTGAGGGGGGCCTTGGTTTCAAAGACCTTTGTAAATTCAATAAAGCCATGTTGGCTAAACAGGTGTGGAGATTGATTCATGATAAGGAGTCTCTTTTTTATAAAGTGTTCAAGGCAAAGTATTTCCCAAGTTGCTCAATTTTTGATGCTAAGGATTCTACGGGCTCTTTTGCATGGAAAAGTATTTTGTGGTCTAGAGACTTAATTAACAAGGGAGCCTTCTGGAGAGTAGGCAGTGGTAAATCTGTTCGGATTTTTAAAGATGCTTGGCTCCCTAATTCTGATGGGCGAATCTGTTCTCCTGCTGTTCATCTAACACCAGAGTCCACTGTTGATTCTTTGATTGACTCTGCTACGGGTTGGTGGAATACCAACCTCATTGACCGGTGCTTTTTTCCACCTGATGCATGCCTCATTAAATCTATTCCCCTGTGTTCTACTCCTCAATCCGATTCTTTGGTTTGGAAAACTGAAAAATCAGGATGCTATTCGGTAAAGACTGGTTATAAACTCCTGTGCGAGCTCCATAATGTTGATATGAATCGGCCTCAAGTTTCAGACTCCCAGAAAAGCTTCTGGAAATCCATTTGGAAGCTGAAGGTGCCTGGGAAGATCAAGCACTTTCTCTGGAAAGCTTGCTCCAACTCGCTGCCCACAAAAGACAACCTCATGAAAAGTAAAATCCTTCAGGAATCGGTCTGTGCTCGCTGTTCTGGAGATTCGGAGTCTGTTGTGCACGCTCTTTGGAGTTGCAATGGCATCCAAGTGGTTTGGGGGTCTGATTTCGGTTGGGTAGGCAGGAGTTTAACGGCCCCTGCTTCTTTCTCGGAAGTTCTTCAAAAAATCCAGACCAAACCACTTCTGCCTCCGCTTTTTGCTGTTACGGCGTGGTCAATCTGGTATCAAAGGAACAAAGCGCGCTTCTGTGATAACCCCCTGCCTATTGGCAATATCGCTGAGTTTGCCAAAAACTACCTCTGTGAGTTCAAGGAGCTGAACAGCCACCATTCCATCAGACGCAGAGCTTCTCCTACCAGCTGGCAACCTCCTGGTGCGGGTTCAGTAAAAACTAACTATGACGGTGCCATGTTTGCGGAATCTAATATGGCCGGTATTGGGGTGGTAGTCCGTAACAGCGAGGGTCGGGTGTTAGCTGCCTTATCTGAGCAGATTGTGAAACCTCCATCTGTGGAAATACTTGAACTCCTCGCTGCCAGGCGTGCTGTAAGTTTTACCGCTGAGTCCGGGTTTGATCAAGTTATATGTGAGGGCGATTCTGAGTCTGTGGTAAATTCCTTAAGGCGAACCGGTATGGAGAATTCTCGTGGCGGGCATCTCATACAGGATATTACATACCTATCAAACTCTTTCCGGAGTATTTCTTTCGCTCACGTACGTCGGCAAGGTAATGTGGTCGCCCATGCCTTAGCCCAGCGAGCGAGACAATTTTTTTCTTCTCTTATCTGGCTGGAGTGTGTTCCATCAGATATTATATCTTTTGTTTTGGATGATTCTTCATCCTTGGCTTTTTATATCAGCAAGTATCCATTTCTCAAAAAAAAAAAAAAAAAAAAGTATTTATTTGGTGGCTAATACACAATAAATTTATTTTCAAATATTTTATAAATTAAAAAATTATCATTATAGCCATATGTAATTCTCATTGAGGAAGTTATTGAATATTGAATGGTTTAATACCAAAGAGTTGAGATTTGTACAACATGACCAGTGGTCAAATCAATTGAAGAGTTATGCAATGGTTAATCTTTGGTGGGTCTGGAAGTAGAGGCAATTTCTGTACGTAAAGAGCCACTTGGTGAAATAAGCATCCAAAGAAAGGAGTGCTTGGTTGTAGATTACTAACCAATCGCTCCTACAAATAGAGATGCATGTTTATAAGAAAGCCATGTTCGAGAGGTGAAAACCTGTAGGTGAGTGCAGACACGACTCACTAGAGATTGATGAGAGAGCACCTTCCTGCTTTTGTGGTGTGCCTTTATATTATAATTTATTTCCTTCTCCCCTATATGTGTGTTTGTTTCTAAAAAAAAAAAAAAAAAAAAAACAAACAAACAAAAAGCCAACAATGGCATTAAATATATTTCTAAATATATAGCTTTTAATTTGAACTATAAAATAAATTCTTTTCAAACAGATTAAATCCTTTTCCAAATTTACCCACACTACAAAAAAAAAAAAAAAAAAGTCTTATATCTGCGTTTTTAAAACATGACTATATGGCTCTTAAAAATGTGGCTATAAGACAATTCAGCCTATAGCCACTTTTTTTTAGCCGCATTTTCAGCCATGGTAAATTCATAACTATAGGCCAGGTCTAATGGCCACCATATTTCTAGCCTTTTAATTTTATCCAAAAAGAAAATTTTACCCACCATATTAGTACAAACAAATCGTGGCATACTGGCATGAAATCAGGACACTCTTTAGAATTCAAGAATACACACACATATATAAACACAAAAACAAAAACAAACAAAAAAAAAAATGAGACCATCTCAATTTTTCCAAGTGTACGGTTGAGACAGAAGGATAAGATCTCCTTTTTGGCTAATATATGCTTGATGACCATCCCAGTTTTTCCAAGTGTATGGTCATCAAGCAGGAACATGCTTTTCAAAGACTCCCATTTCTTTCACACTTTCATCTACAAATAGGCTAAGAACACCACCATTCTAGACACTTCAAGAATCATCAAATGGAAAATCAGAGGACAATTCCCACTCCAAAACAGGCCAAGTGGAAGTGCTGGAAACCTCCAATGATCCCTATATCTAAACAATTCTCCCATAAAACAAAATCAATCAGCAACTGCTTAAGCTTAAACCAAAGAATAAAGACTGCCACTTCAAAGTTCAAACCTTTGTGTACTGCTCGGTATAACCCTTTGTTGAACAAAGGACATGTCACCTGCTCTATCATTGTCTCTTTCCCACCCTCCAATCTTCAAGTCTCAGGACTTCTCAAAGGATAACACCAACCTCACAAAAAGTACTCATAGAGAAAACCCATGTCAGAAAACACCTTTAGACATCAAAATCAGTAGGAGAAAGCTAATAAAGTCAACTGCTTTGGGCCTTACTGGAGGAGGACTCTCTGTTGCTCAACCTGCAAGAGCTGTACAAGAGAGTCCAGTTGAAGCCACTTCAAGTAGAATGTCATACTCAAGATTCTTGCAGTACTTAGATGAAGGCGCTGTAAGAAAGGTAGACCTGTTTGAGAATGGGACTGTTGCCATTGCTGAGATATTCAATCCAATACTAAACAAAATCCAGAGGGTCAAAATTCAGCTACCTGGATTGCCTCAAGAATTTCTGAGGAAAATGAAAGAGAAGAATGTAGACTTTGCTGCTCATCCAATGCAAGTGAACTGGTGGCCTGCAATACTAGATTTGTTGGGGAATCTGGCTTTTCCATTGATATTGCTTGGCCTTTTGCTGCTTAGAACATCATCTACAAACACTCCAGGAGGCCCCAACTTGCCATTTGGACCTGGAAGGTAAAGTATGATAAATTAAAACTTGTACCAAAACTTTAAACGGTTAGAAAATGGTTAATTACTACCGTACAATCTTGGATGGTGACTTCATAACTATAAATATTTGTAAGGTGTGGGGAGTAAGGGTAGGGTTCACGTTTTCAGGAAGGAGTTTCATACACATATACACACAGATTAGATTAGAGTAAAATTTCTATCTTGTTAAAAAAAAAAGGATATATTTAATTATTTAATAATTATTGTAACACTCTCTCTCACATACAAGCCTAGGGCCCTACAAGTGAGATTTCTGGGAGTTAAGTGGAGACAAAATTTAATATCACATGTTCTCATTATATGATGAATTATCACTTGTCCTAAAAGTTTAAGTTCTTAAAATTTTGTGAATTTAATCATTTCACTGTTATTTGGATTGTAAAAATTCTCATCAACTTTATAAAGCTAGTTTCTTTTCAAAATAGTTAAATTTTACATGATTCCAAATAGAATAATCTATGACAATTCATTGGACCAATTACTTCCAGTGCTCTAAATGTTCACTGCATATCTTATCTGTATACTTGTCCCATATGTTTATCAACAGGAGCAAAGCTAAATTTCAAATGGAACCCAACACTGGAGTTACGTTTGATGATGTTGCTGGTGTTGATGAAGCAAAGCAAGATTTTCAAGAGATTGTTGAGTTCTTGAAAACCCCAGAAAAGTTTACTGCAGTTGGAGCTAAAATTCCTAAAGGAGTTCTTCTTCTTGGTCCACCTGGGACTGGAAAGACATTGTTGGCCAAGGCAATTGCTGGAGAAGCAGGGGTTCCTTTCTTTTCTCTATCTGGGTCAGAGTTCATTGAGATGTTTGTTGGTGTAGGGGCTTCAAGAGTGAGGGACTTATTCAACAAAGCAAAGGCTAATTCCCCATGCTTGGTTTTTATTGATGAGATAGATGCTGTTGGGAGGCAGAGAGGAACAGGTATTGGTGGAGGAAATGATGAGAGGGAACAAACACTCAACCAGCTGCTTACTGAAATGGATGGTTTTAATGGAAACACTGGAGTGATTGTTATTGCTGCTACCAATCGACCAGAAATTCTCGATTCTGCTTTGCTTAGGCCAGGGAGGTTTGACAGACAGGTAAGCTATGATTTCTTTATAAACCTTCCTAAATTAGAAATGCTCATTTTAAGCAAATGTGACACTATCAAGTTGTGCACGCCATTTGTTAAGACACATTACCATAGAGATAGTTGAGGTTGAGGTGAACATTCTTTTAAAGGCCTTAAATGAAATTCATGGTTTTCTTTGCAGCTTACATAGGTCACTGTTAGTCTGTTAGATTAGAAATGTTCATTTCCTTTTAAAAGTTTCCCAAATTAGAAATGTTTATTTATAGAAAATGTGACACTATCTTGTTGTGCACACAATTGGTTAAGAAATATTATGGTATTTGAGGTTGACATGAACATTCTTTTAACTTTTAAGGCCTTGAATGGAAGTTTATGGTTTTCTTTGCTGCTTACATAGGTCACTGTTGGATTACCTGATGTGCGAGGGAGGGAAGAAATATTAAAGGTGCATAGCAACAACAAGAAACTTGATAAGGATGTATCTCTTAGTGTTCTCGCCATGCGAACCCCAGGTTTCAGTGGTGCAGACCTGGCAAATCTCATGAATGAGGCTGCCATTCTTGCTGGTAGGAGAGGTAAAGAGAAGATCACAATGAAAGAGGTAGATGATTCAATTGATCGGATTGTGGCAGGAATGGAGGGAACCAAAATGACAGATGGGAAGAACAAAATTCTTGTGGCTTATCATGAAATTGGGCATGCAGTGTGTGCGTAAGTAGCTCAAATCTTTCCTCACCCTGTAAAGTACTGAAACATTTCCCTCTTATTTAATTGGTTTGTATATACTACCTAAGCAAAAGAAATCACAAGGGAAAATGTACTTGATTTTGGTAATTCATGAGCTTTCAAGTGTACTGGAGCTTTATTAGTAACCTTCTTTAAAGTAAATTAGTACATGACAAAATCCAATCTGTCTTCAACTCTCACTGAAGTGATTTACTTGGCAATCTGCCTTCAATTAAAGCATATTTAGCTGCCCAACAAGGAGCTAAGCCTAAGACAGAGTGCTATTATAATATTATTATTTATGATTATTCTGCTTCTTTGAAGTCATATGGGACTAAATTGATCTAAATTCTTTGCAACCTCTAGGACTTTGACTCCAGGCCATGATCCAGTACAGAAAGTCACTCTAATCCCAAGGGGCCAAGCCCGTGGTCTAACTTGGTTCATACCTGGTGAAGACCCTGCCCTCATCTCTAAGCAGCAACTATTTGCTAGAATAATTGGAGGCCTTGGAGGTCGTGCAGCAGAGGAAGTGATTTTTGGAGAATCAGAAATCACTACAGGTGCAGCTGGAGACTTGCAACAAATCACTCAGATAGCAAGACAGGTATGTGTTCACCATAAAGGAAGTTGTCTTTGGCACGTAGCTAATTAAACAACCATATGTATTTGTTAGAAATTACGTCACATTAATTAAGGAAGTAAGAGAAGGTATAACTTTGGATATGATAGAATGAAGAAGAATAATACGTGTGAAACAAGTGTGATTAGTTTGTTGACATCCACTGAACTTTGTTGTTATTGTTTTTGTAGTTATTGGAAGTTGTCTCAAAGAAATTTTGGGATTTTTGTGGCTTGGGTAGTTGTTTTTTTTTATATTTTTGTTTATATGAATTTGTTTCTACTAGCCCCAAATTATAACATACTTCTTTTCTTTTATTAACAGATGGTAACAATGTTTGGCATGTCTGAGATTGGGCCATGGGCATTGACTGATCCAGTACTCCAAAGCAGTGATGTAGTACTAAGGATGTTAGCTAGAAACTCTATGTCAGAAAAGCTTGCAGAAGATATTGATTCATCAGTACGAGATATAATAGAAAGTGCATATGAGATTGCAAAGAACCACATAAGAAATAGCCGTGAAGCTATTGATAAACTAGTGGATGTTCTCTTGGAGAAGGAAACCCTCACAGGTGATGAATTCAGGGCAATCCTATCTGAATTCACAGATATTTCTTCCATTGAGATGGATAGAACCCCTATCCGTGATTTGATAGAAGCTTAGGTTACCTCAGTGTAATTATACAGCCATGGAGACACTTTAGTCTCAGTATGTGTAGGAGGGAAGTAAAGGTCGATAGTTTGATAGATACAAAAAGCTTATATGATAGCTGGTGTAAGGTAACTTCATTTAGTGTAAGCCGCAATTTTACCCAAATCCATTATAGAAATATGCTAGAATTTGTGTGGAATTTTATGCTTTTTATGGTATAACCAAACAATTTCTTAAAATGAATTGCAAAGGTTATAAAGAGTATTTGAGCCTCCAACGTGACTTAAGAATTGTAGTTCATCATTTAAAAGAATGACAAAGTTTAGTTTTAAAATTTGTTGTAGCCTTAAAAGTACAACCTTACTTAATTAAATAAATATTATTACATATTTTGAAACTCTAATCGTTAAATTGTATGTTCTTTATATTCTTAATACACATCAAATTTTGTGTCAATTGAATATTATTTACTATATGATCTATAAACTTATATTTTATGCATGCTTTTAAATTACAAAAACTTGCAATTTAAACAATTTATTAATAACATAGCTATCAATCTTCAATTTTCTAAAAATTTTGCAAGCATGGAGTAAATAAGAAGAAGATGTAATCTAATAGTGGATTTGTCAAAATTCACTTTCAATAAAAAGATATTGAGTAAAACAAATCTAATGGCTACAACAAATTTTGTATCTAAACCTTGTTCTTAAAAGAAACCCATTGAGAGCTAAGACAAATCCAATGTGAGAATAAATCAGTGGGGGGTAGGGCTATTAGAAAGACAAAATGGACTGGACTAGACCGACTAGGACCAAATAAGATGGACAGGACCGAATTGACTGAACAAGAGCGGACATGACTGAATGGACCAAATAAGACCGAAAATGGCTAAATTAAACTAAATAGGACCTAACATGACCGAACGAGACCAAATAAGGCTGAAAAGGAAAGGACCTAATGGATCATAAAAAACCAAATAAGGCCAAACAAGACCGAGTAAAGACCAAAGAGGACCGAACAGGAACTCACAAAACAAAAGAAGACCGAAGAAGACCGAATGAACCAAGTAAGACAAAACATTCACGTGTAGACCAACAAAACCGAGTAAAGACTAAAGATGACCAAATGGACTGAAAAAGACTATAGCGGACCGAACATGACCTAATGGACCAAATAAGAGCAAGGAGGACGAAATAGGACCCAAACAAGACAGAATAAGACCGAATGGACCAAAAAGGATAGAATAAGACCGAATAGACAGAATAGGAGTGAATAGGACCGGACTGGACTGGACCGAACATAAACTATAGTTGGGGGTTATATGTATATCATGCATCTACGTTTATAGCCTTCATAGCATCAGCAATATGTCCAAGTTCTGAGTATGATTTGATTTTTTTTTTTTTTTCCCCTCTCCTGCTGTAGTTGGAATTCAAAAGATAGGCATAGGAAACAGATTGGAGCATGTTATACTTGTCATGAGGCAAAAACATATAATTAATACATAAAACATAGCCCATTAGTGATTTTAGTCCCTAAATTTAATGTCATCATTTTTGGTCCTAAACAAATTTGAAGTTATCAGTTTCAACTTTAGCTCTAAGTTGTGAGGATGACTAGCAAATTCAAAACTTTGCTAGTACTGGGACATGGGGTGAAGATTTATGGGAAGGAAATTGGTAAATTCAATGTCCTTTTTAATCTAAATTCAATGCGGTGAAAATTCATGGGAAGTAAATTGGTAAATTCATATTGTATTTCCAAATATAATTGGGTTAGTCAATGTTGAATTTGAATTTGAATCTTAAAATTAAATTTGGAAATTGTAGAGGCTTTAATGAGGTGACTATATATAAAATATGTCCACAAGAATTAAGCTTTTAAATTCAAATTTAAGTTGACATTTCTATTGGCATTTGGCAAAGTTTTTAATAATTGATTTAATATTTTCTCAAATAAGTTGGGTAATTAATGTCAAGAGATTTCCTTCTAAGGATTATTTAAAATTCTAATTGAAAATAAAAATATGGAAAGTATAAAAGATGATAGAGTCTAAAATGGGCAAATTAGTTCAGGTTTTAAATTGAAAAAGAAAATAAGAGGGAAAATTATAATAATAATTGATTTTTTTATTTATAATTGGAAATAAAAATATATAAATTCAAAAGATGATTTTTTTTGGGGGGGGGGGGTTTTGAGGGTACTATATTACAGAATATAACACCAAGCCTGCCAGAGGCGTAAAAAATTAAAAATAAATAAATAAATAAAAAATAAAATAAAAAACCAGGATCAAAGGTTGGGTTAAACCTGAATTCAACCCAAAAACCAAAAATATTATGAGAGCAAGACCTAAACCCGACCCGAACATCCACCTGACACGCCCAAAGCCCTTTGGGTTGGGCAGGTTTTTTGGTTGGGTGGGTTCCATGCTCAACCCTACATGGGGAATTAGGATAAGAAATACATAAATGAATTGGACGACCAAGATATGCAGTTAGTCCTTAACTTTAACCCATCAGCAATTATAGTTCTTAAAGTTTAATGTAGTTACTTTAGTCATTAACAAATTAAAAATAATCTTGTCCTTAACATATCTACTAGATTATGGAGTGAAATGACACGTCATTTTTTAGTTAGGCCATATCATCATTCTATTAGAGATTTAATGGATATTGATAGAAGGACCAAAAGCCATCACTTTTGGTTTGCTAGGAACTAGAAGCAATTATTTTAAATCAAATCACTCTGGGCTAAAGTTTAAGAATCATTTGCCCTGGCTTTACTATTTTATTTGAGGGCCATCCTTATGTATTGTCAATTTGTTTGAGACCATAAAATCTTGAATTAGGGAATTGAAGAAATGCTAACAGAGACATATTGTAACAGACATTTGATGTTGAGGATGATAGTTCGCATCAGGTCTCAGTATGGGTCGCATTAGCTATGCTGCTAATAGTTTAAACTTTAAAAAGTGGGAGACTATTGACTCTAGTTTATTTTACCAAAAGTCATTAGAACAGCGATAAGGAAAGATACTATATTTACATTGGTACTCTATGAATTATGCATGCCCCTTATTGAGGTTGTAGGAAATTTGATACCTTTGTGAAAATTTCCGAGGGGGTGGTCAATACTCAATAGGTCGTATAAACACTTCTAAGCTTGCTTCATATTGGGGTTGCCTAAAATTCAGTTGGTTGCAGTAAGCTAGGGTAATGTGCATTGAGACTTTTTCCAAAATCAGCCACAAACTATTTTGTCTAATAATTGGTTTTAGTTAGCTTAATTGATAAAAAAAATTTGTCATTAAACAGAAAATTTAGATTTCAATCTTTGCGTATATCAAAAACTAATTTATGTGCTGATTCCATAATAAAAAGTAATTGTTATAAAACGATTGAGCGAACACCATTAAACAGATTTAGGAGGTGCAAAATTACTTGTATCAAGGACAAGACTAAAACGCTGGTCATTTTAGGCGCACAAAGACAAACTGACAGTTGTACATTTGACAAAGGCCATTGTTTTTTCTGGTTAAAGAAACGTCAGTTTAGGTCATGCTCTGTTAAGTCTTATGTCAGCCTTTATGTTCTTTTGAATGATGTGGCACATTCTAAGCTATAAATTTAGCTTAAAACTGTGGGTTCTTGTTATTGTATCTGGTAAATTTTTTGTGTTCGAATAAAAAATCTGAGTTGAAGCTTTGATTATATAATAAATTAATTTGTATTTTAATTTAATAATAGAGAATAGTCATTATAGAGAACATAATATATTAAAAATTTATTGTTTCTATGTTAAAAAATAAAAAATAAAACCTTTAAATCAACTCCAACCTTTAAAATAGAGGCTCTCCATTTTAAAGTGCATGGAAAGTAGTCTACTAGTCTTATCCCCTAGAGGGTAGAGGTAGAGGACATGTCAGGATCTAAATGAGGGGAGAGTTTTTTTTTTTTTGGAGGAAATAAACGAGGGGAAAGTTGATACAGATAAGCAATCGTCAAATTTGGTATAAAAAAAATAAATAAATAAAAATAAAAAATAAAAAAACCCAAAGAAAGAAGGTACAGTAATAAGTAAGGCATTATTAATATTTTGAAAACAACCACCAATAATAATATCATCAGCCTGCCAGCAGTGTCCTAAGAGTGATGCAATAATAATATCATCAGCCTGCCACCAATAAATTAACCAAACAAGAGTATTTCTATGTTTTGGAATCCAATGTAAACAAAAAAAATTTAAGAGTGATGCAAGAATTATCATAAGTTTTACTATATAAACCTTAAAATATGATGCAAGAATTATCATAAGTTTTACTGTATAAACCTTAAAATATAAAACAAAAAATTAATAGTAAATGTTGATATATAGCTACAATCAGATATAGTAAACTTAGCAGTAAATGTTCAGAGTACATAAAAAAGTTGTCTTTTATTTGGAGAGAAAAGTTTTGGGGTTCAGTTCTCATATAACTGCAATACGATGAAATGGTTTATTATGAGTGTTGGACAATTATTTCACATAAATCTATCAATTTTTTTCCATCACATATAATAGTTATGGTAAAAGTTGTGTCGTGTACTTTCTCTTTGGGGTTTTTGACTTTTTCTAATGAAATTGTATTTATTTATACACAAGTAATTTTTTTGTATTTATCCAATTTTTTAATAAATCATGTTTTTGGCATAAAGTTAAAGTGTTGTAAGCTCTAGTGAACGGATTAAATTTGTCCTATGGTTTTACACTAAAAAGTTATTCACATAAATTTGTCATGTTCATTTGTTAATGTACTTTTGGTGTTTAATTAATTGTTTGTGTGATTTTAATTTTGGGTCATATTAACGGATGCCCTTAGGGCAATTGTTAATAAACTATAATATGAAAGTTTTGACATCACTTTCATGGGAAACATAAAAAGCTATCGACAACATTTATTATTTTATTATTCTCTCAATAAAATGTTTCTAAAAATAGTTCCTAAACCAATGCTCTAACGGCATTGTTTAACATTTTCCTTTAATTAATGAGTAATGCTACAAACACAAACTATTTTACAATATTTTTACAAAATATTGATGTGACCAATCTTTTATTGGTTTTCATCTAGGCCACTATTAATATCATTTTTTCATTTACCAATAATGAAAAGACCACATCAACAATTTGTAAAAAATTTTGTAAAATAATTTGTACCTCTAACATTATTTTTAATTTTTAACATTGTTTAGTAGTTTGTGAAATTAATTGACAGATGGACAGTAATTTGTTCCAACAAAAGGCCCAGGCTATAAATATGTATACAACCATATCTGGCCAAATTGATGCTTTTTATTCAATAGATTTTAATGGGGAGTCAGTGAAGGACAATTGCTATTAAGGAAAAAGATATGAAAAGTTTTAATGAGCATATTCAAATTTCAAAATTGTTTTTGAAGAATTGTCATGTCCATCCAATTTTTTACTGAGCAACATCAATAATTCAATTGCCTGTGTCTCCTCGCATTCAATTGATTCTTTTGACTAGTAGGTTCCTCATTGCTTGGATTTTGAATTGCTACATTCCCAAATTATCACATCTGCTTATAAATTCAGCACATAAGTTCTAAATAAAATGTGTGCTTGTATTTGAGAGACAGAGATGAAAGGAACACATTGGAGGCTTATTCTCATTCTCATATTCCAACTTCATCTTCAGGCAGCATTATGTGATGCTGAGTTCAATAATGTCTGTAACTCTGTTCCAAAGGTGGCTAACTTGAACAAAAGCTTCTTCTCCTTTACATTTTAGTACGTATATCTTTTGTTAGCGTAACATATTTTACTCACTGTTTCTGTACACATATATGCAGCCGCAGCCGCCAGCAAGACAATATGATTTCATATACTTTGTTCAACAGGTTTTATAATATAAGAAAACAATTTGTTCTTATATATATTCAAAGAATTAATTCTATTGTGCTTCATATAGCCTGATGGGGTTGCATGGTTGACTTTTTTTCTCTTCAAATTAGTGGCAATTGTCTGTGTGTAACTTAAGGTCTTGCCTAAAACCAGCAAGGCAAGTTTTCAGCATTCACGGTCTCTGGCCAGCTAGTTATTCCAGGAAAACTCAATGCAATTGTGGTAGTGAGTTTGTTCCAAAAAAGGTACTTCATACATACACACTAATACACTACTTTAAGGGCTCGAAATATATGCTCTATATTTCAGTAATTCCATTGTAATTTTTCATGTGAGGACAGATTTCAGACCTCGTAGATAAGTTGAACGTGGAATGGCCATCAATGATACACGAGGATAATACCTTGTACTGGAAAAATGAGTGGGAAAGCCATGGAATATGCTCCGAAGCTGTACTCCCTCAGCGTGCTTATTTTGATGCAGCACTAAAACTTAAGCAAAAATATAGCCTCGTGAATATCCTAGCACAGAAAGGTTTGAAATTCTTTATAACTCACTTGCATTCAAGCTGTGATTGCTTGCTTTTAAAGTCAAAAACTTTTTTCTTGTCAAAGGATACTATTATGTTTTTTACAATTTTTTTGCGATTGTTAGCGTGACTTATTGTCATTGGTAGATAACAAGAGTTGTCCCAGTGCTAGGCACATTGTGAATGCGATGTTGCTCTAGTCACAACTTGTCACCTTATTAAGTTGTGAAAATGGTTGTTAGGTTGCGTTTGTTTCAGCTAAAACCTAATTCAGAAATTACTTTTACACCCTTGTGTGTATTTGGCTTCAACAGAAAATATAGTCAATTGAAAAATCAATTACATGTTGACTGTAAAAACACCAACTTCAGCCGTAAAAGCAATGCAACCCTCATTTTACCTTCAAATGATTTCTAGGACTCGCAAAGAGAGTAAGAGAGAGAGAGAGAGAGAGAGCACAGGTGGCCGCCTAGCCAAACTCCAACAACCCAGATCGTGCTGCCCCCATCGCCCAGATCACGCCGTCCCACTGCCCAGATCGCACTGGCCAAGCTTCCTCTTTTTTCTCTCTTCTTCCTCAACTCTTCTTCTCCCTCTTGCTCAACATCGCCGATCTAGTTGCCACCAACCACCAGCCCACTACACTCCACCCCCAAACCCACCCTTTGAGCCAGTGAGTTTCCTCCACTGTTTGAATTGTATTTGAGTCCAACAACCTCACCTCACCTCCGATCCACACACCACCGCCCAGCTGTCACTCTCCCTCACGTCGGCGAAGCCATACCCTCCTCCAAAAGCCGATCCACATCCCTTCAAACCCATCTAACCAAAATCCACCCTCAAACCCAAAAACAACCCATAAATGTTTCTATTTTGATCTTTGGTTGTGTTAAAGTGTATATTTTGAAAATTTCTGTTATAACACCCGAATGTCATTTTCTTTACAGGAATTCATTTGCTCCTGCATTCATTTTACACTCAGAATTCAATTTACATATAGCCAAACACAGCATTAATTAAAATGTTTTGTCCTTAGCATAACATAACTATATTTATGCAAGTGGAAACGTCGACAGCATAACATAACTATATTTAGCATTACAGATATTTATGCAAGTGGAAACGTCTACAGCAAAGGTAGCATTACCGATGCCATTAAAACAGCTACGGGGCACAGTCCACAAATACAGTGCAACTTATACAAGGAAATACCTCTGCTCACACAGATTTTCCTGTGCTTAGACTACAATGCAACTAAGATCATTGAGTGCCCCCCGAGCAAGAGATGTCAGTATGAGGATTTAATGATTCCTTACTCTTTGTTTAATACCTAGACAAAGGAAAAAAAAATGCTGACAAAAGGGGAAGGGCTTTTCTTTTCCTATCTGAAAAAATTGGGAAGTTTTCCAAGGAAAACGTTATCTTCTATTTGTAACTATGTTTGTATGGTGAGATAGAGGGAAAAGAAAATGGAGTAGTTCACTCCAGGAAATTTTCACTGCTGTAGTATTTGGATTATGGGAACATGATCACTATCAAATATTAGGCTAAGGCCTTCAATTTCACAGATTACTTGTACATGACTACCCTCAATGACTTTCCACAATTTGACAACCTGACCTACTTGAGAGTAGTACAGAACTCGTTCAACATGGTACAATCTAATCATAGGTTAAGGTTTAAGAGAAGATCGCCCACTTGATATTTTAGGCTGATATAACTGATACCAATTTTATTACAAGATACTTACAAAGTGATTGGTACATTTAAATAATAAATAAATGTTTGAATTACGTTTATATATAGAAAACCTCTTGGAAGTATTTAAAGCAATCTTATTATATATTTTGAACGATTTTTTGGTACTAAATTACTTCTTTTCAATGATTTTCAAGTGATTGTACCTTTCAACAAATGGAATACATATAGCTTTTACTAAATTATCCACTACATTGCACGAGCTAAGAGCTGGTAAGATAATCAAAATAGAATAGATCAGCATAACTACCAATTTTCAGAAGAAAAGTACATGACAATTACTAATACATAGTGTTTTATTTAGCTCTGTGACACATCTATGGCTGCAAGTTTGAGACTAGATGGGATTGTTTACGTCTCTTTTCTACTTGACTTCTCAGCCATCAGTGCATTATGTTCCACTCATGCTGTTATATTTTTGGCTCCATGTGTTGAAAGCTTCTGACCTGGAGCTTTCTTCTTCTTATTTTCCATAAGATGCTTAGTTGCTTCAATTTGTTTATTGAGCTCTTGAATCTTTGCACTTTTGTCCTTGAGCTGCGCAGTATTACCAACCCTTGCTCCATTAAGACCCCTTTATTGTCATGACTCTAAATAATAGTACATTGCTGTCCTAAGTCTAAAATAATATAAATATTACCTCATCAATTCTTATATGAGTCATGGATGAAGGTTGAAGATAGGAGAGCCGACAAGCTGAGGAAAAAAAAAAAAGAGCAAACAAATGAAATAAGAAAAGAGCAAGCAACAGATGAGAGACAGAGAGGCAGATCTGAGATTTGGCGTGTCGAGGCCATGTCCAGACCATACCCCGATTAAAAATGTAATTTTTGTTTGCTCGATACTTGACACTTCTGTAGCTATGTCCGACGGATTTGGATTGTCTCCATTTCACTTTGAAATAGAGAGAGTCCGTTTAAAGGTTGTGATTTAAAATATTGAAATCAAGGGTGCGGAGTATGCCACGTCATTTAAAAACAAAAACTTAACTTTAACCATGGTAGCATTCATATTGAGTATTGTATATGCCATATGTTGGTAATATTTAGCATCAGTACCTCAAACCCCCCCCCCCCCCCCCCCATTAACCGGTCTTGCAACTGCAAAAAATTTGCAAAAAAATTGTGCTAGGATGGCATTGTAGCAACTTGTATACATTTTAATATTCTTTTTTTTTTTCCCTAGTGATGGTGGGTGGGTATTTTTAATTATTTTATTATGAAGAGGAGGAGAGAGAAAGAATTGATGAAATTAATATTTTAATGAATAGATGAGATAAATAAGAACTGGGATGTTAGATGTATTATAAAATAGTATGGTATAATTGATAAAATAGTTTTTGAGATAGTAAAATAGAATAGTTCGAAGATTTTGGATGTGAATGTTAATCACAACTAAGATTCTGACAATGATGCTTTTGGCCCCTTGAAGGCTTGTGATGGTTTTTTCATTGTAAGTTCAATCTTGGATGTGGTTAGTTGTATGTGTGGGTTTTGTATTTTCTGGACTTAAAAGGATGAAGGTGGTACTATGCTTAGTGATTGGCTGTGCAAGGAAGGTATTTTGGGCAAAGTTTTGGGTTTTTGTGAAATTTTCAAATTTGGTGGGTAAAATGGGTTGTGGGCTCTGATGTTTGTGAGAAGGGTTTCGTCGAATTGATGGAGTTGGTATAGATTGTTGTTTGTCCATCCCCAGAACTGGACCTTATAATCAAAATCATTTTTTTGCAAATCCAAACTCAAAAAAATAAAATCAATTGTACTACTTACTTTGGAGATGCGCCTTGTAACCTATTGCACAGGAGGTGTTTGGCCGAGTAACTTTAACATTAAACACAATCCAAAGTGCACCAGACAAGAACGCAACCTTAAATCGGTAAATCTTAGACACATTACGACACTATTCTTCCATAATTTAGTTGTACTCTATTTTCTTTTTATGATTAGGGCGGCTCCACATTAAAGGTGGGGGGCCAGCCTTAGGCCTAGGCCACTTAGGCCACCGCCTAGGGCCCCCCTTATTAGAGGAAGGTCCCAAATTTTGGGAGGGGGGAGGGGAGGGGGGGGGGGGGGGGGGGGGGGAATTGATATATTTAAAAAAAAATAGTTTTATATTTTGCTAGAGATAATACAACTTCAAATACATGGGTCTTACAAATAGAGTAATGCTACAGTTACAAATTATTTTACAATATTTTTATAAATTATTGTTATAGCTAACTTCTTACTAGTTCTCATCTAGACTCACCAATAACATTACTTTTTTATTTATCTATAATTATTTACCACATCATCAGTTTGTCAAAGTTTTTGTAAAAGAATTTATATCTCTAACATTTTCCCTTACAAATATATGTTTCACTTATCACAAGAAATAATTCAAATAGGAAAATGTCAGAAATATTATTAATTTTACTTGAAAACTTTACAAATTGATGTAACAATTAATATGATATGTGGACATCAATAACCTATTAAATGCATTTTTGAATTATTTTTTTGTGATTAGTGATACATCTTTGTAAGCCTCATGTTATAAAATTTATAATATCTCTAACATCATTCATTCAAATGCTTGTTTATTTTCTTCTTGAGATGTCATTAATCACATTCATTTCTAAATTGTTTGAAAGTTTTTTATAGTAAAATTTGTTATAGTTTTAGCATTTTTCCCCAAAAAAAAAAAAGCATATTACAAAATGAAAGAAATAGATTTTTGTTATAAAAAAAATTATGATATTAGATACTAGTTAAATATTATTTAAGTGATAACAAAAAGGTCTCATTTAATTATATCACCTCAGACCTTCAAATTTGTTGGGCCACCCCTGGGAGGGGTGTTCAAATAAAGACCATGACCTGAAATTATTTTATATATATTATTTTTACTGCCTTAAAAAATTTGAACAGACCCTGAATTTTATTTTAATCCCAACAAAACTATACTTGGTCCTCTCAAATATATCGTTGGTCTTTTAAAATTAAAAAAAAAAAAAAAAAAAAAAAACTAGGAAGCACAACAACAATTTCAGGAAAAAAAAAAAAAAAGAAGGAAACCCATTTGGCAAAATTCTTTTGCTCAGTCCTCACTCCTTTGCTCAAATTAAAAAAACCAATGTTATGGACATAACAAAAAGTTCTTCTTAATACAATTACAAAGACCACTAAGTTGAGTTGAATTGTTAAATAAATTAATTGTATTTGTTTTTTTATTGAATTGTTTAATTGAATTCTTAATATAGTTTAGACAAAAAGAAAATAAAAAAATCTTAATTAATACAATTACAAGAATCAATAATTTGAGTTGAACTGTAAAATAAAAAAAATTGCAATCGAATGATAGCTTGATTATGTACATTGAAAGAGACATGAGCAAAGTCGAGGGCAATTGCCCCCGTAACCTCCCCCAAGTCTTGCAGATTTTCATGCTGACCCCAATCTTGGCGAAGGAATTGCCCGATTTGAGTGGGTCAAATACGTTGTTCTGGAAGGATGAATGGTGGAAGCAATGCATGGAAGGTGTTCTAGGAACCAGTTCAATGCGTTCCTTCCAGTATTTCAAACATGCGTTGAACCTGAAGAATAAAGTGAATTTATTAAATATACCCATCGCCACCACAAATCCACCCTACTCACTATAATACGAATAAAATCAAGTGGGCCATTGAGAAGCAAATCAAAGCTGCACCACACCTTTGGTGCAAAGGGAAATCACTTCTGGCAATGAGCATCTGCGTTGATTTTTCGGCCCAGAACTTCATAAACTGTCCAAAAGATTTCTTCATTAAGGCCAGCTAAACTAGGCAATACAACCACCATTAGAAAGATCAATTTAAGACAAACTCTTTAGGCTAAGAAATTAATTTTTCTTAGCATGAGCCAAAATAAGGGATGCATGAGCCAAAAATAATTTTTCTTTTAAGAGCCCATTGCTGAGCTCTAGTCTTGTGCAACCGAATTTGCTTTAATAAAATTTCAATTTCTTTTTAATTTTTTTTCTCATTTTGAATTTATAAAGGCTAATTAATTGGATTCCAGTTTTTTAAACGTTAAGATCATTAGGATTTTGGTTAATTCCAGCTAGAAAATGCCTATTTTCAATATTAATTAAGTCCAAACTATTATTTAGATTAAAAATTATTTAAAAATATTAATACTTTAATCAGCAATTTGATTTTGTGTATGTATCCACATAACTATTTTAGCCTTATCCAATGAGATTGTGACACACAATTAATTCTAAATTAACCTTTTGATGGTCTAATTAAAATTAACTTCTTATGATCCTACTTGATCCAACCTTAATTACCCGGATGCATATTAGTTGTCAAAAAATGATTTTATAATATCTATTGATCAAATAGTCGGATTGAAGTTAAATTGAGTTTATAATATCCAAGATTGTAAAATGGGTTGACTGCAATACTATAATGTAAGAATTACTCTTATAGTTTTATGTGCAAACACAATTGAAATAAATATCCATTGATAGTTGCCATGATTATTAAACTTAATATTTAGACAAAAAAAAGGCAAAAGAGAAAAAAAAAAATCATATTATACTAAATTTTCTTCTACATTGCAAGAAAATTTATAATGTATCTGATACATGCATCCATTCTCTCACATAAAGATTGACTTCACAAGTGTGGGATTCATTCTCATGTGAGATAATAGATACATGTATCAGATACATATAATAACACCTCGTATATTGCACGAGTTACCAATTAATTATATGCTAATAAATTGAAGAAAAACTAAGTAATAACTTGAAATATAACAAAAAATCCCCTCACCTTCACAGTTATTTCAGAAAAAATCATCCAACCCAATACTAATAAACCATTTATTTGATTTGTAGGCTATGTACAATAACAAAAACTTAACACAGAAATTAGTTAGCATAATGTTGAGTTGGACTTGGTATGCCCCAAGAAAAGATCCATTGTCATTATAAATTGTCTTGTCCCTCAAGCACATGTCTTTCATTTAGAAAAACTAGTGTCTTTGTGTAATTGATAACTTGAATGTAGTTGTACCGTCCATATTTACGATGATTTCTTAGTTCTTGTGTTCGAGGGTTATACAATACCAACCATGCGTCGTGACTCGTGATCTTCTATAAGAACTAACTCATTCCCCCCAAAATTTTAAGAATTGAGCATAGTCTTGATGGAGTCCGAGCCTTAATTTCTTGGTCCAAATCCTTCCAACACTACACTCATTCATCAATCACTCAAATAACATATATTACATATGGTAAGTACCGAATAGTCTATTACCAATGCAACAATCCTTGATAACAGCAATTTCTTTAGTACACAAAGGATGAGTTGTGGCCTTGTGGACTCAAAGATGTCTCTTGAAATATCTCATTACTCACGTAACTAAACAACGTATCACTTTTTTTCCCTAGAATCCCTGGAATTAATTTAGTCAAATCTTGGTAAATAATATAAAGTAGTTTCTTTTTCCCTTTTTTTAGTCCAGTTAACGAATGTCTTTTAAAATTAGATTTTATAATGTATTCAATTTGTTATTTATAGGAAGTCAAGCCACCTTGGTTTAAAGGGAAATTGTTTATTAAGTTTGACTAGTTCCTAGTGCATATTGCAATCAATTTGCTACTTATAGGGAGTCAAGCAGCTTTTGGTTTAAAGGGAATTTATTTATGAACTTTCACTAGTTCCTAATGCATATGTAGATACGTTTGAAACCTCCTTTTTCTTTTTCTTTTTTATTGAACTCTTTGAGGTCTCCTTAACGAGGGTACAAGGAAACCCCCATAACATACTCCAAAATAAAATAAAATAAGGAGAAGCAGTATCTTCATGAGGTTTGATGATATAAAAATTTTGGCGAAATCCTTTCACATATGTGAGTTTAAATTTAGGTGCGTCAAGAGGGATTTTAATGGCTCGGCTCATGAACTTCCCTAATGGGCTGTGAAATTCCACTCTTTGGGATGTATGATGTATCTCACAATCACATTCCTTCCCCGTGTTGGCCAGGGCCCTCAAGTCCCCATATTAGCTCTCAACAAAAAGAAAAAAAATGTCAGAATGCAATCGTCGCACCGACAAAAATGTTTGTTGACGTAGTCGAAATTCCATTCCATGTGGTGCAGTGGTGGTTCCATTTTTAAGAAAACCAATCCATACGGTGCAGCCCAAGAACCTCTCCCAAAACCAGCCGCACCAAACCGTGTATGCCCCTAATTTCCAATCCATTTTACCGCAAGCATTGAGAAGCAGGTCTAGTCCATTTAAGTAAGAATATGAACAACTCAGGTCTAGCCCATTTAAGTAAGAATATGAATGAATAAAATCTGACTGCAACAAGCTAGACAAAAGCAATAGTAAAAGTAACATAAGAACAAGTTTACTATTCCTGAATTAATGGTCTGTTTGGATTAAAGAAGAGAGAAGGGAAGTAGACTAGAGTAGAGTTGATTTAGTACAAAATTAACTTATTTTTAGCCAACTCTACTCTACTCCTCTTCACTCTCCCCCCTTCTTTCCCCTCCATCCAAATAGACCATAAAGAAAACAAGAGCCAAAATGTTAGCCTCTGCAACTGTTATTCATATAATCTATTAACAAGAAGAAAAAATAACCATTGAATCTGACTTCATTAGTTACCAATAATTGTACTCAAAAGTACAAAATAAAAAGTTAATTGGCCCAAAAATTGGTACTATCTTCCAATAATATTTACCCTCAAACTTTCACAGTTTCTTTCCCTAAGAAACTTTGGCAATGAAATTGCTCCAGCATTGATGAGCCCCAAATATATGAGCCTACTTTTATTGAGCTTGCAAGAAGTTAAAATTTGTACATATCACACACCAAAGATTTACCATTGGTACTTGGCAGCAACAAGCACCTCCTCATACTTTTGAGCAGCATTGTCCCAACTTAAGTCTTGCATCATCCCTCGTCTCTGGAGTCCTTCCCAACTTTGCTTGTACTCTCGGTAAGTGAGTAAGCAGTTTCCTAATGCATCTATTAGCTTATTTGCTTCAGCACTATCAAATGTCCACCCAAGCCCTGACTCATCAAATGGATTGAAAGGTTGCACAGTATCTCTCAGTCCACCAACAGCATGCACAACTGGAACTGTCCCATAGCTCATAGCATATAATTGGTTCAGTCCACAAGGCTCAAATCTTGACGGCATGAGCAAAATGTCTGCGCCAGCAGTTATACGGTGTGCTGTCTTAACAGAAAAACCAACCCAGCCCCTGATTTTGTCCTGGTGTTGGTTTTCAAACTGCCTGAGCATCTGCTCCAGGTCAGGTCTGCCAGTGCCCAACATGATTAGTTGCACGTCCTGACCCATCATCCATGGAATTGCCTCGGCTATTAGATCAACACCTTTCTGATGATCCAGTCTCCCAATGAAACCGATCACAGGGACATCCTCACGAATGGGCAGACCAAGCTCCTTCTGTAAGGCTGCCTTGCACTGAGGCTTTCCAGTCTTAAGTGTTTCAAGGGAGTAGTTTGTGTAACCATCTGATGTCAAGAAAACATCATATTGTGGGTTCCAATCTTTCATGTCAATTCCATTCACAATGCCCCTCAATTTCCAGTCATTCTCATTTATGATCCCATGCAAACCCCAACCGCCTTCAGAAGTTTTAATTTCCCAGGCATATCCATGACTAACGGTAATCACACGGTCTGCTGTCTTTAAACCAGCTGCAAAGATATTTAAGTGATCACCTCCTACAGGATCATACAATCTAAAAAGGTCCAAGTAGTGTTCTGGAAGACCGAGATAGGTGAATTCATCAACAGGCCCCCGACCCTAGATAAAACATACAATTCAAATTGGTAATTAGTTCCAATTTACCATCTATAAAGCGTAATATGGGTATTAGAAATATGTTCAAAGCTTACAATACGGGTATAAGAATACTACACATTCATGAGTAATATCGCAAGGATGCAGCTTGAGGACGAGAAATATTGAGTCACCTTTCTATATCAATCAATAAGTATTTTAGCTAAATTGTCTGCAATCTACCCACTCTATGGGATCAACTTATGACTCTTGATTTAGTGGGAGATGGAACATAATGGCTCAACTTATATGATATGACTAAACTTCCTTAATTTTTCACTGAGGGTAAACCTTAAGTACAATTCCCTATGAGCAATACATTAGGTTTCCTGATTAAATTCCAACACATGATTGCATTGACCAATAAAGCACAAAACAATGTTATCTTTTCCAAGGACAATTAAATTCATAATTCATTGTAGCTGTGTTTGAATTTTATTGCAGAACCTAATGTGCTGCACTTAGGAAACTGTACTTAAGTTTTTACCCTTTCACTAAATGTCATGAGATATTTCTTTTTCAATGGGATTCTGAATAGCTCTAACAAGATTAGCCAAGCATTCAACTGTTCTGCAGCCTATGTTTCAAGGGTTTCAGAAACATGTAGTGGTCCTTGGCTCAAGAATACAATAATCTAGACAACTATTGTCTAATATATAAATCAACAATGATACGATCTGCTTTTACACAATTTGGAGGGTATTGAAGTCATTTGAAACTTAATCATTAGCCATATTGAAGAAATACAATTTATAATTTGGCCTGTCTGCTCAAAAAACATCACGCATTTTTATCAAGGTAGTATTTCCAATAACCGCTATTGAAGTAGAACATACAAGCATTAAAAACTATTTTGAAACAGATAAATGCAAGTTCCTAGACTAAAATGTTGTATATGCAGGCACAAACCAAGGTAAGTTGATAAAAACTGATGTCCATACCATATGCCATATCCACCCAATAGCAACTAGCTGTCTAAAACCTTTTCTTTTCTTTTCTTTTTTTGGTTCTTTTGTTAATTTGTTAATTTCACTACTCAATGTTAAATTGAATTTAGCCAAGCAGATTTTTCTAGGGCTGGCCATTTTTCCACAACTTACAAATACTTTGGCATAAATAAGTGCCATTTCAGGCAATCTGGCCTCAGTAATTACCCAAAAAAAAAAAAAAAAAAGGATTTGTGAAAACCACTGAAAGCAACTTTTTGACATTCCAAGTCATCAACTAACAATTAAAATGTGTTGTATGGGAGACAATAAAGTCAAACCATTCAATCTAAATACTATAAAAATAAAAATAAAATAAAAATGTTTTCAGCTTTCTTCAAAGTACAAAAATTGTATAGGGTAATTACACCAAACAAATTATATTGAATCGAACAGAGAACAAACCTGGTGAGCTATGTTATGAATTACAAGGATGGACCTTGTATAGCGCATTAAACCATTGTCCCGATAGTATGCCTTCAGATACACTGGCAACAATGCTGTATGCCAATCATTGGCAATGAAAACCAAATTTCCATCTCCATAGCAGACACCACCACATGGAACAAGCCAAGGGACCTGATAATCACCAAAATTTCTACTTTATACAAACTGATGACTTTCTACCAGAATGCAACTCTAACAGGCTGGCCAATACATATAAATAAAGCCACCCTTGTTTGCAAGAGCAATGCATTAGCATTCACTTTTGGTTGTGTTTATGTCAATTATCCATATTTTTATCTTTGACCCAACATCATAAAGAACATTCTACATAATTATGATGTAAAATAGAAAATTGCAGGAAATCTGTCATGAAGAGCATATATGTGGCTTACAACAGGGTAGCACCATGGTTTCTAGCAATTATCCCCAACACATGCAGATATTGAGTCTAACTGCCATATCAAATCAGTTTGACATGGCAAAACCGAGCAGATAATAGACCCATCGCAAGACAAATATTATAGTTATGATAAGTTGAAAATTTTGTTCTTTTTGCTTCCAATGTGATGTGGATGGTAGTGTGAACATAGAATAATTTAATTTTCTGAAATAACATTTGGTGCTTATAGGTATCTCTATAATGTGCATAATGAGCTTTTTTTTCTTTCTTTTTTTTTTTTGTAATTACAAGTGGGGGAGGGGGGCAGTGCATAATTAAGATATGCTAAGCAATGAGTTCAACAAGCTAGAATTCATGCAACTTAATGTGGAATTAAAAAATTCCATATATCATTCATTTAAGGGTTTGTCTGAAAGGACCAAAACTATACCTCAACAGTTGCCTTGCAAAATAGTATCATGCGTTTTAAAATATCCTGCAATGAGGGAAAACCAAACACATATAGAACTCAGAATTTTATAAATGATATAATATATATATATATATATATATATATATAGGGAGAGAGAAAGAGAGAGAGAGAGAGAGAGTAAATTATGTATGCACCGGATTGCAATTGACACATTAAAATAGCATACATATTATGTAATGTAAATTTCAAATAAGGTAACTATTGCACTAGGCCTGGCACACTCACCAGACAGGGCCCTTTTGGGCCCACCCCTGGGGATTAAATTGTGAATACATGACCCCACCCATTAGAACCATGTATCAAGTAATCCAGGGGCACACTCTATTGTATTAAAGAAAGAAATACAAGAACCTTTTTTATGAGATCATAAACACAAGTTTGGTTGTAGAGTTGGATGACAAATCTATAACAGTATGGAAGTAAGGAAGTAAAAAGTATAAACCATCTGATATAGATTATTCGAAGTCTAATTAGCCCATCACTGAACTATGATCACCAATTCACCATCCTCCCTAAGAATAATTTAAGCAAAACTATAAGAACAATATCATACCACACGATTTCCTCCGTATACATTATCCAAATGGCGAAACAGAGAACTTTCAATGAAAACAAAGTCCACACCATCGATATAGGCCTGGAAGTAACATACTTCTATATCCTGCAAGCTCAAAAATTTGTTACACCATGACAAAAATAATTTTGTCACTCTAATAGGAAATAAATTACAGCTCAACATTTCAGCTGGTGCATACCTGGCCATCTACCACATACCTCTTCCGAACTCCTGTATCTTGGGGTTCAACATAATTCCGATACAGAGGTGCTACTACCTAAGGCAAAAAGAAACAACAAAAGAAAAAATATATAATACAACTCATGCATTTGCAATCAATCCAATAAACTCATGGGTTTTTAATGGCCTTGTTTAATATTGAGGAAATTAGGGAAAAAGAAAGTCAGATATTTATTTCAAGTTGCAACTTGGAGTCTTCAGTTGACTGCAATGCAGTACTCCCATTTTCAGTTAACTATTTAAAAGGAATAACCAATTTACCATAACACGATGTCCACGCCGAGCCAAAGCCTTTGGCAAAGCACCAGCAACATCTCCAAGCCCACCTATGAGAACTCATAAATCAGCCTTTGGGGCACATACTAAAGGTTTACAAAAAGACACACAGTGAGAGAGAAGTTTTCATTATGGAAACGCCCCATCCCCCTCCCCCACCAAAAAAAACAAAAAACAAATGTGCAATTAAATGAGGCTCATTACAAAGCTGATAATCTAACAAGTTGACAAGAGAACTAGGAGACTTGGACTTGCATTAGTAAGAAACAATCTATTCAAGTCAATTTCAAGTTTTCAACTTATAAAATGGATGAATTCCAGCATGTGACACCTATTGAGTAACCAAACCTATTACATTAATGTTATTTGGCCCCAGATCGACCTGAAGCAAGGCTGGGTGACCAGGTAAAAATAGATAGACTGATTGTTCGATCACTTAAACCAGGAAATGATCGATAAATTATATTACAAATAACACATTACATGTCAGGCATAACAATGCATGACAATAACATATTAGCAAAAATCTGTGGTAATATATGTTAACTCATTCAAAATTTAGGCTGCATTAACTACTAAAATGAATTCAAAGACTACCAAGTTAGCCCTGAGTAATCAGAATAATAAATTTCCCAGTAAGAGACACTTAATGACAGAAATAAATTTCCCAGTAAGAGACGCTTAATGACAGATTAATCAAGCTACTCATTAATTAATTCCGTCGACAGGCTGATCTATGGTTGCTAACTATGCTTGTATATTTCTAATATCTAATCCACATCTATTTCAATTTTTTGAAACAAGAAATACAATTATAATATACAATTACATGAAAACTTCATGAATACAAAAATGACACTTTGTCTGCCTATTAAGATATAGATATGAACAATACATAAGTTAAGAATTGTGCAAAAGGGTTTCTGAAAAAATATCCAATCAGATTTTTTTTTTTTTTTTTCATTCATTTGTTCTTTGGATAACCATTTCAAAAGATTATTTGTAATGCAACAGAAATACCCAGAGAAACTTTTCTCAATAAACAATCTGGCTAGGAAGATCTTTACACAATACCTGTTTTAGACCATGGAGCACATTCTGCTGCTACCAATATAACATTCATAACATTGGCCCCAGCTAAAGGAGGGGGTTTGACTTCTTCAATTGCTGGATCATTTGCTTCACCATCCACCTCTGCTAAACTTGTTTTGTTGAAAATTTCATGCTTTTTATCTGTTATGCTGGAACTTTCGGAGGGACTAGAAAGAAAGGAAGGCAGCCCATCCGACCAAACTTTTTCTGAATTAGTTTCTTTTAAATGACTGGTGGAGTCAACATCAGAGGATGTTTTTCTTAGAGGTGCCACTTCTTCAGATTCCTTCTTTACTTCATTAAAATCTCTACTAATATCTGAAGGTAGCGTTTCCAGCTCCTCATCTACAGTCAAACGGGCATAGTTGTTGGAAGGAATGCCACTATTATTGTCATCAACAGATTTATCACCAGCTGAAGCAAGATCTGGATTTGGAGAAGAGCTTCCCCTTCCTTCATAAGATACTTCTTCATCCTCTTGATTTATAATACTATCTTTTATAGATGAAACCAGATTCCTTCTTTCAGCAATCTGAAAGTAGTTGCATTGGAGCATTCAATTTTTTAGATACTAAAAATTGTAATAATTAGCAGGGACTAGAGGAAGCACCATTTGAAACAGATAATATAAATTCAGGTAAGATCATGTGTACAAATCTCATATGTAGCTAAAAGTTACAACTCCTACAGTTGTTGTAATGGTTTCAAATAATGCAAAATGTGATGAATATCAGCCAATACATATAAATTTACATACATGCAAATTGAAAGTTGAAACCAATACCATTTTGACTAGCCTCCTTGCATTAGGAAACTTCAAACGTAATAAGAGCAATTTTTTCTAAAGTATTTCCTACCTTTGAATGTATACACGTACTTTTTGCTATTGTAAGACATTCCAACAATTGCCTTTTGTGTGTGTGTGTGTGTGAGAGAGAGAGAGAGAGAGGTAGTTGGGGATTTAAGGTTATATCTTACATATATTTACCAATACAAAACATTTTATCTTAGAAGAATAAATTCTAAATTAAAATGTTACAGAATTTGGACTATGATGGGAATCAGTTGTGATGCCTAGGAGAGTACCAGATATCATTTCTAGTTGGAATTGGCTGCGTGGTAAGATGATGTATTCTAGTATTTGGGGGGACTGCTCCCTCATGCTTGATGTGGACTGTTTGAAGGGAAAGGAATCTGTGTAATTTTGAAGGACAAGAATGATTGATTATTTAACTCAAATCCAGCAGTGCAATCCCTTTTTGAGTGGCAGCATGTTTATTCCTCTGCTGCTGGTCTAGACTTAGACATACTAGCAATTCTGCAGAGTTTGTATTTTTCTTAATTTCTTTTTACTTTCTTTTCCTTTGAGTGTCCTTAGTATAATCCATGTATACTTGGGCCCTGGCCTCTTTCTTTTTCATCAAAGAACTTATTTCGTATTGATCCCAAAATAAAAAATAAATAAAAATAAAACTCTTAGAAGACTAAGAAGAGTATTTAGAGTTTCAACAATTTTATACAATGTAAGAACATGTTTCTAACAACATGCTTTCTCTAAATGATTTTCAAAATGCATTGGTATTCGTGATTTAAAGTTCTCACAACTTCTTTTTTTGATAAGTTTAAAGTTCTCCCAAATTCTCCAAGCTCACATAATCATAAGCCAAAGGTTTCTTCTAGCATAAAAAGGACGAATGAATTGGCTTTGAAAAGGGGACTACAGACACGAGTTAAACAACTATAATTCTCAGAAGTTCAAAAAATAAAATGAGGGGCAGATTTTGTCTGAACAGTTGAGGCAATACCACAACACCCCAAGACAACAACTTCATGAAATGACTGCTTCAAGTCTGCAATAATGCAAGTGCAGATAATTGGATCCGATACCAGAAGAGTGATCCGCTAACTTACTTGACTAGCGACTAACTTTTATAATCTTTTTGGAACTCATTTTAATTATTTATAGACCCATAGATTAGCAGAAAAGCTCTTAAAAGCAAATGTTGCTTTTTTACTTTCCCAAAACAAGAACAGTGTATACAAAATCTGAACCAAATGTCATGCGGCACAGTAAGACCCTAAAAGGCTAAAAGCCCTTTTATTGAGCAAAATATATAACCCATTTTGTAAATACAAAATCAACCTCAATACCAAAAGAGAATAAAATCCCAGAATCAAAAACTTAAAGCAAGATAAACAATCAATCTCAATACCTGTTGAAGTAGGTCCCTTTGCATGGCAAGAACCTTTTTGCTCTTTTCGATTGTGGCCTGAAGAGCATCGTCCACTTCATTGCTATCATCCTCACTTTCCGCAAAGTCCTTGGCTTTCACCTTCGGAAGCGTAATTCTCCATTGCTGTCCTCTACCGCTTCCACATATCAGTCTATCACAGCTCAAAGAGAAACCAGCATAATCAAGCGGCTTTCTGGGGCGGTACACGAAGAAAGAGAACCTAGGTCGGCTATGATTTACACTGTGAAGAAGCACAGGGCTCTCAGACTTCGTCTCAATGGTGAAAGGAAGTGACCCAGCAGATGCCATTCAACTGTTCAACGTTTTGCCTCTGAGAAAACTAGCTAAAGTTCTTGCGATCAGCAACGAGCTAGTGATGATTTAGTGGAAAATGAGGCAGACCCAGTTGAGGAAACTGAGAGAGGAACAAAACCCAGTTGCGGATTTTGGAAACTGAGAGTAGTACAAGATTCCCTCAAGTGGACAATGATCGAAATCTATGTGTAATAGAAGAGAAAGCTAGTGAGGCTGATGAGAATGATGGAGGAGCTATACCTATCAAAAAAAGAGAATGACGGAGGAGCTAAGAACATGTGTCAGTTGGACGAAGAAAGGAACAAGAAAATCATTTCGAAGGGTCGTCGGATTGGGTCCCGTAGAATGGAAAATCATGGAGGGGTTTTTTTAGCGGTTCAAATTGGCTGAGATTTTGGGAACCATTTAGAACAGATTTTTTTTTTTTTTTTTTTTTTCACAGTGTTTCCTCAAAGCATTTAGAACAGTTTTATCAGCAAACTTTGGTTCATAGTTGATGCTATCAACTCTGCGACATATGGTTTCTAGAATAGGACACTGTCTCTGCCCAGAACGTGGATTTGTGGGGCCAGCTATTTTGAAGCTTCGAGGCCTTGAAAAAAAATATATATATATTTTAACCACCAAAATTGTTTTTGAGACATTGAGAGAAACCACCAAAATTGCTTAATTGAATTGTAATGATGACTTCTTTGTTTCTTCTTTCACATGATTTTAAAACGTGAAGACCTCTCCGGCCAGGTCACTGATTTTGACAGCCATTCTGGGTTTCTTAATCTTTACATAATTTTTTTTATATATAAATTTTAATATAATTTGTTATAACTTGTAAATTGAAATACATGTACTTATATTTGAATCCATTATCCGAATATTTTTATTGTACATCGATTAAACAAAAAGGCCCATCAAAAAAAAAAAATTAAACAAAAAGGAACTTCAACTCAGAAAAAGAATTCTCTCAAAAAAAAAAAACTCAGAAAAAGAAAAAATTTGATAAAAAAATATTTTTCCCTAAATTTATTGAGTCTTTTCTCTTTTCTCCTCTTTTATCCAAAAATAAAAATCATTTGGAAAAAATTTCCTGCCACTACTATTGGTGTTATTGAAATAGTGTTATTACTTTTAAAATAAAAATACTTTTCCACAAAGTCATTTCCCATGAATTTAAAACGTGTAGGCTCCGGATGATAAAAAAAGAAAAATTATTTTCACAAAGATTCGAGAGGGGCTATTTGGTAAAGGTATTTAAGTATTGTTGTTCAAAGTAATATAAAAACTATAACTTAAAAAAATGTTATAAAAACATGTATTTAAAGTATTTATAATAAAAAAAATGTGTTTGCACTTTTTTAGAAACAAAATTTTTTTTTGAGAAACCACCAAAATTGTTTAATTGAAGTGACTTCTTACACTTACCTATCACAAGTGTAATAGTGACTTCTTTATTTCTTCTTTCACATGATTTTAAAACGTGGAGACCTCTCCGGCCAGGTCACTGATTTTGACAGCCTTTCTGTGTTTGATCTTGATCTTTACGTAATATTTTTTTATATAAAATTTAATATATATTATAGTTGCACGATTTTTCTGGCCCAAACCCTATTGAGCAGGCCCTGTCCCAAGGCGCAACACACAATAAATACTTGTAGAGGATGGGTCAAAGAACTTAACCTCAGTGAGCTTAGTCGGTCTGAGGTATGGAAAATGTTGTTGCAGGAATAAAGACACCAGAATGGATACTCCACAGAAGATTGTATTTCCTGAGTGCTGAATACATTTTTTTCCATCCCTTTTCTTTGAGGGACTCCCTTACATTATATAGCTCTCTCATTCTTATCTGAACCTTACACTTGTTGATCATCTAAGCCCCCACTTGAGCACATGTCCTATCAGACACCTTTATCACTCCCTTGTGAGTTGCAGTGGCCAAGGTAGTACTGTTCAGGGGTCTTTTCCTCATTAATGCGGCCAAGAGGGTGGTTGTGATACATTTAATATGGTGGTAGCAGCTTTCCGTGAGATATTTTGGGTTTTATTCTTTTTTATATGATTGGAGGATGAGCTGCAGTGGTTGGGGCGAGCTTTTTGATCTGGACTTAGTGGTGTCCGAGGAGGTGTTACTCCTCGGACATGTTTCTTTTACCGCAGTTGGGCTTGAATAATATTTTGGCTATGACTTCTCCTCGGACACGATGCTTCTCGAACGGGCCTGTATTTAACTAGCCCATTATTTTGGGCCGGGGCCCCACAATAGCCCCTCAAAACTCCGGTTTTTATCTCCTTCCGAGGAGAAAAGCGGGGTTTTGATGTCAGTGAGAGGATGGAAGTAATGAAGGCTTGGGGCGCGCGTGCGGGCAGTTACTTTGGACGCGCTACAATTTACGAGGCGCGGCCATTTACTTCCGGAGGCTTCTTGTCCCCTTCATCCAACGGTGAGACGTGGATCGAACGGCCATCATTATTTCTCGACTTTTTAGGTGAGGTCGATCTTTTCTCTCTCTTCCCGGCTATATAAGACGTCAGACAGGCTCCCTTTTTCTTTTTTTATCCGCACATCAGAATAGAGACCTCCAGAGAACTCCAACGCCCAGAAATCCTTGAGCACATCCTTCCTTCAGATCTTCATAGTCATTTCTGCGAGGCACCCTCCATAGAAGAGCTTTCCGATTTCCTCATCGGTCATTTGAGAAGATACCTGTAAATTCCATTCGCTTTGTCGCTTCGACTTCCTCCTCAGACTTTGTTTTTCCCTTGGTCTTTATTTTCATTCTTCCAGTACAGCTCAGATGGGTAGATTCGAAAAATTAGTAAATACTCCGGCCGCTATGGAGGCCTTTAGGGCTAAATACCACATTCCCCCGGGTGTGGGGCTGCAGTACTGTCCTCTTGAAGGAGTATTGACAGATAGAGGCGAGGGAGAAGTTGTTATCCCCATGATTGCTTTCATAGAGAGAGGGATGACACTTCCCATGCGTAGGATTACAAGGGAGTACCTGTTCAACCATAGGTTGACACCGCATCAGTGTGCCCCAAATATGTTCAAGATACTAGGCTGTGTAGATGTCTTAGACGAACGGATGAATCTAGGCCTTACTTGGCACGACGTGGCTTATCTGTATGAGTGTCACCGCCTCGAGAGTGGAGGGTATTATCTTAAATCCCGATCCGAGGTTGTTAGATTGATCTCTTGTCTTCCAGTATCCAATAAGACCGTGAAGAATGATTTTCTTATTGCTTCGGGGGAGTGGTTCGATGGTATTCATTGTCTGACTCGGGCAGGAATCCCAGGTGCGGCGTTTTTAGGGCCAATCCTTTTGGGGAAAGGGTTTAGCATTGGGGGGTTATTTTTCTTACTTTCCTTACACTTGGAGAATTTCATGAACTAATCCCACTTTTCTTGGATGTTTGCAGATAAAGTTCACGTCGCTCCTCGGCTAAACTTCGTGAATGTGCCGGCGCTGAACTACCTTCTGAGGTCGGAAATTTACGTTGCTGAGGACGGACAGCTACGTGCGGCTCATCTGGTTCTAGGCTATCAACCTCTAAGCCGCTCTTTCCAAGCTATTGGTCACGCCATAAGGGCTGGCAATCCGAGGTTGGCTAGGATTGACGTGTCCAAGACCGGGTTCCTAGCTCAACGTGATCTTCCACCAGTCGTATTACCCGGCGTTCGGCATCCCTATATAGCAGAGCAACTACCTCCGCCAGAAGAGCCTGGTGTTGCTGTTCCAGTTGAGGGGCAAACCGAATCATCTCGTCTTTCCCTTGAGGAAGAAATAGACGAGTTTTATTTTGAGGAGGAAGTTCAGCAAGACCCCGTGGTTGAGCTTTCTGATCCTGAAGGAGAGCAGGACCGCAACTCCGTGGCTGGTGGTCCAATCATAATAACCTGCTCGGACGACTCCTCGGACGGAGAAGGAGGTGATATGGGAAAGTCCCTGCGAGAGTTGATGTCCAGCCGAGGCAAGGGTCAGTCCTCGAAGGCGCCTGCCAAGGCACAAACCCAAGACCCACCTCCAATCGCCCCTCAGGTCCCTACTGATCCTGGCCTCAAGGCTATCCCCGACCTAAAAAAGAAGAGGCAGGCTGACATTCCTGAGGAGGGTGAGCTGGTCACCCGGCCTGCTAAGCAGCAAAAGGCTACAAAGGGACAGAGGAGTAAGAGGGCAAACTCCTCTAAGAGCAGGGACGAGGAGAACCGTGCTGAGGTGCGCGCTACCCCGCGTACGTGGAGCCCTAAGTTGGAGTTGGATGGGGTTGCTATCCCTTACAACTCGTCGATCCGAGAGTACAACCGGGGCCGAGCAGGGTACGTGGCTGATGCCTTAGAGCAACCCCTACTGCTTCCTCGGGATATGGAGGCCTATAGGCGGTTCTCTCAGCCCGAGATTTTCCTATCCCTTAAAAGGGATCTTGCGATGGTAAGTAATCATTTTACTGTTTTATTAATTTATTTAACCCTGTTAAATTCTGAACCGATTTTGTTTCGTTTGCAGATTACTCAGCAGGTATTTGTGGCTGAGGAATTTTGTCGTGATAATCGAAGTCGGGCTGAGGTTGAGGCTCAGTCTCAGACGGAGATGGAGAAAGCCTTGGGGTCCCTCAAGCACGATCACCTTGAACTCACTGAGAAGTTCAAGGAGTCGGAGAAACGACGCAAAAGTGCTGAGGTTGGTCTGAAGAGTGCCGAGACCCAGGCGGAGGACCAGCGCAAAGAGCTATATTCGACCCAGATCAACCTCGCCACCGAGAAGCAGGCAGTGCTGGATCTCAAGACTGCTCTACAAAAAGTCAAGGGTGAGCTGCGGCGAGTAAAAGAGGAGGCTCAGCTGATCCGAGAGGCTACGGAGGCTGAAAAGAATGCTGCTCGCCAGCTTGGAGTCCAAGAAACGGAGGCCAGGCTATCCGAGGAGATCCCCGAGGTGTGCAGGGACTACTGCAGCATCTCATGGGCTCAGGCCCTTGATGCTGCAGGAGTTCCTGCAGATTCGGTGTTAAGACTGCCTGAGAACGTCTTCTACCCTCAGGAGATCCGAGAGAATCCTGACGGCGTCCAAGCAGCTTCTGAGCAGGATTTAACGGTGCCAGATGCCGTCCCCATGCCTGACAACTCGAAGGATCCGGCTGCGGACCCTACCATCGAGGTTCCTCCTCCTCTGCCAGAGCAGAAAGAAGACCCTCCTGCCAAGGCTTAGCTTTTAGGCTTTTTAATTTTTATATTTCCTTCCTCTCTTTATTATTATTTTTTTTTTTTGAACGAGAGTCGTCCTGCTTTTGCGCTCTTTTGTAAGGACCTCTCTTTTTGTATTGATCTCGGAATATTAATATAGAATGTTTCCTTCATTTTCATGGATTTATGTTAGCACCATCCCTTTATTTAACGCTGATAACGATATAAACGGTCAAGGTGAAGAGGATGTTTTGTAGCGAATTTGAATGAGGGTTGCAACGATGCTAGACTTCGCGCACGCCTTAAAATGATTTCCCCTAGGTAATAGTTTCCCAAATTGTCATGAGTAATAATTTCCCCCAAGTCTGTGGTCCGTGGATCCATGCAGGACTTAGGTTCTGTTTAAAACTATGAGTAGTCGCCATAAGTAATAATTTCCCCTAAGTCTGTGGTCCGAGGATCCATGCAGGACTTAGGTTCTGTTTAAAACTTGTATAAATTGTCATGAGTAATAATTTCCCCTAAGTCTGTGGTCCGAGGAGCCATGCAGGACTTAGGTTCTGTTTAAAACTATGAACAGTCGTAGATAGATTAGCAGGCAGAGAATAATCACGAAACAAAACATGGGCGAAGCCATTTTCATTAATAACAATATCTTCTGAGGTTATTTACATTCCATGGTCGAGGTACGGTTTTTTCATCCAAATCTTCTAGGTAGTAAGCGCCTATCCCGGCCACGGATGTGACACGGTATGGTCCTTCCCAATTGGGCCCCAACTTGCCCCAAGAGGGGTTTTTCGCGCTGCCGAGAATCTTTCTCATCACGAGATCACCTGGACCTAGAGGTCGCAGCTTAACATTGGCATCATACCCTTGTCTCAGCTTCTGGTGATAATAGGCCATATGAATCGTGGCTTTTTCCCTTCTTTCCTCGGCTAGGTCTAGACTTCTTCCCAATAACTCGTCGTTACCGCTTGGGGTAAACGAGCTAGACCTCAGTGTGGGGAAGTTGTTCTCGATTGGGAGCACGGCCTCAGCCCCATAAGTCATCGAAAAGGGGGTCTCACCGGTTGAACGTCGCGGAGTTGTCCGATAGGTCCATAAGACGTGCGGGAGCTCTTCTACCCATCTTCCCTTTGCCTCATCCAGTCTTTTCATCAGTCCGTTCACTATGACCTTGTTCACGGCCTCGACTTGCCCATTTCCTTGGGGGTATGCGGGGGTGGAATATCGATTAATGATCCCAAACTCACGGCAATACTCCCTAAAGCTCTTACTGTCGAACTGAAGACCATTGTCGGAAATGAGTGTACGTGGAGTTCCGAAGCGGGTGATAATGTTCTTCCAGATGAATTTCTGGGCATCCACGTCCCTAATATTGGCCAAAGGTTCAGCTTCCACCCATTTAGTGAAGTAATCGGTTCCGACTATTATGTATCGCTTGTTCCCCGCAGCTTTGGGGAAAGGTCCGACAATATCAAGACCCCATTGTGCGAATGGCCATGGGCTAGAGAGTGGGTTGAGAACCCCTCCGGGTTGGTGGATATTCGGGGCAAATCTTTGGCACTGATCGCACTTTTTAGCGTATTCTTGAGCCTCTCTTTGCATGTTCGGCCACCAGTATCCTTGGGTGAGTGCCCTGTGCGCCAGCGACCTTCCTCCGGTGTGACTTCCGCAAATTCCCTCGTGTAACTCCTCGAGTAGAGACTCGGATTCTTCTGGATGTACGCAAAGTAGATACGGTCCAGAGTAGGAGCGCCGATATAGTTTGTGGTCGTTTGATAGCCGGAACCGAGGAGCATTTCTACGTACCTTCTCTGCCTCTAGTTTTTCTTCCGGTAAGATATCGTCTTGGAGGAATTTCTTTATGGGGTCCATCCAGCTGGGACTCTGTCTGATCTGATGGACTTGGGCAGGGTTTCCGCTGATGGGACTCGCCCTGACTAGATCTTCTACAAGGATCATTTGTGGCAGATTATGCGCCGAGGACGTGGCAAGAGTGGCCAGTGAGTCTGCATGAGTGTTTACACTTCTGGAAACGTGCGTCAGTTTGAATGACTCAAAACTCGTCTACAGGCGTTTAACTTGTCCTAGATACTCTTGCATCCTAGCATCTTTGGCTTCCAGCTCACCCATCACTTGTCCGACGACCAACCTGAAGTCCGAGAAAGCTTCTATTACTCTTCCGCCCAATTTTTGAACCATTGTCATCCCTTGGAGTAAGGCCTCGTATTCGGCTTCATTGTTCGTAGCCGAAAATCCGAGCCTCAGCGATTTTTCAATGGCAGCACCGTCTGGTGATATTAAAACTATCCCAACTCCAGATCCTCTCTGGTTGGCCGCGCCATCCACGTAGACCTTCCAATGCAAGGTCCCCCCTGCCAAAATTACGCCAACCGATTTTCCATCCATGTCTTTCTTCTCAGTTATTGTTTCTATAGAGGGTTCAGCAAACTTTGCTACCAGGTCTGCGAGGACCTGACCTTTGATAGAGGATCTGGGCATATATTTAATATCAAAGGCTCCCAAAAGCGCACTCCACATGGCGATCCTTCCTGTGTAGTCAGCGCTTCGAAGCACTGCTCGGAGGGGAAGCTGAGTTACAACGATGACCGTATGCGCCTGAAAGTAATGAGGGAGCTTCCGGGTGGCATGTACTACCGCCAGAATTGCCTTTTCTAGAGGTAGGTATCGCACCTCGGCCTCATGTAATGATTTACTCACATAGTACATCGGTCGCTGCACCCCATTATCATCCCGTATCAGTACCAAGCTTACGGCATGGGGAGCTACAGCGATGTACGCAAACAACACCTCATCTGCCTCAGGGCTGGACATGATGGGGGGTCGTGACAAATATTCCTTAAGCTGCTGGAAAGCCCGAACACAATCCTCCGACCATTCAAACCCTTTCCACTTATTTATCAGGAGGTAAAAAGGTCGGCATCGATCCGCTGACCGCGATATGAACCGGTTTAATGCTGCAATCATACCAGTGAGCTTCTGTACTTCCTTCGGGTTCCAAGGAGCCTGTAGGCTGTTTATTGCTTTGATTTGATCGGGGCTCACTTCTATTCCCCTGTGGGTTACCAAGTACCCTAAAAATCTCCCCGACCCGACCCCGAATGAACATTTGGAAGCGTTCAACCGCAACCGGTGTTCCCTTAAGATAGCGAAGATTTTTTCGAGGTTTTTCACGTGCTCGGACACCCTTTTACTTTTTACAACCATATCGTCTATGTAAACCTCTATGATCTTACCCAGTTGTGGTTCGAACATCCGGGTCATCATCCTTTGGTAGGTTGAGCCTGCGTTCTTCAGCCCAAACGGCATCACCTTATAGTGATAATTTCCGATGGGCGTCATGAAAGCCGTCTTCTCCTGGTCTTCTGGCGCAAGGGGGATCTGATGATAGCCCTGGAAGGCATCCAGGAAGCTCATCCGAGGATGACCCATGGTTGCATCCACCAACCTGTCGATTCGGGGTAGGGGGAATGGGTCCTTTGGGCATGCCTTGTTCAGGTCCGTGAAGTCCACGCAGACCCTCCACTTCCCTGTCTTCTTCCTTACCACCACCGTGTTTGCCAACCATTCGGGGTAAAAGACCTCTATAATAGCCCCTGCTTTTTTCAGTTTTGCCACCTCGTCTCTCACGACACTAGCGTGTTCCTTTAAAGGGCGTCGGGGTGGCTGCTTCTTCGGAGTGGAAGAGGGGTTAACATTCAAGTGGTGAGAAATAAGGCTAGGATCAACTCCCGGGGCGTCGTAGGTGTCCCATGCAAACACGTCGACATTTCCTCTGAGAAATCTGACCAGTTCCTCTTTTTCTTGAGAAGGCAACTCAGAGCCGACCTGAAAAAACTTGTCCGGGTCGTTGTTGACAGCGATCTTATCTAAACTTTCACACCTGATCTCCTCGGCTAGCCCGTCCCCTTGCCCGGCCGAGGAGGCTGGTTGCTATGAGCTCTACGGGGCCGAGGACTCGGCAACGGGCCGATGTAAGATGGCGGCAACCATACACTTCCTGGCTACGGCCTGATCTCCTCAGATTTCTTCTACTTGTCCTCTGGATGGGTATTTTACTTTTTGGTGGAGTGTGGAGGATACGGCTTCTAGGGCGTGGATCCATGGCCTGGCAACTATTGCGGTGTAGGGGGAGTAAGCGTCGACCACGATAAAATTTACCTCCACCACCTCCGACCCAGTCTGCACGGGTAGCCGGATCTGCCCTTTCGGTGTAACAATCCTCCCTTCGAAGCTGAGAAGGGGGGAATCATAGGCTGCCAAATCTTCCGGCTTCAGGTTCAGCCCCTTGTATAGATCAGGGTACATTATTTCTACCGCACTTCCTGAGTCTACTAACACCCTTCTCACATCGAAACCTCCAATTCTTAACATAACCACCAAGGCGTCGTCGTGAGGTTGAATAGTTCCCCTCTTATCCTCGTCCGAGAATCCCAGTATCAAAGAGCTTCGCTTTTTCGACCTTTTGGGTTCCCTATGCCTGTCCTCGGAGTGGAGCCGATCTACAGCCAGTACCCTGGGGATGGGTGGCCCAGTTCTTCCTGGTGCAGCAAGGATGACATGTATCGTTCCAGTAGGGGGTCTTAAGGACACATCCTTTCGAGACTCTGGTATTGCGTGACCGGGATGTCCGCTCGAGGGGTGCAGAAGGTGACGTAACTTCCCTTCTCGGACCAACTGATCTAGGTGATTCCATAGATTCCTGCAATCCTCAGTGGTATGCCCATGGTCCTGATGGTAGTGACAGTATAGGTCCTGGTTACGTTTGGAAGGGTCTCCGGCAATCTTTCCTGGCCATCTAAAATAGGGCTCGTTCCTTACTTTCTCCAGCACCTGTTGTACTGGCTCCCTGAACACGGCATTCACTGTTTGCGAGTGGCTCTGTCCAGTCTGTCGCGAGAAATCTCTCCTCGGCTGGCTAGGGTTATACCGTTCTGACCTAAAGTCATTTGCTTTGGGGGGAATGACCTTCTCCTTTCCCCTTCCTTGCAGCTGATCTTCCTCCACCCTTTTGTACTTGTCGATCCTATCCATCAGCTGATGAACGTCGGCAACTGGTTTACCAGTGAGGGATTTCCTCAAGCCATGCTCGGTGGGGAGGCCGCTTTTGAACGTGCTGATAGCAACATCATCATGGTTGTCATCTAAGTCGTTATACACCTCCCAATATCTATCCGAGTATGCTTTCAGGGTTTCTCCTTCGTGCATGGATAAGGACAATAATGAACTAAGGGGTCGAGGGATTCTGGTGTTTGTGATAAAACGGGAGCAGAAAGCCTGAGTGAGCTGCTTGTAGGAGCCTATGGAATTTGTCTTCAAGCTGTTAAACCACCTCATCGCCATTGATCCCAAGCTGGATGGGAAGATTTTGCACATTAGGGCTTCATTTTGGGAGTAGATTGCCATTTTCTGGTTAAACTGGCTCACATGCTCTACTGGGTCTGCTCGGCCATTATAGATGGCGAACGCCGGTTGGTTGAAGCGTCGAGGCAGCTTAGCCCCTTCAATTCTATACGTGAAGGGTGATCTCGAAACCTGGTCCAGCGCCTTCTTCATAACATCGTTCCCTGAACCCTTGCTGGATGGGTTCTCATATTTCCGTACAGGGCGTGGTTCCCTTTCGTAGGAAAAGGTTTCACTTGAGGGGGTCCTTGACCTCCGTCGGTAACTCGCATCCTCCGCATTAGAAGACTCGTCTGAGTCAAAAGGGGATCGTTTTCGCCGCACACGTCGTAACTCCCTTTTCAGGTCGTCTATTTCCCGCTGCATGGCCTGATGACTATTTCGCCTCTGGGACACGTGACTACCTGTCTGAGTGTGACTCTAGCTCGTCCGGATAGCATGCACACTTCCCTCACGATTCCCCCTGCCGCTTGGGTTGGTGGGGTTATTTTGCCTCTAGGACTCGGCGGGTTGTGTCTGTTGGGAGTTTGCCTGGTGAGGATTCTCCTGGTGTGGGCCTAGTTCTGCCATACTCGATCGTTGTGCTGGCTGATGCTCTAGTTCTTCCCACAGACGGCGCCAATTGTAGTTGCACGATTTTCCTGGCCCAAACCCTATTGAGCAGGCCCTGGCCCAAGGCGCAACACACAATAAATACTTGTAGAGGATGGGTCAAAGAACTTAGCCTCAGTGAGCTTAGTCGATCTGAGGTATGGAAAATGTTGTTGCAGGAATAAAGACACCAGAATGGATACTCCACAGAAGATTCTATTTCCTGAGTGCTGAATACATTTTTTTCCGTCCCTTTTCTTTGAGGGACTCCCTTACATTATATAGCTCTCTCATTCTTATCTGAACCTTACACTTGTTGATCATCTAAGCCCCCACTTGAGCACCTGTCCTATCAGACACCTTTATCACTCCCTTGTGAGTTGCAGTGGCCAAGGTAGTACTGTTCAGGGGTCTTTTCCTCATTAATGCGGCCAAGAAGGTGGTTGTGATACATTTAATGTGGTGGAAGCAGCTTTCCGTGAGATATTTTGGGTTTTATTCTTTTTTATATGATTGGAGGATGAGCTGCAGTGGTTGGGGCGAGCTTTTTGATCTGGACTTAGTGGTGTCCAAGGAGGTGTTACTCCTCAGACAGGTTTCTTTTACCGCAGTTGGGCTTGAATAATATTTTGGCTATGACTTCTCCTCGGACATGATGCTTCTCGGACGGGCCTGTATTTAACTAGCCCATTATTTTGGGCCGGGCCCCACATATATAATTTGTTATAACTTGTAAATTGAAATACATGTACTTATTGAATCCATTATCCGAATATTTTTATTGTACATCGATTAAACAAACAGGCCCATCAAAAAAAAAAAAAAATTAAACAAAAAGGAACTTCAACTCAGAAAAAGAATTCTCTCAAACAAAAAAACTCAGAAAAAGAAAAAATTTGATAAAAAAATATTTTTTCCCTAAATTTATTGATTCTTTTCTCTTTTCTCCCCTTTTATCCAAAAAAAAAAAAATCATTTGGAAAAATTTTCCTGCCACTACTATTGGTGTTATTGAAATAGTGTTATTACTTTTAAAATAAAAATACTTTTCCACAAAGTCATTTTACATGAATTTAAAACGTGTAGGCTCCGAATGATCAAAAAAAGAAAAATCCTTTTCACAAAGATTCGAGAGGGGTATTTGGTAAAGGTATTTAAGTATTGTTGTTCAAAGTGATGTAAAAATTGTAACTTAAAAAGTGTTGCGAAAATATGTATTTAGAATACTCATAATGCAAAAAAGTGTTTGGTATTATATTTCTGATAACGTCTTTTTAAAAGTAAAAAAAAAAAAATTGTGTGTTTAGTATGTGTGTTTTTTTTTTAAGTGATGACATATAATCTAATTAGTGGAATCCACCGTCTTTTACTTATTTAAAAGTGTCAATAAATAACGTTATTTGAAAACTGAAAACTGGAAAGAGAAGTTTTCTAAATTCAATGTTTAAAATATCCTAAAATGAGAAACATAACTAAAACACTCCTAAAAAAAATCTCTTACTAAACACGTTTTTTTTTTCCCCACAGTTTTTAGTATTTAAATACTAAAAAATGTTGTTTGAGTTACCTTAGCGAATAGGCCCGATTTGTATTTCTCAAGATCATTTTCCCTTCAAAACTTTTTATTGTGTATAATAAACCCTTTTGTTATTCTTTCCTCCCTCTCTGTGTTATTATTTAAGATGCATCAAAAATTTGTAATTATAATATCTTTTCTCCTATTGTAATTATCAAATTCAAATATTCAATATATATATATATATATATAAAAAGTAAAAATACGATGAGTAGTTTAATCTTTTTTTTTCCTTTATACCGATGACACATCCCGAAAAACTCCATAAATCGATAATATAATGGATCAAGGTTGAGACCTCCAATTTTACATCATACCTAGACTAATGTCTAATGAGCACATCACCTGAATACTCCCGTGGGGTTCTATGAGGTGTTTTATTGGCTTATAAATCATGTTAGTCATATTGTTTACGATGAAAAAAAATGATAGTGAAAATAGAACATTCTTAACTCAAACCTTATGTTTGGACGAAAAATTTATTAAATACACAGAATTTGGGTCTGTTTGGATAAAATTTATTTTGCTGAAACTGAAAACTGAAAACTGAAAATACTGTAACAAAATAATTTTTAAATGTGTGAATAGTACTGTGGGACCCATTTTTAATGAAAAACTTGATAAAAAGTGGAGTTTGTGGGACCCGTGAACAGTGCACAAGTGCACTGTTCACAGAAGACCGGGTCAACAGTTGCGGCTGAAAAGAAAAAAAAAAAAAAAAAAAAAGGAGAGAAAACGCAGACGCAGCACTTTAAGTGTTATCCAAACGAACACTTTATATTTGCAGAAAAATTAAAATGATGGAATTGATTTGATATTAGTAACAGCATGTCTTTAAGAAAGGTTTAAAACATCCAATATATAAAACCAACGGCTAAAACTAAAATTGTAAAATTATAGGTTACTTGTGAAAGAAAAAATCAACACCATGCTTACTCTTAGCTAGAACTTTTTTTGCTAATAACCGACCATATTATTAAAACAAAGCAGAAGCAGCATCCTTCCTGTAAGCATCCAAAATTGCAATAGAAAGAATATGCGAATTACAACTGATGATGTCGAAAATCGTCAGTAAGTCACACAATCTTCACGTGCTCAAGACAACACCTACACAACACAGAATAAGAAAACCTTAAGAGAGTACCGGTGTGATATCGGTCAAAGACCCTCCGAAGGTTAAGTTAGAAAACTTCTCACAACTCTAGAGTGCTAGAGCTGGGTAAATTATGCGTACCATGTTTTCTAAGAGCATTGGGCTTTTATAATAGTGCAAAACTGACTCTGTTTCTTGGGCCGAAAGATCTTTCCCTATGGAAAAGATCCTAATAAATGTACTTTCTTTATGGGATTCTTTCCATATAGGGTCCCCATTGACTAAGGGCTATCATAAGACACAAGGTGTTTTCCATTTAGGATTCCTTGGAGTTTACTTAAGCCATATGAGTGCCACGCAGCTTTCTCATCCGACCCCCTTTTATTTGTTTAGTTGGAGTCCGTCTCCTATGGAGAATTCGTCCGTCTCCCTCTTGATTCATCCGAACCGTCTGTCGCATCCGATCTTACCAGTCCGCTTTATTTAACACCGTCACTTCTAATTACCCTTGGAGAATGGATCTGTTTTAGTTTTATCCTCTCTAGCTACCTCCTCACTCTATGAGTTCGTTGCCTAATTTGGCAGACAAGCTTTTAGAATGACGGTCTAACTCAACCCTTAGGGAATGCACCTCAATTGACAACGCCTAAGGGCCTTTAATGCACTAGGGACACACGTCATGTTGATTAATGGCTGGTTTGCTCAGACCGAGGCGTCCCTTTGTCTCCCATGCCATTTCCTTTATATATATATATATATGTTGTTTCTCCCTTTCATTTTTTACTTTCCATCACGAATTTCAAATCAAAGCGCTGCCATCTCCTACCAAAAGTACATAACCTATCTTCTCATCATAACCGTCCACCAAGCTTTCTTCGTCAGCTCTCTCTTTTTCATCGTTCACCTGTAAGTATACTACACCTTAGATTTGTTTTTGCTTTTCTTCAAGTATTGCATGTCCGTGGACCTGTTAAAGTCTTAGGGTTTGTCTGTCACGTGTAGGTGACAAATGTCTAGTGAGGCATCGAGTGACCAATCGTATGTCCGCGACGGGGCGGGCTACGATGAGGTGTATCTATCGAGTCAAGATGACCCCAGCACCTCTTTTGATGAACGAGTCTCGTCCTTCAACTCATCTTCCACGGAGGGGGATGAGGATGTAAATATGAACGGGTTAAAGGATGACTCAAGCGACCAGAATATAGCCAATGCTGAACCTGCAACCCAATCCGTCATAGGTCCTTTCCAGATCCCCGTCAACATACCAATCCGTCTACCTTACAAATCCGAAAAATGCTATTACAAGGGTGCAGATGATGTTGGAGTGTACGAGCAAATGCTTAAAGTGGGACTGAGGTTCCCATTAAGCACTCTGCACCGTCGCCTTCTCCAATATCTTGGGTTGGTCGTCACCCAAATTTCTCCTAACGCTTGGAGGGTTTTCCTTAGCACGGAAGTCCTATACGGAGTTCTTTCAAAGGAGGCACGCAGGATGACAGTGGAGGAATTCTTCCAGTCTAGAGGAATGTATAGCTTCCTGCCAAGGAAGCCGTCTCTTAGGCCAGTTTGTGAAACCCCCGACTCTAATAGGAATTGGAAGAGTCGATGCTTCTTCCTTGAGGGGGATGACTGGATGTGCCATCCTGATGACCAGGAGTTCATGCCAGTTGACAAGACTTGGGGCATAATGCCCCTGTCTGGTATGTGTCTGTCAGTCCTTAAATTTTTATTTATCATTACTAGTTTTACATAACGTTCTGACCGTCTCCTTTTGCAACTTGAGACTGTCCAGAGGTTACTCTCGAGCAGTCAAGTTTTCTTGAATGGATCTTTAGGATCAAATTGACGGAAAGAACTTGGGTGAAGCTTGTTACCTTGGATACTATCCATTGGTACTACAAGGGTCTTGAGCCCACCGAAGTTACCCGTCACTACGATCGTTTAGCTTACCAACGTAAGTCTGTCACATCTTTCTTTTTGTTTGTAGTAACGTCACCTAACTCTTCTTTGGTCTGTCTTATTCAGAAATGGAGGACGGAAAGAGAAGGGCTTATACCAAGCAGCAGGCGGCTGCGAGTAAGAAGAAGGGAACGGGTACATCCAACCTGTCTACTACGAGGAAACTGTCCAATAAAAGTGACCGTCCACCTAAAAAACCTAAGGTGGTGAAAGAGCCTGTCGTTGCTATTTCTGCTGAAAGGAAGCTTCCTTCACCTATCCATGGAAGAGGCAAGGGCTTGATGACAGGTCAAGTTCCTGGTGATGGAAAATGCCCTATCCTTCTTCGTGAAGACCCCCAAAATGCTCTTAAGCAGCTCTCGTCCATCCTCACGAGTGAAGATTACAAGGACTAGGGCAACCATTCTATTGAGGCCATGGGGGAGACGAGCCTCTTTAGCTTGGCTCAGGTATACTTCGGTCTGCCTTTTCTTTCTGTTGTGGTGTTTGTTCATTGTTTCTAACCTTGGTTTTGGATGCTTGCTGGGGGTGCTCATCATGAAGGGCCTGATAAACTGTTGTGTGTCCCAGGTGATGGTGGTGGACCGTGTGAGGTCGAGGGCAGAGGCGTCGAAGGTCGAGCTTAGTGAGCTGAAAGCCTGGAAGTCCGTCCATGAGAAGAAGTTTAACCTAACAAAAAGGCTCCTAGAAGAGGCAGAGGAGTAGTCGAAGGTACTAAAAAAAGTTCTCAAGGACAAGGAGAATAAGATCTCCCAGTCCAAGAAGCTACTCCATCGGGCTAAAGAAGATGCAATAAAGGAGTATCGTGACTCCAACGCCCTTCTATCTGAACTGGAAGGTTCTTTTGCCGACGATTTCGACAATTGCCTCCGTCATGTCAAGGCTTCCTTCCCAGACCTGGACCTATCCCATATCACCATCGACGCCAAAGGTTAAACGCCTGCCCGTCCGGTTGAGTCTAAAGGAATTGAAGATCTCTTTGTCAATGATGCCAATCCTGACACTCAAGTTGAAGAGGAGGCCATTCATGGTGATCAAGAAAAATCTGTTAAGGATGATGTTCGTCACCTTGAGGTGGACCAGACGACTGAGGAGAAGGATGAAGAGAACCCCGTTGCCCAGCAGTAGTCTCCCTTTTTCTTTTTTTCTTTCTTTTTCTTTTTCGGAAGAAGTATGTTGTAAAGATATTTTGAAAAAACAATACCTATGTTAATTTAACCGTTTGCCTATTACTTTCGTATGTAGACATTATTTCCCTTTATGGTTGTTTATAATATTTTGTTTATGCGCCTTACAAGATGTCCGTCTATTTTGGACTTTATCATAGTTGACCAACTCTTGGGACGAATCCATCCAGTTTGTGGCTTCATGAACATAATTCATTGGTCAGAGTGAATCTGTCTACTTAGTAGATTAAACAAATATAAGTTAATCATCTAGGACTAACCCGTCCATGAATCTGTCGTTGGTCAGGCCAAATCCATCCACTTTATGGACTTGTTTAAGTCATGTCTTTATAATAAAGTCGTCCATTATACGGTTATGGTTGAACATGTCTATTTTGTGGATTGGATAGTTATGGGTCATCCCTTTAGGAAGAACCCGTCCACTTTATGGACTTGCTAGACATAAGATGAACCTGTCCACTTTGTGGATTGGGTAATCATGGGTCATCCCTTTAGGATGGACTCGTCCAATTTATGGATTTGCTAAATATAAGTCATCCCTTTAGAATGAACCCATCCACTTTATGAACTTGCTAGATATAAGATGAACCCGTCCACTTTGTGGATTGGGTAATCATGGGTCATCCATTTAGGATGGACCCATCCATTTTATGGATTTGCTAAATATAAGTCATCCATTTAGGATGAAATCGTCCACTTTATGGACTTACAACTTCAAATTACCCCTTTTGGGGTAAGTTCGTTCATTTTGGATGCGATTTTATGGTCACTCACTTTGGGATGACTCTATCCTCTTGGGACTTAATAATGACAATGTAGAAATGTAGATAGCATACACAAGGTATTTCTTGAATAACTCCTCTTATTGTGGAAAAAACTTCGTAGATAAGAAATTGTCTTATGGAAAATGAAAAAACTGCCCTTCTGGCTTTAAAGAAACTGTAGATAATAAAAATTAAATTAAAAGGAAGTAAAAAACTGGAAATGAGGAGTGTCGTCGCTCTTGCCATTGTCTACTAATAATACTTCTTTAGATGCTCTGTGTTCCATGGGTGATGTAACTTTTGCCCGTCTAGTGTCTCCAGGTGGTAGGTTCCCTTCCTATGCCATGATGCAACTCTGTATGGTCCTTCCCAGTTTGGTCCTAGATTCCTCTGGAGGTGTCTTTTGTGGCACACATCTCCTTTCTTAAGACAAGATCTCTAACCTGGAAGTCCCTATGTCTGACCTTGGAGTTGTAGTGCTTCGCCATGAGGTCTTGGTATCGAGATAACCTTTGCTCAGCCGGTGCTCTAACCTCGTCCACCAGATCAAGCTGCAGGTGCAGTGCTTCATCATTTTTACCCTCATCATGGTTTCCTACTCTATAGCTTGTGAGCCCTACTTTAGCTAGAATGACCGCATCGCTTCCATATGCTAGTCAAAACGGTGTCTCTCCTGTAGGTGTCCTTACCGTCGTCCTATACATCCATAAGATGCTTGGCAACTCCTCCAGCCATATGCTCGTTGCCCCCTCAAGCCGAGTCTTGATGATTTTGAGCAAGGATCGGTTCGTGACTTCAAATTTTCCATTGGCCTGAGGGTGAGCAGGAGATGAATAGTGGTTCTTGATGCCTAGTTATGAGCAAAAGTCTTTGAATGCGTCGTTGTCGAACTACTCTCCGTTGTTTGAGACTAGCACTCTGGGTATACCGTACCTACAGACGATGTTCTTCCATACGAAACTTCGCACATTCTTCTCCGTAATGGTGGCCAGTGCTTCGGCCTCCACCCACTTGGTGAAGTAGTCTATACCGACCACCAGAAATTTCAGTTGTCGAATTGCCATCAAGAACGGACCCATGATGTCCAATCCCCATTACACGAAAGGCCATAGGGCCGTTATTGGAGTAAGTTCTTCTACTGGTTGCTGGATGAGGTTGGCAAACCTCTGGCATTTGTCACATGCTTTGACATAAGAAACGACATCCTTCTGCATGGTAGGCCAGCGGTATCCCGTCCGGATTAATTTGTGTACCAATGACCATGATCCAAAATGGTTTCCGCAGATTCCCTTGTGGACTTCTCGCATGACATAATCTGCCTCCTTGGGGATGAGACATCTCAGGTACGGTAAGGAGAAACCCCTTTTGTATAGAACATCTTTAATCAAAATGAAACATGCTGCTTAAACCTTCAATTTCCTTGCAACCTCCTTTCCATCAAGCAACACACCGTCCTTTAAGTATGAGATTATCGGTGTCATCCAATAATCTCCGGAACCTATTTCTTGTACACTGATGCTGTCTATTAATGGTGAGATTTGAACGAAAGATAGTATCTAACTGGGGATGAGCATGTATTCTGCGGACGCAAATTTAGTAAGACGGTCGGCGTTCTCATTCTCCTCCCTTGGTATCTGAAAAAATTTTATTAGAAGGTCGCTTACCCGCTTCTTCACTTGCTCAAGGTACTTCTTTATCCGTTCATTCTTGCAATCATAGTTGCCATTAACTTGATTGGTCACCACCTGGGAATCACAGTGTACAACCATATTTGCAGCTCTTGCCGCCTTGGCAAGATCGAGCCCTGCTATCAAAGCTTCATACTCCGCCTCATTATTTGTCGTAGGGAAATCAAGATGGATCATGCATTCAACTTTATCCCCTTCCAAGCTATGGAGTACCACACCAGCTCCGCTCGCTTGCTTGTTGGAAGATCTGTCCGTGTGGATGCTCCATTGTAGGCTCGACTCTGCCCCCTGGCCATACATAAAAGTAAATTCTACGATGAAGTTAGCGATCACTTCCCCGTTTATAGCCGTACATGGTCGGTACTATATGTCGAATTCGCTTAATTCAATCACCCATAATGCCATCTGTCCAGCAGCTTCAGGTCATTGCTCTTCGTAGGGGCTTGTCTATTAGGACGACCATAGTGTATGCTTGGAAATATGGCTTGAGTTTTTGCATTGCGGTTACCAGTGCGAAAGCGAGCTTTTCCATCGGGGGGTATTTTTCTTCCGCACCTCGGAGTGCTCAACTTGTGAAGTACACGGGCTTCTACACCTTATTCTCTTCCCTAACCAAAGCCATGCTGACAGCGGCCGAAGAGACGACTAGTTATAGGAACAATTCCTCCCCTGGTTTGGAAGGGCTTATCAACGACGGGGAAGAAAGGTAGGCCTTCAAGTCTACAAACGCTTACTGGCACTTGTTCGTCCATTTAAATGACCTCTTCAATGTGCGGAAGAAAGGTGGGCACTTATCCGTTGCTCTTAAGACGAACTTGTTTAATGTAGCTATCTTGCCGTTCAGGCTCTGTACCTCTTTGATGGTCTTCGGCGATGTTAACTCCATTATGGCCTGTATCTTCTCTAGGTTGACCTTAATACCTTTTTAAGATACCATGAACCCTAAGAATTTCGTTGCTGTCAACCCGAACACACACTTGCTTGGATACAACTTCATGTTATAAGATCGCAGGGTGTCAAAGGTCTCCTAGAGGTCGTTCAAGTGGTCATCCTCCCGTATACTTTTTACCAGCATGTCATCTATGTAAACTTGCACGTTCCTCCCAATCTGATGTGCAAACATTTTGTTCATCAGCCTTTGATACGTAGCGCCCATGTTTTTGAGTCCGAATGACATCACTTTATAGCAGAAGAGACCCTACCTAGTGACAAATGAGGTCTTCTCTTGATCGGCCTCGTCTAGCTTGATCTGGTTGTAACCGAAGAACGCGTCCATGAAGCTTAGCAACTAGTGTCTTACTGTTGAGTCCACTAAGATGCCAATCCATGGGAGAGGATAGCTGTCCTTGGGGCAAGCCCTGTTTAGGTCTGTGAAGTCTACGCACATCCTCCACTTCCCGTTAGCTTTCTTGACCATCACCACATTGGCTATCCAGTCGGGGTAGTACATGTCTCGGATGAAATCTGCTTCCTATAACTTATGGACCTCTTCTACTATGGCCTTGTTGTGCTCCTATGAGAACACCTACTTTTTCTGATGGATGGGAGAGAAGGAAGGCGACACGTTTAACCTATGGACTATGATGGATGGATCAATTCCGGGCATGTCCTCGTGCCTCCAGGCGAACACGTCTTGGTTTTTCCTCGGAAATGTCATCAATGCTTGATGGATTGGCAGACTAGCTAGAGTGTCGATCTTGGTTGTTCATTCAGGCCTAGAGTCGTCAAGGAGTACTTCTTCCAACCCTTCCATTAGCTCTGCCACCGTCTGCTATTCTTCTATACACATGGTATGCAAATTATCGTCCATTTCCAGCATGGCAATGTAGCATTCGCGCACCGCTACTTAATCTCCTCGTACCTCTCCTACTCCGTACTCCATAGGAAACTTAATCATCAAATGGTATGTTGAAGTTACGGCCTTCCACGAATTCAAAGTGGGACGATCCAATATGGAATTGTAAGCGGATGAATAGTCAACAACTAGGAATGTGACGGCCCTGGTGATCTACTGCGGGTAATCTCTGATTGTTACTGGCAAAGTGACTGCTCCTAGGGGGTGTACCCTTATTCCTCCGAATCCGACAAGTGGCGCATTAACCAGAATTAGTCGTTCCGTATCAATTCTCATCTACTGGAACGCTGGGTAGTAAAGGATGTTGACAGAGCTCCCATTGTCCACAAGGACTCAATGGGTGTTGTAGTCACCCACTCGAATGCTAACCATCAACGCATCATCGTGAGGGTGGTGGAGACGCCTAGCATCTTCCTTTGTAAACCTAATGATAGGGTTGTCTATCTGTGCCATCTTCAGGACGAATCTCGCTAACTGGACATTTTGAACCATCAGTAGGTAGGTTTTGCATGCCTTTTTAGACGAGCCTGATGCTTGGTTCCTCCTACAATCATCCTTGTGTCTCCTAGTGGGGGTTTGGGATGCTCGTTTTCTCTCCTGACAGGTGGTTCTTGAGTCTATCCATTCCCTACTGATGAACTTTTGCAACTTACCTTAACTGATAAGAGCTTCTATCTGCTGCTTTAAGTTATAGCAGTCAAACGTGTCATGACCGTGGTCGCGGTGAAAATGACAGTACTTGTCTCTAGGTCTCTTACTAGGGTCTCCCTTCAGCTTGCTAGGGAATGTCAGGGCTCCGTCATCCTTGATCTGCATCAAGACTTGATCAATCGGGGTGTTCAGCTGGGTGAAGCTTGCGAATCTTTCGATGGGAGGCTGAGAGCGTCTATCTTCCCTTCTATCTCCTGTCCTTGCTATCTTTTGCCCCTTGTACTATCGGGATTCCTCTTGTCTTTCTCTCTTCTTGGGCTTCTCTTCGCAAGCGAGTAGTGCATCTTTCGCGTTCATGTATTTAGTAGCCCTGTAGAGTACATCCAACATAGTCTTTGGGTCATTTTTGTATAAAGAAAATAGAAACTTACCCTTCCATAGTCCATTTGTGAATGCGACCACGAGTCTCTTGTCGTCAACCTCATTGATTAAGAGTGCCTCTTTGTTAAAACGGGCTATGTAAGACCTCAGCGTCTCGTCCTCCCGTTGTTTAATACTCATCAGGCATGTAGTGGACTTCTTGTATATGTGTCCTCCAATAAAGTGTGAGGCAAACTGGGTGCTTAACTCCTTAAAGGTACTAATAGAGTTGGGCGTCAACCTGTTGAACCAAACCTTCACAGGGCCCTTCAACGTAGTGGGGAAAGCCCTACACATGATCTCGTCTGCCACTTCTTGAAGGTGCATCAAGGTCTTGAACGACTTTAAGTGATCTAGGGATCCTTTAATCCGTCATAGCTCTCCACCTGTGGCATACGAAACTTTGGTGGAAGGGGAAATGAAGTGACGGTCACAATGAATGGCGAATCAGTTCAATGGAACAAGTTATCGAGGTCGCTCGACACCTGTCCTCTGAAGGCGTTCATCATGAAGTCCATCCATTCCTTCATCATCTGCATTTCTGCAACCATGTGAGGAGGAGCCATATCTATGGCGGATGGACTACTTATGTCCTGTTGCTCTGGTTTTCTTGGGGCATTACTACCTTTCAGCCTCTCTTGGTCCCTTCTCTTAGTGCTGGTGCCTTCTTGGTCCTCCTCTTGAGTGTTTAGCCCTGCTTTCTTTTGGCATAGTTGCTCTTCTAGATCATGGTTCTGCTTGGTAAGGCGTTCTACGACAATAGTGAGAGTTTGAACCTGTCTCTTAAGGGTGGCAGTGCGTGGCTCGTCTCCTTGAACATTGTTGGTGGTTGCCATTGAGCGAGTGAGCACCATACAACTCTTTGTCTAGAAAGCAGTAGTATGGCTTACAAATCCAAACTTCTTTTCCACAGACGGCGCCAACTGATGATGCTGAAAATCATCAGTAAGTCACACAATCCTCACATACTCAAGACAACACCTGCACAACACAGAACAAAAAGACCTTAAGAGAGTACTGGTGTGATACCGACTAAAGACCCTCCAAAGGTTAAGTTAGAAAACTTCTCACAACTCTAGAATGCCAGAGCTAGGTAAATTATGCGTACCTTGTTTTTTGAGGGCATTGGGCTTTTATAATAGTGCAAAACCGACTCTGTTTCTTAGGCTGAAAGATCTTTCCCTATGGAAAAGATCCTAATAAATGTACTTTCTTTATGGGATTCTTTCTATATAGGGTCCCCATTGACTAAGGGCTATCGTAAGGTGCAAGGTGTTTTCCATTTAGGATTCCTTGGAGTTTACTTAAGCAATGTGAGTGCCATGTGGCTTTCTCATCCAGTCCCCTTTTATTTGTTTAGTTGGAGTCCATCTCCTTTGGAGAATCCGTCTGTCTCCCTCTTGATTCGTCCGAACTGTCCGTCATTTCATCCTGTCTTACCAGTCCGCTTTATTTAACGCCATCGCTTCTAATTACCCTTGGAGAATGGATCCGTTTTAGTTTTATACTCTCCAACAACAAACAGTAGACCTATGCACAACTACAAATTTATCTAGACAATGAACTACAGATTGCAGTATTAAGCTTTCTCCTAACCCAGTTTAAATTACAATTAACAAAAAAAATTGCTAAAGTCTACAACATTACAAATTATAGATTGGATAGGCTATGCAACAGTGGAGCAACCTCCTTTAATAGCATCAAAACAACTTTTAGCATCGCCCTCCACTTCAATTCTCTCCATATTTTCTGCCTTTGCAATTTGTAATGCCCATAGAATTGCAACTGCTTCAACTTGCATAGGATCAAATATTTCATAAACTTTTGCCGAGCCTTTAATGACCTCTCAACGGAAACTTTCTTCAACATGAGAAATTCTCTTTTATTCTGCACAAGTTTTAAGTTGTTCATTTCACTAAGTTCTAGTATCACAGAATTCTTAATTGATAACAAATAGAATTCATTCAAGCAGAAGTTGAAATACTCAGAATCCTTTTGTGAGCTAACATCACTAATAACTTTACAAAAGTGAAATATTTTTTTTCTTAAATTACAATTTTCTAGATAGGTAGATAGTGGAGGAGGGAGGCAGGGGTTTGAATCCCAAACATAGAGCACAATAAATAATGTCATTACCACTAGGCTATTACTTGAACTCCTATGATAGCGGAACTTTGCGTTGTAGTAATTAAAGTCAATCTTTTCTTCCTCAAACAATATATTTTGTGTACAAATTTATAGAAGGCATAACGAAAGAAGTTTATCGTCAAGAAACTTGTAGTTCAATGGCATTACCTAACTCTTTTCATGGGAATAATCTTGCTTCTTTATATTATTATTATTATTATGAGAAATAATATGTCTACAACATTTTTACAATAAATCCTAAGTAGCAGGTTGTTACTGGTTGTTATTATTAGGGGAAAAAAGTAATCTTAGTGTTAGTTTCAAATTTAAACCAATAACAACTAACCACCTGTAATTTGTTGTAAAAATATTGTAGACGTAACATCTCTCTATTGTTATTATTATTATTACTACTGCTTTGAGAAGATTGTTTCTTTACATTAGATTACATTAGGAGAACAAATATCATCATAATACATCTCAAAATAATTTCAAAAGCGATAAATGTGAAATTCCATAAGTCTACTCTTGGGTGTCCCTTAAAGAACTCCTAAAACTAAGTTGGATTTCGTTTACAGCAAATAATCAAGGTGGAAACAAGGGACCAGTGCAAGCCCTTATAATTATCCCTTCTTTGAACTCTATGTTGTCAATCTTCTCTTTGCACCACTGGAGTTGGGAAGTGGTAACCAGAGGCATTTGGAGCACCCTTGACACAAGCTTCATATCTATCATTGTACATAAAATCTCCATTTTTTGTGACTCTTTGGGAGGGTTCACTACTTGCTTGAACCAACATCTCCTCTCTCCTTGTAAATGTTTCAGCCATAGTTCCTTCTTTGAAAAAATTAACAATATTGGTTAGATCCACTAAATTTGTAGCAATACTTAGAGAAGAAATATCGTAAAGAGTCTTGTTGCCCAATAACATTGTCTAGTCTCCCTTATGTGGAGAACCTGAATTTAAATCCTCTCAGACTTGTTAGTGAAAAAAATCTCTTAATCTGACATGAATGCATTAAAGTTATATGAATAGATATTACTTGAAATGTACCTTTTGAAGTCTCTTGGTGAGATCAGCTAATAGACGCAAACTTCTTGGGTCTTCCACAGGTGGATTAATCCATAATGAGCTGCTGAATTTCCACCAAGACTTCCTATTGTCTGTTTCCAAAAACTCCCAAAAAGCCTGTATGCATTGCTCTATGACCTTCAACACTTCTTTTATATTCAAGGTTTCTGCCTTCACTTCTTCCTTTTCCACATCTAAAAAGCCTTGAAGAACCATAATGATATTCATATAAGACAAATTGAAAAAGAGAGAGAGAGACTAACAAATATATTCATTGATGTCTTGTAAAAGTTAATGATTAGTTCTTTTTATTTTTTAAATGTGCGGATAAATATATAATTGACAATTTGGAAAGAGCAATTTTAAAATATAATGCGTTAACTCTTCAAAAAAAAAAAAATATATATATATATATATAATGCGTTAAAATTATTGTATGCATTGTTCTGTTTTTCAACAAAAAATATGTTTTTAAAAAAATTGAGTGCTCACTGGGCTAGATCTAAACAATAACATAGACTTGATTTGCTCTCAAACAATATTAGAGTTCCATGTTCACATCATGTTTATTCAAAAAGAAAGTAATCTTTTAAGATCTCGGTCTATTGGGACATATATTGTAGATACCCTTCTTAGCAAAGGAACAAAACTTAGTGATTAAAGTTTCATAGCAAAAGAACAAATCTTAGTGATTAAAGAACTCATTTATTTAGTTTTCAAAACAAAATGATAGATTTTTGTCGTTGGTACAGTGGATAAACACCAATAAGTTTAATACTTGATCACATGAAGTTCTTAAATAATAGTCTACATACTTAAAATAAGCCTATTTGCTGCGTTAACCATGATGCACATCTAGTTTAGGATGGAAAGACAGAGAAAATCAAAAGATACCTAAAACCTCTGGAACTTGGAGAAGACTTTTGAGAGAAAATCTCCCTTGAACATAATTCCAAACCCTTTTCCCTCCACACCTTTCATCTTCCATGAATCTCTCTAGCAGTACTAAAAACTTTTGGAATTCTCCTGCCACATTGGAGTGCAAGATGCAATTTTGAGAGCTAGAACTTGCAAGAGACTTCACTTTTTTGTATTGATGATGGAGAGCTTCCCAGGACAAGCATGACTGAGCCACATAAACCATTTCAAAGTCACTTTCTAGGCTTCTTAGCAGCTTTTTTCTGGCCTTTGTGCTACATGGGATATGTGAGACTGAGAAATCCACTTGCTCAATTCTTTCTAATGAGTTAGGTGATTCCAATTGCTTGTTCAAGATTGTATCTAACATAAACATGTATACAAAGTCGAGAAAATAGTCACTTCTAGCAACATATATATAGTACTAAAATATTTATTTAGTTAAGATGCTGTTTGTAAACATGAACATCTTTTTTACTTCTAAATTAACAATTGAATAAACACCTAATCCCACAACCTTCCCCCTGTTTATACATGAACTGCTTAAATTGTTTCATGTGCTCTAGGGTTCTAGTGTACAAATTGTACTTGACTATACCATTGGTAGGTTATGATGTGTAAATGACATGGCATGGAAGATGTTGCATGTTAATTTGATGAATGAACATGAAAAATTTTGCTGTGACATGACATATAATATGATGAATGAATACCTACTTATTCCACATGTTCTATCGTAATTCAGTATGTCAAACCATCTCATTCTTTCAGCATAATTCTTGTAAAATGTATCAGATTCTTCCTTGTCACGTCCATTAGTTACTTCTCTTGCTTTGACTGGGGAATAGGAGTCACAATTCGATGACCAATTTTCATTCATGTCTAAATGTGTGGCTGGTAAACCAGAGCTAGAACAGGAACTCATACAGTCACTAGAATTTACTTCTTCCACTGATGAATCGAAGCTACAAATGGATGACAAATACTCATTGATACTTGTATCTTCATCGAGATCAAACATTGTTTCTTCTGATCTTTCATCCTCATGAAGAATTGAATCTTCATAGTCATTCTTCTCTTCTAATTTGTACATCTGAATGTTGTATATTGTCAGCTTGCACGGTATAGTTTCAAGGCTGGAACACATATATGAATCAAAATTTTGATTTTGATTGAAACCCTGTAGAGTTTCAAAATACTCATCCTCTTCTACTACTTCTGCAGTGTTCAATCTAGTGAATGAGAAAAAGTCAGAGAGACCACTTCTAAAAAGTATAAAATTATATAAACCAAGATAAGAAGTTATAAGAGGAAGAATGGCTATTAATAAAAGCCATTCCCTTAGCAATTTGAGCCACAGGAAGATCTGGCAAATAAAAAGAACAAAGGGATTGATAAAAAAGCTCAAGCAAAACCATTTTCGAAATCCATCTGGGATGATTACAGATTCAATAATGAACCAACAGGATATAAGAAAAGCCATTATCAGACTTAACTTCTTCATGAGTATTACCTACTCATTTTGAAATGTATGGTCCTAAAGGTAGTGTGTATTGGACCTATTGGTATAATTCCTTGATTCTATATATAAGTTTGAGGAGTTGTTATCGATGAAACATCCAGGAAAGATAATCTTTGGAAATTTGTTATCTAATGAACTAACAATAGCCGTTAGTAGGTCATATGAGAGAATAATTTTCACTTTTCTATCAAGAAAAACAAAACTTGACTTAGAATATACCTTTTAACTTTCATGACTAATCTTTTCGTTGATATTTTAACAATTTTATACTCCCATGCTTACTCGGATCCTATCCAACTCCAAAGTCATTCTCTATTACATTTTTTTTTTCTTTGGTCAGAATTCTCTAGTGGATTTGAAAATTAATATATTTGTACAAAAATCGATTATCATCAATAATTAAAATGAGATCAATTTTTTTCTTTTGGCTTACAACGAGTTCGGAAGTGGGGATTCTAGTCTAGGTTCTCACGAGAATAACCATAAATACTATTGAGCCACAAGGCTATTTGCATATCGAATCGGACCTTGATTATATTCAGCATGGCAAGTGATATCAACTTGGCTCTCGATCCCCAAAATTTCAGGAACGTACAAGCTGTACATTGATTGTCCTAAAATAATGTTAGGAAGGAGTTGTTTTATTGTTTACTGTTATTAACTAATTTGGGAAAATATGAGGGATTTAAATGATGATCTTTCTTTAATGATTTCCTTAATTGTTAATAAAAATCATGAAAGTCTGATTTTTACCAATAATGAAGACGGGTGAACAAATTATTGCAATTATGAAAAAAGCAATGGCAAACAACCGGCCGGGACCAATGCATAATTTTTGGATGGTGCTACGTCATGACTCATAAGTTATGGGACGTAAGTGCTTATTCTTTTCTGATACTCAAAAAGGATAATCATGAAGCAAGTCAATTACTGGAGTATTTTTCTATCTCACCGGTCATTAACTTCCCAGTTCCCACCTAACCTCATTAATAATAAAAAAAACCAAAAATGTGACTTTACCTAAGCATGGACGTCTCTTAATTGGTTCTTCTTGATGTCATGTGAAGCAAAAATAGGAGTTTCCAAACTCCATGGCTCATAGATATTGCTATTATTATGTAGTGAGCAATATTATATGGAGAAGTGGGTGCAGTGGGCTCTCTAAATTTCATGTCATGTTCCTCCTCATTTAGCCAATCAGTTGCCCAATATTGGAATTTTGAATATTTCTCATTTCGATTCTAGCAATTTAAGTGGATTGTAATTTGAAAGTGTCAATTTTTAGGTGTGCTATGCTATCTCCCCCGATGTGGAGATGAGTGATAACCATTGGAACATTTAATTGTAACAGATTTATTGATATTTTCAAATGCATTAGTTTAAAAAAACTGCATTTAATTTATGTTATATAAACTAGCTTATAACTCGCAAAATGTGCGGAATACTTTTATTTATTACAAAAGACAAACCATAGGTGGAAATTTAAAATTTTCATAATTAGATAATACAAAATATATATATATATATATATATATTTTTTTTTTTTTTTAAATTGCTAGAAAGAAACCTAAATTCAAGGAGTCTTACATAGAGACAATGACATGTAATCTTGAAATTTCTTGCTCATTCAACAAAATTTGAAATAGACCAAAAAAATAAAATTGTTTTCCTTCATCACACATGCAATCAAGCAAATGAAAAAAAGTGACTTTTTTTTTCTTTCTTTTGACTCCAAGAGCTAATTATTTTGTTTCTAAAAAAAAAGAGTTAATTATTTAAAGCATGTTCCAAAGTTCCAAAAAGATAAACAAAATAAATTCAGGGTTGTCCAAGAGAGATAGTAGTTGTCTTTGTTTTTGCTAGAAGCAAGTACCAGTGTCTTCAACTAACAATAATTAATAATTAAAATATCATGAAATTCAAATCCTATAGTAATAATCTATGAGTTACATCAACTGCAATAGTAAATAGTCTCACAGAATTCACTTTGCCCAAAAAAAAAAATCACATTCTGAGTGATTCCAAAAATGTAGTGCCACTAATTTATACCAAATTATCAATTTCACTTTTTTTTTTATGACAATACCTACTACACCAAAGGAAAATGCAGACAATGTTTATAATGTAAAAATATGAAAATGTAAGAAACCATGGGTGAAGCCTACAAATTGTATTAAAGCAACAAAATATTGATTAGAACCCAAATGAAGGCCAATTTAACTATGAGAAATCTCAACCATGTATAAAAATCAAACTGAATATTACAATTTTTTGTATATAATTGAGAAATCTCAACCTTGTCTAAAACTGAATATGTTATTCATTTAACTACTGATATAGATTGCCTATTTAAGGTAGCAAGATCATACGCTCTACCAGCAACCTCCTCATCATAATATTCACCTGTATACAAAACGTAAATAAATGAATACACAATTTATATGAGATAACACATCTATTGCCAAGTTTATCCCCCATAAGTCTATGGAGATTCATTTGGATTCTAAAGTCATCTTACTTTCTGAACATTCACAAATAAGAATGAACTCTTAAAATTTCATCAATAGTATCCAAAAAAATATTAGATATGGAGGTCTCATTTTGGCCACAAACAATATAATATTCATATAGTGTTACCAAGTAAAAAGAGTAGGTATTTGCTTCGTAGACACCCTTAGTTCAATCCAACTAATTTGAGAGGTTAGCTTGTATTTTCTAGGGTTTTTGCTTTATGTTTTGTTTTTTGAATTTCTGCTGCGTGATGCAATCAAAGCATAAACGCAAGTGGTGGTTTGCAAATCTCTCACCTTTTGTTTGCTGATGATACTATTCTCTTTTGTGATGCATCCGAGGAAGAATTATTACATATTCGTATGGTTCTAATTTTCTTTGAAGCTATCACAGGACTGAAAGTAAATGTTGGCAAGAGTGAGATTGTGCCGGTTGGTGAGGTTGGGAATTTGGATGCCTTAGCTTGTATTTTATGTTGTAAGATAGGCTGTTTACCCATGTCTTATTTGGGTATGCCTTTGGGGGCACATTATACGGATTCCTCAATATGGAACCCTATCATTGAACGGATGGAAAAAAGGCTTGCAGGTTGGAAGTAGTTATATTTGTCTAAAGGGGGTAGACTTACTTTATTGAAGAGTACCCTATCAAGTCTTCCTACATACTATTTATCTTTGTTCACTATTCCACAACATGTGGCAGACAGATTAGAGAGGATTCAGAGGAATTTCCTTTGGGGGAGATCTAATGATGTTTTTAAATTCTCACTTGTTGCTTGGGAGAAAGTTGTGTGGCCCGTGGAGGTAGGTGGCTTGGGGATCCGGAAGATTGGGCTATTTAACCAAGCTTTGCTTGGGAAGTGGCTATGGCGATTTGGGAATGAGGTCACACATTTATGGAGGCAAGTTATAGCTTCCAAATATGGGGAGGCCAGTGGGGGATGGTGTACTAGAGTTGTTAGAGGGACGCATGGATGTGGTATGTGGAAGAACATTAGGAAGGGGGTTGAGAGCTTTTTTGGTCATGTGTTGTATGCAGCGGGTGAGGGTTTTCGTATCAGATTTTGGTATGACCCTTGGAGTAGCCCTACTACCCTGAAGGATTTATATCCGGCTATGTTTGCTATTGCTATGGATAAGTCAGCTATGATTTCTGATATGGTTGACTATGCACCGGATGGGGGTGATAGAAGCTGGAACTTACGTTTCCGTCGTGCTTTTCAGGATTGGGAGACAGGGATCTTTTATGATTTTTTTGCGCATATCTCATCCAAGCTACCTAGAGGGGGTGATGACACCATGATATGGCAATTGAATCGTAGTGGTGTTTTTGATGTGCGCTCTTTCTATTTCTCATTGCTAGCAGCCCCGTTGGTGTCTTTTCCTTGGAAGAGCATATGGTGTGTTAAGGTCCCTAAAAGGGTGGCTTTCTTTTTATGGACAGCTGCTAGGGGTGGATTCTTACTATAGACAACCTTGTTAAGAAGCATTTACCTCTTGTTAATTGGTGCTGCCTTTGTCAATGTGAAGAGGAAACTGTGGATCACTTATTGATCCATTGTAAGTATGCTCATACCTTGTGGAGTGAAGTACTTTGTTTGTTTGGGGTTCAGTGGGTGATGCTGAAGAACGTTGTTTCTCTTCTCTCTGCATGGTGGAATTGGTTAGGGAGTCACACTTCAAATGTGTGGAATATGGTTCCAGCGTGTCTTATGTGGTTAATTTGGAAGGAGCGCAATGCCCGAACTTTTGAGGATATTGAGAGACTTGTAGATTGTGTGAAGTCTTTGCTGCTTAGGACTTTGTTTGAGTGGTCTCGTATTTGGGGGTTTACGCATTGTCATTCTTTGTTTGATTTTCTTAATTCTACTAGTCTTTCTTTTTGATTGGTTTGTATTTTTTCGGTGCAGTGAGTTTACTATCGTAAATCCATTGTACTTCTATTATCAATAAATTTGTTATTACCTATCAAAAAAAAGTATATTAATAGTTTTTTAAAAAATCAATCAATTTTAGTAGGAAGAATAGAAGCCTTTTAGAGGCAGGGCTATAGATTTGAGTAAAAAAGTATACCAATAAGGATGTAAGTTGAGAATTATTTTTGCAATATTTTAGAATGTCACTCTTCTCCCTACATCTCTAATTGGTGAAATTCACTTGTTGCATCATTGCAGTATGCTTACTTTATTCCTTTAATTGCAAATATACCCAATTATCACCTTTTTAAAAAACATGAAAATAGAATTTGTATCACTTCTGAAATATGATTTTAGAGAATCAACACAGGGACATGAATATACATGTTTGTATGATCTAGAGGACAAATGATAGGAGACTCATTACAAAGTCATTCCCTATTGCCATACATGCAAGAAGAGGCACTCATAAAAATAAAATAAAAGCCTAATGGAGCTCAAAATCAAGGAACAAAAAATACCCATATCATTTTGTAATTGGATACATATGCTTTAAAGTAAATATTTAATAAAAGGGAAATGCATGTATAAACATAACAACCCTGTTAGCATAAATACAGGGGAACGAAGACCTGTTTTGCAGAAAATAAAATACGCAGCAAAATAAATACAGCCCATGGACATACAATACAGAAACAGAAACAGAAACAAATATTACAATTAACCCCCTGTAAGCACAGATTATGCAAAAAATCCTGAAGTTGTTCTGCAGAAAACAGAATATGCAGCAGCAAAAATACAGCCCATGGACATACATCACAGAAATAGCAACAGATATTACACTCAGCCCGCCTGTAAGCACAGATTTTGCAGAAAATCCTGAACCTATTCTGCAGAAAACAGAATATGCAACAACAGAAATATAGCTCATGGACATACATCACAAAAACAACAACAGATACATCGTTTTACACGTGTTTGCTTTTTAAGTGGGTATTTTTCCTACATGGCAGAACAGCCAAATCTAAATCAATCCAACCAAGAAATTCAAACCTAAATCATATTCAATCCCTAAACTTGAAAACAATAATAAAAAAAATAAAAAAAGCAATAACTTTACTGACTATGGGGTAATGGGTATGCGGTCTCTCTCTTTGTGCCTTCTAGACTATATCTCTGCGTGCATGTGGTTTTTATAAAAAAAAAAAAAAAAAAAAAAAAAAAAAAACCCTAAAATAAGTTTGAAAAAGAAAAAAGAAATATCAGTGTAATATTCAATTCTATACTTATTTGACCCCCAATGAAAATTTCATGGAGAACTCAAAAACCGGAAACAAAAACAAATCAAAGCCAAAATCAAATCTAAACCTATACAACAAAAAAACTCAATAAAAAGTAACATTGCATACACAAATCTATAAAATAAAAAAAGAGAGAAAAATGTACCAGTGCTGGTTCTGACAATTTGATGGTGGCAGATTTTCTTTCTCTATGTGCTTGCAATTCTAGTTGTCTAAGTCCGATGAAGGAACGAACGGTGGTCTATATCTGTGTCGTATTTTTTTTTTCCCTCCTTCTCTATCTTTGTATCGTAGGTTTTTTTTTTTCTTCTTCTCTATCTCTGTATCGTAAGTTTTTTTTTTTTTTTTTGGAGTATTACAGGCCTTTGTCGTGTATTTCAAGCGTTTAGTTTTTTTTTTTTTTTGAAAAAACTATAAAAACTCAATTCCTAATTTAACTCGAATACCCCAAACTAAAGCATTCTTACCCAGATTCCTTTATCAAAATCAAATTTAATCCAAACACCTAAATTAATATCAATCCGACCAAAATAACCAAATCTAAATAAAAATTAATCCATAAAATTTAACAATTAAAAAAAAAAAAAAAAAAAACAATAGGTTATGTGCAGCGTATATGTAAATCTAACTCTATAACAATCCAACCAAGAAATTCAAACCTAAATTATATTCAATTCCCAGATTTGAAAACGAAAAGGAAAAAAACAATAACAAAAACGAAAACAATAACTTTATCGGTTATGGGTACACAGCCTGTCTCTCTAATGGTGGCAGAGTTTTCTTTCTCTATGCCTTAATTGCAAGAGAAGGCTTTTACTATTATATATAATATATGATATGATGTAGCTTTTGCTCAAGCTCTCACATTGTTTTCTGGATGAACCATTGGCAAAAATAAAATAAAAATTTAAGATGAACCAACCAAAATGTACCCTTCAATTTGATTGCACACATCCAATGATATGAATGCTAACCATATAGTTCTTATACTTAACACGCTGGAGATATGGTTGGAAATATGGATGATGAAGGAGCATTATATTGAGAGGACTTGTACTAAACAATAAACAATGGACCCTATTCAATTTCATTTCTTAGGAGGAATTTTGAAGAATGGTGGATTTGTAAACTTATTACTCATACCTTTACATGGAAAGCCTAGTTCCAATTACAATAGGAAAGGAGCTTACCACCGCACACCCTTGGTAAGTGTTTGTGGGGGTGTAGAGGGCAAAGGACGAAATTCAAGTCTCTAAAAAGGAATTTCACACACATATATACTTACATTAAATTAGAGTAAAATTTCTATTTTGTAAAAAAAATAAAAAGAAGAAGGAAAGGAGGATGATTGAAAACATCAAACACAGAAATCTCACATGGTTACTATTCTACTCTCTGTTTATCATTTTTTTTTTTGGGTTAGAAATCTACCTAAAATCTACCCCTACCCCCTCCCCCTCCGCCCCAGGGGACTGCTACTCCATCGGGAGTTCCCAACTTCCCCAAGCCTTATGGCTTAGGGGCACAATATTCCGGCTAACAGGCAGGTATCACTGTTTATCATTAAGCGTAAGAAAATTGAAAATTGTAATGTCTCTGATTGGTATCCTGAGCTTTTTTCTAGTTGGAGGAAAAATGCATTGAGAGGAAGAGTTGGAGACTTAAGACTGGAAGGATGGGAAGCAGGGACAAAGGGATAGATGCTTTTCAAGTAACGTTCCAAATATCGTACTAGTTATCCTGTACGTTCCTAAACCAAAAGATTATGTGACTCTGTTTTAGCTGAACCAACTTCAAAAATTGCACCATAATCAACTATAAACAATCAAAATCATTTATGATTCAATATGTGAAATAATTAACTATTGAAGGACAAAAGAAACATTTATTGATTTTTCAATAAGATAAATTAACGTTCAACAACAAACAATAAGACCCCACGAAAACAGAGTCCAAATCTTCTGTCTCACTTTTCCTACTTCACTCTATACTCCACCAATAAAAGCTTGCCACGTATTCACCTAATTAATTAAATACTACCATTAATTAATAATGATAATATTAATAAGTCAATAATGATGGTATTTAATTAATTATGTTAACACGTGACAAGCTTTTATTGGTAGAGTATAAAATAAAGCAGGAAAAGTGGGACAGAAAATTTGGATTCACGAAAACATATGCTGATGGAAATACATTATTATAACCAGAAGCCAGACAAATACATCCACTCATTTTAACTCGTAATGGAAATTTTCCTATAGTTTGACTCAGCTGAGAGCTCTATGTGAAGGAAACTCTCCTTTCCTGATCAAACTGCAAACAGACGCGTGTTGAAAGAAGCCCTGCAAAGCCCTGTGACAAACAACCTTCAACTGCACATGGAGACTTGGAAGAGCACAATGGACTATTATGTCTCGTGATTTCCATGCAATCTTCTGTAGTATTACCTGGTGGATTATCCTCCCAGTTTGCCGGTCTGGGAGAAGTCAGCCTGATTCTCTTAAAACTCAAAGCAGGATCCCGGTCTGTATAGTGGGGGAAGGTGGATGAGGACCTCATTTCATCCTGTTGAAGGTCCTCAAGTACCTTCCTCTTCAAACCAGGAAAATCTTTCAATCCTGTGACAAAACCACCAAATTGTTGGACCACAACTCATATTTTGTTGCATACAAGCCTCTATTTCAGTGAACAATTGAAATCAACCTATATGTTTTTGCAATGAATTGACATACCAGGAAGAGGTTCCTCGAATACGGATGACTGGGATTCTGAATTACCACAGTTACAGAAGAAGTTAGCATTATCATTAGTTCCCGATACCCTGCACAACAAAGGATACATTAGTCATTAAATCTCTGAGATGCCAAATTAGCGAAGGGAGAAAGTGCAGCATTAGTCAATCATAATTACATATCAAAAGTTTTTCTGCTTTTCTTGTGCATATATTCCAGGCACAACTCTTATAATGAAGTGGAAGAGCCTATCTAATATAATGGTCCAGCACCAGGATCTCCAAGCCTTATAGCTCCTACAGGCTACTGCCACATCACTGCCAGAAATTAAACCGAAGTCCACTGGTAACTTGCTTTTCCATTTGTAAGTGAGCTCCCAAAATATAATTAAAATAAAAATAGATCGTTTAACACACACCCCCAATAGATTTGAAGCCACAACTTCACCCTCAACTGATTTTATAGAGTAGGAGGCACCATTTGACCTAGAGCTCATCAGCACAAAATTAAAGAATGCACATACTCAAATGACTAAAACTTGAGGCAGACCACCCACATGAACTAATTTCTCAAAAATATGTATGGTTCCTGGTTTTTTCTTTGAAGAACTGAAATTTTTCTCCTAATGTTAAAAGAATACATTGAAACTGGCCTCCTTCTTGGACCTTTTCCTTTTTCTTTTTCATCTCAATGCATTTTGAAATACCAGGTACCTACAAGATTGATATTGAAGGAAAGCTCAAGGTATTATATAAACGCACCCTTAATCATGCTTTGTGCAATATCACTCTATGAAAAAAAAAAAATTCTTGATAATTCAATAGTTACAACAAGGGGGGGGGGGGGGGGGGGGGGGTGTTAGGGGGAGGTTGAACCTTGGATGTCTTGGAAAAACCAGGAAATGCAGGAAATGCCAACCAATTGAGCTACTAGGCTCTTGGCTCACTTTACGAAGTTACTGCCAAGACTGGATAAAGGACAGAACTTAAGTGTGCAGAAAAACAGTATAAAGGCTTACTCAGATGTATATGAACAAACACTAGTCCTAACCCCAAAGACAGCAATAGGCACGGCCCATGTTGACAAAAACATGAACAGTCACTTGAGAGGATTTGGTCATGTGTTGAAGACAGCAATTAATACACTAGTGAGGAAAAGTGAGTTGATTTAAGTCGAGGGAACCAAAAAATAATTCTATTGAGGATCCATAGCCAACCCCAAAGTTTTGGGACTAAGGCTTGATTTTTGTTTCATAATTGAGATGCATTCAAGTTGTAAGAGAAGCCTTGGAAAGTTAGTGAGGCAACATTTCAAAGACAAACTAGAAATGAAAATTCAGCAAACATTTGTTATTTGGCATAATCACATCTACAGGGGAAAATTTAAAAAAAAAATTTCAAACAAAAAAAAAAAATAATTATAGCCAAAGGAATATCTCAAAAATTCCATGATGCATTGTTGAAGGTATAGAATTAAACCTGTACATATGCTCAACAAAGTCATCTATTAGAACAGGCCAAGCACCTGCAAACAAAATTTAAGCATTACTTTAGTTAATTCGATAGTAGTATCTATTATTACTTTTACAGAAATGGCACTAGGAACCTGTGCCATGAAAATAAAGCAAAACATAAACAAACAGGAGGCTTAAGTACATTTAAGATTATTTATAATGTTACAGACAACCTCCTAATAATTGGGTTTAAAACATAAACTGGGATATGCCATAATGATCATGCTACAGTCCTTAATATCCCACCAACACCCAGGTATTCTAAGTTTCCAATGGAAAACCAGTCAATACTGAATTCACATCCGAGATTACAGAAGAGAAGATACTCTGAGGGCAGGGAAAGAAAACGACCATGGTCTACATGCAATGGCACAAATGAAATGATGACTACCATTTGTATCCATCTATAATGGTATCTGACCAAGAAATAGCCCTACCCGCACAAGGAACTTCAAACATTAATTTTGAAAACTGATTGAACCAATGGCAGGAAAGGAAAAAATATTTCCATAACTTGGCTTCATGAACGACAAACAAGAGAATCAAGAGCATGCCCAACCCAAGCTCCTACCCCTAGTCCAGAGCAACAGCAGAGGGAAGAAGGAACTTTTTAAGATTTAAAATTCACAGTTTTGCTTGGCCAGTGCCTCTTCCTTGGCATTATTTTCTGATAACACTTCAATATTTCAACCCAAACATGTTATTCTTTTGATCAAGTTCAAGTCTGTGCAACTTAGTAGTAGTAGTTTACAATCATTATGGTCGAGATCAGATGCAGTAATCTTGGAAAGCAACAGGAAGTTACAAAATTGATTCTAACAAGTTTGAAAACTAAAGCTTATGAAAATCTATAATTAACCTTGACTTTCCAGACGATCTGAACTTCCAGAATTTGCATAACAAGTTCATGAGATCATACGAAAATAGCAGGTCTACAAAACAAAAGGATGAATGACCAAAACTCATAAATAAAAGTAAACCAAAAAACACAATAAGATCCCCATATTAAAAGACTCAAGGAGTCCTCAGAGTTTGAGAAGTTTGCATCTGCTTACTTCCTTCAACAACCTTTTTACAACCTGTAAAGACTTGTCACACACCTTTTTTACTTTTTGAGCTTAACTAATTTAAGCAGCATGTTATCAAAGATAAAGCATGAATAGATTGAGCTTTCCCAGCAGGAAATAGAACTCACAACACAATAATGATTATTAAGTACAATAAGTTTTACATATAAAAACGATGAAAGGTTAAATAGACTGTATGATATGACCACATCTTAATATTCAAATAAAGATCTGGTGAGTATTAGTACCTTCAGGATCATACCCTTCCAGATTTTCATGTACACACCGGCTGAAAGCTAAAACTTGCTGCCAAGTATCCTCAGAGATGTTGTGTCGTTGATTTTTCTAGAAGGAATTCAATGGATCAATTTCAACAGAAATGCACAAAAAATGATAATTTTTACTTTACAACAACAACAATAATCAAGCCTTAGTCCCAAAATATGCCCTATACAAGGGAGAACCAAAGAACTACTGTTCAAAATTATAGAATTTGGCATGCAGTCTGACACAGCATTTCCCTGGTACTCAACAATGGATATAATTTCATACCAATATTCCTGTTGGATTGGAAATTACCTAAACCTAGCCATTACATCTGATTATATTATGATGGGTATTTTGAGACATCAAATCTGTACAAGGAACAAAGCATGGCAAACATTAAACATTTGCATTTGATTACCTCAACAAAGTCGCACCATTGATTCAGCAGTCGAAATCTACCTGCTAGGACTAATTTCCATGCAGTAACTGCCTTGCTTACAGCTGCAAATGATTCAGTCAAGAAAAAAAAGTAAACAAGGCAAGAAATTTCATCACAACAATCTGTAACTCATGTATCCTGCATGTTCTTTTTCCAGTAGATATCCAGTACAATACTGTACGAAATCATAAAAAATAATTACATTGAACAAAGGAAGAAGAAAACTTACTGATGTTCTTTTGACCATTTTCACGGCAAATTAAGAAAACAAAGTCATAGAAGCGGGAAAATTCAGAAAAGTCTACCTACATTATTAATTAAAAAAAAAGAGTCAAGGTAGAATCACATTGTACCCATCACAAAAATAGAAGACACATCCAACATTCTAAAAGTAAATAAATTTAAAAGCATTTAATACAAGATGGAAATGCTTATTGAAAAAAATAACATCATTAAGCAATGGAAATCAAAAACAGTTGAAAAACTTAAAAAAGAAATGAATTCTCACCACCAAGTCTAGCTTTGACATGAGCTTGGAAAGTTCATAAAAAATAATCCTGTCAACACAAACACTATAGTTTTTCAATAACTGAGAACAACAGAAAAGTGCTCAATGATGTGCCATTATAAATTTATAGAATTCAGTTATTAGCCACACATAATGATGAATGAAAAATACAATGTGCAGATAACAATCAGCACAGGTAAGGGGAAGCATCTGTGTGTGTAACTTGTATAATTTTAACTGCAAGTTAAGCAGATCAGGTCACAGCACAACTCAACCAATGGGCTGATTAAGCTGACTCCTCCACAGGGAAAAAAGAAAGAACATTCACTAAAAAACATAATCACAAACAGCAAGGTAGATGACAAGAAAACTTGCCCAAGTAAATAATTATTTTACACATCCAGCAATCTCCAGGTAGTCTCTTTTAGCTTCCAAACCCTATCTAAACTTTATCACAAAAAAATCTATTTTGGATATGCTCTTTTTAGTTCTATTACTACTATTTCATATACACAATTGCCAAGAGTCTTGTAGCTCAATGGCATTACCTAGTCTCCTTTATGTGGAGAATCATAAAAAAGACCAGGCAATCGGCCGCATTAATATATATATATATATATATATATATATCCCTAAAATAAATCCATTTTTAGCATATTTTTGTAATGCATTTATAATTTTTAAGCCCCTGTAGATTCCTAAATTTATTTTTCAATAAAACAATTCCTTTGATAGTTACATCCTGTCCAAAATACACACCCAGCTTCACACCCCCCACCTACTCACACAAGGTGAAAGATTCATCCTTTTTTTTATTGGTAAGTTACACACACCCAACGGGTCTCAAACCGATGACCTCACCCTCTACCTTAGTCTCACAAACAAATGAGGTGCCATTAGAAATAGATTCAAAATCTTAGGACTTGTCTTCTGATACTTCAATCTCTTTATTAAGAAGGATGGAAGTCTAATTATATATACGAAATTGCAGTTGAATGGATGACTTTTGGTTGCAAATTACCACAGACCCCAGCATCACTTATTGTCAATGCCTTTGTCTCTCCTTAAAACAACCATGTCTATATGTTGAATAACCCTAAATTCAGTCCTTTTGGTCAAGAATTATGCTTAAAACCAAAATATGTTCGTATCCTTACTCCTCTCTGTCTCCCTGCTGCAGAAGTCATATGTACTTCATCAAGCATGCATGCTATTTCAATTCTCCAATCCCTTTTTTTCCTTAGTAAAGTTCATGGGTATGGCAACATGAAAATATATCATGTTTATACAATTATTGATGTTCAATCCCCTGAAGAAACTCAATGAATTCTCTCTCTTTTCATATTTACCAAGAAAATATTTCAATTAGTTCACCTCCAAAAATTGAAACTATATCAATGATTCAATGTATTTTGGAAAATGACTGAACAGTTAGTTCACACCATGAAATTCTATGTCATTTAAAACTGCAAGTTATGCCCACAGCTTGCTCAAGCAAGGCTGAAAAATATTATAGGAAAATCAAGTACTTTGTGCACATGTATGTCAATATAGCCTCAAATTAATCTAAACTAGCATCTAACACCAACTTCCTAAGAGAACTTCAAGTTTCAAAAAGCGGAGCGTGCAGCTTATAGAGATTTATACCTTGTGTGAACCCTTGACTCCACCAATTTTAAGAGCTGGTTCAATGTGTCTCTTGAAATTTTAGCCGTTTGTGATTCATCGTCTTGTTTGTAGCCCTCATTCCCATTAACATATACATTTCCTGATGTAATATCTGCAAAAGTTCACAAATCAACCAAATGACAACTATCAATTTAGACTATTAATTTGTTTAAATCATATTAAAAGTAAATGAATGAACATAAACCCCACACAAATATCTTAGGTAACCAAAGAAAAAAACAAGTTGAACTAAATTGGCATCAAAGAAAGTTTGGAAAACAAGATGCCCATGTAAAAAGAAAGTTTTGGAAGCATCATATAATACCATAAAAGACAACATATTTAGTTCCAGAAAAGCATCTCAACATGTACAATCAATCTCTGACCCAATTTTCAAATCAAATCCAATTAAATCTTATATTCTTTAATTTTCTTCCTTTTTTTTAGCAAAATAATTTTCTTTTTTTTTATAGACTTCTCAATATGTAAAATTAAGCTCTAAATCCTTTACTCATTTTTTCCTCACACCTACGCGAAAACGATCACCAGACTACGAAACACTATCCAAGGATTTTTTTTTTTTTTTTTTTCACTCATAAATCATGTATAAGTAGGGAGATTTTCATTCTCTGTAATATCAAAATCAATGAAACGTCAAACTCTTGGAATAATGGTATCTATTGTTATTTAGATTTATACATTAGAGTCAATATGGTTAGTGAATTAGGTGAAAGATACAGAAAAAGAGGGATTCAAAATCTCCAAAAACGAAAAGCACATTTCTTTTGTTCTTCTTTCTTATACAGTTAAAAACTAGCTCAGATGATAGAACGTTCAGAATTTAGCAAAAGACTGCACCTTTACCCATTAAGAAACACAAAGAAAGCACCCAAGATTGACAACCACCCCAATTTTTGTATAAAACTAATAGCTCAACAAGCACTTATACAGTACACATTTCATATTTCCTACCAACAGAAAGTAAAGAATAGCAAAATGCAACATTGCTGAATCCCATGAATCATATTGCATTAGCTTTCACTTTTCACATAATAACACCTTAAACCAGACCAAAAATTCATATTGATCACAGCTGAGCTGAGCTCAGAATTACCTCTAATTGAATCCCAAAGAAAAAATTAATTAATTAAAAATTTAAAACCCAAAACTGAATTTTGCTTTCCTTTCCATGTTCCAACCATCAAAACCTCAGCTTGAAAGAAAACAATAGAAACCCAATTGAGAATCTTAATTATAAAGTCCAGAAAACCAAATTCCCAGGTTTTCCCAGCAACCAAGCAGGGCATCAAAACCAACCCAGCTAAAAAAAGAAAGTAAAAACCGAATCTTTAGCAAGAAAGTTTGAAATTTTATTGCTTTTCACAATCAAATTGGCAGTGAAAAAAATTGAAAGAAGGTGAGGAAATTCGAAATTACCACAATATTGCCTGTAAATCTCGCAGATATCGAACTGGGTCGACCCGGAGGGATCCATGGAGCCAAGTGGTCTGGAGCTCCTCCTGTGGAGCTATAGAGCTTTTGTGGGTGAGATTGAAGAAGAGAGAAACCCTACCGCTACAAGGAAGTGGAGAAGAATTGGATAGACAATATAGACTCTCTCTCTCTCCCTCTCTCTCTCTCTCTCTCTCTCTCTGTGGCTTTTTGGATGTATCAGACAGTGCAATCATACGCAAAACTCTTCGAGAGATTTTTGGACATATTTGGAGTTTTCAAAATTTTTGTTTTTTTCTTTTTTTGCTAAAATGCAAAATCTACGTAATTTATTTCATTTCCCTAATTTTACTTTCAAATTTTATTAGTTCTTAAATTTTAAATTTATTCAATTAAAGTTTTTAAATTAATTTTTATAAAAAATTAAAATCGAACCAATTAACCACAATATTTTAATAAAAATTGATAAATAGATTTTAATTAAATAAATTGAAAAGTTGGAATAATGAAATTAAATAAAATAAAGTTAAAAAATTTAAATGAATTCTGATAAAACATAGAAATAGATTTACATTTTAGTTATTTATTTTTATATACAATTATATTAAATATCTAAAATAATCTATTATAATCTTATAAGAAATTAATAATAATTTATAATAAGATTGAAATCCTTTTTGGAGGAAAATTAGGTGTATTACGTTTTTCAATTAAATTTAAATATATTAAATTTTATTATCCTTAAAATTATAATACTTTATTATATTATGTATTTTATTGGTTAACGTAATTAGATGTTTTTTCTTTTTTTTTAAATACAATCTAGTATTTGAATTTAATTGAAGAACTTGATAATATGATATTTAACTTTCCAAATTTAACATTTTATAATTTAGTGTCTAAAACATTTAAATATTTTATAAAACTCACATGAAAAATATTTTATATTATGTAAGAAATTTTTCAGAATATTTTTAATTTATTAATTACATACTTAACAACAATTTCAAACAAAAAGCTTGAACCATTGATTAAATTTGAAATTTAGAGGATTCAATTGATTGAAAATAAAGTTAAATAACTGAAATAAATTTCAATCAAATTTAAATTGTATAAGTTTCATTTTAGCTTTAAAGTAATTATCTAAAAGCAATTCTTACGAAAGATTGGTATTGTATTTTTAATTATATTAGAATTCAAAAACAAAGAAGTGTTAATATTAAAATTCAAAATCATATAAATTATAGCACCTTGATTTTGAAGAGAGAATAAGTAAATTGTTTGAGATATATATGAAGCCAATTGGATCTATTGTTGGATGGACCAGTAAATGGAATAAATGGACCATAGTGTATTTTTAAGTTAGGTAAATTGTATTTAATCCCTCAAATTTGGGATAGATTCAATTTTAGTCCCCTAACTTTAAATAATAATAAATAAATAAACCAATTTTAGTCCTTGAATTAAAAAAAAGGAACAATTAAGTCCTTTTTAGTCATTTTTATGTCCATTTTTGCTTACTTGATTAACATTTTTATGATGTGATTTTCATTAAAATGACAAGGAAATTCATTTATGATGTGTTTGGAAGTTTGGAGAGAGAAGAGTAAAGAGAAGGAGATGGAAGGGGAATGTTTATCCATTCTTTTTAAGAGAGAGAGAGGGAATATTGGATTTACATAGTAATATTTTGCTAAAGTCATTGTTGGGTTTTAGAATTATGAGTGTGTTTGGTGGATAATTTGAGTTTGTGACATAAAATGAATTTGATTTCAAGTGTTGGGTTTGTTGGAGAACCGAAAAAGAAATTGCTTCGGAATAAAATACATACTATTTATATATTCCTCATATTGTCTCTCTATTTCTCACTCATATAAGACCAAATCCAACAATGGCTTAATCAATTTGATCAAAATGATAATTTAAAAAAAAAAGGATGGATGTTGGGTTTGAGTGTGCTCTTGTTGTTGGCAATATTGTAGCAAGTCCATAATCAGAATGAATTAAGGTTTGCACCTACGAATTCATTGTCAAAGTTATGCTTTTCTTGATATATATATATATATATATATATATACACAATTTGACTCTATTTTTGGAAAAATATAATTAAAAAATGTGTGTGTATATATATATATAAAATAGAGCATTAAATATACCTTAATGTGTGCCCTTAGGATACTCTTTAATTAATAAAAGCTATAATAATAAAGTGATGCTTTTGTAATAAAACGATATTAATAATATATTATCCTGTCAACTTTTTAAAGTTTTTTAATACTAAAATTGATGGTAAGTTTTTAGTTTTAGTTTTTTTCTTTTTTTCTTTTTTTTTTTCTTTGAGAAGAAAGTTTTTAGTTTTAGTTGGTTCAAAATTTAAAATACATTTTAAAAAACGGTATAAAATAAATAAATAATTTTAAAAAATAATGGATGTACCTACATGTATATTGCGAATTTAAACAAAAAAAAAATTGGGAAAAAGTGGGCTATATATTGATATTTATTTATTTTATGATATTCCAATTTAATACTATACTTCTATTATGTTAATATAATATAATATAAGATATTATAAAAATCGCCTAATCTATATCATATCATATTATATACTGTGGGGACCATTCGATCAATAGGCCCATAAAGTTCAGAATTGATTCAGGATTGTTGGGCCCGTGGCCCATCTGAGGATGCATATCCGTCCGAGGAAGCCAAGTCAGGTCATAAGGTAGTTACTGAAGGGGATGGTAGTTAACATCACAAGGGTAGGGTTCTGCATATCCGTCTGAGGACACCATACTCCTCGGCAATATGCGACCGAGGACGATCAGGACGTGGTCTTATTGCAACCAGACCTCAGAATTAGGTCACCGTAAATGATAGAATAACTGACCAAGGATGAAAGAGATAGGGCAAACAAATATCTATAACTACAGCTGCCTCCGCATTAATGACCTCTCAACCAACTCTCTGGCCGCATTAATGTGGAGGTGATACCTGAACAATAAAGAAGCAGCCTTACAGCTGCCCATAGGAAGTTCCAGGAGGTGCTAGATGGGACAGAAAGAAATCCTCCGGACCCAACCTACACATGTGCGGTGAGGATGGAACACAAATGGGGGTATATAAACTAAAAGAAGAGCATGAAGAAAGGGGGATCGAAACAAAAAAAGAAAAAGGGAGAAAAACACAGACAAAAAGGAAGAGAGAAAAAGTAGAGAAAAGGAATTGTATTGATCACTAGAGAAAACGATCGTTGTACCAACTTTAGACCTTTAATATACGTGAGAGTAAATCTTTTTAAGAAAGACCACAGTTAACCTAGTTCTTTACACCCACGCTATACAAATCATATTGTCTGGGCCTTTTTACGTGCGAACCCAACACTGTTAAGGTTCATTGCAAATCGCATCCTTACATATACTATATAATAAAAGTTGGACTTAGAAATCGTGATTGTGCCAAATGGCTTCACCAAATTGCAGAATTTTTTTTTAGATTTTTTCAATAAATTCATTCACTTAAGTTTTTAGATAAAAATAAAAAGTTTTTAATCTTTATCAACTTCTTTGGATTAAATAACTATAAGTGTTCTAACGAACTTCTTCTTCTTCTTCTTTTATTTTATTTTTTAATTCTATAAAGTAATAATTTTACTAGCTTACGTTAGTATTTTTTATTTTTTATTTTTTTTTTGGGATAAACATTGAACTTTATCACCTATTTCCTAATAATAAAGTAACAAATTTAAAAGTATTATTTTTTCTTCTCAAAATTTTTTTCCTTTGGAATAAATAACAAAAAAATAGCTAATATTTATTAACTTCAAGGTAAACTAAAACAAATTCTAATAACAATCTAATAAAATTAACTAATTTTTTTGGGATAAAGTAAAAAAAAAAAAATGTAATTAACATAAACTTCTTAACTATGTAAACTCTTTTTTCTTTGTGTTCATATCAAGTTATCAACTTTTTCACAATTTAAAATTATCTAATATAAAAGTGGGGGTATATATATATAGTTGGGTATATTTTTCCCTTTTTCCTATCGTACGGTTTCTTGATGTATTATTTCCTTTTCATACTTACCTTACCTATGAAACTTGCATGTATGTATTTGTCTTCTTCTTTTTGTTATTTCATAAAATTCCCTTCTTTATATTTTTTTTCATCAAATTGAATATGTTTTGTATGCGGGTTGCCTTTTGTTTAAATTTTTTGTTAACTTTGATCTAATTTATATGCTTATTATGGTATTCATAATCAATTGTATATCTTCCATGAAAACTAACAGATTAATTTTAACAAAAATCTTATTCACTTTTTGAAAGATCTGTTTTCCAATATGTGTAGATCCCATTGGTAGCCATGAGACCAAGATTTGAGCATCCAAAACCATGATAATGAACATCACTCCACAAAGAATGGAGGCAGAAAATTAATTAACTATAAAAAGGGTGATGTAAAAACAATGGATATTTAAGATGATGTGAAATTTCCATGACTTCACTGCCTCCCCCTTGCTGTCAAAATTAATTTAATTTTCATGTGAGTATCTTTACTTTAACTCTAATTCCAGATTTTTTTTTAATGTTTAAAAATTAATATTGTTTGTAATTATTGAATTCAGAGTTTCTTTGTGTCTATATATTTATGTGCGTGTTATGGTGAATTTTGCTTTCAATTTTTTTTTTTAATTTTATAAATTTGGGCAGTTTTAATTTGTAAATTCGGGATGATTGCTTGGAGTTAAAGTAAAATATTAAGACAATTTTAATCATAATTCATGCAATAGTAGGGTGCTAGATGTTGATATTAATTTTATGCTTATTTACATTAATTAACATAAACATCTTAGCATGTTTAGTGTTGATATTAATTTAACACTTTGAGATGCAAGCGCTTCATTATAATTAAATATAAATGTTATTATGCCGATATGTTATAATTATTATTTGTTATTCCTCACCCTACTTCACCTTAATTGATATTTGAATAAGTAAAAGTTATGTCGTAGTCCACCGGGTATAGCGTTTCTCTTCAATCATTAATTAGTGTTTCTCAATAAAATTATTCATGTTATAAGTTTATAATCAAAACCGTGCAAAACCTGGCCTATTTACTACTAAAATTTTTTAGAAATTTAAAACTTGCCATAATCTTTAAAATATTTTTACTATTTTATTTGTTATTAAATTTAATTATATTATAAAAAATACATTTTTAAAAAAATTTATATATAATAATTCTTTTATTAAGTTGTGCATCGCATACTAATATATCATTATTTTATAAATAAAAAATTGTCCCCAAAAGTCAAACAATAGCTACGTGCGTCCCTGAATGTGAATCAGTAAGTGATAAATTTACTATATTCACCTAGGATAGCCGCAATTGTTGGCCCAGTACAAATGTCTTGCTACGTTTTCTTTCTTCCAGCAAGAAGAGATGGCTGATGCAATCTTGTATGGCGTTGTGCAGACGATCATTGAAAGCTTGGGCTTCTCTATCCTCCAACCGATTGGATCGATTTGGGGTGTTAAAGATGAGCTCGAAAAAATGAACACTGTTCTCACAATTCAAGCTGTAATTAAGGATGCGGAGGAGCAACAGGTCGAGAATCACCAAGTCAAGCACTGGCTCAGGAATCTCAGATATGCAGTTTATGACGCGGATGACTTTTATATATATATATATATATTTATATAACTAAAACTTTTGGAGCTCCCATAATTTTTCAAGTTATCACTATTTTTTTTTTCTTTTTTTTTTTAAATTTTATATCTTATATATTTATTATTTTTCTTCTACGTGTAAGTATCTTATCAAGTTTTACAATAGTTTAGCTTAAGTAAGACTCTATTAGATATATGTTTCAAGAACTTGAAAATTTTACTTCAACTAAAATTCTATAACAAAAATTTCAACAAATATAAATCTCTACCAAAGTCGCAACTCTTCATACTCACTTAAATTTTCACAAAGAAAACACATATAGCAAATTGAAGATTTTGCAAAGAGGGTATGAGACTTCATGAGACCACTTTGTAACGTTGTATCCATAAAGTTGCTCAGAGTAAATGCAAAGGTAAGGACATGTTGCCATCTTTCATGCTCTAACTCTCTATGATTACTATGTTATAATATTGTTATTGTTGTAACTTGTGAGTGAATTTATTAGTATCAAAAATCTACATGTGAAAATTTTAATTGTAAAAATTTGTTTTTACGATTAAAAGATTAGATTTAATCGTAATTTTGATTTAATAATTAATAATTTCATCAATCAAATTTTCTCTAATGTTGGTGTAATTTGTACTACAATGTATGTTATATATATATAACCCTCATATGATTTTGGAAAAACCACTCTATAAAAAAATTGTCATCAATAACAAGAAGAAGAGCTTATTCCTGACCATCAAAACCACAAATTTCCTATCATCAATAATTAATTTTATATCAATGTTGTGATATAGTCCATATGTATTTTTTTTTTTAAAGGAGAAGTATAGTCTATATGGGAATGGTTTAGATGTTTCCTACTCGATTTCAGAATTCCAGATTGATTAGTAGAACAATATGGAGTGAGCAAATGCATTATTCATATTAAAAGTGGCAATTCACATTGATAAGAAACTAAACAAGACTGTGTAATAATCTCTACACATCTGATGGTGGTGTAGTGTTGGTGCATGTGAGAGTTAGAAGACAAAGTTTTTTCTTTTTTCTTTGTTTAAAATATGAGTAACACATTTGAGTTAGACCTGGACGTGACCACAAAGAGTGTAACACATCTTCTGGACTTTGTGAGTAGAGGGAACATGTTGAGTCTTCAATAACACAACGACACACCAGGTTGGAGTTTGTTGGAATAGCATTTCGACAAGCTCTCCAAACAAAATTCCTTACCTTGCACGGGACTGTCAGTTGCCAAATCCTTTTCCACAGTGATTTTGTTTGCACTGAAGCTTGATTCCTTGGTGGGGCTGACATTCGAGCTTCTGTTTTGAGGAAGTAGTACCCGGATTTGGTTGAGTAAATTCCAGACAGATCATCTTCATTGGGCTGTTGGCTTTTGTAATATAAAATATGTATCCTACTTGGTTGATAACTATACAATACCTATGGAAAACTACTTTAAATTATAAAATAAATTTTCTATTAACTTTTAATTAATAGTTTTTTCATACAAAACTCTTTATTTGTTTTTTTAAATATATGTAATTTTAAATTAAACTATTCCGTACATCGCAAGGATTAGTGACTAGTTAAGTATATAACATAGTTTATATTTTTTTTTTTTTCCGGAAGCTTCCAGTGCCTTTCCAAATCCTCTTTGTACTTCACTACTTCTGTATAAAAACACACGATACGTAACTATGGATCCATCTCTTACGTACTTTTTTTTTTTTCTTTCTCTCTCTCTCTGAATACTGAATAGTGAATACTATGGATCCAGTAACCGAAGATCCATATCGTAATCTCATGTATCTGGCCTCGCTAGTAGTACAAGCCATAGACTATGGCATCTCGCCGGAGAAGCCTAGGGAGTTGCCTGCGGCGATCGAGGTGATCATGCCGAGAGTGATAGTGACAGCAGAGGAGTCTGATGAAAACTGTTCAATTTTCTTGGAAGGATTTGAGGTCGGCGGTGAGGCTAGAGTGATGCCATGCAAGCACAGGTTCCATTCGGCTTGTATTGAGAACTGGCTCAGAGTTCGCTGGACGTGCCCGCTTTGCCGATTTGTTATGCCTTTGGAATGCGAAGATCTAGAAGAAGAAAAAGAAAGAGTTGAAGAGAGGAAGAAGAAGGAAAATAGTAGAGTATGGATAGATATTAGTGAGTTCGGAGAGTTTTGGATACATATTAGTTTAGTTTAGATTGATATTTGATATTTTGTCCATGGTTGCTGATCGATCTTGGTCTGATCAAGAAAAAAAAAAATTTTTCCTTCCCAATTTTTACTTTTAGGTTGCTACGCATGCATGTGTGAGTATAATTAAATTTCAACAGAGTTAGGGATGTATTAATCCATTACCGAATAATTAAATTTCATAAAACTTAATAAATTCAAAACAAGCCGAATGGAACTTGATAATAAATTTATTATCTACTTTTTTTTCAAATATATTTTGCTTTAATTTATTTTTTTGGATAACCAAAAAAAAAAAAAAAAGTTAATAATGTTAACAACTTGATTTTTACGGTAACAACTTGATTTTTATACTGACTTCTTCATCACTTAAATTTATTGTTTTAAATAGAAACAACTCCTTATTAACTCTTTTTTTTTTTTTTTATTTGAAGTTTACCGTAGTTGAAATTTTGTTTGTTGGATAAATATAGGAATGATTATGGATAATAGTTTTATTATATCATGACTCTAATCTTTAAAACTTTAAATTTTTAGGTCATTATAAATAATAAGGCCAAATTCATGGATTTTCTTATTAATATTTTAAACATCCAAGTATCTATCATCGCTTCAAAAAGTAAACTCCCAAAATTTTTTTTTTTTTTAAGGGAGTTTTCTTGAGGTTTTGAAACACCCAATCAAACAATACTCTTGGTATTGAGTTTTTCTCAAAAAATATTCTTGAAGTTTATATTTACACATTTAGTTTTGATAGGGTGAAGTTCGGTACCTTTTCCCCCACTTTTAAAGTCAAAAATTCAACTCTTATGTAAGTTTATCTACTTTTATTTTTTAACGTTTAGTAATTTGGGTTGTCAATAATTCTTAACTATTACATTGAGGTTATCACTTAAATATGCTTTGAATCTTTTTTCTTTTTTTTTAATTATTGAATTCAAGGTTTTTCATTTAAATATGGGTTTTAATTATGCAAACTCCTTTTATAATTTTTTTCTTTCTGACATCTCTTTTTATATTAGTTGCATAGTTATCTACCATATTCCATTTAATACTAAAGGGTTGACTTTGCATCCCATCTCTAAAAATAAATTGTGTGTGCAAATAGTAACTGGAGTTAGAATGAACATAATTCACTACCCTTCCACTTTTTGCCCCGCCACATATATATATAACTTGGAAAAATTTAATAAAGTTTTGAAGATCGAGTTCTTTGAATATATCTTGAACATCGATCATCCAAATAGAGAATTCACAACTTTTTTTTTTTTTGGAATATTCACAATTACTGGAAAAATCGTTGTTTAACAACGATGTAACCAATAAACAAACAAACAATATAGATGATAAATAGAGAACAAAACACCACAAAAAATTAATAAATAAAAAATTTTACTGCAAAACCCAAAAATATAGTTTTGTGCAACACTTGTACTTCAAAATATATAATTCCTCAATTTAATTTTCAAACTAATTAATAGACTAAAGAATTAGTTTGCGAATAATAAATGTGGAAAATAAACATACATAACACATGCGCAAAATAAGAAGAATACTCTACATGCAAATCATTATAAAAAAATCAATGAGATGGGTAAAAAAAAATTTTGACAAACTATGGTAAAATTGATATAACTCAAAATGAAAATAATTTTGTTTGTGTGTGTTATTGGTGTAGACCGTAGAAATAGTTTACACAACTTTTAAGAGTAATGACCACAAAGACAATAAACAACATGGTTTTATTGCAATTTAGTGTGATCTTTTTTGAGTCATGCTTCTCATCGCAATCTTCCCAAGCTTTGATCAATGTAATATCATGAAAACAAAGACCTATAATGAAACTACATGCCCTACAAAGAATAATACAGATTAAATATAATTTTTTTTTAGTAAAGAGACCAATAAAAAATGTATAAATTAATTGATTCCTAGAAAACAATTTTATCTTCGTATTGTACAAATATTAATACAAAGTAAACTCATCTAGTACTGAGATTCAAGAACTTTGAAACTAACCTCAACGTAATGTCAAGCATCTCAAAATATTAGAAAAATCAATGTTCAGCCACAAAATAATCGTTCAACCAAAAATTCTAAATACAAAAATAAAAATGTGAATTGAGAATTTTAAAATACACTAAATAAAAAGGGGAGAGAGAGAGAGAGGTATTATTGTCATGAAGCTAATTTCCCCATTACAACTCCTAAACTGCATGTATATATAGAGAGATTTAGAGAAACAATCCAAATTTGAGAAATATATAAAGTTGAAGTTTTGCAATGTTTTGTTGAGAAAGGGGAAAGGATGTAAAAAAAATTGAAAGTTTATTAGATTTTGGTAACAATCATTTATCAACATATGAAAGATTGTGATAAATATATAAAATGTAATCTATATATCTATATGATTATATAGATAATAATAGGTGAAATTGAGAGAAACTCAAATTAAGTCAAATTAGAATATTTCCAAATTAGAGTTTTAATTTCGCACCATATGTCTAGATTTATGTGGGGACCACACCATAATTATCCTTCCAATTATTCAATTCAAATCTAAAATTAGAGTCCAATTTTGCTCCATCTGTCTACATTTAAGTAGGAGTGTGGGAACACGTTATACCATTCTCATAAAAAAAAATGTTGTGCTCCTTTTTTAGCTGAATAAAACATTAGGTTCACCTCCCCTTCCAGACTCCTACGTTTTACATTAAAATGATGTGCTCTTTTTTTTTTTGGCTGAATAAAACGTCCTACTATTCTTTAATATCAGACCCGCAGGTTCACCTCCCTTTCTACAATAATCAAACGCAAATCAGAAAACCCAAATTCCTTTCACACCGGTTCAGGAACCTTAATATACAGCTCCCCTCTTTTTCATTGAATGCTATTGAATTTGAAAGAGATCTCTCGTTATCAATGATGCATGCTTTTGGCTTTTTCTGTATCTTTATATAGGAAGAGGTTTTTGGTCAAAATCGTTCATTGGACCCATTCCAGTGCTTGTGGATGATAAGCAGCAGGCATCTTCTTTGTAAGCAATGCATAATTGTTCCCTCTCTCTCTCTCTCTCTCTCTCTCTCTCTCTCTCTCTCTCTCTCTCTCTCTCTCTCTCTCTCTCTCTCTCTCTCTCTCTCTGATGATATCATATATCCTAGATTATGAAATTGGGTACCTAAAAACAGTTTCTTTAAGTTACTCTGATATTACCTTTTTTTTTTTTTTTTTAAGTTAAATTGTATTGCCTAATTTAAGATAAATTTAAAATGATACTATAACTAAAATTCTCTAACAATAAGTTTCAACAGATTTAAGGTCTGTTTGGATACCATTTATTACTGAAAATACTGTAGCAAAAAAAAAATTTGAATGTGTGAATAGTGTCGTAAGACCCAATTTTAAAGTTAGATTTACATTTTTCCGTACTTGTAAGTCCCATAAATAGTGCATGAAACCCAGCCAAAAAACGCAGACACCAGCACAAATGCAAACGCATTGCTATCTAAACTAACGTAAGTTCCATTTTATTGATTATTTTGAAATCCTTTGAAATTTATATTTGACATTGTTGTTCACCCTATCTAACTTGCATTTAATATTACTGCTTCTAACAGGTAGATTTACTGAACAATGGAATTTTGGCAAGCCAACACAAACATGTGAGAGTTGTGGGGCTATTCTATGCTATGAAGAGAGGAATGTCAAGTCAAGAAGACCATCACAACCAAAGTTTTCGTTGTGCTGTTTGGAAGGACTAATTTATTTACCTTTGTTAAAACACACACCTCCAGTTCTTGAAGAATTGTTGAATTATAGTGGTCCTTCATTTTAAATAGTATATCTAATACATTCACATTTTGTTGTAGCTGTCCGGTATAACAATGTCCAAAGGATATAGCTTTCTTAATCAAATATCTGATGCTAAAGAGACATGGAGAATTAGAGTGAGAATATACAGAATGTGGAAAGCAATGAATAAGAGAAGTGGAAATAACCTCATCAGTCTTGACATGATATTTATCAATAAAAAGGTTATTATACTTCACAACAATGAAATGTTTGAATCTTTCAACTATTCATCGTATTTGTTATATAATATGTAAACTAACTTTTGACTTCCATTTTTTTTTTACACAAAAAAAAAAAAAAAACTTAATGCATTCAATTGTAAGAAAGAATGTTTTTCAAAAATTTAGTGCCATCCTACATAAAGGAGGAACATTTATCATTTCAAACTTTAAAGTAATTATGAAAAATAAAGGTTATAGACCTGTTTCAAATGACTTGAACATCATTTCCCTGTTAACAACTTCGGTTAAGGAATGCAATGAAGAAAGTGAACTCATACCTATGCATGCCTTTGAATTTACAACATATGATTGTATCAACAGTCGTTTGAATGATAATTCTTACCTAACAATTGTAAATCATATTTTAGTTCACCTCTTCTCTACTTTAATTAATCAAAATTCATCCTTCAAATATATTTTTAGCATATACAAACTCTTGCAGATATAATTGGAAAACTATTGCTATTGGACCCATTGAACAAGTTCACTTTGACAACGTCTCTACAAATATAAGAAATCTTCAAGTTCTACTACCTCAGTAAGGAACATTTCATTTTACTGCCATTGATTACAAACAATATACATTATATCTTAACTTTTTAATATCTATTGAATGTTTTAATGTACAATCAGGGATAGAGAACTAAAACTTTCATTGTGGGTGAAAGTGCTGAAACAATTACTGAAAATGACTTCAAAGAAGGTGGTCCATATATAATTATGGTTACTTCAAAGACTATAAAAGCATTCCAAGGTAACGAAAGATAGATACTATATGTATATGTAACATTTTTTATATATGAAAAAAATGTATATGACAAATTCTTCAACGTATTTTATGGTTTTTTTTTCTAAGGCAAACTAATTCTTAACACCACAAGTGCAAGTAAAGTCTACGTCAATATGGACATTACATAGGTTTATGAGCTTATTAACAAGTTCATAAACATTTACTTTACTAATTCTATGAGCTTATTAACAAGTTCATAAATATTTACTTTACTAATTCTCTATGATGGATTATCAGTGGATTTTTTATTTTTTAAATTGATCTCTTGCTTTGTTCAGATATAAAGTTGTTGAGGATGAATACAATAATGTTGTTCGATATATTCCAGCACGTGACAAAAATCCAAAATTTGAATCAGAACTAATAATGCAAACTACGACGTCATTGGCAGAAATTAAAGCATTGGAATGGGTGAAAGGAGTCAAGGTTTTCTTTATCATGAACTATTTCAAATCGAAATTTTTATTATTCAATTAAAACTAACTACAATGAATGATTTTGTAGGAAAGGTTTTTTACCTGTTATGCTGATATTGTAAACTAGGGGTGTCCCCGGGTCGGTCCGAGTCGGGTTTGTGTCCAACCCGAGACCGACCCGATAGAATCGGGTTGAGAAAATCCTGATCCGCCGTCGACCGGCGAGGGAGTCGAATCGGCGCGGTCGGTTTTGCGCTGAAACACGGTCGGAACCGTCCACGATGAAAAATCCAGTCAAAATAGTTGATTTCAAGCGGAAAAAATGCCAAATCCGACGGAGATCTAATCGGATCTAGTGAGATTTCGCTGGATCCGGTGAGATTTCACTAGATTTGGACGAAATATCACTAGATCTACTTGATAAGTCGCCGAAATATGAAAATTTGTTGCCAAAATCTGAAAATTTGAAGTTGGAATCTGGAAATTTGAGGCTTGAATCTGGAAAATCTTACCGGATTCTGGAAAATCTAACCAGATTCTGGAAATTTCTGCCGGATTCTGGAAATTTTTTGCTGGAAATTCTTAGTACATAGGTTGGATCGGGTTTTTTCGGGTTTTGGGGAGGAAAACCAAGACCGACCCGCCAGAGTCGGTTTTTGGAACAAATGACCCGCTGTGGACCGGTGACTTGATCGTGTTGGCCGGTTTTCGGGTCGGATCCAATCGGAACCTTCGGGTGGGTCAGGTCGTCGGATTGGATGAAAAGCCCTATTGTAAACATAGAAATAGAATTTGGGTGGAATTATATCCCATGTCAACTTTGCAAACGAAAAGTAAAACAACAAAATAATATATTTTGGTGTGATACTTGCAAATCTGAATCTCAGTTCCCTATGCCTAGGTGACCAAATTGTTCATTGCTTATACTATATAACTATTAAAATGATTGCATAGGAAAACCAAATGATAATTGCTTTAATTATAAATGTAAAAATAACCTTGTAGGGACACGATTATTCACGACCCAAGAATGACATTGGGCTCGTATGTAAAGGGCCCGAACAATATAATTTGTAGAGTGTGGGCTTGAAAGGCTGGACCTTGGTCACTGGACAGCGGTCTAGTCGTGGTCTTTATGGAAGCTTATATGAGGGTGGACTTGGCTTGACTAGCTAAGTCTTCCGTCGGTGCGGCTTGAAGGGTTTAAGTCCTCAGACATGGTCCGAGGAGCGTAGTATCCTTCCCCTTCTCCCTTTTGTAGGATTTCTCCTTCTTGGGAGGGGGGGGTCCCCCCTCCCCCTTGGCTCTCTTTCCCTTTTATACTAGTGTTTACTTCCCGTTCAGTGTCCACGTGTAAGTTTCACTTTTTGAGGTATAGACCCGTCCTATCAATCCATACGTAGAGTGGTTGGAGGTGGTTGGAAAAGTTAAATAGCATGGTCTGGAGTATGGGCCTGTCAGATGTAGGGTTCCATATTACGGTGTTGGCAGCTTTCTCCCTTGTACTGCCCCTGTACTGAGTTTATCCTTTTCTTCAGGCGTTTTGTGAGGTGCCGAGCATAAGATCGTCCTCGGCCATATATTTGGGCCTTTTTTGGATTTTTACTTCGCGTCCTCGGAAATCATTCTCCTTGGCTTGGATCTTAGGTCCTATTATAAAGTGGGCCGGGACCACAAATTCTCGAGCCCCACAATAGCCCCTCAAAATCCTGCTACCCGACCTCCTGATTGGGGAGGGGGGTTTTGGTGATGTCAGGCTCAAACCATGGCTTGCCCAACTCGTACTTTATTGATGTTGGTGTTTTTCCATGTGCATGGGAGGTGCGCCGAATTATGAGACATCCCTCCAGATTTACTCACGCGGCATCCTCGACGTTTCAGTGCTTGAGGCGCGCCTTCACGAGGATATTCAAATCTTATGGTTGCAGACGGTGTTGGAAATTGAGCCAAAACCGTCTTGTCTGTAGCATTTCTTGGAAACCTGCATAAATTAAATGCCACCAATTTGCCCTTTATATAGGTAGGATAGGAGGTTACTCCCTTTACATATAAACCCCTCGGCCCTTCAAATTCATAATCCTTCATCCATACTCACAGTCTTCATCTCCAGTGCAATCCACCCTTAGAGCAATATGTTTGAGGCACGGGTGGGGGTGAAGGAACCACACCCGCTCTAGAGGCACCGGATCCTTCCGAGACTCACGGTGGTGCGGTCTGGACAGGGGAGGCACAGACTCAAGACAATCCTCCGTTTTTACAAGGTGGGGGTGATATCTCCACCTCTTTCAGTCAAAATTCGAAGCAGGTACTGGTCGCATCAGATTCTTGGTGCGACAGCAGTAGGGTTTCCCATCGTCAGCGCCATCCGCTCTATCACGAGCGTGGCTAACATGGAGGCTCATCAACTTCCTGTGTGACCACCTGCGAATACCCCACTCCCTGCACCTTTTCTTCAAAGGTGCTAGCCCCACGTTAGGTTCTTTTGCTGCCTGAGTTATGGGCATGTAAAAGTACTGAGGAATGGTTTCCTTAGACAACATTTTGGAGCTGCTGCATCTCTCTTCTCTGCACCTCTTCTTCTGCTTTTTCTTCATTCCCTTGTATCTTTTCTTTTTGCTTATGTAGTTAGTTTTTAGTATAAGTTTATTCAAGCTCTTTCATTGTACGTTGTACTATTTTTTTGTCTTAATAAAAGATGAATCTGTTTCCTTCTAAATACTTTTCTTTTCTGCAGCAATTACTTTATGAATGGATGTACTACATGTGTATTTCCCTTTAATGATACTTAGGGCAGGAAACCTTGTAACAAAAAAGTTATTAATTTGAACTTATTGACATTATCAAATATAATAATGCTAACCCACAGTAGATTAAACTTATGAGACTAACCGAGATAACAGCTGAGTGCTTCGTAATGCGCGTGAAGCAGCCGTCTGAGAATGAGAAACTCAAAATAAACCATCCGAGAGGGTTGCCGAGTAGTGAGGAACTTTGGCCGTGTTTTTGATAACGCCTGGCCCCATCACAATCGTATTAGTTCTCTTGATATTGAGGATCCGAGGATAAACTGGGGATTCCATTCGGTCTAGGGATTAACCCAACTATTAATGGGTAACTCCTCCATAGGGTAGAGTCTGAGGGCCATACAATGTCCAAGTTGTGTCCAGAACCTTCATTTTTTCTTTCAGGTAGTTGGTTTTCCCATAGGCTTGAGTCCGAGGACCATACAATGCCTTGGCTCCGTCCAAAACCTTTGTTTTTTCTTTCAGGTATTTGGTTTCCCCATAGACTTGAGTCCGAGGACCATACAAGGCGTTGGTTCTGTCCAAAACTTTTGTTTTTTCTTTCAAGTAGTTGGTTTCCCCATAGACTTGAGTCCGAGGACCATACAAGGCCTTGGTTCTGTCCAAAACTTGTAGTTTTTCTTTTAAGTAGTTGGTTTCCCCATAGGCTTGAGTCCGAGGACCATACAAGGCCTTGGTTCTGTCCAAAACTTGTATTTTTTCTTTTAAGTAGTTGGTTTCTCCATAGGCTTGAGTCCGAGGACCATACAAGGCCTTGGTTCTGTCCAAAACTTGTATTTTTTCTTTTAAGTAATTGGTTTCCCCATAGGCTTGAGTCCGAGGACCATACAAGGCCTTGGTTCTGTCCAAAACTTGTATTTTTTTCTTTTAAGTAGTTGGTTTCCTCATAGGCTTGAGTCCGAGGACCATACAAGGCCTTGGTTCTGTCCAAAACTTGTAATTTTTCTTTTAAGTAGTTGGTTTCCTCATAGGCTTGAGTCCGAGGACCATACAAGGTCTTGGTTCTGTCCAAAACTTGTATTTTTTCTTTTAAGTAGTTGGTTTCTCCATAGGCTTGAGTCCGAGGACCATACAAGGCCTTGGTTCTGTCCAAAACTTGTAGTTTTTCTTTTAAGTAGTTGGTTTCCCCATAGACTTGAGTCCGAGGACCATACAACGCCTTGGTTCTGTCCAAAACTTGTATTTTTTCTTTTAAGTAGTTGGTTTCCCCATAGGCTTGAATCCGAGGACCATACAAGGCCTTGGTTCTGTCCAAAACTTGTAGTTTTTCTTTTAAGTAGTTGGTTTCCCTATAGGCTTGAGTCCGAGGACCATACAAGGCCTTGGTTCTGTCCAAAACTTGTATTTTTTCTTTTAAGTAGTTGGTTTCTCCATAGGCTTGAGTCCGAGGACCATACAAGGCCTTGGTTCTGTCCAAAACTTGTATTTTTTCTTTTAAGTAGTTGGTTTCCCCATAGGCTTGAGTCCGAGGACCATACAAGGCCTTGGTTCTGTCCAAAACTTGTATTTTTTTCTTTTAAGTAGTTGGTTTCCTCATAGGCTTGAGTCCGAGGACCATACAAGGCCTTGGTTCTGTCCAAAACTTGTAATTTTTCTTTTAAGTAGTTGGTTTCCTCATAGGCTTGAGTCCGAGGACCATACAAGGTCTTGGTTCTGTCCAAAACTTGTATTTTTTCTTTTAAGTAGTTGGTTTCTCCATAGGCTTAAGTCCGAGGACCATACAAGGCCTTGGTTCTGTCCAAAACTTGTAGTTTTTCTTTTAAGTAGTTGGTTTCCCCATAAACTTGAGTCCGAGGACCATACAAAGCCTTGGTTCTGTGCAAAACTTGTATTTTTTCTTTTAAGTAGTTGGTTTCCCCATAGGCTTGAGTCCGAGGACCATACAAGGCCTTGGTTCTGTCCAAAACTTGTAGTTTTTCTTTTAAGTAGTTGGTTTCCCTATAGGCTTGAGTCCGAGGACCATACAAGGCCTTAGTTCTGTCCAAAACTTGTATTTTTTCTTTTAAGTAGTTGGTTTCTCCATAGGCTTGAGTCCGAGGACCATACAAGGCCTTGGTTCTGTCCAAAACTTGTATTTTTTCTTTTAAGTAGTTGGTTTCCCCATAGGCTTGAGTCCGAGGACCATACAAGGCCTTGGTTCTGTCCAAAACTTGTATTTTTTCTTTTAAGTAGTTGGTTTCCCCATAGGCTTGAGTCCGAGGACCATACAAGGCCTTGGTTCTGTCCAAAACTTGTATTTTTTTCTTTTAAGTAGTTGGTTTCCTCATAGGCTTGAGTCCGAGGACCATACAAGGCCTTGGTTCTGTCCAAAACTTGTAATTTTTCTTTTAAGTAGTTGGTTTCCTCATAGGCTTGAGTCCGAGGACCATACAAGGTCTTGGTTCTGTCCAAAACTTGTATTTTTTCTTTTAAGTAGTTGGTTTCTCCATAGGCTTGAGTCCGAGGACCATACAAGGCCTTGGTTCTGTCCAAAACTTGTAGTTTTTCTTTTAAGTAGTTGGTTTCCCCATAGACTTGAGTCCGAGGACCATACAAAGCCTTGGTTCTGTCCAAAACTTGTATTTTTTCTTTTAAGTAGTTGGTTTCCCCATAGGCTTGAGTCCGAGGACCATACAAGGCCTTGGTTCTGTCCAAAACTTGTAGTTTTTCTTTTAAGTAGTTGGTTTCCCTATAGGCTTGAGTCCGAGGACCATACAAGGCCTTGGTTCTGTCCAAAACTTGTATTTTTTCTTTTAAGTAGTTTTTTTTTTTTTTCTTAAATTTTCGAATACTAGCCCATCGACCAAGGTGGGGGGCGTTAGCTTGACGATGGAAGCCCCTAGAGCTGCCCGTGCCATTGACACTGTGAGGCGTAGCTCCTAGCGGAAATTTATGTCGGGATAACAACAGCGTGTTGCTGGAAATGGAGGAGCTTTCGCAGACCCTTATTTAACAGAGGCTTGACTCCGCCACCACCTATGCCAACGCACAAGTCTTCCTACAGACGGCGCCAATTGTAGGGACACGATTATTCACGACCCAAGAATGACATTGGGCTCGTATGTAAAGGGCCCGAACAATATAATTTGTAGAGTGTGAGCTTGAAAGGCTGGACCTTGGTCACTGGACAGCGGTTTAGTCGTGGTCTTTATGGAAGCTTATATGAGGGTGGACTTGGCTTGACTAGCTAAGTCTTCCGTCGGTGCGGCTTGAAGGGTTATGGTCCGAGGAGCGTAGTATCCTTCCCCTTCTCCCTTTTGTAGGATTTCTCCTTCTTTGGGGGGGGGGGGGGGGGGTCCCCCCTCCCTCTTGGCTCTCTTTCCCTTTTATACTAGTGTTTACTTCCCGTTCAGTGTCCACGTGTAAGTTTCACTTTTTGGGGTATAGACCCGTCCTATCAATTCATACGTAGAGTGGTTGGGGGGTGGTTGGAAAAGTTAAATAGCATGGTCTGGAGTATGGGCCTGTCAGATGCAGGGTTCCATATTAAGGTATTGGCAGCTTTCTCCCTTGTACTGCCCCTGTACTGAGTTTGTCCTTTTCTTCAGACGTTTTGTGAGGTAATGAGCATAAGATCGTCCTCAGCCATATATTTGGGCCTTTTTTAGATTTTTACTTCGCGTCCTCGGAAATCATTCTCCTTGGCTTGGATCTTGGGCCCTATTATGAAGTGGGCCGGGACCACAAATTCTCGAGCCCCACAAACCTTATTACATTTTCTAACTTCTCTCATTATTATATTCAGTTACAAAGTAAAAATCCAAGTGAAGGATCATATTGCAACAACTTTTTTTGTTCTTTTTGATAAAGATGCAGAAAAAATAATTTAGAAAACTGCTTTTAAACTTTCTTCAAAAGTATCTAATATAAATTCTTAACCACTTCCAATTTTATGCTTAAACCTAGCATTTCTATTATACTAACAAACTTTGGATTTTACATCATATTGTGTAGAATCAAGAGCCAAATAAAGTACCTCAAGAAATTCAAAACATTCTTGGCAAATCCTATACATTCCAGATAAAAGTTGATGATTACAATGTCAAAGAGGGATGAGAAGTTTACACTGTCACAAATGTCTTTAAATCTAAGTCTAACAAACACTCATGAGATGTTGTTGCTGACAGCGTTCAAATGAAACAATTAGAAACACGGGTCAGCCATGGCCAAACTATTGCAAATGATCCTATCGGTACTTCAGATATTAAATTACTTACAAGCTTGAAGGATATAACTGATGACAACATAATAGATGAGAGCATTGGAACCATGATGAACCTTATCTTATAGTTATGAAGAATTTGTGGTTACGTGCAAGAGATGCTCGATCGACCTTGAAATGTCTAAGTTGGTGAATAGGTTTTTTTAAGTTTGACAAACAAAAAATATATATTAATGTCCCTCTATATATTTTAAACAATAAAATGCAATATTCTCTTCTTCTTTTTTTCATTGTAGCATCACTTAAATAATAAAATGTAATATTCTCTTTTTTTATTCATTGTTTTATCTAATGCTATCCTCCGTATGATAAACGATTAAAAAAAAAAAAAAAAAAAAAAAAACAGCATCACTTAAATAATAAAATGAAATTTCTCTTCATTGTTTTATCTAATTCTATCCTTTGTGTGATAAGCCCAAAAAAACAAAAAAACAAAAAACAAAAAAAAATTGACCGATAGTATCACTACAATTAACCATTTACGTGTGGTAGCATGGGTTACATACTAGTAGTAAATAATATGCATTGTATTTAACTCTCTACAATTATCCTACCTTTGAATAACATGTGATGTGGGTAATGTGTATAACTTAAACAAATTGAAACTTGTCACATAGCATTATTAGTTCATGTCATCCTAATTTATTGAGGATTTTGCTATATGTCAATGTTATCTGCTTTAGTAAAATTACATGTGGTATGATTGTGTGCATCCACCAAGTTGGAATCCAACTTTTATAATATATCATAGATTGCTAAGCCATTAAAACCTACTAGCTTCACCACACGCGCAAAACGCGTGCGATGAGGCTTTTTTTTTAGTGGTCCTATTTTGTAGAAAAAAAATGTTTTTTTTTTAATTATATATATATATATAATTTTTATTTTGAAAATATAATTTATAAGTGGATAAAGTAATTTGAAAATTAACAGGAAAGTGGTCCTATTTTTTAGGCAACGTTTTGGTAGGAGTTAGAGTTGCATTTTTACCATATTGTCCTGTAGTTTTATCTCTACTTAAACATAGGGGTCTAAGGGCATTTTTGAACTAAAAAAATGAGGAATCCAATTAGGAGAAGCCCCTTAAATAATAACTAGCCTCGTCACACGTGCTTCGCGCGTGCGATGAATCTTTTTTTTTTTTTTGTTAGTGGTCCTATTTTGTAAAAAAAATAGTGTTTTTTTTTAATTTTATATATATAATTTTTATTTTAAAATTTTAATTTATAAGTGAATAAATCAATTTAAAAATTAATAGGAAAGTGGTCATATTTTTTAGGCAATATTATAGTGGGAGTTAGTGTTGCATTTTTACCGGATTGTCCTTCAGTTTTGTCTCTACTTAAACATAAGGGTGTAGGAGTATTTTTGAACTAAAAAATAAGGAATCCAAACAGTAGAAGCCCCTTAAATAATAGTATAGATATAGATAAGAGATTTCTTCAATTGAAGACCGGCGACCTTAGACTCTTTAATTGAACATTGGCGAAGGTTGAAATTAAAGTTTCCAGTATTATTCTTCTCAAAAAAAAAAAAAAAAAGTTTCCAGTATTATTTTCGTTGTTTAGTATTACAAATCATAAAGAAATAGGTAATGGCTCATGGTAAGCTGCTATATAATGGGAACAGAGATGGAGTCCAAAACCTGTGTCTTAGAATGTCGATGAAAGGTATTGACTATCTAGGATTTTCCACATCATTGTGGGTATGATTTTCAACATCATTATTTACTTATTTATTATTATGTCAAAAAAAAAGAAGATAGTTTTAAACTAACTACTACTTAGCAAATTAAAAAAATTTTAAAATCAACTATTTCTCAACAACATGGAAATTGAGTTTTACACTAATTAACTACTACTCAACAATATAAGAAGTTTTAAACCAAACTGAAAACATTGACTATTAATTGATCTTCTAATATTTTGTTACATAAATTTTGATACTCCCACAATTTTACACATTATTTTTTTTATTAATTTATATATTATGCCAAAGGAAAGTTTTAAACCAATTATATATCAAATTTAACTCGAGTTGAAATATATTTTTGTAGAAGTATAATATATGAAATATTGAGAGATGCTACATCTACAACATTTTTACAACAAATCACAGGTGGTTAGTTGTTATTGGTTCAAATTTGAAACTAACACTAAGATTACTTTTTTACCCTAATAATAACAACCAGTAACAACCTACAACTTATGATTTATTGTAAAAATATTGTAGAAATGTTGTAGACATATCATTTCTCATGAAATATTTAATTATAGAAATTATAGAATATGTATATTTTGGAATATTTTTATAGTTAAGTTTTTTCAATAAAAAAAAACGCATATATATAATATATAATATAATAAGTGTATTTTATATTTTATTAATTTTTTTTTTCAAACCTTTGATCCCCTCGTACTAATAGAGTCAGACTCCAAGTTGTATAAAAAAACACGGTTTTCATACATATTCACTTCTCACACACAAAACCCTTATCTCTCTCTCTCTCACTTCCAATAATGGCTTTGGTGACTACAAGCATGTTCCATTCCGGAATAAGAGCCGGAGTTCTCTCTTTCCTCGAGCTAGTCCAAGACATGCTCCACCCTGATCAACCCTCCTCGTCGAAGACGAAGAAGAAGGCTTCGACCAAGGCCGCGATCGAGTCAATGCCGAGAGTGACAATAACGGCGAAGGAGGACTGCTCAATTTGCTTGGAAGAGTTCAAGGTTGGAGGCGAGGCTAGAGAGATGCCGTGTAATCACAAGTTTCATTCGGGTTGTATCGAGAACTGGCTTTGGGTTCACAAGTCGTGTCCACTTTGCCGATTCCTTATTCCATTAGAGGAATTAGAGGAAGAAGAAAGTGGAGGAGAGTTGTAAGGAATTAAAGGAAGAAGAGAGTGGATTAGGGTTCGGGTTTTGGTGGAGAGTCCTCTAAGTACGGGGATGATGAGTGTTGATGATGACTGGTTAACGCAAAACATAGAGTTTTGATTTCTGAAGACACTCAAACGATAGAATTAGACAATTAGCTAATTACAATTTGTACATTGGTACGATTAGTCTTTTTTTTTTTTTTCTTTTCAAAAGAGTATAAATGTTTGTTTATATGTTTCAGTTTTTTTTTTTTTTTTTTTTTTTTTTTTTTTTTTTTTTTTTAAGATTTTGGGATAAGCATGATCACCTCGTACTTAGAGAGGACTCACCACCAACCTTATCTTTGGAGGAAAAGATAAGGGAATGGTTATCATTTTCTCACGTTTTTGTTCACTTAAAAAAATTTGAACTACTTTTTTTTTCCTTTTGTTGCCTTGATACACCAATTGTTATAAGCCATATTGGAACTACATTTTCCTTCTTTCTTTTTGGCTCTAATACCACACTGTCATCACTTAATTTTAAAATTCAGATTTGCATGCGTAACCTTGATATCAACATGAACCAAATTAACTAAACTTATAAAAACTTCTATTTTAATACAACCATTCTTTTAACATGATTGTTCAAGAGGATATAATGCTCCTTATGGAAATTGTTCGAGAGGATATAATGTTCCTTGTGGAAAATGAATGTTTAACGACATCATCTTTAGGTTGCTAAGCTTGCATATATATGATGCACATGAGTAGACAAGTAGTCTGCTTGATTAACAAATAATTTTTCATTTAAAAAACTAAATAACGAGAATGGCATAATGTGGGTTGAAGAACCCTAAAAAAACCATGAACTTTCAAGTTAAGTAGTCTAGTTCATTAGGAAGTCCCATCAACACCTACCCAAAGGAAATAGGCCATATATATGCAAAGTTATGGATGATATTATTTAGACTGGTTGGCACTTGGCGTGGTGGGAAAAGTTGGTATATTAATCCAAGGTAGGCTCCATTTTAACAAAAGAATATAATATAGAAAATACTTACTAATTAATTATATGTTATACATATTCTTTCATTCGGCCAAAAAAATAAAAACTTTTTTGTTGTTTCATATTTTTATAGCTTAAAATGATTGTTTTTTTATTTTTTTTATTTTATTTTATTTTTTTTATTTTTTTTTATTTTTTTTTTATCTAAGATCTAATGTACATACGTACATATTATACATGACAATTAGATGTAAAAATTTATATTATAATAAAATTTTGATGTTTAGATAATTAAATATAAAACATGGAACTAAAGGATATTGTTTTTTTGATAATTTATGGTCGTATATAATAGCTAATTTTAACAATTTAAACAGTTATGCTAGAGATGAATATATATATATATATATATATATATATATTAATATATATTGAAGTTTAGTCAAGTAGAAATATTTTTGTAGAAGAAATATATATATTAGATTATAGAATTTGTATTTTCATAATATTTTTATTTTAAACAAAAAGTTATGCTTTTTTGTGTTATTTATTTTCCACGGAAATAAGCCTCTTCACTCTTTGGTCCTCTCCAAACCCTAGATAACCTCGTACTCCCAGAGGCCAGAACCCTAGTTGTACTCTTCTCACACATAAAACCACTCCTGGAATACAACTTAATTTCAATAATTTCTATTTCAAATTTTTATTCAGATTTGAAAGTGTTTATTTCAGAAACGATCGAAGTCTCAAACTCAAGATGGAAACCTTATTTATAGATAAGGATTGCTTATATAGATTTTTGCGTAGGTCTTTAAGATAGTGAAATAGTGCAAACGGTTAAAATCAATTTTTTTTTTCCCCAAAAGATAATGATTGAGTTTACAAAGATTTTATCTTTTAAAGTTTACATATGTTATAGGAGTTCTTATATAGCATAAAAAAAGATATGTTTGCTAAAAATAAAACTTTGAAAAAATGTTATATTTTTTTATGAGTGAAGGAAAAAAAAAGTGTAAGAATATTCTTAAACATTATTTATTAAGATTTTTTTTTTCCCGGAATCTTGTAGATTAGTCCTTTACAAACCTTTGATAACCTCGTACTCTCAGAGTTCAAGTTGTATAAAGAAAAACACACTACTATCGCTTCAACTTCCACCTTAATAAATATCATAATATATTTCTCTTCTCATACGTAAAACCCTTCATTCTCTCTTAGAGCTCAACTCTCAATAATGTCTTCTTCAAATTTGAACGCGTTGCTTGCAGAAGGAACGTCTATTTCTGATTTCTTTTCAGATCTGAACGTGTCCATCTTACAAGCCGAGGCCAATTTTCGCTCTATCCAAGTTCAAGTCGATTCCCTCCTCCATGTACTCTCCTTATTATAATTGAAGAAGAAGGTGGCATTGAAGGCGGCAATCGAGTCACTGCCAAGAGTGACTGTCACGGTGGAGGAGAAGTCTTATAAGGCCTGCTCCATTTGCATGGAAGAGTTTGATATAGGAAGTGAAGCGAGAGAGATGCCGTGTAAGCATAGGTTTCATTTGGGTTGTATTGAGAAGTGGCTTTGGCTTCGTGGATCATGCCCGCTTTGTCAATATGTGATGCCTTTGGAGGAAGAAGAACCCTAAGTAGGGTCTTGGTAGCAGGTCAAAATTCGGGTTCGGGTCATGGTGTCAGTGTTGAATTCCTCATTTTTTTATGCTTAAAATACCATCATCATACCCACTTACAAGTTTTCAACTAACAGAGATAAATATATAAGTTAAAACTCTTACACTTTAAGACCCACAAACTCACATACACTTTTCCAGTTTCTATCTCTCATTCTTATTCAAATTGAAGACATTTATGGTCTGTTTGGATTGAGAGAGAGTAGAGTGGAGTAGTTCTTTCCCCCTCCATCCAAATGGGCCCTTAGTTTAACTCTACATCCTCCTTTCTTTTTCTTCAAATTGAAGACATTTACTGTCAGAGGCTCCAACAACTTTTCAGGTTCAATCTTTTGCAAATTCCTCTTTTTTTTTCTTTTCTTTTCTTTTGTTTATCATTGATTTTCTTTGAGTTCTTACCTGCAATGGCTGCCAAGTATTTATAGTTTGAAGAGTACTTACTTGAGGGTAAATGTGATTAGGGATTCAAGGGTGTTTGACGGTAGTTTATTACCGTAGTTGACTTTGAGATCTCAAATAGGAGGATTTGTGCTTGAACTGGCTCCTTGAAAAAGGATATTGGTAAGGGCTCTTTCTTTTTGTTTTAGCCTAGAATTAAACACAAACTCTTTTTTAGGTTTTTTTTTTGGAATTTATGGTATTTTTTTTTAAGGGGAATTAAGCTACTTGGTTTTTTTTTTTTTAATTTATTTATAGGAATGTACTCTTTTTTAGGAATTATGCTTCTCTGTGATAACAAAACAACATCATCATAAGGCAGAAGCATATCATTAACTGAAGGCATATCATCAATTATACACCAGTTTTTATTCCCAGACTTGAACATAGCCAATTTCCTAGACATATGAATTGTAAGCAATGCAAAATCATCAGTTTCGTTTTTGAAACCTAAACAAATGTAAACAACCTTTTCTATGTAATTTACACTACCTTTTTTTTTAGAATGTAATTTATGCTACTTTTTTTTTTAGAGGGTATTATTATATATTTTGATGTATCATGTTAATGGTTACCAAATTTAAATCTCAAATGAAGTGGTAGTTATCTAAGAAATTGTTTTAAAAAAATTTCTTTTGTAACATAAATTATATTTATCATTTGTATAACTCTATGTGAAATCCAATTTACATTTTTTTTATAATTATTAATTTACTACTCCATAAAAAATGTTACATATCTTTTCTCAGTTTTAAGGGTAGTTGATATATTTGAAATTTAAACTATTTTTAACTTTTTTTATGGATGTGCAGTAAATGGCTAACTATTAGGATTAAAACACTATATTTTAGGATTAAAATTGATCTATTTACTGTAAAAGAAAAAAAAATGGTAGCTGCTAAATTTTAAATATAAGTTGTTTTAACTTTTTGTTATGGATGTGTAGTACATGGCTAAATTTTAAGATTAAAACACAACATTTTAGAATTAAATGAGAAGTTTGTAAGGTGGTGAGTGTTATTGCAACCCACATGTATAAATCATACATTGAGCAAACGTGGGAGACCGATAGTTTTATCCGAAAATTTTAAACATGTAGTTATCTACAAATGTGTATTGTTTTAAATTTTGAATTTGAAAAAAAAAAAAAAAAAAAAGGGTGGCCGGGTAGTGTTTTTTGGATAGAACGTGGGATTTAAAAAAAAAAAAAAAAAAAAAAAAGTTTAATCTGAAATTTTTAAAAGTGTAGTTTTTCTTTTTTGATAAACTTTTAAAGAAGGCTAGGGGTCACACCAATTCCCCACGTTAATCTTTTAAATTTTCCTAAAATTTAGCCTTTTATTTTCTTTCAAAATCAGATATCCTAAAAATTAAGTTTTCTTTTATATTTCTTTTTCACTTTTTTTTTTTTTTTTTATTCTGTACAGATGAGGGTTTTTTTTTTTTTGGTTATATTCTTTTCTGCGTTCTTTTTCATTCTGTACGGATGGTTTTTGTTTTGGATAGAATTATTAATGTAGGTTACCATGGGATAAGGATAAGGTATTTTTAAACTTTGAATTTGGAAAAAGAAAAAAGGTGGCCGGGTAGGGCTTTTTTGGATAGAACGTGGGATAGTTTTATTTTATTTTATTTTATTTTCCAAATAGGGGTAGCTTTTTTTTGGATTAAACATACAACTTGATAACTGTCATAAATAAAAGAACAATAACAACACCACTAAAAAGAAAAAAATGTGGATGCACATCTAAAGCCTTTCCTTTAAAAAAAAAATTGAGTCTTTTACTGTAAAAGAAAAAAAAAATGGTAGTTGCTAAATTCTAAATATAAGCTCTTTTTAACTTTTTGTTATGGATGTGTAGTACATCACTAAAGTGGGTAAGCAAATTCAGAGTACTATAGTTGCTTAGCCACTACATGGCTAAAGTGGGTTAATTTAGTTTAAGCTTTGAATTTGAAAAAAAAAAAAAAAAGGATACCATGTATAAATCATATATCAACTTCTTCATAATAGTTTTTGTAAAGGTCATCACATGTATTTTGTAAGTAGTTTTATTGTCACAATTTCATTATGCATTTTCAATATATGCACTATTTATAAGATTTATTCAGAGGGTCTTTTTTTTTTCTCCCCCTAAAGGTTAATACTAAATTATAGCATCATCTTCCAATTAATAACATGTTGATTATTGCATAAACAAAATTGGAAAAAATGGATAATAATTACGGAATACTAGCCTCTGAACACGCACGTGAGAGCGTGCTCAGTGGCTCTTCTATTTTTTGGGTAAAGGTTAATTTAGAACATTTATTATAATTTGGGATTACTACATTTTCCAATTACAAAAAAAAAACCTAGGGTTGTGATGAGTATTGTGCGTGCTCAGGGGCTAGTATTCCGTAATTATTATCCATTTTTTGCCAATTTTGTTTATGCAGTAGTCAACGTGTTGTTGATTGGAAGATGATACTATAATTTAGTATTAACCTTTAGGGGGAGAAAAAAAAAAGATACTCTAAATCCATCTTATAAATAGTGCTTATATCATTATATTGAAAATGCATAATGAAATTGTGACAATAAAACTACTTACAAAATACATGTGATGACCTTTACAAAAGCTATTATGAAGAATTTGATGTATGATTCATACATGGCCACCTTTTTTTTTTCAAATTCAAAGACTAAATTAACCCACTTTAGCCATGTAGTGGGTAAGCAACTACAGTACATTGAATTTGCTTATCCACTTCAGCCATGTACTATACATCCATAACAAAAAGTTAAAAGAGCTTATATTTAGAATTTCACAACTACCATTTTTTTTTTCTTTTACAGTAAAAGGCTAAAATTTTTGTTGTTTTAGTTTTTTTTTTTTGGATATGGAAAGGCTCTAGATGTGCATCAACGTTTTTTTTTTTTTCTTTTTAGTGATAATGTTGCTGTTCTTTTATTTATGACAGTTATCAAGTCGTATGTTTTATCCAAAAAAAAAGCTACCCCTATTTGGAAAAAATAAATAAAATAAATAAATGAATAAAACTATCCCACATTCTATCCAAAAAAACCCTACCCACCACCCTTTTTTTTTTTTTTTTTCCAAATTCAAAGTTTAAAAATACCTTATCCTTATCTCACAGTCACCTACATCAATAATTCTATCCAAAACAAAAATCATCCATACAAAATGAAAAAAGAACGCGGAAAAGAATATAACCAAAAAAAAAAAAACCCTCATCTCTATAGAATAAAAAAAAAAAGTGAAAAAGAAATATGAAAGAAAACTTAATTTTTAGGATATTTGATTTTGAAAGAAAATAAAAGGCTAAATTTTAGGGAAATTTAAAAGATGAGCGTGGGGAATTAGTGTGACCCCTATCCTTATTTAAAAATTTCAGATTAAACTATTTTTTTTAAAAAAAATCCCACGTTCTATCCAAAAAACACTACCCGGCCACCCTTTTTTTTTTTCAAATTCAAAGTTTAAAAATAGTACACATTTGTGGATAACTACATGTTTAAAAATTTGGGATAAAACTACCAGTCTCCAACATTTGCTTAATGTATGATTTATACATGTGGGTTGCAATAACACTCCCCACCTTAAAAACTTCTTATTTAATTATAAAATGTTGTGTTTTAATCTTAAAATTTAGCCATGTACTACACATCCATAACAAAAAGTTAAAATAGCTTATATTCAAAATTTAGCAACTACCGTTTTTTTTTTCTTCTATGGTAAAAGGATCAATTTTAATCCTAAAATGTACCGTTTTAATCCTAAAAGTTAGCCACTTACTACACATCTATAACAAAAATTAAAAAGAGTTTAAATTTCAAATATATTTCTTTTACGTTAAAAGGATCAATTTTAATCCGAAAATGTAGTGTTTTAATCCTAATAGTTAGCCACTTACTACACATCCATAACAAAAATTAAAAAGAGTTTAAATTTCAAATATATCAACTACCCTTAAAATTGCGAAAAAGTACTTAACATTTTTTATGGAGTAGTAAATTAATAATTATAAAAAAAAAAAATGCAAATTGAATTTTACATAGAATTATACAAATGATAAATATAATTTATGTTACAAAAGAAATTTTTTTACAACAATTTTTTAGATAACAACCACTTCATTTGAGGTTTAAATTGGGTAACCATTAACATGATACATCAAATATATAATAATACCCTCTAAAAAAAATAGCGTAAACTACATTTTAAAAAAAAGTAGCGTAAATTACATGGAAAAGGTTGTTTACATTTGTTTAGGTTCCGAAAACAAAATTGATGATTTTGCATCGCTTACAATTCATGTGTCTGGGAAATTGGCTATGTTCAAGTCAGGGAATAAAAACTGGTGTATAATTGATGATATGCCTTTGGTTAATGATATGCTTTCGCCTTATGATGATGTTGTTTTGTTATCATAGAGAAGCTTAATTCCTAAAAAAGAGTGAATTCCTATAAATAATTTTTTTTTAAAACCAAACCAAGTAGCTTAATTCCCTTAAAAAAATACCGTAAATTCCAACAACAAAAAATGAACCCAAAAAAGAGTTTGTGCTTAATTCTAGACAAAAACAAAAAGAAAGAGCCCTTACCAATATCCCTTTTCAAGGAGCCAGTTCAAGCACAAACCCTCCTATTTGAAATCTCAAAGTCAATCACAATAATAAGCCATCGCCAAACACCCCTGAATCCCTAATCACATTCACCCATAAGTAAGTACTCCTCAAACTATGAATACTTGGCAGCCATGGCAGGTAAGAATTCAAGGAAAGTCAATGATAAACAGTGGTGGTTCCAGGATTTTTTTTCTAGTGGGGTCAATAAGAAGATAAATCTTAGATAAAAAAAATGAATCTTGTGGTCTATGATGCTTTTTTATTACAAATTTGTCCATAGTATTAGCATGAAAATAAAATATAAACTATTAATTCATTTGGTATATAGTTTTGTAATACAATGAACATATTAATTATTATTGCTAAGATGAAATCTTGGAAATTAATCATCCATTGTTTTCAAATACAATAAACATATTAATTATTATCGCCAAGTGAACTTTAATTATTATTGCTCAGAACTCTTTTATATATCTATTAGTTTGTTTTAACTCCTTACAATTCTTGTATTTAACAATTCAACTCAACTTTGACAACTATTGTTCTTTGTAATTGTATTAAGTTTGTTTGGGTCTTGAGTATAAGCCAACTTATTACTTCATCTTTTTTCCTACTATTTGTGGGTCTAATGTGAGTTCCTACTTATTTTATACTTTTAGCAAAAAGTTAGATAAATTATTCTTAAATAGATACTAAGAAAAATTTTGTTTTGTTAACATTTGCTTTTGTCTTCACTCAATCACTCTTGGCCTATCCCACGCACTTGGTCCTCACTCAACAAATAACAAATTAAAAGCACTTCAAATTCAACAACTAATTTTTATTTTCAAGGTTTTAGATTAAATTGGCTTGTTGTTGGGCTTTTTTAAATATAAAAAAAAAAAAATGCCAAGATATTAGGAAGAGGATTATATTTAAGGTTATTTTAGTTTTGCTTTAAAAAAATTAGGATCAAAGTGATCGAAATTATATTTTAGAGGATCAAAACAATTAAAAATTTTATATTATATTATATATTTTTTGGCCAAGTCAGGGGGTTCATTTGAACCCCCTGGGCTATGGCTAGCGCCGCCCATGATGATAAATAAAAGAAAAGAAAAGAAAACAAATAGGAACTTGCAAAAGATAGAACTTGAAAAGTTGTTATGGAGCCTCTGACAGTAAATGTATTCAATTTGAAGAAAAAGAAAGAAGGATGTAGAGTTAAACTAAGGGCCCGTTCGGATGGAGGAGGGAAGTATCTACTCTACTCCCTCTCCCTCCCCCTCATTCCAAACAGACCATAAATGTTTTCAATCTGAAGAAGAATAAGAGATAGAAAGTGAGAAACTGGCAGAGTGTACGTGAGTTTGTGAGTCTTAAAGTGTAGGAATTTAAACTTGTAAGTGGGTATGATGAGGGTATTGTAGGCATAAAAAATGAGGAATCCAAACAGGAGAAACCCCTTAAATAGTAGTATAGATGATAATAATAATAATAATAATGGGTAAAATAGTGCTCCATTCATGTCAAATTTTTGGTCCCTTTAATTGTTCTTGTCATATATGCATGATTCTTGATACGTAAATAATGAGGAGTACGGCCTCTTCGAATTTGTTGCTCAAATTTTTATTTGGATGGGCTTTTCCCTACTCAGGCTCTTTTGTCAATTTGGTGAAGTGATGATAAAACATCATCTGTCTTTAATTGTGATGTGCTTTCATTTTTTGTATTTTTCGAATTAGAGCTCTAATTCCAAACCGTGTGGGTTTCTTACTTGGATTTGTATTTATAAGGGCAAAAAAGTGTCTTGCCTTTGAGGTTATGAGATCGGTCAACTCAGATTTCTTTGATTCTTCCTACGAAAAGATAAGTAGGTAAAAGACTGTTCAAGATATATATTGTTCATTGTGGAAATTGTATGTTTGGAAATATGATCTTTAGGTTGCTAAGCTTGCATAACATGCACATGAGAAGACAAGTAGCTTGTTTGATTAACAAATAAATTTCATTTACGTTTTTAAAATTAAAAAAAATAATAATAATAATTTTATTTACAAAACTATTTAAAGAGCATGGCAAAACATGGGCTAAAGAATCTTGACTAAACCATGAAATTTAAAGTTAAAAGTAGTCTAGTTTGTTCGAAAGTCTCATCAATTCCTACCCTTTAAACAGAGAGGAAAGGATGAAGGAAAAGATGACCCAAAGGAAAGGCCATTAAATAGTACAGTATGCAAAGTTATGGACAAATTTAATGAGACTAGTTGTCTTTGGTGGGAAAGCTCGTATATTAATCCAAGTTAGGCTCCATTTTTGGTGTGGAAGAACAAATCAGAATAAGGATTACACATGTCCAGGAGGTGAGGTTGTAAAATCTATCGGCAAAATTTGCTAGACAACATCTTTTTAGAAAAATATTAAATAAATAGCATATGACTGAAAGTATTTAGTAAGTTGAACTGTTTTTGGAACTCGAGTTTGTCAAACTTGAGTTCCAACCCAAAATCGAGTTTCCCAAACTCGATTTACTCTTGGATAGTTCATCTGACGTGGATTTAAAAAAAAAAAAAAAAAAACACATGGAACTCGAGTTTACTAAACTCGAGTTCCATTTAAAAAAAAAAAAAAAAACTATGGAACTCGTGTTTACTACACTCGAGTTCCATCTGGGTTATTTTTTTAAACCGCATGGAACTCGAGTTCCACATGGTTTTTTTTTTTTTTATTTAAATTTAATCTGTTAGGAACCCGGTGGTTCCTAATGGAGATTGATGGGAATTATAGGGAAATGGATGGGGATTGTAGGGAAATTGACTTAATTCGAGGTAGTCACCCTCCATAGAGAAAGAGAGAGATTAAGAGAGAGATGCATTAATGCACTAACAATTGGTTTATTCTTCATTGATCCAATGTTGAATTACAATCATGTATTTATAGGATACTAGCTCTAATCTCATTGGCCCACATGGCCTTATCCTATTGGTTCTATTATTCCCCATGTGCATTAATAATTCCAACATGTGCTAAATGTGATAACATGCTTGGAATTGTAACTAACTAACTAACTAAATCTCAATACAACAATTATTATCCATATGCTTATAGCATTCCTAACATTTCCCTCCCCTTGAAAACACCTTGCCCACAAGGTGTTGTTGTAATCTTCATGAGGGGTGATCAGCCACTACACCAATACCTCAAGGCATCTTGACCGTTGAACATGCCAACAACTCCAAAACAATTAATCACAGCTTAAAATTTGAGTAAACAGGTTTGATTTCGAATTAGACCAGCAAATGAACACTCCCAGCAGAACCTTGACCTTTGATTTGTTGGATGATTGAAGCCATGCACAACAATCCCAACAAGAAAGTTTACTAGTACACCATCACATATGAGAGTGTATCCCTCTGGACCAATAAGACCGAATTCTTTCATTCTTTGTTGTCCGTAGTATACATCATCTTCTTTTTTTGCGTAGACCATAGTCAAAGCACCAAGGAACTTGAAACATTTTATACCTTTCCACGTAGCCAATATTCCACACCCACACATCATTCTCAATGCCAAGGGGTGTTCAAATGAATGGTTGGTGAATGGGAAGTACATATCAATCCAAAACATTTCCATAGTACCAACTATATCACAAGGTTCAGAATTTCTCACCTTTGGACAAATCTCCTTCCCATGCAATGGACCACAAGCACTCGGTGTGATTTTGATCTCTAAGTGATCCGCATTGACGAAGAATGTTGGAGTTATACCAAAATGATAACCCACGAAGGAACTATTATTCAATTTTCTTTGTTCACTAAACGCAGTCGGTTTACTATTCTCAAGAACCACTGTTTGTTCTTTGAGCTTCTTAGGACTTTTGCTTAATGAACAACAAAGATTATCACATGAATCTTCAAAGACATGGGCAAGTTCAGCCACATCTTCACTGTCATTTGCATCTTCACTGTCAAGAACCTGAAACTTTTCACTTGTTCCTTCAAGATCCTCCTGCACTCTTGAAAGTTCTTCCTTCATGGCCATGTTAGATTTAGCTAAGGCCTTCATCTTCTTTGAAATATCCTTGACTTCTTCTAAGGCTTTGTTCAACATTTGCCGTATTTCTTTCAAAAGTTTTCTTTGATCACAATTGCTCATCTCTAGATCAACGGCTTTGATACCACTTGTTAGGAACCCGGTGGTTCCTAATGGGGATTGATGGGAATTGTAAGAGAATGGATGGGGATTGTAGAGAAATTGACTTAATTCGAGGTAGTCACCCTCCATAGAGAAATAGAGATATTAAAAGAAAGAGAGAGAGAGAGAGAGAGAGATGCACTATGCACTAACAATTGGTTTATTCTTCATTGATCCAATGTTGAATTACAATCATGTATTTATAGGAGACTAGCTCTAATGTCATTGGCCCACATGGCCTTATCCTATTGGTTCTATTATTCCCCATGTGCATTAATAATTCCAACATGTGCTAAATGTGATAACATGCTTGGAATTGTAACTAACTAACTAACTAAATCTCAATACAACAATTATTATCCATATGCTTATAGCATTCCTAACATAATCCCACGTTAGACTTATATTGGTCGAACCTCGAGTGTAGTAAAGTCGATTTTGAGGTGGAACTTGAGTTCCAAAAATAGTCCAACTAACTAAATAAGTTCAATTACGTGCTAGTCATCGAATTTTTTCTAAAAAATGTACTATTTACCAAATTTTGCCAAAATCTATCACTTGTGAAATTATTTAGTGCATCTAGATCCAGTGTATTATGCCCTCCTCTTACATAAGGGTGACTCTAATATGTGTTCTACACATAAAGGTCTATCATTATATAGGAGTCATGTAATAATTTCTCTTAGGGTAAATTATGTATTTAGTCTATATCCTTTACACCATCTTTCAATTTGGTCTCAAGCTTTTCAATTGTGTCAATTTGGTCTCTAATATTTAGTGTCATTTCAATTTAGTCCCTTCTATTATATCTTAGTCACATCAGCAATTTTCATCCAAAAAATAATAGCAGGAAGCTAGGAACTCAATTGACAAGGTACTGAAAGGTTATAGACTAAATTGACACACTTGAAAGGTTAGGGGCTAAATTAAAATATGGTATAAATAATAAGATCAAATATATGATTGACCCTATCTCTTATAGAGTAGCTTTTTTTTTTTAGGAAGACACGTAACATACTTTTATTCAGATAAGCCTAATAAATCGGCTTGAAATACATCATGAAAATGTGAAGGAATATCCTCCATCCAAACTAACAAATCCGGAATGCCAGCGGCATGTCTAGCCAGATTATGAGCTAAAACATTACAATCCCTCTTAACATGAGAGTAATGTAATTCTTCAAAATGTCTAGATAAATATTTGGCCTCCTCAATGAGCAATCCCATTGGTGTTAGCAGCCTTCCTTCCCCCATTAACCCTTTGATAACAGACAAAGAGTCACCCTCAAGTACTACCCTTTTCACCCCCACGTCCAAAGCAAAAAACAGAGCCCATGCCGCAGCCGTTGCCTCAACATCCTCACTGCCTAGCTCCTGGTGTCCCGGTTTTGAGCATGAGGCAATAACAGAGCCCTGGTGATCTCTTATAACGACTCCAATGCCAGACTTCTTTTCACGTTTGAAGACAGCGCCATCGAAATTTATTTTGAAAAGCTCCGATGGTGGTGGCCTCCAAAGAGTTCTGGTATTGCGGTTCTGCTGCACTGGAGTAGTCACAGGAAGTTGCCGAGCATGATATTCAGCTAGCCAAGTCTTTGATATCTGAGGGATTTGGTGAAGTGAGTCCGCCGGTTGGTTGAGACGAACCCGATTCCGCTGGTTCCAGATTGTCCAAGCCGTTACAGCGAAGACCTCTGTTTGATGATTGTTTGCAATTAACCATGACAGCAGCTCCTTGAAGGTCATGAACTGAACATCACACCTGAAATTCCAAAGCTCCAAGTCCGACCACACCGTATCAAGTTCTGGGCAGGACCACATAGCATGCAATGAATCTTCATCATGGCCGTGACATCTGACACAGACGGAGTCCGTTGTAATAGTTCGACGGAATAGTGCCTTCTTTGTCGGCATAGCTTCACGGCATGCACGCCAAAGCAGTGTCTTCACCTTGGGGGGAACTCGGAGTGACCATATTCCATTCCACAGCTTCTTCTCTTCATTTATGGATACTTGTGGTTCAACAGGCAGCTCCTCTTCCATTTTTAAGAATTTATAACCGGTCTTGCAACTATAATGACCATTGCTTGAGTGAGGCCAATATAGGATATCTTCGGAAGCTCCACTACTTAAGGGAATGGTCTTGATTAGCTCTGCCTCCTCTGTACTGAACAGACCGTGTAGCATCTCATCATCCCACCTCCTCCTACTTGGGTCTATAAGAATATCAACTCTAGAGTTTTCAAAATCTGTCAAGGGAGAAGAAAGTACTTGTGGTGGATGTTTTCTTGGCAGCTAATGATCTTGCCAAATTCGGATTTTTTTTCCATCACCGACTCTCCATCTAGCTCCCCTTCGAATGACATCCCTCCCTACAAGTATACTCCTCCAAGCATAAGACCCCATCCTTGATTCCTTGGCCTCCATAATGGTTGAATTTGGAAAAAACCGCGCCTTGAACACTTTGTAGAAAAGGGAGTTATGATTATGCAAGAGCCTCCAAGCTTGCTTTGCTAATAGAGAGTCATTGAATTTTGCTAAGTCTCTAAAGCCCATGCCACCCACTCCTTTGGCTTTAGTCAACTCATCCCACTTGACCCAATGTATCTTCCTTCGATCTCCTCTTTGTCCCCACCAAAATTTTTTAATCATGGTCTCAATTTCATTGCATAGACCGATTGGAATTTTGAAACATCCCATGGTGTATGTGGGGATGGCTTGGATAACGGATTTTATCAAGACCTCCCTACCGGCCTGTGAAAGTAACTTCCCTTCCCATCCTTGAAGTTTTCTCCACACACGCTCCTTAATGTAATTGAAACTTGCTTTTTTCCTTTTCCCCACAAAGGATGGTAGACCCAAGTACTTCTCATATTGCATAATTTCCAGTACACCCCACGCCTCTTTAATTTGCTCCTTTAAAACTTCATTGGTTGATTTGCTGAAAAACAATGCTGTCTTGCTTCTATTTATTTTTTGACCAGAAGCAACTTCATAGGCATTTAAAATCTCCAATACTTTGCCACACTCCTCCATTGTTGCCCTGCAAAAAAGAAGACTATCATCTGCAAAAAGCAAATGTGTTAGTTTTGGGCCTCTTCTACAGAGGAAGAAACCATGAATATCCCCATTCCCTTCTGCTTTTTTGAGCAACCCGTTCAACCCTTCAGTGCATAGCAAAAAGAGGAAAGGGGAAATAGGGTCGCCTTGCCTAATGCCCCTTGTAGGGTGAATCATGCCACAAGGTTCTCCATTCACCAACACCGAGTATGTAACAGTTTTAACACACAACATAATCAGATTTATCCATCCTTCATTGAAACCCATCCTCCTCATTATACCCTCCAAAAAAGGCCATTCCACCCTATCATAGGCCTTACTCATGTCAAGTTTAACTGCCATATACCCATGCAATCCAGAATTATAACGTTGTAAACAATGTAAAGTCTCAAAAGCCACCATTATATTATCAGAAATAAGTCTATCTTTGGTAAAGGCAGATTGGTGTTCTGTGATAATTGAAGGTAAGACTTTTTTTAAACGGTTGGCTAAAACTTTAGAAAAAATTTTATACAACACGTTACACAAACTAATAGGGCGAAACTGGTGGGCATATTCAGGGGAGTGTGTTTTGGGTATCAATGTGATAAAAGTATGGTTAATAGGTTGGGGCAAGGTACCTGAATTTAGCCACATGAGGATGGAGGTAGTAACATCATGATTAACTGTTCCCCAAAAGTGTTGGTAGAAAAGAGGTGGCATTCCGTCTGGACCAGGGGCTTTGAGGGGAGCCATTTGATTCAAAGCCACTTCTACTTCATGTACTTCAAATTTCTTGCATAATAGGGCATTCATCTCATCAGTAATCACCCTAGGTACACACTCCCATACCTGTGAAGAATCCAATTGACCCGTGGAGTTGAATAGTGAATGGTAGTAGCTTACAAGAATTTCTGTAAAGTCTTCCGGGTTGGTCTTCCATGCACCTTCTTCATCTCTCATACCTTCAATCAAATTTTTTCGGTACCTTTTTGTAGCACAACTATGAAAGTACCTTGAATTTTTATCCCCTTGTCTTGCCCATAAAATTCTTGATCTTTGTGCCCACATTGTCGCCTCCTTATCCCGCCATTCTTCAATTTCCTTTTTTAGTTCTCTAACTCTAGTATTGTCACCCCTAAGAATGGCCTCCTCCTCAGCCTTGGGTAGACGTTTTTTCAATTTTTCCAACTCCCTTCTTACATTCCCAAACACATTCTTCTCCCACCAACCCAAATCCCTTCCACACTTTTCAACTCTACCTACAATCCCTTCCAAAGATTCATTATCACACCTATTCCACACGGCTTCAACAATTTCAGAACACCCCGGATTTGACAACCACATTTCTTCAAACCGAAACACTTTCTTCCTTTTAGGAGGATCCAGTCCCGAGAACACAATGAGGATTGGGTTGTGATCCGAAGAATCACACCTTAAATTGTGAACCCTTGTACCAGGAAATTTTAAAAACCAATTATTAGTAGCCAAACCCCGGTCTAGTCTCTCCCATGTTGAGTTACCATTATCATAATGTCTAGCCCATGTGAATTTTGGTCCTACATACCCCAAATCCATAAACCCACATTCGTCTAACACTTCTCTAAACAATTGCATTTGATTATGGGGTCTTAGAGCTCCTCCCACCTTTTCATCTTGTTTAATTATCTCATTAAAATCCCCAAAGCATAACCAAGATACTTCAGATTGAGAATTGAGATACCTGAGCTTCTCCCATGCCTCTGATATTCTTACTGTATCAGGCTCACCATAGAATCCGGTTAGCCTCCATTCATTTTCGGAACCCCTATCTACGATAGCATCAATATAATATTTGCACGACCCCACTACTGACAGATGTATTGAGGACTTCCAAAACAAAGCCAAGCCACCACCTCTACCCTCCCGTGGAACCACCCATCTATGATCATAATCCATGCTTCTTTGTACAATCTCCAGCCTTGCATCATCTGTAAGTGTCTCAGCCACAAACACTACAGAGGGATCTTTTGCCCGTGTCAACTCCACAAGCTCTCTCCCTGTACGTAGGTTCCCAAGCCCACGACAGTTCCAGGCTAGGCAACTCATTGCTCCTGGCGGGGCTGAGCATCAGCCTCCGCCAATATACTAGATGCCTCCTCACCATTCTCAGAAATCTGAAGGCGTTTGGAAAACAATTCTACATGGTCATCGGAACTCACATATTGTCTCTTCTTTCCTGTAATTTTTTCTGTTGGTTTACTCAGACCTTTGGTGGCTGGCCTATCTCTGCGTGTCCAAACAGGGAGGACACATTTTGGTTGGTCCGAAAGTCTAGTGGGCGTAACCCTAGCAGGCTCACATCTGTTTTGGCCGTTTGTCTCTTCAAAAGAATTCCCATAATTAATTCTCACAAACGGCTGTCTTTCTTTTCCTGGCACCTTACCCTCTTCATTTCCCATTGATTGCACCATATCTGGATTAATTGCTCCCATATCCAGATATTTTTCCTTTCCTGGCATGTCACCCACGTATTCTCTCATTGATTGTACCGTTGCAGCATTTGTTGACTTCTCTACACTTTTGGACGCTTCAGGTAAGTCATTAAACACCGAATTACAAGCAGGCGTGATAGGTGGATTCTTGGCATTTATGGGGTTTGAAACCGTTGCATCCTTTGTTGACTTCTCTGCCTTGTTGGACGCTTCAGGTAAGTTCTTAAACACGGAATTATATGCATGCTAGATAGGTGGGATCCTGGCATTTAATGGGCTTGAAACACTGTGGCCGTTGCATGGTAAGTTGGAATTAATTTCATCTTTGTAACGGTCATCCTGTGGAAGAACTTCAGCTCTGGTGGTCGGTTCTGGGTGATGGGGCTGCGCTGGCCTGTCTTTCTCCTTCTGGCCGCCAGCTTTGCCATGAATGGTCTTCTTCATATTCGAATAGTAACCTGGTACCGAGACAGTGTGTCTTGTTGAAGCCACAAATGGCTGTGCTCGTAGACTAGGACCGAATTCCCTTTGTTCACTCTTAAGAGACCCTTCACTTTCAATCCAAAGCTCACAATCCCGGTCGTCATGTGTGAGGCAACCACACCAATAGCATAGATTGGGTAATCTTTCATACTTAAAGGAAATCCACACTTGCTTCTCATCATTCAAGGACACAAGATGACCGCGACATAGTGGCAAATTTATATCCACGGCCACTTTTACCCTTATAAAATTACCCCCATCGTAAAGCTTCGGCTCCGTTTGGCTAATCACCTCTCCCACAACTCCACAAATTTTTTCCGCTGCTGCAGTGGTCATGAATTTTATTGGTAATCCATGGACTTGCACCTAGAAGTTTGTTCTTTCGAAACTGATATCCTCCAATGGTGAATCATGATCATAACGTTGCATTACCACCAAATGCTTATCGAAACTCCATGGTTCACTATTGAGGATTCTATCTACCTCCTCTTTAGTGTCAAATGAAAACATCTCATGGTCTCCAATCTTTTGGATTTTGAAACCTTCCTTTGCACGCCACAATGGGGTGAAAGTCCTTGCTATTGAGTCGACATTGATAGCTCTCCTCGTCGTGAATCTCGCAGCTATGGAGAATTGTTTGACACTCTCATCAGGCGTGAGACGGCATCCCGGCCCTTCCCTCTCTGTTAGGGACAGGCGCGTCCAAGATTGTGCCAAATCCTCCATCAACACTCTCACAAAAGTTTCCCAAACCCCTCGAAAAAACACCCAACTAGCCTTGTAGTACACTTGGTACTCCAAGGAACCTCTCAACACCTTCACAGGAAGGGACAAACTATTCTACAGTGCAAGAAAGTCAGAGCTTTAGACCCTACACTCTCAAACAACAGAGAAACCTTTTTAACTTATAGAGTAGCTGATTATAAGTGATGCATCCTTATCGATTGAACCACACAAAACAATACTTAGGAATTATACGGTGGTAATCTATGCTCCATTACTCTTTACTTATTTTAGACACAACGGTTTGAAACCACTTTTCCACGCCATTATTATTATTATTATTAAATGCCTGCACTGTATGTTTGGCATGCTGATTTGGCTTGGTGTATAATGAAATCCATTCTTTTAAACAAACAATGTTATCAAGTTTCCATTAATAAATTATAGTCTAGAATCTTAAAAACCTAATAAATCGATCTTAACACTAAAAATAACAACATTATTAAATTCTTGGTACGAGATTTCCTCTAGGCAAAAAATATGAAAAATTACACTTTACCACCCTAAACTATACCTTATATTCTTTCTCAAAAAAAAAAAAAAAACCTATACCTTATATTATACTTTGCACCTTAAACTTTTCAAATGCATTTTCTGCACTCTAAACTATAACATTTGTTACACTTTGCATCCCAACATTAAGTTTTCTATTAACTTGGATGGAAATTCAAAATTTAAGATGCAAAGTGTAATCAAGAGTATAGTTTAGGGTTGTAAAATGTAATTTATCTTTTGTTTTTAAAGCATCAAGAAGAGGGGCAATAGGCCTTTTCACATTGTGCCAAATTTTTCCATCCAAATCAACAGAAAATTTAATGTAAGGGTGCAAAGTATAAAAAGGGCCATATTTTAGGGTGCAAAACCTGCATTCGAAAATTTAGAGTGCAAAATGTAATCAGGGTATAATTTAAAGTGGTAAAGTGTAATTTTTCCTTAAAAAAAATAACAGTAATCTTAAAACTGTAAGAATAAAAGTAAATTAGATCCAATCTAATGTTAGTAATTCGTTAATATAAAAATTGACCGAAGTGTAGACTTCATGTTTGAAGCAGAAACCACCTCAGGTATCAACTTGTCTCATGATTAATAAAATATAGATTTTGAATAGAAGAGAGATATCTGCAAGCATTGGTAATTGAACATAAGTGTAGTAGCTGTAAATTTCAATTGCGCACACAATTAACTCAAAAGTCAAAACATATTTTATGTATCTTATACAACTTTTATATATACTAGTCGCAGACTCAGAAATAAATAATTATTTTGTATTGTAATATGATGTATAATTTTTTCTCTAAAATTTGTTGAAGATAATTTTTTGTTTCTAAAATTTAAATTGTTTCTATTCGGACCAATTAGGTTTACTTTGGTCCACTCAGTGAATTTTGGTCCCCTTCAATCCATTTTTAGACTAATTGGACCATAAATTGATTCTTTTTGTAGGTTGCATTTTCAAGTTTAACTCAAAATTTCTTTCTTTCTTTTTTTCTTAATTTTTGGGTTGAAAAGTTTGAAATTTTATTATATTTGGGCTAAACCCTTTAGTTTTGAGTTAAAAAAAAATACAAAGAAAATAGACATTACAAATTAGAAATATAACCCCTAAAAATGTAATAAAAATGACAAATATTCATAAGTCTGATTCAGTCCACATTGGTTCTATTCAGTCCATTCTGTCCCTTTCGGTCCAATTTGGTCCTATTCAATCCATTCGGTCCTATTTAGTCCATTCAGTCCACTAAAGTTCTATTCGGTCCACTTTGGTTCATTCCGTCATATTTAGTCCACTTCGGTCAACATTGGTCCTATTTTGTCCACTTCAGTCCAATTCAATCAACATTGGTCCTATTCGGTACATTCTGTCCACTTTGGTCATATTCAGTCCATTCAGTCCATTCTGTCCACTTTGGTTCTATTTGCTCTTATTCAGTCCATGTTGCTCATTTTGGTCTACTTCAGTCCTATTCGTGGGCTTTCAGTCCACTTTGGTCCTAATCAGTCCATTCTATCCATTTTGGTTCTATTCGGTCAATTTAGTCCACTTCGGTCCTATACGGTCCAATTTGGTCCCGTTTGGTCCATTTTGTCCACTTTGATCCTAATTTGTCTATTAGTTCTTATTCGGTCCTATTCTGTCCATTCGGTCCACATTGTTCCATTTGGTCTAATCCGATCCATTTTGGTCCACTTCAATCTATTTTTGTGCACTTAAATAATGGGAAAAAACATGTTTGGGTTGAAAGCACCCATTCTAAATCCAAATTTATTATATATATATATATATATATATATCAAACTCATAATATCAAAAATCTTAAGTATTGCATTTATTGTTATTACGCTTTTGTTTTTTGATTGTATTGTAATTAAGCAACATTAACGTAGCATTTCAGTCCACTTCAATACGGATAAATTTAAGTTATAAGTCTTTCTAAACATAAAGGTTATGAATATACATATGTTATCTTTAGAGCATTTATTCATTTGTTATAATGTACTTTTAAATGAATTGCATGAGGTTGATTATATAAGCAAAATAAATAAATATATGTGTGTGTATAATTTTTATCTAAATAAATTATTCATATTATTCATTCTCTTAAAATAGATTATCATGATAATCAAAACTCATATCAAACTTATACTAAATATGTATAATTTATTCTCTAAATTTTATTGTAAAGAGAGAGAGACTGCTTGTGATGATGAATTAAAAAATACAATACCAAAACGTATAAACCCAAAATAAAGTTTTAAAAATCACAATGATTCATCAATATAAAGTAAAGTTGCAATAAAGAATCAAAAATCGAGAGAAAGAGAGAGAGAGAGAGAGACCACTGTGGGGCCCGACCCAAAAATGATGGGCTATTCCAAACTCAGGCCCGTCCGAGGAGCGTACTGTCCGAAGAGAAGCCTCATATGAAGCGTTACTCAACCCCAATAGCGCCAAGGAAACCTGTCCGAGGAGTAACTCCTCCTCAGACATCACGAAGCCCAAACGAGGAACTTTCCTCAGCCATTTCAGCTCATCTTCCCAACATATAAAATGAATTAAATCCAAAATATCTCATGGAAGGCTACCAGCACATTAATTGCGCCCCAACCACCCTCTTGGCCGCATTAATGAGGAAAAGACTCCTGAACAATACCGCCTTGGCCTCTGCAACTCACAAAGGGTCTGATGAGGGCGTCTGATGGGACAGGTGCTCAAGTGGATGCTTGGATGATTAACAGGTGTAAGGTTGAGATGAAAAGAAGAGAAATATATAATGTAGTGGAGTCCCTCAAAGAAGGGAGAGAGAGAACTGTATCAGGAACAAAAAAAGAAATAAAATTAGACTTGAAAAAGGTCCATTCTGGTGTTCTTATTTTCTCTTTGCAAACAATATTGTCCATGCATTAGACCGAACAAGTTCACTGAGGCTAAGCTCTTTGACCCATCCTCTACAAATAATTATTGTGGGTTGCGCTTTGGGCCAGGGCCTAACCAACATAAGTTGGGCCAGGAAAATCGTGCAACTACAATTGGCGCCGTCTGTGGGAAGAGCTAGGGCATCAGCTAGTGCAACGGTCGAGCATGGAAGAACTAGATCCACACCAGGAGGATCCTCACCAAGCTAACTCCCAACGGACACGACCCGCCGAGTCCCAGAGGCAAAATAACCCAACCAACCCAGGCGGCAGGGGGAATCGTGAGGGAAGTGTGCATACTATCCGGACGAGCCAGAGTCACACTCAGACAGGAAGTTATGTGTCTCAGAGGCGAAATAGTCACCAGGCCATGCAGCGAGAGATAGATGACTTAAAAAGGAAGTTACGACGTGTACAGCGAAGACGATCTCCCTCTGACTCAGGCGAGTCTTCTAATGCGGAGGACATGAGTTACAGACGGAGGTCAAGGACCCCCCCAAGTGAGACCTTTTCTTACGAAAAGGAACCACGCCCAGTACGGAAGTATGAGAGCCCATCCAGCAAAGGTTCGGGGAGCGACGCCATGAAGAAGGCGTTGGATCAGGTCTCAAGGTCACCCTTCACGAGTAGAATCGAAGGGGCTAAGCTACCGAGACGCTTCAACCAACCGGTATTCGCCATCTATACCAGCAGAACAGACCCGGTAGAGCACGTGAGTCAGTTCAACCAAAAAATGGCGATCTACTCGCAAAACGAAGCCCTAATGTGCAAGATCTTCCCATCCAGCTTGGGATCGATGGTAATGAGGTGGTTCAATAGCCTGAAGACAAACTCCGTAGGCTCCTACAAGCAGCTCACTCAAGCTTTTTGCTCTCGTTTTATTACCAACACCAGAGTCCCTCGACCTCTCAGTTCGCTACTGTCCTTGTCCATGCATGAAGGAGAAACTCTGAAAGCATACTCGGATAGGTATTGGGAGGTGTATAACGATTTAGATGACAACCATGATAATGTTGCTATCAGCACGTTCAAAAGCGGCCTCCCTACCTGGCATGGCTTGAGGAAATCCCTCACCGGAAAACCAGTTACTGACGTCCAACAGCTAATGGATAGGATCGACAAGTACAAAAGAGTGGAGGAGGATCAGCTGCAAGGGAAGGGAAAGGAGAAGGTTGTCCCCCTTAAAGCAAATGATTTCAGGACGGAACGTCACAATCTTGGTCAGCCGAGGAGAGATTTTCCGCGACAGGCTGGGCAGAGCAACCCGCAAACAGTGAATGCCGTATTTAGAGAGCCGGTACAACAAGTACTGGAGAAAGTAAGGGATGAACCCTATTTCAGATGACCGGGAAAGATGGCTGGAGACCCTGCCAGACGTAATCAGAACTTGTATTGCCACTATCATCAGGACCACGGGCATACTACTGAGGACTGCAGGAATCTGTGGAATCACCTAGATCAATTGGTCCGAGAAGGAAAGCTACGTCACCTGCTGCACCCATCGAGCGGCCATCCCGGCCAAGCAACACAAGAACCTCGAAGGGATGTGTCTTTAAGACCCCCCACCGGGACGATACATGTCATCCTCGCTGCACCGGGAAGAACTGGACCACCCATCCCCAGGGTATTAGCCGTGGATCGCCTTCCCTCCGGAGGCAGGCAAAGGGAGCCCAAAAAGTTAAAAAATGGAAGCTCTTTGATACTGGGGTTCTCGGATGAGGATAAGAGAGGAACAATTCAACCTCACGATGACGCCTTGGTGGTCACCTTGCGGATTGGGGGTTTCGATGTGAAAAGGGTATTAGTAGACTCTGGAAGTGCGGTGGAGAAAATGTACCCCGACCTATACAAGGGGCTGAATTTGAAGCCGGAAGATTTGACAGCTTATGACTCCCTCCTCCTCAGCTTCGAGGGGAAGCTTGTTACGCCAAAGGGGCAGATCCGACTGCCCGTACAGACTGGGGCGGAAGTGGTGGAGGTGAATTTCATCGTGGTCGACGCTTATTCACCCTACACCGCGATAGTTGCGAGACCATGGATCCACAGCCTAGAGGCCGTGACCTCCACACTTCACCAGAAAGTAAAATACCCATCCAGAGGACGAGTGGAAGAGATCCGAGGAGATCAGGCCGTGGCCAGGAAGTGTGTGGTGGCCGCCATTTTACATCGGCCCTTGGTCGAGTCCTCGGCCCCAAAGAGCTTATAGCAACCAGCCTCCTCGGCAAAGCAAGACGATGGGCTGGCCGAGGAGATAAGGTGTGAAGGTTTAGATAAGGTTGCTGTCAGCAATGACCCGGAGAAGTTCTTTCAGATCGGCTCTGAGTTGCCCTCTCAAGAAAAGGAAGAACTGGTCAGATTTCTCAGAGAAAATGTCGACGTATTCGCTTGGGACGCCTACGATGCCCCTGGAGTTGATCCTAGCCTCATCTGCCACCACTTGAACATCAACCCCTCTTCCACTCCGAGGAAGCAGCCACCCTGACGCCCTTCAAAGGAACACGCTAGCGCCGTAAGAGACGAGGTGGCCAAGTTGAAAAGAGCAGGGGCTATCAAAGAGGTCTTTTATCCCGAATGGTTGGCGAACACAGTGGTGGTAAGGAAGAAGACGGGGAAGTGGAGGGTCTGCGTGGACTTCACGGACCTGAACAAGGCGTGCCCCAAGGACCCATTCCCTCTACCCAAAATCGATCGATTGGTGGATGCAACCGTGGGGCACCCCCGAATGAGCTTCCTGGACGCCTTCCAGGGCTATCATCAGATACCCCTTGCGCTAGAGGACCAAGAGAAAACGGCTTTCATGACGCCCATCGGAAATTATCTTTATAAGGTGATGCCATTCGGGCTAAAGAACGCGGGCTCAACCTACCAAAGGATGATGACTCGGATGTTCGAGCCACAACTGGGCAAGATCATTGAAGTGTATATAGACGATATGGTTGTGAAGAGTAAAAGGGTGTCCGAGCACGTGAAAGACCTTGGAACAATCTTCGCTATCTTAAGGGAGCACCGGTTGCGGCTGAACGCCTCCAAATGTTCATTCGGGGTCGGGTCTGGGAAATTCCTAGGGTACATGGTCACCCATAGGGGAATAGAAGTAAGTTCCGACCAAATCAAAGCCATTAACAGCCTACAGACTCCTCGGAACCCGAAGGAGGTGCAGAAGCTCACTGGCATGATTGCGGCATTAAACCGGCTCATATCGCGATCGGCGGATCGATGTTGGCCTTTTTACCTCCTGATAAACAAGTGGAAAGAGTTTAAATGGTCGGAGGATTGCGTTCAGGCTTTCCAACAGCTTAAGGACTACCTGTCCCGACCACCCATCATGTCCAGTCCGGAGGTAGACGAGGTGCTGTTTGCCTACATCGCCGTAGCTCCCCACGCCGTAAGCCTGGTACTGATACGGGATGATAATGGGGTACAGCGACCGGTGTACTATGTGAGCAAATCACTACATGAAGCCGAGGTGCGATACCTACCCTTAGAAAAGGCAATTCTGGCGATAGTGCATGCAACCCGGAAGCTTCCTCATTACTTTCAGGCGCATACGGTCATCGTTCTGACTCAGCTTCCCCTTCGAGCCGTGCTTCGAAGCGCTGACTACACAGGAAGGATCGCCATGTGGAGTGCTCTTTTGGGGGCTTTTGATATTAAATATATGCCCAGACCCTCCGTCAAAGGACAGGTCCTCGCAGACTTGGTAGCGGAGTTTGCTAAGCCCTCTATAGAAACGATGACTGAAAAGAAAGACCTGGGTGGAAAACTGGTTGGCGCAGTTTCAGCCGGGGAGACCATGCATTGGAAGGTCTACGTGGATGGCGCGGCCAACCAGAGAGGATCAGGAGTGGGGATAGTGTTAATATCGCCGGACGGCGCTGTCATTGAAAAGTCATTAAGACTCGGATTCTCGACTACGAACAATGAAGCCGAATACGAAGGCTTACTTCAAGGAATGGCAATGGTTCAAAGATTGGGTGGAAGAGTAATAGAAGCCTTCTCGGACTCCAGATTAGTGGTCGGACAAGTGAGGGGAGAGCTAGAAGCTCGAGATACTAGGATGCAAGAGTATCTGGGACAAGTCAAACGGCTACAGGCGAGCTTTGAATCCTTCAGTCTGACGCACATCTCCAGGAGCGTAAACACTCATGCAGACTCGCTGGCCACTCTTGCCACATCCTCGGCACGTAATTTGCCACGAACGATCCTAGTCGAAGATCTAGTCAAGGCCAGTCCCATCAGCGGAAACCCGACCCAGGTCCATCAGATTAGACAGAGCCCCAGTTGGATGGACCCCATAAGGAATTTCCTCCAAGACGATATCTTACCGGAAGAAAAACTAGAAGCCGAGAAGATACGTAGAAATGCTCCTCGTTTTTTGCTATCAGCGGACCGCAAACTTTATCGGCGCTCCTACTCTGGACCTTACTTACTCTGCGTACATCCAGAAGAGTCCGAGTCTCTTCTTGAGGAGTTGCATGAGGGAGTATGTGGAAGTCACACCGGAGGAAGATCGCTGGCGCACAGAGCACTCACCCAAGGATACTGGTGGCCGAACATGCAGAGACAGGCCCAGGAATACGCTAAGAACTGCGATCAGTGCCAAAGATTCGCCCCAAATATCCACCAACCCGGAGGGGTTCTCAACCCACTCTCCAGTCCATGGCCGTTCGCGCAATGGGGTCTTGATATTGTCGGGCCTTTCCCCAAGGCTGCGGGGAACAAGCGATACATAATAGTCGGAACCGATTACTTCACTAAATGGGTGGAGGCTGAACCTTTGGCCAACATCAGGGACGTGGACGCCCAGAAATTCATCTGGAAGAACATTATCACCCGCTTCGGAACTCCGAGAACACTCATTTCCGACAATGGTCTTCAGTTTGACAGCAAGAATTTTAGGGAGTATTGCCGTGAGTTTGGGATCATTAATCGATATTCCACCCCCGCATACCCCCAAGGAAATGGGCAAGTCGAGGCCGTAAACAAGGTCATAGTGAACGGATTGAAGAAAAGACTGGATGAGTCAAAGGGGAGATGGGTAGAAGAACTACCGCACGTCTTATGGACCTATCGGACAACGCCGCGGCGTTCAACCGGTGAAACCCCCTTCTCAATGACTTATGGGGCTGAGGCTGTGCTTCCGATCAAGAACAATTTCCCCACGTTGAGGTCTAGCTCGTTTACCCCAAGCGATAACGATGAGTTGCTAGGAAGAAGTCTGGACCTAGCCGAGGAAAGAAGGGAAAAGGCCACGATTCGCATGGCCTATTATCACCAGAAGCTAAGACAAGGGTATGATGCTAACGTCAAATTGCGGCCTCTGGGTCCAGGTGATCTCGTGATGAGGAAGATTCTTGGCAGCGCAAAGAACCCCTCTTGGGGCAAGTTAGGGCCCAATTGGGAGGGACCATACCGTGTCACATCCGTGGCCGGAATAGGCGCCTACTACCTAGAAGATTTGGATGAAAAAGTTGTACCTCGACCATGGAATGTAAATAACCTCAGGAGGTATTATTATTAATAAGAATGGCTTAGCATACGTTTTCTTTTATGACTATTTGCCGTTTGCCAGTCTACATCACAATTATTTATAAGTTTTAAACAGAACCTAAGTCCTGCATGGCTCCTCGGACCACAGACTTGGGGGAAATTAATACTTAAGCCAACTATTTATAAGTTTTAAACAGAACCTAAGTCCTACATGGCTCCTCGGACCACAGACTTGGGGGAAATTAATACTTAAGCCAACTATTTATAAGTTTTAAACAAAACCTAAGTCCTGCCTGGCTCTTCGGACCACAGACTTTTGGGGAAATTATTACTCATGACAATTCATAGTTTTAAGCAGAACCTAAGTCCTGCCTGGCTCCTCGGACCACAGACTTTTGGGGAGATTATTACTTGTGATAGATGGGGAGATTATTACTTAAAGGAAATCATTTTAATGTGTGCGCGCAGTTTAGTACCATCGCAATCGTCAAATGCGCAGCGCCAAAAACCCATTTTTATTTTGACCGATTACCCATATCCACATCGATCGTAAATGTTGAAAGAAAAGTGCTACTAACGCACATCCGTAGTAGGCAAAACGAACATTTTATATTAATATTCCGAGTACATTAGAAAGAGAGGTCCTTACAAAAAAGGGAAAAGTAGGATAACTCTCATTTAAAAGAAAAATAAAATAAAATAAAAAATAAAAACTATTTACAGAGATTGAAAGCCTAAAAGGCTAAGCTTAAGCAGGAGGATTCTCTTTCTGCTCGGGCTGAGGAGGAGGAACCTCGATGGTAGAGTCTGTGGCGGGATCCTCCGCCATATCAGGCACAAGGACGGCATCAGGCACCGCCAGGTCCTGCTCCGAAGCCACTTGGGCGTCTTCAGGATTCGCACGGATCTCCCTAGGATAGAAGATGCTCTCGGGCAGTCTTAGTGCCGAATCCGCAGGAACTCCTGCAGCGTCGAGAGCATGAGCCCATGAAATGCCGCAGTACTCCCGGCATACCTCGGGAATCTCCTCAGACAGCCTGGCCTCCATCTCTTCAGCCCCGAGCTGGCGAGCAGCATTCTTCTCGGCCTCTGTAGCCTCTCGGATCAGCTGGGCCTCCTCCTTTACCTGCCTCAGCTCATCCTCTACTTTTTGCAGGGCAATCTTGAGATCCTGCATTGCCTGCCTCTCGGTGATGAGGTTAAGCTGCGTCGTGTACAGCTCTTTGCGCTGGTCCTCCGCCTGGGTCTCAGCACTCTTTAAACCAGCCTCTGCACTTTTGCGCCGGTTCTCCGACACCTTGAACTCGTCCGTGAGTTGGAGGTGCTCGTGCTTGAGGGATCCCAAGGCTTTCTCCATCTCCGCCCGAGCCTGGGTCTCAGCCTCAACCCGACTACGGCTATCGCGGCAAAACTCATCAGCCACGAACACCTGCTGAGTAATCTGCGAACGAAACAAGAGTGTTAAAGAAATCTAACAGGGATAGGAAAATCAATAGAACAGTAAAAGGATTACTTACCAACGCGAGATCCCTTTTTAGGGATAGGAAGAGCTCGTGCTGAGAGAATCGCCTATAGGCCTCCATGTCCCGAGGAAGAAGTAGGGGTTGCTCTAAGGCATCCGCCACGTACCCTGCCCGGCCTCGGTTATACTCTCGGACCGAAGCATTGTAGGAGATGGCAACCCCATCCAGCTCCAGCTTGGGGTTCCATGCACGAGGGGAGGCGCGCACGTCAGCAAGGTTCTCCTCATCCCGGCTCTCCGAGGAATTACCCCTTCTGCTCCTTGGTGCCCGCGTAGTCTTTTGCTGCTTGGTCGGCTGGGCAGTCACCTCACCTTCCTCAGGAGTGTCAACCGGCCTCTTCTTCTTCAGGTTTGGATTAACCTTAAGGCCAGGGTCCGAGACGCCCTGGGGGATCACAGGGGGAAGGGTTTTGACCTTTGATGGACTTGGTCCCTTCGATGACTGAACCTTTGATGATTGACCTTTCCCTCGGGAGGACATCAGCTCCTTTAGAGTCTTTCCCTTTCCTGCCATGGGCTCTATCTCTTCGTCTGAAGTATCGTCCGAACAGATAACGATTGAGGGAATACCAACTGCAGAATGTTGGTCCTGCTCTGCTTCGGGATTAGAAAGCTCCACCAAAGGGTTTTGCTGAATTTCCTCCTCGAAGTAAAACTTATCTATCTCTTCCTCAAGGGAAAGACGAGATGATTCAGCCTCTTCTTCAACCAAAACAGCAACGCCAGGCTCGTTTACCGGAGGTAGCTGCTCTGCTAAGTAGGGATTTCTGACACCTGGCAACACAACTGGTGGCAAATCGTGGTCAGCTAGGAATCCGTCCTGAGACACGTCAATTCTAGCTAGCCTCGGACTGCCAGCCCTTATAGCGTGACCGACTGCCTGAAAAGCGCTGCTCAGAGGTTGGTAACCCAGAACCAGATGGGCCGCACGCAACTGTCCGTCCGGGGCGACGTAAATCTCCGACCTGAGAAGATAGTTCAGCGCTGGCACGTTCACAAGGCTTATCCGAGGAGCAACGTGACTTTTGTCTGCAAACAAACCAAAAAAAAGTGAGGTTAGACCATGAAATTTTCCAATTACAAAGAAAGCAAGAAAAATAACCCCTCAACACTAAATCCTTTCCCCAAAAAGGATCAATCCTAAAAGCGCCACACCTGGGTTTCCTGCCCGAGTTGGACAATGAATACCGTCGAACCACTCCCCAGAAGCAATGAAGAAGTCATTCTTCACGGTCTTATTGGAAACTGGAAGACAAGAGATCAACCTAACGTCCTCGTTCCGGGATTTAAGATAATACCCATCATCCCCGAGGCGGTGACATTCGTACAGATAAGCCACATCGTGCCAAGTAAGGCCTAGATTCATCCGCTCGTTTAAGACATCTACACAGCCTAGTATCTTGAACATATTCGGGGCACACTGATACGGCGTCAACCTATGGTTGAACAGGTATTCCCTCGTGATCCTATGCATGGGAAGTGTCATCCCTCCCTCTATGAAAGCAATCATGGGGATAACGATTTCTCCCACAACTCTATCTGTCAATACTCCTTCCAGAGGACAGTACCGCAGCCTAACCCCAGGGGGAATGTGATATTTAGCCCTAAAGGCCTCCATAGCGGCTGGAGTTTTTACTAATTTTTCGAATCTACCCATCTGAACTGAAAGGGGGAAATGAAAGTAGAGACCACGAAGAAAAGTAAAGTCCGAGGAGGGAATTGAAATGGAGGGAAAAGCGAAATGTACTGGTACCTTCACAAAACGCTCAAGGGGACGCCTGGAAATCTCTCTTGGACGAAACGCTTCACAAAAACGGCTACGGCGGCGTAACGGACGCAAGTGTTCGTATATCTCTGGGATTCGATGGAGTTCTCTGGAGTCTTTTGAGGTTTGTGAAATGCAGATGAAAGAAGGAACTGAACCCCTCTGACGTCTTATATAGCCGGGAGGAGAGAGAAAAGATCATCCCTGCCTAAAAATACGGGAAAAAACGATGGCCGTTCGATCCACGCCAAGCCGTTGGACGAAGGGAACATAACGCCTCCAGAAGTTAATGGCCACGCCTCGTAAATTGTAGCGCGTCAAAAGTAACGGTCCGCACGCGCGCCCCACGATCTCCTTATTTCCCTCCACTCACAAACATCAAAACCCCGCTTTTCCCCTCGGAGGGAGGTAAAAACCGGAGTTTTGAGGGGCTATTGTGGGGCCCGGCCCAAAAATGATGGGCTATTCCAAACTCAGGCCCGTCCGAGGAGCGTACTGTCCGAAAAGAAGCCTCATATGAAGCGTTACTCAACCCCAATAGCGCCAAGGAAACCTGTCCGAGGAGTAACTCCTCCTCAGACATCACGAAGCCCAAACGAGGAACTTTCCTCAGCCATTTCAGCTCATCTTCCCAACATATAAAATGAATTAAATCCAAAATATCTCATGGAAGGCTACCACCACATTAATTGCGCCCCAACCACCCTCTTGGCCGCATTAACGAGGAAAAGACTCCTGAACAGTACCGCCTTGGCCTCTGCAACTCACAAAGGGTCTGATGAGGGCGTCTGATGGGACAGGTGCTCAAGTGGATGCTTGGATGATTAACAGGTGTAAGGTTGAGATGAAAAGAAGAGAAATATATAATGTAGTGGAGTCCCTCAAAGAAGGGAGAGAGAGAACTGTATCAGGAACAAAAAAAGAAATAAAATTAGACTTGAAAAAGGTCCATTCTGGTGTTCTTATTTTCTCTTTGCAAACAATATTGTCCATGCATTAGACCGAACAAGTTCACTGAGGCTAAGCTCTTTGACCCATCCTCTACAAACAATTATTGTGGGTTGCGCTTTGGGCCAGGGCCTAACCAACATAAGTTGGGCCAGGAAAATCGTGCAACTACAACCACTTTTACAAGAAAGAATGTGAGAGAGAATAATAAGAAATTTATAGAAAATAATATGAAACGAAAAAAAGTAAAAATAAAAAATATAATAATAAATACCAAATTATCCAAGTTATGTTATGTAATAAAATAACATTATATTTGTGGGGCCCAATAGTTTAGGGGCCCGGCTCGCTCGCTTATGGGGAGTCCACAGGCCCCAAACTAAAGGAGGTCAGGGCCCAAGTCCAAAAATAGGAAGCCCAAAGTGACCCGAAGATACAGCCGAGGACAGCTTAGTCCTCGGCAGACCCAAAGTCTCCCGGATTAGAGTGGAATACAAGCTAACTTGAGAGATCAGAAAATATCTTGGGGCAGTTGTCCTTAATACCCTTCATTGATATGACACTGCACCCAACAGAGCCGGATTTTTAGGCTTTATTGATCATCTCCAACAATTTCAGGATTAGATTGATGGGACAGATATCTGTCCTGGAAAGATCGACCCTACACGTGGACGAGGGACAACAAACGTAGGCTAGTATAAAAGGAAAGGTAAACTAATAAGGAAGGGGACCCCATCTCACTTCCTGAGAAAAACTTCAGGAGGGAGAATGCCCGGAGAATATATGCGCATCACCCCGAAAAACCCACCGTCGGGTAACCGGAGAAAACATAAGTGCTCCTCGGACATGATCCGAGGAGCCAAATCTCTCGAGTTACAAAGGTGTAAGGCCTGAATATCCAAACTAAAGCCTTTTCTTGTTTTGGTTCATCTAAAGCCCGGCCTGAACTAGCGCCCTGTGACCCAACGATGGCCTTTCAAGCCCACTCTCTACAAATGTTATTGTAAGGGATTTTCTGTAGGCGAGCCCAGCATCGTTGTTGGGCCGCTAGAGATTCGTGTCCCTACAATTGGCGCCGTCTGTGGGGAGGCCTGCGCGTTGGCATGGGTGGCGCATGAGTCAGCTCTCCAGCAAGCAGAGATTCACGAGTTTTTCCCATCTCCGGCGACATACAGTTGTTGCTCCGCCATAAGCTTCTGCTAGGGGTTACGCCTTGCACTGCTAACGGAGCGGGCAGCTCTAGGGGCTTCCGGCCTCGAACCAACTCTCCCCTCCCTGGCCCAGGGGCTAACCTTCGAAAAATAAATAACTATAGAGAAAAGACTACTTAAAAAGAAATCTTACAAGTTTTGGACAGAACCAAGGCCTTGCATGGTCCTCGGACCCAAGCCTATGGGGAAACCAAGTACAAACAAGAAATCTTACAAGTTTTGGACAGAACCAAGGCCTTGCATGGTCCTTGGACCCAAGCCTATGGGGAAACCAAGTACAAACAAGAAATCTTACAAGTTTTGGACAGAACCAAGGCCTTGCATGGTCCTCGGACCCAAGCCTATGGGGAAACCAAGTACAAACAAGAAATCTTACAAGTTTTGGACAGAACCAAGGCCTTGCACGGTCCTCGGACCCAAGCCTCTGGGGAAACCAAGTATAAAAAAGAAATCTTACAAGTTTTGGATAGAACCAAGGCCTTGCATGGTCCTCGGACCCAAGCCTATGGGGAAACCAAGTACAAACAAGAAATCTTACAAGTTTTGGACAGAACCAAGGCCTTGCATGGTCCTCGGACCCAAGCCTATGGGGAAACCAAGTACAAACAAGAAATCTTACAAGTTTTGGACAGAACCAAAGCCTTGCATGGTCCTCGGACCCAAGCCTATGGGGAAACCAAGTACAAACAAGAAATCTTACAAGTTTTGGACAGAACCAAGGCCTTGCATTGTCCTCGGACCCAAGCCTATGGGGAAACCAAGTACAAACAAGAAATCTTACAAGTTTTGGACAGAACCAAGGCCTTGCACGGTCCTCGGACCCAAGCCTATGGGGAAACCAAGTACAAACAAGAAATCTTACAAGTTTTGGACAGAACCAAGGCCTTGCATGGTCCTCGGACCCAAGCCTATGGGGAAACCAAGTACAAACAAGAAATCTTACAAGTTTTGGACAGAACCAAGGCCTTGCACGGTCCTCGGACCCAAGCCTCTGGGGAAACCAAGTACAAACAAGAAATCTTACAAATTTTGGACAGAACCAAGGCCTTGCATGGTCCTCGGACCCAAGCCTATGGGGAAACCAAGTACAAACAATAAATCTTACAAGTTTTGGACAGAACCAAGGCCTTGCACGGTCCTCGGACCCAAGCCTCTGGGGAAACCAAGTACAAAAAAGAAATCTTACAAGTTTTGGACAGAACCAAGGCCTTGCATGGTCCTCGGACCCAAGCCTATGGGGAAACCAAGTACAAACAAGAATCTTACAAGTTTTGGACAGAACCAAGGCCTTGCATTGTCCTCGGACCCAAGCCTATGGGGAAACCAAGTACAAACAAGAAATCTTACAAGTTTTGGACAGAACCAAGGCCTTGCACGGTCCTCGGATCCAAGCCTATGGGGAAACCAAGTACAAACAAGAAATCTTACAAGTTTTGGACAGAACCAAAGCCTTGCATGGTCCTCGGACCCAAGCCTATGGGGAAACCAAGTACAAAAAAGAAATCTTACAAGTTTTGGACAGAACCAAGGCCTTGCATTGTCCTCGGATCCAAGCCTATGGGGAAACCAAGTACAAAAAAGAAATCTTACAAGTTTTGGACAGAACCAAGGCCTTGCATGGTCCTCGGACCCAAGCCTCTGGGGAAACCAAGTACAAAAAAGAAATCTTACAAGTTTTGGACAGAACCAAGGCCTTGTATGGTCCTCGGACCCAAGCCTGTGGGGAAACCAAATACACAAAAGCATCATCGGAGTTCCCTATCTCCCAGTCGATTGCTCAGATGGATTGTTTAGAGATCATCAGCCTTGGACGATATTCACGCGCTTATCACAGAATATCCAACTGATATCCCGGTTAGTTTCTTAAGTTTGATTTATTATGAATTATCGATATAATGCCTGGTAGTATTGGTAAATTGGAGTTAGTTAAATTATGTTTCAAGCTATTTTGCTCTAAATATTCTTGAAGAAACGCACACATAGGGCACACCCATTCACGAAATAGTGTTGTCAAAGAAACAGTGTTCAAAACAAGTAAAGAAATTTCCATTCTTACTAAAACAAAGAAATAGTACAGCGTACAATGAAAAAGCAGGAATCAGTTTGTGTCAAAGCTCACTACATAACCAAGAAAAAAGGAAGATACAAGAGAATAAAATAAAGCTGAGGAAGTAGATCAGAGGAGAGGTTGGCTACAGCTCCAAGACCTTGTTCTTCCTCAATGCTTTCACGCACCCACAACTCAAATAGCAAAAGAGACCCAACTTGAGCCTGACACCGCTGAAGGAAAGGTGCAGGGAGTTGGAAGTTGAGGGGCTTTCTCTAAATATTCGCCTGCTGCAAAGCAGAGGCGCTGATGGCGGAAAATCTTTCTTCTGACATACCAAAATTCTGGCATGAACAGAACCTGCTTCGGATTTTGACTAAAAGAGGGAGAGACACCCTTTCCCCTCGGTGGAAATGGAGTATTCTCCTGAACTTATGCTTCCTGTGCCCATACCTTACCATTTGGAGTCTCATGAGGACACGGTACTTCTGCGGCGGAGAGGGTTCTTTCTTCCCAACTCTCGCCTTAAACATGCTGTGCTAAGGGAGGATAGCACCAGATATGGGATTTATGATATGGGAGAAAACTGAAGGACTGGTGCGTATATAAAGCAACTCTTTCTCCCTCCTATTTATTTGAAAAGACAAGGTGATGGCAGTCAACCCACGCAGCGTCCCAAGGAATGCTACAGACAAAATGGTTCTGGCTCAACTTCCAACGCCACCTGCAACCACAAGATTAAAGAAGCCTCGTAAAGGCGCACCTCGATCATTGGGACGTCAGAGAGTACTGCGTGGCCAGAGGATGCAGAAATATCTCTTAATTCGTGGGGAAATTGAATTCGCGGTCCAGGCCCGCTTTGCGTGATGGCCCAGGTGCTATGGCCCACGCCGAGAAATGGCCGTTGCCGAGGACAACCCCTGCTCGGCGCCTTGGGAAATGCCTGATGAAAGGGAGTCTTGGACAGAACCTAGGACTTGCATCGTCCTCGGACCCAAGCCTATGGGGAAACCAAGTACAAAAAAGATATCTTATGGGTCTTGGACAGAACCTAGGGCTTGCATGGTCCTCGGACTCAAGCCTAGGGGGAAACCAAGTACAAAAAAGATATCTTATAAGTCTTGGACAGAACCTAGGACTTGCATAGTCCTCGGACTCAAGCCTAGAGGGAAACCAGGAACATAAAAAAAAAAAAAAAAAAAAAAAAAAAAAAAAAAGGTGAATATCCTATAAGTCCTGGACAGAACCTATGACTTGCATGGTCCTCGGACTCAAGCCTATGGGGAAACCCAGCACCGAAAAGAAAAAGTATAAGCCCTAAACAAAACCCAGGCTGTGTGAAGTCCTCGGACTCAGGACTCTTGGGAAACCAACTACTCGGATGGAGAAGTTTCTCGGCTCAAATATCGTGAAATGTTAAGGCCAGTGTGTTAAGAAGACGGCGAAACAAACTGACGATCGTTAGCTTAAGGAAACTATTCATTGGGAAGGTGACATGTCCTCAGATAACTACTTCTTACACCTTATCGAACATTTAGTCCCCACCTCGACTAATTTTAAGGTAAGTCTCGTTCTTAACTGGTCGGATTGTTATGTCGAATAATAATTTGGTTAAAGTTATTATGGCGTCTTTTTATTAGCGAGTATTTTGGCCTTAGTTGTTATTGATTCCAATGCTATACTACTGTGCCGAGCAGAGCTTGCAAATTTATTAAAACATATAAACAGAACATGCGAAATAGAATAACAGTAACTTTTATTAATATAAAAAAAAATTTTATTACAACGTACAAGGAAGGGCTTAAACAAGCCTATACAAAAAATGAACTGCCGAAGCAGTAATAACATCCGTAATACAGATAAGTAAACCGTCAGGTGTCCTTTAAACTCGCCTTCAAAGTCTCTCTGAAATCTCTGCCTCAGTACTGCACATATCAGGAGAAGAACCTTATATAGAAAAGATGAAGGAGAAGGAAGAAGAATTGGAACACATGGAAGCACTTCAGCAAGCTCTTGTCGTTGAGGAGTGCAAAGGAAAAAGAAGATGGAAGACATGAGCAGGAAGGAGGAGAAGAAGAGGGAAGCAATGAAAAGAAAGTAAAAGGAGCAAAAGAGGGAAAAAGAAAAACACCAGGATGGAGCTGGTGGTGGAAAGAAGAAGAAAGAAAAGTAAAGGATGGCGCCAGTGAACGAAGAGAGGAAGAAGCCGGGGCAGTTAGTCCCTGCCTCAATCCTAACTCTTAGCACACTGGAGCCATATTAGGTATGCTCATGAGAGAGCGGATGGAGATGACAAGGGAGGTTTTCGACTCAGTCACACCGGAAGTGGGGTGTGACGAGTCCCTGCTTCGGATTTTGGCTAAAAGAATGGGGAGGTAGATCTTGAGTCTCCGCCATCCTTGCCCCGACCGAGCCATCTCAAGTTTTGTTAGGACATGGCGTTTCTGGGAAAGGAAGGGTTTGTTCATGGCTGATTACTATGGGGGATATATTATCGGATAGGGAATAACCAGATTGAAGAAGTGAACTCTGAGAAGAGCCTGAGGGATTCTGATATGAGAAAATCACCTTCTGTCTTCTTTCTTTATATAGGGGACGAAGAAAAGGGTATATGCTGCGTTCAGATTCCCAGGGAAATCTGCAGAGAAGAATGCGCCGTTTCGTTCCCCCGCGCCATCAGTAACCGTTAAATCTGGGAGGTCTCGTAAATGGGAAAATATTAAAGACACGTTGCGGATAACCAGACGGCATAATGGCAACGTACGCAAATTCAGGAAAACGGCTCATAGACCGGTACATTCCTCGGGGAGGTGAAGAGTCGCCAACGTTGATCAAGGGCTGAATTAAACGAACCGCAATAAAGGCTTGATATTATCAAAACCCACCTTTCCAACCATGATGTTGGACAGCCAGGTTTTGAGGGGCTAATGTGGGGCCCAATAGTTTAGGGGCCCGGCTCGCTCGCTTATGGGGAGTCCACAGGCCCCAAACTAAAGGAGGTCAGGGCCCAAGTCCAAAAATAGGAAGCCCAAAGTGACCCGAAGATACAGCCGAGGACAGCTTAGTCCTCGGCAGACCCAAAGTCTCCCGGATTAGAGTGGAATACAAGCTAACTTGAGAGATCAGAAAATATCTTGGAGCAGTTGTCCTTAATACTCTTCACTGATATGACACTGCACCCAACAGAGCCGGATTTTTAGGCTTTATTGATCATCTCCAACAATTTTAGGATTAGATTGATGGGACAGATATCTGTCCTGGAAAGATCGACCCTACACGTGGACGAGGGACAACAAACGTAGGCTAGTATAAAAGGAAAGGTAAACTAATAAGGAAGGGGACCCCATCTCACTTCCTGAGAAAAACTTCAGGAGGGAGAATGCCCGGAGAATATATGCGCATCACCCCGAAAAACCCACCGTCGGGTAACCGGAGAAAACATAAGTGCTCCTCGGACATGATCCGAGGAGCCAAATCTCTCAAGTTACAAAGGTGTAAGGCCTGAATATCCAAATTAAAGCCTTTTCTTGTTTTGGTTCATCTAAAGCCCGGCCTGAACTAGCGCCCTATGACCCAACGATGACCTTTCAAGCCCACTCTCTACAAATGTTATTGTAAGGGATTTTCTGTAGGCGAGCCCAGCATCGTTGTTGGGCCGCTAGAGATTCGTGTCCCTACAATATTCTTACATACTATTTTTATAATGCAATATGATAAGATCTATGAAATCGAAGAGAATAAAAAAGATAAAAACTTAAAAACACAAAACTTTAATCACATCAACTCAAAGTAGAGTTCCAAATAATACAAAAATTCATCAACCTAAAGTAGAGATGCAAGAAAAATAAAATCTACCAAAAATGAGAAAAAAAAATTTGAGAGAGAGAAATAACATTTAATGTGTGAGAAACTATGTATAGAATGGGAAAGAAAATTGTAAATTTATAGTAAGAAAATTGTAAGTTTATAGTAAGATAAGAGGAATAAGAAAAACCAAAAATAAAGGAAGATAAAGGATAAAGGAAAAATGATATTAAGGTAGATAGTAGTGAGAGATGAAAATGTAAAGAGATGGGAAAAGTTAGATAAAGTAGAACAATAAGTTGGAAAATTAATAAGAAAAAAAATGTTAAAAATAAGAGAGAGAATGTTGAAAATTGGTGAATGATGTAGTTCAACAGGAGCGTAACAACAATAAATGCTATAGATTTAAATAGAAGAGAGATATCTACAAGCATTGGCAATTGAACATAAGTGTAAATAGTTGTAAATTTCAAGTGCATACACAATTAACTCAAAACATATTTTATGTATCTTGTACAACTTTTATATATACTAACCTCATCGCACGCGCTTCGCACGTGTGATGAGGCTCTTTTTTATTATTCTGAGTTTAATGTAATTTTTTAATTTGAATTTATCTATTATTAGTGAGGTTACATGGAATGAATTTTTAAGAAACTAAAATTTAGGATTTGAAAATGAATAAACTGCTGAGTTTATTGTATGCTAGTTTTTAGGAAAAAAAAATGTATCAAACATGCATGAAATATATTCAAATAGAGAGTGTACTAATTTTTAGGAAAAAAAAGTTTATCTGGTAGGTTTTTTGTTTTTGAATTTTGTTGAATTGCAATTTTAAACCAATTTTTTATTTTTTAAGAATAAAGATTATATAATTAGATTAGGGGTATTTTTGACATTTTATGAAGTCATAACTAACTTTCTGAATCCTGAGATAAGCTACATGAGATTCAAGGCTCTTGGCATAAGTATCTCATACAATTAAAAATGAAACAAATTGGATCATGTAATAATAAAATTTGATCATGGGCTCACTCCTAAGGGTTTGAGAGGTAGAGGTCCCAGATTCGAATCCCACAATAGAAAGTGCTTGAGAAATAACTTCATGCTCTTGGCTCATGCTCACTAGTGTCCTCGATGGGGTTGTGTGTACAGCAATGGCTTATCTGGATCCCCTGTTCCCACAGACTCGGCCCAGCGGGTAAAGTGTCACTATAGTCACGCCCAGGTGAAAGACGCTAATTCAGATCGTCTCCCTCTACCCATTTTCTATTCATAAGAAAAAAAAATGATCACCATTGACTTCATAACCCAAAACTCAAAATTCAAATCCTCGAGACATGGACGAAAGAACAAAGTGATAAAGACATATACGGCCTGAAAACTTGCAATGCAAAAGAGTTAGCAAAGCCTACAAAATCATATCAATTAAGTATACATTATCAGATAAGGAACTTTTAAACAACACACCAAGTAAGTTGGGTGATACTGAAACACAAGTAAACCAAAAAAAAAAGAGAGTCTAGATTTAAATAGAGAAAGGTTAAGGAGTTTGATTAGTGATTACCAATCACAAGCAAGAACAAAGACAGCCCAGCAGAACATGGTCCCCTATGCAATTCAGTACAGAGGCCAGAACATCCCATTGTTGAAGTAAGCCACAACCGTTGCCAATCCATTGTATCCAAAAAGGTTATATTTTGCAATAAATCACCCTTGATGCAACAAGCTTAAGCAAACCACATTGCTCTAGCAATTGAACAAGAGAAAAAGAAAAAGAAAAATGACTCACGGTTTCTTGATTCTCTCCACAAAACACACAATAAGCTGAAGATATAAATTTCCTTTTATGCAGTTCAGTTTTAACAGGTAGAGCATTTTGTACCGTTTCCACATGAACCCTAAACACTAAGGAATCCCAGTTCACAAAATCTTGACCAGAAGAGCTTCAAATCTGTAGAAGATGCAGATTCTGCACAATCTTCCACGCTTGAAGCTTTTTCCAAATAATATCCTTTCTTAACTGTATAAACTCCTGCCTGCAACTGGGGCTATACTACTTTATCATTAAAGTTTTCTTTAGGCAAGGAAAACCTTAGGATCTAATATGCCACTAAAGGATGGTAAAACCTTTTAACAAGTGAGTACTTCCAACATCTTTCATGATCAATCAGATCAACCATAGACTATACCTAGAAACAATACCATCCAAACCCTCCCTCATCTTAAATCGGATAGGGTGATCAATTAAGATGGATCTTCTGTCCCCTACACACCACTTGGCCTCAGTTAAGGCTAAATTTTGTCAAGACAGGACCTTTTCAACCTCAAGAGTTATAAGGTCTCTTCTTTAACACTAAAAATATTACTTCTTTTGCAATATTTTGAACACAACTTGTTTACTGTCTCGTTGAAGCAACTATAACTAAAAAGTTTCCAAAGATTATTCTCAGAATTCTGATGCAAAGTAAAAATAATTATAATAAAAGGCTATTTGAAGGACCATTAAGTAGATAATAGTGCATGTAACATCTTGGAAAATTTTGTCTTCAAACCACATTCCAATCATGAATACTCAACATTGTTTCACTACATATTTCACCAATGAGCTCTAGCTCACATTGCACCTATTTCCCTTCCAAAAGCAAGGGGAAGGCTGAGGCCATGGATTCAAGATCCACCGAGTGCATAAGTTATTACCAATAACAAAATGTTTCATTTCAAATTTTGGCAATGTACTAACCCTTGGGCATTTACAACTTCAGTTTCTCCAACTGCTCCAAAAGTGTAGCATCCATCTGGGCCATGTTCACGGGCAAGTCTTGTTTCCATATACATTAGAGCTGCTAATTCAACCTGCAAAGATCAAAAGGAACCCAAAAAAAGGCTCATTGAAGCAGTTCTTCCCAGTTCCCACACAATCAAATGGAAATGTAACAAAAATATCAAAAATATTATATATATATATATATATATATTCAAGTAAAAGCTACTTATCATACCTGTAGCTTTCCCTCTGTATGAGCATGAACATTAATCTTCTCTATTATATGATCCACACAGTCCAATATAGGTTTATCCCATGCTCACTGCCATTCATAATGGGAATATGCAATTGTGGGCAAAAATGCTTGAATCCGAGAGGCAAATTGAAGTCTGCAGAAAGACTTGGTAAAAGAGAACACAGGAAGTTCAGGTCAGACATGAATCCTATGGTGTCGATACTTGGGTTAAAATAATATAGTCATAGCCACCATTTAAACCATCAATATACAAGGCCACAAGTAGAGCATACATAGATAGAAAGCTGAAACAATGTCATGATCTTAAATGGAATTCCAAACAAATTTCAGCAGCCAAAAAAGACACATACCAACACAACTAACCCATAAGTACATATTCCAAAGTATCACAGTAATTTGCTTCAGTTAGGAAAAAAGAAATTTTATGGACAAGATTTCAGATTAGCAAGACAGGTTTCAAGAAGCATCAGTCTTCCAGCTGTTGGTCCTCAGATATTCAATCCTTCCTTTTCTTCTTCTTCTTCTCACCCTTCTTGACATAATTCTTCAACCACACAACAAATAGAGTCATGTAAGTACCACATATAGATACATTGGCAGAAAATAAAATTACTTATTAACATTGAAAAATTTTACAATGGGATGGAGACTTAATTGTAGCTTAACTCACCATTATAACAAGAATTCGGACAAAAGCAATAATAAAATCAGTAAAAAAAAGAAGTATTGTGTGCTTCACATAGTCCAAAATTCCAAATCACCAAAATGTGCTATATCCTGAGTGTCCACAATGATGAAGCCTAAAAACAACAGAAGCCCAAAGTAAAACTAAAAAGGAATCAAGAAAAATTGAGTTAAGAGAACTGCTGGTCACGACTTAATTCAATAAAACAGAAAACTTGATCACATAATATATATATATATATATGGCTGTAGAGCCCCCCAAGATTGCAGAAGCAGAGTGTAGCTACAGGAAGATGTTGAGGCCAGATAATCACAAGTAGCAGGTAAAAGAAGATTAAATGATAAATGGGCCACACCTTGGGTATACCACATTGGCTAAATCAAACAGAGGACCAAGTGAATCCCTTGCAAAGATGATAGCTGCCATCAGCAAAGCACCCTTCTTTTGCTGCTTATCAAGAAAACACCACCAAAAAATAAAAATGTAAAAACCAGAAACATGAGGCATCACATGACTGCTATTTTTTATATTAAAAAAAAACAGATAGAGAGAGACAAATCAACAGTCAATACAACAATACCTCTTGATAAACTGGAATGGAGAGTGGCCACATAATGCTTCCAAAGCATGCAATCGTGGTAAAGAAGCCACCTATGTGCCAAAGGAAATGCAGGTAAGCCCCTTGATTTCCCTCCTCTCCTCTTATTGAACCCTACTTTCTGTCTCCTCTAGTTCTCTCTCTCAAGTTGAGTCTCAACTGTACAATTTCACATAAAATCTCATACCAAACAAATTGAAGGACATGCTCTATGATTTTAATCCACTTGCTCTTTTTCTCTCTTTTTGCTTTTATAACTGGCAGTTGTTAGTGGTGGGTAAACGATCCATCAGTTCTTCATTTCTTCCCAAGATTTTCGGCAAAATTAAATCACTTCTCGCCAAGATTTTCCAACAAAAAATGTGTGAACAGGGGAATCCATGTAAATGGCATGGTCATAGATTTCTTCTCTTTCTTGCCATATCTATTCTGGTTTCTCTTTCTACTTCTCTCTCTCCCACTCAAAACTTGGTCCAAACAGTGCGTTTAAGTGGGCTGCCTCACCAAAAATTTGCTAAACCAAACTACTATAGAAACAGCTATTCACATGACCCCTTTCTGTCTTATGCCAACTCTCAAATAACATAGAAGAACAGGCTTAACATTTTAAACAAAATAAATGAGAAAGAGAAACATCGTTCTTAGGCAAGCAGATGTGCAACATCAAGGAGGACATCCACAGTTGCTGAAGCGGCCACCTGAAATACCAGGCATAATCCAGTTCAGGACTCTCATGGCTGCATGGTTTCTGGCCTTCAAAACCTACCTAGGTGCTCACTATTGGCAGCAGTCACCATAAATCAAGAAAGAACTACAAATGGAACAGCTTCCCTATCAAATGTTGTAGCTTCTTCCTACAAACTTGTACATCTTTCAGAAATTACAAGCATACAGAAAAATCAGAGGCAATATTAACTTTCAGATATGCTTTTTCTGCTAAATGCCTTATGGAAAAATTCAAGGTTAAATTATAAAATAAAAAATAAAAATAAAAGAGGAAAAAATCAAGGTTAGAATATGTCCCACACTCCTATGTGATTAGTCATTAGGGGCTTGACTAGGAAGAGAAGATTATGGAAGCAATGTATTACTGAAAGATGCAGATGCATTTGTTGGCCACTCTATTTAGTTTATTGAACTATCAACTTCACATGCATGTCATGACTGAAGACCTCATCTTCCATGCATGGTCTAGATTACATAAAAAAATCATTTGGAAGACAGGGATTTCACTCTGTTACATAGATACCTTTGTGGTTTATATAATCCTATATTGGAGTCCAATCGCAAGGCAATTGAAGGTGAGCTTTACAAGGGCATGCTAGGACTATATACAAAAACAATAAAAAGGTCTTCTCTTTATTCTCTCTGTAACAAATAATGTTGCATTAAAGGGATTAAGAGAAACAAATATTTCATTAACCAAAAAACATCATATCAGTATGTCACACTTATTGGTGTCCTTATGTATACAGTATAAGCACAGGTAAAGTCAACTTAGAACTCAGAGAGGTAAGATTCGTAAGAATTCTTCAATGCACACTTGCAACAATACATCAAAACACCTTGCAATTGGAACTAAAATAAGAAGAAAGGCGCCAAAACCACAAATTTCCTAAAGTTCTTAAAAATAGAACTCTGGCTTCTATTCATTGTGGCTAAAAGTTATAACTACAATGTGTGGTTACATTATTGTATCAATGTATCTAAGAGAAGGAAGAAATAAAAAATAAAAAAAGAATGACAAACAAGAGATCATAAAAACAAGCTATAAAGTCTAACAAAATTTTTTTGTAATCACCAATAATCCCCACATGAACAACTCCCATCTCTGAAATGGTGGAATCTGCTGGCGTCCCTCACAACAATTTCACGTCCAGTAACCATGGCTATTAATTTAATTGCACTATGGCAGTCACCACAAATCCGATGACTCTGCACGATTTGCAGTGGTGTCCAACCTGGAGTGTTGATCAGCCCAAAAGCTATTGCCAGTTTCTCACTGTGGTACAATAAAACCCGCTTTTCCTGTTCATCAACATCGGGAAGCAAATATTTTCTCTCGGGAACATAACCATGTTTTGAAATCTCTAGCATCAAGTTGTCCACTTTCTGGTAAATCTCTTTTGTTAGGGCATGGCTTTTATCCCCAGAATGGAAAAAATATGGCTGCTTTTTAACTTCAATCCAACTGCATGCAGGAAGCATTCTCAAACCCTTTCTTCTTAAGGTCTGAACAACGGCAGCAGCTTCCTTCAAGTTGCCAGAGCTGTTGTATATATTTAAAAGCACAATATAATTATTAAGCTTTTCAGGCTCCATTCCATAAAGCTTCTCAGCTGCAAACTTTCCAAGCTCTAAATTCTCATGAACACGACAAGCTGTCAGCAAGGCAGCCCACATGTTAGCTGTAGGCTTAAATGGAGCACTTCGTATCAGTGCAAAGGCTTCATCTAAAAGGCCCTCTTGACCTAATAATTCAATCATACATGCATAATGCATTGCACGGGGCTTAATCTTGTGATCCCTACTCATTGATTTAAAATACTCCCAACCACGTTCTGATAAACCTGAATAACTACAAGCAGATAAAACTGCAAGAAAGGTGATATGGTTGGGTCTCATTTTTTCCCGAAGCATCTGCTCAAACATCTCAATAGCCTCTTCTCCATGACCATGATTACCATATCCAGCAATCAAGGCATTCCAAGAAATAACATTCTTTTGGGGCATCTTGTCAAAAACATGACGGGCATCTTCCATTCTCCCCCATTTGCTATAGAAATCTACAAGTGCTGTGTTCGCTACTATATCTAATCCAAAACCATGACGGACTAAACTTGCATGAGCTTGCTTAGCATGCTCCAAAGAAGCCAACCTTGTACATATTCTTATAACCATTGAAAATGTGAAATGGTCCATTTCAACACCTGAATCACGCATCTCATAGAACATTCTCAGAGCTTCTTCACTATAACCATGAAGTGCATAACCTGCTATAATGGAATTCCACCCAACTGTTGTCTTCTCTGGCATCTCATCAAAAACACATTGAGCATCTTCAATGCTCCCACACTTACTATACATGTCAATTAGAGCACAAGTCACAAATATATCATCAGCAACACCCATCTTTAAAGCACACGTGTGAAATTGTCTTCCCGCAAAAATTAGTCCCTGCCCAGCAGATGCCCGAATCATTGTGGAAAATATTCGCGACCCACCATCTGAAGACTCCTCCCACGTAATAAAAAAAAGCTGGAATGCCTCATCATAATTACCAGAGTCCACAAGCCCCCCAATTATCGTATTCCACGAAACCAAGTTCTTCTCCGGCATTTCAACGAACAACCTACGCGCATCAGTCATCATCCCACATTTGACATGCATAAGCAGCACCCTGTTCCTCATATACAAATCCAACTCAAACCCATTACTACTCATAAAACTAGACACCCTCTTCACCCCTCTAATCGAATTCAAACCTATGCAAGCGCTAATCAACGCATCATAGGTGCTAGATTCCAATTCAAAACCACCCTCAAACTCCAAAATCTCAAACAATTCAAGTGCCTCTCTGTACCTCTTATTGAAAACCAACTTCTCTATCTGACTACAAATCCCAGAACTGGGCTGTTTTCTCATCTGGGGTTCTTCCAAAACCGCCCCTTTCCTCTCCACAGCATCCATTTTCGACGGTTTCGGCTTCGGCTTCAGCCCCCATGGCGGCTGCAGCCCTTGTTCCGGTGAACAACACCTAATTCTATCAAAAGGGTTTCTCCATTTTCTCTTACTGAATGAAAAACAATACCCAGAAAACAACAAAGAGTTGTGCTGCTTGAAATGTAAAAGGCTTTTTCCCCTAGTGTTTGAAATTTGATCTAATGATACACTATGGTAGCGTAAGAGCGGGATTTCCATACTCAAATAGCAGAGACAAATCAATGAGTAATGGTAGTAATAGAAACTGAAAAAAGAGTGTACCTTGAAAGAGAAAGAGTGTGAATTGGTGTGGTTTTGCCTTCATATTTTGGTTAAAGGTAAGCGTGAGATTTGAACAAAGAGAGAGTCAGCATTGAGTACTCCGCCTGAGTTGTTGGGAGGTAGTTGAGTTCTTTTGTTCCTAACTTCCAAATTGGGAGTTGATTTGAACGAGGAAAAGAAGGAAGGGAGAAACGGTGCGTTTTACTCATTTTTGTTCATTTTGTTTTGTTATTATGGACAAAATTTCACTCTTTTATTTTTATTTTTGAAAAAAAAAAAAACGGACAAAACGTTTAATTACACACTTTTAAAAACTCTCAAATAAACTCTACTAATTCTTAAAGACGTTTTAATTTTGTTTTATTTAGGTTTCAAAAAAAATATTTGTTTTATTTAAAAATGTTTTTAATTCAAACCATACATCTTCTTAAGTGTTCATTTGATTACCATGTTTTTGGTTTTAAAAAAAAAATCACAATTATCATTTTAAAACGTGATTTAGTTCATTTGTTTAAATTTACAAATGGTGTTTTCGGGATCTTGTAACTTTTGATTTTTTTTTTTTTATACTTATTTTGCATTAGACTATGTGAATAGAAATAATAATAAAAAATTCTGCTTTTTCAAAAGCAGAAATTTTAAAAGTTGAATTAAACTCATTATTATTATTATTGTGGGGCCCGGCCCAAAAATGATGGGCTATTTCAAGCTCAGGCCCGTCCGAGGAGCGTCCTGTCCAACGAAAAGCCTCATATGAAGCGCTATTCAACCCCAATAGCGTCAAGGAAACCTGTCCGAGGAGTAACTCCTCCTCGGACATCGCGAAACCCAGACGAGGAACTTGCCCCAGCCATTTCAGCTCGTCTTCCCAACATATAAAACGAATTAAATTCAAAATATCTCACGGAAGGCTACCACCACATTAATTGCGCCCCAACCACCCTCTTGGCCGCATTAATGAGGAAAAGACTCTTGAACAGTACCGCCTTGGCCTCTGCAACTCACAAAGGGTCTGATGAGGGCGTCTGATGGGACAGGTGCTCAAGTGGATGCTTGGATGATTAACAGGTGTAAGGCTGAGATGAAAAGAAGAAAAATATATAATGTAGTGGAGTCCCTCAAAGAAGAGGACGGAAAAACTGTATCAGGAACAAAAAAAGAAATAAAATGAGACTTGAGAAAGATCCATTCTGGTGTTTTCTATTTTCTTTTTGCAAACCATACTGCCCATGCATAAGACCGAACAAGTTCACTGAGGCCAAGTTCTTTGACCCATCCTCTACAAATAATTATTGTGGGTTGCGCTTTGGGCCATGGCCTAATCAACACAAGTTGGGCCAGGAAAATCGTGTAACCACAATTATTATTATTATTTTTTTTTTTTGAAGGGAACTCACCCTTAATATGCTTGAATGATGTCAAACGAGACAAGGGGAACCCCTCCCATTCTTAGGAACATTTTATAAATCATTTTTTTATTAATAATTTTTTTATCGTATTCCTTTTGAAAAAACAAAACCATGCATCTATTTTTTTTTATGGGGGTATACATCCTCTTTTTTTTTTTTTTTTTTTTACATTCCATCATGCGTAGTAATTTTATGATTTGAATTGAAATGCTTTCAAATTTTGAGTTTTATTTGAAACTTATAAAAATGTGGGTTTTAATTTGAAATTATACTAAAGTTATAGGAATTAAAATGTGATTTAAGTTTTTTACTATTATGTTACTGTGACTTCTTCATGAAAAATTTGCTTGGGTCTTTGTGTGAAACTATGTTTTTTTGGGAATTCAAAATTGTGTCTTTTAAGAAAAGAAATTTTTTAGTTGCCAAAAGAAATATATATATGAAAACATGGGAACAAGTTACTTTCCAACCTAACAAGTTAAACCCCATGCTAAATGGCCTCTCCAATCCTAATACTAACGTATCCCACACAACTTGAATTCCAATGTCAAATGAGGTGGACGAGGTGTTTGACCACTAGACTCCCACTATAGCGTCCCCTCCATTTGTTTTTTTAAATAAAATGAGTCACAAACATGAGAGCAAGTTACTTTCCACCATGATGAGTTAAACCATCTGCTAAATGGCATCTTCAATCCTAATATTAATATATCCCACACAACTTGAATCTTAGTGTTAAGCGAGGTGGACGAGATACTTGACCATTGGACTCCCATCATGAGGTCCCCTCTATTTGTTTTTTAAATAAAATGAGTCATTTCATAATGAGAATTTAATTTAATTTAAATATCTGTACAGTTACATCTTTAAAGTTTAATTTTTTTGAAAATTAAATCCAAATTTAATGCTTTTTTTTAGAAGAAAATTTAATGCATTGATAGTGAAGATGTTGAGTTGACCCCTTGTCTAAGCCAAGATTATGTCACTAATAAAGTCGATTGACACTTTTCCACTTTTTTTTTTTAATTTATTCTTTTGTCTAATAGAAAAAGTTAAGCAGATAAAAATTATAAACAGATCCCCAAAAAAAAAAAAAAAAAGATGCTCTACCAATAAAAATTGTTAGTCACAAAGCATGCTTAAAAGAATTCCTTGGAATCCCCACTCCTCAATCAAAATCTAAGTGGTGATCACGTGACCATTTCATATAATCATAATCAATTTTACAGGGAATATGTCAGTATAAGTAGGTCTATTAATTATCTATATATTAGATCCTAATTTTTCTTTTTCCTTTTTTCTTTTTTGGTAGCCAAGGTAGATCCTAATTTATCGGAGGATGCAGGATGGTCACATGTACATGAGGGCCTAAGGTTAAAGCAGTCTTCTCCACTAAGGAAAAAAAAGGAAAAGAAAAGAAGTAGCTATTGCTCTTTTTTGAAGCCAAGTAAAAAAAAAAAAAAATGTAATGCTATGGCAATATTTTCACAATTTGTTCCATAATTATTGACTAGAATAACATTACTTTCATCAAAATTTATCATTAATAATATTATCTTTGTTATGCATCAATACCAAAAACCATATTAACAATTGTGAAAAAATATTGTATTCCTAAGCTTATTGAAAATAATGGCAGTCCTTAGGAAATACTACTAGATAAGCATTCATAAAAGATGTTGCTCTGGCTTTTGGACCACTATGAATGAAACTTCAGTGTCTTTTCAATCCATATTTTTCTTAGCTCCTTCACGAATCTTCGTCAATGTTTTCCTAGCAATTGTTATTTGAGGCTATCTAAGTCACTAGAAGATAAATTTATGCAATGTACTATTTTCTTTTACTTTTTTTTTTTCTTCCCGGATCCCAGTGAAGGTTACACGATGAAAGCTATAAGCTAAAAGCTATATGAAAAAAGTAAAAGAATAAAAGAACAAAATACTTTATGACCATTATTACTTTGAGAATACTTTACAGGTAACCGCACAGTCGCACATCAATGTGAGAATATTAGTGCCAATAGAGATCACAAATCGTTTTCCACAAAAAGAATTTGAAGATATGGTTTTTAAGATGCTAAAGTGATTTCTTCAGAACTGTGGTGCTGAGCACAACAGAACACATCTTTTTAGTCTTTCAAAATGGTGAAAGAATCATGGAATTCTAAATTGTCATTTGGTGGAAATGATACAAAGCTTGATCAATCACTAGCAGCATGATCGTATATTTCTTCCACCAAATGAGGAGTGGGAAAAAAAAAAAACAATAATATCTATATATTCGAATTCACACTGCTTTTTTTTTTTTTAACTAAATAAAGGAGAATGAGAGGAGTGGATGAATTGTGAATGCTTTATAGGCATAAGCCCCAAAGTCAGGCTAAAAAGAATATTAGAACTCCCAAGGTAGTTCAAGCATAAAATATCAATGCATGAATATCAATGCGTATTAACACATTGATTATGTATCACCAGCACTTAAAAATAACCACTTGGAGTAATCTAGAGAGAGAGAGTAAATAACATTGCCAACGAGCTCTAGTGTAATGGCATATTTTTCTCTTAAAAAAGAAAAATAGAGGATAAGGTACATATGTAAGTAATCAATATAACTCAAGAATTAAGAAAGCCCTAATAAGCAATCTCACTGTTAACAAGTTGAACGGCTAATTTGCTACTTAATTTGAAGATAGCAATATTTGCTTCAAAAAAAAAAAAAAAACTAATGTAACCCGACTCCCAAGCCTTTAACCCTCAATATTGTAAGTCCTATAATGCGCATTTTAACAATGCTTTTTAACTTGGTCCCTTAGGATAACACTAAGTTGTTTAGGAAAAACTAACTTGCTCTTGCGATGGCACTTCTAGTTCTATCTATGGTAGGCATGCCTTCTTAAGTGGTATAGTGATTCCAGAGTATAAACTGCATATGAGGTGCACACTTGCATGTGTGTGAGTGTCTGTGTGCATACACATTGTTGAACCCCAATCCCGATATTTTTGTATTACTAACGATGCTTGATACTTAACTTGAAGAATTTATGCAATTCTCCAAGACTTCACTCTGTTTCCCAGGGCGAACAAAGAACATGTTCGCAGCCAGCACCTGACATCAATGGAGGAATCAAATGAAAGATTCTCCAACTAGCATTATAATGTAATGCCTGGATCTAATCTATGTATGGATGGAATCAAGTAATCAAAACAGAAAGCTTTGCAATCCAATAAAGGATAGTGGAAAAAAAGGGCTCCACTTGTCATGACAAGGGGTTCACTAATGAGATGTATCCATTTGCTAACACTGCATTTCTTACACACAAAAATTTCAATGTATTGTAAGTCCTTGATGAGCTGGTAAGTTTTGTTGAGAAAACACAGCTGATAATCACTATTCTAAACCATCATGTTCTTCCTGAAAGATATGGAAGAAATGTAAATTTCTTTCCCAATGCTGCCTTGCATGCTGCACAAGACATTCAACGCAAGGTAGGTCTTATTTGGGCCTTAAAACCATAGCACGGTTCACAGTACTCAACTGAATGCAAGTTCCATTCTAATTCAAGAACTACCCAATTGCAGTCTTGTAATTTTACTTGCAAGTAAAATGTATAATTAAGGGATAGCTCACAGAGGTATGACTTACGAATACATAAAGAAGGGTTTTCCTTAAAATCAATAGTAACTCCAAGGTAGTCATGTATCTTATGCTAATTATTGTGGGATAGAATAGCCACAACTTATGATTACATGAGGAACAAACAAATGCCAGATCCACAATGAAAACATAATAATACTTGAGAGCACTTTCCTTATGATTGATAAAAACATATATCTTAAGTATGTCAATAACAATGTGTGTGTATGGATGTCTGTATGTATGCATTAAAAATCTGCAGCACCTATTACGTCTTTTAACATGCAAGATAAGAAGGAAAATCCTGCCAATGAGCTATAGCTCAACTGGCACTTCCTTCAACCATGTGTGCATGTTTAGCTTGCCAATTTAAAAAACAAAACAAAAAGATAATTTCTCCAGCACTCAATTGCATGGAAAGGAATAGACAAAAGTAGGAGTTAATGAGGAAGAAATGCTTGAGCTAGATCTACCATAAATAAAAGCATAGGACTCAAAGAGTGTTTTCATTATTTTTTATTTAAAAAGAAAGCATATGTTTATCAACTATGATTAACATAAATATGCACATACTATGCATGGCAAAGCTACAGCATACAAACAATGTCTTTCAATGTAAAAGGTCATTGTAGTCAAAGGTGGTACATCTGATGGATGAAGCAGAAGAACAGGGAAAGGAATATTTGAAATAGCCTCTGTAACTGTTGTCAAAATCGGCTGGCTTCAAAATGACTGATAGAAAGATTCTTCTGCATTCTCTTTGCAGAAAAGGAATTCTGGAGAGGACACATTTGTCAGTAAGGCAAATGTCACCAATGTGATACTGACATAGAACAATGAGAAGCTCCATTATCAAAACTTTCTTACTCATGAACTCACGACATCATAGGAGTTTCAAATATAAATCTCTTTTGGTATAATAAGTAGATAAAGGAATGAACAAGTATTAGTGTTAGTTTTTGAAATTAAGGTTCCTTTTTAGTCAAAAAACTGTTGTGTCCACATACAGCATAAGAAACTTTGAGAAACATTGTTGCTTCGCAACCTAGAACAAGGCAGTACACTTAAGCACATATCACCATGGAAGAAATCTGAATTAGTAAGGGCTTGAAAAGATTTATTTCACACAGACTGCAATCTAATGATGCACTTGAAAATCGATGGTTTCTTTTAGACTGTTTATTAATACGGGGAATGCACAACTTATCAAAATAGTCAATAAATAATTGAAGGAATTCAGATCATCAGTTAAAGCTTTCCTATAGTATACATTAATTATAAGCAAAGCACCAATATGATCAAAGAGGAAGCCATTGTAAACTATGCAGTGTGGTGCAAACAAGGGTGGACAGAACGAACCATACCACACATACTGTTCCAATCCAATTTCAGTGTTGCTGTTCTGAACCTCATTTATATTTGTTCCTTCATAGACCACTCAACAAATGGAAAAACTTTCTGGGCTACCATCTGCATAACACCAAAGTTGAACTATGCTTGTTACATGTCCAAGCAAGATGTTAGGCCATCGACCAAAACATTCACTATGCAATTATACGATGTATGGTTATACAAAGATCTAATGTTAATTCAGGAAAGCTTCAAGAACAACTAGAGGAACATGGTTTCAGTCAAATTTCCTAAGGAAAATATTACCTAGAAATTATAATAAAATGAGTTTCATTCCAACTTATAATCTATGTTAAGATCTCTCACTTTAAAAGCAAGCATGAATGCTTGATCAATAAAAAATCATTTCAATAACCTGCAAAGAATATAATGAGAAATTCAATAATCATAAGAAAAAGTAAATAAATCTAATAAATAAAAAAGGATTCTTATATTCCCCACTATAACCATCCGTATATCATCCTTACAATTTATTGCCATATGCTTATTTAAAGACAACATAGTTCAGAAAAATAAGATTAACTAGAGAAGTCCCTGCCCTCCTCTTTGCATAATGGCTATTCCTGTATTCTGATTATATCCTCCCTATTGTGTTAAACCGGTCACACAAAATCCTACTTTTTGATCTTTCGATGCTTCCTTGGTCCCGGGACCTCCAATCTCCCAACAGAACATCCACACCTTGCCCGGAAAACAAGAACTGCTCTTCCATTAGGCGGCGCCATCTTCTTGAGCTCGGCCTCCAATTCACGGTGGTGATCACGTGGCAATTCAAATAGACCCTTCTTCACTCCAACGCCACCGCTGTTACCATTCACCAAATTAGTACTATTCTTCACACAATCCTCTGTCTCCAACTGAATATCGAACTCGGCCGCCTTCCTTAGTCCCTTACAATTCGGATTCCCACATTTCCTACTAGTCCATGTCAAAACCAACCAGGCAACCAATGCTGCAGAACAAATACTGACTCCAATTGAAACATATATAATAGGAGCAACAGAAATTTCCTCTTTAACCAAACAAACAACCACCCCAGCAATCTTAACAACCTCAACTACCACAAACTTCACATAAGGGAACAACAAAACCCCACAAGCACCAATCACAGCAATAAAAATCACTATGTCTATGACAGCCGATCGAGATCGATCACAACCGGGAATGATTTTGGAGTAATTTGGCGAATTGGGTGCCTTTCTATTTCTAGATAAAGGATTACCGTGCCTTGATTTAGTGTCAGCCATAGCTGTGGTGGCTTGTTGGTCAACAGACTTGCAGACCGAGATTGAGCTATGGAAATAGACCATTTCAATACAACAAAACCCAAAAATTTAATCAGAAAAACCAAAACCCAACAATCCAATCGAAAAACCAGATCGAACCCACGATTCTAAACACAAAAACAGACCGACCCAGTTGGCCAAAAAGGCCAAAAGATTTCAAACTTGAAATTCAAGTCCGGCTGAAAGATCGAGATTTGTCGGTGCCTACATATATAAGATAAACATACATATATATATATATATATATATTTATATAAATGATCGGAAATGAAGGTGAGAAATTGAAAAATAAGCTAAAGAGATGGAATTGAGTTAAGAAGAAGGAAGCAGAATAAGCAGAGAGGACAAGGAAGAGTCATTTATAGTGCTTTGCTCTAACATGATATCACAATCTGCGTGTAAATGTTTTCTTTTTTCTTTTTCTTTTTCTTTTTTTTCTTCTCTCTCAGCTCACAGAGAGAAGGTTGGATGGGTTATGGAAAAGGGAGGGTCAGACGCGGTAATATCAATATGAGACACGTTGGTGACGAATGGAGTGGTGGAGTTACGTGGGCTATAATGTTTATTTTATGTGTTGGAAATGGGCTTCTGAATTTTTGAGGAAATGATGTGTGAATGATTTTGTGGGGCACTACTCTATGGGCTTGCCCAACTTTACTTTTATTTTATTTTATTTTTTGGGAAACAATAAAAATATACTCAATTCCACAATTTCTTGAAGTGATCAATTTTGAGTGCCAAAGAAAAAAAGGTGGGCAAAAAATATATATCACTCACAATTTATCTATGGAATTGTGTGTGAAATTAAATGTGTTTCTAGACTTATTCTTTAAAAATAAAAATGGTGAATGAGACGAGAAATAACTAACCGGTCAATATATGGCAAATGCTTGATGGACGGTGTGATTGTTGCATTTTCAAACCTTTCAAGGAATAAATATTTAAGAGGGGTAGAACAAGTCTTTCATAATTTGTGGAGGGAATGTATTAAAGCTATTTCTAATTTTGCCATGAAGCTTTATAATTTAATGTGATAATCAATTTGATTGATGTCATGTTAATAATATAATAAATTAACAAATTTAAATATTTTTTATTTTATATTTAATAAAATTTGACAGATCAATTTATAAATATTATGTAATAAAATTTAGACAGCAACTCATATTACGTGGGTTCCACACAATTTGGAATCTATAAAATGTGAGAAATAAATAAAGAATATATATATATATATATATATATATATATATATCCAATACATGAGATAATTAGTAGCATAATTCGCACCAATTTCTAATAGTCTAGATAGAAGGATCAACAATGTGTGAAATTTAAGTAGAAAAATGTTATTTCTCAACAAACAAAAAAAAATTAAAAAAGAAAAATGCTAAAGGTTTTTTTTTTTTTTTTTTGAAACAATGCTAAAGGTATTATTAATTTTATTACAAAATAACTTATAATTGACATTGCAATGAATTTTATCGATGTGGCATAAATAATATAATAAATAAATAAATATCCTAATTATTATTAGACAAAATTTAGATACAAAATTAGTTGTAGCCTTAGGCTACAATCTTACTCAGTATCTTTTTATTGGAGTTGAATTTTGACAAATCCATCATTAAAATCTTATTCTTATATTCTCTATACTTGCAAAATTTCTAGAAAATTAAAGATTAATAGCTATGTCATCAATAAATTTTTTAAATTGCAAGTTTTTGCATTTTAAAATTATACATAAAATATAAACTCTAGATCATATAATAAATAATATTCGATTGATACAAAATTTGATATGTGTATTAAGAGCGTGAAGAACATATAATTCAACAGTTAGTTTTTCAAAATATGTAGTAATATTTATTTTATTGAGTACGGTTGTAGCATTTGCCTACAACCAATTTTGTAGCTAAATTTTGTCTATTATTATTTTGTTATATATTTTAAAGGACAAAGTTTAGCTACAATTTTTTTTTTATACTAGTTAAGCTACAAAATTGGTTGTAACCTTAAGTTATAACCTTAATCAATATTTTTATTGGGGGAGAATTTTGACAAATCTATCATTTGATTACATCTTCTTCTTATATATTTCATACTTGCAAAATTTCTAAAAAATTGAAGATCAACATTTCATCAATAAATTGTTTAAATTGCAAGTTTTTGCAGTTTAAAATTATGCATAAAATATAAGTTTATAAATCATATAGTAAATAATATCCGATTGACACAAAATTTGATATGTGTATTAAGAGTATAAAGACCATGCAATTCAATAGTTAGATTTTCAAAATATGTAATAATATATATTTTATTGAGTAAGGTTATAGCCAGGCTATAACAAATTTTGTAACTAAACTTTGTCTTTTTTTTTTTAAATGTTGACTCATCAATTTCTAAAAAATTGATAATCAACATTTCATCAATAAATTGTTTAAATTGCAAGTTTTTGCAGTTTAAAATTATGCATAAAATATAAGTTTATAAATCATATAGTAAATAATATCCGATTGACACAAAATTTGATATGTGTATTAAGAGTATAAAGACAATGCAATTCAATAATTAGATTTTCAAAATATGTAATAATATATATTTTATTGAGTAAGGTTATAGCCAAGCTATAACAAATTTTGTAACTAAACTTTATCTTTTTTTTTTTAAATGTTGACTCATCAATTTATAAAACTCTTTAAAAAAAATTTATGGTACCTACCTCCTACCTATAACCTCTAACACCACTCATTAAAGTGTACACTCATAAATATTCCCTTAAAAGAGATTTTTTTAATAAAAAATAATAATAATAATTCTATAATTGGAGAGAAAGAATTTGAATACTAGATATTTCAATAAAAAATACCAAGAATTGCTAGTTAAACTACAAAGCTCTTAACCCCTTTCGAAGTCTAGTTTAATCCCTACAAAAAATCCAATGGTTTTAGACTATAGTTTTTTCTTTTTCTTTTGTAGTTTAAAATGTTGGAGACCTTAATGTCCTTCCAAAAAAAAAAAAATTTGTTGGAGACCTGGTTACTTTGGACATTGGCTTTGGGAGAACCATGGAAGCAACTGTTATATTTTAATTACAATATACCTACTTCTTGAGTGGTGATGAAAAGGATGGAAAACCTGCTACGTGACGGTTTAGTTTTCCAGATAAATTTAGAGACATTAATATTTTATTATTTTCAGAATAGACTAAGTTTTTGAAATTTGGAGGTTGTTCCAGAATGTTTTCTGAAAGAGTGTTAGGAAGTAGGATCTAGTTTGTTTATATTTATTTATTCATATACTTTTTTCTGAACTAGTGCTAGGATGTAATTGTTAATCTGCATTGTTTATAATGATTTCTTAATGTTTTGCTCAATTTTTTTATTATAAATAAATTGGCGTTCCACTAAATAGTGCTCAATCTTACGAAATTTGTATTCCTCAATTTTAAAATGAATTGATTTGATTTTTTTATATAATTAATTTTTATTGAGAATTTTTTATATTATTATTTATTAATAATTTAAATAAATAAAAAAAATGATTGTCAACATTTTCAAAATCCACCAAATTCATTTCAAAATAATAATAAATTGGATTTTATTTAAATTTGATAATGTACCAAAATTCACTCAACTCATTTTTATATGTATGAATAAAATCTTAAGAACTTTATAATGGAGTTACCATATGAGTAAGAAGTAAGAATTTTAGAAGATCTAATCCCTAGTACTTATTAGACGAGTACAAAGTCAAATGGTTACCAATTCCTAGTTGTAATTTCACCAGCTTTGGCAAAAACTTTCAAGCCATGGACCAATACGACTTTGGCTTGGAGGTATCTTCGTTCCATGGAAATGCTTCACAAACAGAAGAAAGAAACAGAAGCTACCGAAATTGCCATGAAGTCTAAAAAGTCGTGGCAGGTTGCGTGTTTGGCTTGTAATTTTAAAGTCAAATTTACATATCGCATTACTTGGATAACTTTAAAATAACACGCGGGTATTTCATATTTCCATCTTTATGCGTGGTTTATTTTTATTTTTTATTTTTTTATACATTGATAGTTGAAGTTGGGTAAATTCTAAACGTCTCCATTAGAAATACTAAGTGCGAGTTTGGTTCCAGTTTAAAAAATCAACTTATTTTACTATTTAACTTTTTTTTTTACTATTCATGAACCTTACTATACTTTTTGGTATTATTCATGGGTCCCGTTGTACTATTACAATTAACTTTTACTTTTATCTACAATATTTTTAGCAAAAAGTTTTCAATTTTAGCAAAATAAACGAATATCAAACAAACTCTAAGTAACAATTGGTTGAGTTACAATTTACAAAACTCTTGGCATATGCGCTGCGTTGATATGCATGCCATTGCTTTTGAAATTATGTGCACCTAATGAGTAATTTTTTTTACACAATTGTCAATATGATGTTATTATTAAAATAATATCACTTTTGTCTTGATCCGCTACTCCTATAATGTATTAATCACAAGAGGTCATATAACCATTAATAAAAATGTGAAAATTGTGGCGTGCCTAGACTTATTAAGATAAGTACTAGCTTTGATTTGGGAGTAATGAAATCTGAAAGAGACGAAAGAAACGGTAGAGGTTTTTCTACTACAAGATTTGTTGATAAGAAGTCAAGAAAACTTTACGCGTATAGCGTGTATTGTAGACAAATGAATATGTCAAAACTTCAGATTCCATAACCACAAAGAGAAGTTTTCTTTTCTTGGAAACTAGTCCATCAGCCAGGAGCCTATGATGGTCTTGATCAGTTTCAAATTCCCAGTCACCATAGCAGTCAACCCAATTACCCAACTATAGACCATTGAAATTTTTTTCAATGTCATGATGTTTGCAAAGACAATCAAGAGGAAGTGGAAAACTCAATGGTGGGAAATACTGCTAGCTTTTAAGGGATAATAGCCCAACTTGGGAGGGAAATAACATTCATTGAGCTCAACAAGCTCTCATTTTTCCAAACTTTGATAAGCAAAACCCTTTTTTTACTTTTTCTTTTTTAGCTCGAGCGAGCTAACTATCCCATCAATCATTTTTCTCTCTTTTGCATTGAGTTGGCTGAGACTAGTGCCCAACCCAACAGAAACAATGGTTCCGTTGTGGTGGTTTCGGGTGGAGGGTTACACCATCGTCCACAACTCCAGCCTTGACACATGCTATGTTACCATCTTGCTGGAAATGCGATTGTTGTATTTTCCCATCTCTTAAGGAATCAATACTTAATTATTTATTTTAGATGATTTAATTTAAATACAAAAAGAAGTTAAATTAGAACATAAATATCATAAAAATCCCACAAACCATTTTGATTTCATTTGTGTGAACCAATTGGTTATTGACAACTATTCCTTAACACTAGCTAATACATTGCATGGTGCATTTTAATACATTTTGTAAGAAATCATATTATATCCTACGTATAATACTTATTATGTATTATAATATATATCAACTTTATATATATTACATGTCATTACAAACATATGATAATCAAGATTCAAGAAAATAAACCAATTACTTAAGTGAAATAATAAATATCAAATTATTTACAGTGAGGTCCTTTTTATTTTTAAATATAAATTAAATAATATTTATTAGAATTTCTATATCATATTTTTTATTTAAAAACAACTCTTAGAATTTCTATATCATATTTTTTATTTAAAAACAACTCTTACTTTTTTAATTAATGCAAAAAAAAAAATCCTAATTAAAATTTTTTATTTCAAAGTTTTGTGAGCATCTCTGCTTTTTAATTGATAATGGGTATTCCACTCTTCTTGCCTTTTGATATGAAAAATTACTAATCATCACCTAAGTCACAACATGTTTTTTTTTTTTTTAATTGGGTTTCAATTGGTTTAGTTTTTTTATTAGTTTAATATTTTGGAGACGTTCTCCCCCCCCCCCCCCCCCCCACCCCAAAAAAAATTATTAATATTTTGAGGCTTTTTTTTTTTTTTTTTTTTAAATAGGAGGCCTTAGACCTAGGCCAGTGGGCCTAGAGCCCATCCTGAAATTAGGCTTCAAATAAGTATAGACTGTATAGTATTTTTTTTTTTTTTTTTAATAAGGTCCAATTTTTCGTATTTTCATTTATTTGTGGTCATGGTTTGTTCTGAAAAAATAATATCCACCATGATCTTTGATTTTTTTTTTTTTATGGGAAATTACTATGTACTTCCGAAGTATTATAAATGTGTACTCCTCGTATGTGTATATTCAAGAATTAGGCCATTTTTGGATATACACCACTGTAAGTTTCTTTAAGACCTTCTCCCCTCTCTCCATGTGTGTGTGTATTAAAAATATTTAGTATTCTAAAAAAAATAAAAAATAAATGCGTACTCCCCCTTTCTCACATGAAATGGTCACACTTCATGTGAGAGGAGGGAGTACGCATTTATGGTACTCCGAAAGTATCCAATAATTTTCCTTTTTTTATTAAACATATGCATTATTACTAATTTTGGTCTTTGACGGTGAAATGAAACTTTATTAAATCAATTTAGAGAAACTTCCTCTTTTTATTCAAATAATTACACTTATTATAATCATGTTATTCTCCTAATTAAACAATTAAATCATTATTAACTAGTTCCTGCCGTCCTGGGAATTGGGATTGATATGCTGTATTGAAGTAGAACTTGGTGGAGATTGAAAGTTTGTGAATGTGACTTGCACTTTCCACTAATCCACTAAAGAAGATTATATAGAGTCAATGTCATATCATCATTTCCTTTGTCTTTATGATACTTTTCTTTTTTAATTGTATAAACTTTATGAGACTGTTTTAAAGTTGTTCGACTGATTAACTTAATGGAGTTATGGGCTGTAATTATTTAATTATTGTTTTTAATATATATTTCAATACAAATTAAGTATTAGTTCGATCTCTACCTACCAAAAAAAAATCAATTGATATCTTAGTTTAATGATAAAAAACAATTATTAAGAATGAATGTCATAGATTACACTATCAAAAAAAATAAAATAAACACTCTCTTAAAAAAATTATATTCATGTCCCTATAAAAAAGAGTTTATATATATATAAAAGGTAAATTAATGCACGCATGACAACAACCATAAACCATATCTTACAGAGTTTTGTTTTCATAAAAAAGAAAAATCTTATAGTTTTAATTGTATTTCAAATGTTATACGAATAATTATGGGTTATATAGCTACTAAATAATTTCAAGTATCTGTATTTTGTTGGGATTTTTATACGGCAAAAGTTTTTAATTTCAGTTTTAGCTGTAAATTAAGCTCAAAACTTTAACTACTTCAAGGACTGAGAACTTTATAAATTTTGTTGAATACACAAAAGAGATTTTTTAGGCTCGCAAAGGACTCTAGCTTAGAACTCGCTCTGCCTCTTGAATGCTTGGAATGCTCCTTTTTTTAAGAACTCCTGAAGTTAAATTATTGAAGAATTAATATTGGAATTTATGTCACATGAGATTCTCTTGTTTATGGATTCATATTGGTATTTTGTTGTCTAATTACAAATGTTTGTCCTTTATAACTTAATTCTACTTTTGCCAACTTGGGTTCACATGAAGGATGTCCTTCACTCTGAAAATGTAACTTGGTTTTTATAGGGATTTTCTGCAACCTTTTTAAGTCCTTGGAAGGAGGGAAATTAATAGAATGAAAAAAAATAATAATAAAACTTTTACGAATAATTATCCTTTACCGATCCTTTTAAATTGTTAGATATGAAATTCTGTCATAATTTTGGATAAAGATTATTTTATTTTGGGTAAAGATTATCAAAATAATCGTCCTCATTGTTTTTGGGTATGTTTGACAAAGCTTCATCATCATCATCTTCTAATAGTTGAGAAAAACAATCTACTAATTGTTTTGCTTTGGTTGTAATAACTAATTCATTTCTAGAGAAATAAAACCATATTAAACTTTAAACCAAATTGTTGTGTCAATTTAAAAGTCATGAAAGATCCATATTAAGTGCAAACCACGTTTAAAGACATCTAGGAGAGAGCTCGTATTGATATTTTCACAGATCACAAGGTCTTGGAAATAGCAGGATACAAATTACAAAGCAAGAATGTAAAATCCCAATAATTTTGTCCATTTATTCTGTCCAAAGGATGCTCTTTTAATATGTTATTTGTTGCTAAAAAGAAAAACTAAATCCCCTATTATTGTTAAAAGTAAAAAGTAAAAGAAAAGAAAAATAAAGATAAAACTTACTTACCTTCGATTACCGATTCATGAATTTAGCTTCTTCTTATCCTTTCCTTTCCCTTTTATTTTTTTATTTTTTTATTTTACAAAAGGAATGTGATAAGACGGGGTGAGTTGGATCCGATCGGTCCTTTATTAATAATTTTAACCCGAATGAGGCTCAAATCATAGTTAAGCCCAAACACCCTTGATCCAAAAACCCAAAGTTATTTGACAAGGCCCAATTCGGTTCCCTTTAACCCAAACAGTTGTAAAATAAGCCCAATTCCCCTGAGGCCCGATCTGAATCCCTTAAAACCCATAAGGATGTAATCTAATGGCCCATCCGGAAATTTAAGCCAAGCCCAAATCCAACCCCAATTTCCTTTATTAACGAGATTGGCTCTCCTTCCAAAAACGAATTCACTCAAGCCCCCAAAATTTCACATAATTACAAATTGTGCCTATACATTCTAAAATTATACATAACCCCCACACTTTAACATAATTACAGTTAGACCCCAAAGATTTCACATAATTACACTTCAAGTAATGAACCATTATAGAAGATAAAAAAAAAAAAGCAGATGTTTCAACAAGCAGACTAATATTATTAAACTCATATTCAGTTAAGTTAGTACTTAGTAGGATGTTAAGACATTACAGACTAGTTGTATTAATTCATCTATGAGTAATGGTGTTAGGTTCGAATAATTAGATCAATATCAAGCAAGTTTTGATTGGGCCCATCCGTTAACATCATTTCTTTTCTTACCAATAATTACTCTTCACGGGAAATTTTTTTGTAAATCAAGAATGATTGAAAGCTAAAATTACAGTTGGATACCGCCTAAATTCCACCATGTTTAGAACAAAAATATACTATATTATCTTGAGCATCCTGCAAACTTGCGTGTACAAAAAAACCAAAAAATATTAAAACTTTAGAATCTCTAAAGGAAAAAAGGAAAAGAAAATTGAAACTATAGGCTATATAGCCCACTGGCTTTTGCAATCAACTAGTCACACGTGTCAAAGTGAGACATTTGGATAGAGATGTACGCACTTTGTGTTTATCAAACAAAAGTAGGGATTAAAAAAATATATTAATTTGATGACATGTGAACCCCTTTTTATTAAATTTTTTAATCGCATTCCAAAATCAAAGGCTTACACGAGGAAAGAAAAAGATATTCACTCCAGCCGTCGAGCTTTTTGTCTGTGGACACGTGGCATTCCCATATCAGATCTCATTGTTAACAAGTAGAAAAAAGCTCAACCACTAGAAGTAGATTTAGGTTCTTCTTTTGAAAAGTCCTTGAGATGCTTCACACGTGTACTGTTTTGGACAAGTGTTGTGATATGATAGGTAGTGTTGAAATTGGAGAGGTTGGAACTGAGGGTGACTTTTTTCACTTTACTTTTTTGGGGTTGTGGGGCCTACTTAAGAATATGGTGCTGACGTGTCTTTTTGGTGGAATTTCTTCTTGTCCTCTCTGCTTACGTGTCAAAATGGGTCCAATCCCACGTGGTAGGACAGGATTTTAGATGTTGACGTGAACTTTGAGAAATAACTCGGGAAAAATAATCGAAGGAAGCTGAGTCAACTAGGAGAAAATCTAGGACATATATTTTGTTTGCTATAATTTTGACGATGCAAGAGCATTCACATTGATCTATATACAATAAGAAAAATGTGTAGAACTTTTACATAATTTTACTTAAAAATGATTTATACTAGTCGGTATATAATTTTGTAAATTTACAAATTTGTTACAGTAATTGTGTAAATTTACTTAACACTATTCATTTTGCATTTAATTTTTTTTTTTTTACATATATCAATAATAAAGGAAGAGAGTAGATTATGGTTCTTATTTGTGAAGGAAAAGACAAAATTAAAAAAATTAAGAAAATTTAATATTTTAATAAGATATAGTGTAAAATAGATAATCTAATGTGGAGTGTTTTAAAAAATAAGGCTCCGTTTGAATACAACTGAAAACTGAAAACACTATAACAAAATAATTTTTAAATGTGTAAATAGTACCGTAGAACTCATTTTTGATAAAAAAGTTACTGAAAAGTGAGATTTGTGGGTCTCGTGAACAGTGCACGGGACCCATTAGTGTGCACTGTTTACATAGAAAAGTCATCAATCGCGGCTGGCAAAAAATGCAAACGCAACTCAAACGCTGAATTCAAACGACACCTAAATATATAAAAAAGACATGAATAGTATAAAATAAAATTAAAAAATTAAAAAAAAAGTTCATATGAAAGTAATATATAATCGTGCCATATCAAAATTGTGATAAAAAAATTGTTGCCTGAAAACAGCTAGTCAATCGGAGAGCCTTTGTCTTATGGTTGAATTTATTAATAGAAATAAATGCCCGTTTGCTTCGGGACCAGAAAAAGAAAACAAATTCTCTTTGCTTGGCCTAGAAAAAGAAAAAAAAAAATGTTGACAAAGTTTGTGAGACGTAGTTGTCTAATTGACTGCATTAATATTCATTTTTCCATGGAGTTTTAACTTCATCTTCCAACCAAAATTATGTCACTTTTAGGTACCTCGAAAAACAATTGGATTCCTCCTTGTCAAAAGTGAATACATTGACGTAAAAGTTCAATTTCTTTTTGTCAACCTTTGTGTAGATATGCCGAAATGATGTCACATTTAGTTACCTTGGCAAACAATTGGATTCCTCCTTGTCAACAATAGATAAGTTAGTAAAAGGTTATAATTTCTTTATGTCAACCTTTGTGTATGTGATTTGTAAATCTTTAATTTAATTCATTATACTTTTTTTTTTTGAGAAGATTAATTTAATTATACTTGAAGAGCAAGTATCCTTTTCTTTTCTTTTTCTCTTTTGGTGGAGAGAATAATAAAATATTATATTATTTGTTAAACTCTTTTAGATATACACCACTGTCAGTTTATTTAAAACATTCTCCATTCTCCCCATGTGTGTGTTAAAAATAATTAGTATTCTCAACAAAATAAATAACTCTGTTTAAATTCTACTCTCTTTTATTTTTGTATTAAAAAAAATCCAACTATAACCCATTCGGTACATGATCATAATACTTTCATGAGAAATAAATTATAGTAAAGTGATTAAAATATACATATTCGTTGGAAATATTTAAAAAAGAAAATCGTAACAAATTTAAGAAGTCAAACTTGTACATCTTGACCTTTGACACGTTATGTTATGTTTCTTTTCTCCGTCTTATTCGTTATTCTTTAAAACATATTTAATATTTTTATATATAAAATTATTAAAATGATTTCTTCTCTTTATTTTCTTATAGATACAATAGAACTTCAACTTATGAAGTCCGTTCTATGATATTAATATTTATTATCAAGTTAAGCTACCAATTGATAGTTGGTCTAAGTGAGATTTAAACCTAAAATTTCTTATTTGACGATAAATTTTTTTTATCAATTAAGTTAGCTACAAATTATTTCCTCTTTGATTTCTCTCTTTCTTATCAACTATAGCCAACCTATTACCACCACCAACATATGTACCCTAGAATTTCTTAATAAAATGCATTAGAAACTTAACAAAAAAGTAAAAATAAATAAATCATAAAACATAGAAATACTAATTTATACCTAAGTAATTATGAATTTGAAAGTTCATGGCTAAAAAGACATGTGTAACCTAGATTATTTCTTTGATTATTTTATAATTTAATACTATTTAATATTCTTATGTTCCATAAGTACAATTTCATAAAAACATTGTTAAAGACCAATTTATTGACTTACTTCCAGTACTTTTTAAACTAGAATATCTTTTTATTTTAATGAAAAACTGCCACACCATCCACTAACTAAATAAAAGATAGATTAAAACCCATTACTACTTGTCATTGTGTATTTAAAATAAAAGAAGATCTCCAATTAAAAAAATACTAGAGGTAAGCCAAATCCCAATTTATTTAGGATAGTAAGTAGTTATACATGCATTGAGTATATATATATTTATCAAAAAAAAAAGTATATATATTTAAAAAAAAAAATTTATCATACTTTCAAGCAATATAATATATATTCTATCAAAAGCAATATCATAAACAAAGTACATACTATTTACGTTTTCATATTATTATTAGAAAAATTATACTTTACTATCATAAACTATACCTTAAATTACATTTTGCACCATTAACTTTTAAAATGTACGATTTATACCCTAAACTATACCTCATGTTACACTTTATATTTCTCTATCAATTATGCCATTATTTTGGATGACATCATATGAAAAAATCCAATTGCCTCCCTTTTCAATCTCTTAAAAATAAATGAGAAATTATATTTTATCACCATAAACTATACTCTTAATGCTAACTATGCATTCTAAAAATTTGAAATGTAAAGTATAATTTGAGGTATCTAAATTACACTTATTATTATACTACCTAAAATATCAAATAAAAAACGTGTTTTATTAGCTATGATTGCGGGAGAAAAAGAGACGAAAAGACAGTAGGCCAACTTCCATTATTATACACAAAACAAGTGGCCTAAAAATGGAGGAAAAAAACACTAAATTTGAAGTCATAAGTTAATGACTCACTATTATCAGTCTTAATCTTAAATTTTTTATTTTTTTATTATCAGTCTTAATCTTAATTAATACAATGAAAAGGAACAAAAAAAGGTTGGCGAGTTTTGATTTTTGAACAAAGTGAGAGTCGCCGAGGGATAATAATTAAAGAAAAAAGGAAAAAGAGAGCTGACTAGGACTTGGAAATTACAAATTGGCGTCCAACGAAAACCCAAATTGCCGTTTACATTGACAAGTCCAAAGAAAAAGAGTGAAAGAGAATCAAAAAGAGAAAGAAAAAGAGAGATCTCTTTTAAAGGCCACAAACCAAACTTGTGGCTCAGAATTCACTTTCTATTTCTTCACTTTCTCTCTCTCTTACACTTTCTCTCTCTATATTGCTAACGTGGCACCCCCACCTGCCCGTTTAGGCTCCTCATCATCTATTCTCTCTCTCTCTCTCTCTCTCTCTCTCTCTCATCTATCAAAACAAAGCAAAATCAAAAACACACAAACACATAACACAAAAAACAACGTACAATCGACGATACCACGACGCCACAACACTCTCTGTCTCTCTCTCTCTCTCACACCACAACGTGTCAGATCTCTCTTTGTTTTTGTTTCTCTTTCTAAAAAGTGTTTCAAAAAAAAAAAACAGAGAAAACAGAGACAGAGAAATGTCGGAAGCTAAAGACCCGGCGATAAAGCTGTTCGGGAAAACGATCCCGGTGCCGGAGGTTCAGGCAAACGGTTCGGGCGAATGTTCCGGAGCTCCATCTTCGTGTTCGGGTCCTCTGGTGGATGATAATATCGATCAAGACCGTGCTTCTTCGAGTAACTCTTCGGCTGAGAAGGTATGTGTGTGATTTGGGATATTGGGATTTGGATGCGTGAGCTGAAAAAATTTTGGATTTTGAGAGCGACCCATTATTTTCAAGGTGGAGATATATAATGGGTCGGTCTTAGTTTGGAAGCTTTTTGCTTGATTGACTTGGTTATGGTGGGCTTTTTTTTTTTTAATAATTATTTTTGGTTGTTAATGATGTTTTTCGTGAGCTTTGAATTGGGGTTTAGTTTGATTCTTTAGCTTCAGTGTTTAAAGTTTGGATTTTTGGGTTGTGTTTTGATTCGTTTTTTGTATAAAAAATGAACTCGTTATGATGGATTTGCTTGAGGTAGTTTAGGTTTATTTTGATTGGTTTTGGAGATTGGTGGTGTAATATCGTTTAGATTAGCTTAGGAACTTTGGTCGTTTTGTTAAGGTTGTCCATTTTAGTTACTGGATTTTGGATTTGGCATCTTGTTAGATTTCATCTATGGTTTTACATCTTTTGGTGGAGACAATTAGATTTGCAACCTGAGTTTTGATAGCTGAGGGTGAGGGGCTAGATTATTTTTTGGCAAATCTTGGATTTTCTTTTATTATATAAAGTTAAAAAATATATATGTAATTTTTCTTTGTGATCGTATTCTCTGGTTAACTTTTGTTTGTGAACAATGCTGTTTCCAAATGAGATCCTTGCGTTTTGTGAGGAATTTTCCAATTTTGAGATCAAGAACAATCTATAATCTGGATATGGAGTTGCTATTTTTTGTGGAATAATTTCTTCACGGTGGCATACCTGTGTTTATTTGTACTTTAAAAATAAATAAATAGCTAAATTCAATAGTCACAATGGGGATGGGGGGTTGGTTTTGAACATTGGTTGTCTCTGTTGGAAAAACAAGGAGTTTGCCAGTCAAGTTTAGCATTGCCTTGTTTTAATAGCCTTTTTCAGTAACTCATAGTGCTTATGCGAGTACAAACATGCTTGCCATAGTATCTTCAAGAGAGTTATTACCAATTTTGTTGCTTATTCTTCCTTACCAATTTTGACTAACTTTATTTTATTTTCCATTTGGTTACCTAGAATTCATAGAAAAGAGAAGAGAAAGAGACAATTTTCAGTTTGAATCTTATGACAATCACTCCAAACTCAGCCTGTTACAACAGATTGGGTTATCATGACTTTTCATACGTACCTTTGCAATAAAGTAAGCCTTAGGAACACTTGAATCTGAACATTCTAGATATCTCTGTCCCCAGGCAAATGAGCCTTTGTTGGGTGACTGAGATGAGTTAGAGTCTTGTCATTAGTCCTTCAAAGAGGTGGTTCTATATATACTCTTGCTGGCATGTTCTTTTGTATTGCAACTATGGAACTTTGGTTCTAACATGATGAAGTACTTTTACTAGTATGTGGTTTTTGCGAGTTAATTGGTTTTTGTTCAACTGGTTAATATCATTGAATGCTCAAAAGATTTAAGTGAAATCTGGTCCATGATTTTATTTTTTATTAAGTTTCCCTGAATATGGTTTTTACTGTAGTGGAATATTTTTATCTGCCATCAATTTATATTTGAAATTGTCTTTCTCAATGGAAATTTTGTTCAATTCAGGATACAATGGGAGAAAAACCAACTGCAAATAAAAAGGAAGATGGAGGCCTACCTGTGTCTTCAGAAGAGTCGACAAATCCAGATGGAGCCTCAGGAATAAGTGAGAACCCTAAAACACCCTCAGTTGAGAAGGAGAGTGCTACATTAAAAGCCTCAAAGACTGAAGAAGAACATAGTGAATCTAGTAATTCACAGGAAAAAACCCTAAAGAAACCAGACAAGATACTGCCATGCCCCCGCTGTAATAGCATGGATACCAAGTTCTGTTACTACAACAATTACAATGTCAACCAACCCCGGCATTTCTGCAAGAACTGCCAGAGATACTGGACAGCTGGTGGGACCATGAGGAATGTGCCTGTGGGTGCTGGTCGACGCAAAAACAAGAATTCTGCTTCTCACTACCGTCACATAACTGTCTCTGAAGCTCTCCAGAATGCTCGAGCTGATCTTCCAAATGGAGTCCACCATCCTTCTTTGAAATCCAACGGCACTGTCCTTACATTTGGCTCAGACACACCCCTCTGTGAATCAATGGCTTCTGTGTTGAACCTTGCTGATAAAACAATGAGGAACTGCACACCAAATGGAATTCATAAACCTGAAGAACTAAGGATTCCAGTTCCTTATGGAGGTGGAGAAAATGGGGATGATCGTTCAAATGGAGCTTCAGTTGCAAGTTCGAATCCAAAGGATGAGCCTGGCAAAATTGGGTCACAAGAGCAAGTGATGCGGAATTGTCAGGGTTTCGCACCTCAAATACCATGCTTTCCTGGGGCTCCTTGGCCTTATCCATGGCATTCAGCTCAGTGGAGCTCCCCTGTACCACCACCTGCTTTCTGCCCTCCAGGCTTTCCGATGCCCTTCTACCCTGCTGCAGCTTATTGGGGTTGTACTGTACCAGGCACTTGGGGCATCCCTTGGCTTCCCCAGCCAACATCTCCAAACCATACAGCCCTGAGCTCTGGTCCCAACTCTCCAACCTTGGGAAAACACTCAAGAGATGAAAACATTCTCAAGTCGAGCAACTCTGGGGATGAGGAACCACTAAAAGAAAACAATGCTGAGAGATGCCTTTGGATTCCAAAGACTTTGAGGATTGATGACCCAGGTGAAGCTGCAAGAAGCTCTATATGGGCAACATTGGGGATAAAGAATGACAAGGCTGACACAATTAGTGGGGGAGGACTCTTTAAGGCATTCCAATCAAAGACTGATGAAAAGAATCATGTAGCCGAAACCTCTCCGGTCTTACAAGCCAATCCAGCAGCATTGTCTAGGTCACTCAACTTCCATGAGAGCTCATAAATAGGTAGCTTATATTTTGTAATCAGTTTACAGTGTTACAAGCAGACTTGGCAGTTTTCAACTGGTCCATTCAAATTGCCATCAATGGTGTATGCCATGGTATCATTTTGAGTTTGCCAGCCTCATTTCTAAAAGTATGAAACCAGTCCAACCGAGGCAGAGCAGAGGAGGATTATCCCGGCATCTCCATTTTAGGAGAAGATACCCAGTTTAGCCAAAGTAGGAACTGATATCATGTGCTAGTATGAACAGGTGCTTTTTGCTTTATGTTAGATGGTTTGCTGAGTTCGTGTACATATTTCTATATCAAATAGTGAGCGCTAGAACAAGGTGTGTACCAAAAATCCCAGATGTATATAAATAAACTTGGGAATTGAATTCAAATGGAACTTCTTGTCCTTCTATACATTTAGAGATTTCCATCTTTTGGTGCATTCTTAAATTAATTCTACCTTGACTTGCGAAGTGCGTATGCTTGTGACAATAAGTTTAGAGACTACTTTTCTCATAATTTTGTTCACAACTACTACGTTACAAGTTGTTAATTAATGTCAATTCTAGATTTTATTTGTATTATAAAACAAAGATATGAATCATTTGATTTTTAAAATATATAAAGATTTATATTAATCAAAAGAGACATTAATTTTAAGAATTTTGATAATTATGTCATAAAAAGTTAATCTTATTCGTTTAAAAATTTTGATCAATCACAAAATTAGGGTAGCTATTTAACATATAAATATTTATTTAACTATAATAATTTTTTAGTACCTACTTGCTAAAGACAATATATCTATTCTCTAAAAACTTCTAAAAATGATAACGAATATCATCATCTTTCAACAATAAATAACTGAGTTTTGCTAAGAAATTTAAAATTAAAAATAAAAATAAAAGATAAGAAAAGGCTTGTGTTATTAAATATCATCATTCTAAATTTCTAAGAATTTTTATTATTTAAAACTCAAAATACATAAAGAAAATTTTTAGGATGTTAAAATTTAGCATGAGTAATTTAGACATTACACAATAAAATATTTTAAGAATCATAAGTTTTCATTAGGGATTAACTGAGAGTATAACAATATGATATATTTGCTATTTTCCAAATATTAATGGAAAAATTGCATGATTTTAAAGTTGAAGGAAGAATTGTAAACTACCCCAAATATAAAGGATGAAAAATGTTTTTTTCCTAAGTTTTTGTTTTTGTTTTTGTGTGCAAAACTATATGTTTTTACTTAAAATAGTGTGTAAAGAAAAAAATATACAAAAAGTCAACAAAAAAAAATTGTATGTGGAATAGCGAATTTTGGCTGAACAAAGTTGATTAAACCAAATTGGTACTATAGCTACTATTCAAAACTTTTTTTTAAAAAAAAAAAAAGAAAAAAAGAAAAAAGAAAAAAGAAAGACAAAGTGGCTCAACAAAATGACACTGTAGGTGTACAGCGCAAAAACACTGGATGTATAGTGCAAAAACACTGGATATACAGTGCAAAAACACTGTACGCGCATTCGTGCTTTTATATATAAGAAAAAAGAGCACAAATCTATGATTGATAAAAAAAAGGTACATATTGAACAAACCAAAAGTATTGTAACTTTTACACATTCACCTAACAAGTGTCACAATATTTTCATAAAACATTTATTTTTAGTTGTGGTTGGTCACAGTTTCATATTTTATTATTTTATTTTGACTTATAAGAAATTGACACCTTAATAATAATAAAAATATTGTGAAATTTGTTGTGTCAGTATAACAATATATATATATATATAAAAGAAAAAAAAAAGTACAAACGGAAGATCGAAAAAAAAAATGTAACAATTTTAGCTACAGTGCCTCCTGGTACTATAGCTACTGTTCGAAACTTACAAAAAAAAAAAAAAAAAAAAAAAAGATAATTACACTTTACCCACATGTGGTTTACCTCTAATTCGATGTGTCTACTTGTAGTTTCAATTTTGACACTTTACCCACCTGTGATTCTCACCATTACTGTGCCGTAACCCACCTCTCCCTTAGCCGTTAGTCTAACACAGAATATGTAAAAAATAAAACCCCAAATGGATCAAAACACTCTCACTCAAATCTTGAACATGAATAACATACCCAAAAATCTGAAGAACATAATACTCAAATCTTTTCCTATTTGTCTTGAGTTGGCTCACTAGAGCAAGCCCAGACGTTTGTTCTTTTCTTTATATTTGTATATTTGTATACGGTTACTCTTTTACATTAATATAGTTCTGTCTATTATCTAAAAAAAAAAAAAAGTGAACCCAGAATTTTTGAACATAAACCCAAACCAAAAACTAAACCCAGAAATCTTGAAGATTAACCAAAAATTAAACCCATAAATTTTGAACATAACCCACGACTACTGCAACCAAAGATTAAAACCAAATCAAACACACCACAAATTTCTTGACAATTTTGTTTGAATTCATAGGCTTGAGATTTGAAAATGTTCTTATGATCCCCACTATCGAACCAGTCAAATGACATCGGCATCGTCACGGACGACGACGACGACGTTGTCTGGGAATTGGAGCTCGGCGCCTTAACGTAAATGTTGCATGCATCTGAATTGGTTGGATTAATGAATTGTACAGAGAAGTATTCGCCCTAGCGAGTGGCAATGCAGTTTGGAATGGATCAAGATCTTCTAGGTGATTTTTCTGGTTTAGAATTTAACTTGGAAAATGTTAGGTTCTATGTTCCACCAAGGTCTTTTGTGCCAAGTGTATCACTCAGGTACTTGAATTGGTGGAAAGCATTCAAATCAAAATTGTGCAAATGTGATCAAAGAGTACCCAAAGTTAATATCTTCGAAGAATAGTGCTTTACCTTTGATTCAAGCTAAAACAGATAAGGGACAGTGTTATGGTTCACTTGCACCAATTAGTATGAAGAAGCCTAAGATGTTATCGTCAAGGAGCCATACACATATGTCACGGAGAATTCTTAATTGGAGTGATGATGAGACTGTGCTATGGGTTTTGCTGGAAATGTGTTTGGGGTTTTGATTATTTTTACTTCCCAAAACCACTTTTGCATTTGTAGAGGAATTTTGCTCTTGGAAAAGCTTTGGGCTGGTCGGTCAGCTCAGGGTTTGGGCCTGTGTTGGATATTGTTTTTGGGTTCAACTTCCTGTAATTTTTTAGTTTTTTGGGTATGTTCTTCATGTTCAAGATTTGAGTGAGAGTGTTTTGATCCGTTTGGGGTTTTGTTTTTTACATATTCTGTGTTAGACTAACGGCTAAGGGAGAGGTAGGTTATGGCACAGTAAAGGTGAGAATCACACGTGGGTAAAGTGTCAAAATTGAAACCATGGGTAGGCACATCGAATTAGAGGTAAACCACAGGTGAGTAAAGTGTAATTATCCCTAAAAAAAAAAAAAGACAAAGTGCCTCACCAAATTTCCACTGTAGATGAATAGTGAAAAAAGTGGTATGAACAGTGCATAAACACTGTAGCGGCATAATTGCTTTTTTTATAGTTAATAGAAATGTGGTCACTTATCAAAACAAAAACAAAAAACAAAATTGTAGATAATAAAGTGGTGTCCATGTGGCTCATGTGAAAATAACAAGGATAAATTATAAAATTGGTCCCAATTTTTTATATTATTTTTCAATTTAGTCCCTAATCTTTCAATTGTGTCAATTTGGTCCCTAACATTTTCAGTATCGTGTCAATTTGGTCCTTGCTGTTATCATTTGGATGGAAAAAATCTGATGTGTCAAACAGAATAATAAAAAATTATTTTTCATACTACATCAATTGCTAACTGTATCGCCATGTCAATTTTTTTTTTTTAAACCCAAATTTTATGTTCTAAAATCAAGTTTGGAGAAATTTCTAAAATCCCTAACTCTCTCTCTCTCTCTCTCTCTCTCTCTCTCTCTCTCTCTCACATTAAATTTCTCCCTCACCCTCCCTTTCACCTGCCTCACTTTTATTAGTCCCACCACTTGAGTTCCAATTTGATTGCTTTTCACTCCACTATGGTTTTCAACATTCTCTACTGGGGTTCTTGGCTTGAACCCAAAGCACTCAAATTAGGCTCAATTTCACTTACCTTATAACCAGTACTGTCACTAGCTACAGGGGCACGACACAATGGACAATTCTTGTTTGATCTTAACCAGGTATATATCTATGCAAGGTACATGAAAAGCATGGCAACACTTGGGAAAAAGTTTGGCCTGTTTGGCAAGTAAGTTTTAACACACATTTCTACACACTTTTTCACCCACACATATATCAAAAACATCCAAACAACATTTCTCAAACTCCTCTACCACACGGGCCCGACTTCATCTTCTTCAAACTCACTCAAGCAAATCGAGCACTCCGTCCCATATATCAACCACTCCTCTTTTCTATACTTACACACTGTGATAGAATAAATAATAGATTGTTGGAGACCAACAGTGTTGACGTACTATATGGGGTGGTCAATCATAGGTTCATGACTTCAGATCTTGACTCACGTGAGTGAAAGTAAGGGTGAGGGAGAAGAGAGGGAGATGTAATTTGATGAGAAAGAGAAAGTTAGGGATTTTAGAATTTTCCCCAAACTTAAGTGTGAACAATTTTTTTTTTTTTTTTTTTTTAAATTTGAGGTGGTGATAATGAAAAATCATTTTTTTTATTATTCTGTTTGACACGTTAGAATTTTTTTCATAAGATAACAGCAAGAACCAAATTGACATGATACTAAAAATATTAGGGACTGAATTGATAAATGGTGTAAATTGTAAAGAATAAGTACCAACTTTGTAATTTACCCAAATTAAACACCTTCCAACTCAACAGGTTGTGAAAAAAATGTTGTCTTGAAAAGTTAATACTATTTTATCACTCCACCTTTTATTGGTACACATTCCCTGATTTATAGGATATCAAATTACCAATGTTGCATCCAATTTCACTGAAGACTGTGTACCTCCAAAATCCAAGAATACAATTTAAACCGGCCTAAAAAGAGTGTTGTTTTTGTTTATTAGGGTATTTTCGAAATCTATATTTAGAGTACATCAGCCAAACAATAGATTCAAGTGTGGAACCCATCATTTTATAATTTGCAAAACAAAAAAACTATATTTAAATCTTTTTACCAAACAGCCTTTAGTTATATAGCTTATTGAAAATTAGATTTTAACAAACTTGGGTTTCAAGTGAAACATGATTTTACCAAATTCAAGTTCAGCAAGAAATTCAAAATCGAGTTAAAAAAAAATTACATAGGACTCAATCTTGGGTAAATTCGATTTTGGCACATAACTTATACACTTCCTTCTGTGTATATATATGGAAAGAAGTGTATAATTAGTGCCCAAAAAAAAAAAAAAAAAAAAGCTACTACTCTACTAGGATGTATGGAGACCAATATTTTCAATCCTTAAATATCTATTAAAATAATAAAAATAAGGAATAAAAATAAAAATGACAAAGTTTAGTTACAAAATTAGTTGTAGTCAACCTTACTCAATATCATTCACATTATTACATATTTTAAAAATTTAACTGTTGAATTATATGTTTTTCATGTTCTTAATACACATATTAAATTTTGTGCTAATTAAATATTATTTATTATATAATTTATAAGCTTACATTTTATGTATAATTTTAAATTACAAAAATTTGTAATTTAAACAATTTATTGATGACATAGTTATTAATATTTAATTTTATAGAAATTTTACAAGTATAGAAGATATTAAAAGAAAATATAATCTAATAGTAAATTTGTCAAAATTTATGTCCAATAAAAAGATATTAAGCAAATTATAGCCTAATTTTATAACAAATAAAAATAAGCAAAGCGACGGAATTATTTACGTCGCCTAAAGCCCCTGTAGTTAAAATTACGCTCTCATCTCTTTCTCTCTCTCTCTCTCTCTCTCTTAGACCTTATTAGTCTTACAGTCGGGCTTCCTTTTCCGACACCGTTTCAGTGCAAGCAGGTACGTCATATCCCTCATTGCATTTCTCGTTGCTTCAAGTATAAACCCCCAAATTTCCAAGCTTTATCTACACTTGGGTCTCGTTTTGTTCCCATTTGTACAATTTATCTTCCTATTTATTTTTCCATATAAATTGTTTCAATTTATTTTTTTTCGTCCTAAATTTCTCTTTGTTTTGACAATGTTTGTATTGGGGTATTGGGTTGTTGAATGTAACATCAAATTGGGAACTTGAACTGAAGATATATATATACATATATATATATATATATATATATATATAGATTGATTAATTACCTCAATCTCAATCACTATTTGGGACATGATGGTGATTTTTTGGAGTTTATTTTTTTAATGGTTGTCTTGAATGTATTTATTGGGGTATATCAATTGACTGTATTGAAGCTTTGTAATTTGATTTTGATTTTTAGCACTTGAGAGAGAAACTTGTTTAATTTGATGCACTTGAAATAAACCAGCCAGCTGTAAAAGGGTTCATTAATTTTGGCCTTTGAAATGAATTCGATGATTTTTTGTATCGATTTATATATTTATATGTTATTTTTTCTCTGCATTTTATGCATTTCCATCCAATTTTATGACCCCCCTTTTTTTTTGAAGGAGTTGCATATTATGTCTTTCCCTCTCTCATCAATCTTTTTGATTGACGGGGCTTGCATAAATTTGTACACACACACACACACACACAACAAGTGTGATTATATTTTGTTTGTGATCATGTTAATTAATGTATGCAGAATAAACAGGACCATATCGAGGTACTGCAGTAAAGTAGGACTGCCTCAATCAATCGACCAACACTCTAGACCAGCGGAGGTATTATATATTGCTTTTCTCAAACTACTTGAACTTTTTTTTTATTTATAAAAATGAATGAGAAATTGTGTTTACCTCTCAATCGAATTACTTGTTTAGTTTTACTGGAGGTTTGTTCTTTTAAATAATTCTTTGATTGTTGGATATTGGACATTGGGTATTGGTTGAGACCTTGAGTGGCATTGTCTGCAAGTGAGGTTTTGCCGCATGGGGTTTGGAATCTGGTGGGATTATTGAGATTTATGTTTTTTTTTTTTTTTTTTTTTTTTTTTTTTTTTTTTAATTAATTCTTTGATTGGGCTATTGAACTAATTCATGGGTTAAGTTAAATTATGATGGGAAGAATTTAAATAAGTTGAGAATTTCATGTTTTTATTATTCTTTTTCATCATTATTATTTGTGGTGTACTAGGAGGAAAGATAGTGTACTAGGCCAAGAGCTTTGTAGCTCAATTGGTTGGCACCTCCTGATGTATCCATGACATCCAGGTTCAAATCCCTCCTCCCCCATTGTAATTATGGAATTATAAAAAAATATAGTGCTTCAGAGCACTACTGTTGTTGGTTACAACTAATGCTTGGACATACAGATTATTTGTCCTTTGATGCAGATTTATTAGTTTGAATATTTCCAGTTGGTATCTCTCTACCTGTTCATTTTATATAATTTATGTATATTGCACCAATCTATGTTTGTATCACATCCAGATAAGATGTGTCAATTCAGTTCCATGCCAGTAATCCATTGTGTTTGATCCAATACTGTATGTTGCACCATTGAAATTAGGACATATTAGTTTTGATTGAACCAATTCATGATTCATCTTTGAAATATGTTGTATTTTGTATTTTGTTTTATGGATTACTCCATTCCTGAATGAAACTTTGCTTACTATTTTGTTGAAGTCTAGACCTCCCTTACTTCCTTCAAATCCCACAGTTTCATTCATTAAAAACTATCTGAAATTTCTATAAAGAAGATTTTGTGTCAATCACATTTCTGTAGGGGCTTATTAGCTTGAGAAAGGTTTGATTACCTCATCTGTTGGATTTTTAATTCTTATAGTTTTGCTAAAACCATGATTTTATTTTATTTTTTAATTAAAAATTTATGTGCTTAATCATAGATTAAAATGATATTTGATTATTGTGACAGATGAACACTAGTTCTGTGGGACCCTCCTCGAAATCAAAGGCTGGGTCGTCACAGCCCTCAGAAACTTCATTTAAGCGCAAACGTGGAATCTTTCAGAAAGAGTGTGAGTATTTAAAATGGGTTTGCTTTGTTGGTTTTATTGCCACAATTTTATTTTATGCCTTGATATTCTTTTTGGATTTTACAGTGCAGCACATGATGTATGGTTTTGGAGATGGTCCTAATGTAAGTAGCACTGTTTATATGTATTTGTTTTGTGCTTTTGGACTATAACAACACTGGTAATTTATATTAGCTTAAATTATGTTTATTTGTATTTGTGAAAACACAATGTTTTTCAAAATATCATATAATTACCTCGCAGAAGCATCTCAGAGGTTGATTTTAATTGCTATGGTTATCTTTGCCACTAAGATATTGATATGCTTACTGCTTAGTGTTGGCCTCTTGATTTTGGAAAGTAGTCTTCCACAACAAATGGCAAGAATCATGATAATATTAATATCACAGTCGAAAGTACATAAGGTAAGATAATGAAAGTGGGTTTTACATTTTTTGAGGTTTACATGTGAGATTGAAAACAAGACCTGCATGATTCATCACATTTTGTAACATACCCGTAGCAAAGCTTTTAGCTGTGTCTTGTGGATTATTGGGTCCACAACGAACTAAAACCATTAGAAGAGACCTACATTACTCATCTACATTAGACTTTAAATTGCAATTGCATCCATCTCATTTGTGCACTACTTGATTATTGAAGGTGTTCTGCTATTCTTTTCTATGCCTCATTGAACAAAAAGGTTCCCTACCTTTTTCTGTTTTAGGTGCCAACCTCTTCTTGTTTTTACTAACTTCAATAAATAAATTACAAAAGTCTTTATGTATTACATGCAATATTATTGACATGAAATTCTGTAATTACAAAGAATGAAAAGTTTGATGATTTATAGTATCCAATTTATACACGGTTTTGTATATTTTTTGTTGCATTCTCAGCCGCTTCCAGAAAGTGTTGCTCTTGTGGAGGACATTGCTATGGAGTATATCACAGATTTGGTAAGTACTTCTTTTGGCACCGACAATTTACTCAAGTAAAATGTCATGGTAGGCTTATGTCCACATTTCTAACTTTTCTGCAGGTGCATAAAGCCCAAGATATTGGATCAAAGAGGGGAAAGCTATCAGTTGAAGATTTCCTGTATCTGATACGCAAGGTTTCTTGATTATTTACCATTTTCAACAATAAACTTCATTCTCTGTTTTAGAAACTAGTTAAAAAGAAAATAAAAATATCACTGACCTCAAAGTTCTTTATGGCTACCATTGTTATCAAGGCATGCTATTTTGCAAGCTCACTTTACTATCATGTTTGCATTATAGTACACTTTTCACATTGTGTGCCTTGGCCAATGACATTCATACATGACAAAACTTTTCCTTTCTTTGTTCCATTTAGTACTATTTAAGGAAAAAAACTTTAGTTAACTTCATCCTCCACCCCATTTATCTCTCTTTTCTTTAGCTAGATTTTACATTGGCTTTAAATGAAATCATCAATGATATCCTCTGACTTCGTTGTCTGAACCTTTTTTTTTTTTTACTTTGTAAATGCGGGATATACACTGCTGCAAAATTTTCATGCTCTAAGTTCGTTATATATTAATATCAGTCAGTACATGGTAAACAAATGCCAATGTTATACTTTTATCCTGCAGGATTTGCCAAAACTTAACCGCTGTACAGAGTTGCTGTCAATGAATGAGGAGCTCAAACAAGCAAGAAAGGTTTTTGAGTCAGATGAAGAGAAGCTGAGGAAGGTTTTTGAGGCAGATGAAGAAAACTAGCGTAGATAGAGTAATATGCCAGTGTTTTGTTCTGCTAATAGGATTTTCAATTTTGGATCACAATGCTAGATGGTTTTGAAATCCCTTCAACTTATATGTTCCTACACCAATTTTCATGTGAATGATCATTGAGGTAAAATATAGTTGGACCATCCAAATAACGATTTTATCAATCTTAATTCATTCTAATCTTTGCCTTCAAAAAAAAAAATCTATTCTTCTTTGTATGTGTTATGCATCTCCCTAGTAATTGAAAAAAAAAAAAAATTTGGCATAATCTATTGCAACCTTCCAAGCTGTTGCCTATTATCATAGCTAAAGAATGAAGCAATTCCATTCCATGAACTTATAAAACAGAAAATACCAAAACACAGATATAAACAATGTCCGGAGCAAGATGAGAATGCTGTTCTAAATCACAAATTCGAAACTTTTTTACCAAAAAATTTGAAAACTTAGAAAACCTTTTCCAAAACCCACAAATCCAAAACAAACAAATTTATCAAAAACCAAAATTTTATCATGTGAAAATCTCTCTCTCTCTCTCTCTCTCTCTCTCTGAGTTTAAAAACGAAAGGTATTTTGTCACTATTGGTTTATACTTACTAGTTATTAGGACGACTCTTTTTTTGTTGCCAAATATTCACATTTTTGGAATTAGTTATATAATCTATTGTGATTTTTGAAATTCGATTTTGCCAAACTCGAGTTTCAAGAGAAACACAATGCCAAACTTGAGTTTTGTGCAAGTACCATGAGATTCAAAATCAAGTTAAAATTGAGTTTTAGAAAATACATAAAACTCAAGCTTGGCTAAATTCTTTAAGCTTCAAAAGCTACGGTTAATAACTTGATTTTATCTTTCAATGATCAAAACAAATGACTGTTTGCAACAAACGTTGTGAGGTTCCTAACACCTACTCCACACATAATAGAACTTCCAAATCCATGAATTAAGAATTTTTTATCATCATTAAAAAAACATCTTTTTTTTTTTTTTTTTTTTTTTTTAACTCAAGTTTGATAATAAAATCAAAATATAGACTAATCACAGATTTTTTTTTTTTAAAAGCCTTAATGATTGATAGCGACTCCCATCCCATGATTAAAATAAGTTTTACTTGAAACTCGTTTTTGTTTTTTGTTTTTGGGTTGTGTTAACTGGCATCGTAAGATGCCCATTAACAACATAATTACCGGTAATTTTTTCGCTTTTTGAACAACTTTTGACAGCTTTTGACAATTTTTTATTATTTCTTTTGGTAGTTTTTTTGACAATTTTTTTTAAGTGAAATACAAAAAAGAAAATGTTAACAAGTGCTTGTTAACATTTCCCTATGTTTTTTTGTTTTTTTTTTTGGGTGAGGAAAACTCGTTTTTGGCACATAATAACTTAGCATAGGATGGCTATACCCATTGGTTAAAATAAAAAAAAAAAAAAAAAAAAGCCCCTATCCGACCGTTGCTTAAAAAAAAAAAGTACCCTAAATCTCTCTCTCAGAGCTCTCCTCAACGCCACCTTCTCTCTCTCTCCACAAATCTTCGTCCTCTCTCCTCCGAGGTTTGTTGTTGGAGGAGTTTTGTCTCAATACTTGCAGTTTCCTTTGGTGAGAAACATCTCTTTTCTTTAACACTCTTTTAAGTTATAATTTTAGACAAAGATAGAGGTATAAGCCCCCGTTTGTTTCAGAAACTATGTGAATTAGTGCATATGTTGCCTTGCAAAATCAGACCCAAATCAATGCCCACTCCAAAACTGCCAACGGGGCCTCTCAAGTACGCGCCATTTCTATTCAAACCGAATCTCAAACCTTCCTCTCTTGTAGACCCCATCAAGCTCTTGAAAATATCAGCTGAGACTAAAAACTTAAGACTAGGAAAGATACTCCATGCCTTGTTGATCACAAGCAATCAACCCTCCAAAAATGGCCACCCGGTGTTCCAAACAAACTCGTTAATCTATTTCTATGTTAAATGTGATGAAATATCTGTTGCCCGTCAACTGTTTGATGAAATGCCTGAAAGGAATGTAGTTTCGTGGACTGCGTTGATGTCAGGTTATTTACATAATGGGTTAGCTTTGGAAGTTCTTAGACAATATAAGAAAATGGTTTCGTTGGACGGTTTGTGTCCGAATGAATATGTATTTGCTATTGTTATTTCTTCTTGTTCTGATAGTGGGAGGGTTGAAGAGGGCAAGCAATGTCATGGGTATGTGCTGAAGTCTGGGTTGGTGCTTCATCAATATGTCAAGAATGCACTGATTTGCATGTATTCAAGGTGTTCAGATGTGGATGGTGCTATGCGGGTTTTGAATACAGTGCCTGGATATGATGTTTTTTCTTACAATTCAGTCATCAATAAACTTATAGAACTGGAGTATTTGAGGGAAGCTTTAGAAGTTTTGGATAGGATGATGGTTGAGTGTGTGGTATGGGATAATGTCACTTATGTTGCCATTTTTGGCCTTTGTGCTCGTCTTAAAGATTTGAAGTTAGGTTTTCAAGTTCATGGTCAAATGTTGAAGAGTGACCTTGAATGTGATGTCTTTGTTAGTAGCACAATGGTTGATATGTATGGGAAATGTGGTAAAATTCTGTATGCAAGGAAAGTTTTTGATTGTTTGCGAAATAGAAATGTGGTCTCCTGGACGTCAATCATGGCTGCATACCTCCAAAATGGTTACTTTGAGGAAGCATTAAATCTATTTCCAAAAATGGAAATTGAAGGCATTATGCCAAATGAATATACTTTTGCTGTTTTGCTAAAATCCAGTGCAGGTTTGTCTGCATTAGGACTTGGAGATCTATTACATGCCCGGGCTGAGAAATCAGGTTTCAAGGAGCATGTTATTGTTGGGAATGCTTTGGTAATTATGTATTCCAAGACCGGCAACATTAAAGAAGCAAATAAGATTTTCTCAGATATGATATTTCGAGAGACCATTACCTGGAATGCTATGATCTGTGGGTATTCCCATCATGGGCTTGGTAAAGAAGCTCTAACTGTGTTTCAAGACATGTTGGTAGCAGGTGTGTGTCCTAACTACGTAACTTTTGTTGGGGTACTATCTGCTTGTGCACATTCGTGTCTAGTGCAAGAAGGATTCTATTATTTGAATCAACTAATGGAACAAATGGGCATTGAACCTGGATTAGAGCACTATACATGTTTTGTTGGGCTTCTGAGCAGGGCTGGACTACTTGATGAAGCTGAGAATTTTATGAGATCTACACCAGTAAAGTGGGATGTCATTGCATGGCGTACTTTGCTAAATGCTTGTCATGTCCATCGGAATTATGGTATAGGAAAACGGATAGCAGAAACTGTCTTACATATGGATCCTCATGATGAGGGAACATATATACTGATATCAAATATGTATGCCAAGGCAAGGAGATGGGATGGAGTCGTGAAGATCCGAAAATTGATGAGAGAAAGAAATGTCAAGAAAGAACCTGGGGTCAGCTGGTTAGAGATAAGGAATATTACCCATGTCTTTGTTTCAGATGACAACAAACACCCAGAATCTAGTCAGATCTATGAGAAGGTTGGGGAATTGCTGGCCAAGATTAAACCATTAGGGTATGTGCCAGATATTGCTGCAGTATTGCATGATGTAGAGGATGAGCAGAAAGAAGATTATCTTAGTTATCACAGTGAGAAGTTGGCTATAGCATATGGTCTCATGAAAACACCTACAGGAGCCCCCATCCGTGTAATTAAGAACCTTAGGATGTGTGATGATTGCCATAGAGCTGTGAAACTAATTTCACAGGTCACAAACAGGTTGATAATTGTTAGGGATGCAAACCGTTTTCATCATTTTCATGATGGGAGCTGTTCTTGTGCAGATTTTTGGTGAAACTTTGATGACCTTTTTGTCATATGGATGACTGGAGAAGCTAATTGCATGTTATGGAACCTAGAGGATATTAGTTCCATGTCCTCCCCCTACATGCCAATGAATATTGAGCACGGCCTGTGGGGGCCCATGCCTCTGGGACCTTATGTAAGTAATTTAAATTAGTTATTCAAGTGGTGTATAAGTTTGTGTTCCTCCTTCATTTTTATTAATGTTTAGAAATTTATTTTCAATGGGCTTTCACCTTTCAGGTTGTGGAAATCCAGCATTGGCCGTTTATGTTACCCTGATTTTGATGATACAGCCTTGAGGCAAGGTCAAGCAAAAACATTAATTGAACACTGAACTATATGGTCAGCTTAACACTGGACATTAACACTGTGTTTCTGAGAGATGTTTCAAATTTGAGATAAGAGAGAAAAATTGAAGGGAAAAGAGGTGTGGTTTTAAGGAAAGGGCAGTGGAAAGCAGAGGAAGATGTAAGTGCTGTTAATCCTTTTAAAGAAGTATGGCCCCAAGAGACTCAAGCTCCATTTGATCCAAATGCCACTTGCAGGGACCAGAAAGCCGTGCTATCTTCATTGGGTAAACAGGCTTAGACCCAACTTAAAAAAGTACAAATCCACAATTGCATTTCTTGTTGATTCAAGTATAACCCCCAAATTTTCAAGCTTTATTTATACAGTTCTGTCTCTACTCTCATCTTTTTCTCAGCTCCCTGGTTCTCTTCCCATTTGTACAATTTGTCTTCCTATTTATTTTTCCATATAAATTGTTTCAATTTTTTTTTTTTTTAATTTCTCTTTGTTTTGACATCTTTCACTGTTGTTGATGTTTGTATTGGGGTATTGGGTAGTTGAATTTTGTAGATTTTGGTTCTGTTTTGGGGGAATGTAACATCAATTTGGGTCCTTGAACTTATGTAGATAGATTGATAACCTCAATCTCAATCTCTTTGGGACATGATGGTGATTAGGAGTTTTATTATTATTATTTATGATAATATTGATTATATTTATTGGGGTATATGAACTGACTGAATTGCAGCTTTGTAATTTGATTTTTAGTACTCGAGAAAGAAACTTGTTTAACTTGATGCACATGAAATGAACCAACCAACAGTGGTGTCTGCTTTCATAAGCTAAAAGGGTTCATTAATTTTGGCCTTTGAATGAATTTGGAGACTTTTTGTATCGATTTATATATGTATTTTATTTCTCTGCATTTTATGCATTTCCATCCAATTTTATGACCCATTTTTTGGAGTTTAATATTATGTCTTTCACTCCAATTTCAAATACTCCCTCTCTCATCAATCTTTTTGTTTTTATAGATTGGAATCTTGTGTGATTTGGACGTGGTTGACAGGGCCTGCATAAATTTGTAGCTTAGGTCTTCTTCATTAAAGCATTTGGGCTTAGGAATTGTATAGTTTGCTAGCCATGAGTTACTTCTCTGTCTCTCTTTCTCTTTGTTATTATTATTATTATTATTAATTTATTTCTTTCAATACTTTGTGTGTGTGTGTATGTATATACACACACAAGTGTGATTATATTTTGTTTGTGATCATGTTAATTAATTTATGCAGAATAAACAGGACCATATCGAGGTACTGCAGTAAAGTGTTGCACTTGTGGGGGACATTGCTGTGGAGTATATCACAGATTTTGTAAGTACTTCTTTTGGTACCGACAATTTACTCTCAAAGTAAAATGTCATGGTAGGCTTATGCCAACATCTTTAACTTTTCTGCAGGTGCATAAAGTCCAAGATATTAGATCAAAGAGGGGAAAGCTATCAGTTGAAGATTTCCTGTATCTGATACGCAAGGTTCCTCGATTATTTACCATCTTCACCAATAAACTTCATTTCTCTGTTTTAGAAGCTAGTTAAAAAATAATATCACTGACCTCAAAGTTCTTTATGGCTACCATTGTTGTCAAGGCATGCTATTTTGCAAGCTCACTTTACTATCATAGTACAAGTGTACAACATACTTTTCACATTGTGTGCCTTGGCCAATGACATTCATACATGACAACGCAACACTTTTCCTTTCCTTGTTCCATTTTAGTACTATTTAAGGGAAAAAGTTTTAGTAAACTTCTTCCTCCACCCCATTTATCTCTCATTTATTTAGCTAGAAATTAAATTGGCTTTAAATGAAATTATCAATGATATCCTCTGACTTTGTTGTCTGAACATTTTTTTTTTTGTCTTTTCTTGCTTTGTAAATGCAGGATATACACTGCTGCAAAATTTTCATGCTCTATGTTCGTTATATTGGTTAGTGCATGGTAAACAAATGCCAATGTTATACTTGATCCTGCAGGATTTGCCAAAACTTAACCGCTGTACAGAGTTGCTGTCTATGAATGAGGAGCTGAAACAAGCGAGAAAGGTTTTTGAGTCAGATGAAGAGAAGCTGAGGAAGGTTTTTGAGGCAGATGAAGAAAACTAGCGTAGATATAGTAATATGCCAGTGTTTTGATCGGCTAATAAGATTTTCAATTTTGGATCACTATACTAGATGGTCTTGAAATCCCTACAACTGATATGTTCCTACACTTATTTTCATGCTGTTAGGGTTCTCTTTTTTTTTTTTTTTTTTTTACACCTAATTTTATTTGAGTACCACCTATTTATTTTCAAACACTACTAATAAGTTATTGGGTTTTCCCAAATATTTTTTGCTCTATTATTATGTTAATCACAAATGTTTCATATCTCATTATCTAAAATTGGGTTATGATATAAAACATCACAAAAAAAGCCCAATTCTCATTGGCAATATCAAAACCCAGTTCTCGCTGGCAATATTTAAAAGCCTAAGCTAACTTCTTGACACTATTCTATCAAAAGCCCAAGGTTATTAATACTAGGCAAAATACTATATCATAATTATTTCACTTAAAAAGTCCAATGATCAACAATGTTTTAAGTTCTTAAACCTATTACTACAATATTACAAGCCTATGAAATCTATCTTATAAAACCTATGGTAACCATTTATGTTACATGACACTATTCATTTTTCTAAAACCCATGGCAAACATACATCAAGCACATGGAGAATTATGAATTTGTGTTACTAATATAAAAACCCATGGAAAGTTATGATTTATTTTAAACCCATAATATTTATTTATTTCATACCTTATTATAAACCCATGGTAAGTATTTATGTTACGTAACTCTATTCATTTTTCCAAAACCCATGGCAAACATATATCAAACCCATGGAGAATTATGAATTTGTGTTACTAATATAAAAGCCCATGGAAAATTATGATTATTTATTTCGGACCTATGACATTTATTTATTTCAACCATAATATAAACCCATGGAATTTATATAAGAACTAATGGTCACTATTTATCTTACATCACAACATTCATAATATTTATTACCAAAACTCATGGTAATTATTCATCTTACATGTCCATTAGGATTATCTATAAAGAAACTATACAAGTTGTTATTTAAAGCCCATGAAAATTAATACCCAAAATCTATCATAAATATTTTATAAAAACTCATGGACTCATTTTATTTATACTAACAACTAAAGCCCATGAGGAGTAAAAAAATCATGGCAAAGCATGTCTTTAATACCCATATTGTAGGTTCAAGAATCTCATGAAGTAAGGAACAAGCCCAAGCAAAGAAAGGGTCATGTGGCCCAACTAAAAGTGCTGAAATGGAGAGGAGTTCCAGCCCAAGAAGGTCCCCCAGCAGGAGGCTTGAAAGTGAGCAACTAGCCCTTGTTCATTCCTAAACAAAAAGAGCAACTAGGTACTCATACAAGGGAACCAAGCCTTTGAGAATGGACTAAGGGTTGTCTCATCAGTTTTCTGCCACCCCCTACCTGACGTGAACAGTACCCAAGGGCTGTCATATCAGTTGAAGTCAAAAAGATGAAGGGACTCCATCATCTTCCTCAAGAATGCACCTCCAGCGGAAGGGGAGCTAAAACCAAACCTCAACAAATTGATGCTATAAATGTTAAAAACATTCAAGACGTGATTCATGTGCCAAGCCCATGAATCTTAAAGGGAAAAAATTGGGAACATGTGGTTTGGAGGGCATAAAGGGCTTTCCAGCGGAACCCCCTGAAGTAGACTAGAGCTTGACACCTGGCTTGGGTGTTGAAATCTTACTTCTTGGGAGTCCAAATCTCAGTTGCAGCATTAGGATTCACTCTTGATACACAATAATTAAGCTCAGCCCTGAAAATCTTGGCATTTAATGCAAAAAGCTCTAAAATCCCATCATTACCCAAAGAAGCAAGACAACCCCTCAAAATGGATTTTCCTACTTCTAATCAAAAAAGCCTGACCTTGATTCAGCACCTCTGAGCAGTCATACATTTTTGGATTCTTGTCAATAAATGCTTCCCTAAGCTCCATTATAAAAACACAAAACAACTAACCAGAAGAGGAGCCTTTCTAAAAATTTCAAATTTTTGTCGTTGACTACATTCTACAGAAATTGAATCCCTATTTGCTTTCTTTAAGCTTCCCCAAGCTCTCTTGAGCTCACTCACAACCTTTCTCAGCCTATAGTCACCATAACACCAACATTCACCACCTTGCTTACACCTTCCTACTCCATAAACGTCCCATAACTGACCAGGACAACCACTCTCTTTGAAACCCTTGGTTTGTTTACTACTTTGCTCGTGGTTTAGCTTTCCTTAAGCTCACCACTCATCATCTTCAGCCTACACTCATTTGATCCCAGATATTCTTCCCACCCCTTTACACAACCACAGCTCAAAAATGTCCTCTAACTAGACACAAGCAGCCCATTACTCACAAAAAGCTTCAATTTTAGTGTTAATCCCATCTCACTCACTCAAAATAGCCTAAATTCACCTCATTCATGCCTTATAATTATACACTCACCAAAATTTTAGTTTAATACTTGCTGCACTGAGCTGGGGATCTTTCTCTCCCTTCATTCCATCCTATTTTTCCTATTTTATTTGTAACTATGGAGCTTTTAATTATTGTTTATTATTATTATGATGAAGGATATAATGAATTTGTAACAATTGAATTTTTCCCCCACATTGATGTAATGATGGCTGAAAGTATTATAAATTCCCCTGACCAAGACACACAAGGACCCCCAAGAGTGAACACTTTCCTAAATTTATTTAATCATTGACTGCTGGACTCTAAGTATAATTTCATCCCTACCACTAGAGATAATACCGTACCGCTAGAGGATTGATTTGAACTATGACACCGTAAAAGACTAATAATATAACAAACTAACAACACTAACGTGTTTATTGGGCTTTATTGTTGTCTTCTTGTTAGGGCGCAACCTCTATCTCTTACTTGGGCGGACTTACACCACACTGATAGCCTTTGGGCTTTATTTCAAGGGCCCATCGTTGAGTTTCAACTTGACTACCCCATATTCTATTTGAGAACATCAAAATTTCCCCCCAACACATGCGAATGATCATCTACGTAAAATATAGTCTGACCATCCAAATAATGATTTTATCAAATCTTAAATAATTCTAATCTTTGCTTCTTTTTTTTTTTTTTCTTTTTTTTTTAAATTCTATTCTTCTTTGTATGTGTTATGTATCTCCCTAGTAATTTAAAAAAAAAAATGGCATAATCTATTGCAATCTTCTAAACTGTTGCCTATTATTAAAGGATTTTACTCCAATTTTTTTTTGTTTGAATGTTATTCATCCATTAAAACAAGAGAACTGGCACTCTTTAGTGGTGATAAAACTCAATTTGGTTGGGAGCTTTAACATTATATCGAGTTTCTTTGCAGAGTAAAGCTAAAAATCATGTGTTTATACTTTTTAACTACAAAGTAAACCATTCATCTTCTCAATAAATCTAATGTGACAACACAACTTATTTTACACAATATATTTTACAACTTGTTAAGGTGATATATTGTAATTGACCCATAATAAATTTGATGTCTTTGCAATCATTTTCCTTTAAATAAATCTAATGACAAAATACAAATTGTTTCATGATGTGACATGTTGTGATTAATGTACAATAAAAATAATATCATAACCTCATTTAAAAAAAATGATTTCACAACTTATCACCTCAATAACTTACTATATATATATATATATAAATCTTATCCATAACATTGCTATGAAGCTTCCTATTGAACTCTTCCTCCTTTGCGTGTCATTCCATAAAAGATTGATTCTGTTTTTAGTGCTTTATGACTCTCTGATCCATTACTGCCTCTTACCTCACGTCTATAAACATTAAATATCAATAAAACCGATAATCCTTCATTTGAAAACCATTAACAAAACAAAGTGGGTAAGGAAAGGTACCTTGCACTTTGCATTAGAAAGAAAGACATATCAACTTGTCTTGTCTACCTTTTGCTAGTTGGAGAAGGCCAAACATTGATGGAGAAGGCCTAACTTATTACCGACAAAAGGTTTGTAACTCAATTTACCGTTCTTGCCAAGAGATTGTAGCTCAACTACTTTCTCCTAGTATTTTTAATGGAGATATTCCATTGTTAAATCTACTCACACTCAACTATTAAATTTAAAAATAAATAAAAAATTATTTTTTGATATTTTTAATGAATATGATTAGGATTCAAAATCTTTCCCAATTATAGCTAACCAATTACAATTTTTTTATTTTAAATTCGTATTGCAAGTTTCTCAAAAGAAAAAAAAAAATCGTATAGCAAAATCTTATCTCAACATGAACATTTCTTTATCCCACCCTTTTTATAATGAGTTTATTATCCCAAGCCAAATTAAAAAAAATTGAAAGGCAAAAAGAATTAAGATCCTTGGCAACTGTAAATTAAAATTTCTCACACTTCTGTTTGTTTTATTGGTGACATGTGGTGTTTCCTTTCGAGAGCACATAATGGCATACTTTACAGTTTACACTTTCATGTGCGTGAAGTGTAATCAAACTGAAATATTGCCTGTGTGTGTACTTGTCCCACATCGGGCAAGTGTGTGTTTCCTTATAACTCGCTCCGCGCAAGTAACTGCCGCATGCAGTTTTGCTTGTGGCGTGTGAGTTTATTGAAAAAACTTGTGTGTGTACTTGTCCCACATCGGGCAAGTGTGTGTGTTTCCTTATAACTCGCTCCGCGCAAGTAACTGCCGCATGCAGTTTTGCTTGTGGCGTGTGAGTTTATTGAAAAAAAACTGAAATATTGCCCATGGTCCACGTGCACTCACTATGTTGTGGAGCTGAATTAATTTTAATTATAATCATGTAATAATAGTAATAATAATATGATAGGCTGTTTTGTTAATTTTTAAAAATAAAGTCAAAATATGTACAAATAATTATTGAGAGAAGCACACCCTATTAACCAATGAAATACTGATAGGTTTTATATGAAAATTGTGTATTTTATTTCATAATTAAATATTTATTATTTCTTGACTTCTACCCTTAAGGCACTCATCAATAAGAATTTGCGCCATCACCTTTCCCCAATTTTCAACAAAAATAATTAAGCTCTTTCAGTATTGCTTTTATAAATATTCTAAGACACGAATCAAAAAAACCTTTGTTGCTCTTCATGTAGCATTTTCAACAACTCTTTTGTTTTGGAGACTTATAATTTAGTCCTTGAGAAATAGGAAAAAAAAATTCTGGCGGTTCCATGTATTTCAATTGTTTTAGCTAATTAATTTACTATTGACTATTTTTTTTTAGCTAATTGTTCTATGATATTATCCAGTTCTCTTCAAATGAAAATTTTGTATTCGAATTGTCCTTTCCCACTCCTTATTATAAGAGAGAAAATAAACAAAAAAACTAATTGATTTCTGCCTAACTTATTTTGAGCTAAGCTCTCGAATCTACACGATGCATCCGAAGTCTGAATAATAATTAATTAATTTTATTCTAATATAAAATTTTTATTTTTTATTCTATTAGTCCAATTGCTAGAGGTAGTTGACTTTTAAGAGCAACTGTAGGGAGTGCTTCCAGGGGAGGGTGGGTATGCCATCTATTTAACTCGTACGAACCATGAAAGGGCAATATTCTCCTTTGTATAATTTAAATAGTGAAAAGAGATAGTAATTGAATAAGCTTACAACTTTACTTCTTCTTCTTTTTAAAGCTAGAATAAGCTTACAAGTTACAACTTCAAATGGTTTGTAAAACAACATTTTACTCTCATTTTCATTTGCATGAGATTACTTCTATCGGTTTATTTTTTTAGGTTCATTAAAGCTTCAATTTTTTTAAAGATTTTTTTTTGAGAGATAATTACAATATTCTGCTAATCCCGAAGTTCGAACCCTTTTCCCCCTAGACCTCTAAACACTTTGTGCATGGGGAGGTGTTAATTCAACTACAAGTCCTTTGGCAATTTTTTAAAAGATAAAAATAAACTTTACACAACAAACAAATTAAATTAACAAAAACAAACGAATGCTTGAAGGAAATAAAAGAAGTAATGAGTGGATGTCACAAATTAAACATAATTTCAAATTTGCTTATATATCGAGGAATACTTAAGATTTTTGTATTAAATGGCATCTCATTTCTTTTAAAGGCAAATTATAGTTTTCAACCCTAAATCATCACCTTGATTACTCTTATCCCTCTAAATTATCAAAATGCATGTTGATTGATCCCCTAAAAACACCTTATATTATCCCCTTGTCATATATTTTACTGTTAATTTTAACATAATTTAGTACTGGAAGATTAATTTATCCCTTAGATGTCTACTTTGGAGAAATGGATAAATTGATATTTTAATGTTAAATTATGTCAGACTTAACACAAAAGCAATGGTAAAGGAGACATTGAAACATAGTTATAATTTTAGAGGTCAATGGTGCATTTCAATAGTTTAGAGGGTTAAATGAAATTAAAGTGATAGTTTAGGAAAAAAAAAAATTTTACCCGTGAAAAATGTCAAAATTATAAATTTAATACCAAGATTCAATTATATTTACCTATAACTGGTTAAAAAAATCCCGAAAGTTTGTAAAATTCAACAACTTCTTGTACTCAAACAAAATATTCCATGGGCCTATAGACTTAAAAGTTAAAACTCTAAAAGTCAAGACTCAAGAATCTTTTGGATTATGTGTTAGGTCAATCCAAATTAACACAAATCACTCACCTTCCCGCCTCTCAAATAGTCTCAAATCTATATATATAATAAAAGGTGAAATTGAGAGAAACTTAAATTAGAATTCCAAATTAGAGTTCTAATTTTGCGCCATGTGTCCTAAATTATTTATTATTATTTTTATATAAGATAGAATTTCTATTCTAGCATAATTTAAGTGAATATGTGTGTGAAACTCCTTTATGGAGACTTGAACCCCGGCTCTTGCCCTCCACACCCCATACCCCATAAGCACTTATACTTGTAGAGTAACCAACACACCAAGAGTGTGCAGTGGTGTCCTAAATTATTTATTCTTAAAGAGTTTTATTTCTTAATTTTAGATAAAATGTGGGACACCGTAAATATTCATCCAAGTGAGTTATTAATTACAAAAACCAAAGAGTTTAGAATAAATGAATCGTAAAAAAAAAAAAAAAAAATACTTAAAAAAAAATAGACAATTTACATTTTATATCTAATAATATCTTTACAAATTTTTTTAAAGAGTTAATAAAATATAAAAATGACTATTAATAGAAATTATATTATACATATAGAAATTATATTATACATCTTTAAATGTATTCATGCATATGGTTACAAATTACAAGCTTGTTAATTAATAATAAAAACCTCATAAAATCGAATAAAATTAGATAATAGCGAGATTATATCTCGTTGACAATTACGTCCTCCTAAGTAGATTCTATATTCGGAAAAACCTTTTTAGTTTTCGAAACAAACAAAAGCAGTTACCGTATTCGAAAGGCTGAGTACATAAAGGGTCTATGTATAGCTGTTCTGAGTTTATGCTCGTTAATTATGGGTTCTCTGACTTCTTAAGCTTTTTACTTATCTGTGCAGCCAAATTGTCAGTGTTGTTAAATAAGGACTAATTTTCGCAATTAAAGCCTCTCATTGGATCTGAAGCCGTACCAGTTCCCTAGGAAACTCCAAAAAAGCTGCCTTTTCTCTGGTTACTGAACCAACACCAACACCAACACCCAAATCCAAAGCTTGGATTCAGAAATCTGGGAGCTACCCATTTCCAAGAATCGTGCAAGAAATAATGGGTCGGTCCTGTTTTCACAGGATTCTTCTTGTTTCATCACTTCTGGTTCTGTTCTTCTCTCATGGTACTACTACAATGTTTCTATAGCATTAGTTTTTTGTGCTTTTCATTTTTCCTAGGAGTATTTTCTGTTTGATTTTTTGTCTTGTCTCTTGGTTCCTTTTTCCTTAACTTTTCATTGTCAATTTTAAGGATTCGGTAGAAAAGTGATGGAGACGGTTGAGCATGAAGATAGTTCCACTGTTGAAGGAGAGGTTAGTTACTTTTTCCCCTCCTCTTTTTCATAGAGTAATAGTTGTATAGTTGTTTCACTCAATAATTATTTTATTTTTCTTTAGTGAACATTGAGTAAATGTTTATTTGTTGTCCAGGAAACTATAGGAAAATCAAGGGAGATTGCAGAAGTGATGGATTATTCAGATCCGGGGCCAAACACTAACCCGAAAGCCGGTTACAATCTCAGCCCTCCTCCGCATGCCTAAGCGAGGTTATCAACGAATTAATGAATAAAGAGTTTCTCACTTTCTTTTTTGTTTTTTTGGTTTTTAAGGGATTGGTTGGTAGTGAAGTTTGAGTAATGTTGTTTGTAGTTTTTTAAAATAGATGTGGGTGAAGGCCTGTTTGGTGAGTGAGTTCAAACTTACATTTTCACATTTTAAACAATATTACACGCATTTTCACACAGTTTTTCACTCACACGTATTTCAAAAAATTCTAAACAACAATTCTCAAATTACTCTACCAAACACCCTAAAGTTTGAAGAAATGTTTGTAATATTGTTTAAAATGTTAAAATGTGAGTTTGAGCTTGAGCTTGCCTGCCAATCAGCCCTAATTTTTTTTTTTTCTGTTTTTTTTTTTTTGAGAAACCTTTGTAAGTTAAGTTTGTGAGATGAATAGAATTGTTTATGTTACTTCGGTGATGCTGAATTTGTAAATAGGGTGATGCTGAAAATTTGGGTTCTTTATAATCAGTTGTCTTCAGAATTCAGACTTTGTGCAATAAAACAGTATTGGTGATGCTGCTCTTCCTTATTGTTATATCCAACTATCCAAGCATAGAAGTCCAGAATAACAAACTTTTTCTTCAATGATATGATAGGTTATGGACTCGGTTTGTGTCATGTACAAAGTTTAATTCTTTAAGGGTTGAAGACTTTTTTAACCAGTGTTGCCCTACTTTGTTCAGTAATCGAAGTTGGCATATATAAGCTAGCCTAACTTTCTCAAATGAGTTTTGAGTTTGACTCATGAACTAGATTAATTGTGTTAGAAACCTAGTGATTTCTAATTGGGATGGGCAGGAATTTTAGGAAAATGTATGGTAATTATAGAGAAATTGACTTAATTCGAGATAGTTACCATCGATCTATAAAGAAATACTAGAAGAGAGAAAAACTAGGCATTTATATAACCATAAAACTATTTTATTGGCCCACATAACCTTATTCTAATGGTTCTATTATTCCCAATGTGCATTAATAATTCTAACATGTGTTAAATATGATTAATATGTTTGAAATTATAACTAACTAACTAAATACAACATTAAAACAATTATTATTAAGTCAAAAAAAAAAAAAAACAATTATTATTATATACTTATAGGGGTTGCTAAAAAATTAGTATGCATATTTTTTATTCCTTCCCTTGCTTATAGCATATATTATACAGATGCTTTTGGAGATCAATTTCCCTTGTGTGATAGCCTTTGACAATAGTTTTGTTACTACTATTTTTCTCTATCTAATTTGTGCTTCATTGCATTAGCAAAAGTCTAATTTGATCTTCTTCTTTTTTGTTAAGAAAGAATTTGATCTTATATGGGTTGATTATGGGTAAGGAAAAGTTAATTCTATATATATATATATATATATGTATGTATATATATAAAACAACACTTATATATGTACGGATTTTGAAGTATTTTTGCCTTCACATGTCATCCATCACCGGATAGAACATTCAAGGTTCCATGAATTCTATATATATATATATATATATATATATATATATAAAACAACACTTATATATGTACGGATTTTGAAGTATTTTTGCCTTCACATGTCATCCATCACCAGATAGAACATTCAAGGTTCCATGAATAATCCATTATATAATGCCCTCCAGGTGATAGACGATATAAAATTATTTGACTTGGTGGAGTTCCTCCCACGAGGTTTATTTTGCAAAATATTGAGCTAAAGTGACTCCTTAATTATGTTTCACGTGCATGCAACTATGCAAGTGTAAACAAGGAAGTAAGGAACAAATCAATGGCCTCCTGGCTTAATGGCATCCCGCCCCCCATTTGTGAGACTTGAACAAAAAGGGGAGAGAGAGAGAGAGAGAGAAGAAAAATTAGCAAACAGTGAGGTACAATTTTTTTTAACTCCCTCATCAATCAATTGATCAAGTTTTTAATTAGAGCTGCTTTGCAGGATCTCTAGATATGTATAATTCTAAGTTCAACTTTTATGCACAATCACTATAGGTGCACAACTTATGGATAATATGTTTTCTCCCTATTAGCGGTTAAAATGTTGAATTATTTGCTTTTATGATTTGGACCATTTTGAAATTCTGATAACTTAATAAACTAGAAATCCCTGATCAAAAAAAAAAAAAAAAAACTGGAAATCCATGTTAATGAATAATGATCATATAAGTGTAAGGTTTGTAATAGGATCATCTCAAAATACTTTGTTCTTAATGCTAATTAGTCATTAACAAGATTCACATGCCATAAAGAGCACCTATAAAAATATAATGAAATTCAAATTCTTGAAAGCCACTCTGAGCATTTAGGAGGAGGGTATAGTGGACAGAGTTGGTGTCACTGTGTGGTCTCTCGGTCTCTTTCTCCCCAAATTAGATTCTATTATCTGTACATTTACCCAGACGTGCCCATAACTATGTTAAATTTGAATTCAAGTACTTTAAATTTGTCATAAAGGATATGTTTGTATAATCTTTGTCGAAGGTGATGAAGAGCTGTCAACGTTGGATGTCTAGTCTACCTTGACTTTGAAAAGTCTGCTTTTAATTGATACGTTGAGGCCAAGAAATTCTTCTAAGAGAACAAATGGAGAATCTAAATGGAATTTGTCAATTTTGCGCGTGTTTGAAAGTCCACTCTAGGCCTAAACTGTTCAGCCTTATTCACCTTTGTGTCCTCGCCGTAAACATTCTTTGGAGCCCTTGTTTATGCTCTCTGATCAATCACCATGTGACTCTGTCCTTTGCAGAATGGTTTTGTAATGGAACCTTGTTTCCTTTAAGCCTCAGCTCTCAGGCATTTTGGCTGAGTCCTATATATGGATTTTTTGAATCCTTGCTATGGCCAGCAAATGGTGAAGATTCTATCTGGATGTGACCATAATAATTTATACTGCAATAACAAACAAATGCCAAAGAGTCTTCGGACGTATATGGTGAATGTTGTTAGATTGACTAAAAGCATTCCGACTCTTGGCTATCATTATATTATCGAGCCTTATCAGGAACTTCAGGCTCTCTTTGAGATATGATTTTAGTGGATATTGCAACCAAAGACTTATTCTCAAAGGAACAGCTTGTTCTTATTGCAAGGAATGGTGCCAGGCATCCAGAATGCTGGTGCAGGATGAGTGGCTTAAATGTGGAGCATGGTGATGATATTTCAAACAAATTGGCTGCAACATCCAATTTCCTCCCAATTCCTGCTGATCAGTTACGGCTTGCCTACTAATCTTGTAATGAGGAACATTGTTAAAAGTGGGAGAAGATACACCAAACCTGTTTGATGCAAGGGCCTGTGAGGGAATTGGAGCATATGATTGTGGAAAGCTCTGATGGTTTGGCCTATCATTCAGCTGTATTTCGAGAATACTTAATACATTTTCTTAATTTTATGTGAAACATTTTTAAAGGCGAAATATTTTTGTCAAGATGACACATGCTTGCCCTATATAAGCTTATTTTTGGTAATTGAACTTATCAAAGAGCATTGTGCAAAATCTCGTAGGACGAAGGTTGAAGTAAATTGACGAATCTAGCTAATAGTACACCAACAAAGTACTATTCATGGATAGTGCCATCATACCTTGCAGAGTTTTTTTTTTCAATAAACTCACACGCCACAAGCAAAACTGCATGTGGCAGTTACTTGCGCGGAGCGAGTTATAAGGAAACACACACACACACACTTGCCCGATGTGGGACAAGTACACACACAGGTTTTTTCAATAAACTCACACGTCACAAGCAAAACTGCATGCGGCAGTTACTTGCCTTGCAGACTTGTCATCAACTTTAACAATAAAAGCAGATTCCACTCGTACCTTGCAGACTCAGCTCCTACAGTAAAAATAGATGTCTCTTCCAATTATAGAGGTATCTTCAGGAAATCTAAAGCTTCTCAAGTCTATAAATTGAAAATTTAGTCTTTGTTCAAAGGCATTCGATTTTCTTAGCCATCTAGAGTTCAAAATAAGAGAACCCTATAAGAGAACCCTCTAGCCTTTAGATACTTTGCCATTTCTATTGTAAAATAGTTTCAAAAATTATTCAAACTTTCAGTCATTTGTATTCATGGTTTCAGTCAGCCAACAGTAGTTCAGGCTTTCAATCAAACTTTCAGTTTTCTCTATTGTAAGTTTTATAATCATTATTATAGGTTTTTATTTTCATATAATTTTTTTTTGGAATATACATGAAGGCAAGTGGCAAGTGGCACATCAAAACATAAGGGTTGACCGTTGACTAGTGATTGGCTTTAGCTTTGTCTGAAGGGACATATAGCAAAGTTCCAATCTTTCATCAATCTTCAATCAACAAAAGGAGAAACAAGTCTCTTCTTATTTTTCTATTCAACCACAAGGGAAAGGGGAAATAATAAGTGAAGAGCCAAATAATGACCCAGAACTTGAGAGCTTTGGTGATTGGAGTAGTAGGTGCAGCCATCACCTTGTCTTCTTATTCACAGACTCTCATCTCTCCCACTCAGTGTGTCACAGTTGGCCTCATTGTCCTCATGTTTGCCTTGATTGTCAGAGAAGGTTTCATATCTCTTTAATCTAAGTGTTGTTCCCTCTTAAATTTCAATGTATTCCCATGATTTGAATTGGTGAAGCTATTTTGGAGATTTAATGTAGTCTGGTAATTTGCTTTTAATGTATTAGCTTCCTCTTCTTCCTCTGTCAATAACTCAATATGTTTCAATCTTTGCATATGCTTTAGATTCAAGTGGTTTCTTCATTGCTCTCTTATCCATTGTGGCTCTTGTTTTGTTGAAATATCAAGAATTTAATTCAGATCCAAGTGTTGGTGGCAGTAGTTTAATTTCTTTTAATGCAAAATTGAAAAGGCTCAGGAATTTTTTTTTTTCTTTTTTTAATACCGAAATTAAGAATCATTTACAAAATGTCAATGAAAAGAATATCTGACAGATACATTTCTTAGAGGCTAATTTATTTGGACCTTGAAGTTAAGCTAGTGCTTTAAGTGGGTTCTTGTAGCAGTTTGGTTTGGATGAGTGTAGAAGAGATGGCAGCAAAGCAGAAAAATTGTATAACATGCCGTGTTGGCGTGTTGCTACTAGATTAAGTCTAGTACCGTGTTGTATCCACCTATCACTTAGAGAATATTCCATTTGGAAATAAAAAGGGGCCTCTCCTTTTTTTTTTTTTTTTTTTTTCTTTTTTTTTTTTGGGATAATTACACTTTATCACCCTAAACTATACTTCATGTTACACTTACCACCCTAAACTATGTGGATGTACACTTACCACCCTAAACTATTATCTCTTACACACTTTGCACCCTACTGTTTAGTTAACTGTTAATTTAGACAGAATTTAGACTCATGTGCAAGTCATGTGAGAGTTGCAATAATCAAAAGACCAAATTGCCGCTTATTAACTGGTATCTTACAAACCTATATGGTCCTCACTGCTACGCATCTTCTTCCCCACACTCTAGTCTCTTTGTTTCTCGCTTAGCTCCCCTGGTCCAAGTCTCTTGCTTTCATCAACTACAGATGAACTTCTCATCAACCAAAAAAGGTATTAATATTTACAATTAAAAAAATGAATGAACACCTCAAGGATAAAGTCATTTAATACTACTTTCTTCACTGTACAATAACTATATCTCTTTCCAAGTTCCAACAACTCCAAATGCAAAGATTAATAAAAAAACAAAAAGCCTAACTTCCATTTAATTTGTTGCAAACATCCACTTTCTCTAAATTTTAGCTCTCCTTTTGAATTTTTTGTCTTCTGCGTCCAAGAAAAAGCGAAAAAACTGATTAATTTTCCAAGGAACAAAGAAAATACCAAAGAATTCAAGACTGGGTTTTCTTGAGCATATTCTAAAAGCACTTTCTTTCCCTTTCCCTTTTAATTCTTACAAACACAAATGCCTCTCCACACCATGAATTACTATTTTTCTTCCTTAAACAGTCTAATTAAACCTAGTTTTTCATTGAAAGCATTTTTGGGTATTTTCCCATAGAGGTAAACAGAGCTTTAACAAGCACTTACAACACCCAAGTACATAAATTAATTAAAACCCGGATAAATATCAATTTTGATTTTAAAAATCTAAGCCAATTAATTGTAAAAGTTCAAGCTTTCAAACTAAGTAGCGATAAAAGCATACACAAAAATTAAACTAGACGACATATAGGAGAAAGAAGAGGACGAGGAAGAAAGACATGAGTACAGAGTAATTCACATTCACTGACCTGAAAAATATTAAAATTTAAAAAAGTGGTATATGTTGCCAAACGATGATGGGCAAAGTGGGAAAATTTCGCTAACGACAGCCATGAAAATGTCGTAATTTTTTTTTAATTGGGAAGACCGGAATCTCTGTAGTTGATGAAAGCAACAGTGGGAGGAAGAAGAAGCTAGACACCGAGTGGAAGTGACAGACTGAGTTTGAGAGGAACTGAGAATATCACGTGAGGGTCTTTTAATTGGATGTTTTAAGAGACTTGGGCAATTCTGTCTTTTAATTGGATGCAATGCACTCAAAAGTCATGTGACTTACACATGAGCCTAATTTCCATCAAAGTTAACAGGTAAGTTAACGGTGGGGTGCAAAGTGTGCGAGAGATAATAGTTTAGGGTGGTAAGTGTGCATTCACATAGTTTAGGGTGGTAAGTGTAACATAGGGTATAGTTTAGGGTGGTAAAATGTAATTTCCCCTTCTTTTTTTTAATGTGAACCTTCATAATAAGGTAAAATTTTGACTAATAATTTTTACTGAGAGAAGAAGAAATTTCAATGATTTTATTTTTGCCGCTTGGATGGAGGGAGGAAGGAGGGAGAGTAGAGTAGAGTAGAGTTGGCTGAAAATAGACTAATTTTACTCTCCCTTCCTCTTCTTCAATCCAAATAGACCATAAGGCTATGAGTAATTTCAAAACTTAGAAACTCTGCTGCTCTGCATAAAGGGCATCTATTGGAACAGTTTTAAGATATAGTGAAAGAGAGAGCCCTACATGGTTGCAATTTGCAAAGCATCCTAACTAGTTTACAACTATCTTTCTCCAAACTATTATATTGTGGTAATTAAAAAGATCATTAATATGTAGTTTTAATCGCATAATTTTTTTAAATGAATTATGTAATTTGTTTAAATAATACACATAAATAGTTTTATAAATATATATAATGGGTTAATAGAAAAAAAAAAAAAAAAAAAAAAAAAAAAAAAAAAAAAAAAAAGGAAATGTTTACGACTCTTTTTCTGCAGACTTCATATCCGGGCCTTAAAGGCCCAAATTCGTGGACAAGTGAGATCAAGACGTTAAGTCCATGGATCTTCCGTAATAAGTCCTTTTATTGCAAACCAAATTCCAAAACGAAAGGCCCAAATCCATTGTCCAATACAAATGATCTTGTAGAGTGCCTAACAAACCGATTGGCTACAGACAACAAGGTCACAAAGCACATGCCATTCACAAATGAGCACGTGAACTTGCGGAAGGAGCGGTCCAACTCATCCACCCACAAGCATTAATTGCTTCCAACTATAAAGAAGTCAAATGAATCATGTATTTTATCATTGGAAAAAGTTATTGGATGTTTAATTTCAATTATTTTATAAAATATTTTAAAATTTTTTTATAGGAGGATAAAAAAATAATTAATTTTTTTTATTATAATTTTTTTAATATTTTGTATTGAAGTCATATCAATTTTTTTTAATTAATATATTTACAAATGTCCTAAAAATACTCGTTAATTAGATATTTTACTATAACATTATTGAAGTGTGAAAATAATGAATTTTTCTCTTAGTAACTAAAACCAAGTATTACTTTCTTTTTACTAATTGAGTAAAGAAAAGTTAATAGATGCTTAAAGAGAGCATTAGTTTAGTAATATTTTTAAAAACTTTTTTATAAAAAAAAGAAAAAAGTAATTAATTTTTTTTACAACTTTTTTATAATTATATGTGAATAAAATCTTGACAAACTAAAGTTGCGTACAAATTGAAACCATAGTAGAAGATTAAAACTGATTTCCAACAACCAATAGAGAGGCATAGAAACATATAAAAGGTCAAATCAAAGAATTTGTAGAAAGAGTAAATGCAATTCTATTTGAATTTTCTCAGAAAACATTAAATCTAATTTAATTAGTATTTGTTTAATGTTGAATTGTTTTTGCCTAACAGAAGTTGCGATAGGTGAATTCTTGATAGTTTCAACTAGTAGGCAACAATTTGTACTCTTTACAATTTTGAGACTTCTCGTTTGGTAACGTTATTCTAGTAACGTTGTTTATATTTTTTAGAAATATGTGTGAGTGAAAAAGTGTGTAGAAATACGTATAATATTGTTTAAAAACTGAAAAGTGTTGCTTGAAATGCCATACCAAACGACCCCTAAGATGCAAGTTTGGAGAAAACAGAGTTTGTCAAAAGTTCCAAAAAAAATATAGAACTTCCATTCTATTATAATATTACTTGTCATTAATTTGTGGGGAATAGAATTGCAATTTTTTTTTTAATTATATATAAAAAAATGCTAACGAATGCTCTTAAGGTAATGGTTAATAATTCATTTAAAAAAAGTTTTTATGGGAAAAGAAAAAAAGCAATTAATGTTTTGACAGTTTTTTCAATTTCTCATAAAAGTGATGTCAAAATTTTTCTAAAATGGATTGTTAACTATTGCCCTAAGGGCACCCGTTAGCATGACCCTGCAATAAATAGTAAATAATAATATTAATAAATTTATTCACCCAAATTAACATCACTTATCTTATATTAGATAAGGGTTATGTACTTTTTATTTATTTATGAAAATAAGGGTTATGTACTTATGTTTCTCTCAATTATTGAACAATATTATTGAATAATAGTAATAGTGAATTAAAAGTTACTTAACTAGACTTATGAGGAACCCAAGTACCCAACAAAGGTTGCATTAAACCTGTATGATTAGTGAACTGTGAACATTTGGGGTGATTTGGTTATCCTTATCCATGAACTTGAACAGAGACGGAATGAAATATCTAAGATTTAATAATCCATTCAAAAAAATTAATCAACCAAAGCATGTCAAAAATTCTCAGCGCTTACAAAAGTAACCTTTAAAGAAAACCAATCAAAAGTTAATTAGAGTAGACCGAACATAATTTAGTAAAAAATTATTTAATCTTGAGTTGTTGTAGTTGATTCGATCATGTGTGATAGGCAAGTTTTAACTTATTCCAACCATGATATAATAATTTAGTCATTTTATAGTTTTAAAATTTAGAGCATAGATGTGGAAAAACTGGGACTTTTAAAGAGCTGAAGAGACACCACAAGAAGAATTCTAATCTTATATTTTTCATTTCACTGTCATACTATTTGCAAGCAAGAAAGTCTAAAAATATAGGTTGAGTTTGGATACCGCTTATTTTGCTGAAAACTGAAAATAAAATAAAATAAAATAAAAATTTACTGCTCACCAAAGGGTTACTGTAGATATCCCTATTTGCAATGTTCATGTCTCATGAACAATGTAATAGGCGCTGGTTTAAAAAAAAAAAAAAAAAAAAAAAAAAAAAAAAAAAAAAAGAAAAAGGCCTGAAACGCGTTTTGCATCCAAACGTGGATGCAATAATTGATACCCAAACGGTACCATAGTAGAATTTCACAACATTTTCACGATACTATTATTTTGAATTGTAATAGGTTCTGATAAAATTTCTATTTTATTTTATTTTATTTTGTCATGAAAATGTTGTTACATTTTTGTTGGTGTGGTCCAAGAACTTACTGATACGTACGTTGAACGTGTACTTCAATAACTTGAGAGATTGTAAAACGTGGAGAAAGGTTAGCAAATTCAGCTAAGGTCCAGGCCTGACCTAGACCCAGACCCAGGACATGGTATGAATCACAGATGCTTACCATGTGGGCATGACTATGAAGTCAGAATTTCCCTTGTTTCCCTTCTCACGCGTGCCGTGCATGGAACGAAAAAGAAATTGTTCTAGTAATTCCAAATTCCAGGCTACAAGTATCATTACTACTTTTCCAAGCATTCACTGAGGAAATTACTGTGACAATTTCATAATCAAGTCACTTTCCATAGGTCTATAATGACCTCAGGGTGGATACATACACTATAACAGAGATAATGCAGATACATTCTCAAGCCTTGTCAACGAAAGTCACTATCTATTTTAGAGAAACCGGTCAACTATTTCGTGGAAAATTAATGTATGTCATTAAAATCAAAACTACTACATGGAAAACAAAGACAATAAGCCGCCCACAAACTCTATGAGGCCACTTCCAGGGAACTTCACTACAATTTCCTTCTCCCTTCATGATCAGTGCAGTCAACCAAAGCTTGGGAAAACAGGCAGATTCCTTGCAAATCCTATAAAGTAATAAATAAAGACAAAGAAAAGCAGGCCAGCCTGATCCACATTTTTTTTTTTTTTTTAAATTTCAAATGCTTCCAACAACAAAAATTCCCTAATAAGTGGGAGTAGAGAAGAAAGTTCCCACCATGACATGCCTCCAAATGACCATTTCTTAAACAATTTTTCATTCTCATTCCAACCTCACCTAAAAAGACTTGCAGAACCACACAAGCACCTTCCCTCTTTAATTTCATATCTGACTATTTTGATGATGTCTTCAAATACAAGACTCAATCCAAAAGGTTCGTATATTATATATAGCATCTCCTACACCATTCCTCAACATCACTTGCCTGCAAATTAAGTTGCAAATAATTCTTTCATCTTTTCCTTCTATACTTTGCCGAATAACGTTTCATTCTTGACACTAGGTAGAGACTTGAGAATATCTATGACGATTATGCCTTTGATCCATAACTGTATAGAGCCATCATCGAGCAGCTCCTCTTGCCTGATGTGTTTATGGGTTGAAGTACTTTCGTTCACAATTTTTGGGGACAACACACACAAGAAGTTTTTGTCAAGGTTTTGGTGTTTTCTCCTATCCCGACTTAACTTTGGTAACTCAAACGATTCGCCTGAGGAGGAGAATTCAGATTTTGATTTTAGCGAGCAACAGGCTTTTGTTGCTTGCTCAAGTGAAAAGAAAGATGATGAAAGCTTGAGCAGAGTAGATGTTGAAACGATCATGGAAAGTTTGGGAATTTGTTGCAGCCCAGAAGGTGAAGACCCTCAGCAGAGGTTCAGTTCCAAGGAGCTTTCAGGGCTGTTTGATGAGAAGGAGCCAAGCTTGGAGGAGGTGAAGGAAGCTTTTGATGTGTTTGATGAGAACAGAGATGGGTTCATTGATGCAAGGGAATTGCAGAGAGTTCTCCGTAATTTAGGCTTAAAGGAAGGAGAAGAGCTACATAACTGTGAGAAAATGATCGGGGCATTCAATGAAAACGGAGATGTAAGGATAGATTTCATTGGATTTGTAAAATTCATGGAGAAATCTCTAAGTTGAATGGCAAAATTTAGATACAGTATTATTATACGTAAGGTACTATTATACGTAAAGGACTGTATCTACGTTTTACCCTTTGGAGACAATAATTTAATATATCAAACATACTCAATTTTTCACTTCCATAGATCAATATTATGTAATTCTTTTCTTTTCTTTTTCGTGTGTAATTCCAATATGGATTTCTATTGTAACTATTATCATTATTATAATTTAGATCTTAAAAGGTACTCATGTACTAAATCAAACATTACAGCCATTCTTTTCAACTTAATAAAAGCTCATATTCAGTACACAAAAATTTATGTAGAACATGGACACGGTGATTTGTAAGGAGCTTTAGCTCCAATCTTGAAGAGGTAGAGGTTGATTCCCGAACTCAAAATCGCAATATATTACTTGGGCAAAGGGTTCTTGTCATCAGGACACCAAAACACTCCTCAACTTAATATCAACTTAAAAAACTTATCTAACAAGAAGTGATAATTTTGATTTACTCAAAATGAGACCAATCCTTGACATGACACACTAAAGCACCTTTAGTAATTACTTCACCCCATAATTTTATTTATTTATTTATCCTGTAACTCCTGCCTGATGAGAAGTATATCAATTTAGAAATAATTTCTATCTCCCGTAGTTCTTATTAACTGAAATGGTTTCCCTATGGTGAAGTTTACTAAAATAGACCACCAAAAAAAAGGTATTGAGTACTAACAACTCCGAACTTTTCTCTTCAAACCGTGGAGTTCAAGTCGAGCCAGCAACTGTAGCAAATTTGTAGTCCTACCAGATAACGCAGAAAGACTATCTGGCAAACATGTTATTTGGAAAACACAATTCAACGTCAAGGCAAAAAATTTTCTTTATAACTCTGTTGAGATACTGCTTTAAGCAAGTACACAAACATTGGTGGTGCTTTGATAGAAATTAAATCTTCTACATGCTGCTATATATCAAAGATGCAGGGGTTAGTGAAATTACTTCATCTGGCTTAAAAAGGAAAAGTAGCTGGGCACAATCCCAGATTCATAACTTCAGAAAAGTTGAAAGCTTCAGCTCACTCTCCATTTTTCTGTAGCTAATCCTATATTTCAGAGTTAAATGTTCCCACCTGGCCATGCCTAAAGGCTGTAGCAGACTAATCAGGATGACTCAAGAGGCCAATGCTCGATTTCCTCAACCCAAAAGGTGAAAACTAATTCAAAATGACTTTCTAACCATCAACAAAGTGGAAATAGGATCAAAATATCACACACCACTTAAATAACTAGGTTAATTACCTACATGAGGTCCCAGAAGCATGCATCTCCATAGGCTGTGTGCAATATTCTTCAGCAGAGGAGGGGGCGAGGAGAGAATGACCACAAGGTTCCATAATAATCATACATAGGACTAAAAAGTCATCAGAGTGTCACCAGCAATCTGCACAAGAACTCACTCATTTTGAAAATGATTGGCATCTATAACAAGTATCAACCTGTTTGTGACCTTCAAAAGTAATTTCGAGCTCTATGGCAATCACTGCACATTCTAAGGTACTCTGTTTTTTTTATAATCCACTCTAAGGTACTTAATTACACAGATGGGTGCTTCCAAAGGTGTGTTCATGAGACCATATGCTATGGCCAGCATCTCACTGAGGTAACTAAAGATTATCTTCCTTCAGCTCATCTTCTACATCATGCAGTACTGCCGCAATATCTGACGAATGCCCCAATGATTTTAATCCTAGCCACCAATTCCCCTACTTTCTCATATATTTGACTAGATTTTATGTTTTTGTAATGGTTAATATTGCTAATCTAAACACAGCTCACCCCAAGTTCTTTCTTGGTGTTTCTCTCTCATCAATTTTCTAATCTTTATGACTCCATCCCACTTCTCTGCCTTGGCAATACATATTTGATGATAGTATATATGTCCTCACATCATGAGGGTTCTTCTGCTTGACAGATTCTACAATTTGCTTCCCTCTACCATAATTTGCATAAAATTATGCACATATCATTGCATTCCGGGTAATAGTATCTCGAAATATCATATCTGAGAACTCTTTATTTGCTTCATTGATTTTGCCACTCTTGGAATACATAATGACCAAAGCATTCCCAACAATGATATTGTCCTCGAAACCTGACTTCTTGGCAAAGTAATATTAGCTCCAAGTCTTGATGCAGAAAAACCTGCACTGGAGTTCACCGAAATAGAAAAAGTATACATACTCACTCGGCTTAACGTTTACAATTTTCATAACCACTTTGCAAGTAAGCAGTCATGATTTATTTCCAGGAGCAGGAGACCACATTCAATTAAGCAAACAATCAACAACTTCCCTTGTATTCAGAGTTTTACCACATTTCCCGTACATATCAACAATTGCACAACTAAAATAGACATCGCGTTCAATATGAGAAATGAAAGAATTGGGAAAAACTGAATTATCATTGAATTAATTTAGCTTGTGCCTTTATATACAGCATCAAGTTCAGCTAGGAACAAAAAACAGAGTGCTGAGCTAACAAACTAAAATAACAAACTAACAACCACCCTCACGTGTGACTAACCATCCTACTCACGTGTGAACACTAATGGAAGAAAATAATACTAAACTACAGGTAGTATATTGTCTATAATACAAACACAGCTACTAAGCTACAAGTGCTTCAGATATTGCTTCTTGAACCTCTACTATACGTGTTGAATCTTGCTTCTTCTGCTCTAAATTCTTGCCTTGATCTTGATACTCCCCCTCAAGATGGACTGTAGGTTGATAAATGTTGATGAGTCTCATCTTGAATAAAAGCTCTGAAAACTCTTTATGACTCAAAGCCTTAGTGAGCAAATCTGCTAATTGGGACTGAGTTCTAACATGAATAAGCTTGATAACTCTCTCCAACACTTTATTCCTCACAACATGACAGTCAATTTCTATATGCTTCATTCGTTCATGGAAAACAGGGTTAGAACCTATGTGGAGAGCTGCCTGGCTGTCACAGAACAACAATGCTTCTCTACTGTGATTAACCTGAAGATCCTTTAACAAATAAAGAATCCAAACTATCTCACAAGTTGAAATAGCCATTGCCCTATACTCTGCTTCTGCTGATGATCTGGAAACAGTGGACTGTTTCATTGATTTGCAGGAAACTAATGAATCTCCAATGAATATACAATATCCAATAATAGATCTTCTGGTATCTGGACATGAAGCCCAGTCAGAATCTGTAAAACCTTTCACATGCAACTTTGAACTTGCTAAGAAGAAAATACCTTTATCAGGTTCATTCTTCAAGTACTGCAAAACCTTAAGTGCTACCTTAAGGTGTGGTTTTCTTGGTTTAGCCATAAATTGGCTTAGTTTGTGGACTACAAAAGTAATGTCAAGCCTAGTGATGCTTAGGTACAGCAGCCTTCCCACCAATCTTCTATATTGACCTGGATCATCAAGTAATAAGCCCTCATGTTTGCTGAGTTTTAAATTCTGATCCATAGGAATTTTGACAGGTTTGCACCCAAGAAGCCCTGAATCCTCCAAAATCTCAAGAGCATACTTCCTTTGACACAAGGAGATGTCTTTTTCTGTCCTAGCTACTTCCAAATCAAGAAAATATCTCAATGCACCCAAATCCTTCAATTGGAATTTTTGATTAAACATCACCTTAAATTGATCAACCTGCTCCTTATCATTGTTTGCTATGAGAACATCATCAACATATACTAACAAAACAATGAATGAATCTCCTTGTTGCCTGGTGAAGAGTGAGTAGTCAGCTTTAGATTGAGTGAACCCAAGTTGAATCAATGTGCTTAAGAACTTTGAAAACCACTGTCTTAAGGCCTGTTTAAGGCCATAGAGTAACTTATTCAACCTGCATACAAGTTGCTCTTCATGCTCCCCCTTGCTGTGAAAACAAGGTGGAAGGGCCATGTATACTTCTTCATGCAAGTCACCATGAAGAAAAGTATTATTGACGTCAAGTTGGCTAAGAAACCAACCTTTCACAGCAGCCACTGCAAGCACACACTTCACAAAAACCATTTTGGCAACAGGGCTGAAGTTTCAAGGTAGTCTAAGCCCTCCTTTTGAGTAAATCCCTTTGCAACTAACCTAGCTTTATACCTCTCAATAGACCCATTAGCCTTATACTTAATCCTATAGACCCATTTTCATCCTATAGGATGTTTAGCATGAGGCAAAGGAGTGGCAGTCCATGTATTATTTGCTTCCAAGGCAGCAATTTCAGCATCCATGGCATCTTGCCACTTAGGGTCAATTACAGCTTGTGAAAAGTACTTAGGTTCTGTGTTGGTACAAATTGAGCAACAAAAGGATTTTTAGGTAGGAGATAAAATGGCATAAGAGATATAGGAAGAAAGAGGATGGGAAGTACCTAATTGGAACTGATTGGAGATGGATGCTAATGAAACTTGGTTACAATGATAAGCCTCAAGATAAGAATGAGGTTTAGGCACCCTACTAGACCTTCTAAGAGCATCAATATGCACAATTGGAGTAGCAGAAACATCATGATCAAGAACATCAGTAGCAACATGATCAAATGCATCAGGAAATGCTTGATCATCTGTGTCAAGATCATGATGAATCTGAACAATGGAATCAACATTGACAGATGAGATAGGATCAAGAAAAACAGGAGGAATAGAAGGAATACTAGGCAAAGGAATTAAATCAGATGAAGGAAGGGAAGTGTGGGAAGCAAAAGGAAAAAGCTTTTCATGAAAGATGACATCCCTAGAGATGAAATAAAGTGAGATTGAAGATCAAACAGCTTGTAACCTTTGATGTTAAAAGGATATCCTAAGAAGATTGAATTCCTAGCCTTAGGAGTGAACTTATGCTTATATGGAGTGACATCAGTAGCAAAGCAAAGGCAACCAAAAGTTCTAAGGTGAGAATAAGAAGGAATTTGATTGAAAAGAACCTCATATGGAGACTTATGTTGCAGAAAAAGGGTAGGAAGTCTATTGATCAAATAGACAGCTGTGAGGATGCAATCATCCCAGAAAACAAGAGGAATGTTGGACTGAATTGGTAAGGCCCTAGCTGTTGTCAGAATGTGCTGATGTTTCCTCTCCACAACTGAATTCTGTTGTGGAGTGTAAACACAGCTTTGTTGATGAATAATGCCTTTAGAGGTGTAGAAATCAATCATGTTAAACTCTAAAGCATTATTAGTTCTAATGGACTTAATTGGGGTTTGAAATTGAGTATGTACCATATTGTAAAATGATACAATCAAAGGCCTAACTTCTGATTTAGCTTTCATGAGGAAAACCCAAGTAGCCCTTGATGCATCATCTACAATTGTAAGAAAATATCTATGCCCAACAGTAGTAGGAATGGAATGGCCCTCAAACATCCATGTGAACAAGATCAAATGAATGAACAGCTCTTTTATTATCAAAAGGAAAGGGTAGTCTCTTTTGCTTTGCCAAATGACATATAATGCAGTCTTTAGTACAACAATTTGCAAGAAAGGAAAAAGATGACCTAAAGCATGAATTTTCATATCAGATGCATGTCCTAATCTAGAATGCCATAGGGAATACAAGCTGGCATGAGAAAAAGAAGAAGAAAAAGCAGTGAAAGAACTGAACTTATTCTTAAGAAGAAAATCATCAAGAGAACTAGAAGCTTTAGAAAGGCTAGATCCTTAAAACAGATAGAATCCATCATGCATTTTCCCCATTCCAATCGTGTTCCAACGGGTAAGGGCCTGTATAAAACAATAATTGGACGGAAATACAGCACAAAGAGGTTGAGAATGAGTTAAGGCACTAACAGATATCTAGTTAAATGAAAAATAAGGCACACAAAGGACATTTGTTAGGGTAATATGTGAGGAAAGCTTAATTGTACCAACATAAGTCACAAGAGTAACCTCCCCATTAGGCAATTCAACCACAGTATGTGAAAATGCAGTAAAGGAAGTCAATAAATGCATTGAACAAACTATATGATCTGTAGCACCAATATCTATAACCCAAGTTTCAATACCAAAAACCTTTCTATTCACAACCTTAGCAGAAAAGACTAAATGTGGTGAACAAAAAACAGTACCTGCAACTGCATTGGATGGCAAAGAAACAGCATTAACCATGTGAGGTTCTTGAACTGTTGAAGTTTGGTAACTCCAATCAAAGACAGAAGCTGTTGCTACTGATCAGGAGTAAATGCAGGTGCTTGAACAGTGACAACATGATTGTACTCAGTATTTGGAGCCAAGCAATGCCCTTGAAACTGATTTGTAATAGGATTATGATCAGTATTTGGAGCCAAGCAATGACCTTGGAATTGATTTGCAACAGTTGAAACTTGATGAGCCATCATATTCCTGTTCTTAAATTTGTAACTTGGTGGAAAACCATGGAGTTTGTAACATTTATCCACAGTATGACCCAACTTTCCACAGTGAGTGCATAAAAGCCTTTCCTTTCCTTTTGGATTTGTGGTTGAGCTCTTGGTAGCCAAAACAGTAGACTCAACTCTAACAAAATTGGTAACAGATCTTTGCATTTCCTCTTGGATGAACAAAGAATGAGCCTTATTAATAGAAGGCAGTGGATCCATGAGCAAAATTTGTGTTCTAACTTGAGAAAACACATCATTGACTCCCATGAGAAACTTCATTATGGCTTCTTTGGTTTGAAGATCCTTCAACCTTTGATTAACATTGCACACACACTTACCACAAGTGCATTGAGGAAATGGACTAAGATTCTGAAGCTGATCCCACAAGACTTTAAGCTGAGTGAAGTAATCAGTGAGTGATTGTTCTCCCTGATGAATCTCAGCAATTTGCTTCTGGATATTGAAAACCTTGGTCCCATTTCCTTGACTGAATGTGTCTCGAAGCTCAGTCCAAATCTCAAAAGCAGTATCTCTATAAATGATACTACCCTGAAGTTTTGGTGATACTGAGTTGATGATCCAAGTGCCAACTATATTATCAGCACAAATCCATGCTTGAACAGCTATTGGTGAATTCACAAGTGGAGAAGAAATGGTTATAGAACTATCTATAAAGCCAAGCTTATTTTTGCCAATCAAAGATTTCCTCACTGATCTTGCCTAAGCAGAATAATTTTCTTCTCCAACCAGAGGCTAAGAAGTAAGAACAACCCCTAGATTTTCTCCAGGATGTAAGAACAGGGGATTATTGAGATTATATGAGTCTTACGAAGAAGATGAAGATTCAGTGGTGGAAGTGTTAGCTGTTGTTGCGTCAGCCATTAAAGCAAAAAAGAAAAGCTTGAAAAGATTTTGAGAAAGCTTGAGAAAGCTTGGAGAAAATTAACAATGGTGGACGATGAAAGAAAAATTCCCAAATCTGTAAAACCCTAGAATTTTAAGCTTCTAGGAGCTCTGATACCATATGAGAAATGAAAGAATTGAGAAAAACTGAATTATCATTGAATTAATTTAGCTTGTGCCTTTATATACAGCATCAAGTTCAGCTAGGAACGAAAAACAGAGTGCTGAGCTAACAAACTAACAACCACTCTCACGTGTGACTAACCATCCTACTCACGTGTGAACACTAATGAAAGAAAATAATACTAAACTACAGGTTGTATATTGTCTATAATACAAACACAGCTACTAAGCTACAAGTGCTTCAAATATTGCTTCTTGAACCTCTACTATACGTGTTGAATCTTGCTTCTTCTGCTATAAATGCTTGCCTTGATCTTGATATTCAAGGTCACTCTTCACCATCTTACCATGAACGGGCTAACCAAACCTCAAATCTTTAAGACAAGCACAAGGCCAAAAATGGTTAAATAAGTGACATTATCTCATACCACACTTATCCAAAACTTGGATAGCTTCCCATAGATACCTAGGTTCTATGAGTCCATTAATGCCCGAATTGTAAGAGAAAAACAACAAAGTCTCTGTCTCAAAACTTTTGGGAGACATGAACTCTAAATAGACTAATTGAGGTCGATCACATATATTTTAATGACTAAATTGTAAGGGAACAAAATGTTGAAGTGGGCCGTGTGTGTGGCTTGAATTGCCACAAGCCCAAGTCTACCTAAGTCGGTCACTATTTACCGAATTTAACTAGGAATAACAATTCCTAGTAACAGCCGACTTTGACATATATATATATATATATATATTAGGTTTGAGATGTAGTGCAAGCCGTGAGCAATAGTAATGATTCCCAATAACCTAGTAAGTGTAACCGTGTGAGAGAGTCAGGGTGTAATTGGAAATTGGGTTTCTTGAGAGTGTTCTTGTGCATTATTGTATTTTCCCTGATAATAGTGAAATCCCTGCAACTCTGTGGACGTAGGCAAATTGCTGAACCACATAAATATTGTCTTATGCGTGTGATTGTTTTTTTTTCTTTTTTTTTTGCGTGTGTTTTCTCTATTTTTTTTTGTTTCTCACAGGTTGGGAATTTTGGTTATAATTCCCTACACAAAATTTATCTCATCAAAGCATGTTATTCAAAATTAACCTGCATAGCGCCATCCACATCCGAACAACTCGAGTACGTGTGATTTAACAATTAAGTGCATTCTTGACATGATATTCCTTTCAAGCATTTGATCAAAAACACTTGGTGGGTAGTACATATTTTATCACATTTTGCACAGATATTGATCAATGAGTTTGTTTGAATACGTCACCGTTTTTGGAGTGTACGTTGACCCATCTTGGCATCTTGCAGTGGCAAAAGCATAAGAAAAAATCTGAAGAAGGTAAAGCACAAGAAATTGCTTTGCTAAGTAGTTTTCTTAGACATAGCGAAATTTTAAAAGAATTTTCAAAAATTATAAAATGAACAGCTTTGTGGTTTTGTAGGAGAATGGTCAATCTAGAAAATGCTAATTTTATATTATCCAAGCTAGAATTATGCAATATTTGTAATCACACCAATTGCCCAATGCTAAAGTTAATTATGTAGCCTTTTTTTTTAATTTAAAAAATAATAATTTAATGATTTTTTTAATGATTTGATAATGGGGTATCCGTTGAAAACATTTATAAAAAAAAAAAAAGTCATTCATTTAAACTATAAGGCTCTTGACATAAATAATTTAATACAGGCTATTGAAAAATTGGATTTGTTAGATGCAAAAACTAAAAATTATTATAAGATGGTCAAATTTGTTAGGCTCTTCCATGAAAATGAGTGACTATTATTATTTACTTAAGGTATTTATTATAGTCTAACATTATTATGGTATCATTTTATATTATTTTAAGGTTTGGGTTACCTCCAGAACTTTTTTAATTGGAATCTCCTTTTTGTTTTAATGAGAAACTGTCACATCTTCTACTAACTAAATAAAATGTGGAGATTAAAATCTACTACCACTTGCCATTATATATTTAAAACAAAAAGACATATCCAATTTAAAAAGTATTGAAGATAAGTCAAACCTATTATTTTATTACTTGTCCTTGGGAGTAAGCCATTCTTTAACTTCCAATTCTCTAACTTCTCCGACTTTTCATTCTTGTAATTTTTTGGCCCTAAATCTACTGGTTTTTATTTTAATGATTTATTTTTTTAATGAGAGAAATCAGATAGTGCGGCTAAATCGTAAAACTCTTAACTTTCTTTTATGCTTTTTTTTTTTTTTTTGGAGAGATACCGTAGAATGAACTCTTTTTCTTAGTATAGTATAATACCATAAAAAAAAATTAATAAACTTTTTAGTATTGTATAATAGAATAGGATGGACCGTACGTAACTTATCCTTTTGTTGCAATAAAATTTTATGTGCGCGTGTGCAAAGTAACACATTGTTGGGATTAGTACTAAACCATGATGTTCATATGAATATATCGATGTGCTGGGACTAGCATACCATGACCGACATTGTCATAAATATTATTATGATTTAGTATTTATATATAGGAGAGTTTTACATTGACAAGCTGTGTGTGTGTGTTTTTTAATCTCAGGTGCTTTGAATTGAATGAATGTGTTGATCGACTAGACTATTAAACAATTAGACCCCTTTCTACCATAAAAAAAAAAAAAAAAAAAAAAAAATTAGACCCCTTTCTAGATTGATGAGCCCCTTAAGATTTTGGGAAAACAGTGCGTTGCTTTTTTTTTTTTTTTTTTCTTTTTTTAAGGAGCAATGTTTTCACGCTGGTTTTTAAAATAAAACTTCAAAGAGCTCTACAGAAAAGTCCTAATTATTTTATATGCAAATGTCAAACCCAAAACGTGTTAACAAGTTTATAGACTAGAATGGTTTTATTAATTAAGCTTACTTTCAACTCAATAAGATTATTACATTTTCAGTTATGGAAGAGCTAGAAAACCATTTCTTTACTGGTCAGCCATAAAAAAAATTGTTTGCCAAGGTAGGCCTAGGTAGTGTCAAGTGTGATTATGAAGTCTGGGCTTTTGTCCTAGAGCCCAAGAAACATGACTACCTTAAATCTATGCAAATCAATGAAGTGGCCACCCATGCAAGCATGGGCCAACTAGAAATTCTGTCTGATCAATACATACAACGTGGGATGTAATTGTAACTACCAAAATTCAATTAAGAATGTTGTCTCGTAAAGAACCGTTACGTGGGTCCATTATCTATCCCAATGTCCTCATTAGGCCCCATCACTTTCCCTAGTAATTTAGCCAACTTGCTGGCTAACACCATTTCAAAATTAGCTTCCTAATAGCTGAATTGACCAACTAATCTTCTCTATAATCACCTTTTTAATCAGAATATAATTTTTTTTTTTTTAAATGACATACCCAGTGCAAATGACTCTCACGTTTAGGGGGTTTTAAATAGATGATTGATAAACAATCTTATTCACAATTTCAGAGAGTTTAATTCTCTCATACTCAAATTCAAATTGCATCACCTATACGGAAGTACTTACTATCGCACCAATACCTCACCTCTTAATTAAACAAGATATAATATTTGCTCTAAAGTCATAGTTGGGGCTCACTGCTATATTTGTGGAAACCAAATTAAATTATTAGGAAACCGCGTTTGATTGTAATGTTAATATTCTTATGACATGGAACAGAAGTATCTAGCTTGTGACGGTGCAATTACTGTAGTATTTGGATACAGCTTGGCTAGATACATAGCTGTGAGTAGCATGCCAATGCAAATTAAAGATATGGGGTCTCTATGTCTAGCATGATTCTGGGTATTGGTGTATAAAACAATTTAACCATAGGTGAATGAAAACGACGTACCTTAGAAATGATAGAATTTTTTTTTTTTATGATCCAAAGCAACTATATATAAATGGGTAGAATCTTGACTAGTTGACTTTGATATACATTTCTTCCTATTGCAGGAACGTATATTCATTAAAGTTGGGAAATGCTTGCACAATGCACACTCAAAACTTTATTCCTTGCTTTTTAACGAAACCAAAGCGAATTGCATTAGCCATTGCGACAAATTTGTTTGGAAACTTAAAAGAAGAAGTCCTCGCTAATGTTGCAAAAGACTATGAGGGAACAAGGCCAGAGTGCCAATCCTCTCACTAAAATGCCAGCAAAAAAATTACTTCAAAGAAGAAGTAATCATCATAGCGAAAAATATTTTGACCAAGAGCTATGATTATCATAACCTTTATTGAAATTCTTTACCCATTTACATGGCTAATTGTAATGTCACACATCATTTATTTGTTACATGATGCATCTATCAAAAAAAAAAAATCCTAAATATTATACAAGCATGAGATCGATACTATATATAATGCACGTAAATGATAAGTCAATATATAAGTTAGAATTAAATTTTTATCACAAATATTTACAAATTGATGTGGCAATACATATAATTTGTGAACTTTAGCAACATGATAAAATAATATTTGAATTACTGTTTATGATTGATAACATATCAATTTGTAAGCATTACATAATAAAATACATGGTATCTCTGGCATCACTTAAAAATTTATGCTAGCAATTAATATATCCATTATTTATTAGTATAAACTCACCATTTAAGATATAATAAGTTTAATGGCACAATAATTTTCACAACCTCTTTTACAATTATTAATATATTGTGATTACTATATAATAAAATTTATATTAGTGACAAACATATATTTATATAATGAGATAATATATTTTAATTGATAAAATTATATAAAAATAATGTTACACCAATCACAATGTACGAATATACTACAATTTGTTTTTGTCTTAACATTCTCTTTTATATATATTAATTCAACCTTAGATTCTTTTGAAGAAAAGAGTTTTCTTTTGAGTGGTACACCTTATATGTGTGCACTGTTCACCTTATCTCTTGCCACTTATCACTTTCCCACTAGCCAGAGCTCCTATTTTATAAGGTTCTGGTTTTTCTTATTTACTCTTATAGTCTTGTAGAGCCTAGTTTGTGTCTTCACGTGTACTTTGAAACTAAAAAACAAGGCGTATTATTGGGACATTAAGTGGCTCAACTTGACGCCAAACAGGGAATAAAAAGAAGGTCCAAAAAAAACTGTACATTTACATTGCGTTGATTTTGTCCAGATGAAAAAAAGTCGCATGAAATTAAAACTCTTGCAGTAGGGCATTTGGCCTTGGGACCAGAATATTTGTGGCTCCCTTTACTGTCTCGCTGCTTTCACAGCTACCATATGTGTCGGTGGTGCTTCAACTTTCGAAACTACCAACTTATTTATCACTTGGAATCCACTTCTATAATATCCCAACCCCAATTATCTAATTCTACATCTCTCTAACTCGTTATGGGGCTTTTTTTGCTTTCCCATGGAGCTTTTTGATCCAATCCCAAGTGAATATTTATTAAGTTTATTGACACAATTTTTCGTAATTGTTGGCATGATTTGAAGTAATTAATATATAACAAAAATAATAAAATAGTAGTCTACTATAAAAGTGATGTTGCACTAATATATATATATATATATATATATATATATATATATATCTGAAAAAACAAATTATGAAAAAATCTACTAACACCAACCAGGGACAGAGCCAGAACTTAGAGTTAGAGGGCTACTTTGATGCTGGTTATGTGTAGTGATTTCAGCTTCCAACTCTGCTACTGCTTAGCTACTGGTTGTTCAAAATGTTTTAAAGGGTCAGATTGTTTGTTTTGGGTAAAATTAGTTGACTAGGCTTAATTTTTTTTAGTTTTACTATTGGTAATTTTGTTGTGGGACTAATTTTTTTGGACTTTTATATTTTGTTTTAGATTTGGTCTTTAAAATGGAGAAAATGTTAGAGTTACAAACTTTTTTACAAATTGTTAATGTGATGAGTAGTTATTAGCAAGTAAAAAAATAATGTAAGTGGTAGATTCAAATGCAAACCAATAAGAATTTGCTACATTAACAGTTTGTAAAAATATTGTAGAAAAATTTGTGACTATAACAATACTCTTAAAAGAATCAATGATATTGTTAAGGAGGCAAAAATGTAATTTTATAAAACAAAATTACTAAATTAGTATCCACATATATAATAATATATTTAAAAAAAAAAAAATTGGGGGGCCATTGCCCCCCAAGTCCAACCATGGTTCCATCCATGGCACCAACTGTTCGGCCAAATATTTCACTCCATGGCTTTGAGATAAATACATGTGTGAGAGAATATGATTTTTTAAAAAGAAAAATCAAATTCAACAAGTGACTTTAGTAGGCTAAAATACCTTGGGAAAAGTTAACAAATATTCTAAGTATATTGATTTGTAAAAAAAAATTAATTAATTTTTTTATAAAAAATGGAAAAAAAAAAAAAAAAAAGACTTTTTCTTTCATAATTTTTTATATTTTTCATAAAAATAGTATCAAATTTTTTCTAAAATTATCATTTAACAAATATCCTAAAAAAAACCAGTCAACAATACTCAAAAATATTATGGACATAAAAGCTAAAATAAAATAAAATTATGTAATTTATACTTCTTGTGGGGCTAGAGAATTTGTGATCCCAGCCCACTTTACATTAGGGCTCAAGGCCTGCGTCGAGGAGAGACGTTGCCGATGATATGCAACGAAAGTCCAAATGGCCTAGAGATGTAGCCGAGGACGATCCTGTCCTCGGCATCCCAAAACTTAGAAGGAAAGAATGGCACGCCATCAAAGGCAGCCTCCAAAGCGCTCCCAGAAGAAAGAGCGAGTACAATAGGAAGCGCACGGGGGTACAGTATAGGAGCGGTTCAAGGAAAAGCTGTTACCTCCACATTGAATATGCCAACAAACGTCCTGGTCGCATTAATGGGGAAAGGACCCCTGACCAGTGTGGCTTTGGTTACTGCAACTAACAAAAGGTGGGGAAAGGCGGCTGATGGGACAAGCACTCGAGTAGTTACCTGCCTAATCAATAGATGGAAGGTCAGGATCAACTGAGAATGGCTATATAATGTAAGAATTCATCCACGGGAAGGAGGGGGGGGGGAGGGGAAGAGCATTATGTATCCTCTCTAGGACCATTATACCCTAGCGTAAAAGGAAGAATAAGAACATTAAGCTCCTCGGACGAGGTCCAAGGACCGGAGCCACCTAGGCCGTGCCGGGGAGAAAGTCTTCTTGAATAAGCTCAGTTCATCTCTATGCGATCATCATGAACACCATGACTAACAACTGTCCGTTCACCAAGGCCTAGCCTTCTAGTCCACTCTCTACAAATTTATTATTTGGGTCTTTAACGTTCGAACCCAATACCAATTTGAGATCGTTACAAATTGAGTCATTACACTTCTTAAGACAAAATTCTTAGATGTCCATAGTACTTCTTTTCCATCTGCTACGAACATTTTACTTTAGTAAAAGCATCGTCCTCTGTTCCATGGCCATGGACAATGCATGCAGACAGTAAGACAAAAGGTTAAATAATGCACACGTACCTTGTTGTCTTTTATGGTGGATTTCGCCTTTCGGAAATCATTTCCAAACTTTATGACCATATCTTAATGTTTTACTTTCTCACACGTTCAGTAAAATAATTAAGTCATCATAATGGAGACAAGCAAAACATGAACTGGGAACCTACCTACCGCCAAAGCGTACCCGGCCTCCAACTATTAAGGAAAAAAAGAAAAAGAAAAAAAGAAAGAAAGAAGAAGGTACCCTTCAACTTAAGATCCATACAGCAAACTCTCCTAGATCATATTCTGAAAAGCAAAATTTAAGTACAGTATTTAAGTACTGTTCTTTAAATTTTGTTTTTAAAATTTAGTAATGTGCTTGTATTTAATTAAAAATGCATTTTCATCCCATAAGAAAAAAGTTACATGATTGAATCTTAAGAGATGAATTTAAGGAACATCACTTAAGTATTGTACTTAAGTTTTGTTTTATTCCAAAATGTGAACAATTTTTTTGAGAAACAAACTCTATACCATAGGTTATAATGCATATAAATGCTCAAATATATTTGTTAAGTCATCATTTTTTTTTTTGAGTAATTTCATTTATAATATGAATTATTATCTTAATGTTATTTATTCCTATCAAAACAGTATGTATATACAAATATAATATTATATAAAAGTCATCTATTAAAAATTAAAACACACAAGAGGTCGTGCACTCCTATTTAATTCTGCCTTACCTTAATATGAGTTATCCGGTAAAACATGTGTAAGAGCATTAGCATCAGAAGATGCTAATGCCATATCTAAGAGCATTTTAGTATAAATGCACCAAATAACCATTGCATCAGAAAATGTCAAAAGGGAGTATTGCAAAAATATTTAGAATTGTGCTACAATACAATTCTAAAGATAGAATTGTACTGTAGCACAATTCTAAAACTTATAATATTTGTTTATTCCCCATTTTCTGACTCTCTCTCTCACTTTGTTTCTCTTCTCATTCCTCTCTCCACAACGGCGTCTCTCTCTCATCACATCTCTCTCTCACGGTGGGCTTTTTTGGCGTGGGTCGTGGGTCCGGCGTGGAGGTGAGACTGGGAAGTTAGATCGGCGTGGTATGGTGGCGATTTCTGGGTATTTTTGGGTACGTTTTCTAGGTTCATGGGTATGCGGCAGCGTGTTTATGGGTTTCCAGTGTGGTTTGCAGCAGCGAGATCGGTTTGTAGTTGGGTTTGTGTAAATTTTGACTTGATTTTTTTTTGTGGGTCATCTTTTGGATTCGGAATTTGCTATTGGTTTGATTTGATTTTGGGATGGATTTTTTTTGTGGGTTCATGGTGGTGGAGTTGGGGGTTGTCGTGGTGGTGGTGGGGGGTGGGGTTTTTATTATGAGTCATATGTGGGTTCATGGTGGTGAAGGTGGGGGGTTGCCGTGGTGATGGTGGTGGCCATGGGTTTCGGGGCTGAGGTTTCTGGGGTTGCCGTGAGGTTTCTGGGGTTTATTTGGGTTTTGGATATATTATTTTATTACGTAAAAATATTATTTTAATGTGTTGTATTGTAAAATAAAATTTTGGGATGTAGGAAGTATTGTAAAATGGTATGGTATAAGTAATAAAGTGGCTTTTTGAGATGGTAAAATAGAATAAGATAGAATTCTCTGATGTTGATGCTCTGATACTGTAATGTGTATGCAAAGTTGCAAACAATGAGATAAACAATTTTTTTTTTTAAATAACATTATTGATAGGGTAAAATCTGTTACACACAATGTGTGTAACAACCACCGCTTTTAATGAAAAGATAATCACACAACATTTTCAAAATATGAACAATAATATTTGAAATATGAACTTAATTTTCTATTAAAATAATATAGAATCAATGTATTGACTAGTTAGAGTTACATGTGCACCCGCTCAAAGAAAATCCCGACTCGACTGCTGATTAATAGGTGTTAGTTTTTCTTTTTTCCAACCAATTAAAGTATTAATGGGACATGGTTATAGGGTATAATATGATCGTTTCTTGCTTTTTGAATTTCAGGTTTTTACTTAACCAGTGCTAAGTTCTGTCAAGAAAACTACTATACATGAGTAAAAGGAAAATGGTATTTGCTTATAAATTATACTACTTTCTAATTTCTTTTATTTCCACCATGGATAAATGAAATATTAGGGGTGCCAACTATAGATTACTGTTTAGATATGCAATGGTAGTATAACTCAAAAAAAGAAAATAGTAATGGTTATTACTCTTTTGAGTGATGCAAATAATGGTATTTGGAGTATTAAGATTAATGTATTAGACAGCCAATATTATACAACAGTCATTTTTTTTAAAGGAACATTTGTCATGAATCACGAGGATACATCTAAATTATCACAACTTTAAAGTTATGCAGCCATATATAGTTACACATTAGCCATGAGGGCACATCTACATTATTATAACAAAGCTATGGGTAAAAGCCAATTTGTTAACAATCTACGTTAGTAGTAATTTTTTACTATTACCAATTTGTAATTTATTACTATTACCAATTTCTACTCGTGCAATTGCTGTCTGCTGTTGTTATGAGGTCGTAGATAAATCATAAAAGGTGTTACTATGAACATGCTTGGATGGGGAAGTTACTTTGGTTACTCCTTGTACCAATTTTTTCTTATTAAAAATAAAAAATTAAAGGGTTTAGGGCTTTTAGCAATAACTCTTTGCACATGCAGTTCAAATAATGTCTCTGAAAAATGATGACTTCAATAATAGTTGAGAATACATCATCCTCGGCTAGAAAAAGTTAAATTCTACTATAAAATTCAAATAATATCTTAAATACAGACAGAGGCACATGCAGCTTATTAAAGCATGTGACCATAACCTTACAGAAGCAAGCATGGATGCCTTCTGATATAAAGCACTATTGAATACTTCCATAATTTGACGTCTGGTGGCATGTAGTAAATAATTATACTACCAAACTTCCATTAACAGAGTATCTCTCTCTCTCTCTCTCTCTCTCTCTCTCTCACTCTCTGCTAATTAAACAAGTTCTACAGGCTTCAAAACAAAGCATAACATGAACTACAAAAACTCACACTCATATTTCAAATTGAAAAGGGCCCTTTTAAAGCAACCCCTTTCATTTTGAGCCAATATTTATCTAAAATCTATAAGATTTTTTTGACCATATAGCCTTATACCATACTTTAGTAGACACTATATATGTAACAATGCTTAATAGAGGTTAATTATGGCTAGGGATGGTTAATAACGAAATTGCCTGCCAGTATATGTTTGTCCAAAGGACCAACTAGCCGGAGCAACATTGTATGAAACCAAACTGCGGCCATCACTTGTTGTGACAAGAAAAGAGAGTCTTTGTCCATTGAGGTATGAATTGCTCTGCCAGTTTTGGCCCCAATTCCTTGACAGTGGTTGCCAGCCAGTTCTTGAACCCTTGATAGCCACAGAATGCACATCACCAGCCCCACCGACATTAGTGACTAGGACCAAATTGAAGTATGAATGGCCATTGATGGTGAACCTAATACCTCCTCTTCTCCTGCACCTCACCCTACAAAACACGGTATAGAACTTGACTTTGTTAAAATTCTGATTAAATAGTTAAATTCACCACTCCTTAACAGTTTGAACTTTAAAGATAATTGGTAATTTATCATAACATTAGAACGTATAATTTTGAGTTTGAATCTTATCTCTACTTTATCTCTCATTGAAAAAAAAAAAAAAATTTGAAAATCTCACGTAACATGTTTAGATTTTGAGACAACCGCAATTTATGAACACTCGATAGAAACCAAGAGAAGAAAACTTGTAAGTTAAATGCCCATTATAGACTACCTTCTGTAAATTACAGGAACAACCCCAGCTCTATATTGTGCAATATGTTGGAAGATAGGCTGAGAGAGGTCAAAGTGGTGTTGAGGAGGGTCACACCAGCCGCCTGGTGGGCAGAAATTTGTGGCAGTGACCACAATGGAGCCAGGGAGACACCATTGTGGATCATTTACACACCTAATTTCAAAGCATGCTCCACAGCTGAGGCCATTGTCGTACAATGCAGTGCTCAGTGCTGCAGTGCTAATCCCATAACCCTGGCTGTACAGGTTTCCATATCCACAAGCCCCACCTAAAAAACAAAAAAAAAAGAGTCAAAAAAGAGACGAACATTATTGTAACAAATATTTTCATCTATAAAAAGAAAAAATTGCGGCATTTTAAGAGAAAAATAACATATTGGAACTTTGAAGTTTAAACATCTTACTTGAAGATACCAAGTAATGCCATTTGAACTAAAAGTAAGTACCTCTTATCTACAAACATTATAAAGCTAGATTGAGGTCAATTTAGCAAGATTTACATACCCATTGTCCCAGAAGCATCACCTCCACCATAAAAAGTGGCGTGAGCATTTATCCAACCTCCATAATTCCCATGAACAGATGTGATCATTGAGATAAACCCCACTAGAAAGAAACCAAAAAGTGCCATTTTTTTTGTAATTTCCTGCACAAAAGCAAACTAGCTCTTTAGCATTATGTATGTAAGTAAACTCTTCTAAAGCACAACAATGACTAAAAAGTGCAACTACATTACTAATTCTTATCCTTAAAAGTCACTAGAAATCTAGAAGAAAAGCTTAGAAGAAGAAGAAGAAGAAGCATAAGGAAAATTCATAACCTTGAAAGAAGAAATTGTTTGTGGAAATGAAGAGGGAGGGTTTGAGAGGCAGGAATAAATAGACGTGAGTCAACATCAAACCTGACTCATCTTTGAGCTGTTGGGGGACCATGGAAGTCGTAAGGGAATGCATAAAGCAAGTGGTTTTGAACCTTTTGGTACTCTTTAATTGCGTTGAAACTTTATTTTCATCTTAGTGCAGATGAAAGCAGTTGTGAGAGGTGAAACCGCGTGGACTTAAAATAAATATCCTTGTATTATAAGTGGGGCACGGTGAATGGAATTGCCTGAGTTCATAACTTTTTTTTTTTCTGTATAGTACTTACTATGTAAACCGATAATGGCTGCATGAGGAAGACAAGATGGGAATTTTTCAGTGCAGCAAATTAATAACTCTGCAGAGGTAGTTAATGAAGCAAAAAGTTGTGAGAACTACTATCATTTTTCCTGTTTTTAGATCAAGTTTAACACATTTATTTAATTTCATTCTTCATGTCTATCAGCTTACTGTCTATTAGCATTTAAAACGTCCCATGTATCATTAAGAGGTCAGAAGAATATCTAATAACCAAGAAAAAAAATGCAGTTTAAAACTTCAAATTCTTTAGATATCAACGTCTATGAAACACGGGTGTGTTTCCGGATTTAGGTGCGGGTGCGAGTACAAGACTTGGTAATTTTTGAAAAAGTAAGGTACGGATGCAGCGATTAAAAAATTATTAAAAATATTTTTATTTTTATTTTGTATATATTGTTAAGCATATTTTTTCACATTATATAAACATATACCAAATTTAAGAGCAATAATATATTAACTTTTGAGGGGAAAAATACATTTTTGAACCCTATAATTTAGGGGTTCAACAAATAAAATCCTATAATTTCAAAAGTAACTAATAATTGTGAATCAGAAAAATAACAATGTTATAAGATTTACACTAATAATAATATATAGAAGTAAGGGTGAGAAGCGTACGGTGGGGACTTGGGAATCTTGGACAGCGAGATAAGATTTGAAAGAACGGCTGCTACTGCTGTTGCATTTGTTGGTAAGTGGAGACTAAGACTGTGAGATTGTGAATAAGGGTTCTTAAGGAGTGAGACTATGAGATTGTGACCAAGGGTTCTTAGGGAGTGAGACTGTGAGAGAGGGGAGACAGAGAGCAGAGAGGCCGTTTGAATCGGCCTGATTCAAAGCCGATATCGGTCTGAATCAGCTAGTATCAGCCTGAATCAGCCGGTATCAGTCTGTATTGATCAGTTTCGGCCGGCCGATATGGTCCGATTCAACCCTTATCGACGCGAATCAACTTGAATCGACACTATTTGGCGTGAATCAGCTCGAGTTGGTGCAAATCGAGAAACGAAAAAAAAATGACATGGCACCGACGCGTGAGCAATGGCGTTGCCCACCGCACCTTGCGTTGGATGCCGGTGCGGCACCCCTGTAGTTGCGTCAATGCTTTCCAGATCAACATTGTACAATATTGAGACAAGGACAACAACAACTACCAAGTACTAGTACCAAAACTTTGTAGTTCACTATTAATCACTAACAAACTAATCATAGTTGATCATATATAGTTTTTTTTGGTCATTTAATCTTATTCAAAATTATATAATATCCCACATACTTAATTGACATGTAATTTCTTTACTTGCTTTTATTAGTGTTATTTAGGTATTTTTACACGCTTTTTTTTCGTTTCCTCAACTTGAATCGACTTATATTCTTCTTCAACAATATATTTATGCAATAAGGAAAGAATACTAAAAATTTAGAAAAGTTATCACATACTGAATTGCTGCCCAAATCAATTCAGTCAATTAGATTTCTTCAAGACAGTGGCCAAAATTTTTATTTTTAATTCAATGTCAATCATATTAATGGGCATTCATGAAGGAAAAGGTTTTGCCTGACTTATTAAAATACCTAAGGGCTTAAAGGGTATTCTCATTATTTTTACTAACAAGGGACAACACTTTTTTTTTTTAATGGTTTTTGAAACCCTTTGTGGAATATTGACCTCCAAAATACGTAATCCCTATTGTAAGGGCTATTTTTGGGGCCCAGCAGGCAAGCGATTCTGGCCCAAAAGACCCTCAACAATGAATTTATAGAGAGTGGGTCACAGAACTAGGTCTTGACAGAGTAAATGTAGTTATAAGCAAGCCATGCAACCATTTGAACGTGGGGATATTCCATTAAGCTTTCTGGGATAACAGTTCGCGGGGCTGTATCTTATGCTTTGTTTACAGAACTCCTTTCTCTTTTTCTCTTTTTCTCCCTTTTTTCTCTCCTTTTCGATCCCCTGGTCATGGGGATTTTCTTCTCTTATATAGCATCCTTCGAACGATAATGACCCTACACTTGTTAATCATCTGGGCCTCTACTTGAGTGCCTGTCCCATAGGACATCCTCCTTCTTTTCTGTGAGTTGCACTGGCCAAGATAATTCTGTTCTCCTATCCTTTCCACATTAATGCTGCTGGAAAAGTAGCTTCCTTGCATTTAATGCGGCAGTTGTGGTTGCTCCTTGAACGTCCTGCATTTTCCCTTGATTTTGGATGACCTTTCACCATGTAAAGGGTGTGAATCGGACTCCCATTTGGTGCGTCCGAGGAGGAGCAAGCCCGGCCCAACATGATTGGGCTGGGGGGTCCTATGCCCGTGTTTTCGCTTCCTATTATGGTTGGGTTTCGTACGAGTACCATGGCCCAACGTTGACTGGCGAATTTTACCCCCACAATAACCCCTCAAAATTCCGGCTTTTTCTTCTTGGTCCGAGGAGGAAAGACGGGATTTTGATGCCTACTGGACAGTTCGTTGTGGATTCCTGCTTCACACGTGCGGAGGCATGCCCTCACGCGCCTCATTAATGCTGAAGGCGTTTAATGACCCGGGGGAAAGTAATTCCAGCTTTTTGGGGTTTTACACTCTTTCAATCCAACGGTTGGAGACCGGATCAACGGTGGACAACGTTTCATTTGCTCTAGATGGAAGTATGTCTGTCCAACTCCCTCTGAGTATATAAGGTTTTGAAGGCGTTCATTCCTCACTTTTGACGAACACTCCAGTATTCAGAACGTCTCAGAGCCTTCTCCTTCAGCCCGTTCTTACCTTCGCCGCCATTCTCTTGAAGATTCCTTCGAGTTTCTTACCCATAAGTGCGCGCTTCTTCTTCGTTATTCTTCATTAGACAAACTGCCTTCACGTTGTCTAGGATTAGAGGGGATAGGTAGGCTTGAAAAAATGGTAGACTCTCCGGCCGGTATGGCGGGCTTCAGGGCGAAGTATCGTATTCCACCGGAGGTAGGTTTAGAGTATTGCCATCAGGAGGACATTTTGTTTAAGAGGAGAACAGGGGAAGTCGCAATTCCAATGATAGCCTTCGTGGAAGGAGGAATGACAATTCCAATGGGGAGAATAACTAGGGACTACCTACGTGGTCATAGATTGGCCCCCCACCAATGCACCGCGAACCTGTTCCGGATCCTGGGGTGTGCCGACGCCTTAAACGACCAAATGAACCTCGGCCTTTCATGGCACGACGTGGTTCATCTTTATGAATGCCATAAGCTCGGCGACTCATACTACCTAAAGTCCAGGACTGACGAAGTGAGGTTGATATCCTGCCTTTCCAAGTCCAGCAAAGGCTTGAAGGACGACCATTTGATCGTCTCCAGACCATGGCATGACGGCCTTCACTGTCCGACTAGGGCGGGAACGCCAGGTGGGGTGTCATAGATCTAGATTCCGTGGGGAGGACCTTAGTTTTGAGCTCCCCTCCCCCCTTTTTTCTTTTTATTTTAAACTTGTTGGTTTGGTTGCATGCCTCCCCGGACTAACGTAAACCCTTTAACGACCTTTGCAGACAAGGAGCGAACATCCTCTCGGCTGAGCTTGGTCAACGTCCCGGCTCTAAATTACCTCCTGAGATCTGAGATTTTCGTAAGCGAGGACGGACAACTACGGTCGGCTCCTTTGATTTTGGACTACGTTCCCCTCACTCGATCCTTGGTAGACGCCGGCCAAGCTATAAGGGCTGGCAGTCCAAGATTGGCACGCATTGACGTATCCATACCAGGGTTCCTCACTGCAACAGACTTACCTCCTATTCAGCTGCCTCTCCAACGTGCCTTTCCCCCAGTGGTAATCCCGGAGGAGGAGGCTCGTTCTTCGCATTCATCCTTAGAGGAACAAATAGACCAGTTCCAATTTACCGAGGAAGGAAAGGTGTCGGTCAGAGTAGTAGAGCTCTCGGACTCCGACGCCGATTTAGACTGTGCCTCAGCGGCTCCTGACACTGGTTTAGTCATCGCACAAGTTGATATCAGCGAAGAGACTGAAGAAGAAGGAATGGATTTGAAGCCAAGGACTGGCCTCAGGGGCCTTCTATCTAACAGGAGCAAGGGGCAGTCCTCCAAGGACGTCTCGAAGGAACAAACTGTCCCTAAGGCTCCTGCTCCTCCTCTCCCTCTCTCGTCGGATGCGGCGCTGCAGCCTATGCCTAACTTAAGGCGAAAAAGGCCTGTAGAAGAAACAGAGGAGGGAGAGATTTGCCGTGAAAAGGCCGGGCCTAAAAAGAAAGGCAAGGAGACGAAAGAGCCCCGAGAGAAGAGGACTAGGTCCACTGATAGCCGAGACGAGGCGGCCATCCGTAGGGAACAACGAACATGGTCGCCTCGGATCGAATTAGACGGCGCCCCGATCCCCTGGGATGCGACCCTATGGGAATCCCAATGAGGGCAGGCATCATTCTTGGCTGAGGCCCTGCAGCAGCCTCTTCTCTTGCCTCGTGATATGGAGGGCCTCAGAAAGACTCGTCAGCCAGACCTTTTCATGTCATTGAAGAGGGACATGGCCATGGTAAGTGGGATCTTCTATCTCGTCTCTATATTGTGTACCCTCTTATCGTCATGTTTTAATAGGGTTTTTATTTCCTTCCGAGCGCAGGTCACTCAACAAATTTTTGTTGCTGAGGAATGGGCCAAGAAGGCTCGTGAGGATTTGCATGGGGAGGCTCAATCCCGCTCTGCCGCCGAGAAGGCCATTGGCGATCTCAAACTGGATTTTGATCACCAGAATAACGAAATAAAGGAGGTGAAGAAGGCTCATGCGAGTGTAGAAGCCGGCCTTAAGAATGCCGAAAAGCAAGCTGACAATCTGCGCATACAGCTCCGCCAATCTGAGGAGAAACTTACAGCGGAGCAGCAGGCGATTTTAAAGCTCAAGGCTAAGCTTGCAAGGACCAAGGAGGAGGCCCGCTTGGCCAGGGAAGCTGCCGAGAAGGCTATGGCGGCCTCATATGAACGTGGAGTCCATGATACTGAGGTTAGGCTAGCCGAGAAAGTTGCCACCGTCTGCAGGGAATACATCACCACGTCTTGGGGTGTAGCCCTGGATCGGGCAGCCGTCCCAGCAGATTCTGATCCCAAGAAGGCTAAGAACATCTTTTTCCCGGAGGACATACGCGAGGTTCCTGATGAGGTTGCCTCCACCGAGCCTCTTCCAGCAGACTCCTCTATTCCCGAGGCTGGGGGCACGGAGCAGGCCGCGCAGGGCAAGTCACTCGAGGACAGCCTTCGTATCAGTGAGATCCTTGCATAGGCCAAGGAGATTGCCTCGGAGAACCAAGCAGGAGATGATCAGCCCGCTCCGACTCATGGCTCTTAGGAAAGTAGTATAGGAATTTATTTTTTTTACTTTTCGTGTTTGTTCTGTTTTGCGTTGTTAATGTTTGTGAACAGAACCGCTTTTAAGCTTGAATGATAAAGGTTATTTCCTTTCAGATATCGTTGTTTTATTCTCTTTTGTTTTCATCATGAATGGATATCAGTTCTGTCTTTTACTGTTGAAAGTTAAGTATAAATGAATGAATACGTGAAAATAACAATAGTTCATAATTAGACAAAAACGGCTGCGAAGTTAATTTCCCCCAAGTCTATGGCCGAGAAGCCATGCAGGACTTGGGTTCTATTTAACACTTAGTGAGAATCGTATCACAGTTAATTTCCCCTAAGTCTGTGGTCCGAGGAGCCATGCAGGACTTGGGTTCTATTTAACTCTTAGTGAGAATCGCTTCGCGGTTAATTTCCCCCAAGTCTGTGGTCCGAGGATCCATGCAGAACTTGGGTTCTGTTTAACACTTAGTGAAAATCGTATCACAGTTAATTTCCCCCAAGTCAGCCATGCAGGACTTGAGTTCTGTTTAACTCTTAGTGAGAATCGTGGCGTGGTTAATTTCCCCCAAGTCTGTGGTCCGAGGATCCATGCAGGATTTGGGTTCTGTTTAACACTTATTGAGAATCGTGGCGTGGTTAATTTCCCCCAAGTCTGTGGTCCGAGGAGCCATGCAGGACTTGGGTTCTGTTTAACACTTATTGAGAATCGTGGCGTGGTTAATTTCCCCCAAGTCTGTGGTCCGAGGAGCCATGCAAGACTTGGGTTCTGTTTAACACTTATTGAGAATCGTGGTGTGGTTAATTTCCCCCAAGTCTGTGGTTCGAGGATCCATGCAGGATTTGGGTTCTGTTTAACACTTATTGAGAATCGTATCGTGGTTAATTTCCCCCAAGTCTGTGGTCCGAGGATCCATGCAGGACTTGGGTTCTGTTTAACACTTAGTGAGAATCGTGGCGTGGTTAATTTCCCCCAAGTCTGTGGTCCGAGGGTCCTTGCAGGACTTGGGTTCTGTTTAACACTTATTGAGAATCGTGGCGTGGTTAATTTCCCCCAAGTCTGTGGTCCGCTGTGGTCCGAGGATCCATGCAGGACTTGGGTTCTGTTTAACACTTATTGAGAATCGTGGCGTGGTTAATTTCCCCCAAGTCTGTGGTTTGAGGATCCATGCAGGACTTGGGTTCTGTTTAACACTTAGTGAGAATCGTGGCGTGGTTAATTTCCCCCAAATCTGTGGTCCGAGGAGCCATGCAGGACTTGGGTTCTGTTTAACACTTATTGTAACACTTATTGAGAATCATATCGTGGTTAATTTCCCCCAAGTCTGTGGTCCGAGGAGCCATGCAGGACTCGGGTTCTGTTTAACACTTATTGAGAATCGTGGCGTGGTTAATTTCCCCCAAGTCTGTGGTCCGAGGAGCCATGCAGGACTTGGGTTCTGTTTAAAACTTATCCCAAATAGATGTATAGTAACACGGCATCAAGCGTGATGTCTTTCATTAATAACAGTACCTTTTCAGGTTATTTACATTCCACGGACGTGGCACTACATGTTCGTCTAAGTCTTCCAAAAAGTACGCCCCAATGCCGGCCACGGATGTGATACGGTATGGGCCCTCCCAGTTTGGTCCAAGCTTTTCCCATACAGGGTTCCTCGCGGTGCCCAGGACTTCACCTTGGCGTCGTAGCCCTGTTTGAGCTTTTGCTGATAATAAGCTAGGTGCACCATCGCACTTTCCCTTCTCTCTTCGAGGAGGTCCAGGCTTTTCTCTAGAAGGCCGTTGTTAGCAATGGGGTTGAAGGCAGTAGTCCTCTGGGTGGGAAAGTTTATCTCTAGTGAGATGATGGCCTCGGCTCCGTAGGTCAATGAAAAAGGGGTTTCTCCCGTGGACCTGCGAGGCGTGGTGCGGTACGTCCACAAGACGTGGGCTAGCTCTTCAACCCACCTCCCTTTCGCGTCGTCCAACCTCTTCTTCAGTCCATTCACTATGGTTTTGTTGATGGCTTCCGCCTGTCCGTTACCCTGCAGGTAGGCTGGTGTGGAGTATCGGTTGACAATCCCCAGCTCATTGCAATATTCTCTAAAAGCCTTGCTGTCAAATTGGAGGCCGTTGTCCGAGATCAAGGTGTGCGGGGTCCCGAACCTAGTGATAATATTTTTCCAGATAAATTTCTTAACATCGACGTCCCTAATGTTTGCCAGCGCCTCAGCTTCGACCCATTTCGTGAAGTAATCGGTGCCGACGAGAAGAAACTTCTTGTTCCCGGCCGCTTTGGGGAACGGCCCTAGTATGTCTAGGCCCTATTGTGCGAATGGCCAAAGGCTGGACAACGGGTTAAGCACTCCGCCCGGCTGATGTATGTTTAGGGCGAATCTTTGGCATTGGTCACACTTCTTCACATATTCCAGAGCCTCTTTATGTATGCTCGGCCACCAGTAACCCAGCGTCATGGCCCTGTGGGAGAGGGACCGGCCCCCCGTATGGCTTCCACAAATCCCTTCATGTAACTCCTCCAGGATGAGTTCCGTAGCCCCTGGGTGCACACACAGCAAGTATGGCCCTGAGAACGAGCGTCTGTAGAGTTTGAGTCCTCGGACAGCCAGAACCGAGAAGCTCTCCTCTTGATTTTGTCAGCCTCAACCTTATCGTCCGGTAAGGAGTCGTGCTTTAAGAACAGTACCAGAGGGTCCATCCAGCTAGGTCCTGCCCCGATGTTGTGTACCCGAATACTGTTGGGCTCCTCTTCCGTTGGGCGGCAGAGGTCTTCAACTAAAATAACCCGCGGAAGGGGCTGAGCCGAGGAGGTGGCCAGTGTTGCAAGAGAATCAGCATGGGTGTTCCCACTTCTGGGTATATGCGTTAAACGGAAGTCGTCAAAATGGGTCTGCAGGTGTTTAGTCCGGGCAAGGTACCCTCGCATTCTTTCATCTTTCGCCTCTAATTCCCCATTTACTTGTCCCACTATGAGTCTCGAATCCGAGAATATGCTCGCGCATTTCCCACCCAATTTTCGGATCATAGACATCCCCTCCAACAGTGCCTCATACTCGGCTTCGTTATTCGTTGCCAAGAATCCGAGCCTCAACGACTTTTCTACGGTTATCCCTTCGGGAGAGACTAGAACGAGTCCCACCCCGGAACCCCTTTGGTTTGTTGTACCATCAATGTGTGCTTTCCACCTATCGTGCTCTTGGTGAAAGACCGTGCCGACCAGTTTCCCATCGGCACTTAGTGATCCCGACACTTCCACCCCTTCTAGGGCGGGCTCCGCAAATTCAACTACCAGATCGGCGAGGACCTGACCCTTTATGGCGGTGCAAGGCATGTATCTAATGTCGAAGGTGCTCAGAATTGTTCCCCACTTAGCTATTCTTCCTGTGTAGTCGGCGCTACGGAGGATTGATTTCAGTGGAAGTTGGGTTAGCACAACTACTGTATGTGCCTGAAAGTAGTAGGGGAGCTTCCGCGTGGCTTGTACGACGGCCAATATTGCCTTTTCGAGGGGGAGGTACCGGGTCTCTGCCTCCTGCAGCGATTTGCTTACGTAATACACAGGCCGCTGCGTGCCGTTGTCCTCTCGGATTAGCACTAGGCTCACCGCATGAGGGGCGACTGCGATGTATGCGTACAACACCTCGTCGGCGTCGGGACTGGACATGATCGGTGGTCGGGCGAGGTATTCCTTGAGCTGTTGGAAGGCTAAAGCACACTCTTCAGTCCACTCGAAACCCTTCCACTTATGCAATAGGAGGAAAAAAGGCCTGCATCTGTCCGCTGAGCGGGAGATGAAACGGTTTAAAGCAGCTATCATGCCGGTAAACTTCTGGACCTCTTTGGGATTCCGAGGAGGCTGTATGCTATGAATGGCTCTTATTTGGTCAGGGTTAACCTCGATTCCTCGGTGGGTTACCATATAGCCCAAGAATTTTCCTAATCCCACCCCAAATGAACATTTGGATGCGTTCAGTCGCAGCTTGTACCTTCTCAGGATTTGAAACACTTCTCCGAGGTCTCTGATGTGGTCGGCCACCAATTTGCTCTTTACTACCATGTCGTCTATATACACTTCAACGGTTTTGCCCATCTGCTGTTCAAACATCCTAGTCATCATCCTCTGATAGGTCAACCCAGCATTCTTCAGGCCAAAGGGCATCACCTTATAATGATAGTTGCCAACTGGGGTGACGAAAGCAGTTTTTCCTTGGTCTTCGGCAGCCAGGGATATCTGATGGTAGCCCTGGAAAGCGTCCAAAAAACTCATTCGGGGGTGTCCGACAGTCGCATCTACCAGTCGGTCTATCCGCGGCATTGGGAAAGGATCCTTCGGGCAGGCCTTGTTTAAGTCCGTGAAGTCCACGCAGACCTGCCGGGCTCTTCTTCTTTACCACGACTGTGTTTGCCAACCATTCGGGGTAGAATACTTCCTTGATAGCCCCAGCTCTCTTCAATTTTACGACCTCTTCTCTCACAGCGTCTGCATGTTCCTTTGACGGGGGCCGAGGAGGTTGCTTCTTCGGTGTTATAGCCGGATTAACATTAAGGTGGTGGCGTATGAGGTCTGAGTCAACCCCAGGGGCTTCGTAAGGATCCCAGGCGAATACGTCCTCATTCCGTCGAAGAAAATTAATTAACACTGACTTCTCCTGTGCTGGTAATTCTGAGCCGATCTGAAAAAACCTCTCAGGGTCTGATCCGACGAGCACTTTCTCTAGCTCCTCACAGCTCACCTCCATGACCGGTCCTTCACTACCCGCAGTTGGGACCAGGGTCATTGATTGCTATAAGCTGTTCCCGGCTGAAGTGGAAGGTTCGCTGCTTGATCGTCGTGAAATTGCCGACACCATGCATTGTCTGGCCATTCCTTGGTTCCCTACTATCTCTTTGATTCGACCTTCTGACGGATACTTCACTTTTTGGTGCAAGGTTGACGACACAGCCCCTAGTGCATGAAGCCATGGCCGGGCCATAATAGCTGTGTAGGGGGAGTACGCATCTACGACGATGAAGTCCACTTCCACTACGTTTGAGTATGCTTGCACAGGCAGCCTAATCATACTTTTCGGGATGACGATTTTTCCTTCAAAGCTAAGCAGGGGTGAATCGTATGGCGACAGGTCTTCCTGCTTCAAGTTCAGCCCCTTATACAAATCTGGGTACATTACCTCCACGGCGCTACCTTGATCAACCAACACCCTTTTCACGTCATAACCTCCTATTCTGAGCGTCACGACTAGGGCATCTTCATGGGGTTGAATAGTTCCTTGCTTATCCTCCTCCGTGAACCCGATTAATGGCGGGGCACTCACTCTGGCTCTCTTGGATTCCCTTTCGCCTGACTCCGTCGGGAACCTACCCACTGACATTACTCTGAACGGGCCGGAACCGATTCTCCCAGGTGCGGCAAGAATGACATTTATTGTGCCTATGGGTGGCCTCAATGCGCCTTGTCTGGTTTCGACATTTGACTGCTCAGGGCGGTGCAATAAATGCCTCAGCTTTCCTTCTCGGACAAGCCGATCCAAATAGTTTTTCAGGTTCCTGCAATCGTCGGTGGTGTGACCGGGCTCTTGATGGTACGCGCAGTATAGATTCTGATTGCATTTTGAGGGGTCGCCTGCCATCCTGTTCGGCCACTGAAAGAAAGGTTCGCACTTCACTTTCTTCAGGATCTCGTGCAATGGTTCTCGGAACACAGCGTGGACTACCTGAGCCCCAGTAGGTCCGGACTATTCCATGTAATCTCTTCTCGGCTTGTTACTGCTGCTAAAGCGGTCCGACCTGAAGTCCCTCCTCTCCTGAGGGACAACCTTCGCCTTTCCCTTCCCAATCTGCTGGTCCTCCTCGACCCTTTTGTACTTGTCTATTCTGTCCATGAGTTGTCGCACGTTGGTGACTGGCTTCCCAGTGAGAGATTTTCTTAAGCCATGCTCTATCGGCAGGCCCCTTTTGAATGTACTAATGGCGATGTCATCGTAGTTTCCTTCTATCTCGTTGTATGTTTCCCAATATCTGTCCGAGTAGGCCTTCAGCGTTTCTCCTTCCCGCATGGATAAGGATAAGAGGGAGTCGAGAGGCCGAGGGACTCTAGTGCTAGTGATGAAGCGGGAACCAAAAGCCTGCGTCAGCTGTTTAAAGGAATCTATGGAATTCAGCGGGAGGACATCGAACCATCTCATTGCTAGGGGTCCCAAGCTGGATGGAAACACCTTACACATTAACGCCTCGTCCCTGGAGTGGACGGTCATCCTCTGGTTGAATTGGCTCACGTGCTCCATTGGGTCAGTTCGACCATTGTATATGGAAAACGTTGGCTGATTGAACCGCCGAGGAAGCACTGCCCTCTCTATTCTAAGTGTGAATGGCGACTGGGAGATGCAATCCAGGGCCTTGCTCATGGCGTCATTGGCCAGGCCTTAGTAAGACGGGCTTTTGCGGCCGTGTTTGCGAGGCCGTTCTTCCTCATAGGAAAACGTCTCTCTCGGAGGGGTTCTTGACCTTCGTCTGTATTCGCCATCCTCACCACTGCTAGTGTCCGAGCCGGGTGAAGGACGTTTTCACTGGGCTCGACGCAGCTTCTTCTTCAAATCGTCAATCTCTTGCTGTAGAGCCTTTCGCTCATTGTGCTTGTGGGACACGTGATCCTTCCCTTTTGAGCGGCTTCTATTTGGGTGAGAGGTGTTCACACTGCCCTCTCGTTGATTATCTTGGTCCTTCGCTCGTTCAAGATTTAGAAAGTTGTCCTGTCGTTGAGATTCTGCACGTCCGGTTTGGCGCGGACCTAATCCTTCCATCCCTTATTGTTTCACTTGTCGAGACACAAGTTCTCCCCACAGACGGCGCCAATTGTAAAGGCTATTTTTGGGACCCAGCAGGCAAGCGATTCTGGCCCAAAAGACCCTCAACAATGAATTTATAGAGAGTGGGTCACAGAACTAGGTCTTAACAGAGTAAACGTAGTTATAAGCAAGCCATGCAACCATTTGAACGTGGGGATATTCCATTAAGCTTCCTGGGATAACAGTTCGTGGGGCTGTATCTTATGCTTTGTTTACAGAACTCCTTTCTCTTTTTCTCTTTTTCTCCCTTTTTTCTCTCCTTTTCGATCCCCTGGTCATGGGGATTTTCTTCTCTTATATAGCATCCTTCGAACGATAATGACCCTACACTTGTTAATCATCTGGGCCTCTACTTGAGTGCCTGTCCCATAGGACATCCTCCTTCTTTTCTGTGAGTTGCACTGGCCAAGATAATTCTGTTCTCCTGTCCTTTCCACATTAATGCGGCTGGAAAAGTAGCTTCCTTGCATTTAATGCGGCAGTTGTGGTTGCCCCCTGAACGTCCTGCATTTTCCCTTGATTTTGGATGACCTTTCACCATGTAAAGGGTGTGAATCGGACTCCCATTTGGTGCGTCCGAGGAGGTACTCCTCCTCGGACGCCCCTTAAGCAAGCCCGGCCCAACATGATTGGGCTGAGGGGTCCTTTGCCCGTGTCTTCACTTCCTATTATGGTTGGGCTTCGTACGAGTACTATGGCCCAACGTTGACTGGCGAATTTTACCCCCACACCTACAATTATGGAGAATGTCGATATAAGAATTAAATCTCCTATCTCACAACCGACAAATTAATTATTCACAACTTTCTCATAACATATGAGTTATAGATGGTAGTTCATATATGTAAATTATACAGTACTCTATTGTAATAGTGGAAACATTAACCACTTGTTTGGATGGACGTTGGCATATATCACCAAACCATGCAATAGTAAAGTTTGTGGGGGAAAAAAAATTCACACACAAACCTTCTTCTTCTTCTTCTTCTTCTTCTTCTTCCTTCTTCCTCTTTTTTTTTTTTTTTTTTTTTTTTTTTTGAGAAACAAACACACACACAAGGGAGAAAGAAAGGAATGAATTTTTTTTCCCCCTAATCTACTTCTCAGTAAATTGAATAGGTCCATAATCCTCAACAATACCGTTGGTATATTCATTTAGTTTAGAATTATATAATTTTAAGCTAGCCGTTTTCAGAAATGATAATGCATTCAAGTATGGTTCAGAATATATATGGTTGTCATTTTCAGAATCCAAGGCATACATGCCGTTACAGTCTCAGTAGGTAAAAACCAATATATTTATGCACGTGTATGTGCATGATCGCGACCAATATACCACCAACATAACTATATATTAGAAATGTAATCACTAAAAAAAAAATGTTTATGCTTTATTTGGCGATAAGAGTTTTTACCAAGTTCACACCACTATACCATGTATAAAATTGTATAATCTAACCTGTCATCCTTTACCCATCAACTTTTTTATTTTTTTAAGTCTCTCATTGCCATAATATACTTGACTGAAACCCAGAACATACATAGAAATGCGGTACAGCCATTCTGATTCTTTTAATAAATCATGTTACTATTTTTTTCATAGAGGGAATGTTCCCTTTTCATGTTCATTTTTATCATTCAGAAAAAGACGACCGGTTATCTGGATTGACCAAAAATTGCCAATTTTCCAAATAGACTAATAGAGGTTGGCCTCTCTTGTAAGTTCTGTTTTTCTTTTTTGGGAATTCAATCAAAACAAGCAATCTAATTTCTTCTTCTTTTTTTCTTTTCTTTTTTTTAGCTTTACATATGAGAGCACCTATGATACTTTGATTTTTCACTGATCTTACAAATTTCCTTGCCGAAATTTGTCATGATTACGGAAAAACTACCGGACTATTCTTTTTAGACCACATGTCTTGCCCCCCTAACTACGGACCCATGTCCTTTTTGCACAACATAGGATAAGTGGCTAAAGACTCAAAGCACAAGATCTTCTCTAGATTTCTTAGATGATAAAAGTTGCTTTGTTACAAAAGCTTGGATTTTATTCTTTTTATTTTTTATTTTTTATTTTTTTTAAGGTAATGGATATATTATTCATGTTAAGTTCATGATCAATTGAAACCCTATCTAGTACAGAGGACAAAGGGTGTGCCTTTGGACTAAATTAGGTGCCTATAGTGTCCTAAATACGTATATGACAACTAAGGAGCAACGGAGTACTTAAAATACATTGTTGAAGATCAAAGCTATGGATTTTATTAAGATATTTGCTGTCTTTGAGAGAGAGAGAGAGAGAGAGAGAGAGAGAGAGAGAGAGAGAGAGAGAGAGAGAGAGAGAGAGAGAGAGAGAGAGAGAGAGAGAGAGAGAGAGAGAGAGAGAGAGAGAATTTTTCATAATTTTGGAATGCTTTTGAGGCTTCTAAGAGCATTCACATCCTGAATTCCAGTTCTACTCTACTTTACCATCTCAAAAAGCCATTTTATCACTTATACCATACTATTTTATAATACCTCCAGCATCCTAAAACTCTATTATTTTACCATTTTATTAAAATATTATTTTTTAAGTCCAGAGCACAACCGGAGCACAAACATAAAAAACATTTTTTTTATTCGTCCTCAGACATTTTTTTTTCATTCCTTCCTCTCTCTCTCTCTCTCTCTCCTGTCTCACTTCTCTGTTACCTATTTGGGTTTGATTGAGCTCCGATTCATGCCTGTGAGATCGGGGGTCTATGCTCCGATTGTGGATTGTGATATGGGTTTTTGTGGGTTTGTGCTTCGGTTGTGGATCGTGATATGGGTTTTTGTGGATCGTGATATGGGTCTGTGCTCCGGTGGGTTTTTGTTGGTTGTGCTCTAGTGGTGGGTTTTTGTTGGTTATGGAGGTCAGATTTGTGGGTTTGGTCGTGCTCGATGGCGTCGCTGTCGATTTGGCCGTGGGTTGTGGGCGTCATCAATGGCGATGCCATCGAGCACAGCCGTCTGATCTGTGGTGCTGGGTTGGCTGTGCTGTGGGTTGCGGTCTGGTGAAGGTTCAGCAATGGAGAGACAGAGATGAGAGACGTGTGAATGAGAGAGAAAATTGATATTTAGATAAAATATTAATATTTTCTTTTGCAATTGTTAGCTTTTACAATTCCAAATGTTGAGGTTTTTGGGCTTGAAATGCCATATTTCCTTTACATTTGGCATTTGCAATTTCCAGTGCTAATGCTCTAAAGGAATAAATTCCGATAGATTAAAGTATAAAGTTCCTTATGGTGGACAAGAATGAAAATGTTTATCAAGTCCCTTCTTTTGAACGTGGATTCCTAGTCAACAAAGAATAAAAAGCTAGTTGTGCCCCATATAAGATAGTCAATTAGACCCCATTTATTTTGGATAAGAAGACCTTTTTTTTCTCTCAAAGTGGAATGTTAGAGGCACAAACTTTTTTCATAATATTTTTTATAATTTGCTAAGGTGATAAGTTATGATGAGAATAATATCACTTTTACATACTATTTTTATTATATATTAATCATAACAGGCTATGTCGCCATCCCCGTTTAAATTACTTATAGCATACGTATATTTTTTAACATTTTACCATTTAAACATTCAAAGTTTTCTCCACTGAGGCTCATCAGTCATCCATCCAGAATGTTGTGGACGGTATTATCTCCCAGCTGGCATCTTTTAGAGTAGCGGAGGTGTCCCATGTAAAAAGGCAAGGAAATATCCTTGCTCACTTATTAGCTTAGCATGCTGTTCATGTTGAGGATTACGTGGCTGGGTTAGAGGAATGTCCTAGCCCATTAGCACGTGCGTGTTCCCAGGATGTACTCTCTTCTAGTTTTTTTTTTTTTTTTTTTGAGGGGAACTCTTCTAGTTAATTCTGAATAAAGCAATGAGTTTCTTATCAAAGTTTTAACTTGGCTCTCAAATTTTGAGTTAATCTTACAATGACCTTCCTAAAAAAATAAATAAATAACTATTGACGTGGGCAGTGGCCTAAAAAACAATTGGGTGGCCCCTAATAAAGTTTCCCAAAAAAAAATTAATATCCTTTTTTTTATTAAAAGTTTCTTTTGTCATGATTTTTTTTTTTTTTAATGTGCACAAAAATCACGAATTATGTTTTGTCTTGTCAAAAGTAGAGAATCACTATTTTCCTTTTTTATACATGATTAGAACAAACTAGAAAATTTTTATATATACTCTTTAGAGGATTCTCACAAGCTCTCTTATAAAAAATACTATTTTGACATACCAAAAATCTACTCTATCATTTTACCATATCATTTTACAATATCTCATTCATCAGATGTTTTATTCCTTTCAATTTTATACATTAAAATAATATTTACAACACATTAAAATAATATATTAATTCCTCCCCATCATCAACACAAACAACACCAACAACGGCACAACCACCACCACTACCGCAACAACGGCCACCAATAACCACTGCCGCAACAACACAAACAACCATTACCGGCACAAACCCACATCCATCAACGCCACCTTAAAAAAAAAAAATAATAATAATAATAATTTAAAATCAACAACAACCCACCACATTCACAAACCTCAAAACCCATCCCAAATCAAACAATCCAATCCTAAATCATTGTTATCCTCCAATCCAATTTCTCAAACCAGATCCAATCCCCAAAATCAACCATAAACAATCCAAACAATAAAGGGAATCGAATCTTAGTGAGATCGGGCAGATTTCGGCGGAGGCAAGTTGCTTGGAGCGGCATCGGCATCGGTGAAGCAAGCTGCTTGGCGAGCAGCATCGGCGGAGGCGAGTCGCGTTGGTGCTGGAGGAGAGGCGAGTTGCTTGGCGAGCGGCGGAGGCAAGGCAACGGGTGGAGAGATCATTGTGGCCGATTATGAGAGAGGCTAAGATAGAGAGAGAGAGAGAAGGGTTGAGAGAAAAGTGAGGCATACGGACGAGAGAGAGAGAAAAAAAAAAGGAGATAAAATGACAGAGAGGAGAGAGAAAATCATTAAAAATTTAATATTTCCATATAGCATTTCTAGCTGTACCGTTCTATCTTTAGAATGGAACTATTCATATGTACCAAATGTTTTGGCATTTGGCACACCTCATGAGAGAGGATTTTTTATGTTTGGTGTGCCAAATGCCAAATATTTAGCATTTGGCACACCTGATGAGAATGTTCTTAGAGTTCAGTAAGATGATAAGTTCTTTTTAATATAATATATATATATATATATATATGTGTGTGTGTGTGTGTGTGTGTGTGTATGTGTGTGTGTATTTTTAATTTATTTTGATCGGTTTATCGATATCATAATTTGTCCCCCTAATCAGAAATCTCTAGCTCTAGCCTCCAACACTAAGGGGCCATTTGATATGGTATTTTAAGCAACACTTTTAAGTTTTTAAATAATATTACACATATTTTTACACACTTTTTTACCTACACGTATTTTCAAAAAATACAAACAACGTTACCAAACGGCCCTAAATAGTTATGAAATTTGTGTATCCTTGGACTTACTATTTTCCAAATGACGTGTAACCAACATAAATGCTTTTTTCTTTTTCTTTTTTTTTTGAAGAGTCCTTTCTTTCTTACAAATGTCTTTTAACATTTAAATTCAAAATGTGATCTTGTGGGAATTTCACTAAAAGGGACGGGGGCTCGAATTTCATGTGGTTTTGCACAGTTTTTAAAATGGGAGATGTCCACTCATGAGAATGTGGGTTCCATGTTGTCCAAATAATACAAATTTCTTTACCCTCGAACTTTAAACAAATAATTCACTTGGTCCCCCAGTTTATACTCCGTACATAAAATCTTCTATCATTTATGACACTTTATCTAGAATGTAAGTATATAGCAGAGAATCTAGTCCCTTAATTAAGTAAACCATTTAGCTAATAATTAGGAGAATTTTGGTTAGGTTGGGTTTCATGGTGATCAAAGTGCACCATCAATTAGAAGCTGTGTCTGTTTGAAGCTTGGGGGCTTCCTTTTGTGGATTTTTTTTTCACTTGAAAGTTTAAGCGTCCGTTTGTTACCGTTGTTTAAATAACAGTTTTCAATGCTTAAACAACATTACATATATTTTAACATATTTTTTCACCCACATGTATTTCCAAAAAATGCAAATAACATTACTAAAAATCTCTTACTAAACAGGCTCTAAAACACTGAGGCTTGCTAATTTAATTGAGCTTCACTCTTTTGCACACAGAAATGTGGAAGGCATTGCTTTTAAGCTTTAGCAAGATATTGAGCTTTCACTCTTTTGCACACAGAAATGTGAAGGAATTGCTTCTAAGCTTTAGCAAGATTGTCAAGGAAAATGACAATGCATCATAGTTCAATTACTTGATTGGACCCACCATTGAAAGATAGCCTGAGCTTGATTGGTATATGAACAGTCGTTTTAAGTATATATAGTACATAGAGTAATATTAGATACCTGCACCTACATGTTCACATGCATCAGCATTTGCGTAAACCATGTGATACCGACAATCATTTGAGCTCATACAGAATGTGTCATAAAGTACAATTCTTGATCCAATTAGGTCTATGTTACGCACAAATTTTTCATCTTTTGTATTTAAGTTATATCACTGTCCTTGCTTTGCTCAAGTGCACTACTCAATTAGCAACACTTAAGGTGCATAATATGTTGTTGAAATGGATGGATGTGTATATATGCATAATTCATGTTGAAATGGATGGGTATACATGCACTAGTTTTTTATTCTTCTTTATTTCATTGAAGTTTCAAAGAGATTTTATTATTAAAAAAGTTGAATAATGTATATCCGTAACTGAAATGAGCATTTTAAGGTAAATAAGTGAGAATACAAGAGCAAGGATAAGATTAAAAAAAAAAAAAAGACAAATTACACTTTGCCTACTTGTAGTTTGCTCAAAAAACATTTTGCCTATTTAAGGTTTAAAATTGGCACTTAACTCATCTATGGTCCTATCTGTTAACAGACTGTTGCCCACCTATCCACTTACTGTTACTCTAACACCTTTTAAATGAAAAACATATTATAAATTGAATCAAACACACTGAATCCTAGAGAACAAACCTAAGGCCACCCCTTCACTCTCTCTCTCTTCGATTGAGCCACTCCATCAAGATCATCCTGTGAAATTTCCATCATTACTTTTGATTACCATTTCAATCAAAACACCTGTTATAGATTTTGAGGATGTCAAAGTTGTTGTGAAAAGCACAAAAAGTCCCTTTCAAATGGGTTTGGTTCAAAAAGTCTCTCACAAAAGGAACTACCTCAGCCTTGACGACTGACAAGATCAACATGCTAATGCTAGTCTAATTTTATTATATTGACAAGATCAACATGCTACCACTAGTCTTGTACAAATTCCTCAAATTTCTATTCATAATCTATCATCAATTACTGCAATTTCCAAAAAAAAATTTAAAAACCCTAGATTAGAGAACGTACTTGGAATTTCACATCAACTCTGACTTCCTCAAAATCTATCACGAGGGTTTTGATTGACATATATGCACCAGTTCTTCTTCTTCTTCTTTTTTTTTTTTTCCATTGAAGTTTCAAAGAGATTTCTATTATTAAAAAGTTGAATAATGTATATCAGTAGTTGAAATGAGAATTTTAAGATAAATAAGTGAGAATACAAAAGCAAGGATAAGATTCAAAAAAAAAAAAAAAATCACTTAAATATGTGGGTGGCTCTTATTGTTGAAAAAAAAAAAAAAAAAAAAAAAAGGAGTAAAAAAATTTCAAATAAAATAGAATAGCTGAAAATAATGTGGTTTTTTTTTTTTTTTTTGACCCTTATTAATCTGTTGAACATTAATAACAAATTCCAAAATTTTGGGCTAGATGATGGCTATGGTAGTTGTTGTGTAATGTTACTTATATCAATGATTGTAGCACACATGCATCAGCCCGACAAGTACACTATGTGCAAATTAGGGCTCCAACATCTCATTATTGAAACCCAGTTAATTATTAGGAAGCAACTGCTTAAACATTTTACCTTTCCATAAAATTTGCCTAATGTCTATGATCCTTATTTACGAGATGAAGACTTAAGGGGAAGGTCCAGTATGTCTTTCAAATCCTAGATACCCTTTTAACCTAATAGTCCATACACAAAAATTTTCATAATTGTCCTTCCATATGCAGCTAATGCCTAATGCGTGATCAGAAAATACCACCGTCCCCTTGCTGCAAAGTTGTCTGCCTCAGACCAGTATTACAGATACATGCTTTGAATGAAACAAGAGTGATGAAATAGTTTCGTTCTCTCTTTCTTCATTATCCTCAATTTTTGTCCACAAAAATCTAAACCTACATTAATAGCACCTCACCCCACCTAAATCAAATTGCACACACCATTAGACAACATTATACAGCCAATACACAAACTTATCCTTTCTTGTCTTCTCCATGCTCCATTTATAAGGATTAAAAACACTCTGCCCACTTTTGAGTATTTCATTTTATGTTTCACTGAGTGCAATATGTCATGTGTCTAATTTTAGTCAATTTTAAACTTTGATTACTTTACAAGAAAAAAAGAAGAACATACGATAGGTAATGATTGGTGAAGTATAAAATGAAATACTCAAAGTATGACAATAATTTTATTCAATTTAGAAAAGATATGTATGATATATCTCTCTGTACCATTTCACGATCAATATAGCTGTGACAACTGACACATTTGTGACCCTTCTGCATCATTGATTTATTTTGTCTGCAAATTTGGATCATCAACAATTCAAGCAGGTTGGAATAACCCTCTCCATGTAATATTTAGGGCCAACATTAAAGATCATGTCTTCATTGCATGTGGTCTACTCACCTGCCAACATCAATGAAGCAAGCTTTAATGTGAGAAGTACTGTACAACCTAAAAGATATCGCACATTTAAATCCACAGTACGTGTAAAATAACGTTTTTGCAATTTATATATATAATAATAGGTGAAATTGATTGAAACTCAAATTAGAATTTCAAATTAGAGTTCTAATTTTACGCCATGTATCCTAAATTATTTATTCTCTTAATTTTATAATCAAATGTGGGACCACATCATAAATATTCATCCAAGTAAGTTATTAAGTACAAAAACTAAAGAGTCTAGAATAAATGAATGGTAAAAAAAAAAAAAGGTGCTTCACAAGAATAGAATAAAATAAAATAAAAAAGACAATTTACATTTTATACCTAATAATATCTTTACAAAAAAATTTAAAGAGTTAATAAAATATAAAAATGACTATCAACAATATTTAAATTATATATTTTAAGAATTATATTATGCATCTTATTATATATCTTTAAGTGTATCCATGCATATGCATAGGGTTACAAACTAATGAGATTATAATGCATTAAAAGCTATGGACTTCAAAATTTTACAATTAATTATCTTTAATTTGCAGGTTATCATTAAAATCAATTACAGGCATGAAAATTGTAATATGCTATATAAAAGATTATACAGACTGTGAAGAAACATTACGAGATTAGCATTACTGCACAACTTTTCCTTTTTCTTTCTTTGCTTTTTTATTTTTATTTTTATTTTATAGGACTATGTGCATAACTAATGTATTAATGGACCAATGCCCACTATCTCACACTAGGGCACAATTTTTCTTCGGATGAACTCAAAGAAGAAAATGACATCTACAAGCTATAGTTAAAAAACCTGCATCCATGGATGGAGATTGATTGGCAAGACAAGGTATTATTATTAACAGATTGTATCTGTTTCCCAATAGAATTCAGCTTTACGCCACTCTTGAGTCTTGATGCATACCCCTTGAAATAACAATAAAATTAACTTGTCTAGATATACACAAATACTATAGCACTTTTAAATTTTTTTTTTTTTTTTTAAATTCTCTCTCCCCTCTACTCTCTGAGTCTCTGCCACTCGGTCACACCTTTCTCTTATTGCTTGGGGGCAATAGTTAATGTTGAATTTTTTATTATAATCAATCAGTTTTTTAAGTGTAGTCGCACTTTAGTAAGTTAAATAAGTATTTGTTTATTTGTTTTTGTTGTTTCTCAATGCAGTGAGATCCAATAAATTTTTTCTTAAGAAAAGCCCTATGACACCCATTAGCAAATATCATTTGAAAAATGCTAGAAGTAGAAGTCAAGGATTTGATCGATATATGTATATTGATGTGAAATTTTTCCCTCACAAAAAGGAAAAAAAAGTAAATTATAATGTTATATTTGTGGCCATCATATTTGGATTAAATTATTTAGTTTACCTGTTGTTTTATGCTCTCTCTTACATAAAATTTTATCAACATATCGAGTATATTAAATGGTGAAAATCTCACCATGTTAGAACACTAAAAAAACCAACTGCGGTTTGAATTGATAGTTAACACTTCCGAAGGTTAACACTAAACACCACCCATGAGCCAGAACTTTGGTTTGACTGATTCAAGGTTAACACCAGCACATGGCAACCACATGGATACATTAGATACTCTGAACTATGGCAACACTTTTTTCTATTTCACAGAAAAGGAGGACAGTCAAGATGTGAGTTTTCAATTCAAGCATTTCAAGTACAATGTCAAGCTGAAAGAAAAAGTACACTCTGACATGACCCTTGATAGAGAAACTCATTTTGTCTATTCCCTGCAGAAGTTAATTTGCACAAGAGGCATTCCTATTAAAATCCCCAACCCTTCCTAGTGGAGTAAAGATCCTCCCTCTCGTGTTAGTAACAATCATAAGGTTGGTAACTGGTTAAAGATGGGCTTAATGGCTTCAATGCAGGAAAGTATCTTCTTCTCTCTTTCTTTTTTTTTCTTTTTTTTTTTTTTTTTCTTTTTTTACACACTGAGAAAGACCACACCTAAACAATTTACAGTATATTCGTTTTCAAGATTTTGTTATTCAAAATTTTAAGAACTGAATTGACACGAATTACAATTCAGGGACAAAATTGAATATGACATAAATTAGGGACCAAAATTATAATTCGTTTGCCATCCAAAATGAATATCATATAATGATAGATACCAGACCTGAACTATATTGGTGGTTCTCACCCAGTTTTAAAAGTCATCTTATTTTATTGATTAAACATTGTATAGACAATTGCTCTCCTATCCTTTCCCAGTTCTAACACCAAATTGGAGGCATAATCAAATTTTCAGGCTACCAGAATTTATCATTTGAGCATCACACCCATTAATTTTCTTTCCATTTCTTAATGCATAGCCCTTAATGGTAATGCTTCTTGATGAAACAAAGGTTAATTTCATTTTTAATACGTTAACTTCGTACATACCTTTTACTTCTATACAAAAGAGGTTTCTAAGTTCTCGTTACCAAATATTCAGTTTTATTAACCAACCAGGTCCAATCTCAGGTCATACCCTGTTTATGAGGTTCCCATGATTGTGGAGTCTCAACTCTCAAGTCATCCAATCTCAAGTCAACCACTCAATTTCCATTACATCTAAGCACTATATATAAAACACAAAAAATCAAAATTCAAAAAGGTAAGGGTACAAGACAAAATAGTCACCCAAAACCCCAAATGCGGCTGAAATTAAAAGATTAGAACTTGTTGAAGTATGTCACACAGAAAAATTTTAAGTTACAGGTTTCTTTCAGGGCAGGGTAGACAATGCGTTTGTGTATTATGAGAGAGGGTGATGCTAATAAATTGCATTCAGATAAAGAAGAGAAGACACAACCTATTGGCCATAATATGCAGGCTGACCAGGAGGTGAAGCACCACCAGGTCGCACATTTGGAGAAACCCCTTGTTGAAGATGACTGGGAGATGAAACGCCACCAGGTCGCAAATTGGCTTGAGCCCCAGGAGATAATCCCATAGATGCCCCAGGAGAAGGAATTTGGCTGGTTGGTGTATGAGAGGAAGAACTAGATGGCATTGGTGCAGAGGCATATGAAGAAACTGAGGATGCTGCATAACTTTGACCAGGATAAGTGCTAGGAGCCGAGACAAATGGAGGTCTGCCCGCTTGCATGCTAGGATCCCATGGTGCTACCTGTCCACCAGGATACTGAGCAGGACCAGCACCTGGAGCTGTAAAATCATTCCCAGGATACATTGGACCAGCCTGAGGATTTTGCCAAACTGGTTGAGCAGCAGGGAGCGCTGACGCTTGTTGTGCTGCAAGCAAACTTATATCTGGGATTGTATAATCTCTACTTTTATCACTGTAAGCCTACAAGAAATGTAAAACAAAAGGTCAGATTCTCAGAAGCTTTTCTTAAACATGTAATAAAATATAAGTACTCCTTATAAAAGCGCAATTAAGTGTCAAGAAGCATACATTTAAGTACCAAATTTGATCTAGAATGGATCCACTTTTTCTTCTAAGGACGTCTTTACATTATTTCCCCTTTTATCTTTTCTCATGAACATTAACTCAAAATCATATATTTATACCTTTACATTGAGATCAGTATGACGAGAGTATGATAGATGAAGCTTACAATAGCCACCATCATATATGCAATGTCCTTCTAAAGCTTCTCTGGCAACTGCTGCAGTATTAACATCTGAAGACAACAATTAACAAGTCAACCAACAGCTTTTTTTATTTTTTCTTTTTGGTAAGTTATCAGCTAACAGCCTTAAAAAAATCAAAATAACATTGAAAAGGAAATGAGCCGTCAACAACTGAGGCCTTAAAAATGTGTTATGTCACCATTTTTTTTTTCTCAAAAAAAATATGGTAACATAACACATTCATTCTAGAAAGAGAAGAGAAATGAAATATAGGAACAAAGCACTAAAAATTATGTCATAATAGATACTAATGCCAGCATCAAGAATCACAGGAACCCCTAATGACTGAAAACCATTAGACAAAACCAAGCTAAAATGGTGGATATGCAAGGCAACAAAATTAGACTTTCTACAATAAACCCAGGTAAAATATGTTAACCCAAACAAGTAGACAGATCTCAAGTTCATTTCTGCCCCATATTCTTCAACAATTAAAAAAGGTGCTTAAAGAAAATGAGAAGTAAAGCTATTTTGACTCTTTGAGTGTGAAATGACAGACTTAATCTACTCAAGTCCATAACTTCATTTGAACAGAAGGATAACTAGGTTCATATTTTGTACACGCAAATTTTAAGCCTCAGCAGTTCCACATTTCTTATCCAATAACTTGAGGTATTTATGGCGCCAATTGAGCTATAGCTCAACTGGCACATCCTCCTCCCATAATAATGAGATGGAAGGTGAGATCCAGGGATCAAGACACATTGGGTATGTGTGAAAAAATTTAAAAAATAAGGTATATGAGACATCCACAACAGAGAATGAAACCCAAATACTAAGACACATTTGATTACAAGGCTGCACTGTCCAACGCTTCTTCTCCTTCCTTGCTTACTTTCATAGACACTTGTTCTTTTCCTTAATTGTTCTCTCAGTACATTTCTTGTATACTGATATTTTGTTTTTGTTTTAATGAAGTTTCTATTATTCATAAAAAATTAAAAGGAAAACAGGTAAAGAATTACTAAAATGTACACTGCATTTTCTAGTGATCACATATTCCATGATTATAATGGTCTCTAAACTGACTGGCAAAGTAATGATACCAGGTCGGAATGGCACCTAGAAAGCAACATGGGGCATGTTGGAGGGACTCTTGGGTTTTTTCTTTTTTTAATTAATCAGTGAGTAAAGAGCTTTATTAAATAAAAAAGAAGATAGAAAGGCTGAGGCCTAGTTACGCAGGGGATGGGACTCGTGGGTTCAATTAAAGGTTCAATGCTTGGCATAGAGAAAAGCAAGCAAATGTGAGTGTGTGTGAGAGAGAGAGAGAGAGGACCTAAAAATGATAAGCCAAAATTAGAGAATCAAACGATCAAAAGATGAAGAATTGTTTCCTTTCTCAGTTCTTGTTCAAAGTGAAAAGCCCAAGGAAAAAACACACATTTGAAGCATCTTAAAATGCATGAACCATAGAGTTGACAAACACTATGGTAAAAGAATGCATAATTAATGCAAAGAGATATGAAAGAACTACAGAATTCATGGGAACCTAAATCGCCAGATTAAAAGGTTATATACCGGGATATTGGACGAGTGCCTGAGTTTGACCATTCTTCTCAAATATAGCAATTTTCTGAACGGTACCAAATGCAGAGAATACCTGTAACAAGTATACCAGAACAAATGCATAAGTAAAAATCACCTGGTTGATTATCACATCACATGAGGAAAACATATAACCCTCACTGTGTGAAGAACATCCACAGTGACAGCATACTGCATGTTCTCAATTGAAGCAAGAAGCACATTGCTCTCGAGTTCTTTCTTTTTTCCATCAGGCCCTACAGCAGGCTGGACATGACAGCTTGTTAGTGTACACTCACAACTGCAAAATACAATGGGATGTTCCACAAACAAGAAGTTACCTGCACAATTCCCTCAATTGCAGTAGGATTCACAGGAAGGTATGGATTTGTATAGTCCCTGCAGGATCATGCAAATAAAGTCCACAACAATCAAATGTCGTTTTACACACTAATACTAATATACAACTTTCTGAAACTGTTACCGTGTATAAATACAACCATATTACTATCAAAAAAAAAAAAAGCATAAATACAACCATATTAAAGCAAAGACTGACAAGTAGATATATGTACATTCAAGCAAGCTGAAAATGAACAAATAAAGGCAACACATTAAGACTATTAAAGTATACTTTGTGACAGATAAATTCATGATTCCAGAGAGACTGGTGAAAGTCAAGTGGTGACAATGGTGATAATATCTGACAGACTAAAAAAGGTCCAGTTTCATAAAATAAAAATGGACCATATCAGAAAAAGAAGCATATTGATACATTATATATTTCTCCTTTAGTTATCTAGCAAGCCAGGCCATTTGCAACATATTCTCTCAAAGTAACATCAATATAGTTAGATTTAAATGTAGCAATTAAAATGATGATTAAGACATTAGAACAAATTGTTCTCTTGAAAAGATAAGGAAATAACTTGGATGCACCTTTTGCTGACACCAAAATTTTAGTATAAAGTAATGTAGATATAGAAAATAATTATCCTTGCCATGTTTCAAATAGAATACCATATAGAAAAGATCAAGATACTAGTAAACAAGACTAAAAATAAGCTCTATTAAAAATAATTATGAAGTTATTTTTCTCTTCTAAGTAAACTATAGCAAGAATAAATATGAAGTTCTTGGGACTGATTGTCCAAGATGACAAAGATTGTCTCCATCAAGAAGCATTTGTGTCACCCAATGCATTTCCAAAATAATAAATAAGGAACTCTCACTACTATGACATCAACAAATGCATTAAACTATTATCAAAAGATTGAGGAGATTACTAAGCGGCCATGACAACACATCTGTGTTCTGCCTACCAGGCTTCACTAACCCCCTAGATGACAAAAATTGTAGACATCAATTAGCAAATTTCTAAAGCCAAAATCAATAGCATATAAGAACAAAGGCAAAGGATTTGGTTAACGAACAGGGTCGACAACAAAAGAACTTAAGAAGGTAAATGAACAGTTTACAGAATCTCGAGTCCATTGTTACCTGCTTCTGTGAGACTGGAACTTGATGTTCAGATCAGTGTGTGCAGAATATGAAATACGCAAGTGACATGAATTAACATGCTCTGGAAGCAGATACCTGAATGTAAATCATTATAACATGATTAGCAGACATAAACATTAACACACTTCCCACTTATTAAAGTCCAAAGGAGATGGTTTTTTTTTTTTGGGTGGGAATTGGGGGGACAAAAGCTAGGTATACCTGGGTATGCTTCTTTCATTTAATGCATTCCTTGCTGCAGATGCAGTCTCAGCATCAGAGAACTGGATTAATGCCTACAAAATGCCAAAAAGTAAGAATAATATAGCCAGACAAATGAAATGTCAAAAAGATCCACTGGCTGTTGACATCACACCTGGAAACCTGCAGCCTTCTCAAAAGTAGCAATTTTATGCACAAAGCCAAATGCAGAAAATACCTGTTAAAAAATTCCAATAATTATGATCCCATCATATTAATATCATAAAGACAAAAGATAAGATAACTATTAGAAACCGGGCCAGGTGTAGATACTACAGGACAAAAAAAAAGGAAATTCCAAATGGATGAGAAATAAGTGCAGAATGACACCTGTACATATATGCGTGACCTTAGAAAGGTGTATGACGTACATGATTATAATTCCAAACTGTCTCCACACAAAAGAATTTAAATAAGAGACATCACCACATAATTCAATGAGGATGCTAGCCCTAAATAAAATGTCAGGGAAAAAAAATTAAACTACAACAGTGAAAATGAAACCAATATTTCCAAAATATGTACTAGGGAAAGGTATGAAACCCAAATACTAAGATTTCAACCAAAAACAGAAAATGTGGAGTACCAATTATGAGGATTGTAAAATTTTGGAGCTGTGCCTAAAAAAAGAAAAAACATTTTCAAACATGTCAAATGATGCCTAATATGAGGCATGCAGAAACCAAGCACAGTCAAACAGTCAAAATCAACATCATCCACGACTTTTATACAAGAGTTTGTTAACATAAGACTGAAGGATGACCAATACATGCAAAATCTGTCAACAATCAAACATTACAAAGGGCAACTTCTGAAATTCATTTCCAGAGCTCGCCAGTCTCACCTTTGTGCAATCTGACCTAGAAACCCCTTTAGGCTTTTCAAAATACCAACAAAGCATGTGCTACAGAAGGCACCAGCATAGGCACAAGTGTGACTTTTGCACACCTCAGATCTCAATTCCAAGGGGTACATACACTATAAAACTGATTAATCTTTCTCAATTCTTAAAAAGATTACATGTTTTTTGTGTTAAACAAAATTCTTATACCTCACTCGGCCTTTTGGCTAAGATGAAGTGTAGTATCTGTTCTTATCAGTTAAATATGTCAAACAAAATTCTTGCAGTTGGTTCAAAGCAAGGCACACTTGTGTTCTTGAGTTAAATGAGTTTGTTGCATCCAACCAATAAGGAATGTACATGCATGTCCAAAATAAAATTTTATTTTATGGGTAATAATGAAATTTATTGATAGAAGGATAACTTTTTTATAATTCAATAATTGGGGAAGGGGGAATTTGAGCTCTAGATGTCTCCATTGGAAACACCAGGCCAACCAGTTGAACTACAAGGCTCTTGGCATTGATAGGAGGAAAACTCAAAATGGTAGTCACCTAAAGGATATATGTACAACGTCACAAGCTCAAGAAAAAGAAAATCGTATTTTATTCACAATATTTCTTATTCTGGAAATTTACACAAAATTTTGCCTAGTTTCTTGCGTTGCTTTGTCCTTTATATACAGCTCAACGTCTAATGGATCATTAACCACATTTCATTAACCATATGACAACTACTAAAATGTCCGTAAAAGAGTATTGAAATGTTGTTAAGTTCCTTTGAAGAACCAACATTCTCTATGTTCTATTTAACCTTTTCCCGTAAAGTCATGTTTAAATTATAAAAGTAGATCTTAGAAGGCTTACACTATTTGCCTGAAGGCTTCTGCCATTGCATGGAGGAAAACAACTTTGTTTACATATTCACCCAAAAAATCAAATACTTATTCAGGGGAAAAAAAACATACATAACACAACATATGCTTTGCAAAATTAAAAATTTTAAAAGATCACTTCAGCTTTTCATGCGCCTTTACAAACTAAAAATTTGTAACATCTAAAAGACAAAAAATGATCGAGTCAGAACACACTTACCAAGTGAATAACGTCAATGCTAACGTCGCCGGCCTCTACACCCTCAATGGTTACCAATAAGACATTTCCGGGAACATCGCCGGGACTTTTGTTGTTGACAATTTCATGTCTATTTGAATATTGAATATACACAGTTTTACCACGAACTTGTGCAGGCTCTGAAGATGATGCATAATATGAAACCATTGAAATTGCTTGATTTAAATCACCCTGCAAAGTTTTATCTCTATCATAAATACATAGTCCCTACCCGAAGATACATAGGTACAGTATAAACAATAATAATAATGAAACAAACACTATACTATGTGCACTTAGGAGAGGGAAAAATGCATGTCCAGAAACCAGCTTAAAGTCACTCTATGAAAAATAATACATTTCCAATCCCTGGGGCATTTGTTAGAAGCGTAAATTACGGGGTAAAGAAAATCCCATCATCAACATACTCATTCAATTCTAGGCTGCTAATTGCCACTTAAAGTTTCTAGCATCTAAAACTACATGTGTTATCAACTCTGATGTATATAAACCTTATGAAAAGGTACTAAAACATGGTTCCCCCCCCCCCCCCCAAAAAAAAGAAAACTTGTTGACTGTTTTCTACAATTGCAAATGGATAAGAACCAAAACAATCCTAGATAAACTGTTGCAAACAACATTAACACATAACACCAAAGAGAATTTACTTAAACCCACCACAACTTCTCTCTCAATTCCTTGGCCTTCAATCAACACCAACAGTGCCTCATTAAACATCCATTCCCCAGTTTAGCAACTCAACAAAACCCCATTCCACCCAAACTCAAATTCCCTCTTCACCAAAGCCCTCATTCTATCAACTTAATGTAATGAGCCCAAGGCTGCAAACCAGCCCAGCAGTGCATAATACAAGTGTGGAAGATCAGACATGAACTAGGCACCCGCGTATTCCTTCTCATTATGAAAGTTAATGCAAATTCTTTACTTCTCTTTCTATGCTATCTTCTTAATCCCCATTTCTTCTTCACTAGAACCAACTCAATTCCCTTGCTCTCTTCCATATACTTTCCTATTATAATCAAACATTCCATTTCCCAAACCTTTAGACCACAAGTAGGTTAACTACACTTGCACCCATATACAAGATCACAATCCTTGAATTTACACTCATAATATACAGAATCTTCTTATACACAATGAAGAAACTTCAATTTTGAGCTGAAAAAAAGGGAAATGAATCCCATTACCAAAAACCCTAAATTTAATAACTTAATTCATGAATTCAAATCACAACTATACAGAAACGGAAACGGAAACGGAAACGAAACGAATCAAAGAGAAGCGAACAGTAAAAAAGAGCTTACAAATTCGACGAAGGCCTGGTTGCGATTAGCGCCGACGTTGCACTTGGTGTTGACGATCTTGCCGAAGGGTTTACAGAGCTCGATGAGCTCCTCCTCAGTGCACTCCCATGGGAGATTGCGGAGATGGAGGACCTTTGATGGGGTCTGGGTGTACCGGAACTGGGGCTGCCCGGAGGTCGACATCTAGGGTTTTCTTCGGTGTTTGGCTGTCGAGAAAGTGCAAGGATTTTCCCGAGAAAGATTTGAAAGCTCTAGAGGTCAATGTGAACGAGGTGTAAATCTGAAAGTTTTATATGGGATAGAGTGAGTAGTGTGTGTTGGCTTTTTGTCAATTTACCGTTTTCTCCCTGGCGGCAACATGCTTAAAGATAACGAGAGCGTACACCGAAGTTCTTCTATTTAGAAATATATTTTTTTATTTTTCAAACAAATAAAAATGATAAACTTTATAAATAAGTGTAATTTTGTTTTGAATGTGAAGGAAAAAAAAATTATAAATTTTAGGAGTTCTTTTTTTGCATTCAAAATGAAATTTATTATTTAACATTTATGAACCTATTTCTAAATGAAGTTACTCTTATATTTTTGAAACACACATAAGTCTAGTTAAAAGAGAAAAATTCTCTTATATATAGTATAAATAATAAATGAATGAATTGGCACCTCTCATACACAAAGTGCTTGGAGTCTAGGGGGGAAAGGATTCAAGCTGCGAGGTTAGTAGCATGTTGTAATTATTTAAAAAAAAATAAAATAAATAAATGTGTAGCCAAACATCATATATTTCTTATCCAAAAAAAAAAAATCATATTTTTTACACACATATGCCTGTACACTTTGACTGAACTTGTATATTTGTTTGAAACCCCTCAAGATGTAGTCAAGTGGACCACCCCTAAGGGGCAAACCTTGGATGGCTACACACTCCCACCAAGCAGGCATAAAGTAAACGTGAAATGCCTCAACTAGAAATCAAACCAAAGACTTCTGGGTTTATAGTTAGTCCAAAGTCTAAACACTTTTCCTTATGGGCACCTTATGTTGGGGTTTGCACTTTTGTTAATGTGTGACATTACTTGCACACAAGTTCACCCCTGGTACTTAGTGGAAAGTAATTTAATCGTCTTTCCATGTGTCAAAGATGTATCAAAGTGTGTGATCCTATACTTTTTGCCTAAACTAATCAAATGCTCGTGGATAAGGCTGTCCAACCCATATTTGGACTCGATCAAACTGCCCAACCAAAGCTATTAGAATAAAAAACCACTTAATACAACTGTTGTGTCGATTGATGACGATTGCAAATTGAGGAAACCAATACCCATTAGTTCTAATGGCAATTCTTCACATCCAAAAAATTTGGTTTTGATTGAGATTTCACTCCTTGTCATAAATCATTTGCTCTTAAGCCTTAACACTACTCTTCACCATTCAAATCTTGTCATACCATGCAAATATCTCATCAGATAACAAGATATCTGCCAAATCTGGCAAGGTTCTTGTCAATTTTGTGAGATTTCTTCCAATTATAGTGAGATATCCACTAAACTTGATGGACATCTTAAGCTTTTTGCCACACGCCACCATTGTTGAGGATGATGACGACTTTAATTGATAGGGAATATTTTTAACTAAGAAATTCTCTAACTCCTTTCAACTTTTAGAGTAAAAGTACCATTCGAGTTTAAAGTATCCTTTGGGTAAGGATGCCCTTCGGGTTAGAGTTCCCTCTTCAGGTCTAATACCAACGAAAGGCAACTTCCCTACCCCTATCCATTTCTCTCGTCAGGTATAGAATCACTCATAGGGTTATCCATTCTAATAGTGGATTACACCTAGTCCCACACTTTTGCGTGTTATTTACTCATACATCCCTATATGGAAAGAACTTGCACACCACATCCAAAGATCCTTCTACATATTCGTATCCTCCTAGTACGGGAAGTAAAGCCTTAAGATCTTGGAACATTAACTCCATATCTTCCCTACAAGATTCTTGTCAATTTTGCAAGATTCTTGTCGATTTTACGAGATTTCTTCCAATTATAGTGAGATATTCACACCAAACTTGATGGACATCTCAAGCTTTTTGCCATGCGCCACCATCGTTGAGGATGATGGCGACTTTAATTGATAGAGTATTTTTAACTAAGAAATTCTCTAACGCCTTTCACCCTTCAGGGTAAAAGTACCCTTCAGGTTTAGAGTATCCTTCGGGGTAAGGATGCCTTTTGGGTTAGAGTTCCCTCTTCAGGTCTAATTCCAATGAAAGGAAACTTCCCTACCCCTATCCATTTCTCCCATCGGGTATAGAATCACCAGTCGGGTTATCCAATACCGATGGTGGATTACACCTAGTCCCACGCCTTTGCGTGTTCTCCACTCATGCATCCCTATATGGAAAGAACTTGTATACCACGTCCAAAGATCCTTCTACACATTCGTATCCTCTTAGAATAGGAAGTAAAGCTATAAGATCTCGGAACATTAACTTCATATCTTCCCTACAAGAAAAGATCTTATGTTCATGGGATCTTGGTCAGCTCTACACCACTATATAAGCACCAAGTCTCCTATTCTACAAGGTATGTGCAATTTTCTAACTCTTACACTTTTGAGTTATTGGAGATTCCTCCATCATTAACTTAACCTTCAGGCGGACTTTAACCGACACCCCATCGGTGTTTTTTGTAGGTTCTTTACCTTTTTGTTCTTTAGGTACCTCATTCATCTCGCGTGTGGACATCCAATTCACTAACGATTTTGTGCATCGTCATTAATCAATCTAACAATCGAAAATCTGAAGGCTTAGGGATTGGACCCATACTCCACCGATCAATAACAAAGTATGTAATTTTAGTATAAAGTTACGTAAAGTGTAGGTCGGTGGACAAATTGGCCAAACTCTACTCGTGGATGCCTTAACTCATACCCCTATACTCAAGCCAATTCGGTAAGTTTCAACTGGCTTTGACCCTTGCAATGAGTTTCACTCCTTAAAACCTAGTTATTTTCAACAAGAATGCTCCACTAGTTAATAGCAAGTAAGGAATTTTAGTATAAAGTCGGGTAAAATGCGAGTTGGTGGACAATTTGGCCGAACTCGACCCCTGGACACCCTTACTCATGCCCCCCCCCCCCTCCTCAAGTCAAGCCAATTTGGTAAGTTTCAACTAGTTTTGATCCTTGCAACGAGTTTCACTCCTTAAGACCTGGTTATTTTCAACAAAATGCATAATAGGGGTCTGATTAGCCAAAACCAACCAGTCGAACCCATCTCATTGAAGGTAGGCCAAATCTAGGTTGCGCCACTCACTACCACCATCATAGGAGGGCATATTGTAATCATTAGAAGCCAGATCTAGCATTGTTGTGCCTCCCTATGCATTATAGTCCCTTATGGTGGGTTTCGTCCTTCCCCTTGCCTTGTTATGCTCCCTTTCCTTGTCAATAATGCCTTCCTTCCTCATTTGATAGAACAATAAAAAGTCAAAACAAAAATGTGATCAATTATGATTTGATTTTCTCCTTGTTTTTGAATCATCGGTTAATGCCTATAAGAGTTGATTTGGTGAGAGAGAGAGAGAGAGAGTGTGTGTGTGTGTGCGTGCGCGTAAGCGAGCGCGCATATGTGTTTTGGTCAAAGATTTAAAATTTCTTAAAACTAGACGAATACAACCTCATATTTTAAATGATATAAAATTTAGGGTTCCTTTGTATCATCATTTTGTATAAAAGTGCAATAATTACCAATACCTATAGTACAAAACAATATTTAAAACATTAATAACAAAGCCACTTCCCGTTATTTAAAAAGTGATCATTCAATAATACCAAAACGCATAATAAAAACAAAAAATATTTAACATAAATGGTAAAAGCATATTATATTAATTAATTTAAAAAATGGTCAAGGGTATAATTCATAAGGTACAATGAAGGAATGTAATCTCTAGCAACATGAACCACTAACATTTAGTTGCCATGCGTTGTACCATTGTCAAGAGAGAGATAAGCCGTCGATGAGGACCACTGGCGCTGGTGAAAAGGAGGAGCTTAAAGTTGTTTCGACCATGATGTATAAAGCGTGGGAGATGGGAGATGAGAAAAGAATTTGGGAACATTTTAGAGCGTAGTGGAAGGGAGTCTAAATCTTCTATCCCACTCTTCCTACTCTACTATATATTCTACAAATAAAAACATGCCACATATCCATCTATTTTATTAAATGCTAAATTTATATCTTCTATTATTTTAATTACCTAAATATGATGGGTTATTTATTTATTTATTTTAGGAAATTGAAATAATAGATGGCATATGTAGGTGTGATAGGCCCAGTAGTATATATCTATATATATGTTGGGTTGAGAGTCCAATCCGAGGACATCTAGTTGTCCGAGGACGAGTAAACGACGTCATGGGAGTCTGTGTTAGTAAATGAAGGGGTGGGGTTTAGTCATAAGAGCCCAAGAAGGTGGTCCGAGGAGAAATGCCTCTTTGGCTGAGCAAAGCAAAGGTTTGAAGATGTGGTCTGCCATCTAGGACAACGTTCCGGGAGATTCTATTGATAAGGATACACATCATGAAGGCATAGGACAAAGGGGAACTATGAAATATCTAAGAGAAAGCTGCCACCACCGCATTGAATGCTCTGTATCTAACTTTCTGGCTGCATTAATGTGGAAGTAATACCTGAACAGTAATTTTCAGCCTTACAACTACAACAAGAGACTTCAGGAAGATGCTAATAGGACAAGAATCAACATTAGAAACCTGGTCTACATGTGGAGGGTGGAGATGAAAGAAGGAAGACAGTATAAAAGAGAAAGAATACCCTGAAGAAAGGGGATCGAAAAAAGAAGAGAAAAATACTATAGGAATAAGAGCTGGACTTGTAACCAAATTCAAAGAAGATATATACAAAAACTGATCTCCTCAGATTGTGCAAATGACGATTTTCTTTAGATAAACTAGTTTATCTTTTCTTTTTTATCATCTGGGCCAACTATAATTGTTGTCTAACTCATTAAAATCTAGTTTTCTAATACATTATCTACAAATTCATTGTAATGAGCTATTTGGGCCTAAATCCTTTAACCCTTTGGACTCTGGGAACCAAATTGGGTCCTTACAATTGGCGCCGTCTGTGAGAATTTCTTGTGTTATGGTAAGTTTAACGTTCAGTTATGGTAGGTTCAGGTCCAAATTAGGAGGAATCTATGATGTCCCAACGTCAAGATCATTTTCTCAATCTTGAGCGAAGAAGGAGCCGGGAAGTTAGTGTGCATACCACCCATACTAGCAGGAGCTAGTCTCGAGGTGGGAGCCACGTCTCTCATGAGGAGAATACCAGAGTCATGTAACTGGAGATTGATCATTTGAGGAAGAAGTTGCACTGCGAGTGACGAAGATGAACTCTTTCCAATTCTGGCTCCTCCTCTGACGATGGTAGAGATGACAGTTACAGGCCCAGGTCAAGGACTTCCCCTAATGAGTCTTTCTCATGTGATGAAAACAGCCCTCATGAGTACAAAGATAAGGGCTCGTCTTGCAAAGGTCTGAGAAATGACGTTATGAGCAAAGCGTTAAACCAAATTTTTGGATCACCTTTCACATGCAGAATCGAAGGAGGAAAACTTCCTAAGCGGTTTGCTCAACCAATATTCACTATGTACAATAGTCGAATAGACCTTGTAGAACATGTGAGCCATTTCAACCAGATGATGGCCGTTCACTCCAGGAACAAGACCTTGATGTGCAAGGTGTTCCCATTTAGTATGGGGCCTGTGGCAATGAGATGGTTCGATAATCTAAGAGAAGGTTCTATTAGCTCCTTTAAGGAGCTCACTAAGGCATTTGGGGCCAAGTTTGTGACTTGTAGTAGGGTTCCCCAGTCCTTAGACTCCCTATTGCCTATGACCATGTGAGAAGGAGAGACCCTGAAAACGTACTCAGACAGATACTGAGAGATGTTCAATGAAATCGATGGGGACTTTGATGATGTGGCCATAAGGACTTTCAAGGTCGGCCTACCTGCTGAGCATGATTTGAGAAAGTCGTTGTCCAATAAGCTTGTAAAGAGTGTGCGTCGGCTCATGGACCGTATTGGCGAGTATAAACAGGTCAAGGAAGACCAACAGCAAGGGAAAGGGAAAACTAAGGTTATCCCTCAAGATAGAAGGGATTTCAGGTCGGACATATACAACAATAATCGGCCTCGAAGAGACTTTGCTAGACAGTCAGGGTTTATTGCTACCTAAGTGGTTGGCACAGTGTTCAGGAAACCGGTACATCAAATCTTGGAAAAGATTAAGAATAAGCCATACTTTAGATGGACAAATAAAATGGGCGGAGACCCAATGAAGCGTAATCAAAACCTTCATTGTCAATACCACCAGGAGCAAGAGCGCACCACGGAAGATTGCAGAATTTTGTGGAATCATTTGGAATAGTTGGTCAGAGATGGAAAGTTAAAGCAATTCCTACATCTGGCCAGTGGGCAAAGCGGCCAAGCAAGATCCAGATCTCAAAGTGATACTTTTCAAGGCCATCTTTGGGCACAATTAATGTCATCTTCGCTGCTCCAGGGAGAATTGGTTCTCACCCCTCAGGGCGATGCCTGTAGCTCGGCCACCTGCTGAGGACTCTAACCTTGAGCCGAAGAGGGATAGGATGGAGATTCGACCAATATTGAGTTTCTCGGATGAGGACAAGATTGAAACCATACAGCCACATGATGATGCCCTAGTGGTCACCCTCAAGATAGGAGGGTACAATGTAAAGAGGGTGTTGGTGGATCAGGGTAACGGGGTAGAGATTATGTACCCTGATTTGTACAAAGGGCTAAACTTGAAACCTGAAAATGTGACAGCTTATGATTCACCTTTGTTAGGCTTTGATGGGAAAGTTGTTGTTCCAAGGGGCCAAATTAGACTACTCGTGCAAGCAGGTTCAGAAGTGGTAGATGTGATTAGCTATTTATCACAAAGTTGTAGGTACTAAATTAGCTAAGTTAAAAAGTATAGGGTTTCTACAACCCCATAGTTTAAAGGAGGGGGGGGGGTGTCTAAATGCACATCTTACCTAATTAGTTTTTTATTTTATTTATTTTTTCTTTTAGTGATTGGTGTAATGTAATATTAACTGCACATGGTAGCTTTTGTGAACAATAATATGAAGGGTTTGTATTTAAGGCGATGCACCAATGCTCCGCCTATGTTGGCTAGTTAGTTTCTAAATGAATGACCTCTTAACAAAAAAAAAAAAAAAAAAAAAAAACTGCACATGATCCCATCACAAACACCAAAATTTTTTTTTTTTACACAAATCAGTAATCACATATTCACAATGTGTTACTTAACTCTTGAAAAAAATTTAGTTAAACCGACAGAAAAAAAGTGTTTTTATTTATTTTTATTTTTTATTTTTAATGCCTAGACTTGGTGCAGAAGAAAAGGTTAAAGAGAGGACTAGTAAGTAATTTGAGGAATCTATAGGGAGCAAAATCTAATACTCACCAGACATAAAAAAGCGTGGTCAGGTCAAAACCCTAGAAATAGAAATCCAAAACGCAGAGAGAGAGAGAGAGAGAGAGAGAGAGAGGGAGAGAGCTCTCGTACAAGAATTTCTTCGCTAACGCTTACGGCTTTCGAGTTCGCGCAAACTCAATCATCGTCACCAAGTCTCAGACCTGTTCTTCACACGTTGCCATACCCAAATCTAAGGTAGATTTCCCTACAGTTTCAAACTCTACCCCTGAAATCTTCCTCTTATTTACGATCTTACCCACCTTTTTCTTTGGAGGTTAGGGAATTAGGGTTTAGGTGGAACTTATTTGCTCAGATCTACGTTTTAATTAACAGTAATTGCGTGTTCATGGCGGTTTTTTCTGTTACTTAACGGTCTTAGTTGTTACTGGGTTGAGCTTGCTTGACCTTGGCGTTGACGAAAAAGGTTTTCTTTGAGACTTTCGTTTTTTCTTTGGATTTTGATTTTGAGAGATTGTTGTTTTCCATCTGAATCAGAATTTCAGCTTTGGGGTTCAAAGAACCAATTTTATGTTTTATTTTTTGGAATTTAAGAATGAAAAATAAATTAAAGATTTGGGACTTAGACAAAATAATTGGTTAGTTAAGTTTCTCGATACATTAAAATCAATTATTTATTGAAATGGGTTTGATTAAATTTCGGAAATCATCTACGATTGAATCTGTATTAGTAGTAATTTCTCATTCAATGTACAAAATTAAAGTGTCATTTAGAAAATAAGCTTTCTTTTTGTTGTAAAGCTTAGGTTTGATAGTATTCGAGGCTGAAATTGTTTGCTTTGTAGTTTCAATAGAGACTGAAGGAGTAAGCACTAGTACAATCACTTTATAAACAAGCTGGTTTGTTGTTGTTATTGTTATAAAAAGTGATGATGAATGAAAAGCATATGGGTGCTTTTGATCTACTACCATACCCATCAAAATTTTATATTTAAAAGCAAGAAACTGCATTAGAATAGATATAAAAGAGTAATCTTGCTTGAAGGTCCTTGAGTTTTTCTTTTTGATCTTTTCTGACTTGTTTGTTTTTTTTTGATTTGGTAACAGATATCAACTCAGTTATTCTAATGGCTGGCCAGAGGAATAATTATGGGAAGCGGACCCATTCTCAATCCGACCATTCTGACAATGGCGGTAATAAAAGGAGAAATCCCGGTGATGATAGAGACCAATTTGTCATTGATTCGGAGGACACTGTATATCGGTATTTGTGCCCTGTAAGAAAGATTGGAAGTGTTATTGGTAGGGGTGGGGAAATTGTCAAGCAGTTGAGGGCAGACACTAAATCAAAGATTAGGATTGGGGAGACAGTGCCAGGATGCGAGGAGCGTGTTGTTACTCTCTACAGCTCCAGTGATGAGACTAATGCTTTTGAAGATACTGGCAATTATGTTTCTCCAGCACAAGATGCTCTTTTCAAGGTGCATGACAGAGTTATCGCTGAAGATTTGCATGGTGATGAGGAATCTGATGGAGGTCACCAAGTTACTGCTCGCCTTCTTGTTCCATCTGATCAGATTGGTTGTGTAATTGGAAAGGGTGGACAGATAGTTCAGAACATTCGTAGTGAGACTGGAGCCCAAATTCGCATTCTTAAGGATGATCATTTGCCACCTTGCGCCTTAAGCTCTGATGAGCTGGTACAGGTAATCTGGATGAATTTTCATTGAAAATTCCCTTAGAACTGCAACTGCCTGGCTTTTTACGTTATCTATGAATTCTGTTGCTTTTGTTCCTTGGCTTTTTTCTGGACCCGTTTTAGGTTATCAGTGGCAAGAAGTTATAAATCCCATAGCTATTGGAAATGGGGATTAATGGGTAGATCTGAAATCTTACTTATTGACTTGTTGTAAACTTGTAATTAGTTATACTTTTTATTTATATAGAAAAAGTAAGTAGCTTTACTTTTAGGAAGAGCATGCCATCTTGGATTTGGAGGGCAGACATCTGGTCATTGTTAGATGCTGGGGTTGTTATCCAATGAGCTCTAGTTCAAATGACACTTCCTTATTCCAAGAGAATGGATGGGGTCATGGGTTCAAAATCCATTGGTCACTTTTGTAACTTATCAATGTATATTTAAATATTAGAAAATATGCTGGGGCTTTTAATGGTTCTTGTGTACTAATTTGTTTGTCTTCCTTTGTCCTTGTTGAATGTTTATGCCAGATGTTTGAATTCATCTGTTGAGGGTTATTCATTCATTTTTAAATGTTTATCACTAAGATTTTCTTAGCTGAATGCATCTAACTATTTTTCTTTGGCGTGGATGGTCTTATAACTTTGTTTGCTTATTTGTTTAATTGTGCGCTTAGGTATCTGGGGAAGCCCCAGTTGTGAAAAAGGCTCTATATCAAATTGCATCTCGCCTTCATGATAATCCTTCACGTTCTCAGCATTTGCTTACTTCTTCTGTACCCAATGTGTACCAATCTGGTGGCTCACTTATGGGTCCGGCTGGTGGTGCCCCAATTGTGGGCATAGCTCCACTGATGGGTCCTTATGGAGGATACAAGGGTGATACTGGTGACTGGTCTCGCTCCTTATACTCAGCTCCTAGGGATGATGCATCTTCAAAAGAATTCTCTCTTCGTGTAGTTTGTCCTACTGCCAATATTGGAGGCGTGATTGGCAAGGGTGGTGCCATAATCAATCAGATCAGACAGGAATCTGGGGCTGTCATTAAAGTTGACAGTTCAACTTCTGAAGGAGATGATTGCTTAATAACTATTTCAGCAAAGGAGGTAAGTTTTTTTAATGTGTTTGTATATGTTGGGCATATAAATTTGGGTGTTGTGTAGTCCTGATGAATTTTGAACTCTGCCATTTCAGTTTTTTGAAGACACATTTTCTCCAACTATAGAAGCAGCTGTGCGTTTGCAACCCAGGTGTAGTGAGAAAGTTGAAAGAGATTCAGGAATTATCTCATTTACAACCCGCCTGCTTGTGCCGACTTCACGAATTGGCTGTCTTATTGGCAAGGGAGGAGCTATTGTAACTGAAATGAGGAGACTCACCAAAGCTAATATTCGAATACTCTCAAAGGAAAACCTTCCCAAAGTTGCATCCGATGATGATGAGATGGTGCAGGTAAGACATCACTATAGTATTTGGAAATGTTTATTTTTCTAGTTATTATCTCACTGCTTTATGTGGTCCTTATGGATGCTGGGTCTAATGTTGAAAATCAGATTTCCGGAGACCTTGATGTTGCCAAGGATGCTCTTATACAAGTAGTTACACGGTTAAGAGCAAATCTTTTTGATAGGGAGGGTGCAGTGTCTGCATTTCTGCCAGTTCTTCCATATTTGCCTGTGTCAGCTGATGGTTCTGATAGTTTAAACTATGAAAGTAGAGATAGCAAAAGACATGGTCGTGTGCATTCTTATTCCGGTGGTTACGGTGGCTCAAGTGATTTGGCAGCTGCTGACAATTATGGAAGTTATGGTGGATCACAGGTATTTTGTTAACTGGTTTCATGGATGTTTACTGACCATTTGAAAAGAAAAAATGAAAATTTTTTTACCTTTATTTTTGCATTTTTTTCCAGGAAATCTGCACATTGTTCTTAAATACCTCCTGTCTTTTGCCATTCCTTTTATATATTTTCCCTACTGTGCCATGTGCTTACAATTTACTCATGGGATGGAATATGTTGATCACTTGCACTCATATTCAAATGCTTTTCTATTGCTTCCTATGGTTAAAATGATACATGTTCATATTATTTGTAGATTGGAGGCAGTGGCAATGCCTATGGAGCTTATGGTGGTTATTCTTCAGGACGTACTGGTAGCTCTGGGTAAGAATTTTTCTTTCTTCGTTATTCTTTCTATGCACCTGGCCTGTGCCTTTTTTTCATAAAGAAGTAATTAATCTTTATTGGGATATTGGTCCTGTTCTGACAGCAGTGTAAAGGATGTTTCAGGTTGACAGCCAATTTAAACCTTCTGGTTAATCCTATATGAATATAAATCTGTAAAGTTTCTGATCAGATGCCTTGAAACCCAAAATTAACATCCGCATACTAGACTTTTATTCTTCCCAATGCATGTGTGCTGGAAGTTTCTAGTGTTGATTTTGTTAGCTTTGGTAACTGCTTTGATTGTTGGGTTTTGATGCTCCTGGATCCTGATTTTAGCTTATGTTGCCAGGTTGTCAGGCCAGGCCCCTGTTTCTCGTCGGAGAAACTATGGATACTAGACTTTGGTGATGGGGGCACCTTCAGGTAGACTCTAGTTTTCCTTCACATCCTTTTTCATGTCTATTGTTATAACTGGCAATTTCCTCTAGCCCAATCTCATATTAGTATATGACAGTATGATATCGTAACCTGTCCAATGCCCCTCTATAGAATTCTGATGCTCTTGTTTTCCCTTTGTTGCCTTTCCCTTCCCATCAAAACAGCTGAGATCTATGAAGCCTGAAGCTAGCCTACTGCCTAAACTGGAAGACCAGATGAACCAGGGTTTGACATACTCATGGCCTACCTTGACGCAACTACTTAGAGTGGAGATCTTGTACACATTTAGATTTGCCATGTCCATGACACCAAAATTACCAAGCTCAATATCTTGTGCACCCAAGAACCTATATATCCGGATTGCCTTTATTGCTGCTTTTTTCCAGTTCACATTTCGTTAAACAAAAAACCTTGTTGCTTCCTGCCTCTAGTAGTTGTATTAGTGTTGGAATTTATTTACTGTCTGCTCTCAGATATGCAGTCTGATCTTTTGTGGTTGTTTTAATTTAACTGGAATTAAGTTGATCCACATAAAATGTAGTAGGAACTCTCATGTTATCTTAATGTCAGGATTGATATTCTTGTGCCACCTAAAAGCAGAAATCCACTTGCAGCTATTTTTGGCTATATAATCTCTTATTTGTGTTTATTTGGTATCACTTTTCTTGATTTTCTGTGACTTTGTGAGCCAATGGAACTGCTTGGAACAGCATTATGAAGAGAAAATAATGCTAATACAGAAGAATGTATAACTGAACCCGTGTGTCACTAACATTACCTAGGTATGGGAGTTGATTATGGAGACATCTGTTCTCTGGATAGCCAATTGGGTGTGTACCTTATTGTGTATATCTTCTGGCTTTAGTTGTATGTGGTAGAAACAGAAAGATGAATGCTTCATAGAATTTTGTGTTTGGCAGTTTCATTGGCTTGCTAGCATCTTGATTTTTAAATCAAATATATTGCAATACTGGAGTTCATAACTACAGAAGGTTATAAGGGCACAAATTTTTTAAGGGTCTGGTTGTCTGGCAATTTTTTGTGCGTGTTCAGGCAAGATTGAAAGTTGACGGTTGACCTGAATGGTAACAGCATGCCATTTGATGGATTCTTGGAACTTCATGTACTATTGGATGCAGATTGGGAGATTCTTGGGTGTATTTAGTACTTTATGATTCGTGGGGTAGGTCACTTCTTTTCACACAGAGTGTGGGCTAGATTGTGGTACCAATTTGTAGCTTATTGAATGTTATTTAAGTCTCATGTGCAGTTCATTTGGCAGGTTCTATGAGTATCCTCTTCATAGGAGGCAGGTAAAATCTCTGGCTAAGAACATCTTAATCAGGCAAGTTCCTTTTAGTTTGGAGAGAATTCAAACTGGCTTCCACTTTATGCATGTTACTTGTACTCTCTTTATTTCATTTTTATATGCTGCTGTCTAATTTTATTTTAGATAGATTAATATTTTGTTAAATTACAAATTACACGAATAACTTTGACCTGTTTTCAATTCAGTCTTTCAGGTTTCGTTTTTCCTCATCTCCGTCCTTCAACTTTATTCTATTTTCAGTTTAGTTCTTCCTCTAGTTTTGTCCAATCATGTTGATTGTTTAGGTATTTTCACTTTGCAAATGATGTTTTGGTGGACCTAATGGTGTGGATTGGACAGAGATGGATGGAAGGACTATATTGGAAATGAATATAAGTTTAAAGAACTGAGATGGAGGGAAAGCGCTGAATGGAAAACATGTCAAAGTTAGGTTTTAATTTGTAATTTAGCCTTAATGTATTTTTTCAATCCTACCAATGTTTATCATGCACGCAAATTTCATGTTGATTGAATGCCATTTACTATCCAATCTATAAATGAGTTTTTATATTCTTACTTTAAAAAAAAGATTTAATATATTCATGGATTACTTTATTTTAAAAACATTTCAAAGTAAAATTTTAAAGAATTTATAGATGAAGTTGTTTGTCGAGCATCTTATATTTGATGTTCATGATGGGAATGAAGCAAACACGCACACGCACACGCACACGCACACACGCTTATATGAATTTTTGTAACAGGGTCCTTCAAGGCCGAAAGGCTAGCCCAATGCAGGATTGTAAGAGTTTTTCACTAGTCGAGGTTGAGAAGTTTATGACTCTTGAGCACTCATTCCTCATTGGGCTAGCGTTTTAGGCTTAAGGACCTTAGTGTTGCAAATGGTATCAAAGCAGTGTCCTACTCATTGGTGGGGCCACACGTGTCATGAGCCATGCCAGAGAGGGGTGCAATCTGGGTTGGAATGTGGTGGAATCTCACATTGACTGGTGATGGTGTGTACTTTTGCAGTCTTACATGCTATTGTTTTTGCTTGATATTTATTAATTTTGGGGACAAATGTTGGATATATAGTATCAGATGTCTCACTGCATGAGTTTTATGATTTAAATTATTATTTTCTTAACTCTGAGCTGAATTTTAAGAAAGAGGGGTCTTGAGTTGAGAGTGGTCATGCTGTACTATTTAAGTAAAAAAAGTAGGCTTGTCCATTGAGCTTGCCTGCCTGACAGTGACAATGTTTGGGTTTGGTTCATATTGATCCAAAGGACTAGAGGGAGTACGTTGGGAGTGGTCTCAGAAATGGGGTTGCTTTTATATTTTAACTTCTTTAATTTTACTGTCATTATTGAGTTAATACACAGCGGTTCTTCTAGGGACATTTTTTACCACACTTAGACATAAACTTGAACATTTGTCAATTTGTGATTGGATTATATCACTTATACAATAGGACAATCACTGGCATTTGTGAAAATTAATCAATTCACCATTTGAAAATTTGTCAGTCTGATTTTATGCAAGTGTCTCCAGACTTTTTGTTTTGTTTTTCCTTGGTTTGTGGTTAAATTTAAAAATCCCACAAGTGCGTTGCAAATGAAGAAAGGAGTGTATTTCCCTGTGGCCAGAAAAAGAATTAAAAGCTCTCAATTTAGAACATCTGCACGATTATTTTTGCTAACTGGCCTTATTGTGTATTACTGAAAATTGAGATTTGAAAATTGCAAGACTTCTAGCCAAGCTGCTCGCTCGAACCTCAGTCAATCATGATTTTGAGCTTGGAATAATGATTGAAACTAGCATTTAAAATAATGAAAGCACGGTGTTTAGTTGAGAGATTCTTTGCTTAAAGTGAAAGGTCACGAAGCTCTCTTTTTTATTTTTTTGTTCTTTAGATTGTCTCTCTATGATGAAAGGCCATGAGTCACAAAGCTCTCTCTCATAAGTATTTAAAAAAAAAAAAAAAAAAATTACAAAGGAGAACTTCTATTATCCCAAATGTGAAAGATGATTATTATCTGATAGTCTTTTTAGTAATGTAATTAAATGAATTTAGACGCTTGCCATACACATTAAATCTCTAATAAATGTGATCAGTAAAAGAGGTTTAGCTTATTCCATCCAAAAGCAAATCCATATTACGTGAGTGTTTGGATTGTGCTGAAACAGAGAGCATGTTTGCGTATGTGCGTTTTGTTGAAAAAATGTGGTTTCATGGTATTGATTACGGACCAACAAAAGTTAGCCAAACACAAATTTCAATACAAACTTGGGTTTCATAGTATTATTTATACATTTAAAAATTATTTTACTACAGTGTTTTCAGTTTTTAGTTTTCAGCAATAAGCGGTATCTAAACATGCTTTACTTTGCTCTCAAATCTAGGGATTGAGTAGGAGTCTTACTGGTAGCCATGTGGATATATATTCCTACTAAGATCTGTGACCTCATATCATGTGTTTAATCGGAGTGGACAAAGTATAATTACTGTTTTCTGCATTTTCTGATTCTGGGGATGTTGAGAATATTTTCGACATAAATCTCCAGCTTCAATAGTTTATCTTATTGGTTTCACGTGTTTTAGGTGTTTTACATTTAATGCCGGTTACCAAACTTTCTGTCCACTTGCGGAGTTTTGCATGAGCCTATGCAAGCAAAGATAACTTGTATAAAAATCATCAACTAATGATAAAAACATATTTGGTTGTATTTAGTATTCCTAATTACAAACTACACTTCGGCAACACTATTTCTAGACCTGGAATTCTAATTGAGAAAACATGGCTAAACAACCGGCTAAAGTGCAGATTGTAATCGACGATGGAATTCAACTTTCAAATATCCATGAACGTTCCAAGCTCTTCTTGCGAAAAATTGCATGGAATGCTATTCCAACTCAAGAAATAATCAAGGAAAGATTTGAAGTGGAAGAGGACTGAAGCTCTGATATGCGTGGGGTCGAGTTAGTAGAGCACATGGTTTTTTGATGGGAAACTGTAAGAAATTTATTGGGAGAGAAATAGAAGAGTACAAGCTAGGAGTCTGTAGAGCATTTGTTCATTTTTGGATTTCATAGCTCAAATTGTGTGGTCAATAATTCAATATTTGAACGGCCAATCAAAGTCCTAGTCCTAGGCTAAGGAGTACAATCTTGGAAATAAGCTGATGTTTGAACCACTACCTATCGATCCTATATTGGTAGTTAGAGATATCCACAGAGTCTATGATTCTCATTAAGATGGTGACGGAGTGTGAAGGAAATTTTAGGGAGCTGTAGAGCCCTCCTTTTCCAGGCTCCAGGTATAGTCAAGAAGTATTTTGATATTTCATGATCATAAGGCTGATCAGCTTCATGTGTGGACTGTCTCACAAGAAAAAGCTACTGGATGACTTCCTCATTATCAACAAGCTATGAAGAAAGGATCATTGTTGTAGTCTGTAACTCTATGTGGACCGACCCATCAGCTTCACGTGGGGACTTATCATGTTTTAAAGCCACTGGATGACATCCTCATTATCAAGAAGCTAATAAAAAGGAAGGATGCATTATTGTAGTCTATAACTCTATAAAACTAGAAATAATGATTAAAAAAAAAAAAAAAACTTAAAACTAGAAGTAAGTAAGAATATATTTAAAGATACAAAAAATCCACGTGAAAGTATTAAATCTATGGTAACATACTAGAATAACTTTCAGAAATTTGATGTCTTCTGACTACTCTTCGCTCCTAATTCTTTTTTCCACTTTCCTGTTTTGATTTTGATTGTGATTTTTTCCAATTTTTTCCATCACTCTTCACTCCCACTCCTGGACTGTAGAAATCTAGTTCTCAAAATAATTAAACAAAAATAAAGGAAGTAAGAAAAAGCTACTTGCATATCATTTAATAAGTTAAAATATGCATATTATGGCTTAACATTTATTTTTCTGAAGGGCATAGCATTACAATCAACTAAAATAAGTAGTTTTTCCCCCTCAGGAAAAAAAAAAAAAAAATAGTAGTATAAGCATATTAACGTTTTTTTTTTTTTTAAATTACAATATGCTCGCAGCTTAAATCTTTTTCCTCCTAGCATAACAAGCATATTAATAACACAATTTTTTTCATAATTTCTCTAACTAGTAAGTTGTGATTGGAACAATATCATTGAACTGATACTGATATTACTTTTAATTAATTACAGCATATATTTTTCTTAAAAAAAAAAAAAAATTCAATATCAATAATTGTAGCCGTTATGAGTTAGAAGAATATTCGGATAATATGTCATAAATAATAAACTGATGAGCTTGATAGCAATCTAGTTTAGCCAAATATCAGTGCAATGATTCACCTCAAGGAAGGACTGATGAAGAAGTTCGTAGCAGCATAGATCGGCTACGATCATTAACCATGGGAAAGTTTTAACAAATTGACTACCACGTTCATATCCAACTTGACTTGTTAACTTTCCATTGCTATGGTTAAAGCTACTTGGAGACATCTCAAGAAGACCCCACAACTATCACTCTGGTCCATCTCACTGCTCTAGAGAATCATTTTAATCGATTGACCTTGGCTATCCTGGACTATGCAGTTACTTTCCTGCAACTTTACAGTGCATTTGGTGGGGATGAAAATAATTGAGGGGTGAAAAATGAATTAGAGAAAATGGTATGTTTTGGTGTTTAGTTGAGAAGAAATAATAGGAGAGATTTGGTGGGGTTACGTGTTTTTTCTCCTCGACTTACCAAAATCTTGCCTCCTTTGATTTGGAGAGCAAATGCGGGGAGGAAATTAAGGAGGTTTGATGGGAAGTTACCCATCTACCTCCCTCTCCTCCCTACACATTATCATCTAAAAGTTTTTTTTTTTTTTTTTTTTAATTGAAAAGTTAAGGGTTTTATTTTTTTTTAATATTTATAACTATTTTTTTTATGTAATAGAGACATATAAGTAAATTTATATAAACTACAATTTTTTTCTCTTATTTTTATTTTTCAACAAAATAAAAAAGTTTTCATTCTTCTAGTACTTCCAACTAAACACGAGGGAAATTTTTTCTATCCCCTTCTCCATTTCCCCAACCAAAAGAGCATTAGGATTGTCCAATGAGGAGACATCCAAATTGAGCTTAATTACACCTGCCATAGTATTATGGTTTAACTTTACAATATGAAGTTTTCCATTATCACGTGCAACTTAAAAAAAAGAAAAAGGTGAACAATTGGCATCACTAATTTTTCATTTTTGATGTTAAAAACTTCATTTAAATTAAAAAAAATTGTGGGAAAGTATGGAGGCAATTTTCTTTTTATAACAAAATCTAAGTACACTATATAGTTATTTAGATGCTATACCTATTTTTTTCATTTTAAAGTTAAAAAATGCATTTAAATAAAAAGCTTTGTGGGAAGGTAGGGAGGCAATTTTCTTTTTATAGGTAAAACTTAACTATATTATATAGTTATCTTTTAAATGAAAAAAAAAAAATTAGTTATCTACTTATTTAGATGCTATACTTTTGGTTACTTGATAAATTCAATCATATAACAGTTAATAAGTCATATGATTTAATATAGAGTCCGAATTTGGTAAAGATGGAATGTAAAACCTATGTTTTACACCATTTAATATGAGAGTGTCATATCGGCATTTTAATTAAAATTCAATACATCTTACTATACATAATAACATCTTAATAAACTTCCAATTTGGTTGGATTTATATATGGGTATTAGAATTGATTAGGCGTGGTTGTGTTTATTCTTAAATATGTGATAAGATGATATGACATGTTGGGATTAGAGTGTAAAATATGAGTTTTACACCACATCTTTGCATAATTTAATCTCTTTAATATAATTGTCAATGGATAAAGATAATGCGTTGTTTGTATTGTATTGATATAACGGGTTTCAGTTAACTCAATTGGTAAAATTTTTTATTGTTAAATAAGAGATTTGAGTTTTTATTTTTTTTGCCTACACCAAAAACTAATTGGTTTCTTAGTTTGATAATAAATGTCAATCATTAAAAGTAGACGCTATATATTTAAACTTTAACTCTTAAAAAATAAAAAAGTATTGTATTGATATCAATACAATCGCACTGTTAATTTTAATTTGGATTTTAAGGTACAATAAACTAAAATGTTCTTATTTAAAAGAACTCCTGTCTCTTCCTAACCAAACCTCAGGATTGAGTAGAGGTAAGAATGTTAGATGATAGAAATTCCCTTTGAACGACACATTCTCACACAAATGTAGTAACTACACCCACCTAACTCAACTTCCTTTAGCCAAATGGTACGTTTTGATGAAACACACATTTAATTCTAGTAATTGAATGAAAGCTCTGCCATTGCCATGTTTTAAATGACTACTGAAAGCGGGTGATCTCAGAAAGCCAGTTAGAACAGAACTAAGTTGATAGGTATGAACCTATAGGTTTAATATCTCTTGGTTTTTGGACCCATGCAGTGTCACATCTAACACTCTCAACCCTACAAATTATTCATCTTTTTTTTTTTCTTTTTCTCTCACTTCCATTAGATGAGGTGCAGAAGTTGGACGGTATAAGGCGTATCTCTTCTGAGCAAACTCAAACCTCATTAATACTTAGGATTCCCATGTGCCATTGCCAATAGTGTGTAAATTTCTTTATAAAACTACCACTGTAGGTTCACTGATTGCTTCAAACCCAATTCGTCCATTCCCTGCCAAGAGGGTATTCAGTTCAATAGGCTTCTTCCCCTCTACCTATTTGACTATTTCTACAGAGTCTCTCTTTGGGACAATGCTTGTTTTTTTGTGAAAAATAAAGGGGGAGGGCTTGATTTCTTTATCTCACTAGGGAATGTTGCCTTTCTCTTTTGGGAAATTTCCTATCTGTTTCCCTCTTTGAGTATATGATAGTTTGGGTTCTATTTGATTGGTTGGGTTAATTGTTGGGTGTCTGTCTTTTTCTTGGGAACAAAAGATTGATTCTTTTGTAGCTTCATGCATTGATGGGTGAGTAAGGCTGCTCTATAATTTGGACCTATGTTGTCATGGTATTTTTCATCTAAAGTCTTGCATGTGGGAATGAGTTTATGTAACGCAGCCAAGGATGACTTGCCGGCAAAATTAAGGCACTATATTACATATAATCATGAATCTATAACCGAGTTTATATTAAAATTATCATATACATATTATTTATCATACACATTCTTGACTGAATTGATCGGCAAGTCGTCACTGGCTACAAAACTGCCTCCTTTTCTCATGCTAGATTTGTGATGATAATCTCAGTGGTGGTGGTGGTGGTGGTGGTGACAGATGATAATTACCATTGGTACTTATTTTTGGTGGTGGTGGTGACTTGCATATGAGGTTTTTCGTCCTTTACATTGAGTTCATTCTTTTCCTCTAACCATTGCAGATTTTGCAGATGAAACCATAGCCTTTTGCATTTGTTGTCATTTTCAGGTTGCAGCATCCTCTACATCTCAGCTTCAAGCTGCTCAATAGTGCTTGATATAAAAAACTTCTTATCTCTATCTAGGTTATTTTTTAAATTTCACAACTTATTTATATTAGTTAATTATAATAAAATATCCTTTAGGATAGACACATGTTGCAGATGAAACCATAGCCTTTTGCATTTGTTGTCATATTCAGGTTGCAGCATCCTCTACATCTCAGCTTCAAGCTGCTCAATAGTGCTTGATATAAAAAACATCTTATCTCTATCTAGGTTATTTTTTAAATTTCACAACTTATTTATATTAGTTAATTATAATAAAATATCCTTTAGGATAGACACATGACACTAGATGTGATCTAATTCGTTTTAGGAGAGAAACAAGATACGCAGTACAAGTTTTTATTTTTATTTATTTGTATTGATGAAATTTGTGAATAGATTTAAACCATACATATCAAGCTATTTATATACTTTTAAATTTCAAAGTTATGACACTATGCTTTGGTGAAAGTAGTCTTCTTTGCTATAACTCAGCTCAATCTAACAGTTCTTTAATGTGGATAAGATCATATGCACCATCAATCATCTTTTAACAACCATTTTCCCCTCAACTGATTCTCTATATATTTTGGTGCCCCTTTTCGATACAACTTGGAAACGGTGGGCCTTGGGGGATATTTTCTTCTATACGAATGTATGGTTGTAACTTGTAAATATACAAATATTATTTAGCAAAAAAAAAAAAAAAAAAAAAAAAAAAAACTAATATTGAGCATAATTGCAGCATCACAGAACAATTTTAGGACAAACTATCACATTCTTTTCTCAGCATTCACAGGAATTAAAGTGTTAGTTGCACGTGTTAATATATGTGTAAGCAGTGATGGAAATGGGGTTGATCACCATAATAGCAAGGTGAACCCTCATACACTGAACAGACGCAATTGCTCAAATAGTCAATGTTTGTTAGGACACTAACGAAGGTGTACGTGTTGAAGAGGAAGGAATTTCATTCCAACAATTAGTCAAGTGAGATACCCTCACGGAAGACATCAATCAACTAATGGTGGTTTTCATTCCCGGCATATGTTTTTATTTTTGGTTTTGTTTTGGGGGGGTGTTGGGACCTTGGCTTAGCATTTTGCCAAGATGAATTTGCTATCCAATGTTACTGTCCGAACATATAGTTGTATTGAGTTTAATTGTTCTTAAAAAAAAACACCATATATGCTTTATTGGTTTCATGCAACCACATGTTTGAATTTATTTGGAAAACCTAAATTACACACTATATATTATATGTAATCATGAATTTATCACTGAGTTTGTATTAAACTTATTGTATAAACTATAAATATTATTTATCATACATGTTCATGACTAAGTTGATAGGCAAGTCATCACTAGCTACAAAAGTGACTCCTTTCTCATGGTAGATTTGTGATGATAATCAAGGATTGTTTACGGGTTGGTTCGGGTCGGGTTTGTGCTCAATCTAGAATCGACCCGATCACTTTGAGTCTCCCATATCTGGACTAGCCGTTGACCGGTAAAAGGAGTTAGTTCGGGTGGTTAGATCTCCTCAGGTACAGGTAGGTCCTCGATTGGAGTCGGAATGTGTGAAACTAAGCCGAATTTTGATGAAATCTGTCAGATTTGGCAAGATCTCATTGGATTTTGACTAATCGGACAAAATTGACCGGCAAAACACTCCTATTGGTGGAAAATGGCTACTTTCCAGTGTATATATGGTTGGGTCAGTTGAAAATAAGTTTTTCATGCTCAAACCCACCAACCGACCCATCGATCTTGAGTTGTAGGGGTGGAGACTTGCTGCTGATTGTCATTGGCATTGGGTCGTTCTCAAATTGGATTGGTTGGGTGGGTTGGATGGCAAGTTTGGTTGGACACCCCTAATGATAATCTCAATAATGATGGTGGTGGTGACAACGATGATGATAAGTACTTATTCTTGGTGATGACGATGTTAATAATCTCAGATTTTGCATTTGAGGGTTTTCGTCTATTATATAAATGATTTAATTTGTTTTTGGAGGTATGTGTTAAACTGTGTAAAACAGTTTGTGTAAAAAGTTTAACCTTTCACATAAAGTTATCTTATTTGAGTTTCTCTTGCTCATACGAGTCACTTATTCTTTGCCCACTCTAGCGAAGTTCTATGTGGATGAGATGGAGAGTCTCGTCATCCCCAGAGCGCTCTCCACAATCACATGCTTCTGCTCTTAATTTTACAGGCCCCATGCATGTATGTTTATCAATCGGGCTTGTTCGCGTTTTTCACACTTCTCTTACTGACCCACCATCAATCATCTTTTAGCAACTATGTTCCACTGATTCTCTAAGTGTGTGTGTGTGTCAGATCCTCTTCGTTACAACTTGAAAACTTTAGTCTAGTTCTCTAGGTCCTGGTGGATATATGTATCCTTCTATATATTGGGTCTTACAGTCCTACAACACAAAACAATTTCACAAATTTAGGACAAACTGACATTCTTTTCTCAGCTTTTCACATAAACAGAAATGTTAGATTCATACTTGCAGGTATTAATATGTGTAAGCAGTGATGGAAATGAGGGTTGATCAACATAATAGGTGTACCCCTCATCAAATAGTCATATTTTATTTATAAATAAGATTTGTGGTGAGAGGATTGAATTCATTCTAAATAACCATTATTATTTTCCTCTCTCTTAGATATATAGGGGCTGTTTGGATTGCAAATTTTCATAACTTAATTCTCAGTTTTTATAACTCATAACTCAAAAATGGTGGGACCCATAGCAAAAAAGTTGTTTGGCAAACGATAACTCTGTTTTCATTACTCAATTCTCTGATTTTTGAGTTATGAGTTATGGAAATTGAAAACAACCAAAGACTGTTTTCAGTTTCCATAACTCAATGGTATTTTCGTAAATAAACACACATGGAGGGACCCACAGTAGCAACTTTTGACCACCTTTTGACTTTTTTTTTTTTTTTTTTTTTTTCACTTGTTCGGTCTTCAGTTTTGGGTTTTTTTTTTTTTAGCTAGCTTCGGTGAGTTTGGGTACAAAAAAAAAACTGCACCGGCTGACAGGTATGGACCCACAAATAGTGTGAAAAATATTGAGTGATGGAAATTGGGTGATGATACCAAACGGATGTGAAAAATTGAGTGATGAGTGATGAGTAATGGAAATTGAGTGATGAAAAAACCTTGGCCAAACAGCCTCATAGTATCAAGTAAGACACACTCACGGAAGACATCAACTAATGGTGGTTTCAGTGGTTAGGGATTAACTGCATTCCCAGTTACTATTAAATTTGTCAATATGCAGCATATAAACTAGCTAAGTAATTTTATTACTGGCACATCGTGAACGTGGTGGCTACAGTGCATAAAATTTTATTTTAGATGACACTATATATAGGGTATGTTTTGAATAAAAAGGAAAACATCCGAGCATCTTTTCCTCTATTCTTCTCTCTTCTCCCTCAATCTCCCTTCATCCAAGCATACGGACAACTAATTATACCTTTAAGTTATTGCTAGTTTTCTGAGCTACTTAATAAAATTCATAATATAAGTGCCCAACATTTAATCAAATGAGATTCAATTGGTCTTGACACTGATCTTATGTTTAAAATTTGAAAAGGCAAAGGTGTTTTGCACACAAGTCTTGTCTATGTGCTTGGATTTAAAGAAAACTTCCATGTTTGACCAACGGATAGATCGGGGTCCTCCCATCCAATAGATAGCAGCGAGGGCAAGATATGCGCCTGCAAGGGCATAAATGATTTCTAGCCTGTCTCCCCACTCGCCTTAAGCTAATCATGATTCACTTATATAGGGAGATGTTGCTGGGACATTTGTGTGCCAAGGGTTTGTACCAAGTGAAGCCTTTAGTAGCGAATTGAAGACCAAAGACTGTTTCAAGTGAAGTTTCTGTGTCAAGAACCTACTCAATAAAAGTTGTTGTAGGTTTAGACACAAATTGGGTATTTGTGTATTGAAGAAATTAAAGTATGAAAGTCTGGTCGAGTTGGAGTTGTGTGCGATCATTTAAGTAAGTTTCTACCACAGGTAGCAATATTAGGATTGAGGATATTCTTGTATTGTGATGTCTCCATTTACTTAGTGGATTCTCTGGTTTGGTCGTAAGCTGCAAATTATTTGTAGGGTTTTTCCTATCAGGGCTTTCCATTTGTAACCTTAAATTATTCCATAAAATTAGGGGATCCTTCACTATAATTAGGTACTCATATTTTAATTCTTCATGGTGATGATGGAGAATAAAAATCATTATTTTTACTTGATTTTGATATGATGCTTGGTTTACCATTCTTTCCAGCATCTTCAAGGTTCATTGCATCAAGATTGATCTCAAAATTAAGTATCTAAGATAAATAATTATTGCCTGAGATATCTAGGGCGATGAATTCAAGTTTTGTAAGATTAGACATAATTTAGAACAAAGATATAATGGTAGCATTAAATGAACAAGTATTTACATAGAGAAATGATATGTCTACAGCATTTCTACAACATTTTTACAACAAATCCTAAGTGGTAAGTTGTTACTAGTTATTGTTGGGGCAAAAAAGTAATCTTAACGTTAGTTTGAAATTTGAACCAATAACAACTAACCACCTGTGATTTGTTGTAAAAATGTTGTAGACATAATATCTCTCATTTACATAATGTAAAATCTAATTAAGCAATACAATATTCGTTCTAAATCTTGAACATAAATTTTATTAATCCGCATGAAAGAGGACATAAAACAGACGTATATAATATGTCTAGCATCAAACCAATATAATTTTTAATCCATTAAATAAACACTAAAATTTCTAGGTATAAAATAATGTGATAACAAATATATTAGATAATCAGATTATTAATTCTTATGGAATAAAAATAATAATAATTCTCATGAGAAACTTATATTAAGTGGAAAGTATCACATAAATAGCCTTTGATGTTAGAGAACTAAAGGTGCACAACTTCCTTTTAGAATTGATTGGAGTCTCCTGTTGTAAAATAAAATGAATAACATGATAAGATTAAAAAAAAAAAAAAAAAACTAAAACAAAAGGTATATTACCTTATGCACTTCTTTAAACAAGTGGATATCCACACAATATTTTAAGGATCTAAATATTACAATCTGTACGAATGAACCTTTTTTTGTTATATATATAGAAAGTGGAATATATGTAATTAGCAAATTAATCAACTGAGACTATCAATTAAAGCATGAACAATCATAATTAACCAAAGCAACTAACCAAGGGAAGTAGGGAGAAGAGGATGCAAACTCAAGATAATATCGGATATGTTATCGAAAAGAAAAACTAAAGAACCTGGCAAAAAAACCTCATAGTGGTTTGACAAGCCAAAATGAACCATTAGTAAATCAATTGGAGTACATGAATACACAAAGACCCTCCAAGCCTAAGCTACCCAAAATACTTGAACCTTCAAAGCTCTTACTACCAATGGACTTGACGAAGTCTTGTCTTCATTAGCTTTTCGAATCCCGCTATATGTCTGATTGCACCACCACGCTTTATCGGCTGAATATGTGGCTAAGCTCCAATGTTTCCCAAGGTTCAAAACACTCTCAATACTTAGATTGCGTGTGAGTTGTGTTTGGATGAAATCTCCTCTTAAGGCTCACAATTACTATCTCTCAAATGGTGTTTCTAGGGTTTTCTTTTAGAAACTCTTCTTACAATTTCGTGGATAATGAGGGTATATATAGTGTAGGTGAAGGAGAGAAAACTCCACATAAAAACAAGCTGGCAGAGTGTCTTGCAGCTCTCTCATGGGTTGGCCTACTCATGAGATAACTTGCCCAATAGACTTTTGAACTTCTAACATGTGCTACTTACATTATCTTTCATGGGTGCTGTAGTCACAACCTACTCATGAGCTAGTTGCAAAATTCTTTGTTTTGAGTAAAACTTCACCAACTTGAGACTAAATCCATAGACAATAAATCCTACAAAATGCAAGTAAATGATAAAAAGAATTACAAAGAAATTGACACAGAATAAAGCCAACAAAACTAACATGGAAAAATCACAACTTAACATATTTCAATGTCAATTTAATGTGAGGATTGAGGAGCCTAAATTTTTAAGGCTTTGAAGCCACTATTTGATTGGCAACAGAGGATCGTAATAAAATGTCGTATAAGGCAAAGGTTGCCATCCATTCATAAAATTGTTTTTTATCATTCCATGTTGGGCCTGCTATGCATTCTCTATTGGTTTTGCATTAAGGGTGATTTGCCTCTTTTTGTACATTGCATGAACTACTTGCACCTAAACTTTGTTTTCCCTGGTTAGAGCAATCTCTCTCTCTTCCCTCCATTGGATTTCAAAGCTCGGCTTTCTCTAATTGATTTGATGTTTGTCATCCCAGTTAGGTAACAATAGTGATAATTGGTGGCTCAATGTTCTAACCTACTTTAGAAGGCGGGGGAATATACCACATCACATTAAATGTGATGAGAGGTTGGGGCACAATAAATGTGAAGATGACTGCTATCTTTTACGATCGATACTTCATTCTAGGCGAGGGATCTAATAATGTGATGATACTAGTAGGATGATCTCCCTTATTCCTGCCTTATCCAACTGATAGCGATTTGTCATTGTTGGTAACTTTGATTAGTCCCATTCTTCAAGCCGTTAGGATGTGGCCTAACCCCCTTACTTTGTCAAATAAAATTTCTCTCCAAACTAGTTTGGAAATAAAGTCTTTAATTTTCTCATATATATATATATATTGGTATGAATTTTGAAAATCTAACCGTTGAATTTTATATTTTTAACATGCATATCAAATTTCGTTCAAATTGGATGTTATTTACTATTCGATTAATAAACTTATTTTTTATTCACAATTTTAGATCACAAAAACTTGAAATTTTAACATTTTTTGATGGCATAGTAATTTATCTTTGATTTTCTTGAAATTTGCAAGTATGAATGATATGATAAAAACATGTAATTCAATAGTTAGATTTTTAAAATTCACAATCAATATAGAGATATACGAGAAGTTTGAAGAGAAACTTTGTTTTACATTGTCCTAGGCAAAGGGGCCAGAACATCTAGCATGTTATTGTTTAAAACCCACCAAAATCTACGGAACATGGTGTTAAAAGCATCACAAAAAGTTTATATAGGAATGAGGACATCAAATATGAGGGAAATGCTAAGGCCACTGACTTTATGGGTTTTTTTTAGCTGCTTGACAAAGGATTTTAGCTTTCCATCCATTAAAGATATCAAGATCCAATTCTTATTAATTAGATTCCGAATCTGCATGGTGGTCAATCTTACTTGGAGTGCGATCAAAAAAAAATCTTACTCAAAGTGCGAGTAAAGAAATTCTAATACTACTTGTAATAATTTAATGTCACTAAATTTGTGTTTAACTTGCTCTTTGATATTATGAAGAGTCAAAGCTTTTAATCTACCATGTTAGATTTTATAGCAATAAATTGGGCAAAGCTTCTGTCAAGTTCTCCATTGTAATAGACAAGACACAATGTAAACACATGGCTAATTTTGAATATGTGTTTGTATTGTGTTGCATCTAATGCACTTGATGCGAGCCACACCCCATGATTCTCCTTTTTTTTTTTTTTTTTTTTTTTTTAAGGCATGTTCTATGTGATCTTTTATAGCCACAAATTCCCTTTTTCCATTATTAATTTTCATGGAGTGAAGCATCGCATGAGTGAGAATTGAATTGTCTTGGGTAATTCTACCGGGACAAGAAGAACTGCTTGTAAAATGGAAATAATTTTTGGAAGAATAGTTTGGATTTTGTTGGTTAGGTTAATTTTTTTAAATGATTTTGTTAGTGCTGATTGGCTCGTATTGATGGCTTTCTCTAGACTTACTTTCGCTATTAGAGTGATTAAATTGTTTTCGTACAAGTATAAATGCTTGTGGAATGTGGGGGGTAAAGGCCGGAGTTCAAGTCTTTAGGAGATAATTTTACACACATATATCCTTAGATTAGGTTAGAGTAAAATTTCTATCTTATATTAAAAAAAAAAGTCTCATCTCAAAAAAAGAAAAAAAGAAAGAAAAAAGAAATAATGGTGATAGTTATTGGTGACAGTTAATGGTGACAGGCAGGGTAATTTCTTTTTTTGTAGCTAAGAGTTTTGTAGATCAACTAACATTTCATGATGTTTTTATCATAGTTCAAATTTCTCCTCCATTCTAACCATCAGGGAAAAAAAAAAAAATCCATCTTCTATAGGATTAGTAGATAGACTATGGTCTTCACAACAAGATGTTTTCATTTTAAAAGATGTTTTCATTTTAAAGGAAATAGAGAGAAGGTATTTTTAGATGGACAAAATTTGGCTACAAATTTAGTTGTGGCCAATGACTGCAATTTTACTCATTATCTTCTTATTGGATGTGAATTTTGACAAATCCACCATTGGATAATATTTTTTTTAATGTTCTCCACACTTGCAAAATTTCCAAAATAATTAAAGATTAATAACAATGTCATCAATAAATGTTTAAATTTTAAGTTTTTGTAATATAAAATTATGCATAAAAAATAAGTTTATAGATCGAAAAGTAAATAATATCCGAATATGACACAAAATTTGACATATATGTTAAGAAAATGCTACAAACTTACTTAATAAAATTTTTTAAGGACATATTTTATGTAATTGACTAATGTTTTGACAAAACGCATTTTACTTGTATTTGGCTAGATCTAAGATGTGTTTAATACTTCAAAGAACAAAAGTTCAAGTCAAGTATTGAAGCTATGCAAATCTGTCCAAGAAACAAGTGAAGAAGTGCTAATTCATTAAAACTCAACAGCTACTTGACAGATAGCTATCTATCGAGGTCTCGATAGCTGCTTGACAGATATTATCTATCGAGAATTACGAAATTAGAATTTTCAGATTTGATTTTCAGCCCATGCTTATGTATTTGTGTAAGGTTTCTTTTCTCACAACCCTAGACATATACAAGGCTTATTTTAAAGGCCGTCACATAAGATAATACAAGGAGAACATATGCAAAAGGTGACTGATGCCTTATTCTCTCTGAAAAAAGCTACTGCATCTTTACGCCTTAGGGTTTTGTAATCAAGTGCTTCTTGATCTTCATTATTGATAAAGTGAAGAACTTTGCAGCCAAAATTCTTCTTCTTCAAGTTGGTGAGTGAGTCACGTACTAGGATTTGTGCATCTTTGGTTAGTCACGTACTGGGATCCATGCAAAAAGGTGACGTTCATATATTAAAGAGTTCAGAGGTTCTGAAGCAGTAGAAAGTTTCTACTGTAAGTTCATTTACGGGGATTGTAGAGTCTAGGGACAAAAGTTTTGTACTAGATCTAAAACTTCTCTTTACTATAGTGGATTGCTTTTTGAGAATGTTTTCCCCCTAGGTTTTTTACTGTGAAACTAGTTTGTTTCATTGGTTTTCTTGTGTCATCATATCTTATCTTAATTACTTTTCTGCTGTGCATGATATTGATGTTTGTTTGTCTTAACAAGGTTTATTCAAAATAAATCTAATTAACAACTTGGGTTTAAAACTTGTTAATTCTATCAATTGGGGTCTAAATTTCCAATAAGTGGTATCAAAGCGGGTACACTCTGATTAGATTAATTTCCTGAGTGTGATCCTTAACCCTCGTTGTCATGGATCGTGGACAATCTCTTTTAATTCCTCCTTTATTTGATGGCACTATTATGCGTATTGGAAAGTTCATATGAAAGTTTTTTTTTTTTTTTTTTTTTTTCAGGCTCTAGGTGAATAGCTATGGCAAGCTATTGAAGTTGGCTGGATTAAGCCAAAGGAAGTGTCGGTGGATTGTGATGAGATAACAATCAAAGCAGAAAATTTCAACAGTAGGGCCTTAAATGCTTTGTTTTGTAGGGTGACCAATGAGGATTTCAAGAAAATATTATCCACGGAAGTTGCCAAGGAAGTATGGACCATTCTTGAGACCACCTATGAAGGTACTAAGGCAGTAAAGACTGTGAAGTTTCAAAAACTCACTAGTAGTTTTGAAGAAATAAGGATGGAGGAGGATGAGACATTTGATGAGTTCTATGCTAAACTTAAGGATATTGTAAATTCTACCTTCAACCTTGGAGAATCTATAGTAGAATCCAAAATTGTTAGGAAAATCCTTAGATCCTTACCTGAAATATTTCATACCAAGATCACTGCCATTGAAGAAGTGAAGGACATTGATCAAATTCCTTTGACTGAGCTTGTAGGGAACCTTCAAACCTATGAAATGAGATTAGGTTTAATGGGAAAAGGTGGAAAGAGTAGAAACTTGGCTCTGATGGGTATAGAGGAAGAGATTGATGACTCTGAAGATGAAGATGAAAGTAAAAATGAAGATGGTGATAATGATGAGGATGAGGATTTAACTTTCATAGCTGATGAGATTATCAAACTTCTTCAATATAGGAAAAAGGATAAGGGCAAACCTCCTAGGAAATCTAAATCCTCAAGGAAGGGCAAGAATGAGAAACCCTTCATCTAGTGCCATGAGTGCAAAGGTTTTGGTCATATGAGGATAGAGTGCCCAAACTATCTTATGAAGGAAAAGACCAAGAATTCAAAAGATAAAGGGTTTGTTACTACCTGGAGTGATACTGAGGATGACTCTTCTGATGAGTATATGAATGAATGTGGTCACTTTATAGCTTTTGCTGCCACAATCGATAAGGTGATTGTGAAGAGTGATAGTGACAGTGAGGATTCTTTTGATGATAAAGTACCTAAGAAGATGACCCTTCAGGAAGCCTATGATAAGCTATGCACTGAATTCATAAAATCTGAAAAGATTTCTCATTGTTGTAGAAAAGAGCTTAATGAGGCAAAAACTAAAAAAAGCTACTCTATTAGTCAAATTAGATGAGACTACAAGGTTGGTTGAGACTCTTATTGTGGAGAACACCTCATTAGAAGAGAAGGTCAAGAATCTTGAGGTTGAACTTAGTCAAGCTAGAACTCAAATAGAGAGGATTTCTAGTGCAAAGCTTGATGAGGTATTGAGTGCTCAAAAGTCTAGTTCTGATAAGACTGGCTTAGGATATGCTGTTTCCTTCGGCCCTTCCTCTTCCACGGCTTCTGGATCAAAAGACTGTCTTTATGCCCCAATATGAGAAATGTGATAAAGGTATGAAATCCAAAACTGCTTTGGCTAATTCTAAATCATTTGTTAGACCTCATGTTTGTCACCATTGTGGTGTTTTTGGACACATTCGTCCTAATTGCTTTAAGCTGTATCCTCAAAAGCAAGTGTTCAAATGGTTACAAGTTTCCTCTCAAGGACCTATACCTTTGTTTGGAGAGTTATTAAAAGATTTGATCTTTTTAACTCAATTTCAGGAGAATTTTAATTCTTTTGTGTCTTTTAGTAGACATACTAGGACAAGTGCCTTTTCATCTTCACGGCCAAAGATTCATGCTGTGTGGGTGAGAAAGGAGTCTAAGACTTAATTGTCTTTTTTGTTTGTTCTCTACTTTAATTCTTTCTATCTTAAGTAGGACTCTCTTTGCTTGATTTCTTATCTGCTTTTGAAATCATGCTTTCATGCATCTGCATTTTTCTATTATGCCTTCATGCATATGCATCTTTCATTCATGCTTTCATGTTGTTTTTTTGTTTTTGTTTGGTTGTTTAGTTTTTATTTATTTTTTTGTTTTCAAAATAAAAAAAAGGAAAAATTAGAAAAATACAAAAATAGTGTGTGTTTTGTGTATATTGGTACTTGTGTATCTTGGATGACCATTGAAACAAAATTTTCTAAATTTTGTATTTCTTGTAGCTTAGATGAGCATCTCTATGCATAACTAAGCAAGTGAGTTTTGTGGCTCGTGTTTGTGATGAGTAAGATTAAGTAATCTTTTGTATTTAACACTCGTATCATTCTTTTTGACGGGAAAGACTAAAAAATCCTAAGAGAAAGGCATAAATAACAATCTCACCATTGTTACTCGCCAATCATGAAATGACATTTGTATGCTTCGACATAGCAAAAGTGCAATGTTAAAAACTTAACATAATTGGGTATTTCTTTTCTTTCTTTTATATGCCCATGCATGGTTTGCTCAAAAGAAAAATATGCAAAGAAATAAAAGCAAAAAAAAATAAAAATGCTTTATATATATGATTGCAAACGTGTTTTCTAGGAGATATGGGAGTTATAGGATGTACCTTGAAAGTGATAGTCCCCATCAAACAGTTATGATTGTGTATGAGTTAAAGTGATTTTCTCATATCTCAAATTGTCATAACAAGTTGACACTTATGCAATCTTGCGATATTTTTCACACACAACACGCAATATTCTTTGCTACTCTTGATACATGTACAGGTGCAATGTGATTTAACCATCACAAGAGATACATGTGTTAATGTATGCTTACTAAACTATCTTGACTTGTTTTTGAAATATAAAATTGGTTAGACCCGTTTAGTGTGTGTGTGTTTTGAATCTAAAAGCTTGACATTTTTCTTGTTCAGAGATGTTTTTAAGAGCTTATAATGTTGTTTGGATCTTTGGTTGAGTAGCATGATTAATTGCATTCATGTTTATGTTTTTTCTCTTCTTTGAAAAACTACTTTTAAGCAATATTGACAGTTTCTTGATACCTTTCAACAGCTATGCTATCTATCGAGCTCTTCAGCTTCTTTTTATTGCATTCTTGATAGCTTTTCGATCCATCGAGGAAGTTTCTAGATGCTCGATAAATTCTCGATAGCTGTTCAATCCATCAAGGTTGGCTTCTGCTCGATAGCTGCTCAACAGTTGCTCGATCCATGATCCTCTTGCATGCATTGTTTTTCACATGTTTTGCATCTTTCTTTTATCTTGTCATCCATAGCATTTTGTTTCATCAGATTCATGCATTTATATGGATTCTATGTACTCCCTTGGTCATCTTTATATTTTAAGGGTGAAGTTTTCTAACTTTTTGTACCATTTGTCAATCATGACAAAAATGGGAAGAAATTGTGGAGAAAATGTGGTTTCTTTTTAAAATTCTACATGTTAGGGGGAGAAATACATGCCTCTATAAGGGGGAGATGTGTTTCATCTTGTTAGGAACTTAGAGGGAGTGCTTACTTCCTTCTTCTTGTATACTGGTCTTGTGACCATGCTTACATACATTGTGCTTATCTTTGATATATATATAAATATATATGATGTTTGTTTTCTTCACCTACCTCTATATGTGTTGTTTTTTTTTTCTCTCTTTATACACATGTTTCTTATTACTTGTATGCAATTTTTTATTTCTATTTCACATTAAGATGCCTTGATGAGTTTTGTTTAAAGTGTTTCAGAAATACAGGCTGTCAAAGTCTTCTTGCCATAAACTCTCTTCTTGCAAAGTTTATCAAGAATTTGTGTTAAGATAGATTTTATTGTATTCAACAAGTGAATATGAGTTGAGTGATTTATGACTTCTCTCATATGTTCATTTGTTTGTTGTGGTTTTGTCACGAATTACTAAAGGAGGAGATTGTTAAGGACATATTTTATATAATTGGCTAATCCTTTGACAAAACGCATTTTACTTGTATTTGGGTAGATCTAGGATGTGTTTAATATTTCAAAGAATAAGAGTTTAAGTCTAGTATTGAAGCCATGCAAATCTGTCCAAGAAACAAGTGAAGAAGTGCTGATTCATTGAAACTTAACAGCTGCTTGACAGATAGCTATCTATCGAGGTCTCGATAGCTGCTTGACAAATACTATCTATCGAGAATTACGAAATCAGAATTTTTAGATTTGATTTTCGGCCTATGCTTATGTATTTGTGTAGGGTTTCTTTTCTCACAACCCTAGACATATATAAGACTTATTTTAAAGGCTGTTACATAAGAGAATACAAGAAGAACATATGCAAAAGGTGACCGATACCTTATTCTCTCTGAAAGAAGCTACTGCGTCTTTGCGCCTTAAGGTTTTGTAACGAAGTGCTTCTTGATCTTTATTGTTGATGAAGTGAAGAACTTTGTAGCCAACATTCTTCTTTCTCAAGTTGATGAATGAGTCATGTACTTGGATTCGTGCATCTTTGGTTAGTCACGTACTAGGATTCGTGTAAAAGGGTGGCGTTCATATATTGAAGAGTTCAGAGATTCTGAAGCAGTAGAAGGTTTTTACCGTAAGTTCATCTACAGGGATTGTAGAGTCTAGGGACAAAAGTTTTATACTAGATTTGAAACTTCTCTTTACTATAGTGGATTGCTTTTCAGGAAGGTTTTCCCTCCAGATTTTTTACTGTGAAACTAGTTTTTTCATTAATTTTCCTGGGTCATCATATCTTATCTTATCTTATTTACTTTTTCACTGTGCATGATATTAACATAATATTGATATTTGTTTGTCTTAACAAGATTTATTCAAAATAAATCTAATTAATAATTTGGGTTTAAAATCTGTTAATTCTATCAACTAGGGTCTAAATTTCCAAAGAAATTGGACAAAATTTAGTTACAAAATTGGTTGTAACTTAATGTTACAAATTCACTCAATAAAATAAATATTACAACATATTTTAAAAATCTAACCGTTGAATTGCATGTTCTCTACGCTTTTAATACACATATTAAATTTTGTGTTAATCGGATATTATTTACTATATGAACTTTAAGTTTATATTTTTTGCATAATTTTAAATTACAAAAACTTGCAATTTAAAAAATTTATTGATGACATAGCTATTGATTTTTAATTTTCTTGAAATTTTGCAAGCATGGAGGATATAAGAAGAAGAAGTAATCTAATGGTGGATTTGTCAAAATTTACCTCCAATAAAAAGATATTAAGTAAGTTTGTAGTCTAAAGTTACAACTAATTTTGTAGCTAAATTTTGTCCATTTAATAGTTAAATTTTCAAGATATGTAGCCATGTTATTTTTTTTAGCAGGAGTTATAACTCTTGGCTCAAATTTGTATCAAAACTTTATCATTTTTAGATTTAGATTTTATTTAGTATTCGTTTGGATATTGAGGTTTGTGCGTCTGTGTTTTCTCCTCTTTTTTTTTTTTAATTGAGAAGCACATGAACGTGGGATACAGACTTGCCAGTAGGTCCTGTGCACTGTGCACGAGACCCATTACCTCTTATCATGTCCAAATTTTGCACTGAAATGTGTCACACTAGTGGGTCCCTGTACTATTTATGGAACTCATAAACTTCTTTTTTAAGCAACTTTTTGATTAAAAATGAGTCTCACGACACTATTCACATATTTAAAAATTATTTTGTTACATTGTTTTCAGTTTTTAATTTTTAGTTTTTAATTTTTAATAAAATAATCGGTATTCAAACGCACCCTTAATCTATTTAATAGTGTTGATATTTGCAATGGGAAGGAACTTGCGAGTTGCGACCAGAGTCAAAGATCATTGGGATAACGTAGAATAAACGAGGAAAAGAGTCTCCGAGATGATTCACAGGGAAGTTTCCAAAGTTACATCATTTACATTAATTCCAACTGGATTGCAACGTAAATGCGCCTTTTTTTGTTTTTTAATATTTAATAGGTACCTACTTCCGCTTTAAAAAATTCTTATTTTTCTACGTTCTTTTGAATTTTTTCACTACCTTTTAGTCTTCGTATTCTCCTTTTGGACTTCTTGACTAAATGCACAGTTTTTTTTCTTCATTTTTTAGCTACAGAAGATTTCACTAAACTTGGGCATTATAAAATAATCATCCGCCGTTCAATTGATTCACAAATTTTTCTTCCCTTCAACAATAATTTCCACACTTCTTGTCCAAAGTAATTTTCTTTAGCATTATTTGGGGGTCTATCCTGAGAGAAACTCCTTTACTCCATTTGAGCTTGATCATTCTTCAGGTATACGTAACATGCGTTACATTTATGCATGCATTCTCTTTTATTTCTCTTGATCTCTCTTCTTTCATATTTTGTTTCATGAAAACATTTACTACTATTTTTTGCCACTATGTCAACCTTAATCTATTTAATAGTGTTGATATTTGCAATGGGAAGGAACTTGCGAGTTGCGACCAGAGTCAAAGATCATTGGGATAACGTAGAATAAACGAGGAAAAGAGTCTCCGAGATGATTCACAGGGAAGTTTCCAAAGTTACATCATTTACATTAATTCCAACTGGATTGCAACGTAAATGCGCCTTTTTTTGTTTTTTAATATTTAATAGGTACCTACTTCCGCTTTAAAAAATTCTTATTTTTCTACGTTCTTTTGAATTTTTTCACTACCTTTTAGTCTTCGTATTCTCCTTTTGGACTTCTTGACTAAATGCACAGTTTTTTTTCTTCATTTTTTAGCTACAGAAGATTTCACTAAACTTGGGCATTATAAAATAATCATCCGCCGTTCAATTGATTCACAAAATTTTCTTCCCTTCAACAATAATTTCCACACTTCTTGTCCAAAGTAATTTTCTTTAGCATTATTTGGGGGTCTATCCTGAGAGAAACTCCTTTACTCCATTTGAGCTTGATCATTCTTCAGGTATACGTAACATGCGTTACATTTATGCATGCATTCTCTTTTATTTCTCTTGATCTCTCTTCTTTCATATTTTGTTTCATGAAAACATTTACTACTATTTTTTGCCACTATGTCAACCTCAATGCTTTTGCTATTCATAAAAGCGAATGCAAATCACAATAGCTTGCAGTTTATTCCAGGATATTGAACCCTATGCTTTCATCAATAGCGTTGACACCCAAAAATCTTTATCTCCCTGGCCAGGTGTTTCGGCCTGTAGCTTGTAGGGTGAGAGGTTCTCAAAATATTTGGTTTTGTATAAATATATGGTTTTTGAAAAATTATTGCCTTTATATATGCACTTTGAATCTCTTGGCTAAGTGGTATTTCTCTTATTTAAGGTGAAGGTGTTAAGTTTTAGTTGTATATATATGAAGCAGCAAGGGGGAATGGAATTTTGTTTTGTTTTGTTTTTGTTTGTTTGTTTTTTTTTTTTTTAAATTATTTTTTAAAGTAATGAATGATAAAAAATTTGTTTGTAAAAAAGAAGGAACGAATGAACGATAGTAATTAAAAGAAAGAGTTTACTTAAAAAAAGACACTCTCTTCGTTTCTTAATAAATTAAACCTTTAAAATAACTTGATTACCAATGAAAGTAAAAAAATTGTTTGTTTTTGTTAAAAGATGAGAGTAATAATATTGAAGATAAGTATGAACTTATACTTTTAATATATTTTGATATGGCTTAAGAGGAGAAATAATAATTTTCCTTTAAAAAGAAGTAATAATCTGTTTTGATGTGAAGGGAGTATTGGATTATACATATTGTTGCCTTGTAATTCTCTTGTTCTGTGGTCGAGTGGTCAAACCATTGTCCCCCCACCCCCCTCTTCTCCCCACCATTTTTTTTTTGGACAAACCATCGTGCTTTTTAGTTATTGACATCTAATTTAAACTTGACACCATATTCTAGCTCCGCTTTGAATTTTTCAAACACTCAAACCCAATAATGGAAGATCAAATATATGGGCGAAGAGTTTTATAGTTCAATTGATTAATATCTCTTAATATTTTAAACATAGACAATTAGGGTTCAAGTCCTACTTCTCCCAACTATCTAATTAAAAAAAAAAAAAGAAGATGCAAATATGTGTATTACATGCCTTGAATCATGTTATTAAAAAAAAAGGTTTCAATATGCGGTGCACCAAGTGCACATATCCTATTCAGTTATTTTATTTTATTTTTATTTATTATAAAAAGCACATATCCTCTGCCACACAAAGCGCCTTAGAAATCCCCATCCAACGAGAATTGGTTTGTGATTGTCTTGACTTATACCACCGGCTATGTTTAATTGTGAGTGAAACGTAGTTCGAGCTACGGCAGAGGTTAAATTCATAGTCTTGCTATGTGTTTTGTGAGTCACTCTCTTTCAAGTGTGTCTGGGGTTTAGGCTCTGTGAGAGTATTTTTGTGCTTCATGTGTAATCTCTCTATTTTCTTAGTGGAATATTCTCTTAGATATTGCTTGTGAACGTAGGCTTATATTAAGACTGATTGTTTCTTCTAATATTTCTATTTTTATTTTGTATAAACCCATATATATTTTTTTTGTTGAATGAAAAAGGCAAAATCTTGAGAGCAAGTCACATGTCGAGTTAAACCCCGCACTTTGTAGAGTAGGCCTTCTCACATGTGGTAGTTAGAGAAGGATCAATAATCTTGTGTGAAAAAGGATTGTGGGGTTCAATGATTACCTCAGCAGATTAGCCTTGTCCGCAAGATTTGAGTATCACTCAAGCTTTTACCAAGCTTTAGAGGGTGGGGGTGGCAATTGTTGGATGTAAATACTCCATGCCCATTAATCTAGGGAGAATTTTGGGCTCAGGGTCCAACAGTTGAAACACATAATTAGGGTCCCACATCGACATGGCACTCAGGCCAACCTAAAAAGATCTGGCTTCATGGGTGATCGGTCTTTAGGAGTGACTTCAGTTTTTGGTTTATTAAGATACGTGCTTTGTTAACAAAGCAAGGATTGTTGAAAGAATTGATGGGAATAGTTTTTCTTTTGCTAAACCTTAATATTCTCTCTGTTCTTGTCGTGCTGATTTAACTTCTGTAGAGAAAGTGCACATAAATGGCGCCTTGCATCACAATTTATATCTAATATTGAAATCTAATTTTCAGGGTACACAAAAGCTAATTGATAATTAAGTTGCAATGGCAACACATGATGTCAATTTAAACGACGGTAACTATTTTACTTTCCCATCGTTTAATAGTGTAGTCATTCATTGAGTTCTTAACAAAATGCATATTACTTACTAATTAAGATATCACCAATTTCAAACATGAAGCAGCCCATGCGGAGCGTTCAAGGCTTCATCTGGCTGCGTTGAAAGGTGACTGGAATTCTATCGAGGACATGCCAAACATTCAAAGAGAAATTACTAAGAAAAGAGAAACCACTCTTCATATTGCTGCTGCAGCAAACCAGGAAGAGTTTGTAAAGAATTTAGTAGAGGGGATGAGTAGTGATGACATAACAGCTGAAAACACTGTTGGGAGCACTGCCTTGGCCTATGCTGCTGCAACTGGAAATGTGAATATTGCCAAGGCAATGCTGAAGAAAAACACAGACCTGCCAAACCTAGGTAGTGGGATGAAACCACTTTTCATGGCCGCTTTATTAGAACACTATCAAATGGTGGAACATCTTTCTCGTTCGACAAAGACTTGGGAGTGGGATATAAGAGATCAGACTGAACTATTTGTCACTTATGCTAGGGTTGGGTACTACGGTAAGTATAAGTTATTTCTTGCCTAGGTTATTATTATTATTATTATTATTATTATTATTATTATTATTATTATTACTTAAGTCGTGTTGGACAGTAATAAAAATTTTCTACATACAAATTAATATGTTAATAATTATGAAAAAATGTTTTTTTTTTTTAGATTAAAAAAAATCATAAAAAGACCTTTTACACATTTATTTATTATGAGAAAAAAAAACATAATCACACATCATATGTTTTCTTTTAAAGATAAAACCTGTTATACACATGCTGTTAAACTGAAATTGTATTTTTAGCTCATGATTTCAAGTTAAAAAATGAGTATGTAATATGGTACGTGTAAGAAACACTACCCTTCCTTTAAAAGGAATTACTCATTGTCATTATTTAATTCCCAATATCTTTATGTAAGGTTGAATTTATTCAACCATCTAATTGGCTTTATTCTGTGCCAAATTTGCTTGTATTTCAGCATTTAGTAACCCTGTATTTAGGTGGGTTTGATGTAAGGGTAGTGAGTGAGATAGAGTGAAGTTTGCTCAAGAGTGTGCAAGAAAACAGAGACTCGCGGCTTGGCCTCGCGGGTGACTTGCGGCTGCAAGCCGCCAAACGCAGCACACGTGCCAAGTATGCCGGAAGGTGAACAGTCATGCTAGCTGGAGCACTACAGGACAAAACAGGACAACTGGCCATACGGTTATCTCGCGACTGGATCTCGCGACTTAGTCAAGCCGCGAGGTCAAGCCGTGAGCCACCCCTGTTTTGTAAATCCTGACGTTTCACATTCCTCTCCCACTCCAGTATAAATACCCCTTTTACCCACAAATGTAAGAGAGCTTCCAGAGAGAATTTTGAGAGAGAAACCCTAAAGAAAAACAAGATTAATTCATCTACAATCTATACATTAGAGTCTCTTCAAATTCCTCAACTCTCTTCCTCTCCATTGTCAAATTCTTGAGAGGCATCTTACCAAACCTGGTTCTCACCATTTTCATTACTGTGAGAGAGCTGTTTGGATTTCTGGGAAGCAGTTAGGAAGGAACCAATCTTCATTGGTTGATGCTACGGTCTAGTAGCGGAATCCGGGAAGCTAGAAAAGAAAAAGGTTCGGCGCAACCTCGTTGGAGCAAGAAACTTGGAGGGCTTAGGTGCACTGGGTAGATTAGGCTTGGAGGGTCTATTACTGTCCATATATCCCAACTATATTTTCTAGTGGATTGTTTACCGCTTGGAGGGCGGAGGAGAGGTTTTACGCCGAGGGCTTCGGTTTCCTCTTCGATAACACATCGCGTGTTGTCTTTGTATTTGCATCTTCCTTCCTCTCTATCTTTGCCTTTTTATTATCTGCTGTGGGTTGTGATTTTAATTTGGCTTAGATAGTTTTACCAATTCCATATTATAGCTTATGTTAAGTTTCCGCACGCTAGTTGTTTGGCATAATGCTTGAATTGGTTAGGTTGTAATTTGGAGGTCTAAACGTTTAAGGGTGTTTATACACATATTTGAACTTTCACCTTACTCATAACTTTTTGTTTGTTTGTTTTAGGTGTGAGATAGATATTCTACTTTAATCTCTATATAAGTATATATGTGTACTCCATCCCCACAAGAATTTGTATTTATAGAGTGATCATTATGTTAAAGGTGCGTTGTGATATACTACTTGTAATTTCTAAGACCTATAGTTTACTGTTAATAGTTAATGGATAATTAACTATTAATAATGTCTTTCTTTTGGCTTATCCTTGTCTTGCTACGTGTATAACTAATGAAATATAATATTTGGCTCAACAAGCAAATTGAAGATGATCCAGAATGACTTGTAGCTTAGTAAATGATGAGTCAAATGACTTGTAGCTCATCTTGTTGCATAGCTGGTTTAACAGGAACTGAGTGCATGACGGAAAAATAAGTTCACTACTATTTTCTCTTTGTCTGGTATAAATTTTGTTAGGTTCTAAAAGTTTAAAACAATTGTCAAATCGTGAATATAATGCTCAAAGGGCTGCAAGTTAAAATTCAAAGAACATACGAGCTGCAGGTTCAGAAAGTCAAAATCAGACTGGTTTGATCGATCATGAGAATTTTTCGATTAATCGGAAGTCGCAGATCAGCAAAAATCAACAAACGTAAAAAGTCTATAACTTGTTCGTTTGAAGCCCAAATCACGATTCATTTTTTCCGGTATTTAAAGGATATTGTAAGCTAATCCTAGGAGTGGTTTTTAGAGAGAAAAGAGTGTGCCTCTAATTGTAGATCTAGGGTTTTGTACCCAAAGCTCTATCATGTCTTCTACCGGCAATATTCTTTGAAGAAACTCAATATCTGGTGTTGTAAAAGTTGCTGTTACAAGATCAACTATTAATGGTGATCTGAAACCTTTGAGTGGGATTTCAAAGTCATAAGCGTGGGGAGCTTGTGTGTTGCAAATCTAAGAAAGAAGAGTTCGTGGATTCGGAGTTTGCATGTGGTCGTGTCAGTTAGTTACTATTGAAAGTAGCAATAGATTTAGGGTTAAATCTTATTATAAAAACTTCAATTCTATATTAATGGATTTGTTTGCCTTGAGAATAGGTTAGGTCAAATCCTCCCTAGGTTTTTACTTTGAAACGGTTCGTTTCATTAGTTTTCTTAAGTGATCATATCTGCGTATTATTTACTTTTCCACTGCTGTGCATGATATAATCTTTTACTGTTTAACCTAGATCTCATAATTAACCTAAGTGATCACTTGGCTAATTCATTAGGTTAAACAATTTATTTTAAGGGGTCTAAACAAACAAACAAACTTTCGTAAGAGAAATAATCAAAATGTTCCTTCAAGAATACTTTTTCTCAGTAGAGTATAACTAAATGGTAAATGCTAGAACACAGATCCAGATGCAAGAAGAAAATCTGTCATGATTTTCTTTGCTTTGAGTATTTCTTTTTGGTGTAAAATTTATGCAGGTAAAGCCTTGGAAATGATGAAGGCCAACTCTAATTTAGCTACCGCTAAAAACAGATTCAATGATACTGCATTGCATGTGTTAGCTCGCAAACATTCGGCATTTGTTAGCGGAAGTCAACAAGGAATTTTAAGGAGACACATCAATTCATGTGAGTTATTCCAACTCAATTTTTTGATGAATAAGATGATTTTTATTGATAAACAAAAATAGCACATCAATACAATGCACATTACACATCACTTATAGTTCTTACTAATCGACACTATATTTTCAAACAAATCACTACACTTACAAAGCAAAAGACACTGCTTCCCTTGACAAACAAATGTTATCAAACATAGAAAGAATGAACTATCATATGCTTACTAATATTTTAACAGACTTCTTATAAATGTGCTGCGTACCCTTAAGCCCAAATTCACATTAGGATAATTCTAATAGAAGACGGGATTTGAAAAGGCTGAAGTGATTTGTTAAAGTATCTGAAACATAGCTTTGGTCAAATATTAAAATAGGGAAAAAAATATGGAGAGACAATTAAACGAAAGTAAGGGAAATAGAGAGAAAGCAGGCATTAACGTGGTTCGTACCAATAGCCTATATTCATAATAGAAAGCCCGTAAATGACTACCTATTTACTATTAAAATTTCATATTACAATGAACCATAAGTAAGATATATATAGGAACTAATTATAGGGACTAAGCCTTAGGCCAAAGCTAGACTAACCCTAGTATTTGAGTAGTTGCACTACAAGTATGATATGAGTTGCTTTGCTTGTTTTATAAGCCTATGGACTTACAATGTACTTGGGCTTCTTTAGCCATATCTTTAACACCCCTCAAATTCAAGATAGAATTTGAAAGATGCATTGAGCTTGGAATGTAAGCTCATGAACATGTGTCTAAGATGTCTTGAATATGGACATGAGTGAACGGATTGGATGTAAAATTGACTAGGCACAATTGGAATGAATTGTGCAAAATACTAGCGATGACAATGAACAACTTAATGGTTTGTGTTTGTTTAGTTTAGACCCTTGTACACTTAAATTGTTTAACCTAATTAATTAACCAAGTTGTTACTTAGGTTTATTATTCAGATATAAGTTAAACACAAACAATCATATTACTCAACGTGGAAAAGTGAAGAAGACAAGCAATATGATGACCCAGGAAAACCAATGAAACCATCCAGTTTTAAGGTAAAAAACCTTGAGAGGATTTAACCTAAACTATCCTTAAGGCAAAAAATTCACTATGATAGAATGAAAGTTTTACAAAAGATTTTCCCTAAATCTAAAGCTACCTTTTGTAGTACTTACTCACACGACCACGTGCAGCTCCGAATCTATGGCCTCTTCTATCTGAATTTGTTGCACACAAACACCCACCTTTGTGACTCTGAGATCCCAATCAAGTTTTAAATCATCAGCTATGTATGATCTTGTATGCAGCAACTTAATCCACTAGTTCTTGAATGTAGATATTCTTTCCGGTAGATGTTTGTTGAGTTAGAAGGCTACAGAAACCTCACAAATTTCACAAGAGTAACTCACAAGACTTCTAAGAACTTTTGAAACGTATTTAGGGTTTTCCTTTTATACTAGGTAGTGTTGGACTGAAACCCTAAACGTTTTTACAGACTTTGGGCTTGATTAAAATTTTGCAAAACACGATCTTCGATTAGTCGAGCCTTGCAGATCTTGACTTCTTTTTCCTGCAGCTTGATTGTTCTTGAATCTTAACTCGAATCATCATGAGCAATGTCTAACACTTGTACTAGACATGTTTTTGTTCTTGGTTTTCCAACTTACAAAAAACTAGAACCTAAACATTTATTCCTAAATATTTAGAACCTAACCGTTTGTGATCAAAGAACAATTAAACTAGAGGCCAAAGAGTGGCTACTGTATTTGAGGACGACAACACTAGTGGCCTATGGCCTGAGGAATATTGGCAATGGAAGATGTTGTCATGAAGCACATTAGCAAGTTGAAAACTTTCACATAGATTGAACCAAAAAAAGAACGAGTGATACACCTATTAATGTGACTTTGGAGCCTTAAATGAGAAACCAGTCACAAAATCAAATTCTACTTGGAAAACAGAGTAGGATAGTGCCTTACCCATAGAGAAACAACGTCCAGAAGTGCCTTGATAATGGGCTTGAGAGATTAGGTGCAATACCTAGGGTATTGTACCTAATGTAATTTCTATGAATGATTAAGATTGATAGTTGCAAGTAAAAAGTAAAAAAATGTTGTAAAAAAAGTGAATAAATGTTAAAAATGTTATAAAAAAGTAAAATGTAAAAGTTAAAAAAGTATAAAGTGAAAAAAATATTGTGAGAGAAGAGTTAGCGAATTGCACCTGAAATACCACCCTAAGTATTGCAACGAATCCTAATCTTTGACAATGGAGGTCAACTTTCAATGATCTATGACAACATGATCAACAATCAAATGACAATATATGGTCGATGATTAAACGACGACGTCAATGGTCAAATAGAGGCATGGCCAATGATCAAGCTGGTTGTCAATGTTCAACAATAATGGTAGACAGTCAGTACTTGCACGGCACTAATTGAGAACCAAGGCTTGTTGAGGAGAAGACATGTGGCAGACGCTAGGGCTAATGAATGATGATTGACCGCGGGCTCCTAGAACCCTGTTTGAAGGCCGCAAAAGGGTCTAATACCAGGTCGAAGTTATTGAAACATAACTTTAATACTTCGTTAAAACAAAGAGAAATAAAATAAAAATAATGCAGTTGGAGACAAAGTCATATTTTTTAGTTTTTAGACCTCGAAAACACTGTTTAATCTAATTTATTGGCCAAGTTGTTATTTAGGTTAATTATTTAGATCTAGGTTAAACATTTATCACACATATTATGCACATCGGAAAACTAAATAACACAAGATGTGATGATCCAGGAAAACTAATGAAATAAATTAGTTTCAAGGAAAAAAAACCTGGGAGGAACGATACCAAGAGAAAAATTCACTATATCAAATTGAGATTTATAATCAAGAATACCAATTCGTAGTAAAACTAACTACAATTACCAAACTGAGTTTTGAATTCCTTAGACTTTTTTGATGTGGATTTAATCCAATATGAACCTCTAGTTCATGTCTTGATCTTTAGTATGCTTGATAGCTGAAGCTTGGCTGTAACTTTACTCGATCCATCGATTCTAGCAATATGAGTGTGATCTCAGTAGGTGCTTGAAAGAGTTAGAAGGTATAATAACCTCATAGATCTCAAAAAAGTAACTATCTAAGACTTGAAAAACGTGCATGTGCTTTGGGGTTTTCTTTGTATACCTAGTAGGTTTGGATTGAAATCCTAAACATTTCGCGAGCTAACGGGACTTAAAACAAAATCTGCAGTTCGCGCTTTGATCGATCAAACCAATCTCTTGATCGGTTGAGCTCTTTAGTTTTTCACTTTTTCTTTCTGCAGCTTGTACGTTCTTGAATTCTAACTTGTAGTATTTTGAGCAATGTCTAAAACATTTCATAGAAACTAATGTTGGGTTAAAATAGATTGACCCCGATTAATTAATTCAATTACCTAAGTTGATTAATTAGGTCAAATTACATGCAAATTGTGGAGGCATCAACAAATCACCAAATAAACTAAATGCAGTGGAAATTAAATTGGCACAGTGATTTGTTGATAAATGGGGAAAACCTTTCGCAAGGCAAAAACTCCATCTGGTGAATTTAATGTCACCACTTTTAAGAATTCACTAATTTATAATCAAGCGGTTACAAGTATGAGGAATCTTACCACTACCTGGCCTATCCCAAAATACCAACTTACAGTTAAACTTTTATTCCAATACCCAATTGGACTTGATCTTGTAGCAGTCTTCTTTCCTTTGTTGTACAAATCTCCAATCAGTGACTAATTCCTTTGTACGGATCCTAGTATGTGACTAACTCCAGTAACTTGATTAATTATTATTGGCTGCAAAATTCTTTACTTCATAAATGATAAAGATCAGGAAGAACTTGGTTACAAAACTCTAAGGCGCACAAACGCAATAGCTTTTCATAGAGTATATGTGTTCTAAGTCTCTATCTCCGTATATAATGACTTTTAAAATAAGTCTTGTATATGACTAGAGTTATAAGAAGAAAAACCCTAATCATGCAAGTCATCATGGGCCGAAATTCAGATCTAAAAAATCTGAAATCGTAGTTCTCGGTAGATCAAGCTTATGTTGAGCTTGTCAATTAATCTTCAATAGCAGCATCTATCAACCTTGTGTCGAGATTTAATGAATCAACCTTTCTTCACTTGTTTCTTGGGTCAACCTTCATATCTTTGATGATATCACTTGTTATGTTTGAACAACATACTTCTTGATATATTAAACTCAACTTACATCTACCCAATTACAAGTAAAGTGCATTTTGTCAAAAGATTAGCCAATTACATAGAAAATATGACCTAACAACTAAGATCTAATCCTAGACAAGTTTATATTCTTGGTTTGCTAACACATAAAATATTTAGAACCTAAACATTTATTTCTAAATATTTAGAACCTAACAGGCTTCACTTTTACTGTAAGATTTTATATTACATTGAATCCTAAATATAGAATATATAGGAGCTAACAATAAAATTTAATTACTCTACAAGTACTTGTGTCTAAAATATACTTGAGCCTATTGGGCCACACTATTTTTATTATGTTTAACAAACAATATATCTATTTATAAGGTAGCTGCTCGATTCTTTTTATAAGTTATTATTCATGCATGGCTAAATTTTTTGATCACTGTCATTTCTAGGGATGAAGTTAAAACAGGACTCAAAGCAAATTCAAGCCCATGAACTGGTTAAAGAAATATGTGTTCGAGCTTACAAATATGACGTTGAGAGTTTAAGTGAAAACCAAGAGTTATCACAATCACTATTTGTTGCAGCTGAAGTAGGCAACGTTGAATTCTTAATTGAGCTTATTCGTTTTGACCTTGAGCTAGCATTGAAAACAGATCAAACCAATCGAAGCATATTTCATATTGCTGTTAAGGAACGCCACGAGAGCATCTTCAATTTACTACATGAAATAGGCTCATTTAAGGACCTCATAGTGAAAAATATAACCAATGGTGGAAACAACATGCTACATTTAGCTGCAAAATTGGCACCCCAGCATAAGCTTAATGCAATATCAGGAGCAGCTCTTCAACTACAACAAGAACTATTATGGTTCAAGGTACTTATAATTTGCTTCGTTTTGAATTCGTTAACTGTTCTGTCTATATATATAGACATACAGTACATATGTTTTTGTATTTAGAAATATGGATCTTTTTGTCACAACATTGTTCTTTCTTTTTCCTTTTCGTTATTTATACATAAACATTTCATAGAAAGTTCTCGCCTGCATCCACTTAGACTCTAGTTTCAATTTTTTACATTCAGATTTAATTTCTACATAAAGCATTCTAGTACTAACAAGTCTCTCATGTGCTATTTCCCATCATTTGCAATGGAAAGGAGGTGGAAAAGGTTGTTAAATCGTTGTTGAAGGAAATGAAAAATGAAGCAGGGGAAACACCGTATGTTTTATTTGCAACGAGGCACGAGGAGCTAAGGAAGGATGGAGAGAGTTGGATGAGGAACACAGCTAACTCATCAATGGTGGTTGCTACACTAATTTGTTCTATAATATTCGCTGGCCAACCAACTGATGGAATAAAACATAGTTCTGAGAATTCTAATCTTGAACTGGCCTTTTCAGTTTCAAGTGCAATAGCATTATTTTGCTCATCAACATCCCTAATAATGTTCTTGTCCATCCTTACCTCACGTTATTCATACAATGACTTCCTTGTGTCATTACCTATTAAGTTGATGATTGGAGTCGCATCACTTTTCATCTCAATTGCCAGCATGATAGTTGCATTTTGTGCATCCTTCAATTTGAAATATCATAATCATCAGGGATTTCCATTGATGGCTGTTGTGTTTGGGATCTTTTCCTGTGTACCGATCTTATACGTGTTGCTGAAGTACCGCCTATTATTTGATATAGTCCGATCTACCTGTTTCTCTAGCTCTCTGTTTAAGCCAAGGCATCGATTACTTTACTAGCACGCAATGGCCAGTCAAGTGCAACTAGTCAACTTTTCTGTTGCTTTCTTTTGAATCTGTAAAATGTAAATGAATAAATTTGAACTCCACTATATTGCGGGGACGTGCTCGAGTTTGTATATTTTTGTTAAGCTTTTCTGTTGCTTTCTTTTGAATCTGTAAAATGTAAATGAATAAATTTGAACTCCATTATATTGCAGGGACGTGCTCGAGTTTGTATATTTTTGTTAAGCTTTTCTGTTGCTTTCTTTTGAATCTGTAAAATGTAAATGAATAAATTTGAACTCCATTATATTGCTGGGAGGTTCTCGAGCTTGTATATTTTGTTCAATGCTAATCTCTCTCTCTAAGGATCTTGGAGATGAAACTAGTGCAAAAGTAAGCGTTGTTTATTTGTTGCGAATTGAGGTAATTAATTATATGGAGCCTTTACACACTACTCCCCTTTGTGTTATCAGTATTCTTAATTGTACATTTTTAGACCCCTTAAAATACAAGTTGTTTAACCTAGTTATTTAGCCAAGTGATTTCTTAGGTAAATTATTCGAATCTAGGTTAATACAAGTAAATCATATCAAGTAAACAATGTGGAAAATAAAGAATACAACGATATGATAACCTAGGAAAACCAAATCGGTAAAAAATCTTGGGAGGATTTAACCTAACTATCCTCAAGGTAAAACAGATCTACTATGAAAGAATTGAAGTTTTACAATAGCGACTTAGACCACTAACATCCTATTGCTACCTCGAGTAGAAAACTTACTACCACGACCACGTGACAGTTTCGAGTCTACGGACTATTTCTTTCTTGGATTCATAGCAACCACAAATACTTCCACTTGTGTTTTTTTTTTTTTTTTAAACTCTTTATGTAGCAACTGAAGCGATCACCAAGCTCTCGACATCAATCTTGATCTTGATAACCCTAAGTGTGTATGAAGGCAAACACTTCTAGATCTCACAAGAGATTCACACACATAGCATAAACAACAACGTCAAAATGTGGCTAGGGTTTTTCCTTTTATACTTAAGGCAAAACACAAAACCCTATACGTCATATGTGCTTGGGCTGAGTTGGGAAATTTTGCAGAAAAATATTTTGCACGAGGTTTGATCGATCGAGTCTAATTTTCGATTGATTGAGCCTTACAAAAAGTGAACAGTAATTTTTTGCAATTACTCGATTCCAACTTTACAATAAATATACTTTGAGCAGCCTAAATCTAGACCCTAAGTTTTGATCATGGTTTGCCAACATTACATATTGAAGTTCTAAAACATTTAGATCCTAAATCCTTAGAACCTAACAAACTCCCATTTTGGCAATCTGTGACAAAACACATAATAAAATAAAATGCTCAAATTTACAAAAACAGCCCATTGCAATAAAATTGCCCAACAAAAAACAATTCAACCTAACTACTATCTATCAATTGCAAGTGTAGACAATAACACGATTAAATCAACCTGTATATTCCTGTAACACTTAACAAACACATAAATGCATGTGTGAAAAATACAAGTAAAACAAAATAAATTCTTGATTTCACAAAACATAAAATAAAAGACATATATCATGAATAATCTCATAATATAAATCAATAGCCAATGTAGCATTATGTGAAACAAGAAACAGAAATAAAAAACATAATGTCTCCCCCTAACATATACAACACATAAAAATAAATACATCAAGATAAATACATCATGAGCCAAAAAAAAATGAATACATCATGAAGCACCTAGATATAATCTAAAGCTCCAAAGCTCTAAAAACTCAAAAATCTCCTCCTATCTCCATCCATATGTACTCCCTCTTTTTGTGACGAATTGCCAAAGGGCAATCAAGATTCATCATCAAAAGGAGGTAGGGGAGGTGTCCATCTAATGCTTGCCAAATCCGCACACAGGGCCTGAAGCTCCGTGAGCACATCTACCATAAGTTGACCATGAGCCGCATGAACGGTTATGACAGTGTCCAACATACTTTGAATGCTAGAATCACCCGAAGTAGAAGGTGTCGGATCAACATACTTCTCAGCTGTGGGATCACCTGAAGGAGGAGGAGGAGGAGGTGCAACACTTGAAGAAGACTCTACACGAGGGCGTTTAGAGCTAGCTCTCATCTAAGCAGCCCTTTATCGAAGGAAGGTGGCACCTATGGGAGCTATAATATGTACGTGCTCAGATGCAGGAAACTCATATAATCCTAGATGTAACAAAATTCGATAAATAAAAATAGGGAAGAAAAGACCATGTGTAGTAGAACTACTCCTATGAACCTCAACCAAGGATCGAATGAAAAGAGTAGAAAAACTCATAGGAGCATCTATCACAAAGGCATACAAAAATGCACATCTCTCAATAGGAATGGATGGTGTGCAAATGAGAGATGGGCCAGATGGAATGAAAAGATATCCAGAAAAACAAGTAATGAATCTCGGTCAACTCATGAGAGGTGATTCGAGGATCAGTACCCCACTGAATGGAAGTATCGGTGAGATATGACATAATGTCATCCAGAGAAGGGGTCTCATCATAAGGGTACACAGGCTACTGTACTTTAGGCACCCCAAGAGCAGAGGCCACTATCGAAGGAGTAATGATATACTTTTTACCCTATATCCAACTCTTCACAAACTGAGTGTTGGAATCATTAGAGTGGACAGAGAGGTTCGAGTAGAACTCTCAAAGCAAGGTAGTCGGAGGAGGATGATCTATATCCAACAAAGGTAACCAGCCCCTATGCTCAATGTTCCTCCTAATTTCTAGATCAAGCTCATCTAACACTACCCTCCTCTCAGCCCAAACAGATCTAAGGATGTTTAGCTTCTCATAGGTTTCTTGGTTTTTCTTAGTTCGAAACCTATCACTATCAAAAGCTGGAGTAGAGGTGGAGGTGGATGTCCAATGAGCTCTAGTCTTCATAACCATGATGCTAAGGGTTGGAAAGGATAGACAGAAAAGAAACCAAAGAAAGAAAACAAAGAAAACCAAGGGCAGACTGCATCAGACAAGGTTAGAGAGAAAACAACAATTGAAAATATCATTCTATATGAAGCATGAACAGAATAAACACACGATGCATGCTCTAATGCAGTGAGAACAGTCCAATTATACTTTTAAAAACCAAGAATTGACTTGAACATAGAGTTTATAATAAAAACCCCAAATTTTGAAAACTCACTTTCAAAAATTTAACCAACTTGAGTGATTAATCATTACACTAGATAGAAATCAGCATATAATGACATAATCAATCAATTTCACAAGTCAATTTTACCAAATTAAGTCCAATCGAACAAAATCCCCAAATTCGTGTAGTTACAAGCTCTAGGATTTCAAAATTTTCTCAAATCACCAAATTAATCAAATTAAAGCATGGTAAACATGTTTACATCATCTTAGAACAAAAACCCATCGATCAATTTGGACATAAACCAACTCAAAAATCAAAAACCCCAAATTTTTATAGGTTTGAAAATATTCCTAAAAATGCATGAAAATAGTGAATAAACTAAAAAAGAAAGGGTATAAAGGTCATACCTGCACTAGAAGACAAAAACCATGAGAAAAATTTGGAAGGAAAACAACAAAAATTTGACTTGAATTTGGATCGGTCGAAGAGAGAAAGAGAGAAAAGCTTTTTGAAAAGTTTGAAACAGTGAAGAACACGTGAAAAGCCTATTTTAAAAAACTCTCTTAATGACTTTCGATCGGTTGAAAATTAGATTCGATTGATCGAAAATCACATTCGATCGATCCAGCATCAATTAAGAAGCAATTGAGCCAAGTAGATTCAAACCAAGTTTTTTATCGCAATTTCGATTGGTTGAGCAAGAGGTTCGATTGATCGAAAATTTGAAAAAATCAATTTTTTTGAAAAATAGAGCATTTTAATGCAGAAACTTCTTAAAGCACAATGTTTTATGAATAGAATGCATGAGTATGAGATGAAAAGTTTTTCAAAAACCCTTGAATTTAACTTAGATCTTCCAAAAACAAGATTTTCAAACAATTTGTCCTAAAATCTCAAACTCTAAACACATATTGCATTAAAATCAAGGAACTTTTAATCTTGGATGGCCACAACAAGATCACATACAATATAATGTACTAAGTTTAGCAAAGAGTAACTTGTGTGGTGTGTGCAACTAGTAATAGCTTGAGATACATGTGAAGTGATAAGTAAATAGTGATCAACCACAATTTCTACAAAAATCATAACATAAGTTTGAAAGTGACTATCACCTAAAGAGTTACATCATATAACTCTCACATCTCCTAGAATAAAAACTTGCAATCATGTAAGTTTCTTGTTTTGCCTCATAATGTACATACCAATTTGATTTGATTTGAAGTTTATTATATCCCAATAATGTACACACTAATTTTATTATTATAAGCTGAGGTTACACCTTATGTTCTTTTTGTGCATGTGCTGCACTTTCTCGAACACAAAATCTTATGATATGCAATAAAGTGTTCATGATTGGCTAGTAAATAGTGGTGAGATGGTTATTTATGCATTTCTCTTAGGATTTTTTAGTCCTTACAATCAAAAGTATGTTACTTCAAGATCAAGATCATATGATCAAAAACTATAAATAACTCCCACACAACATGCACTACAAAGCTCAAACTAGTAGAGTGCAAAACAAATAAGCTCATCCAAGCTAAACAAGGTACATAAACATGTTATGTAAAGATAATATGGCCAACCTTGATTTCAAATCCAAGAAAAATAATGCAAAACACATTTGTCTTTCCTTTTTCCTTTTTTATTTTTTATTTTATTTTTAAAAATAATAACAAAAACAACTTAGTATGAAACGCATGAATGTTATGCAATGCAAATCCTAGAAACAAAGAAAACAAAAAACAACAAAGAAGAATGGTCACAAAGAATAGAGAGATGAAGCACAAGGACCATGTCAGAAAGACTCAAATAGATCGAGCCTTTTGCATCCAAAACTTTTTAGATACAACTCTTGCATTGGAGTTATTATTCATATTAGAATGCTGAGCAACTCCAGGACTGGAATAAAGGTTTAAAACCTTTACCAACTCACCAATAAGTACCATGGGATCTTGTGCTTGAAGCACATGTATTTTTGGCTTATTTGCTCGCTTAGCAGCTTGCTTGAAACAGTTTGGACGAATGTGCTCAGACTTTCTACAAAAATGACAAACCCACACAGGTCTATCATGCAACTTGTCCTTAGGAGGGTTAGGATTCTTAGGCTTAGACTCTTTAAGATCAACCCTAATCTTCCTAGGAGGAGTAACTTTTGCTAATTTGACAATCTCACTCACGAAAGGCTCAGAAGAAGAAACAAAGTTTGTGGAATGATTCTTAGGCACAGAGATGTTATCTTCAAAACCTAGACTAGTTTTGTCTAAGGGAGACTTCTGAATACTTAACATGTGTTCAAGTTTAGAACTAGTAGACCTATTTGTTTGTTCTCTAGCAACAGATAATTCAAGTTCCAAATTCTTAACTTTATCAAGCAATAACATGTTCTCAGTCTTCACCTTATCAAGTAATTCATTAGCATCATACAATTTCAAGAGCAAATTTTTCTTATCAAGTTCAAGAGAAGCAATTTTCTATAAACCTAAATCAACATTCATAGCATCCTTTGCAGCAACCTTGCAAAGCTTATTATAGGTTTCTTGCAAATCAGCATTCTCAGAGAGTTCCCCATCAAAAGGGTTCTCATCAACCACAACACTATCATCAACTACAGAAGTAGCTGTGAAAGTAATGAAGTTTCCATCCCCATCACTACCAGACTTATGGTCAGAAACTTTATCATCACTAAGGGTTACAACCATAACTTTATCCTTTGATCTCAAGAATGTAGGACATTCTGATTTCACATGACCATACCTTTAGTATCCAAAACGTTGTTGACCCATAGAATTATTAGAGGTTTGACCTATTTTTTTTTTAGGTTTTTCAGTATTGTTCACTTTAGTGGGATCATTCCTCCTAAAATTTCTAGGTTCAACATTGTTTTTACCTTTTGCCCTTCTGTTATTGTTCCTTAGAAAATTTCTAAAGTTCTTGGCAAGATAAGCAATCTCTGTAGTAGAGAGTTCATCATTAAATCCATTCCCATCAACATCATCAACTGACATAAGAGCCATTGATTTGGATTTGTTTGTCTTGGGTAGGTCTAACTCATGGGACTGTAGAGATCCTACAAGTTCATCAACAGGGATGGAGTCCACATTCTTACTTTCAGTTATGGTAGTCACTTTGGGTCTAAAGTCCTTAGCCAAAGATCTAAGTATCTTCCTAACAATCTTAGGTTGATCATAGATTTCACCCAAATTATAAGCAGAGTTAACAATATCATTCAGTTTAGCATAGAATTCATCAAAACATTCATCATCAAACATTCTAATACTTTCAAACTTAGTAGTTAATTGCTGCAGTTTGTTAATCTTAATTGCCTTTGTGCCTTCATGCACAATCTGGAGAATATTCCATGTAGTACGAGCAACCTCAACATTAGAGATTCTTTTAAATTCCTCCATAGAAACAACATTATAAATAGCATTCATAACTTTGCTATTAAAAGCGGCTGCTTCTTTCTCAGAAGTTTGTCATTCACTAATAGAGTAGTGCGCTTCTCCCATTCATATTCAACGGAATTCCAGACTCTCTCATCAATAGATTTCAGGAATGCTTTCATCCTTACTTTCCAATAGGCATAGTTGTTCCCATCAAAATGAGGTGGAATCATAAGAAAGTGATCGTGATCCATGACAATAGGGGTTAAGGATAAATTCTTAGATCAAAGGATCTAAATACTAGAGCTAACCCGCTCTGATACCACTTGTACGTTTTTAGACCCCTTAAAACACAAGTTGTTTAACCTAGTTATTTAGCTAAGTGATTTCTTAGGTAAATTATTCGAATCTAGGTTAACACAGGTAAAATCATATCAAGTAAACAATGTGGAAAATAAAGAACACAAAGATATGATAACCTAGGAAAACGAAACCGATAAAAAACTCGAAAATGCCCTCATACGGACTTTCCAAAACGCATAGTTGCTCCCATCAAAGAATGGTGGTGCATTGAGTGATTGAGATCGATCCATCTTAATGCGGTCTAGGATCACACTTTGGTAATGAAACCACAACAAGTGTATCTGCTCTGATACCAATTGAAAGCTCGAAAATGTGTTAAAACACAAGAACTATTTAGACCCCCAAATTAAAAATTACGGCTTGGTTGATTTTACTTTTACTTAAACTAAGTATGGAATAGAGTAAATGTGAGTGAACAAACAATAAAACTACTCTAAGCCATATTTAACAAAACACAACAATAAAGTGAAAGATAAAAGAGTAGGGAAGAAGAATGCAAACACAAGATAATACGCCGATTATCGAAGAGAAAATCGAAGTACTCGGCGTAAAACCTCTCCGCCACCCTCCAAGCGGTAAATCGATCCACTAGACAATCAATTGGGATACATGAATAGCTAGAGACCCTCCAAGCCTAATCTACCTAATGCACCTAAGCCCTCCAAGCTCCTACTCCAACAAGGCTTCTCGAAATTGTGTCTTGTCTAGCTTTTCGGATCCCACAATATGCCCGATTGCATCTGGCAAAACTTGGCTTCTTCCAATGCTTCCCAGCAGTACCAAAACCTCATTTTACACTCAGAATGGGTGTGATAAGTGTTTGGGCCTATCAAGCTCTCAAGGATATATAAATGGAAAGGTAGGAGTTGAGGAAAACCACAATAGATTGTGTAAAGAATTGTGGGTATAACAATATCTCACTCTTAAGGGTTGTGGTTAGGGTTTTCTCTCTAAAAGTATTCTTCAACATATGTGGGTAATGGGGGTATATATAGTGTGGGTAGAGATACGGTGTATCAGATATGACAAATTGGCAAAACATAATGTTTCGTGGGTATCTTGCGGGAAGGCCTTACTTGCGAGACACTCGTGAAAACCAGCTGTCACCATCCTTTCCTGACTCTTCGCATTCCAGTCATGTGCTGGGCACATGCTTCACTTTATGGGAAAGCTTCTCGCGAGTTAACTGCGAAAACTTCTTGCTCTTCACTTTGCCTTGAGTTTTCACACTCTCTCTCACACACAACCCTTACAATGAAATCCCACATAAAATATAGGGTACATAAGATTGAACAAAATTACAATCAAATTTGGTACGAAATTAAAGCCAATACAAAATAGTTGTAAATCACAACTTTACAATCTTCCCTTTTGGGTATTCCATGACAAAACCCCTAAAACAGATTCTAGACTTAAACGTGAGTTTAGGAACAGTGGCAAAACTCGCTCACACCTAATCTAGAAGCTATGAAGCACTTGCATGTATATACCTGTGACTTGAAACACTTGCACACAAACAAAACTTTCATTAAGCTTATGACAAGTTTAATACACGGTACGTATATATGCAAGTAAAGTGCAATCAAGGTAATAAACACTATAAAATAGTTAAGCATATCTTGATCAAACAAGGTCTGTCATTAAAGAATGACTACAATGATCATTTAGCTAGTAAATGATCATCCGGACATGTAATGTAATTAAGACCAATCACAAGGATCAATTGCATGTCCAACACACAACCAATGCGAAATACTAGAAGTATTTGCATCAAGGATACATGATCCAACAAGGGTACAAGTGTATAGTACTCAAGATAGTTCAACAACATCTAAAAGTACTAAAAAAAAATGCTACAAAGCAATGATATAAAACAAGTACTAAATATTAAACTGAAATTAAACCAAAGTACTTAAAACTTTAAAAGAAAGCAATAAAAATATCCAAGGGTTGTAAAAACTAATAAAGTTTAAAAATAACCAAAAACTGCTAAACCACCAACAATAAACCAATATCTATGTTTTGCTCCCCTTCAATCTGTGCATTCCCCCCCTCAAAATTTTCTCTTCCTTCTTGACAGGAATGGCCAAAAAGGCTAGAACTAGTCAGACTCTAAATCTGATCCTTGCGCCATCGTCATGTCCTCAATCTGCGATGATAATGCAGTGATTTGGCCTTGGATGTAAGCAAACTAATCCGCAGTGTGCTACACATGGGATTCAAGCATGCCATACATTTGCTCTACCCTTGTAATGAGGCGATCAAGATGATCGGGTCCTTGTGCTTGTGCTTGGGAGGATGGTTGTGCAAAAATTTCTGGTGCTGAAGCGAATCTGTCAATCTCTTCTTCAGTATCTCCACCCTCTTCCTCAACATTATCTCTTGGTATTTGAGAAATGCCAGTTTTGGGACCGGTGATGTGGGCTTTTCTTTCAATCACTATGTTAGCACCAATGGGATAGTCTTTTGGCACAACAATAAGGCCGCTTGGAAACTTCAGTTTTGCCTTTGCAATGAGGTCCATGATAAGAGTGGGAAAGGGCAAGATTATCCTGGAGTTTCTTTTGGAGATGCTCTTTGTGAGGAGGTGGTATATGTGTCCACATATGTCGATTTCTTTATGTGTGTAGAGATCATACAAGAAAATGGTCCTTGGTGCGGACAATGAGGTCAAGTTAGTCATCAGGTGGAGATTGTGGATCATTACATAGGCCAATGTCCTCATTTCTGCTTCGAAAGGGATAGTGTTCATTGATTTCTTGTTGAGAGAGCCACCAAGGAGCATCGCCATTGGCTTAAGAGAGTCCAATCTATCATCATACTGTATGGATATTGGCTAAGAGGGTGGATGCACTTTTAAGAATTCTTGGATGAAGTCCCTTGTGATAACAAACTCCTTGTCGCACCTAGCAGTTAATGTGGTCTCCATCCACAATGGCATTGGCGAAGAATTCTCGTATGATTTCCTCGTAAACATTGCCACTTGGATTCAGTGGCTTCATCCACGTTCTCTCCTTGAACACTTCAGGTATGGAAGTGTTCTTAAGAGTATCCAATCGAACAACCCTTTCCATAATGATTGTTGCTTGTTTGTAGCAATCGTTATAAGCCATGTTTGCCTCAATGGACTTGAAGTTGTCGGAGTTCGTGCGAGGATGCTTAGAGGATTTCTTGGAAGTAGAATGTTTGGTGGGAGACATTTGCACATACAACCACAAAACAGAAAAACACAAGTGCAAACCACAAAACACGAACACAAACTTGATTAGTGTCAAGTTAGTCCATAAACATAAGTACAAATACTTAAAACAGAACACAACAGTGTCAAATGAACATGCTTTAAGTGGTAAAACATGTAAATATCATTAAAATGCAAAAAAATTACAACTGTGCATGTGTGTGCAGCAAGAGTGCATGTAGTGTGCATGAGGTGTGCCTAGGAGATGCATGGCAAGGCATGGATAGGCACATTTGGGTCAAAGTGTGTAAAACACACACCCAATGATGAAAACATGTTATGCAAGTTCAATCATGGGTAATCCCAAAATTTGGAACTCATTGGAGTCCAAATCAACTTAAAAATGTCACTTGAGCATTTTATCAAACACTTGATATGCAACACTACACTTAACATGTGGGCAATGCATGAATATGTGAAAATATGCCTAAATACATGTTAAAATTGCCACATGGGGCCAACACAGACACAAACAAACTAAATGGGACTGAGCCCAATCAAGAAATTGAAAATTTTTTCACAAAAATTAGAGTTCCAACCCTTTTTCGAAAAACCCCCAATTCAAGTAAAACCCTAGAATTTTTTTTGCATAATCTAAGGAAATAAAGAGAAAAGATGTTAAAAACATACCTTAGAAATGATTTTGAAGAGATTGCACTTGAAACTTGTTGGGGTTTTGAGTGAAAATCAGTTTTGGGTTGGTTTAGGCTTGAGGGAGGCAAAATGAAGGGAATAGTGAATGTTTGAAAAACTGTCTACATCTGTCCTATAAAACTGAAAACACGCATTTTTCACGGGTTACATACTTGCGAAGTTACTCGTGAAAAATGCATCTGAAGCACAAAGCTTTTCGCGGGAAGCCTTTAGTTACGAAATAGTCACAAGACAGTCACGAAAGTCTCTGTCTGAATTTTGTGTTTACACTATTTTGCCTTAATTCATTTTCACGGGAAGTGCCTAATCGCGAGCTTCTCGCAAAAATTCCTCTGAAGAAGCTTTTGATGTAAAACATTGAAAATGCAGTTTAAGCAAAAACTTAAAAACGCGAAAGCATAAAAACACTTTCAAAAACATATAAAATACTCAAAAATGTTTTTGGGTTTGATCGACAAGCAATTGAGCAAACACATCACATTTGATCATGTACAATCACACAAATGAAATAAGCATTTATTGAATAAAAGTCTTGTGTGTTGTGTGTGAGTATCAAATGTGGAATAGTCCTTAGTCCAGAGTGAAGTTTCAATGATCAATTCAATCAAGTTATATGCAACTGGTACTAGGTCAAGTAGTCTATCTCAATTATAGAAATGAACATATATGACCTCCCACAAGAAAATGTTTACACATCTTTGAAGCTTTTCATTTGACATCTTTACAAATCATAACAATTGATCATTTTTTGAACAATACATCTCATTTTGAGATCGGTGCCAGAAATTTTGATATTTCACTTCTGAGAATAAGCCTTTGGCTTTTTGGGCACCATACATTTCAATACAAGTCACTTTCCCTTTTTCCTAGTAAAATACTAGTATGTGCGACGAATTTTGCAGCTCATTATCTCTCTTTACTTTGAGATTTACTTTTGTTGAGCTCTTTTAAGCAAAAATATAAAAAAGTGTGGGAAGATATATAGGTACAAGTCTATGCATGTATCAAAACCAACAAGACTATTGACCAATCATTCATGACAAGTTTGAAGATCGATTTACAACAATCACACATAGATTTCAAGATTTTTCCCACAAAGATAGATGTGTATATAGAACAAGCTAAGCTCGTAAATGCACTACGCCATTAATATGAAGGTATTAGCCCAAACTCACATGTAATATACATAACACAAGCGATTAAACTTTTTGGAGATTTTTCAATTTTTATGGGTTTTTGAATTTTTCAACACACTTAAAAATAGAACATGTAAAGTAAGATCAACAAAATAATAGTAAGTACAAAACAAAACTTGTAAAAGAAACATGCTTTAAACTGGAAGCAATGACATAGGAGGATTATGTATGTCATGATGCATGAACCTATGACCCTAAACATCGGAAGTATTAATGCATGGGCATAGAGAGTGATTATGCATAAGTACCATTCTTCACCCACACTTTACAAGTGTTTTGGGTGAAAGGCTTAGATGGAGGGGTACAACCAACATAACTTTTAAACCTCGGAGTAAAGCTAGCAAGGCATAATGATATGTTCTTCAACATTTCCATAACGTCCCCAATGAGATGTCCCTCACTATCTCCCTTAGCTTATGCTCCCTTTGGTTTTCTCTTTGAGCTTTCCTAGCCATACATAGAGTCAGCCTTATTAAGTGCATGGAGCTTGAAACAATTTGGCCTTGTGTGCCCTTGTATGCCACAATGATGACACAAGTGCTTTACTTGAGGCCCCCTTTGATTTTTGGGTAATGACTTCCCTTTTTCCTTTAGTTTTGCACCAATGGTTCTTTTTATAGCAGCAGGGGTCTCAATCTCAGGCTTCACTTCTTTGAGTTTCTCTTCATTCTTGGCTAATACGAACCTTACTTCCTTCTTGGGTTCGCTGCTAGAGCTTCCTTCTTTGGTATAGCCCAAACTAGTCTTATCATGTGAAGATTTTTGTGAGGATAGCACGCTGTCAAGTTTCTTGGTGGAGATACACTCAACCTTTACATTAGCTTGGATAACTTCAAGTTCAAGAAACTTGATCTTAGAGTAAGCTTCAACCAACTCTCCCTTGAGTCCTTCTACTTCACACTTCGCTTCCTTGAGTTGCACAAGTATACACCTATGCTCTTCTTCAACCTTTTTCATCTTTTTCATAGTAAGGTTCGCAACTTTGGCGTATTTGCCACAATCTTCCACTAGTGAATCATATGCTTCTTGAAAGTTGTTCTCGCTTTCATTTTGGCATACGTCTTCATCTTTCGATTCTTCAACTTCCTCATCCTTGGAAAGATCACCAAGTTCATCAACCAAATTGCTCAAATCATCATTTGAATCAATGGAGGTAATTGCCATGAAGGCTCTGTAATTTCCTTCACTATTACATTCTCCTTCCGTGTTTGAATTTGAGCTTTTAGAATTACTAAGGGTAGTGGCAAACACTTTACCCTTCCTTCTCAAATAGTTGGGACACTCCTTCTTGAGATGTCCATGACCGTTTCATTCATAGCATACGATTCCTTGAGGGGATTGGGAATCCTTCCCATCTCTCTTCTTGAACTCCTTCTTGTCACCTTTGGGGGATGAGAATTTTCCTTTGCTAAACAATTTCCCACTGTTTTTCATCTTCAGAAATTTGCGGAAGTTCTTCGCAAGGAATGCTACCTCCTTTTCCACATCTTCTTCTTCGGAGGAGTCATCCATTCTCTCATTGATAGTTTTGAGAGCAAGTGATTTGCTTGACTTGTGGGAAGGCAGTCCAAGCTCATTTGTTTGGAGAGATCCAATGAGTTCTTGGATCTTGATCTCATCCAAATCTTTACTCTCTTCTATAGCTGTGACCTTTGCATGGAAGCTTTCTGGTAAGGACCTCAAAATCTTTCTCACCACCTTAGCATCCTCAATCTTCTCTCCGAGATTGAGCTTGGCAATTACGATTTCATTGAGCTTCCCATAGAATGAATCGAATGACTCATCGTCACCCATCTTGAGCTCTTTAAATCGTGTGGTCAGCATTTGGAGCTTTGTGTCCTTGACTTTCTTGGTACCCTCATAGGTAGTCTCAAGAATCGTCCAAGCTTCCTTGGCAATCACCACATGCGATATCTCCTGTGAAATTCATCAGTAGATACACCACAGAAAATAGCGTTAATTGCTTTATTGTTTGCATTTGCCAAAACAAGAGCTACTTTGTCCCATTCGGACTTGGGTGTCGTGGGTCTAACATACTTATTCTCAACAAAATCCTATACCGACTCATCTATAGCATAGAGGAATGTCCTCATACGGACTTTCCAAAATGCATAGTTGCTCCCATCAAAGAATGGTGGAGCATTGAGTAATTGAGATCGATTCATCTCAATGGGGTCTAGGATCACACTTAGGTAATGAAACCACAACAAGTGTACCTACTCTGATACCAATTGAAAGCTCGAAAATGTGTTAAAACACAAGAGCTGTTTAGAACCCCAAATTAAAGATTACGGCTCAGTTGATTTTACTCTTACTTAAACTAAGTGCGAAATAGAGTAAATGCGAGTGAACAAACAATAAAACTACTCTAAGCCATATTCAACAAAACACAGCAGTTAAGTGAAAACTAAAAGAGCAGGGAAGAAGAAGGCAAACACAAGATAACACGCCAATGTGTTATCGAAGAGGAAACCGAAGTACTCGGCGTAAAACCTCTCTGCCGCCCTTCAAGCGGTAAATCGATCCACTAGATAATCAGTTGGGATACATGAATAGCAAAAGACTCTCCAAGCCTAATCCACCCAATGCACCTAAGCCCTCCAAGCTCCTACTCCAACAAGGCTTCTCGGAATTGTGTCTTGTCTAACTTTCCAGATCTTGCAATTCGCCCGATTGCATCTACCAAAACTTGGCTTCTTCCAATATTTCCCAGCAGCACCAAAACCTCACTTGACACTCAAAATGGGTGTGGTAAGTGTTTGGGCTATCAACCTCTCAAGGATATAGAAATGGAGAGGTAGGAGTTGAGGAAAACTACAATAGATTGTGTAAAGAATTGTGGATATAACAATCTCTCACTCTTAAGGGTTGTGGCAAAGGTTTTCTCTCTGAAAGCACTCATCAACATATATGGGTAATGGGGGTATATATAGTGTGGGTAGAGATAGGGTGTATCAGATATGACAAATTGGCAAAACAGAATGTTTCATAGGTATCTTGCGGGAAGGCCTTACCCGCGAGACACTCGCAAAAACTAGCTATCACCATCCTGTCCTAACTCTTCGCATTCCAGTCATATGCTGGGCACATGCTTCACTTTATCAGAAAGCTTCTCGCGAGCTACCTGCGAAAACTTCTTGCTCTTCACTTTGCCTTGAGTTTTCACACTCTCTCACACACACAACCTTTACAATGAAATCCCACATAAAATACAGGGTACATAAGATTGAACAAAATTATAATCAAATTTGGCACGGAATTAAAACTAATACAGAATAGTTGTAAATCACAACTTTACACCCCCATGCCTAAAACAGACCAAAATACCCTCAATTACTTAAATACAGCCAAAATACCCCAATAAATCGAAAAAATGACCAAAATGCCCCCGTAAACACAAAAAATGTCCAAAACACACCCGATACTTAAAAAAGACGAACACACACCCGAAACCTTAAAAAATGACCGAAATACCCCCCAAAACCTAAAAAAATGATCAAATACCCTTTAAACATTAAAAATGACTTGAGTATTTTATTAATTTTTTTAGTTTCTAGGGCATTTCGGTCAGGTTTTAGGCTTAGGATGTATGTGTGTAAAAGTTTTTAATGCTTAGGGGGTATTTGGTTGTTTTTAGCTTTTGGGGGTATTTTCGTCATTTTTTAGGCTTAGAGGGTATTTTTGGTCATTTTTAGGCTCAAGGGTACTTTGATTTTTTTTAAGTTTCCAGGTTATTTCAGTCATTGTTTGGCTTAGGGTGTATATTGGTTAGTTTTTAATGCCTAGGGAGTATTTGATTCATTTTTTAGCCATTGGAGGTATTTTGGTCATCATCTTAGGCTAAGGGGGTGTTTTTAGTCATTTTTAGGTTTCGGTGGTTTTTTGGTCTTTTTTTAGGTTTCAATGGTATTTTGGTCTTTTATAGGCTTCAAAGGTATATTAGTTCTTTTTCATGTTTCGGGAGTATTTCAACCATTTTTTGGGTGGTAGGGGTGTTTCAGTTATTTTTAAAGTTTATCGGGTAAGTTGGCCTTTTTTTAGTCTTAGGGGTATTTCAGTCATTTTCAAGGATTATTAAATTATATTTTATTAATTTTGGTCTTTTTTTAGGTTTCAAGGGTATTTTGGTCTTTTTTAGGCTTTAAGGGTATTTTGGTCATTTTTCATGTTGCAGGGGGTATTTCAATAATTTTTTGGGTGGTAGGGGTGTTTCAGTAATTTTTTAAGTTTATGGGGTTATCTTGCCCTTTTTTTAGTCTTAGGGGTATTTCAGTCATTTTAATGATTATTAAATTATATTTTATTAATTTTGGTCCTCGAGTTTCATCTTATATTTTTATTAATTATTAAATTATATTTTATTAATTTTTAGTATTAAATTATATTTTATTACTTTTAGTGTAGGAAAAAAAAATCCCTAAAGGCTTATTACGGCGGTTTTAAAACTGCTGCTATAGGTCTGAAGTAAAGAACCGAGCTTCCAAAATTTTCAAAAAAATTTGAAAATTTCATGACTTATTGTGGCAGTTTAAAGTCGTTTCAATAAGTGAAAAAGTCGCCATAATAGGTTTAAAACTTATCACAACGGTTTTTTCCGCTGCAATAAGTGCCATTTTTGTCACAATAAGTCCCTCGCACGACTTAAAAATTTTCGGACTTCCCACTTATTTTTTTCAGCTTCCCACCACTTTGGCCTCTCATTTTTGGTCTCCCACTTCTTTACTTCAGATATTTTCCTCTCACCCACATTTTCTCTGCCTCTCTCTCTCTCTCTCTCTCTCTCATGGATCTTCCTTAACGCACTTCCCCTCCTCCTCTCTTCTTCTTTACTCAAAACCCATCATTTATTTTCCAAAATTTTAAACACAAAAATACTACCCAAAACCACAAACCCTACCCAAAGCAAGGTAAGTCTCTCTATGTCACATTTCTATTTTGTATCAATTTTTGTATATATATTTGTTGTTAAATTTCTGGTTTTTTAGTTTTGATTTTGGTTGAAGTTTGGTTTGGGTTATGTGTATATTTTTGTGTAACTTTTGGTTGATTGTTTGGGTTTTAGTTTTGGTTTTGGTTAAAGTTTAGTTGATTTTGTGGCTTTTTATTTTTGATTTTGGTTAAAGTTTGCTCTATTTTGGAGGAAATGTAGGTGGGTTTAATATTTTTTTCTCTCTGTATTTTGAGGTTTCATGAGATGGGTTTTTGGACTTTCATTATTGGTATATAAATATGTTGTTCTAACTTCAAAGTTCCCTCTTTTATTTTTTGGGTGGTGGTCTTAAGTTTCATTTGTCAACTTTTGAGAATATGGTGCACTGGCAACCAATTGGCCGAGCATATATACTCTTGTATTATTTTGTTATTATTATTTTGACAATATATACTCTTGTATTACTGAATCTCTGAGTTTACTTGATGTTTGCTATTAATTAATTTGTTTTTAATGGTGTCCCACTGTTCCAGATTGAGGCTAGTGTTAATGCTTTGGATTAGTTTAGGTACAAAGTTGTGCTAAATGTTAATAACTTGTTTCTATGATAGCACCCGGGCCACCATTGTTGCACAATTAGTACTTGTAATCACTTTACATAGATTTGATTATGCCAAGCTTGCTTTTCATGGAATTGGTGCTAAGAAAAGTAGCATCTTCTTGGTGTCATCAAATAGTCATTCTGATTTCAGTTAGCTCATAAAGCATATCTACATCAAGGACAAAAGAAAGTAAAACCTTGCCACAAAGGCATCTTGAACATACACGAGACTATCTTGGCAGCCTTGTTAAACTTGTTTTCTTTTTGCCCCCATTGTATTGTAGCTCAGTAATGAATATATTCCTTTATTTGGAGGCAAAAATGAATGGAAGTTCATAGGTTGTTGTTAGCATCTTTAAGCCTTTTTATTTTTTATTAAAAGCATACCAAGGAGCAAATAAATCCTAGGTTCTTAATAGTGATCTTTAATAGTAGCAATGATATATACAATAATTTGTGATTCTTTCTTGGCAAGATATAATGGTTCAGTTTGTGATTTTTGCATATATTTCTTTTGTAATGGAGGTTGCTAACTTTTGCATTGAATTTCTTTTGATTATTATTATTTTTTTGTTGGATGTGTTTTTATACAGAAATGATTAAGCACTAAATTTTGTTTGTCATGTGTGCATGCATTGTGTGTGTGTGTTCGTGTTAAATTTCTCTTGTTTGATCAACTAGATAACTATTATGACTAACTAATGGGTATAAAGGTGTCTATAAAAATGATCTGATAAACGATGTCTTTTTTTTTTTTTTTTGGATGCATTTAAAAATCAAGACATAAGTTCCTTAATTTAAAAACTATGTATGTCTAAAGCAAATTAGTTATAGAATGAAAAATGCTAATAGCACCCTAAGGCTGTGAAAGGTAATTGAAAAATGCTAATAAGCTGTAAATTCAAATGGCAAAGAAGGAAAGCTACTAAATTAAAGTAATAGAATAAACCCTTTATATATAAGTGTATTTTTTTGGTAGCATATTCCTAAGTATTTGTTGACTTGGTTCCTTATTTCTATGCCATTACTCTTTTGATGCATCACTCTGCATCACTCCTCTTTCTGTGAGCAAATCAGTGGATAGGTAAAGGGTGAGTAAAATCTACTTCTTATTACCCTTTTAGTCTATAATTATGTGTCAACATTATTGTTGTGGTGGGTTGTTGATTTGGAGCAAGTGGGTGGCTTGCATGGAGAGAAAAGGCGGTGTATTTAATATTGGGAGTGTTGTTTGTTTTGTGAATTTTGTCATACTATTGTTCAATTTGTTGTCAATTTATCGTATTTTGTTTGAGTAAATTCATATATTCTGCTGTGGTGGGTTATTGATTTGGAGTAAGCGGGTGGCTTGCAGGGAGATATAAGGCAGTGTATTTTATATTGGGAGTGTTGATTGTGTTGTTCCTAATGTCCTACTATGCAAAATCAATCATCAAGCTTGTAGTTTTTTATTTTTTATTTTTAGTTTGCGACTTTGATATAACATTCTAGCCATTTGGAATGTGTTGTATTATAGCTAGAAATTTTTTATTGTATTATATTAATTTGATAGTTTGAATATGCTTGATTATTGTGGGATCTATATTGGCGTATGTTTAGCTATAAACAGGGTGGGAAAACAAAATGCAAGTATAGTAGAATTTTTAAGTGGAGTAGAATCTTTAAGGCACAAATTAGTTATGCTTAGTGAAATCCCAATCAAAGCTTAAACTTTTTTTAAACTTAATTTTTCTCTTGTGAATTGTGCTATTTGTTGTAGTTGTTCATCTTCCTCAAGGGAAGGCAATTAGGAGATAACTAGTATGTGCTTTCTCTAGCTTAGATTATTTTCCTGCATATTCTTGAAGATTTAAAAAGTAGAAAATAGTTCTTATTTGTGTATTGTTAAATTCTTGCACGTAGGAATGGGGAGGAAGTGGTGTTTTGATTTGGTTGATGTTGGGGAATGCTCTTCACAAGGAGGATCGAGTGAAGAGCAAGAAAGACTGGGAACCTCTCCAATTGAGGAAGAAAGATGACAATCCTCTACTAGTGAAGAAAGACTCGTCTTGCAATTAAATAAAGTGACAATACAACAAAATGTATTTTTAGTGACAAAAAAATTCGTCACTAAAAGTCCAGTTTTTCATCACTAAGAACCTTTAGCGACGAAATCTACTAATTAGTGACGAAACTCATTTCGTCGCTGAAACCCTGTTGCTAAAAGTCCTGGCGATGAAAAATTTCGTCACTAAAAGTCCGATTTGTTTTTAAAAAAAAAAACTTTTAGCAACAAAAATGTTTCGTCGCTAAAAACACTATTTAGTGATGAAAATATTTCGTCACAAAAAACACTTTAGTTTATTAAATCATATTTAGTGACGAACAATTTTGTCACTAAAACTATTTTTTGGTACATATAGTGACGAAAAATTTCGTCACTAAAACTATTTTTAAGAAAATCCAAGCACATATAGTGATGGAAATTTTCATCACTAAAACCATTTCTTACAAAATTCTGCTACATTTAGTGACGAAATTTTTGGTCACTAAAACAATGTTTTGTTGCTATATTTGTGATGGAAAAATTCGTCGCTAAAATTTATTTTCTATTTTTATTTTTTTCATCCTGTAACCTGTCATTACATTATTAAAATCTCACATTTGAATAACACATTTATTTCAACAACACATTTATAAAAAATCGATCCATACATTCTATAAGTAAAAAATAAAACAAGTATCCAATTCAAACTCCTTTCATACAATAATTGTTTGCAACACATACAATAACTCAAGATATTTTATAACAATATAAAAAGTGTAGCATAAAATAATTAGAACCAATGGAAAATGTCCTCATATGTCTTTAAGTAATGCCAAAAGTAAATCCCCTAAAAGCCACCAATAAGAAATCTGCACAAATATAAATACAATACTACATTAAAATTGTAAAGTAAAAATGTTAATTATGTTATAAGAAACATTTCTAACAATGCATTAAGAGTAGCCACACCAATTAATTAAAATTACAACTCCTAATGTATAAGTTGTAGAAAGCAAATATAGATTTTCAAGTGTAATATAATACAATTAGTTTCAAATAATACATCAAAAAAAGTAGTCACACCATGTGCTACGGGTCAATTGCTAAAATAAAATACTAACCAATAAGTGTTTTAACTTGAAGATGAGCCACCACCATAGGTAAGAGCGTCATCATAACCCTTGCTCCTCAAAAAGTTAAGAATATTCTTTTGGACCTCGTCTTGCTTAGCTCGCACCTCTTGCTCCCTAGCTCGCTCCTCTTCGTCCCTCGCTCTTGCCTCTTAGAGCTCAATTATCTCATATTCTACAAAGAAACTAGATGAGATGGTGGTTACTAGAGAAGAAGAAGGTCTCATGCCAAGTCCTTTTACAATACCAGACTTCTTCTTAAAAACCAAGTTTGAGATCTCCTCTTGTGTAAGAGAAATTGCATTAGGATCTTGACAATGATCCTCTTTCACTTTGATAATAGTTTCCTATCATTTGAAAGAGAGAAAGAAAAACAATCACAACATTAATATTATATATGTTATAGGTTTACAAACATGATATGGATAGAATGATACACATACATATGTCACTTCATCCTCATGGTGTATCCACATATTTGTCTTTGGATTGAAATGAACATCTTTGAAGATTTTTGCCAATTCAGGAACTTGACCGTCATTATTTTTTGTCTGATTAATTAACATTTGAGTGTTAGATACATATAGTTAATTAATCACAACATATAATATACTAAGGTTTAAGAAAATCCCAAGTGTCCACAAATGCCCTTGCAAAATTAATAAATGCATTGACCCCTTCAATATATGGATGACTTAATTTGCCATCAGGTGTCTTACCTATTGTCATCCAACTTTTATCCATGTTTGACTACAATTGTAAGGTGAATATTACTTTAGCAAAATAAGAACAACTTATGCATAATGTATTCTAATATCTAAGTCTATAAGTTACTTAGATAAAGTTTTATTCCATTCATGAATGCACAAGTCTATATTAATACTTAAACAAATATACATTGCACAATCAAACACTCCTAATATGAATTTAAATCACCTTATAGCACCATGTCAGCCACCCGCTTGCTTCAACACATCAACCCACTACAAAACTAATCACAAACATCACAAGTATAGAGTGTTTACAAGTATTGAAATTGAATAAAGTACTATTCATCACATCTAATCAACAAGGTCCATTCACATTTATAAGAAATTAAAAACACTCTCAATATGATTTTAAACCACCTTATAACACCATGTAAGCCACCTGTTTGCTTCAACAAACATCACAAGTATAGAGTGTTTACAAGTATTGAAATTGAATAAAGTATTATTCATCACATCTAATCAACAAGATCCATTCAAATTTGCAAGAAATTAAAAATACTCCCAATATGAATTTAAACCACCTTATAACACCATGCAAGCCACTCGCTTGCTTCATCATAACAACCCACCACAAAACCAATCATAAATATTACAAGTATAGAGTGTTTACAAGTATTGAAATCGAATAAAGTGCTATTCATCACATCTAATCAATAAGGTCCATTCACATTTGCAAGAAATTAAAAATACTCACAATATGAATTTAAACCACCTTATAACCATGAAAGCCACCCGCTTACTCCAACATAACAACCCACCACAAAACCAATCACAAACATCACAAGTACAATGCTTATAAGTATTGAAATCAAATAAAATAATATTCATCATATCTAATTAACAAGTTTCATTCACATTTGCAAGAAACTAAAAATACTCCCAATATGAATTTAAATTACATTATAACACCATGCAAGCCATCCGCTTGCTTCAACACAACAATCCACCACAAAACTAATCACAAACATCACAAGTACAATGCTTACAAGTAGTGAAATCGAATAAAGTAATATTCATCACGTCTAATTAACAAGTTCCATTCACATTTGCAAGAAACTAAAAACACTTCCAATATAAATTTAAACCATCTTATAACACCATGCAAGCCACCTACTTGCTCCAACACAACAACCCACCACAAAACCAATCACAAACATCACAAGTATAGAGTTTTATAGATATTTAAACAGATTTTACTTACCATGATCAAGCTAAGCGTACAAGTCTAATTTGTTGGCCAAGCTTTGGTCTTTGACTTTCACAGATTTAAGCCTCTTTCTATTCCCCCATGGCCACTGCGAGCACCATTGAGTCCCAACCACAACCACAACCACAACCACAACAACAACAACAACCCTTATATATTAATTTATTACACACATATATAATAAATTTTCATGATTTTTATGTGCTATAGATGAAGATGACTAAAGAAATTTTGATATAAAATACAAGAAGATAATATATGAAAGAAGTGGACGATAACTTTTACATAAAAAAGGGCAAATTCCACTGTAACTTAATAATATTAGGTCGTTAGGGAAGCATCTAAATGGTAAAAAGTAAAAACCACAACTTCTAGATATACGAAAACTTTAAGCTTCCAATTTTGACATACAAGTCACACACTAGAGCAACAAGGATTGGGTCTTTCACTTTATGTCATTTTCATATCTATTTTTTGCTTTACTCAAATCCCTTTCTTATAAATTGGAGAGGACAGAGAAGTAGAGGAGATCCGTGTATCACTTAGTGTAATTTTAACTGGTAATCAGTCTTTACCTAACAACAAGCTGTCATGCATCTTGATATTTATTAACCTTCAAATGAATCAAATATAATCACAATGAGTTGGGTCAAGTCTGATGAGTAATGAAGTCTTATTATGTAAGGTAGTAATTAAAATCCCAGGCTATAAGCTAATTACGACAAAAAAATGCTAGCAAGTATGATTAGGATAATATGGTAGTTTTGGAACAAAGAGTATTTAACTTGCAAGAAGGCATTAAGTATAAACAAAGAGTATTTACGTTCCACACAAAACATTTTATAGCAGGGGTCGGGAACATTTTACATTTAGTGGACAAAAAGCATTACTCCAAAAGGAACTTAAGAAACCAATGAAGTGAAAGTTACTCTACTTCTTCCACAAAAATTTTCCAGAACAATGAATTGTTCAAGGACTTTTAATTGGTGGGCTCACCATTATTCTAACTAGTCGCGGACCCGCGCGTTGCGCGTGATAAATTTGTTTATGATAGTGTTCTTATTATATATTATTAATTATTAATATTTTTCTATGTATTGCCGCTCAAGCTGCATTTTTTATGTTTAACCAATATATTGCAGGATTCATGGTGATTGGAGGTTTTGGTGATGGAATTAATTTTGTATTATTAGAGATTTGTATTCGGAATAGAATGAGGAAATTTTATTGTAGATTTTTATTTTGAAAACAAAATTTCTACCATACTCGGTTGGCTAATTTGTACATTTCCAAGTCAATTGAGCACATTTTGCATGTAACATGTAGTTCTTCATTTCCGTAAGGGTAAGGGCATTCATGATCCCAATGACCCACTTCATTTTTCTTGCATGCTTGGTTTTTTTGGGATACGAAATGTGTTTGTTCCAAAAGTTGTATGTCGAAGGATTTGTCGATAGTTTTGCAGCAATTATTTTCCATCTGGTTGGTTTAGAATTAATTGCAATATTGGATCCATGAAGTCAGTTTTTTTTTTCCAAAAATATAACAATGACTCTAGAACAGTGCACAAATTCATTAGATAAATTTAATAAAAAGAGAAAATATAGGACTACAATATTTCGTGACACAATTTTGAATGTGATAGATTGTGATTAGTAGAGAAAAAGTAGTTCATGTGAAAGTAATAGACATCAGTTGTGAATTCAAAACTGTGTATCTCACTTTGATGTTGCCAAAAAATTTTGGCGATTGTCTTCCAAAATTGTTAAATATTTCGAGCAATAATTCTATAGGTATTTCATGTTGTATGCTCATTTTCGTGATTGTGTAGAGTGTATTTTAATGATATTTTTGGTTTGTATTTTTGAAGTTGTTTAGGATTGTAATTTATAGTGTTTTGCTTGTTTTATGGATGAGTGATTGTTTAAGTTATTAGCAATTATTTTTATTTTTATTTTTATTTTTTTTGGGTGAATAGAAGCCTTTCATATACCTTCCACTGTAAAGCTTAAATCTTATAGTATTGAATATATATTTCGATTGTAACTTACGTTTAATGTTCTCCTCCATAAAGTGTATCATTATTGAGATGTCTTGATTTGAATTGATTTGTGATGCATAATTTTCATCTACCAACCTAGCAATGTCTAAAACAATTTTATAGAGTTTTCATTAGCAATCACATATTCCATGTATCTAAATGATCAGCAAATGATGAGGGTAGCAAATAAATTAACACGTGTCAGTTACTTTCATTAATGGTAAAATAACAGTTGTGGGCAACCAAATAGTTCTATATCTTTTGCATAACATAGTAGTAAATTTTAGAGTGAACATGTAAACTATTCAATAAATAGCTTTGACTTTATCTTAACAAACTTGTGCCATACACACACAACTTTGTTTTTTTGTTCTTTAAAGCAGTGTAGAGAAGGTGAGAAGTTAATATGACCCCAAATGATTCTATTTCTAAGATATCACCATATCACAACCAGCATGAGTTTGTTTTACAGTTGAATAACAATTCTTATCCTTAACAATTAATTAGTATTAATTTTATTTGATAAAAAAGTATAAAATTATATCACTAATAATTGTATATAACTATATATCACTAACTTAAATCAGATATCTATTGATGACAGTGCAAGCATTGAATATTGCAAGAAGAAAGAAAAAAAGAGAGCCATCCAAACATAAACCCTGCATAAGTTGTATATATAAATAAATTATTAATAATTTTGAAATAGCTGAAAATTAATTAATATCCAAATCAATTACTGAAGACAAAAGAAGAACAACTCCATATCTCGTTTTGGAAGGAATGATTTCTTTGTAGTCCACAACTTAGACATTAGATTTGAAACCTCTCAGAACAATTAAATTAAAAGGAAAATGAAAAAGAAATCAATTGGAGGAGTAATTGTTCTTTTAGTGCCTTCCTTTTCACCATATTCTTTGGAGATAAAAGAACTCCATATGAACCGGCTTTTAGAGGATAAAAGTTAAAGGCCCCATGAGAAAAAGAATTTTTATAACAGGATTTAGTCATAAAGAAGAATGATAAAAGAAATCAAATAAACAAAACAATCAGAAAAGTACTTTTCCAGCACTAAAGAATTCTTAGTTCACATTGGCATAAAGGTCAATATAATAAATCCATCACTAACTCCATACATACCCTGACTAATTTCTAGAGCACCAATGTATAGGTTGAGAAGACAGACGTTGAAGTAGCATGTGAGGGATGTTCTAATGCTAATAACATAAAAATGCTTGCAAAGTGACTTGAGTTTCTTGAATTCACAAATTCTTAAAATTGAAACCATGAACATCAAACCATGTCTAAACCAAAGACCATGATAAACACAATTATGCAGAAAAATTACTGCAGAAAATTCAAACACCAGGAATCTTGTGTTGTAAGAGTAGCTAGGATGTGCATATATGCTGACAGTGCTAGTGATAGTGAATTGCATCTCAAAATTTTATATAATTTCTCAAACCAGATACATAACTGATTCACATCTAACCCATTTATGAATCCAAAAGTCCAATTCCAACAATAAACGGTTAGCAAAGAAGTTTAGGTCTACCCTCTACCTCAGCTAAAAGCAATTCGTTAACAACTTCCTAGGCAGCAGGTCCATTAAGATTGTATTCAGCACCTGTTTTGGTATCCACACCCACAACAGTACCAATATGCCATATCTAGATCACATCTTGAACTGAGCAAACGAAAAATGAACAAAAGGAAAAAAAAAAAAAAGTGACAATAGCAAAATAAGAACAAATCATTATTTTGTTAATGTTCACCTTCACAACACATTTAGAGCAAAACATTACTCATTGTAATGTTACCAATGTTGAAAAGCAATTCCTTAACAACTTCCTAGGCAGCAGGTCCATTAAGATTGTATTCAGCACTTGTTTCGGTATCCACACCCACAACAGTACCAACATGCCAAATCTAGATCACATCTTGCACTGAGCAAATGAAAAATGAACAAAAGAAAAAAAAAGTGACAATAGCAAAATAAGAACAAATCATTGAGAGCAAAATAATACTCATTTTAGTGTCACCAATGTTAATCACATTAGCACATTGACGATTGAACATACAGTAGTCCCAAAGCAGAACAGTTTCATCACTACTGCCGGAATAAACCATGTCTAAACCAAAGACCATAATAAACACAATTATGCAGAAAAATTGCAGCAGAAAATTCAAACACCAGGAATTCAGAGTCACACTAAATAAACAACGGAAGCAAACACCACAGCACTACACTAAGAACTCAGAGTCACACTAAGACGTTGAAATCACACAGAATTTAAAATCCAGCAATCTAAAAACTCAAAACAAACAGACCCAAAAGAGGTAGAGCTTCAATTAAAAAACCCACCAGTAATAAAAAATTCAATACCCTAAAGCATGAAAGAGGCAGTAAGAAGGGGGGAAAAAAACATTAGGCAAAAGAATAGAGCACAAAAGGAACTAAGATTTAGAGATACCATAGCAGCTTCTATTAGTATTTATATATATATAGTGTGAAGAGAGGAAGCCAGGAAGGAAGGAAGACAAAGAGGCTACCGTTAGAAGGGAGTGAGGCTGGCGTGTGAAACCGTAGAACAAAAGGTGGGGAAGGGGAAAGAACTAAAATGTAGGGAGAGGAAATTGAAACCGTGTAACAAACGGAAAAAGAAAAACAAAAGTTTAAAGCGTGAAAACAAAGGGTTTTACAAAGGATTTCAGCTGAAAAGACTTTGGGTTTGGGCTTTTTGGTGGAATTAAATTTTGAAGAAGTGGGCTTTATGGTAGAGATAGGGCTAGAATTTATTTTATATTTATCAACATTTTAAAATTAATAAAAACTCTTTTAAAATTGTAGGACAAATTCATAAAAGAGGATGGAAATGACATGGCTGCTGATGTGGCTTAATGTGAGTGTAGCAAAATTAAATGCTACGCTTCAGCTTTTAGTATTATATAGATTAAAACGAGATTTGCACTCCATCATTGTGAAACAATAATAAATAACTCTAATGAAACAAATAACTTATTATTGACTAATTTGGTCAAGTATTACATCATCGTGATTATAAAATTTGTATTAAGATTTTGGTGCATTTAAAAAGGCCATACTCTAGTCTAAAGTCTAAACATCACCATTTACGTCGGTCCCACCACTACACGTTTAAAAACATTGATATATGTAAAACTTTTTTTTTTTGATCTCATCATCTCCTTAAGGAAGAATAAGATGACATGAACAAAATCAACACAAAACACACGAACAAAATCAACACAAAACACACAAATGAAGTGAAAGTTACGTTCTCTATTAAATCAAACTTATCAAAAAAAAAAAAAAATTTTTGCTAGCCAATAAAGAATAAATGGGAAACGAACCAAGAGATGATGAAGGAGTGGAGGTGTTTAGATCGACGGCGGTGTGTTCAGATCGGTGACAGCATCAGGGGCTCTCGATGTTGACAATGGCGGCGGTTGTACTTGATTGGAATTGGAGGACGGGGAGCTTGAATTGGTGAAGGCAAGTTTGGTGAAGGTGAAGGTGAAGGGACATCGATTTTGGTGAGCTCGACGAATTGGTTGGAAGGTGAAGGGACGCCAAGATTGGCGAGGGAGGCGGCGTTGCAGGTGAGGCGACTGTGAAGGAAGTTGAGAGGTTGAGGAAGTCGAGAGGGCTAAGATTTGAGGAAGTCGAGAGGTTGTCGACGATGTGGGTCAAGTGGGCAAGGAGAATCGGCGTGGGCAAGGAGAGTGTGCTCAGACTTTTGGGGATGAAGAAATAAAAGAGGCATATATATAGTAAGGTCTTTAGCGACGAATTATTTCCGTCGCTAATGCCTACTTTTCGTCGCAATAGGTATCAGTGTTTTAATGTTTTTAGCAATGAATTATTTCCATCACTAATGCCTAGTTTTCGTCACAATAGGTATTAGTGTTTTAATGTTTTTAGTGACGAATTATTTTTGTTTTAATGTTTTTTTTTTCTCTCTCTTCTTCCTCAACTCTTCTTCTCCCTCTCCGATCGCCAGCCATGTATCGATGAGGACAAGTTGAGCTTCGATCTTGACAACCGACCTTAGGCCGTGCTCCGCCAGGCTTTCCAACGCACCTTTCCGCCATTTTCCTCTTAACCCACTGTGAGTTTCTCCCTCATCTTCTCACTCCACCTCACCGCCGACCAGTCAAACACCTCCTCTACCTCTGCATGAACCCGATCCACCACTGCCATAGCTCGATCTGGAATGGTCTCACAATCCCTCTCTTTGATCGGTCTCACCCTCCCTCTCTTCCCCACGGTGGTCTCCATCTTCTCATCTCACTTTTTCTCTCTAACCTGAACCAAACCCCCCACATATTTTTGTGTTTGATATTCTTTTTGTTTGATTTCAGATTTTGTTGTTATTGTGGTGGTGTGAGTGATAGTGTTTTGGTGGATTTTGGTGGTAACGGAACAATGGGGGTGGTTTTTTTCCTCTTCTCGATTTAGATTTTGGGTGGTTGGTGGTGGGTTGTGCTTTTCCTTGGTGGTGGCGGTGGCTGGAAAAGTGGTGGCTGGGGGCTGACTTATGTTTCCCTTCTTTGAAAATAGGTTTTTTACATGTAAGACCAAACACAAAGAATAATTTTCTGGCATAATTTTCATAACACAGTCAAACAATAGAACATGTTTTCCTTTTTTGTAAAATATTTTCCCTTGAATCTATTTTACACTTGGAAATGAATTTACATAAAGCCAAACGTAGCCTTAGCGATGATTATTTTCCATCGCTACTTCTTCCTTATAGTGGCGAAAGGATTTTCATCACTAATACCATCCACAACAATATCTATAGTGATGAAATATTTCGTCATTAAAAATTTCAACTTTTAGCGACGAAATATTTCGTCACTATAGATTAATTTAGTTCGCGCCAAAGTTTCCCATGATGGTGCCCATTTTTCAGATCACAATAGCCATGAAAATTATTTTCGTTGCTAAATGTTATAATATTTTTCCATTATCAGTGATGAAATTCATATTTTGTCGCTAAAGCTGTATTCTTAGCAACGAAAAAAGATTTCCTCACTAAATTTCGTCACTGAAAATACATTTTGTTGTAGTGCGGGCCAGCCGATTGGAAAACTTGCAGGAATTTGGTCAAGGTGGTTGGGATCTATGGCACAAATGCCATATATGTGCCCAATGGATTATGTTTGATGGCATTTAGTGCCACAACAATATAAAAACCAATGTTGGGAGGCCATTCAGGTATTAGACGAGACAACACAACTACTTGGGTTCTATGCTTAATTGTACTAAGTTTTATATAAGTATGTTACTATGTTGAATTTGTGAAATGCACTAACTCAATTGTTGATTTTAGAAACAATGGACCATACCTATAGATTGCATCAAACCTAGGAGACAAAGGAAGTGGGCTTTGTCTCAACTTGGGAAGGTGTGGAGGAGCCACAAGGCTGATTTAAAGAAGCATTGTAAGAATTCTACTTCTTAAATTTGTAGTTACATAATGTCATATATATTGCTCTCCTTCACATGAACAATTATATATCATACACAACTATGGGTAGCTATAATTCAAAGATGATGGAAAGTAAACTTAAATGTGTAGAAACACCATATTCACTATTTTAATGAATTTAATGATCATGTTGTAGGAAAAAAAGAAAAGAAAGGGAAGCCCATAGAGTATGCAAAGATATGAAGCTATCCTGGTTTATTATATTTTAGAGTGGTAATGATGTGGATGAATATTCTCCAATTTTTGTAAATTTATCATCTGGGGATCCGCAATAGAAGATACGTAGCTGGTGGTTTTTATTTTGTCCCATTCAATGTATTATAAAGTTTCAAACATTGATATAACCATTGGAATGTATTATTTTGTTCATAACATTTTAAACATTTGGGATGTATTATTTTGTGAACATTCTAGACATTTGGGATGTATTATTTGATATATAGTTATTAATATGGTATAATTAAATATATTTGGTTCGTTGGTTTACACCATTATTGTATTTGTTATTTGATATTGTATTTTGATTACATTACAGGTGCTTGGAAAATATATATTATAGGTTTATTACAGGTGCCTAAAAAAAAACTATAGTAGCGCTTTCTAAACTGCTGTATTGCAATAGTTTCGCTGATTACCCTATTACGGTGTTTTAAAAGCGCTGGTATAGGCCTTATTACTATTTCCATTGAAGTCCTATACTAGCGCTTTTCAAAAGCGCCGGCATAGGCAATACTTATTATAGCGGTTTAAAAGTGTTGGTATAGGTTGTATTCATATTTCCGTAACTACCATATTTTGGCGGTTTCAAAACCGCTGGTATAAATACACCTATACCAACACTTTTTTTAATTAAAAAGCGCCGGTATAGGTCCTTAAATCCGCCGGTACATCTCTTAAAACTGTTGGTCTGGACTGTCCTGACACAAGGAAAAAGTGCTGGAACAGGGTCTAAAAAGTGCCAGGATCTATATCGATTGTCACTGCGCGTCAGTTTTGGCCTATTCTGATGCTTTTTAGGGCTATCCCAGCGGTTTTGCAAACGCTAGGATAGCCCCCTTTTTTTTGTAGTGACTAGACAAAAATGAAATTCTAAAGGTTACAATTTGTTCATGGTTGCCCGCCTAAAAATATAGTCTTTACAAATTTTTTATGCAATGTATTCTCATATTCTAGAGTGCAGATCCTATATGGTTGGTTAAAAGTAGACTGTATATATTCGATAAAATTATTATTATTATGAAATGGTTAAAATATTACATAATATATATGCTGCAACTCCGAGCATAACGTTTTTTTAGCTGAACTCTCTTCTTTTATATATTTTATAAAGTTAGTTCCATGCAAATTGGAATATTATTAAATTGTCAAACAAGACAATATTTTTTTTCATACTCTTCGAAGACTTAAAATTGAGGATACAAACTACACAACTTTTTAACTTTTAGCACCGGTAAGTCTGTGAGACTGACCGCTCGAGAATTGACTTTTCTTCTATATATATAATTTTGTGGATTGTAACTTGTGACAAACTCATTCTTCCAGGTTGTGACTTGTGACAAACAATAATCTCAGAAAAAAAAAAAAGAAGACTTGTGACAAACAATAACTATTGTTTTTTTTACAGGTCAATGGCCCTCCTAAAGGAGCTGAATTGTACAACTATTGGGATTGAACAATAGGTATAGGAAAAATATATATTTGGTCCTTAAATTTCTGTCATTTTTTATTTTAGTCTCCAAAATTTATAAATTTCATTTTAGTCCTCAAAAAATTATGAATATGTCAAGTTAATCCCTCTGTAACCTTGCCCTGATCTTTGATGCAGAGGGATAACCTATAAAAAAATTGAACATGTTTATTTCAAAAAGGAACCTTTAAATCTTCAGGAAAAGTATTATTTTCAGTATGTTATTCTTCCACAGTATTCTTGTCAATTTCCATCTCTTAATTTTCATCATTCTTTTGAATCAATTCAATACTTCTTCTCTTTGACATTTACATCTATTGAATAAATATATACTTTACTAGATGTCATGTAGACACATACCTTTGGTGGAGCAGATCACCAAATTGCCGGATCTTTCACTTTGCTTGCTTTACGAACTCCTCACGATCTCCTTTGTGGAACACCTCCAAGTCGCAGGAAAGGCTACTAGAGTCTCTCCTAATTTCCACGCTCCAAATTCTAGGGAACAGTAGATGATGTCCCAGAGAGATGGCTTATTTTGAGAGAGCACTCAAAACTATACATATGTTTTCTTACTGTGTCTAACCACTATCTGACTGATGTAGGAGTATTTAAATACTAGTAGAGATTCACTTACTATCAGATATATGTGATCCCTAAAAGATCTCATCTTTTAAATTTAAATGACTCCACTACTGATATTGATAACTCATATCAATATCTGTTAAGTTCAAATTTAAACTCACTTATCAGATAACCCATGTGGACGATCCATGGGCCATGGTTTATGGGTTGGACCAAAACTAGCCCAATTTCTAACATCTCCCACTCGTCCACACCGGGTACTACAGTCAGAACTAGCTCCTCTCAATCTTTTGTCCAATCCTCTCTTTATACAGAAAAATGGAGTGTGCGACCTGACGAGAAGGTGTAGGGTAGGAGTACTATATTAAGTCACCATCTAAACTAACATAGTACATCACTCATTGTATCTCGTCTATGCCCCAGATTATTTGATCACACCCGATCAAGTTTCTTTAATCCCTCATGAGTTCAAAACTCAAAGCAACACTTGATCCTATACCATATAATATGCTCATGATTATGTTGAAAAACAAATTCCTCATAATCGCCCGGGCTATGAGCCATAAAATAAATGGTGGGTTCTAAATAGTCTTCCCCAGACACTCATGTCAATTCATTTACACTTGACCGCTTTCCTAGACGTGCTCCGCAAGACCGTATATATCATGGCCCTGAGATGACATGCTAAAGTAGCGACATCAAACATTCACTTCATGACATAGTTCTAGGTCGAAAAAAAGGGCACAGAATGGACCATATAATGGTCGACTAGGGCTCACATAGTGACGGAGTAGGGATCTGTCTAATCACTCCCTTAATTGGTCGGCTATAGCACATACAGTATAATTTGTATGCTACGGTGGAGCTCCCACTCAATTGGGCTTGTCACACTCAAACACCGTACAAATCTTAGTCCAATTGCCACAAAAGCAACCAACCTGAGTTTCTCAGCACAGTTACACATCAAGTTCCTGTCCAAGATCTCACATTTGGCTTTATTCAGGTTTCATGAAGTTGTGGATAGACTTCAAGTGCGACTCCCATAAGTCTCATCTTAGCCTAGCTAAGGCGACATTCATTATATTATCTTGCACGCCTCCCTAAGCGTCAAGATGATCACTTACTTGATTTACAGAAAAAACAAAGTGATCACTATGTCTCATCCTGCTCGCTACTCAAGTGCTAGGGTGATCGTCTATGTGAGTAGACCGATCTAAGCCTGGTGACATATTCTCAAATAACGTGTGCTCAGTATGCAATATCAATTACATCACAAGATGAATCAAAATGAATAACATCATTATTGCATAAAGTATGAATAAACATAAATGTCCATAAGGTATCCAAAAAATATATCAAATCCTACAAAGTCCTAAACTCCTAACATGAGCCTGAAAGACATCTCTAGCAATGGCTTTAGTAAGTGGATCAGCCACCATCCTGCTAGTGGAGATATGTTGGAGGATCACCTCTCCTTGTGTAATAGCAAGACGAATGTAGTTATAACGAGTCTGTATGTGTTTGCTTTTGCTATGATACTTAGGATCTTTAGTATGAGACAAGGCTGCCATATTATCACAATACATCTTTACAGCTTCATCTGCAAGAGATGTCACCCTTAGGCTTTGGAAAAATCTCTTTAACCAAACAGCTTCTTATACTGCTGCTGAGCAAGCAACATACTCAGACTCCATTGTGGATAAAGCAATGCAAGACTGTTTCTTACTGCACCAAGAGATAGCTGCACCACTAAGTAGAAATGCATAACCTGTAGTGGACTTGCGCTCATCTCTATCACTGGCCCAGTCAGCATCAGAATATCCTCTCAATCTCAAATCTCCACCCTGATAGCAAAGAATGAGATCCGATGTCCCACGAATGTATCGAAAAATCCTCTTAACTACTTGCCAATGAATAGGTCCTGGATTACTTTGATAACGACTAACCATACCAACTGCAAAACAGATGTCTGGTCGAGTACACAACATAGCATACATCAGACTTCCAACTGCACTTGCATAGGGAACTCTTGCCATTTCTCTCTTTTCCTTTTTTGATTTAGGGCAATCTTCAAGGCTTAATGTATGTCCCTTCTCAATTGGAGTGTCTATGGGTTTGGAATTATGCATATGGAATCACTCTAAGATCATCTTTATGTAAGTTTCTTGAGACAAACCAAGAAGCTTCTTTGAGTGATCCCTGAAGATCTTAACTCCAAGCACATAATTAGCCTCTCCCATGTCCTTCATTTCAAAAATAGAGGACAATCACCTTTTGGTGGTGACAATCATCTCCATGTCATTTCCAGCCAACAAAATGTCGTCCATATACAAAGACAGGATAAGTAAACTCTTTCCTGATCGTTTGACATACACACAATGGTCTTCTTCCATCATTTCAAAACCAATCGAAATAATAGCCTTATGAAATTTGAAATACCATTGTCTAGACGCTTGCTTTAGGCCATAAATGGAACGTTTAAGGCGGCACACTTTGCGCCCTTGTTCCTTGACCTCAAAACCAATAGGTTAATCCATATAGATCTCCTCGTCTAGTTCTCCATTGAGAAATGCAGTCTTTACATCCATTTGGAAGAGTTCCAAATCCAAATGTGCAATAATAGCCAGAATAAGGCGAATAGAGACAAATCTCACTACTGGGAAGAAAGTCTCTTCATAGTCTATCCCTTCTCTTTGGGTATAGCCTTTCGCCACGAGACAAGCCTTATATTTGTCAATCGATCCATCTGCCTTGCGCTTTATTTTTAAGACCCACTTGTTTCCAATGGTCTTGCGCCCAGGCGGAAGGTCAACCAACTCCCAAACTTGATTCTTTGCCATAGAATCCATCTCATCCCTCATGGCAACTATCCATTCATGTGAAGCAGGTGAAGCTAATGCTTCCTCATAGGAAGCAGGCTCATCAAGGTCCAGTGAATCACGTATAAAAGATTCCCCCTCAATCTCAAAATGACGACGGGGAATAGTTCCACGTTCACTTCTACGTACCTTGGATCCTTGTGTGTCACTATCTAGTGGTTTGCTCCCACTAGGAGCAAAATCACTCCCATTATCTTTGGCGATTTCAGGATGAAGTTGTGATTCTCCACCCTCGCCCAAAGATGGTATGACATCTTTAATTTCTTGCAGCTCATAAAGCTGAAGATCTTGTTTTGCTTCACTGATGCTTGGAAAATCATCTTCAATGAAGTTGACATCACGAGACTCTATCTCAGTCATTCCACGATCAGAATGTTCACCATACATTACATACCCCTTTGAGCTTTTTGAATATCTTATAAAGATTTTCTTACTTGCTCTAGGGCCCAATTTCCCATACTTATGGGAAGTACTGTGAACAAAAACTGCACAACCCCAAGGCCGCAAGTTCTCCAAATTGGGTTTTGCACCAGTCCATAACTCATATGGTGTTGTGGGGACTGACTTAGAAGGCACACAATTAAGGATGTAGGCAGCAGTCATCAATGCATCCCCCCAAAACGAAATTGGAAGGTTGGCTTGCGCCATCATCGATCTAACCATCTCTAATAGAGTACGATTCCTTCTCTCTGCAACACCATTTTGTTGTGGAGTACCAGGAATCGTCAATTGCCTACGTATCCCTTTTTCCTCACACAGTTTCTGAAACTGTTTAGACAAATATTCACGACCCTTATTAGTTCGAAAAACCTTTAGGTTCCTTTCTTTCTGATTCTCAACCTCTGCCATAAAGCACTTAAAGCAATCTAATGCTTCAAAGCGATGAGAAATCAGATAGACATAACTGAAACGTGAATAGTCATCTATAAATGTGAGAAAATAAGAGGCGCCATGGCGTGCCTTAACATTCATAGGTCCACATATGTCTGAATGGACTAATTCCAAAGGATGAGTTGCCCTTGGAGTCTTACCAAAAGGCTTCCTACAGGCCTTTCCAGCTAGACAAGGTTCACACATAGGTAGGCTTACATTAGTGATAGACCCCAATAGGCCTTCTCTAGCTAGTCTAGCCAATCTATCTTTTCCTATGTGTCCAAGTCTAGCATGCCACATTACAGAATCAGAAATATCATCATTATGAGCAATGAAAGAAAAAGAGGAATGATCTAAATCCAACATAAAGAAATTATTAGATAAATAACCATGTCCATACAAGGTTTTATTTAAATAAAAATCCAACTGAGGACCATTAAAACGGAAACTAAATCCAAGTCTAAGCATAGTAAGTACTGAAAATAGATTACATTGGACACCAGGTGCATGAAGCACATCATGAAGAAGTAACGTACGTCCCAGACGCAATTTGAGTTGGTAGGTTCCAACTCCTATGACTTCTTCTTGAGCTCCGTTACCCAAAATAATGTACTGTGTGCCTGTTGGTATCCTTTTGTAATCCACACACCCAACTCTATCTCTGGCTATATGTTTGGTTGCTCCTGAATCTACAATCCACCCAGGAATAGTATGAGCAACAAAAACATGTGTACAAACATAAGTAATAGTAGAGTTGTTAAGAATGGATACCTTCTTCGGCTCAGTGCACTCACGAGCGAAGTGACCCTTCTTACCACAGTTGTAGCACTTGATCTTTGCCTTGTCCTTCTTAGCACGCTTGCCCTTTTGGCGCTTTGCTATCTTGCCTTCTTTAGGCCCAAGGTTACCAGCTCCTTTGGCATTCCTCCCTTGTCCTTTGCGTTTAGGCCTGAATGCCTTCCGCTGCCCAGATTGGGCGACAAGAAGGGTGTTTTGGTGCGCCCCCATGCGCTCTGCCTCAAGTTCGAGATGACGAGAAATATCAGTAAAAGTCTTGATATTCTCACTATGTGTCAAAACAAGCTTCATTTGCCCCCAAGTAGGTTCAGGCAGTGAACGTATCACCGCTGTGACCTGTTGTTCATCAGAGAGATTATTACCAGCAGCCTTTAGGTCACGGATCAATGCTGACATTGTCCTTAGATGTTCAGCTATGTTATGTTTTGAATCCATAACATATTGCTCAAACTTCAAAGTAAGAGCCCGCAACCTAGTTGCTGAAGTCCCTCCAAAGGCAATCTTAAGCTGGTTCCACATCTCTTGGGCATTTGGGTAGTTCTCAAACTCCCCAATAAGATCATTGTGCATGCTACTTAGCATAGTGAAGCATGCACAACGATCTTTCTTAACCCAAGACTCATAGGCCTCTAAGTCACGGCGATGTTGGGCAGTATTCCCATTTTCAGGTTGCATCATCACATTGGTTAGGGTTTCAAGGACCTCTTGTTCATTAAGCAGATATTGAATTTTTCTATGCCACATATCATAGTTGGTTCCATCTAGTTTCTCACCCTTAGTTAGATCAGCAACTACATTCTTAGTGGCCATGCTCACTACATTCATTACACAAGTTGACGTTAGCACATACATTTTTAGATTTTATTTCCAAAAAATCCAACTAGACCATGATATTCCTTTCTACATAGTAAGATCGAAAATTTCGCTAAGCTCATAATCATCTTTCACTATTTAAATTGAAATAACACATCTAATTGATTTTTAAATAAAATTTTGTGAAGAATAAAACCTCACACCATCCACGTATTAAATCATAAATATAACATGTGTCCATACATTTTTTTGTGCACAACACATTGTGCATGGGCTCCACTATAAGCCCTATTGGTAATTTCATACAACATGCTAAGACAAAATTTGAAAATTATAGGTAACCGTGAAACACATTCCCTTACATGGCTTCCAAAATTAAATTACATAGCCTTAAATTACATTGCCAAAAACAATGGCCCAAAGAATTGCCAAAAAACATTGGCCCAAAAAATTACATATTCAAGTATCCTATTACAAAGATTCTATTTGTAATTAAAAAAAATTGGGGATGCCACGTTACCAAATAATTTCAAAATTGTCTTATCCATCCATAATAACAATAAATAAAAATATACATGTTGCATAAATTACCAATACAATCTTTAACTATAGAGATGAGCCAAAGAGTTTCATAAACCCTTTGGATACATATTCATCACATAATGCATTCATATAATATCAATTCAATCATATCACAATATGTTAAAAAGACATCATAAATTAATTCAAAGATTGAAACCATGCATAATTATACAGAAAATTAGAAAACTAATTTCACAATTTTCTCATGTTATCACAATTATATTTTAACATTACAGTTAAAAAAAATTGCCACTACAAGTACACATATGTCACATTAGAAAAAATGTGGTCTAAACAAAATTAAGAATATATATAGTTTTACTATAAATTAAAAAAAAAAAAAAAAAATATATATATATATATATATATATATAAATTAAAAACCCACTGTTTGTAAACAATATTACAAACCCACACAACCACTTGCATGTGGCTTATCACTTGCACAGTTTCCTTGTTGAAGGAAACAACAACAATATGTGATACACCAACGTGATATGCACATTATCTTTATCAAGGTGTAACTAATAAAGTAGTGTGGGGCCCTTATGTTTGTGTGTATATAAAACAAGGATAGTGTTCTAGTGTAACTAACACACTAACATCAACGTGGGGCTCCTATACATTACACAATATTAGATAACCACTCAAACAATTAGTGGTTAGTGGAGCCCGCACGGTACACTATTATAAAACAATTTTCACTTTATTGTTCATCCTCTTCCACGTTAGACATCAAATTTTCAGATTTTATCAAATACAACCATAATCTTTAAAAGACCATAACTTTCTCATTTAAAGTCTAAATTAAGCATGTAAACTGTCGTTTTAAAGCTTATGGAATGTACTTTCAAATCATTAAAAAATATTTGACATTAAACAAGATTTAATGGGTCAAAATAAGCCTGTAAATTTCAGATTTCATGTAAACAATCAAAACTTAGAGCTTTTTATTTCTCTCTCTACATGCCATAACATGCCTAAAAAAAAATTACAGATCTGAAAAATTAAAAAAAATTACAGATCTGAAAAAATTAAAAATTACTTAAACTTTTAATTTTTAGCATGCATATGGGATTATATATTTAAGAGATCATGGCATCATTCAAGAGTGAAAACAAGCATAAAACGGCTCTGATACCAATGTTGAATAAATATATACTTTACTAGATGTCATGTAGACACATACCTTTGGTGGAGCAGATCACCAAATTGCCGGATCTTTCACTTTGCTTGCTTTACGAACTCCTCACGATCTCCTTTGTGGAACACCTCCAAGTCGCAGGAAAGGCTACTAGAGTCTCTCCTAATTTCCACGCTCCAAATTCTAGGGAACAGTAGATGATGTCCCAGAGAGACGGCTTATTTTGAGAGAGCACTCAAAACTATACGTATGTTTTCTCACTGTGTCTAACCACTATTTGACTGATGTAGGAGTATTTAAATACTAGTAGAGATTCACTTACTATTAGATATATGTGATCCCTAAAAGATCTCATCTTTTAAATTTAAATGACTCCACTACTGATATTGATAACTCATATCAATATCTGTTAAGTTCAAATTTAAACTCACTTATCAGATAACCCATGTGGACGATCCATGGGCCATGGTTTATGGGTTGGACCAAAACCAGCCCAATTTCTAACAACATCAATTTTTTCAAAAGTATCATTTTCAAGTCTTAAATTCATCAACTTGTTATAAGACTTGATTTTTATCAACCTGTTCAAGATTTTCTTCAAAACTTGGCCCTATATGGCTGATCTCTAATGTTATATCTTCTCTGGTTAAATATAGAGCTCATCAATATAATTTATTGAGTATGAACTTTTTAGTTAGTAAATTTACTGTGTATGTGACAATAATATATTATAATGGAGGGAAAAATTTAAATTGCAAGCATATTTTTTATCCTTGGCCATAAAATAAATTTTTCATTACCTCATTGGTTCTATAATATTATATTTGTTCATACTAACCTAAGGCATCCAACTAAGCATATATTAAGCGTGTTTAACCGTTCTCTCCTTAAAAATATCCATACAGTAAAAGAAATATTCACGATCAAGTTATCAATCAAGAAAAAAATTCCTTATAAAAGCTATTGAAATTTTCGATATTTTCATAAGATCTATAACCCTAATGAATTGTATGAAAGGAAATATCATTACCAGTAGGTTGTTGGTGAGCAATATTTCTCCGTATGGTTTTCAAAACTCCTATTGTCGTTAATCTTTGGACTAACAAGCAAATTTTGTTATTCATTATTGTTATAGCATTGCTTGTGGTTACCCTAGCCTGGTTCTGAGATGTCTTCAATGTCTGTCTCCATCCTATTAAAGATAGTTGTGGGTGTTTGCTGCATGTTATATAATACTTGTTGGGGGTCACATTAAAACTGAAGGATTTTATCCCTCTTAAGGATTTCTCTTCCGTGGCGAAAACTTCTTCTATCCTATTCATTAGTAACAAGAATAGGAAAAGGACAACCCTTTTATACAAATTGACGCATAGGAATAGCCATAAGAAATATATAACACATCTATTTCAAGAAGAAACCCATTAATCCTTCATTTCTTGAATCTATAAAAAAAAAAAACTCATGAATCAACAAGAAAAGAATAAGGGAACCTCTCTAATATTTTATTAACCTGTAGTTTGTATCACTGGGGCTACACCAATTAATTTATATAGGAAAACACAAAAGATGTCTTTGGCAGCTAGGAAAAATTCAGGAATAAAATCAGCATTTAAAAAAAAAAAATGATAAAGAACAAAAAATCACCTAAAAAAAGTATTCTTAAAGAGATCCTAATAAATACTCTCTACATAAGAACTCAGTTTCGACTAAAATACTCCTAAGATAACAAAATAAAGTCATATTCTATAAAATTACAAAAAATAAAATAAAATAAATAAACGAAAATTGAACCCTATATTTTATCCTACAAATGTTTTTATTTTCACATGGAAAAATAAAACAAAGCCACGTGATGCTCCATTCTGATGACAAGATTATGTAATCTGACTAACTTGATACATTTTCATTTTATTGGGGATTGAAAAAAGAACATTCTAAATTTTAGAGACCTAAATTGAGCTTTACTCAAAATTTAGGGACCCGTTATATATTTTCACTTTAAATTTACTTCTCTTAGAGCATTGTTAACATGTTCCCTAAAATTGGGTCAAGGAACAAAATAGGGAAGGAAACCCAAAAAAACCACCCATCTGCTTACCTATCTTTTCCTTATTATGGGGATTTGTTACAGTTGCTCTGTATCTTTAGGTAGCATTGTTCACTCCCTATTTCATTTGTTTATTGCTTTTTGTATTTTGGTAACCGTGGTAAAGAAAAATGATTGTTTTTAGAAGTGAAAAAAATAATAAAAAATGATTGAAGAAATAATAATTAAATGATATAGAATTTGGAATAAGGAATTTAATATGAGTGTGAAGGTAAAGCAGTTAAAATAAAAAAATTAGTTCTTATTTTAAAATTAAATACGAAGAAAAATTTAGGTAAACTAATACCGATACTCTAATGGTTTGCCCGTAATTACCATTTGTGGTTTGAAAGTGGAGCAAATAAATAACTAATACCATAAAATTACAAGGAAGGAGTAGGGCGGAAATGAGTAGTTATTTTTGTCCTTTCATGTCTCATCATCTTTATTTCTATTTATTTTAACCCTAAGGTGCAACAGAGTAAGTAGGTAACTATAAAGGGTGTAAGTGTCATATATATATATATATATATATCCAACAATCACTTGCTCAGGACTATACGGTGCCTAAAAAACTCTCTTCTACCAAGAGAGTTCAACTTATTCAATCCATACTTGGTGGAAACAAAGTAAGTTTAGAATGTTTATCCTATCAGATCATAGATATATAATTAATTCTTGAATTTTCTTTAACCAAAAGGCAGATGTTTAGTATTTAGAATATCGAATTACAGCAGGCGCTGTTGCATCTTTAAAAGGAATGATTTCCTCTGTTTTATTTGGTGGATAGCTTGGCTTGTCCATATTTTCCATCTTTAGTTGGAAAAGTGTCCAAGGAATCATGCTAGGACTGTTAAAAGTGAGATAGTACTTAGGAAGCATACACATATATGGGTACGGGTATAACATAGCGATATGAGCAATTTCTAAAAAATTAAAACCTGACACAATGTGTACAATGCTGAAATGACACGAGTATGACACTTCAAATGAAGTGTTCACACTTCTTAGGATAATATGGACTTTTCAAAATATAAAAAATTATGTAAGATATAATATGTTCTAGCAAGCCTTTGAAAAGATCTCCCTAAAAATTACAGAAAATGGAATACGCCTTTATCTGTATTGAACCAATCATTGGAGCCGCTTTTGTTTCCATTTTGTTGTTAAGGTGTATGGCTGTACGTATGAGAGTGCAGCATAGTTACCTGTATTTGTGTAGGTACTACTGCTATACTTTTTCTTGGTTGAATATAATTTCATTCATTACATAAAAGGTAAAGAAAATAACACAACAATCATTCCATCTACTCATTCATCCCCGAAGGGATTCATAGGACTGATGTTTATTGACCCAAGAAGAACACGCAACGACGACGGCAACAACAGCAGCTGCCGCAAACATTGTAACAAGGATAAGAACCCTAGCCACCTTATTGTGTGCACGAATAGCCAAAACCACGCAACGTTAAAGACTTACTTAACAACAATAACAACAACTTCTGCCACAGACATTGTAACAAAGATAAGAACCCATGAGACCTTATTGTACTGTCGAGTAGCCAAAACCACGTAACCTAAAAGACCTTCTTTTCTTTATTACGCTCTATTAGTTATTTTTTTTTCACTGTTGGCAGTGACAGGTCCTAGTAGTTTTATCATCATCACGGATCAGCCTTTTTCTGGTCTTTTTTGGATACTTGATCATCGCCACGGAGCTGCACAAGTGGCCCTTTTTGCTCTTCTTTAGATGGTTCAGGATTGGGTACTTCATCATTGCCACGGAGATGCACAAGTGGCCCTTTTTGCTCTTCTCTAGATGAAGCCGCCGCGTCTGCTGGTTGTGGGTCTTGGTTGGACTTAGACGCCATCAGGTTTTTCTCTTGGCTTTGCCTCTCTAATTTACTTAATTGTTTCAAAACACACAATTAGACTATTTATAGGCGCCACCAAGTATCTAAATCAAAGACGAAGTCAGAAATTTATTTTTAGGGGGCCAAATCAGGAAATATTGTATGAACTAACAGATATACAACAAAAAGTGTCCACCAAATATGTACTCAAATTAAGAAAAATATGAAACTAAAATAAATAAATAAGTAAATATATATATCTTTGATCAATTAGCATGCAAATAAATGAAAAAAAAAATATAACTAAATATCCACGATTAAAATTGTATCCTATACTATTTAATTTAAAGAATTGAAATAATCAAGTAACAAATATGAGCTAAAATTCTCACCAATTTTTATTTTAATATAGACCCAAAAGAAAAAAAAAAAAAAATCATCCTTGGTGTAGTGAGGACACTCTTTGGAAATGGAAATTGTAATAGAAAAATTAAAGGTTTGTTGCCTTTTATATTGTCAACATCTTTTCTTTCAAAGGCTATATCAATAGGTTTTAACTTGGACATTTTTCAAAGTTATATTACAGCAAGGATTAATAATAAATCATCCCAGCTCTTTTTTTTTTTTTTTTTTGAGGAAAAATCATCCCAGTTCTTGTTTGTATAGTTAGATTTAACAAATAACAGATCTATCTTATGTATTGAAGTAAAAAAGTTATTTTGAATGAAATTAAATATGGATAAAAATTAAAAATTACATTTTTTACTTGAAAAAATGAAATCAATAAAAATCTTAGTGATGATGAGATTATTAAAAATTTGAGAGAAAAAAAGAGACAGTAATTAGAGAATAAACCCACATATTCTTATTATGACTTTTTTTTTTTTTTTTTTGAGGAAATATTCTTACTATGACCTAATATGCAAGAGTGAATATGACATGAAAGATATGTGGCGATACTCTGCCACTAGTAACACTTGCTTACAAAAGAGAATTGTAATAGAAAAATGTGGATTTATTAGACATTTTGTTTGAGTCATAGGAAAATTAGGTCATTTTAGTCTCAGTTTTATTCTATTTTTAATAATTTATTTAGAGGTTCGATTAACGGATGTTTTTAGAACATTTACTAATGAATCACTTTAGGAAGATTTTAATACTACTTTTATTAAAAAAAATAAAAAGTTGTAAAAAAAATTTAGTTACTTTTTTTTTCTTTTCTAATAAAATTTTATAAATCAATGCTCTTAAAATATCTGTTAACTTTTCCTTTTATTTAATTGAAATGTTATGAGTTAGAAAAATATTTTTGGCTATAAACCATTATGAAAGAATCCTCAAACACATAATTTAAAGGCTATAACTTCCAAATAGTAAAAACCCTCTCTCTCTCTCAAGATTCAATTTTGAGGGGATATGCTCCCAGCCCTTTACTGGCCCCGTCATGGATCCAAATATTCATTACCTAAGAATTCATGATGAGAATTTTAATTTCCGAGAATTCATTAAAATTTGCTTAGTCGTTTGACAAAATTGAGAATTACAAATTCCATCACTATTTCAATTCCGACGTCAAACGTGCTATACTAACTTGCACATTTTATATAGGAGATGTCTATTCTTATATATATTCTATATCTGTATGTATTACAGCTGTAATACATACAGATATTGAATATATAAGAAACTTATATTTCACTTTTTCACTTATTTTATCCTTAAATTAACTAATTACATAAATTTAATTTTATAAAATAAAATTCTTATTTTCATCCAAATAAGATTTTTATAAAGGTTTAAGAGTACTCTCGTCATCTAGAAAATTTTCCATTATGCTTAAATTAATCATATTTAAGTGACTAAACGAAGAGTTTATATAAGATTGGTTTATGTAATTAAAATTTATATTTTCAATTATAATATTGTTTAAAATGTGATAATAAATTGAATTTCAACTATATTGGTTTTATATTTGTTCTTCTTAGAAAAGAAAAAGGCTAGGGCATTGGCCAGCCGAACCAATGACTAAAAAAAAAAAAAGGTCTAGTAAACTCCTAAAACATTCAATGATTTTAACCAAAAAAATCTACCGTTTCAGCTTTTGTTATAACAATATAACTATTATTTTCTATATATCACAAGGATCATATATTATGTTTGGATTTATAAAAAACTGAGAATTATTGACTATTTTATATTTTGGAATTTTTCTGTACATGTTTATGGAAGACTGACTTTGTATACTAATCGGAGTTGGTAAAGATATTAGGGGCACACACATAAGTTTATAATTTTATATACACTATATTTATGATTTATGATTTATGATTTATGACTTTTTAAGTATTAGAGAATGTTTTAACATTTATATCTTTTTATACACAAGAATAAATATTTGTACTTACATATATATGTTTGTTTTTACTTTATCTATATTGATTTATCAATTCCATAATTCAGCATCCAAAACAAAAGAAAAAAGAAAAAAAATTTGACTCCACTACAAATTGGCTAACACTTCATTTCACAATTTAATACTTTTCTCTCTCACATAATGCACATATTATAAATTATATATAAAAAAAAACCAGGTAAAAAAAAAAAAAAAAACTAAAAAAGGAATAAACAATTTTGAAATGAGTAGAAAAATCATTGTTTTTTCAAATGGCTGTTTTAAATTACAATTCAGTTTATAATTTTTAAGACCTGGCTATTCTGGGTTATAACCTAGTCCAACTGAGTTTAAGCCAGCCTGGCTTAGGGTTTCATATTCCATGAAGCTTATATATACAATTAAAATTTGGAATTGCCACTGATCACAGTGATGCATGCATGTTTGACGTCTACAGCTGACGTTCCTTGGCTATATATCAACGTTGAATATATATGAAGATCTATTACAATGAAGCCTTCTCCAGTAATTGCGTTTGCTTCTTTTCTGACATTTGGAAGTTTTATCCAAATATTCATACATTTCCCCATCATTGTCATTATCTCGCTTTGAATGATTATCACTAATCTAGATTATAATCGCTTTTTTTAATAATAAAAATCCAGTTTTTCTACAAATTAGATCGATGCATTTTGTATATTGTCTCTCCTTGGCCAACCAACGATGTATATGTTGGTACGTCTCAAGAAAGAAGAAGACTCGGTCCTAACATTATAGATTTATATTGATTCAATCACATTCCTGACAGCCTAAAATCTCCAATGAATACCAATATATTCGGACATAGTCAATTTAAAATCAATTTTGTACGAACAATATGGGCATATTTAATGTACCGTAGCTCCTTCTGATTTAACAAAATAGATCTATAGAATGAAAAGACTTGGTTGTCAGGTAAAAGTTCGTCACAAAATCTTAAGTTGTTAGACGGTGAATTAAATCATTTAAAAAACTTATATGAGTGAGTTTATACTTATCTTTAAGTCGCCTACTCACTATTGATAACAAAACTTAGCGCATAGAATTTTTATCTTTTTTGTGGGAGGAAAATTAGTGATATAGTTCGAATTTAGTACCATCTACTTTAATATTATCATAAACTACTGTCTATCCCAAAAGGTTAAATTATTAATTAGTGAATTATAAATTTAAGCATTCAACAATTATATTAAAATGATTAGGAAAAATATGTGATTTCAAATCCTTAAGAGGTTTTATAAATTAGAGATAAATCTTCAAAAATCAAATAATCATATGTTGTTAAATTAATATTAAGCGGCTATACTTCTAATTGTTCTTCAAATCCCTTTGTTTTAATTTTTCAGTTCCCAATGTAACTTGCAATGGAATATATACACTTTCTTAGACACATTTACTTAGATTTACGTAGATTTACTTACCTATTTAATTGTCTAAATGGTTCAATGATAACCTTTATTTAAAAAAAATTATAAATGTACACATTTTATTTATCTACTCTCTCCTTGGAAGATAAATAATTGACTGTCCCTAAAAGTTAGACGGTTTGAAAATGATAAATTTAATTATTTAACCAATATTTTAACAATTTCTCTCATATATGGATCCAAATTTCCATTTATTAAATGGGATTGTTGAGGAGATAACACACTGGGGTCTCTAACTCAGTAGTTAATATAATATATAGAGATGCCACTTGATCCAAAAGATTTAAGCATATGAGTTGGACCCAATTATGTAATGTTAATCACTCCCTCTTGTCATTCATATTCAATGTGGAATTTTACTCACACATGTATTCCTAATTATAATGACCCAACATGTGAAATTTTTAATTTTTAAATGAGAGGTAGAGTAAAAAAAAAAAAGACTCGTACTCAAGACCACCTACTATGATACCATGCAGAAATTTATGATAGAAAATGCATTAAAGAGAAAAGACATGAAATTGTTTGCGGTTCGACCACAAGGCCTACAATCACGGAACATGAACTCAAAGGCTACATCTTCTTCATTCACTTAGATAATGATATATACATTGAAACCCCATTTCATAATGGGTCTGACAAACGTACCCATATTAATGACACTTAATTGAATTGATTGCTTAAACCCTACAATTTCCTCTAGCAATCAATTTCTTGATTCATCCAAATATGATTTCCTTAAACATTCAATGCCTTAATTTGATCTCCAATATTTTCACTATAAAAAAATGATCTTTAATGATAATGTTTTGCATGAAATCTTTGATGAAATGTGTGACTTGAAAAATTGAATATTTTTGTGAAGTATGCTTTTCTTTTGGAGTATAAGGGAGGCCAACAATCCACAAGGCTTGGAATGCACAATGTCTATTGATGATGCAAAAAATCGTCAATTGTACTCTCATCTATATTGATTTACGATGTCACGACTTCTCTGATGATCAATCTACAACGAAAATCAAAGAATGGACAAAGGGGGAGAACATTGGTGTGGTGTTGGCCAAAGGCCTTATGATGACCAAGTTAGAAATTTGTAATCTAAGTTGTTTGGTTTTGGAATGGGTTGATCTGTGTTGTCATTTGGTTTTAGGTTGAGCTAGTATGTGATCAAGGTATATGAAAATACTTTTAAGGGTAAATTAAAATAGTAAAAAATATTATATATATATATATATATTTATTTAAGTCAGGGGGTTCATTTAAACCTGGACAACATGTGGAGCTGCCCTTAAGTCAGATTTATACGAAAGAAAACAATCATATTTTATGTACATAGCTCCTTTGAACTTAACAGAATATATCCAGAGAAAGAAAAGACTTATTGAAATATACATTTGTACGTTTTTAGACCCCTTAAAACACAACCAGATTAACCTAGTTAATTAGCTAAGTGATTACTTAGTCAAATTATTCAGATCTAGGTTAACACAAATATATCATATCATGTAAAGCAGCGGAAAATAAATAGCACAAAGATATGATGACCCAAGAAAACCAAATCGGTAAAAAATCTGGGGAGGATTTAACCTAGCTATCCTTAAGGTAAAATAGATCCACTATGAAAAAATTGAAATTTACATAATAGTGACTTAGACCACTAACATCCTATTGCTACCTCGAGTAGGAAACTTACTACCATGACCACGTGATAGCTCCGAGTCCACAGACTACTTGTTTCTTGGATTCATAGCAAGCACAAGTACTCCCACTTGTGTTTTTCTTTAAACTCTTTATGCAGCAACTGAAACGATCACCAAGCTTTCGACGTCAATCTTAATCTTGATAACCCTAAGTATGTATAAAGGCAAACAACTCTAGATATCACAAGAGATTCATATACACAACATAAACAACAACAACAAAACGTGGCTAGGGTTTTTTCTTTTATACTTGAGGCAAAATATAAAACCCCCTACATGTCAAACGGGCTTGGGTTGAGTTGGAAAATTCTGTAGAAAAACAATTTGCATGAGTTTCGATCGATCGAGTCTAATTCTCGATCGGTCGAGCCAAATAGATTTACACAATAAATCCTACAGTACACTCGATTCCAATTTTACACATAAACATACTTTGAGCAAGTCTAAAATAAGACTAAACGTTTTGATCATGGTTTGCCAACATTACAAAATGAAGTTCTAATACATTTAAACCTAAAGTCTTAGAACCCAACAAACTCCCCCTTTGGCAATGCGTGACAAAACACAAACTAGACAAAGTGCTTAAAGTTACAAAAACAGCCCATCACAAAAACATTGTCCAACAAAAACAAATTCAACCTAACTACTATCTATCAGTTGTAAGTGTAGACAGCAGCACGACTGAACCAATCTGTATATTCTTGTAACTCTTAACAAACACATAAACGCATGTGTGGAAAATACAAGTAAAACAAAATAAATTCTTGATTTCACATAATCATAAACTACAAGACATATATCATAAATAATCTCATAAATATAAATCAATAATCAATATAGCACAATGTGAAACAAGAAACAAAAATAAACACATCATAGTATCTCCCCCTATCATAGACAACTCAAATAAAACGAAATATATCATGAGCTAAAAAATATAAATACAAGATGAAGCACCTAGATACAATCTAAAGCTCCACAGCTCTAAAACAACAAAAACTCCCCTTGTCAACAAAATCTCAAAATCTCCTATCCATACATACTCCCCCTTTTTGTGACGAATTGCCAAAGGGCAATCATGACTCATCATCAAAAAGAGGTGGCGGAGGTGACCATCTAATGCTCGCTAAATCTGCTCTCAAGGCCTGAAGCTTGGTAAGCACGTCCACCAAAAGCTAACCATGAGCCACCTGAACGGTCATGACAGTGTCCAACGTATGACGAATGCTAGAAACATCCGAAGCAGAAGGTGGAGGAATAGCAGTAGCAGTTGGATCAATGAATGCATCAGCAATCGAATCACCTGAAAAAAGAGGAGGAGGAAGAGGTGCAACACCAGAGGACGACTCAACTCTAGGGCATTTAGAGCTTGCTCTCATCTAAGCAGCCCTCTGCCTAAGGAAGGTGGCACCAATAGGAGCTATAATATGAATAGGCTCAGACGCAAGAAACTCATCTAATCCTAGAACAAAATCCTATGAATAAAAATAGGAAAGAAAATAGCATAAGCTGATGAACTATTCCTATGAACCTTAACCAAAGAACGAATGAAAAGATGAGGAAAACTCATAGGAACGTCTGTGACAAGAGCATACAAAAATGCACATCTCTCTATAGGAATAGTATACAAATGAGAGATGGGCTAGATCGTATGGCAAGAAATCCGGTAAAAGAGATAATGAATCTTGGTCAACTCGTGAGAGGTGATTCGAGGATTAAAACTCCACTGAATAGAAGTCCTAGTAAGATATGACATGATGTCATAAAGGGGAGGAGACTCATCGTAAGGATAGACAAGATGCTGGAACTTAGGCACCTTAAGAGCAGAGGCCATTACCGTAGGAGTAATGGTGTACTCTTCACCTCGTATCCAACTCTTCACATATTGAGTGTTGGAATCATTGAAGTGGATAGAGATGTTTGAGTAGAACTCTTTGATCAAGGTAGCTGGAGGAGGATGGTCAATATCCAACAAAGGCAACCAACCCCTACGCTTAAAGTTTCTCCTAATTTTCAAGTCAGGCTTATCTAAAACTACTTTCCTTTTAGCCCACACATTCCTGAGAATGTTCAGCTTCTCATAAGTTTCCTGGTTTTTCTCACTAAGAAACCTCTTACTATTAAAAGATGGAGTAGAAAAAGAAGATGATGTCCTATGGGCTCTAGTCTTCCTAACCATGATGCTAAAGAGCAGAAAAGACAGACAGAAAAGAGATGTTAGGTTCTAAAGACTTAGGAACTAATGTATTTAGAACTTTAATGTGTATTATTGGCAAACCATGATCAAAACAGGTTGTTTAGTCTTGTTTAGACTTGCTCAAAGTTGTGTCTTTTATGTAAAGTTGGGATCGAGCTGTTGCAGATGTATTAGTGCATTTCGGCTTGGCTCGATCGATCGAATCTCGGGCAGAAAGCATTTTTCTGTAGAATTCCAACTCAGCCCTAGCTCATTAAAATGTTTAGGGTTTTATGTTTTGCCCTAGGTATAAAAGGCAAACCCTATCCACGTTTTAGAGGTTGCTCTATTTGCTGTGTGTGTGAATCTCTTGTGAAATCTAGAGGTGGTTGCCTTCACACATACTTAGGATTATCAAGAAGGAGATTTCATTGAGAGCTTGATGATCATTCAGTTGCTGCACTAAAAGCTTAAAGAAACACAAGCGGGTGTGCTTGTACTTGCTGGAGAATCCAAGAAAGAAGGAGTCCGTGGTTTCGGAGCTTGCACGTGGTCGTGTCAATAAGTTTCTACTGGTGGGTAGCAATAGGATGTTAGTGGTCTAAGTCCTATTCTAAAATTTTGATTCTTTCATAGTGGATTCAGGTTTACCTTAAGGATAGTTAGGTTAAATCTTCCCCAGGTTTTTACTGGTTTGGTTTCCTAAGTCATCATATCATTGTGTTATTTAAATTTCCGCTGCTATACATGATATGATTGTTTGGTTGTGATAACCTAAATCTCGAATTTGGACTATGTAATAACTTGGCTAATTAACTAGGTTAATCCAATTGTGTTTTAAGGGGTTTGAAAACTCAAAAGAGACAAAAGACAAAAAAAAAAAAAAAAAAAAAAACCAAGGGCAGACTGCATCAAACACAATTAGAGTAAAAAAATAATATAGAAAATAATAATCTATATGATGCATGAACAGAATAACCACATGATGCATGCTCTAATGCATTGAGAATAATTCAATTATACTGTTAAAAACACAAAAGTGGCTTTAACATAGAGTTTATATCAAAAACCCCAAAATTTGAAAACCCACTTTCAAAAATCCCAACAAATTGACCAATTGATCATTACACAAGATAGAGAACATAATATAATGACCAATTCAATCAACTAAACAAGCCAATTTCATATATTAATGCTCAATTGAACAAAATCCCCAATTCGGGTAGTTTCAAGCCCTAGAAAATTCAATTTTTCCCAATTCAACAAATTGATCAAATTAAACCACAAAGATCAGTTTAATAATGTCCCATAACAAAAACCCAATGATCAATTTTGAAAGAATTGATTGAAAACACCAAAAACCCCAATTTTCCATAGGTTCGAAATTCTCCCCAAAATGCATGAAAGATGAAAATAAATGAAAAATGAAGGGTAAAAGGGTCTTACCAGCCTTAGAAGACAAAAACCCTTGAAAAATTTTGAGGGAAAATGACAAAAATCTTGCTTTGAATCTTGACCGATCGAAGAGAGAGAGAGAGAGAACTTTTGAAAAAGACACGTGAAAAACTTATGATTTAAAAAAACTCTCTGAACGATTTTCGATTGATTGAAAATTACATTCGATTGATCCAACAACGATCGAGCATCAATCGAACCAGGTAGATTTAAACCAAAATTTTAATCACAATTTCGATTGGTCGAGCAACAGGTTCGATTGATCGAAAATCTGGAAAATTTTTTTTTTTGAAAAACAGAGCAATTTTATGCAGATTCTCCTCAAAGCATAGTATTTTATGAATATAATGCATGAGTATGAGATGAAATGTTTCTCAAAAACACTTATATTGAACCCAGATCTCCCAAAAATAAGATTTTCAATAAATTTTTCCTTAAATTCTCAAACTTCAAACACATTTTGCATTAAAATCAAAGAATTTTCAATCTTGGATGGCCAAAACAAAATCACACACAATAACTTGTACAACGTTTAGCAAAGAGTAACTTGTATAGTGTGTGTAACTAATAAAAGCTTGAGATATATGTAAGGTGATATGTGAATAGTAATCAAACACAATTTCTACAAAGTTCATCACATACATTTGAAATAGACTATCACCTAAAGAGTTACATCATATAACTTTCACATCTCCTAGAAAACAAGTTTGCAATCAGGTAAGTTTCTTGATTTGCCTCATATTGTACACACCAATTTTATTTGATCAGAAACTTATTAAAATAATCAAGATAATGTACACACCAATTTTATTTGATTGAATTAATTATAGTTCAATAATGTACACACCAATTTTAGCATTTAAACCGAGGCTACACTTTATGTTCCTTTTGTGCATGTGCTACACTTTCTCAAGCACAAAATCTTATGATATGCACTAAGGTGTTCATGATTGGCTAGTAAACAATGGTGAAATGGTTATTTATGCCTTTCTCATTAAGTTCAAGTCCAACAATCAAAGGCATGTGACTTCAAGATCAAGAAAAATTGATCAAAAACTATAAACATCTTCCTACACAACATGCACTACAAAGCTCAAACTAGTAAAGTGCAATAAATAAGCTCATCCAAGCTAAACAAGGTACATAGACATGTTATGTAAAGATAAAGTGGCCAACCTTGATTTCAAATTCAAGAAAAATAATGCAAAACACATTTTGCTTCCCTTTTCCTCTATTTTGTTTTTGTTTTGTTTTTGAAAAGAAATAACAAAAACAACCTAGAATGAAATGCATGAATGTTATGCAATGCAAATCCTAGAAAAACAAAGAAGAATGGTCACAAAGAGTAGAGCGATGAAGCATAAGGACCATGTCAGAAAAGACTCACTTAGATTGAACCTTTTGCATCCAAAACCTTTTAGATGCAACTCTAGCATTGGAGTTATTATTCATATTAGAATGCTGAGCAACTTCAGGATTGGAATAAAGGTTTAAAACCTTTACCAATTCACCAATAAGTACCATAGGATCATGTGCTTAAGGTACATGTACTTTTGGTTTATTTGCTCGCTTAGCAGCTTGCAACTTGAAACAGTTTAAACGAATGTACCCAGAATTTCCACAAAAATGACAAACCCATGCAGGTCTATCATGCACCTTGTCCTTAGGAGGGTTAGGAGTCTTAGGTTTAGACTCTTGAAGATCAACCTTAATATTCCTAGGAGGAGTAACTTCTGCTTGTTTGACAATCTCACTTACGGGAGGCTCAGAAGAAGAAACAAAGTTTGTGGAATGAGTTTCAGGCACAGAGATGCTTTCTACAAAACCTAAACCAGTTTTGTTTGAAGGAGACTTTTGAACACTCAGCATGTGATCAAGTTTGAACTAGCAGATCTATTTGTTTATTCTCTAGAAACAGATAATTCAATTTCAAATTCTTAACTTTATCAAGTAAAAGCATGTTCTTAGTCTTCACATTATTTAACAATTCATTAGCATCAAACAGTTTCAAAAGCAAAATTTTCTTATCAAGTTCAAGGGATGCAATTTTCTTTAAGCCTAAATCAACACTCATAGCATCCTTTGCTGCAACTTTACAAAGCTTATTGTAGGTTTCTTGCAAATCTGCATCCTCAGAGAGTTCCCCATCAGAAGAGTTTTCTTCAACAACAACACTTTCATCAACTACAGCAGTAGATGTGAAAGTAATGAAGTTTCCTTCCTCATCACTACCAGACTCATTGTCAGAAACTTCATCATCACTAAGGGTTATTGCCATAACCTTACCCTTAGACCCCAAGAATGTAGGACATTTTGATTTCACATGACTATACCCTTGACAACCAAAACATTGTTGACCCATAAAATTATTGGAAGTTTGACCTACTTTCTCTTTAGGTTTTTCAGTGTTGTTCACCTTAGTGAGATTATTCCTCCTAAAATTTATAGGTTCAGCATTGTTTTTACCTCTTGCCCTTCTGTTATTGTTCCTAAGAAAATTTCTAAAGTTCTTGTCAAAATAGGCAATCTTTGTAGCAGAGAGCTCATCATTAAATCCATTCACATCAACATTATCAACAGACTTAAGAGCTATTGATTTGGATTTGCTTGTCTTAGGTAGGTCCAACTCATAGGACTGAAGAGATCCTACAAGTTTATCAACATGGATGGAGTCCACATCCTTACTTTCAGTGATGGCAATCACTTTGGGTCTAAAATCCTTAGCCAAAGATCTAAGTATCTTCCTAACAATCTTAGGTTGATCATAGATTTCACCCAAATTATAAGCAGAATTAACAATATCATTAAGCTTAGTATAAAATTCATCAAAACTTTCATCATCATTCATCCTAATGCTTTCAAATCTAGTTGTTAACTGCTGCAACTTATTGATCTTTATTGCCTTTGTGCCTTCATTCATAGTTTGGAGAATATTCCATGCAGTGTGAGCAACCTCAACATTTGAGATTCTCTTGAATTCCTCCATAGAAACAACATTAAAAATAGCATTCATAGCTTTGCTATTAAAAGCGGCTGCTTCTTTCTGAGAAGTTTGCCACTCACTAACTGGAGTAGTAGCCTTCTCCCATTCGTATTCAACAGAGTTCTAAACTCTCTCATCAATAGATTTCAGGAATGCTTTCATTCTTACTTTCCAATAAGCATAGTTGTTCCCATCAAAGTGAGGTGGGATCACAAGAGAGTGACTGTGTTCCATGACAATAGGGGTCAAAAATCAACTCTTAGTTTTAAGGATCTAAATACTAGAGCTAACCTACTCTGATACCACTTGTACATTTTTAGACCCCTTAAAACACAACCAGATTAACCTAATTAATTAGCCAAGTGATTGCTTAGTCAAATTATTCAGATCTAGGTTAATACAAATATATCATATCATGTAAAGTAACAGAAAATAAATAGTACAAAGATATGATTACCTAGGAAAACCAAACCGGTAAAAAATCTAGGGAGGATTTAACTTAGTTATCCTCAAGGTAAAACAGATCCACTATGAAAGAATTGAAATTTACACAATAGCGACTTAGACCACTAACATCCTATTGCTACCTCGAGTAGGAAACTTACTACCACGACCACATGACAGCTCCGAGTCCACGGACTACTTGTTTCTTGGATTCACAGCAAGCACAAGTACTCTCACTTGTGTTTTTCTTTAAGCTCTTTATGCAGCAACTGAAACGATCACCAAGCTCTTGACATCAATCTTGATCTTGATAACCCTAAGTATGTATGAAGGCAAACACTTCTAGATCTCACAAGAGATTCATACACATAACATAAACAACACCAACAAAATGTGGCTAGGGTTTTTCCTTTTATACTTGAGGCAAAATATAAAACCCTACACGTCAAATGGGCTTGGGCTGAGTTGGAAAATTTTGCAGAAAAACAATCTGCACTAGTTTTGATCGATCGAGTCTAATTCTCGATCGGTCGAGCCAGTCAGATTTGCACAATAAATTCTACAGTACACTTGATTCCAACTTTACACATAAACATACTTTGAGCAAGTCTAAAACAAGACTAAACGTTTTGATCTTGGTTTGCCAGTATTACAAAATGAAGTTCTAATACTTTTAAACCTAAAGTCTTAGAACCCAACATCATTAATAAAAAAAAATTATTGAAATTTATGACTCAATCTACAATCGGGCAAAATGTGCAAATGTCCTTTTCACGCAAATTATACAGCCTTCTGCCCCCTTTTCGAAACTAATTAGGAAAATGCCCTTCTTTTGTAACTCGATTTTCTAAAAATCGAGTTTCAACTTAAATCTCGATTTTTGGACAATTGAGTTATAACAAACTGAAAATTAAAAAAAAAAAAAAATTTGCTGGAACTCGAGTTCCATGCAATTTTTTTTTTTTTTTTTTTTATTTTTTTTTAAAGTTTGTTCGCTCCATACAAATTGAGTTTTACATTGAAAATCAATTTTGAGAAATTGAGTTACAAAAGAGGGGCATTTCCCTAATTAGTTTGAGAAAGGGAGCAAAAAGCTATATAATTTGCACGAAAAGGGCATTTGCCCAGATTCCCCATCTACAAACAAATTTGGCATCATTTACTCGAAAAATTTACGTAATGAAGGTTTTGTTATGTTGTCTAATAACGTAGAATGTAAAGTTGTGGGAATATGTACAGTAAAAGTTAATATATTAAATTAGATTATGAAAACTTTGGATAATATGAGAGATGTAACCGAACTTTAAAAAAATCTGATTTCTTTAGGTTACTAGATTTTTTTGTATATGGATATTCTGCAAGAGGTAGTTATGAATGAATCACTAAGGGTTCTTTATAGGTAGTAAAGAAAGAGATATCTTTCAAGAATCTGTACAGATTGAATGGTGAGACAATTAAAGGTAAAGAGTCGCACGGTAAAGCAAAAGGTAGGGAAAATCCTTAAGGCCTTGTTTGGTTTAAAAAAAATGATCACTCATTACTCATCACTCAGTTTTCATCACTCATCATTCATCACTCATCACTCATCACTATCACTCAAAAATACCCCAATTTCTGATAACGTTATTTGTGGCTTGTTTGGGTGAAATATCTGACTCAGTTTTGAAACTCCATCACTCACCTTTATGTCAACTCACTGGATCCCATAAATATCAATTAAAAATCTCTGTACAGAATGGTCATAAGCTTACTCGCGTTCTCTCTCTCTCTGTGTCTCTCTTCTCCACGCCCTTTCCACCCCAAAACGTCCCCAGCATCCAGAAACCCAAAATTATCAAAATGGAACTGTGCAAATGCCCAGAATAGCAAATCGGAGTGATGCTCTTCTTCCTCACCTCAAACCTGTCTGCGCAAAACCCCAGTTCCTCTCAGCATTCGGACCTGGCTTGAGGATCTCGTTGCCCCTCACTTCCCCGCCTCCACTGCGTTAGATCCTCCCTCAGCTCGAACTCTAGAAAACCCACTTGAAGGAATCCCAGACTCCCAACTCTGAACATAATCCCGTTCGGGAGGACGCCGGAAAGTGGGCCTTACACGATCAAAAATCGCGGTAGCATGTGGTAATCGAAATTTCTTTTTAAATTTGGGTTGCTTTTTATTTTTATTTCTATTATTTTTATTTTTATTTTTTATGATCTTGATTATAATTGTTATGATTATGATAGTGTTTGTTATGTTTATGTAGTGGGTTTTTATTTATTTTTGCTAAGACTGTTAACTATGAGTTTGCCTTATTTTCATAATTTTTTTTAAAAATCTCACTTTATTTTTTGTTTTAATGAGAGTTTGCCGTATCCAACGTTGCTCATCTTCCTCACCTTCAACTTGTAAACTCATCGCGGCACTGTGGGTCTGCTGAAGAGAAACTCGTGAGCCCTCTGTTGGTACATGCACTAAATTTCTCTCCGTTCTCATGATTTTGCCTTTATATTTGATAAATATTTTACTGCAGATCTTGTAAATTGGATTTGAACAATCAAATGCTGTGAATACTCTGCTTGGATTTGAACATTTTTATGTTAGTTTTTTTTTAATATGAAGATTGTAAGACCTCTGTCTTTTGAGACCTCTGTCTTTTGCTTATTACGATGGGTGATTTCCCTCTGTTTCGACTATAATCCATGGGTCTGTTGAGGTCAGAGAGTTTTGTTTGGGTAAAAGATGATGATTGTTAGTATATAATATTTTAGACATATATCTGACATGCATTCTTTATCTCTTTGAACATTTGTTTTTAAAAAATTTTGAGAAACAATTATCTCTTTGAACTGCAACATTCAATTTTATTGTTATATGAACTCTTTACTTACCCGAATTCATGTACCTAATTGGAGTTGATTTGAAGCATTGGATGTGCAATAAAGGATTTGATTAATATTGTAACTTTATAGGCACCACTGTACCTCTTTATTTGAAGAAATGCCTTTAAATTTTCATATCTTATTAAGTGTAGCACTCATCCTAAAACAGAGCAAAATAGAGCTTTAAGATGTGCTTGGACCTAGCTACAAGCTTTCAAAATTAAATGAACTATTTTTTATTTATTTATATACAACAAATGAGATAGTCTAGTCTAGAGAGGGAACTTGAATATATAGCTGCAAACTCATTATTTCTTTCTTTTCATTGCTAATGCTAGGTTACACTTACACATGCCTCTTATACTCACACCACCATTCACCATACTCGATCTCCAATCCATCTCATTATCGAGGGAGGAGCAATTAGTGTGTCATTTGAGGCTGCGCTACACCTCATTGTCCAACCTACCTAATTTGTCTTTAAAATTAATTTCACAGCTTTCATTAAGCACAAATACTAAAGATTTAGATTAGAACCTGATTTTCCTTTATCAAAAATAAACTCATCATGGTAAGAATGACATGACATGACATTTGCATCTAGTATTAAGGGAGAATAATCAGACAAATTTAGAGTTTGCAAGCCATTTTCTTGATCACTGCACTTCTTTTCCCATAATTTTTTTTTTCCTTCTTCTGACTGAAAGCGCAAGATAGAGAAAATAACAATGACAACCTCTGTATATTCATCACTTGTGAATTACATAATGTACCTTCCATTTATAGAGGAGACTTTACCCTTGAAGAATATCACATGCGATAAATGAAAATGAAATAACTAATATATAACAAACTGCAACTACTTCAACAACAGTTTGTTACAACTGAAATCTAACTTCAATGCTAAAGCCCGTGTGAGTGTGACAAAGCTAATCCCCACCTGGAGTAAACTTTTGATGGTTAACTTCTGGACTTTTCTAAACTGTTGCATTGTTTACTGAACTGCTGATGTGTTCTGCACTGTTACAATGCTGTGTTTTGTAAAAATAAAACTATAGCAGGACTACAATCTGCACTAGTGTCATTGACCAAAATAGGATATAAAATCTGCATTACTGTCATCTCTTACTGCATACATATTGATGAAAACTTTTAGTACATGGTTGGCTATGTGTTGAATGACAGTGAATATGCCTTGTAGGGCTAGACGATTCACCACAATGTCGGAGGGAAGTGCCTGTAGCTATAACTCCAACTATAGGGGGCATGTGTGTGACATGAATCAGTGCGTGTTGCGGACATCTTTGCAGCTCCATAATTTCGGTAGACGGTTTTATGGCTGTAGACATTGGAAGCCTGTAAGTATCAGCTGCGCGCTTACTATCATTGTTGTTTCATGGTTAAATATCCAATGCTCCTCAGCGCATGTACTTACCAGCTTTGTTTAATATGCAGGGCAGTGACGAACATTGTAAGTCCTCTAAATGGTTGGATGGCATCCCATGTAGGCGTGGAGCTGAAACAGCACCGATTGTCATTGCGAAATTTACTAGGCTTGAGGCCGAGGCAGCTATGGCAAAAAACAATGAGATGGAAGCCCGTGCAATGATAGCAGACCTACTCCACAGGGAAAGAGTAGCAAAGCGTAGTGCTGAAAAAGCAAAGGTTTCCCTTCGTATGGCCAATGCGCGAGCACGTAAATATCAAGTTGCTCTACTTATGTCATGGTTGGCAATTGTGGTGTTCTTTATATTTTCACTTGGTAATAGGGATGTTGGATTACGGCAAATGTGTCTGCCATGACCTTTTTAATTTTTATTAGTTGTTTGGAAATGTATTGTACATGTTGGGAGTGCCTTTTAGTGTAAGTGTTCGACTTGGCAATTGTATGTGTCGAATGACAGAGTTATTGTATGATTCGTATACATATAATTGCTATTTTGTAATGGTAGACATTTTGGTAGCATCCTTATTTTTTGTCATTCCTATTGTTTATGATTCAGTTGTGTTGTTAGTATATTTAAGCATTGATATGAATAAAAACAGGGCAAGCAGAATAAAGTGCCAAAAGTTCAGTTGTGCTGTATCTGGCTGTACCAGGATCATAAGTGTACTATTAATAAAAACCTACGGGTTTATAAAAAAAAAAATCTACACTTTTTAACAAAATAAAAATTAAGAATATGTTCTTATCTCAAAAAAAGAAGAAAAGTGCACTCTATATATATGTTAGGTTTGTAATATGTTTCAAAAGAATAAATTACTTATTACAAACAAAATACTAGTATAAAAAAATTAGTCCTTTAAAGAAAAACTTTTTTGATAGCCTTTAAAGAAAAACTTTTTTGATAAAACCTTTAAAGAAAAACTTAGAGAAACTCCTCATATTGTCCCAATCATTCCACATTGGAGGCTAATTCCACATTGGAGGCTAATGCCACTAGTTTGTATTGTGAATAGGCTTTGTTCTGAAATTCTTTTGGCTGTGTTAGTGTTTTATGAATTTCCCTTTCTAACAAAAATAAATAAAAAAAAAAAATATTACATGCCCTGTTTTGAGTTCCTATATATTTTAGAAGGTGATATAACATAATTATCCACCTATAACCATATTAGATACACAATAATTGGTCCTTCAAAAATCAAAATTGCAAAAAGGTATTACATATAAAATGCATTGCGAAAAGGTATTACATACAACCATATCGTTCTCCCACTTTCATTGCCAATAGGTATTACATACACTTACTTTAAAGACACCAAAAAGAATTACATCAGAAATGTCAATACATTATTGACATTAGCCATTACATGTAAGCATGTGTACAGTTAATCTTAATTACAAAAAAAATGCATCATAATGTCCAAAATGGTGCATCACGTGTCATGCTAAGTGACTTCTAGTCACGGTACCTAGACTTATACAAAAGTCCTAACAAAATGTCATGGGACTGGGTATTAGCTCTATACAAGTCCCAACAAAAAGGGTGAATCCTTAGACATGCCAACCATTAACTTCGACGTCGCACGTACTCCTCCCACATACGGTTAGTTATATCATCCCTGAATTCACCCATTGCTCTCTTCGATGCAATAGACATCTCCCTCACATGTCTTCTTTCGACACTTGCACTTGACTCAGGAGAGTTCCCATTGTTTTCGGTTTGCATATCATCCCTACCAACGTTCTCCCACGTGTTAAACAGAACATCCCTTCGATTATTGATGCGTATGAAATTATGTAACGCACAACACGCAGAAACAACCAAACGCTGACGATATTGCTTATACTTCGCCATGTTGCTTAAGATGGGAAAGCGAGCCTTCAAGACTCCAAAATACCTCTCAATCACCATACACAATGAAGAATGTCTATAATTAAACAATTCTTTCCCCGATTTTGGTTGCCTAGTACTCCTCCTCCTGAATTCTTGAGCATGATATCGGGTGGCCTTATGTGGTGGAAGGAACGATGCACCAATGGGATACCCCGAATCAACCAAGTAATAAGAACCTACAAGAATAGCATATCCAAATCAGTAATAATAAGGGGATTAAATCAATAAAATAATCTACGCAAAGCAACTATATTCTAAGCAAAGGAACTATATTCTTCAATATCTCATCCTTTCATCTTACTATTGAAAGATTGGCTAAAATTTCATATTAATACAATACTGACAACACAGTGCAGCTACTGGGACTGGGACTGGGACTGGGCTGACTGGTGTGGCAGCTACTAGCTGCTGCACTGTGTTGCAGCAACTAGTGTGCTGCCCAAGCTGCTGCACTGCAACACCAGTGCAGCAGCTTGGGTAGCAGGGCTGCACTGTGCTGCAGCAGCTGCAACACCAGTGCAGCTTGGGCTGCACTGGTGTGGCAGCTACTAGCTGCTGCACACACCAGTGCAGCTAGTAGCTGCTGCACTGTGTTGCAGCAGCCGAAGCTGCACCAGTGCAACTTTCATACCATAAGACAAGTTCCTTTGTTGTTGAATTTTACCATCCGAAGCTGCATAAGCCAACTTTCATACCATAAGACAACTTTCATACCATAAGCCAAAGCTGCATCAAATTTTACCATCCAAATAAACTGTTGTTGAATTCACTTATAGCAAATTTATAATAAGACAAGTACATAGCACCAAAATTCAAAGTCAATCACATAGCAGCAGATTTGGATTCTTTCACAAGCATAGTGTGTGTTTTCTGTATTATGGAGTGTGTTTTCTGTATTATGGAGTTTTTCTACTCCCTTGCCCATGAGATAAGCTCTCACTTGAGACCACTTTGGAGGTATTACTTCATTTTTTGCAAGTTTAGTCAGTCGCATAATTTTTGGTGACAATTATTGAATAGTATGGCTTTCAACCATACTAGCTGCTGCACTGTGTTGCAGCAGCTAGTAGCTGCAACACAGTGCAGCAGCCCAAGCTGCAACCCAGTGCAGCTCGGGCTGCACTGGTGTGGCAGCTACTAGCTGCTGCACTGTGTTGCAGCAGCTACTAGTGGCAACACAGTGCAGCAGCTAGTAGCTACCACACCAATGCAGCCTAGCTGCTCATCCTTTAAACATTGCAGTTGAGGTGCAATTCAATCGTTCAAATATCCAAATTTCTCCTGTACTATCTTTTTTTTTTTTTTTTTGATAGGTAGTAAGAGTTGTATTGATAAGAAAAGTACAATGTCACCTAAGTAACATATCTTTTTTGGTTAGCAATGCATAAAGTATCCTAAAGAAACTTGTGGTGATGCATGATTTTGTTCCCCTGATCCATCTTTGGACACCCATCAAAGCAGATCCAACAATGTGCATTTTGTCATGGGAAAGTTGGACATTCATAAGAAAGAGTATCGTACAAGAAGCCAGTGCAGCCCAAGCTGCAATGGGTTGCAGTTTGGGCTGCTGCACTGTGTTACAGCTACTAGCTGCTGCAACACAGTGCAGCAGCTAGTAGTTGCCACACCAGTGCAGCCTAAGCTGCACTGTGTTGCAGCTTGGGCTGCTATACTATGTTGCAGCTGCTGCACACAGTGCTGCAGTGCCCTAGCTGCTGCAACACAGTGCAGCCTAGTGCACTGGCTGCTGCACTGTGTTGCAGCAGCTAGTGCACTAGCTGCCACATCAGTGCAGCAGCCCAATGCTCTAAATGTCAAAAACCCTAAACTGAGTTGATAAAGTTCTACATGAACCAGCCACAACCACAACCATTAGGATTTAAGTTAAAGACGCATACCTTCCGATGGCCATGGGAAGCCATGCTTTGGGTCTTTAATAGCTTCTTCAAATACCCTGGAGTCATTGGCGCTTCCCTCTCAACCACCATGGACATATGTAAACCGCATGTCATGGTCACATGCACACATGACGTTGGTTGTAACAGTGCTCTTGCGACTCCTATGAGTCTGGAGTCTTATCGCTGAAGGCCGAGAACTAACATGTGTTCCGTCAATAGCTCCTATGCTTCTCTACAGTGAATAGTGCCAATTAGTTGAAATATTATATAGTAATGTGTACAACCATTTTGGAAGATATTATGAAATTATTTACCTCAAACCAAGGGTTATACTTATTGTTCCCCCGCAAATGCTCTGGAAGGCCTACCACATTCGGATCCGGCTTGATTAAATGTTGGCCCCATGTGTGGATAGCTCGCAACACCCTACGAAACTTGCGATCCACAGTTTCAGTGGAATGCTGAAATCTGTCTGCCACAGGCCGCATCCGAGTATTATGCCCAACAGTGTACAAGAATATGGCCACTGCCTCCTGCACGTCAACACGCCCCTTCCCTTCCTTCAAGTACCCATAATGTTTCAGCTCCTCAACCAAGTGATAGAATAGATCTAGTGTCATGTGGAACATCTCATGGCAATTGGTAGGATTGCCATCTCTCACTTCAGCCATATAATCGCTTCCACTCAAAATGCTAGTACGTTGTGGGCACTTGTCAAAATGCCGTTGGAAATATGCCACCATCTCGCCAATAAGTGGAAATACAAACCAAAACTCCTCCTCCTCGCTGTCATACTCCGAGTCTGTGTCTGCACCAGTGGTCATGTCATCGTCACAATCACTTATATCCATGTCGTCATCACTCAAACTAGTGTCCATGTCATCACCACAACCACCACTGTCCATGTCATCATCGTCGGAGTTAAAATAAGCATCATCAAAATCATATTGCCAGAAAGGATCACTGGGGGAGACCATTAACCTATACCCAAAAAAAACCAAAGCATTAGAACCAAAGATATTGAAATATATAAACGGACAAATTAATATAAAAGTACCAAGAGAATTGCAATAATGTTAGCTGAACTCACCTTACAATGTAAGTAACATGAACTAGATAAGAAATATTAAAAAATATATATATAATACTATAAAAAAACACCAAGTACATAACAAAGCCCACACACTAATTTAAGTAACACCATAATCACAAGCATAGTTCACAACACTTTAACATTACAATAAAGCTACATTAAATAAAAGTGTTCAACTGATAGGAAAGAGAAATAAAACCAAACGTCGAATATTGTCCAAGCACACACACATAAAGTCCTTAAATGATACTTAACAACTAAACCAAGTGTTTTCTCAAAAAGAAAAAAACTAAACCAAGTGATTCACATAGAGTGTCACATAACAAAAGTTGCTTCAAAAGCAATCCCCATTAGTTATTCGGCGGCTGAGCGTAGCGCTCCATAAACCTCTTCCTCCTTTGCTCGGGCATGCCCATGAACAACACTCATTTCTCCTTCTTTTGGAGAGCCTCGGCGACATTAAGGTAGGTGTCATCATCAAGATCAGTATACTGATTCAGCACTTCTAAAGCTCTCCCAAGTGAGCAAGGATCGCCACCACTGGCAGATTGTGCAACATGATCAGAGCTACCAAACGACTTTCCCTTTTTTTTGGAAAACCTTTCCCTTGCCAAGGCAGTGTACTCTTGTAGAGCCATGGTCATCTCACTAGCCCTATCATTCTTCTTAGCAACCTTTTTCCCCTTGGTACTAGGCTCTTGCATGGGACTTTTGTCCGCTCGTTGGGTTTGCTCATCAACAGTGGGATCGTCTTGGGTTACGCCCTCCATGTTGGGATTGTAGCAATCATCATCATCCAACTGGGTACGATGTGCCTCACGTTCCTCATTGGCAAGTTCCTCTTCCAGGACACGCTCTTCATCACTATCTGGGGCTGGCGTGTTTGAGGAAATTTGAAGGGAACCAGTTGCAGTATTAGGGGCAAAAAGTTGCTTCAGCTTCTCATAATCAGGACACCCTTTCTTCCGTAATGCAGCTGCCTTATTATCCCCCTGAAATGACAATATATACATCAAAATCATGCTAATATGAAATAGAAAATTACAAACAAATATACAAAGAATTAGAATAGTAAATATAACATACCGCAATCACGTTAGCCCACACCTCATCAGAAGCCGTCACCGTTTGGGTTGTCTCATCCCACCCCAACCCGGTATGCCTCAAAAGCTGGCCCCACTTTCTTTGTTTTTGCCTAAGCCTATTATGCTTGTCTTTCACTTGCTTAGGGGTGAAACCCTTCCCAGTATGCTCATTTAGGGTTTTCGTAATTGATAACCAAACTTTGGCCTTAAAGACACCATGTTCCATGTTCCCCTTTTGTTGTTCATCGACCATGAGGTCAATGAAAAGATGTTCAATGTGGGAAGGCCACTTTTTCTCCTCAACATCCTGTGTTTCTTGTGCCATCTAATACAAGTTTCCCAACACAATTGCATATGTTAATATTTGTATATTCATAGTTCTATGAATTGGCCACTAAAATGATTCATTTATAGAGTTGTTTGGGATTACCATTAAAAATAAAAAAAACTACAATAGCATGTGATTATATGGAGGGGATTCATGAGGCAGGTTCAGGGTTGGGATTTTTTTTCCTTCTTTAATAATTAAATAATGCTTCATGTAGGAAAATTTAAAATTATATAAGGAACCAAAGCACACAGGCAGTGTACTAAGTAACCAGCAAGAAAAAGAAAAAATGAAGAAAAATATGATTTATAAAATTTTGAGACTGAATTATATAATTGTGGAGCTGAGTAACATATTATTTAAATCCTAGATTTTAAGTTAGGTTGTGTTTTCATGGAACAAGCACCTGAGCAATCTTGGGCTAGTTTTCACCCCTATCTGAATCTGGCAGCATTAACACACCATAAGGCTATATAAAATTCTTGTAAGCGGCAACATTGATTATCTTATTACCCGGCCCTTTAAATCAGTACAAACTAGTCTGCTATGGTCATACGTTGTTTTTTTTTTGGATAAAATGCATCTAATAAAAATAACAATGTATATAGCATTCTAGGCTTCCAATCACAAAATCTTCAAGAAAAATTTCACTTAAGACTAAATATAGTTTGAAAAAAACAAGCTGTGGCATTTAATCTAAATAACGGCTCATTCTATAATACTCCTGATTATTTCCTTTTTTTTTTTTTTTTTTTTTTTTTTTTCACTTACATGCTCTGTTTTGGACCTATGGTATTAGAGTAAGATAATACAAATTTTCCCTAAAAATCCATATGGGAAGAATTCAATCAACATGTCTCACAAGCCACAACCAACATCAGTAGAATAAATCAAAAACCCCTTTCACATCCAACGAAAAACCCAAACCAGAACCAAACCAGGGACATGGAAAATGGAGAGGGAGAGAGACAGATTTACTGCACCTGGGAGATAATGTCGCACCTGGGAAGGGGAGAGAGAAGTATGGACACGGTGACAGAGAGCTACACTCGCCGGTGAAGATTCCGGCCTGGTTCAGAGCTTCGATGAGGCGTTGTTCTTCAAACACGGACGATCTTCTCAGGCCTCGTTCAGTATTCTTACACGAACTGTGGTGCCATGGAGCTACCTCGCTGGGATGTGAGGATGGAAGTGAAAATGAGAGGGAAGTGAGAAGAGGGAAATTTTTTAGGAAAAAATTTTCGGACAAATGCAGAGTAACAGGAAGAAGCTCCAACGGTCAGATAGATGGGACAAGTCACTGGTTGAATGGGCCCCACTGAGACAGCTTATTACAAAAGTGCCACTGAGTCATGGGTGATGAGTCTTGAAAACAAGGATATTGTGTTTTCATTTTTGGTCATCATCACTCAGTTTTTTGAGTGATTGGATGACCAAAACCGAGTGACCAAATATGGGTGATGGCATCCAAACAAAAATTTTTCTGTGGGTCCCACAAATTTTGGATGATGAGTGATGAAAACACAATCATATCACTCAAAACTCTCTCATCCAAACAACCCCTAAAAGTTTTGTATGAATGTAAGATTTATGGACAATGTAATTGGTATGGTTTATCAAAAAAAAGAAAAAAGAAAAAGAAAAGAAGAGTGATGAAAGGAAGTACGAAAAGGGGCACTAGTGAAGAACAGTTTAAAAGTGAAGATTGGACAAAATTGGCCTCTACCGTTTTCGGGCAAAATAATTATTATTCTACCCCCTTTTCTAAATTAATTAGGAAAATGCCTCTCTTTTGAAACTCGACTTTCTTAAAATCGAGTTTAAAAAAAAAAAATTCTGGAGCCCTATAGTGGCGTTTTAAGGAGCTTATAATGACGTTTTAAGGACCTATAGTGCCGTTTTGTAACTCGAGCTCCATCAACTTGAGTTCTATGCAAGTTTTTTACCTATAACTCGATTTCATGGAGCTTGAGTTAAAAAAAGGCCACTATATAGGTCCTTAAAAATGTTACTATAGGTCCTTAAAAATGTTACTATAGGACTTAACTCGATTTTGAGAAAGTCGAGTTTCAAAAGAGGGATATTTCCCTAATTAGTTTGGGAAAGGAGGTAGATTGCTATTTATTTTGCCCGAAAAGGACAGAAGCCAATTTTGTCCAGTGAAAGATTTGTTAAAGTCTAGCTCATAAGGGGATTAGTTTGTTAGTTTCCTTTTCCTAATTATTTGTTTTAGAATCTCACGTTGGTTTGGAGATTAATAAAAAGATTGAATAATTCCTATTAAGAGTAAGAGCATGGACGGTAGCAAGAGAACTATCTCAAACTTGAGTTGAAAATATTCAAAAAATGTTACAACCTAATAAACCCTTAGCCTCACATCAAGAACAAAAGAAGTAGAGTGGTATGATTGTCTCTATAAATATGTTGGAGAGACTAAAGAAACAAGGTTTTGTCTTGTCTGTTAGAGTGAGAACGTCTTTGGGTGTAGTGTAGTAGACTTTTGAGTTTTTTAGGTTTGCGAAAATTTATAAGTGTGGTTGTAGTCCTTATATTTGATAGTAGATTTTAATTGTTGTTTTCCATGAATGTAACATTGTTAAATTTTTATTTTTTTACAACATATTTTTTTTTTTTTGTTGAATGTGATTTTTCCTTCTTAGTGTTATTGTCTTATTGATGAATTTTCCTCATTGACAAATTTCTTTTACGTAGAATATAAATGACCCTATTGTATAAACCTTCATTTGTACGTAACCTTTTAGATCCATTTGGATTGAATTTATTGTTGTTGAAACTGAAAACTAAAAACAATGTAGCAAAATAATTTTTAAATATGTGAATAGTACTGTGAGACCAATTTTTAATATTTTTTAATGTATGAATAGTGTTGCTACAGTGATGAACAGTGCATGAACAGTAAAATTTGTCTCATGAACAGTAAATTTTGCTCCCTTAAATGCGTGAAAGCAAAAAAAAAAAAAGGAAAAAAAAAAAAAAAGGAAAACGTGACGCGGGATTCAGCGGAAACGCTGAATCCAAACGCTCACTTAGTTTCAATAATTTTAAATATAAATATTGGAGAAAGTATGACAGGTTGGCATCTCATCAAAATTAACCAGGCCACACTTAATATTATTATTATTGTTGTTGTTGTTGTTTTAATTTTTACAAAAGAATACCAGAGCTACTTTGACTGATGAGGAATTCGTTGATTTGTTTTGTAATTTAATTGTATTCTTTACTTCGGTAACGTAGTTTTGGTGAGTAAAATTTTGTGATTTCTTGAAAACAAACCTGCGACCCAACAGATAAGACAAAGTGGCCATGATAAGTATGCTTGGGGACTGATATTTAAGCATCAAGAAGAAAATTAAGTAATATCATAAAATTCTACGGTGATTCGCTTGTTTACTTTGACATTTTCCATATCTCCTATAATATATATCTAAAAAAAAGTACACCTAACCCCAAATTATTTCATTTTAGAGAATAATACAAAAAGTATACCTAATCACAAATTATTTCTTTTTACAGAAGAATATATACAAGAATATAAGAGCAACTTTGACTGAAGATGAATCCGTTGGGCCTTAATCCTCTTTTGTTGGGCCTTTTTCAAAGATGGTTTGTGCAAAATATCGTCTCTGCTTCAACTGCGAAAGCATTTGTTCCTGCTCCATTTGTGAAATACCTTAGGCCATGATATCACTTATTGGAGAGCTAAATACATTTAGGGAGTTTTTTTAAATAATTAATATAATATATAGAGACGCATTTTACCCAAAAGACCTAAATCTAATGAGTACATGGGTTGCAAATTTTTTTAGATATAGCAACCTGACTGGAGCTTGTTTTTATGGATTTGGTGGGTAAAATAGTAACTTGGAAGGTTTTACACCTCTAATGCTAATGCTTTTAGTTAAGAAAAAAATAAATTGGTTGACATAAAAAACATTGTAAATATAAGTTATAATTTATTTTTCCATACCTACTAGTGTTAGAGTTGAGACTTTTTTTTTTTTTTTTTTGGAGATACTCTTTCTCCCTAGACCCTCAAAAACTTTGTGTACAGAAAGATGCCAATTGAGTTACACTTAAAGTTGAGACTTAGTATAATCATTATTTTGTGACTGTAAATATATGTTTTTTGATAATTTGATAATTACAAATGGTGGAGGAGGATGGATTTGTATAGCAGATAGCAATTTGCAAAGTCTATTGGATTGCATTCTATTTTTCTATTATTAAGAATATATAGCATTCTATTTTATGTTTCAAATTATTACTACTGTTTTTCATATTTTAAATTTTATATTAATAATTTTCAAATGATATCTTACATAATTTTATTATCAATGTCATCACTTATTTGCAAGCATTTCATGCAATTTTGCTAACTATTCCAACTCAAATATAGTTATATTTTCTTCCAAACTCATCCACTAATAATCAGAAAGTTGCATCCCATTAAAAACAAAGAGATCTGCCACATTACTAATATATGTCAACATTGACATTTCTCTTGGGCAAAATCTGTTTGGGGTAATAATCTCAAATTACATTGTGATGAGCAGCAATGGAGAACCAAAGCTGTTGCAATATTGTTATTTTGTATAATGATTGTCTTGGTTGTTTGTAATTAGGCGGCGTCTCTTCGTATGACAGCTTTATTTGGGTTAAAAAGAAGGCATGCTAGATGCTTGATAAAAGTTCTCAAAGAATTCAAATAATGGGTGTTGCTGCAGCTGCTGCTGCTGCCACCAACCTTCTAGTTTCAACCGTTGTATTTGAAGAAAGCACGCCAACGCCAACCAGCCAACTGAACGGAGCTGATGCTACTGCTACATAGAATTTTGATTTTTCTTTTCTTTTTGAGTTTCTTTGGAGAACAAAAAACAAGCCACATGGTTGGCATTTTGGGATCTGGTTTTTTCTGCAGGTGCATGAAGATTCACATGAATAACTATACAAAATAAGATCTCGGAAAGAATGGAGAACTAAATAAATCTTTGTCCGAGAGAGATGTCAGACGTGAATTTCCTTCACCCTTGTTTTGCGAATCTTTAACGCTAACAGTGTTAAAAAGGCTAAAATATTTCTATTAGTTTCTGAAGCGGAAGTCAAGGGTGCATTTGGATAAACTGTTGTAAAATGGTGTTTTAGGTTTAAAATGAATGTTTGTAAAAAAACTATGATGAATTATTGTTGCAAAATAGATTTTTGGGTTTAAAAACATGTTTTAAGGCTCTAAAACGCCTAACTAAACTAACTCCAAATAGTGTGGTATTGTGTGTTTTAATCTCCATCCTATATTAAGAGATGGGTGACATGACAGCATACTATTAAAATAAAAGGGATGTCAAGTTAAGAATTAATTGGTGGCAAGTCAAACCCAAGAAAAATTACAAGACACACATATGACATAACACAACTTACAAAGTTTATTTTCAAGATAAAAAAACTAATTAATTAAGACTACATTTCCATAGTAAGCGTTTGGTTTCAGCTGAAACCAACGTTCACGTTTTCATTTCACGTTTCTGTCCTTTTTTTTTTTTTTTTTTCAGCGCATGAACAGTAAATTTACTGTATAGAGACAAAATTACTATTTATGCACTGTAGCAGTACTGTTTACGTACTGTAGCAGCACTGTTCATGCATTAAAAATATTAAAAATAGGTCCCACGGTACTTTTCACACATTTAAAAATTATTTTGCTACAGTGTTTTCAGTTTTCAGTTTTCAGTTTCAGTAACAATAAGCTCAATCCAAACGGACCTATAGTGACTTTAATCTTCCAAATTTAATGCTTAATTGGAAATTACATATCCATTATGGCACTACAACAATCAAACAACCATCCAAATCATTCAAGTAGGCATTGGACCTAAACTACTTGGATGATAGAGCATAATGTTTGTATTAAAGTGAGCACCAAAAGAAAAATGCGATGGTAGAAGCCATTCCCCAAGGAGTGCTAAAATATTTATGTTTTAATATTGCCTTCCATCTATGCGAAGGTACCTCATAGAATTTATTCAAATCATTACAGAGATCGTAGAATTCAGACTGTTATCAATGATTCCTTTGTCAAGATTGTTGATAATAGATGTAACTGCATTGCTGTCGCCTAGCCCATTATCAATGATTCCGTCATCACTAAGTAAATCCACATCTTTGGTGGTATTGATAAGATGATCCAATATTAAATAGAAATCAGTAATGTATGCTTTTCTTCTATAATCACATTGCCCTAATGCCATAATGTTTCGAATGAGAGCTTTCGTACCATCCTGGAATATTAAGGGTGGGATTTCCAGCACTCCATTTTTAAAGTTTAATTCCAGTTTGCATTTACTTGAAGCCAACTTGAACTTTATTCCTGCATCAAACAGCTGTGTTGCAGAGTACTTTGGAAAAATTATCACAATCTAATTTGGGAAAAATGATTGATTCAATTAATTAGTGTATGTGTACAAAGATATATATACTAGTACTTGAAGACTAACAAACAAAACCAACTTAACAAACTTTCCCGCCTAGACTTCTCACTAACTGAAATAACAGCTGTCATCCACTATTTACAACTAACTCCTATACTACAAGTAGTTTACAAAGAATACAACACTAAACGACCTACAGCTTTGGAACTACAGTTTCCTTCTTGTCCTCTGTTTTTGCAATAGCTTTCTTCTTCACTTTCTTGTGTTTAGATGAAGCTTCCTTTGAGTTGATCTTAGTGCTTTCACACTCCCCCTCAAGATGAATAGGGGAATGAATATTGGTCAGATTCATCTTGGATAACAAAGCATGAAACTGATGTGCACTAAGGGCTTTAGTAAGTCTGCAAGCTGACTTTGTGTTCTAATATGTAATAAACGAATCACTCCTTGCAACACTTTATCTCTAACCACATGACAGTCAATCTCTATGTGTTTTGTTCTTTCATAGAACATAGGATTGACTGCAAATCCTGCAATGTGGAGAGCAGATTGACTGTCACTGAACAAAAGGGCAGCTTTTGGATGTTGGAGCTGAATGTCTCTCAAGAAACTTAAGTATACAAACAACTTCACAAACAGCTACTTCCATGGAACGATATTCTACCTCAGCTGAAGATCTACTAGCTGTGTGCTGTTTCTTGGACTTCCAAGATATCATTGAATCACCAAGAAACATGCAATATCCAGTGATTGACCTCCTAGTATCAGGGCAAGATGCCCATTCTGAATCTGCAAAACCTTTAAGGTGAAGCTCTAATTTACTAGAGAAAAATAACCCTTGTCCAAGAGCACCCTTTAGGTACTATAAGATTCTATTAGCTGTATGTAGATAAGGCTTTCTAGGTTTGGACATAAATTGACTTAATCTGTGAACAGCAATGGTAATATCTGGTCTTATGATTATCAGATATGTAACCTACCAATCAGTCAGAACTTGGATTTTTCAACACTTTCCTTGAAATTTGCTCAATTTCAAGTTTTTTTTCCATAGGGGTCTTAGCTGTGGCTTGCAACTCAACAGACCTGCATCAATCAATAGTTCTAGAGTGTACTTTCTTTGACACAAGTGAATGCCCAACTCTGACCTTGCAATTATCATTTCGTTGTATCTATATGGTAGAATCTGGTTGGGTGGAGGTAGTTCAAAGAACCTAAGTAAATCTGCGAAGTGCTGTATTTCCATATCAGGGGGATTTCTAAGAATGTTCAAGGACTCAAAGAAGTTAAAAGCATGCCGCCCGAATGAAAGATGGGGAGCTTGAGTTATTAGGAAAGACAAGGTGGTATATTTTCTCAATAACATATGTCTCACCACATCTAATAGCCATGCTTCCACAAACAGGATTGTCAATTTTCCATCTATTCTCATAATATCTTGAGAATAGCTCAATAATGAAGCTTGCATCCAACACGATCATTTTCAGAAAAGCACCATTTTTGAAGCCAAACAGTATCTACGTAACAACTCTGAATGCTACCTTCCATCTCCTTTATACTGCTTTCTAATTTCTGCAAGTTTATCTAAGGTCGTTTCCAAGCTATCTTTCATCTCCTTTATACTGCTCTCGAAGTAATTTTCTTCGTGACTTTCCATGGCTTGAAATATTTTTGAAAGCTTTTATCTCATTACCATTGCTCTTCCTCATCTCAAACCCTCTTTGCTTTTAGAATTTGTATACTCCAAAGGAAGGCCAATCCCCTTACAGCAATATTACTTACTGAGTTCTGGTAATTATATCTGAAAGCTTTTATTAATTTCATTAATGTTCATATATTTAGGCCTTATAACAATTGAAAATGAAGTGTGACAGACAATTGAAAAGGAAATGCCATAGAAGTAAAATTCCTCATCACACTAATATGACGAATCCTATTAAATAAAATAACAATCCTATGCAAGCTTTATTTAGATAATAAGAATATAACAGTCAGGGAAGATAAGAATCTGCAGCAATCGAAACCCTTCGTCAAGCAATCGGCAACTCTGGCTCAAAGGTGCATGCTCTTCATGAGTCCACGAACCAACCACACATTTCACACAATGCATTTGCACCGTAGCTGATTAAAATTTGGATGATAGAGCATACGGTTTGTATGAACATGAGCACCAGAAGGATAACAACAGCGATGGTTGAAGCAGTTTTCTAAGGGGGTTCTGAAATATTAATGCCTCAGGGTTTCCATCTGTGCGAAAGTTTCACATAGAATGCATTCAAATCTTTATAGATACGGTCGTAATTTGAGTCGATACCTGGCACAGAGATATTGCTGCTTTATTGTCACCTAGATAATTAACCACAATTTTCTTATCGTAAAGTAAATCTATTATCTTTGGTAGTAATGATAAGAAATCCAAAAAGAGAGTGTTGGGTTAAGATAGCTTGACTCAGTTAATTAATTCGAATACCTAAGTTGATTAATGAGGTTAAATTGCATGCAAATTGTGGAGGCACCAATAAATCACCAAAAATACTAAATGTAGTGGAAAATAAATTTGACACGGTGATTTGCTGAAAAATAAAGAAAACCTCTTACAAGGCAAAAACCCTATCGGGTGATTTTAAGGTCAGAATTCCTAAGAATCCATTAATCAACAATCAAGCGGTTACAAATTTTTAGAGTACTTTTTTTTTATTATTATTTATTTATTATTTATTTTTTTTACGCCTGATATTATTTAAGTATCACCTATTTATTTTCAAACACCACTAAGAAGTTATTCGCCTTTCATAAAATATTTGTTGCCCTATTATTATGTTAACCATGAATATTTCATTATCTAAATTGGGTCATGATATAAACTATCACAAAAGCCAAAAAAACTCATATCTTATCAAATTTTACTATTATTATGTAATTAAGCCCAAAATCGGCCCTATGAGCCCAATACACACATCACATTCTATTTAAAGCCCAAGAATACTTATGCTTGGTAATATTTGAAAAGCCCATAATTCAAGTCCATAGCAAAACAATTTTATCAATGGAATTCAAATCCATAATCAAAACTCATGTTTTAAACCAATGTCAATTTATTTATCAAAAACCCAGTTCTCGCAATATAAAAAAAATCCAATTTTCATTGGCAACATCAAAAGCCCAGTTTTCGCCGACAACATCAAAAGCAGTGAAAGCTTAATTCTCATTGACAATATCAAAAGCCCAATTCTCGCTGGCAACATAAAAAAACCCAATTCTTATTAGCAATATCAAAAACTCAATTCTCATTGGCAACATCAAAACCCAATTTACATTGGCAATATCAAAACCCAATTCTCATTGGCAATATCAAAAACTTAATTTACGTTGGTACTTTTAAAAGTCCAAACTATCTACTTGACACTATTTTATCAAAAGTCCAATGTTATTAATACTTGGCAAAATACTATATCATAATTATTTCACTTAAAAGTCCAATAATGAACAATACTTTAAGTTCTTAAACCTATTGCTATAATATTACAAGCTCATGGAATTTATGGCAATTATCTATTCTCAACCCATGGCAATCATTTTATAAAAGCCCATGAAAAGTTATGATTATCTTAAATGCATGACATTTGTTTATTTATACCATATTATAAACCCATGGAATTTATATAAGAACCCATGATCACTAATTATCTTATACATTTTTAATATCTATTTCCAAAACTCATGGTAATTATTCACCTTATTATGATTATCTATAGAAAAACCCTTGAGAATATCACATTATTCCACTATAATGGTTGTTACCATATTTAAATTGAAAGCCATGGATATTGCCTCTATTTAAAACCCATGGTAAATACTATTCTCAAGAAATATTGGAGGTCATTATTTAAAAGCCCCAAAGAAAAATATTGTCTACAAAAATAATCCATAGGAAAAATTATGAGAAACTATACAAGTTATTATTTAAAGTCCATGGAAATTAATACCCAAAACCTATCATAAATATTTATAAAAGCACATGGATTCATTTTATTTCTACTAAGAACTAAAGTGCATGTGGAATAAAAATTCCATGGCAATATATGGTAGCTTTGTCCATTTTGTAGGGCTCACAATAAGAAAGCAAAATGATAGGCCCAAGTGGAGAAAACCACCAAGTTAGAGGTCTACCAAAGTACTCAATCCTCATGGCCAAGCCCAATATGAAGTCTCAGCCAAAACAGCCCATGTGTGCAAACTGACTCAGCTAGAGAACTCCATTTAGTTTTGCCTTTCGCTGGAGGTCACCTCAAGAAGCAACTAAGCTCCCAAACCAAATTAGGAGCTGGCCACTTGTCCTAATAGCCTCTCTACCACTGTCAATCATGATTTGAATAGTATTAAAGGCTGGGCTAACACCTAAAAGCTAATGGGCAATAAATACCCCTCCTCTCAAAGTTTTGGTCACAACTTAAAGAAACCATAACTAGGACCTCCAAGCTCATGAAATCCTCAACTAAATAGTTTATTTTATTACTAAAAATTTATGTAATTGATTCATGAACCAAGCCCATGAATCCTAAAGGGGAAAATTTGGGAACATGTGGTTTGGAGGGCATAAAGAGATCTCCAACAGAACCCTATGAAATGGGCTTAAACTTTGACATTTGGCTTGGGGTGTTGAATCCTACTTCCTAGGGTCCAAATCTTAGTTGCAGCATAGGATTCCTCCTTAATACCTGCCTTAACCCCATTGGCTGAATGCAATCTCAGAAATCTTAACATTTAAAGCAAGATTACCCCGAATACTCACCATGTGTCATATTACCCAAAGTAGCAAAGTAGCCCTAAAAGCAAATCTCCCATTTATGGCTGAATCCTAGGATAATTAAGTCTGCTATTCTACCCTCTTATCAATCCTACGTTTTTGGACATTTGTTAATTAATACATCCCTATACACCACTATAAAAGGGTAAGCACACTAGCCCACAATACAGACACCAACCCCTCTAAAATTTTTTATTTTCTTGTCACTTTGCTTGTGGTTAGCTCTCCCCAAGCTCATAAATCATTCCCCTTAGCCCACACTCACTTAGCTTCAGACATTCCCTTTCTTTTTCTTCATATTCATAGCCCATAAATGCTTCCTAATCGTCACAAACAACTCTTCACCCATTAAAGTCTTAGCCTTAGCATTAACACCATCACACCACCACAAGCTTAAATGCCCACTCACTCAAAACAACCTACACTACCCCATTCATGCCCTACACATATATATTCCCCAAGAATCTTAGTTCAACATTTGTTGCACTGAGTTGGAATCTCTCTCTCCCTTCATTCCATTCTATTTTTTCCTCTTTTATTTGTAATTATGAAGCCTTTAATCCTTGTTTATTATTATTATGATGAAAGCCATATTGTTTTGGATACTATGGAAATTCTCCCATATGTTGACTTGATAATAATAAGGAAAACATATGATTTTTATTATATAAACACACTTATTAAACTGTCAAACGTCTACTGCTAAAGGTCTATCATATTCACTACTGAAACATTTTTTCTCTTGTGTACTTGTTATAATGAGCCCATTTTTATATTAACCAACTATGGAAGAAATGCATAATTTTTACTATGCAAATACATTTATTTATTTTCTAAACATTTACCGCTAGACATTTTTCTTATTTACCGCAGGACTATTATTTAAACACTTATTCTGGTGGGCCATCCTTTGTACTAGCTTATCTTTGCAGGAGGTATTTTGGGGCCTTATTATAACATTTGTTGGATGCAACCTCGACTTTGAGCCAAATGGGCCTTTCACACTGCACCAATAGCCTTTGGGCCATATTCCAAGCCTAAAGTCGAGTCTCGGTCTTAACTCCCCTAACATCATATAGGCGACAAAAATACGCCCCTGGCACAAGTATAAGGAATCTTACCACTACCTTGGTCTATCCTGAAATACCAACCTATAGTTGAACTCTTATTCCAATACTCAATTGGACTTGATCTTGTAGTAGCTTTCTTTCCCTTGATGCACAAATCTCCAATCTGTGACAAACCCTTTTGCATGGATTCCAATACATGACTAACTCTAGCAACTTGAATGGATGTTGTTGGCTACGAAGTTCTTCACTTCATTAACAATGAAGATTAGAAAGCACTTGGTTACAAAACCCTATAGCGTACAAATGTAGTAGCTTCTCATAGAGAAAAATAAACTCTAGATCTCTGTATCCGTGTGTGATGGCTCTTAAAAGAAACCTTATAATGTCTAGAATTGTGAGAAAAGAAACCCTAAACAAATACACAAACTTAGACCAAATTTCAAATTTGGAAATTTGAAAATCGTAATACTCAATAGATTAGGTTTCTATTGAGCCATCTTTCAAGCTTCTCATTTAGTCTCGATAGCAGTATCCGTCGAGCTATTTGTTGAGACTTAATGAAATAGCTTTTCTTCACTTGTTTCTTGGATCAATCTTCATGACTTTCATATGAACACTTGATATGCTTGAACAACATATTTCTTGATGTATTAAAACCAACTTAGATCTACCCAATTATAAGTAAAGTGCATTTTGTTAAAGGATTAGCCAATTACATAATATATGACTTTAACAAGCTCCCCCTTTGGCAATCCATGACAAAACCACAAGCATAATTATGAGAGAAGTATAAAAAAACAATCTCCATAACTATTACAAAAAGAATTACATAAGCCTAAATATCACAATGAGCTCTTGAAAAACTTTACAAGAAAAGAGATCATGGCATGAAAGACTTGAAACCTGTCTTTTCTAAAACACTTAAACAAGATCCATCAAAGCATCAAGCGTGAAATAGAGACATGTGTATAAAGAGAGAAAAGAAACAACACATGTAAGACAAAGGTGAAGAGTGTATGTAAAAGTGGTCACGGGACCATGGTACATGATTGAAAGTTCAAATAGTGTAAAAACACCCTTGAACGTTTAGACCCCCAATTTACAAATTACCAATTCAAGCTTTATATCAAACAATAAATGTGCAGAACATGAACAAAAGCTAAATACAGAATTGGTAAACAATCTATGCTAATTAAAATCACATTCACAGCAGAAAATAAAAGGCAAAGATTAAGGAAAGAGAGATGCAAACACAAGGACAACACACGATGTGTTATCGAAGAGGAAATCGAAGCCCTCGGCGTAAAACCTCTCCGCCGCCCTCCAAGCGGTAAATAATTCACTAGAAAATGTAGTTGGTATACATGAACAACAATAGACCCTCTCAGGCTAATCTACCCAGTGTACCTAAGCCCTCCAAGCTTCTTGCTCCAACGAGGTTGCGCTGAACCTATTTCTTTTCTAGCTTCCCGGATTCTGCTATTTGACCATAGCATCAACCAATGTAAATTGGTTCCTTTCTAACTGCTTTCTAGAACACCAAACAGCCCTTTCACAGTAATGGATTTGGTAAGAAAAGGTTTTGGTAAAATGCCTCTCAAGGATTTAACAATGGAGAGGAAGAGAGTTGAGGAATTTGAAGAGTCTCTTATGTAAAGATTTTTGATGAATCAATCTTGTTTTACTCTAGGGTTTCTCTCTCAAAATTCTCTTTGGAAGCACTCTTTCTTTTGTGGGTATAAGGGGTATTTATATTGGGGTGAGAAAAGAATGCGAAACGTCAGGTTTTTCAAAACAGGGGTGGCTCGTGGCTTGGCCTTACAGCTTGACTGAGTCGCGAGATCCAGTCGCGCGATAACAGAACGGCCAGTTGTCCTATTTTGTCCTGTAGTGCTCCAGCTAGCATGACGCTTCAACTTTTGGCATGCTTGGCACATGTGCTGCTTCTGGCAGCTTACAGCCGCGAGTCACCCACGAGATCCAGCCGCGAGACTCTGTTTATTTGCGCACTCTTGAGCATTTAACACTCTATCTCACTGACTACCCTTACAACAAATTCACCTAAATACAGGGTTACTAATTGCTGAAATACAAGCAAATTTGACACGGAATAAATCCAACAAAATGGTTGATTAATTTCAACCTTATAATCTCCCCCTTTGGCTATTCCGTGAAAAAAAATCCTAAAACAGACTCTAGACTTAACATGTGAGTTGGGAACAATTGAGCAAAACTCATTCACACCTAATTCTACAAACTGTGAGGCACTTGAATCATATGAACATGAAACTCCTGAAACACAACAATACACCATGATCATTGTATGCAGAAAACATGAAATGCTTATGAAATAGGCATAAGGTGATCAAGCAATGATGAAGTTAAGAAACAAACCATGGCTTGATCAAACAAGTAATCACTACAAGGTAGTGATCACAATGCTCATTCACACTTGGAATGAACACTTGAACATACAAGCTAACAAGAACAATGCAAGTTACTTGTATGCCCAACACTCAACTAATGCATAATACACTAAGTATATGCATCTAGGAACAATCCTACAAGGGCACAAGAGTGACAATACTTAACCAGAAAATGCATGACATTTGGATAGAAGTACTGATTTAACAAAAACATAGAGGCTGCATAAACCATGGTACAAACCATAAATCCTACAAGTATAAACTCTAAAAGCTTACAAAAGCAACATGGGTACAAACAACAAAATACTTAATATAAACTTAAACAATATAAACTAAAAGTGCATAAAGTTTCTCCCCTTCAAAGTGATGAGAAGTTGTGATGCACTTGGAACATATATACTTGTAACCTAAAACACTTGCACAAAACACATTAGACCCTTAAGGTAAAGCAAGTAAAAAAAGGACAAGTATAATGTAACAAGTAAATTGCGATCAAGTAAACATGATGTGAAACATGTGAGCAACTTGATCATACACCAAAACAGTCATATAGAAATGACTACAATGATCACATAGCAAAGCAAATGATCATCCGAACATGCATTCAATGAAGCACAATAGCATATGGATATATGCATGTCCAAAACAGAAACATGATGCGATGAGAACCACAAAGCATAACTCAAAGCACCATAAATCCAACAAGAAAACAAACTGAACAAAGTTTTCTTTTTATCTCAATGTCTTCTCCCCCTTGGTATATGCATCTCCCCTTGGTATATGCATCTTTCCTATGGAATATCTCTCCTCTTACAAATGTGCATGAGAAATAAAATTTCTCCTCCTAAGGATGTGCACAAAAGTCATAAAAAAATGACAAAACACTCGGGTATACTCTCTAGAGTTTACTCTCTCCCTTTTTGTCAGGAATAGACAAAGAGTCAAGAAGAAATGAAGGCAAGAGATGAAGGTATGAACAATGATAATGATGCATAAGGGGTGCGAGATGAATGAGAAATTGAAGCTCAAACTAAAGACAAAGTAAAATGCTACAAAGCATAAGATAAACATGACATGCTAGGATGAAGAAGCAAGGTAAAGAACAATGCATGACAAGGGTAGCAAAGGTGTGTGCAAGAGATGGCTATGTGCAAAGCATAACTAATGCATGAAAAATACACATGTGGGGTAAGGTGTGTTAAATACACAACCAAAAACCAAACATGTTCCTAATGAGGCAACATGAGAGACCCCAAAGTTTGGTACTCATCGGAGTCCAAACAAGTGAGAAAATACCTAAGAGGCATTTTATCAAACACTTGGCATGCACACTATGAACAATAATGTGAAACAATGCATGAACATCATGAAATCCACCTTTAATACATGTTCTTTCTGCCAAAAGGGGCCAACATCCAATGCAAATCAGCAAAAGAAACTAATCCCATGAAGAAATTTGACAAAAATTAAGTTTTCCCAACCCCTATGAAAAAAATCCCAACCAAAAGCACAAAACTCTCTAAAACATAATCTAAGGATCAAAATTAATGAAAAGAGTTTATAATTACCTTAGAAATATTAATGGAATGAAAAACCATTCAAATTGGTTGGGTTTTGATGTACAAATATTGAAATAGGGGTTTTAGAGAGGATGAGAGAGGTTTAAAACAAATTTCCCATGAAAAAGCTCTTTAAAAAGCTGATTCTGGGCATTTCGCGACTGGCGAGTCGCGAGTGAGTCGCGAAACCCCTCTGTATGAACTCGCAACTTAAACTCGTAGCTTGTAAGTCGCCAAAACGAGTAGCCAAAACTGGCAGCTCACGTAAGTAGCCAAAATGAGTAGCCAAAAATTCTGACACTTGTTTTTCAAAACAGAACATGTTTAAACATTGAAAAACAAAGTAAGCACTAAACATGAACACAAAAAGTGATAAAAATCACTTCCAAAAGCATATAAAATGATCAAAAATATTTTTGGATTAATCAATATATGATAGAGCACACACACATCACATTTAGACAAGTACAATCTTAACAAATGAATAAGACATTCATTGAACATTAGGCATGTGTGTTGTGTGTGTGTGTGTATCAAATGTGGAATAGTCCTTAGTCTAGAGTGAAGTTTTAAGGATCAATTCAATCAATTCATACACAATTAGTACTAAGTCAAGTGGTTTATCTCAATTATAGAAATGAACATATATGACCTCCCACAAGAAAATGATTACATATGATGAAGCTTTTCATTTGGCTTCTTTACAATTCATAACATTTGATCATTTTAAATCAAAACATCTCATTTTGAGATCGATGTCTAAAATTTGTGATATTTCAATTTGATGAACAAACCTTTGGTTTTTTGGGCATCATACATTTTCATATAAGTCATTTTCCCTTTTTCCTAGTCGAATACTAGTATGTGTGACGGCTTTTGCAGTTCATTATCTCTTTTCATTTTGAGATTTACATTTATTGAGCTCTTTAAACAATAAAAATAAAAGAGTGGGAAGAGATATAAACACAAGTCTACACATGTATCAAAACCAACATGACTATTGACTAATCATTTATGACAAGTTTGAAGATCAATTTACAACAATCACATAAAGATGTCAAGATTTTTCCCACAAAGATATAAGTACAAAAATAACAAGCTAAGCTCGTAAATGCACAAAGTCATTTGTACAAAAGTACAAGGCCAAACTCACATGTGATATGTGCTCAAACATATACGATCAAACTTTTTGAATTTTTCACTTTTTATGTGGTTTTGGATTATTATTTTTTTTACTCACACAAAAACTAAAATATAAAAGTAAGATAAAAAACAAAAAAATGCATACAAAAAAAAAAATGCGAGATGCACAAAATGCATGAAGATATGACATATAATGCATGAAGGGTCCAACAAAGATCGAAAGAATTAGATCAAGGACCAAAAGAGCAAATGCTCAACCATAGGAACCCTTCCCCATCCAAACAGAATGATTGTTTGGAATGAGTGTCTCATGAGAAGTGAGACGAGGGTTGGAAGAATGAGAACCGGAGATGCACATAGTCAAGGAGTTAAGAGTATTAAAAACTTTCTTTAACAACATGCTATTTTCACTCAAAACCGGTTTACTCTTTTTAGCACAATTTCCGAAAAACTCAAGTTTCTCTTTTCTTTTGATTCTTTTAAAAGCATGAAACTTAGAGCATTGAGGTCTTAGATGACTAAAGGCACCACAATGGTGACACACAATGTGTTTAGGTCTACTAGGTTTTTTGGGAAGAGATCTAGCAACATTTTTTTGTTCCTTTTTCAACTTAGAGCATTGAGGTCTTATATGACCGATCACACCGCAATGGTGGCAAGTTGGAACAAACTTAGATCCATTCAAAACCTTAGGTTAAGACCTAAATGGAGGCTTTGACTTAACAGCCTTTCTCTCCACCTTTTAATTTCTTTTATGTTGAGGAATGTACACCGATTTGTCCTTTAAGGTAGAACACACACTAGGCACAAAATTGGGTACCACAACATGATTGCAACAAATATTATCATCCTTTTTAGCAAAAGGTTCAGCAATCAAACACTTGGCATGCATCATAAGAGATTCATTTTCACATTTTAACTCATCAACAAGTTTATTAGACAAAACAAATTTAGCATCCAAGTCCATATTCAAACATTCAAACTCTTTCAGCTTTTCAAGAGAAATTTCAACAAATTTTTTATATTTCTCAACCAATTCGTTGGATTCATTGAGCTTAGCAATCAAATCATCCTTTTCACAAATAACTTGCTCAAATTCTTTTGAAACTTCTTAGCATTTTTCTTCAAGAGTTTGTCAACAATACCCATAGATTCAAATAACATGTCATCACACTTATGAAGATTAACACTCATAGAGGCATTTTCACAAACACATGGCATGTTACATTCATCACCAACCAAATCATACAAAGAGGCATACAAAACACAATCCATGGCAAATAAACACAAGGGGTGAAGGATCACACTTAGGTATTTAAACCACAACAAGTGTACCCGCTCTGATACCAATTGAAAGTTCAAATAGTGTAAAAATACCTTTGAACGTTTAGACCTCCAATTTACAAATTACCAATTCAAGCTTTATATCAAACAATAAATGTGCGGAACATGAACAAAAGCTAAATACAGAATTGATAAACAATCTATGCTAATTAAAATCACATCCATAGCAGAAAATAAAAGGCAAAGATAAAAGGGAAGAGAGATGCAAACACAAGGACAACACACGATGTGTTATTGAAGAGGAAACCGAAGCCCTCGGTGCAAAACCTCTCTGCTGCCCTCCAAGCGGTAAACAATCCACTAGTTGGGATACATGAACAGCAATAGACCCTCCCAGCCTAATCTACCCAGTGTACCTAAACCCTCCAAGCTTCTTGCTCCAACGAGGTTGCGCCGAACCTATTTCTTTTCTAGCTTCCCGGATTCGGCTACTTAACCATAGCATCAACCAATGTAAATTGGTTCCTTCCTAACTGCTTCCTAGAACACCAAATAGCCCTCTCACAGTAATGGATATGGTGAGAAAAGGTTTTGGTAAAATGCCTCTCAAGGATTTAACAATGGAGAGGAAGAGAGTTGAGGAATTTGAAGAGTCTCTTATGTAAAGATTGTTGATGAATCAATCTTGTTTTACTCTAGGGTTTCTCTCTCAAAATTCTTTCTGGAAGCACTCTTTCTTTTGTGGGTATAAGGGGTTGAAAGTTCGAATATGTGTATAAACACCCTTGAACGTTTAGATCCCCAATTTACAAATTAACCAATTCAAGTTTTATGTCAAACAACTAATGTGCGGAAAATGAACATAAGTTATAATATAAAATTGGATAAACTATCTAAGCCAAATTAAAATCACAACCCATAACAGATAATAAAAGGCAAAGATAAAAGGGAAGGAAGATGCAAACACAAAGACAACACGCGATGTGTTATCGAAGAGGAAACCGAAGACCTCAGCGTGAAACCTCTCCACCGCCCTCCAAGCGGTAAACAATCTACTAGAAAATGTAGTTGGGATACATGGATAGCAATAGACCCTCAAAGCCTAATCTACCCAGTGCACCTAAGCCCTCCAAGCTTCTTGCTCCAACGAGGTTGCGCCGAACCTTTTTTTTTTCTAGCTTCCCGGATTCCGCTACTAGACCATAGCATCAACCAATGTAGATTGGTTCCTTCCTAACTGCTTCCCAGCAAACCAAACAGCCTTCTCACAGTGATGAATATGGTGAGAACAAGGTTTTGGTAAAATGCCTCTCAAGGATTTGACAATGGAGAGGAAGAGAGTTGAGGAATTTGAAGAGACTCTAATTTATAGATTGTTGGTGAATCAATCTTGTTTTTCTTTAGGGTTTCTCTCTCAAAATTCTCTTTGGAAGCTCTCATATATTTTTGAGTATAAGGGGTATTTATACTGGAGTGAGAGAGGAATGTGAAACGTCAGGTTTTACAAAACAGGGGTGGCTCGCGGCTTGGCCTCGTGACTTGACTGAGTCGCGAGATCCAGTCGCAAGATAACCGTATGCCCAGTTGCCTTGTTTTGTCCTGTAGTGCTCCAGCTAGCATGACTGTTCACCTTTTGGCATGCTTGGCACGTGCGCTGCGTTTGGTGGCTTGAAGCCGCGAGCCACTCGCGAGTCTCTGTTTTCTTACACACTCTTGAGCAATCAATACTCTATCTCACTCACTACCCTTACATCAAACCCACCTAAATACAGGGTTACTAAATGCTGAAATACAAGCAAATTTGGCACGGAATAAATCCAATAAAATGGTTGATTAAATTCAACCTTACAATCTCCCCCTTTAGCTATTCCATGACAAAATCCTAAAACAGACTCTGGACTTAACATGTGAGTTGGGAACAGTTGAACAAAACTCACTCACACCTAACTCTAGAAGCTGTGAAGTACTTGAATCATAAGATCATAAAACTCCTGAAACACAACAATACACCATGATCATTGTATGCAGAAAAGCATGAAATGCATATGAAACAAGCTTAAGGTGATCAAGCAAAGATGAAGTGAAGATTCAAATCATGGCTTGATCATCCAAGTGAACACCACAAGGTAGAGTTCACAGTGCTCATTCACACTTGGAAGGAACGCTTGAACATACAAGTTAACAAGAACAAAGCAAGATACTTGTATGCCCAACACTCAACCAATGCATAATACACTAAGTATATGCATCTAGGAACAATCCTACAAGGGCACAAGAGTGACAGTACTTAATACAAAATGCAAGACATTTAGATAGAAGTACTAATTTAAACATAGCATAAAAGGCTGCAATAAGCAAGGTACAAACCATAAAGCCTACAAATTATGCATAAAAACATTAACCCTAAAAGCTTACATAAGCACATGGGTACAAATCACAATATATCCTGAATAACATCAACAATGTATATAAAAGATTAAACCAAGATTATAAGTTATGAGTTAGAAACAAAAATACACCAAAAACCACAGTGTATCAAACCCATAAAAACACTAAATACCCAAAACATAACACATATAAAGATAATGTCTAATTTTGATAGCTCCCCCTCAACAATTACTCCCCCTTAAGGGCTGAGCTGCTTTTCTGTCTCATCAGCAAAAACAATATCTCCCCCTTTTTGACCGGAATGGCCAAAGGGTCACAGTCCATGCTGGGTAGTGAAGCTGTCAAGTTTTGTTGATAAAATGTCAATCTGGTCCTGCATGGCTCTCATCCTCTCAGAGTGCTCAGTCTGGACTCCTTTGATTTCATCAAGTCGTTCTAGAATGACTTGAAAAGCATCTGGAGGTGTATCTGAAGAAGTTGATGCTCTAGTCCTTTTGCCACTCCTCCTGGGTGTTGAGGTTGATGCGTGCCCTGTTGCCTTTACCTCAGTCTTCATTGGGACACCCTCTCTTTCATCACCTTCATCTTCTTCACCTGGAAGCCGAACATTTATCCTTTTGAAGGTAAGCTTGTTAATTGCAGAGGGTGTGGACATGGGACTGATGTCTCGAGGGATTGGAACACCCTTCTTTTTAAAGATCCTCATCAGAAAACTAGGGAAGATCAGTTTTAGCCTAGAAGTGGTTCTAGTCTCATCCACAATAGTGTCATATATGTGGGAACTGATGTCAATGAATGTCTTTTCTTTGAGATCCATCAGAAAAATTGCTCTTGCACAGTTGATTGTAGTCAACTTCTTTATGGGGTATAGGTTAAACATCATGATTATAGTTAGACACCTCATGTCCACTGGAAAAGCTGTGGTATTCAGACATTGCCCTTCTCTCTGTCCACCTATCCTCTATTGAACAGTTTCAATAGACACAATCCTATCTTTGTAATTGACAAACTCCTGATCTCCTAATCCTTCAAGCCTTAGCACATCATCAATGTCATGTGCATCCAAAGTGAACTCCTTACCTCTAACCCAGCAGCTTAAATCATCCTTCCTTATCACAACATTTGAATAAAACTCCCTAATCAGGGGTTCACACACAACAGGAAGATCACTCAGAAGCTTTTCCCATCCTCTCCCTTCAAAACAGCTAGGAATAAAAGTATTCCTTAAATCCTCCAAATCCACAAACCTTTCTTGAATAATTCCTGCTTTTAAGAAGAAGTCCTTGTATCTCTCAAAATGGGAAACAGACCTGAACAAGTTAGGGTCCATTTTCATTCTCTTATCTGCCTTCTTTGCAGGTGTTTTCTTCTTTGGGGATGAAGGTGCCATCTGTGAACAATCAGAAGAGGCCACAACAACATAGAGCAATACATATGTAGAACTAATCAGTACTATGTAATTAACACAAATGCAACCACACAGATGAACTTAAACACTTAAACCTTATGCTACTTAGATCAACCACATGGATGAACAAGCCTAAAAGAGGAAACACAAGAACAACAGGGAGAATGCAGGGGAGTATTAAAGCAGCAGAGATAAAAAAAAAAAAAAAAATCCTAAAGACAGATATATGTCAATGAGACATAGAATGTGATGAGAATGATATGACTCATAATCAGCATAGTAAAATTCACAGATGCTCTCAATAGATGCACACAATAGAACTGGCACATTCAACACAGTAAACCCACATCCATAAAAGGAGCATTTTGAAACTACTCATCAGCATACGATCAGATAAAATGAGTAACCAATAAGAAATACACCCTAGCTAAGCACAAGATGAACAAAATCAACAACTCAATTAATTTCAAACTCAAGCAATAGCATCCACAAGCTAAGCATGAATATAGAGCAATAGCCGAAACACAAACCCATCTCAAAACACAAACAAATGCGAATAATCAAGTGGGAAAAACACAAAATCAAGTAAAAATGAGTTCAAGAATGAAAACCCATACCTGTTACTTGAAGATTTTGAGCAAAAATTTAGCAACAATGGAGTTTGAAAATGGGTGCAAGGAGTGTTTGGGAAGGAGACAGTTGAGGAAGAAGATGAATAGTCACAAAATTTCGAGGGAAAACTGAAAAAGATTTAAAAACTGCCCCTATTTTTGCCAAACACGTGTTTTTCGCGATTGAAGTGAGTAGCCACCAAGTCGCCAGTTCAAGCTGCCAAAACACTCAAAGACAAAAATTTGAAAAATTTTTCTAAGTGTTTTTTGCGACTAGAAGGTCTACCCGCGAGAGAGTCGCGAGCTGAGCCGCGAAAATCTTTGAGTAACCCTCGTAATTGGACCTTCCACTCGCGAACAAGTCGCCAAAAATGACCCGCGAGCACGTGATTGAGGCTCGCGACTTGACTAACCCAAGACTGAGTCGCCAAAACAGGGCAAAACTAAATTTTTGAAATTTTTCAAATTTTGAGAACAAAATACTTTCCAAAAACACCAAAAACACTCAAAAATCTTTTTGTGCTTGAATTAACAAAGATTGAGCATGTGAAAAACACATTTCATCAAGTACAATCACACAAATGACTATGGTATTTATTGAACATAAAACTTGTGTGTTGTGTGTGGATATCAGTAATGAGATAGTCCTTAGTCTAATGTGAAACTTCAATGATCAATTCAACTAAGGCATACACAATTAGCACTAGATCATGTGATCTATCTCAATTATAGAAATATGTATATATGACCTCCCACAAAACTTGATAATATATTTTGGAGCTTTACATTTGACTTCACTTTCAATCATAACATTTGATCTTTTAGATCCTTTTTGATACAATCACCTCTCATTGTGAGAGTGATATTTGATATTTCACTTTAATGAACTAGCCTTTGGCTTTTTGAATAAACATTCACTTTAATTTTAGGTCGCTTACCCTTTTTCCTAGTCGAATACTAGAATGTATGACAGGCTTTTGCAGCTCAATATCTCTTTTCATTTGGAGATTTACATTTGGTGAGCTCTTTTTAGCAAAAACAAAAATAAAGAGTGGGAAGATATATAGACACAAGTCTATGCATGTCTCAAGATCATCATAACCATTCACTAATCATTCATGACAAGTTTGAAGATCTATTTACAACAATCACATAGATTTCAAGATTTCTCTTACAGTGATATGAGTGCAAAGAAACAAGCTATGCTCGAAAATGCACAAAGCCATTAGCACAAAGGTACAAGGCAAAACAAGTTTTTAGACAAAAACTCAATAATTTCAATCAAACTTTTTGATTTTCTAAATTTTTATGTGATTTTTGGATTTTTGACACAAGAAGAGAAAGATTGATAAAAAACAAAAGGAAACCAAAAGAGTGCACAAATAGACAGACAAAATCATGCTGCATAAAAAGCCAACAGAGTAGTGTGTGCCCCAACACAAGCAAACTTATCATATCATAAATATGTGAAGCACACATCACACAAGAGAGTCAAGGAATTGTACCAACACCAATGGTCTTACGGAGTGATTCAAACTGTGGACCATCGAGAGGCTTGGTGAAGATGTCCGCCTTTTGATTGTCGGTGTGTATGAACTCAAGACACACAACTTTTCCCTCTACTAGATCTCGAATGAAATGGTAATGTATCTCTATGTGTTTAGATTTTGAATGCTGGACAGGATTCTTAGAAAGATTGATGGCACTGGTGTTGTTATAGAAGACACACATTGTCTCTTGAGGAATTCCATAATCATGAAGTAATTTCTTCATCCAAAGAAGTTGGGTGCAACAACTTCCAGCGGCGATGTATTCTGCTTCAGCAGTAGATAGAGACACGGAATTTTGTTTCTTGCTCATCCACGAGACAAGATTGTTACCAAGGTAGAAGCAGCCTACTTAAGTACTCTTCCAATCGTCTACACTACCAGCCCAGTCAGCATCTGAATACTCGGCAAGACAAGCATTTGAGTCTTTTGAATACCACAGACCATAGTTTGAAGTTCCATTAACATATCAAATGATATGCTTGACTGTAGTCAGGTGAGATTCCTTTGGATTAGCTTGATATCTGGCACAAACACCAACACTGAATGCAATGTCTGGTCTACTAGCTGTAAGATAGAGTAAACTCTCAATGATATTCCTATATAAGGTAGGACTTACTTCTACTCCAGAAGAATCAACATTCAGTTTAGTGGATGAGCTCATGGGAGTGGAAGCATGTTTTTTGGAGTCTAGTCCAAACTTCTTGACAATGTTTCTAGCATACTTCTCTTGTGAAACAAATATGCCCTCCTTTTGCTATTTGACTTGAAGACCCAAGAAAAATGTGAGTTCCCCCACCATACTCATCTCAAATTCCTTCTTCATCTCTTCTGAAAATTCAATAGCACGATCTTCAATGGTAGCCCCAAATACTATGTCATCAACATAAACTTGTGCCACAAGGAGATAATCTTCATCATTTTTGACAAACAAAGTTCGGTCAGCATATCCCCTTTTGAATCCTCTATCTAAGAGGTAATGTGTAAGCCGATCATACCAAACTCTAGGTGCTTGTTTTAAGCCGTAAAGGGCTTTCTTCAGTCTCAACACATGATCAGGAAAGTGAGGATCCTCAAATCCTTTTGGTTGCTCAACAAACACTTCTTCATTTAGATATCCATTTAGAAATGCACACTTTACATCCATTTGATAGAGTTTGAAGTTCATAGTGCATGCAATGGACATGAGAATTTGAATGGATTCGAGTCTTGCCACAGGAGCGAAGGATTCATCAAAGTCTACTCCTTCTACTTGATTGTATCCTTGAGCTACTAACTGAGATTTGTTTCGAATTATCTCCCCATCTTCATCAGTTTTGTTTTTGAAAATCCATTTTGTGCCTATGACATGAACATTTTCAAGCCTTGGAGCAAGTTCCCACACATCATTCCTCACAAACTGATTCAACTCTTCATGCATTGACTCAACCCAATTCTCATCTTGAAGGGCCTCTTCTACCCTTTTTGGTTCAAATTGAGCAAGATGGCAGTGATATGTTACATGATTGGCTAGCAGGATGTTTCCTTTTCTGAGGCGAAGACCTTCATGTAGAGACCCTATGATGTTGCTTTCCGGATGGTTCTTAATTACTCTTGAAGATGGCTTCTTTGATGTGGAGACTTCATCACTTCGAGAGATAGGAGGATGGACTTCCGGAGGAGTAAGAGGACTTGACGTTCTAGACATTGATCTTGTTTCCATTCTTGGGTTGATGGGAGTCGATTCTTCTTCTGGTGTAGGTTCTTCACCTTCTATATCAAGAGATTCAACCTCAACATCGGGTTCTTTGGTGCTCAGCCCTTCTCCATCATCAATCATCTCCACCTTAGATAAGGCATCATCAATCTTGACATTGATGGACTCCATCACTGTCTTAGTTCTCTTGTTAAAAACTCTATATGCCCGACTCGTAGTAGAGTACCCAAGAAAAATACCCTCATCACTTCTTGCATCAAACTTCCCAAGATTCTCCCGATCATTTAGGATATAACATTTGCTTTTAAACACTCGGAAATACTTCACTCTAGGCTTCTTTCCATTCCAAATCTCATAGGCGGTCTTCTTTGTTCCTACTCGGAAAATGTGACACGAGGTGTTGACAGCTTCTCCCCAAAACTTTTGAGGTATTTGCTTGTTAAGCAACATGACTCTTGCCATTTCCTGAATCACCTGATTTTTCCTCTCTACCACTCCATTTTGTTGTGGAGTTTTGGGGGCTGAAAATTCTCTTTTGATTCCATTCTTTTCACAGAAAGATTCGAATCTTGCATTCTCAAATTCCCTCCCATGATCACTTCTAATTTTGGCAATAGGGACCCCTCTCTCGTTTTGTAGTTTCTTGCACAGAATCTCCAACTTCTCACATGCTTCTGATTTTTCTCTAAGGAATTCAACCCAAGTGTATCTTAAGTAATCATCCACAATGACCATAATGTATCTCTTTCCTCCTAGACTTTCAGTTCTGGTAGGCCCCATTAGATCAACATGAAGTAACTCCAAACACCGAGAAGTAGCAATCACATTCACCTTGTGATGACTTGCCTTTGTTTGCTTTCCCATTTGGCATGTACCACAAACGGTCTTCTTCACCTTTCCAAACTTAGGAAGTCCCTCAACTGCTTCAAGTTTGGACACTTTAGCTACTTGTTTGAAATTAGCATGCCCAAATCTGTGATGCCAAAGTTCCAACATATCCACCTGAGCACTTCTACATGAAATGGGTGTCGTGGGAACTACTCCATAACAGTTATTAGTAATCTGATTTCCCTCCAAGACCTGAATCCCTTCTTCATTGATGATCAAGCATTCCTTCTTAGAGAATTGTACCAGGAAATCATCATCACGAATTTGAGTGATGCTCAGCAAATTTGCCTTCAGCCCTTTTATGTATAACACATCTTTCAACAGCGGTAATCCAGGTATCTCGATAGTTCCTTTGCCTAGGACTTGAGCATGACTTCCATCACCAAAGGTCACATAGTCACCAATCTTTTCTTTGAGTGTCTTAAACAGTGACTTATCCCCTGTAATATGGCGAGAACAACCACTGTCAAGATACCACAAACATGCATTAAACACCTTCAATGAGGTATGCACAAATAAGCTCACATGTGACAAACATTCTTGACCTTCAAACAAAAATTCATCATTAGTTTTCATGCTTCTTTCAGATTGACCTTTCAATTTCAGACTCTCAATCATCTCACACAACATTCTATTCTTTCTTTCATATTTCTTAATCAATGATTTAGATTCAGATATGCTACTATGTAAGACATGATTCTGATTTTCAAAAAATTCCAGCATGTGAACAAATATCCTAGCATGTTTCTTAGTTTTTAATAACTCCACAAGTTCATTGGTAAAACACTTCTCAGACATATGCATAGAATCATTTTCACAAACACTTAAACTACAATTCAGCATGGTATTTTCCATAACAGCTACCACAACACAGGGGTCTAGGATCACACTTAAGTAATAAAACCACAACAAGTGTACCCGCTCTGATACCAATTGAAAGTTCAAATATGTGTATAAACACCCTTAAACGTTTAGATCCCCAATTTACAAATTAACCAATTCAAGTTTTATGTCAAACAACTAGTGTGCGAAAAATGAACATAAGCTATAATATAGAATTGGATAAACTATCTAAGCCAAATTAAAATCACAACCCACAACAGATAATAAAAGGCAAAGATAAAAGGGAAGGAAGATGCAAATACAAAGACAACACGCGATGTGTTATCGAAGAGGAAAACGAAGCCCTCGGCGTAAAACCTCTCCGCCGCCCTCCAAGCGGTAAACAATCCACTAGAAAATGTAGTTGGGATACATGGACAGCAATAGACCCTCCAAGCCTAATTTACTCAGTGCACCTAAGCCCTCCAAGCTTCTTGCTCCAACGAGGTTGCGCCGAACCTTTTTCTTTTCTAGCTTCCCGAATTCTGCTACTAGACCATAGCATCAACCAATGTAGTTTGGTTCCTTCCTAACTGCTTCCCAGCAAACCAAACAGCCCTCTCATAGTGATGAATACGGTGAGAACAAGGTTTTGGTAAAATGCCACTCAAGGATTTGACAATGGAGAGGAAGAGAGTTGAGGAATTTGAAGAGACTCTAATGTGTAGATTGTTGGTGAATCAATCTTGTTTTTCTTTAGGGTTTCTCTCTCAAAATTCTCTCTGGAAGCTCTCATACATTTGTGGGTATAAGGGGTATTTATACTGGAGTGAGAGAGGAATGTGAAACGTCAAGTTTTACAAAACAGGGGTGGCTCGCGACTTGGCCTTGCGACTTGACTAAGTTACGAGATCCAGTCGCGAGATAACCGTATGCCTAGTTGTCCTGTTTTGTCCTGTAGTGCTCCAGCTAGCATGACTGTTCACCTTCTGGCATGCTTGGCATGTGTGCTGCGTTTGGCGGCTTGAAACCACGAGCCACCCGCGAGAACAAGCCGCGAGTCTCTGTTTTCTTGCACACTCTTGAGCAATCAACACTCTATCTCACTCACTACCCTTACATCAAACCCACCTAAATACAGGGTTACTAAATGCTGAAATACAAGCAAATTTGGCACGGAATAAAGCCAATAAAATGGTTGATTAAATTCAACCTTATAGGGGTATTTATATTGGGGTGAGAAAAGAATGTGAAACGTCAAGTTTTTCAAAACAGGGGTGGCTCATGACTTGGCCTCGCAGCTTGACTAAGTCGTGAGATCCAGCCACGCGATAACAGAACTGCCAGTTGTCCTATTTTGTCCTGTAGTGCTCTAGCTAGCATGACGCTTCAACTTCTGGCATGCTTGGCATGTGTGCTGCTTCTGGCGGCTTGCAGCCGCGAGATCCAGCCACGAGACTCTGTTTACTTGCACACTCTTGAGCATTCAACACTCTATTTCACTCACTACCCTTACAACAAACCCACTTAAATACAGGGTTACTAATTGCTAAAATATAGGCAAATTTGGCACAGAATAAAGCCAACAAAATGGTTGATTAATTTCAACCTTACAATGATAGTAAGAAGGATACATCAAAATCTCACTACATCACTCAATGAACTCTCCCCCTAACTGGTCTATAACTATGCTAGCTCTTCCCTTAACAACATGACTACTCTTATATACAAAACTGCTTCCCATATTTGTCATGAGTGACAAAGGATGAATCACTAAGAACTAGCCATCTCATCATTAGTCTCAGAGCCAGAAGCATCATCATCATCATCTCCACCATCTGAAGAAGACTCCTAAACATGCTCAGGCGTGGGCAAAGGAGTAAAACCACCAAGGCGAGACTGGCGGTGAGCGATGCAACCAATCCTGATATTCATTTGACACATCTCATTGAAAAGATGGTCAAGACGACTACTAAAATCAGCTTGGATGAGCTGAAACTGATCCATGATGGTAGAGAGAGATACCTTTGCTCCATAAGAAGAAGGTGAAGCAGAAGAGGAAGAGGGTTGAAAAGTGGGGGTAGCATCTGTTGTAATAGGCTCCACAAGAGGCCGCTTGGCAGCCAGCTATGCATCACTCCTCCAAATAGATTCCTTGCTGATAGCACCCATGGAGTAAAAGAGAGGGGAGGGAGGAATGGTGATGTGCAAGTGTGTGAGGATGCGTGTGATAGCTAAAGGAAAGATGAGCTTATCACGTGTAGCAGTGTCTCGATAGATATCTATCATAGATTCTATCATATGTGAAGGAAAATCTATAGAAAGATTCTACATAAGAAAGAGAAGAAAATGAGCATGAGGCTCAATGATAGTGTTATAGTGTGATCGTGGTGTGAGAATAAAGGTCATCACCATATTAAGGTTCCTTGGACCCTTAGCAAACTCGGTTGTGGAGAAATTTAGAGTTTCTCCCACACCATGGCTTTCTCACAAAATAGTGAGGCCATCTCGTCTCGAGAGATAGAATGGAGATGAATATGACTAAGGTAGTCCAGACGTTCTACCCTAGGGATGCGTAGCACATCGAAAATGAGCTTCAGAGTGACTATGATACATGTGCCTTGAAATACTGTAGTAAACTTAGGCATAGAGGTATCGATGGCGTGCATATTAGAGTAGAACTCTTGCATGAACATATCTGAACACCTCTTGGGTATCTCACATAGAGAAGTGCAACACTAAGAGCTAAACGCATCAGGAAGAGGAATGTCTAGAAAATAAGAAAGAATGACCTGGCATTTCAAATGAATTGCCCGGTCAATAAAGTTCTCATAGAAGTCTTTTTGGGACTTCTCATCATAGAACATAATGGACTTAGGAAGAAAAAGAAGAACCACGACGTGAGATCGGGTTCTTGGAAGGAACAAATTTCTTGGGTGCCATAAACAGGAAACTAAAAAGAGAAGAGAGGAGAAAAGAAACATAGTAGAAGAAAAAAAAATGCTGAGGAAAGAAAGAATAAAGAGGTGTAGTGCATGATAATGCATGAACATGTTATGTGCAAAAATAAATTGCATCATGGGCAAAACCCCAATCCAAACTACAGTAATCACATTGTTTAATCAAGCACACAACCTAGAATACATGAAAACATAATTATAATGACAAAGAACGTAATACATGAGCATATGAGATCATATTAGCAACACCCAACCCAAAATTTTTATCAAAACCATAGAAACCCAAAAGTTTTCAATAAAAAAAAAAACCTAGGCCTAAAATGCATGAAATGCATAAAGAATGAGAAGAAGAAGAGATTTACAACACTTACTGAAAGTTCAAATAGTGTATAAAACACCCTTGAACGTTTAGACCCCCAATTACAAAATAACCAATTCAAGCTTTATGACAAACAACTAGTGTGCGGAAAATGAACACAAACTATAAACAAAATTGGTAAACAATCTAAGCCAATTAAAATCACATCCACAGCAGAAAATAAAAGGCAAAGATAAAGGGAAGAGAGATGCAAACACAAGGACAACACACGATGTGTTATCAAAGAGGAAATCGAAGCCCTCAGCGTAAAACCTCTTCGCCGCCCTCTAAGCGGTAAATAATTCACTAGAAAATGTAGTTGGGACACATGAACAGCAAAAGATCCTCCAAGCCTAATCTATCCAGTGTACCTAAGCCCTCCAAGCTTCTTGCTCCAACGAGGTTACGCCGAACCTATTTCTTTTCTAGCTTCCCGGATTCCACTACTTGACCATAGCATCAACCAATGTAAATTGGTTCCTTCTTAACTACTTCTCAGAACACCAAACATCCCTCTCACAGTAATGGATATGGTTAGAAAAGAATTTGGTAAAAGGCCTCTTAAGGATTTAACAATGGAGAGGAAGAGAGTTGAGGAATTTGAAAAGTCTCTTATGTAAAGATTATGGATGAATTAATCTTGTTCTACTCTAGGGTTTCTTTCTCAAAATTCTCTCTGGATGCTCTCTTTCTTTCATGGGTATAAGGGGTATTTATATTGGGGTGAGAATGGAATGTGAAGAGTCAGGTTTTTCAAAACAGGGCTAGCTCGCGACTTGATTGAGTCGTGAGATAACAGAATGGCCAGTTGTCCTATTTTGTCCTATAATGCTCCAGCTAGCATGATGCTTCAACTTCTGGCATGCCTGGCACGTATACATCTTCTGGCGGCTTGCAGTCGCGAGTCACACGCGAGGTCCAGTTGTGGGTCTCTGTTTTCTTGCACACTCTTGAGCATTTCAACACTCTATCTCACTCACTACCCTTACAACAATCCCACATAAATACAGGGTTACTAATTGCTGAAATATAAGCAAATTTGGCACGGAATAAAACCAATAAGATGGTTGATTAAATTCAACCTTACAATCTCCCCCGTTGGCTATTCCGTGACAAAACTCTAAAATAGACTCTAGACTTAACATGTGAGTTCGGAATAGTTGAACAAAACTCACTCACACCTAACTCTAGAAACTGTGAAGCTCTTGAATCATATCAACATGAAACTCCTGAAACACAACAATACACTATGATCATTGTATGCAAAAAAGCATGAAATGCATATAAAACAGGCTTAAAGTGATCAAGCAAAGATGGAGTTAAGAAACAAACCATGGCTTGATCAAACAAAATAATCACTATAAGGTAGTGACCACAATGCTCATTCACACTTGGAATGAACACTTGAACAAACAAGCTAACAAGCTCAATGCAAGTCACTTGCATGCCCAACACTCAACCAATGCACAATACACTAAGTATATGCATCTAGGAACAATCTTACATGGGCACAAGAGTGACAGTACTTAACAAGAAAATGCATTATATTATTTAGAAGTACTGATTTAACAAAGTATAAAGGCTGCATAAAGCATGGTACAGGCCATAAAGCCTACAGATAATGAAAATAAACCCTAAAAGCTTACAAAAGCAACATGGGTACAAACCACATTATATACTGAAAAACATCAATATATATAAACAGTGACAAAGTTTCAAAACCAAGTAACAAAGTTTCAAAACCATCCATGAGTTATGAGTTTAAATCAAACAATAACCACAGAGTACCAAACCCATAGAAACAACAATTATCCAAAACATAATACTTTAACCATAAACATAAACAAAATAAACAAGATAGACACTATTTTTGACTGCTCCCCCTCAAAATAGTACTCCCCCTCAAGAGCTGCTTCTCTCAAAATATTTTCCCCTTTTTTAATCGAAATGGCCAAAGGGTCACTGCCGATGATGTGTAGTGATGCTGTCAAATTTTGTTGAGAGAACATCAAGCTGGTCTTGCATGGCTGCTATCTTTTCAGACTGCTTAGTCTGGACCTCTCTGATTCCATCAAGTCTTTCTAGAATGACCTGAAATGCGTATGGAGGTATATCTGAAGAAGCTGATGCTCTAGTCCTCTTGCCACTCCTTCTGGGTGTTGAAGTTGATGCCTAACCTGCTGCCTCTGTCTCAGTCTCCATTGGGACACTCTCTCCTTCATCACCTTCATCTTCTTCACCCGAAAGACGAACACTTGTCCTTTTGAAGGTTTGCTTGTTAATTGCTAAAGGTGTAGACATGGGACTAATGTCTTGAGAGATTGCAACACCCTTCTTTCTGAAAATCCTCATGAGTAGACTAGGGAAGATCAGTTTAGGCCTGGAAGTGGTTCTAGTCTCATCCACAATAGTATCAAATATGTGGGAACTGATATCAATGAATGTCTTTTCCTTGAGCTCCATCAGAAAAATTGCTTTGGCATTGTTAATTGTAGTCAATTTCTTTATGGGACATAGGTTAAACATCATGATAATAGTGAGACACCTCATGTCTACTGGAAAGGCTGTGGTATTTTGGCATTTCCCTTCTCTCTGTCCACCAATCCTCTGCTGTACAGTTTCAATAAACATCATCCTATCCTTATAGTTGACAAAATCATGATCTTCTAACCCCTCAAGACCTAGCACATCATCATTGTCATGTGTATTTAAGGTGAATTTTGTTCCTTTAACCCAGCAATTCAACTCTTCTTCCCTTATCACAGCATTGGAGTAAAACTCTCTAATCAGGGGTTCACATACAACTGGGAAATTACTTAGCAGCTTTTCCCATCCTCTCCCCTCAAAACAACTAGGGATAAAGGTGTCTCTCAAATCTTCCAAATCCACATACCTTTCTTGTATGATTCCTGCCTTTAAGAAAAAATCCTTGTATCTCTCAAAATACGAAACAAACCTAAACAAATTATGGTCCATTTTCATTCTCTTATCTGCTTTCTTGGCAGGTGTTTTCTTCTTTGGAGATGAAGGGGTCATCTGTAGACAAGCAGAAAAGGCCACAACAACAAAGTACAGTACATGTGTAAAATGATCAGTACTCTGTTAGTGTCATAAAGAGATAAGTGCAGAGCAACAAGACCAAAGATGACTTCAGAATAGGTATAAAGGAAAAGCCACAAAACTTAAACCAACAACTTAAATGAGTGTACCCATTGGAAGATACTCAATAACAACCAACATTTAGCAAAAAAAAAATATTAATGCTGTAGAGTATAACAACACCCAAAGAACAAACATATGTCAATGAGACATATATTTTGATGAGTATGAAAAGACAGATGCACACACTAGATATACTTAACATAGAATCAAAACAATATAACCCAATAAACAAAACACAATCATTTTGAATCAACTAAATGAAGTGGGTTTAACCGAAAAGGGTATAAGTCAAAACAACAAACCCTATGCATAAAGTAAGACAAATATTAAAGAACAAATCTAGCATGCTAAACAAGATCACATAAAATAAGAGCCTCAATAAGTCAAACACGGACAAAACACAATACCGAAACACTAACCCAACACAAATCCGAAAATCAACTCATAGAATCAAGAGGGAAATGCTCAAATCAAGAAATACGGAGTGAGAAAGTGAGAACCCATATCTTTTTCTTGAAGATTTTGAGAAGAAATAAAGCTAAAATGGAGTTTGAAGAGGGTGACACAAAGTGTTAGGGTAAGTTTCAGATGAAAGAGAAAATAAGCAATCACATAAAGTTCGAGAGAAAACTGAAAAAGATTTTAAAAACTACCCTTACTATGCAAAACACGCATTTTTCACGACTGAGGTAAGTCGCCAGCAAGTCACCAAAAACACCTGCCAAAACACTTCAAGTGTTTTTCCCGGCTGGAAGTCTCATTTGCGAGTTGAGCAGCAAAAATCTCTGTGTATCCCTCGTGACTGGACCTTCCACTCGTGAACAAGTCGCCAAAAATAACCCACGATCTCGCGACTATGGCATGCGACTTGACTGACCCGCGACTAAGTCGCCAAAACCGGGTAACACTGGTTTTTGAAATTTTCAATTTTTGAAGAACAAAATACTTTCCAAAAAAAACTAAAACTCTCAAAAATCATTTTGTGTTTGAATCAACAAAGATTGAGTATGTGAAAACACATTTTATTAAGTACAATCACACAAATGAATATGACATTCATTGAACATAAACTTGTGTGTTGTGTATGGGTATCAACAATGAGATAGTCCTTAGTCTAATGTGAAGTTTCAATGATCAATTCAACCAAGGCATACACAATTAGCACTGGATCATATGACCCATCTCAATTATAGAAGTATGCATATATGACCTCCCACAAGACTTGATTACATAATTTGGAGCTTTACATTTGACTCCACTTTCAATCATAACATTTGATCTTTTTGATCCTTTTGAGACAATCACCTTTCATTGTGAGAGTGATATTTGATATTTCACCTTGAAGAGATAGCCTTTAGCTTTTTGGAGAATCATATACTTTATATTTGGTTGCTTTTCCTTTTTCCTAGTCAAATACTAGTATGTATGACAGGCTTTTGTAGCTCAATATCTCCTTTCATTTAGAGATTTACATTTGGTGAGCTCTATTTTAGCAAAAATAAATAAATAAATAAATAAAGAGTGGGAAGATATATAGGCATAAGTCTATGCATGTCTCAAGATCAACATAACCATTCACTAATCATTCATGATAAGTTTGAAGATCTATTTACAACAGTCACATAGATTTCAAGATTTCTTCCACAGTGATAAGAGTGCAAAGGAACAAGCTATGCTCGTAAATGCAAAAAGCCATTAGCACAAAGGTACAAGGCAAAACAAGTTTTGAAACCAAAAAAAAAAAAAAAAAAAAAAAAAAAAAAAACTCAACAATGTCGATCAAACTTTTTGATTTTCTACTTTTTATGTGGTTTTTGGAATTTTTCGATACACAAGGAGGAAAAGATTGATCGAAAACAACAAAAAGAAATAAATGATAGAATGTAAAAACAAACAAACAAATTTTAACCCATACAAATGATAAACAAACAACCAAACAAAGTCACAAAGCATAGGAAGTATTGATGCATGGACATGTTGTAATGCTTATGCATGAGTACCCTTTTTCACCCACACATCACTTGCGTTTGGGGTGATTTCCTTATAGGATTGGGTACGAGAGTTAGGGCTTTCAAACCTTTGTGTGAAGCTTTCCAAGCAATTAGTGAAAGCACCAATCATCTTCATCACGTCCATCATTTCGGGATTACCATTTTGATCTCTTGATGGTTCAATAGCCCAATTTCTGCTATCATTTCTAGGTCCTCGTGACCTTGAAGCAGTTGCATTATTCATTACTCTCAGCTTTAGACAATTTGGTCGAGTATGCCCTTGAAGTCCGCAGTGATGACATACATAGTTTGATCTAGGACTTCTTTGTGATTGTAGACGAGACTTGGCTCGGGATTCAGACCTGCCTATAGATTGATTATGGGGGTTGTTCACCATCCGTTGGTTCTCCACATTCCTCTTCTCCTCTATCTTGGGCTTCTCAGCAGTAAAGCCAACTTTAATTGACTCTTTGGCCTTTATGAACTTCACTTCTTTAGTGATATTGCTAGGTGAGCTACTCCCTCCGATATATCCCAACCCGTATTTGTTTGAAAAATACTTTTGAGATGAAATAATATCATCGAGCTTCTTGGTGGAGACCCTTTCTATCTTAGCATTTGCTTGCACAACCTCTTGCTTAAGAAATCTCACTTTTGTGTAAGCTTTTGATAGCTCACCATTCAGTGTTTCTATTTCACATTTGGCCTCTTTATAGCGAATTAGGAGACTTTTATAGTCCTCCTCTATCTTCTTCATCTTTCTCATAGCTGCCTCGGCCACGCTTGTGTACTCACCTGACTTCTCCAGGAGTGAGTTATAATTCTTTTGAAGATTGGCTGTGCTTTCATCTTCTTCAGTATCTGATTCTTCAACAACTTCCAATGATTCTTCATCACTATGTTCTCCAAGTTCTCGTACAAGCAAATTCAACTCGTCTGAAGACTCAATATGGGCAATAGTCATAAAAGCAGAATAATTCTCTTTTTCGTCACAACTTTCCACAAAATCTGAGTTGGATGAATCTGAGTCACTCAGTGTCATGGCATACACCTTGCCGTTCGATTTCAGATAATTTGGACATTCTTTCTTAAAGTGTCCATGCCCATTGCATTCAAAACAAGTGACACCTTGTGTAGATTGGGATTCTTTTCCATCTTTCTTTTTGAATTCCCTTTTCTCCCTTCCTAAACTTTAGAATTTTCCTTTATCACCAAATTTACCATTATTCTTGAATTTCAAGAATTTTCGGAAGTTTTTCACAAGGTATGCAACATCTTTGTCAACCACATCCTCATCTGATGAGCCAGGGACTTCCAACTTTTCATTAATGGTCTTAAGAGCAAGAGATTTGTTCTTTCGTTGAGTGGGCAGTGATATTTCATAAGTCTAAAGGGAACCAATCCGCTCTTGGACTTTGATGTCATCAAGATCCTTGCTCTCTTCAATCGCTGTCACTTTGGCACGAAAATTTTCCAGCAATGACCGAAGGATCTTCCTTACAATTTTAGAATCCTCTGTTTTCTCCCCTAAATTGAACTTGCTGACAACCACCTCATTCAGCTTGCTATAGAAAGAGTCAAAGGAATCCTCACTCATTTTGAGCTCCTCAAACCGAGTAGTCAGCATCTGCAGCTTGGTGTCTTTCACTTTCTTCGTGCCTACGTAGGTGGTCTGCAATATCTCCCATTCTTCTTTGGCAACGGTAATGTGAGAAATCCTGTGAAACTCATCTGGAGACACACCACAGAAAATAGCATTAAGTGCTTTACTGTTAGCATTAGATGCGGTGAGTGCTGCCTTATCCCATGTGGATTTGGTTGCCTCAGGCCTGGTCTAACCTATATCAACAGCATCCCAAATAGATTCATCAATGGAACATAAAAATGCTCTCATGCAAACCTTCCAAAAAGCATAATTACTACCATCAAAATATGGAGGTGCATTTAGGGATTGAGACCCGTCCATCTCAAAATGGGGTCAAGGATCACACTATGGTAATGAAACCAATAAAAGTGTACCCGCTCTGATATCAATTGAAAGTTCTAATAGTGTATAAAACACCCTTGAACATTTAGACCCCCAATTACAAAATAACCAATTCAAGCTTTATGACAAACAACTAGTGTGCGGAAAATGAACACAAGCTATAGAAAGAATTGGTAAACAATCTAAGCCAATTAAAATCATATTCACAACATAAAATAAAAGGCAAAGATAAAGGGAAGAGAGATGCAAACACAAGGACAACACATGATGTGTTATCGAAGAAGAAACCGAAGCCCTCGGTGTAAAACCTCTCCGCCGCCCTCCAAGCGGTAAATAATCCACTAGAAAATGTACTTGGGATACATGAACAGCAAAAGACCCTCCAAGCCTAATCTACCCAATGTACCTGAACCCTCCAAGCTTCTTGCTCCAACAAGGTTACGCCGAACCTATTTCTTTTCTAACTTCTCGGATTCTGCTACTTAACCATAGCATTAACCAATGTAAATTGGTTCCTTCCTAATTGCTTCCCAGAACACCAAACAGCCCTCTCACAGTAATGGATATGGTGAGAAAAGGTTTTGGTAAAAGGCCTCTTAAGGATTTAACAATGGAGAGGAAGAGAGTTGAGGAATTTGAAGAGTCTCTTTTGTAAAGATTATGGATGAATCAATCTTGTTTTACTCTAGGGTTTCTCTCTCAAAATTCTCCCTGAAAGCTCTCTTTCTTTCGTGGGTATAAGGGGTATTTATACTGGGGTGAGAATGGAATGTGAAGAGTTAGGTTTTTCAAAACAGGGCTGGCTCGCGGCTTGGCCTCGCGGCTTGACTGAGTTGCGAGATCCAGCCGCGAGATAACAGAACGGCCAGTTGTCCTATTTTGTCCTGTAGTGCTCCAGCTAGTATGACGCTTCAACTTCTGGCATGCCTAGCACGTGTGCATATTCTGGCGGCTTGCAGCTGCGAGTCACCCGCAAGATCCAGTTGCGAGTCTCTGTTTTCTTACACACTCTTGAGCATTTCAATACTCACTACCCTTACAACAATCCCACCTAAATACAAGGTTACTGATTGCTGAAATACAAGCAAATTTGGTACGAAATAAAGCCAACAAGATGGTTGATTAAATTCAACCTTACACTTACAAAGAGATTGAGGCTTGGATTCAACTGAAATCTTGAAGGGAAGAAGGTTTTTGGTGAAAAGGTGAGATTTGGATTAAGAGAGAAGAGAGATCGAGATATTTGAGTTTGAATTGAACTGGGTTGGACCTTAGATATATATAGAAATATGCAGCTTGATAGATCGAGAAGGCGTCAAGAACAAAAACTTGATAGATCAAGAAGTATCATGGAGGTATCGACGATAAAAGATTCTCAATAGAACAAGGAGGTATCAAGCATCTATTGAGTAGACAGAGACTCCAAAGAATTGGCTCGATGGATTGAGCTATCTATCGAGAGGAGTCGAGAACAAACCCAAAAATCTTAATAGAAGAGACTTGTGTCGAGGTGCTATCGAGCTTCTATTGAAGAGGTATCGAGCATCTATCGAAAAGCCTGAAGCAAGTTTTTTCAAGGAGAAAAAACAACACAAGATGAATGCAATCAAGATAGACATCAAAACAATCAACCAAGAAGCATGTTAAGCACTTAAACACATCATCAACTTTAGATGTAAAGAATTTCTAGATTAGAACACACTAAACAAGTCTAACTGATTTTATTTTCAAAAACTAGTTTAGACAGTTTAGTGAGCAAATACTACCACATATATTCCTTGTGGTGGCCAAATCATATTGTACCTATACAATAGTATCAAGAGTAGCAAAGAGTACGTGTGTTGCATGTGAAACTTTTGCAAGAGAGCATAAATAATTCATTATATGAATAGTAATGATATAAGAAGATCAATTACATCCACACAAAATCATAACTGTTTGATGGGGACCATCACCTTTGAGGTATATCATATAACTCCCATATCTCTTAGAAACACACTTGCAACCATTTTAAAAGCATTTTGATTCTTTTTGCTTTTCATGTTCTTTGCATATTTTTTCTTTTAAGCATATCATGCATGGGTATATAGGAGAGAGAAAAGAAATACCCAGTTATGTAAGCCAAACATCTTGTTTTTGCTGTGCAAGTGCTACAACTTATTAAGCTTGGTTTTTATGAATTGCATATAGATGTTTTATGATTGACGAGTTTTAGTGGTGAGATGATTATTTATGCCTTTCTTTTAGAATTTTTTAGTCATTCCCATCAAAAAGAGTGATAAAGATATAAATGATAAAAGATAGACCAATACATACAAATCACATAAACGAGCCACATTGCTCACATTGCTTAGTTTATGCGTAAAGATGCTCATCATAAGCTACAAGTGATACAAAGTCGAGAAACTTTGTTTCAAAGGCTATCCAAAATACACAAGTACCAATATACACAAACACATTGTTTTTTTATTTTTCAAAATTTTCCCTTATTATTATTATTATTAAAAATAAAATTAAACAAAGCACCAAAACAAACACAATAGAACATCAAAAACTAGACTGACTCAAAACACAACAAACAACCATGCATGAGAACAAGAAAGTGGAAGAATCACTTGGAATCTTTTTCCTTCCAGATGGGAGACCGAGATGGAGAACCTTTCTTTTGCATAAACCTTTGCTTAGATGGATAAGAAGGAGAGTTGAATCCATTGGAGTTTGAGAGAAACATGACAGCCTTAAGAAGTTCTCCTAGAGGGGCTAAAGAGAGTTAGAGTTGATTTTGGCTCCCAAAGGATGACACACTATTGCTTTGTTGAGTGGCTAGCCATTTGTAGCAATTTGGATAAGTATGCCTAGATGCTCTATAGTAATGCCAAAAATGTGGCTTCTTTGGTTAAGACTTCTTGTTGGTAGAGCGATGATCATTCTGCTTAGTCTCTTTCTTAACTACTCGAATGGATTTTCCCTTATCATTTTTAGCCCCACTCACATTTTCAGTTTTAGGTTTAGCTACCTTAGAGTTGTTATGATTAGTAGGAGGGATAAAAATGACTCTATTTAAAGCATTATAAGAGGTACTACAAGAAGAGAGAGAATGATCATACCTTAGACCTGTTTTGTCAGATGCAGCTTTCTAAAAGTTGAGCATTTCATCTAGCTTGGCACTTGAAGTCCTTTCCAATTGAGCTCTTACTTGAAATAATTTTGCATCCAGTCTCTTGGTCTTTTCAGCCAGAAAATTGTTTTCAAACTGTAGTGCTCCGATGTTTTGATTAGCTTTATCAACCTTGGTGGAGAATTCCTCTCGTTCCAACTCCCTTTCACTCAGCTTCCTTGTAGTTAACTTGTAGAGCTTCTCATGCTTCTCAGAAACCTTGTGCAACTTAGAGTAGGCAGTGTAGATGTCATCTTGTTCATCTATCTTCTCAAACTTGGATTCTATCAGCTCTTCTTCCTCATCAATCGGTTCTATTGCTTCCTTAGGAGAATCAATGGTAGCTGTGAAAGTACTCACTATTTCCTCTTGATCACTATCATCAGAATTTGCCTTTGGTTCTGTATCACTTAAGGTGGCAGCTAGGGCTTTGCTCTTGCCAATGGATTTGAGATATGTAGGACATTCTTGTTTCATATGTCCATATCCTTGACATCCGTACCACTTTGGCCCAGCATGAACATTATTGCTTTGTCTAGCATCATTGAATTCTCTCTTGCCTTTGTCTTGAGATTTGAACTAGAAAAATCCAGGTTGTTTGTGACCCTTGTCACTTGCCTTGACATTCGCATTCTTGATGAACTTCTTGAATTGTTTGGTGATGTATGATTTGAACTTAGTATCCTCATCTTTAGACGGTTCATCTTTATCATCATTCTTGACCTTTAAGGCTATGTTCTTGCTTTTGCTACATTTGCCAACCCTTACTAATCCTAGTTCATAAGTTTGCAAATCACAATCAGTTCTATCAAAGGAATAGAGTCAAGATCCTTTAATTCTATATGGCAGTGATCTTAGCATGAAATCTCTCCGAAAAAGATCTGAGAATCTTTTTGACAATCTTGGGCTCTGGAATCTGTTCTCCAAAATTAAATACTGAATTCACTATGTTCTTGAGCTTGGCATAGAATTCATCGAATGACTCATCATCATCTATCCTTATTTCTTCAAAGCTGGTAGTGAGCCTTTGGAGTTTGGAGTTTTTAACAGCTTTTTATGCCTTGTTAGATATTCTGAAGAATAGTCCATGCTTCCTTTGCATTCAGTGCTCTACTATTAAAATTTGTAGTTTTGATTTTAGTATCATCCCACGATGCTAGTAGATCATCAAGAACTCTCCCTAATTATTTCTCATCCAAAGACTGCAAAAAGGCTTTCATGCGTACTTTCCAGTATGCATAGTTAGTACCATCAAATAAATGAGGAATAATTAGGGATTGCCCATGATCCATAACAACAAGGGTTAATGGATCACACAGCAAAAATTAAAACCTAATCAGAGTATGCTCGCTCTGATATCACTTGTTAGGTTAAGATAGCTTGACATCGATTAATTAATTCAATTACTCAAGTTGATTAGTTAGGTTAAATTGCATGCAAATTGTGGAGGCATTAACAAATCATCAAAAATACTAAATGCGGCGGAAAATAAATTCGACATAGTGATTTGTTGACAAATGGGGAAAACCTCTCGTAAGGCAAAAACCCTACCGGGTGATTTTAAGGTCACAACTCCCAAGAATCCACTAATCAACAATCAAGCGGTTACAAGTATAAGGAATCTTACTACTACTCTAGCCTATCCCAAAATACCAACCTACAGTTGAACCCTTGCTCCGATATTTAATTGGATTTGATCTTGTAGTAGCCTTATTTCCATCGATGCATAAATCCCCAATCTGTGACTAATCCTTTTGCATGGATCCCAGTACGTAACTAACTCCAGCAACTTGAATGGATGTTGTTGGCTTCAAAGTTCTTCACTTCATCAACAATGAAAATTAAGAAGCACTTGGTTACAAAACCCAATGGTGTACAAACGCAGTAGCTTCTCACAGAGAAAAATAAACTCTAGGTCTCTGTATTCGTGTGTGACAGCTTTTAAAATAAGTCTTATATATGTCTAGGGTTAAACCCTAAACAAATACATAAGCTTGGGCCAAATTTCAGTTTTAGAAATCTGAAAATTGTAATTCTCGATAGATCAAGCTTCTATTGAGCCATTTGTCAAGCTTCTCATATAGTCTTGATAGCAGTATCTGTCGAGCTATCTGTCGAGCTTCTCATATAGTCTTCACTTATTTCTTGGATCAATCTTCACGTTTTTAATATGAACACTTGATATGCTTGAACAACATATTTTTTGATATATTAAACCCAACTTAGATCTAACAAATTATAAGTAAAGTGTATTTTGTTAAAGGATTAGCCAATTACGTAAAATATGATCCTAACATAGAGTAATCTGGTGTATATGATTTTGCCATAACGAAATTTCTCTAGTGCCATAACATATAGAATGAGCTAATATCTTTTGTCCAATCATACAGCTCCAAGCATGTGATTTTCAGAACTCTGTTTTTTAGGTTAAATTTATGTCGAGTAAGCCTTTTCCGACCTCATGTAGCTGCATTGCAGAGTACTAAAGTTTAGTCATTTCATTGGTTCTTTTCAATGGACTCACGGGTGTAGGTAGAAGAAAGGTTCTAAGCAAATCGCTGAAGTGTGCTACCACATTCTCAGGCGTTATTTTCGAACATTGAAATGATCAAAGAACATAATTCACCTTTGAAATGATCAAAGGTGAATTAAAGAAGGGAGTTTGATATAGTACATTAAACATAATAAACACCATTTGGTCCGTTCAGGCTGGCCCAACAAATTTGGGGGCTAAGGTGATTGCTTGAAATGAGCTTTTTTGTTATCACCTAATAAGCCTTCCAAAAAGTGGAGGAAAAAAAGAGAAAGTAAAAGTAACAATTTTTATTTATTTATAAATTTCTAATATATATATATTAGGGAATATCAATTTTTTTTTTTTTGGTAAAAGGGAATATCAAATTTTGCCCCCACATTTGGGGTTGTTTCTCTAGTAAAGGGTCTTAGGTGGTGGCTTAGGCCTAGGACCAACCCCGTCGTCCCCTTTCATATGATCGTCACTTTCCCAAAATTTGTTATTACTTCTAAAGAAAAGCCCAGTAATGAACATCGCATACGCCAGAATCAATTTCACAAAATCATCACTGTGCATGCTACGCAAAATAGTCTCTACATAGCAACGTATTGAATATATTCTTCCATCTCACTAATAGTGATTATTAAATTCTCCAAGTTTGTCTCGGTCCGTGTAATGAATATCTTAAAATACCTTACTTTATGGTTTTCCATGGTTTCCAATTTGTGGTGAATAGGGTCAATTGAAATAACCTTAGGAGTGTAGGCTTGTTCATCCAATTTACGAATGTAATCGGGAACCCTTTTGATATGACACTTAATTGATAATAGAGCTTCTGACCTTTCATTTTGATTTTGATTTTTCTTTTGAAGTGTTTGCTTCCTTTTGAATTTTAGTATTTTCATTTTCACTTTCTACCGAAGCATTTGATCCTTGCTCATTTTCTATATATACTGCTTCTTCAATCTATAGGGTTGCTTTCCTTAAATATCCTAATGACAAACGCAAATTACACAATAAACCATTACCATTAGAAACATTAGGTGATGACCTGCAAGATGCACAAGCTCATCACTGTTTTGCTTTAAAAATATTTACAGAAAATTTTCTTTGTAACCCATGTAATGTCATCTGTAAAGTTGTTATTTACATCTATTTTGTGTTAGCTTTAATTCCGTGCCAAATTTGATTGTATTTTTGTTCAATCATATGTAGCCTGTATTTTATGTGGGATTTTATTGTAAAGGTTGTGTGTGAGAGAGAGTGTGAAGACTCAAGTTCTCATTGAAGACCAAGTAGATTTTGCGAGAAAATTCGCGAGAAGCTATCTTGTGAAGTGAGCCACGTGCATAGTACATGACTGGAATGTGAAGAGTCATGACAACTAGTTTCTGCGAGTAATTCGCAGGTAAGGCCTTTTTGCGAAACATTTTGTTTTGTTATTTTGGCATATCTGCAACACCATATCTTCACCCACACTATATATACCTACATTACTCACATATTGTGAGGAGCGCTTTTCAGAGAGAAAACCCTAGATATTACCCTTGAGAATTAGAGATTGTTATACCCACAATCCTCTACACAATCCTTTGTGGTTTTCCTCAACTCCTACCTCTCCATATCCAAATCCTTGAGAAGTTGATAGCCGAAACATTTACCACACCCATTCTGAGTGTAAAGTGAGGGTTTTGGTACTGATGGGAAGCATTGGAAGAAGCCAATCGTTTGGCGGATGCAATCGGGTTGAATTGCGTGATTCGAAGAGCTAGAAAAGATAAGGCTTCGTCAAGTCAGTTGGTAGCAGGAGCTTGGAGGGCTCAAGTACATAGGGTAAACTAGGCTTGGAGGGTCTTTTGTTATTCGTGTACTTCAACTTATTCTTTAGTGGATCAATTTACCACTTAGAGGACGGTGAAGAGGTATTTTTACCAAGAGTGGTGGAAAGGGTTTTATAGGTGCATACCAAGTGTTTGATAAAATGCCCAAATGGCATTTTGGTGTTGTTTTGGACTCCAATGAGTTTCAAACTTTGGGAACTACCATGATTATACATGTTTATTATGTTTTGATCAATGGTTGTGTGTTTTACACACTTTGAACCAAATGTGCTTAGTCATGTCTTGCTCATGCATCATATAGGCACACCACCTACACACTTGATGTACACACTTGTTCACTTATCATGTTTTGCATATCACTCATGCTAGATATTTGTTGCTTACATGTTTAGCACTTATAACATGATTTCATGAATTTGGTTATGTTCTTTTTAGTACTTTGTGCTTATTTTTATGAACTAACTTGACACTAATCAAGTTTGTGTTTTTGCACTTATTCCTTTCTACTTTGTGTCTGTTTGTGCAGATGTCTCCCACTAAGCACTCTGCTTCCAAGAAATCATCAAAGCGTCCATGCACAGATTCAAAGAATTTCTGAACCATTAAGGCAGACATGGCCTACAATGACTACTAGAAAAGATCAACAATCATCATGGAAAGGGTTGTACGAATAGAGACCCTTGAAAACACTTCCATCCCTAAAGTGTTTAAGGAGAGAACTTGGACAACGTTACTGAATCCAAATGGAAATGTCTATGCTGAACTTATAAGGGAGTTCTTTGCCAATACCACTATGGAAGGAGATCATATAAATTGTTGGGTGCGACAAAAAGAATTCATCATCACAAGGGATTCAATTCAAGAGTTCTTAGAAGTTCATCCACCATCTCAACCAATCTCTATACAATATGATGACAGATTGGACTCTCTTGAGCCAATGGCGGAGCTCCTCGATGGTTCTCTCAAGAAGAACTCAATGAACACCATTCCTTTCAATGCGGAGATGAGGACATTAGCTTATGTCATGATTCACAACCTTTACCCGGTGATGAATTTGACTACACTGTCTGGACCAAGAACCATCTTCTTGTATGATCTCTTCACTCATAAGGAGATCGACATATGCGGTCACATATACCACCTCTTGACAAAGAGCATCACCAAGAGGAACTCAAGAACAATCATGGCACTCCTTAGTCTCATCATGGGTCTCATGGCAAAGACGAGGTTGAAGATTCCAAGCGGTCTAACCATCATACAAAGGGACTATCCCATTAGTGCTCATAAGGTGACCCGAAGCAAAGCCCACATCAGCAGATCAAGAACCGGTGTTTCTCAAATCCCAAGGAATGATGTTGAGGAAGAAGGTGGGGATACGGAGGAAGAAATTGATAGGTTCATCTCAGCTCCGGAGGGCTCTGCACAACCATCTTCACAAGCTCAAGCACGGGGACCCGATCATCATGATCGCCTTATTGCAAGGGTGGAGGAATTGTATGGCATGCTCGAATCCCACGTGCAACACACCTCAGATCAGTTTGCCTATATCCAAGGCTAGATTATTGCGCTGTCTTAATAGATTGAAGACATGACGATGGAGTAGGGATCCAACTCAGAATCTGAACAGTTTTAGCCTCTTTGGCTATTCCCGTCAAAAAGGGGGAGGAAATTTTGAGGGGGATATGCACAGTTGGGGGAAAGTAGAGCAGATCATAGATAATCATAGATATTGGTTTATTTTTGGTGGTTTAGCAGTTTACTTTGATTTTTACCTTTATAGGTTTTATAACTCTTGGATGTTTACATTGCACTACAACAAAATGTATTTTTAGTGATGAAAAAATTCCTCACCAAAAGTCCAGTTTTTCGTCACTAAGAACCTTTAGTGACGAAATTGGACTTTTAGTGACGAAACTCATTTCGTCACTGTATCCCCGTCACTAAAAGTCCTGGTGACAAAAAATTTCGTCACTAAAAGTCCAATTTGATTTAAAAAAAAAAAAAAAAAAAAAAAAAAAAAACTTTTAGTGACGAAAACGTTTCGTCACTAAATATTTTCCTCACTAAAAACACTATTCAGTGACGAAAATATTTTGTCACTAAAAACACTTTAGTTTACTAAATCATATTTAGTGATGAATAATTTCGTCACTAAAACTATGTTCGGGTACATATAGTGACGAAAAAATTCGTCACTAAAACTATTTTTAAGAAAATCCAAGCACATATAGTGACGAAAATTTTCATCACTAAAACCATTTCTTACAACATTTTGCTATATTTAGTGACAAAATTTTCGTCACAAAACAATTTTTAGTTGCTATATTTGTGACGAAAAAATTCGTCACTAAAACTTATTTTCTGTTTTTATTTTTTCCATGGCTTTGATATTAAAATGTAACTTGTCATTACATTATTAAAACCTCACATTTGAAGAACACATTTATTTCAACAACACATTTATAAAAAAAGATCCATACATTCCACAAGTAAAAAATAAAATAAGTATCAAATTCAAACTCCTTCCATACAATAATTGTTTGCAACACATACAATAACTCAAGATGTTTTATAACAATACAAAAAGTGTAACATAATACAATTAGAACTAATGAAAGATGTCTTCATATATCTTCAAGTAATGCCAAAAGTAAATCCCCTAAAAGCCACCAATAAGAAATTTGCGCAAATATAAAAATAATACTACATTAAAATCGTAAAGTAAAAACATTAACTATGTTATAAGAAACATTTCTAACAATGCATTAAGAGTAACCACACCAATGAATTAAAATCACAGCTCCTAATGTATAAGTTGTAGAAAGCAAATATAGATTTTAAAGTGTAATATAATACAATTAGTTTCAAATAATGCATCATAAAAAGTAGTCACATCATGTAGTGTGGGTCAATTGCTAAAATAAAGTACTATTCATCACATCTAATCAACAACGTTCATTCACATTTGCAAGAAACTAAAAACACTCCTAATATTAGTTTAAGCCACCTTATAACACCATGCAAGTCACCCGCTTGCTCCAACACAACAACCCACCACAAAACCAATCACAAACATCACAAATATAGAGTGTTTACAAGTATTGAAATCAATTAAAGTACTATTCATCACATGTAATTAAAAAGGTCCTTTCACATTTGTAAGAAACTAAAAACACTCCCAATATGAATTTAAACTATCTTATAACACCATGCAAGCCACCCGCTTGCTCCAACATAATAACCCACAACAAAACCAATCACAAACGTCACAAGTATAGAATGTTTACAAGTATTAAAATCAATTAAAGTACTATTCATCACATCTAATCAACAAAGTTCATTCACATTTGCAAGAAATGAAAAACACTCTCAATATTAGTTTTATAAGTTTTTAATTAGAATTTACTTATTTTGCTCAAGCTAAGTTTACAACTTTCAGAAAAAATCCAAAGTTAACTTGTATTCTTCACCTTGCTCCTCACAATTTCTTCAGCCACAAAAGAGAAAGAGAGCTAGAGATAAAAGAAAGATAACTTTTAGTTAGCTTTAGCCCACATACAACCAAAAAAAAAAAAAAAAAACTTTTAGTTTACTAAGAAATGGATAGCCCACCAAAGAAAAAATGTCAACCAAAATTAGCTCCCTACTTCAGCTTAAGCACAAACAAAACCAATAACAAACACATAAAAACCAAAGGGAGTATAGAAAAGCAAAACGTAAAAAGACCTATGAATAATCTTACCTTTATGATTATATATGACCAGTGTCCAGTTCTTGTTCATAGCAACATTTGAGATCACTTCACTTGTGTCTATTTCAAAACAAAGTGTTGGGTTTGGCGAACAAACAAATTAGTACAGATTCCATAATGAGCTTTGTGTTCCATCTACTATAACTACAAACAACTACATATAACTATAAAAACAAAATAGTCTTATTAGTAGTAATTCAAATCAAAGAATATGACCCTTAACTGACTTCCTTCGCACCAGTGGTGCCTAAAATTTTTAATTTCTTGTTTGCTAATTTTATGTTTTTTAAATTAAGATATTTAAAAAGCATATAAATATATGTTAGCATCTCAAAGAGGTACACATTACACAATGAGTTTAACCATCAACTATGAGACTATGAAGAAGCTTGTAAAAATAGCAGAGTAGTATTGGAGCTTGCTTCTATTTTATCTCTTTTTAATCCAAAAATGAGTTTGAAATGCTTAGATTAGATTTTCATATACATGACTAGTTCTGAAACTAAAAAAAACCATAACCAAGAAAACAAGTATAAGTTGTCAATAAACTCCAATACCCATTTTTATTTTTCTCTTGCAAAATGACAACCAAATAATTTTCTCCATTCTAACAAAATTGTCAAAGGGTACTACATAAATATAAATTTTAAATCATGTTGGACCTAACAATTTAACATAAACTCAATTAGTCAACTATATAGCACAACATGTAACAAACTCAACTCTCTGAGGCATTTTGTCAAACATCAAGCAGATAAATTTGGACAACATAAAAGGATTAGAGACCAGAAAAGAAAAACCCATTTCCATTAAATCAATGAAAACACAAAAAAATATCCCAATTTATGTTAAGGAACTAGAATCATTAAACAAAAAAAATTAACATCAAGCATTTAGAATCATTAAACAAAAATACCCAAAGGAACTAGAATCATTAAACAAAAATTAACAAAAAAGTTAACTCCAAAGGGAAAAAAAATACCCATTACACGTTTGGGGGAGGCAAAGGGTCGCCGGTTGGGTGGAAAGCAAAGGGTCGCCGGAAGCGTCGCGAACTGAACATCACCAGTGAGTTGAGCTTCATCAGTAACGCCTCAGCTCAACGATCACGACGCTGAAGCGTTGCCGTTGAGCTTTAGCTCGCCAATGAAGCTCAATGGCAATGCTTCAGCGTAGCGATCAGCGAGCTGAGTGTCACGATCGGCGAGCTGAGCATCACATTCGTGACGCTGAAGCGTTGCTATTGAGCTTCAACTCGCTGATGAAGCACAATGGTGAGCTGAGTGTCGCGATTGCAACGCTGAAGCATTGCCATTGAGCTTTAGCTCGCCGATAAAGCTCAATGGCGACGCTTTAGCGTCGCTATCGGCGAGCTGAGCATCGCATTCATGACGCTGAAGCGTCATCGTTGAGCTTCAGCTCACCGATGAAGCTCAACAGCGAGCTAAGCGTTGCGATCGTGATGCTAAAGCGTCGTCGTTGAGCTTCAGTCGCGACGCTAAAGCGTCGCCATTGAGCTTCAACTCGTCGATGAAGCTTAATGGCGACGATTTAGCTTGCCGAAGCGTTGCCATTGAGCCAAGATGAAGCTCAACGGTGACGATTTAGCTCGCCGAAGCATCGCTCTTGAGCTTCAACAGCGACGGTTGCTCAACGGAGCTTATCGGCGACCTTTTTTTGATTTGGGTTTTTTCGGTCCAGCCTAGTTTTTTTTGTTTTGTTTTTTTTTTTTTTTTTAACACTGAAATGCTTGGGTTGAAATGTTTTGAGGTAGCTGGGTATTGTATTGAAATTAGGCTTTTAAGTTTTTTGCGATAAATTTCACTTTCGTCACTAAAGACCCAGACTTTATTAAGATTTTTAGAGACGAGATTCATATTTCGTCACTAAATCATACTTTTGGTGATGAATTGTGATTTCGTCACTAAAAATATATAAGTGCAAAACTATTATTATTTTTAGTGACAAATTTTTTTCGTCACTAATTCTTCCTTATAGTGACGAAAAGATTTTCGTCACTAATACTATCTACAACAATACCTACAGTGACGAAATATTTCGTCACTAAAAATTTCAACTTTTAGTGATGAAATATTTCGTCACTATAGATTAATTAAACTCGCACCAAAGTTTCCCTCCATTGGCACCCATTTTTTAGATCACAATAGCGATGAAATTTACTTTTCGTCGCTAAATGTTATAATTTTTTTCATTATTAGTGACGAAATTCATATTTTGTCACTAAAGCTGTATTTTTAGTGACGAAAAATATTTCCTCACTAATTTTCGTCACTAAAAATACATTTTGTTGTAGTGTTTCTTTTTTTTTTAAACTCTAAGTACTTTGGTTTAAAACTTTCAGTTTATATTGAGTACTTTGTTTTTATATCCTTGCTTTGTAGCATTTTTTAAAGTACTTTTAGATTTTGTAGCATTATCTTGAGTATTACACACTTGTGCCCTTGTTGGATCTTGTATCCTTAATGCAAATACTTCTTGTATTTCGCATTGGTTGTGTGTTGGACATGCAATTGATTTCTGCATTGCTCTTAATTGCATTGCATGTTCGGATGATCATTTTCTAAATAAATGTTTATTGTAGTCATTCTTTAATGACTGTTTCTGTCTGATCAAGATATGCTTAACTGTTTATAGAGTGTTTATTATCTTGATCACATTTTACTTGCTCATATATGTACTGTGTATTCAACTTGTCATAAGCTTAATGAAAGTTTTGTTTGTGTGCGAGTGTTTCAAGTTACATGTATATATATATATATATATATATGCAAGTGCTTCACAGCTTTTAGATTAGGTGTGAGTGAGTTTTACCATTGTTCTTGATAGTTTTTAGACCCCTTAAAAACACAATTGGATTAACCTAGGTAATTAGCCAAGTTGTTACTTAGTCTAAATTCCAAATCTAAGTTATCACAATCAAATAATCATATCATGCAAAACAGCGGAAAGGTAAATAACACAATGATATGATCACCCGGGAAACCAAATCGGTAAAAACTTGGGGAGGATTTAACCTAGCTATCCTCAAGGTAAACCTGAATCCACTATGGAAGAATTGAAGTTGTTCAAAAGGACTTAGACCACTAACATTCTATTACTACCCACCAGTAGAAACTTACTAACACAACCACGTGCAAGCTCCGAGACAACGGACTCCTTCTTTCTTGGATTCTCTAGCAAGTACAAGCACACCCGCTTGTGTTTCTTTAAGCTTCTATGGCAGCAACTGAATGATCATCAAGTTCTTGAACGAATCTCCTTCTTGATAATCCTAAGCTTGTGTAAAGGAAAACTTCTCTCAGATCTCACAAGAGATTTACACAAACCGCAATATAAGCAACACTAAAATGTGGCTAGGGTTTGCCTTATATACCTTGGGCAAAAATACAAAACGCTAAACGTTTTAAATAAACTAGGGCTGAGTTGGAATTCTGCAAAAAACGCATTATGCCTGAATTTCGATTGATCGAGCCTAAGCTTTGATCGATCGAACCAGGCCGAAATGCTTTAATAAATTTGCATCAACTTAAATCCAACTTTACATAAATGAACCAACTTTGAGTAAGTCTAAACATGACTAAATATCTTGTTTTAATCATGGTTTGCTAACAATACACACTAGAGTTCTAAATACATAAGATCCTAAGTTGTTAGAACCTAACAAACTCCCCCTTTGGCAATCCGTGACAAAACACGTCTAAAAGCTCAAAGTTTACAAAGAAAATCCCTTTACATAAAAATGATCATAAAAACAAATCCAATCCTAATTACTATCCATCAGTTGCAAGTGTAGACAGCAGCTCAATTGAATCAACCTGTACATTTTCTGAAACACTCAAACAAAATGCATAACCGCACGTGTGGAAAATAAACAGAAAAACAGGAAAACAACAAATATGCAAACTAACTCTCCCCCTAAGTTAGATACATCAAAATATACTTGTATTTGCCACACATACTTGTATTTTCCACTATCATAAACAATCTCAACTCCCCCTAAAAAAAACAAACAGGATTCCCACATATTCCCACATTTCATCAAAATCTCCCCCTTTTTGTCACGTATTGACGAAGTCAACTCAATAAAGAGTAAACACACGCAATAAAGGAGAAGAGAAAATAAAGAATCAAGAGAACACAAAACAATTCAACTTTATAGAAAATAGAGACAACTCTCCCTATGAACAACAAATGTTAAAAACAAGTTTTTTCCTCTATAAGAATAGGAAACACAAAACAAGTGTTGGGAAAAACATTTTTGGGGAAAAATTAGGAGGCGGGGAAAATAAAGACACACAAACCAAACTTAGAAACTAAGTTGAGGATACACATGAAGAAAAATATTTTCTCTTTCAATAAATGCAAACTTGACACAATGTGACCCATAAACAGTTGCATGAGTAGAAAAAATATTTGGACATTGATTATCTATCATATCTCTTAAGAAAAAAAATTTGTACAGAGCAATTTAATGTAGAAACTTTGGAAAAATCAAATTTTTGAAAAACAGAGCAATTGAATGTAGAAACTCCTCAAAGCACAATATTTCATGAATGAAATGCATGAGTATGAGATTAAAAGTTTTTCAAAAACAACTTGAATTCAACCCAGATCTTTCAAAAACAAGTTTTTCAATCAATTTGTCTCCAAAACTCAAATATTAAAGACATTTGGCATCAAAATCCAGGAACATGTAATCTTGGATGGTCACAACAAGATCACACACAATACAATGTACCAAGTTTAGCAAAGAGTAACTTGTGTAGTGTGTGCAACTAGCAAAAGCTTAAGATACATGTGAAGTGATATGTAAATAGAAATTAAGCACAATTTCTACAAAATTCATCACATAAATTTGAAAGAGACTATCACCAAAAGAGTTACATCATATAACTCCCACATCTCCTAGAAAACAAGCTTGCAATCATGTAAGTTTCTCAATTTGCCTCATAATATAAACACCCATTTTATTTGAACAGAAACTTATTAAAATAGCCGGGATAATGTACGCACCAATTTTAACATTTAAACCGATGTTACACCTTATGATCTTTTTGTGCATGTGCTACACTTTCTCGAGCACAAAATCTTACGATATGCATTAAGGTGTTCATGATTGGCTAGTAAACAGTGGTGAGATGATTATTTATGCCTTTCTCAAAAGGTTCAAATCCAATAGTCAATGACATGTGACTTCAAGATCAAGACAAAGTGATCAAAAACTATAAACATCTCCCACACAACATGCACTACAAAGCTCAAATTAGTAAAGTGCAATAAAAGAAGCTCATTTAAGCTAAACAAGGTACATAAACATGTTATGTAAAGATAATATAGCCAATCCTAGATTATAAATCCAATATGTGAAATACAAAACAAAAAAATCTTTTTGGTTTAAAAAATAAAATTGATGACCATAAAACAAAAAGCACACATTATGTTAAATGAACAATGCAAATGCAATGCATGACAATGCTTAACTAAGCTATAGAGTACACAAACAAGAAATATCAACTTCTTAATTAACCTTTGAGTACATGTACAAACTAGTACATACTAACACAAAATCAAAAATAGCTTAGCACTTATATAACACATACTATCCAAGTTTCTCCACAATGTCAAGCATGTTCAAAATCAAGAGAGAGATATATTATAATTCGTGTAATCCTCAAGAAAAATAAAACTAGACATAAAATAAAATATTTTTGTCTTTTTGAAATTTTCAATGTTTTTGGATTTTTTTAAAAATAAAAAAAATTAAAAAACAAAACAACCAAAAACAAAAAACAAAACATGTCCACAAACAATTGAAAGAATTAAATCAGGGACAAGTCAGCAACACTCACCTTGGAGAATCTTTTCTCGTCCATATAGCACGAGTCTTCGGCTTTGTAGGTGAAAATTCATGAGTGGCAGAGTGTATTTGAGGGATTACACCAATCTTCTGAGAAAGACTGAAATCCTGCAAATTCCTTTCACAAGCCAACAAGCACAAATTTTTCAAAACAATATGAAACAATTTATATGGACTTATGGTAGGAGAAATATCATCACATATCCTAGACTTAAATACAGAATGCTTAAATTTCAATTTATGACAATTAGGACGAATTTAACTGGAGACACCATAAAAGTGACAAACATGAACAAATTTAGGAACATCAGTATTCCTAACAACAAATATAATCTCAGATTTTGGTTTTTGCCTCAACAAAGAACAATTTTGTCTAATATGACCAACAACACCACAAAGGTGACAAGTAGGCACAAAAATAGATTTATTATGCTCTCTAATAGTAGGTTTAGACTTAGGTTTAGAAGCGTCTACATCAGAACTTTAACCTTTGTCTAACCTAGCAAAATAAGCTTTTTCTTTATTATTCCACATAAAAGGGGGGATATAAACTTTCTCAGTTTTAGGCTTAAGAGAAACAGAAACACTTCTGTTATCAGCGGACTTGGTACTAGTCAAATTTTCAATTTTAGCTTTAGATTCAACTAACTCTTATTCCAAGCTTTTCATCTTCTCATTTTGAGAGGAAATTTGATTTTTCAAAAATTCATTCTTTTTATTAGATTCATCTAATCTAATGACCAATTTCTTTTTTTCAAGATTAGCCAATTTTAATTCTTCCTTGAATTTCTTAGCAATTTTCATAGATTTCAATAATTCCTTGCGAAGAGTATCACAGGCATCAATAAAATCAACAGAAGCATGATTAGAAAGACATTTCAAATTTTCCATGACAACAAGGGTCAAAGATCAGCTCTTAGATCAAAAGATCCAAAACAAAAGAGCTACCTGCTCTAATACCACTTGATAGTTTTTAGACCCCTTAAAAACACAGTTGGATTAACCTAGCTAATTAGCCAAGTTGTTACTTAGTCCAAATTCCAAATCTAGGTTATCACAATTAAACAATCATATCATGCAAAGCAGTAGAAAGGTAAATAATACAATGATATGATAACCTAGGAAACCAAACTGGTAAAAACCTGGGGAGGATTTAACCTAGCTATCCTCAAGGTAAAGCTGAATCCACTATGAAAGAATCGAAATTGTTCAATAGGACTTAGACCACTAACATCCTATTGCTACCCACCAGTAGAAACTTACTGACACGACCACGTGTAAGCTCCGAGACCACAGACTCCTTCTTTCTTGGATTCTCCAGCAAGTACAAGCACATCCGCTTGTGTTTCTTTAAGCTTCTATGGCAACAACTAAATGATCATCAAGTTCTTAAACGAATCTCCTTCTTGATAATCCTAAGACTGTGTAAAGGAAAACTCCTCTCAGATCTCACAAGAGATTTACACAAACCACAATATGAGCAACATTAAAACGTGGCTAGGGTTTGCCTTATATACCTTGGGCAAAAATACAAAACCCTAAATGTTTTAAATAAACTAGGACTGAGTTGGAATTCTGAAGAAAATGCATTCTACCCAAATTTCGATTGATCAAGTCAAAGTTTCGATTGATCGAACCAGGCAAAAATGCTTTAATAAATCTGCATCAACTTAAATCCAACTTTACATAAATGAACCAACTTTGAGCAAGTCTAAACACGACTAAATATTTTGTTTTGTTCATGGTTTGCCAATAATACACATTAGAATTCTAAATACATAAGATCCTAAGTCTTTAGAACCTAATAGTTCTCAAACTAACGTTTAAGTTTAGAGTCTGTTTTAGGGGTTTTGTTACAGAATAGCCAAAGGGGGAGATTATAAAGGTGTGATTTACAACTATTTTGTATTGGCTTTAATTCCATGCCAAATTTGATTGTAATTATGTTAAATTTTTTGTACCCTATATTTTATGTGAGATTTTATTGTAAGGGTTGTGTGTGTGAGAGAGTGTGAAGACTCAAGGCAATTGAAGACCAAAGAAGTTTTCGCGAGTAGCCTTCCCGCAAAGTTAAGCATGTGCTCAACACATGATTGGAATGCAAAGAGTCATGACAGATAGTGACAGCTAGTTTTTGCGAGTGTTTCGTGAGTAAGGCCTTTTAGTGAGATACCCGTGAAACATTCTATTTTGCCAATTTGTCATATTTGATACACCCTGTCTCTACCCATACTATATATACACAGATTACCCACATATGTTGAGGAGTGCTTTTAGAGAGAAAACCCTAGTCACAACCTTTGAAAGTTAGAGATTGTTATATCCACAATTTTATACACAATCCATTGTAGTTTTCTTCAACTCCTACCTCTCCATTTCCAAATTCTTGAGAGGTTGATAGCTCAAACACTTACCACACTCATCTTGAGTGTAAAATGAAGTTTTGGTGCTATTGTGAAGTATTGGAAGAAGCCATTTGAAAGTTCAAATAGAGTATAAAACACCCTTGAACGTTTAGACCCCTAAATACAAAATAACCAATTCAAGCTTTATGACAAACAACTAGTCTGCGAAAAATGAACAAAAGCTATAAACAAAATTGGTAAACAATCTAAGCCAATTAAAAACACATCCACAGCAGAAAATAAAAGGTAAAGATAAAGGGAAGAGAGATGCAAACACAAGTCCAACACACGATGTGTTATCGAAGAGGAAATCGAAGCCCTCGGCGTAAAACCTCTCTGCCGCCCTCCAAGCGGTCAATAATCCTCTAGAAAATGTAGTTGGGATACATGAACAGCAATAGACCCTCCAAGACTAATCTACCCGATGTACCTAAGCCCTCCAAGCTTCTTGCTCCAACGAGATTGCATCGAACCTTTTTCTTTTCTAGCTTACCGGATTCCGCTATAATTCATAGCATCCGCCATCCTTGGCATCTTCCAATGCTTTCCAAAACTCCAAAAATACTCAACACTCTAAATGGGTGTGGATAGTGTTTGGATAGAAATCTCCTCTTAATAGGTATGACAATGAGAGAGTGGAATGAGAAGAGACTACAAAGATTTCTCTCTAAGAATGAGTAGCTCTCTCTAATTGGGTGGGTGTTTTGAAGAAACCTCTCTTAGGGTTTTTCTTTCTGAATGGCCACCCATATGTTGTGGGAATGAGGGGTATTTATACTGATGTGAGAATGGAATGCGAAGAGTCAGTTTTTCCAAAACAGGGTTTTATTGGTGACTTGACCTCGTGACTTGACTGAATCGCGAGTTCAAGCCGCGAGCTAACTTAATGGTCAGTCTGGATTTTTGTCCTGTAGTGCTCCAAGTGGCATGACTGTTCAGCTCCCCTGCATGCTCTACGCGTGTGCAACTTTTGGCGGCTTGCAAGCCGCGAGCCTCCCGCGAGATCCACGAGTCCCTACTTCACTGCACAATCTTGAGCATTTCTTCACACTCCCTCACACACTACCCTTACATGATTCCCACCTAAATACAGGGTTTCTAAGTGTTGTATTACAAGCAAATTTGTCACGGAATAAAGCCAACACATGGTTGATTAAATTCAACTTTACACCATTTGTTTGGTCGATGTAATTGGGTTAAGTTGCGTGATCCAGAGAGCTAGAGAAGACAAGGCTTGGCGAAATCAGTTGGTAGCAGGAGCTTGGAGGGCTCGAGTACATGGGATAGACTAGGCTTGGAGGGTCTTTTATTATTCGTGTACTCCAACTTATTCTCTAGTGGATCGATTTATCACTTAGAGGGCAACGGAGAGGTTTTTCGTCAAGTTCTTCGGTTTCCTCTTCGATTACATATCGGTGTGCTATCTTGTGTTTGCATTTTTCTTCCTTACTCTTTTAACTTTTATTTTATTGCTATGATTTGATGAATATGGCTTAGAGTAGTTATATTATTTATCCACTCACATTTACTCAATTTTGCACTTAGTTTAAGTTAGAGTAAAATCAACCAAGCCGTAATTTTAATTTGGGGGTCTAAATAACTCGTGTTTTCACACATTTTCAAACTTTCAAACACTACGTCACATTTTCTTCTGTCTTCGATTACCCAAATTATCGAATTATAAAAAAATGAAAAAAAATATTAAACTTCATCCGGCACATTACCTAAAAAGATACCGCTGTTTCCCACGCCTTAGCAAAATGGTCCTTTCACCAAGTTTGTTGGCTCTTTGGATTTTTGTAGTTGCCCCCTGTTTGTCTGATATTTTAAGGGAAGAGGCTTGTTCTTTTGCTGCTGTGTACGTAGCTTCCTGTTTGTTGGTTGGAAGAATATTTTCAGTTCAAAAAAGAAAAGAAAAGAAAAGATAGCACTATTTCGATTTGTTAACTACATCTCTCATAATATTACGCAAGGCAGGTTACATCTGGTTTTTTTCTTCGAAAAAAATGTCGTCTCGCACCATGTGACTGAAAAGTTGTTGGCTGTTGACGGTAGTCTTTTCTTCTAATAAAAAAGTCTTCTCCAAAGTCGAAAGAAGTGAAACGATGTAAAAATATACTAGCTTGATCATTCTTAGTATTAGTGTTACTTGAATATATATCGACATTTTTTATGTATGGGGAGTAGTAAGAATCAGCAGCGTGCATATTTTGGATTGTGCTTGGGCCAAGCAACTAAGGACAACTAATTTCTACAAATCTTACATTATTCAAGAGTCTGGTGGTATTCAAATGGCTCTTTGGCATTACTGACATATTCAATTTTAAATGGACGTGGAACATCAATTTTTAATCTCTGTTTTTATTTGGAGTACATGGCCGGGCCGAAATGAGCTTATTTTTCGATAATAAAATGAAGTTCCGTTAGTGGATGCATGTGATCCGTCATCGTGCAATGTGCTACTGAATTTATTTTCTTAGCATTCAAACCTAAACTTGTTAGGTTATTAAATAATAAAAGTTGTTTTCTTTTTTGAGATTACTGTAACATGAATAGTTGAACATTATCCTATAGTATACCACTATACCATGAGATGTATGGTATGTGAATTAGGCATGAATATGATTTGCATGCAGAATATCAAAATCACAAGTTCTTTATAAACTCAAAATTTTAGTTTATAGTTGGTAATGAAATTGGATTTTTCATATGCAAATACTATAATATATTTGTTAAGGTTATATTTTCAATGCATTGGCACTTTACTTGTAATTTGGTAGATCTAAATTGGGTTTAATATATCAAGAAGTATGTAAAGTTTACATCACAAGTGGTATCATTAAAGACAAGAAGATTGAACCAAGAAGCAAGTGAAGAAAAACTGATTTAGTATTTTCAACACTAGTCTCAACACTAGCATCTATCGAGATTTAATGAAGAAACTCGACATAAAGCTCGAGTTAGTCATGTACCGGGATCCTTGCAAAGGAAGAAGTCTCTATAAGAGCAAGTCAAATTGGTGATATATTGGAGCAAATTGTCAACTGTATGTTGGTATTTTGGGATAGTTTAGAGTAGTGGTAAGATTCCTTATAATTGATTAGTGGATTCTTAGGAGTGGTGACCTGAAAATCACTCAATGAGATTTTTGCCTTGCGAGAGGTTTTCTTCATTCGTCAACAAATCATTGTGCTTATTTATTTTCCACTGCACCTAGCTTATTTGGTGATTTGTTGGTGCCTCCATGATTTGTATATAATTTGACATAATTAATCAACTTGGGTAACTGAATTAATTAACCAGGGTCAATCTATAACTCAAAAATATTGACTAAGATGATTTATCTTGGTCATGAAAGTAGAGACTTCTAGTTGATATACTTGTGTGTATTAAGTGTGTAAGATACATAAAACTAGACTGTTGAGAGATTTATTATTCTATTAATAACTGTCACCTGAATAATAAATCTTACAATTTCTATTTTTTTAGACTTTTAATCCTAAGATTATTATTAGCTCAATTATGAAATGTAGGTTATTTTAATATATCAAGAGTGAGATCTTAATCTAGTTGTTAAGGGAACACATATTTTGAAGACGAAATCCATAATAATCTTGATAAGACCCAAATATCTTCTTGAAATAAGTTTAATAAAAATTGGTTATTCAAAGTATTATATATCAAGTCTAACTACTTTAATTTGTCAAAAGTTACTCAAGTATATATTTAATAAAATTAAATTTCATAAAATATAAGAATGACTAAAATATTAAACATCATTCTCTTTAGTGTATTAATAAAATAATATCATTCTAATAAAATAATTAGTGTATTGATTTCCTCAAAACTCAAGGGAAAGAAATATCATTCTCTTTAAGGTTTAGGATGAAATTTCATTATCTCAAATTTCTGGAAATTTTTGTACAATTTGAAGGGTTTGATTAACGGATGCTCTTATAACTTTTGTTAATAGATCATTTTAGAAAAAAATTTATATCATATTTATGAAAAATATAAATAGTTTTTTTTTTCCTCTATAAAAAGTGTATAACTAATATAAAGTTTCTAGACTACTATTTTAACTTACATCTCCCATAACAGTATGTTACATTAGTGTTCAAATCTTCTGTCTCACTTTCTCTACTCTACTTTATACTTCACTAATAAAAACTTATTACATGTCTACTTATTTGATTATATTTTATTATTATGACTATTCCTATTTTAACTATCTAAAATAAAATAATCCAACACCTTCCACCACCACCACCAACCGTCACCGGCGCTGGCCATCAATGCCATCACGGACAACCACCGTTGCCTGGATTACTTCTCTGTTTTTGGTCATTTATTTTCATTTTTATACTATGGCCGAAACCCATTTTGGGTGACTTTATCTTTCTATTTGTTTTGTTTTGTCTTTGGTTTATTTGATGAATTGGTTTCTATTTGTTGTTAGGATTTTATCATTTTTGCTTGGGTTTAAAAGATGGGTTTTGGCGTAATGAAAATGGTCTGGGTGGATTTTTATATTTTAATTTTTTTAAAAAAAAAGGTTTGGGTGGAAGCTTTATAGCACTATTTCCTGAAGTCTTATTTGCTGACATGGCTCAGATGTCTCTAAGTTCTTATTCTAGACTATAGATATGGTGGATTTGGCGTTTGAGTGGGTCGCGAGATGTGGGTTTATAATAGTAAAAACCAAACATTGATAAACTAGAAGTCATATCTAAGAATGATAAGGAATCAAATTCTCAATAAAACAAAAAAAAAAAAAAATATATATATATATATATATATATATATATATATATATATATATATATATATATATATATAATAAAAGGAGTGGCAAATCAGAAAGTCATCCATGGTAGAATTAAAGTAGAGAAAATTCCAGAACGGTTTAGACCAGCAATATTGATGGCGTCGGTGACTGACGCTGGCGAAGGTTGGTGGTGGTGGGAGGTGTTGGGTTTATTTTATTTTATTTTAGATAATTAAATTAGGAAAAGTCATAATAGAATTTAATCAAATAAGTTGACACGTGATAAGTTTAATTTAATTAAATAAATTGACAAGTGGTAAGTTTTTATTAGTGGAGTGTAAAGTAAAATAGGAAAACTGAGATAGAAGATTTAGACTTGTTGCATTAAGTATTAAAGTTCATCTCATAGTGATAATAGTATTACGTGAGGCAGGTTACAATCGGTCTTTTTCTTTGGAAAAAAAAAAGGTTGTAGAGCTGTCTTTTCTCTCATAAAAAGTTGTCTCGCATGAATCAAAACAAAGGTTATTTATATAATAAAATTTTTATATATTTTTTTTATAGAGACAGGTTCAATTTAACCATTAGAGAATTTATCGGTTAAGTTAATTGGAACGGACCAAAATGAAGTATTTAAATATATATATATATATATCTATATATATATATATTTATTTATATATACTACCCCAGTTGTTCATTGCTAGGATGTTTGCAACTTTGCATGATAAATAAGGCAGTTTTATAGCTTTACCTTAAAATATTCCTATTCTTATGTACTTTTACGAGGAGTAGTAAAAAATCAGGAAGATGCATTTTTTGAATAGAAAAAACAACTGTATTCCTGTCAAAATGCTGCTCTTTCGCTTTCTACCTTCCCAGGAAGACAGACACAAAAAATTTGAAATTGAAATAATGTTTGATTGGTTGATGTGATAGATTGTTAGTTATAGATAAAAATGTAATGTCAGTGATGAGTTAAAATAACAATTAGTAAAATCTTACGTACTCAATTGATGTGAAAAATATTATCAAATTTTTTGTGTGTTGGATTATAAATTGAACACAGTTAATTAATCAATTATCCAATGCAAATCCAATTAAAGTACAATCAAATCACAATAATAAATTAAGTGTAGAGCAAAATAAGTTCAACAAGACAACTTGATCATGATGGAAAAAATCCTTGTAGACAAAACCTCACTGAATGAATTTCAGATCAGCTTACAATTTCAGCTTTTCCAGCGCAATCTTCCATCTTCAATAATACCATTCTTTTAAGCAAAAGATGTACTTCTTGAAAGACTTGGTAACTAAGACTCAAAAATATATAAAATATATTTTAATTTCGGATATGCAATACATAAAAATTAGATCCTTACATTGTGTATGTGGTACTACTCTCATCCTAAACACCAATTCAAACCTTGAGCTCTATCACTATTGATACAATGATACCTTAAATGTTAAATGGAACATCATTTTTGCATTCTCTATTTGGAGTATATGGCTAGCCCAACATTCAGACAAATACTGACATTGCACACCATTCTCAGTGGATCACGTCGCTTCCACCACCAAAAAACTATATCAAAACCGATGGGAGTGATTCGAGAGATCAAGAAATCTCTATAGTTTTTAGAGGGACAAAATGGGTTTCTACCCTTTTCAGCCAAATTAATTAGCCTTTCGCCCTTCTTCCCAAACTAAATAGGGAAACGTTTCTTTTTTGAAACTCGACTTTTTTAAAATCGAGTTAAAAAAAAAAAAATTATGGAATCCTATAGTGACGTTTTTAAGGACCTATAGTGACGTTTTAAAAACCTATAGTGACGTTTTGTAACTTGATATCTATGAAATCGAGTTATAGGCAATTAACTTGATATCCATGAAATCGAATTATAGGCAATAAAATTGCCTATAACTTGATTTCATGGATATCAAGTTACAAAACGCCACTATAGGTCCTTAAAAACGTCATTATAGGTCCTTGAAAACGTCACTATAGGGCTTAACTCGATTTTGAAAAAGTCGAGTTTCAAAAGAGGGACATTTCCCTATTTAGTTTGGGAAGAAGGGCAAAAAGCTAATTAATTTTCCTGAAAAGGGCAAAAGCCCATTTTGTCCGTTTTTAGAGTACACTACTGGGTAGAATTCTTTTAATCTTAATATTTATTTATAATAAATGGTCAAGATTATGTCATGTCATTCACCAATTAGCAAAATCTCTAAAAGAATGGTGTAACATCAATTATTAAATAAAAAAAAAAAAAACTGACATGTCAAATTTTGAGTGTATTAATTCATTGAGTTTTTAAAAACTTAAAAAACCCAGAATTTGTAAAAATTAGAAGAAAAAAAAAATCTTGCTATAATTAGATCTTTCGGTAGCAAATTGTAAAATTGTTTATATTATGCATTCTTGAATGAAGGGATGGATTGTCTATTTTTGTGTAATTGTGTGTATGGGAATGCATTTTGCATTTTAATGGTTTCTGCATTCCCTGATGGGAATGCTCTAAATGGAACATCATTTTTACGTTCACTGTTTGGAGTATCAGTAAATTAATATTCTCTCGCATTTTTTTTCATACACTTGTACACATATCCACCATTGTATGCATTTATGTACACATTTTACTATAGAGTTTCTATAGTATTTTACCAAATAGATTTCTTAAATCCTAACCAACCCTTCTTTTTAAGGGTCTATATTTTACCATATCAGCATTCTTCTAATAATAACTTTAAAATAATAAAAATAATACTGTAAAAAAAAAAAAAAAAAAAAACATAAAAACCAAGACTAATGTCATTCACAATTGAAATTAGAATAATTGAAATATTGTCAAAACCAAATATATAAAGTCATTTAAATGCTAACAAAACCTACAAATGATAACATTCTTGATGTTGGGTTCTAAGGCTTTAGGTTTAAATATATTAGAACTTCAATTTGTATTGTTGACAAATCATGATCAAAACGTTTTAGTTTTGTTTAGACTTGCTCAAAGTATGTGGCTGTATGTAAAGTTGGAATTGAGTAGCTGTAGGATTTATTACGTAAATCTACCTGGCTTGATCAATCGAGAATTAGACTCGATCGATCAAAGCTCATGCAGATTGTTTTTCTGCAAAATTTTCCAACTTTACCCAAGCCTATTTGAGGTGTAGGGTTTTATGTTTTGTCTTAAGTATAAAAGGGAAAACCCTAGCCACATTTTTAGGTTGCTCCTTATGTTGTGTGTGTGAATCTTTTGTGAGATCAAGAGGTGTTTGCCTTCACACATACTTAGGGTTTCTAAGATTCAAGATTATGTCAAGAACTTGGTAATCGATTCAGTTGCTGCAATAAGAGTTTAAAGGTACACAAGCGGGGGTGCTTGTACTTGTTGTGAATTTAAGAAAGAAGTAGTCCGTGGATTCGAAGCTATCATGGGGTTATGATAGTAAGTTTTCTACTTGAGGTAGCAATAGAATGTTAGTGGTCTAAGTCGCTATTGTGTAAACTTCAATTCTTTCAAAGTGAATTCGGTTTACCTTGAGGATAGCTGGGTTAAATCCTTCCCAGCTTTTTACCAATTTGGTTTTCCTAAGTCATCATATCTTTTTGTTCTTTATTTTCCACACTTTACAATGATATGATATATTTGTGTTAACCTATATCTAATTAATTTGACTAAGTAATCACTTGGCTAATGAACTAGGTTAATCTGGTTGTGTTTTAAGGGGTCTAAAAACAAACAGTTGATATGATTTCAAGTCTTAAGTTCAAAACAACAAAATCATTTCATTTTCCATGATCGTAATCAAAAGGATAAAAAGCAAAATCACATTATTGAAGATTTAAACACCCTCAAACTTTAAGGATGTAGTTTGCAATTTAACCAAGATGTTTTATATGAATTTAGATATTTCTGGTTTCCGGGAAAGTGTAGGAAATATTAAATGGAAAAAGTAAATATTAAAATATTAAAATTTTGGTTAAAATAAAAAAGTATATTTTTAAATGTTGGCCTGTGTTTTTCCCCCTAATGTGGCATTCTAAATATTAAATAAAATATTTTATTATTATTTTAGTAGCCACGTTAGCTTTAAATGTGCCAACTGTATACACCGTGTGTCATATAAGTATTTTTCGTTAGTGAGTTAATGATAATGACCAAATTGACTGCTACTAAAATATAGAGATCAAATTGACTTTGAGCTCGAAATTTGAAGACCAAAATTGTATTTGGCCAGTATTCTTTCCAAATGACTACAAAATAGTTTCCAATGTGATGAATCAAGATTAAAGACTACCAACAAGTAGTGACGGAGTTTGGAATTTTTGTTTGGGGGCTCGAGTTGTGACACTAATATATTAGTCAAGGCAACGCCTCGCTCACACATACAAACAAATGCACACGCGCACACACATGCATATACTCCCCCCCAAAAAAAAAAGTTTAGTATTTTCTATCAAAATTATGTCTCTTTCAAATTGTATACCAAAGTGAGTGAAAAATATTTCAATTGAACTAATTAAATTTAAAAAAACATAAATCATCCAAAATGTGGAGGAAAGTTTGACTCCAAACATGTATGGAGCTATCTTGTTCTAATCTATTATATGATAACTAAAGAGATATTTTATGTGTAGTTTTAGTCACAAGATTTAATGACTTGTTTAATTGCTACATAATGGATTGAAAAAGATAGATCCAACCATGTTTGACGCCAAACTTTATAAAAAAAAATTAACAGATGTAAAAACATATTTTACAATAAAAAATGAAATTGAGAAAAATAAAGTATCGTTTCTGTAACTATTAAACAAATTATTTTTTTAAGAGTATCATTAAACTAACTCAAATATTTGGGGAGTTCAACTCCTATTTTTGTAGGCTAAATTTTCAAAATGTATATATATATATATATATATATATATATAGAGAGAGAGAGAGAGAGAGAGAGAGAGAATTTTTTAAAATTTTGGGGGGCATGCCCCCGCCCCCATGTGTGTAGCTCCGCCCCTAGCAATTTGACGAAATGCTTCCTTCCAACTGCATACGACAAGCATTGGATGAAGAAAGACGAAAAGAGTCGGTTTTGTTTCAAAAAGGACAACTACTTTCCAAATCACGTAAAAACAAATATCGAATACAAACTATACCTAATCCACCTTTTGGAATACTTTTACATAATTTAATACGTCTTTGTTTGACTGCTTGGTTAAGATTTAAGCACATTTGGGCATTGCGAACACCCAACAATTGATTCCACACTTCTAGCGTAGAGGAATTGCCTTCAAGTATTAACAACATTTGCTGGTCTATCCTGACGAAAGCTCCTCAATCCATTTGAACTAAATCATTCTTCAGGTAGATATGTCATGTATGCATGCATTCACTTCTTTTATTTCTCCTGATGCCTTTCTTCTTTCATATTTTGTTATTTTGTTGGACTAAAATATGTACGCGGTTTGGTTGCACTATATCATCTTGGTGTTTTTACTATTTCGCACTTACAGTCGCAGACACCTTATTTCAATGAACATTTTTTAATCAAGTACAAATATAAAAGCATATGCAAATCACAAGCGTGCAATTTATCCAATGCTTTTCTATCAATACTATTGATAAAAGGACAGGACCAGAATTTAATTTTTTTGGTGGCCAAAGTTTAGAAAATAAATTTGAGCATTTTAAGAATATAAAAAAAATACTAAATTTCAAAGTTATATAAAAAAAATAAAGAGATAAAATAAAAAATTTACTAATATTTATTTAGTGACATAGTATTTCTTACAATTGTTGATCTGTTTTTATTATAGTCACATTTACTTTATTAGGGTACACTACATATACTGTTTTATTATGTATCAATCAAAGCATGTCATGTCACTAGTTATGAAAAAAAAAAAGTGTATATAAACTTATTGTAGCAGTTGTGAAAGTGGACACTATCAAATTTGGGCCTTACAGTGATGCCCCAAATTTGACATTAAATTTGATATTGTCCACTTTCACAATTTTTTTAACCATTTGAGATAAGATTTTTTGTCATAAAAAGAGAAAATTATTTTAAAAAATGTTTGGAAATAAAAATATATTCTTTTCATTTCATAATAAACTAAATTGATAAAAATAATTTGATAATCGATGAAAAAGTAAATACCCTAACCTTCCTAAAATATCATTTAATTTGTATTGCAAGTTAGGTAACATAACTCTGAAAAATAATGTGAGTTCCAGTTAGCTCAGGTAAAATATCTGATATCGATGGTTTAGTAAAAGATCTAACATTCAATTTTCACTTACACCAAAAATCGATTGGTGCATTAGTCTGGTGATAAAGAACAAAAATTACGGAGACAAATGCAATAGGTTGAAACTTTATTTTTATTTTTTTAAAAAAACTTTGATAAAATATAAATTACTATAGGCATTACTCTTTTCACAATTTTTTTTTATAATCCACTAACCCTACTTTATTGTCTCCTATCTACAATTTGCCACCTCTAGTTTGGGAATTTTTTATTTTTTATTTTTGAAAAAGTTATGTATGTTGTTAACTTATTATTCCCGTTAAGACTCAAACTTCTCTTAAAAAATAATAATAATAAATTAAAAAAAAAAACCCTTAAGACTCATACCTAATAATTAAACACAAGCCCTGAATTGCCAATGTTATTCTTAAAAATATGGTATGCTCTCTCAATTGAGATCTATTTAATGATTTTGTCTCTTGCCTACGAGATCTAGGTGCACCATTTTTTTCTTTAATAAAACAAACACATCAACATCAGCCTAATCAGCTGATTCACATGAAACTCATATCTTTTCATGCTGAACCTCAAAGAGACGAGTTTTAAAACACGCTACTTCTTCAATGAAATTTCTTGACAAAGAATTCGTAAAAAAAAGGCCTGAGAGTCTTTCTCCGAATTAAGAAAAGAAGATTAAATTTTTTTGTGCTTGTTGTGCTAATTTGGCAAGAGTAAAAATCATTATAATAACTAACTTGTAAATTTATGCATGTTCATGAGATACGAGTGCTAGATACATGATAAAATTTTATCAAGTTACACCTAATGTAATTCTAAGCAATGTTACACCACCTAATAACTTGTTATTGAATCAATATTTTGAAAATTCAACCGTGGAATTACATGTTTTATATGTTCTTAACATGCATGCCAATTTTCATATCAATCAGATATTATTTACTATTTGATCTATAAACTCATTTTTTATGCATTATTTTATACTACAAAAATTTGAATTTTAACAATTGATTGATGACATGACTATTACTCTTTAATCACCTCGAAATTTTGCAAGTATGAAGAATATACGAAAATAATATAATCTAACGGTGGATTTGTCAACATTCGTATCAAATTAAAAAATATTGAGCGGTGTAACTTGAACTTAACCCTATATATATAATAATAATAATAATAATAATAATAGCAAATGTTATTAATTTTCTATTATGCAAGATTTTAGTTTATGTTACGTTAGATTTGGTCTAGATCTGAACGAATCCTAAGCTAAAGCTAAGTCCAACATATATATATGCCATTTTCATAATTTTTTATCAAAACATTTCCCCAATTCTTATTGTCAACAATTACCTTAATACCTAGTCCAATTCAAGGTAATTGTTGACATGAGAATTGGGGAAATGTTTTATAAAAAAGTACGAAAGTGGAATATATATATATATATTTATATATATATATATATATATATATATATATATATCTATAATTTATACGTAATACCAAAATCTTCATTTTTCAGGTACACAAAAGCCAATTGATAAGTTGAAATGGCGACAAAGGATTTCAATTCAAACGACGGTAAATATTTTACTTTGCCATCGGTTAACCTGTTATAAGTGTAACATTTTATATTCCATTAACTAAAAACTTGTCATATATGAATTTTTTTCATTATATAATACTAAATTTTATAACGAAAAAAAAAAAATCAAACATAAAATATCGTACAACCTATGGGATTATAAAATAAAACGAGCAATATGTCTATTTCACACACTCACTTATACACAAAGTATACACACTCATACTTTTGCTCAGAAATCATGACTTGATGTCTCGATTTTAGTTGAAAAAATTGTGCATGTGTACTATGTGTGTAATAAACATTCCCCAAAATATAAAACTAAAATAAGACAAATTCTTATTTTATGAATGGTTTTGATTATCACACATCTACTATTTCAAATCTCTTTTTTCACATCTAATTTATGTGTTAAAATGTGGACATTTTCATATCAATTGTGGATATATGTGTGAAATAATGAATGTGAACTAGTGTGAAACAATATTTTTCCTTCTATGAAATACTTGCACTACAATTTTTACTAATCGGTAAGAAGAATTTCTCTTACAGATGAAGCAGTCAATATAGAGTGTAGGAGGCTTTATGTGGCTGCGATGAATGGTGACTGGAAATCTGTTAAGGACATACCAAACATTGAAAGAAAAATTACAAAGAAAGGAGAAACCACTCTTCATATTGCTGCTGCAGCAAACCAAGAAGAGTTTGTGAAGAATTTAGTGAATAGATTGAGCTGCGAAAACCTAACAGCTGTAAACATTGTTGGGAACACTGCTTTGACCTATGCTGCTGCAACTGGAAATGTGAATATTGCCAAGGCGATGATGAAGAAAAATAGTAACCTGCCAAATCTAGGTATTAGGGTGAAACCACTCTTTATGGCTGCTTCGTTAGGACACAGTCAAATGGTGCAGTTTCTTTATTCTCAGACTAAAGAGATAGTTTGCGGGTGGGATGAAAATGAACAAGCTAAACTATTTATCAGTTGTGTCGAGGGTAACTTATACGGTAAGCATAAGTAATTATAATGTTTTTTTTTTTCTTTTTTTTTTTGGGAGTGGGGTTATAACGGATTGATTTTGTCATTCCAGAATTTAAAGTTCAAAACATTAACCGTAGTTTAAACATTGAAAATGGTATTGTTAAATTAACACAATCTAAGGCATTCATTTAATTTCTAAATGAGGAAAAGTTACCCAATTTCACTCATATTCTAAATGTGGTATCAAACTATTAACAGACTGGAGATTTCGATACCGAATCATATTGATCGGTCATCTTCAGCTCATAGCTTAACTTTTTAGCTTTGTTGAACTTTACTATGCTAATAAACTAATAATTTTTTAATTTGGATAATTATTGGTTTACATTTATTCATAGGGAGGGGGGGGGGGGGGGGGGGGTTGCTAGGGGGCCATGCCCCCCCTTGGATTTTCAAAAATTGCCCCCTCCCTATATTTAATGTTAAAATTTTAAAATATTGAATAAATTTTTGGTGATTGCCCCCTTTCCTTAAAAAAAAAAAAAGTATAAATGCTCTTTAATTTATTGTTGTCTCATTTATATTCATTTTAATATTTTTTTTATACAAGATAGAATTCTACTCGAACCTAATCTAAGTATATATGTGTATATTGACTTGTTTGTCATATATAAGTTATTAATTTTAGGAGTATTTAAAGTATAAGTTAAAGAAAATATATAAGTAAATCTCTTTAGTTAAAGATTTTTGTTGTTTTCCAAAAATAAAGACGTACATATTTATATAGAGAGTTAAGACTACCGTAATACAATGATATATTTGGCTGAGTAATACTAGAGTTACAAACATTTTAAAAAAAAAATTTACAAACTGCTGATGTGGTGAATGATTATTGGTAATGAAAAAATGATATTAATGGTGGGCCTAAATGAAAACTAATAAGAAGTTTACCGCATCAACATTTAGTAAAAATGTTGTAAAATAGTTTGTGAGTGTAGTATTACTCCCTCCGTCCCACTTTGTTTGTCCTGTTTGAAAAGTCAAACTTTTTAAGAGAATATCATTTATTCTCTTGTCTACCTTTTAAAAATGTATAAGTTTCCAAAACTATCATTAAATAAATTTATCAAAAAATTGAATTAGTAAATTAATAGGGATATAATAGGAACATTAGTAAATTAATAACTTTTTATTTTTAGAAACAAGACAATATTTTGAGACATTCTAAAATGGAATAGAGGACAAACAAAGTGAAACGGAGGGAGTATTCTATTTGGCTTGGCCCCCTTAAGAAAATTTTCTAGCTCCGCCACTGTATTTATTGTTCATGTAAATTGTACACATGTATTTAGACAAAAAATCTCTCTCTCTCTCTATATATATATTGTAAATTATTCTCTCTCTCTCTCTCTCTCTCTCTATATATATACATATATATAGACAAAATTTAGGTACAATATCTTAGATACTGTTCCTTAGGTTCTCCTCTTAAGATTCAGCTATATGACTACTTTATTGAAAAGTATACTTCCATTCAATGAGAAAAAATCCAAATGACAGAATCATAAGAGATGAACTTAAGGAACAGTATCTAAGTTTTGCTATATATATATATATATAATATATGAGATTTTTGTCATAAAGAATTCTATCTTAATTATTTAAGGGAAAACTAGTACATGAGGAGAAAAAAAGTTGTCAAAATAAACTCTTGCTTTTCCTTTTCATATGATTATGTCATGGTTTACCTTGTTTATCTTTCCTGAAAGAAATATCAACACGTTCCTTCTCAATATTTTTTACTTTATCAATAAAACATAACTAAATTCTAGTATACTACAACGCAGGGAGAAGAAAAGGAATGTCGTCCATTAATATTTTTGCTTGGAATTTTTGTTTTTGGTATAAAATAATGCAGGAGTAGCATTGGAAATGCTGAAGGCCAACCCTAATTTTGCTACCGCTAGAAACACGGATGGAGACAGTGCATTGCATGTGTTAGCTCGCAATCCTTCTGCATTTGTTAGTCAAACTCGACCACGTGAGTTTTGTTTTGGATTTTTGTTTTTTTGTTTCCTGTGAGTTATTTTGGGTTATAAGTTGACTCCAATTGACTTAATCAATTATCCTAGTTAATTAATTAATTAATTCAATTACATGTAAAATCTAATTAAATACACAACCAAATTGCCAATCTAGAGTATAGTTCAGCGAAAAATAAATTGACATGGTCATATGGTCATGATGTGTAATATTTAGGTCACCACTCTTGAACAATCTACTAAAGAAAATTCGAGGTTACAAGTACAAGTACAAGAGATCTAATTTTAGCTTAGCTCCAACCCAATTATCCTTTTTTTAGTGGTAGACCTTTTTAGTTTGCACGGATCTCCCATTGACATAGTAAACTTCAAGGTGTACAACACAAATCTCCTAAAAATGTAGCAACTGCACCTCAACATCTTGATAGCAGTAGTGGCTGGTGCAGAGTTCTTCACAGCAACACGTTTCAACGATGAACCAGAAGTAGCTCGATAGAATACCCTAGACGCACAAAAGTTGCAACAAGTTCTCACCGATGTGTGTCGGTCTTGTGTATGATGATGGCTATGAAAAATGGTATTTAAGTACTCTTAGAACCCTTAGTGAACAAATTCCAAGATTGCAATGTCATCAATAATAGAACTAAGAATTTTGTTATTCGAAGCTCAATCGATCGGCTACTGTGGTATAAGTAACCTCAATCGATCTATTTCATGCACATTAGCACATAAATCAAGGAGAATTTATAGAGCTTGGATGAATGTTGTTAATTGAGGAAAAGAAAATGTGTAGTTGTAGTGAGAAGAAAAAATTTGCGTGTGAGAGAAAAGAAAACAATTAAATTTTTTAGCTGTTAGACATACATAAGAGAAGATAAATTTTTTGTTTTCTCAAGAGAGAAGTTTTTTTGGGTGTCACAACCACGAAAAGTTGTTTTATCTAGGGTGAGTTCTTATTATTTCCTAGAGAGAACATATTATTGTATTTGTTGTGGATCTCAAGTTAGGCAAAAAACTTGAAAGGATATTGTAAGTGATTTTATATTAGTGGATTTATTTGGAGTTATTTTGGTTGTTATTTTGTTTTGTTTTTATTATTATTTTTTTTTTGTTTTTATTGTTTTTTGTTTTTTGTTTTTTTTTTTTTTTGTTTTTTTTTGTTTTTTTTTGTTTTTTTTGTTTTTTTTGTTTTTTTTTTTTTTTTTGTATCCTTCATGTTAGTGGATTTTATAGCGTAACTCTTTTTATATTTTTAAATGTAGTAGATATCTTGATAAATTTAGTGATAACATTTTTAGAAAATGATTAAATTTCTTAATTGATTTTCTTATTTCATACAAGATTTGCGGTGCACATTCACTTTTATTCTGTAGAAGATCTACTCGATTCTTTAATATATTTATTTCTCCTTAAAGTATGACTACTTTCTTTTTCACTGTCAATTCCAGGGTTGAAGTTAAAACAGGAAAACTCGAAGCAATCTCAAGCCAATAAACTATTTGAAAATTGTCTTCAGGCTTACAGAGGTGATGTTGAGAATTCATCAGTGATTCCACATGTTCTGTTTGATGCAGCAGAAGCAGGAAATAATGAGTGCTTGATCATGCTTATTCGTTTTGACTTTGATCTATTATGGAAAACAAGAAATAGTAAAAGCATATTTCATGTAGCTGTTGAGAAGCGCCATGAAAGCATATTCAATTTACTTTATGAGGTAGGCTCAATTGGAGATCTAATAATAAATACAAAAACTGAAGATACAGGCAACATTTTGCATTTAGCTGCAGGATTGGCGCCTAAAGAGAAGCTGAATGCTATATCAGGAGCAGCTCTTCAAATGCAACGAGAAATATTATGGTTCAAGGTACTTATATTCTTTGAGTAGTATGTGTTGAACATTTCATAGAATGTTCACTCTTGTTTCCACATAGATTTCATTTCTACCTAAACTTTTCAGCGTTTTTGAACTAACAAGTCTCATGTGATATTTCCTATGATTTGTAATGGAAGGAGGTGGAAAAGGTTGTACCACCTGCGTTCAAAGAAATGAAAAATGGAAACGGGGAAACACCGTATGTTTTATTTGCGAGGACACACGAGGAATTAAGGACGAAGGGAGAGAAGTGGATGATGGACACAGCTGAGTTTTCTATGGTGGTTGCTACACTAATTAGCTTTATAATGTTTACAGCCATAAAAGCTGATAAACTAAAGGAGAGTCCTAATCTTTTTATGGTCTTCTCAGTTTCAAGTGCAATAGCATTATTTTGCTCATCAACATCCCTAGTAATTTTCTTATCCATCCTTACCTCGCGTTATTCATACAACGACTTTCTTGTGTGGTTACCTATTAGGTTGATGATTGGAGTCGCTTCACTTTTCATCGCAATTGCCGCCATGATGGTTACATTTTCTGCATCCTTTTGGTCAGATAATCATAATCATCAGGAATTGCCCTTGATCTTTGTTGTCATTGGTTTATTCGCTTGTGTGTCAATCTTAGGCTTGTTGCTGAAGTACCGCCTATTTGTTGATATAGTCCGATCTACCTTCTTTCGGTTTAAGAAACGTCGACGTCTACTTTAGGAGGAGGTATCCTATGGTCTATTATGTAGCGGGTGTCTTACAGTGAATCCAACACTCCCTGCAAAATGCTGGCGTATAAAATAATTGTTGTTACTTTAACAGGAATGGTCAGTCAAGTGCTAACTACTCAATCTTTCTGTTGCTTTCCTTTCTACGTATGTGTGAAATGACTATGAATAAATTTGTATTATAACGCTGGATGATGTTAAACACATATAATCTTTTGCATTTAATTTTAATTATCTTTTGCATCTTTTCAATTATTATTTTGTATATTTATCTACAGTGTTATCTTGTACTAGCTTTGAACCCGCATCCTATGTAGGAGATGTTTTATTTATTTATGAATGTGTAGGAGATGTTTTGATAACAAAGAAAGATCAAAGTCCATAGCTTTCCAAGGTTCTATCCACGTGGAGAACATGAATCCGAGAAACCCCCCCCCCCCCCCCCCCCCTGTTGTAAGTGAAAAAAAAAAAAAGATTGGTAGAGAAAAAATTTGGAAAATTGAAGACTATATGTAAACTAAAACTTGTTTAAGATAAAGTAACAATCCAAGCTACCCAAGTAAAATAAATCTAAAAAAGTCTTAAAAACATACAAAATCAATTCTATAATTCAATATAATATTTTAAACTACATCGCACTTTTTGCACCCTAAACTATGACCATTGTTACACTATAACCATTGTTACACTTTGCACCTTGACATTAAGTTTGATGTTAACTTGGATGGAAAAATATGACACCAATTGAAAAGACCTAATTGCCACTCTTCTCAATGCTTTAAAAACAAAAGATAAATTACACTTTACCACTCTAAATTATACTCCTTATTACACTCTGCACCCTAAACTTTAAATTTTCATACAAATTAACAACAAACTTAATGGCAGGGCGCAAAGTGTAATAGGGGTCATACTTTAGGGCGCAAATGTGTATTCAAAAAGTTTGTGGTGCAAAGTGTAATATAAAGTATAGTTTATAGTGGTAAAGTATAATTTCTCCTTCAAAATAAGCATAAAGATTCCAACGACCTGTGAAAAGTATGCTTAGGCAAATTCAAGGTGAAGCATAGTGCTGCTCCTTCAGCAAAACAGGGATACAAGCGATCGAGCAGCAAGATCCCAATTCAAGATAATTTTATGAGTTAATGGGATATCTTTATGATCCAACCATAACATGAAATGAGTACAATAAAGCAAGCTTCGCATAAATCAAATTTCTAAAAAACAATAGACAATATATAAAATCTTATAGGTATTTGTTCCACCTTTTTTTTTAATATGTAATTGCAATTTACTAGAACTAGTCACAGGTCTACGCTATGCATGAGGCATAAACAATTTTGTGTGTGTGTATAGTTTAGTATGAAGTTTGCTGCCTCTTCCAACCACATTACAAAGTCATCAACATATATAAAGAATTTTTGTGTGGACTTGTTTTGTTATATCAACTATATTAAAAGTTTGCATGAAAATTTATGATCATTCTTGTTAGAGAATGGAGAGGGCAATAGATTTATTTAAAAAATAATTTTTGCCATGATATGTTGAATAACTTATACATTTCAAGATGAGCTTCACATGTCAATAGAAAGGAAAAAAAAAAATCTTTTATATGTTCAATTGAACCATTTAAATGTTTAAGAGAAACATAATTAAAGAAATCTTCTAATTTCTATCTAACTTAAACTTGTTTACCCATTGGAAGCCAAATAGTGAATCATTGGTTGAAATTATGAAAGACGTGAAAATAAAATTATATGTACTTAAATAAAACAAGGAACTTCAAAAATCTGAGAAATCCATACGTTCAAATATGTAAATCATCTTATCAATTTTTGTTTTCTCATACCCATTATTTCACCTTCTTCACAATTATATGAAACTTACATTTTCTATAAAAATAAAATATTTTAATTGTATCATACAAAAATAAGCTTTGTTATGAACTTAGTAATATGGTTTCAAAACATACATCATCACTTGTTGAAATAATTTGTTGTATGTATAGTTATATATATGGATAGGTTGTAATAATGATGTTTGAATTTGGAGAATATTGTTTCATAAAGTGAAAATTCAAGTTCTGGAAATTTTTAAGTAAAAATTCAAAATTCAATATATTTGATTAGTTGAAACTCTAGCTCAATCGGTCGAAACGGTAAGAAAATAACCCTAGAGTCTCTAGATGATTCGAGCGCTATTCGATTCCTGTTTAATTGATCAAAAAGAGCATTCAATCGATCGAATGGAACTTTCGACCGATTGAAAGTTGTAAAATAGGATTTTCTGCAAATTTTCTAATAATTGTTTTGAATGTTTGAAGAGGTATCAAACTTTGTGAACGGTTTTATGAAATATTTTGACTCTCTATACGTGCCTTTTGATGAAATATAACCCTATGGGTATAAATAGAGGCTTACGTTCACTTGAAAAATAGTAAGTTAGAGAGAATCACAAGAAATCCTATGGTTATTCTCTAGAATTGCTATGTGTAGAACCTAACTACATGGTTGTATCCTAGAGACAAATTTGCGATAATCCTTTAGTAACAAAAGTGTGAGGAGAAATATTGTCTAAGGATAACAATTTTGTACCTTCAAGTTATCATTTTCTATTTATCTTTTGTGTTATCATTGTTCTTCCTTTATTACTTTGTGTAATATCCCCAACAATCATAGATATATTTCCTATGATGGGAGGAACAAGTGATGTTTCAGCATTGAAGATGTTGAATCATGAGTTGGTGAAATTGGATCGCTTTGATGGAACCAATTTCTCTCGATGGAAAGACAAGATGAAATTCCTACTTACTGCACTGAAACTCTTCTATGTCTTAGACCTAAATTTGATGCCTTTTCCTACTGCAAGTGATGAAGACACTGATAAGATAAAGGCACAAAGAAAGAAACGTGAGGAAGACAAATTGATTTGCGGAGGGAACATTCTCAATATTCTTTCAGATTGTCTCTATGATCTCTACACATCAATGAAGTCACTAAAGGAGATTTGGAATACTTTGGAGGCAAAGTACAAAACTGAAAAAGTTGGTACGAATAAGTTTATTATATAAAAGTATTTTGATTATAAAATGCTTAATAATATCTCAGTTTTAGATCAAGTGTATGAGTTACAGATATTGGTCAATAAACTTCGTGATTTGTCAATCAATATTCTTGAATAATTCCAATTTGGTGTAATCATTGAGAAACTCCCACCAAGTTGGAATAATTTTAGGAAGAAGCTTCTACATATGTCGGAAGATATAACTTTAGAACAATTCGGACAACATCTTCGAATTAAAGAGGAAAGTCAGGTTAAAGATGGGACTAACGCCAATTCTAAAGTGAATGTGAACAATGTGAGCAATGTTCAAAGTAGGAGTTTGTGAGAGTGTCTTTTTCGGGATACTCAGGCCCAAGGATCCCGGGCCTGAATGAAAAGGAAAGGATTTGGTGGACCGGGCCTTGACTCACCGCAGCTAACAAGCTGTTTAAGAATCAAGTGAATGCAGAGAATACTCCTGACAATATACAGAAAAAATGACAAACAAGGATATCGAAGAGTGCCAAAAATTAACAACGTAAGTTCAGAAAGAAAGAAAAACAGGATTAGCAAGACGATAAAAAAGAGTGCTGTGGGGATCCTGGGAATTATGAAACAGTATTTCATTAATACATTGTCTGTTTGATTACAGAAAGCTCACTAGGACGTGATACAAGGTTCAATCAAGCTCAAAAATTGCAGTCTTGAATGGCTATTTCAGCCTTCAAAACTTGTAAAGTTTGATTCTCGTTGAATCCGAGTATGTGCAATAGTGGCCTTTACAGGATATCGGGAAGCAGTATTTGTTTTCCCTTAGTATTTTCTTTCTGCACAGATTTTCTGATAGTTTTTCCTAGAGAATTTCTTCTTTTTTGTGTTTCTTTTCTTTTTTTCTCGCTGCCTTCTTCACAACCCATCCCCTCCTTTTATAGTGGAGTTTTCTGGGCGTCCTGGGGAACCGTTGGTTCCCCTGTTTTGTTCTTTTGCAAACAGAGCATGTTTTGTCCCCATCGTCTCGGTAAGTCCCTTTTTCCGTTTTCTCTCATTCTTTCCTTCTCTTGGTTCTGATTCCTTCGAAAGCTTCTGGTTGGTCATCCTCTTTGGGACGTGCTGAGGTATGCCCTTCTCGGCATCCCCATTTCTGGCATCTTCCTCTTTTTCCTTTCTTTCCTTTTTGGGCGGAATCCTGTTCTGCCATTTTTGAAAGTCATTTGCTACCATTCTTCTTCCCTGTCCTGGTTCCCCGAGGTCCTTTTCTGTCTGTGCCATTGAGAGGTTGCTCGCGTCTTCTGCTTTTATTTCTTGTTTTTTTCTTCTTCTGTCTTCTTTCTATCGATCTGTCCCGGTCTTCCTTTTTATTTGTGTTTGAAGGGATCTGTGCTTATTGAGGATCCTTGCTGCTCTATACTTTGCCGTGGTCTCTTTTTTGGATGCTTCTTTCTTTTCTGGGCTTCAGGATCCTCTGGGCCTTCCTTTTATTCCCCCATGGGTCATCCGTATCTATTGCTTTGGGCTTAGCCTGAATTTTTCCTTTTGGGCTTGACTTGTTCTTCTGTTTTGGGCTTATTTTTATTATGACTTTTTTTTTTAGACCTCAACAGAGTTCAAGTATGACTGATAAGCACTTGAAAGTGAACAAAAGTGGGAGTGGTTTCAAGAGGAACAACTCCAAGAATCCCAACAAGGACAAGAAGAACCAGGCTTGTTTCCATTGTGGAAAGAAAGGTCATTACATTCGTGAATGTAAACTCTTAAAGAACAAGAAAAAGGATGAAGGCAATGCCAATGAAACAAATATCATTGAGGACATTATTGCTATGGTGAATGGCATACATATTGATATGATCATTGAAGTTCATATGGTTGTGATTGCAAATCCTTTTGATTCGAGTGCAACGATGCATGTGTGCAACAGCATAGTGCAATTCAAGACTTATGATGAGTCTTCCATAGAAAAACAAGTGTTGATGGACAACCACAATAAAGCAAAGGTTCTTGGAAAAGGCACTGTTGAAATGAAAATGAGTTCCGACAAGATGTTAATGTTGACCAATGTTTTCTATGTACCCGATATCAAGAAGAATCTTGTTTCTACTAGCTTGTTATATAAGAGTGGTGTAAAAGCTATACTTGAATTGGACAAGTTAATCTTGTCTAAAAATGGGATATTTGTAGGAAAAGGACATGCTACTGATGACATATACAAACTAAGTATTATTAATAAAGAAGTTTCTAGTTGTGCTTATATTGTTGATTCTTCATATTTGTAGCATGCTAGATTAGAACATTTAAATTTCAAATACTTGAAGTTTATGTCAAAGCATGGTATGATTTCATATAAGCATGATTGTAAGGTTGAATTTATTCAACCATCTAATTGGCTTTATTCCGTGCCAAATTTGCTTGTAATTCAGCATTTAGTAACCCTGTATTTAGGTGGGAATGTTGTAAGGGTAGTGAGTGAGATAGTGTGAAGATTGCTCAAGAGTGTGCAAGAAAACAGAGTGTCGCGGCTGGGACTCGCGGCTGGACTCGCGGCTTCAACCCGCCAGAAGATGCACACGTGCCAAGCATGCTGGAAGATGAACAGTCATGCTAGCTGGAGCACTACAGGACAAAACAGGACAACTGGCCATACGGTTAACTCGCGACTGGAACTCGCGACTTAGTCAAGCCGCGAGGTCAAGCCGCGAGGTCAAGCCGCGAGCCACCCCTGTTTTGGAAAAAACCTGACGTTTCGCATTCCTCTTCACTCCAGTATAAATACCCTTTTAACCCACGATTGAAGGAGAGCTTCCAGAGAGAATTTTGAGAGAGAAACCCTAAAGAAAAACCAGATTGTTTCACCCACAATCTCTACCTTAGAGTCTCATCAAAATCCCTCACTCTCTTCCTCTCCATTGTCAAATCCTTGAGAGGCCTTTATACCAAACCTGGTTCTCACCATTATCATCTCTGTGAGACAGTCGTTTGGAGTTCTGGGAAGCAGTTAGGAAGGAGCCAATATTCATTGGTTGATGCTACGGTGTAGTAGCGGAATCCGGAAAGCTAGAAAAGAAAAAGGTTCGGCGCAACCTCGTTGGAGCAAGAAGCTTGGAGGGCTTAGGTGCATTGGGTAGATTAGGCTTGGAGGGTCTATTGCTGTCCTTGTATCCCAACTGTATTTTCTAGTGGATTGATTACCGCTTGGAGGGCGGCGGAGAGGTTTTTCGCCGAGGTCTTCGGTTTCCTCTTCGATAACATATCTGGTGTTATCGCTGTGTTTGCATCTTCCTTCCTCTCTATCTCTGCCTTTACATTATCTGCTGTGGTTTATTTTGTTGTGGCTTAGATAGTTGTTTAATCAATTCCATGTTATAGCATATGTTAAGTTTCCGCACACTAGTTGTTTAACATATTGCTTGTGTTGATTAAATTGGTTTTTGGGGGTCTAAACGTTCAAAAGTGTTTTTGTACACGTTTTTGAACTTTCAATTGGTATCAGAGCGGGTACACATCTGTTTGGTTTTTACTACCATTGTGTGATCCTTGACTCCCTTTCTTTTGAGATGGATAGGTCTCAATCCCTTAATGCACCTCCATACTTTGATGGAAGTAATTATGCATTTTGGAAGGTTCGTATGAGAGCCTTTTTATGCTCTATTGATGAATCCGTGTGGGATGCTGTTGAGATGGGTTGGACCAAACCTGAAGCAGCCAAATCCACATGGGATAAGGCAGCACTTACTGCATCTAATGCTAACAGTAAAGCACTAAATGCTATTTTCTGTGGTATGTCTCCAGATGAATTTCACAGGATTTCTCACATTACTGTTGCCAAAGATGCATGGGAGATTCTGGAAACAACTTATGAAGGCACGAAGAAGGTGAAAGATACCAAGTTACAAATGCTGACCACTCGGTTTGAGGAGCTCAAGATGAGTGAGGATGAGTCTTTCGACTCGTTCTATGGGAAGCTAAATGAAGTGGTTGTCAGCAAGTTTAACTTGGGGGAGAAGATGGAGGACTCTAAGATTGTAAGGAAGATCCTCCGATCATTGCCGGAAAGCTTCCGTGCCAAAGTGACAGCCATTGAGGAGAGCAAGGATCTTGACGACATCAAGGTACAGGAGCTGGTTGGTTCTCTACAGACCTATGAGATGTCGCTGCCAAATCAACGGAAGGGCAAATCCCTTGCTCTAAAGACCACTAATGAGAAGGTGGAAGATCAAGGCACATCGGGAGAAGATATGGTGGATAAAGATGTAGCCTATCTTGTTAAAAATTTCAGAAAGTTTTTGAAATTCAAAAACAATGGAAAATTTGAGGATAAGAGAAAATTCCAAAATTCTGGAAGGGAGAAGAGGGATTTCAACAGGAAAGATGGAAAAGAATCCCCATCCACACAAGGTGTCACTTGTTTTGAATGCAACGGGCATGGACACTTCAAGAGGGAATGTCCTAATTATTTGAAATCAAAAGGTAAGGTGTATGCCACGACCTTGAGTGATTCAGACTCGTCCGACTCAGAATCTGAAGAAAGCTGTGATGGAGAGGGGAACTATTCAGCTTTCATGACTATTGCTCATGTTGAGTCGTCGGATGAGTTGAGTTTGCTTGTTCAAGACCTTGGAGAACATAGTGAGGATGACTCACTAGGAATTGTTGAAGAATCGGAAGCTGAAGAAGAAGAAAGCACTGCAACTCTTCAAGAAAATTACAACTCACTTTTGGAGAAATCTGGTGAATACACAAGGGTGGCCAAGGCTGCTGTGAGAAAGATGAAGAAGGCTGAGGAGGACTACAAAAGTCTCCTAATCCGCTATAGGGAGGCCAAATGCGAGATTGAAACTCTTAATGGTGAGCTGTCCGAAGCCTACACTAAAGTAAGATTCCTTGAGAATGAGGTTGTTCAAGCAAATGCAACAATAGAGAGGGTCACCACCAAGAAGCTAGATGATGTTATATCATCTCAAAAGAGCTTCTCAGACAAATCCGGACTGGGATTTACCGGAGGAAGTAGCTCAACTGGAAATGTCACCAAAGAAGTGAAGTTTGTCAAAGCCAAAGATCCAGTTATAGCTGACCCTACTGGTGTGAAGCTCGAGGTGGAGGAGAAGAAGAATGTGGTGAACCAACGGATGCTGAATCACCGTAATCAGTATGTGGGCAGGTCTGAGTCTCGTGCCAAGTCACGTCCTCGACCACAAAGAGGTCCTAGAGGAATGTATGTGTGCCATTACTGCGGACTTCAAGGGCACACTCGACCAAATTGTCAAAAGCTGAGAGCAAAGAACAGTGCTACTCCTCAAAGGTCAGGAGGACCAAGAATTGATAGGAGAACTTGGGCAGGGGATCAACCTAGAGAGCAAAATGGAGATCCCGGAATGATGGACGTGATGAAGATGATTGGTGCATTCACCAACTGCTTGGAAAGCTTCTCACGAAGGTTTGAAAGCCCTAACTCCCGTACCCAATCCTTTAAGGAAATCACCCCAAACGCAAGTGACGTGTGGGTGAAAAGGGGTACTCATGCATAAGCATTACAACATGTCCATGCATTAATACTTCCTATGCTTTGTGACTATGTTTGTTTGGTATGCTTGTTGTTTTTGATTTTGGTTGTTTGTTTGTGAATATTTCTTAATTGTGTTTTATCAATCTTTTTGTTTCTTGAGTCAAAAATCCAAAAATTACATAAAAATTTGAAAATCAAAAAGCTTGATCGACTTTGTTGAGTTTTGTCTTAAGATTCGTTTTGCCTTGTACCTTTGTGCTAATGGCTTTGTGCATTTTCGAGCATTGCTTGTCTTCATGCACTCATATCACTATGGGAAAAATCGTGAAATCTATGTGATTGTTGTAAATAGATCTTCAAACTTGTCATGAATGATTAGTGAATGATTATGTTGATCTTGAAACATGCATAGACTTGTGTCTATATCTCTTCCCACTTTTTATTTTTTTTGTTTTGCTAAAAAGAGCTCACTAAATGTAAATCTCCAAATGAAAAGAGATATTGAGCTGCAAAAGCCTGTCGCACATTCTAGTATTTGACTAGGAAAAAGGGTAAGCGACTTTATATTAAAAGTGAAATTTCTTTCAAAAAGGCCAAAGGCCTGTTCCTCAAAGAAAAGTGTTGTCTATCCCTCTCACAATGAGAGATGATTGCCTCAAAAGATCAAATGTTAAGGCTGAAAGTGGAGTCAAATGAAAAACTCCAAGTTATGATTATCAAGTTATGTGGGAGGTCATATATTCATATTTCTATAATTGAGATTGGTCACATGATCTAGTGCTAATTGTGTATGTCTTGGTTGAATTGATCATTGAAGCTTCACATTAGACAAAGGACTATCTCAGTGTTGATATCCACACACAACACACAAGTTTATGTTCAATAAATGCCATATTCATTTGTGTGATTGTACTTGATAAAATGTGTTTTCACATGCTCAATCTTTGTTAATTCAAGCACAAAAAGATTTTTGAGTGTTTTAGGTGTTTTTGGAAAGTGTTTTGCTGGAAAAATCTGAAAATTTCAAAAATACTGTTTTGCCCTGTTTTGGCGGCTCAGTCGCGGGTGTGTCAAGTCGCGAGCTTCAGTCGCATCTTCGCTGGTCAGTTTTGGCGACTTGTTCGCGAGTAGAAGGTCCAGTCGCGAGATTCACTTAGAGATTTTCGCGGCTCAGCTCGCGACTCACTCGCGGGTAGACCTTCCAGTCGCGAAAAACACTTAGAAAAATTTTTCAAAATTTTCCTCTTGAGTGCTTTGGCGGCTTGAGCTGGCGACTGTGTGGCGACTTAATCCAGTCGCGAAAATCGCGTGTTTTGCAGAAACAGGAGCAGTTTTTAAACTTTTTCAGTTTTTCCCTCGAATTTTTGTGACTGTTCATCTTCTCTCTAAACACTCTCCCTCCCAAACACTCCGTGCTCCCTTTTCAATCTCTTGTGTTGCTCTCTTGTAGCTCAAAATCGTCAAGTTACAGGTATGGGTTTTCTGTTTTACACTCTTTTCTACTTGATTCTGTGCTTTTACCTTTGATTTTTCGCATTTGATTGAGTTTTTGATATGGGTTTGTGGTTCGGTCTCTGCTATTTGTTCTTCCTTAGCTTGTGGATACTGTTGGTATAGGTTGTGTTAATGATAGTCATATTCCTTTTGCTCTTGTGCTTAGCTAAGTATTCCTTTCATTTCAATCTGAACTTTAAGCTGTTGAGATGTTACTATTGGTTCTGTTTGAGGTTGTGTGTTTTCCTTTGCTAGATTTGCATGTCTTAGATTGTTAATCTGTGGGAAGATTCTGTTAGGCTCAATATATTGTTTGAATGTCATATCATTTTTCTATAATCTGCCTCAATGTCATTTATTTGCCTTCAGGATAGCTTCACCATGTTGTTCATGTGTTTCCTATCCTAGGCTTGGTTTATCCATATGATTGAACTAAATAGCTGGCTGTTTAAGTGTTTGAAGTTCATTTGTTTGGTTGATATTTCTCTCTGTTTACTACATGGTTCTGACTGGTTCTGCACATATATTGCTATATGTTGTTGTGGCCTTTTCTGATTGTTCACAGATGGCTCCTTCACCTCAGAAGAAGAAATCTACTGCGAAGAAGGCTGACAAAAGACTTAAGATGGATCCTAGATTGTTTAGGTCAGTTCACCATTTTGAAAGATACAAGGATAACTTCTTGAATGCAGGAATCATTCAAGAGAGATTTGTGGATTTGGAGGATTTAAGGCAAACATTTATTCCCAGTTGTTTTGAAGGAAGGGGATGGGAAAAGCTTTTGGGTGGTTTCCCTGTTGTGTGTGAACCCTTAATTAGAGAATTCTACTCAAATGCTGTGATAAAGGACAATGAGTTGAGTTGCTGGGTGAGGGGTAAAGAGTTTGTCTTAGATGCTCATGTCATAGATGATGCATTAGGGCTTGAAGGATTAGATGATGAAGAATTTATCAATTACAAGGATAGGAGTGTGTCCATTGAAACTATTCAACAAAGGATAGGTGGGCAGAGAGAGGGAAAATGTTTGAATACCACTGCCTTTCCAGTGGACATGAGGTGCCTTACCATAATCATGATGTTTAACCTCTATCCCATTAGGAAATTGACTACAATCAACTGTGCTAGAGCAGTCTTTCTGATGGATCTCAAAGAAAAGAACTTCATAGACATCAGTTCCCACGTTTATGACACCATTGTGGATGAGACTAGAACAACCTCTAGGCCTAAATTGATCTTTCCAAGTTTGCTAATGAGGATTTTTAGGAGTAAAGGAGTTCCAATCCCTCAAGACATCAGTCCAATGTCTACACCCTCTGCAATCAACAAGCTCACCTGCAAAAGGATAAGTGTCAGGCTTCCAGGAGAAGAAGATGAAGGTGATGAAGGAGAGGCTGCTCCAATGGAGACTGAAGCAGAAGCAGCTGGACTTGCATCAACTTCAACACCTAGGAGAAGTGGCAAAAGACACAGAGCTTCAACCTCTACAGACACACCTCCAGATGCTTTCCAGATCATTCTGGAAAGGCTTGATGGGATCAGGGCAGTCCAGACTGAGCATTCTGACAGGATGAGAGCCATGCAAGACCAGATTGATGTCTTGGCTGCTACACTTGACAGCTTCACAACTCAGCATGACAAGTGACCCTTTGGCCATTCCATGTCAAAAAGGGGGAGAAGTTCATTGATAATTGAGAAACAGAAAAGCAGCTCTTAAGGGGGAGTAATTTGTTGAAGGGGAGTAATTAGTGTTTTTATGGTTTTTATGGTTTTAATACACTGTTCATAACTCATTTCATATACTTTTGGTTTAATCTTTAATATATGTTGTTGATGTTATTCAGGATATTTTGTTTTTGTACCCATATGCTTTTGTAAGCTTTTAGGGTTATGGCTTTATGCATAGTTTGTAGGCCTTGTGGTTTGTACCATGCTTAAGTGCAGCCTTTATGCTATGTGGAAATCAGTACTTTAATCTAAATGTTCTGCATTTTGGTTTATGTACTGTCACTCTTGTGCCCTTGTAGGATTGTTCCTAGATGCATATGCCTTGTGTGCTATGCATTGGTTGAGTGTTGAACATACAAGTATCTTGCCTTGTGCTTGTTAACTTGTATGTCCGTGTGTTCATTCCAAGTGTGAATGAACGCTGTGATCACTACCTTGTGGTGTTCACTTGGTTGATCAAGCCATGGTTTGTTTACTAACTCCATCTTATGCTTGATCTCATATTGCCTGTTTCATATGCATTTATAATTTTCTGCTTACAATGATCAAGGTGTATTGTTGTGTTTCAGGAGTTTATGTTCATATGATTCAAGTGCTTCACAGCTTCTAGAATTAGGTGTGAGTGAGTTTTCATCAACTGTTCCCAACTCACATGTTAAGTCTAGAGTCTGTTTTAGGGTTTTGTCATGGAATAGCCAAAGGGGGAGATTGTAAGGTTGAATTTATTCAACCATCTAATTGGCTTTATTCCGTGCCAAATTTGCTTGTAATTCAGCATTTAGTAACCCTGTATTTAGGTGGGAATGTTGTAAGGGTAGTGAGTGAGATAGTGTGAAGATTGCTCAAGAGTGTGCAAGAAAACAGAGTGTCGCGGCTGGGACTCGCGGCTGGACTCGCGGCTTCAACCCGCCAGAAGATGCACACGTGCCAAGCATGCTGGAAGATGAACAGTCATGCTAGCTGGAGCACTACAGGACAAAACAGGACAACTGGCCATACGGTTAACTCGCGACTGGAACTCGCGACTTAGTCAAGCCGCGAGGTCAAGCCGCGAGCCACCCCTGTTTTGGAAAAAACCTGACGTTTCGCATTCCTCTTCACTCCAGTATAAATACCCTTTTAACCCACGATTGAAGGAGAGCTTCCAGAGAGAATTTTGAGAGAGAAACCCTAAAGAAAAACCAGATTGTTTCACCCACAATCTCTACCTTAGAGTCTCATCAAAATCCCTCACTCTCTTCCTCTCCATTGTCAAATCCTTGAGAGGCCTTTATACCAAACCTGGTTCTCACCATTATCATCTCTGTGAGACAGTCGTTTGGAGTTCTGGGAAGCAGTTAGGAAGGAGCCAATATTCATTGGTTGATGCTACGGTGTAGTAGCGGAATCCGGAAAGCTAGAAAAGAAAAAGGTTCGGCGCAACCTCGTTGGAGCAAGAAGCTTGGAGGGCTTAGGTGCATTGGGTAGATTAGGCTTGGAGGGTCTATTGCTGTCCTTGTATCCCAACTGTATTTTCTAGTGGATTGATTACCGCTTGGAGGGCGGCGGAGAGGTTTTTCGCCGAGGTCTTCGGTTTCCTCTTCGATAACATATCTGGTGTTATCGTTGTGTTTGCATCTTCCTTCCTCTCTATCTCTGCCTTTACATTATCTGCTGTGGTTTATTTTGTTGTGGCTTAGATAGTTGTTTAATCAATTCCATGTTATAGCATATGTTAAGTTTCCGCACACTAGTTGTTTAACATATTGCTTGTGTTGATTAAATTGGTTTTTGGGGGTCTAAACGTTCAAAAGTGTTTTTGTACACGTTTTTGAACTTTCAATGATGATAAAAAGAAATGTGAAATTTGTATTCAAGCAAAGATGACAAAGAAATCTTTTCCTAAGTTAGATAGAAACTCTATCATGCTTGAACTTGTACATTCAGATATATGTGAATTGAATGATGTATTACCTAGAGAAGGTAAAAGATACTTCATTACATTCATCAATGATTTCTCTAGATTTACATATGTGTGTTTAATGAGAAATAAAGATCCTACGAAGCGATAGAGGTGGTGAATATTTTCCTAATAATTTTTCTACATTTTGTGAGGAACATGGCATAATACATCAAAGTTTAACCCCTTATACACCCCAACAAAATGGTTTAGTTGAAAGAAAAAATAGAACTCTTGTAGACATGGTAAATGCTATGATCTTAAGTGCAGATGTTCCTTTTAATTTATAGGGAAAGGCATTGCTTACATCATGCCATGTGCACAATAGAGTACCTTTTAAGAAGATTAAAGTATCTCCATATGAGTTACGAAATGGAAGGAAACCAAACTTTAGCATTTTATAGAGTGGTTGATCCAAAAAGAACAAAGTTAGGACCAAGAGCTATGAAAAGTGTGTTTGTAAGTTATGCTGAAAATTCAAAGGCATATAGATTATTAGACTTAAGCTCTAATATAGTGGTGGATTCAAGAGATGTTGAATTTATTGAGGATAAATTCAATAAAGATCCCATGGATGCCTTGATACATACTCAAACACAATAAGGTTACTCTAATCCTAATACTACTTTCGATAGTACTAAAAGGATTGAAAGTGGTTCACTAAGTGAACAAAGAAAGAGTCAAAGGATAAGAAAAGTAAAGGACTTTGGTCCAAATTTCATTTCTTATCAAGCTCTATTATTTCTTGTTGAAGGAAATAGACAAGTGGTCCTAAATAAAAAAACTATAGTGTTTAACGCAGAGGATGATCCTAAAACATTTGAAGAAGCTATTGTTTCTAGAGATTCAACCTTTTGGAAAGAAGCTGTAAATGATGAAATTGACTCAATATTATCCACTAATACTTGGGTCTTAGTGGATCTACCTACTGGTTCAAAACCAATTGGATGTAAATGGGTATTTAGAAGAAAATATAATACTAATGGATCAATACAAACCTTTAAAGCAAGGTTAGTGGCAAAAGACTTTAAACAAAGAGAATGAGTAGACTACTTTGATACCTATGCACCGATGACTAGGATAACGTCTATTCATGTGTTGTTAGCACTTGCATCCATATATAAATTAATTGTACATCAAATGGATATTAAAACAGCTTTCCTAAATGGTGATCTTGATGAGATAGTTTACATGGAACAACATGAAGGTTTTGTACTTCCTAGAAATGAAAAGAAAGTTTACAAATTAGTTAAGTCCTTGTATGGCTTGAAACAAGCTCCAAAACAATGGCATGAGAAGTTTAACTCAGCAATTTTGTTGGATGGCTTTGTATACAATAGTTCCGACAAATGTATGTATTCCAAATTCACAAAGGAATATGGAGTCATTGTATGCCTTTATGTGGCTGATATGCTCATATTTGGTACGAATAAGAAAGGCGTATGTGAAATCAAGAAGTATCTTTCTTTTATGTTTCAAATGAAAGGTTTAAACAAAGTAGATACTATTTTGGGAATCAAAATTAAAACACATAGTGAGGGCTTTGCGCTGTGTTAATCTCATTATGTTGAGAAAGTGCTTTAAAGATTTGAACATCTTAATATAAAAGAAGCAAATATACCTTTTGATCGGAGCATTAAACTGGGTGAGAACACTAAAAGAGCAATAGCATAGCTCAAGTATACTAGTGCTATTGGTAGCATGATGCATACTATGCATTGTACAAGACCAGACATATTATTTTCAGTGGGAAAACTTTCTAAATTTACAAGTAATCCAATTGTGGATCACTGGAAAGCAATTGGTAGAGTTCTTGGTTATTTAATGAAAACCATAAGTTTTGGACTCTTATTCTAAATTTCTAGCTATGTTGGAAGGTTATTCGAATGCTAGTTGGATTACTAGTGTGAGTGATAACAAATCCACGTCTGGTTGGATATTCACTCTTGGTGGGGTAGCCATCTCTTGGGCATTAAAGAAACAAATATATATTTCTCACTCCACCATGGAATCTGAATTTACAGCCTTGGCGGAAGTAGGCAAGGAAACAGAATAACTAAGAAATATGTTGTTAAACATAGAATTGTGACAACAACCAATACCAGTCATTTCAGTGTACTGCGATAGTGAAGCCACCTTGGGCAGAGCGCATAGTAAAATGGTAAGTTAGAGAGAAGCACAAGAAATCCTGTTGTTATTTTCTAGAATTGCTATATGTAGAACCTAATAACTTGGTTGTATCCTAGGGACAAATTTGCAATAACCCTTTCAAAACAAAAGTGTGGGGGCAAATTTGCAATAACCCTTTCAAAACAAAAGTGTATTCTGTTTGTCTTTTGTGTTGTCCTTATTCTTCCTTTATTACTTTGTGTAATATCCCCAACATAATTTACAATATGTTACTAAAATTTTTTGCCTACTTACAATTTACTGATATTAAGCATTGTATGACATCAAGTGGTTGGTTGTTCCTAGCCACCTCTATTCTATTCTGCTCTACTCCTCCTCCCCCTCCCTCATTCCAATTAGATCCTTAAGTACGGGCTACTTTCTTTTTACTGTCAAATTTAGGGTTGAAGTTTAAACAAGAAAAATCAAAGCAATTCTTAAGCTCATGAACTATTTTAACACTACCTTCAAGTTTTCAGAGAGATGATATTGAAAATTTAAACTAAATCCAAGAGATTTCAAAAGTTCTATTTGTTGCTACAGAAGTAGGCAATGTTGAGTTCTTGGTCAAGTGTTGATTGCTTAAAATTACACTATAATCTTAGTCTTGGTAGGCAATATCACATCAATTTCATGTTTAATTACATGTAAATATGTGAGTTTGAAATATTTCTAAAAAATATACTCATTACATATGTTTTTCTCTTGTAGGAGGTTAAAATCATTCAACTAATCATATAGACATGCTATCAAGAGAATTCAAGGGTCAAGATCAATTGGAGCATGATTTTTAAAGTATTAAATTAGTCAAAAACATGTGAGAATAAAAAATGGAAAAAGGAAATTCGTCCAAGCCAAAATTGGAAAAATCTGGATATGGAAACATCCTGCACTCTTTCAGTATTTCTACCATAGCTTCTTCCACAGATGTCCAATTGACCTAATTCTTATGGCCATGGAAAGAAGACTTGAATATATACAACTTTATAGTTTATCACAAATTCCAGAAAAATCATTTTGAAGGTCAGAAGTCGGCTGGAAGCTGGATAGTGGATAAAATTCTGAAAATCAAGGGATTCCCATCCTAAATTTGGGGGATTTTCTCTTTTTCTTTTGGAGGAGGCTGAGGTTATAGTAGAGAAAAAAACCCTAGAACATTTTTTTTTTCATCTTTTGTTTTATTTTTTTTAGATGTTTAGCATGGTTTTTATGTATTTCTTTTGCATAACTATGTGTGGCAAAATCTCTAGCTAAGGTAAGAGGTGAAACCTAATATTTTATCATGTGTTCTTAGGATTATCTACGTGCTTTCTATGGATTGATGATTGAATTTTGAGATCGATTTACTATTTGGAATCATTGCATGTTGATAAGTTTTTAAGATTTAATATGATTTGTATTTATATTGAATGCTTGAACTCCTCGATCCAATATGATTTGAGAATCTAGTGTGGGTTTGGATACCACTTATTTTGCTGAAAAGAATAAAAAAATAATTTTTGGATTATTGTTCACACCAAAAACACACTGTTCATGTCCCATGAACAATGCAATAGGCGCTGGTTTAAAAAAAAAAAAAAAAAAAAAAAAAAAAAAGGCAAAAACGCGTATGCATGTAAATGCAAATGCAATCCAAACACTCCTTTAATCTCCCTTGTAATATGTCAATTGAATGATTTGCTCGATTGCTCACATTCAATCTACTTTATACTTTGTTTGAGTACTTTATTTTTTTATCTTCCGATTAGACGAGTTGGCTCTCTACCCTAATTGAATTAAAAATAATCCAAGTTCATGTGATAAAATATTAGGTGGATCCTTGAATCTCTAGTGTTTTCTCTCCATTAATTTCTCTTAGATTTATTTTGCTATTTTCAATTATAGTTTCAATGTTATCTTGCTCCATCTTTGGGTGGAAAAACGAATAAACAACTATTTTATTTACTACTTAATAATAGAGGTTTTTACATTAGTGTCAATCACTTCCTGTGGATCGACCTTGGACTCACTGAGATATTATTAGTTGTGAAAAATTTGCGCTTGGATATGCATTATTTTAATCACAACATCAAGCTTATTCATTTTGACTTTGATCTATTATGGATATCGATAATAAGAAAAGAAGCATATTTCATGTAGCTGTTGAGAAGAGCCTTGAAAGCATCTTCAATGTACTTGAGATAGCTGTGGTGGCTCCAAAAATTTTGTTTAGGGGGTTCATTAAAATTTTTTAATAAAAAGAGATCTTAAATATATCAAGTTATCAACAAATAATAATATGTGAAGTTTTATAATTTTATTCTACAAGTTTTTAAATTTTGAATGTTACATGATAGTTCATTACCAGTATCTATTGCCAATGTGGATAGCTATGAGCCTATAACCATTTTATTTTGTTAAGTTTGTCTAATATTTTTTTATACAATTGTTATTATCTATTTGAGTTTGTTTTTATAAAAACTAGTGTATGACCTGCACAATATGCGGGCTAGTTAGTTTTATTTATTTATTTATTTTGAATTACGATACTCTTATTTGTTATTTGTGGTAAAATAAATAAAACTCTCTAACACAGCTTGGCTTAGTTATTTTGCATCACTAAGGTGAAATTTTTATTTATCAAAACAAAAGAACCTTGAAAATTATTTTCCTCAAAAGCTAAACACAAAAAAAAAAAAAAAAAAAAAAAAAAAAAATTTAAAATCAAGCTAAATTATATTGTATTCAAGCTTGCATAACCCCCAAATCTTACAAACAGAAAATGGTAATTCTCTGTCCTTCTAACAATTTTTTTTTCAGCATTCAAGAAGGCCCATAGGAAATTGGGAAAAAAAAAATCTCTTAACTAATTGAAAATGTTAAGACCCGCAAACTGAAAAGCTTAAGTAAAAACAATTTCCAATATGCTCAAATATCATATCCAATTTTGAAAGGTTTCCATGTGGAACATTCTCCCCTCTCAAGTCAAAGATTAACTTATGACTGAATAGAAGTTTAGCAATTATATATTACAAATCATAACCAAATCTTACACGAATACCCACAGCAAAACTGCTTCTAACCTAAATACTACCTTAATTACAAAAAAAATTCAAATTATTTAAAATAAATAAATCTAACCCAAATAGATAAATCAAAACCAATCCAATCAAAATACCCATGATATTTAACACCTAACAGATTAGTAGTTTATAAAAGAGATGAGAGGAGTAGAGTATTAAGTCAACTACTAATGGCTAAACTTCATACAATAAAAAAGTGTGAAAAAAAAATGTATTAATTTAGAAAATTATTATAACACAAAAAAATCCATTTTCAAAAGAAGATTTACATTTAAATCATCATTGATCCAAGTATATTGCAAACGGTATTACAAACCTTTTTAAGCCCTTTGAACATTTCTGTAAGCTTTCGATAAATCTTGAATATAGAAAAACTACTATGCACTGCAGTTATTGTCCCAAAAAAATGCATCTAAGACTTTTCTTTTGCCAACAAATTTCTATGTACAAAATATAAATGTCTATACTAAGCCAGCAAGTCTCAAATGTCTTCCATCATAGCTGTTATTTGCCAAGGCAGAGCCCCTTTCTTAGAAATATCTCCCCACCAATCTTTATCATTAATTGAGAAAATAATCCAAAGGAAAGCTCTCAAAGATAAATATTTTAACTTTTTTTCCCTTTCAAATAAAGCTAAAACAAAGAGTTATCCGGCAACCTAGAGAACAAAAAGGGTAATAATGATTTTAAGCAATTCCTATGAATTGGGGTTAGTTTGTATATCAAAAGAAAAATTATAAGTAAAACCATTGAAAAGCACAGGAGGTAGCTTGTCAAACACATGCTTCTATAGGCCTCCCAAGCATCTTTGGTGTCTCTCTCCACATGGTGAACCAAAACAGAAACTCCAGCAGAAAAAAAAATCAAGGCATCCATGTTAATTTGTTTTAAATAGGAAAAAACGAAACCCTTATTCCCAGCAAGAGTGAGTGAAAGTTTTGTCAAACAAATGTGGTCCATGTTTCAAATGGAAATGAAAAGAATGTTATATGCTATGAATTTATAAACAACTCCAGACTCATTCTTACATTGTCAAACCAATGGGGTGCATATGTACTTCATCTTGTGGAGAATTGTGCTAAGAAAAAAAAAACTAAAAGTCAGGGGGGAAACGAAAAAAATTTGTAGAGAGGGGTGAACCTCAGTGAGAATCATATCCAAAGATGATCTTGAACAATATTGAACACACAATTTTAATTATGAAAACAAAGAAAGTATTTTAACAATAAATAAATGTTAGGAGGTTAACTACTATTCAACAACATTGGCACCATATGACCTGGTATTGCCTCTATTTACTCTTTGAAAAAAATATTCAATGGATATGAAAACCTCTATTTTGGTTCCATATTTATTTCATTATATGGTGTTCTTATTGTCAAGGAAACCCTACATAATAATAGATTAGGCATGAAGACGTAGGAAAAGCCGGAATAAATATGTTTTAATATTATTACTAAAAGACTTTTCTAAGTTAGGTTGGAGAAGATCACAAAACACCAATCCAATCTAACTAACAACACAAATATACATTAGAATTGAATCTCACATCAAATATTCATTTTTAAATTGCTACACTTCTTAATGCCTGCCTCTCATGAATTCCTTCCCCATTCAAATGTTTATATTTACTGAAAACAAAGAAATTGTATTTGTAAAGAACCCGTGATTGGTGCGATTCAACACCATTTCAATCTCTTTTACCAAAAAACAATAATCCCAAAAAGAATCAAATCTAACCCAAATACCCAAAACAAAATCAATTCTAACCCAAAGACCTTAGTTAAAACAAAATCTAACCCATATAATCATGAACTGATATCAAAAAACCAATAGTTAAAAAGTAATAGTTAATATCCGCACATGAATCTATATATATATATATATATATATATATTCATTTAATCTAAGGATATAAAAGCATACGAATGATGTGAAGCACATAATTCCATAGATATATTAGAATCATAACAAAGATTCTAGTAATTCAACTATTATATGATAAAACAAAGAAGTAATCTCATTTCTGAATAAACCTAGAAATCTCATTGGCGGTGTGCATCTATAACCATAGCTTTTACGAATCAAGTTGATAGGCCACAAACTGAATGACCTCTTGTGATAGAAATTAATTAATTAATTAATTAATTAGCCAAATTATTAATTAATCAATTTATCATGCAAACGTGTGGTAGTACAAACAAATCACCAACAAACTAAATATGCAACGAAAAATAAATAACACGGTGATTTATTTACGAATGGGGAAAACCTAACGGCAAAAACTCCACCGGGTGATTTTCAGGTCACTACTCTCGAAACTCCACTATTATCACAACAAGCGGTTACAAGTAAAGGAATCCAAGTACCTTACCAATCTACAATTGAACCCTTACCCCAATATCCAATTGGACTTGTTCTGTAGTGACAATTCCCCTTTCAGATGCACGACTCCCAATATGTGACTAACCAATTGCGCGGAACCCAGTATACAACTTTAATCACCAACTAAGAAGGTTGTTGGTTGCAAAGTTCTTCAATTCATCCACACGATGAAGATCAAGAAGATGCTTGGTCACAAAACCCTACAGTGCACATACACAGCAACTTCTTCAAGAGAAAGAGATGAACTATGGCAAGAACTTCGTTTCCGGTCACAATTTGCTTGAACAAAGTTTGCTCAAAGCCTGTGCAAGTTGTGAACACTTTGATAGCCCTTAAACCGACCCTTTTATATGCCTAGGGTTAGGAGAAAAGAAAGCCCAAAAACATATTCACAGATCCCAAGAAAATCATAATGGAATTTTGAAAATCTTAAGTCTCGACAGATAACAGGTGTCGAGCACATCGAATGTAGAACAGCTTCCTTAAGCTCGATAGATGCAGCTGTTGAGCTTTAATGATTTTGCACTCTGAACTTGTTTTCTTGAACAGACTTGAAAACTTCAATACTTGATCTTGAAACAAGGTTTCTTGAAATATTTAAAGACATCCTAAATCTACCAAAATACAAGTAAAGTGCATTTTGTTAAAAGATAAGTCAATTACATAAAATCATGACATATGTTCTTAACATGTGAAACATATATGTCCTAAAAATCTCCCCCTTTGGCAATCCGTGACAAAACTACAACAAACAAATGAACATATGAGAGAAATCATAAATTACTCAACTCATATTCACTTGTTGAATACAATAAAATCTATCCTAACACAAACTCTTGAAAAACTTTGCAAGAAGAAAGTTTATGGCAAGTAGACTTTGACAACCTGTATTTCTAAAACACTTTAAACAAAACTCATCAAGGCATTTTTGTGTGAAATAGAAATAATAGATTGCATACAAGTATAAGAAACATGTGAATAAAGGGAGAAAAGAAACAACACATGAAGGGGTAAGTGAAAGAAAAACATACATCAATATAAAGAAAGAGATAAGTACAATGTATGTCTACAAATGGTCACAAGAGCTCATGTACAAGAGTAATGTATCTAAAAAGAAAGAAAAGAAAAGATACATACTATCCTCACTACATCCCTCAAAATGTATCAACACTCCCCTTAACAAAATGGTCCTATACTAACTCCCCCCCCCCAAGATAGACTACTCTTATAACAAAACTACTCCCCCTTTTTGTCACGAATGACAAAGGGTAAGAGTGTCAAGTAGACATCTCATCGGTAGAGCTAGCATCTCCATCAGCATCATCATCATCACCATCATCATCATCCTCATCCTCAGAATCAGAAGCCACAGGAGAAGGTGGTGAAGGAGTAGCCTCAGGAGCAAAACCACCTATGGACGCCTATCGTCGTGTAATACGACCGACACAAACGCTCACCTGATACAACTCCGTAGAGAGTGTATCGAGGCGAGCATCCGTGCACTGTAGCTACGCCATGATGTCTCCTAAAGACACATCACCCGAAGAAGAAGGAGGAGCTGATGTGGATGGAGCCGAACGTGATAGAGCTGAACGGGAGGAAGGAGCTGCTGAATTCGATTGCCGCGACCAAAGCTAGGCCTCGCTACGTTTAACGGTAGCGTAATCTATGGCACACATGATGATAAAATGGTCGGAAGAGGAAAAAGGAATGAAAAAATGGTGTAAGATCCTCGTGATAGCGGAAGGAAAGATGAGCTTATCACGGGACACTGAATCTAGATGAACATCTATAATAGACAGAATGAAATGAGAAGGAAAATCTATGGTAAGATGCTCAAGAAGTGATAACAAAAATTGAGCACGAGGCTTTGTGATGAAGTTATAGATAGAGAGTGGATGCAAAACAAAAGTCATCACCATGGTTATGAATCTAGGACCTTTAGCAAAAGGTCAACATGGTGTAAACAAACACTCACTCCAAGAAGAAGGGCGCTCACAGAAAGCAGACATGAGCTCATCCCTGGACACAGTCCTCAGACGCTCACAACTAGGATAGCCAGGAAACTCTATCCTAGGGACCCGAAGCACATCCGCAACCAGTTGCAGTGTGATAGGAATGCGCGTACCTCAAACGTGAGTGAAGAAAAGAGGTACTGACTGATCAATCCCTTGCATGTTGGAGTCGAACTCCTGGATAAGCACGAGAGGACAGGTGATCGAGACGTCACACAGTGACTCCCATCCCCTACTGTGAATAACAGAGGGAAGGTCGGTGTCTGCAAAATCTGTCAAAATGACTTGGCGTTCCGAATGAATGCCTCGTCTAGAAAAGTTCTCCAAAAATGCCTTAAAGGCATCATCATCACGGAACCGGATATAAGATAGAGTAGGATCAGACGAATAAGAAGCACCAAAATGAAGAGGATTTCGGGCTGGAGTGGATTTATGCTTAGGTGCCATAGACACGACTAACATAAACTAACAGAGAAGGAGAGAAAGAATGACAATTAGAAAAGTCCCAATCAGTTTCAAATATATCAAGTATATTGAAAAGAAGTACGTATGCATGGGAAATGAATGAACATCTGACATGCAAAAGAAAATGCATCATGGGCTCAGCCCAATCCAAACCTATCAGCACATAAACATATAGCACACATCTAAATGCATGACAATACCATTAAAATGCTAATGGGATGCAATGTATGAGGTTTTAAACACATTTGAGTGAAAACCCAACCCAAAATTTCAATGAAAGCTCATCAATTTTGAAAAACCCCAAAAATTTTCAAAAACCCCAAAACCTAGGTTTCAAAACATGAAATGCATGAATGAGAAAGGATTTGAAGCTTACCAAGTAAAGAAAAACTTGAAAAAGCTTGAGGAATCCTTGAGCAACCAAGTTGGAGTGAGATGAGAGTGTTTTGGGAGAGAAAATAGAGAAGTATCGAGAGAGATATCGAAGGAAATAAGAACTGGATCGCACAGGATGCTTATATAGGACAAGCAGTAAATCTCGACAGATGCAAGTATCGAGAGGTATCGATGTATCTGTTGAGGAGGTGTCAAGGAAATGCTCGTCGACAGCTGAGGTGTCGAGGAGGTATCAAGGATCAACTCATCAGAATCAAGAATAGAAGCTCGATCGATCCACTAGGTATCGAGAAGCTATCAAGCATACAGACCCAATCTCGATCGATCCACCAGGTATCGAGGTGCTGGCGAGATTGCGATAAGAAAAAAACTTAGGAAGCTTGGCAGATAGCTAGCTATCGAGGAGGTATCGAGGAGGTGTCAAGCCAGCTTTTAAAAGCAGTTTTTCAAGATGTGAAAAACACAGATATGAATGCAATCCAACATGCAACTCAACCAACGATCCGATCAACATATTAAGCTTTCAAAATCATCTCTCAAACAAAATTTAAGAACATGGATTTTCAAAAACACACACACACACTAAACAAGTCTAACCAATTTTATATTTCAAAACAAGTCAAGACAGTTTAGTGAGCATATATTAATACATGTAAAACCTCGTGATGGCCAAATCACATTGTACCTACACATGTATCAAGAATAGCAAAGAATATTGCGTATTATGTGTGAAAAACATCGCAAGATTTCATAAGTGTATGCATGTTATGACGATTTGAGATATGAGAAAATCACTTTAACTCACACACAATCATAACTGCTTAATGGGGACTATCACCTTTGAAGTACATCCTATAACTCCCACATCTCCTAGAATACATGCTTGCAATCATATTTAAAGCATTTTTGATCTTTTTGCTTTTGATTTTTCTTTGCATATTTTTCTTTTAAGCATATCATACATGGGCTTATTAGGGAGAGAAAATAAATACCCAATGATATTTGACATTCCAATTTTGCTATGCCTAAACACACAAATGTCATTAACACTGCACTTTTGCTATGCCGAAGCATACAGGTGTCATATTATGATTGGCGGGCAACAGTGGTGAGATGGTTATTTATGCCTTTCTCTCAGGATGTTTTAGTCCTTCCCGTCAAAAAGAGTGATATGAGTGGTAAGTTTAAGAGACAACTTAATCGTACTCATCACAAACTCGAGCCACAAAGCTCACTTACTTAGTTGTGCATAAAAATACTCATCTAAGTTACAAATGATACAAATTTTAGAATACTTTGTTTCAATGGCCATCCAAGGTACACAAGTACCAAAGTACACATAACACATACTGTTTTTGTATTTTTCTGATTTTTCAATTTTTTTTTTAAATTTTTATATGAAAAACAAAACAAGCAAAAACTGAAAAATAACCAAACAAAAACATGTTAAACAACCAAAGCATAAAAACTAGACTGACTCAAAACATGAAATCAAAACACCTAAGTAATGCACACACAAAAACAAGAAGAAAGAGAGAAAAGTGATAGAATCACTTGGAGCCCTTTTCCTTCTACACCTTGGAAGAATCTTTCCGTCTAGTAAACCCTTGAACCGGTGGTGAAGGGGAAGAATTAAAACTGTTCAAGTTTGAAAGGAACAAGAGGGCTTTGAGAAGATCTCCAAGGGGAGCAAAAGAGGATTGAAACTGATTCTGGTTCCCAAATGCTATCATGTCGTTGCTCTGTTGAGTGGCCAGCCACTTGTAGCAATTTGGTCGAGTATGACCGGTAGCTCCACCATGATGACAAAGATGTTGCTTCTTTTGTTTAGGCTTTTGAGAGTTAGCCTTCTTAGCCCTAGGGTTTTTGATATCTTTCTTCTCAAGCTTAGGGGGTGCTCCTAAGATAGATTTACCCTTGTCTATGTTCTCACTAGCTAATTCAGTTTTAATCTCATTGTTCTCAGTTTTAACATTATTAGCAGGAGGAACAAAAATAGTAGTGCTAGAAGAAGCAGTATTAGAGGAAGAAAGTCCATACTCTAAACCTGTTCGATCTGAAGCAGATTTTTGAATGCTTAGCATCTCATCCAATTTTGTGCTTGAAGTCCTTTCCAGTTGAGCTCTGACTTGACCTAGCTCTGCTTCAAGCTTCTTGGTCTTCTCAGCCAAGAAATTGTTTTCAAACCTCAACGCCCCAATAGTCTAATTAGCCTTATCAAACTTTGTGGAAAGCTCCTCACGGTTAAGTTCCACATCACTGAGCTTCTTGGTGGTTAGCCTACATAGTTTCTCATGCTTCTCAAAAAGCTTGTACAGTTTCTCATAGGCTGTATGGATGTCATCTTGATCATCCATCTTCTCAAATTTGGATTCCACCAATTCCTCTTCTTCAACCACATATTCAACAATCCTATCGGTAGGATTGACAATGGCCGTGAAGGCATTTAAGATTCTGTCATCCTCATTGTCAGAATCATCCTCAGGCTCAGTGTCACTCAAGGTAACAGCAAGTGCCTTGCTCTTCCCAATGCTCTCAAGGTATGTAGGATACTCATGCTTCATGTGACCGAAGCCTTGACATCCAAAGCACTTAGGTCCTGAGGGAATAGTGTACTGACCACCTTCCTTAGCATCCTTCTTCCATTTGTCTTGGCCTTTAAACTGAGAAGAACTGGATTGCCTGTGGTCCTTGTCAAAACCCTTTCCATTGGCGTTCTTCATAAACTTCTTGAACTGCTTGGTAATGTAGGACTTCATCTTGGAATCTTCATCATCAGAAGATTCATCTGTTTCACTGCTCTTGGCCTTCAGTGCCCATACTCTTGCTTTTACCCGACTTGCCTATTCTTGTCAACCCTAGCTCGTAGGTCTGCAAGTTTCCAACCAGCTCAGTCAGAGGAATCTTTTCAATATCCTTTGATTCCTCTATTTCAGTAATCTTGGCATGAAATCTCTCGGGCAGAGATCTGAGCACTTTCCTCACAATCTTGGGTTCAGGAATGGTTTCCCCAAGATTGAAGGCTGAGTTCACTATGTCCTTTAGCTTGGCATAGAACTCATTGAAAGACTCATCCTCCTCCATCTTTATCTCTTCAAAGCTTGTAGTGAGCTTCTGAAGCTTTGAGTCCTTGACAGCCTTAGTACCCTCATAGGTTGTCTGGAGAATGGTCCAAGCCTCCTTGGAAGTTTCAGTTGATGATATCTTCTTGAACTCCTCATTGGTGACTGCACTAAACAATGCATTCAATGCTTTGCTGTTGAAGTTTGCCGCTTTAATCTTGGCATCATCCCAATCGCCTGGCGCTTCTGTAGGCTTAGTCCAGTCTATCTCCATAGCTTGCCACACTTTCTCATCTAAAGACTGCAAGAAAGCTCTCATGCGTACTTTCCAGTATGCATAGTTAATGCCATCAAATATAGGAGGTATGATTAATGACTATCCTCTATCCTTGACAAACAGGGGTCAATGGATCAACATAGCAAAGATTAAACCTTAATCAGAGTGTGCCTGCTCTGATACCACTTGATTGGCCACAAACTGAATGATCCCTTGTTATAGAAATTAATTAATTAATTAATTAGCCAAGTTATTAATTAATCAATTTATCATGCAAAAACGTGGTAGCACAAATAAATCACTAACAAACTAAATATGCAGCGGAAAATAAATAACACGGTGATTTGTTTACGAATGGGGAAAACCTAACGGCAAAAACCCCACTGAGTGATTTTCAGGTCACCACTCCCGAAACTCCATTATTATCACAGCAAGCGGTTACAAGTAAAGGAATCCAAGTACCTTACCAACCTACAGTTGAACCCTTACCCCAATACCCAATTGGACTTGTTCTGTAGTGACAGTTCCCCTTTCAGATGCACGACTCCTAGTATGTGACTAACCAATTGCGCAAATCCCAGTACGCGACTTCAATCACCAACTAAGAAGGTTGTTGGTTGCAAAGTTCTTCAGTTCATCCACACGATGAAGATCAGGAAGATGCTTAATCACAAAACCCTACGGTGCACATACACAGCAACTTCTTCAAGAGAAAGAGATGAACTAGGGCAAGAACTTCGTCTCCGGTCACAATTTTCTTGAGCAAAGTTTGCTCAAAGTTTGTGCAACTTGTGAACACTTTGACGGCCCTTAAACTGACCCTTTTATATGTCTAGGGTTAGGAGAAAAGAAAGCCCAAAGACATATTCACAGATCCCAAGAAAATCATATTGGAATTCTGAAAATCTTAAGTCTCGACAGATAGCAAGTGTCAAGCAGCTATCGAGCAGGTGTCGTGCACACCAAATGTAGAACAGCTTCCTTAAGCTTGATAGATGCAGCTGTCGAGCCAACTGTTGAGCTTTAATGATTTTGCACTTTGAACTTGTTTTCTTGAATAGACTTGAAGACTTCAATACTTGATCTTGAAACAAGGTTTCTTGAAGTATTTAAAGACATCCTAAATCTACCCAAATACAAGTAAAGTTCATTTTGTCAAAGGATAAGCCAATTACATAAAATCATAACATATGTTCTTAAGATGTGAAACACATATGTCCTAAAACAAGTTTGTACCCATATAAAATTATATATATGCCAAGCCACAGTATCTGAAACTTGAATGAATATATCACATATATCAATCACAGCACACAGATTTATCGAACAATAGTTCTAAAACAAAATTATGCAGGAAAATTACTACAGAAATTTGAAGAATCAATATTCTAGGGTTCTACATTATTGTCGATGCCATAAGAATCAATTTTCACAACAAAGCACCAAAAGGGGAAGAATGAACATAGATAATTGATGCGTACCTTTTGTCGAAATAGCGCCGATCTCTATCTCTGTATCTCAAAACCTCTGGGATGTTTGATTGTATTTAGCTTTGACGGATGCTGGTTGTGATGGTCTAAGTCCGGAAGAGTATGGCGGTGTCCAGCCGTACAAATATCCACTGGATCGCAGAATCTGAAAAGAAGAGATCGCTAGGGTTTTTTTTTTTTTTTTTTTTTTTTTTTTTTTTTTTTTTTCCTTTTTCCCTTTCTCTGTATCGCAGTATCACCAGGGTTTTTTTTTTTTTTTTTTTTTTTTTTTTAATATAAACAATCACAGTCAAACGGTGTTAAGCTTTTGAAAACAATATAATGTATCGCTTTTTAAAGCGAAACATGCTTGAATTTTGGATAGGCACTTTTCCTATTTGGCACCACCTCCTTAATTGTAGGAATCCACTTTCTCTCAGCTTTTGCTATTATATATATAGATATTTTAGACTAAATGACTAATCTCAACTCATTGGCTCCGTATTAATTATTAATGCACACAATCACACTCACTCACACATAAAATTATACACTACGTGTCTATTTAACCAATCAAATGCTTGAACAATCACTAACTTTACAATTTTTTTTCTTGAATTTTACTTCCTTTGTAACAAAAGTTATTATAATACGATAACAATACACACACATGTAAAAAAACCACCTCTATTATAATGTTATATTATATTTATATTGTACACACAAACAACAACATACATCATAATTTACACAAACAACATTATAACAAAAATTAATGTACACAATTAGTATTAGACACACTCACTCACATACAATATAAATTTATAAAAAAGAATTACACTTACAATTCACAAACATGAACTATTTACTCTTAGAGTCGAAAATACTTGTAGTAAGGGTGTGCAAGATTTAAGTCAGGGTGTACAAAAATATATTTTTAAGAATAAATTAAAATATTAAACTAACAAAAAAAATATTTATCATATGTAAAATTATTATTTTTTTGAAGTCAGGGGGTTCATTTGAACCCCCTGATTAAGCTATAGCGCCGCCCCAGATATAGGCTCATTTAGAGATCTATTAGCAGATTTAATATATCACGATGGAAACAACCTGTTGCATTTAGTTGCAAGATTGGCATCTCAAGGGAAGCTCAATGCTATATTAGGAGCAGCTCATCAATGCAATGAGAACTATATATAATAGTTCAAGTTACTTATTCGTATGCTTTGAGTGGTAAGCTTTTGTTAGAATAATAGTTAAATTATTAATTTAGCATTTATTAATAGTTAAAGCTGTTAACACAATCGATAATTTATCACATTTCATAGAATATTTACTCATGTTTCCTATATAGATCTAACTTCAACCTAAAATTATCCGCATTTTAGGACTAACAAGTCTCTCATGTGGAAAATATTTCTAACTAAAACATTACTCTCTTATTTAGCAAGAACTTGAAATGGGGAAAATGTTTCATCTTGTGGATAATAAGGTCAGCTGGATGGAGAATCAGAAAAAAATTTCCCCCAATCATAACATATTTGATTCTTAAAGCCAACAAAGGAAGAAGAATTTACTGAAGACAAAATGATTAATTCATATGTTAAGCTTATGTTGATAAAAAAAAATTATTGGGAGCAATCCCTAATTGATTTTTCTGATAAAGTAAAAGAAATTAAGGAATTAACCTTTGATAAGTTTATGGTTACATATTGTAAGGGTCATATTTTAATGTAATTGGCATATCTTATGACAAAATGCATTGTACTTGTATTTGGGTAGTTCTATGTAGGTTCAAGAATATCATGAAGTGCCTTGAAGAAGTTTAATAAGTGGTATTATTGAAGACATGAAGATTAATCAAGTTATAGTGCAAGAAAAACTTTTACAAACTGTCTTGACATTGAGCTCGAAACCTTCGATCTATCTAGCTTTAATAAAATCGTGATACATATCTCGATGCCTCTCAATTTATTGAGATATGCAAATTTCAAAATTTTAGAGCTATTTTTGGCCTATGATGATCAAAGCCTTCTAGGGTTTCGTGCTCAAGGTTTCTTGAGTTATAAAAGCAATAATTTATAGTCGTCATCATACACAGAGAGACACAAAGACTTATATTGAGATACATGCTCATGTGAAGCAATTGTAATTTCTTGTGCACCTTAGGTTTATGTACCAAGCTGCTTTTAGATCTACAAGTGTGGATTGAAGAATTTTGCACCCAATGTAGACACTACATTTTGTACCTTTTACGACTTGGGGCCCTATTCTCCAATGATGTTGTAATTCTAAGGCCCAAGGTTGGTTTAGGGCCAATTAGATAACAAATTGACTTAAGATGTATTAAAATGGAAAATATAACTTTTTATGAGAAAATAAATCTATTTTTGGAAAATAAAAAATCAAGGAAAGCCTCAGCCTACGTATGTAGGGAAGGACATGTGTATGCAGGTCTGATGCATGCGTACATAGGCACAGACCTGCGTACACAGCTAGGGTTCCAAAAAACTATGAAAGAAAAGTTTTCTACATTAAAGTTCAGGTTTGGAATGAATCCCACATCGTCTGGAAGCCGTTCCAAACCCCCGTTTTCCAACTATATAAAGCTTTACATAGTATATTTTAAAAACATATAGAAAATCCTAAGAGAAAACCTAAGATTCACTAGAAATAGTGAATTAAAAAGGGAGTTTTTTCACAAAAAATCATCAAGTCAATTTTATTTTGATTGGGATCATTTTTGGTCTTGATCCTTAAGTTTTGAAGTTTAGTAATCAGTTTTGTTTGATTATGAATAGATTTGACTGATAGGAATGGTCAAAATCAAGCTAAAAATGCTTTTGTTTTGAGGTATATCTTCTAACCTCTTTCCTTTTATTTCTGCCTTTAATCTTGCTTTTAATCTTGTTTCTTTGCTTTATTTATGTGTTAATATGTTTGTGTAGTTTAGGTTTACGTTGTTTTCTATTTTAAGAGCATGTTAGGTTGCTAGATCTTTCATTTTAGGTTCTGCTCTATTTTTTGTTCTTGTTTTATGGGTTAGGGTTCTTCAGGGCATGTCTACATGCTCATGCTTCCTGCTTGCATACACAAGCTTGAAGTATGCATACACATACAACTGGTACGCTTACAACTTGCTTGTGTACGCAGGCCTATGTATTCGCACACATACTCATGCCCAGAAACCCTAATTTGAGTTTTCTGCTTTTGTTTCTTTGTTTCTTTTTCATAATATGCCTTCGTTTTGATCTTCTTCTATGTTTTTGAGTATATGTTCTTCTATTTAATTGCTTATTTGCCTTTAACATGTTAGATTAGGGTTTTCTTTTTTTATTTCTTGATTTAATGCCATGAACATGCATTCACATGATCATGCATTGATGCCATAGGTGCTATGATGAACTAATGTAAGTGAAGTAAGTCATGCATTCACATGAACATGCATTTTTGATGAACATGTTTGTTGTTTGGATACTATGCTTATATGATTAGGTTATGTTTGGTGTCCATATCTTGTCGCCAAGCCTATTGGTTTCTGCCATGTTTGTTTGATGCCTTGGATAGATGTATGCTAGTTTTGGTGTGAGAAGCATGATAGATTTATGTTAGGTTTGTGACGAAATGTCATGTTGTATGCTTAGATGTATGTTACTTTGTGTGTGTGAGTTTTAAGAAACAATATTGAACATGCCTTTAATAAGATTAGAACATAAGACACAATGAGTGGAAGCTGACTCACGAGTCAGGCGGTTTTGGGTGCTTTTAATACCTTCTCAAAATCGTATCTAAACTCCAAACTCATACTTTGATAGTAAGATCAGTCATTTCACATAAGGGCACTACATTCATGGTTCCTAGACTGAAAGTTCAAATAATGTATAAAACACTTTGAACGTTTACACCCTAATTTACAAATTACCAATTCAAGCTTAATGACAAACAATTAATGGTTTTCACCAAGTAGGCAACATCCTTTTCGACTACATCCTCATCTGATGAGTCCGAAACTTCCACCCTTTCATTTACGGTCTTAAGAGCAAGAGATTTACTCTTCCTTTGATTGGGCAATGACAGTTCGTAATTCTGAAGTGAACCAATCAGCTCTTGGACTTTGATTTCATCTAAGTCTTTACTCTCTTCAATAGTCGTCACTTTGGCACGGAAGCTTTCTGGTAATGAACAAAGAATTTTTCGTACAACTTTCGAGTCCTCCGTTTTCTCTCCCAAGTTAAACTTGCCGATGACAACTTCATTTAGCTTACTATAGAAAGAGTCAAAGGACTCATCCTTGCTCATACTGAGCTCCTCAAATCGAGTAGTCAGCATTTGTAGTTTTGTGTCCTTAACTTTCTTTGTACCCTCATAAGTGGTCTCCAAAATCTGCCATGCTTCCTGGGCAACGGTGATATGAGAAATTCGATGGAATTCATCTGGGGACACACCACAAAAAATTGCGTTAAGTGCTTTACTATTAGCATTTGACGCCGCGAGGGCTGCCTTATTCCAAGTGGATTTGGCTGCCTCCGGCTTTGTCCAACCTATTTCAACAGCATCCTAAATAGCCTCATCTATAAAACACAGAAATGCTCTCATCCTTACCTTCTAAAAGGCATAGTTGCTACAATCAAAATATGGTGGAGCATTTAAAGATTGAGACCGGTCCATCTCAATATGGGGTCAAGGATCATACTAAGGTAATGAAACCAATATAAGTGAACCCACTCTGATACCAATTGAAAGTTCAAATAGTGTATAAAACACTTTGAACGTTTAGACCTTCAATTTATAAATTACTAATTCAAGCTTAATGACAAACAATTAATGTGTGGAATATAAACATAAGCTTAAAACAGAATTGAAAAACAATCTAAACCAAATAAAATCACATCCACAACAGAAATTAAATGGAAAAGATTAAGGGAAGAGAGATGCAAACACAAGGACAACACACGATGTGTTATCGAAGAGGAAACCGAAGCCTTCGGTGTAAAGCCTCTCTGCCGCCCTCCAAGCGGTAAACAATCCACTAAAGAATGTAGTTGGGATACATGAACAGCAAAAGACCTTCCAAGCCTAATCTACCCAATGTACCTAAGCCCTTAAAACTCCTATTCCAATGAGGTTACGCCGAACCTATTTCTTTTTTAGCTTACCGGATTCCACTACTTGACCATAACATTAACCAATATGAAATTGGTCATTCTTAACTGCTTCCCAAACACCAAATGGCCTTCTTACAGATATAGGTATAGTGAGAAAAGGTTTTGGTAATGTACCTCTCAAGGATTTGACAATAGAGAGGAAGAGATTAGAGGAATTTGAAGAGTCTCTATGTGAAGATTGTGGATGAATCAATCTTGTTTTTCTCTAGGGTTTCTCTCTCAAAATTCTCTTTGGAAGCTCTCTAAATACCGTGGGTATAAGGGTCTATATATAGTAGGGTGAGAAGGAATGTAAAAAGTCAGTTTTTCCCAAACAGGGTGGTCTAGCGACTTGGCCTCGCAGCTGGGCTGAGTCGCTAGTTTAAGCCACAAGCTAACGGCCTGGCTAGCTTGAGACTTTTGTCTTGTAGTGCAACAGCTGGCATGACTCTTTAGCTCCCCTGCATGCTTCACACGTGTGCCAGTTTTGGCAGCTTGCCAGTCGCGAGTCATCCGCGAGTTCCAGCCACGAGTCTCTACATCCTTGCACAATATTGAGCATTTCTTCACACTCTCTCACTCACTACTCTTACATGATTTTCACCTAAATACAGGGTTACTACTTGCTAAAATACAAGTAAATTTGGCACGGAATAAAGCCAACAAGATGGTTGATAAAATTCAACCTTAGCCGAGGTGTACTTGCCTAGGCCAACTGCACGTTGTGCCCACACCCAACAACTATCAAGTTGCTTGCATCTAGTCATAGTTTGTGATTCATGCAAATATGTCTTTACAGGATCAAGTCTAATTGAAGATTAGCATAAGAGCTCAACTGTATGTTGATATTTTGGAATAAGTCGGGTAGTGGTAAGATTCCTTATACTTGTAATTGTTTGTTCTTGATTAGAGGATTCTTCAAGAGTGGTGACCTAAAATTCATCTAGTGAGATTTTTTCTTGTGAAGGTTTTTCCCATTCGTCAAAAAATCACTATGTAAATTTACTTTTTGGTGCACTCTTGATTAGATTGGTGATTTCTTTGGGCCTCCTCGTTATTTGCATAAAATTTAAATAATTAATGAACTTGGTTAAATGAATTAATTAACAGGAATCAATCTATAACCCAACACATATGGTAAAAAGCTTTTTGTTACTCAAATACCAATCAATTTCATACCAAATGCAGATTAAATCAGAAAAGTTAAGGGTGTCTTGGTCTGCTAGAAGACATGGCAAAAAAAAAAAATATATATATATATATATATATATTGATGTGCTATACTACTTATCTTTGTGCCTCCACGTTATTTGCATAAAATTTGAATAATTAATCAATTTGGTTAATTGAATTAATTAACTAGGGTCAATCTATAACCCAACACATGGTAAAAAGCTTTTTTTTACTCAAATACCAATCAATTTCATACCAAATGCAGATTAAATCAGAAAAGTTGAGGGTCTGCTGGTCTGCTAGAAGACATGGCCACGAAAAAAAAAAAAAAAAAAAAAAAAAACCTTGATGTGCTATACTAGTTATCTTTAGTGGCAGATGACATAGAAGCACTATATGATAGTTCAAAAACGTGTACCAATACACTTTTGAACGTTTAGACCCCCAAAAATTAACTTAACCAACACAAGCAATATGTCAAACAACAAGTGTGCGGAAACTTAACATATGCTATAATGTGAAATAGGTTAAACAACTATCTAAGCCATAACAAAATAAAACCACAGCAGATAAAATAAAGGCAAAGATAGAGAGGAAGGAAGATGCAAACACAAAGATAACACCCGATGTGTTATCGAAGAGGAAACTGAAGACCTCGGCGAAAAACCTCTCCGCCGCCCTCCAAGCGGTAATCAATCCACTAGAAAATACAGTTGGGATACAAGGACAGCAATAGACCCTCCAAGCCTAATCTACCCAGTGCACCTAAGCCCTCCAAGCTTCTTGCTCCAACGAGGTTGCGCCGAACCTTTTTCTTTTCTAGCTTCCCGGATTCCGCTACTAGACCGTAGCATCAACCAATGAAGATTGGCTCCTCCCTAACTGCTTCCCAGAACTCCAAACAACTGTCTCACAGAGATGATAATGGTGAGAACCAGGTTTGGTATAATGCCTCTCAAGGATTTAACAATGGAGAGGAAGAGAGTTGAGGAATATGATGAGACTCTAAGGTAGGGATTGTGTGTGAAACAATCTTGTTTTTCTTTAGGGTTTCTCTCTCAAAATTCTCTCTGGAAGCTCTCTTTCAATCGTGGGTTAAAGGGGTATTTATACTGGAGTGGGAGAGGAATGTGAAACGTCAGGATTTTACAAAACAGGGGTGGCTCGCGGCTTGACCTCGCGGCTTGACCAAGTCGCGAGATCCAGTCGCGAGATAACCGTATGGCCAGTTGTCCTGTTTTGTCCTGTAGTGCTCCAGCTAGCATGACTGTTCATCTTCCAGCATGCTTGGCACGTGTGCAGCTTCTGGCGGCTTGCAGCCGCGAGTCCACCCGCGAGTCCCAGCCGCGACACTCTGTTTTCTTGCACACTCTTGAGCAATAAATTCAACCTTACAATTAGATAGTTGAATAAATTCAACCTTACAATCTCCCCCTTTGGCTATTCCGTGACAAAACCCTAAAACAGACTCTAGACTTAACATGTGAGTTGGGAACAGTTGAACAAAACTCACTCACACCTAACTCTAGAAGCTGTGAAGCACTTGAATCATATGAACATAATACTCCTGAAACACAACAATACACCATGATCATTGTAAGCAGAAAATTATAAATGCATATGAAACAGGCAAACTGTGATCAAGCAAAGATGGAGTTAATAAACAAACCATGGCTTGATCAACCAAGTGAACACCACAAGGTAGTGATCACAGTGCTCATTCTCACTTGGAATGAACACAAGGACATACAAGTTAACAAGCACAAGGCAAGACACTTGTATGCTCAACACTCAACCAATGCATAGCACACAAGGCATATGCATCTAGGAACAATCCTACAAGGGCACAAGAGTGACAGTACAAAAACCAAAATGCAGAACATTTAGATTAAAGTACTGATTTCAACATAGCATAAAGGCTGCACTTAAGCAAGGTACATACCATAAAGCCTACAAACTATGCATAAAACAATAACCCTAAAAGCTTACAAAAGCACATGGGTACAAACCACAGAGTATCCTGAATAACAGTTTTACAAAACACAATATATTAACTTAAAGAGAAAAATGAAACTGAAAAAAAATAAAGACACTCCCCCTTAGATAATGATGCTCCCCCTTAGGGTAATATCCTCCCCCTCTGATTATGCCTATCACTCCCCCTTTTTGTCATGGAATAGGCTAGTCATCCTCTTCAAGCTTTCTCTGAATTTGATCCAATTGAGTTTGAAGAGAAGTAAACTTCATATCCCATTGGTTGCTTTGATGGTGTAGAGAAGCAGTGAGTCCAGACATCTTTGTATTCAACTCGTGGACAGAGGAGACAATGCGATCAAGTTTCTCATCGAGGGAGAGATTGCTGAACTGAGAGTCACTGTGAGATGCAGAAGTTTCTGGTTTGGCTCTCTTCCGACTATGTCCAACACTTGCATTGTATGTACGCATGTTGATTGGACTCGGTTTGGGGATAGGAGACTCATCAGCCGTTGGATAAATTCCTTTGAGCTTCAAGATCCGTGAAATGAGACTGCAGAAAGGAATGCATATCCGAGACTCACTTCGAAGAACCGTTTTGCGCAGAACATGAAAGATATGAGCACAAATGTCGATTTCTTCATCAGAGATTAGATCATGAAGAAACAAAGCACGTCCAAGGTTCATATACCCAGTACTTGATAAAGGGTACAAATTGTGAAACATCACAATTGTAAGCACTCTCAGTTTCGGAGAAAGGGAGGAAACACTGATGGATTTGCCATTGGGTGAGAACTCCAAGTCTTGACCAAGACTTTGTTTGAGAAGCTCCTCATCAGGACATAGATCATCATAGACCGGTGAATGTCGAAAAATGGGTCTGTTGATGTGAAGAATTTCTGCCAGGTATGTAGGAGAGACAGAAAAGCTCCTTTGCCGAACCCAGCACTTAAGTTCATCTCCTTCCACAATTGCGTTAGCATAAAATTCTTTAACCAACTCTTCATACACGATATCCGGATCAGAGAGAAGGTAATTCCAATCCTTGTGAGCAAACCATTTTGGAATGTCAGTGTTATGAAGTGAGGACAGATCCACAGCTCTCTCTAGTAATGGTGTGGCATGAAGAAAAAAATTCTCATATGACTGATAGGCTGCATATGATCTGAACTTATTGGGATCGAATCGCTGTGATGAAGAGCGAGTCACTTTCGGGAGAGGTGTGTCTTCATCAACATCAATTACGGGTTCCTTCCCTTTGGAAGAACCTCCTTTCACAGCAGCCTTTTTGAATGGAGACATGACCAGTCTGCATTATAAACAAGGGAAATGACAGAACACAATCCAACAGACTATATCAGCAGTGGGTTAGTGAAAATTTAGGAACAATGAAGAAACCCTAACAGCTGGATGAGAATGGTCAGAAAATAGCAATGAGGGACACCAAAGGCCCAAATTTGAACTACACAGTATAGAGAGATCAAATATAACCACATAATCAGCTGAAAAAGGACCAAAATCAACACCACATCAACAAGATACCACACAGGATCAAAGTGAAACATGATAGCAACAGCAGATCAGACAAAAATAGCTAACCCTAGCTAAGCACAGGATGAAGAACACAACCACCAACATAAACTAGCTCAAACACAGAAGCATAAGCATCCAAGCGAAGCTAGAACAAAGAATAATAGTGGAGCTAAAAACCCATCACAAAATCACAATCAAATGTGAAAGAGCCAGAGGGAAAACCAAAAGAACAAGTAAAATAGAGTGCAGGACAGAAAACCATACCTGTTAGTCAACGATTTTGAGCTGAAAAGAGACAAGTATGGGAGATCGAAAATGGAGGCACGGTGACACAGTGTAAGAGCATATGAGAAAGACAATGAACAGTCACAAAAAGATCGAGGGAAAAATAAAAAGTTTAAAAACTGCCCCTGTTTATCCAAAACACGCGATTTTCGCGACTGGAACGAGTCGCCAAAAAGTCGCCAGATCAAGCCGCCAAAACACTGAAGAACAAAAAGTTGAAAAATTTTCTAAGTGTTTTTCGCGACTGGAAGGTCTACTTGCGAGTGAGTCGCGAGCTGAGCCGCGAAAATCTCTGAGTGAACCTCGCGACTGGACCTTCCACTCGCGAACAAGTCGCCAAAAATGACCAGCGAAGATGCGACTGAGTCTCGCGACTTGACATACCCGCGACTGAGCCGCCAAAACAGGGCAAAACAGGATTTTTGAAATTTTCAGAATTTTCAAATAAAATACTTTCCAAAAACACCTAAACACTCAAAAATCTTTTTGTGCTTGAATTAACAAAGATTGAGCATGTGAAAACACATTTCATCAAGTACAATCACACAAATGAATATGGCATTTATTGAACATAAACTTGTGTGTTGTGTGTGGGTATCAACAATGAGATAGTCCTTTGTCTAATGTGAAGCTTCAATGATCAATTCAACCAAGGCATACACAATTAGCACTAGATCATGTGACCCATCTCAATTATAGAAATATGTATATATGACCTCCCACACAATATGATAATCAAAACTCGGAGCTTTTCATTTGACTCCACTTTCAATCATAACATTTGATCGTTTTGATCTTTTGAGGCAATCATCTCTCATTGTGAGAGAGATATACAGCATTTCTCTTTGAAGAATAGGCCTTTGGCCTGTTTGAATGAACCTTCACTTTTAATATAAGGTCGCTTACCCTTTTTCCTAGTTAAATACTAGAATGTGCGACAGGCTTTTGCAACTCAATATCTCTTTTCATTTGGAGATTTACATTTGGTGAGCTCTTTTTAGCAAAACAAAAATAAAAAGTGGGAAGATATATAGACACAAGTCTATGCATGTTTCAAGATCAACATAGCCATTCACTAATCATTCATGACAAGTTTGAAGATCTATTTACAACAATCACATAGGTTTCAAGATTTTTCCCACAGTGATAAAAGTGCATGAAAACAAGCAATGCTCGAAAATGCACAAAGCCATTAGCACAAAGGTACAAGGCAAAACAAGATTTGAGACAAAACTCAACAACGTCAATCAAGCTTTTTGATTTTCTAATTTTTATGTGATTTTGGATTTTTGACACAAGAAGCAAAAATGATTGAACAAACATAAAAAGAAACAACAGTATTCACAAATGGACAAACAAACAAGAAACATGATGCAACAAAAGACTAATCAAAAGGTGTGTGCCCCAACATAGACAGATTTAGCATATTATAAATATGTGAAGCACACAACACACAAGAGAGTCAAGGAATTGTACCAACACCAATGGTCTTACGGAGTGATGCAAACCGTGGACCATCGAGAGGCTTGGTGAAGATATCCGCCTTTTGATTGTCGGTGTGTATGAACTCAAGACACACAACTCTTTCCTCTACCAAATCCCGAATGAAATGGTAACGTATCTCTATGTGTTTGGATTTTGAATGCTGAACAGGATTCTTGGAAAGATTGATGGCACTGGTGTTGTCACAGAAGACACACATCGTTTCTTGAGGAATTCCATAGTCATGAAGTAATTTCTTCATCCAAAGAAGCTGAGTGCAACAACTTCCAGCAGCGATGTATTCTGCTTCTGCAGTAGATAGAGACACTGAATTCTGCTTCTTGCTCATCCACGAAACCAGATTGTTACCAAGATAAAAACAGCCGCCTGAAGTGCTTTTCCGATCGTCTACACTGCCAGCCCAGTCAGCATCTGAGTACCCAGTAAGACAAGCATTTGAGTCTTTTGAATACCACAGACCATAGTTTACAGTACCATTCACATATCGAATGATTCGCTTAGCAGCAGTCAGATGAGATTCCTTCGGATTAGCTTGGTACCTGGCACAAACGCCCACACTGAAAGCAATGTCCGGTCTACTGGCTGTAAGGTAGAGCAAACTTCCTATGATGCTCCTATACAATGTAGGACTTACTTCAACTCCTGACGAATCCACATTCAGTTTAGTGGAAGAGCTCATGGGAGTGGAGGCATGTTTTTTGGAGTCCAGGCCAAACTTCTTGACAATGTTTCTGGCATACTTCTCTTGAGATACAAATATACCCTCCTTCTGTTGTTTGACTTGAAGACCCAAGAAGAATGTGAGCTCCCCCACCATGCTCATCTCAAACTCCTTCTTCATCTCCTCAGAAAATTCAGTAGCACGATCTTCGATAGTTGCCCCAAACACTATGTCATCAACATAGACTTGTGCCACAAGGAGATAATCTTCATCATTTTTGACAAACAGAGTTCGATTGGCGTACCCTCTCTTGAAACCTCTATCAAGAAGATAATGTGTAAGACGATCGTACCAGGCTCTAGGCGCTTGTTTTAAACCATAAAGTGCTTTCTTCAATCTTAATACATGGTCTGGAAAATGAGGATCCTCAAATCCTTTTGGTTGCTCAACAAAAACTTCTTCACTTAGATATCCATTCAGAAAAGCGCACTTAACATCCATTTGATAAAGTTTGAAATTCAAAGTGCACGCAATGGACATGAGGATTCGAATGGATTCGAGTCTTGCCACCGGAGCAAATGATTCATCAAAATCCACCCCTTCTACTTGTGTGTATCCTTGAGCCACCAACCGAGACTTGTTTCGAATTATCTCTCCATCTTCATCAGTTTTGTTTTTAAAAATCCACTTTGTGCCTATAACATGAACGTTCTCAGGCCGTGGAGCAAGTTCCCACACATCATTCCTCACAAACTGATTCAGCTCTTCATGCATTGACTCAACCCAATTCTCATCTTGAAGAGCCTCTTCAACCCTTTTTGGTTCAAACTGTGCAAGATAACAGTGATATGTTACATGATTGGCTAGCAGAATATTTCCTTTTCTGAGGCGAAGACCGTCATCAAGTGATCCTATGATATTACTTTCCGGATGATTCTTGATAACTCTTGAAGATGGCCTTTTTGAAGTGGAAACTTCATCACTACGAGAGATAGGAGGATGAACTTCTGGAGGAGTAAGAGGACTTGAAGTTCTAGTCATCGATCTCGTTTCCATTCTTGGGTTGATTGGAGTCGATTCTACTTCTGGTATAGGTTCTTCACCTTCTATATCCAAAGCTTCTACCTCAACATCAGGCTCTTCGGTGCTCGGCCCTTCTACATCATCAATCATTTCCACCTTAGGTAAGGCATCATCAATCTTGACATTTATGGATTCCATCACAGCCTTTGTTCTCTTGTTAAACACTCTATACGCTCAACTTGTAGTAGAGTAGCCAAGAAAAATACCCTCATCACTTCTTGCATCAAACTTCCCAAGATTCTCTCGATCATTTAAGATATAACATTTACTTCCAAATACCCGGAAATACTTCACTTTAGGCTTCTTCCCATTCCATATCTCATATGCAGTCTTCTTTGTACCAACTTGAAAGAAAATCCTATTGCCAATGTGACACGAGGTGTTGACAGCTTCTCCCCAAAATTTTTGAGGTATTTGCTTGTTAAGCAACATGACTCTTGCCATCTCCTGAATCACACGATTTTTTCTCTCTACCACTCCATTTTGTTGTGGAGTTTTGGGAGCTGAAAATTCTCTTTTAATACCATTCTTCTCACAGAAGGACTCGAATCTTGCATTCTCAAATTCTCTCCCATGATCACTTCTAACTTTGGCTATCGGAATCCCCTTTTCATTTTGTAGTTTCTTGCACAGAATCTCCAACCTCTCACAAGCTTCTGATTTTTCTCTAAGGAATTCAACCCAAGTGTATCTTGAGTAGTCGTCCACAATGACCATAATGTATCTTTTTCCCCCTAGGCTTTCAGTTCTGGTGGGCCCCATCAGATCAACATGAAGTAACTCCAAACACCGAGAGGTGGCTATCACATTTACCTTGTGATGACTTGCCTTAGTTTGCTTCCCCATTTGACATGCACCACATACGGTCTTCTTCACTTTTCCAAACTTAGGAAGTCCCTCGACTGCATCAAGTTTGGAGACTTTTGCTACTTGTTTGAAGTTGGCATGCCAAAATCTGTGATGCCACAGCTCCAACATATCCACCCGAGCACTTCTACACGATATTGGTGCCGTGGGAACTATTCCATAACAATTATCTGTAGTCCGATTTCCTTCCAAAACCTGAATCCCCTCTTCATTGATGATCAAACATCCTTTCTTAGAGAATTGTACCAGGAAATCGTCATCACAAATTTGAGTGATGCTCAGCAAATTCGCCTTCAGCCCTTTTATGAACAGCACTTCTTTCAACAGAGGCAAACCGGGTATCTCAATGGTTCCTTTGCCTAGGACTTGAGCATGGCTTCCATCCCCAAAGGTCACATAGTCACCAACCTTTTCTTTGAGTGACTTAAACAGTGACTTATCCCCTGTCATATGGCGAGAACACCCACTGTCAAGATACCACAAACATGCATTAAACACCTTTAATGAGGTATGCACAAATAGGTTCACATGTGACAGACATTCTTGACCTTCAAACACAAACTCATCATCAGGTTTCATGCTTCTTTTAGATTGATTTTTCATTTTCAGATTCTCAATCATCTCACACAACATTCTATTCTTTCTTTTATATTTCTTAATCAATGATTTAGATTCAGATATGCTACTGTGTAAGACAAGATTCTGATTTTCAAGATATTCCAGCATGTGAACAAAAACTCTAGCATGTTTCTTAGTTTTTAATAACTCTACAAGATCATCATTAAGACACCTTTCAGACATATGCATAGAGACATTTTCACAAACATTTGAGCTACAATTCAGCATGGTATAAACGAAAACAACAACCACAACTCAGGGGTCTAGGTTCACACTTAGGTAATAAAACCAACAGCAGTGTACCCGCTCTGATACCAATTGATAGTTCAAAAACGTGTACCAATACACTTTTGAACGTTTAGACCCCCAAAAATTAACTTAACCAACACAAGCAATATGTCAAACAACAAGTGTGCGGAAACTTAACATATGCTATAATGTGAAATAGGTTAAACAACTATCTAAGCCATAACAAAATAAAACCACAGCAGATAAAATAAAGGCAAAGATAGAGAGGAAGGAAGATGCAAACACAAAGATAACACCCGATGTGTTATCGAAGAGGAAACCGAAGACCTCGGCGAAAAACCTCTCCGCCGCCCTCCAAGCGGTAATCAATCCACTAGAAAATACAGTTGGGATACAAGGACAACAATAGACCCTCCAAGCCTAATCTACCCAGTGCACCTAAGCCCTCCAAGCTTCTTGCTCCAACGAGGTTGCGCCGAACCTTTTTCTTTTCTAGCTTCCCGGATTCCGCTACTAGACTGTAGCATCAACCAATGAAGATTGGCTCCTTCCTAACTGCTTCCCAGAACTCCAAACAACTGTCTCACAGAGATGATAATGGTGAGAACCAGGTTTGGTATAATGCCTCTCAAGGATTTAACAATGGAGAGGAAGAGAGTTGAGGAATATGATGAGACTCTAAGGTAGGGATTGTGTGTGAAACAATCTTGTTTCTCTTTAGGGTTTCTCTCTCAAAATTCTCTCTGGAAGCTCTCTTTCAATCGTGGGTTAAAGGGGTATTTATACTGGAGTGGGAGAGGAATGTGAAACGTCAGGATTTTACAAAACAGGGGTGGCTCGCGGCTTGACCTCGCGGCTTGACCAAGTCGCGAGATCCAGTCGCGAGATAACCGTATGGCCAGTTGTCCTGTTTTGTCCTGTAGTGCTCCAGCTAGCATGACTGTTCATCTTCCAGCATGCTTGGCACGTGTGCAGCTTCTGGTGGCTTGCAGCCGCGAGTCCACCCGCGAGTCCCAGCCGCGACACTCTGTTTTCTTGCACACTCTTGAGCAATCTTCACTCTATCTCACTCACTACCCTTACAACAGACCCACCTAAATACAGGGTTACTAAATGCTGAATTACAAGCAAATTTGGCACGGAATAAAGTCAATTAGATGGTTGAATAAATTCAACCTTACACTATATTATATTGATGAGAGCCAGCATCTTATCTCTTCATCACTACTAGATGACGAAGAATATCACAATTTCATTAATAAGATGGAAGGATAAGAAAGACATGTAAAATGTGTTATATAGATATTTATAAACAGTGAAAGGAGATTGCTCATGCCACCCCCCAAAAAAAAAAAATCTTTATTCCTCAGTTTTTAGTCTTGCATCTCTCTATATAAAATATGCCGTTCTTTTGTAAAGAGAGAAACACGTGAATGCTTATCAAAAGTAACGAAGTCATCATGAACCCACTAAGTCCCTAAGATTTAAGTTCAACAATTTCATGCTTGGACAAGGAAAAGACCAATGACTTACAACATAGTTGCTAGTATGGGTTTTCTAAAAAACAATGTTGCTAGTATGGGTATATAGATATTTTAACTATCGATTGGACGAAAAGCTTCTTTCAACTACGTTAAGGATTGGACAAGGAAAATATTCTTCTCAAATGACTCACAAAATGGTTTTTGTAAGGTTGAATTTAATCAACCATGTGTTGGCTTTATTCCGTGACAAATTTGCTTGTAATACAGCACTTAGAAACCCTGTATTTAGGTGGGAATCATGTAAGGGTAGTGTGTGAGAGAGTGTGAAGAAATGCTCAAGACTGTGCAGTGAAATAAGGACTCGCGGGAAGCTCGCGGCTTGCAAGCCGCCAAAAGTTGCACACGTGCAGAGCATGCAGGGGAGCTGAACAGTCATGCCAGCTGGAGCACTGCAGGACAAAAATCCAGACTGGCCACTCAGTTAGCTCGCGACTTGAACTCGCGACTCAGTCAAGTCGCGAGGTCAAGTCGCCAGCCAGCCCTGTTTTGGAAAAACTGACTCTTCGCATTCCATTCTCACACCGGTATAAATAGCCCTCATTCCCACAAAATATGTGTGGCTATTCAGAAAGAAAAACCCTAAGAGAGGTTTCTTCAAAACACCCACATAATTAGAGAGAGCTACTCATTCTTAGAGAGAAATCTTTGTAGTCTCTTCTCATTCCCTCTCTCATTGTCATACCTATTGAGAGGAGATTTCTATCCAAACACTACCCACCCCCATTTAGAGTGTTGAGTGTTTTTGGAGCTTTGGGAAGCATTGGAAGATGCCAAGGATGGCGGATGCTATGGATTATAGTGGAATCCGGTAAGCTAGAAAAGAAAAAGGTTCGGTGCAACCTCGTTGGAGCAAGAAGCTTGGAGGGCTTAGGTACATCGGGTAGATTAGGCTTGGAGGGTCTATTGCTGTTCATGTATCCCAACTACATTTTCTAGTGGATTATTACCCGCTTGGAGGGCGGCGGAGAGGTTTTATGCCGAGGGCTTCGGTTTCCTCTTCGATAACACAACGTGTGTTGTCCTTGTGTTTGCATCTCTCTTCCCTTTATCTTTGCCTTTTATTTTCTGCTGTGGATGTGATTTATAATTGGCTTAGATTGATTTCCAATTCTGTTTATAGCTTATGTTCATTTTCCGCACACTTGTTGTTTGTCATAAAGCTTGAATTGGTTATTTTGTATTTGGGGGTCTAAACGTTCAAGGGTGTTTTTACACATATTTAAACTTTCATTTGGTATCAGAGCGGGTACACTTGTTGTGGTTTAAATACCTAAGTGTGATCCTTGACCCTTTGTGTTTATTTGCCATGGATTGTGCTTTGTATGCCTCTTTGCATGACTTGGTTGGTGATGAATGTAACATGCTACGTGTTTGTGAAAGTGCCTCTGTGAGTGTTAATCCTCATAAGTGTGTTGACAAACTCTTGAAGAAAAATGCTAAGAAGTTTCAAAAGAATTTGAGCAAGTTATTTTGTGAAAATGATGATTTGATTGCTAAGCTTAATGAATCCAATGAATTGGTTGAGAAATATAAAAAAATTGCTGAAATTTCTCTTGAAAAGCTGAAACAGTTCGAATGTTTGAATGTGGACTTGGATGCTAAACTTGTTTTGTCTAACAAACTTGTTGATGAGTTTAAATGTGAAAATGTATCTCTTAAGATGCATGCCAAGTGTTTGATTGCTGAACCTACTGCTAAAAAGGATGATAATATTTGTTGTGAAAGTTCAAAAACGTGTACAAAACACCTTTGAACGTTTAGACCCCCAAAATACAACTTAACCAAATCAAGCAATATGTCAAACAACAAGTGTGCGGAAACTTAACACATGCTATAATATGAAATTGGTTAAACAACTATCTAAGCCATAACAAAATAAAACCACAGTAGATAAAATAAAGGCAAAGATAGAGAGGAAGGAAAATGCAAACACAAAGATAACACCCGATGTGTTATCGAAGAGGAAACCGAAGACCTCGGTGAAAAACCTCTCCGCCGCCCTCCAAGCGGTAATCAATCCACTAGAAAATACAGTTGGGATACAAGGACAGCAATAGACCCTCCAAGCCTAATCTACCCAGTGCACCTAAGCCCTCCAAGCTTCTTGCTCCAACGAGGTTGCGCCGAACCTTTTTCTTTTCTAGCTTCCCGGATTCCGCTACTAGACCGTAGCATCAACCAATGAAGATTGGCTCCTTCCTAACTGCTTCCCAGAACTCCAAACAACTGTCTCACAGAGATGATAATGGTGAGAACTAGGTTTGGTATAATGCCTCTCAAGGATTTGACAATGGAGAGGAAGAGAGTAAGGGAATTTGAAGAGACTCTAAAGTATAGATTGTGGGTGAAGCAATCTGGTTTTTCTTTAGGGTTTTTCTCTCAAAATTCTCTCTGGAAGCTCTCTTTCAATCGTGGGTTAAAGGGGTATTTATACTGGAGTGGGAGAGGAATGTGAAACGTCAGGTTTTGGCAAAACAGGGGTGGCTCGCGGCTTGACCTCGCGGCTTGACCAAGTCGCGAGATCCAGTCGCGAGTTAACCGTATGGCCAGTTGTCCTGTTTTGTCCTGTAGTGCTCCAGCTAGCATGACTGTTCATCTTCCAGCATGCTTGGCACGTGTGCAGCTTCTGGCGGCTTGCAGCCGCGAGTCCACCCGCGAGTCCCAGCCGCGAGTCTCTGTTTTCTTGCACACTCTTGAGCAAACTTCACTCTATCTAACTCACTACCCTTACAACAAACCCACCTAAATACAGGGTTACTAAATGCTGAATTACAAGCAAATTTTGCACGGAATAAAGCCAATTAGATGGTTGAATAAATTCAACCTTACAATCTCCCCCTTTGGCTATTCCGTGACAAAACCCTAAAACAGACTCTAGACTTAACATGTGAGTTGGGAACAGTTGAACAAAACTCACTCACACCTAACTCTAGAAGCTGTGAAGCACTTGAATCATATGAACATAATACTCCTGAAACACAACAATACACCATGATCATTGTAAGCAGAAAATTATAAATGCATATGAAACAGGCAAAAAGTGATCAAGCAAAGATGGAGTTAATAAACAAACCATGGCTTGATCAAACAAGTGAAAACCACAAGGTAGTGATCACAGTGCTCATTCACACTTGGAATGAACACAAGGACATACAAGTTAACAAGCACAAGGCAAGACACTTGTATGCTCAACACTCAACCAATGCATAGCACACAAGGCATATGCATCTAGGAACAATCCTACAAGGGCACAAGAGTGACAGTACATAACCCAAAATGCATAACATTTAGATTAAAGTACTGATTTCAACATAGCATAAAGGCTGCACTAAGCAAGGTACATACCATAAAGCCTACAAACCTATGCATAAAAACATTAACCCTAAAAGCTTACAAAAGCACATGGGTACAAACCAATAACTTCCTGAATAACAGTTTACAAAATACAACACAATATATCAACTTAAAGAAAACAAATGAAACTAAAAAAAATAAAGACACTCCCCCTTAAGTAATATTCTCCCCCTTTGATAATGCCCATCACTCCCCCTTTTTGTCATGGAATAGGCTAGTCATCCTCTTCCAGCTTTCTCTGAATTTGATCCAATTGAGCTTGAAGAGAAGTAAGCTTCATATCCCATCGAGTGCTGTGATGGTGTAGAGAGGCTGTGAGTCCAGACACCTTTGCGTTCAACTCGTGGACAGAGGAAACAATGCGACCAAGTTTCTCATCTAGGGAGAGAGTGCTAAACTGAGAGTCACTGTGAGATGCAGACGATTCTGGTTTGGCTCTCTTCCGACTATGTCCAACGCTTGCATTGAATGTACGCATGTTGATTGGACTTGGTTTGGGAAGAGGAGTTTCATCAGCCGTTGGATAAATTCCCTTGAGCTTCAAGATCCGTGAAATAAGACTGCAGAAAGGAACACATATCCGAGACTCATTTCGAAGAACCGTTTTGCGCAGAACATGAAAGATATGAGCACAGATGTCTATTTCCTCATCAGATTATTAGATCATGAAGAAACAAAGCACGTCCAAGGTTCATATACCCAGTGCTTGATAAAGGGTACAAATTGTGAAACATCACAATTGTAAGCACTCTCAGCTTTGGAGAAAGGGAGGAAACACTGATGGATTTGCCATTTGGTGAGAACTCCAAGTCTTGACCAAGACTTTCTTTGAGAAGCTCCTCATCAGGACAGAGATCATCATAGACAGGTGAATGTCGGAAAATGGGTCTGTTGATGTGAAGAATTTCTGCCAGATATGTGGGAGAGACAGAAAAGCTCTTGTTCCGAACCCAGCACTTAAGTTCATCTCCTTCCACAATTGCGTTAGCATAAAATTCTTTTACTAACTCTTCATACACGTCATCCGGATCAGATAGCAGATAATTCCAATCCTTGTGAGCAAACCATTCAGGAATGTCAGTGTCATGAAGTGAGGACTGATCCAAGGCTCTTTCTAGTAATGGTGTGGCATGTAGAAAGAAATTCTCATAAGATTGATAGGCTGCATAAGATCTGAACTTGTTGGGATCGAATCTCCTTGAGGAAGAGCGAGTCCCCTTTGGCTGAGGTGGATAATCATCAACATCAATTACTGGTTCCTTCCCTTTGGAACTACCTCCTTTCACAGCAGCTTTCTTGAAAGGCGACATGACTAGTCTGCATTATGAACAAAGGAAATGACAGAACACAATCCAACAAACTAAATTAGCAGTGGGTTAGTGGAATTTTAGGGACAATGAAGAAACCCTAAAAGCTGGATGAGAATGGTCAGAAAAAAAAGCAATGAGGGACACTAAAGGCCCAAATTTGAACTACACAGTATAGGGAGACCAAATACAACCACATAATCAGCTGAAAAAGGACCAAATTCGACAACACATCAACAAGATACCACACAGGATCATAGTGAAACATGATATCAACAGCAGATCAGACAAAAATAGCTAACCCTAGCTAAGCACATGATGAAGAACACAACCACCAACATAAACAAGCTCAAACACAGAAACACAAGCATCCAAGTGAAGCTAGAACAAAGAATAATAGTTGAGCTAAAAACCCATCACAAAATCACAATCAAATATGAATGAACCAGAGGGAAAACCATAACAACAAGTAAAATAGAGTGCAGGACAGAAAACCATACCTGTTAGTCGACGATTTTGAGCTGAAAAGAGACAAGTATGGGAGATCGAAAATGGAGGTACAGTGACACAGTGTAAGAGCAGATGAGAAAGACAATGAACAGTCACAAAAAGATCGAGGGAAAAATAAAAAGTTTAAAAACTGCCCATGTTTATCCAAAACACGCGATTTTCGCGACTGGAACGAGTCGCCAAAAAATCGCCAGATCAAGCCGCCAAAACACTGAAGGACAAAAAGTTGAAAAATTTTTCTAAGTGTTTTTCGCGACTGGAAGGTCTACCCGCGAGTGAGTCGCGAGCTGAGCCACGAAAATCTCTGAGTGAACCTCGCGACTGGACCTTCCACTCGCGAACAAGTCGCCAAAAATGACCAGCGAAGATGCGACTGAGGCTCGTGACTTGACATACCCGCGACTGAGCCGCCAAAACAGGGCAAAACTGTATTTTTGAAATTTTCAGATTTTTCAAACAAAAATACTTTCCAAAAACACCTAAAACACTCAAAAATCTTTTTGTGCTTGAATTAACAAAGATTGAGCATGTGAAAACACATTTTATCAAGTACAATCACACAAATGAATATGACATTTATTGAACATAAACTTGTGTGTTGTGTGTGGATACCAACAATGAGATAGTCCTTCGTCTAATGTGAAGCTTCAATGATCAATTCAACCAAGGCATACACAATTAGCACTAGATCATGTGACCAATCTCAATTATAGAAATATGTATATATGACCTCCCACACAACTTGATAACATAACTTGGAGCTTTTCATTGGACTCCACTTTCAATCATAACATTTGATCTTTTTGATCTTTTGAGGCAATCATCTCTCATTGTGAGAGGGATATATAACATTTCTCTTTGAAGAACAGGCCTTTGGCCTTTTTTGAATGAACATTCACTTTTAATATAAGGTCGCTTACCCTTTTTCCTAGTCAAATACTAGAATGTGCGACAGGCTTTTGCAGCTCAAGATCTCTTTTCATTTGGAGATTTACATTTGGTGAGCTCTTTTTAGCAAAACAAAAATAAAAAGTGGGAAGATATATAGACACAAGTCTATGCATGTCTCAAGATCAACATAACCATTCACTAATCATTCATGACAAGATTGAAGATCTATTTACAACAATCACATAGATTTCAAGATTTTTCCCACTGTGATAAAAGTGCATGAAAACAAGCAATGCTCGAAAATGCACAAAGCCATTAGCACAAAGGTACAAGGCAAAACAAGTTTTGAGACAAAACTCAACAAAGTCAATCAAGCTTTTTGATTTTCTAATTTTTTATGTGATTTTTGGATTTTTGACACAAGAAACAAAAATGATTGAACAAACATACAAAGAAACAACATTATTCACAAATGGACAAACAAACAAGAAACATGTTGCACAAAAAGGCTAATCAAAAAGGTGTGTGCCCCAACACAGACAGATTTATCATATTAGAAATATGTGAAGCACACAACACACAAGAGAGTCAAGGAATTGTACCAACACCAATGGTCTTACGAAGTGATTCAAACCGTGGACCATCGAGAGGCTTGGTGAAGATATCCGCCTTTTGATTGTCGGTGTGTATGAACTCAAGACACACAACTCTTTCCTCTACCAAATCCCGAATGAAATGGTAACGTATCTCTATGTGTTTGGATTTTGAATGCTGAACAGGATTCTTGGAAAGATTGATGGCACTGGTGTTGTCACAGAAGACACACATCGTTTCTTGAGGAATTCCATAGTCATGAAGTAATTTCTTCATCCAAAGAAGCTGAGTGCAGCAACTTCCAGCAGCGATGTATTCTGCTTCTGCAGTAGATAGAGACACTGAATTCTGCTTCTTGCTCATCCACGAAACAAGATTGTTACCAAGATAAAAACAGCCGCCTGAAGTGCTTTTCCGATCGTCTACACTGCCAGCCCAGTCAGCATCTGAATACCCAGCAAGACAAGCATTTGAGTCTTTTGAATACCACAGACCATAGTTTGCAGTACCATTCACATATCGAATGATTCGCTTAGCAGCAGTCAGATGAGATTCCTTCGGATTAGCTTGGTACCTGGCACAAACGCCCACACTGAACGCAATGTCCGGTCTACTGGCTGTAAGGTAGAGCAAACTTCCTATGATGCTCCTATACAATGTAGGACTTACTTCAACTCCCGACGAATCCACATTCAGTTTAGTGGAAGAGCTCATGGGAGTGGAGGCATGTTTTTTGGAGTCTAGGCCAAACTTCTTGACAATGTTTCTGGCATACTTCTCTTGAGATACAAATATACCCTCCTTCTGTTGCTTGACTTGAAGACCCAAGAAGAATGTGAGCTCCCCCACCATGCTCATCTCAAACTCCTTCTTCATCTCCTCAGAAAATTCAGTAGCACGATCTTCGATAGTTGCCCCAAACACTATGTCATCAACATAGACTTGTGCCACAAGGAGATAATCTTCATCATTTTTGACAAACAGAGTTCGATCGGCGTACCCTCTCTTGAAACCTCTATCTAGAAGATAATGTGTAAGACGATCGTACCAGGCTCTAGGCGCTTGTTTTAAACCATAAAGTGCTTTCTTCAATCTTAATACATGATCTGGAAAATGAGGATCCTCAAATCCTTTTGGTTGCTCAACAAAAACTTCTTCATTTAGATACCCATTCAGAAAAGCGCACTTAACATCCATTTGATAAAGTTTGAAATTCAAAGTGCACGCAATGGACATGAGGATTCGAATGGATTCGAGTCTTGCCACCGGAGCAAATGATTCATCAAAATACACCCCTTCTACTTGTGTGTATCCTTGAGCCACTAACCGAGACTTGTTTCGAATTATCTCTCCATCTTCATCAGTTTTGTTTTTAAAAATCCACTTTGTGCCTATAACATGAACGTTCTCAGGCCGTGGAGCAAGTTCCCACACATCATTCCTCACAAACTGATTCAGCTCTTCATGCATTGACTCAACCCAATTCTCATCTTGAAGAGCCTCTTCAACCCTTTTTGGTTCAAACTGTGCAAGATAACAGTGATATGTTACATGATTGGCTAGCAGAATATTTCCTTTTCTGAGGCGAAGACCGTCATCAAGTGATCCTATGATATTACTTTCCGGATGATTCTTGATAACTCTTGAAGATGGCCTTTTTGAAGTGGAAACTTCATCACTACGAGAGATAGGGGGATGAACTTCTGGAGGAGTAAGAGGACTTGAAGTTCTAGACATCGATCTCGTTTCCATTCTTGGGTTGATGGGAGTCGATTCTACTTCTGGTATAGGTTCTTCACCTTCTATATCCAAAGCTTCTACCTCAACATCAGGCTCTTCGGTGCTCGGCCCTTCTACATCATCAATCATTTCCACCTTAGGTAAGGCATCATCAATCTTGACATTTATGGATTCCATCACAGCCTTTGTTCTCTTGTTAAACACTCTATACGCTCGACTTGTAGTAGAGTATCCAAGAAAGATACCCTCATCACTTCTTGCATCAAACTTCCCAAGATTCTCTCGATCATTTAAGATATAACATTTACTTCCAAATACCCGGAAATACTTCACTTTAGGCTTCTTCCCATTCCATATCTCATATGCAGTCTTCTTTGTACCAATTCGAAAGAAAATCCTATTGCCAATGTGACACGAGGTGTTGACAGCTTCTCCCCAAAATTTTTGAGGTATTTGCTTGTTAAGCAACATGACTCTTGCCATCTCCTGAATCACACGATTTTTTCTCTCTACCACTCCATTTTGTTGTGGAGTTTTGGGAGCTGAAAACTCTCTTTTAATACCATTCTTCTCACAGAAGGACTCGAATCTTGCATTCTCAAATTCTCTCCCATGATCACTTCTAACTTTGGCTATCGGAATCCCCTTTTCATTTTGTAGTTTCTTGCACAGAATCTCCAACCTCTCACAAGCTTCTGATTTTTCTCTAAGGAATTCAACCCAAGTGTATCTTGAGTAGTCGTCCACAATGACCATAATGTATCTTTTTCCCCCTAGGCTTTCAGTTCTGGTGGGCCCCATCAGATCAACATGAAGTAACTCCAAACACCGAGAGGTGGCTATCACATTTACCTTGTGATGACTTGCCTTAGTTTGCTTCCCCATTTGACATGCACCACAAACGGTCTTCTTCACTTTTCCAAACTTAGGAAGTCCCTCGACTGCTTCAAGTTTGGAGACTTTTGCTACTTGTTTGAAGTTGGCATGCCCAAATCTGTGATGCCACAGCTCCAACATATCCACCCGAGCACTTCTACACGATATTGGTGCCGTGGGAACTATTCCATAACAATTATCTGTAGTCCGATTTCCTTCCAAAACCTGAATCCCCTCTTCATTGATGATCAAACATCCTTTCTTAGAGAATTGTACCAGGAAATCGTCATCACAAATTTGAGTGATGCTCAGCAAATTCGCCTTCAGCCCTTTTATGAACAGCACATCTTTCAATAGAGGCAAACCGGGTATCTCAATGGTTCCTTTGCCTAGGACTTGAGCATGGCTTCCATCACCGAAGGTCACATAGTCACCAACCTTTTCTTTGAGTGACTTAAACAGTGACTTATCCCCTGTCATATGGCGAGAACACCCACTGTCAAGATACCACAAACATGCATTAAACACCTTTAATGAGGTATGCACAAATAGGTTCACATGTGACAGACATTCTTGACCTTCAAACACAAACTCATCATCAGGTTTCATGCCTTTTTTAGATTGATTTTTCATTTTCAGATTCTCAATCATCTCACACAACATTCTATTCTTTCTTTTATATTTCTTAATCAATGATTTAGATTCAGATATGCTACTGTGTAAGATAAGATTCTGATTTTCAAGATATTCCAGCATGTGAACAAAAACTCTAGCATGTTTCTTAGTTTTTAATAACTCTACAAGATCATCAGTAAGACACCTTTCAGACATATGCATAGAGTCATTTTCACAAACACTTAAGCTACAATTCAGTATGATATAAACCAAAACAACAACCACAACACAGGGGTCTAGGATCACACTTAGGTAATAAAACCACAACAAGTGTACCCGCTCTGATACCAATTGAAAGTTCAAAAACGTGTACAAAACACCTTTGAACGTTTAGACCCCCAAAATACAACTTAACCAAATCAAGCAATATGTCAAACAACAAGTGTGCGGAAACTTAACACATGCTATAATATAAAATTGGTTAAACAACTATCTAAGCCATAACAAAATAAAACCACAGTAGATAAAATAAAGGCAAAGATAGAGAGGAAGGAAAATGCAAACACAAAGATAACACCCGATGTGTTATCGAAGAGGAAACCGAAGACCTCGGCGAAAAACCTCTCCGCCGCCCTCCAAGCGGTAATCAATCCACTAGAAAATACAGTTGGGATACAAGGACAGCAATAGACCCTCCAAGCCTAATCTACCCAGTGCACCTAAGCCCTCCAAGCTTCTTGCTCCAACGAGGTTGCGCCGAACCTTTTTCTTTTCTAGCTTCCCGGATTCCGCTACTAGACCGTAGCATCAACCAATGAAGATTGGCTCCTTCCTAACTGCTTCCCAGAACTCCAAACAACTGTCTCACAGAGATGATAATGGTGAGAACCAGGTTTGGTATAATGCCTCTCAAGGATTTGACAATGGAGAGGAAGAGAGTAAGGGAATTTGAAGAGACTCTAAGGTATAGATTGTGGGTGAAGCAATCTGGTTTTTCTTTAGGGTTTTTCTCTCAAAATTCTCTCTGGAAGCTCTCTTTCAATCGTGGGTTAAAGGGGTATTTATACTGGAGTGGGAGAGGAATGTGAAACGTCAGGTTTTGGCAAAACAGGGGTGGCTCGCGGCTTGACCTCGCGGCTTGACCAAGTCGCGAGATCCAGTCGCGAGTTAACCATATGGCCAGTTGTCCTGTTTTGTCCTGTAGTGCTCCAGCTAGCATGACTGTTCATCTTCCAGCATGCTTGGCACGTGTGCAGCTTCTGGCGGCTTGCAGCCGCGAGTCCACCCGCGAGTCCCAGCCGCGAGTCTCTGTTTTCTTGCACACTCTTGAGCAAACTTCACTCTATCTCACTCACTACCCTTACAACAAACCCACCTAAATACAGGGTTACTAAATGCTGAATTACAAGCAAATTTGGCATGGAATAAAGCCAATTAGATGGTTGAATAAATTCAACCTTACATGTTGCAATCATGTTGTGGTACCCGATTTTGTGTCTAGTGTGTGTTTTACCTTAAAGGACAAATCGGTGTACATTCCTCCACATAAAAGAAATCAAAAGGTGGAGAGAAAGACTGTTAAATCAAAGCCTCTGTTTAGGTCTCAACCTAAGGCTTTGGATGGATTTAAGTTTGTTCCAACTTGCCACCATTGTGGTGTGATTGGTCACATAAGACCCCAATGCCCCAAGTTAAAAAGAGAACAAACCTTTGTTGTTAGATCCCTTCCCAAAAAGCCTAGTGGACCTAAACACATTGTTTGTCACCATTGTGGTGCTTTTGGTCATCTAAGACCTCATTGCTCTAAGTTTCAAGCTCTTAAGAGAATCAAAAGAAAATAGAAACTTGAGTTTTTTGGAAGTTGTGCTTTGAAAGCTAAACCGGATTGGATGGAAAATGGTAAGTTGTTGAAGAAAGTGGTTAGTACTCTTACCTCTTTGTCTATGTGCATCTTCGGTTCTCATTCTTCCAACCCTCGTCTCACTTCCCATGAGACACTCATTTCAAACAATCATTCCGTTTTGATGAGGAAGGGTTCCTATGGTTGAGCTTTTGCTCTTTTGGTCCTTGATCTAATTCTTTCGATCTTTGTAGGACCCTTCATGCATTAAATGTCATATCTTCATGCATTTTGTGCATCTTGCATTTATTTGTATGCATTATTTTGTTTTTGATCTTTCTTTTATGTTTCAGCTTTGTGTGAGTAAAAAATCCAAAACCACATAAAAAGTGAAAATTTTAAAAAATTTGATCGTATATATTTAAGCACATATCACATGTAAGTTTGGCCTTGTACCTTTGTACAAATGGCTTTGTGCATTTACGAGCTTAGCTTGTTATTTTTGCACTTATATCTTTGTGGGAAAAATCTTGACATCTTTGTGTGATTGTTGTAAATCAATCTTTAAGCTTGTCATGAATGATTAGTCAATAGTCATGTTGGTTTTGATACTTGCGTAGACTTGTGCTTATATCTCTTCCCACTATTTTATTTTTATTGCTTAAAGAGCCCAATAATGTAAATCTCAAAATGAAAAGAGATAATGAGCTGCAAAAGCCATCGCACATACTAGTATTTGACTAGGAAAAAGGGAAAGCGACTTGTATTGAAAATGTTTGATTCCCAAAGGCCAAAGGCTTGTTCATCAAATTGAAATATCAAAAATTTCAGGCATCAATCTAAAAAATGAGATTTATTACTCAAAATTAGTTGTATTGATTCAAAATGATCAAATGATATGAATTGTAAGAAGCCAAGTGAAAAGCTTCAATCTTATGTAATCATTTTCTTGTGGGAGGTCATATATGTTCATTTCTATAATTGAGATAGACCATTTGACTTAGTACTAGTTGTATATGACTTGATTGAATTGATCATTGAAACTTCACTCTAGACTAAGGACTATTCCACATTTGATACACACACACAACACACATGCCTAATGTTCAATGAATACCTTATTCATTTGTTAGATTGTACTTGTCTAAATGTAATGTGTGTGTGCTCAATCATATATGGTTCAATCCAAAAAGATTTTTGATCATTTTATATGTTTTTGGAAGTGATTTTTATCACTCTTTGTGTTCATGTTTAGTGTTTACTTTGTTTTTCATTGTTTAACCATGTTCTGTATTGAAAAACAGGTGTCAGTGTTTTTTGCGGCTCAGGTGGCGACTTGCCAGTCGCGAAACCTCAGTCGCGAGTTCATCCAGAAGCTTTTGGCGACTCACTCGCGGCTTGCTCGCGACTCGCGAAAATTTTCGCGACTAAACCTTGTGAGAGTCCCTTTTTTCGTGACACTTAGGCCCAAGGATCCTAGGCCTAAATGAAAAGGAGGATTTGGTGGACCGGGCCTTGACTCACCGCAGCTAACGAGCTGTTTAAGAATCAAGTGAAATACAGAGAATACTCCTGAAAATACAAACAAGATAACAAACAAGGATATCGTGGAATGCCAAAAATTAACAAGGTAAATTCAGGAGGAAAGAAACAGGATTAACTAAACGATAAAAAATTAGTGCTGTGGGGATCCTGGGAAATATGAAGCAAAGTTTCATTAATACGTTGTCTGTTTGATTACAGAAAGCTCACTAGGACGTGCTACAAGGTTCAATCAAGCTCAAAAATTGCAGTCTTGAATGACTATTTCAGCCTTCAAAACTTGCAAAGTCTGATTCTCGTTGAATCCGAGTATGTGCAATAGTGGCTTTTATTGGATACCGGGAAGCAATATTTTGTTTTCCCTTAATATTTTCTCTTCACTCTTGATTTTCTCTGATGGTTCTTTTTCTAGAGAATTTCTTCTTTCTTTCTCACTTTTTCGTTGCCTCTTCTTCTTCGCAACCCATCCCCTCCTTTTATAATGGAGTTTTCTGGGCTTCCCGGGGAACCATTGGTTCCACTGTTTTGTTCTTTTGCGAACAGAGTATGTCTTGTCCCTGTTGTCTCGGTAAGTCCCTTTTCCGTTTCTTCTCATTCTTTCCTTCTCTCAATTCTGATTCTTTTGAAAGCTTCTGGTTGGCCATCTTCTTTGGGAGTGCTGAGGTATGCCCTTCTCGGTATCCTCACTTCTGGCGCCTTCTATCTTTCCTATTTGGGCGGAATCCTGTTCTGCCCTTTTAAAAATCGTTTGTTATCATTCTTCTTCCCTGTCTTGGTTCCCCGAGGCCTCTTCTGTCTGTGCCATGAGAGGTCACTCGCGCCCTTTTTTACTTTTGTTTTCTTGTTTTCTTTTTTTCTGTCTTTTTTCTATCGAGCTGTCCCAATCTTCCTTTTTTCTTTGTGCCTGAAGGGATCCGAGCCTATTGATGGTTCCTCAGGATCCTTGCTTCTTATACTTTGCCATGGTCTTCTCTCTCTCTTTTTTTTTTTCTTTGGATGCTTCTCTTTTCTGGGCTTCGGGATCCTCTGGGCCTTTCTTTTATCCCCTCATGGGTCTCCTGTATAATAACTTTGGGCTTAGTTTGAATTTTCCTTCTGGGCTGGGCTTAACTTATTCTTTTTGGGCTTATTTTGCTATGATCTTTTCGGACCTCAACATTTAGCCCCCCGAGCTCGTAGGTTGCCTGAAGCCCACGCCTGAGTGATTTAGGTTTCCTAAGATTTTCGTGGGATCCCCTTTTTCTCTACTTCTATTGGTTCCCTTCCCTTTTTACTTGGGATCCCGGCCCTTTTCTGCTGCTTTTGGTCACCTCCTTTTTGCGTGTTGCATTCTCTTATAATTATTACTTTTTGCAACTTCCTCTTTACACGGGACGTGGCAGTTGAGTATTTGAGGTAAAACTCCTCTACCCACTTTTCTCGTTTCCCATTGCTTCTCATTAATAACTGTTGATTAATCCCTTCTTCAAATTAAATTTTTTGCAACTGGCGCGTCTTTCCATAAACTGTTTTCCCCAACTGCTACTTGCGCCTTTATTGTAGCCGTTTCATCTTATCACTTTGTTTCTCTGAGCTTTTTTCATTCTTTGAGTTTCTCTTCTTCTCTGTTACTCTGGTCTTCCCTTTTTTGCACTTTCAATCTCCTTTCTTCTCATTGTACGTGTTGTTCTGATGGCTTCTTCTTCTTCCCGAAAGAGGAGAGAGCGTACTCCCAGTCCTTCTGAGGGTGAAGGTTCTTCTGGTTCTGCTCCGAGTGATTCTCACGAGGTTACCGAACGTCCGGCTTTCCCTTTACGAGATCCTTGGTATTCCCCCAGTTTGTTTTTCCCTCATATATCTCATGGTGAGGCTCCTCCATCCCCTCATGCTTGGATGTTTTCTAGCCAAGCGGGTTTCGCTGGTTCCGCCCAGGTTCCTGACCCTAGAGAGATTTTCGATCTCCAGATTAGGCAAGGAATCCGAGAAGCGGTTCCTATTTTCTTTGATTTTGTTCCAGGAAAGATTCAGGGCTGGCCTATATGGGTAGACAAGGAACTGTCTAATGCTGAGTTTGTGGGTCGCTTGGAGCGCGCCGGTATCCTAAAGGCAGTGGCTATTTCCAGAAACCTTGAGGGCTTCAGAGACGCCAAAAGGTTCAGGCATCTGGTACGTCGTTGGTGCCCTTCTCTTCATACTTTTTTCTTTTCTGCTGGTGAATTGATGATCACCTTGGAAGATGTGGTTAATAATTTCCTACTCCCGGTGTTTGGTGAAGAGAGCCCGTTTGATATTAGCCTTTCTGGTGAGGATCTCGTGGTAGAGGATAAATTGTTTGGTCATTTTGGTGGTCGCGCTGCCTCTTCTGGTGGTAAGCCGGCTAGGATGGGGAGATGGGTGATGACCCTTTCTCGTGAGAAGGATAAAGAAGTGAGGTGGGCCGGTTTTCTAGCTTTTTGGCTTAGTAAGTTTTTGTTTAGTGAGTTCCCTGGGTACGGAGTTAAGTCTTCGTTTTTTCCGTTGGCAATCAAGTTGGCTCGAGGCACCCAGTATCCTTTGGCCCCTCTGTTTTTGGGTCATGTTTACTCTCAGTTGGACCAGCTTCATGGAGATGAGACTGAGGGTGATTCTTGTTACGTGATCACTTCATCTCTTCACTATGCCATTCTTCAGATTTTCATGTGGGACCGTTCTGCAGCTACTTTGGCCAAGTGCAGGAATTTGAAATTTGTGAAGGACAAGTTCCAAGGTGTTGAGGTCTAAAAAATAACAGTAAAATAAGCCCAAGAAAGAATAAGCTAAGCCCAAGAAAGAGTGAGTTAAGCCCAGAAAAAAGAAAACTCAGACCAAGTCCAAAGGGATTATACGAAAGGCCCTGAGGATCCCGAAGCCCAGAAAAGGAAAAGCAACCAAAGAAAAAAAAAGAGAGAGAACATCACAGCAAAGTATAAGACGCAAGGATCCTCAGGCACTATCAATAAGCGCAAAGAAAAAGAAGACCAGGACAGATCGATAGAAAGAAGACAGAAAAAGAAAACAAGAAAAACAAAAGAACGCAAGCGACCCTTCATGGCACAGACAGAAAAGGCGTCGGGGAACCAAGACAAGGAAGAAGAATGATAACAAAACGATTTCAAAAGAGCAGAACAGGATTCTGCCCAAATAGGAAAGAAACAGAAAGGTAAAAGACGCCAGAAGTGAGGATGCCGAGAAGGGCATACCTCAGCACATCCCAAAGAGGATGGCCAACCAGAAGCTTTCGAAGGAATCAGAACCAAGAGAAGGAAAGAATGAGAGAAAACGGAAAAGGGGACTTACCGAGATGATAAGGACAGAACATACTCTGTTTGCAAAAGACCAAAACAGGGGAACCAACGGTTCCCCAAGACGCCCAGAAAAACTCCACTATAAAAGGAGAGGATGGGTTGTGAAGAAGGCAGCGAGAAAAAAAGAAAGAAACGTAAGAAAAGAAGAGATTCTCTAGGAAAAACTATCAGAAAATCTGTGCAGAAAGAAAATTACTAAGGGAAAAACGAATACTGCTTCCCGATATCCTGTAAAAGCAACTATGGTACATACTCGGATTCAACGAGAATCAAACTTCGCAAGTTTTGAAGGCTGAAATAGCCATTCAAGGCTGCAATTTTTGAGCTCGATTGGACCTTGTATCACGTCCTAGTGAGCTTTCTGTAATTAAACAGATAATGCCTTAATGAAATTCTGTTTCATAATTCCCAGGATCCCCACAATACTTTTTTTTATCGTCTTGCTAATCCTGCTTTTTTCTTTCTTTCTGAGCTTACGTTGTTAATTTCTGGCACTCCTCGATATCCTTGTTTGTCATTTTTTGTATGTTGTCAGGAGTATTCTCTGCATTCACTTGATTCTTAAACAGCCATTTAGCTGCGGTGAGTCAAGGCCCAGTTCACCAAATCCTTTCTAAATCACTCAGGCTCGGGATCCCTGGACCTGAGTACCCCGGAAAAAAAGACACCCTCACATTTTGGTGACTCCGCTGGGGACTGGGCAAAGAAGAAGGAAGAAACAATCCCTTCACATAGAATGCCTCCAAGACAAAGAAACAGCAAAGGAACTAATGTGCCACCTACGGCCTCTGAGCCTGTAGGAGAAAACGAGGAAGTCTCCAGGCAAGGAGGTGGGATACCCTTGGTGGAACAGGAGGTTGTGTCGGAACAAAGACACGCAAGACAGGAACCAGACCTAATGGCCAGAATGACAGCAATGTTAAAGGATCTGGAGCAAGAAGTTCGTCTTCTCAAAGAAGGCAGGACACAGGAAGTCAGAGACAACATTCCCCCTACTGGCCACCAAGATGGGACCCAGCCAGAAGGAGGGTCAGCAGTGGGAGGAAGAACCAACCCTCAGTATTTGACACTAGCAGACGTCAATGCCCTCCTGGAGCAAGAAAGGGAAAAACTCTCAGGGATCCCCAAGCAATTCTCTCGGGATCCCCCGTTCCTTCCAGAACTTCTTGGCAAACCATATCCTAAGGGATACGAACCCCCAAAGTTCCATCCTTTCGATGGGAGGAATGGAAGTGCCGTGGAACATGTGAGCAGGTTTGTCCACACTATGGGCCCCTATGCAGGAGACAAAGAATTATGTCTAAGGGAATTCGCCAAATCTTTGGTGGATAGGGCATACACCTGGTACACCACGCTGAGACCCGGGTCCATCAAGACCTAGGATGAGATGATGGAAAAATTCTGCGCCAAATATTACCCTGGTGAAGACAAAATCACTTTCCAGAACCTGCAGATGGTGAGGCAGAGACCTGGAGAAGATCCTGTTCAGTTTATTAAAAGATTCGAAGATGTGTCTCTAGACTGCTATGGAGACCATGAAGAAAAGGAGCTCGTAGAGACCTGTATAGCCAACATGCTTTTTGATTACAGGCTCAACCTTGAAAATTTATGTATCACACAGTTTGCTGACCTGCTACAGAGAACCAGAAGGACAGCGCAAACCATGAGAACAAAAAGGCTGCCCGCGTCCCAAGCTATGACAGCATCAACAGGAGAGAAAAGGAAGAGACCAGATGGGAAGGTGTTTGAGGAACCACCAGTGATCCCATGCACAGCTGAGGAATTAAGCCATGTCCTAGACAAATGGATTGGAGATGGGGTTGTCAGGCCATTCACTGTGTCCAGGCCACCAACCGAGGAAGAAAGGAAGAATCCTTTATTTTGCAGAATTCATAATTATGTGAAGCACTCCACTAAGGACTGTTGGATCCTTCGCAGGCTCTTCCACAAAAAGTTGAGGGAAGGAACCTTGGAACTCACTCAGAAGGAGCCAGAAGTGCAGAGGAACCCCTTGCCTAACCACAAAGGGAAAGGGGTGGTAGCAGTAGTAATACACGGGAACCCAGCAGAAGCAGCAGAATCCGAAGGATCCTTCCACCCGAGCACAGTCAGAACCCTCCAGAAGAATCCTAAGTTCAGGTCATTATTCAATCAATTAGGATTCGGACCAGAAGCAAGGAGGGTGGCCACAGAGTCTCTCATGAGCATAGCAGCGGATTCAGGGATGGAATGCTTTACAGCTGAGTCACATGCTAGTCGAGCTTTCCTGGAAACAACCAATGCAATAACCTTCACTGATGAAGACATGGAAATCGAGCACCCAGACCACCGTAGACCCCTTTATCTCATGGCCACCATAAACGGTGTTCAAGTCAGAAGAGCACTGGTGGATACGGGGGCATCACTCAACCTCATTGCCTTAAGTACCCTGGAAGCTGTTGGTTTAGTCGACAGAAGGATCCTGGGGACCCCCATGGAGATAACAGGATTTGGAGGATCGGTGGAATCAACAGAAGGATACGTGCAGCTAGCCTTAAGGGTAGGGCCAATAGTAGCTTTGACAAGGTTTCATGTGATTAATGCAGAAGTTTCTTATCACGTGCTGCTGGGACGCCCGTGGCTTCATAAACATCGCCTTATTCCATCCACGTTCCATCAATGCATTAAAGGGAGACTGAATGGGAGGCCCATAAGGATCCCTGCTAATCATAATCCTTTCAACCAGGGAGAAGTGAACTTTGTAGAAACGATGTTTTATGATGAGTTGGAGCCAGATGATGAGAACCCCACCCCAGGGACCCGGGGGCACCTATCCTAGAAGAAGAAGAAGGAGGAAGGGGCACCCGTGACCTGAGAAACCTCTTAGAAAGAAAAAGACAAAAGAGGGAGCCCAGCTCTTCAGGATCCCGAGAATGTGTGGTGGTGCGGGAACCTGGGGGAAGGTTAATTTATCGTTTGTGAAGGTGCGCGGGACCCGAATGCATTGTGCAGGAAGGTCCCGGACCACCGAGCTGCATGATGGCCCAAGAAGAAATCCCAGAAGAACCAGTTAAAGAGGCCCAGATTTAGCCTGAGGAAGAACTAAAGGAAGTAGACCTGGGAACAGAGCCAGGATCCCGAAGACCTGTTTTCATTAGCAGTCGATTGGTGGCTCAAGAAAGAGAACAACTGGTAACCTTACTTCAAAAATACAGAGATGTGTTTGCATGGACCTATGATGAGATGCCTGGTCTAGACCCGGAGTTGGTAGTCCATTCTCTTAATGTGGAACCAGGGGTGAGGCCAGTAGTCCAACCAGCCAGGGTCTTTCACACTGAGGTAGAAGCTCAAATAGTCCAAGAGGTCAAGAAACTACTAACGGCTGGTTTCATCAAACCCATCCAACACCCAAAATGGCTTTCCAACATTGTACCTGTGAAGAAGAAAAATGGTCAAATCCGCTGCTGTGTAGACTTTCGCAGCTTGAACAAGGCATGTCCTAAAGATGAGTTCCCCTTGCCTAATATCGATCTCCTTGTAGATTCAGCTGCAGGAAACTCAATGTTCTCGTTTATGGATGGGTACAGTGGATACAATCAAATTCGCATGGCAGCCAAAGATGCAGAGAAGACGGCATTCAGAACTCCGATTGGGAACTTTTACTACACTGTAATGCCCTTTGGCCTCAAAAATGCGGGGGCTACATATCAACGGACCATGACAGCCATTTTCCATGACATGATGCATGAGGAAATGGAAGATTATGTAGACGATATTGTGGTCAAGTCAAAAACCAGAACAGGACATTTCCAAGTACTTGAGCAAGTCTTTGAAAGATGCAGGAAATACAAGTTACGTATGAACCCCATGAAGTGCGCCTTTGGAGTGTCTGCTGGAAAGTTCCTTGGGTTCCTGGTACATCACAAAGGCATAAGCGTGGACCCAGCCAAGGCCACAGCTATTGCCACGATGAGAAGACCAACTACTGTTAGGGAACTCAAAAGCTTCCTGGGAAGGGTCTCCTATATCAGGAGGTTTGTGCCTGGTTTAGCCTCAGCTACAGCAGGCCTATCCAAATTATTGAAAAAGGGAAATGAATTTACCTGGGGAACAGAGCAGCAGGAAGCTTTTCAAAGAATTCAGGGCATTATGAACCATCTGCCCACCCTCTAGGCACCAGTACGTGGGCGACCTCTGTTGCTATACTTAGCATCAAACTCTCAGGCAATAGGAGCTTTGCTGGCACAAGAAGATGACTAAGGAAATGAGCAACCCATATATTATGTAAGCAGAACACTCAAGGATACTGAGACCAGGTACCCCAGAATAGAAAAAGCCTGCCTAGTAATCGTTTATGCATCCCAAAGGTTGAAGAGGTACTTCTCAGCTCACCAAATCCTCTTGGTAACCAAGTCCCACCCCATAAAAGCACTCCTGCACCAGCCCCTTCTCACGGGAAGAATAGCACAATGGCTAGTGTTGCTCTCACAATATGATATAGGTATAAGAACCCCCAAGGCTGTCAAGAGCCAGGCCATAGCAGATTTGCTAGCTCAATTCCCAGGAAAGGAAGAAGGCCCACTGAGTGAAGAAATCCCTGGTGAGGTAGCAGTAATGGAGATCCCAGGGAAGAAATGGACCATGAGGTTTGACGGGTCAGCTACAGCAACTTCAAATGGGGTAGGAATTGTACTGAGCTGCGAAAACGGGGATATCATGCCCCTGTCTTTCAAACTTGGTTTCTCATGCTCTAATAATGCAGCTGAGTATGAGGCATACTTAACTGGGTTGACTATAGCACTCAGCATAGGAGTGAAACATATGAGAGTGCTGGGAGATTCTAATCTGGTAGTCTCCCAAGTGAAAGGTGACTTTGCACTACGGGAGCAAAGTTTAGCAGCCTACAGGACTTGGGCACAGAGGCTGGAGATGGAATTTCAAACCTTCAGCATAGGATACACTCAAAGAAGTGAAAACAGGTTTGCAGATGCTCTCGCCACCCTGGGATCCCAAATACCATTTAATGGGAGGGATACGCTGATAAAAATAGGAAGGCAGGAACATTCTATTGTAAGGATCCTCCAAGGAATGTACCCCGGGGAATCCAAACAGTGGGACTGGAGGGACGAAGTCAAAGAAAGGATGAAAGAGGCGAGCCCTAGAGGGAACATCAAAGAACTAATGGATTACACTCAGATAGAAGGAGAATTGTATAGAAGACTGCCAGGAGGAATACTGTCCAGATGTATCACCGAGAAGGAAGGAAAGTTGAAACTAGAAGAATTACACGCCCAAGCATGTGGAGTTGCAGAAAAAGTCAGCCTATACAGAAGGATGCAACGCATGGGGTATTACTGGCCAGATATGGACAAGGAAGCAGCAATCATACAGGGGAAATGCAAGGAATGTCGTTTGGCAATCGATAAAGAAGAAAGCTACGCGGTGTTTATTACAGAAGATTGGCGGGTTCCTTTCATAGGATACCTGGCTTAGGGGATCCTGCCAACTGACAAGGAACTGGCCCACAAGCTCAAAAAACTGGCGTGCAGGTATTTCTTGCAGAACGACATTTTGTTCAAAAAGGGATACCATGGGGATCCCCTCAGATGCCTGGGACCAAAGGAAGCTAGAGAAGTAGTCAGAGAGGTGCACTCTGGAGATTGTGGAAGTCACCCAGGGAAGAAAAGGCTGTATAAGCAGTTACTGTTATTGGGGTATTACTGGCCAACGATGAAAAGAGACTCTGAGGAGCTGGTCAAAACATGTCATGCTTGCCAAGTCCTAGGAGATGCAATTCACACTCACCCAAATGTCCTACAGGATATGACGACGCCATGGCCCTTTCATACTTGGGGGCTCGATCTCATAGGGCCCATAAATCCTCCATCCAATGGTTATATATGGATCCTGGCAGCCACGGAGTACTTTACAAAATGGGTAGAGGCCATCCCTTTGAAAAAAGCTACTGGAGCAGCTGTAGCAAATTTCATTCGAGACCACATCATTTCAAGATTCGGGATCCCCAGAAGATTGATCAGCGACAATGGAACCCCATTCATAAACAAAGATGTGAAGGGATTAACTGAAGCATACCACATCAAGCATGGAAGATCTACCCCATACTACCCACAAGGAAACGGCCAAGCTGAAGCTACTAATAGGGTAATATTAAAAATCCTTAGGAAAATGAAGCATGAGTATGGAGGAAAATAGAGTGACCATCTGGCAGATGTGCTTTGGGCATGTAGGAGCTCTGTAAAGACAGCCACAGGATTCTCCCCATTCTCCCTGGTTTATGGAACAGAGGCCATCAGCCCTGTGGAGTTAATCATTCCTACACCAAGGGTAGTTCTTGAGGAAAATCAGGGAGAAAGTGAAGACGCAAGCAATGAAAAAAGATTAGTAGATCTGGAAGGAGTAGAAGAAGAAAGGGAACTGGCCAAGAAAAGGAGCCAAAGATACCAGCAAAGAATGACCAGAGCATATGCACAAGCAGTACGCCCAAGAGTGTTCACCAAAGGGCAATTAGTGCTAAGGATGGCGGAGCACGTGAGGAGGAACCTGCTAGGGCCTTCCAAGTTCACCCCAAAATGGGAAGGACCCTACATCATCAATGCAGCTCATGAAAGTGGATATTATTACCTTGCCAAAGAAGATGGAACAGTCCTGACAGAACCCATAAACGGGAAATGGCTGAAGCAATATTATGCAAGGGGATCCCCAGTACCTCGGGGTCCTTTCACCAGCTTCACTATCTGCTAAGTTCCTTTTTATTTTTCAGCCTTTATCAAGAATTCTGGTCTAAGATAATTTTGTTCAGGAACATGTGATAGATTGACACTTTGTGGTCAATGCTGCACCAAAAGACTTTTTCTTTGTTCCTAAAAAAAAAATGATCATGTTTTAATGGAATTCCTGTTTCTTCAACATTTAAGTTTTTCTTTACTGCAAAGACCAAATGTGGATAAATTTAAGGAAGGATACCTGAGTCAAAAAAAAAAGGGGAGAATATGTAATACCCTTTTACATATGGCCCAGGATCCACCTCGCAAATAATTTCAGATATCCCACAAACAGTCCCAAGTGCATAGGTCTAGGATCACAGAATAAAAGAAAATATCTAGGATACCTAGCCTAGCACTTGGCAAAGGGGGAACCTGTCAAAGTTCATGAACTGGGACCGTATCTCAAAAAAAAAAAAACATACACAGAGAAGGATACTAGTGTACCCAGTTCAGTACTTGCACAATAAATCACCAGGTACCTGGACCAGAACTTACAGTGAAGCCTGTAGGAACCATGGTCCAGGACTCAGAAAAGAAAAGAGTCACGAGAAAGTAAAGACAATATATATATCCAAGGAAAAAGGCAGATTCACATACTAAGAAATAAGAAGCAGTTCTGAGAAAGCAAAGAGCAGAGCAATGTTAAAAAAAAAAACTTATACAACCCCAAATTGTTCATGTAAATGAAAAAAAAAAAGCTAAGGAATGAGGCCGGCCAACAAAGAAGCATCTGGAGAAATAGCAGGAACAGCCAAAGTAGAAAGGATCCTCTGCCGCTTGACTTTCAAATCTTGTAAAACTTTGTGAGCATGAGCCAAAGCTTCCTCAGCAACAGCTATCTCAGTGTCTATACTCTTGAATGATTGCCTTTGAAACAGCATATGAGCCAGCAGACGCAAGTGATCCAGCAGAAAAGACAAATTAAACTTGGCCTCCAGAAGGTCCTGCACCACCCCTCTCCACTCCAGAAGCTTTTCTTCAGACAACGAATCTACAGAGGAATTCCTTAAGGAAATCAACACAGCACACAGCAACTCCATTAAAATATTGCCTAGAAAAACGCCTCCCCTGAAGCCGCTGGTAAAATCCCCGTGACTCTTGAGCAGGCTCTCTAGCAACGGCAAGCCTTCCACAGGAACAGAGAAGCGCAGGAAGCTGCCATAAGAAGACCCAAAAACATGAAAGTGACTGGCAGGAAGACTGTTGAATTCCAAAAGATCGAAGCGAGCCAGGAAAGAGGAAAGCTTTGAATCAAGATCTGAGGCAGCCATCTTCGAGGCATCCCCCATCGCCGTGTCGCCACTTGCAGAGACCGGAGGACTTGCAGCCTTTTGCTCTGGATGAAGGTCAGCAACTTCAACAGGTCTCACAATTCCTTCAAGGATAACAGGCTCAGAACCTGCAAAGCCTGTATCAGTATTCAAAAAAAAAAGGAAGAAAGAAGAAAAAGAAAAGGAAGAACAGATTTAGAAGAACAAACCGGTTCCAGTTTCTTGAGGCAGAACCTCTTCTTCCTGATCTCCGGACTTCCCCGAAGATTCTGGGAAGGAACATAAAGCAAGTTGAAGGAAAGGTGAAGGACCAATGGCAAAGTGGCTAAAGGAAGGGATAGATGCAGGGGGCTTCGCCATAAAAAAAAAAGGGGGGGGGGGGAAAGAAAAAAGAAACACGATGGGAGCAGGTTGCACTCACCTTCTGTGCTCTCTGATTCTAAAGAAGAGGCAACACTGGGAGCAGATTTCTCACTGGTTTGACCTAAAGAAAAAAAAAAAAAAAAAAAAAAAAAAGGGAATTAAAGAAAAACTGGAAAAAGTAAGTAAAAGATATAAGGCTATTTCAAGGAAACAAGGTTTACCCGTTTGTTTGGATAGAGGAGTGTCTCCCAAAGCACCTTTATCTGACAAGGATTGAGGAAACACAGTCCTGATAGGACTAGGAGTGCGTTCAAGATGGGGACTTTGAGATGATGGGATCCTAGAAGCTTTGGGATCCTGAGAATCCTGGGAACCTTGCATCGGTTGCCCGGTTTCCTCAGCGGGATCATCAGTAGGGGGCTCCTCCCCCATAACAGGAAAAACGACAGAAAGAGCTGTGACAGTTTCCTCCCCCAGAGCCTTGCCAATCACAGGAGGGGATACCTCCACCTAAAGGAAGAAGAAGCAGAGAAGGCAATACTAAGTAAAAAAAAAAAAAAACACAACAGCAGGAAATGCTAACAACACAATGTCAGAGCAGAAGGGAAAGAATAGGAGAAGGGGGAACACACGTACCACATCGTCTCCAGAAGATTGGCTCTTACCCTTCTTGTAATCAGACTTGCGCTTGGACTGCAAAGGAAATCACCACTCATCAGCAAAATAGAAAGTGAGTGCAACAACGAAAAAAAGAGAGAAGAAGGAAAGAAGTCTTGCCCTTCTCTCTCTCTCTACAGATTCTCTGGAAGTCTTTTGCTTACTACGAGTACGCCTAGAGGGTCCTAAAGGAGGCTGGGATACCAAACCAGAGGATCCTAAAGAACCATGGACTGAAGCAGTCACAGGAACCTGGGGAAAAGAAGACTCTACCTTGGTCTTCTTCCGGGTCCTTGAAACTAAAGGTTCCCTGACATCCTTGCCTTCCTGTGATGCCAAGTGTGCTTGAGATTTCCCCGTTTTCCTTCTTTTCGCCTCAGAGCCTATCTCCACACCCCCTGTACTTTCACCAACATCAGCAGCTTTCATTTTCTTCGACTTGACATCCTTACCTTTAGCAGTAGCAGCACTAATTGTCTCTGTTGCACCTTTTTTGATGGGCACCCCAGAGGAAGCACCAATGATGAGACTAACACCCAGCCAGGCCTCAGGAAAATCCTGTCCGTAAGCCACCCAGCCTCCCCTGGAGGCATGCCACTCTGCAAACCCAGTCTTACTGCTTGCAGCAGCAGAAACAATCCCAGCAGTAGGAAGGGATAAACGTCTATTAGCTGTCGAAGCAGAAACAATGCTAGAATTCGGGACATCCCAAACTGTGCCAATGCCAACATAGTCAACAAAATATTTTTGTACTCTTCTCCAATAGCTGGTATAGCCACTGGAAGCAAAGACTCCTCTCTGGGAGTTAGGCACTACAAACTGGGGGCTCCTCCGTGACCAATAAGAAAAGGCCTGCAACCTCAAGAAAGGATCCAAGGAAGGAAGGGATGGCACCACATCCTTAAAGACTGGCGGAATGTCCTGATCAAAACCAAACTGTCGGAGCACCCGGTGTGCTGAGTAATGAGTATATTTTGGGCCACTTGAAGAAGGCACAGGAAGCCAGGAGGGGCTAATGCAGGCAAGATAAGCCAGACTGCCCTCATCACCACGGCGCAAGTCAAAGGTATTACCTGTTGAAGATAAAAAAGAAGACAACACAGAATCACACGCAAAGCCAGGACCAAACTCACGAGGGGATCTCCAATATAAGCTCCCTGCTTGGTCAAACAACTCCACAAGATTGAGGCCACCACCCTTCAAGCTAATCCAACGAAAAATAATGGGAAAGGCATCAGTAGAATTGCCATAAAGACCCTTCACTATGTCGAGGGATCCTTGGAACTTGTCCTTCACAAACTTCAAATTTCTACACTTAGCCAAAGTAGCTGCAGAACGGTCCCACATGAAAATCTGAAGAATGGCACAGTGAAGAGATGAAGTGATCACATAGCAAGAGTCACCCTCAGCCTCATCTCCATGAAGCTGGTCCAGTTGAGAATAAACATGACCCAAGAACAGAGGGGCCAAAGGATATTGGGTACCCCGAGCCAACTTGATTGCTAACGGAAAAAATGAAGACTTGACTCCGTACCCAGGGAACTCACTAAACAAAAATTTACTAAGCCAAAAGGCCAGGAAATCGGCCCACCTCACTTCCTTATCCTTTTCACGAGAAAGGTCATCACCCATCTCCCCATCCTAGCCGGCTTACCACCAGGAGAGGCGAAGCGACCACCAAAATGACCAAATAATTTCTCTTCTACCACGAGATCCTCACCAGAAAGATCAATATCAAAGGGATTTTCTTCACCAAACACCGGGAGGAGGAAGTTATTAACCACATCCTCCAAGGTGATTGTCAATTCACCAGTAGAAAAGAAAAAAGTATGAAGGGAAGGACACCAACGACGTACCAGATGCCTGAGCCCTTTGGCGTCTCTGAAACCCTCAAGGTTTCTGGAAATAGCCACTGCCTTTAGGATGCCAGCGCGCTCCAAACGACCCACAAACTCAGCATCAGACAGTTCCTTGTCTACCCATATAGGCCAACCCTGAATCTTTCCCGGAACAAAATCAAAGAAAATAGGAACCGCCTCTTGGATTCCTTGTCTGATCTGGAGATCGAAAATCTCTCTAGGTTCAGGAACTTGGGCGGAACCAGCGAAACCCGCTTGGCCAGAAAATAGCCAAACGTGAGGGGATGGAGGAGCCTCGCCATGAGATATATGAGGAAAAAATAAACTGAGAGAATACCAAGGATCCCGTAAAGGGAAGGCCGGACGTTCAGCAACCTCATGAGAATCGCTCTGAGCAGAACCAGAAGAACCTTCACCCTCAGAAGGACTGGGGGTACGCTCTCTCCTCTTTCGAGAAGAAGAAGAAGCCATGGAAACAACCCACACTATGAGAAGAAAGGAGACTGAAAGTGCGAAAAGGGAAAACCAGAGTAACAGAGAAGAAGAAAAACTCAGGGAATGAAAAAAGCTCAGAAACAAAATGATAAGATGAAACGGCTACAATAAAGGCGCAAGTAGCAGTTGGGAAAAACAGTTTATGAAAAGACGCACCAGTTGCAAAAAAATTTAATTTGAAGAGGGGGTTAATCAGCAGTTATTAATGAGAAGCAATGGGAAACGAGATAAGTGGGTAGGAGAGTTTTTACCTCAAATACTCAACTGCCACGTCCCGTGTAAAGAGGAAGCTGCGAAAAATAATAATTATAAGGGAACACAACACGCGAAAAAGGAGGCGACCAAAAGCAGCAGAAGAGAGCTGGGATCCCACAAAAACCTAAGGAAACCTAAATCACTCATGCGTGGGCTTCAGGCAACCCACGAGCTCGGGGGGCTAAATGTTGAGGTCTAAAAAATCACAGTAAAATAAGCCCAAGAAAGAATAAGCTAAGCCCAAGAAAGAGTGAGTTAAGCCCAGAAAAAAGAAAACTCAGACCAAGTCCAAAGGGATTATACGAAAGGCCCTGAGGATCCCGAAGCCCAGAAAAGGAAAAGCAACCAAAGAAAAAAAAGAGAGAGAACATCACAGCAAAGTATAAGATGCAAGGATCCTCAGGCACTATCAATAAGCGCAAAGAAAAAGAAGACCAGGACAGATCGATAGAAAGAAGACAGAAAAAGAAAACAAGAAAAACAAAAGAACGCAAGCGACCCTTCATGGCACAGACAGAAAAGGCGTCGGGGAACCAAGACAAGGAAGAAGAATGATAACAAAACGATTTCAAAAGAGCAGAACAGGATTCCGCCCAAATAGGAAAGAAACAGAAAGGTAAAAGACGTCAGAAGTGAGGATGCCGAGAAGGGCATACCTCAGCACATCCCAAAGAGGATGGCCAACCAGAAGCTTTCGAAGGAATCAGAACCAAGAGAAGGAAAGAATGAGAGAAAACGGAAAAGGGGACTTACCGAGATGATAAGGATAGAACATACTCTGTTTGCAAAAGACCAAAACAGGGGAACCAACGGTTCCCCAAGACGCCCAGAAAAACTCCACTATAAAAGGAGAGGATGGGTTGTGAAGAAGGCAGCGAGAAAAAAAGAAAGAAACGTAAGAAAAGAAGAGATTCTCTAGGAAAAACTATCAGAAAATCTGTGCAGAAAGAAAATTACTAAGGGAAAAACGAATACTGCTTCCCGATATCCTGTAAAAGCAACTATGGTACATACTCGGATTCAACGAGAATCAAACTTCGCAAGTTTTGAAGGCTGAAATAGCCATTCAAGGCTGCAATTTTTGAGCTCGATTGGACCTTGTATCACGTCCTAGTGAGCTTTCTGTAATTAAACAGATAATGCCTTAATGAAATTCTGTTTCATAATTCCCAGGATCCCCACAATACTTTTTTTTATCGTCTTGCTAATCCTGCTTTTTTCTTTCTTTCTGAGCTTACGTTGTTAATTTCTGGCACTCCTCGATATCCTTGTTTGTCATTTTTTGTATGTTGTCAGGAGTATTCTCTGCATTCACTTGATTCTTAAACAGCCATTTAGCTGCTGTGAGTCAAGGCCCAGTTCACCAAATCCTTTCTAAATCACTCAGGCTCGGGATCCCTGGACCTGAGTACCCCGGAAAAAAAGACACCCTCACACAAGGATCCCCTGACATAGTGAAGGGTCTTTGTGGCAATTCTACCGATGCCTTTCCCATCATTTTTCGTTGGATTAGCTTGAAAGGCGGTGGCCTTAATCTTATGGAGTTGTTTGATCAAGCAGGGAGCTTACATTGGAGATCCCCTCGTGAATTTGGTCCTGGCTTCGCGTGTGATTCTGTGTTGTCTTCTTTTTTATCTTCTACAGGTAATACCTTTGACTTGCGCCGTGGTGATGAGGGCAGTCTGGCTTATCTTGCCTGCATTAGCCCCTCCTGGCTTCCTGTGCCTTCTTCAAGTGGCGCAAAATATACTCACTATTTAGCACACCGGGTGCTCCGACAATTTGGTTTTGACCAAGACATCCCTCCAGTCTTTAAGGACGTGGTGCCATCCCTTCCTTCCTTGGATCCTTTCCTGAGGCTGCAGGCCTTTTCTTATTGGTCGCGGAGGAGCCCCTAATTTGCAGTGCCTAACTCCCAGAGAGGAGTCTTTGCTTCTAGCGGCTATACCAGTTATTGGAGAAGAGTACAAAAGTCTTTTGTTGATTATTTTGGCTCTGGTACAGTTCGGGAAGCCTCGAATCCTAGCATTGTTTCTGCTCCGACATCCAATAGACGTTTATCCCTTCCTACTGCTGGGATTGTTTCTGCTGCTGCAAGCAGCAAGACTGGGTTCGCAGAGTGGCATGCCTCCAGGGGAGGTTGGGTGGCTTATGGACAGGACTTTCCTGAGACTTGGCTGGGTGATAGTCTCATTATTGGCGCTTCTTCTAGAGTGCCCATCAAGAAAGGTGCAATGGAGACAATAAGTGCTGCCACTGCTCCAAGCAAAGGTAAGGACGTCAGGCCGAAGAAAATGAAAGCTGTTGATGTTGGCGAAAGTACAGGGGGTGTGGAGATAGGTTCTGAGGCGAAAAGAAGAAAAACTAGGAAATCTCAAGCACACTTGGCATCTCAGGAAGGCAAGGATGTCAGGGAACCTTTGGTTTCAAGGACCCGGAAGAAGACCAAGGTAGAGTCTTCTTTTTCCCAGGTTCCTGTGACTGCTTCAGTCCATGGTTCTTTAGGATCCTCTGGTTTGGTATCCCAGCCTCCTTTAGGACCCTCTGGGCGTACTCGTAGTAAGCAAAAGACTTCCAGAGAATCTGTTGAGAGAGAGAGAAGGGCAAGACTTCTTTCCTTCTTCTCTCTTTTTTTTTTTTGTTGCACTTATTTTTATTTTGCTGACGAGTGATGATTTCCTTTGCAGTCCAAGCGCAAGTCTGATCACAAGAAGGGTAAAAGCCAGTCTTCTGGTGATGATGTGGTATGTGTGTCTCCCTTTTTTCGTTTTCTCCCTTCTGTTCTGTCATTGTGTTGTTAGCATTTCCTGTTGTTTTTTTTTTTTTACTTGGCGCTGCCTTTTCCTCTTTTTCTTCCTTTAGGTGGAGGTATCCCCTCCTATGACTAGCAAGGCTCTGGGAGAGGAAGCTATCACAGCTCTTTCTGTTGTTTTTCCTGCTGTGGGGAAGGAGTCCCCTACTGGTGGTTCAGCTGAGGAAACCGGGCAACCGATGCAAGATTCCCAAGATTCTCAAGATCCCAAAGTCTCTGGGATCCCTTCATCTCAAAGTCCCCATCTTGAACGTACTCCTAGTCCTATCAGGACTGTGTTTCCTCAATCCTTGTCAGATAAAGGCGCTTTGGGAGACACTCCTTTATCCAAACAAACAGGTAAGCCTTGTTTCCTTGGAATAGCGTTATATCTTTATTTTCTTTTCCAGTTTTTTGAGTTCTTCCTTTTCTTTCTCCCTTTTAGGTCAAACCAGTGAGAAATCCGCTCCTAGTGTTGCCTCTTCTTTAGAATTAGACAGCTCAGAAGGTGAGTGCGAGCTGCTCCCATTGTGTTTTATTTTTCTTTTCTTTCCTTCCCTTCGCCCTTCTCTTTCCTTTTCTTTTATGGCGAAGCCCCCTACATCTATTCCTTCCTTTAGCCATTTTGTCGTTGGTCCTTCACCTTTTCTTCAACTTGCCTTATGTTCTTTCCCAGAATCCTCGGGGAAGTCAGGGGATCAGGAAGAAGAGGCTCTGCCCCAAGAAGCCAGAACTGGTTTGTCCTTCTTTTCTTTTTCTTTTTCTTCTCTTTTTTTTTTAAGGATAAATCTATTCTTCTTTTTCTTTTCTTTTTGAATATTGATACAAGCTTTGCAGGTTCTGAGCCTGTTATCCCTGAAGGAATTGTGAGACCTGTTCAAGTTGCTGACCTTCATCCAGAGCGAGAGGCTGCAAGTCCCCCTGTCTCTGCAAGTGGTGACACAGTGATGGGGGATGCCTCGAAAGTGGCTGCCTCAGATCTTGATTCAGGGCTTTCTTCCTTCTTGGCTCACTTTGATCTCTTGGAATTTAACAGTCTTCCTGCCAGCCACTTTCATGTTTTTGGGTCTTCTTATGGCAACTTCCTGCGCTTCTCTGTTCCTGTGGAAGGCCTGCCGCTGCTAGAGAGTCTGCTCAAGAGTCACGGGGATTTCACCAGTGGCTTCAGGGGAGGCATCTTTCTAGGCAATATTTTGATGGAGTTGCTGTGTGCCGTGCTGGTTTCCCTGAGGAATTCCTCTGTAGATTCTTTGTCTGAGGAAAAGCTTCTGGAGTGGAGGGGAGTGGTGCAAGACCTTCTGGAGGCCAAGTTCAATTTGTCTTTTCTGCTGGATCACTTGCGTCTGCTGGCTCATATGCTGTTTCAGAGGCAATCATTCAAGAGTATAGACACTGAGATAGCTGCTGCTGAGGAAGCTTTGGCTCATGCTCACAAGGCTTTACAAGACTTGAAGGTCAAGCGGCAGAGGATCCTCTCTTCTTTGACTGTGCTTGTTATTCCTCCGGATGCCTCCCTGTTGGCTGGCCTCATTCCTTAGCTTATTTTAGACTTACATAAACAATTTGGGGTTGTATAAGTTTTTTTTTTGAACATTGCTCTACTCTTTGCTTTCTCTTTTTTTTTGTGTTTCAAAACTGCTTCTCATTTCTTAGTATGTGAATCTGCCTTTTTTCTTGGATATATATTGCCTTTACTTTCTTGTGACTCTTTTCTTTCCTGAGTCCTGGACCATGGTTTCCACAGGCTTCACTGTAAGTTCTGGTCCAGGTACCCGGTAATTTATTGTGCAAGTACTGAACTGGGTACACTGGTATCCTTTCCTATGTATTTTTTTTTTATATGGTCCCAGTTCATGAACTTTGACAGGTTCCCCTTTTGCCAAGTGCTAGGCTAGGTATCCTAGATACTTCACTTTTATTCTGTGATCCTAGACCTATGCACTTGGAACTGTTTGTGGGATATCTGAAATTATTTGTGAGGTAGATTCTGGGCCATATGTAAAAGGGTATTACATACTCTCCCCCCCTTTTTTTTTGACTCAGGTATCCCTCCTTAAATCTATCCAAATTTGGTCTTTGCAGTATTTAAAGAAAGATTCAAATGTTGAAGAAACAGGAACTTCATTAAAGCATGGTCATTTTTAAGGAACAAAGAAAAAATCATTTGGTGCAGTATTGACCACAAAGTGTCAATCTATCACATGATCCTGAACAAAATTATCTTAGACCAGAATTCATGATAAAGGCTGAAAAAATAAAAAAAGGATAATAATAAAAAAAAACTTAGCAGATAGTGAAGCTGGTAAAAGGATCCTGAGGTACCGGGATCCCCTTGTCCTTATGCAAAGTATTGCTTCAGCCATTTCCCGTTTATGGGTTCTGTCAGGACTGTCCCATCTTCTTTGGCAAGGTAATAATACCCACTCTCATGAGCTGCATTGATGATGTAGGGTCCTTCCCATTTTGGGGTGAACTTGGAAGGCCCTGGCAGGTTCCTTCTCACGTGCTCCGCCATCCTTAGTACTAATTGTCCCTCAGTGAACACTCTTGGGCGTATTGTTTGTGCATATGCTCTGGTCATTCTTTGCTGGTATCTCCGGCTCCTTTTCTTGGCCAGCTCTCTTTCTTCTTCTACCCCTTCCAGATCTGCTAGCCTCTTTTCATTGTTTGCGTCCTCACTTTCTCCTTGATTTTCCTCCAGAATTACCCTTGGTGCAGGAATGACTAACTCCACGGGGCTGATGGCTTCTGTTCCATAGACCAGGGAGAATGGAGAAAATCCTGTGGCTGTTTTTACAGAGCTTCTACATGCCCAAAGCACATCTGCCAGATGGTCACTCCATTTCCCCCCATACTCGTGCTTCATTTTCTTAAGGATCTTTAACATTACCCTATTAGTAGCCTCAGCTTGGCCGTTTCCTTGTGGGTAATATGGGGTAGATCTTCTATGCTTGATGTGGTATGCTTCAGTTAATCCCTTCACATCTTTGTTTATGAATGGGGTTCCATTGTCACTGATCAATCTTCTGGGGATCCCGAACCTTGTAATGATGTGGTCTCGAATGAAATTTGCCACAGTTGCTCCATTAGCTTTTTTCAAGGGGATGGCCTCTACCCATTTTGTAAAGTACTCCGTGGTTGCCAGGATCCATATATAACCGTTGGATGGAGGGTTTATAGGCCATATGAGATCGAGCCCCCAAGTATGAAAAGGCCATGGCGTCGTCATATCCTGTAGGACATTTGGATGAGTGTGAATTGCATCTCCCAGGACTTGGCAAGCACGACAAGTTTTGACCAGCTCCTCAGAGTCCCTTTTCATCGTTGGCCAGTAATATCCCAACAGCAGTAACTGCTTGTACAACCTTCTTTTCCCTGGGTGACTTCCACAATCTCCAGAGTGTACTTCTCTGACTACTTCTCTAGCTTCCTTTGGTCCCAGGCACCTGAGGGGATCCCCATGGTATCCTTTTTTGAATAAAACATCATTCTGCAGGAAATACCTGCACGCTAACTTTTTGAGCTTGTGGGCCAGTTTCCTGTCGGTTGGCAAGATCCCCTGAGCCAGGTATCCTATGAAAGGAACCCGCCAATCTTCTGCAACAAACACCGCGTAGCTTTCTTCTTTATCAATTGCCACACGACATTCCTGGCATTTCCCCTGTGTGATTGCTGCTTCCTTGTCCATATCTGGCCAGTAATACCCCATGCGTTGCATCCTTCTGTATAGGCTGACCTTTTCTGCAACTCCATATACTTGGGCGTGTAATTCTTCTAGTTTCGACTTTCCTTCCTTCTCGGTGATACATCTGGACAGTATCCCTCCCAGCAACCTTCTATACAATTCTCCTTCTATTTGAGTGTAATCCATTAGTTCTTTGATGTTCCCTACCTCTTTCTTCTTTTCTTTGACTTCATCCCTCCAGTCCCACTGTTTGGACTCTCCGGGGTACATCCCTTGGAGGATCCTTACAATAGAATGTTCATGCCTTCCTATTTTTATTAGCATATCCTTCCCATTAAGCAGTATTTGGGATCCCTGGGTGGCGAGCGCATCAGCAAAATTGTTTTCACTTCTTTGAGTGTATTCTATGCTGAAGGTGTGAAATTTCATCTCCAGCCTTTGTGCCCAAGTCCTGTAGGCTGCTAAGTTTTGTTCCCGTAATGCAAAGTCACCTTTCACTTGGGAGACTACAAGATTGGAATCTCCCAACACTCTCATATGTTTCACTCCTATGCTGAGTGCTATATTCAACCCAGTTAAGTATGCCTCATATTTAGCTGCATTATTAGAGCATGAGAAACCAAGCTTGAAAGATAGGGGCATGATATCCCCATTTTCACAGCTTAGTACAATTCCTACCCCATTTGAAGTTGCTGTAGCTGACCCATCAAACCTCATGGTCCATTTCTTCCCTGGGATCTCCACCACTGCTACCTCACCAGGGATTTCTTCGCTCAGCGGGCCTTCCTCTTTTCCTGGGAATTGAGCTAGCAAATCTGCTATGGCCTGGCTTTTGACAGCCTTGGGAGTTCTTATACCTATATCATATTGTGAGAGCAACACTAGCCATTGTGCTATCCTTCCTGTGAAAAGGGGCTGGTGCAGGAGCGCTTTTATGGGGTGAGACTTGGTTACCAAGAGGATTTGGTGAGCTGAGAAGTACCTCTTCAACCTTTGGGATGCATAAATGATCACTAGGCAGGCTTTCTCTATTCTGGGGTACCTGGTCTCGGTATCCTTGAGTGTTCTGCTTACATAGTATACAGGCTACTCATTTCCTTGGTCATCTTTCTGTGCCAGCAAAGCACCTATTGCCTGAGAGTTTGATGCTAAGTATAGCACACAAGGCAAGATTCATTAAATTAAATGCATGTTTTTATTGACTTTTGAAAATTAAAAACTGAAAACAGCATTTTGCTTGTTCTTAGTTTCCTTCACAAATTACAAATTGAGTTTTGAGAACTGTTTTTGTTTTTTGTCCACTTTAGGTTGCGAAATAAGTTTTTTAGTCTCAAAAATAGAAAATTATTTTTGAAAACATAAAATAAGGGGAAAAAACAATGATCAAATATACTCTTAATGTTTTGACAGCTTTTTTCATTTCCTATAAAAGTGATATCAAAAGTTTCTTAAAATAGATTGTTAACCAATGCGTTAAGGACATTTGTTATCATTTCTCATATTTTAAATATAAAATTTTTATATTTACATTTTACTTATAATATAAATTTACATTATAAATACACAAAAAATGATGAATATTATACACATTTTCAAAACTAGTAAATATTTTTTGTTTTTTACAAATGTATATAACATTTTCTATTTTTTGTGTGTCTATAATGTAAGTTTACATTGCAAATAAAATATAAAGTTATAAACATATAATGATCCTTTTAAATATTTAGTTCTTTCATGTTCATTGGGTGCACAGTTGTACTTTTTCTTTTTCTTCCCCCTTTTCTTTAATGATCATTGAGTATTAATTCCTGCCGCCTGGTTGGACTTCTAGAAAATATTGTATGGGTCCGTTTGGATTGAACTTGTTGTAACTGAAACTGAAAACTAAAAATATTGTAGTAAAATAATTTTTAAATATGTGAATAATACCGTGAGACTTATTTTTAATATTTTTAGTACATGAACAGTGCTGCTACAGTGATAAACATTAATTTTTGTCCCCTACATAGTGAACCCATGTGAGGTTACTGTTCACGCGCAGGAAAAGAAAAGAGTGAAAAACGTGAACTGAAGAAACGTAGACGCGCACCCCAAACACATACTATATATATATTCAAACTTATTGACGAAATGTCTAATCATTTCTAAGAACTTAATAGACTTAGACTATATGCCTCGTACATGGAGTCTTTCCATGGACCATGACAATTTATTGGCTGTATTAATTTTTTAACATAAAATAGTAATTTGATTAACTCTGATGTTTTTTTACACATACTAATAATATATATGTTTTACATTATATATCGCATTTTTATAATTTTGCAGTTCACGTTATTCTCATTTAAGAGAAGGAAAAATTAATTTGGTATTTATATATATATATATATAAAATTTCTCAGCAAAGATTTTAAATTTTTTTTTTTTTGGTAGTTGTCTCAATTTATGATTGTTCAAAATGCACGATACAAGAAGGGTAGTGTTGTGAGTAAGATTGTTAGTATCAATTGGCATAAACTGTGTTTATAAGATGAAGAAGAATGCAAAAGGAGATATGGACCAAAAAAAACAAAAAACAAAAAATGGTGGTCAAAGTCTATAACTAGTGGTCATGTATTGACCATGATGAGTTATTTTCCCCAGTTGCTAGTTCAGAAACCATACAATTGCTAATTTCATTCAACTCATAATAAATTAATGGAGAATATTTTAGATTGTTGTTAAACCTACCATTTTGAGTAGGCCATAGGCGATGTTGTGAAAAGGCATGAGACAAAGTTCGTATTCTAAAAGAAACTATATATATATGACTTCAAATTGGTACCAACGACCAAGAGCTGAAGACTTTGAGTCAATAGGATAGACAATTACTTTTAGGAGAAGTGATTCACCATATGACCACATGAACACACACTTTATAGTAAGGTGAATCAAAATGGAGATATTTTGATTTTTTTTTTTTTTTGGTGGATGATTTAACTTTTACAATCAAGAATCCAAATTTATTTGAAGAATTTAAGAATTTTGTGAGTTTAAAATGATATATATATATATATATATATATATATATATATAGGCATCAAGGTGAAGCAAATGAAGGATAGGATATTATTTTCTAAGAATAATATGCTAAAGAGATTTATAAGAAATTTGAGATGTCAGATTACAAGCCAATAAACACTTTTGTGAAACGATGAGTTAAGTTGTCAAAACATGACAACAAAAAGAAAGTAAATCCAACACTTTTTTAGGAGCTTGGTTGGAAGTTTAAGGTAACCAATATGCATAATAGGTTACGATACCATGTGAAAATATCTAAGAATTCTAGAGAGAATCTAAATTGAATTTCTATTATTGAAAATTTGAATTTTACAAATCAAGAATCAAATTGAGTTAGCCTCTGTTTTACATTATATACTAACAGAGGTGCTAACAGAAAATAAGCGGGAAATCTAACTAACAAACATTTTATCCGACATAGTTTGATTAATTGCAACGGCACAGTTTTGTTTTTGAAATTAACATCTCCAAAAACGATTGTATTTCTTCGTTCTTCTTGAGCATTGATATACTGACTTGAGGTCTCTAGCTCTACATGCCTGAATCGATATAGGGATTCTGGTGAAAGTAGCTTCCTGTGATTAATGGAGATCTTACCAGCACCATTAATGTAGGGAATATTGGGTCGTGGAGCTCATAGACATACCCCAAGGGAAGTTGGGGGGTTTTGAAAAGAAATGCATGGCCCTCATAAGCATGCCATCCATAGTTACCACACTTAGTACGTGGTAATATATACTTGTGCGTTACCTACACTTTATGTAGAAAAATGGTTAATATACACGCGTGTTCACGATTCAGTTAAAAAAATGGGAAAGAGTTATTTCCCTATTATTTAAGCCTCAACCTTAAGATATAAGAATTGTGCGTGTGTCAACAGTGTGTGAGAGAGAGAGACAGAGTAGCCATTAACAAAACATTTACCTATTCCAAGCGACGCAATGTGGTATAAAGGTCGGAGTGGGGCATCCAGTCCAGGAGAGATGGTGCCTATTGCTGTATTTCGTGCGCTAGGTGCCACCTCTCCTGCGACAGGAGCTCCACTATAACCTCATTTCTATTTTCCAGCTCACTTGAATTATCATCTTTGTGAATTTTGATACATGCACCTACTAATTAGAAGTTGAAGGGATTGGTGTCGAGGAAGAGAAGACCCTAGCTGATCCTTTGCATTGCATATATAACCCAGCTAGGGCCATCTCTCCTGCGACACAAATCCCTCAACTCCTTTTCCTTCCTTTGCTTCCTCTTTTCCATGCCTCACATTATGCCTCATAAACTTCATTTTATAGACCAAAATCTGGGATCTTTCTTTGTCCCTTCATGTAATAATTCAATGAAATTACTCAGACAGTGCAATGAAGTTGCTTACATATTGGTCATTGGCCAAAGTTCAACGTCTTAATATTTTTCTACTTCACATATGAAACTTATTCTTTTAGCTTTCTCTTTTCCATGACTTTCCTACCCTAAACCCCACGAAATCTACAGACCAAAATTAAGCCGCGGACTTTTTTTCTCTATCTTCATGGAATATTACTAATGCAATACAATGAAGTTACTCAATTCGGAGGGGCTTTTGCCGTCAATGAATTGAGTGGGAACATTCAAAAGCATGGTCAATGTTCAAAGTTACAATATTTCTACTTCAAATTAAGTTCAAATACGAAACTTGCAGGTAATTAAGTTCGCTTGCGGAGTAAGTTGGCATTTTGATTAGGAAGAGACTGAGCAGTAACCTTCTATTTTCTCCATTGGTGACTGCTGAGTAGTTAGGAACGGTCATAAGCATGGTCAATTCCTCGTTATATATGCCGGCTTTTAAAGTCATCCTGATATATCTCTCTACCTAAAATTTCTATCTAAAAAAAACATATATATTTAGTTTTTTTTTTTTTTTTTTTTTTTTTTTTTTTTTTTTTTGAGATAAAATATTTAGTTCTTTCAAGTTCATTTGGTGCACACCGCGCGCACGCGTCTTTCTTTCTCTCTCTCTCTCTCTCTCTCTCTCTCTCTCTCTCTTTTTTTTTTTTTTTTTTTTGAGTTAATGATAATGAAGTATTAATTCCTGGTGAAAAATAGAGCTTAGCATGGTAGGATTACAAAGAAATACATATAAATTTTATTATTTTTTCTAAATTATTGATGAAGTGTCACATATATAATTTCTAGGAATGTATGTAATAGATTTTCATGCATGTTTCGTACATGTCGTCATTCCATGACAATTTTTTGACTATATATATATTTTGTAATAATCTGATTAATACTAATTTTTTATATTATTTATCACGATTAGATAATTTTTCGGCATCCTTAATTCTCATTTAAGATTAAAAAGAGTAGCTTTGGACACACCTATATAATGAATTCAATAGACTTGAAAGACGTGCAATATATAAGCTTAAAAGTCTCAAATTTCATCTAGCACACAACTAATTAATTCATTTAGTTTCCTCTTTACCATGACTTCCCTACCTTGTAAACCCCACAGTATTTGTAGAGCATAATTAATTAGTTGGACTCTCTCTCCGTCTTCATGGGATTCTACAAATTACAAATTTAAAATATTCATCAAGAAATGACTTCAAGGCAGTAACGAATGACTTGTCATTGTTGGCTATCAGGATCAGGATATCGCTTACATAAATAAACAAGGCCACAAATGATGAACCTTGAGTACACGTAAACAATGGGTAATCACAACGAGACTGAGAAAAGCCATGTTGCAATCACGTTGTAGGAAATTTTGAAAAACACAGGCATAATGCTTACTTGAGTCCATACAAGGATTGGTGCAATTTGCAAACTAGAGGCTAAGATTGAGATTGACACTCCCCGTGACCATGGAATCTAGGAGGAAGAGACATGTACACCTCTTAAAACAATTTTCCATGTAAAAAGGCATTTTTCACTTCGAATTGAACAAGATGCCATCTCTGAATCGCAACAATAGAAGGAAAAAAAAAAAAAAAAAAAGTTAAGCACAATAAGTCAATAACAAATTTTGGCCATTGGAGAAAAAGTCTTGAAATAATCAAAATATTGGATTATTCAGTAAAGCCCTTTGCCACGACTCTAGCATTAATTGTAACGTTCAATGCTACCATAGGATAGGATATTTTCCTTCGGAGAAAGATATATTAAAGAGATGCTTAAAAAATTTGAGATGTCAAATTACAAGCCAAAAAACCCCCCGGTAGAATGTTTGAGTTAAATTGTTAAATCATGGCGTTGGTGAGAAGGTAAATATAATATTTTTTAAGAGTTTAGTTGAAGAATAAAGTTTCTCTCCAAACTAGTTTGGAGAAAAACTCTTTAAACTTCTCATATATTTCTTTTTTTGGGTATAAATTTTGAAAATCTAACCGTTGAATTTCATGTTCCTTATGTTCTTAACATGCATTTCAAATTTCATTTAAATCGGTTATTATTTACTATTTGATCAATTAACTTATTTTTTATATATAACTTTAGATTACAAAAACTTGAAATTATAACATTTATTTGATGATATAGCAATTGATCTTTGATTTTCTTGAAATTTTGTAAGCATTAAAGATGTAATAAGAACATGCAATCTAACAGTTAGATTTTCAAAATTCACACTCAATATAAATATATATGATAAGTTTGTAGGGTTTCTCTTCAAACTAGTTTAGAGAAAAACTTTGTTCTTAGTTGAAAGTCTGAAGTACTTAACATGCACAAGACCAAATACTTTCTTTTGCATTGGACTCGTTAGTCGCTATAGTACACGGAAGCACCAATCATGATCCATTTGAAAATTGCTAAGATAATTCTTTACTTAATTTGTGAAAGATGCATTTGATTTTGAATTATTTTTTCACATTCTTTACTCGTTATGTGACAATCATATTTTAATAGAAAGCATTGTCGTCCCTCATTACACCAACTCTTAGCTATAGATTACAAGAACCAAACAAAGTTGTAAGAAGAACTCAAAGCAATAGCTCTATTAAAGGATTACTCCACTATACCCCTACAACAAATTGAATTGAAACGAGATGGAACAAATGTACGTTAACTTTGACAAACAACTTTATATGCCCCATTATTGCTATGATGATACAATTCTTTCCGGCAATCCTCACCAAAAAAGAGAATATGTACACCCCATAGGGGGAGAGAGCTTCTTGCTTCAACACTGCATTGGATAAGAAAGTCTTGAGTACTACTAGCAGGAATTTGAGCACTATTGAAGTTACCAACACATCTCTCTTGGGCTTTTTGTACCTACCCACATAGCACCAAAATACAATCTTCGTAAAGGTACTGTACGCCCATGACATTGATAATGGCAAAATACATTGGCATCAAATGTGATTTTGGATTTGCTTTCAGCTGATATTTTGAAAGTGGGTAACACTAGTTGAGTTGTATTTTTCATAAAGTGAAGCTTTAAAACAATATGCTTAAACTACTGTCATCTTTACTATAAAATGCTTACAAATTAAGATTTTGGTAAAAGCTAGTAAATTCCTTACATGCACCATTTTTACATCAGTGGTTGCATCCCAGGAGCTAATAGGCTTATCCCAGGAGAAGTTGGGGGGTTTGAAAAGAACTAGGCCATCATAAGAATACCATCCATAGTTGCCACAAACATATATCTATCTCTTATTATATAACTCCAACTTGTGCATAACCTAAACATTATTTAAACCTCAAGGCTCTCCAAGGACGGAGCCAAAGCCTTGAGTTAAGAGGGGCGGCTTTACTGTTGGCTGTGTGTAGTAATTTCAACCTTTAACTCTGCTACTACTTAGCTGTCGAGTTTTTTTTTTTTTTAGAATTTTTAAATGACAGGGTTGTTTATTTTAAATAAAATTTGTTAATTGAGCTTAATTTTTTTAAAGTTTTACTATTGGTAATTTTTGTTGTTGGACTATTTTTTTGGGGCTTGTATATTTTGTTTTAGATTTTAAATCTATAAATTTGTTTATAGTTATTAAAATGAGGAAAATACTAGCGCTACAATTTTTTTTTTATTATAAATTATTGATGTAATAAGTGGTTATTAGTAAGTAAAAAAATGATATGAGTGGTGGGTCTATGTGCGAACTAATAAGAATTTACTATCAAAACAATTTGTAAAAATGTTGTAAAAAAGTTTGTGAGTATAGCATTATTCTTAAAAGAATCAATGATATTATTTAAGGAAAAAAAAAATTTTATAGAACAAAATTGCTAAAATTGTATACATATATATATATATATATATATATGTATGTATATGCCATCTATGTCCTTGAAGCTCTCAACTTTAAGATATGAGAACCATGTATCTCTCGCTCTGCGTGTGTATATGAGAGAGAGAGATCAGACATAAACAAAAGAATAGTATTTATTATACACATTTTCAGAGAAATTTTTGTGAGTGTCTAAAGGTGTGTGAAACAATGTGTATGAAACAGGAATTTCCCAAAACATCCACTCCAATCGGCACGGCATAGTAGAGGTTAAAGTGGGGCATCCGGTCGAGGAGAAATGGTGCCTATTGCTGTAGTAATTCAAGCACTAGGTGCCACCTCTCCTGCGACAGGAGCTCCACTGCAACCTCATATCTCTTTCCCAGCTCACTTGATCATCATCTTAATTTGCGTATACATGTACTTACTAGAAGTTGAAGGGATTGATGTCACAGAAGGATGGCCCTAGCTGAGCTTTTGCTTGTATAACCTAGCATGGGCCATCTCTCCTGCGACAGGAATCCCTCAACCTCTTCTCTTTTCTTCCTTTGCTTCCTAGTTCCATGCCTCTCATCATACCTTATAACATTCATTTTATAGACCAAAATCTGGGCTCCTTCTCTGTCCCTTCATGTAATAATATATACAATGAAATTACTCCTATATTGCAATGAAACTGCTTACATTTTGGTCAAAGTTCAAAGTCTTAGAATTTTTCTACTTCACATTTGAAACTTGCTGATAATTCCTTTAGCTTCCTCTTTACGATAACTCTCCTAATACCTTGTAAACCCCACGAAATCTATAGACCAAAACTACCTATTTTCATGGAATATTACAATGAAATTACTAGTGCAATGCAATGAAGATTACAGGGGCTTTTGCCGTCAATGAATTGGGTGGGAACGGTCATAAATCATGGTCAATATTCATTGTTATACAATTTCTACTTCAAATACGAATTTTACTGGTAATTAAGTTTGATTTGCTGAGTAAGTTGGCGTTGGAGACTAGTTGATTTGGAAGAGACCGTGGAACTCGATGCTTTCAGTTTGGCCGTAACGTTCTCTTCTTCTTCTTCTTCTTCTTTTTTTTTTTTTTTTTTTTTTTTTTTTTTTAATTTTATTGGTGACTTTTGAGTAATCAGGAACGGTCATAACTATAAGCGTGTTAAATTCCTCGTTATGCCTGCTTATTTTGAAGTCATATTCTAATCTTGCTACCTGAAATTTCTATTTCTAAAAAAATAATAAAAAAAAAATTTAGCTCTTTCATGTCCATTGGGTGCCTATTATTATACTTTCACTTTTTCTTTTTTCTCGTTTCTTAACGTTAATGATGTATTAATTCCTGGGATGACTAAGAAAAATATATATAGTGACGGTTTTTAGACCCCTTAAAACAATTGATTTAACCTAGGTAATTAGCTAAGTTGTTACTTAGTTCAATTTAACAAATCTAGGTTATCACAATAACAAAGATCATATCATGCAAAGCAGCGGAAAGATAAATAACACAAGATATGATCACTCTGGAAATCAAACCGGTAAAAACCTGGGGAGGATTTGACTTAGCTATCCTCAAGGTAAACTTGAATCCACTATCTTGAAAGAATCGAAATTCATACAATAAGACTTACAAGCCCTCACGCTTGACTTCTTATTGCTACCAACCAGTAGAATTTACTGACATAACCACGTGCAAGCACCGAATCCACAAACTCCTTTCTTGGATTCACCACCAGATACAAGCACACCCGCTTGTATTTTCTTTAAACTTCAATGGTAGAACCGAGTTGATCATCAAGATGTAGATAAATTTTCTCCTTAAAAACCCTAAGTTTGTGTAAAGGAAAGCTCCTCTAGATCTCATAAGAGATTTACACAAACCGCAATATGAGCAACACTAATACGTGGTTAGGGTTTGCCTTTTATACTTAGGACAAATTAGAAAACTCTAAAACGTTTTAAAACAACTAGGGCTGAGTTGGAAAATCTGCAGAAAAAAAAAAACATTCTGCCCAAGCTTTGATCGATCGAGCCTAAACTTCGATCGATCGAGCCAGGCCGAAATGCATAAAACTTTTCTGCATTAGCTCTATTCCAACTTTACATAAATGCACAACTTTGAGCAAGACTAAAATACTTCTAAACACATTGTTTTGATCATGGTTTGCCAACAATACATATTAGAGTTCTAAATACATAAATACCTAGGTCTTTAGAATCTAACAAACTCCCCCTTTGGCAATCCGTGACAAAACACAACTAGAAGCTCAAAGTTTACAAAATAAAAGCCCCTTACACAAATAATGCTCATAAAATAAATTCAATCCTAACTACTATCCATCAGTTGCAAGTGTAGACAGCAGCTAATTGAATCAACTTGTATATTTCCTGAAACACTAAACAAAATGCATAACCGCATGTATGGAAAAAATACAAGTAAACAAATTAAATTCTTGATTTCAAACAACGCACAATAAAGACATATATCAATGAATAACTCATAAATATAAATCAATATAAGTTTGAAACAAGAAACATATAAGGAACAAAAAAAAAAAAAAAACACTCCCCCTAACATGAATATCCCATCAAAAACATGGCAAGAGCTAAAAAGGTAAAATACAATGTGAAGCACCTAGATACAATCTAAACTCCACAAACTCCAACCAAAGAAATACTCTCCCCCTGAAAACATAAACTCTACAAAGTACTCCCCCTTTTTGTGATGGAATGCCAAAGGGCAAACAAAATTCATCATCAAAAGGGAGATGGTCTAAACTGTGCCAACTCCGCACGCAAGGCACGGATCTCATCGAGCATGTCCACCAAAATCTGTCCATGAGCTGTCTGAACGGTCAAGACATGATCCAATGTATGTCAAATGTCTGAATCATCTGAAGTAGTTGGTGGAGGAACATCAGCACCAGTAGTAGCAGCATCAGACGTCTTAGCATCATCAGCACCTATAGAAGAGGGAGGAGGGGGAACAGTACTAGATGATGCACCCCTAGGACGTGAAGGAACAACTTGCATGTGAGCAGCCCTCTGTCTAAGAAAGGTGGCACCTATGGGAGCAACGACATGAACAAGCTCACCAAACAGGAAACCATCTAGACCTAAAAAGAGCAAAATCCTATGAATGAAAATAGGATGAGTAAGTGCATGCCTTACGGCAGAACTCCTATGAACCTCGTTCAAAGAACGAAGGAACAGATGAGGGAAACTGATTGACACACCAGAAATAAAAACATACAAAAACACACATCGCTCTAGAGGGATGGTGTGGAAATGAGAAATAGGCCACAACGAATGACACGCTATCCTAAAGAAAAGATAGGCAGTCTCAGTAAGCTCAATGGACGTGATCCGAGAATCAGAGACCATATTGGATAGATGACCCAATGATGTATGACATGACAACATCTAAGGAGGGCGACTCATCATAGGGATAGTCAGGCTTCCGAATAACCGGAACCCCAAGAGCCTCAGCCATTACCCGAGGGGTCATGGTGAACTCGACATCTCGTATCCAACTCCTAACAAGGGTGTTGGAATCATAGACATAGCAAGAGAGGTTCGAGAAGAACTCTCTAATCAGGGTGGTCGGCGGTGAATGATCTATCTCTAAGAGAGGCAACCAATCTCTAGACTCAAAGTTGGCCCTAATGGCCGGATCAAGCTCATCTAAAACCACAACACGCTTAGCCTAAATCTTATGCTTACAGTTCAAGGTCTCAAAGGCTTCTTGGCTTCTATCATTTCTAAACACCTCACTCTTAGAGGGAGACTCAGAGGAAGTGGAAGGGGTCCTATGAGCTCTAGTTTTCCTAGGCATGGTGCTAGGATAAGGACCAAAACACAAAGCAAAGGAACAACAAAAAAAAAAACACACCAAGGGCAGACTGCAAGTTAGCACATGAAAAAAATATAGAACAAAATCTATATGATGCATGAACAATTTAACTGGCATGATGCATGTCCTAATACAGTGCAATTAAGTCCAAATAAGTTCAAATTCACAAAATTTGCTTGAACATAGAGGTATTAACACAAAAACCCCAAAATTTGGAAAACCACTTGATCAATTTGAAAGATATTGACTAATTGATCATCTTACATGATAGATTTTAGAAAATAATGACCAATTACATCAATTGAACAAGCCAATTTCATCAATTTAACCCAATTTGAACAAAATCCTCAAATCGGATCAATTACAAACCCTAGAATTTTCAATTTTTCACAAATCCCCAAATTGATCAAATTAACCAACATATATCATGAATATAACAATATAGACGCAAAACCCAATGATCAATTTCAGAAAAAGAGAATTGATTCAACAAAAATCCCAAAAATGAATAGTTCCGAAAATTTCCTTAAAATGCATGAGTTTATGCATGAAAACAAGAAAAAAAATGCAAAAGGAAGAGTATAAGGGTCTTACCAACCTTGGGAGACAAAAACCTTGCAAAAATTTCGGAGGAAAATGACAAAAAATCCTTAGTGGAACCTAGCCAAGTCGGAGAGAGAGAGCAAAGTTTGAAAAGTTTGAAAAAGTAAGTTTGAAACAGTCCAATCTAACTTTTTAAAAAACATGATTCACGAGTTTTGATCGATCAAAAAACATCCTCGATCGATCGAAACAGACAGAGACTTTAACAAAACAATTTTAAAAAAGTCCAATCGATCGAAACAGTCAGAGGCTATCTCGAACATATTTAAACAATTTCGATTGATCGAAAAATAGAATGGATCGATCGAAATGGGCAGAGGCTCACTAAATTTGAGGAAAAACACAGTTTTTTTTTTTTTTTTGAAAAAATTCAGAATCAACTCAAAGCATTGAAATTTAAGAACAAAATGCATGAGTATGTGATAATGTGATTTTCAAAAACAAGAATTCTAAGCCCAAATTTCCCAAAAATAAAATTTCTTGCATTCTTGATGTGCATGAAATATATACAATAAAGTACTCACATATCTACATATTTAGCCTTACTTTTATATTATTTTGTGACTGATTATATAATATCTTTGTGTTGTAGGTAACAAGGGCTTTACATGCAAAGTGGGGCTAGGCCAATTGAATCAAGCCAACTTACATTCAGCCAGGCATGAATTCAAGAAAAGACCAACCAATTAAATTTAAGTCCAATTGGATTAAGGAATCAAAGGAAATTTGCACCAAATCCAAGTCCAATTCGGATTAGGATTCTAGACTGCACATTAGTTAGTATTTTTGGCATAACTTTCGGCTCAGATGTCCAATCGAGATGATTCAAGCTGGGCTGAAAATTTAACTTAAAGGGCTACAACTTTGTAGTTTATAAAAAGTCTGAATTCTGAAGTTAAGTGGGCCAAAATAGTCGGTTAATTGAAGCCTAAAAATCCTGGATTTTCTCCAAACGGGAATTCAACTTGTAATAGGATTCTTTGATCTATTTAAACACTCTTTAGGGCAAAATTCAGGGAGGCGGAGGCTAGTGTTAGGGCTGAGGGTTGAATGTATAGAGAGTGCAGCTGCTTCTTCGGTTTTCTTCTATGACAGTTAGTTTTATTTTATTTGTCTAATTTAATGTTTAGTATTTTATTTTTGTGTTTTCTTTCAATTACCAAGTGTAGCTAAATTTATAATTAGGGTTGAGGATGAAACCTTGTTCAGGATTTTCAGTAATATTTGTGTAATTTGATTTGTCCCACAATAATTATTCTTTAATGATTTAAATTGTTCTTACTTCATATCAATTGACTAGAATGAAATTCTAGATATGAGTTCAATCATGTTTTTCTCATGATTTAGGATTTGTCTTCATTAATTGAATTCTTGATTATAAAATTGGATATCACTTGTGATTTGTCTGTCAGTGGATATAATTTATGATTTGATTTTTAGAATTGGATATATCTTGTGATTTGTTTGGCTACGGATACAATTGATGATTTAATTTTATACTTAAGAAACGAAGAAGAACATGCTTTTGATTTTTAAAATAAGGATTTTAATGATGATATTTTCCATGATAGCAAGATTGATTTCTAGATTATCATGCAGTGGTTGGGAAAAATTAATGATCATAAATATATACTGATATGATTTACAAGGCGGATTCCAAAACCTTAATTCATTTCTTTTGATTGTTTACATCTTTTTATTACTTTATATCTTTTGCTTAGTTTAACTATTTGCTTAATTTTATTATTTGCTTAGTTTATTTAATCTTAGAAAACCAATTTTTATTAAACTAGATTAGGATTAATTTGGTTAAGGTTTAATTAATTTTCCTACGTTTATTCAAGTCCCTGTGGGTTCGACCTCGTTTTTGTTCAACTATACTTCGATATGGTTCATACACTTGCGAATATTTTAAAATTTCACAACAATTCTCCATAAATTTTCAAGCAACAAATTAATTTTGCACAATATTCAAAGTATTTGCAAAATTTGGTTGGTCAGACCATAAACACACACAATAACATGTACAAAGTTTAGCAAAGAGTAACTCGTGTAGTGTGTGCAACTAGTAAAAACTTGAGATACATGTGAGGTGATATGTGAATAGCAATCAATCACAAAGTCTACAAGATTCATCACAAAGAATTTAAAAGAGACTATCACCTAAAGAGTTACATCATATAACTCCCACATCTCTTAGATCATAAGCTTGCAATCATGTAAGTTTCTTGAATTTATGCCTCATAATATACACCAATTTTAAGTCAAGTGATTTTGGCATCAAGCCTAATAGTACACACCAATTTTAAGTATTAAGCAATTTAAACCGAGGCTTCGCCTTATGTTCTTTTCGTGCATGTGCTGCACTTTCTCGAGTACAAAATCTTATGATATGCACTAAGGTGTTCATGATTGGCTAGTGAACAGTGGTGATATGGTTATTTATGCCTTTCTCTAAAAGTTCAAGTCCGATAGTCAAAAACATGTGACATCAAGATTAAGATAGAGTAATCAAAAACCATAAACATCTTTCCCACACAACATGCACTACAAAGTTTCAACTAGTAAAGTGCAATAAGTAAGCTCATCAAAGTTAAACAAGGTACAAACAACATGTTATGTGAAAATAAATTGACCAACCTTGTTCTTCAAAAACCAAGAAAAATAGTACAAAACACAATTTGCTTCCTTTTTTTTTTTTTTTTTTTTTTTTTAAATTAAAAAAAAAAAAAACACCTAGAATGAAATGCATGAATATTATGCAATGAAAATTCTAAAAAAAAAAAACAAAACCAAAGAACAAAGGTCACAAAGAGTAGAGCAATGAAGCACAAGGACCATGTTAGAAAGACTCAGTTAGTTCGAGTCTTTTGCATCCAAAACCTTTTAGATGCACCATGAGCATTGGAGTTCTTATTCACATGGGAATGATTACCAACTCCAGGATTGGAATAAAGGTTTAAAACCTTTACCAATTCACCAATAAGTACCATAGGATCTTGTGCTTAAGGCACAGGTACTTTTGGCTTGTTTGCTCTCTTTGCAGCTTGCAGCTTGTAACAATTAGAACGTATGTGTCCAGACTTTCCACAAAAATGACAAACTCATACAGGCTTATCATGTGTCTTGTCCTTAGATAGGGTAGGCTTCTTAGACTTAGACTCTTTCAGATTAACCCTAATCTTTCTAGATGATGAAACTTCTATGGGTTTGACAACCTTACTCATAGGGGGTTTGACAGTTTCACTCACAATCTCACTCACAAAAGGTTCAGAAGAAGATGAAGGGACAAACTTTGTGGAATGAGGAGCAGACACAGAGATGCTTTCAACATAACCTAATCCAGTCTTGTCAGAAGAAACTTTTGAACACTCAACATTTTATCAAGTTTAGAACTAGCGGATCTAGCAACAGATAAATCAAGTTCCAAAGATTTAACTTTATCAAGCAAAAACATATTCTTAGTTTTCATATTGTTCAAAAGTTCAGTAGCATCAAACAGTTTAATAAGCAAATTCTTCTTATCAAGCTCAAGAGATTCAATTTTCTTCAGGCCAAGTTCAACATTCATAGCATCCTTTGCAGCAACTTTGCAAAGTTTATTATAGGCCTCTTGAAGATCTGCATCCTCAGAGAGTTCCCCATCAGAAGGGTTCTCTTCAACAGATATGCTCTCATTGACTACAGTAGTAGTAGTGAAAGCAATGAAGTTTCCATCCTTATCACAACCAGACTCATTATCTGAAACTTCACCATCACTAAGGGTTACAACCATAGTCTTACCCTTAGACTTCAAATAGTTAGGACATTCAGATTTCATGTGACCATACCCTTGACATCCAAAACACTAAGAGCCCAAAGAATTATTGGAAGATTGACCTACTTTTTCTCTAGGTTTATCATTATTGTTAACCTTAGTGGGATCATGCTTCCTAAAGTTTCTAGATTCAGCAGTGTTCATGTCTCTTGCCTTTCTGTTACCATTCCTGAGAAAGTTTCTAAAATTTTTGGCAAGGTAAGCAATCTCTGTAGTAGAGAGCTCATCATCAAATCCACCACCTTCAACATCATCAACTGGCTTAAGAGCCATTGATTTGGATTTGGTAGTTTTGGGGAGATCCAACTCATAAGATTGAAGAGATCCTACAAGTTCATCAACAGGGATGGAGTTCACATCCTTGCTTTCAGTAATGGTAGTCACCTTGGGTCTAAAGTCTTCAGTTAAAGATCTAAGAATCTTCCTAACAATTTTAGGTTGATCATAGATTTCACCCAAATTAAAAGCAGAATTCACAATATCATTTAATTTCGTATGGAATTCATCAAAAGATTCATCATCAGACATCCTAATGCTTTCAAATTTAGAAGTTAATTGCTGTAATTTATTGATTTTGACAACCTTTGTACCTTCATGCACAGTCTGGAAGATATTCCAAATAGTATGAGCAATCTCAACATTAGAGATTCTCTTAAATTCCTCCATAGAAACAGCGTTAAAGATAGCATTCATAACCTTGCTATTAAACGCAGCTGCTTCTTTTTGAGAAGTTTTCCACTCACTAACAGGAGTAGTGGGCTTCTCCCATCCGTATTCAATGGAGTTCCACACTCTCTCATCAATAGATTTCAGGAATGCTTTCATCCTTACTTTCCAATAAGCATAATTATTCCCACCAAAGTGAGGAGGAATAACTAGAGAGTGTTCGTATTCCATGACAATAGGGGTTAAGGATCAGCTCATTGATCAAAAGATTAACAATAAGAGAGCAACCCGCTCTGATACCACTTGATGGTTTTTAGACCCCTTAAAACAATTGATTTAACCTAGGTAATTAGCCAAGTTGTTACTTAGTCCAATTTAACAAATCTAGGTAATCACAATAACAAAGATCATATCATGCAAAGCAGCGGAAAGATAAATAATACAAGATATGATCACTCAAGAAACCAAACCGGAAAAACCTGGGAAGGATTTGACTTAACTATCCTCAAGGTAAACTTGAATCCACTATCTTGAAAGGATCGAAGTTCATACAATAAGAATTACAAGTCCCTACGCTTGACTTCTTAACACAACCCTTACAATCAAATCCCACAATAAATATAGGGTACAAAAGATTGAATATAATTACAATCAAATTTGGCACGGAATAAAAGCCAACAAAATACATATTTGTTGAAAGTTCAAAAACGTGTACAAAACACCTTTGAACGTTTAGACCCCCAAATTACAACTTAACCAATACAAGCAATATGTCAAACAACTAGTGTGCGGAAACTTAACACATGCTATAATAAGAAATTGGTTAAAGACTATCTAAGTCATAACAAAATAAAACCACAGCAGATAATAAAAAGGCAAAGATAGAGAGGAAGGAAGATGCAAACACAAAGACAACACGCGATGTGTTATCGAAGAGGAAACCGAAGTCCTCGGCGAAAAACCTCTCCGCCGCCCTCCAAGCGGTAAACAATCCACTAGAAAATACAGTTGGGATACAAGGACAGCAATAGACCCTCCAAGCCTAATCTACCCAGTGCACCTAAGCCCTCCAAGCTTCTTGCTCCAACGAGGTTGCGCCGAACCTTTTTCTTTTCTAGCTTCCCGGATTCCGCTACTAGACCGTAGCATCAACCAATGAAGATTGGTTCCTTCCTAATTGCTTCCCAGAAATCCAAACAACTGTCTCACAGTGATGATGATGGTGAGAACCAGGTTTGGTATAATGCCTCTCAAGGATTTGACAATGGAGAGGAAGAGAGTTGAGGAATTTGAAGAGATTCTAAGGTAGAGATTGTGGGTGAAACAATCTGGTTTTTCTTTAGGGTTTCTCACTCAAAATTCTCTCTGGAAGCTCTCTTTCAATCGTGGGTAAAAGGGGTATTTATACTGGAGTGGGAGAGGAATATGAAACGTCAAGTTTTACAAAACAGGGGTGGCTCGCGGCTTGACCTCGCGGCTTGACTAAGTCGCGAGATCCAGTCGCGAGTTAACCGTATGGCCAGTTGTCCTGTTTTGTCCTGTTGTGCTCCAGCTAGCATGACTGTTCATCTTCCAGCATGCTTGGCACGTGTGTTGCTTCTGGCGGCTTGCAGCCGCGAGTCACCCGCGAGTCCCAGCCGCGAGTCTCTGTTTTCTTGCACACTCTTGAGCAAACTTCACTCTATCTCACTCACTACCCTTACAACAAACCCACCTAAATACAGGGTTACTAAATGCTGAATTACAAGCAAATTTGGCACGGAATAAAGCCAATTAGATGGTTGAATAAATTCAACCTTACAATCTCCCCCTTTGGCTATTCCGTGACAAAACCCTAAAACAAACTCTAGACTTAACATGTGAGTTGGGAACAGTTGAACAAAACTCACTGACACCTAACTCTAGAAGCTGTGAAGCACTTGAATCATATGAACATAATACTCCTGAAACACAACAATACACCATGATCATTGTAAGCAGAAAATTATAAATGCATATGAAACAGGCAATATGTGATCAAGCAAAGATGGAGTTAATAAACAAACCATGACTTGATCAACCAAGTGAACACCACAAGGTAGTGATCACAGTGCTCATTCACACTTGGAATGATCACAAGGACATACAAGTTAACAAGCACAAGGCAAGACACTTGTATGCTCAACACTCAACCAATGCATAACACACAAGGCATATGCATCTAGGAACAATCCTACAAGGGCACAAGAGTGACAGTACATAAACCAAAATGCAGAACATTTAGATTAAAGTACTGATTTCAACATAGCATAAAGACTGCATTAAGCAAGGTACATACCATAAAGCCTACAAACTATGCATAAAACATTAACCCTAAAAGCTTACAAAAGCACATGGGTACAAACACAAAAACATCCTGAATAACATCATCAAAATATATTAAAGTTTAAACCAAGAGTATAAGTAAAGAGTTAGAAACAACTATACACCAAAAACAACACAAAATACCCAAAACATAAGCATATATAAACAAAGTTTCTGATTTTGATAACTTTGACAACTCCTGACAACTCCCCCTCAACACATTACTCCCCCTTAAGAGCTGCTTTTCTGCTTCTCAATCATCAATGACATTATCAACAGAAACAAACTTCTCCCCCTTTTTGACAGGAATGGCCAAAGGGTCACTATTCAGGCTGAGTGGTGAAGCTGTCAAGTTTTGCAGATAAGACATCAATCTGGTCCTGCATGGCTCTCATCCGCTCAGAGTGCTCAGTCTGGACTTCCTTGATCCCATCAAGTCTTTCCAGAATGATTTGGAAAGCATCTGGAGGTGTATCTGAAGAAGTTGAAGCTCTAGACCTTTTGCCACTCCTCTTGGGTGTTGAGGTTGATGCATGCCCTGCTGCCTCTACTTCAGTCTCCATTGGGACACCCTCTCCTTCATCACCTTCATCTTCTTCTCCTGGAAGCCTAACACTTATCCTTTTGCAGGTAAACTTGTTAATTGCAAAGGGTGTGGACATGGGACTGATGTCTTGAGGGATTGGAACACCCTTCCTTCTAAAAATCCTCATTAGCAAACTGGGAAAGATCAATTTAGGCCTAGAGGTTGTTCTTGTCTCATCCACAATGGTGTCATATATGTGGGAACTTATGTCTATGAAATTCTTTTCTTTGAGATCCATCAGAAAAACTGCTCTAGCACAATTGATTGTAGTCAATTTCTTAATGGGATAGAGGTTAAACATCATGATTATTGTTAGACACCTCATGTCCACTGGAAAGGCAGTGGTATTCAAACATTTCCCTTCTCTCTGCCCATCTATCCTTTGTTGAACAGTTTCAATAGAAACACTCCTATCCTTGTAATTGATAAATTCCTCATCTTCTAATCGTTCAAGCCCTAGTACATCATCTATGACATGAGCATCCAAAACGAATTCTTTACCTCTAACCTAGCAACTTAATTCATTCTCCTTTATCACAGCATTTGAGTAAAATTCCCTAATCAGGGGTTCACACACAACAGGGAAATCGCTCAGAAGCTTTTCCCATCCTCTTCCTTCAAAACAGCTGGGGATAAAGGTTTGTCTTAAGTCCTCCAAATCTACAAATCTTTCTTGAATAATTCCTGCATTCAAGAAGTTATCCTTGTATCTCTCAAAGTGATGAACTGACCTAAACAGTTTAGAATTCATTTTTAATCTTTTGCCAGCCTTCTTTGCAGTAGATTTCTTCTTCGGAGGTGAGGGAGCCATCTGTGAACAATCAGAAAAGGCCACAACAGCATAGAACAATATATGTGCAGAGCCAGTCAGTACCATGTAATTAACAAAGAGATATCATCCATACAAATGAACTTTGAACACTTAAACAATAAGCTACTTAGATCAATCACATGGATAAACCAAGCCTAAGATAGGAAACACATGAACAACATGGAGAAACTATCCTAAAGGCAGATATATGTCATTGAGACATATAATGGAAAAAATGATATGACACACAATCAGTATTTTGAGACTAACAGAAGCTCCCAACAGATTAACACAATAGAACAAGCACATTCAGCACAGTAAAAACACACAATATCCAACGGAACATTTTGAAACAACACAACAGCACAAAGAATCACTTAGCTAAGCACAGGATGAAGAGCAATAAGGAAACAACTAAGATCAAATCAAAATCTAGCAGCAGCATTTGCAAGCTAAGCATGAACAAGGAGCAAAATCCGAAACACAAACCCATTTCTAAATCACAAACATATGCGAAAAATCAAAGGGAAAAGCACAAAATCAAGTATAAAAGGGTGCAAAACTGAAAACCCATACCTATGACTTGAAGATTTTGAGCTACAAGAATGCAACAATGGAGATTGGAAATGGGAGCACGGAGTGTTTGGGAGGGAGATAGTTTAGAGAGAAGATGAACAGTCACAAAAGTTCGAGGGAAAACTGAAAAGAAGTTTAAAAACTGCTCCTGTTTTTGCAAAACACGCGTTTTTCGCGACTTGATTAAGTCGCCACACAGTCGCCAGCTCAAGCCGCCAAAGCACTCAAGAACAAAAATTTGAAAAATTTTTCTAAGTGTTTTTCGCGACTGGAAGGTCTAACCGCGAGTGAGTCGCGAGCTGAGCCGCGAAAATCTCTGAGTGAACCTCGCGACTGGACCTTTCACTCGCGAACAAGTCGCCAAAAATGACCAGCGAAGATGCGACTGAGGCTCGCGACTTGACATACTCGCGACTGAGCCGCCAAAACAGGGCAAAACAGGATTTTTGAAATTTTCAGATTTTTCAAATAAAATACTTTCCAAAAACACCTAAAACACTCAAAAATCTTTTTGTGCTTGAATTAACAAAGATTGAGCATGTGAAAACACATTTCATCAAGTACAATCACACAAATGAATATGGCATTTATTGAACATAAACTTGTGTGTTGTGTGTGGATATCAACAATGAGATAGTCCTTCGTCTAATGTGAAGCTTCAATGATCGATTCAACCAAGGCATACACAATTAGCACTAGATCATGTGACCTATCTCAATTATAGAAATATGTATATATGACCTCCCACAAAACTTGATAACATGACTTGGAGCTTTACATTTTACTCCACTTTTAATCATAACATTTGATCTTTTTGATCTTTTGAGGCAATCACCTCTCATTGTGAGAGTGATATTTGACATTTCACCTTAATGAACAAGCCTTTGGCTTTTTGAATAAACATTCACCTTAATATAAGGTCGCTTACCCTTTTTCCTAGTCGAATACTAGAATGTGCGACAGGCTTTTGCAGCTCAATATCTCTTTTCATTTGGAGATTTACATTTAGTGAGCTCTTTTTAGCAAAACAAAAATAAAGAGTGGGAAGATATATAGTGTAAGGTTGAATTTATTCAACCATCTAATTGGCTTTATTCCGTGCCAAATTTGCTTGTAATTCAGCATTTAGTAACCCTGTATTTAGGTGGGTTTGTTGTAAGGGTAGTGAGTGAGATAGAGTGAAGTTTGCTCAAGAGTGTGCAAGAAAACAGAGACTCGCGGCTGGGACTCGCGGGTGGACTCGCGGCTGCAAGCCGCCAGAAGCAGCACACGTGCCAAGCATACTGGAAGATGAACAGTCATGCTAGCTGGAGCACTACAGGACAAAACAGGACAACTGGCCATACAGTTAACTCGCGACTGGATCTCGCGACTTGGTCAAGCCGCGAGGTCAAGCCGCGAGCCACCCCTGTTTTGTAAAACCTGACGTTTCACATTCCTCTCCCACTCCAGTATAAATACCCCTTTTACCCACGATTGAAAGTGAGCTTCCAGAGAGAATTTTGAGAGAGAAACCCTAAAGAAAAACCAAATTGCTTCACCCACAATCTATACCTTAGAGTCTCTTCAAATTCCCCTACTCTCTTCCTCTCCATTGTCAAATCCTTGAGAGGCATTATACCAAACCTGGTTCTCACCATCATCATCACTGTGAGACAGTTGTTTGGATTTCTGGGAAGCAGTTAGGAAGGAGCCAATCTTCATTGGTTGATGCTACGGTCAAGTAGCGGAATCCGGAAAGCTAGAAAAGAAAAAGGTTCGGCGCAACCTCGTTGGAGCAAGAAGCTTGGAGGGCTTAGGTGCACTGGGTAGATTAGGCTTGGAGGGTCTATTGCTGTCCTTGTATCCCAACTGTATTTTCTAGTGGATTGATTACCGCTTGGAGGGCGGCGGAGAGGTTTTTCGCTGAGGACTTCGGTTTCCTCTTCGATAACACATCGCGTGTTGTCTTTGTGTTTGCATCTTCCTTCCTCTCTATCTTTGCCTTTATATTATCTACTGTGGTTTTATTTTGTTATGGCTTAGATAGTCTTTAACCAATTTCGTATTATAGCATGTGTTCAGTTTCCGCACACTAGTTGTTTGAAATATTGCTTGTATTGGTTAAGTTGTATTTTGGGGGTCTAAACGTTCAAAGGTGTTTTGTACACGTTTTTGAACTTTCATTTGGTATCAGAGCGGGTATACTTGTTGTGGTTTTATTACCTAAGTGTGATCCCAGACCCCTAAGTTGTGGTTGTTGTTTTGGATTATACCATGCTGAATTGTAGCTTAAGTGTTTGTGAAAATGACTCTATGCATATGTCTGAAAGGTGTCTTACTGATGATCTTGTAGAGTTGTTAAAAACTAAGAAACATGTTAGAGTTATTGCTCACATGCTGGAATATCTTGAAAATTAGAATCTTGTCTTACACAATAGCATATCTGAATCTAAATAATTGATTAAGAAATATAAAAGAAAGAATAGAATGTTGTGTGAGATGATTGAGAATCTGAAAATGAAAAATCAATCTGAAAGAAGCATGAAAACTGATGATGAGTTTGTGTTTGAAGGTCAAGAATGTCTGTCACATGTGAACCTATTTGTGCATACCTCATTGAAGGTGTTTAATGCGTGTTTGTGGTATCTTGACAGTGGGTGTTCTCGCCATATGACAGGGGATAAGTCACTGTTTAAGACACTCAAAGAAAAGGTTGGTGATTATGTGACCTTTGGTGATGGAAGTCATGCTCAAGTCCTAGGCAAAGGAACCATTGAGATACCTGGTTTGCCTCTGTTGAAAGATGTGCTGTTCATAAAAGGGCTGAAGGCGAATTTACTGAGCATCACTCAAATTTGTGATGATGATTTCCTGGTACAATTCTCTAAGAAAGGATGTTTGATCATCAATGAAGAGGGGATTCAGGTTTTGGAAGGAAATCGGACTACAGATAACTGTTATGGAATAGTTCCCACGGCACCAATATCGTGTAGAAGTGCTCGGGTGGATATGTTGGAGCTGTGGCATCACAGATTTGGGCATGCCAACTTCAAACAAGTAGCAAAAGTCTCCAAACTTGAAGCAGTCGAGGGACTTCCTAAGTTTGGAAAAGTGAAGAAGACCGTTTGTGGTGCATGTCAAATGGGGAAGCAAACTAAGGCAAGTCATCACAAGGTAAATGTGATAGCCACCTCTCGGTGCTTGGAGTTACTTCATGTTGATCTAATGGGGCCCACCAGAACTGAAAGCCTAGGGGGGAAGAGATACATTATGGTCATTGTGGACGACTACTCAAGATACACTTGGGTTGAATTCCTTAGAGAAAAATCAGAAGCTTGTGAGAGGTTGGAGATTCTGTGCAAGAAACTACAAAATGAAAAGGGGATTCCGATAGCCAAAGTTAGAAGTGATCATGGGAGGGAATTTGAGAATGCAAGATTCGAGTCCTTCTGTGAGAAGAATGGAATTAAAAGAGAGTTTTCAGCTCCCAAAACTCCACAACAAAATGGAGTGGTAGAGAGAAAAAATTGTGTGATTCAGGAGATGGCAAGAGTCATGTTGCTTAACAAGCAAATACCTCAAAAATTTTGGGGAGAAGCTGTCAACACCTCGTGTCACATTGGCAATAGGATTTTCTTTCGAGTTGGTACAAAGAAGACTGCATATGAGATATGGAATGGGAAGAAGCCTAAAGTGAAGTATTTCTGGGTATTTGGAAGTAAATGCTATATCTTAAATGATCGAGAGAATCTTGGGAAGTTTGATGCAAGAAGTGATGAGGGTATTTTTCTTGGCTACTCTACTACAAGTCGAGCGTATAGAGTGTTTAACAAGAGAACAAAGGCTGTGATGGAATCCATAAATGTCAAGATTGATGATGCCTTACCTAAGGTGGAAATGATTGATGATGTAGAAGGGCCGAGCACCAAAGAGCCTGATGTTGAGGTAGAAGCTTTGGATATAGAAGGTGAAAAACCTATACCAGAAGTAGAATCGACTCCCATCAACCCAAGAATGGAAACAAGATCGATGTCTAGAACTTCAAGTCCTCTTACTCCTCCAGAAGTTCATCCTCCTATCTCTCGTAGTGATGAAGTTTCCACTTCAAAAAGGCCATCTTCAAGAGTTATCAAGAATCATCCGGAAAGCAATATCATAGGATCTCTTGATGACGGTCTTCGCCTCAGGAAAGAAAATATTCTGCTAGCCAATCATGTAACATATCACTGTTATCTTGCACAGTTTGAACCAAAAAGGGTTGAAGAGGCTCTTCAAGATGAGAATTGGGTTGAGTCAATGCATGAAGAGCTGAATCAGTTTGTGAGGAATGATGTGTGGGAACTTGCTCCACGGCCTGAGAACGTTCATGTTATAGGCACAAAGTGGATTTTTAAAAACAAAACTGATGAAGATGGAGAGATAATTCGAAACAAGTCTCGGTTAGTAGCTCAAGGATACACTCAAGTAGAAGAAGTGGATTTTGATGAATCATTCGCTCCGGTGGCAAGACTCAAATCCATTCGAATCCTCATGTCCATTGCGTGCACTTTGAATTTCAAACTTTATCAAATGGATGTTAAGTGCGCATTTCTGAATGGATATCTAAATGAAGAAGTTTTTGTTGAGCAACCAAAAGGATTTGAGGATCCTCATTTTCCAGATCATGTATTAAGATTGAAGAAAGCCCTTTATGGCTTAAAACAAGCGCCTAAAGCCTGGTACGATCATCTTACACATTATCTTCTAGATAGAGGTTTCAAGAGAGGGTACGCCGATCGAACTCTGTTTGTCAAAAATGATGAAGATTATCTCCTTGTGGCACAAGTCTATGTTGATGACATAGTGTTTGGGGCAACTATCGAAGATCGTGCTACTGAATTTTCTGAGGAGATGAAGAAGGAGTTTGAGATGAGTATGGTGGGGGAGCTCACATTCTTCTTGGGTCTTCAAGTCAAACAACAGAAGGAGGGTATATTTGTTTCTCAAGAGAAGTATGCCAGAAACATTGTCAAGAAGTTTGGACTAGACTCCAAAAAACATGCCTCCACTCCCATGAGCTCTTCCACTAAACTGAATGTGGATTCATCGGGAGTTGAAGTAAGTCCTACACTATATAGGAGCATCATAGGGAGTTTGCTCTACCTTACAGCCAGTAGACCGGACATTGCTTTCAGTGTAGGCGTTTGTGCCAGGTATCAAGCTAATCCGAAGGAATCTCATCTGACTGCTACTAAGCGAATCATTCGATATGTGAATGGTACTGCAAACTATGGTCTGTGGTATTCAAAAGACTCAAATGCTTGTCTTGCTGGGTATTCAGATGCTGACTGGGCTGGCAGTGTAGACGATCGGAAAAGCACTTCAGGCGGCTGTTTTTATCTTGGTAACAATCTTGTCTCGTGGATGAGCAAGAAGCAGAATTCAGTGTCTCTATCTACTGCAGAAGCAGAATACATCGCTGCTGGAAGTTGCTGCACTCAGCTTCTTTGGATGAAGAAATTACTTCATGACTATGGAATTCCTCAAGAAACGATGTGTGTCTTCTGTGACAACACCAGTGCCATCAATCTTTCCAAGAATCCTGTCCAGCATTCAAAATCCAAACACATAGAGATACGTTACCATTTCATTCGGGATTTGGTAGAGGAAAGAGTTGTGTGTCTTGAGTTCATACACACCGACAATCAAAAGGCGGATATCTTCACCAAGCCTCTCTATGGTCCACGGTTTGAATCACTCCGTAAGACCATTGGTGTTGGTACAATTCCTTGACTCTCTTGTGTGTTGTGTGCTTCACATATTTATAATATGATAAGTCTGTCTGTGTTGGGGCACACACCTCTTTGATTAGCTTTTTGTGCAACATGTTTCTTGTTTGTTTGTCCATTTGTGTTTACTGTTGCTTCTTTTTATGTTTGTTCAATCATTTTTGTTTCTTGTGTCAAAAATCCAAAAATCACATAAAAATTAGAAAATCAAAAAGCTTGATTGACTTTGTTGAGTATTGTCTCAAAACTTGTTTTGCCTTGTACCTTTGTGCTAATGGCTTTGTGCATTTTCGAGCATTGCTTGTTTTCATGCACTTATATCACTGTGGGAAAAATCTTGAAATCTATGTGATTGTTGTAAATAGATCTCAAACTTGTCATGAATGATTAGTGAATGGTTATGTTGATCTTGAGACATGCATAGACTTGTGTCTATATATCTTCCCACTTTTTATTTTTGTTTTGCTAAAAAGAGCTCACCAAATGTAAATCTCCAAATGAAAAGAGATATTGAGCTGCAAAAGCCTGTTGCACATTCTAGTATTTGACTAGGAAAAAGGGTAAGCGACCTTATATTAAAGTGAATGTTCATTCAAAAAGGCCAAAGGCCTGTTCTTCAAAGAGAAATGTTATATATCACTCTCACAATGAGAGATGATTGCCTCAAAAGATCAAATGTTATGATTGAAAATGGAGTCAAATAATAAGCTCCAAGTTATGTTATCAAGTTGTGTGGGAGGTCATATATACATATTTCTATAATTGAGATGGGTCACATGATCTAGTGCTAATTGTGTATGCCTTGGTTGAATTGATCATTGAAGCTTCACATTAGACGAAGGACTATCTCATTGTTGATATCCACACACAACACACAAGTTTATGTTCAATAAATGCCATATTCATTTGTGTGATTGTACTTGATGAAATATGTTTTCACATGCTCAATCTTTGTTAATTCAAGCACAAAAAGATTTTTGAGTGTTTTAGGTGTTTTTGGAAAGTATTTTGTTAAAAAAAAAAAAAAAAATCTGAAAATTTCAAAAATCCAGTTTTGCCCTGTTTTGGCGGCTCAGTCGCGGGTATGTCAAGTCGCGAGACTCAGTCGCATCTTCGCTGGTCATTTTTGGCGACTTGTTCGCGAGTGGAAGGTCCAGTCGCGAGGTTCACTCAGAGATTTTCGCGGCTCAGCTCGCGACTCACTCGCGGGTAGACCTTCCAGTCTCGAAAAACACTTAGAAAAATTTTTCAACTTTTTGTCCTTGAGTGTTTTGGCGGCTTGATCTGGCGACTTTTTGGCGACTCGTTTCAGTCGTGAAAATCGCGTGTTTTGGATATACAGGGGCAGTTTTTAAACTTTTTATTTTTCCCTCGATCTTTTTGTGACTGTTCATTGTCTCTCTCATCTGCTCTTACACATTGTCACCGTGCCTCCATTTTCGATTTCCAATACTTGTCTCTTTTCAGCTCAAAATCGTCGACTAACAGGTATGGTTTTCTGTCCTGCACTCTATTTTACTTGTTGTTATGGTTTTCCCTCTGGTTTATTCACATTTGATTGTGATTTTGTGATGGGTTTTTAGCTCATCTATTATTCTTTGTCCATGCTTCGCTTGGATGCTTGTGTTTCTGTTTTTGAGCTAGTTTATGTTGGTGGTTGTGTTCTTCATCATGTGCTTAGCTAGGGTTAGCTATTTTTTTCTGATCTGCTGTTGATGTCGTGTTTCACTATGATCCTGTGTGGTATCATGTTGATGTGTTGTTGAATGTGGGTCCTTTTTCAGCTGATTATGTGGTTCTATTTGGTCTCCCTATACTGTGTAGTTCAATTTGGGCCATTTGTGTCCCTCATTGCTATTTTCTGACCAGTCTCATCCAGCTATTAGGGTTTCTTCATTGTCCCTAAAATTCCACTAACCCACTGCTAATTTAGTCTGTTGGATTGTGTTCTGTCATTTCCCCTGTTCATAATGCAGACTGGTCATGTCACCATTCAAGAAAGCTGCTGTGAAATGAGGAAGTTCCAAAGGGAAGGAACCCGTAATTGATGTTGATGATTACCCACCTCAGCCAAAAGGGACTCGCTCTTCATCAAGGAGATTCGATCCCAACAAGTTCAGATCATATGCAGCCTATCAGTCTTACGAGAATTTCTTTCTACATGCCACACCATTACTAGAAAGAGCTTTGGATCAGTCTTCACTTCATGACACTGACATTCCGAAATGGTTTGCTCACAAGGATTGGAATTACCTTCTATCTGATCCGGATGACGTGTATGAAGAGTTGGTAAAAGAATTTTATGCTAACGCAATTGTGGAAGGAGATGAACTTAAGTGTTGGGTTCGGAACAAGAGCTTTTTTGTCTCTCCTACATATCTGGCAGAAATTCTTCACATCAACAGACCCATTTTCCGACATTCACCGGTGTATGATGATCTCTATCCTGATGAGGAGCTTCTCAAAGAAAGTCTTGGTCAAGACTTGGAGTTCTCACCCAATGGCAAATCCATCAGTGTTTCCTCCCTTTCTCCAAAACTGAGAGTGCTTACAATTGTGATGTTTCACAATTTGTACCCTTTATCAAGCACTGGGTATATGAACCTCGGACGTGCTTTGTTTCTTCATGATCTAATCTCTGATGTGGAAATAGACATCTGTGCTCATATCTTTCATGTTCTGCGCAAAACAGTTCTTCGAAATGAGTCTCGGATATGCGTTCCTTTCTACAGTCTCATTTCACGGATCTTGAAGCTCAAGGGAATTTATCCAACGGCTGATGAATCTCCTCTCTCCAAATAAAGTCCAATCAACATGCATACATTCAATGCAAGCATTGGACATAGTCGGAAGAGAGCCAAACCAGAAACTTCTGCATCTCACAGTGACTCTCAGTTTAGCACTCTCTCCCTAGATGAGAAACTTGATCGCATTGTATCCTCTGTCCACGAGTTGAATACAAAGATGTCTGGACTCACAGCTTCTCTACACCATCACAGCACTCGATGGGATATGAAGTTTACTTCTCTTCAAACTCAATTGGATCAAATTCAGAGAAAGCTGGAAGAGGATGACTAGCCTATTCCATGACAAAAAGGGGGAGTGATTGGCTATCATGATCAGAGGGGGAGAATATTACTTAAGGGGGAGTGTCTTTACATTCTTCTTCAGTTTCAATTTTTTTTTCTTTAAGTTGATATATTGTGTTTTGTAAACTGTTATTCAGAATGCTTTTGTGTTTGTACCCATGTGCTTTTGTAAGCTTTTAGGGTTAATGTTTTATGCATAGTTTGTAGGCTTTATGGTATGTACCTTGCTTAATGCAGCCTTTATGCTATGTTGAAATCAGTACTTTAATCTAAATGTTCTGCATTTTGGTTTATGTACTGTCACTCTTGTGCCCTTGTAGGATTGTTCCTAGATGCATATGCCTTGTGTGTTATGCATTGGTTGAGTGTTGAGCATACAAGTGTCTTGCCTTGTGCTTGTTAACTTGTATGTCCTTGTGTTCATTCCAAGTGTGAATGAGCACTGTGATCACTACCTAGTGGTGTTCATTTGGTTGATCAAGCCATGGTTTGTTTATTAACTCCATCTTAGCTTGATCAAATTATTGCCTGTTTCATATGCATTTATAATTTTCTGCTTACAATGATCATGGTGTATTGTTGTGTTTCAGGAGTATTATGTTCATATGATTCAAGTGCTTCACAGCTTCTAGAGTTAGGTGTGAGTGAGTTTTGTTCAACTGTTCCCAACTCACATGTTAAGTCTAGAGTCTGTTTTAGGGTTTTGTCACGGAATAGCCAAAGGGGGAGATTGTAAGGTTGAATTTATTCAACCATCTAATTGGCTTTATTTCGTGCCAAATTTGCTTGTAATTCAGCATTTAGTAACCCTGTATTTAGGTGGGTTTGTTGTAAGGGTAGTGAGTGAGATAGAGTGAAGTTTGCTCAAGAGTGTGCAAGAAAACAGAGACTCGCGGCTGGGACTCGAGGGTGGACTCGCGGCTGCAAGCTGCCAGAAGCAGCACACGTGCCAAGCATGCTGGAAGATGAACAGTCATGCTAGTTGGAGCACTATAGGACAAAACAGGACAACTGGCCATACGGTTAACTCGCGACTGGATCTCGCGACTTGGTCAAGCCGCGAGGTCAAGCCGCGAGCCACCCCTGTTTTGTAAAACCTGACGTTTCACATTCCTCCCACTCCAGTATAAATACCCCTTTTACCCACGATTGAAAGTGAGCTTCCAGAGAGAATTTTGAGAGAGAAACCCTAAAGAAAAACCAGATTACTTCACCCACAATCTATACCTTAGAGTCTCTTCAAATTCCCCTACTCTCTTCCTCTCCATTGTCAAATCCTTGAGAGGCATTATACCAAACCTGGTTCTCACCATCATCATCACTGTGAGACAGTTGTTTGGATTTCTGGGAAGCAGTTAGGAAGGAGCCAATCTTCATTGGTTGATGCTACGGTCTAGTAGCGGAATCCGGAAAGCTAGAAAAGAAAAAGGTTCGGCGCAACCTCGTTGGAGCAAGAAGCTTGGAGGGCTTAGGTGCACTGGGTAGATTAGGCTTGGAGGGTCTATTGCTGTCCTTGTATCCCAACTGTATTTTCTAGTGGATTGATTACCGCTTGGAGGGCGGCGGAGAGGTTTTTCGCCGAGGACTTCGGTTTCCTCTTCGATAACACATCGCGTGTTGTCTTTGTGTTTGCATCTTCCTTCCTCTCTATCTTTGCCTTTATATTATCTACTGTGGTTTTATTTTGTTATGGCTTAGATAGTCTTTAACCAATTTCGTATTATAGCATGTGTTCAGTTTCCGCACACTAGTTGTTTGACATATTGCTTGTATTGGTTAAGTTGTATTTTGGGGGTCTAAACGTTCAAAGGTGTTTTGTACACGTTTTTGAACTTTCATATAGACACAAGTCTATGCATGTCTCAAGATCAACATAACCATTCACTAATCATTCATGACAAGTTTGAAGATCTATTTACAACAATCACATAGATTTCAAGATTTTTCCCACAGTGATATAGGTGCATGAAAATAAGCAATGCTCGAGCATGCACAAAGCCATTAGCACAAAGGTACAAGGCAAAACAAGTTTTGAGACAAAACTCAACAAAGTCAATCAAGCTTTTTGATTTTCTAATTTTTTATGTGATTTTTGGATTTTTGACACAAGAAACAAAAAGAATGATAAAACAAAATTAAAAATATTCACAAGTAGACAAGCAAACAACCAACATCAAAAACAGCAAGCAAACCAAACAAACATTGTCACAAAGCATAGGAAGTATTAATGCATGGACATGTTGTAATGCTTATGCATGAGTACCCTTTTTCACCCACACGTCACTTGCGTTTGGGGTGATTTCCTTATAGGATTGGGTACGGGAGTTAGGGCTTTCAAACCTTCGTGAGAAGCTTTCCAAGCAGTTGGTGAATGCACCAATCATCTTCATCACGTTCATCATTCCGGGATCTCCATTTTGATCTCTAGATTGATCACCTGCCCAAATTCTCCTATCATTTCTGGGTCCTCCTAACCTTTGAGGAGTTGCACTGTTCTTTGCTCTCAGCTTTTGGCAATTTGGTCGAGTATGCCCTTGAAGTCCGCAATAATGGCACACATAAGTTCCTCTAGGACCTCTTTGTGGTCGTGGACGTGACTTGGCACGAGATTCAGACCTGCCCACAGACTGATTACGGGGATTCAGCATCTGTTGGTTCACCACATTCTTCTTCTCCTCCACCTCGAGCTTCTCACTAGTAAGGTCAGCTACAACTGGATCTTTGGCCTTTACAAACTTCACTTCTTTAGTGACATTTCCAGATGAACTACTTCCTCCGGTATATCCCAATCCGGATTTGTCTGAAAAGCTCTTTTGAGATGATATTACATCATCTAGCTTCTTGGTGGTGACCCTCTCTATTTTAGCATTCGCTTGCACAACCTCATTCTCAAGAAATCTCACTTTTGTGTAAGCTTCGGACAACTCACCATTCAGTGTTTCTATCTCACATTTGGCCTCCCTATATCGAATTAGGAGACTTTTGTAGTCCTCCTCAGCCTTCTTCATTTTTCTCACAGCAGCCTTGGCCACCCTTGTGTACTCACCCGACTTCTCCAAGAGTGAGTTATAATTCTCTTGAAGATTTGCTGTGCTTTCATCTTCTTCAGCATCTGATTCTTCAACAATTCCTAGTGATTCATCATCACTATGTTCTCCAAGGTCTCGTACAAGCAGATTCAACTCATCCGAAGACTCAACATGAGCAATAGTCATAAAAGCTGAATAGTTCCCCTCTCCATCACAGCTCTCTTCAGATTCTGAGTCAGACGAATCCGAGTCACTCAAGGTCGTGGCATACACTTTGCCTTTCGATTTCAAATAATTCAGACATTCCTTCTTAAAGTGTCCATGCCCGTTACATTCGAAACAAGTGACACCTTGTGTGGGTTGGGATTCTTTTCCATCTTTCTTTTTGAAATCCCTCTTCTCCCTTCCAGAACTTTGGAATTTTCTTTTATCATCAAATTTGCCATTATTTTTGAATTTCAAGAACTTTCTGAAATTTTTGACAAGGTAAGCTACATCTTTGTCAACCACATCTTCTCCCGATGAGTCTTGATCTTCCACCTTCTCATTAATGGTCTTTAGAGCAAGGGATTTACTCTTCCGTTGATTGGGCAGCGACATCTCATAAGTCTGCAGAGAACCAACCAGCTCCTGTACTTTGATGTCATCAAGATCCTTGCTCTCTTCAATTGCTGTCACTTTAGCACGAAAACTTTCCGGCAATGATCGAAGGATCTTCCTTACAATCTTTGAGTCCTCCGTTTTCTCCCCCAAATTGAACTTACTGACAACCACCTCATTTAGCTTTCCATAGAAATAGTCAAAAGACTCATCCTCACTCATTTTGAGCTCCTCAAACCGAGTGGTCAGCATTTGTAACTTGGTGTCTTTCACTTTCTTCGTGCCTTCATAAGTGGTTTCCAGAATCTCCCATGCTTCTTTGGCAATGGTAATGTGAGAAATCCTGTAAAATTCATCTGGAGACACACCACAGAAAATAGCATTGAGTGCTTTACTGTTAGCATTAGATGCAGCAAGTGCCGCCTTATCCCATGTGGATTTGGCTGCCTCAGGTTTGGTCCAACCAATCTCAATAGCATCCCAAACGGATTCATCAATAGAACACAGAAAAACTCTCATGCGAACCTTCCAAAAAGCATAATTACTACCATCAAAATATGGAGGTGCATTTAGGGATTGAGACCTATCCATCTCAAAAGGGGGTCAAGGATCACACAATGGTAATGAAACCAATAGCAGTGTACCCGCTCTGATACCAATTGAAAGTTCAAAAACGTGTACAAAACACCTTTGAACGTTTAGACCCCCAAATTACAACTTAACCAATACAAGCAATATGTCAAACAACTAGTGTGCGGAAACTTAACACATGCTATAATACGAAATTGGTTAAAGACTATCTAAGCCATAACAAAATAAAACCACAGCAGATAATAAAAAGGCAAAGATAGAGAGGAAGGAAGATGCAAATACAAAGACAACACGCGATGTGTTATCGAAGGGGAAACCGAAGTCCTCGGCGAAAAACCTCTCCGCCGCCCTCCAAGCGGTAAACAATCCACTAGAAAATACAGTTGGGATACAAGGACAGCAATAGACCCTCCAAGCCTAATCTACCCAGTGCACCTAAGCCCTCCAAGCTTCTTGCTCCAACGAGGTTGCGCCGAACCTTTTTCTTTTCTAGCTTCCCGGATTCCGTTACTAGACCGTAGCATCAACCAATGAAGATTGGTTCCTTCCTAACTGCTTCCCAGAAATCCAAACAACTGTCTCACAGTGATGATGATGGTGAGAACCAGGTTTGGTATAATGCCTCTCAAGGATTTGACAATGGAGAGGAAGAGAGTTGAGGAATTTGAAGAGATTCTAAGGTAGAGATTGTGGGTGAAACAATCTGGTTTTTCTTTAGGGTTTCTCACTCAAAATTCTCTCTGGAAGCTCTCTTTCAATCGTGGGTAAAAGGGGTATTTATACTGGAGTGGGAGAGGAATATGAAACGTCAGGTTTTACAAAACAGGGGTGGCTCGCGGCTTGACCTCGTGGCTTGACTAAGTCGCGAGATCCGATTGCGAGTTAACCGTATGGCCTGTTGTCCTGTTTTGTCCTGTAGTGCTCCAGCTAGCATGCTGTTCATCTTCCAGCATGCTTGGCACGTGTGCTGCTTCTGGCGGCTTGCAGCCGCGAGTCACCCGCGAGTCCCAGCCGTGAGTCTCTGTTTTCTTGCACACTCTTGAGCAAACTTCACTCTATCTCACTCACTACCCTTACAACAAACCCACCTAAATACAGGGTTACTAAATGCTGAATTACAAGCAAATTTGGCACGGAATAAAGCCAATTAGATGGTTGAATAAATTCAACCTTACATTTGTAAATCACAACTTTACAACCACACCACTTAATAAACTATAGACTCTACAACCCATTTCTTATTTTAGCACATCACCTAACAAATAATATAGACATCCATTAAAATAATATAAAACATACCCACAAAAATCCATAGAAAAAAACCAAACAATCACCCACTACCTCAAAAGCAACCACAACCACGACAACCTTCAGATACAAATTCACCATCCTAAAAAAATCCATACCAAACCCACCAAACAACCACTGCAACGCTTACTTAAAAAAATAACTAATAAATAAAAAAAACCACAAAGACCCATTACAACCAAAACCCACCAAATCAACCAAAACCCAACCACAACCAAAAAACACCATCAATAAAGCATGGATTTGATATATATATATATAGAAGTTGGATTTTTTAATAGAAGGAAGAGAGAATGTTAATAAAATATTGTGTTTTATTTTTAACAACTCGCTACAATCAACCGGAATCTATACTAGTTCATTGTAGTTGAGCTGCAAAAAAATTTAGATTAAGAATCTCTGATAAAGCATGGTTTTTTGGTTTTTTAGTGCTAAAATACATATACATATATATATATATATATATATATATATATATATTTGGCTAAAATGCAGCCACCAATGTGAATGCTCTTAATATTCTTGGGAATAAATTTTCTTGTCTTATTACTCAAAAAATTTCGTGTCCTACACCCATTGAGTTTTGTAACTCTAGATCTCAAGATTCTTAACAGTGAAGAAGAACTTCGCTAAAATGCAAATATTCAATGGTAGTTATAGGAATTTTTTTAAGAATAGTCATTAAAAAACTTAGTGTGAGTTTGGGAAGCGCGTTTTGCGCATTTCCCAGTGGCTACTTTTTTTAGTAGGTCTCGTGCACTGTTCACGGGACCCAAAATACTTTTTTTCAACAAAAATACCTTTAAAATTGGGTCCCACAGCATTATTCACACATTTAAAAATTATTTTGCTAGTTTTTAGTTTTCAGTAATAAACGGTATCCAAACAGACCCTTAACTAAAAGAAATTAGAGTTTTTTTTTTTGTTTTTTATTTATTTTTTATTTATTTGGGAATGTGTTGAAGCCTTGAAGGAATCATTCAATTATTAAAGGGGTTTTTTATTTTTTGAAAAGCTAAAAGATGGGCTTTTATTAAATGTTTTTTGTTGTTTAACCTATGTTGCTGCTATTTGAGCTAATTTTTATTATTTATTATTTGGTTTAGGGAGTTAAAATTATTTTGGGGCAAGGGGGGGTGGGGTGGGGAGGCAAATGGATTGGGTTTATTGGGATTTCAAGTTAAAGACTCTTCAATATTTTATTTGATGGTAGACAAAACAAGAAGTTTTATAATAATAATAAAAAAATTATCTCTGAAATCCCCCCACTTTTTCTTAAGAAATCAGGGTGTTTGTATGAACATCCTAAACAAGCTATGGCACTGCCACTGCAAAAACAGAAAGAATCACACACCATCCATCATCTATGGCTGGTTTAAACTTGCCATGGTTCAAACTCAAAACTTAAACAAAAGTAGTATCAGTGTGGGATCATAGGATTGTGCAATCCCATTAACCTAATTAATCATTTGAGGTAAGTGGGCGGATTGTGATTTTAACAACCTTGACATAACAAACTTCTTATTTATATCTAGGTTTTTGTTTAAAGTTCAAAACTTATTTATGAAAGTTAATTTACAATAAAGTATCATTTTAAGATAATGTTATAAATATGGCACAAGATGTTGATCTAATTCAATTTAAAGAAAACATTTGAAGAGAATTATTTTAATTTTAGTTTTTAGTTTAAATATCTTAAACAAAGAATTTTGAAGAGTCTTGTGATTTAGCTAACATTTATTTGTGAATAGAATGAACATGTTTAGGTTTCTTTCATTGATGTAAGTTGTAACTATCAAATTATAAAAATAAATAAATAACAAACAAACAAAACTCTATTGAGCTGTCAAAGGCCTTGTGATTTAATAATTTGGACTTGAAACTGATCTGGCATATTTTCAGTAAGAGAAAAATTAACGGATGACCTAAGGCCATTAGTTTAGGAAATATTTTTAGAAATATTTTATGGGAAAAGAAAAACAATTAATTTTTTTTATTTCTCATAAAAGTGGTATCAAAATTTTCCTAAGAGCAGTTGTTAATATGATCTTTTTAGTAAAATGTGCACAATATTCAACAAGAAAGAGTCACTGTAATTAAGGAGGCTGGTAACATGATCTTTCCTGGCATTGATAAAATGTCTCATTAACTTTTTGTGAAAAATTCATTATTTTTCTTTTGAGTGCATTAGTCCTTTGAATTGGAAAAAATTTCTTTAAAAACTCAATTTGTATCACTTGCCAAGTACCAATTGTCCTAGGTCTCAAAGAATTAAGTCAAATAATTCCTTAAAGTGTAGGTGAGGATTTTCAGAATCTAAGGCATGAAATTTAGGAAGCAATGAAATCATACTAGGCTTAAAATTAAAATTATATGTATTAGTTGGAAAAATGATGCATGATGGTGCACTACTCCTAGAAGGTTGCAAATATTCTGTGAGAGTTCTAATGGGTTAGTGATCATGGAAGTCTTCATTAGTTAGATTATTCTCATCACCATGATAAATCTCTAAGTCCGCCATGATATCAAGTGTGTGAGAATGTGTGCAAGAATCAAATAAATTGCCAAACAAATTATTAGAGTCAATCCTAACCAAGCGACTATCACTATCATGACACCAAACACACATGCAATAGTAAACCAAAAAAAAAAAAAAAAAAAAAAAAAAAAAAAACTCTAAAAGAAAAATAAACTACTTAAAAAGAAAACAGTTTAAGAGATATTACCAAATATGTGAAAAACATCCCCAAATGAAGTGGGGCGCTTCTTTAATCGCTTAATCCCCGGCAACAGCGCCAAAAACTTACTGCAATTTAAGATAATGTCTCAAGTGCAAGATTTTCATGAAATAATAACTCGGTGAGTCCAAGGTCGAATCCACAAGGAAAAGGAAATTTTTTGCTAAACAATTTATTAAGCCACTAAGGTTTAGGGATCCACACACAACACATCTATTGGTAGTCTAAACAATATTTATTTTATAACTCAACTTAAAATTCATACGAAGGATGATCGTAGTCAGATGATTTAACTACAAAAACTCAAGAATTAATTGTTTAAGGTAGTTTCATGAAATTGATTGATTTTAGGCAAAATAAAACTAATGAAGTAAATCGCAGGGTATTCTAAGCATTTAATGTGCCTAAAGTCTACGATAAATCAAAGAATTATACAGAACTAAAAACTTTTCTAGATGAGTAAATCAATCAAGAGCATAAGAACATAAGTATCAAAACCATAAAATAATTGTTAAGAACATACCAAAAAACGGTTGGGTTTCACCCCTTGCCTTACCAAGGCTTCTAGCAAGCCATAACACTAAATAAAACTCTAAAAATTGTATTAACAAAAAATTCTTTTTAAGAAAACCTAAATTTTGTTCTATGACAACTTTCTCCCTGAATTTTGCCCTCAAGAGCCTTTAAATAGGCCAAGTAATCTTATAACAAGTTGAATTCTTGTTTGGAGAAAATCCCAAGTTTTCAGGCTTCACATAACTAACATTTTTGGTCAATTTAAGTTCAAAATTCAGACTTTTGGTAAACTACAAAATTGTATCCCTTTGAGTTAGATTTCCAACCCAACTTGAATCATCTCAATTGGATATTTGAACCGAATGTTATGTCCAAAATACTAACTAGTGCGCAGGCTAGAATCCTAATCCAAATTGGACTTGGATTTGGTGCAAATTTCTTTTGATTCCTTACTCCAATTAGACTCAAATTTAATTGGGTTGACTTTATTTAATTTCATTATGGGCCTTTTAAAAGTAAGGTTCATTAGTTGTTGCGATTAAAATAACGCAAACTCAAGTGCAGATTTTTCACAAGTAATAATATCTCGAGGAGTGTGAGGTTGATCCATAGGGAATGATTGACACTAATATAAAAACCTCTATTATTAAGTAGTAAGTTTTTCCACCAAAGATGGAGCAAGATAATATTGAAACTACAATTGAAAATAGCGAATTAATCTAAGAAAAATTAATGGAGAGAAAATACTAGGTATTCAAGGATCCATTTAATATTTTATCACATGAACTTGGATTATTTTTAACTCAATTAGGGTAGAGAGCCAACTCACCTAATCGGAAGTGTTTGTCTATTTAGACCCCTTAAAACAGATTGTTTAACCTAATATATTAGCCAAGTGATTACTTAGGTTAATTATGAGATCTAGGTTAGACAGAGAAATATCATATCATGCACGACACCGGAAAAGTAAAAAACACACCGATATGATCACCCAGGAAAACCAATGAAACGAACCATTTCAAGGTAAAAAACTGGGAAGAATTTGACCTAACTATTTTCAAGGTAAAACAAATCTACTAAAGAGAATTGAAGTTTTTACAAAAGATTTAACCCTAAATCTATTACTACCTCCAGTAGTAACTTATTGACACAACCACATGTAAGCTCCGAATCCACAAACTCTTTCTCTCTGGAATTTGTAGGACACAAACTCCCACATTTTTGACTTTGAGATCCCACTCAAAGGTTTTAGATCATGCTTGCTGATCTTGCAACAACTAGATTCCACCAACACTTGACTGTAGATCTTGTTTCGGTAGACACTTATAGAGTTAGAAGGTACATAACCTCTCAGATCTCATAGGAGTAACTCACAAGTCTTCCTAGAGACTTCAAAACATATTTAAGGTTTTCCTTTTATACTTAGGAGTCTTGGACTAAAATCCTAAACGTTTTCGCAGGCATGGGCCTGATTTAAAATTCTGCAAAAATTATTTTTCTGCGATTTTCAATCAGTCAAGCATGATCTTTCAATTGATCGAGCTTCACAAAAAATGATTTCTTTTTCCTGTGGCTTGAATATTCTTAAGACTTGACTTGAAACACTTCGAGCAATGTTTAACACCTATTCTAGACATGTTTTTGTTTTCGGTTTGCCAACATATACAAATTGAGACTCTAAACATTTAATCCTAAATCTTTAGAACCTAACAATCTCCCCCTTTGGCAATCCGTGACAAAACACACACACATATATATACGAATTGCTCAACTCAAAAATTAGCCCAACTTACAAAGTGTTGCCCAAATACAATTCCATCACAATCCACTAACTATTAGTTTCTAGAATAGAGATTAGTTGAGAAAGAATTAATTTGTAAATTCCTGAAACATTGAAAATAAACATGTGTGGAAATTACAGTATAAATCCAAAATTTAAAAACTGAACTTGAATTCACGAAACATAAAAGATAGACAAAATATCAATGAATAATCATCAATAATACCATCATAATCAGTCATAAACCATCAATGTTTGTGAAACAAGAACAACGGAAGAAAATATACATCAAAAGTGAAAATATACAACAAAAATCACATCATCAACTAGCATAAACTACTCCCCCTAAATACAAAAACTCTCTAATTCTCCCCCTAAGTACAAGAGCAATATCTAAACCTACTCCCCCTTTTTGTTACATATTGCCAAAGGCAACCATCAAGAATTAGAGGGTGAAGGAGGTGGAAATGCACTCCTATTCTCAACAAAATTAACTCTCAAGGCAGCAACCTCAGTGAGTAACTCATCAATAAGCTGTCCATGAGCTGCCTAAGTAGTCATAAAAGTCTCAAGGCAACAACAGCTTGTGTGCTTTAGATTTACTCCTAGAAACCTCAACAATGGTTTGAATGAATAGGAAAGGAAAACATAACGACCCATCTGTGGTAAAAGCATAAAGAAAAGCACATCTGTCTAAAGGAATGGTGTGAATGTGAGAGATAGGGAAGATGTTATGACAAGCTATCCTAAAGAAAAGATAGTTAAGCTTAGTAAAGTCACATGAGTTTATCCTTGGTTCAAATCCCCCAGTGACTGATCTTCCACAAAGTAAAGACATCACATCATCTATAGAAGGAGACTTAATGTATGGGTATGTAGGTCTACATACTAGAGGTACACCAAGAGTTTTAGAAACTAAACACTTAGTTATCTTAAACTCTTTACCTCTAATCCAAGTAGTCAAATAATGACCACTTGTATCCTCAGAATAAACAGAGAGATTCAAGTAGAATTATTTGATCAAGGCAACAGGAGGGGGATGACAAACATCACACAAAGATACCTAGTTTCTAGACACTATACTCCTACGAATGGAAGGATCTAATTCATCTAGGACAATCTGTCTTTCCCCCCAAATAGACCTATACTTGGTTAAGGTCTCAAAAATTTCCTCAGTCCTACCTATAGGAAACCTAACCCTATCAACTTGAGTAGGGGCAGAAAAGGATGTTGTGGTTCTATTGGCTTTGGTTTTAAATTTTCTACCAACCTTAGGAGCCATATCTAAGATTTAAAGAAAAGGAAAAACGAACAACAAAAACAAAACCAAGGGCAGACTGCATCAAATAGATTTAGTGCACAATATTGAGAGAATCTTCAAATTTTATATGATTCATCATGCAGAGACACATATGATGCATGAACTAATGCATAAACCAGTTCAATTTTATCCCAATTTTGAACCATAATTTTCTAAAAACCATATATTGATCAATTGAACAACACAAAAGGTATAAAAAAATATTATAATTACTCAATTAAATAATATCACAAGCCAATTTCAATCAATTTTATCCAATTGAACAAAATCCCAAATTTCTCAAGAACACATAAACCCTAATTTTGGAATTTTGTAGAAATCATGAAAACTTTTAAATTAAAGTGAGGGATTCATGTTTAAACGATGCATGAACAAAAACCCATCCAACAAATTGGATCAAAACAACCAAAAACATCAAAAACCCCAAAAATCCTTTGGTTCGAAATTTTTGAAAATTTTGATGAAAATGCATGAATGTGTGTAATTTAAGTAAAAACAAGGGGTACAAAGGTCTGACCAGGTGTTGAGGAAGAAAACCCTTGAAGCTTTGATTCAGAAAAGACAAATAAAAATTTGAGTAAAAGGAATCAAGAGGGATCAAAGAGGAAGACAAAAACAATGAAGAACAATGTTTAGATTCCTTTTGTTTTTAAGAGAAAAACGATTTTTGATCGGTTAGGAGGAATTGAGCCAAGAATCAAAAATGTTTTAAAAACAGGTTTGATTGATTGAGAGGAATCAAAGCAGGAATCGAGTCAGGTCGAGAGTTTTAGCCTAAAAATTGCATTTTTTCGATCAATCAAAAAACATGTTTGATTGATCGAAAAATGAAAAATCATAAAATTTTAACGACTTAGAAATTTTCTACAAAAACACTTTTTGAACCAGATTTTATGATATGAAATGCATGTCAATGATTCCAAATTTTTTCAAAAAGACTCTCTTCAATCAAATCAATTTTTATCAAGATTCAAAAATTTTCTCCTCAAAAATTTCTACCCAAACCCCAAAAAGAGTATTAAACATTTCAAGAAGCAAAATTTTGGATGGCCACATTAATTAACACACAATCACATGTACAGTGTTTAACAAAGATTTGTGTGTGGTGTGTGCAACTAATAAATGTATGAGAGACATAAAAGGTGATATGTAGATAGTAATTAAACACAATTTCTACATCATCAATCACATTAGTTTGAAAGTGACTATCACCTAAAGAGTTACATCATATAACTCCTACATCTCCTAGAAAACATGCTTGCAATCATGTAAAAGCATTTTTTTTTTTTTTTTGCTTTTCTTTTTCTTTTTCTTTTGATTCTCTTATTCTTTTTAAAATCAACACCTCTTTTAATCTTGCTGCACAAGTGCTACATCTTAACGAGCACGGCTTTTATAATTTGCACACAGGTGTTTATGATTGGCGAGTAACAGTGGTGAGATGGTTATTTATGTCTTTCTCTTAGAATTTTTTTAGTCCTTACAATCAAAAGAATGTGACATCAAAATCAAGATCATGTGTTTAAAAAAACCATAAACACCTCACACAATTTAAGCACTTCATAGCATAAACTAGCAAAGTGCAGAAAAATAGTTCATCAAAGCTAAACAAGGTACACAATCATGAAATGAAAATTTCATAGGTCAACCTCAATTACACTCTTGAAGATATGTAATAATATATATATATATATATATATTTTTTTTTTTTAAAAAAAAAAAAACTTTAAAACATCATAAACAAACCTAGAATGACATGCATGAATGTAATGCAAAGGAAAATTCTAATGAAAAATATTATGGTCACAAGGAATTGAAAGATTAAGTACAAGGACTATGTCAGACAGACTCACTGAGATTGAGTCTTTTGCATCCACACTCTCTTAGATGCAAACTTTGGATTGGAGTTTCTAGATGAACTAGACTTAAAATCAGATCCTGTATTGGCATAAAGGTTAAGAGCCTTTACCAATTCATGAATAAGTGCTATAGGATCTAGTGTTTTGGGCATAGGCACTTCTTGTTTGGTTTCTTGCTTTGAAGCTTGCAGCTTAAGACAATTTGGGCATGTATGCCCAGCTCCACCACAAAAATGACAAAACCATTAAGGTTTGTGTTGTTGCTTATTTCCAAGATGATTGGGTTTCTTGGGTTTTGACTCACTTAGATCTACCCTAATCATCTTAATAGCTAGAATCTCTTCCTTAGGTACCTTGACTTCAGGAGTAGAAATAGATGTAGCAGGTACAAACTCAAGAGGATGAACAATCGAAGTAGAAACACTCTCAATAAACCCTAACCTTGTCTTATCAGAAGTAGATTTTTTAACATTCAGCATATTATCCAGTTTAGAAGTAAAAGTCCTATCAAGTTGTTCTCAAGCAATAGATAATTCAGATTCTAAACTTTTAACTTTCTCAATCAAGGACATGTTCTCAATCTTAACAGAGGTTATGAGTTCATTAGTATGAAACAATTTAACCAACATATTTTTCTTTTCTTGTTCTAGAGTATTTATCTTCTTCAAACCTAAGTCAACATTCACTGCATCCTTTTCTAAAATATTGCAAAGCTTGTTATAAGTTTCTTGCAAGTCAGCATTCTCAGAGAGTTCCCCATTAGAAGGGTTCTCCTTAACAATTTCAGACTCACTTACTACAACAACAACAGTGAAAGTCATAAAATTTCCTTCTTGATCACTTTCAGACTCGTGATAAGAAACTTCATCATCACTGAGGGTAATAGCCATAGAGTTTCCCTTAGATCTCAAGTAAGTAGGACATTCTGACCTAAGGTGACCATACCCCTGACAACCAAAATACTATTGACCTAAAGAATTGTTAGAGGATTGAAAAACCTTATCTTTTGATTTTTCGAAATTATTATTTTTAGTTGTTTCATTCTTCTTCACATTCTTAGTGTCGGTATTGTTTCGATTTCTTGCCCTTCTATTATTGTTCCTGAAAAAGTTTCTAAAGTTCATGGCAAGAGAAGCAATCATGTAGAAGAAATTTCATCATCAAATCCACAATCATCTACATCATCAATAGATTTCAATGCCATAGATTTGGATTTGTTGGTTTTGGGTAAGTCAAACTCATAGGATTAAATAGATCCTACAAGTTCATCGACAAGGATAATGTTCACATCCTTACTTTCAGTTATAGCAGTGACTTTGGGTCTAAAATTCTCAGTTAAGGATCTAAGAATTTTCCTAACAACTTTAGGTTGATCATGAACTTCACCAAATTAAAAGCAGAGATCACTATGTCATTCAATTTGGCATAGAACTCATCAAAGGTCTCATCATCAAACATTTTAATGATTTCAAACCTAGAGGTCAACTATTGTAGTTTATTAATCTTTACTGCCTTAGTTCCTTCATGTGCAGTTTGGAAAATATTCCAGGCAGTATGAGCAACCTCTACATTAGAGATCCTTTTAAACTCTTCCATAGAAACAACATTAAATATAGCATTCATAGTCTTGCTATTAGAGCTTGCTGCTTCTTTTTGTGAAGTGGCCTATTCACTTACAACAATGGTAGCTCTCTCCAAACCATTTTCAATAGAGAGCCATACCCTCTCATCTAGGGATTTTAAAGAGGCTTTCATTCTAACTTTCCAATAAGCATAGTTGCTACCATCAAGATGGGGAGGGATCATAAGAGAGTGACCATGTTCCATGACAGCAGGGGTCAAAGATCAACTCAAGATAAACTACCCAATTTTGAGCTAACCTGCTCTAATACCACTTGTTTGTTTCTTTAAACCCCTTAAAACAGATTGTTTAACCTAATATATTAGCCAAGTGATTAGTTAGGTTAATTATGAGATTTAGGTTAAACAGAGAAAGATCACATCATGCACAATAGCAGAAAAGTAAAGAACACATCGATATGATCACCCAGAAAAACTAATGAAACGAACCATTACAAGGTAAAATCTTAGGAAGGATTTGACCTAACTATCCTTAAGGTAAAAAAAAATCCACTAAAAGAGAATTGAAGTTTTTACAAAAGATTTAACCCTAAATCTATTGCTACCTCCAGTAATAACTTACTAACACGTGTAAGCACCAAATCTACAGAATCCTTCTCTCTTGGATATGCAGAACATAAACTCCCACATTTGTGACTTTGAGATCCCACTTAAAGGTTTCAGATCACGCTTGTTGATCTTGCAGCAACTAGTGAAAGTTCAAAAACGTGTACAAAACACCTTTGAACGTTTAGACCCCCAAAATACAACTTAACCAATACAAGCAATATGTCAAACAACTAGTGTGCGGAAACTTAACACATGCTATAATATGAAATTGGTTAAAAACTATCTAAGCCATAATAAAATAAAACCACAGCAGATCATATAAAGGCAAAGATAGAGAGGAAGGAAGATGCAAACACAAAGACAACACGCGATGTGTTATCGAAGAGGAAACCGAAGTCCTCGGCGAAAAAGCTCTCCGCCGCCCTCCAAGCGGTAATCAATCCACTAGAAAATACAGTTGGGATACAAGGACAGCAATAGACCCTCCAAGCCTAATCTACCCAGTGCACCTAAGCCCTCCAAGCTTCTTGCTCCAACGAGGTTGCGCCGAACCTTTTTCTTTTCTAGCTTCCTGGATTCCGCTACTAGACCGTAGCATCAACCAATGAAGATTGGCTTCTTCCTAACTGCTTCTCAGAAATCCAAACAGCTGTCTCACAGAGATGATAATGGTGAGAACCAGGTTTGGTATAATGCCTCTCAAGGATTTGACAATGGAGAGGAAGAGAGTTGAGGAATTTGAAGAGACTCTAAGGTATAGATTGTGGGTGAAACAATCTTGTTTTTCTTTAGGGTTTCTCTCTCAAAATTCTCTCAGGAAGCTCTCTTTCAATCGTGGGTAAAAGGGGTATTTATACTGGAGTGGGAGAGGAATGTGAAACGTCAGGTTTTACAAAACAGGGGTGGCTCGCGGCTTGACCTCGCGGCTTGACCAAGTCGCGAGATCCAGTCGCGAGTTAACCGTATGGCCAGTTGTCCTGTTTTGTCCTGTAGTGCTCCAGCTAGCATGATTGTTCATCTTCCAGCATGCTTGGCACGTGTGCTGCTTCTGGCGGCTTGCAGCCGCGAGTCCACCCGCGAGTCCCAGCCGCGAGTCTCTGTTTTCTTGCACACTCTTGAGCAAACTTCACTCTATCTCACTCACTACCCTTACAACAAACCCACCTAAATACAGGGTTACTAAATGCTGAATTACAAGCAAATTTGGCACAGAATAAAGCCAATTAGATGGTTGAATAAATTCAACCTTACAATCTCCCCCTTTGGCTATTCCGTGACAAAACCCTAAAACAGACTCTAGACTTAACATGTGAGTTGGGAACAGTTGAACAAAACTCACTCACACCTAACTCTAGAAGCTTTAAAGCACTTGAATCATATGAACAAAATACTCCTGAAACACAACAATACACCATGATCATTGTAAGCAGAAAATTATAAATGCATATGAAACAGGCAATATGTGATCAAGCAGAGATGGAGTTAATAAACAAACCATGGCTTGATCAACCAAGTGAACACCACAAGGTAGTGATCACAGTGCTCATTCACACTTGGAATGAACACAAGGACATACAAGTTAACAAGCACAAGGCAAGACACTTGTATGCTCAACACTCAACCAATGCATAACACACAAGGCATATGCATCTAGGAACAATCCTACAAGGGCACAAGAGTGACAGTACATGAACCAAAATGCAGAACATTTAGATTAAAGTACTGATTTCAACATAGCATAAAGGCTGCACTAAGCAAGGTACATACCATAAAGCCTACAAACTATGCATAAAACATTAACCCTAAAAGCTTACAAAAGCACATGGGTACAAAACACAAAAACATTCTGAATAACATCATCAAAATATATTAAAGTTTAAACCAAGAGTATAAGTTATGAATTAGAAACAGCTGTACACCAAAACACAGTGTATCAAAACCATAAAAATACTAAAAGTACCCAACAAACATAAACCTAAAACCATAAGTTTAGAGGATAAGACTAAAAACAAAAGTATGACAAAAGTATGTGTGTACTCCCCCTATCACTATGCACACTTCCCTTTGAACTTTTCTCTCCCTTACTGAATGCTCTCCCCCTTTTTGTCACGAATAGCTAAAGACTCTCGTCCAACTTTCGTTGAATCTCATCTAGCTGATTCTCCATAGTCTCGAGGCGCATTTGGACATGGTTGTTTGTGGAGTAGAGAAGTGCCACAAGCTCATCAACGCGTTTCTGAATATGCTCAAGTACACTGCCGACTCTATCAGTATGAGGAGCAGTCTGTGCTTGCGGAATACTAGCCGGTGGAGCTTCAGGAACAGCACGTGATGTAGATGTGGTATGTGCAGGTGTCTCTGAGTCAGGGGCAGATGGGGTAACCGGAGAGATGTGAGCACTTCTTGGTGATTTAGAGGAGTGACTTCTGCTAGCTTGAAGAGTGAACAAGGAAATGGGACGTTGACGAGTCAACATTTTTCCATCTGCAGGAGGAATAATGCCTGCACGAAGAATAAGCTTCATGATGAGACTACAAAATGGAATAATTCCTCGAGCTGCAGATCGACACGCGGTCTTCCTCAAGGTGTAGTAGATGTGAGCACATATATCAATGGGGGCTCCTGTAATAAGGTCACAAAGAAACAGAGCTCTCCCAAGATTGATGAATGTAGTGTTGGACAGTGGGTAGAGATTGGTGAACATGATCAACTTCAGTGTGGTCAGCTCAGGTGCAAACTTTGCGGTGCTGATGGATGTTCCTGCACTGGATACTTCATGATCGTGTCCTAGGATTTGTAAAATTTCTCCAACTTCTGGATTTCGTTCATCATAAGGAGTTAAATTCACATTCTGAGGTCTGGTGATGCTGAGAAGATCTGCGATGGAGTCTGGGGTAACACTAAACTCTGTTCCTCTGACCTAGAAAATGAGTTGAGGTCCAAGATCAGTTGCATTGGAGAAGCATTCTTTGACCAGCTCATCCATTGGATCATCAAAGTTCCCGAACAAGTTTGCCCAATCTCATTTTTCAAAGATTCGAGGGATGAAAGTGGTCCCTAAAGTGTTGAACTCTACCACCCGTTCCACTATAGTGGTTGACTTGTCAAACACATTTGAGTAGGCGTGTGAGTTAAGCGGAAGTCTGAACCTATCCTCATTGGGATCTTGAGATGCCTGAGATGATAGACGAGTCCTTTTAGCAACTGGTGTTGCTGGTTCGTCAGCAACAATGTCTTTACCTCTGGAAGATTGACGAGACATCTGCAAGAGAACAGGCCCACAGCAAAGAACCAAACAACAATACCACACAAGATAATTGTCAACAAGATTCAGTGTAAACAAAATTTCAATATATAAACACAAACTGAGGATAGTGCAGACCCAACCAAACTTCCAACAATACAAAGAAGCACAAAATAACAAGTGCAGCAAATTGGTGATAGTGCACCAAGACATAGATAGACAGCACAACTGACAAAACTGTCAATGAGACAGGTTATCATGACCATGATATGCAAACATATACAGCATTCGAACAATTAGAGCAGATAACATAAATCACTCCATCAGAGATATGAACAAGGGAAAATTTTTCAACATGAAGAGACCAATCAACCACACTAGAGCACATGGTTTAGAGACATACAATATGTTATCATAAAAACTCAGTAACCAAAACCAAACACCAACATCAATACTTAAGCAAGTGAAATGAGTAAGTCAAATAGACACCAAACCCATTTAGGAAAAGATTTTCAGACTCAATAATAGGCAAAAATCAGAACAATGAAAAACACATTGTGACTGCTCAGCATGAAAACAGGAGAGAACAATATCAAACGCGACACTCTATACCCATTACACAAAGAGAGAAGTATTTCGAACATACTAACAGTCCAAACGGTAACAAAAATATGCAGGAAACAGAAAATGAGATTGAGAAAGCAAAACCCATACCTTTTCTTGATGATTTGGATAAGAAATGAAGCACCAAAGAGGTTTGAAAAATGGATTCACAAAGTGTTTGGAAAGAAGATAGTTTAGAGAGAAGATGAACAGTTCCAAAAGTTCGAGGGAAAACTGAAAAGAGGTTTAAAAGCTGCTCCTGTTTCTGCAGAACACGCGATTTTCGCGACTTGATTTAGTCGCCACACAGTCGCCAGCTCAAGCCGCCAAAGCACACTAGAACAAAATTTTAAAAAATTTTTCTAAGTGTTTTTCGCGACTGGAGGGTCTACCCGCGATAGAGTCGCGAGCTGAGCCGCGAAAATCTCTGAGTGAACCTCGCGACTGGACCTTCCAACCGCGAACAAGTCGCCAAAAATGACCAGCGAAGATGCGACTGAGGCTCGCGACATGACATACCCGCGACTGAGCTACCAAAACAGGGCAAAACTGGATTTTTGAAATTTTCAGATTTTTCAAATAAAATACTTTCCAAAAACATCTAAAACACTCAAAAATCTTTTTGTACTTGAATTAACAAAGATTGAGCATGTGAAAACACATTTCATCAAGTACAATCACACAAATGAATATGGCATTTATTGAACATAAACTTGTGTGTTGTGTGTGGATATCAACAATGAGATAGTCCTTCGTCTAATGTGAAGTTTCAATGATCAATTCAACCAAGGCATACACAATTAGCACTAGATCATGTGACCCATCTCAATTATAGAAATATGTATATATGACCTCCCACACAACTTGATAACATAACTTGGAGCTTTTCATTTGACTCCACTTTCAATCATAACATTTGATCTTTTTGATCTTTTTGAGGCAAACATCTCTCATTGTGAGAGTGATATATGACATTTCTCTTTAAAGAACAGGCCTTTGGCCTTTTTGAATGAACATTCACTTTAATATAAGGTCGCTTACCCTTTTTCCTAGTCAAATACTAGAATGTGCGACAGGCTTTTGCAGCTCAATATCTCTTTTCATTTGGAGATTTACATTTGGTGAGCTCTTTTTAGCAAAACAAAAATAAAAAGTGGGAAGATATATAGACACAAGTCTATGCATGTCTCAAGATCAACATAACCATTCACTAATCATTCATGAGAAGTTTGAAGATCTATTTACAACAATCACATAGATTTCAAGATTTTTCCCACAGTGATATGAGTGCATGAAAACAAGCAATGCTCGAAAATGCACAAAGCCATTAGCACAAAGGTACAAGGCAAAACAAGTTTTGAGACAAAACTCAACAAAGTCAATCAAGCTTTTTGATTTTCTAATTTTTATGTGATTTTTGGATTTTTGACACAAGAAACAAAAGGATTGATAAAACAAAATTAAGAAATATTCACAAGAAGACAAGCAAACAACCAACAAAAAAAAAAAAAAAACAGCAAGCAAACCAAACAAACATCATCACAAAGCATAGGAAGTATTGATGCATGGACATGTTGTAATGCTTATGCATGAGTACCCTTTTTCACCCACACGTCACTTGCGTTTGGGGTGATTTCCTTATAGGATTGGGTACGGGAGTTAGGGCTTTCAAACCTTCGTGAGAAGCTTTCCAAGCAGTTGGTGAATGCACCAATCATCTTCATCACGTTCATCATTCCGGGATCTCCATTTTGATCTCTAGATTGATCACCTGCCCAAATTCTCCTATCATTTCTGGGTCCTCCTGACCTTTGAGGAGTTGCACTGTTCTTTGCTCTCAGCTTTTGGCAATTTGGTCGAGTATGCCCTTGAAGTCCGCAATAATGGCACACATAAGTTCCTCTAGGACCTCTTTGTGGTCGTGGACGTGACTTGGCACGAGATTCAGACCTGCCCACAGACTGATTACGAGGATTCAGCATCCGTTGGTCCACCACATTCTTCTTCTCCTCCACCTCGAGCTTCACACCAGTAAGGTCAGCTACAACTGGATCTTTGGCCTTTACAAACTTCACCTCTTTAGTGACATTTCCAGATGAACTACTTCCTCCGGTATATCCCAATCCGGATTTGTCTGAGAAGCTCTTTTGAGATGATATAACATCATCTAGTTTCTTGGTGGTGACCCTCTCTATTTTAACATTCGCTTGCACAACCTCATTCTCAAGAAATCTCACTTTTGTGTAAGCTTCGGACAACTCACCATTCAGTGTTTCTATCTCACATTTGGCCTCCCTATATCGAATTAGGAGACTTTTGTAGTCCTCCTCAGCCTTCTTCATTTTTCTCACAGCAGCCTTGGCCACCCTTGTGTACTCACCCGACTTCTCCAAGAGTGAGTTATAATTCTCTTGAAGATTTGTTGTGCTTTCTTCTTCTTCAGCTTCTGATTCTTCAACAATTCCTAGTGATTCATCATTACTATGTTCTCCAAGGTCTCGTACAAGCAGATTCAACTCATCCGAAGACTCAACATGAGCAATAGTCATAAAAGCTGAATAGTTCCCTTCTCCATCACAGCTCTCTTCAGATTCTGAGTCAGGCGAATCTGAGTCACTCAAGGTCGTGGCATACACCTTGCCTTTCGATTTCAAATAATTCGGACATTCCTTCTTAAAGTGTCCATGCCCGTTACATTCAAAACAAGTGACACCTTGTGTGGGTTGGGATTCTTTTCCATCTTTCTTTTTGAAATCCCTCTTCTCCCTTCCAGAACTTTGGAATTTTCTTTTATCATCAAATTTGCCATTATTTTTGAATTTCAAAAACTTTCTGAAATTTTTGACAAGGTAGGCTACATCTTTGTCAACCACATCTTCTCCCGATGAGTTTTGATCTTCCACCTTCTCATTAATGGTCTTTAGAGCAAGAGATTTACTCTTTCGTTGATTGGGCAGCGACATCTCATAAGTCTGCAGAGAACCAACCAGCTCCTGTACTTTGATGTCATCAAGGTCCTTGCTCTCTTCAATTGCTGTCGCTTTAGCACGAAAACTTTCCGGCAATGATCGAAGGATCTTTCTTACAATCTTTAAGTCCTCCGTTTTCTCCCCCAAGTTGAACTTACTGACAACCACCTCATTTAGTTTTCCATAGAAAGAGTCAAAAGACTCATCCTCACTCATTTTGAGCTCCTCAAACCGAGTGGTCAGCATTTGTAACTTGGTGTCTTTCACTTTCTTCGTGCCTTCATAAGTGGTTTCCAGAATCTCCCATGCTTCTTTGGCAATGGTAATGTGAGAAATCCTGTGAAATTCATCTGGAGACACATCACAGAAAATAGCATTGAGTGCTTTACTGTTAGCATTAGATGCAGCAAGTGCTGCCTTATCCCATGTGGATTTGGCTGCCTCAGGTTTGGTCCAACCAATCTCAACAGCATCCCAAACGGATTCATCAATAGAACACAGAAAAGCTCTCATACGAACCTTCCAAAAAGCATAATTACTACCATCAAAATATGGAGGTGCATTTAGGGATTGAGACCTATCCATCTCAAAAAGGGGTCAAGGATCACACAATGGTAATGAAACCAATAGCAGTGTACCTGCTCTGATACCAATTGAAAGTTCAAAAACGTGTACAAAACACCTTTGAACGTTTAGACCCCCAAAATACAACTTAACCAATACAAGCAATATGTCAAACAACTAGTGTGCGGAAACTTAACACATGCTATAATATGAAATTGGTTAAAAACTATCTAAGCCATAATAAAATAAAACCACAGCAGATAATATAAAGGCAAAGATAGAGAGGAAGGAAGATGCAAACACAAAGACAACACGCGATGTGTTATCGAAGAGGAAACCGAAGTCCTCTGCGAAAAACCTCTCCGCCGCCCTCCAAGCGGTAATCAATCCACTAGAAAATACAGTTGGGATACAAGGACAGCAATAGACCCTCCAAGCCTAATCTACCCAGTGCACCTAAGCCCTCCAAGCTTCTTGCTCCAACTAGGTTGCGCCGAATCTTTTTCTTTTCTAGCTTCCCGGATTCCGCTACTAGACCGTAGCATCAACCAATGAAGATTGGCTCCTTCCTAACTGCTTCCCAGAAATCCAAACAGCTGTCTCACAGAGATGATAATGGTGAGAACCAGGTTTGGTATAATGCCTCTCAAGGATTTGACAATGGAGAGGAAGAGAGTTGAGGAATTTGAAGAGACTCTAAGGTATAGATTGTGGGTGAAACAATCTTGTTTTTCTTTAGGGTTTCTCTCTCAAAATTCTCTCAGGAAGCTCTCTTTCAATCATGGGTAAAAGGGGCATTTATACTGGAGTGGGAGAGGAATGTGAAACGTCAGGTTTTACAAAACAGGGGTGGCTCGCGGCTTGACCTCGCGGCTTGACCAAGTCGCGAGATCCAGTCGCGAGTTAACCGTATGGCCAGTTGTCCTGTTTTGTCCTGTAGTGCTCCAGCTAGCATGACTGTTCATCTTCCAGCATGCTTGGCACGTGTGCTGCTTCTGGCGGCTTGCAGCCGCGAGTCCACCTGCGAGTCCCAGCCGCGAGTCTCTGTTTTCTTGCACACTCTTGAGCAAACTTCACTCTATCTCACTCACTACCCTTACAACAAACCCACCTAAATACAGGGTTACTAAATGCTGAATTACAAGCAAATTTGGCACGGAATAAAGCCAATTAGATGGTTGAATAAATTCAACCTTACAACTAGATTCCACCAACACTTAATTGTAGATCTTGTTCCGATAGACATTGTAGAGTTAGAAGGTACAGAACCTCTCAGATCTCATAAGAGTAACTCACAAGTCTTCCCAAAGGCTTCAAAACGTAGTTAGGGTTTTCCTTTTATACTTAGGAGTGTTGAACTAAAACCCTAAACGTTTTATGTAAATTGGCTAATCCTTTAACAAAACGCACTTTACTTGTAATTGGGTAGATCTACGATGGGTTTAATACTTCAAGAAATAAGTGTTCAAGCTTAGTATTGAAGCCATGCAAATCTGTCCAAGAAACAAGTGAAGAAGTGTTGTTCATTAAAGATCGACATATTCATATCCATCAAGATTTAATGCTGATGCTCGATAGCAGCTCGACAGAAGTTATATCCATCGAGAATTACGAAATTCAGATTTCCATATCTATTTTCATGCATATCCAAGTGTATTTGTGTAGGATTTCTTTTCTCACAACCCTAGACATATATAAGAATTATTTTAAGGGTCGTCTTAAGTGATGCAAAGTGATACAACTCAATGCAAGATTGTGCATGCAAATTGTGATCGGAGACAGAATTTGCCCTAGTTCATCATATTCCTTGTATAAGTTACTGTGTCTTTGCGCCAAGGGTTTTGTAACCAAGGAATTTCTTGATCTTCATCGTTGGATGAACTGAAAAACTTTGCAGCCAACATCTTTCTCAAGTTGGTGTGTTAGTCACGTACTTGGATCCGTGTATCATTGGTTAGTCACATACTAGGAGTTGTGCATTGCAAGGAGAGATTGCCGCTATATTACAAGTCTAATTGTGTATTGGGGTAAGGGTTCAACTGTAAGTTGGTATTAGGTACTAGGATTCCTTTTACTTGTAACCGCTTGTTTTGATAATAGTGGATTCTCGGGAGTGGTGACCTTAAATTCACCTAGTGGGGCTTTGCCTCGGTGGTTTTCCCCATTCGTAAACAAATCACCTGTGTCAAATTTATTTTTCGTTGCATTTAACTTAGTTGGTGATTTGTTTGTGCTACCACGCTAATTGCCTATAATTGAATTTCATTAATTTCACTTTGCTAATTAATTGATTAAGTTACCAAAAGGGTTAATACATTCTTGGCCTATCAAGTGGTATCAGAGTAGGCACACTCTGATTAGGTTTAATCTTTATTACATGATTCATTGACCCCTATTTGTCATGGATAGAGGACTGTCACTAATTATACCTCCTTTATTTGATGGCACTAATTATGCATGCTGGAAAGTACACATGAGAGATTTCTTGCAGTCTTTAGATAAGAAGGTGTGGCAAGCTATGGAGATTGGCTGGACTAAGCCAAAGGAAGTGCCAGCTAATTGGGATGATGCCAAGATCTGATAGGCCAAAAACGTATTAACCCCTTGTAATGAATTAATTGATTAATTAGTTAAGTTTATTAATTAATCAAATTAACATGCAAAGCATGTGGGTGCACAAACAAATCACCAATTAACTAAAGTATGCAGCAGAAAATAAATTGACATGATGATTTGTTTACAAATAGGGAAACCTATACAGTAAAACTCCACCAGGTGATTTTAAGGTCACCACTCCCGAGAATCTACTATTATCAAAACAAGGGGTTACAAGTAAAGGAATCCCATTACCTTATACCAACTGATAAGTGTAATTTTTACATGATTTTTATTATCCTCTTATTTATTAAAATTGTTAGTTTTCCTTTATTTCTTTTGATTTGATTTGATTTTTATTTATATTTATCTATTCATTTGTGCTTTGAAGGAATGAGAAGATTTCAGATTAATCTACAAGGGCTTTACATGCAAAGTGGGGCTAGGCCAATTGAATCAAGTCAACTTACATCCAGCCAGACATTATTTCAAGAGAAGACCAACCCAATTAAATTTAAGTCCAACTGGAGCAAGGAATCAAAGGAAATTTGCACCAAATCCAAGTCCAATTCGGATTAGTATTCCAGCCTGCACATCAGTTAGTATTTTTGGCATAACTTTCGGCTCAGATTAAAGGGCTACAACTTTGTAGTTTACCAAAAGCCCGAATTATGAAGTTAAATGGGCCAAAATAGTCGGTTAAGTGAAGCCTAAAAATCTGGGATTTTCTCCAAACGTGAATTCAACTTGTAATAGGATTCCTTGACCTATTTAAAGGCTTTTTAGGGCAAAATTCAAAAAAAGGGAGGCTAGTGCTAGGGCTGTGGGTGCTGTATTGAAGTTTTTTTTTTGGGAGTCTTTCTAAAGTGGAGGATCTAAGGACAAAGGCGAGAGCTTCATGTTGATCAACCAATTCAAATGAAAGACATAAGTTTTATTTGTTTTCTTTTCAATTTTATTATGAACTAAATTTTATTTTCTAGAGCGTTGATGTAGTCTAGCAATGATCACACAATTTATATTCTGAATTATTTTATTTTTAATATTTCCATGATTGAGTGTTTAATTCTTATTCTTAATGCTTACTATTTTTTTTACGGATTATTGTTTGATCAATTGAATTACAATGAGACCGAGAGGTGATTTGTTATTTTAGTTCTAGAATTAAACACCATTAGTTGAGCTAAAGTAGAGATGCTTTACCGCGATTAGTGTGATTTTTCAGAAAATTCAAAGTATATAATGAGTCTCCAATTAATTAAATTCGCATAGAGATATGGAATTGTTAGTTGAAGATATTTTTGATATTATTTGAGAGAAGATATTGAATACTTAAGGAATTTTTAATCATCAACGGGAGATTATTAGAATTTAATAATTAGGAAGAATAAATTGTGTGGGATTTGTTAGGTGAAATCAATCGCTCTAGATCCATTCTTATCATTTTTTTTTTTTTTTTACACTTTTAGATTTTTATGCTTTGTCAATTTTTTTTTATTCGTAATTGTTTAATTTAATTTAGATAGTAGAACTTCCTTTTATTTTTGATTTTCCAAATAGTAATTAATTTAGTGAATTTCGGTATTCAATAACATAGTTAATCCCTGTGTGTTCGACATTCGTTTTCAAAAAACACTTTACTACTTGTTACAATTCTGTGCGCTAGCAGATTATTTTTTCGCTAGCATCTCCATCCTCATCATCATCATTGTTGTTAGAGTCATCATCGTTCTTGGATGCCTCAGAAGGAGGAGAGGGAGACTCCACAAAGCCACCAAGGTGAGCCTGCCATCTGGCAATACAGCCGACACAGGTGTTCACCTGATACATTTCAATAGTGAGTGTATCAAGGCGAGCATCCATGCGCTGAAGCTGCACCATGATCGCATCAAGAATCACACCTCTCACAGAAGGAGAAGGAGCAAAGGTGGATGGAGCTGAAGGAGTGGGAGAAGTTGCCGACCCGGACTGCCTTGAATGTAGCTGCGTCTCGCTCTGTTTAACGGTAGTGGCGTCAATGGCACACATAACATAGAAGTGGTTGGATACGGGAAAGGGAACAGAAAAATGGCATAAAATCCTTGTGATAGTTGAAGGAAAGATGAGCTTATCACAGGTCGCTGTATCCCTATATACATCTATGATGGAAATAATAAAATGAAAGGGAAAATCTAAAGTGCGATGCCCTAAAAGAGAAAGCAAAAATCGAGCACGGGGCTCAGTAATAGAGTTATAATGAGAAAGAGGATGCAAAACAAAAGTCATAATCATGTTCAAAAACCTAGGGCCTTTAGCAAAGGCCATACACGAGGTGAACTGATGATCAACCCAATCAGAGGGACACTTACAAAAAAGAAGATATGAGCTCGTCTTTGGACACAGTCCTCAGATGATCATAACTGGGGTAGTTAGGATGCTTTACCCTTGGGACATGGAGCACATCAGATACAATATTTGGTGTGACCATAATGTGCATACCTCGAACTTGAGTAACAAAAAGAGGTACTAAATAATCAAATCCATGTATGTTGGAGTAGAACTCCTATATCAGCACAAATGGACAAGTGACCGGGACGTCACACAGTGACTTCCAACCCTTACTATAGATGACAGTGGGTAGGTCAGTGTCGGAGAAATCCAGCAAAATGACTTGGCATTCCGAATGAATGCCTTGTCTAGAGAAGTTCTCAAAGAAGTTCGATTTGGCCTTCTCATTATGGAACCAGATGTGAGAGGGAGTGGAGTCAAAAGAAGTGGATGCCCCGGAATGAAAAGGGTTCTGGGACAAAGTAGATTTTCGTTTAGGTGTAGGGAGAAAAAGACAATCAGAAAAGTCCCAATACAGTTCAATATATAAGAATGTAGAGAATGTAAAGTACGAAAGCTTGAAAATGCATAAGCATGTGATATGTAACAGTAAAAACATCATGAGCTCAGCCTAATCCAATCCTACCAGCACACATGTTTGCAACAAAGGAAACACACATCTAAGAATACATGAAACATTGTTATAATGTAAATGAGATGCAATGCATGATGTTTTAAGATCAAAAATACAAAGCCCATCCCAAAAAATTCACAATAACTTCATTAATTTTGAAAATCCCAAAAGTTTCAAAAAAATCCCAAAAGTTAGGTCAAATGCATGAAATGCATGAAAAAGATGGATTAGAACCCTTACCAAGTGAAGAAAAACTTGATCTAGGTCGAAAAATCCTTAAGGATGAAGCTTGGAGTGAGAGAGAGAGGTTTGGGGAGGTGAAGAGACAACAGGAATCGAGAGAGATCGAGAGAAATGAGATCCATATCTTGTTGACCCTATATATAGAAGCTTAGTAATTCTCGACAGATCGAGAGGTGTTGAGAGGTTTCGAGGTTTAAAAGGGTCGACGGATGCAGCTATCGAGCAGGTGTCCAGAGGTGTCCACAGCAAAAAGAAGCTCGATGGATTGAGGAGCTATCAAGGAGACAGAAACTTTCTCAATGGATCGAGGAGCTATCGAGAAGTTGTCGAGATTGCAATAAAAAGAAGATGAAGAGCTCGATAGACAAGTCAGGTATCGAGAGGTGTCGAGGAGCTGTCGAGATTGCTTAAAAATAGTTTTTCAAGAAGAGAAAAACACAGACATGAATGCAATTAAACATGCAACTCAATCAAGGATCCAATCAACATTTTAAACTCTCAAGAACATCTCTCAACAAGAAAAATGATAAGCACAAAGATCCCAAAACACACACACACACTAAAAAAGTCTAACCAATTTTATATTTCAAAAACAAGTCAAGACAGTTTAGTGAGCATACATTAACACATGTATTCCTTGTGATGGCCAAATCACATTGTACCTGCACATGTATCAAAAGTAGAAAAGAATATTGCGTGTTATGTGTGAAAAACATCGCAAGATTGCATAAGTGTCTACATGTTATGACAATTTGAGATATGAGATAATCACTTTAACTCACACACAATCATAATTGTTTGATGGGGATTATCACTTCGAGGTACATACTATAACTCCCACATCTCTTAGAATACACGCTTGCAACCATATATAAAACATTTTGATCTTTTTGCTTTTTATTTTTCTTTGCATATTTTTCTTTTAAGCAAACCATGCATGGGCATATAAGAGATAGAAAAGAAATACTCAATTATGTCAAAGCATATTTTTCTTTTAAGCAAACCATGCATTGACATTCCACTTTTGCTATGCTAAAGCATACAAATGTCATTTCATGATTGGCGGGCAACAGTGATGAGATGGTTATTTATGCCTTTCTCTTAAGATTTTCTAGTCCTTCTTGTCAAAAAGTGTAATACGAGTGTTAAGTACAAGAGATTACTTAATCTTACTCATCACAAACACAAGCCACAAAGCTCACTTGCTTAGTTGTGCATAGAGATGCTCATCTAAGCTACAAAAGATACAAAGTTTAGAAAACTTTGTTTTGAAGGCCATCTAAGGTACACAAGTACCAATGTACACATACACACACTGTTTTTGTATTTTTCTGATTTTTCAATTTTTTTTATTTTTATATGGAAAAAAAAAAAAAAAAAAAACAAAGCAAAACTGAAAAATAACCAAACAAAAATATGTTAAACAAAACAAAGCAATGCATAAAACTAGACTAACTCAAAACTAGAAAGCAAAATACACAAGTAATGCAAAACAAAAACATGAAAGGGAGAGAGAGAAAAAGTGACAAAATCACTTAGAGCCTTTTTCCTTCCACACCTTGGAAGAACCTTTCCGTCTAGCAAACCCTTGATCCAGCAATGATGGGAAAGAGTTAAAATCATTCAAGTTCAAAAGGAACATGAGCGTTTTGAGAAGATCTCCAAGAGGAGCAAAAGAGGATGGAAACTGATTCGGGTCTCCTGACGCGATCATGCTATTGCTCTTTTGAGTGGCTAGCCACTTGTAGCAATTAGGTTGAGTATGTCTAGCTACTTCACAGTGATGACAAAAATGCTGCTTTTTCGGCTTAGAGATTTCTTCTTGCTTAAGCTCCATATCACTAAGCTTCTTGGTGGCCAACCTATACAACCTCTCATGCTTTTCTGAGACTTTGTATAACTTTGCACAGGCAGTATCCATCTTTTCAAACTTAGACTCCACCAATTCCTCTTCTTCATCCTTATCTTCAACAATTCCCTCAGTAGGATTAACAGTGGCAATGAAGGCATTTAGGATTCCGTCATCCTCATTGTCGGAATCATTCTTAGGCTCGATGTCACTCAATGTAGCAGCAAGTGCCTTGCTCTTCCCAATGGTCTTGAGATATGTAGGGCATTCTTGTTTCATGTGACCGAAACCTTGACACCCAAAGCACTTTAGTCTTGAGGGAACAGTGTATTGACCGCCATCTCTAGCATCCTTCTTCCCCTTGTCTTGGCTTTTGAACTGAGAGGAACTAGAGTGCCTACGGTCCTTGTCAAAGCCCTTCCCATTTGCATTCTTCATGAACTTCTTGAATTGCCTGGTGATGTAGGACTTCATCTTAGAATCTTAATCATCTAAAGACTCATCCGTGTCACTACTCTTAGCCTTCAGCGCCATGCTCTTGCTTTTGCTTAATTTCTCGATTCTAGATAAACCCAACTCATAGGTCTGCAGATTGCCAACCAGCTCTGTCAAAAGAATTTTGTCAATATCATTTGATTGCTCAATTACGGTGATCTTGGCATGAAATCTCTCGGGTAGAGATCTGAGCACCTTTCTCACAGTCTTGGGTTCAGGAATGGTTTCCCCAAGATTAAATGTTGAGTTTACTATGTCCTTAAGCTTGGCATAGAACTTATCAAATGACTCATCCTCCTCCATCTTAATCTTTTCGAAGTTTGTAGTGAGCCTCTGAAGTTTCGAATCCTTGATAGCCTTAGTTCCTTCATAGGTTGTCTGGAAAATGGTTCATGCTTCCTTTGTGTAAGGTTGAATTTAATCAACCATTTTGTTGGCTTTATTCCGTGCCAAATTTGCTTGTATTTTAGCATTTAGTAACCCTGTATTTAGGTGGGTTTGTTGTAAGGGTTGTGAGTGAGATAGAGTGTTGAATGCTCAAGAGTGTGTAAGAAAACAGAGTCTCGCGGCTGGATCTCATGGGTCGCAGTACACGTGCCAAGCATGCTAGAAGTTGAACCGTCATGCTAGTTGGAGCACTATAGGACAAAATAGGACAACTGGCCATTCGGTTATCTCGCGACTAGGTCTCGTGACTCAGTCAAGTCATGAGGCCAAGTCGCAAGCCAACCCTGTTTTGAAAAACCTGACGTTTCACATTCCTCTCTCACCTTAGTATATATATACCCCTTATACCCACAAATGAAAGAGAGCTTCCAGAGAGAATTTTGAGAGAGAAACCTTAGAGTAAAACAAGATTGATTCATCTACAATCTTTACATAAGAGTCTCTTCAAATTCCTCAACTCTCTTCCTCTCCATTGTCAAATCCTTGAGAGGCATTTTACCAAAACCTTGTTCTCACCATATTCATTACTGTGAGAGGGCTGTTTGGTGTTCTGGGAAGCAGTAAGGAAGGAACCAATCTACATTGGTTGATGTTATGGTCAAGTAGCGGAATTTGGGAAGCTAGAAAAGAAAAAGGTTCAACGCAATCTCGTTGGAGCAAGAAGCTTGGAGGGCTTAGGTGCACTGGGTAGATTAGGCTTGGAGGGTCTATTGCTGTCCATGTATCCCAACTACATTTTCTAGTGGATTGTTTACCGCTTAGAGGGCGGTGGAGAGGTTTTATGTCGAGGGCTTCGGTTTCCTCTTCGATAACACATCGCGTGTTGTCCTTGTGTTTGCATCTTTCTTCCCTTTTATCTTTGCCTTTTATTATCTGCTGTGGGTTGTGATTTTAATTTGGCTTAGATAGTTTTCCAATTCTGTTTTATAGCTTTTGTTCATTTTCCGCACACTAGTTGTTTGACATAAAGCTTGAATTAGTTAATTTGTAAATTGGGGGTCTAAACGTTCAAGGGTGTTTTTACACTATTTGAACTTTCATTTGGTATCAGAGCAGGTGCACTTGTTGTGGTTTAATTACCTAAGTGCGATCCTAGACCCCTTTGTTTTGGATGCTGTTATGGAAAATACCATGTTGAATTGTATTTTAAGTGTTTGTGAAAATGACTATATGAGTATGTTTGAAGGGTGTCTTAACAATGAACTTGTAGAGTTGTTAAAAACAAAGAAACATGCTAGGATATTTGTTCACATGCTGAAATATTTTGAAAATCAGAATCACATCTTACACAATTGCATATCTGAATCTAAATCATTGATTAAGAAATTCGAAAGAAAGAATAGAATGTTGTGTGAGATGATTGAGAGTCTGAAAATGAAAGGTCAATCTAACAGAAGTATGAAAACTGATGATAATATTCTATTTGAAGATCAAGAATGTTTGTCTCATGTGAGCTTATTTGTGCATACCTCATTGAAGGTATTTAATTCATGCTTATGGTATCTTGACAGCGGTTGTTCTCGTCATATGACAGGGGATAAGTCACTGTTTAAGACACTCAAAGAAAAGGTTGGTGACTATGTGACTTTTGGTGATGGAAGTCATGCTCAAGTTCTCGGTAAAGGGACTATCGAGATACCTAGATTACCTTTGTTGAAAGATGTGTTATACATCAAAGGGCTGAAGGAAAATCTTTTAAGCATCACTCAAATATGTGATGAGGATTTCCTGGTACAATTCTCTAAGAAGGGATGCTTAATCATCAATGAAGAAGGGATTCAAGTCGTGGAGGGAAATAGGACTACAGACAACTGCTATGGAGTAGTTCCTACAGCACTCATTTCATGTAGAAGTGCTCATGTTGACATGTTGGAACTTTGGCATCATAGATTTGGGCATGCGAATTTCAAACAAGTAGCTAAAGTGTCCAAACTTGAAGCAGTTGAGGGACTTCCTAAGTTTGGAAAGGTGAAGAAGACTATTTGTGGTGCATGTCAAATGGGAAAGCAAACAAAGGCAAGTCATCACAAGGTGAATGTGATTGCTACTTCTTGGTGTTTAGAGTTACTTTATGTTGATCTTATGGGGCCTACCAGAACTGAAAGTCTAGGAGGAAAGAGGTACATCATGGTCATTGTGGATGATTACTCAATATACACTTGGATTGAATTTCTTAGAGAAAAATCAGAAGCATGTGAAAGGTTGGAAATTCTGTGCAAGAAACTACAAAACGAGAGAGGGGTCTCTATTGCCAAGATAAGAAGTGATCATGGGAGGGAATTTGAGAATGAAAGATTTGAGTCTTTCTGTGAAAAGAATGGAATCAAAAAGGAATTTTCTGCCCCCAAAACTCCACAACAAAATGGAGTGGTAGAGAGAAAGAATCGGGTGATTCAGGAAATGGCAAGAGTCATGTTACTTAACAAGCAAATACCTCAAAAGTTTTGGGGAGAAGCTGTCAACACCTCGTGTCACATTGGCAATAGAATATTTTTCCAAGTAGGAACAAAGAAGACCGCCTATGAGATTTGGAATGGAAAGAAGCCTAGAGTAAAGTATTTCCGAGTGTTTGGAAGCAAGTGTTATATCCTAAATGATCGGGAGAATTTTGGGAAGTTTGATGCGAGAAGTGATGAAGGTATTTTTCTTGGGTACTCTACTATGAGTCGAGCGTATAGAGTTTTTAACAAGAGAACTAAGACAGTGATGGAGTCCATCAATGTCAAGATTGATGATGCCTTATCTAAGGTGGAGATGATTGATGATGGAGAAGGGTCGATCACCAAAGAACCTGATGTTGAGGTCGAAGCTCTTGATATAGAAGTTGAAGAATCTACACCAGAAGAAGAATCAACTCCCATGAACACAAGAATGGAAACGAGATCGATGTCTAGAACGTCAAGTCCTCTTACTCCTTCGGAAGTCCATCCTCCCATCTCACGAAGTGATGAAGTTTCCACATCAAAGAAGCCATCTTCAAGAGTAATTAAGAACCATCCAGAAAGCAACATCCTAGGGTCTCTAGATGAAGGTCTTTGCCTTAGAAAAGGAAACATCCTTTTGGCCAATCATGTAACATATCATTGCTACCTTGCTCAATTTGAGCCAAAAAGGGTAGAAGAGGCTCTTCAAGATGAGAATTGGGTTGAGTCAATGCATGAAGAGCTGAATCAGTTTGTGAAGAATGATGTATGGGAACTTGCTCCAAGGCTTGAAAATGTTCATGTCATAAGCACAAAATGGATATTCAAAAACAAAACCGATGAAGATGGAGAGATAATACGGAATAAATCTCGGCTAGTAGCTCAAGGATACACTCAAGTAGAAGGAGCAGACTTTGATGAATCCTTCGCTCCTGTGGCAAGACTTGAGTCTATTCGAATTCTCATGTCCATTGCATGCACTATGAACTTCAAACTCTATCAAATGAATGTAAAATGTGCATTTCTAAATGGATACCTGAATGAAGAAGTGTTTGTTGAGCAACCAAAAGGATTTGAGGATCCTCACTTTCTAGATCATGTATTGAGATTGAAGAAAGCCCTTTATGGCTTAAAACAAGCACCTAGAGCTTGGTATGATCGGCTTACACATTACCTCCTAGATAGAGGATTCAAAAGGGGATATGCCGACCGGACTTTGTTTGTCAAAAATGATGAAGATTATCTCCTTGTGGCACAAGTTTTTGTTGATGACATAGTATTTGGGGCTACCATTGAAGATCGTGCTATTGAATTTTCTGAGGAGATGAAGAAAGAATTTGAGATGAGTATGGTGGGGGAACTTACATTTTTCTTGGGCCTTCAAGTCAAACAATAGAAGGAAGGTATATTCGTTTCACAAGAGAAGTATGCTAGAAACATTGTCAAGAAATTTGGACTAGACTCCAAAAAACATGCCTCCACTCCCATGAGCTCGTCTAATAAATTGATTTTGACATTGTTTTGATCATAACAATTTACTATAGTGGATCTGAGGTAAAGTGTTGCCGGATTTCCGCCACGAAAGTATAGTGTTCATGTGATCCTTCCTTTTTTGTAGGATCTTATGGCTACTGTGTTAATGTCGTCCATCCATGGATAAGGAGTTCAACTGAGGATGTTTTGTATCATTAGTAACAATGAATTTTAAAACTAGAAAACTAAAGTGAAGGTTCAAATAAACATCCTGTAACCTTTTATAATATATATATATATATATATATATGTTTTTTTTTTCTTTTTTTTGGTATTTTTCTATTTCAAATCTTGCACAACTTATTAGAAAGAGAGTGATATCATCTATGTTCTCCATTGACTCATAGATATCCTTGAAAATTCCCAATTTCCTTAGTCTTTCACTAGAATCCATCTAGTGATGATCTTGAAGATGAACTTTCATAAATAAGGTGTTGGGAAATTTAGACCCCGGTTGATAGAATTAACAAGTTTTAAATCCAGGTTGTTAATTAGATTTATTATGAATAAAATTTGTTACAACAAACAAACATCAATATCATGTCAATAATGAATGCAGCGGAAAAGTAAATAAGACAAGATATGATGACCTAGGAAAACCAATGAAACAAACTAGTTTCACAGTAAAAAACTTCGGGGGAAACCTTCCCAAAAAGCAATCCACTATAGTAAAGAGAAGTTTCAGATCTAGTACAAAGCCTTCGTCCCTAGACTCTACAATCCCTGTAAATGAACTCACAGTAGAAACCTTCTACTACTTCAGAACCTCTAAACTCTTCAATATATGAATGCTACCCTTTTTGTTGCATGGATCCCAATATGTGACTAACTCCTTTGCACGAATCCCAGTATGTGACTCACCAATTGCGTGGATCCCAGTATGCAACTTAATCACCAACTAGAAGAAGATGTTAGCTGCAAAGTTCTTCACTTCATCAACAATGAAGATCAAGAAGCACTTGGTTACAAACCCCTAAGGCACAAAGACGTAGTAGCTTCTTTCAGAGAGAATAAGGCATCGGTCACCTTTTGCATATGTTCTCCTTGTATTCTTATATGTGATGGCCTCTAAAATAAGCCTTATATAGGTCTAGGGTTGTGAGAAAAGAAACCTTACACAAATACATAAGCTTGGGCTGAAAATCAGATCTGAAAATCTGAATTCCCGTAACCTCGATCAATCAAGGGTGTCGAGGAGATGTCGAGCTTTAAACTTCGACAGATACAGCTATCGAGAAGCTATCAATGAGACAGTAGCTTTCTCGATTGATCCACCAGATATCGAGAGATGTCGAAATTGCGATAACAATCAACGGAAGAACTCGATAGATAGCCTAGCTGTCGAGAGGTGTTGAGCAGCTATCGAGCTATCTGTCCGCAGGTGTCGACCTATTTGTCCAGCTTTAATGAACAGCTTTTCTTCACTTGTTTCTTGGTCCAATCTTCATGGCTTTAATACTAGACTTGAACAACATGTTTTTTGAAGTATTAAACACATCTTAGACCTACCCAAATACAAGTAAAATGCGTTTTGTCAAAAAACAATCCACTATAGTAAATGTGGATGCATCAACAATTTACTATAGTGTACACAATCTTCCTAACAATTTTAGGTTGATCATAGATTTCACCCAAGTTAAAGGCAGAATTAACAATATCATTCAATTTAGCATAGAATTCATCAAAAGATTCATCATCAGACATCCTAATGCTTTCAAATTTAGAAGTCAATTACTGCAATTTATTGATTTTGACAGCCTTTGTGCCATCATGCACAGTCTGGAGGATATTCCAAGTAGTATGAGCAACCTCAACATTAGAGATTTTCTTAAATTCCTCAATAGAAACAGCATTAAAGATAACATTCATAGCCTTGCTATTGAATGCAGTTGCTTCTTTTTGAGAAGTTTCACACTCACTAACAGGAGTAGTGGGCTTCTCCCATCCGTATTCAACGGAGTTCCAAACTCTCTCATCAATCGATTTTAGGAATGATTTCATCCTTACTTTCCAATAAGCACAATTATTCCCATCAAAGTGAGGAGGAATAACTAGAGAGTGTCCGTGTTCCATGACAACAGGGGTCAAGGATCAGCTCAGTGATCAAAAGATTAACAATAAGAGAGCAACCCACTCTGATACCACTTGATAGTTTTTAGATCCCTTAAAACACAATTGATTTAACCTAGGTAATTAGCCAAGTTGTTACTTAGTCCAATTTAACAAATCTAGGTTATCACAATAACAAATATCATATCATGCAAAGCAGTGGAAAGATAAATAACACAAGATATGATCACCCAGGAAACTAAATCGATAAAAACCTGGGGAGGATTTGACCTAGCTATCCTCAAGGTAAACTTGAATCCACTATCTTGAAAGAATTGAAGTTCATACTATAAGACTTACAAGCCTTCACGCTCAACTTCTTATTGTTACCAACCAGTAGAACTTACTGACACGACCACGTGCAAGCTCCGAATCCACGAACTCCTTCTTTCTTGGATTTACCACCAGATACAAGCACACCTGCTTGTGTTTTCTTTAAACTTCAATGGCAGCAACCAAGTTGATCATCAAGGTGTAGATAAATCTTCTCCTTAAAAACCCTAAGTTTGTGTAAAGGAAAGCTCCTCTAGATCTCACAAGAGATTTACACAAACCGCAATATGAGCAACACTAAAATGTAGCTAGGGTTTGCCTTCTATACTTAGGACAAATTAGAAAACCCTAAAACGTTTTAAACAACTAGGGCTGAGTTGGAAATCTGCAGAAAAAAAAATTCTACCCAAGCTTCGATCGAGCTAGGCCGAAATGCATAATGCTTTCTGCATTAGCTCGATTCCAACTTTACATAAAATACACAACTTTGAACAAGACTAAAACACTTCTAAACACATTGTTTTGATCATGGTTTGCCAACAATACACATTAGAGTTCTAAATACATAAATACCTAAGTCTTTAGAACCTAACACTATGTTTTGGAGTGTTGAAAAAGACTTGTTTGTTACTCTTTATGAGATCTAAGAGATTTTGTACATTCTAACTAAACAAAAATCTACTAGAGCAAAAACTACAATCAAACGTTTTGGTAGAACATAGTTGCTATATCAAGATCATTACTAATGGTGATTAGAAACCTTTGAATGAGATTTCAAAGTCACAAGCAAGGAGGCTTGTGTTGCTGTAAATCCAAGAAGAGAAGGAGTCCGTAAGTTACTACTGGAGGTAGTAATAGATTTAGGGTTAATTCCGATTGTAAAATTTCAATTCTCTTAGAATGGATGTGTTTACTTTAAGGATAGCTAGGTTAAATCCTTTCTAGGTTTTTACCTTGAAACGGTTCATTTGATTGGTTTTCCTGGGTCATCATATCGTGGTGTTATTTATTTTTCTGCTTTTGTGCATGATATGATATAGGCTTTTTTAACTTAGATCTAAATAATTAATTTAAGTAATCATTTGGTTAATATATTAGGTTAAACAATTTGGTTTAAGGGATCTAAACAAACGAACACATTTGTTCCTGCCCCATTTGTGAAATACTTGGGCTATGATATCACTTGTTGGAAAGATAAATATCAAGGGGTTTTTTGAAATAATTAATATAACATATAGAGATACACTTTACCCAAAAGGCCTAAACCTAATGATTATGTGTTCAATTATGTTATATTAACCATTTATATTTCTTATCATTATTCAATTCGAGACTTTACTTATACGTGTACACTCAACAATAATACCTAATAAATTTTTATTGAATTAATATTTTTAAAGTCTAATTATTGGATTATATGTTCTCTACTTTCTCAAATTGTATCAATGAATGTTATTGGCAATATACTTTATAAATTAATTTCTTATTGATAATTTTAAAATACGAAAACATGAAATATAAATATTTCATTGATGAGATAGTTATTAATTTGAGACCAAAAATGTTAATTAATATAAGTAAAAATCACTTAGAGCACTAGTATATGGGGATGCAAAAGTAAATAAATAAATAAATAACTATTTTATATCTTCAAACACCACTTTATGTAATTTACCAACCTATTTTACAATACACCCAACATCTAGTTCTTATTTTTATATATAATCCAATAAAATAATATAACGACAAAATTAAATAATATAAAACTACTTTATGAGAGAGAGGAGAAAAGAAGAAAAAAGAGACAAAAAGGGAGGCAGCGTATAAGAGAAGGAGAAAGGAGAAAGTGAGAAGCAAAAAAATAATAAAAAAGCCAAGCAACTGCTACAGTGAGGTTGTATTTATACAACCTTATTGTAGTTGGGTTGCAAATTTTTTTAGATATAGCAACCCAGCTAGAGCTTGTTTTTATGGATTTGGTGGGTAAAATAGCTACTTGGGAGGTTTTACACCCCCAATGCTAATGCTCTTAGTTAAGAAAAAAATAAATTGGTTGACATAGAAAACATTGTATATATAAGTTACAGTATAATTTATTTTTCCATACCTACTAGTGTTAAAGTTGAGACTTTTTTTTTTCTTTTTTAGATAGTTACCGTATGCTATAATCCCGTAGTTCGAACTCTTTTTCCCTAGACCCCCAAAAACTGTGTATGGAGAGGTGCCAATCGAGTTACAAAGCTCTTAAAGTTGAGACTTAGTATAATCATTATTATGATTAAGGTACTTCTTGATATAAGCTGACTATAAATATATATTTTTAGATAATTTGATAATTACATACGGTGGAGGATAGATTTGTATAGCATTCTATTGGATAGCAATTTGCAAAGTCTATTGGATATCATTCTATTTTCTATTATTAAGAATATATAGCATTCTATTTCTATTTTATGTTTCAAATTATTACTACTGTTGTAACGTCCCAATCATTTAAAAAAAGAGAGAGTAAGGTGAGATATTTTTGGGACCACACATGCCCCACCTACCTATTCACTACCCACCACTCATCTCACACTACCACTTCATCACTTGGCCGGCCATCCCTTCTTCTTATTTTCTTTTCTTTCTTTTTCTTTTCTCTTAAACACTCCTCTCTACTCTTATATCCTCTCTCACCCTTACTTCCACACCACCACCACCATCTCCACCATCATTTTTCCGACAATGTCTCCGGAAAATCCTTAGGAACCTCTAAGCATCTTCATCTTTTATTTGAGGTAAAATTTCTAATCCTTTTGGTGAGATTTATATTTTGCTTGAGGTTATATTTTTATCTAAACTTTAATAATGATACCCATGTGATTTATGAGCATTGGAAGTGATATTTATGTGTTTATATGTATGGGTTTTGTATTGGTGGAATTATTTGATGAGTGGGTTTATGGTTTGTGTTAATGATAATTATCTAAGGTTTATTTATGGTGGAAATTTAGGGGTTTTGAGTTATAACATGTGATGGTTTGTAAATCTAATTTTTCCATTGCCATTGGGTTTATTTGGAGTTAGTTGAAGTTCTAAATTTCTTGTCTTGGACGATATTTTGATTTGTTTTAGGAGATCCTATTTGATTTTGGAGACAAATGTGATGATAAACTTTGCGATAGGCCTTGTTATTAATAGGCTTGTTCCTTATGTTTCTAGGTTTTGAGATTCTTGGTGATGGACCTAGTGACGGGATTGGTTGATTTTGTGATGCCAAAATTGGTTGGCTTTTCCTTTGTTCTTATCAAGCTTGTCTATGCTAACCTTCTATGTTGCCTTGTGATTTACTTGCTTTATTTCTTGGGTATAGGATGCTATGAATGTTGAACTTGGCCTGAAGAAAATTGAATCTCTTGAGCTTGATAAGAAGAATTTGCTTGTAAAACTGTTTGATGCAAATGAACTATTGAACAATGTGAAAACTGAGAATATGCTATTGCTTGATAAAGTTAAATCTTTGGAACTTGATTTATCTGTTGCTAGATCTGCTAGTTATAAACTTGATCAAATGGTAAGTGTTCAAAAGTCTCCTTCTAACAAATCTGTATTAGGTTATGTTGAAAGCATCTCTATGTCTGCTCCCCATTCCACAAGCTTTGTCCCTTCATCTTCTTCTGAACCTTCTGTGAGTGAGATTGTGAGTGAAACTGTCAAACCCCCTGTGAGTGAGGTTGTCAAACCCATAGAAGTTTTACCATCTTGAAAGATTAAGGTTGATCTGAAAGAGTCTAAACCTAAGAAGCCTACCCTGTCTAAGGACAAGGCACATGATAAACTTGCATGGGTTTGTCATTTTTGTGGAAAGTCTGGACACATTTGTCCAAACTGTTACAAGCTGTAAGCTGCAAAGAGAGCAAACAAACCAAAGGTACCTGTGCCTCAAGCACAAGATCCTATGGTACTCATTGGTGAATTGGTAAAGGCTTTAAACCTTTATTCTAATCCTGGAGTTGGTAATCATTCCTATGTGAATAAGAACTCCAATGCTCATGGTGCATCTAAAAGGTTTTGGATGCAAAAGACTCGAACTAATTGAGTCTTTCTGACATGGTCTTTGTGCTTCATTACTCTACCCTTTGCGACCATTGTTCTTTGGTTTTTTTTTTTTTTGTTTATTTCTCGGATTTGCATTGCATAACATTCATGCATTTCATTCTAGGTGTTTTTTTTAATAATAAAAAAAAAGGGAAAAGGGAAGAAAAAGGAAGCAAATTGTGTTTTGCACTAGTTTCTTGGTTTTTGAGAACAAGGTTGGTCAATTTATTTTTACATGACATGCCTTTTGTACCTTGTTTAGCTTTGATGAGCTTACTTATTGCACTTTACTAGTTGAAGCTTTGCAATGCATGTTGTGTGGGAAAAATGTTTATGGTTTTGATCATTTTGTCATGATCTTGAAGTCACATGTTTTTTGACTATCGGACTTGAAATTTTAGAGAAAGGCATAAATAACCATCTCACCACTGTTTACTAGCCAATCATGAACACCTTAGTGCATATCGTAAGATTTTGTGCTCGAGAAAGTATAGTACATGCACAAAAAGAACATAAGGTGTAGTCTCGGTTTAATTGCTTAATACTTAAAATTGGTGTATACTATTAGGCTTAATGCCAATTCACATAATTAAAACTGGTGTGTACATTATCCTAACTCTTTAATAAGTTTTTGAATAAATTAAAATTGGTATGTATATTATGAGGCAAAATTAAAGAAACTTACATGATTGCAAGCTTATGATTTAGGAGATGTGGGAGTTATATGATGTAACTCTTTAAGTGATAGTCTCTTTTAAATTCTATGTGATGAATTTTGTAAACTTTGTGATTGATTGCTATTTACATATCACCTCACATGTATCTCAAGTTTTTGCTAGTTGCACACACTACACGAGTTACTCTTTGCTAAACATTGTACATGTTATTGTGTGTGTTTATGGTCTGACCAACCAAGTTTTGCTAATACCTTAAATTTTGTGCAAAATTGATTTGATGCTTGAAAATTTATGGAGAATGTAAGAAATTTTAATTTTGGGAAATTTCGGCTTCAATTCTTGTTTTTGAAAATCATATCATCACATACTCATGCATTTTGTTCCTCAATGTCAATGCTTTGAGTTGTTCCTAAATGTTTTTTCAAAAACTGTGTTTTTCCTCAAATTTAGTGAGCCTCTGCCAGTTTCGATTGATCCATTCTATTTTTCGATCAATCGAAATTTTTTAAAAAAATTTTAACGAGCCTCTGTCTGTTTCGATCGATCGAAACTGTTTTTCGATCAATTAAAACTCGTGAATCAGGTTTTTTAAAAACTCAGATTTGACTTGTTCAAATCACTTTTTCAAAACTTATTCAAACCTTTTTCTCTCTCTCTGACTAGGCAAGGCTCCACTGAGATTTTTTGTCGTTTTCCTCCATTTTTCTTGCAAGGATTCTCTCTCCCTAAGCCGGTATGTCTATTTTTCCCTTTCTTTTGCATTTATTTTCATGTTTTCATGCATAAACTCCTGCATTTTTGTGGGATTTTCGGAACTTTTCAAAATTGGGATTTTTGTTGAATCAATCCTCTTTTTCTGAAATTGATCATTGGGTTTTGTTTCTATATTGTTATATTCATGATATATGTTGGTTAATTTGATCAATTTGTGGCTTTGTGAAAAATAAAAAATTCTAGGGCTTGTTTTGAATTCAAATTAGGGCTTTTTGTTCAAATTGGTTCAATTGATGAAATTGGCTTGTTGAATTGATGTAATTGGTCTTTATTTTCTGAAATCTATCTTGTATGATGATCAATTCGTCAATTTGTTACAACTTGATCAAGAGATTTTTCAAAATTTTGGGGTTTTTGTTAGAAACTCTAAGCTCAAGCCAAATTTGTGAACTTGAACTAATTTTAAACTTAATTTTACTGTATTAGGTCATGCATCACTACATTTAATTTGTTAATGCATCATATAGATTTTTGCTCTATATTTTTTTTGTGCTAACTTGTAGTCTGCCCTTGGTTTTTTTTTTTTGTTTTTTTTTTCTTTGCTTTGTGTCTTGGTCCTTATCCTAGTACTATGCCTAGGAAAACTAGAGCCCATAGGACCCCCTCCACTTCCTTTGAGTCTCCCTCTAGGAGTGAGGTGTTTAGGAATGATACAAGCAGAGAGGCCTTTGAGAAACTGAACAGTAAGCGTAAGATTTGGACTGAGCGTGATGCGATTTTAGATGAGATTGATTCGGCCATTAGGGCTAACTTTGAGTCTAGAGGTTGGTTGTCCCTCTTAGAGATAGATCATCCACCCCCGACCGTCCTGATTAGAGAGTTCTTCTCGAATCTCTCTTGCCACGTCTATGATTCCAAAACTTTTGTTAGGAGTTGGATACGAGGTGTTGAGTTCACCATTACTCCTCGGGTAGTGGCTGAAGCTATTGGGGTTCCGGTTGTTCGGGAGCCTGAATATCCCTATGATGAGTCTCCACCCTTAGATGTGGTCATGTCATACATCACTGGGTCCTCTATCCAGTGGGGTTTTGATCCTCGGATCATGTTTGTTGAGCTTACTGAGACTGCCTGTCTTTTCTTTAGGATAGCGTGTCATTCTTTGTGGCCTATTTCTCATCTCCACACCATCCCTCTAGAGTGATGTGTGCTTTTGTATGCTTTTGTTTCTGGCGCGTCTATCAGTTTTCCTCATCTGTTCCTTCGTTCTTTGAACGAGGTTCATAGGAGTTCTGCCGTAGGGCATGCGCTTATTCATCCTATTTTCATTCATAGGATCTTGTTGTTTCTTGGTCTAGATGGTTTTCCTTCCAATGAGCCTGTTCATGTTGTTTCTCCCATAGGTACCACCTTTCTTAGGTAGAGGGCTGCTCACTTGAAAGTTGCTCCTTTACGTCCTAGAGGTATGTCATCTGGTGCTGCTGATGCTGATGTTTCTCCACCGACTACTTCGGATGATTCAGACATTCGATGTACGTTGGATCATGTCTTGACCGTTCAGGTGGCTCATGGACAGATTTTGGTGGACATGCTCGATGAGATCCGTGCCTTCTGCGTAGAGTTGGCACAGTTTGGACGATCTTCACTACCACCTCCCTTTTGATGATGGATTTTGATTGCCCTTTGGCATTCCGTCACAAAAAGGGGGAGTACATATTTGAGCTTGTAGAGTTTTGTCTTCAGGGGGAGAGTATTGTTGTTGGTTGGAGCTTGTGGAGTTTAGATTGTATCTAGGTGCTTCACATTGTATTTTATCTTTTTAGCTCTTGTCATATTTTTGTTGGGATATTCATGTTAGGGGGAGTTACTTTTATTGCTTTATATGTTTCTTGTTTTCAACTGTTTATTGATTTATATTTATGAGTTATTCATTGATATATGTCTTTATTGTGTCTTGTTTGAAATCAAGAATTTATTTTGTTTACTTGTATTTTTCCACACATGCGGTTATGCATTTTGTTTAGTGTTTCAGGAAATATACAGGTTGATTTAATTGAGCTGCTGTCTACACATGCAACTGATGGATGGTAGTTAGGATTGAGTTTATTTTATGAGCATTTGTTTTGTAAAGGGCTTTTCTTTGTAAACTTTGAGCTTCTAGTTGTGTTTTGTCACGGATTGCCAAAGGGGGAGTTTGTTAGGTTCTAAAGACTTAGGTTTTTATGTATTTAGAACTCTAATGTGTATTGTTGGCAAACCATGATCAAAACAATATGTTTAGTAGTGTTTAGACTTGCTCAAAGTTGTATCTTTTATGTAAAGTTGGAATCGAGCTGATGCAGAAGTTATTGTGCATTTCGGCCTGGCTCGATCGATCGAAGCTTAGGCTCGATCGATTGAATCTTCGGCATAATGCATTTTTCTGCAGATTTCCAACTCAGCCCTAGTTTGTTTAAAATGTTTAGGGTTTTCTAATTTGTCCTAAGTATAAAAGGAAAACCCTAGCCATGCTTATATTGCTGTTTGTGTAAATCTCTTGTGAGATCTAGAGGAGCTTTCCTTTACACAAACTTAGAGTTTTCAAGGAGGAGATTTTATCTATACATTGATGATCAACTCAGTTGCTGCCATTGAAGTTTAAAGAAACACAAGCGGGTGTACTTGTATCTGGTGGTGAATCCAAGAAAGAAGGAGTCCGTGGATTTGGAGCTTGCACGTGGTCGTGTTAGTAAGTTCTACTGGTGGATAGCAATAAGAAGTCGAGCGTGGGGGCTTGTAAGTCTTATTGTATGAATTTCATTCTTTCAAGATAGTGGATTCAAGTTTACCTTGAAGATAGCTAAGTTAAATCCTCCCCAGGTTTTTACCGGTTTGGTTTCCTGGGTGATCATATCTTTGTGTTATTTATCTTTTCGCTACTTTGCATAATATGAATGTTTTGATTGTGATAACCTAGTTTTTGTTACATTGGACTAAGTAACAACTTGGTTAATTACCTAGGTTAATCCAATTGTGTTTTTAAGGGGTCTAAAAACCATCAAAAAACAATTCACATGGTTGGCATTTTGGGATCTTGTTTTTTTTGCAGGTGCATGAAGATTCACACGAATAACTACACAAAATAAGATCTTGGAAAGAATGGAGAACTAAATAAATCTTTGTCAAAGAGAGATGTCAGATTTGAATTTCGTTCACCCTTGTTTTGCGAAGTCCTTAACGCTAAAAGTGTTTAAAGGCTAAAATATTTTTATTGGTTTCTAAAGAAGTCAAGGGTGCGTTTAGATAAGCTATTGTAAAACGGTGTTTTAGGTTTAAAATGAGTATTTGTAAAAAAAACTATGTTGAATTATTGTTGCAAAATAGAATTTTGGATTTTAAAAACGCGTTTTTAGACTCTAAAATGCCTAACTATACTGACCCTAATTAACATGGTATTGTGTGTTTTAATCTCCATCCTATATTAAGAGATGGTGACATGGCAGTATACTATTAAATTAAATGGGATATCCAGTTAAAAGTTAATTGGAGGTGAGCCAAACCCAAGAAAAATTACAAGACACACATATGACATAACACAATAAAGTTTATTTTCAAGATAAACAACTAATTAACTAAGACCACATTTCCATAGTGACTTTAATCTTCCAAATTTAATGCTTAATAGGAACTTAAATATCCATTATGGCAATACAACAATCAAAAAACCACCCAAATCATTCAAGTAGGCATTCGACCTAAACTACTTGGATGACAGAGCATGATGTTTGTATTAAAGTGAGCACCAAAAGAAAAATACCAGCGACGGTAGAAGCCGTTCCCCAAAGAGTGCTAAAATATTTATGTTTTAATGTTGCCTTCCATCTGTGTGAAGGCACCTCCTAGAATTTATTCAAATCATTACAGAGATCGTAGAATTCAGAGTTCATATATGTCCTGAAGATTCCTTTGTTAAGATTGTTGATCATAGATGTCACTGCATTGCTGTCGCCTAGCCCATTATCAATGATTCCCTCATCACTGAGTAAATCCACATCTTTGGTGGTATTGATAAGGTGATCCAATATTAAATAGAAATCAGTAATGTATGCTTTTTGTAAGGTTGAATTTATTCAACCATCTAATTGGCTTTATTCCGTACCAAATTTGCTTGTAATTCAGCATTTAGTAACCCTGTATTTAGGTGGGTTTGTTGTAAGGGTAGTGAGTGAGATAGAGTGAAGTTTGCTCAAGAGTGTGCAAGAAAACAGAGACTCGCGGCTGGGACTTGCGGGTGGACTCGCGGCTACAAGCCGCCAGAAGCAGCACACGTGCCAAGCATGCTGGAAGATGAACAGTCATGCTAGCTGGAGCACTACAGGACAAAACATGACAACTGGCCATACGGTTAACTCGCGACTGGATCTCGCGACTTAGTCAAGCCGCAAGCCACCCCTGTTTTGTAAAACCTGACGTGTGGGTGAAAAAGGGTACTCATGCATAAGCATTACAACATGTCCATGCATCAATACTTCCTATGCTTTGCGACGATGTTTATTTGGTTTGCTTGCTGTTTTTTTTTTTTGTTGGTTGTTTGCTTGTCTTCTTGTGAATATTTCTTAATTTTGTTTTATCAATCTTTTTGTTTCTTGTGTCAAAAATCCAAAAATCACATAAAAATTAGAAAATCAAAAAGCTTGATTGACTTTGTTGAGTTTTGTCTCAAAACTTGTTTTGCCTTGTACCTTTGTGCTAATGGCTTTGTGCATTTTCGAGCATTGCTTGTTTTCATGCACTCATATCACTGTGGGAAAAATCTTGAAATCTATGTGATTGTTGTAAATAGATCTTCAAACTTGTCATGATTGATTAGTGAATGGTTATGTTGATCTTGAGACATGCATAGACTTGTGTCTATATATCTTCCCACTTTTTATTTTTGTTTTGCTAAAAAGAGCTCACCAAATGTAAATCTCCAAATGAAAAGAGATATTGAGCTGCAAAAGCCTGTCGCACATTCTAGTATTTGACTAGGAAAAAGGGTAAGCGACCTTATATTAAAGTGAATGTTCATTCAAAAAGGCCAAAGGCCTGTTCTTTAAAGAGAAATGTCATATATCACTCTCACAATGAGAGATGTTTGCCTCAAAAAGATCAAAAAGATCAAATGTTATGATTGAAAGTGGAGTCAAATGAAAAGCTCCAAGTTATGTTATCAAGTTGTGTGGGAGGTCATATATACATATTTCTATAATTGAGATGGGTCACATGATCTAGTGCTAATTGTGTATGCCTTGGTTGAATTGATCATTGAAGCTTCACATTAGACGAAGGACTATCTCATTGTTGATATCCACACACAACACACAAGTTTATGTTCAATAAATGCCATATTCATTTGTGTGATTGTACTTGATGAAATGTGTTTTCACATGCTCAATCTTTGTTAATTCAAGCACAAAAAGATTTTTGAGTGTTTTAGGTGTTTTTGGAAAGTATTTTATTTGAAAAATCTGAAAATTTCAAAAATCCGGTTTTGCCCTGTTTTGGCAGCTCAGTCGCGGGTATGTTAAGTCGCGAGCCTCAGTCGCATCTTCGCTGGTCATTTTTGGCGACTTGTTCACGGTTGGAAGGTCCAGTCGCGAGGTTCACTCAGAGATTTTCGCGGCTCAGCTCGCGACTCACTCGCGGGTAGACCCTCCAGTCGCGAAAAACACTTAGAAAAATTTTTCAAAATTTTGTTCTTGTGTGCTTTGGCGGCTTGAGCTGGCGACTGTGTGGCGACTTAATCAAGTCGCGAAAATCGCTTGTTCTGCAGAAACAGGAGCAGCTTTTAAACCTCTTTTCAGTTTTCCCTCGAACTTTTGGAACTGTTCATCTTCTCTCTAAACTATCTTCTTTCCAAACACTTCGTGAATCCATTTTTCAAACCTCTTTGGTGCTTCATTTCTTATCCAAATCATCAAGAAAAGGTATGGGTTTTGCTTTCTCAATCTCATTTTCTGTTTCCTGCATATTTTTGTTACCGTTTGGACTGTTAGTATGTTCGAAATACTTCTCTCTTTGTGTAATGGGTATAGAGTGTCGCGTTTGACATTGTTCTCTCCTGTTTTCATGCTGAGCGGTCACAATGTGTTTTTCATTGTTCTGATTTTTGCCTATTATTGAGTCTGAAAATCTTTTCCTAAATGGGTTTGGTGTCTATTTGACTTACTCATTTCACTTGCTTAAGTATTGATGTTGGTGTTTGGTTTTGGTTACTGAGTTTTTATGATAACATATTGTATGTCTCTAAACCATGTGCTCTAGTGTGGTTGATTGGTCTCTTCATGTTGAAAAATTTTCCCTTGTTCATATCTCTGATGGAGTGATTTATGTTATCTGCTCTAATTGTTCGAATGCTGTATATGTTTGCATATCATGGTCATGATAACCTGTCTCATTGACAGTTTTGTCAGTTGTGCTGTCTATCTATGTCTTGGTGCATTATCACCAATTTGCTGCACCTGTTATTTTGTGCTTCTTTGTATTGTTGGAAGTTTGGTTGGGTCTGCACTATCCTCAATTTGTGTTTATATATTGAAATTTTGTTTACACTGAATCTTGTTGACAATTATCTTGTGTGGTATTGTTGTTTGGTTCTTTGCTGTGGGCTTGTTCTCTTGCAGATGTCTTGTCGATCTTCCAGAGGTAAAGACATTGTTGCTGACGAACCAGCAACACCAGTTGCTAAAAGGACTCGTCTATCATCTCAGGCATCTCAAGATCCCAATGAGGATAGGTTCAGACTTCCGCTTAACTCACACGCCTACTCAAATGTGTTTGACAAGTCAACCACTATAGTGGAACGGGTGGTAGAGTTCAACACTTTAGGGACCACTTTCATCCCTCGAATCTTTGAAAAACGAGATTGGGCAAACTTGTTCGGGAACTTTGATGATCCAATGGATGAGCTGGTCAAAGAATGCTTCTCCAATGCAACTGATCTTGGACCTCAACTCATTTTCTGGGTCAGAGGAACAGAGTTTAGTGTTACCCCAGACTCCATCGCAAATCTTCTCAGCATCACCAGACCTCAGAATGTGAATTTAACTCCTTATGATGAACGAAATCCAGAAGTTGGAGAAATTTTACAAATCCTAGGACACGATCATGAAGTATCCAGTGCAGGAACATCCATCAGCACCGCAAAGTTTGCACCTGAGCTGACCACACTGAAGTTGATCATGTTCACCAATCTCTACCCACTGTCCAACACTACATTCATCAATCTTGGGAGAGCTTTGTTTCTTTGTGACCTTATTACAGGAGCCCCCATTGATATATGTGCTCACATCTACTACACCTTGAGGAAGACCGCGTGTCGATCTGCAGCTCGAGGAATTATTCCATTTTGTAGTCTCATCATGAAGCTTATTCTTCGTGCAGGCATTATTCCTCCTGCAGATGGAAAAATGTTGACTCGTCAACGTCCCATTTCCTTGTTCCTCCTGCAGGTTTATGTTTGTTGGGTACTTTTAGTATTTTTATGGTTTTGATACACTGTGTTTTGGTGTACAGCTGTTTCTAATTCATAACTTATACTCTTGGTTTAAACTTTAATATATTTTGATGATGTTATTCAGAATGTTTTTGTGTTTTGTACCCATGTGCTTTTGTAAGCTTTTAGGGTTAATGTTTTATGCATAGTTTGTAGGCTTTATGGTATGTACCTTGCTTAGTGCAGCCTTTATGCTATGTTGAAATCAGTACTTTAATCTAAATGTTCTGCATTTTGGTTCATGTACTGTCACTCTTGTGCCCTTGTAGGATTGTTCCTAGATGCATATGCCTTGTGTGTTATGCATTGGTTGAGTGTTGAGCATACAAGTGTCTTGCCTTGTGCTTGTTAACTTGTATGTCCTTGTGTTCATTCCAAGTGTGAATGAGCACTGTGATCACTACCTTGTGGTGTTCACTTGGTTGATCAAGCCATGGTTTGTTTATTAACTCCATCTCTGCTTGATCACATATTGCCTGTTTCATATGCATTTATAATTTTCTGCTTACAATGATCATGGTGTATTGTTGTGTTTCAGGAGTATTTTGTTCATATCATTCAAGTGCTTCACAGCTTCTAGAGTTAGGTGTGAGTGAGTTTTGTTCAACTGTTCCCAACTCACATGTTAAGTCTAGAGTCTGTTTTAGGGTTTTGTCACGGAATAGCCAAAGGGGGAGATTGTAAGGTTGAATTTATTCAACCATCTAATTGGCTTTATTCCGTGCCAAATTTTCTTGTAATTCAGCATTTAGTAACCCTGTATTTAGGTGAGTTTGTTGTAAGGGTAGTGAGTGAGATAGAGTGAAGTTTGCTCAAGAGTGTGCAAGAAAACAGAGACTCGCGGCTGGGACTCGCGGGTGGACTCGCGGCTGCAAGCCGCCAGAAGCAGCACACGTGCCAAGCATGCTGGAAGATGAACAGTCATGCTAGCTGGAGCACTACAGGACAAAACAGGACAACTGGCCATACGGTTAACTCGCGACTGGATCTCGCGACTTGGTCAAGCCGCGAGGTCAAGCCGCGAGCCACCCCTGTTTTGTAAAACCTGACGTTTCACATTCCTCTCCCACTTCAGTATAAATACCCATTTTACCCACGATTGAAAGAGAGCTTCCTGAGAGAATTTTGAGAGAGAAACCCTAAAGAAAAACAAGATTGTTTCACCCACAATCTATACCTTAGAGTCTCTTCAAATTCCTCAACTCTCTTCCTCTCCATTGTCAAATCCTTGAGAGGCATTATACCAAACCTGGTTCTCACCATTATCATCTCTGTGAGACAGCTGTTTGGATTTCTGGGAAGCAGTTAGGAAGGAGCCAATCTTCATTGGTTGATGCTACGGTCTAGTAGCGGAATCCGGGAAGCTAGAAAAGAAAAAGGTTCGGCGCAACCTCGTTGGAGCAAGAAGCTTGGAGGGCTTAGGTGCACTGGGTAGATTAGGCTTGGAGGGTCTATTGCTGTCCTTGTATCCCAACTGTATTTTCTAGTGGATTGATTACTGCTTGGAGGGCGGCGGAGAGGTTTTTCGCCGAGGACTTCGGTTTCCTCTTCGATAATACATCGCGTGTTGTCTTTGTGTTTGCATCTTCCTTCCTCTCTATCTTTGCCTTTATATTATCTGCTGTGGTTTTATTTTATTATGGCTTAGATAGTTTTTAACCAATTTCATATTACAGCATGTGTTAAGTTTCTGCACACTAGTTGTTTGACATATTGCATGTATTGGTTAAGTTGTATTTTGGGGGTCTAAACGTTCAAAGGTGTTTTGTACACGTTTTTGAACTTTCACTTTTCTTCAATAATCACATTGCTCTAATGCCATCATGTTTCGAATAAGAGCTTCCGTACCATCTTGGAATATTAAGGATGAGATTTCCAGCACTCCATTTTTGAAATTTAATTCCAGTTTGCATTTACTTGAAGCCAACTTAAACTTTACTTCTACATCAAACAGTTGTGTTGCAGAGTACTTTGGAAAAATTATCACACTCTAATTTGGGAAAAATGATTGATTCAATTAATTAGTGTATGTGTACAAAGATATGATTGTCCTCTGTTTTTTGCAATAGCTTTCTTCTTCACTTTCTTCTGTTTATATGAAGCTTCCTTTGAGTTGATCTTAGTGCTTTCACACTCCCCCTCAAGATGAATAGGGGAATGAATATTGGTCAGATTCATCTTGGATAACAAAGCATGAAACTGATGTGCACTAAGGCCTTTAGTAAGTCTGCAAGCTGACTTTGTGTTCTAATATGTAATAAATGAATCACTCCTTGCAACACTTTATCTCTAACCACATGACAGTCAATCTCTATGTGTTTTGTTCTTTCATAGAACACAGGATTGACTGCAAATCCTGCAATGTGGAGAGCAGATTGACTATCACTGAACAAAAGGGCAGCTTTTGGATGTTGGAGCTGAATGTCTCTCAAGAAACTTAAGTATACAAACAACTTCACAAACAGCTACTGCCATGGAACAATATTCTACCTCAGTTGAAGATCTACTAACTGTGTGCTGTTTCTTGGACTTCCAAGATATCATTGAATCACCAAGAAACATGCAATATCCAGTGATTGACCTCCTGGTATCAGGGCAAGATGCCCATTCTGAATCTGCAAAACCTTTAAGGTGAAGCTCTAATTTACTAGAGAACAATAACCCTTGTCCAAGAGCACCCTTTAGGTACTATAAGATTCTATTAGCTGCATGTAGATGAGGCTTTCTAGGTTTGGACATAAATTGACTTAATCTGTGAACAACAATGGTAATATCTGGCCTTATGATTATCAGATATACTAACCTACCAATCAGTCAGAACTTGGATTTTTCAACACTTCTCCTTGAAACTTGCTCAATTTCAAGTTTTTTTTCCATAGGGGTCTTAGCTATGGCTTGCAACTCAACAAACCTACATCAATCAATAGTTCTAGAGTGTACTTTCTTTGACACAAGTGAATGCCCAACTCTGACCTTGCAATTATCATTTCGTTGTATCTATATGGTAGAATCTGGTTGGGTGGAGGTAGTTCAAAGAACCTAAGTAAATCTGCGAAGTGCTGTATTTCCATATTAGGGGGATTTCTAAGAATGTTCAAGTACTCAAAGAAGTTAAAAGCAAGCTGCCCGAATGAAAGATGGGGAGCTTGAGTTATTAGGAAAGGCAAGGTGGTATATTTTCTCAATAACATAGAATGGAATATAGTTTTCAAGTAATAACAATTCATGTCTCACCACATCTAATAGCCATGCTTCCACAAACATAGGATAATCAATTTTCCATCTATTCTCATAATATCTTGAGAATAGCTTGATAATGAAGCTTGCATCCAACATGATCATTTTTAGAAAAGCACCATTTTTGAAGCCAAACAGTATCTACGTAGCAACTTCGAATGCTATCTTCCATGGAAATTAATACTCAAAACCTATCATAAATATTTATTAAAGCACATGGATTCATTTTATTTCTACTAAGAACTAAAGCGCATGTGGAATAAAAATTCCATGGCAATATATGGTAGTTTTGTCCATTTTGTAGGGCTCACAATAAGAAAGAAAAATGATAGGCCCAAGTGGAGCGAACCACCAAGTTAAAGGTCTACCAAAGTACTCAACCCTCATGTCCAAGCCCAACATGAAGTCTCAGCCAAAACAGCCCATGTGTGCGAACTGACCCAGCTGGAGAACTCCATTTAGTTTTGCCTTCCACTGGAGGTCACCTCAAGAAGCAACTAAACTCCTAAACCAAATTAGGAGCTAGCCACTTGTCCTAGTAGCCTCTCTACCACTGCCAATCATGATCTGAACAGCATTAAAGGCTAGGCTGACACCTAAAAGCTAATGGGCAATAAATACCCTTCCTCTCAAAGTTTTGGTCACAACTTAAGGAAGCCATAACCAGGACCTCCAAGCTCATGAAATCCTCAACTAAATAGTTTATTTTATTACTAAAAATTTATGTAATTGATTCATGAACCAAGCCCATGAATCCTAAAGGGGAAAATTTGGGAACATGTGGTTTGGAGAGCATAAAGAGATCTCCAACAAAACCCTATGAAATGGGCTTAAACTTTGACATTTGGCTTGGGGTGTTGAATCATACTTCCTAGGGTCCAAATCTTAGTTGCAGCACTAGGATTCCTCCTTAATACTTGCCTTAATCCCATTGGCTGAATGCAATCTCAGAAATATTAACATTTAAAGCAAGATTACCCCAAATACTCACCATGTGTCATATTACCCAAAGTAGCAAAGTAGCCCCAAAAGCAAATCTCCCATTTATGGCCAAATCCTAGGATAATTAAGTCTGCTATTCTACCCTCTTATCAATCCTACGTTTTTGGATATTTGTTAATTAATACAACCCTATACACCACTATAAAAGGGTAAGCACACTAGCCCACAATACAGACACCAACCCCTCTAAAATTTTTGATTTTCTTGTCACTTTGCTTGTGGTTAGCTCTCCCCAAGCTCATAAATCATTCCCCTTAGCCCACACTCACTTAGCTTCAGACATTCCCTTTCTTTTTCTTCATATTCACAGCCTATAAATGCTTCCTAATCGTCACAAACAACTCTTCACCCATTAAAGTCTTAGCCTTAGCATTAACACCATCACACCACCACAAGCTTAAATGCCCACTCACTCAAAATAGCCTACACTACCCCATTCATGCCCTACACATATATATTCCCCAAGAATCTTAGTTCAACATTTGTTGCACTGAGTTGGAATCTCTCTCTCCCTTCATTCCATCCTATTTTTTCCTCTTTTATTTGTAATTATGAAGCCTTTAATCCTTGTTTATTATTATTATGATGAAAGCCATATTGTTTTGGATACTATAGAAATTCTCCCATATGTTGACTTAATAATAATAAGGAAAGCATATGATTTTTATTATATAAACACACTTATTAACCTGTCAAACGTCTATCACTGGAGGTCTATCATATTCACTACTGAACCATTTTTTCTCTTGTGTATTTGTTATAACGAGCCCATTTTTATATTAACCAACTATGGAAGAAATGCATAATTTTTACTAACTATGATTTTTACATTTATTTATTTTCCAAACATTTACCGCTAGACATTTTTCTTATTTACCACAGGACTATTATTTAAGCACTTATTCTGGTGGGCCATCCTTTGTACTAGCTTATCTTTGCAGGATGTATTTTGGGGCCTTATTATAACATTTGTTGGATGCAACCTCGACTTTGAGCCAAATGGGCCTTTCACACTACACCAATAGCCTTTGGGCCATATTCCAAGCCTAAAGTCGAGTCTCGGTCTTGACTCCCCTAACATCATATAGGCGACGAAAAAATGCCCGTGGCACAAGTATAAGGAATCTTACCACTACCTTGGCCTATCCTGAAATACCAACCTATAGTTGAACCTTATTCCAATACTCAATTAGACTTGATCTTGTAGTAGCTTTCTTTCCCTTGATGCACAAATCTCCAATCTGTAACAAACCCTTTTGCATGGATTCCAGTACATGACTAATTCCAGCAACTTGAATGGATGTTGTTAGCTGTGAAATTCTTCACTTCATCAACAATGAAGATTAGGAAGCACTTGGTTACAAAACCCTATAGTGTACAAACGCAGTAGCTTCTCATAGAGAAAAATAAACTCTAGATCTCTATATCCATGTGTGACGGCTCTTAAAATAAACCTTATAATGTCTAGAATTGTGAAAAAAGAAACCCTAAACAAATACACAAACTTGGGCCGAATTTCAGATTTGGAAATTTGAAAATCGTAATACTCGATAGATTGAGTTTCTATTGAGCCATCTGTCAAGCTTCTTGAAAGTTCAAAAACGTGTACAATACACCTTTGAACGTTTAGACCCCCAAAATACAACTTAACCAATACAAGCAATATGTCAAACAACTAGTGTGCGGAAACTTAACACATGCTATAATATGAAATTGGTTAAAAACTATCTAAGCCATAATAATATAAAACCACAGCAGATAATATAAAGGCAAAGATAGAGAGGAAGGAAGATGCAAACACAAAGACAACACGCGATGTGTTATCGAAGAGGAAACCGAAGACCTCGGCGAAAAACCTCTCCGCCGCCCTCCAAGCGGTAATCAATCCACTAGAAAATACAGTTGGGATACAAGGACAGCAATAGACCCTCCAAGCCTAATCTACCCAGTGCACCTAAGCCCTCCAAGCTTCTTGCTCCAACGAGGTTGCGCCGAACCTTTTTCTTTTCTAGCTTCCCGGATTCCGCTACTAGACCGTAGCATCAACCAATGAAGATTGGCTCCTTCCTAACTGCTTCCCAGAACTCCAAACGACTGTCTCACAGAGATGATGATGGTGAGAACCAGGTTTGGTATAATGCCTCTCAAGGATTTAACAATGGAGAGGAAGAGAGTAAGGGAATTTGAAGAGACTCTAAGGTAGGGATTGTGTGTGAAACAATCTTGTTTTTCTTTAGGGTTTCTCTCTCAAAATTCTCTCTGGAAGCTCTCTTTCAATCGTGGGTTAAAGGGGTATTTATACTGGAGTGAAGAGGAATGTGAAACGTCAGGTTTTTTCCAAAACAGGGGTGGCTCGCGGCTTGACCTCGCGGCTTGACCAAGTCGCGAGATCCAGTCGCGAGTTAACCGTATGGCCAGTTGTCCTGTTTTGTCCTGTAGTGCTCCAGCTAGCATGACTGTTCATCTTCAATCTTATGTAATCATTTTCTTGTGGGAGGTCATATATGTTCACTTCTATAATTGAGATATACCCAAAGAATGCAACGCATGAGCATATGATATCATATTAGCAACACCCAACCCAAAAATTTTATCAAAACCATAGAAACTCAAAAGTTTTCAATAAAAACAAGAACCTAGGTCTAAAATACATGAAATGCATAAAGAATGAGAAGAAGAAGAGATTTAGAACACTTACAAAGAGATTGAGGCTTGGATTCAACTGAAATCTTGAAGGGAAGAAGGTTTTTGATGAAAAGGTGAGATTTGGATTGAGAGAGAAGAGAGATCAAGATATTTGAGTTTGAATTGAACTAGGTTGGACCTTAGATATATATAGAAATACGTAGCTCGATAGATCGAGAAGGCATTGAGAACAAAAACTTGATAGATCAAGAAGTATCGTGGAGGTTTCGACGATAAAAGATTCTCGATAGATCGAGGAGGTATCAAGCATCTATTGAGCAGACAGAGACTCCAAAGAATTGGCTTGATGGATCGAGCTATCTATTAAGAGGAGTCGAGAACAAACCCAAAAATCTTGATAGAAGAGACTTGTGTCGAGGTGCTATCAAGCTTCTATTGAAGCGGTATCGAGCATCTATCGAAAAGCCTAAAGTAAGATTTTTCAAGGAGAGAAAACAACACAAGATGAATGCAATCAAGATAGACATCAAAACAAGCAACCAAGAAGCATGTTAAGCACTTAAACACATCATCAACTTTAGATGTAAAGAATTTCTAGATCATAACACACTAAACAAGTCTAACCGATTTTATTTTCAAAAACAAGTTTAGACAGTTTAGTGAGCAAATACTACCACATGTATTCCTTGTGATGGCCAAATCACATTGTACCTATACAATAGTATCAACAATAGCAAAGAGTACGTGTGTTGCATGTGAAACTTTTGCAAGAGAGTATAAGTAATTCATTATATGAATAGTAATGATATAAGAAGATCAATTACATCCACACAGAATCATAACTGCTTGATGGCGACTATCACCTTTGAGATATATCATATAACTCCCACATCCCCTAGAAACATACTTGCAACCATTTTAAAAGCATTTTGATTCTTTTTGCTTTTCATGTTCATTACATATTTTTTTCTTTTAAGCATATCATGCATGGGAATATAGGAGAGAAAATAAATACCCAATTATGTAAGCCAAACATCCTGTTTTTGCTGTGCAAGTGCTAAACCTTATTGAGCTTGGTTTTTATGAATTGCATACAGATGTTTTATGATTGATGAGTTTTAGTGGTGAAATGATTATTTGTGCCTTTCTCTTAGAATTTTTTAGTCATTCCTGTCAAAAAGAGTGATAAAGATATAAATGATAAAAGATAAACCAATACATACAAATCACATAAACAAGCCACATTGCTCACATTGCTTAGTTTATGCATAAAGATGCTCATCCTAAGCTACAAGTGATACAAAGTCGAGAAACTTTGTTTTAAGGCCATCCAAAATACACAAGTACCAATATACACAAACACACTGTTTTTGTATTTTTCAAAATTTTCCCTTTTTATTATTATTATTATTAAAAATAAAATTAAACAAAGCACCAAAACAAACACAATAGAACATCAAAAACTAGACTGACTCAAAACACAACAAACAACCATGCATGAGAACAAGAAAGTGGAAGAATCACTTGGAATCTTTTTCCTTCCAGATGGGAGACCTGGATGGAGAAAGTTTCTTTTGCATAAACCTTTGCTTAGATGGATTAGAAGGAGAGTTGAATCCATTGGAGTTTGAGAGAAACATGACAGCCTTAAGAAGTTCTCCTAGAGGGGCTAAAGAGAGTTAGAGTCGATTTTGGCTCCCAAAGGATGACACACTATTGCTTTGTTGAGTGGCTACCCATTTATAGCAATTTGGATGAGTATGCCCAGATGCTCTATAGTAATGCCAAAAATGTGGCTTCTTTGGTTGAAACTTCTTGTTGGTAGAGCGACGATCATTCTGCTTAGTCTCTTTCTTAACTACTAGAATGGATTTTCCCTTATCATTTTTAGCCCTACTCACATTTTCAGTTTTAGGTTCAGCTACCTTAGAGTTGTTATGATTAGTAGGAGGGATAAAAATGACTCTATTTAAAGCATTATAAGAGGTACTACAAGAAGAGAGAGAATGATCATACCTTAGACCTGTTTTGTCAGATGCAGCTTTCTAGAAGTTGAGCATTTCATCTAGCTTGGCACTTGAAGTCCTTTCCAATTGAGCTCTTACTTGAAATATTTTGCATCCAGTTTCTTGGTCTTTTCAGCCAGAAAATTGTTTTCAAATTGTAGCGCTCTGATGTTTTGATTAGCTTCATCAACCTTGGTGGAGAGTTCCTCTCGTTCCAACTCCATTTCACTTAGCTTCCTTGTAGTTAACTTGTAGAGCTTCTCATGCTTCTCGGAAACCTTATACAACTTAGAGTAGGTAGTGTGGATGTCATCTTGTTCATCTATCTTCTCAAACTTGGATTCTATGAGCTCTTCTTCCTCATCAATCAGTTCTATTGCTTCCTTAGGAGAATCAATGGTAGCTGTGAAAGTACTTACTATTTCCTCTTGATCACTATCATCAGAATTTGCCTTTGGTTCTGTATCACTTAAGGTGGCAGCTAGGGCTTTGCTTTTGCCAATGGATTTGAGATATGTAGGACATTCTTGTTTCATATGTCCATATCCTTGACATCCGTAGCACTTTAGCCCAACATGAACATTATTGCTTTGTCTAGCATCATTGAATTCTCTCTTGCCTTTGTCTTGGGATTTGAACTAGAAAAATCTAGGTTGTTTGTGATCCTTGTCACTTGCCTTGACATTCGCATTCTTGATGAACTTCTTGAATTGTCTGGTGATGTATGATTTGAACTTAGTGTCCTCATCTTTAGACGGTTCATCTTTATCATCATTCTTGACCTTTAAGGCTATGTTCTTGCTTTTGCTACATTTGCCAACCCTTACAAAACCTAGTTCATAAGTTTGCAAATTCCCAATAAGTTCTGTCAAAGGAATAAAGTCAAGATCTTTTGATTCTATATGGCAGTGATCTTAGCATGAAATCTCTCCGAAAGAGATCTGAGAATCTTTTTGACAATCTTGGGCTCTGGAATCTGTTCTCCAAAATTAAATGCTGAATTCACTATATCCTTGAGCTTGGCATAGAATTCATTGAATGACTCATCATCATCCATCCTTATTTCTTCAAAGCTAGTAGTGAGCCCTTGGAGTTTGGAGTTTTTAATAGCTTTTATGCCTTGTTAGATATTCTGAAGAATAGTCCAAGCTTCCTTTGCATTTAGTGCTCTACTATTAAAATTTGCAGTTTTGATTTTAGTATCATCCCACAATGCTGGTGGATCATTAGGTTTAGTCCAACCCACTTCAACTACTAGCTAGATTTTCTCATCCAATGACTGCAAAAAGGCTTTCAAGCGTACTTTCCAGTATGCATAGTTAGTACCATCAAATAAATGAGAAATAATTAAGGATTGCCCATGATCCATAACAACAAGGGTCAATGGATCACACAGCAAATATTAAAACCTAATCAGAGTATGCTCGCTCTAATACCACTTGTTAGGTTGAGATAGCTTGACATCAATTAATTAATTCAATTACTTAAGTTGATTAATTAGGTTAAATTGCATGCAAATTGTGGAGGCATTAACAAATCATCAAAAATACTAAATGCAGCAGAAAATAAATTTGACATGGTGATTTGTTGACAAATAGGGAAAACCTCTCACAAGGCAAAAACCCTACCGGGTGATTTTAAGGTCACAACTCTCAAGCACTAATCAACAATCAAGTGGTTACAAGTATAAGGAATCTTACTAATACCCTAGCCTATCCCAAAATACCAACCTACAGTTGAACCCTTACTCCAATATCTAACTGGACTTGATCTTGTAGTAGCCTTCTTTCCCTTGATGCATAAATCTCCAATCTGTGACTAACCCTTTTGCATGGATCCAAGTACGTAACTAACTCTAGCAACTTGAATGGATGTTATTGGCTTCAAAGTTCTTTACTTCATCAACAATGAAGATCAAGAAGCACTTGGTTACAAAACCCAATGGTGTACAAACGCAGTAGCTTCTCACAGAGAAAAATAAACTCTAGGTCTCTGTATCTGTTAAGACATATGTGTTTCACATGTTAAGAACATATGTCTTGATTTTATGTAATTGGCTTATCCTTTGACAAAACGCACTTTACTTGTATTTGGGTAGATTTAGGATGTTATAAATACTTCAAGAAACCTTGTTTCAAGATCACATATTGAAGCTTTCAAGTCTGTTCAAGAAAACAAGTTCAGAGTGTAAAATCATTAAAGCTCCATAGCTGGTCGACAGCTGCATCTATCGAGCTTAAAGAAGCTGTTCTTCATTCGATGTGCTTGACACCTGCTCGACACCTGCTCAACACCGGCTATCTGTCGAGGTTTAAGATTTTCAGAATTTCAATCTGATTTTCTTGGGATCTGTGAATGTGTCTTTGGGCTTTCTTTTCTCCTATCCCTAGACATATAAAAGGATCAGTTTAAGAGCCGTCAAAGTGTCCACAAGTTGCACAAGTTTTGAGCAAACTCTGTTCAAGCAAATTATGACTAGAGACGAAGTTCTTGCCCTAGTTCATCTCTTTCTCTTGAAGAAGTTGTTGTGTATGTTCACCGTAGGGTTTTGTGACCAAGCATCTTCTTGATCTTCATCGTGTGGATGAACTGAAGAACTTTGCAACCAACAATCTTCTTAGTTGGTGATTGAAGTCGCGTACTAGGATCCACGCAATTAGTTAGTCACGTACTGGGAGTCGTGCATCTGAAAGGGGAACTGTCACTACAGAACAAGTCCAGTTGTGTATTGAGATAAGGGTTCAACTGTAGGTTGGTAAGGTACTTGGATTCCTTTACTTGTAACTGCTTGTTGTGATAATAGTGGAGTTTCGGGAGTGGTGACCTGAAAATCACCCGATGGGGTTTTTGTCGTTAATTTTTCCCCATTCGTAAACAAATCACTGTGTTATTTATTTTCCGCTGCATATTTAGTTTATTGGTGATTTGTTTTGTAAGGTTGAATTTATTCAACCATCTAATTGGCTTTATTCCGTGCCAAATTTGCTTGTATTTCAGCATTTAGTAACCCTGTATTTAGGTGGGATTGTTGTAAGGGTAGTGAGTGAGATAGTGTGAAGATTGCTCAAGAGTGTGCAAGAAAACAGAGTGTCGCGGCTGGGACTCGCGGCTGGACTCGCGGCTTCAACCCGCCAGAAGCTGCACACGTGCCAAGCATGCTGGAAGATGAACAGTCATGCTAGCTGGAGCACTACAGGACAAAACAGGACAACTGGCCATACGGTTAACTCGCGACTGGATCTCGCGACTTGGTCAAGCCGCGAGGTCAAGCCGCGAGCCACCCCTGTTTTGGAAAAACCTGACGTTTCACATTCCTCTTCACTCCAGTATAAATACCCTTTTAACCCACGATTGAAAGAGAGCTTCCAGAGAGAATTTTGAGAGAGAAACCCTAAAGAAAAACCAGATTGTTTTACCCACAATCTCTACCTTAGAGTCTCATCAAAATCCCTCACTCTCTTCCTCTCCATTGTCAAATCCTTGAGAGGCTTTATACCAAACCTGGTTCTCACCATTATCATCTCTGTGAGACAGTCGTTTGGAGTTCTGGGAAGCAGTTAGGAAGGAGCCAATATTCATTGGTTGATGCTACGGTGTAGTAGCGGAATCCGGTAAGCTAGAAAAGAAAAAGGTTCGGCGCAACCTCGTTGGAGCAAGAAGCTTGGAGGGCTTAGGTGCATTGGGTAGATTAGGCTTGGAGGGTCTATTGCTGTCCTTGTATCCCAACTGTATTTTCTAGTGGATTGATTACCGCTTGGAGGGCGGCGGAGAGGTTTTTCGCCGAGGTCTTCGGTTTCCTCTTCGATAACATATCTGGTGTTATCGCTGTGTTTGCATCTTCCTTCCTCTCTATCTCTGCCTTTACATTATCTGCTGTGGTTTATTTTGTTGTGGCTTAGATAGTTGTTTAATCAATTCCATGTTATAGCATATGTTAAGTTTCCGCACACTAGTTGTTTAACATATTGCATGTGTTGGTTAAGTTAATTTTTTTGGGGGTCTAAACGTTCAAAAGTGTATTGGTACACGTTTTTGAACTTTCAATTGGTATCAGAGCGGGTACACTTGTTGTGGTTTAAATACCTAAGTGTGATCCTTGACCCCTTTTGTTTATTTGCCATGGATTGTGCTTTGTATGCCTCTTTGCATGATTTGGTTGGTGATGAATGTAACATGCCACATGTTTGTGAAAATGCCTCTATGAGTGTTAATCCTCATAAGTGTGATGACATGTTAATTGAATCCATGGGTGTTGTTGACAAACTCTTGAAGAAAAATGCTAAGAAGTTTCAAAAGAATTTGAGCAAGTTATTTTGTGAAAAGGATGATTTGATTGCTAAGCTCAATGAATCCAACAAATTGGTTGAGAAATATAAAAAACTTGCTGAAATTTCTCTTGAAAAGCTGAAAGAGTTTGAATGTTTGAATATGAACTTGGATGCTAAACTTGTTTTGTCTAACAAACTTGTTGATGATCTTAAATGTGAAAATGAATCTCTTAAGATGCATGCCAAGTGTTTGATTGCTGAACCCATTGATAAAATGGATGATAATATTTGTTGCAATCATGTTGTGGTACCCGATTTTGTGCCTAGTGTGTGTTCTACCTTAAAGGACAAATCGGTGTACATTCCTCCACATAAAAGAAATCAAAAGGTGGAGAGAAAGGCTGTTAAGTCAAAACCTTCGTTTAGGTCTCAACCTAAGGCTTTGGATGAATCTAAGTTTGTTCCAACTTGCCACCATTGTGGTGTGATTGGTCATATAAGACCTCAATGTCATAAGTTGAAGAGGGAACAAAACCATGTTACTAGATCCATTCCCAAAAAGCCTAGTGGACCTAAACACATTGTTTGTCACCATTGTGGTGCCTTTGGTCATCTAAGACCTCATTGCTCTAAGTTTCGAGCTCTTAAGAGAATCAAAAGAAAAGAGAAACTTGAGTTTTTTGGAAGTTGTGCTAAAAAGAGTAAACTGGATTTGAGTGAAAATAGCATGTTGTTAAAGAAAATGTTTAATGCTCTTAACTCCTTGACTATGTGCATCTCCGGTTCTCATTCTTCCAACCCTCGTCTCGCTTCTCTTGAGACACTCATTCCAAACAATCGTTCCGTTTGGATGAGGAAGGGTTCCTATGGTTGAGCTTTTGTTCTTTTGGTCCTTGATCTAATTCTTTCGATCTTTGTAGGACCTTTCATGCATTAAATGTCATATCTTCATGCATTTTATGCATCTTGCATTTATTTGTATGCATTGTTTCGTTTTTGATCTTACTTTTATGGTTCTATTTTGTGTGAGTAAAAATCCAAAACCACATAAAAAGTGAAAAATTCAAAAAGTTTGATCGTATTTGTTTGAGCACATATCACATGTGAGTTTGGCCTTGTACCTTTGTACAAATGGCTTTGTGCATTTTTCGAGCTTAGCTTGTTATTTTTGCACTTATATCTTTGTGGGAAAAATCTTGACATCTTTGTGTGATTGTTGTAAATCGATCTTCAAGCTTGTCATGAATGATTAGTCAATAGTCATGTTGGTCTTGATACATGCGTAGACTTGTGCTTATATCTCTTCCCACTCTTTTATTTTTATTGCTTAAAGAGCTCAATAAATGTAAATCTCAAAATGAAAAGAGATAATGAGCTGCAAAAGCCGTCGCACATACTAGTATTCGACTAGGAAAAAGGGAAAGCGACTTAAATGAAATTGTATGATGCCCAAAAAGCCAAAGGCTTGTTCATCAAATTGAAATATCACAAATTTCAGGCATCAATCTCAAAATGAGATGTTTTGATTCAAAATGATCAAATGTTATGAATTGTAAAGAAGCCAAATGAAAAGCTTCATCATATGTAATCATTTTCTTGTGGGAGGTCATATATGTTCATTTCTATAATTGAGATAGACCACTTGACTTAGCACTAGTTGTGTATGACTTGATTGAATTGATCATTGAAGCTTCACTCTAGACTAAGGACTATTCCACATTTGATACACACACACAACACACATGTCTAATGTTCAATGAATGTCTCATTCATTTGTTAGATTGTACTTGTCTAAATGTGATGTGTGTGTGCTCAATCATATATGGTTCAATCCAAAAAGATTTTTGATCATTTTATATGTTTTTGGAAGTGATTTTTATCACTCTTTGAGTTCATGTTTAGTGTTTACTTTGTTTTTCAATGTTTAAACATGTTCTGGTTTGAAAAACAAGTGTCAGATTTTTTGGCCACTCGTTTTGGCTACTTGCGTGAGCTGCCAGCAAGCTGCCAGTTTTGGCTGGTCGGTTTGGCGGCTTGCAAGCCGCGAGTCTAAGCCGCGAGTTCAGACAGAGAGGTTTCGCGGCTCACTCGCGACTTGGCTCGCGACTCGCCAGTCGCGAGTCGCCCAGAATCAGCTTTTTAAAGAGCTTTTTCGTGGGAAACTTGTTTTAAACCTCTCCCATCCTCTCTAAAACCCCTCTTTCAATATTTTTACATCAAAACCCAACCAATTTGAATGGTTTTTCAATCCATTAACATCTCTAAGGTAATTATAAACTCTTTTCATTGATTTTGATCCTTAGATTATGTTTTGGAGAGTTTTGTGCTCTTGGTTGGGATTTTCATCATAGGGGTTGGGAAAACTTATTTTTTTGTCAATTTTCTTCATGGGATTGGTTTCTTTTGTTGATATGCTTTGGATGTTGGCCCCTTGTGGCAGTAAGAACATGTATTAAGGGTGGATTTCATGATGTTCATGCATTGTTTCACATTTTTGTTCATAGTGTGCATGTTAGGTGTTTGATAAAATGCCTCTTAGACATTTTCTCGCTTGTTTGGACTCCGATGAGTACCAAACTTTGGGGTTTCTCATGTTTCCTCATTAGGAACATGTTTGGTTCTTTGGTTGTGTATTTAACACACCTTACCCCACATGTGCATTTTTCATGCATTGGTCATGCATTGCACTTAGCCACCTCTTGCACACGCCTTTGCTACCCTTGTCATGCATTGGTCTATACCTTGCCTCTTCATCCTAGCATGTCATGTCTGTCTTATGCTTTGTAGTATTTTACTTTGTCTTAGGTTTGTGCTTCATTTTCTCATTCATCTTGCACCCCTCATGCATCATTAGCATTGTTCATACCTTCATCTCTTGCCCTCGTTTCTTCTTGACCCTTTGTCTATTCATGACAAAAAGGGGGAGAGTATACTCTAGAGAATGTTTCAGAGTATTTTGTCATTTCTATATGACTCTTGTGCACATCCTTAGGGGGAGAAATTCTATTTCTCACATGCACATTTGTAGGGGGAGAGATATTCCATAGGGGAGATGCATATACCAAGGGGGAGAAGACATTGTGTTAACTAGAAAACTTTGTTATGTTTGTTTTCTTGTTGGCTTTATGGTGCTTTGTGTTATGCTTTGGTGTTCTCATTGCATCATGTTTGTGTTTTGGACATGCATATATCCCTATGCTATTGTGCTTCATTGAATGCATGTTCGAATGATCATTTGCTTTGCTATGTGATCATTGTAGTCATTTCTATATGACTGTTTTGGTGTTTGATCAAGTTGCTCATATGTTTTACATCATGTTTACTTGATCGCAATTTGCTTGTTACATTATACTTGTCCTTTTATTACTTGCTTTACCTTGAGGGTCTAATGTGTTTTGTGCAAGTGTTTCAGGTTACAAGTATATATGTTCCAAGTGCATCACAGCTTCTCATCACTTTGAAGGGGAGAAATTTTAAGCACTTTTAGTTTATATTGTTTAAGTTTTTATTCAATATAATGTGCTTTGTACCCATGTGCTTTTGTAAGCTTTTAGGGTTAATGTTTTATGCATAGTTTGTAGGCTTTATGGTATGTATCTTGCTTAGTGCAGCCTTTATGCTATGTTGAAATCAGTACTTTAATCTAAATGTTCTGCATTTTGGTTTATGTACTGTCACTCTTGTGCCCTTGTAGGATTGTTCCTAGATGCATATGCCTTGTGTGCTATGCATTGGTTGAGTGTTGAGCATACAAGTGTCTTGCCTTGTGCTTGTTAACTTGTATGTTCTTGTGTTCATTCCAAGTGTGAATGAGCACTGTGATCACTACTTTGTGGTGTTCACTTGGTTGATCAAGCCATGGGTTGTTCATTAACTCCATCTTATGCTTGATCTCATTTTGCCTGTTTCATATGCATTTATAATTTTCTGCTTACAATGATCATGGTGTATTGTTGTGTTTCAGGAGTTTATGTTCATATGATTCAAGTGCTTCACAGCTTCTAGAGTTAGGTGTGAGTGAGTTTTGATCAACTGTTCCCAACTCACATGTTAAGTCTAGAATCTGTTTTAGGGTTTTGTCACGGAATAGCCAAAGGGGGAGATTGTAAGGTTGAATTTATTCAACCATCTAATTGGCTTTATTCCGTGCCAAATTTGCTTGTATTTCAGCATTTAGTAACCCTGTATTTAGGTGGGATTGTTGTAAGGGTAGTGAGTGAGATAGTGTGAAGATTGCTCAAGAGTGTGCAAGAAAACAGAGTGTCGCGGCTGGGACTCACGGCTGGACTCGCGGCTTCAACCCGCCAGAAGCTGCACACGTGCCAAGCATGCTGGAAGATGAACAGTCATGCTAGCTGGAGCACTACAGGACAAAACAGGACAACTGGCCATACGGTTAACTCACGACTGGATCTCGCGACTTGGTCAAGCCGCGAGCCACCCCTGTTTTGGAAAAACCTGACGTTTCACATTCCTCTTCACTCCAGTATAAATACCCTTTTAACCCACGATTGAAAGAGAGCTTCCAGAGAGAATTTTGAGAGAGAAACCCTAAAGAAAAACCAGATTGTTTTACCCACAATCTCTACCTTAGAGTCTCATCAAAATCCCTCACTCTCTTCCTCTCCATTGTCAAATCCTTGAGAGGCTTTATACCAAACCTGGTTCTCACCATTATCATCTCTGTGAGACAGTCGTTTGGAGTTCTGGGAAGCAGTTAGGAAGGAGCCAATATTCATTGGTTGATGCTACGGTGTAGTAGCGGAATCCGGTAAGCTAGAAAAGAAAAAGGTTCGGCGCAACCTCGTTGGAGCAAGAAGCTTGGAGGGCTTAGGTGCATTGGGTAGATTAGGCTTGGAGGGTCTATTGCTGTCCTTGTATCCCAACTGTATTTTCTAGTGGATTGATTACCGCTTGGAGGGCGGCGGAAAGGTTTTTCGCCGAGGTCTTCGGTTTCCTCTTCGATAACATATCTGGTGTTATCGCTGTGTTTGCATCTTCCTTCCTCTCTATCTCTGCCTTTACATTATCTGCTGTGGTTTATTTTGTTGTGGCTTAGATAGTTGTTTAATCAATTCCATGTTATAGCATATGTTAAGTTTCCGCACACTAGTTGTTTAACATATTGCATGTGTTGGTTAAGTTAATTTTTTTGGGGGTCTAAACGTTCAAAAGTGTATTGGTACACGTTTTTGAACTTTCATGTTTGTTCTACCACGCGTTTGTATGATAAATTGATTAATTAATAACTTGGCTAATTAATTAATTAATTTCTATCACAAGGGGTCATTCAGTTTGTGGCCTGTCAAGTGGTATCAGAGTAGGCACACTCTGATTAGGGTTTAATCTTTACTGTGCTGATCCATTGACCCCTGTTTGTCATGGATAGAGGACAGCCATTAATCATACCTCATTTATTTGATGACACTAACTATGCATACTGGAAAGTACGCATGAGAACTTTCTTGCAGTCTTTAGATGAGAAAGTGTGGCAAGCTATGGAGATAGGCTGGACTAAGCCTATAGAAGCGCCAGTCGACTAGGATGATGCCAAGATTAAGGCAGCAAACTTCAACAGCAGAGCTTTGAATGCATTGTTCAGTGCTGTCACCAATGAGGAGTTCAAGAAGATATCCTCCACTGAAACTGCCAAAGAGGCTTGGACCATTCTCCAGACAACCTATGAAGGTACTAAGGCTATCAAGGACTCAAAGCTTCAGAAGCTCACTACAAGCTTTGAAGAGATAAAGATGGAGGAAGATGAGTCTTTCGATGAGTTCTATGCCAAACTAAAGGACATAGTGAACTTAGCCTTCAATCTTAGGGAAACCATTCCCGAACCCAAGATTGTGAGGAAAGTGCTAAGGTCTCTACCCGACAGATTTCATGCCAAGATTACGACAATAGATGAATCAAAGGATATTGACAAGATTCCTCTGACTGAGCTGGTTGGAAACTTGCAGACCTACAAGCTAGGGTTGACAAGAATAGGTAAGTCGGGTAAAAGCAAGAGTATGGCACTGATGGCCAAGAGCAGTGAAACAGATGAATCTTCTAATGATGAAGATTCCAAGATGAAGTCCTACATCACCAGGCAGTTTAAGAAGTTTATGAAGAACGCCAATGGAAAGGGCTTTGACAAGGACCGCAGGCAATCCAGTTCTTCTCAGTTTAAAGGCCAAGACAAAGGGAAGAAGGATGCTAAGGAAGGTGGTCAGTACACTGTTCCCTCAGGACCTAAGTGCTTTGGGTGTCAAGGTTTCGATCACATGAAGCATGAGTGTCCTACATACCTCAAACGCATTAGGAAGAGCAAGGCACTTGCTGATACCTTGAGCAACACTAAGCCTGAGGATAATTCCAACAATGAGGATGACGAAATCCTAAATGCCTTCACGGCCACGGTCAATCCTACTGATGAGATTGTTGAAGATGTGGTTGAAGAAGAGGAACTGGTGGAATCTAAGTTTGAGAAGATGGATGATCAAGATGACATCCATACAGCCTATGAGAAGCTGTATAAGCTTTCTGAGAAGCATGAGAAATTATATAGGCTAAACACCAAGAAGCTCAGTGATGTGGAACTTGATCGTGAGGTGCTTTCCACAAAGTTTGATGAAGCAAATCAAATTATTAGAGCACTGAGATTTGAGAACAATTTCTTGGCTGAGAAGACCAAGAAGCTTGAAGCGAAGTTGTTTCAAGTTAGAGCTCAATTGGAGAGGACTTCAAGCGCAAAGTTGGATGAGATGCTGAGCTTTCAGAAATCTACTTCAGATCGAACAGGCTTAGGGTATGGTATTTCTTCCCCTACTAGTACTATTGTTTTTGTTCCTCCTGCTAATAATGTTAAAACTGAGAACAATGAGATTAAAACTGAATTAGCTAGTGAGAACTTAGACAAGGGTAAATCTATCTTAGGAGCACCCCCTAAGCTTGAGAAGAAAGATGTTAAAAACCCTATGGCTAATAAGGCTAACTCTCAAAAGTCTAAACAAAAGAAGCAGCATCTCTGTCATCATTATGGAGTTGCTGGTCATACTCGACCAAATTGCTACAAGTGGCTTGCCACTCAACAGAGCAATGGCTTGATAGCATTTGGGAACCAGAATCAACTTCAATCTTCTCTCGCTCCCCTTGGTGATCTTCTCAAAGCCCTCATGTTCCTTTCGAACTTGAATGGTATTAATTCTTCCCCTTCACCGCCGGTTCAAGGGTTTACTAGACGGAAAGGTTCTTCCAAGGTGTGGAAGGAAAAGGGCTCCAAGTGATTCTATCACTTTTCTCTCTCTCTTCTTGTTTTTATTTGTGCATTACTTATGTGTTTTGCTTTCATGTTTTGAGTCAGTCTAGTTTTTATGCTTTGTTTATTTAACATGTTTTTGTTTGGTTATTTTTCAGTTTTTGCTTTGTTTTGTTTTCTTTATAAAAAATTTTAAAAAAAATTGAAAAATAAAAAAAATACAAAAACAGTGTGTGTTTTGTACATTGGTACTTGTGTACTTTGGATGGCCATTGAAACAAAGTTTTCTAAACTTTGTATCGTTTGTAGCTTAGATGAGCATATCTATGCACAACTAAGCAAGGAAGTTTTGTGGCTCGTGTTTGTGATGAGTACGATTAAGTTGTCTCTTAAACTTAATATGCATATCACTCTTTTTGACGAGAAGGACTAAAAAATCCTAAGAGAAAGGCATAAATAACCATCTTACCACTGTTGCCAGCCAATCATAATATGACACCTGTATGCTCCGGCATAGCAAAAGTGCAGTGTCTGACATTTGTGTGCTTAGGCATAGCAAAATTTAAATGTCAAATATCATTGGGTATTTCTTTTCTCTCTCTAATTAGCCCATGCATGATATGTTTAAAAGAAAATATGCAAAGAAAATTAAAAGCAAAAAGATCAAAAATGCTTTAAATATGATTGCAAGCGTGTATTCTAGGAGATGTGGGAGTTATAGGATGTACCTCAAAGGTGATAGTCCCCATCAAGCAGTTATGATTGTGTATGAGTTCAAGTGATTTTCTCATATCTCAAATCATCATAACACGCATACACTTATGCAATCTTGCGATGTTTTTCACACACAACACGCAATATTCTTTGCTACTCTTGATACATGTGCAGGTACAATGTGATTTGGCCATCACGAGGTTATACATGTATTAATGTATGCTTACTAAACTGTCCAGACTCGTTTTTGAAATATAAAATTGGTTAGACTTGTTGTGTGTGTTTGTGTGTTTATGGAGATCCTTGTACTTAAAATTTTTAATGAGAGATGTTTTTGAGAGCTTAATATGTTGATTGGATCACTGGTTGAGTTGCATGTTGGATTGCATTCATGTCTATGTTTTTCACATCTCGAAAAACTATTTTTAAAAGCTGGCTTGGCACCTCCTCGATAGCTGGCTATCTGTTGAGCTTCCTTAAGCTTTTTCTTATCGCAATCTTGCCTGCACCTCGATACGTGGTGGATCTATCGAGATTGGATCTGTATGCTCGATAGCTTCTCGATACCTGGTGGATCTATAGAGATTGGATCTATATGCTCGATAGCTTCTCGATACTTGGCGGATCGATCGAGCTTTTATTCTTAAACTTGTTGTGTTGATCCTCGATACCTCCTCGACACCTCAGCTGTCAACGTGTATTTCTCTTGACACCTCCTCGATAGATAGCTCGATACTTGTCGATACCTGCATCTGTCGAGAATTGCAGGCTTTCCTATATAAAGCCCATACGCGATCCGGTCTTTATTTCCATCGATCTTTCTCTCGATACTTCTCTGTTTCTCTCCCTAAAACTCTCCAATCTCACTCCTATCTTGGTTCTCAAGGATTTTCCAAGGTTTTTCACGTTTTTCCTCACTTGGTAAGCTTCTAATCCTTTCTCATTCATTCATTTCATGTTTTAAAACCTAGGATTTGGGGTTTTTGGGATTTTTCAAAATTGATGAGATTTTATTGAATTTTGGGTTGGATTTTCACTTAAATGTGTTTAAAACCTCATACATTGCATCACATTAGCATTATAATGGTCTTGTCATGCATTTAGATGTGTGTTATATGATTGTGTGCTGGTAGATTTGGATTGGGCTGAGCCTATGATGTAATTTATTTTGCACGTCACATGTTCATGCATTTCCCATGCATACCTACTTCTTTTCAATATATTTGATATATTTGAAAATGTTTGGGACTTTTCTAATTGTCTTTCTCTTCTCCCTCTCTGTTGTTTACGTTAGTCGTGTTCATGGCACATACGCGTAAATCCACTCCAGCCCGGAACCCTCTTCGTTCTGGTGCTTCTTTTTCATCTGATCCTACCTTATCTCATATCCGGTTCCGTGATGATGATGCCTTTAAGGCATTTTCGGAGAACTTTTCTCGACGAGACATTCATTCGGAATGCCAAGTTATCTTGTTAGATTTTGCTGACACCGACCTTCCTTCTGTAATTCACAGTAGGGGATGGGAGTCACTGTGTGATGCCCTGGTCACCTGTCCTCTCGTGCTAATCCAGGAGTTCTACTCCAATATGCACGGGATTGATCGGTCAGTACCTCTTTTCTTCACTTGCATTCGAGGTACGCACATTCCTATCACATCACAGCTTATTGCGGATGTGCTTCAGGTTCCTAGGATAGAGTTTCCTGACTATCCTAGTTGTGAGCGTCTAAAGACTGTGTCCAGGGATGAGCTCATGTCCGCTTTCTGTGAGCGCCCTACTTCTTGGGGTAAGCGTCTTTTTACACTATGTCGACCTTTTGCTAAAGGTCCTAGATTCATGAACATCATGATGATTTTTGTTTTGCATCCCCTCTCTCACTATAACTCCATCACAGAGCCTCGTGCTCGGTTTTTGTTGTCTCTTCTTGAGCATCTCACCATAGACTTCCCTTCTCATTTCATTATGTCTATCATAGATGTTCATCTAGATTCGGCGACCCGTGATAAGCTCATCTTTCCTTCTGCTATCACGAGGATTCTATGCCACTTTTCTGTTCTTTTTCCCTCATCCGACCACTTCATCGTCATGTGTGCCATAGATTACGCTACCGTTAAACGTAGCAAGGCCCAGCTTCAATCGCGGCATTCGAATTCAGTGGCTCCTTCCTCTCGTTCGACTTCATCCCATTCGGCTCCATCCATATCGGCTCCTCCTTCCTCTTCAAGCGATGTGTCTCTAGGAGATATTATGGAGCAGCTGCAGTGCATGGATGCTCGCCTCGATACACTCTCTACGAAGTTGTATCAGGTGAACGTTCGTGTCGGTCATATTGCTCGACAACAGGCATTTATGGGTGGCTTTGCTCCTAAGGCTACTCCTTCACCGCCTTCTCCTGTGGCTTCTGCTTCTAAGGATGAGGATGATGATGATGGTGATGACGATGATGCTTCAGATGATGATGATGGAGATGCTAGCTCTGTCGATGAGACATCTACTTGACACTCTTACCCTTTGTCATTCGTGACAAAAAGGGGGGAGTAGTTTTGGTATGAGAGTAGTCTATCTTAGGGGGAGAGTTAGTATAAGTTCATTTTTTTAGGGGGAAAGTTGATACATTTTTTGAGGGATGTAGTGAGGATAGTATGTATCTTTTCTTTTCTTTCTTGTTAGATACATTACTTTTGTATATGAGGTCTTGTAACCATTTGTAGACATACATTGTACTTATTTCCTTATTTATATTGATGTATGTTTTTCTTTCACCTATCCCTTCATGTGTTGTTTCTTTTCGCTCTTTATACACATGTTTCTTATAATTGTATGCAATCTATTATTTCTGTTTCACCCAAAGATGCCTTGATGAGTTTTGTTTAAAAGTGTTTCAGAAATACAGGTTGTCAAAGTCTACTTGCTATAAACTCTCTTCTTGCAAAGTTTTTCAAGAGTTTGTGTTAGGATAGATTTTATTGTATTCAACAAGTGAATATGAGTTGAGTGATTTATGACTTCTCTCATATGTTCATTTGTTAGTTGTGGTTTTGTTACGGATTGCCAAAGAGGAGATTATTAGGACATATGTGTTTCACATGTTAAGAACATATGTCTTGATTTTATGTAATTGGCTTATCCTTTGACAAAACGCACTTTACTTGTATTTGGGTAGATTTAGGGTGTTTTAAATACTTCAAGAAACTTTGTTTCAAGATCAAGTATTGAAACTTTCAAGTCTGTTCAAGAAAACAAGTTCAGAGTGCAAAATCATTAAAGCTCGACAGCTGGTCGACAGCTATATTTATCGAGCTTAAAGAAGCTGTTCTTCATTCGGTGTGCTTGACAGCTGCTCAACAGCTGCTATCTGTCGAGGTTTAAGATTTTCAGAATTTCAATCTGACTTTCTTGGGATCCGTGAATGTGTCTTTAGGCTTTCTTTTCTCCTATCCCTAGACATATAAAAGGATCAGTTTAAGGGCCGTCAAAGTGTCACAAGTTGCACAAGTTTTGAACAAACTCTGTTCAAGCAAATTGTGACCGGAGACAAAGTTCTTGCCTAAGTTCATCTCTTTCTCTTGAAGAAGTTGCTGTGTATGTGCACCGTAGGGTTTTATGACCAAGCATCTTCTTGATCTTCATCGTGTGGATGAACTGAAGAACTTTGCAACTAACAATCTTCTTAGTTGGTGATTGAAGTCGCGTACTGGGATCCGCGCAATTGGTTAATCATGTACTGGGAGTCATGCATTTGAAAGGGAAACTGTCACTACAGAATAAGTCCAATTGGGTATTGGGGTAAGAGTTCAACTGTAAGTTGGTAAGGTACTTGGATTCCTTTACTTGTAACCGCTTTTTGTGATAATAGTGGAGTTTCGGGAGTGATGACCAGAAAATCACCCGGTGGGGTTTTTGCCGTTAGGTTTTCCCTATTCATAAATAAATCACCGTGTTATTTATTGTTCGCTGCATATTTAGTTTATTAGTGATTTGTTTGTGCTACCACGCGTTTGTATGATAAATTGATTAATTAATAATTTGGCTAATTAATTAATTAATTAATTAATTTCTACACAACGGGTCATTCAATTTGTGGCCTATCAGTATTAGTGTGTGACGACTTTTAAAATAAGCCTTATATATGTCTAGGATTGTGAGAAAAGAAACCCTAAACAAATACATAAGCTCGGGCCAAATTTCAAATTTAGAAATCTGAAAATTGTAATTCTCAATAGATCGAGCTTCTATCGAGCCATTTGTCAAGCTTCTCATATAGTCTCGATAGTAGTATCTGTCGAGCTATCTGTCGAGACTTAATGGAATTGCTTTTCTTCACTTATTTCTTGGATCAATCTTCATGTTTTTAATATGAACACTTGATATGCTTGAACAACATTTTTTTTTGATATATTAAACCCAACTTAGATCTACCAAATTATAAATAAAGTGTATTTTGTCAAAGGATTAGCTAATTATGTAAAATATGATCCTAACATAGAGTAATCTAGTGTATATGTTTTTGCCATAACAAAATTTCTCTAGTGCCATAACATATAGAATGAGCTAATATCTTTTGTCCAATCATACAGCTCCAAGCATGTGATTTTCAGAACTCTGTTTTTTAGGTTAAATTTATGTCAAGTAAGCATTTTCCGACCTCATGTAGCTGCATTGCAGAGTACTAAAGTTTAGTCATTTCATTGGTTCTTTTCAATGGACTCACGGGTGTAGGTAGAAGAAAGGCTCTAAGCAAATCGCTGAAGTGTGCTACCACATTCTCAGGCGTTATTTTCGAACATTGAAATGATCAAAGAACATAAAGGGAAGATGAATTAAAGAAGGGAGTTTGATATAGTACGTTAAACATAATAAACACCATTTGGTCCGTTCAGGCTGGCCCAACAAATTTGGGGGCTAAGGTGATTGCTTGAAATGGGCTTTTTTTTGTTATCACCTAATAAGCCTTCTAAAAAGTGGAGGAAAAAAAGAGAAAGTAAAAGTAACCATTTTTATTTATTTATTTATTTCTAATATATATATATATATATATATATATAGAGAGAGAGAGATGGGTTCAAGTTACACCTGGTGTAACTCTTTAAGAGTTACACCTTTTTTAAGCCATAGATTTCCAAAAGATCTAACCGTAAAAAAGAAAACATCATCATTCTTTACATCATTAAATACTTACCTAATTAATAGCATCTTCATTATCTCTCTCCTTATTAAATATTTCTGTGTCTCCTTTTTTTTTCTCTCCACTTTCTATGCTTTGTCCTTTTTTTTCTCCCCTCAATAAAAACTCTATCGTTTTCCTCATCTTTTTTAGGAAGATATTCACCAGGAGCTGCAAATCGTTCATTCTTTACTCTGTATGTATTGCTTTTATTTTTTATTTTTGGTTCATAGAGAGTGTGGGTTCATTATTTCTTCTATCCATCTAAATTGAATTTTTTTTATTATTTAAATTTGTTCTATGTGATTATGTCAAGTTCTCAACTTCTACCATTATTTTTGACTTTTACCATCACAAGTAATACAACGTTTTTGGTAATTAAGATTTAAAATTCAATCACCTACTGTAATGCTAAATGATCGAAGAGTGCAATAGTTGAGGAAATTTTTTGGATTGAAGAAGCAGAGATTATTAAACAGATCCCTTTGAGTTGGAGGAAGCCTAAGGATAAGCTCATCTCGGCATAAAAGATGGCCGTTACACAGTATGCACCATTGTTTTTTTTTTTTTTTTGGGAGAAGAATGTGTTAAGAACTTAACTTTATAAGATAAATGTTGTGTCTACGTTGCAAATCAATTAGGTAAGCATTAGAAATTGGAGAGAGAAAAAGGAGACACATAGAAATATTTAATAAGGAGAGAGATAATAAGGATGTTATTAATTAGGTAAGTATTTAATGATGTAAAAAATGATGATGTTCTTTTTTTGACCGTTTGATCATTTGGAAATCTAAAGTTTAAAAAAGGTGTAACTCTTGTGAAGTTACACTAGGTGTAACTTGAACCCATCTCATATATATATTAGGGAATATCAAATTTTTATTAATTTTTTTGGTAAAAGGGAATATCAAATTTTGCCCCCACATTTGGGGTTTGTTTCTCTAGTAAAGGGTCTTAGGTGGTGGCTAAGGCCTAGGACCAACCCTGTCGTCCCCTTTCATATGATCGTCACTTTCCCAAAATTTGTTATTACTTCTAAAGAAAAGCCCAGTAATGAACATCGCATACGCCAGAATCAATTTCACAAAATCATCACTGTGCATGCTACGCAAAATAGTCTCTGCATAGCAACGTATTGAATGTATTCTTCCATCTCACTAATAGTGATTACTAAATTCTCCAAGTTTGTCTCGGTCCGTGTAATGAATATCTTAAAATACCTTACTTTATGGTTTTCCATGGTTTCCAATTTGTGGTGAATGGGGTCAATTGAAATAACCTTAGGAGTGTAGGCTTGTTCATCCAATTTACGAATGTAATCAGGAACCCTTTTGATATGACACTTAATTGATAATAGAGCTTCTGACCTTTCATTTTGATTTTGATTTTTCTTTTGAAGTGTTTGCTTCCTTTTGAATTTTAGTATTTTCATTTTCACTTTCTACCGAAGCATTTGATCCTTGCTCATTTTCTATATATACTGCTTCTTCAATCTATAGGGTTGCTTTCCTTAAATATCCTAATGACAAACACAAATTACACAATAAACCATTACCATTGGAAACATTAGGTGATGACCAGCAAGATGCACAAGCTCATCACTGTTTTGCTTTAAAAATATTTACAGGAAATTTTCTATGTAACCCGTGTAATGTCATCTATAAAGTTGTTATTTACAACTATTTTGTGTTAGCTTTAATTCCGTGTCAAATTTGATTGTATTTTTATTCAATCATATGTACCCTATATTTTATGTGGGATTTTATTTTAAAGGTTGTGTGTGAGAGAGAGTGTGAAGACTCAAGTTCTCATTGAAGACCAAGTAGATTTCGTGAGAAGATTCGCGAGAAGCTATCTTGCGAAATGAGCCACGTGCATAGCCCATGACTGGAATCCGAAGAGTCATAACAGCTAGTTTTCGCGAGTAATTCGTGGGTAAGGCCTTCTCGTGAAACATTTTGTTTTGTTATTTTAGCATATCTGCTACACCATATCTTCACCCACACTATATATACCCATATTACTCACATATTGTAAGGAGTGCTTTTCAGAGAGAAAACCCTAGATATTACCTTTGAAAGTTAGAGATTGCTATACTCACAATCCTCTACACAATCCTATGTCAAATTTGATTGTATTTTTGTTCAATCATATGTACCCTGTATTTTATGTGGGATTTTATTGTAAAGGTTGTGTGTGAGAGAGAGTGTGAAGACTCAAGTTCGCATTGAAGACCAAGTAGATTTCGTGAGAAGATTCACGAGAAGCTATCTTGCGAAATGAGCCACGTGCAAAGCCCATTACTGGAATACGAAGAGTCATAACAGCTAGTTTTCGCGAGTAATTCGTGGGTAAGGCCTTCTCGCGAAACATTCTGTTTTGTTATTTTAGCATATCTGCTACACCATATCTTCACCCACACTATATATACCCATATTACTCACATATTATGAGGAGTGCTTTTCAGAGAAAAAACCCTAGATATTACCCTTGAGAGTTAGAGATTGCTATACCCACAATCCTCTACACAATCCTTTGTGGTTTTCCTAAACTCCTACCTCTCCATATCCAAATCCTTGAGAGGTTGATAGACCAAACACTTACCACACCCATTCTGAGTGTAAAGTGAGGTTTTGGTACTAATGGGAAGCATTGGAAGAAGCCAATCATTTGGCAGATGCAATCGGGTTGAATTGCATGATTCGGAGAGCTAAAGAGGATAAGGCTTCGTCAAGTCAATTGGTAGCAGGAGCTTGGAGGGCTTAAGTACATGGGGTAGACTAGGTTTGGAGGGTCTTTTGTTATTCGTGTACTCCAACTTATTCTTTAGTGGATCGATTTACCATTTGGAGGGTGGCGGAGAGGTTTTTTACCAAGAGCGGTGGAGAGGGTTTTATAGGTGCATACCAAGTGTTTGATAAAATGCCCAAATGGCATTTTGGTGTTGTTTTGGACTCCAATAAGTTTCAAACTTTGGGAATTACCATGATTATACATGTTTATTATGTTTTGATCAATGGTTGTGTGTTTTACACACTTTGACTCAAATGTGCTTAGTCATGTCTTGCTCATGCATCATATAGGCACACCACCTACACACTTGATGTACACACTTGTTCACTTATCATGTTTTGCATATCACTCATGCTAGATATTTGTTGCGTACATGTTTAGCACTTATAACATGATTTTATGAATTTGGTTATGTTCTTTCTAAGACTTTGTGCTTATTTTTATGAACTAACTTGACACTAATCAAGTTTGTGTTCTTGTTTTGTGTTTTTGCACTTATTCCTTTTTGCTTTGTGTTTGTTTGTGCAGATGTCTCCCACTAAGCACTCTGCTTCCAAGAAATCATCAAAGCATCCATGTACAGATTCAGAGAATTTCTGAACCATTGAGGTAGACATGGCCTACAATGACTGCGACAAAAGAGCAACAATCATCATGGAAAGGGTTGTACGAAAAGAGACCCTTGAAAACACTTCCATCCCTGAAGTGTTTAAGGAGAGAATTTGGACAAAGTTACTGAATCCAAGTGGAAATGTCTGTGTTGAACTCATAAGGGAGTTCTTTGCCAATACCACTATGGAAGGAGATCATATAAACTGTTGGGTGTGACAAAAAGAATTCATCATCACAAGGGATTCAATTCAAGAGTTCTTAGAAGTTTGTCCACCATCTCAACCAATCTCCATACAATACAATGACAGATTGGACTCTCTTGAGCCAATGGCGGAGCTCCTAGGTGGTTCTCTCAAGAAGAAGTCAATGAACACCATTCCTTTCAATGCGGAGATGAGGACATTAGCTTATGTCATGATTCACAACCTCTACCCAGTGACGAATTTGACTACATTGTCCAGACCAAGAACCATCTTCCTGTATGATCTCTTCACTCATAAGGAAATCGACATATGTGGTCACATATACCACCTCTTGACAAAGAGCATCACGAAGAGGAACTCAAGAACAATCATGGCACTCCTTAGTCTCATCATGGGTCTCATGGCAAAGACGAGGCTGAAGATTCCAAGCGGTCTTACTGTCATACAAAGGGACTATCCCATTATTGCTTATAAGGTGACTCGAAGCAAAGCCCATATCACCGGATCAAGAATTGGTGTTTCTCAAATCCCAAGGGATGATGTTGAGGAAGAAGGTGGGGATATGGAGGAAGAAATTGATAGGTTCATCTCAGCCCCGGAGGGCTCTGCACAACCATCTTCACAAGCTCAAGCACAGGGACCCGATCGTCTTGATTGCCTCATTGCAAGGGTGGAGCAAATGTATGGCATGCTCGAATCCCACGTGCAGCACACCTCAGATCAGTTTGCCTATATCCAAGGCCAGATTACTGTGCTATCTTAACAGATTGAAGACATGACGATGGAGCAAGGATCCGACTCAGAATTTGAACAATTTTAGCCTCTTTGGCTATTCTGGTCAAAAAGGGGGAGGAAAATTTTGAGGGGGACATGCACAGTTGAGGGGAAGCATAGCAGATCATAGATAATCATAGATATTGGTTTATTTTTGGTGGTTTAGCGGTTTACTTTGATTTTTACCTTTATAGTTTTTATAACTCTTGGATGTTTACATTGCTTTCTTTTAAAACTCTAAGTACTTTGGTTTAAAACTTTCAGTTTATATTGAGTACTTTGTTTTTATATCTTTGCTCTGTAGCATTTTTTTAAGTACTTTTAGATTTTGTTGCATTATCTTGAGTATTACACACTTGTACCCTTGTTGAATTTTGTATCCTTAATGCAAATACTTCTTGTATTTCGCATTGGTTGTGTGTTGGACATGCAATTGATTTCTGCATTGCTCTTAATTGCATTGCGTGTTCGGATGATCATTTTCTAGATAAATGTTCATTGTAGTCATTCTTTAATGACGGTTTCTGTCTGATCAAGATATGCTTAACTATTTATAGAGTGTTTATTACCTTGATCACATTTTACTTGCTCATATACGCACCGTGTATTCAACTTGTCATAAGCTTAATGAAAGTTTTGTTTGCGTGCGAGTGTTTCAGGTTACATGTATATACATGCAAGTGCTTCACAGCTTCTAGATTAGGTGTGAGTGAGTTTTACCATTGTTCTTGATAGTTTTTAGACCCCTTAAAAACACAATTGGATTAACCTAGGTAATTAGCCAAGTTGTTACTTAGTCCAAATTCCAAATCTAGGTTATCACAATCAAACAATCATATCATGCAAAGCAGCAGAAAGGTAAATAACACAATGATATGATCACCCAGGAAACCAAACCAGTAAAAACCTGGGAAGTATTTAACCTAGTTATTCTTAAGGTAAACCTGAATCCACCATAAAAGAATCGAAGTTGTTCAACAGGGCTTAGACCACTAACATCCTATTGCTATCCACCAGTAGAAACTTACTGACACGACCACGTGCAAGCTCCGAGACCACGGACTCTTTCTTTTTTGGATTCTCCAGCAAGTACAAGCACACCCGCTTGTGTTTCTTTAAGCTTCTATGGCAGCAACTGAATGATCATCAAGTTCTTGAACGAATCTCCTTTTTGATAATCTTAAGCTTGTGTAAAGGAAAACTCCTCTCAGATCTCATAAGAGATTTACATAAACCATAATATGAGCAACACTAAAACGTGGCTAGGATTTGCCTTATATACCTTGGGAAAAAATACAAAACCCTAAACGTTTTGAATAAATTAGGGCTGAATTGGAATTCTACAGAAATTGCATTCTGCCCGAATTTCGATTGATCGAGCCTAAGCTTCGATCAATCGAACCAGGCCGAAATGCTTTAATAAATCTGCATCAACTTAAATCCAACTTTACATAAATGAGCCAACTTTGAGCAAGTCTAAGCACGACTAAACATCTTGTTTTGATCATAGTTTACCAACAATACACATTAGTGTTTTAAATACATAAGATCCTAAGTCTTTAGAACCTAACAGTTCTCAAACTCACGTTTAAGTTTAGAGTCTGTTTTAGGAGTTTTGTCACAGAATAGCCAAAGGAGGAGATTGTAAAATTGTGATTTATAACTATTTTGTATTGGCTTTAATTCCATGCAAAAATTGATTGTAATTATGTTAAATTTTTTGTAGCTTGTATTTTATGTGGGATTTTATTGTAAGGGTTGTGTGTAAGAGAGAGCGTGAAGACTCAAGGCAATTGAAGACCAAAGAATTTTTCGCGAGTAGCTCACAAGTAGCCTGCCCGTGAAGTGAAGCATGTGCTCAGCATATGATTGGAATGCAAAGAGTCATGACAGATGGTGATAGCTGGTTTTTGCGAGTGTCTCGCGAGTAAGGCCTTTCTGCGAGATACCCGCGAAACATTCTGTTTTGCCAATTTGTCATATTTGATACATCCTATCTCTACCCACACTATATATACACAGATTATCCACATATGTTGAGGAGTGCTTTTAGAGAGAAAACCCTAGCCACAACCTTTGAGAGTTATAGATTGTTATACCCACAATTTTATACACAATCTATGGTAATTTTCCTCAACTCCTACATCTCAATTTCCAAATCCTTGAGAGGTTGATAGTCCAAACACTTACCACACCCATCCTGATTATAAAATGAGATTTTGAAGCTGCTGTGAAGTATTGGAGGAAGCCATTTGTTTGGTCAATGCAATCGAGCTGAATTACGTGATCCAGAGAGCTAGAGAAGACAAGGCTTGGCGAAGTCAGTTGGTAGTAAGAGTTTGGAGGGCTCAAGTACATGGGATAGACTAGGCTTGGAGGGTCTTTTGTTATTCGTGTACTCCAACTTATTCTCTAGTTGATCGATTTACCACTTGGAGGACGGCGGAGAGGTTTTTCATCGAGTTCTTCGGTTTCCTCTTCGATAACACATCGGCGTGTTATCGTGTATTTGCATTCTTCTTCCTTACTCTTTTAACTTTCATTTTACTGCTATGATTTGATGAATATGGCTTAGAGTAGTTATATTATTTATCCACTCGCATTTACTCAATTCTGCACTTAGTTTAAGTTAGAGTAAAATCAACCAAACCGTAATTTTAATTTGAGGGTCTAAACAACTCTTGTGTTTTCACACATTTTTGAGCTTTCAAACAGTACGTCACATTTTCTTCTGTCTTCGATTACCCAAATTATCGAATTATAAAAAAATGAAAAAAAAATATTAAACTTCATCTGGCACATTACCTAAAAAGATACCGCTGTTTCCCACGTCTTAGCAAAATGGTCCTTTTACCAAGTTTGTTGGCTCCTTTGATTTTTGTAGTTGCCCCCTGTTTGTCTGATATTTTAAGGGAAGAGGCTTGTTCTTTTGCTGTTGTGTACGTAGCTTCCTGTTTGTTGGTTGGAAGAATATTTTCAGTTCAAAAAAGAAAAGAAAAGAAAAGATAGCACTATTTCGATTTGTTAACTACATCTCTCATAATATTACGCAAGGCAGGTTACATCTGGTTTGTTTCTTTGAAAAAAATGTCGTCGCACACCATGTGACTGAAAAGTTGTTGGCTGTTGGCGGTAGTCTTTTCTTCTAATAAAAAAGTCTTCTCCAAAGTCGAAAGAAGTGAAACGATGTAAAAATATACTAGCTTGATCATTCTTAGTATTAGTGTTACTTGAATATATATCGACATTTTTTATGTATGGGGAGTAGTAAGAATCAGCAGCGTGCATATTTTGGATTGTGCTTGGGCCAAGCAACTAAGGACAACTAATTTCTACAAATCTTACATTATTCAAGAGTCTGGTGGTATTCAAATGGCTCTTTGGCATTACTGACATATTCAATTTTAAATGGACGTGGAACATCAATTTTTAATCTCTGTTTTTATTTGGAGTACATGGCCGGGCCGAAATGAGCTTGTTTTTCGATAATAAAATGAAGTTCCGTTAGTGCATGCATGTGATCCGTCATCGTGCAATGTGCTACTGAATTTATTTTCTTAGCATTCAAACCTAAACTTGTTAGATTATTAAATAATAAAAGTTGTTTTCTTTTTTGAGATTACTGTAACATGAATAGTTGAACATTATCCTATAGTATACCACTATACCATGAGATGTATGGTATGTGAATTAGGCATGAATATGATTTGCATTCAGAATATCAAAATCACAAATTCTTTATAAATTCAAAATTTTAGTTTATAGTTGGTAATGAAATTGGATTTTTCATATGCAAATACTATAATATATTTGTTAAGGTTATATTTTCAATGTATTGGCACTTGTAATTTGGTAGATTTAAATTGTGTTTAATGTATCAAGAAGTATGTAAAGTTTACATCACAAGTAGTATCATTAAAGACATGAAGATTGAACCAAGAAACAAGTGAAGAAAAACTGATTCAGTATTTTCAACACTAGTCTCGATACTAGCATCTATCGAGATTTAATGAAGAAACTCGACATAAAGCTCGAGTTAGTCATGTACTGGGATCCTTGCAAAGGAAGAAGTCTCTATAAGAGCAAGTCCAATTGGTGATATATTGGAGCAAATTTTCAACTGTATGTTGGTATTTTGGGATAGTTTAGAGTAGTGGTAAGATTCCTTATACTTGATTAGTGGATTCTTAGGAGTGGTGACCTGAAAATCACTCAGTGAGATTTTTGCCTTGCGAGAGGTTTTCCTCATTTGTCAACAAATCACTGTGTTTATTTATTTTCCACTGCACCTAGCTTTTTTGGTGATTTGTTGGTGCCTCCATGATTTGTATGTAATTTGACTTAATTAATCAACTTGGGTAATTGAATTAATTAACCGGGGTTAATCTATAACTCAAAAATATTGACTAAGATGATTTATCTTGGTCATGAAAGTAGAGACTTCTAGTTGATATACTTGTGTGTATTAAGTGTGTAAGATACATAAAACTAGACCGCTGAGAGATTTATTATTCTATTAATAACTGTCACCTGAATAATAAATCTCACAATTTCTATTTTTTTAGACTCTTAATCCTAAGATTATTATTAGCTCAATCATGAAATGTAGGTTGTTTTAATATATCAAGAGTGAGATCTTAATCTAGTTGCCAAAACCTTAGTATATTGGAAAACCGCATGTAGTGTTAAGGGAACACAAATTTTGAAGACGAAATCCATAATAATCTTGATAAGACACAAATATCTTCTTGAGATAAGTTTAATAAAAATTGGTTATTCAAAGTATTATATATCAAGTCTAAGTACTTTAATTTGTCAAAAGTTACTCAAGTATATATTTAATAAAATTAAATTTCATAGAATATAAGAGTGACTAAAATATTAAACATCATTCTCTTTAGTGTATTAATAAAATAATATCATTCTAATAAAATAATTAGTGTATTGATTTCCTCAAAACTCAAGGGAAAGAAATATCATTCTCTTTAAGGTTTAGGATGAAATTTCATTATCTCAAGTTTCTGGAACTTTTTGTACAATTTGAAGGGTTTGATTAACGAGTGCTCTTATAACTTTTGTTAATAGATCATTTTAGAAAAAAATTTATATCATATTTATGAAAAATATAAATTTTTTTTTTCCTCTATAAAAAGTGTCTAACTAATATAAAGTTTCTAGACTACTACTGCAACTTACATCTCCCATAAATCTTTTGTCTCACTTTCTCTACTCTACTTTATATTCCACCAATAAAACTTACTACATGTCTACTTATTTGATTATATTTTATTATTATGACTATTCCTATTTTAAATATCTAAAATAAAATAATCCAACACCTTCCACCACCACCACCAACCGTCACTGGCGCCGGCCATCAATGCCATCACGGACAACCACCGTTGCCTGGATTACTTCTCTGTTTTTGGTCATTTATTTTCATTTTTATACTATGACCGAAACCCATTTTGGGTGACTTTATCTTTCTATTTGTTTTGTTTTGTCTTTTGTTTATTTGATGAATTGGTTTCTATTTGTTGTTAGGATTTTATCATTTTTGCTTGGGTTTAAAAGATGGGTTTTGGCGTAATGAAAATGGTCTGGGTGGATTTTTTTTTTTTTTTTTTTAAAGGTCTGGGTGGAAGCTTTATAGCACCATTTCCTGAAGTCTTATTTGCTGGCATAGCTCAGATGTCTCTAAGTCCTTATTCTAGATTATAGATATGGTGGATTTGGCGTTTGAGTGGGCCGCGAGATGTGGGTTTATAATAGTAAAAACCAAACATTGATAAACTAGAAGTCATATCTAAGAATGATAAGGAATCAAATTCTCAATAAAACAAAAAAAATATATAATAAAAGGAGTGGCAAATCAGAAAGTCATCCATGGAAGAAATAAAGTAGAGAAAATTCCAGAACGGTTCAGATCGACCAGCAATATTGATGGCATCGGTGGCTGATGCCGGTGAAGGTTGGTGGTGGTGGGAGGTGTTGGGTTTATTTTATTTTATTTTAGATAATTAAAATAGGAAAAGTCATAATAGAATTTAATCAAATAAGTTGACACGTGATAAGTTTAATTTAATTAAATAAGTTGAGAAGTGGTAAGTTTTTATTGGTGGAGTATAAAGTAAAATAGGAAAACTGGGATGGTAGATTTAGACTTGTTGCATTAAGTATTAAAGTTCGATAATAGTATTACGTGAGGCAGGTTACAATCGGTCTTTTTCTTTGGAAAAAAAAAGGTTGTAGAGCTGTCTTTTCTCTCATAAAAAGTTGTCTCGCATGAATCAAAACAAAGGTTTTTTATATAATAAAATTTTTTATATATATTTTTTTTATAGATATTTGAGATTCAATTTAACCATTAGAGAATTTACCGATTAAGTTAATTAGAACATACCAAAACAAAGTATTTAAATATATATATACACTACCCCAGTTGTTCATTGCTAGGATGTTTGCAACTTTGCATTATAAATAAGGCAGTTTTATAGCTTTACCTTAAAATATTCCTATTCTTATGTACTTTTACGAGGAGTAGTAAAAAATCAGGAAGATGCATTTTTTGAATAGAAAAAACAACTGTATTCCTGTCCAAATGCTGCTCTTTCGGTTTCTTCCTTCCCAAGAAGACAGACACAAAAAATTTGAAATTGAAATAATGTTTAATTGTTTGATGTGATAGATTGTTAGTTGTAGATAAAAATGTGATGTGTGATGAGTTCATATAACAATTAGTAAAATCTTCCGAACTCAATTGGTGTGAAAAATATTATCAAATTTTGAGTGTGTTGGATTATAGATTGAACACAGTTAATTAATCAATTACCCAATGCAAATCCAATTAAAGTACAATCAAATCACAATAATAAATTAAGCGTAGAGCAAAATAAGTTCGACAAGACAACTTGATCATGATGGAAAAAATCCTTGTGGACAAAACCTCACTGAATGAATTTCAGATTAGCTTACAGTTTCAGCTTTTCCAGCGCAATCTTCTACCTTCAATAATACCATTCTTTTAAGCAAAATATGTACTTCTTGAAACACTTAGTAACTAAGACTCAAAGATATATAAAACGTATTTTAATTTCGTATATGCAATACATAAAAATTAGATCCTTACATTGTGTATGTGGTATTACTCTCATCCTAAACACCAATTCAAACCTTGAGCTCTATCACTATTGATACAATGATACCTTAAATGTTAAATGGAACATCATTTTTGCATTATCTATTTCGAGTATATGGCTAGCCCAACATTCAGACAAATACTGACATTGCACACCATTCTCAGTGGATCTCGTCGCTTCCACCACCAAAAAACTATATCAAACTATATCAAAACCGATGGGAGTGATTCAAGAGATCAAGAAATCCCTATAGTTTTTAGAGTACACTACTGGGTAGAGTTCTTTTAATCTTAATATTTATTTGTAATAAATGGTCAAGATTATGTCATGTCATTCATCAATTAGCAAAATCTCTAAAAGAATGGTGTAACATCAATTATTAAAAAAAAAAAAAAAAAAAAACTGACATGTCAAATTTTGAGTGTATTAATTCATTGAGTTTTTAAAAACTTAAAAAACCCAGAATTTGTAAAAATTAGAAGAAAAAAAAAACCTAGAAAAAAAAATCTTGCTATAATTAGATCTTCCGGTAGCAAATTGTAAAATTGTTTATATTATGCATTCTTGAATGAAGGGATGGTTTGTCTGTTTTTGTGTAATTGTGTGTATGGGAATGCATTTTGCATTTTAATGGGTTTGCATTCCCTGATGAAAATGCTCTAAATGGAACATCATTTTTACGTTCACTGTTTGGAGTATCATCAGTAAATATTCTCTCACTTTTTTTTTCATACACTTGTACACATATCCACCATTGTATGCATTTATGTACACATTTTACTATAGAGTTTCTATTGTATTTTACCAAATAGATTTCTTAAATCCTAACCAACCCTTCTTTTTAAGGGTCTATATTTTACTATATCAGTATTCCTCTAATAATATCTTTAAAATAATAAAATAATACTGCAAAAAAAAAAAAAAAAAAACCATAAAAACCAAGACTAATGTCATTCACAATTGAAATTAGAATAATTGAAATATTTTCAAAACCAAATATATAAAGTCATTTAAATGCTAACAAAACCTACAAACAATAACATTCTTGATGTTGGGTTCTAAGACTTTAAGTTTAAATATATTAGAACTTTGATTTGTATTGTTGGCAAACTATGATCAAAACGTTTTAGTCTTGTTTAGACTTGCTCAAAGTATGTGGTTATATGTAAAGTTGGAATTGAGTAGCTGCAGGATTTATTATGTAAATCTACCTGACTCGATCGATCGAGAATTAGACTCTATTGATCGAAGCTTGTGCAGATTATTTTTCTGCAGAATTTTCCAACTTAGCCCAAGCCCGTTTGACGTGTAGGGTTTTATGTTTTGTCTTAAGTATAAAAGGGAAAACCCTAGCCACATTTTTAGGTTGCTCATTATGCTGTGTGTGTGAATCTTTTGTGAGATCAAGAGGTGTTTGCCTTCACACATACTTAGGGTTTCCAAGATTCAAGATTATGTCAAGAACTTGGTGATCGATTTAGTTGCTGCAATAAGAGCTTAAAGATACACAAGCGGGGGTGCTTGTATTTGCTGTGAATTCAAGAAAGAAGTAATCCGTGGATTCGGAACTATCATGGAGTCATGATAGTAAGTTTTCTACTTAAGGTAGCAATAAGATGTTAGTGGTCTAAGTCGCTATTGTGTAAACTTCAATTCTTTTATAGTGAATTCCGTTTACCTTAAGGATAGTTAGGTTAAATCCTCTCCAGGTTTTTACCGATTTGGTTTTCCTGGGTCATCATATTTTTGTGTTCTTTATTTTCCGCACTTTACAATGATAAGATATATTTGTGTTAACCTAGATCTAATTAATTTGATTAAGTAATCACTTGGTTAATTAACTAGGTTAATCTGGTTATGTTTTAAGGGGTCTAAAAACAAACACTTGATATGATTTCAAATCTTAAGCTCAAAACAACGAAATCATTTCATTTTCCATGATCGTAATCAAAAGGAAAAAGAAAAATCACGTTATTGAAGATCTAAACACCCTCAAACTTTAAGGGTGTAGTTTGCAATTTTACCAAGATGTTTTATATGAATTTAGATCTTTCTGGTTTCCAAGAAAGTGTAGGAAATATTAAATGGAAAAAGTAAATATTAAAATATTAAAATTTTGGTTAAAATAAAAAAAGTATATTTTTAAATGTTGGCCTGTGTTTTTTCCCCCTAATGTGGCATTTCCAAATATTAAATAAAATATTTTATTATTATTTTAGTAGCCACGTTAGCTTTAAATGTGCCAACTGTATACGCCGTGTGTCATATAAGTATTTTTCGTTAGTGAGTTAATGATAATGACCAAATTGACTGCTACTAAAATATAGAGATCAAATTGACTTTGACCCCGAAATGTGAAGACCAAAATTGTATTTTGGCCAGTATTCTTTCCAAATAACTACAAAATAGTTTCCAATGTGATGAATCAAGATTAAAGACTACCAACAACAAGTAGTGATGGAGTTTGGAATTTTTGTTTGGGGGCTCGAGTTGTGACACTAATATATTAGTCAAGGCAACCCCCCGCACACACATACAAACACATGCACGCGCGCACATACACGCATATACTCCCCCCCCCCCCCCCCCCTTAAAAAAAAGTTTAGTATTTTCTATCAAAATTATGTTGTTTCAAATTGTATACCAAAGTGAGTAAAAAATATTTCAGTTGAACTAATTAAATTTTAAAAAACATAAATCATCCAAAATGTGGAGGAAAGTTTGACTCCAAACATGTATGGAGCTATCTTGTTCTAATCTATTATATGATAACTAAAGAGATATTTTATGTGTAGTTTTAGTCACAAGATTTAATGACTTGTTTAATTACTACATAATGGATTGAAAAAGATAGATCCAACCATGTTTAACGCCAAACTTTATAATAAAAAAATTAACAGATATAAAAACATATTTTACAATAAAAAATGAAATTAAGAAAAATAAAGCATTGTTTCTATAACTATTAAACAAATTATTTTTTTAAGAGTATCATTAAACTAACTCAAATATTTGGGGAGATCAACTCCTATTTTTGTAGGCTAAATTTTCCAAATGTTAATATATATATATATATATAGAATTTTTTAAAATTTTGGGGGGCATGCCCCCGCCCCCATGTGTGTAGCTCCGCCCCTAGCAACAAGGATTTGACGAAATGCTTCCTTCCAACTGCATACGGCAAGCATTGGATGAAGAAAGACGAAAAGAGTCGGTTTTGTTTCAAAAAGGACAACTACTTTCCAAATCACGTAAAAACAAATATCGAATACAAACTATACCTAATCCACCTTTTGGAATACTTTTACATAATTTAATACGTCTTTGTTTGACTGCTTGGTTAAGATTTAAGCACATTTGGGCATTGCGAACACCCAACAATTGATTCCACACTTCTAGCGTAGAGGAATTGCCTTCAAGTATTAACAACATTTGCTGGTCTATCCTGACGAAAGCTCCTCAATCCATTTGAACTAAATCATTCTTCAGGTAGATATGTCATGTATGCATGCATTCACTTCTTTTACTTCTCCTGATGTCTTTCTTCTTTCATATTTTGTTATTTTGTTGGACTAAAATATGTGCGCGGTCTGGTTGCACTATATCATCTTGGTGTTTTTACTATTTCGCACTTACAGTCGCAGACACCTTATTTCAATGAACATTTTTTAATCAAGTACAAATATAAAAGCATATGCAAATCACAAGCGTGCAATTTATCCAATGCTTTTCTATCAATACTATTGATAAAAGGACAGGACCAGAATTTAATTTTTTTGGTGGCCAAAGTTTAGAAAATAAATTTGAGCATTTTAAGAATATAAAAAATACTAAATTTCAAAGTTATATATATAAAAAAAAATAAAGAGATAAAATAAGAAATTTACTAATATTTATTTAGTGACATAGTATTTCTTACAATTGTTGATCTGTTTTTATTATAGTTACATTTACTTTATTAGGGTACACTACATATACTGTTTTATTATGTATCAATCAAAGCATGTCATGTCACTAGTTATGAAAAAAAAAGTGTATATAAACTTATTGTATCAGTTGTGAAAGTGGACAATATCAAATTTGGGCCTTACTATGATGCCCCAAATTTGATATTGTCCACTTTCACAATTGTTTTAACCATTTGAGATAAGAGTTTTTTGTCATAAAAAGAGAAAATTATTTTAAAAAATGTTTGGTAATAAAAATATATTCTTTTCATTTCATAATAAACTAAATTGATAAAAATAATTTCATAATCGATGAAAAAGTAAATACCCTAACCTTCCTAAAATATCATTTAATTTGTATTGCAAGTCAGGTAACATGACTTTCAAAAATAATGTGAGTTCCAGTTAGCTCAGGTAAAATATCTGATATCGATGGTTGAATAAAAGATTTAAAGTTCAATTTTCACTTACACAAAAAATTGATTGATGCCTTAGTCTGGTGATAAAGAACAAAAATTACGGAGACAGACACAATAGGTTGAAACTTAAAAAAAAAAAAAAAAAAAAAAAAAAAAAAAAAAAAAAAAAAAACTTTGATAAAATATAAATTACTATAGGCATTACTCTTTTCACAATTTTTTTTACAATCCACTAACCCTACTTTATTGTCTCCTATCTACAATTTGCCACCTCTAGTTTGGGAGTTTTTTATTTTTTATTTTTGAAAAAATTATGTATGTTGTTAACTTATTATTCCCGTTAAGACTCAAACTTCTCTTAAAAAAAAAAAAAAAAAACTTAAGACTCAAACCTAATAATTAAACACAAGCCCTGAATTGCCAATGTTATTCTTAAAAATATGGTATGCTCTCTCAATTGAGATCTATTTAATGATTTTGTCTCTTGCCTACGAGATCTAGGTGCACCATTTTTTTCTTTAATAAAACAAACACATCAACATCAGCCTAATCAGCTGATTCACATGAAACTCATATCTTTTCATGCTGAACCTCAAAGAGACGAGTTTTAAAACACGCTACTTCTTCAATGAAATTTCTTGACAAATAATTCGTAAAAAAAATTAAAGGCCTGAGAGTCTTTCTCCGAATTAAGAAAAGAAAATTAAAATTTTTTGTGCTTGTTGTGCTAATTTGGCAAGAGTAAAAATCATTATAATAACTAGCTTATAAATTTATGCATATTCATGAGATATGAGTGCTAGATACATGATAAAATTTTATCAAGTTACACCTGGTGTAATTCTAAGTAATATTACACTACCCATTAACTTGTTATTAAATCAATATTTTAAAAATCCAACCGTTGAATTACATGTTCTATATGTTCTTAACATGCATGCCAATTTTCATATCAATCGGATGTTGTTTACTATTTGATCTATAAACTCATTTTTTATGCATTATTTTAAACTACAAAAATTTGAATTTTAACAATTGATTGATGACATGACTATTACTCTTTGATCACCTCGAAATTTTGCAAGTATGAAGAATATACGAAGATAATGTAATCTAACAGTGGATTTGTCAACATTCGTATTCAATTAAAAAATATTGAAAGGTGTAACTTCAACCTAACCCCATGTATAATAATAATAATTATAGCAAATGTTATTAATTTTCTATTGTGCAAGAGTTTAGTTTATGTTGGTTTAGATTTGGTCTAGATCTGAACGAATCCTAAGCTAAAGCTAAGTCCAACATATATATATATATATATATATATATATATATATATGCCATTTTCATAATTTTTTTATCAAAACATTTCCCCAATTCTCATTGTCAACAATTACCTTAATACCTAGTCCAAATCAAGGTAATTGTTGACATGAGAATTGGGGAAATGTTTTATAAAAAATTATGAAAGTGGAATATATATATATATATATATATATATATAATTTATATGTAATACTAAAATCTTCATTTTTCAGGTACACAAAAGCCAATTGACAAGTTGAAATGGCGACAAAGGATTTCAATTCAAACGACGGTAAATATTTTACTTTGCCATCGGTTAACCTGTTATAAGTGTAACATTTTATATTCCATTAACTGAAAACTTGTCATATATGAATTTTTTTCATTATATAATACTAAATTTTATAACCAAAAATAAAAAAATAAAAAAATCAAACATAAAATATCGTAGTTGCTATTGGATTATAAAATAAAACAAGCAATATGTCTATTTCACACACTCACTTATACACAAAGTATACACACTCATACTTTTGCTCAGAAATCATGACTTGATGTCTCGATTTTAGTTGAAAAAATTGTGCATGTGTACTATGTGTGTAATAAACATTCCCCAAAATATAAAACTAAAATAAGACAAATTTTTATTTTATGAATGGTTTTGATTATCACACATCTACTATTTCAAATCTCTTTTTTCACATCTAATTTATGTGTTAAAATGGGGACATTTTCATATCAATTGTGGATATATGTGTGAAATAATGAATGTGAACTAGTGTGAAACAATATTTTTCCTTCTATGAAATACTTGCACTACAATTTTTACTAATTGTTAAGAAGAATTTCTCTTACAGATGAAGCAGTCAATATAGAGTGTAGGAGTCTTTATGTGGCTGCGATGAATGGTGACTGGAAATCTGTTAAGGACATGCCAAACATTGAAAGAAAAATTACAAAGAAAGGAGAAACCACTCTTCATATTGCTGCTGCAGCAAACTAAGAAGAGTTTGTGAAGAATTTAGTGAATAGATTGAGCTGCGAAAACCTAACAGCTGAAAACATTGTTGGGAACACTGCTTTGACCTATGCTGCTGCAACTGGAAATGTGAATATTGCCAAGGCGATGTTGAAGAAAAATAGTAACCTGCCAAATCTAGGTAGTAGGGTGAAACCACTCTTTATGGCTGCTTCGTTAGGACACAGTCAAATGGTGCAGTTTCTTTATTCTCAGACTAAAGAGATAGTTTGCGGGTGGGATGAAAATGAACAAGCTAAACTATTTATCAGTTGTGTTGAGGGTAACTTATACGGTAAGCATAAGTAATTATAATGTTTTTTTTTTTTTTTGGGAGTGGGGTCATAACGGATTGATTTTGTCATTCCAGAATTTAAAGTTCAAAACATTAATCGTAGTTTAAACATTGAAAATGGTATTGTTAAATTAACACAATCTAAGGCATTCATTTAATTTCTAAATGAGGAAAAGTTACCCAATTTCACTCATTTTCTAAATGTGGTATCAAACTATTAACAGACTGGAGATTTTGATACCGAATCATATTGATCGGTCATCTTCAGCTCATAGCTTAAATTTTTAGCTTTATTGAACTTTACTATGCTAATAAACTAATAATTTTTTAATTTGGATAATTATTGGTTTACATTTATTCAGCTTTATTGAACTTTACTATGCTAATAAACTAATAATTTTTTAATTTGGATAATTATTGGTTTACATTTATTCATAGGGGGCCGTGCCCCCCCCCCCCCCCCCCCTTGGATTTTCAAAAATTGCCCCCTCCCTATATTTAATGTTAAAATTTTAAAATATTGAATAAATTTTTGGTGATTGGCCCCTTTCCTTAAAAAAAAAAAAAAGTATAAATGCTCTTTAATTTATTGTTGTCTCATTTATTTTCATTTTAATTTTTTTTTTATACAAGATAGAATTCTACTCGAACCTAATCTAAGTATATATGTGTATATTGGCTTGTTTGTCATATATAAGTTATTAATTTTAGGAGTATTTAAAGTATAAGTTAAAGAAAATATATAAGTAAATCTCTTTAGTAAAATATTTTTGTTGTTTTCCAAAAATAAAGACATACATATTTATATAGAGAGTTAAAACTACCAGAATACAATGATATATTTGGCTGAGTAATACTAGAGCTACAAACATTTTTACAAAAAAATTTACAAACTACTGATGTGATGAATGATTATTGGTAATGAAAAAATAATATTAATGGTGGGCCTAAATGAAAACTAAAATGAAGTTTACCGCATCAACATTTAATAAAAATGTTGTAAAATAGTTTGTGAGTGTAGCATTATTCTATTTGGCTTGGCCCCCTTAAGAAAATTTTCTAGCTCTGCCACTGCATTTATTGTTCATGTAAATTGTACACATTTGTTTAGACAAAATCTCTCTCTCTCTCTCTCTCTCTCTCTCTCTCTATATATATATATATATATATATATTGTAAATTATTCTCTCTCTCTCTCTCTCTCTCTCTCTCTCTCTCTCTCTCTCTCTCTATATATATATATATATATATATATACATATAGACAAAACTTAGATACAATATCTTAGGTACTGTTCCTTAGGTTCTCTTCTTAAGATTCAGCTATATGACTACTTTATTGAAAAGTATACTTCCATTCAATGAGAAAAAATCCAAATGGCAGAATCTTAAGAGATGAACTTAAGGAACAGTACTTAAGTCTTGCCCTATATATATAAATATATATAATATGAGATTTTTTTCATAAAGAATTCTATCTTAATTATTTAAGGGAAAACTAGTGCATGAGGAGAAAAAAAGTTGTCAAAATAAACTCTTGCTTTTCCTTTTCATATAATTATGTCATGGTTTACCTAGTTTATCTTTCCTGAAAGAAATATCAACACGGATGGAGACAGTGCATTGCATTAGCTTGCAATCCTTCTGCATTTGTTAGTCAAACTCGATCACGTGAGTTTTGTTTTGGATTTTTGTTTTTTTGTTTCCTGTGAGTTATTTTGGGTTATAAGTTCACTCCAATTGACTTAATCAATTATCCAAGTTAATTAATTTATTAATTAATTCAATTACATGTAAAATCTAATTAAATGCACAATCAAATTGCCAATCTAGAGTATAGTTCAGCGAAAAATAAATTGACATGGTCATACGGTCATGATGTGTAATATTTAGGTCACCACTCTTGAACAATCTACTAAAGAAAATTCGAGATTACAAGTACAAGTACAAGAGATCTAATTTTAGCTTAGCTCCAACCCAATTAACTTTTTTTAGTGGTAGAATTTTTTAGTTTGCACGGATCTCCCATTGACATAGTAAACTTCAAGGTTTACAACACAGATCTCCTAAAAATGTAGCAACTGCACCACAACATCTTGATAGCAGTAGTTGTTGGTGCAAAGTTCTTCACCGCAACACGTTTCAACAATGAACTAGAAGTAGCTCGATACAAAATCCTAAACACACAAAAGTCGCAGCAACTTCTCACCGATGTGTGTCTGTCTTGTGTATGATGATGGCTATGAAAAATGGTATTTAAGTACTCTTAGAACCCTTAGTGCACAAATTCCAAGATTGCAATGTCATCAATAACAGAACTAAGAATTTTGTTATTCGAAGCTCAATCGATCGGCTACTGTGGTATAAGTAACCTCAATTGATCTATTTCATGCACATTAGCACATAAATCAAGGAGAATTTATAGAGCTTGGATGAATGTTGTTAATCGAGGAAAAGAAAATGTGTTGTTGTAGTGAGAAGAAAAAATTTGCGTGTGAGAGAAAAGAAAACAATTAAATTTTTTTAGCCGTTAGACATACATAAGAGAAGATAAATTTTTTGTTTTCTCTAGAGAGAAGTTTTTTTGGGTGCTACAACCACGAAAAGTTGTTTTATCTAGGGTGAGTTCTTATTCTTTCCTAGAGAGAACATATTATTGTATTTGTTGTGGATCTCAAGTTAGGCAAAAAACTTGAATGGATATTGTAAGTGATTTTATATTAGTGGATTTATTTGGAGTTATTTTGGTAGTTATTTTCTTTTTTGATTGTTTATTGTTTTTTTTTTTTTTTTTTTTTTTTTTTTTTTTTTTTTTTTATCCTTCATGTTAGTGGATTTTATAGCGTAACTCTTTATATTTTTAAATGTAGTAGATATCTTGGCTTGATAAATTTAGTGATAACATTTTTAGAAAATGATTAAATTTCTTAATTGATTTTCTTATTTCATACAAGATTAGCGGTGCACATTCACTTTTATTCTGTAGAAGATCTATTCGATTCTTTAATATATTTATTTCTCCTTAAAGTATGACTACTTTCTTTTTCACTGTCAATTCCAGGGTTGAAGTTTAAACAGGAAAACTCGAAGCAATCTCAAGCCAATAAACTATTTGAAAATTGTCTTCAGGCTTACAGAGGTGATGTTGAGAATTCATCAGTGATGCCACATGTTCTGTTTGATGCAGCAGAAGCAGGAAATAATGAGTGCTTGATCATGCTTATTCGTTTTGACTTTGATCTATTATGGAAAACAAGAAATAGTAAAAGCATATTTCATGTAGCTGTTGAGAAGCGCCATGAAAGCATATTCAATTTCCTTTATGAGGTAGGCTCAATTGGAGATCTAATAATAAATACAAAAACTGAAGATACAGGCAACATTTTGCATTTAGCTGCAGGATTGGCACCTAAAGAGAAGCTGAATGCTATATCAGGAGCAGCTCTTCAAATGCAACGAGAAATATTATGGTTCAAGGTACTTATATTCTTTGAGTAGTATGTGTTGAACATTTCATAGAATGTTCACTCTTGTTTCCACATAGATTTCATTTCTACCTAAACTTTTCAGCGTTTTTGGACTAACAAGTCTCATGTGATATTTGTAAGGTTGAATTTATTCAACCATCTAATTGGCTTTATTCCGTGCCAAAATTGCTTGTAATTCAGCATTTAGTAACCCTGTATTTAGGTGGGTTTGTTGTAAGGGTAGTGAGTGAGATAGAGTGAAGTTTGCTCAAGAGTGTGCAAGAAAACAGAGACTCGCGGCTGGGACTCGCGGGTGACTCGCGGCTGCAAGCCGCCAGAAGCAGCACACGTGCCAAGCATGCTGGAAGATGAACAGTCATGCTAGCTGGAGCACTACAGGACAAAACAGGACAACTGGCCATACGGTTAACTCGCGACTGGATCTCGCGACTTAGTCAAGCCGTGAGCCACTCCTGTTTTGTAAAACCTGACGTTTCATATTCCTCTCCCACTCTAGTATAAATACCCCTTTTACCCACGATTGAAAGAGAGCTTCCAGAGAGAATTTTGAGTGAGAAACCCTAAAGAAAAACCAGATTGTTTCACCCACAATCTCTACCTTAGAATCTCTTCAAATTCCTCAACTCTCTTCCTCTCCATTGTCAAATCCTTGAGAGGCATTATACCAAACCTGGTTCTCACCATCATCATCACTGTGAGACAGTTGTTTGGATTTTTGGGAAGCAGTTAGGAAGGAACCTGAAAGTTCAAAAACGTGTACAAAAACACTTTTGAACGTTTAGACCCCCAAAAACCAATTTAATCAACACATGCAATATGTTAAACAACTAGTGTGCGGAAACTTAACATATGCTATAACATGGAATTGATTAAACAACTATCTAAGCCACATCAAATTAAACCACAGCAGATTAATGTAAAGGCAGAGATAGAGAGGAAGGAAGATGCAAACACACAGATAACACCCGATGTGTTATCGAAGAGGAAACCGAAGACCTCGGCGAAAAACCTCTCCGCCGCCCTCCAAGCGGTAATCAATCCACTAGAAAATACAGTTGGGATACAAGGACAGCAATAGACCCTCCAAGCCTAATCTACCCAGTGCACCTAAGCCCTCCAAGCTTCTTGCTCCAACGAGGTTGCGCCGAACCTTTTTCTTTTCTAGCTTTCCGGATTCCGCTACTACACCGTAGCATCAACCAATGAATATTGGCTCCTTCCTAACTGCTTCCCAGAACTCCAAACGTCTGTCTCACAGAGATGATAATTGTGAGAACCAGGTTTGGTATAATGGCCTCTCAAGGATTTGACAATGGAGAGGAAGAGAGTGAGGGATTTTGATGAGACTCTAAGGTAGAGATTGTGGGTGAAACAATCTGGTTTTTCTTTAGGGTTTCTCTCTCAAAATTCTCTCTGGAAGCTCTCTTTCAATCGTGGGTTAAAAGGGTATTTATACTTAAGAAGAGTGGAATGCGAAACGTCAGGTTTTTCCAAAACAGGGGTGGCTCGCGGCTTGACCTCGCGGCTTGACTAAGTCGCGAGTTCCAGTCGCGAGTTAACCGTATGGCCAGTTGTCCTGTTTTGTCCTGTAGTGCTCCAGCTAGCATGACTGTTCATCTTCCAGCATGCTTGGCACGTGTGCAGATTCTGGCGGGTTGAAGCCGCGAGTCCAGCCGCGAGTCCCAGCCGCGACACTCTGTTTTCTTGCACACTCTTGAGCAATCTTCACACTATCTCACTCACTACCCTTACAACAATCCCACCTAAATACAGGGTTACTAAATGCTGAATTACAAGCAAATTTGGCACGGAATAAAGCCAATTAGATGGTTGAATAAATTCAACCTTACAATCTCCCCCTTTGGCTATTCCGTGACAAAACCCTAAAACAGACTCTAGACTTAACATGTGAGTTGGGAACAGTTGATCAAAACTCACTCACACCTAATTCTAGAAGCTGTGAAGCACTTGAATCATATGAACATAAACTCCTGAAACACAACAATACACCATGATCATTGTAAGCAGAAAATTATTAATGCATATGAAACAGGCAAAAAGAGATCAAGCATAAGATGGAGTTAATGAACAAACCATGGCTTGATCAACCAAGTGAACACCACAAAGTAGTGATCACAGTGTTCATTCACACTTGGAATGAACACAAAGACATACAAGTTAACAAGCACAAGGCAAGACACTTGTATGCTCAACACTCAACCAATGCATAGCTCACATGGCATATGCATCTAGGAACAATCCTACAAGGGCACAAGAGTGACAGTACATAAACCAAAATGCAGAACATTTAGATTAAAGTACTGATTTCCACATAGCATAAAGGCTGCACTTAAGCATGGTACATACCACAAGGCCTACAAACTATGTATAAAACATAAACCCTAAAAGCTTACAAAAGCATATGGGTACAAACACATTATATTGAATAAAAACTTAAACAATATAAACTAAAAGTGCATAAAGTTTCTCCCCTTCAAGGTGATGAGAAGCTGTGATGCACTTGGAACATATATACTTGTAACCTGAAACACTTGCACAAAACACATTAGACCCTCAAGGTAAAGCAAGTAATAAAAGGACAAGTATAATGTAACAAGCAAATTGCGATCAAGTAAACATGATGTAAAACATATGAGCAACTTGATCAAACACCAAAACAGTCATATAGAAATGACTACAATGAACACATAGCAAAGCAATTGATCATCCGAACATGCATTCAATGAAGCACAAAAGCATAAGGAAGTATGCATGTCCAAAGCACAAACATGATGCAATGAGAACAACAAAGCATAACTCAAAGCACCATAAAACTAACAAGAAAACAAACATAACAAAGTTTTCTAGTTAACACAATGTCTTCTCCCCCTTGGTATATGCATCTCCCCTATGGAATAACTCTCCCCCTACAAATGTGCATGAGAAATAGAATTTCTCCCCCTAAGGATGTGCACAAGAATCATATAGAAATGACAAAATACTCCGAAACATTCTCTAGAGTATACTCTCCCCCTTTTTGTCAGGAATAGACAAAGGGTCAAGAAGAAACGAGGGCAAGAGATGAAGGTATGAACAATGCTAATGATGCATGAGGGGTGCAAGATGAATGAGAAAATGGAGCTCAAACCTAAGACAAAGTAACATGCTACAAAGCATAAGGTAAGCATGACATGCTAGGATGAAGAAATAAGGTAAAGACCAATGCATGACAAGGGTAGCAAAGGTGTGTGCAAGAGGTGGCTAAGGCAATGCATGACCAATGCATGAAAAATGCACATGTGGGGCAAAGTGTGCAAAATACACAACTAATGAACCAAACATGTTCCTAATGAGGAAACATGAGAAACCCCAAAGTTTGGTACTCATCGGAGTCCAAACAAGCGAGAAAATGTCTAAGAGGCATTTTATCAAACACCTAGCATGCACACTATGAACAATAATGTGAAACAATGCATGAACATCATGAAATTCACCCTTAATACATGTTCTAATTGCCACAAGGGGCCAACAACCAATGCAAATCAACAAAATAAACCAATCCCATGAAAAAAATTTGACAAAAATTAAGTTTTCCCAACCCCTATGATAAAAATCCCAACCAAGAGCACAAAACTCTCCAAAACATAATCCAAGGATCAAAAATAATGAAAAGAAGTTATAATTACCTTAGAAATGTTAATGGAATGAAAAACCATTCAAATTGGTTGGGTTTTGATGTAAAAATATTGAAAGAGGGGTTTTAGAGAGGATGGGAGAGGTTTAAAACAAGTTTCCCACGAAAAAGCTCTTTAAAAAGCTGATTCTGGGCGACTCGCGACTGGCGAGTCGCGAGCCCAGTCGCGAGTGAGCCGCGAAACCTCTCTGTCTGAACTCGCGGCTTAGACTCGCGGCTTGCAAGCCGCCAAACCGACCAGCCAAAACTGGCAGCTTGCTGGCAGCTCACGCGACCAGCCAAAATGAGTGGCCAAAAAATCTGACACTTGTTTTTCAAACCAGAACATGTTTAAACATTGAAAAACAAAGTAAGCACTAAACATAAACACAAAAAATGATAAAAATCACTTCCAAAAACATATAAAATGATCAAAAATATTTTTGGATTGAACCATATATGATTGAGCACACACACATCACATTTAGACAAGTACAATCTAACAAATGAATGAGACATTCATTGAACATTAGGCATGTGTGTTGTGTGTGTGTATCAAATGTGGAATAGTCCTTAGTCTAGAGTGAAGCTTCAATGATCAATTCAATCAAGTCATACACAACTAGTGCTAAGTCAAGTGGTCTATCTCAATTATAGAAATGAACATATATGATCTCCCACAAGAAAATGATTACATAAGATTGAAGCTTTTCATTTGGCTTCTTACAATTCATATCATTTGATCATTTTGAATCAATACAACTCATTTTGAGCAATACATCTCATTTTTGAGATTGATGCCTGAAATTTTTGATATTTCAATTTGATGAATAAGCCTTTGGCTTTTTGGGCATCATACATTTTCATATAAGTCGCTTTCCCTTTTTCCTAGTCGAATACTAGTATGTGCGACGGCTTTTGCAGCTCATTATCTCTTTTCATTTTGAGATTTACATTTATTGAGCTCTTTAAGCAATAAAGATAAAAGAGTGGGAAGAGATATAAGCACAAGTCTACGCATGTATCAAAACCAACATGACTATTGACAAATCATTCATGACAAGCTTGAAGATCGATTTACAACAATCACACAAAGATGTCAAGATTTTTCCCACAAAGATATAAGTGCAAAAAAAATAACAAGCTAAGCTCGAAAATGCACAAAGCCATTTGTACAAAGGTACAAGGCCAAACTCACATGTGATATGTGCTCAAACATATACGATCAAACTTTTTGAATTTTTCACTTTTTATGTGGTTTTGGATTTTTACTCACACAAAATAGAAACAGAAAAGAAGATCAAAAACGAAACAATGCATACAAATAAATGCAAGATGCACAAAATGCATGAAGATATGACATTTAATGCATGAAGGGTCCTACAAAGATCGAAAGAATTAGATCAAGGACCAAAAGAGCAAAAGCTCAACCATAGGAACCCTTCCTCATCCAAACGGAACGATTGTTTGGAATGAGTGTCTCAAGAGAAGCGAGACGAGGGTTGGAAGAATGAGAACCGGAGATGCACATAGTCAAGGAGTTAAGAGCATTAAACATTTTCTTTAACAACATGCTATTTTCACTCAAATCCAGTTTACTCTTTTTAGCACAACTTCCAAAAAGCTCAAGTTTCTCTTTTCTTTTGATTCTCTTAAGAGCTTGAAACTTAGAGCAATGAGGTCTTAGATGACCAAAGGCACCACAATGGTGACAAATAATGTGTTTAGGTCCACTAGGCTTTTTGGGAATGGATCTAGCAACATGGTTTTGTTCCCTCTTCAACTTATGACATTGAGGTCTTATATGACCAATCACACCACAATGGTGGCAAGTTGGAACAAACTTAGATCCATCCAAAGCCTTAGGTTGAGACCTAAACGAAGGCTTTGACTTAACAGCCTTTCTCTCCACCTTTTGATTTCTTTTATGTGGAGGAATGTACACCGATTTGTCCTTTAAGGTAGAACACACACTAGGCACAAAATCGGGTACCACAACATGATTGCAACAAACATTATCATCCTTTTTAACAATAGGTTCAGCAATCAAACACTTGGCATGCATCTTAAGAGATTCATTTTCACATTTAAGATCATCAACAAGTTTGTTAGACAAAACAAGTTTAGCATCCAAGTCCATATTCAAACATTCAAACTCTTTCAGCTTTTCAAGAGAAATTTCAGCAAGTTTTTTATATTTCTCAACCAATTTATTGGATTCATTGAGCTTAGCAATCAAATCATCCTTTTCACAAAATAACTTGCTCAAATTCTTTTGAAACTTCTTAGCATTTTTCTTGAAGAGTTTGTCAACATCACCCATAGATTCAAATAACATGTCATCACACTTATGAGGATTAACACTCATAGAGGCATTATCACAAACACGTGGCATGTTACATTCATCACCAACCAAATCATGCAAAGAGTCATACAAAGCACAATCCATGGCAAAAAAAAACACAAGGGGTCAAGGATCACACTTAGGTATTTAAACCACAACAAGTGTACCCGCTCTGATACCAATTGAAAGTTCAAAAACGTGTACAAAAACACTTTTGAACGTTTAGACCCCCAAAAACCAATTTAATCAACACATGCAATATGTTAAACAACTAGTGTGCGGAAACTTAACATATGCTATAACATGGAATTGATTAAACAACTATCTAAGCCACATCAAATTAAACCACAGCAGATTAATGTAAAGGCAGAGATAGAGAGGAAGGAAGATGCAAACACACAGATAACACCCGATGTGTTATCGAAGAGGAAACCGAAGACCTCGGCGAAAAACCTCTCCGCCGCCCTCCAAGCGGTAATCAATCCACTAGAAAATACAGTTGGGATACAAGGACAGCAATAGACCCTCCAAGCCTAATCTACCCAGTGCACCTAAGCCCTCCAAGCTTCTTGCTCCAACGAGGTTGCGCCGAACCTTTTTCTTTTCTAGCTTTCCGGATTCCGCTACTACACCGTAGCATCAACCAATGAATATTGGCTCCTTCCTAACTGCTTCCCAGAACTCCAAACGTCTGTCTCACAGAGATGATAATTGTGAGAACCAGGTTTGGTATAATGGCCTCTCAAGGATTTGACAATGGAGAGGAAGAGAGTGAGGGATTTTGATGAGACTCTAAGGTAGAGATTGTGGGTGAAACAATCTGGTTTTTCTTTAGGGTTTCTCTCTCAAAATTCTCTCTGGAAGCTCTCTTTCAATCGTGGGTTAAAAGGGTATTTATACTTAAGAAGAGTGGAATGCGAAACGTCAGGTTTTTCCAAAACAGGGGTGGCTCGCGGCTTGACCTCGCGGCTTGACTAAGTCGCGAGTTCCAGTCGCGAGTTAACCGTATGGCCAGTTGTCCTGTTTTGTCCTGTAGTGCTCCAGCTAGCATGACTGTTCATCTTCCAGCATGCTTGGCACGTGTGCAGATTCTGGCGGGTTGAAGCCGCGAGTCCAGCCGCGAGTCCCAGCCGCGACACTCTGTTTTCTTGCACACTCTTGAGCAATCTTCACACTATCTCACTCACTACCCTTACAACAATCCCACCTAAATACAGGGTTACTAAATGCTGAATTACAAGCAAATTTGGCACGGAATAAAGCCAATTAGATGGTTGAATAAATTCAACCTTACAATAATCTTCATTGGTTGATGCTACGGTCTAGTAGCGGAATCCGGGAAGCTAGAAAAGAAAAAAGGTTCGGCGCAACCTCGTTGGAGCAAGAAGCTTGGAGGGTTTAGGTGCACTGGGTAGATTAGGCTTGGAGGGTCTATTGCTGTCCTTGTATCCCAACTGTATTTTCTAGTGGATTGTTTACCGCTTGGAGGGCGGCGGAGAGGTTTTTCGCCGAGGACTTCGGTTTCCTCTTTGATAACACATCACGTGTTGTCTTTGTGTTTGCATCTTCCTTCCTCTCTATCTTTGCTTTTTTATTATCTGCTGTGGTTTTATTTTGTTATGGCTTAGATAGTCTTTAACCAATTTCGTATTATAGCATGTGTTAAGTTTCCGCACACTAGTTGTTTGACATATTGCTTGTATTGGTTAAGTTGTAATTTGGGGGTCTAAACGTTCAAAGGTGTTTTGTACACGTTTTTGAACTTTCAATTGGTATTAGAGCGGGTACACTGCTATTGGTTTCATTACCATTGTGTGATCCTTGACTCCCTTTTGAGATGGATAGGTCTCAATCCCTAAATGCACCTCCATATTTTGATGGTAGTAATTATGCTTTTTGGAAGGTTCGCATGAGAGCTTTTCTGTGTTCTATTGATGAATCCGTTTGGGATGCTGTTGAGATTGGTTGGACCAAACCTGAGGCAGCCAAATCCACATGGGATAAGGCAGCACTTGCTGCATCTAATGCTAACAGTAAAGCACTCAATGCTATTTTCTGTGGTGTGTCTCCAGATGAATTTCACAGGATTTCTCACATTACAATTGCCAAAGAAGCATGGGAGATTCTGGAAACCACTTATGAAGGCACGAAGAAAGTGAAAGACACCAAGTTACAAATGCTGACCACTCGATTTGAGGAGCTCAAAATGAGTGAGGATGAGTCTTTTGACTCTTTCTATGGAAAGCTAAATGAGGTGGTTGTCAGTAAGTTCAACTTGGGGGAGAAAACGGAGGACTCAAAGATTGTAAGGAAGATCCTTCGATCATTGCCGGAAAGTTTTCGTGCTAAAGTGACAGCAATTGAAGAGAGCAAGGATCTTGATGACATCAAAGTACAGGAGCTGGTTGGTTCTCTGCAGACTTATGAGATGTCGCTGCCCAATCAACGGAAGAGTAAATCCCTTGCTCTAAAGACCATTAATGAGAAGGTGGAAGATCAAGACTCATCGGGAGAAGATGTGGTTGACAAAGATGTTGCATACTTTGTCAAAAATTTCAGAAAGTTCTTGAAATTCAAAAATAATGGCAAATTTGATGATAAAAGAAAATTCCAAAGTTCTGGAAGGGAGAAGAGGGAATTCAAAAAGAAAGATGGAAAAGAATCCCAACCCACACAAGGTGTCACTTGTTTCGAATGTAACGGGCATGGACACTTTAAGAAGGAATGTCCGAATTATTTGAAATCGAAAGGTAAAGTGTATGCCACGACTTTGAGTGACTCGGATTTGTCTGACTCAGAATCTGAAGAGAGCTGTGATGGAGAAGGGAACTATTCGGCTTTTATGACTATAGCTCATGTTGAGTCTTCAGATGAGTTGAATCTGCTTGTACGAGACCTTGGAGAACATAGTGATGATGAATCACTAGGAATTGTTGAAGAATCGGATGCTGAAGAAGATGAAAGCACAGCAAATCTTCAAGAGAATTATAACTCACTCTTGGAGAAGTCGGGTGAGTATACAAGGGTGGCCAAGGCTGCTGTGAGAAAAATGAAGAAGGCTGAGGAGGACTACAAAAGTCTCCTAATCCGATATAGGGAGGCCAAATGTGAGATAGAAACACTGAATGGTGAGTTGTCCGAAACTTACACAAAAGTGAGATTTCTTGAGAATGAGGTTGTGCAAGTGAATGCTAAAATAGAGAGGGTCACCACCAAGAAGCTAGATGATGTTATCTCATCTCAAAAGAGCTTTTCAGACAAATCCGGATTGGGATATACCGGAGGAAGTAGTTCATCTGGAAATGTCACTAAAGAAGTGAAGTTTGTAAAGGCTAAAGATCCAGTTGTAGCTGACCTTACTAGTGAGAAGCTCGAGGTGGAGGAGAAGAAGAATGTGGTGAACCAACGGATGCTGAATCCCTGTAATCAGTCTGTGGGCAGGTCTGAATCTCGTGCCAAGTCACGTCCACGACCACAAAGAGGTCCTAGAGGAACTTATGTGTGCCATTATTGCGGACTTCAAGGGCATACTCGACCAAATTGTCAAAAGCTGAGAGCAAAGAACAGTGCAACTCCTCAAAGGTCAGGAGGACCCAGAAATGATAGGAGAATTTGGGAAGGTGATCAATCTAGAGATCAAAATGGAGATCCCGGAATGATGAACGTGATGAAGATGATTGGTGCATTCACCAACTGCTTGGAAAGCTTCTCACAAAGGTTTGAAAGCCCTAACTCCCGTACCCAATCCTATAAGGAAATCACTCCAAACGCAAGTGACGTGTGGGTGAAAAAGGGTACTCATGCATAAGCATTACAACATGTCCATGCATTAATACTTCCTATGCTTTGTGACAATGTTTGTTTGGTTTGCTTGCTGTTTTTGATATTGGTTGTTTGCTTGTCTACTTGTGAATATTTTTAATTTTGTTTTATCAATCTTTTTGTTTCTTGTGTCAAAAATCCAAAAATCACATAAAAAATTAGAAAATCAAAAAGCTTGATTGACTTTGTTGAGTTTTGTCTCAAAACTTGTTTTGCCTTGTACCTTTGTGCTAATGGCTTTGTGCATTTTTGAGCATTGCTTGTTTTCATGCACCCATATCTATGTGGGAAAAATCTTGAAATCTATGTGATTGTTGTAAATAGATCTTCAAACTTGTCATGAATGATTAGTGAATGGTTATGTTGATCTTGAGACATGCATAGACTTGTGTCTATATATCTTCCCACTCTTTATTTTTGTTTTGCTAAAAAGAGCTCACCAAATGTAAATCTCCAAATGAAAAGAGATATTGAGCTGCAAAAGCCTGTCGCACATTCTAGTATTCGACTAGGAAAAAGGGTAAGCGACCTTATATTAAAGTGAATGTTTATTCAAAAAGCCAAAGGCTTGTTCATTAAAGTGAAATGTCAAATATCACTCTCATAATGAGAGGTGATTGCCTCAAAAGATCAAAAAGATCAAATGTTATGATTAAAAGTGGAGTAAAATGTAAAGCTCCAAGTCATGTTATCAAGTTTTGTGGGAGGTCATATATACATATTTCTATAATTGAGATAGGTCACATGATCTAGTGCTAATTGTGTATGCCTTGGTTGAATCGATCATTGAAGCTTCACATTAGACGAAGGACTATCTCATTGTTGATATCCACACACAACACACAAGTTTATGTTCAATAAATGCCATATTCATTTGTGTGATTGTACTTGATGAAATGTGTTTTCACGTGCTCAATCTTTGTTAATTCAAGCACAAAAAGATTTTTAAGTGTTTTAGGTGTTTTTGGAAAGTATTTTGTTTGAAAAATCTGAAAATTTCAAAAATCCTGTTTTGCCCTGTTTTGGCGGCTCAGTCGCGGGTATGTCAAGTCGCGAGCCTCAGTCGCATCTTCGCTGGTCATTTTTGGCGACTTGTTCGCGAGTGGAAGGTCCAGTCGCGAGGTTCACTCAGAGATTTTCGCGGCTCAGCTCGCGACTTACTCGCGGGTAGACCTTCCAGTTGCGAAAAACACTTAGAAAAATTTTCAAATTTTTGTTCTTGAGTGCTTTGGCGGCTTGAGCTGGCGACTGTGTGGCGACTTAATCAAGTCGCGAAAAACGCGTGTTTTGCAGAAACAGGAGCATTTTTTAAACCACTTTTCAGTTTTCCCTCGAACTTTTGTGACTGTTCATCTTCTCTCTAAACTATCTCCCTCCCAAACACTCCGTGCTCCCATTTCCAATCTCCATTGTTGCATTCTTGTAGCTCAAAATCTTCAAGTCACAGGTATGGGTTTTCAGTTTTGCACCCTTTTATACTTGATTTTGTGCTTTTCCCTTTGATTTTTCGCATATGTTCGTGATTTAGAAATGGGTTTGTGTTTCGGATTTTGCTCCTTGTTCATGCTTAGCTTGCGAATGCTGCTGCTAGATTTTGATTTGATCTTAGTTGTTTCCTTATTGCTCTTCATCCTGTGCTTAGCTAAGTGATTCTTTGTGCTGTTGTGTTGTTTCAAAATGTTCCGTTGGATATTGTGTGTTTTTACTGTGCTGAATGTGCTTGTTCTATTGTGTTAATCTGTTGGGAGCTTCTGTTAGTCTCAAAATACTGATTGTGTGTCATATCATTTTTTCTATTATATGTCTCAATGACATATATCTTCCTTTAGGATAGTTTCTCCATGTTGTTCATGTGTTTCCTATCTTAGGCTTGGTTTATCCATGTGATTGATCTAAGTAGCTTATTGTTTAAGTGTTCAAAGTTCATTTGTATGGATGATATCTCTTTGTTAATTACATGGTACTGACTGGCTCTGCACATATATTGTTCTATGCTGTTGTGGCCTTTTCTGATTGTTCACAGATGGCTCCCTCACCTCCGAAGAAGAAATCTACTGCAAAGAAGGCTGACAAAAGATTAAAAATGGATTCTAAACTGTTTAGGTCAGTTCATCACTTTGAGAGATACAAGGATAACTTCTTGAATGCAGGAATTATTCAAGAAAGATTTGTAGATTTGGAGGACTAAAGACAAACCTTTATCCCCAGCTGTTTTGAAGGAAGAGGATGGGAAAAGCTTCTGAGCGATTTCCCTGTTGTGTGTGAACCCCTGATTAGGGAATTTTACTCAAATGCTGTGATAAAGGAGAATGAATTAAGTTGCTGGGTTAGAGGTAAAGAATTCGTTTTGGATGCTCATGTCATAGATGATGTACTAGGGCTTGAAGGATTAGAAGATGAGGAATTTATCAATTACAAGGATAGGAGTGTTTCTATTGAAACTGTTCAACAAAGGATAGGTGGGCAAAGAGAAGGGAAATGTTTGAATACCACTGCCTTTCCAGTGGACATGAGGTGTCTAACAATAATCATGATGTTTAACCTCTATCCCATTAAGAAATTGACTACAATCAATTGTGCTAGAGCAGTTTTTCTGATGGATCTCAAAGAAAAGAATTTCATAGACATAAGTTCCCACATATATGACACCATTGTGGATGAGACAAGAACAACCTCTAGGCCTAAATTGATCTTTCCCAGTTTGCTAATGAGGATTTTTAGAAGGAAGGGTGTTCCAATCCCTCAAGACATCAGTCCCATGTCCACACCTTCTGCAATTAACAAGCTTACCTGCAAAAGGATAAGTGTTAGGCTTCCAGGAGAAGAAGATGAAGGTGATGAAGGAGAGGGTGTCCCAATGGAGACTGAAGCAAAGGCAGCAGGGCATGCATCAACCTCAACACCCAGGAGGAGTGGCAAAAGGTCTAGAGCTTCAACTTCTTCAGATACACCTCCAGATGCTTTCCAAATCATTCTGGAAAGACTTGATGGGATTAGGGAAGTCCAGACTGAGCACTCTGAGCGGATGAGAGCCATGCAGGACCAGATTGATGTCTTGTCTGCAAAACTTGACAGCTTCACCACTCAGCCTGAACAGTGACCCTTTGGCCATTCCTGTCAAAAAGGGGGAGAAGTTTGTTTCTGTTGATAATGTCATTGATGATTGAGAAGCAGAAAAGCAGCTCTTAAGGGGGAGTAATGTGTTGAGGGGGAGTTGTCAGGAGTTGTCAAAGTTATCAAAATCAGAAACTTTGTTTATATATGCTTATGTTTTGGGTATTTTGTGTTGTTTTTGGTGTATAGTTGTTTCTAACTCTTTACTTATACTCTTGGTTTAAACTTTAATATATTTTGATGATGTTATTCAGGATGTTTTTGTGTTTGTACCCATGTGCTTTTGTAAGCTTTTAGGGTTAATGTTTTATGCATAGTTTGTAGGCTTTATGGTATGTACCTTGCTTAATGCAATCTTTATGCTATGTTGAAATCAGTGCTTTAATCTAAATGTTCTGCATTTTGGTTTATGTATTGTCACTCTTGTGCCCTTGTAGGATTGTTCCTAGATGCATATGCCTTGTGTGTTATGCATTGGTTGAGTGTTGAGCATACAAGTGTCTTGCCTTGTGCTTGTTAACTTGTATGTCCTTGTGATCATTCCAAGTATGAATGAGCACTGTGATCACTACCTTGTGGTGTTCACTTGGTTGATCAAGCCATGGTTTGTTTATTAACTCCATCTTTGCTTGATCACATATTGCCTGTTTCATATGCATTTATAATTTTCTGCTTACAATGATCATGGTGTATTGTTGTGTTTCAGGAGTATTATGTTCATATGATTCAAGTGCTTCACAGCTTCTAGAGTTAGGTGTGAGTGAGTTTTGTTCAACTGTTCCCAACTCACATGTTAAGTCTAGAGTCTGTTTTAGGGTTTTGTCACGGAATAGCCAAAGGGGGAGATTGTAAGGTTGAATTTATTCAACCATCTAATTGGCTTTATTCCGTTCCAAATTTGCTTGTAATTCAGCATTTAGTAACCCTGTATTTAGGTGGGTTTGTTGTAAGGGTAGTGAGTGAGATAGAGTGAAGTTTGCTTAAGAGTGTGCAAGAAAACAGAAACTCGCGGCTGGGACTCGCGGGTGACTCGCGGCTGCAAGCCGCCAGAAGCAGCACATGTGCCAAGCATGCTGGAAGATGAACAGTCATGCTAGCTGGAGTACTACAGGACAAAACAGGACAACTGGCCATACGGTTAACTCGCGACTGGATCTCGCGACTTAGTCAAGCCGCGAGGTCAAGCCGCGAGCCACCCCTGTTTTGTAAAACCTGACGTTTCATATTCCTCTCCCACTCCAGTATAAATACCCCTTTTACCCACGATTGAAAGAGAGCTTCCAGAGAGAATTTTGAGTGAGAAACCCTAAAGAAAAACCAGATTGTTTCACCCACAATCTCTACCTTAGAATCTCTTCAAATTCCTCAACTCTCTTCCTCTCCATTGTCAAATCCTTGAGAGGCATTATACCAAACCTGGTTCTCACCATCATCATCACTGTGAGACAGTTGTTTGGATTTCTGGGAAGCAGTTAGGAAGGAACCAATCTTAATTGGTTGATGCTACGGTCTAGTAGCGGAATCCGGGAATCTAGAAAAGAAAAAGGTTCGGCGCAACCTCGTTGGAGCAAGAAGCTTGGAGGGCTTAGGTGCACTGGGTAGATTAGGCTTGGAGGGTCTATTGCTGTCCTTGTATCCCAACTGTATTTTCTAGTGGATTGTTTACCGCTTGGAGGGCGGCGGAGAGGTTTTTCGCCGAGGACTTCGGTTTCCTCTTCGATAACACATCACGTGTTGTCTTTGTGTTTGCATCTTCCTTCCTCTCTATCTTTGCCTTTTTATTATCTGCTGTGGTTTTATTTTGTTATGGCTTAGATAGTCTTTAACCAATTTCGTATTATAGCATGTGTTAAGTTTCCGCACACTAGTTGTTTGACATATTGCTTGTATTGGTTAAGTTGTAATTTGGGGGTCTAAACGTTCAAAGGTGTTTTGTACACGTTTTTGAACTTTCAATATTTCCTACGATTTGTAATGGAAGGAGGTGGAAAAGGTTGTACCACCTGCGTTCAAAGAAATGAAAAATGGAAACGGGGAAACACCGTATGTTTTATTTGCGAGGACACACGAGGAATTAAGGACGAAGGGAGAGAAGTGGATGATGGACACAGCTGAGTTTTCTATGGTGGTTGCTACACTAATGAGCTTTATAATATTTACAGCCATAAAAGCTGATAAACTAAAGGATAGTCCTAATCTTTTTATGGTCTTCTCAGTTTCAAGTGCAATAGCATTATTTTGCTCATCAACATCCCTAGTAATTTTCTATCCATCCTTACCTCGCGTTATTCATACAACGACTTTCTTGTGTGGTTACCTATTAGGTTGATGATTGGAGTCGCTTCGCTTTTCATCGCAATTGCCGCCATGATGGTTACATTTTCTGCATCCTTTTGGTCAGATAATCATAATCATCAGGAATTGCCCTTGATCTTTGTTGTCATTGGTTTATTCGCTTGTGTGTCAATCTTAGGCTTGTTGCTGAAGTACCGCCTATTTGTTGATATAGTCCGATCTACCTTCTTTCGGTTTCAGAAACGTCGACGTCTACTTTAGGAGGAGGTATCCTATGGTCTATTATGCAGCGGGTGTCTTACAGTGAATCCAACACTCCCTGCAAAATGCTGGCGTATAAAATAATTGTTGTTACTTTAACAGGAATGGTCAGTCAAGTGCTACTACTCAATCTTTCTGTTGCTTTCCTTTCTACGTATGTGTGAAATGACTGAATAAATTTGTATCATAACGCTGGATGATGTTAAACACATATAATCTTTTGCATTTTATTTTAATTATCTCTTGCATCTTTTCAATTATTACTTTGTATATTTATCTACAGTGTTATCTTGTACTAGCTTTGAACCCGCATCCTATGTAGGAGATGTTTTATTTATTTATGAATGTGTAGGAGATGTTTTGATAACAAAGAAAGATCAAAGTCCATAGCTTTCCAAGGTTCTATCCACGTGGAGAACATGAATCCGAGAACCCCCCCCTGTTGTAAGTGAAAAAAAAAAAAAAAAGATTGGTTGAGAAAAAATTTGGAAAATTGAAGACGACTATATATGTAAACTAAAACTTGTTTAAGATAAAGTAACAATCCCAGCTACCCAAGTAAAATAAATCTAAAAAAGTCTTAAAAACATACAAAATCAATTCTATAATTCAATATGATATTTTAAACTAAATGGCAGATGTGAACTTGCCCTTTTTACCCAACTCATAACAAAAGAAAATGTGAGACTTCTATCATGTTTCTACCATCCTACAATTTAGTATGACATCTTGTTTGTTTAACGTCATCTGTATACAACATGATGATTTAATAGACCTCTAGAAAAAGCTACATAATATATTTTATACGATACATTTTTCTAAGCTTGGTCCAACTCATTATTGCAATTTTATCCTTTGTCATTGAAAAGAACAGCTATTATATATTTTCTTCAGTTAACCAAAACTTTTTTCTCTTAACGAAAATGCTAACACCATGCTCTAGGCTGCGGTCTCAGTGCATGCATATGACTTTAATCTAATTGCGATTCCTGCAAATCATATATACTCTTTCAAAATAAGGGAAATTACACTTTACCACTTTAAAGTATAACTCATGTTACACTTTACATTCTAAACTTTTCGAATGCACTTTTTGCACCCTAAACTATGACCATTGTTACACTATAACCATTGTTACACTTTGCACCTTGACATTAAGTTTGATGTTAACTTGGATGGAAAAATATGACACCAATTGAAAAGACCTAATTGTCACTCTTCTCAATGCTTTAAAAACAAAAGATAAATTACACTTTACCACTCTAAATTATACTCTTTATTACACTTTGCACCCTAAACTTTAAATTTTCATCCAAGTTAACAGCAAACTTAATGGCAGGGCGCAAAGTGTAACAGGGGTCATACTTTAGGGTGCAAATGTGTATTCGAAAAGTTTAGGGTACAAAGTGTAATATGAAGTATAGTTTATAGTGGTAAAGTATAATTTCTCCTTCAAAATAAACATAAAGATTCCAACAACCTGTGAAAAGTATGCTTAGGCAAATTCAAGGTGAAGCATAGTGTTGCTCCTTCAGCAAAACAGGGGTACAAGCGAGCAGCAAGATCCCAATTCAAGATAATTTTATGAGTTAATGGGATATCTTTATGATCCAACCATAACATGAAATGAGTACAATAAAGCAAGCTTAGCATAAATCAAATTTCTAAAAAACAACAGACAATATATAAAACCTTATAGGTATTTGTTCCACCTTTTTTTTAATATGTAATTGCAATTTACTAAAACTAGTCACAGCCTCACAGGTCTACGCTATGCATGAGGCATAAACAATTTTGTGTGTGTGTGTATAGTTTAGTAAGAAGTTTGCTGCCTCTTCCAACCACATTACAAAGTCATCAACATATATAAAGAATTTTTGTGCGGTCTTGTTTTGTTACATCAACTATATTAAAAGTTTGCATGAAAATTTATGATCATTCTTGTTAGAGAATGGAGAGGGCAATAGATTTATTTATAAAAGAATTTTTGCCATGGTATGTTGAATAACTTATACATTTCAAGATGAGCTTCACATGTCAATAAAAAAAAAAAAAAAAAAAAAAAAAAACTTTTATATGTTCAATTGAACCATTTAAATGTTTAAGAGAAACATAATTAAAGAAATCTTCTAATTTCTATCTAACCTAAACTTGTTTACCCATTGGAAGCCAAATAGTGAATCATTGGTTGAAATTATGAAAGACGTGAAAATAAAATTATATGTACTTAAATAAAACAAGGAACTTCAAAAATCTGAGAAATCCATACATTCAAATATGTAAATCATCTTATCAATTTTTTTTCTCATACCCATTATTTCACCTTCTTCACAATTATATGAAACTTACATTTTCTATAAAAATAAAAAATTTTAATTGTATCATACAAAAATAAGCTTTGTTATGAACTTAGTAATATGGTTTCAAAACATACATCATCACTTGTTGAAATAATTTGTTGTATGTATAGGTATATACATGGATAGGTTGTAATAATGATGTTTGAGTTTGGAGAATATTGTTTTATAAAGTGAAAATTCAAGTTCTAGAAATTTTTAAGTGAAAATTCAAAATTCAATATATTTGATCAGTTGAAACTCTAGCTCAATCGATCGAAATGGTAAGAAAATAACCCTAGAGTCTCCGGATGATTCGAGCGCTATTCGATTCTTGTTCGATTGATTGAAAAGAGCATTCGATCGATCGAATGGAATTTTCGACCAATTGAAAGTTGTAAAATAGGATTTTCTACAGAATTTTCTAATAACTGTTTTGAATGTTTGAAGAGGTATCAAACTTTGTGAACGGTTTTATGAAACATTTTGACTCTCTATACGTGCCTTTTGATGAAATATAACCCTATAGTATAAATAGAGGCTTATGTTCACTTGAAAAATAGTAAGTTAGAAAGAATCACAAGAAATCCTATGGTTATTCTCTAGAATTGCTATGTGTAGAACCCAACAACTTGGCTGTATCCTAGAGACAAATTTGTGATAATCCTTTAGTAAGAAAAGTGTGGGGACAAATATTGTCTAAGGATAACAATTTTGTGCCTTCAAGTTATCATTTTCTATTTATCTTTTGTGTTATCATTGTTCTTCCTTTATTACTTTGTGTAATATCCCCAACAATCATAGATATATTTCCTATGATGGAAGGAACAAGTGATGTTTCAGCATTGAAGATGTTGAATCATGAGTTGGTGAAATTGGATCGCTTTGATGGAACCAATTTCTCTCGATGGAAAGACAAGATGAAATTCTTACTTACTGCACTGAAACTCTTCTATGTCTTAGACCTGAATTTGATGCCTTTTCCTACTATGAGTGATGAAGACACTGATGAGATAAAGGCACAAAGAAAGAAACGTAAGGAAGAAGAACTGATTTGCAAAGGGCACATTCTCAGTACTCTTTTAGATTGTCTCTATGATCTTTACACATCAATGAAGTCACCGAAGGAGATTTGGAATGTTTTGGAGGCAAAGTACAAAATTGAGAAAGTAGGTACGAATAAGTTTATGATTCAAAAGTATTTTGATTATAAAATACTTAATAATATCTCAGTTTTAGATCAAGTGCATGAGTTACAGATATTGGTCAATAAACTTCGTGATTTGTCAATTAATATTCTTGAATAATTCCAAGTTGGTGTAATCATTGTGAAACTCCCACCAAGTTGGAATAATTTTAGGAAGAAGCTTCTACATATGTAGGAAGATCTCACTTTAGAATAATTCGGACAACAGCTTCGAATTAAAGAGGAAAGTCGGGTTAAAGATGGGACTAACGCCAATTCTAAAGTGAATGTGAACAATGTGAGCAATGTTCAAAGTAGGAGTTCAAGTATGACCGATAAGCACTTGAAAGTGAACAAAAGTGGGAGTGGTTTCAAGAGGAACAACTCCAAGAATCCCAACAAGGGCAAGAAGAACCAGGCTTGTTTCCATTGTGGAAAGAAAGGTCATTACATTCGTGAATGTAAACTCTTAAAGAACAAGAAAAAGGATGAAGGCAATGCCAATGAAACAAATATCATTGAGGACATTATTGCTATGGTGAATGGCATACATATTGATATGATCACTGAAGTTCATATAGCTGTGATTGCAAATCCTTTTCATTCGGGTGCAACGATGCATGTGTGCAACAACAAAGTGCAATTCAAGACTTATGATGAGTCTTCCATAGAAAAACAAGTGTTGATGGGCAACCACAATAAAGCAAAGGTTCTTGGAAAGGGCACCGTTGAAATGAAAATGAGTTCCGACAAGATGTTAATCTTAACCAGTGTTTTCTATGTACCCGATATCAAGAAGAATCTTGTTTCTATTAGCTTGTTATGTAAAAGTGGTGTAAAAGCTGTACTTGAATCGGACAAGTTAATCTTGTCCAAAAATGGGATATTTGTAGGAAAAGGACATACTACTAATGGCATGTACAAACTAAGTATTATTAATAAAGAAGTTTCTAGTTGTGCTTATATTGTTAATTCTTCATATTTGTGGCATGCTAGATAAGAACATTTAAATTTCAAATACTTGAAGTTTATGTCAAAGCATGGTATGAATTCATATGAGCATGATGATGAAAAAAAATGTGAAATTTGTATTCAAGCAAAGATGACAAAGAAATCTTTTCCTAAGTTAGATAGAAACTCTATCATGCTTGCACTTGTACATTCAGATATATGTGAATTGAATGGTGTATTAAATAGAAAAGGTAAAAGATACTTCATTACATTCATCAATGATTTCTCTAGATTTACATATGTGTGTTTAATGAGAAATAAAGATCCTACGAAGCGATAGAGGTGGTGAATATTTTCCTAATAATTTTTCTACATTTTGTGAGGAACATGGCATAATATATCAAAGTTTAACCCCTTATACACCCTAACAAAATGGTTTGGTTGAAAGAAAAAATAGAACTCTTGTAGACATGGTAAATGCCATGATCTTGAGTGCAGAGGTTCCTTTTAATTTATAGGGAGAGGCATTGCTTACATCATGCCATGTGCACAATAGAGTACCTTCTAAGAAGATTAAAGTATCTCTATATGAGTTATGGAATGGAAGGAAACCAAACTTTAGCCTTTTATAGAGTGGTTGATCAAAAAAGAACAAATTTAGGACCAAGAACTATGAAAAGTGTGTTTGTAAGTTATGCTGAAAATTCAAAGGCATATAGATTATTAGACTTAAGCTCTAATATAGTGGTGGATTCAAGAGATGTTGAATTTATTGAGGATAAATTCAATAAAGATCCCATGGATGCCTTGATACATACTCAAACACAATAAGGTTACTCTAATCCTAATACTACTTTCGATAGTACTAAAAGGATTGAAAGTGGTTCACTAAGTGAACAAAGAAAGAGTCAAAGGATAAGAAAAGTAAAGGACTTTGGTCCAGATTTCATTTCTTATCAAGCTCAATTATTTCTTCTTGAAGGAAATAGACAAGTGGTCCTAAATAAAAAACTATAGTGTTTAACAAAGAGGATGATCCTAAAACATTTGAAGAAGCTATTGTTTCTAGAGATTCAACCTTTTGGAAAGAAGCTGTAAATGATGAAATTGACTCAATATTATCCAATAATACTTAGGTCCTAGTGGATCTACCTACTGGTTCAAAACCAATTGGTTGTAAATGGGTATTTAGAAGAAAATATAATACTAATGGATCAATACAAACCTTTAAAGCAAGGTTAGTGGCAAAAGACTTTAAACAAAGAGAAGGAATAGACTACTTTGATACCTATGCACCGGTGACTAGGATAGCGTCTATTCATGTGTTGTTAGCCCTTGCATCCATATATAAATTGATTGTACATCAAATGGATATTAAAATAGCTTTCCTAAATGGTGATCTTGATGAGATAGTTTACACGGAACAACCTGAAGGTTTTGTACTTCCTAGAAATAAAAAGAAAGTTTGCAAATTAGTTAAGTCCTTGTATGGCTTGAAACAAGCTCCAAAACAATGGCATGAGAAGTTTAACTCAGCAATTTTGTTGGATGGCTTTGTACACAATAGTTCCGACAAATGTATGTATTCCAAATTCACAAAGGAATATGGAGTCATTGTATGCCTTTATGTGGCTGATATGCTCATATTTGGTACGAATAAGAAAGGCGTATTTGAAATCAAGAAGTATCTTTCTTTTATGTTTCAAATGAAAGGTTTAAACAAAGTAGATACTATTTTGGGAATCAAAATTAAAACACATAGTGAGGGCTTTGCACTATGTCAATCTCATTATGTTGAGAAAGTGCTTCAAAGATTTGAACATTTTAATATAAAAGAAGCAAATATACCTTTTGATCGGAGCATAAAACTAGGTGAGAACCCTAAAAGAGCAATAGCATAGCTCGAGTATGCTAGTGCTATTGGTAGCATGATGCATACTATGCATTGTGCAAGACCAGACATATTATTTTCAGTGGGAAAACTTTCTAAATTTACAAGTAATCCAATTGTAGATCATTGGAAAGCAATTGGTAGAGTTCTTAGTTATTTAATGAAAACCATAAGTTTTGGACTCTTATTCTAAATTTCTAGCTATGTTGGAAGGTTATTCGGATGCTAATTGGATTACTAGTGTGAGTGACAACAAATCCACGTCTGGTTGGATATTCACTCTTGGTGGGGTAGCCATCTCTTGGGCATTAAAGAAACAAATATATATTTCTCACTCCACCATGGAATCCGAATTTATAGCCTTGGCAGAAGTAGGCAAGGAAACATAATAACTAAGAAATATGTTGTTAAACATAGAGTTGTGACCACAACCAATACCAGTCATTTCAATGTACTGCGATAGTGAAGCCACCTTGGGCAGAGCGCATAGTAAAATGGTAAGTTAGAGAGAAGCACAAGAAATCCTGTGGTTATTCTCCAAAATTGCTATATGTAGAACCTAACAACTTGGTTGTATCCGGGGAACAAATTTACAATAACCCTTTCAAAACAAAAGTGTGGGGGTGAATATTGTCTAAGGATAACAATTTTGTGCTTCCAAGTTATCTTTTTCTGTTTGTCTTTTGTGTTGTCCTTATTCTTCCTTTATTACTTTGTGTAATATCCCCAACATAATTTACAATATGTTACTAAAATTTTTTGCCTACTTACAATTTATTGATATTAAGCATTGTATGACATCAAGTGGTTGGTTGTTCCTAGCCACCTCTATTCTATTCTCCTCTACTCCTCCTCCCCCTCCCCCTCCCTCATTCCAATTAGATCCTTAAGTATGGGCTACTTTCTTTTTATTGTCAAATTTAGGGTTGAAGTTTAAACAAGAAAAATCAAAGCAATTCTTAAGCTCATGAACTATTTTAACACTACCTTCAAGTTTTCAGAGAGATGACATTGAAAATTTAAACTAAATCCAAGAGATTTCAAAAGTTCTGTTTGTTGCTACAGAAGTAGGCAATGTTGAGTTCTTGGTCAAGTGTTGATTGCTTAAAATTACACTATTATCTTAGTCTTGGTAGGCAATATCGCATCAATTTCATGTTTAATTACATGTAAATATGTGAGTTTGAAATATTTCTAAAAAATATACTCATTACATGTGTTTTTCTCTTGTAGGAGATTAAAATCATTCAACTAATCATACAAACATGCTATCATGCTATCAAGAGAATTCAAGGGTCAAGATCAATTGGAGCATGATTTTTAAAGTGTTAAATAAGTCAAAAACATGTGAGAATAAAAAATGGAAAAAGGAAATTCGTCCAAGCCAAAATTGGAAAAATCTTGGTATGGAAACGTCCTGCACTATTTCAGTATTTCTACCATAGCTTCTTCCACAGATGTCCGATTGACCTGTTTCTTATGGCCATGGAAAGAAGACTTGAATATATACAACTTTATAGTTTATCACAAATTCCAGAAAAATCATTTTGAAGGTCAAAAGTGGGCTGGAAGCTGGATAGTGGATAAGATTCTGAAAATCAAGGGATTCCCATCCTAAATTTGGGGGATTTTCTCTTTTTCTTTTGGAGGAGGCTGAGGTTATAGTAGAGAAAAAACCCTACAACATTTTATTTTTCATCTTTTGTTTTATTTTTTTTTTTAGACATTTAGCATGGTTTTTATGTGTTTCTTTTGCATAACTATGTGTGGCAAAATCTCTAGCTAAGGTTAGAGGTGAAACCTAATATTTTTATCATGTGTTCTTAGGATTATCTACATGCTTTCTATGGATTGATGATTGAATTTTGAGATTGATTTACTATTTGGAATCATTGCATGTTGATAAGTTTTTAAGACTAATATGATTTGTATTTATATTGAATGCTTGAACTCCTCGATCCGATATGATTTGAGAATCTATTGAATGCTTAGTGTGAGTTTGGATACCGCTTATTTTGCTGAAAAGAATAAAAAAATAATTTTCGAATTATTATTCACACCAAAAACATTGTTCATTTGCCTATTTGCATTGTTCATGTCCAATAGGCGCTAGTTAAAAATAAAATAAAATAAAAAAAAGAAGAAAAAAAAAGGGCAAAACGCGTCTACGTGTAAATGCAGACGCAATCCAAACACTCCTTTAATCTCCCCTGTAACATGTCAATTGAATGATTTGCTCGATCGCTCATATTCAATCTACTTTATACTTTGTTTGAGTACTTTATTGTTTTATCTTCCGATTAGGCAAGTTGGCTCTCTACCCTAATTAAATTAAAAATAATCCAAGTTCATGTGATAAAATATTAGGTGGATTCTTGAATCTCTAGTGTTTTCTCTCCATTAATTTCTCTTAGATTTATTTTGCTACTTTCAATTATAGTTTCAATGTTATCTTGCTCCATCTATGGGTGGAAAAACGAATAAACAACTATTTTATTTACTACTTAATAATAGAGGTTTTTACATTAGTGTCAATCAATTCCTGTGGATCGACCTTGGACTCACCGAGATATTATTAGTTGTGAAAAATTTGCACTTGGATTTGCATTATTTTAATCACAACATCAAGCTTATTCATTTTGACTTTGATCTATTATGAATATCGATAATAAGAAAAGAAGCATATTTCATATAGCTGTTGAGAAGAGCCTTGAAAGCATCTTCAACTTACTTGAGATAATAGGCCAGTGGTGGCTCCAGAAATTTTGTTTAGGGGTTCATTAAAATTTTTTAATAAAAAGAGATCTTAAATATATCGAGTTATCAACAAATAATAATAATAATAATATGTGAAGTTTTATAATTTTATTGTACAAGTTTTCAAATTTTGAATGTTACATAATAGTTCATTACGAGTATCTATTACCAATGTGGATAGCTATGAGCCTATGACCATTTTATTTTGTTAAGTTTGTCTAATATTTTTTTTTTATACAATTGTTATTATCTATTTGACTTTGTTTTTATAAAAATATTTTAGACTAAATGACTAATCTTAACACATTAGCTCCGTATTATTAACACACATAATCACATTCATTCACACATAAAATTATACACCACATGTCTACTTAACCAATCAAATGCTTGAACAATCACTAACTTTACAATTTTTTTTTTCTTGAATTTTACTTCCTTTGTAACAAAATTTATTATAATACGATAACAATACACACACATGTAAAAAAACCATCTCAATTATAAAGTTATATTATATTTATATTGTACACACAAACAACAACATACATCATAATTTACACAAATAATATTATAACAAAAAGTAATTTACACAATCAGTATTAGACACACTCACACACATATAATATAAATTTATAAAAAAGAATTACACTTACAATTCACAAACATGTACTATTTACTCTTAGAGTCGAAAATACTTGTAATAAGCGTGTGCAAGATTTAAGTCAGGGTGTACAAAAAAATATTTTTAAGAATAAATTAAAATATTAAACTAACAAAAAAATATTTTACATATATAAAATTATTATTATTTTGAAGTCAGGGGGTTCATTTGAACCCCCTGATTAAGCTATAGCGCCGCCCCAGAGATAGGCTCATTTAGAGATCTATTAGCAGATTTAATATATCACGATGGAAACAACCTGTTGCATTTGGTTAGAAGATTGGCATCTCAAGGGAAGCTCAATGCTATATTAGGAGCAGCTCATCAATGCAATGAGAACTATATATAATAGTTCAAGGTACTTATTCGTATGCTTTGAGTGGTAAGCTTTTGTTAGAATAATAGTTAAATTATTAATTCACCATTTATTAATAGTTAAAGCTGTTAACACAATCAATAATTTATCACATTTCATAGAATATTTACTCATGTTTCCTATATAGATCTAATTTCAACCTAAAATTATCCGCATTTTAGGACTAACAAGTCTCTCAAGTGGAAAATATTTCTACCTAAAACATTACCCTCTTATTTAGCAAGAACTTGAAATGGGGAAAATGTTTCATCTTGTGGATAATAAGGTCAGCTGGATGGAGAATCAGAAAAAAATTTCCTCCAATCATAACACATTTGATTCTTAAAGCCAACAAAGGAAGAAGAATTTACTGAAGACAAAATGATTAATTCATATGTTAAGCTTATGTTGATAAAAAAATTTATTGGGAGCAAACCCTAATTGATTTTTCTGATAAAGTAAAAGAAATTAAGGAGTTAACCTTTGATAAGTTTATGGTTACATATTGTAAGGGTCATATTTTTATGTAATTGGCATATCCTATGACAAAATGCATTGTACTTGTATTTGGATAGTTCTATGTAGGTTCAAGAATATCATGAAGTGCTGTGATGCAGTAAGGTAAGTGAGATAAGCCATGCATTCACATGAACATGCATTTTTGATGAACATGTTTGTTGTTTGGATACTATGCTTATATGATTGAGTTATGTTTGGTGTCCATATCTTGTCGCCAAGCCTATTGGTTTCTGCCATGTTTGTTTGATGCCTTGGATAGATGTATGCTAGTTTTGGTGTGAGAAGCATGATAGATTTATGTTAGGTTTGTGACGAAATGTCATGTTGTATGCTTAGATGTATGTTACTTTGTGTGTGTGAGTTTTAAGATACAATATTGAGCATGCCTTTAATAAGATTAGGACATAAGACACAATGAGTGGAAGCTAACTCACAGGTCCGATGGTTTTGGGTGCTTTTAATACCTTCCCAAAATCGTATCTAAACTCCAAACCCATATTTTGGTAGTAAGATCAGCCATTTCACATAAGGGCGCTACATTCATGATTCCTAGACTGAAAGTTCAAATAGTGTATAAAACACTTTGAACGTTTAGACTCCCAATTTACAAATTACCAATTCAAGCTTAATGACAAACAATTAATGGTTTTCACCAGGTAGGAAATATCCTTTTCGACTACATCCTCATCCGATGAGTCCGGAACTTCTACCCTTTCATTTACGGTCTTGAGAGCAAGAAATTTTCTCTTCCTTTGATTGGGCAATGACAGTTCGTAAGTCTGAAGTGAACCAATCAGCTCTTAGAATTTGATTTCATCTAAGTCTTTACTCTCTTCAATAGCCATCACTTTGGCACAGAAGCTTTCTGGTAATGAACGAAGAATTTTTCATACAACTTTTGAGTTCACCGTTTTCTCTCCCAAGTTAAACTTGTTGATGACAACTTCATTCAGCTTATTATAGAAAGAGTCAAAGGACTCATCTTCGCTCATCCTGAGCTCCTCAAACCGAGTAGTCAGCATCTGTAGTTTTGTGTCCTTAACTTTCTTTGTACCCTCATAAGTGGTCTCCAAAATCTGCCATACTTCCTGGGCAACGGTGATATGAGAAATCTGATGGAATTCATTTGGGGACACACCACAAAAAATTGCATTAAGTGCTTTACTATTAGCATTTGACGTCGCGAGGGCTGCCTAATCCCAAGTGGATTTGGCTGCCTCCATCTTTGTCCAACCTATTTCAACAGCATCCCAAATAGCCTCATCTATAGAACACATAAATACTCTCATCCTTACCTTCCAAAAGGCATAGTTGCTACCATCAAAATATGGTGGAGCATTTAAAGATTGAGACCGGTCCATCTCAATATGGGGTCAAGGATCACACTAAGGTAATGAAACCAATATAAGTGAACCCGCTTTGATACCAATTGAAAGTTCAAATAGTGTATAAAACACTTTGAACGTTTAGATCCTCAATTTACAAATTACTAATTCAAGCTTAATGACAAACAATTAATGTGCGGAATTTGAACATAAACTTAAAACAGAATTGAAAAAAAAAATCTAAACCAAATAAAATCACATCTACAGCAGAAATTAAATGGAAAAGATTAAGGGAAGAGAGATGCAAACACAAGGACAACACACGATCTGTTATCGAAGAGGAAACTGAAGCCCTCGACATAAAACCTCTCCACCGCCCTCCAAGCGGTAAACAATCCACTAAAAAATGTAGTTGGAATACATGAACAGCCAAAGACCCTCCAAGCCTAATCTACCCAATGTACCTTAGCCCTCAAAGCTCCTATGCCAACGAGGTTATCTTGAACCTATTTTTTCTTTAGCTTACTGGATTCCGCTACTTGACCATAGCATCAACCAATATGAAATTGGTCCCTTCTTAACTGCTTCCCAAACACCAAATGGTCTTCTCACAGATATGGGTATGGTGAGAAAAGGTTTTGGTAATATACCTCTGAAGGATTTGACAATGGAGAGGAAGAGAGTAGAGGAATTTGAAGAGTCTCTATATGAAGATTGTGGATGAATCAATCTTGTTTTTCTCTAGGATTTTGAAAGTTCAAAAACGTGTACAAAAACACTTTTGAACGTTTAGACCCCCAAAAACCAACTTAACCAACACAAGCAATATGTTAAACAACAAGTGTGCGGAAACTTAACATATGCTACAATGTGAAATAGAATAAAAACTATCTAAGCCATAACATAATAAAATCACAGCAGATAATATAAAGGCAGAGATAGAGAGGAAGGAAGATGCAAACACAAAGATAACACCCGATGTGTTATCGAAGAGGAAACCGAAGACCTCGGCGAAAAACCTCTCCGCCGCCCTCCAAGCGGTAATCAATCCACTAGAAAATACAGTTGGGATACAAGGACAGCAATAGACCCTCCAAGCCTAATCTACCCAGTGCACCTAAGCCCTCCAAGCTTCTTGCTCCAACGAGGTTGCGCCGAACCTTTTTCTTTTCTAGCTTTCCGGATTCCGCTACTACACCGTAGCATCAACCAATGAAGATTGGCTCCTTCCTAACTGCTTCCCAGAACTCCAAACGACTGTCTCACAGAGATGATAATGGTGAGAACCAGGTTTGGTATAATGCCTCTCAAGGTTTTGAAAATGGAGAGGAAGAGAGTGAGGGATTTTGATGAGACTCTAAGGTAGGGATTGTGTGTGAAACAATCTTGTTTTTCTTTAGGGTTTCTCTCTCAAAATTCTCTCTGGAAGCTCTCTTTCAATCGTGGGTTAAAGGGGTATTTATACTGGAGTGAAGAGGAATGTGAAACGTCAGGTTTTTCCAAAACAGGGGTGGCTCGCGACTTGACTAAGTCGCGAGATCCAGTCGCGAGTTAACCGTATGGCCAGTTGTCCTGTTTTGTCCTGTAGTGCTCCAGCTAGCATGACTGTTTATCTTCCAGCATGCTTGGCACGTGTGCATCTTCTGGCGGCTTGCAGCCGCGAGTCCACCCGCGAGTCCCAGCCGCGACACTCTGTTTTCTTGCACACTCTTGAGCAATCTTCACTCTATCTCACTCACTACCCTTACAACAAACCCACCTAAATACAAGGTTACTAAATGCTGAATTACAAGCAAATTTGGCACGGAATAAAGCCAATTAGATGGTTGAATAAATTCAACCTTACAATCTCCCCCTTTGGCTATTCCGTGACAAAACCCTAAAACAGACTCTAGACTTAACATGTGAGTTGGGAACAGTTGAACAAAACTCACTCACACCTAACTCTAGAAGCTGTGAAGCACTTGAATCATATGAACATAAACTCCTGAAACACAACAATACACCATGATCATTGTAAGCAGAAAATTATAAATGCATATGAAACAGGCAATATGAGATCAAGCAAAGATGGAGTTAATAAACAAACCATGGCTTGATCAACCAAGTGAACACCACAAGGTAATGATCACAATGCTCATTCACACTTGGAATGAACACAAGGACATACAAGTTAACAAGCACAAGGCAAGACACTTGTATGCTCAACACTCAACCAATGCATAGCACACAAGGCATATGCATCTAGGAACAATCCTACAAGGGCACAAGAGTGACAGTACATAAACCAAAATGCAGAACATTTAGATTAAGGTACTGATTTCAACATAGCATAAAGGCTGCACTTAAGCAAGGTACATACCATAAAGCCTACAAACTATGCATAAAACATTAACCCTAAAAGCTTACAAAAGCACATGGGTACAGACCAACAAATAACCTGAATAACAGTTTTACAAAACACAATATATCAACTTAAAGAGAAGAAAGAAACAAAAAAAAAATTAAAGACACTCCCCCTTAGATAATGACACTCCCCCTTAGGGTAATATCCTCCCCCTCTGATTATGCCTATCACTCCCCCTTTTTGTCATGGAATAGGCTAGTCATCCTCTTCTAGCTTCCTCTGAATTTGATCCAATTGAGTTTGAAGAGAAGTAAACTTCATATCCCAGCGGTTGCTTTGATGGTGTAGAGAAGCAGTGAGTCCAGACATCTTTGTATTCAACTCGTGGACAGAGGAGACAATGCGATCAAGTTTCTCATCGAGGGAGAGATTGCTGAACTGAGAGTCATTGTGAGATGCAGAAGTTTCTGGTTTGGCTCTCTTCCGACTATGTCCAACACTTGCATTGTATGTACGCATGTTGATTGGACTCGGTTTGGGGATAGGAAACTCATCAGCCGTTGGATAAATTCCCTTGAGCTTCAAGATCCGTGAAATGAGACTGCAGAAAGGAATGCATATCCGAGACTCACTTCGAAGAACCGTTTTGCGCAGAACATGAAAGATATGAGCACAAATGTCGATTTCTTCATCAGAGATTAGATCATGAAGAAACAAAGCACGTCCGAGATTCATATACCCAGTACTTGATAAAGGGTACAAATTGTGAAACATCACAATTGTAAGCACTCGCAGTTTCGGAGAAAGGGAGGAAACACTGATGGATTTGCCATTGGGTGAGAACTCCAAGTCTGGACCAAGACTTTGTTTGAGAAGCTCCTCATCAGGACATAGATCATCATAGACCGGTGAATGACGAAAAATGGGTCTGTTGATGTGAAGAATTTCTGCCAGGTATGTAGGAGAGACAGAAAAGCTCCTTTGCCGAACCCAGCACTTAAGTTCATCTCCTTCCACAATTGCGTTAGCATAAAATTCTTTAACCAACTCTTCATACACGATATCCGGATCAGAGAGAAGGTAATTCCAATCCTTGTGAGCAAAACATATCGGAATGTCAGTGTTATGAAGTGAAGGCAGATCCACAGCTCTCTCTAGTAATGGTGTGGCATGAAGAAAAAAATTCTCATATGACTGATAGGCTGAATATGATCTGAACTTATTGGGATCGAATCGCTGTGATGAAGAGCGAGTCACTTTCGGGAGAGGTGTGTCTTCATCAACATCAATTACGGGTTCCTTCCCTTTGGAAGAACCTCCTTTCACAGCAGCCTTTTTGAATGGAGACATGACCAGTCTGTATTATAAACAAGAGAAATGACAGAACACAATCCAACAGACTATATCAGCAGTGGGTTAGTGAAAATTTAGGAACAATGAAGAAACCCTAACAGCTGGATGAGTATGGTCAGAAAGTAGCAATGAGGGACATCAAAGGCCCAAATTAGAACTACACAGTATAGAGAGATAAAATATAACCACATAATCAGCTGAAAAAGGACCAAAATCAACACCACATCAACAAGATACCACACAGGATCAAAGTGAAACATGATAGCAACAGTAGATCAGACAAAAAATGCTAACCCTAGCTAAGCACAGGATGAAGAACACAACCACCAACATAAACTAGCTCAAACACAGAAACATAAGCACCCAAGCGAAGCTAGAACAAAGAATAATAGTTGAGCTGAAAACCCATCACAAAATCACAAACAAATGTGAAAGAGCCAGAGGGAAAAACCAAAAGAACAAGTAAAATAGAGTGCAGTACAGAAAACCATACCTGTTAGGCGAAGATTTTGAGCTGAAAAGAGACAAGTATGGGAGATCGAAAAATGGAGGCACGGTGATACAGTGTAAGAGCAAATGAGAAAGACAATGAACAGTCACAAAAAGATCGAGGGAAAAATGAAAAGTTTAAAAACTGCCCCTGTTTAGCCAAAACACGCGATTTTCGCGACTGGAACGAGTCGCCAAAAAGTCGCCAGAGCAAGCCGCCAAAACACTGAAGAACAAAAAGTTGAAAAATTTCCTAAGTGTTTTTCGCGACTGGAGGTCTACCCGCGAGTGAGTCGCGAGCTGAGCCGCGAAAATCTCTGAGTGAACCTCGCGACTGGGCCTTCCATTCGCGAACAAGTCGCCAAAAGTGACCAGCGAAGATGCGACTGAGGCCCGCGACTTGACATACCCGCGACTGAGCCGCCAAAACAGGGCAAAACTGTATTTTTGAAATTTTCAGATTTTTCCAACAAAATACTTTCCAAAAACACCTAAAACACTCAAAAATCTTTTTGTGCTTGAATTAACAAAGATTGAGTATGTTAAAACACATTTTATCAAGTACAATCACACAAATAAATAAGGCATTTATTGAACATAAACTTGTGTGTTGTGTGTGGATGTCAACAATGAGATAGTCCTTTGTCTAATGTGAAGCTTCAATGATCAATTCAACCAAGGCATACACAATTAGCACTAGATCATGTGACCAATCTCAATTATAGAAATATGAATATATGACCTCCCACACATCTTGATAACATAACTTGGAGCTTTTCATTTGACTCCACTTTCAATCAGAGCAACTGATCTTTTTGATCTTTTGAGGCAATCATCTCTCATTGTGAGAGGGATATATGACATTTCTCTTTGAAGAACAGGCCTTTGGCCTTTTTGAATGAACATTCACTTTTAATATATAAGGTCGCTTACCCTTTTTCCTAGTCAAATACTAGAATGTGCGACAGGCTTTTGCAGCTCAATATCTCTTTTCATTTGGAGATTTACATTTGGTGAGCTCTTTTTAGCAAAAAAAAATAAAAAGTGGGAAGATATATAGACACAAGTCTATGCATGTCTCAAGATCAACATAGCCATTCACTAATCATTCATGACAAGTTTGAAGATCTATTTACAACAATCACATAGGTTTCAAGATTTTTCCCACAGTGATATGAGTGCATAAAAACAAGCGATGCTCGAAAATGCACAAAGCCATTTGCACAAAGGTACAAGACAAAACAAGTTTTGAGACAAAACTCAACAAAGTCAATCAAGCTTTTTGATTTTCTAATTTTTATGTGATTTTTGGATTTTTGACACAAGAAGCAAAAGTGATTGAACAAACATAAAAAGAAACAACAGTATTCACAAATGGACAAACAAACAAGAAACATGTTACACAAAAAGACTAAACAAAAAGGTGTGTGCCCCAACACAAATAGATTAGGCATAGTATAAATATGTGAAGCACACAACACACAAGAGAGTCAAGGAATTGTACCAACACCAATGGTCTTACGGAGTGATGCAAACCGTGGACCATCGAGAGGCTTGGTGAAGATATCCGCCTTTTGATTGTCGGTGTGTATGAACTCAAGACACACAACTCTTTCCTCTACCAAATCCCGAATGAAATGGTAACGTATCTCTATGTGTTTGGATTTTGAATGCTGAACAGGATTCTTGGAAAGATTGATGGCACTGGTGTTGTCACAGAAGACACACATCGTTTCTTGAGGAATTCCATAGTCATGAAGTAATTTCTTCATCCAAAGAAGCTGAGTGCAGCAACTTCCAGCAGCGATGTATTCTGCTTCTGCAGTAGATAGAGACACTGAATTCTACTTCTTGCTCATCCACGAAACCAGATTGTTACCAAGATAAAAACAGCCGCCTGAAGTGCTTTTCCGATCGTCTACACTGCCAGCCCAGTCAGCATCTGAATACCCAGCAAGACAAGCATTTGAGTCTTTTGAATACCACAGACCATAGTTTGCAGTACCATTCACATATCGAATGATTCGCTTAGCAGCAGTCAGATGAGATTCCTTCGGATTAGCTTGGTATCTGGCACAAACGCCCACACTGAAAGCAATGTCCGGTCTACTGGCTGTAAGGTAGAGCAAACTTCCTATGATGCTCCTATACAATGTAGGACTTACTTCAACTCCTGACGAATCCACATTCAGTTTAGTGGAAGAGCTCATGGGAGTGGAGGCATGTTTTTTGGAGTCTAGGCCAAACTTCTTGACAATGTTTTTGGCATACTTCTCTTGAGATACAAATATACCCTCCTTCTGTTGTTTGACTTGAAGACCCAAGAAGAATGTGAGCTCCCCCACCATGCTCATCTCAAACTCCTTCTTCATCTCCTCAGAAAATTCAGTAGCACGATCTTCGATAGTTGCCCCAAACACTATGTCATCAACATAGACTTGTGCCACAAGGAGATAATCTTCATCATTTTTGACAAACAGAGTTCGATTGGCGTACCCTCTCTTGAAACCTCTATCTAGAAGATACTGTGTAAGACGATCGTACCAAGCTCTAGGAGCTTGTTTCAAACCATAAAGTGCTTTCTTCAATCTTAATACATGGTCTGGAAAATGAGGATCCTCAAATCCTTTTGGTTGCTCAACAAAGACTTCTTCATTTAGATATCCATTCAGAAAAGCGCACTTAACATCCATTTGATAAAGTTTGAAATTCAAAGTGCACGCAATGGACATGAGGATTCGAATGGATTCGAGTCTTGCCACCGGAGCAAATGATTCATCAAAATCCACCCCTTCTACTTGTGTGTATCCTTAAGCCACCAACCGAGACTTGTTTCGAATTATCTCTCCATCTTCATCAGTTTTGTTTTTAAAAATCCACTTTGTGCCTATAACATGAACGTTCTCAGGCCGTGGAGCGAGTTCCCACACGTCATTCCTCACAAACTGATTCAGTTCTTCATGCATTGACTCAACCCAATTCTCATCTTGAAGAGCCTCTTCAACCCTTTTTGGTTCAAACTGTGCAAGATAACAGTGATATGTTACATGATTGGCTAGCAGAATATTTCCTTTCCTGAGGCGAAGACCGTCATCAAGTGATCCTATGATATTACTTTCCGGATGATTCTTGATAATTCTTGAGGAAGGCCTTTTTGAAGTGGAAACTTCATCACTACGAGAGATAGGAGGATGAACTTGTGGAGGAGTAAGAGGACTTGAAGTTCTAGACATCGATCTCGTTTCCCTTCTTGGGTTGATGGGAGTCGATTCTACTTCTGGTATAGGTTCTTCACCTTCTATATCCAAAGCTTCTACCTCAACATCAGGCTCTTCGGTGCTCGGCCCTTCTACATCATCAATCATTTCCACCTTAGGTAAGGCATCATCAATCTTGACATTTATGGATTCCATCACAGTCTTTGTTCTCTTGTTAAACACTCTATACGCTCGACTTGTAGTAGAGTAGCCAAGAAAAATACCCTCATCACTTCTTGCATCAAACTTCCCAAGATTCTCTCGATCATTTAAGATATAACATTTACTTCCAAATACCCGGAAATACTTCACTTTAGGCTTCTTCCCATTCCATATCTCATATGCAGTCTTCTTTGTACCAACTCGAAAGAAAATCCTATTGCCAATGTGACACGAGGTGTTGACAGCTTCTCCCCAAAATTTTTGAGGTATTTGCTTGTTAAGCAACATGACTCTGGCCATTTCCTGAATCACACGATTTTTTCTCTCTACCACTCCATTTTGTTGTGGAGTTTTGGGAGCTGAAAACTCTCTTTTAATACCATTCTTCTCACAGAAGGACTCGAATCTTGCATTCTCAAATTCTCTCCCATGATCACTTCTAACTTTGGCTATTGGAATCCCTTTTTCATTTTGTAATTTCTTGCACAGAATCTCCAGCCTCTCACAAGCTTCTGATTTTTCTCTAAGGAATTCAACCCAAGTGTATCTTGAGTAGTCGTCCACAATGACCATAATGTATCTTTTTCCCCCTAGGCTTTCAGTTCTGGTGGGCCCCATCAGATCAACATGAAGTAACTCCAAACAACGAGAGGTGGCTATCACATTTACCTTGTGATGACTTGCCTTAGTTTGCTTCCCCATTTGACATGCTCCACAAATGGTCTCCTTTACTTTTCCAAACTTAGGAAGTCCCTCGACAGCTTCAAGTTTGGAGACTTTTGCTACTTGTTTGAAGTTGGCATGCCCAAATCTGTGATGCCACAGCTCCAACGTATCCACCCGAGCACTTCTACACGATATTGGTGCCGTGGGAACTATTCCATAACAATTATCCATAGTCCGATTTCCTTCCAAAACCTGAATCCCCTCTTCATTGATGATCAAACATCCTTTTTTGGAGAATTGTACCAGGAAATCGTCATCACAAATTTGAGTGATGCTCAGCAAATTCGCCTTCAGCCCTTTTATGAATAGCACATCTTTCAACAGAGGCAAACCGGGTATCTCAATGGTTCCTTTGCCTAGGACTTGAGCATGGCTTCCATCCCCAAAGGTCACATAGTCACCTACCTTTTCTTTGAGTGACTTAAACAGTGACTTATCCCCTGTCATATGGCGAGAACACCCACTGTCAAGATACCACAAACATGCATTAAACACCTTTAATGAGGTATGCACAAATAGGTTCACATGTGACAGACATTCTTGACCTTCAAACACAAACTCATCATCAGGTTTCATGCTACTTTTAGATTGATTTTTCATTCTCAGATTCTCAATCATCTCACACAACATTCTATTCTTTCTTTTATATTTCTTAATCAATGATTTTGATTCAGATATGCTACTGTGTAAGGCAAGATTCTGATTCTCAAGATATTCCAGCATGTGAACAAAAACTCTAGCATGTTTCTTAGTTTTTAATAACTCTACAAGATCATCAGTAAGACAACTTTCAGACATATGCATAGAGACATTTTCACAAACACTTGAGCGACAATTCAGCATGGTATAAACGAAAACAACAACCACAACTCAGGGGTCTAGGATCACACTTAGGTAATAAAACCAACAGCAGTGTACCCGCTCTGATACCAATTGAAAGTTCAAAAACGTGTACAAAAACACTTTTGAACGTTTAGACCCCCAAAAACCAACTTAACCAACACAAGCAATATGTTAAACAACAAGTGTGCGGAAACTTAACATATGCTATAATGTGAAATAGAATAAAAACTATCTAAGCCATAACATAATAAAATCACAGCAGATAATATAAAGGCAGAGATAGAGAGGAAGGAAGATGCAAACACAAAGATAACACCCGATGTGTTATCGAAGAGGAAACCGAAGACCTCGGCGAAAAACCTCTCCGCCGCCCTCCAAGCGGTAATCAATCCACTAGAAAATACAGTTGGGATACAAGGACAGCAATAGACCCTCCAAGCCTAATCTACCCAGTGCACCTAAGCCCTCCAAGCTTCTTGCTCCAACGAGGTTGCGCCGAACCTTTTTCTTTTCTAGCTTTCCGGATTCCGCTACTACACCGTAGCATCAACCAACGAAGATTGGCTCCTTCCTAACTGCTTCCCAGAACTCCAAACGACTGTCTCACAGAGATGATAATGGTGAGAACCAGGTTTGGTATAATGCCTCTCAAGGTTTTGACAATGGAGAGGAAGAGAGTGACGGATTTTGATGAGACTCTAAGGTAGGGATTGTGTGTGAAACAATCTTGTTTTTCTTTAGGGTTTCTCTCTCAAAATTCTCTCTGGAAGCTCTCTTTCAATCGTGGGTTAAAGGGGTATTTATATTGGAGTGAAGAGGAATGTGAAACGTCAGGTTTTTCCAAAACAGGAGTGGCTCGCGGCTTGACCTCGCGGCTTGACTAAGTCGCGAGATCCAGTCGCGAGTTAACCGTATGGCCAGTTGTCCTGTTTTGTCCTGTAGTGCTCCAGCTAGCATGACTGTTCATCTTCCAGCATGCTTGGCACGTGTGCATCTTCTGGCGGCTTGCAGCCGCGAGTCCACCGCGAGTCCCAGCCGCGACACTCTGTTTTCTTGCACACTCTTGAGCAATCTTCACTCTATCTCACTCACTACCCTTACAACAAACCCACCTAAATACAGGGTTACTAAATGCTGAATTACAAGCAAATTTGGCACGGAATAAAGCCAATTAGATGGTTGAATAAATTCAACCTTACAGATTTCTCTCTCAAAATTCTCTCTAGAAGCTCTCTAAATATCGTGGGTATAAGGGTCTATATATAGTAGGGTGAGAAGGAATATGAAAAGTCAATTTTTCTCAAACAGGGTGGTCTGGCGACTTGGCCTCGCGACTGGTCTGAGTCGCGAGTTCAAGCTGCGAGCTAACGGCTTGGCTAGCTTGGGATTTTTGTCCTGTAGTGCAACAACTGGCATGGCTCTTCAGCTCTCTTGCTTGCTTCACACGTGTGCCAGCTTTGGCGGCTTGCTAGTCGCGAGTCACTCACGAGTTCCGACCATGAGTCTTTGCATCCTTGCACAATCTTGAGCATTTGTTCACACTCTCTCACTCACTACCCTTACATGATTTCCACCTAAATACAGGGTTACTAATTGCTAAAATACAAGCAAATTTGGCACGGAATAAAGCCAACAAAATGGTTGATAAAATTCAACCTTACATAGACCATAAAACTATGTGGCGACATCTTGTTTCTAGGCCCCAGTCTACTTAGCCGAGGCATACTTGCCTAGGCCAACTACGCGTTGCACCCACACCCAACAACGACTATCAAGTTGCTTGCATCCAGTCATGGATTGTGATTCGTGCAAAGATGTCTTTACAATATCAAGTCTAATTGAAGATTAGCATAAGGGTTCAACTGTAGGTTGATATTTTGGAATAGGCCGGGTAGTGGTAAGATTCCTTATACTTGTAATTGTTTGTTCTTGATTAGAGGATTCTTCAAGAGTGGTGACCTAAAATTCATCTAGTGAGATTTTTTCCTGTGAAGGTTTTTTCCATTCGTCAAAAAATCACTATGTAAATTTACTTTTTGGTGCACTCTTGATTAGATTGGTGATTTCTTTGTGCCTCCTCGTTATTTGCATAAAATTTGAATAATTAATGAACTTGGTTAAATGAATTAATTAACAAGGATCAATTTATAACCCAACACATATGGTAAAAAGCTTTTGGTTACTCAAATACCAATCAATTTCGTACCTAATGCAGATTAAATCAAGAAAGTTAAGGGTGTCTTGGTCTGCTAGAAGACATGGCAAAAAAAAAAAAAAAAAAATCTTGATGTGCTATACTACTTATCTTTGTGCCTCCACGTTATTTGCATAAAATTTGAATAATTAATTAATCAATTTGGTTAATTGAATTAATTAACTAGGGTCAATTTATAACCCAACACATGGTAAAAAGCTTTTTTTTACTCAAATACCAATCAATTTCATACCAAATGCAGATTAAATCAGAAAAGTTGAGGGTGTGCTAGTCTGCTAGAAGACATGGCCAAAAAAAAAAAAAACCTTGATGTGCTATACTAGTTATCTTTAGTAGCAGATGACATAGAAGCACTATATTATATTGATGAGAGCCAGCATCTTTTCTTTTCATCACTACTAGATGATGAAGAATATCACAATCTCATTAATAAGATGGAAGGATAAGAAAGACATGTAAAATATGACCAATGCAGATTAAATCAGAAAAGTTGAGGGTGTGCTGGTCTGCTAGAAGACATGGCCCAAAAAAAAAAAAAAAAAAAAAAAAAAAACCTTGATGTGCTATACTAGTTATCTTTAGTAGCAGATGACATAGAAGCACTATATTATATTGATGAGAGCCAGCATCTTATCTTTTCATCACTACTAGATGACGAAGAATATCACAATCTCATTAATAAGATGGAAGGATAAGAAAGACATGTAAAATATGTTATATAGATCCTTATAAACAGCAAAAGGAGATTGCTCATGCCACCCCAAAAAAATAAAAAATCTTTATTCCTTAGTTTTTAGTCTTGCATCTCTCTATATAAAATATGCCGTTCTTTTGTAAAGAGAGAAACACGTGAATGCTTATCAAAAGTAACGAAGTCATCATGAACCCACTAAGTCCCTGAGATTTAAGTTTAACAATTTCATGCTTGGACAAGGAAAAGACCAATGACTTACAACATAGTTGCTAGTATGGGCTATATAGATATTTTAACTATCGATTGGACGAGAACCTTCTTTCAACTACGTTAAGGATTGGACAAGGAAAATATTCTTCCCAAATGACTCACAAAATAGTTTTCAATGTGATGAATCACGACTGTCAACAAGGGTTGGATGAAAAGAGTCGTACCAATTTACTTGCAAAGTTGTTGCTAGTGTGAGGTGATATATGTTTAGGATATTAACATTTCTAGAGTTACTAAGGTACTATTACATAGAGTCTCTTTAATTTCGATAGTTCTTTTTAATAATAAATGGTTCAGATTATTCTATATCATCCTCCACTAACAAAATCATTAAAGAATTCTTTTTAAGATCATAACTTTCATCGAAATTCTGTCGTAGTATGTAGTATATTGTAAGTAGATTTCTATTACATTTACATGATCACTTTTACTCCAAAGCATTTACCGTCAATTTATATTAGAGTTGTAAAAAAATTATGGCACAAAAAGTGTGTTCACATATTTTCTCATTTCTAATATAATAATTTTAAAAAAACAATTTCTCTCACGCCACTACATCTCCACACTGTCAGTGAATGTAATTAAGTAAAAGGCATTTATAAAAAACTCCGGAGATCATCACTTCAGCCTCCCACTCACCCTCCCTCTCCCATCCTTTATTCCTCCCCAACGTCCCAAGCCTTAATCTTGGTGGTTCTAATCATTCATCGTCATTGATTTTTCGATATTAGTAAAATATGCTATTCTAGGTACTAGGTAGTATTGGTTTTGCTATTAATTAGGTGCTGATATTTTATTAAAAAAAATTAATTTTGGTAACGAAAAAGGAGGAGAAAAGTCAAGATAATTTGAGAATTTGAGACAATAAAGTTGGGATACATGAATAGCAGAAGATCTTCCAAACCTAATCTATCCAGTGCACTTAAGCCCTCCAAACTTCTTGCTTCAACAGGGTTACGCCGAACCTTGTCTTCTCTAGCTTACCAGATCCCACAATAGCCCATTGCATCAACCAAAATGAATTGGTCCCTTCTGAACTGCTTCCCAAGCACCAAAATACTTTCTCACAAATATGGGTATAGTGATATAAGAATTTGACTAAATGTACCTCTCAAGGATGTATCAATGGAGATGGTGAGAGTAGAGGAGTTTGGAAAATCAAGGGATGAAGATTGTGGATGAGTCAATCTTGTTTTTCTCTAGGGTTTCTCTTTCAAAATTCTCTCTGGAAGCTCTCTACATTTCGCGAGTATAAGGGTATTTATAGTAAAGTTTGTATGGAATGCGAAGAGTCAGTTCCAACCAAACAGGGTGTTCTGGCGACTCGAGCTCGCGACTGGAACGAGTTGTGAGCTAACTGCTTTGCCAGACTGGAGGTTTTGTCCTGTAGTGCAATAGCGCGCGTGACCCTTCAGCTCCCATACATGCTTCACAAGTGTGCCATTTTTGGCAACTTGCCAGTCGCGAGCCAGTCGCAAGGCTCTTCTTGTTTGCACACTCTTGAACTTTTCTTCACACTCTCTCACACACTACCCTTACATGATTCCCTCCTAAATACATGGTTTCTAAATGCTGAATTACAAGCAAATTTGGCACGGAATAAAGGCAACAAAATTATTGAATAAATTCAACCTTACAATATGAGAGAGAGAGAGAGAGAGTAAAAAAAGAATATTTAAATGAAGTGGTAAAAGAATAGAGTATTTGCTATTAGATGTATTGTAAGGTGATGTGTTAAAATAGATAAAGTTTCATTTTGAGTTACTAAAAGCTAATTTTTTTAGCAATTTTAATGTGAATGCTCTTACAATTGATGTGCTGTCAATTACAACAATAACAACAAAAAGTAATTCTAACATTCACTTACTACTTTTTTGACATGAAACAAATACATCAACCATATTAATTACCGTATTAATTTGCAAAAGTTATGTACTAAAATTTGTAGTATCTATAACATTTTTCTTTTGAGATATCATTACTGGTAACAAGAACTGAAAAAGGAAACAGAGTAAAAATTAGGTATAGTATTTTAGGTGCAGTATATTAGATTCTCCAACTAAATTTATGACGAAGTTTGATTCCAAACATATTTGAAGCTACTGTTTCTATTCCATTGCAATTTATAAGATTATCTATATGTATTATTTAAGCAAGTCACATGACTAATTAAAAAAAAAAAAGTAATATGACTAGATCAACACATTAATAGTTTCTTCAATCGCTATATAGTGGGTAGAAAAAAAGATAACTTCAAACATATTTAAAGTTTAATTTTTTCTTAAAGTTAATTTAATTGCATTAAATTTAAATATCTTTGAAAAAGATAATACGGACTTTATTAGTCAATACAACTGTCTGCTTAAATTTCATTTTAAAAAATCTAATAAGTTACTGTAGCTAAATTTTAGCACGAGAAAACAAGTCTTTTTATATGTCATAAAAAGAAGTTGCCAACATCGATTGCAAATAATTTATAATTGGACGGCTTACTTTACCCAGCTTTTGAATACTTTCATTACTTTTAATACTCTCCACACTTTTTGACTGCTTGATTAAGAATATTTAAGCACACTTGGGCATTCCATTGATTCTCAAACTTTTCTTCCCTTCAACAATTAATTCCACACTTCTAGTGTAGTGGAATTGTCCTTCAAGAATTAACAACATTTGGTGGTCTATATTGAGGAAAGCTCCTTAATCCATTTGACCTTAACCATTCTTCAGGTAGATATATAATATGGATGCATGCATTCACATCTTTTTTTCTCCTATCGTCTCTCTTCTTAGAGGTAGATTTATAATATGGATGCATGCATTCACATCTTTTATTTCTCCTATCATTTCTCTTCTTTCATATTTTGTTAGACGAAAATATGTACGGTTTTGTAATTGTAGCACTGTATCATCTCAACGTTTTTCCTATTTCGTACGCAGACACCTTATTCAATATACGTTTGTTAACTCATCAAAAGAAAAAAAATATATACACACACATGTTTGTTAATCAACTACAAACATTAAAGCATAAGCAAATCACAAGCGTACAGTTTCTTCCAGAAAATTGAACCCTATGCTTTCATCAATACTGTTGATAAAAAGATGGGACCAGAATCTAATATTAGGGGGCCAAAACTTAGAAAAAGATCGACCACTTAAAAATAAGAAATATACTAAAAATCAAAACTATATAAACAAAATAACATATATAAAAGAGAAATATACTAACATGTATTTAGTATTAGTAAAATATAAACAAAATAGTAGATATAAAAAAACTTGTTTGTTAAGTACATCAATTCAATCATATGTGATCTACAAAAGGGAACTTGATGTCCTTTTAAAAAACAAAAATCATTTATAACTGATATGTTACAAAATTTCGCTGCTACCTTCTAATATATAAATAAAAGAGCTCATGATAATATCAAAGTCTATTTTGTTCCAAATTATATTCTGACAATATTCATTATTGAAATTCCTCATTTCATTGTTGTAGTAAAAATTGGGTAAGTACAAATACAATCACTCTAAAAACAAATTGGTAGACAATTAATTTTTTGGTCATTAATTACTAGTTAATAAAATTTTGAGGTACAAATGTCAAAATTGATTACGCTCATAATTGTGTTACCATTTTCAAAAATAACTGTTCATGATTTGAAGTGTTATGAATAATACTTTTCTACCAACAAAAATATATAATCAATTCTAGAAAGATTCATATGCTCGAGGATGCAATGCTGGGATAGGAATAAGTAATTCTATTGTATGCTCACTAACTTTGAGATTTACTTCTTGTAATTAAGAATTTATTGAAGTATATTGAAAATATCAAATCGATAATGATGTTCAATTGCAAAATTATCTTGTTGATGAAGAAAAATTCCAAATCTTAGAGAGCAAGTTTTCAACTTCCGGGTTAAGTATGAATTTTATAAACTTTAAATTTCAGATCTTTTCTATTAGTAATGCACTATTGTTTCTCAATAATAATAATAATAATAATAACAATAATAATGCACTATTAGAAAATTTCTAAAATTTCCCCTAGGTCTCTGTTGACATTCCAAAATCTTTATTGCTTGGGTCTAATGGTTCGGCCAATAGCTTACTTCTGTTGAGTTTAAAAATTTATGTTTAAAGTGTATTTGGATACTGCTTATTTGTTGAAAACTGAAAACTTATTGGTGAAAATACTGTAGCAAAATAATTTTTAAAGGTGTGAATAGTGCCATGGGACCCAAAAATGCATTGGTATGCACATTTTTGCATTTTTGGCTGGGTCGTGAACAGTATCGTGGGACCCAACAAAAAACGCAAACACTGGATTGCAGGCTGGAAATGTGCAATCCAAATGCACACTTAATCATTTGATATATATATATATATATATATATATACATTCACAACTTTTTGTACAGTCGTTGAATTTTACATGGATTTATCATTGACGTTATTTAATTGTCTCTTATTTACAATTTACCACCTCATATGTTATGAAAGAATAATTGTGAAAACAAATGTTGTGTATGTTAACCTATTATTCCACTTAAGATTCAAACTTAATTAAACACTTACCCTAAAACGCCAATTCTATTTTGAAAAATATGGGATGCTGTCTCTTTTTAGATCTGTTAATACTTTTGTCTCAGTAATAAGTGGATCTTGCAAAGAGATCACGTGATCTAGGTGGACCATTTAAAAAAAAAAAAAAAAAACATCACTTCAAAATCAACCAGATCAGCTGATTCATATGAAACTCGTCTCTTCAAGATATGAGTTTCATGTTGAACTTTGAAGAGATGAGATTTAAACAATGCTTTTTTGACTTTTGGTATATAATTCTCAAAAGAATATTATTCAGAAAAAAAGGCCCGAGAGTCTTACACCAAATTAAGAAAAGAAGAAAAGATTAAAATTCTGATTGGGTAAAAGTACAAACCATTATAATTATAGGGTTTGTCCTTTCTGAAAACTTAGAATTATCTCTTTGTGCTGGTCGTGCTAATTTGGCTTATGTAAAGAACTTTCACATAAAATTCGTCATGCATCACAAAATTTATATTTAATACTTAAATCTTTCTTTTCAGGTACACAAAAGCTAATTGATAAGCTGCAATGGCAAGAAATAATGTCGATTCAAACGACGGTAAATATTTTACTTTCTTATGTAGTGGGGTTTCTATGAGTTCTTAACGAAATGGATATCTCTGACTAAGATATTACTAAAGTCAGCAACCAATTGTATTAAGAATACATTCTCAAATTAACATCAATTTTTCATTCAAAATATAATATCAATACAGTAAAAAACAATTTTGTCCTGTTATAAATGTTCCATTTGATATTTAACCAATTCTAATTTGTTATATATAATTATTCTTTTGTTTATAAAATAACTATAATTTATAATGGGAAAAAAAATCAAACATATATATTGTAATTGAAGTATAAAATAGAACAGCAATTAAGAATAAGGTAGAAAATTATTATTCTATGAAACACTTGGTATTATGATTTTTACTTGTACAGAGTGTGAGAGGCTTATTTTTGCTGCGATGAATGGTGACTGGAAATCTGTTGAGGACATAAAAGACCTTCAAAGAAAAATTACAACGAAAGAAGAAACCACTCTTCATATTGCTGCTGCAGCAAACCAGGAAAAATTTGTGAAGAATTTATTGAAAACGATGGAAACAGAAAACCTAACAGAAGTAAACAATGTTGGGAACACCGCCTTGACCTACGCTGCTGCAACTGGAACTGTGAATATTGCTCGGGCAATGATAAGGAAAAATAAAAACCTGCCAAACCTAAGTACTGGGGTGAAACCACTCCGTATGGCTGCTTCCTCAGGACACGAACAAATGGTGGTGTTTCTTTATTCTAAGACAAAAGTTAGCGAGTGGACTGAAGATGAGCAGAATGATTTATTTATCACTTGCGTTGAGGGTGATTTATACGGTAAGCAATAGAAATTATAATGTTTCTTGCTTCTTTATTTTGGGAGGGCGTGTTTTGAAGTTCGAAACAATAGCCATGGCTTAAAAATTTAAAGTGGTGTGACAAGTTCATACAATCTAAGCCATTAATTTTCTAAACGAGGACAAGTTACACAATTTCACTCATTTTCTAAATGTGGTATGGAAGTATTGACGGACTTGGAGGTTTTGGTACGAATTTATATACTGATCGGTCATCTTCACCTCATAGCTTAAATTTTTACTTTCGTTCAACTTTATTATGCCATCGTTTTTTTTTTTTTTTTTCCTGCTTTAAACTACAGTATCAAATAATTTGTAGTATTGTGATCTTCTCTTTTCTCTTATATATATATATATATATATATATATATATATATATATATATATATATATATTTATAAGAATGAGATTCTTCATAATAGAATTCTATCTGATTGAGATTAATCATGGCTCTCTAATCTCTAAACAAAAGTTCCAGGTCTCGGCCGACACTAGTTAGGGGCAAACTAGTGCATGAAGGGAAAAAGTTGTCAAAAGAAACTGTTGCTTGTCTTTTTCATATGTTTATGTCATGCTTTGCCAACTTTATCCTTCTCATAGTGAATATTTCAAATAAAAAGAATTCCCGTCCATGAATATATTTGCCTGGAATTTTTGTTTTTGGTATAAAATAATGCAGGAGTAGCCTTGAAAATGCTGGAGGCCAACTCTAATTTAGCCATCGCTAAAAAGGACGGAGAGACTGCATTGCATGTGTTGGCTCGCAATCCTTCCGCATTTGTTAGTGAAACTCAATCAAGTGAGTTATTATTATAATTTTTTTCATGTGAGTTATTATTATAATTTTTTTCATGTGAGTTATTCTGACTGAAATTCTTAAATCCTGCATGGTGATGTATTCCTTAATCATGTGGCATGAGTGTATGACATACAAAGACATATGAGGAAAATACTTTTTTATATGGAGAGTAAAAAGAAAATTTACATCTCATTAATTGATTTTAGCCGAATTATATCAACTTTGCTTTTTTTTTTTTTTTTTTGAGAAAACTGTGCACATTAATAGATTAAAGATTCAATTGATCGAGCTCTGGTTAATTTACCACAACATAAAAACAAATCATAGAATAAAATAACAAAACATAAAATAAATGACATGGGTGATTTGTTGTCAAAGTAAAAATTTAATGAATCCATTCAAAGGAAAAAAAAAAATCCAAGAGTTAAACCTTTTTAAATCTAATGCAAATTTCATTATTAGAATCGAAGTCTTACAATTGAAAAAAAAAAAAAATCATATTACTAATTGCTATCCAATAGCACTTACAAATGTAGCATTGCATTATGCTCTAAACTGTTTGGATTCTTCTAATTTGAAAATTCTCGACACAAACTACATCTATGACTTCAAGGACTATAAGTTCAATAGAAAAACTACTAAAGTTTGTTTAGACCGTCAATCTTAAAATTATGGTTTAATTGTTTTTAATCTACTCAACTAGATGTGGAATAAGAGTAATCAATGTGCAATTAACTGGGACTACTACCTAGTGCATGGACATACATAATTAACAATTAAATATTAAACACAAGGAGTAAGGGAAGAGAGAAGCAAACACAAGATAACATGACGATGTATTATCAAAGAGAAAAACCAAAATGCTCGGTGTAAAAACCTCTCTGTGGCCCTCCATGCTGAATCAATTCACTAGTAAATAAATTGGAGTACAAGGATTACAATATAGATCCTCCAAGCCTAAACTACTCTTTGTACTAGACCCTCTAGAGTCCCAACTACCAACGGGCTTCACTGAGCCTTGTCTTCACTAGTTTTTTGGATCCCGCAATTATAACTAATTGCATCCACCATAGAATGGCATAACCCGATACTTCCTAAAAGCTTCAAAACAACTCATAACACTTAGAATGGGTGAGGTATATATTTGAGCTAAGAACTTCTCAATGGATATGAAATTAGAGAGGTAGGAGTAAAAGAAAATTAAGAGAAATGTGTAGAGGATTGTGGGAGTGCAATCTCTAACTCTCAAATGGATTTCTAGGGTTTTCTCTCTAAAATTTTCCTTACAATTTTGTGGGTAATGTAGTTTTTTATAGTGTGGGCAAAGAAATGAGGAAAGACACACAAAATAGCTGGCAGTGCATCTTTCGAGTTGGGTCGCAAGTCACTCGTGAGATGCCATCAGGCACTAAAACTCTTCAAATTCTAGCATGTGCTCCTCACATGGCCTTTCGCAGGTTGCTCCACTCACGAGTTGGTAGCGAGCAAGTCATGAGTTGATCTATCTTCACAGTTCCTCACCAATTTCTCACACTAAACCCATTATATTGAATCTCTCAAACATATAGGGAAATGATGGATGAAATACAATCAAATTTGACACGAAATTATTACCAACAAAACATAATTGAAAATCACAACTTCATAGACTGACTTAAAGATTTTTTTTTTTTTTTTCTCCATTGTAGAAAAGGGAAGGCTTTATGGCTTCAAATTTTGATCACCAATCAAAGTACCATTCTTTGACTCGCTCTTGTGAACTTAGGTTTTTGGTGGAATTAAGAGACTTAGGGTTTTGATCTTCTTATATGCACGATGATGCTCTCTCTAACCTCTTTCAATCGAGTTTAGTGAGCCCTTATATAGTTTAATAAGTAGGTACTAGTCATTAATTGACTTGATGGGCCTAGTTAGAATTAGCTATTCTATGTCTCGATCGAGCAAGCCTTAGTCAAGAGACAATAATCGTGATGTTCTTGATCAATTGAGAGACAATTCAGGGTTAGCCAAGAAACCAATAACTGCCCTTTGTTTAATTAATTCTAAGAAAATAGAGTTCAAAAGTCAATTTCATATTTCACGAAGGACAACTTATTTGTTATTTTTTCCCTAATTAATTAACAACTCTACTCAGGACTAACTTAACAACTCTACTTAGGGCCAACTCAACATAGTTTGTAGTTTAAGGCGAAAAATTTAAGTAGACCTTTTATATTAAATTATTAGTTAAATTAATTAATTTAATACTAAACAAATTAAGGTTAATTTGATAAGTTAATACTTAACAACCTAAAATTAATTTCACATAAATAATCTGTTTGTTCATTTAGACCCCTAAAATCAGATTGTTTAACCTATTATATTAACCAAGTGATTACTTAGATTAATTATTCAGACCTAGGTTAAACAACAATAAATCATATCATGCAAAGATGCGGAAAAGTATATAACACCACGATATGATGACCTAGGAAAACCGATGAAATGAATTGTTTCAAGGTAAAAACCTAGAGAGGATTTAACCTAGTTATCCTTAAGGTAAACACATCCACTATAAGAGAATTGAAGTTTTTACAATCAGATTTAATCCTAAATCTATTACTACCTCCAGTAGTAACTTATTGACACGACCACGTGTAAGCTCTGAATCCACGGACTCCTTCTCTTCTTAGATTTACACCAACACAAGCTGCCTTGTTTGTGACTTTGAGATCCTACTCAAAGGTTTTAGATCACCATCAGTAATGATCTTGATGTAGCGACTATGTTCTACCAAACGCTTGATTGTAGTTTTTACTCTGGTAGATTCTTGTGTAGTTAGAAGATATAAAATTTCTTAGATCTTACAAAGAGTAACACACAAGTCTTTTCAGTAGCTTCAAAACGTGACTAGGGTTTTCCTTTTATATGCGAAGAAGTTTAGAAGAAATCCTAAACGTTTTCGCAAGCTTGGGCTTGCTTAAAATTCTGCAAAAAGAACTGGACCTGCGATTTTCGATCGGTCGAGCCTAATTCTCGATCAGTCGAGCAAGGCAGAACCACACTTCCTTTTTCTGCAATCAATTGGACTTGAACCTTGAAACAAACACTTTTAAGCATTGCCTAAAATCCTAGACTAGACCTCTTTTGTTCTCGGTTTGCCAACACAATACAAATATGATTCTAAATATTTAAATCTAAATCTTTAGAACCTAACATAGTCAAATATCATGGTTCAAGTATAAAATTTAACAAAATGAAATAAAAATTATACATGTTTTAGAAAGGAGGCTTACTTTATCCTGAACAAGGCAATGCATTGTTATCGTTAAGAAAAGTTAGTAATTTCATTTTTCAATTTTGATTTTAATGTTAAGAGAAAGATAAAAATTATTTGATGTGTGGCCATGTGAAAAATTAGGTAGATAATATTGATGTTGCATTGTGTAGGATATTGATTTACAAAAATTAAAACCTCCAAACATTTTTTTGCCAAAACTATTTATGGATTTCAATTGGGTTGGTTTCTATTAGTTTAATATTTTGTAGACCCTTTTGGAGGTAAGAAAAATAGTGAAGGGTCCTTTTTATGTTTTTTTTTTTTTTTTTTTTTTTTTTTTTTTTTTTATGGAAACCTTTTTATGTTTTTTTAAACCACTTATTATCACACAATTTTATACAATGTTAAATGTACTACAAATTTTATTATATAAAGCATAGAAATAGATGCATTGATAAATGTGATTAGTGGGGTAAACTACCTAATAAATAAATCTTTTTGAATCTCTTTTTTTTTTTTTTTTTTTTTTTTTGGCAATTGGTGATATGAGTCATATGACACATCATTTTGTATGTTTTAAGTCAAAACTTTATGATATCTCTAGTATCACTTTACAATTTTGGGTCTTATTATAATGTAATTGGGACCTATTGTAAAGGGTAAAAATAGTTTTTTTAATGGGGCCTTAGCCACTATTTCTCTACTAAAATGTTTTTTTGAGAAACAAAATATGAAGCCGAAGAAAGTATATCATGAGACAAATTTCTAAAGTAACTATCATTTAATCATGGTTTTTAAAAGTCGAATTGGGTCGACTGCTCAAACTAGGAATTGACACTAGTTTTAACGGCAATATATATATATATATATATATATATATATATATATATATATATATATATATTTTTAAATGGTTGACTTATTGCTCGCCCCGCAGTCCAATCTGTCAACAATTATTACATCTGTTCTGGGGTCTATTCCCCCTCCCCCCTTATAATGGGAGCTGGTGGGACACGTGTCATGATCGCAGTGCATCCAGTGCACTGAAGGCACTGGACAGAAGTCACGCTCATATATATATATATATATATATATATATATATATATATATAATTTGATATTTACAGTAAAGGAAGAAGGATTTGAATCCTAGATGCGATGAACACAATAAGTAGTGCCAACTAATAATTAAGTTATAAAGCTCTTGGCAGTTACATAAATATATTAGGCATTTAAAAATATTATCATATTGTACAAATCTGCTATGATAATTTGAATAATAAGAAAACATCTACTTAAAGTCTATAATAAATTATAAATAAATAAAAAAAATCAACTCTCTTTAGATTACTTTTAATTTTTGAGAAATGCTAACTGATGCCCTTAGAGTAATGATTAATATTTCATTTAAAGAAAATTTTTATAGGAAAAGGAAAAAAAAAAAAAACAATTAATGTTCTGACAGCTTTTTCCATTTCCCATAAAAGTAGTTTCAAAATTTTCTTAAAATGAATTATTAACCATTGCCCTAAGAGCACCCGTTATAATGACCCTTAATTTTTAGTCAAGATTGTTAGTTTTTATACATTTGTTTAGCTTGACCCAACTTTAAAACCTTGAACCTCTTTTTTTAAGGTATAGTTTTAAAGAGCATGATTAGAAGCATTAAAATAGAATAACATTTATTACAACATTTATTAATTTTTTTTTTTTTTTTTTTGGTTAAAAGGGCTTATATATTAGTCTAAACAGAAATAGAAACAAGTCTATTACAAGTGTTTGTTGCCTTATTTAGGGCGAGTAAGTTCTTCACCACATCCAATGGGTGATCAAAAGTTACAAAAGCAAAGTTTAAATTAGCACCAAGTTTTTAAATGATTCCAAACATATAATATGAGTTTCTTGGAAAAACCTAGAAGGATAGACATGTTCCCATGGAGCCAATACCCTTTACTCGTTTATCGAATTAGATGAATGGAACTTGCTAGCTAGTGATAAAGAGATACACTATTCTTTGCTTTTAAATGAAGTTTTGACTTTAGTAGAGTTGGTGGGCCTTATAATGCGCATGCTTCGGCCGAGTTGGTGACCTATTAGTCCCAACTGTCATGCCAGCCTTCTCGTCTGAGGCCAAGATGAGTTGCCATGTCATAATTCTTTTCCATCCATTGTCCTTGTGTAAGGAATATATATGAATTCCCAAATCTGTGAGAGATCTGCAAGAGGTGAAAAATAGATAGAAAAATAATACCTAGATCTTTGAGAGATTTGTAAGAGGTGAAAAACAAATGGAAAAATAACACACAGAAGGCAATCACATGAAATGTGCTTTGGCAATTTGTTTACATCCACAAAGTTGCAATTAATGATTTCACTATTTTCAATTGAAAAATAAAAGATGGAACAGTATAGTTTTTTTTTGTCTTTGGACAACACCAAACCATAATATGAAACATCGATATTTATATCCCATGTACCAAAACTATAACCCTTTTATATTAGGCTATATCATAATTTGGATAAAACACAAACTAGGCTTCACATAACTCAACACCTTAATCCCTTGTTTGAGGTGACATGCACGTGTCCTCGAGCAAGGAACTTGGTATCAATTGCTAGTTACTTTACTAGGGAGTAGAACGTTCGCATTAATTTCTTCCAACACATGTTTTAGCTAGTAGGTAGCAATTTTCCAAGAGTTGTTTTCTTTTTGCTTCCTAGGCCAATCTTTCGTTTTGATCTCATCACCTTCAATAGTTTGAGATCGGCAAGGATTTTTGTTCCATTGGACCTTATAACTTTTGATGGTTGGGATTGAAAGCTCGAATTTATGTATAAATACAAGAGCTTGTTTAGACCCCCAATTGAAAGTTACGGCTCGATTGCTTTTACCCTAACTTAAACTAAGTGCGGAATTATAGTAAATGTGTGCAAACAACCGATAAACTACTCTAAGCCATATTCATTTAATATCAACAATAAAAGAAAAGCTTGAAAAGTAGGGAAGAATGATGCAAATACAAGATAATACTGAGACATGTTATCAAAGAGGAAATCGAAAAACTCGGCGAAAAACCTCTCCGCTGTCCTCCAAGTGGTAAATCAATCCACTAGAAAATAAGTTGGAGTACACGAATAACAAAAAACCCTCCAAGCCTAGTCTATCCCATGTACTTGAGCCCTCTAAGCTCCTGCTACCAATTGGCTTCTCGGAACCTTGTCTTCTCTAGCTTTCTTAGATACCGCAATTCAGCCCAATTGCATCTACCAACGATTGGCTTCTTCCAATACTTCCCAGCAGCACCAAAACCTCACTTCACACTCAGATTGGGTGTGGTAAGTGTTTGATCTATCAACCTCTCAAGAATTTAGAGATGGAGAGGTAGGAGTAGAGAAAAATCACAAGGAAATGTGTAGATGATTATGGGTATAACAATCTCTAACTCTTAAGTGTGTATGCTAGGGTTTTTTTTTTTTTTTTTTTTCGTAAAGCACTCATTACAATATGTAGGTAATGAGGGTATATATAGTGTGGGTAAAGACTTGGTGAAGCACAAATGACAAAATAGCAAAACAGAATGTTTCACGAGTATTTTGCGGGAAAGCCTTACCCGCAAGACACTCGTGAAAACTCCAGCTATCATGACTCTTCACATTCTAGTCATGTGCTCAACACATGGCTACTTTGCAGGTTAACTTCTTGTGAGCTTCTCACAAAATCTACTTGATCTTCAATATAAGCTTGAGTTTTCACACTCTCTTTCACACACAACCCTTACAATAAAAATCCCACATAAATACAGGGAAAAAATGATTGAATAGAAATGCATTCAAATTTGGCATGGAATTAGAGCCAACACAAAATAGTTGTAAATAACTACTTTACAGGGATCAATATGTGGGCTGGGACTTTTATCAAATTGCTGGCATCCTTGCTTCTTAACCTTCAATAATCAAATGAATCAAAAGAAATCTCCCTTGTACGTTCCGCACCAGTCACTCTCTATTCCATTTTGTTAAGAATAAGAACATTCTCTTTCACTTTCATGGAATCTACCTCTAAATATGAAGTTTCAATCTTATTGAATGAACTGAATAATACAATACAATCGTTAATTGTTTATATACAAAGTTTGTAAGCTAAGCCAAAGCAAGAAAAGAAAATAACTAATACAAACTATGCACCATAAAGATTGTCAAGAAATCTGCTAAGATTCCTGGACCCAATGGCTACAAGAACTAATTGCTTGTTTGGATTGAGGAAGAATGAGGAGACTAGAGGGGACTAGAGTAGAGTTGGTGGGAAATTTCTAATTTTCAGCCAACTCTACTATACTCCCCTACCCTTCAATCCAAACAAGCCATAACTAAATTGAAGTGAGTTTGGCAGGCAATGCTCCCACATGCAGAGCGTGTGAGAAACTCAGATTACTTATCTGGAAACAACATCGTTCTTTTTACTGTTATAACTTATAAGCAATGTTTCCTTAAATAGAACGCACTATTTGAGCTCTTGTTTAGTAACTGTTACAAAATGCAGTCGTTCTTCTGAAGTTGTTTGTTCCTTAGCTTCTGAATTTTAAATTGTGAGTCTAGCTGTTGAAGAGTGTCCTCCTCACACCATTAGTGCCGTAAATCCATAATTTTTTTCCATTTAGCACATCGTCCTCACACCATGGTGAATAAATCTATAGCTAGGTTTGATTATGAGGAGGAGGCCTCTCCTTTAGTCTCAGTGGTTAAGGAGACTCCAGCGTCTCCTTCTGTTGTGATTAGGGATCTTTACATTAATTTCCGACGATTTTGCTTTCAGCTTGTTGTGAAGGACTTAAGAGATTCAAAGACAAGAGAGTAGCTATTCCAGTACAATGTCTACTAAACTGTACTAAATGTGCCACAATACACGGAAACACAGTTATTAGTAGCACATTCACTCTTTATACTTTAAATCTACTTGATTCTTTTCATTAATTATTTTCCACTGAGGTACGGCTACTTTCTTTTTCACTATCATCCAGGGTTGATGTTACAACAGGAAAATTTGAAGCAAATTGAAGCCAATATACTGTTTGATAAATGTCTTCAGGCTTACAGGGGTCATGTTGAGAATCCATTGGTGATTCCACATGTTCTGTTTGATGCAGCAAATGTAGGCAACATTGAGTGCTTGATTAAGCTTATTCGTTTTGACTTTGATCTATTATGGAAAAAAAAAGATAATAAAAGCATATTTCATGTTGCTGTTGAGAAGCGCCATGAAAGCATATTCAATTTACTTAATGAGATAGGCTCCATTGGAAATCTAATAATAGATCAAAAAGATGGAAGCAACATGTTGCATTTAGCAGCAGAATTGGCACCAGAAGACAAGCTGAATGCTATATCAGGAGCAGCTCTTCAAATGCAACGAGAAATATTATGGTTCAAGGTACATATTCATATGCTTTGAGTAGCAAGTGCTGAAACATTTCACAGAATGTTCAATCCTGTTTCCACATTTATTTAATTTCTTCTTTAAATTTTCAGCGTTTTTGGACTAACAAGTCTCTCATGTGATATTCCCTATGATTTGTAATGGAAGGAGGTGGAAAAGGTTGTACCACCTGCGTTCAAAGAAATGAAAAATGGAGGTCAGGAAACACCGTATGTTTTATTTAAGAGGACACACAAGGAGTTAAGGACGAAGGGAGAGAAGTGGATGACAGACACAGCTAATTGTTCTATGGTGATTTCTACACTAATTGGCTCTATAATGTTTAGTGGCCTAATAGCTGATGGATTAGATGATGGTTCTAATCTTTATCTTGCCTTTTCAATTTCAAGTGCAATAGCATTATTCTCCTCTTCAACATCCCTAGTGTTTTTCTTATCCATCCTTACCTCCCATTATTCCTACGAAGACTTTCTTGCACGGTTACCTACTAGGTTGTTGTATGGAGTCGCCACACTTTGCATCTCAATTGCGGCCATGATGGTTGCATTTCTTACATCCTTTCGGTTGAAGAATCTTAACCGGAAGGAATTACCAGTGATCTTTGATGTCATTGGTTTTTTTGCTTGTGTGCCAATCTTATTATACGTGTTGCTGATGTGGGACCTATTTGTTTATATAGCCAAATCTACCTTCTTTCAGTATAAGCCACGCCAACATCTACTTTACAAGGAGGTATCCCACGGACCAGCAAATCCTCCCATCCAAGAACTAGGGAATCTGGCAAGGGTCTGAACTCTGAATCCAGCACCCACTGCAATAATTTGGCGTATAAAATAATTATTAGCAATGGCCATTTAAGTGCGACTAGTCAATCTTTTATGTTGCTTTCCATTGTATGAATGTGTAAAATGAATATGAATAGATTTGAACTATAACGCTGCATGTTGGTAAACACATCTTATCTTTTGCAAGTTAATTTATTTTTATTTTTTAATGCAATTTAGTATGATACCTTGTTAGTTCAACATCATCCATTTACAAACTCAACAGACATTTGCATTTATAAGCTACATAGTGCATTTTATATGATGCATTGTTCTAAGCCTCGCCCAACTAATTATAGCACTTTTACCATTTTTCATTAAAAAGAACAGCTGCTATTTTCTGAAAAGCAATACAAGAAGAAAGGCAATGTAGAACAGAGAAAACAGAGTAAAGAAATAAGGAATTTGATAAATGGAATTCTAGTTCTTTATCACTGTGATTCTGGTCACAGACCTCAATATATACAAAAACCACCTCCGCAGAGTGTGGAACCATCCTAACAAACTCTAACACAAACACATCAAATGCTGACGCGTGTATACACTAATTAGATGCTGACACATGGACTTACATCAATAACTAACTCCACTCCTGACACCTAACTTAAGGTGCCTGCAATTTAACCAACTATCACATCTCTGCTAGACAGAGTAAGACAAATCAGACCTTGTAAATGTCAAATATTGCAAAGTTCCAATCATACTTCTATAGGCAGTAGGATCAGGAAGCAAAGGGCTGGTCAGAGAGCTGACATGCATTGTAGGTGAACATGGAGTGAGATAAGGCTTGTAGTCCAACATATGGAATTTAGTGAGCGAGTCCAAGGCATACTTAGACTAATGCACAAACAGACCTTGAGAAGGATACTCAATTTGAAGCCCAAGAACGTAAGTAAGAGGACCAAGATCTTTCAAAAAAAAAAAAAAAAAAGCAACACTAAGTCTGGAAACAAGGTGATCAATGAATGGAATACTATTCCCAGTAGTTATGATATCATCCACATAAAGGAAAAGGTAAACCACAAAGGTACCATGATGCAGAATAAAGAGGTTACAATCTACAAAAGAAGCTTGAAAACCAGTGTGAAATTGTTGAGAAGTAAAACTATTAAACCAAGCCCTAAGTGCCTGTTTAAGTCCATAAATGGCTTTATGCAGTAGGTAGACATGATTAGGATGAGCAGGATCTACATAACTTAAAGGCTGAGACATAAAACCTCCTCTTGAAGAACCCCGTGAAGAAAAGCATTGGACACATCCAACTGCTTTTAAAGACCAATGATTTTGCATAGCCAATGCCAATATTATCCTAACAATGGTTGGCTTGACAACAGGACTAAAGGTCTCCTCATAGTCCAAGCCATATTGCTGCAAAAATCCCTTAGCCAGCAACCTTGCTTTATACCTAGCATTGGCCCCATCACTTCACCTCTTTATCTTATACACCCATTTGCAATGAACCATATTCTTACCAGCTAGAAGAGGTACTAAAGGCCAAGTATTTTGCTTCAACAAAGAGGCATACTCAGAATCCGTAGCTTCAACCTAGTGTGGAAATTGAGAAGCAACATTTGATAGGCCAAGAATGTATTGACCTTTTGTGATAAATTAACCAATTAATTAGCCAAGTTGATTAATTAATTAGATTAACATACAATATGCGTGGCAGCACAAACAAATCACCAATTAAACTAAATATGCAGTGGAAAACAAATTGACACGGTGATTTGTTTACGAATGAGGAAAATCTACAAGGCAAAAACCCCACCGGGTGATTTTAAGGTCATCACTCTCGAGAATCTACTATTATCAAAACAAGCAGTTACAAGTAAAGGAATCCCAGTACTTTACACCAACCTACAGTTGAACTCTTACCCCAATACCCAATTAGACTTGTTCTGTAGTGACAATCTCTCATTTTGTTGGGAAATTTAGACCTCGGTTGATAGAATTAACAAGTTTTAAACCTAAATTGTTAATTAGATTTATTATGAATAAACCTTGTTAAAACACACTAACATCAATATCATGTCAAAATCATGCAACGGAAAAAATAAATAAGACAAGATATGATGACCCAAGAAAACTAATGAAACAAACTTGTTTTATAGTAAAAAACTTGGGGGGAAACATTCCCAAAATGCAATCCACTATAGTAAAGAGAAGTTTCAGATCTAGTACAAAACTTTTTTCCTTAAACTCTATAATCCCCATAGATGAACTGACAGCAGAAACCTTCTACTGCTTCAAAACCTCTAAACTCTTCAATATCTGAACGCCACCCTTTTTGTTGTACGGATCCCAGTATGTGACTAACTCCTTTGCACGAATCCTAGTACGTGACTCACTCACCAACTTGAGGAAGAAGAATGTTGGCTGCAAAGTTCTTCACTTCATCAACAATGAAGATCAAGAAGCACTTGGTTACAAAACCCTAAGGCATAAAGACGCAGTAGCTTCTTTCAAAGAGAATAAGGTCTCGGTCAGCTTTTGCATGTGTTCTCCTTATTTCTCTTATGTGACGGCCTCTAAAATAAACCTTATATATGTCTAGGGTTGTGAGAAAAGAAACCTTACACAAATACATAAGCATGGGCCAAAAATCAGATCTGAAAATCTGAATTCCTATAATCTCGATAGATACCTCAATAGATAGGCATCTGTCGAGCCTCTTTAAACCTCGATAGATAGCTATCTGTAGAAGCTGTTGAGCTATCTGTCCGCAGGTGTCAAGCTATCTGTCCAATCTTCATGGCTTTAATACTAGACTTGTAACATGTTTCTTGAAGTACTAAACACATCCTAGATCTACCCAAATACAAATAAAGTGCATTTTTTAAAAGGATTATCCAATTACACAAAATATGTCCTTAACACATTTTCAATGCAGGGCTCCTAGTACGTGACTAACCAATTGCGCGAATCCCAATACGCGACTTAATCACCAACTTGTGAAAGATGTTGGCTGCAAAGTTCTTCAGCTCATTCAGACGATGAAAATCAAGAAGCTCATTGGTCACAAAACCCTACAGTGTACAAACACAATAGCGTCTTCAAGAGAAAGATGAACTCGGGCAAATTTTGTCTCTGGTCACAATTTGCATGAACAAGACTCCGCTCCACACTCGTGCAACTATGCAACCTTTGATGGCCCTTAAAATAATCCTTATATAAGTTTAGGGTTGTGAGAAAAGAAAACCTAAACACATACTCATGGATTGGATGAAAAACAGCTCTGAAAAACTAAGTTTCAAAAACCTCGATAGATAACCATCTATCAAGCTAGTTGTCGAGCCACGGGATTCAGCAGCTTTTAGACTAAATGACTTTTAAAAAATATTTTTAAGAATAAATTAAAATATTAAACTAACAAAAAATATTTTACATGTATAATTTTTTTTTTTTTTTTTTTGAAGTCAGGGGGTTCATTTGAACCCCCTGATTAAGCTATAGCGCCGCCCCAGAGATAGGCTCATTTAGAGATCTATTCGCAGATTTAATATATCACGATGGAAACAACCTGTTGCATTTGGTTGCAAGATTGGCATCTCAAGGGAAACTCAATGCTATATTAGGAGCAGCTCATCAATGCAAAGAGAACTATATATAATAGTTCAAGGTACTTATTTGTATGCTTTGAGTGGTAAGCTTTTGTTAGAATAATAGTTAAATTATTAATTTACCATTTATTAATAGTTAAAGCTATTAACACAATCGATAATTTATCACATTTCATAGAATATTTACTCATGTTTCCTATATAGATCTAATTTCAACCTAAAATTATCCGCATTTTAGGACTAACAAGTCTCTCAAGTGGAAAATATTTCTATCTAAAACATTACTCTCTTATTTAGCAAGAACTTGAAATGGGGAAAATGTTTCATCTTGTGGATAATAAGGTCAGCTGGATGGAGAATCAGAAAAAAATTTCCCCCAATCATAACACATTTGATTCTTAAAGCCAACAAAGGAAGAAGAATTTACTGAAGACAAAATGATTAATTCATATGTTAAGCTTATGTTGATAAAAAAAATTTATTGGGAGCAAACCCTAATTGATTTTTCTGATAAAGTAAAAGAAATTAAGGAATTAACCTTTGATAAGTTTATGGTTACATATTGTTAAGGGTCATATTTTTATGTAATTGGCATATCCTATGACAAAATGCATTGTACTTGTATTTGGATAGTTCTATGTAGGTTCAAGAATATCATGAAGTGCCTTGAAGAAGTTTAATAAGTGGTATTATTGAAGACATGAAGATTAATCAAGTTATAGTACAAGAAAAACTTTTACAAACTGTCTTGATATCGTGCTTGAAACCTTCGATCTATCGAGCTTTAATAAATTCGTGATACATATCTCAATACCTCTCAATTTATTGAGATATGCAAATTTCAAAATTTTAGAGCTGTTTTTGGCCTATGATGATCAAAGCCTTCAAGGGTTTCGTGCTCAAGGTTTCCTGAGTTATAAAAGCAATAATTTATAGTCGTCATCATACGCAGAGAGACACAAAGACTTATATTGAGATACATGCTCATGTGAAGCAGTTGTAATTTCTTGTGCACCTTAGGTTTATGTACCAAGCTGCTTTTAGATCTACAAGTGTGGATTGAAGAACATTGCACCCAATGTAGACTCCGCATTTTGTACCCTTTACGACTTGGAGCCCTATTTTCCAATGATGTCATAATTCTAAGGCCCAAGGTTGGTTTAGGGCCCAATTAGATTACAAATTGACTTGAGATGTATTAAAATGGAAATTATAACTTTTTATGAGAAAATAAATCTATATTTGGAAAATAAAAAATCAAGGAAACCCTCAGCCTACGTACGTAAGGAAGGACATGTGTATGCAGGTCTGATGCATGCGTACGTAGGAACAGACCTACGTACGTAGCTAGGGTTCTAGAAAATTATGAAAGACAAGTTTTTTGCATTAAAGTTGAGGTTTGGAATGAATCCCACATCGTCTGGAAGCCGTTCTAAACTCTCGTTTTCCAACTATATAAAGCTTTACATAGTATATTTTAAAAACATATAGAAAATCCTAAGGGAAAACCTAAGATTCACTAGAAATAGTGAATTAAAAAGGGAATTTTTTCACAAAAAATCATAAGTCAATTTTATTTTGATTGGGATCTTTTTTGGTCTTGATCCTTGAGTTTTGAAGTTTAGTAATCAGTTTTGTTTGATTGTGAATAGATTTGACAGATGGGAACGGTCAAAATCAAGTTAAAAATGCTTTTGTTTTGAGGTATATATTCTAACCTCTTTCCTTTTATTTCTGCCTTTAATCTTGCTTTTAATCTTGTTTCCTTGCTTTATTTATGTGTTAATGTGTTTGTGTAGTTTAAGTTTACGTTGTTTTCTGTTTTACGAGCATGTTAGGTTGCTAGATCTTTCATTTTAGGTTCTGCTCTATTTTTTGTTCTTGTTTTATAGGTTAGGGTTCTTCAGGGCATGTCTACGTGCTCATGCTTCCTGCTTGTGTACACAAGCTCGAAGTATGCGTACGCATACAACTGGTGTGCTTACAACTGGCTTGTGTACGCAGGCCTATGTATTCGCACACATACCCGTGCCTAGAAACCCTAATTTGAATTTTCTGCTTTTGTTTCTTTGTTTCTTTTTCATGATATGCCTCTGTTTTGATCTTCTTCTATGTTTTTGAGTATCTGTTCTTCTATTTAATTGCTTATTTTCCTTTAACATGTTAGATTAGTGTTTTCTTTTTTATTTCTTGATTTAATGCCATAAACATGCATTCACATGATCATGCATTGATGCCATAGGTGCTGTGATGCAGTAAGGTAAGTGAGGTAAGTTATGCATTCACATGAACATGCATTTTTGATGAACATGTTTGTTGTTTGGATACTATGCCTATATGGTTGGGTTATGTTTGGTGTCCATATCTTGTCGCCAAGCCTATTGGTTTCTGCCATGTTTGTTTGATGCCTTGGATAGATGTATGCTAGTTTTGGTGTGAGAAGCATGATAGATTTATGTTAGGTTTGTGACGAAATGTCATGTTGTATGCTTAGATGTATGTTACTTTGTGTGTGTGAGTTTTAAGATACAATATTGAACATGCTGTAAGGTTGAATTTATTCAACCATCTAATTGGCTTTATTCCGTGCCAAATTTGCTTGTAATTCAGCATTTAGTAACCCTGTATTTAGGTGGGTTTGTTGTAAGGGTAGTGAGTGAGATAGAGTGAAGTTTGCTCAAGAGTGTGCAAGAAAACAGAGACTTGCGGCTGGGACTCGCGGGTGGACTCGCGGCTACAAGCCGCCAGAAGCAACACACGTGCCAAGCATGCTGGAAGATGAACAGTCATGCTAGCTGGAGCACTACAGGACAAAACAGGACAACTGGCCATACGGTTAACTCGCGACTGGATCTCGCGACTTGGTCAAGCCGCGAGGTCAAGCCGCGAGCCACCCCTGTTTTGTAAAACCTGACGTTTCACATTCCTCTCCCACTCCAGTATAAATACCCCTTTTACCCACGATTGAAAGAGAGCTTCCTGAGAGAATTTTGAGAGAGAAACCCTAAAGAAAAACCAGATTGTTTCACCCACAATCTATACCTTAGAGTCTCTTCAAATTCCTCAACTCTCTTCCTCTCCATTGTCAAATCCTTGAGAGGCATTATACCAAACCTGGTTCTCACCATTATCATCTCTGTGAGACAGCTGTTTGGATTTCTGGGAAGCAGTTAGGAAGGAGCCAATCTTCATTGGTTGATGTTACGGTCTAGTAGCGGAATCCGGGAAGCTAGAAAAGAAAAAGGTTCGGCGCAACCTCGTTGGAGCAAGAAGCTTGGAGGGCTTAGGTGCACTGGGTAGATTAGGCTTGGAGGGTCTATTGCTGTCCTTGTATCCCAACTGTATTTTCTAGTGGATTGATTACCGCTTGGAGGGCGGCGGAGAGGTTTTTCGCCGAGGACTTCGGTTTCCTCTTCGATAACACATCGCGTGTTGTCTTTGTATTTGCATCTTCCTTCCTCTCTATCTTTGCCTTTATATTATCTGCTGTGGTTTTATTTTATTATGGCTTAGATAGTTTTTAACCAATTTCATATTATAGCATGTGTTAAGTTTCTGCACACTAGTTGTTTGACATATTGCTTGTATTGGTTAAGTTGTATTTTGGGGGTCTAAACGTTCAAAGGTGTTTTGTACACGTTTTTGAACTTTCAATTGGTATCAGAGCAGGTACACTGCTATTGGTTTCATTACCATTGTGTGATCCTTGACCCCTTTTTGAGTTGGATAGGTCTCAATCCCTAAATGCACCTCCATATTTTGATGGTAGTAATTATGCTTTTTGGAAGGTTCGTATGAGAGCTTTTCTGTGTTCTATTGATGAATCCGTTTGGGATGCTGTTGAGATTGGTTGGACCAAACCTGAGGCAGCCAAATCCACATGGGATAAGGCAGCACTTGCTGCATCTAATGCTAACAGTAAAGCACTCAATGCTATTTTCTGTGGTGTGTCTCCAGATAAATTTCACAGGATTTCTCACATTACCATTGCCAAAAAAGCATGGGAGATTCTGGAAACCACTTATGAATGCACGAAGAAAGTGAAAGACACCAAGTTACAAATGCTGACCACTCGGTTTGAGGAGCTCAAAATGAGTGAGGATGAGTCTTTTGACTCTTTCTATGGAAAACTAAATGAGGTGGTTGTCAGTAAGTTCAACTTGGGGGAGAAAACGGAGGACTCAAAGATTGTAAGGAAGATCCTTCGATCATTGCCGGAAAGTTTTCGTGCTAAAGTGACAGCAATTGAAGAGAGCAAGGACCTTGATGACATCAAAGTACAGGAGCTGGTTGGTTCTCTGCAGACTTATGAGATGTCGCTGCCCAATCAATGAAAGAGTAAATCTCTTGCTCTAAAGACCATTAATGAGAAGGTGGAAGATCAAGACTCATCGGGAGAAGATGTGGTTGACAAAGATGTAGCCTACCTTGTCAAAAATTTCAGAAAGTTTTTGAAATTCAAAAATAATGGCAAATTTGATGATAAAAGAAAATTCCAAAGTTCTGGAAGGGAGAAGAGGGATTTCAAAAAGAAAGATGGAAAAGAATCCCAACCCACACAAGGTGTCACTTGTTTTGAATGTAACGGGCATGGACACTTTAAGAAGGAATGTCTGAATTATTTGAAATTGAAAGGCAAGGTGTATGCCACGACCTTGAGTGACTCAGATTCGTCTGACTCAGAATCTGAAGAGAGCTGTGATGGAGAAGGGAACTATTCAGCTTTTATGACTATTGCTCATGTTGAGTCTTCGGATGAGTTGAATCTGCTTGTACGAGACCTTGGAGAACATAGTGATGATGAATCACTAGGAATTGTTGAAGAATCAGAAGCTGAAGAAGAAGAAAGCACAGCAAATCTTCAAGAGAATTATAACTCACTCTTGGAGAAGTCGGGTGAGTACACAAGGGTGGCCAAGGCTGCTGTGAGAAAAATGAAGAAGGCTGAGGAGGACTACAAAAGTCTCCTAATTCGATATAGGGAGGCCAAATGTGAGATAGAAACACTGAATGGTGAGTTGTCCGAAACTTACACAAAAGTGAGATTTCTTGAGAATGAGGTTGTGCAAGCGAATGTTAAAATAGAGAGGGTTACCACCAAGAAGCTAGATGATGTTATATCATCTCAAAAGAGCTTCTCAGACAAATCCGGATTAGGATATACCGGAGGAAGTAGTTCATCTGGAAATGTCACTAAAGAGGTGAAGTTTGTAAAGGCCAAAGATCTAGTTGTAGCTGACCTTACTGGTGTGAAGCTCGAGGTGGAGGAGAAGAAGAATGTGGTGGACCAACGGATGCTGAATCCTCGTAATCAGTCTGTGGGCAGGTCTGAATCTCGTGCCAAGTCACGTCCACGACCACAAAGAGGTCCTAGAGGAACTTATGTGTGCCATTATTGCGGACTTCAAGGGCATACTCGACCAAATTGCCAAAAGCTGAGAGCAAAGAACAGTGCAACTCCTCAAAGGTCAGGAGGACCCAGAAATGATAGGAGAATTTGGGCAGGTGATCAATCTAGAGATCAAAATGGAGATCCCGGAATGATGAACGTGATGAAGATGATTGGTGCATTCACCAACTGCTTGGAAAGCTTCTCACGAAGGTTTGAAAGCCCTAACTCCCGTACCCAATCCTATAAGGAAATCATCCCAAACGCAAGTGACGTGTGGGTGAAAAAGGGTACTCATGCATAAGCATTACAACATGTCCATGCATCAATACTTCCTATGCTTTGCGACGATGTTTGTTTGGTTTGCTTGCTGTTTTTTTTTTTTTGTTGTTGGTTGTTTGCTTGTCTTCTTGTGAATATTTCTTAATTTTGTTTTATCAATCTTTTTGTTTCTTGTGTCAAAAATCCAAAAATCACATAAAAATTAGAAAATCAAAAAGCTTGATTGACTTTGTTGAGTTTTGTCTCAAAACTTGTTTTGCCTTGTACCTTTGTGCTAATGGCTTTGTGCATTTTCGAGCATTGCTTGTTTTCATGCACTCATATCACTGTGGGAAAAATCTTGAAATCTATGTGATTGTTGTAAATAGATCTTCAAACTTGTCATGAATGATTAGTAAATGGTTATGTTGATCTTGAGACATGCATAGACTTGTGTCTATATATCTTCCCACTTTTTATTTTTATTTTGCTAAAAAGAGCTCACCAAATGTAAATCTCCAAATGAAAAGAGATATTGAGCTGCAAAAGCCTGTGGCACATTCTAGTATTTGACTAGGAAAAAGGGTAAGCGACCTTATATTAAAGTGAATGTTCATTCAAAAAGGCCAAAGGCCTGTTCTTTAAAGAGAAATGTCATATATCACTCTCACAATGAGAGATGTTTGCCTCAAAAAGATCAAAAAGATCAAATGTTATGATTGAAAGTGGAGTCAAATGAAAAGCTCCAAGTTATGTTATCAAGTTGTGTGGGAGGTCATATATACATATTTCTATAATTGAGATGGGTCACATGATCTAGTGCTAATTGTGTATGCCTTGGTTGAATTGATCATTGAAACTTCACATTAGACGAAGGACTATCTCATTGTTGATATCCACACACAACACACAAGTTTATGTTCAATAAATGCCATATTCATTTGTGTGATTGTACTTGATGAAATGTGTTTTCACATGCTCAATCTTTGTTAATTCAAGCACAAAAAGATTTTTGAGTGTTTTAGGTGTTTTTGGAAAGTATTTTATTTGAAAAATCTGAAAATTTCAAAAATCCAGTTTTGCCCTGTTTTGGCAGCTCAGTCGCGGGTATGTCAAGTCGCGAGCCTCAGTCGCATCTTCGCTGGTCATTTTTGGCGACTTGTTCGCGGTTGGAAGGTCCAGTCGCGAGGTTCACTCAGAGATTTTCGCGGCTCAGCTCGCGACTCACTCGCGGGTAGACCCTCCAGTCGCGAAAAACACTTAGAAAAATTTTTCAAAATTTTGTTCTTGTGTGCTTTGGCGGCTTGAGCTGGCGACTGTGTGGCGACTTAATCAAGTCGCGAAAATCGCGTGTTCTGCAGAAACAGGAGCAGTTTTTAAACCTCTTTTCAGTTTTCCCTCGAACTTTTGGAACTGTTCATCTTCTTTCTAAACTATCTTCTTTCCAAACACTTCGTGAATATATTTTTCAAACCTCTTTGGTGCTTCATTTCTTATCCAAATCATCAAGAAAAGGTATGGGTTTTGCTTTCTCAATCTCATTTTCTGTTTCCTGCATATTTTTGTTACCGTTTGGACTGTTAGTATGTTCGAAATACTTCTCTCTTTGTGTAATGGGTATAGAGTGTCGCGTTTGATATTGTTCTCTCCTGTTTTCATGCTGAGCAGTCACAATGTGTTTTTCATTGTTCTGATTTTTGCCTATTATTGAGTCTGAAAATCTTTTCCTAAATGGGTTTGGTGTCTATTTGACTTACTCATTTCACTTGCTTAAGTATTGATGTTGGTGTTTGGTTTTGGTTATTGAGTTTTTATGATAACATATTGTATGTCTCTAAACCATGTGCTCTAGTGTGGTTGATTGGTCTCTTCATGTTGAAAAATTTTCCCTTGTCCATATCTCTGATGGAGTGATTTATGTTATCTGCTCTAATTGTTCGAATGTTGTATATGTTTGCATATCATGGTCATGATAACCTGTCTCATTGACAATTTTGTCAGTTGTGCTGTCTATCTATGTCTTGGTGCACTATCACCAATTTGCTGCACCTGTTATTTTGTGCTTCTTTGTATTGTTGGAAGTTTGGTTGGGTCTGCACTATCCTCAGTTTGTGTTTATATATTGAAATTTTGTTTACACTGAATCTTGTTGACAATTATCTTGTGTGGTATTGTTGTTTGGTTCTTTGCTGTGGGCCTGTTCTCTTGTAGATGTCTCGTCGATCTTCCAGAGGTAAAGACATTGTTGCTGACGAACCAGCAACACCAGTTGCTAAAAGGACTCGTCTATCATCTCAGGCATCTCAAGATCCCAATGAGGATAGGTTCAGACTTCCGCTTAACTCACACGCCTACTCAAATGTGTTTGACAAGTCAACCATTATAGTGGAACGGGTGGTAGAGTTCAACACTTTAGGGACCACTTTCATCCCTCGAATCTTTGAAAAACGAGATTGGGCAAACTTGTTCGGGAACTTTGATGATCCAATGGATGAGCTGGTCAAAGAATGCTTCTCCAATGCAACTGATCTTGGACCTCAACTCATTTTCTGGGTCAGAGGAACAGAGTTTAGTGTTACCCCAGACTCCATCGCAGATCTTCTCAGCATCACCAGACCTCAGAATGTGAATTTAACTCCTTATGATGAACGAAATCCAGAAGTTGGAGAAATTTTACAAATCCTAGGACACGATCATGAAGTATCCAGTGCAGGAACATCCATCAGCACCGCAAAGTTTGCACCTGAGCTGACCACACTGAAGTTGATCATGTTCACCAATCTCTACCCACTGTCCAACACTACATTCATCAATCTTGGGAGAGCTCTGTTTCTTTGTGACCTTATTACAGGAGCCCCCATTGATATATGTGCTCACATCTACTACACCTTGAGGAAGACCGCGTGTCGATCTGCAGCTCGAGGAATTATTCCATTTTGTAGTCTCATCATGAAGCTTATTCTTCGTGCAGGCATTATTCCTCCTGCAGATGGAAAAATGTTGACTCGTCAACGTCCCATTTCCTTGTTCACTCTTCAAGCTAGCAGAAGTCACTCCTCTAAATCACCAAGAAGTGCTCACATCTCTCCGGTTACCCCATCTGCCCCTGACTCAAAGACACCTGCACATACCACATCTACATCACGTGCTGTTCCTGAAGCTCCACCGGCTAGTATTCCGCAAGCACAGACTGCTCCTCATACTGATAGAGTCGGCAGTGTACTTGAGCATATTCAGAAACGCGTTGATGAGCTTGTGGCACTTCTCTACTCTACAAACAACCATGTCCAAATGCGCCTCGAGACTATGGAGAATCAGCTAGATGAGATTCAACGAAAGTTGGACGAGAGTCTTTAGCTATTCGTGACAAAAAGGGGGAGAGCATTCAGTAAGGGGGAGAAAAGTTCAAAGGGAAGTGTGCATAGTGATAAGGGGAGTACACACATACTTTTGTTTTTAGTCTTATCCTCTAAACTTATGGTTTTAGGTTTATGTTTGTTGGGTACTTTTAGTATTTTTATGGTTTTGATACACTGTGTTTTGGTGTACAGCTGTTTCTAATTCATAACTTATACTCTTGGTTTAAACTTTAATATATTTTGATGATGTTATTCAGAATGTTTTTGTGTTTTGTACCCATGTGCTTTTGTAAGCTTTTAGGGTTAATGTTTTATGCATAGTTTGTAGGCTTTATGGTATGTACCTTGCTTAGTGCAGCCTTTATGCTATGTTGAAATCAGTACTTTAATCTAAATGTTCTGCATTTTGGTTCATGTACTGTCACTCTTGTGCCCTTGTAGGATTGTTCCTAGATGCATATGTTTTGTGTGTTATGCATTGGTTGAGTGTTGAGCATACAAGTGTCTTGCCTTGTGCTTGTTAACTTGTATGTCCTTGTGTTCATTCCAAGTGTGAATGAGCACTGTGATCACTACCTTGTGGTGTTCACTTGGTTGATCAAGCCATGGTTTGTTTCTTAACTCCATCTTTGCTTGATCACATACTGCCTGTTTCATATGCATTTATAATTTTCTGCTTACAATGATCGTGGTGTATTGTTGTGTTTCAGGAGTATTATGTTCATATGATTCAAGTGCTTCACAGCTTCTAGACTTAGGTGTGAGTGAGTTTTGTTCAACTGTTCCCAACTCACATGTTAAGTCTAGAGTCTGTTTTAGGGTTTTGTCACGGAATAGCCAAAGGGGGAGATTGTAAGGTTGAATTTATTCAACCATCTAATTGGCTTTATTCCGTGCCAAATTTGCTTGTAATTCAGCATTTAGTAACTCTGTATTTAGGTGGGTTTGTTGTAAGGGTAGTGAGTGAGATAGAGTGAAGTTTGCTCAAGAGTGTGCAAGAAAACAGAGACTCGCGGCTGGGACTCGCGGGTGGACTCGCGGCTGCAAGCTGCCAGAAGCAGCACACGTGCCAAGCATGCTGGAAGATGAACAGTCATGCTAGCTGGAGCACTATAGGACAAAACAGGACAACTGGCCATACGGTTAACTCGCGACTGGATCTCGCGACTTGGTCAAGCCGCGAGGTCAAGCCGCGAGCCACCCCTGTTTTGTAAAACCTGACGTTTCACATTCCTCTCCCACTCCAGTATAAATACCCCTTTTACCCACGATTGAAAGAGAGCTTCCTGAGAGAATTTTGAGAGAGAAACCCTAAAGAAAAACCAGATTGTTTCACCCACAATCTATACCTTAGAGTCTCTTCAAATTCCTCAACTCTCTTCCTCTCCATTGTCAAATCCTTGAGAGGTATTATACCAAACCTGGTTCTCACCATTATCATCTCTGTGAGACAGCTGTTTGGATTTCTGGGAAGCAGTTAGGAAGGAGCCAATCTTCATTGGTTGATGCTACAGTCTAGTAGCGGAATCCGGGAAGCTAGAAAAGAAAAAGGTTCGGCGCAACCTCGTTGGAGCAAGAAGCTTGGAGGGCTTAGGTGCACTGGGTAGATTAGGCTTGGAGGGTCTATTGCTGTCCTTGTATCCCAACTGTATTTTCTAGTGGATTGATTACCGCTTGGAGGGCGGCGGAGAGGTTTTTCGCCGAGGACTTCGGTTTCCTCTTCGATAACACATCGCGTGTTGTCTTTGTGTTTGCATCTTCCTTCCTCTCTATCTTTGCCTTTATATTATCTGCTGTGGTTTTATTTTATTATGGCTTAGATAGTTTTTAACCAATTTCATATTATAGCATGTGTTAAGTTTCCGCACACTAGTTGTTTGACATATTGCTTGTATTGGTTAAGTTGTATTTTGGGGGTCTAAACGTTCAAAGGTGTTTTGTACACGTTTTTGAACTTTCACATGCCTTTAATAAGATTAGGACATAAGACACAATGAGTGGAAGCTGACTCACGGGTTGGGCGGTTTTGGGTGCTTTTAATACCTTCCCAAAATCGTATCTAAACTCCAAACCCGTACTTTGGTAGTAAGATCAGCCATTTCACATAAGGGCGCTACATTCATTGTTCCTAGACTGAAAGTTCAAATAGTGTATAAAACACTTTGAACGTTTAGACTCCCAATTTGCAAATTACCAATTCAAGCTTAATGACAAACAATTAATGGTTTTCACCAGGTAGGCAACATCCTTTTCGACTACATCCTTATCCGATGAGTCCGGAACTTCCACCCTTTCATTTACGGTCTTGAGAACAAGAGATTTTCTCTTCCTTTAATTGGGCAATGACAGTTCGTAAGTCTGAAGTGAACCAATCAGCTCTTGGACTTTGATTTCATCTAAGTCTTTACTCTCTTCAATAGTCGTCACTTTGGCACGGAAGCTTTCTGGTAATGAATGAAGAATTTTTCGTACAACTTTTGAGTCCTCCGTTTTCTCTCCCAAGTTAAACTTGCTGATGACAACTTCATTCAGCTTATTATAGACAGAGTCAAAGGACTCATCCTCGCTCATCCTGAGCTCCTCAAACTGAGTAGTCAGCATCTGTAGCTTTGTGTCCTTAACTTTCTTTGTACCCTCATAAGTGGTCTCCAAAATCTGCCATACTTCCTGGGCAACGGTGATATGAGAAATCCGATGGAATTCATCTGGGGACACACCACAAAAAATTGCATTAAGTGCTTTACTATTAGCATTTGACGCCGCGAGGGCTGCCTTATCCCTAGTGGATTTGGCTGCCTCCAGCTTCATCCAACCTATTTCAACAACATCCCAAACAGCCTCATCTATAGAACACAGAAATGATCTCATCCTTACCTTCCAAAAGGCATAGTTGCTACCATCAAAATATGGTGGAACATTTAAAGATTGAGTCCGGTCCATCTCAATATGGGGTCAACGATCACACTAAGGTAATGAAACCAATATAAGTGAACCCGCTCTGATACCAATTGAAAGTTTAAATAGTGTATAAAACACTTTGAATGTTTAGACCCTCAATTTACAAATTATCAATTCAAGCTTAATGACAAACAATTAATGTGTGGAATATGAACATAAACTTAAAACAGAATTGAAAAAAAAAATCTAAACCAAATAAAATCACATCCACAGCAAAAATTAAATGGAAAAGATTAAGGGAAGAAAGATGCAAACACAAGGACAACACACGATGTGTTATCGAAGAGGAAACTGAAACCCTCAGCATAAAACCTCTCCGCCGCCCTCCAAGCGGTAAACAATCCACTAAAAAATGTAGTTGAGATACATGAACAGCCAAAGACCCTCCAAGTCTAATCTAACCAATGTACCTTAGCCCTCAAAGCTCCTATTCCAACGAGGTTATGCCGAATCTATTTCTTCTTTAGCTTACTGGATTTCGCTACTTGACCATAGCATCAACCAATATGAAATTGGTCCCTTCTTAACTGCTTCCCAAACGCCAAATGGCCTTCTCACAGATATGAGTATGGTTAAGAAAGGTTTTGGTAATATACCTCTCAAGGATTTGACAATGGAGAGGAAGAGAGTAATGGAATTTGAAGAGTCTCTATGTGAAGATTGTGGATGAATCAATCTTGTTTTTCTCTAAGGTTTCTCTCTCAAAATTCTCTCTAGAAGCTCTCTAAATATCGTGGATATAAGGGTCTATATATAGTAGGGTGAGAAGGAATGTGAAAAGTCAGTTTTTCCCAAACAGGGTGGTCTGGCGACTTGGCCTCGCAACTGGGCTGAGTCGCGAGTTCAAGCTATGAGCTAACGGCTTAGCTAGCCTGAGACTTTTGTCTTGTAGTGCAAAAGCTGGCATGACTCTTCAGCTCCCCTGCTTGCTTCACACGTGTGCCAGCTTTGGCAGCTTGCTAGTCGCGAGTCACCCGCGAGTTCCGACCATGAGTCTTTGCATCCTTGCACAATCTTGAGCATTTCTTCACACTCTCTCACTCTCTACCCTTACATGATTCCTACCTAAATACAGGGTTACTAATTGCTAAAATACAAGCAAATTTGGCACGGAATAAAGCCAACAAAATGGTTGATAAAATTCAACCTTACATAGACCATAAAACTATGTGGCGACATCTTGTTTCTATGCCCTAGTCTACTTAGCCGAGGCATACTTGCCTAGGCCAACTACGCGTTGTGCCCACACCCAACAACGACTATCAAGTTGCTTGTGCAAAGATGTCTTTACAAGATCAAGTCTAATTGAAGATTAGCATAAGGGTTCAACTGTAGGTTGATATTTTGGAATAGGCCGGGTAGTGGTAAGATTCCTTATACTTGTAATTGTTTGTTCTTGATTAGAGGATTCTTCAAGAGTGGTGACCTAAAATTCATCTAGTGAGATTTTTTCCTGTGAAGGTTTTTCCCATTCGTCAAAAAATCACTATGTAAATTTACTTTTTGGTGCACTCTTGATTAGATTGGTGATTTCTTTGTGCCTCCTTGTTATTTGCATAAAATTTGAATAATTAATGAACTTGGTTAAATGAATTAATTAACAGGGATCAATCTATAACCCAACACATATTGTAAAAAGCTTTTTGTTACTCAGATACCAATCAATTTCATACCTAATGCAGATTAAATCAGAAAAGTTAAGGGTGTCTTGGTCTGCTAGAAGACATGGCAAAAAAAAAAAAAAAAAAATCTTGATGTGCTATACTACTTATCTTTGTGCCTCCACGTTATTTGCATAAAATTTGAATAATTAATCAATTTGGTTAATTGAATTAATTAACTAGGGTCAATCTATAACCCAACACATGGTAAAAAGCTTTTTTTTACTCAAATACCAATCAATTTCATACCAAATGTAGATTAAATCAGAAAAGTTGAGGGTGTGCTGGTCTGCTAGAAGACATGGCCAAAAAAAAAAACCATGATGTGCTATACTAGTTATCTTTAGTAGCAGATGACATAGAAGCACTATATTGTATTGATGAGAGCCAGCATCTTATCTTTTCATCACTACTAGATGACGAAGAATATCACCATCTCATTAATAAGATGGAAGGATAAGAAAGACATGTAAAATGTGTTATATAGATCCTTATAAACAGCAAAAGGAGATTGCTCATGCCACCCCCAAAAAAAAAAAAAATCTTTATTCCTTGGTTTTTAGTCTTGCATCTCTCTACATAAAATATGCCGTTCTTTTGTAAAGAGAGAAACACGTGAATGCTTATCAAAAGTAACGAAGTCATCATGAACCCACTAAGTCCCTGAGATTTAAGTTTAACAATTTCATGCTTGGACAAGGAAAAGACCAATGACTTACAACATAGTTGATAGTATGGGTTTTCTAAAAAACAATGTTGCTAGTATGGGCTATATAGATATTTTAACTATCGATTGGACGAGAAGCTTCTTTCAACTACGTTAAGGATTGGACAAGGAAAATATTCTTCCCAAATGACTCACAAAATAGTTTTCAATGTGATGAATCACGACTGTCAACAAAGGTTGGATGAAAAGAGTCGTACCAATTTACTTGCAAAGTAGTTGCTAGTGTGAGGTGATATATGTTTAGGATATTAACATTTCTAGAGTTACTAAGGTACTATTACATAGAGTCTCTTTAATTTCGACAGTTCTTTTTAATAATAAATGGTTCAGATTATTCTATATCATCCTCCACTAACAAAATCATTAAAGAATTCTTTTTAAGATCACAACTTTTATCGAAATTCTGTCGTAGTATGTAGTATATTGTAAGTAGATTTCTATTACATTTACATGATCACTTTTACTCCAAAGCATTTACCGTCAATTTATATTAGAGTTGTAAAAAAATTATGGCACAAAAAGTGTGGTCACATATTTTCTCATTTCTAATATAATAATTTTTAAAAAACAACTTCTCTTACCCCACTACATCTCCACACTGTCAGTGAAAGTAATTAAGTGAAAGGCATTTATAAAAAACTCCGGAGATCATCACTTCAGCCTCCCACTCAGCCTCCCTCTCCCACCCTTTATTCCTCCCCAACGTCCCAAGCCTTAATCTTGGTGGTTCTAATCATTCATCTTCATTGCTTTTTCGATATTAGTAAAATATGCTATTCTAGGTACTAGGTAGTATTGGTTTTGCTATTAATTAGGTGCTGATATTTTATTAAAAAAAAAAAAATTTGGTAACGAAAGAGGAGGAGAAAAGACAAGATAATTTGAGAATTTGAGACAATTTTACAAGTTTATTAGAAAAGTAATGCTAGGATCACAGCTTTTGTTACAATTTGTTCACTTGGCAAGTCATAAGTAGTAGAGTTGTAGACTCACCATTTTTACTCTACCACTCGTGACTTGTCACGTGACCAAGTTGTGGTAAAAGTTGTGATCCTAACATTTTCCCTATTACAATCCCTTTGCATTATTAAATTATTAATTTTTTAAAGTTGATTTTCAAATCGTTATTTTAGGATTTTGTAATGGAAGATGACATGGCATAATCTGAACCATTTATTATATATATAAAAAAACAATCAAGACTAAAGGAACTTTCCATGATATAATATCCCAACAATACTAGGAGATCTTGATCCTTGTTGAGCGTACAACATATTTTATTATAGAATGATGTAAGGTTGAATTTATTCAACCATCTAATTGGCTTTATTCCGTGCCAAATTTGCTTGTAATTCAGCATTTAGTAACCCTGTATTTAGGTGGGTTTGTTGTAAGGATAGTGAGTGAGATAGAGTGAAGATTGCTCAAGAGTGTGCAAGAAAACAGAGACTCGCGGCTGGGACTCGCGGGTGACTCGCGGCTGTAAGCCGCCAGAAGCAGCACACGTGCCAAGCATGCTGGAAGATGAACAGTCATGCTAGCTGGAGCACTACAGGACAAAACAGGACAACTGGCCATACGGTTAACTCGCGACTGGATCTCGCGACTTAGTCAAGCCGCGAGGTCAAGCCGCAAGCCACCCCTGTTTTGTAAAACCTGACGTTTCACATTCCTCTCCCACTCCAGTATAAATACCTCTTTTACCCACGATTGAAAGAGAGCTTCCTGAGAGAATTTTGAGAGAGAAACCCTAAAGAAAAACCAGATTGCTTCACCCACAATCTCTACCTTAGAGTCTCTTCAAATTCCTCAACTCTCTTCCTCTCCATTGTCAAATCCTTGAGAGGCATTATACCAAACCTGGTTCTCACCATCATCATCACTGTGAGACAGTTGTTTGAATTTCTGGGAAGCAGTTAGGAAGGAGCCAATCTTCATTGGTTGATGCTACGGTCTAGTAGCGGAATCCGGGAAGCTAGAAAAGAAAAAGGTTCGGCGCAACCTCGTTGGAGCAAGAAGCTTGGAGGGCTTAGGTGCACTGGGTAGATTAGGCTTGGAGGGTCTATTGCTGTCCTTGTATCCCAACTGTATTTTCTAGTGGATCGATTACCGCTTGGAGGGTGGCGGAGAGGTTTTTCGCCGAGGACTTCGGTTTCCTCTTCGATAACACATCGCGTGTTGTCTTTGTGTTTGCATCTTCCTTCCTCTCTATCTTTGCCTTTATATTATCTGCTGTGGTTTTATTTTGTTATGGCTTAGATAGTCTTTAACCAATTTCGTATTATAGCATGTGTTAAGTTTCCGCACACTAGTTGTTTGACATATTGCTTGTATTGGTTAAGTTGTATTTTGGGGGTCTAAACGTTCAAAGGTGTTTTGTACACGTTTTTGAACTTTTAATTGGTATCAGAGCAGGTACACTTGTTGTGGTTTTATTACCTAAGTGTGATCCTAGACCCCTGAGTTGTGGTTGTTGTTTTGGATTATACCATGCTGAATTGTAGCTTAAGTGTTTGTGAAAATGACTCTATGCATATGTCTGAAAGGTGTCTTACTGATGATCTTGTAGAGTTGTTAAAAACTAAGAAACATGCTAGAGTTATTGTTCACATGCTGGAATATCTTGAAAATCAGAATCTTGTCTTACACAGTAGCATATCTGAATCTAAATCATTGATTAAGAAATATAAAAGAAAGAATAGAATGTTGTGTGAGATGATTGAGAATCTAAAAATGAAAAATCAATCTGAAAGAAGCATGAAAACTGATGATGAGTTTGTGTTTGAAGGTCAAGAATGTCTGTCACATGTGAACCTATTTGTGCATACCTCATTGAAGGTGTTTAATGCGTGTTTGTGGTATCTTGACAGTGGGTGTTCTCGCCATATGACAGGGGATAAGTCACTGTTTAAGACACTCAAAGAAAAGGTTGGTGACTATGTGACCTTTGGTGATGGAAGTCATGCTCAAGTCCTAGGCAAAGGAACCATTGAGATACCTGGTTTGCCTCTGTTGAAAGATGTGCTGTTCATAAAAGGGCTGAAGGCGAATTTGCTGAGCATCACTCAAATTTGTGATGATGATTTCCTGGTACAATTCTCTAAGAAAGGATGCTTGATCATCAATGAAGAGGGGATTCAGGTTTTGGAAGGAAATCAGACTACAGATAATTGTTATGGAATAGTTCCCACGGCACCAATATCGTGTAGAAGTGCTCATGTGGATATGTTGGAGCTATGGCATCACAGATTTGGGCATGCCAACTTCAAACAAGTAGCAAAAGTCTCCAAACTTGAAGCAGTCGAGGGACTTCCTAAGTTTGGAAAAGTGAAGAAGACCGTTTGTGGTGCATGTCAAATGGGGAAGCAAACTAAGGCAAGTCATCACAAGGTAAATGTGATAGCCACCTCTCGGTGCTTGGAGTTACTTCATGTTGATCTAATGGGGCCCACCAGAACTGAAAGCCTAGGGGGGAAGAGATACATTATGGTCATTGTGGACGACTACTCAAGATACACTTGGGTTGAATTCCTTAGAGAAAAATCAGAAGCTTGTGAGAGGTTGGAGATTCTGTGCAAGAAACTACAAAACGAAAAAGGGATTCCGATAGCCAAAGTTAGAAGTGATCATGGGAGGGAATTTGAGAATGCAAGATTCGAGTCCTTCTATGAGAAGAATGGAATTAAAAGAGAGTTTTCAGCTCCCAAAACTCCACAACAAAATGGAGTGGTAGAGAGAAAAAATCGTGTGATTCAAGAGATGGCAAGAGTCATGTTGCTTAACAAGCAAATACCTCAAAAATTTTGGGGAGAAGCTGTCAACACCTCATGTCACATTGGCAATAGGATTTTCTTTCGAGTTGGTACAAAGAAGACTGCATATGAGATATGGAATGGGAAGAAGCCTAAAGTGAAGTATTTCCGGGTATTTGGAAGTAAATGCTATATCTTAAATGATCGAGAGAATCTTGGGAAGTTTGACGCGAGAAGTGATGAGGGTAGTTTTCTTGGCTACTCTACTACAAGTCGAGCGTATAGAGTGCTTAACAAGAGAACAAAGGCTGTGATGGAGTCCATAAATGTCAAGATTGATGATGCCTTACCTAAGGTGGAAATGATTGATGATGTAGAAGGGCCGAGCACCAAAGAGCCTGATGTTGAGGTAGAAGCTTTGGATATAGAAGGTGAAGAACCTATACCAGAAGTAGAATCGACTCCCATCAACCCAAGAATGGAAACGAGATCGATGTCTAGAACTTCAAGTCCTCTTACTCCTCCAGAAGTTCATCCTCCTATCTCTCGTAGTGATGAAGTTTCCACTTCAAAAAGGCCATCTTCAAGAGTTATCAAGAATCATCCGGAAAGTAATATCATAGGATCTCTTGATGACGGTCTTCGCCTCAGGAAAGGAAATATTCTGCTAGCCAATCATGTAACATATAACTGTTATCTTGCACAGTTTGAACCAAAAAGGGTTGAAGAGGCTCTTCAAGATGAGAATTGGGTTGAGTCAATGCATTAAGAGCTGAATCAGTTTGTGAGGAATGATGTGTGGGAACTTGCTCCACGGCCTGAGAACGTTCATGTTATAGGCACAAAGTGGATTTTTAAAAACAAAACTGATGAAGATGGAGAGATAATTCGAAACAAGTCTCGGTTAGTAGCTCAAGGATACACTCAAGTAGAAGGAGTGGATTTTGATGAATCATTCACTCCGGTGGCAAGACTCGAATCCATTCGAATCCTCATGTCCATTGCGTGCACTTTGAATTTCAAACTTTATCAAATGGATGTTAAGTGCGCTTTTCTGAAGGGATATCTAAATGAAGAAGTATTTGTTGAGCAACCAAAAGGATTTGAGGATCCTCATTTTCCAGATCATGTATTAAGATTGAAGAAAGCCCTTTATGGCTTAAAACAAGCGCCTAGAGCCTGGTACGATCGTCTTACACATTATCTTCTAGATAGAGGTTTCAAGAGAGGGTACGCCGATCGAACTCTGTTTGTCAAAAATGATGAAGATTATCTCCTTGTGGCACAAGTCTATGTTGATGACATAGTGTTTGGGGCAACTATCGAAGATCGTGCTACTGAATTTTCTGAGGAGATGAAGAAGGAGTTTGAGATGAGTATGGTGGGGGAGCTCACATTCTTCTTAGGTCTTCAAGTCAAACAACAGAAGGAGGGTATATTTGTATCTCAAGAGAAGTATGCCAGAAACATTGTCAAGAAGTTTGGACTAGACTCCAAAAAACATGCCTCCACTCCCATGAGCTCTTCCACTAAACTGAATGTGGATTCGTCGGGAGTTGAAGTAAGTCTTACATTGTATAGGAGCATCATAGGGAGTTTGCTCTACCTTACAGCCAGTAGACCGGACATTGCTTTCAGTGTGGGCGTTTGTGCCAGGTACCAAGCTAATCCGAAGGAATCTCATCTGATTGCTGCTAAGCGAATCATTCGATATGTGAATGGTACTGCAAACTATGGTCTGTGGTATTCAAAAGACTCAAATGCTTGTCTTGCTGGGTATTCAGATGCTGACTGGGCTGGCAGTGTAGACAATCGGAAAAGCACTTCAGGCGGCTGTTTTTATCTTGGTAACAATCTTGTCTCATGGATGAGCAAGAAGCATAATTCAGTGTCTCTATCTACTACAGAAGCAGAATACATCGCTGCTGGAAGTTGCTGCACTCAGCTTCTTTGGATGAAGAAATTACTTCATGACTATGGAATTCCTCAAGAAACGATGTGTGTCTTCTGTGACAACACCAGTGCCATCAATCTTTCCAAGAATCCTGTCCAGCATTCAAAATCCAAACACATAGAGATACGTTACCATTTCATTCGGGATTTGGTAGAGGAAAGAGTTGTGTGTCTTGAGTTCATACACACCGACAATCAAAAGGCGGATATCTTCACCAAGCCTCTCGATGGTCCACGGTTTGAATCACTCCGTAAGACCATTGGTGTTGGTACAATTCCTTGACTCTCTTGTGTGTTGTGTGCTTCACATATTTATAATATGATAAGTCTGTCTGTGTTGGGGCACACACCTCTTTGATTAGCTCTTTGTGCAACATGTTTCTTGTTTGTTTGTCCTTTTGTGAATACTGTTGCTTCTTTTTATGTTTGTTCAATCATTTTTGTTTCTTGTGTCAAAAATCCAAAAATCACATAAAAATTAGAAAATCAAAAAGCTTGATTGACTTTGTTGAGTCTTGTCTCAAACTTGTTTTGCCTTGTACATTTGTGCTAATGGCTTTGTGCATTTTCGAGCATTGCTTGTTTCTTTGCACTCATACCTCTGTGGGAGAAATCTTGAAATCTTTGTGATTGTTGTAAATAGATCTTCAAACTTGTCATGAATGATTAGTGAATGGTTTTGTTGATCTTGAGACATGCATAGACTTGTGTCTATATATCTTCCCACTCTTTATTTTTGTTTTGCTATAAAGAGCTCACCAAATGTAAATCTCCAAATGAAAAGAGATATTGAGCTGCAAAAGCCTGTCGCACATTCTAGTATTTGACTAGGAAAAAGGGTAAGCGACCTTATATTAAAGTGAATGTTTATTCAAAAAGGCCAAAGGCCTGTTCTTTAAAGTGAAATGTCATATATCACTCTCACGATGAGAGATGATTGCCTCAAAAGATCAAAAAGATCAAATGTTATGATTAAAAGTGGAGTCAAATGATAAGCTCCAAGTTATGTTATCAAGTTGTGTGGGAGGTCATATATACATATTTCTATAATTGAGATGGGTCACATAATCTAGTGCTAATTGTGTATGCCTTGGTTGAATTGATCATTGAAGCTTCACATTAGACAAAGGACTATCTCATTGTTGATATCCACACACAACACACAAGTTTATGTTCTATAAATGCCATATTCATTTGTGTGATTGTACTTGATGAAATATGTTTTCACATGCTCAATCTTTGTTAATTCAAGCACAAAAAGATTTTTGAGCGTTTTAGGTGTTTTTGGAAAGTATTTTGTTAAAAAAAATCTGAAAATTTCAAAAATCCAGTTTTGCCCTGTTTTGGCGGCTCAGTCGTGGGTATGTCAAGTCGCGAGTTTCAGTCGCAACTTCGCTGGTCATTTTTGGCGACTTGTTCGCGAGTGGAAGGTCCAGTCGCGAGGTTCACTCAGAGATTTTCGCGGCTCAGCTCGCGACTCACTCGCGAGTAGACCTTCCAGTCGCGAAAAACAGTTAGAAAAATTTTTCAAATTTTTGTCCTTGAGTGTTTTGGCGGCTTGATCTAGCGACTTTTTGGCAACTCGTTTCAGTCGCAAAAATCGCGTGTTTTGGATATACAGGGGCAGTTTTTAAACTTTTTATTTTTCCCTCGATCTTTTTGTGACTGTTCATTGTCTTTCTCATCTGCTCTTACACATTGACACCGTGCCTCCATTTTCGATCTCCATTATTTGCCTCTTTTCAGCTCAAAATCGTCGACTAACAGGTATGGTTTTCTGTCCTGCACTCTATTTTACTTGTTGTTATGGTTTTCCCTCTGGTTTATTCACATTTGATTGTGATTTTGTGATGGGTTTTTAGCTCAACTATTACTCTTTGTCCATGCTTAGCTTGGATGCTTGTGTTTCTGTTTTTGAGCTAGTTTATTTTGGTGGTTGTGTTCTTCATCATGTGCTTAGCTAGGGTTAGCTATTTTTGTCTGATCTGCTGATTGATGTCGTGTTTCACTATGATCCTGTGTGGTATCATGTTGATGTGTTGTTGAATGTGGGTCCTTTTTCAGCTGATTATGTGGTTCTATTTGAACTCCCTATACTGTATAGTTCAATTTGGGCCATTTGTGTCCCTCATTGCTATTTTCTGACCATTCTCATCCAGCTATTAGGGTTTCTTCATTGTCCCTAAAATTCCACTAACCCACTGCTAATTTAATCTGTTGGATTGTGTTCTGTCATTTCCCTATTCATAATGCAGACTGGTCATGTCACCATTCAAGAAAGCTGCTGTGAAAGGAGGTAGTTCCAAAGGGAAGGAACCAGTAATTGATGTTGATGATTACCCACCTCAACCAAAAGGGACTCGCTCTTCATCAAAGAGATTCGATCCCAACAAGTTCAGATCATATGCAGCCTATCAGTCTTATGAGAATTTCTTTCTACATGCCACACCACTACTAGAAAGAGCTTTGGATCAGTCCTCACTTCATGACACTGACATTCCGAAATGGTTCGCTCACAAGGATTGGAATTATCTTCTCTCTGATCCGGATGACGTGTATGAAGAGTTGGTAAAAGAATTTTATGCTAACGCAATTGTGGAAGGAGATGAACTTAAGTGCTGGGTTCGGAAAAAGAGCTTTTCTGTCTCTCCTACATATCTGGCAGAAATTCTTCACATAAACAGACCCATTTTCCGACATTCACCGGTTTATGATGATCTCTGTCCTGATGAGGAGCTTCTCAAAGAAAGTCTTGGTCAAGACTTGGAGTTCTCACCCAATGGCAAATCCATCAGTGTTTCCTCTCTTTCTCCAAAACTGAGAGTGCTTACAATTGTGATGTTTCACAATTTGTACCCCTTATCAAGCACTGGGTATATGAACCTCGGACGTGCTTTGTTTCTTCATGATCTAATCTCTGATGTGGAAATAGACATCTGTGCTCATATCTTTCATGTTCTGCGCAAAACGGTTCTTCGAAATGAGTCTCGGATATGCGTTCCTTTCTGTAGTCTCATTTCACGGATCTTGAAGCTCAAGGGAATTTATCCAACGGCTGATGAATCTCCTATCTCCAAACCAAGTCCAATCAACATGCGTACATTCAATGCAAGCATTGGACATAGTCGGAAGAGAGCCAAACCAGAAACTTCTGCATCTCACAGTGACTCTCAATTTAGCACTCTCTCCCTAGATGAGAAACTTGATCGCATTGTATCCTTTGTCCACGAGTTGAATACAAAGATGTCTGGACTCACAGCTTCTCTACACCATCAAAGCACTCGATGGGATATGAAGTTTACTTCTCTTCAAACTCAATTGGATCAAATTCAGAGAAAGCTGGAAGAGGATGACTAGCCTATTCCATGACAAAAAGGGGGAGTGATAGGCTATCATGATCAGAGGGGGAGAATATTACTTAAGGGGGAGTGTCTTTACATTCTTCTTCAGTTTCAATTGTTTCTTTAAGTTGATATATTATGTTTTGTAAACTGTTATTCAGGATGTTTTAGTGTTTGTACCCATATGCTTTTGTAAGCTTTTAGGGTTAATGTTTTATGCATAGTTTGTAGGCTTTATGGTATGTACCTTGCTTAATTCAGCCTTTATGCTTTGTTGAAATCAGTACTTTAATCTAAATGTTCTGCATTTTGGTTTATGTACTGTCACTCTTGTGCCCTTGTAGGATTGTTCCTAGATGCATATGCCTTGTGTGTTATGCATTGGTTGAGTGTTGAGCATACAAGTGTCTTGCCTTGTGCTTGTTAACTTGTATGTCCTTGTGTTCATTCCAAGTGTGAATGAGCACTGTGATCACTACCTTGTGGTGTTCACTTGGTTGATCAAGCCATGGTTTGTTTATTAACTCCATCTTTGCTTGATCACATATTGTCTGTTTCATATGCATTTATAATTTTCTGCTTACAATGATCATGGTGTATTGTTGTGTTTCAGGAGTATTATGTTCATATGATTCAAGTGCTTCACAGCTTCTAGAGTTAGGTGTGAGTGAGTTTTGTTCAACTGTTCCCAACTCACATGTTAAGTCTAGAGTCTGTTTTAGGGTTTTGTCACGGAATAGCCAAAGGGGGAGATTGTAAGGTTGAATTTATTCAACCATCTAATTGGCTTTATTCCGTGCCAAATTTGCTTGTAATTCAGCATTTAGTAACCCTGTATTTAGGTGGGTTTGTTGTAAGGGTAGTGAGTGAGATAGAGTGAAGATTGCTCAAGAGTGTGCAAGAAAACAGAGACTCGCGGCTGGGACTCGCGGGTGACTCGCGGCTGCAAGCCACCAGAAGCAGCACACGTGCCAAGCATGCTGGAAGATGAACAGTCATGCTAGCTGGAGTACTACAGGACAAAACAGGACAACTGGCCATACGGTTAACTCGCGACTGGATCTCGCGACTTAGTCAAGCCGCGAGGTCAAGCCGCGAGCCACCCCTGTTTTGTAAAACCTGACGTTTCACATTCCTCTCCCACTCCAGTATAAATACCCCTTTTACCCACGATTGAAAGAGAGCTTCCTGAGAGAATTTTGAGAGAGAAACCCTAAAGAAAAACCAGATTGCTTCACCCACAATCTCTACCTTAGAGTCTCTTCAAATTCCTCAACTCTCTTCCTCTCCATTGTCAAATCCTTGAGAGGCATTATATCAAACCTGGTTCTCACCATCATCATCACTGTGAGACAGTTGTTTGGATTTCTGGGAAGCAGTTAGGAAGGAGCCAATCTTCATTGGTTGATGCTACGGTCTAGTAGCGGAATCCGGGAAGCTAGAAAAGAAAAAGGTTCGGCGCAACCTCGTTGGAGCAAGAAGCTTGGAGGGCTTAGGTGCACTGGGTAGATTAGGCTTGGAGGGTCTATTGCTGTCCTTGTATCCCAACTGTATTTTCTAGTGGACTGATTACCGCTTGGAGGGCGACGGAGAGGTTTTTCGCCGAGGACTTCGGTTTCCTCTTCGATAACACATCACGTGTTGTCTTTGTGTTTGCATCTTCCTTCCTCTCTATCTTTGTCTTATATTATCTGCTGTGGTTTTATTTTGTTATGGCTTAGATAGTCTTTAACCAATTTCGTATTATAGCATGTGTTAAGTTTCCGCACACTAGTTGTTTGACATATTGCTTGTATTGGTTAAGTTGTATTTTGGGGGTCTAAACGTTCAAAAGTGTTTTGTACACGTTTTTGAACTTTCAAATGATTACAGCATTCACATTAAAGGTGCCAAAATAACTAAAATGCAATTTTAGCACCCAAAACACTAAAAATTCCACCACGTCAAAAGTGTCAAACCTATAAATTTTTAATACCTAATTACAATAAACTATCAACTCTAGTAGTTTACTATAGCTAGATGGTAAAAACAATTTTTTTTTTTTTAATAAATTTATCTATATGTGAATGTTCAATTAGTGTATAAAACACCTATGAACATTTAGACCCTCAATTTACAAATTACCAACACAAGCTTATAATCAAATAATGTATGTGCGAAATATGATAATAAGCTAAAACAGAATTGGTAAAACAATCTAAACTAATTAATCACAACTACAACAATAATTAAAAGGCAAAGATTAAGAGAAGAGAAATGCAAATACAAAGACAACACAACAATGTGTTATCAAAGAGGAAACCGAAGTCTTTGGCGTAAAACCTTTCTGCCGCCCTCCAAGCGATCAATAATCCACTAGAGAATAAAGTTGGGATACATGAATAGCAGAAGACCTTTCAAGCCTAATCTACCCAGTGCACTTAAGCCCTCCAAGCTTCTTGCTCCAACAGGGTTACGCCGAACCTTGTTTTCTCTAGCTTACCGGATCCCGCAATAGCCCATTGCATCAACCAAAATGAATTGGTCCCTTTTGAACTGCTTCCCAAGCACCAAAATACTTTCTCACAAATATGAGTATGGTGATATAAGGATTTGACTAAATGTACCTCTCAAGGATGTATCAATGGAAAGGGTGAGAGTAGAGGAGTTTGGAAAATCAAGGGATGAAGATTGTGGATGAGTCAATCTTGTTTTTCTCTAGGGTTTCTCTTTCAAAATTCTCTCTGGAAGCTCTCTACATTTCGCGGGTATAAGGGTATTTATAGTAGAGTTTGTATGGAATGCGAAGAGTCAGTTACAACCAAACAGGGTGTTCTGGCGACTCGAGCTCGCGACTGGAACGAGTCGTGAGCTAACTGCCTTGCCAGACTGGAGGTTTTGTCCTGTAGTGCAATAGCTCGCGTGACCCTTCAGCTCCCATACATGCTTCACAAGTGTGCCATTTCTGGCAACTTGCCAGTCGCGAGCCAATTGCAAGGCTCTTCTTGTTTGCACACTCTTGAACTTTTCTTCACACTCTCTCACACCCTACCCTACCCTTACATGATTCCCTCCTAAATACATGGTTTCTAAATGCTGAATTACAAGCAAATTTGGCACAGAATAAAGCCAACAAAATGATTGAATAAATTCAACCTTACAATATGAGAGAGAGAGAGAGAGAGAGAGAGAGAGAGAGTAAAAGAAGAATATTTAAATGAAGTGGTAAAAGAATAGAGTATTTGCTGTTGGATGTATTGTAAGATGATGTGTTAAAATAGATAAAATTTCTTTTTGAGTTACTAAAAGCTAATTTTTTTGGCAATTTTAATGTGAATGCTCTTACAATTGATGTTCTGTCAATTACAACAATAACAACAAAAAGTAATTCTAACATTCATTTACTACTTTTTATTCATTTACTACTTTTTTGACATGAACCAAATACATCAATCATATTAATTACCGTATTAATTTGCAAAAGTTATGTACTAAAATTTGTAGTATCTATAACATTTTTCTTTTGAGATATCATTATTGGTAACTAGAACTGAAAAAGGAAACAGAGTAAAAATTAGGTATAATATTTTAGGTGCAGTATATTAGATTCTCCAACTAAATTTATGACGAAGTTTGATTCCAAACATATTTGAAACTACTGTTTCTATTCCATTGCCATTTATAAGATTATCTATATGTATTATTTAAGCAAGTCACATGACTAATTAAAAAAAAAAAAGTAATATGACTAGATCAACACATTAATAGTTTCTTCAATCGCTATATAGTGGGTAGAAAAAAAGATAACTTTAAACATATTTAAAGTTTAATTTTTTCTTAAATTTAATTTAATTGCATTAAATTTAAATATCTTTGACAAAGATAATATGGACTTTATTAGTCAATACAACTGTCTGCTTAAATTTCATTTTAAAAAATCTAATAAGTTACTGTAACTAAATTTTAGCACGAGAAAACAAGTCTTTTTATATGTCATAAAAAGAAGTTGCCAACATCGATTGCAAATAATTTATAATTGGACGGCTTACTTTACCCAGCTGTCGAATACTTTCATTAATTTTAATACTCTCCACACTTTTTGACTGCTTGATTAAGAATATTTAAGCACACTTGGGCATTCCATTGATTCTCAAACTTTTCTTCCCTTCAACAATTAATTCCACAGTTCTAGTGTAGTGGAATTGTCCTTCAAGAATTAACAACATTTGGTGGTCTATATTGAGGAAAGCTCCTTAATCCATTTGACCTTAACCATTCTTCAGGTAGATATATAATATGGATGCATGCATGCATTCACATCTTTTTTTCTCCTATCGTCTCTCTTCTTAGAGGTAGATTTATAATATGGATGCATGCATTCACATCTTTTTTTCTCCTATCGTCTCTCTTCTTAGAGGTAGATTTATAATATGGATGCATGCATTCACATCTTTTATTTCTCCTATCATTTCTCTTCTTTCATATTTTGTTAGACGAAAATATGTACGGTTTTGTAATTGTAGCACTGTATCATCTCAACGTTTTTCCTATTTCGTACGCAGACACCTTATTCAATATACGTTTGTTAACTCATCAAAAGAAAAAATATATATACACACACATGTTTGTTAATCAACTACAAACATAAAAGCATAAGCAAATCACAAGCGTACAGTTTCTTCCAGAAAATTGAACCCTATGCTTTCATCAATACTGTTGATAAAAAGTTGGGACCAGAATCTAATATTTGGGGGCCAAAACTTAGGAAAAGATCGACCACTTAAAAATAAGAAATATACTAAAAATCAAAACTATATAAACAAAATAACATATATAAAAGAGAAATATACTAACATGTATTTAGTATTAGTAAAATATAAACAAAATAGTAGATATAAAAAAACTTGTTTGTTAAGTACATCAATTCAATCATATGTGATCTACAAAAGGGAACTTGATGTCCTTTTAAAAAACAAAAATAATTTATAACTGATATGTTACAAAATTTCGCTGCTACCTTCTAATATATAAATAAAAGAGCTCATGATAATATCAAAGTCTATTTTGTTCCAAATTATATTCTGACAATATTCATTATTGAAATTCCTCATTTCATTGTTGTAATAAAAATTGGGTAAGTACAAATACAATCACTCTAAAAACAAATTGGTAGACAATTAATTTTTTGGTCATTAATTACTACTTAATAAAATTTTGAGGTACAAATGTCAAAATTGATTACGCTCATAATTGTGTTACCATTTTCAAAAATAACTGTTCATGATTTGAAGTGTTATGAATAATACTTTTCCACTAACAAAAATATATAATCAATTCTAGAAAGATTCATATGCTCGAGGATGCAATGCTGGGATAGGAATAAGTAATTCTATTGTATGCTCACTAACTTTGAGATTTACTTCTTGTAATTAAGAATTTATTGAAGTATATTGAAAATATCAAATCGATAATGATGTTCAATTTCAAAATTATCTTGTTGATGAAGAAAAATTCCGAATCTTAGAGAGCAAGTTTTCAACTTCCGGGTTAAGTATGAATTTTATAAACTTTAAATTTCAGATCTTTTCTATTAGTAATGCACTATTGTTTCTCAATAATAATAATAATAATAACAATAATAATGCACTATTAGACAATTTCTAAAATTTCCCCTTGGTCTCTGTTGACATTCCAAAATCTTTATTGCTTGGGTCTAATGGTTCGGCCAATAGCTTACTTCTGTTGAGTTTAAACATTTATGTTTAGATTGTATTTGGATACCGCTTATTTGTTGAAAACTGAAAAGTTATTGTTGAAAATACTGTAGCAAAATAATTTTTAAAGGTGTGAATAGTGCCATGGGACCCAAAAATGCATTGGTATGCACATTTTTGCATTTTTGGCTGGGTCGTGAACGGTGTCGTGGGACCCAGCCAAAAACACAAACGTTGGATTGCACGCTGGAAATGTGCAATCCAAACGCACACTTAATCATTTGATATATATATATTCATTCACAACTTTTTGTACAACCTATAAAAGTGGACACGTCGGTGAATTTCACATGGATTTATCACTAACGTTATTTAATTGTCTCTTATTTACAATTTACCACCTCATATGTTATGAAAGAATAATTGTGAAAACAAATGTTTTGTATGTTAACCTATTATTCCACTTAAGATTCAAACTTAATTAAACACGCACCCTAAAACGCCAATTCTATTTTAAAAAATATGGGATGCTGTCTCTTTTTAGATCTGTTAATACTTTTGTCTCAGTAATAAGTGGATCTTGCAAAGAGATCACGTGATCCAGGTGGACCATTTAAAAAAGAAAAAAAACATCACTTCAAAATCAACCAGATCAGCTGATTCATATGAAACTCGTCTCTTCAAGATATGAGTTTCATGTTGAACTTTGAAGAGATGATATTTAAACAATGCTTTTTTGACTTTTGGTATATAATTCTCAAAAGAATATTATTCAGAAAAAAAGGCCCGAGAGTCTTACACCAAATTAAGAAAAGAAGAAAAGATTAAAATTCTGATTGGGTAAAAGTACAAACCATTATAATTATAGGGTTTGTCCTTTCTGAAAACTTAGAATTATCTCTTTGTGCTGGTCGTGCTAATTTGGCTTATGTAAAGAACTTTCACATATAATTCGTCATGCATCACAAAATTTATATTTAATACTTAATTCTTTCTGAAAGTTCAAATATGTGTATAAAACACCCTTGAACGTTTAGACCCTCAATTACAAAATAACCAATTCAAGTTTTATGACAAACAACAAGTGTGCGGAAAATGAACACAAGCTTTAAACAGAATTGGAAAACAATCTAAGCCAATTAAAATCACATCCACAGTAGAAAATAAAAGGCAAAGATTAAGGGAAGAGATATGCAAACACAAGGACAACATACGATGTGTTATCGAAGAGGAAACCGAAGCCCTTGACATAAAACCTCTCCGCCACCCTCCAAACGGTCAATAATCTACTAGAAAATGTAGTTGTGATACATGAACAGTAATAGACCCTTCAAGCCTAATCTACCCAATGTACCTAAACCCTTCAAGCTTTTTGCTCCAACGAGGTTGCGCCGAACCTTTTTCTTTTCTAGCTTACCGGATTCCGCTATAATCCATAGCATCCGCCATCCTTGGCATCTTCCAATGCTTTCCAAAACTCCAAAAATACTTAACACTCTAAATGGGTGTGGGTAGTGTTTGGATAGAAATCTCCTCTCAATAGGTATGATAATGAGAGAGGGAATGAGAGGAGACTACAAAGATTTCTCTTTAAGAATGAGTAGCTCTCTCAAATTGAGTGGGTGTTTTGAAAAAACCTCTCTTAGGATTTTTCTTTCTGAATAGCCACACATATTTTGTGTTGATGAGGGGTATTTATACTGGTGTGAGAATGGAATGCAAAGAGTCAATTTTTCCAAAACAAGGCTGGCTGGCGACTTGACCTCGCGACTTGACTGAGTCGCGAGTTTAAGCAGCGAGCTAGCTGAATGGCCAGTCTGGATTTTTGTCCTGTAGTGCTCCAGCTGGCATGACTGTTCAGCTCCCCTGCATGTTCTGCGCGTGTGCAACTTTTGGCGGCTTGCAAGCCGCGAGCCTCCTGCGAGATCTAGCCTCGAGTCCCTACTTTATTGCACAGTCTTGAGCATTTCTTCACACTCTCTCACACACTACCCTTACATGTTTCCCACCTAAATATAGGGTTTCTAAGTGCTGTATTACAAGCAAATTTGTCACGAAATAAAGCCAACACATGATTGATTAAATTCAAGCTTACACTTTCTTTTCAAGTACACAAAAGCTAATTGACAAGCTGCAATGGCAAGAAATAATGTCGATTCAAACGACGGTAAATATTTTACTTTCTTATGTAGTGGGGTTTCTATGAGTTCTTAACGAAATGGATATGTCTGACTAAGATATCACTAAAGTCAGCAACCAATTGTATTAAGAATACATTCTCAAATTAACATCAATTTTTCATTCAAAATATAATATCAATACAGTAAAAAACAATTTTGTACTGTTATAAATGTTCCATTTGATATTTAACCAATTCTAATTTGTTATATATAATTATTCTTTTGTTTATAAAATAACTATAATTTATAATGGGAAAAAAATCAAACATATATATTGTAATTGAAGTATAAAATAGAACAGCAATTAAGAATAAGGTAGAAAATTATTATTCTATGAAACACTTGGTATTATGATTTTTACTTGTACAGAGTGTGAGAGGCTTATTTTTGCTGCGATGAATGGTGACTGGAAATCTGTTGAGGACATAAAAGACATTCAAAGAAAAATTACAATGAAAGAAGAAACCACTCTTCATATTGCTGCTGCAGCAAACCAGGAAAAATTTGTGAAGAATTTATTGAAAACGATGGAAACAGAAAACCTAACAGAAGTAAACAATGTTGGGAACACCGCCTTGACCTACGCTGCTGCAACTGGAGATGTGAATATTGCTCGGGCAATGATAAGGAAAAATAAAAACCTGCCAAACCTAAGTACTGGGGTGAAACCACTCCGTATGGCTGCTTCCTCAGGACACGAACAAATGGTGGTGTTTCTTTATTCTAAGACTAAAGTTAGCGAGTGGACTGAAGATGAGCAGAATGATTTATTTATCACTTGCGTTGAGGGTGATTTATACGGTAAGCAATAGAAATTATAATGTTTCTTGCTTCTTTATTTTTGAAGGGCGTGTTTTGAAGTTCGAAACAATAGCCATGGCTTTAAAATTTAAAGTGGTGTGACAAGTTCATACAATCTAAGCCATTAATTTTCTAAACGAGGACAAGTTACACAATTTCACTCATTTTCCAAATGTGGTATGGAAGTATTGACGGACTTGAGGTTTTGGTACGAATTTATATACTAATCGGTCATCTTCACCTCATAGCTTAAATTTTTACTTTCGTTCAACTTTATTATGCCATCGGTTTTTTTTTTTTTTTCTCCTTTAAACTACAGTATCAAATAATTTGCAGTATTGTGATCTTCTCTTTTCTCTTTTATATATATATATATATATATATATATATATAAGAATGAGATTCTTCATAATAGAATTCTATCTGATTGAGATTAATCATGGCTCTCTAATCTCTAAACAAAAGTTCCAGGGCTCGGCCGACACTAGTTAGGGGAAAACTAATGCATGAAGGGAAAAAGTTGTCAAAAGAAACTGTTGCTTGTCTTTTTCATATGTTTATGTCATGCTTTGCCAACTTTATCCTTCTCATAGTGAATATTTCAAATAAAAAGAATTCCCGTCCATGAATATATTTGCCTGGAATTTTTGTTTTTGGTATAAAATAATGCAGGAGTAGCCTTGAAAATGCTGGAGGTCAACTCTAATTTAGCCATCGCTAAAAAGGACGGAGAGACTGCATTACATGTGTTGGCTCGCAATCCTTCCGCATTTGTTAGTGAAACTCAACCAAGTGAGTTATTATTATAATTTTTTTCATGTGAGTTATTCTGACTGAAATTCTTAAATCCTGCATGGTGATGTTGTAAGGTTGAATTTATTCAACCATCTAATTGGCTTTATTCCGTGCCAAATTTGCTTGTAATTCAGCATTTAGTAACCCTGTATTTAGGTGGGATTGTTGTAAGGGTAGTGAGTGAGATAGAGTGAAGATTGCTCAAGAGTGTGCAAGAAAACAGAGTGTCGCGGCTGAGACTCGCGGGTGGACTCGCGGCTGCAAGCCGCCAGAAGATGCACACGTGCCAAGCATGCTGGAAGATGAACAGTCATGCTAGCTGGAGCACTACAGGACAAAACCGGACAACTGGCCATACGGTTAACTCGCGACTGGATCTCGCGACTTAGTCAAGCCGCGAGGTCAAGCCGCGAGCCACCCCTGTTTTGGAAAAACCTGATGTTTCATATTCCTCTTCACTCCAGTATAAATACCCTTTTAACCCACGATTGAAAGAGAGCTTCCAGAGAGAATTTTGAGAGAGAAACCCTAAAGAAAAACCAGATTGTTTCACCCACAATCTCTACCTTAGAGTCTCATCAAATTCCCTCACTCTCTTCCTCTCCATTGTTAAATCCTTGAGAGGCATTATACCAAACCTGGTTCTCACCATTATCATCTCTGTGAGACAGTCGTTTGGAGTTCTGGGAAGCAGTTAGGAAGGAGCCAATCTTCATTGGTTGATGCTACGGTGTAGTAGCGGAATCCGGAAAGCTAGAAAAGAAAAAGGTTCGGCGCAACCTCGTTGGAGCAAGAAGCTTGGAGGGCTTAGGTGCATTGGGTAGATTAGGCTTGGAGGGTCTATTGCTGTCCTTGTATCCCAACTGTATTTTCTAGTGGATTGATTACCGCTTGGAGGGCGGCGGAGAGGTTTTTCGCCGAGGTCTTCGGTTTCCTCTTCGATAACACATCGGGTGTTATCTCTGTGTTTGCATCTTCCTTCCTTTCTATCTCTGCCTTTACATTATCTGCTGTGGTTTATTTTGTTATGGCTTAGATAGTTGTTTAACCAATTCCATATTATAGCATATGTTAAGTTTCCGCACACTAGTTGTTTGACATATTGCTTGTGTTGGTTAAGTTGGTTTTTGGGGGTCTAAACGTTCAAAAGTGTTTTTGTACACGTTTTTGAACTTTCAATTGGTATCAGAGCGGGTACACAGCTGTTTGGTTTCATTACCATTGTGTGATCCTTGACTCCCTTTTTGAGATGGATAGGTCTCAATCCCTTAATGCACCTCCATATTTTGATGGAAGTAATTATGCGTTTTGGAAGGTTCGTATGAGAGCTTTTCTATGCTCTATTGATGAATCCGTGTGGGATGCTGTTGAGATTGGTTGGACCAAACCTGAGGCAGCCAAATCCACATGGGATAAGGCAGCACTTGCTGCATCTAATGCTAACAGTAAAGCACTAAATGCTATTTTCTGTGGTGTGTCTCCAGATGAATTTCACAGGATTTCTCACATTACCATTGCCAAAGATGCATGGGAGATTCTGGAAACAACTTATGAAGGCACGAAGAAAGTGAAAGATACCAAGTTACAAATGCTGACCACTCGGTTTGAGGAGCTCAAGATGAGTGAGGATGAGTCTTTCGACTCTTTCTATGGGAAGCTAAACGAAGTGGTTGTCAGTAAGTTTAACTTGGGGGAGAAAATGGAGGACTCAAAGATTGTAAGGAAGATCCTTCGATCATTGCCGGAAAGTTTTCGTGCTAAAGTGACAGCCATTGAAGAGAGCAAGGATCTTGACGACATCAAGGTACAGGAGCTGGTTGGTTCTCTACAGACTTATGAGATGTCGCTGCCCAATCAACGGAAGAGTAAATCCCTTGCTCTAAAGACCATTAATGAGAAGGTGGAAGATCAAGACTCATCGGGAGATGATGTGGTTGACAAAGATGTAGCCTATCTTGTTAAAAATTTCAGAAAGTTTTTGAAATTCAAAAACAATGGAAAATATGATGATAAGAGAAAATTCCAAAATTCTGGAAGGGAGAAGAGGGATTTCAAAAGGAAAGATGGAAAAGAATCCCAATCCACACAAGGAGTCACTTGTTTTGAATGCAACGGGCATGGACACTTTAAGAAGGAATGTCCTAATTATTTGAAATCGAAAGGCAAAGTGTATGCCACAACCTTGAGTGACTCAGATTCGTCTGACTCAGAATCTGAAGAGAGCTGTGATGGAGAAGGGAACTATTCAGCTTTCATGACTATTGCTCATGTTGAGTCTTCGGATGAGTTGAGTTTGCTTGTTCAAGACCTTGGAGAACATAGTGATGATGACTCACTAGGAATTGTTGAAGAATCGGAAGCTGAAGAAGAAGAAAGCACAGCAACTCTTCAAGAAAATTACAACTCACTCTTGGAGAAGTCGGGTGAATACACAAGGGTAGCCAAGGCTGCTGTAAGAAAAATGAAGAAGGCTGAGGAGGACTACAAAAGTCTCCTAATCCGGTATAGGGAGGCCAAATGCGAGATTGAAACACTGAATGGTGAGCTGTCCGAAGCTTACACTAAAGTGAGATTTCTTGAAAATGAGGTTGTGCAGGCAAATGCAAAAATAGAGAGGGTCACCACCAAGAAGCTAGATGATGTTATATCTTCTCAAAAGAGCTTTTCAGACAAATCCGGACTGGGAAATACCGGAGGAAGTAGTTCAACTGGAAATGTCACTAAAGAAGTGAAGTTTGTAAAGGCCAAAGATCCAGTTGTAGCTGACCCTACTGGTGTGAAGCTCGAGGTGGAGGAGAAGAAGAATGTGGTGGACCAACGGATGCTGAATTATCGTAATCAGTCTGTGGGCAGGTCTGAATCTCGTGCCAAGTCACGTCCACGACCACAAAGAGGTCCTAGAGGAATGTATGTGTGCCATTATTGCGGACTTCAAGGGCACACTCGACCAAATTGCCAAAAGCTGAGAGCAAAGAACAGTGCAACTCCTCAAAGGTCAGGAGGACCAAGAATTGATAGGAGAACTTGGGCAGGTGATCAACCTAGAGAGCAAAATGGAGATCCCGGAATGATGAACGTGATGAAGATGATTGGTGCATTCACCAACTGCTTGGAAAGCTTCTCACGAAGGTTTGAAAGCCCTAACTCCCGTACCCAATCCTTTAAGGAAATCACCCCAAACGCAAGTGACGTGTGAGTGAAAAGGGGTACTCATGCATAAGCATTACAACATGTCCATGCATTAATACTTCCTATGCTTTGTGACTATGTTTGTTTGGTATGCTTGTTGTTTTTGATTTTGGCTGTTTGTTTGTCTTCTTGTGAATATCTCTTAATTTTTGTTTTATCAATCTTTTTGTTTCTTGAGTCAAAAATCCAAAAATTACATAAAAATTTGAAAATCAAAAAGCTTGATTGACTTTGTTGAGTTTTGTCTTAAAACTCGTTTTGCCTTGTACCTTTGTGCTAATGGCTTTGTGCATTTTCGAGCATTGCTTGTTTTCATGCACTCATATCACTATGGGAAAAATCTTGAAATCTATGTGATTGTTGTAAATAGATCTTCAAACTTGTCATGAATGATTAGTGAATGGTTATGTTGATCTTGAAACATGCATAGACTTGTGTCTATATATCTTCCCACTTTTTATTTTTTTTTGCTAAAAAGAGCTCACCAAATGTAAATCTCCAAATGAAAAGAGATATTGAGCTGCAAAAGCCTGTCGCACATTCTAGTATTTGACTAGGAAAAAGGGTAAGCGACCTTATATTAAAAGTGAAATTTCATTCAAAAAGGCCAAAGGCCTGTTCTTCAAAGAGAAATGTTACATATCCCTCTCACAATGAGAGATGATTGTCTCAACAAGATCAAAAAGATCAAATGTTATGATTGAAAGTGGAGTCAAATGAAAAGCTCCAAGTTATGTTATCAAGTTGTGTGGGAGGTCATATATTCATATTTCTATAATTGAGATTGGTCACATGATCTAGTGCTAATTGTGTATGCCTTGGTTGAATTGATCATTGAAGCTTCACATTAGACAAAGGACTATCTCATTGTTGATATCCACACACAACACACAAGTTTATGTTCAATAAATGCCATATTCTTTTGTGTGATTGTACTTGATAAAATGTGTTTTCACATGCTCAATCTTTGTTAATTCAAGCACAAAAAGATTTTTGAGTGTTTTAGGTGTTTTTGGAAAGTGTTTTGTTGGAAAAATCTGAAAATTTCAAAAATACAGTTTTGCCCTGTTTTGGCGGCTCAGTCGCGGGTATGTCAAGTCGCGAGCCTCAGTCGCATCTTCGCTGGTCATGTTTGGCGACTTGTTCGCGAGTGGAAGGTCCAGTCGCGAGGATCACTCAGAGATTTTCGCGGCTCAGCTCGCGACTCACTCGCGGGTAGACCTTCCAGTCGCGAAAAACACTTAGAAAAATTTTTCAAAATTTTGTTCTTGAGTGCTTTGGCGACTTGAGCTGGCGACTATGTGGCGACTTAATCCAGTCGCGAAAATCGCGTGTTTTGCAGAAACAGGAGCAGTTTTTAAACCTCTTTCAGTTTTCCCTCGAACTTTTGTAACTGTTCATCTACTCTTAAAACTGTTGTTTCCTTCCAAACACTTCGTGAATCCTTCTTTCAAACCCCTTTGGTGCTTCGTTTCTTATCCAAATCATCAAGAAAAGGTATGGTTTTTGCTTTCTCAATCTCAGTTTTCTTTGTCCTGCATATTTCTGTTACTGTTTGGACTGGTATTGTGTTCGTTATACTTTTCTCTATGTGTAATGGGTATGGAGTGGCTTGTTTGATATTGTTCTCACCTGTTTTCATGCTGAGCAGTCACATTGTATATTTCATTGTTCTGATTTTTGCCTATTATTGAATCTGAGAATCTTTTCTGAAATGGGTTTGGTGTTTATTTGACTTACTCATTACACTTGCCTGAATATTGATGTTGGTGTTTGGTTTTGGTCACTGAGTGGTTATGATAACATAATGTATGATTCTCAACCACGTGCTCCAGTGTGGATGTTTGGTTCCTTCTTGATTGAAATATTTTCCCCATGTTCATGTCTCTGATGGAGTGATTTATGCTATCTGCTCTAAATGTTCAAATGCTGTATCTTATTGCATATCATGGTCATGTTAACCTGTCTCAATGTCAGTTTTGTCAGTTGTGATGTCTATTTTTGTCTTGGTGCACTTTCATCAAGTTTGATGCACGTATTAGTTTGTGCTTCTGTGTATTGTTGGTAGTTTTGGTTGGGTCTGCACTATCTTCAGTCTGGGTTTATATATTGAAATATTATTTACACTGAATCCTGTTGACAATCTTTTGTGGGGTATTGTTGCTTGGTTCTTTTCTGTTGGCCTGTTCTCTTGCAGATGTCTCGTCGATCTACCAGGGGTAAAGACATTGTTGCTGACGAACCAGCAACCCCAGTTGCTAAAAGGACTCGTCTATCATCTCAAGCATCTCAAGACCCCAATGAGGATAGATTCAGAGTTCCCCTTAACTCACATGCCTACTCAAATGTGTTTGACAAGTCAACCACTATAGTGGAACGGGTAGTAGAGTTCAACACCTTAGGGACTACTTTCATCCCTCGAATCTTTGAGAAACGAGACTGGGCAAACTTGTTCGGAAACTTTGATGATCCAATGGATGAGCTGGTCAAAGAATGCTTCTCCAATGCAACTGATCTTGGACCTAACCTCATTTTCTGGGTCAGAGGAACAGAGTTCTGTGTTACCCCAGACTCCATCGCAGATCTTCTCGGCATCACCAGACCTCAGAATGTGAATTTAACTCCCTATGATGAACGAAATCCAGAGGTTGGAGAAATTTTACAAATCCTAGGCCACGATCATGAGGTATCCAGTGCAGGAACTTCCATCAGCACCGCAAAGTTTGCATCTGAGCTGACCACACTGAAGTTGATCATGTTCACCAATCTCTACCCACTGTCCAACACTACATTCATCAATCTTGGGAGAGCTATATTTCTGTGTGATCTCATTACCGGAGCCCCCATTGATATATGTGCTCACATCTACTACAACTTGAGGAAGACCGCGTGTCGATCTACAGCTCGAGGAATCATTCCATTTTGCAGTCTCGTCATGAAACTCATTCTTAGTGCAGGCATTACTCCTCCTGCAGATGGTAAAATGTTGACTCGTCAACGTCCCATTTCATTATTCACTCTTCAAGCGAGCAGAAGTCACTCCTCCAAATCACCAAGAAGTGCTCACATCTCTCCGGTTACTTCATTTGCCCCTGACTCAGAGACTCCTGCACATACCACATCTGCATCTCGTGCTGTTCCTGAAGCTTCACCGGCTGGTATTCCGCAAACACAAACTGCTTCTCATATTGACAGAGTTGACAGTGTACTTGAGCATATTCAGAAACGCGTTGATGAGCTTGTGGCACTTCTCTACTCCACAAACAACCATGTCCAAATGCGCCTCGAGACTATGGAGAATCAGCTAGATGAGATTCAACGAAAGTTGGACGAGAGTCTTTAGCTATTCGTGACAAAAAGGGGGAGAGCATTCGGTAAGGGGGAGAAAAGGTCAAAGGGAAGTGTGCATAGTGATAGGGGGAGTACACACATACTTTTGTCATACTTTTGTTTTTAGTCTTATCTTCTAAACTTATGGTTTTTATGGTTTTGATACACTGTGTTTTGGTGTATAGCTGTGTCTAACTCATTTCATATACTCTTGGTTTAAACTTTAATATTTGTTGGATGTTATTCAGGTATTTGTTGGTTTGTACCCATGTGCTTTTATAAGCTTTTAGGGTTAATGTTTTATGCATAGTTTGTAGGCTTTATGGTATGTACCTTGCTTAAGTGCAGCCTTTATGCTATGTTGAAATCAGTACCTTAATCTAAATGTTCTGCATTTTGGTTTATGTACTGTCACTCTTGTGCCCTTGTAGGATTGTTCCTAGATGCATATGCCTTGTGTGCTATGCATTGGTTGAGTGTTGAGCATACAAGTGTCTTGCCTTGTGCTTGTTAACTTGTATGTCCTTGTGTTCATTCCAAGTGTGAATGAGCACTGTGATCACTACCTTGTGGTGTTCACGTTGGTTGATCAAGCCATGGTTTGTTTATTAACTCCATCTTTGCTTGATCTCATATTGACTGTTTCATATGCATTTATAATTTTCTGCTTACAATGATCATGGTGTATTGTTGTGTTTCAGGAGTTTATGTTCATATGATTCAAGTGCTTCACTGCTTCTAGAGTTAGGTGTGAGTGAGTTTTGTTCAACTGTTCCCAACTCACATGTTAAGTCTAGAGTCTGTTTTAGGGTTTTGTCACGGAATAGCCAAAGGGGGAGATTGTAAGGTTGAATTTATTCAACCATCTAATTGGCTTTATTCCGTGCCAAATTTGCTTGTAATTCAGCATTTAGTAACCCTGTATTTAGGTGGGATTGTTGTAAGGGTAGTGAGTGAGATAGAGTGAAGATTGCTCAAGAGTGTGCAAGAAAACAGAGTGTCGCGGCTGGGACTCGCGGGTGGACTCGCGGCTGCAAGCCGCCAGAAGATGCACACGTGCCAAGCATGCTGGAAGATGAACAGTCATGCTAGCTGGAGCACTACAGGACAAAACAGGACAACTGGCCATACGGTTAACTCGCGACTGGATCTCGTGACTTAGTCAAGCCGCGAGGTCAAGCCGCGAGCCACCCCTGTTTTGGAAAAACCTGACGTTTCACATTCCTCTTCACTCCAGTATAAATACCCTTTTAACCCACGATTGAAAGAGAGCTTCCAGAGAGAATTTTGAGAGAGAAACCCTAAAGAAAAACCAGATTGTTTCACCCACAATCTCTACCTTAGAGTCTCATCAAATTCCCTCACTCTCTTCCTCTCCATTGTTAAATCCTTGAGAGGCATTATACCAAACCTGGTTCTCACCATTATCATCTCTATGAGACAGTCGTTTGGAGTTCTGGGAAGCAGTTAGGAAGGAGCCAATCTTCATTGGTTGATGCTACGGTGTAGTAGCGGAATCCGGAAAGCTAGAAAAGAAAAAGGTTCGGCGCAACCTCGTTGGAGCAAGAAGCTTGGAGGGCTTAGGTGCATTGGGTAGATTAGGCTTGGAGGGTCTATTGCTGTCCTTGTATCCCAACTGTATTTTCTAGTGGATTGATTACCGCTTGGAGGGCGGCGGAGAGGTTTTTCGCCGAGGTCTTCGGTTTCCTCTTCGATAACACATCGGGTGTTATCTCTGTGTTTGCATCTTCCTTCCTCTCTATCTCTGCCTTTACATTATCTGCTGTGGTTTATTTTGTTATGGCTTAGATAGTTGTTTAACCAATTCCATATTATAGCATATGTTAAGTTTCCGCACACTAGTTGTTTGACATATTGCTTGTGTTGGTTAAGTTGGTTTTTGGGGGTCTAAACGTTCAAAAGTGTTTTTGTACACGTTTTTGAACTTTCAGATGTATTCCTTAATCATGTGGTATGAGTGTATGACATACAAAGACATGAGGAAAATACTTTTTTATATGGAGAGTAAAAAGACAATTTACATCTCATTAATTGATTTTAGCCGAATTATATCAACCTTGCATTTTTTTTTTTTAGAAAACTGTGCACATTAATAGATTAAAGATTCAATTGATCGAGCTCCGGTTAATTTACCACAACATAAAAACAAATCATAGAATAAAATAACAAAACATAAAATAAATGAGATGGGTGATTTGTCGACAAAGTAAAAATTTAATGAATCCATTCAAAGGAAAAAAAAAAAAATCCAAGAGTTAAACCTTTTTAAATCTAATGCAAATTTCATTATTAGAATCGAAGTCTTACAATTGAAAAAAAAAAAAAAAATTCATATTCCTAATTGCTATCCAATAGCACTTACAAATGTAGCATGGCATTATGCTCTAAACTGTTTGGATTCTTCTAATTTGAAAATTCTCGAGACAAACTACATCTATGACTTCAAGGATTATAAGTTCAATAGAAAAACTACTAAAGTTTGTTTAGACCGTCAATTTTAAAATTATGGTTTAATTGTTTTTAATCTACTCAACTAGATGTGGAATAAGAGTAATCAATGCGCAATTAACTGGGACTACTACCTAATGCATGGGCATACATAATTAACAATTAAATATTAAACACAAGGAGTAAGGGAAGAGAGAAGCAAACACAAGATAACATGACGATATATTATCAAAGAGAAAAACCAAAATGCTCGGTGTAAAAACCTCTCTGTGGCCCTCCATGCTGAATCAATTCACTAGTAAATAAATTGGAGTACAATGATTACAATATAGATCCTCCAAGCCTAGACTACCCTTTGTACTAGACCCTCTAGAGTCCCAGCTACCAACGGGCTTCACCGAGCCTTGTCTTCACTAGTTTTCTGGATCCCGCAATTATAACTAATTGCATCCACCATAGAATGGCATAACCCGATCCTTCCTAAAAGCTTCAAAACAACTCATAACACTCAGAATGGGTGAGGTATATATTTGAGCTAAGAACCTCTCAATGGATATGAAATTAGAGAGGTAGGGGTAGAAGAAAATTAAGAGAAATGTGTAGAGGATTGTGGGAGTGCAATCTCTAACTCTCAAATGGATTTCTAGGGTTTTCTCACTAAAATTTTCCTTACAATTTTGTGGGTAATGTAGTTTTTTATAGTGTGGGCAAAGAAATGAGGAAAGACACATAAAATAGCTAACAGTGCATCTTGCGAGTTGGGTCGCAAGTCACTCGTGAGATGCCATCAGGCACTAAAACTCTTCAAATTCTAGCATGTGCTCCTCACATGGCCTTTCGCAGGTTGCTCCACTCACGAGCTGGTAGCGAGCAAGTCATGAGTTGATCTATCTTCACAGTTCCTCACCAATTTCTCACACTAAACCCATTATATTGAATCTCTCAAACATATAGGGAAATGATGGATGAAATACAATCAAATTTGACACGAAATTATTACCAACAAAACATAATTGAAAATCACAACTTCATAGATTGACTTAAAGATTTTTTTTTTTTTTCTCCATTGTAGAAAAGGGAAGGCTTTATGGCTTCAAATTTTGATCACCAATCAAAGTACCATTCTTTGACTCGCTCTTGTGAACTTGGTTTTTGGTGGAATTAAGAGACTTAGGGTTTTGATCTTCTTATATGCACGATGATGCTCTCTCTAACCTCTTTCAGTCGAGTTTAGTGAGCCCTTATATAGTTTAATAAGTAGGTACTAGTCATTAATTGACTTGATGGGCCTAGTTAGAATTAGTTATTCTATGTCTCGATCGAGCAAGCCTTAGTCAAGAGACAATAATCGTGATGTTCTTGATCAATTGAGAGACAATTCAGGGTTAGCCAAGAAACCAATAACTGCCCTTTGTTTAATTAATTCTAAGAACTTCGTCTTTTACTTGATTTTAGACAATAAAACCCAAATAAAACTTACATGTCATGGAATTAGCCAACTATAAATCTAACAATCTCCCCTTTTGAAAATTCTATAACAAAACCCAACTTAACAATAATCCAAGATTACAAAATAAATAACTGAATCAATAGAATGACTTTTGACCTCTAAGAAAGGAGACACTTCTCAGAGCATGACCAAACTCTGATATCGAATCCAAAAAAAATCCAAAGCACGCACCGTGAGGACGTACCGTTCTTATACCAAAGCAAGTTAAGCAACTCTCTTTTCAGCTTCCACGGGACCAACTCTCTCAATTTGATTCCTTAATTGAGTCCACTAAATCCCTTTAACAAATAGAGTTCAAAAGTCAATTTCTTATTTCACGAAGGACAACTTATTTGTTATTTTTTCCCTAATTAATTAACAACTCTACTCAGGACTAACTTAACAACTCTACTTAGGGCCGACTCAACATAGTTTGTGGTTTAAGGCGAAAAATTTAAGTAGACCTTTTATATTAAAATATTAGTTAAATTAATTAATTTAATACTAAACAAATTAAGGTTAATTTGATAAGTTAATACTTAACAACCTAAAATTAATTTCACATAAATAATCTGTTTGTTCATTTAGACCCCTAAAATCATATTGTTTAACCTATTATATTAACCAAGTGATTACTTAGATTAATTATTCAGACCTAGGTTAAACAACAATAAATCATATCATGCAAAGATGCGGAAAAATAAATAACACCACGATATGATGATCCAGGAAAACCGATGAAATGAATTTTTTCAAGGTAAAAACCTGGAGAGGATTTAACCTAGCTATCCTTAAGGTAAACACATCCACTATAAGAGAATTAAAGTTTTTACAATTAGATTTAACCCTAAATCTGTTACTACCTCCAGTAGTAACTTATTGACACGACCACATGCAAGTTTTGAATCCATGGACTCATTCTCTTCTTGGATTTACACCAACACAAGTTGCCTTGTTTGTGACTTTGAGATCCTACTCAAAGGTTTTAGATCACCATCAGTAATGATCTTGATGTAGTGACTATGTTCTACCAAACGCTTGATTGTAGTTCTTACTCTGGTAGATTCTTGTGTAGTTAGAAGGTATAAAATTTCTTAGATCTTACAAAGATTAATACACAAGCCTTTTCAGTAGCTTCAAAATGTGACTAGGGTTTTCCTTTTATATGCGGAGAAGTTTAGAAGAAATCCTAAATGTTTTCGCAAGCTTGGGCTTGCTTAAAATTCTGCAGAAAAAACTGGACTTGCGATTTTCGATCGGTCGAGCCTAATTCTCGATCAGTCGAGCAAGGCAGAACCACACTTCCTTTTTCTGCAATCAGTTGGACTTGAACCTTGAAACAAACACTTTTAAGCATTGCCTAAAATCCTAGACTAGACCTCTTTTGTTCTCGGTTTGCCAACACAATACAAATATGATTCTAAATATTTAAATCTAAATCTTTAGAACCTAACATAGTCAAATATCATGGTTCAAATATAAAATTTAACAAAATGAAATAAAAATTATACATGTTTTAGAAAGGAGGCTTACTTTATCCTGAACAAGGCAATGCATTGTTATCGTTAAGAAACGTTAGTAATTTCATTTTTCAATTTTGATTTTAATGTTAAGAGAAAGATAGAAATTATTTGATGTGTGGCCATGTGAAAAATTAGGAAGATAATATTGATGTTGCATTGTGTAGGATATTGATTTACAAAAATTAAAACCTCCAAAGATTTTTTTGCCAAAACTATTTATGGATTTCAATTGGGTTGGTTTCTATTAGTTTAATATTTTGTAGACCCTTTTGGAGGTAAGAAAAATAGTGAAGGGCCCTTTTTATGTTTTTTTAAACCACTTATTATCACACAATTTTATACAATGTTAAATGTACTACAAATTTTATTATATAAAGCATAGAAATAGATGCATTGATAAATGTGATTAGTGGGGTAAACTACCTAATAAATAAATCTTTTTGAATATCTTTCTTTTTTTTTTTTTTTTTTTTTTGGCAATTGGTGATATGAGTCATATGACACATCATTTTGTAAGTTTTAAGTCAAAACTTTATGATATCTCTAGTATCACTTTACAATTTTGGATCTTATTATAATGTAATTGGGACCTATTGTAAAGGGTAAAAATAGTTTTTTAATGGGGCCTTAGGCCTAGGCCTTGAGCCACTATTTCTCTACCAAAATGCTTTTTTGAGAAACAAAATATGAAGCCGAAGAAAGTATATCATGAGACAAATTTCTAAAGTAACTATTATTTAATCATGGTTTTTAAAAGTCGAATTGGGTCGACTGCTCAAACTAGGAATTGACCACTAGTTTTAACGGCAATAAATTTTTTTTTTTTAAATGGTTGACTTATTGCTTGCCCCGCAGTCCAATCGGTCAACAATTATTGCATCTGTTCTGGGGTCTATTCCCCCTCCCCCCTTATAATGGGAGCTGGTGGGACACGTGTCATGATCGTAGTGGATCCAGTGCACTGAAGGCACTGGACAGAAGTCACGCCCATATATATATATATATATATATATATATATATATATATATATATATATATATATATATAATTTGATATTTACAGTAAATGAAGAAGGATTTGAATCCTAGATGCGATGAACACAATAAGTAGTGCCAACTAATAATTAAGTTATAAAGCTCTTGGCAATTACATAAATATATTAGGCATTTAAAAATATTATCATATTGTACAAATCTGCTACAATAATTTAAATAATAAGAAAACATCTACTTAAAGTCTATAATAAATTATAAATAAATAAAAAAATCGACTCTCGTTAGATTACTTTTAATTTTTGGGAAATGCTAACTGATGCCCTTAGAGTAATGATTAATATTTCATTTAAAGAAAATTTTTATGGGAAAAGGAAAAAAAAAACAATTAATGTTCTAACAGCTTTTTCCATTTCCCATAAAAGTAGTTTCAAAATTTTCTTAAAATGAATTATTAACCATTGCCCTAAGAGCACCCGTTATAATGACCCTTAATTTTTAGTCAAGATTGTTAGTTTTTATACATTTGTTTAGTTTGACTCAACTTTAAAACCTTGAACCTCTTTTTTTAAGGTATATTTTTAAAGAGCATGATTAGAAGCATTAAAATAGAATAACATTTATTACAACATTTATTAATTTTTTTTTTTTTTTTTTTTTGGGTTAAAAGGGCTTATAGATTAGTCTAAACAGAAATAGAAACAAGTCTATTACAAGTGTTTGTTGCCTTATTTAGGGCGAGTAAGTTCTTCACCACATCCAATGGGTGATCAAAAGTTACAAAAGCAAAGTTTAAATTAGCACCAAGTTTTTGAATGATTCCAAACATATAATATGAGTTTCTTGGAAAAACCTAGAAGGATAGACATGTTCTCATGGAGCCAATACCCTTTACCCGATTATCGAATCAGATGAACGGAACTTGCTAGCTAGTGATAAAGAGATACACTATTCTTTGCTTTTAAATGAAGTTTTGACTTTAGTAGAGTTGGCGGGCCTTATAATGCGCATGCTTCGGCCGAGTTGGTGACCTATTAGTCCCAACTGTCATGCCAGCCTTCTCGTCTGAGGCCAAGATGAGTTGCCATGTCATAATTCTTTTCCATCCATTGTCCCTGTGTAAGGAATATATACGAATTCCCAGATCTGTGAGAGATTTGCAAGAGGTGAAAAATAGATAGAAAAATAATACCTAAATCTTTGAGAGATTTGTAAGAGGTGAAAAACAAATGGAAAAATAACACAAAGAAGGCAATCACATGAAATGTGCTTTGGCAATTTGTTTACATCCACAAAGTTGCAATTAATGATTTCACTATTTTCAACTGAAAAATAAAAGATGGAACAGTATAGTTTTTTTGTCTTTGGACAACACCAAACTATAATATGAAACATCGATATTTATATCCCATGTACCAAAACCATAACCCTTTTATATTAGGCTAGATCATAATTCGGATAAAACACAAACTAGGCTTCACATAACTCAACACCTTGATCCCTTGTTTAAGGTGACATGCACGTGTCCTCGAGCAAGGGACTTGGTATCAATTACTAGTTACTTTACTAGGGAGTAGAACATTCACATTAATTTCTTCCAACACATGCTTTAGCTAGTAGGGAGCAATTTTCCAAGAGTTGTTTTCTTTTTGCTTCCTAGGCCAATCTTTCGTTTTGATCTCATCACCTTCAGTAGTTAGAGATCGACAAGGATTTTTGTTCCATTGGACCTTATAACTTTCGATGGTTGGGACTGAAAGCTTGAATTTATATATAAATACAAGAGCTTGTTTAGACCCCCAATTGAAAGTTACGGCTCGATTGCTTTTACCCTAACTTAAACTAAGTGCGGAATTATAGTAAATGTGTGCGAACAACCGATAAACTACTCTAAGCCATATTCATTTAATATCAACAATAAAAGAAAAGCTTAAAAAGTAGGGAAGAATGATGCAAATACAAGATAATACTGAGACATGTTATCAAAGAGGAAACCGAAAAACTCGGCGAAAAACCTCTCCGCTGTCCTCCAAGCAGTAAATCAATCCACTAGAGAATAAGTTGGAGTACACGAATAACAAAAAACCCTCCAAACCTAGTCTATCCCATGTACTTGAGCTCTCCAAGCTCCTGCTACCAATTGGCTTCTCGGAACCTTGTCTTCTCTAGCTTTCTCAGATACTGCAATTCAGCCCAATTGCATCTGCCAACGATTGGCTACTTCTAATGCTTCCCAGCAGCACCAAAACCTCACTTGAGACTCAGATTGGGTGTGATAAGTGTTTAATCTATCAACCTCTCAAGAATTTAGAGATGGAGAGGTAGGAGTAGAGGAAAACCACAAGAAAATGTGTAGATGATTATAAGTATAACAATCTCTAACCCTTAAGTGTGTATGCTAGGATTTTTTTTTTTTTTTTTTTTTTTTTTTTTTTTTTTTTTTTTTTTTTTTTTTTCTGAAAAACACTCCTTACAATATGTAGATAATGGGGGTATATATAGTGTGGGTAAAGACTTGGTGGAGCACAAATGAAAAAATAGCAAAACAGAATGTTTCACGAGTATTTTGCGGGAAAGCCTTACCCGCAAGACACTTGTGAAAACTCCAGCTATCATGACTCTTCGCATTCTAGTCATGTGCTCAACACATGGCTACTTTGCAGGTTAACTTCTCGTGAGCTTCTCACAAAATCTACTTGATCTTCAATATAAGCTTGAGTCTTCACACTCTCTTTCACACACAACCCTTACAATAAAAATCCCACATAAATACAGGGAAAAAATGATTGAATAGAATTGCAATCAAATTTGGCATGGAATTAGAGCCAACACAAAATAGTTGTAAATAACAACTTTACAGGGATGAATATGTGGGCTGGGACTTTTATCAAATTGCTGGCATCCTTGCTTCTTAACCTTCAATAATCAAATGAATCAAAAGAAATCTCCCTTGTACGTTCCGCACCAGTCACTCTCTATTCCTTTTTGTTAAGAATAAGAACATTCTCTTTCACTTTCATGGAATCTACCTCTAAATATGAAGTTTCAATCTTATTGAATGAACTGAATAGTACAATACAATCGTTAATTGTTTATATACAAAGTTTGTAAGCTAAGCCAAAGCAAGAAAAGAAAATAACTAATCCAAACTATGCACCATAAAGATCGTCAATAAATCTGCTAAGATACCTGGACCCAATGGCTACAAGAACTAATTGCTTGTTTGGATTGAGGAAGAATGAGGAGACTAGAGGGGACTAGAGTAGAGTTGGCGGGAAATTTCTGATTTTCAGCCAACTCTACTATACTCCCCTTCCCTTCAATCCAAACAAGCCATAACTAAATTGAAGTGAGTTTGGCAGGCAATGCTCCCACATGCAGAGCGTGTGAGAAACTCAGATTACTTATCTGGAAACAACACCGTTCTTTTTACTGTTATAACTTATAAGCAATGTTTCCTTAAATAGAACGCACTATTTGAGCTCTTGTTTAGTAACTGTTACAAAATGCAGTCGTTCTTCTGAAGTTGTTTGTTCCTTAGCTTCTGAATTTTAAATTGTGAGTCTAGCTGTTGAAGAGTGTCCTCCTCACACCATTAGTGCCGTAAATCCATAATTTTTTTCCATTTAGCACATCGTCCTCACACCATGGTGAATAAATCTATAGCTAGGTTTGATTATGAGGAGGAGGCCTCTCCTTTAGTCTCAGTAGTTAAGGAGACTCCAGCGTCTCCTTCTGTTGTGATTAGGGATCTTTACATTAATTTCCGACGATTTTGCTTTCAGCTTGTTGTGAAGGACTTAAGAGATTCAAAGACAAGAGAGTAGCTATTCCATTACAATGTCTACTAAACTGTACTAAATGTGCCACAATACACGGAAACACAGTTATTAGTAGCACATTCACTCTTTATACTTTAAATCTACTTGATTCTTTTCATTAATTATTTTCCACTGAGGTACGGCTACTTTCTTTTTCACTATCATCCAGGGTTGATGTTACAACAGGAAAATTTGAAGCAAATTGAAGCCAATATACTGTTTGATAAATGTCTTCAGGCTTACAGAGGTCATGTTGAGAATCCATTGGTGATTCCACATGTTCTGTTTGATGCAGCAAATGTAGGCAACATTGAGTGCTTGATTAAGCTTATTCGTTTTGACTTTGATCTATTATGGAAAAGAAAAGAGAATAAAAGCATATTTCATGTTGCTGTTGAGAAGCGCCATGAAAGCATATTCAATTTACTTAATGAGATAGGCTCCATTGGAAATCTAATAATAGATCAAAAAGATGGAAGCAACATGTTGCATTTAGCAGCAGAATCGGCACCTGAAGACAAGCTGAATGCTATATCAGGAGCAGCTCTTCAAATGCAACGAGAAATATTATGGTTCAAGGTACATATTCATATGCTTTGAGTAGCAAGTGCTGAAACATTTCACAGAATGTTCAATCCTGTTTCCACATTTATTTAATTTCTTCTTTAAATTTTCAGCGTTTTTGGACTAACAAGTCTCTCATGTGATATTCCCTATGATTTGTAATGGAAGGAGGTGGAAAAGGTTGTACCACCTGCGTTCAAAGAAATGAAAAATGGAGGTCAGGAAACACCGTATGTTTTATTTAAGAGGACACACAAGGAGTTAAGGACGAAGGGAGAGAAGTGGATGACAGACACAGCTAATTGTTCTATGGTGATTTCTACACTAATTGGCTCTATAATGTTTAGTGGCCTAATAGCTGATGGATTAGATGATGGTTCTAATCTTTATCTTGCCTTTTCAATTTCAAGTGCAATAGCATTATTCTCCTCTTCAACATCCCTAGTGTTTTTCTTATCCATCCTTACCTCCCATTATTCCTACGAAGACTTTCTTGCACGGTTACCTACTAGGTTGTTGTATGGAGTCGCCACACTTTGCATCTCAATTGCGGCCATGATGGTTGCATTTCTTACATCCTTTCGGTTGAAGAATCTTAACCGGAAGGAATTACCAGTGATCTTTGATGTCATTGGTTTTTTTGCTTGTGTGCCAATCTTATTATACGTGTTGCTGATGTGGGACCTATTTGTTTATATAGCCAAATCTACCTTCTTTCAGTATAAGCCACGCCAACATCTACTTTACAAGGAGGTATCCCACGGACCAGCAAATCCTCCCATCCAAGAACTAGGGAATCTGGCAAGGGTCTGAACTCTGAATCCAGCACCCACTGCAATAATTTGGCGTATAAAATAATTATTAGCAATGGCCATTTAAGTGCGACTAGTCAATCTTTTATGTTGCTTTCCATTGTATGAATGTGTAAAATGAATATGAATAGATTTGAACTATAACGCTGCATGTTGGTAAACACATCTTATCTTTTGCAAGTTAAATTATTTTTATTTTTTAATGCAATTTAGTATGATATCTTGTTAGTTCAACATCATCCATTTACAAACTCAACAGACATTTGCATTTATAAGCTACATAGTGCATTTTATATGATGCATTGTTCTAAGCCTCGCCCAACTAATTATAGCACTTTTACCATTTTTCATTAAAAAGAACAGCTGCTATTTTCTGAAAAGCAATACAAGAAGAAAGGCAATGTAGAACAGAGAAAACAGGGTAAAGAAATAAGGAATTTGATAAATGGAATTCTAGTTCTTTATCACTGTGATTCTGGTCACAGACCCCAATATATACAAAAACCACCTCCGCAGAGTGTGGAATCATCCTAACAAACTCTAACACAAACACATCAAATGCTGACGCGTGTATACACTAATTAGATGCTGACACATGAACTTACATCAATAACTAACTCCACTCCTGACACCTAACTTAAGGTGCCTCCAATTTAGCCAACTATCACATCTCTACTACAGGTCATTTATTAGAAACTTTATCATATGCCTTTACATCCCCCCTCAAATTGAGGGGAGGGACACCTATCAGTTTGTTAGCAAGATCTAGAAACCTTGGAGAAGAGAGAGCCTTGGTGAAAATGTTTGCTAGCTGATCAAGAGTGGAAATGAAATTAACTTTCAACACCTTACCAAGAACCTTCTCCCTGATATAATCATAATCAACCTCAATATGCTTGGTCCTAGCATGAAAAATTGAATTGGAAGCCAAAGCCAAGGCAGAAACATTATCACTCCATAGCATTGGAGGCACAGAGAAGAAAACACCCAAATCCTTAAGAATCATCCTGATCCAACACAATTTTGCAGTTGTGGTAGCTAAGGCTCTATATTTTGCCTTAGTTGAGGATCGAGCCACTATAAGCTGCTTCTTAGCAGACCATGTAAAAGGTGAATTACCCAAGAACACTACCATGCCAGTAATAGATCTTCTATCAAGAGGATCACTAGTCTAGTCAGTATCACAGTAAGCTGAAAGAGACAAAGGACTTGCCTGAAAGTGAATCACATTATGCAAGGTACCCTTGAGATATCTAAGAATCCTCTTGGCTGCCACTAAGTGATGCTGAGTAGGTTGACTCATGAACTGAAAAAATTGCTAGACAGAGTAAGACAAATCAGACCTTATAAATGTCAAATATTGCAAAGATCCAATCATACTTCTATAGGCAGTAGGATCAGGAAGCAAAGGGCTGGTCAAAGAGCTGACATGCATTGTAGGTGAACATGGAGTGAGATAAGGCTTGTAGTCCAACATGTGGAATTTAGTAAGCAAGTCCAAGGCATACTTAGACTGATGCACAAACAGACCTTGAGAAGTATACTCAATTTGAAGCCCAAGAAAGTAAGTAAGAGGACCAAGATCTTTCAAAAAAAAAAAAAACAGCAACACTAAGTCTGGAAACAAGGTGATCAATGAATGGAATAGTATTCCCAGTAGTTATGATATCATCCACATAAAGGAAAAGGTACCAGAGTTGGGCGTATGTTTCCCATGGACAACCTTTGTCTTCCACTTGTTGCTCCTGTTTCTGTTGCTGCAGCTGATGCAGTTCCTTTTATTCCTTCCCTTGCACTTTGGCATGCTCGATTTGGTCATGCATCTTCTTCTCGAGTACAACAATTGGCTTCTAGAGGTTTGTTAGGTTCAGTGTCTACAGAAAATTTTGATTGTGTTCATGTCAGTTAGGAAAAAAACCAGCTTTGCCTTCCAATACTAGTGAATCAATATCCACTGATATCTTTGACCTTATTCATTCTGATGTTTGGGGGCCCTCCTCTGTCTCTAGTATTGGTGGATCTCGATATTTTGTTATCTTTGTTGATGATTACTCTCGCTATAGCTGGATTTTTAATATGAAACATCGTTATAAATTGTTTCAAGTATATTCTAATTTTGCAAAAATGGTTGAAACTCAATTTTCCAAACATATCAAAATTTTTCGATCTGATAATGCTCTTGAGTACACTCAATATGCTTTCCAAGCTGTTTTGCATTCCTATGGCACTGTTCATCAAATAACTTGTCTAGGTACCTCTCAACAAAATGGTAGAGTCGAACGAAAACTTCGTCATATTCTTGACACTGTTCGTGCTCTCCTTCTCTCTGCCAAAGTTTCTGCTCCTTTTTGGGGCGAAGCTGCTCTTCATGCTGTTCATATTATTAATCGCATTCCAAGCCCTATCATCCAAAATCAAACTCCATATGAGCGCCATTTTAGGTCACCTCCAGACTATCACCACCTTCGCTCCTTCGGTTCTGCTTGTTTTATTCTTCTTCAGCCACATGAGCATAACAAACTTGAGCCTCAGTCAAGGCTTTGTTGTTTTCTTGGCTATGGCGAAACTCAAAAGGGGTATCAGTGTTATGATCCTGTCTCTCATCGTCTTCGTATCTCCCGCAATGTTGTCTTTTGGGAACATCGCCTCTTTGTTGAGCACTCTCAATTCCGTGCCTCCCTATCTTCCTCCTCTGTCTTAGATCTCTTTCCAAATGAGGCACATATTCCTTCTGTAGCTGCTCCTGATCCTCCTATAGTTGCTCCTAATTCTCCTGTAGACTTCTCTGTCCAACCACCAGATATCACTAATCCCTTTCCTAGTTCACCTTTTAATGAACAGGTCGAAGACAAGCTACCCAACCCCAACCCTAAGCTTGGGTCCCCTGCTCCTACTCCGCCTGAAGATCTTGTACAAGACATTCCACCTCGTCACTCAGCTCGGGTAAGATCTTGATAGGCCACAAACTAAATGACCCCTTGTGATAGAAATTAATTAATTAATTAGCCAAGTTATTAATTAATCAATTTATCATGCAAAAACATGGTAGCACAAACAAATCACCAATAAACTAATTATGCAGCGGAAAATAAATAACACGGTGATTTGTTTACGAATGGGGAAAACTTAATGGCAAAATCCCCACCGAGTGATTTTCAGGTCACCACTCCCGAAACTCCACTATTATCACAACAAGCGATTACAAGTAAAGGAGTCCCAAGTACCTTACCAACCTACAGTTGAACCCTTACCCTAATACCCAATTGGACTTGTTCTATAGTGACAGTTCCCTTTTCTGATGCACGACTCCCAAGTACATGACTAACCAGTTGCACGGATCCCAATACGTGACTTCAATCACCAACTAAGAAGGTTGTTGGTTGCAAAGTTCTTCAGTTCATCCACACGATGAAGATCAAGAAGATGCTTGGTCACAAAATCCTATAGTGCACATACACAACAACTTTTTCAAGAGAAAGAGATGAACTAGGGAAAGAACTTCGTCTTTGGTCACAATTTGCTTAAACAGAGTTTGCTCAATGCTTGTGCAACTTATGAACTGTTTGACAGCCCTTAAAACAATCCTTTTATATGTCTAGGGTTAGGAGAAAGGAAGGCCCAAAGACATATTCACGGATCCTAAGAAAATCATATTTGAATTCTGAAAATCTTAAACCTCGACAGATAGGAGGGGTCGAGTAGGTGTCGAGCACACCGAACTTTGAACAGCTTTCTTAAGCTCGATAAATGCAATTGTCGAGCCAGCTATCAAACTTTAATGAATTTGCACTATCAACTTGTTTTCTTGGACAGACTTGAAGGCTTCAACACTTATTCTTGAAACATGGTTTCTTGAAGTATTTAAACACATCCTAAATCTACCCAAATACAAGTAAAGTACGTTTTGTTAAAGGATAAGCCAATTACATAAAGTAGTGACATATGTTCCTAACAAGTAAAACACATATGTCCTAACAATCTCCCCATTTGAAAATCTATGACAAAACCACAACAAACAAATGAGCATATGAGAGAAGTCATAAATCACTCAACTCATATTCACTTGTTGAATACAATAAAATCTATCTTAACACAAACTCTTGAAAATTTTTGCAAGAAGAGAGTTTATGGCAAGTAGACTTTGACAATCTGTATTTCTGAAACACTTTAAACAAAACTCATCAAGGCATCTTTGTGTGAAACAGAAATAATAGATTGCACACAAATAATAAGAAGCATGTGTATAAAGGGAGAAATGAAACAACACATAAAGGGGTAGGTGAAAGAAAAGTATACATCAATATAAAGAAAGAGATAAGTACAATGTATGTCTATAAATGGTCACAAGACCTCATGTACAAGAATAATGTATCTAAAAAGAAAGAAAAGAACAGATACATACTATCCTCACTACATCCCTCAAAACATATCAACACTCCCCCTAACAAAATGGTCTTATACTAACTCTCCCCCTAAGAATGACTACTCTCATATCAAAACTACTCCCCCTTTTTGTCACGAGTGACAAAGGGTAAGAGTGTCAAGTAGACATCTCATCAGTAAAGCTAGCATCTCCATCAACATCATCCAAAGCGTCATCGTCATCACCATCATCATCATCCTCATCCTCAGAATCAGAAGCCACGGGAGAAGGTGATGAAGGAGTAGCCTCAAAAGCAAAACCACCCATGGACGCCTATAGCCGTGCAATATGACTGACACGAATGTTCACTTGATACAACTCCATAGAGAGTGTATCTAGGCGAGCATCCATGCACTGCAGTTGCGCCATGATGTCTCCTAAAGTCTCATCGCCCGAAGAAGAGGGAGGAGCGGATGTGGATGGAGCAGAACGGGAGGGAGGAGTTACTGAATCCGACTGCCGTGACCGAGGCTGGGCCTCCCTACGTTTAATGGTAGCGTAATCTATGGCACACATAACAGTGAAATGGTCGGAAGAGAGAAAAGGAACAGAAAAATGGCGTAAGATCCTCGTGATAGCGGAAGGAAAGATGAGCTTATCACGGGATGCCGAATCTAGATGAACATCTATAATAGAGAGAATGAAATGAGAAGGGAAATCTATAATAAAATGCTCAAGAAGAGATAATAAAAATCGAGCACGAGACTCTATAATGGAGTTATAGTGAGAGAGTGGATGCAAAACAAAGGTCATCACCATGTTTATGAATCTAGGACCTTTAGCAAAAGGTTTACATGGTGTAAACAGACGCTCACTCCAAACAGAAGGGCGCTCACAGAAAGTAGACATGAGCTCATCCCTGGACACAGTCCTCAGACGCTCACAACTAGGATAGTCAGGAAACTCTACCCTAGGGACCGGAAGCACATCCGCAACAAGTTGTGGTGTGATAGGAATGCGCGTACCTCAAACACGAGTGAAGAAAAGAGGTATTGAACAATCAATCCCGTGCATGTTGGAGTAAAACTCCTGGATAGAGGGAAGGTCGGTGTCGGCAAAGTCCGACAGAATGACTTGGCATTCCAAATGAATGCCTCGTCTAGAAAAGTTCTCCGAAAATGCCTTGAAGGCATCATCATCTTGGAATCGAATATGAGATAGAGTAGGATCAAATGATGAAGAAGCTCCGGAACGAAGAGGGTTCCGAGCTGGAGTGGATTTACGCTTAGGTGCCATAAACATGACTAACGTAAACAGAAAGAAAGGGAAAGAAAAAAAGACAATCAGAAAAGTCCCAAGCAATTTCAAATATAACAAGTATATTGAAAAGAGAGTACGTATGCATGGGAAATGTATGAACATGTGACATGCAAAGGAAATTGCATCATGGGCTCAGCCCAATCCAAACCTATCAGCACACAAACAGATAGCACACATCTAAATGCATGACAATACTATTATAATGCTAATGTGATGTAATGTATGAGGTTTTAAACTCATTTAAGTGAAAACTCATCCCAAAATTTCAATAATAACTCATCAATTTTGAAAAACCCCAAAATTTTTCAAAAACCCCAAAACCTAGGTTTCAAAACATGAAATGCATGAATGTGAAAGGATTAGAAGCTTGCCAAGTGAAGAAATTCTTGAAAAAGCTTGAAGAATCCTTAAGGAACAAAGATTGGAGTGAGATGAGATAGTTTGGGAGATAAAATAGAGAAGTATCGAGAGAGAGATCGAGTGAAATGAGTTCCGAATTGCACAGGGAGCTTAAATAGTGCCAGCAGTAAATCTCGACAGATACAGGTATCGAGACATCTGTCGAGGAAGGTGTCAAGAAAATGGTCGTCAATAGCTGAGGTATCGAGGAGGTGTCGAGGAACAACCCAACAAAACCAAGAACAAGAGCTCGATCGATCCATCAGGTGTCGAGAAGCTATCGAGGATGCAGACCCATTCTCGATCGATCCACTAGGTATCGAGCAGCTGTCAGGATTGTGATTAGAAAAAGCTGAAGAAGCTCGACAGACAGCAAGGTATCGAGAAAGTATTGAGGAGGTGTCGAGCCAGCATTTAAAACCAGTTTTTCGAGATGTGAAAAACACAAACATGAATGCAATCCAACATGCAACTCAACCAATCAACATATTAAGCTCTCAAAATCATCTCTCAATAAAAATTTTAAGCACATGGATCTTCAAAAAGAAACACACACACACACTAAACAAGTCTAACCAATTTTATATTTCAAAAACAAGTTAAGACAGTTTAGTGAGCATACATTAACACATATAAAATCTTGTGATGGCCAAATCACATTGTACCTGCACATGTATCAAGAATAGCAAAGAATATTGCATGTTGTGTGTGAAAAATATCGCATGATTGCATATGTGTATACATGTTATGACAATTTGAGATATAAGAAAATCACTTTAACTCACACACAATCATAACTGCTTGATGGGGACTATCACCTTCGAGGTACATCCTATAACTCCCACATCTCCTAAAATACACGCTTGCAATCATATTTAAAGCATTTTTGATCTTTTTGCTTTTGATTTTTCTTTGCATATTTTTTCTTTTAAGCATATTATGCATGGGCTTATAAAAGAGAGATAAGAAATACCCAATGATATTTGACATTCCAATTTTGCTATGCCTAGGCACAAAAATGTCATTGATACTACACTTTTACTATGCCGAAGCATACAGGTGTCATATTATGATTGGCGGGCAACAGTGGTGAGATGGTTATTTATGCCTTTTTCTTAGGATTTTTTAGTCATTCCCGTCAAAAAGAGTGATATGAGTGTTAAGTATAAGAGACAACTTAAACTTACTTATCACAAACACGAGCCACAAAGCTCACTTGCTTAGTTATGCATAGAGATGCTCATCTAAGCTACAAAAGATACAAAATTTAGAAGACTTTGTTTCAATGGCCATCCAAGGTACACAAGTACCAATGTACACAAAACACAAACTGTTTTTGTATTTTTTTGATTTTTCAATTTTTTTTTATATGAAAAACAAAACAAAGCAAAACTAAAAAATAACCAAGCAAAAACATGTTAAACAACCAAAGCAAAAAAAAACTAGACTAACTCAAAACTTGAAAGCAAAACACATAAGTAATGCACACACAAAAACAAGAAGAGAGAGAGAGAAAAGTGACAGAATCACTTGGAGCCCTTTTCCTTCCACACCCTGGAAGAACCTTTCTTTTGATTAAACCCTTGAATGGGTGGTGAGGGAGAATAACCGTTCAAGTTCGAAAGGAATATGAGGGCTTTAAGAAGATCTCCAAGGGGAGCAAGAGAGGATTAAAGCTGATTCTGGTTCCTAGATGCTATCATGCCATTACTCTGTTGAGTGGCAAGCCACTTGTAGCAATTTGGTTAAGTATGACTGGCGGCTCCACAATGATGATAGAGATGCTGCTTCTTTTGTTTAGGCTTTTGAGAGTTAGCCTTCTTAGCCTTAGGGTTTTTAACATCTTTCTTCTCAAGCTTAGGGGGTGCTCCTAAGATAGATTTACCCTTGTCTATGTTCTCACTAGCTAATTCAGTTTTAATCTCATTGTTCTCAATTTTAACATTATTAGCAGGAGGAACAAAAACAATAGTACTAGTAGAAGCAGTATTAGAGGAGGAAAGACCATACCCTAAACCTATTTGATCTGAAGCAGATTTCTGAATGCTAAGCATATTATCAAGCTTTGCACTTGAAGCCCTCTCCAATTGAGCTCTGACTTGAAACAGCTCCGCTTCAAGCTTCTTGGTCTTCTCAGCCAAGAAATTGTTCTCAAACCTCAGTGCTCCAATAATTTGATTAGCCTCATGAAATTTTGTGGAAAGCTTCTCACGGTCAAGTTCCACATCACTGAGCTTCTTGGTGGTTAGCTTATACAGTTTCTCATGCTTCTCAGAAAGCTTGTACAGTTTTTCATAGGCTGTATAGATGTCATCTTGATCATCCATCTTCTCAAATTTAGATTCCACCAATTCCTCTTCTTCAACCACATCTTCAACAATCCCATCAGTAGGTTTGATAGTGGCCGTGAAGGCATTTAAGATTCCGTCATCCTCATTGTCGGAATCATCCTCAGGCTCGATGTCACTCAGGGTAACAGCAAGTGCCTTACTTTTCCCAATGCTCTTGAGATATGTAGGACACTTATGGTTCATGTGACCAAAGCCTTGTCAGCCAAAGCACTTAGGTCCTACAGGAACAATGTACTGACCACCTTCCTTAGCATCCTTCTTCCCTTTGTCTTGGGCTTTAAACTGAGAAGAATTGGATTGCCTGTAGTCCTTGTCGAAACCCTTTCCATTTGTGTTCTTAATAAACTTTTTGAACTGCCTGGTGATGTAGGACTTCATCTTGGAATCTTCATCATCAAAAGACTCATCTGTCTCACTACTCTTGGCCTTCAGTGCCATGTTCTTGCCTTTACTCGTCTTGCCAATCCTTGTCAACCCTAGATCGTAGGTTTGCAAGTTTCCAACTAGCTCAGTCAAAGGAATCTTATCAATATCCTATGATTCCTCTATTGCCGTGATCTTGGCATGAAATCTCTCAGGTAGAGATCTGAGCACCTTCCTTACAATCTTGGGTTCAGGAATGGTTTCTCCAAGATTGATGGTTGAGTTCACTATGTCCTTAAGTTTGGCATAGAACTCATCAAATGACTCATCCTCCTCCATCTTTATCTCCTCAAAGCTTGTAGTGAGCCTCTAAAACTTTGAATCTTTTACAGCCTTTGTATCTTCATAGGTTGTCTGGAGAATGGTCCAAGCCTCCTTGGCAGTTTCAGCTGAGGATATCTTTTTGAACTCCTCATTGGTGACTGCACTGAACAATGCATTCAATGCTCTACTGTTGAAGTTTGCCACCTTAATCTTGGCATCATCCCAATCGACTGGCGCTTCTGTAGGCTTAGTCCAGCCTATCTCCACAGCTTGCCACACTTTCTCATCTAAAAACTGTAAGAAAGCTCTCATGTGTACTTTCCAGTATGCATAGTTAATGCCATCAAATAAAGGAGGTATAATTAATGATTGTCCTTTATCCATGACAAACAGGGGTCAATGGATCAACACAGCAAAGATTAGATCCTAATCAAAGTGTGCCTGCTCTGATACCACTTGATAGGCCACAAACTGAATGACCCCTTATGATATAAATAAATTAATTAATTAGCGAAGTTATTAATTAATCAATTTATCATGCAAAAACGTGGTAGCACAAACAAATCACCAATAAACTAATTATGCAGCGGAAAATAAATAACACGGTGATTTGTTTACAAATAGGGAAAACCTAACGACAAAAACCCTACCAGGTGATCTTCAAGTCACCACTCCTGAAACTCCACTATTATCACAACTAGCGGTTACAAGTAAAGGAATCCCAAGTACCTTATCAACCTACAATTGAACCCTTACCCCAATATCCAATTGAACTTGTTCTGTAGTGACAGTTCCCCTTTCTGATGCACGACTCCCAAGTACATGACTAACCAGTTGCATGGATCCCAGTACGCAACTTCAATCACCAACTAAGAAGGTTGTTGGTTGCAAAATTCTTCAGTTCATCCACATGATGAAGATCAAGAAGATGCTTGGCCATAAAACCCTACGGTGCACATACACAGCAACTTCTTCAAGAGAAAGAGATGAACTAGGGCAAGAACTTCATCTTCGGTCACAATTTGCTTGAACCGAGTTTGCTCAATACTTGTGCAACTTGTGAACTGTTTAACGGCCCTTAAAACAATCCTTTTATATGTCTAGGGTTAGGAGAAAGGAAGGCCCAAAGACATATTCACGGATCCCAAGAAAATCAAATTTGAATTCTGAAAATCTTAAACCTCGACACATAGGAGGCATCGAGCAGCTGTCGAGCACACCAAACTTTGAACAGCTTTCTTAAGCTCGATAGATGTAGCTGTCAAGCCAGCTGTCGAGTTTTAATGAATTTGCACTATCAACTTGTTTTCTTAGACAAACTTGAAGGTTTCAACACTTGATCTTGAAACATGGTTTCTTGAAGTATTTAAACATATCCTAAATCTACCCAAATACAAGTAAAGTGTGTTTTGTCAAAGGATAAGCCAATTACATAAAGTAGTGACATATGTTCCTAACAAGTAAAACACATATGTCCTAACAGATCTATTCCTGCACATTTACTTGACTATTATTGTTACACTACACGAGCCTCACACCTATCGTGAGATTTCCACTGACCCTTTATGACAGATTGCAATGAAAGATGAACTTGATGCATTATCTAAAAACCATACTTGGGGTTTGGTGATAAGCCCCCCACCTCGGGAAATCTGTGGTTGGTTGTAAGTGAATCTACAAGATTAAGACTCACTCTAATAGGTCCATTGAGCACTACAAAGCTCGTCTTGTTGTAAAAGGGTTTACACAGGAGTATAGGATTGATTATGAAGAGACCTTTGCTCCGGTTACTCGTATCTCATCTGTTCGTGCCCTCTTAGCTATTGCTGTTGCCAGTAAATGGGACCTTTTTTAGATGGATGTCAAAAATGCATTCCTTAATGGGGATTTAAGTGAAGAAGTTTATATGCAACCTCCTCCTAGTCTCTTTGTTGATTCAAACAAGGTGTGTTACCTTCGACATGCACTTTATGGCCTTAAACAAGCTCCACAAGCTTAGTTTGCCAAATTCAACTCTACCATCTCTCGCTTGGGTTACATGGCCAGTCATTATGATTCTGCCTTATTTCTTCGTTGCACTGACAAAGGTACTATTTTACTTCTCCTGTATGTGGATGATATGATCATAACTGGTGATGACCTCAGTGGCATTCAAGAACTCAAGGATTTTCTCAGTCAATAGTTTGAGATGAAAGATCTTGGACATCTCAGCTACTTCTTGGGTCTTGAAATCACTCATTCTACAGATGGACTTTATATTACTCAAGTTAAGTATGCTTCTAAACTATTGTCTTGAGCTAGACTCACTGATAGCAAGACTGTTGACACTCTAGTTGAGCTTAATGCGTATCTAACTCCCACAAGAGGGAAACCATTGTCTAATCCCTTTCATTACAGACGCTTGTTTGGCAGCCTAGTTTATCTCACTGTCACTCGTTCAGAAATTTCCTATGCTGTCCACCACGTGAGCCAGTATCTGTCTGCTCCATGATCGACTCACTATGCTGCTGTTCTGCGCATTCTTCGGTACCAAAAGGCCACTCTCTTCCATGGCCTTTTCTACTCAGCTCAGTCTTCTCTTGTTCTCCATGCATTTTCTGATGCTAATTGGGCAAGAGATCCTACTGATCGCAGGTCCACCACTGGTTATTACTTTTTTCTTGGTTCTTCCTTGATTTCTTGGCGAAGCAAGAAACAAACTCATGTGGCCCACTCCAGTACTGAAGCAGAATATCGTGCCCTTACTGATACCACATCTGAGCTCCTTTGACTACGATGACTTCTCAAAGACTTAGCTGTGTCCACATCCTCTACCACTCCTCTTTATTATGACAACCAGAGTGTCATTCATATTGCTCACAATGATGTCTTCCATGAACGGACTAAACACATCGAGATCGATTATTATTTTATCCATTATCATCTTGTCCATGGTGCTCTCAAGCTGATCTCAATCTTCTCTAAAGATCAACTTGCAGATATCTTCACCAAGTCACATCCTAAGGGACGTCTTCGTACTTTGGTTGACAAACTCAAGTTGGTCTCACATCCATCTTAAGTTTGAGGGGGGGCTGTTAACGTGTATTAGGGTATGTGGGCTTTAGGCCCACCTTATTTACTTGTATAGCATACTTACTTTTACTACACACTTTACCTTCTATATAAAAGGCACTCATGTATATTCTATAATTTGAGAAATACAATATACAATTATTCAGTATTTCTAACACTCTTCAAATGTTTTCTTTAAAGTGAATTAAATCAACAACTAGTGTCAAATATTAAACACCATCCTAAAGAATATATATATATATATATATATATATTTTGTAAATCAACCTACTGCTTACATAAATAAGTTTTGAATTTTAAGCCATAACCTAGATATAAATAAGAAGTTTGTTATGTCAAGGTTGTTAAAATCACGATCCCACCATCCCGCGATTAGAATCATTGAAGAAGCAAAATTGTTACTAGGGTTGTTGTGATTGCACGATCCTACAATCCCAAACTGATCCTACTCTATTTAAGTTTGACTCATGGCAAGTTTGATCCAGCCGTAGATGATGGAGCAGTGTGCGGTTGTTGCAGTCTTTGGCATGGATCAGCTACTGATCTTCTTCAAGAAGATTTCAGCGGTGTTCTTCTTCTTCGTTGTTAGGAATCTAGAGATCCGGAGCTGCAAAATTTTTTTTAAAATTTTGTTCTTAATATGCCTATACGTTATAAGAAAGAAAGTCTATATTCCCAAGAGTAAGACAATAAAGCCTTTTCTCAAAAAGAGACAATAAAGCCACATGTGGGCTGATCGAAAAAAGACAAACTTTTTATTAAGTTTGATTTTCAGCCAACCGGCTCAACCCCACACGTGGGTTGTTAAAAAATAAAAAATAAAAGTAAAATATTATAATTTCATTATCTCATTCACAATCCCCAATGGTCTTTCTTCTTCTTCTTATTCTTCTTCTTCTTTTCTTTTCCATTTTTTTTTATTTTTTTGAAATGAAAATTAGGATCTTAACTTGTTTTCAGTAAATTTATATAACGAACTTAACAATGTGGGTGTGCATTTGAGAAATTAACCAACTAAGTAACATTAAAATTGAGCTTAATTTTAAAACCTGAGTTAGTGAGTTTAATTAAAACCCCCCTTTTTATATAAATAAATAAATAAATATATATATATATATATATATATATATATATAATTTAGTTGCAATGAGGGAGGGGGTTTTGAATTGAAAACACTAAAAGAAAAAAGTGCCAATCAATTCAACTATGAAACTCTTAATGAGTTTAACTCAATCTTGATAGCAAAGTAAAAGAACCAAGTTTGAATATCTTAATATTTGACTTGACTCATTTACAACTCAAATAGAGAAAGGTCAAAGAGACTACACAACATGTAGGATCTACTAAAAAGCGAGTTTAAAATTATAAAAATCAGGTTTTAACTTAGGTAATTAGCAAGAAATTTAATTATGGCCCTAAGATACATAGTTATTATATTAACCGTAAAACCATAATTACTTGCAGGACAATTTGAGTGTGTGCGTGTCCTTGGCAACACCTAAAAATGGTGTTACATATCACCAGGGATGGACCTATAGTAGGGCAGGGGGGCCAATGCCCCCCCCCCCCCCCCCCCAAATTGTTTAAAAAAAAAATACTAGTATACGAATAAATCTGAAAAAATCACCGACAAACTCTCATACAAAAAAAAAATATATATATATATATATATATATGGATTGAAATCTGAAAACCTAAATTACAAATCTCAAATTTTTACCTTAACCTCACTCTTCCTCCACTCATTAAGCATCAACGCCTCCTCCATCACTGCTGCTGAGTGCTACTGCTATTCTTTTCCTCAGATCAGATTTGGACTATTGGTCTATTGCTGTCGCTGCTCCTCCTCAGATGCTTGATCACAGTCACACACGGTAAATCTAAGAAATTTCTCTCCTCTCTCAAGTTCATATCTTTGTTTTTTTTGTCTTTGCTATATTGCTCTGCCTAATGCCTTAGCTGGTTAGCCCTCTGCCCTCTGCGTTTTTTGATGAATTGTGGTGACTGTATTTATGAGTTGTGGCTTACTAGCTTTTATTGGACTGGTGTGTTCACTGTGTTGTGTCATGTCATGTGTGGACCGTAGACTTAGTTTGTGTTTGTGGCTTTGTATTAAGACTTGAGTATTGACTACTGTGTAATTGTTTGTGGCTTTTTCCTTTTTGTGATTGTGTGGACCGGTTCTTTCAGTGTTTGTAACTTTTCTTTTTTTTTTTGGTTTTAACTATAAAGAAATAAAGTGGGACCAGGACAGTATGATGTGAGTATGTGATAGTGAATTTGTTATTTGTGAGAGCAGTCTTTGGTAGTTACTGTTTTGTAACTTGTGAGTACTGCTAACTATGAAGACTAGTCTTTGGTAAGTCATAAGTGACTTTTTTGTGAGACCAATTGACCAAGTCTTTGGTCGGATTGTTTTGGTTTTATCAAAAATTTTGACTTTGTCACTTTGTGTGATATGGCTAATATTATATATATATGACCTTGTGAACTTTGTCTTTGCACTTTATGTGACGTGGCTAATATTAGTAATATATATAAACTTGTGTTTGTCTGTTTGTGATTATTTTGGTTTTAGATTTTTTTTTTTTTTTTTTTTTTTTTTTTTGGTTGAGAAGTCCCTTTTTTTTAGTTGGTGTATAGAACTACAAAATATGGAAATAATGAAACTTAAAAAAAAAAAAATTTGAAGATCATGAGTAAGTCCACTACAATATTAAATTTTTTCAAAAAAAAAAAATCTAAATAATTCTAAACTCATAGCTGATGATGCAAGATTGCCAACCCTTAGCGTTGATGTCTCAGTTTCTGAAAATCTCCAAACAGAAGTTCCAAATGTCACCATTGATGAAAGTACAGGTTTTGTGTGTGATCCTGGAATGCATAAGCAAATATGGGAATATGATGCTAATGAACGGGATGAAATTCAAAGAGCTTACATTAAGCTAGGTCCATACCAACCTAAACTAGATGAGTACAAGAAAACTAAATTTGGAAGACATTCTCGTAAATTTAAACATTCATGGTTTGCAATTAAGGAATTTAGTCCATGGCTTGAATATTCACCTAGTAAAGATGCTGCTTTGTGTCTACAATGATTTCTCTTTGACAAGCCAACTGGGAATTCTAGGAGTCAAGTATTCACTAAAGATGGATTTCGGAATTGGAAGAAAGTTAATGATGGAAATAATTGTTCTTTTTTGAATCATATGGAGAAAGAACCTAACTCTTTTCATAGAGCTTCCGAGCAAGCCATGACAGATTTGATGAACCAGTCTCAACACATACAAAAGGTACTTGAAAATTTCAATTATGACCAAATTGCAAGCAATCGATTGCGGTTAAAGGCCTCAATTGATGTTGTCAAAGTGCTTGCATTTCAAGGACTTGCTTTTAGAGGATGAGATGAAAGTTCTGATTCAATTAATTGTGAGAATTTTCTTGAAATGTTGGATTTGGTGGTATCATATAATGAATATGTTGCAAAAGCAATAGAGAAAGCTGCCAAAAAATGCCTCTTACAAATCACCAAAAATCCAAAAGGAAATCTTACATGTATTTTCAATCCAGGTGAAGAAGGCAATTTGTGAAAAAATTGGTGATGCAAAGTTTTGCCTAATTGTTGATGAAGCTCGTGATGAGTCAATGAAGGAGTAAATGGCTATTGTTATAAAATTTGTAGACAAAGATGGTTTTGTTCAAGAACATTTTTTTGGGGTAGTTCATGTCCCCGATACTACGGCATTAACCCTAAAAGATGAAATATATTCTATCTTGTCACATCATAGTCTAGATATTCAAGATATTCAAGGGCAAGGATATGATGGTGCAAGCAACATGCGAGGTGAGTGGAATGGATTAAAAGTTTTGGTTTCAAATGATTGTCCATATACTTACTATATTCATTGTTTTGCACATCGCTTGGAATTAGCATTAGTGGCAGCATCAAAAGAAGTTATTCCTATTCAAAGTTTTTTTAATAGATTATCATCTATTGTCAATGTTGTTGGTGCTTCATGCAAGCATACTGAGCAACTAAAAAAAGCTTATGCTGATCAAATTGCATATTTTGTTGAAATTGGTAAGCTTGAAACTGGAAGAGGACTTAATCAAATTAGCACATTACAACGGGCTGGAGATACTCGTTGGGGTTCTCACTTGAGATCGATTTCTAGCTTGGTAAATATATTTAGTCCAACATGTGAAATTTTACTTAAGATCATCAAGGAAGGAAATACTACTTCCCAACGAGAAGCAGCATACTTATGTTATCATGCTATGATTTCTTTTGAATTTGTGTTCATTTTGCATCTCATGAAAGAAATTATGAAGATGCACTTTGTCAAGCTTTGCAATGTCAGTCTCAAGACATTTTAAATGCGATGAATTTTGTTTCATCCACTAAAGCACTTATTCAAAAATTCAGAGATGAAGAGTGGGATAATTTACTTACCACTGTGAAATCATTTTGTGAGGCATGTGACATAGATGTCCCAAATATGAATGCTCGTTATGTTGAGAGAGGAGGTCTAGCTCGTTATCAACAAGATGACTTCACAATTGAGCATCATTATCGGGTAGATATTTTTATGCTGCAATAGATTCTATATTACAAGAATTAAATCATTGGTTTAGTAAGCATGCAGTGCAATTGCTTAATCTTAGTTCAACTCTTGATCCTAAAGAGGCACGTGAGTCCTTTAGAAGTATAGACATTTTGTTGTTAGTAAGCAAGTTTTATTCAAAAGAGACTTCACAAATAAAGAAATGACACTTTTAAAGGTAGAAGTTGATCATTATGAGTACAATGTAGTTCAGCATCCGGACTTCAAGAAGCTATCAAGTATTTCTAAGTTGTGCCAATGGTTGGTAAAAACCCGAAAATCATTATTTTACCCATATATTTATAGATTGATTACACTTGTGCTTACTCTTCCAGTTTTTACTGCAACTATAGAGCAAGCATTTTCAGCCATGAATATTATCAAGAATAGGCTTCGCAACAAGATGGAAGATGATTTTCTAATGGACTCTATGATTTTGTACATTGAGAAGGATATTGCTACAAAGTTTGGTACAGAATCAATCATAGACGACTTTCGAGACTTAAAAGAGCATCGAGTTCCATTTTGATAAATGTGTTGAAATGTTTAAAAAACACTTATTTTGTATATTATACTTTGTCGACATTTTTATAATATTAAATGTTTAAGAAACACTTATTTTATATGTAGTATTTTGTTGAATATGAAATAGGTGTTAGTTTTTATTTTCATTTAAAAAAATATTTGTTTTAAGCTTTGGCCCCCCAAGTTCAAATCCTGATTCCATCCCTGCATATCACCAAAAAAGAAAAAAGAAATTGTGTTTTTTACTTGTTTTTGAATGGAAGATAGAGAATGCTGTTTTATTTGTTATATGTGTATTGTATCATATTCTAATTTTATTTTCTTTCAAAAAACATATGCCGAGTTTATTTTTTATTCTTTAAAGCGCAACTGTGGACTTTGTGTGATTAAAAGTTAAAAGATCATTATTGCATTTGTCATATATGAAAAATAAGGGTTTTCATTAGTTTTATTGTAGTTATATTTTATTATATCGATGGGATAGAAATACATACTTTAATATATATGTTATTGTTATCTTGCAATTCCAACCTGAGCTCCCTGAATTCCAAGCGCTTCATACACGACAAACAAGCGGTAACTAACTAATTATATTTCATACTATATATGAACATTTTCAATCCCTAATGCATCCAAAATATGATATTAAACGTACAGCTAGCAAGCATCATATCGTACAATATGAAAATTAAGGTTGGCGATCTCGATGCAAAGTTCCAATTACCACAAACCAGCATGCAGAAGCATGTGGCTCCCTATTTCTTTTTATTTTCACCCTGTCGGAATCTCCAGATCATATGGACAACGACTGTGGTCCTTGGTTAACTTCCTAGTACGTCTTGTAGCTAGCTGTATCATAATATATATCTGAAATAATTATACACAAATATTATGCAAAGTTGCATTATTGGCAGAACCGCAAATTCATTTATTTTTAGTATTCAGTTAAATTAAGCATTGGTATTTTTGTCCAATAATAAAAAATAATTATTATGAGTAAATGTTATAAATTAAAATTATCTTTCAAAAACAAAATTTAGACATTAAAATATTATGCTAATCATTGAAATTGAATTACTTTTCGTTTCTTTCATTCTTCTTTTTTCTTTTTTTTCTTTTTCTTTTTTAATTCATGGAAATCACTGTTTATTTTGCATTCTACACAAAATTCATTAATCAACATGTAAATGAGAATGCATGAGGAAGATATGAAAGATAATCATTACCCATTTTATAAATGACAAGCAAACGCTTATTTTCTTGTAAGGATTAAACTTTATTGTATCACATGTAGATAACTGCCAGAGAAGCTCAAAAATAGTAGCCCCTCTTCTATAGTTCCAGGTTAGCATATTATTCCGCAAAGCATGCTAGCGGAGGATTTGAGTTTGCTCCTTGGAAGTTCAGAGCTTATGATCTATTTCAAGACCAAGAAATTAACAGTGTCTTTTAAGTTAGATAAAATTTCATTAGGTTTGAGTGAGGAGAGAATTTGGTTAGATGAAATTCCCCCTCTGGTTAAGGAATTTAAGGAATTTCATATGCATGGTCCAACTCTCGTCATTCTATGCGTCACCAGGTTAATTAGAGTTATCATAACAAATTGCTATTTTCTATTTAAAAAGCATAAAATGTTTTATATATTTTATATTAAATTCCTTCTTACCTCCACTAATTTGTTCTTCTTCAAATTACATATTTAAATTTTATTACCTAGATTAATAGTATTAGTTAAAATTGATTTATATATATATATATATATATATATATATAATTGTTTACTTATTTATTGATGTCAACTATATATATATATATTGGATCAATTTTACTTCTAACTTTATCTTTTAATTTTCCCTCTCGTGAACTAAAATTATGGCTACACCGTTAATTGATGTACCTATTTTTATAGGACATAAAGATAATGTCAACATTTTAAAAATACAACATGAAAAATAGATGTAAAATAAGTTATGTGAGAAAATTATTGTCCAAAAATAAATTAAATAAATATATAAATATAGTCAACTCATTAATTATTATTATTATTTTTGATAATTCAGCTTAGATTCATTAAACAAAAGGGCCGGGGGGGGGGGGGGGGGGGGAATATCAGCACAAGGAACCTATGGTCCTACGTGCTACATATAGCAAATAAAATTGGGTCATGTTAACAAATTTTCTTAGGGCAATTATTAATAAATTATAATAGGTAAGTTTTGACATTATTTTTATGGAAAATATAAAAAGTTAATAACAAAATTTATTATTTTATGTAAAGTTGGAATTTACAACTATTTTGTGTTGGCTTTAATTCCATGCCAAATTTGATTGTAATTTCATTCAATCATTTTTCTTTGTATTTATGTGGGTTTTTAATTGTAAGGGATGAGTGTGTAAGAGTGTGAAGACTCAAGCTTAAAATGAATAATAAGTGGATTTCGCGAGAAGCTCTCAAGAAGCTAACCTGCAAAGTAGCCACGTGTAGAGCACATGACTAGAATGCAAAAAGTCATGACAGCTTGAAGTTTTCGCGAGTGTCTCACGGGTCAGGCATTCTCGTGAAATACTCGTGAAACATTCTGTTTGGCTAATTTGTCATGTTTGTTTTACCAAGTCTTTACCCGCACTATATATACATTCATTACCCACATATTGTAAGGAGTACTTTTCAAAGAGAAAACCCTAGAAAATACACTTGAGAGTTAGATATTGTTATACCCACAAACATCTACACATTTCCTTATGGTTTTCCTCTACTCCTACATCTCCATTTCTAAATCCTTGAGAGGTTGATAGCCCAAACACTTACCACGCCCAATCTAAATGTCAAGTGAGGTTTTGGTGTTGTTGGGAAGTATTGGAAGGAGCCATTCATTGGCGGATGCAATCAGGCTGAATTGCGGGATCCGGGAAAACTAGAGAAGACAAGGTTCCGAGAAGCTAGTTGGTAGCAGGAGCTTGGAAGGCTCAAGTACATTGGGTAGACTAGGATTGGAGGGTCTTTTGTTATTTATGTACTCCAACTTTATTCTCTAGTGGATCGATTACCGCTTGGAAGGCGACGAAGAGGTTTTTCGTCGAGTTCTTCGGTTCCTTCTTTGATAACACGTCTCAGTGTTATTTTGTATTTGCTTCTCTCTTCCTTACTCTTAAACTATACTTTACATTATTGAAAATGGATGGATATGACTTAGGATAGTGTTATCAGTTGTTTGCGCTTATTTACTCTTATTTCGTACTTAGTTTAAGTTAGAGTAAAAGCAATCTAGTCATATTTTTAATTTCAAGATCTAAACAAACTCTTATATTTTTACACAAATTCAAGTTTTTATTTTATTATTCTCTCAATAAAATATTTATAAAAATAGCTACTTATAAACTAATAAGGGAAGGTCACTGTTTAACATTTCCCGACAAACCTACCTACAAAATAAAACCAAAACATTAATTTTTAGAGTCAAGTCATTAATTGCTTTGTCTAGGTATTAGATTGCAGTAGCTAGAACGCGTATGACAAGGATGCTGCCCTTGTGAAACTAAATACTAATGATCGTGTTAATTGATCGGATGATATGACCGTGCATGACAGAGAGCACTGCCCATGTAATAAACATAGGCAGATTTAGATCAGTGTATTGCATCTAATCCAATAGCTATGGATGACTGCACTAACGGTTTTAAGAATTTTTTAAAAGAGGTCAGTAATAAATTTAAGTTATAAAAAATCTAATAAAGTACTAATTTGAATATATCATTGTCACAAAAAAAATGCATAAATACATAAAGTATTACAATTTCTTTCTACTAACAAAAGAAAAAAGAAAAAAAATATTGATAACAGATAAAGTGAAAATTGATAATGTTAAGATGAGAGTAATAAATTAAGTGAGAGATTCTGAAATGATAATAGAGAAGAGAAATAGAATATATATATATATATATATATATATATATATATATATATATATAAATATCTGTTACAACTGCGAGTCGAGTCATTAAGAAGAGCAAAATTAATGCGACTGCAAAACCAAAAAAATATAACTATTCTGAATGTTCAAATAGTGTGTAAAACACCTTGAACGTTTAGACCCCCAAATTATAAATTACCAATTCAAGCTTATTATTAAACAATATATGTGCGGAATATGAAAATAAGCTAATACAAAATTGATAAAACAATTTAAACCAAATAAAATCACAACCACAGCAGAAATTAAATAGCAAAGATTAAGGGAAAAGATATGCAAATACAAAGACAACACAACGATGTGTTATCGAAGAGAAAACTGAAGTCGTCAGCATAAAATCTCTCCGCCGCCCTTTAAGCGATCAATAATCTACTAGAGAATGAAGTTGGGATACATGAACAGCAAAAGACCCTCCAAGCCTAATCTACCCAGTGTATCTAAGCCCTCCAAGCTTCTTGCTCCAATGAGGTTACGCCGAACCTTTGTCTTCTCCAGCTTACCAGATTCTGCTATAGCCCACAGCATCTGTTAAGACATATGTGTTTCACATGTTAAGAATATATGTCATGATTTTATGTAATTGGCTTATCCTTTGACAAAACACACTTTACTTGTATTTGGGTAGACTTAGGATGTGTTTAAATACTTCAAGAAACCATGTTTCAAGATCAAGTGTTGAAACCTTCAAGTCTGTCCAAGAAAACAAGTTGATAGTGCAAATTCATTAAAACTTGACAGCTGTATCTATCGAGCTTAAGAAAGCTGTTCAAAGTTCGGTGTGCTCGACAGCTTCTCGACACCTCCTATCTGTCGAGGTTTAAGATTTTCAGAATTGAAATATGATTTTCTTGGGATCCGTGAATATGTCTTTAGGCCTTCTTTTCTCCTAACCCTAGACATATAAAAGGATTGTTTTAAGGGTCGTCAAACAGTTCACAAGTTGCACAAGTTTTGAGCAAACTCTGTTCAAGCAAATTGTGACCGGAGACGAAGTTCTTGCCCTAGTTCATCTCTTTCTCTTGAAGAAGTTGCTGTGTATGTGCACCATAGGGTTTTGTGACCAAGCATCTTCTTGATCTTCCTCGAGTGGATGAACTAAAGAACTTTGCAACCAACAACCTTCTTAGTTAGTGATTAAAGTCGTGTACTGGGATCCGCGCAATTGGTTAGTCACGTACTTAGAAGTTGTGCATCTAAAAGGGGAACTGTCATTACAGAACAAGTCCAATAGAATATATTGGGGTAAGGATTCAATTGTAGGTTGGTAAGGTACTTGGGATTCCTTTACTTGTAACCGCTTGTTGTGATAATAGTGGAGTTTCGAGAGTGGTGACCTGAAAATCACCCGATGGGGTTTTTGCCGTTAGGTTTTCCCCATTCGTAAACAAATCACCGTGTTATTTATTTTTTGCTGCATTATTAGTTTATTGGTGATTTGTTTGTGCTACCACGCATTTGCATGATAAATTGATTAATTAATAACTTGGCTAATTAATTAATTAATTTCTATCACAAGGGGTCATTTAGTTTGTGACCTATCAAGTGGTATCAGAGCAGGCACACTCTGATTAGGTTTTAATATTTGCTATGTGATCCATTGACCCCTGTTGTCATGGAAACTCTTGATTGTTTTGATTTGCATGGTCTTATGTTGAATGATGATGATGATATTCAAGATGCCTATTGCAAGCTTTATAATTTTTGTATGAAATCTCTTGAATGTTCTACAAAATTAAAAGCTAATTTTAAAAAGGTCAAGTTTGAAAAAGATGATTTGATTGCAAAATTGGATGAAGCCAATAATTTGAATGAGAAATTTAAAAACCAAATTTCATCTGAGGTGGACAAAATTAAAAGTTTAGAAGAGCAACTAGTTGAATCTAAAACTGAAATTGAAAAATTAACTAGTGCCAAATTTGTTGTTGAGCCTAACTCAAAAGAAAAGGATTTTTATATTCCTCCATTTAAAAGGAATAATGAAGAGTTGAAGGCTAATATTGCTAGGATAGACAAAGGTAAAAATTCTGATGTTAATGTGGAAGTTTCTAAACCTATGTCTAAAACGCCTCCTATGAAGAAAAAAAATTCTAAATTTGTCCCCATTTGTCATCATTGTCATATTGTTGGTCATATTAGGCCAAATTGTCCTAAGTTAAGGTCTCTATCAACCTCCAAGGTTAGACCTCCTTCTAAGAAACCAAGTAGTTCTAAAACTACTCATGTTTGTCACCATTGTGGTGCTTTAGGTCACACTCGTCCTAATTGTTTCAAATTGTTTCCCCATAAGTGAGTGTCCAATAGGTCTCATCATTTGTCTAAAGGTTCTGTACCTATTCTTGGTGAGTTATTAAAAGTTTTGAGCTTTCTAACTCAATTTCAGGGAAATTCTAATTCCTCTATGTCCTTTAGTAATCATACTAGGACACGTGCCTTTTCATCTTCATGGCCAAAGAATTGTGCTATGTGGGTGATAAAGGATCCTAAGACTTAATTGTCTTTTTGTTTGTCCTTTGCTTTAATTCTTTCTATTTAAAGTTGGACTTTCTTTCTTGATTTCTTATTTCTTTTTGGAATCATGCTTTCATGCATATGCATCTTGTTTTATGCTTTCTTTTTATTTGTTTAACATGTTTTTGTTTGTTTTCAGTTTTGTTTATTTTGTTTTTAATATAAAAATAAATAAATAAAAATTGAAAAATCAGAAAAATATAAAAACAGTGTGTGTTTTGTGTACATTGGTACTTGTGTACCTTGGATGGCCATTAAAACAAATTCTAAATTTTGTATAATTTGTAATTTAGATGAACATCTTTATGCACAACTAAGCAAGTGAACTTTGTGGCTCGTGTTTGTGATGAGTAAGATTAAGTTGTCTCTTATACTTAACACTCATATCACTCTTTTTGACGGGAAGGACTAGAAAATCCTAAGAGAAAGACATAAATAACCATCTTACCACTGTTGCCCGTCAATCATAATATGACACTTGTATGCTTCGGCATAGCAAAAGTGCAGCGTCAATGACATATGTATGCCTCGGCATAGCAAAATTGGAATGTCAAATATCATTGGATATTTCTTTTCTCTCTCTAATATGCCATGCATGATATGCTTTAAAAAAAATATACAAAGAAAAATCAAAAGCAGAAAGGTCAAAAATGCTTTAAAAATGATTGCAAGCGTGTATTCTAGGAGATGTGGGAGTTATAGGATGTACCTTGAAGGTGATAGTCCCCATCAAGCAGTTATGATTGTGTGTGAGTTAAAGTGATTTTCTCATATCTCAAATCGTCATAACATGTATACACATATGCAATCTTCCAATATTTTTTCACACACCACACGCAATATTCTTTGCTATTCTTGATACATGTGCAGGTACAATGTGATTTGGCTATCACAAGGTTTTACATGTGTTTATTATGCTCACTAAATTGTCTTGACTTGTTTTTTAAATATAAAATTGGTTAGACTTATTTAGTGTGTGTGTGTGTGTGTGTGTTTTTAAAGATCCATGTGCTTAAAATTTTTATTGAGAGATGATTTTTAGAGCTTAATATGTTGATTAGATCATTGGTTGAGTTGCATATTGGATTGCATTCATGTCTATGTTTTTCACATCTCGAAAAACTAGTTTTAAAAGCTAGCTCGACACCTCCTCGATACCTTGCTATCTATCGAGCTTCTTGAGCTTTTTCTTATCGCAATCCCAACAGCTTCTCAATACCTGGTGGATCGATCGAGAATGGGTCTGCATCCTTGATAGCTTCTCGACACCTAGTGGATCGATCGAGCTTCTATTCTTGATTCTGTTGAGTTGTTCCTCGATACCTCCTCGATACCTCAGTTGTCGACGATCATTTTATCGACACCTCCCTCGACAGGTGTCTCGATACCTCTCGACACTTGCATCTATCGAGATTTGCTGCTGGCACTATTTAAGCTCCCTGTGCAATCCGGTTTTCATTTCTTTCGGTCTCTTTCTCGATACTTCTCTATTTTCTCTCCCAAAACTTTCTCATCTCACTCCAAACTTTGTTCTTCAAGGATTCTTCAAGCTTTTCAAGAATTTCTTCCCTTGGTAAGCTTCCAATCCTCTCACATTCATGCATTTCATGTTTTGAAACCTAGATTTTGGGGTTTTTGAAAAAATTTAGGGCTTTTCAAAATTGATGAGTTATTGTTGAAATTTTGGGATAGCTTTTCACTTAAATGAGTTTAAAACCTCATACATTGCATCACATTAGCATTATAATGATATTGTCATGTATTTAGATGTGTGCTATCTGTTTGTGTGCTGATAGGTTTGGATTGGGCTGAGCCCATGATGCAATTTCTTTTGCATGTCACATGTTCATGCATTTCCCATGCATACGTACTCTCTTTTCAATACTTGATATATTTGTCATTGCTTGGGACTTTTCTGATTGTCTTTTTCTGTTTCTCCCTTTCTTTTTGATTACGTTAGTCGTGTCTATGGCACCTAAGCGTAAATCCACTCCAGAGCTTCTTCGTCATCTGATCCTACACTATCTCATATCCGGTTCCGTGATGATGATGCCTCTAAGGCATTTTTAGAGAACTTTTCTAGACGAGGCATTCATTCAGAATGCCAAGTCATTTTTTCGGACTTTGCTGACACCGACCTTCCCTCTGTCATTCACAGTAGAAGATGAGAGTCACTGTATGGCATCCCAGTCACCTGTCCTCTTGTGCTTATCCAGGATTTTTACTCCAACATGCACGGGATTGATCGTTCAGTACCTCTTTTCTTCACTTGCGTTCGAGGTACGTGCATTCCTATCACACCGCAACTTGTTGCGGATGTGCTTTGGGTCCCCAGGATAGAATTTCCTGACTATCCTAGTTGTGAGCATTTGAGGACTGTGTCCAGGGATGAGTTAATGTCTGCTTTTTGTGAGCGCCCTTCTGCTTGGGGTCAGCGTCTATTTACACCATGTTGACCTTTTGCTAAAGGTCCTAGATTCATGAACATGGTGATGACCTTTATTTGCATCCACTCTCTCACTATAACTCCATTACAGAGCCTCGTGCTCTATTTTTTCTATCTCTTCTTGAGCATCTTACTATAGATTTCTCTTCTCATTTCATTCTCTCTATTATAGATGTTCATCTAGATTCGGTGTCCCGTGATAAGCTCATCTTTCCTTCTGCTATCACGAGGATCTTACACCATTTTTCTGTTCCTTTACCCTCTTCCGACCATTTTACCGTCATGTGTGCCATAAATTACGCTACCATTAAATGTAGCAAGGCCTAGCTTCGGTCGCGGCAATCGGATTTAGTAGCTCTTCCCTCCCGTTAAGCTCCATCCCATTCTACTTCATCCACATCCATTCCTCCCTCTTCTTCGGGCGATGTGACTTTAGAAGACATCATGGTGCAGCTGCAGCGCATGGATGCTCGCCTAGATACACTTTCTACAGAGTTATTTCAGGTGAACATTCGTGTTGGTCGTATTGCACGGCGACAGGCGTCCATGGGTGGTTTTGCTCCTGAGGCTACTCCTTCACCACCTTCTCCCGTGGCTTCTGATTCTGAGGATGAGGATGATGATGATGGTGATGACGATGATGCTTCAAATGATGCTGATGGAGATGCTAGCTCTACTGATGAGATGTCTACTTGACACTCTTACCCTTTGTCACTCATGACAAAAAGGGGGAGTAGTTTTGGATATGAAAGTAGTCTATCTTGGGAGGGAGAGTTAGTATAGGACCATTTTTGTTAGGGGGAGTGTTGACACATTTTGAGGGATGTAGTGAGGATAGTATGTATCTCTTCTTTCTTTCTTTTTAAATACATTACTCTTGTACATGAGGTCTTGTGACCATTTGTAGACATACATTGTACTTATCTCTTCTTTATATTGATGTATGTTTTTTTTCACCTACCCCTTCATGTGTTGTTTCTTTTCTCCCTTTATACACATGTTTCTTATACTTGTATGCAATCTATTACTTCTGTTTCACACAAAGATGCCTTGATGAGTTTTGTTTTAAAGTGTTTCAAAAACACAGGTTGTCAAAGTCTACTTGCCGTAAACTCTCTTCTTGCAAAGTTTTTCAAGAGTTTGTGTTAGGATAGATTTTACTGTATTTAACAAGTGAATATGAGTTGAGTGATTTATGACTTCTCTCATATGTTCATTTGTTTGTTGTGGTTTGTCACGGATTGCCAAAGGGGGAGATTGTTAAGACATATGTGTTTCACATGTTGAGAACATATGTCATGATTTTATGTAATTGGCTTATCCTTTGACAAAACGCACTTTACTTGTATTTGGGTAGATTTAGGATGTGTTTAAATACTTCAAGAAACCATATTTCAAGATCAAGTGTTGAAGCCTTCAAGTCAGTCCTAGAAAACAAGTTGATAAGGCAAATTCATTAAAGCTCGACAGCTGTATTTATCGAGCTTAAAAAAGCTGTTCAAAGTTTGGTGTGGTCGACACCTCCTATCTGTCGAGGTTTAAGATTTTCAGAATTGAAATCTAATTTTCTTGGGATCCGTGAATATGTCTTTGGGCCTTCTTTTCTCCTAACCCTAGACATATAAAAGGATTGTTTTAAGGGCCGTCAAACAGTTCACAAGTTGCATAAACTTTAAGCAAACTCTGTTCAAGCAAATTGTGACCGGAGACGAAGTTCTTGGCTTAATTCATCTTTTTCTCTTGAAGAAGTTGCTGTGTATGTGCACCGTAGGGTTTTGTGACCAAGAATCTTCTTGATCTTCATCGTATGGATGAACTAAAGAACTTTGCAACCAACAACCTTCTTAGTTGGTGATTGAAGTCGCGTATTGGGATCCGCATAATTGGTTAGCCACGTACTTGGGAGTCATGCATCTGAAAGGGGGACTGTCACTACAGAACAAGTCCAATTGGGTATTGGGGTAAAGGTTCAACTGTAGGTTGGTAAAGTACTTGAGATTCCTTTACTTGTAACCGCTTGTTGTGATAATAGTGGAGTTTCGGGAGTGGTGACTTGAAAATCACCTGGTGGGGTTTTTGCCGTTAGATTTTCCCCATTCGTAAACAAATTACCGTGTTATTTATTTTTCGCTGCATTATTAGTTTATTGGTGATTTGTTTGTGCTACCACGCGTTTGCATGATAAATTAATTAATTAATAACTTGGCTAATTAATTAATTAATTTCTATCACAAGGGGTCATTCAGTTTGTGCCCTATCAACATCAACCAATATCAATTGGTCCCTTCCTAACAGATTCCCAAGCACCGAATAACCTTCTCACAGATATGGGTATGGTGAGAAAAGGATTTGGCTCAATGTACCTCTCAATGATTTGGCTCAAAGGATGAAGATTGTGGATGAGTCAATCTTGTTTTTCTCTAGGGTTTCTCTCTTAAAATTCTCTCTCGAAGCTCTCTACAATACGTGGGTATAAGGGGTATTTATACTAGTGTGTGCTTGGAATGCGAAAGGTCAGTTTTTTCCAAACAGAGTGGTTGGCGACTTGACCTCGCGACTTAACTGAGTCACGAGTCTGAGTCGCGAGCTAACTGCATGGCCATACTGGAAGTTTTGTCCTATAGTGCTCCAGCTGGCATGACTCTTCAGCTCCTCTGCATACTTCACACGTGTGCCTCCTTTGGCAACTTGCCAGCCACGAGCTAGTTGTGAGGCCCTGCTTAAGTACACACTCTTGAGCTTTTCTTCACACTCTCTCACACACTACCCTTACATGATTCCCACCTAAATACAGGGTTTCTAAATGCTGAATTACAAACAAATTGGCACGAAATAAAGCCAATAAAATGGTTGATTAAACTCAACCTTAAATATTCTTATCATCAAGGAAAACTCACAATCACAATATTTTTCTTAGTATCATTTTGTAATAAAATATGTAATTAGGAATTATTTTTATTGAATAGATTGAACGAGTTACAAATTTGAATAATTAGCGATTTTTATCCTTTTGTTTTATAATAGGTTTTTTGTTGAATAATTTGTTCACTTGTTATTTGGTATTGTCATATTTTTGTTTGGCTTATGTTTATTGTTATTTGGGCTAATATTTATTTTTATTATTTAAGCCTTTAAAAAAAAATGATTAAGGATTATGTTTAGGAGCATAATTAATTTTGGAATAATGTTGTTGGGTTAAGATAGGTTGACCCTGGTTAATTAATTCAATTACCTAAGTTGATTAATTAGGTTAAATTGCATGCAAATTGTGGAGACACCAACAAATCACCAATTAAACTAAATGCAGTGGAAATAAATTGACACGGTGATTTGTTGACAAATGGGAAAAACCTCTCGCAAAACAAAACCTCCATCGAGTGATTTTAAGGTCACCACTCCTAAGAAGCCACTAATCAACAATCAAGCGATTACAAGTATAAAGAATCTTACCACTACCCTAGCTTATCTTGAAATACCAACCTACAGTTGAACTCTTACTTTAATACCCAATTGGACTTGATCTTGTAGTAGCCTTCTTTCTCTTGATGCACAAATCTCCAATTTGTGACTAACCTTTTGTACGAATCCCAGTACGTGACTAACTCCAACAAATTGAATGATTGTTGTTTGCTGCAAAGTTTTTCACTTCATTAACAATGAAGATCAAGAAGCACTTGGTTACAAAATCCTATGGCATACAAACGCAGTAGCTTCTCAAAAAGAAAATAAAGCTCTTGGTCTTTGTTTCTGTGTATGAAGGCTTTTAAAATAAGCCTTATATATGTTTAGAGTTCTGAGAGAAGAAACCCTAAACAAATATATCAACATGGGCCGAAATTCAGATTTGGAAATTCTGAATTCGTAAAGCTCAATAGATCGAGCTAGTGTCGAGCTTGCCTAGTAAATTTCAATAGATGCTGTTTATTCTGTTTAAACCCCTTAAACTGGATTGTTTAACCTAATATATTAGCCAAGTGATTACTTAGGTTAATTGTTCAAATCTAGGTTAAACAATAATAAATCGTATCATGTACAACAGTGGAAAAGTAAATAACACCACGTTATGATGACCTAGAAAAACCGATGAAACGAATCGTTTCAAGGTAAAAACTTGGGGAGGATTTAACCTTGCTATCCTCAAGATAAAGCAAATCCATTATAAGAGAATCGAAATTTTTTCAATCAGATTTAACCCTAAATCTATTGCTACCTCAAGTAGTAACTTACTAACACGACCACGTGCAAGCTCCGAATCCACAGACTCCTCTTCTTGGATTTACAGCAACACAAGCACCCACGCTTATGACTTTGAGATCTTACTCAAAGGTGTCAGATCACCTTCAGTTGTTGATCTTTGTAGCAGCAACTACGTTTTACCACAAATTGATTGTAGATCTTGCTTCGGTAGACACTTGTGTAGTTAGAAGGTACAAAACCCCTCAAATCTCATAAAGAGTAACACACAAGTCTTCCAAAAGTCTATAAAACGTAGCTAGGGTTTCCCTTTTATATGTGGGCAAGTTAGATTGAAACCCGAAACATTTTCGCGAGCTTGGGTCTGGTTTAAAAATTCTACAAAATCTGATTTCTGCGATTCTCGATCGGTTGAACCTAATTTTCGATCGATTGAGCTTGGCAGATTCTGACTTTCTTTTCTACAGTCAGCTCAATCTTGAAGCTTGAAACTTACACCTTTGAGCAATGCCTAACACATAGACTAGATATGTTTTGTTCTCAGTTTACCAATACATATAAAATATAATTCTAAACATTTAATCCTAAATCTTTAGAACCTAATAGATGCCATCTATCGAGCTATCTGTCAAGTTTCAGTAAAATAGCTTTTTTTCACTTGTTTCTTGGATTTCTTCATGTCTTTAATACAACCACTTGATATGTATCAAACCCAACATAGATCTACCCAATTTATAAGTAACGTACATTTTGACAAAGGATTAGTCAATTACATATAAAATATGACCCTAACAAATGCGACGTCAACAAATTTTTTACAATAAATCTTATGTAAAAAATTGTTATTGGTGGGTAGAAAAATAATATCAGTATCGGGCCTAAATTAGATTCAGCAACAACTTACAACATTAGATTTGTTGTGAAATTATTGTAAAAATGTTGTGAATGTAACATTACTTTTATTTTTGTTAAACCTAAATTTTTGTAATTCTCAAGTCTGGATGTTCAACATTTTTATTAGGGTGACCACCCTAACTTGCATGTGGAGCCGCCACTGGATGGCTGAGATTTAAAGTTGCAAAATGCAACTTTAAATCTTAACCATTGAATAAAAAAAGAGAAAAAGTAAAAAAAATAAATTAAAAAAAGTAAGAATAATAAAAAATTGTTGTGAAAGGGAGGGGAGTAGAGTAGAATTAGCACAAAATTAGCATATTTTCAACCAAATCTACTTTGCTCCCCTTCACTCTCATTCCCTCCCCCATCAATCCAAACAACGCCTAAGACTAACAAGGTGAATAGCAAAGACAGTACATCTATCAAAATAAATAAATATTCAATGGGTCTGATTAACAAGTGTCATTACCTAGAGGCAATGATTGAGATTGAGTTTTCTACTGAATTAATCAACTTTTTGATGCAATTGCACATAAATCAGTTAAAAAAATATGATTGTTTTCCATAAACAAGAGCTGTGTGTCAATATGGAGGCAGGAGAGAGAATTATTAGGGCCGATGTTTAGTAATTGAAAGTAAGGCAACAACAACCAATTCATTCAGATTCATGGAGAGTAAGGAGTAAGGACACCTGTGTTGTGTTGTGTTGTGTGCATGGTTGGTTGACAAAAATATGATATAGCTACAGCAAATAAAGCAGTATACTTGTTTTTTTTTTTTTTTTTTCTTCTTCTCATAATTAAATAAAGTTCTATATAAAAAAAATTCTAAATTTATACTTCAAAAAATAACTCCCACAAAGAAATAAGTAAAAGACACTAATTTAAAAATAAATAAATAAATAAATATAAAAAGATAAGGAACAAGAGATAAAATAAAAACAATATTAACAATTTAAATTCAATTTTTCCATACAATTGTTATTTATTTATTTTTTTAAATTTCAAAACAAACTCATCTATCAAAGTTACTTTAAAATTTCTCATGCAACTTCAATTCCAAGTAGCAACAACAAAGCATTAGTCCCAAATTTTGTGCTCAATTACAAATCCTAATAACTTAATTAGGGTTTGTTACATGTATTTTTATCCACTATCGTATTATATTTAAAGTCACACTTCAACTCAAAGCAATTTGTCCATATTTTAAACTTAGAATAATATATATATTTTTTAATGAAATTCTTATGTCTTACTTTCTCATGGCAATAAATCTCTAACATCTCCATCTCTCCACTAATAATTTTTTCTTCAATCTTGACTTTTTCATAGTCTCAAACTCTAAGTGTTTTTGATAGGGCAAAAAGGTATTGATCCATTGCAAATTACTCAATTACCCAAGTTAATTAATTAGGTTCAATTACATGCAATGGCGTGGTAGCACAAACAAATCACCAACGAAACTAAATGCAACTAAAATTAAATTGACTCGGTGATTTGTTTACGAATGGGGAAAACCTCCAAGGCAAAAACCCCACCGGGTGATTTTCAGGTCACCACTCCCAAGAATCCACTATTATCAATCACAAGTGGTTACAAGTATAAGAAATCTTATCAAACCCTTTGGCCTATTCCAAAATACCAACATACAGTTGAACCCTTACCTCAATACCCAATTAGACTTGTATTGTAGTGGCAGTCTTCTAGTTCAATGCACGAATCACAATATGTGACTAACCAATGATACACAGATCCAAGTACGTGACTGACACCAGTAACTTGAAGAAGATGTTGGCTGCAAAGTTCTCTAGTTCATCAACGATGAAGATCAGGAAGCTCCTTGGTTACAAAACCCATTGGCTTAAAGACGCAGTCGCTTCTTTTTAAGAGGACAAAGCACTAGGTCACTTTTTGCATATGCGACAGTCTTTAAAATAATCCTTATATATGTTTAGAGTTGTGAGAAAAGGAACCCTGTACAAATATACAAGCATGGGTCGAAAATTGGATCTGGAATTTCTGATTTCGTAAGTTTTAACAGAAACAGCTTTTGTCGAGCTTCGACTTTAAATCTTAATAGAAGTCTTTCTGTCGAGCTTTAATGAACAGCTCTTCTTCACTTGTTTCTTGGTCAAATCTTCATGGCTTTAACACTTGACTTGAACAACATGTTTCTTAAAGTCTTAAACCCATCCTAGATCTACCCAATTACAAGTAAAGTGCATTTTGTCAAAGGATTAGCCAATTACATAAAATATGTCCCTAACAATCTCCCCCTTTGGAAATCCATGACAAAACCACAACAAAAAAAATAATCATGGGAGAAGTCTTAAATCACTAAACTCATAACCACTTGTTGTATTACAAAGTAAATCTATCCCCACTACAAACTCTAGAAAAACTTTGCAAGAAAAGAGTTCACGGCATGATAGACATTCACAACTTGTCTTTCTGAAACACTTAAACAAAACTCATCAATGCATCATGTGTGAAACGGAAATAAGGATTGCGTACATAAAGAAACATGTGTATAAAGATAAAAAAGAAACAACACATGTAGAGGTAGGTGAAGAAAAACATACATCGTCATCATATATGAAAATAAAGTACAATGTATGTAAATAAACGGTCACAAGACCAAAGGTACAGGAGGCTAATGTAACTAAAAGAAGGAAAAAATACACATAAACCTCACTACATCCCTCAATGCTATATACACTCCCCCTAACAAAATATCCTATACTAACTCTCCCCCTAAGTACAAGACTACTCTCAAAAACCAAAAACTACTTCCCCTTTTTGTCACGAATGACAAAGGGCAAGTCACTGAGAGGTCATCATCTCGTCATCATCGGAAGAGTTAGTATCATCCTCATCATCAAGAGAGGCCTCCGAAGAAGGAGCAAGACCAGCCATGCAAGCCTGTTGACGAGTAGTGCGTCCTACTCTAGTGTTCATTTGACACATTTCATCAGTGAGATTGTCCAAACGACCACTAAAGTCAACATGCATCTACTGAAATTGCTCCATGATGGCCTCAAGGGTCACACCATCAGCTGCGGAGGAAGAAGGAACGGAAAAGGATAGAGCGGAAGAGGGTGGAGTTACAGGAGCCACAGGATCGGTCGTCTCTACTTGTGGCTGCTTCGACTAAAGCTAAGCCTCACTCCATCGGATAGAACTAGCATTGATGGCACCCATGATGGTGAAAAGAGGAGAGAGAGGAATAGGAATGGAGAAGTGCTGAAGGATCTGCGTGATAGTTGAAGGAAAGATGAGCTTATCATGAGTAGCAGTGTCTTGATACACATCTATAATAGATGTGATGAAGTGAGAGGGAAAGTCAATGGTAAGATCCTCTATCAAAGAAAGAAGAAAATGAGCATGAGGCTTAGTGATGGAGTTATAATGAGACAATGGTGTGAGAGTGAATGTCATCACCATGTTAAGGAATCTTGGGCCTTTTGCAAAACTCAAGCATGGGTGCTGAGCTTACCACCCTAAACAGAAGGAGTCCTATAGAAATGGGAGATGAGTTCGTCTCTAGACACAGTCCAGAGACAATCACAGCCAGGGTAGTCAGGATGCGCTACCCTAGGGACTCATAGTACCTCGGCAACAAGATCCGAGGTAACTACAATACATGTATCTCTAAATTGCGTAGCGAACTGAGGCATAGTGGTATCGATGCCGTGTATGTTGGAGTATAACTCCTGTATAAACATGATGGGACAACACACGAGTTTCTCACATAGAGATTCCCATCCCCGAGTCTAAAAGACATCGGGTGGCGTAGTATCAGAGAAATCTGACAAGATGACCTGGCATTCTCGATGAATGCCATGAGCTTGGAAGTTCTCAAAGAAGTCCATCTTGGCCTTCTCATCACGGAACCGAATGTGAGATGGAATAGAAGGATCAGAAGAAGATGATCCAGAACCATGAAGAAGGTTCCAAGCCGAAGTAGATTTGTGCTATTTGGGTGCCATGACATAGTCTATCCGATAGAGAGAGAGAGAGAGAGAGAGAGAGAGAGAGAAAGAACAGAAAGTAGACACAAGTTCACAAAAAGGAAGAGAACGTATGCATGAAAAATGCATGAACATGTGATATGAAAATTTAAAAGCATCATGGCTAAAACCCAATCCAAACCTAACTGCATTCACATCAACAATCAAGCACACATCTAACAAATGCATGAAACATTGTTATAATGCTAATGGAATGCAATGCATGATCATGTGATAGTAACATATCAACCCAAACCCATAAAATCACAAGATAAACTCAAAAAAAAAAAAAAAAAAAAAAAAAAAAAACCCAAAACCTAGGTCTAATGTGTGAAATGCATGAGAAAGGAAGGATTTAAAGATATTACCACAAGATTGAAGCTTGTCTAGGCCAAAATTTTGAATGAAGTGGGGATTTGAGTGAGAGTGAGAAGTTTGGGTCGAGAGAGAAGGAGATCTATCGAGAAAGAGAAGAGAAATTGAAATATGTCATCGCGCCTCGCCTTTAAATAGAAAATGTAGGTCGATGGATCGAGGTTACTATCAAGGATTTGTCGAGCTTTAAATCTCGACAGCAATGAATCTGTCGAGGTGCTATCGAGGATCTATCAACAACAAAAAGAAGGTCTTGATGGATCGAGAATCTATCGAGTAGACAGAGAGAAAAGAAAATTGGCTTGATGGATCAAAGAAGCTGTCAAGCTTCTATCAAGATGAAACCCAAAAATCTTGTTAGTTCAAGAAACTATTGAACTTCTATCGAGAAATGACCCAGAAATCTCGATGGATCGAGAATCTGTCGAGATTCTATCAAGAAAGCAAATAGCACAGGAAAATTCCTCGATGGATCGAAGATCTGTCAACATTTCTGTCTAGACTGAAGAAAGAAAGCTTGATAGAAATGGAAACTATCGAGGATCTATCGAGAAGCTATCAAGCTTGAAGAAAAGGACCTTTTCAAGGAGGAAAAATACAAGGAGATAAAAACAACAAGCAAGCAACTCAACCAAAGATCTAATCAACATGTTAAGTTCTTAAAACATCTCTCAGCATAAGCGCAAAGCATTCATATATCGAAAACTCACACACACACTAAACAAGTCTAACCAATTTTATATTTCAAAAACAAGTTAAGGCAGCTTAGTGAGCATTTATCAATACATGTATTCCTTGTGATGGGCAAATCACATTGTACCTACACATGTATCAAGAGTAGCAAAGAGCATGTGTGTTATGTGTGAAAACATAACAAGTGTGCACAAGTTTCTCATATTATGACGATTTGAGATATAAGAACATCTAATACACTCACACACAATCATAATTGTTTGATGGGGACTATCACCTTTGAGGTACATCAAATAACTCCTACATCTCTTAAAAACACGCTTACAATCATTTTAAAAGCATTTTGATTCTTTTTTCTTTTATATTCTTTGCATATTTTATTTTTGAACATATCATGCATGGGCATATAAGAGAGAAAAGAAATACTCAATTATGTAAGTCAAAACATCACAATTTTGCTATGCTGAAGCACACAGATGTTATACATGATTGGCAAGATTTAGTGGTGAGATGGTTATTTATGCCTTTCTCTTAGGATTTACTAGTCCTTCCCGTCAAAAAGAGTGATATGAGCATGAGATATAAGAGACAATCTTAATCATACTCATCACAAACATGAGCCACAAAACTCACTTGCTAAGTTGTGCGTTGAGATGCTCATCTAAGTTACAAGAGATACAAAGTTTAGAAACTTTGTTTCAAAGGCCATCCAAGGTACACAGGTACAAATATACACAACACACTGTTTTTGTATATATATATTTTTTTTAATGAAAAACAAATAAAGCAAAACTGAAAACAACCAAAACACAAACATGAAAGAAATCACACAAAGCATAAAACTAGATTGACTCAAAAGCTTAAAAACAAATAAGCAGGACATGCAAGAACAAAAGAGAGTGTGCCCTGAAGATCCGCAATGATGATAGAAATGTAGCTTCTTTTGTTGAGACTTTTTTATTATTGTCTTTCTCAGTCCTGTGGTTCCTAGTCTCTTTCTTTTCAACCTTTGGGGGTTCTCCTAGAATAGATTTACCCTTATTTATGTTCTCATTAGCTATTTCAGTTTTAGTGTCAACATTCTCAAAAATATCATCATTCGCAGGTGAGACAAACACAATTTTACTAGAAGAGGCAATATTAGGAGATATAAAGAATTCATACCCAAATCCAGTCTCGTCTAGCTTTGTACTGGAAGTCCTCTCTAGTTGAGTTTTGACTTGGAACAGCTCTGCTTCAAGCTTCTTTGTCCTTTCAGCAAGGAAGTTGTTCTCAAACCGCAAAGCTCTAATGGTCTGATTTGCTTCATCAAACTTTGTGGAGAGCTCTTCTCGATCAAGTTCCACATTGCTCAGCTTCTTGGTGGCCAGCCTATACAATTTCTTATGCTTTTCAGAAACCTTGTATAATTTTGCATAGGCTGTATGGATGTCATCCTACTTATCCATCTTTTCAAATTTTGACTTCACCAAGTCTTCTTCTTCATCAGCAACTTTCGTAATCCCTTCAGGAGGATCGATTGTAGTGGTGAAGGCATTTAGAATTCCCTCATCATCACTGTCATTGGACTCAGTTTTAGCTTTAGTGTCACTAAAGGTTGCAGCCAGTGCCTTGCTTTTTCCAGTAGCCTTGAGATATGTTGGGAATTCATGTTTCATATGCCCAAAACCATGACAACCAAAACACTTAGGACCAAAGGCGAATGCTTGAAAAAGTTTGAAAACACAGGAGCTTGTTTAGACCCCCAATTAAAAGATTACGGTTAGATTGCTTTTACTCTAACTTATCTAAGTGTGGAACAAGAGTAAATGACGCGCAATAAACCGATAACTACTCTAGTGCATAAACAAGAATAATAAACAATAAAAATAAAGTACAAGAGTAAGGGAAGAGAGAATGCAAACACAAGATAACATGTAGATGTGTTATTGAAGAGGAAACCAAAGAACTCGGTGAAAAACCTCTCCGCCACCTTCCAAGCGGTAATTGATCCACTAGACAATTAGTTGGGATACATGGGTTAGCAAGAGACCTTCCAAGCCTAATCTATCCGCTGTACTTAAGCCTTCCAAACTCCTACTCCAACAAGGTTTCTAGGAACCGTGTCTTGTCTAGCTTTCCGGATCCTACAACAAGCTCCATGTTGCATCTGCCATCCTTGGCATCTTCCAATGCTTCCCAGCAACACCAAAAACACTCACTACACTCTGAAAATGTGTGGATTGTGTTTGGGTACAAATCTCCTTTCAAGGTATGATAATGGGAAAGGGAAGGAGAAAAGGCTACAATGATTTCTCACTAAGGATGAGTAACTCTCTCTCTCTCTCTAAAAGATGGGTGTGTGTGTTGTAGAAAACCTATCTAGGGTTTTTCTCTTTGAATGGCCTCCTTTACTTTTATGGGTAATAAGGATATATATAGTATGAGTGAAGGGTAAGAAAGTCACACTTAAAAATCCTCCAGGTAGAGAGTCTCGCGGGTATCTCGCGAGAAGGCCTTACCCATGAAATACTCGTAAAATTGACAGACTGGCATGACTCTTTAGCTTCCGGTCATGTGCTTCTCACATGCCTTTTTGTAGGAACCTTTTTTGCAAACTTCTCGCGAGCTAGTCGTGAAATGCACTGATTCTTCATTTTATGCTTGATTCTTCACCAACTTAATACTAAACCCAATACAATAAAATTCCACAAAATACAAGGAACAAAATTAAAGCAATTACAACACTTTTTGTCATTAAATAAAACCAATATAAAACATATTTGTAAATCACAACTTTACAAGAGGGAATGGTGTATTGACCACCATCTTTAGAGTCTTTCTTCCCTTTGTTCTGACCCTTAGACTGAGACGTATTTCCATGCCATCAGTCCTTATCTAATCCTTTCACATTAGCATTCTTGATGAACTTCTTGAATTTCCTAGTGTTGTAGAAATTCATCTTTGAATCCTCATCTTTAGAGGATTCATCCTTCTCATTACTTTTGGCCTTCAGTGCCATATTCTTTCCTTTGCTTGCTTTCTCGAGTCTTTTCAACCCTAGTTCATAGGTTTGCAAGTTTCCAATCAACTATGTCAAAGGAATAGAGTCAATATCCTTTGATTCTTCAATGGCAATGATCTTGGCATGGAATCTTTCAGGCAAAGACCTTAGCACCTTTCTTATGACCTTGGGTTTGGGAATAGTTTCCCTAAGATTAAAGGCTGAGTTGACTATGTCCTTGAGTTTGGCATAGAACTCATCGAATGACTCATCTTCCTCCATCTTGATTTCCTCAAAGCTTGTAGTAAGCCTTTGAAGCTTGGAATCTTTAACAGCCTTAGTTCCTTCATAGGTCATCTGAAGAATGGTCCATGATTCCTTTGCAGTTTTAGTTGAGGATATTTTCTTAAACTCCTCATTCATGACCGCACTAAAAATGGCGTTCAATGCTCTGTTGTTGAAGTTTACCGCCTTGATCTTAGCATCATCCCAATCAGCCAGCGCTTCCGTCGGCTTAGTCCAGCCTATCTCCATAGCTTGCCACACTTTCTCATCTAAATACTACAAGAAAGCTTTCATGCATACTTTCCAGTATACATAGTTAGTGCCTTCAAATAAATGTGGAATAATTAGTGACTGTCCTTTATCCATGATAACAGGGGTCAATGGATCACATAGCAAATATTAAAGCCTAATCAGAATGTACCTGTTTTGATACCACTTGATAGGGCAAAAATGTATTGACCTTGTAAAGTTGTGATTTATAACTATGTTTTATGTTGGTTTTATTCCATGACAAAAAGTGTTGTAATTACTTTAATTTTGTTCCTTGTATTTTGTGGGATTTTATTGTATTGGGTTTAGTATTAAGTTGGTAAAGAATTAAGCATGAAATGAAGAATTAGTGGATTTTGCGAGAAGGTTGGGAGAAGCTAACCCGCAAAGTAGCCACATGAGAAGCACATGACTGGAAGCCGAAGAGTCGTACCAGGCTGTCAGTTTCGCGAGTGTCTCGCGGGTAAGGCCTTCCCGCGAGGTAGTCACGAAACATTCTACCTTGAGGTTTTTTAAGTGTGACTTTCTTACCCTTCACCCATACTATATATACCCTCATTACCCACAAATGTAAAAGATGTCATTCAGAGAGAAAAACCCTAGATAGGTTTTCTACAACACACACACCCATCTTTTAAAGAGAGAGCTACTCATCATTAGTGAGAAATCATTCTAGCCTATTCTCCTTTTCTCTCCCATTGTCATACCTTGAGAGGAGATTTGTACCCAAACACAACCTACACCTATTTACAGTGTAGAGACTGTTTTGGAGCTTGGGAAGCTTTGGGGATTTATCAAAAGAAGTAGATGAGGCTTGACAGATGCAATTGGGCGTATTGCGGGATCTAGAAAGCTAGACAAGACATGGTTTCAAGAAGTCTTGTTGGAGTAGGAGCTTGGAGGGCTTAGGTACATTGGGTAGATTAGGCTTGGAGGGTCTCTTGCTATTCATGTATCCCAACTTATTGTCTAGTGGATCAATTTACTGCTTTGAGGGTGGTGGACAGGTTTTTCGCCGAGTTCTTCGGTTTCCTCTTCGATAACATGTCTCAGTGTTATCTTGTGATTGCATCTTTCTTCCCTTACTCTTGTGCTTTCTTTTATTGTTTGTTGTTCATGTTTATGCACTAGAGTAGTATCAATTGATTGCACTTCATTTACTTTTATTTCTGCACTTAGATAAGTTAGAGTAAAAGCAATCTTGCCGTAATTTTTAATTGGGGGTCTAAACAGCTCTTACGTTTTAACACAAATCTGAGCATTCAGTTGGTATCAAAATGGGTACACTTGCTGTGGTTTTATTACCTAAGTGTGATCCTAGACCCCTTTGTGATGGACCGACCACAATCGCTCAATGCTCCACCATTCTTTGATGGGAGCAACTATGTGTTTTGGAAAGTCCGTATAAGGGCATTCCTGTGTGCTATAGATGAGTCGGTATAGGACTCCGTCAAGAATGGGTATGTTAAACCCACGACAGCCAAGTCCGAATGGGACAAGGCAGCTCTTACTTTGGCAAATGCAAATAGTAAGGCTATTAACACTATATTCTATGGTATGTCTATTGATGAATTTCATAGGATATCACATGTGGAGACTGCCAAGGAAGCTTGGACGATTCTTGAGACTACCTGTGAGGGTACCAAGAAAGTTAAGAACATAAAGCTCCAGATGCTCACCACCAGATTTGAAGAGCTCAAGATGGGTGACGATGAGTCATTTAATTCATTCTATCGCAAGCTCAATGAAATTGTAATTGCTAAGCTCAATCTTGGAGAGAAGATTGAGGATGCCAAGGTGGTGAGAAAGATTTTGAGGTCCTTACCGAAGAACTTCCATGCGAAGGTTACAACTATAGAAGAAAGTAAAGATTTGGATGAGATCAAGATCCAAGAACTCATTGGATCTCTCCAAACATATGAGCTTGGACTGCCTTTGTTAGGTTCTAAAGACTTAGGTATTTATGTATTTAGAACTCTAATGTGTATTGTTGGCAAACCATGATCAAAACAATGTGTTTAGAAGTGTTTTAGTCTTGCTCAAAGTTGTGGATTTTATGTAAAGTTGGAATCGAGCTAATGCAGAAAGCATTATCCATTTTGGCCTAGCTCCATCGATCGAAGCTTAGGCTCGATCGATCGAAGCTCGGGCAGAATGTGTTTTTTTGCAGATTTCCAACACAGCCCTAGTTGTTTAAAACATTTTAGGGTTTTCTAATTTGTCCTAAGTATAAAAGGCAAATCTTAGCCACGTTTTAGTGTTGCTCATGCGGTTTGCGTAAATCTCTTGTGAGATCTAGAGGAGCTTTTCTTTACACAAACTTAGGGTTTTCAAGAAAAAGATTTATCTACACCTTGATGATCAACTCGGTTGCTGCCATTGAAACTTAAAGAAAACACAAGCGGGTGTGCTTGTATCTGGTGGTGAATCCAAGAAAGAAGGAGTTCGTGGATTCGGAGCTTGCACGTGGTCGTGTCAGTAAGTTCTACTGGTTGGTAGCAATAAGAAGTCGAGCGTGGGGGCTTGTAAGTCTTATTGTATGAACTTCGATTCTTTCAAGATAGTGGATTCAAGTTTACCTTGAGGATAGTTAGGTCAAATCCTCCCCAAGTTTTTACCGGTTTGGTTTCCTAGGTGATCATATCTTATGTTATTTATTTTTTCGCTGCTTTGCATGATATGATCTTTGTTATTTTGATAGCCTAGATTTGTTAAATTGGACTAAGTAACAACTTAGTTAATTACCTAGGTTAAATCAATTGTGTTTTAAGGAGTCTAAAAACCATCAAGTGGCATCAGAGCGGGTTGCTCTCTTGTTGTTGATCTTTTGATCACTGAGCTGATCCTTGACCACTGTTGTCATGGAACACGGACACTCTCTAGTTATTCCACCACACTTTGATGGGAATAATTATGCTTATTGGAAAGTAAGGATGAAAGCATTCCTGAAATCGATTGATGAGAGAGTCTGGAACTCCGTTAAATACGGATGGGAGAAGCCCACTACTCCTGTTAGTGAGTGGGAAACTTCTCAAAAAGAAGCAGCTGTGTTCAATAGCAAGGCTATGAATGCTATTTTTAACGCTATTTCCATGGAGGAATTTAAGAGAATCTCTAATGTTGAGGTTACTCATACTGCTTGGAATATCCTCCAGACTGTGCATGAAGGCACAAAGGCTATCAAAATCAATAAATTGTAGCAATTGACTTCTAAATTTGAAAGCATTAGAATGTCTGATGATGAATCTTTTGATGAATTCTATGCTAAATTGAATGATATTGTTAATTTTGCTTTTAACTTGGGTGAAATCTATGATCAACCTAAAATTGTTAGGAAGACTCTTAGATCTTTAACTGAAGAATTTAGACCCAAGGTGACTACCATTACTGAAAGCAAGGATATGGACTCCATCCCTGTTGATAAACTTGTAGGATCTCTTCAATCCTATGAGTTGGATCTACCCAAAACTACCAAATCCAAATCAATGGCTCTTAAGTTAGTTGATGATGTTGAAAGAGGTGGATTTGATGATGAGCTCTCTGCTATAGAGATTGCTTACCTTACCAAAAACTTTAGAAACTTTCTTAGGAATAGTAACAGAAAAGCAAGAGGCACGAACACTGTTGAACCTAGAAACTTTAGGAAGCATGATCCCACTAAGGTTAACAATAATGATAAACCTAGAGAAAAAGTTGGTCAATCTTCTAAAAACTCTTTGGGTTCTCAGTGTTTTGGATGTCAAGGATATGGTCACATGAAATTTGAATGTCCTACCTATTTGAAGTCTAAGGGTAAGGCTATGGCTGTAACCTTTAGTGATGGTGAAGTTTCTGATAATGAGTTTGATTGTGATGAGGATGGAAACTTCATTGCTTTCACTGCTACTGCTGTAGTCAATGAGAGCATATATGTTGAAGAGAACCCTTCTGATGGGGAACTCTCTGAAGATGCAGATCTTCAAGAGGCCTATAATAAACTTTACAAAGTTGCTGTAAAGAATACTATGAATGTTGAACTTGGCCTGAAGAAAATTGAATCTCTTGAGCTTGATAAGAAGAATTTGCTTGTAAAACTATTTGATGCTACTGAGCTTTTGAACAATGTGAAAACTGAGAATATGCTTTTGCTTGATAAAGTTAAATCTTTGAAACTTGATTTATCTGTTGTTAGATCTGCTAGTTCTAAACTTGATCGAATGTTGAGTGTTCAAAAGTCTCCTTCTGACAAATCTGGTTTAGGTTATGTTGAAAGCATCTCTGTGTCTGCTCCCCATTCCACAAACTTTGTCCCTTCATCTTCTTCTGAACCTTTTGTGAGTGAGATTGTGAGTGAGACTGTCAAACCCCTTGTGAGTGAGGTTGTCAAACCCATAAAAGTTTCATCAGATAGGAAGATTAGGGTTGATCTAAGAGAGTCTAAGTCTAAGAAGCCTACCCTATCTAAGGACAAGACACATGATAAGCCTGCATGGGTTTGTCACTTTTGTGGAAAGTCTGGACACATATGTCCAAACTATTACAAGCTACAAGCTGCAAGCTGCAAAGAGAGCAAACAAACCAAAAGTACATGTGCCTCAAGCACAACATCCTATGGTACTCATTGGTGAATTGGTAAAAGTTTTAAACCTTTATTCCAATCTTGGAGTTGGTAATCATTCCCATGTGAATAAGAACTCCAATGCTCATAATGCATCTAAGAGGTTTTGGATGCAAAAGACTCAAACTAATTGAGTCTTTCTGACATGATCCTTGTGCTTTATTGCTTTACCCTTTGTGACCATTGTTCCTTGGTTTTGTTTTTTTTTTTTTTTTTTTTTTTTTTTTTTTTTTTTTTTTTTACTTCTAGGATTTGCATTGCATAACATTCATGCATTTCATTCTAGGTGTTTTTTTATAATAATAATAAAATAAAATAAAATAAAAAGGGAAAAGGGAAGAAAAAGGAAGCAAATTGTGTTTTGTATTATTCTTCTTGGTTTTTGAGAACAAGGTTGGTCAATTTATTTTCACATAACATGTCTTTTATACCTTGTTTAGCTTTGATGAGCTTAATTATTGCACTTTACAAGTTGAAGCTTGGTAGTGCATGTTGTGTGGGAAAGATGTTTATGGTTTTTGATTACTCTGTCTTAATCTTGAAGTCATATGTTTTTGACTGTCGAACTCGAATTTTTAGAGAAAGGCATAAATAATCATCTCACCACTATTCACTAGCCAATTATGAACACCTTAGTGCATATCATAAGATTTTGTGCTCGAGAAAGTGTAGCACATGCACAAGAAGAACATAAGGTGAAACCTCGGTTTAAAATTACTTAAATACTTAAAATTGGTGTGTACTATTAGGCTTGATCCCAAAATCACATGACTTAAAATTGGTGTGTACATTATGAGGCAAAAATTCAAGAAACTTACATGATTGCAAGCTTATGCTCTAGGAGATGTGGGAGTTATATGATGTAACTCTTTAGGTGTTAGTCTCTTCTATGTGATGAATTTTGTAGATTTTGTGATTGATTGCTATTCACATATCACCTCACATGTATCTCAAGTTTTTGCTAGTTGCACACACTACACAAGTTACTCTTTGCTAAACTTTGTACATGTTATTGTGTGTGTTTATGGTCTGACCAACCAAGTTTTACAAATACCTTGAATTTTGTGCAAAATTAATTTGATGCTTGAAACTCTATGGAGAATGCAAGAAATTTTAACTTTGGGAATTTTGGGCTTAAATTCTTGTTTTTGAAAAACACATCATCACATACTCATGCATTTTGTTCTTCAATTTCAATGTTGTGAGTTGATTCTGAATTTTTTAAAACTGTGTTTTTCCTCAAATTTAGTGTGCCTTTGCCCATTTCGATTGATCTATTCTATTTTTCGATCAATCGAAATTGTTTAAATATGTTTAAGAGAGCCTCTGACTGTTTAGATCAATCGAAACTGATTTTCGATCGATCAAACTTTTTTAAAATTGTTTTGTTAAAGTCTCTGTCTGTTTTGATCGATTGAGGCTGTTTTTCGATCGATCGAAACTCGTGAATCAAGTTGTTTTTAAAAGTCAGATTGGACTTTTTCAAAGTTACTTTTTCAAACTTTCCTCTCTCTCTCCAATTTGGCAAGGCTCCACTAAGGATTTTTTGTCGTTTTCCTCTGAAATTTTTGCAAGGTTTTCCTCTCTCTAGGCCGGTAAGTCCTTTATGCCCTTCCTTTTGCATTTTATTTCTTGATTTCATGCATTTTTCATGCATTTCATTAGGTATTTTCGGCACTTTTCAAATTAGGGTTTTTGGTGTTTCAAGCCACTTTTTCTGAAATTGATCATTGGGTTTTGCTTTTATATTGTTATATTCATGATATATGTTGGTTCATTTGATCAATTTGGGGATTTGTGAAAAATTGAAAATTCTAGGGTTTGTAATTGATTAGAATTGGGGATTTTGTTTAATTTGGCTAAATTGATGAAATTGGCTTGTTCAATTGATGTAATTGGTCATTTATTTCTGAAATCTATCTTGTAAGATGATCAATTAGTCAATATCTTTCAAATTGATCAAGTGGTTTTCAAAATTTTGGGGTTTTTGTGTTAAAACCTCTATGTTCAAGCCAATTTTGTGAATTTGAACTTATTTGAACTTAACTGCACTGCATTAGGACATGCATCATGCCATTTAACTTGTTCATGCATCATATAGATTTTGTTCTATATTTTTTTCCTTATGCTAACTTGCAGTTTGCCCTTGGTATTTTTTTATTTTGTGTTTTGGTCCTTATCCTAGCACCATGCCTAGGAAAACTAGAGCCCATAGGACCCCTTCCACTTCCTCTGAGTCTTCCTCTAGGAGTGAGGTGTTTAAGAATGATAGAAGCCGAGAAGCCTTTGAGACCTTGAACTGTAAGCATAAGATTTGGGTTGAGCGTGCTGTGGTTTTAGATGAGATTGATCTAGCCATTAGGGCTAACTTTGAGTTTAGAGGTTGGTTACCTCTTTTAGAGATAGATCATCCACCCCTGGCCGCCTTGATTAGAGAGTTCTTCTCGAACCTCTCTTGCCACGGCTATGATTCCAACAACCTTGTTAGGAGTTGGATACGAGGTGTTGAGTTCACCATTACCCCTCGGGTAGTGGCTGAGGCTCTTGGGGTTCCGGTTGTTCGGGAGCCTGACTATCCCTATAATGAGTCGCCCTCCTTAGATGTTGTCATGTCATACATCACTGGGTCATCTATCCAGTGGGGTTCTGATCCTCGGATCACGTCCGCTGAGCTTACCGAGACTGCCTATCTTTTCTTTAGGATAGCGTGTCATTCGTTGTGGCTTATTTCTCATTTCCACACCATCCCTCTAAAGCAATGTGTGTTTTTGTATGTATTCGTTTCTGGTGCGTCTATTAGTTTCCCTCATCTTTTCCTTCGTTCTTTGAACGAGGTTCATAGGAGTTTTGCCGTAGGGCATGCGCTTATTCATCCTATTTTCATTCATAGGATTTTGCTCTTTTTGGGTCTAGATGGTTTCCCTTCTGGTGAGCCTGTTCATGTTGTTGCTCCCATAGGTGCTACCTTTCTTAGATAGAGGGCTGCTCACATGCAAACTACTCCTTCGCGTCCTAGAGGTGTGTCATCTAGTGTTGTTCCCTCTCCTCCCTCTTTTACAGGTGTTGATACTGCTGAGACGTTGGGTGCTGCTGCTGCTGATGCTGATGTTGATGTTCCTCCACCGACTACTTTGGATGCTTCAGACATTCGTCGTACGTTGGATCATGTCTTGACCATTTAGGCGGCTCATGGACAGATTTTGATAGACGTGCTTGATGAGATCTATGCCTTGTGTGTGGAGTTGGCGCAATTTAGACGCTCTTCCACACCACCTCCCTTTTGATGTTGGATTTTGTTTACCCTTTGGCATTCCGTCACAAAAAGAGGGAGTACTTTGTAGAGTTTTGTCTTTCAGGGGGAGAGTATTTTGATTGGTTGGAGCTTGTGGAGTATAGATTGTATCTAGGTGCTTCACACTATTTTTTTTTTTTTTTTTTTAGCTCTTGCCATGTTTTTTTGATGGGATATTCATGTTAGGGGGAGTATTTTTTTTGTTACCTTATTTGTTTCTTGTTTCAAACTGTTTATTGATTTATATTTATGAGGTATTCATTGATATATATCTCTATTATGTGTTGTTTGAAATCAAGAATTTAATTTGTGTACTTGTATTGTTTCCACACATGCGGTTATGCATTTTGTTTAGTAATTCAGGAAATATATAGGTTGATTCAATTGAGCTGCTGTCTACACTTGCAACTGATGGATAGTAGTTAGGATTGAATTTGTTTTATGAGAATTATTTTTGTAAAGGGCTTTTTAATTCGTAAACTTTGAGCTTCTAGTTGTGTTTTATCACGGATTGCCAAATGGGGAGTTTGTTAGGTTATAAAGACTTAGGTATTTATGTATTTAGAACTCTAATGTATATTGTTGGCAAACCATGATCAAAATAATATGTTTAGAAGTGTTTTAGTCTTGCTCAAAGTTGTGGATTTTATGTAAAGTTGGAATCAAGCTAATGCAGAAAGCATTATGCATTTCGGCCTGGCTCGATCGATCGAAGCTCGGGCAGAATGTTTTTTTTTGCAAATTTCCAACTCAGCCCTAGTTGTTTAAAACGTTTTAGGGTTTTCTAATTTGTCCTAAGTATAAAAAGCAAACCCTAGCCACGTTTTAGTGTTGCTCATATTGCAGTTTGTGTAAATCTCTTGTGAGATCTAGAGGAGCTTTCCTTTACACAAACTTAGGGTTTTCAAGGAAAAGATTTATCTACACCTTGATGATCAACTCGATTGCTGCCATTGAAGCTTAAAGAAAACACAAGCAGGTGTGCTTGTATCTGGTGGTGAATCCAAGAAAGGAGTCCGTGGATTCGAAGCTTGCACGTGGTCGTGTCAGTAAGTTCTACTAGTTGGTAGCAATAAGAAGTCAAGCGTGGGGGCTTGTAAGTCTTATTGTATGAACTTCGATTCTTTCAAGATAGTGGATTCAAGTTTACCTTGAGGATAGCTAGGTCAAATCCTCCCCAGGTTTTTACCGGTTTGGTTTCCTGGGTGATCATATCTTGTGTTATTTATTTTTCCGCTGCTTTGCATGATATGATCTTTGTTATTGTGATAACCTAGATTTGTTAAATTGGACTAAGTAACAACTTGGTTAATTACCTAGGTTAAATCAATTGTGTTTTAAGGGGTCTAAAAACCATAAGCCTTCCCACAAGTTGAGCAAATCACTTGCTCTCAAGACCATCACCAAGAGAATGGATGACTCTTCCGAAGAAGATGATGTGGAGAAGGAGGTAGCATTCCTTACGAAGAACGTCTGCAAATTTCTGAAGATGAAAAATAGTGGGAAGTTGTTCAACAGAGGAAAGTTTTCATCCCCCAAAGGTGACAAGAAGGAGTTCAAGAAGAGAGATGGGAAGGATTCTCAATACCCTTTAAGAATCGTGTGCTACGAATGCAATGGTCATGGACATCTCAGGAAGGAGTGTCCCAACTATTTAAGAGGGAAGGGTAAAGTGTTTGCCACTACCCTTAGCGATTCTGAAAGCTCAAATTTAGATACAGAAGGAGAATGTGATAGTGAAGGAAATTATAGGGCCTTTATGACAATTGCCTCCGTTGATTCAAAGGATGATTTAAGCAATTTGGTGGATGAACTTGGTAATCTTTCCGAGGATGAGGAAGTTGAAGAATCGGAAGATGAAGACATATGCTAAAATGAAGGTGAAAACAACCTTCAAGAAGCATATGATTCTCTACTGGAAGATTGTGGCCAATATGGCAAAGTTGCAAACCTTGTGGTGAAAAAGATGAAAAAGGTTGAAGAAGAGCATAAGTGTACACTTGTGCAACTCAAGGAAGCAAAGTGTGAACTAGAAGGACTCAAGGGAGAGTTAGTTGAAGCTTACTCTAAGATCAAGTTTCTTGAACTTGAAATTATTCAAGCTAATGTCAAGGTTGAGCGCATCTCCACCAAGAAACTTGACAATGTGCTGTCCTCTAAAAAATATTCACATGATAAGACCAGTTTGGACTATACTGGAGAAGGAAGTTCTAGCAACGAACCCAAGAAGGAAGTAAGGTTTGTATCAGCCAAGAATGAAGAGAAACTCAAAGAGGTGAAGCCTGAGATTGAGACCCCTGTTGCAGTAAAAAGAACCATTGGTACAAAACCAAAGGAAAAAGGGAAGTCATTACCCAAAAATCAAAGAGGGCCTCAAGTGAAGCATGTGTGTCATCACTGTGGTGTATAAGGGCACACAATGCCTAATTGTTTCAAGCTTCATGCACTCAAGAAGGCTGACTCTATGCGTGGCCAAGAAAGTTCAAAGAGAAGACCAAGGGAAGCACAAGTTAAGAGAGATAATGAGGGACATCTCATTAAAGACACTATGGAAATGTTGAAGAACATATCACTATGCCTTGCTAGCTTCACTTCGAGGTTTGAAAGTTATGTTAGTCGTACCCCTCCATCTAAGGCTCTTACCCAAAACACTAGTAAAGATTGGGTAAATAAGGGTACTTACGCATGATTACTCTCTATGCCCATGCATTAATACTTCTGATGTTTAGGGTCATAGGTTCATGCATCATGACATACATAATCCTCTTGTGTCATTGCTTCCAGTTTATAGTATGTTTTCTTTTACAAGTTTTGCTTTGTACTTGTTGTTTTTTGTTGATCTTACTTTACAGGTTCTGTTTTTGAGTGCGTTGAAAAATTCAAAAACCCATAAAAATTGAAAAATCTCCAAAAAGTTTGATTACTTGTGTTGTGTATATCACATGTGAGTTTGGCCTAGTACCTTCGTACTAATGGCGTAGTGCATTTATGAGTTTAGCTTGTTATGTATGCACATTTATCTATGTAGGAAAAATCTTGAAATCTATGTGTGATTGTTATAAATCAATCTTCAAGCTTGTTATGAATGATTGGTCAATAGTTTTGTTGATTTTGATACATTCATAGACTTGTGCCTATATATCTTCCCACACTTTTTATGTTTTTGCTTAAAGAGCTCAACAAATGTAAATCTCAAAATGAAAAGAGATAATGAGTTGCAAAAGCCATCGCACATATTAGTATTTAACTAGGAAAAAAGGAAAGCGACTTATATTGAAATGTATGGTGCCCAAAAAGCCAAAGGCTTATTCTCAAAAGTGAAATATCAAAACTTTCAGGCACTGATCTCAAAATGAGATGTATTGTTCAAAAATGATCAATTGTAAAGAAGCCAAATGAAATGCTATTAAGTTTTGTAATCATTTTCTTGTGTGAGGTCATATATGTTCACTTTTATAATTAAGATAGACCACTTGACTTAGTATTAGTTATGTATGACTTGATTGAATTGATTATTGAAGCTTCACTCTGGACTAAGGACTATTCCACATTTGATACACACACACAACACACAAGTCTAATGTTCAATGAATGCCTATTTCATTTGTGTGTTTGTACTTGTTCAAATGGGATATGTATGTGCTCAACCATATGTGGTTCAAACAAAAAATATTTTTGTTCTTTTTGTTTGCTTTTGGAAGTGATTTGTATCACCCATGTTTTCAAAGTTCTTCAAGTTATTTTTGTGTGTTAAACATGTTTTTTGGGTGTTTTCATGACTTATTTCATGTTTAAGTTCAGTCACGAGTTAAAGGGTCCAATTCTCAAGTTTTTCAGCTTTAGACAGAGAGTTTCGCGACTGTTTCATGAGTAAGGCTTACCAACGAAATTTTCGCGGGAAGCTAACCAGCGAGATACCAGCGAAAATTTCCAGATTAGCTTTTTAAAGGGCATTTCGTGGGACATTTGTTTTAAACGTCTCCTATCTTCTCCCAAACCCCTATTTTAATGCTTCAACGTCAAAACCCAACTAATTTCAAGTGTCTTACATTCCATAAACATCTCTAAGGTAATCTTTAACTCTTTTCATTGATTTTGATCCTTAGATTATGTTTTTGGGGGGTTTTATGTTCATAGTTAGGATTTTCTTGAATGGGAGTTGGAAAACTTATTTTTTGTCAATCTTTTTGATTGGGTCTTGTTTTAAATGATGATTTATTTGGATGTTGGCCCGTTGTGGCAACAATAACATGTATTTAGGCAAGATTTTCATATGTTCATGCATTGTTTAACAAACATGTATAGTGTGTGCACTCTAAGTGTTTGATAAAATACACAAATGACATTTTCTTGTTGTTTTGGACTCCGATGAGTACCAAACTTTGGGGATTACCATGATTATGCATGTTTATCATGTTTTGATCATTAGTTATGTATTTTATACACTTTTCCCTTTGAGTGCTTGCTCATACATTGGTCATGCATCTCACATGCACATTGGATGCACCTTGCTACACACACTCTAACATTTTACATGTTTTGCATTCACTCATGCGAGTTAAGTCTTTTTAGACCCTTTTAGCACATATAACATGCTCTTGTGTCTATGTCATGCTTGGGTCTATATCATGTTCCATCATTTTTGGCATGTCATGTTTACTTTATGCTTTGTAGCATTGTGTCTTTAAGATGTTTTATCTTTTGTTTGAGCTTCATTTTCTCATTCATCTTACACCCTTCATGCATCATCTTTTACCCTTGATCATTTTCCCTCCTTCCTCTTGATTCATTTTGTCTATTCATGACAAAAAGGGGGGGAGAGTATACTAGAAAGTATACCGGTGTGTATCGTCATTTCTATATGACCATGTGCACATTCTTAGGGGGAGAAATTCTACCTCGTACACATTCGTAGGGGGGGAAAGTCATAGGGGAGATGCATATACCAAGGGGGAGAAGACATCTTTTATGAGAAAATCTTGTTTTGTTTGCTTTACATTGTGCTTGTTTCGTCGTTGTTTATGGTGCTTTGAGTTACATTTAGTATCTATGCTTTGTTGCTCTCATCGCATCATGCTTATGTGTTGAACATGCATACATTCTTATGCTATTGTGCTTTATTGGTTACATGTTTGAATGATCATTTGCTTTGCTATATGATCATTGTAGTCATTTCCATATGACTGTTAGGTGTATGATCAAGGTGCTCACATGTTTCACATCATGTTTACTTGATCACAATTTACTTGTTACATTATACTTGTCCTTTTATTACTTGCTTTACCTTGAGGGTTTAATGTGTTTTGTGCAAGTGTTTCAGGTTACAGGTATATATATTCCAAGGTCATCACAACTTCTAGATTTAAGTGTGAGTGAGTTTTGCTATTGTTTCCAAACTCACGTTTAAGTCTAGAGTCTGTTATAGGGTGTTTTGTCATGGAACAGCCAAAAGGGGGGATTGTAAAGTTGTGATTTACAACTATGTTTTATGTTGGCTTTATTCCATGACAAAAAGTGTTGTAATTATTATAATTTTGTTCCTTGTATTTCTATGGGAATTTATTGTATTGGGTTTATTATTAAGTTAGTGAAAAATCGAGCATGAAATGAAGAATCAGTGGATTTCGTGAGAAGGTTGCGAGAAGCTAACCCACAAAGTAGCCATGTGAGAAGTACATAACTGGAAGCCAAAGAGTTGTGCCAGGCTGTCAGTTTCGCGAGTGTCTCGCGGGTAAGGCCTTCCCACGAGGTAGTCGTGAAACATTTTGTCTTGAGGTTTTTTAAGTGTGACTTTCTTACCCTTCACCCGTACTATATATACTCTCATTTCCCACAAATGTAAAAGAGGTCATTCAGAGAGAAAAACCCTAGATAGGTTTTTTACAACACACACACCCATCTTTTAGAGAGAGAGCTACTCATCCTTAGTGAGAAATCATTATAGCCTCTTCTCCTTCCCTCTCCCATTGTCATACCTTGAGAGGAGATTTGTACCCAAACATAACCTACACCTATTCAGAGTGTAGAGAGTATTTTGGAGCTTGGGAAGCTTTGGGGATTTGCCAAAAGAAGCCGGTGAGGCTTGACGGATGTAATTAGGTGTATTGCGGGATCCAGAAAGCTAGACAAGACACGGCTCCGATAAGCCTGTTGGAGTAGGAGTTTGGAGGGCTTAGGTACATTGGGTAGATTAGACTTGGAGGGTCTCTTGCTATTCATGTATCCCAACTTATTGTCTAGTGGATCGATTTACCGCTTAGAGGGCGGCGGAAAGGTTTTTCGCCGAGTTCTTTGGTTTCCTCTTCGATAACACATCTCGGTGTTATCTTGTGGTTGCATCTCTCTTCCCTTACATTTTTGCTTTACTTTTATTGTTTGTTGTTCATGTTTATGCAGTAGAGTAGTATAGGTTGATTGTGCTTCATTTACTTTTGTTTCTGTACTTAGATAAGTTAGAGTAAAAGCAATCTAGCCATAATTTTTAATTGGGAGTCTAAACAACTCTTGTTTTTTCACACAAATTTGAGCTTTAAGATCCCTTGCAAATTAATTAATTACCCAAGTTAATTAATTAGGTTCAATTACATGTAATGACATGGTAGCACAAACAAATCACCAACTAAACTAAATGAAGTGGAAATTAAATTGACATGTGATTTGTTTACGAATGGGGAAAACCTCCAAGGCAAAAACCTCAGTGGGTGATTTTCAGGTCACCATTCTCAAGAATCCACTATTATCAATCATAAGCGGTTACAAGTATAAGGAATCTTACCAAACCCTTTGGCCTATCCCGAAATACTAACCTACAATTGAATCCTTACCCCAATACCCTATTGGACTTGTATTGTAGTGACAATCTTCTAGTTTAATGCACGAATCCCAATACGTGACTAATCAATGATGCACGAATCCAAGTACGTGATTGACATGATCAACTTGAAGAAGATGTTGGCTACAAAGTTCTTCAGTCACTTCTTTTTTAGAGAACAAAGCAATAGGTCACTTTCTACATATGTGACGGCCTTTAAAATAATCCTTATATATGTTTAGGATTGTGAGAAAAGAAACCCTATACAAATATACAAGCATAGGCCAAAAATCAGATTTGGGATTTCTGATTTTGTAAGTCTTAACAGACACAGCTTGTGTCGAACTTGTGTCGAGTTTTGATTTTAAATCTCGATAGAAGTCTTTCTGTCGAGATTGCTATCGAGTTTTAATGAACAGCTCTTCTTCACTTGTTTCTTGGTCAAATCTTCATGGCTTTAACATTTGACTTGAACAACATGTTTCTTGAAGTCTTAAACCCATCATAGATCTACCCAATTACAAGTAAAGTGCATTTTGTCAAAGGATTAGACAATTACATAAAATATGTCCCTAACAGTTTTCTATGAACTCTAAATTTTAAGTAAATAGGAGAATGAAGGGGGGGGGGGGGGAAGCTTAATACTACATTATATTTTAAAAGCAATCCAAGTAGTGCAGTGGTATAAAGCTTTGCAAAACATCATTATACTTTTTAACTTTTATATTTATATTTTCTTGGTTTATTTTAAGTAATCATTGTTGGGAAATTTAGACCCTGATTGATAGAATTAACAAGTTTTAAATCCAAGTTGTTAATTAGATTTATTATCAATAAAACATTTTAAAACAAACAAACATCAATATCATGTCAAAATCATGCAGCGGAAAAATAAATAAGACAAAATATGATAACCCAGGAAAACCAATGAAACAAACTAGTTTCACAGTAAAAAACCTGGGGAGAAACCTTCCTGAAAAGCAATCCATTATAGAAAAAAGAAGTTTCAGATCTAGTATAAAACTTTTGTCCCTAGACTCTATAATCCCCGTAGATGAACTCACAGCAGAAACCTTCTACTGCTTCAGAACCTCTGAACTCTTCAATATATGAACGCCACCCTTTGTTGCACAAATCCCAGTACGTGACTAACTCACCAACTTAAAGAAGATTGTTGGCTGCAAAGTTCTTCACTTCATCAACAATGAAGATCAAGAAGCACTTGGTTACAAAACCCTAAGACATAAAGACACAGTAGCTTCTTTCAGAGAGAATAAGGCATCGGTCACCTTTTGCATATTTTCTCCTTGTATTCTCTTATGTGACAGCCTCTAAAATAAGCCTTATATAGGTCTAGGGTTGTAAGAAAATAAACCCTACACAAATACAAAAGCCTGGCCCAAAAATCAAATTTGAAAATTCTGATTTTTGTAACCTTGATAGATAGCAGGTGTTGAGCTTTAAACCTCGATAGATACAGCTATCGAGAAGCTATCGAGGAGCTGTTGAGGAGACAGAAGCTTTCTCGAGGAGCTGTTGAGGAGACAGAAGCTTTCTCAATCGATCCGCCAGCTATCGAGAGGTGTCGAGCTATCTGTCCGCAGCTGTTGAGAGGTGTCGAGTAGCTGTCGAGCTATCTGTGCGCAGGAGTCGAGCTATCTGTCCAGCTTTAATGAACAGCTTTTCTTCACTTGTTGCTTGGTCCAATCTTCATGGCTTTAATACTAGACTTGAACAACATGTTTCTTGAAGTATTAAACACATCCTAGATCTACCAAATTACAAGTAAAGTGTGTTTTGTCAAAAGATTAGCCAATTACATAAAATAATGACATATGTTCCTAACAAGTGAAACACATATGTCCTAACAATCATTATACTCTTGATTGATTGTTATGAGCAATAAATTGATTATATTTGTTTTCTATTATATAATTTTTTATCTATTTTTTTAAATGTCAAATAATGCTTTTTGGATCATTTTTTTTTTTACTTGCAATGTTTTCTTTTAATCTGATCACTCTAAAGCTAAAATCATGGACCTTGGCATTGAGAATATACACTTATTTACGTTAATCTATAATTTTTTCCAACTTTCTTAACGAGTTACAAAATTACACGTGAATATATATATAAAAGATGAGTTCAAGTTACACCTGGTGTAACTCTATATGAGTTACACTTTTTTTAGACCATTAATTTTCATTAGATCTAATGGTTAAAAAAACACTAGTGCTATGTCAGACTTAATATCAATAACTCATTAAATTTTCTTCTAATAATAAACAAAAGTCATTGAAGTCTTTCACCTTCCACGTTGTCTTCTTCTTCTACCTCTCTCTCTCATCTACCTGGGACTTGAACTCCTCCATTGAACCAAATAAATCAACAAGGGAATCGATACATTGTACTTTTATTATGGTACAAGTAGCAGATTGAAAACATGCAACATCTAGAAGATCCTTTTGAAAGACTTGTTAGAAGTACTAGCTATCCAAATCCCAGATTTAACATCGTCTAACATGCAACAGCCACTAGACTACAACATCTTCTCTACAATATATTCACATAGGATTTTGGGTGGAGGGCATAACTTCTTTATTACGAATACTAAAGAGTTAAGAAATAGTGCGAGCCCATCACAACAAAATAAAGTTAATAAACCAGTTAGTTTGCTAATGTAGTGAAGGTTGTTTGTTACTCATATCTGTTCACTTCAGGAGAATTGTCAAATAACAAATTAATTTAATCGTTGCCTATTCCCATGTGTAAAGTTGAATTTAATTAACCATTTTGTTGGTTTTATTTCGTGCCAAATTTGCTTGTAATTCAGCATTTAGAAACCCTGTATTTAGGTGGGAATCATATAAGGGTAGTCTGTGAGAGAGGGTGAAGAAAAGCTCAAGAGTGTACACTCAGCAGGGCCTCGCGACTGGCTCATAACTGGCAAGTTGCCAAAGGAGGCACACATGTGGAGCATGTAGAGGAGTTGAAGAGTCACACCAGCTAGAACACTACAAGACAAAATTTCCAGTCTGGCTAGGCAGTTAGCTCGCGACTCAGACTTGCAACTTAGTCAAGTCATGAGGTAAAGTCACTAGACCACTCTTGTAAGGTTGAATTTTATCAACCATCTTGTTGGCTTTATTCCGTGCCAAATTTGCTTGTATTTTAGCAATTAGTAACCCTGTATTTAGGTGGGAATCATGTAAGGGTAATGTGTGAGAGAGTGCGAAGAAATGCTCAAGATTGTATAAAGAATCAAGGACTCGCAACTGGATCTCGCGGATAGCTCGCGGCTTGCAAGCCGCCAAAAGTTGCACACTTGCCAAGCATGCTGAGAAGCTGAACTGTCATGCCAGCTGTAGCACTACAGGACAAAAAGTCCAGTCTAGCCATTCAGTTACCTTGCGGCTTGAACTCTCGGCTCAGTCAAGTCGTGAGGCCAAGCCGCTAGCCAGCTCTATTTTGAAAAACTAACTCTTTGCATTCCACTCTCACCCTAGTATATATACCCCTTATACCCCTTGTTTTTGTTGTTCGTTTTTCCTTTTTTTTAAATCTTAGATATGGCTCCTAAGGTTGGTAGAAAATTTAAAACCAAAGCCAATAGAACCACAGCATCCTTTTCTGCCCCTACTCAAGTTGATAGGGTTAGGTTTCCTATAGGTAGGACTGAGGAAATTTTTGAGACCTTAACCAAGTATAGGTCTATTTGGGGGGAAAGACAGATTCTCCTAGATGAATTAGATCCTTCCATTCGTAGGAGTCTAGTGCCTAGAAACTGGGTATCTTTGTGTGATGTTTGTCATCCCCCTCCTACTGCCTTGACCAAAGAATTCTACTTGAATCTCTCTGTTTATTCTAAGGATACAAGTGGTCATTATTTGACTACTTGGATTAGAGGTAAAGAGTTTAAGATAACTAAGCATTTAGTTTCTGAAACTTTTGGTGTACCTCTAGTACGTAGACCTACATACCCATACACTAAGTCTCCTTCTATAGATGATGTGATGTCTTTACTTTGTGGAAGATCAGTCACTTAGGGATTTGAACCAAGGATAAACTCATGTGACTTTACTGAGCTTAACTATCTTTTCTTTAGGATAGCTTGTCATAACATCTTCCCTATCTCTCACATTCACACCATTCCTTTAGATAGATGTGCTTTTCTTTATGCTTTTACCACAGATGGGTCGTTATGTTTTCCTTTCCTATTCATTCAAACCATTGTTGAGGTTTCTAGGAGTAAATCTAAAGCACACAAGCTGTTGCTACCTTGAGACTTTTATGACTACTTAGGCAGCTCATGGACAGCTTATTGATGAGTTACTCACTGAGATTACTGCCTTGAGAGTTGATTTTACTGAGAATAGGAGTGCATTTCCACCTCCTTCACCCTCTAATTCTTGATGGTTGCCTTTGGCAATATGTAACAAAAAGGGGGAGTAGGTTTAGATATTGCTCTTGTACTTAGGGGGAGAGTTAAGAGAGTTTTTGTATTTAAGGGGAGTTTGTGCTAGTTGATGATGTGATTTTTGTTGTATATTTTCTTCTACTGTTCTTGTTTCACAAACATTGATAGTTTATGGTTGATTATGATGGTATTATTGATGATTATTCATTTGATACTTTGTCTATCTTTTATGTTTCATGAATTCAAGTTCAGTTTTTAAATTTTGGATTTATACTGTAATTTCCACACATGTGTTTATGGTTTATTTTCAGTGTTTCAGGAATTTACAAATTAGTTCTTTCTCAACTACTCTCTATTCTAGCAACTAATAGTTAGTGGATTGTGATGGAATTGTATTTGGGCAACACTTTGTGAAAGTTCAAAAACGTGTACAAAACACCTTTGAACGTTTAGACCTCCAAAATACAACTTAACCATTCACTAATCAAGCAATATGTCAAACAACAAGTGTGCAGAAACTTAACACATGCTATAATATGAAATTGGTTAAACAACTATTTAAGCCATAACAAAATAAAACCACAGCAGATAAAATAAAGGCAAAGATAGAGAGGAAGGAAGATGCAAACACAAAGACAACACGCGATGTGTTATCGAAGAGGAAACCGAAGTCCTCGGCGAAAAACCTCTCCGCCGCCCTCCAAGCGGTAATCAATCCACTAGAAAATACAGTTGGGATACAAGGACAGCAATAGACCCTCCAAGCCTAATCTACCCAGTGCACCTAAGCCCTCCAAGCTTCTTGCTCCAACGAGGTTGCGCCGAACCTTTTTCTTTTCTAGCTTCCCGGATTCCGCTACTAGACCATAGCATCAACCAATGAAGATTGGCTCCTTCCTAACTGCTTCCCAGAACTCCAAACTACTATCTCACAGAGATGATGATGGTGAGAACCAGGTTTGGTATAATGCCTCTCAAGGATTTGACAATGGAGAGGAAGAGAGTAAGGGAATTTGAAGAGACTCTAAGGTATAGATTGTGGGTGAAGCAATCTGGTTTTTCTTTAGGGTTTCTCTCTCAAAATTCTCTCTGGAAGCTCTCTTTCAATCGTGGGTTAAAGGGGTATTTATACTGGAGTGGGAGAGGAATGTGAAACGTCAGGTTTTGGCAAAACAGGGGTGGCTCGCGGCTTGACCTCGCGGCTTGACCAAGTCGCGAGATCCAGTCGCGAGTTAACCGTATGGCCAGTTGTCCTGTTTTGCCCTGTAGTGCTCCAGCTAGCATGACTGTTCATCTTCCAGCATGCTTGGCATGTGTGCAGCTTCTGGCGGCTTGCAGCCGCGAGTCCACCCGCGAGTCCCAGCCGCGAGTCTCTGTTTTCTTGCACACTCTTGAGCAAACTTCACTCTATCTCACTCACTACCCTTACAACAAACCCACCTAAATACAGGGTTACTAAATGCTGAATTACAAGCAAATTTAGCACGGAATAAAGCCAATTAGATGGTTGAATAAATTCAACCTTACAATCTCCCCCTTTGGCTATTCGTGACAAAACCCTAAAACAGACTCTAGACTTAACATGTGAGTTGGGAACAGTTGAACAAAACTCACTCACACCTAACTCTAGAAGCTGTGAAGCACTTGAATCATATGAACATAAAACTCCTGAAACACAACAATACACCATGATCATTGTAAGCAGAAAATTATAAATGCATATGAAACAGGCAATATGAGATCAAGCAAAGATGGAGTTAATAAACAAACCATGGCTTGATCAACCAAGTGAACACCACAAGGTAGTGATCACAGTGCTTATTCACACTTGGAATGAACACAAGGACATACAAGTTAACAAGCACAAGGCAAGACACTTGTATGCTCAACACTCAACCAATGCATAACACACAAGGCATATGCATCTAGGAACAATCCTACAAGGGCACAAGAGTGACAGTACATAAACCAAAATGCAGAGCATTTAGATTAAAGTACTGATTTCAACATAGCATAAAGGCTGCATTAAGCAAGGTACATACCATAAAGCCTACAAACTATGCATAAAACATTAACCCTAAAAGCTTACAAAAGCACATGGGTACAAACACATTATATTGAATAAAAACTTAAACAATATAAACTAAAAGTGCATAAAGTTTCTCCCCTTCAAAGTGATGAGAAGTTGTGATGCACTTGGAACATATATACTTGTAACCTGAAACACTTGCACAAAACACATTAGACCCTCAAGGTAAAGCAAGTAATAAAATGACAAGTATAATGTAACAAGCAAATTACGATCAAGTAAACATGATGTGAAACATGTGAGCAACTTGATCATACACCAAAACAGTCATATAGAAATGACTACAATGATCACATAGCAAAGCAAATGATCATTCGAACATGCATTCAATGAAGCACAATAGTATAGGGATATATGCATGTCCAAAGCACAAACATGATGCAATGAGAACAACAAAGCATAACTCAAAGCACCATAAAGCCAACAAGAAAACAAACAGAACAAAGTTTTCTAGATAACACAATGTCTTCTCCCCCTTGATATATGCATCTCCCCTATGGAATATCTCTCCCCCTACAAATGTGCATGAGAAATAGAATTTATCCCCCTAAGGATGTGCACAAGAGTCATATAAAAATGACAAAATACTCCGATATATTCTCTAGAGTATACTCTCCCCCTTTTTGTCAGGAATAGACAAAGGGTCAAGAAGAAACGAGGGCAAGAGATGAAGTAATGAACAATGATAATGATGCATGAGGGATGTGAGATGAATGAGAAAATGAAACTCAAACCTAAGACAAAGTAACATGCTACAAAGCATAAGGTAGACATGACAAGCTAGGATGAAACAGCAAGGTCAAGACCAATGCATGACAAGGGTAGCAAAGGTGTGTGCAAGAGGTGGCTAAGTGCAATGCATGACCAATGCATGAAAAATGCACATGTGGGGCAAGGTGTGTTAAATACACAACCAATGAACCAAACATGTTCCTAATGAGGAAACATGAGAAACCCCAAAGTTTGGTACTCATCGGAGTCCAAACAAGCGAGAAAATGCCTAAGAGACATTTTATCAAACACCTAGCATGCACACTATGAACAATAATGTGAAACAATGCATGAACATCATGAAATTCACCCTTAATACATGTTCGAATTGCCACAAGGGGCCAACATCCAATGCAAATCAACAAAATAAACCAATCCCATAAAAAAATTTGACAAAAATTAAGTTTTCCCAACCCCTATGATAAAAATCCCAACCAAGAGCACAAAACTCTCCAAAACATAATCCAAGGATCAAAAATAATGAAAAGAATTTATAATTACCTTAGAAATGTTAATGGAATGAAAAACCATTCAAATTGGTTGGATTTTGATGTAAAAATATTGAAAGAGGGGTTTTAGAGAGGATGGGAGAGGTTTAAAACAAGTTTCCCACAAAAAAGCCCTTTAAAAAGCTGTTTCTGGGCATTTCGCGACTGGGCGAGTCGCGAGGTTCAGTCGCGAGCAAGCCGTGAGCCGCGAGTTTCAGCCGCGAGCCGCGAGTTTCAGCCATGAAAATTTTCACGAGTCACGAGTGAGCCGTGAGCAAGCCGCGAGTGAGTCGCCAAAAGCTTCTGGATGAGCTCGCGACTGGGGTTTCGCGACTGGCGAGTCGCCAGCTGAGCCGCGAAAAACTCTAACACCTGTTTTTCAATTCAGAATATATTTAAACATTGAAAAACAAAGTAAGCACTAAACATAAACACAAAAAAGTGATAAAAATCACTTCCAAAAACATATAAAATGATCAAAAATCTTTTTGGATTAATCCATATAAGATTGAGCACACACACATCACATTTAGACAAGTACAATCTAACAAATGAATAAGACATTCATTGAACATTAGGCATGTGTGTTGTGTGTGTGTATCAAATGTGGAATAGTCCTTAGTCTAGAGTGAAGCTTCAATGATCAATTCAATCAAGTCATACACAACTAGTACTAAGTCAAGTGGTCTATCTCAATTATAGAAATGAGCATATATGACCTCCCACAAGAAAATGATTACATATGATGAAGCTTTTCATTTGACTTCTTTACAATTCATAACATTTGATCATTTTGAATCAAAACATCTCATTTTGAGATTGATGCCTGAAATTTGTGATATTTCAATTTGATGAACAAGCCTTTGGCTTTTTGGGCATCATACAATTTCATTTAAGTCGCTTTCCCTTTTTCCTAGTCGAATACTAGTATGTGCGACGGCTTTTGCAGCTCATTATCTCTTTTCATTTTGAGATTTACATTTATTGAGCTCTTTAAGCAATAAAAATAAAAAGAGTGGGAAGAGATATAAGCACAAATCTACGCATGTATCAAAACCAACATGACAATTGACAAATCATTCATGACAAGCTTGAAGATCGATTTACAACAATCACACAAAGATGTCAAGATTTTTTCCACAAAGATATAAGTGCAAAAACTAACAAGCTAAGCTCGTAAATGCACAAAGCCATTTGTACAAAAGTACAAGGCCAAACTCACATGTGATATGTGCTCAAACATATACGATCAAACTTTTTGAATTTTTCACTTTTTATGTGGTTTTGGATTTTTTACTCACACAAAACTGAAATATAAAAGTAAGATCAAAAACAAAACAATGCATACAAATAAACGCAAGATGCACAAAATGCATGAAGATATGACATTTAATGCATGAAGGGTCCTACAAAGATCGAAAGAATTAGATTAAGGACCAAAAGAGCAAAAGCTCAACCATAGGAACCCTTCCTCATCCAAGCGGAATGATTGTTTGGAATGAGTGTCTCATGAGAAATGAGACGAGGGTTGGAAGAATGAGAACCGGAGATGCACATAGTCAAGGAGTTAAGAGCATTAAACATTTTCTTTAACAACATGCTATTTTCACTTAAAACCGGTTTACTCTTTTTAGCACTTCCAAAAAGCTCAAGTTTCTCTTTTCTTTTGATTCTTTTAAAAGCATGAAACTTAGAACATTGAGGTCTTAGATGACTAAAGGCACCACAATGGTGGCAAACAATGCGTTTAGGTCTACTAGGCTTTTTAGAAAGAGATCTAGCAACATTGTTTTGTTCCCTTTTCAACTTGGAGCATTGAGGTCTTATATGACCGATCACACCGCAATGGTGGCAAGTTGGAACAAACTTAGATCCATTCAAAACCTTAGGTTGAGACCTAAACGGAGGCTTTGACTTAACAGCCTTTCTCTCCACATTTTGATTTCTCTTATGTGGAGGAATGTACACCGATTTGTCCTTTAAGGTAGAACACACACTAGGCACAAAATCGGGTACTATAACATGATTGCAACAAATATTTTCATCCTTTTTAACAATAGGTTCAGCAATCAAACACTTGGCATGCATCTTAAGAGATTCATTTTCACATTTAAGATCATCAACAAGTTTGTTAGACAAAACAAGTTTAGCATCCAAGTCCATATTCAAACATTCAAACTCTTTCAGCTTTTCATGAGAAATTTCAGCAAGTTTTTTATATTTCTCAACCAATTTGTTGGATTCATTGAGCTTAGCAATCAAATCATCCTTTTCACAAAATAACTTGCTCAAATTCTTTTGAAACTTCTTAGCATTTTTCTTTAAGAGTTTGTCAACACCACCCATAGATTCAAATAACATGTCATCACACTTATGAGGATTAACACTCATAGAGGCAATTTCACAAACACGTGCCATGTTACATTCATTACCAACCAAATCATGCAAAGAGTCATACAAAGCACAATCCATGGCAAATAAACACAAGGGGTCAAGGATCACACTTAGGTATTTAAACCACAACAAGTGTACCCGCTCTGATACCAATTGAAAGTTCAAAAACGTGTACAAAACACCTTTGAACGTTTAGACCTCCAAAATACAACTTAACCATTCACTAATCAAGCAATATGTCAAACAACAAGTGTGCGGAAACTTAACACATGCTATAATATGAAATTGGTTAAACAACTATCTAAGCCATAACAAAATAAAACCACAGCAGATAAAATAAAGGCAAAGATAGAGAGGAAGGAAGATGCAAACACAAAGACAACACGCGATGTGTTATCGAAGAGGAAACCGAAGTCCTCGGCGAAAAACCTCTCCGCCGCCCTCCAAGCGGTAATCAATCCACTAGAAAATACAGTTGGGATACAAGGACAGCAATAGACCCTCCAAGCCTAATCTACCCAGTGCACCTAAGCCCTCCAAGCTTCTTACTCCAACGAGGTTGCGCCGAACCTTTTTCTTTTCTAGCTTCCCGGATTCCGCTACTAGACCATAGCATCAACCAATGAAGATTGGCTCCTTCCTAACTGCTTCCCAGAACTCCAAACTACTGTCTCACAGAGATGATGATGGTGAGAACCAGGTTTGGTATAATGCCTCTCAAGGATTTGACAATGGAGAGGAAGAGAGTAAGGGAATTTGAAGAGACTCTAAGGTATAGATTGTGGGTGAAGCAATCTGGTTTTTCTTTAGGGTTTCTCTCTCAAAATTCTCTCTGGAAGCTCTCTTTCAATCGTGGGTTAAAGGGGTATTTATACTGGAGTGGGAGAGGAATGTGAAACGTCAGGTTTTGGCAAAACAGGGGTGGCTCGCGGCTTGACCTCGCGGCTTGACCAAGACGCGAGATCCAGTCGCGAGTTAACCGTATGGCCAGTTGTCCTGTTTTGTCCTGTAGTGCTCCAGCTAGCATGACTGTTCATCTTCCAGCATGCTTGGCACGTGTGCAGCTTCTGGCGGCTTGCAGCCGCGAGTCCACCCGCGAGTCCCAGCCGCGAGTCTCTGTTTTCTTGCACACTCTTGAGCAAACTTCACTCTATCTCACTCACTACCCTTACAACAAACCCACCTAAATACAGGGTTACTAAATGCTGAATTACAAGCAAATTTGGCACGGAATAAAGCCAATTAGATGGTTGAATAAATTCAACCTTACACTTTGTAAGTTGGGCTAATTTTTGAGTTGAGCAATTCATATATATATGTGTGTGTGTTTTGTCATAGATTGCCAAAGGGGGAGATTGTTAGGTTCTAAAGATTTAGGATTAAATGTTTAGAGTCTCAATTTGTATATGTTGGCAAACCAAGAACAAAAACATGTCTAGAATAGGTGTTAGACATTGCTCGAAGTGTTTCAAGTAAAGTCTTAAGAATATTCAAGCTGCAGGAAAAAGAAATCATTTTTTGTGAAGCTCGATCAATCGAAAGATCATGCTCGACTGATTGAAAATCGCAGAAAAATCATTTTTGCAAAATTTTAAATCAGGCCCAAGCCTGCGAAAACGTTTAGCATTTTAGTCCAAGACTGCTAAGTATAAAAGGAAAACCTTAACTATGTTTTGAAGTCTCTAGGAAGACTTGTGAGTTACTCCTATGAGATCTGAGAGGTTGTGTACCTTCTAACTCTATAAGTGTCTACCGGAACAAGATCTACAATCAAGTGCTGGTGGAATCTAGTTGTTGCAAGATCAGCAAGCATGATCTGAAACCTTTGAGTGGGATCTCAAAGTAAAAAATGTGGGAGTTTGTGTGCAACAAATTCCAGAGAGAAAGAGTCCGTGGATTCAGAGCTTGCATGTAGTCGTGTCAGTAAGTTACTATTGGAGGTAGTAATAGATTTAGGGTTAAATCTTTTGTAAAAACTTCAATTCTCTTTAGTAGATTTGTTTTACCTTGAGGATAGCTAGGTCAAATTCTCCCCAGTTTTTTAACTTGAAACGATTTGTTTCATTGGTTTTTCTGGGTGATCATATCGGTGTGTTTTTTACTTTTCCGGTGTTGTGCATCATATGATATTTCTCTGTCTAACCTAGATCTCATAATTAACCTAAGTAATCACTTGGCTAATATATTAGGTTAAAAAATTTGTTTTAAGGGGTCTAAATAGACAAACACTTCCGATTAGGTGAGTTGGCTCTCTACCCTAATTGAGTTAAAAATAATCCAAGTTCATGTGATAAAATATTAGGTGGATCCTTGAATCCCCAGTGTTTTCTCTCCATTAATTTTTCTTAGATTAATTTGCTATTTTCAATTGTAGTTTCAATATTATCTTGCTCCATCTTTGGGTGGAAAAACTTAATACTTAATAATAGAGGTTTTGTATTAGTGTCAATCATTCCCTATGGATCAACCTCACACTCCTCGAGATATTATTACTTGTGAAAAATCTACACTTGAGTTTGCATTATTTTAATCGCAACAGCTAATGAACCTTACTTTTAAAAGGCCCATAATGAAATTAAATAAGGTCAACCCAATTAAATTTGAGTCTAATTGGATTAAGGAATCAAAAGAAATTTGCACCAAATCCAAGTCCAATTTGTATTAGGATTCTAGCTTGCGCACTAGTTAGTATTTTGGACATAACATTCGGTTCAAATATCTAATTGAGATGATTCAAGTTGGGTTGGAAATCTAACTCAAAGGGATACAATTTTGTAGTTTACCAAAAGTCCGAGTTTTGAACTTATATTGACCAAAAATATTAGTTATGTGAAGCCTGAAAACTTGGGATTTTCTCCAAACAGGAATTCAACTTGTAATAAGATTACTTGGCCTATTTAAAGGCTCTTAAGGGTAAAATTCAGGGAGAAAGCTGTCATAGAACAAAATTTAGGTTTTCTTAAAAAGAATTTTTTTAATACAATTTTTAGAGTTTTATTTAGTGTTATGGCTTGCTAGAAGCCTTGCTAAGGCAAGGGGTGAAACCCAACCATTTTTTGGTATGTTCTTAACAATTATTTTATAGTTTTGATGCTTATGTTCTTATGTTCTTGATTGATTTACTCATCTAGAAAAGTTTTTAGTTCTAGATAATTCTTTGATTTATCGTAGACTCCAGGCACGTTAAATGCTTAGTATTCCCTGCGATTTACTTCATTAGTTTCATTTTGCCTAAAATCAATCAATTTCATGAAACTACCTTAAACAATTAATTCTTGAGTTTTTGTAGTTAAATCATCTAACTGTGATCATCCTTCGTATGAATTTTAAGTTGAGTTATAAAATAAATATTGTTATGACTAACAATAGATGTGTTGTGTGTGGATCCCTACACCTTAGTGGCTTAATAAATTGTTTAGCAAAAAATTTCCTTTTCCTTGTGGATTCGACGTTGGACTCACCGAGTTATTATTTCATGAAAATCTTGCACTTGGTAGCATTATTTTAAATTGTAGTAAGTTTTTGGCACTGTTGCTAGGGATTAAGCGATTAAAGAAGCGCCCCACTTCATTTGGGGATGTTTTTCACATATTTGGTAATATCTCTCAAACTGTTTTCTTTTTAAGTAGTTTTTTTTTTTTTTTTTTTTTTTTTTTTTTGCTTTACTATTGCATGTGTGTTTGGTGTCATGATAGTGATTGACTCTAATAATTTGTTTGGCAATTTATTTGATTCTTGCACACATTCTGACACACTTGATATCATGGCAGACTTAGAGAGTTATCATGGTGATGAGAATAATCTAACTAATGAAGACTTCCATGATCACTAACCCATTAGAACTCTCACAGAATATTTGCAACCTTCTAGGAGTAGTGCACCATCATGCATCATTTTTCCAACTAATACATATAATTTTAATTTTAAGCCTGGTATGATTTAATTGCTTCCTAAATTTCATGCCTTAGATTCTGAAAATCCTCACCTATACTTTAAGGAATTATTTGACTTAATTCTTTGAGACCTAGGACAATTGGTACTTGGCAAGAGATACAAATTGAGTTTTTAAAGAAATTTTTTCCAATTCAAAGGACTAATGCACTTAAAAGACAAATAATGAATTTTTCACAAAAAGTTAATGAGACATTTTATCAATGCTAGGAAAGATCATGTTACCATCCTCCTTAATTATAGTGACTCTTTCTTGTTGAATATTGTGCACATTTTACTAAAAAGATCATATTAACAAGTGCTCTTAGGAAAATTTTGATACCACTTTTATGATAAATAAAAAAAAAATTAATTGTTTTTCTTTTCCCATAAAATATTTCTAAAAATATTTCCTAAACTAATAGCCTTAGGTCATCCGTTAACTTTTATCTTACTGAAAATATGCCAGATCAGTTTCAAGTCCAAATTATTAAATCACAAAGCCTTTGATAGCTCAATAGAGTTTTGTTTGTTTGTTATTTATTTATTTTTATAATTTGATAGTTACAACTTACATCAATGAAAGAAACCTAAACATGTTCATTATAATTACAAATAAATGTTAGCTAAATCACAATACTCTTCAAAATTCTTTGTTTAAGATATTTAAACTAAAACTAAAATTCAAATAATTCTCTTCAAATGTTTTCTTTAAAGTGAATTAGATCAACATCTAGTGCCATATATATAACACTATCTTAAAATGATACTTTATTGTAAATTAACTTTCATAAATAAGTTTTGAACTTTAAACAAAAACCTAGATATAAATAAGAAGTTTGTTATGTCAAGGTTGTTAAAATCACAATCCGCCCACTTACCTCAAATGATTAATTAGGTTAATGGGATTGCACAATCCTATGATCCCATGCTGATACTACATTTGTTTAAGTTTTGAGTTTGAACCATGGCAAGTTTAAACCAGTCATAGATGATGGACGGTGTGCGATTCTATCTGTTTTTGCAGTGGCAGTGCCATAGCTTGTTTAGGATGTTCATACGAACACCCTGATTTCTTAAGAAAAAGTGGGGGGATTTCAGAGATAATTTTTTATTATTATAAAACTTCTTGTTTTGTCTACCATCAAATAAAATATTGAAGAGTCTTTAACTTGAAATCCCAATTGTGATACCCTAATTTGATTGAATGTGTGATGTGTGTGGGTGTGTGATGAGTCCCACATCGGGTATTATCTGGGTTGAACTGGGTTTTATTAACAACTACAAGGAGCCTCAATTGTGACTAATCCTTTTGAGGTATAGCGTAGATGTGGCTAGTGCTTTTCCTTGGGTCGTTACATATGGTATCAGAGCCTAGCCACATTTGCGCTATACCTCAAAAGGACTAGTCACAATTGAGGCTCCTTGTAGTTGTTAATAAAACCCAGTTCAACCCAGTAAATACCCGATGTGGGACTCATCACACACCCACACACATCACACATTCAATCAAATTGGGGTATCAAAATCTCCCCCACTTAAATCCCTAACGTCCTCGTTAGGGCCCACTTTGTGGGGTAGTGTTTTTGAGCCCACATGGGATTACCGAACCTGGCTCTGATACCATATGTAACGACCCAAGGAAAAGCGCTAGCTACATTTGCGCTATACCTCAAAAGGACTAGTCACAATTGAGGCTCCTTGTAGTTGTTAATAAAACCCAGTTCAACCTAGTAAATACCCGATGTGGGACTCATCACACACCCACACACATCACACATTCAATCAAATTGGGGTATCACAATCTCCCCCACTTAAATCCCTAACGTCCTCGTTAGGGCCCACTTTGTGGGGTAGTGTCTCTGAACCCACATGGGATTACCGAACCTGGCTCTGATACCATATGTAATGACCCAAGGAAAAGCGCTAGCCACATCTGTGCTATACCTCAAAAGGACTAGTCACAATTGAGGCTCCTTGTAGTTGTTAATAAAACCCAGTTCAACCCAGTAAATACCCGATGTGGGACTCATCACACACCCACACACATCACACATTCAATCAAATTGGGGTATCACACCAATAAACCCAATCCATTTGCCTCCCCCCCCCCCCCCCTTGCCCCAAAATAATTTTAACTCCCTAAACCAAAAAATAAATAATAAAAATTAGCTCAAATAGCAGCAACATAGGTTAAACAACAAAAAATATTTAATAAAAGCCTATCTTTTAGCTTTTCAAAAAATAAAAAACCCCTTTAATAATTGAATGATTCCTTCAAGGCTTCAACCCATTCCAAAAAAAAAAAAGAACTCTAATTTCTTTTAGTTAAAGGTCTGTTTAGATACCGTTTATTGTTAACAACTGAAAACACTGTAGCAAAATAATTTTTAAATGTGTGAATAATGCTGTGGGACCCAATTTTAAAGTTATTTTTGTTGAAAAAAAAGTACTTTGGGTCCCGTGAACAATGTACGAGACTCACTAAAAAAAGTAGCCACTGGGAAATGCGCAAAACGCGCTTCCCAAACTCACACTAAGTTTTTTAATGACTATTCTTAAAAAAATTCCTATAACTACCATTGAATCTTTGCATTTTAGCGAAGTTCTTCACTATTAAGAATCTTGAGATCTAGAGTTACCAAACTCAATGGGTGTAGGACAGCAAATTTTTTGAGTAATAAGACAAGAAAATTTATTCCCAAGAATATTAAGAGCATTCACATTGGTGGTTGTATTTTAGCCAAAATATATATATATATATATATATATATATATTAGCACTAAAAAAACAAAAACAAAAATGCTTTATCAGAGATTCTCAATCTAAATTTTTTTTGCAACTCAACTACAATGAACTAGTATAGATTCCGGTTGATTGTAGCGAGTTGTTAAAAATAAAACACAATATTTTATTAACATTATCTCTTCCTTCTATTAAAAAATCCAACTTCTATATATATATATATATATATATATCAAATCCATGCTCTATTGATGGTGTTTTTTGGTTGTGGTTGGGTTTTGGTTGATTTGGTGGGTTTTGGTTGTAGTGGGTCTTTGTGGTTTTATTTATTTTTATTTATTTATTAGTTATTTTTTTAAGTAAGCGTTGCAGTGGTTGTTTGGTGGGTTTGGTATGGATTTTTTTAGGATGGTGAATTCGTATCTATAGGTTGTGGTGGTTGCCGTGGTTGTGGTTGCTTTTGAGGTAGTGGGTGATTGTTTGGTTTTTTGCTATGGATTTTTGTGGGTATGTTTTATATTATTTTAATGGATGTTTATATTATTTTATTAGGTGATGTGCTAAAATAAGAAATGTGTTGTAGAGTCTATAGTTTATTAAGTGGTGTGGTTGTAAAGTTGTGATTTACAAATATGTATTTTGTTGGCTTTTATTCCATGCCAAATTTGATTGTAATTATATTCAATCTTTTGTACCCTGTATTTATTGTGGGATTTGATTGTAAGGGTTGTGTGTTAGAGAGAGAGAGAGTGTGAAGACTCAAGCAATTGAAGCCAGAAGAGTTCTCGTGGGCATCTCACGACTAAGCATCCCACGAAGTGAAGTATGTGCCTTACACATGACTGGAATGCAAAGAGTCAGTACAGATGGAGACAGCTATATTTTGCGAGTAGCTCGTGGGTAAGGCCTTCTCGCAAGACACCCGCGAAACATTCTGTTTTGCCAGACTATACTATCTAATACACACTTTCTGTACCTGTACCCACACTATATATACCCACATTACTCACAAATGTTGATGAGTGCTTATGAGAGAAAACCCTAGTCAAACACCTTGAGAGTTAGAGATTATTATACGCATAATCCTCTACATAATTGCTTATGAATTTTCCTCAACTCCTACCTCTCCATTTCCATACCATTGAGAGTGAAAGTTCAATAAGTGTATAAAACACTATGAACGTTTAGACCCACAATTTACAAATTACCAATTCAAGCTTAATGTCAAACAATTAATGTGCGGAATATGAACATAAGCTTAAAACAAAATTGATAAACAATCTAAATCAAATAAAATCACATCCACAATAGAAATTAAATGGAAAATATTAAGGGAAGAGAGATGCAAACATAAGGACAACACTCATTGTGTTATCGAAGAGGAAATCGAAGCCCTCGGCTTAAAACCTCTCCGCCACCCTCCAAGTGGTAAACAATCCACTAAAGAATGTAGTTGGGATACATGAACAGTCGAAGACCCTCCAAGCCTAATCTACCAAATGTACCTAAGCCCTCCAAGCTTCTACTCCAACGAGGTTACGCCGAACCTATTTCTTCTTTAGCTTACCGGATTCTGCTACTTGACCATAGCATCAACCAATATGAAATTGGTCCCTTCTTAACTGCTTCCCAAACACCAAATGGCCTTCTCACAGATATGGGTATGGTGAGAAAATGTTTTGGTAATGTACCTCTCAAGGATTTGGTAATGGAGAAGAAGAGAGTAGAGGAATTTAAAGAGTCTCTATGTGAAGATTGTGGATGAATCAATTTTGTTTTTCTTTAGGATTTCGCTCTTAAAATTCTCTTTTAAAGCTCTCTGAATATTTTGGGTATAAGGGTATATATATATAGTAGGGTGAGAAGGAATGTGAAAAGTCAGTTTTTCCCAAACAGGGTGGTCTGGCGACTTGACCTCACGACTGGGCTAAGTCGCGAGTTCAAGCCGCGAGCTAAAGACTTGGCCAGCCTAGGACTTTTGTCCTGTAGTGAAACAGCTGGCATGACTCTTCAGCTCCCCTGCATGCTCCGCACGTATACCAACTTTGGTGGCTTGCCAGTTGCGAGTCCAGCTGCGAGTCTCTGCATCCTTGCACAATCTTGAGCATTTCTTCACACTCTTTCACTCACTACCTTTACATGATTCTCACCAAAATACAGGGTTACTAATTACTCAAATACAATCAAATTTGGTATGGAATAAAGCCAAAAAGATGGTTGATAAAATTCAACCTTACAGAGAGGTTGATAGCCCAAACACTTACCACGCCCTTTCAGAGTGTCAAGTGAGCTTTTGGTGCTGCTAGGAAGCATTGGAAGAAGCCAAGGATGGCAGAGGCAACATAGAGCTTGTTGCGGGATCCAAAGAACTAGACAAGACACGGTTCTGAGAAGCCTTGTTGGAGTAGGAGCTTAGAGGGCTTAGGTACAGCGGGTAGATTAGGCTTGGAGGGTTTCTTGCTAACCCATGTATCCCAACTGATTGTCTAGTGGATCGATTATCACTTGGAGGGCGGCAGAGAGGTTTTTTTCCGAATTCTTCGGTTTCCTCTTTGATAACACATCAACGTGTTATCTTTTGTTTGCATCTCTCTTCCCTACTCTTTTATATTCCATTTTACTGCTGTGTTATTTTGATTATGGATTAGAGTAGCTTGTTTGTTTATCTGCTCGCATTTACACTATTCTGCACTTAGAACTAAGTTAGTGTAAAATCTATCAAGCCGTAACTTTAATTTGGAGGTCTAAATAGCTCTTGTGTTTTTAACACATTTTCGAGCTTTCAATTGGTATCAAAGCGGGTACACTTGCTGTGGTTTAAATACCTGAGTGTGTTCCTTGACCCTTTGTGATGGACTAGTCACAATCTCTTAATGCCCCACCATTCTTTGATGGAGGCAACTATGCTTTTTTGGAAGGTTCGAATGAGGGCTTTCTTGGGTGCTATAGATGAGCCTGTATGGGATTCCGTTGAGAATGGGTATGTTAAACCTACAACTGCCAAGTCCGAATGGGACAAGGCAGCTCTTGCATTAACTAATGCGAATAGTAAGGGCATTGATGCTATATTTTGTGGTATGTCCCGTGATAAGTTTCACAGGATATCGCACGTGGAGACAGCTAAGGAAGCTTGGACAATCCTTGAAAAGACATATGAAGGTACCAAGAAAGTCAAGGACATGAAGCTTCAAATGCTTACCACCAAATTTGAAGAACTTGAGATGGGAGATGATGAGGCTTCTCAATGAAATTGTAATTGCCAAACTCAATCTCAGAGAGAAGATTGAAGATTCTATGGTGGTGAGAAAGATTTTGAGGTCTTTACTGGAGAGTTTCCGAGCAAAAGTCACAGTTATAGAAGAGAGTAAAGACTTGGATGAGATCAAAATCCAAGAGCTAATTGGATCTCTCCAAACATATGAGCTGGGACTACCTTTTCATAAATCGAGGAAATCTCTTACTCTTAAAACCATCACCGAGAGAATGGACAACTCCTTCGAAGAGGATGATGTGGAGAAGGAAGTAGCATTCCTTGCAAAGAACTTTCAAAAATTTATGAAGATGAACAACAGTGGGAAGCCTTTCAACAAAGGAAATTTTTCATCTCCCAAGGGTGATAGGAAGGAATTTAGGAAGAAAGATGGGAAGAAGTCTCAATCTACTCAAGGGATCACTTGCTTCCAGTGCAATGGACATGGACATGTCAAGAGAGAATGTCCTAATTATTTGAGAATGAAGGGCAAGGCATATGCCACAACTCTCAATGATTCGGATTCTTCCAATTCAGATTCGGAGGATAGCTGTGATGAAGAAGGGAACTTCTCAGCATTAATGACTATTGCTCATGTTGAATCTTCAGAGGACTTGAATTTGCTTGTGCAAGAACTTGGGGAGCATAGTGATGAGGAATTCATGGGAATTGTAGAAGAATCGGATGCTGAAGTAGATGAAGATACAGCTGGTCTTCAAGAGAATTAAAACTCTCTCCTTGAGAAGTCGGGAGAGTCTACAAGGGTGGCCAAAGCAGCTGTGAAGAAGATGAAGAAAGCAGAGGAGGACTATAGAAGTCTCTTAGTAAGATATAAGGAGGCCAAGTGTGAGATTGAGACGTTGAATGGTGAGTTAACCGAGGCTTACACAAAGGTGAAATTTCTTGAGCTTGAGGTGGTTCAAGCAAATGCCAAAGTAGACCGAGTCTCTACTAAGAAGCTTGATGATGTCATCTCTTCACAAAAATCTTTCTCCGACAAAACCGGGTTAAGATATACTGGAGAAAGTAGTTCGGGTGTCAAGGTAACCAAGGAAGTAAAGTTTGTGAAGGCCAAAGAACCAAAAGGAGTTGTCCCTACTATTGAGAAAACAAATGTGGAGAAGAAGAAGAATATGGCTAACCAACGAGTGCTGAATAAGCCTCGTAACCAATCAATGGTCAGGTCTGAAGCCAAAGGGAGATCACCTCCAAAATCACAAAGAAGTCCGAGAACAAACCATGTATGCCATCATTGTGGACTTCAAGGACACACTAGGCCTAATTGTCATAAGTTGAGAGCATTGAATAATGCTAGGGATCAGAGGTCAAGAGGACCAAGAGATAACAAGAGGAATTGGGCTGTTGGGCAACCAAGAAGTCAAAATGGAGATTCCGGTGTGATAGACGTAATGAAGATGATTCAGGAATTCACCACATGTTTGGCAAACTTCAATAACAGGTTTGAAGGTCACAATTCACGTACCCAATCCTATAGGGATATCACCCCAAACGTGCATGACGTGTGGGTGAAGAAGGGTACTCATGCATGATTATCTCCTATGTCCATGCATCAATACTTCCAATGCTTAGGATCATAAGTTTATACATCATATCATGCATTTATTTCTGTTTATACCATGTTTCTTTTACAAGTTTTGCTCCTACTTGTTGTTATTGATCTTACTTTTCTTGTTCTATTTTTAAGTGTGTTCAAAAAATTCAAAAACCATAAAAATTGAAAAATCTTCAAAAAGTTTGATCGCTTATGTTATGTATATCACATGTGAGTTTGGCCTAGTACCTTCGTACTAATGGCGTAGTGCATTTACAAGCCTAGCTTGTTCTGTATGCACATATATTTTTGTGGGAGAAATCTTGAAATCTATGTGTGATTGTTGTAAATAGATCTTCAAGCTTGTCATGAATGATTGGTCTATAGTCTTGATGGTCTTGATACTTGCATAGACTTGTGCTTATATCTCTTCCCACTTTATTTTTATGTTTTTGATATAGAACTCACCAAATGTAAATCTCCAAATGAAAAGAGATAATGAGCTGCAAAAGCCTGTCGTACATACTAGTATTTGACTAGGAAAAAGGGAAAGTGACTTTTGTATTAAAATGTATGGTGCTAAAAAAGCCAAAGGCTAACTCTACATGTTGAAATATCAAAAATTTCAAGCACCAATCTCAAAAAGAGATGTATTATCCAAAAAAAAGGATCAATTGTTATGATTTATGTAGAAGCCAAATGAAAAGCTTCTCAGTTTTGTTATCATTCTCTTGTAGGAGGTCATATATGTTTATTTCTATAATTGAGATAGTCCACTTGATTTCGTACCAGTTGTGTATGACTTGATTGAATTGATCATTGAAGCTTCACTCTGGTCTATGAACTATTCCACATTTGATACTCAATCATAACACACAGGACTTTGTTAAGATAATGCCTATCTCATTTGTGTGACTGTACATGTTCAAATGTGATGTGTATACTCAAATACTTATTAATCAAAACCCAAAAAGATTTTTAAGTGTTCTTATATGTTTTTGAAAGTGATTTTATAATTTCATGTCTTTTGTTTTTTATCAAAATGTTTTTTGTGTTTTCTTCAAAAACTTGTTGAGAGGCTATTTCGCGAGAAACTCGCAACTTAGAGCTTCTCGCGAAATGTGCTTAAGGGAAATTAAAAAGTCACATTTTCATACAGAAACTCTCGCTATGACTAAACACTTCTCGCGAAATGTTTTTAGGCAAAAATTGAAAATTTTCAAGTTCATACAGAAGCTATCGTGATTGTCTCGTGACTGGTTTGCGACTAAAAGCTTCTCGTGAAAGCTTTTGAGCTTCAGTGGCCCATTTCGCAACTTTCTCACGACTGTTTCACTACTTTCTAACCTGCGAAAAACACATGTTTTCTGTTTTTATGTAGCAGATGTGACATATTTTCAAAATCACTTCACTTCCCTCACAAAGTCTCTCGAACCCCCTTCAACCCAAATCTCATTATTCTTCAAAACCCCATCACTCTCAAGCTTATTTTCTGCATTTCCAATTTCAAGGTATGATTTCTAAAAAATTTTCTTTATGTTTCTCTGAGTTTATGCAGAAATTTAAGTTAGGGTTCTAATATTTGGGGATTTTTCGAAAACGGGTTGGGGTTCTTATTTTTATGCAAATATTTCCAAAATCTTTGATTGGGCTAAGTCCCATTTGATGTGATTGTTCTTGTGTTGGCCCCTTGTGGCAAATTGAGCTTGTATTAAGGCATTTTTCACTATGTTCATGCATTATTCATAACTGATGTGCATTGTGGCATGTCAAGTGCTTGATAGAATGTCCTAGTGACATTTTTGTGCTAAATTGGATTCAAGTGAATTCCAATTTCTGGGTTTACACTTGTTTGACCCTGTTTAACTTGTTTTGGTCACTAATTATGTGTTTTACACATTTTTCCCATGTTGCACACACTAGGGCCCTCTAGGCACACCTCATGCATCTCATGATGCACACACATGCACCAGCATATGCACTGCCTTGGCACACACACAGACATAGTTACTTAATTCATGGTTTAACACCTTTAGCATGTTGTTTGAGTTTATTTACTCTGTTTTGAGTTGGTTTTACTTGTACTTTGATCTAACATGTTCCTAATCATGTTTTGTTTTTGCACACTTGTTTCTTTTCTGTTTTGTGTTCCTTTGCATAAATGGCTCCTATTAAGCATGCAGCCACCAAGAAACCAACTTCCAAATGTGCACGGACTAATTTTGATCATTTCAAGTCTATTGAAGCTGATATGAAGTATAATGACTGCTATAAGGATAAAATGATCACCATGGAAAGGGTCGTGCAACTGGAATCACTTAAGAGCACTTTCATACCTGAGGTGTTCAAAGAAAGAACTTGGACCAAGTTGTTGAACCCAGTTGGGGTTGTTTATTCAGAGATAATTAAGGAGTTCTTCTCCAATGATGCTGTAGAAGGGGATTGTATCGAGTGCTGGGTAAGGCACAAAGAATTTATGATTACAAGGGAGAACATACAAGACTTTTTGGAGGTTCGTCCTCCCTCACAACCAATCTCAGTTCAATATGACGATAGATTGGGATCCATTGCAGAGATGGTGAGGATACTTGGTGGGTCACCAAAGAAAAACTCCATGAACACAATACCATTTTCGTTGGGAAATTTAGACCCTGGTTGATAGAATTAACAAGATTTAAATCCAAGTTGTTAATTAGATTTATTATCAATAAAACTTGTTAAAACAAACAAACAGCAATATCATGTCAAAATCATGCAGTGGAAAAATAAATAAGACACGATATGATAACCCAGGAAAACCAATGAAACAAACTAGTTTCGCAGTAAAAAACCTGGGGGGAAAACCTTCCCGAAAAGCAATCCACCATAGAAAAGAGAAGTTTCAGATCTAGGACAAAACCTTTGTCCCTAAACTCTATAATCCTCATAGATGAACTTACAGCAGAAACCTTCTACCACTTCAGAACCTCTGAACTCTTCAATATATGAACGCCACCCTTTAATGCACGAATCTCAGTACGTGACTAAATCCTTTGCATGAATCCCAGTACGTGACTCACTCACCAACTTGAGGAAGAAGAATGTTGGCTGCAAAGTTCTTCACTTCATCAACAATGAAGATCAAGAAGCACTTGGTTACAAAACCCTAAAGCGCAAAGACGCAGTAGCTTCTTTTAGAGAGAATAAGGCATTGGTCACCTTTTGCATATGTTCTTCTTGTATTCTTTTATGTGACGGCCTCTAAAATAAGCCTTATATATGTCTAGGGTTGTGAGAAAAGAAACCCTAAACAAATACATAAGCATGGGCCAAAAATCAGATTTGAAAATCTGAAATTCGTAAAGCTCGACAGATAAGGTGTGGAGAAGGTGTCAAGGATTAAAACATCAGACACAAGAGATGAGGCTCGATCGATCCACCAGGTGTCGAGAAGGTGTCAAGATTGCGATAAGAAACACCTTAAGAGGCTCGATAGATAGCCTAGCTATCGAGCAGCTATCAAGCTTTAAAAACTCAGCACTTCTTCACTTGTTTCTTGGACAGACTTGATGACTTCAACACTTTATCTTGAAACACAGTTTCTTGAAGTATTAAACCTCATCCTAGATCTACTCAAATACAAGTAAAGTGCATTTTGTCAAAGGATTAACCAATTACATAAAATCATGACATATGTTCTTAACAAGTGAAACACATATGTCTTAACAATTTTCACCAGAGATGAGGACTTTGGCTTATGTGAAGATTCACAACCTGTACCCGGTCACCAACCTCACTACATTGTTAGCTCTAAGGACAATGTTTTTGTACGATCTATTCACCCACAAGGAAATTGATATTTATGGACACATCCTCTACTTGTTGAAAAAGAGCATTATGAAGCAAAATTCAATGACTATAATGCCCTTTCCCTCTCTCATTATGGGTCTCATTGCAAAGGAGGGCCTTAAAATTTTGAGTGGCCTCAAGATAATTCAAAAGGACTATCCCATTGGTGCACATACATTGACTAGGAGCACAGCCCACATCAAAGGCTCCAAGACAGGTGTGCATACCATACCTCAAGCACGTGTTGAGGACGAGGAAGGTGATACAGAGGAAGAGATAGAGCGATTTACTACTACTCTAGAGCCATCAAATCAGCCTTCAGTTTAGCCGTCATCTTCTACACCAGCACGAGGATCAAACAGACTAGATCGCATCCTAGCTAGAGTGGACCAGTTATACACTATGCTAGATTCCCATGTGCAGCACACAGCAACCAATTTGCTTATGTTCAGGGACAAATCACAGCCTTATCTTCTCAGATCGGGGAATTATCCGTTGATCATAGTTCAGATTCTGAGTTCGAGAGATTTTAGCCCTTTGGCCATTTTGGTCAAAAAGGGGGAGAAAATTTTGAGGGGGAGTTGAGGAAGAGCTTGCACAGTATTAGGGGGAGCATAGGTTTGGGCTTAGAAACATTGGTTATTGGTTCACAAGCGGTTTACTTGTGTTTATTTTTAGCTTTTATAACTGTTGGTTTATGTTTATGCTTTTACTACTTTTGTTTAAAACTTTAGTTCTCTTTGCTTTTATTTATTCAATCTTATATTCAGTATGTTGTGTTTACCTTATTGCTTTGTAGCATTTTTTTAGTACTTTATGATATTGATATTATGTCTTGAGTACTTCACACTTGTGCCCTAGTAGGATCTTGTTCCTAGATGCATATACTTCATGTATTTTGCATTGGTCGTGTGTTGGACATACAAGTGATCACAAGTGATTGCTCTTTACTTGCTTGTCCGAATGAACACTTACTTGCTAAATGTTCATTGTAGTCATTCTTTAATGACTGAACTTGTTTTGATCAAGTTTTTTTTTTACATGATATCTAATGTTTACAAACTTGATCGCACTATGCTTGCTTGTGTACATACCTTGTATTAAACTTGTCATAAGCTTAATGAAAGTTTTGTTTTTGTGCGAGTGTTTCAGGTTACAGGTATAAACGTGCAAGTGCTTTACGGTTTCTAGATTAGGGGTGAGTGAGTTTTGTCAATGTTCCCAAACTCACGTTTAAGTCTAGAGTCCGTTTTAGGGGTTTTGTCATGGAATAGCCAAAGGGGGAGATTGTAAAGTTGTGATTTACAAATATGTATTTTGTTGGCTTTTATTTCGTGCCAAATTTGATTGTAATTATATTCAATCTTTTGTATCTTGTATTTATTGTGGGATTTGATTGTAAGGGTTGTGTGTTAGAGAGAGAGTGTGTGAAGACTCAAGCAATTGAAGCCAGAAGAGTTCTCGCGAGTATCTCGCGACTAAGCATCCCGTGAAGTGAAGTATATGCCTTGCACATGACTAGAATGTGAAGATTCAGTACAGATGGAGACAATTATGTTTCACGAGTAGCTCACGGGTAAGGCCTTCCCTTGAGACACCCGTGAAACATTCTGTTTTACCAGACTATACTATCTGATACACACTTTCTGTACCCACGCTATATATACCCACATTACCCACAAATGTTGACGAGTGCTTCTGAGAGAAAACCCTAACCAAACATCTTGAGAGTTAAAGATTGTTATACCCACAATCCTCTACATAATTGCTTGATAGCCCAAACACTTACCACACCCTTTCAGAGTGTCAAGTGAGCTTTTGGTGCTGTTGGGAAGCATTGGAAGCAAGGTTTTTAAACTCGGACCGGATCGTATGGTCCGACCAGGAAACCCTTGAACCGTTCACTTTCACGGTCCGTTTAAGGTGAAGAAACGTTCCATGCGAAAAAAGCATGGACCCGTCCAGACTGCAGTTCGACTGTCTGATTCACACGATTCAAATGGTTGCCTTGTTTTAAGCCTTAAATGGCGTCGTTCCATCTCTTTTTTCCCCCTTATACGGCGTCGTTTAAAGCATACTCATTGAACAAATTTAACCCTAAAAAAAAAAAAAAATCACTCTCAATCACTCTGAAACCCTCGCTTCACTCTCTCAATCACTCTCTGCCTCTTCCTCACTCTCTCAATCACTCTCTCATCTCTGCCTCTTTCCTTCATCGCCGTCGTAGCTCAACCCAGATCTCTTCCTCACTCTCTCGTCTCTACCTCTCTCCCTCATCGCCGTCGCAGTTTAGCCCAGATCGTAGCTCACTCTCTCAATCACTCTCTGCCTCTCTCCCTCGTCGCCATCGTAGCTCAGCCCAAATCACAGCTCAACCTAGATCGCAGCTCACTCTGTCAATCACTCTTTGCCTCTCTCTCACACTCATCTCTGCCTCTCTCCCTTGTCACCATCGCAGCTCACTCTCTGCCTCATCGCCGTCGCCGTCGTTTGTTACTTTATCCGTTTTAATTCTTCTTTCTTTTATGTCAATTTATATTTTTTGTCCAATTTTTGGAACTTTCTCCATCTATGGTACTTTATCTCTCTCTCTCTCTCTCTCTCTCTCTCTCTCTCTCTCTCTCTCTCTCTCTCTCTCTCTCTCTCTCTAGTAGAATACTAGGATTATTGATTGGTTTATGAAATATATGTTTCACAACCATTTACATTAGATCCATGTTTGTTGTATTAAAAAAAAAAAAAAAAGTAAATTTTGACAACCCTGTTTGATGTTTTCATTCGACTAATAATGTTTTCAAGTTTCGTGTTGAAAACATTATTGGTAAGCTGATGGGTTGGAACTTTTTTTTTTAATTTGGTTTAAAGCTTGAGTTGGGTCAGGATTCGGGTCGACCAAAATTTCAAAACTGACCCAAAATTTGACAGTTTGATTTGTTTTATATTTTGGGATTTATTTGTTTAAATTTGTATTTTGATGTCTTGAGAATTACTTGTGATGAAATTGGAATATTAGGATTAGACCCAATTGTGTAAATTGTAATTATTTATTTATTAAATAATAGACTTTTAAATAGTTGAATGAAAATGCAATTTATTTATTTATTATTAAGCTTGATAAAATGGCCTCAAACCAATGACTAAACCCAACTCAATTTGCCTCTATGGGAAATGGGATTGGGTTAGGTTGGTTGGATTAGAGATTTCTAAACCCAAGGAGGTAAAGTTGGGATTAAAATTATCTGGAATTCAATCCGATCCAGCCTATGCATACCCTCTTTGAGTTCATGTGTGTATAAATTGTAACAAAATCAAGTTTATTTTTCTGACAAAAATAATAATCAAGAGAGAGAGAGAGAGAGAAAAATCCAATCCGTGTTTCTTGTGCATTATAGTTTGTTAATATGCTGCTACAAGGATTTATGCTTCAATGTGTGTTTATATTTTATAATTTTTGTTTGATAAGTATGTGTTTATAATCTGTGAACATGACGAATGAGAAATGGTTCATGATAAGTATATTGTACAATTTTTGTTTGCAAGCACAAATGTGTTTAAAGTTGTGCTTCAATCTTTAACTTGTGAAAGTTGTGAATCTTGTGATGGGTCTGTTGTAAAAAATTGGTGAATTTCACTATTTTAGAAATTGTATGAAGTTGTGAATTTGTGATTCTTTGACTCTATGACACTATGTATATTAGTTTGTTAATTTGACTCTGTGTATGAAGTTGTGATTCTTTGACTATCTGTATTTTAAACATTGATGGGTCTATGCGTGTTTGACTGGTTGTTTAGTCTTTTAAATTAAAATGGAAACAGAGACCGGGTTTACTCCATCACATGAAGTTGATTCCAATGTAGTGGAGTCTAGCTCAAGAGTAAGGGAAAAGGTTGATCCGGCTTGAAAACATTTTAGCCTTGTGGCGGATGAGAAGGGACGGAATACTTTTACATGTGTGTATTGTAGGCAAACATATAAAGGTGGGGGTATTAATAGGATGAAAAAACACTTTGCGGGGATAAAAGGTGATATTGGATCGTGTAAAAAGGTTTCTCATGATGTGAGATACCAAATGTTGGAATATGTGAAGGAGTTTGAGTTGAAGAAAAAAGCTGAGAAACAACGTCAAGAAGAAATGTTTAGTGTGCCTTCCACAAATAGTGATATGCAAGAAGATGAAGATGTTCAAGAAGTATTTGGTAGTGGGTTGCCTAAAAAACTTGTTTTACGTAAAAGAAAGGATACAAAGCCAGTGGATAATTACTTTGCGCCAAGAACTACTCCAGGAGCTCAACCTAGTCTTAAAAGTGTGTTCCAAAGTAAAGAAAGGGTGAGGCAAGCTGATATGGCCATTGCAAGGTTTCTGTATGACAATTGTATTCCTTTTAATGTAGTGAATTCAGTGTACTACCAAAGGATGATTGATGCCGTAGCTGCTGTTGGTCCTACTTACAAAGGTCCATTTTATCATGCTGTACGAGTCCCTTTGTTGAGGGATCAAAAGAAAGAGGTTTAGTTGTTGGTTAAGTCACAACGTAGGCATTGGGCAAAAGTTGGATGTACACTTATGACTAATGGTTGGACAAATACTAGACATAAGTCATTAATTAATTTCCTTGTTTATTGTCCTAGGGCAATGGTATTTGTAAAATCAGTTGATGTCTTAAATATTGTGAAAAGTACCAGAAACTTGTTTAAATTGTTTGATGAAGTAGTTACATGGGTTGGTCCAAAAAACATAGTTCACATGGTTACTGATAATGCTTCAAATTATGTATCTGCTGGTAAATTGTTGTGTGAAAATTATAAAACTATTAGTTGGTCTCCTTGTGCAGCACATTGCTTGAATCTTGTGTTACAGGATATGCGAGACATGCCTCATGTGGAGAGACTCAAAAAACGTGCATCCGAAGTTACAGTTTTTATTTATAATCATGTGGCTTTGATTGTTTGGTTGAGGAAGAAACCTGGTTGGACAGATATTGTACGTGTAGGAGCAACAAGATTTACTACTACTTTCCTTTCATTTGGAAGCCTTCATGTGCATAAGCATGACTTGCAAGCCTTAGTGACTAGCAAGTTCTTTGTGGACAATAGATTGGCAAGAGAGTCAAAGGCAAAAGAAGTAGTTTCTATCATTTTGGATAATTCTTTTTGGGATGATATTATTGTTCTTGTCAAGATTTCATCACCACTCATTCGTTTGTTACGGATTGTTGATTCTGATCAAAGGCCTGCAATAGGATATGTGTATGAGCGCATGCATAGAGCACGGTTGGGAATCAAGAAAATCTTCCGAATGAAGAAGCACTTGTACAAGCCATACACCTCAATTATAAAAAACCGTTGGGACAAACATTTGCGTAAAGATCTTTATGCTGCTGCATATTGGTTAAATCCCGCTTTTCAATATGATGAGGAGAATTTTTGTCAGAAACCAGCAGTAAATATGACTATTTTGGACTACATTGGGACAAAATGTGATGGTGACAAAGAAAAGGTAATTAAGGAAACCCAATATTTTTGAGACCATATTGGGAGCTTTGATAGAGATCTTGCATTGTCAACAAGCATGACCACTCATCCAGGTGAGAAGTAATTAGTTTACTTTAATACTATAAACAAATCTTAGTTTTTTTTGTTCATGTTGAAAGTTAGTTTTGTCACTATAGTTAGAATAACTGAAGTGATTATTCAATTGAAAGTTTGTTTGTTTATGTTGATTAATATTAGATTACGTTGTGTTATGAAAATCAGATGAATGGTGGAAGTTGTGGGGTGCTGATGCTCCAAACTTGCAAAAATTGGCAATTAGAATCCTTAGCCAAACTTCCACCTCTTCTAGATGTGAGCGTTGTTGGAGTTTATTTGACCAAATACATTCTAAGAGGAGAAATAGGTTGGAGCATCAAAGGCTCAATGATCTTGTGTTTGTTCATCATAACTTGCGATTGAGACATAGGTAACTAAATGCTATATCTTGTCATTATATTAATTTTTAAGAAGTCATTTATATAATGTAATTGTTAGTTACTAATTATGTTCAAATTCCAATAATGAGCATGACATTTTATGATGCAGGCTTTACAACAAAAAGTTTAATTTTGACCCCATTGATTATGCAAGTATCGACAAAACTGATTTTTTGGTATTTGTGAAAAAGGAAGACCCATATCTTAATTATGAAGAGTTGGAGAATGCAATTTATGAAGAGGGTGCATATCCAGCAAGTCCAGGGCCTTCTTCTAATATTGAAGGTTAGTTTATATGTAAACAATTTGATAATCTATAGTGATTTTTCTTTTATTTTTTTCAAACTTGTGTAAACATTATAATGATTTTTCTTTTTATTTTGTTTAAACTTGTGTATAGAATCTATAGATGATAGCAGTGAGGTTGAAGGAATTGATTTGGGAACATTTGGACAACCTGTTGGCCCTCCTCCTGGATTTCCAGGGAATGATGATGAGCATGATAACTATCATGACATTGATGATTTATGATCATAATAATCCTGTTTGAACTTTGAAGTTCTATTTTGTATTTTAAAGATAATTTCTTTGTCTTTTTGTAAGACACAGTGTGTAACTTGGAGTTTGAAGTTTTATTATTGTTTTTTAGAAATAAGTTTTTATGTATTTTTATAAGAAACAATGTGTAGTTGTGTTTGTATACTGTAACTTGGAAAACATTATTATGAGAAACAAGGCTATACATTGGATTAAGATCTTTTGGATTAACAAACGCTGTTAATGCACACAATTTATGCATACAGTGTTTGTACAATTTATGTTTGGATTAACAATGTTTTATGCACACAGTTTATGTTAATCCAAACACAAACATAAACACAAACACAGTTTATGCACAGTTTATGTTTGAATTAACATTGTTTTATGCACACAATTTATGCATACAGTTTTTGCACACAGTGTGTAATAGTTGTGTTATTTGCGTACTGTATTTTTGTAAGTTTTATGTATTTTTTAGAAATAAGCTTCTCTAAATGAATTAGACTATTTTAGTTACTTTTCTATTTTTTTTTTATTAATTTAATGTTTTTATATATATTTAAAATAATTATTAAATTAATTATGGCATCATCACGGTTCGACATCGGTTTGACCTCAAAAACCTTGAACATCTCCTTTTTACGGTTCAATGAACGGTCCAGGTCTGAAAACCATGATTGGAAGAAGCCAAGGATGACAAATGCAACATGGAGCTTGTTGTGGGATTTGGAGAGCTAGACAAGACACGGTTCCGAGAAGTCTTGTTGGAGTAGAAACTTGGAGGGCTTAGCTAGGTACATCAGGTAAATTAGGCTTGGAGGGTCTCTTACTAACCCATGTATCTCAACTGATTATCTAGTGGATTGATTACCACTTGGAGGGCGGCAGAGAGGTTTTTCGCCAAGTTCTTCGGTTTCCTCTTCAATAACACATCGGCGTGTTATCTTATGTTTGCATCTCTCTTCCCTACTCTTTTACATTCTATTTTACTGCTGTGTTGTTTTGATTATGGATTAGAGTAGCTTGTTTGTTTATCCGTTTGTATTCACACTATTCCGCACTTAGAACTAAGTTAGTGTAAAATCTATCGAGCTGTAACTTTAATTTGAGGGTCTAAACAACTCTTGTGTTTTTAACACATTTTCGAGCTTTCAGTGGTAAAATAGATAAATTAACTTTTTCAAATGTTAAAAACAAAAAAAAATTTAACACGATGAGATTGCTCTAATACAATAAATCTCACACATGGGCTGATGAGAATAAGATCAACTTCTTGCTAAGTTTGAGTTTCAGCAAACCCCACACGTGGGTTGTTACCAAAACAAAAAAGAAATAATATACGCAATAACTAATAAGACAAGAAAGTCTATTCCTAAAAATAAGAAAATAAAACCCACACGTGGGCTGATCGAAATAAGACCAACTTTTTGTTAGCTTGAGTTTCAGTTCGGCCAACGTAGTGGGTTGTTAAAATGGCCATGTTCTTTTACTTTAAAAATAAATAAATAAATAAATAAAAAGAAAAGTAGGATCTTACTTATTAAAGTGGGATATATTTTTTATTTTAAAAAATTTCTATGTCAGAGGCTGGTTAAATGGTTTGTGTAAAGCAGGACACGGAAATTGGTTCTTTGTGTTTTCATGTAAGAGGGGACAAAGACCTGAAGTTAAGTTGTCGACCTTGCGGTTTATGGGGCAAAGATAAGCTACTTAAAGACTTTAGAAGGAGTCAGAGGGGGCAACTGGCTCAGCTTCTGCCAATTTCGCCTCTGCAATTTTTTTTTACGTAATAAGACAATAATGTCTTTTCCAGGAATAAGATAATCAATCCCACACATGGTTGTTACCAAAACTAAAAAGAGATAAAATTACGAGTTTTATTACTATGGTATATATTAGTAAATTATCTTCTTCTTCTTTTTCTTTTTCTTTTTCTTTTTTTTTTTATTTTTTTTATTTTTTATAAAAAACTAAAAGAATTTTTATTTTTTTTAACAATTTTTTCAATACTTCATAAAATGTTTTAAAAACGAAGGATTAACTGGACCCTAAAGTTATTTATATATAACAAAAACACTATTATTTTGTAATCTCATTCAATCCCCATTGTCTAAATCCAATTTATGTCTATTTATAAATATATATTTCTTTCTAGTTCACGGCATACCTATGAAGTGATGTGAAAAATAAAGTATATCTGGCATTTATTAATTGTGTGACTAGGAAACTATTTATTTATTTATTTAACCTTGATATTTTTGAAAGGTTGAGAAAATAAATTATTTTCAATCATTGAAAATTTGTTAAGCCTATGTACCATACGAGGAGAGATTATTATATTTCATACTTCGAAGTTTGAGGTGAATAGTTCAAATCTCTAAAATTTTGATTATATTTTTTAAAAGGAGTTTCAACCTTTGATATCTGCTCTTAGTAATAGTATTTTATTAGTAGACCAAGATACTAATCGACTTTTTGTGTAGACAGAGATTGAAACTGAAATCTCTTATTCAACCATAAAAAACTTTATTAGCTAAGAAAACGAACCTAGCCTACAAATTTGTTATTAAACGTACAGCTTAGATCATATTGTACAATATATATATATATATATACACACATATGGAGTCCAGTTAATGTATGCCCTTAGGGCATACATTAACAATTTATTTTAGAAAAATTTTTATTGAAAGAGTTTACAACTTTTTCAATTCTCGACAAATTTTTATTTAAAATGATTTACTAACATATGCTTTAGGAGTATACATTAGTAAAACCTATATATATATATATATATATATATATATATATGTGTGTGTAAATAAGTCAGCGATTGTATTGCATGGGCTCCATTCCAGTCACTTTATTCTTTTCATCCTGTCGAGAATCTCCAGTTCATATGGACAGCCTTAGATTGGTGGGTCGACTTCGTAATACGTCTAAAGTCTGCTTGTAGCTGTATCAATGATTCAGTATAGCTGAAATAATCATACAGGAATATAATTTTCCAAATGCTATATTGACTAAATATCGAATTCATTTATTTATAGTGGTAATATTATGATATTCATTTTTTATAGAATATTATTATGATAATTATTGAAATTGAATGCCTTCTCCTCTCTTCTTTTCTATTTTCAATTTTTTTTTTTATAGGAATTACCTTTCATTTTTTGGTCCAAGAAATTACTTTTTAGTCTGTATTCTACACAAAATTCATTAGTCATCACGTGGAAAATCATGTAATTTCAATTAATCATAAGAAAAATGTTAGGTAGTTTAAACACCACCTTTAATGGAAGTCCCAAAAAATTGGGTGATGCCAGGCCGGCTCAACAAATATATTGAGCTGGAAGGCGATATCTTTAAATATGACCCTTTTGTTATTATTTAAATTTCAAATAATATTTAACTAGTGTTTTATATCGTAATTTTTCTTATTAAAAAAAAAATTCATTCTCTTTACTTTTTAATATGACTATTTTTTTGGGGAAAATACTAAAGTTATAGCAAATTTTACTAAAAAAAAAAAACTTATAAAATGATGTAGTATTGTTGTAATTAGTGATACTTTAAGAAGATAATAGTAAACAATTTTATGAAAATTGTATTTAGAGAACATGAGCCAAATAATAGATTTAAGTGTGGGACCCACCATTTTTTTTAAATTTTCAAAAAAAAAATTGTATTTAAATCCTCTTACTAAACAATCCTTCAAGTTTCTTAATGACTACTATAGAAAAAATTCCTCGAGTTGTCATTGTTTGAGTTTATAAAGACTTAGAGTCTGTTTGGATACCACTTATTTTGCTGAAACTGAAAACTTATTACTGAAAGTACTGTAGATAAAGGTAAAAGTTAGTTGAAATAGTACAGTGAGACCTATAAATAGTACCAAAAAGTGCAGTAGGACTCATGAATAGTAGTAAAAATAAGCTGAATAGTAAAATAATTTATAATTTTCATCCAAATCCAAACTCACACTTATGTATGTCAATTATGGATTTTACCTTATGAACTCAAAACTTGACCACTGCTGTCTACATCCGCGTGATATAGCAACCAAAATCCACTCTTTATTATTCTTAAAAAAAAAAAAAAAAAAAATCCACTCTTTATGATAGGAATTATAACCACACTAAAAAGAGCAGTTTGATAATTTAAAACTATTTAGTTATTGAGAATTCAAATTTAATAATTATATATACTTTTGATAATTTAAATTTCCAAGAGTTAGCATTCATGATTTTCAAATATATTTAGAATTGGAATATATCGCATTTTGAGCAATATTGTACTTAAAAATATAATTTTCTTTCAACTAATTGTATATAAACTTACTTAATAATTAAAGAAGTATTAATTTGAGCCCTATCCTTGATTTTTAAATGGAAAAAAATACTTTTTTTTTTTTTTTTTTTTGTGAATAAATAAGAGTATCCAAACTTCTTCAAGTATTTGACTATTCTCTTGGGTGTATGCTCATCCCACACATATCAAATTATTATAGAGAGGAATCTCATTGGAAAGGCCCAAAATACTTTTAAATCTTGATAAACTTTTCACTTGAATGAATATATATAAACCACTCCATGTTGTTAGTTAATTTAAGGGGGAAAATAGTGAAAACTAAATTTAAATTTCACATTCTTGCAAACACAGGAAATGCAAGAATTGTCATTTTCTTTTTTGTATTGAACAAGTCATTGATTCCCACGTGGGCTTCCTGGTTTGGGTTGAAACAAGCTATAACATGTTTAGAGTCAAACTTTATTTTTTCCACGCACTTCTTATTATACGTTATTCATATACATCACTTATTTCATATTTTATATGTGACCGTTAATAAATAAAAATATAGATATCATGCATAAAATTATGAATATTATGTGTAAACAGTATACATCATCAAATGTGAGAGAACAATTACTTACCGTAATTCAATGGGTGAAAAGGGTGCGCGGGAGTTAAAATTCCCATGTTCCACTGGAATTTATGTTTGGATGGTTGGTGTAGCCTGTATTTTATGTTAAATCTTTAAAGAAATGGTAATATGAAGAGGTAAGCAGTGAAGGTGTTTAACAGGGTATCAATGTTATTATTTCTATCTTCAAGCGAAGGAAAAGTCTAATTGAGCCTAAAAAAGTGGATCGAGATTCCAAACCACCAATTAGAGGAAGGAGAATGCTTCATCCATGAGCCATTCTTAATTCTCATCAAGGTACTTGTTGACAATTGGTTGAGCGTTAAAGTCAACATCTGTCATTTGCTTCCTTTTCTCTTCTTTTATTTTTTATTTATTTATTTATTTTTATTTTTTTTTTTTTGAGGAACTTCTTTTAATTTAGCCATACCAGTCGTAACAAATTAAAAATGATTGACTCTGGCTAACTTTATCATCATTTAGTTGCTCATTCAGTGATAATTAAATTAAACCAAGTTGATGTACCTGCGATTTGGACAATCACAAGTGATGTAACCATATCCTAAACACTATTTTTTTAGCACTTGTTACATTTCAATGATTTCTCGCTCCTTACATCTCAAAGTCACTGTTGTTGATTAAAAAAAAATATATATATATATATATATATAACTACACTAAAAACAATTTTCACAAATATAAATAATCTGAAGTCCCCAATTCACCAAAGATGCTTTCACACCAACATACACTAACACACTAGACAAACCTTTGTCTTCAAACTCCCACATAGATACAAATTAAGCCAGTCTGTTCATAGAGACTAATCATATCTCATTAGCTACTTATATTTTCTTTTTAATTAGAATTATTGTATTTTTGTACTATTCACCGAACCAATATGAATTGCAAAATAAGTAAGAAAATTACTTAATTAGCCGTTCACACTACTAAAAAACCAGTCTATGTTCTTCTCAAAAAAATTAAAAAAAAAAGTCTATATCAGCATTCTTTTTGTAGGGTTTTAGAAAAATACCCCTATATGTGACCTATTACGGCATTTTTAACAAATACTGCTGTAAACCTTCAACCTATAGCGGCGCTTATGAAAGTGCCGCAACCGATATAATATATATATACCAGTTCTTCCAAAGTCTATAGTGGCTTTTTTTTTTTTTTTTTAATATTTTTTTAAAAAACAAGGCCTATTATGGCATGGACATAACACTTCTAAAAAATAATTGTAAGGTCATGTTTAGGCCTTGTTTGGTAATGGTGTTTAAACAACGAAAACTATTGTTTAAACACTACAATACATATTTTTCACACACTTTTTCACCCACACATATTTCAACAAAACTTAAACAACAATACTAGAAATTTCTTACCAAACGAGCCCTTAGTTATTTAGAATTTCAACTATTAAGAATTATTTATTTTTGATAATTTAAACTTCCAAGCATTAGAAATTCCAATAGTTGGCATTCATGCTTTTCGAATATATTTGTATATACAGCACTTCAAGCAACATTATATATATATATATATAAATTAAGCTAATTGTATATAAAATTATTTAGTAATTAACGAACTATCAATTTAACCATCGTGATTGATTTTTACATGATCAAAATACTCTTAGATCTAGATAAATATTCACTTGAATGAAAAATAAACTTTAAAAAAAAAAAAATCCGCTCCATGTTGTTAGTTAATTTAAGTGAAAAACTAGTGAAAATTTGAATTTAAGTTTAACATTAGTAATGCTTACAAACAAAGAAAATACGAGAACTACCATTTCTTACTCAAAAGATTTAAGATTCTCACACGCTCATTACAGATCACTTATTTGCAACCATATGTTATCCATTTCACGTTTAAATGTGGATATCAATAATTAAAAAAATGGACATCGTACATAAAATTATGAACATTATATGGAATGTACATTAATGAATGTGAGATAACAATTATTTACCATACTTAAAAAGGGTGTGTTGGAGTTAAAATTAGCATGTTTCACGTGGGAATATGTGGATTGTTGGTGTACATGGAAATATATACATTAACAATGGCGGTTTAATATATAAGCCAGGGTGTTCATATGAACACCTGACTTGCCAAAGAAAACAAATTATACTTGCAAAAAAATTATATTTTCAAATTAAGTTGTTTTGTCTGCCCTAAAAAAAATATTGATCACCCTAACTTTACAATCCCAAGAATTTGGGTTCAACAAAAATAAGAGTAATATTAGGAACATAAAAAATGTTACAACTATTTTACAATATTTCTAAATTAGCATACCAACTCACACCCATAACAATCTCTAATATAAATTTTTGGTATGCTAATTTATGAATGTTATAAAATTGTTATGACTTTTTGTTGTCCCTAGCATTACCCACAAACTAATCTTGCCCCTTCAAACATAATCTTTAACCCCTTGAACAAATATATATATATATATATATATATATATATATATATATATAATCCCAACTAACAGATATAATAAATAGCCACAAAAAAAAAAAATAAATAAATTAACAAAATATTCAACATAAAGGCATTCAAAATTCAGAAAATAAAAACTTCTAATCATTTAGATTTGTAACACATTTGACCCATTCCATAATATTAATTTCTAATTTTATTTTGTCCTAAAACCAGTACCAAAAGAGATCATATGGCCATGAGTTTTTCTCCACGGTGCTAGTAGCTCTACTCTCCTCAGTGGCTCGATTCGCAGTCACAACAGTATCATTCGTTGCTCTCTCTCTCCTCTCTCTATTTTTCTCTTCTTTATTATCATTTAAGACTCTTAGTTACTTCTTTAGTCTCATTAGTTACTTCTTTACTATCATTTCAGTTTTCACTTTATCTCTCATCAATTCCTTTTTTTTTTTTTTTTAATTTAATACAAAAATTATAAAATTTCAGGTATTTACATGTTTTTATTTTTATTTTGTGATAACTATATATTCAAGTTATTGTTTTAATAGATTTTGTACCATTTAAGTTTCTTAAAGACTGCTTTAGAAAATATTCCTAGAACCGCTATTGTACATTAATATGTTACTTATTTTGCAACTCTGACCTCTCTCCCTGAACTTCGTTCTTGGAGGAAGGATGGTAATTATATTTCATTCTTTGAGCACTTCCAATCCCAAATGCATCCAAAAATTGATATTAAACGTACAGCTAGCATCACATCGTTCATTATGAAAATTAAGGTCAATGATCTCGATGCATGGGCTCCAATTACCTCAAACCAGCATACAGAAACAATTTAGCCTGCAATGCATGTGGCTCCCTATTTCTTTTATTTTCATTCCATGTTCACTTGTCCAGAATTTCCAGATCATATGGACAATGACTACCCTAATGGTCAACTTCCTAGCTAGTTCGTCTTGTAGCTGTATCATAATAGCTGAAACAATTTTATACAAATATTATGCAAAGTTGCATTGGTTATAATTTGCCAACTGCAATATTGGTTGTACCGCAAATTTATTTATTTATTTATTTAGTAAACAAATTCATTTATTTTTAGTATTGAATTAAATTAGAAATTGATATTTGGTTTAATAATAAAGGCAATTATCATGAATGGACACAATAACTTAAAACCATTTTATTTTGAATTCTACACAAAATTCATTAATCAACATGTAAATAATCATGTAATTTCAATTAATTATAAGAAAAATATTAGGTTGTTTAAATCCACCTTTAATGGAAGTGCCTAAAAGTTAGGTGACGTGGGGCTGGTATAGCCTGTGACTACCACAAAATAATGTTCTGTGATTTTTTTTTTTTTTTTTTTTTTTTGAAATTTGATACTGCAAGACCATTCTACTTCAATTTATGGTTTGTCAAGCCTCCATAATCAAGACGAAGAAAATGAGATAAAAAGAGTACTAGAAGCCTAGAAAAACTATTGATAAAAACAAAAATGTTTTATTATGATAATCAAAGAGATAATACTTTTTGATAGATGTGATAGAATTTCTAATTTTGACGCTCACTTCATGATGATTGCTCTTTACCATGAGGCTAAGACACTAAAAAACGTGATATATTAGTGTCCTAATATTATGTTCTTAATTTTTGCCCAAATTAACATCAATCATCTCCTTTATTGTCGCAAGACCCATTTGTCAAATTGTTGCCGAAGACTTCATAAATTTTCTCAGATAAGATCAAGAAAACATGACACTCGCTCTAATTGCTAATCCATTAACACAAAGAGAACTTATAAGTTATAGGTTAAACACCTTCTATAGCAGCCACTTGAAAGCTAACTCCACTATAATCGTTCAAGTTAAAATCATTATACCTTATGTAGTCGGATCTTGTGAGGATTTGATCATTGCCGAGGAAATCAATGGAACCCAACTCTTGAATTAAATAAGCAAACACCCTCCAAGACTAAACTAGTTAATTATTGGGTGTCAATCGCTAACGTTGTGGATGGCTTTGTATCATGGCTTTACGTTTATCTTTAACAATTCCATGAGCCATTCATAATTCTCATCAAGGTATTTGTTGAAAGTTGGTTGAGCATTACAGTCAATATCAAGAACATTAAAAAATTTCACTTGAGGCTTCAAAAGTGGTATCACTCTCTTCTTCTAATTTAGCCACACAAGTCACGTAACAAATGAAAAATGATTGTTATTGGCTAACTTTATCATCATTTAGTTGCTCTTTCAGTTATAATTAAAGCAAGTAGATGTACCCTGCGATTTGGACAATCACAAGTGATGTGAACATTTCGTAAGCACTTGTTACATCTCATCTCATCTCAATAAGCTCTCGCTCCTTACATCTCAAAATTCGCTGTTGATGATAAAAACTTTAGCCACGCTAAAAAAATCTCACAAGTATAAAGTAAACTGAAATCCTCAGTTTACCCAAACATGCTTTCACACTAGCACACAAGGGAAACCCTTTTCACCAAACTCAAACATAGAGACAAAGCCACTCTATTTACTTTTTAGAGACTATCATATCTAATTACTTATAATTTCTTCTTAATTAGAATTATTTTATTTTCTTATTATTAATCAAACCAATATAAAAACCACAAAATAAGGAAGATTCGCTGGACATCAAAAAAATGAAAAAAAAAAAAAAAAAAGTCAACTTTTGCTGGATCCTCGGATATTATTATGTTTTGAATAAAAAAACAAGACACCTCAGTTTATTTATCGAGTAAATGCCGTAAAAATTGAGTGATATGTGAGTTATTTTCTTTTTTCTTTTATTTCTTCCATACTCAATAAGTTACTTTTATGAGAGGATAAGGTCTATTCTATTTTCTTAAGAACTAAAGAACCATCGCGTAATGTCTATTTCAATTGTTTGATTAACACTGATTTTAAAAGTTTGTGTCTTCAATAATTAAACAACATTGTTTGTAATCAAATGTAATTATTACTCATCTTTTCTTTCTTTATATATTTCCTTTTCCTTTTTCTTTTTCCTTCTTTTATGACAAACCTTTTAAAAAATATCTATTTTAATTTTTTGGTATCAATTGTAACTTTAAACTAATTTCATTTTAAAAATATTTAGTTCTTTATTATTTTGTTCTTGCTGGTTTTTTTTTTTTTTTTTAATTTTTAAATATATATATATATATATGTGTGTGTGTGTGTGCACAATATTTGAAAGAGAGAAGTAAAAAAGAAGTATGGAAGTAAAAAAGAGAGAAGTATTTAGAATTTCAATGTATTATACAAATAAAGTGGACATTGTGCATCAAATTATGAACATTAAGTATATATAGTAAATATCAACGATTGTGAGAGTTAAAATTCCCATGTTGAAGGTCTTTTTGGAATCAGCTTATTTTTTTGAAATTGAAAACTTTTTACTGTAAGTATTATAGGTAAAGGTAAAAGTTAATTGAAATAGTACAGTGAGACTCATAAATAGTACGAAAAAGTACAATGGACCCATGAATAGTAACAAAAATAAAATGAATATTAAAATAAGCTAGTTTTTTAAGCTGGAGCCAAACATACATTTACACTCCGTTTGGGATCTACTTATTTTGCTGAAACTGAAAACTTTTTATTAAAAGTACTGTAGATAATAGTAAAAGTTAGCTGGAATAGTACAATAAGACTCATGAATAGTACCAAAAAGTGCAGTGGGACTCATGAATAGTAGCAAAAATAAGCTGAATAGTAAAATAAGTTAGCAAAAATAATCTTTGCCAAATATCCGTTTGGCATGATTAATTTTACTAACTTATTTTACTATTAAGCTTATTTTTGCTACTATTCATAAGTCCTACTGCACTTTTTGATACTATTTATGAGTTCCATTATACTATTTCAACTAACTTTTACCTTTATTTATAATGTTGTCAGTAAAAAGTTTTCGATTTCAATAAAATAAGTAAATCTCAAACACACCTTAATGGAAATATTCAAATGGTTGATGTTGTTTGTTAATTGGGTTAAATCTTTATAAAAGGGGATCATCAATGTGATCGTTTCCTATCTTCAGGCGAAGTAAAAGTCTAATGGCCCCTAAAAAGCAGGATCAAGATCCTAAACCTGAACCTCCCCCTGTTACTGGTGAAGCCAAATCCTCTACTACACCACAAAGTGATCATGAAGGGTCAAGTGCTGCTGAAAATGTCCAAGGTCCATATAATGTAGGAGTCGATCCAAGAGAAAATATACCAGTCAACCAAAGGCCAGGTGCGGCTGAAAATGCCCGAGGTCCAGATGATGTAGGAGTCGATCCAAGAGAAAATATACCAGTCAACCAAAGGCCAGGTGCGGCTGAAAATGCCCGAGGTCTAGATGATGTAGGAGTCGATCCAAGAGAAAATATACCAGTCAACCAAAGGCCAGGTGCGGCTGAAAATGCCCGAGGTCCAGATGATGTAGGAGTCGATCCAAGAGAAAATATACCAGTCAACCAAAGGCCAGGTGCGGCTGAAAATGCCCGAGGTCCAGATGATGCAGGAGTCGATCCAAGAGAAAATATACCAGTCAACCAAAGGCCAGTGAAAAAAAATGAAAAACGTGATGACTCACATGCATGAGACATGCATGCAGTCGTCCCTCCTCGTTCAACTTGCATGATGACTTAATTTGGGTTCGTATCTTTCCTACGTTTGTTGTTGAAGCTGTTGTTGTTGCTTTGCCTTATTTTATTTTTCCTTGCCTTGTTTTCTGGGTCAATAGCCCTACTCCTACGATTATGAATGAGTGGGTGGAATGCTAGTTGTGTGTTTTTATTCTCTATTATGTTATCAATGAAACTATATTTAACCAGTAAGAATTACTAAAGTACCTACACATTACACAATACAAGTAACCAAGCTGCAATCTTGTTATTTTTGACATTATCATGAGATAGAATAGTAATGCTATTGATACAAATTTTTTTATGATATTTTAATAAATTATTGATATAATAAGTTTTTATTATTTTTTCATATGAGCCAATCGTTGACATTACTTTTTTATATAATAATAATTATTTATCACGTCAATAGTTTACATAAAATTTTGAAAATAAGTTTATAACTTAATCATTTTCCTCCTTTCTAAGATCTATTAAGACTCGTTTGGATGGAGGGGGGAAGTAGGGGGAGTGGATAAAAATAGAGTAGAGTTGATTAAAAAAGGACTAATTTTGGACTAAATCTACTTTATTCTCCCTCCCTCCTCCTCAATCCAAATGAACCATTAATTTGAAGAAGATTTGGAACCAAAGGCATAACCTAACCTTGGTTCCTGAATCGTAGTCCTTGCCATCAACTCCTAATTGCGCCACACAGGATGATATATTTTCTAACATTGAGTCAGATATATTGCTCAATCGTGTGGAAACTCCTATTGCGTATCATATACTATCATCAAAATAAAGCATGCAAACTTTTTTCGTTTAAAGTTGCAACAGCCTAGTGCAATTCTATATTCTAAATACCTATATGCGCATATATATATATATATATATATATATATATATATGTGTGTGTGTGTTTAGATGAACATTGTAGTCCAATAGACATGGATTCCACTACGCACATATTGAATGACTTGAACACTCCTTGCAATGAAGATGTTTTTTTTTTGGCACCAACCTTTTATTGCAGTATCTTAAAATATCTATTATAAATCATTCATAAAAGCAAACGGATTTCGTTTATTGTACGCCTTTGTTAGGAAAAACACATGAAGGAAAATATGTTTTCAGAAAATCGAGAAAGAAATTGAGAATGAAACACATCAAAAGTGATGATGTTGCAAGCATAATATAATGATTAAATACATAGCTGTAGTTTGTAGGTACAACCGTACAAGAACTAATTAGTCTGGTATATGGGTCCACTATTATTAATAATTTTGCTACCCTTGCTAATCATACTTAGTTTGCATGAGCCTGAATAAAATTTTCTTCGTAGCTCTGCCAAAAATTATCTCCCCTATACTACGGGTAGATTTTGTCTGGAAAGGGTTGCTCCCACACTAGGGGCAAATTTTGTGAACGACAGACAAAGGGTTATTAGCTTGAAAGGATTAAACTGTATTGTATCACATGCATATAACCAACCACAAGATAAGCTCAAAAACACCAGTCCCTCTTCTACTCGCAAATTTTGTAAACCACAAAAGAAGGGTTATTAGGTTGACCTTGTGATCGAAACCTACGTGGAAACTTAGGACTAATCAATCGGCACATGAAATATACAGTGCCTCACAACACACTGGGGCTGTAGGTGATAAAATCGGTGGTTTTAGTAGTTACACATGTAACTCCCATGCTATGAGTGTCTTGCTGTATACACAGCATATCATCTCTTCTCATAGAGAATAGATTGGTCTTGTAAATCTTCAGTTCCTTGAATACAGTGTTTGCCTTTTTCCCTTTGCATTCTGTTTTCTCTTGGCTCTTTCTCTGCCTCTCTTTTCTTTCTATCTTCGTGTAACCAAATACAGCTTTCGTAACAGATCAGTTACAGACTTAACACGTGCAAACAAATATATATATATATATATATATATGTATATATATTGTAGTAAAGATAGTTTTTGTCTTGGAAGAGTGTTCTCAATATTTATTCGCCATGATTGGGAATTTAATAATCCAATTGGGGAAAAAATATATTAAAAAAGTCCAATTGGGATTTTTTTATTTTTTTTATTTATGGGATCCAAGTAGGAACTTAAAAAATGAAAGTCCTCCGATTTCCGTCTACTTTCACTCCGTGCCAAATTAATTGCATGCCACTGCAACCCCGTGTGATTGAGGTCTAAATCTTTTTTTTTTTTTTTTTTTTGCCACTTTATACTCCATCCATTAAAAACATATCACATCTCAACCTATTTCATTAAATTTTATTATTATGACTTTTCCTATTTTAACTATCTAAAATAAAATAAAAAGGCCCAACTCCTCCCACTACCAACACCTCCACCACCACCATAGTCCCGGCCACCGATGCCATCAATATCTTCGGTCACCGACAACCACTGTTGCCTGGATTACTTCTCTGTTTTCACACTTTTATTTTCATTTTTATACTATGAACGAAACCCATTTTGGATGACTTTATCTTTCTATTTGATTTGTTTTGTCTTTGGTTAATTCAATAAATTGGTTTTTCTTTGTTGTTTGGATTTTATGATATTTTTGCTTGGGTTTGAAAGATGGGTTTCGGCATGGGTCATTTATGATTATCAATAGTAAAAGCTAGGTTTGCCAAGAAAGACACTGGCACCCCTGTTCGTTCTTTGCAGTAACTCCATTCCAGTACTTAAGGATGGAGGAATGGAGTCGTTCAGGTTAAGTCATGAAAATGAAATTGGACTGGGTGGAAGCTTTTTAAGCACTATTTCCTGAAGTCTCAATTGCTGGCATAACTCAGATACGTCTAAGTCCTTATTCTAGATATGGCGGATTTGGCGTTTGAGCGGGCCATGAGATGTGGGTTTATAATAGTAAAAACCAAACACTGATAAACTAGAAATCAGATCTAAGTATGAAAGGAATAAACTCTCAATAAAAAATAAAAAATAAAAAAAGAATAAAAGGAGTGGTGAATCAGAAAGTCGTCCCCGCAATAAGTGAAGTAGAGAAAATTCAAAACAGTTCAGACCAGTGATATGGACGGCGTCAGTGGCCAACATCAGCGAAGGTTGGTAGTGGGGTGATGGTGGGGGGAGGTGTTGGCTTTTTTTTTTATATATATATTTTATTTTAGATAGTTAAAATAGGAAAAGTCATAATAATATAATTTAATCAAATAAGTTCACATGTGGTATGTTTTTATTGGTGAAGTATAAAATGGAACATAGAAATTGAAATAAAAGATTTGGACTCATGTGAAAGACATTCATATTCTTTTTTTTCTTTTTTTGGGTCAGGTTGGTTTTAAATGTTTTATACCTTCTAAAAAAACAGTTCTATCAACTTTTCAAAAAATTATCACAATTCATATAAATGTCTAATTATATTCCAAATTCATTATAAATAATTCTCATAGTACCCATAAAACTAATACTAAAAATTTTAATATAAGTGTTATAATATATATATATATATATATATATATATATATTGATTGTTGGAGGGGTGAGGTCAAGTACGAAATAGAGCTCGTGGGCTTAGTCGAAGGAGCAAAAAAGGCCCAGTTGCACATCAATCCTAACCCAACACACGGATTAGAGCTTGAGGAGGAAAGATGAAGAGGCTGACCTCTCAAGGAGCTCGAGGAGCAAGCGTTCCTCAGGAATTATCGAGCAAGCTACTTGTACCAGAAAACAAGAAATCAAGAAAGGTGGAAGAGACATGTAAGCAAAGAAAAGAGGAAATATCTAGATAAAGTAACAATCACCTCTACATTTAATGCACTATACCAACTCAGATGGCCGCATTAATGAAGAAATGATGCTTGAATAGTAGTCACACAGCTTACAACACATTTTACCACCTGCAGCACATTTGACCACCTCCAGCATAGCTCTGATGGGACAAGTATCCAAAGGAAGGCCCCTAGCTGTACAAGAGGAGGGCTAGGATGCAATCCAATGGACTATGTAAGGAAAGGAAGCCCTTACAAATAGGGAGGACGAGAAACTAAAAAAAACAAAAGAACTAAGTGGTATAATCCTATATTTGGAACTTGAACTCAATATAAGCATTTGCTCTTCGTCCAGATCCGAGGAAGTGTTAATTCCTAACCTAGTCTCTGTTGAATAATTTGTTCAACGTTTTACCATAGACTTAGCAATTAGACCACAAGATTGCGTAAAAATTCACCTCAGGAACCCATAACTCTAAACAAATTAATCGTATTGGGCCTTCTAACCTAACTCCACCACTCCAAGTGGGCTTAGGGTATTCAGAGTCCATGCTATGACTTAAATAATGTTCCCAAGTGTAAGATTGTTGTGAAGTAATAACTCAGTAAGTCCGAGGTCAAATCCATAGGGAAAAAAAGAATTGATTAGCAAACCATAAGAGAATAAAACTAAAATAATTAAGTTTAATTGAAGAGATTTTTGATGGTTTAGTAAAGTTAATTTAAATTGAGAGAAAATAGTAATATATTAAGGTGTTAAGGTTTAGGGATTCACACACAACACATCTATTAGTAGTCTTAACAATATTTATTTTATAACTCAACTAAAATTCATCCAAAGGATGATATTAGTCGGATTATTTAACAATAAAAACTCAAAAATTAATTGTCTAAATAGTTTTATGAAATTGATTGATTTTAGGCAAAACAAAACTAGTGAATTAGTTCACAGGGAATACTAAGCATTTAACGTGCCCGAAGTCTATGATAAATCAAAGAATTATATACAACTAAACACTTTTCTAGATGAGTAAATCAATCAAAAAAATAAAAATATAAGCATTAAAACCAATAAATAATTGTTAAGAGCTTACCAATAAAGGGTTGGGTTTCACCCCTTGCCTTAGCAAGGCTTCTAGCAAGTCATAACACAAATAAAACTCTAAAAATTGTAAAGAAACTATAAGGAAACCTAAATTACGTTCTACCATGTCTCACCCCTAAATTTTACCCTAAAGAGCCTTTAAATAGGTCAAGGAATCCTATTACAAATTGAATTCCCGTTTGGAGAAAATCCTAGGTTTTTAGTCTTCACTTAACTGACATTTTCGACTCATTTAACTTCATTTTCGAACTTTTGGTAAACTACAAAGTTGTAGCCCTTTAAGTTAACTATCTAGCTCAATATGAATCATCTCGATTAGACATCTGAGCCAAAAGTTATACCCCAAATACTAACTGGTGCACAAGTTGGAATCATAGTCCTAATTGGACTTAGATTTTATGCAAATTTCCTTTGATTCCTTGTTCCAATTGGACTCAAATTTCATTGGGTTGGCCTACATTGACTTCATTATGGCCCTTGTAAAAGTAAAGTCCATTAGCCTTCTTCTTTGCACAAATCCGCTCATTTAATTTCATTTTCCTACAAAAGACAAATTTAAGTATTAAAATTCAATTCAGCACAAAATTGATTATTCAACATTATTCCAAAACCAAATATAAAATGCATGAATTAACTCAAAATAAGTATGATAATTCTTTCTAATAATGATATAAATATGTAAAATTAAGCTATTATCACACTCCCCAACTAGCACATTGCTAGTCCCTAGCAATTTAAGCTGAAAGTTCAAAAACGTGTACAAAACACCTTTGAACGTTTAGACCCCCAAATTACAACTTAACCAATTCAAGTAATATGTCAAACAACTAATGTGCGGAAACATAACACATGCTATAATATGAAATTGGTTAAAATCTATCTAAGCCATAACATAATAAAACCACAGCAGATAATATAAAGGCAAAGATAGAGAGGAAGGAAGATGCAAACAGAAAGACAACACGCGATGTGTTATCGAAGAGGAAACCGAAGTCCTCGGCGAAAAACCTCTCCGCCGCCCTCCAAGCGGTAATCAATCCACTAGAAAATACAGTTGGGATACAAGGACAGCAAATAGACCCTCCAAGCCTAATCTACGCAGTGCACCTAAGCCCTCCAAGCTTCTTGCTCCAACGAGGTTGCGCCGAACCTTTTTCTTTTCTAGCTTCCCGGATTCCGCTACTAGACCATAGCATCAACCAATGAAGATTGGTTCCTTCCTAACTGCTTCCCAGAAATCCAAACAACTGTCTCACAGAGATGATAATGGTGAGAACCAGGTTTGGTATAATGCCTCTCAAGGATTTGACAATGGAGAGGAAGAGAGTTGAGGAATTTGAAGAGACTCTAAGGTAGAAATTGTGGGTGAAGCAATCTGGTTTTTCTTTAGGGTTTCTCTCTCAAAATTCTCTCTGGAAGCTCTCTTTCAATTGTGGGTAAAAGGGGTATTTATACTGGAGTGGGAGAGGAATGTGAAACGTCAGGTTTTACAAAATAGGGGTGGCTCGCGGCTTGACCAAGTCGCGAGATCCAGTCGCGAGTTAACCGTATGGCCAGTTGTCCTATTTTGTCCTGTAGTGCTCCAGCTAGCATGACTGTTCATCTTCCAGCATGCTTGGCACGTGTGCTGCTTCTGGCGGCTTGCAGCCGCGAGTCCACCCGCGAGTCCCAGCCGCGAGTCTCTGTTTTCTTGCACACTCTTGAGCAAACTTCACTCTATCTCACTCACTACCCTTACAACAAACCCACCTAAATACAGGGTTACTAAATGCTGAATTACAAGCAAATTTGGCACGGAATAAAGCCAATTAGATGGTTGAATAAATTCAACCTTACAATCTCCCCCTTTGGCTATTCCGTGACAAAACCCTAAAACAGACTCTAGACTTAACATGTGAGTTGGGAACAGTTGAACAAAACTCACTCACACCTAACTCTAGAAGCTGTGAAGCACTTGAATCATATGAACATAATACTCCTGAAACACAACAATACACCATGATCATTGTAAGTAGAAAATTATAAATGCATATGAAACAGGCAATATGTGATCAAGCAAAGATGGAGTTAATAAACAAACCATGGCTTGATCAACCAAGTGAATACCACAAGGTAGTGATCACAGTGCTCATTCACACTTGGAATGAACACAAGGACATACAAGTTAACAAGCACAAGGCAAGACACTTGTATGCTCAACACTCAACCAATGCATAACACACAAGGCATATGCATCTAGGAACAATCCTACAAGGGCACAAGAGTGACAGTACATAAACCAAAATGCAGAACATTTAGATTAAAGTACTGATTTCAACATAGCATAAAGGCTGCATTAAGCAAGGTACATACCATAAAGCCTACAAACTATGCATAAAACATTAACCCTAAAAGCTTACAAAAGCACATGGGTACAAACACAAAAACATCCTGAATAACATCATTAAAATATATTAAAGTTTAAACCAAGAGTATAAGTTATGAGTTAGGAACAGCTATACACCAAAACACAGTGTATCAAAACCATAAAAACACTAAAAGTACCCAAAACATAAACATATATAAACAAAGTTTCTGATTTTGGCAACTCCCCCTCAACTAATTACTCCCCCTTAAGAGCTGCTTTTCTGCTTCTCAATCATCAATGAACTTCTCCCCCTTTTTGACAGGAATGGCCAAAGGGTCACTGGTTATGCTGAGTGGTGATGCTGTCAAGTTTAGCAGCCAAGACATCAATCTGGTCTTGCATGGCTCTCATCCTGTCAGAGTGCTCAGTTTGGACTGCTCTGATCCCATCAAGTCTTTCCAGAATGATTTGGAAAGCATCTGGAGGTGTATCTGCAGAAGTTGAAGTTCTGTGTCTTTTGCCACTCCTCCTAGGAGTTGAGGTTGATGCATGCCCTGCTGCCTCTGCTTCAGTCTCCATTGGGACAGCCTCTCCTTCATCACCTTCATCTTCTTCTCCTGGAAGCCTAACACTTATCCTTTTGCAGGTAAGCTTGTTAATTGCAGAGGGTGTGGACATGGGACTGATGTCTTGAGGGATTGGAACACCCTTCCTTCTAAAAATCCTCATTAGCAAACTGGGAAAGATCAATTTAGGCCTAGAGGTTGTTCTAGTCTCATCCACAATGGTGTCATAAATGTGGGAACTTATGTCTATGAAATTCTTTTCTTTGAGATCCATCAGAAAAACTGCTCTAGCACAATTGATTGTAGTCAATTTCTTAATGGGATAGAGGTTAAACATCATGATTATTGTAAGGCACCTCATGTCCACTGGAAAGGCAGTGGTATTCAAACATTTCCCTTCTCTCTGCCCACCTATCCTTTGTTGAACTATTTCAATAGAAACACTCCTATCCTTGTAATTGATAAATTCTTCATCATCTAATCCTTCAAGCCCTAATGCATCATCTATGACATGAGCATCCAAGACAAATTCTTTACCTCTCACCCAGCAACTTAATTCATTCTCCTTTATCACAGCATTTGAGTAAAATTCCCTAATTAGGGGTTCACACACAACAGGGAAACCACTCAGAAGCTTTTCCCATCCTCTTCCTTCAAAACAGCTGGGAATAAAGGTTTGTCTTAAGTCCTCCAAATCTACAAATCTTTCTTGAATGATTCCTGCATTCAAGAAGTTATCCTTGTATCTCTCAAAGTGGTGAACTGACCTAAACAGTTTAGAATCCATCTTTAATCTTTTGTCAGCCTTCTTTGCAGTAGATTTCTTCTTCTGAGGTGAGGGAGCCATCTGTGAACAATCAGAAAAGGCCACAACAGCATAGAACAATATATGTGCAGAACCAGTCAGTACCATGTAATTAACAAAGAGATATCATTCATACAAATTAACTTTGAACACTTAAACAATAAGCTACTTAGGACAATCACATGGATAAACCAAGCCTAAGATACGAAACACATGAACAACATGGAGAAACTATCCTAAAGGCAGATATATGTCAATGAGACATATAATGGAAAAATGATATGACACACAGTCAGTATTTTGAGACTAACAGAAGCTCCCAACAGATTAACACAATAAAACATGCAAATTTAGCACAGTAAAACTCAACCTCAAAATGAACAAATAGAAACAACTCAACATCTCAAAGTTCAGATTAAAATAAAAGAAAAACTTAGCTAAGCACAAGATGAAGAGCAATAAGGATATGACTATCATCAACGCAAACTATAGCAACAACATCCACAAGCTAAGCATGAACAAGGAGCAGAAACCGAAACATAAACCCATTTCTAAATCACAATCATATGCGAAAAAACAAAGGGGAAAAGCACAAAATCAAGTAGAAAAGAGTGTAAAACTGAAAACCCATACCTGTAACTTGACGATTTTGAGCTACAAGAATGCAACAATGGAGATTGGAAATGGGAGCACGGAGTGTTTGGGATGGAGATAGTTTAGAGAGAAGATGAACAGTCACAAAAGTTCGAGGGAAAACTGAAAAAAGTTTAAAAACTGCTCTTATTTCTGCAAAACATGCGATTTTCGCGACTTGATTAAGTCGCCACACAGTCGCCAGCTCAAGCCGCCAAAGCACTCAAGAACAAAATTTTGAAAAATTTTTCTAAGTGTTTTTTGCGACTGGAAGGTCTACCCGCGAGTGAGTCGCGAGCTGAGCCGCAAAAATCTCTGAGTGAACCTCGCGACTGGACCTTCCACTCGCGAACAAGTCGCCAAAAATGACCAGCGAGGATGCGACTGAGGCTCGCGACTTGACATGCTCGCGACTTGACATACCCGCGACTGAGCCGCCAAAACAGGGGAAAACTGTATTTTTGAAATTTTCAGATTTTTCAAACAAAATACTTTCCAAAAACACCTAAAACACTCAAAAATCTTTTTGTGCTTGAATTAACAAAAATTGAGCATGTAAAAACACATTTCATCAAGTACAATCACACAAATGAATATGGCATTTATTGAACATAAACTTGTGTGTTGTGTGTGGATATCAACAATGAGATAGTCCTTCGTCTAATGTGAAGCTTCAATGATCGATTCAACCAAGGCATACACAATTAGCACTAGATCATGTGACCTATCTCAATTATAGAAATATGTATATATGACGTCCCACACAACTTGATAACATAACTTGGAGCTTTACATTTTACTCCACTTTTAGTCATAACATTTGATCTTTTTGATCTTTTTGAGGCAATCACCTCTCATTGTGAGAGTGATATTTGACATTTCACTTTAATGATCAAGCCTTTGGCTTTTTGAATAAACAATCACTTTAATATAAGGTCGCTTACCCTTTTTCCTAGTCAAATACTAGAATGTGCGACAGGCTTTTGCAGCTCAATATCTCTTTACATTTTGAGATTTACATTTGGTGAGCTCTTTTTAGCAAAACAAAAATAAAAAGTGGGAAGATATATAGACACAAGTCTATGCATGTCTCAAGATCAACATAACCATTCACTAATCATTCATGACAAGTTTGAAGATCTATTTACAACAATCACATAGATTTCAAGATTTTTTCCCACAGTGATATGAGTGCATGTAAACAAGCAATGCTTGAAAATGCACAAAGCCATTAGCACAAAGGTACAAGGCAAAACAAGTTTTGAGACAAAACTCAACAAAGTCAATCAAGCTTTTTGATTTTCTAATTTTTTATGTGATTTTTGGATTTTTGACACAAGAAACAATAAGATTGATAAGACAAAATTAAAAATATTCACAAGAAGACAAGCAAACAACCAACATCAAAAACAGCAAACAAACCAAACAAACATAGTCGCAAAGCATAGGAAGTATTAATGCATGGACATGTTGTAATGCTTATGCATGAGTACCCTTTTTCACCCACACGTCACTTGCGTTTGGGGTGATTTCCTTATAGGATTGGGTACGGGAGTTAGGGCTTTCAAACCTTCGTGAGAAGCTTTCCAAGCAGTTGGTGAATGCACCAATCATCTTCATCACGTTCATCATTCCGGGATCTCCATTTTGATCTCTAGATTGATCACCTGCCCAAATTCTCCTGTCATGTCTGGGTCCTCCTGACCTTTGAGGAGTTGCACTGTTCTTTGCTCTCAGCTTTTGGCAATTTGGTCGAGTATGCCCTTGAAGTCCGCAATAATGGCACACATAAGTTCCTCTAGGACCTCTTTGTGGTCGTGGACGTGACTTGGCACGAGATTCAGACCTGCCCACAGACTGATTACGAGGATTCAGCATTCGTTGGTCCACCACATTCTTCTTCTCCTCCACCTCGAGCTTCACACCAGTAAGGTCAGCTACAACTGGATCTTTGGCCTTTACAAACTTCACCTCTTTAGTGACATTTCCAGATGAACTACTTCCTCCGGTATATCCCAATCCGGATTTGTCTGAAAAGCTCTTTTGAGATGATATAACATCGTCTAGCTTCTTGGTGGTGACCCTCTCTATTTTAACATTCGCTTGCACAACCTCATTCTCAAGAAATCTCACTTTTGTGTAAGTTTCAGACAACTCACCATTCAGTGTTTCTATCTCACATTTGGCCTCCCTATATCGAATTAGGAGACTTTTGTAGTCCTCCTCAGCCTTCTTCATTTTTCTCACAGCAGCCTTGGCCATCCTTGTGTACTCACCCGACTTCTCCAAGAGTGAGTTATAATTCTCTTGAAGATTTGCAGTGCTTTCATCTTCTTCAGCTTCTGATTCTTCAACAATTCCTAGTGATTCATCATCACTATGTTCTCCAAGATCTCGTACAAGCAGATTCAACTCATCCGAAGACTCAACATGAGCAATAGTCATAAAAGCTGAATAGTTCCCCTCTCCATCACAGCTCTCTTCAGATTCTGAGTCAGACGAATCTGAGTCACTCAAAGTCGTGGCATACACTTTGCCTTTCGATTTCAAATAATTCGGACATTCCTTCTTAAAGTGTCCATGCCCGTTACATTCGAAACAAGTGACACCTTGTGTGGGTGGGATTCGTTTCCATCTTTCTTTTTGATATCCCTCTTCTCCCTTCCAGAACTTTGGAATTTTCTTTTATTATCAAATTTGCCATTATTTTTGAATTTCAAAAACTTTCTGAAATTTTTGACAAGATAGGCTACATCTTTGTCAACCACATCTTCTCCCGATGAGTCTTGATCTTCCACCTTCTCATTAATGGTCTTTAGAGCAAGGGATTTACTCTTCCGTTGATTGGACAGCGACATCTCATAAGTCTGCAGAGAACCAACCAGCTCCTGTACTTTGATGTCGTCAAGATCCTTGCTCTCTTCAATGGCTGTCACTTTAGCACGAAAACTTTCCGGCAATGATCGAAGGATCTTCCTTACAATCTTTGAGTCCTCCGTTTTCTCCCCCAAGTTGAACTTACTGACAACCACCTCATTTAGTTTCCCATAGAAAGAGTCAAAAGACTCATCCTCACTCATTTTGAGCTCCTCAAACCGAGTGGTCAGCATTTGTAACTTGGTGTCTTTCACTTTCTTCGTGCCTTCATAAGTTGTTTCCAGAATCTCCCATGCTTCTTTGGCAATGGTAATGTGAGAAATCCTGTGAAATTCATCTGGAGACACACCACAGAAAATAGCATTGAGTGCTTTACTGTTAGCATTAGATGCAGCAAGTGCTGCCTTATCCCATGTGGATTTGGCTGCCTCAGGTTTGGTCCAACCAATCTCAACAGCATCCCAAACGGATTCATCAATAGAACAGAGAAAAGCTCTCATACGAACCTTCCAAAAAGCATAATTACTACCATCAAAATATAGAGGTGCATTTAGGGATTGAGACCTATCCATCTCAAAAGGGAGTCAAGGATCACACAATGGTAATGAAACCAATAGCAGTGTACCCGCTCTGATACCAATTGAAAGTTCAAAAACGTGTACAAAACACCTTTGAACGTTTAGACCCCCAAATTACAACTTAACCAATTCAAGCAATATGTCAAACAACTAATGTGCGGAAACATAACACATGCTATAATATGAAATTGGTTAAAATCTATCTAAGCCATAACATAATAAAACCACAGCAGATAATATAAAGGCAAAGATAGAGAGGAAGGAAGATGCAAACACAAAGACAACACGCGATGTGTTATCGAAGAGGAAACCGAAGTCCTCGGCGAAAAACCTCTCCGCCGCCCTCCAAGCGGTAATCAATCCACTAGAAAATACAGTTGGGATACAAGGACAGCAATAGACCCTCCAAGCCTAATCTACCCAGTGCACCTAAGCCCTCCAAGCTTCTTGCTCCAACGAGGTTGCGCCGAACCTTTTTCTTTTCTAGCTTCCCGGATTCCGCTACTAGACCATAGCATCAACCAATGAAGATTGGTTCCTTCCTAACTGCTTCCCAGAAATCCAAACAACTGTCTCACCGAGATGATAATGGTGAGAACCAGGTTTGGTATAATGCCTCTCAAGGATTTGACAATGGAGAGGAAGAGAGTTGAGGAATTTGAAGAGACTCTAAGGTAGAGATTGTGGGTGAAGCAATCTGGTTTTTCTTTAGGGTTTCTCTCTCAAAATTCTCTCTGGAAGCTCTCTTTCAATCGTGGGTAAAAGGGGTGTTTATACTGGAGTGGGAGAGGAATGTGAAACGTCAGGTTTTACAAAACAGGGATGGCTCGCGGCTTGACCAAGTCGCGAGATCCAGTCGCGAGTTAACCGTATGGCCAGTTGTCCTGTTTTGTCCTATAGTGCTCCAGCTAGCATGACTGTTCATCTTCCAGCATGCTTGGCACGTGTGCTGCTTCTGGCGGCTTGCAGCCGCGAGTCCACCCGCGAGTCCCAGCCGCGAGTCTCTGTTTTCTTGCACACTCTTGAGCAAACTTCACTCTATCTCACTCACTACCCTTACAACAAACCCACCTAAATACAGGGTTACTAAATGCTGAATTACAAGCAAATTTGGCACGGAATAAAGCCAATTAGATGGGTGAATAAATTCAACCTTACATAAGCAATTCAAAACAAGGACACAAAATAACAAAAATTTATTACTTTAGTAGAAATAGTTAATCAAAGGTCAAAACACTAACAACTACTAAAGATATTCCACATGCCATCAATACTTAGTGTGTGCATAGTTTGGCCAACACAAACACAACCTTAGTCTTAAGATAAAATATGACTGGAATTTCTATCTAAAGTTATGCTTCAACTCAAATCTCACAGGTGTTAACACTCAACAAATAAAATCATTCTGAAAAGGGTGTAACACTCTTAAACATATGTGTGCAGAATAAAGTAGAACAAAAGCTAATATCTCACATATAAATAAGATGAAGAATAGTGAAGCAAAATAAAGGACATTTATAGTCTCATGAAAGGATGCCAAACACAAAGAATATTACACCACATTCATTAATTAGTCATGATAAGATCCAAACCATACCTTTCTTAAGATCAAATAAGACTTTCATTGGGACATAATGTAGGATAAAGAGGAGTAATTAAGAACAAAGGGTATATGTAAAAGTAAAAAGTGTTCCCAAGAATAATTAGGGAGATAACTTCTTTTGAGTATATGAAATTTGATTTATCCTCTCTAGTTTCTTGAATATTGCACTTTCACTTTCTTTCTTTTTTCTTCAAAATTCATTTTTGGGAAATTTGGACCCTAGTTGATAGAATTAATAAGTTTTAAATCCAAGTTGTTAATTAGATTTATTATGAATAAACTTTGTTAAAACAAACTAACATCAATATCATGTCAAAATCATGCAGCGAAAAAGTAAATAAGACAAGATATGATGACCCAGGAAAACCAATGAAACAAACTAGTTTCACAATAAAAAACTTGGGGGGAAACTTTCCCAAAAAGCAATTCACTATAGTAAAGAGAAATTTCAGATCTAATACAAAACTTTTGTCCCTAGATTTTACAATCCCCATAGATGAACTTATAGCATAAACCTTCTACCGCTTCAGAACCTCTGAACTCTTTAATATATGAATGCCACCTTTTTTTGCACGGATCCTAGTATGTGACTAACCAAAGATGCACAGCTCCCAGTACGTGACTAACACACCAACATGAAGAAGATTGTTAGCTATAAAGTTCTTCACTTCATCAACAATGAAGATCAAGAAGCACTTTGTTACAGAACCCTAAGGTGCAAAAGACACAGTAACTTCTTTCAAATAGAATAAGACATTGGTCACCTATTGCATGTGTTCTTGTATTCTCTCATGTGACGGATTTTAAAATAAGCCTTATATATGTCTAGGGCTGTGAGAAAATAAACTCTACACAAATACATAAGCATGGGCCGAAAATCAGATCTGAAAAATTGATTTTTGTATCTGTTGCGGTATCGAGCTTTAATGAATCAGCACTTCTTCACTTACGAGCTATCGAGAGTTATCGAGCTTTAATGAATCAGCACTTCTTCACCTGTTTCTTAAACAGATTTGCGTGGCTTCAATACTAGATTTGAACTCTTATTCCTTGAAGTACTAAACCCATCCTAGATCTACCCAAATACAAGTAAAGTGCATTTTGTCAAAGGATTAACCAATTCTATAATGACATATGTTCCTAACATGATTTACATATGTCCTAACATTCATCAACAAATTCATTCTCCATTTCTTCCTCTTTTACATTCCTTTTTTTTTTTTCAACGTTTTCCCTTTTCTGTTTTTGACTCTTGTTTTTTTGGTTTTTTTTTTTTTTTTTTTTTTTTAGTGAGTCTTCCTTTTCTTCCAACTATTTCACCACAAATTTACCACAATAAGACAATTTGATTGCATTCATTCTTGGAACACTTTAGGAAAGGGTTTGAGAAAGAATGGCTAAATAATAGACTCAAATGGGTGACTAGAGGTAATGTATAAAGAAAGAAAATAATAAAGGCTCAAAATAAACAAAATGGCCTAAAATCAACTCTTAAGGAGTGGGATAGTTCTTCAAAATCCATGACTTTAACATATTCACGTGTGGCATAAAATTGATGAATTCTTAGCATTTGACCAAATCAAAGAATAATGAGACTAAGCAACAACAAAGTTATGCGCTTTCAAATGAAAAATGAGATCAAACGAAAATAATCCTCTAAAAAACTGAATGGCTCAAGAACTCACATGGGTTATAGTCTCTACATTTTTGAAAGCTCAATTAGTGTGAAAACACTAATGTTTGTTTAGACCCCCAATTTTAAATTATGACTTAATTGCTTTTACTCTAACTTATCTAGGTGCGGAACAAGAGTAAATGAAACGCAATAAACTAGAATACTACTCTAAGTCATAAGCAAATGCAAAGTGCGATAAAAGTAAAGCTTAAAGAGTAGGGAAGGGAGATGCAAACACAAGATAACACTAAGATATGTTATCAAAGAGGAAATCAAAGTACTCGGCAAAAAACCTCTTCGCGGCCTTCCAAGCTGAAATTGATCCACTAGTGAATAAGTTGGAGTACACGAATATCAAAAAGACCCTTCAAGCCTAATCTACCCAATGTACTTGAGCCTTCCAAGCTCCAACTACCAACGGACTTCTCGGAGTCTTGTCTTCACTAGTTATTTGGACCTCGCAATTCTACCTGATTACATCTGTCACTCAATGGCTTCTTCTAGTGCTTCCCATAAGAGCCAAAACTTCTCTCAACACTCAAGATGGGTGAATTAAGTGTTTGGTCTAAAAACCTCTCAAGGATGTATTGAAAGTTCAAATATGTGTGTAAACACCCTTGAACGTTTAGACCCCCAAATTACAACTTAACCAATTCAAGCATTATGTCAAACAACTAGTATGCAGAAACTTAACATAAACTATAATATGGAATTGGAAAAAAAAAAAAAAAAACTATCTAAGCCAAATTAAAAACACAACCCACAGCAGTTAATAAAAGGTAAAAATAAAAGGAAAGAAAGATGCAAACACAAAGACAACACGCGATGTGTTATCGAAGAGGAAACCGAAGCCCTCGGCGTAAAACCTCTCTGCCGCCCTCCAAGTGGTAAACAATCCACTAGAAAATATAGTTGGGATACATGGACAGCAATAGACCCTCCAAGCCTAATCTACCCAGTGCACCTAAGCCATCCAAGCTTCTTGCTCCAACGAGGTTGCGCCGAACCTTTTTCTTTTCTAGCTTCCCGGATTCCGCTACTAGACCGTAGCATCAACCAATGAAGATTGGTTCCTTCCTAACTGCTTCCCAGAAATCCAAACAGCCCTCTCACAGTGATGAAAATGGTGAGAACAAGGTTTAGTAAAAACCCTCTCAAGGATTTGACAATGGAGAGGAAGAGAGTTGAGGAATTTAAAGAGACTCTAATGTATAGATTGTGGGTGAATCAATCTTGTTTTTCTTTAGGATTTCTCTCTCAAAATTCTTTTTGGAAGCTCTCTTACATTTGTGGGTAAAATGGGTATTTATACTGGAGTGGGAGAGGAATGTGAAACGTCAGAATTTACAAAACAGGGGTGGCTCGCGGCTTGACCTCGCAACTTAGTCAAGTCGCGAGATCCAGTCGCGAGATAATCGTATGGCCAGTTGTCCTGTTTTGTCCTGTAGTGCTCCAGCTAGCATGACTGTTCACCTTCCGGCATGCTTGGCACGTGTGCTGCGTTTGGTGGCTTGCAGCCGTGAGTCACCAGCGAGGCCAAGCCACGAGTCTCTCTTTTCTTGCACACTCTTGAGCAAACTTCACTCTATCTCACTCACTACCCTTACAACAAACCCACCTAAATACAGGGTTACTAAATGCTGAAATACAAGCAAATTTGGCACGGAATAAATCCAATTAGACGGTTGAATGAATTCAACCTTACAATCTCCCCCTTTGGCTATTCCGTGACAAAACCCTAAAACAGACTCTAGACTTAACATGTGAGTTGGGAACAGTTGAACAAAACTCACTCACACCTAACTCTAGAAGCTATGAAGCACTTGAATCATATGAACATAAGACTCCTGAAACACAACAATACACCATAATCATTGTAAGCAGAAAATCGTGAAATGCATATGAAACAGGCAATATGTGATCAAGCAAAGATGGAGTTAAGAAACAAACCATGGCTTGATCAACCAAGTGAACACCACAAGGTAGTGATCACAGTGCTCATTCACACTTGGAATGAACACAAGGACATACAAGTTAACAAGGACAAGGCAAGATACTTGTATGCTCAACACTCAACCAATGCATAATATACAAAGTATATGCATCTAGGAACAATCCTACAAGGGCACAAGAGTGATAGTACATAAATCAAAATGCAAGACATTTAGATATAAGTACTGATTTCAACATAGCATAAAAGGCTGCATTAAGCAAGGTACAAACCATAAAGCCTACAGAATATGCATAAAAACATTAACCCTAAAAGCTTACAAAAGCACATGGGTACAAACACAAAATATCCTGAATAACATCAACAAAATATATAAAAGATTAAACCAAGAGTATAAGTTAAGAGTTAGAAACAAGAATACACCAAAACCACAGTGTATTAAACCCATATAAACATTAAATACCCAAAACATAAGCATATATAAACAAAGTTTCTGATTTTGACAACTCCCCCTCAACACATTACTTCCCCTTAAGAGCTGCTTTTCTGCTTCTCATCAACAATGTCATTAACAACAGAAAGAAACATCTCCCCATTTTTTACCGGAATGGCCAAAGGGTCACTGTCCATGCTGGGTGGTGAAGCTGTCAAGTTTTGAAGACAAAATATCAATCTGGTCCTACATGGCTCTCATCCACTTAGAGTGCTCAGTCTGGACTCCTCTGATCCCATCAAGTCGTTCTAGAATGATTTGGAAAGCATCTGGAGGTGTATCTGAAGAAGTTGATGCTCTAGTCCTTTTTCCACTCCTCTTGGGTGTTGAGGTTGATGCATGCCCTGCTGCCTCTACCTCAGTCTCCATTGGGACACCCTCTCATTCATCACCTTCATCTTCTTCTCCTGGAAGCCTAACACTTATCCTTTTGCAGGTAAGCTTGTTAATTGCAGAGGGTGTGGACATGGGACTGATGTCTTGAGGGATTGGAACACCCTTCTTTCTAAAGATCCTCATTAGCAAACTAGGAAAGATCAATTTTGGCCTAGAGGTTGTTTTTGTCTCATCCACAATGGTGTCATATATGTGGGAACTTATGTCAATGAAATTCTTTTCTTTGAGATCCATCAGAAAAATTGCTCTTGCACAGTTGATTGTAGTCAACTTCTTTATGGGATAGAGGTTAAACATCATGATTATTGTTAGACACCTCATGTCCATTGGAAAAGCTGTGGTATTCAGACATTTCCCTTCTCTCTGTCCACCTATCCTTTGTTGAACAGTTTCAATAGATACAATCCTATCTTTGTAATTGACAAACTCCTGATCTTCTAATCCTTCAAGCCCTAGCACATCATCAATGACATGTGCATCCAAAATGAATTCTTTACCTCTAACCCAACAGCTTAAATCATTCTCCCTTATCACAGCATTTGAATAAAACTCCCTAATCAGGGGTTCACACACTACAGGGAGATCACTCAGAAGCTTTTCCCATCCTCTCCCTTCAAAACAGCTGGGGATAAAGGAGTTTCTTAAATCCTCCAAATCTACAAATCTTTCTTGAATAATTCCTGCTTTCAAGAAGAAATCCTTGTATCTCTCAAAGTGTTGAACTGACCTAAACAGATTAAAATCCATTTTCAATCGTTTGTCAGCCTTCTTTGCTGGAGTTTTCTTCTTCGGAGGTGAGGGAGCCATCTGTGAACAATTAGAAGAGGCCACAACAGCATAGAACACTACATGTGTAGAACTAGTCAATACCATGTAATTAACAAAGAAATTGCAGCCACACAGATGAACTTGAACACTTAAACATTATGCTACTTAGATCAACCACATGGATAAACAAGCCTAAAAGAGAAAACACAAGAATCAATAGGGAGAATGCAGGGGAGAATTAAATCAGCATAGATAGAAAACATCCTAACGACAAATATATGTCAATGAGACATACAATGGAATGAAAATGACATGACTCATAATCAGCATAGTGAAACTCATAGATGCTCCCAATAGATTCACACAATAGAACATGCACATTCAGCACAGTAAACTACACATCCACAATGGGAATATTTTGAAACAACTCATCAGCACAAGTTTAGATAAAATGAGTAACCAAAAAAAATTTAGCTAAGCACATGATGAAGACCAAAAACAACAACTAAAATAATTTCACACTCAAGCAGCAGCAACCACAAGCCTAGCAAGAACATAGAGCAATAGCCGTAACACAAACCCATCTCAAAAACATAAACAATTGCGAAAAAACAAAGGGGAAAAACACAAAATCAAGTAGAAAGGAGTTCAAGAATGAAAACCCATACCTGTTACTTGAAGATTTTGAGCTGAAAAGAAGCAACAATGGAGTTTAGAAATGGGAGCACGGAGTGCTTGGGAAGGAGATAGTTGAGAGAGAAGATGAATAGTCACAAAAGTTCAAGGGAAAAAACTGAAAAAGATTTAAAAATTGCCCCTATTTTTGGCAAACATGCGTTTTTCGCGACTTAAGAGAGTCGCCAGTTCAAGTCGCCAAAACACTCAAAGACAAAAGTTTGAAAAATTTTTCTAAGTGTTTTTCGCGACTGGAAGTTCTACCCGCGAGAAAGTCGCGATCTGAGCCGCGAAAATCTCTGAGTAACCCTCGCGACTGGACCTTCCACTCGCGAACAAGTCGCCAAAAATGACCCGTGAAGACGCAACTAAGGCTCGCGAGTTGACTTACTCGCGACTGAGCCGCCAAAACAGGGCAAAACTGGATTTTTGAAATTTTCAGATTTTTTAAACAAAATACTTTCCAAAAACACCTAAAACACTCAAAAATCTTTTAGTGTTTGAATTAACAAAGATTAAACATGTGAAAACACATTTCATCAAGTACAATCACACAAATGAATATGGCATTTATTGAACATAAACTTGTGTGTTGTGTGTGGATATCAATAATGAGATAATCCTTAGTCTAATGTGAAGCTTCAATGATCAATTCAACCAAGGCATACACGATTAGCACTAGATCATGTGAACCATCTCAATTATAGAAATATGTATATATGACCTCCCACAAAACTTGATAACATATCTTGGAGCTTTACATTTGACTCCACTTTCAATCATAACATTTGATCTTTTAGATCATTTGAGACAATCACCTCTCATTGTGAGAGTGATATTTTATATTTTACTTCAATGAACTAGCCTTTGGCTTTCAAACAAAAATCACTTTAATTTTTGGTCGCTTACCCTTTTTCCTAGTCGAATACTAGAGTGTGCGACAGGCTTTTGCAGCTTAAAATCTCTTTTCATTTGAAGATTTACATTTGGTGAGCTCTTTTTAGCAAAAACAAAAATAAAGAGTGGGAAAATATATAGACACAAGTCTATGCATGTCTCAAGATCAACATAACCATTCACTAATCATTCATGACAAGTTTGAAGATCTATTTACAACAATCACATAAATTTCAAGATTTTTCCCACAGTGATATGAGTGCAAAGAAACAAGCAATGCTCGATAATGCACAAAACCATTAGCACAAAGGTACAAGGCAAAACAGGTTTTGAGACAAAAGCTCAACAATGTCAAACAAACTTTTTGATTTTCTAATTTTTATGTGATTTTTGGATTTTTGACACTAGAAGAAAAAGATTGATCAAAAACAAAATAAATTAAAAGTATGCACAAGTAGACAAGCAAACAACCAACAGCAAAAACAACAAGCAAACAAACAAACATCGTCGCAAAGCATAAGAAGTATTAATGCATGGACATGTTGTAATGCTTATGCATGAGTACCCTTTTTCACCCACACGTTACTTACATTTGGGGTGATTTCCTTATAGGATTGGGTACGGGAGTTAGGGCTTTCAACCTTCGTGAGAAGCTTTCCAAGCATTTGGTGAATGCACCAATCATCTTCATCACGTTCATCATTCCAGGATCACCATTCTGATCTCTAGATTGTTCACCTGCCCAATTTCTTCTATCATTTCAAGGTCCTCCTGACCTTTGAGGAGTTGCACTATTCTTTGCTCTCAGCTTTTGGCAATTTGGTCGAGTATGCCCTTGAAGTCCGCAATAATGACAAACATAAGTTGCTCTAGGACCTCTTTGTGGTCGTGGGCGTGACTTGGCACGAGATTCAGACCTGCCCACATACTGATTGCAGGGATTCAACAATCGTTGGTTCTCCACATTCTTCTTCTCCTCCATCTTGAGCTTCTCAGCAGTAAGGTCAAATACAACTGGATCTTTAGCCTTTACAAACTTCACTTCTTTAGTGACATTTCCAGATGAGCTACTTCCTCCGGTATATCCCAACCCAGATTTGTCTGAAAAGCTCTTTTGAGTTGAAATAACATCATCTAGCTTCTTGGTGGTGACCCTCTCTATTTTAGCATTTGCTTGCACAACCTCTTGCTCAAGAAATCTCACTTTTGTGTAAGATTCGGACAGCTCACCATTCAGTATTTCTATCTCACATTTGGCCTCCCTATATCGGATTGGGAGACTTTTGTAATCCTCCTCTGCCTTCTTCATTTTTCTCACAGTAGCCTTGGCCACCCTTGTGTACTCACCCGAGTTCTCCAGGAGTGAGTTATAATTCTCTTGTAGATTGGCTGTGTTTTCATCTTCTTCAGCATCTGATTCTTCAACAATTCCCAGTGATTCTTCATCACTATGTTCTCCAAGGTCTAGTACAAGCAGATTCAACTCGTCTGAAGACTCAACATGAGTAATAGTCATAAACGCTGAGTAGTTCCCCTCTCCATCACAGCTTTCTTCAGATTCTAAGTCGGATGAATCCGAGTCACTCAATGTTGTGGCATACACTTTGCATTTCGATTTCAAATAATTCGGACATTCTTTCTTAAAGTGTCCATGCCCGTTACATTCGAAACAAGTGACACCTTGTGAAGGTTGGGATTCTTTTCCATCTTTCCTTTTGAATTCCTTTTTCTCCCTTCCTGAACTTCAGAATTTTCCTTTATCACCAAATTTGCCATTATTTTTGAATTTCAAGAATTTTCTGAAATTTTTAACAAGGTATGCAACATCTTTGTCAACCACATCTTCTCCCGATGAGTCATGATCTTCCACCTTCTCATTAATGGTCTTAAGAGCAAGAGATTTACTCTTCCGTTGATTGGGCAGCGACATCTCATAAGTTTGAAGAGAACCAACCAGCTCCTGGACTTTGATGTCATCAAGGTCCTTGCTCTCTTCGATCGCCGTCACTTTAGCACGAAAACTTTCCAAGAATGATCGAAGGATCTTCCTTACAATTTTTGAGTCCTCCGTTTTCTCCCCCAAGTTGAACTTGCTGACAACCACCTCATTTAGCTTCCCATAGAAAGAGTCAAAGGACTCATCCTCACTCATTTTGAGCTCCTCAAACCGAGTGGTCAGCATTTACAACTTGGTGTCTTTCACTTTCTTCGTGCCTTCGTAGGTGGTTTCCAAAATCTCCCATGCTTCTTTGGCAACGATAATGTGAGAAATCCTGTGAAATTCATCTGGAGACATACCACAGAAAATAGCATTGAGTGCTTTACTGTTAGCATTAGATGAAGCAAGTGCTGCCTTATCCCATGTGGATTTGGCTGCCTCAGGTTTGGTCCAACCAATCTCAACAGCATCCCAAACAGATTCATCAATAGAACACAGAAAAGCTCTCATGCGAACCTTCCAAAAAGCATAATTACTACCATCAAAATATGGAGGTGCATTTAGGGATTGAGACCGATCCATCTCAAAAGGGAGTCAAGGATCACACAATGGTAATGAAACCAATAACAGTGCACCCGCTCTGATACCAATTGAAAGTTCAAATATATGTGTAAACACCCTTGAACGTTTAGACCCCCAAATTACAACTTAACCAATTCAAGCATGTAAGGTTGAATTTATTCAACCATCTAATTGGCTTTATTCCGTGCCAAATTTGCTTGTAATTCAGCATTTAGTAACCCTGTATGTAGGTGGGATTGTTGTAAGGGTAGTGAGTGAGATAGTGTGAAGATTGCTCAAGAGTGTGCAAGAAAACAGAGAGTCGCGGCTGGGACTCGCGACTGGACTCGCGGCTTCAACCCGCCAGAATCTGCACACGTGCCAAGCATGCTGGAAGATGAACAGTCATGCTAGCTGGAGCACTACAGGACAAAACAGGACAACTGGCCATACGGTTAACTCGCGACTGGAACTCGCGACTTAGTCAAGCCGCGAGGTCAAGCCGCGAGCCACCCCTGTTTTGGAAAAACCTGACGTTTCGCATTCCACTCCTCTTCAGTATAAATACCCTTTTAACCCACGATTGAAAGAGGGCTTCCAGAGAGAATTTTGAGAGAGAAACCCTAAAGAAAAACCAGATTGTTTTACCCACAATCTCTACCTTAGAGTCTCATCAAAATCCCTCACTCTCTTCCTCTCCATTGTCAAATCCTTGAGAGGCCATTATACCAAACCTGGTTCTCACCATTATCATCTCTGTGAGACAGTCGTTTGGAGTTCTGGGAAGCAGTTAGGAAGGAGCCAATATTCATTGGTTGATGCTACGGTGTAGTAGCGGAATCCGGAAAGCTAGAAAAGAAAAAGGTTCGGCGCAACCTCGTTGGAGCAAGAAGCTTGGAGGGCTTAGGTGCATTGGGTAGATTAGGCTTGGAGGGTCTATTGCTGTCCTTGTATCCCAACTGTATTTTCTAGTGGATTGATTACCGCTTGGAGGGCGGCGGAGAGGTTTTTCGCCGAGGTCTTCGGTTTCCTCTTCGATAACATATCTGGTGTTATTGCTGTGTTTGCATCTTCCTTCCTCTCTATCTCTGCCTTTACATTATCTGCTGTGGTTTATTTTGTTGTGGCTTAGATAGTTATTTAATCAATACCATGTTATAGCATATGTTAAGTTTCCGCACACTATTGTTTAACATATTGCGTGTGTTGATTAAATTGGTTTTTGGGGGTCTAAACGTTCAAAAGTGTTTTTGTACACGTTTTTGAACTTTCAATTGGTATCAGAGCGGGTACACATCTGTTTGGTTTTATTACCATTGTGTGATCCTTGACTCCCTTTCTTTTGAGATGGATAAGTCTCAATCCCTTAATGCACCTCCATATTTTGATGGAAGTAACTATGCATTTTGGAAGGTTCGTATGAGAGCCTTTTTATGCTCTATTGATGAATCCGTGTGGGATGCTGTTGAGATGGGTTGGACCAAACCTGAAGCAGCCAAATCCACATGGGATAAGGCAGCACTTACTGCATCTAATGCTAACAGTAAAGCACTAAATGCTATTTTCTGTGGTGTGTCTCCAGATGAATTTCACAGGATTTCTCACATTATTATTGCCAAAGATGCATGGGAGATTCTGGAAACAACTTATGAAGGCACGAAGAAGGTGAAAGATACCAAGTTACAAATGCTGACCACTCGGTTTGAGGAGCTCAAGATGAGTGAGGATGAGTCTTTCGACTCGTTCTATGGGAAGTTAAATGAAGTGGTTGTCAGCAAGTTTAACTTGGGGGAGAAGATGGAGGATTCTAAGATTGTAAGGAAGATCCTTCGATCATTGCCGGAAAGCTTCCGTGCCAAAGTAACAGCCATTGAAGAGAGCAAGGATCTTGACGACATCAAGGTTCAGGAGCTGGTTGGTTCTCTACAAACCTATGAAATGTCACTGCCAAATCAACGGAAGGGTAAATCCATTGCTCTAAAGACTGTTAATGAGAAGGTGGAAGATCAAGGCTCTTCGGGAGAAGATATGGTGGACAAGGATGTAGCCTATCTTGTTAAAAATTTCAAGAAGTTTTTGAAATTCAAAAACAATGGAAAATTTGATGATAAGAGAAAATTCCAAAATTCTGGAAGAGAGAAGAGGGATTTCCAAAGGAAAGATGGAAAAGAATCCCAATCCACACAAGGTGTTACTTGTTTTGAATGCAACGGGCATGGACACTTCAAGAGGGAATGTCCTAACTATTTGAAATCAAAAGGCAAGGTGTATGCCACGACCTTGAGTGATTCAGACTCGTCCGACTCAGAATCTGAAGAGAGCTGTGATGGAGAAGGAAACTACTCAGCTTTCATGACTATTGCTCATGTTGAGTCTTCGGATGAATTGAATTTGCTTGTTCAAGACCTTGGAGAACATAGTGAGGATGACTCACTAGGAATTGTTGAAGAATCGGAAGCTGAAGAAGAAGAATGCACTGCAACTCTTCAAGAAAATTACAACTCACTTTTGGAGAAATCTGGTGAATACACAAGGGTAGCCAAGGCTGCTGTGAGAAAGATGAAGAAGGCTGAGGAGGACTACAAAAGTCTCCTAATCCGGTATAGGGAGGCCAAATGCGAGATTGAAACTCTTAATGGTGAGCTGTCCGAAGCCTACACTAAAGTGAGATTCCTTGAGAATGAGGTTGTTCAAGCAAATGCAAAAATAGAGAGGGTCACCACCAAGAAGCTTGATGATGTTATATCATCTCAAAAGAGCTTCTCAGACAAATCCGGACTGGGATATACCGGAGGAAGTAGCTCAACTGGAAATGTCACTAAAGAAGTGAAGTTTGTGAAGTCCAAAGATCCAGTTGTAGCTGACTATACTAGTGTGAACCTCGAGGTGGAGGAGAAGAAGAATGTGGTGGACCAACGGATGCTGAATCATCATAATCAGTATATGGACAGGTCTGAGTCTCGTGCCAAGTCACGTCCTCGACCACAAAGAGGTCCTAGAGGAATGTATGTGTGCCATTACTGTGGACTTCAAGGGCACACTCGACCAAATTGCCAAAAGCTGAGAGCAAAGAACAGTGCTACTCCTCAAAGGTCAGGAGGACCAAGAATTGATAGGAGAACGTGGGCAGGGGATCAACCTAGAGAGCAAAACGGAGATCCCGGAATGATGAACGTGATGAAGATGATTGGTGCATTCACCAACTGTTTGGAAAGCTTCTCACGAAGGTTTGAAAGCCCTAACTCCCGTACCCAATTCTCTAAGGAAATCACCCCAAACGCAAGTGTCGTGTGGGTGAAAAGGGGTACTCATGCATAAGCATTACAACATGTCCATGCATTAATACTTCCTATGCTTTGTGACTATGGTTGTTTGATATGCTTGTTGTTTTTGATTTTGTTTGTTTGTTTGTGAATTTTTCTTAATTGTGTTTTATCAATTTTTTGTTTCTTGAGTCAAAAATCCAAAATTACATAAAAAAATTTGAAAATCAAAAGGCTTGATTGACTTTGTTGAGATTTTGTCTTAAAACTCGTTTTGCCGTGTACCTTTGTGCTAATGGCTTTGTGCATTTTCGAACATTACTTGTTTTCATGCACTCATATCACTATGGGAAAAATCTTGAAATCTATGTGATTGTTGTAAATAGATCTTCAAACTTGTCATGAATGATTAGTGAATGGTGATGTTGATCTTGAAACTTGCATAGACTTGTGTCTATATCTCTTCCCACCTTTTATTTTTTTTGCTAAAAAGAGCTCACTAAATGTAAATCTCCAAATGAAAAGAGATATTGAGCTGCAAAAGCCTGTCGCACATTCTAGTATTTGACTAGGAAAAAGGGTAAGCGACTTTATATTAAAAGTGAAATTTCTTTCAAAAAGGGCCAAAGGCCTATTCTTCAAAGAAAAATGTTATATATCCCTCTCACAATGAGAGATGATTGCCTCAAAAGATCAAATGTTATGGCTGAAAGTGGAGTAAAATGAAAGGCTCCAAGTTATGTTATCAAGTTGTGTGGGAAGTCATATATTCATATTTCTATAATTGAGATTGGTCACATGATCTAGTGCTAATTGTGTATGCCTTGGTTGAATTGATCATTGAAGCTTCACATTAGACAAAGGACTATTTCATTGTTGATATCCACACACAACACACAAGTTTATGTTTGATAAATGCCGTATTCATTTGTGTGATTGTACTTGATAAAATGTGTTTTCACATGCTCAATCTTTGTTAATTCAAGCACAAAAAGATTTTTGAGTGTTTTAGGTGTTTTTGGAAAGTGTTTTGCTGAAAAATCTGAAAAATTTCAAAAATACAGCTTTGCCCTGTTTTGGCGGCTCAGTCGCGGGTGTGTCAAGTCACGAGCCTCAGTCGCATCTTCGCTGGTCAGTTTTGGCGACTTGTTCGCGAGTGGAAGGTCCAGTCGCGAGATTCACTCAGAGATTTTCGCGGCTCAGCTCGCGACTCACTCGCGGGTAGACCTTCCAGTCGCGAAAAACACTTAGAAAAATTTTTCAAAATTTTCCTCTTGAGTGCTTTGGCGGCTTGAGCTGGCGACTGTGTGGCGACTTGAACCAGTCGCGAAAATCGCGTGTTTTGCAGAAACAGGAGCAGTTTTTAAACTTTTTCAGTTTTTCCCTCGAATTTTTGTGACTGTTCATCTTCTCTCTAAACACTCTCCCTCCCAAACACTTCGTGCTCCCTTTTCCAATCTCTTGTGTTGCATCCTTACAGCCCAAAATCGTCGAGTTCCAGGTATGGGTTTTCTGATTTTCACTCTTTTCTACTTGATTTTGTGCTTTTACCCTTGATTTTTCGCATTTGATTGTGTTTTTGAAATGGGTTTGTGGTTCGGTCTCTGCTCTTTGTTCTTGCTTAGCTTGTGGATTCTGTTGTTATAGGTTGTGTTAATGATAGTCATTGTCATATTGCTCTTATGCTTAGCTAAGTATTCCTTTCATTTCAATCTGAACTTTGAGCTGTTGAGATGTTACTATTGGTTCTGTTGAGGTTGTGAGTTTTTCCTTTGCAAGATGTGCATGTCTTAGTTTGATAATCTGTGGGAAGACTCTGTTAGGTTCAATATATTGTTTGTTTGTCATATCATTTTTTTAAATCTGCCTCAATGTCCTTCATCTGCCTTCAGGATGGCTTCACCATGTTGTTCATGTGTTTCCTATCCTAGGCTTGGTTTATCCATATGTTTGAACTAAATTGCTTGCTGTTTAAGTGTTTGAAGTTCACTTGTTTGATTGATATCTCTCTCTGTTAACTACATGGTACTGACTAGTTATGCGCATATATTGTTATATGTTGTTGTGGCCTTTTCTGATTGTTCACAGATGGCTCCTTCACCTCAGAAGAAGAAATCTACTGCGAAGAAGGCTGACAAAAGACTTAAGATGGATCCTAGATTGTTTAGGTCAGTTCATCATTTTGAGAGATACAAGGATAACTTCTTGAATGCAGGAATCATTCAAGAGAGATTTGTGGATTTGGATGATTTAAGGCAAACTTTTATTCCCAGTTGTTTTGAAGGAAGAGGATGGGACAAACTTTTAAGTGATTTCCCTTTGGTGTGTGAACCTCTGATTAGAGAATTTTATTCAAATGCTGTGATAAAGGAGAATGAGTTAAATTGCTGGGTTAGAGGGAAAGAATTCATCTTGGATGCACATGTCATAGATGATGTACTAGGGCTTGAGGGTTTGGATGATGAGGAGTTTGTCAATTTCAAGGATAGGAGTGTCTCTATTGAAACAGTTCAACAGAGAATAGGTGGGCAGAGAGAAGGGAAGTGTTTGAATACCACTGCCTTTCCAGTGGACATGAGGGTTCTAACCATAATCATGATGTTTAACCTTTATCCTATTAGGAAGTTGACCACAATCAATTGTGCTAGAGCAATTTTTCTGATGGATCTCAAAGAGAAGAACTTCATAGATATAAGTTCCCACATCTTTGACATCATTGTGGATGAGACAAGAACAACATCTAGACCAAAACTGATCTTTCCCAGTCTCCTAATGAGGATATTTCGAAGGAAGGGTGTTCAAATTCCTCAAGACATCAGTCACATGTCCACACCCTCTGCAATCAACAAACTTACCTGCAAAAGGATCAGTGTTAGGCTTCCAGGAGAAGAAGATGAAGGTGATGAAGGAGAGGAAGTCCCAATGGAGACTGATGCAGAGGCAGCAGGGCATGCATCCACCTCAACACCAAGGAGGAGTGGCAAGAGGTCCAGAGCTTCAACTTCTGCAGATGCACCTCCAGATGCTTTCCAGATCATTCTGGAAAGGCTTGATGGGATCAGGGCAGTCCAGACTGAGCATTCTGACAGAATGAGAGCCATGCAAGACCAGATTGATGTCTTGGCTGCTACACTTGACAGCTTCACAACTCAGCATGACCAGTGACCCTTTGGCCATTCCATGTCAAAAAGGGGGAGAAAGTTCATTGATAATTGAAGCAGAAAAGCAGCTCTTGAGGGGGAGTAATTTGTTGAGGGGGAGTAATTAGTGTTTTTATGGTTTTTATGTTTTTAATACACTGGGTTTTGGTGTATAACTGTTTCTAACTTTCCTCATATACTCTTGGATAAACTTTTATATATGTTTGATGATGTTATTCAGGTATTTGTTAGTTTGTACCCATATGCTTTTGTAAGCTTTGAGGGTTTATGGTTTATGCATAATTTGTAGGCCTTGTGGTATGTACCATGCTTAAGTGCAGCCTTTATGCTATGTGAAATCAGTATTTTAAATCTAAATGTTCTGCATTGTGGTTTATGTACTGTCACTCTTGTGCCCTTGTAGGATTGTTCCTAGATGCATATGTCTTGTGTGCTATGCATTGGTTGAGTGTTGTACATACAAGTGTCTTGCCTTGTGCTTATGAACTTGTATGTCCTTGTGTTCATTCCAAGTGTGAATGAACACTGTGATCACTACCTTGTGGTGTTCACTTGGTTGATCAAGCCATGGTTTGTTCATTAACTCCATCTTATGCTTGATCTCTTTTTGCCTGTTTCATATGCATTAATAATTTTCTGCTTACAATGATCATGGTGTATTGTTGTGTTTCAGGAGTTTATGTTCATATGATTCAAGTGCTTCACAGCTTCTAGAATTAGGTGTGAGTGAGTTTTGATCAACTGTTCCCAACTCACATGTTAAGTCTAGAGTCTGTTTTAGGGTTTTGTCACGGAATAGCCAAAGGGGGAGATTGTAAGGTTGAATTTATTCAACCATCTAATTGGCTTTATTCCGTGCCAAATTTGCTTGTAATTCAGCATTTAGTAACCCTGTATGTAGGTGGGATTGTTGTAAGGGTAGTGAGTGAGATAGTGTGAAGATTGCTCAAGAGTGTGCAAGAAAACAGAGAGTCGCGGCTGGGACTCGCGACTGGACTCGCGGCTTCAACCCGCCAGAATCTGCACACGTGCCAAGCATGCTGGAAGATGAACAGTCATGCTAGCTGGAGCACTACAGGACAAAACAGGACAACTGGCCATACGGTTAACTCGCGACTGGAACTCGCGACTTAGTCAAGCCGCGAGGTCAAGCCGCGAGCCATCCCTGTTTTGGAAAAACCTGACGTTTCGCATTCCACTCCTCTTCAGTATAAATACCCTTTTAACCCACGATTGAAAGAGAGCTTCCAGAGAGAATTTTGAGAGAGAAACCCTAAAGAAAAACCAGATTGTTTTACCCACAATCTCTACCTTAGAGTCTCATCAAAATCCCTCACTCTCTTCCTCTCCATTGTCAAATCCTTGAGAGGCCATTATACCAAACCTGGTTCTCACCATTATCATCTCTGTGAGACAGTCGTTTGGAGTTCTGGGAAGCAGTTAGGAAGGAGCCAATATTCATTGGTTGATGCTACGGTGTAGTAGCGGAATCCGGAAAGCTAGAAAAGAAAAAGGTTCGGCGCAACCTCGTTGGAGCAAGAAGCTTGGAGGGCTTAGGTGCATTGGGTAGATTAGGCTTGGAGGGTCTATTGCTGTCCTTGTATCCCAACTGTATTTTCTAGTGGATTGATTACCGCTTGGAGGGCGGCGGAGAGGTTTTTCGCCGAGGTCTTCGGTTTCCTCTTCGATAACATATCTGGTGTTATTGCTGTGTTTGCATCTTCCTTCCTCTCTATCTCTGCCTTTACATTATTTGCTGTGGTTTATTTTGTTGTGGCTTAGATAGTTATTTAATCAATACCATGTTATAGCATATGTTAAGTTTCCGCACACTATTGTTTAACATATTGCGTGTGTTGATTAAATTGGTTTTTGGGGGTCTAAACGTTCAAAAGTGTTTTTGTACACGTTTTTGAACTTTCAAAGCATTATGTCAAACAACTAGTGTGCGGAAAGTTAACATAAGCTATAATATGGAATTGGAAAAAAAAAAACTATCTAAGCCAAATTAAAAACACAACCCACAGCAGTTAATAAAAGGCAAAGATAAAAGGGAAGGAAGATGCAAACACAAAGACAACATGCGATGTGTTATCGAAGAGGAAACCGAAGCCCTCGGCGTAAAACCTCTCCGCCGCCCTCCAAGCGGTAAACAATCCACTAGAAAATATAGTTGGGATACATGGACAGCAATAGACCCTCCAAGCCTAATCTATCCAGTGTACCTAAGGCCTCCAAGCTTCTTGCTCCAACGAGGTTGCGCCGAACCTTTTTCTTTTCTAGCTTCCCGGATTCCGCTACTAGACCGTAGCATCAACCAATGAAGATTGGTTCCTTCCTAACTGCTTTCCAGAAATCCAAACAGCCCTTTCACAGTGATGAAAATGGTGAGAACAAGGTTTGGTAAAAAGCCTCTCAAGGATTTGACAATGGAGAGGAAGAGAGTTGAGGAATTTGAAGAGACTCTAATGTATAGATTGTGGGTGAATCAATCTTGTTTTTCTTTAGGGTTTCTCTCTCAAAATTCTCTCTGGAAGCTCTCTTACATTTGTGGGTAAGAGGGGTATTTATACTGGAGTGGGAGAGGAATGTGAAACGTCAGGATTTACAAAACAGGGGTGGCTCACGGCTTGACCTCGCGACTTAGTCAAGTCGCGAGTTCCAGTCGCGAGATAACCGTATGGCCAGTTGTCCTGTAGTGCTCCAGCTAGCATGACTGTTCACCTTCCGGCATGCTTGGCACGTGTGCTATGTTTGGCGGCTTGCAGCTGCGAGTCACCCGTGAGGCCAAGCCGTGAGTCTCTGTTTTCTTGCACACTCTTGAGCAAACTTCACTCTATCTCACTCACTACCCTTACAACAAACCCACCTAAATACAGGGTTACTAAATGCTGAAATACAAGCAAATTTGGCACGGAATAAAGCCAATTAGACGGTTGAATGAATTCAACCTTACATGATGGAGAGGTGGGAGTAAATGAAAACTTTAGAGAAATGATGTAGAGGATTGTGGGTAAACAATCTCTAACTTTCAAGTGTTTGGCAAGGGTTTTCTCTCTCAATAGTTTCTTGTAATGATACTGATGAGATGTCTACTTGATTTACTTACCATTTGTCACTCGTGACAGAAAGGGGGAGTAGTTTTGAGATGAGAGTAGTCATACTCATAGAGGGAGGGTTAGTATAGGAGATAGGGGGAGTGTTTATATGAGGGATGTAGTGAGGATTCTTGTATCTTTTCATTTCTTTCTATTTTAGATACATTATCTCTTATACAGGTCTTGTGACCATTTGACATACATTATACTTATTTCACCTATCTCTCCATGTGTTGTTTCTTTTCTATCTTTATACACATGTTTCTTATTTATTATATGCAATCTATTATTTCTGTTTCACACTAAGATGCTGTGATAAGTTTTGTTTAAAGTGTTTCAGAAATACAAGTTGTCCAAGTCTTTCTTGCCATAAACTCTCTTCTTGCAAAGTTTTTCAAGAGTTTGTGTTAGGATAGATTTTATTGTATTCAACAAGTGAGTATGAGTTGAGTGATTTATGACTTCTCTCATATGTTCATTTGTTTGTTGTGGTTTTGTTACGGATTGCCAAAAGGGGAGATTGTTAGGACATATGTGATTCAATGTTAGAAACATATGTCAATATTTTATGTAATTGGCTAATTCTTTTACAAAACACACTTTACTTGTAATTGGGTAGATCTAGGATGTGTTTAATGCTTCAAGAAACAAGGTTTTAAGTTCAAGTGTTAAAGTCATACAAGTCTGTCCAAGAATCAAGTAATGAAGTGCTAGATTTTAAAACTCGACAGCTAGCATCTATCGAGATTTAAAAGCTGCTAAAGCTCGTGGCTCAACAGCTAGCTCGATAGATGGCTATCTATCAAGATTTATGAAACTCAGTTTTTCAGAGCAGTTTTTCATCCAATCTGTGAGTATGTGTTTAGGCTTTCTTTTCTCACAACCCTAAACATATATAAGGATTATTTTAAGGGCCGTCAAAGGTGGCATAGTTGCACAAGTGTAGAGAAAAGTCTTGTTCATGCAAATTGTGACCGGAGACAGAATTTGCCCTAGTTCATCTTTTTCTTGAAGAAGTTACTATGTTTGTACACCATGGGGTTTTTTGACCAAGGAGCTTCTTGATTTTCATCGTGTGATGAACTGAAGTGTTAGGACATATGTGATTCAATGATAGGAACATATGTCACTATTTTATGTAATTGGCTAATCCTTTGACAAAACACACTTTACTTGTAATTGGGTAGACCTAGGATGTGTTTAATGCTTCAAGAAACAAGGTTTCAAATTCAAATGTTAAAGTCATGCAAGTCTGTCCAAGAATCAAGTCAGAAAATGCTGTTCATTAAAGCTCGACAATTAGCTCGACAATTAGCATCTATCGAGATTTAAAGAGAGTTGTTTCAGCCTCAGGCTCGACAAATAGGGTATATGTCGAGATTTATGAAGTTTAGATTTTCATCCAATTCGTGAATATATGTTTGGGCTTTCTTTTCTCAGAACCCTGAACATATATAAGGTTTATTTTAAGGGCTGTAAAAAGTGACACAAGTTGCACAAGAGCACAATTCCATAATGTGAAGAAGAGTGTGACTGGAAACTTGGTTTGCCCTAGTTCTTGAAGAAGCTGCTGTGTTTGTACACCATAGGATTTTGTGACCAAGCAACTTCATGATTTTCATTGTCTGAATGAACTGAAAAACTTTGTAGCCAATATCCTTCTCAAGTTGGTGATCAAGTCGCGTACTGGGATCCATGCAATTGGTTAGTCATGTACTGCGAGCTGTGCATTGAAAATGAGAGATTATCACTATAGAAGAAGTCCAATTGAGTATTGGAGTAAAGGTTCAACTGTAGATTGGTATAAGGTATTGAGATTCTTTTACTTGTAATCGCTTGTTATGATAATAGTGGATTCTCGAGAGTGGTGACCTTAAAATCACTCGGTGAGGTTTTTGCCGTGTAGGTTTTCCTCATTCGTAAACAAATCACCGTGTTAATTTAATTTCCACTGCATACTTAGTTTAATTGGTGATTTGTTTGTGCTGCCACATACAATGCATGTTAATTTGATTAATTAATAAACTTGACTAATTAATCAATTAATTCATCACAAGAGGTCAATATGTTTTTGACCTATCATGAAGAACTTTGCAGCCAACATTCTTCCCAAGTTGGTGATTAAGTTGTGTATTAGGATCTGCGCAATTGGTTAGTTACGTACTAGGAGCCGTGCATTGAAAAGAAGAGATTGTCACTATAAAACAAGTTCAATTAGGTATTGGAGTAAGGGTTCAACTGTAGGTTGGTATAAGATACTAGGATTCATTTACTTGTAACCACTTGTTTTGAAAATAGTGGATTTTCGGGAGTGGTGATCTTAAAATCACCCGGTGGGGTTTTTGTCATGTAAGTTTTCCCCATTCGTAAACAAATCATCGTGTCAATTTATTTTCTACTGCATTTAGTTTAATTGGTGATTTGTTTGTACTGCCACGTATTTTGTATGTTAATTTGATTAATTAATAAACTTGGCTAATTAATCAATTAATTCATCACAATGGGTCAATACATTCTTGGCCTATCAAGTGGTATTAGAGCAGGCACACTCAGATTAGGGTTAATCTTTGTTGTGTGATTGATAGGCCAAGAATGTATTGACCCCTTGTGATAAATTAACCAATTAATTTAGCCAAGTGAAATTAATTAGATTCAATTACATGCAACGAGCGTGGTAGCACAAATAAATCACCAAATAACTAAATTCAGCGGAAATTAAATTTGACACTGGTGATTTATTTACGAATAAGGAAAACCATCGAGGCAAAATTCCACCGGGTGAATTTAAGGTCACCACTTTCGAGAATTCACTATTATCACAACAAGCAGTTACAAGTAAAGGAATCTTAGTACCTTATACCAATATACAGTTGAACCCTTACCCTAATACCCAATTGGATTTGTTCTGTAGTGACAATCTCTCCTTTTAATGCACGGCTCCCAGTACGTGACTAACTAATCTAATGTGTGGATCTCAATATGTGGCTTACTCCTTTGCATGAATCCAAGTACGTGACTAACTCCACAGCAACCCTTTGATTATTGTAGTTGATTTGCAGCAGCTTCACATAGAAACACCAATAAGATCTTCAATGTTGGTGCAAGATAAATGTTCAATTAGTGTATAAAATACCTTGAACGTTTAGACCCCCAATTCACAAAATACCAATTCAAGCTTATCATCAAACAATATATGTGTGGAACATGAACATAAGCTAAAACAGAATTGATAAAATAATCTAAACCAAATAAAATCACAACCATAGCAGAAATTAAATGGCAAAGATTAAGGGAAGAGAGATGCAAACACGAGGACAACACAACGATGTGTTATCGAAGAGGAAACCAAAGTTCTCGGCGTAAAATCTCTCTGCCGCCCTCTAAACGGTCAATAATCCACTAAAGAATGAAGTTGGGATACATGAACAGTAGAAGACCCTCTAAGCCTAATCTACCTAGTGTACCTAAGCCCTCCAAGCTTCTTGCTCCAACGAGGTTACGCCGAACCTTTGTCTTATTTAGCTTACCAGATTCTGTTATAGCCCATAGCATCAACCAATATCAATTGGTCCCTTCCTAACTGCTTCCCAAGATCTAGCCACGAGTCCCTACTTCACTGCACAGTCTTGAGCATTTCTTTACACTCTCTCATACACTACCCTAACATGATTCCCACCTAAACACAGAGTTACTAATTGCTAAATTACAAGCAAATTTAGCACGGAATAAAGCCAACAAGATGGTTGATCAAATTCAACCTTACAATCTCCCCCTTTGGCTATTCCGTGACGAAACCCTATGTAAGGTTGAATTTTATCAACCATCATGTTGGCTTTATTCTATGCCAAATTTTCTTGTATTTTAGCAATTAGTAACCCTGTATTTAGGTGGGAATCATGTAAGGGTAGTGAGTGAGAGAATGTGAAGAAATGATCAAGATTGTGCAAGATGCAGAGACTCGTGACTGGGACTCGTGGGTGACTCGCGACTGGCAAGCCGCCAACTGCAGCATACGAGTGAAGGTAGAGAAGATGAATAGTCACGCCAGCTGGAGCACTACAGGACAAAAAGTCCAGCCTGGCCGTTTTGTTAACTCGCGGCTCAGTCAAGTCATGAGGCTAAGCCGCCAGCCAGCTCTGTTTTGAAAAACTTGACTTTTCGCATTCCACTCTCACCCTAGTATAAATACCCCTTATACCCACGAAATGTAGAGAGATTCCAGAGAGAATTTTGAGAGAGGAACCCTAGAGAAAAACAAGATTGACTCATCCACAATCTTCACATAGAGACTCTTCAAATTCCTCTACTCTCTTCCTTTCCATTGTTACATCCTTGAGAGGTACATTACCAAAACATTTTCTCACTATACCCAAATATGTGAGAAGGCTATTTGGTGCTTTGGGAAGAAGTTAAGAAGGGACCAATTTCATATTGGTTGATGCTATGATCAAGTAGCGAAATCCGGTAAGTTAAAGAAGAAATAGGTTCGACGTAACCTCGTTGGAGTAGGAGCTTGGAGGGCTTAGGTACACTAGGTAGATTAGGCTTGGAGGGTTTTCTGCTATTCATGTATCCCAACTACATTCTTTAGTGGATTATTTACCGCTTGGAGGGCGGCGGAGAGGTTTTATGCCGAGGGTTTCGGTTTCCTCTTCGATAACACATCGTTGTGTTGTCCTTGTGTTTGCATTTCTCTTCACTTAATTTTTGCCATTTAATTTCTACTGTGGATGTGATTTTATTTGGTTTAGATTGTTTATCAATTCTGTATTAAGCTTATGTTCTTCTTCCGCACATTAATTGTTTGATATTAAGCTTGAATTGGTAATTTGTTAATTGGGGGTCTAAACGTTCATAGTGTTTTATATGCTAGTTGAACTTTCAATTGGTATCAGAACGGGTGCACTTGCTGTGGTTTAATTACCTAAGTGCGATCCTAGACCCCGTTGACATGGATGCAGCTATGGAAAAGGCCATGTTGAATTGTGGTTTAAATGTTTGTGATAATGACTCTATGAGTGTGTTTGAAGGGTGTCCTAACAATGAACTCTTAGAGTTATTAAAAACAAAGAAACATGCTAGGATGTTTGTTCACATGCTGAAATATTTTGAGAATAAGAATCACATCTTACACAATAGCCCATCTGAATCTAACTCTTTGATTAAGAAGTACAAAAGAAAAAAATAGAATATTGTGTGAGAAGGTTGATAATCTGAAAAAGAAAATTCAATCTAACAGAAGCATGAAAATTGAAGATAAATTTCTGTTTGAAGGTCAAGAATGTTTGTCTCATGCTTGTCTATTTGTGCACACCTCATTGAAGGTATTTAATTCATGCTTATGGTATCTTGATAGTGGCTGTTCTCATCATATGACAGGAGATAAATCACTGTTTAAGACACTCAAAGAGAAGGTTGGTGACTATGTGACGTTTGGTGATGGGAGTCATGCTCAAGTTCTTGACAAGGGGACTATTGAGATATCGGGAGTACCTCTATTGAAAGATGTCTTATACATCAAAGGGTTGAAGGCGAATCTCTTAAGCATCACTCAAATATGTGATGAGGATTTCCTTGTCCAATTCTCAAAGAAGGGATTTATAATCATTAATGAAGAAGGAATTCAAGTCTTGGAGGGAAATAAGACTACCAATAATTGTTATGGAGTAGTTCCTACGGCACCCATTTCGTGTAGAAGTGCTCCTGTTGACATGTTGGAACTTTGGCATCACAGATTTGGGCATGCAAATTTCAAACAAGTAGCTAAAGTATCTAAACTTGAAGCAGTTGAAGGACTTCCAAAATTTGGAAAGGTGAAGAAGACTATTTGTGGTGCATGCCAAATGGGAAAGCAAACAAAGGCAAGTCATCACAAGGTGAATGTGATTGCTACTTCATGATGTTTAGAGCTTCTTCACGTTGATCTAATGGGGCCTACAAGAACTGAAAGTCCAGGAGGAAAGAGGTACATTATGGTTATTGTTGATGATTTCTCAAGATACACTTGGGTTGAATTTCTTAGAGAAAAATCAGAAGTATGTGAGAAATTGGAAACTCTTTACAAGAGACTACAAAACGAGAAAGGGATTCCTATTGTCAGGATAAGAAGTGATCATGGCAAGGAGTTTGAGAATGCAAGATTTGATTCATTTTGTGAAAAGAATGGAATCAAAAGGGAATTTTCAGCCCCCAAAACTCCTCAGCAAAATGGAGTGGTAGAGGGAAAGAATCGGGTGATTCAAGAGATGGCAAGAGTTATGTTACTAAACAAGCAAATTCCTCAAAAGTTTTGGGGAGAAGTCGTGAATTCCTCATGTCACATTGGTAATAGAATATTCTTTTGAGTGGGAACAAAGAAGACTGCTTATGAGATTTGGAATGGAAAGAAGCTGAGAGTAAAGTACTTCTGAGTGTTTGGAAGCAAGTGCTACATTCTAAATTATCGGGAGAACCTTAGGAAATTTGATGCAAAAAGTGATGAAGGCATTTTTCTTGGGTATTCTACTACTAGTCGGGCATATAGGCTTTTCAATAAGAGAAGTAAGACAGTAATGGAGTCCATCAATGTAAAAATTGATGATGCCATAACAAAGGTAGAGATGGTTGATGATGGAGAAAGACTAAGCACCAAAGAACCCACTGTTGAGGTCGAAGCTCTTGATATAGAAGTTGAAGGACCTACACCGGAAAAGGAATCAACTCCCATGAACCCAAGAATGGAAACAAGATCAATATCTAGAAAATCAAGTCCTCTCACTCCTTCGTAAGTTCATCCTCCCATCTCTCGGAATGATGAAGTCTCCACATCAAAGAAGCCATCATCAAGAGTGATTAAGAACCATCCGGATAGCAACATTATAGGGTCTTTAGATAAAGGTCTTCACCTTAGAAAAGGAAACATACTTTTGGCCAATCATGTAACATACCACTGCTACCTTGCTCAATTTGAGCCAAAGAGGGTAGAAGAAGCTCTCCAAGATGAAAATTGGGTTGAGTCAATGCATGAAGAGCTGAATCAATTTGTGAGAAATGATGTGTGGGAACTTGCTCCAAGGCTTGAAAATGTTCATGTCATCGGCACAAAATGGATATTCAAAAACAAGACCGATGAAGATGGAGAGATAATCTGGAATAAATCTCAGTTAGTAGCTCAAGTTTACACTCAAGTAGAAGGAGTAGACTTTGATGAATCCTTCGCTCCTGTGGCAAAACTTAAGTCTATTTGAATTCTTGTGTCCATTGCATGCACTATGAACTTCAAACTCTACCAAATGGATGTAAAATGTGCATTTCTAAATGGATACCTGAATGAAAAAGTGTTTGTTGAACAACCCAAAGGCTTTGAGGATCCTCACTTCTTTGATCATGTGTTGAGATTGAAGAAAGCCCTCTATGGCTTAAAACAAGCTCCTAGAGCTTGGTATGATCGGCTTACCCATTACCTCCTGGAAAGATGATTCAAAAGGGGATATGCCGACCGGACTTTGTTTGTCAAGAATGATGAAAATTACCTATTCGTGGCTCAAGTATATGTTGATGACATAGTATTTGGAGCTACCATTGATGATCGGGCTATAGATGAAAAAATAATTTGAGATGAGTATGGTGGGGGAACTTACATTTTTCTTGGGCCTTCAAGTCAAACAAAAGATGGATATTTGTTTCACAAGAAAAGTACGCTAGAAATATTGTCAAGAAGTTTGGACTAGACTCCAAAAAGCATGCCTCCACTCCCATGAGTTTGTCTACAAAATTGAATGTTAATTCTTCCGGGGTGGAAGTGAGTCCAACCTTGTATAGGAGTATCATTGGGAGTCTACTCTATCTTACAGCTAGTAGACCGGATATTGCATTCAGCGTTGGTGTTTATGCTAGATATCAAGCTGCTCCAAAGGAATCACACCTGACTGCGGTGAAGCGGATTGTACAATATATCAATGGAACTCCAGATTATAGGTTATGGTATTCAAAGGACTCGAATGCATGCCTTGCCAATTATTCAAATGCAGACTAGGCTGGTAGTGTGGATGATCGAAAGAGTACTTTAGGAGGATGCATCTACCTTGGTAACAACCTTGTCTCTTGGATGAGCAAGAAACAGAATTTTGTGTCTCTCTCTATAGCTGAAGCAGAGTACATAGCTGCTGGAAGTTGCTGCACACAACTCCTTTGGATGAAGAAGCTACTTCATGACTATGGGATTCCTTAAGATACAATGTGTGTGTTCTGTGATAACACCAGTGCCATAAATCTCTCTAAGAACCCAGATCAGCATTCAAAGTCTAAATACATAGAGATTCATTACCATTTCATTCGAGATTTGGTGGAAGAAAAAGTTGTGTGTCTTGAATTCATACACACAGACAATCAGAAGGCAGACATCTTCACCAAGCTTCTCGATGGTCCATGGTTTGAATCCCTCCGTAAGACCATTGGTGTTGGTACAATTCTTTGAATCTCTTGTGTGCTGTGTGCTATGTGCTGCACCTCTTTGTGTAGAGTTAATTTGTTTGTAGGGCATACACTACTTTGTTGGCTATCTGTACAGTATGATTTTTTATTGCTTATTGCTTATTGCTTTATCTGCTTTAGTTGTCTTTACTTAATTCTTTTTTATCAATTTTTTTTCTCCTTCTTGTGTGTCAAAAATCCAAAAACTACATAAAAAGTAGAAAATCAAAAAAGTTTGATCGACATTGTTGAGTTTTGTCTCAAAATATGTTTTATCTTGTACCTTTGTGCATATGGCTTTGTGCATCTACGAGCATAACTTCTTCCCTATGCACTCATATCATTGTGGGAGAAATCTTAAAATCTATGTGACTGTTGTAAATAGATCTTCAACCTTGTCATGAATGATCAGTGAATGATTTTGTTGATCTTGAGACATGCATAGACTTGTGCCTATATATCTTCCCACTCTTTATTTTATTGTTTTTGCTAAAAGAGCTCTCCAAATGTAAATCTCCTAATGAAAAGAGATAATGAGTTGTAAAAGCCTGTTGCACACACTAATATTTGACTAAGAAAAAGGGAAAGCAACTTAAAATAAAGTATATGATGCCCAAAAAGCCAAAGGCTAACTCATCAAAGTGAAATATCAAAAATTTCAGGCATCAATCTCACAATGAGATGTGTTGATTCAAAAAGATCAAATGATATGTTGAACATGGAGCCAAATGAAAAGCTTCAAAGATATTGTACTCAAGTTTATGTGGGAGGTCATATATTCATATTTCTATAATTGAGATGAGTCACATTATCTAGTGCTAGTTGTGTATGTCTTGATTGAATTGATCATTGAAACTTCACATTAGACTAAGGACTATCTCATTTTTTATATCCACACACAACACACATGTCTATGTTCAATGAATGCCATATTCATTCGTGTGATTGTATGTGTTTAAATGTGTTTTCACATGCTCAATCTTTGTTGAACAAATATAAAAAGATTTTTGAGTGTTTTAGTTGTTTTTGGAAAGTATTTTGTTTTTACAAAAATTTGTCAAAATCTCAAAAACAGTGTTGCCCTGTTCTGGTGACTCAGTCGCGGGTAGGACCAGTCGCATGCCCCAGTCGCGAGCCCATACAGAGATTTTTCGTGACTCACTGGCGACTCATTGGCGAGTAAATGCTTCAGTCACAAAAAAGACTTAGAATATTTTTCAAAAATCTAGGTTTTCGTGCTTTTCGCGGCTTAGGTTGGTGACTTGTTCACGGGTGGAAGGTCCAGTCGTGAAGGGTACACAGAGATTTTCGTGGCTCAGATCATGACTCTCTCGCAAGTGGAACTTCCAGTCGTGAAAAACACTTAGAAAATTTTTCAAAAGTTTTCTTTCAAGTGTTCTGGCGGCTGGACTTGGCGACTTTCTCACAACTTGGTTCAGTCGCAAAAATCGCGTGTTTTGCACAAAAAGGTTCTTTTTCAATACTGGTTTCAAAAAGGTTCTTCATTTCTTTCCCTCGCATCCAGTGAATGTTCATCTTCTAATCTAACTTTCGCCCTTTCAACACCACCATGCTCACACACAAAATTTTCAACTACTTTGTCACCACTTTCTCAATCTTTAAGGAAAGGTTTGGGTTTTGTCTCTTACTCTTTATCTTTCACATTTATTGCCTATTCCTCTTGAATTGTGTGTTTCTACTGTCATTTGTATATCTCTTGATTGTATATGGGTATCTGATATTCTGGTGAAATCATTGTGTGCTTTTTGGTGGTTATATACTGATTTACTCTCTCTTGAGTTAATATTAGGTCATTAGTGATACACACACACTCATTGTCTTGTTTAGGACCTTTATCTCAAGTTTTTAGGGTTTTCTTCATTATCCATGTTTTGGAACTAACCCATTGCTAATAATGTTTGTGGTATTGTGGGGTTTCTTTTGTCCTTTTTGGTGAGACATGATACAAAGTGAAAATGTCTCCATTCAAGAGAGCAGCTGTGAAAGGAGGTAGTAGCAAAGGGAAGGAGCCTGTCATTGATGTTAATGACCTCTCACCTAGAACAACAAGGACTCGTTCACCATCAAGAATGTTCGATCCCAACAAGTTGAGATCCTATGTTGCCTTTCAGACTCCCGCAACTGATGTTTATGCTATTTTCCGAAGTCATAATTTCATCTCATGGTCCTCTAAGAAACAATGTACCATTGCTCAATCCTTGAACTGAATTTGAAAATAAAGCCCTAGTTGACACTGCTGCTGAGATTACTTGGCTTAGATCATTGCTCAATGAACTTGGTGTCTCTATTCCTTCTTCTCATGTTGTTTAGTGCAACAATGTTGGGGCTACTTATCTTGTTTCAAATATTGTGTTCCATGCACGCACTAAGCATGTGGAGATCAATTTCCACTTAGTTGGATAAAAGGTCACAAGTCTGGCTTTAGATGTTCGCGCGATTTATTCCCACCAATGACTAGTTAGCTAACATCATGACTAAATGTTTATCTTTTCCAAAGTTGGCTTTCCTTTGTGACAAGTTGAATCTCTCCTCCGAAGATGATTCAACTTGAGGGGGCGTACCATATTTCCATATTTTGTATTTATCAATCCATATTGTTTGAATTACTGTAATCTCTATTTGTTACCATCCTTATCATATATATCCATTTATACAACAGTGGTTTTATTAAACACCACTTAATGCACACAACATACACAAAAATAATGATTTCAATGCAAAAGTGACTTGTGTGTAGGTTTTATGCTTTAAGGGAGTGTGCGATTCCGTTTAAATATAAATACAATACAAAACACTCAATAGAGTGTGAGAGGATTACAACAATCAAACCCATGCACCTCTGTTTCAATAAGGAATATCCATGACTAGTGTTAGAAAATATATGGTCTAGAGTGCAGCAATGAGGGCTTAATGGCACAGATTTAGGGCGGCTCTATATTGAAGCTAGGGTTGTCATAGGACCATCATGACTTGAAAAAAAATATATTATTATTATTATATAAATTTTAAAAGTTTTATGATTTTTTTTACCTTAAAAAAATATTGTGAACACCATAAATTTTTTTAGACCCAGTATAATTAAATCTCGGACAAAGTCTGACAACAAACTTGATTGTAGACTAAACTTACAAATCCACTTACTATATATATATATATATATATATATATATATATATATATTTAATGTGAATTTTGACAAATCCACCATTGGATTACATTTTCTTTTTATATTCTCTATACTTGAAAAAATTTCAATAAAATAAAAAATAAATAGCTATGCTATTTGAAAAATGTTTAAATTTTAAGTTTTTGTAATCCAAAATTATACAAAAAAAAAAAAAAATTTATGGATCAAATAGTAAATAACACGTGTTTTAAAAATATAAAGAACATGCAATTCAATTTTTAGATTTTCAAAATATATAGTTATGTTAATTTGTTTAGTGAGAATCATAGTCTTAGGGTATAATTAAGTTTGTAGCTAAATAGTCCAAGAAAAAATATATTGCACTAAAATTTTGTAAGAAATGTAATTTGTAACATTGATAATGAAATTATTATACAACGATTTCAAAATAAGAAAACATATAGATAAAATTATAAAACTTTATGTATTTGCATGTGTGTGTATTTTTTTTTTATCAATATATGAAGCCTTTTTATTAGATTTTGTATAATTTAAATTTCAAAACAACCACCTTGAAAAAAAAAAATTGGAGCCGCAACTGTAAGGATTATGATTTAAGATCTGATCCAAGGCTCATCCTCTTGGTTCCAAATATTCATTAAATATACCCATAATGCCAAGGATATATACCAAGGTTGCATATTAGTTACTTGTATTGTGTAGCTACTATAGTAGTTTATCTTGGTTGAATATAGTTCCATTCAAAACATAACAGGAAAATAAAAAATTCACAAATTGCATTCCACCTATTCAATTATGAATTATCCCCGAAGACGATCATTCATAATCGTAGGAGTAAGGTTATTGACCCAAAAAAACAAGGAAAAATATATAAAATAGGGCAAAGGAACAACTGCAGCACCACCTGCAACAACAAACATGGGAAAGATACGAACCCTTATTGTGTTGCCGATCATGTAGCTACACAAATGCATGCATGTCTCATGCATTTGAATCATCACCTTTATTTATCTTGCCCTTTCTTTCGTTATCCAATGGCTGTGAGCCATCACCTCTGAGAAGCTCAGCTAACGCTTTCTTCTTGCCAGATCCTTCCGTGTCTTTATTAGATGCAGTATGTGTATGAGTGGATATATCATCTTTACCATGGAGCCGCACACCTGAGCTTTCCTGGCCTTTTTTAGGAGAGGATACAGCTTTAGGGAGAGGCGCAGTTGACCTTTCCTTGCCTTCATTCAGGCCTTTTTTAGGTTGTCTAGTAGGAGAGGATACGACTTTATCATCTCTACCACGGAGAAGCTCATGACTTGGTGGTTTCTGGTCTTTGTTAGGTGGTGCAGAAGTGGCTACAAGTTCAGTAGTACCTTGGAGCTGCTCACTTGAGGGTTTCTGGCCTTTGTTAGGCGGTGTAGAAAGCGATACGACTTTTTTAGTACCTTGGAGCTGCTCACTTAATGATTTCTTGTCATTCTTAGGCGGTGTGGATTTGGATAGGACTTTATCACCATCAGCAGCATCCTTAGATGAAGGAGTGCTCTCCTTCCTCATTGAAGGTTTAGAATCTTGGGCTGGTTTCATACAGAGCTTCTTCTTGAAGATAAAATAGAAATGATTACATGGATCCCCTTTTAAAGAATTTAACACCTTCACTGCTTACCACTTTTATTTTTCTTCAAAGATCTATCACAATTTACAGACTACACCAACTCCCACATATAGTAAAAATTTACAACGTCAACTATAGCATTTTCTGTGTTTTTAAGCAATACTAATGTGAAACTTAAATTCTATTTTCACTTTAATTAACTAACAGCATGGAGTGAAATGTTTATTTTTCACTCAAGTAAAATGCTCAAGAGTATTTTGATCATTTAAAAATCAATCATGATGATTAAATTAATAATTGTATAATTACTAAATATATTTATAGACATTTATTGTTTTTTAAAAAATAGAAATTATATATATATATATATATATATATATATATATATATATATATATATATATTTTAGATTAGGACAAAACTTAGGTACAGTACTTTAGGTGCTGTTTCTTAAATTCCCCTCTTAAGATTCAGTCATGTAACTGTTTAACTTAAAAATACATTTTCATCCCATGAAAAAAAAAAAATCCATATAACAGAATTTTAAAAATGAAATTTAAGGAACAGCACCTAAGTACTGTACTTAAGTCTTATTCTTTAGATTATAATGTTGCTTAAAAGCGAAATATACAAATTTTAAATATACTCGAAAAGCATGCATGCCAACTATTGGAAATTCTAATGCTTGGAAGTTTGAAATATCAAAAATATAAATATAATTTGGAAATTTTCAATAACTAAATAGGGTAACGTTTGACATTACAATGTTTTTACTTCTCTCCTTCAAAATTCAAATAAAGCACATATTATAAATAAATAACAAAAAAACAAAAAGCGCCAGCGAGAATAAAGAAAAAAGAAACTAGAAAGGAATAAAATTTTTTAAAATGAAATTAGTTTAAAAATTACATTTGATACCAAAGAATTAAAATATACATTTACAATACTAATTTAAAAGGTTCATGTTTTTAAAAAAAAAAAAATTGATAATAATTACATTTGTTCACAGAGACGGTTGTCTAACTATTTAAGACAAAATCCTTTTACAATCAGTTTTTAATCGAACAAATGAAATAGATGTTTTATTTATGGGGTTTATCTTATCTTCAGTATTTTTTAAAATGGAATCTTCTTTTGTTTTAATGAGAGATTGTTATATCACCTACTAACTAAATAAAATGTGGAGATTAAAACTCACTACCACTTATTATTGTATATTTAAAACAAAAGGAAATGTCCAGTTAAAAATGTACTGAAGGTAAGCCAAACTCTTATTTACGCAATGGTTCTTCAGCTCTTCAAAAATCAAAATAGACCTTATCCTCACAAGAAAATAAGTCATTCATTATCGAAAAAAAGAAAAGAACACATTGAAATATATAACTCAAATTTTACAGCATTTACTGCATAATTGAGCTGAGAGGTGTTCTCTTTATATTTGGACATAATAATTTAGTAGGATTCAGCAAATATATATATATATATATATATATATATATATATATATATATATATATATATATATTATGTCCAGCAAATCTTCCTTATTTTGTGGTTTTATGTAAAACGGACATTTATCACTAGTTACGGTCGTAGTGTGTTTTACGGGGTTTATTCCACTCCTGGGTATATACATGTGAGTAAAGTTTCACATTAAATAATAATAAGAAGAATGATTAGTTAATATAATATAGTTCAACTCATACCTATTGGGCTTAAGCTTTTTAGATTAATTATGTCTCTGTATATTATATTAACTATTCAAAAAGTTTTCGCAAAGTGACATCCCCACCTACATAATAAAAACAAATTGGTGTATTCGTATAACTATATTATATCTAATTCTAATTAAAAGTGTTAGTCCCCCATTAGAATAAGTAGCTAATGGGATATGTTTCTGAAAAAAATAAAAAATAAAAAATAAAGCTAATGGGATATGATAGTTTCTATAAATAAAATGAGGAGTGACTCCTGTTTCTATGTGGGAGTTTGGAGACTGGGTTTGTTTAGTGTGTTAGTGTACGTGTGTGTTGGTCAATTGGTGTGAAAGCAACTTTGGGGGAATTCGGGATTTCAGTTTATATAAATTTGTGAGATTGTTTTTAGTGTGGTTATAATTTTTATCATCTAGACATCAACTGTGTATTTTGATTGATATTACATTATTACCCATAGATGTTGACAGTGGAAAAGCCAGAAGTTAAATTAAAAAAAAAAAAAAAAAAAAAATCAGTGTGTAAAACTTGGGATTTTTATTTTTTGATACAAAATATAAATTTTTAAGTAACCTAATTTAAGTGTATACTAGTCACAGACCCGCGCGTTGCGCGTGATTATTTTTTATGGTGATCTCATTATAATTATTTTGTAATTTGAACTAATTTAATGAAAAGTAATGCATTTCATAATCATATTTATCACAAAATAATTTTTTATTATTGTAGAATTGTTTTATTTAAAATTTGAAACCTTAATTCTACCATAGTTGGTTGACTAATTTTTACATCTCTAAGTCAATTAAACACGTTTTGCATGCTACATGTAAACCTTCTTTTCCATAAGGGTTGAAATAACGTGTGTAATATTTTTTTTCTATGGAAATTAAAAAGAATAAAATTCACCTTGTCTTGATGTTTTCTAAAAATTAAATTTGGAGATTCTCTTTCAATAATTGTGAAAATTCCATGCAATAATTTAGAAGATAATACATGTTACATGTTCATGCATGCTTTGATTGTGTAATTGTATGATTAATTTGGGTTGTAATTTATAAGTTGAATATGGTGGTATATATCTAAAAGGGTCTAACTATGTTGTTTAGGATATTGAATATAGTGTTGTGTGTAATTTATAAAGTAGCGACGGTTGTAGTAATTAAATATTGGTTTTTCATTGTCTTTTAAGATAATAAAAACCTTACATCTACTTTTTTTTTTTTCAAATAAAACCTTTACATATTTTTTTAACGTGAATCTTTATATATACCTTAATAAGTAAACCCTATACATTTCATTTTCTTAGATGCATAAAAAAAAAAAAAAAAAAAAAAATCTATTCCATAATAATAGTGGCTAATTAGTTTTTTCATTTTTCCATTTATAACGTTTCTTACTATTATCATATTTTACTGGCTACTGATTTTCATAATAGAGGCATTAAATGAGAGTTAAATTCTTCGAACCTTTCATTAGATTTTAAAAGTCATGGTGTGTGAAGAATATAAGCATTTAAGGACTTTTTTATATATTTTATTATTTATAAATAATGTTAAATCAAATGTCAAAAAAAAAAGATTTTGAAAATTTTCATCTTTATTTCTTATATATTTCTATTATTATTGAAGAATGATTTCCTTTTAGTTTTGATAATAAATATGATTTTCTAGATTAGAGTTTGATTAGTTTCAAGTTTAAATTTTGTATGATTTTATTTAATTGTTGATTATATGATTTAATTAAGTGAATTTAACGATTTATTTATTTGCATTGTAAAGTTTATAATAACATTCGTAGGGTCATCTTTAATTAATTTTTTACTCCTTCAGCCGTTAGTCTCTTTGTTTTCCAATTAACGGTTACTAATTAATTTATCTAATTGACGTTTGATTTCTTTTACTAATCTCTTTCTCTCTCTCTTTGTTAACATCCTATTGTTTTCCCAAATTTGATGATAATTCTAATGTACTAAATATGCATATTGTAACGTTTATTTTTATTTTTATTTTACTCCATTTTGCTGCCATGAAGTTAGTACATCCATAACTATTAGTTTATTATTTTATGATATGTTTGGTTTGATATTATTATTATTATTATAAATTTAGTGTTTCTAAAATAGCACGTGTTTTGTGTTCTCTTTTTCTATTAATGCATTGTAACTTTTTATGGGAATACTTTATAAGAAATTGTTTATTCTTTTTTTTTTTTTTTAATTGAGTGTTTCTAAATTGATATTTGTTTTGGATTTCATTTTTCCATTGATGCATTGTAACATTTCATGGGAAGACTTTATAAGAACAATTTTTATTTATTGAATAAAATATTATACGTTTAATTTTTTTAAAAAAATGAGAAAAAATATAAATAATTATTGTAGGGACACGATTTTTAACGGCCCAAGGATGACGTTGGGCTCGTATGTAAAGGGCCCGAACAATATGATTTGAAGAGAGTGGGATAGAAAGGCTGGACCTTGGTCGTTGGGCAACGGTTTAGTCAGGATTTTCATGGAAGCTCATACGAAGATGGATTTGGCCTGTATTGCTAAGCCTTACACGGATGTGGTTTGAAAGGTCTGACTCCTCGGAATTAATCTGAGGAGCATTATCTTCTCACCATTCTTCCTCCTTTTTCTCCTTCTTTTTCCAGGGCCTCCACCCTCTCTTTTCTCTTTTATACTAGTATTCACTTCCCCTTCTTCATCTACGTGTCAGTTTCTCCTTATTTGGGGTAATTACTCGTCCTATCAATCCATACGTCAGAGTGGTTGGGAAAAGCTAAATAGCATGGTATGGAGTATGGGCTTGTCAGGCGCTGGGCTCCACATTATGGTGTTGGTAGCTTTCTAGTTTGTACTGCTCTTGTACTGAGTTTGTCCTTTTCTTCAGGCATTTTGTGAGGTGTTGAGCGTGAGATTGTCCTCGGCCACATTCTTGGGCCGTTAAGGGGCTTTCGTCATACGTCCTCGGCAGTAGGCTCCTCGGCTTGGGCTTTGGGCCCTCAATGTGAAGTGGGCTGGGATTTCAAATTTCAGGACCCACAATAGCCCCTCAAAATCCTGCTTCCCGACTTTTTAGTTGGGGAGGAGGGTTTTGGTGATGTTGGGCCCATCTCGCGGTTTGCTCAAGTTCCGTACCTTATTGCTGTTTGTGTTCTTCCATTTGCATGGGAGATGTGCCGAATTTAAGAGGCATTACTTTATTCTTCACCCGCGCAGTGTCCTTTGATGTTTCAGTATTCGAGGCGCGCCTTCACGAGGACCTTTAAATCTTGTGGTGGCGGATGGTGTTGGAAATTGTGCCAGAGCTGCCTTGTCCACAGCGTTTCTTGGGAATCTGCTCAAATTAAATGGCACCACCTTACCCTTTATATAAGCAGGATAGGTGGTTATTCTCCTGGCATATAAACCCTTCTGCTCCCTTCAAAATCATAACCTTTTATCCATAACCAGTTCTCACATCCAGTGTCGTCCTCCCTTAGTGCAATATGTTTAAGGCTTGGGTGGAGGTGGAGGAACTTCACCCGCCACAGAGGCACCGGACCCTTCCAAGACTTAAGGTGGTGTGGTCTGGGCAGGGGAGGCACAGATTTAAGGTGACCTCCCGCTTGGATAAGGTGGGAACGGTACCCCCACCTCTTTCAGTCAAAATCCGAAGCAGGTTCTGGTCACATCAGATTTTTGGTGTGTCAAAAGAAAGAATTTCCGCAATCAGCGCCGTCTGCTTTATTGCAGGCATGATTTTGTGGAGGCTCCTCAATTTCCGGCTCCCGGCACCTTTTCTTCAACTGTGCTGGCCGCAGGTTGGGTTCCCTGCACCTTTTCTTCAGCGGCGCCCGCCCGGAGTCGGGCTCTCTGCACCTTTTCTTCAACGGTGAGAGTCCCAAGTTGGGCTCTTTTGCTGCCTGAATTGAAGGCATGTAAAAGTATTGAGGAATGGCTTCCTTCGATAAAATTTTGGAGCGGCAGCACGTCTCTTCTCTACATATCTTCTTCGGCTTTTCCTTCATCCCCTTGTATCTCTTCTTTTCGCTAGTGTAGTTAGTTTCAGTATGAGCTTATTTAAGCTCTTTCATTGTACACTGTACTGTTCTTTCGTTTTAATAAGAAATGAATTAGCTTACTCTCAAATACCTTTCTTTTCTGCAACAACTACTTGGTGCATGAATATTAAATGTGCACTTTCCTTTAATGATATTTAGAGCAGGAAAAAACCTTAAAATAAATTCCTACTAGTTTGAACTTACTGACATTATCAAGTATGACAATGGTAATTCTCAATAGATTAAACTCCTGGAACTAACCGACATAACGGTTGAGCGCTTCGTAATGCATGCAAGGCGACCGTCCGAGAACGATAAACTCTAAATAATTCATCCGAGAGGGTAGCCGAGCAGTGAGGGACTTCGACTGTGTTTTTGGCAACATATTGCCCTATATTGCATCAATCCCCTAAGTATTGAGGCTCCGAGGGTAGACTGGGGAATCCATGCAGTTTAGGGGTTAGCCCAACTATCAATGGGGAATTCTCCTCGGATAGATCCTAAGGGCCATATAACGTCCAGGTCATGTCCATAGCTTGTAGTTTTTCTGTTGAGTAGTTGGTTTCCCCATAGGCTTGAGTCCGAGGACCATGCAAGGCCTTGGTTCTGTCCAAAACTTGTAGTTTTTTCTTTGAGTACTTGGTTTCCCTATAGGCTTGAGTCCCAGGACCACGCAAGGCCTTGGTTCTGTCCAAAACTTGTAGTTTTTTCCTTGAGTACTTGGTTTCCCCATAGGCTTGAGTCCGAGGACCATGCAAAGCCTTGGTTCTGTCCAAAACTTGTAGTTTTTTCTTTGAGTACTTGGTTTCCCCATAGGCTTGATTCCGAGGACCATGCAAGGCCTTGGTTCTGTCCAAAACTTGTAGTTTTTTCTTTGAGTACTTGGTTTCCCCATAGGCTTGAGTCCGAGGACCATGCAAGGCCTTGGTTCAGTCCAAAATTTGTAGTTTTTACTTTGAGTACTTGGTTTCCCCATAGGCTTGAGTCCGAGGACCATGCAAGGCCTTGGTTCTGTCCAAAACTTGTAGTTTTTTCCTTGCGTACTTGGTTTCCCCATAGGCTTGAGTCCGAGGACCATGCAAGGCCTTGGTTCTGTCCAAAACTTGTAGTTTTTTCTTGGAGTACTTGGTTTCCCCATAGGCTTGAGTCCGAGGACCATGCAAGGCCTTGGTTCTGTCCAAAACTTGTAGTTTTTTCCTTGAGTACTTGGTTTCCCCATAGGCTTGAGTCCGAGGACCATGCAAGGCCTTGGTTCTGTCCAAAACTTGTAGTTTTTTCTTTGAGTACTTGGTTTCCCCATAGGCTTGAGTCCGAGGACCATGCAAGGCCTTGGTTCTGTCCAAAACTTGTAGTTTTTTTCTTTGAGTAGTTGTTTTCTGTATTTATTTATTTATTTTTCGAAGGTTAGCCCCTAGACCAAGATGGGGAGAGTTAACTTGAGGCTGGAAGCCCCTAGAGCTGGCCGTGTCATTGGCACTGCGAGACGTAGCCCCTAGCGGGAGTTGATGCCGGAGCAACAATTGCATGTTGCCGGAAATGGAGGAAACTTCGCGGACCTCTACTTGATATAGACCTGACTCCACCGCCAGCCGCGCCAACGCACAAGCCTTCCCACAGACGGCGCCAATTGTAGGGACAGGATTTTTAACAGCCCAAGGATGACGTTGGGCTCGTATGTAAAGGGCCCGAACAATATGATTTGAAGAGAGTGGGATAGAAAGGCTGGACCTTGGTCGTTGGGCAACGGTTTAGTCCGGATTTTCATGGAAGCTCATACGAAGATGGATTTGGCCTGTATTGCTAAGCCTTACACGGATGTGGTTTAAAAGGTCTTACTCCTCGGAATTAATCCGAGGAGCATTATCTTCTCACCATTCTTCCTCCTTTTTCTCCTTCTTTTTCCGGGGCCTCCACCCTCTCTTTTTTAGCTCTCTTTTCTCTTTTATACTAGTATTCACTTCCCCTTCTTCATCTACGTGTCAGTTTCTCCTTATTTGGGGTAATTACTCGTCCTATCAATCCATACGTCAGAGTGGTTGGGAAAAGCTGGATAACATGGTATGGAGTATGGGCTTGTCAGGCGCTGGGCTCCACATTATGGTGTTGGCAGCTTTCTCGTTTGTACTGCTCTTGTACTGAGTTTGTCCTTTTCTTCAGGCATTTTGTGAGGTGTTGAGCGTGAGATTGTCCTCGGCCACATTCTTGGGCCGTTAAGGGGCTTTCGTCATACGTCCTCGGCAGTAGGCTCCTCGGCTTGGACTTTGGGCCCTCAATGTGAAGTGGGCTGGGATTTCAAATTTCAGGCCCCACAATAGCCCCTCAAAATCCTGCTTCCCGACTTTTTAGTTGGGGAGGAGGGTTTTGGTGATGTTGGGCCCATCTCGCGGTTTGCTCAAGTTCCGCACCTTATTGCTGTTTGTGTTCTTCCATTTGCATGGGAGATGTGCCGAATTTAAGAGGCATTACTTTATTCTTCACCCGCGCAGTGTCCTTTGATGTTTCAGTATTCGAGGCGCGCCTTCACGAGGACCTTTAAATCTTGTGGTGGCAGATGGTGTTGGAAATTGTGCCAGAGCTGCCTTGTCCACAGCGTTTCTTGGGAATCTGCTCAAATTAAATGGCACCACCTTACCCTTTATATAAGCAGGATAGGTGGTTATTCTCCTGGCATATAAACCCTTCTGCTCCCTTCAAAATCATAACCTTTTATCCATAACCAGTTCTCACATCCAATGTCGTCCTCCCTTAGTGCAATATGTTTGAGGCATGGGTGGAGGTGGAGGAACTTCACCCGCCACAAAGGCACCGGACCCTTCCAAGACTTAAGGTGGTGTGGTCTGGGCAGGGGAGGCACAGATTTAAGGTGACCTCCCGCTTGGATAAGGTGGGAACGGTACCCCCACCTCTTTCAGTCAAAATCCGAAGCAGGTTCTGGTCACATCAGATTTTTGGTGTGTCAAAAGAAAGAATTTCCGCCATTAGCGCCGTCTGCTTTATTACAGGCATGATTTTGTGGAGGCTCCTCAACTTCCGGCTCCCGGCACCTTTTCTTCAACTGTGCTGGCCGCAGGTTGGGTTCCCTGCACCTTTTCTTCAGCGGCGCCAGCCCGGAGTCGGGCTCTCTGCACCTTTTCTTCAACGGTGCAAGTCCCAAGTTGGGCTCTTTTGCTGCCTGAATTGAAGGCATGTAAAAGTATTGAGGAATGGCTTCCTTCGATAAAATTTCGGAGCGGCAGCACGTCTCTTCTCTACATATCTTCTTCGGCTTTTCCTTCATCCCCTTGTATCTCTTCTTTTCGCTAGTGTAGTTAGTTTCAGTATGAGCTTATTTAAGCTCTTTCATTGTACACTGTACTGTTCATTCATTTTAATAAGAAATGAATTTGCTTACTCTCAAATACCTTTCTTTTCTGCAACAACTACTTGGTGCATGAATATTAAATGTGCACTTTCCTTTAATGATATTTAGAGCAGGAAAAAACCTTAAAATAAATTCCTACTAGTTTGAACTTACTGACATTATCAAGTATGACAATGGTAATTCTCAATAGATTAAACTCTTGGAACTAACCGACATAACGGTTGAGCGCTTCGTAATGCATGCAAGGCGACCATCCGAGAACGATAAACTCTAAATAATTCATCCGAGAGGGTAGCCGAGCAGTGAGGGACTTCGACTGTGTTTTTGGCAACATATTGCCCTATATTGCATCAATCCCCTAGGTATTGAGGCTCCGAGGGTAGACTGGGGAATCCATGTAGTTTAGGGGTTAGCCCAACTATCAATGGGGAATTCTCCTCGGATAGATTCTAAGGGCCATATAACGTCCAGGTCGTGTCCATAGCTTGTAGTTTTTCTGTTGAGTAGTTGGTTTCCCCATAGGCTTGAGTCCGAGGACCATGCAAGGCCTTGGTTCTGTCCAAAACTTGTAGTTTTTTTCTTTGAGTACTTGGTTTCCCTATAGGCTTGAGTCCGAGGACCACGCAAGGCCTTGGTTCTGTCCAAAACTTGTAGTTTTTTCTTTGAGTACTTGGTTTCCCCATAGGCTTGAGTCCGAGGACCATGCAAGGCCTTGGTTCTGTCCAAAACTTGTAGTTTTTTTCTTTGAGTAGTTGTTTTCTGTATTTATTTATTTATTTTTCGAAGGTTAGCCCCTAGACCAAGATGGGGAGAGTTAACTTGAGGCTGGAAGCCCCTAGAGCTGGCCGTGTCATTGGAATTGCGAGACGTAGCCCCTAGCGGGAGTTGATGCCGGAGCAACAATTGCATGTTGCCGGAAATGGAGGAAACTTCGCGGACCTCTACTTGATATAGACCTGACTCCACCGCCAGCCGCGCCAACGCACAAGCCTTCCCACAGACGGCGCCAATTGTAGGGACAGGATTTTTAACAGCCCAAGGATGACGTTGGGCTCGTATGTAAAGGGCCCGAACAATATGATTTGAAGAGAGTGGGATAGAAAGGCTGGACCTTGGTCGTTGGGCAACGGTTTAGTCCGGATTTTCATGGAAGCTCATACGAAGATGGATTTGGCCTGTATTGCTAAGCCTTACACGGATGTGGTTTAAAAGGTCTGACTCCTCGGAATTAATCCGAGGAGCATTATCTTCTCACCATTCTTCCTCCTTTTTCTCCTTCTTTTTCCGGGGCCTCCACCCTCTCTTTTTTAGCTCTCTTTTCTCTTTTATACTAGTATTCACTTCCCCTTCTTCATCTACGTGTCAGTTTCTCCTTATTTGGGGTAATTACTCGTCCTATCAATCCATACGTCAGAGTGGTTGGGAAAAGCTGGATAACATGGTATGGAGTATGGGCTTGTCAGGCGCTGGGCTCCACATTATGGTGTTGGCAGCTTTCTCGTTTGTACTGCTCTTGTACTGAGTTTGTCCTTTTCTTCAGGCATTTTGTGAGGTGTTGAGCGTGAGATTGTCCTCGGCCACATTCTTGGGCCGTTAAGGGGCTTTCGTCATACGTCCTCGGCAGTAGGCTCCTCGGCTTGGACTTTGGGCCCTCAATGTGAAGTGGGCTGGGATTTCAAATTTCAGGCCCCACAATAGCCCCTCAAAATCCTGCTTCCCGACTTTTTAGTTGGGGAGGAGGGTTTTGGTGATGTTGGGCCCATCTCGCGGTTTGCTCAAGTTCCGCACCTTATTGCTGTTTGTGTTCTTCCATTTGCATGGGAGATGTGCCGAATTTAAGAGGCATTACTTTATTCTTCACCCGCGCAGTGTCCTTTGATGTTTCAGTATTCGAGGCGCGCCTTCACGAGGACCTTTAAATCTTGTGGTGGCAGATGGTGTTGGAAATTGTGCCAGAGCTGCCTTGTCCACAGCGTTTCTTGGGAATCTGCTCAAATTAAATGGCACCACCTTACCCTTTATATAAGCAGGATAGGTGGTTATTCTCCTGGCATATAAACCCTTCTGCTCCCTTCAAAATCATAACCTTTTATCCATAACCAGTTCTCACATCCAATGTCGTCCTCCCTTAGTGCAATATGTTTGAGGCATGGGTGGAGGTGGAGGAACTTCACCCGCCACAAAGGCACCGGACCCTTCCAAGACTTAAGGTGGTGTGGTCTGGGCAGGGGAGGCACAGATTTAAGGTGACCTCCCGCTTGGATAAGGTGGGAACGGTACCCCCACCTCTTTCAGTCAAAATCCGAAGCAGGTTCTGGTCACATCAGATTTTTGGTGTGTCAAAAGAAAGAATTTCCGCCATTAGCGCCGTCTGCTTTATTACAGGCATGATTTTGTGGAGGCTCCTCAACTTCCGGCTCCCGGCACCTTTTCTTCAACTGTGCTGGCCGCAGGTTGGGTTCCCTGCACCTTTTCTTCAGCGGCGCCAGCCCGGAGTCGGGCTCTCTGCACCTTTTCTTCAACGGTGCAAGTCCCAAGTTGGGCTCTTTTGCTGCCTGAATTGAAGGCATGTAAAAGTATTGAGGAATGGCTTCCTTCGATAAAATTTCGGAGCGGCAGCACGTCTCTTCTCTACATATCTTCTTCGGCTTTTCCTTCATCCCCTTGTATCTCTTCTTTTCGCTAGTGTAGTTAGTTTCAGTATGAGCTTATTTAAGCTCTTTCATTGTACACTGTACTGTTCATTCATTTTAATAAGAAATGAATTTGCTTACTCTCAAATACCTTTCTTTTCTGCAACAACTACTTGGTGCATGAATATTAAATGTGCACTTTCCTTTAATGATATTTAGAGCAGGAAAAAACCTTAAAATAAATTCCTACTAGTTTGAACTTACTGACATTATCAAGTATGACAATGGTAATTCTCAATAGATTAAACTATTGGAACTAACCGACATAACGGTTGAGCGCTTCGTAATGCATGCAAGGCGACCATCCGAGAACGATAAACTCTAAATAATTCATCCGAGAGGGTAGCCGAGCAGTGAGGGACTTCGACTGTGTTTTTGGCAACATATTGCCCTATATTGCATCAATCCCCTAGGTATTGAGGCTCCGAGGGTAGACTGGGGAATCCATGCAGTTTAGGGGTTAGCCCAACTATCAATGGGGAATTCTCCTCGGATAGATTCTAAGGGCCATATAACGTCCAGGTCGTGTCCATAGCTTGTAGTTTTTCTGTTGAGTAGTTGCTTTCCCCATAGGCTTGAGTCCGAGGACCACGCAAGGCCTTGGTTCTGTCCAAAACTTGTAGTTTTTTCTTTGAGTACTTGGTTTCCCTATAGGCTTGAGTCCGAGGACCACGCAAGGCCTTGGTTCTGTCCAAAACTTGTAGTTTTTTCTTTGAGTACTTGGTTTCCCCATAGGCTTGAGTCCGAGGACCATGCAAAGCCTTGGTTCTGTCCAAAACTTGTAGTTTTTTCTTTGAGTACTTGGTTTCCCCATAGGCTTGAGTCCGAGGACCATGCAAAGCCTTGGTTCTGTCCAAAACTTGTAGTTTTTTCTTTGAGTACTTGGTTTCCCCATAGGCTTGAGTCCGAGGACCATGCAAGGCCTTGGTTCTGTCCAAAACTTGTAGTTTTTTCTTTGAGTACTTGGTTTCCCCATAGGCTTGAGTCCGAGGACCATGCAAGGCCTTGGTTCAGTCCAAAATTTGTAGTTTTTACTTTGAGTACTTGGTTTCCCCATAGGCTTGAGTCCGAGGACCATGCAAGGCCTTGGTTCTATCCAAAATTTGTAGTTTTTACTTTGAGTACTTGGTTTCCCAATAGGCTTGAGTCCGAGGACCATGCAAGGCCTTGGTTCTGTCCAAAACTTGTAGTTTTTTCCTTGAGTACTTGGTTTCCCCATAGGCTTGAGTCCGAGGACCATGCAAGGCCTTGGTTCTGTCCAAAACTTGTAGTTTTTTCTTTGAGTACTTGGTTTCCCCATAGGCTTGAGTCCGAGGACCATGCAAGGCCTTGGTTCTGTCCAAAACTTGTAGTTTTTTCCTTGAGTACTTGGTTTCCCCATAGGCTTGAGTCCGAGGACCATGCAAGGCCTTGGTTCTGTCCAAAACTTGTAGTTTTTTTCTTTGAGTAGTTGTTTTCTGTTTTTATTTATTTATTTTTCAAAGGTTAGCCCCTAGACCAAGATGGGGAGAGTTAACTTGAGGCTGGAAGCCCCTAGAGCTGGCCGTGTCATTGGCACTGCGAGACGTAGCCCCTAGCGGGAGTTGATGCCGGAGCAACAATTGCATGTTGCCGGAAATGGAGGAAACTTCGCGGACCTCTACTTGATATAGACCTGACTCCACCGCCAGCCGCGCCAACGCACAAGCCTTCCCACAGACAGCGCCAATTGTAGGGACAGGATTTTTAACAGCCCAAGGATGACGTTGGGCTCGTATGTAAAGGGCCCGAACAATATGATTTGAAGAGAGTGGGATAGAAAGGCTGGACCTTGGTCGTTGGGCAACGGTTTAGTCAGGATTTTCATGGAAGCTCATACGAAGATGGATTTGGCCTGTATTGCTAAGCCTTACACGAATGTGGTTTAAAAGGTCTGACTCCTCGGAATTAATCCGAGGAGCATTATCTTCTCACCATTCTTCCTCCTTTTTCTCCTTCTTTTTCCGGGGCCTCCACCCTCTCTTTTTTAGCTCTCTTTTCTCTTTTATACTAGTATTCACTTCCCCTTCTTCATCTACGTGTCAGTTTCTCCTTATTTGGGGTAATTACTCGTCCTATCAATCCATACGTCAGAGTGGTTGGGAAAAGCTGGATAGCATGGTATGGAGTATGGGCTTGTCAGGCGCTGGGCTCCACATTATGGTATTGGCAGCTTTCTCGTTTGTACTGCTCTTGTACTGAGTTTGTCTTTTTCTTCAGGCGTTTTGTGAGGTGTTGAGCGTGAGATCGTCCTCGGCCACATTCTTGGGCCGTTAAGGGGCTTTCGTCATACGTCCTCGGCAGTAGGCTCCTCGGCTTGGGCTTTGGGCCCTTAATGTGAAGTGGGTTGGGATTTCAAATTTCAGGCCCCACAATTATGATATGGAGGATGTTGCTAAATGTAAATGTTGAATAAAATAAGATGAGAATAAAATAATAAAAATGAAATGTATAGCAATAAACACCATATTATTTTAGTTATGCTATGTAATAAAATAATATTATAATTTTATATACCATCTTTATAGTGCAATAATAAAACATTTAACAACCAATGTGAATAAAAAAGATAACAACATAAAATATAAAACTAAATCGTATCAAGCTGGATTACCTGTTAATTCCAATTTTAGCAAACTAACTGACTTCTAGTAGTCTAAAATTGATTTTTGCAATGCATTTGGTGGAGCTTTCAATACTGCATCAGTATGTTTTGATGGTCAACCTGTTATACTAAAATTGAAAATATATATAGATATATATATATATATATATATATATATATATAGAGAGAGAGAGAGAGAGAGAGAGAGGTGGGGGGGCTTTTGTGTGTGGAAAAATAGAAATTATGCATGGAATAAGAGGGAGAATGACCATTTTATAGCATGAGGATAAGAATAAGAATAGTCAAAAATAAAGGAAGATAAAAAGATAGAATAATATTAATATTAAGAGTAATGGGGATATGAAAAGTTGAATGGAATAAGATAGGTTGAAGAAAGTTAAGGTAGAGAGTAGTGGGGATATGAAAAGTTAAAATGGAATTGAAAATTTAATAATAAATAAGAATAATTAAAAATAAGATAAATTAAATATGATATTTTGATTGTAATATAATAGAGTTTTTAATTCATTTTAAATGTTAAAAAATTGTATAAAAAAATTGAAAAAAAATTAATAATGACATGGCTGCTGACGTGGCTCAATGGAAGCGTAGCAACATTAAATGCTACGTTTCAGCTTTTGGTAATACTAGCTTTTTAACCCGCACTATGTGCGGGAAACTTTTTATTTATATTTATTAGAAAGAATTTTTTTTAATAATATTTAAATACACTTTTACCACGTACTAAACACCTAACACATATCTCCATTTACAAATCTAATTACAAACACCATAGGCAGATACCAAAAACTAATTTAACCAAATCTAACTCAAATATCTAAATCTAAAACAATCCAACCAAGTGCATTTGAAGATGTTGATTCAACATCAGCTAACTTTTTTTTCCTTTTGAATTCCAATGTGCCTCTACATTGTTTTTTGTGTGGTTATGTGCTTAATGCTCATTTCATATCTCAGTTGTTCTTTTTGTTCTTGCTCCTTTCCAATCAACCAAATATTTTTTTCCCTTCTTATTTTCCACCTATCATGTCCCTTTTGTGAGGAATAAATATAGACCTGTGTAGATTTCATTCAACCCCAACACTTATATACTGCACAAAGTAAATGTATCTCAGAAGCTTGATAAGAAACTATAAAATTTAAATAAATAAAAAATCATAAATGCATATAAACCATAAAGTTTGATCATAATCTCCAGTAAATAATGCACCGATTTTTTTTTTTTTTTTTTTTTTTAATTTTTTTTTTTTATACATAGATTCATTGCGTTATTGAAAGTGTATGGGGAGTTGTAACAACAAGGCAGAATATGAAATTGCAAAAAGTGTACCCATATCTCCTTGCAATCAAAATCTGTTGCAAGTTGGACTACAAATTTGGTTATACAGAACAAAGTAAGTTTTCTTATACGTTCACAAACTTATATGCTTCTAATTCAAGGAAAAAATTCAAGTAATTAAAACATAATTAAAAAAACATATAACAATAAAGAAATGTTAGATCCATATGGAAGTTTCCATACAAAAAAAAACCTTAAGTAATACATGAATATTAACAGTACACCAATATAAGAAATTTGAGTGGTTTACTCTATCTTGGCACAAAGTTAAAAGTAACCTCCAACTTTTTATGGCTTATCCAGACCTTCAAATGCTTTAATTTGTCTATAAGTCTCTCATCAAGCTCTCTGATCCATTCAACCACACCCTTTGATATTTCAAAATTAATATATGCCTGTCATTAAATAAATAAAGGCATTATTACTACCAGTTTTCTCAAAAGTAACATACTCAACATGCTTTTAAAAAAATGCTAAAGCTTTATTACAACAAACCTTTGTATAGAGCACCTGGCAATTGAAAGGGTGAGATACCAGCCCCATGAAATATGAATTGGCTATACTGATGCCCACCAGAAATCTATAGCATCATGTCCATACACAAAATTCCAGTTTGCACCTAACAAAAGTGAAAAGTCTAATAATGTCAAGAGAATCTAGTTCCTGTTCATTAAAGAGCACTTATTTAGCATTCACAAATCCAATCAAATGTATGGTTTGCTGCTTACAGAATCTAGTTATGGACATCAGATGCTGTTAGATTTCACATACGTTGTTGCAAAATGACTTGAATTATCTATATTCATTATAATATCATGTAAGATGCATTTCAATTTTATTCACTAATCATCAAGCCCTGTAGATGTTCAGGAAGCAATATTGAGAAACAAATTCAAAACACATTCTGGCAATTTAAGAAACTCTTTTTAGCAATCAAATAAGCTTTACACAACTATCTCTAGAAGCTTAATCTATCAGAAAACACCACAAATAGTTCCTATTCATTATAGAGTACATAATAGTTCCCCTAACTTTCAAATACATAATCTTAAAGGCCATTGTCATTCAATTTTATAGAGAAAAATATAGAAGGGTTCCAACTTGGGAGCCCTATAAGAATTAAAGTCTAAAAGTTCATTTTAAGATTAAGTTTCATATTCTTCCAAGAAGAGAAAAAATTATTATGAGGAGATAGAAATAGTGATTTACCACCAAACTTTCTATGGATTACATGGCCAAACTGTCATGGATTTCAATAATAAATTTTTCTATTTTATCTATAAAGCAACTATATGGGAAATTAGGGAAAAAGGTAGCCAAACCTTTTGGATTTTCTTTTTTCCTTTGTCTGTTGGTCTGGAACGGAACATGCAAACAGTTAAAAGTGGGCCAAATCATCAGAGAGAGTATCCGAAAGAGGGAAATTAACCACGCTATTCTGACCATGTGTGTATGGAGTTACAGAGAAGAAACGAAACAGGGTGGAAGAGCAGGTCTCAGTTACAGTGACTTTGAAGTTTTCATTGGGAAGTGATGCAGCTTATTTCACTAACACAATCATTCCGATTCTGAAATCTAGAATGTGAACAGTTCAGGGAGAAATACATTGAAATCGGAATATTCAAAGTAGAGTACTAACACCACCAATAAACAAAAGCAATATATTCATCCAAAGAGCAGATTACAAACCCTAGATCTGACAAAAACGAAAAAAAAATCAAAGTAGATCTAAACAATCTGGAATCTGATTGATTCGAAATTGGTACCTGGTTGAACTTGAGGGCGTGCAGATGAGAATGTCAAACTGAAAAGCGAATAGAAAAACTTAATTAAAATACCAAAATCGAAAACAATCCAAACAAAATATCAAAACCTAATCATAATTAATAAACAAACTTAAATCGAAGATAAAAACTCACCGGTGAAAGAAATTAATGGACAGTTAGATGAAGAAATCTGACAGGAAAGTGAGAGACTTCTTTTCATTCTTGATTGCAAACCGTGGAAATATGTCAATGGGCTTCTGTTTTTTCTTTTTCATCGGCAGGGAAAATCTTTTCTTTTGGCCGTTTGTGTTAACAAATGGAAAGAATGGATGATTGTGTGTTTTAAGTTTCAATTTTTAGAGCGTGCAGTTTTTGATCTCTCGATCTCTCTCTCCTTCTGCGTTCTCTGCCTCTCTATTTCTCTGTCTGTCGGTCTCTCTTTCTCCTTTTTTTTTCCGTGCAGCTATCTTCCTTTTTTATGTCTTAAGCAGTTAATTTCCTTTTATACCAATAAGGGTTCCAAACAGTGTTTTAATGTAGCGAAAAATTATAATTTATTACTTTTAAACGGTGTTATAGCGTTGTCAAACAATATAATGTATCGCTTTTTAAAGTTACACATGTCTAAATTTTAGGTAGGGACTTTTCCTATTTGTCATTACCTCCTTAATTCTAGGAACTCATTTTCTCTCAGCTTCTGCAATTATATATATATATAGATATAGATATAGATATTGATGTGTGTGAATCGTCCTTCTGAAAACTTGAACTCTATCCTTTGTCTCTCACACCACACCACACCCCACAAGCACTTATACTTAAGGTTTTAGTCAATATAGCAGTTGGAAAATTATAAATGATGCCAGCTACTTTTCATAATATTGGTGTATGATTATTTCAGCTATAATGATACAGCTACAAGGCGTACTATGAATATGAGTCATATGACCATTAGGGTTATACATATGATATGGAGAATCTGGACTGGGTGAAAATAAAAAAATAGTGGGCCACATGCATTGCAGAATAAGAGAACCCAACATTTCCTGTTTCTGATTGGAACTATGCATCAAGTATTCAAGATCGTTGGCCTTAATTTTTATGTGGCATAAACATAAAGTGATCTAAGCTGTACGTTTAACATCAACTTTTGCATTCATTAGGGATTAGAAGTGCTCAAAGAATGAAATAGGATTATCTTTCTACATGGGTTTAACAGTTTTTCAGTGATTAAACATGTATAACATGATCAGTTTTCTATCGATAGGAAAATACCATACAATCAGAAAAATAAAAATAAAAACTCAGAGTATTTTTTGAATGAAAACAAAGTCAGAATATGATTCAATACACATAAAACAAGTTCATCAAAAAAAAAAAACACATAACAACACCATTTCCACTCCACCCCCCCCCCCCCCCCCCCCCCGGAATAAAAACACATTAAAGTAACAAACACCATTTTTAGGTAACACTACTAGTTACGGCCGTACGGTTAAAAAAACAAATAACATGGCCCTACGATGCACACGTACACTAATTATTATATTTATTATGCCTAAACATTCTCACCTAAAATTGTGTCGCAAGTATTAACTACATATCATCTACATGTGAACCAGTACTTTTATCGTGACATCTATTATGCCTTTTTAAATTTTTTCCACCCTATCTAATAAAGCATTCTATCAGTATTAGTGTTGATTTTACCATGTGGCATGTACACTATGTATGTATATATATGGGAAAATTAATTTTATAAATATATATATATATATATATATATATATATATATATTGAGAGAAAGAGAAAGAGATTCTATCATAATTATTTTAAATCTGATTGTAAAAACTTCATGTCAGTAAGTTCCTACTTGAGGTAGTAATAGTTTTAGAGTTAAATCTGATTGTAAAAATTTCGATTCTCTATAGTGGATTTGTTTTACCTTGAGGATAGCTTATTTAAATCCTCTTCAGGTTTTTACCTTGAAACTGTTGGTTTCATTGGTTTTCCTGGATCATCATATCATTGTATTCTTTATTTTCCACTATTGTGCATGATATGATTTGTCCTTATTTAACTTATATCTCATAATTAACCTAAGTAATCACTTGGCTAATATATTAGGTTAAACAATTTGTTTTAAGAGGTCTAAACAAACAAACAAACAAACAAAAATTATGTACAAATCCAAAACAAAATGGAACAAAAATAAAAATCAAACAAAATTAATATAAAAAAAAAAAAAGCTTTATTTGGGACCCCAAAAAAAAAAAAAAAAATTGATAACTAATGTTTACATACACAAATGTTATTTGATAACTAGTGTTTGTTATAAGTTTCTTCTCTTTTTTAGTCAAATTGTATTCTCTTGATATTTTTTCCCTTCAATTCTTATATTTCAACTTTATTGTGGTCACGTAGAATACTAAGTACCATGCACTATTCTTGATATTTTGCTAATTAGTATTTGTATAATAGAGGATGCTTTCAATAAATATTTTTATCTTCTACCACTATATACACAATAATTGATATGTAATGGTTTAATTTTGATGTCATGGAAGCCTAAAGAAAGCACACACGATGCCCTATTTAATGGAATAAAAACTAAATTATTAGCTTTTAGCTAGTAGATAACCTCGAATCCATGAGGGGGTCCTTGAATCCATAAGGTAATAAATCTAGAATCCACCAGAGAAAGAAATTGATAAACGTCTATATTTTATAGATAATAATCTGTTTTGCCTTTGGAAGCTACAAAACACATAGATACTGAGAAAGTAAAACCCTAGCCTATCAAATTTCATGCGATTTTGACTCTGTCACCCAAATAATTTCTACTAGTGCCTTTATATATATTCTGTTAAACTATCTCATGCATAGCATGGGTTAATTATTAGTTAATATAAATAACAATCTTGCACGCAACTAGGGCTACAAGCTTGTGACTAATAATGTTTGGCCATGCAACATCTAATTGTTTAATTTTGCCTATAGAATACAAGGGGCTGTATCTAATGAAAAAGCATTTTGTATCGGATGATACCCATGTCATCAAAATCCAATAAATGAAAAAAAAATGTATCCAAAATTAACTGTCCATTAATTCATGTCTTTAATGCCTGCAAAAGAGTTTATATGCTTCCTTTTTACGATAGTGTGGCCTATAAATATTTTCCCCAATTTTGGTTGCAATGGTGTACAAGGAATCATGCTCGAAGTAGGAAATTCTTAAACCATAACCCTTGTCATCAAGCCCTCTTCGGAGTATTTGCTACACACTAGAAGACTTATTTTCTAACATTGATGCTCAACTCATTAGGTGGTCTAGTGACTAGTGTGCAGCAAAGAGAACTATCGCAATGATTATGATTTAGGAGCCAAGGCTTCCAAATCTTCATAAAATATATCTCATCATATCAATATATAAAGAAATCACCAAGAGCTTCTTGTTCAACTTAAATGTGCTTATGAATAGTAATTACACTCCTTTGAATAGTTATTCTTCATTTTGCCACTTCCAACAAGCCCAACTCTTGATTTTACCATTTGGTTGCCATAACCACCACCTTGAATCAGCGAGATGGTTTTTGTCCTATTTCCATTTGGCTGTCACCTTTGATGATGGGTCTATTGGATATATTTTAACATTTTACTTTTCTGATTAAGCAAATAGGAATAACATACAGATCTAATTATAAGTAATAACACAAATAGATGTGATAAGTAAAAACAATAAATAGATACTATATATATATATATATATATATAAAAGAATAAATCTATAAACTAATTAAAAACTTAGAAACCAAATACGTGAAGATGAATGATACAGATCAATTCTTGTGTTTGACACAATCTCCTTAAAGCAGATTTCGCCCCTCACACAATATGTGGTGCTTTGAGACTCATGGACGCCTGCCTCCTAGGAAAAAATGATCTACACTAGGGAGAAAAAGCACCCACGGTCCGTGCTCTACTAACATAATTATGTCTCTTTCGCTCTTTTTGACTCAAGATGCTAATGCACAAAATATTCTCTCTAGGAGAGTTTCTCTAAAAAGTAATTTTTATGAATAAGGGAATATGAATATATATATATATATATTAGTAAATGAACACATTGTTCAAGAATAACTGGTGTGCACAGACTTACTGATTCAAAAAATAAAATAATAAAATATTATTATTTAAACAAGAGAGCCCAGTCCATACATGCCAAAGCCCAATCCAAGGTCCAGCCTTTTTTGTTTTTGAGAAAAAATAATGTAATATTATTAAGAAATAGTCAAATCAGCCGAAATTATAACTGAAAAGTGTGGAGGAACATCCTTCATCCACACCGAAAACTCATTAACATGTCTGGCATGTCTAGCAATGTTTTATGTGGTGGAATTACCTTGCCTCCTGGTATGGCTGAATTCAACATTGGTGAAAGTTCTAGCTAAACTCTTTGCCTCTTCGATCAAGTGTCCATAGGCCGCAAGTGAAACTGCTTCACATTTCAAGGCTTCGATTGTGCTCTTTGAATCTCCCTCAAGAATTGTAAAGTTGTAATTTACAACTAGTGTATGTTGACTTTTATTTCGTGCCAAATTTAATTGTAATTTTGTTCAATCTTATGTACCCTGTATTTTATGTGGGATTTATTTGTAAGGGTTGTGTGTGAAGACTCAAGGTAATTGAAGACTAAAGCGGTTTTCACGAGTAGGCTTCCCGCGAAGTGAAGCATGTGCCCTGCACATGACTAGAATACGAAGAGTTAGGATAGGATGGAGACAGCTGGTTTTCGCGAGTGTCTCACGGGTAAGGCCTTCCCGCAAGATACCGCGAAACATTCTATTTTGCTGAACTGTCATATTGGATATACACTTTCTTTACCCACACTATATATATCCCCATTACCCACAGATGTTGAGGAGTGCTTCTGAGAGAAAACCCTAACCACAACCCTTGAGAGTTAGAGATTGTTATGCCCACATTTCTCTACATAATCCATTATGGTTTTTCCTCAACTCCTACCTCTCCATTTCCATATCCTTAAGAGGTTGATAGTCCAAACACTTAACACACCTATTCTGAGTGTCAAGTGAGGTTTTGGTGCTGCTGGGAAGCATTGAAAGAAGCCAAGCTTTGGCGGATGCAATTGGGCGTATTGCGGAATCCAGAGAGCTAGACAAGACACGGTTCTGAGAAGCCTTATTAGAGTAGGAGTTTGGAGGGCTTAGGCGCATTAGGTAGATTAGACTTGGAGGATCTCTTGTTATTCGTGTATCCCAACTAATTTTCTAGTGGATCGATTTATCGCTTGGAGGGCGGCAGAGAGGTTTTACGTCGAGTATTTCAGTTTCCTCTTCGATAACACATCGGCGTGTTATCTTGTGTTTGCATTCTTCTTCCTTACTCTTTTAGCTTTCATTTTACTGTTGTGTTTTAATGATTATGGCTTAGAGTAGTTATATTGTTTATCCACTCGCATTTACTCTATTCCGCACTTAGTATAAGTTAGAGTAAAATCAATCGAGCCGTAATATTTAATTTGGGGGTCTAAACAGCTCTTGTGTTTTGAACACATTTATAAGCTTTCAAGAATAATTGAAGAAAGGCCTATATCCAAAGCAAACTTGAGAGCTTTGGTTGTTGCGATGACTTCAACTGCAATAACTGAGTGTGGGAGATGGAACTTCTCGGCCATAGATACAATTACCATACCATTTTCATCCAGACTCAAGACACCAACTCCTACAAAGTTTTCATCCTTGAACAGTGCTCCATCAAAGTAAACTTTAAGTGTAGCTCGTGGGGGAGGTTTCTAACTCACTTTTTGAGGAATCCGATCAGTTATATCAGGAGGTTTGGGAGGGATAGCACGCCTATACTCTACCTGAACAGCTCGAACATTGGGGATCACTTGGTGGATTGGGAAAGGCTTGCTACCAGTTCTTAGATCATTTCTACGAAACCAAACCATCCAAATAATAGTAGCAAAGTACTCAAGATTCTTACCTTCCTTTATAATATATTGAGAAAGTTTTTTGAAAATATGAAACACCATGTGAGAGCGGAAGTTCCAGCTAGGATTTGAGTTCCAAATAGGGGAGAACTAGGGACATAACTAGAGGGCATGAACAACATCTTTGCTAGAGGTTTTGCAATGATCACAAATATCTTCAAGGATCACTCAACGTCGTTTGAGGTTAGATTTCGAAGGAATGGAGTTTTTTTATAGCTCTCCAAAGAAAATTTCAAACTTTTGGTTGAACAACTAAACCCCACACTTTTTTCCACAAGTCATTGTTCATAGGTGGAGGAGCTAAAGTGTCACAGCTCTGAATGTTTGAAAGGAACCTGTAACCAGACTTGACAGAGTATGAATTCGGTTGGGTGTGGGGCCAGAACAGCACATCCTCACCTTGATTAGAACTCAGAGGTATAGATTGAATCACATCAACATCTCTAGGGAGAAAGAGGTATTGCAATATGTCAGGATTCCACTGTTTAGTACTAGGGTTTATGAGGAGATTTACGTGAGCTTCTTCAAAATTTGGGACAGCAGGGGTTGATGCAAAGGGTTGCACATCACAAGGCAACTAGGGGTCAATCCAAATCCTAATTAAAGCACCAAAGCCCACCTTCCATCTCATACCATCTTTAAACACATCTTTGCCCTTTAAAATGCTTTTCCAAGCATACGAACCAAATTGGGACTCAACGACCTCCATAATATAACAGTGAGGGGAAGAACTTTGATTTGAAAACTCTATAAAATAGAGAAGTTCTGTTATGTAGTAGTCTCCAAGCTTGTTTCGCCAACAACGCATCATTGAACAAAGCAAGATCCTTGAAACCCATACTACCATCACCCTTTTGCCCCTGCCAAAATTTGCGGATTAAGCTCTCCACATCATTACACAAACCAAGAGGGAGCTTGAAACAATTCATGGTATAAGAGGGTATCGCTTATACTACTGCTTTAATTAAGAATTCTCTTCCCGCTTGAGAAAGAAGTTTTTCTTCCCAACCCTGAAGTTTTCTCCATACTCGTTCTTTGATGAAATTGAAGCCTGCTTTCTTGTTTCACCCTACAAGAGATGGTAAGCCCAAATACTTCTTATATTCCCTGATTTTTGCAACCACTAGTGTATTTCGATTAACTGCCTTCGATCTTCGCTTGTGGATTTGCTAAAGAAAACAGTAGTTTTAGCTCTATTTATCAGATGCCCTGAGCCTCTTTCATAGACCTCAAGCACATACAAAACTTTTTGGCTCTCCTTGGGTGTGGACCTGCAAAACAAGTTGTCGTCTGCAAATAAAATATGAGTTAAATGAGGACTTCTCCTACCAAGAGAGAAGTTGTGGATGTCTCCTCTCACTGTTGCTTGGGTGATTAATCCATGGAGGTCTTCGGTACACAGTAAGAAAAGGAAAGGTGATAGGGGATCACATTGCCTAATACCCATATGGGCTTAATGAAACCTGTAGGAACACCATTGTGCAAGATAGAATATGAAACTGTGGTAACACATAGCATCAAAAGACCAATCCAACATTCATTAAAGCCCATCTTCCTCATAATAGCCTCTAGAAAAGACCATTCAACTCTATTGTAAGCATTACTCATGTTAAGTTTTAGGGCCATAAAACCATCCTTGACAGATTTACGATGTTGCATGTAGTGAAGTGATTCAAAGGCGACTAGAATATTATCAGATATGAGACACTCTTTAGTGAAAGCACTTTGATGCTCCGTGATAATATGTGGTAAAATATTCTTCAGTCTATTTGCTAAAACCTTAGAGAAGATTTTGTACAAAACATTACAAAGGCTAATGGGTCAAAATTCCGAAACCAACTTAGGGTTTTTGACTTTAGGAATCAAAGTAACGAATGTATGATTGAGGTGCTGGGGTAGGGAGGCTGAATTCAGAAAAGATAGTACATAATGAGTAATATCCTTACCGACTAAACCCCAGTAGTGTTGACAGAAGAGTGGTGGCATGCCGTTAGGTCCCAACGATTTCAACAAGGCCATCTGGTGAAGTGCTGCTTGTACTTCACATTCTAAGAATTCACTGGATAGCTGCAAATTCATGTCATCTGTCACCAAACTATGAATGGATTCCAAAGTCACATCCGGTTGGAAAGTATTAGAAGAGGAGAAAAGCCCACTATAGAAATCCACTAGGACATTTGCCATCTTCAAAGGTTCAGATCACCATTGACCCGTGGGGTCCCTAATCCCCTTAATTATGTTCCTTCGATGTCTTTAAGTGACTCTACTGTGGAAATATTTGGAATTCTTATCCCTATAAGTTGCCCATAAAGCTCTGGAATTCTGAAACCACGATCTTGTCTCTTTATCAAGGAGGTCATTCACTTCACTTCTAAGCTCCCTAACCCAAAAATTAACCCCTGTTATAAAAGCTTCCAACTCTACCTGTGCTAATAGTTTCTGTTGTTGTTGGAGTTCTTTTCACACACTTCCAAAAAAAATTTTGACCCCACTATTGTATCGCCTTGCCACACTTCTCAATTTTAGAAACAATACCACTTGCTGGATCGGCTCCATTGTGTTTGGACCATTCGAATTGGACTATATCAATACATCCCTTCTCCACTAGCCACATCTCCTCGAAACGGAACAGCTTAGAAGGAATTGTGGACTCCAAACCATCGGGCAGAATCAACAAAGGTGAGTGATTTGAACCTCCAAAGCATAATAACCAATCCGAGTTTGCAAAGCTTCTATCCAATCTCTCCCACATAGTGTGACCATCACTAAAAAATTTCTTCCAAGTGAAAAGGGGGCCAATGAACCCAATGTCCATGAAGCCACACTCATCAACAACATCTCTAAATAATTGCATTTGGGCATGACCACGGTTACTGCCTCCCTCCTTCTCCGAACTCCTTAAAATTTCATCAAAGTCTCCCAAACATAACCAAGGCAAATCATACCTATTGTTAAGTTGTTAGAGTAATTCCCAGGATTCACACCGTTTATGGATGCTTGGCTAATCGTAGAAACCAGAGAAACACCATGCCTCGTCACTATCCTTATCAATGAGACAGTCAATGTGATTCTTGGACGAGGTAACAACCTTCAACTTTATCAAATTCTTCCAGAACAAAACCAGACCACCATCTTTATGGATCCGAGGAACAAAGAACATGTTGTCAAAACAAAGATTATGCTTAATTTTTTTAGCTTAGTTTCATCTGCCCATGGTTCGGCAATGAACATGACAAAGGGATCTTTTGCTTGGGTTAAATCGCCAAGCTCTTTCTCTATCACTAGTTTTCCAAGCCCACGACAGTTCCACACTAAAAGACTTATGGCTCCTGGCAGGGCTGCTCAACAGCCTCCACCACTAAAGTTGAAGAAACTTGGTCACCTTCTGAAACCTGTAAACGTTTGAAAGGTAATATTGAGTGACTTTTTGAACCTGTGCTCCCCTTTCTCAATGTCCAGCCTATGAGCATAAAAACTCATATATTTTCTCTTTCCTTTCCTATGTGAAACTTAAGGATTATCACCACTTTTAATAACATCTTCAAATGGACACATTAGGGTGTCAATTTCTTATTCACTCCATACTATTTTCCTAAAAATCCCCCACATGAATGGAAATTGATAAAACAACAATGCAAACGATGATGCAAACGCAAAGAGAGTACAAGAAAAGTTACTATATCAAGAGAGGTAGCTTTTGGTTTTGAACCTTCCTTTGTGAAAGACTATTGGATGTATTGGCTAACCAGTGAACATGAGATCTTGAACTATTCAACTATTTGTGTATACCAAGACAATAAAATTCACCCAGTTCCTTTTAGAACACAATTCATTCTTATGGTTGTGTTCATTTCGGCCCTGAATATATCCTAGTATTTTCATGAAGTGTTTCAGAGAATTTAGCCTAAAAACTTTCATGGGAGCGGCCCACTTCACACTCATATGGGTGACTCTTATTAAAAGTATCTTACTGTACCCCACTTGGATTTACAAGTAATAAGAATCATTGAAAGGAAAGCTTACCCTAAACATCGCTTGCAAGGATCACTATTTCATCATAGAAATGGGTGGGAGATAATATCTCCATAGTGATAAAACTAGTCACCACAATTCGGTTGTCCCTTTAAACCTAGATCTCAGGATCTCCAATCAGCTGGGTTAGGTTGCCATCTCGGAGACTTTTATGCCATAGTCTTTAATCCCATTCCCCCTTAATGAATGCGCAGTTTACTTACTCTCCACTCAAACAATTGATTACAGATCCGTTTTATAATTTGGAACTACTTCCATTTGAGAGTAACTACCTCATGGTATTATGACTCTGATGAATAAGTCGAGACCTACTATAACTCTATGCACTACCAAAACACTAATTGCTTATCAAACATTTAGAAATAGGTGGTAGATTTCACATGTCATTGCTTTATAGCTTGAACAAAGCCCCCTTTTAACAAGCCTGCACATGAGTCTTGGTCCTACCACTTTCTTTTTAAGAACACCCCAAACGTTTAAAGAATTTATAAGAAGACTATTTGACCTTTCCATAATTCATAGTGTCTTACTAATTTTCTTTTGAGGCAACTTATTGAGAATATAATTTGACGAAAAGAACTCTTGCCTCCACATTGTAATTTTATATACTTTTGTAATGTAAAAGTATATATAATACTTCAGGAGATTTATTTGTGCTTAATATTATATAATATAGAATCAACTTTTTACAGATTATCTTTATCTGTGCATATGGTTCTTTTGCAATTTTTCTTAATTTTGCTTGCAATTAGAAAATCTTATGTTGGCATATTACCGATGAAAGAGAAAAACTATTTCCTTGGCCTGGATGCCTAAGTTGACATGCTAGATTTGTCAAATCTTTTTATATGCCTAAGAGTAGGCTGGGTGCGCTATATAGTCCATTACTCATATAACCCTTTCCCACATTCATCCCATTCTTTGTGAGTACAAACTTGTCAGAATCAAATACTAATTTGAAACCATTCTTACTCAACAGTAAGCAAGAAACAAGGTTTTTACGAATATCTGGCACATGTGACACATTATTCAAAAGTAAGTTCTTTATCTGAAGTCATATTCAATACTATTTTTCCTTTTCCGACAGCCTTAAAAGTTGAGGAATTACCCATGAAAATTTCTTCTCCATTATCCACAGTATAATATGAAGAGAACATATTCTGGTCTATACATACATGGCAAGTAAACCTAGTGTCCATCTACCATTTCTTGGTATCTCCTCCTACTAAGTTCACTTCATAACTCACTGTAGAAAGGTCTATATCATCATCATCTTTAGAAAGATTCTCCACCTAAGTAATGTTGGCTTGAGAGCCTTTCTTGGTCCCTTGATTTTTATGCATATGGCAGTTCTTAGCACGATGCCCAAGTTTGCCCCACACATAGCATTTTCCATTGAACCTTGTAAAGTCACCCCCTCTAGTGCCTTGGTTCGAACTTTCTCCATAATACTCCTTTTTCCTCTAGTGCCTACGACTTTCTTAGAAAACGATTGTTTTCCTCAATTCTCAATCTCACAATTAAGTCTTCAAGCTGCATCTCCTTACGCTTATGCTTCAAGTGATTTTTGAATTCTTTCCAAGATGAAAGAAATTTCTCAATGAGAGTAGCCACTTGAAAAGATTCACTTATAGACATACCTTCAGCATGAATTTCATGCACGATCAACTATATCTCTTGCACTTGACTAATCAGAGACTTGGAATGCACCATTTTGTAATCCAAAAATCTGCCCACAATGAATTTTTTAGTTCCGGCATCTTCTGTCTTGTACTTCTTGTCCAAGGAATCCCACAACTCCTTTGTGGTCTTGGTCGAACTATACACAATGTGTTGTCCAATCCATTAAGGATATAGTTCTCGCACAAAAAATCAGCATGTTTCCATGCTTCCATCGTAGCAACAACTTGCCTATCCATCTCATTCTCTTTGAGATTAGGAGCATTCTCATACAAGAACTTAGCCTAATTGAATGTAGTGAGATAGAAGAGCATCTTTTGTTGTCATCTCTTAAACTCAGTTCCATTGAATTTTTCTAGTTTTTCTCCACATGGTCCTTTGGTTGTTTATTCCAAGGGAGTCAATATCGTATCGGAGGCTGTACCGGTTTGGCTAGCGGTATGATATATTTCAAATACCGGTTAATACCGGTATACCGTTTCGGGTTTACCACTATACAAAATTATATTTCTAATAACTCAATATATCACTTTGGCAACTTTTTATATATATATATTTTTTTTTGATGGAGTTATCTAAATAAATATATAAAAGTGAAAACTATTAAATAATCCAACACCCACCAAACTCAATAAATGCTAGTCCCACGTGTCAAAAGATTGGTGACACCAATTCAAAATATCATCTGATGCTTTGAGAAAATCAAAAGCAAGGGTAATCTTTTGACCAAGTTTACTCAGCATTTACATTGAAAAAGAAAAAGGGAAGTCCAAGGAAGAGTAAGTGTAGAGAATGAAGTTACAAAACAGAAGAAGCAAATTGGTCATCGTTGAGTCCTTAAAGAAGAAGATGGTAAAAGAAAAATGTGAAGAATAATGAAGTCGAAGTCTTGAAGAAGAGGTGATTCTAACTTCATTTTGCAAAACTATTGTGCATTTTTCTTTCATTTTTCTCTTTCTTTTTGTTAGGTTTTCTTAGCTTACTCAGATTTGCAACATCCTGCACTTAAAAAATTTCCAAAATTACCAAAAAAAAAGGAAAAAAAAAAAGCATTTCGTGTTTCGGCCTGATATCCATTTACTGGCCGAAACAGCTGGATTTCACTGGTACAGCCAGTATTTTTTTCGGTACGAAACAAGGGGGTATTTGTACCAGTTTACTTGCCGATACAGTATATAATAGCCGTACCGGCCAGTATGGTACAGAATTGACTTCCTTGGTTTATTCATTAATTAGAAGAGAGGCAAAGGAATTGATCTAGGTTGTTTGGTTTAGTTTAAGTTTGGTTGATGTTGATTTGGGTTGTATCATGTGTGTGAAAGGGTTGATGAGAGAGAGAGAGAGAGAGAGAATTGGGTTGAAACTTGAAAGGAACAGAAAGAGAGGAAGGAAAACAAGCAAAAGGTAGAGAGTTGATTTGTGTTGAAAGGAACACATGTGAAAAAAAAATAATAAATAACAATAAATTATGAATAAGATAATATTAAATAAAGTAGAGAATCGATTCTCACGTAAATATATTTACAAATGACCTTGGTTAAAATATTTTAGACATTGTCGGAATCATAAAGTGCATTAATTGGACACAAGCTATGTCCAATGCTTAATATATATTACTATCAACCAGCTTATTTATAAACAAATTATGCTTTTGTTAGGTTCTAAAGAGTTAGGATTTTATGTATTTAGAATTGTAATGTGTATTGTTGGCAAACCATGATCAAAACAATATGTTTAGTCATGTTTAGACTTGCTCAAAGTTGGTTCATTTATGTAAAGTTGGAATAAACTATTGTAGAAGTTATTTAAGCTTCTCGGCTTGGTTCGATCGATCGAAGCTTAGGCTCAATCAATCGAAAATCGAGTCAGAGGCGTTTTTCTGCAGAATTCCAACTCAGCCCTAGTTTGTTTAAAACGTTTAGGGTTTTCTAATTTGCCCTAGGTATAAAAGGCAAATCCTAGTCATGTTTTATTGTTGCTCATATTACTGTTTGTGTAAATCTCTTGTGAGATCTGTGAGGAGCTTTCCTTTACACAAACTTAGGATTATCAAGAAGGAGATTTCTTCAAGAGCTTGCTAATCGTTCAGTTGCTGCCATAAGAGCTTAAAGAAACACAAGCGGGTGTGCTTGTACTTGCTGGAGAATCCAAGAAAGAAGGAGTTCGTGGTCTCGGAGTTTGCACGTGGTCGTGTCAGTAAGTTTCTACTGGTGGGTAGCAATAGGATGTTAGTGGTCTATAAGTCCTGTTGAACAATTTCGATTCTTTCAAAGTGGATTCAAGTTTACCTTGAGGATCGCTAGGTTAAATCCTCCCCAGGTTTTTACCGGTTTGGTTTCCTAGGTGATCATATCACTGTGTTATTTATCTTTCCGCTGCTTTGCATGATATGATTGTTTTGATTGTGATAACCTAGATTTGTTAAATTGGACTAAGTAACAACTTGGCTAATTACCTAGGTTAATCCAATTGTGTTTTTAAGGGGTCTAAAAACTATCAAGTGGTATCAAAGCAATGAAGAGTTGATGGTGCAGAATGATGCAATTTCTATGCCATCAAGTCCGGATCCATCCGCTCCAGTTCATGAGACTCAACAGGCTCAACATGAGTTTAGTCCTTTATCAGAACAGAAAGGTACCTCCACATCTCTAGTCAAAGGTCCTTTTTCTAGAGTAAGGCTTAATCATCCCTCCACAAACATATTGGGAAGTCTGAATGATAACATGAGATTAAGATCAAAAGCCTTAAGTGTAATTACACACTCATGCTATCTGTCCCAATTCGAACCGAAAAAGGTAGATGAGGCACTTCAAGATGTTGATTGGGTAAACTCCATGCATGAAGAACTTCATCAATTTGTTCGGAATAATGTGTGGGAATTAGTTCCTAGACCAAATGGTGTAAATGTAATTGAAACTAAATGGATCTTTAAGAACAAGTCAGATGACTATGGTACCATTATCAGAAATAAGTCAAGACTTGTTGCTCAAGGTTACACACAAGTGGAAGGGATTGACTTCGATGAGACATTTGCACCGATAGCAAGATTGGAATCTATTAGGATACTGTTGGCTATAGCTAGTCACCTGAATTTCAAGCTATATCAAATAGATGTCAAAAGTGCTTTCTTGAATGGAATGTTGCAAGAAGAGGTATATGTTGAACAACCGAAAGGCTTTATTGATCCTCACAGACCAGATGATGTGTATAAATTGAAGAGAGCCATGTATGCTTTGAAATAAGCTCCACGAGCTTGGTATGATAGATTGACTGCATATCTCACAGAGCATGGATACAAAAGAGGATCTGCAGACACTACTCTCTTCATAAGAAAGGATAAGAATAGTTTTGTTGTAACTCAAATTTATATTGATGATATTGTTTTTGGTGCTACTACTGACCCTCTTGCTCATTCTTTTGCAGATGAAATGAAGGCTATGTTCGAAATGAGTATGGTTGGTGAACTAACTTATTTCTTGAGATTACAGGTGAAGCAAACGGACTCAGGAATCTATATCAACCAAGAAAAATATGCAAGGAATCTAGTCAAGAGATTTGGACTAGACAATGTTGCACATGCTAGAACTCCAATGGTTGCCAATGCAAAATTAACAAATGATCCGTCAGGTGAGTCTGTTGATGTTACATTATACAGAAGTATGATTGGATGTCTTTTGTATTTGACTGCTAGTCGGCCTGATATTGCCTTTAGTGTTGGTGTTTGTTCTAGATTTCAATCTAATCCTAAAGTTTCCCACATGAATGCTATCAAAAGAATCATTAAATATGTTGGTGGAACTTATGATTATGGATTATTTTATAGTAAAGAGTCTAATCTATCTCTTAGTGGTTTTTCTGATTCTGATTAGGTTGGTAATGCTGATGATAGAAAAAACACCACCGGTGGGTGTTTTTATGTAGGAGCCAATCTTGTTGCTTGGATGAGTAAAAAGCAAAATTCTATGTTTTTGTTTATTGTAGAGGCAGAATATATTGTTATTGGAAGTTGTTGCTCACAACTTCTTTGGATGAAAAAGGTTTTAACTGATTATGGGATATCCCAAAATACCATGGTTGTTTACTGTGATAACTCTAGTGCTATTGATATATCTAAGAACCCTGTTCAACATTCTAAGACTAAGCACATAGAGATTAGATATTACTTCATTAGGAATCTTGTTGAAAGAAAGATTGTGTGTCTTGAGTATATCCCTACTGAACGACAGAATGCCGATATTTTCATCAAACCTTTTGATAGAAGTAAGTTTGAGACAATTCGTCAAGTAATTGGTGTGATTCTGTGTCCCTGATCTGTCTTGGCTTTCTCGGTCCTTGTGCTTCATTGCTATTCTTTGTGACCATTGTTCTTTGGTTTTTGTTTTCTATGTTTCTAGGATTTGCATTGCATTACATTCATGCATTTCATTCTAGGTTGTTTTTGTTTATTTTTTTATATATAAAAAAGAAAAAAGGAAAAAAAGGAACCAAATTATGTTTTGCACTATTTTCTTGGTTTTTGAAAACAAGGTTGGTCAATTTATTTTCACATAACATGTCTTTTGTACCTTGTTTAGTTTTGATGAGCTTACTTATTGCACTTTACTTGTTGAAGATTTGTAGTGCATGTTGTGTGGGAAAGATGTTTATGGTTTTGATCACTTTGTCTTGATCTTGAAGTCACTTGTCTTTGACTGTCAGACTTGAACTTTTAGAGAAAGGCATAAATAACCATCTTACCACTGTTCACTAGCCAATCATGAACACCTTAGTGCATATCGTAAGATTTCATGCTTGAGAAAGTGTAGCACATGCACAAAAAGATCGTAAGGTGTAGCCTCGGTTTATATGCTAAAATTGGTGTGTAGATTATTGGACTTAATGTTAAATCAATCAAATAAAATTGGTGTGTACATTATCCGGCTATTTTAATAAAGTTTCTGAATAATTAAAATTTGTGTGTACAATATGAGGCAAAATCAAGAAACTTACATAATTGCAAGCTTATAATCTAGGAGATGTGGGAGTTACATGATGTAACTCTTTTGGTAATAGTCTCTTTCAAATTCTATGTTATGAATTTTGTAGACTTTGTGATTAATTGCTATACTCATATCACCTCACATGTATCTCAAATTTTTGCTAGTTGCACACACTACACAAGTTACTCTTTGCTAAACATTGTACTTGTTATTGTGTGTGTCTTTGGTCTGACCAACCAAGTTTGCAAACACCTTGAGTTTTATGCAAAACTGAATTGATGATTGAAAATTTATGGAGAATGTAAGAAATTTTAACTTTGGGAAAAGTGGGCTTAAATCCTTGTTTTTGAAAATCATATCATCACATACTCATGCATTTTGTTCATCAATTTCCATGCTTTGAGTTGTTCCTAAATTTTTTTTTTTCAAAAAATGTGTTTTTCCTCAAATTTTGTGAGCCTCTGCCAGTTTCAATTAATCCAATCTATTTTTCGATCAATCAAAATTCTTTTAGAATTGTTCAAGGAAGCCTCTGTTTATTTCGATTGATCCAATCTGTTTTTAGATCAATCGAAATTGTTTTGAACTTGTTTTAAAATTTTTGAGAAGCCTCTGTCTGTTTCGATCAATCTAAACTATTTTTCGATCAATCGAAACTCGTGAATCAAGTTTTAAAAAAATCAGATTTGACTTGTTCAAACCACTTTTTCAAAACTTTCTCTCTCTCTCTCCAACTCGGCAAGGCTCCACAGAGAATTTTCTGTCGTTTTCCTCCAAAATTTTTGCTAGGTTTCTCTCTCCATAAGCCGGTATGTCCATATTACCCTTCCTTTTGCATTGTTTTTCATGTTTCATGCATTAATTCATGGTTTTTGGGTAAAATTTTCGGACTATGCATATTTGGGATTTTTGATGAATCAAGCCTCATTTTGTGAATTTGATCAATGGGTTTTATTGCTACAATGATATATTCATGATCTATGTTGGTTAATTTGATCAATTTGGGGATTTACGAAAAATTAAAAATTCTAGGGCTTGTATTGAACCCGAATTAGGGATTTTGTTCAAATTAGTTTCAATTGATGAAATTGGCTTGTTGAATTGATGTAATTGATCATTATTTTCTGAAATCTATCTTGTATGATGATTAATTGGTCAATTTGTACAAATTAATCAAGTGGTTTTTCAAATTTTTTGGGTTTTTGTTAGAAACTCTATGCTCAAGCCAAATTTTGTGAACTTGAACTAAATTTGAACTTAATTTCACTACATTAGGGCATGCATCATGTCACTTAATCCGTTCATGCATCATATAGATTTTTGCTTTTGCTCTATATTTTTTTTTGTGTTAACTTGTAGTCTGCCCTTGGTTTTTGTTTTTTTTTTTTTTTTTTGCTTTGTGTCTTTGCCCTTATCCTAGCACCATGCCTAGGAAGACTAGAGCCCATAGGACCCCCCTCCACTTCCTCTAAGTCTCCCTCTAGGAGTGAGGTGTTTAGGAATGACAAAAGCAGAGAGGTGTCTGAGAAGCTGAATTGTAAGTGTAAGATTTGGGTTGAGCGTTCTGTGATTTTAGATAAGGTTGATCCTGCCATCAGGGCAAACCTTGAGTCTAGAGCTTGGTTGTCCTTGTTAGAGATAGATCATCCACCCCTGACCACCTTGATTAGAGAGTTCTTCTCGAATCTCTCTTGTCACGTCTATGATTCCAACACCCTTGTTAGGAGTTGGATACGAGGTGTAGAGTTCACCATTACTCCTCGGGTAGTGGTTGATGCTCTTGGGGTTCCGATCGTCAGGGAACCTGACCCTTAGATGACGTCATGTCATACATCACTGGGTCTTCTATCCAGTGGGGTTCTGATCCTCGGATCACGTCCGTTAAGCTTACTGAGACTGCTTATCTTTTCTTTAGGATAACGTGTCATTCTTTGTGGCCCATTTCTTATCTCCACACCATCCCTCTTGAGTAATGTGTGTTTTTGTACGCTTTTGTGTCTGGTGCGTCTATCAGTTTTCCTCATTTGTTTCTTCGGTCTTTGAACGAAATTCATAAGAGTTCTGTCGTAGCGCATGCTCTTATTCATCCTATTTTCATTCATAGGATTTTGTTGTATCTTGGTTTAGATAGTTTCCCTTCTGGTGAGCCCATTCATGTTGTAGCTCCCATAGGTGCCACCTTTCTTAGGCAGAGGGCTGCTCACTTGAGAGTTAGTTCTACGCGTCCTAGAGGTGCGTCATCTGGTGTTGTTACCCCTCCTTCCTTTTCTACAGGTGCTGATACGGCTAAGGCGTCTGATGCTGCTACTGCTGATGCTGATGTTCCTCCACCGACTACTTCAGATGATTCAGACATTCGACGTACGTTGGATCATGTCTTGACCGTTCAGGCGGCTCATGGACAGATTTTGGTGGACATGCTCGATGAGATTCGTGCTTTTCGTGCAAAGCTGGCACAGTTTCGACGATCTTCACCACCACCTCCTTTTGATGATGGATTTTGATTACCCTTTGGCATTCCGTTATAAAAAGGGGGAGTACATAGTTAAGCACTTGCACTTGTAGAGTTTTGTTTGTTGGTTGGAGTTTGTGGAGTTTTAGATTGTATCTAGGTGTTTCACATTGTTTTTACCTTTTTCGCTCTTGCCATACTTTTTGGGCTATTCATGTTAGGGGGAGATACTTTTATTGCTTTATTTGTTTTTTGTTTCAACTGCTTATTGATTTATATTTATGAGTTATTCATTGATATATGTCTTTATTGTGTGTTGTTTGAAATCAAGAATTTAATTTGTTTACTTGTATTTTCCACACATGCGATTATGCATTTTGTTTAGTGTTTCAGGAAATATACAGGTTGATTCAATTGAGCTGTTATCTACACTTGTAACTGATGGATAGTAGTTAGAATTGAATTTGTTTTATGAGCATTATTTTTGTAAAGGGCTTTTCTTTGTAAACTTTGACCTTTTAGTTGTGTTTTGTCACGGATTGCCAAAAGGGGAGTTTGTTAGGTTCTAAAGACTTAGGATTTTATGTATTTAGAACTCTAATGTGTACTGTTGGCAAACCATGATCAAAACAATACGTTTAGTCGTGTTTAGACTTGCTCAAAGTTGGTTCATTTATGTAAAGTTGGAATAAACTATTGCAGAAGTTATTTGAGCTTCTCGGCCTAGTTCGATCGATCGAAGCTTAGGCTCAATCAATCGAAAATCGAGTCAGAGGCGTTTTTCTGCAGAATTCCAACTCAGCCCTAGTTTGTTTAAAACGTTTAGGGTTTTCTAATTGCCCTAGGTATAAAAGGCAAACCCTAACCACGTTTTATTGTTGCTCATATTGCTGTTTGTGTAAATCTCTTGTGAGATCTGTGAGGAGCTTTCCTTTACACAAGCTTAGGATTATCAAGAAGGAGATTTCTTCAAGAACTTGATGATCGTTCAGTTGCTGCCATAAGCGTTTAAAGAAACACAAGCGGGTGTGCTTGTACTTGCTAGAGAATCCAAGAAAGAAGGAGTTCGTGGTCTCGGAGCTTGCACGTGGTCGTGTCAGTAAGTTTCTACTGGTGGGTAGCAATAAGATATTAGTGGTCTAAGTCCTGTTGAACAAATTCGATTCTTTCATAGTGGATTCAAGTTTACCTTAAGGATAGCTAGGTTAAATCCTCCCCAGGTTTTTATCGGTTTTGGTTTCCTGGTGATCATATCATTTTGTTATTTATCTTTCCGCTGCTTTGTATGATATGATTGTTTTGATTGTGATAACCTAGATTTGTTAAATTGACTAAGTAACAACTTGGCTAATTACCTAGGTTAATCCAATTGTGTTTTTAAGGGGTCTAAAAACTATCAATTTTATTAGCAAAAAACAAAAAATAAAATATAAAATATACTTTAGATGTTGATTATTATGTAATTTGGATTGAATAGGGCCATTAATGCTTAAAACACGTTTTTTTCTTCAAATAATGCAATTTCTTTTCCTTCTATTTAATGAATATCTTTTCTTGAGGGTCCCACTCCAAACTCACTCACAGTTCTAAAATAGTTATGATATGATTGGTAACTTTTTTTTTTCCTAATTTTCTATTTTTGAAAATCATTTTTTATTTTCTTGTTCAGAAAACTTGTTTGGATTGAGGTATTTTCAATTTAGAAAACACGGAAATAGTACACTTATGGTTTATTTGGATTGAAGGGGAGGGAGGGAGAGTAAAATAGAGTAGAGTAAATTTGGCCAAAAATTAGCTTATTTTTAGCTAACTCTATTCTACTCTCCTTCTTTCCCCCCTCCATCCAAACAGACCCTTAAATGAGGTCCGATTCAAGTCCCGACTAAAAATAAATAATAGTAAAAAGGCAATACCACATGAACGAATTCTGAAATATGCCGCCAAACCCAAACAAACCACTATCTCTCCCTAACTCCCTCCGCCACTCCCTCTCATCATTCTGTTCGTCTTTACAACCTGTGCTATGGGTTTTTATATCTTTAGTTGGAGTTGGCGTTATGATAGCATATTATATTGGTAATGGGTTATGTTTGTTTTTAGACCCCTTAAACACAACCAGATTAATTTAGTTATTTAGCAAAGTGATTAACTTAGATAAATTATGAGATCTAGGTTAACACATATAAATCATATTATTGACAAGTGCGGAAAATAAAGAACACAACAATATGATAACCCAGGAAAACCAAACCAGTAAAAACCTGGGGAGGATTTAACCTAGCTATCCTCAAGGTAAAACTAAATCTACTATGAAATAATTGAAGTTTACACAATAGCAACTTAGACCAACAAAAATAAAGGTCACAAAGAGTAGAGCGATAAAGTACAAGGACCATGTCAAAAAGACTCAATTTGATTGAGCCTTTTGCATCCAAAACTTTTTAGATGCAACACAAGCATTGGAGTTATTCTTTAAATTAGAATTCTGAGCAACTCCAGGATTGGAATAAAGGTTTAAAACCTTTACTAGCTCACCAATAAGTACCATAGGATCTTATGCTTGAGGTACAGGCACTATTGGCTTGTTTGCTTGCTTGGCAACTTGCAACTTGAAATAGTTTGGACGAATGTGCCCAGACTTTCCACAAAAATGACAAACCCATGCAGGCTTATCATGCAACTTGCCCTTAAGAGGGTTATGAGCCTTAGGTTTAGACTCTTGAAGATCAACCCTAATCTTCCTAGGAGGTGTAACTTCTACAGATTTAGGAGCCTTACTCACAGAGGGTTTGACAACCTCACTCACAGGGGGTTCAGAAGAAGGAACAAAGTTTGTGGAATGGAGTTCAAGCACAGAGATGCTTTCTACAAAACCTAAACCAGTTTTGTTAGAGGAGACTTTTGAAGACTCAACACGTGATCAAGTTTGGAGCTTGCAAACCTATTAGTTTGTTCTCTAGCAACAGACAATTCAAGTTCCAAATTCTTAACTTTATCAAGCAAAAGCATGTTCTCAGTCTTCACATTATTCAACAATTCATTAGCATCAAACAGTTTCACAAGAAAATTTTTCTTTTCAAGTTCAAGAGATGCAATTTTCTTTAAGCCTAAATCAACACTCATAGCACCCTTTGCAACAACTTTGCAAAGCTTATTATAGGCTTCTTGTAAATCTGCATCCTTAGAGAGTTCCCCATCAAAAGGGTTCTCTTCAACAACAACAACACTTTTATCAACTACAGCAGTAGCAGTGAAAGCAATGAAGTTTCCATCCTCATCACTACCAGATTCATTATCAAAAACTTCATCATCACTAAAGGTTACAGTTATAGCATTACCCTTAGACCTCAAGAATGTTGGACATTCAGATTTCACATGACCATATCCTTGACAACCAAAGCATTGTTGACCCATAGAATTATTAGAAGGTTGACCTACTTTCTCTTTAGGTTTTTCAGTGTTATTAACCTTAGTGGGATCATTCCTCCTAAAATTTCTAAGTTCAGCATTGTTTTTACCTCTTGCCCTTATGTTGTTGTTCCTAAGAAAGTTTCTAAAGTTCTTGGCAAGAGAGGCAATCTTTGTAGCAGAGAGCTCATCATCAAATCCACTTACATCAACATCATCAACAGACTTAAGAGCCATTGATTTGGATTTGCTTGTCTTAGGTAGGTCCAACTCATAGGATTGAAGAAATCCTACAAGTTCATCAATAAGAATGGAGTCCACATCTTTGCTTTCAATGATGGTAGTCACTTTAGGTCTAAAATCCTCAGTCAAAGATCTAAGAATCTTCCTAATAATTTTAGGTTGATCATAGATTTCACCCAAATTATAAGCAGAATTAACAATATCATTAAGCTTAGCGTAGAATTCATCATCAGACATCCTAATGCTTTCAAATCTAGTAGTTAATTGCTGCAACTTATTGATTTTAACTGCCTTTATGCCTTCATATACAGTCTGGAGGATATTCCAAGCAGTATGAGCAATCTCAACATTAGAGATTTTCTTAAATTCCTCCATAGAAACAGCATTAAAAATAGCATTCATAGCTTCGCTATTAAAAGCGGCTGCTTCTTTCTAAGAAGTTTGCCACTCACTAACAGGAGTAGTAGGCTTCTCCCATCCATATTCAATGGAGTTCCAGACTCTCTCATCAATAGATTTCAGGAATGCTTTCATCCTTACTTTCCAATAAGTATAGTTATTTTCATCAAAGTGAGATAGAATAACAAGAGAGTGTCCATGTTCCATGACAACAGGGTTTAAGGATCAGCTCTTAGCTCAAAAGATCTACAACAAGAGAGCAACTTGCTCTGATACCACTTGTTTGTTTTTAGACCCCTTAAACACAACCAGATTAACCTAATTATTTAGTCAAGTGATTAACTTAAGTAAATTATGAGATCTAGGTTAATATATATAAATCATATCATTGACAAGTGCGGAAAATAAAGAACACAACAATATGATAACCCAAGAAAACCAAACCGGTAAAAATCTGGGGAGGATTTAACCTAGCTATCCTTAAGGTAAAACTGAATCCACTATGAAAGAATTGAAGTTTACACAATAGCGACTTAGACCACTAACATCCTATTGCTACCTCGAGTAGGAAACTTACTACCATGACCATGTGACAGCTCCAAGTCCATAGACTACTTCTTTCTTGGATTTCCAGCAAGTACAAGCACTCCTGCTTGTGTACCCTTAAGCTCTTGAAATAGCAACTGAATCAATCACCAAGTTCTTGACATAAGCTTGAATCTTGGAAACCCTAAGTATGTGTGAAGGCAACCACCTATTGATCTCACAAAAGATTCACACACACAGCATAAGGAGCAACCTCAAAACGTGGCTAGAGTTTTCCCTTTTATACTTAAGACAAAACATAAAACCCTACACGTCAAACGGGCTTGGGCTGAGTTGGAAATTCTGCAGAAAAAACAATCTACACGACTTTCGATTGATCGAGTCTAATTCTCGATCGATCGAGCCAGGTTGATTTATACAGTAAATCTTGCAACAACTCGATTCCAACTTTACATAAAAAACATATACTTTGAGCAAGTCTAAGTGAGACTAAAATGTTTTGATCATGGTTTGCCAACATTACAAATTGAAGTTCTAATACATTAGTTCTTAATTCCTTAGAACCTAATAGGTTAGATTTTTTAAAGAAGAGATAATGAGTCGGACTTTTTTAGCTGTCATTATTCGGATTCTGCAAGAAGGCTGGTTGCGGCTATGAGCCAAAAAATTCGTCTTCCAAATTCAGTGAAGATAGTCAAAGCCTTAGCATGTAGAAGGAAGGTCTTATTTGCAAAATAAATGGGAATTAGAGATGCATTTTTTGAACGGGATTCTGAGATGATGATGATGGGGCTGTTAACAAGTGCGAACAGTTTCTTTCTTTCTTTGATCATGTTGGACAGGATCACAGGAAATAGCACAACATATTCCTTAGCTTGGTATGTGGAAGACTAGGAGGATACTGCAATTTGGTCTAATTTAGTACCACCTATAAATATAATCACTACAAAAAAACACGTTTTCAAGCCGCGTTTTTGTAAAATGCGGCTATAGGTGAGACTTTGAGGTCCACCCCTGGACATATAGTGCCCGTTTGTTTCAGCGTTTTCAAAAAAGCCAGATCGAAAATAGTGTTTGGTAAGTATAAAACGCAACTTTTTGGAAAAAGTTGGGTTTTATATTTGTGAAGAAACACGCGTTTGAGTTTATGGAGCTCTGGAGGTCCATAAACAAAAACTTATGCGCGTTTTGATTTTGAGCCGTTGGGCTCTTCCAAAAATTATGAAATTATCCTTGATAAATCATCTGTTCTCATCTCATCTCTCTACTCTCCCAACAAATTTCCAACTCCAAACACAAAAAAATCTATAACAAATTCCCAAATAATCTCTCTGCTCTCCCAACAAATTTCCAAATCCAAACACAAAAAAATCTATAACAAATTCCCAAATCAGCTAAGGAAAAAAAAAAAATCAATCCTTTGCAAATTAGGATTCCTCAAAATGCAAAAAAAAAAAAAAAAAAAAAAAAAAAAAAATCAGAATGTAGCAAAATCTTTCAAATGGAGTTTGTTACCCATCTTGCGGTGGATGAGTTCCAGTGGCTCTTAGAACACGCCGGGAACGCAATCATCAAAGCGACCAGCACCGAAACAGTCCCCGCCATCGTCGTCTCCGAAATAGAAGCCGATCTGACAAGAAAAGGAACGAACGAAAAGGACGGAAAAAAGAATTCTGGAAAGAAAAGGATACAGATTTACTCTGGAGTTGGATGAGTTGGGTGAGTTTGGTTTAGCTAACTGTGGAACGAACGAATGAAAAAAAAAAAATCTGGAAAGAAAAGGACTGAGGAAAAAAAAAAAAAAAAGTCCTCCGTTCGTTTTGAAGTGCTAAGAGGAAAAAAAAAGAAGAAGAAGAAGAAGAAGAAGAAGAAGGAGAGCTGTGGTGGAACGTTCTGGACTGAAGAGGAAGTGGTATGAAGAAATGAATTAAAGAGGAAAGGAGGAAAAAAAGAAAAGAAAAAAAAAGAAAAGAAAAGAAAAGAGTGTGGGTACGTGTGTGGAGGAGAAAAAAAGAGAGGAAAAAAAAAGTAAGGAGAGCCACGTGTGTGGAGAGAAAAAAAGAGATAAAAAAGAAACGCTATCACAATATTTTCACAATAAATTTTAAGGTAGGTAATTATTAGCTACTATTAGTGAGAAAAAAATAATTTGTTTAGAAAGAGAAAAAAATAATATTAATGGTATGTTAAAATTAAAATTAGTATCAATTTTTATCACAATATTTTCACAATACTTTCATAATAAATCTTAAGTGGTAGGTTATTATTAGCAAATATTGGTGAGAAAAAAATAATTTTTTTAGAAAGAGAAAAATTGATTTAAGTATAATGAAGTAGTTGATTTAAGTATGAAATAAACTCACATAATTAAAAAAAAAAAAAAAAAAGTATGAAATAAATTCTCTTATATACACATTGTCCTTTTTGGTAATTTACCCCTCAAACTGCCACTTTTATAAGTGGTGACCAAACACTCAACTTTTTCATTATGCACTTTTTAACAGCTTTTACCAAACATTCAGCTTTTTGAAACTCCACTTTTTCATTATGCACTTTTAACAAAACTCCATTTTTTCATTATGCACTTTTACAAAAAGTTGAACCAAACTCACCCATAGCCGCGTTTACTAAACCAGAAATATAATACAACATTTCTTGTATGCAGAATTGCAGATATTGCTCCTCTTCAGGATAGTGGGTCAAGACTTTTTTTGAAGTAATTGGTTCATCACTTAGTTAATAGGCCCATGAAATGCTTACTCTTGTTTTGAATTAACCAAACATGTTTTCAACTTTGAAAACACAATAAATCTTTTTTTTTTTTCTTAAAAATAAGTTTTCGAAAACAAAAGGCAAAATTAGTTCCCAAATATAGCCTTAGTTTTCAGTTTTCACCGCTCACGTCCATCAATATTTAAACAGGAAGTGTATGAGATATCCATTGTTCAAAATTCAAATGCGTTCACAACGTGTGCATCTAATTCATATGAATATCCATCACACTTGTGGGCATCCTTTTTTGTAAATAGGATGGCCCACTTTTCCTGTTTCTTTTAAATTTTCCAAAAAAAAAAAAAAAAAAACCATAAAATAAATTGATTACTGTTTAGTGTTTACCAAGTAAAAGTCACACGTGTAAAGAATTAATATAACTCAATCACAAATAGATAAATATACAAAATTTTAACAAAATGAGGAGCAAAGAGTGCAAATTGTGGAAAAAAATTAATCTTATTTTCAATATTTTCTTTTAATCTTAAAATATTACTTTTACTTTTCAATGTTCTCTTTTTAATTTTCAATAATAAAAAGAAAATTGTTTAATCTTGCCCGGTGTTGAAATCTTAGACCAGATATATAATGCCATGTACTGACTCAAAAAAGGAGGACAAACAAGAACATCCCAAAAAAGAAGAAGGAACGGGTGCAACAAAATCGAAACATAATATATATATATATATATATATATATATATATATATATATATATATAAGTATTATATAAGGCTACAGACACACTGAATGGTTCCATCATCAAGTAGCCAAAACTTGGAAACTTATTAAAACTAGCATTTAACTCGTCCAATGCGCAGGATCATTTTATAAATTAGAAAACAATCAACTTAATATAACAATACATTAAAATTCAAAATTTGTCAAGGGCATGTTGTACAGGCCCTCATTTGTCTTACTTGCAAGAATGCTATCTATAAAATACAATATCACTCCAATTAAAATCAACTCCAATTATCTTTTATAGAATTTAAAATATATATATCATATGTTACAATGGTGTCCATCTAGAAACAAAATATCAAGCACATAGTGTGCATTATATGTCATTGAAAACACACAGGCACCAACCCAGAGCAAATTAACCAAAAATTAAAGCCCTTTTATGTTGGGGTGATTTTTTTCTTTTTTTTTTATAATAATAAATTTTGGGTTTATAGAGATAAAACATAGCCTTAACTCACTGCACATACTCTGAAAACATTCTGTTTTTTCACTCTTCAATTTCCAATTTCCATGTTAATATGTCAAGCTTACCACACCAATGAGCCAAGCTCATCTAAGTAAAACAACTTTAAATTGGGACAAAATGGGCTTTTGCCCTTTTCAGAAAAATTAATTAGCTTTTTGCCCTTCTTCCCAAACTAAATAGGGAAATGCCCCTCTTTTGAAACTCGACTTTTTCAAAATCGAGTTAAGCCCTATAGTGACGTTTTCAAGGACCTATAGTGACGTTTTAAGAACCTATAGTGACGTTTTGTAACTTGATATCCATGAAATCGAGTTATAGGCACTTTACAAAACGTCACTATAGGTTCTTAAAACGTCACTATAGGTCCTTGAAAACGTCACTATAGGGTTCCAGAATTTTTTTTTTTTTTTAACTCGATTTTAAAAAAGTCGAGTTTCAAAAGAGGGACGTTTCCCTATTTAGTTTGGGAAAAAGGGCAAAAGACTAATTAATTTTGCTGAAAAGGGTAGAAACCCATTTTGTCCCTTTAAATTGTTAACTACATGCTAGATCCAAACACAATGGCCAGAGTTAGAACTTAGAATTAGTGGAGTCAATGCCAAAAGTGAACTCTAAAACAAATGTAAACTACCTATGCAAATTGAATCAAGATGTAACTAAGCAAATGAATTAATAGGTGGTTTGAAACTGAAGCATGAGCAACAATTAACTTTAAAAACCAACCCCAAATAGCAAGCCCACCCAAAAACTAAATGCACAATTCAGTATACTTATATAAAACTAAAAATACAAAAATAAAAATCTATAAACTTACCTAACACCAGCATCACCAATAATATCAATTGGCATACCAATCAAAATGTGCATAACCAAGCATTCTAGCCATAACAACTGGGACAATGCACTTCATCTTCATTTCAGGCCTCATCATACCCATCAACACCACACCAATACCATTATTGATTGTCCCATAATTAGCTCTCATACCTAAAAGCCCAAAAATCTAACCCAAAACAGACTAAAAAATAACACAATCCCTTCCAAAAACAAAGCAGCTACTTCTTTTTTCTCTCCCTAACTCTTGCATTTTTGTGGTTCTATTAGTCTAACTTAAACAACCTAAGATTGAAAATTGCATTTAGATTGAAAATAGTATGACACAAAACATAGAAATTAAAAGTGATCAAAATACTTGTAGCAAGTAAGCTATTTAATAGAATTTGCAAATTACAAATTTCTCAAATGAGCATTAAAACCAAATTATGCTCAAGTAGAAATTGTCAATCAAAAGAATAATGCCTGCTACAAAAGAGCTTACGATAGATATAGGATGGCAAGATGCAGAGAAATAAGTTTCAAAGAACAAAATGCGCATTGTTCCTAATTTCCTATTTCTTTGCCAAGTTTGCATTCTATTACATATTCGAATATATATTTTTTACATGTTCAAATATATATATATATATATATATATATATATATATTAAAAAATCAAACTTACCATTAAATTATGATATTCATTCTAATGCAATTACATGCCTCAATCACTGTGATTTGTGAACACTTTGACCTTTACATCACAACCCCAGGAAAAATAATTATAAAAAAAAAAAAAAAAAAAAAAAAAAAAGCCCCTCAAAGAACTTGTAAACAACGAAATAAAAAGAACATAGGGAACTGAATTATAAAGAGAAGCAACATGTGATAAATAATACCTAGTATGAATTTCAAATTAAATATATAGATAACTATCACAATCAAATTTATAAATGATTGAATTATAGTATATTTATGAACTGCATCAATAACTAATAAGCTGAATTTTTGGAAAAAATAAATAAATAAATAAAGCAAATGAATGAAGCAACTTAAATTATTGATAATGAGGAGATATTTGATAGAATTTTAAAAACAATAATTAATTAGAAATAGATAAAAATAAATAGGTTTAGAAAGCATAATTACAACTATAATTTCCAAAACAATATGCTTCTTACAAATATATTTCTTTCAAGTATATTATAAGCAACTAAAGTGGTTGGTAACATCCCCTATGATGGATACAAAATATTAGCCAAAAAAAGAAAGTTAAAAAGAAAATGATGAGAATATCCTTGGAAGAAATTTGGTGGAGAAGGCAACTTGGTTGTTGTCAGCTTCATGTTCTTTGTCTTAAAACTTCTTCATCTGAGAAGAAATAGATCAAACGAAGCTATAGTTTAGATCAAATGAAGCTAATTTATCCAAAAAGAGATAAATAAAATGAGCCTAAATTAAAACTGCAAATATCCAAGAAGTTTAAACATCAAATTTAGCACCAACTTTGATAAAACAATTACAATTATAACCATTACAGCCTAACCTCAAGAAAATTTCCTCAAGAGCAAAGTAGTTGTAGAACCCAAATGATATGTTTCCCATATTATATTCAACAAATTCCAAGTGGGAAAAAATTCATCTAAAAAGCATGATGCACTTCTAAGAAACTCGACAAAAATTAAGATTGTATCCATCAACTTCTAAAACAAATTTATACAATACCGGATAGAAACCACTTAAAAGAAACTATAAAGAGCTGCTTCTTTTTTTCTCTCTTTAATATTGAAGAATGATGTACAATATGATCAAATTAAGGCTCTATTTGCATCCATATAAGATATTATATAACTCAACCAAAATATAAGCGTTTGAAGCCTATAGGGATTCTCTATAAAATAATTTATTTTACTAGTCTCATAGAATGCAATAGGAATAATGATTTTGTAGCCATAAGCAGAGGTGCGTAAATCATAATTGCTCATCCATCCCCCATAAAATTCATTAATTTATACATACACAGGTAAATGCTACAGTGTATATAAACATGTTAACCACGATGAACATGAATGTGAAACATATGTCAAAGTAATAACATGAAGTAACATCTTTTTATCTACTAAAACGAATTGCATTTAAATTTTCAATTAGAATTGCTTAAAATACTAATGGCATTTGCTAATTAGTTGCATGCTACATCAATTAAAATTTTCAATTAACATAACATTTATCCTCAACTCCACAAATTATAGATGACTTCAATAAAACAAAACTTAGTTGAAGTTAAATAGGGGCACCACTAATTGTCCTTGAGCGAAACAAATTGAAGTTATATGATACATCAAAACAATTTTCCTTTAACATAACATTTATCTTCGACTCCACAACTTACAAATAATTTCAATAAAAAAAAAAAAAGGAAGTACCAACTCACTTTTAGTTAAATAGTGGCAGCACTAAATGTAACTAAACAAAATAGAAAAGAAGAAATTGTTGGACTTAGGAAAGTACTAATTGCATATATTGCTTGCGATTAGCTTTCATTGTTTCAACGTATTAAAGCATAAAACTCCACCATAGGTGATTTATTTGTATGAAAAAAAAAAAAAAAAAAAAAAAAAAAAAAAAAAAAGGCATATCACTGACTTAATCCTTATGGAAAAAAGGACTAAAACTTTGCACAATAACTGAAAAGAAAAAAAAAAAATTTAAGTAACAAAAAAATATATTGAACAAAACTAAAACCAATAAATTAGCAGTCCTTTTTTGCTTAGTTTTTTCTACAAACAAAACTAAGTTCGAGTGCTTTCAAAGAAACTAACTATCACTACTTGATATAAAAAGAAATTAGAAACCTTGATATCAAAGACATGTACCTCACCATCTGGGATGCACGGACGCGGCATCCAGCCCAGCGCACCCGCGTCCGACGCGGCGGGACGCGGCGACGCGGGAGGGACGCCGCAGACCGCGCGTCCGTGCCGCGTCGTGCCGCGTCCTGCCACGTGGCAGCTCCCGAATCGGGCCGACGCGGCCCAAATCGGGCCGACTCCCTTCAGAGTTCAGACCCTCCCTCACCTGAGATCACCTCTCTCCCTCGTCGGCCACCGCACTCCTCAACTCAGTCAAATCTCTGATAATATCTGCTGTTGTCCTTGTCGGCGTTGTCGTCCGCTGCTGCCTCCATTTGATGACCAGCGATCGGATCTCTCTAAACCGGTGGAAGACTCGCTTTTTCTCACTGTGTTGCTTTCCCTTTTTTTTTTTTTTTTTGGCTGAGATGATCTCTTTGTTTGAACTTTATTGAAGTCTTTCTCCGTTGGGTTAAAGATGGAAAGTAATATATGCTTATTAAAAAACGCCAGACCTCGTGTATCACCACAGACCACATAAATTGATATATTTATTAATTATTATATTTAGTTTTTATCTTTATTGATATTATATTAGTGTATTACAGACTATACAGTACCACCACTGCTACTACAGTACTACGACTTTAAGAATAATATTTTATTGCTAGATTTAAATTTGATAGTGGTTTTATTTTTATACGAAAAATTTGACAGTGGTAGTTTTTTTTTTTTTTTTTGGGTAGTTTTGTGAATGTAGTATATTAATGTGTTTTTTAAGAATATTTTAATAATAAAAATATATAGAAAATACAAATAAATATATTTTTAATAATTTTTTAATCGCCGAGTCCCGCCGTACCCGCACCCTACTTTTTCAAAAATTGCCGAGTCCCGCACCCGCACCCGCACCCGCACCCGAGTCCCGAAACGCACCCGTGCTTCATAGCTCACCATCTTTGTCTGAGACCCCAACATCGCCATTCACATCCAGTGGAGTGATATCCCTCTACTTGTGAACTGCAAACTCAGACATCCAAACACATCAAATTGTGCCCACAAATAAAATGATAGTACCTATACAAAATAAATTTGACATTAAGTCCTTAACACCGACACAATAAGCAACAAAATAATAATAAATCAGAGAGCGTTAAAAAGATCCATGCATTCTACTTTTACTACTTCCATTACTACTTAGAACCAACTTAGCTTCTTCCTTAGTTAGACTTTGTTCCACGTGGAGATTTATATAACAGTAAAGTAAAATCACAAAAGTTAAAGGGTAATTTCATCCTATTATTCATTTCTATTAGGGGCTGGCAAAAAGAAATCAGAGGTATGTTATCAAAAAAAAAATTCTAAAAAAAGAAGAAAAAGAAGAGCAAAACACCTAGGCATTTTAACAAACACTCTACATTCAGATATCCTAAACAAAACAACTTCTAACCAAAATCCCTCAAACCAAAATCTAACCCATCTGTTTAAACTAATTAAACAAAACTACTCCTAATCGAAAAACCTAGATCATAACAACATCCCTCAAAGAAATCCACGTTAATGCTTCTAAAATACCTAGATAAGGAAGAAGCCCAATTGCCCTGTTCGTGTGGCTTATATTTTTTTTCCTAGAATAATCTATTGCTCTATTTTTAACCGGACACCATAAATAGATACCCACACATCAATTTATCCAAATACCCAAAACAAAACCAAATCTATCTCAAATACCTTAATCAAAAATATAACCCAGAAATTTAAATAAAAAAATAATCCAGCCAAATTATAAGAACCTGATCATAATTGATGCACAAACTGAAAAGCAAAGAGAAAACTAACCGGTAGAGAAATTGAAAGACATTCTCTGATTGCAAACTATGGATACATGGGCAATGGGAGTTTTTGATTTTTTTTTTTTTTTTTTCCTTTTAATCGGGTTGATTGGGATTGAGGCCAAAATTAAGTTCGTTATCGGGTTGTTTAGGTTTTTCCCGACGATATTTGGGTGGAGGCTGGGCTGATGGAAAGAGAACTCAATGGCTAGGGTTTTTGCTTTTAAGAAAGATAGAGAGAACGGCTGAATTTGTCGAAAGAGAAGGAGAATCGGAACGGAAGAGACTATGTGTTTGCAGTTTTGGTGGTCGGAGTATGGGGAGGGAACGGCGGAGGCAGTAAGCACTCTGTCTTACGATTACAAACTCTGTTCTCTCTTTCTTCGTACAGCAAGCCTTTGTTTTCATTGTATTTTGGCCGGTTAGATTTCTTTTTACATTGAGCGGTATTAAACAATGTTTTAGTGTGGCCCAAATGGTGTAATTTATCGCTTTTTAACTTATACGTGTCAGAATTTGAAGGGGTCATTTTTCCTAACGTGGCAGCACCTCCTTAAAGGCTTATGTTATTATATATAGTATTAGATCACAAGAAGTGCGGCTGCAATCATAAGAAAGTGCCGCGAGACCCACATCTACCTCTTCTGTGATGTATGAGTCAACTTTTCTTTATCTTTATCTAACAGGTTTTTGTTATGTGTAGGATTCTGGAGTCTGTCAAGCGTTGCGGGCTTGTCTAATTTGGGTTTTGAGGGTGGTGCTACATCAGGACCTACACCACGGAGCAATTCATCGGTTGATGGAGAGCTACATGAACACGAATTCTCCTTCTTTTCCATCTCCTCCTCCTTCAGGTTTGGCCCCCTATTTTTTTCGTTGATAGGAATGAATATATAATGGGATCGATAGAGGTATTTATAGGGCTTTTGGTTTTATTCTGCTGGGACCCATACCATTTCTGCTTGTTTGGCTTTGATTTGCTTTTTCATTTTACATCAATCATAACTCAAAAAAATGAGTTAGATTGAGTGAAAATGAAAACAGTTTTAAGAGTTTCCGAATCATGAGTTTTGAGATTTGTTGGCAATGTCGTAATTCTTTAGAGCCAAGTGGGTCCTACTTGTAAGTCTAGTCACATCAAATGCCGAGAAGTAATATTCACCAACGTTCATTTGGTACTGTTCACTTTCAGCTTTAATGTTTTCCCCTTATATCTCTCATTCACTCCCATTTCTCTCTTCACTTTCACTTTAGAGCTCTGTTCTTGTTTCCGAAAGGTGAGAAAAATCTTCTCATATCTACTCTGTTCTTTACAAAGCTGGGTCCAATTTTATTTTATTTTATTTTATTTTTTTACGAAGCTTGTTTCTGGTTCTAGTTCTGGTTTTGCTTAACATAGGGGAATTTCTAACAAATATTTTTTACCATTTGTTGTTGGTGTTAGGTTCTAAAAGTTTAGAACAAATGGTAAGCCGTGAGCACAAACTTGTCTAGATATATATTCCTAAGTCTATAGGTTTGGTTAGACAATACTCAAGGTGTTACAAGCCAGAATACAAGAACATTCAAGCTAAAGAAAGGAGAATTCAATTTCTGAAGAATTCAACCAATCGAGAAACAGGCTCTACCAATCGAAAGTCGCAGACATGAATTTTTTACAGAATTCTATTTCAGCCCAAACTCTGCTTAATTATTTAGGATTTCAAGTGAAACACTTCTAGTATATAAAAGAAACCCTAAGACACGTTTTGTGAAGATTTTGGAGGTGCTATTGTGAGATCTAAAAGGTATATTGTACCTTCTTCTTTCAAAGTCACTATCAGAATTCCATCTACATTTTATTGGAAATGGAAGATCGGAAGTTGTTGCAACAAGATCATACATAGTTGATGATTTAAACCTTCAAGTGTGGTCTTGGAGTCACAAACTGAAGAATTTTTGTTGCTAAACCTTTAAGTGAGATCTCAAAATCACAAATGTGAGTGTTTGTGCAGAGCAAATTCAAGATAGAAGAGTCCGTGGAGTTGGAGCTGCACGTAGTCGTGTTAATAAGTTCTACATGAGGTAGATTTAGATTTAGGGTTTAAATCCATTGTAAACTTCCATTCTATCATATTGGATTTGTTTACCCTAAGAATAGATAGGTCAAATCCTCCTCAGGTTTTTACCTTGAAACGGTTGGTTTTATTGGTTTTCCTAGGTGATCACATTACTGTCTTCTTTAATTTTCCGCACCAAGTAATATGTTTGCATGTGTTTAACCTAGATCGCATAATTAACCTAAATAACTAATTGGCTGATTCATTAGGTTAAACTAATTTGTTTTTAAGGGGTCTAAACAAACAAATTGTTGGTTTATTTTTTTAGATCTGCTTGATAACAACACCAATTGAACAACACCTTACAATATTCATATTAATAAAAACCTCACATAAAAAGCTTCAAATCCAACCTCAAATTTACACCATTTGATTGTTGAAGATAGATGTAGGAATGTACAAGATCCAAAAGAACAAATTATCAAATATAGAACCAAATTCATGAAAATGTTTAGAAATATGCAAAATACAGAGGTGAAATTTTTTTTCTTCAACAAACCCATGCTTCCGAGAGGGGTTTACAAGTTGAAGGTGATAAAGTCAAGGAAATAGGGATACCTAGGTTGTGTTCGGCTTTGGGCTTTGGAATTCCTTCGTGTGGGTTTTCAGATTTCAAAATCAGAGAGGAGAGGGGAACCTCTAAAAGTCCTTCAGTCTTCTTGGTAACGGACAGATCCAACAGCAATCTATTGTTATGGAGGAAAAAAGACGAAGTGGGAGGAGGAGAAGTGAGGGCAGAAAATGAGAGGCAGAGTGAAGGGTTTGAGGAGCTGATGCTCAGTGGTGAGAGAGTGCAGAAGCTGAGCCTAGGTCTTGTGGAATGGGTGAATGGCTGTGCATGAAGAGAAGAGAGAGACTTGACGCAGGTAGGCTTGTTGACGTTCTGTGCACCTACTAAGCATTAAATTTTTGCGGGTCCGTTGAGTGGCATAAAGTTGAGTTTTTGAATTGGAAAATCCATTGAGAATTAGAGTTATGAGTAATTTTTAGTTAAAGTTATAAGAATTAGGTTATGAGTTTGAGTGAGGAGATTTGAGTAACCTCCAAATCAAATAGGGCCTTAGTCTTTGCCTTGCCACGTGATATTGAGATTATGAGGCAACCAGCCAAATTCTAGATTTTTTTATTTTTTATTTTATTTTTTTTGAGGAGATGCCAAATTGTCGTCTTTTTTCAAAACAAAACAAAGCAATGGTTCCCACTTAGAGTCCATTTCTAAACAAAACAAAGCAATTGTTCCCACTTTAAAAGCCAAATTGTGAATTTTTAGTGGGAACCATTGCTTTGCTTTGTTTAGTAAAAAGATGACACGGTGCTTTTCTATTATTTCTTTTATTACTTTTTTTCGTTGCTGATCAATGCAGTATTTATTTATTTATTTTGTATTAATGATTTTTATAAGGTCATATGATCTTATATTGCAAAGTTAATTTTCGTAAATATTGAAGAGGTCTGAACAAACAAAAAGCTAAAAAATTAAAATAAATAAATAAACGACAAAACAGATTCATCCCAAACAATTAAACATAAGCAAACATGATTTCCTTTTTCATTTTTTAAGGTAATATTCAAGGAAAATCCGTCATTTAGTCTTTTTTAGTGAAATTTATACCCAAAAAGCCCCCCTTTTGAAGCGAAAATCGTACATACTCCCAAAGCACTACTCTATGAGTACGTAAGAATTGCCCCTTTATGCAACTTGAGTTTTGTAAAATCACTGATGCTCTGGCGATCTGCCCCTCTTTCTTTACAAATACAAAATCTCTCTAATTCTTGCCCGATATTCTCTTAAAATCCCTAACACACACTTTCCATCTAATCTCTCTCTTCTCTATTTGTTTTTCATTATTTGAAATTGGTCTCTAAACCCTAAACTACGATCAGAAACCCTATAGTACGATCTCTAATGTCTATGCATCTATTAATTTCTATATTTATTACTTTTATTTCTAACTTTGGAGTTTCGTTAATAAAATTGGTTGGTGGGTTTAACACCCAAAACGTCAAACTCAAAATACAAAAGAAAATTACACAAGCATTTTGGGTTTATCAGTGATTATTTATGGTTGGGAGCAATATAATTTGTTATTTTTTAAAATTATTTTGTACTATGTGATTTTGAAAATTGAGTTATGAAGTACCAAAATTAGAATTCCTCTACTTCACGTGCTTTGTTTAAGTATGTTTTGAGAAAAAATTGTAACCAAATCCAATATTATAAAAAATTAAATGGTGTCACAGAGTGAAGAGTTGACAGGATATGACCCTTCTTCATTCAAAGGAATAAACGAACAATAATTCATTATCAATACAGTGTATTATCCCTTTTTAATGCAACTGCTGAATACAGAATTATATAGTGCATCAAAATGCCAAATTGCCAATGCAAATGGAAGATTTACAGTGTATGCTGATAAGTTCCTTTAATCCAGTGACTTGTTCGATCTATATGTGTCTTGCCGGTTTTCTTTTTTTATTGATCTCGTTTGGAATCCAGGGAGAACAATAACCAAATCAGGTAATTATTAACAGATTTCAAAGCATTTGTTGAGCAAACCCACGAGAAAAAGCCATTGACCATGAAATTTTATAATTAAAAAAAAAATATATATATATATATATATATATATATATATATATAACGAAAGAAAGGCAATGATCATATGTACTGTTAGGTTCTAAAGACTTAGGAACTAATGTATTTAGAACTCTAATATGTAATGTTGGCAAACTATGATCAAAACAGTTGTTAGTCTTGTTTAGACTTGCTCAAAGTGTGTGCGTTGTATGTAAGGTTGGAATCAAGTGGCTGCAGAAGTATTAATGACTTTCAGCCTGGTTCGATCGATCGAAGAACAAGCTCAATCGGTCAAATCTCGGGCAGAATGTTTTTTTTGCAGATTTTTCCAACTCAGCCCTAGCCTATTAAAATGTGTAGGGTTTTATGTTTTGACCTATGTATAAAAGGCAAACCCTAGCCACGTTTTTGAGGTTGCTCTATTTATTGTGTGTGTGAATCTCTTGTAAGATCTAGAGGGGATTGTCTTCACACATGCTTAGGATTATCAAGAAAGAGATTTGATTAAGAGCTTGATGATCATTCAATTGTTGCAATAAAAGCTTAAAGAAACACAAGCGGGTGTGCTTGTACTTGCTGGAGAATCCAAGAAAAAAGGAGTCTGTGGTCTCGGAACTTACACGTGGTCGTGTCAGTAAGTTTCTACTGGTGGGTAGCAATAGGATCTTAGTGGTTTAAGTTGCTATTGTAAAACTTTGATTCTTTCATAGTGGATTCAGGTTTATCTTGAGAATAGTTAGGTTAAATCCTCCCCAGGTTTTTACCGGTGTGGTTTCCTAGGTCATCATATCATTGTGTTGTTTATATTTCCGCTGCTATGTATGATATGATTGTTTGATTGTGATAACCTAGATCTGGAATTTGGACTAAGTAATAACTTGGCTAATTAACTAGGTTAATCCAATTGTGTTTTAAGTGGTCTAAAAATATACAAGTGGTATCACAGCAGGTAACTCTCTTGTTGTTGATCTTTTGAACTCTGAGATGATCCTTAACCCCTGTTGTCATGGAACACGGACATTCTCTTGTTATTCCTCCTCACTTTGATGGGAATAATTATGCTTATTGGAAAGTAAGGATAAAAGCATTCCTGAAATCAATTAATGAGAGAGTCTGGAACACTGTTGAATACGGATGGGAGAAGCCCACTACTCTTGTTAGTGAGTGGCAAACTTCTAAAAAAAAAGCAGCCGCGTTCAATAGCAAAGTTATGAATGATATCTTTAACGCTGTTTCTATGAAGGAATTTAAGAGAATCTCTAATGTTGAGGTTGCTCATACTGCTTGGAATATCCTCCAGATTGTGCATGAAGGCACAAAGGCTGTTAAAATCAATAAATTGCAACAATTAACTTCTAAATTTGAAATCATTATGATGTCTGATGATGAATCTTTTGATGAACTCTATGCTAAACTTAATGATATTATTAATTTGCATATAATTTGGGTGAAATCTATGATCAACCAAAAATTGTTAGGAAGATTCTTAGATCTTTGACTAAAGATTTTAGACCCAAAGTGACTGCCATCACTAAGAGCAAGGATGTAGACTCCATCCCTATTGATGAACTTGTAGGATCTCTTCAATCCTATGAGTTAGACCTACCTAAGACTAGCAAATCCAAATCAATGGCTTTTAAGTTAGTTGATGATGTTGATGTTAGTGGATTTGATGATGAGCTCTCTGCTACAGAGATTGCTTACCTTACCAAGAACTTTAGGAATTTCTTTAGAAACAACAACAGAAAGGCAAGAGATAAGAACACTGCTAAATCTAGAAAACTTTAGGAAGAATGATCCCACTATGGTTAACAACACTAATAAACCTAGAGAAAAAGTAGGTCAATCTTCTAATAATTCTATGGGTCCTCAGTGTTTTGGATGTTAAGGGTATAGTCATATGAAATCTGAATGTCCTACTTACTTGAAGTCTAAGAATAAGGCTATGGCTATAACCCTTAGTGATGGTGAAATTTCTGATGATGAGTCTAGTTATGACGAGGAAGGAAACTTCGTTGCTTTCATTGCTATAGTTGTAGTCAATGAAAGTGTATCTGCTGAAGAGAACCTTTCTGATGGGGAACTCTCTGAAGATGCAGATCTTCAAGAAACTTACAATAAACTTTGCAAAGTTGCTGTAAAGGATGTTGTGAATGTTGAATTAGGTTTGAAGAAAATTGCATCTCTTGAACTTGATAAGAAAAATTTGCTTGTTAAATTGATTGGTGCTACTAAACTTTTGAATAATGTGAAGACTGAGAACATGCTTTTGCTTGATAAAGTTGAGAATTTGGAACATGAGCTTTCTGTTGCTAGAGAACAAACTAATAGGTCTGCTAATTCCAACTTGATCATATGCTTAGTGTTTAAAAGTCTCCTTCTGACAAAACTAGATTAGGTTTTGTAGAAAGTATTAATGTGTCTGCACCCAATTCCACTATCTTTATTCCTTCATTTTCTTCTGAACCCCCTGTGAGCGAGGTTGTGAGTGAGGTTGTCAAACCCTTAGAAGTTACACCTCCTAGGAAGATTAGGGTTGATCTTAAAGAGTCCAAACCTAAGAAGTCTTCCCTTTCTAAGGACAAGTCACATGATAAGCCTATATGGGTTTGTCATTTTTGTGGAAAGTCTAGACACATTCGTCCAAACTGTTACAAGCTGCAAGCTGCTAAGAGAGAAAACAAACCAAAAGTACATGTGCCTCAAGCACAAGACTCTATGGTACTCATTGGTGAATTGGTAAAAGCTCTAAACCTTTATTCCAATCTTAGAGTTGGAAATCATTCCCATGTGAATAAGAACTCCAATGCTCATGGTGCATCTAAAAAGTTTTGGATGCAAAAGGCTCAATCTAATTGAGTCCTTCTAACATGGTCCTTGTGCTTCATTGCTATATTCTTTGTGACCATTGTTCTTTGGTTTTTTTTTTTTTTTTTTTTCTAGGATTTGCATTGCATAACATTCATGCATTTCATTCTAGGTTGTTTTTGTTTTTTTTTTTTCAAATAAAAAAAAAAGAAAGCAAATTGTGTTTTGCACTATTTTCTTGGTTTTGAAAACAAGGTTGGTTAATTTATTTTCACATAACATGTATTTTGTACCTTATTTAGCTTTGATGAGCTTACTTATTGCACTTTACTAGTTGAAACTTTGTAGTGCATGTTATGTGGGAAAGATGTTTATGGTTTTGATCACTTTGTCTTGAAGTCACATGTCTTTGACTGTCGGACTTGAACCTTTTGAGAAATGTATAAATAACCATCTCACCACTATTCACTAGCCAATCATGAACACCTTAGTGCATATCGTAAGATTTTGTACTCGAAAAAGTGTAGCACATGCACAAAAAGAACATAAGATGTAGCCTCGGTTTAAATATTAAAATTGGTGTGTACATTATTGGACTTAAAGCTAAATCAAATAAATAAAATTGATGTGTACATTATCCCGGATTTTTATTAAGTTTCTGAACAATAAAACTTGTGTATACAATATATGGCAAAAATCAAGAAACTTACATGATTGCAAGCTTATGATCTAGGAGATGTGGGAGTTATATGATGTAACTCTTTAGGTGATAGTCTCTTTCAAATCCTATGTGATGAATTTTGTAGACCTTGTGATTAATTGCTATTCACATATCACCTCACATATATCTCAAGCTTTTGCTAGTTGCACACACTACACAAGTTACTCTTTCCTAAACATTGTATATGTTATTGTGTGTGTTTGGTCTAACCAACCAAGTTTGCAAATACTTTGAGCTTTTATGCAAAATAGATTTGATGCTTGAGAATTTATGGAGAATGTTTGAAAATCTTAATTTTGGGAAAACTGGGTTTAAAACTGTTGTTTTTGAAAAACATTTCATCACATACTCATGCATTTTGTTCATCAATTTGACTGCTTTGAGGTGTTTTCTAAAATGTGTTTTGTTTTTTCAAAAAACTATCTTTTCTCAAAAACTTAGTGAGCCTCTGTCTGTTTCGATTGATCGAGTCTGTTTTTTGATCAATCGAAATTGTTTTTTAAAAATTTAAGGGAGTCTCTGTCTATTTCGATCAATCGAAATTGATTTTCGATCAATCGAAAATTGTGAATCATGTTTTTTAAAAACTGAGTTTGACTTGTTCAAACTCACTTTTCAAAATTTTCTCTCTCTCTCCAAATTGGACAAGGCTTACCATCATTTTTTTGTCGTTTTCCTCCGTTCTTTTTGCAAGGTTTTCCTCTCCCAAGGCTGGTAAGTCCTTTTTACCCTTCCTTTTGTATTTTATTTCATGTTTCATGCATTAATTCATGGTTTTTGGGTTAATTTTCGGACCTATGCAAAATTGAGATTTTTGATGATTCAAGCCAAATTTTCTGAAATTGATCAATGGGTTTTTGTTCTAGGATATTATAAACTTGATCTTGATGGTTTAATTTGATCAATTCGCTGAATTTTGAGAAATTGAAATTTCTAGGGCTTGTATTTACCCAATTTGGGGATTTTGTTCAAATTGAGTTTAATTGATGAAATTGGCTTATTGAATTGATGTAATTAATCATTATATTCTATATTCTGACTTGTGTGATGATCAATTGGTCAATTTTTTACAAATTGAACAAGTGGTTTTTCAAATTTGGGGTTTCTGTTAGAAACTCTATGCTTAAGCTAATTTTGTGAATTTGAACTTAAATTAAACTTAGTTTCACTCTTGCATCATGACATTTAACTGTTCATGCATCATATAGATTTTTGTTCTATATTTTTTTTGTGCTAACTTGCAGTCTGCCCTTGGTTTTTCTTTTTGTTTTTTTATTCTGCTTTGTGTCTTTGTCCTTATCCTAGCACCATGCCTAGGAAGACTAGAGCTCATAGGACACCCTCCACTTCCTCTAAGTCTCCCTCTAAAAGTGAGTTGTTTTGGAATGACAAAAGCAGAGAGGTTTATAAGAAGCTGAATAGTAAGAGAAAGATATGGGTTAAGCGATCTGTTGTGTTAGATGAGCTTGATCCTGCCATTAGGGCAAACTTTGAGAGTAAAGGCTGGTTGTTTCTATTGGAAGTAGATCATCCACTCCCGACCGCCTTGATTAAAGAGTTCTTTTCGAACGTCTCTTGCCACATCTATGATTCCAACACCCTTGTTTGGAGTTGGATACAAGGTGTTGAGTTCACCATTACCCCCCTAGGATAGTGGCTGAAGCTCTTGGGGTTCCAGTCGTTAGGCAGCCTGTCTCTTCTTATGAGGAGTCTCCACTCCTTGATGACGTTATGTCATACATCACTGGGTCTTCTATCCAGTGGGGTTTTGATCCTCGGATCACATCCACTGGGCTTACTAAGACTACCTATTTTTTCTTTAGGATAGCGTGTCATTCTTTGTGGCCTATTTCTTATCTCCACACCATCCCTCTTGAGCGATGTGTGTTTTTGTACGCTTTTGTTTCTGGTGCATCTATTAGTTTTCTCATCTATTTCTTTGTTCTTTGAACGAAATTCATAGGAGTTCAACCGTCGCTCATGCTCTTATTCATCCTATTTTCATTCATAGGATTTTTTTGTTTCTCGATTTAGTTGACTTCCTTACTGGTGAGCTCATACATGTTATAGCTCCCATAGGTGCCACCTTCCTTAGGCAGAGGGCTGCTCATTTGAGAGTTGGCTCTACGCATTCTAGAGTTGAGCCTTCTGGTGCTATACCCCCTCATCCCTCTTCTACAGGTGTTGATACAACTGAGGCGTTTAGTGCTTGTGCTGCTGATGCTGATGTTCCTCCACCGACTGCTTCGAATGATTCAGACATTCAACATACGTTGGATCATGTCTTGACCCTTCAGGCGGCTCATGGACAGATTTTGGTGGACGTGCTTGATGAGATCCGTGCCTTACGAGCAGAGTTGGCACAGTTTCGATGATCCTCACTGCCACCTCCTTTTGATGATGGATTTTGATTGCCTTTTGGCATTCCGTCACAAAAAGGGGGAGTACATTTGGGACACTTATAGAGGTTTTTGTTCTCAAGGGGAGAGTTTTTTTTTATTTGTTGGAGCTTGTGTGTTTAGATTGTATCTAGGTACTTCACGTTGTATTTACCTTTTTTGGCTCTTAATGTATTTTTGTTGGGCTATTCATGTTAGGGGGAGATACATTTATTGTTTTATTTTTGTTTCTTGTTTCACTGCTTATTGATTTATATTTATGTGTTATTCATTGATATATGTCTTTATTTTGTGTTGAGTGAAATCAAGAATTTATTTTGTTTACTTGTATTTTCCACACATGCGTTTATGCGTTTTGTTTAGTGTTTCAGGAAATATACAGGTCGATTCAATTGAGCTGCTGTCTACACTTGCAACTGATGGATAGTAGTTAGGATTGAATTTGTTATAATGGGCATTTTTTTGTAAAGGGTTTTTCTTTGTAAACTTTGAGCTTTTAAGTTGTGTTTTGTCACGGATTGCCAAAGGGGGAGTTTGTTAGGTTTTAAAGACTTAGGAACTAATGTATTTAGAACTCTAATGTGTAATGTTGGCAAACCATAATCAAAACAGTTGTTAGTCTTGTTTAGACTTGCTCAAAGTGTGTGTGTTGTATGTAAAGTTGGAATCGAGTGGCTGCAGAAGTATTAGTGACTTTCGGCCTGGCTCGATTGATCGAAGAACAGGCTCGATCGATCGAATCTCGGACAGAATGTTTTTTCTGCAAATTTTTCCAACTCAGCCCTAGCCTATTAAAATGTGTAGGGTTTTATGTTTTGCCCTAAGTATAAAAGGCAAACCCTAGCCACATTTTTTAGGTTACTCTATTTGCTGTGTGTGTGAATCTCTTGTGAGATCTAGAGGTGGTCGCCTTCACACATGCTTAGGATTATCAAGAAAGAGATTTGATTAAGAGCTTGATGATCATTCAGTTGCTGCAACAAAAGCTTAAAGAAACACAAGCGGGTGTGCTTGTACTTGCTGGAGAATCCAAGAAAGAAGGAGTCCATGGTCGTGTCAGTAAGTTTCTACTGGTGGGTAGCAATAAGATGTTAGTGGTCTAAGTTGCTATTGTAAAACTTCGATTCTTTTATAGTGGATTCAGGTTTACCTTGAGGATAGCTAGATTAAATCCTCCCTAGGTTTTTACCAGTGTGATTTCCTGGGTCATCATATCATTGTGTTATTTATATTTCCACTACTATGCATGATATGATTGTTTGATTGTGATAACCTAGATCTGGAATTTGGACTAAGTAATAACTTGGTTAATTAACTAGGTTAATCCAATTGTGTTTTAAAGGGTCTAAAAACATATTTACCTAAGGAATAAAACACACAAGCCGAAATGCAATTTATCAAATTTAAAATGAAACCTAAAGCTAAACAAAGTAGATGCTCAAACTTAATCTAAATAAGAAAAAGGATTTCAAAAAATATAGATCCAAAACAAAACAAAAAAAGTGGAAAAAAAATACAAACAAAAAGCTTGAAAAATATATATAGGAGAAAAAAAAAACACCAGATTTTAATTGAATAAAATTAAATTAGGCAAGGATCAATTGAAAAAGTAAAATAAAATAATTCGAAGCCATCTCCAGCAATGTAGAGAAGTCCAAAATCTCTCTCTCTCTCTCTCTCTCTCTCTCTCTCTCTCTGCATTTTGAACTCATAAAAATCGAGTTCTAAACTTGAGTTCCATGCAAGAAATTAAATAATAAATAGAGTAATGTTGCAGATACTATAATTATATTGATCTTACAAATTGATGTGTCACCAATTAGGAAAAAAAAATTCAAAATTTATTTTTGAGTTAGTTGAAACCCACCAATCATATTAATTGTCAAATATTCTCAAAGCCTGGTGGAAATATCTCAAGCTAACCCTTCACTATTTCTCTTTTCCTCAACTTACATTTCTCCAAAATTTGAACTTCTTCAGTTTTATATAGATTATAAATCATAAATTATGTTTGAATAAAATCTTCAAAACTCAACCATAATTCATAAAACATGCTTAAAATTTATATTAATTGATTTTATAATAACAGTTATTCTTTACATCTGAATCCAAATGCAACTTTAAGATTTAACAAAATGTGCTAGTTCCTTCTTGATCTAACACAAACAAAATTAATCTAAGTGGATCTTTTTCGATTTTGTAGCTGTTAGTATATTAGTTGTTAGGGACATATTTTATGTAATTGGTTAATCCTTTGACTAAATATACTTTACTTGTAATTGTGTAGATCTAGGATGGGTTTAGTACTTCAAGAAACATATTGTTAAAGTCAAGTGTTAAAGCCATGAAGAACTAACCAAGAAACAAGTGAAAAAGAGCTATTCATTAAAGCTCGACAGCAATCTTAACAGAAAGACTTCTATCAACATTTAAAGTTAAAGCTTGATAGAAGCTCGACACAAGCTGTTTTTGTCGAACTTATGAAATCAAAAGTTCTGGATCTGATTTTCGGCCCATGCTTGTATATTTGTATAGGGTTTCTTTTCTCACAACCCTAGACATATATAAAGATTATTTTAAAGGCCGTCGTGCATGTAAATAGTGACCTAGTTCATTATTCTCTCTGAAGAAGCTACTGCGTCTTTACGCCAAGGGTTTTGTGACCAAAGAGCTTCCTGATCTTTATTGTTGATAAACTGAAGAACTTTGCACCCAACAACCTCTTCAAGTTGCTGGAGTTAGTCATGTATTGGGATTCGTACATCATTGGTTAGTCACGTACTGGGATTTATGCATTGAACGGAAAGATTGCCGTTATAATACAAATCCAATTGAGTATTGGGATAAGGGTTCAAATGGAGATTGGTATTTTGGGATAGGCCAAATGTTTGGTAAGATTCTTTATACTTGTAACTGCTTGTGATTGATAATAGTGAATTCTTGAGAGTTGTGACCTTAAAATCACCCAACGGAGTTTTACCTCGTAGTTTTTCTCATTCGTAAACAAATCACCTGTGTCAAATTTATTTTCCGCTGCATTTAAATAATTTGATGAGTTGTTTGTGCTACCATGCTATTGCATGTAATTGAACCTGTAGGGACACGATTCGCGTTGGACCACAGTAGGGTTGGGTTCGCACGTAAATGGACCCGTACAATATCATTTGTAGAGAGTGGGGTCGAAAGGCTAAGTCATGTTTTCTCCGCCGTGGTTTTGTTAAGTTGTTCATGCATGATCTAGAGGTGTTCACCCCTTTAGGTCTTTTTCTTTCCGGAAGAATCCCCCTCCTTTAGGTTGCAAATTTTCCTTTTATATTAGCATGCATTCAATTTCCTTCGTCCACGTGTAGGGTCGAACTTTCCTAGCCTGACACTTGTCCCATCAGTTTAAGACCTGAGCTGTTGGGAGTGGTTGAGTAGGCTAAAGAGACACGACTCGGTGAGAGGCAAAGCTCCGTCTAGGGCAGGTAGTTTGGACAGCCTGTCCTAGATATTTTATATTTCTTACAAGATTATCCCTTTGCCGCTTTTACCCCTTTCCTTAGTGTAGCTCTGGGCTAACCGAGGGCTGTACCTTCCTCGGCGGCTTCTATGGCCCATTAGTGCTTTGTGTTTATTAGGCTGGGACTACTATCCTCCTCGGCCTGGGCCTTAAGTGTCCCTGTGAATAGGTGGATCTGGCCCATCTGTTGTCGGGCCCCACAGAACCTAATTAATTAATTTGGGTAATTTATAAATTCGTAGGAGGTCAATTCATTTTAACCCAACATACCTAAGTCTTGCCCTTAGTATATATTAGTTTCCATGTATACTCACCACACCTGTTAAGCAAGAATCAAATTAAGGAAATTTTCCCGTGTACAATGTCAACTCTCAAGGCTATACAAAAGTAATATTACAAGTATAAACTATTTTACAACATTTTTACAAATTGTTGATGTGACTAGGGACGGAGCCAAGACTTGGAGTTAGGGGGGGCAGAAATATAAACCAGAAAAAAAAAATTGAAACTCCAAATAAACATTCATTTAATAAACCATCAACAAAGAAAAATACACAAAATTATTGTTTTTTAAGATATTACAATGCAATTATTTATGAAAATGGAACTCGCCGTCTTTTTAAATCTTCGAAATCATTTATGATTGAATCCGTGCTAATTGTGCAGCAATGCCCCTTTCAATGAATAACATCATAGCGTCTAACAAAAACTCATCTTCTATTTTGTTTCAACAACTAACCAATAAATTTTAAAGTTGCAAATAATTTTTTTAATTATTTACCCAAAAAAAAAACTTTAATGTTTTAAAAGACACTAACTAATGGACAAAAACACTACAGACAAAACTACAAAAGAAATCACAAAATATCACAAGCTATGGCTAAAGACAAAACTACCAAAAACTCACAAAACAACACAGGCTATGGCAATAGGAGTTGACTGTTGATGTGTTGTGTTGTGTTTGTCAGATGACAACTTTTTTATTTATAAAAGAATATGCACTATGGGCTATATTAAAGAGAGAAAGACAAAGATGGGTCAGATTTTTACCTCTCTTTGACTCTTTCTCTCTAGTTTCCTCTAGTATATTCGATGTCTCTAAGTCTCTCCGTCCCTGCTCTTGCTCTGTGCTCTCTTTTAAGTTTTCTTTACAAGTCACAACAGTGCCAAGTGTCAACACATGATTAAATCTAAGTTAACCAAACAAGGATTGAATATGAGATGAGAGGGATACCTTTGCTTCTGCAGACTTGTAGTGCCAGTGCTGCTAGTTGTCGAGCTCCTCTCCTCTGTGTTTAGCCATAAGTTAGGTTTTCCTTTCTTTTCTTTTCTTTTTTTTTTTTTTGAATGGCTTAGAAATCCCCTTCTTTTTTCCCTTTTATTATATGTGTGAGGTAAGTTGGGTGTTTCCTACTCCTAGGCTAGTTAGATATCTAGTTAGAACCGGATTTGATTTTTTTTTTTTTTTTTCTTGTGTTTGTTTTGGGGTGTTGTTTGGGCTTAATTTATGTTGTTTGGCTAATTTTTTTTTATATAGAATTTAAAAATATCAATAATATTGTTAAGGGGGGCAAAGTGCAATTTTATTTAAATAAATTGTTAAAAATAATATATTATATATATACTAAAAATTTAAAAAAAAAAAAAATAAATAAATAAAAAAAAAAAAATCTATGGGAGGCCACTATCCCCCAAATCCAAGAATAGCTCTATCCATGAATGTGACTAACTTTTTATTGGTTTTCATCTTGGCTCACTATTAACATCATTTTTCCATTTACCAATAACAACTTACCCAGTAAATCTGTCAACAAAATATTTTTCACAAGGTCTTGTTTTTTACACTTGATGATGTCAAGGGCAGTTTATATTTGGAACGAATTAAGTAGGCCCAAGGGCCACCAGACCATTCCACAAGAGTGATCCCAAATGATGGTTCAAAGTCCATGCAAGGTGGTTTACACTTTACAAGGTAAGAACCCAGCCCGTGACCATGAGGATTGGGCCAAACAACACACTGAGTAGTAAATGAAGCTGTTTTTAATCAATACCCACACTTAAACACACATCCTGATCTTCGAAAAGATGCAATCAGCATTTAATGCCGATTGTCTTAAATACTTAAATTCAGCAAATTAGTCGGGTTGTTTTCCTTTCACAAGAGTCGCTTCTGGTGGCTTTTGGCCAGCAGATTGGTCAAGATCAGATAAGTTTCAGCCACCCTTAATTTCAGTATGCACTGCCCAAAACAAGAAGATGCTAGAGTCTGACAAATACAGCAAACCTCCCTCCCATTCAGCAAATATTATAGTCATCCACAAAAGCGGATAAGATTGAGGGGAAGCTGGAAACAAAAACCAATAGACCCGATGTCGTTTAGATAGGTACAGAAAAATACTTTTACAATCAGGTACGATACTTAACCCAACACCAAGTTTCAAGCAGTCCCATGATTTATTTAGTGTAAAAACATAGATGACCATTTCTTCTTCATTATACCAACCATAATTATCCCTTATTGAGATATTAATATCGTGATTCACTTCAATTTCATGAGATTGCAGTAGTGTTTCTTCTCTTGCGTAGACTAATGAAGTGTTAGAACTTTCAAAGATATCTGCAAGCTGATTATTGGTTGTCACATGAAAAGTTTTAGTTGTACCATCTTGAACCTTATCTCTCACCAGGTGGAAATCCACCTCTATGTGCTTCCTACCTTCATGGAACACTGGGTTTGCTGCTATATGAATAGAAGCTTGATTATCACAGTATAATAAAGCTGGTCTCTGATATGATATATGCAAATCTTGCAACAAATAGAGTAACCAAACTAACTCATAAGTTGTTACCATAGACTTGTACTTAGCTTCTACTGAGGATCTTGACACTACAGACGGCTTTTTAGACCTCCAAGAAATTAGGGAATTCATCAAAAACATACAATACCCCGTTAGAGACCTTCTGGTATCTGGGCATCTTGCTCAATCTGCATCACAAAATGCTCTAAGATGCAAATCTGACTTAGCAGGAAAATAAATTTCTTGGCTTGGTATCCCTTTTATATACTGAAGAACTCTGAGTGCTGCTTTCATGTGAGGTTCCCTTGGTTGTTCAAGAAATTGACTCAACCTATGAACTGCATAGGTGGTATCTGGCCTAGTAAGGGTAACATACAAGAGTCAGCCCACAAGTCTTCTATATTGAGTAGAATCTTTGAGCAATTTCCCTTCCTCCTTGGACAACCTCAACTGCTGCTCCATAGGTAAATTCACAGGTTTAGAACCTATCATTCCTGTCCTTAAGGAGCTCTAATGCATATTTCCTCTTATTCAAAGTGATGCCTTTCTCATTCCTTGCTACTTCAAGCCCTGGAAAATAAATGAGAGTACCCAAATCGTTTATCCCAAATTTCTAATCTAACAAGTGTTTCCTTGAGAATAGTGATTCTTCAATTCAATCCAGACTTCTCTTGTTGTTTCACTGTACATAATTCTACAGGAAATGTCTTTGCGCATAAAATTGAAGAGCCAAAATAGGACTATGGTGTTACAGCTCAAACAATCTTCAAACAGAGAAGAACTTGGATATGGTATTGGAATTTTACCATGGTGGATATATTTCAACAATTTACTTTTGTTATTAAGTAAAAAGGAACAACATACATATCTAATTATAAGCAAATAGATACAATGGACAAAAACAATAAAAAGATATTGCATATACAAGAAGAAATCTGCAAAATAATTAAAAACTCATAGACCAAATGCATGAAGGATGAATGGTACAGATCAAGTCTTGTGTTTGACACAATCTCCTTAAAATAGATTTCACCCCTCACACAATTTGTGATACTTTGAGACTTATGGATGTCTGCTTAATAGGATTAAATGATCTACAGCATGGAGAAGCACACAAGGTTCGTGCTCTCGAACTAATCTATGTCTCTTTCTCTCTTTTTGACTCAAATGTTAATGCACACAATATTTTCTCTCTAGAAGAGTTTCTTAAAAGTTATTTTTCATGAATAAGGAACTATAAATATATACGTTACTGAACAGACCTACTGTTTTAGAAATAACTACTGTATACAGACTTACTGACTCAAAAAAATAAAATATTATTATTATCTGGACAAAAAGGACCAATTCACACATGCCTAAAGTCCAACCCAATATCCAATTTATGAGCATATAAACTCATCTTTTCCATCATTTCCTATGTGAAACTAAAGGATTCTTACCATTTTAATATCATGTTCAAGTAGACACATTAGGAGTTAATTTCTTATTCACTTCATAATATTTTTCTTTATTCACTTCATAATATTTTTCTAACATACCATTCACAAAACCAATTTTCTTCTTTGTAGTAAGTGCAAGAATCATGGATTGAGACCATGATTAATAATTCACAGTGGCAAGTAATGGTTGAGTAACCAAGATGCTACCTGGATTATCACTGTTACTAAGAAAATATGGATTTGGACTAGGTTCATTAGAAGTACTCTCTGATTGAGCACTAGGAGTAAGAGTAGGATTGGTTGTTTTAGTGGATGCCATTGATGAGCTTCACAAGCTCTGATACAAAGAAAAAATAAATAAATAACAAGCTCTCTAGATAGAAATGGAATTTTTATTAATTGGTGATCAAAGAATCAAAATGCGTAAAAAATTAAACTAACAAGCTCTCTACTTGCTTTATATACAAACTGCAGTTACAAGCTTCTGCGTATAGCATGCTTCCACGTGGTGTAACTAACAAACTGCAATTGCAATACGCACGCGAGAGAGAACCATCTCTTCACTTAAGTAATGTTGTGTTGTACTCAACAGTTCAGTTTTGTGAAATAAACAAAATAGTGCCTGTTAGGTCTTTTAGATCCATGTAAACTAGATTGTTTAACCTAATTAATTAGCCAAGTGAATACTTAGGTTTATTATTCAAATCCAGTTTAAAACAATAAAGTCGTATCATGCAAAGCAGCTGAAATTTAAAAAACATAATGATATGATCACCCAGAAAAACCAAACTAGTAAAAAAACCTAAGGATGATTTAACCTAACTATTGTCAAGGTAAAAAGCAAATCCACTATAGAGAATCGAAGTTTACAATAAGATTTAGACCACTAACATCCTATTGCTACCACATATAGAACTTAGTGACACGACCACGCGCAAGTTCTGAATTCACGGACACCTTCTCTATTAGGCCTTTGCAACACAAGCACCCACACTTGTGATTTTGAGACTCCACTCAAAGATTTAGCAACACAAACTCTATTGTTTGTAACTCCAAGACCACCCTTAAAGGTTTAGATCATCAGCTATTACTGATCTTCTTGCAACAACTTCAGATCTACCAGTTTTAAAGATATAAGAGTGATATCCAGTAGTAACTTTGATAGAGGAAGGCACAAAACCTTTTAGATCTCACAAGAGCACCTCCAAAGTCATAATAAAATGTGTCTAGGGTTTCTTTTATATACTAGAAAAAGTAGATCTGAAACCCTAGTCTTTTTTGGGTTGAACTGCTGTTAGGCCGAACTTAAAATTCTATAGACCCATATTTCGATCGGTCGAGCCTGTCTTTCGATCAGTCGAACTAGGCAATTTCTAAGCTCTTCTTTCTGTAGCTTGTATTTTCTTGAATCTTGACTTGTATCACCTTGAGTATTGTCTAATAATACCTATAGACTCTAGGATCTATATCTAGACAAGTTTGTGTTCACAATTTGACAATTGTTCTAAACTTTTAGAACCTAACAATGCCATATCAATCCAATGCAAGAACTCTTCATTTAAATCAAACGATATCGTTTGATGATTGTTTGTTTCGGATTAAAGAAACAATATTGTTGTGAAATAAGTTTGTTTAGTGTGTATATATATATATATATATATATATATATATATATATATATATATATTTTTAAAAAAATTAAGTAAACATGGAGCTGCCACTGTAGACGAGAGTGGCGTATTCAACTCCCCAAATTGATCTTGTGTTAGCAAGGAAGGCCAAACAAGTGAAGACACGTAGCATTTCAAAAACCGGTCCTCAATAGATGGCATACTTTGTTATGATTGATACATAAAAAATAAAAAAAATAGTATTAATGACAATGATAGATAGATAGAGGTAACAATAAAAATGAAAATGTGCCGAGCTCCAACCCATTGCCCTTCCCAAAAAAAAAAAAAAAAGAAGAAGGTGAAAATGAAAATATCAATGGCTTGCATGTTTATATAAATACTCTTTCCATTCTCCTTTCCGGGGCACACATTCAACTCAAAGCCCTTCAAAAGTTTTGAATTTTAGCACCAAGCTAGTTTCTAAGCAAAAATGAACTCAGGTGCTATTGTGATTGGTGAGGGGAAGAGTTCCAAGCCTAGGGTGGCATGAATAGAGGGGTGTCTATCCTAGATTTTATCCTTAGAATAGCTGCAATTAATTCTGGGTTAAAACGCAAACTAAGGAGAATTTATGACTATAGTATTTTTCTTGGTACTTATTTTAAAGAAAAAATGAAATTATAGATTATTTTTATGTAATGGGCTAAATAAGTTACAAATTTGAATGATTAAGGATTTTTGTTTTTTTGTTTTCAAATAGGCTTTTTGTTCAATAATTGCTCACTTGTTGTTTGGTTTAGTCTTGTTTTTATTTGGATTTTTTATGGTTATTTTGGCTAATTTTTATTGTTGTTATTAAGCCTTTTTTTTTGGGTTTAAAAGGTTAAGGATTATGTTTGGGCGCCAAAATTATTTTTGGAGTAATACTATGTCTATAATATTTTCACAACAAATCTTACACGACAAGCTATTATTAGTAGGTTTAAAAATGATGTTAGTGTTGTGCCCAAATTAAAATCAATAACTGCGTACTACATAGGATTTGTTGGGAAATTATTGTAAAATTTTTGAAAATGTATCATTATTCTTATTTTTATTGTACTCAAATTCTTGTGATTTTCAAGTCATGGTGTTCAACATTTTTATTAGGGTAGTCACAATAGGTTAACTTAGTATATAATTATTTTTTTTTTGGTGACAAATATATATATATATATATATACATTTTTTTGCAAATCAGGGTGGTCCTGTGACCACCCTAGCTTAGAGGTGGAACCAGCACTGACTATGGTTAATTTCTTTTTAATAAAAGTACATGGTTTTTCTTCTCACAAAAAAAAAAAAAAAAAAAAAAAAAAAAAATCCTCTATACTTCAAATTTAAATATGTTTCAATTGCCATGAGTATTGTAGTTTAATTGGTTAGCACCTCTTATATGCTCATGACATTGAGGGTTCATATCCCTCTCTTCCATTGTAATTATAAAAAATAAGTAAAAAAAAATTAAAAAATTAAAAAGAAGAAGTTCCAATTAACATCGTTAGCCTATTTACGATGATGTCACTAATAGAAATAGTTTATACAAAATGGCATCACATGTGCATATCATATATGAACACTATGTCTATACCACACAATATCGTTTTTTCAAAGCATTTTTTTATTTAAAAATTTTTTTTTGAAAGTGTATGATTTAGTGTGCGTTTAGATCTTGATTATAAGTCTATTACTTATTTTGCTATTATTTGCGGATCTCACGTAAGTCACATACTTATTTTATTTAATTTTTAATTTTTATCTATAGTACTTTCAGTAAAATGTTTTCATCAAAAAGCTAGATAAGTAATTCCCAAACAAACACTTTAATTCAAATTTTCTAAAATTTTGGGTTTAAATGGAACCTATAGTTCCACACTTAAAGTTATAGGTTTTTTTTGTGATAATTTGAAATTTTGGGGAGAGAGATGTGAATTATAGATATTTCCATTAGAAATACCAAGAAATGTCTAGAAGTATAAGGCTCTTGGCCTCTAAGTTCTTCTCTCTCTTTTTTAGGGAAGGCCTCAAGTTAAATGGTTAAAAATGTATTAAACACCATTTTTTTTTTTTTTACATATCAATTATTAGCATTCCATTACAACATAAATTGCGCATTGCATGGGTTAAAACTTGATAGTCCTAATTCTTAAACTTCTCACCATTAAGTAGATCCTACACGTTGTGTAATGTCTTAGACCTCTCTCTTTATTTGAGTTGTAAACGAGTCAAGCATTATGATATTCAAGCTTATTTAGTTTACTTTGCTATATCAAGATTGAGTTAAACTCAAGCTTAAAAATTGAGCTCGATTTTAATGTTCTAGCTTAGTTGGTTAATTTGCCAAATGCACACGAACTTTGTTCAATTGGTTAGATAACTTTACTGAAAACAATTTTCAGTTAATAAGTATAAGTATGATCCAACTTTTCATTGGGAAAAAAAAAAAAAAAAAAAGCAAAACATTGATAATGAATTTATATATTGAAGTCTCACTATTTTATACTCTACATCGCTACATCTATAGATATAATTTATTTTTTCATGCTTTCAAAAATTCTATAGTTTAAATTCAATCCGGACACTGTGTAAAGGCCTTGTTTGCATCATCCAATGGTAATGTGACACATCAGACTTTTACAGGAAAAAAAAAAAGAGCATAACACACATAATCACACTCTCATAAATACATAACATAATAAAAATAAAAACCTAAATTAGCAGAAAAAATGCATAGCCATGGCCAATTGATTCCTTGAGCTCGTTGCCACCATTAGTAGCGGTGGTTTCTAGACCCACATCCCCTCTATGGTTAACTCTCTCTTTCTTATCTCACCAGATAAAATCCCCAAAACCAATATTTCTTGAGTGTTTAAAGAGAAGGCTATAAAGAGAGAGATAGAAGGATGAGTGTTTAAAGCCGTCACTGGTGATGGAAGTGGTGATCGGTAAAAACAAAGGTGAACAACAAGGTTATTCTGCAATGATGTGGATTCCGATACAAGAAAAAGAAGAGAAATAGGAAAGAGGGTTTACTTCGTTTTAATTTCAAATGTTTGGTAATATTCTATAATAATTGCTCTTTATCATCAGGTTAAGACATCAATCAATTTTTTGTGTAAGTGAGACTCGAACCCCCTAATATCTTATTTAACAATAAAAGACTTAACAGTTGAGTTAATTAAAATCCACAAATAAGAGTTAAATACATGTTAAGAGTGACTAAATCCCCTCTCGAAAAAATCGGAGACAGTATCTAATTAAGTACATCTTGATTTGCTATGGACTAATGGTTAATATTAAAATAATAATAATAAAATAAATTAAAAAGGATAACGTAGTCATCACGTCCAGGAATATAGTAGGATCCAATTTAAGATACCGCAGTGGTAATTTTCGTCGCCTTCCTGAAATTTAACAATTGCAATTGCATCATGGCCCGGACAAGGACAAGACTCTTCCCCTTATTAGCTAGATATCACTAGATTCACAACTATCAACAAGGATTGGATGAAAAGCTTTTCCAATTGGCCAATTTAGTATAATGTATTGGTAATTTCCTCCTCTCTTCCTGCGAAATCACAATACCAACAAGGATTGGAGGAGGAAAATAAAATATTCTTTCCCCAAATGACTAAGAGTTTTTTTTTTTTTTTTTCAAATGACATACAAATGGTTGTTTATGTAGTAATCATGACTGTCGACAAAATTAATGGAGGAAAAGAGTTTTTTCTTTTCTCTTTTGGATATGACTTGGGTCCAATGCATTCAATGTAATTGGACACTAGATCCAAGTTTTACCCTTCTTTTTTTTACCAGTACTTTATTTTAAATTGGTGATGATTGTCATCAAAACAAATGGATGAAAAAAGTTTTTTCGTTTTTTTTTTTTTTTTTTTTGGTTAATAAAGGAAAAGAGTTTTTTCAATTGACTAAAAAGTGTTCCCAATGTGACTAAGATATTATTACCAGTAACAAGAAATTGACAAGGAAACAAGTCTTTCCACAGTTGACTTGCAAAGAAGTTGCCAATATCACAATATTTTCAAAACAAATTTTAAGTAGCAAATTTTGAGTAGTAAGTGAAAAAGGTAATATTTATAATGGACTCAAATAAGAACCAATAACAAATTACCATCTAATTTGTTTTATGAAATTATTATGAATGTAGCACTATTCCAATATCAATTATAGCTAGTTCATTATAATTGGCATGGCTTACCTAAAATTATTGACAAGGTTGTAGCTTGTGCATATGCGCATAGATATATAATAATAATGATGATAAGATCTTAACAAGGTAGTTGAGGTTATCATCTTAGCTTTTGCATTGTGTATTATGAATGAGTTACTTGACACCAAAATTATGAAAATTAAATTGGATTGTAACACAAAATTAGAAAACAATTGAAAATTAATTTGGATTTTAACCACACTTCAACTTTAACTTGATATGTATAATTTTTTTTTTTTTTTTTTTTTTTGACTTCTTGCTTAAAAATTAAGTAGACTTGGGCATTGAAATCATCCACCATTCCATCGATTCAAAAACTTTTCGTCCCTTCAACAATTAAGTCCACACTTCTTTCTCTCAAAAAAAAAAAGTCCACACTTCTAGTGCAGAGGAATTGCCTTCAAGTATTAACTATATTTGGAGGTCTATTTTGAGGGCACTTCCGTAATCCATTTGACCTTAATCATTCTTCAGGTAGATGTAACATACTAACATTTATGCATGCATTCCCTTCTTTTATTTTCTCCTATCATCTTTCTTCTTTCATATTTTGTTGATGAAAACATCTACCTGTTTTATGGCACTATAAGATTTTCATGTTTTTACTATTTCCGCGTTTAATTTGAGCATTCATGCTTTAACTATTTGAGAAAATTGATCTTTTTATGAGAAAAAAGATTTTTTATTTATTTATTTTAGGAATAAAAATATATACATTTTTTCATTCCATAATAAACGACTATATTATAATTATTCGATTACTAATGAAAAAGAAAAGTTTCACCAATGTTAATTAATATCATTTCCTTTACATTACATGTCAGGTTCAACTTTGATTAAAAAAAAAAAAAAAAAAAAGTAATGCTATACATTTTTTACAACTTTTTGTACCACTTATAGATAGATATCTAGATGCAATAAAATTGTAACTTCTGGTGTTTGCTTTGTAGTAGCTTATTTAGATAGAATAAATACTTCCACATGTGTTATATTATTGATACAATTTTAAAGTGGTCCGATTACAAATAATGAAAAAAAATGTATAAATCTATGTGAAAATAATTGTCTACTACTCATATTAGACTACTTCAGTAAATTGTGACAAGCATTAATTATGATCATAGAAGAGTTTTTTTTTTTTTTTTTTTTTTTTTTTTTTTTTTTTTTTTTTTTAAGAATACTAAGTATTTTAGCGCACACACACGGAAAGAAGGGAGAATACTAGGTCTGAAAGAAACTGACAATGGATCTAACTCTTGGATATATAACAGAGACTTTAAACTTCTTTAAAAGAGTTGTATTTCATTTTAGTTTAAATTCTATTTTATATTTGAACTGTTTAGAGCATTCTCATCAAAGGTTTCAAATGCTAAGGGCCCGTTTGGTTATAGAGTTCAAAAATTATTGTTTAAAAAGATGTGAAAATTGTAGTTTAAAAAGTGTTATTGAAATACATGTTTTTAGTGTTTATAAAACAAAAAAATGTGTTTGGTATCATGGTTTAAATAACATGTTTCAGTGTTCAAAAACATAAAATATGTGTTTGGTATGTGTGTGTTAGATGGTAAAAAAAAGCTGAACAAAGTACAAAATAAATATTTTTTAAATTAGCAAAGTACAAAATAAATATAAAATATTTTTTAAATGCTACCGGTTGTGTCTGTGTGGGTGAGACCATTCTTTCAAAGAGCTGACTGGTGGGCCTTAATACTGTTCAACTTAATTACAAAAGTGCCACTCAGCAATAGTTTTTGTTGTTCAAAATCAGTCCGAAGGTGATTTCAAAAACTATTGTTTTAAACATATGTTTTGAGCAATATTTTTCAAACACCCCTGTTCCGGAATGGTCTACCAAACGTATTTTTTTTGTTTTTGAACAATATTGTTCAGTGTTTAAACACTGAACAATATGTTTTAAAATCAATGACCAAACACCCTCTAAATATGCTATTTTTTAACATCTGATTCTAAAAAAGCACACTATGTCAAGGGTGCTATACTTAAAAGTCTTAGCTATAGTAGGATGTCATCTTTGACATCCTACTGTAGCTAAAATCTGTAAAAAAAATAATATTTTATTATTGCTTTAATTAAAATAAGAACTTCTCTTTCATACTCTTTCTCTTTCCTTCTCTCTTTTCTTTCAACATCACTCTCTTTTTTCTTCTCTCTTTTCTTTCTTTCACCGGCCTCTCTGTTTGGCCTTGTGAAGTAATCTCACCTCATGGGGAAGGTTGAGTGTGAGGAAGAATTTAGCGGCTGCGGCGTGGCTAGGGATGGTAGTGATTTTGGTGGATCGATGAAGCTTTGCATGTTGAGGTTAGGGTATTGAGTTGATTAGCAACACTGATTCAATCTAAAATCTTTGCATGTTGAGGTTTGTGGATCGATGAAGCTTTGGTTTAGGGCTATGATTCTAAAATTTGGGTTTGAATTGGATTGGATCGGATTTTGGAGCTCCATGAAAATTTGTGATTTTGGTGGTCTAATTTGGGTCGTAGTTCATGGTGAGAGATAGACCAGAAGCTTTTTGGTGGTCTGAAATTTGAAGCTTTTTTTTTTTTTTTTTCCTGCTGTGGTTAGAGGTGGTGGATGGATGGATGGATGTGGCTGGTAGAGGCAATGGTGGGTTTTTGTTGGTTGTGGCATGGGTGGTAGGTTTGTGGTGGTTGTGGTATGGGTGGTGGGTTTTTGGTGGGTGGTGGGTTTGTGGTGGTTGTTGGTAATGTTTGAGTTTTAGGCATGGTGGCTATTGGTATTGTGGTGGTTGTTGGGCGTGATTGTGTTTTGGTATTGTGGTAGCTGTTGGTATTATGGTGGCCGATGGCTGGCAGTGCTTAGGACTGTTGGGTTGAGTGAGAGAGAGAGAGAGAGAGAGGAAGAATAAAAAATAAATAAAAAATAATAAAAATAATAATATTTAAATGAAGTGGTAAAAAAAATAAAAATTTTGATGTTGAATGTATTATAAAGTGATGTGTTAAATGTTATAAAGTGACTTTTTTAGTTGTTATATGCTAAAAATTTTAGAACTTCATGGAAATGCTCTTATGGATCTTGCTAAATCAAAATAGATAATTCTAACTTCTATATACAAATAAAGGCATAATAAACATTTATTAATAACTACCATATTAGTAAAATTTTATTTTGACAAAAATTAGTACAGAAAAAAAAAAAATCTTATTTTATTAAAATTTTCGTACATCTCATATGGATTTCTAATTAGTTTATATTTTTTCTTTAAAAAAAGTCTATACGTAATAATGATATCTTCCATCTCAGGTACACAATAGCTAATTGATAAGTGGCAATGGCAACAGATGGTGTCAATTCAGAGGCTGGTAAATGTTATATTTTCCTATCGTTTAATAGTGCAGGCATTCAATGAGTTCTTCAAGAAATGGATATTTCTGACAAAGATATCATATCACTATAGTCAACAATTATTAATTTCATTAATATTGCATTCAAAATTAAAATAAAATTTCCAGTCAATTTTGCTTTAGAATCAATTTTCCATTTGAATTATATATACATTCAATACGAATAAAAAATCATTATCCTACTATATATAAGTGTTTCGTTTTATTCTCTACTGATTATAGATTGTTATACATCATTTATTTTCCAATATTATAAAGTAACCCAAATATAAAATGAAAAATAAAAAATTAAGATATATGATAATGAAATTTGTGGAACATGAAGTAAAACATTAAGAGTGATGAATGTTTCTTCTCCAAAAGAAAAAGAAAAGGGGATAGATGTGTTTTACTCAATTAAATATTTGCACTATGATTTTTACTAATTATATGAGGAATTTCCTCACACATGAAGCAGCTCATACTGAGCGCGCTAGGCTTTACTTGGCTGCACTGAAAGGTGACTGGAAATCTATTCAAGGCATGCTAAAAATTCAAGGAGAAATTACCAAGGCAAAAGAAACCACACTTCATGTTGCTGCTGCAGCAAACAAGGAAGAGTTTGTAAAGAATTTAGTGAGTAATGCGATGGGTAGTGACGACCTAAAAGTTGAAAACATTGCTGGAAACACTGCCTAGCTTGTCCTACGCTGCTGCAACTGGAAATGTGAATATTGCAAAGGCGATGCTGGAGAAAAATAGAGACCTGCCAAACCTAGCTTTATATAGCTGCTTTGTTAGGACACAGTCAAATGGTGCATTTTCTTTATTCTGAAACTAATAAGATGGTTTGCCAGTGGGATGAAAATGAACAAGCTGAATTATTTATCACTTGTGTTAGGGGTGGCTTATACGGTAAGCATAAGTAATTATAATTACTCTCGTCATCAAAAAAGAAAGTATTTATAATGATTCTCGTTTCTTTTAATTCTAGAATTGATTTGAAGTTAAAAATGGTAATCATAGCTTAAACATGCATGTTGTGAAAAATTAACACAATCTAAGCCATTCCTTTAATTTATAAATAAGGAAAATTTACACAACTTCACTCACGAACACAACAAGAGGTTGAATAAGTGATAGTTTGAATTTAAAATAGCATTTTGCATGTGGGTTCTAATTAGCTTAATTAGTAAATCTCTTTTCATCAAATAAGAGAACCCCATCTACAACAAAAATCAATTAGTGTTTTGATCTGATAATAAAGATCAATCATCAACACTCTATCTTAAAAAAAATAAATAAATAAATAAATAAATATTTTGTTCTAATGGTTTTCTCCACTTAATAATTTACCCTATAATTGAATAGAGGTAGATAGAAGGAAGGGAGAGAAAATGAGTATAATATTCAATTTTTATTTTTCATAATACAATTCGTTGTTAAAAGCTTTTCTCTTTTTCATAAACAAGCATTATAAGTTTGCGTGTAGAGAATTAGAGATATATGAATGCATAATCCCCCCCCCCCCCCCGCCGGGGCGGTGGCAGGGGCCGCCTTTTTCCAATTAGAAAATAGATGCCATAATTTCTATTGTTTAAAAAGTTTGTGATATGTTTTACTTTGTCATTTATAAAAACTATAATAAAATATATCATTTTTATGATAAGAAATATTCATTGTAATTATCCTCTTCTCAAATTGTTTATGCTAATGTATATAAAAGTAACATTTATCATGTAATATATTTGGAATTTATTTATTTACATATTTTTATATTTATTAGACAACAAATTTTGATTTAAACTGATTTAAAATTATTATTTGTGATCAATATAACTTAATGGGTAGTTATTGGTGATCAACATTTATCATTTAAGTTATTTGTGACTAATATAACTTAAATTTTTTTTAAATATTATGTCCACAATATTTTTATAACACTTTTGTAATAAATTTTAAGTGACAAGTTGTTACTAGTGAGTAAAAAAGTAATTTTAAATGTGAGTTCAAATTAAAACCAATAACAACTTACTATTTGTTTCTAAAATTTTTTAAAAAAAAAAAAAAAAAAAAAAAAAAAAAAAACAACTTACCACCTATAATTTATTGTGAAATTATTGTAAAAAAATTATGGACATAACACTTTCTCCAAATTTTTAACTTGGATGCTTGGCCAAACTTTACCATGCTATCATTTTTTTTTTTTTTTTTATTGTGATCTCATACTATGCTATCATTTTTGTTTGCTTGAAACTATAGTATCCATTGTTCCAAAATATTACGTCCAATTTTTTTTTTTATGGAATAAATAATGCAGGAGTTGCCTTGGAAATTCTCAAGGCCGACCCTAATTTAGTTACCACTAAAAATGAAGACGAAGAGACTGCATTGCATGTATTAGCTCACAATCCTTCAGCATTTGTTAGTGGAAGTCGGCCAGGGTTGTTAAGGAGACACCTCAATATTCTATGTGAGTTTATTCTGACTTCGAAATTCGTAAATCCTCATGGTGATATATAACTCAAATAATCTTGTATATACAAATAACTAATTTCATGATTAAAATATTTTACTAAATTTTTTTTTTCATATTTTTATAATGTCTACATATGATACCACATTATTTAAAAATTTTAACTAACATGTCAGTAAATACACTTTTACATTTGTAATAAATAATGTCAACTACAAAATAAATATATGAAAATGATGAATAATTCACAATACAATATAAAAATACTAAAGTAACAAACTTTTTTACAGTAGAATTCACTAAAATTCAACCAATAAAAAACTTCAAAAAGCATGAGCGGCACCGAGATTAGATCCAACAAAGGCCAATGCACGCAGCACGCACTCTGAGGACTGTTCTAATTAACACCGAAGCAAGTTAAGCAAGCCTCTTTTGATCAGCTTCGACGTCAGTAACATTCATTTTTCATCAACTACGTACTTATAGAAATTGGAAAGCTTCTCAGTTCTTGTCTTTCTGCTAGAGTTTAGATTCAATTTCTTACTTTACAAATGACGACTTTCTAATTCAAAACATGTAATATGACATTTGCCCCCACCCCCCTCACTCTCTTTTTTTTTTTTTTTCTTTTTTCTTTTTTTTGGAGTTATTTCAGGGTTTCAAGAATAACTATTACGGAATTTTGGTTTATTCATTAAGAATAGTTACCTTTGTAATGCAAACACAACTAAACAACTTAAAAGTGATTTTTGATATATCATTTTAACATAATTACCAATTGTTCCAAAAAATTAATCTATTTAGAAGTTATGAATTTAATCATTTAATCTAACAATTTCAAAGGAAAATGTATTCATTTCTTGAATCTATTGTTGCCCTAACACTAATATATATACACGAAACACATGCACCAGTAGCACATTCACTCTTTATACTCTAGATCTATTCAATTCTTTTAATAAATTATAATTCACTTAGGTATGGCTACTTTCTTTTCATTGTCAATTCCAGGGTTGAAGTTAAAAGAGGAAAAGTTGAAGCAATCTCAAGCTCGTGAACTACTTAAGCAATGTCTTCAGTCATACAGAGATGATATTGATCAGAATTTAAACGAAATTCCAGAGCTTTCACTAGTTCTATTTATTGCAGCAAATGTAGGCAATGTGGAGTTTTTGGTTGAGCTTATTCATTTTGACTTTGATCTATTATGGAAAATAGACCATAAGAAGAGAAGCATATTTCATATTGCTGTTGAGAAGCGCCATGAAAGCATCTTCAATTTACTTGTGGTAGGCTCAATTAGAGATTGTTCATTTTTAGACCCCTTAAACACAACCAGATTAACCTAGTTATTTAGCCAAGTGATTAACTTAGGTAAATTATGCAGATCTAGGTTAACACATATAAATCATATCATTGACAAGTGCGGAAAATAAAGAACACAATGATATGATAACCCAAGAAAACCAAACTGATAAAAAACCTGGAAATGATTTAACCTAGCTATCTTCAAAGTAAAACTAAATCCACTATGAAAGAATTGAAGTTTACACAATAGCGACTTAGACCACTAACATCCTATTGCTACCTCAAGTAAGAAATTTACTACCATAACCCCATGATAGCTCCGAGTTCATGGATTACTTCTTTCTTAGATTCCCAGCAAGTACAAGCACTCCCGCTTGTGTATCTTTAAGCTCTTGAATCTACAACTGAATTAATCACCAAGTTCTTGACATAATCTTGAATCTTGGAAACCCTAAGTTTGTGTGAAGACAACCACCTCTAGATCTCACAGAAGATTCACACACACAGCATAAAGAGCAACCTCAAAATATGGTTAGGGTTTTCCCTTTTATATTTAAAACAAAACATAAAACTCTATGCGCCAAACGGGCTTGGGCTGAGTTGAAAATTCTACAGAAAAAACAATCTGCATGACTTTCGATCGATCGAGTCTAATTCTCGATCGATCGAGCCAAGCAAATTTACACAGTAAATTCTTGCAGTAACTCGATTCTAACTTTACACAAAAACACATACTTTGAGCAAGTCTAAACAAGACTAAAGCGTTTTGATCATGGTTTGCCAATATTACAAAATGAAGTTCTAATACATTAGTTCCTAATTCCTTAAAATCTAACAAACTCCCCATTTGGCAATCCGTGACAAAACACAGACTAAACAAAATGCTCAAAGTTACATAAAAACAACCTATTACAAAACTATTGCCTAACACAACAAATTCAACCTAACTACCATCTATTAGTTGCAAGTGTAGACAGCAGCACGACTGAATCAACCTGTGTATTTCCTGAAATACTCAACAAACGCATAAACGTATATGTGGAAAATACAAGCAAAACAAAATAACTTCTTGATTTCACATAACACAAAATAAAGACATATATCATGAATAACCTCATAAATATAAATCAATAAGCAGACGACCAATAATTCATTATCAGTGCAGTGTATTATCCCTTTTTAATGCAACTGCTGAATACACAATTATAAAGTGCATTAAAATGCCAAATTGCCAATGCAAATGGAAGATTTACAGTGTATGCTAATAAGTTCCTTTAATATGATGACTTGCTCGATCGATATGCGTCTTGCTTATTTTCTTTTTTTATTGATCAATCAAGGAGAACAATAACCAAATTAGGTAATTATTAACAGATTTCAAAGCATTTGTGGAACAAACCCACGAGAAAAAAAGCCATTGACGATGAAATTTTATAATTTAAAAAAATAAAATAAAATAAAATAACGAAAGAAAGGCAATGATCATATTTACCTAGGAATAAAACACACAAGTCGGAAAGCAATTTATCAAATTTGAAATGAAACCCAAAGCTTAACAAGGTAGATGCTCAAAATTAATCTAAATAAGAAAAAGGATTTCACAAAATATAGATCCAAAACAGAACAAAAAAATTGGAAAAAAAAAAATACAAACAAGAAGCTTGAAAAAAAGATATATAAGGAAAAATATACCATATGTCAATAATGTCAATATATCAATAGGAACAAACTATTTTACAATATTTTTACAAATTGTTAACATTATTTTTTCATTTATACCAATAACAACTTATCCGGTAAGTCTATCAACAAAATATTTTTTACAAAGTCTTGTATTTTACACTTGATGATGTCAAGGGCAGTCTGTATTTGGAACGAATTAAGTAGGCCCAAGGGCCACCAGACCATTCCACAAGAGTGATCCCAAATGATGGTTCATAGTCCATGCAAGGTGGTTTACACTTTACAAGGTAAGAGCCCAGCCCGTGACCATGAGGATTGGGCCGAACAACACACTGAGTAGTAAATGAAGCTGTTTTTAATTTTTACGTGTGTTAAAGGCAAAAATGGAAGTGATAAATCAACCCAAACATAAAAGCCCAATTCCAACCGACATATGGAACTCCGGCTGATGAACCATCTTTCTCGTCAAGCCCATACAGAGCAGGAAGGATCCAGCACATGAGACAATGAGGAGATGTGGGTTGGAGGACCGTCTAGTGGGCTTGGAACATAAAAGGGACCAATAAACCCATGTCTAGTACATTGTGCAATGATAAGTAAATCATGGTCATGGGAAAGTTTAAAAATCTGTTTAATCAATACCCACACTTTTAGACACATTTTGATCTTCGAAAATATGCAATCAGCATTTAATGCCGATTGTCTTAAACACTTAAATTCAGCAAATTAGTCAGGCTGTTTTCCTTTTACAAGAAGCGCTTCTGGTGGCTTTTGGCCAGCAGATTGGTCAAGATCAAATAAGTTTCAGCCGCAGCCACCCTTAATTTCAGTATCCACTGCCCAAAACAAGAAGATGCTAAAGTTCAGCAAATACAGCAAACTTCTCTCTCATTCAGCAGATCTTCTACTCATCCCAAGAAACCTATAAGATTGAGGGGAAGCTGGAAACTAAAACCAATAGACCCAAAGTGGTTTAGATTTTAGATAGAGACAGAAAAATGCTTTTACAATCAGGTATTGTACTTAACCCAAAACTAAGTTTCAAGCAGTCCCATGAGTTTTTGAGTGTACAAAACACAAATTACCATTTCTTCTTCATTATACCAACCATAATTATCCCTTCTTGAGATATTAACATCTTGATTCACTTCAATTTCATGAGATTGCAGTAGTGTTTCTTCTCTTGTGTAGACTAGTGAAGTGTTAGAACTTTCAAAGACATAACCCCAACCTTCTTCACCAACTATGTATACGAGTAGTGGCAGCCCTAGTAATTTTTTTGAGTAGTCACTAAGAAATTTAAATTATACAAAGTCTAAGAAGGAGATAACTTGAATATCTCAACGTCTCCAACAACAACAACAACAACAACAAAAAATCACACAAATAAATTAAGTATTGAAATCTCTTTCTACTAACAAATAGAAAAAGAAAAAAGAGACTAATAAAAGATATTGAAAATGTTAAGATGAGAATAATAAAGTGAGAGACAGTCTTAAATGATAATAGAAAAGTGATGTTTAAGATAACTGTGAGCCGAAACGCTAATGAGAGCAAAATTGTTGTAACTGCAAAGTTAAAGAGAATATCACCACTAACATTGCTGAGGAGAACTCACGGCCACAATATTTCTCTTAAGGAAAAATGAAATTATAAATTATTTTTATGTAACAAGTTGAATGAATTTCAATTTCGAATGATTGGGGATTTCTGTTTTTATTTTTCCGTTTGAAGGAATTACAAATTCAAATGATTAGGGGTTTTTATTTTTTTGTTTTTAAATAGGCTCTATGTTGAATAATTTGTTCACTTGCTATTGTTTGGTCTAGTTTTGTTTTTATTTGGGTTTTTTTTTTGTTATATAAGCCTTTTTTTTTTAAGGGGTTGAGAATTATGTTTGGGGGGCTAGAATTGTTTTTGAAATAATGTTATAATCACAATATTTTCATAACAAATCTTATCCGATAAGATATTATTGGTGGGTAAAAAAACTAATGTCAGTATTGGACTTAAATTAGAATTGGTAACAACTTACTTTGTTGTGAAAATGTTATAAATATGGCATTGCTCTTACTTTTTTTGAACCTAAATTCTTGTGATTCTTAAATCATGGTGTTCAAGATTTTTATTAGGAGCTTAAATTAGGTTAGATTAGTATATAATTTTTTTTGCAAGTACATATGTACAATTTTTCGCAAGCAAACATGGAACTGCCATTGTAGATCACGAGAGTGGCGTATTAGACTCCCCAAATTGATCTTGTGTTAGCAAGAAATGCCAAACAAGTGAAGACACGTGGTATTTCAAAAACCGATCCTCGTCAACAAAGTCGGCTCAACAACTTTCGGGGCCTTAGGTGAAAATTTTAAGTGAGGTCTTTTTTATATTTAAATATTTATTAAAAAATTTTATTTAAAATCTATTTTTCTTGCTTTTTAAGATGCAAAATTACTAATTGGTTATTGCAAATTTTCTAAAGTCATGACCACTTTATACTTTAAAGTCTAAACCTGCACAAATAAAAATTAATTTATTACATGGTTTAATAAATTAGTATCACTATAATACAATTGAGTTGATATGATATATGTGGGGCCGGCCCAAAATAACAGGCTGGCTGGGCCCTAAGCCCGTCCGAGGACGAAGCGTGGCTCAAGCAATCTTTATTCAGGCCCACTGGGGCAAAGAGAACATGTCCGAGGAGTAATTTCTCCTCAGATACTGCAAAATCCGGAGTAAAGGTACATCCAAGCCACTATAGTCCATCTTCCAAATACGTAAAAAGGAAGGAAACCCGAAATATCTCAGCAAAGGCTGCCACCACCACATTAAATGCATTACAACTACTCTCCTGACCGCATTAATGAGAAGAAGACCCCTGAATAGTGCTACCTCGGCTACCGCAACTCACAAAGAATTGAGAGTGGTGTCTGATGGGACAGGTGCTCAAGTGGGGGTTTGGATGATCAACAAGTATAAAGTCCAGATGATTGGAAAGGGTCTATATAATATGTAAAGGTCTCCCAAAAGAGAGGACGGAAAAAAAAAAATGAGAGAAGACTGTAGAGAAGCCTTACTACATTGATTTGTTAGTCAAGTTTTTAGCCTTATCATTTTTGGAGACTTTTCTACACAGTGGCATTTTCGTTCTTATTTGTGTATTCTCTTAACCCATGCATCAAACCGTTGAAACTAACTGAAACCGAGTTTTTTAGCCCATACTCTACAAAAATTCATTGTGTGGGACCTTTTGGACCAAGACTTAAGCGACAAGGATTGGGTCACCAAATTGTTCACCTACAATTGGCGCCGTTTGTGGGGAGAGTTTAGGTGTCAGTAAGCACAACGATTAAGCATGGCGGGACTAGGTCCACACCAGGAGAATCCCCACCAAACTAACCCTCAACAGACAGAACCTATTGAGTCTCAGCGGCAAATTGATCCTTCCAACCCAGGCAACAGAAGGAATCATGAGGGAAGCGTACATACTACCCAGACGAGCCAAAGTCATACCCAAATAGGTAGTCACGTATCTCAAAGGCGAAACAACCATCAGGCCATGCAGCGAGAGATAGATGATCTGAAAAGAAAGTTGCAACGTGCGCAGCGAAAGCGATCTCCCTCCAGTTTAGATGCGTCCTCTAACGAGGAGGACGTGAGTTATCGACGGAGGTCGAGAACACCCCCAAGTGAGACCTTTTCTTACGAGAAGGAGTCTCGCCTTGTGCGAAGGTATGAGAGCCCATCCAGCAAGAGTTTGGGTAATGACGCCATGAACAAGGCATTGGATCAAATCTCCAGATCACCCTTCGCGCACAGGATCGAAAGGGCTAAATTACCCCAACGTTTTAATCAACCAACGTTTGCCATCTACAACGGCCGAGTAGACCTAGTGGAGCACGTGAGCCAATTCAATCAAAAAATGGCCATCTACTCCCAAAACGAGGCTCTGATGTGCAAAGTTTTCTTGTCCAGCTTGGGGCCAATGGCGATGAGATGGTTTAACAGCCTAAAGACAAATTCCATAGGCTCCTATAAGCAGCTCACTCAAGCTTTTTGTTCTCGCTTTATTACAAATAGCAGAGTCCCCCGACCCCTCTAAGTTCGCTATTATCCTTGTCCATGCGCGAAGGAGAGACCCTAAAGGCGTATTCGGATAGGTATTGGGAGATGTATAACGAGTTGGATGAGAACCACGATGATGTCGCTATCAGCACATTCAAAAGCGGTCTCCCCACCAAGCATGGCTTAAGAAAATCTCTCACTGGTAAACCCATTGCCAACGTTCATCAGTTGATGGATAGGATTGACAAATACAAAAGGGTGGAAGAAGATCAACTACAAGGAAAATGAAAGGAGAAGATCATTCCCCCCAAAAGGAATGATTTCAGGTCGGAATGATATAACCATAACCAGCCGAGGAGAGATTTTTTGAGACAGGCTGGACAAAGCAACATGCAAACGGTTAATGCTGTGTTCAGAGAGCCAGTACAGCAAGTTCTGGAGAAAGTCAAGGATGAACCCTTTTTCAGATGGCTGGGAAAAATGGCTGGGGACCCTTCGAAACGCAACCAGAACCTGTATTGTCACTATCATCAGGACCATGGCATACCACTGAGGACTGCAGGAATCTATGGAACCACCTAGATCAGCTGGTTCGAGAAGGAAAGTTACGACACCTTTTGCACCCCTCAAGCGGTCATCTGGGCCAGGCAATGCAAGAACCTCGAAAAGATGTGTCGTTAAGACCTCCCACGGGGACGATACACATCATCCTCGCCGCTCCAAGAATAACCGGCTCATTTCCTTCCAGGGTGCTGTCCGTGGCGCAGCTCTCTGCCGAGGACAGGGAAAGAGAGTGTAAAAGGTCTAAAAAGGGAAGCTCTTTAATATTAGGATTCTCAGACGAAGATAAGAGGGGAACTATCCAACCTCACGACGATGCCTTAGTAGTTACGCTGAGAATCGGAGGTTTCGATGTGAAGAGGGTACTGGTAGACCCGGGCAACACGGTAGGGGTAATGTACCCTGATCTATACAAGGGGCTGAACTTAAGACCGGAGGATTTGACAGCTTATGACTCTCCCCTTATCAGCTTCGAAGGGAAGACAGTTGTAGCAAAAGGGCAGATCATACTACCCATCCAGACCGGGTCAGAGGTGGTGGAGGTGGACTTTATCGTGGTCGATGCCTACTCGCCCTACACAGCGATAGTAGCCAGGCCATGGACCCATGCCCTAGAAGTCGTGTCTTCCACACTTCACCAAAAGGTAAAATACTCATCCGGAGGCCAAGTGGAAGAAATTCGTGGAGATTAGGCCATGACTAGGTAGTGTATAGTGGCCGCCATCTCACGTCGGTCTGAGGCCGAGTCCTCAACTTCTAAAAACTTATAGCAACCAGCCACCTCGGCAGGGCAAGTTAGTGGGTTAGCCAAGGAGATAAGGTGTGAAAGTTTGGAAAAGTTTATCGTTGACAATGACCCAGAGAGATTTTTCCAGGTGGGCTCAGAGTTGCCTCCTCAAGAAAAAGAGGAACTGGTCGGGTTTCTGAGAAGAAATGTTGATGTGTTTGCATGGGACGCTTACGATGCCCTGGGGGTTGACCCTAGCCTTATTTGTCACCACTTGAATGTTAACCCATCTTCCATTCCAAAGAAGCAACCACCCCGACGTCCCTCGAAAGAACATGTCAGTGCCATTAGAGACGAAGTGACGAAGTTGAAAAAGGAAAGGGCTATCAAAGAAGTCTTTTACCCCGAATGCCTGGCAAATACGGTGATGGTAAGAAAGAAAACGGGGAAGTGGCGAGTCTGCATGGACTTCACAGACTTGAACAAGGCATGCCCGAAAGACCCATTCCCGTTACCTCGAATTGACCGATTGGTAGATGTGACTGTAGGCCACCCTCAAATGAGCTTCCTGGACACCTTCCAGGGCTATCATCAGATACCACTAGCATTAGAGGATCAAGAGAAGACGGCGTTCATGACACCTGTTGGAAACTACCACTATAAGGTGATGCCTTTCGGACTAAAGAACGCAGGGTCAACCTACCAAAGGATGATGACCAGAATGTTCGAACCTCAGCTAGGTAAGGTTATTAAAGTCTACATAGACGATATGGTGGTAAAAAGCAAGGTGGTATCTGAGCACGTGAAAGACCTGGAGATCATCTTTGGCATCTTAAGGGAGCATAAGTTGCAGTTCAATGCTTCCAAGTGTTCATTTGGGGTCGAATCTGGGAAATTCCTAGGCTATATGGTAACTCACAGAGGAATAGAGGTAAGCCCAGATCAAATCAAGGCGATTAATAGCCTACAGACTCCTCGGAATCCGAAAGAAGTGCAGAAACTCACTGGCACGATCGCAGCGTTGAACCGATTCATATCACGATCTACAGACTAATGCCGACCTTTCGACCTCTTAATAAATAAGTGGAAAGGGTTTGAGTGGTCGAAGGATTGTGTCCTGGCCTTCCAGCAACTCAAAGAATACTTGTCGCGACCACCCATCATGTCTAGCCCTGAGGCAGACGAGGTACTGTTTGCATACATAGCAGTAGCCCCTTATGCTGTAAGCCTGGTACTGATACAGGATAATAATGGAATACAGCGACCAGTGTACTACGTAAGTAAATCATTACATGAGGTTGAAGTGCGCTACTTACCATTGGAGAAAGCAATTCTGGCGGTGGTGCATGCCATGCGAAAACTCCCTCATTACTTTTAGGCACACACGGTCATTGTTCTAACCCAGCTTCCCCTTCGATCGGTGCTACGAAGCGCCGATTACACCGGAAGAATCGCCATGTGGAGCACGCTCTTGGGTGCTTTTGACATTAATTACATGCCTAGGTCCTCTGTAAAGGGTCAAGTCCTCGTAGATCTAGTCGCAAAATTCGTTGAGCCTTCTGTGGAAACAGTAACACCAAAGGAAAACATGGATGGAAAATTGGTTGGCACAATCTCGGCTCAAGAAACCTTGCGTTGGAAGGTCTATGTGGACGGCGCGGCCAACCAAAAAGGATCTGGGATCGGGCTCATTCTAATATCGCCCGAAAGTATTACCATTGAAAAATCGATAAGACTGGGGTTCTCAGCTACGAACAACGAAGCCGAGTACGAGGCCTTGCTTCAAGGAATGATAATGGTTCAAAAATTGGGCGAAAAGGCAATGGAAGCGTTCTCGGACTCCAAATTGGTCGTTGGCCAAGTGATGGGTGAGTTAGAAACTAGAGATGCTAGAATGCAGGAGTATCTCGGTCGAGTCAAACACCTACAGTCAGACTTTGAATCCTTTAACCTAACGCATGTGTCTAGAAGTGGGAACACACATGCGGATTCGCTAGCCACTCTTGCCACGTCTTCTGCACATGATCTGTCACGAATGATCCTTGTTGAGGATTTATGCTGGACAAGTTCAACCGGAAGAGACACAGCTGGGATCCATCAGATTAGAAAGAATCCTAGCTGGATGGATCCTATAATGAACTTTCTCAAAGACAATACGTTACCAGAAGGAAAACTGGAGGCCGAGAAGATACGGAGGAATGCTCCTCGGTTCTGGTTGTCCGAGGACCACAAGCTATACCGGCGTTCCTATTCTGGCCCATACCTATTATGTATACACCCAGAGGAATCCGAGTCCTTGCTCGAAGAACTACATGAGGGGATTTGTGAAAGTCACACAAGAGGAAGATCGCTGGCGCATAGGGCACTCACCCAAGGGTACTGATGGCCGAACATGCAGAGAGAGGCCCAAGAATATGCAAAGAGGTGTGATCAATGCCAGAGATTTGCCCCAAATATCCACCAACCAGAGAGAGTCCTTAACCCCCTCTCCAGCCCCTGGCCGTTTGCTCAATGGGGTCTTGATATTGTCGGGCCTTTCCCTAAAGCAGCAGGGAATAAGCGGTACATAATAGTCAGTACCGATTATTTCACCAAATGGGTAGAGGCTGAACCTTTGGCCAACATCAAGGACGTGGATGCCAAGAAATTCATTTGGAAAAACATTATTACGCGTTTCGGAACTCCTCACACCCTCATCTCAGACAACGGTCTTCAGTTTGATAGTAAAAACTTTAGGGAATACTACTATGACTTTGGGATCACAAACCGATATTCCACTCCTACATACCCCCAAGGAAACGAGCAAGCTGAGGCCGTGAACAAGGTCATAGTGAGCAGGCTAAAAAAGAGGTTGGATGATGCAAAGGGGAGATGGGTGGAAGAGCTCCCCCACGTTTTATGGACCCATCGAACGATGCCGCGACGGTCAACGAGCAAACTCCTTTTTCAATGACTTATGGGGCCGAAGTCGTACTCCCAATCGAGAACAGCTTCCCCACATTGAAGTCTAGCACTTTTACCCCAAAAAACAATGACGAGTTACTAGGGAGAAGTCTAGACTTAGCTGAGGAAAAAAAGGAAAAAGCGATGATCCATATGGCCTGTTATCACCAGAAGCTAAAGCAGGGATATGATGTTAATGTAAAGCTGCGACCTTTGAGTCCAGGCGACCTCGTGATGAGGAAGATTCTCGGCAATGCTAAGAACCCTTCCTGGGGCAAGCTGGGACCCAAGGAAGGACCGTATCGCATCACATATGTGGCCGGAATAGGTGCTTATTACTTAGAAGACTTAGATGAAAAAACCGTACCTCGCCCGTGGAATGTAAATAATCTAAGAAGATACTATTATTAATGAAAACGGCTCTGCCTATGTTTTGTTTCATAATCATCGCATACCCATTGGTCCATTTCCATCTATCCAAGTTTTAAACAGAACCTAAGTCCTGCATGGCTCTTCGGACCACAGATTTAGGGGAAATTAATAACTTATGGCATCTATCCAAGTTTTAAACAGAACCTAAGTCCTGCATGGCTCTTCGAACCACAGACTTAAGGGAAATTAATAACTTATGACATCTATCCAAGTTTTAAACAAAACCTAAGTCCTGCATGGCTCTTCGGACTACAGACTTAAGGGAAATTAATAACTTATGGCATCTATCCAAGTTTTAATCAAAACATAAGTCTTGCATGGCTCCTCGGATCACAGACTTAGGGGAAATTAATAACTTATGGCTTCTCTACAAGTTTTAAACATAACCTAAGTCCTGCATGACTCCTCGGACCACAGACTTAAGGGAAATTAACAACTTATGGCATCTATCCAAGTTTTAAATAGAACCTAAGTCCTGCATGGCTCTTCGGACCACAGACTTAGGGGAAATTAACAACTTATGGCATCTATCCAAGTTTTAAACAGAACCTAAATCCTGCATGGCTCTTCGAACCACAGGCTTAGGGGAAATTAATAACTTATTGCATCTATCCAAGTTTTAAACAGAACCTAAGTCCTGCATGGCTCCTCAGACCACAGACTTAGGGGAAATTAACAACTTATGGCATCTATCCAAGTTTTAAACAGAACCTAAGTCCTGCATGGCTCCTCGGACCACAGACTTAGGCGAAATTAACAACTTATGGCATCTATCCAAGTTTCAAACAGAACCTAAGTCCTGTATGGCTCTTCGGACCACAGACTTAGGAGAAATTAACAACTTATGGTATCTATCCAAGTTTTAAACAAAACCTCAGTCCTACATGGCTCTTCAGACCACAGACTTAGGGGAAATTAATAACTTATGGCATCTATCCAAGTTTTAAACAGAAACTAAGTCTTGCATGGCTCTTCGGACCACAAACTTAGGGGAAATTAATAATTTATGGCATCTATCCAAGTTTTAAACAGAACCTAAGTCCTGCATGGCTCCTCGGACCACAGACTTAGGTGAAATTAACAACTTAGGACTCTTGTGCAATTTTAAGGTACGTTCGTAGCTTAGTATACTGGCATCCATTGTTCTAAGTTCGCCGCACGGCACTGCTTTTTCTCATTTGTTTATATTTGTAGAATCTTAAGGATTGTTGCAAACATCAACTAAAGGAGCAGTAGCATTAATTTTGAACAAAGTAATGAAATTATATTACCATTGGTCATAAATACAAAAAAGAAATGGGAGAAAGAACATTCTATATTAATAAGCTGAGAATAATACAAATGGAGGTCTTTACAAAAGAGCAAAAGGTAAGACAACTCCCATTTTAAAGAAAATACAATAAAAAAGAAAACCTAGAAACTAAGCCTAAGTAGGAGGATTCTCTTTCTGCTCTGGTTGAGGAGGAGGAACCTCTTTGGCTTGGGAATCTGCCCCAAGACCCTTAGAGACAGATTCCTTGGCAAGATCCTTGGCCTTATCAAGCAAATGGATGGCATCAGGAACAACCATGGCCTGCTCAGAAGCTTCAGGGGCGCTGTCAGGAATCTCTCGGATCTTAGGAGGGAAGAAGACCTTCTCGGGCAACCTCAAGGCCGAGTCTGTAGGAATCCCTGCAGCATCAAGGGCATGAGCTCATGAGATGCTGCAGTAATCCCTGCATACCTCTGGAAGTTCCTCAGAAAGCCTGGCTTCAGTCTCCTCCACCCCAAGCTGATAAGAAGCCTTCTTTTTAGCCTCGGCTGCTTCCCGAACTAGCTGAGCTTCTTCTTTAGCCAGCCAGACCTCCTCCTCAGCTTTCTGTAACGCGACCTTGAGATCCAACACTGTTTTCCTTTCAGTGGCAAGGTTGGTCTCAATCACGTACAGTTTTTGGCTCTGGTCCTCGGCTTGGGTTTCAGCATTCTTCAGTCCAGCCAGAGCACTCTTGCAGGCTTTCTCCGCCTCTTTGAACTTCTCCGAGAGTTCAAAATTCTCCTGCTTAAGGGACCCTACCGATTTCTCCACCTCGGCACGAGACTGAGCCTCAGCTTCAGCCAAGTTGCGGTTGTTGCGGCAGTACTCCTCGACCACAAACACTTGCTGAGTAATCTGCCCACAAAACAACAAAATGATGTCTTAGAATGTGACAAGGTCTAGGGATTTTATCAAATATTAGAAGAGTCACTTTACCATGGCAAGGTCCCTCTTAAGGGATAGAAAGAGCTCAGGCTAGGAGAATCGCCTGTAGGCCTCCATGTCCCGAGGAAGGAGCACTGGCTGCTCTAGGGCCTCAACTATATATCCTGCTCGGCCCCTATTGTATTCTCGGACCGAGGCAGTATAGGGAATAGCGACCCCATCTACCTCGAGCTTCGGGCTCCAAGTGCGCGGATTAACATGCACTTCGGCCCGGTTCTCTTCATCCCGGCTTTCTACGGAGGGAGCGCTTTTATTCTTCTGCTCCCGGGTGGTTTTTTGCTGCTTGCCTTGGCGGGGGCCCACCTCGCCTTCCTCAAGGGTTTCAACTGGCCTTTTCTTCTTCAGGTCCGGGTTAACCTTTAGGCCGGGATCAGAAGGGAGCTGAGGAGCAACGGGAGGAAGAACAGGGGTCTACGACTGAGATGCCGCCTTTGAAGATTGACCTTTGCCTCGGGAGGCCATCAACTCTCATAGGCTTTTTCCGTTGCCGGAGGCCATATTATCTACCTCTTCGTCTGAGGAGTCGTCCGAGAAGGCTATAGCAATTGGGGCGCCGACCACAGAATTTCGATCCTGCTCTCCCTCAGGGTCTGAAAGCTCAATCAAAGGAGCTTTGGGAATCTCCTCTTCAAAATAGAACTCGTCTATCTCCTCCTCAAGAGAAAGACGAGATGATTCAGTCTCTCCTTCAGCTGGCGCAGCAACTTCAAGGTTGTCTGGTGGAGGCAATTGCGCAATTGGTGGAGGATTCCAAACGCCAGGTAACACGACTAGCTTGAGATCTTGTTGGGCCAAAAACTTGGGCTTGGACACGTCAATCCTAGCTAACCTCGAACTACCAGCTCTTATGGCGTGGCCAATGTCTTGGAAAGTGCGGAATAGGGGTTGGTAGCCTAAAACCAGATGAGTCACGCGTAGTTGCCCATCCTCGGTAACATAGATTTCTGACCTCAAAAGATAGTTCAAGTCCGAAACGTTTACATGGCTCAGCCGAGGAGCAACTTGAGCTCTATTTGCAAAATAGCCGATAAGGAGATTATGGTTAAGTTATAAAATTTTTTTTTGATTCTTAAGCAAAAAAAAAAAAAGGGAATGAATCTAAAGAGCTAAGCCCCCTCCCTAAAGGATTGGCCCTAAAGGTGCCGCACCTGGAATTCCTGCCCGAGTTGAACAATGAAAACCATCGCTCCACTCTCCTGAGGCAATGAGGAAATCATCCTTCATAGTCTTATTGGATATGGGGAGACAGGAGATTAGCCTAACGACCTCGGACCAAGATTTAAGATAATACCCCCCCTTCTCGATGTAGTGGCACTCATACAAATGAACCACATCATGCCAGGTAAGGCCTAGACTTATCCGCTCGTTCAGGACATCTATGCAGCCTAATATCCTGAACATGTTTGGAGCGCACTGATGCGGTGTCAACCTATGGTGGTACAAGTAGTCCCGGGTAATCCTACGCATGGGAAGTGTCATTCCCCCTTCTATAAAAGCAATCATGGGAATGACGACTTAACCCACGTCTCTATCTGTTAACACTCCTTCTGGGGGACAGTACTACAAAACCACACCCGGTGGGATATGATATTTTGCCCTGAAAGCCTCCATGGCAGCCGGGGTATCTACTAGATCCTTGAATCTGCCCATCTAAGCTAAACTGAAGGGACGGAAAGAAAACCGAGATGAAAATTGAAAGCCGAGGAGAAATTTGAAGCAACGATGCAAACGAAACTTACAGGTGTCCTCATAAACAATCACCAAGACGCTTGGAAATCTTTTCAAGGAAGGATGCTTCGCAGAAATGGCTACAGAAATGTGAAGATCGGAAATGTTCATGAATCTCTGGGCGCTGGAGTTCTCTAGAGTTCTCTGGATTTCTTATGTGCTAGTAAAAAAGAAAAACGAGTCTCTTTAGGGCTTTTTATAGCTAGGGGGAAAAAGGGAAATCACTCCCGCTCAAGAATTCTGGGAAGAATGTCTGCCATTGGATCTGCGCCTCGCCGTTAGATAAGGGAGACATGAAGCCGCTTGGAGTAAATAGTCGCGCCTCGTAAATTGTAGCGCGTCAAAAGTAACTGCCCCCACACGTGTGAATCAGGAACTAATTAATTTCATCCTTTGTAATGTCAAAACCCCGCTTTTCTCCTTGGAAGGAGATCAAAAACCGGAGTTTTGAGGGGCTATTGTGGGGACCGGCCCAAAATAACAGGCTGGTTGGGCCCTAGGCCTGTCTGAGGATGAAGTCCGTCTGAGGAGTCAGCGTGGCCCAAACAATCCTTATTCAGGCCCACTGGGGCAAAGAGAACATGTCCGAGGAGTAATTTCTCCTCGGATACTGCAAAATCCGGAGCAAAGGTACATCCAAGCCACTATAGTCCATCTTCCAAATACGTAAAAAGGAAGGAAACTCGAAATATCTCAGCAAAGGCTACCACCACCACATTAAATGCATTACAACTACTCTCCTGGCCGCATTAATGAGGAGAAGACCCCTGAACAGTGCTACCTTGGCTACCGCAACTCACAAAGAATTGAGAGAGGTGTCTGATGGGACAGGTGCTCAAGTGGAGGTTTGGATGATCAACAAGTGTAAAGCCCAGATGATTGGAAAGGGCCTATATAATATGTAAAGGTCTCCCAAGAGAGAGGACGAAAAAAAAAAAAAAAAAAAAAGAAGACTGTAGAGAAGCCTTACTGCATTGATTTGTTAGTCAAGTTTTTAGCCTTATCATTTCTGGAGACTTTTCTACACAGTGGCATTTTCGTTCTTATTTGTGTATTCTCTTAACCCATGCATCAAACCGTTTAAACTAACTGAAACCGAGTTCTTTAGCTCATACTCTACAAAAATTCATTGTGTAGGACCTTTTGGACCAAGACTTGAGCGACAAGGATTGGGTCACCAAATTGTTCACCTACAATATACATCAAATTATTAGGTAGTGTGATAATTATAATAATCCATAAAGTAAAAGCTTGCATAATATATAAATATATAAATATATATATATATATATATATATATATATATATATATATATAAATTTATATATATATATATATTTATATATAAATTTGAGTGGGTATACATTGGGTGTGGGTGTGGGTGTGGGTGTGGGTGGGTTATTGGGTTAGTGAGTGAGTAGGCAATGTAGCCGTGTGGGTGGGGTCAAGCTAATAGCTATATACAGAGATCTCTTGCACTTGCACTGTAGCTATGAAATTGATTTCAAATTTTTTAAATTATAAAATATTATGTACTCAATAGTTGAGTCCTATCAGGCTATTATTCTATCAAGTATCAAGTAGTGTGTGGTGTGCACTGTCACTATGGAGTGTGACAGTGAGACTGCATTGTTTTTTCCTTTTTAATCTTCTGCAATTTAGGATAAAATGAGGTTTTTTTAATGTATTTTATTGTCCAATAAAAGGACTAAAAAAATTTTATTTTTGTAATTAAAATGTATAGATAAATATATTATATATAAAATTTTTTTTACAAGTGGAGGCCTTCTTTTGGGGGACTTAGGTGATTGCATCAATTGCATTTATTGTTCAACCAGCCCTACAGATGACATACTTTGTAATAATTGATGCGTAAAAAACATAATGACAATAATAGACAAAGGTAATAGTAATATTGCATTAATCATAAAAAGTCACATCAACTATTATGAGAACAAAAAAAAAAAAAAAAAAAAAAACTCAAAAAACTATTATGAAAAATGTTATATCATTAAAACTACCCTTCCAAACCATCTTAGCTGAATTTTTTTTTTTAAATGAAAATAAAAATGTGCCAAGCTCTAACCCAAAGCCCTTAAAAAAAGTGAAAATGAAAATATCAGGAGCTTGCATGTCTCTATAGTTTCAAATTAAACTTTGTATATCAAATTTGAATACATTTTAATTGCTTAAAGTCTTATAGTTTAATTGGTTGGCACCTTTTATGTGTCAATGGCTTTAGATTGGCAATGGCCACATTTTTTAAACGCGAGTATAGGTCTTCTTTAAAAATAAAAAAATTCGGTTGGACCTATAGCCACGCTTTAAAAACACGACTATAGGTTAGGATTTTAAGTCGCATTTCTTTGAAACACGGCTTTAGGTTGTCTATGGCCGCGTTTTTAAAATGCAACTATAGGTCCTCTTTTTTAAAAATTTAAAAGAAAAAAAAAATTGATTGGACTTATAGCCACGCTTTAAAAATGCAACTATAGGTTAGGATTTTAGGCCTCGTTTCTTAAAAGTGCGGCTTTAGGTTGGATATGGCCGCATTTTTTAAACGCGAGTATAGGTCCTCCTTTAAAATATATATATATTCAACTGGACCTATAACCACGCTTTCTAAACGCAGCAATAGGCCCTATCGAAAAACACGTGTATAAACACGGTTATAGGTCACTAGTTTTAAGTTGAGTTTCTAAAAAACGCGGCAATAGGTTAGCTATAGCTGCGTTTTTTTTGTAAATGTGGCTAAAAAAGATGCAGCTATAGCTCGCATTTTTTGTAGCATGAACACTATTTCACTCTATGCCACACAGTATTGTATTTCAAAGTTTTATTTCAATAAATAAATATAAATAAATGTTTATGAAAGTGTATGACTTAATATGTGTTTGGATTTTAATTATAAGCTAATTTATTACTTATTTTTTCTACTGTTTATGGATTCCACATGAGTCACATACTTATTTTATTTAGTTTTTACTTTTTATCTATAACACTTCCAGTGAAAACTTTTCATCAAAAAACTAGATAAATTGTTCCTACACGAACACTTTAATTTAAAATTTTTAAAATTTTGTATTTAAATTGAATTTATAGTTCCATACCTAAAGCTATAGGGTATTTTTATATATAATTTGATAATTAGAGGAGGAGGATATGAATTATAAATGTTTCCATTGGAAATACCAAAAAATGCCTTGAGCCATGAAACTCTTGGGAACTAAGTTAAATGGTTAAAAATGTATTTAATAATATATTTTTCCAACGTATTAATTATTAGCATTCCATTACAACATACCTCGCGCATTGCATGGGCTAAAACTTGATTTTCATAATTCTTAAACTTCTTACCATTTAGTAGATCCTACACATTGTGTAATGTCTTAGACCTCTCTCTTTATTTGAGTTGTAAATGAGTCAAGCATTATGATATTGAAGATTATTTAGTTTACTTTGCTATCAAGATTATATTGAGTTAAACTCAAGCTTAAAAATTGAGCTCAATTTTAATGTTCTAGCTTAGTTGGTTAATTTGCCAAATACACACGAACTTTGTTGAGTTAGTTAGATAACTTTACTGAAAACAATTTTCAGTTAATAAGCAAAAGTAAGATCCAACTTTTCATTGGCGGAAATAAATAAACTAAAGAATATTGATAGTGAATTTATATATTGAAGCCTCGCTATTTTATATGCTACATCTAGAGATATAATTTCTTTTTTCATGCTTTCAAAAATTCCAAGTTTTAAATTCAATTTGGACATTGCGTAAAAGGCCTTGTTTGCACCATCCAATAGTAATGTGAAACATCAAATTTTTACACATAAAAAATAAAATAAAATAAAGAAGAAAGAAAGAAAGCATAAGATACTTAATCACACCCTTGTAAATACAAGATATAATAAAAATAAATCCTAAATCAGCATAAAAACCCATAGCCATAGCCAATCGATTCCTGGAGCTCATTGCTATCATCGGTGGTGGTGGTTTCTAGACTCACATCCCCTCTCTATAAGCCACTCTCGCTTTCTTATCTCACTAGATCAAATTCTCAAAACTGAGATTTTTTGAGTGTTTAAAGAGATAGAGGGCTAAAGAGAGAGCTAGAAGGACGAGAGTTTAAAGTTAGGGATAAAACCCTTTTTCGTCCCTACATTTTCGCGCGATTCCCACTTTGGTTCCTAACTTTTTTTTTCACTACTTCTAGTCCCTATCCTGAAAAACACGTCTCGTTTTTATCTCTGCCGTTATATCAGAGACGGAAATTGCACAGGTGGCAAACAGCAAAGTTAAGATCATTAAAATAATAATAATTTTTTTTTATTTTAACATTAAAAAATGCCATGTGAGCATTTAAGTAAAAAAAATTAATTTATTAATTTTAACTAAATAAAAAAATTAAAAACAAAAATAAAAACAAAAAATTACATTAATTGAGATCTAAGGGTAGCTTGAACAAGAACAATAAGAACATAAACCCAGATGTAAGAACACAAAATTAAAATCCAAAAATCACAAACCCAAAAACACAAACACAAAAACAAAAACAACAGACCAAACACAAAAGCAACAAACACAAAACACAAACCCAGCCTGGTTCGGCACAAAACACAAACACAAACACAAAACACTCCTGAACCACTTGAGGCCGCTCATTGATCTGCTTGGACAGCTCAAACACAAATCATGGAAGCAGCAGCAGCAAACATCAACTAAGCGCAAATTGAAACCACCAACAATACCCACAGCAGCACCGGCACCACCGACAAAGATTGTTTCGACGGCGAAGAGGAAACCACCAGCCGATGTAGTCGCCGCCGCAGCCGATTCTAACAACAATAACAACATCGTTTTCTACGGCGTCGATAGCAGCAGCCAGAATGGCAACGGCAGTGGCAAATCGGGCGGCGGGCCACGGAAGAGGAAGTCACAATGGGCCAATGATGAGCCCAAGCCCCTGCCGACTTCACTGCCAATTCAGCTCCCTGATTTCACGAAAGAAGTCACTGATGTGAGGGATTACTTAGTGTCTCAGAGTTTGGCCCCTATCCTAGAAAGCTTGTTTGACGAATATGGGGATGTGGGTGCTGAGACCAATTTATCTTCTAGGGTAAAGATAAATCGGCGGGATTGCTGGGTTTGTGTTTGTATTCTTAGTGATTTTCGGGTTTGTGTTTGTTGTTTTTGTGTTTGGTTGACAAGAAAAATCAGTTGTTGGGTTTATGTTTTGTGTTTGTTGCTTTTGTGTTTGGTTAACAAGGAAGATCTGTTATCTTTGTTTTTGTGTTTGTGTTTTTGGGTTTGTGATTTTTGAATTTTAATTTTGTGTTCTTAGATTTGGGTTTATGTTCTTATTGTTCTTGTCCAAGCCACCCTCAAATCTCAATTAATGTAATTTTTTGTTTTTATTTTTGTTTTTAATTTTTTTATTTAGTTAAAATTAATAAATAAATTTTTTTATTTAAATACTAATGTGGTATTTTTTAATGTTAAAATAAAAAATTTTATTATTATTTTAATGATCTTAACTTTGCCATTTGCTACCTGTGCAATTTCTGTCTCTGATGTAACGGCAGGGACAAAAACGAGACGCGTTTTTCTGGATAGGAACTAAAAGCAGTGAAGAAAAAAAAGTTAGGGACCAAAATGGAAATCCCGTAAAAATGTAGGGACAAAAAAGGGTTTTATCCCTTAAAGTTATCGTTGGCAATGGCAGTGATGATCAATAAAAATGAAAGTGATGAACAACAAGGCTTTTCTACAATGATATGGATTTTGATGATACAAGAAAAGGAAGAGAAATAGGAGAGAGAGTTTCTATCATTTTAGTTTCAAACATATAAATTTTTTTCCTGATAATTACTCTTTCTCATTATAGTGGGCCTTTTTTACAATGTTGGGCTGGGCTGCCTCCTATGGTACTAGGCCCAAATATTCTAAGTAAAGGAGTCAGGACCAGTCCAACTGCAACTCACTTTGATCTGGCTTGTGCACAAACTATACCCCATTTGCCAGGCTTTGATCACAGGCCCATGGCAAGCAGAGCTGCTGCGGGTAAGTTATGGCAGGCAAATATGATAAAGACAATACAAGAAAATGGTAGACAAAATGAATAAAAGGGAGCAATAAGAGGCAACCCATAGGCCGAAAGTAGAGAAATAAATGAGGAATAATAATAATGGGGTTATTAAATTAAAGAGGGGAAAATCAGTTTGCCATGCCAAGTAATGCTGCGGAGTTGAAACCAAGAAGGTAAACCACTTCCTCAATGCTACTAATCTCTTAGGGGAAAGAAATTAATTGCTTTGAGGGAATGGGCCTAAATGGTTTATGTTTAATGGGAGATCCTCTGTCTTTTTTGATAAAGAGCAAGGCTTTAGAGGGAGAGAGGAGATCAATCTATTGATGCATGCCTGCCATTCTATACTCTCTATTCTCTATCCTTCCTATTTTTTTCCTTTTTTTTTCTTCCTTTTCTTTCTCTGTGTTTTCTTATTTTATTGTGATGCTCTCTTGGAGATTGCTATTACAGTGTTTTGTGATTGTGATCCTGACCCTCCTCCCTTTACTATGCACTGCAAAGCCCCTTTTTATAGTGCCTGCTGTGACCGGATTTTACTATTTTAGCCTTTAACAACTTTTGTCTAGTCTGGGTGTCCTTACCGACCACTTACTGGATTACCAGCCACCACCACTTACCTGTGCTGGCCATGACACCAGACAAAGAATACTATTTTGTTTGTTTACCTGCCGTGCTACAATGTGAGTGCTCTCTCTCTCTCTTCCTATCCTTCATAGCATACACCTAGTGGTCCCAGCTCATCCTTACTTCATTTGGATGATATGTCATCCCAGCAGGACGTATCCCCCAAAAGAGCCCAAGCAGGAACCCTAGAATAGGTTTTCCCCTCTCCCCACCATCGAACCATGCTCTCTTACCTTTGACCCATGACTTCACCACCTTCTGTATTGACTGGGTATAGGCTGGTGATGTCTAGGCCTTGCGCATGCTTCACTTCCATATATATCTGAAATCCGCCTGCTGCTCACGCGTCCACCGTGGTCTGAAGACTTGTCTACACATCCTGCCACCCATCCTTGACTTCTTATGGCGTGAACCATTTTCTGACTTCTCATTCTTTAAAGCCTGCTCTTTTTAGGGCTGGGCTTTTACTTGGCCGTGGGCTTTTCCTCCTTCAGCCCACTCTCTTGTTTTTTTCTACAATCTTTGTGTGTCCTGTCATACTACTCTGTCATTCCTGTCGAGCCGTTATTTGACCCAAGCCTGCTGGGCCCCTTTGGGCTTGTTGCTTATTCTTCCCTCAATGACTTAGTATAGTCATTTGAGCCTTTTTTGTTACGTTGGGCATCCTTGACCCATTTACTTTCCTTGGGCCCTTTTGGCCCTTTTCCTAGCTCTGCATTCTCATGGGCTTTTACTAACTCCTTTGAGCTTCCCTGATCCAATTACCTTATCCTTCATCCTTGGGGCTCATAGACTTTCCATCAACCCCTTACTTTCTTTACTTTCATTACTTCGGGCTTGCTATGGCCCATTATCACTTTTCTACATCACATACTGCCCATGAGTTTACTTCTTCTCTCTTTCTGGGTTCCTTTAGGCTCGTCTACTTCTTCAAAGCCCATTTATTTATTTCATGAGCCTACAATCTATTATTCTTGTCATTTGGGTTTAATGGTTTTTTCCTATCCACTTACTAACTCTTTTCTGCCCATGTTGTTGGGTTTTTTCTTTCTATTGAGCTTCTAAAAATGATCATTAACAATCATCAGATCAAAACACTAATAAGTTTTTTGTGTAAGTAGGACTTAAATTCCAAATTTCATATTCAATGACAAGAAACTAACTAGTTGAGTTAATTAAAATCAACAAATAAAAATTAAATACAGATTAAGAATGACTAAATCCCCTCTCATAAAAATGGGTGACAGTATCTAATTAATTAGATCTTGATTTACTATGGACTAGTGGTTAATATTAAAAAAACAAAAATAAAATAAAAAAGGGTAACGTAGTCATCGCGTCCGGGAACTTAGTGGGATCCAACTTAAGATTCTGCAGTGGTAATTTCCTCGTCGCCTTCCTGGACAAGGATAAGTCTTTTGCCCGTGTTGACTACGATAACAAAAGATTCTTTTTTTTTTGGTAAATCATAATAACAAAAGATTCACAACTATCAAAAAGGATTCGATGTAAGACTTATTTCCAACTGACCAATTTAGTATAATGCATTGGTAATTTCCTCCTCTCTTCCTGAGAAATCACAATACCAACAAGGATTGGAGAAGGAAAATAAAATATTCTTTCCAAATGACTTACAAATAGTTGTCCGTGTGAGCACATGATTGTCGACAAAATTAAGGGAGGAAAAGAGTCCTTTCATTTCTTTTTCTTTTTTTAATTTTTACTAATGCTTTATAGTTTATACTAAGTTGGGTGTGAGTCATGACTGTCGACAAAATTAACGGATGAAAAGAGTCTTTTCTTTTCTTTTATTTTTTTTATTTGCTTAATGGAGGAAAATAATCTTTTTCAATTGACTAAAAAGGGGTTGCCAATTTGACTAAGAGCATGGAGTTTAAAAAAGTGATGAACAACAAGAATTTTTTGCAATGATTTGGATTTCGATACAAGAAAAGGAAGAGAAATAGGAGAGAGAGTTTGCATCGTTTTAATTTCAAACATGTGGAGTCTGTTTTATAATAATTACTTTTTATCATCAGGTCAAGATATTAATCAGTTTTTGATATAAACGAAACTTAAATTCCAAATTTCTTATTTGATGACTAAGAGCATTAACATTAAGGAAGCTAAAATTTTTTACTTTTAGCATCTCAAAAACTTGTTTATCTATTTTACACACCACTTTATAGCACACTCAACATAATAGTTCTATTTTTTTACCGCTTCAATTAAAATAATATAAAGAACTCATTAAAATAATTAAAAAAATCCACTGCAAATCTGGAAAGGTGAAGGCGATTTGGGGAAGAAAGAAAAAATCTGGAAAGGCAGAGAGAGTAGAAAAAAAATGTGCGAAGGAGATTAAATGTGACTATATTTAATTGGAGCATGAATAAAATATTAGTTTTTATAAATAGTTTTGAGCTTCAGTGATCTTAGTGATCTTCCATATATAGCAGATCACTGTAGCTCAGTTGGTAAAAAATTTAGAAATGGCTACAACAATGTAACTTCTTTTTTTGTGATGTTGGTTGTTAAAATTAGCAATCTTGTTTTTTAGCACCATCAATATTTATGCTCTAAGATATTATTACGGATCACAAGAATTGGACAAGGGAACGAGTCTTTCCACGAATGACTTACAAAGAAGTAGCCTATATCAAGAATAAAGTTAGGTAACAATATTTTTACAACAAATTTTGAGTGACAAATTGTTAGTGCTAAATAAAAAGATAATGTTCGTGGTGGACTCAAATGAGATCTGCTAACAAATTATGACTTAATTTGTTATGAAAATATTATGGATAATAGCACTACTCCAATATCAATTGCATCTAGTACATTATAATTGGCATGGCTTAGCTAATTCATCTTTTGTAATACATTAAGATTGTTGACTAGCTAGGTTGTAACTCGTGCTTATGCACAATATAACAATAATGATGATAAGGTGATCTTACCAAAGTGGGTGAAGTTGTCATCTTGGCTATTGAACAGTGTATTAAGAATAGGTCACTTAACACCAAAACTAAGAAAATTAAATTGGAATTATAGCACAAAATTAGACCACAGTTGGAAACTAATTTGAATAAGATTTAAATTTTACCCGCCCTTCAAATTTAATTCAAGTTTAACATAATATCATGATATGTATGATTATGTTTTTTAAAAAAAAAAACTCTCTTTTTGACTTCTTGCATAATATTAAATAGACTTGGGCATTGGAATTGTCCGCCATTCCACTGATTCACAAACTTTTCTTCCCTTCAACAATTACGTCCACACTTCCAGCGCAGAGGAATTGCCTTCTAAGTATTAACTATATTTGGAGGTTTATCTTTGAGGGCAGCTCCTTAATCCATTTCACCTTAATCATTCTTCAGGTAGATGTAACATACTAACATGTATGCATGCATCCACTTCTTTTATTTTCTCCTATCATTTTTCTTCTTTCATATTTTGTATGATGAAAACATCTACCTGTTTTGTGGCGCTATATGATTTCCATGTTTAATTTGAGCATTCATGCTTTAAGCATTTGAGAAAATGGTTTTTTTTTTTAGAGAAAAAGTGATTTTTTTTGTTTTAAAGAAAATTTTAAGAATATATATGAGTGTATTTTTTTCATTTCATAATAAACAACACTTATATAATTATTTGATTACAAATGAAAAAGAAAAACTACACCAATGTTAATATCATTTCCTTCATATTAGCCCCCTAGCATCTAGGGATGCAAAAAAAAGAAAAAAAAAAAAAAGGCCTATTTTGTATCCTCAAACACTGCTTTATCTATTTTACCAGCCTATTTTACAACTCAATCTACATCCCACATTTTATTTTTATATACAATCTAATAAAATAATATAAATTACCTAATAAAATAATAAAAAGTATTTTTCTTTCTATCTTTCCTCCCACTACCTTTTTCTCTTCACACACAAGCACAATATTAAATTTTTTTTTTCTTTACAACCTATGAATAGTAAGGTCGCATATATGCAACTTTACTATTCATAGGCTACAAATTTTTTTAAGTATACAAACTCAGATGAAGTGGGTTTTGATTGTCTTAGGTTGTAAAATAGTAACTGGGGGGTGTTCACACCCCCCAATGCTAGTGCTTACATGTCAGGTTCAACTTTGAATTTTTTATTTTTTTATTTTTTTTAAAGGGTAATGTTGTAGTTGTTTTAAAACTTATTGTACCACCTATTAATCAATAGATGTAATAGAATTTTAGCTTATAATGTTTGTTTCGTGGTAGCTAGCTTATTTAAATATAATGAATACTTTCATATGAGTTATAATTATTGATCACATTCTGATGTGGTCAATTACAAACAGTGGGGGAAAAAAAGTGATAAATTCGTGTAAAAATAATTGTCTACCACTCATTGTAGAAATATTCAGCAGATTGTGACAAACATTAATATGGTTAGGGTTGTCCACGGGACAAGTAGGTCGGGTTTGTACCCAACTTGCAACAAACCTGTACAAGATCAGGTGGGCGATTTTCCAACCCGCAACCGACCCGTAATAATAACGGGTTTGTCAGTTCGGGTTTCTATGAGGTAGTTGTCAGTTTTAGGTGAAACTAGAACTCACTAGAATTTTGCTAAAACGCGGTGAGATCTTGCCAGATTCATCCAAGATACAGTAAGATCTTGTTAGATCCAGTGAGATTTTTGCCAAATCGTGTGGAGAAATCACTAGTTTGGCCAAATTCGGTGTATATCGTGCCAAAAATCGATAGGTTTAGCTAAAAATGTGGCCAAAATTTTGGAAAAAATGGCCGGAGTTGATGGTCTTAGAGTGGGTAAGGTTTCACGGGTTTTAAAGGAGAAGATCTAAAACTGACCCACCGGCATCAAGTTTTTAACGTTGGGACCCATGTCCAACTGCTAGAACAGTCAGATTTGATGGTTTCAGGTCACGTTCAAGCGGGTGGGGTGAGTGGGTGGGTTGAACAGCCCTAATAATAGTAAAGGAAAAGTTTTTTTTTTTTTTTTTATTTAGTTTAAATTGTATATTTTATTTAAACTCTTCTTGAATTTTGCTAAATCATAATGGATAGTTATATATACAAATAAAATCATTAAAAAAAAAACTATTTATTAATAACTATCATAATTATTAAATTTTTATTTTGACAAAAAATTAATAAAAATTCATATTTTTATTAAGTTTTTCGTACATTATATGGATTTCTTATTGATTTATACTTTTCTTTAAAAAAAAATTGTATATATGTAATAATGACATCTTCCATCGATCTCAGGTACACAAAGGCTAACTGATAAGTGGCAATGACAACATATGATGTCAATTCAGAGACTGGTAAATGTTTTATTTTCCAATTGTTTAATAGTGTAGGCATTCAATGAGTTCTTCAAGAAATGGATATGCCTGACAAAGATATCAATAAAGTCAACCATTATTAATTTTATTAAGACTGCATTCTCAAATTAAAACAAATTTTCCAGTCAATTTTATTTTAGAATCAATTTTCCATTTAAATTATATATACCTCCAATCGTTTTAGAATCAATTTTCATTTTAGTATACTCTACTAGTTATATAGATCGTCATACATCATTTCTTTTCCAACATTATAAAGTAACTCAAATATAAAATGAAAAATAAAAAATTAAGATATATGACATAGTAGAATTAGTGGAACATAAAATAAAACATGAAGAGTGATAGATGCATTTTATTAAATTAAATATTTGCACTATGATTTTTACTAGTTACACGAAGAATTTTCTCACACATAATTCATGAAGCAGCGCGTATTGAGAGCACTAAGCTTTACCTGGCTGCACTAAAAGGTGACTGGAAATCTGTTGAGAACATGCAAGAAATTCAAAGAAAAATTACCAAAGCAGAGGAAACCACACTTCATGTTGCTGCTGTAGCAAACAAGGAAGACTTTGTAAGGAATTTAGTGGGTAATGGGATGAGTAGCGACGACCTAAAAGTTGAAAACATTGCTGGAAACACTGCCTTGTCCTACGCTGCTGCAACTGGAAATGTGAATGTTGCCAAGGTGATGCTGGAGAAAAATAAAGACCTGGCAAACCTAGGTAGTGGGGTGAAACCAATCTTTATGGCTGCTTCGTTAGGACACAGTCAAATGGTGCAGTTTCTTTATTCTGAAACTAATGAGATGGTTTGCCAATGGGATGAAAATGAACAAGCTGAATTATTTATCACTTGTGTTAAGGGTGGCTTATACGGTAAGCATAAGTAATTATAATTACTCTTGTAAAAAAAAATGAAAGTAATTATAATATTTCTTGCTTTTTTTGAGGGGGTGGTCTTCATGGTTTGATTTTTTTCATTCTAGAGTTGATTGAAAGTTAATTAAAAAAAAAAAAAAATCATAGCTTAAACATGCATGGTATGAAAAATTAACACAATCTAACCCATTCCTTTAATTTCTAAAATGAGGAAAATTTACACAATTTCACTCATCATTGAGGGCCAATGTTAATTAATTAATTTATTTATAATTATATAATTATAATGGGAAAGAGATCATTTGAACCTTAGATGTCATGGATATACAAAAAAAACTGAATAAGTGATAAATTTAGGTTTTTGAATAAGTAAATAATTATATAGAAAAAATTTGAGCTTTAAAAACTTATGTAACAAAATTAGAAGAAGTAAATAAAAAAAATCAAATGCTTCAATTATATATTATAGTTGAGATTTTTCGTAATAGATTACTATCCGATTAAGACCAATTGAGTTTCCTAAACAAAAGTTCCTTACCCCGACCTTAGTATGGGAAAACAAGTGCATGAGGCCCTAGAGGGGGGAAATTATCAAAAGGAAATGTTGATTGTCTTTGTAATATGATTATGCCATGCTTTCTGTTTAGTATACCTTTCATGATAGAAATATTCCAAGTGTTCCTTCTTAAGATTTTCTTTTTTTGCTTTGAATATATATATATATATATATATATATATATATATATATATTGGAATAAATAATGCAGGAATAGCCTTAGAAATGCTCAAGGCCAACCCTAATTTTGCTACCGCTAAAGACGAACTTCAAGAGACTACATTGCATGTGTTAGCTCGCAATCCTTCAGCATTTGTTAGTGGAAGTCGGCCAGGGTTGTTAAGGAGACACCTCAATATTCCATGTGAGTTATTCCGACTTCAACATTCTTAAATCTTGCATAGAAGATATTCCTCAATAATGTTGTATATACAGAAAATTCATTTCATGATAAAATTTTTATTTTTTATATTTAATAATGTCTATACTCTATATATATGATATCACATTATTTATATAAAAATTTAACTAATTTGTCAGTAAATAGACTTTTACATTTGTAATAAATAATGTCAACCATAAAATAAATATATTTAATCCACAAATGATGGAGAATTCACAATACAATATTTGGAGATCAACCAAAGCTAAAATTCAATTCCTCTAACCAACAAAAAAATTCACAGAGCATGAGCAACACCGAGATTAAATCCAACAAAAGCCAATGCACGCACTGTGAGGACCGTTCTAATAGTGAAGCAAGACTCTTTTCAGCTTCGACATCAACAACATTCATTTTTCATCAAAAACTTAATAAAAATTGTAAAGCCTCTCCGTTTCTATTCCTTCTGCTAGTGTTAGTTTAGATTCAATTTCTTTCTTTACAAATGACAACCTTCTAATTCAAATCTCTCCTCCCCCCCCCCCCCCCCCCTTTTCCCCTCTCTGAGAAATTTTTTAGTCAATGAATTTTATTTTATTTTTTGGAGTTATTTCATGGTTTCAACTTTCAAGAACAATTATTATGGACTTTTTGATTTATTTATTTGGAAAATTCCTACTAAAGAAATTAACATTACTATGTATTTTGAAAATTTATTCATTAAATTAAATTTTGTTTATGTTCTTAACAAGCACATCTAATTTCATGTCAATTAATATTATTTATTATTTGATTTATAAACTTAATTTTATGCAGAATTTTAGGCTATAAAAACTTAAATTTCAAACATTTTATTGATGAAATAGTTATTAATTATTGATCTTTTAGAAATTTTGTAAGCATAGAAGATTAAGAAGAAAATGTAATTTAATGGTGAATTAGCCAAAAATTACATCTAATAAAAAGATATTGAGTGAAATTATAATCAAAACTTTCCTCCTATTCATAGTCACCTTTGTAATAAAAATGCAACCAAATAATTTATATGTAATTTCTGATATATCATGTTAACTTACCGATTGTTCCAAAAAATTAACTTTTTAAAAATTGTGAATTTAATTATTTAATCTAACCATTTGAAAGGAAAAGGTATTCATTTATATTGAATCTATTGTTGCCCTAACAATAATATACAATACACGAAACACAGTAGCATGTTCACTAAATCTATTCAATTCTTTTATTAAATTATAATTCACTTTGGTATGGCTACTTCAATTCCAGGGTTGAAGTTAAAAGAAGAAAAGTCGAAGCAATCTCAAGCTCATGAACTACTTAAACAATGTCTTCAAGCTTACAAAGATGACATTGAGAATTTAAACGAAATCTCAGAGCTTTCATTAGTTCTATTTATTGCAGCAGAAGTAGGCAACGTGGAGTTCTTGGTTGAGCTTATTCATTTTGACTTAGATCTATTATGGAAAATAGATGATAAGAAGAGAAGCATATTTCATATTGCTGTTGAGAAGCGCCATGAAAGCATCTTCAATTTAGTTGTGGTAGGCTCAATTAGAGATCTATTAGCAGATAGAATAAATGAAGATGGAAACAACATGTTGCATTTAGCTGCAGGATTGGCACCTGAAGAGAAGCTTAATGCCATATCAGGAGCAGCTCTTCAAATGCAGCGAGAATTACTATGGTTTAAGGTATTTATTCATATGATTTTAGTATTAAGTTTTGAGCTATTTTGTTAGAATATTGATTAAATAATAATTGCGTTCACCATTCATCAATAGTTTAAGCTTTTAGAATAATCGATCATTTATTTCATTTTGTAGAAAATTCATTCATGTTTACACTTAGATTTAATGTCTACCTAAAGTTTCTGAATTTTAAGACTAATCAACAAGTCTCTCACGTGGTATTTCCTTATGATTTGCAATGGAAGGAGGTGGAAAAGGCTGTAAGACCTGGATTCAAAGAAATGAAAAATGGAAACGGGGAAACACCATATGTTTTATTTGCAAAGAGCCACAAGAAGTTAAGGAAGCAGGGAGAGAAGTGGATGATGAATATGGCTAGATCATCAATGGTGGTTGCAACACTAATTGGAACTATAGCCTTCTCTTACCAACCAGATGATAAATTAAACCACCAAAGTCCTAAATTTGGCCTGACCTATTCGGTTTCAAGCGCAATTGCAGTATTTTGCTCTTCAACATCCCTATTTACGTTCTTGAGCATCCTTACCTCACGTTATTCATATGAGGACTTCCTCGTGTCTTTACCTGTTAAGTTGATGATTGGAGTCACTACACTTTTCATCTCAATTGCTGCCATGATGGTTGCATTTTCTGCATCCTTTTGCTTGAAGAATCATAATCACCAGGAATTGCCATTGATCTTTTTTGTCATTGGTTTATTTGCTTGTGTGCCAATCTTATACGTGTTGCTGAAGTACCGCCTTTTAGTTGACATAGTCCAATGTACCTGCTTTCGGCTTCAGCCACAACATCGTCTACCTTACTAGGAAGTTTCTGATGCACCACTGTGTAGCGAGTGTCTTACATTTCATAGGTCTCATGCACCTGTGAATCCAGCGGTTGTCTTACAACTTGAGTCTGTGAATCCAACACCCACTGCATAAGGCTGGTGTATAAAATAATTTTTGCTACTCTACTAGTAATGGCCATTCAATTGCTACTAGTCAATCTTTTCTGTTGCTTTCCTTTCTTCATGTGTAACATGAATATGAATAAATTTGAACTATATTAAATTATTAATAATGTTGTATGTTATAAACACAAGTCTTATCTTTTGCATATTAATCTTTAGCATTTCTTTTTCAATAATAATTTTTGGCATCTTTTGAATTATTGTTATGCATTTATCTACGGTCTTATCTAGTATTCTCCAAATTATAGATACAAGGATACGTAACGATTCAACTGTCACACTCATTGTTTTACACCCACTTTTCATGATTTAAATGTGGAAATCATTATTTTTCCTTCTAAAATGTGTATTTCTATATATGCAATTATAGATAGTACAAAGTTTAGTTACAAAATTAGTTGTAGTTTAAAACTACAACATTACTTAATATCTTTTCATTGAAGGTGAATTTTGACAAATCGACCATTAGATTACATTTTCTTCTTATATTCTCCGTGCTTGCAAAATTTCTAGAAAATTAAAGATCAATAATCATGTCATCAATAAATTTTATAAATTACAAATTTTTGTAGTTTCAAATTATGCAAAAGATATAATCTCATAGATCATAGAGTAAATAATATCTGATTGGTACAAAATTTAACATGTGTATTAAAAACGTAAAGAACATGCAATTTAATAGTTAAATTTTTGAAATATGTTGTAATTTTAATGATATCAAGTAAGGTTGTAACCTTAAGCTACACTCACAATCAATTTTGTAACTAAATTTTGTCCACATGGATATTGTGTAAAGTGTAAACAAGTGTATGTAAAATTTACATAAGAGAATATTTCTTGTCAAAGCCTTCAAATGTACATAAGAAAATATTTCACAAAAATCTTTGAAATACCCAATATATTCACAAGCTTCTCAAAGCCTTCAAAATCATTTCTTGTCAAGAAGATTTTGTATCAATTTTCTCAAATATTACAAGTATGTCAAGATAAAAGAATCTTTAAATTTTGCAAATAATGTAATAAATCCATAAAATTCATTACAAAGAATTAAATCAAAGATGCTTGTCCTTTCATGCTAACAAATTATGCATTTTCCCATATGCAATAAAAAATATGATGTACTTATCATAACTAATTATATCCGTTAAATTTACAACACGATACTTTTTAGGAAAAATACAATTTCTATAAACAGTTTCCCAAAACGTATTTAACCCAAAAACAATGTTTTATGCAATATGGATATTTTTCAAAAATCTCATTAAAAGCTACTTATCTCGAGAGGCCAACCAATTTTACCTCAACCGGGCACCATGAAATCAACAAATCTCATCACTAGGTCCATCATCAAAAGTCTCAAAACCTAGAAACAAAATAATCAAGCTTATCAATAACAATGCCCATCAGAAAGTACCATCGAACTTGTCTCCATAAATTGAATATGTCCCCTAAAATCAAATTAGGGCCTAGAGCTTAACTTAACTATCCAAAGGCATCGATTCCCAAAGGATACCAAACAAGCATACAAATGGTCCAAAGGACCAAAACACAACCAAAGAATTTTAATACGCTACCGCAAACAATATGCATTTATTAGATAATATAACACATCACTTAAAAAAAATGGGGTAACTAGACTCAAGAATTTATTTTGGGTACTAACTAGCAAAACCAAGCGATTATAACAATTCTTATAAATTCCCAAGTGTTCACAACGAAACAACCATGTTTAAGTACTACACTAACTCATGTATTAATAATGTTAATACATATTACAACATGTAGGAATCAATTATAACATCATCAAATCACTTTCAAAGTTCTAAAACTCATTATATATCTCACAAATTCTAGTGTTGAATCAAATAAACAACTATAAATAATTAAACCCAACCTTATAACTCAATGAGGCAAAATATCAAACACTAAATTTGCAAAAAAACATAACTTCAAGGCATTTAAACTTTCATAGTTAACACTTTCATTATCCACTTGTTTTAAAACAAGTTCATAGCACCTACATCATCAAAGTTTCACATACCCACCTCTCCACAACTCCAAGACCTCCAAAACCCATTACCCAAGACAAAATCTTGATTGGGTGAATACTAGAGCAACATGAGTCAAGACCAAACCAAACTTTTCATTCCAAATAAGAATTTCTTACATAAACCCAATAAGCTTGCTCTAGCATAAACCCCATAGCTAGATTTTACTTAGTTTTGTTAGGAAAATAGGAATTTTACCTCAAATTCCTTGCTTGGCCGAATGGGTCCCTCTCTTCCCAAAATCTTTTCTTCACAAGCGGTGGTGATGGCTTGAAAAGAAACTCATGGCTGAAGTATTTTTAGTGGAAGACCATGGAGAGAGAGAAAGGGATTCAAGTGAAAGAAAGGGAGAGGGGTGGCAGCTGGAGAGAGGGAGCGAGACGCGAATGTGAAACAGTGAAAGTGAGGGCGGCTGACTTAAGGGGAAGAAGGCTATTTCCAAGTTTGTCACTAAAATATATTGCAAGTAAAATTACCAATCTGCCCATCAAGCTTCCTCCAAATTACAGTTAACAACCGGGGTGTTACATTATGAGCCTTCTAAAACTTCTTCTCGATCTGATGAAATTGTTGGGCTAGCCTCATCTCATCATGAAATCTGGACTACACAAAACTTGAGCCTCCACTTCCCTCTGCCTCTGTTACTAGAATATTCCTAATTCACGTGCAACTCCAAGATCATAAGCATGCATGGTGTTCTTTCTATCGGTTTGTTTCTGCATAGGGTCAAAACATTATCTAATCAGTGTGGCAGGAGATAGGCTCTAACATCAACATTCTAATATCTACGCATTCAAAGGTCTTAAATTGGTGTTCAGTGATTTAGTCAAAACCTTGTCTATTCGTCCCTAACTATTTCATTTCTTGAATTGCCATAGCTTTCTCCAAGGTCATGAGTTCCTTCACACTACTGACGACTTTTTTTCTGCTATTTTGCAGTCTTCCTTTGGCACCCCTTGTCAAACTCTAAACTTGCTAGTTGCTAAGGCTTTCATTTATTTGATTGGAGGATAGAAAACTACAGGGTAGAAGAGATTTAGTTTTTCTTTGCATGTTTGGTTGGACATTGAAAAGTGATGAGATGCTTCTTCTGTTTTTTTTTTTTTTTTTTGGTGTGTGTGTGTGTATGTTACCGCCAAATAAAAAATCAAATCCAGGAAAGCCTTATGAAGCTCATTGTCGCTAGGTTTACTTATTGGAATACCTGTTAAGGTGCGACTTGCGACTTGAGTTAGTACTTGCTTTATCTATCATCCTCTTTAATGTCCTAATATCTTCCATTATGGCTGCATTCTCCATATTGGCTATGCTATGTGTCTGAATACGGTTTACCTCTTGATTTGATTTCAGGAGCATGGGTGAATCTGAGCTCATTCTATAGGTCTTGCTTGTGAGAAACTGATGCTGGACTGGAGCATAGACTTATGTAGCCATCCATTCCAAGGTTTATTCTCATTCTAGGGACGTGTATTCTACAGTGATGGTCTACTAAAGTGCTCTCTTTATTGCGGGAGCAAGGCCGGCCCAAGAAAATTTGGGCTAGGCTAAAATTTTATTTAGGACTTTTTTTTTTTTTTTTAATGTACACATTAATTAAATAAAATTATATAATACTAATTAAATTTAGACTAATTTGATATAAATATAGAAATTGATGAATAATACTAACTAAACTAAGGTTAATTTTATATAGAAGATCGAATATCATAGTTGAACCATAAATTTAAACAAAAAGAACTAAATTTTTTTTTTTTTTTTTAAACTTACTTTAACTTAAATATATGACTATGCATAGTTAAGTACAGTTATAATCTAAATTTTAATTTTATATATTCTTTTTAAGAGAAAGAGATAGATATTATTTGGTGTGTGGTTTTGTAGAAGATTAGTTTATAAAAATTAAGATCTCAAACTATTAGAGGAGATTAGTCATCATTGATGATCTATCACATTTGCAGCATCTTTTTTGAAACGTTTTAAGGTTTCAATTGGTTTAAATTTCTATTGGTCTCCTATTTTGGAAGCCTTGTTAGAAACGAAAAAAAAAAAATACTAAAAATGTTCACAATATAATATAATAATGACTGTAATTGATGAATTTCAACAATTTAATTTATTTGTATTTGAATTAATTTTTTTATGTGATTGGCGATATGTCAATTAAACCTATAGTAAAATTTGTGACATATTTAACATCACTCTTAAAAAAAGTATCAATTATTTAAAAAAATTTATATTTTTATAAAATTTTGGGCTTTTTACGAAGGGAATGAGGTCTTTTTTTAATAGGGAATTTTTTATTTTGTTGTTGGGCCTTAGGCCTAGGCCTTGGGCCAGACCTGTGCGGGAGTGCCATGAATAACAAAAGTTGAGAGAAGGTTAGATTTTGAAACCTTAAAGTAGCAAAATTTATTATTTGTAGGTCATAGTAGTGTAGCTAAAATTATATTAGCCATTGATCTCTCTCTCTCTTGAACTTAATTGATTGAATTTATACAGAAAATGAAGAATGGCCTTAGAATGTAGCAATATAGGTCAATTATTTCAAAGTAGCGTGGATCAAAGTTTGTATTATGTACAATGCAGTGACAGAGCTAGAAATGTTTTTTAAGAGGGGCCAAACTAAATACAATATATCAACTTTAACTCATCATAATTATACCATACATTCTTCATAGAATTAAAATTATTTATAAATAAAACTAAAAAATTAAAGTACAATTGAAAAAAAAAAAAAAAAAAAAAAAAAAAAAAACTCAAATAAAAAAAAAAACTCAAATAAAAAAGAGCCTAATGGCACATGTTAAATATCTATATCTATACATCTATATAAGAAAGAACAATTGAAGTGCTTGTGTTTGACAAAACAACATAGGAAAGGCTTAAATGGTAGCTTCTCTTTATAAAGCTTAAATTACTTTGTTGCGCTAAGTGCATGTCTGAGCTATAAAAAATATAAGTAAAGAAATAGTCGGAGCCCTTTTTGGTGTTTTTCTCATAAATTCTCCAATTGAATCAATTTTTTTGTGGTTTCTTTGATATCTCAAGGCTTTTTTTTTTTTTTTTTTTTCTTTTTCCTGTAAGAACTTGAAGGAAAGCGCAGATGATGGAGGGGAAAATCAAGAGCAATTCTTGCTTTGTATCTACAAGAACTTTGGTCTTTTGCGACCAATGTTTTAGCGACAACCAACAAATCGTCACTATTAGGCACACATTAGTGACAATAATATATGGTCATCGCTAATAAGTGCATAGTAGCGACAACACAAAGGTAGTCACTAATAAGAAGTCGCTAACGCCATGGAGGGAATTTTATTTACTTTTGGAAAATGGAGGGAAACTTTTAGCAACAACATTAAATTTTGTAGCGATGACATTTACGTTGCTAAAATAAGGTTTATTTTAACGACAACATCTATCGTCACTAATAATCATCTTTAGTGATAACCTTGTGTATTGTCGCAGATATGTGGCCAAAAATATATAGTAAATATATTATATACATACTTTATTTATTAGCGATGACACATTGGTCGTCACTATTAGAAGGCTATTAGCAACAATATAATTTGTCGTCTTTGATAATCACCTTTTAGCAACGACACAACATGTTGTCGCAAATATATATACCAAAATATAATAGAGGGAAAAATTTTCACTATCAAAAAGTGGTGGGAATTATTGGAGGGAAGCAAATTATATATTAGCAACGAATCAGGTCATCACTATATGGGATCTTTTAATGAAGACAAAGATTGTCGTCACTAATATGTGGCTAAAATAATTTTGATTATTTTTTATTTATCAAATCCTCCGAATGCCTCTTAAAATATTTAAAATGACATAAATTCCTTTAGTATATTTGAAATGATTAAAATACGATTAGCCTCATCAAAATGACCAAAATACTCCCAAACTTAAATAATGACCAAAATAACCTTGAAACCTACAAAGTAATTTAAAATTCTCAAATTCGTAAAAAGAGAGAGAGAGAGAGAGAGAGAGAGAGAGAAAGGAGAGGGCTTGTTGCTTCAGAATACTCTCAAACCATAATGTTATCCAATTGAAACTCAAAATCAATAAAATAACAAAAATCGAGAAGGTTCTGATTCCATTCAAAATACTGACTAATACCCATAATTATCAAAATGTAAATCGTATCGTGAATCAATTTTTGATTTTTCTGTATCATATGTCATAAGAAATGTATTAGTCAATATTTACCAAACTAATAAATTAATTATAAATATTATGAATTTATAAATTCATAATATATTCAACTAATAACCAATTCAATCATTAGTCATGCAATAATATTTACCAAAAGTAAATAAATAAATCAAATTAAAATATATTTATAATATACATATTCAAATTAATTAAAATCAGAAGTGATAATACATGATACATGAGCCAAAATAATAATTTTTTCATCATTTTGTCTAATCAACTTTACCTAGTCAATGTTAACATGATGTTCATCATATTTCAAAATTATTTCTTCATTGACATTTTCTATCAACAATTCCAATACCCAATAATCCACTGAAAACCTTCCTATGAACCTAGTTTCACCAAGTCCAGTGATCTCAGGACCATCTATTAAGTTTGACCGGGTTTGACCAACTTTAATTAAACTTTGATTGTGCATTTCTCTAAATCCAACCATTTGATTGTGACCACAATTTATGAAAATTAACCTTTCATTACACTCTTTAAATCCAACCGTTAGATTTCAAATCTAAGTATGACGCGTGATGAACATGTATTGTGTACCTGTATGGCTATGTTTTCTCAATCTGACCATCCAATTGGTCTTAAATTTCACCAACACCAATATGTCACCATACTCTTCAATTCCAATGATCGAGATTTGAAAATGAATTTCACCAAGTCTAATGGTCTTAGGAACATCTATTAAGTTTGACCAGATTTGACCAACTTTAACTAAACTTTGACCGTGTCTTTCTCTAAATCTAACCGTTTGATTGTGACCATAATTTATGAGAATTAACATTTTATTACACTCTTTAAATCCGACGGTTAGATTTCAAATCTAAGTATGGCACATGATGGACATATGTTGTATACCTGTATGACTATGTTCTCTCAATCTGACCATCCATTTGGTTTTAAATTTCACCATCAATATGTCGCCATACTCTTCTATCTCAATGATCAAGATTTGAATTTGAATATCATCAAATCCAGTGGTCCCAGGACCATCTATTCAATTTGACTGGGTTTGATCAGGTTTGACCAACTTTAATTAAACTTTGACCGTGCCTTTCTCTAAAGCCAACTGTTTGATTGTGACCATAATTTATGAGAATTAACCTTTTATTACACTCTTCAAATCTGACGGTTAGATTTCAAATCTAAGTATGGCGCGTGATGGACATATGTTGTATACCTACATGACTATGTTCTCTCAATCTGACTATCCATTTGGTTTTAAATTTCACCTTCAATATGTCACCATACTCTTCTATCTTAATGATCAAGAATTGAATTTGAATATCATCAAGTCCAGTGGTCTCAGAACCATCTATTAAGTTTGACTGGGTTTGACTAACTTTAACTAAACTTTGACCGTGTCTTTCTCTAAATCCAACCATTTGATTGTGACCATAATTCATCATAATTGACCTTTCATTACACTCTTCGAATCCAACGATTATATTTTAAATCTAAGTATGGTTGTGATGGACATGTGTTGTGTACCTGTACGTTTATGTTATCTCAATCTGACCTCCAATTGGTCTCAAATTTCACCAACACCAATATGGCACCATACTCTTCAATCTCAACGATCCAGATTTGAATATGAATTTCACCAAGTCTGGACTATTTATTAAGTTTGACTGGGTTTGATCAACTTTAACTAAATTTTGACCATGTCTTTATCTAAATCCAACCATTTGATTGTGACCATAATTTACGAGAATTAAACTTTCATTGCACTCTTCAAATCTAATGGTTAGATTTCAAATCTAAGTATGGTGTGTTATGGACATGTGTTGTGTGTCTATATGGTTATGTTCTCTCAATTTGACCATCTAATTGGTCTTAAATTTCATCAACACCAATATGTTGTCATACTCTTCAATCCCAATAACCAAGATTTGAATATGAATTTCACCAAGTCCAATGGTCTCAGGACCATCCATTAAGTTTGACCGGGTTTGACCAACTTTAACTAAAATTTGACCACGCCTATCTCTAAATCCAACCGTTTGATTGTAACTGTAATTCACCAGAATTAACCTTTCATTACACTCTTCAAATCCAACGGTTAGATTCCAAATCGAAGTATGGTGCGTGATGAAAATGTGTTGTGTACCTATATCATGTATCGTAAGATACACAAATACTTAATAAAATTATGGATATACATATATGAATGGTATATTCATTATAAAATCATAATATATTCAACTAATAACCAATTTAATCATCAACTATGTAATAATATTTAGAAAAACTAACTAAATAAATCAAATTAACATATATTTATAACATACATATTCAAATTGATTAAACCCAAAAGTGATAATACATTATATATGAGCCAAAATAATAAAATTTGTCAATTCACAAATTATTATATCCCCACCAATAAAATTTATTAGCAAAAAAAAAAAAAAAAAAAAAAAAAAAAAACCTTATTGTGATGAAGCATAATAGTTGTCACAATATTGTGTTTCTACGAAGGCAATGTAAATCTTTCATAATATATGGCCCCTTGTGACAAATGAATGCCACAATAGATATAGTTTTGAGTAATGCTACCAAGGGAGTTAATCTCGTACCGGAGGCCGTACCGGTTTGGTCAAAGAAACGAGATATTTCGATACCAGTTAATATTGGTGTACCGTTTCGGATTTACCGCTATTATATATATATATATATATATATATATATATAACCAAAATTCATATAATTTATTAAAAAGTTTAAATTTATAAATCTTTATCTCATATAAAATGTTAATCTCTAGTTAAAATTTCAACCAGGTAATATTAATAATATTAGGGAATTGATGTTCCTACTTCTTTAATAATAATAATAATAATAATAATACCATAGTTAGTAAAGTTTGACAGTGTTAGCCCAAAAAAAAAAAAAAAAAGTTTGATAGTACAAAAACTTTTTTCAGTTATTAAAAGTTAAAATGCGGTTTGAAACTTCTTTGGATTAGAAAAAATTAATAAATAAAAAATTTAAAATCTTCAAAATTTTATAACAATTCACGTGGGTGTGAGAGAAGGCACACTGCCACAAGTTACAAACAAAAAGCAAACCTCATTTACTTTTAGCTTTTTACCATTAAAAGTCACAACAAAACTATTTTATAATATTTTTACTCCACTGAATGCTACAGTTACAAACTATTTTATAATATTTTTACAAAATATTGATGTAATTAATTTTGTATTAGTTTTCACCTAAATCTACTATTAATATCACTTTTTCATTTACCAATAATCACTTACCATATCAACAATTTATAATTATTTTTGTAAAATAATTTGTATTACTAGATTATTATATAGTTTCGGTCAAAATAACTCATGAGATGTAGTTAACAACAAAAAAAAAAAAAAAGAGCACTACCTAACGTAACGGATCTGAAGGGCATCATCCCATATTTTTCTCAGTCACTCGATTGTTTTCTCAGCCAATCTTATCTCTTTGGTTTGCTTTTCAGTTTTTCTTTCCTCTTTAATTCTTCTTCACGTTTATCAAGTTTTGCTTTCCAAATTTTCACCAATTTCATATTAAGGTTTGCTGGAAGTCCTATTAGTAGGCCCTAGCCCCTAGGTATGACTTTTCTTCTTTATTTTTGTCATTAAATTAATAGATATATATAATAGGATAAATTAATAAGGGTCCGGTTAACGTGTGCCCTAAGGGCACACGTTAACCGTACATATAAGAAATTATTTTATTGGTTTTGTTTTGCTTTTTCACATGACAGTAAAAGACTTTTTATGGGAACAACAGCAAAGCATCTGACAAATTATATTTTTCCAAAAAGACTAAACTACCCTTCACTCATTTCTTCTCCCCCTCCTCCTCGAAAGTTGAATCAAAAGTTACACACTTGAAACAAGCTAGCCGAAAACAACACTCTACCACCAAACAACTTCTACCAAAATTCTCATTAAAAAAAAAATCCTCTTACAAAAATTACACATACAAATTTCAGATGTTCCTGGAACAAAAGCAGAACATACAATCAATAAAAAAATTATGACTTTAATATTTATAAAAAAGAAATCAATATGAGTTTTAAATACTTGTGAATCTCAGCGCCGGAACTTCAAAGCTGAACAACTATCTGTTGTCGATGACAGGAGGGGCCTTGAAATGGGTGCGTCAACCAGGTGTGGTTCATGATCGGGTGTTCCTTGAAGCCATCCCCATTTCGTGCTTGAGTTCTCTTTGATTTCACTGGTCTCTGTCTGTTGAGGGAATGAAAGAAAGAAAGAAAAAATACAGAGAAAGAGATGGGATCTGAGAGAAAATGAAGGAAAGAAAGAAAAAAAAAACTGTAGTGAAACTGAAATAGAAGAAACATTTACCTCTAAAGACCAAGTTCTACCTTGGCTGAAACAAGACTTTCTGAAACAAGTTCTCCCTTGGCTGAAACAAGTTCCCTTACACAACAATTTTTGAAAAGTAATGTTGTCCTCACGTGGATACGTGGTAAAAAAAGAGCCACACAACTTTCTTTCTTTTTTTTTTTTTTGTAAAGGCTTACACAGTACAGTGATAACTTTTTTTTTTACTCTTGGCTGCTTTTTTTTTGGCTAAACTGACTCTTTGGCTTCTTGCTGCAAACAATTATCTAAATTTAATGATTAAATAATGGTAACAATGCAACTTTTTATAAGTATTTGTGAAATTTTTTAAGTATTTAATTGTTTTAATTATAATGAAATTTATTATAAGTATTTGTGAAAAACTAAATTTACTGTGAAATTTATTATAAGTATCAATTGTGTCTATTATTCACGTCATTTTTAGTCTGTTACGTGAAGAGGCTACTGATGTAAACAATATACATCTTCAAGAGGTAAAATCAAAATTTTAAAACTCTAGGAAAAATAAAGATCACATCAATAAAATCTTTAAATTTCAAGTTTTTATTGAGTGTGAATTTAGACAAATATACATTGGCACTACATTTTCTTCTTATAACCTCTATGCTTGTAACCTTTCAAGATGATATGAGGTCAATAAGTATTAAGACAATAAAATCTTGTTTCTTGCAACAATGACCAATTCCTTTTGAGTCTACAATTTCTATTTGTATATGTGATGGCGTGAGCTTGAGTTATTGCATTTTTTTTCCTAGTCCTATACCACTAGCCTTATCATAGTAAGTATGTGAGAGGCCCCACCCTCAGTCCACCAACTTTTTGTTGGGACAAACCCACGTGAATTAGTGGGGTTGTGTTAGTGCCCCGTTATATTTCCCCATAGATTTAGGGTCTTACACTCTTACATGGAGTTGCCATTTATTTTATTTAAATAGTAAAAATAATAAAATCCAAAATGAAAGAAATAAAAATATTTTATTGATTAGTAGTGGGTTAGAGGTGTTAGAGATTTAGTGTCCTAAGACAATAAAACATAAATAGTAATTTTTAAAATTATTTTAAGTTTAAAAATAGTATCTCGCTATTTTGTGTTTTAAATGTGGTAAGAAGACCGGTTTGCTTTGGATTGAAAAAGTGTCATGATACATGATATGATATGGGACATTAGATTTCAATTTTAGTGAAACACTATTATTTCTATGGGAAAATTTTCTATTTTTTCAAGAATGCATGATATTCATTGGCATAATATCGTCAAAATGATAACATAACACCGACAAAAATAAAAAGTTGACAAACATCATATTGGTGATTTTTTAAGCAAAAGACCTAACATTTCAAATAAAATATTGGGTTCAATCCCATATCTATTGAAGTACAATTTTTCATTCTCTTTGCACCATTTGAGGAAGTTGAGTTTTCCTTCTCCTTCTCCTTCTCCGAACATGTAGAGATGTTATGGCCAACATGCTTACAAAACCCACAAGTTCTCTTTTGCTTTCCCAATTCTTTTCCACCTTTCATTCTTTTTTGCTTTGGGCGACCTTTTGTTTTTGAGAGTGGAGGACAATGAACAAAACAATCTCCATCAATAGCATCATTAGCATTAGCATCAACCATATTTTCCTTGTCCACTAAATTTTCATCACTCAACACTATCAATTCTTTTCCACCTAATGATGTTTCGCGACACCAACGTGGTGGAAGATACAAAGATGGAATTTGGTAACAATCTTTGTGAATGAATAAACTAAGTGTGTGACGACAAAGTATACCCCAAAATTCAAAATTCTTGCAACTACAACTAGTCTTCTCACCATCCCATAAGACTAAGTGCTTTTGACTAGTTTTTTCTTCATAATATTGCAACACAAACTCAATACCGTTTTCTTGAAGCACCGAGTATTGTGTGGCTCTTCCAAACTCCTCTTGAAAAATCTTGAAAGCATAGGGTGTCAACACACTATGTGCTTGTTGTTCTATTGGTGACAATGTTCTTAAAGAAGAACCTCTATATTTCTCCAACATTGTATCATGTGATTGTGTTTGCTCAATATCTTCAATGGCAAGGTCAACCTAAAATTACGAATTGTAAATAATTTAAAGACACATAAAGACTACAAATATTAACAAATAAAAAAATAAATCAAATTCTACAATAAAAGGAAGCAACAATAAATAATGATTTACTTGTTCAATAAATTGCGTCAAGTTTATGTGGGAACTAAAAAACCGTTTGATAAATGCATTTATACTTTCGGATCTTTCGGTTGTTGTCATTCCCCCAAAAAAATAGTCACGAAGGTAACATGGTACCCAAAAATGCTTGATTTGATATAAACCACTTACATGCTTGTTAGTAAGCATGTCATATTTTGCCATTACTTGAGACCATTGATGCTCAAATTCTTCACATGAGTCTAACTTATATAGCTTGTAGAAATCCATGCACCAATTTGAATATTGACTACAAAGAATTGCTGTAAACCAACCACTAAATTTAGCAATAATGTGCCATATACAAAAAGCATGTTTTGTGGATGGCAATTCTTTTGATATTGCCTCTGTTATCCATGGATCTTGGTCTGTTAAAATTGTCTTAGGTGACTTCTTCATTAAATTTGCAAAAGTCTATTAATCAAATACAAAGTTATTAGCACTTGAAAAAATATAGTAGGATATATACTATTAAACTACTAATTAATCAAATAAAATCGAAAAATAATTGCATAAGCTTACAAGATAATTAAATAATTTACGTACCTTCATTAACCATTGAAATGCACTAGTTGTTTCATTTCGAAGAAGTGCACAACCAAAGTGAATTGTCTTTCCATGATTATTGATACCAACAAAAATACCAAAAGGCATGTCATATGCATTTACTTTGTAAGTAGTATAAAAAACAACCATATCTCCATATTTTTGGTACCAATGAAAACAAGGAGTAGGCGCCCAAAAAATATGCTCCAACCTACTCTCTTCATCAATTGTATATGCATATTGAAATTTAGAATTCTTTTCCTTAGCAACTTTGCACAATTGTAAGAGACCCATAGCATCATTCATTGCATGCATTCTTCTCATTTTCACATAAAGGTTATGGATATCTCTTTTAAAAAATGGAAGATCTCCATGCTTCACACCTTTCTCAAGCTCCATAACACGTATTATTTGCCTAACCGAAAGTCCACCATTTTTCAACAAGAGAATGCGATCTTTATCTTCTTTAGTGATAACTTGATTGGCCGGAAGAAATCTTACTTCCGAAGGGGACAACAATTCATGATTGTGATCTATAACAAACTTAGTGACATGCCATTCTCGTGGAAAAATGTCAAATGACTTTCGCAATGTGATTCTTAGATGAGCTTTGCATTCACATCTTGTAGATATCCTATTTCGTTGCTCCTTAGATGAATCCACTATTTTTAATTGTTGTCTACCTTCTCGGTGACAAAAGAAATCATGTCTTACATTTTCTCCATTTTTTGTGACAAAACGACCTTTTCGAATTGTAAAACCATATCGATTTGCATAATTTTTATAGAAAATGAAAGCCTCTTCTTCACTAAGAAAACATTGACCAACAAAAGGTTCAAACTCATTTTCTATTGAATTAATATCTTCATTTTCTTCAATAACTCCTATTTCTTCCATTGGATATTCATTCCAAACCACTAATTCCTCCCCACAAATGTAATTATTTTCTCCGTCATTTGGAAGCTCATTTAAGTCAACACAATTCCTTGAAACACTTTGATGAATCTCACTTGCAATTACAATACCATTCATTTTTTCTATATTGTAACAAGAATTTAAAAAAAAAAAAATCAACATCATATTCAACTATAAATGAAATATAAACTATAAATAAAAAAATAGAATAAAATAGTATACCTTCTTGAGGTAATTCATTTAAGTCAAAACAACTCATTGGAACTAATTGGTGAATCTCACTTGCAACAAAATTCTCATCCATTGATTCTACAATAATTTAACAAAATTGATAAATAAATATTAACATCATATTTCAATATATTTGAAAAATAAATTAAGAACAAAAGAAATATATGTACCTTATTTATAATTTCTTGAACACTATATTCTTATAGACATTCTTTGATCATTCATTGAACTCTTCTCAACAAAAACTCTCATCCATTGATTCTACAATAATTTAACAAAAATGATAAATAAATATTAACATCATATTTCAATATATTTGAAATATAAATTAAGAACAAAAGAAATATATGTACCTTATTTATAATTTCTTGAACATTATATTTTTGTAGACATTGTTTGATCATTCATTGAACTCTTCTTTCTTTCTTGTCTTTTTGTTGAACATTGAACTCTTTTAGTTTTTTCTATGATCTTGGTAAAGTGAAGGAGAGAAAAAAGTAAATATTGGTAAAGTAAGTATTGGTGGGAGATGAAATAGAAAATGGAGGGAAATGGTAAAAAGAACATTTTTGTCTTGTTAAAAAAATTGGAGGACAATTGGTCATTTTGTTTGGATTGATCCGGCTTGTTAAAAAAATTGGAGGACAGATCCGGCTTGTTCAAAAAAATTGGAGGTCATATTTGTCATTTTGTTTGTTAGACCAAAAAAGTACTCCTTGTACAGAATATTTCAATTTCCTAGGTAAAAGGCCACAGCTATGATTGGCATTACCGTGTGCCCTAAGGGCACACGGTAACAAATGCCAATTAATAAATATGTAAAATTTTCTTTCTTCTTTACTTCTTTTTGTTTATTAAGTTGGTTTGTATTTTTTCTTTCTTTTCTTCTTCTTTGTGTTTATCAGTTCATCAAGTTGATTTGTTTTTCAAATTTTTACAAATTTGATATTAAGGTATGCTCCAAGTACTACAAGTGGGCCCTAGGTATCACTTTTCTTCTCTGTTTTTGTCATTAAATTAATAAATATATAATATGATAAATTAATAAATATGTAATATGATAAACTGTAGCTATAGGTACTGCATTTCTTTATGCTAAGATTCAGAACCCTTTAAAAGTTAAAACACAGTTGCAACCTAATATGTTTTCATTGATTCTTTTAAGTAAGGTTAAACATCTAATAGAAATTGAATAGTTTTTTTATGTTTGATTTTTTTAATATTATTTTCGTAATTAGGATATATTGAAATAGATTCTCAATACTTAAGAAATGCTTAAAGGATATAGTTTACTTGAACATATATGTTTTTTTATGTGCATCAAATGCCATATTGAAACAAATAATTGTTTGTTTTCAAAAAAATTGTTTGCTTTAAAAAAAAAAAAAAAAAAAAAACTATTTGTGTACTGCACATTACATAATGGATTTATTCAATTTCCAAGTGTAAGAGTCTATTAGTTGGTAATGCTGCATGTTTTATTTAATTATCATGTTCACAGTATTCACCAACTAGTTCTTTAATATTGATGTACTAAATATGCTAATAGTATATGTTTAAATTTGATGGTGGCGCTGTAGGCTATTGAAGTGATAACCATAGTGAATTTACAATATTTATCAACTAGTTCTTTAAAGAAAAATGCTAGTACCACAATTTATTGCAAAACTTTTGCCACAGTTTATCAAATGACAAGTTGTAAGTGGTAGGAAAAAACTTGTGAGCCCACACTACCACAACTCACAACTCGTGGCAAGTTGTGGCAAAGATTGGACAATAAGTTGTGTTTCTAACATTGCTCTTTCTTTAATACTAATCTACGCAACATGCTATTAGAATAATGTTTAAATTTGATGTAGTTCAATAGGCTGTTGAAGTGGCAAATAAAGTGAATTCATAGGCTAAAAAGACATGCATTTAACTATATCCACATATCTTTGTTAAAACTACAAACCACTTCCATTAGAGTATTTCAATAATTTCCCTTGTGGCCAAAATGTACCAAGGGGATGAGAAAAGTAGTTTAATTTCTTATATCTTGGGGGGGGGGGGGGGGGGGGGGAACAAATAAGAAACATAGATCACTCGAAAAAAGTGGATTAGTTTTATTCTTTGACTCTTGAGTTCTAAATGTAACCACTTCCTATGTCATTCATCTCTCACAAAATTTCCATCTTTTTTAGTATGTGTAGAATTAATGGAGAATTACTTTGAGCTTCTTGTCAATTTCTCCATTTATAGATAAAAATATGGTATAGAATCTAATTTTGTATTATTTCTTGCTTTTTTCAAACATATCTAACTCATGTAATAATTGATTACACTTTTTTTTGTAGCATACTATGAACAATAAATAACTTAAATTGTATTTTGAATTGTGTATTGTACATTGTAGGGAAAAAACACTAATTCTCTCTCTCTCTCTCTCTCTCTCTCTCTCTCTCTCTCTCTCTCTCTCTCTCTCTCTCTCTCTCAACATGTCTGTTGCCTTTCTATTATTCTCCAAAAGAAAGATTCTCCTATGATGCTAGATTGCTGTCTTTTTGGTGGGAAGTGGAAGAAAGAATTAGGCCTATTTTTTCTATCTATTTTTTGTTTAATTATCAATCTATTTGTGTCTCCATTTAAATTATTTTTCTTTAAATTCATGATATGTTTTTTTAGATATATGATATTTTGTATGTATTAATGATTTTTTATTTGCTTTAAATTCTTTTACTTTAATTTCTTTACAATATTTTTCTCTGTCAACATATATTAGTTGGTGTCATTTTTTTCCACAAGAAAATGATGAAAACTCAACTTTGTTACATAGAGATGATGTGCCAACAATAGATTTAGGGCCTTAATAGCTGTTGATGATGTATATGTACAACTTGATGAAAGTATGTTCATCAATGATGACTTGTCTAATGAGGAATGGGATACAAACTCCAACCATGAAGAAGAAATATATAGTGATAATGATGTTTCAAGCTCAAATCAGGAAGAAGATTGATCTAGCAATGATGAATCTATTGGAAATCTTGGGGATAAAGATTAAGTTGAGTTTTAAGACAGGTTAAGTTTTTTTAAATACATAAAGCTTTCATATCTTCTCATCTATGGTATTTTTGAAAAATAAAAATGTTAAAGTTTTACTTGGATGTTAAAACTATTTTGTACGCATTTTTGTCATCTACTTTAGTTGACTTTTACATTAGTATATGTATATTTTTTTATTTCAGGTTAAAATGTCGCATGCCTTGGGCTACTGATGATGTTGAGGGGAGATACATTTCATTACAAGCTTGGTTGTATATCTTCTTGAAAAATGTGTTATTATTTGATTTGTATTTGAGACAGTAGATTTGAATTTAAATTTTGTATATAATATTGAACTTGGGTGTTGTTTTTCCTTATTAGTAGTTATTGATTGAGCAATTGTTATGCTTCTATGAGTATCTGTGATGTGTGGAATTGTAGTTTATTATTTCTTATTATGTGCATAGGATTGTGCTTTGTTATTTCCCAATAGGTACCCATGTAAAATTCAGAATGTAAATTTTAAAGAAAAAAAATGTAAAATATTATTAGCAACGACAATGTCATGGCTAATATTTTATCATATCATTAGTGATGACAAAAAATATCATCGCTAATATGCAATTTTTAGTGATGACATGTTTGTGGTCACTTATATATCATTATCAGTGACGACAGCAAGCGTTGTCGCTAGTAATGACATATTAGCGACAACAAAAATGTCGTCGTTAATAATAATCTACTAGTGACGACAAAAAAGTTCGTCACTACTAATGAGCTAGTAGCGACGACATTTCGTCTTGGGTTCTCGAGTTATTTATGACGACAATTGTCACTATTAGCGACGACTTTGTCGTCATTAATAGTATTGTGTTTGCGACGACTTTAATATCGTCACTAAAAAGCTTTTTTGTTACCATTTTCGTTTAACGAAAGTTAGTGACGACATTTTTCGTCGCCAATATAATTAGCGACGATATTTAAAGCATTAGTGATGACTATATGCCGTCGTTAAAGATCAATGAGTGCATATGTATTGTTTATTTTTTATTTTATGTATTTTTGTTCTTTGTTCATGATTTCTCCTCATTATTTTATTTACATTAATTTTACAGTAAATAGCTCTTATATAGTTGTGAAAAGGTGAAAGAAAATATTTTAAGGCTTTGATCTCTAGATTAGTTCAGTACTCAGTAGTGGCTGGGTTTATAAATGTTTTCCTAGCAAGGTATGAATTAGATCCTTGATATCAAGAAAAAGTGAGGGGCTGAAAAAAAAAAATTTTCTACTTAAGATTTTCCCATTATTTTGGAAAAACTAACACTTTAAAATTTTTCATTCCTCTTCCAAAAATTTCAAAAAGTTCCACCAACTCTAAATTTTCCTGATCTTGGAAATTTTGCCCTATTTCTGTTCAAGAAAAAGGAGCCCAATAATCTATTGGAACTCACTTCAAAATAGGTGGTACTTATTATTGTTAATCATCATAACGCATATTTCTATACCAACATGACATACACTGTTAGTGGAGAGTAAATTCCTTATTGTCTATTTTATGAATATACTATTTGTGATAATTACTGTAAGGACTTAAAAAATAAGACCCTTAGCCCAAAGAAAATGGATAATGGCCCAACAAGCCCAAATCAATACATTTGTTAGAAAGTGGATTTTATAAGTATGAGACCCAGTAAGTCAAATATGGGCCACAGTAGATTGGAATCATGTCAGAAAGATAAGAAAACACAATTTGAAAGGAATTATGCTCCTCGGTCAAGCCCGAGAAGGAAGTGTTCTTATATTTGCTCAAGCTTTTCTTTTTTAAGTACAAGGAGTTCTCTCTTTTTCTCTCTAATTACATGCCCCATTTCTCACTGGGCCATTTTCCTTATATAGTCTTATTCTTTTCAATCTCAGCCTTCTACCTGTTGATTATGTAGATGATCTCCTGGATGCTTGTCCCATCAAAACTCTCCTGGAAACATTATGTGTAGCTGTAAAGCTAAATATCACTGTTCAGGCGTCATTTTCACATAAATCCGACCAGTTGATTAGGTGCAAAACATTTAATATGGTGGTAACAACCTTCTTTTCAGATATTTCTTAGTTCACTGTTGACTCATTTCTTTGAAGCTTATCCTTAAAAGTATGGTTGCCTCTAGCACGGTATTCTTTAGGCGGCCAGGTTCCAACCTTCCACAACGCCCCCCAAGGAAGTTTGGTTCCTCGAGAGACACTACTTGTTCGTTGTTATTTGTTCTTGTCCTCGGCCCATTAACCCACATACTTATCTTACTATTTGATCATCCTTGGGCTCCTTTGCATCCTTGGGTATGACCCATGGCCCAATACTCCTACTCGGTTCTTTTATCCCCACAATTACAATATAGATGGTTAGTGTGTGTGTGTGTGAAGATTGTCTAATTTCATACTATTGGATTAAAGAAATTTTAGATTGAACAACTGTTGAATGAACATGTCCAGCTCTCAACTGATGAAAAACTCAATATCACAAACAGAGTAATAGTGAACACAAGTCAACAATCACGGCTGAGTAATAGTGATTACAAGTCAACAATCACGGCTGAACATAGAAACGAAAATATCTGAGAAACTGAGAGAAAGTGTGAGAAAGGGAGAGAAAGTCAGAGATAGAAGAAAGAGAGAAAAGTTGAATCTAGAAACTTGTATTGATAAGTCTGAATTACATAAAGAATAATTACACTACTACAGTGATTTATATACACCTAACACTTAGCTTAACCACCCCACATTATGTGGATTACAGTTGCTGGAGGATTGGGGAAGTTGGTTAAAAAATGGTTAAGCTAATCACCAACCAAATCTTGCACCTAAACCAGCAGCTCAGCAATTCTTAAATTAGTCCAAACGCACCGTTTCACTTGACCACAAAACAAGCTTCAGTAAGTAAAACGTTGCGTTTAGATGCCACCTAGATTAATTGAAATGTTGCATTTTGCTTAGCTTTCTTCTTTATGTATACACTCCTTCTTCGTGGTCTTTTTCTTCACAGTCACAGACCTGTGTTCAACATCCCCCCTCAAACTGATGGGGGAGGAATCAACCAGAAGTTTGGAACGAAGAAAACAAAATAGAGGAGCAGAAAGGGACTTGGTAAAAATATTCGCAAAATTGTCACGACCTGAAATGAACCCAATTTGTAATGGTTTACAAAGAACTTTCTCACGGGTGAAGTGATAATCAACCTCAAGATGTTTGGTGCGAGAATGGAACACCGGATTAGCAGACAAAGCAATTACTGAAATATTGTCACACCAAATAACAGGAATGTGAGAAAGGTAAATACGAAGCTCCTTAAATAAAGTACGCAACCAAGCCAATTCAGCTGCTGTGGTGGCCAAGGTGTGATATTCAGCCTCTGTTGATGAACAGGAAACAGTACTCTGCTTCTTAGCAAACCAGGATATAGAATTAGGCCCAAGAAAAACAACCAAGCCTATAATAGAGTGCCTATCTGTAGGATCTCCAGCCCAATTTGAATCTGAAAAAGCAGTGAGAGTTAATGGGCCTGGAGTAAAAGAAATCCCAAAATTTAAGGTGCCTCTGATATAATGGAGGACATGTTTAGCAGCCTCAAGATGTGTAGTAGTAGGATGACTCATGAACTGACATAATTGATGCACAATGAAAGCTATATCTGGATGAGTGAAAGTCAGATATTAGAGAGCACCAACCATGCTCCTGTACTGAGTAGGATCAGAAAGTGTGACTCCATCATGAGGAACTAGCCTTGCGGAAGGGCATGAGGGTGTTTTTGTAGGCTTGGAATTTTCCATATTGAATCTGTGAAGCACATCAGAGGCATATTTGGACTGTGTAAGGGTGAGACCATGAGATGTCTTAGTAATCTAAATACCCAAGAAGTAATTAAGAGGCCCCAAATCCTTAAGTTCAAACACCATACCAAGAGCTGTAATCAAATTGTGAATCTGAGCAGAATCATTGCCAGTAACCATTATATCATCCACATACAATAGAAGATAGATGATGGTATGATTTGAGCTGTAAACAAATAAGGAACTATTTGCCATAGAAGCAACAAAGCCCAAATGAAGCAAATAAAATGCAAACCATTCAAACCGTGCCCTGGGTGCCTGTTTGAGACCATAAAGTGACTTATATAATTTACAAACATAATCTGAATAAGTAAAGTCAACATATCCTGGGGGGTTGATGCATTTAAACCTCTTCTTTGAGATAGCCATGAAGGAAAGCATTTGACACATCAAGTTGCCTCAAATCCCATTGACAGCTCACAGCAATAGCTAGTACTAGTCTCACTATAGCTAGTTTAATCACAGGACTAAAGGTCTCATGAAAATCCACACCTGCCTGCTGATGGAAGCCCTTAGCAACCAGCCTTGCCTTGTATCTAGAAATAGTACCATCACTGTTCAACTTGAGCTTAAACACCCATTTACATCCAACTAAATTAACATGAGGAGGAGCAGGAACAAGAGACCAGGTCTGTTGTCTTTGGAGAGCCTGAAATTCAACATCCATAGCCTCACACCACATAGGATATTTAGCAGCCACCTTATAGGAAGGAGGTTCAGTGTAGGTGTAGTCAACAGTGGCTTTATAACAAAGTTTGGAGTTAGGCTTGGTAATCCCACTTTTGGACCTGTGTTCAACATCAACCTCTTCTTTACTCTCAATTTATCCGAGCATTAGTTTATACCACATACTGAACATTAATAGATAGCATAAGCCAAAGTAAGAGTTTGGTAAAAGCAACACTAATGAATTTGTGTCATCAACTCATCCTTTTACCAATAGTTGGAGAAAATAGTTTGCCAAAGTCTATTCTATGATTTTCTTATTCTAGATAATTACTGGCTGTTGATTTGTTTTATGGCTTTGAAAATTTTTCCCTCATAGCAAATAAGTTAAGAATCAAATTGTGAATGCCCTTTATATGATTTAATGTTAAAGAAAGTAAGTGGTATTTATAATTAAGTACAAGTTTAGTTGCTCTTATTGTGATAACATTAATATTACTTGCCGACACATAAGATATAAATGCTCATGCTCTTATTGTTTCAAAACATGTAAATTCAATTTGCTGCAAGATACATAAAGTTTAAAATATAATGCATGCAATTCATTTATTTTAGGAGAAGTGTAAATTTGTTAAATTGATAAACCATGTATTTTATTTATTCATGCGAGGAAAGTAAATTTTGTAAAGGACTTAATTGGACCTGACCTACTATTTTATTCTCATTCTACAGGATTTGATCTTAGTAATTGATTTCATGTATGATGTAGATAGTTGTTCTTCAAGGACCGCAATTTGTCATTGGAGGATGGTTTGATTGTAAGTTTGTAACTAAAAGAATTTATAACTTGTACCAAATTTTGATTTGTATATCTTATTCAAATGAACTACCTAATGAAAATTAAAAAAAAAAAAAAAAAAAAAAAAAAAAAAAAAAAAAGAAGAAAGAGTACCAAAATGTTATTGCCTACTGGAAAAAGCCTGCCAAACCGATTAAGCATAACTGATAAAGATCCACATAAGAAATAATAAGAAAAGACACCTATAGGAATTTATTATTGTTGTCTTATTGTAGAAACTTGATTTATGCTATACTTGCTTTATCAAACTCGTTCAATATCATGGTTATATCCTAAAGAGATTTCACTTCTTAATGGATTAATATGGAATTAGGATATTTCAACTTAAGCTTATCCCAATTTTGTTGAGAGAACAACCCCATTTTTTTACTTGAATTTTGGGACTAAGCTTTGTTTGTTGTTGTTGTAGTCTTGAATTATTTTTTATAGGTCACTGAAATCTTTATTGCCATCTTTCAAAGAGTATATATATATATACATGAGCTGTGGGGATGGCAAAGATGAGTCATTATCTATTTGATGAAGTTAATTATATTGGAAAGATGCACTTATCAGAGCCTGAAATTATGAAAGTAGAAATTCTTTTCATTGACCAAGGATAGAAGTGCAATAATGAGGATGGCCAAGCTTAGAACAACGTATTATGGAAAATGCATTTTGTAGCTTATGCTAATGTCACTGAGCCATCATTTTGAATATGGATGATGTTGAATAAATAGAATGTCAAACTGAATCATAGGATGGTAGAATCATGATAAAAGCCTCATATTTTATATGTACTGTGGGTTGGAAAGAAAGAACAAGTTCATATTGAATCATATTTTATAAGATTTCATATTGAATCATAGAATTTGTTGTGTTTTTAAATTTTAAGACTTTTGGATTAATCTTACTAGCGTAGTTTATTGTTGCTTTATCTTAAATTTTAATTGCTTAAGTAATCCTCTTCAATTTTCAAGACTTTCTTTCTCTTTATTTTATTTTATTTTACACTTACAGCAAAGGGTAGGGGGTTTGAATCCAAGTTTTCCACATGACTCTCTCTCTCTTTCTTTTTTCTTTTTTCTTTTAGATAGTAAAGTTACATGGCTCTTAACCTTTCTTTGTTATCAAAATGTCTTCCACGAAAGGCACAGTTCAAAACTAGTCTATATAAAAAAGGAGAGCTGAGCTGAGCTGCTTTTTTGTTTGACAGTTTGACCTCAAAAAAGTTAAACAGCATGAATGTAAAAAAAGGTGGGATGAGCTTGCTTTTTTTTTTTTTTTTTTTTTTTTTGGGGGGGGGTGGGGTGGTGATGGTTTGTCTTTTCATTTTCTTTATATTTTTATTTTCTATTACTAATACATTCTTGCCCCTAAGGATATTAAAGGCAAAACGACTGGGATGGAAAGAGTTCAAGTTTTTTTATCTTTTGAATTTTCCGTGAGAATATTGAGATTAGCAGCAGAATATGTGAGTTGCTTTGTTCAAGAGGTGTGGATAGAATTTACTGTTTATGTTAATTTTGTTTTTTTTAGAGTCATATTTTTATGTAACTAATATATTCTATGACAAAACATATTTTACTTGTAATTGGGTAGATCTAAGTAGTTTCAAGAATATTATGACAAGTGGTTTTATTGAAGACATGAAGATTACTCAAGAAACAGTACAAGAAAAGCTAAAACAAGTTGTCTCGACACCTCCGATCTATCAAGATTTAATAAACCTCAATACCTAGCTTGACACCTCCTATTTATCGAGCTTTGTGGATTTTGAATTTCCAATTCTGTTTTCAGCCCTTGATGACAATGCTTTTCTAAATTTTGTGCTCTAAGTTCCCCAAGGATATAAAATCAATATTTTATAGCTGTCATCAAATACACAGAGACTGATATTGAGATACACACTTTTGTGAAGTTGCTGTGACTTCTTATGCACTTTAGGGTTATGTTCCAAGCTGCTTTCAAATCTACAATTATGGATTGAAGAACTTTGCATCAAACAACAACAATCAAGTTGTTATGCTGTTAGTCACGAATTGGAATTCATACAAGAAAAAGTTTCTACAGGATCAAGTCTAATTAAAGATTAGCATAAGGGTTTAACTATAGGTTAGTATTTTAGGATAGAACGGTAGTGGAATAAGATTCCTTATACTTGTAACCACTTGTTCTTAATTAGTGAGTTCTTCGAGAGTGGTGATCTGAAATTCCCCTAGTAGGATTTTTGTCTACAAAGGTTTTCCCTATTTGTCAACAAATCATTGTGTCAATTTATTTTTCATTGTAATCTAGTTTAAATTGGTGATTTGTTTGTGTCTCCACGTTATTGCATGCAATTTAAATAATTAATCATCTTGGGTATTTGAATTAATTAACCGAGGTCACATTTCTTTTGCTCAAAAATTACATTGAATAATTGATTTTTAGTTAACGAGATTTGATTGGTAGTTGAGAAATTTATATAAGTATAGACTATAGAGTAAAGGAAAAGTGTGAAAATTTGTAACTTGTTTGGGGCTTAAATCCGAAACCATGAGAATAATATGAATTTCTTTTTTTCTTTTTATAGTTTGGTCTTGAGAATTCAAGCTAATTTAAGATATTGAATATACCAGCATATTGGGTGAGTTTGGTTCAGCTTTTTGAAAAAGTGCATAATGAAAAAGTGGAGTTTCAAAAAGCTGAGTGTTTGGTAAAAGCCGTTAAAAAGTGCATAATGAAAAAGCTGAGTGTTTGGCTAGCACTTATAAAAGTGGCTTTTTGAGGGGTAAATGACCAAAAAGGACAATGTATATATAAGGGAATTTATTTCATATTTTCTTTTTATGTGAGTTTGTTTCATACTTAAATCAATTACTTCATCATACTTAAATCAATTTTTCTCTTTCTAAAAAAATTATTTTTTTCTTACCAATATTAGCTAATAATAACCTACCACTTAAGATTTATTGTGAAAGTATTGTAAAAATATTGTGATAAAAATTGATAGTAATTTTAATTTTAACATACTATTAAAATTATTTTTTTCTCTTTCTAAAAAAATTATTTTTTTCTCACAAATATTAGCTAATAATAGCTTACCTTAAAATTTATTGTAAAAATATTATGATATAATTTCTTTTTTCTCCCTTTTTTTTCTCTCCACACACGTGGCTCTACTTCCTTTTTTTTTTTTTTTTTTCTCCTCTTTTTTTCTCATCCACCCACGTAACCACACTCTTTTCTTTTCCTTTTTCCTTCTTTCCTCTACCATCTTCAGTCCAGAACATTCCCAGCTCTCTTTCTTTTCTTTTTTTTTTTTTTTTTTTGCCTCTTAGCACTTCGGTCCAGAACATAGCTCTGCTTCTTCTTCTTTTTTTTTTTTTTTTTCCTCTTAGCACTTCAAATCGAAACACATCGGAACCATCGGAACCAACGCCAGAACTCATCCTTTATTCTTTTTTTTTCACACTCTAGAGAAGAAGATGATGATGATGATGATGATGAAGATGAAGATGAAGATGATTGAAACATAAGGATTTTGGGATTTTGGGTTTTTTTTTTCTATGGATTTTGGGTTGATTTTGAGTTGGGTTTGGGATGGGTTTTCCGGATTTGAGTTGATTTTAAGTTGTTTTTGTGTTGATTTGAAGTTATTTTTGGTTTGGTTTTGTTGATTCTGTGTTCGGAATATCAAAGGTTGAAATGGGTTTTGTTGATTGTGGGGGTAGACTGGTGAAGAAGCAGAGGAAGACGAAGAGGAAGAAGACGAAGAAAAAAGACACAGATGTGAGATGAGGGCATGAGAGAACTGATGGGTATTTCAGTATTTTTCGGATTTGCAACGGTAATATACAAAACGCGCATAGCGCGTTTTCATTTATGGACCCCTGAGGGTCCATAATCCCTTCCGCGTTTGTTCTCAGTTTTTTCTCAATGCTCAAAACGCAACTTTTATAAAAAAGTTGCGTTTTGAGTTTACCAAACGCAAAAATTGGTTGAGCTTTTTTCAAAACGCGCTTTTTGGGCTCAAAAAGCCGAAACAAACGGGCACATTATCAAAGAGCTCAATGCAAAGCACAACAAGGTCCAAGTTTTTTTTCCCAGGACCCCAAAATTCAATAGAATCCTATGCTCAAAAATTAATTTGAATAAGTAATCTTTAAGCTCTTTGGTGGATATTGTTCCATGGTGACAGAAACTTAATCTGAGGGATAGATACCCATTGAGTAATCTTTAAAATTTTTATTTGTGAAAATGGTTCTCTTAATTTAAAATTTTGGACTTTGTGCGTGTAGGAATAGATACCCATTGAGGATATGTTTGAGAAACTCCAGGTTTCTTCATAAGATTAGAATCATTTGATACTAGCTCTAATTGATCTTGATCAACACGACACATTTACCTTTAAATTCAGCTCAGGAATATAATTATTGTTTGATGGTTTATCTCCATAACCATCATAACTAATCTATTGAGTATCTATAGCTAGTTCCAAAATTTTAGGATTTAGGCTTTATTGTTGTTAATGGTGGTAGTGTTATATTGCAAATTAGAACGAATATCGTGAAAATGACCTTATATCACTTTTATGAGATGAAGGTAAAATATCTTCTTCTTTTCTTTTCTTTTTTGGTTAAGTAAGACGAAGGTAAAATATCATTTTCATTTTAATGTTTAGGTTACTTTTACATATTATATTTATGAATAATTAACTTATAGTTGAGAAAAAAAATTATAGTTGTTTTTTCTCAAAAATAAAAAATAAAAAAGCTTATAGTTATTTTATATTTCTTTGAAATGCAGTTGCTGAACAATTTCTTCTAGCATAGATATAATGGAAGGCTCTCATCTAAAAATACAAATTATGAAATTATAGACCCTAGATTTTAGTTTTAGCATGGCATAATAAAATAGTACTCTTTAAAGTAATTTTGTTAATAGTAAATTTTTGTTTCTCATTCTAAATGTTAAAGATAAATTTAGCTTCTGATTAAAGCAAGCCACGATAGAATTACTATAAATGTTCTTTAATAGTGTTTTTTACGTGTCTTGCATGCACTTGTATCAAAACTAGTAATATAATTCTTTAACTGGATTCAACTCCAGTATCTTTTAGTTTTACGGAATATGTCATTCTACCAAAATAAATAAATAAAATAGTGGAGTATAAAAGGGCATTGTAGATTCCCAAAAAAAAAAAAACATTATAAACCATATAAACACTTAATTTAATGATAAAAAATTATCATTAAGAGTAGACATCATAAATAGAAATACTCAAAAGAACAAAAAAAAAAAAAAAACATGTGCATATAATATACCAATTACAACACATTTTCTCAGCCGTAAACCACAAAACAGATAGCCTATTATCAAAGCTAAGAATAAAATAATACGATATGCAAGCAAGCTGTAAACCACAATTATTATTATTATTATTATTATTTTGGAGCAAACCACAAAATATTTAGTCTACTCAAAAGTCGAAACATATTGATGTATATTTTTAACATTTGGTTTTAGATATACGCTTTAAGCCTTAACATCTCAAACATGCCAAAGAATATATATTATGCTTCGAATGCATATTCCAGCTCTCTCACAAAATGTAGGAATCAAGATCAAAGTTTGTAAAATGTGGACAGAGTGGCAAATTATTTTGTTTACTTTTTCAAAGATCATCCAATTTTTTTTTTTTTTTTAAATATGCTTAGAATTAACTAAAATTCTAGAAATTAAGCTTGCATTTCTGTGAGTTGGATCTATGTTTCAAAACCAAATCTTGGGTGTCATATTATCCTGAGTATATGTTACAAATTACGTGCACATCCAAAACAAAATGGAACAAAGATAAACAAAATAAACAAAATAAATATTAAAAAAGGCCTTACGTTGGAACCAAAAAAAATAAAGAAAAATACGGAATCCTTTAAAATTTAAATTAAAAAAATTAATTAAAAAAAAAAAAAAAAACAAACAAACAAATTGGAATAGGGCAATGATAGATAAATTAAACCTGACCTGATTCTCTTTGTCCATGATAGATCGAATAATACCCAGAACTTTCAGGTTGGATACGCCCATGGGTTTTGGCCATCCCCATTCAAGGGTGTGAAACTCTTCACAATGTTGCTAAATCCTTAAATGCCCCAATTTTTCTTGTAAAATCTAATGATATGGAGGTTGTTTATGTTTGTGACCTTGCAACTGAGTGCTGCAGGACTTTTCACTCAAATGTGGTTGATTTAGCTTGTTAACATTTTTGTAATATCTATCCCCAATATTATAGTGTAAGATATTTGCATGCACAAGTGTTATTTGATAACTAATGTTTATTATAAGTTTCTTCTCTTTTTTCTTTTTTTAGTCAAATTATATTTTCCTGATATTTTTTCCCTTCAATTCTTATATTTCAACTTGGGCAAATTACACTATCCTCCCTTGAGATTTGAAGAAATGGAACAAAATTTCTCTCTAAACTAGTTTAGAAAGAAACCGTGCAAACTCCTCATATATCTTTATATTGAGTGTGAATTTTGAAAATATAAACGTTGAATTACATGTTCTTATTATATCATTCATGCTTGCAAAATCAAAGATCAATTACTATATCATCAAACAAATGATAAAATTTCAAGTTTTTGTGAACTAAAATTGTGTATGAAAAATAAGTTTATTGATCAAATAGTAAATAACATTTGATTTTAATGAAATTTAATATGAATGTTAATAACATAAAGAACATGAAATTCAACAGTTAAATTTTAAAAATTTGCACAAAAAAAAAAAAATATATATATATATATATATATAAAAGAAGTTTGAAGAGTTTCTCTCCAAAATATTTTGGAGAGAAACTTCATTCGAAGAAATGACACTCCCCCCTAAACTTGAAGGGAAAAAACACTTTACCTTCTTGACATCCATTTGAGACCAAATTATGTTAAATTAAAAATTAAAGTTAAAGATATTGTATTAATCTACACTTCAGTTAAGGGCAGATTTCCAAAATTACCCTCCCACTTATCCTTAAAAAAATTTCTAAACCCAAAATTACCCTCCATGTTTATCTCATAAATTTTGATGCAAAATGTTGGTGAGGATCGGTTCTCACATAGAGCACTAGCATAAGCTATGTCATCTCAAATGCCATTTTACTATACGGAAACATACTTTATCTATTTAAAAATAACATTTAACATTACACCATACATCAAATCTTTTTTTTTTTTTTTCTTACAATACATTAAAATAGTATATACAACACATTAAAATAACCTAAAAAAATTCCTACTATATAAAAATAAATAAGTACAATCCACAGTAGCCACCCACTGCCCACCATTACCACCACTACCCACTACCCACCCCCATTATAACCCACCATTATTGCAAACCCACGATCATCCAAAATCAACCAACCACCACCAACCGCCGTAAACACAACCCACAACAACCATCCAAAAAAATAGAACCACTAAACACAACCTATAGCAATCAAAAAAACACAACCTATAGCAACCACCCTAAAAGACACTTCCAAAACCACTGCAAGAGAAAGAATAGAGATCTGGACTGTGAACGAGATGGTGGAGGGCGAGGTTAGAGAGGCCTGGACGACGAGATTATGTTGAGAGAGATCGGGTAGAGTTCAATGGAGGTGAAGTTGGCACTTGGTGAGATCGGCTATGGGTAGAGATCGACAACTTGAGAGAGAGAGAGAGAGAGAGAGAGAGAGAGAGAGAGATGAGAATAATATAATAAGAGGAGAGAGAAAAGGAATTAATTTTTTTTTTCATTTGCATTTGCATCCGTACTATTCCAAATTTGGAATGGTATTGTTCATCAATGCTAAATTTATTAACATTTAAAACATCTTATGTCAGAGGTTTTTTAGTGTTTGGTGTGTTAAATGTCAAATATTTAGTATCCGACATACTTAATACTAGTGCTTTAGATATATCTACAAATGACCTTTTAGTTAAAATAGCTATGTCCAATGCTTAATATATATTACTATAAACTAGATCATTTGTTAGCAGAATATGTTTTAAATGTTGATATTATATTTATGTAAGTTAGATTGAAAAAAGTCCTTGTTTGAACACGCTCTCTTAAATTATGTTTTTTTTTTTTTTTTTTTTTTTACTTAAATTCTAGTCTTTCTTTAAATAAATAAATAAAATCTCATCGAGTTAGTGAAAAAATTATTAGGTCCACCGGGAGGATTGCTAAAGGGGTCCTCCTGGTCCTTCTAACCAATAAAATGCTACTATTTATGCAAATGTGATATCGTCTAGTAGTTTTTTATTTTAAATTATTGTACTGATTAAGAATCTGACTCACACACTTGCACAAGTGGCATCATTTTATTGGTTGGGTGAGGGCTGAGCATAGACCTAGCCAACCCGACCCGAAGGGTCTTGGGCGGGTTGGATGAATGCTTGGGTCGGGTTTAGGTCTGCCTCGAGTCCGAGTTGATCTCGGGTCCAACACAACCCAACAGATCTTTTTTTTTTCTTTTTCTTTTTTAATCTTTTCTGTAACTTTCAATGCCAAATGTTTTTTTTATATATATATATTTTTATTTAAATAGTAATGATCTTTTCTTGCTATATTTCCAAATATATTTTTTAGCATGATTTGGTTTATTGTAGCATAATTTCCTAAATGATACTAATAGTGAAAATACTTTCCATCCAAATGAAGATTAGAATGGTGATAAAATAATTAGAATAACTCTAACAATAATATTTTCCTTAGTGAAAGTCAAATTGTTTAAAATAGGTTTTATTTCTGTCCTAATTATACCAAGGATATTATTTATTATTGAAAAGTATATTTCCAAACTAAGCCCTAGTGCTGATGTAAACAAAAATGGTAAAATTTATTTTCTCATTCAATGAGAATTGGGTCAAGATGTACACAAGGAAAAGAAGTTGTAAAATTTTGTTGTCTAATCAAGAAATCACAACCATTAAGCCTATATGATAATAAATAAATTATTGAATTTAATTTTTCCCATTAATGTCAATCACTAAATGTTGTTTAATTTTTCTTTTTCTTTTTTAATCTTTTCCGTAACTTTCAATGCCAAATGTTGTTTTTTAGATATTATTTTTATTTAAATAGTAATGATATTTTCTTGCTATATTTCCAAATATAATTTTTAGCATAATTTGGTTTATTGTAGCATAATTTCCTAAATGATACTAATAGTGAAAATACTTTCCTTCATTCCATCCAAATGAAGGTTAGAATGGTGATAAAATAATTAGACTTTAAAAAAAAGAAAAAAGAATATCTCTAATAACAATATTTTCCATAGTGAAAGTCAAATTGTTGTTTAAAATAGTTTTTATTTTAGTCCTAATTATACCAAGGATCTTATTTATTATTGGAAAGTATATTTACAAACTAAGCCCTAGTGCTAATGTAAACAAAAATGGTAAAATTTATTTTCTCATTCAATGAGAATTGGGTCAAGATGTACACAAGGAAAAAAAATTGTAAAATTTTTTTGCCTAATCAAGAAATCATGACCATTAACCCTATATGACAATAAATAAATTATTGAATTTAATTTTTCACATTAATGTCAATCACTAAATTAGTAAAATGATTTCAAAAAAATGTTTCCTAAACACATACATACATTAACTTCTTCTTCTTTTTTTTGAGAAAACATACATACATTAACTTGATAAAGAAAAAAGACATTAATATTTATTATCATAAAAAGTGGAGATCCTTCCAATATGGAAATTTAAAAATAATAATAAAACCATGACAACTTTTAAATGGCAAGTCTGAGTAATAGATTAAGTAATTTTTTCAGGTTGAGTAAAAAAAACCTGTCCAACTTGTCAAACTTGTCAAAAAAAAACTATCCAACCAGAGATCTGATCCAAGACCCAATAAAACCGGCTCAATAATAGACCCGAATTTTCAAGTTGTGTCAAGTTTAGCTAGGCAAACCTAATTTATGTCAAGTCGGCTCTAGGTCATAGTGAACTCGACTCAACCCGACCCAATATCACTCCTAGTTGGGAGGGCCACTTCAACAGTCCTCTTAGTGGACCTAATAATTTCTTGAGTTAGCAACTGAACCACTTTTGACTTTTCTTGGGGTCCCACTCAAAACTCACTCAAAGTTCCAAACTTTTAGAGCCCATTTGGTAACAGTGTTCAAGTATTGTTGTTCAATTTTCGGTATTTTGAAAATATGTGTTTGAGTGTTATAGAAATACGTATTAGAAGTGGTATTGTTGTTCAAACATTGAAAACTGTTATTTAAACAATAGTGCCAAAGTTTTCACTTTTCTCCACCCATGTCCATCAATATTTAAGCAGAAATTGTATGAGATATCCACTATTCAAATGCATTATCAGAAGATTCACAACGTTTATCAAGAAAAAAAAAAAAACCACAATGAATTTATTAAATGATGATTAGATTACTATTTACCAAGTAAAAATAGTGGTCACATGAGTAAAGAATATAATTCAATTATAAGTTGACAAATATACAAAATTGTAACAGAATATGTAATAAAGGGTGTGAATTGTAGAAAAAAATAATTAAATTTTCAATATTTTCTTTTAATCTTAAAATATCAATTTTACTATTGTCTTTTAATCTTGCCTCCAGCTGACTCCAAAAAGCGATATGTACTAACTCAAAAGAGAAAGACGAACAAGAACATAGATCCCATCCAAAAAAAAAAAAAATAGGTGCAACAAAATCAAAATATAAGAAACCCTATATATAAGTATTAGACGCGTTTGCGTTTCTGCCTTCTTCTTTTTTTTTTTTTTTTTTTTTTTTGCCGAAAAGTTTGACTTTTCAACATATTTTCAGTCATATGTGGGTCCCGTGTACTGTTCACGGACCCACAAATTTCACTTTTTAACAACTTTTTCATTAAAAATGGGTCCCACGATACTATTTACACATTTAAAAATTATTTTGCTACAGTGTTTTTCAGTTTTCAGTTTTCAGCTGTATCCAAACGGACCCTAAGTAGCTAAAACTTGGGTGGCTTTAGGTTCAAGTTTCAAGAAAGGAGATGCCCACACAAATACATTTATATTATTCTAGAATAGAATTTTTACCTTCTTATATAGAGAGGAGAAAAAAAAAAAAATCACAAAAAGTGCGGCCACGATCATAAGAAGTGCCATGTACGTATGAGTCAAGTTTCTTCATCTGGCACGATTTTGTTATGTTTAGGAATTAGGATTCTTCGACGTCTGGAGCTTCTCAAGCGTTGCGGGCTTCTCTAATTTGGGTTGTGGTTTTGAGTCATTTGATGATTTTGTCGAGGATGTTGCATCAACACCACGGAGCTTTTGATCGGCTGATATAGAGGTATGTGAAACCTTCTTCCTTTCCATCTCCATTACCCCCGCCTCCTTCGATTTTTCGTTGATAGGAATGGAATGAATATATTGCTATAATTGGGTACGGTGGAGGATCGAGGTTTTTATAGGGCTTTTTGTTTTATTCTGTAACAGCTTACCAATCCTCTAATACTCCATCCTAATCACGTATATTCTTTCCCAAAGAACAAAATATATTAAGAATACATGACCTAACTTGGCGGCCTATGCTTGCCACCCGAGATTGAGATTACGCACCAGCCAAATTGTTGGATTTTTTTTTTATTACTAGGAGATGCCAAATTGTCTTCTTTTTTCTAAACAAAACAAAGCAATGGCTCCCACTTTAAAAGCCAAAACTCCCACTTTAAAAGCCAATTTTGGCTTTTAAAGTGGGAGCCATTGCTTTGTTTTGTTTAGAATAAAGACGACACGCTGCTTTTCTATTATTTCTTTTATTAATGAATTTTATAAACAAACAAAACCAAGCAAAAAAAAAAAAAACAGAAACAACAACAAAATTCATCCCAAACCAAACCAAAAGCCCCTTTTTGAAATATTTAGATAAGTGTCACTATTTTGCGACTCGACTTTGCTAAAATCAAGTTTTTCCTACATTGCATCTCAAGTTTTTTTAAATCGAGTTCTACTATGGTGGTAGTGATCGATGTGCTTATCTTGAAAAAAATTTGCTTGTACATTCGTTTTTAAGAAAATTATATTACACTCTATTTTTACTCATCTCTCCCTCCCTCACTCGCCTCTATTCTAAGACTCATCTCTCTCAAAAATCCCTCACTCTCCTCTCACCTTAAGATCACTGGTGCTTTAGCGATCTGCTCCTTTCTCTTCGTAAGTACAAAATCCCTCCCACTCTTGCCCAATACTCTCTTAAAATCCCTTACACATACTCTCCATCTAATCTCTCTCTCCTTTCTCTGTTTTTCATAATTTGAAATTGATCTCTGAGATCCTAAATTACGGTCTCTAATCTTTGTGTATCTATTAATTTTTGTACTCTTTACTTTTATTTCTGATTGTGAAGTTTTGTTAGAATAATTGGTTGGTAGGTTTAATACCCAAAACATGAAACTTAGAATAAGAAACAAAATTACGCATGCATTTTGGATTTGTCAGTAATTATTTCTTTGATTGAGTTTTGTTCTTTGGATTAAATGGGATAATTTAATTATTTCTTTGATTAAGTTTTGTTCATTGGATTAAATGGGATGATTTGTGGTTGAGAACAATATAATTTGTTCTTTTTTAAAATTATTTTGTTGTTCAAAAAAAAATTTTTATTTTCTACTCTGCGATTTTGAAAATTTAGTTCTGATTAAGTACAAAAAAAATTAGAATTCCTCTGCCTCGATCACGTGCTCCGTTTAAGTATGTGTTGATAACAAATTGTAACCAAACACAATATTATAATTATATATTGTAGATAGTATTTATTTTTTAAAAAATTAAATGGAATGACCAAGTGAAGAGTTGAGAGGATATGACCCATCTTTGTTCAAAGGAAAGACCAAAGGAATGGATGACCAATAATTCATTATCAGTGTAGTACTGTAGTGTTTTTTTTTTTTTTTTGAAGAACTTATCCGTGTAGTGTACTATCCCTTTTTAATGCAACTGCTGAATACACAATTATATAGTTCATCAAAATGCTAAATTGCCAATGCAAATGAAAGATTTACAGTGTATGTTGATAAGTCCCTTTAATTCGGTGACTTGCTAGATCGATACGTGTCTTCCCTTTTTTTTTTTTTTTAATTGATCCCGATTAGAATCCAGAGAGAACAATAACCAAATCAGGTAATTATTAACAGACTTCAAAGCATTTTTGGAACAAACCCGCGAGAAAAAAGTCATTGACCATGAAATTTTATAATATTAAAAAAAAAAAAAAAAAAAAAAAAAAAAAAACACTAAAGAAAGGCAGTGATCATATTTACCTAGTGTAGAGAGAGAAAATTCTCGACCTATCACAAGCTGACACATCACATTACCAAGTCCACAAAATACAACCAATTACAGAACACCATGTATTGCTGCTAGGTTTTGCTATCACTATTCAGAAGCCAACAGAAATTTTCCAAGTGTCATGCAAGAGCCAATCACGCATCAGCGCACGTGTAAGCAATGACTCAAGCAGCCTCGCACGTGTAAGCGATGACTCAAGCAACCTCGCACGTGTAAGCGATGACTCAAGCAACCTCGCACGTGTAAGCGATGACTTAAGCGGACCAATCAAGCTGTGACATGTGTCACCAATCAAGCTCCGCCACGTGTCGCTCACCCACCCCAAAACTCCTATAAATAGAAGCCTTCCTGAGACATTTAGGAGGACCGGATTCAGAAGGGAAAAAGCTCTGCTGGAATCAAGCCCTGAAGCCTCCAGGAACTTCAAGAACTTCAACCCCAAAATCGGAGAACATTCGAAGCAGAATCATCCAGATCATCTGCCTAGATCCTAAAGTTTGCGGGAATCAAGCTCAAAGGTCCGAAAACATCAACAAATCATAAATCAGTGAAGCTCTTCGAATTCAAGCCTCCAAAGCCCCGAATAACTTCCACCACAAATCTTCAAATACAAAGAACATTCGAAGCAGAATCATCCAAACTATCTGCCTAGATCTCAAAGTTCACTGGAATCAAGCTCAAAAGCCTTCAGAAATCTTAAACAACCACAAATCAGCGAAGCTCCACGGATTCAAGCCTCTAAAGCCCCGGAGAACTTCCACAACAAACCTTCGAAGACGACGAACGCCCGAAGAACACACGAAGAACACGAAGAACACAAAGAACACGAAGAACAAAGAATTTCTAACAAGCTCATAGCCAGAGATTCATTGTAATTCTGTTCCAAAGATCTTCGATCCATTCCTCAACCAAATTGAAGGATATCTTGTGTTCAAAACAAAATCACATCATCACAAATCCAATCAACAAATCTTTTAAGGAGATCGAATCAAAGGATAACTCTTTTGTAATCACAGAGAATTGTACCACACAATAATCAATACAAATTCGCATTTGTGAAACTATTTTCACTTGTTTGATTTATTTCAAACTAGAAATTTAGTCGCTTACACCTAGGAATAAAACACACAAGTCGCAGTCGGAGTCGGAACGCAATTTGAAACGGAACGCAATTTGAAATGAAACCCAAAGCTTCACAAGGTGGATGCTCAAACTTAATCTAAAAAAGAAAAAGGATTTCACAAAATATAGATCCAAAACAGAACAAAAAAATTGGAAAAAAAAAAAACAAAAAAACATACAAACAAAAAGCTTGAAAAAGGATACATAGGAAAAAAAAAAAAAAAACACCAGATTTTAATTGAATAAAATTAAATTAGGCAAGTTTCAATTACAAAAAAAAAAAATCGAAGCCATCTCCAGCAATTTAGGGAAGTCCAAAATTTCAACTCTTTCTCTCTCTCTCATGGCCAAAGTGATAGCTGCATTTTGAACTCATAAAATCAAGTTCTAACCTTGACTTGTTGATAGTTAATGTGTTAGAGCATTCACATTAGTCTCCTTAAACTAGTTTGAGGCTAAAATTTTGGCTAAAAACAATCAAAAACCTCACGCATCAAACTCCGCCAACTAACTCAAAAAATTTTAAGAGGAACAGTACTTGTTATTTGTGGTGAGAATGCTACTCCTCGCAAATGCTAAAGAAATCATTTTTTTTATTCTTTTCTCTTTCATCCTTTCCAAAATCAAACTTCAAAGCCGAATTCTTTTAAAACCCCAAAAGCTAATGCCAATAACTTATTTTTAACTACCAATGACCGAAAATTAAGATTTTACCAAAATAAAGAACCGTCTCCGGACAAGTGTTGTGAGATGTCTAACACCTTCCTCACACATAACTAGACTTCTAAACTCAAAAATCAAGATTTTTTACCATCTATATTAGATTAACAAAAATGACCTTTTTTCTTAGCCTAGGATTGGTATAAAATCAAATAAAGTCAGGTGACCAATCGTATCTTAGAAAAAACCCAATGATTGGTGACGACTTCACTACCTTCGGTAATAATAGATTAAAAATGACTTAATTCAGTCATACACCAAAGATTACCCATTTTTCACCCTCTTTCATAGCACCCAAACTCGTGTCACAAGAAGGAACCGCCCCCTTCAAGGAAGGCGGGAGGCATACGCTTCGCCACAATGGGTGGTCGACCGCCGCAAGACATTAACATCGAGTAGATGTCGTTTTGGACCTTTTAATATTAAAATTTTGAATAGATTTAAAAATAATATTTAAATGGAAGAGTGTTATAGTATTGAAACTGATGTATGTGTATAAAAACAAGGCGAAACTACAATGTTGGTCTCTCAAGTTTACCATATGTGCGCAATTGGTCCCTCAAGTTTTAAAACAGAGTTGTATTAGTCCTTTTACTAACTGTCATTAATAGTGTTACTTACATGGCTAACAGAACAATGACTTGGTATTTTTTTAATGACGTAGCATTTTTTATTAAAAAATTACAAAATAAATTTACACAAACAATATTTACAACCCAGTACCAAATTAAAAAAATGGTTCTTATTGATTGTACAAAGCATTGAGCTACCGCCGGTGGGATGCACTTTCATTCTGAGCCCAAGGAGGAGGCTCATTCGAATCTGGCCTAGCCATAAAGGGATTTTACTTTCTTCTTCTTCCTCAGTCTTCTTGTTGCTTGACTCTTTAGAACTTTCAGTCAGAGCAACCACACAAAACTTACCACGTCGTGGGTTTCTTTTTGCTTGGGATAGGAATGATCTCGGGTATAATGGATTTTCTACTCTGGGAGTGAGACGATTATTATGTAGTACTAGTATTCGATTTGAACACAACAAGCTTGCTACCACGCTTCTAACTTTTATATTGCGTCGCGTTGGACTTGGCCCTTTCTTTTCTTTCTGTAACTCAAAAGAATCAAGATAAGAGATCAATTGTATGTATGTATAGTGATAAATAAATAAATTAAACAACGAAGGAAAGAGATATGATATCATATGAGACATTGAGGAGGAGGAGGAGGAGGAGAGGGGAGAACCCAGGTTGTAAATTTTGTTTGTGTAAATTTATTTTGTAATTTTTTTAATAGGAAAATGCCACATCATTAAAAAAAATGCCACATCATTAAAAAAAAATGTCAAATCATTGTTCCGTTAGCCATGTAAGTAACACCGTTAATGACAGTTAGTAAAAGGACTAATACAACTCAATTTTAAAACTTGAGGGACTAATTGTGCTCGCTTCAAACTTAAGGGACCAATTACGCACACAGGGTAAACTTGAGAGACCAACATTGTAGTTTCGCCTAAAAACAAAGGATAGTTAAACAACAAAAATAGAGTTTTATGGATTAGTTTTATATTTGAGGAGAATAACGTAAACGCCTTTAGTTTCTTAAAATTTTCCTAAATAAAACTCGATTTTATTAAACTTGAGTTTCATGCAAGAAATTAAATAATAAATAGAATAATGTTATAGGTAATAAGGTATGCTTGGTACACTGAATGTAGATTACATTAGGAATAGTAATCTTTATTACTGAGAATAGAAAATATTGTAATGGAATAACTATTACTATTTATAAGTTTGGTTGTTACATATGGAAAGCTTGTAAAAGATGATGTATAAAGAAACTTTATATTTTTGGAAATATATTAATTTTAAAACTTATTATATATACTAAGAAATAGCTATTACATCCATTTTAAAGAAGAATAGCTATTCTTCAATTTAAAGAATAGTCATTCCAATGTAATAACTAATCCATGTAATAAAGATGAAACCAAATGACTAAATTGCTATTACACAGGAATAACTATTCTATTACAGAAGCTATTCCAGCATACCAAACATACTCTAAGTTTTAGTATATTTGTATTACAAATTAATGTGTCACAAATTATAAAAAGAAAATTAAAAATTCAATAAAGTGTTTATTGAAACCCACTAATCATATTGATTACCATATCATTGTAAGTTTCATATAATAAAACTTGTAATGCTTTTAGCATTTTCCTTATAAATATAGAGTACTTGACTTGTAAATCGAGTTACCAAGAATAACTTATCAAATTCTAACGTTTCATACCGATTCCACTAGTTATTGAACAAATTACTACTCTCTCCCCCTCTCTCACTCTTGTTTTCTTTCACTGTCAAAATCCTTCTCTCTTCCAATTGTTTCTCAAATCTCTCTCTCTCTCCTAGTCAATTCTTCTTCTCACAAAATTGCTTTTGTTTGGAAACCCCATCGGTGATTGTGTTCTTGCCCACATCAGCTACAATATCACCGATGTCCTTCATCTTATTGGTGACTAAAAGTCAGTTCTTTGATTTTACTTAGTAATTTTTATTTTTGTTTGGTTTATCAATTTGGGAATTATGTTTGATTTGGAGATTATTTGATTGTGAGGCTCATTGATTTGGAACAAAGATTTTTTTTTTTTAATTTTTTTATGGTGTTATTTGGTTATGAGGGGTTACATTTTTTTTTTTTTTGGGATAAAAGAGGCATTGTTTGGTTTGTTGAGGAAATTTGAGGATAACTGTCAATGTTTTAAGGTTTATGAAAGCATAATTTCATAATTTTGGTTTATTAAGCATATTTTCATTGATAGAATACTGAGAATGAATTTCTTTATGTTTGGATGCCATGGATTTTGGCCTATGGATTTGGTTTTGAGGCTCAAATCCAAATATTTTGTTTGGATAAGTTAAAAGAGATGGATTGGGATTTGACCCAAATCCAACCAGAATTTGATAGGTTCAAATTTATAGATTTCAATTTTTCAAATACTCTCAAAACCTAGTGGAAATATCAAATATCTCATGCTCGCTCTTCGCTATTTCTCTCTTCCTCAAATTGCGTTTCTCTAAAAGTTAAGGATTTTCAATTTTATATAGATTATAGATTATAAATTATGTTTGAATAAAATCTTCAAAACTCAACCATAAAACATGCTTAAAATTTATATTAATTGATTTATAATAACAGTTATTCTTTACATCCAAATCCAAATGCAACTTTAAGATTTAACAAACTGTGCTAGTTCCTCCTTGATATAACTCACAAACAAAATTAATCTAAGTGGATCTTTTTCGACTTTGTAGCTGTTAGTATAAAGAGAAATGATACGTCTACAACAATTTTACAACAAATCATAAGTGGCAGGTTGTTACTGGTTGTTATTGTTACGACAAAAAAGTAATCTTAGTGTTAGTTTCAAATTTGAACCAATAACAACTAACCACTTGTAATTTGTTGTAAAAATGTTGTAGACGTAACATCTCTCATAGTATAATAGTATATATTAGTTTCCATGTATACTCACCTCACCTGATTGAGCAAGAATCAAGGACCCAGTACTGTGGCCTTGATACTAGCTCAAATTAAAGAAATTTTCCCTTGTACAATGACAAGTCTCAGTGCTATATAATATATATTCACTTATTTAGAACCGTCACAATGTAAATCATACGCAAAAATTGCACAGTTGATACATATAAAGTTTATTTCAAGCTCCCTCTTTCTCTCTTTTTCTTTATGTTTATCATCAAAACTTCAATAATAGCTACTTTGAAAAGAGATTAGATCAATTGTGAGACTTTCACTCACTCAGCTCAATCTATAGCAATTCTATACTTCTATATGGATGAGACGGAGACTCATCACCAATTGTCGACAATCATTATGGTCTGTTTGAATGGAGGAAGGAAGGAGAGAGAGTGGAGGGGAGGGAGTGGAGTAGAGTTGGTTAAAAATAAATTAATTTTGTACTAAATCTACTCTACTTTACTCTATTCCTCCTCCCTTTCCCTCAATCCAAACGTACTATTAATGTTAATTTTAAGACATTGCAATGTTAAATTATGGCCAGCCCGGCTGCAGCCATTTGATACATACAAGGCCATAATTTGGGCTAGTTTCGTAAGAGTTTAGATTATGAAAGCGGGCTAAGTTTTCGGCCTTTTATTCTCTAAGTTGATTCCAAATCCAGTAAGTCTATCAACAAAATATTTTTCACATAGTCTTGTTTTTTTACACTCGATGATCTCACGGGCAGTTTGTATCTGGAACGAATTAAGTAGGCCCAAGGGCCACCAGAGCATTCCACAAGAGTGAGCTCAAATGATGGTTTACAAGATTAACTTTGAATGGACCCAGTAAGAGCCCAGTCCGTGACCTTGAGGATTGGACAAAACCAACACACTGAGAAGTAAATGAAGCTGTTTTTATGCGTGTTGAAGGCAAAAATGGAAGTGATAAATTAACCCAAATACGAAGCCTAATTCCAATCAGCATATGGAACTATGGCTAAACCATCTTTCTTGTCATTTCCCTCTCAGTTCTGCTGTATGGGCCAAGCCCAATTCTGAGATGTGGATTAGACGATAAGGTGGTCGTTTTGCATTGATAATGGGCTCATTCAAGTACCGTCTGATATGCATTGAAAACAAAGAGGACTAATAAGCCCATGTCAAGTGCATTGTGCAATGATAAATAACTCATGGGAAAGTTTTAAGTCTTTTTAATCAAATAACCACACTTGACACACATCTTGATCTTCCATAAAAGATGCAATCAGCATTTAATGTTGATTGTCTTAATTAAATCCTTAAATTCAGCAAATTAGTGAGGTTGTTTTCCTTATTACAAGAAGCACTTCTAGTGCCTAGTGGCCATATCAGATTGCTCAAGATCATGTGGGTTTCATTCAGTAGCAGCCACACTGACCTTAATTTCAATATCCATTAATATTGTACACAGCAAGAAGATGCTAGAAGGGGCGTGTAGCCAACACACCAACCGCTGAGGTATTCTACTCTTTGCTGCTAAGTGGATTGGTTAAATCTTAGATAATAGAGATAATCATACACCAACTCAACCTCCATATGTTTTTAAGATTATGCTTCCCTAGATGTCTAGCTAACTGCACCATGTTACGAAGCTTCCTCCAATCATAAACATAAACACGTCTTTGTGGTTGTAAAATGATAAGGTGTCGGTTCTTCACTTGCGCTTATCAGGGGATCCTCATATCCTCTCTATTTGTATATTAGTCATTTTGCCCCTTTAATTTTGGGGCCTATGGTTTTGTGGAGTTGGAAGATCCGAAGATCAGGTGGTGGCCTCGTGCTTTAGCATAAAAAAAATAGTATCAAATAGAGCAAGTACGGGTAAGTACTTATTAAAAAATAACCCTAAAATCAGCTTTAGTTAGGATGGTGATGCTCTGAATGCAGCTATGTCAACCTCAATGACGCCTGGCTTGATTTAGCACAGATCAATATTAAGAATACCATTTTTTTTTTCATATATCTTATTACGTTGGTAAGTTGTAATCAGAATAATATCATTTTTACATAAGTTTGTAACTAATATCACTTTCCATCATTCATCGATCACGATAAATCATCACTACAAATGAAATTTTTTGAAGTAATATTATAGTTACTACAAATTTTACTATTTAATTCTTATAAATTGATGTGTCGACTTCTAAAACATTGCAAATAGTAATTAAGAAATTTAGTTATTACAATTTTTAAGTAGCACTTATCACGTTTAATATGTTACTTTAGTTTGTAAATCTTTTATAATAAATTTGACATTAGCTTTTTAACATTTTCTTAAAAAAATTAGACTCAAGACTTTTTTTTTTTTTTTTTGGCTGAATTGTTTCCTTAAACATATCATTTTAAACAAAAGTCTCCCCTAAAAGTTTTTAGGTGGTGCTGATTGCCCAGTCAATCAAACATATGATAGTCGACCAAGCCTATTACACTATAGTCCACCAAACCTACTACACCTTTTGAAAGTTTTGCATGGTGGAATATCAGAGCTTGCATGGATATATAAATACCCTTTCCGTTTCCCTTTACAGTGCACACATTCAACTCAAACTCAAAACCACTTCAAAAGTTTTTAATTTTAGCACCAAGCTAGTTTCTAAGCAAAAATGAACTCAGGTGCTATTGTGATTGGTGATGGTAAGATTTCTAAGCAAAGGGTTGGCATGAATAGAGGGGTGTCCATCCTAGATTTCATTCTTAGGCTAGTTGCAGTTCTGGGTACCCTAGGAAGTGCTATAGCCATGGGAACAACTAATGAAACACTTCCTTTTGTTACCCGGTTCACGCGGTTCAGGGCTGAGTTTAAAGATCTTCCAACGCTTACGTATGTCTTGTCTTCCTGACCATCAAGTACTTTTTATTTGTAACAATATGCTTGCTATTTTATAGGGTAAATTGCATTTTTGGTTCTCAAAATATAGGTCTGTTTGATTTTGATCCCCTAATTTTAAAAAGTTCTAACTCAATCTTATCTATTCTGGAACCGTTGACACATTGTGAAATTTGAGGGATCAAAATCGAACATACCCCATATTTTAGAGACTAAAATTACAATTTATCATCGATATTGATATTAATATATCATGGTATGTTAACTGTGTCTATTGGAACAGGTTTTTTGTGTTTGCGAATTCCATTGTAAGTGCTTATCTGGTTCTTTCTCTCCCCCTTTCTATCTTCCACATCCTGAGCAGCAGTGCGCAAAGAAGTAGAATTCCCTTGATTTTCTTTGATACGGTAAATTCTTCGAGATTCTATACAATATTCACATGGCTAAGTAATAATTTGGCAATTACAAAATGCCTAGAAGAAGCTTAATTCCAAGAAAATATGTACTGCTCTTAGTCCTAAATTGTTAGTGATCCAAGAAAAATTAAAAATTTAATTTTTTTCAGTCACCATTGAGATAGTATCTTGGAAGCACTTTAGAGGAATATAACAATCATATGGTTCCATTATGGAACGTCACATGTTACTTCATAAAATACTCGCCTTGTGTATTTTGGAAGTACTTTTCTGTCAAAAAGGAAGATGTATCAATATCTTTAAAATTGATAAGTTCTCTTATGGGATATTTTCACCCTTGTGTAGGTAATGCTAGCTCTTTTAACCGCTGGAGCATCTGCAGCAGCAGCTATTGTATACTTAGCACACAAGGGGAATTCTAAGACAAATTGGCTTGCCATTTGCCAACAGTTCAACTCCTTCTGCGAGCGCACTTCTGGCTCTTTGATCGGATCCTTTGGAGCCGTTGTTGTGTTTATACTGCTAATCCTGTTATCCGCCATGGCCCTCTCCCGACGTTGATAGATGATCATACATTTCAATAATGCAATTATGCTCAATGCGTGGATGTATTTCTTAGTTTGTCGTGTGCAAGAGTGACTGTATAATAGAATATGACTAGCGTCTCTTATGTTTTATGTTTCTTCTTTGTTAAATGTGACAACGCTTCTGGTGTAAAATTCAATATGATTATATGTTCCTTCAGGAGTGTAATGGAAGTGAATATTTTATCATGATTTATATTTGCAGTTTAATTCATATAACTCAAATTAAGTAATTCATTCATACACTCCTCATGCGAATGGTTTTTTTTATTTTTTATTTTTATTTTTGCCAAGTCATGGGAATGGTAGTAGCTAGTTACACAGAATATCCATTGATCCAAGTTAGACATATCAAAGCCCATTGCAAAAAATTCACCATCATGTCAAATCTATGAAATAAAGATGAATGTAGATAAAAGAGCCATGGCAATCAATTTAAAAATTAGAAAGTAGAAACCTGATTTTATTAACTAGTTAAAAGTGATTCAATATTTATTATCTAATTTTGCAGTGAGTCTTATTACCACAATTCCGAGGAATCAAATCTCATTGGTGCCATAATGTTTAAGTACTAGGATGAGAGAAAGTTAGATTCCTCGGACCTGTGGTCCAAGAATTAAAGGTAGGTGTGATCTTCCTCAAAAAAAAGAAAAGAAAGTGGCTGGTGTGATCTTTCAATATCTGAATATTTAAATGCACCTAAGGTTAGCTGGTTTAACAGGGCAGTTCAACAAATCACTCTCATTGAAAAAGGAAACAACTATTCTATCATTAGAGAAATATTGTATGGAAATAGATTTGATCTATATATACAATGCATAGTAAAACTTCTGATCCCTAGAAGCGTCATCAAACCATCAAAAGCAAATGCTTCTTTCTTTTATATATATATATATATATATATATATATATATATATATATATATATATATATATATATATATGTATGTATATTATTAATGTTGCTCAAAATTTATGAAAAAATTATCATTTCATGGGAAGCACAGATAGGATTTCTGTCTTTAGTCCCAGACCATATTCTGATATCATTGCTCATTTGCGAATTGCTAATCATTGTAATCCAAGAAGCCTTCTCATCCTAGGGAAAACTCCAACGTTTGAGCCAATTTTATATTGTGGATTCTGTAATCAGTATGCTATTTACCATGAGCATGAATGTGATTCTCCACAACGTCCTTTTGATGGTTATCCATCCGATGCTCCTTCCACTGATTGATGAGTTTATTCCTGAGGTTACTACTGTTTCAAGATTGCTGCTACTTTCCCCTATTTGTCTAGCCTGCACAACGGCCAAAATTGTTACAATATTAAAAAATGTTATGATGAAATCCCATGCTTCTGATAAGCCATGCACTTGATATGAAGTGATCCCAATCCCATGTGTCTAACAAGTCCTTAGGAATAAAGATATTCCTTAAAGCTCATATTGAAGTCCTTAAAAAGAAAAAGAATGAATCTATGTCTTGTCATGCTTTCATGCTTTCATGCTTTGGTCTTGCTATGCTTCTTCTGACAAAGTCTGAACCAAGAAAAAGACAAAAAAATTTAAGTTGATTTTAAGTCAAAAAGTGAAAAAACACTGTTCACAGATTACTGTTCACCCGAAATTTTGCCTATTTAAGAGGAGTTGTCCCTTAAGTCTAGGACATAATTCTACTTCCCTTAAGCTTTTAAATTCAGAATTCTACTTAGGATTTTCTCTTTGGAACTTCTTCTTCTTAGAAGCCTTTCTCTAGAGAGAATTCCTTGCTCCTATTACCTTATTCCTACTATCACTACTTCCTTACAAAACCTTGTAACTAGGGCTAGTTCAAGTTTTGTAATTGTTAACTTGTACTGTTGAGATCTTTTATTTACTACTACTGTAAGTGTTTATTTTACTTTCAATAACAAGTATTTTCAGTTTTCTATTCATTATTCTACTTGTTGCTACCGCTACCTTGGACGGATTACCACCATAACGGACGGTTCTAAATTACTTTCATTTACTTTGAATTATTTTCATATATACTGCTTGGCTGGTTCTACCGCCTTACTATTGTTCTTACTTTTAAGTTACTTACATTACATTCACTATATATATATATATATATATATATATATATATATCATATCTAAAAGTTGAAGTCTAGCATTTATTGTTGTTATACTCCTATTGAAACACATCATTTCGGTCCACTCAGCCTACTTTGATCAATTCACGTCCAACTTCGATCCCTTTGGTTCACTTTAGTCCATTCGGTCCACTTCAAATATGTTTTTGGAAGAGAAAATCCAACCCAACGCCACTGTCCATATGAAAAAACTGGCCTTTGTTGGCATTGTTGTTTTCCACAATTTTCCAAGGAAAAGACATGAGAAGACGGTAGCAAGACTTTGTAGTAAGATCGAACTTCAAAAACCCCATGAGATATTGAGAAGAAGGTTTCCAACACAATTTATTCACGCCATCTCCCTTCCATACTCCAGAATAAAGTAAATCCAAGAAAAAAATGGCTGATTCTAGCTCTGTCTTGTACCGGTCTAGTGAAATTGAATTCCAATGGTAGCCTTCTGCTGAGAAAGATACCAACGCCACCACATAAGCATCCTTATTCTGTGCAATTTCATCCTTATAACCAACAGTCCAGTTTGGTTCCAAAATAGCTAATTTTAGAGACCTTGAACCTCTTTCCTGGTATATATACACATCCACACATACATACATACATACATACATACATACATATGTGTGTGTAAAGCATCCTTATTCTGTGAAATATCATCCATACAACCAACAGTCCAGTTTGGTTCCAAAATAGCTAATTTAGAGACCTCGTACCTCTTTCCTGGTATATATACACACCCACACATATATACATACATGTGTGTGTGTGTGTGTGTGTGTGTGTGTAACACAAAGTAAAAGCTTTTGATCCCAAGCCGAGTCATGACCAAACCATCCAAAACAAATGCCTCCCATTTATGTATCTTGGACCTTGGTATAACCACCAGTTCATTTTGGTTCCAGAAAAACTCAATGGACATCTTAAGGGTAAATAAAATGTAATTAAGAAATGCACTTAAAACATCAGAAGCCCACCCAATGGGACATGATACGTTCTGCGGCTTCTGCCATATGGCTTTGTTACTATAAGTACACAACTAAGTCTTAAAAATTGAGGGTATGAACAACGCTAAGTATCCATCCATATCATTCTAAATGTGATTCCATTATCAATATGCAATGTCATTACAGCACTTTAACTATTTTCGGGGTATAAGAAGACATGGATGGCAGCCTCTCTTGAAGCAGTCCCCTCACTAGCAATGCATATAACAGCATCATATAATATGTAAAATGAAGCCTTCTTTTGACCAATTTCGAATTGTACATAATGTGTTAACAGAGACATGTGTTGGAACTTTGTTATACTGCTGAGCAGGAAAGGCGAATAAGAATAATCAGTATGAACTTCTGCTAGTCTTCAAGAAATTGGACTTATTGATCCCTGAAACAATGGTAAATATGAAAGTAATAGTCCAAGCTCAAACAACTTAGCTTGTAAGTAGTGGTATAAAGAAGTGTCCAATATATTTTAACTAAATCACTGGAATGATTATCATCCTCGCTCCACTTATGTAATTATGTTAACTTCTATCTAACAACATGATCTTCACATCCTTGTTCTGTTGGTTATGCTAGTTTTAGATTATTCATTCATTTGAAAGATGATTAATAATTACATCATGCCAACCTCATCTATTCTGAGTTTTGGCCATGGTAAAAATATGTGTATTTATTACTGTGCAGGCAGACAGTCACAACTAATGCACAAGTTTACATCTACACCATGAGATCAACAATTGGATCTATTGAAGCACCCAATTTTAGAGCAGAAACCAGCTAATAATTCTCAGTAACCAGTCCAAAAATTTCTTGTTTGTCAAATCATTAATGTACAAATCAGATTACAAAAGTAAAAGAAAAATTATGGTGCATGCATTGTTTTTGATTATTTCTGAACAATAAAATTAAGGATAACAAGATAGATGACACAATTTTCTTTTACCTATTTGTGGCTCAAGATATATGGTTTCTTGAATTCAACTTAGGTTTGGATTTGGAATCAAATAAAAACCGCATGAGAGCTCTGTTATCTGCTTCAACTAGGCTACAGCCAGGCTCTTTCCTCACCCCACTGTCATCCATCAACTTCCTCACCTTCTCAACCCCATCCCATTCACCACGTGAAGCATATATGTTAGATAGAAGTACATAATCCCCACTCTGGTCCCTTCTCATTTCAAGTAGCTGCTCATTTGCACGTCTTGCCAACTCAACATTTCCATGAACTATGCATGCCCCAAGCAGAGTCCTCCAGACAATAGCATTGGGTTCAATCTCCATGGAGTCCATGAACTCAAATGCTTCATTTAATCTCCCAGCTCGCCCTAGCAGGTCGACCATACACCCACAGTGCTTTATGTTTGGCTCAATATTATACTCATTTCTCATAATATTAAAATACCTGCGCCCCTCTTCAACTTTGCCAGCATGACTGCAAGCAACTAAGACTCCAACAAAAGTTATCTCATTTGGCCTGATTTTCAACCTGCGCATCTCCATAAACAGATTGATTGATTCCTCAGCATGGCCATGGAAAGCCAAACCTCCTATTACTGAATTCCAAGTCGACACATCTCTATCTCTCATCCCATGGAACACTTCGAGTGCTTTCTCAATATTCCCACACTTGGCGTACATATCTATAAGTGCATTCCCAAGTAGAATGCTCAAATCTCCTGAACACAATTCCAAAATGTTGCAGTGTATCTTCAGCCCAACGTCTAAATCTCCCAAATCTGCACAAGCGGACAACAGACTCAACATGGTCACCTCGTCCGGCCTCTCTCCCGCACGTCTCATCTCCTCAAACATCTCCAATGCCTGCTCATGTGACCCACAAAGTACATACCCTGCAATCATTGCATTCCAAGTCACGACATCCCTCTTTGGAACCTCCTCAAAGAGTTTCCTCGCACTCTCCATCTCCCCTTGCTTCACATACCCTGTTATCATCACATTCCAAGACACCAAATCTTTAACTGGCATTTCATCAAAAAGCTGCCTCGCAACACCCAACTTCCCTCGCCTTGCATACCCGGCTGTCAAAGCTGACCAAGGTACAACATCCCTCATTGCCGACCCATCAAAAAGTGCTCTAGCAACGCTCAAATCCCCACAATTAGCATGAAAGTAGATAAGGGTATTCCTCAAAAACTTATTCGATTCAAAACCATACCTCATCACTTTCCCATGAATCCCAAATCCCATCTTGACCCAGGAAAGCTTAGTGCAGGCCTTGAGTACAAACGGGAAAGTGAAGTTATCGGGCTTTACATGCCGATTCTCCATCTGGGTATAGAGCAAAATCGCATTTAAAGGGTTGGAGCTCTGAGCTGAGCCTCTTATCATAGTGTTCCACATGAAAGTGTCCGGTTCGGTAATATGAACGAACACTTGGTGCGCGTAGTGAATGGCGCCTGAAACAGAAATGGCAGTGGCGAAAATGAGTTCTCTGAGAGAAGAGTGGTTGGAATTGAAGCCTTTGACGAGCATGGAAGCGTGGACTTGTTTCAGAGCTCGAAGACTGGTGCAGTTTTGCCATAGGCTTGACCGTTGGGGACGGTTGGCGCTCCGGTCGTTTGTTCTCTTCCGGATCATTACACATAGTACTTCTGTTTAAATGTTCCATGCTACGTTTGTCGTTTTAATCAGACGGTATTATAATGTGCCTTTTTTTTTTCTTTTCAACTATGTTTGATAGTTTAAGCAAAATAGAAATAGATATATCATAAAATAATGAAATATGACACCATTTTTCTCTAGTGTTTAGGAGATTATTAAAATGAATGAATGAAAATGAAAGAAATATATAGTTTTAATATTATACTACTCAAATTTTATTTGTTTTTGTATTCAAATAGGGATAAAAATAAATAAAAATAAAAACATATTTTAGCTGAAATTAAATGAAATATATATTTATCTTAGTTAGGGTTGTGAACCAATTCCAACTCAACAAAACTGATCTAACCTAACTTGATGCTTTGTGCTTTTTTTGTGATTGGTAGTTTAGGTAACAATGAAAAAAAATTAAAAAATAAAATAAAATAACATCAGTTGGGTTTAGAGTTGATGAATATTTCAACACAACTTGACGTAACAATTTCAAATATATGTTTTAATTATTTTCTCTCTTTAGAATTTAGACCCTTAATCAAACCCTGTATCTCTCCATAATTTCATTTTATTTATTTTTATCCAAAACACGTCTACTCTCTCTCTCTCTCTCTCTCTCTCTCTCTCTCTCTCTCTCTCTCTCTCTCTCTCTCTCTCTCTCTCTCTCTCTCTCTCTCTCTCAAAATCTTCTATGTGAAATCACCTTTTACCTAATCTTTGTTATATTTTTATTTTCAGTGAAAGTTTTGTTTCTTTTTTCTTTTCTTTTTTTTTTTCTTTTTTTTTTTTCCCTATTTTTAACAACCAAACTGTGGTTGCAAAGACCGTGGGAAAAACATTATAATTAGGATTTTCTTTTTGATTGTGTGATTTTTTTTCCCCTTTTGGTACTGACTTCATTTCAAGAGTGATTTCAAATATATCAACCCAAATAGAAATTTATATTTGTTTTGTTTTGTTTTCCTTTTGTTTTGCCTTTTGTTTGGTGTTGAAAAAACAAAGGCATTCAAAGGAAAACCATTGTTAAGTTTCTATTAATATTATGGTGTTTTTAATAGATAATATCAGGGAATTGTGTATTTCCAAAACAAAATTATAATTTCTTTATATATTCAACCTAACTTGATGACCTAATTTAATCCAATCTAATTCATGCACACCCTTACTCTTACTCTTAGTAATTTCATTCCTTCTTATTAAAAGCCGAAGTAGCAAATGAATGTAATATTCTTACAAGATCCCTTTCAATCCCTTCCATTTTATTCATTTCTCCCTCTTCCAAGTGAAAATGAAAAGGGTAAAACCGTAAAAAAATTAATAGATGTAGCAATCCTAATTGAGCCTGAGGATTCCATTAAGACAAATTCACAAAGTCTGAGATTCAAAAAGGAAATTCATATGTGTATAATATTTCATGTTCTGTCTTTCATAAAAATAGATAAATAAATAAAAATAAAAAAACAATTATAATTTACTCCCTTAAAATGTTTTTTTTTTTTTTTTCAATTCTAATAAAGCAATGGCGTATTTGATTATTCCTTCTTCTTGGGTAACTGATATTACATTTGGTTTTAAATTATTTTTAAGAGATTTAAATTTAAATTTGACTCTCTTTTTTTTCCTGGTTACATTTTTTTATATTAAAAATTCGAAGTTATTACATAAGTTCAAACTTCAAACACTCATAATTATGTGGGATCTACATAGAAAATTTTATTAAAACAATGATTGCTTAATACTAATTGGATGTTTTTATCAAAAAAAGAAAAAAAAAAAAAAAATATTGTCCTCCAACCTTTGTGTAGGTTTTTACTTTTTATAACCATTCAGTATCAAAGAAAGAAAGTGGTTGGCAAGTGATTGGGACAACTCAAACCTATCAATCTTGATTAATACTAATCTTTAATAATTATTATCTTTATTTTTGGGATTAGTGAATAGCAAGAAATTGAACTACAAATATTACTTGATGGTTGGGCTTAGACATGTATGAGAGGAGCTCTCGTGTCCAAAACACCACAGAATGGTTCTTATCCCACCCATGTAAAACAATTAATCCATATGTCCCTTAATAAACGAAATATTTGGCATTAAAGGTGGCTTGATTGCTTAGAAAAATATTATTTGTTTTTACTTAAATAAAGTTAATATAAGAAGTTTTTGATAATATAAGAAAACTCTGCTTTTGAAATGTTTCATATATTAGATAGGGAAAAAAAATGTTATTGAGTATAACAATTTACAATGTTAGAATCATTTCAAGATTGATCTAACCGTTTAGGACTTTAGATATACATTCCTAATTTTTCACGACCGTAGTTTTACGTACTTTTCAAAATAACTAGTACTCCTGCAATTAGTTTTTTATACCAACATGAAGAATAACATAAAATTACGTATCAAAATATAGGGGGATTTTTTTTGTTTTCAATAATTGAACAACTTCTCAAAAAAAAAATTTTAAAAAAAAAAAATTGAACAAAGTGACCTAACTATCTGATTGACCCATTGGCAATAGATGAAACAGTGCAAACAGCAGATGTGGTGATTGGAATATCTTTGTAGGAGGCCACTAGTTCCGTGTTGGTGTTCAGATCCACTTGCAATGTTTCCCAGACTTTCTTCTTTGGGTTCAAGACATCATCAGAGCCTGGCTCACCATTGAATCCAGGAAATGTGACTCTTTCTCCAACAGTAGCAGATTTAGGTGGATCAGCCAATTCAACCTGAAAATTTTTTTTATTAAAAATCTCGTTAGCGCTCATGTTTGATGATCCAGACTTAAACAAGCAATGACAAAGCCAGAAATTTTTTTCAAAGTGAAACTTATTCAAAATCAACCATGGGCTTTAATGGGTATCATAAAACCATTTTCTAAAACATCTTAACACCACACAACAAATGATGTAGCCATTTTTGCGACAAAAATGCTAACATGTTAAAATGTGTCATTACCCACAATCCAACACCATCACAACAATCTCAACCAAAATTATATACTCGTGACCACTAAGCCATTTTTTAAAGCTATTAGATGATTAATATATGTGGTTGCTATCTTCAATATAGAGGGAATCAGCATCAGGATGCTTCTGAACACTCGTAATAAGGCCAACACAGATGTCAAGTCTTGTAATTGAAATTTCTGTCTCAGCATTGGCCTTAGCTTTGGATTCAGTTGCAGGTTTTAGTGTTTACATTCCGTTGCTTTTTTCCACTGCTATCTGTTCCTTACAATGCCTCACCATATTAAGCAACTACTACTAACAAATTAGTAGTGCCTATGATTAATCAAGAAGTATAATGAGAGAGGTATGAAAAGACACACTAATCATAGTACTATTGTAATATCAACTTGTCAAGAAAAATGTGGAAGCCACACTTATCATCAAAAACAAAATAGTTAGCATTTGAACAGAGAAGACCTGTGAAGAAACTAATTATGGAAGAATAAAAGATAAATTGATTAGTGCTTTTATGAACTTATTGGTTGGAAATATAGCACATCAATGACACCCAACCATGCAATGTGTAGCAATTGATATGGCAAACACTAGAAGTGAGTAAATAAATATAATATCAATAAAATGCAACCTGAAACTTTTGTTTTCTTCAGTTTCTCAGCTATCTTCTCTGCTTCAGCTTCTGCCCTCACAATCCTATCAGCTTGGCTTCCTGGAAGAAACTTCTCTCTGAAGAATTCTACTTCTTCATCTTTCTGAACATTTGTTTTCACTAAATTAGTAACTATGAGACAAAGCCCACAAAATCTCCATCACAATTCACAAAACAAAACAAGAAGTAGGAGAGTTATACCAATTCCTTAAACAATGGCGCTGGTGTCCCAATTTTGTGACCAGCAGGTAGGATCTCCCAAGGTCGGCTTACCCTATCAATATCTCCTTTTTCAAGCAAAATTGGAGTATCGGGAGGCAAATTAAGCTGCTTAAGTACCTACAACACAACCAACAATACAGATATTGTCAGCATGCGCAACCATATTAGCTAACTCATGATAAAGAATATTAGCATTGCCCTAAGTGCCACAGAGAGATCTACTGGCAGGTTAAAACTTAAATTACCTCAAGTGAAAAAGATGGCATAAAAGGTTCTAACAAACATGCAAGAAGATATACTAGCCCAGCTGAAGTTCTTATGACAAGAGAGCAAGAAAGTTGATCATCATTGTAAAGCTTCCAGAATTTGCTTTCCTACATAGCGATCATGAGCAAAGTACACATTAGGAGAGAGAAATTTTGTTTCATGGGCAGCCAAAGGGCGATTTCCAACCAACATCCTCATAAAAGAACATATTAAACAAACATACAAATCAGTACAAACAAAAATGTTCTAGACTTACTTGCAGATACCCATTCCCTTCACTAGAAATGCTCATTACAATTTTCAGCCCTTGCTTTAGTTTAACCTATACAAAATGCAAATAAGAATGTCATTATAATGCAAAAGCAATTAGCGAAAGAGGGCATGGGGCAGCTTCTGGTTGCACGACAGTATACTAGCCAGTATTTCAATCACCTTTTCCATGGCTTCTACATATTGCTCCACATAGTCAACAATGCTACCAACCAATTTCCTAGTTGGTTCATGTTGCAATGGATCTGGGTCAGCATCTGACGGCTGAGGAATAATGGAACCATATCCTCGACCTGTAAAAAGAAACTCAGTTATGCACTTGCAGTTTCTCTTCATACCAGACAAGCCCATTATAATAAAAATGGCAAAACCATTTGGAATTTCATAAATATTAAAGGTATTGGCATAATGTAAGATGGACTATTGGCACCATTTTTAACTCTCTAAAATATAAATGCCTTGCAAAAATAGGCTTTTTTATATAGGTAAAGTTACTAGAGATTGAACCCCAAACATTGAACCACCAAAAAGGTGGACATGCCACTAGGCCGGACAGCCTTTAGTTCACATATATGCAATAGGCATTGAGAATGGTTCTAATTCAGCGAGGCACTAAATAAAATGTGTCACTTCTATAACTAGTGTTTTGTGCTATAACAACAATCCAGAAATATTATTAGTATGTACCACAATCAGGAGAATCAAATAAAAAACTAGCTGAACAACAAAACTTTAAGAAACTTAAGGTACACAGCCAACCAACCAGGAGGTTTAACAATGAAACTCAAAACTCGATTTATAAAGTTGCCCAAGTTATTTAGCAACTTGCTGTTTAATTTTGCTTGCAAGTCAGCCCATGTAAATAATGTGTCTGATACCTAGTTTACACAAACCCATTCATCAATCCAGAAAGCAATTAGTAGAACCCAGCATTAATTCTTATTAAAAAAAAGTAATAAATATATGCTGCTTACCTCAGGCCTATTAGTCAGTAAGTAATATCGCCATACTTCTACTGGAATGTTTGTATCTTTTGCATCATTGCTCTTTTGCATCATTGCCAAAGACTCCAATACCTTTACTCTTAGAAAACTTTCCTACAGAAACCATCCAAATGAAAATTCATCTAGTTCAATATTTTCGAATGTGAAACATCATTGTTATGTCAAAGAGAAGGTAATTGGTCAATCATCCATCTAGATGACCGATAAATTGACCACCATCGTGCATCAGCTAAACTGCTACAAAATAGTTGGCTAACCTGTTTCATAATTCAAGTATTCAGTGACACTGATAGTCTTCATTAAAGTCCAATTTTCACCAGTTCCAAGAAGTGTAGATGGAAACATCACCTAAAACAAGAATATAGTAACAGTTAAAAAGGGTAGTGGGGAAGAAAAAAAGCAGTCCCCACAACCAAGAGGTCCAAGCCAAACCATAAGTCTCCATGACAATGATGGAAAAAAAGGACAACCAAACGATTACTAAGCTCAAAACATCCACCACTACAACCAAAGGTTTTTTTTAAACCCCAAAAGAGAGATTCGAACTAGTGACCCCTACTTCATGAGGGGAGACACAAGTTGCCACCTTATGTACAGTTCATAAGAAATAATAAATAAATAACCTAAATTCTGAAGCCAAAAATTTCATGAGTCTTGCATGCAGTGTCTATGAGACCAATTAGGTGAACTAATAAAACTACGCTGCTCCATGCTATTGAACTTGCATTAACATTGCCAATGACAAAACAACAGTTTTTATTTTAACCATTAGTACAATAACTTCACAAAGTCTCATCTCATTAGATTCGATTTAATAGCAATTTAGATTCAAGTATCATGTCATCTAACTTAAGTCGATAGCAATCAATATTTGGAAAGTGTAGAGGATTTTAAAAAAGAAAATTGGCCGTGTGGTTACACTAAAATTACAAGTCAACAAGCTACTAGCACAATGATACAAGATATAAATCCTCATAAGGGTGAGACAAGATTTAGACCTACCTATGACCCACAAGAAAACATACCAACTTAGTGACTGCCGCAAGGTTCTAAAACTATATGCAATAACTGTTGTATATTATTGTTATCTAAAAGATACAATGGTTACTGTAAACTTTTAAAAATATTAAGATGCAATAACAAATTGTATGTTATTTACAAGATGCAAAGACAATGTACATTTCTGGAAATATCTAACCAAAAAGACAAAAAGAAAAATTAGAAGTAGCCGGCAAAAACTGAAAACATGGAAAAGAATAACATAGATGAGTGGCCATAAGAAGATTTCTTTAAAAAATAATTAAACTTCAGTTTCTTAGCTGGGGGGAAAAACATTGATAAGCATATATCTGACAAAAAAAAATCTAACATTCTAACTAATCTTAGTACTTTTGAGTTAGTATCTTGCCCTCTTCTTAGAGTTATCAGAAAATTTAAAAAAAGAAAAAAAGAAAATCACTTACAGTGGAACGGCACGTTGTCCTTGCCCATAAACTGATACAACTCTACATCTTCAGGATTCTTCCACCACTTCTCCCACTCAGGTGTGTAGCAAGAAGTAATAGAAACATATCCAATAGGCGCATCAAACCAGACATAGAAAACCTATCCACCGCAAGTAAAAAAAAAAGGGTCAATTTGCCAAATTTTGAGAAAAAATTTGAAGAGGCCAGCATGAATTCAGCATGTCTATCAACAACTAATAACCTTATCACTAAATCTCTCAAGTGGAACTGGAACCCCCCCACTTCAGATCCCTGGTAATACATCGTGATTTCAGCCCTTTTCTAAGCCTGTCATTTGTTATTTGAATAGCATTCTAGCTCCAAGATCCAGCCACCAACATTTTGTTGATGTATTCTTCCAATTTGTCCTTCAGCAAGGGGAGTTCAAGAAACAAGTGGTTTGTGTCACGAATGTGCGGTGTCGTCTGACAGACCTGTTAGCAGAGAAAGCTCATGGATCAAATATAAGAAACGTATAATAAAACAAAATGGCGTAATAACATACATCTACTGACAGTAGCTTTCTTTTTTTATAGTTTATCTTCTTCTCAGAAAATCATGGAAGAAATATGATGCTGAGGACTCTGAAACGGGCCCCAACAAGAGCTAGGCCCAAGAAACCAAATCAGGACTCAATTAAACCCTAAAGTAAGTTTTCTGAGTAGAAATTCATAATTTAGTCAGGAAAATGATTACCAAGCACTAGTTTTCTTGTAATATAATTGGCTAGCAGAAAAAGGTCCTTGTTTCACAATGATTTAAATTTGGTTTATAGCATCAAAACGTGATAACCAAAAGGATCAGAGGATGCAAAATTTATTCATCTGAAAGAGAAACAATCAAATATCTGAGATAAAATGCCTTTTTTGGACAAACTACATATTTTGAAAGCTGAATGCACAACATGGATAATATTTCATACAATCAGGTTCCTCATTTAGAATTTGATAATACAAAATATAGACCTCAATATCAGAAGTAATTTTTTTTTTGTTCATTATCAGAAGTAATTTTTGTACCTTGCACCTAGGATCTTTTAATTCTGTCGTATTCAAAACACTGACACAATTTTCACATTGGTCTCCTCGGGCAGCCTGGTAATTGCACCCTTCTTTTGGGCAGGTACCCTCCACAAGCCGGTCAGCTAAGAACCTTTTGCATGTATCGCAGTAAAGCTGAATATGGTATGAATAAAGTGTTAGTAACAAGAGGTTAAATACATTTATCACCATTAAAGCCTATAATTGACCACAATAAAAAAAGCTGAAGAACAAAAAGGAGACACCAGAAAAAATATCCAATAACTGGATAACTAAACAAGAATAGAGAAGTCTTCTTTTTCTTTTTCTTGCATAAAAGAATAGAGTGGTCATGAATGTTATCATGTACAGAATCCCACCAAGTATTAACAAGAAATTAACTCATACCTGCTGCATTGAATTCTCAGAAATCCAATTGTTCTCCAAAATTTTCTTAAAAATCGCTTGGCAAATTTCCGTCTGTTGTGGAGTTGAGGTACGCCCAAATTTATCAAAACTTATATTGAACCACTCATAGACTTCCTTATGAATCGCATGGTATCTGTAAATGCAGAACATAAAAGATGGACTGATGAATAACTTAAGGAGTATATTATTTTAAAACATCCATAAAAGCATTGAAAGAAGAAGAAAAAAAAATGAAAAACATTAAAGACAGGGAATAGCTAAGAGAACAAGTAGAATTTGATTAGCATAATAATTATCTATAAATCTCACAAATGATCCCATAATAATTTGATTACCACATTCAATATTGCAAAGTTCGCTTAGCAACCAAGACCAGTACAGGCTGTTTGGTTATGTTTTCTCAGAAAGTAGTTTTTTAAAGAGTTTCCAGACAACAAGTAGAAGTTCAGTAACGTGTTTTTAACTGTTCTCTTTTTTTTTTTTTTTTTTAATTATTATTCATTTAAAAACAAAATACTGGTTTCAAGAACAAGAACCAAACAGACTGAAGGGGTAAAAATAAATTGGGCATGACGGATCCTAGCCCATGGACCGATAGTGGGTAAGCCCTCTAAACTGGAAATACTTGCTACACATGCCTGAATCATCATAGAATCCCAAAGAAAATAGGAATCCTAGCACAAAAAGAATTCCAGAATATACACATGTTAATAAAGATCTCCTCTACAAGAAAAAGTCTTGTCCATCACGTTTGTGATTCCTATAAGGAAATGACTTCTACACCAAGGAAGAGAGGCCAACATTTTACTACTATAAAAGCCCCAATACCCTCACAAATTAAGGTACGCATAATTTACCCTTTTCTAGCACTTTAGAGTTGTGAGAATAGTTCTAACTTGACTTTCAGAGGGTTTTTGGCCGGCACCACACCGGTGCTCTCTGTTAGGTCTTTCTCTCTTTTCTTTGTAGGCATCGTTACAAGCGTGCAAGGATCGTGTAGCTCGCTGGTGATATTTACAGCATCATCAGTTGGCGCCGTCTGTGGGAAACGATAGCGTCGTGACTGCAACTTGTAGGCCATACAAACGCTATCCGGACAAAGGGCTGCATGGTACTTACACGCTCAATGGCGACCACCAATAATGTTCAGGAAGACAAGCCACAACCTATTGCCCTGGAGAGACAGGTCCTAACCCTTACAACGGCAGTGGAGCGCCTCACCAAGCAAAACCAGACCCTAGAAGAATAGCTGCGACAGAAGAACGCAGCGACGGGAAACCAAGAGCAAGATCAAGAAGGTGCCAGTGCTGATTGCGGGAACCAAGAGAGACCGAAGAGTAGTAACGCCCCAAGTAGACCGGAGCGACAAAAATAAGCCTCCCAACCCTTATGGATGCGGCTCCGCCTATTGTCGCAGAGATGCAGGCAATGAAGGAACAGATGGAAGTTATGATGAACGCCTTCAAGGGATGAGTATCCAGTGACCTTGACGACCTAGTCAACCGAACCGACTCACCGTTCACTGCCTCCGTCAATTGTTTCCCTTTGTCGCATAAATTCTGCATGCCACATATAGATAGTTACGACGGAGTCAAGGATCCTCTAGACCACTTGGAGACATTCAAGACCTTGATGCACCTTCAAGGAGTTGCAAACAAGATCATGTGTAGGGCCTTCCCTACAATGCTGAAGGGTGCTACGAGAATTTGGTTCAGTCGGTTAACGCCTGGCTCAATCAGTACTTTCAAGGAGTTGAGCTCAGTTCACTTCGCACTTCATTGGAGGACACAGGTACAAGAAGTCAACTGCATGCCTAAAGAACATCAAGCAGCGGGAGGACAAAACACTGAGGTCCTACATAACCCGTTTCAACAAAGAGACCCTCTCAATTGACGAAGCGGACGATAAGATACTTGTGGTAGCATTCACTAATGGGCTACGAAAGGGTAAGTTTCTGTTTTCTCTATACAAGAACGATCCAAAGACCATGTCAGAAGTGTTTTACAGGGCTACCAAGTATATGAACGCGGAAGACGCATTGCTAGCCTGCGAGGATAAGCCCAGAAAAAGGGAAAGGCAGGAGGACACAAGACAGGATAGAGGATGCAAAGTGGCTAGGACCGGAGATCAACGGGATGATAGACGCTCCAAACCCCCCACTAGGAGATTCACAAGCTTCACCCCATTAACCGCTCCAATAGATCAGGTCTTGATGCAGATCAAAGACGAAGGAGCCCTGACATTCCCAGGCAAGTTGAAGGGAGATCCCAGCAAAAAACCAAGGGATAAGTACTGTCACTTCCATCGAGACCACGGTCACAACACAGCTGACTGCTACGATCTGAAATAGCAAATAGAGGCCCTTATAAGACAGGGGAAACTACAGAGGTTTGTGAGTAAGGAGAAAGCGGATCCGCCCCAAGAGCAGACCCCACAACGAGAGAATGAGCGCCCAAGGCCGCCTATTGGAGACATAAGGATGATCGTAAGGGGCACGACAACTTCTGGGTCATCCAAAAAAGCCAGGAAAACAAACTTGAGAATGGTCCAGAACGTCCAGCTCACGAGCACTGCACCCAAGATGGCACAGATTAACAACCCCGTCATCGGATTTTCAGAAGAAGACGCTCGAAGGCTGCACCACCTGCATGACGACGCACTCGTTGTCAGCCTAAGGGTAGGAGACTACAACATGCACCGGGTTCTGGTAGACAACGGCAGTTCAGCAGACATCTTGTACTACCCGGCTTTTCAGCAAATGAGAATTGATAAAGAACAGTTGGTCCCGGTTAATGCCCCTCTAGTTGGTTTCGGAGGGATGAGAGTGTTCTCCATCGGTGCCATCACACTGACGATAACGGTGGGAGATTACCCCTAGCAGATCACTAAGGAAGTAACATTCCTAGCAGACCCACCCTCAATTCATAGAAGACTGTAACTTCAACCTACCATTTAATGATCAAGTTCCCAATGGATTATGGAGTAGGAGAATTGTGTGGAAATCAGGTGGCAGTGCGAGAATGTTATATTACTATGTTGGAGATAGACGATCAACAGCAAACAATGTGCATAGAAGAACAACAAACAGTAGCAGAGCCAGTTGAAGAGTTAGAAGAAATAATCCTTGATGACTCAAGGCCAGAACGGACGACTAGAGTGGGTACATTGGCAAGCTAGCCAGTGCGCCAGGAACTCACGACATTCTTAAGAGACAATCAAGACGTGTTCGCCTAGAGTCACGAGGATATGCCAGGGATCGACCCCACAATCATGGTTCACAAACTGAATGTGTCACCTACATTCTCCCCAATCCGGCAGAAGAAACGAGTATTCCCTCAGAAGCGGGATAAAGCCATTGCCAAGGAAGTACGAAAGTTGCTTGAAGCAGATTTCATTCGAGAAGTGTACTACCCCGACTAGTTGGCAAACATTGTCATGGTCAAAAAGGCCAATGGAAAGTGGAGGATGTACGTAGACTTCACGGACCTCAATAAGGTCTGCCCCAAAGACAGCTATCCACTCCCTCGAATAGATACTATGGTAGACTCCACCGCAAGACACCAGCTTTTGAGTTTCATGGACGCTTTCTCGGGCTATAACCAGATTAAGATGGAAGAAGCCGATCAAGAGAAGACCTCTTTTGTCACCAGTCAGGGATTATTCTGCTACAAGGTGATGTCATTCGGACTTAAAAATGCTGGGGCGACATACCAAAGATTAATGAACAAGATGTTCGCGCACCAGATTGGGAGAAACGTGTAGGTTTATGTTGATGACATGCTGGTAAAAAGCCTACACGAGGAAGATCATCTAGGCGACCTCCGTGAGACGTTCGACACCCTCCCGTTATATAACATGAAGTTGAATCCAGGCAAGTGCACATTCGGAGTGACGGTTGGGAAATTCTTAGGCTTTATGGTATCCCAAAGAGGTATAGAGGTTAACCCGGAGAAGGTACGCACCATAATAGAATTAGAATCGCCGAGAACGGTCAAGGAAGTACAAAGTTTAAATGGCAAAATCGCAGCCCCGAATAGATTCGTCTCAAAAGCGACGGACAAATGCATGTCTTTCTTCTGCACCCTAAGGAAATCGTTTGAATGGACGGACGAATGCCAGACAGCGTTTGAACTTAAAGGCATATCTCTCAACTCCACCATTGCTCAGTCCACCCAAGCCGGGAGAAAAGATTTACCTATATTTAGCTGTTTCACAAGCCGCTGTTAGCGCAACTTTGGTAAGAGAGAAAGATGGATCTCAGAGACCAGTCTACTTCACAAGCCGAGCGCTCCGGGGGGCAAAAGAGTGGTACCCTCAGATGGAGAAGTTGGCCTTCGCGTTGATAACTGCTGCGTGAAAACTCAAACCGTACTTTCAAGCACACACCATCATTGTCTTGACGGACAAGCCCTTGAAAAAAGCCATGAGTAGCCTCGAGGCAGCAGGAAGAATGGCTTTGTGGGCAATGGAGCTCAACGAGTTTGACATACAGTACCGTCCGCGAACAGTTGTATAAGGGCAAGTAGTGGCTGATTTCATCGCCGAATTCACTCTCGGAGACGGCCAGGGGGCAAACGATGCGCGACAATGGAACATTTATACGGACGGATCCTCAAACAGACAAGCAGGAGGGGCAAGCGTAGTGATCCGAACCCTGGATGGGGATAAGATCGAGTGCATGATCTGGCTAGATTTCCCCACAACCAACAACAAGGCGGAATATGAAGCCTTGGTGGCGGGGCTGGACCTCGTAAAGGCTGCAGGTGCTGAAAATGTGGTCGTACATTGCGACTCACAAGTAGTAACATGTTAGATTAATAGCGGATACAAGTGTAAGAATGAAAGGATGAAGAGGTATCTAGAAGAGGTAAAGAATTGAACTAGCAACCTCCAAGTCAGATTCGTCCAAATCCCGAGAGCGGCAAACGAATGCGCCGACTGACTAGCAAAAGCAGCCTCGGCAGAATTCATGCTTGTCCCCAAACAGGTATTGTCATTTGTCCAAATCTCCTCACTTATTAATGACAGAACAGATATGCAGGAAGTAAATTCTGAAAGCAACTGAACTACGCCTTTAATATCATACCTAAAGACTAGCGTTTTACCAGACAAAAGTGACGCCGCTAGAAAGGTAAAGGCCCAAGCGTCACAATTTGTGTTGATAAAAGATGTCTTATACAAAAGAGGATTCTCTCGGCCATACCTGAGGTGTTTATGCCACGAAGAAACAGATTACGTAATGTGAGAAGTCCACGAGGATATCTGCGGAAACCACTCGGGGGCACGGTCATTAGTACACAAGTTGATCCGAGCAGGATACTACTGGCCTACAATGATGAAGGACGCACAAGCCTATGTCAAGGCCTGCAACAAATGTCAAAGGTTCAATAACCTCATCAGGCAACCATTAGAGGAACTAACCCCCATGACGGCCCCTTGGCCCTTCGCTCAATGGGGACTAGATATCATGGGCCCCTTCCCAGCAGCAATTAGGCAGCTAAAATTTCTGGTAGTTAGTATCGACTACTTCACTAAATGGGTGGAGGCAGAGGCCCTAGCCACTATCACGGAGAGGAATATTCAAAACTTTGTTTGGAGGAATATCGTATGCAGGTACGGGATACCCAGAGTGCTTGTCTCTGACAACGGAAAGCAATTCGACAATAGCGCATTTAGGGACTTCTGCTTAGAGCTAGGTATCAAGAATCACTACTCGTCGCTAGCACACCCACAGGCCAATGGGCAAGTTGAAGTCACGAACCGGTCCTTACTCAAGATCAACAAAACCCGGCTCGAGGGGATAAAGGGTATCTGGCCGGATGAGCTGCCAAGCGTTCTGTGGGCATACAAAACTACAGCAAGAACACCCACTGGAGAAACACCGTTTCGGCTAGCATATGGAAGTGAAGCTGTCATCCCAGCGGAAGTAGGGCTCACAAGCTTTCAGGTGGATAGTTACGACGAGAATAAGAATGAAGAGGCCATGCGACTTTAGCTCGACCTAATGGACGAGGTATGAATGACAGCAGAGCAAAGGATGGTGCGATATCAGAATCTCATGGCGAAGCACTACAACTCCAACATCAAGCGCAGAGACTTTCAAGTCGAAGATCTTGTACTACGGAAGGTAATGGGCGCTACTAGAGATCCTTCGCAAGGAAAACTCGGCCTCAACTAAGAATGACCCTATAGGATTGCATCATGGCAGAGGAGGGGTACCTACCACCTCAAGACACTGGACGGACAAAAGCTTCAGCATCTATGGAACACAGAGCACCTACAGAAATACTATCAGTAGAGACAGCATGAAGAGCAACGACGCTATTTCCAGTTTTTCTTCCTAGTTTTTGCTACAATTATTAGTTTTACTTTAATTTTTTGCTACAATACTTCAAGTATCTTTTTAAGCCCAAGGGGGCAGGTTGTTTTTTTTTTTTTTCCTTTTGCTACAATACTTTAAGTATCTTTTTAAGCCCAATGGGGCAGGTACTTTTCTACAAATACACAATTGAATATTCAAACATAACTGTCTTTTCAACCTGAATTCTTATAAAGTCCACAAGCTGGACGGATAATCCCGAACGAGTGAAAATCAAAGTCCATAAAAATGGACGGATAATAAATAAAGTCCACAAGCTGGACGGATAATCCCGGACGGGTGAAAATCAAAGTCCATAATAATGGACGAGTAATAAATAAAGTCCACAAGACGGACGGATCATCCTAAGAAGGATGAAGTTTCTAAAGTCCATAAATATGGACGGACACAAATAAAGTCCACAAAACGGACGGATCATCCCAAAAAGGATGAAGTTTCTAAAGTCCATAAATATGGACGGTTACACAAAGTCCACAAGCTGGACGAATCATCCTAGACGGGTGAAATTCGAAGTCCATAAAAGTGGACGGATAATAAATAATGTCCACTAGACAGGCGAATCATCCAAGACGAGTGAAAACTTCTTAAGTCCATAAAAGTGGACAGTTAGTACACAAAGTCCACAAGCTGGACAGGTAATCCCGGACTGGTGAAACCTCTAAAGCCCATAAAAATGGGTTGTTAATATACAAAGTTCACAAGCTGGACGAATCATCCCAGACGGATGAAACTTCTTAAGTCCATAAAATGGACAGATAACAACAAGTTCCTTAAGTTCATATAAATGGACGGATACAAGCCCACCAACTGCATGGATCATCCCATAAGATGAAAATTACAAAAGAAAGGACGGGATAAACTACCTAGTATTTAAGGAGGACGGTTCGTCTGTACATGATCTAAAATTATGTACAAAATCCATAAAGATGGACGGTTCTCCATAAAGTGGACGGATCATCCGCTAAGGATTAAAATCTTAGCCCAGGAAATGGACAACTGAAGAGGACGGAGATTTATACATCTCATTCAAATAATAAAGATAGATAAGACGGGCATAAAATTGTGAAATAAAGCAAGTAACATTGACGGATAAAACCCTCGAGGGGCAATTGTTCAATACACAAAATTAATGACGGATTGTTCTTAAATACACAAAAAAAAAAAAAAAAAAAACTCTCTACTCTTTGGGGTCGGCATCTTGAACATTTTGTGCTTGAGCTAACTCTCCGTCACCTTAGGCTGTTTCCTCAGCAAAAAGGTCATCTGTGTTCTCTGAAGCGACGGGCATAGCGGACGTCTGGGCTTGGTCGTCAACTTTTATCATGGACACATCCAGGGCAGGGTAGGCTTTCTTAAATTGACGGAGTGCATCATCAAAACCTTGCAAGAATGAGTCTCCCAGCTCAAACAATAAGGCGTCGGAGTCACGATATTCTCGTATCGCCGCCTCCTTAGCTTAACGGAGCTTTTCCTTCAGGTCTTGGATCTCCTTGTCTTTGACCTCTAGGGCCTTCTTCGCCTCATCCGTCTTTTGCTCAAGCTCCTTCCTCACCTGCTCTGAAAGGTCAAACTTTTTCTCCATAGTAGACTTCCATTTGTTAAGTTGACCCAACTCATCCTCCGTCTGCTCTGCCTTTGCTCGCACACGTTCCAAAGCCGTCTCACGGTTAATGCACCGATCCATTAGGCCCTTCATCATAATCAGGGACTGAAACAAAAAAGTTAGAAGAAGGGTTAGATAAAAACTAAGTGGAGTGGACGGACGTAAGTCGACGGACAAGGATTACCTGTGCAATCGCGAAGAGCCCCGTCTCCCCCATTGCCTCCGTGGAGTGATTGCCTAAATCCTCGTAGTCCTCCGACGTGATGATAGACAAAAGTTTCTCCAGGGCATATTTAGAGTCGTCACGGAGGAGGGGAAGTGGCTTCTCTTGGCTAGTGGATGGGGCCTTCATAAAGCCCTTGCCTGACCCATGCTTTGTTGGGGTGACCATCTTCACACCCTCAACCATCAACCTTACGACGGGTTCCAAAGGGACCTTTTGTTGCTTAAGAGGACGGTCCCCTTTGGATGGTTGCTTCCTTTTTATCGACAGAGTCGTCCCTTTGGGAACCACCTCGCCGGACTCCTTTCTTCTAGCAGCCTGTGTTTTAATCAACACCCTCCTTTTAGCATCGTCCATCTCTGTAAAGAAGGACGAATGAAGTTATTAACTAACAAAGCTAAAAGTCATTTAAGCAAAATAAGGTCAACGGACTTACGTCTGCGAATTTTTGCGTTGTATCTGACGGCTTCTGGCGTTGGTTTAGGACTGTCACAATACCAATGGATTGTATCAGGATTCACTAACTTTGCTCAAGTCCTTTCGTCTGGCTTGGTCTTTTGGAAAATCTTCTCAAGAAAATCAAACTCCTCAGTACTAATCTGTGGACACTGTCTAACTGTGAAAGAAAAGGACAGTTAAAAATGATGGGGAAATTATAACTAAACGGATATAAATAGAATCTACAAACTAGGACAGGTGCATACTGGATGGATTTAATACTCCCCAAGTAATGTCGACAGGCATGTGATCCGTCTCCCCTGGACGACCCATCCACTCGTCACCCTCTAGAAAGAAATAACAACTCTTCCAGTCTCTATTTAAGTCGAGGGTCTCAAATATAACCTTCAACAACGGACTCCTACTATCAAAACTGTACATCCCCCTTGATCTATCTATCTCATCTGGACGGTAGCAGTGGAGGAATTCCCGCACCGTTAGTCTCCTAGCACCGTCTGTCATAGCGCCTTACAGAATCTCCATTGCTATGAAAACCCTCCAGGCGTTCAAAGATATTTGGGTGACGGACAGACCCAGATACTTGAGAAGCTCTCGATGAAGGGTACTTAGTGGAAACCTAAGTCCCGCCTTTAGCATCTGTTCGTACACCCCAACACCCTCTACTCCTTTGCAATAACATTTCTCTGATACATAGGGTAGACGAATTGAAATTTTATCTGGAATTTGAAAGTTAGCCTTAAAAGTGTTGAAGTGTTTCTCCTTGATCGTGGATGTGAAGTTATGCACCGTCCACTCTGGTAGCATGATGAACTCCTTAAGTCCATCAGCACCTACGACGAATCTTATTGGCTGTTCCTCGCCATCATTAGAAACATCCTCTGGTTCAGCCATCTCCATATCCTCATTTGTTGAGAACGAGGAAGAGGTGGACGGAATCCTCTCTTCGCCTGGACTCTCTTGGTCTTTGTGACCAGACGGGTATACTTCTTCGTAATCCGCCCCGTCACGAACGACTGACTGATTACTTGACGCACTAGACATTACCTACACGTGACGACAAAACCTAAGACTAACGAATCTAGAAGTGCTGTCAGGTGCATATAAAAGTCTAGGAAAATAAAAAGTACAATTGCAGGACTTGTGAAAAGAAAATACTCACCAAATTTGTGAATACGTGAAATGCGATGGTTGAGTTAATGACGGGTACAGGTATTGAATGAATCGCTCTCTGACAAGGTTGACGGTAGCGCTCTGACAATATGTTTCAGTTGAAAAAGGAGAAATGAGAAAGGAGGAGTGTGATATATATATAGAAAGTGCACGGAAAACGAAGCGACGCTTCGATCCAAGGAAAAATCCAATCAAAGAACGACACGTGTCATACATCATAATTGCTTAACAACCTATCAGGGATGGGCGCAGTACGCGTCGTCCCCTTTTTGATTCGTCAAACCCAGAATATTGAATTGTCACCCCATTGGTCCGTCCACTCAATAGTGACGAGCCCATAGGGTGGAGGGGGCAACTGAAGGGGTAAAAATATTTTTATGACGGGCCTTTGTTAAATTGCGCCTGACAGATCCTAGCCCATGGGCTGATAATGGGTAAGCCCTCTAGACTGGAAATACTTGCTACACACGCCTAAATCATCATAGAATCCCAAAGGAAATAGGAATCCTAACACGAAAAGAATTCCGGAAGATACGCATGTTAATAAAGATCTCCTCTACAAGGAAAAGTCTTGTCCATCACGTTTGGGATTCCTATAAGGGAAAGACTTCTACACCAAGGAAGAGAGGCCAACCTTTTATTACTATAAAAGCCCCAATACCCTCACAAATCAAGGTACGCATAATTTACTCTTCTCTAGCACTCTAGAGTTGTGAAAATAGTTCTAACTTGACCTTTAGAGGGTTTTTGGCCGGCACCACACCGGTACTCTCTGTTAGGTCTTTCTCTCTGTTAGGTCTTTCTCTCTTTTCTTTGTAGGCATCGTTACAAGTGTGCAAGAATCGTGTAGCTCACTGGTGATATTTACGGTATCATCACAGACCATGGTGTCTTTTCATTTTCTGTTTGTATTTTTTTTTTTTTTTTTAAGAAATGTTGTTTGTATTTTTTGAAAATATGTATAAGTGAAAAAAATATGTGTAATATTGTTTAAATACTGAAAACTGTTGTTTTAGTTATAATACCAAACAGCCCCTAAAATATTTACAAAAATATCATTGAACAATATTATTTGAAAACTAAAAATTAGTCAAATGGGTTTTTTAAGTTCAATATTTAAACACCATTAGAAACGTAATTAAATTGCTATTTCTGTTTCAATAAAATTTTCTTAATTTTAATAATAATAAAAAATTGTTACAAAATGTGTGGAGGACTCCAGACTTTTTGAGTTTGTCGGGGGAGACTTTTTTTTTTTTTGATAGAATGTTGGAGGAGATTTTCGACGCATATATTGTTTTTTTTTTTCTTTGTTATAAAACAATTGTGTCGTGTCTTAATATCTGTTGGGTTATTGTTCTTGAACAAGAACCAAACCTGAGTTAATTTGTTTGGTTCTTGTTCTTGAAACCAGTATTTGTTGAACCAAACATGAACCAAACAGAAATCTATCATCTTAATTTCTGTTGGAAAACATCCCAATATTCAAATACTTAATACGTCCCAAGAAAATTGAATGCTTGGGTACATTTGGATTTAGTATGTTAAAAGAATAGTAGTAAGTCATAGAAACAATATTGAATGAGAAGACTGTTAAACTAGAAAAAGAAGGGAAGATTTAAGTAAAGTTACTTGTCGCAAATCTGCCTAGGGGTGGAGTTCTCTTCCAGAACTTTAGTCTCAGTGGTTGTCCCGTACTCATCAGTTCCACATATGTATAAGACATTGTAGCCTCGGAGTCGGCAATAGCGAGCAAACACATCAGCACTCAGCACACCTGCCAACACACCATATACAGATAAAAAGGAAAATTGGGTTTGTTTTGTTCACTACATGCTTGCTAATACCAATAATATAAGGAATATTATTAAGAGATACGTACAACCAATGATGTTTCCAAGATGGGGAACGTTGTTGACGTAAGGCAAGGCGCTGGTGATGAGGATGTTCCGTTTACCCTTAATCGGAATCTTCTTCGCGGCCATTGTCTGCTTCTTTTTTTTTAATTCAATCTTCACAGAGTCAGCTTATTTATTTTTTTCAAAGAGAGATATACTACTTGTATTGGTATTTTCATTCCTAATCCTAGCCGCGTTTATTCCCATATAATATTATTACAAATATTAGCGATTCAAAATAACAAACACATAAAGAACACAAAATTTACTTAAAAAACCTTTTTTCATGATGAAAAAAGTTTTTATTATGAGGCAAATTCTAAATAATTTCACTATTATTAAATCAATTACAATAATTTTTATATATGTTTCAGAGCTAAAAAAAAACTTTCTTATTTTTCTTTACTTTCACACACAAAAATTATCAGAGTAGCAATCTTTTTTCTCTATTCTTCAATATGTAGCACCCTGTTTCTTTTTCTTCTTTCACTGTGCGGCACTCTCAAAGAAAACCACATATATACCTTATATAAATAACCCCAGCCGCAGACCCATCCTAGTAGCACACAAATACAAAATCCACTTGAATAGTTGGCCATGGAATAAAAATACAAGCCCATATGTGGGCTTTTACTTTGTGGGCTGGACCTGTGCTTTATGCACCCAACGAGCTGAACCTCAAATCACCAAAATACACACAATTTGCAAAGTGTCCATTTTAGTTATTTTACTATTTATCTTGTTTTTGTTATTAGTTATGGGTTTTTCTATGCTTTTTAGTATTATTTATGGATTTCACTTTATTATTTCAATTAATTTCAGTACTTTTAAACAAAAATTTTAAGTTTCAACAAAATAACAATATTAATTAGGGGTGTGCATGGGTCGGGTTGGGTCGGGTTAAGGGAATTTTTTGACCCAACCCACCATGGTGGGTCAAAAAAAATTCAACCCAACCCAACCCATCATATAAATTCAACCCAACCCACGTGGGTCGGGTTGGGTCGGGTTGAACCCATGGGTTTGACAATTTTTTATTTATTATTAAATTGAGTAGAAAAAAAATATAAATATTAATGTATTAAAAAAACCTAAAGATTAGTATCAATGTAACTCCTTGAAGGCTCAACACTAATGACTAAACAAAAATAGTAATTTATTAGAATTTGTGTGAACTAATTGGTTTTTATATAGGATATGAAGAATTGGTTATTTAAAAAAATTTATTAATTATATAATATATTTATATATATATATATATATATATATATATATATATATATATATATTAAATTAGTATTAGTAGAAGGAATTGAGGAAATGCAAATTATTAAATATATAATATATATTTAAATATATATATATATATATATATATATAAATAAGTGCCCTACAATTGATTTTTTTTTAAAATTATTAAATATAAAATATATTTTAAATATGGGTGGGTCGGGTCGGGTTTGTAATTTTATGACCCAAACCCAACCCGACCCACGATAATAATTTTTTTGGTAACCCAACCCAACCCACCAAGCCTTAAAAACCGACCCAACCCGGTGGGTCGGGTCGGGTTTGGCGGGTCGGTGGGTTTTCTGCACACCCCTAATATTAATTATCTAACACACTATTAACCCACTACACAACACTACCATGAATTTATCTTAACACACTCAGCAACTGCAAGCAAAAACAAATAACACAGAGACTCCAAGTACAATCACAGAACACAGATTCACATATTCAAATTTAATTCACAATCACAGATTCAAAAACATTATGGAGTGGAGAATAGAGAAAAATCATATGAAAATCAATGTTAGGCTTTGAAGTTGAAGGAGAGAAGAAACAATACTTGAAGCAGATGAGATTCAGGATGGAGGCTGAAGCGTCCGGCGTCGGTGGCCAATGGCGGCAACGGAGTCACTCTCGGTCTCGCTCTCTCTCTCGACTCAGGTTGTATAGAAACTTGAAACGTGGGTTACAAGCAAATTTTGAATTGGCTTTTAATATTTTGGGTTTGGGCGGTTAGGGAAGTGGGCTAAGGCTTTGGAAAAGGGCCAATTCAATGAAAGTCTAAATATGTCTAAGACAATAATTTTTTTTTTTTTTTTTTTTTTTTTGGGGCTGGGAGGGGCCCAGGTGCTTTTGGGCCCCTTCCTTTCAGTTGATATATTCTTTGAAGGTAAAAATAAAAATAAAGTTACCATAAATTTGTGTGTTTTGTTCATGTTGTTACTTGTTACTTACTTCCCAACAAAAACTAAAGACTCCAAATTATAAATGTTGGGCTATAAATGTGTGGCAACATAATTTGGAGGTGATTTCATGGAATTAATTTGATATGCACTTGTGTTTTTTCCGAATATTTTGGGTTTTTTTGTTTTTTTTTTTTGTTTTTGGTTAGATTGGAGGCTTGCTTCTAGCTTTTGGGCTCCACAACTACCAAAAAAAATACTTTTTTAAAACAATTCTAAAAATCGAGTCTAGTCCCTATGGGGTTGAAAGTCAGGGTAGGGAACGAGATAGGGCATGGTTCAGGTTTTGAGACTTGGGTATTAGGTTCAAGGCAATTCAACCCAAACTCATCTTGTGGCCATCCTTATTTTTGGGACAAGACTTCTCTCCAAACTAGTTTTGAAAAAAATCTTCTAAACTTGTTTTATATCCAAAGAAATCTTCTAAACTTGTCTTATATCTTTTTATTGAATGTAAATTTTGAAAATATAACCGTTGGATTACATGTTTTTTATATTCTTAATATGCATGTCAAATTTCATTTAAATTGGATGTTTTTTAAAATTCGATCAATAACTTTTTTTTGTGCATAATTTTTTTACCACACAAATTTGAAATTTAAACATGTCATTAATGACATAACTATTGATCTTTAATCTTTTTGAAATTTTGCAAGCATGAATATATTAAAAACATGCAATCCAATGTTAAATTTTCAAAATTTACATCCAATAAAAAGATATAAGAGGAGTTTGGATGGTTTTTCTCTAAATTAGTTTAGAGAGAAACCTTTTTTCCTTCTTTTTGTGTATATTTGGTTAGCCATGACAAATGGACAAAACTAGAGGGGGAGGCACTACCATAGTCTTGTAATTCTAGCAAGATAGACAAACAAACACAAAAACAAATCATTCTTCAAATTCAATCAAAGCCCTCACTTTTGCTCTTTATTTCCTAAATGTCCATTTTGATTCAAAATGTTTTTTTTTTTTTTTTTTTTTAAATGAAACAAACACACACACTCAAAAGAAAGAGGGAATGAGGTTTCAACACTAAGGCATATAAAAATTTAATTTAAAAGCCATGAAAACTTTTAAGGGAGGGTGTTTATTTTGTTATCCTGTGACTTCTATCATGTGGTATATAATTAAGTCCACTTAATTTTAGGAGAAATACTATGTCCACAATATTTTCACAATAAATCTAAAGTGACAGGTTGTTATTGGTGAGCAAACAAGTATTTTAAGTGATGGGTTCAAATTAGAACCAATAATACTTACCACCTAATTAGATTTGTTAAGTATGCTGTTAAATACTACTACTAATTTATCAATATCATTTTTGAAAAATGACTTTCTTGTTTGGTTTCTTTGTGTAGTTTATAGTTGCTTTTTAGTGTGATGAGTGCTTTTTCTCAAAAAAAAAAAAAAAAAAAAGGTGTGATGAGTGCTCATTTAATATCTAATTTTGGTTGGCAGAGCAGTAATCAACTATTTATGCATTCTTTTTACTAATAGATTGTGATTTAAGTAGGTTTCTCAATGCCTCAATGGTATTAGGATGCTATGTGGAGATGAAATTAATCCATTTTTTGTCTCAAGTCTATATAAGTATGTGTATATAAACACATAATTTATAATCTACAATCTAATCTAATTTAATCTGATATTATTTATAGTTAAACCTAACCTAGTTTTAATATTGTGTTCTACAACTTGTGATCAGATTGAGGATATGTCATTAAATGCGCACCATCAATTCCACTAATTTTATATACCTTATTTACGTTATTTTGTGTCTAAATTAAGAAATATAAGTAAGACCTTAGAAGCTCGTTAAACAAACTAGCTTGTAATCTCATGTATATGCATGGATACACTTATAGATATACAATAAGATGCATAATATAATTCCTATATATATATATATATATATATATATATATATATATATATATATGTATAATTTAAATACTATTGATAGTTATTTTATATTTTATTAACTCTTTAAAAAATTTTGTAAGGATATTATTAGGTATAAAATGTAAATTGTCCATTTTTTTAAAAAAATTATGAAGCACTTTTTTTTTTACGATTCATTAATTCTAGACTCTTTGGTTTTTGTACTTAATAACTCATTTAGATGAATATTTATGATGTGGTCCCACATTTAATTCTAAAATTAAGAAATAAAACTCTTTAAGAATAAATAATTCAGGACACATAGCGCAAAATTGGAACTCTAATTTGAGTTTCTCTCAACTTCACCTATTATTACATATATAGATAATTGGGAAAAAAAACACCTACCAAAATTATATAATATATTCCATCTATTTTTTCACCTTATTATGGTATTTTGCATCTATGTTTAGATATTTTTTTGAGTAACAAGTTTTTTAGAGATCTATGTTGTTTAGAGATTTCCGAATGTGTCAAAATCTAAAAAAATTAAGACATCTATATTGTTTAGAGATTTCCAAATGTGTCAAAATCAACAATAGGAGGCTGGTCATGACAATGAATGCAGACAAATGCAAGAGCAAGGACAGATGGGCTAGAATCATAGCTAGAGAGAGGAGTGATTGAAATAAGGGGAACTAAGGGAAGGAAAGAAACTATTTATAAAGCGAAGAAGTACAAAATACGAAGCAACGCTTCTGATTAGAAACGAGGCACCACGTGTCATCCAGCATTGATTAAAAAGCAACATACCCCATAAATGACACACTTCCCAATGAGGTAATTAATGACATGAATACCTCTTCGTACTCCATGACCCATCGTGAATGCCCAACGAACAATGGAGTAGAAGGCAATTGATAAGGATATTTTGGAGTATAGATGAAAATTCATTTCCCAAGGACTCGTCAGGAAAGCATATGTCATTCCCTCTATAAGTCGACGACACTGATCTGTGAAAGAGCCGTCGGTCTCCATAACAGTTTGCCTGGAGTCTCGCATTTTGCATCGATGAAGGCTTGTGGCCATACTAAGCAGTATTAAAATGTATATACTACTCAAAACACAAATTCAATTGCACACTTCACTTAATACCTATAAATTCTATTAATTAATTGAATTATTATTATACTACTTGGTAGAATTTGTGTACTTTTTGGGTCATGTTTACAAAGGAAATAACCCCTTTCGACCCAACCCAGTTGGCCCATGAAGGACATCTTTTGCTGCCCTCTTATTAATTAGTAGGCTATGACCTAAAAGAGTTTCTGAAATCCACCTGAGAAAATAATCCATTTCCATGCCCAATCCAACTACCATTCAAAGCCTAGTTTCTGCATTGGCCCATTAGTATTGTATTTCTATTCTCACCATCTTAAATTTTCAATTTCACAGCCTCATAATCTATATTCTACATCTAATAATAATAGATGAAGCTGAGAGAAACTCAAATTAGAATTCTAAATTAAAGTTCCAATTTTGCGCCATGTGTCCTAAATTATTTATTCTTAAAGAGTTTTATTTATTAATTTTAGAATTAAATGTGAGACCACATCATATATATTCATCCAAGTGAGTTTTTTTTTTTTTTTTTAAGAGATAATTACAACATGCTGCTAACTTTGCAACTCAAACCCTTTCCTCTTTAGACCCCCAAGCACTTTGTGCATAAGGGGGTGTCAATTCAGCTATAAGGGCTTTGGCATCCAAGTGAGTTATTAAGTACAAAAACAAAATAGTCTAGAATTAATGAATCGTAAAAATGAATTATCAATAGTATACAAATTTTTTTAAAGAGTTAACAAAATAAAAAAATGACTATCCATAGTATTTAAATTATATATATATATATATATGAATTATATTATGTTTCTTATTGTATATTTTTAAGTGTATCCATGCATATGTATGAAATTACATGCAAGTATATATAACTATAAGTGACTTTTTAGCTATAATGGGAGTAAGAGAATATTAGAATTAGAATCAGTGGCCTCCTATTTATGAGGGTGATCCTAGCCAATTATGCTATCCCGTCAGATAGCTCATGATAATTGTTGAATTTGTTGATGAAATCTAGATTCAATCATTTGGTACTTTATATTCTTTAGGGGATGACAAATTATTGTTGTACCAAGGAATTTTATGCCTCTTACCTTTTCAAAAATTGTCATACTAAAGAATTTCATGCCTTTTTACCTTTTCAAAAATCAATCTATCTACTAATAATTCAACCTATTTGTGGGTTTTATTGTTTTAGTTAATTCAATTAGTAGAATCTAATCAATAGTCTCGTAACTCAATAACTGGTACAAAAAAAATATCTATGATTCAAATCTCTCCTCCCTCATTCCAACTATCAATTTATCCAAAATAAAAATTGGTAAAATCTATTGTGATCAAATAAATAACTTGAAATTAAATTACTTAAATTACGATATACAAAAATTTTCAATTAGTTAAATTAAATGGTTTCAACTTTAAAATTGAAATATATTTTCTCTCTTCCTCTTGATCTCAATTCTCAAAGAATCATTCTCCACATGAAAATTTTCTTTCTTGTGATCTACTTCTCTATCCTCGTGCTCTTCTATCTTTTAGGACCCCCACCCAAAAAAAAAAAAAAAAATCATTGCATCATCATTGACTCACATAACAGAAAATTTGTTTACATCTCGCAATTTGACCCACCATAGGCAATAATAATATACACTTCTTCATCAACCTGAAGAATGAATTGAATAATGTTTCTTTCTCAAAATAAAAAATTTAATAATGGCTCCAAACCAACAAGTGTGGGAAAACTATCACTGTTCTAAGGGGTGTGCATATCAATAGAATAGTAACATTCCAGTTGCCATCATCAAGAAAAATATGTTTAATATTTTGTTTCAATGATCTAAATTCAATAGAATTTTCATCGGACAGTCTTGGGACCTTGGCAAGTCAATTTTAACTTATCCATGTGATTCACATTAATACTATAAAATTTCAATTAGAAGCATTACTTTAAAATAAAACAAATTAAAATGGTGAAGACCTTGGTTGGTTACAATATAAACCAACCCGAATCTACCACCTCTCCCTAATCGATCCTCTCATATCTTGTAGTTGGTTACAACTCCCACCTTATTATGTGATCCATAATTCTTAGACTGAGGTGTGCCATGACATCTTAGAGAATAAATTTATTAATTAATTTTCAATTAATTAGAAATCACAAATACCTTTCAAAAAAAGAAATCACAAATATTATAAATATTATCCTTTATAACTATTTCCATTTGACTTCTACAACATGACACATAGCCTAATATATATCTTTAAAAATAAAAAAAGAGATTCAACCATTTCGAAATGTGTATGGAAAAAAATTATATTTTATTTTCAACATTTTTTATTTTTATTGTGACATTTATTTGGCGCATTCTTCCAAATACTTAGGAAGGAGAACATGGTTTTATGCATTATTATTTTTCAGATTATCATATGGTAATCACTTGATTAGTATTTGCCTCTTCTTTGGACTTTTTGCCACCTCTCTTCAAAATTCAAACTCAATTGTATTTTCTATTCTTCTTCCTTGGCCTTGCTTCATAAAAGGGAAACCAAACTCAATGATACTATCATCAATAATTTCTTTCAACTTTTAGTCAATCAGCAAAAAAGTATATGATAAGTTATCCAATTTTTGGTTCCGAAGAGTTTGAATTTAAGTATTTAACCATCTAATTGATGAGATTGCTTTCTAATTTTGTTCCCTGCAGTGTTCAACTTCCACACTATGAATCTGATATATCTTAGTCCAAATCATTGACTTTAAGTGCACTAATCCTGTTGCAGCTTGTACTTCTGACTTGTATTCATCCTTACCTAATTTCCAAAGCATCATTAATCAAGATTGAGATAGTTTTACAACCAAACGATAACAAAAGAACCAAGTACCCCCCATAGTTACCCAATCCAGAGTACTTTTCAATAAATTTACAAAACCCAAAAGAAGAAAAAGGTATACGATGAACTTTCTAGCTTTAACATATATGAACTTCTCACCAATTTTATTATGGCTTACAAATTCCGTGGTAATTATTAATGTAATTGGTACCTCATCAATAACATAATAATTAAATTTTTGGAAATAGATTTTTCCTTTATACTTAAAATTCAAAGCACAAGTAATAAGATTTATGTAATTAGATATAGTATCTTTTGTTGTATCATTTTATTATTTTGTGCTTAAAAGTTAAACACATCAATTTGTAAGATTTTACATAATAAAATTTGTATTAGTTGTAGCATCACTTTTTTTTTTATAATTAAATTTAATTAACACTACAACCTCACTACAGCACCAAATTTCTAGTTGAAAAGTTCACTCCCTCACTCACATAACACCGCACTTTGGTCTGTCGCAACAAAAAAAGACAAAGACTGAATTTTTTAATGAAAAATTATGTGTTTTTAAACTTTTTGTTAACACCAAGGATTTAAACTCTCTTGACATCGACTTTTTCACACGATTCATGGGTTTTTGTATTTGTATAATTAAACCAATCGAGCCGTATATCCCCGTATAAAATGTTACGTGAGTAAAATGTGAAAAAGACCAAAAATATTTTTTTTTTCAAATGTCCAATAGGATTATAACACGAATCCGAGTAGCCTACCTCCAATATGAACACCTTTACTTTTTGCAAAATAAGACTTCCCACAAACCATTGGCAATATAAGACTTTCCCACAAACCATTTGCAATATAAGACTTTCCCACAAACCATTTTTTGCCACGTGGTGTCTCCAGTCGTGGCCTCATGTTGGAACAAAGGAAGCAGGGCCCACAAATGCCAGGTCAGCTCTAAGTTTCTAGATAATAAAAAAAGAGGGTCAACCCCACATACATGTTTAGCACCTAACTTTTCTCATCCAACCAATCAGAACAAACCAAGTGGACCAGTGTTTCTTTGGCTTCGCCGTCGGCAGTGGCGGCACTGTCTATTTCCTCTATTTTGAAGGGTATTACGTGGCAGCTATTGACTTGACGCTGTGATTGAATCTCAGCCGTCCGATCATTTGAGTTGCCAAGAAGATTGAAATTCCTCAAAATAGATAAATGGGCCACGCGTAGTTGATTCATAATTTATATTGTTTCCTGAAAGGGAAATGGTCACTAGGCATAAGATGCCCTTGTAACTATTTTTTTTAATAAAAGATTAGCCAAATCTCTTTGTTTTCTTCCCAAAAGATAAACCTTCTCTCCTAGAACTACTATACTCTTATCACGTTTTTAATATAAAATTAAATATTTTATAAAAAAAATCCCTATAAGTACCCAGACCTCCCTAATTATATGTGGACCTTTCCCTAGGACTAATCACTACTCAATTACCTAATCATTCTACAACAATTTGTTGTATTGCTATGGCCCTCATCCGTGTGATGATATATATATATATAAAGAGTGAGTTTTAATAAAGTTAATTGATAAATTTTTTTGAAAAATAGTCAACAATACTTTTGCAACAAATGGTAGATAGTAAATTGTTATTGATGGTCATAAGTGAGCAAAAAAGTAATTTAAATAGTGAATTTAAATTAGAACCAATAATGACTTACCATCTAGGATTTGTTATGTCTTATCAACAAAAAAAAAAAAAAAAATCTAAAATTTATTGTAAAAATATCGTAAATATAGCACTTCTCAATTTTTTCCCCCCAATAAAGAATTGGATTTGAATCTCATCTTAAATATATATATATATATATATATATATATATATATATATATATATATATATATATATATATATATATATATCAATCTCTTGACCAAATGAAGAAAAAGTGATAATCATGAAATATCAATCTCTTGACCAAATGAAGAAAAAGTGATAATCATGAAACAAACACATAAGTTTAAAATATCTATTATAAAAAAATAAAAAAATAAAAAAAAAAAAAAAAAAAATACACAAAGGGTGTGTTTTGTTTATGGATGCATTGAAAATAACTTGGAGGTGGTGGACCCGTAATTCTTAGGTCCTAACGGTTAGGGTTAGGTAGTCATGGCGTTAGCCACTAATGATAGGAAAGATATTTTCAAAGGATAATTACCTCATGGAATCAAAAAAAAAAAGAAAAAGAAAAACACATAAAACAACGTTAATATATTTGCATTATTAACATATAAAGTCTTTTCAACAAAATTTTCTTAGCAATATGGATGACAGTGTGTTTAGATAAAGAAGTAAATTACACACCACAAAAGAGCAAATTACGTGTGTATATATATATATATATATATATATATATGTTTAAATTACGTGTATATTCACGTCTTTGTGATATACGAATCAATTAGTTTTATCCTAAAATTGCTGGAGTTTCAAGGATTCCCATTTGCACGACCAATGTCCATAGGGTGAGTTTCCAAATTGTCTATTTCTTATAAGTTATAAAGGCTTGTTGACAAAATTTTATTGTTGGCGGAGTTAAATCATTTGACAATTGCCTTTTGAGAGGAAAATGAGATTACGTAACACTTTGATTAATATAGTGTATAGTTTTTGACTAATTTAAGTTTAAGTATAATTACTTATTATAGATTGAAATGTTCACTTTAGATTTTGATGCAATTATGTTTCTAAAAAAGAAAGAAGGAAAAGATTTTGATGCAATTATATAGTAATGATGATGTGCATTTTTTGCACTGTTATTCTAAATCACGAACACCTATAAAATAATTAAGGTAGAGTCGATCAGAAGGCATTGGTATGGTGTTGGCCTTAGGCTCTATGATTTTTAGTCAGATCGATGTTTTTAACTTCTTATAAAATCTGTAGAGCTCTCTTTTATTAAGGATAAAGAAGACCTCAATTTAGATCTCTACTAATAAAGAATCTTCTCTCAATCAAGGCCAAAATGGGGATATACCCCTTTCACCCAAAAGTTCTAGCAAAATGCCCATTTTCTGAAACAATCTAGTGATATGCCTTTGTTTTGAAACTTAATTTTCTAAAAATCAAGTTTCAATGTAAAACTCAATTTTTAGAAAATCAAGTTATAGGCAAATCAATATATATATATATATATATATATATATATATATATATATATATATATATATATATATATTTGTGGAACTCGAGTTCCATTCAAGGAATTTTCAAGAAACTTGAGTTCCTTATTGAAACTCGATTTTAAACAAATCGAGTTTCAAAACAGGGGCATATCAGTAAATAGTTTCAGAAATTAGGCATTTTACTGGAACTTTTGGGCGAAAAGGGTATATCCCCATTTTGGCCCCCAATCAAGGCTCTTGCTTATAGATGAAAGTGATTTTCTATTTTTGGAGTGACTTAAATGTAGGGCTATCCATGCAAACTAAAGACTCGCAGGAACTGACCAACCCGTCACGGCCAGACTGACACCTCTGACAGATCGGTGATGGGTCTCAAACCGTCAAAACCGACTTTGGCAGGTCAAGTGGCGGGTTTCGTCCTCAAAAACCCAAGCCACCTGACTTGCCCGACAAAAACTCAAAGAACGACGAAAATCACGTAGATCTGGCAATGATCTGGCGCTTCTTAGCTTTGATCTAGCCACGTTTAGGCGTCCTTCACTCAGATCAGCTCATATCCGGCCAATATCTAGTCTCTTCCTTACTCAGATATGCTTAATTCCGGCGAATCCAACCCAGATCTACTCAAACTCTACCAAAAATACAGTAAGCCCGACTTCGACTCCAGCTCAACCAAATCTTGGCCAAATTTTCATAGATCCAAAGGAATCTTACCTAACTCTCGTTAGATCCGGCCAGATTTCAGCCAAAAACCAACGAATCAAAAAACCCGAAACCGACCGATTCAAACCTGAAAACCGATACGACTCGACCCGGTTGATCTGAAACTTCTGGCAAGTCAGTTGCGGGTCAAAATCTTCCCCACCCAATAATGTCAGGTCGAGTCCAGGTTGGGCACAAACCTGACCCGGCCTGACTCGTGGACACCCTTACTTGAATGTAACAGATTATTTGGGAATTAAATTCCTTATTTCCTTTTAAGTCTCAGATTGATCAAGCTTTGTAATTGACTAATTTTAGGAATAACACCTATAATACTACAATGCATTTTTAGGGGAGAGAGAGAGAGTACTCTGTGTTTTTTTTTTGGTAATGTAATATTTTTGCCTAATTTAATTGTTAGCGTGCTTCCTTATAATTGATCGAGAAGTCCAGTAGAATTTTGATGCATAACTTTTATTTTTTGATGCATGACTTCCTTTTTTTTTTTTTTTTTTCCTTTTTTTTTTTTTGAGAAGGAGATGTGTACGTGAACGAAAATCAATTCCAACTCCAAATGGATAGAGAGTTAATATGAGATTGCTTAATACAACTAATTTGTAGAGAATGAGTTTCCGATGTCAACTTTTGTATGCTTTAATGGTTTAATTTCTAGTTAATGGAAAAACAACAAGTTATTTATAAGAAAGAAGAAGATTCAATATTAACTCTTCCTCGGGTTGGTTCAAGGATCTCTATTTCATACAAAGTTCAAGTCTCAGTTATAGAGTATAGATACACAGGGTATATTTCTCTTTTAATTTTTTTTTTTTTTTTTGTGTGTTCTCATTTTGGATGACTTCCCTTTCTTTGTATAGTTATATGAATTACATCCCAGCCCTCCACTTATACAATCACTGATATTTCTTTGGATGCTTGTCCCATCAGGGTTTCGTTAGAGATGGTAGAATATGTTGCAAGCTATGAGGGTACTGTTCAGGGGTTATTCTACCATTAATGCAACCTATTGAGTTGGTACAATGCATTGAATGCGGAGGTAATGAATACTTTATTTCCCTTCTTTGCTTGCATGTTTCTACCTCCTTCCTTAGAATTTTGTCTTTTGGTCCAAGTGGCTTGCTTAAAGCCTTCCAAGGAACGCTCACTCTTTGGGCTCCTCGGATGATCGGCTTCTTTGGCTTCACCTTTCAGGCTCTCATCTTTGTATTGGATCAAAACTAATGAGAGAGTTGGTCTTTCCATCTCATCAAGTTGGGCCCACGGGGCAGTATTCTGTGTTCAAATTTTACCCCTCCCACAAGATGCATAACTTACTTTAATACGATAATAACATTGAAATACTATAGTTGATCTCGACAGCTACATAGAATAACGCAATTAAAGGCATGGCTTTATGTTGTCACTCTATTGCAAATGATATCTGGAATTGATATTTGATACAGATTTATAGGCTTGGTCTCCGTAAATAGCAAATATGGCCGGTGCTTCTTTTAGGCAAGCCTATATATTATTTCTTAGCTAGATGACGCATCCCAATTCCCAAGACTTATTATTTTTGTTATGTTTAAAGAATTGTGTTAGATTATTATTATTATTATTATTAATGTGGGATACATGTTAATTACTGTATTAACTTTCTCTAAACCAAGTTGAAAAAAATATTGTCCATCTTACATAACGGCTTAGAAGATCATTTACATGTATTCTAATCATAAAACTTACAAAATCATCTAAATAAGTCATATAACTATAACATACGTGTGAATGACTATTTGAGTCATCATGTAGTAAGTTGGAAAAACGAGAATAAAAATGTTAAAAAGAAATAAAGAGAAAATGAAATAGACATAAAGATTACAGAAGAATAACGCGGTTTGGTTTAATTGGTCTTACATCAACATTATGAAGTCCCTAAATTGCTTTATTTTATCATTCGTACCAATTAAAGAATATATACAATAGGACAAATATTATCCGTGAAAACACTCTGATAATACAAAGTCCTAATTGCCCATGTATTATGTTTGTACAAAATCATTATAACAGTATATACGGTATTCCTGTAATTTCCAACAAGTTCAATGGTAGCTATAACCTTGGCAAAAAGTGAAGTGATACCTTTGTTTGTATTGTCAAGAATATTGCCAGTGCTTCTTTTAGTTTTAGACAAGTCTCTGTATCATTCTTAGCTAGATAATGTACCCCAAGACTTATTATTTCTGTTTTGATTAAAGAACTGTCTTTGAATTTTAAAATTGTTTTTTATTAATTTGGCTGCATTTGTTGATGACTATATTAGCTTTCTCCAAACCCAATTTGAAGAAATTTTGTCCAACTTATGTGATGGTTGATCAGACTATTAAATGTATTTTAATTTAAAAAACTCATAAAGTCATCTAAACAAGTCACATGACTACTCTTTCTTAAAAAAAAAAAAAAAATCACATGAGTATTAAATAGTCGTGGACGATTATTTAAACCATCAGGTAGTAGGTTGGAAAAGCTTTCTAGAGTTTAGAAAAAAAAAACAATTATCATTAATTCCTTTAAAATATAAAAATGTTTATAAGAAATGAAGATAAGATGAGATAGTACATAAAGATTACTGAGGAATAGCGTGGTTTGGTTTAGGTGGTCTTTGTCAACATTATGAGGCCTTAAATTAGTATACTTTGTGGGTTCTAGTTAACTCAACTAGTAAAATCTTTAATGGTTGAATAAGATATTTAGGGTTCAATCTCTGCTTATACCAAAAATCGATTAATGTCTTAATCTGATGATAAAGAGTTATCATTAAAAGCAGACGCCATAAGTTGAAACTCTTTCAAAAAATTACAATACTTTATCATTCGTACCAATCAAAGAATATATACAATAGGACAAATATGAATAAAATTATTTATTTCACTTTTATGATCTACTTTATATTCTACCAATCAAAACTTGTTACATCTTCTTTTTATTTTCTTATACACATGGAAAGTTTAAAATGAAAAAAAAAAAAAAAAAATACACATGGAAAGTTATAATTTGTAGAGTATCAAGCATAATACGAAGTGGGATAGAAGATTTCTATTCCACAAATATGCTCCCTGAAAACACTTTAGTGTATGATCTTTATAAAGTTATAATATTTCATGATATTGTGTTTATACGGAATCATTTATGGTATTCCTATAATATTTTAAATAGTTTAATTGTAGCTATAACTTTGGTAAAAAGAAAAGCAATACCTTTGTTTGTTGAGACACAAAAATTGAATGAAAGCCACTGTTTTCCTGTTTTATATAAAACAGATTGACTCATTTATGAAAGCAGGAGATCAATGTATGTCTAACTCAAGATCTTCCTCTTTTTTCTTTTTTCTTTTTTCCCAGAAAATTGTGGCTAGAACTCATCACTCACCTGGGCATGTCTCTCTGTAGCAACCCTGGAGTAGTATATGCAACACAAATCAGAATAAAAATTTCAATCTGTTTGGTTCATTTAAGTTAGAGGCTTAGCTTGGAGCTAGTGTTTGCCACTGCCACAGAAACCCAAGGCCAAATTCCTTGATGCCTCATCACTGTCAATATAAGCCGACACATTATCCTAATATCTGTTCCCTTATGGTGTCATTGCCTAAAAGGCTTTTGCATCCTATGAAACTTACAATGACAATTGCACATTAGGAATGTCATGCTCATGCTTTGTCTCTTTACCTAACAAAATCCTTTTCCCCTTGAAAACTAAATATTCAGTCAATTGTGAGAGAAACAATTAATGTATTGAGTGGGTGACATGATGGGAGTGGGGGCAATTTGGTCAATAGGACTTGATCTTGATTCTTGATTCTTGATTTTCTTTTTGACGATATTTGATAGATGGGATGTGGGTCTTTTTTTTTTTTTAAATCTTCTTCACGTTCATACAGTTTTAGAAATTAGAAGGTTTCTCTTTTGGCATCAAATCAAACAATAAATCTATCGATACAAATTTTTTCACAATCTTCTTCAATAGTACTAATGAAAGTGAGGCCAATGGTGAGTTCTTATAAAAATGACGTTAGTCTAGTCACACTTTGTTATCATAGTAGTTATAAACAAGATTGTAAAGTAAAAAATTGCGTTCCTAACATTACTCCAAAGTAAATAAACTTGACCAGGTTTCACCTGCCCAGCACAATTACTTATATTGTAGTGGATAACATTGATTAACCAATTACATAAGGGTGAAGTCCCTCTAATTATGCTAAACTGATAGCGATAATTACAGCTAGAGATAATTAGTTGAACTGAATTGATTACGAGAGCAGTTGTTATCATATTTACATGCAAGTTATGGAGGTGAATTGCTCCCGGTCAAGTATATGATGGAAATTATTACAGAAAAGTTAAAACAGGGAGCTGAAAGCTTGAAACTACCCACCAAAGTTTCCTTACAAACTACGCTTCTTTCTCTCCAAAAACCAGTATATAGATTATAGAGGGTTTGGCAGCACAGAACACATTTCTTTATTTTTCATAAAAACTTCTTTCAATCTCTGAGTTAGAGACTTTTGTAGGTCATATAACCTCTCCTCCTTCCTCTTCATCTCTGAACTTCCATTCATGTTCTATCTATATATTCTATAGTTTGCCTTATCTTCTCCAACAGTATATCTCTCTCTCTCTCTCTCTCTCTTTTGATTCTTGTTAGGTTGGTTTCCTCTGTTTTCCCCTGAATATTGAAAGTTAGAGACTTCTATTAGGATTTTGTTCAGGAATTATAGATTAATATTAGGCTTGGGTTTGTGAAATAGGTTGAATTTCTCCTGTTTTCTAAATTCTCTTTTGAGTTTTTTAGAGATTTGTTGGTTTGATTGCTGAGAACACAGGGTTTTAGTGAGGATTTGGAGGAATGGAAAACGTTTCCACTACTGCAAAAGAAGATGAACAAATAGAATTGCCACCGGGTTTTCGATTTCACCCGACTGATGAAGAGCTTATAACTCACTACCTATCTCCAAAGGTTCTTGACGCCAACTTCTTAGCTGTAGCAATCGGTGAGGTTGATTTGAACAAGTGTGAACCTTGGGATTTGCCATGTGAGCTTCTTCTTAAATCCATATTCACTCTTTTTTTTCTCTGTTGCTCTTACCTATTTTTCTTGTTTTGTTCTAATTCATGTTTTGTTTGTGTCATGAAGGGAGAGCTAAAATGGGTGAGAAGGAATGGTATTTCTTCTGTGTTAGAGACAGAAAGTACCCAACTGGTTTGAGGACAAACAGGGCTACTGATGCCGGGTATTGGAAAGCCACAGGCAAAGACAAGGAGATATACAAAGGGAAAGCGCTGGTTGGAATGAAGAAAACTCTTGTTTTCTACAAGGGGAGGGCTCCAAAAGGAGAAAAATCCAATTGGGTCATGCACGAATATAGATTAGAGGGCAAATATTCTGGATACAATCTCCCAAAAACGGCCAGGGTAAAAATCTTGCTCTGTTTTCCTCTGTTTTCTCTTCAAGGTTTTTGGTGTGTTATTGATGTAATTTTTTTGGTGTGTTTCTCTTTCAGAATGAGTGGGTTATATGCAGAGTTTTTAACAAAATATCAGCTGGAAAGAAAACCCACATTTCAGGGTTAATGAAGCTAAGCCCCTATGCTAACGAATCGCGCCCTTCACTATTGCCTCCATTGATGGATTCTTCTCCATACAACAGTGAAAAAAGAACAGGGGCTGGTGAGACATCTCACGTGACCTGCTTCTCCAGTCCAATGGAGAACCATAAGACAAAGGAACACATGGTTGATAACTTCAACACTGGTCTCTTAGCTGCTTCATCTTCCTCAAATCCTTCCTATATTTCCTCTGCTCCAAACTCTGCCTACCACACAAACATGGGAAATTTGCAATACTCAGACACTGCTTTGATGCAAGACCAATTATTCCGGATGTTGTTTGAAAATCATGCTATAAACATGAAGCAGAATATGAAAGCAGAGTTCTCGCCTGAAACAGGCTTCAGTACCGATATCTCTTCGGTGGTATCCAATCATGACATGGCTAGGAGATCATTTGAGGATCAAGACGATCCATCAACTTCTGGTGGACCAGTAGACATTGATTGTCTATGGAATTACTGAATTTAAGGTTGGAAGAAAGTTATGAAGAAAAAGAAGAGGAAATGGTTCAGGAAATTACTATTTGTTGTACAAAATTTGTGTTGTGTGTCTGTGTATAGATTCTCTGCATACAAATTATTATTAGGTAGTAAAGGAAGTGCATGTATTGTAAGAAAATTAGACTTGTGCTTCCTTTTGGTTTTTGTAGCTTATCAGCATTAAACTGGTGACCTTATAATGGTGAAATTTGCTTGTGTACAGAATTCATGACTTAAATACTTAATTGCATTTAGTACTGTGTGTTGATATGCTTATTTTGCCATTTGGTTTTGTTTCCTTTTTACCCAATTATAGGTGATGTTAAAAGTCTCCAGAAGCTGGCAATAATGCATTTGTTCTGGGATTCTTAGTATCTCACTATGTATGTACAATTTGTGTGGTTCAATGTGACAGTACCTATCCTTTAAGCTCTAAATGTGACAATCCAATTGTTGCAATCTTATAACGGATGAAGAAGGTATCTCATGGAATGATTCCAAGAAACTATCCTCTCATGGTATGTGGGGTCTGTTGATGTATGGGTCCCACATGCTATAAGATGGAGGGTTGCTTTATATAAGTTCTATATAAGATAACCTTGCTTATAAATGTGGGTAATGGTGTGTTCTTACTCTATGCATCAAAATATTTTATGTTTCAACTGAATTTATTTTTCTAGTTTCAAGTTGATGTTCAATTTGTTAGAGCTTAATTTTTTTTACTATGCCTTTTTTTTTTTCTTATAGATTAGTTAGTAATAATGTTACATCGTGTGTCATATGATGTCTCTCTCTCATACTTCATACGTTAGGCCAACAACCGAGAGTTCATGGGTGAATGGGTGATTGAGAATAAATGACAAAATGCACAAACACATGCCGTGTAAAACAAAGCACTGCATGATATCTAAAGAGTGTTTCACCGTACAAATCCAGTTAGCACATTTTCTTTGCCTTCTTATTTTTCAATTGTAATATTTGGCTGATAATTTGATGATTCTTTTTTCTACTTGTCATATTTATAGCCTTTTCATTTCTCATTTTGAATTGAATTGAAATAGAAAGAATTTTCTTTTGCTAAACGAAGTAGAAAGAATTTAGACTTTTAAACTATTACAACATTTATTCTCATTATAAAAGTTCATAACAATTAACAAATTGAGTGGTATAGTCCATTCTCCTTTATTAGGAAAATTATGGTTCAAATTTTCCTCCTTTAGTTTCTAAATGAAAAAAAAAAAAAAAAAATCTCGCTTTTTTATTATTGTAATTATTAAATTATATAAAAAAAATTATAAACGAAGTTTTTGGAATCGTTTATAAACGTCCTTCAACCTTTAATTATTTTGTACAACCTGTTAAATCGAAAAACATTGGCATGGAGAAAATTTCAAAAGCTAACTACTATATGAGATTCTCTTTTTTCCAATCAAGTATAATCCGGCACATAAAGAGGTCTAAAAAGTCAAAAAAGTGGAGTTTTATATGATACCCTTGATGTCCTTAAGAATATAACCACGTATTTTTTATTTTTTACGAGCATATTCACCTGAGTATTCTCACTGATTATTACGAGACCGTGCCTGATGTTTCTAATATATATATTTATACTGTACATAATCACTAAGAGATCCCAAAGCTATAATATAAATAATTAAGGGAAAGCTATTAACTTTGCATGATGTTATAGTCTGTATATAATATTAAAAGATGGTTTTCTCTATAGTCATCAGTCTATGCAATTAGATGTTTTTTTTTTAATAATAAAAAATAGAGTCTATGCAATTATATAGAGCCCCACTTCACCCCTTTTATTGCACAAGTTAGAATACATCTAGCATTTTCTTTTATTTTTAAAGAAATAAAATGATAACTATTTTTTTTTTAAAAGAAAAAGATATTGACTGAAAAATTGATAAAAATATTTTGGTATCATACTGCCTGTACAGGTTTTTAAATAAATAAATAAATAAAATTTTCAATAAAATGTTCATGCAAACACATGCCAATTATATAGAGGATCAAATAAATTCATCCTGATCATTCTTATCAGAATGAGTAGCACAAGAAAGAAGAAGAAAAATATGAGATAAAGGCAAACTCATAGTATAATCATGGGATTAATTGGTGTGGATTATTATGGAATAGAATGCCATTTTCTTTTCTAGACATATCTCTTTCTTTATTCCCTCCTACAGGCTCCAGCTATATCTTTATGATAAAGGCTCTTTCCCTTTGTGTGTTTTTTTTTTCTCTAACAAAATTCCACTACTCCTCAGCAATGCTTGGTGACGCTAGCAGGTACAAGAAATTTTCTTTTTTTCGATAGTTAATTTCATAGTGAATTCTCATTTTCTTACACATGATCTAATATCCCATATGTGAAAGCCTTGCATGAAATTAATATGACCCCTATTATAACTTGAAAATAGAGAAATTTTATTGTTTTGTGCACATGAATTTTTACGGCTATTATTTGTCATCTTGTGCCAAAGAGGCAAAAACCAGTATAAGTTTGGACCTGATCACTAGGTGTAGTTTTACGACCTTTGATTAAACAATGAGTTTTTGTCCATTATTGCTTCCTTAAGGTGATAAGTTACTGTTATCTTCGGCCATTATATAAGAAAATAGGAATTCTTGTTATCCTTTATCGTGCTAGAAGTCTAGAACCTTTCTACGTAGCATTTGGATTTGAATGTTTAAAATTAGGGGGTTTCAAAATAATTACTATCATAATTGTTTGATTTTTTTTTTTTTTTTCAGATAATTACAATATGCTGTTAACTTCATAACTCGAACCGTTCCTTCCTATACCCTGGGCACCTTATGTATTGTATGAGGATGTGTCAATTCAGCTACAAGGTCAATAATTTGCTTGATATGAATTTACTGTTTAAGAGTATTTTAATTATTATATGTTTGATGTGTTTATAGTTGGTTCGATGCATTTTTCAAGCTTCAAAGTAAAAGTCAAATTCGTGGTTAAATAAATGTAGTTCGATATTGTCTCAAATCTCAATTAAGATGACTTCTTGAGGTTCAATGGAAATGGTGCAAGTAAAAATAGAATATGAAAAATATGTAAATTAAATCCTAAGATATCACCTTAAAAAACAAATCCTAAGTTATCAAGCTAATTTCTAAGCGAAGTCTAATGCTAATGAACTTTCAAGAACTAAGTTATTCATGATCATCCTAAATTTAACATATCGAAACCTCAGTAGTCAAGCTAAGAATCAAATTACATTGAAGGTGCATAATTAACCGAACAGAGCCTGATTAATTATCAAACTGGATCAAAGGTAATGCATTATTGATCAAATTGAAATAAACTTATATAAACTGGATTAAACTAAGTTATAAGATCATGACGAAACACTTACAAGCATGAACATTTCATAAAACCCTATGAACTACAAGAAAATCTCTTGAGGAACTAAAATTACCATGATCTATGTGTAAAATAAGTTTTTTGGATGTGTACGGTATCTTTATTTTGAGAATGAGTGCTCAATTTATACTTGAAGCTCGATGGTTTGCAATTTATTCCTTCCATGCATCCTTCCCTAGTTTTGCATGTATAACACTTGTTGTAGTGTTACATGCTGCGATAATGACACTTGTCTTGCGAATTGCCATCTTTGCCCTCATGTTGTTTTGGAACTCTCACAAATCTACCTTAAGGTGGCACTTGTAGTGCCTTTAACATTTCATGAGATTTTAAAATTAATAATTTAATACCAATATTTAGAATCAAGGATAACTTTAAATTTTAAGGATTTTATTCTAATAAAAACACTAAAAATAATGTCAAAATCCTTGTAGTTCAACTAGTTGGTACCTTCTGGTATGTTTATAACATTTAGGGTTCCAATCCTATCTCTTGTAATCATTGAATTATAAAAAATAAAAATAAAAAACACTTGCAATATTATAAATTTGAAATAATATAACCTAAATATAATTGTTTTAAATATCATATTAATAAACCTTTAAGTCCATTTATAAATTTCTTTGAAAATTATGCATTTTTTCATACTTGCACTAAAAAAATTCTAATTCAAATCCTAACGGGACAACTTGATGATAGTATATCTACATTAATCTCCCTTCTCTGCTTAAGAGGTGAATATATATACGGTACCGTGAATATCTGTATTTAGAACCCAAAAATAAAAAGGAAAAAAAAAATTAAAGAAGAAGCTTTTGATATTAAAATGTTATTTGGTAGTGAATTACACAACAATATCTGAGCTAGTTTTATTCAATTGAAAGTTGAAATATTTGAGCTTACCAAAGATAACATAGATAAAAAAAAATTGATTTCATTTTAGGAGAACACACCACGTGTTGATGTCCCCCCCATGTTATAACAACTATACTTATTCAAATGATCTTAATAGTATGGTCCATCTATGAAAGCCTTGAATATGTTTTCGTCTATGTATAGATGAATTAAGGAGTTGTATTACTCGTCAAAGATATGTGCCCATTTTTTTTCATTTAGGTGAAAGTCTAAAAACTATACTAAACCTACAATTGTGACCATTCTGTGAGATTTTATGGAAACAACTGTATACAACTTTACATTGCATGTTTATTTCGCCCAATTAATAAACTTAGGTCAAGAATTGGAAAACTATGTCCTTAGGTTTATCAACTTGTCAAAAGTATTCAAAAGTTTTGTACGTGGTTCAATTAACACCTCTTAGTATTTGCAACGAAAACATCCACAATTTAAATTGTCATCCCCCATTATAAATATTGAATTATTAAATAAAAAATATTGCCAGAAGTCATTTTGCATGATAAACACCTGCAATTAAACAAGATTCTTAAAATAATAGTAATAATAATGCGTCTGGTGAATCAAATCAATGGTGTAACTTATTCAAGGTTTGTGCCCAACTTTCTTACTTATTATTATTATTTTTTTGATAATCTGCAATTCATTAAATAAAAGACGAGAAACAAATGGGGGAATCCTCCTTACAAGCTGCTAACAAAGTAGAGGGAAGATTTCTGAAAAAAAAAAAAAAAAAAAAAAAAGAAGAGGATTTAGCAAGCTGCACCGCCCAAAGGAGGGCCTCAGTCTTAGCTTGAAGAGGGGGTCGAGTTGGCAAGATTCTAGCCCAAACCTTTACGACAGCGCCAAGATGATCTCTAGCAATAATTGCAAAAGCTACTTTGCTTGTAGAATTTTTACTTAGTTTAATTAAAGAATTTTTATTAATGCATGCCCACAATGGTGGTTAAATTTTTTCAAAAGAAAATGTGCACAAGCTAGGAGTTTATTTATGCAATTCAATGGACTCGTGCCTAATATTTCCCCACATAGTAAAAGATAACATTTTAGGGTGCCAATCTGTCCAAGTCATTCAACATGATAAACCCTATCCAATCAAATTCCATAAATAAAATTGTTGCATAGTACTGGTGTGGATCTGAAATGATTCACAAAGCATTAATTCATCAGATAGTTTATAAAGAAGTTTTATCAATAAATGAATGAATTGGATTATTTATTTCAGGCTTTTACACAAATTTTTTGCATTGGAAGGATTGAATCCCAAAGAAATTTCTACAGTACGTTGAATGAGAATTTTTTTGGAAAATATTTTACACAACCCAGGAGATTATGTGATCGATTCAATCGACTTAGCGCAAAGATTGGGAGATTATGCCCACAAAGTAAAACATTTTAACGGTGGCAATCTCTCTCCAATTTATTTTTCTTTGATTTCTTTTTTCATTATATGTAAAAAAGATTGGGAGTTTATGCCTACCTAGACAGTGTATTTCCTTTTGTTATTTATTTATTTTTTAATTTTTATAAACTGAATCCCTTCATGAACACAACAACTAAGGAACAACATGAAAGCAATCAGACTAATGATTGGTAGGAATAGACGGTCTAATTTCATTAAAGAAAACTTTATCAAGTGTGGATCATAATGAGTATGATAGCAATTTATCTTAAAAGATAATAATAATGACAATTCTAAAAAAATTTGTCCTTTGCAATTTGGAGGAAAATTCATCCAACTCATTATGTGACCATTCAAATAACTATTTGCATATACATATAATTGCAAAATCTATGTAATCTCATATTACTTATTTGAATATCTTATGTAATTACTAGATTCTATAATTAAAAATGGACAAAGAGGGAAGACCTATGTTACTTATTCAAGTTTTCATAAATGGGATAGAATCTATAAGACTATACTAATCCCCACGAATAGTATTTGTGAATTGTTGAACAATCTTATATATAACCTATCCTATGAATTCAAGTCTAAGATTGGGAGATTATTTAGGCCCACCTAGTAAAACATTTTTCCTGGCAACCAATCTGGGAAAGCCATTTAACATGACTGACTGTCCCTACGTAAAAGAATTCCATGAAATAAAGATGCATTCAAACATTGTTGTGGTCAGTGTGGACACCAAATTAACAATGAATCGATGATCCCCAAGATTGATCCTATATATATAGATTAAACTTCCCCACAAAGCTGTAATTAGCTTGGACCCCAAAACCAACTTAGACAGCAAGCAAAGTTAGGCAGGTCTTTCATTTGTGTGGTTTGTGGGTGTGGACTAAAGCCCTCAACGGTCGACACGTAACCTTTGAAGTTTGGCCCCACTTTCTGGGGATTCTTTTACATAGTCTACAAGACAAGATGCTCTAGTTTTTGCATGCATGGCGTCATCTCCTTCAGCCCACTTTCTAGAGATTCTTCTTTTACATATTAGTCTAACTAGCTTTTAAAAGAAATCTATTAATTTAATGGATGTGGATCATTTCTTCTTGACCCTTGATGAGCTCTAATGTATAATCTTGCAATTCACAAACTAGGGCTAGCACCTTCCTAACAGTATATTCCTTTTTATGCTTTTCAAGAGAAGAGGCTTTCTCTCGTTTAATATTTTAAATCCTACAATTTTTTTTATTTTAAATTTTATATCCGACTAATTAAAATAGAAAGAATTTGAGGATTTAAATGAGAAGACGTCTTCATGAGTCTCTTATCAGATAAAATTATAATATTGCCATGAAGTGGAATACAAATTGTAATTATTTATGGATATGTGAGAAAGAATTTTATAATTAATTAACTATATATGTAATTTACAAAGTTGATCATATCTTTAATTCCCAAGCATTATGGTTATGTGTACCAAGAAGATATCTGCTTTCTACGAACCCCACAAAAGGGGCTGAAAAAGACCAATAATTAACGAGTTATTATTCATCTTAAAAACTAAAAATTAAGCAGTCTACTTTTCTTACTTGCTAGGTTGATATACAAAGTGAAATATCACGCAAGTTTATTAGGCATCTAAAAGTATATGTTACAAAGGCAATAAATTGGTATCCATAGACAAGACTTTGTCAAATAAATTCCCTTGGTATGAAACTCAAGACCGTCATTAATGCTGAATAGATTTGGATGAGTTAATTGGGTATGACATGCATGGGACTATGGCCATGGGTAGGGTATGAATAAGGTATACCCATACCCAACCCGAAAAGTTTGCCCATGGATGGGATATTAATACTCATTAGTATCCATGCCCAAATCTTACCCAAATATATTATCCATGGATATCCATACCTTACCCGAGACCCAAAACCCATTTAAATTTTTTTTTTTTTAATCCAAAAGATTTCACTTAAAAACACAATACACACCGAACGAAAACCTCAAAAAATCTCCTTCTCCTTCTCCTTCAATGGCGTCCTCAGAATTCGTAGACAATAGCTTCCGAGCCCGAGTCGAAAAGGTGTTCGGATCCCTCGCATCCTCGAAATCATCGCCGTGGTCACTCACCGACAGCGAGGTTGAGCGACGAGAATGGAGGCGAGATACTAACGACACACGCAATCGTGACAACACGCCGTGCTCATCGGCGTTCAACGAGTGCTTTAAGAAAGACCAAAGAGCTTCACGAAGAAAGCTTCGTAGAGAGCTCGATGACCAAAACGACGACGCCGATGAACAGTTTGATCAATCATTTAGAGGTGGAGATGTTGATATAGACAAATGGGAAATCAAATCTTCGATCGGCTTGGACCCCACTCTCGACCGCGAGGTTTGTTTCTTTTCATTTTGCATAATTTTGATTTTAATTTATCTGTTATTTTTTGAGGTTTTCGTTTGGTGAGAGAGGTTTTTTCTTATTTTATTTTTTTAATACGGATCGGGTTTGGATAATATCCATACCCTACCCGAACAATTCGGGTAATATCCATACCCTATCCGGTTAAGCTATACCCATGAAGAACCAGGTATTACCCAAAACATTTGAATCGGGTAGGGTTGGACATCCATTACCTAGTGGGTATGGCCATCTCTACATGGGACAAGACTTCTTACCATATGTACCATGTAAAACTCCTTCAGTTTTCTACATGGACTTGAGTTTCCTCATATAGAAACAACTAGCGTATTCATTGTGTCCTTTATAACCTTCGCTAGCTACTTTTGGCTTTGCTTGCAATGTGTATGCTATTTTTGCATAGTAATACACTGAACCTTCTCTCTCTCTCTCTCTCTAACGGTACGTTTTATATATATGCACTGAACCTTCAAAATTGTTGAACAACTTTATCGATACATTAACACCAAAAAATGATGCTTCATGTACATGTGGATCAAAACTCAAAACGTGATGTCAAGAAAGTATGGGACTTTGTTCCATTATCATATAGATGATACAACCAGAACCTATAGTTATTTTGGTAGGATGGTTTAATTTAGCTTCATGGGCATACTTATAACATGTGTGATTTCATCATCAAATTTGTACCAATATAAGATAAGGTCCAAAGAAATCATAATGCCTTACACCGTAATTAATTCAGAAGGAAAAGTCTGCCAAATTTGGCTTATCTAACAATTGTTGCGTGGAGAGGTTGAAATCAAATTTTATTGGAAACGACCATGATCGTACAAGTGTATGGATTTGATCAATAGTTCCTCTTGCTTTCTAAATCTTTTTAGCCCCTTCTGTTTTATGGGAAGTTTGAAATATTGAGATACGTTGTAAACCGTTGAAACATGAACAAACCTTACATCCTTGTAAGACATCACCATATGCATATAGTTCTATTGCCCAATTGCTATACAGCCTATACTAACATCTCTCTCTCTCTCTCTCTCTCTAGGGGGGGGGGGGGGGGGTGTGGGGGATAAAACAAAAGAACAATGACATCGAATTGAACCTAACCTCAAAAGAAGGTGAGAGTATAATTACTATGAAAAAATTGCGGATACAACACAACTTTTATGCCACAATTTTTTGTCAAAATTTTGATGTAGGATATATATTGTGAGTAATGGGAAAAACGTTATACGTCAATGTGAAAGTGATTAACAATTATTCACATTTTGCCACATCAAAAGTGTGGTAAAAGCTTTTACCACACTTAAGTCATGATACAAAAATTGTGATCTTAGAAGAATTCAATTACAAAGTACTGCCTGATGATGACAATACATGGTAATTGATGGACAAAAATCATGCATCGTGGTACAATAATGAGGACTCTCTCTAATAAGGGTGGCTGTGGAGGAAGTGAAGAACAAACAAATACGTCCAGTGACGTCTTTGTCACTGAATTATTATTGATGACAACACCGGCCATGACGTAACTTATACCTAGTAACTTCAGAATGCAAGGTGAATGCATGTGGTCCTATCTTGCTTTACTGCATGTGGCTTATTCTTTTGTTGGTCTCTATCCTTGTAAGGTTGCATACAAAAGATAAAACAACTTGACATGGTTTGGTCGATCGAGTGTCTAGACATAATAAAAATCTTGGTTCACGGTGCTGTTCCTCTGTATATAAAGAACAAAGAATCAGACAAAGGAATTCTTCAAAATATACATCTATATGCACATTAATTTTGTTATCCTAACTTTTTTTTCTTTTTTCTTTTTTTGAGTAGATTGTTATCCTAACTAAGATAAACACCGCGGGAGAACAGTGGCGGCACCATCTTATGGCCAGGGTGGTCCCAGGATCACCCTGACCTTAAAAAAAATTATATATAATAATTTAAAATTTTATATTTATTTAACTTAAAAAAAAATTTTGGGACCACCTTGAATTTTTTTTTTTTTTTGCCAATAAAATTAAATTTTGGTCCATAATTTGAGCAACTTAACAATATATTGGGGTCTTTCAAGCAAAAAGGAAAAAAAAAATTGAACTAAAATCTGAAAAAAAAAAAAAAAAAAAAATATATATATATATATATATATATATATATAAAATAAAACTACTACAGACTGGGCAGTGGCTTGATTCCTTCGACTAAGCATAATGCCTAATACAATACAACACAATTTTCAACATTTTATTATTTTTTGTTACAGTATTATTTTTCCTCACCATACATATATTACTTCTCATTTTTAATTACTTTTTCTTGTTTATTCTTAACCACACATGTCTTCTATTTTCTCGATTTTTACACTTCATATTTTTAAATTTTATCACATTTTCATCTACACTTTTACATCTATGTTTTGTCTTCCTCTTTGTTCGTAACTTTTGTGTCTTCCACCAGTACTAGTGCGACAATGCCTCTTCTCAAGTTTTGAGTCTCAAATTTCTCAATACAATTTTTTTTTAGCTGTATAAGTACCTTTGTTCATTTCATTTCTTTTCATTTCTTTTTCCTTTTAAGGTTTTTTGATTTACAGAATGCAAATTTGTTTTGGTTTTAAGTACAATTTTTTTTTTTTTTTAAGCACAAACTTCATGCCGGCCGAATCTTGAATTTCGGCCGGTATTTACTGAAACATCCCGAAACACCTGAAATAGACTGGAATGACCCAAAAAATTTTCCGAAGTGGAATAAGGTGGGTTACTGTTCCGGTTTGTTTACCGACACGGTATTTTCCAACCGTTACGGCCTGAATGAAATGGAATTAATAACATTGAATCAAACTTAATTACCTAAAGGTTAAAAAGAAATAAGATTGTGTAATTTATGCTTCCTAAATAACACTCTGGACAAAATTCTTGGAGCCACCACTGCATGAGAAGAAAGGAGTGAGAATTATCATGTATAAAATTGCATATGGAAATTGGTGCGCTTATTTTGGTGATTTTCAATTATACATTTTTCCTTCCTCACTACAAATTTTTTCTTGGTTGGGCATCACTACGTACTAAAAGATTATTGAGCGCCCATATATTGTACAACGAGAGGAAAGTTTCTATCTTCCTTTAAAGCTTGATAATACATCCATAAAATAGCTGGCTTACTGGGATTGAATATTCTTTTATAGAATACGCAAGTTGGGCTTGGCCAGAAGCGTCTCTCTTTTTTTGGGGTCCTGAATCACGAAATGTATCTACAATTTTTTAGTTAAGCTATGGGCCTATGACTTTTTTGAGCGACTCTATTGAACTGGGCCTATGTCTGACAATAAAGTATAAAACTATACAGACAAGCCATCTCAAAAAAAATGTTTAGTGGAAGCCCATTTGCAGTAGACAGCCCAAGAAATAAAATTTGAGCCCAATTCATGATACCTTCGTTCTCTCTTATTTTCTTCTCTTCGTCTATCAAGCTATTCTATTCCAATACCTTTTTTCCAACAAACCTTAACATTAATGATTAATCCCTAAACCTTCTTAGATCGGCCATAACCTTAGCATTAACATTTATAGTTTTGATCTCAAAGTATCCCTCACCAGTTGACATACTTGGAGTTCTTATATTGGGTCTCTTGTATATTTAAGATCCATGTCTATATAGGATCACACTTGACATGCAATATTGAAAATAACTTCTTTTTTACACGGCTTTACACATATAATGGTGGAAAGATAAACTTAGAACTGATGATATTTTTTCTGATAATTTTCTGTTGATGCATATGGTTTTGCACGGCCAATTGGAACCATGAACATCCTAAAAAGGAAAAAAGAGAATCGAAAAAATCACTCGGTACAAAGCCTTTGACACTTGACATGCAATATTGAAAATAACTTCTTTTTTACACGGCTTTACACATATAATGGCAGAAAGATAAATTTAGAACTGATGATATTTTTTCTGATAATTTTTTGTTGATGCATATGGTTTTGCACGGCCAATTTGAACCATGAACATCTTAAAAAGGAAAGAAGAGAATCGAAAAAATCACTCGGTAGAAAGCCTTTGATACTTAAATTAGCAAAGAATGGGGCTCATTTTGATATCAGACCTATAAGTTTGTATTTTGTGCATATCTTTTGTGGACATAAAAAGTAGTTTCTATTATGAATTTAATTAGTTGGATTATATAAAAAGAAAAAGTATGAGTGAACAACATTATTGTACTCTCAAAAAATTGTATAATTATCCTCTTTTGTGAGATGTAGATCGAGCTAGAGCCTCTTTTTATTAAGGGTCCTAGGAGTTTTCCTTTGATTTGACCCCCCAATTAACTGATTAATTATCTTTCTTATAGGATAGAATTTGAATTTAGATGAGAGCATATTAATTACATCTGTTAATAGTTCCCTATAAGTTAATTAATTCTAGCCATATCAATATTCAACGAAGGTGGCTTCATGATCACATGATGACTTACATGGATATAACATAATTGAATAGATGCTTAAAGAGTTTATTATGAGCAGATCGATTATCTTTTATTCTGAATATAGAAACATTAGAAACGTGCAATACTAATAGGTTAAGCTTTGTTCATGAACGCAACAAAGGTTTTTGCTATACTAGGTTAAAGCGTGACAGTTAATAAGCTTTTTAAGGGTTCAGGAGATTGCCATTTTAACATTGTTTTAAAACTGTGAGGGATTTCACAATTCACTCCAATACCATTGGGCTTGGTCTACAATCGAATGTTATAAAAGATTTGTGCCCCCTCATCCTTCACCAATTGGTTGTTGGATCATGGATCGATAAGGCACACGGTCCGACAAGTGGTATTAGAGCCTGATCATAAGTTCGAGTCGTTGGAGCCACATTGTGAGGGATTTTACAATTCGCTCCAATACCAATGGGTTTGGTCTGCGATCGAATGTTATAAAAAATTTGTGCCTCCTCATTCTTCACCAATTGGTCGTTGGATGGATCGGTAAGGCACATGGTCTGACAAAAATCATTATATGTTTTTCTAGTGACAATAAGTGATTAAACATTTAATTGATCCTTGTCCAGCTATGGTTATTTGCTTGCTTACAAGCATATATGTATTACTTTCACTCAACTCTGGTTATATAATTATTTCAGGTGACCTACCTAAACTCTATGTTCTACCTAATTGTTTCTCCAAAAAAAAAAAAAAAAAACTCTATTAATTAATAATTGTTTCCCTCTTAATTAAAGCTCTCCCTGTCAATGTTTTGTTGTTGTTGTTGTTGTTTGTTGTTGTTTTTTTTTTTTTAATTGGCTTCAGGTGTCCAGGATTTTGTCCTAACTAATCATGGGGGTGCATAGACCATCGGCAAGGAGTTTCCCGCAAGTGCACCTCGGGTAATTCAAGGGACAATTAAATTTCCCCAGTCTAATAGCCCTAAGGGAGTGAATACATGTATGGTTGCTCGAACCCAAGACATCATAGTTTTACTACTCGTCCTAGATTTCGCCTGACCCCAATACGCCACACCCCTTGGGGTTTGTCAAAGTTTTCTATTGTTCAACATAAACAAACTTTTCAGATATCACATGTAAAATTACCTTCTTAATTCCATTTACAATATATTCCACAATCGCACACTTGATTTATATTAATTTTCATAACTCTTCATGCTGAAGAGTTTGGCTCTAGATTAAAGTACTCCAAATTTTATGTAGGAACTATAAGATATTTTAGAAATGAAGTTACATACAAACATTATTAACATTAATATATTTTAGTGTGGTCGGGAAAATTTGAAAGAAGAGACGGAAGTTCAATGACATTAACAGGATCAAACAATGATAAATCCTTGCAACTTGACAAACACCCTATTAAGGAACTGAAGCCCCAATTTAGCCCTGACCAAGGGAGGCTCTAATGGCCAAGTCAATAGACCATCGGGGAGAATAAAAGAAACAAAAATGATAGTCTTAACGTGTAAGATTGCATATCTTTGTGTAAAAATCTACTATTTATAAGGACTTTTCGAAAGGTAATATGGTCATTCTCCAACAGTCTAGATTATAGGCCATGCATGCTTGTAGACCATACTTTGATACGATTGAGGAAGCATGGGACGTGCGACAATCTTCACATCCCTCATATCCAGAGTAAAGCAAGATCGATGTGGATGGTTGTCTAATAGCATTTGGCTACTTGATGGGATTGCATTATGTGCTACGTTGAGGGGAGTTATATATTAAAACAACAATACTAATCCCTATCATTTTGGTTGTGAGGCTCATACGAACAAAGAAACTCTTCAAACTTATACAACTTTATATTACAAAAACTTGAAATTATAATATTTATTTGATGACATAGCAATTGATCTTTGATTTTCTTAAAATTTCGTAAGCATTAAAGATGTAATAAAAACATGCAATCTAACGGTTAGATTTTCAAAATTTACACTCAATATAAATATATATAATGAGTTTGTAGGGTTTCTCTCAAATTAGTTTGGAGAGAAACTTTGTTTGGCTCATACCGCCCTACGTAACTTTTGGTATGTGGTTTCAAGTTGAGTTCTAATCCTATCAACAAATGCTTGGGAAGACCACCTAGGTTGGTTGGGAATTTGGGATCCTCATGGCTGGCGAGGCTTCCTTTGTTTAATCTAATCACCCAGACCCAGCATTATAAGGTCAATAATTGCAATGAACTTTTCAAGAGGTGATGCTTATGGATCTACATGAAAGATAACCACAATCACAAGTAGGCTCCAAACAAGGCTTTTGGGCCTAATGACCCATCTGACTACTCTTATGTGCCTATAGGCATGGATGCCCTCACAATTAGTGTGTTCACCACCTTCTAAGCCAAATTAACTGAATGATGAAAAGTTGAAATGACAGTATGGAGAATTGATTATTCAGAAATTTAGTGGGGTTGGTCGAGTGGTTGGGCACTTGATTCCAAAAGTGGCTGTCTTGAGTGGAGGTGAAAGATTCCAAGTTTGAGCCTCAACACTTTGGAAAAACTCCCTAAGCCATGATTTACCTCTGTCCATCCGTCGTGACAGTGATTAGTCTCTTGGTTAAAAGCTTTGGAGATACTTGGATCAAAGACCACAACCAAAAAAAAAAAAAAATGAAGAAGAAAGAGAATTGATTATTCAGAAGGATTGTGTGCAATCTTTGTTAACTCACTTGTAATCTTTATCTCTATCTTATTCTTGTGGTGCTAGGACATCCAGATAATAGAGAATCATGGAAACCAAATTAATTACTATGACTTCGGAAATGCAGTTTATCTCCAAGATAAAGTGATTTGATTTTGAGTAAGATAGTTAATTCAGTGCATAGACTTTGAGACTTGCAAATCTATTTTGGACTTGTCAATTGGGGCTCTCTACAATGACAGGTACCAAGATTATGATGATATATGTAATGAAATTAATGATTCATATATTTGATTTTTTTTTTTCCTATTTGTTTTGAGGAGAAACTATCCTCTTGCACTTGTAGAATTTTGACAAGTGTAGTGGTAAACATTTAATAGGGTCATAAAGACTATGTTGGACCATATACAATGCAAGAGCTGGCACTGATAAAAGAGAATTTAAGGTGGTGTCCCCAGTGTCTGCCCTAACCAATATGAAACTATAGAGATGAGACCTATGCTTTGCCCTTTGCAAGCCACTGGCACAAAAATACTACTGAAGAATCCTATTTTAGCTTCTTCTTATTTCTTTTTTCCTTTTTCATATATGGGACCTCACTTTTTTTTGTTTTTCATGCACTAAATCATTTAAGATGAGTCTTCACAAAGTTGAGGTTCCACCTCAATAAATTGCTCAAGCTTCAAGTAAATTATAGATATACCCTTTCCAATTAATTATATTGTAAGAAATTCTTTGAGTGGAGAAGAAGCCTAGGTCACAATCACCCATAAATTGTCCACCTTTTCTGGTAAGGTAAGTTCTGGATCTGGGTATGTGATGAGTCAAGGTCCACAATCTCTTGTGCTGCCACTTGTGTGTATGTGATGAAATTAATGTAATCTATGAAAATTCTATGACAAAATTTGAGATGAACTTTAGCATATATAAAAAAGTAGTGACTTTAATAATTCAAATTGAATCCTAAAAATAGTGGATGTTGTTATGCCCCGTTCAAATGGTAACCATGATTTTATCACAGTGGATAACTTAAAAAAATTTATTATAAATTTGCTATTATATACTTCATACACACTTCATTTTGAAATCGTGCTTTAAAAATATGATTTCAATTCATATAATAGTCTGTGTACATTAAGTTTGTAATAAATAATATGTGATTATCGCTACTCTTATAAAACATACATATATATACTTTTTGAAATGATAACCTTACATGAATTTTGTACTAATTAACTTACGGAACTGTGCTTTGATCCTTTCAGCTAACAAGACGTGAAGCAAGCCGAGCAGTCCATCTCATGGGTCCGGTCAAGTACTCTCAATTCAGTACTCATGAAGAAAATATTTGGCTTGAAGAAATCCCTTTATTGTAAATTTGTAACCAATTTAGCCAAGATAAGTCGCATGGTGTTCTTGTGTAATTAATCTCCTGCACTTTTGTTTTAAATGAAATATATGGAAGTGAATTTTGCCCCCCAAAAAAAGGAGTTTAACTAAATTTATTAACACTTTAGAGAAATAAAATTTAATTAAGTATTCATTAATCAACAAATAAACAATAAAATAATCAATTTCAATTCTGAACTATATATATTTAGGGCACGTTTGATAGACTGTAATAGACACTGTAATGTAATAGATATTCCTATGACATAATTATTCGGTTGTTTGGTTATGTTTTTATTACAATGAATAGTTATTCTTTATGAATAGTTATTTTTCAAAATGAAGAATAACTATTTATTATCAAAAGTACTGAATAACTATTCATTCACCTTATGTAATAACTTTTTAAAATTTTTTCTTAAAAAGCCATTAGTTGCCACATCTTCAAAAGGAAAGAAAATAAATTTTCCTTCTTGTTAATTATTAGCTCTATTTTGAACACCCTAAAATAAGTGTATTTTAGGAAATTTGATTTAAAAATGATTTAATTATATCTCCTTTTTATACTCTACTAAAATGTGGATGTATATTTAGAATTTTATTCCTAAATGGTCACCAAATTAATGAATAGTAATACTTATTACATTCCAACTTAATGTATTTCTTATAATATTTATTCTTATTTCCATGTAATAATCATTACAGTGTACCAAACGTGCACTTACTGAAACTTTAATAAATATTACACCATTTAATTTTTTTTTTTTTTTTTTTTTTTTTTTTTTTTTGAGAAACAAACACACACACACAAGAGAGAGGGAAAAGGATTTTAACATAAAGGTATACCAAAACTCCACTCAAAAACCATGGTAACTTTTAATTTAAATTTTTTTTATTGGATAAGAATTTTGACAAATTCAATATTAGATTATATTTTGTTCTTATACCTTTTGTGCTTGCAAAATAAAACTATTACAAATTTTGAGTCTATTACAAAGTAACCCTATCTGTCAAATTTTGAGTCTATTACAAATTCAATATTATTGGATAAGAATTTTGACAAATTCAATATTAGATTATATTTTGTTCTTATACCTTTTGTGCTTGCAAAATAAAACTATTACAAATTTTGAGTCTATTACAAAGTAACCCTATCTGTTTATTAGTTTCAAATCAAATATTGAACTTTAAAATTATATCAATTTAAATCCGAATAAAATCTGAAAATTCTAAGGTTGAAATTGATACAATTTTAAAAATCCATGATTCAAGTTGAAACCAACAAAACTATAACTTTTAATGTGTAACAATTTAAAACTCTACCTTTTATCCCTTAAAAAAAAGGTTATTGAAATCACCCCTAGAATATAAGATTTAAAAAGTCATTTATTTATTACTACTTACATAGTTACATACACTAATTTAAAAATAAATTCAATTTATTCCTAGATCACTTGTTTATCTCCCCATTTCCTTCGTTTTTTTTTTTTCGTCTTCTCTCCCTCTCTATAAAGGTACAATTTTGTTTGGAGATCGCCTTTAGAAATGCTTTTTTTTTTTTTTGTTCTTATGCCCCCAGCAGTAGGTTTTAAAAATTCCCAAGAGCTTCAATTTTTAACAAAACTCTTATAATTGATCTTCTTCTTCTTCTTCTTTTTTTTTATTTTTTTTCCATTGGGTCCAATTGTAAAATCTAAAATGTTTAAATCGCTCCTATTTTTGACATTTTAATCCAAAAAATTGTACAAATTTTAATAGGTACAACTGAACTAACTGATTACAACGAACTTCACCGCTGGCTATGTTAGTCTATGATTATTTGAGGCTAAAGCTGTGCCTCTTATCTTGACCTACAAGAAGCCATGAGTCCTAGGCAGCTAAAGCCATATAGATATAGTCCATAATTTTGGGTTTTGTAACACCATTCTGGTTCTATAGTCTTCGTCCTAAACTTTAGATCAAGTACAAGCTTTTCAACGACGACAAAAAAAAAGAAGGTAAAAAGTAAAAACTCATTTACGTTGATTCTTTTAGATTTTGGGACCTATGATAATATATATAGGCACGAAACATATTGAAAATGACAATATGAAAGGCTCACAATGACACTACTATAACCACAATGTTTTTGCTGTGTGATTTGGATTAACAGTTGCAAGGGCATAACAGCCCTTTGACATGGTGTACCTAGTCTTCATTGCTTGCATGATTGGGAATTCGATGTCAATGCCGGGGGGTCAGAATTCACACTAATCCTTTTGTGTTTCCAATTCATCAGTGATGCAACAAATTTGAAAACCATTACGTTTTGTTTATTTTGTTTCCATTTGCAATTGAAGGCATAAATGATAGTTGATATAGATGAAAATTTATTTTTTTGAGAAGGATATAGATGAAAATTTTTGTTGCATGAAATCCTTGTATTTTACATGCCAAGTATTGTAATTAATGCACTAATTTCAAATGCATTAAAAGAAATACTAACGTAAATTCATTTTAAATTTTATTTTTATAATATAGTATTTTCTAAAATAAGTAATTATATAAATATTCTTAATTGTTTTTTTTATCAATTTTTGTAGTAATTTAATAGTTACAATCGAGATAATTATTTAAATTCTCAACATCTCCGTTACAAATGTCAAGAGGTGTTAGCTAAACTACAAAGTTCTTACCAACTGTTTTATCTCTTAATCAAAGACTAAAGTTAGACAGCTATGAAATTGGAGGAAAAGTAGTATTTGTAATCATGGTTCTAGGGCGATTTTAAGTTATTCAATTTTTTTATAGTATTATTATTTTATATGTTAATTAAATAATGATGTTTTTTTTGGAAATTGAAAAAAAAAATGGATACCAAGAGTCCAATTATATATAAATATCGATTAATTATATATCTATAGCTCATTTCATGATCTAATAAGGAATCGTTTTTTATAAGTAACTAAAACTTTACAATCTCTTTTATATGTTAATTTAATTTCGATCGCATTCATACAATTAATGAATTGACTGCTTTGACTATGGATTCCAATTATAGACTGGGCTACATAATAAATTAGGAACCTCTAACTTAGGTTTAGGTCTTGGTCAATTACGTAATAGTAAAGACAAGGCATTCCTAGCTAGCCTAATCATATCATTTCTCTCAAAAAAAAAAAAAAAAAAAGGCTAGCCTAATCATGTTATGGTGATGATTTCTATCTATAGCCAAATCAAGTTAGCTACCTTCTTATTGAGCTAGCCTTTTGGACTTTTTCCTTTGACTGAAAAAGGTAGAAAACTAGCCTTTGGACTTGAAAGGCTGAGGGTGTAACAAAATTGATTTCACTGAACACGTTATTGTTTTTTTTTTTGGTTTGTTTGTTGTTGTTGTTGTTTTTTTTTTTTTAACCTTGAGTGTCTTATTTGAAAATATAAAGAGATGTCAATTAGTTGAGTTATAACGCCATTGGTGTGTTACTATTCCTAATAAAACTTCAAGTATTGTCAACTTATTTGATGATTTATTAGTGAGTGTGTTAGGTTCTAAATGTTTAGGTTCTAATTTTATGTAAATTGGCAAACCGAGTATAAAAACATGTCTAGTTTAAGATATTCATGTCTTAGAACAAGTGTTGGACATTGCTCAAGTTAGTTCAAGTCAAGATCCAAAAACAATCAAGCTGTAGAAAGAAGGTTTCAGAAACTATCTTGCTCGACTGATCAAGAGAATAGATTCGACCGATCGAGATGTGTTTTCTGCTGATTTTAAATCAAACTCAAAAGCCCACGAAATGTTTAGGGTTTCAATCCAACACTATTAGGTATAAAAAGAAAACCCTAAATCATGTTTCAAAAGCCCTAAAAAGACTTGTGAGTTATTAATGTGAGATTTGAGAGATTTTGTAACCTTCTAACTCAACAAGAATCTACCAAAAAGAAGATCCATATACAAGAACCAGTGGAGATAAGTTGCTGCATACAAGATTAACTATTGTTGATGGTCTAAAACTTTGAGTGGGATCTCAAAGTTACAAACGGGGGTGTTTTTGCACAACAAATTCGGATAGAAGAATTTGTGGATTTGGAGTTGCGTATGGTCACGTAAGTAAGTACTATAGGAAATAGCTTTAAATTTAGAGAAAAATCTATTGTAAAACTTTCATTTTATATAGTGAATTTGTTGCCTTAAGGATTATTTAAATTAAATCCCCCTCAAGTTTTTTACCTTGAAACTAGACAGTTTCATTGGTTTTCCTAATTTATCATATCGCTTGTCTTCTTTACCTTTCCACACTTCGTGATATGATTGTTCGTGTTTGGTCTAGATTTGAACAATAAACCTATGTAACAATTTGGTTAATTAATTAGGTTAAACAATCTGAGTTTACAAGAGTCAAAACCAGGGGCGAAGCCAAGGGGATCAAGGGGGGACACTTGCCCCCCTGGCCCCACCCAAAAAATCTATTAATATTTCTTCTATTATATTACATAATACAATAAATGCATTTAAAATTTATATGAATAAGTGGTTAATAAATAGGATAATTTTTTAAACCAAAACCAAAATCCTCCTGATATAACATTTTTATAATTACAATTTCAAAATGATTTTTTTTATGTAAATATACCCCTAATAGATAAATAATATAATGAAAATGTTATTTTATTTTGAATTTTTTTGCATTCAAATATTGCTTAATATACACACGAATGAATTGAATTGTTATTTTGCAAATTGATCTCAAATACTATATATATATATATATATGTGTGTGTGTGTGTGTGTGTGTGTGTTCGCTTACACGTTCATAAATGTGATGTCAAATGTAATTTTTGCCTCCCCTAAAGTCAAATCATGGCTCTACCTCTGGTCTAAACAAACTAACAGAGTGAAGTGTTACTACTTATTGTACAATGAATAAGTTTTATTTGACAGAAACGAAGGGGAGAAAGAATTAGATCAAATTTTGCTCACTAGCATGTGTGTGTGTGTTTTTTAATGAATAATTCATTTGCTTAGTAAGTGTACCTGAACAAGTGACATCACATCTTTGAAACACTATTTTTGGAAATCACACGTGTTTTTGGGAGTAGTCTGATTGAGCAATGATGTATTCATAAGCAGCATCACTCTTATCAGACCCTGCCTGCTTCTGATCTAATTGAAGAATGTAGTCAGTCAAGATTTATGGCTTAGAGTGTTATGTTTATTTATTTGTTTATATGATAAGGATTGAATGGCTATGATTGCCTTGCTGCATATGATGATAAGGACCTATAGATGGTGCAGTCGGCTATTTTATATTATCATAGAGAATACTTCCTCTTTTTGTTTTGGCAAAGTTATCGTCGGTCCATTCCAAGACCTAATAATCAAAACCTAGATAAGGTTTTGTCTATTATAAGTTTCATTAGGTGGGATTGATTTTGGGTCATCAACCTGGGATCTAAAGAAGACTTGTGCCCGTTTGGCTAAAATCACTTCTTTTTTTTAAGTGTTATTTTTCAAGACCTAGTTTAGCTTTTTTAAACAACTCATTTTTAAAAAATTATAAAAATGAGAGACATCAAAATATCACTTCAACCTAGCCAATTTAAGACCTACTTCATACTTTCATAATTTAACTTGTATTTAACTCAAATAACAAGCTTAAAGGGGACCATGAAGTTATATTAATTCAAATAGTACTTTCCTCTTCCATGAAAATAAGTTAACTATGAGATAGTGGGTTTGAGATAGTGTAATTTATTAACAAAAATTAACAAAGCTGAAGTGAAATTATTTTGAAGCCTATGTTGGGTGTTTGGTACTCAAAGTTCATGCCCCATCTACCCTTCGTTAATTACTGTTTCATTGCACGATTCACTTAACAGCTGCTAACAATTATGGAAATTTAAAGAAAAAAAAATATATATATTGTATGTTTGCCCGTAATTATTAGATACTCCTGCAACATAGAGAATAGTGTTTTTTCCTCTCACATTCATGGTGGGATTCGTTCATTAAATTCATGGTGAATCCATCATGAATGTGAGAAAATGAAATATCGATTTACTATACTTCGGGAGTACTTAAAAATTTTCTTTTCCTCCACATAACCCTTTGTAGTAAACTGTATTCTTGTCTAATAGGTACGTAATACTATTTATAGATCAACCGAATTGAAATGGGTCATATTAGGAAATAAAAGTCATCATAAGTGATAGTAAAACCGCACATAGCCAAAAACCATTCATTCTTGGAAGCTTCTCCCTTGAAAAAAAAAAGGTAACGTAATCTATTATTATGTAAAAAGAGAATGAAATCATTTAACTTTTCTTGATAAATAAGTAAATTCTATTAGTAGAAAATTCAAAATCGTTAAATCCTAATAGAAAATCTAATAAAACAAGTCAAGACATTGTATTTCAATGGTATTGTCTGATTCTTTTTTTTTTTGAGAAACATGGTATTGTCTGATTCGATAAGAACAAATTGATGAGTTTGAATCTCCCATATCCATTTCTTGGAAGAAAAAACAAAAGCTAACAGTGTACAACACAAAACTATTATTAAAAAAAAATTAAAATTAAAAATTTAAGTACTTTTTTGCACTATTGGATACAGGGTTACAACATAGAATATGCCGCAAAATTCAGTTGGAAGTTAAGGGCACTTTTGGCATGCAAGTTTTATATATACTATGGTGATATTAATTCCTTCATTACATTTATGTCGCTGACCTTTCTTTTCTGCCCATCTCTTCATTTATAAACACAAACCCTCCTCTTTCTTTCTTTTTATCTCAACAAAACTTAGTTTCTCTAACTCTTAGTATTATATAAAGGAAAGCAAAAACTAGTTACCCACTTTTCTGAGTTCCACTTCCAAATGGGTAGGTCACCATGTTGTGAAAAGGTGGGCTTGAAGAAAGGACCATGGACACCAGAAGAAGATCAAAAGCTCCTAGCTTATATTGAAGAACATGGCCATGGAAGCTGGCGTGCCTTGCCTGCAAAAGCTGGTGATTAATTTGCTTTCATTAGTTCTTAATTTGTAGTTGACATAAATAATAGTAAAAGGTTTTAAGCTTATTTAGTTCACTGTTGTAGACTTTGACATCTTTGTTTATGTTTGTAGGACTTCAAAGGTGTGGGAAAAGCTGTAGACTGAGATGGACTAATTATCTTAGACCTGATATTAAGAGAGGAAAGTTCAGTTTGCAAGAAGAGCAAACCATCATTCAACTTCATGCCCTCTTAGGGAACAGGTAAAAAAAAATTCTTGTAAATATATCAACATTTGTTGTTTGAGCAATTATTTTGTGTTAATTAACTTAGCCATGCTAGCTACCTTTTTCTTTCATAAAAAACCTAGCTAGTGGGTTCTACTTTTTGTGGTTAGTATGGTACAATTTGAAGCTTTATTCTTTTACCCTCTTCCTTAGTCTTGAAGCTTCCATGCTGTGAAATTCATGGATGCAATTGCTTCTAGTGTTTCAAATTTTAGTACATTTAACTTTTTTTGGTAAAATTGGTAATAGTTTTAAAATTTTCCTTCTGAAAAAAGATAAATAAAAAATTTCAATGCTTCATCTTAGTCTTATCTTCTTTTGTTACAACCAAATGTACTATGTGCTTTTCTTAGTTTGGTTTTTCTACTGCAAACTAAATTTTTTCTTCTATTTGAATTTATTCACCCCAACCTATCACCAACCCAAATTCCTATTTTGACCCAGATTTCAAAATATGCTTTCTGTAATTTCCATAATTTTTTTTTATTTTCTGACACCCAATTTTATTAAATGGGTTATCTTTGAACCCAGAGAATCTTCATGGCCAAAGAGAAAATGAACATAATATAACTGCAAAGGATCTTTAATTTCATTTGTTTTTTCCCTCAACATGTCATAGAAACTGAGGTTTCTTTCTTGTACACAAGCCGATGATCAGAGTGTGCCTTTTGTCATTAATTAGATGCTTCAAAACAATATTGATACTTGCTTGTACTAGATAATTTCTAGGGTTTTTCTATTAGTGTTTTTTGAGATCTTTGTTGTCTTGGGCTTAGGTGGTCGGCTATAGCTACTCACTTGCCTAAGAGAACAGATAATGAGATCAAGAACTATTGGAATACACATCTTAAGAAAAGGTTAGCCAAAATGGGGATTGACCCTTCGACCCACAAGCCCAAAAATGATACCTTACTCTCTATTGATGGTCAAACCAAGAATGCAGCAAATCTTAGTCACATGGCTCAGTGGGAAAGTGCTAGGCTTGAAGCTGAAGCAAGACTTGTTAGAGAATCAAAGCTGCGTTCACATTCATTCAACCAACAACATCATCAGCTTGCCAATCACGCTTCTTCATCTTCTGCTTCCACTTCAGCTCAGCCTATGACTTCAAGGTCTTTGAATGTACTAAAAGGTTGGAATGGTACTAGTGCGTGGTCTAAATCAAGTGAAGGCAATGGTGGTCTTGTAGCAACAGGAATTGGCAATAGTGACCTTGAGTCTCCCACTTCAACACTAACATTTTCAGAGAACGTGCCACCGACTATGACTGGTGGATCGGTTGGTGAGAATTCAATGCCTGTGATTGAGTTTGTTGGTGGCGCTACTTCAGGTTCTAATTCAGCGGTTGGAATTGTTAAAGAAGAAGGTGAACAAGATTGGAAAGGCTTTGAATACAAAGAGGGCATGGAGAATAATAATCATGAAAGTAATTCATTGTGTACTTTTAGAGCTACTAGCCTACATGACATGTCAATTTCCATGGAAACTAGCACATGGAGTACTGATGGTGGACATATTGTGGGAGAAGATGGGTTCACTAATCTTTTGCTTAACAATTCTGATGATAGGAGTTTATCAGATGGAGGAGGTGATTCAGACAATGCTGGTGGCAGTGATTACTATGAAGATAACAAGAATTATTGGAATAGCATTCTTAATTTGGTGAATTCATCCCCTTCTGATTCACCAATGTTCTAAATAAGAGATTTCCATGAATTGAAGTAGAAGTAAGCCACAGTACCACACTCCTCAAGCCAAGTCATGAAGAGCTATTGATTTGTTTTTTGTTGTTATTAAGTAGCAATCATGTTTATCAACAAAAAAAAAAAGTAGCAATCATAGAGAAATGTTGTTGCCAAATCAGTTTTGGTTGCTTCCACAAATTATTTAAAACAATGAAATGCTTCACATGCTTGAAAATGCTGTGAAAGCAACACTACAGTTTTGGCAATCTCTTTCTTTCTCTCATGTCAAATGTTCATAGTTCATCCATGATGAAAATCTGTGTCTCCTTTTCTTCCTTTTGAATCTTTGAATTTTCATTCGGACCTGAGTTGTCAAGGGTAATATATGGTCCTGTGGAAGTAACTGATTCTATGACATTTTTACCCATGTCTTTGTATAAAGTTTTATATTATATTATATATATATATATAGACATGTCCAATAAGAGATGTATTTATGATAGATTTATTGCTGTTGGTTTCATGTCGCCTTCTTGCTTGTAAGCAAGGTATCTCTCTCTCCCTCTCTCTCTCTCTCTCTCTCTCTCTCTCTCTCTCTCTCTCTCTCTCTCTTCATGAAGTCAGAACTTTTACATTGGAAAGCAAAAAATGAAATCAAAACCAAAATTTGTCTGGTGATTAATTCTCAACGGGAGAAAAAGGGAATGAGGTTTAAAAATAAATAAAGAAAATAAAAAGCTGTTTTCAATTTCACCAAATTGATGCTCTTTTTTAATGTAAAAACTAATTGTATTCATGCTATGATGATGATTATATAAGAGAAAGATAAAACTTAAATACAATTTTCTACTATGTTAGAATCTTCAACTAAATTCAACCATATGGTCTTAAAAGCTATAACTATATACACAAGAAAATGCATAGTCAATAAGTCATACGCTTGTGTTGCCTTGGCCTATAAGCTATTTGGTTAAATCTAATTGAATAACCTTAAATAAAATGCTCAAAAGGAACTGAATCTAAATTTTGGCTAAATAAAAGAAAAAAAAAAAAAAAAAAAGGCTAACGTACTACTACTTACCTAATATAGTCCATTTCTCAAGATCATCTCGTACATACTAATTTCTTCGAGAAATCAATTAAATTCACTGTTGTTTTCTTCTAGAATTAATTGAGATTCTTATTAAAATCGTACCTGATCCGAAGAAAGTCAGTACTTTAATTTGAAATGGAAGACTAGCTAATACCCACATAGTAAAAAAAAAAAAAAAATTCTGCATAAACCCACATAGTACATTCAGGGGCGGCCTAATATATTTGGGGGCCTAAAGCGAAAATTGATTATCTTGTTTTATATGTAAAATTACTACTAATTAACAAAAATTACATAGAAATTTTTCTTTTTTTAGAAATTTTATAAACAGAAAAAATTTGACAAAATTTTTCATACTTGTTGATATGGTAGATTGATAATAGTAAGTAAAAAAATTGTGTTAGTGATAGATTTAGATGAGAACTAGTAAAAGTTTGCTAATTAAACTATTATTATTATTCTTAATTTTTTTAGAAGTACAATATTCACAATATTTTTTTACAACAAATCCTAGATTTTAAGTTGCTTTTTTTTCTCTCTTTGAAAATATCACTATAATTATTTTTTTGCCATCAATAACAGGTTGTAACAACCTACTACTTAGCATAATTGTAAAAGTGTTGTAAAAAATATTGTAGATGTTGCATTTTTCTCTATTTTTTATTTGTTTTTCATCTGGTAAAAAAATATTATTTTATTTATTGATTATAAATAATCTTATTGGTTAAAATTTGGGGGCCTTTTTTTTTCTTGGGGTCTTTGGCGACTGCATTTCTTGCTCCACTGTTGAGCTGGCACTGAGTACATTAATCCAAACTACAATAGTAAAAATAAAAATTTTATATATATAAATTGAAAGCAAGACTTTCTATTAATTACTTCTCCCAGATCCAAACCGAAAGATATATGCAATGATCACTAGTGAATCCAAGTGACCATCACAACTATGTTTTATTAGCTTAGAAAGTACTTGCAATGTTGATAGCTAGGTGGTGGGCACACTTTCTCTCTTGTCCTCTTTTTATGGTTGAGACAATTATATTGACGTGGCATCATTTTTGGTGGAACAAAATCTTATTTGATGGCTGATAATAGGCAACATATATACCTGATCTAATGACTTTTAGTCATCTAATGAGTGCCACGATAAGACAAATTTTCTTTATAGATAGGTTGTCCACGTCATTCTTTTTCATTTCCTTTTCCGAAAACTACAACTTTCTTTTTCTTGTAAAACCAAGTATGGTGTAGGGTTTTCGCTAATCAATGGCTACATTTAATAGTGTAATGCAACTAGCTATATATGGTGAACTATATTGGAAACTTGTCCTCTCCTAAGTAAACCTAATGCTGTGAGCCTGTGACATTTCCATCAATTGGCATAGTAAATTTTTTACCCATAATATAAGTGAAGGATTGGCATCAATCTTCCAATTTAGTTTAGACCTCTCAAGACATTAACATATTTTTTAGCCTAAATGAAGAGCACTATAGTCAAGTCACTAAAAAAACGTCTCACATCTGACTCTCTAATTCTATTAAATCTTTTGCAAAACACTATATATGGTACTCAACAAGTTTTAAGAGCATTTTTGTATTTTGCAACCAAAAAAAAAACTTTTTATCTCTCCTCTCTCTCTATTGTCTAAAAAAAAAAAAGAATTTCAATGATAAAAATTTTAATTAGATGGATTAAAAAAAATGAAGAGTGAGATGTAATTAAGGAGTATTTGAAAAATTGATAGTTAAAATAAAAAAGAGGGACATTTTACTTCAAAAATTTTAACTAAAATTTATAATTAAACCGAAAGTGTTTTTCAAAGACTCAAATGTAGGGTCTAGTCTTGATCAATTGATGTAAGCTTAATAGAAATTGATATCATATGGAATTTATGGAAGATATGAAGGCACGTCCGGGTAATACATGATAATGATATGAAATTGGACAATGGTCCAAGAAATTAAAGGGTGCTTTTATTTTTCCTCTGCAAGAAGCACTAATAATCTGTCTGACAATATATATATATATATGGTCCCCCATATTGGTTCGATCTTTTGGTCTGCTGTCCTTTTGATCTTTCGGCAAAATAATGGAAGTGGCTAATTAAATGGATGACTCAGATAGCTTCAAAGTTTCTTGCTTTGGGGTCAAAAATCCCATAATGTAGCTTGCAAGTTGGAGGACAAGCCATGGACAAGATCATGGATGTTGCTATAACAAGCTATGGATACTTGCCATATTGTTCTGAAAAGTGGGAGAAAAATAATAGAGGGAGTCTGAACATTGCAGTGGGAAATACTGAAGATTTAAACTTGTTTTGATTTATTATTTAGAAGAAAACAAAAAAATAAAAATAAAAAAAATATTTGGGATAATAATTTTTTTGAGAGAAATAGGATAAATTATCAATCATAACAAAAACTGAATTTAATCGTTTAATTATACTTTTTAGACTTCCCTCCCCTCGCATGTGGTCGCATGAGTCTAAACTTTCCTTTAATAAGTGAGGCTCAACACAGAAATTTTAATATTTTAAATAAGAAATAAAGTGAAGATAAAAATCAAACTCGAGAGTTCCTACTCTCTTATCATGATAAATTATTAATTTATCCAAAAAGCTTAAACTTTTATAAAATGATAAATATATTCACTTAATTATAACTTTGAAATATATATATATATATATATATATATATATATATATATATATATATATATATATAGATCCTAAGAATAAATCACCAGTGGGAGAGAGAGGTCACTCCACTATGTTACAAGCAATTTTCAATTAAAATTGTTGTTTTTAAATTTTTTTTTTTTTTTTTTTTAATGTCAAATCGATGCCCTACTAATGGCGCCTTCAAAGACTGAGACATGGTCTGTTGGGGAAGCAGATGTCATATCTTTTTGGTATCAAAAAGGAGTGTACAAAAGATATATGTAGCCGAACAAAATAATTGTTGAGGATTTTTTTTTACATTTGGTGTCTTGTCTTTTAGGATACCACCTTGCTTGGTGCAGAAACACTGAATCTCCACAAGATCGGTTTGCTCCTCCTCTTTCCAAATGACACAAGATGCCAAGAATCCTATCCCATAAATTTCAATCCCATAAATTAAAACTCATGCATCTGATGTTGTAGCTACCATTCAATCAATGTCTTTCACCTGCACTAGAATGCTTTTTTAGTGTGGAACTATTATACCTCAAGCAGCTAATATACCATGCATGGTGCATGCCAGATCGATAGACATTATCTAAGGACTGAAATTTCTTCTTTGAAAACAATATATCCTCCATCAAAGTGGGCTGCCTGCATGAGAAATCAACCATTCAGTACTTAGCATGGTATTGGGAGCTGGGATTTTGGGAGACGCGTGCTTAATACTTCACGCCAATTTGGATTAAAGGATAGTAGAATAAAGTTAGTAATTTATGGCTAACTCTACTCTATTCTTCTAATTTTCGACAAACATTACTCTACTCCACTCTACTCCTCCTCTCTCCCGCTCAATCCAAACTAACCCTTAAGATATTAGAACTCCATCCTTTTGTTTTATAGGTCCACTTCAATTTCTTTATTCATACACATTTGAATCAATCAAAAAGTCTATCTAAGGATAAAATAGTTTACACAATTTTTTTCATAATTGTTAACATAGGCGGTTGCTATTAGCCGTGCGTAAAAGCCATATCAATGGTAAGTTTATTAGAATACAAGCCCAAAGGCCTAAGCCCATTGTACTCTATTTTTATTGTACATCTATTATTTATACAACACCCATATGTCTTCCTCTATAAAGATAGTCTCTTATATAATCTTACACACAATTTTACGGTCTCTAAAAAGTTATTCTCTATCTCTTAGGCTCTTTGCATCAAACACCATTGCCACTACTACTAAACCATTAATGCTATTCTATTCTATCAAAATCTAGGTCAATTCATGCTCAAATTTAAGCAACCAACTACTTGAATCACAAAATCAGAGAATGACGAGCCCAACCACACCAGAGATAGCTAAAATAGTGCCTCACATGCCTACACTCATCAAAATAAGGTTTTGCAGAGTAGAAAACGCCACCCCGTGCCAAACCCTTCATTGTCTACTACTACCATGTGTTACATACTTGCCACTACAATGACACAGCGACACTACATCAACTTACTCTAATCATAAATTTTCACCATAACAAGTTGTAAAATATATTGCGAAAATAATTCTATCTATGAAATTGCTCAAGCAAATTTTTTAGCATAAACATGGGCTCTAACTAAGATACATGATACAATATTGGTATATGCACTCAAGGAAAATCATATTTAAGTAGAAATCAAATGGCTCAACATTCGTTTAATAGGAAATGTACAGTTCAAAATCCAATTCCATTGCTTCCAAAATTTGATATAGTGTGTACAAATTCTCAACTTAACATAATAATCTTTCAATTTCAAACTTTTAATTTGAGGGTAATAACAAAAAAGCTGGGTTATACAATCTTATTTATAATAATAATAATAACAATAATAATAATAATAATAAAATTGGAATATTAATCTAAAAACCAATAAGATTAGAATGAGCTAATCACCTAGACAATGTCACAATGTGGATTAATGCATATTCACCATGCACGTTGCCGTTGAACATAGTCACCAAGGAGGCGAGTAAAGAGTAGTTAATGTGTAGATAAGACGTCCCAGTCTTTGATTGTTACTTTTCTTTTTGACCTATTATAAAATAAACCATGACTCTAGCATGAGCAATGCATGCTTTTCTCTGTACAGCTTTTTTCTTTATCCCCTACGTACCTGCTCTAATTTGTCGGTGCTTTTTTTTTTTTAGTAAATTAATTTTGTAAACGTACAAATGAAACTTTAAGTACTCCTATATATATCAGGGTGGCCTCCTATAAATGGTGAAAATTTTCTTCTAGTATACAAACTAGTATTATTTTCTCAAGAAGTAAAATAAAATAAATGATGAATTTAATTTCTTAATTAATATTGAGACACACTTCTTTATTGTGAAAATTGTTATGCCTATAGAATTAATTACTCAAAAATATGAGTTCATGAAAAAAGATGATCTTATTTTTTTAATCAAAATTCTAATACATCATTATCAAATCTCTCTCTCTCTCTCTCTCTCTCTCTCTCTATATATATATATATATATATATATATATATATTATATTAAAAGCCAAAGTTTAGAGAAAATTAAATTAGAATCCAAATTGAATTTCAATTGGAGTCCAATTATGTGTCATGTGTCCCATCTAACTTTTAATATTTGTGTCAAATTAATTATGAGGGTAAAAATCAAAGAGTCAAAATCCAATTAAATTCTAAATTGGATTTCAACTGAAGTCCAATTTTGCGCCATGTGTCCATTTAATTTTTTTTACTTTCTATGCCAAGTGAATTATTAAGTGCAAATACTGAAGAATCTAAATCTAATTAAATTTTAAATCATATATATATATTAGAATTTTATGGTTTAATAAATGTGTAAACTAATATCATGTATAATTTTAATTTTAATATTTTCTCAAAAATATATATAATTTTGAATCGTATAATTATGATTGTTTTTAATTGTAACTGTGCATATGCACGAAGTTACACACACACAAAAAAAAACAAATAGTAAACCTGATTCTCTCACATAACAAAAATAAAAAAATAAAATAAAATTTAATCTCACAGTTAACAATTAATTGAGCTACATATAAATATGTCGGCATATAGTAAGTAGTGCTCTATAGTACTCATGCGCCCTGTATGTCATATGATCTTAAAATTAATGCTACTCATGAACACTAGTATAAGAAACAAAGATAAACTGGATGTCAAAATATTCTTATGAAAGAAAAAATAAAACAAAGTGTGGATGCCTACAAAGTGTGGATGCCTAAAATATCCATTAATGGCCAAAAAAATATGAAAACATGTCAAATTTTTTTAAAACAAAAATAATAAAGAAATGGCCAAAAAAATCCACAGGGTGCACTTCGAGATAAGCCATCACATAAAAAATTAGAAAGAATATATTACTAGAAGCTATATTGCCATTAATGAGGATCATGAATCCAGGCTGTGTTGAAAGCTGTGGAACAATGGTGAATTTTGGGCCACAATTTAGATGTGAAAGACACCATACATGTTTTTCCGTTTTTCTTTTTTCTTTTTTTTAATTTTTCCCCTATATATATATATATATATATATATATATATATATATATCTTTTTATTCTATACGAGCATTTACTCAGTGTATAATGCACCTCACATGGGTCTTAAATTGCCTCGACTGAGCCCAACTGTGCTTATTAAATGAGCTCTTCTTATGCAAGTTATGCATGTGCTTTGTACCAACGATGAACTGAAAAAATAGTTTGCCTAGCTATGAGCTCACTGCAACCACATCACTCTGTACCTTCAGTTGTTGCACTGGCTCTGGTCGATTTCGAACTTTTCATATATTAAATGTAATAATTGTATCAAAAAAAAATGTAATAATGAAATTTTTTCCATAATTGCCAACATTAAAATCACTTAATTGGGAGAAAGGTTTCTCCAATTTGAGTAAAATTTGATGGAGTATAACATTTTCTTTTTCTAATTAATGATATTCATAGTGTTAATATATATTTCACGAAATGTAAAAAAATGCTTTGTACAAACTACAATTTTTTTATATACCGATAAATGATAATTGAGGATGGGAGGATTTAAATCTTAAATATTTATGTTGAAAACTTTAGGTCATTTGAATATGGCCAATCAATTTCACATTGGTAGGTTTTCTCTAGAATTTCGGCATAAGGACAATGAACCCGCCATATAATTACTTTCTTACGAGTAAAACCATGAATCGGGCCAACAATTACGACATCAACTAAATGGTGTTTTTTTTTTTTTTTTTTTTTTTTTTTTTTTTTTTTTTTTTTTTTTTGTGAATTGAGTTTAAGCTTTTAAGGATAAAAGTTAGAGAAAACTTAATGATGTAGTTAATTGCAAGGATGACCTTGCAATATAATCATCTGGTGAGCTTGCCCGTGGAGAACTCTCTAATGCCTAAATCAGAGGGAGTGTAAAAAGTTTAATCTTATGGAAATTATTGTGAATTTCAATGATATATTTTGATCATATCTTTTCCTCACTGATCTTTTTTTTTTCTCATTTAATTTATGTCACGTTTCTTCTTGATTCCTGTATGGGGTTTAGAATTTGAATTCTCACAAGGAATCCTTCCCCTTGGATGGGGATTTCATAATTTTGGCAATTTAAGTTAGGGTTTTGCTAATGGTTGCACTAAGAGTATTCGTTAAGGAAATATTATTGAAAAATTTTTATGGAAAAGAAAAGAAAAAAAAATCTTTTATAGTTTTTTCTATTTCTTATAAAAATAGTTTCAAAATTTTCCTAAAATGAATCATTAACAAATGTGCTAAGAGCATCTTTTAACTGGATCCATTTATTTATGAGATTATTGATCTTTGATTAAGGTAGGTTTGAGTGGTACCCCCAAAAGCCTCATCTTGATAATTAATCTGCAGGAGCCACATTGCCTTTTGGCCAAGGTATGCTCAGGTAGGCCGTGCATACATGATCACTGCATGTGGCCAAGCTGTCAGCTAGATCAATTCGAGCTGCCACATCAATATTATATTCATCAAAACTAAAGGATAAAAAAAAAAATTTTAAAAAAAAGGGTCTTATTTCCATCTTGCATGTGTGCATATGCATAGTATGTGCAAGAGTGATAATTTTTTTTTTTTTTTTAAGAAACAAACACACACACACAAGGGAAATGAAAATTGGTTCTAACAAAAAGACACACCACAACTCCACTCAAAAGTTATGGCAACTTTTAGTGCAAGAGTGATAATAAAGGTACAAATTTCTTTACATAAGCTCCATAAACTTATGAGCTAATTTTTAAATCCAAAACAAAAACACTAGAAAACAATTTTTAGTAAGGATGACAATGGAGTTGGGCAAGGTCTAATTAAGGGTGTTCCGTCTCTCGATGTATTATTTCTTTGGAACAAGAAAAACACATGTGAGGTAGGTGGTAGGCCAAGATCAGGAATAGCCTAGAGGTATTTTGTCGTCACTAATGAGATGATCACTTTGGTAAATAATAATGTAGAGAAGAAAGAGAAAGGAGAAAGGCAGATGTAAGAGTGCTAAGAGAGAGAAAAATTTAGTGTTTAAGAGGATAGTAATAAATATATACAAAAAATAAATTATAAATAAATGCCTAAAATAATATTAAATTATATATAAAAATCATTTAAATATATATTAAATAAAAACATAGTTACATATTTGAGACAGGATAGAGCAAGCAAAACTCAACCTTACCTCGACATCTGTTCAGGATAGGAAAAATCCACTCAAGAGTAAATTAAGGTAGTGTGTATCAAGAAAGACGTATGACTTTTGTCATCCATAATTGTCAATGTATTTTTAGAAAAAAAAAAAAAAAAAAATTAAAAAATTGGTACAAAACAGCACCCAAACTCAGCCACTTTTATGGATAAATGTCCAAATCAACTTTTTTTTTTTTTTTTTTTTTAAATGCAAGATAGGATTTATACTCTAACCTAATCTAAATATATATGTGTATAAAACTCCCTCTTGGATATTTAAACCCCGGCCCTTACCTCTACACCTTACCAATACTTATACTTATGAAGTGACCATCACACTAAAATTATACAGTAATATGTCCAAATCAACTTTAGAAACACTGCATTAAATTTTCAAAGAAGGAGCTTTTAATAGAACAAAGAGAGAACAAGCTCTTTCATAAAAGTAAATGCCAGACAGAGGGAACCCTTACTTGCTTTGTACTCAGAAAACCATTGAACACATATTTAATACTTTAGAGTATCTTTTTTCTTTTTTTTCTTTTTTTGAAGACATACTTTACAGTATCTGACTGTGAGCAGAAGTATAAATTGGAGTATTTGAGGGCGAGGTAGGACTTTTCCTTTAATTTTTTGTCCTTCAAGTTTGAGTTATAAATACGATAATTGGTTATGGGTCCTCTATACAGGTTACAGTATCTGACTGTGAGCAGAAGTATAAATTGGAGTATTTGAGGGCGAGGTAGGACTTTTCCTTTAATTTTTTGTCCTTCAAGTTTGAGTTATAAATACGATAATTGGTTATGGGTCCTCTATACAGGTTACATGACCCAGCAATGTAGTCAGAATGCAAGTATTTGAGGGCGAGGTAGGACTTTTCCTTTAATTTTTTGTCCTTCAAGTTTGAGTTATAAATACGATAATTGGTTATGGGTCCTCTATACAGGTTACATGACCCAGCAATGTAGTCAGAATTTGCATTCTGACCAATTTTTAAAGGCTTGTGCAACCAACTAAACAGGAAATAGCACCGAATTTATTAACAAGCGTGCAATGGATCTCTGGGAGTACATGAAAATTAAATAGACAAGAAGTATTCCTTAAAATCTTTAAAGAAAAAAGTAGTGAAAATAATTTAAATCAATAGGAGTCTTCTTTTGTTTTTGTTTTTTTTGTTTTTTTCAGTACAAATTGCATTATATAGTATACTTAAAAGAACTTTGACAAATTTTAACAATTTTTTTCCTAATAAAAAGTGGTTAGAATAGTAGTTGAATGATTAAAATTCACTTTCTTAAAGTACTGAAGCTTAGTTTCAAGTGATAATCTAGCAGTAACGATATTCTTTGTGATTCCTTAAGTTTGGGGTTCAACACCATCTCCTCCTACCATCTACCTATTAAAAGGGGGTTTCAAGTAATAACGCAACAGTAATAATATCTTTTGTAGTTCTTTTTTTTGGTTCAATATCTTTTGTAGTTCTCAAACTCAATAGATGTGTTCAAACTCCACCTTCTTTCTCCTCCACTATCTACCTATTAAAAAAAATTAGTTTAAATTTTTGAGATAATTGATAATTATCAAAGTAGATGGTCCTAAATTCTAACTTTAGCTCCATTCTACCTCTCATTTGAAAGATTTAAATAATCTCACATATAAATTATTATCATAGCTTATTGCATAGTTCATCCTTAGTACTTAAGAAAACCCTTCATCAACAAACTTAAAGCCAGTTTGGATGGAGGGAGATGGAGGAAAAGTAGAGGAGAGTAGAATATACTAATTTCCAATCAACTCTACTCTCCTCCCCCTCCATCTAAACTGGGCATTAGTTCCAGAAAGTAAGAATCCGTTTTGTTAGAATGGTGGAAAAGTGAGAAGATAGAAAAAATTTTAATTTCCCTCCTTTTTGTTTGGTTGGGAGTGAAAAAGTTGAGGGATAGAAAAAGTGAATTTATATAAATTTACTCATGTACTCTTGTTAAAAATGATGTCAAATTTAAACCAAAAAAGTGACAAACAACTAACCAAAAAAAAAAACCACAAAAGAAAGCAATATATATATGCGCAATGTACACTTAAATCAAAAAAAAAAAAAAAAAAAAAAAAAAAAAAAAAAAGAGGCGACGAGGGAACAAAAAGAAGAAGAACAAGACCAAAAAAAAAAATGGTGAAGAAAAGCAATGTACAGACAAGCCCATGTGCAAATGCACAAAGACATTTTTGTCCATTAAGCAGCCTCATTTTTTCTGTTCAGTTTTTTTTCTATTTTTGGGATAACTTTTTGGTGGGTCCGAAGAGAAAATATCTAAGTTCCACAATTTATTTTCCTTCCTCTCCACCCAATCAAAAACACTCCAAAAAAGTTTTTCTTCTTATTTTCTCTAAAAAAAGAATTTTATCCACCCTATTTCACCTATGTGAAAAGAACACTTTAGTTTGTCGACAAAAATCTTTTGGAGGGGACATTTACATATCTATATGTGTACTATTTCAACCTATGTCTCTAGAAAAATATGGTCGGCATTAGTTTGTCGCCAAAAGGCTTTAATCATCAACACCAACCCTTAATGAAAGTACCATCCAGGACTGATTTCCAATTTGGCTTCATTTGAAATTATTAGAATATTTGTATATTATTCAATTGTATGCAAAACTGTATAGAGAGAAGCTTATTTATAAGCGCATTTTATAAGTTGTCTATAAGTAATTAAGAGTGAATTACAAATCTGTTCAAAAAAAAAAAAGAGTGAATTACAAATAACATGAGTATTGTACAATTAATCATAATGGGCACAGGTCTCCAATATATAAGGCCTACAACTAATGAATACATTTTTTTTTTTTTTTGTGGGACTAATAAATGCTAACATATCCTATCAAATTTCAAAATACAAGTTCCTTGTATCACTTTTTATGTTCCACTTTATGTTCTAAAGTTCAAACTCAAGATGAACTCTAAAAAAAAAAATCAACCCACTAATAACCAATATTGCACCGGATTTGGAGTGTTTGCCGATGGGTGAAATGTCCATTCTCTCTCTCACGTTAGTGTTAAAAAGATGACCAATAAGTTTATGGTGTGGTGCGGTAATACTTGTGAAATTTTGTTCAGTAAAATTGTTTAGGCGAAACAAAAAATGCTAGATTACAGTTTATTTATTTTTAATTAAATAACAAAATGTGCTTAATGAGACTTTTAAGAGTTGAGGTTATCAATATTAATCCAAGCTGCCCTTGTCGCTCGTACAATTCCTCTTCACATAATTTACAACTTACTATAACATGGTAATGAAATGTTACTAACCATACTACCAAAAAAAAATAGCATCTTTTTTTTTTTTTTTTCTTTTTTACTAAATTACACTTTTAGCCCAAAAAGTTTGGAGATATTTTCACATTGACCATTTAAGTTTTAAATTTTCATATTTGATTCTATTTTCATATTAGCCCTTTACATTTCAAAATCTTTATTTTGACCCTTCATGTTTGATTTAGTTTGTTTAGCCTTGTAAATGAAAATTTTGAAACGTAAAATGTGCAAATAGAAAACTGAATCAAACATGACATAAAGAGCAAAAAAGAACATTTTGAAATATAAAAAGTCAATATGAAAACAACTCCAAACTTTAAGGGCTAAAAGTATACTTTAGTCTTTTACCTTCTTTTTATACATATTATAAAGTTTGAATTTACAGTGTCTATTTCGTGATAATTGTTATTTACTATCAAGCTAATACACAAATGATTGGATCCCAAGTCACTTCATGACAACAAAAAAATTCACCAACTACGCTAACTGAAATCCATGTTATAAATCCTAGTATCTGAAATATAAAATAAAACACACAAATTTCTTTCATAATAAATAGCAATTATTGTCATAAAAATGGGAAGGAGAGAAAAGTGTAGGCCCGAAAAGTACAAACACAGCCCTATTGTAAAGCCCAAGATCAAAAGTCCTAACCCAAATTCCCATTCTCCTCTTCGTCACTTCATTGTCCCCACAGTCCACGCCCACCAAAAAAAGTAGGGCTGAACACACACACACACACACACAACAAAACTGGAGTATGAGTGACACAAAGAACAAAGAGACTAATGTGGGTTTTTGTGGCATAGACTACAGGGAGCTGTTATTACATTTTTTGTCATGATATCCGTAAAAGGTCTTCAAAATCTCTATCTTTTGCTTCTAAGTTTTTGTTTGGCCCAAAGCATAATCCTTTTGAGAAGTCAATAATTAAAAATTTTCTTACTTATCTTTTACTTTGTTAAAAATGTCAAATACTATTTTGTCATTCAAGTTTAAATTAACGATGATAGTTTTAGAAACTTCTAACTTTCTAACTAAGAAACAACTCATTAAATGATGTTTTCTTAAAAATATTGGATTTTCTAAACAAGACCAACAATATGGAATGACGGAGGTAGTGAATGAAATGGTTTTGTTTCATATGTACCAAGTTGGTGCATAGGCTTTTGTGCGTGCCAAAAATAAGGCTGATAGGTCAATTCTCACTTGGGCTCATAATTTATTTGTAGTATGGGCTTTGGATTTCCTACCTTGGATAGTTCCTAATGCAAAGACCCAACAAAGTGACCTCTCCCTACGAATTCCTCTACTCTCTCTACCACTACAACTACAACTCTCTTGGTGCTCCCTTTACTCCCTTTATCCTTAGTTTCCTTTGAAGCCTTTTCGACCCCCTTATTCTTCATTCCCTTCTCCTATTTATAGATTGAGATTAGTGGAAGAGTCATGATTACTTTTCTTGTGAGTGGGAAAAGGAGGTCCAATGTCGTTATCCTTAAGTGGGTGTTTAGTTGGGAGTGGGGTGTGGTAAAAATGGCATCAGAATTAATTCTGACATTAGAAGATTTGCCCAGCGACGATGTGTCCCAAGGCAATACTGAGCATCTAGGGTCTCACTTTCTCAGGAAATTGCACTCCCCGGCCAGGTTAGAGTTGACTGGCAGGGTCTCACCTTTGCCGTTCATGCCATAATGGCTCCATTGTGGTTTTTGGGCTTTGGATGGGCGTCTAGCCTTGTCTGGGCCAAGGTTGTGGGCCCAACAAAATACAAAACCGCACACGATGTCTTGAGGTCCAAGGCCCAACAAGTTCAAGGTCTTATACACGTGGCATCATCGTGATGGATTCTATGAACAATGGGCCTGAGGGGGAATAGTGCCTCGTACAGCTTTCATTTGCAAATAGTGTAATGAACCAAGGTTACCAAGCAGAGCAAGGAATTATAGGAAACAAAAGTAAGTCTTTTTTGTCTAAGTTTGACAGCAAGCTCACCCTTGTCTATCGCACATTTAGATTAGGCCACCAGAATTCGTGCAGTACAGATGTAGCATTTGTTGAATCAACTTCTCACAATATGTGTGGTAATCTAGTTTTATCTATGAACCCCGATATTGATACTTTAGAACTCAATAATATGTCAGGAAGAAGTTGGCAAGAGTTTACTTGTTGCTGTGAAAAGATTAATGCAGAATTAAAGAGAACAGATAAAAAATGATGCACTTTCAGTGATTACTGATAAGTTAGAATTCAAACACCAAATACATTATGGAGAAAAAGTTGTCAACTTTTGTGAGGGCATTACAGGCAGCAAAAACATTATTAAAGCCCAAGCTGCAAAGCGGATCCCAACATTGATATCTGAACAGTGAGATTAGGCAACCATTGAACTTTATTCTGGTCATGGAGCCTCAGTACTAGTGCAGTAGTGTATGTAAATCTTTGTTATGAAATTCAAACTAAGAAGTTTCATGTGTTATTTGTCACTAAAGAATAAGGAAACAAAGAATCATCCTAAAATTGATATCTGCACACTGATTGTCAAGGAGACTCAGCAATGGCAAGATTGTAAGTATTTTAAATCAAGTATCAACCAATATACTAATTTTTCAACCAAAAAAAAAGTATCAACCAATATGCTAAACTAAATTTTATCTATCAACTTTGGTTGATATATACTATTAAAAACTAAAAATATAGAAAATAGAAAGTAGGCATGTATGTAGTTTAATTCCAATTACCCTGCTAACACTAATCTAGAAGCTTTCCTTTTTTCTTTGATTGCTAGTTTACTGTTGCAGAAGTAAATAATAGAAAGTAGAAACAGCACACTATAGACCTGTGGCGATAAGATTAAATCACCATGGTCAAACAAACCAGATTCACCATTGCTTATGAAAGTAAAACCACAACTAAATTTGAAGTCGTACTTTTTCTAAACAAACTCTTTTTTTTCTATTTTTCTTATGAATGTAATGAACTTGGTAATCATGTGAGGTCATTACAGGCAGCAGAACACATATTAAGTTTAAGCTGCAAAGCGGATACCAACATTATTTTTGCACATCGAGATTAGGCAACCAAAAAATTAATGGTTATGGCGCCTCAGTACCAGTGCAATACTTGACATGAACCAAAAATCCTAAATCAAAATTTCCAAAAAAAAAATATATATATATATATATATATATATATTAGTACTTGAAAATTATTGGAGGCAAAGATGCACTCGATATGTCAACTCAATGTTTTTTTTAGTGGGGGAGGGGAATTGTTTAGTAACTCAGTGTATATTGCAAGTATACTGATCACTAAACACACCTCTGATGACACTGTGTAAGTTCAAACATAGCATTGCTCTTGAAAACCTTTTAATCTTATCTTCATGATCCTTAAAATGAAGACTGTTGCAGGGCAGTCCCACAAAGCAGGCCATAAATTGATTAGTCCATTGGGTTGCAAGTTTCAACTACAGCCATGCTACCCCACTGGGCCTAATTTTGTTTGAAGCACCTCTTTTTGGTTTCATCCTTTGATCCAAATAGACCCAATGGGAGGCCATACAACCCAAGATTCTGCCATCCCAAAAACCCAACAAAAGAAGTGTTAAAAGAAACTCTTTCTTGGATTATATACACATAATGCATAAACAGATTCTTCTTTTGCAAGCAATAGGATTTGAATTTATGACCTCCCTTTCATAATGATTGATTTACTAAACTAAGACACTTCATACATAAACAATTTTTTTTAAGATACGATTAGGATGTGAACATATCAACAAGAGATATATAAACAGATTTAAAATTTATGTCCTCATCTTGTGAATCAGAAATATGTAAACCTCGTCCTTCACTGGACACTCCTTAGTCCTTTGGCTATGTGTGCTTTTATAAAAAACATGTTATAAAATTTCCATATTATATACCTCTCTCAAAATTATTATACAACCAAAAAAAAAAAATATATATATATATATATATTTGGATGGAATCATGTGAGGTCATTACAGGCAGCAGAACACATGTTAAGTTTAAGCTGCAAAGCGGATACCAACATTATTTTTGCACATCAAGATTAGGCAGCCAATAAATAAATGGTTATGGAGCCTCAGTACCAGTGCAATACTTGATATGAACCAAAAATCCTAAATCAAAATTTCAAAAAAAAAAAATATATATATATATATATATATATATCAGTACATGAGAATTATTGGAGGCAAAGATGCAGTCGATATGTCAACTCGATGTTTTTTTTTAGGGGGAACGGGGGTGAGTGTTTAGTAACTTAGTGTATATTTCAAGTGAACTAATAACTAAACACACCTCTGATGAACTGTGTAAGTTCAAACATAGCATTGCTCTTGAAAACCTTTCAATCTTAACTTAATGATCCTCAAAATGAAGACTGTTGCAGGGCATTCCCACAAAGCAGGCCATAAATTGATTAGTCCATTGAGTTGCAAGCTACCCGATTGGGCCTAATTTTGTTTGAAGCACCCCTTTTTGGTCTCATCCTTTGATCCAAATAGAGCCAATGGGGGGCCATACAACCCAGGATTTTACCATCCCAAAAAACCAACAAAAGAAGTGTTGAAAGCAACTCTTTCTTGGATTATATACACATAATGCATAAACAGATTTTTCTTTTGCAAGCAATAGGATTTGAATTTATGACCTCCCTTTCATTATGATTGACTTACTAAACTAAGACACTTCATACATAAACAATTTTCCAAAACATCTCCAAAAACCACAAAGTCCAAAACATCACATAGTTTCACCAACATTATATAAATCTGAACAAACATTAAAAGTAAGCTGATACTTGCAGGGCATAACATGTTATAGAAAGATCATAGCTTTAATAAGTGAAAAAAATTTTGTTTCAATAAGAAAATCAGGACTCATAAACCTGTCACTCCAAATATATATAACCAATTTGGAGAAAAAAAATTTCTTATAATAAGTGAGAGAAGGGAATTCAAACCTTCATGAGAGATAGTGCCATTGAAAAATATTGAAGATTCATGGCAATAGAAAGTGATTGAAAAAGCATAGAGCATAAGAAAGAAATAGAGATTGTAGGGTATGATTAAAAGATACCTCATTGTCAATGGTTCAGAGATCTGAACTAAGCCGCCACTTTGTGTGAGGCATTTTTTTAAAAAAGACTAAACAAGACCGTTGGAATTTATATTAGTCTAGACTTTTGAGCTAGGGCATCACATGGAATAACCATTACACTGTACCGTATTGTTATCTAATTAGTGTTTTTAGATCAATGGTTCCTGAGAAAAGTATAAGAATCACATGGTTAATAATGGATACACGTGTCAAGTCATATACTCCATGTTTGCTTTTCCTCCCTTAAAGATCAACGGTCAGAAGGCAATCATGAAAAAAAAAAAAAAAAAACACCCTTTACACAATTAATCTTTTTTTTATATAGGAATTATTTACTTAATACTGAGTTGCCGTAACTGTTGCATTAGATTCAAGATTTTTATTTGGATGGAATCCATTGTCTTTTTCACTTCATTGGTGAATAGTGAATGGGGGAAGAGATTAATTTTAGTAATCTTTTTGAAAAACAATTTTGGGAGGTAAGGTTGAGAGTATGAGTTTTATATATAACTAGAGTTCGGGGTAAAATGAATCCTAGCTAAATGTCTTGTTCAAAAATACTAATAGGTGTCAAATAGTTAAATTACAAGACTCTTGGCAATGAAGGTATGAGTTTGAAGAAAGAGAAATGTGGAAGATTGTGAAAAGGATAATAATTAACGGAAAATTGAGAGAGATTTGAACCACTCTATATATTTTTAATATATGAATCTATTTATGTTTCTCTATTTTGAAGCTATGGTTTTTATTAACATCATCTATATCTATGTGACAATATTAATAGAATTTTAATTTATGACATTCACTCCATAATGATTGTTTTTTATCGTTAGCCCAAAACACAAATTGATTTTTGGTGTAAATGAGGTTCGAACCCAATATCTCTTATTCGACGACAAATGACTTTGCCGGTTAAGCTAACTAAAACCCATAAATAAGAGAACCTAAACTTGAGCCTGATGGTAAAGAAAAATCGTATTGGAGCAATAGGCTTTTAGTTTTTCTTTGGGGTTTGAATTTGTTATGGAAAATGTTAAAACTACAAATTATTTTACAAGTTTTTTTTTTTTTTTTTTTGGGATAAAAGGCAATTCATTGATAAACTATAGAGCCATAGGCATAGTATTGGCATAATGCCTTACATAGTACACATCATTGGCATCAAAAATTACAAAAGAAGAAATATTAGGTGAGGGAGGGGTGTTAAACATCACAAAAGTTTCCTGATGCAGGCATTCCCTCTTGGTCATCGCATCCGCACAACTATTCGCTTCCCGAAATATATGGGTCACCTTGACTTGCTAGAACCTGTTAAGCAAGGACATGCAATCAATCAAGAGGGATGAATAAGCTTTGTTAGGCATTGAGTTAGATAGGACAAGGTTCACAACAATTTTTGCATCAAGTTCAACTTCTAGGCAGGAAATCCCCATTTGAGATGCCAATAGCAAGCCATCCCTTAGTGCCCAGAACTCTGCCATGACACTTGTGGTGTTGCCTATGCAGCAACCGAATCCTTTCAGCCATGCCCCCCGGTGGTCTCGGACTAACCCTCCTCCACCTGCTTTTCCGAGATTCCCTAGTGAAGCACCATCAGTGTTTAGCTTAAACCAGTGGCGACACCACCTTATGGTTAAAATTTTATATTTATTTACCTTTAAAAAAAATTTTAGGAACACCCTGAATTTTTTTATGTCAATAAAATTAAATTTTGGTCCATTATTTAAGCAACTTAACAGTATATTAGAGTCTTTCAACTGATGATGGCAGAACAGGTTTGATAGGTTCGCAGTGGACAGAGGTGTAATGCCTCTGGGCTACACTTTGTTTTGGTCCTTTCCCTGGGCACTTGTTTTAATGGTTTACTGTTCCCCCGTTTCCAATGAAAAAAAGAAAAGAAAAAAAGGAATCTGAGCTTAATCCCCAATCTTTTACTTGTATTCTATTTCGTTTCAATAAAGTTTTCTATCGTTTTGAGTTCATAAAAATATATATAAATATATATATATATATATATATTGGAGTCTTTCAAGCAAAAATGAAAAACTCAAAAAAAAAATTATAATAAAACTACTACAGGTTGGGCAGTAGCTTGATTTCTTCGACTCAACACACTGCCCAATACAACACAATTTTCAACATTTTATTATTTTTTATTACAGTATTATTTTTCCTCACTAGACATATATTACTTACTTCTCATTTTTAATTATTTTTTCTTGTTTATTCTTAACCACACACATCTTCTATCTTCTCGATTTTTACACTTCATACTTTTAAATTTTACAACATCTTCATCTACACTTTTACATCTATGTTTTGCCTTCCTCCTTGTTTGTCTATGTCTTCTACCAATACCAGTGCGGCATTGCCTCTTCTCAAGTTTTGAGTTTTAAATTTCTCAATACGATTTTTTTTTTAGTTGTACAAGTACCTTTGTTCATTTCATTTCTTTTCATTTTTTTTTCCTTTTGAGATTTTTTGGTTTACAGAATGCAAATTTGTTCTGATTTTAAGAACAATTTTTTTTTTTTAAGCACAAACTTCATGCCGGCCGAATCTTGAATTTCGGTTGGTATTTACCGAAACACCCTGAAACACCCGAAATAGACCAGAATGACCAGAAATTTTTTCTGAAGTGGAATAGGATGGGTTACTGTTCCGGTTTGTTTACCGGCACGGTATTTTCTGACCGGAACGAAATGAAATTAATAACATTGAATCAAATCTAATTACCTAAAGGCTAAAAAAAAAAATAAGATTGTGTAATTTATGCTTCCTAAGAAACATCCTGAACAAAATTCCTGGAGTCGCCATTGGCTTAAACCAACCCTCACGGGGTTTAATCCACTGAACTTGCTTTGTTCTCATACTCTTGGCTCGAAGCGATTTTCCAGTACAGTAGCAGTCTATAGCATGTTTAATGCATGCACTGTGAAGATCAGGATTCAGAGTAGTGTTTTCAAAAACCACCCTATTCATGTGCTTCCATAGTGCCCATATAGTGAAGATGAACACTGTTTTCCACGGGATGCCGTTAGAGAGGATATTTGCATTGCTCTAGCAATTTGCTTTCAACCATTGAAGCACATCCAGTCTGAATAAGGCTTCCAAAGGAACAGGAATTCCAATCTTTCTCTAGATTTGTATGGCGTAAGGGCATTCTCTAAGCAGGTGCAAGATTGATTCATTGCAATTCCTGCAGAGAGGGCAGATAGTATTACATTCAATTCCTCTGCTAGCAATGACCTCTCTCACTGGGACACTGTTGTGATGGCAAAGCCATAGGAATGAGCATATTCTTAGCAAGGTATCCATCTTCTAAATCCATTCTCTTGGGAGGGGATTGCTCTGATTATCATCCAAGATTGCTTAAAGATATGTTGATGCCGAGTTGAACTCTCCATCTTGTGAAAATTTCCAGCTTAACGTGTCTTCCTTACTCCCAAACATTTGAATGGGAGTAGCTTTGATCCTGTCCAAAATGTCAGTTGGAAGCTCAAATGAATAGTTATTTTATTTCTCTAAATTAATTGTTATATTCTATTAAGTGGTCTATTCTCGTGTACTAAATGAGCCTTTGTTTCTTAGCCTCCTTCACTAATTTTTTATGGAAATTTTTTTTTTTTATCCTAGGCGAATCATTTAGCAGAATATACCAATTAATTATTGAATTATTCAATGTATCTATTAATCCAAACAGATATGTAGTCCACTAAATTTTAGTATATACCAAAACCAAATCTTTTTTTTTTTGACTGAAAAGGTAGAATACCAAAACCAAATCTTAAACCACCATAATAAAAACAGTAAAAGACAAGACAATATTTGGTAAAAAAATAGAAAACTAAAGAAGAAGATATTCAGTTGAAAAATGACTACATAGACACAAATTGTCACGTAAAAAATTTACTAGGGGAAAAGAGATACAACGATTTACTTACAAGTGTAATCTCTACAAACGTTTTGCTTTCCTTCCTACCATAGTAACCCTTGAAAATCATGGATCCTCCAAGACAAATTTCCACCATGAATTCCTTGTTCACATAGACCAAAGCCTTTGGTACTCCAAGCAGTGACGGAGCTAGGAATTTAGGTCGAGGGGGCAAGATTAAAAGACAAAATTGAAAGTAAAAAATTAATCTAAAAAAATTAATCAATATTAATAACAAAATAAATAAACAACTATATGTCAATTAACTACAAATATATATGTCATATCATTAAAATAAAGAAAAAAATTACAATTTATGATTAAGAATAATCAAATTAAGAGATCATTATAAATATTGTTAGGTTCTAAAGTTTTAGGATTTTATATATTTAGAACTCTAATTTGTATTATTGGCAAATCATGATCAAAACAATGTTTTAGAAGTGTTTTTAGTCTAGCTCAAAATTGTGATTTTATGTAAAGTTGGAATTGAGTTAAAGCAGGAAACATTGTGCCTTTCGGTCTAGCTCGATCGATCGAAAGACAGGCTCGATCGATCGAAGCTCGGGCAGAAAGTTTTTCTGCAGATTCGTCTAACTTAGTCCTAAGTGTTTTAAAACGTTTTTAGAGTTTCTTATTTGTCCTAAATATAAAAGGCAAACCCTAACCATGTTTTAGTGTTGCTCATATTGCGGTTTGTGTAAATTTCTTGTGAGATCTAGAGGAGCTTTCCTTTACACAAACTTAGGGTTTTCAATGAGAAAATTTATCTACGCCTTGATAATCAATTCAGTTGCTGCCATTGAAGTTTAAAGAAAATACAAGCAGGTGTGCTTGTATCTGGTGGTGAATCCAAGAAAGAAGGAGTCCGTGGATTCGGAGCTTGCACGTGGTTGTGTCAGTAAGTTCTACTGGTTGGTAGCAATAAAAAGTCGAGCATAGGGGCTTGTAAGTTTTATTGTATGAACTTCGATTCTTTCAAGATAGTGAATTCAAGTTTACCTTGAGGATAGCTAGGTCAAATCCTCCCCAGGTTTTTACCGGTTTGGTTTCTTGGGTGATCATATCTTGTATTATTTATTTTCCGCTGCTTTGCATAATTTGATCTTTATTATTGTGATAACCTAGACTTGTTTAATTGGACTAAGTAACAACTTGGCTAATTACCTAGGTTAAATCAATTTAAGGGGTCTAAAAACAATCAAATTAAGAATAATTACAATTTATGATTAAGAATAATCAAATTAAGAGATCATTATAAATACAAATAGTTTAAACAAATAATTTGAATTATAAATTTATGGTTAAGAAGTCAAATCAAGAGATCTATCTAAATATAAACAGTTTGAACATATAATTTAATTCTTCAAAAAATTAAATATTTGAACGTGTGACTTAAAAACCCAACTTGAATGCTTTTAAAAACTCCATAAAAACTCTGAGGTCCAAAGAAAGAGACTGGTATGAAAAGAAATTTTTTTCTCTTTGATGGGAGGTGTACTTTGTTTGCATTATATATACTTTTTTTTTAAGAGTTCTATACTAGTACTGATTCTATTCCGTGTAGGTGTAGCAAAGTTGTTTTTTTTTTTTTTTTTAATCATTATCAAGTGAGACCCACGGTTTTATATTATAGTTGTAGACTTATAATATGTTTTTGTCTAGCCCGTCAAGTCTTTGCGTTCAGACTATATTCAATGAATCAATGTAGAGATTTTTTTTTAAATCATTCTAAGTGGGACTCATTGGTTTTATATATAGAATTGTAGTAGGAGTAGAAGTCTACTACTACTAGGAAAGATACAGTGAATTCACTAAATTGAGATTTTTTTTTTTTTTTTGTCTTTTGTGTCGGGGGCAAATAAAATATTTCAGGTTATTATAATATAGTCAAAAATTTGAAAGTTCAACACCCCCCCCCCCCCTGCCGCCGCGACTCCAAGGAACCTCATAGAAGATTTAACAGTAGTGAACCTCATTGGAAAAATACTCTGGTTTCAAACAATCAAGTACTCTCTTTGGGATCATAAAATGAGTGGACAAAGAACAAGGATTTTTCTATGATGTACAAGGAGGAAATGCACGAGGTTTTCTCTTTGAATAGCACAAATTATCTATATTTCCTCTACTTAAAATCCGAGCAAAAGTATGGCTTATATAAGTGCACAAATAAAATTTAAAGAAACGGTACTACAGAACCTTGTCAAAATGAAATAGCAGTCCCTAATAAGCCATGCTCTCTCTCTCTCTCTCTCTCTCATTTAGTATTGTTTATACACATATATAACATCACCGTCTACATCCTTCAAGTAAGTAATTCACGCAAATACATTATAGGTACGCCATACCATCATTTGGACAACAACTGTCTCAATTACCTACAAATGAAGTAAAACAATGTTAGTAAGCTATACAGAGACAGGAGTGTCTTAGTTCTTATGAGTTTTGAGTCCAACAAATTTCCTTCAAATAAGAAATGAATATAACAGTTTGATTTTTTTTTTTTTTTCCTTTTTAAGTTGAATAACATTTTTTACAAAAATAATTTTATCATTTTTTGCCAAAACTTTGTTTCCTAATAAATCTAGATACAATACAAATTTAACAATTATATATATATATATATATATATATATATATATATATATATATATATATATTGTAGGGGTGATAGGCTCAGGAATGCATATCTACATATATATTGGGCCAGGAGCCAAATCCGAGGACATGAATAGTCCGAAGACAGGTAAACACCTTCCTAAGAATCCGTGTTGGTAAGTAAAGAGGTGAGATTTAATCATAACCATCCGAGAAGGCTATTCGAGGAGGAATACTTCCTCGGCAGGGCAAACCCGAGGTCAGAAGGTGTGGTCTGACACCAAGGGCTACGGTCTGGATGACTCCACTAATGTGGATAAGTATCCAGAAGGAACAGGACAGAGGGAGGCCATGAAATATCTCAAGGGAAAGTTGTTACCACCGCATTAAATACTCTGCAGTTAACTTTCTAACTACATTAATGTGGAGAAGACCCCCGAACAGTGCTACATTGGCTACCCCAACGCACAGAGGGCCTAAGAGGGTGTCCGATGGGACAAGCACTCAAGTAGTGGCTTGAATGATCAACAAGTGAAGGGTCAAGATCATCTAAAAGAGAACTATATAATGGAAGAGACTCTCCATGGAGAAGTGAGGGGGAGATTGAGAGAAAAATACTATAGTAATCAAGAATTGAAATTATAATCAAATTTGAGAATCAATATATAAGAACTGATCTCCTCAAACTGCGTCAAGGATGATTTTCTTTAGCTTAAACTTGTCTATCTTCATTCTCTTGTCATCAAGATCTACTTTACTTGTTGTCTGATTTACTAGAAGCCCAGTTTTCCAACCCACTCTCTACAAATTCATTGTTTTGGGCTTTTTAGGCCTACATCCATCCACCTTTTGGGCTAGGGACTCAAATCTGGTCTTTACAATTGGCACCGTCTATGGGAATTTTTGGTGTTATAATGAGTCTAATGTTCAACTATGGTAGGTTTAGGTCCACACCAGGCAGAATTTATGGGGTCCCAACGTGAAAATCATTTTGTCAACCTCGAACGAAGAAGGGATCGGGAAGGGAGTGTGCATACTACCCATACTAGTAGGAGCCATTCTCGGGGTGGTAGCCACTTCTCTCATGAGAGAAATACCAAAGTCATGCAGCTAGAGATTGATCACTTGAAGAGGAGGTTGCGTCACAAACGATGAAAGCGAACTCCTTCCAATTCTGACTTCTCTTCCAACGATGAAGAAGATGGTAGCTATAGACGCAAATCAAGGACCCCTCCTAGTGAGTCTTTCTTGTACGATGAGGACTACCACCATGAACGCAAAAATAATAGCTCATCTTCCAAAGGCTTGGGAAATGATGCAATGAGCAAAGCACTCAACCAAATTTCCAGATCACCTTTCACGCGTAGAATTGAGGGAGGGAAACTTTCTTGGTGGTTCATTCATCCCACGTTCACCATGTATAATGGTCGAACAAACCCTATGAAGCATGTTAGCCACTTTAATCAAAGAATAGCTATGCACTCCAAGAATGAGACCTTGATGTGCAAGGTATTCCCATCCAGTTTGGGGCTTGTGACAATGAGGTGGTTTAATAGATTGGGAGCGAGCTCCATTGGCTCCTTTAAGGAACTCACTCAAGCCCTTGGATCTCGCTTTAATATGTGTAGTAGGGTTCCTCGGCCCTTAGATTCTCTATTGTCCATGTCTATGCGAGGAGGCGAGACCTTGAAAACGTACTCAGACAGATACTGAGAGATGTTTAATGTGATTGATGGGGATTTTGATGGCGTGGCTATAAGGACCTTCAAAGTCGACCTGCCCACCAAGTATGATTTGAGAAAATCCTTGACCAAGAAGCCGGTAAAGAGTGTTCGTCAGCTTATGGATCGCATTGATGAGTACAAATGGGTTGAGGAAGACCAACAACAAGGCAAGGGAAAGGGTAAGGTTATCCCTCACGAGAGGAGGGATTTCAGATCGGATAGATACAATAATAGCAGGCCCCGAAGGGATTTTGCTGGGTAATCTGAGCCTACAGTTCCTCAAGTGGTAAACACAGTGTTCCGGGAGCCAGTACATCAAGTCCTAGAGAAGATCAAGAATGAGTCATACTTTAAATGACTAAACAAAATGGGAGGAGACCTTATGAGGCGCAACCAAAGTCTTCATTGCCAATACCACCAGAAGCGAGGGCATACCACCAAGGACTACAGAATTCTATGGAACCATCTAAAGCAACTGGTCAGAGAGGGAGGGTTACAACAGTTTTTGTATCGGCCCAATGGGTCAGGAGACTAAGCAAGGTCAGAGGCTCAAGGAAATGCTTCTTCAAGACCCTCGTTAGGCACAATTAATGTCATCTTTGCTGCACCTGAGAGAAATGGTTCTCATCCTTCTAGGGTGATGTCTGTAGCTCGGCTATCCACCGAGGACTCTAATTCTGAGCCAAAGAAGGCTAAAGTGGAGATCCGACTAGCGTTGAGTTTTTTGGACGAAGACAAGATTGGAACCATCCAACCACACGATGATGCTTTAGTGGTTACCCTCAGGATAGAAGGGTATGATGTAAAGAGGGTGTTAGTGGACCAAGGTAGTGGTGCAGAGATTATGTACCCTAATTTGTACAAGAGGCTAAACTTGAAGTCAAAGGATTTGAAAGCCTATGATTCACCTTTGGTGAGTTTTGATGGGAAAGTCATCATTCCAAGGAGTCAGATTAGGCTGCTTATGCGGCAGGTTCAGAGGTGGTTAAAGTGGACTTCATTGTGGTGGATGCTTATTCCCCCTATACGGCCATTATAGCCAGACCCTAGTTTCATGCCTTAGGGGCTGTTTCTTCAACTCTGCATTAGAAGATGAAATATCCATCAAGGAACCAAATTAAAGAGCTTGTTGGGAGTCAATCCATGGTTAGGCAGTGTTTAGTGGTTGAAATCTTACATCAGCCCGAAGCTGAGTCCTTGGCCTCTGCTAAGAAAGGCTTGTAGCAATCAAAGATTTTGGCGCTACCTGTCAATGGGCTAGTAAAGGAGGTGAAGTGTGAGGATTTAGAGAAGGTTGTTGTTGGTGATGATCTAGAGAAATTTTTTCAAGTCGAAGCTCAGCTACCTCCTCAGGAAAAGGAAGAGCTGACGGAGTTTCTTAGAATGAATGTTAATGTGTTCGCATGGATCACCTACGAAGCTCCGAGGGTGGATCCGACCTTCATTTGTCATCATTTGAACGTCAATCCGTCTGTCACCCCCAAAAACCAACCATCTTGGCGCTCATCTAAAGATCATTCTAATACTGTCAGAGACAAGGTGATGAAACTTAAGCAGGCGGGGGCTATTAAGGAGGTATTCTACCCTGAGTGGCTGGCCAATATTGTGGTGAAAATGAAGAATGGAAAGTGACGAGTATGTGTGGACTTCACAAATCTAAATAAGGCTTGTCCAAAAGACCCCTTCCCTATGCCTCGGATAGACCAACTAGTGGATGCAACTATAGGCCATCCTCGAATGAGTTTCTTAGATGCCTTTCAAGGATACCACCAAATACCATTAGCCTTGGGTGATTAGGAAAAGACAGTTTTTATCACTCCTACTGGAAATTACTACTACATAGTGATGCCTTTTGGTTTAAAAAACGCAGGGTCTACCTATCAGAGGATGATGACTAGGATGTTTGAGCCATAATTAGGCAAAAATATTGAAGTCTACATAGATGACATGATGGTGAAGAGTAAGTTGGTGACCGACCATGTGGGAGACCTCGGGAACATTTTTGAAATACTGAGGAAACATAAGTTGCGCCTTAATGCTTCCAAGTGCTCTTTTGGCGTGGGATCAGGCAAGTTTCTAGGCTATATGGTCACTCACCGTGAAATTGAGGTCAATACTGCTCAGATTAATGCAATTAATAGTCTACAACCACCTCATAATCCCAAGGAGGTCCAGAAGCTAATAGGAATGACTGCTGCCTTGAATCGGTTAATCTCTCGTTCAGCAGACAAATGCAGACCCTTTTTCCTGTTGTTGAACAAATGGAAGGGATTTGAGTGGACTGAGGAGTTCTCCTTGGCCTTTCAACAGCTTAAGGAATACCTTTCTCGTCCATCTATCATATCCAAGCCTGAGGTGGATGAGGTCTTATTTGCTTATATTGTTGTAGCCTCTCATGCGGTGAGCTTAGTGTTGGTGCGAGATGATAGTGATGTACGAAGACCAGTTTATTATGTAAGCAAGTCACTACACGAGGCCAAGGTGTGTTACTTACCACTGGAGAATTCCATTTTGACGGTGATGCACGCTACACGTAAACTCCCTTATTACTTCCAATCACACACAGCTGTTGTCTTGACCTAACTTCCGCTTAGGTCTCTACTTCAGAGTGCTGATTACATAGGGAGGATTTCTAAGTGGGGTACAATCCTAGGAGATTTTGACATCAAATACATGCCTCGTACCTCAGTCAAGGGTCAGGTCCTTGCAGATTTAGTGGCCGAGTTTGCTGAATCCCCATTGGAGGAAGAGGTAGAGAAGCAAGGCATGGATGGAAAATCAATTGGCTTGATCTCCCTACAAGAGTGTTTATCTTAGAGAGTATATGTTAATGGTGCAGCAAATCAGAAAGGATCTGGGGTGAGGCTAATTCTCGTATCTCCTGAGAAGATCACTATTGAAAAGTCATTAAGACTGGGCTTCTCGGCCACAAACAATGAGGCTGAGTATGAGGCTCTATTGGTAGGGATGACCATGGTTCAAAAAATGGGCGAAAAGGCAGTAAAGATGTTCTCAGATTCAAGATTGGTCGTAGGCCAGGTGAAGGGGGAATTAGAGGCCAAGGACATGAGAATGCAAGAATATTTGAATCAGGTTAGACACTTACAATCAAGGTTTGAATCTTTCAACTTACTACATATCCCGAGGAGTAGAAACACACATGCAGACTCCCTAGCTACTCTTGCAACCTCCTCAACATAGGGTTTACCTCAGGTTATACTTGTTGAGGACTTGTGCAAGCCTACTGAGGTGAAGAGTGAGATGGTTCATATCCATCAAATCAGGGTAGGGCCCAGCTAGATGAATCCTATAGTACTGTTCCTCAAGGAAGATATCTTGCCCGAGGAGAAGTCAGAAGCCGAAAAGGTGCGAAGAAAGGCTCCTAGGTTTTGGCTTTCCGATGACCAAAAATTGTACAAGCGCTCTTTTTCTGGGTCATACTTGCTGTGCATACACCATGAAGCATCAAAGATGCTCATTGAGGAGTTACATGAAGGGATTTATGGGAGCCACACAGGAGGCAGATCTTTGTCTCACAGAGCCCTCACTCAGGGATACTAGTGGCCAGACATGTAAAAGGAAGTACAAGAATATATGAAGAAGTGCGACCAATGTCAGAGATTTGCACCAAACATTCACCAACCTAGAGGAGTCCTTAATCCTCTGTTTAGCCCTTGACCATTTGCTCAATGGGGCTTGGACATTATGGGTCCTTTCCCTAAGGCAATAGGGAATAAGAGATATCTGCTAGACAGCACAGATTACTTCACCAAATGGGTTGAAGCTGAACCATTGGCAAATATCAAGGACGTGGATACCAAGAGATTTCAGGATTCGTAATACCCTCATCTCGAACAATGGCCTTCAGTTTAATAGCAAAACCTTTAGGAGATACTGTTGTAATCTGGGAATCACAAATAGATATTCCACCCTGGCTTACCCATAAGGGAATGAACAAGCCAAGGTTGTCAATAAGGTTGTAGTGAATGGACTCAAAAAGAGGTTGGATGATGCGAAGGGAAAATGGGTGGAAGAGTTGTCGCACATCCTTTGGACATATCGGACTACACCTCGTAGGTCAACAGGGGAGACGCCCTTTTCAATGACTTATGGTGTCGAGACTGTTATTCCTCTGGAGACTGGATTCCCAACGCTGAGAACGAGTTCTTTCACCCCGAGCAACAATGATGGGCTGTTGGGGAAGAACTCAGACTTAATTGAAGAACGAAGAGAAAATACTATGATCCAATTGGCCTATTATCAACACAAACTCAAGCAAGGGTATGATGCCAACATGAAGCTAAGACCACTAGCACTTGGAGACTTGGTGTTAAGGAAAGTTTTGGGTACTGCTAAGAACCCAACTTAGGGAAAGTTGGGGTTTAATTAGGAATGGCCATATCGCATCATATCAGCGGCAAGAATAGATGCATATCATCTTGAAAATCTAGATGAAAATGTTGTACCTCGTCCCTGGAATGTAAACAACCTAAGAATGTATTATTATTAATGAAAGCTTCCTTTACCATACTTCTGGTTTATTATATTATGTATCATGCGTTTTGGCATCTATTTAAGTGTTAAACAGAACCTTAACTATACCTAGTTTCTTAGATCACATACTTTGGGTAAATTAATACTCCCTAACATCTATTCAAGTATTAAACAGAATTTTAGCTATGTCTGATTCCTTAGACCATATACTTTGAGTACATTAATACTCCCTGACATCTATTCAAGTATTAAATAGAACCTTAACTATGTCTGGTTCTTCGGACCACATGCTTTAAGTAAATTAATACTCTTTGAAATCTATTCAAGTATTAAATAGAACTTTAGCTATGCCTGATTCCTCGGACCACATGCTTTGGGTAAATTAATATTCCCTAACATCTATTCAAGTATTGAATAAAATGTTAGCTATGCTTGGCTCCTCGGACCACATGTTTTGGGTAAATTAATATTCCCTAACATCTATTCAAGTATTAAACAGAACCTTAGCTATGTCTGGTTCCTCAGACCACATGCTTTGGGCAAATTAATACTCCCTGACATCTATTTAAGTATTAAACAGAATCTTAGCTATGCTTGGCTCTTCTGACCACATGCTTTGGGTAAATTAATACTCCTTGACATCTATTTCAGTATTAAACAAAACCTTAGCTATGCCTAGTTCCTCGAACCACATGTTTTGGGTAAATTAATACTCCATCACATCTATTTCAGTATTAAACAGAACCCTAGCTATGCCTGGATCCTTGGACCATATGCTTTGGGTAAATTAATACTCTCTAACATCTATTTAAGTATTAAACAGAACTTTAACTATGTCTGGCTCCTCGAACCACATACTTTGGGTAAATTAATAATTCCTATCATTTTGCCAAGTGTCAAGACAAAGCTTTAGTTATTTCAGATTCTTTGGACTACATACTTAAGGTAAATTAGTACTTCTTATTGATTACTTGAATGTCAAATATAATTAGCCACTCTAAACAGCAAATATTTTCACTGTGATAACAGGCTCAAGTGGATGCTCATAAGCATCACTTAAAGCATTTGCAGGCATACCTGTATTTGTTTGAGAATTGATTATCCCTCTGGTCCTTTAAACTTACTAATGAGTAGGGAATAGAGTAAGTTTAAACCTGTATGTATGCTACATTACTGTGTATGTTCTTGAAGTTGAAATTATGCTTTGCCGAGATGATGGACTTAGTAAATTTAACTTATTTTGCTGCTGACCATATGAGATGGGATAACTTTTCTACTACTTATGCAGATTAATGATAAGAGTTTTACCTCATTGCTATGTTTATTAAGTGTTAGATACGATAGAAATTATATCAACACCAATATGATAATCATAGGAAGAAAAAAAATATGCATAACTTTCATTAATTAAAGCCTTAAAGCAAGGCAGATTGAATACGAAAGGGCAACTTGGTTACAAACTTTGAAAACCAAAACAGAAGGTGCAAAAAAAAAGAAAAAAAAAAAAAGGAAAGAACTGTGCTAAAAGCTATTTCTTTTTATTACAATTTTCTCTTTGGGAGGGGCCTTAATGGGCTGAATAGATGCAGCTTCTGGAGCCTCAGGGCCTTTACTTCCAAGATCACCTTTGGCAGGCAAGGGAAAGGTGGCCAAGACTATCTCCATTCTTTTAGGAGTTTCTTTCTCGGCAGGAGGATCCTAAGTGGCAGCTGGGGGCTTGGTGGCATCAGGGGCCACTCCCTTAGGATCCGCTTGGGAGTTTATAAGGGAAGGGAATGGAATGGAATGATCATAAGAGAATGGAAAGGAATGGAATGAAACGGAATGCATTTAAGTAAGGGAAAGGAATGGAAAAGAATGGAATGGAATGGAATGAAATTAAGTAACCTTGATTGAATGTTTTAAAATAAATGAATGGAAAGGAATGAAAATGAATGGAATGTAAGTAATCTTGTTTAGGAACAATATGGAAGGAATGAAATGGAATCATTTTATGACAACATTACTATTAGACCCCTATTTTAAAATAAAGAATTGAATATACAGGCGTATTTTGGGAGTTTTAGTAAAAAAATCATTAAATCTAATTCCATTCTCTCTCATTCCTCCCAATTTCGGGAGGAATGAAAATATGAGGTTTTAAGGGAATAGAGAGGAATGAGTGTTCCCTCCTACCCATTCTATTCTCTCCTACTTAAATTCTAAAACAAGGGAATGGACTTTCCATTCCCTCCATTAAAACTCCCAAATAAGGGAGGGGAAGAATATTCTAAAATGATTTTTTTCATTCCTTTCCATTCCATTCTATTCCCTTCTCCCAAGCGGAGCCTTAGTCATCTCAGCCTCTTTTCCATTCACCCCAGGCTGCTCAGCCACTTTTGGAGGGCTGCTAGAGGAGCGAGAGACCTTGTCAGGACTGTTCTTCTCAGGATCTGCCACCTCGGGAGGGGCATCTACCTTGGTGCTGCTGGAGGAGGAGGCACGAATGGCTAGAGGGTAGTATACACTCTCTGTCTTCCTAAGTACAAAAGAAGCCTCAACCCCAGCTTGGTTGAGAGTTTCATTCCATACTTGAAGGCAATAGTTCCTATATACCTTCGAGACCTCAGCCTTGAGGGCTTCCTCGGTCTCAGCCACTCCTATGCCATACCTTTCTTGCTCGGCCTCCTCCCTAGCTTTCTCTACCTCCTCCCTGGTCTTCTCTGCTTGATCTTTGACCTTTTCGACCTCCTCCAATTTTTTCTTCAAGATGATGATCTGCTCTTTGGAGGCAGCCAGCTAGTCCTCAACCTGACGAATGAGCACTCTTTGCCCTTCTACCTGCCTCTCAGCGCTATCCAAGGTAGCTTATGCACTTTTCTTGTCCCTCTCTGCCTCGGTTAGCTTGTTTTTCAGCTCCTGATTTCTATTCTCGACCACATGAAAGGCGTCCACGGCCGCATTTCACCTTCCCTCCTCCTCTTTCATCTTTCGATGGGAGCTATTCACCATCTCCTCTGCCCTAAATGTAGCTTGAATAGCCTGGAAGGGAAGAGACGTATAGTTAAAATATATATATATATATATAATTTAAAAAAAAAAAAGAAAAAAAAAAAAAAAAGAAAGAAAGAAAGAAGACTTACCATAGTCAGGTCTCTCTTCAAGCCAAAGAAGACCTCATGCTGCCTCATGGATCGGAGGTCAGCCATGTCCTTGGGTAGCAACAAAGAGTGCTCCACAGCATCAGCAACATACCAAGTCATGCCCTGCTGGAAGTCTCGGATGAAAGCGTCGCTGAGAAGAGGAGCTCCATCTAGCTCCATGCGTGGGGCCTAGGCTGGGGCTACAGCTTAGTGGTCATTCCTCCTTTCTCCCTCGTTAGCTGATCTTGTCTGCATCCCTCTGGGTTGCTTAGCCCCCCTTTGAGGCTCAATCTCTTGGGAAGGGTGGATTTGCCCAGTTTCTACCACTTCTTTGCCCTTTTCCTCCCTCTTCCTCTTATGGTCAACTAGATCAGTTCTGAGGGGTTGGGTGGGTGGAGGAGTGGGAAGCCTAGTTTGGGCTACCTTCCTAGATGCGTGTCCCCCATGCTAAGATTCCAATAATTCTTGGAAGGTGGACCTCTACTTGCGTTGTATGCCCATCTCGTCTAATGTGTTAGCAGCTTCTTGGTTATGGCTGGATTGGGCTGGGGAAGAAGAGCTGAGGTCACCAGGTGAAGCTTCTGGGGACAAAGTTTGATTGAAGACGTCGAACTCATCCTCAGAGTCGGACACTTCAACTACCTCTTCTTCTTTTTCTTCTTCTTCCTTTGTGATGGCAGGATGAGAAGAAGCGGCTTCCTCGGCTGTATGTTGTGGTGGCAGGGCGATCTTTGGAATGCCTTCAAGTATGGGATTGGTGACAAGCGTGCCTTCTAAGATCAGACAGGAGATAAGAAAACCCGGAGCGGCAACGCTTATCCGATGTAGACAAGGGTCTTTGGCCTTTACGATGCACTTCGGCGCCTGGAAGCTTTTGGAAATAGGGGTGTAGCTGAGGATGAGGTGTGCTGCTCTGAGCTGGCCGTCACTATGAATGAATACCTCAACCTTTAGTATCTTGTCTAGGCTTGTTTGATTGACAAGATTGAAGTTAGACACAGCAGCATTCTTATCTACAAAACCACGAGGAAAAACAAAAAAAACATCATTAGCAAAAAACAAAACTAATCAAAGGAAAGGTCATATACAGATATTCAAACCTAGATCTAAAACCCCACCTGGTTGCCCCTCTCTCGTCAGGCAGGGGAGGCCATTATGCCACTCCCTTGACACGATTAAGAAATCCTTATTCAGTCATTTGTTGGATTCGAGGAGGCATTGGATAAGCCTAACCTTGGGTACCTTGATTTTAGGTAATACCTCTATCCCTTTAGGTGGTGGAGGTTGTAAACCCAGTTGATATTATTGTGGATAAGCCTTAAACCCATATTTTTATTAAGGGCATCTACACTCCCTAGAATCCTAAACATGTTGGAGGCGCATTGGGTGGGAGCTAACCTATAAGCCCTAAGGTAGTCCCTGGTTACGATACTTATAGGGATTCTCATCCTTCCGTCTATGAAGACAATCATTGGGATCACCACTCTTCTCCCTCTTGCCTTTTCTCATGTCATTCCCCTTCCTTACAGTACCTAATGACTACTCCTGGAGGGATCCTATATTGAGCCCTAAAGTTCTCTAAACCCTTCTCAGAGTCTACCAAATGAGCGAATCTACCCATTCCTAAGAAAAGTTTGCAGGAACTAAAAAGATTGAGAGAAGAGAGAAGAGCTAAAGAGGAAAGGACACAAAAAAATAAAGTATATGGAAAAATAAAGTGAGAAGGTGTATGAAGACTTACAGAAAAAAGGAAAACTCTCCTCGGACAGGCTCTTGATATTTGCAAGGGCACGAGTGAGTTAGGTAAGTTTGCAAGTTCGATGTATGAGCGCTAAAGTGAAATGAATGCTAAAGTAAGGTGAGCGATTGATTTGGGCAATATTTATATCAAAGGAGAGTTACGAGTAGGAAAATTCCCGCCTAGGCTCCAGCAAAATCCTCAGCTATTGGATCCACATCATGCCGTAGAACGTGAGGGACAGGGAGATGTAAAATTTTAATAAAGGCGCGTCTCGAATACCGAAGCATTAGGAGCATGCCTTGGGCAGTTGAAAAGGCGTCTTCGCAGTCAGAGGTGGTATACGATGAGCACAGAGCAACTACAATGACATCAAAATCCTCCTTTCTCCTCGAAGAGCCAGAAAGAAGAATTTCGAGGGGCTTTTGTAGAAGTGATAGGCCCAGGAATGCATATCTAAATATATATTGAGCCAGGGGCCCAATCCAAGGACATGAATAGTCCGAGGACGGGTAAACACCTTCCTAAGAATCCGTGTTGGTAAGTAAAGAGGTAAGGTCTGATCATAACCATCCAAGAAGGTTGTCTGAGGAGGAATATTTCCTTGGCAGGGTAAAGCCGAGGTCAAAAGGTGTGGTCTGACACTAGGGACGATGGTTCAGATGACTCCACTAATGTGGATAAGTATCCATAAGGAACAAGACAGATGGAAGCCATGAAATATCTCAAGGGAAAGCTACTACCACCGCATTGAATGCTCTACAGCTAACTTTCTGGTTGCATTAATGTGGAGAAGACCCTTGAATAATGCTACATTAGCTACCCCAATGCACAGAGGGCCTGAGAGGGTATCCGATGGGACAAGCACTCAAGTAGTGGCTTGGATGATCAACAAGTGAAGGGTCAAGATCGTCTAAAAGAGAATTATATAATGGAAGAGACTCTCCATGGAGAAGTAAGGGGGAGATTGAGAGAAAAATATTGTAACAATCAAGAATTGAACTTGTAATCAAATTTGAGAATCAATATATAAGAACTGATCTCCTTGGACTGTGTCAATGACGATTTTCTTTAGTTTAAACTTATTTGTCTTCATTCTCTTGTCATCAAGGTCTACTTTACTTGTTGTTTGATTCACTAGAAGCCTAGTTTTCCTAGTCACTCTCTACAAATTCATTGTTTTGGGCTTTTTGGGTCTAAGTCTATCCAATTTTTGGGCTAAGGACTCAAATTTGGTCCTTACACACACACACACACACACACACACACACATATATATATATATATATATATATATATATGTAACAACTATTAAAATCACAAATTGTAATTAATATACAATATAAATGATGTTAACGACGATGTCATGTAAAAGTGATGTTACATTAGTTCATAAAGAAAGTAATGTTATATTAATCATATCTATTTTAAATGTTTACACGTAAAAAAGTTTTGAAATTTATCATATTGCAGGGGTAGCATTATTGTTGTTGTTGTTGTTGTTTGTTTTTTTCTTTTTCTTTTCTTTCTCTTTCTCTTTGTGGATAACAATAACTTTAATATTTGGCCTGCACTTTCCTTATAAATAGACAGGACAGGATTATAAAGAATCCCTAGTTGCTTGGTCCACTAATGTCTTTGTTTTCAATGGACAAAATGATGAATATCCTGCTCATGCATTACAGCTTCTCATCATAGCCACAGGGACAGGGGCCACCCACAAAGTAGCCTTCTCCATTTTATTATGCTTTTGCCTTTTGGTATAAGTATTATCATTGCATCAATATCAACCTTAATTTTAATGGTAAGAGCTCATAATGCGCCATGATAATAATATTTTAATTTCATGGGTATTGGAAATTGAAACTCCCAAAAGAACCTTGTCCAAATTTTGATAGACACATATGATCTTGTCCACATTTTTTTTTTAATGTGTACTCGCCAACACGGCACATTTCATGTTACGCTATATTTTGTGCAACACGATTTCCCATTACCCATAGCATGCACAAGGGATGGTACACTCACGAGAAAAATGCTAAAAATTATAACATTTTTCACAATTTTTACTACAACTTATTCACATGACAAGTTTTGAGTGATAGAAAAAAAAAAATAGTAAATCCATAATTTCACTACTCAAAACTTACCACACAAGTAACTTGGGACAAAAATTGTGATCCTAAATACAGAAATATAGAAATTTGTATGCGTTTAGGGGAATCATTCAAATCTACTATTATTTTCTGTCATATGTGACAAACCGACAATTAAGAGTTGGTAACAAAACAGAACCCTTTTTCTACTCTCGAGCATGGGAGAAAAGACACGCACCAAACACAAGTTGGGCACTGAGAGAACCACATGCTTGATGCTTTCCTACTCCTTCACCAGCACCTACGGTTTAATTTTAACCCAACTTGTGTTGTTGGTATACACCCAACTTGGGTATGTGATTTTGGCTAGTTAATGTTCTGTCACACTCTTTCTTTGGCGGACTGGGAAATATTAAAAAAATAAGGCTCAAATGGTAGGTGGAAAGTTTTCTTTTCCTCTAATATAATGTCCTCTCACATGTTGTGAAACATATGGTTTCTTTAAAAAATGTGTTATGAAACATATGGATGCTGACGACGCTATGAATTTTTTTTTAGAGTTATCATTTTGAAACTTAAATTATACAAAATTTAATAAAAAGATAATTTTATATATTGAAAAAAAAACACGTAAATATATAAAATCTTACAATTTTCTTGAACGAGTTTTCTTGTTTTGGAATTGTTGCATAATAGTCTCATTATCAATACTACAAGCTACATCTTTTTTAAAATTTTAATTCAATAAAATTTTTCTTGAACTTTTCATTTTTGTTTGTAAAGGCTTAATATATTGTTAAGGAGATCAAAGTTTAATGACAAAATTTGGATACAGATTTATTATAGCTTAAGGATACCACTCTTACTAATAAACAAATTAACATAGCTAAATATTTTGAAAGTCTAATGGCTAAATTGCATGTGCTTTATGTTTTTAAAACACATATCAAATTTTATGTCAATCAAATGTTTAAATTCCAAAAACTTATTTTTTATGTATAATTTTATACTACTAAAACTCAAAATTTAAACATTTGATTGAAAACATAGCTATTGATCTTTGATTTTATTGATATTTTGCAAGTATGAAAGATATAATAAGAAAAATGTAATCTAATGATGGATTAATAAAAAAAGTATTAAGTAGAGTTATAACCTTAATATACAACCAAGTTTGTTACTAATTTTTGTTTAAAGTTTATTTATGTTAAGGCTAGAAAAATTTAGGGTTTCTTTTTTAAGATAAAAAAATCACAAATTTTTTAAAATTCATATATAATTTTTTTTTCTCAAAGTGGTCCTGGGACCACCCTAATATAAATGTAGAGCAACTATGATCCTGTCGGCTCACTTTTTTGCATAAATAATAGAGTTGGGATTGAATTACGTTAAAAATTTAATATTTTTATTTTACAATTAGAAAAATATGACGGAAAAGATACCATAAATTCGAATTCTATAAAAATTATATTATATACCATTTGTCACGGCGAAAAACAGTGGACAATGATAAGTGTTCGGTTCCTTTCTTTGTCCTTAAATAGTTTTGCCGTAGCCCATACTTCCATAAATTAAATGAGAATATGAGGGGACGTCCTTGTCTTGGGACAACAGATAGCGATAGGTCTTAGGTAAAGATCCCCCAAATTTGACTCAATAAATATTAAAGAGTACCTGTTAAATATGTTATCTTCAAAGTTTATTGTCCTTTCTTGTTATGTTCTTTCTTTCTTTTTCTTTTTTAAATGAAAATAAGGGTTAAACTACACAAACCTTAACTACACAAAACAAACCTTAACTACACAAACCTTGGGCGGGACGCTCAGGTTAAGATTTATGGGCCAACTTTTATGGATGCCAGCCAATGAAAAACTGCTGGCAACGGGACTCGAACCTAGATGGATTAGACGAAGTACCCGATCCTTACAAACTAAACTATCCCTTGTTGGCTATTAAACTATGTTCAAGTGCAAGATGTTGGGTTTCTTCACATTCTTGTTGCATTATTAATTTTGACTATTAATTTTCTACTCATTTTCCCATTAAAAGAAAGAAATAGGAATCAACTCTACAAATCACATGCTTGTGTGTTTCCTTAAGGTTATAATTTTATTTTATTTTTATAATAGTAAGATTATGATTTTTTTTTTTTTAATAATTCGATAGTTCCTTAATAGATATATTAAATAGGTTCCATATACTTATTATTCTTTTTTTTTTTCTTGCCCCACTAAGCCTATGAAGTTTTGCATCATAAAATTAGGCTATGTACTGTGAAAGGTAGGTAGACTTCAATTGAGTAATTAATCTAACATATAATAATGTCACTTAATCCAGAAACTTAAGTCTATGAATTTGAGCCTAGTTATGTTATGTTAAGACCTCAACTCCTTTATTTTTCTCTGTTTTGGATACTTTATTCATGGAGAACTCTACCCATAAGACTTTCTTGCCAGGAGAATTGGGAATGCCCATTGGGTGGAGAGATTTTCTGATAGTATTTTTTAGCAATATGTAGGAACCTAATTCAGTATTGCACTCCCTATTTACCAATAAAAGAATAGGACTTTCATGGGATCAATGGCCAGCTCTTTAACTATTTTGCTTGAGAATTTAATTGATAAATGAACTTTGAAGCTTAATTTTTGTTGCAACAACAGTTATTGTCTTTGCCTTTTCAAGTAGGGATCATTTCTCTAGTGTTAGGATCATCCATGCCACTCAACTGAAAAATAGACAACATTTGAATTGTCGGCAAGCGTAATGGTATAAGACTCTGAAAGAAACTCTTATCATTATTTAAAACACATATGTGATATGTTATGAGAGGCATGTTGTTTTCTTTGTCTAATTTGAATCCAGAAGTGAGAAATAATATAATAATAAAAGAATTTTTAATTTTTTAGACTAAGCAATGGTTTTCCCTATTTGTCCTTCATGTTTACTAATAACCTTTGTCCTTTCTCCCAGCCTTTTGTGCTTTTACATGTAATAACAATTGATACTAAATTTATTTTAAATAAAATATATTTTATTTGATAAATTGGATAGATATAATAGGAGAGGGAGATTTGAATCTTCAACGTCTCCATAAAAAAAGTGTCAATTAAATTACAAAACTTTTGATCAAATAAATTATTTACTATGTTTGAATTGATGAATCTATCTATCAAAAAAAAAAAAAAAAAGTGATGAATCTAATGTTAGCATGGTTAGATTCACCAATAATTAAAAAAAATTATTCTAGTGATGAGCGAAAATTTCTATGGATTAGCATGTGATCTTCTATCATTATCTCACTTATCATCATTTAATTGATTATTATATATACCCCACCCTCTCTTAAAAGTTACCATGGCTTTTGAGTGGAGTTATGATATGCTTTTGTGTTAGAACCTCTTTCCTTCTCCCTTGTGTGTGTGTGTGTGTGTTTGTTTCTCAAAAAAAAGAATGGATAATTGTCCCACATTACTTAAGAGAGTGTGTTATGTATAATATAACTTGTCTCACCTTCCCTTAAAAGTTACCATGGTTTTTTAATAGAGTTGTGGTGTGACTTTGTGTTAAAACCTCTTTTCCTCTCCCTTATGTGTGTGTGTGTTTGTTTCTCAAAAAAAAAAAAAATGATTATTATATGATATTTTAAAAAAATTGTGAATTCTTCTTCATCTCTACTTTACAAAATATGATGTCTTAAAAAACTTGTAAATTCTTCATTTGAAGTACATAAAAAATCATTCAAACAAAGCTTTTTGAAGTACATAAAAAATCATTCAAACAAAGTTTAAATATACTGCTCATAATTATTAGGATTAGAGTAACCTCATTCTTACATGGATTTTGTTTTCTTCCATGTTATTATATGAATTATAATTAAACACAATATAATCTAATCTAATAATGTGAATTACATAAAGATAAATAATGGGAATGAATATCCTAAAATAATTAAAATAAAGAATAAAAAATAAAAGGGTTGTTTACTAACGTATGCCTTAGGGCATATGTTAGTAAACTATTTTAAGAAAATTTTTAAGGGAAAACCAAAAAATGATTAACTTTTTTCTACAGCTATTTCAATTTATTATAAAAAATTTCTTAAAATAGATTATTAGGGCATGTTTGGTTAGTTGAAAAAAGTAGTGTTTTTTGTTTTCATTTTCAGTTTTCAGTGGGATCCACCACCAAAAAAAAAAAAAAAAACTTATTTGGTTTAAGAACTTGTACTTTGTTTTCATTTTTAGTATACTAAAAATTGGATTTGAATACAAAAAATAAAAACACTTTTTCAGTGTTTTCATTTTCATATAAAATGAATACAGTGGCAATTTCGTAAATATTGTGAAAACGCAAAGGGCCCCACCTAATTGATGTGAGTGTGTACGTGAAAAAAGTAACATTTTTTATTTTAATTTTTTTATACAAGATAAAAATTCTACTCTAGTCTAATCTAAGTGTATATGTGTGTGAAACTCCTTTATAAAGACTTAAAAAAATAAAAATAAAAAACAATGTCAAACCATATATGATGAATTTTATACCCAAATCATGTATTCAAAATAACTTACCAAATACCCTCACATGTAAAAATGAGTCATTTCTTTATATTTAATTTTAGAATTTAAATAAAAAAAGAGAAAATAAAATGTAAATACATCACTTTTTTGAACTAAACATGGCCTTAAAGTGTTCTCTAAGACCGTACATTAACTTATAATTTGTTTTATATTATCCTAAAAAAAATCTCACTATTATCTATGATAATGTTGCCACTAACTTATAATGTTGCCATTATAGAGAACAGCAACTGCAAAGTTCAAGGATAAGGTTTAACATCGTACACTTTTGGTGCGGTGGTCATTTTACAAGTATAAATACTTATGGGGTGTGGGGAGTAAGAGTTGGAATTCAAGTCTCTAAGAAAAAGCTTTATACACATATACATTTAGATTAGGTTAAAGTATAAATTATATCTTAAAAAAAGAAAAAAGATAAGGATTAAAATAGTCGTTCAGGATATAATATTTTCTCAGAGTACAGTGCATTTCTCATTACTGAGATTTGTGACCAAGTCAAGCCCACGCGGTCAAAAAAAAAAAAGTCAAACCCACAGTCCACACACACTGTAAAACAAATCACCTCCACCAACGAACACAACTCAGTCTCAAAATAAACCAAAAAAAAAAAAAAGAATATTCCTTTAGAGCTCTTTAATCAGACCATAAAATGTAGGAGTAAGGCCCCATCTCACCTGCTACTACCTAGCTCAGATTCTGAACTAGTGCTAGCCTATGAGTGCTTCACACATCGGCACATCCCATTAACATATTTTTCCTCAAAATAGTACTTAATTAAAATGTTATTTTAATGCTGTGGATGGTTAAGATTTTTCACAATTTTATGGAAAAATTATATTTATCCCTTTGTGGATTATTAAAGGCTCGTTTAGTAGAGAAGTTTGAGTAATATTATTTGTAATTTTTTGAAATATGTATAAGTGAAAATGTGTGTAATGTTGTTTAAAAACTGAAAATATGTTATTTAGATAGTCTACCAAGCAAGGCCTAAGATTATCAAAATTTTATGAAATAAATTGTCCTTTATCCTATTCCTAACTCTAATAATTTTTTTCTCCAAAAAAAAAAAAAAAAAAAAAAACTCTAATGATTTTTTTTAATATAAGATAAAAGTTCTACTCTTCTTAATTTAAGCGTATATGTATGTGAAACTTTTTTCGAAAGACTTGAACTCCAACCTTTGCTCCTACATCCCACAAGTACTTATACTTGTAAAGTGACCAAGTTTATATAAGATAATTTTTTTTAACAACTTATCGAATTGAAGGGATAATATAAGTGATAGGATTAGCATACAATGGATAGGACTTATTGTAAAACTTATCATGGGATTAGTTGATTTAGAGTTTCTAAATATACAATTGTGGGATTCTTAATAATCTTATCAACTATAATTTTTAACTAGTATATATCACTAACAATTTTTTTTTTTAAACATCATATCATTAATATTTAAAGAAATAATAATTATAAGCATTTTTATGTGTATTTAAATTATTAAAAGTGATTCTCACAAAAAATTATTAAAAGTAAAATTCAATCTATTTATTTTCAAAATAGATGAATATGATTTTAAAACATTGATTATAAATTTATAGTTTCTTTGAAGAGACTTGGGTGGTGGCATTAATGGATTAGAAGCATATACCTAAAATCTAGAAAGGGAAAAAACAAATTTCCTAAGAACGTTGGTTTATAAAATATTTTTAGAAACTTCTTATGGAATTTTTTTTTTAAATACTAATTTTTTTCACAACTTTTTATATATGTCATAAAAATAGTATCAAAACTTCCTTCAGAATGTCCATTAATAAATGCTCTAAAAACACTTGTTAACAGGACCATTCTAGAAAATACCAAACTCTATCTACCTCGTTATCAAATGCATGAGAGTGAGAATTTCGAGTTCCAAGTTCTATCTACCATCTTCTCAAAAAAAAAAAAAAAAAAAAAAAAAAACGGTTATATCTACCACCTTATCGATATGTGTTATTTCTAATCTATGAGAAGGTATCTCATACATGATCGGGTGAATAAGATAAATGACAAATCTTAAGTGACAAATGATTACTAGTTATAATACGAGCATACCATTGAAATCACTTTTATGCTTACTAATGATAGTTTGCCACATAAAATTTGTATTGAAATTATTCTAAAAATGTCATGAATGTTTGTAGATGATAAGTAGTAATTATTGAGTGAGTAAAGGCAAACCTAATGGAACCATGGTTAGTTAGGGAATTGACTAGGGTCAAAAAGACGCTTAAAAAAAGAAAAAAGAAAAAAAAAAGACTAATACTGATGCCACATAAAAAGCACAATTTATGCAATAACTTCATTAACTTGTATATATATAGATGGAGACGCAAATCTACCGTCCATAACTTGACACGTGTGAGAGTTGTAAAACAAATTAGACAATTTTATATGGCACCAGCGGTTGCTAAAAAAATAAAAATAAATAAAAAATAAAAAAGGATAAAAACGAGAGAGAAAAACCGCGTATGGTAGCTGTCAATAGTTCTCGGTGAGAAACTAGTGATAAATAGCAACCAAAACAAACCCAATTGCGCCTTTCTCTATATTACCATTTCTAAGTTGAAAAGATTCTCAGAGAGAGAGAGAGAGAGAGAAAACTAGAGCGACGTATCAGTAAACAAAACAAATGGCCGTGTCCTCGTGTCCCCGTGTTTTCCCTTCTTTCTTCGAGTGTCGCTCAGATCCCGAATTCTCCGGCGCGCCAAAAACCAGCGGAGGATGGCAGAGGAAGCCGAGCCAGAGCCGGTTCTTCGGCAGCCGGCTCAACTCGGCTTCTGCTCAAGGAGCGATCCTTCGTTTTCCTCCCAACTTCGTGCGCCAGCTCAGCACCAAGGCTCGCCGGAATTGTAGCAACATCGGCGTCGCTCAGATCGTCGCGGCTTCTTGGTCCAACAACTCCAATCCCTCTTCCCCTCCCCCGGCGGCGGCCTCTTCTTCAGCCGCCGCCGCCGCCGCCACTGCCGCCACTGAGCCGATCGCTCCGATCGGTGACGACGTGGCCTTGCTTGGCAAGGAAGAAGATCTGAAAGCCAATGTGAATTTGGAATTACCGTTGGAGACTGAAGACAAGGAAGAGGCTTTGCCTATTCCAAAGCTCTCCATCTTTAGCTGCGATGGTAGCCTTGCCATTCATGCCGGTACAACTCTCTCTCTCTCTCTCTCTCTATATATATATATATATATATGTATGTATGCTTTTTATTTAGATATAATAAAGATTTGAACTTGTGGCTTCCCATTTTGAAATTATTAATCTTTTCCCATCAAAAAAAAAAATCATTAATCTTTATTCTTTTTAAAAGTTTAACTGACTCAATTTTAATATATGTTAAATTTATGGGAATAATGCTTTGTTTATGTATGTATAGATATGTATGTATGTATGTATGTGTGTGTGTGTGTGTGTGTGGGGATGGGTTTAATTAAGGAAAAAATGGGTGTTTGTGTAGGGGAGAGATTTGGACGCGGAATAGTAACTGATGCAATTACAACTCCTGTGGTTAATACTTCTGCCTACTTCTTTAAGAAGACTTCTGAGCTCATTGATTTCAAGGTATGTGGCTGTGGTTTGCTATACTTGTTAGTTTAGTTATTGATGTGGGGGTAGCAAGAGAGCAAAATGGAATGGGAGGCTTTTATTGGGTATTTTTTGTTTGATTGGATTAATGTATGTGCGTATGATGTTGTGTGTAGGAGAAACGCAAGGCAAGTTTTGAATATGGGCGGTATGGAAATCCAACCACGGTTGTTCTTGAGGAGAAGATAAGGCATGTCTTTGTGTTGGTAATTTAATGCATATGTGTGATCGAACGATTTAGTGAGGGTTGTGTTGTGTGTGTTTTTCTTGTGTTTAGTGCGCTTGAGGGGGCTGAATCGACCATGATAACGTCATCTGGCATGAACATTAGCACGGTCATGTTGATGGCACTGGTTCCTGCTGGTGGGCATCTTGTGACGACGACAGATTGTTATAGGAAGACTAGGATCTTCATTGAGAACTTTCTTCCCAAAATGGGGATCAAGGTATAGTTTTTTCTCCTTTTGGTTTTGTCATATTTGTATGATGTTGGTAATTTGTCTCAAGGTTGTGAAGCACGTTATGTATTTATTGACATTTTAAATGAGAAAGACTTGAGTATTTGTGCTGTTCTTGTTTGGGAAGTGTTGTTGTTTCCTGAATAGTGCGATAGAATTGGTTGGAATAGGGAGTTTTGGTGCTATTATTTTTATTTAGACTTCAACAATGTCTTTGTTCTTAATTATAAATATTACCTCTGCAGGCCACAGTCATTGACCCTGCAGATGTTGGAGCCTTGGAATCTGCACTGAATGAGAACAATGTCAGTAATGGAGATAGGTGTTAGCTTGATTTCACAACGTTCTTTATTGACTACTTAGGAAATGCCGGGTAATTCTAAGTTTCGTGGCGTTATACTTCCATGCAGGTTTCTCTTTTCTTCACAGAATCGCCAACCAATCCTTTCCTCAGATGTGTTGACATTAAGCTGGTTTCAGAGCTTTGCCACAAGAAAGGAGCATTGGTCTGTATAGACGGTACCTTTGCAACACCCCTCAACCAAAAGGCCCTGGCCCTAGGGGCCGATCTTGTTCTGCACTCTGCAACAAAATACCTTGGGGGCCACAATGATGTAAGTTGGCTTGTGTTGGCTACCTGTTTAGGTTAAAAAAACACAAACAAATTGGGCTGTCAATAATCGTAAAGTTAAGCATTGAACAATTATTCTTTCTGCTACAGGTACTTGGAGGTTGCCTTAGTGGTTCTGAGAAGTTGGTCACAGAAGTTCGTACTTTGCATCATGTTTTGGGTGGTGCTCTCAACCCGGTGAGACATTTTTATTAAGCATCTCATGGATTGATCTATGGTTTTAAACACTTCTATACTCATTCACAAGATTTGCAGATTTTACTGTTATCTTCTGCAAATCTTATGCAACTTGAGATTCATGATGGTGATTTTCTTTTTCTCAACAGAATGCCGCATACCTGATCCTCCGAGGCATGAAGACACTGCATCTTCGTGTGCAGCAGCAGAATTCAACAGCGCTAAGGATGGCCAAGCTTTTAGAGGCACATCCTAAGGTATTGATATTTAGTGTAAATCCAATTCCAAACATTTTGTTGCCACAACCTTATGTAGCATGAAGCATCACAAAATCATTGTTGCATCACCATTCTCCTGCTTACCTTTTGCTTTGATCACCTTAGTATTATCATAAAATTTCCCATGCGCAACACCTAGGAATCACACTGGGTTTCCTAGGCAACTCGAGAAGATGCAAGCTGATCTAATAGTTTCACTTATCAAGTCCTACTAAAATTGGCCAAGATCAACAACTAGTCTAGCTAAACAAACTCATTAGCCCCCCAATTAAAGTTCTGCTAGAATGTATTATTCAGAAATTGTTCCAATCCCTAAACTGGACAAATTTTCTAAAGTTTCAGTTCTGTAGTTTACTTGTTTGCTTGCCCTTTGAACATTCTTATATCATATTGCCTCTGTTGGTAAAAATTCGGCAATGGCTTTTGTGTTTCTGGAATATTTTATGAAGTTTTGAATTTGAATCTATAGCATAGGCCTTGAGTGCCAACTGCATCACTCATTTTGCACTCCTGCCTGTGCTTCACTATTGTGTTCTACAATATATGTGTCTGGATGTGTCATCTTGCATATGTACTGATAGATATGTTTGGCAAAATTTAGAGCCTGATTTTTCTGAAAGCCATAGTCAATATTGTCCTCATCACTCCTCAATTAGCAACTTTAAAACTTTTTCTTTCTTAATTGATGATGATCATCATCAATACATGCCTTAGAAATTTGCACCATCATGTTAATCATCACTGTATGTATTATTATGTTGCTGTTATAGAAAAGATTTAAAATATTAGAAATTAGTTTTTGAGCTTCTTATCTGGTGGTATTTTGATAATGGACGAAATCAAATGTTATTATTCACAGGTAGCGCATGTCTATTATCCTGGGTTGCCAAGTCATCCTGAGCATAAACTTGCCATGCAGCAGATGACTGGTTTTGGTGGTGTGGTCAGTTTTGAGGTGAGTATAGCTAACTGCTTTAATATGTGGGCTACTGGTGATATATTCTCTAGTATTCGTGCTTCCATTGAGTAATGCCACCCTTTTTTTTTTCTTTTTTTTTTTTATCAATATCTATTGCTCAACTATGCAGGTTGATGGAGACCTAAACACCACCATACAATTCATTGACTCACTGAATATCCCATATATTGCCCCGTCCTTTGGTGGCTGTGAGAGCATTGTGGATCAGCCAGCAATTATGTCTTACTGGTATTCCCTTAAGTTCCTCATCAAATAAATTTTCTATTTTTTTATTTGGAATGGTTCTGCTGTAAGCATGTTTTAACTCCACTCCATCGGTTGTGAAAATCCGAAGCTGTGTGATCTTGCCACATAAGCTGTTGAAATGGTCTCCAGGCGATGTGGTGAGATTAGGGTGTTCTGGTCCACATAAGCTGTTCATCCATGTGGACTATACTTCTAATACTAGGACAAATGGGGGACCTAAGTAGATTTTAATCTTTGTACTCTAGGGTCTTAGGGGTTTAAAAGAGTAGGGATGTTTTCCTACAACTATGGACCATGTCCGTGCACTTGATTATACTGGATGCATAACTCAGTGAACCGATAGCCAATTTGACTTGACCTATTTTTAATTTTTTTGAAACAGGGATCTACCTCAGTCAGAAAGGGTCAAGTATGGGATTAAGGATAACCTGGTTCGATTTAGCTTTGGGGTTGAGGACTTTGAAGATTTGAAGGCTGACATACTTCAGGCTTTAGAGGCCATATAGGGCCAAGACCTGCATCATTTGTTGTCAAAGATCCAGGATGTTATAGGCCTCATAACTTACCGTGTCCTTTTTTTTATAATGGTTTTCCTTTATCTACCTTTTTGTGGTGTTACAATTGATTTTGATCATGCAATGTTCTGTTCTGTTCCCGGTGGTTGATCATTTAACAATATGGTGAATTTCTCTTAAAATTTCATCTATTATGTTTGCAATTTTACCTCTTATTGTTACGTACCCTTTTTAGGGTTGTTAATTAGCTGAGTTATGTCGAGAATCAAAAGTCTAAGCTTGTTTGTTTAGTTTTATTTTGAACATAAGTTGAACTTGTGTATCACAAAACAAGATTATATGTTTGAGCTTGATTAATTTTCATGTTGAACAAGACTGAACTTGTTTACGAGCTAGCTTATTAATTTACCATATATAGTAAATCCATGACAATTTTTTTAACCCTTCACAAATTTAATAAGTTTTATTCCAATGAACTTTTTTTTTTTTTTTTGGGAAGAGAATGGACTATTTATTATGTCATTATGCAATTAAGTCATAAAAGCAATTGCATTGGTATTTGGTGCTTCTAAAATTTTGTCTATTTTACGGAAGGAATCTTTTTTTTTTTTTTTTTTTTTAATTTTACACTATCATTTTTACAAAGTATCTACGTTAGTTTATCTATTCTACACCATTTTTTATTTAAATAATCATTATATATATATATATATATATATATATATATATATATATATATATATTATTTCTAACAATTCACATCAAAACACACTTTATTCTGTCTTTCACACGGTCATTTTTCTTTCATTTTCTTCTTTCTTCCCTCTTTCTTCATCGGTCAATTTTTTCTTCTTCTTCCCCTTTTTCTTCATCAAAAAACCCCATAAACAATCCAAACTCCATAAACAAACCTCCAAACTTCACTTCGACATAAGCCCATGTCAATCCTAGTCCATTTTCAGCATTTTTAGACAAATTTGAGGTTTGACTCTTCACTTTCTCACTCATGGCAACGGCTAGCACTCCACCAGAGCCTCCATGGCAGCGGTGATGGCAACATTAGCGTGAGTTTGGTGCTGATTTGGGTTATTCGAATAAGTTTTCTGTTGGGTTTTGTTTTGGGTTGATTTTGAGTTGGATTTTTGATGAGTTTTTAGATTTGTTTGAATTGGTTTGTTTTGTTTGAGATTTCAGTTTTCAGATTTGTGTGAGTTTCCAGCTTGGGTTTGTTTTGGGTTGAATCAGGGAAAGAGAGAGAGAGTCGGCCAGAGAGAGAGATTCAGGGGCAAAGAGAGAGAAGGGGGTGAGAGAGGAGAGAGAAAACTATATTTAAATAATGAAATAGAAAGCTATAATAACCATGTAAATATACATTTACACGGTTATTGTAGCATTTTGGCATATGCACAGTATTATAAACCCACTGACGTGGGTAGTTTTTTAGCAAAAATATGTAAAATTTTGCACTTTTTCTATTTTCCAAGGATTGATGCTATTGCTCTAAGTTTATATATGTATATTTTCAAACAAGCATACACATTAAAAATATAGTATTATATAGGGTCTTGTTAACAATTGTCCTTTGGGCATTTGTTAATGGACCATTTAAGTAAAAGTTTGATACAACTTTTATGAGAAATATAAAAACATGTAAAAAAATTACTTTTTTCTTTTCCAATAAAAATTTTCTAAAAATATTTTCTAAACCAATGTTTTTAGGACATCTATTAAGTTTTTCCTATCACATATAGTTAAATCGCCTTTTATGTTAATGTTACAAACAAATTATTATGTTTGAACTAGAATCGTTTAATGGCCAAGTGAGATTGACTCGTTTTCTAAACAAAGGAATACAAACAAGCTTTTTCTTGACCTGAGTTTGAACCATTCATAAGTAGCTTGGTTCATTCATTTGTAGTCATAACTCATAACCAAGTCTTTACATCTTAGCATTCGTAAACATCCCTACAGGAGCAAAAGGTGTTTAAGAAACAGCTTGTAGCTAAGGCTTTGGTTTCCTTAGTATCAGTCCCGGCACTGCATTGAAATCTAATTGAATTACTTGTTGGATATGCCTCAGGTCTTCAATTGGTGCTGAGAGAATCCACAGTGGTTTCCTGTACTAGTTCCGAATTAACTCCAATTCTTTGCTTCTTAGTTCTTACCAAAGGATGATTCTTTTAAAACCAAGTTCCTTTACCCTCAGTACTGCGTCTCTTTTCTGCTACAAACCTTGTTACTTTGCTGTCCTTGAAACTGGTGCTGTAGCATCCCACAAAAATAACAGTCCAATTATTTTCCCTAAATTTTAATTTGAATTTCAAGGAACAATCAAATTGGCACTTAGGTTCAATCAAGGGGAAATGGTTTTTGTCTCCATCAGTGAACAATAAATTAAGCTCAATAGATGAAAATGGATGAAAATGTTTTAAGCTTTTAGTTGGATCTCTTATCATTAGAAACCCAGACCAAGTCAAACAGTGTACATAAAACATCAAATAACATAGTATTAGATACATTTTTAGATTTGTAACATTCAATTTGAACCATCAAATAAGAATTTCATTAGCTCTAGTCAATGCATACAAAAATAGCCAAAAGAAAGCACACAGAAACACCAAACTCTAAATTCTAACTACAACTTGAGGGAATATTAGAAGTTTCTTCAGCATCCTAAGAGAAAATACCCAAGACTTATGGGTATGGAATATTAAAAAAGAGCACTTCTTGAAATTTTCTGAAAAGGAATTGCTTTGGCGATTCTTATAAAGTCGTAGAAACTCGAGGATACATTAATTGTCTATGTCTTCTTATTCGATGCAAGCCTTGCCTTTATGGAATTAACTTCATAGTTTATAGCCTCTTACTTTCTTCTAAAGTGACATATTCATGGCATTGTTGAATGACACCCTTCCTCTTTTATATTCTTGTATTTGTTTGCTTATTCCAAATGGGCTTTTTAAGGCTGATCAAAGACTTCATATTCAAGACTTTTTTAATCACAATCTCTCAATGCCAAGAGGCATTTAAAAATAGTGTTAAAGCATTGACCAATCTTAACATATGATTAAATTAATTAGAGAACTTAAAATAAACATCAACATTAAGCACTTAAAGAAATGTACCTAAATTTGGTATATTTATATTGGGTAAACTACGCATTTGGTCTCTATACTCTACATCATATTTCAATTTGGTCCCTAACATTTCAATTGTGTCAATTTGGTACCTAAACTTTTAGTGTTGTGTCAATTTAGTCATTGTCATTATCTCTTTAATGGAAATTGCTAACGTGACAAATGACCAATATAAAAAAATTAGTTTATTGCCATATCAATGGAAAACCTTTTTTTTTAATTTTAAATTTTGACCTTTTGCCATATCAGCAATTTCCATCTAAGAGATAGTAGCAAGGACTAAATTGACACGGTACTAAAAAGGTTAAGGACCAAATCGACACAATTGAAATGTTAGAGACCAAATTAAAATATGAAGTAAAAGATAAGGACTAAATACGTAGTTTATCCAATTTTATTTGACTTTTGTCTCTCTTATGTAGAGTGATTTGCCATTTGTGTGTCATCATTTATGGTTCAATCATCAATTACCCCCAAATAATATGCCAAAAAAAAAAAAATCATTTAGAAGGCACTCATCATTCTATAAAAAAGAGAAGTCTAAACTCTAAAGGTCACAACATATTTGGAAATAGTAATATAAGGAAACATTTTTTTACTATTTTTTTTAAGCAATTGTTAATGTGATATATATTGTGATTATTGATCAATAAAAATGAATACAAAACATATACAAGTGATGTAATTAGCACACCCACATGATTGGTGGCCTGATAGAAAATGACTCGGGCTTCCATGCACATTGCATAGGTTCAGGCACGTCCATCCACACTTTGTGTTTATGGGTGCCCTATCCAATTGTGTCCTGGGGCGACTTGGGTGTTATTATGGTAAGGCCCAGGCAATGTAGCCACGTGAATCGCCCCCAACTCATTTTTTTCGATTACCAAAAAAAAAAAAAAAAAAAAAAAAAGTAACTAGCACCTTACTAAATGATTGTAAAAAGTAGTTGTTTTAATGTCATTGCTACTACCTCTTTTTTTTTTTCTTTTGGTTGAGAAACATTGGCTCCATTGTGGTCCACCAAGCACAAATCACATGAAAATAAAATAAAATAAAGAAAACAAAGATCCAAATCCTATGATAGGATTGGACATGATGATGAGACGATATTCCAAAACACCTAGTCCATCCAAATATACCAAAGACAATTATAATAGTACTTGCACTTGTAGCAGCCTAGCAAGTCATAGCAAAGATTTGAGATGATACTACCCATGCTCCATGTCCTGTCTTGTGAGTTGAAAAGTTAAAGTACTTAAATTATCTAATTTTCATCCATATGCATCACCTCCACTTCCACAATATTCCAAAATTTCATCTCACCCCTTTCGGCCTCTTTTTTAATTCACTTTTTTTTTTTACACCACACGCTTTAAAGGCCCAACAACATAGAATAGAACAATCAGCATACAACATACTGTTCTGTCTCAGAACTCAGAAGAGCACGTATACCATAATTACAGAATTTACAGCTCTCAGAATTCAGAGAGATATACAATGAAATTTGGGAAAGAATTCAAGACCCACCTGGAGGAAACTCTTCCAGAGTGGAGGGACAAGTTTTTGTGCTATAAGCCCCTCAAGAAGCTCCTCAAGCACTTTCCAAATCCCACCCCAGATTTCAATCTTCATCAAAAACATCACCATGATGATGATGATAATAATAATATTAATAGTATGGATGGCCTTGATAACCACCTCCCAACCTTGGTGGACCTCCAGGAATGGTTTATCAAGATTCTCAATGAAGAGCTTGAAAAGTTCAACGATTTCTATGTTGATAAAGAGGAAGAGTTTGTCATCCGCTTTCAGGTTTGGTCATTTTCGTTCTTTTTCTTATGTTTTCATGTGTATTCTTTGTAGTTATATACTTATATATGTGTTGGCAGTGGCAGAATCTAAGAATTTTTGCTTGGAAACATAATTGAACTCTATATATGTACGCATATTATATATACATGTATGTCTGTGTTTAGTTGGAAATTGTGTTAGTGAAAAAACTTTATGCTTTATGTAATAGTACATATTGTATAAAGCGTAATGAAAAATTGTTCTTTAAAGACTCAATTTTTATTGCAAAAAGAAGAGAGAAAAAAAAAAAATTTTGAATGTGAATGGTATGTTTGTATTGTCTCTGTAATATACGTATAGCATTATTCTCAATCATGAGATACTTTTGCCTTCCATGAAAGTTTCAACATCTTGAATGGTTGAATTTAAAGATTGTTTTTTATTAGATTTATGGAAATTATAAGGAATTAACAGAATTTCACCCCCAACCTTTCCACCTAGTTCTGTCCTTGTATGTTGTAGCTATAAGTTACATGTATGTATGTGCCTTGTAATTGAAATAGGTGATTGGGATTTGCAAATATATATACCAATATATAGAGCTAAATGTATATATATGTGTCTTCCAATTTTAATGGGTAATTGAGACTTGCAGGTTTTATGTTATAACTGATTAGTATCATCGAATGTTGGATTATTGAAGTGTGTAGAAAACTTGAACCCCATTTAAGTTGGTAACTGAAAACTTAAATTATGCACTGCCTAATGCTGTTAAAAACTAATTGGGAGGTACAAGTCTTCAACATAGTCTAAAGGGTTTTAGGATGAGCTGGACAGTAGTAGATTGTCTGGAATGTAAATGGAAGAAAAAGGTATTTGAATGTGACCACCTTTGTCATCTTGGTTATTTGTGAGATGGGGATGATTGGAGAAGTTATTATGCATAGAATTAGAGTAACATGGATGAAGGAGAGAGTTGATTGTTGTGTGATTTATTGAAAACCTATCAAATCAAGTAATCTTTGTGTAAGATGGGTTGTAAAGAAAGGAGGCTTTCCTGGAACTGTTTTACCTTACATGTAATAGGGACACTTCAGTAGCAGATCGTATGCAATTTTGTAATGGCAGTGTACACTGAGCTTTGAATTTTATCAAAACAGTTCAAGACTGGAGTTGGAGTCTTTATTTTCTTTCTTGGACCTAATTTACTCAACTTTGGTGAGAGGCAGTGGAGAGTATAAGTTTTGTTGGATCCCATCTAAACAAAGGGGCTTGAGGTTAAATCCTACTATAAAGCTTTAGTCCCGATTGGCGAAGTGTTTTTTCCCTATAAAAGCATTGGAAAGCCTAAGGTCCCAATAAGAGTTGCATCCTTCTTGTTGGCTGTAGCATTGGGAGAATCTTAACTATAACAACTTGAGGAAAAGAGATATTATCATGGTAAAATGGTGTTGCATGTGCAAGGGGAATGGAGAAACGGTTGATCATTTACTTCTTCATTGTTCTATTGTCAGTTGTCAGATGGTTGTGGACTATGGTTTTTAGCCTTTTTGGGGGTTCAATGGGTTATGCCTAAAGGAGTAATTGAGTTGTTAGCTTGTTGGCAAGGCGGTTTTAGTTGACACTGGTGCATATAAATTTGGAAGGTGATTCCTCATTGTTTAATGTAGGGCATTTGGCAGGAAGGAATTCTTGTAGATTTTTTTTTTTTTTTGATAGGAACGAACTCTATTGGATCTGAAATTGATGCTTCTCAGATGCTTGTTTGAATAAATGGTTGCATCAGGATTGTTTTCTTTTTTGAACTTATTAGATTTGGTTGATCATTGCAACTTTATTATTTAATTATGGGTGTACCTATTGTGTACTTCCCGTGTGCTTGGGCTATGGCTTTCTCTTGATTTAATAAAATTTGTTACTTATTGAAAGGAGTATGCATGTGGAAAAAAAAAAAAACTGAAAATTAAAAAAATGGAGATTATGTGCATCTAAAAAAACCAACTTTAGAACCCTTGTTTTTTTGGGGAAATATATCTAGTCCAATTTTGAATGAAAAGGTGCAAAATTTAGAACCAGTTCTTTGAACAATTTTTTTTTTCAAAAACAATTAAACCTGTTGTATTGTTTCTAGCTGGCCTGGTTCTATGACATGCCCAACACACCTTTGAAATATCAAGAAGTTTATCAAAGCACCACTGGTAATTAAAATCTTCTTCATAGCTTCTGGTTGGACCATTATTCTCAAAAATGCCTGACCTCCATTATCAACAGTAACTAAAATAGGATTTCCTCAGATGGTCCTATTTATAACCCATGAATTTATATTTGATACCCATTCCCTGAGAATCAATTAAACTCAAATTTGATGGATGATCCACTCAATTAGGGAAAATCAGTGAATTAGTTGTGATCTGATATATTTAGCACAAATCAGTGAACAGCTGTTCAATATGTATTTATGTAATGCACGTGCATGCACACACACTTGTCTGTTAAAAGAGTTAACTACAATATATGGTCTACCCCAGATAAATAAGTTTTAAATTGAATTTAGACAAACTAAATGTTAACCCAAAAAGGTTCTAACTTCAGTCTGGGTAATTTGGATTTAAAACAACACCAGTTTAAAATTGAACTTGTTTTATCAGAACTAAACTAGTTTTCTGGTTTTCCAAACACCCCTTCCCCTTAACAATCTTTATTTCTTCATCATCTAATGAATAACAAGAATTAGTTCAAAAACTATCTTCTTAGGAACCATAGAACCTAGTGTAATTGTACTTGTCTTAAATAGGATAATTGGGGATCAATAGTATCTTCAAAATGGGTCCATACTTTATGTTCTTGGGTTTCAACAGACTCCTGGTTGTGACTCTTCTCATGCAATTTTTTGCCTCCTAACTCAAAATCACGTGTGACTTATCATTGTTATAACCACTGCTCACACATTCCCCATCATTGTCACACATGATGATATTGTTTATCATTGTTCAAGGTGTAGAATGGGCTCTGGTTGCTGTGATGGCCATATGGCAGTGCTACTACCTTTTTACTGCCCTAAAATTTTGCAAGTGCCCCATTAAATTGGTTGAATTTGTTAGTGATAAATTGATAGTCTCATGTTTTGTCTGTATCAGACACTATAATAGATTTAAGTCTGCAATGTAGTTATTTATATGGGAGCCAACTGGTCACTGGAGAATCCTAAGGGATGTTATTTATATTGCTGTTTTCATATCAGAATGGCAATGTATTATCCAGGTATGTAGCACTGTTCTTCATTGATTCTTATTTGCAATTTTTTAACAGGAACTGAAGGAAAGAATAGAGCGACTTAAGGAGAAGAGCAGCAAAGGCAGAGTTTTTACATCAGAGAGTGAATTTAGTGAAGAAATGATGGAGATTCGGAAGGACTTCGTAACCATTCATGGGGAAATGGTGCTTCTAAAAAATTATAGCTCCTTAAATTTTGCAGGTACAACATTTGCTTCATTTATTCTCCTATTCTAAATTTAACTGGGGTTGGTAAGGGATTTGTTGCTATTTATGGGGACATGATGCTGCTAAAAGTATATACTTTTGTCGCTTTCTAAATCCATTTCCTTTCTTCTGCTTCATTAGGGCTAGTTAAGATTTTGAAGAAGTATGAGAAACGAACTGGGGGACTGTTACGTCTACCTTTTGCCCAACTTGCCCTTCGTCAACCTTTCTTTACTACAGAACATATTACAAGATTAGTCCATGAGTGTGAGGCAAATCTTGAGCTCCTATTCCCATTGGAAGCGGAAATTATTGAATCTAATCCTTGTACACAAGACCAATCAAGCCCACCACCATATAATGCAACAAAAAACTTATCTGAGACATCATCAACTCTTGGAGGGGAAACCGTGTATCTATATCGTAGCACACATGCTGCAATGAGAGCCATACAAGCCCTTCAAAAAGCAAGCTCCACCAGCAATCCCTTGTCATTCTCAGCCTTCTTGAGAAACCAGGATGATGAGGGTACAGGTGCGGTAACTGCTGAAAACTCTGCTGCAAACTCATCAGCCTCTTTGCCGTATGACGAGGAGGATGATCAAGATGATTCCTATTGTGTGTAAAAGGAACTTTGTCTCTATGGTTGCTGTAGTGCATCTTCTTTTGACTTCTCTAGTTAACAGGTTGGAATTGAATAATAGGTCTTCATGGGTGTACAATCAGTTCCACACTTCCACAGCCATATAAATTGTTATTCAAATAAATGGGTTAGTAACATGTCTAGCATTATCTTGAAAGTTTTATTTGGCAGATTCAATTACTGTATATGGATGTCTTCATATAACTACACTCAAGTAGTCCAGTTGTTGATGGGTTTATCTTTCAATTTTTTTATTAACAGGCAGTTTGAGTATTAAGAAAGTGCTGCTACTTAGGATCTGATGGAAGCAATCTACAGTCCAAGACCTCAGCTGTCGCTCTAATCATCAATCTCTCTTTATTATCCCTCAAAGGCCGCTAATTTTTCACTTTCATTTATTTTCCTTCTAATAACCATGATTTTAAAATGTTCTTTTTTGACCTCATGCAGTATAATGAAATTCCTCAGTCCTCACATTATTCCATAAATACTCCTTTGCCCCTCAAGTTTGTTAGTGGAGAAAACTGATAAACTTTAAATTGACGTTCATCAAATTCAATTTTAAAACTTTGATGTTGACATGGTGCAATTCTTGTTTGATTTATAGGGCTCTAAAAACTGAATTATTCTTGATGTTTACATTTTACTACTCTTGTTGAGTCCATCTTATTCTTAGAACACCTGGACTACAATGAAAGTCGAATATGTCTCAGGAAAATCTCTCTCACATTTTGTGATGGGTTGTAGAGGTTTGATCCCACAACTATGTCCCAGGGAATAGCAAGGATAGCTATGGAGCACAATCATGGTGGTAAAAAGCAATGGGTAGCAGGGCATAATTTCTTTTTATTTATTAGTAAGTTACACACACACCTAGTGGGTCTTGAACCCACAACCTCACCCTCCAACTAGTGCTTACAAGAGGAGGTGCTAGTTGAGCTAGACCTCATTGGCAGGTATCTAGGCATAAGATGTGGCTGAAAAACTCTTTTTGAACTCCTTGCAGGAACATGCATAAACATAGTCATATACTAATCAACCCACCAGAAACAGTAAGCGGGGTCATTATTTGAGCCGTGCCTTGTGTAAAATTGTAATCTTTAAAAACATTGAACAATCTACTGTTGGCAGGTCAGTCAAGTAATAGAGTTTTCATTCATAAGCAGCCAGCTTTTCTAATAGGGCAAAACTCTGAAGTAACACAGTCTGGGCTGTAGATAAGAGGATTTCCCAAGACCACTTGGTTCCTTTTCCATTCATTTTTTCTATACCACTTTATTCTCTTTTCAAATAATTTCAATCAACTACTTGATGAAAAAAGAGAAGTGGTGGTTTTAGGAGTCATCCATCAGAATAGCTAGGATTATGGTCTTGTTTGCTGTTTGATTATCTGCTTTAAACAACAATAATAGTTATCTAATTATAATCTTTTGTTATAAATGAAGGAAATATTTGGGCCCTTAGCATTGCTCAGTTATTTATTCTTGCTTCAAATCTGGTAACTGTTAGTGCTGCATATTGTAGAGTCAAGCTCTGCACATCGTAGTCAAACCCAATAATTTGTATTGACAGTAGAGTCTATCAATATACTCTTTTCTTTTTGTTATTTCTTATCTAACATCTCAATTTCACTCAAAATTTTAAAAAATAAATAAAAGAAAAAGAAGAAGAAGAGAACTAAAGAACATTAAGTAAAAAAAATAAGACATATATGAAAATGATGATCTCAGTTCTTCTGTCATCTTTCTTCTGTACATGTCTATATGTCCTTGTCTTCATCGTCATCATAGTAAAAAGGTAGTGGTACTGACTTGAATGCCCGATACTTCCCAACATTGTTTAAGTGTTCATTCTCCAATCTGATCGGTTCAACATAAATTTCTCATTAGTATATGAGGAGGTTTTGGAGCCTGGAATGTGCCCTAGACAGCTCAAGTTTAGGTCTATGCTTAAACCAAGTCTTGTAAGCAGTTCTGAAGCAATTGAGCTATGCATATACTGCTAAAGAAAAGAATTTATGCATATTCTAACTGATTTGCATGTGGCTGCAACATGACCTGCTGTTTGATTTTCTTAACAAATAACCTAATCTTCATCAACACCTTAGCTAAGTCAAAGAATAGTTCATTTTTATGTACACAAGGGAAAGGCAAAATGAATTGTTCATTTTTTTTCCCTGCACTCTATTCTAGGCCACATCAATTTATTAGTTAGATGCCTACAGTGCTAAGGAAAACATTACTAGCCAGAAAGCTTCTTGACTTACACAAGTGCATATCAGCACAGTAACACTTTGAAAAAATATGTAAGATTTATGCATTGCATCTCTTGTAGAGTGCTCTGGTTCTTGAGGTATATCAAAATTGCTAGACTCCCTTATTCTATGCTGTAATTACTTTCAAGTTGTTATATTTGTGCTAATAACTAGTAAGAGGATTGAATATTACAAATTAGTATAACATACCTGAAGAAATTCCAAATGCCACGACGAAGGATCTCCAAGCAGGCAACGATCGCAACCAAGGCTTGTCTATGCAAGAAAGGGGTTTCCGTAAAACCTAAGACTGACTGCATCCAAGCAAGTCTGAGTACAACATTTAATACCTGCAGTTAACATTACCAAAAGTTGGCAGAAAAAGAAGATGATTGGATTAAGACTCTTCCTTCAACTACCATCCCAACCAAATGAAAATGCAAGACACTTGCCATAGCTACAAAGTAAACACTTCTGTTTGACACAATGAGTTTATCTCTTAGCCATGGATTTTTGGAATTCCTTTGCAGAAGACCCCAATCTATGACAATGTCCCAATATGTAGCAGCCATTGTTGCAACACCTGAACTGACAGCAGCTATGATCCTCCAAGTCATCACCCTTTTTAAATCATAACTAGTCCTCATGGCAACTGCAATAAGTATGGAGAAGTATTTCAACCCATTAAGCCCTTGCATTGCATCTTTCTCCTCCACGAAGCGCCGGAGGCTCTAAATCATAACACTGTCGTGAGCAAAACTGTTGCCATTTGTGTTAAAGATGCATGTGCAACGTATCAAAGAAACCTAAAATTAGCAGCTAGTGTTGTTGTTGCCCTAACTACCTGAAGGAAACGGATTGAATATGGAATGATTGCTACAATGAAATAGAAAGTTTGAAAAACACCACTTTCTTTGCACTTGTTTGATCTTCTTTTGAAGTCACCCCAACCATAATAGCAAACATAAAATTCCAAACTTCTGAAGGCTTGCACCTGAAATTATATGACAGTGTGTTAATTGGAGCCAGCAAGACATAAATCTTCATGAATGTTAACATATAACTTGGCCAATTTGCATTACATTTACGAGGGAAACTAGAATGAAAAAATATGTATTTGTAATAAATAAACGTTGAGACCAAAGAATAATCATCAGGACTTACTTGGATTGATCTAATTATGAAAAGAAGTCATACATCAGATAAGACAGTTGCTATCCAAATCTATGTGCTTTGTCACAAAGTTCAAAGATTGAAGGGCAAAATATTAATCAGGAGGATTGCTTACGATGTTGATCTTGAAATAATTCACCATGTATACAAATTAACTCAAAAGCATGACAAGTATCAACATGTTAAATTAAGCCTGATGCCTAACCTGGCTAGTCAGCTGGTCTGCCAAGAAAAAATCTGGAAGGGTAACCTTCAGATGGAAAAAGAGAAGAATAAATTTTTGTTTCTATTTTGATGGAATTGAATGATATGTCTGTGCAGAAATTCTTATCCCTACTACCTTGTAAAGAGGAGCACAAAGACAGTGTAATGTAGATTGGAGGAGGAAGAAGCGACTTGAACGGAAAATGATATTGAAAGGACACAATATTATAAGAAGAACAACCTGCAAAGAAGGATCAATAGTTCAACTCATCAGGGTAAATCTTGTTATATGAAAAGTTCGATTATAAAGATTGTGTAATCTTACAGTAAGTAGGCCTAAAGGAACTAATTCAGTTAAGGCTTTGAAACTTTTTGTTCTCGGGTCCATCTCCATATCTAAATTTGAGATTACTCCAGCCAATGCCAGTACAGCAAGACCTGAACTAAGAAGAAATACTTCTCTGTAACCTAACTCTCTTCCTTGCTTAAAGCCAAAAATAAATGCATAATTGATTCTATAACGCCTCCAGAAGTATAAGTTTGCGGAGTGCATGAGCATATGAAGGACAATGAATCCAAACAAACTGCAAAAAGGTGCACCAAACTTAGTATACCAAATAACGTCAGTATGCAACTTTAGGAGAAAGCTACTTAAAGTTTAAAAGCAAACAAAGGAACGAATATCATATAAACAAAAATCATTAAACATAAAAAAACAAAATGGTTTGTATAGGGGAACATTTTCTCTAAATACAATATGAGAATAACTTTTTTCAAAGACCTGGAACTTACCTGTAAAGAGGAAACATGTTTTCCATATACTGAGTACGCCCCTCGTTCTTCATGAGATCTCTTGCATGTACAAGCACAATGATGGCTATTACAAGTGCAAGTGAGCAGCCAGAAAAGAAACCTGCAGTTTTTTAACATGTAAGCAGATTTTATATAGATTGGATTTATGACAAGCATAGACAACAGCTAATTGATTGAAAAATCCGTAGCCAACCCCATAGTTTGAGACCATGGCTTTTTTGTTGTATACATGATGGCTAATCTCTATTTTTCATTCAAAATTAAGGGAAAAAATTATGCAGAGGCCATCGAACAGCTTCGGAACTCTATATCACATACTAAAACATTAAAGTAAGCAGATGAAATTTTAACTTAACTACTCTGAGATTAAATGAGACACTTGAATATGATCAATCAAATAAGCCTCTATTTCTACATCTTCAACTTTGGAAATTTTCTGTTATATCTTGTGCTCAACCCTCCCTAACTTTGCAATATCTGTACAGCATTTGCGCTAAAGTACATAGCACATTTTCTTCTGCTAGCACATCTTACCTAAGGAAAATGTAATTCTATGTCTTTCCCTTCTGGCTTTAGGTCTTAATGTGTCCATTCCTTTTCTATGATTTCCATTTGCAAAGTGCTTTATAAAGGTAACCTCCACCCTTTCCATGAGCCTGGTAACCTATGGAGGCACAAGATGGATAAGAAGGCAAAGTTTCATAATAGAATCCTTTCGAGTAACGCAAGCTGAATTTCCTGAACAATTACAAACCTCATCAGAGCTACCAATATAAGAACTGTCCACCATCTCCATGTATGTCTTTGACGCATTCCTTGAAGTGATCTGTGCTAATAAAGTTAGTATGATCAAAGTAAAAAGCTTGCAGTCATGGATTGATGAACTAGAAACATAAATTTATTAGACCTTGTCATACTTCTTCATAATCTTTGAAAATGCCAATTGATTCAAGAAGCTGTCACATTCATTAACAATAGGGTCAGTTAAGCTCAACTAAGAGCATTGAAAAGAAAATTCACATTGTAGTTAATCATATGAGATTTGAAGAAGGCCATGTTACCAATAGCTTTTCAGAAGTCTTAGCTTTTGGTAGAATTCAATAAAAGCCTGTGTCATTTGTTGTTCTGCTTTCCTTAGCTCTTTCCTGCTGAATGAAAAGTCTGAATTTGAACTCATGAGGATGCCTTTCAAGGTAGACACTGGAGTTTCAGGTGTGACATTGATCTTTACATGATTCAAAATGTCTAATGAAGCTCGTCTAAAGCCCTTTATCTCCACCTTGTTTCCTTTGGACTTGCTATGCTCACAAGCCTTTTCTATATGGTCTTCTTGTTTTTCATCTTCTAAATGTCCTTCACTGCTCATCTCGACTTCTTGAATCGCATCCATATGAGACAGTCCTTTGCATTGGAAACAATGTGGAATTTTAAAGGTATGCAAGACTATTCAATTATCAAAAAGTAATCTTTAATCTAATTCAAATAACTATCCCAAATCTATAAGCATTTGCTATACTAATTAACAGAATATCTCTCTTTTTTTTGGATGAGCAATACTTGTTTTAACTAAGGTTATATCCAATGCACAAAACTCCCACTTTTGTGGGGTCTGGAAGATGTGATTGGTAGCCAACCATACCCCTAATATACTTTGTGTTAACTACTTGACCAAAAATGCAGGAAAATGAAACTAAATACATATCTGGTCCACAGAATATTGATTCCTCTAACCTGGTTTTCTTGCATTTATGGAATGAGCAGCCGTGGCTGAAAGTGAGGACGCCCCATTGCTGGAAATATTTCTTGGATCAGATCCATTAAATTCCATCACAGGATCATCTACCTTTATTCGAAGTGCAATCAAAACATCCATCTGCTTGGTCAATTCATTTGCCTCCTCCATCACTGCCTCCACCTTCTTCTTATAAAAGTTGATGACTTTATTAAACTCATCATCAAGCATCCTAAAAAACAAAAGCTCATACTCTCCCCCCATTTCCGAGCTCATAAGGAACATGGTTTGGTAGTGCCTTTCAGACTCCTCCTCTTGCTGCTGCACTACTGCATTAACTAGAATTACTTCATCTTCGTTCTTCTTGGGAGAGCTTCTGTGCCGGCTAGTAAGCCCACTGAAAGCTCTATAGAGGGACACCCTTCTGTTCAAAGACCCTTGTGAGGTTGATGCCTTTGGTGTTGATGGGTTTCTCTTCTTGAACTGCAGGATATCTTTCAAGACGGTTTTGAGATAGTTGTAGTCCATGTATGCTTCTTGCCATTCCTGCACCATCTGTGATGCAAACTCCTTTCCAAACTTCATTTTCTTTCACAAACAACCTCTTCTGCAGATCAATGTAGATGCTAGTGAACAAACATAGAGTTAAAGATATGAATGGAAGCTTTAGTAGTCTTTGCATTAATGAGCTTATTTATGGGTCTAGTGAATACGGTCAAGAAAATATATTTACCTATTATTGATATCCTTTTTTAAAGCTTGACAGTAGTTCTTCCTTTTTTAAGCCTGAGAGCACCATCTATATACTTCATAGAATTTAATGTCAAGAAGAGCCTAATGATCACTTTCTCCAACACGTATAAAAGATTATGATTACAACACATACCATAAAAAACTAATGTGAAGGCTCCACTCCTATAACATAATCTATAACAATCAATCAGTTGAGAAATTGAGGCATCTTTATTATTAATTTTTGCTTTAGTTGTAAAGATTATTGGTCTCCACCAATCATGATAGAGATCCTTTTTGTTAAAGTGAATATAATCTGGTCGGCCAAAACTCAAGAATGTCATGCATGTATTACGTATATCCTGCAATCACGGACTAAATATTACTATTAGCTCATCAAGCCTCTTGTTTCATTCACTATATTTAGGAATACTCAAAATAACGGAATGAAATGGAATATGGAGTATATAGTTTTATTACCATCATACTACCTTTGATCTTTTATATGTTTATTCAAAATGTTCTTGTAAATGATTTGGTTAGCGGTTAATGCAAGTTTTTTTTTTTTTTTTTTTTTTTTTTTTTTTTTTTTTTAACTTTCTCTAAAAAAAAAAAAAAACAAAAAACAAAAAAACAAAAACAAAAAGGGTAACATTTGATTTTAAGGCAAGTACAACTGTGTCATGTTCATATTTTAAAAGGTCAATTCATGCTAGTCAAAAGAGGAAGCTGAGCTGCTGAGTTATGTCATATAGGACAAATATTAATCTTCAAGAACATGCAATTCGTTGGAAATCGAATCTGCAATCTGCATATCAAAGACAAGTATTAATGATTTTAGAGAAAGAAATAATAAGGGTCAGGGAAAATATGAATCACTCATTGAAAATATCGAAGCTATTAGGTTGGCCATGATAGATAAACTGAATGCCAAGTTGTCCCACCGCGTTGAATTTTTTATTTATTTTTTATTTTTTATGAACACCGTGTTGAATTAATATTTTTAGTATTCTCAAAAGATTAGGTATGTGTTGGTTGTTCATATGTCTTTATATTGTTTACCTAATCATTTAAATTGAAATAACATGTACATTGGGATTTGGGAGTACCAAAAGAATCATGCTCTTAATTATTTATATAGATTGTCAATTGGTGGTCTCTTGAGACTCTTGTATGTACAGTTACTGTTCTAAATTTCTAATCTGTGTGTGAATAAAGGTTTTTTTTTTTTTTTTTTAAAGCATAAAAACAGCTATATGTCTTGTAATTGAATCGACATCTTCCTATTTACAAAGTGTTTGGAGGTTTAGGGGAGAAAGGATTCGAACTGTCAGCATGTTGTAATTATTTCTTAAAAAAAAAAAAAAAAGCATAAAAACAAAACCCTATAAAATTTGCACTAGTAAATCATGTGTGCTAAAAGGTCAAGACACAGTCATGAATCATGACCAAATTCAAATAATAATGTGGAGTAAAATTGGAAAAAAAAAAAAAAAATCTTACAACAAAACTGGTTCGATATTTGTTTCTTTCTCCAAAGAAAAGTGTTTAAAGTATTGGGCAAATTACTTCTTTTTTTTTTTTTTTTTTTAAGAAAGAAAGTTACATTTAATTGCATATAATTTAACTATTTAGTTCTACCAAATTTTTTTTTTAACTATTTAGTGACTATTGAGCATCCACAGCAGTGGAGCTAAATTTTTAGCAATTTAACTCCACCAAAAGTTACTTTATCTATTTTACCTATATACATGCTGCAGCAGTGGATTTATTTTAGTTTTTAACACAATAAAATAATATAAACATTACAATAAAATAATATATGTCTTACAATAAAATAATATATCACACTAACCACAAAAACATCTACAATAAAATAATATTTCATTCAACTACCAACACACCACCGCAACAACCATCAATCCCATAAAAATCACTGTACAACCACAACTCCGTCGTGCCATCAAAACCAGTGAAGAAGAAAAAAAAAAAAAAAACAGAAAAATCAACACAACCAAATCGGAAAACACAGCAAAAGTGAAACCCAGAAGAACCAACAGACCCAAAATCCCACTGTTGCAGATTCGGAGAACAGATTAATAAAAGGGGTAAATTACTTTCTCATTGTACTCTTTTCTTTTCTTTTTTTTGATAATCCTTTTCTCGTTGTAGTAGAATAGGAGGAAACCACCGCTGTTGGTGTCCTTGGCTTTAGCTTTTCAGGACTGACGGTTTAGAGAGGAGATCGAGCCATTTGGGTCTGGGTTTGAGAGATAGAAAGATAAGAAATCACCACCGCCGTTGGGGGTGGCGACTGTGGCCATGAGAGAAGGAGGCACTACTTGAAGGTTTCATCCATGGAGGCCAGAGAGAGAGGGTTTGAGAATGTTCTAGCAGGAAGAAAGAAGAGATGGAGAGGGAGAGAGACACGGAGAGAGAAGAAAAGCAAGAAAGAATAAAAAATAGATAAAGTAGTGTGAATGTAAAATAAAAAATTAATTTTTTTTTTGCTCCAAGCTACAGTGCACATCTATATATAGATGTGCACTGTAGCAATTCATCTAAATTTTTTAACTATGGCTCCACTGCTGTAAGCGTTTTTTTGTGTTTGTGGAGCTAAATTTTAGCAATATAGCATTATAGCTACACTGCTGTGAATGCTCTACAAATTAAATTAAACTTTATGGTCTCAAAACTTTCTAGTTTCAAATGTTTTAAAATCTCAACTATTTTCAGCAAACAAAACATATCAAATTTATACTTCTGTCCATTTTTCAAGTAATGTTGTTTGAGTACATCTGGGCAAAGCCGTGAGTTGTACCAATAGTCATAGTGTGAGATTGTTAGGTTTTAGATATTGGCTAATATACCACGTGATAAATCATGTATGAAGAGGTATGTTGAATGTTGATGCCAGAGGCTAGGCTCAAAGAAAAACTATTTTCAGTTTTTTTTTTTTTTTTTGGTGGGCAAGACATTGTATTTTTATTAGTTTATTGTATTTTAATATAGACTCTAGCATTTAATTGGGTTAATTAATATCGATCTATCTATATCTATTATATATATATATATATATATATATATATATATATATATATATATATCTAAAAGTTTATTGTTGTTACACTTTTATTGAGTCACATCAACGACCACATCATTCACACAAGACAATATTTACGTGGTTCAGTAATTTGCCCACGTCCACGAAGTTACAAAGATTTCACTATTCTTAGGAAAAAATACAAAATGCGATAGTACAGTTTTCTCTCTAAAAAACAATATTAAACCCTAATCTCCAAAACTACAGTTTTTCTATCCTACGCACAGGATTCACAATGGGCTACCACACAACCCATTGTGAAAATCTCCCACACAATGGCCTCCGCTCCATGGACTAAGTCTTAGAAAATCTCCCATTAAAAACTGTAACAATATTATTTCAGGTCAGGTCATGATCCGAATCAAATACAACTAAGTTCCACACAACCCAACATAATTTTCACACACACACACAAGGTTATTTCTCTCTCTCTCTCTCTCTCTCTCTCTCTCTCAATTTTTTTTTTTTTCATTTTTTGGTGGAATTTTATCAAGCTTCTTAAAGAACACAAGCTCATACTCTCCTCTAGTTTCTGAGGACATAAGGAACATGGTTTGGTAGTGCTTTTCAAACTCCTCTTGCCTGCACCGAATTAGTCAAAATTACTTTATCCTCATTATTTCTTGTTGCAATAGGTTACCGCAATAGTATGGTTGATTATTATAAATAACATTATCATCATTATTAGCAGCCACATAACCCGCATCATCCGTTAGATAATCATTAAAATCTCTTAATATTGTATTTGGGGTTCATTCACTTCATTTTTATTGGCATCATAAACTTAGATTCATCACTAATATTATGAACTTTTTTATCATTTTCACCTAGTCAAAAAAAAAAAGAAAAAGAAATTTATATTTAAAGTTTTCAATTTGGGCTAAGACCACTAGCTAATCTGTTTATTACATTTTTTTTTAATCAATTTGGGGCATTTGGGCTCCATTTGGAGGCCCAAAAAAGAATTTATTTTTAGAATTTTCCTTCATATTAAAGGATTTTTAGTATTGTGGAATCGAGATCTTATAAGATCCTAAGACCTGGATCGAGATACTAATAACCATGCTTATATGAATATTTGGTGCAAAATATTTACAATTGGTTCACAACAAACTGGTAAGCATTTAGAGCTACCCCAAAAATAACCTTCCTAAAATGTAGAGAAGCACGTACAAACCAAAGAAAGAAAGAATTGAGAACATAATTAATGAGACAGTGCAAAGGATAAGCATTTATCTTCTTGTACCCCACATTTGTTTTACATCTATGATCTATCATAAGTGCAAGTAGCCTAGCTGCCTTGTCTGATCAGAGAAGATGTCTTTATTGGCTTATGCAAATTGCAATAGCCTAGCTAGTTTTACATGGACATGTTCCTGATAAGTGATAGAGTCATGTTTAAAACTGGTCACATTTGAGCGGTGGATTGTTGTTTCTCAATGAATGTTTGATGAGTGATGACTTGGCTTTCTTTGAGCTTAATGTAGCACCCCTTTTGGCTGTGAAATGGAGTAAACGGGAGAGAATGTAAAGGGAGTTGATTTAAACCCGGCTTTGCAAGAAGTTGTATGTTGAGTCCAACCTATGAGGAATGAAGTTTAAAAGATTCCTTATTGGCTTTGGAATCCTACTTAGATGTATAGGTGTTCTTGGGAGATCCGGATGGAGAGTGTTTATTTAAGAGCCATGATTTAATCTTAAGAGAATGAAATCTAGGATCTAGATTGAGCTTAAGTGAACAGCCACCTCATCAACAAGGATAGATGGAAGACAAAGAGGCTCGAATCAAAACATTGGATATCATAGTGACAAAAATCCAAAATTTTAAAAATAAATGGGCAAATTCAAAATGACACAAGGTTACAATTTGTAATTTAGTCTAAAAATTAAAATGAGAGAAACATACAAAATTTATGTATAGATTATTCTTAATTCTCAATATAAGCAATTTCTGAGTATTTATAATTGTAAAATAATGTGATAAACTGTGATTGAAACAACGTCATAAGTCCGGAGTTACGTTGTAACTGTTTATATTTCAAAATTTTCATTTTGACTTTTTATGTTTTATTATTGTAAGGACGCGATTCATAACGACCCGTAACAGTGTTGGGTTCGTACGTAAAAAGGCTCAAACAATATCATTTGTAGAGCGTGGGTTTGAAAGGCTAGGCCTTGATCAACAAACGGTGGGTTTTTCGTGATGTTCATACATGATTAAGTCGTTTTCGCCCTAGGAGTCTTTCTCCTGGAGGCGGGCTGGGAGGCTCTGGTTTTTTGCCATTTTTCCCAGCTAGCCTTTTGGTGCACTAACCCTTACATTATATAGTCCTTCTTGGTCGATCTTAGCCCTCCACTTGTTGGTCTGGCAGGTGCTTACTTCTGTACCCATCCCATCAGCTGTCCCCTCTTACTTTCTATTAGTTGCGATGATCGAGGTTACACAGCCCAAGCATCTTTTCTCATTAACATGAACAGGGCGCTAGCGGGTACATTTAATAAGGAGGGGACGTATTTTCCTTGAACCAATTTTGCACCGTACTTCCACGCGGGCCCCATTCCACTCACATCCCCTTCAGGGGGCTATTTGGGGATAACCTTCATCGAGACGTTGCTCTCCCAATGAAGTCTTGGAGTGCCGAGAATAGGGTCGTCCTCAGCTGTTCCCCTTGACACCTCGGCCTTCGATCATTCGTCCTCGGCAAACGACCTCCTCAGCACGAGCCCTAAGCCTGGATAGAGCGTGGGCCGGATCGTAAGCTCCCCGGCCCCACAATTATGTTTTCACATTGGACCTTTTATTTATTTCTGTTAATTAATTGACTGTTTATAATATGTTTTTCATGTTTTTTGCTTTAAGTTATAACAATGAAATTAATGTATTTCACAATATTTTAGAGCTAGTTTTACATCTTTCTCAAAAGAAAGGGAAAAAAAAACCTAGCTTTACATGAAATAATTAAATACCAATGACACTTAACTTTTAAATTATTCTTCTAAAAATACTCTTTAAATTATTAATGAAAATAAACATGTTTAATATAAAAATAAAATCAAAACATAAACAATCAAGACAATAAATATATTTGGTAAAAAAAAATGTCATATACTCTGTTTTTGATACAATTAATAATAAATTATTTTAAAAAAAAAATTAATATAACTTTTATAATAAATAAAAAACTGTCAAAACATTAAAATTTTTTTTTCTATAAAAAATTCTTTAAATGTTTCCTTAAAAATTGCATTTACTGTATCCGGTAACTTTTTTTCAAAAAAAAAAAAAAAAAAAACAACAGAAACGTTAATTTGGGATTTGCCCTCAGAAACATTGAAACTGAGATAGATCTCCGTTTTGACCAAAAAAGAAAGAGTCACAGAGGCTCCACTTCCCAAATTCTTGTTTTAGATCTCCAGTTCTCCCTAACTTTTAAGGTTGTCTACACCTAAAAAAAAAAAATGTCTGGGTCATTGTTACTAACAGTTAATCTGCTTGCACTTCTAAGCCTGGGAGTAATTTTCAACGTGGCTCACTCACTGCGTTACGACCTTCAATCGGGCACCACAAAATGCATATCGGAGGAAATAAAAAGCAACGCCATGTCTGTGGGCAAGTACAGTGTTATCAATCCCAACGAAGGCTTTCCTCTTCCTGATACACACAGAGTTACTGTCAGGGTAATGCCTCCAAAACCCACAATTTTGTTTCTCAATTTTTTGTGCTTTGGTACTGTTTGATAATCATTTTCTGCGATTTTAATTATTGGGTTTTGATTAGTTTGATTTTTGTTGGAGGGATTAATGTAAAAGACTTCTATTTTTTTTTGGTGCTTTGGTTCAATTTGATAATCATTTTGTACAATTTTGATTATTGGGTTTTGATTTGTTTTGGATTATTTTGTGTGGGGGGGGGGGGGGGGGGGGTGACTAATATAAAAGACAAATTTTTGTAAGTCATTATGTGTATAACTCGAATGCATATTGCAAATGGTATTGGTGGGTTGTTGTTTCTCTTATCTTGAATTGAATGAAGATATTGATGTAAATACAAGGTCTAATTTTTGGGTAAAAGCTAGTTTTTGGATTAAAATAGCCAATGATTAAATTGAAATCCAGAAGCTCCTGTGAGCATGCGTTTTGAATCTTTTTATAAATAGAAATTATCAATTTTTTTTGTGCTTTTCTTTTTCTTTTTTTTTTTTTTTTTTTTTTTTTTGGTTTTGGTTAATTTTGTGGTTTTTGGGCTTGGTTTGAGGGAATAATGTGGTATGGGGTTGTTATTAGGTGAATTCACCTCACGGGAACAATTATCACTTTGGGGATAATGTAGAAGCGGGTAATTTTGCGTTTACTGCAGCCGAGTCTGGTGATTATACAGCTTGCTTTTGGACACCTGAGCATAAGGCCCCAGTGACGGTGACGATTGAGTTTGATTGGAGAACTGGTGTTGCTGCAAAAGACTGGTCAAATGTTGCTAAGAAAGGGCAGGTTGAAGTAAGTGTTTGCTATGTCCTCTCTTAATTTGTGTCTTGAATTTAAGGAGTTACTGTCATGTTTCCTTTTAAGTTATTGGGTTACTGGTGCATAATATCTGTCTTGGCTGCTGAGAGTGATACAGAAAGTCACTTCTAGGTTATTTCCTACCTTGCTGATAAGATGAAGAAGGTTTTTTTTTTTTTTTTTTGGTTTCCATTTATAGTCATTTCTTCACTCATTTGAATCTTCTATTATTTGAAGTGGATAGGATGGTTCAACCCGGCAATGGAACTATTCTGCTGCATTCTAAATGGAAACGAACTTAGATATTCTGAGTCATAAGTCCGGACCTACAGTAATGTTATCATCCATTATAGGTTACTAGAATTGGTCTAACCAAGACTACCAGCATGATTTCATGTTTTATTCAAATAGCCCATGTTTAATGAAACTTCATTCTTTAAAGCTTATGTAATAATGATCAAGTTATGGTCGGATTAAATGTTGCATTTTTTATTGAGTGTGTGTGACAAAACATGTTGGTCCCAAAAATCTTTGACTACAGCTTGATTGTTGGTTGTTGCATGCAACAAAACATGTAGTTTTTAATCATTTACATTACTGCATGTGCTATTTTATTGCATTAAATTCTTGTGATTTGTTTGAAGTGCACTCTTCTGTGGCCTTGTTTTGTTTACTAGCAAGTAAACATGCGTGGATTTGTTGGTTGAATCCTGTATGATATCGTTTTATATGTGGTTGAGGGTTTTTTTCTTTTTTGGGTGCTGTCATCGGTTTTGACTTAAAATTTTAGCAAATCTTCAGTTTTCAAGCTGTTGTTTCTATTCTCATGAGCCTCTTCTTTGCCATTTGTGGCCCTTTCAATGATAATTTTGTGTCAAGTCACATCAGCTGGTTGAAACATTTGATACTATTCTTTAACATGGAGAAAATCTTGGCAAACAAAGCTTCTGCAAAATTTTCCATAGGTTGCGTGGATAAATTGTGGTTACAGTAGTTGATGATGGTGAGAATTTATATTTGTTTGAAAGTGGACCTGGGAAAAACAGCTACAGCCTCAGAAGGATCTCTTGTTTTCATTTAAGATTTCAATTTCCGTAGTTATCAAAATGTTGTGTTTGAATATTTTCTTTAGTCTACAGTGTCTAGCATCGCAAATCGTAACTTCTTAATTTTTTTTATAATTCCATAGTTTTGTTTTTTTTTTTGGGGGGGGGGGGGGGGGGGGATTTGAACCCTAGATGTTTCCATTGAAAACACCTTGAACTGCCTATTGAGTTGTAGGGCTCTTGGCATAAATCATAACTTCTTAATTATGCTGCTCTTTGGTGGGTTTTACGCTAAAGGTATACCATATTTTTACAGTTTGGTACTTGTATATCATAATCTTGAGATCATAATTTTTCCAGTTCTGGTGTGAAAGCTAGTTGAAGGACCTGCATCCATGTCTTAGGCTGCCATGGGAAAGATAAATCTTGGGATAAACTATCTATTGAAGGGAAATATAAATTCATGTTTGTGGGGCCCAATTTTAGCATCAAATTAGGAACATGCGTGGAGAATCTTTCAATGTTTGAAATTAGAATGACTTGAATCAAAATGAACATAGAGACAGGCTGAAAAGCTGCCTTCCCACATGAAATATTTCCAATTAAATAATCTCATTCATGGGATTCAAGTGATAGCCCAGTGATAATGGCATCATCCTTTGTGGTGCCTCGTGTGTGGTTCAAATCTCACCTCCTCCCCCACTATCTGCCTATCAAAAAAAAAAAAATAATAATAATAATAATCCCATTAATTGCTATTGGATGAATTTCTTTATGGCTCTCTATACCAGTTTCTTAAGGCTCTTAAGATTTGCCATTTTTGAAAACCAGGTGTGGTTGTTGTGTTTATGGGATAATCTTATGTCTTAATGGATGTTAGGAGCTGCTGTTCCTATCATAAATTTAATAGTTCTTAGTCTTCATTTTGGTCATTTTTGTTTTTATATGATAGATCCAAGCAATTAACAGAAAGATATACTTCACATGGTCTACTTCACATGGTCTGCTGATGTATTATTATTTCATATTTTGTGCTAGACGATGGAACTTGAGTTGAAGAAATTGTATGACACAGTCACATCGATTCATGACGAGATGTTTTATCTTCGTGAGAGGTACAAACACAATTTTCTCTGTAATATTATGGTACTTATTTGTTTCAACTTTAAATCTCACTTCATGTGTATTTTGGAAAGGGATATCTTATTGTAGAAGTTTTTACTTAATCATACTATTTCTAACTGAAGATGACATGAAAAATTTTTGTGCAAATTGTTCCACATGCACATAGAATACATTTAAATAGATTGAAATTGCTATCTCCATTGCTTACACTTCGCTCACCTTGTGTGTGTGTAAACAGAAATTTTAAAACTCTTGGTAGCTCAGTCACTAATATCGCCAGTGTCCAAGAGTTGGTTATCTGGTTGAACACACATTGCTCCAACTTATTCTTTGTAGACAAATGCGAAAATTCATTCATTTTTCCTCAATTGTACATTTCAAATGTTTTGCATTTTAAAATTATTAACCTTAAGACCTTAGGGCCTAATGAGCATCTACGATCTGGGTTTGTTGTTACTAGAGGCCTTTTGGCTAAATCTGATGTATTTTTGTCCTTGGTGATCTAGGGAGGAAGAAATGCAACAGCTTAATAGATCAACTAACTCTAAGATGGCTACCTTAAGTTTCCTCTCCCTTGTGGTTTGCTTGTCGGTGGCCAGCTTGCAGTTTTGGCATTTGAAGACATTCTTTGAGAGAAAGAAGCTCCTCTAATTTTGTTTTGGCATACAAAAATTGCAATTTTTGTTTTCTAACTTACACACTAAGCAGTTGTATGATCATGTTATGTACTTTATTCTTTCTTTTGTTAATGTTTTCTGGAGTAGATGTTATCCCCAATTTATTAGTTGTACAATTCATACTACTATGTAGTATTTAGTATATTTACAACAATGCTATAGACAAAAAAAAATTCACAACTTTTGACACGATTTGTTGAAGTAGCAGATCGTGATTAGTACAACATCACTTTTACTAAAACCACCATTGACATCATTTTATTGTACACCAATCATAACATGCTACCTCAACAGTTGTGAAAAATGTTGTGCCCTTAGACATATTGAGATTTTAACAGTTTTCAGAAGTCCCTATCTGTTTTAAAGTTCATGTAGAGTGATTGATAGGTTTGTAGAAGACAACGTGCTTTTTGCAAAATGCACAAATCTGTCTTCTTTTTTTCGTTTTTTGATGGGGCACAAATCTGACTTGTTACTATGATCTTGGGTTTGGGTTTGTGTGTCATACCCTAAGTAGTTACTCATCTCATTGACATAGGCACCCGGATTTTATAGAAAAGCTATTCTGATTATGTTCATTGCCACACACATATGATTGCCCATCCCATGGACAACGAAAATCTTCTTCTTTTTCTTTTTTAAATGGAAATTTTTGACAAAGGATCCACCAATTCCTTGTCGGCTTCGGGAATACTGAATGCTTGGAGTCAGCCAACAATGGGCCTCATCCCACGGCAAAAGTATATGATGCAGCGGGTATATGTATAACGCCTCTGACGCCTCTTTCACATAAGATTGGACCTCACAAGCATGAGACTCACCGATATGAAAAAGGCGTTACATGATCCTGATATATCCTCTCCCTCCTATGCCCTTTGGCATGCAGAACAATAAACCGTTGGTTCAAATATGTAAAAAATGGTGCCTCTTATTGATTGATTCATGACAAAGCCAATGTGACCTTGTAGGAGGAAGGAATAATTAAAGAAAAGAGAAAGACTGTTACTTAAAATCAATTGGTAGAGCTTGCAAGGATAAGGGCATGATTAAAGAAATATTATTGTGATTTTAAAGAAATACTATCACGAATTCATGATCTTCTAGTGAAATCAAAATGCTTCTTGCTGAATATCACAAATTTATTTTTCATATTGACTGATGTATAGATTTTCTTATCAAGATGTATCATAGATAATTGTGTACAAGAAAATTATTATTACTAAAATTTTATGTGCATAACTCTGTCACAAAATTAGTAGTAGTTTGTTATATTATGGATGATAAACTTTGTTACATATCTAGCATCTACTAGTGTTTTCCACAGATATCCAGGTTCAAATCATATCACCCCCAACTCCCAACTATCAATGTATCGAAAAAGAAAACTTTAGTTGCATAACACTTACCATCCATTCATCATCATTCCTCGGCCTTCTAATCTATATAATTACAAAGCTTTCTTTTTTTCTTTTTATTTTCCTTTTTTTTTTTTTTTTTTTTTGAGAATCAATTACAAAGTTAATTTGTCATTAAATCCGTCTACAATAGTTCTTTTGCTCTGCTTCTAAATTGGTATGTTTTATATCTATTACGGAAATCGTAATCAGTAGGGCATCACATAGAAACTTATGTTTTAAAAAACTCACACATCATGAATACGATTTTAAATATGTACTACTCATTTATAGTTATCATGAATTTGTTAAACGATATGAATGTGACCAACCACACCAACCCAAATATCTGGGATTTTATTTAGAATCACACAATGAGACATACTTGAGCTTATACATCCAAATATGTCTTACTCAGACATCATAATAAACTTACACCATTCCAATAGGACAATACCACTCAAAAGACTCACAGAAAAACATGCCTCAACCCTTTATTTAGTAGCTAATTATGGCATGAATCCCATTCACAGGGCAACACCAGCATTCCATTCACTCATCATCATGGCTCTTGCGGTGGTGGTGATGCTTATAACGGTGGTGCTTCTTCTCCTCATCATCATCATCACCAGAGCCATCATCTCCCTGACACATATATACACGATCAGACAAAAGACAGTTCCAACCAATTGCAATACAAACAAGTTCATCTTTAACTTTCTTAGCACACCTATACCACATACATGGCATGCAAACAAAATAAGGTAGGTCATCCAAATCTAAAGTCTATTCTGTACCCGCTTTTGGTGATTGATGAGACTAATCTGTACCCTAATAGCTATTTTCACAAGCATGGTCATGTTCATGATAACGGACATTAATGTAAGATATGGATCTCTCAAGGTAATAATCAAAGGTGCCCATAATTTATATATACCAACTCATCTAAAATTGTGTAAAACAACATTCACCTTGTCTGCTTTTATAAAATAACCTAAGAGCACAGACACAACACAGCATGGCACAGGAAAAGGCAATTCTTGAAAAACTAGGACAAGACATGTTAGGCACACGTTAGTTAATTACTTAATATATATTTAGGTATGATTATACATTTTTTTGGGGAATATTTTAAGTTTTTTTAGAGGGGCTGGGGGAAGAGGTTTTTCGCTTTGGGCCTAACAACTGTCACCGACTACCAGGCAGCTTAGAAAATAACCAAAGAACCTGATGTTCAGTCAAATATATTATTCCACTGGTACCTTGAACCTACATGCAACAGGAGAACCAGGGTTAAAACAACCATTTGTTCCAGGAATTCAAGCTTGCTTAAAATTGAGAAAACCTCGTGTTTGGGAATTCTTTAGAAAATTTTCCATGATATACAAAGACTAATACCACCAACTTTAGGGTCTTAGCTCAATCTAGCAGAAGGAAAGTCCAATATTCATTTGGGTGCATCAACAAGACTTGCATATGCTATAATCAACTCTAGAATGTCTTTCTTAACTCAACAGGCATAATCAAATTTCAGACAAGATAAAACATACCACATACTCATATTACATGACTAAGCTAGCATTAAGTTGATTGTTAATTGTAGCTTCCCTCATAAACTATGGTCTCACTTGCAATGTCTACACTAAACTATAATTTTTGCCACTGACACCTTAGTATAAGATTAATTTGCAATGGCGACTCCAACATCCAAAACCAGTCATAAAATTAACAAATTCGTGAGCTCATTGGGCTAGACATTGCAGATTAATTGGAAGTTTGGAACTAATCTAATAATTTTAACTTATTATCGCACCACACCACCAAACCAACCCACTAATTTGATGGTAAAATCCTGACATTACAAGAAAGTAACACTAAGAAGACACATAATCAAAACTCAGACAAGATAAAACATACCACATACTTATAATAGTGAACATTCATTCCAAACAAAATAGATGTTTAATGTTAAAATTAATAACCACAACAACAACAAAGCCTTATCTTGGATTCGACTACGGATCCTTAACAGACTAAGCAGGGTCGGCCACATATATTCTATTTGATATATTAATATATATAATATCATATCACAAATTATTCAAACTAATTGGTCATAGGAATTCTTTCCCTCCATTCTAAACATATAGTAACAAGGAAATGGAATCAAGGAAAGAAATGGTCACTCACATATTTCTTGCGGCCATAGCCCTCTTCACTCTCCTCACCATAGCCCCCATACTTGGGCTTCTCATAGCTCTCCTCTTCCTCAGACCTCCCATACTTAGGCTTCCCATAGCTCCCCTCTTCCTCAGAACTCCCATACTTGGGCTTCCCATAGCTCCCCTCTTCCTCAGACCTACCATACTTGGGCTTCCCATAGCTCCCCTCTTCCTCAGACCTACCATACTTGGGCTTCTCATAGCTCCCCTCTTCCTCAGACCTACCATACTTAGGCTTCTCATAGCTCTCCTCTTCCTCAGACCTCCCATAGCTAGGCCTCTCATAACCCTCTTGCCCCTCATAACTTGGCCTCCCATAACCTGCTGGCCTCCGAGGCGGCTCATCCCCGTAACTCGGCTTCTCAAACTCAGTCGTCTCAGTCCTCCCCCCATACCCATATCCACCGCCCCCCTCTTGTTCCTCCCCATACCCGGGTTTCCGCCCGTACCCGGATCCATACTCCGACCCAGGTGTCTCATACTCGGGTTTCCTACCATACTCCGATCCGGCAGCCTCGTACCCGGGTTTCTTACCATACCCGGATCCGAATTCCGATCCGGGTGTTTCGTACTCTGGTTTCCGGCCATACCCAGATCCAAATTCCGATCCAGCAGTCTCATACTCAGTCTTTCTCCCATACCCGGATCCGTATTCCGATACAGGCTCCTCAGTCTCCGGCTTCCGGCGATACCCAGACCCGTATTCCGATCCAGGCTCCTCAGACTCCGGCCTCCGCCCATACCCAGACCCGGTCTGTTCAAACTCACTTTTCCGTCCATACCCAGAACCGTATTCCGGTTCTGGCTGCTCATACTCACTCTTCCGACCATGCCCAGATCCAAATTCAGATCCGGGTCGCTGCCCATACCCGGATTGATATTCAGACCCAGGTCTCTCAGACCCATAACCAGGCCTATTCACACCAGGAGGGACCCCATAACCCGATTCGGGCGGACCAGGAGAGTAACCGGGCACGGCTCCGGGTCGGGGCTTGGGTCGGGCATAGCTGCTGTACTCGGTTTGAAGAGCCTCATCACCGTAAGCAGAGGGCTCAGAATGAGAGGAGTATTGGGGGCGATCGTAGTCGAACTCATCGGACTGTGAGGATGAAGAGGGATAGCAGGTCTCATCGGTCGGCTCGAGAGGACGCCCGTAGGTGAGTACTTGGTCGTAGCCTCCCCCATACGGCGTCGGATCGTACTCGTCGAAATCGTCCACGTCAGCATCTGCTCCGCGCGTGTTATACGGCATCGTTTCAGGAAAGTTGTTTTGTTTTGAGATCTGATCTGATCTGATGAGAGGAGGAGAGGAGAGAAATGAGGAGGAAACGCGAGGACTAGGATGGGTTTTTATAGTAGCTTGACTTGCCGACAAATGCGGCGTCGTTTGGGAATGTAATAAGGGAAATTGCTCAAATTAGGACCCCGTTCGGTTGTCTTGTGGACACGTGGGGGAACTGGTAATGGTTGAAAGCGAAAGTATAAAAGTGAATGTGATGGGTTGTGGGCCTCAGATACAGTTGAAACTTTGGGATGCCTTATCTAAAATCATTAAGTAGTGGGCCACGCGTTTGATTTTTGCTAGATTTTTATTTTATTATTGATATAAAAAATAAATAAATAAAAAATGAAATTAATTGGGCCAACATGGCTCCTAAGTCCAATTGTTAAAGTTTGGCTAATGACAAATATAGATAGGCCCAATGATTTGATACGTAATATCATTTTCAGAATAGAAATGTTTAATCACGGGCTTGTTAATTGTTATACATGTACCATAACTCCGTAAGTTTTTCCATCAACCACCTAGATATGTTGACCATTTTAACATGATCCTCTCTGTTTCACTTTAAATGGGCGTCAATTTCATAGTTGAGATTTTATTTTATAGGTCTAACGGCACACTATTTTAAATTTTAGATAACGTGACACTAGATACACTTTAAATATGTAATATCAAATCTAAACTATGAAATTGATCCCAAAGAGAATTATTTCTCACTAAGGATGTTGTATTGTAGTGTAGTGTATGCCTTGTAGTGAAAAGAGTGGTTAAGATTTAAAAAAATTTACTGGTAAAGTATCCTAAATTTTTTAGGATACTCTACCAATAGATGGCATTCAACATTGAGAATAGTTATACTACAAAAGAAGAACAAGGCTCAGATGGTGAACCAATGGGGCATTTGAAAGCCAAAATTGGGTTTTACTCCTTTTAGCCAAACTTTCCAGTAAAATGCCTTAGGTTTGAAACTATTTAGGAATATGTCCCTGTTTTGAAACTCAATTTAAAAAAAAATCAAGTTTCAATATAAAACTCGATTTTTGGACAATCGAGTTTTAGTGAAATATAAAAAACAAAATAAAAAAATTGTGGAACTCGAGTTCCATGAACTTGAGTTACATTCAAGGAACTCGAGTTCATGGAACTCGAGTTCCACAAATTTTTTTTTTTTTTTTTTAAGTTTAATTCTGCTATAACTCAATTTTTAGAAAATTGAGTTTCAAAACAAGGGCATATCCCTAAATAATTTTAGACAAGGGGCATTTTACTAGAACTTTTTGACGAAATGAGTATTTTGCCATTTTGGCCAGCATTTGAAATTGAACGTAGTTGATACAATGATTGGCTTTTGTTTTTGTTTTTTCTCAACTAGTAAAAATTGGTTTGATGGAGAAATTTTTTGTTGTTATGCTTTAAGCAACCTTAAGCACACATATATATATATATATATATATATATATATATATATAGCTTAAATAACTTGCTTAAAATGAGTTGAATCGAGTTTATATAAGAGCTCATAATGCTAATAATGTCGTCTCCTATTGCCAAAATCTCATATTTGTCATATTCATTTTGTTATCAGATATGTATATATATATATATATATTTATATTTATATAAGAGCTCATAATGCTAATAATGTCGTCTCCTATTGCCAAAATCTCGTATTTGTCATATTCATTTTGTTATCAGATATGTGTGTATATATATATATATATATATATATATATATTTGTCATATGCATTTAGCTGCTGATATAATTAATTCTTAGGTGATAAAGATGGGGATGTGTCTTCTTTACTTTTGCCCCATACCTTTTTTTGATGAACCAGAAATTTTATTAAGCAAGAAACAAAACTACAGCTAGGGCAAGGCATATATATATATATATATATATATATATATATAGTGTGATAATGTTGACGGCTGCACAGCTTTGCTAGTTGTAGCATGAAGATTTTATAGGTGTTTGTGTTTCTTTTTCAACTGTGATCAGATAACGTTTGATTATCAAGGCTGGTCTGATGAAAATTGTAGAGGTGTTTTGTGTTATTGTATTCTTTTAGTGCTATTATTGTTGATTGCAAGTTCCTCATCAACTTGTTGGATTTCATCAGACCAGCCATGCTTACAGCTTATAGTCTTATTCAGAAGGAAATCATTGTGCTTAGACTTCAATAATGCTATTCTTGCTTATTTTGTTGTGGGTCCAACTAGAGGCTGATGCATGAATTAAGGATTAAGTTTTTTTCTTTTTTTGGATAGGGTGATAAGGATTAAGGTGTTTGTTATCTTTTTTTTTTTTTTTTTGGACAAAAGTGATAGAGGTGTTTGTTATCTTTGATTATTTTCTACTGCACTTTCTAATCAGTTTTTGGTATAAGTGGAAATTGAAGCTCAAATCTTTTATTCAACAATCAGAGACTTTATTAGTTCTAAGTAAAACCCACACTTTATTTTTATTCTATGAATTCAAATTTCAACCTAAATGATAAACTAGTAATAGTTTATCTAAGAAGATCGATGCTAGTAAAGGCCATGCCATGATAATAGTAATGCTCATTCTATTATAAAAATAAATTATTCTTTTGTGAAAATTTATCTGTTGGCCAGATTTACACAAACCTTAATGGAAAGTATCATTTTTCATGAAACATTTGGGAAGAAAGTCATTTTAGAAAACAGGGAGGTTGGTCTAACTTATCTTAATATTTTTACTTTTATTATTCACTAATCATTACAAAAATATATATATGTGAAATTTTTATGCGGTTGGACATTGTAGCCAAAGGAGAGACACCACATTGTAACATTTCCACCTTCCCCTATAAACAAACAGGACTAATTGAAAATCACACCCTTAAAATTGGGGTAACTTTGATTTTTCTCCTCAAAGTTTACAAACTTTGATTTGATCCCCTAATGTTAGCTATCATCTTGATTAGGAGTCCTTCCATTCATGCATGTGCTAATGTGTCCATTAAGTGACACCAAAGCTCAAAACCTAGTTTTCAACGTTAGAGACTTTGTGGCTAATAAAACCCTTGCACCAGGGTCCAATTGACGTAACCTTCTCCATCCTCACCTCTTCCTCCTCCTCGTCTTAAATTTCCTTGACTTGCAACTCCATCAAGTCCTTCCTACTCTTGCACTCACTTGCCATATCTTGCCACTTCTTCTCCCTTGCCTTCTCTCCCCCCCGTTTGCAAGCTCTTTTTAGGGCTCTTTGACACCACCTCATCTTCCTCCTTCAAACTTAAACAATCCAACAGTTGGATTGACTCCGTTCTCTAATCCAGTGATCCTAATCTCACAAACTTTGTCTTGTTTCATGCTTTGATTAGAGTAATTGTACAATGATTGTTTTGGTTTTGAAATCTTGATCTTCATTTGGTTCTCAAGAAAATGTAAAATAGAAACTAAAAAAGAAAAATTGAGATCATATTGAAATGTTTGGATAAACAAAAAAAGTGGAATCATATATAAATGTTAGAAGTCCAAAAAATTGGGCTATATTTTTATATTTGGATGCTCAAAAATGTTGTGAAAGGGAAAAAAAAAAAAGAATCATTTTATCTTGTTAGTTTATAAAATTTTAAAATATCCAGAGAATTTCATAATTAGAAAAGATATTTATAGAATTTATTTTAAAATTTCAAGTCTTTTTTAATCTATTTAATCTATATGGAATAATGAAACACACGATGGATTTAAGAGTTATTTAACGGACATATGTATGAATATTAACGGAAAGGCTCCTAATCAAAATGATAGGTACACTAAAGGGGCCAAATCAAAATTTTTAAATTTTAAAGAACAAAATTAAAATTACTTCAAATTTAAAGGATATAAATGGCAATTTTAGTCACTGTGAACAAACAAAGCCAAAATACTTCCCACCTCCCAACAAGAAAAACTGGACTAGGAACTAGATTCTGTTACTTTTTAGCTAACTTTGGTGGAACGAAATTGGAAAATAGGCCTAATTTCCCAACTATCTAGTTAATAGGTCCGGTTTTGAAAGTAATTGGGTTAGTAACATCTCGACCTTCTGACAGTCGATTTTAAGCCTTGTAAATCGACTCTCACAGAGTCGGTTTTGGTTGTCCGTGACATCTGATGTGGCAAAATTGCCAGGTGGCAGCCATCTAAAAATCGACCATCAGAGAGTCGATTTCCATGTTGGTGTCACGTGCCATTGACGTGGACTGACGTGGAGCACGACCTGGAAACCGAGTGTGTGAAGGTCGATTTCTAATAGGATATTTTTGAATTTAAGGCTCTCTTTCAGTCGCCCACCCATTCACTCTCCCTCATCAGTCAAACGCCTCTACAGACTCTCGCTCACCCTCACTCACCCTCTCCTTCTCTCACTCTCTCAGCGTCACCGTCACCGTCGCCGACGCCGGCCCCAACCCACTCACCCACCCACTCACTCTCCCTCATCAGTCAAACGCCTCACTCACCCTCTCAGCAAACCGACACTGTCAGTCACCCTCTCCTCCTCTCACTCTCTCAGCGTCACCGTCGCCGACGCCGGCCCCAACCCACTCACCCTCTCAGCCTCACCGACCCAGCCTCAGTCACTCTCTCGCTCACCTACGCGGTATCTGAAAGAAATAGAAGAAAAAAAGGTGAGTCAGTTCGTTTTGTTTGTTTGTTTGTATTTTTTTTTTTTTTTTTTTTTTTTTTTTTTTTTTTTTTTTTTTTTTTGGTATAAGAAGCATTCTTCTTCATTCCCAGATTGTTGCTTCAATTCGTTCCCATTTTTCAAGTATGCCATTTCTCACTTAGTTTTTTAGATTCGAATTTTATGTTCTTAAGACAAATTTCGAAGACCCATTTAGATAACATCAGTATTTTTTTATTTCTTTTTGTTTGAGTATATTATTGTGATGAAGGAGGACAAAAAAATGGCATGACATGTGGTGTAGCTTTGAAGGGGATGAATTTGGGTATTTGATTGCAGATAACACACATGCATCAGATTCATCTGAGATATGTGTTAAATCTTGTCTCCTGTAAAATGTATCCAATGGTTATGTATATTTAGTAGATTTTCTGCAATGTCTTATGATAAGTTCACGGATACATTATATGCTGGTTTATATTTTGTATTTTGTGGTTTCATTATGTATTATTATTGACAATATGTTTTAGGTTGTTTTTGTTTTTGTTTTCAATAATGTCTAGTACTAATTGCTTATCATTTTTGTGCAGTATGGCTGCTGCAAATGCTGGAGAGATTAACCATGCGCAGCCTGGCCCCATTGACACGTCAGTGTTGACGTTGCAGCTCAACCATCGATCAGAAGCCATTTGGAATGGGCAGGTAAAACACACCACTAAAGATTTCACTTTTTTTTGTGTGTGGTGAATTTTGTTTTTTGAACCTGGACTTTAGTTTGTTTCTAAGTCTTTTCTTTCTATGAATATTACATGTTTATTGAGAAAAAACGAATCATAGGCTGTTGCTCTTGTTATATTGTTTTATTGATGGCTAGTGAATTGTAAGTAATAGTTTCTCAGTTTATTAATTTCTAGAAGGGAGTTACTACATGTAAGACCCGACGCTCTAGACCAATCAAACATGAGTTCAAATTAGCAATGATTCCAACTAGACCTTTAATTATTCTAAATCTTAAAAAATACGACTATCTTAGTCCTTCCACCATAGCCACATCAAACATAACGGGAAAAGTTACAAATATTTGATAAGTGCTCCCTGAACTAATTCCTCCAAGTGAACAAGAGATCAACTACCCTTCTTGGTAACACCCATTAAATCCCAAATGCTCTAAATACTAGATCCATAAAGCATATGCAATATCACTAGGGATCAACAAATGATCTACCGTCTCCCCACTACACTGGCACATGTAACACCAACCAGCTAAGTAGAAACCTCGCTCGATGAGATTATCACAAGTAAAAAATCTTCCCCCAAAGAGATTAATTAAATTCAGCATTTCTTATTTGTTCAAGCTTTTGGTGCTAGTGATAGTTTATCATGATATAGATACTCTACCAGGCACTTCTTGCCTAGGTTTATATAGCATCAAACCATACAGAGTCTAGCAACAAAATTTTGGGTATTCTACTCTTCTTTGCAATGAGTTTTGAATATTTAGACAAAAAATGCGGCATGTAATAGATACATAAGTTGAGCTTTTTCTGATGAGGTGACTAGTAGCTAGGACTGATATTGGGTCGGTTCGGGTCGGGTTTACTATGACCCGAAACCCGACCCGACAGAAATCGGGGTTGTCTGTCTGAAACCCGATCCGACCCGGAAAATCGGGTCTGAAATCGGGTCGGTTTTCCGGGTCACGGGTTGGTTTTTTTTTTTTTTTTTGCTGCTGCTGCTTGTTGTTTTCCATGAGCATTTAGTTACTATATTCTTTTTTGTAATAATAATCTCATTTAAAAAAAAAAATCCAATATCAAATCATTTTTAAAAAAAAATTATACTATTTAAAAAATATCCAATATCAAATCATTTAAAAAAAAAATTATGAAAATAAAAGCTAAAATCTCCTTAGCAAGCCACATTTATGACTATTAAATGGATACACACAATAAAAACACAAAACCAACAATATCTTCACTGAACCATCTGAGGTGCAAGTATGATATCTCTTCTTTCCATTCCTTCTCTTATGCAACTCCAAAACACACCAAACAAAAGAAAATAATATAGTCCTCCACATTCCATTCATTTATAACCTATCCACTCTAATTCATTTCATTCTGTTGTGAACTCTCCAAACAGTGTCAGAGCTTTGAGAAAGCAAAACAAATGCATAAAAACCAACACAAGCACTAAAACCAAAAAATGAAAAACTATGGCAAGCTATCGAAAGCTTTATATTACAACAAAATGCTTAGTCGTGAAACAGATTACAGCAATCCATTGCTGGGCATAATGCTTAGTTGTCAAAAAAAAGGTTTCTTTTCAGTAATCCTGCATGTAAGCACTTCTTCAAGCTCCAACATTAAACTTGGCTTCATACACATGGGGTTGCTGCAAAAAAGAAATATTCTTTTAAATTCTGAATGGATGCTATAATTGGTACTAACACCTTTAATCAAAGAAACGACAAAGAAATTGATTAGAGAGGCAAACTAACCTTAATTCTCTTCAAACTGTCATTTGTAGCTCTCTGTTTCTCAAGAGTGAGACACAAAGCTGGCAGTTCCTGCTCAATGAATTAGTAAATTATTAATATTTCAGTATTTAGGTATCTCCAATAAGACATTTAGATTAAGGAAAGAACATAGGAGAAACAAGAAGATATCCCAGGAAAAGAAGTCAAAGAAACATACATTTTTCAAATTTATCCTTTCCGTCAATAGCAAACTTTCCTCCTCTCTAAGTTCAGCTAGCGACTGCCCAAAAAGAAGAAAAAAACAAGGGATACGAATACAACTTTTTATTTTAATCATCACCAAAAGCTAGATAAACAAAGGACCAATGCAAAGTTAAGGCAATTTGTTCAAATAGAATCAACAACATTGGATGATGAATGAGAGAGCTCCTTTAAGTTTGGACAGAGCTTAAAAATAACTTCCACCTGATATTCCAAAAACATATTGCACAAAAAAATGTACAACTAAACAATTAAAAAGACATTTGCACTTGCACTTGCACTTGCACTTCTACTATATTGCCTGTGTATATTTGTACTATAATTAGCATATCAGAAAGATGCGGACCTATTAGCTTAAAGCTTTACCCAATAAACCAAGTGGTACATGAGAGCATATGGAAATCAACTATTTCTATTTATAACACAGTTGTGTACACGCTAGAGCATTATATAGCTGGGTCAACCTATTTACTCCAACTACTTGTCAAGTCGATATTTCTGATACATAAGCATTTAAGGATGCAAAATGGGTAGTTTAATGTGTATATATGCCCATGACGGATATTTGCTAGCAGTCATTAACATGTGCTAGTTTTACTGCCCATGACGGGTTTCTCATAAAACATATTCCTTAAAACAAAACTATAATCAGATCTCCGTACACCTCAAAGGGTGCACGAAAACTCAGTCCTACCTTCAATGTTGTTTGCGGATTGATTAGGCATAGCATTCTTCTGAACCTGCCGGTTATCTAGCATCGGTAGCTCAGAAGTTGTATGAACCCCACTTTCCAGACTTCTTTTCCAATCAAACCCAGAAAAAATCTTCAATCTTTCACATAAATCAGACCCTGAAATCACTCAGATAAAAGAAAACCCAAAAAACAAAAAATGAACTCACATAAAGGTTGTGAATTTAAGAGTATATTGGTGACCAAACGCTGTGAAAATTTCCAGGAATAAAACATACCCAATTCAGGTATAAGTAGTTGAAAATTATATGAGTAGTGTAAAATATAAAAAACAAGAAAAACCAGCACAGAGAATCACAGTGAAGAATCAATGTGAGAAATGTGAGAACTATATTCCAATTCTCTTGTATTTTCTATTTTTCCTTTTCCTTTTACAGTTTGGAAATTTCTTGGATCTTTGAATGTGAAACCCGTAAAACCAAAATTGAAAACTATAAATATTTTTTTTTAATATATTAAAGTAAGTTTGCGCTCGTGTACGAATAATAAATTTCATTTGTGTTATCAAAAAATACATAAATAAATTTCATTTGTCGTGGCGAAATTACTATTTTGCCCACATCATAGTCGTGCTGGTTTGTAAACGTGGTCATTATGTCTTTAATCGACCTCTTAATTTATTGTAGTAATTTTTCATTTTGTCCATTAACGTATTAAACTTATCATAAACTGTCCTTTCCACTATTCATTTTCATAATTACATTCTTTTGGCCAATAATGACACAGGAAAAAAAAAAATTTAAACTGTTAATAAATTATATATTTTACCATCTCTTCTAATTTCAATTTTTAAAATTTTTTTGTTTTTCAATTTTCTAATACTCACTCTCTTAATCTAAGTGAAACTTTCTTTATTTTGAGTTTTCTCTCTATATTATTTCTATTTAGTTGCTGCCAAATAAATTTATAAACAAATCATAAGAGAAATGCAGCTTTAATTAATAAACTTTTGCCTTTTCTTGCTCTATTATTATCCAGATTATAAATTTCATAATGGAGATAGACATATACTTCAAATTGAAATGATTTTATATTTTTGAAACTTTAATTGATAAAATAAAATTATGGGACTTAATATAACATATTGTATTAATTTTAGACCTTTTTATGTAATTCTATTTTGCTTTTCTTTTCTTTTTTTTTTGTTCGTAGTATATCAATTAAAAGCAAAAAAGAATATGGTGAAAATTCTTTAACTTTATCTTTGTTTTGAGGTTGGGTGGAATGTTTCATGCTTGGATGATTGCTTTTATTGGGTTACTTTATTTTTGTTACATAATTCAAACCAATATGCATAAGTTTAGAGTTGTAACTCAACTAGTTGGTATTTTTTGGTCTTTTAATTCTAGATATCCAGAATTCAAATCCCTCATCTCAACTATTAAATTCTAAAATAAAATAAAATTTCAGGTATAAAAATGGTAGTTTATAAATATGATAAAATGAATATATATATATATATATATATATATATATATATATATATATATATATATATATATATATTAATTTATTGACCATACTTGGGAGATAACTTCTTTCAATCTCTACTACCAATAAAATAAAAACTTTTTTCACTCTTTAAATTATTCTCTCCTAATGTAAGTGATCTTAAAGTTTTTAATTTTTGGTAGTAATAAGTTGTTCCCAAACAAACACTTAGAGTTTGTTTGAGAACAACTTATTTAACTAAAACTGAAATTTTTTTTACTGAAAGTACTATAGATAAAACTAACAATTAGCTGAAATAATACAATGAGACCCATAAATAATACCAAAATATGCAATGGGACTCCGAAATAGTAGTAAAAAATAAGTTGAATAGAATAAAAAAATTGCTTTTTTCAATCAATGTCAAACACAACCTTACTATTAAAATCCATGATAATTGATAAAAGATTAAACCTATTAAATCAAGTAATAAAATATTTTTCATTAGAAACACTAATCAAATATTTTAAAATGAAGAGCATGCACACAAAGTCTGGTTTCTTTTTTTTTTTTGGACAAAAAGTTTTCATGTGTTGACTTTAATGAATTGCAAAAAAGCACGGCAATATTTGGCCGTTGATTTTGTTTTAAGATATAGTTGGATGCTTCTACCGTTCATTTTGTTTTAATATATATTTGGATGCTTCTACAGTTACTTTTGTTGGCTTGGATATATTTGTAAGTCACTTCATAGCAATATTATTATAAAATTATTTAAATAGCAAATTAGCAATCATTAGACACAAAAATAAATAAATAAAAATTATATAGTTTTATATATTCGGATTTTTTTTTTTTTAGGTTTGAGGTATGATTCTTTTTTTTTTATATATATATAGAAAAAAGGTATTACTGTAAAGGTCACCCTTTTCTTTTGTATTGGTCTTGGAAAAGGTCACGCCATAGAAGTAATTATAGTATTTTTATATGGTGGATTCTTTGACAAACGTTAAGTCTCTTTGGATACTAGGACAATTTTTGGGTATCTCTTTAATTTCTTCAAAAAGAGATTTATAGAGACAAAGGGAATAAAACCCCCCCACGAAACCTCATTTCCTTTTAAGTATCCAATGTCTCCTTTATACCTCACCTTAGTCACCTTTCATCCCTTTTGAGGTGACCCCCTTTTGTAAATGAATCATGGTGGAATATAATCCAGTTTTGATTAGTGTTTTTTTACTCATTATTATTATTTAATAGTCTGCTTTGAATTGGATATATTATGATTTAACAGGTGGATTCCCTAATTAAAACAAATTAATCATGTTCATCTTTATATATTTGTACTAGCTACATATATTTGTCATCATACCAAATTTCTATTGAAACAAAAGTTGATAAAGTGAGCGATTCTCATAAACATTGACGTTATTAGTTTAAACGGCCATTAAGCTTTATTAGCAAGAAAAGAAATATATTGGATGTATGATAATATACATTGGTCAAAAAGTGTCTTGAGTTGGATTAGGCATTTGTGAGACAGCTAATACTATATGAAACTTTTGCAACATGGTTTTTATCACTGCCAATAACTACTAGTGACGCAAATTTCAAGTAAGGTCCATATATTGATTGAAGGAAAAATGGGGTGGTAAAGATTGATCCTGGTAATTCTCAAAAAAAAAATAAAAAAAAAAGCTAAAGATCCTGGTAAAGGTTGGAAATATTAGGTCTAGCAGCTGAAAATTTTGAATTGGGCAAGTTATCAAAATTCTGCCATTTTGTGAATTATAGTGTCTTTTATGAACAAGGAGACGTGTTTGTTTGATTGATTTATTTATTTTCAACTTATTTGGTTTATATATATAACTTTTTAAAACCTTACATCAAATCTTTTTTTTTAATAAAATAATCTAAATAAAAAAATCATATCAAACAAATAAATAAGTGATTAAATTGCATTGTCTATTATGTTAGTTGTGATTCTTTATAGTCACAAGGATATAAGTATATTGTCAAGAATCTTGTAATTAAAAAATTAATTGACATCTCCTAGCGTTTTCAATAGAAACATTTAAGGTTTAAACGAAGATTCAAGTACTTTGAATGCCCTTAAGGAAGAAAAAAACCATAATCTTTTTATTGTATAAACAAAAGGACAATTGTTTAAATATATAGTTGTATTGATCAATAAACTACACAATTGAATTTAATTCTTATTGATACTAGATTTTTTTTTTTTTTTTTTGTAATTCATTGATACATGATTGAATTTAATTAAAAATCCGAAATTACAACCTCTAACACCCAAGTTTTGCAATTGTGCTTAAAGTACTTCAAGGCCTCAATCAGTTCTTCATCGAATGCCATACTATTTATGTGTAGAAAAGTGGGTATGTTCGGGAAACTAGACCCTATACTTTGTGCTTGAAGTACTTCAAGCAGTTCTACATCAAATGCAGTCCTATATTATGTGTAGTATAGGGGTATGTTGTGGGAATTAGACCCTATAGTATACTATGTATGGCAGTATGGGACAAAGGTGGCCGGGCGGTCACCTACTCCTACTTGCTTCCCAACAAGATTAGAGAATGTTGAGACTGGGTTGTTGTTATATTATGTTTACTATCTATAAATATAAATATATATTTTCACTCCAACAGTTAACACCCATGAATCCCCTTCCTACCATTTGTCTACTTTATGCCTTTGGTTGAGTGAAAATGAACGAAATTGGAAAATAGGCCTAATTTCCCAACTATCTAGTTAATAGGTCCGGTTTTGAAAGAAATTGGGTTAGTAACATCTCGAGTTTCTGACAGTCGATTTTGGGTTACTCTAAAGTATCATTTCAATTTTCAAAGTTAAAAATAATAAACAACTTCTATTGCACTCAACTTGCTGTCATATGTTAATCCATGGTTTTCTTATGTGCAGGATCCAGGGTCCCTTAAATGTCGTGCCCGTACTGAAGAGTTCTCGAATCGAGAGCCAATGGTGGACGATCGAGTGATTGACATCATTAAGGCACTTGGTTTGGAGGGACTTCTCAGGACTCCGGGTAGAGAGATTGATCATGGCCTGATAACGGCCTTAGTGGAGCGATGGCGGCCCGAGACTCACACATTCCACATGCCGCATGGTGAGGTCACCATCACATTGCAGGATGTGGAGGTTATTCTTGGACTTCCTGTTGATGGTGACGCTATAACAGGGAGCACACAACAAATATGGGAGACTGTGTGCGATGAGTACCTTGGCTTTCGACCTGCCAATGAAGACCATCTGGAATGTACTGGCCAGAGGATTCTCATCAAACGGCTTTTGGAGCAAGTTGCCCATCCACTGCCGCCTAATGCTGAAGACGATGAAGTGCATAGGTACGCACGATGCTACATCCTAGCACTATTGGGGGACACAATCTTCATGGACAAATCCGGTGATAGGGTGCATCTAATGTGGGTGCAGCAGTTGGAAGACCTTCGCAACCCACGAAGGTATAGTTGGGGAAGTGCTTGCCTTGCATGGCTGTACCGACAGTTATGCAGGGCAAGTGATAAGAAAGCCAGTCAGATTGGTGGGTGTTTATTGTTGGTCCAGTATTGGGCGTGGGCCAGATTCCCCTTTTTGTGCCCGGCAGTTGAGCGTGGCCCACCAGTGGGTGCTTATGGTCCTCCAGTGCGTGGTCCACTGTCCCTTAAGTAAGTCTGTACCTTAGTAACTTCATTTACAATATGTGATCATTACCTAAGCTTACAATCATGTCACTTAAAATATAAATTTTTATTTTTATTTAAAAGGGTTGTACGAATCATTTATGTCAACATTTAAAAATGTTAAACAGAGTTTCAATATATATGATTACGTTAATATACTCTAATGCTAAGGCGTTGTCATGTGGCTTGTATGTGCTTTGTTTGGCTTAAGGACTTTTTTATTCTAGTGATATTATGAATTGAGTAAATTTCTATAAGATTCTATTAGTAGTTATATCTGATTACATTATAGTTTTAATCATAATATTATCTTACTTGGGAAGTTGTACATATTGATCCCCTGTTCTTTACTTTTGTAGGTGGGTGTGGGTCCCAAACAAGAAAAATAGGCCCGCCCAGGTCTTTAGGGACAGGTATCGGGAGCAAATAGCTTTAATGTTGCCAAACCAGGTATGAAAATGCTTTGTTCAACATGTTCACATTTGAAGATATATATTTGCTGAACTTTGAACTAAAAAGATAGTTGCCTAATGTATTGCATATTTGTTTTTGGGCTGCTGTAGGTGGTGTGGCAGCCGTATGAAGATGAATACGAGAACCTTGCGCCGTCGTGCGTTGCAGGGAGGGCAGTGTGGACGGCAATGGTGCCGCTTGTATGTTTCCATTTAGTAGAGAAACATACACCGGATCGTGTCGTTCGGCAATTTGGGATGATCCAAGAAATTCCCCGCCATGTTAACACGGACCCGGTGCTTCATGCCATTGATTTGAGGGGGAAAATGGGTGTTGATTGGATGCGGAGACATGCTATGCATCTCACGGAGTGGGGTCATCGCCTTCAACATCGTTGTGAAGCAGTGCTTGGTGATATGCCTCTACAGCACCAGTACTTCGATTGGTTCACAAGGATAACTCGAAGGTTTATCGATATCCCCGGTGCTAGATTCATTCTACTGGTAACTTCTCCACGTGTTCTACATTTTACCGTACTTGTTACTTAGTTTACCACTGTTTAGAGAACTATTCTTATGTGGTCCAATGTTTGCTTAGCTCCCAATATACTTAGTTTACAAGGTTTAAAGCTTAGATTAATCTTAGATTAGATTACAAGGTTTAAAGCTCCCAACATACTCAACATAACTTCTGTACTAAATCATTGAAATCCACTTGACTTGAACCTATCTTTTCCTATATTTTTAGAAGAATTTCGAAATTCTCAAAAAAATTCTGTTTAGATGAGGAATTTTGAGGTGAAATTTTACTCAAAGTTGTAACTTGATAGTTCCCAATATTGGTTTCCTTTGCTTGTGTTAACAAGAAAGGTAATCCCAAAATCCTGCAGAATTTTGAACTTGGAATCAAGTATCCAAATCCCAAGTTCAAATTCCGTAGGGAATGTGTCCTTTGATGATCATATGGTAACATAATGTTAGCAGTGGTGATGATTGTGGTGGTTGTAGTGGTAATGCCGATGAGTGCTAGTTGTGGCAGTGGTGATGGCTGTGACACTGCCAAGTGATGGTAGTGGTACTAGCAACGGCAGTGGCAACAACTGTTAGGGACTGTATTGCTATTGTATTATAATGAGAAGAAGGGAAATCAGTTAGTGACAGTTAGTGGCAGTTATTGGTATATTATATGTGCTATTATTGATGATTGCAGGTCTTTGTCATATATTTCACTGAGTGACACAGGTTCATGTTGTTCAAGAGACGAGAAAGAATTGTTGGCAAAGTTAGTGTAGTACATCTTGTTTTCTGGTTTTATCATGAATGTACATTGAATAAAATGTTATGGATTATGAATCCTGCCTATGATGTGTTAGAACTATTTATCTACATACTGTTAGTCATTTAAAGAAGACCATGAAATAATATTTCATCTCTTTACATAACTTTGATATGATCAAGCAAGGATAAAATGCATTGATATTCTTTGAACTTTATTGTAGTTGCACAAACACCCCTAAACTAACTTTTTGAATCCCTTTTTTCTGTATAAGAAATATCATAATTTATTCATAGAAACTATTCTTATTACATCCGTATCCACCACCTGCCACACAAAGGCAGGGGTCTCATCCAACTACACCCTCACTCTTTCATTTTAGTAGAAAATGTAACTAACCTTAAAGCAACTACATTACAACCTTTCTGTACATAGCTCAATCTCCATGTCCTAAAGCAAATGAAGAAGTTAACTAACCTTCACCTTGCGGCCTATATTAATCTATTGATTGGCTTTCTTCATTTTGATATTGCATTATTAATATACTTGGTTTTTCTATGTGCAGATTGAAGGATATGTCCGTATGATGCGCCGTCACCCAGTGGGCACGGAGGCCCACAATGACATTATTAATGTGCTGGAGGCAGTGCATGAGATTGGCCGTGTACGACCTCGGGAACCTGAGGCCCCGAACGAGGAGGCAGCTACTCCTGCGGCAGCGCCTACTCAAAGGCCAAGCACTACTGAGAGCCCAAGCACGAGCACAGCTCCTGCCGGACGTTGCTCTCGTCCGCCTGTTGCTACCCCTCAGGTTGTCCCTACCCTCGATCCCTCTCCATCCACCACACATCCATCCCTTAGCCCCACCATCCCTTCACCCACCCCACATCCATCCGTTAGCCCCACCATCCCTTCACCCACCTCACATCCATCCCCTACCCCCACCATCCCTTTAGCCACTTCACATGAGTCCCCTAGTCCCACCATCCCTCCACCCAGCCCACATGAGTCCCCTAGTCCCACCATCCCTCCACCCACCCCACATGCCTGTCCTGGGTCTGACATTTGTCCACCCACCCCACGGTCATTTCCTGAGCTATCACCTATTCCATCATTTGACCTGGGTCTTGATCAAACCCCTCCTGACTTGCAACCCCTCCCACCTTCCCACAGTACGTCCACTGGCCCTTCTTCAGCCGTTGACCCACCCCATGTTCAGCCTGAGCAGCCTGTTGGGTTAGCTGCAGCGGCAGAAGGTCGGCCAAAACGCATATCTAAGGCACCTCCTTGTGGGACAGGAGGGCACAAACATGGACACAACGCTGGGCCCGAGGCATCTGACGAAGGACATGCAAGACCTCCTCCTTATTATACGAGAAAGCGTAAGGTTCAAAAAAGGTAACTCAAATGATACCTTATTCCTTTAACTGGACATTTCAAGCTGGTGTTGAAAAGTTCATGAAATTATTTTTGTGGCCGAAATGGTTTTAATGTACATTATTTGAACTAGGTGAAAGGTACAGTTGGGACTACAAAGCATAGGATGCTGGCTGGCTGCTTCCTTCTGCTGTAAACTTGAGATTCATGCCGGAATGCCTTTGCTATATTTATCATCATGTATGTACAGTTCAAATTGTACATGAAATTGCAACAAGAGAAAAAAGAATAATTTGTCTTTCCCATTTCTTTAGGGCACTAAATCGTAAGGAGATGTATGAGAGATTTAGATACTTATGAGAATTAATTCAAGTGTGAGGATGTTGGCATGATAGTTGAAGGAGCCAAAATACAATAAAAAATTTACTTTTAATAATTCTTTATCAGATATTAATGAGAGATTATAACTGAAAGAAAATGCATAATTTGTTTTTTCATTTGCCTTTTGATGTGCCATATTGAGTAGTTGGAAATGCCTAGCTTATGGTGTCGAGGACTGCATGTTTTGTTGCTATTTGCAGCTTGATGATCTATTGGTAGGAGAGGTTTGGAACTTTGGAAGATATATGAGGGGTTGAATGGGCTGCAAGAATATGCAAGTCAACTCACTTACTTGCTGGTGTTTTTAAATTACTTTATACAATGTGATAGAGGTGCCATCATAGGCTTTCATGTGCTTGGTTTTTGATATTCTCATAGACTTCATAGGTAGTTTAAATTTGCAATCTACAGACTTAATAATAAATGTATTAATCAGTAAGCAATATCTACCTCATTCAGTCTAAACATTTTGATGAGTATGTACTGATCATCTCCAATTTTTTCTCTTTCCCCCCTTGTTTAGGAAGCATAGATAAAGGCTTTTCTTTTAAAATAATAATTCCATAAATAAGCCATACATATAACAGGTTTTTCAACTTATGTGATATTGTCAAGCGTCTAGTCATTAGAGTTTGGAAGGCTTAAATTATGCACTGATATCATTGTACTAATTCTACTGTTGTAAATTTTCTAAAACGTTGATTATAATTTCCATAAAGTTTTTTGTAGTACATTCTGCCCATTACCACGTTTGATACATTGTGCTTTACACTTGATAAAAATTTCTGTAGTTCAGTTGCGGAAGTTTGGGTCTCAGACCAAAAAAGATAAATTATAGATACTCAGAACAATTTTTAATAGACTTGCTCTGAATTTTCAGGTTCTTAAACACATGTTTCAAATTTATTTATGCTAACATTGAAATGGTTACTATCATTGATCATTGAGTATAATTAATTCTTTTATTGATTTTAAGTATAATTATTCAGTTGTTGTACTCCAATCTTTATAGATGGCGTTTCAGTTGTATGGGATGCTGGCTGGAAGTATCAGTCCAATGACTGCTGAGCCTGTAAAGCCAGCCTATGGTGGTGACGATGAGTCTTTTCTAAAGAAGGTGGTAACTCCCATACCTTTCTTGACGATAGCAAAGGTGTTGCTTCTGCACATTCTTTTGGGTATATAAAAATGCATGTTATTATATTGATATATGACTGCTTTGTCTTACCATTTGTTTTGTGATTTACAGGAAGCTAAAAGAAGCAAAGAAGGAAAAGCAAAGCATTCTCAGTGGAGAAATTATGATGATTTAAATGAATATTTCTGGTACTATGTGTTTCTTTGTTTATATGAGTTTCGTATGTACAGAATGTAGTATATTAAAAGTTATGTTGGCGTGAATTGTAGGTCAGTTGATTGTTTCCGGCTGGGTTGGCCTATGCGTGCTGATGCTGATTTCTTTTGCCAACCTCCAGAACAGCATCGAGTTGACAAAAAGGATGTACGTTGTAATTTTGGGTTATATGTTGCTTGTTTGTTAGTTTTCTGGACGTATTAATCTTTCTTTGCAACATATGAATCTAAATTATTTCTTTTATTAATGATTTTTTTTATTTTTTTGAATCTTGACTTATTTCATTGTACATTAATGAAATATTGTCCCTTGATGATACAAAGAATTTTCCTGCTCTATTTTCAGCTATATTTATACAAGAAATGTAAAAGTTGTGTCTTGAGGAGTCCAAGAAAAAGCTTCGAGGGTCACCCTTTGGGTTTATAGTTTCTCCATTTCGTAAGGCAAGTGACTATGTTTTCAGGTTTTTTGGTTATTGGCAGTGTATAGAGATTTTCAACTTCTCATGCTAATGGTTACTGAACTTTGTGCAGGTATTGAAGAAGTTGCTCAAGGATGATGCCATATCCAAAGCAAGGATTAATACTGAGGTTGGTTACTTCATACAATTAAATTTGTAAATGGTTCGTGGGTGTGTTGTTTTCCATGGCATGACTTATTTCTAATAGGTTTCTAATCTTTTTTTACTGAAAAGTATTTTCGTCAAAATGGGCTTCAAGCTTCAGGTCGTGGGTTCACGTCATAACCCACGACCTGAGGCATAAATCAATAATTGGGTTCTCAAAGTTACTCACAAGTTCATCTTTTGGAGCTTCATATGGAGGCATGTTTTCAAGTCCTGCTTCAGCAGCAGCAAGATAAAGTTAGTTTTAATGATTCTATGTTTCCGATATTCTTCTTGCTTCCTCAGGTCTTCCATTTCTTTATATTTTTTCCTAAGGGGTATTAGAAAGAAATATAAAGAAGTGGAACACGTGAGGTTGCAAGAAGAATCTCGGTAACAAAGAATCATTACAGCTAACTTTTTCTTGCTGCTTGTAAAGCAGAACTTGAAAACGTGCCTCCATATGAACCTCCGAAAGATGAACTGGTGAGTAACTTTGAGAATCCAATTATTGCACCTGATCGGAGTAAGCTGTCAAAACGGCATGGTGCAACTTCTGCGGCTCAGGTAATTAATCTTTATTGCTTGAATTTGTACTTCATGCAGAAGTTGGGCTTATGCTCTGCTTTTTGGTCATTAGCCTTTTCTTGTTAGCCTATCATTAAATTGTAGAAATTCTGGAAGTATGCATAGGATTGCATGATTTATTTCTGATTGACAAAGAATATTTAAACTATATCATTCCACCTTTTTGTTATCTTTCCTTGTATGCTTCATGATTAAATATTCTTTGTCAAGCAAAAGAAATCATCAAAATTGCAGTTAGGGTGTATAGTTGTCTATTCAACCCATTTTCTTGCTAATCATCTTTTTTGGAGTGTTAGGTCGTACCATGGTAAAATAATTGTTGCAGATAATTTTATAATCTATATCATTCACCTGCAGACTTAATTTACTATAGTGGGCTTGTTATGATTGGTTATTTAATTGTCATATCCTTGCACATCATTATCATTATTTATTCTTCAGTCCAATTTTAATTCTGTATCCCTATATATGTATTCTGATATCTTTGTATGCTTCTGGACAGAAAAACCATTTCTCTGGCTTGCACAAACCTTATTTGAAGCTATCTTTTGACACGGTTCAACAATTAATGAATGTGAAGAGTGACCTATTGCATGTCGTTCAAAGAAACCAGGCAAAATTTGATGCTGCAGAAGAAAATTCTGCCATTATAGCAGGGACAAGGTAAGGCTGTATTCTTCATTCAGGTTCCATTTGCGTTGAACCAGCCATTATTGCCCTTTCAGTGAAAAGGTTATTGTTTTCTTTCTGCAGTTCTACTCCCTAGCACAATACCAATCATCACTCACAGCCGCAGTTCAGGCTCTCAACCAAAACCAGAGGAACGCTTCCTTTCAAGTTGTTGGTTACTTGGTTGAAGAGCTTCGTGATGAATCAACATATAAAGCCTTCTGTAAAGACCTTGAGGATGCCAATATCTTTATTGGGTCTTTCATTTTTGTAGAGGAGCTTGCTTTGAAGGTTAAGGATGCTGTGGAGAAAGAAAGGGAAAGACTTGATGCAGTGTTGGTGTTTCGTTCAATGCCTGAGGTAATGAGACTCAACAAGCTGGGGTCTTTCAGTATGTCACAGCTGGGACAGTCAAAGAGCCCCTTTTTCCAGCTCTTTAAGAGAAAGAAGCAGTCTGCTGGGTTTGCAGAGAGTATGTTAACTTAGTTTGAAAGGACTTTGCCTAAGGTTTTGAAATATTTGCCTACTGATAAGGCGCAGGATGCTAGGGTTTATATACTTACTTTGCAGTTTTGGCTAGGAGCCTCACCTGATAACCTGCAAACTTTCTTGAAAATGATTTCTGGGTCTTATGTGCCTGCACTGAAGGGGATCAAGATTGAGTATTCGGACCCGGTTTTATATTTGGATAGTGGGGTTTGTCATCCTTTGGCTCCTTGTATGTATGAGGATGTGAAGGAGTATTTGAATTGGTATGATACTAGAAAAGGATGCTAATGAGAAGCTTAAGGGTCCAAATGCACCAATTGTTGGTCTGATTTTGCAGAGGAGTCACATTGTTACTGGGGATGAGAGTCACTATGTGGCTGTGATTATGGAATTGGAGGCAAAAGGGGCTAAAGTGATTCCAATTTTCGCCGGTGGGCTTGACTTTTCAGGGCCTGTGGAGAGGTATTTGATTGATCCAATCACGAAGAAGCCGTTTGTGCATTCAGTGATATCACTTACTGGTTTTGCACTTGTCGGGGGGCCAGCCAGGCAGGATCATCCCAGGGCTGTTGAGGCACTGAGGAAGGTTGATGTGCCTTATATTGTTGCATTGCCTCTGGTATTTCAGACAACTGAGGAATGGTTGAATAGTACCTTGGGGCTTCACCCAATTCAGGTAGCTTTGCAAGTTGCTCTGCCAGAGCTAGATGGAGGCATGGGGCCCATTGTTTTTGCCGGTCGGGATCCTAGAACAGGCAAGTATATCTTCCTTATCAATTATTTCTATTGTTGTTGGAATTTCATTTTATTGTTATTGCTTATATAGTCTGATTATAGTTAAGTCATCACCTTGGAAATGCTCTCAGGAAAAAACCAAAAGCTTCCTCAGCTTTTTAAATCAAGTGCAGTATTTACTTCTGAAAACAAGTACAGATTCACATATACTTAACCATAAATTACATTTTATTTTAAATGGTTTTATTACACGAGCTGAAGTAGTTTTATTGTTGCCTTGTCTTGTTTCCCATCAAATTCAGTATACTCTATCTCAGATGCCCTCTTTCTTAAGGGTTAATTAACGATGTAATGTGATTGCAGGAAAATCACATGCTCTGCACAAGAGGGTGGAGCAACTTTGTACTAGAGCAATCAGATGGGGTGAATTGAAGAGAAAATCAAACGTATATTTGCATTTGTGCTAAATACTTTTGGCCAATAAATAGTGTTTTCCTAGATGGATTATGGTAACTTTATTATTATTTTCCCTTTTACAATATGATTTGCAAATAATAGAAAACCTAAGTCAGCTTGAAAGAGTTCCAGCCCAGAAAAGCTTCTATGTGTAGTAGTGACTAACAAAGAATCGTTTGGGTTTCAAAATTTTGGTATGCTATAAATTCTGAATTTGTAATATTCAAAAGGAAAGTCCTTTTGTGTGCGTCTGTGTATTCCTGAATTACATTTTCTTTTCACTAAGTCCCATTTCTTTTGATCTTGTTCAAGCTTTCGGGACAGAAGGTATGAATACAAAGGACTTCACAAGGTTTGGAAAGGGAAGTTGTCAGAAGCCAAGGCTAGTGGAAATTCTATAAAAATCCAGGAAGCACAAGGTGGTTGTTGTATTCATCAGCTTTTGGAACAATTGGAATATAGTCAATTTGTGATGATGAGTTACATAGTCTCGTATTGTTTTTGCAGGATATGGTAGTGCTTTATGATTCATTACAACTTGCCCATAAGTGTATACTGAATTCCTTCTATGGTTACGTCATGCGCAACTGAGTTTGGTGATTTCCATTTGGTTTAATGTATTAATTGCATGGAGCCTGTTGTTACAGTGGCTTCTGTGTTTGTGTTATCTCTCAAACATTTATTTCTTCCAGGGGTGCAAGATGGTACTCAATGGAAATGGCTGGAGTAGTTACGTATAGAGGAGCAAAAATAATTCAGAATGCTCGCGTATTGGTTGAAAAAATTGGAAAACCACTTGAATTAGATAGAGATGGTATCTGGTGTGTGCTCCCTGGATCTTTTCCGGGGAACTTTACTTTCAAAACCAAGTACGATTCTGCTCTTCATGCTTTATAAAGTGACATATTGGTGTTTGTTTTTTTTATGTCAACTGTCAAAATCCTCATCAATTATCTGACATTTATTTTAATTATACCACTTGCATGTAGCCAAATTTAAATGCATCATCCAAGGTTTTCTTAAGTGAGCGTGCTGTTCCTGTTGCAATATTTGAAACTGATGCTGGTAAAGTTCTGCCATGGTTTTCTTAAATTTCATTTGCTTCTTGTTTATGTACTAAAGAAAGCATGTACACATTTGAATTCACAGAAATAATGGTTTCTTTTTGTGCGGAGATGGTGCAAGTAATACTCAGATGTGGGCATTCGATCCATTATTGACTGGTCTTATTACAAGCAAAGGCTTAGTTCAGCAATTCAGAAAGTTATTACCATTCCTGCAGCAATGCTTCAGGTTTTGTTGCTTGTTCATTGTTATTTTTTTCCTTTGTATATCTCCCTTTTTCTTTTGTGTGATCTGAAGTAAGATGAGTTGATTATAACAGGTTGCGAATCCCGTCCCTAGAGGGTAGTACATCCTGATTGGCTGCATAAGAAGGTTCGTGAGAAGGAGGACAAGTTTCGAGAACGCAAATTACTTGATATCTTCAGCTCGTTGAACAGGGATGAATTTTTGAAAAAGAATAGTGATGTTGCTGGCGCCAATGGTGTGATGAATGAAGAAATTGTTAAAGACTTGGAGGACTTTGGAAACAACAGCAGAAAATCTGTAAGTGGACCTACGATAGTTTGTGATTCACCTTGTTCTTATGACAACTATTCAAGTTCTAGAAATTGTCATTAGAAATTTGACTGTCATTTGTCATATCTCACAGCCTGCAAACTGGGAGGATAGGGAATATATTGATGATCCTAGTGAGGTTAAACCTGAGGTATTAAAACGAAAAATATTTCTTTCTAACTACTGAAGCCAGGCATTAGTATCTGTATAAATTATGTGCTTCCATTAATGTTTATCTTGGTATTGCAGGGATATGATTCAATTCCAAAAGAAATTCCAGACCCAAAAGCTAAAGAGGTTAGTTGATTGCTTAAGAAGCCATGCATACGCAAAGCCATGTATAATCATTAATGCCTGGCTTTAATGATGTTGGACCCAACACTACTACTAATTGTCATTATTTTTCAGTACACTATATTTCAAAAGGCTGCTTTACGTTCCACTTCTCTCCTCATTTCCCATTTTCCAGTTTGATGTTTAATGCTGCTATTTTGTGATATGGTGCCTATAGAAAAGATAAAAGAAAACGAAAAATATGATAGAAGATGAAAAAATCTCATAATTTAGTTTCCCTGATCAGCCTCATAACTGGGATGATCAAGAGAATGGTGCGTGGAAACCCCCAAAGGTACCTAATCCAGCGTATAAAGGACCATGGAAGCCCAAGGTATGCCAATTGAGCTCAAGAGATACACAAAAATGCTTGAAGCTTGATTCTCCTTTGCAGTTTCTCATGAGCTTGCTTTTTTGAGTTGACAGAAAATTAAGAACCCCAATTATAAAGGAAAATGGAAGACTCCTTGGATTGATAATCCAGGTATTGTGAAGCATACCTATATAATTTTTTTCATTGATTATAAAATATAAAATAATTTGGACCGCAGGTACAAAAATTTGAAGTTGACATTAAGTGGTTTCCTTTTTCCTATGTCCAGAGTTTGAAGATGACCCTGATGTTTATGGGCTTAAGCCAATTAAGTATGTAGGAATTGAGGTTTGGCAGGTAGGACATAAGTCTCAATCTACTATGCTAGATAGACTGATTATTATGTTGCTCTTGTTATGAATAAACTATATGATTAATGGGGTCAAATAATGCAGGTAAAGGGTGGGTCAGTTTACGACAATGTTTTGATCTGTGATGACCCAGATTATGCAACAGAAGTTGTGGAAGAAGTATTTGCAAACAGGGAGGTGTGGCCCTTCTCCTTAAACTTTATTGTTAGATTCTAGATCAATAGCAGTTCCTTATTTGCATATCTTTTCTGTAACTTCAGATTGAAAAAGAGGCCTTTGAGGAAGCAGAGAAAGTGAGAAAAGCACGAGAGGAAGAGGTTCTTAACGATACTTACTGCTGATTGCAATTTCTTTAGTCTTACTTGAATTTCATTCCAAGTGATTGTAAATCTTCAAACATCATGCAGGAAGCTCAAAGAGCAAGACAAGAAGGTGAAAGGAGGAGAAGAGAGCGGGGTTATGATCGACAGTACAGGGATAGATATAAGGACAGATACAGAAGGGTTTGTACAATTGGCATCACTCCTTTTAAATTTTTCATGAATTCATCTGGTTATGATTGGTTGTTTGATGATCACCCTTATGATAAAAGTGATAAAGCCTATCATAGGCTTGGGCCAGCCAATCCTTTAATTTTTTAGGAAATTTTGGTCTTCTGTGATTAATTAATTGATTGTGTTGCATTTTCTGTGTATTTAATGGCTGTTCCCCATCAAAGGCTTCTTTACAGACGTGACAAAACACATTTTTCATATCAAGATTTTATTTTTGTGAAGATGTCATAATAATACAATGAATTTCCTCTGTGGTTGTGTCCAACGAAGATTTTCATTGGAAGCTTTTGGCCTTTTTTCTAAATAATGTTGAATGTACTGCCAATCAGTTGATGGAAACAGTTCTTTATTTTAATGGAATTTTATAATAGGAAACTGATGCAGATTGATGATTGTTTTATTTACAAGTTGACCACATTCCATATAGGGAGAGTTTTAGACAGCTTCCCCCCCCTACCTGGCTCTCTAAAACTCTCCCTATTTTTTGGACTCAAAAGACTTGTATGATTGTTTCAAAGTTTGTCCTAAGTTCAAGGTTTAATTTGTTATGCAGGACCGTCGTGATTACATGGATGATTACCATGTCAGCTTCATTCTTTTCTCTACTTATTTTTATTGCCAAATAGAGGTGGTATTCGTCATGACAAGCATATGTTTTTCTTCTACCGCTGACAGTTCCCAGTAATTTGTTCAACATCCCCAAGTATTCTGAATTATTTTTATTTACAAGTTGACCACATTCCACATAGGTCTATTTTTATTTATTTTTTTCCTCCATGAATATTAATCTCTAGGAAATCCTGAATGTAGTAAGTAAATTCTCTTTTTGGAAGCATCTTATAGCAGACTTACAGTCAAACATATTGGAATCTATTTTGTTTATTATTATTATTTTTTGTTTTTTTTTTCCAGAAGAATCTAATTGCTGAAAAACTTTGTTGCTTTAAGAAATTGCAAGCTTGTTAAGCTGCTTCATAGAATTTATATCTTGAGAGGAAATTTGAAAGAATGTTGGTGTGGAGCAGTTGGCATTGGCAATGTATTAGTGATGAGTGATTTGGAACACACCTTTCTTGTTAAAAAAAAAAAAAAATGTTTTGTGTATAGTTGGGATGAAGAATGAGTATGTGAAAACAAATTTATTACAATGGGTCTATTTTGCCTTTGATGTCATGGCCTGTTGTGTGAACACAAATAGAACACTGATACTCAATAATTTCAGCCATAAATTAGGGAAACAATTATTAATTGCAGTTTTTGTATTTTGTGCAGAAATTTCTACTGAACAAACGTGAAATGGAGTTGTTGAAGTTAGAAAACAAGGTTAGGTTTATCCTTGCAGTTGTGAAGGGAGAGATCATTGTAAGTAATAGGAAGAGAGCTGCTCTGTTTGTTGAGCTGCAAACAAAAGGTTTCACTCCTTTTCCAAAGAAAACTAAAGTTGTTGAGGCAGAAGTTGCTGGTGTAACTGATGATACAGAAGAAACAGAAGTGAAATCTCCTGCTGACAGCAGTAGTAATGGGGTACAGATAAGTGATTATGAGTATCTACTGGCCATGGCAATTGGAAGCTTGACCATTGAGAAGGTTCAGGAGTTATGCGCTGAAAGGGATAAGGTCAATAAGGAGGTTGATGATTTGAGAAAGGAAACTCCAAAGTCCTTTTGGAGGACAGATCTTGATGCTTTGGAGGGGCAACTCGATGTATGACTGAAAAATTAACAATTCCTTGTGATGATTTGTTTATTTTTCTGTCTTTCTATTTGTTGACTGTTTTTAGTTTTATGTCATTTAGGAGCTAGAGAGAAGTGATGTGAGTCAGAGGAGTTAAGAAAGAAAATGAGAGGCAAAGCAAGGGGTGAAGCTGCTATGAAGTCTGCTAGACAAGCACCCAAGAACCCACGGAAGAACAATAATAAGAAGGCAAATAATGCAGAATCTGTTGCAGAAGCTGTCTCGTCATCTGTGGCTGCAAGGGAAATTGGTAAGTGTAAAAAAATATTATGTTTATTATATGGGAATATGATTCTTTTGTTTGATTTTTGGTTTACTTCTGCTTCATTTACCAGAGAAAGCTCCTGAGGCAGCAAAACCCAAAGACAGAGCAGGCTCTAGGAAAGCTCCTGGTAAGGTCTGTTTCTGTTCCTATGTTCTATTTTTCCTTGGAAAGGATGAGCTTAAAGAACGACTTGCTGCCTATAACCTCGATGCATCTCCTGATCAATCAGCCGTTAAATATATATTATTATATTTCATTAGGTTGTGTTATTATGATCTTTACACAACTCAGCTGTAATGTAAGAAAAATTACAGTGGATGATATGGGGATATTGTTTGCAAACCAGTTAATATATGATCTTGTGTGAGAAATTGTGTTTCTGACAATATTCTTCATAAAATCAATTATAAGAGAAGAAAATACTGTAATGTACATAGATAAAAATTTTCCATGTTACAAGCACCAACTAAAATTTCCACTTGAGATTCAGCATCACTAATAATTAGTTTCTTGTGAATTTTTCCATGATCTTTTACCGTGATCATTGGGAATGTGTTGGACTGTTTTTTCTGTAAGTATTCCCACAGTAAATTTCTCTTTCTTTTTATGCCTGACAGCCATGGAGACTGAAGTGCCCAAAGTACCAGCCAAGAAGAAAGAACCTAGCAAAAGGGCTGCTGCTGCACAGAAGAAGAAGCCCTTGGCAACTGTTTCGGAGATATCTGATGATGATGATGATGATTAAACTGGCTTTAATGACATTGATGATGATGATGATGAAGATAGTGAGATAGAAGTTGTAGCTACTCCAGAAGCGAGGAAAAAGGGCGGGGAAAACTGGATGCAAATGCTAAGGCAGTTAAGGCCCCTGCAGCGGCAAAGAAGAGAGGTGCAGCGAATAAGCAGCAGCCTCAGACATTGGCCCAGAAGCTTTTAACTGACATGTTAAAGCCTGCTGAAAATTCCAGGATTTCACTGGAGAAGAAAGTGAGAAAGATGAGGGCATCTCCATTCAACAAGAAAAGTGGTTCTGTGTTGGGAAGGGTTGGTAAGGTAAATGAAGTGACTGAAAATGAAGAAAATTCGGGTTCTGCTTCTACTTCTGCCAGTACTGAAGAAACTATTGAAGTTGCACCAGCAAGAGCAAGACCTCAAAGGGTGAACCAAGTTAGAAAACAAGGTATGTGTTGAGTGACTCTGAAAGTGAACATGCCACTGAGGATTCTGAATTTGATGAAGTGAGTGATGAAAGTGAAAACAAGAAAACAAAAACAAAAAACAAAAATAGCATCACCTCTTTTGCTTGCTAAGCTTAACTTCTTTTTGTGCTTTCAGAAAGAGTATGACAGAATATGATCCGCGTCTTGTGGCTCCAACCTGGTTGTACCTGGCATCAAAAGCAGCAGAAAGCACAGTGCAGGTTGGGCTTCTTGTATTTTACCTTAAAAAATTATGTAATTACTTGATACTAGATTGATTGTATGAATTTCCGCTAAATTCAATTGTTGTCATTCTACATTAGTGTGTGAAGTGCTTACAACATACCTTTCTTGTTTTACAGATGCTGATGAAAAGTATGACTCAATTAACTTGGTAAGCGTCCAATCCCAGCATAGTCAATTTGGTGTGGCTGCTGCCAGCACACATCACCATGCTTCTCAAATTATTTGCTTGCTAATTCCTGTGCTTAATGACCATAAGCCTTTATTATGAACATCGCATTTTTTACCATATAATTAATAAATTGCAATAAAATTTTCGGCAATTTTACCATTATGATTTGGTAGCTTGTAACAAGTGCAGATGCTTATTGATAACCTTTTTTTGATGCTGAGTAGAGATGAAAATGAAAATGAATTGATAACATGTTGGATTACTGTTTTGGTGGAGTTGGTTGTACTTTCTTTTCTTTGACTTTTCTTCTGAAATGGATGCTGCTGTCTTTATGAAAGTTTATTCTTAATAGCACACTAAATAAGTATGGAATGCTTCAATTAAAAATGCAGGTGCTATGGGCCAGGTAGTTGCCCATCAAAGAGGGTCGCAAGGGCTAGAGAATTGATAGACGAAGAAGCAGAACAGTTCCTCATGCCTCGTTTCATTGACCCAGATTCAGAAAGACCTTGGCTTGCCCAAAGAATGGCCTTGAGGATACCATATTCTGCGTAAACTTAATGGAAGGAGACCTGCTTATGCTTCCCAGCAACTAATATAAGAGCTGCATAATACGTTTTATTTTTAAGTCTTTGATTGGTCAAGTTATGAGAGAATAGCATGGTGCCTTTTGATGTATGAACTTCCTCTATAGATTGTTTGGCTTATATTTTGTGAACTTGTCCGATCAACTTGTGTTAAGATTCTTTCAAATAGTGTTTGAAAATTTCCAGACTTCATTTTCAGCAATTCGTGACTGATGGTTTTGTACAAGCAAGATGGTTTATCTAAGTGTTTGAAAAACCAGTTTTAATTTTTAGTCACAAGCAGTGAGCATTTTATAGTTGGGCAATAATAGGTCTCATGTTGACCGCCATGAAGATCAAAACTATAAACACATGGGTTATGACTTTATTTACAAGTGCCAACTTTGGCATCAACTTTAGCGCTCGTTTGATCTGGCATATGTATTTCATGCAAGACCTACAAGGGTTATGACTTTATGTTAAGTCCCATTTGGTCCATTTCGGTCTAATTTGGTTCACTTAGGTCCACTTTGGTTAATTCGGTCCAATTCAGTCTATTTGGTCCTTTTGGTCAATTTCGGTCCAATTCGGTCCACTTACGTCCATTCCGTCCATTTAGGTTCATTCGGTTCACTGCAGTCCAATTCGGTCTATTAGGTTCATTCAGTCTATTTTAGTCCACTTCAATCCTATTCACTTGCCTGTTGATTGTGTATGCTTGGGATTTTTTAAAAAAAAAATTCCCCCAGTGGAAGTCGATCATCTTATAGTCGATTTCAACTTGGGTCCATTTCGGTCTAATTTGGTTCACTTACGTCCACTTTGGTTAATTCGGTCCAATTCAGTCTATTTGGTCCTTTTGGTCTATTTTGGTCCAATTCGGTTCACTTAGGTCCATTCCGTCCATTTAGGTTCATTCGGTTCACTGCAGTCCAATTCGGTCTATTAGGTTCATTCAGTCTATTTTAGTCCACTTCAATCCTATTCACTTGCCTGTTGAATTAGTTCCCAACTGGATTAAAAAAAAAAAAAAAAAATCCCCCAGTGGAAGTCGACTATCTTATAGTCGATTTTCATAGGAAATCGACTCTCAGAGAGTCGATTTCTACTGGGGTTTTTTTGTGTTTTTTTTGTTTTTGGCACCTACTCGTGCAGCAGTAAACCATAATTGGTTTCCCTTCCCCTGCAGCAGTAAACTAGATCCAGAACACATAACATGAGCAGCGATAAACAAGTAGATACAAAGCATATGATACTGGTAAATGGCTCGTACATCATATGCAAACAACTGGATTCAAACAGTTACTATTCATACCCATTATAGGTTCCCTATTAACGGACAAAATACATTCAATACTAGCAACAAAATGCTTCAAAGGAGGGCCCTGTGGTTGAATGTGCTTTAAAGTAGTAGCTACTAATGCCAGCCGTAATATAATTGCTGGCATTAGAGGCAAAAGCTGCACAACGCAACTATAGTAACAAGTACAATAGACAGCAAATAGTTCAATTACAACAACATTCAACAATTACCAAAATAACAACTAATAAATACAACATAGTCCCCATATTTGCCTACCACTTGTCCATACTAAACCATACTGATACAACATACTTTACATAGTCACCAAGCACTTCTCCATACTGATACAACAGACTCTACATAGTCACCTAGCACTTGTCCATACAGAAGATAACCACAAGTCCCACGCACAATGTCACTTAGCAAAATCGAGTTTCCGCTTGCCTGCCAAAAATTAAAATACGGTCATTAGTTTCCAAATGCAAAGAACTATAACAAAATGAAATTCTGAATATATTATATAAAAACAGTGAGGGCACTTGCCTAGTTTATAGCAGTACCACTTGTCGATGCCCCACGGGAATTGGGACAACTTCTACGGTTATGCCCCTCTTGATGACACACTCCGCATCGTTGCCTCGGTTGAGTCTCCCTCAAGTCCGGATCTTCCCTCTGGCTTCCCCGTTCTCGCCGTACCCCATCCATTTCATTCCTTATTCTTGACTTCACAGGACGACCTGTGCCCCGCAACAGCAGTGGGTCAGGCACCCATCGTGGTCCGGAAACGTCCCTCCACTCAGACTCTGACTTTGGTACCACAAAATTATGTGAATATGTGAGAATGGCGTTGTTCAAACTGTAACATGGGTCAATATAGTTGGTCGCATTGAGATGCAGATCTTGAAGAACTTTAATTGCATGTGAACAAGGGATCTTCAAGTTTTGCCACTTTCTGCAACCACATGTTCTAGCAAATATGCGCACTTCATGACTGTGGTTTCCCCCTCCACCTCTATGGTCATTGTATGGGGTAACCACCTGATATACACCCTCTGCATGATTAAAATTCCTCACAGTGTGTCCTGCAATTTTCTGCTCATTTCTGCTATAGATCTCCATTGCATAATCACTCCACAGCTTACCTCGAGAGAGATCAGAAGTAATTTGTTTATGTCGATCGTGGAAATATGCAACAAGTTTGCACCAAGTGAAATGAACCATTGCAGCAATGGGCAAACCGCGGGCACCTTTAAGTACCCCATTAAAGCACTCGGAGATATTGGTTGTCATTGCCCCGTAACGTCTTCCACCATCATGTGACTGGGTCCATTTCTCCACATCCTCACTCACTAGATATGTGTACGGCATATAACGTTCAATCCGCGTATCAGTAGGGTCTACACCCCTCAGTAAATTAATCTCGGCCTCCTTAATGGTTTCCATTATGGACTTAAATTTAGCTTCATTACTCGCATATCCAGCTTTCAAGGCCAATGCCTTTAGAATCGGGTTATCAAAGTGTCTGTTGAAGTTGCTAGCAACATGTCGAAGGCAATATCGATGATATACCTGTTCTCTTCCGTCCTCACGTCTAGGCCACTCTCGAATGGCACATTTAATACCTTTATGTCGGTCAGAAATAATACAAATGCCATCGTTAGGTATGACATGCTCTATGGAAATCCTGAGACACTCTAAAAACCACCCCCAACTAGCCCCTGACTCCTTGTCCACAACAGCGAAGGCGAGAGGCAAAACCTTTTGGTTAGCATCGGTTGCCATTGCAATCATCAATACCCCTTTGTATTTACCATACAGATGAGTCCCGTCAATACTAATCACTGGCCTGCAATATTGGAATGCAGCAATGCATGGAGCGAATGCCCAATATACATAGCGTAGTAACGCAGTACCTTCGTGTGGCCTAGGTATGGTGTGATAGCTATACTGGGTACCTGAGTCCTCATCCAAGTATGCCAACAACAACTTTCGCAACTTTTGGTAAGACTCCTCCCAATCCCCAAATATCTTAGCAATTGCCTTTTGTTTTGCGTCCCATACTTTATAGTAAGAAAGCTCATGATTATACTTAGTACGTATGATCTCCCATAGGTCATCAATACGTGTAGTGTGATTTTTTTGCAATTTTCCCACAATTTCTGATGCAACAAAATGCGAATCCATCATTCTACCATCTCTTTTTAGGCCAAAGGGTATACAAGTGTGTGGACCCACATAAGACGTAACCATCCACATACCATTGAATTTAGTCTTCATGTATGCCCCAACATACCACATGCAGTTGTCATCAACACATGCGGCGCACAATTTCGATTTGGTCGACCTCCGGATTATAAAATTTCTATTATCCTTTGCTGCGTATATTATCAATGCATGCTTCACCGCATCTTTATTTGCAAAAGTCAACCCTTTAGAAAAATGCATCCCATCTTCCCAAGTAGAGACAAATGGTATCTGAAGACGTGAAGGATCAACCATATCTTCCCAAGTATTTGAGTAGAATGACTCAGCAGGAGGTCTGTAGCCAGTGGTCGTATTTCTATTATACTGGACACCAATATCATCATTTGCATCACCTTCATCATGGTCCTCCATATTTTCCTCTTCAAAATTGGGAACGACTTCATGTTCATCCACATCGTTCTCAAAGTCGCCTTGCTCAATCCTCTCTTCGTACTCATCCACAACCTCAACATTTTCACCATCATTCGCAACATGATCTTCGTCTTCGTCTTCCTCCTCTAAATGTGTCTCTTCACGATAGAGGGTTTCACTAGTATTAGCAACATGATCTTGAGATGGGAGCGTATAACCTCCCATCGTTGTTTCTTGTGTAGTATACCCTCCCATCGTATACCCTCCCATTGTAGTGCATCCATCATCTAGGGCTGTAAATTGTAAAGCCGTAGTTGTTTCTTGCACCACCTCAGTAGTGTTATCTGCAGGCGCCTCCAAACTTACATACAACTCAGCAGCATTTACTTGGGGCATTTTCTGGATCCTATTAAACATCATCTTTACATGTTTATCTTCTTTGATCGCCATATACCCATAATTTATCCGTTCATGAAGGACTTCTTGTGGGTAACGATAAATAATCTTGATGTCATACCAAGCAGGATTCAATTTCAATTCGCCCATTATTTTCCTCTTCAAATCATTCAACGTCTTCAACTTACGACGTAACATCATGTAGTAGCATTCGATACCCTCCCCTCTAAATGGGAATCCGTCAATCCCTTCAGGATTGTGAAGGGGTCCACCGAAGTATACATTTATATCAATATTCTTCAAAGATTGTGAACCTATTAGAGAGCCAAGCCAAGGAAATTTATGTTAGTGACATATTTTATCTCTTTCATTTATGTTCGAATTAAAAAACCTTTTCTATCTACTCAAAGTACAAAAATTACAAGGGATCTAAAAGTGTAACAATTGCATATACTCACCCCACATCACATACAAACACACTCAATCATTATAATTTCGTACTCAAACAAATAAAAAAACTAAAAACAAAACTCACCCCCATTACAAATTTTAAACTCAGCTCTAACAAAAATATAAATAAAAATATCATCATTCCAGTGCTATGGAAATTAATGGCATACCCTATTACACTACTATTAATGAAATAACATAGAGCAGGGTTCATCAGACAAAAGAAAAAAAAAAAAAAAAACACTAATGTGAATATGATCATGATCAATCAAATTAGACATATCATCTAATTTGAAAATCAAGGCATTAATATACAGTGAAATATACTAGATGTGATATACAAACTCAAATTTTGACTCTAAATCATAAAAATCATACAATAAAAAATCCGTCATGACAGTAAATTTGTTTCGAATCTGCTAATATGTCATCAGCTTTATGTCATCCATAAAATGGAAAAATGCTAGCTGCTTAATTAGGTGCAACTGGACCGGTGACCCAATTATTTTCATAGCTTTTACTGTATTCAATAATGTCTTTCTCATGGTTGGAATTTCATAAAAGTTGGAGGTTGCACAATTCTTTGAACCTGTTTCTTTTTTCTTTCCTTATGTGTCTATTATTTATATATTTATATAAATAAATAAATATTTAAATATATAGTTGTATAAATATATAAATATAAATATATAATTGTATAGATATATAAATATAAATATATAGTTGTATAAATATATAAATATAAATATATAAATATATATAATTATATATATATATAAATATAAATATATGGTTGTATAAATATACACATATATTTATATTTATATAAATATATAAATATAAATATATAAATATATAAATATATAAATATATAAATATAAATATATAATTATATATAAATATATAAATATTTATATATATATATATAAATATAAATATAAATATAAATATAAATCTATATATTTATATAAATATATATTTATATTTATATTTGCATTTAGTTGTATAAATATATAAATATAAATATATTTATATAAATATTTAAACATATAGTTGTATAAATATAAATATATATACACATATTTAAACAACCAACTAATATACATAAGGAGCCCTGCCTGGGCTTCCACGCCAGTTACTCAAAAAAAATATATATATATATTATGAAACAAATATACATATTTAATACAAACAAATATCTTCTCAGGAAACAAATATAAATATTTAATATAAACAAATATCTTATTAGGAAACAAATATAAATATTTAATACAAACACTTTTTAAAGCAAGCAACACTTTTTAATACAATCAAGAAATGGCATGACAAATTCAATGCAAGCAACACTTTTTAAAGCAGCTATATACACTAAACAACCAACTAGAGAGTGAGGAGGAGACCCTTACTTGACATGAGGATGAGCAAATATACTGCTGAGATTGTATGAGAGTGAGAGGAGCAATGTTTTGCTGCTGATGTATGAGAGTTTATGAGACTTGTATGATGTTTTGTGAGAGTTGTTGAGAGAGGTTCTGTGATAGAAGTTGCTGAAGGTGTGAGAGTTGTGTGAGAGTTTTTTTTTTTCTGACCAATCACCCAAAAAACAAAACACGGATATGACCAATGCCAAAACAGTGCTGCTCAAACTTTGCACATTCAAAATAGACATAAAAATGGGCATGACCAATGCATAGCTGGTCAGATATTCTGCACGCCCAAAGACTTTTTCTTAGCTTTTAGACAAACATTGCACATTCCAAATAAACATAAAAATGGGCATGACATGACCAATGCATAGCTGGTCAGATATTCTGCACGCCCAAAGACTTTTTCTTAGCTTTTAGACAAACATTGCACATTCAAAATAAACATAAAAATGGGCATGACATGACCAATGCATAGCTGGTCAGATATTCTTCACGCCCAAAGATTTTTCTTTATAAGCTTTTAGACAAAACATTGCACATTCAAAATAAAACATAAAAGACATGACCAATGCCTGCCTGGTCAGATATTCTCTGCGCCCAACAGACATGACCAATGCCTGGCTGGTCAGATATTCCATGTGCGTCCAAAAGAGACAAACCAAGAGGCGGGGATTCTGAAAGTGTAAAAATCGACTGTCTGAGACTCGGTTTAACCTTTAGGAAACCGAGTCTCATAGACTCGATTTTTGCGTGGATAACACGTAGAAATCGAGTCTCTGAGACTCGATTTCGACGTGGAGTACACGCGGAAATCGAGTCTCAGACACTCGATTTCCTCGTGTACTCCACGTGGAACTTTCGCATGTTAACCCAGGTAAACCGAGGCTTAGAGGGTCGATTTAGAGGCCTAAATCGACCCTCTAAGGCTCGAGATGTTACAACGACAAATTGTTTGCAAACGGGTCCAACTAACTGAATAGTTAGTTTTTTAATGCTAGTTTCCTACATTTCCCAACTTTGGTGTTCCCTTTATTTATTCTCTCTCCACTCCATTCCATTCCATAATTGTCATTCCCATTACAGAGACATAGAGAGAGAAAACAATGGCGGCCTCTGTGATAATAACGGTGGCACAGGACGGCACAGGTAACTATGTAACGGTGCAAGAGGCAATTGATGCTGTGCCACTAGGCAACAATCGTAGGACAGTGATTCGTGTGGCCCCAGGGATTTACAAGCAACCTGTGTACGTGCCAAAAACCAAGAACTTTATTACTCTGGCTGGTCTTAGACCTGAGGACACTGTTCTCACTTGGCACAACACGGCCACCCAGATCGATCACCACCAGGTTTTTTTTTTTTTTTTTTTTTTTTTTTGGCACTTTGCACTGCTATATCATATATATGTGCTAATACCCCATCTGGGTTTAACTTTTATGTTTGGTTTTTGCAGGGAGCTAGGTTGATTGGGACTGGGACTTTTGGGTGTGGAAGTATTATTGTGGAAGGAGAGGAATTTATTGCTGAGAATATCACTTTTGAAAACTCTGCTCCTCAGGTAATCTTTAATTTTTTGTCAATGTTTAGCATTTCCAAGTTTTCAAATTTATTGTTCTTTTCTTGTTAGTTGTTACTTGGTACTCTAGCTTTGATGAATTTAGATAATGGAAGATCAGCTAAATGTGGTAGAAACTGAGTTTTGGGGTTTTTTAGGTGATAGGTAAGTTGGAATTTTTTGATCAAGGTTTTGGATATAGAAAAGATTGCACCTTTTGTGTTGGCTAAATTGTTTTCAGCACCACAATTTGTTTCTTCCAAATCACCCTGTTTTGGGACTCACAATGTGAAAGAAAATGGTGTGGAAGTAATTTTTAGATGTTGGGTATGTTGGCAATGTTTTTAAAGTCTGGGGTGTTGGATATGCTCAAAATTTATCCTTTTGTATTTGTTAAGTGAATATACTGTGGCCTTGTTTATGTAGCACCCTGTTTTTTTAAGGCTTTGGGTGCATAGTGCGTTTGGCGTAGCAATTAAACTAACTGAAATAGTCTGTGGTTTTCTATCTTAAGGTATTGATTATTTCTTGAATTGTAGTTTAAGGTTATCATTATACATACATACATATACATATAAATATATACATACATACATACATATATATATATATATATATAAGAGTAGTTTGAGCTCATTAGTATTTGAGAATGATAGTATTGTTTTACTATTTATCTCCTGTCAATGCTTGTAACAATTTAATTTCATCATAACCGTTAAAGTTAGAACATCGACTAAACTCTTCCTTTTTGGTAGGGTTCAGGCCAAGCTGTGGCAATTAGAGTAACAGCTGATCGATGTGCCTTCTATAATTGCAGATTTCTTGGGTGGCAGGTATATGCAATGTCATTCTCAATTATGTTTTGTGTTAGTGAATTTATGGAGCATCTTTTAAGGATGTTACATTTCTACTTTACAATTCCTGAACACTTCATCTTGGATCAAAGAATTTCATCAAACAACATAACTAGTTGGTAGATGATAGTAAGAACTTGTATGCTTTCTGGCAACAAATACACACTTCCACTGTAAATAATCAAGAATGTTGTTTGTAGCCTGATCGATGAGAATTATTATTATTATTTTTTTTCAAGTGAAGGAAATTAAATGATTTGGGTGGCTAGTGGGCGGTTGCCTATATCTTGAGGTTTACCCTGGCCCCACCAAAGGTGGGCCAGGGGTTTCACTTCGTCAAAAAAGAAAAAGAAAAAGTGAAGGAAATCAAATGAGTTCTTTGTGCTAGGTTTGGATGGTCACTTTGAAGTCAATATCTATTACTTTGTACCCTGAAATCAAGTGAGGCCCTTGGCCAGCAAACCAGATGTTTATGTGCTGTTTGATTGCTGCAATTCTCTTCTTAATTTCAGTACATTTTAGGGAAGTTATCTGAGGCATGGATATATCTGAAGGGTTCTTTCTTTTATGATTCTGATGCAGGATACTTTGTACCTGCATTATGGAAAACAGTATTTGAGAGATTGCTATATTGAAGGAAGCGTGGATTTCATCTTTGGCAATAGTACTGCTCTCTTGGAGCATTGTCATATCCACTGCAAGTCAGCAGGTTATGTTACTGCCCAAAGCAGGAAATCTTCTCAGGAGACAACTGGTTATGTGTTCTTGAGGTATTTAATTGACTAGTTGTCTTACCATTCCATTTTTGGTAGAACATCCCAAATACTTTGAATTGATGCATTATATTTCAGTCACCACAATATTTTCTTCTAACCTCAAGTGGAGATCTTTAATTAGTATTATGCTGTCTCTTTAGAAGTCATAATCTTAAGTCTTAACTAATACCTATATCATGCAATATTTATACAAATGCGCAAATACTTCATGCGATAGATGTTAATTTTGAGATAACCCAAACTGAAACTCCCCCATGATTGGGCCCTACCATTGGAGCACGGCAGCCCAATAACCCAACCCACCCCATCCCCTCAGCTAGCATGTTGCGTGGCCCAGGTGCCACTCTGCAATCCACCACTCATTTGCATTAAATGTAGAATGACAGTTCCATACTTGATCACCTCGAAAAGGGATTCCACCAACCTGTCCCCTTAGTCATATAACTGGATGGATTGGTGTAAGTTCCTTCCACTTCATGGGGAAGTGGTGCAGACTGTTTAGAGTTAGGACCAGCATCTGGAATGGTTTGGCCAAATCTGACTTGAAGGAATTGGGGTTAGTGTCACCAACCTTGTTAGAAGCTTATAAATACCCCTAGCACCTAGGGAGAAAGGTATGTTCTTAATCTAAAAAGAATTCATTAACTTATCTGCCAGAACTGAAATAGAGACCTTAGATTGTGAATCTGACTTAGGCTTCGGAGGTCACCGATTGATCAGAAATCTAGAAAGTAGGATTGTTTCTTGTTTTTGAGGAGGGTAATAGACCCAACTGCTCATAGTTGCTCTTGGACAGGGATTGTGAGAGTGGTTCCATATGACAATCTCCACTTTTATACCCCCCATATTAACTTGTCACATGAAATGGAATATTTGGATCTTATAGACTCCAACTAAGAGTTATTTCTATAACTAGTTTTGAAGAATAGAGTTAAGTTGCAATAGGTTGACATCTGGCATAAGAGCCTTAAAATTATATTTTGACCTTACAAATTTATTTGTATTATGGAGTTAAGAGAGATGGTCCCAGAAGGGACTAAACGGTGAATAAAGATTAAGTTTTGCCGGGTAGGGTTGAAGTATTGAATTAAAAAATACGATTAATTACATGCTCCTTAATTCTTTTGGATGTTTTGAATGCTCCACATTGATTTAAAATTTTACATTTTGGAAGTTTTCAAACCCATGCGTATCCAGAGCTGTTATTGAGTCACATTGCTAAAGAGTGTCTCTCTTTAAACTGGAGCTGTGCTAAGCTGTTGCATGTTGTATGTAATTTCAAGATTGATTATAATTGCAGTTGCATTAATAGTTGATCTGGTTCTGCCCAAATTTTTATATAATTTTATATTATTTTTCTCTCTCTCTTTTCTACTATTCCAGTTATTCGCTTCTGTAAACTATATATCAAACCAATGCATTACACTTCTGATACAGCCAGATAAATTTATGGCTTTCATGCTTATCCTGGTTACAGTAGCAAATGTGTTTTTTAGAGATGTCATTAAATTAATCATGTCTTGCCAATAAGTTGTCTACGTTTTGTAGTTGTTCCTTTTCCCCTGGCCCTTCTAGTTTTTGGGCCAAAACTTCACCTACTACTATGGGTGTCACCTATGAATATTTTTTATGTTGATGCAGATGTGTGATCACTGGCGTTGGAGGAACTTCATATGCATATCTTGGACGACCATGGGGACCTTTTGGAAGGGTCGTCTATGCATACACATATATGGATGCATGCATAAAGCATGTTGGCTGGGATAACTGGGGCAAAACGGAGAACGAAAGAAGTGCTTGCTTTTATGAATACAGGTACATCACGTTTAGTGCTTCCTCTAACTTTATAGAGCCTACATGTAAAACACATATGATATCATTCACCAACTGAAAACTTCTCTTAAATTGTGAACTTAGTTGATCAAATCCAGCTGTCAGGGGCTTGAGTGAGTTTGGATGATACCATGATGTTATATTAATCTACAACAGATTTGAAATGATAACCTTTTTTTGATGCTGAGTAGAGATGAAAATGAAAATGAATTGATAACATGTTGGATTACTGTTTTGGTTGAGTTGGTTGTATTTTCTTTTCTTTGACTTTTCTTGTGAAATGGATGCTGGTGTCTTTATGAAAGTTTATTCTTAATAGCACACTAAATAAGTATGGAATGCTTCAATTAAAAATGCAGGTGCTATGGGCCAGGTAGTTGCCCATCAAAAAGGGTCGCATGGGCTAGAGAATTGGTAGACGAAGAAGCAGAACAGTTCCTCATGCATTGTTTCATTGACCCAGATTCACAAAGACCTTGGCTTGCCCAGAGAATGGCCTTGAGGATACCATATTCTGCGTAAAGTTAATGGAAGGAGACCTGCTTATGCTTCCCAGCAACTAATATAAGATCTGCATAATACGTTTTATTTTTAAGTCTTTGATTGGTCAAGATATGAGAGAATAGCATGGTGCCTTTTGATGTATGAGCTTCCTCTATAGATTGTTTGGCTTATATTTTGTGAAATTGTCCGATCAGATTGTGTTAAGATTCTTTCAAATAGTGTTTCAAAAGGGACAGTATCATTTTGAGCAATTCGTGACTGATGGTTTTGTAGAAGCAAGATGGTTTCTCCATAATAGGTCTCATGTTGACTGCCATGAAGATCAAAACTATAAACACATGGGTTATGACTTTATGTTAAGTGCCAACTTTGGCATCAACTTTAGCTCTCGTTTGATCTGGCATATGTATTTCATGCAAGACCTACAAGGTATAGTCGCAAGGCAAAAACTTGTTTTACATGGTATTTAGAATCACGTTTTCAAGTTGGTAGGGGTTATTTGAACAACAGTTTTCGTTGTTTAAACAATATAATACATATTTTCACAACACTTTTTCAACCACACGTATTTTCAAAAAACTTAGACAATATTACTAGAACTAAATTACCAAATGGGCCATTGTAAAACAAACACCTTTACAACCACCACCTTAATCGCTACGGCTTTGACGCTAATAACATTTGGACCAAGTGGAACATTCCCTATAAGTCTGGGATGGTAGACAAAGTTTGATCTTTGATGTCTTCTGGCAACTTTAGATTAGCTTTTTTTCTTTATTTGTTCATGTTTAAGCTTCCTTTTATCTAGGTACAAATTGTGATTTTGTCAACTTTCAGTAATAATAATTAAAAAAAAAATAATCTAAAAGCACCTGAATCGTTTAGGAACCAAAAAAGAAAAATTATGTAGTGATAGAAAATCACAATGGCTTTGATAGTACGTTACCAAAGAAACTCTTGCTGTCAACAAAACTACTTTAAACTCGACCAACTGTCGTCTACTCTGCATAGTACTACATTCTCTAGTTTTTATTTTCTTCGAACAAGTGTTTGATCCAAAGCCAAATATGAGTCTTAAAATGGATTTGATTCTACTTAAATATATGTGTGTGTTTCCAGTTTATGCCTAAAGACATGATGGTTATGCATGGTCTTTATGTTTTGTTAGGTAAGTCTGCGTGGTCTATTTTTAACGTGATTGTTACATATTGTGGGATAGTCAATGGGGCATGCATCCATTTTAATCCATATATAATATCTAAAACTGAAGTGTGACATTTATTGCTGCTATGCTTCATTTTGAGCCACATCTGCGTAGCATTTTAGTCAACTTCAGTCCTATTTGGTCCATTTCGGTCTAATTCGGTTCACTTAGGTCCACTTTGGTTAATTCGGTCCAATTCAGTCTATTTGGTCCTTTTGGTCTATTTTGGTCCAATTCGGTCCACTTTGGTCCATTCCGTCCATTTAGGTTTATTCGGTTCACTGCAGTCCAATTTGGTCTATTAGGTCCATTCAGTCTATTTTAGTCCACTTCAATCCTATTCGGTCCACTTAGGTCCATTCAGTCCAATTCAGTTTTGGGCTCAAAGTTTTATTTTATTTTTCTTAATTTTTAGGTTGAAAAGCATGAAATTTTATTCTATTTGTGTCAAACTCTTTAGTTTTAGGTTAAAAAATACAAAAAAAAATAGGTATTGGAAATAAAGATATGGGCCCTAGAAAAGCAATAAAAATAATAAATATTCAAAAAATTACTTGAAAATTAAAATTTCAACAATATAGGTATAATGATTATATTTGGAAAGAAAAAAAAATGCTACAATTCTAAAATTATATAATAATTTAAACTTATTGTAATATGTAACATGAATTCCATAGAATGGGGGTGTACAATTTTTTTAAAATCTTCTTGGATATGTTTAAATTAGTCAACTAACTATAATATATTTATAAAAAAATCACTATAATAACATATTCTCCATTTATATAAGAAAATATTATAATAATCTAAGTTCAAATTTATCGTCATCGCTCTTCCGGTGTAGAGTGTGTATCCAACTCACCAACACAACCCAACCTAACCCACCATAAGTCTATTTGGGTGGTGTCATGTGTAGTGCATAGGATGTGACTTCAAGGCTTTAGGTGGCACATAAGGGTCAGTGGAAGCTTGAAATCTTCAATAATGGGTTGATCTATCAATCTGATTGTGGAGAGCTGAATGTTGGGGTCAATTTGGTGAAGAATGGATCAATGATGGATTATAGCTCAATCTCATCGGTGGAATGTGTGAGGATGGTCTCTCTAGGCACGTCAATGTCTTACACCACTAGAGAGACACTTGGAATGCTAAGGGGCGTAGAGACTAGCGAGACTGAGCAAAACGGCACGTAAATTAAGAGCTAAGGCTATCGAAGGCCACAACAATATAACTCTGATACTATGTTAAAATAAACGAGCAGAGAAAGAACCATAATTTTTTTGAATATATAAAATTTCTATATAATTTTTAATTTTTTACACCATGAGATGCTATACAATTGTGTATAAATAAAGGACAAAATTTAACTACAAAATTGATTGTAATCTTAAACTACAATCTTACTCAATATCTTTTTATTGAATGTGAATTTTAACAAATGCACCATTGGATTACATCTTCTTTTTATATTCTCCATGCTTGTAAAATTTCTAGAAAATTAAAGATCAATAGCTAATTTATCAATAAATTGATTAAATTGCAAGTTTTTGTAGTTTAAAATTATGCATAAAATATTAAGTTTATAGATCATATAGTAAATAATATCTGATTGACACAAAAATTGACATGTGTGTTAAGAACGTAAAGAACATAAAATTCAACAGTTAGATTTTCAAAATATGTAATAATGTCTATTTTATTAAGTAAATTTGTAGCCTTAGGTTACAATCAATATTGTAACTAAACTTTGTCTATAAATAAATACAAAGAGTTGATGTATGAAGATCCCTTAATTAGACTTAAATAAAGAAAAATTAATGTTCATTGAATTTAGTCATAATCAAGGGCTAATCAATCAATTAATATATAAACAAAGAGAACATGAGGTTCTAACAAGTGGCTTATTTCTTGGAATTTTCTATATTTGGATTTACATCTCAATAAAGTTTGTATTTACATCGTAGTATTAGTTCATTGAATTAACTAATGAAGTAAATGCATATATTAATTATATATATTATATAAGAAAATATTTTTATTTACAATTATAATAATTGGTTTAAAATATGACATTCTTCCTTATATGAGAAAATATTTTTATTTATAATAATAATAATTGATTTAGAATGTGTAGTCGTTTTGATAACAATTGACACAAAGCCATAAAAAAATTAATATTTGTGAATTCACTAAAATTAATTATAACCATTTAAATTTCTTAACTTTTTTTAGTGATATTCTATATATAACCAACATTGTAGTTGTAGGGATGACAAACCCAGAAATGTATATTGGGCTGTGAGTCCTGTCCGAGGATATTTGATGGTCCGAGGATAGGTAAACGTTAGCATGGAAGTACGAATTAGTGGATGGAGAAAGGGGACTGGTCATGAGGGTTCAAGAAGGTGGTCCGAGGACAAATGCCTCATCGGCTTTAACGGTGCAGAGGTCAGAAGGATTGGCCTGCCATCAAGAGCAATGTTTCGGGCAGTTCTATTGGTAAGGATAAGCATCAAGAAGGAATAAGATAAGGGGAAGATAAGAAATATCTAAGGGAAAGCTACTACCAACGCATTAAATGTTCTGTAGCTAATTCTCTGGCCACATTAATGTGAAGGTGATGCTTGAACAGTGATATTCAGTCTTACAACTACTCTTAAAAGTTTCAAGAAGGTGTTTTTAGGGGACAGGGGTAAAAGCGAGCCATTTAATTTACAAGTGGAGGGTTAAGATGAAGCACAGGAGGGTAATATAAAGAAGAAAAATCTCATTGCAAGGGGCATTGGGAAATTTGTAGTAAAAAAAAAAAAAAAACACTGTAGCATTAAGGACAATAATTGTAATCAAGTCTAAGAGAAATATATTCAAGAACTACTCTCCTCGAACTTTGTCAAGGAAGAATTTCTTCGTAATGAACTTGTTTTTTTCTTGTTTTTCTTTGCTTTCTTACTATCTTTAGTCCATTGTGAATGTTGTCTAATTCATTAAAGCCTAGTTTTTAGCCCACTCTTTGTATTGGACTCTTTGGGCCTGAATCCATTTACTTTTTGGGCTTAGGATCCAAAACCTGCCATTACAGTAGTATTTATTATATATAATTAAAAAGATTATTAATATGATAAATAAATATATTTTTTATATTAATTATTTAAATATAATGAAATTTTGATGTTAGTTTTCTAAGATTATATGAGAAAAAATTGATTAGAAATAGGAAAAAATTTAGCTAGAAAATTGGTTGTAGCCTTAAGTTACAACCTTACTCAATAAAATAAATATTACTATATATTTTGAAAATCTAATTGTTAAATTGCATGTTCTTTACACTCTTAATACACATGTTAAATTTTGTGTCAATCAGATATTATTTATTATATGATCTATAGCTTATATTTTATGCATAATTTTAAATCACAAAAACTTGAAATTTAAACAATTTATTGATGATATAACTATTGATCTTTAATTTTCTAGAAATTTTGCAAGCATGAAGGATTTAAGAAGAAGATGTAATCCAATGGTGGATTTTTCAAAATTTACTTCCAATAAAAAAATATTGAGTAAAGATGTAGTCTTAAGTTACAACTAATTTTGTAACTAAACTTTGTCCTTAGAAATATAGTATTCTTGTGCAAAATTTACTTTGGCAACAATGGAAACAAGATCCAACAAAAGAAAAAAAAAATTAATAGCACACAATCAAGAATGTAAAAAAAAAATTTATATATATATATAGAGAGAGAGAGAGAGAGAGAGAGAGAGAGATGGGTTCAAGTTAGTGAAGTTACACTTGATGTAATTTTATAAAAGTTACACATTTTATCTGCCATAGTTCTCTAAGTAATCTAATGGTTTGAAAAATACTATCTTACTTAATTAATATAGCATGTACGTCGTATGCCCACTTTTTTTTAGAAATAGAAAGCATAAAATTCCAATGCATTTCAAATATGTTCATGGTTTGACTTGTAGTGCACAATGCAAATCAAAAACTGGCTCAGTTTGATGATTTCATCATTTGGGTTCAATTGAACTCCTTGAAAAATGGAAAACATTCTTGAGTACCTAAAAGAAAAGTGTTTTAATAAATCATTAAGGATGACTCAGAGATGAGAAAAGTTGCACAGATCACTAATATCCATAGAAACATCATGCTGAGTTAAATCAACTAAAAGGGACTAGAAATATCACAAAATCAAAAGAGGATCAATTTCAACTAATAGGTGTCTCAATTTTACATTTCTCAGGAGAATGTGAAAGGGACTCCAATAATTCTATTTGTAACATCTTTAATGGATAGACAAACCCCATCTCTTCAGCCTATAAGAAATAAAGAATTTACATGAATTTACAAAATTGCTTCTACTATTTTGTCTTAGTGGTGCCATATCACTAATCATGTAAGCAAGAAGTAAAATCAATGAAGATGTCTTCACTGCAAGGAATTGTGAGACCACCAATTGGATGATCATACCCAAATTCTTCCTCAGCCTTACTTAGCAATTCTAAAAAAGAAGGCTGGTTCAAGAATGATATAGGAAATATGAAGCGCCTTTTTTCACTCTTTCCAACATATACTGCAATGTTTCCTTTGGAACATCTATAGATGTTGAAGCAACTTGCTTTCCAAATGAGTTTGAAACCAAAATACAGGAAAAAAAAACCATAAATAATTCATGAGGCTCCAAAAAAACCCATAAACCCAGAAAAACCCATCAATAATTTGAAATCCAAATTGGGGAAAAGGGAAAATCATGAAAAACAAACCTTTGGATTGTGGCTCACGGCAGTTCCGATATGTTTACAAGCTCCACACACAGCTTCGGCGACCTCTGTGGCAATGAGTTTTGGTGTGTGCTGTGGTGGAGGTTTGGGCAAGCAAAGGATGGAAGAGGAGGAAGTAGAAGTTTGAGGGCTGTGGGGCGTGATAATTAGGGATTTAAGTGATAAGTACAAAAGATGACATGGCAAGGTTCAATTAGCTGGTGTAAAATTAGTGTTTTACGCCATAGTCTGACCTAATGTATTCTCAATCTTTTAACCCTTGGTAAATAAGGTTATTTAATGGTCTTTTGACCCTCAAAATAAGATAGAGCACTTGTTTTGAGGGTCACAAAGGCTGTCAAAAATTTCATTTTCAACGGTATAAGTTTCGAAAGTTATCAAGGGTCGATTAGACTCTTAAAATAATTTTTCTCGAAGTTTTTTAATACATTTTCAAGGATTTTAACCCTTGAAAAAAGTCAGCTTTGTGTGTGTATATTGATAATAGCTTAATTTTACATATTTATATCATTATTAGAAAGTATTATCATACTTATTTTGAGTTAATTCATGCATTTTATAGTTGATTTTGGAATAATGCTGAATAATCAATTTTGTGCTTAATTGAATTTTAATGCGTGAATTTGTCTTTTGGATAATGAAATTAAATAAGTGGATTTGTGCAAAGAAAAAAAGCTAATGGACTTTAATTTTACAAGGGCCATGATGAAGTCAAAGAAACCCAATTAAATTCAAGTCCAAATGGAGTAAGGAATCAAAGGAAATTTGCACCTAATCCAAGTCCAATTCGGATTAGGATTCCAGCCTGTGCACCAGTTAGTATTTGGAGCATAACTTTCGGCTCCGATGTCCAATCGAGATGATTCAAGTTGGGCTGGAAAGATAACTTAAAGAGCTATAACTTTGTAGTTTACCAAAAGTCCAAATTCTGAAGTTAAGTGGGCCAAAAAATTCGGTTAAGTGAAGCCTAAAAACCTGGGATTTCCTCCAAACGGGAATTCAACTTGTAATAGGATTCCTTGACCTATTTAAAGACTCTTTAGGGCAAAATTCAGAGGGTAGCTGCTGTAGAACATAATTTAGGTTTTCTTAAAGTTTCTTTACAGTTTTTAGAGTTTTATTTGTGTTATGGCTTGCTAGAAGCCTTGCTAAGGCAAGGGGTGAAACCCAACCGTTTATTAGTATGTTCTTAACAATTATTATTGGTTTTAATGCTTATGTTTTTATGTTTTTGATTGTTTTACTCATCTAGAAAAGTGTTTAGTTCTGTATAATCCTTTGATTTATCGTAGACTTCGGGCACGTTAAATGCTTAGTATTCCCTGTGAACTAATTCACTAGTTTTGTTTTGCCTAAAATCAATCAATTGCATGAAACTACCTTAAACAATTAATTCTTGAGTTTTTATTATTAAATCATCCGACTAAGATCATCCTTCATATGAATTTTAGTTTAGTTATAAAATAAATATTGTTAAGACTACCAATAGATGTGTTGTGTGTGGATCTCTAAACCTTAGCACCTTAATATATTGTTATTTTCTCTCAATTTAAATTACCTTTACTAAACTATCAAAAATCTCTTCAATTAAACTTTATTATTTTAGTTTTATTGTCTTGTGGTTTGCTAATCAATTCCCTTTTCCCTGTGGATTCGACCTCGGACTTACCGAGTTATTACTTCACAACAATCCTGCACTTGGAAGCATTATTTAAGTCGCAACAAGTTTTTGGTGCCGTTGCCAGGGATTAGGTGATTAGAGAAGTGTTCCACTTTGTTTGGAGAGGTTTTCGGCATTAAATTTCTTCACATATTTGGTAATATCTCTCAAACTCTTTTCTTTTTTAAGTAGTTTAGCTTTCTTTTAGAGCTTTTCTTTTATTTTTACTTCTTTTTATTGTTAAAGGTATTTATTTTCTTTTCTTTTTTCTTTTTCTTTCTTGCTTTACTATTGCATGCGTGTTTGGTGTCATGATAGTGATAATCGCTTGGTTAGAATTGAGTCTAATAATTTGTTTGGCAATTTATCTGATTCTTTCACACATTCTCACACGTTTAATATTATGGCAGACTTAGAGAGTAATCATGGTGATGAGAATAATTTAAATAATGAAAACTTCCATGCTCACCAACCCATTAGAACTCTCAGGGATTATTTGCAACCTACTAGGAGTAGTGCACCATCATGCATCATTTTTCCAACTAATGCAAATAATTTTTAATTTCAAGCCCGGTATGATTTCATTGCTTCCTAAATTTCATGGCTTAGATTTTGAAAATCCTTACCTACACTTTAAGGAATTTGAGGAGGTATGTTCTACCTTCCATGACCAATCATGTAATGAAGAGACCATTAGGTTGAAGTTGTTCCCTTTTTCTCTTAAAGACAAGGCAAAAACTTGGCTCAATTCTTTGAGACCTAGGTCAATTGATACTTGGCAAGAGATGCAAACTCAATTTTTAAAGAAATTTTTTCCAATTCATAGGACTAATGCACTTAAAAGACAAATAATGAATTTTTCACAAAAAGATAATGAGCCATTTTATCAATGTTGGGAAAGATTTAAAGATTTGCTTAATGCTTGTCCACATTCATAGCTATGAAACTTGGCGTATAATTAGTTTTTTTTATGAAAGTTTAACTCCAAAGATGAACCAATTTGTAGAGATGATGTGCAATGGAGAGTTTTTGAATAAAGATCCTAATGAGGCTTTTGATTATTTTGATCTCTTAGCTGAGAATGCTCAATCTTGGGATACCACTGATACCTCTGATAGGTTTAGAGCATCCACCAACCCCTTGAGGGTGGTAAGTACCAACTTAGAGAAGATGATGACCTTAGTGCTAGGGTGGCTAGTCTAACTAGGAAGCTTGAAGCCATGGAATTAAGAAAGGTCAATGAAATCAATACTGTGCCTAAAATTGATGAAGTTTGTAGAATTTGTGAGACCATGGAACACCCTACCAATGAATGCCCTACAATTCTAGCTTTTAAAGAGGTGTTGCATGATCAAGCAAATGCTATGAACATGGTGAAAAAATCACACCCTTCCCCCTATTCAAAGACATACAATTCAAGGTGGAGGAATCACCCAAATTTTAGTTGGAGGAATGATAATGTGGTTGCACCTCCTACACATGGTTCTTCAAATTTTGTTGCTTATAGCCCCCCTCCAAAGAAGAGTCTTAAGGACACTTTGCAACAATTCATGCAAACTCAATCCACCATTAATAATCAAAACTCACAAGCCATAAATGACATTAGGAGCACTCTTACTAAATTGGCCACATCCATGAGCACAATAGAAAAGGGTAAGTTTCCATCTCAATCACAACCAAACCCCCAAGGTCAATTTTGTTTTGATGATTGTAGTTTCTCTGAAAATAAAGTGAGTCAAGTTAAATCTGTAACTACTCTTCGTAGTGGAAAAATCATTGAAAAAGATATTCCTAAAAGCAATACACATGATGAGTCTTCCAAAATAAAGAGTAGTAATGAGGTCCTTGAGTCTAAATCTAATGAAATTGAAAGGTGTCCTATCCCTGCTCCTTTTCCCCAAAGGTTGATTTCCCCTCAAAAATTGAATCAAAATTTTGAAATCCTTGAAGTGCTTAAGCAAGTTAAAGTGAACATTCCTCTTTTGAATGCCATAAACCAAATTCCATCATATGCTAAATTTTTGAAAGATTTGTGTACTGTTAAGCATAAGCTTAATGTACATAAGAAGGCATTTTTGACTTAACAAGTTAGTGTAATCATTCAAAACAATAGACCTCCAAAGTTTAAAGATCCAGGTTGCCCCACTATTTCATGTGTGATTGGTAATTCAAAAATAGAGAAAGCTTTGCTTGATCTTGGGGCAAGTGTGAATCTTTTGCCATATTCAGTGTATGAGCAATTAGGTCTGGGCGAGTTAAAATCCATTTCCATAATTTTACAACTTGCTGATCGATCTGTGATTATTCCAAAGGGTGTTGTTGAGGATGTTTTGGTTCAAGTGGACAAATTTTATTTTCCTGTTGACTTTATTATTTTGGACATGCATATTGTTTCTAATGCTAATTCTCAAATATCTGTGATTTTAGGACGCCTATTTCTTGCAACTTCTAATGCATTGATAAACTGTAGAAGTAGAGTCTTAAAATTATCTTTTGGCAATATGACCCTTGAGCTTAATATTTTTAATGCTTGTAAGCAAACTAGGGATGAAGAGGATGTGCATGAAGTTAACTTGATTGAAACAATTGTTCAAGACCAAACATTAGAAATTTGTTTAGTCAATTCATGTGATTTTAACCTTGACGAGAATTCTGAAATTGCATACATTTATTGTCTCTTGGAATCTGCACAGGAATTGGAAGCGAGCAATTGGAAATTGAAATACAAGGAGTTGTCACCTTGTGAGATAAAGTTGTTTCCATCTAGTGAGCAAGTACCTAAATGGAAGTTGAAACCTTGGCCAAATGATCTCAAGTATGCTTTTCTAGGAACCGATGAGACTTTTCCTATGGTAATATCTTCTGAACTTGATTCCTTGCAAAAATGTAAGTTATTAAATGTTTTGAGTAAACATAAGGGTGCCATAGGGAAGAACATGGCTGTCTATAAAAATATTCTTGGTATGTCTCCCTATAGACTTGTTTATGGTAAAGCTTGTCACTTGCCTGTGGAATTGGAACATAAATCATATTGGGCAATAAAGATGTTTAACTTTAACTTAAACTTAGACAAGGCTAGTTCATTGAGAAAATTGCAATTGAATGAGTTGGAAGAAATTTGGCATGATGCATATGAGAATTCTAGGATTTCTAAAGAAAGAATGAAGGTTTTTCATGACAAACAAATTTTAAGGAAATCTTTTGAACCATCTCAAAAAGTTCTTTTGTATAATTCTAGGTTACATTTGTTCCCCGGAAAATTGAGATCTAGATGGACTAGACCTTTATTGTTAAAAATGTTTTCTCCCATGGTGCCATAAAAATTGAAAATCCTAAGAATGGTAACATATTTAAGGTGAATGGACAATGTCTTAAGCCATTTCTTGAGAATTTTTCACAAGAGGAGGAATATATTAATTTGGAGGATCCCATTTATCAAGACTTGCCTAGCAATTAGCATTAGTATTTGTGTCGTAGTTTAGATTGTGTTTTTTTCTCTCTTTTTTTCTTTTCTTTTTTTTTTTCTTTTTGTTGTTTTGTTTTCTAACCCCTTTTACAGGTGTTAAAGTTTTTTTTTTTTTTTTTTTTTTTTTTTTTTTTTTTTTTTTCGTCTCTTCAAGGTACTCACTGTAATCTCTACTCTTTGTTTTTCCTTATTATCATTGAGGACAATGTAAGTTTTAGGTTGGGGGGAGGAACTTGAGATGATTTGCATTTGGTTTGATTTTATGTTAAATTTTTTTTTTGGGATTGTTTTTAGTGATTTTTGTTTTTGTTTTTAGTCCAATTTTCAAAAAAAAAAAAAAAAAAGTGTTGCTTTAGCAAGAGTTTTAAGTCAAAATTCTTTATGCTACTTCTATCTAAAGAATTCCACTGTTTTTCATGCTCAACTAGTATGCACATGCACTTTAGCCACATGAACATGTTTCTTGGTTGAGAGATAGAGATAACTTTGAAAATCTTGAAAATAAAATGTAGAGACTATAACCCGAGTTCTTGAGCCATTCATTTTTTTAGAGGGTTATTTTCTTTTGACCTCATTTTTCATTTGGAAGAACATAACTTTGTTGTTGCTTAGTCTCATTATTCTTTGATTTGGTCAAATGCTAAGAAATCATCAAATTTTACGCCACACCTAAATATGTTAAAGTCATGGATTTTGAAGAACTGTCCCAATCCTTAAGAGATAATTTTAGGCGATCTTTGTTAATTTTAAGCCTTTATTATTTTCTTTCTTGATACATTACCGCTAGTCACCCATTTGAGCCTATTATTTTAGCCGTTCTTTCTCAAACACTTTCCTAAGGTGTTCCAAGAATGAATGCACTCAAATTGTCTTATTATGATAAATTTGTGGTGAAATAGTTGGAAGAAAAGGAGGACTCACTCAAAAAAAAAAAAAAGAGTCATAAATAGAAAACGAAAAATGTTGAAAAAAAAAAGGGGAATGTAAAAGAGGAAGAAATAGAGAATGAATTTTTTGATGAAATTTTGAAGGAAAAAAAAGTGAAAGTGCGATATTCAAGAAACTTGAGAGAATAAATTAATTATCATATATTCAAAAGAAGTTGTCTCTCTAATTATTCTTGGAAACACTTTTTATTTTTACCTATACATTTTGTTCTAAATTCCTCATTTTTACCCTACATTACGTCCCAATGAAAGCCCTATTTGATCTTAAGGAACGTATAGTTTGGATCTTGACATGACTAATTAATGTGTGTGGTATAATATTCTTAGTGTTTGGTATCCTTTCATGAGACTATAAATATCCTTTATTTTGCTTCATCGTTCTTCATCTTATTTATATGTGAGATATTAGTCTTTGTTCTATATTATTCTGCTCACATATGTTTGAAAGTGTTACACCCTTTTTGGAGTGATTTTATTTGTTGAGTGTTAATAACTGTGAGATTTGAGTTGAAGCATAACTTCGGATAGAAATTCAAGCCATATTTTATCTTAAGACTAAGGTCGTGTTTGTGTTGGCTGAACTATTCACACACTAAGTATTGATGGCATGTGGAATATATATTGTGGTTGTTAGTGTTTTGACCTTTGATTAACTATTTCTACTAAAGTAATAATTTTTTTGTTATTTTGTGTCTTTGTCTTGAGTTGCTTAAATTGCTAGGGACTAGCAATGAGCTGGTTGGAGAGTGTGATAATAGCTTAATTTTGCATATTTATATCATTATTAGAAAGTATTATCATACTTATTTTGAATTAATTCATGCATTTTATAGTTGATTTTAGAATAATGCTGAATAATCAATTTTGTACTTAATTGAATTTTAATGTGTGAATTTGTCTTTTGTAGGATAATGAAATTAAATAAGTGGATTTGTGCAAAGAAAAAAAAGCTAATGGACTTTAATTTTACAAGGGCCATAATGAAGTGAAAGAAGGCCAACCCAATTAAATTCAAGTCCAATTAGAGCAAGGAATCAAAGGAAATTTGCACCTAATCCAAGTCCAATTCGGATTAGGATTGCAGCCTGTGCACCAGTTAGTATTTGAAGCATAACTTTCGGCTCCAATGTCCAATCGAGATGATTCAAGTTGGGCTGAAAAGCTAACTTAAAGGGCTACAACTTTTTAGTTTACCAAAAGTCCGAATTCTGAAGTTAAATGGATCAAAAACGTCGGTTAAGTGAAGCCTAAAAACCTGGGATTTCCTCCAAACGGGAATTCAACTTGTAATAGGATTCCTTGACCTATTTAAAGGCTCTTTAGGGCAAAATTCAGAGGGGGAGCTTCTGTAGAACATAATTTAGGTTTTCTTAAAGTTTCTTTACAGTATTTAGAGTTTTATTTGTGTTATGGCTTGCTAGAAGCCTTGCTAAGGTAAGGGGTGAAACCCAACCGTTTATTGGTATGTTCTTAACAATTATTTATTGGTTTTAATGCTTATGTTTTTATGTTTTTTATTGTTTTTTGCTCATCTAGAAAAGTGTTTAGTTCTGTATAATCCTTTGATTTATCGTAGACTCTGAGCACGTTAATTTCTTAGTATTCCCTGCGAACTAATTCATTAGTTTTGTTTTGCCTAAAATCAATCAATTGCATAAAACTACCTTGGACAATTAATTCTTGAGTTTTTATTGTTAAATCATCCGACTAAGATCATCCTTCGTATGAATTTTAGTTGAGTTATAAAATAAATATTGTTAAGACTACCAATAGATGTGTTGTGAGTGGATCCCTAAACCTTAGTACCTTAATATATTGTTATTTTCTCTCAATTTAAATTACCTTTACTAAACTATCAAAAATCTCTTCAATTAAATTTTATTATTTTAGTTTTATTGTCTTGTGGTTTGCTAATCAATTCCCTTTTCCCTATGAATTCGACCTCGGACTTACCGAGTTATTAATTTGCGACAATCCTACACTTGGGAGCATTATTTAAGCCGCAGCAAGTTTTTGGATTTGACCTCAGACTTACCGAGTTATTACTTCGTGACAATCCTACACTTGGGAGCATTATTTAAGTCGCAGCAAGTTTTTGCCAAAAACTCTGTGACTTAAATAATGCTCCCAAGTGTAGGATTGTCACGAAGTAATAATTCGGAAAGTCCAAGGTCGAATCCACCGGGAAAAGGGAATTGATTAGCAAACCACAAGAGAATAAAACTAAAATAATAAAGTTTAGCTAAAGAGATTTTTGGTAGTTTGGTAAAGGTAATTTAAATTGAGTGAAAATTAAAATATATTAAGGTGCTAAGGTTTAGGGATCCACACACAACACATCTATTGGTAGTCTTAACAATATTTATTTTATAACTCAACTAAAATTCATATGAAGGATGATCTTAGTTGGATGATTTAACAATAAAAACTAAAGAATTAATTGTCTAAGGTAGTTTCATGCAATTGATTGATGTTAGGCAAAACAAAACTAGTGAATTAGTTCACAGGGAATACTAAGCATTTAACGTGCCCGGAGTCTACGATAAATCAAAAGATTATACAGAACTAAACACTTTTCTAAATGAGTAAAACAATCAAAAACATAAAAATATAAGCATTAAAACTAATAAATAATTGTTAAGAACATACCAATAAATGGTTGGGTTTCACCCCTTGTCTTAGCAAGGCTTCTAGCAAGCCATAACACAAATAAAACTCTAAAAACTGTAAAGAAACTTCAAGAAAACCTAAATTATGTTCTACAGAAACTCCCCTCTGAATTTTGCCCTAAAAAGCCTTTAAATAGGTCAAGGAATCCTATTACAAGTTGAATTCCTGTTTGGAGGAAATCCCAGGTTTTTAGGCTTCACTTAACCAACGTTTTTGGCCCATTTAACTTCAGAATTCGGACTTTTGGTAAACTAAAAAGTTGTAGCCCTTTAAGTTAGCTTTCCAGACCAACTTGAATCATCTTGATTGGACATCAGAGCCGAAAGTTACGCTCCAAATACTAACTGGGGCACAGGCTGGAATCCTAATCCGAATTGGACTTGGATTAGGTGCAAATTTCTTTTGATTCCTTGATCCAATTGAACTTGAATTTAATTGGGTTGGCCTTCTTTGACTTCATCATGGCCCTTGTAAAATTAAAGTCCATTAGCTTTTTTTCTTTGCACAAATCCACTTATTTAATTTCATTATAATACAAAAGACAAATTCACGCATTAAAATTCAATTAAGCACAAAATTGATTATTCAGCATTATTCCAAAATCAACTATAAAATGCATGAATTAACTTAAAATAAGTATGATAATACTTTCTAATAATGATATAAATATGCAAAATCAAGCTATTATCATTTATATATATACACACACGAGGAATCAAACCTCGTGACTCTTGCATGCAAATCAAGCACTCTACCATTTGAGCTACATCCCATTCTTGTACCAGGTTGTCAAACATATATATTTATTAGAATTGATGGAGCAAAAAGCCTACATGTTATTTCATTAAATTAATCAGCTTGGAGGAAAGGAGTAAATTTCACATGTATGGATACACTAACAATCTAAAAATTGTAAGCTAAGATTAATTTAGCTTGAAATTAGATTGTCTAAAGAGGAAAGTAATTCATAAATTAAGAAATAATCAAAATAAAGAGAAGGGAATTAGGGCTAACACTTAAAATTCATAAATTGGTTAGATTAAAAAAGAAAATCCCTCTTATGTAATCATATATATGTATATATATTTCTCAAAGAGTGAGATATATATATATATATATATATAGGTAAAATACATTATTTATCTTCAAAATTTAGTCAAAATTCCTTTTTTGTCCTCAATTTCTTCTATTTTTTTTTTATTATAATAGAAAAAAAAAAAAAAAAACAAATTAGTATCTTTACAAGATCAAAACTTCAGCTGTATTAATATTGTCATTCCTTCCATTTATGATGAAATTTTTTTACTGAAATTTCACGTTAAAAATTGATGTGGCCTAAATCAATTCTATGCTTTTTAAATATTTTAAGGATGAAATTCAAATATTTCAAAAACCGGACTTGAACTAAATTTTACCCATAATATAAATATTTTTTCAAGCTGAAACGTAAAAAAATAAAAAAATAAAAAAAAATAAAAAAAAGAGGTAAATTACAAATTACACCTCTAAAGTTTGGAAGTTTTTAGATTTTACATTCTAAAGTTTCAGAATTTGGATTTTGCCCTCTAAAGTTTGAAAGTGTTTGGATTTTTCACCCTGACATTTTAAAATTTGGAATTTACCTCATAAATTTTAAGAGTGTTTGGATTTTACTCTCCAAAGTTTGGAGATGTTTGGAGATGTTTGGACTTTACACTCCGAAGTTTCAGAATTTTGAGGTGTTAAATATAAACACTCCCAAATTTTAGGGGGTAAAATCTAAATTTTGAAACGTTAAGGTGTAAAATTCAAACATTTCAAACTTCAGATGGTAAAATTCAAATTTTGAAATTTTATGGTTTAAAATACAAATACTTCCAAATTTTAGGAGTGTAATTTACAATTTACCAAAAACAAAAAATTCCAGAAAACAAAAACACATGAAAATCCTATAAATTCTTACGCTTGTTCTCCAAAGACTAGGAAGTTAATTGGTGCAAAATTAATGGAATATTGATGGTTCTATGGGAAGTGTCAAATTAAAGGCGAAAACTTTAAAGGGTAGTTTCTATATATGTGAATGTGAGGACACTTGGAAAGGGGGGTTTCCACTTTCCAGTGCGTTCTCCATAGTTAGAGACAAGAAAGTACAAAAGAAAAAAGAGGGTTTCCAATGGAAAAGTCCAAAGCCAAAGAGTGTTTGGTTTGATAATCTATTGCTTCACTTCACGTTAATTTATTTGTATATATCACTCCATCCAAAAATGGAAAGCAAGGGAAGTCCCAAGCAACCTGCTTTTTTTAGCTACCACCTTGCGTTTACGTGCGGGTTTTGTACTATTCATTTTTCGAGGACAGGAACAAGCCATTTGAATTGATTTATGACTATTGAAACTTGAAACAAAGGAGAAATAGGATAGAGTTGTTCGGGTTAGGACGTCTAAGAGTGACATAATTTTCAAATTATTCCTCAATTAAATTTCTATGATGATGTTATTAAGATATTAATCTAATTAATAATTTTTGAAAAGGTAATATCTAAGTATAATTTTAACCTAACTCATGGATATTTAAGTATGCGTTTTGTTAAGAAAACTCCCAACATCATTCAATATAAAAAATTATACACAAAATTTTGTAAGATTTGATTAAAAAAAAAAAAAAAATTTACTCTTCTTCCAAAAGTATTTTTTGACTCCATTCCAATGCTTCAGCTTGCGGTACATGCTAACTAAACTTGTGGGCAAACTTATATTGGTGTTCATTGACATTATTGTTTCACAATTTTTTTTTTTTTAATTAGTGTTTCAGAAACATCTAGTTTGCAATCAACATTACCCCACAGTGATAATGGTATAGAGCTATAGATATGAAACAAAAAATAGACCCCATTATTTATATATGTACCGCTAGCTTGTTATATATTGCATTTGTGTAATATCATTTGAATTAAAACCTTTCAGCTTATGTCGAACCCAAATTAAGCTTTGACACTCTTCACCTTCCAATTCATTCACAACCCTGCATAAATGTTTGTTTCCTCTGCATTTCTTTTTTGGTTTTCTACAGCACTAGTATTATAGTTATTGTCGTGTATTTTAAAATGGTAAACAAATTCTGTATGTGATTATATATGGGTGAGGTTGTAGCAGCAAGGCTTTTCACCCCGTTCCAGCGCCCATTATTTCTCCGTGGAGGAGGCCTAGGTGCACATGGCAAAGAAGAAAGGAAGGGTCACCTGAAGAAGCAAGAGAATTGTAGTCAAAACCATGCAAAGGCACTATTAAAATCATGGCAGCCAAACAATCAAAAGCCTTCAACGTACTCTTCCAGATTCACTACAGATCTTCCTCTCTCTGAGTCTCCTGGGGTATCTATCTATCTCACACAAGCATATATGTACTTTTTCTTAGAACAATTGTTAAGTAATTAAAATTTATCCTTTTCTATCAACTTAAACTTTTTTAATGGAGTGACAGTTCATAATAATTTTTGGTATTTGCAGGCTTCATTTGATCAGTACTTGGAGCATAAGCCAAGAGTTATCAAAGCAATCTTTGCAGGTGGAGAGAAAATCCAACAAGTTAATGAGGTGTTTGGCCTCTTTTTATTTATTGTTAAAAACTGAATTTTTATTTTTTTTATTTATTATTATTTTTTATAGCTTAAGCTCACTTTAATTTGTTATTGTTAACTATGAACTTATATTACTAATTGCTAAATGAGTTATGTTTACTATTACAAATTTTACCTTATTACAAACTAAAGCGTTTGTACCAATCACAAAAAATAATTTAATAATATTTATTTATTATGTTATCGAAATAACATCAATCTCTTTATAATTTTAGCATATTCTTTACTAAATTAACATGCTAGCGTAGTACTGAATGTGTGCATACATATATAGATGGTCAACCTCTTTATTCTCTCAAAAATTTTGTTTTTCTTGATATAGATACATTTATATAGATGTCTCTAACCTCTCTCTTACATATGTTTGAATGGTTAATTTTTCTAGGATGAGTGGAGAATTCAGATGCCACCCTTACAAATCTTGTTCCTAACAGTGTGGCCAATAATGGACATGCGTTTGACATGCAAATCAAATGGGAAGGAATACCCACCAGAAGTTCCTTGTGAGATCACAAAGGTTCTTGAGCTTGAAACAGTAAGCAACAACAAAACTAAGACCATACTAGCTAGAAAAAGTTCTTCTTTCCCCTTCACACCTTGTAACATATATGAAAGACAATCTTTTGCAGACAAGATGGAAGCTTCTAGGGATCGATAATGCTCTTGAATCATCTGGCTTCAATGTCAGTGTTAAAGGAGCCTTATACCTAGATAGACGAGGAACACAAAGCAGGATTAAAAATCAATTCGCGTTGAATTTAAGCTTTATTCTTCCACCTACACTTTTGGTTCATGAAGATGTTAGTCGAGCCATTGCAGTGTCGGTAAGACCATATTAAATTCGGCTTTCTATTCACATTTTTCATTTTTCCTTGTGTCAATGATGGATCATGTGAAAATCAAATAACAACATGTTCCCTTAATAAGTTATGAAAAATATTGTTTGAATCATTCCGTATTCAAGTTCCTTACCTTTATAATTGGTTAAGAAAATTGTCTCTGTTTCCATTTGTTTTAGCCCTTTTACTAGAGATTGTATCCAACAACAGGTGATTCAGAGATTGGTGGATGACATGAAGCAAAAAGCTAATAGTGGAGTGCTTGCAGATTATAGTAAATTCAAAAGGGAGAAGCCCAAGAATCTGGTTTAAGCCTTGTCATTACTTGAATATATGGGGTCAGAAGGCCTAAAGAATTAACCTCTGCACCTCATGGCAGTCTAGCATTTTAAGAGTCATTCTTAGAATTAGTTAAACCATGCTGAGCTTGAATATATTTGGTAAAGGACTATGTACTATGTATGTTGTTGCTTGAAAATTGAAACCACTACAAATATGAATAAAATAGTATCACTTGCCGACAACTTTGGTGTCTAAAAGTTGACATTAAATTCAAAAAGATTGAAGATTTGAATCATTCTTTGATGCGTCTGGGGTGGAAGTGTAATGAAGAATTTCAATTTTGTTACATCTTCTTCCAAAGATAAAAAGTGAAAAAGAAGCAGAAAAAAGGAGGTTTGGAAATGCGCTGATATTGAACGAAAAAAAGGGCACAAAATCTTATTAAGCTTTATACAGATGGAGATGCGGGGGATCGAAACCCGTGCCTCTCGCATGCAAAGCGAGCGCTCTACCATTTGAGCTACATCCCCCTTTGCCTCTTTGTTGTCAAAGATTAATTTAACTATAAAAATTCTGGTGCTATTTCAACAAGTTATTCAGTTTGGAGGAAAAGGGTAGATTTGCAATGTACTCAAAAGAATATCAAAATAAAAACGTTTATAACTCATCAAAATTACCTAAAACTTGAGGAGTGCAATTTAAAATTTATTCAAAGTTTCTATACCTATAGGCTTAGGAAAAATATATTCTTAATGCTTAATTCACCATTTTATTCCAATTAAATCAATTACAATGATTTAATTCACCTTATTCAAGGTCAAGCCTGCGTGCACACCTTGAGGCATAAACCCCATAATCACTCTAATCAAGCCTAACACATGTTTCTAACTTATTTAAAAATTAATTAAATTACAAAAGTCCTAAACTAAATTTACAAACTACTAAAATAAACCTAAATAAAATAAGAATTAATATATATATATATATATATATATATATTTATATAAAAAAGGTTGTCGAATAAGAGAAGTCAAAGCTTGATTCTTGACCATTGCATTTGGCCTATCTATCATACAAACCAAAGAAAAGTTAGTAAACTTTCAAGGGTTGTGTTAACGGACACCGTACGGTGCCTGTTAAGCACACTTTTCTCTAAAAAAAATTGTCTACTTTCTTAATTTATGTTATTTTTTCAGTTTACAGATATAATTTTAGGATTTTTTTACTTTTTTTGACAAATATTTTTTGTTTTTTTCTGCCCTTAACTAGCACCAAGCAGTGCTGGTTAACATTTCCCAACTTTCAAATAGAGGACTGTAACCATGTTTTGAAAAGTGTGCTACCAAGGCATTTCTAATGCAAAAATCATGTGTAAGGTTGTTTTCGTTTTGAAAAGTGTGCCACCAAGTCATTTCTAAGGAAAAAATCGTGTGTAAGGTTGTTTTCAGGTAATATGAGATCCGTTTAATTGGAAAAGTGAAAAAAATGAGAAGATAAAAAATGGGAAGGAGATAAAAAAGTGAAAGGAAAGAGATTTAATTTTCTCTCATTTATGTTTGGTTGAGAAGATGGAAAAGTTGAGAGATGAAAAACTTATTTGTTTGTGTAGGGACACAAAATCTTTAACGGCCCAGTAACGATGTTGGGCTCGCACACGGAAGGTCCCTCACAATAATATTTGTAGAGAGTGGGCTTGAAAAGCCAGCGTTGGATCACAGGGCGACATTTCGGGCCGGACTATAGGTGGACCGATATGAGATAGAGCTTTGGGCTGGATATTCAGGCACATCAATCTCGTATCTAGGAGGATTTGGCTCCTCGGATCATGTCCGAGGAGCGATGGTGCTGTCCCCGGTTACCCGTCGGAGGGTCTTTATGTGGAGTCCGGCGTGTATTATCCAGACATTCTCTTTCATCAAGTCTTTCTCAAGAAGCTAGATGGGAGCCCCCCCTTTTCTTTGGTCACATAACATTCTCTTTTATACTAGCCTACGTTCGTCGTCCTTCGTCCACGTGTAGGGTCGATCTTTCCAGGGCAGATATCTGTCCCATCAGTCTAATCCCTGAATTATGGGAGATGGTCCATAAAGCCTAAAAATCCGGCTCTGTTTGGGGCGGTGTCATGTCAATGAAGGGTATTAAGGACTATTTCCGTGAGATATTTTCTGATCTTTCAAGTTTGCCTGTATCCCATTCTCGTCAATGGGGTTCTGGGCTTTCCGAGGACTGAGCGGTCCTCGGACGTATCCTTGAACCACATCGGGCTCACTATTTTTGGGCTTGGGCCCTGGCCTCCTTTAGTTTGGGGGCCTATGGACTCCCTATAAGCGAGCGAGCCGGGACCATAGACTATTGGGCCCCACAATAGCCCCTCAAAACCCTGCTGTCCAACGTCTTGGTTGGAAAGGTGGGTTTTGGTAATACCGAGCCTTAACTGCGGCTCATTTAATTCGGCCCTTGATCAACGTTGGTGACTCTTCACCTCCACGAGGAATGCGCCGGTCTACGAGCCGTTTTTCCTGGATTTATGTACGTGGCCGTTATGCCGCGTGGTTATCTGCAACGTGCCTTTAATCTCTTACCATTTACGAGACCTTCCAGATGTAACAGTTACTGATGGTGTGGGAGAACGAAGCGGCGCGTTATACTCTGGATATCCCTGGGGATCTGAGTGTGTCACATACCCTATCCTTCGTCCCCTATATAAAGGGAGAAGACAGAGGGTGACCTTTTCATATCCGAATCCCTCACGTTCTTCCCAGAATCCACTTCCTCCATCCAGCTACTCCCTATTCAATAATACTTATCTCACAATAATCCACCATGAACACATCCTTACTTTCCCAGAAACGCCATGTCCCAACAAAACTCGAGATGGCTCGGTCGGGGTAAGGATGGCGGAGGCTTAAGATTTGCCTCCCCATTCTTTTAGCCAAAATCCGAAGCAGGGACTCGTCACACCCCATTTCTGGTGTGACTGAGTCGAAAACCTCCCTTGTCATCTCCATCTGCTCTCTCATGAGCATACCTAATAAGGCTCCACTTCTCCCTCTTTTGCTCCTTTTACTTTCTTTTCATTGCTTCTCTCTTCTTCTCCTCCTTCCCGCTCATGTCCTCCATCTTCTTTTTCCCTTGCATTCTTCAGTGACAAGAGCTTGCTGAAGTGCTTCCATGTCTTCCAATTCTTCTTCCTTCTCCTTCATTATTTTTGTATAAGGATCTTCTCCTGATATGAGCAGTACTGAGGCATAGATTTCAGAAGGACTTTGAAGGCGAATTCAGAAGACACCTGATGGTCTACTTATTTGTATTACGGATATTGTTACTGTTTTAGCAGTTCATTTTTTGTATAGGCTTGTTTAAGCCCTTCCTTGTACGTTGTAACAAATTTTCATATTAATAAAAGTTAGTGTTACTCTATTTCGTATATCTTGTTTATATATTCTAACAAATGTGAAAGCGCCGCTCGGCATAATAGCATAGCATTTGAATCAATAATAACTAAGGCCAAAGTAATCGTTGATAAAAAGATGCCGCGATAACTTTAACAAAATTATTATTCAACATAACAATCCGACCAGTGAGGAATGAGACTTATCTGGAAATTAGCCGTGATGGGTGTTAAATGCTTCGATAAGATGTAAGAAGTAGCTATCCGAGGACGTGTTACCCACCGGATGAATGGCCTCTTTAGGTTGACGATCATTAGGTTGTTCTGCCATTTTCATGATACGCGAGACTTAACCCTTTCCAGTATTTAAGCCGAGAAATTTCTTCATTCGGGCAGTTGATTTCCCAAGCAGCCTGAGTCCGAGGACTTTGCAAAACCTGGGTTTTGTTCTTGACTTTTTCCCTTTAGGCTTGAGTCCGAGACTTGGGTCTTTATCGGTACTGGGTTTTCCCTTTTAGCTAGGGTCCGAGGACCATGCAAGCCTTAGGTTCTGTCCGGGACCAATGTCTGCATTAGTACTGGGTTTTAGCTTTTAGCCTGAGTCCGAGGACCATGCAAGCCTTAGGTTCTGTCCGAGACCAATGTCTGCATCAGTGCTTGGTTTTCCCTTTTAGCCTGAGTCCGAGGACTATGCAAGCCTTAGGTTCTGTCCGAGACCAATGTCTACATCAGTGCTTGGTTTTCCCTTTTAGCCTGAGTCCGAGGACCATGCAAGCCTTAGGTTCTGTCCGAGACCAATGTCTGCATCAGTGCTTGGTTTTCCCTTTTAGCCTGAGTCCGAGGACCATGCAAGCCTTAGGTTCTGTCCTAGACCAATGTCTGCATCAGTGCTTGGTTTTCCCTTTTATTAGGCATTTCCCGAGGTGCCGAACAGGGTGTCCCTGGGCCTCCACGCAAAGCGGGCCTGGGCCGCGAATTCAATGGACCCGCAGATTAAGAGATATTTCTGCAGTCTCTGGCCATGCGGTACTTCACTGACGCCCCAAGGATCGAGGCGCGCCTTTACGAGGCCCCTTGAGTCTCTTTAGTTGCAGTTGACGTTGGAAGTTGAGCCAAGACCACTTTGTCTGTAGTGCTCCTTGGGACGCCGCGTGAGTTGACTGCCATCATCTTGTCTTTTCAAATAAATAGGAGGGAGAAAAGGTTGCTTTATATATACACCCCTCCTTTTAGCTTCCTCTTACATCACGCCTCCCATATCCGGAGTCCTCCTTTCTTGGCATAACATGTTGAAAGCGTGGGTTGGGAAGAAAGAACTTTCTCCGCCGCAGCAGCGCCGTGTCTTCATGAGGTTTGTAACAGTAAGGTATGGGCACAGGAAGCACAAGTTCAGGAGAGTACTCCATCTCCGCCGAGGGGGAACGGTGTCTCTCCCTCTTTTAGTCAAAATCCGAAGCAGGCTCTGTCCATGCCAGCATTTTGGTATGTCAGAAGAAAGATTCTCCGCCATCAGCGCCTCTGCTTAGCAGCAGGCGAATATTTAGAGAAAGCCCCTCAGTTTCCCACTCCCTGCACCTTTTCTTCAACGGTGCCAGGCTCAAGTTGGGTTTCTTTGGCTGCCTGAGTTATGGGCATGCAGGAGCGCGGGGGATGAATAAGGTCTCGGAGCTGTAGCCAACCTTTCCTCCGACATACCTCCGCGGCTTTCTCCCGCTTTCTTGTATTTTTCTTTTTCTTGCTTATGTAGTAAGCTTCGACGTAGGCTGATTCCAGCTTTTCATTGTACGCTGTACCATCTCTTCTTCGTAATAAGAATGGAAATTTCTTTACTTGTTTTGAGCACTGTTTCTTTGACAACACTGTTTCTTGAATGGGTGTGCCCTATGTGTGCGTTTCTTCAAGAATACTTAGAGCCGAATGGCTTGAAGCATAATTCAACTAACTCCTATTTATCAACACTACCAGGCATTACATCGATAACTCATAATAAATCAAACTTAAGAAAACTAACCGAGATATCAGTTGGATACTCTGTGGTAAGCGCGTGAATATCGTCCAAGGCTGATGATTTCTAAGCAATCCATCTGAGCAATCGACTGGGATATAGGGGATTCCAGTGATGCTTTTTTGTATTTGGTTTCCCCATAGGCTTGGGTCCGAGGACCATGCAAGGCCTTGGTTCTGTCCATTACTTTTAGGATGTCTTCTCTGTACTTGGTTTCCCCATAGGCTTGGGTCCGAGGACCATGCAAGGCCTTGGTTCTGTCCACTACTTTTAAGATGTCTTCTCTGTACTTGGTTTCCCCATAGGCTTGGGTCCGAGGACCATGCAAGGCCTTGGTTCTGTCCATTACTTTTAAGATGTCTTCTCTGTACTTGGTTTCCCCATAGGCTTGGGTCCGAGGACCATGCAAGGCCTTGGTTCTGTCCATTACTTTTAGGATGTCCTTTTTGTACTTGGTTTCCCCATAGGCTTGGGTCCGAGGACCATGCAAGGCCTTGGTTCTGTCCATTACTTTTAGGATGTCTTCTCTGTACTTGGTTTCCCCATAGGCTTGGGTCCGAGGACCATGCAAGGCCTTGGTTCTGTCCATTACTTTTAAGATGTCCTTTTTGTACTTGGTTTCCCCATAGGCTTGGGTCCGAGGACCATGCAAGGCCTTGGTTCTGTCCATTACTTTTAGGATGTCTTCTCTGTACTTGGTTTCCCCATAGGCTTGGGTCCGAGGACCATGCAAGGCCTTGGTTCTGTCCATTACTTTTAAGATGTCTTCTCTGTACTTGGTTTCCCCATAGGCTTGGGTCCGAGGACCATGCAAGGCCTTGGTTCTGTCCATTACTTTTAGGATGTCCTTTTTGTACTTGGTTTCCCCATAGGCTTGGGTCCGAGGACCATGCAAGGCCTTGGTTCTGTCCATTACTTTTAGGATGTCTTCTCTGTACTTGGTTTCCCCATAGGCTTGGGTCCGAGGACCATGCAAGGCCTTGGTTCTGTCCATTACTTTTAAGATGTCCTTTTTGTACTTGGTTTCCCCATAGGCTTGGGTCCGAGGACCATGCAAGGCCTTGGTTCTGTCCATTACTTTTAGGATGTCTTCTCTGTACTTGGTTTCCCCATAGACTTGGGTCCGAGGACAATGCAAGGCCTTGGTTCTGTCCATTACTTTTAGGATGTCCTTTTTGTACTTGGTTTCCCCATAGGCTTGGGTCCGAGGACCATGCAAGGCCTTGGTTCTGTCCATTACTTTTAGGATGTCTTCTCTGTACTTGGTTTCCCCATAGGCTTGGGTCCGAGGACCATGCAAGGCCTTGGTTCTGTCCATTACTTTTAAGATGTCTTCTCTGTACTTGGTTTCCCCATAGGCTTGGGTCCAAGGACCATGCAAGGCCTTGGTTCTGTCCATTACTTTTAGGATGTCCTTTTTGTACTTGGTTTCCCTATAGGCTTGGGTCCGAGGACCATGCAAGGCCTTGGTTCTGTCCATTACTTTTAGGATGTCTTCTCTGTACTTGGTTTCCCCATAGGCTTGGGTCCGAGGACCATGCAAGGCCTTGGTTCTGTCCATTACTTTTAGGATGTCCTTTTTGTACTTGGTTTCCCCATAGGCTTGGGTCCGAGGACCATGCAAGGCCTTGGTTCTGTCCATTACTTTTAGGATGTCTTCTCTGTACTTGGTTTCCCCATAGGCTTGGGTCCGAGGACCATGCAAGGCCTTGGTTCTGTCCATTACTTTTAGGATGTCTTCTCTGTACTTGGTTTCCCCATAGGCTTGGGTCCGAGGACCATGCAAGGCCTTGGTTCTGTCCATTACTTTTAAGATGTCCTTTTTGTACTTGGTTTCCCCATAGGCTTGGGTCCGAGGACCATGCAAGGCCTTGGTTCTGTCCATTACTTTTAGGATATCCTTTTTGTACTTGGTTTCCCCATAGGCTTGGGTCCGAGGACCATGCAAGGCCTTGGTTCTGTCCATTACTTTTAAGATGTCCTTTTTGTACTTGGTTTCCCCATAGGCTTGGGTCCGAGGACCATGCAAGGCCTTGGTTCTGTCCATTACTTTTAGGATGTCCTTTTTGTACTTGGTTTCCCCATAGGCTTGGGTCCGAGGACCATGCAAGGTCTTGGTTCTGTCCATTACTTTTAGGATGTCTTCTCTGTACTTGGTTTCCCCATAGGCTTGGGTCCGAGGACCATGCAAGGCCTTGGTTCTGTCCATTACTTTTAGGATGTCTTCTTTGTACTTTTTTCTCTATACTGATTTATTTTTCGAAGGTCAGCCCCTAGGCCAGGGAGGGAGGAGTTGGCTCGAGGCCGCAAGCCCCTAGAGCTGTCCGCTCCGTTGGCCGTGCAAGGCGTAGCCCCTAGACGAAGCCTACGGCGGAGCAACAACTGCACGTCGCCGGAGATGAGGAAAAACTCGTGAATCTCTGTTTGCGAGAGGGCTGACTCAGGTGCCACTCGTGCCAACGCGTAAGCCTTTCCCACAGACGGCGCCAATTGTAGGGACACAAAATCTTTAACGGCCCAGTAACAATGTTGGGCTCGCACACGGAAGGTCCCTCACAATAATATTTGTAGAGAGTGGGCTTGAAAGGCCAGCGTTGGATCACAGGGCGACATTTCGGGCCGGACTATAGGTGGACCGATATGAGATAGAGCTTTGGGCTGGATATTCAGGCACATCAATCTCGTATCTAGGAGGATTTGGCTCCTCGGATCATGTCCGAGGAGCGATGGTGCTGTCCCCGGTTACCCGTCGGAGGGTCTTTATGTGGAGTCCGGCGTGTATTATCCAGACATTCTCTTTCATCAAGTCTTTCTCAAGAAGCTAGATGGGAGCCCCCCCTTTTCTTTGGTCACATAACATTCTCTTTTATACTAGCCTACGTTCGTCGTCCTTCGTCCACGTGTAGGGTCGATCTTTCCAGGGCAGATATCTGTCACATCAGTCTAATCCCTGAATTATGGGAGATGGTCCATAAAGCCTAAAAATCCGGCTCTGTTTGGGGCGGTGTCATGTCAATGAAGGGTATTAAGGACTATTTCCGTGAGATATTTTCTGATCTTTCAAGTTTGCCTGTATCCCATTCTCGTCAATGGGGTTCTGGGCTTTCCGAGGACTGAGCGGTCCTCGGACGTATCCTTGAACCACATCGGGCTCACTATTTTTGGGCTTGGGCCCTGGCCTCCTTTAGTTTGGGGGCCTATGGACTCCCTATAAGCGAGCGAGCCAGGACCATAGACTATTGGGCCCCACAGTTTGGTTGAAGAAAAAAAAAATGAGAGATAAAAAAGAAAAGTTGGTTCAAATTTACAATTATGTCCCCATTAAATAAAACATAAAAGTAACACATTTTTTTAGCATAAAAATTGTGTATGTGCAAGTGGACAGAAAAAAAAAAAAAAAAAAAAAAAAAAAAAAAAAAAAAAAAAAAAAAAAAAAAAAAAAAAGCAAAGCATTTCGTCAGCATAGTTCAACTTCTAGCCCCCGATGATATGAAGCAAAAAGTTAATAGTGGAGTGCTTGCAGATTAATTGAATATATAGGGTCAGAATACCTAAAGAATTAACCTTTGCACCTCATGACAGTCAAGCATTTTAAGAATCATTCTTATAATAAGTTAAACCGTGCCAACTTGTATACATTTGGTAAAGGACGACTCTGTACTATACATGCTTTTTCTTTTTTGGTTACACTACATATTTGGTTTCTAACCTTTATGTTATATGTCAATTTGGTCCCTGACTTTTCAAATGTGTCAATTTGGTCCCTAACTTTTTAGTATTATGTCGAAATAGTCCTTACTGTTAAATGATAAATGAAAAATGTTGAGGTGGCTAGCAGCCAAATAAAAAATCATTTTTATGCCACATCAGATGACATGAGTAATGCCGCATGGAATAAAAAATAAAACTAAAAAAATTTAGTTTTAAGAATCTGCTTTAAAATTTAAAATTAAAAAAAAAAAAAAAAAAAAAAAAAAAAAAAAAAAAAAACAAATTATTTGAATCCCAAACACCCTTCAAACCAAAACCCATGACAACCCTTCTCCTCCGCCGCTTTTCAAACCCCAAGAAAACCATCACTATGCAGTTGAGACTTTGGCATTAAATAAAGATGTACAAATAGCATGGGCGACGGGTGCAAGAAAGTAAGAAATTGTTTGAGGAGATGAGGATGAAGGCTCAAGGTACCCCCATGCCTCTGTCGCGAAACCCACTTACACCATCGCCTTATTTTCACTCCCATATTTTAGTTGTGTAGACCACGTTGTCATTGTCTTTACAGCTTGCATCGTCATTGGGCTTAATATGTTTAATCTGTTGGGATGCTAATTGGATTGAGCGTCAACGCTAGTTAGTAGTTCCCTTGCTTTGTTGCCCAGAACAAAGGATGAAATTGGTCATGAAATTGCATATTTTAAATTTTAGTCATTTTCCTAGTAGATCAACAAGTAAGAATGTTTTTCTTGGTTTTGAAAAGTGGTGCAGGAGATGGGTTGTCGTGGGTCTTGATTTGAAGAATGTTTGGAGTTCAAATGATTTTCTATTTGGATGCTGAGAAAGTGATGAGAATATTCTAAAATGATTTTACTTTATTTTGTATTTTATATTTTAAAATTTTAAAGCATATTGTAATTTAATATAATTGATATTTCAACAAATTCTTAATTTTTTTTTTAATTTCATGTGGCATTACTCATGTTATTTGATGTGGCATAAAAATGAATTTTTATTTGGGCCATTAGCCACATCAGCATATTTCATCCATCATTTAACGACGAGAACTATTTTGACACAATACTAAAAAGTTAGGGACCAAATTGACACATTTAAAAGATCAAGGACCAAATTGACATATGACTTAAAAGTTAGGGACTAAATATATAGTTTACCCTTCTTTTTTTAATAAGAATGTACTATATATGTTCTTGCTTGAAAGTTGAAACCGGATTCTAAAAAAAAAAAAATTTGAAACCGTTACAAAAATGAATAAAGAGTCTGTTTGGATAAACTATTTTAAAATTTGCATTTTTTAAAAATAACATTTTTAAAACATATGATTAGAAAACTTTTGTTATCAAATCACACTTAACCATTTGGTAAAACTTTGAAAAAATGTGGTTTCTATAAACTGAAGATTTAGATAAAATAGGTGTAAAATGTATGTGGTAAGTGTAATTTACCAAAATGGACATGACTTTGTTGTGAAGGCTCCTTTGTCATTTTGTAACTTGTAAGGCATATAATAATAGCATATTTTTTTATATAGGGTAATGACTTGTTATAAAACAAGAAAAAGTTTTCTTAAAAATTGAAAAACGAAAAAAAAAAAAAAAAGGACAAGAAAATATAAATTTTTTTTTTTTTGCAAAAGAATCAATCTCCTAGACTCCTACCACAATTTTAGCCCATGTGTATCTTCCACGGGCCTACCACCACATCACTAATTTTCTACTTGCTTTCCTCCCTTATCTCAGCCCTACGGCGCCGCCCATTAGTATTCTTTAGCTCCAATTTTCACCCTGCCCATAAGATTCTAATCAAGCAAAACGGTGAGGACAACTAGTCCTTGCAAAGGCAACAAAGCAACAAGCTAAGAGAGACAAGGGAACAAAAAGTGAACAACTGGAGGCAGACAGGAGATAGACAGAGGCAACTGGGCAGAAGCACAGAGGAGATACATGGTGTCAAGGCAATAAACTTTTCTTAAGTATTTTGGTCAATATGCTATTTTGTGAGGATATTTTGAGAATTTCACACTTTTTTACACAACTTTGATAGTAAACTCGTATTTGCGTTTTTGAAAAAGCTTGAGTTTATTGTGTTTTGAAAACTCTGAGTCGGGCTTGAGTAATATTGTTTGTATTTTTTTGAAGCATGTATGAATAAAAAAGTATGTGAAAATACGTGTGATGTTATTTAAAAACTAAAAACATATGTTAAAATGTTCTACCAAACTGGCCCTCAATTTTTGGCAATTTTGAAAACGTGATTTCTTTATAAACAGAGTACCAAACGTTTCACTTCTATCATTTTCATACATAAATGCACGTTTTGATTATCAAAACGCTTATCCAAATAATATCACTTCAGAAAACTTTGGATTCTAAAAGTGGACATTAAATTCAGAAAGTTTGAAGATTTGAGTCATTAATTCTTTGATGCGTCTGGGGTGGAAGTGTAATGAAGAATTTCAGTTTTGTTGCATATAAAAAGATAAAAAGTAAAAATCTTAAGAAGCTTACGCAGATGGAGATGCGGGGGATCGAACCCCGTGCCTCTCGCATGCAAAGCGAGCGCTCTACGATTTGAGCTACATCCCCATTTGCCGCCTACTTTGTTGTTCAAATATCATTTTAACTATGAAAATCATGGGGCTATTTCAACGTTATTTAAGTTTGAAGGAAAAGAGCAGATTTGCAGTGTACTAAAAGAATATCAAAATAAAAACATGTTTTGAAAAGTGTGTTACCACGGCATTTCTATAATGCAAAAAGAGTAATTCTTGTGCCATATTAAAAGGTAATATTGACACAACTCACCTCTTCTTTAACTACAACTCGTCATATAAACGTGATTAATATTGTGCCTTTTGGTGTGATAGGAATTTTTCATGCAAAAATCGTGTGTAAGGTTGTTTTCATGGAATTTGAGATCAGCCTTGTCATAAATTTTTGAGAGAAAATTTCCACATGAAGCTCAGTTTAGCTCACCAACTTTAGCCTAGGTAGTGTAGTATAGGTACACAATTATCAAAACTTGCGTGCGGAAGGTTAAGTTAGTCAAAGGATTTTTAACTTTTTGAAAATCAAGACAAAAAAAAAAGGTTCATATTTTTGTTGCTTAGCCTAAATCTCTTTAATAAAGCCCCTTAAGATTCGTTATTAAGAAACGTAATTAAAGTTATAAGGAATACAAAATGAGATTTCTAGGCACTAATCACATTATTGAATTCAATGATGTAATGATCAAAATTTGAGAATATATATACCATACATCGAATCATTCAAAATTTCATTTACCGTATAACCACGCACAATTAATGCAAATATATTGTGTTGTTTTTGTGTGGTGCGCAGACAAATTATACTGTTGAGACTGAGTAAACTAGCTAGGGGCCATCTTGTTTGCATTGGCAAACGTAGCCACGTCAATAACGTTGTTAAGACTTAAGACTGATTGAATTATATCTCTTAAAAAAAAAAAAAAAAAAAAGATTGTGTTAATGGGCACCTAAACACACTTTTTCTTGACATAATTTATGTCTTTTTTTTATTATTATTTAATTTATGTCACTTTTTCAATTTTGTAGGTAGATTTTTTTTTTTTTTTTTTTTCTGACAAATTTGTTTTGTCTTTTCTGTCCTTAACATTCTCCAAAAAAATTTACTTTTGATAGTCGACTGACTACCAACATGTGGGTTGCATCCACATCAGTTGTCTGAATCTCAATGCCAAAAATATGGAATCATGCAATGAATACGTATTTCGGTATGTGTCACTTATCAAAAAAATAGAATAGGTATGTCCGTATGTGTCAATTGTCATAGATCAAAGAAAATTACTGCCGCCCATGTTTGAACGGTAGCAGACAGGGGAGGGGTTGGTGAAGTATTTTGAAAATAGGAAAATATTAATGGGTATTCTTATAGTGCTAATTAATAATCTATATAAAAAATATTTTTATAGAAAATAAAAAAAGTAATTAATATTTTGATAATTTTTTTCTTTTCTATAAAAGTGATATTAAAACTTTTCTAAAGTGGATTATTAATGAGTTTTCTAAGGACACTTGTTAGCAAAACCCTTAGAAATAATATAGGTAAAAATGTGTTGTGAAAAAAAAAAAATATATATATATATATATATATTGTGTTGTTTAAACAATAAAAATTATTATTCAAACAATGTTACCAAACAGACCTTAAATAATTATTAATTTCTAACTAATATCAATAAACAAAAAACTAAATTTATCAAATTTTCGGCCATAATTCAAGTAATCATATAATTCTAGAATCAAGTCAAAAAAAAATTAAATGAAAAATTACAAAATAACATAGAATGAATGAGGCTCTGACACCACATGTTGAAAATCTAAAACAGCAAAAGAAAAAACCATTGTTGATAGTGGTTTTTGGTAAAACCCAACTAACTAAACTTGTGGCCAAATGTATGTACACATATATAATTATTGCACTCCATTAATGAATGTTTACATAAATCTGCAGTAATTTGCAGAGTTTCATAGTCGACATTTTAATGGACACAAACCATCCCCGTCGTGTCTATATGTCCTTCACTCCTTAACCAGCTACATATATAGTGCAGTAGAGTACGTACTATATATATCACTAATTTTTGCAGTAGGTAATTTTAATTTGCACTATTATTAAGGTTATTTTTTGTAATTTTTTTTTTTTTTGGTTGCTTGCTAGTATTAACATCTTTGAAAAGGTGAACAAATTCTCTGCAACTGATGATGGGTGAGGTTGCCCTTGCAAGTCTTTCCTCTACATTCAAGTCTCCATTATTGCTCCATGGATCAAGAACCCGATGTGCACTTGGCAAAGAAGAGAGGAAGGGTAAGCAGAAGAACCGTAGCTACCATGAAAAGGCATCATGGAAGCCAATCAATCAAAAGCCTATAAAATACTCTTCTAGATTCACTTCAGATCTTCCTCTCTCTGAGTCACCTTGGGTATCTATTTTTTTTTTTTTTGTGTTAGAATAATAATTAAATAATTAAAATTCATCGTCTTCTATCAACTTAAAATTTTGAGGTATATGATACTTTTTATACTAGTTTTTGGTTTTAGCAGGCTTCATTTGATCAGTATTTGGAGGACGAGTCCAGAATTCTCAAAGCAACCTTTACAGATGGAGAAAAAATGCAAGTTAGTGAGGTGTTTGACTGCCCTACTTCCACTTTCTATAATTTTTTTTTTTTTACCATAAAAATATTGTTCAAACTGAGATTTTCTTGGTAGAGTTTGTTATGTTAGAATTACGTGGGCCATGTACTATCTTGTGATGCATCTATTATCAAAAATAATTTGTTCAAAAATAATTTTGTGAAATTATAAACAATATTTTTATGCTGAAAAAATATTGGTAGATCTAATTTTTTTTTTTTTTATAATACTAAATATTTTTAACACACATTAGAAGAGGAGAGAATGTCTTAAAGAAACTGACAGTGATATATATCCAAAAGGGTTTAACTCTTTGATACACCGCACAGGGTTTAAACATCTTTAACTCATACTCATTTTTCAATATGGGAATAACCCACTGATTTAGTAGACTACTTTGATTCAATAGACTAAGGGTCTGTTTGGATAGAACTTATTTTACTGAAACTGAAAACTGAAAACTAAAAACACTGTAGTAAAATAATTTTTAAATATGTGAATAGAGCTGTGGGACCCATTTTTAATGAAAAAATTGATAAAAAAAAATGAAATTTGTGGGTCCATGAATAGTGCACGGTGTGCACTGTTCACGGAAGATCGGTCAAAAGTTGTGGCTACTGTTCATGTACCGTACATGAATAGTACCGCTTGTTGGAGAAAAGGCGTAAAAAAAAAAAAAAAAAAAAAAAAAAAAACGCAGCAAACTTAAAACGCAGCAAACGCAACGTGGATCCAAACTGAGCCTAAGGTTATGAATGAAAGAAATCATTGTAATCCTTAACTTCACCATATCCATCAATGATATAGTCTATCATAATAGGTGCATTAAGGGATAGAGTCACGTTGTCAAATATTTTGATTCTAATTTCTAACAATCAATTCTCAGCCCAAAAAAAAAAAAACATTCAAAAGATTTCAACATTTAAGAAATCAAAAGTGACCACCGCACACCATTGGTGCGATGGTCATTCCACAAGTATAAGTGCTTGTGGGGTGTGGGGGGCAAGGGTCGGGGTTCAAGTTTCCAGGAAGGAGCTTCACACACATATATACTTAGATTAGGCTAGAGTAGAATTCTATCTTGTATCCAAAAAAAAAAAAAAAAATCAAAAGTGATATTTCATAAATGAGAATAAAACTATAAGTATATCATATTAGAGAAAATATAAATCTATCATTTTTTTATTTAGTAAAAAAAGTGAAATTTTTTTAAAATTGTCAACTTTTTTTTGAGAAGATTAAAATTTTCAACTTTTTATGGCAATTTTGTATTGAAATTTATTTATATGATTTTTTTTTATAGAAGAATGATATCTAATTAAAGCTAAAAATTCTAAAAACTTAGTTTTTAAAAAAAAAAATTAATAAGTTAAAAGTGATATTGAATCAATAATCTTCATATGATATCAGTTTATTATTTTCCTAGAAAATATGATTTTTTTTCCCTAACATTCAAGCAAACACAGATGTATACATTTGTGCATATATGTGTTGGGAAAAGATTTCTCTCTCCAAATTAGTTTGGAAAGAAATCCTTCAAACTTCCATTATTTTTTTTTATTAGACATGTATTTTGAAAATCTAATCGTTAGATTGCATGTTCTTATTACATTCTTCATGTTTGCAAAATTTCAAGGAGATTAAAGATCAATAGTTATGCCATCAATGACATGTTTAAGTTTCAAGTTTTTGTGGTAAAATATTTTGCACAAAAAATAAGTTTATTGATCAAATAGCAAATAAAATCTTATTTAAACAAAATTTAACATTCATGTTAAAAATATAAAGAACATGTAATCCAATGGTTATATTTTCAAAATTCATATTTAATAAAAAGATATATGACAAGTTTAAAGGGTTTCTCTCCAAACTAGTTTGGAGAGAAACCTTGTCCTATCTCTCTCTCTCTCTCTCAAACAATAAATCTAAATATTGTTAGACCATGATGGAAAGGAAGTGCTAGACAGAAATAGCTCAGATTATGAAAGATAATATAAGGGTTTGTCTTTTGATGGCTAGTTTGTAACAATCTTAACAATCATTTCATAATGAGACTCATGCACATTGAGTGTGGCATCATTAACCTTACTATGTCATTACGAATAACTTAATAATAATAATAATAAAAGTGTATGCATAATTACAATCTATCATTTTTAATAACATTTTTCATTCTTGTTATCTTTTTAAAAAAAAAAAATATATATATATATATATATATATATAATGTAAAAGGAATTGTAAACTTTGACATCTTAGAGGATTGTCAAGGTTAAATAATTTTTAGGTATAATTGTTCTGGAAAATTTTACAATATTCTGATAGTACAATAATGTTGTACTTTCTCCCTTTAACATGAACAATGGGTCCCATATGAATATAATTAATAGATACTTAACTATGTGGGAAGGGAGAGTATGAAAGTATTTTCTAATTAGAATATGATTTAATTTTCCCTTAAAAAATATGATTTAATTACCTGAATTTTATAGAACAACCAAATATTGGTAAGGAACTACCGCCCACCGTTAGTGGGATGGTCACTTCACAAGCACTTATACTTGTAGAGTGTGATGGGCAAGAATCGTGGTTTAAGTTTCCGAGAGAGAGATTCATACACATATACCTTTATATTAGACTAGAGTAGAATTTTTATCTTGTATAAAAAATAAAAATAAAAAGTATTAATTAGGAGTTTCATGAACTAAATAAATCTTAAATAATATTATTAATTAATGAATCTAACATAAATTTTATTACATAAAATAGTCAACAAGATTTTAGAGAGGATATTATGGTTGGTCATGTCCTCTCTAGAAATAGTAAATTACATGACAAAGGCCACACAAGCAAGGGCATAGAAGAGAAATGGCTTCTTAATTATAATTAGCTTGGGAGAGCTTCCTAATTACTTGTAAGGTTCTTGAATAGCATAAACTTGTAAGAAACTTCTCACATTTTGAAGTTGATTTTTGTTATATTTATTCCTGATATAATTGTTTATTCATAAATGTTTTATATTTGTTTCTCTTGAGTTAACTTCTAAGTAAAATTCCATCATATTATTGTTAACTATCAACAATCCATGAATCTAATTTTTTTTATTGATTAAAGAGTGATGCTAAAAACATTACAAGACTATAAATTTATATGTTACCAAAAACCATCCATTTAAAAAATAAGTGTTACCTTCGCAACATTTTTACAATAGACCTTAGGTGGTAAGTTGTTATTGGTTCTAATTTAAATTTGTCATTATTTTATTTTATTTTTTTTTTTTTGCCACACAAGACTTATTATGAAAATATTGTGAATGTAGCATTTTTCTTCAAAAAAAATACAGAAAAAAATAATTCAAACATTTATTATGTTCTTAAAGTGGCTTCAATCACATTTATTGTCAAATCAATTTGTAAACTTTTTGTAATAAAATTGATAATAACTTTAGCATTTTACTTATAGTACGCTTTAAAGTGATAGTAGACCGGCGGGGAGGGGGGGGGGGGGGGGGTGGGGGAGATAGTCGACCTCTTTAGTTGCTCTAAAGAAAATGCTATTTTTCTTATTAAGAACATATATGACTCTAACCTCTTTCTCATATATATGTTTTTATGCTTAATTTTTGTAGGACGAATGGAGAATTCAGCTGCCACCCTTACAATTCTTGTTCCTAACAGTGCAGCCAATAATTGACATGCGGTTGAGATGCAAATCAAAAGGGAAGGATTACCCTTCAGCAGTTCCTTGTGAGATCACAAAGGTTCTTGAGCTTGAAATGGTAAGCTACAATAAAAACAAACTAAGAGCACATACAAAAATAAACGTGACCGGCCCTAATAAGTTTATTGAGTATCCATGATTGGTCCTAAAATTTTAGGACAAGACTTGATTGTTGTTATTATTATTGTTGTTGTTTTTCTTTGGATAAATCATAAATAGCATACTAGAAAATTTGATATATGAATTTAAATATATATTTTTGCTGCTTCACCTTTCAACATAAATATGAAAAGCTAATCTTTTACAGACAAAATGGGAGCTCCTAGGGCTTGATGATGTTCGTGAGTCATTAGGCTTCAGTGCCAATGCTAAAGGAGCCATATACCCTGATAGACGGGCAACACAAAGCTGGATTAAAACTCAATTCGAGCTTAACATAAGCTTTGTTCTTCCACCTTCACTTGCTTTGGTTCCTAAAGATGTTATTCAAGACATTGGATTGTCAGTAAGTCCATCAAATCTAATTGCTATTTACATCTCTCTTTGTTTTCACTATTCAATTTCTTGAAGTATATCATATATACTATTTGTAAGTAATAATACACAGTTGATAAACTACTTCAGATATACGTGAGGACGGAGTAATGCTAAGAATCACAAAATTTTCACAATTTTTTTTTGCAATTATTGATATGCATGGTAAGTTGTGATTGAACCAACATCACTTTCGCATGGTCCCATCACTAATAGTTTAACTCAAATTTTTTAAAACATTAATTACATGTCAACTCATCTATTACAAAAAAAATTGTTTTCTTGAACTTGACTATAGTTCACCAGGCCTAATGCAAGTCTGCAACAACTACTACCACATCATTATCAGTTCAAGTTCCTTATTAGTTTGTCCAGAAAATTACTATTAATTTCCATTGTTTTTAGCCATAAATTTACTAGGAGATTGTGTCCAACAACAGGTGATCCAAAGATTGGTGGATGACAAGAAGCAAAAAGCTAATGATGGAGTGCTTGTAGATTATGATAAATTCAAAAGGGAGAAACTCAAGAATCTGGTTTAAGCCTAGTGATTACTTGAATATGAGGTCAGAAGGCCAAAATAAGTTAATTCATGGTAGCTTACATTATTCAGCAAAGGAAGGCTTTGGCGACTGAAAGTTGATGTTAAATTTAATAAGATAAAAGTGGATTTGCATCATTCTTTGATACATTTGGGGTTGAAGTGTAATGAAAATTTCAGTTTAGTTTCATCTTCTTGCAAATATTGAACAAATAAGTCATTAGTGAAGCTAACAGATGGAAATTCAGGGGATCTGACCCTAAATTATTCGAATGCAAAACTACCAGAGAATTTTTTTTTGTTGTTGTGGTTCCTCTTTGATGTGCTTGTTCTTTATAAAAACCATGATCAACGAGGAACCACAACTAAGATTGTAAAATGTTAAACTGAATCTAAGTGAAGCAATAGTATCACAAATAGGATCTTGTAGCCCGTAGTTGATTCCAAACCAAATCTTTTCTAAGGAATACATAATGAAATTCCTTCTAGAATATAATGGAATAGAAATCTGATTGATGATTTGATAAATTATACTCTGCATTGTATTTAATCATAGGAAGCACGATTCTATACATGTCAAAAGTTAAAATGTAGAGCACATTATACATTCAACAATGAACAAAGCAAATCAACATGTTGCTGTTACTGAACAGCTAAACATCTTTATGATTGCACTCAATTGCAAGCTCCCAGTAAAACCAAGCACAATATAAAAAGAAAGAAAAAAATGTGTACCTCAGAGACAACCACAAGCCCAACAAGGAAAATATACTGACTAATTAAAAATTTTGAAGTACAAGATCAAGACAATAGCAATGGCAAGAACTGCAATTATGGGGCCAATAATCCACTTGTTCATGCTCATTCTTTTTGACATATTAGTCATAATTCTCTTGCACTTTCCTGTGTTATCATCCACTCCATGCAGCAGAAATATAAGGAATCATCAGGTAAATACAGTGGCATGTATTTCAAAACTACTACTGTGGTGTGAAAATCATAGAATTTTGGAAGACAGCACAATAGTCATACCTATTACAGCTTAAACCTGAAGATAAAATAATGGACAAAGATCATAACAGTTCAATGCTAAGCACTAATGCTGAGACTGAAAATAAAAACAAACAAAAAGGGAAAACACACACACACACATACACACGCACATACCCTCCCAAAAAAAAATGTAAATGATATTCAAGAATGGCATGTAAATGTTTCAAAGTGAAGAACATCAGAGCATAATCAAATTACAGTTCCAAATATTACTCAAAGGAATAGTAATAGAAGGACTTTCCTTAATTCTGTCACCAGATTTGCCCAGTCTCTCCGTTGTCATCCCTAGTCTTGCTCTCTGATCAGCCAATGCCTATTGCATATGCATCAATTATTTGTGCCAAATGAAAATTCATGAACTCAAGGAAAAAGAATGTTGACAATATTCACCAGTTATCAGTCCTCCAAATAAGAGACTAAAAGTTCACCACAATTGGGAAGCAGAACAGAGTACGAATTTAAATAATAATAATATATAAAAATAAAGAATTAGACAGCGTGTCTCCCTGGACCCAATAACTTAGACTGCCATCATTCAAATGACAAAGTGAACTCCAATGGTAAATACAATGGCAATACAAGAAAATAGAAAATGGTGAGACAACCATTAGTTGCAGGACTGGGTACTGCCATACATCATTTTAGACCATAAGGGAGCATAAATCATACGCTACAGAGGGGATGAGATTGAGAAGCTTCCATGGGAGAACGGGAGTGATTGTCAAACTAAATAAAATGGGATGGCTTGAACTGCAACAACAACAGTCTTAGCCCCAAAACTATTGGGGCTGGCAAAACTTTAAGATGACTTGAAATGGAAGGACCAGGAAATCTGTCACAATAAAGTTTGATTCCAACAGGACATAAGCTTATACATATAACTCTACAAGACAAGCTTTATTGTTTTATGATCAACTGACAATCAGAAGATTCAAACAGATACATAGTTAATGGATCAATACCTATACTGTTATCGAAATAACATCAATCTCTTTATAATTTTAGCATATTCTTTACTAAATTAACATGCTAGCGTAGTACTGAATGTGTGCATACATATATAGATGGTCAACCTCTTTAGTTTCTCTCAAAAAAAAATTTTTTCTTGATATAGATACATTTATATAGATGTCTCTAACCTCTCTCTTACATATGTTTGAATGGTTAATTTTTCTAGGATGGGTGGAGAATTCAGATGCCACCCTTACAAATCTTGTTCCTAACAGTGTGGCCAATAATGGACATGCGTTTGACATGCAAATCAAATGGGAAGGAATACCCACCAGAAGTTCCTTGTGAGATCACAAAGGTTCTTGAGCTTGAAACAGTAAGCAACAACAAAACTAAGTCCATACTAGCTAGAAAAAGTTCTTCTTTCCCCTTCACACCTTGTAACATATATGAAAGACAATCTTTTGCAGACAGGATGGAAGCTTCTAGGGATCGAAAATGCTCTTGAATCATCTGGCTTCAATGTCAGTGTTAAAGGAGCCTTATACCCAGATAGACGAGGAACACAAAGCAGGATTAAAAATCAATTCGCGTTGAATTTAAGCTTTATTCTTCCACCTACACTTTTGGTTCATGAAGATGTTAGTCGAGCCATTGCAATGTCGGTAAGACCATATTAAAAGTGTGCCACCAAGGCATTTCTAATGCAAAAATTGTGTGTAAGGTTGTTTTCGTTTTGAAAAGTGTGCCACCAAGTCATTTCTAATGAAAAAATCGTGTGTAAGGTTGTTTTCAAGTAATATGAGATCCGTTTGATTGGAAAAGTGAAAAAATGAGAAGATAAAAAATGGGAAGGAGATAAAAAAAGTGAGAGGAAAGAGATTTAATTTTCTCTCATTTGTGTTTGGTTGAGAAGATGAAAAAGTTGAGAGATGAAAAACTTATTTGTTTGGTTGAGAAAAAAAATGAGAGATAAAAAAGAAAAGTTGGTTCAAATTTACAATTATGTCCCTATTAAATAAAACATAAAAGTAACACATTTTTTTAGCATAAAAATTGTGTATGTGCAAGTGGACAGAGAAAAAAAAAAAAGAAAAAAAAAAAAGCATGTAGAACGAAAACATTTTCGTCAGCATAGTTCAACTTCTAGCCCCCGATGATATGAAGCAAAAAGTTAATAGTGGAGTGCTTGCAGATTAATTGAATATATGGGGTCAGAATACCTAAAGAATTAACCTTTGCACCTCATGACAGTTAAGCATTTTAAGAATCATTCTTATAATAAGTTAAACCGTGCTAGCTTGTATACATTTGGTAAAGGACGACTATGTACTATATATGCTTTTTCTTTTTTTAATAGGAATGTACTATATATGTTGTTGCTTGAAAGTTGAAATCGGATTCTAAAATAAAAAATTAAAATTAAAAAAAGAAAAAAAGTTGAAACCGTTACAAAAATGAATAAAGAGTCTGTTTGGATAAACTATTTTAAAAATTGTATTTTTTAAAAATAACGTTTTTAAAACATATGTTTTGAAAACACTTGTTATCAAATCACACTTAACCGTTTGGTAAAACTTTGAAAAAATGTGGTTTCTATAAACTGAAGATTTAGATAAAATAGGTGTAAAATGTATGTGGTAGGTGTAATTGTTTGTGAGAATACAAGCTTTCTTAGAAAGAACTACTTACAAGACAAGATTTCGCACCAAATTGATGGGCTCTGCCACTGCCTAAACTAATAGGACTTCAAAAGTACAAAATATTCAACTAAGAAAAATAAGGGAACAAGCAATGTGATCACAATATGTAGATATCTTAATTCAAGTTCATACAAATAAGAAAGATTCAAATCACACAAACTCCTAAGTTAAATTACAAAAACTATAATTAGATAATTCATGCGAGGCAAACGCACTTACAAACATGAAGTTATCCTTCCATTGACTGGGAATGTGAATCAAGTTTTCAAATTTTTCTTCCTCCCTGTGATAATACATTTAATCTTTATTTATAGTAGACAAAACAATTACTGCACTTCTCCTTATTTTTTGGTAACTTCTATTGCACTCTGACTTAGTGGATAACTGACTGATATTCTCTTGTTATAACAGGTCTTGCAAGTTTTGTTTTTTGGGCCAGGCTTACACAGATCAAGATTTGGGCCACTGATCCAGATTTGGGCCATGTGAACAATGTTTATTTTTTTTATTTTATTTTTAGCCTAACACATGCCCCCTGTGCGTGATGGGCCTAAATTTAGGCCAATTGCGCATAAGTTAAAACGAAAGGGTAAAAGGAAAATAAAATTGGGGCTTTTAAGTCAAATCAATTTGCAGAACTAGGTTATCCTTCCTATCTAACTCCATTCATTCATCTTAGAACGCCTCCACCACTTTTTTTTTTTTTTTTTTTGCCTCTCTGCAAATTTCGATTTCTAGTTCTCCACTCAATCTGTTTTATCAAGATCAATTTGCAAACCCCTGATCTAAAGAGTCCTTCAAAACTCAGGTGGATGCCGGCGAAGATTGTCCATGATTTTGAAATTATTCGACTCGATCGAAGCTTGAACAACGTCGTGACTGTAATTCCGCATGATGCCGAGAGTTGGTGCGTACAAAATGAAGACATCTTCAAGTTCATCATTGATCCTAAGAAGACCAATTGGCTGGTTGAGAAATGAAGCTAGGAAACTCCATCCTAAACAGGGAGCTTTGGGTTTCATTCAAGTAGTTCAGGTAGCCACTGAAAAGGTCAAACTCTTCAAATTTAGAAAGAGCCTCGTTCTTGTTCAGCTGGTATTAACCCTTGAGAAGCAGCAGCTAAATCTTTCAAAACATGCACACCAAGATCATTGCCATGCTCCAGAGCATTTAGTTTCGGAACAACTTCGAACCAGGTACACTTGCCCGAACACCAATGTAGTAGACTAATTTCAATTTTGAAATCATATCTGCACTTCCGTCACATGCAAACCTTCCTTATTTTGAATTTTCTTCTATATATATTTATTGCATTGTGATCTATTATTTTAATCACTAATGCCCACTTTAGCCATTCATTTGGCCCTTGGAAACGTGCATACATGCATATCTATATCTGCACTTCCGTCAAATGCAATCCTTCCTTATTTTGAATTTTCTTTTAGATATATTTATTGCATTGTGATCTATTATTTTAATCACTAATGCCCACTTTAGCCATTCATTTGGCCCTTGGAAACGTGCATACATGCATATCTCAAAAAAATTTATGTGAGTAAGCCAATTCGTTCATACTTGGCTTATATAATTTTAGAAACTTGCCGTTAATGGATCTTGCATGTTCATTGCCACTAATATCCATCAACTTGTAAGCGTTTTTATCAAAGACCTCGCTGATTAAGAAAGGTCCATCCCAATTAGCAGACCATTTACCCAAATATGGATCTTTAACTCCTATAGGCAAAATAACTTTCCAAACTAAATCCCCAATGGCAAATGACTTTGCCTTAATTCTCTTGTTATATATCTCAGATATTTTTTGTTTTTGTACAACAATAGAATTTAAAGCTGCCATACGAGCCTCATCTATTTCATCAAGTTCTGCAAACATTGCATCTTGATAATCCAAATGAGTCAATTCATTTTGCCTTGTAATCCTCATTGATCTCACTGTAATCTACATGGGTAAAACTGCATCATGGCCAAAAACTAAAGAATATGGGGTAGTATTTATGCTCATTCTTTTTGAAGTTCTATATGCCCACAATACTTCAGACAACAAATCGTCCCAACTTGTAGGATTTCCAGCCACTATTTTCCTCAAATTATTCTTGATAATCTTATTAGTGGCCTCTGCCTGACCATTTGCCTATGCATAATATGGTGTGGAATTCAAAATTCGAATACCATATTCTTGTGTGAAGGCCTTTACCCTGGTTCCATTAAAGATGGTTCCATTGTCCACTGTTATAGATTGAGGAATTCCAAACCTGTGGACTATCATTTCTTTTATAAATTGAATAACATCAAACTCTCTCACTTCCTTATAAGGTTTTGCTTCAACCCACTTTGTAAAGTAGTCTGTTGCAACGATTATGAAGCAGTTTTTCTTTCTTGAGATTGGTCTGATTTTTCCAATTAAATCCATTGCCCATCCTCTAAAGGGCCATGGTTTTATTATCGCATGAAAATCTGAAGCAGGAATCCTAGGAATTGGACCATGTTTTTGGCATTCTACACAACCTTGTGCATATTTAATGCAATCTTTCAATACAGTTGGCCAATAGTAACCATATCTGTGTATCAACCATTTCATTTTTATGCCTGATTGGTGTGGACCACATATGCCTTCATGGACTTCTGCTAAGACTTGCTTTGATTCATCATCACTAATGCATTTCAATAGGATGCCATCAACACCTCTTTTGAATAAAATTTCGTCTTGGTCTCCCATTAAAACAAATTTTCTAGCTTTAAGTTTTAAAGCATTATTTGTACAACCACTTGGGTTTTTTAAGTAATCAATGATTGGGTTTCTCCAATCATTAACTTGGGTATCAAGATGAAAAACCTGGGTCCCTAATTCCCTATCAATAACTGATGGGAGTATCCTTTTACTTAAACATGGGGGACTTTGTGCAACCTGATTGGTCTCTTCATGTCCAGAAGCACTCTATGCCATGCGATTGGCTTCCTCATTCTTACTTCTAGGGACATGGTTTAACTTAGCATTGCTAAACTGTTCTAGCAGTTGTCTTGCAGCCACAAAGTATGGTGCAATGGACGGGCTGCAACATTTATAATCACCAGTGAGTTGTCTAATTACTAACTGTGAATCCCCATAAACCTCTACACTTTTTATTCCCATTTCCAATAGTATCTCTAACCCAATGATCAAAGCCTCATACTCAATTTGATTGTTAGAATAATTCCCCTCTTAACTTAAAGGCCATTTGGGTTTTAATCCCCATTGGAGATTCTAAAATCACACCAACACCTGCCCCATATGTGGTACGTGAACCATCAAAATTTAATTTCCAAGGGGCTAAAGCTACAAACATGGTTTCATTTATATCTGTAACTTCATCGCATGGATGATCTGCCAAAAAATCAGCTAAGGCTTGACCTTTTATTGCTTTTTGTGGTACATAAACTAAATGAAATTCCACTAAAGCTAAACTCCATTTACCCATTCTACCACGCAAAATAGGTCTAGATAGCATATATTTCACTACATCAGTTTGTGCGATAATATAAGTTACATGAGAAAGCATATAATGTCTTAGCTTAGTAGCAGTAAAATACAAAACCAAACATAGTTTTTCTATCATTGAATAATTTAATTCTGCTTTATTTAATAATCTACTTAAATAAAAAACAGCCTGTTCAAGGCCCTTATCATTGTCTTGAGCCAGCAAACTTCCAATAGAATCTTGGGTTGCAGATATATATAACTTTAAAGGTTTCCCACTTCTTGGAGGAATCAACACTGGTGGTGTGGACAAATATCTCTTAATTGTATCAAAGACCAATTGATGCTCTTCATTCCAAGTAAAATCTTCATGGTCTTTCAACCTTAATAAAGGGGAAAACACTTTGGTTTTACCTGCAACATTAGAAATAAACCTTCTTAAAAAATTAACTTGGCCTAAGAACCTTTGTAACTCTTTTTTATTAGAAGGAGGTTTAGCCTGCATGATTGCCTTGGCCTTGTTTTGGTCTATCTCAATTCCTCTATTATGCACTAGAAAACCCAGAAAATTTCCTGCTTGCACCCCAAAGGCACATTTAAGAGGATTCATTTTTAATTGATGTTTCCTCATCCTCAAAAAGGCTTTCTCTAGGTTTTTTAGATGGGTATTAAAGTCTTGAGATTTAACCACCACATCATCTATATAAACTTCCATAAACTTTCCAATCATATCATGGAAAATTAAATTCATGGCTCGCTGATAAGTCGCACCAGCGTTTTTTAAGCCAAATGGCATTACTACCCATTCAAATGTTCCAATAGAACCTGGACATCTGAAGGTAGTTTTGTGGACATCCTCTTCTGCAATGAAGATTTGGTTGTAACCTGAATATCCATCCATAAAAGACAACAGTTTGTGTCCTGCCACTCCATCTACCAATACATCTGCAATTGGCATAGGATACTCATCTTTGGGTGATGCTGTATTTAAGTTCCTAAAATCTATGCATACATGTAATTTGCCATTTTTCTTAAGAACTGGAACTATATTTGAAAGCCATTCTACATACCTAGCTGGCCTTATGAATCCTGCTTGCAATAGTCTTTTGATTTCTTCTTTCACTTTCAAAATAACCTCATTCGCCATCCTGCGAGGTGGTTGTTGGAGTGGAATGTGCTCCTTCTTGATTGGAAGTTTATGCTCTACTAGTGTTCTGTCCAAACCTGGCAATTCAGTGTAATCTCATGCAAAACAATCCTTAAACCTCTTCAACACAGCCAGCACTTCATTGAATTGTTCCTGTGTAAGGTGACTACTAATATATGTCACTCTCCTTTCTTCTTCAGTTCCAAGATTCACTTCTATCAAAGGATCTTGAACTTCTGCTTTCAAGTCATCCATTTGGATGGGAGCTTTACTTAGAGAATTTAAACCAATTTTAACTTGGTTTCCAATGTCTCTTTCTTCTTCCAATACACGTTCTGCCAAGAACATACTTTGTTCTATTTTATTTTCAAGAATGTAACTTATTACTTTGTCTTCAGCCAGTTTAATGGCCCTTAATTTCCTTGGAGTAAGTGAACTACTCATCACTAACAGGTTCCTCAATTATATTTGGCATTTGTGGCTCTACAATGTTGTCGTTAAACCATTCCTTGCCAATTTCTTGGTCAGTAACATCTTCTCCAGTAGAATATGGTTGTTCTCCAACCATTTCTACCATTGTTGGCTTGCCATTGTAACCAAATCCTGTCAGTTTCAAAATTCCAACATTTTTGTTATATAATTGAGCATCAATTGTATTATTACATGCTTCGAATGGCCTATTATCAGCCTTCACCAATTCAACAGAATTATCTTCATTCCAAAACATTAGAGATTGATGTAGGGAGGAAGGTATCACCCAATTTGAATGTATCCATTCCCTTCCTAGCAAAGCATTATAAGCTGCCTTAGTATGAACAACAAAAAAGGCAACATTTGTAATCTTATTCCCTACCTTTAATTCTACAGGTATAATACCTCTAGTTTTAGTAGATTCACCAGCAAAACCACTGACTAAAACATCTGACCGAATTAAATCTGCCTCTATTTTATTGATTTTTTTCAACATTCCCCAAGGCAAAATATTAACTGCAGCACCATTATCTACTAAAACTCTATTAATAGGTATTCCATCCATGTGAACTTTAATGAATAAAGGCTTTAAATGCTGTGACATTATTTTAGATGGTTTCTCAAAGATAATTTTACCTGGTGGAAATTCTAGCTTTGCCTCTGCTTTAGGTTCTAAATTCTCCATCTCTTCATCTGTTAATAGGATATGACATGCCCCTTGAGCATTTGAGCCTTTAGAACTATGCTCTTCATCTTCAATAATGTTCTGATTTGCCATAAACTCTATTGGCAATGTGATCACATTACATTCCATATTACTGGAATTTTCTTTTTTTAGTTCCAATTCGAGTTCCTCTCCAAAGTCATTGAATGCTTCCAAATCATCCCAGCCTTCAATATCTTCAAGGCCTTCCATCATATTTGCATCTCCAAGTTCTTTCACAAACTCGTTTCCTTCAAACTCCTCAAATGGAATGATCGAATTGATTGTACCTTTGCTTTTTTCTTCAGTTTCTGATTCAGCCAATCTCTCCTCTTGCATCTCTTTTTCTTTCGATATTTCTTTTCCTTTTATTTCATTTTTTGGCCTTCTTGCAATGTATACAGTGACTGTGTTATCATCCATTTGATTAGACCCCAAATCACTTGTATATCTCTCTAATTTTTTGTGATCTTGTCGCACTAGTTCTTGGTTCTCTTCTTTAGGTAAATCTTGAACCATTTCACTTTGTGCGAGTTGCTTTGATTCAAACATTCTTTGCTGCATATTATTGTCACTTTTGGCTTTTTGCATACTCGTTTCATTGCCTATCAACCGAATAGCACTTGGTGACGTCTTCACATATTTAGAAGTTAATGTGCCTCCTTTTTGCGGTATTTCAACTTTAATTGCTTTCGCCTTGTTAAGTGGTGCATCATTAGAATTTTCAGGAGTTTGTCTTGGCTCTTGTGACTTATACATTTGCTGTCTAAGCCAGCGTCTCCTTTGTGTTCTTGTCATTTGTGGGAAATATGGGTTATATCCATATTTAAAATGACGCTTTTGTGGTGGTTTAACACTGACAGATTCCATGGAGTACCATTTATTTGGCTCCCCTATTGGAGGTTTGAAGGTGCGAAGTTGTTTTGGCTTTTCTACTCTTGAAAACACTGATTCAGCTTTTTTAGGTTCAACAATTGGCTCAAAACCAGTATCACTTTGAGGAGATTTTATCCCAACAGCCACTTTTCCAAAAACTCGCGCCATTATGCGACTACACCGCTCACATAAGCAATCATCTTCATCAGAATCAAAAACCTAATCATCTGAAAAAGAATTATGCTTTTGTAATGCTTCTTTATAAGTTGTAGGCCTTGGTTGTTCTACCATTTTAGCCTTTCCCTTATTTGTTTGGGCATTCTTGCCCTGAAAAAAGTTTTCTTTACCATGCAAGCCATATTTATTTACTCGCATAGAAGATCCTTCATTAATTTTTAGTCTCTTTATCCCTTGGGTGAGGTGCAATGATTGTTTACCCTGCACACTAACACATTGATATACATTACATTTTGAGTTCTCATTATTTTTGAAGCTACTAATCAAAGATTCAAAATCAGCTGAAATCATATTTAAATCATGCAAAGGTGGAAAGGGATCAATATCTGCTTTCATTTGCTCTTTAGGCTTTTCAAGGAATTTCAAGATTCCTCTTTCAATTTTATCTTGAATAACATTCCTAAAGGTTACACAATCTTTTGTTTGATGTGTAAATGCATTATGCCATTTACAATAATCCCTACCATGTGTTTCTGCCTTTGCTGGTATTTTGTGTCTACCTACCAACTTTACCAACTTGGCTTCTAACAACCAATCAAAGATTTCACCAGACTTCTCTATGTCAAATGAGTAATCTCTTATAGGTGCTGAAAGTTTATATGCTGACTTAGCCTTAATGTTTTTCTTATCTAGTACATCACATACTTGGGGATTATGACCTATAAATTCTGCAATGTCTACTTCATAGTTAGGGTCATGAAAATAAGTCCCATATGTAGAATTATTCTTGTTTCTCTCTTCTTTAATGAGACTTTCATACCTAGAAGCCCTATCAGACAATTCGTACAGATCAAAGAATGTCACCCCTTCGAATTTTTTTCTAAATTCGAAATCTAAACCATCTACAGCAAACTTGACATATTCTCTCTCTAGGAGAACAATTTGACAACGCATGCAAGCTCTTTTAAACTGCATAATGAACTGCTCTACAGTTTCATCTGGCCTTTGTCTTAATCTTGCCAAATCAGCAATTGACACTCTCAAACATGTGCGAGAGAAATGTGTTTGGAATTTGTCCTCTAATTCAGCCCATGAATTTAGAGAATTAGGAGGTAGAGATGAATACCAAGCAAATGCTTGTTCAGTCAAAGAGCTTGGGAATAATTTCATCTTACAATTTTCATTGTTTGAGACCTCTCCGCACTGTATTGTGAATCTGGACATATGTTCCAATACAGTCTTGTCATCTTCTCCAGAAAATGTAGTAAATTCTGGGATTCTAAATCCTCTTGGATATGGTTCTCTATCAATCCACTCTAGATATGGCTTCCTATAAATTGGCCTACGTCTTCGAAATGTTGGACCATGTGTGTGTTCCATGATTTCTAAGATTTGGTCCATTCTATTGTGGACTTCATCATTATGACCATTATAATTATGTGCCTCTACTTGATTTCGTTCTAAATTATTTTGTTCGATTTCAAATCGACCATTATGATGATTATTTCTTTCCAAGGCCATTCTATTGTTTTCAGCCCTCTGCCTTCACTGTGCAAATCTAGGATTTGCTCTATTTCTAGTAGCATTATCCCTTCTTGGATATTGCTGAAATTGAGCCATTTCATGCCCAAGTTCATTCTCTTGACCATTGTCAAACCCATTATCCATAAATAATTCTGGGTTTCCATCATTCCTAGGGAAATCAATGTCATCTAAAGGGATTTCTACTCCTGAGTTATTATTATTCCTTTGAGGAACTCCATTGTGATGATTGTTTCTCATGCGATGGTTATTTCCTCGAAGAACATTTTCTGTTCTTATTGGAACATTCATAGTCACATGATCATTATTCTCATTTCTGTGATAATTTTCAATATGAGGAACATTTTCTGTTCTTGGTGGGTTAATCAAATGAAGGATGTTTTCCATTCTTGGGGAATTCTCAGTAAAAGGGACGTTTACTAATCCTAAAGGAACTTCCATATTTTGGAAATTCTCAAATAAAGGATTACTATTCACTCCTGAACCCACTCCACCGACAAAGTCATTATTTGCTCCTACGTTTGGCTGATTTAAGTGTCTATCTTTACCATTTGCAACAATGACTCGATGAACCAGATTTTGGTTTTCTTTAAGTTGTTTCATCTCATCACTCATGTAGTCAAAACGTGCAACTACATCATCTTTCATTTGATTAAATTGTCTCAGAATTACCTCTAAAAAATTTGGATTTAAATCTGAGTGTAATCCATTATGTCCAGATTCACCATGCTCTGTAATAGGCCGTGAAACTGGATTTGGTTCTGTAGAATTAGAAGAACCAGAATTATTCTCATTGCTATTGCTATTATTCCTCATTTTTCTTGTAAGGACTGGCATGTACTCCCACTGTGGTCGCCAATTTGTTTGTGAGAATACAAACTTTCTTAGAAAGAACTAACAAGACAAGATTTCGCACCAAATTGATGGGCTCTGCCACTACCTAAACTAATAGGACTTCAAAAGTACAAAATATTCAACTAAGAAAAATAAGGGAACAAGCAATGTAATCACAATATGTAGATATCTTAATTCAAGTTCATACAAATAAGAAAGATTCAAATCACACAAACTCCTAAGTTAAATTACAAAAACTATAATTAGATAATTCATGTGAGGCAAACGCACTTATAAACATGAAGTTATCATTCCATTGACTGGGAATGTGAATCAAGTTTTCAGATTTTTCTTCCTCCCTGTGATAATACCTTTAATCTTTATTTATAGTAGACAAAACAGTTACTGCACTTCTCCTTATTTTTTGGTAACTTCTATTGCACTCTGACTTAGTGGATAACTAACTGATATTCTCTTGTTATAACAGGTATTGCAAGTTTTGTTTTTTGGGCCAGGCTTACACTGATCAAGATTTGGGCCACTGATCCAGATTTGGGCCATGTGAACAATGTTTATTTTTTTTATTTTATTTTTAGCCTAACAGTAATTTACCAAAATGGACATGACTTTGTTGTTAAGGCTCCTTTGTCATCTTGTAACTTGTAAGGCATATAATAATAGCATATTTTTTTATATAGGGTAATGACTTGTTATAAAATAAGAAAAAGTTTTCTTAAAAAAAAAAATAAAAAAAAAAAAAAAAAGAGAGAGGAAAAGAAGGACACCCACTTTAATGTTTTATATTTACTTGTATTTTTTCTTTTTTGCAAAAGAATCAATCTCCTAGACTCCTACCACAATTTTAGCCCATGTATATCTTCCACGGGCCTACCACCACATCACTACTTTTCTACTTGCTTGTCTCCCTGATCTCATCCCTACGGCGCCGCCCATTAATATTCTTTAGCTCCAATTTTCACCCTGCCCATAAGATTCTAATCAAGCAAAACGGTGAGGACAACTAGTCCTTGCAAAGGCAACAAAGCAACAAGCTAAGAGAGACAAGGGAACAAAAAGTGAACAACTGGAGGCAGACAGGAGATAGACAGAGGCAACTGGGCAGAAGCACAGAGGAGATACATGGTGTCAAGGCAATAAACTTTTCTTAAGTATTTTGGTCAATATGCTATTTTGTGAGGATATTTTGAGAATTTCACACTTTTTTACACAACTTTGATAGTAAACTCGTATTTGCGTTTTTGAAAAAACTTGAGTTTATTGTGTTTTGAAAACTCCGAGTCGGGCTTGAGTAATATTGTTTGTATTTTTTTGAAGCATGTGTGAATAAAAAAGTATGTGAAAATACGTGTGATATTATTTAAAAACTAAAGACATGTTAAAATGTTCTACCAAACTAGCCCTCAATTTTTGGCAATTTTGAAAACGTGATTTCTTTATAAACAGAGTACCAAACGTTTCACTTCTATCATTTTCATACATAAATGCACGTTTTGATTATCAAAACGCTTATCCAAATAATATCACTTCAGAAAACTTTGGATTCTAAAAGTGGACATTAAATTCAGAAAGTTTGAAGATTTGAATCATTAATTCTTTGATGCGTCTGGGGTGGAAGTGTAATGAAGAATTTCAGTTTTGTTGCATCTTATTCAAAAGATATAAAAAGATAAAAAGTAAAAATCTTAAGAAGCTTACGCAGATGGAGATGCGGGGGATCGAACCCCGTGCCTCTCGCATGCAAAGCGAGCGCTCTACCATTTGAGCTACATCCCCATTTGCCTATTTTGTTGTCAAAGATCGTTTTAACTGTGAAAGTCCAGGGGCTATTTCAACGAGTTATTTAAGTTTGGAGGAAAATAGCAGATTTGCAGTGTACTAAAAGAATATCAAAATAAAAACATGTTTTGAAAAGTGTGTCACCAAGGCATTTCTATAATGCAAAAAGAGTAATTCTTGTGCCATTGCCTTTTGGTGTGACAAGAATTTTTTATGCAAAAATCGTGTGTAAGGTTGTTTCTGGGGAATATGAGATCAGCCTTGGCATAAATTTTTGAGAGAAAATTTCCACGTGAAGCTCACCAACTTTAGCCTAGGTAGTGTAGTATATGTACACAATTATCAAAACTTGCGTGCGCAAGGTTAAGTTAGTCAAAGGGTTTTTAACTTTTTGAAAATCAAGAAAAAAAAAAGGTTCATATTTTTCTTGCTTAGCCTAAATCTCTTTAATAAAACCCCTTAAAGATTCGTTATTAAGAAACGTAATTAAAGTTATAAGGAATACAAAATGAGCTTTCTAGGCACTTAATCACATTATTAAATTCAATGATCTAATGATCAAAATTTGAGAATATATATACCATACATCGAATCATTCAAATTTTCATTTACCGTATAACCACGCACAATTAATGCAAATATATTGTGTTGTTTTTTGTTTAGTGTGCAGGCAAATTATACTGTTGAGACTGAGTAAACTAGCTAGGGGCAATCTTGTTTGCATTGGCAAACGTAGCCACGTCAATAACGTTGTAAAGACTGATTGAGTTATATCTCTTAAAAAAAAAAAAAGTTGTGTTAACGGGCACCGTGTGGTGCCCGTTAAGCACACTTTTTCCTGACATAATTTATGTCTTTTTTTCAATTTATATTACTTTTTCAGTTTTGTATGTACTATTTAAGATTTTTTTTGACTTTTTCTGACAAATTTTTGGTGCTGGTTAACGTTGTCCAAAAAACAATTTACTTTTGATAGTCGACTGACGACCAACATGTGGGTTGCATCCACATCAGTTGTCTGAATCTCAATGCCAAAAATATGGAATCATGCAATGAATAAGTATGTCGCTATGTGTCACTTATCAAAAAAAATAGAATACGGATGTCGGTATGTGTCAATTGTCATAGATCAATGAAAATTACTGAGAGGGGAGGGGTTGGTAAAGTGATGTAAAAATATGTACTGAGTAAAAAAGTGTTGTAAAAATATATGTTGTATTGTTTAAATAATAAAAATTGTTATTCAAACAATATTATCAAATTAGCCTTAAATAATTATTAATTTCTAACTAATCTCAATAAACAAAAAACTAAATTCATCAAATTTCCGGCCATAATTAAAGTAATCATATAATTATAGAATCGTGTCAAAAAAAATTAAATGAAAAATTACAAAATAACATAGAATGAATGAGGCTCTGACACCACATGTTGAAAATTTAAAACAGCAAAAGAAACAATCATTGTTGTTAGTGGTTTTTGGTACAACCCAACTAACTGAACTTGTGGCCAAATGTATGTACACATATATAATTATTGCACTCCATTAATGAATGTTTACATAAATCTGCAGTAATTTGCAAAGTTTCATAGTCGACATTTTAAGGGACACAAACCATCCCCGTCGTGTCTATATGTCCTTCACTCCTTAACCAGCTACATATATAGTGCAGTAGAGTACGTACTATATATATATCACTCATTTTTGCAGTAGGTAATTTTAATTTGCATTATTATTATAATAATTATTATTTTTTTGTTGCTTGCTAGTATTAACATCTTTGAAAGGTGAACAAATTCTCTGCAACTGATGATGGGTGAGGTTGCCCTTGCAAGTCTTTCCTCTACATTCAAGTCTCCATTATTGCTCCATGGATCAAGAACCCGATGTGCACTTGGCAAAGAAGAGAGAAAGGGTAAGCAGAAGAACCGTAGCTACCATGAAAAGGCACCATGGAAGCCATTTAATCAAAAGCCTATAAAATACTCTTCTAGATTCACTTCAGATCTTCCTCTCTCTGAGTCACCTTGGGTATCTCTCTCTTTTTTTTTTTTTTTTTCTTTTTTGTTTGAATAATAATTAAATAATTAAAATTCATCGTTTTTTATCGGCTTAAAATTTTGAGGTGTGTGATACTTTGTTATACTAGTTTTTGGTTTTAGCAGGCTTCTTTTGATCAGTATTTGGAGAACGAGTCCAGAATTCTCAAAGCAACCTTTACAGATGGAGAAAAAATGCAAGTTAGTGAGGTGTTTGACTGCCCTACTTCCACTTTCTATGATTTTTTTTTTTTTTTTTTATACCATAAAAATATTGTTCAAACTGAGATTTTCTTGGCAGAGTTTGTTATGTTAGAATTATGTGGGCCATGAACTATCTTATGATGCATCTATTATCAGAAAAAAAAAATTTTGTGAAATTATAAACAGTATTTTTATGTTGAAATAATATTAGTATATCTAATTTTTTTTTTTAGAATACTAAATATTTTTAATACACACGGAAAGATAAGAAGAGGTCTTAAAGAAACTGACAGTGATATAACCCACTAATTTAATAGACTACTTTGATTCAATAGACTATGGTTATGAATGAAATCATTGTAATTCTTAACTTAACCGTATCCATCAATGATATAGTCTATCATAATAGGTGCATTAGGGGATAGAGTCACGTTATCAAAATAAAAGATATTCTTGGTCCCACCCCCCCCCACAAAAAAAGTGTCAAATGTTTTGATTTTAATTTCTAACATTCAATTCTCAGCCCAAAAAAAAAAAAAAACATTCAAAAGATTTCACCGTTTAAGAAATCAAAAGTGATATTTCATAAATGAGAATAAAACTATAAGTATATCCTATTAGAAAAAATATAAATCTATCATTTTTATTTAGTAAAAAAAGTGAAAAAATTTTAAAATTCTCAACTTTTTTTTTTGAGAAGATTAAAATTTTCAACTTTGTATGGCAATTAGGTATTGAAATTTATTTATATGATATTTTTTAGAAGAATGATATCTAATTAAAACTAAAAATTCTAAATTTTTTTTTTTAAATTAATAAGTTAAAAGAGAAATTGAATCAATAATCTTCATATGATATCAGTTTATTATTTTCCTAGAAAATATGATATTCTTTCGCTAACATTCAAGCAAACACAGATGTATTACATTATATTTTTTTTATTAGATATGTATTTTGAAAATCTAATCGTTAGATTGCATGTTCTTATTACATTCTTCATGTTTGCAAAATTTCAGGGAGATTAAAGATCAATAGTTATGTTATCAATGATATATTTAAATTTCAAGTTTTTATGGTAAAATATTTTGCACAAAAAATAGGTTTATTGAACGAATAGCAAATAAAATCTTATTTAAACAAAATTTAACATTCATGTTAAAAAATAAATAAATAAATAAATAAAAACCTATAATCCAATTGTTAGATTTTCAAAATTCGCATTCAATAAAAAGATATACGACAAGTTTAGAGGGTTTCACTCCAAACTAGTCTGGAGAAAAATCTTGTCCTATGTGTCTTTATTTATTTATTTCTCTCTCTTTCTCTCTCTCTCAAACAATAAATCTAAATATTGTTGGACCATGATGGAAAGGAAGTGCAAGTCAAAAATAGGTCTGATTATGAAAAATAATATAAGAGTTTGTCTTTTGATGGCTAGTTTGTAACATTCTTAACAATCCTTTCATAATGAGACTCATGCACATTGAGTGTGGCATCATTACCCTCACTACGTCATTATGAATAACTTAATAATAATAATAATAAGAAAAGTGTATGCATAATTATAATCTATCATTTTTAATAACATTTTTCATTCTTGTTATCTTTTTTTAAATATAAAATGTAAAAGGAATTGTAAACTTTGACATCTTAGAGGAATTGTCAAGGTTAAATAATTTTTGGTATAATTGTTCTAGAAAATTTTACAATCTTCGATAGTACAATAATGTTGCACTTCCTCCCTTTAACATGAACAATAGGTCCCATATGAATTTAATTAATAGATACTTAACTATGTGAGAAGGGAGAGTATGAAAGTATTTTACCATTAGAATATGATTTAATTTTCCCTTAAATAAATATGATTTAATTACTTGAACTTTATAGAACAACCAAGTATTGGTAAGGAACTACCGCACACTCTTGGTGCGATGATCACTCCACAAGTATAAGTGCTTGTGGAGTGTGGGGGACAAGGGTTGTAGTTTAAGTCTTCAGGAGGAAGATTTACACACATATACACTTATATTAGGATAGAGTAGAATTTCTATCTTGTATTAAAAAAAAAAAAAAAAAAGTATTGGTTAGGAGTTACATGAACTAGATGAATCTTAAATAATATTATTAATTAATGAATCTAACATAAATTTTATTACATAAAATAGTCATAAAGTTTTTAGGGAGGATATTATGGTTGGTCATGTCCTCTCTAGAAATAATAAATTACATGTCAAAGGCCACACATGCAAGGGCGTAGAAGAGAAATGGCTTCTTGATTATAATTAGCTAGGGAGAGCTTCCTAATTACTTGTAATGTTCTTGAATAGTATAAACTTGTAAGAAACTTCTCACATTTTGAAGTTGATTTTTGTTATATTTATTCCTGATATAATTGTTTATTCATAAATGTTTAATATTTGTTTCTCTTGAGTTAACTTCTAAGTAAAATTCCATCATATTATTGTTAACTATCAACGACCTATGAATCTAATTTTTTTTATTGATTAAAGAGTGATGCTAAAAACATTACAGGACTATAAATTAATTTATATGTTACCAAAAACCATCAATTTAAAAAAATAAGTGTTACTTTCGCCACATTTTTATAACAGACCTTAGGTGGTAAATTGTTATTAGTTCTAAATTAAATTTACCATTGATTTTTTTTTTTTTTTTGCCACTTAAGATTTGTTGTGAAACGTTGTGAAAATGTTGTGAATGTAGCATTTCTCTTCGAAAAAAATAATTCAAACATTTATTTATTATGTTCTTAAAGTGACTTCAATCACATTTATTGTCAAATCAATTTGTAAACTTTTTGTAATAAAATTGATAATAACTTTAGCATTTTACTTGTAGTATGCTTTAATGGGATAGTCGACCTCTTTTTTTTTTTTTTTTTTTTTTTTTGGGGGGGGGGGGGGGGGTGGGGTGGGGTGGGTGGTGGTGGTGGTGATGGTGTGCGGGAGATAGTCGACCTCTTTAGTTGCTCTAAAGAAAATGCTATTTTTCTTATTAGGAACATATGAGTATATGACTCTAACCTCTTTCTCATACATATGTTTTTATGCTTAATTTTTGTAGGACGAATGGAGAATTCAGCTGCCACCCTTACAATTCTTGTTCTTAACAGTGCAGCCAATAATTGACATGCGGTTGAGATGCAAATCAAAAGGGAAGGATTACCCTTCAGCAGTTCCTTGTGAGATCACAAAGGTTCTTGAGCTTGAAATGGTAAGCTACAATAAAAAGTTAAAAACAAACTAAGAGCGCATACAAAAATAAACGTGACCGGCCCTAATTAGTTTATTGAGTATCCATGATTGGTCCTAAAATTTTAGGACAAAGACTTGATTGTTGTTATTATTATTGTTATTATTATTGTTGTTGTTTTTCTTTGGATAAATCATAAATAGCATACTAGAAAAGTTGATATATGAATTTAAATATATATTTGCTGCTTCACCTTCCCACATAAATATGAAAAGCTAATCTTTTACAGACAAAATGGGAGCTCCTAGGGCTTGATGATGTTCGTGAGTCATTAGGCTTCAGTGCCAATGCTAAAGGAGCCATATACCCTGATAGACGGGCAACACAAAGCTGGATTAAAACTCAATTCGAGCTTAACATAAGCTTTGTTCTTCCACCTTCACTTGCTTTGGTTCCTAAAGATGTTATTCAAGACATTGGAGTGTCAGTAAGTCCATCAAATCTAAGTGCTATTTACATCTCTCTTTGTTTTCACTATTACAATTTCTTGAAGTATATCATATATACTATTTGTAAGTAATAATACACAATTGATAAACTACTTCAGATATACGTGAGGACTGAGTAATGCTAAGAATCACAAAATTTTCACAATTTTTTTTTGCAACTATTGATATGCATAGTAAGTTGTGATTAAACCAACATCACTTTCACACAGTCCCATCACTATTAGTTTAACTCAATTTTTATTAAAACATTAATTACATGTCAACTCATCAATTATGAAAAAAATTGTTTAAAAAAAAAAATTGTTTTCTTGAACTTGAGTATAGTTCACCAGGCCTTATGAGGCTGCAAGTCTGCAACAACTACTACCACATCATTATCAATTCAAGTTCCTTGTTAGTTTGTCCAGAAAATTACTATTAATTTCCATTGTTTTTAGCCATAAATTTACTAGGAGATTGTATCCAACAACAGGTGATCCAAAGATTGGTGGATGACAAGAAGCAAAAAGCTAATGATGGAGTGCTTGTAGATTATGATAAATTCAAAAGGGAGAAACTCAAGAATCTGGTTTAAGCCTAGTGATTCTTGAATATGAGGTCAGAAGGCCAAAATAAGTTAATTCATAGTAGCTTACATTATTCAGCAAAGGAAAGCTTTGGCGACTGAAAGTTGAAGTTAAATTTAATAAGATAGAAGTGGATTTGCATCATTCTTTGATACATTTGGGGTTGAAGTGTAACGAAAATTTCAGTTTAGTTTCATCTTCTTGCAAATATTGAACAAATAAGTCATTAGTGAAGCTAACATATGGAAATGCAGGGGATCTAACCCTAAATAATCCGAATGCAAAACTACCAGAGAATTTTTTTGTTGTTGTTGTGGTTCCTCGTTGATGTGCTTGTTCTTTATAAAAATCGTGATCAATGAGGAACTGCAACTAAGATTGTAAAATGTTAAACTGAATCTAAGTGAAGCAATAATATCACAAATAGGATATTGTAGCCCGTAGTTGATTCCAAACCAAATCTTTTCTCTAAGGAAAACATAATGAAATTTCTTCTAGAATATAATGGAATAGAAATCTGATTGATGATTTGATAAATTATACTCTGCATTGTATTTAATCATAGGAAGCACGATTCTGTACATGTCAAAAGTTAAAATGTAGAACACATTATACATTCAACAATGAACAAAGCAAATCAACATGTTGCTGTTACTGTACAGCTAAACATCTTTATGATTGCACTCAATTGCAAGCTCCCAGTAAAACCAAGCACAATATAAAAAGAAAAAGAAAAAAATGTGTACCTCAGAGACAACCACAAGCCCAACAAGGAAAATATACCGACTATTCAAAAAATTTGAAGTACAAGATCAAGACAATAGCAATAGCAAGAACTGCAATTATGGGGCCAATAATCCACTTGTTCATGCTCATTCTTTTTGACATATTAGTCATAATTCCCTTGCACTTTCCTGTGTTATCATCCACTCCATGCAGCAGAAATATAAGGAATCATCAGGTAAATACAGTGGCATGTATTTCAAAACTACTACTGTGGTGTGAAAATCATAGAATTTTGGTAGACAGCACAATAGTCATACCTATTACAGCTTAAACCTGAAGATAAAATAACGGACAAAGATCATAACAGTTCAATGCTAAGCACTAATGCTGAGACTGAAAATAAAAACAAACAAAAAGGGAAAACACACACACACATACACACGCACATACCCTCCCAAAAAAAATGTAAATGATATTCAAGAATGGCATGTAATTGTTTCAAAGTGAAGAACATCAGAGCAGAATCAAATTACAGTTTCAAATATTACTCAAAGGAAAAGTAATAGAAGGACTTTCCTTAATTCTGTCACCAGATTTGCCCAGTCTCTCCGTTGTCATCCCTAGTCTTGCTCTCTGATCAGCCAATGCCTATTGCATATGCATCAATTATTTGTGCCAAATGACAATTCATGAACTCAAGGAAAAAGAATGTTGTCAATATTCACCAGTTATCAGTCCTCCAAATAAGAGACTAAAAGTTCACCACAATTGGGAAGCAGAACAGAGTACGAATTTAAATAATAATAATATATAAAAATAAAGAATTAGACAGCGTGTCTCCCTGGACCCAAGAACTTAGACTGCCATCATTCAAATGACAAAGTGAACTCCAATAGTAAATACAATGGCAATACAAGAAAATAGAAAATGGTGAGACAACCATTAGTTGCAGGACTGGGTACTGCCATACATCATTTTAGACCATAAGGGAGCATAAATCATACGCGACAGAGGGGATGAGATTGAGAAGCTCCCATGGGAGAACGGGAGTGATTGTCAAACTAAATAAAATGGGATGGCTTGAACTGCAACAACAACAGTCTTAGCCCCAAAACTATAGGGGTTGGCAAAACTTTAAGATGACTTGAAATGGAAGGACCAGGAAATCTGTCACAATAAAGTTTGATTCCAACAGGACATAAGCTTATACATATAACTCTACAAGACAAGCTTTATTGTTTTATGATCAACTGACAATCAGAAGATACAAACAGATACATAGTTAATGGATCAATACCTAAACTGTTTCTGTACAATTATCAGCATATTGTGTTATCATCACCAATAATCAAAGCAAGAACAAGAACCATGCTTGAAACAATGAAAACGATTGCGGTCTCTGACAACAATTTCTCTATTGTATATATCAGAAACCATCTTAATAACAGAATGACAGTCTTGGCATATACGCAGATTCTTGAAAATATAAAGAGGTGAACCAGCTCTTGTGCTTATAAGCCCAAAACAGACTGCCAGCTTCTCACTATGTGAGAACAATGCCTGTTCTATCTCCTCCAATTCATCCACATTACCCACCTGACTGTCACAACCAGAGAAAACTTGGGAAGCGGCATTTGGGACATAACCAGCCACTCTCAATCTTCGAATCATCTCATCCAACATGATGTAAATATCCGTGATTTGCGGATGTGACTTATCCCCTGCACAGAACTGGTGAACTTGGCCATGAACATGAATTGAACTCGTTCCAGGCATCTTTCTAATACCCCTTTTCTTTAGAATCTGCCTAAGGGAATCAGCCTTGTCTCTCTTTCCCACCAAGGCATACATGTTTGAAAGCAGGATATGATATTCCGTGTTCTGGGGATCCATCTGAACCAGCTCTTGCAGAACTCGCTCACCCAGCTCTAGCTTTCCATGGACACTACATGAACCCAAAAGGGATCCGAGAACCACCTCATTCGGAGGCATTGGCATCTTTTTTATTAAGATTTCAGCTTCTTCTAAATGACCAGCCCGACCAAGAAGATCGACCACACAAGCATAATGTTCTATTGTAGGTGTTATGCCATGCACAGCTTCAAGTTCATGGAAGTATTGGCAACCCTCATCAACTAGACCTGAGTGGCTGCAGGAACTTAACACAGCCATAAAAGTTAATTCGTCTGGCTTGGCATCTTCCACCATACGAGGAAATATATCCAAAACAACTTTACCCCGTCCGTGCATTGCTAACCCACTAAGCATAGCATTCCATGCCACCACATTCCTTCGTGGCATGTGCTCAAAAACTCTATATGCAGCATTAACCCTACCACATTTCGCGTACATATCCACCAAAGCCGTGCCCACCATGATATCCATCTCATTTTCCATTGTCTTCAAAGCATACACTTGAACCCACCTACCCATCACCACATCTCCTGACTGTGCACATGCCGATAAAAACGAACAAAGTGTAACATAATTCAACCCAAAGCCACAACCAAAAATCATCTCACCAAGAAGTTTAAACCCTTCCTTGATAAACCCCCTCTCCACATAACCCACAATCATTATTGTCCACGCGACCTCATTCCTCTCCAGCATCATATCAAACACCACCCTCCCACTCCCCACACCTTCACATCTAACCACTCCATCCAGAATCACTGTCCACGACACAACACTCCGTTCCTCCATCTCTTCAAACACCTGCCTCGCCTCACCCAACATCCCACACTTCACATACATATCCATAACCGCATTGCAGGCCTTCACACTATCACTCAATCCCATCTTCACCAAACACCCATGTCCTTGCACTCCAAACTCAACATCCCCCAACCGCGCACACACATTGAACATGCAAACCATGGCCACATCATCGACTCCAACACCCTCTCTCCCCATTTCAACAAACAAAAACAGTGCATCTCTAGGTACCCAATGGCGGGCATAGCAGCCCATTAAAGTGGTCCAGTCTATGCTGTCTTTGTGTGAGTGGGGAATTTTATCGAACAGTTTGCGTGCATAAGTTGGGTTGCCACAGGCAGAGTAGAGATGAAGTAAGGCGTTGTGGAGGAAGGAGTTTGGGGAGTTGGCGAGGCCAGTGGTGATGATAGTGGCGTGGATTTTTTTGCCTGTGTTGAGAGAGGAGTGTCGAGCACAGGCTCGAAGAAGGGAACGGAAGTGTTGAGTGAGGGTAGAGTGGGTTGGCCATATCATATGAAAGAAAGCTGAAACTTTAAAAGAGAATGATTTTATTGTATGAGGTATCAATCAATGACTCTATATGAGTGAGGAGAAAGAGAGAGAGCATTGCAGAGGCGAGGAGTCCAAAAGCTTCGTATAGAGCTCTTCATCACTATTTCAAAGGGAGCAAGTTTTGGAACACCATTTCTCATTGCCTTGACAACATTCTATAGCCGTTGAAAAGACAAGTTGTACATTATAGTGTGTATTAGCTAAAAGCTTTTTGCTTTTTTGAGAGTTTTGTCTTCATTTTATTTCAAATTATAATTTTATTATGGAAAATGCTAACTAATGCACTTGTATCATTGGTTAATAATTTATTTAAAGAAAATTTTTATAAAAAGAAAAATAATTAATATTTTGACAATTTTTTTTATTTTTTATAAAAGTGATATCAAAACTTTTCTAAAATGGATTGTTAACTAATACCCTCAAAGCAATCGTTAACAAGATCTTTTTTTTTATTAGTTTTGGAAATATGTTAGCTTTTAGCCTTATTTATGTCAAATAACTTACTAAAAATAAACAATCATTACATATGATTGAACTTATCTTTATTCATTTATTTTGTTTATTAACGGAGCATTTTAACATCTCTCTTTGTAGTTTTTTGTCTTTTTTGTAGTTTTATATAAACTGTTAGGCCAGCTTCATAGAGAGAAAAAATATATTAAAATAATCTATAAAACTAGTTTTATGTATTTTTTCTTCTATTTTTCTAATTTTTTTTAATTAAATGGGACTTATATTAGTCCAATCTTAAGAAGGCGAACACGATACTTATTAACATTTGCCTTTGTTTATTATTAACATTTGTCTTTATTTATTATGTACGTTGTATCTTTTAAAAAGAAATGGCATTTTTTGCTAATATATGATATTTTAAAAAATTACTCTTTTTAGGTTGATTTTTTTTTTATGTATACAATTCAATAATTACAGTAATTAGGAAACTAATTTGAACTTGTATATTCCAACACCAATTAGTGCCAGTTGAAAATTAGTTCATCCCAACAAAGTCATATTTACTGCCATTTTGAGGCAAAAACCCAAGAACAAGAAGAGAAAGCACCATATTTTCAACCGTTTGGTGGTCAGTTTCCAGTTTATCTACTTTGCATGGTTATTCTCACTTTTGCCATTCTTCACATTTTTGCTTAATCAATAACAATGAAACGGCAGATCTGCTCGTCTCTTTTATGAATCAGGAACCCTTTTTTTCCCCTTCTCTTGGTAGCATTACATTGGGATTTAATCATGTGTACCTGCAAATCATAAGCAATGATGTACTTGTTCTGTACATGAATCATAATCAAGAAGGAATCACAACTAATATTGAAAGATTATAAATTGGATCTATAAGCGAAGCAATAACATCGCATTTAGGATCTTGTGTAGTTGAATCCAAAACTAAATATCTTCTAAGAAAAGGCATACGCACTGAATAATGGACACGATGAAAATTTCTTCAAAAATATTGGCATAGAAATTTGATTTGATGATTTGAAAATTATACTCCGCATTGTATTTACTCATCATAGAGGAACCACGATTCCACACATAACAAAAGTTACAATGCAGAACACATTATACATTCAATGATGAACATAGCAAATCACCATGTCGCTGTTACTGAACAGCTAAATATCTTTATGTTATCACTCATTGCACGCTCCCAGAAAAACCAAGCCAAGCACAATATAAGAAGAAATTAAAAAATCGGTGTGCCACAGAGACACCCACAAGCCCAACAAGAGAACATGTCCTGACTATTTAAGTTTGAAGTACAAGATCAAGGCAATAGCAATGACAAGAACTGCAATTATGGAGCCAATCATCCACTTGTTCCTGCTCATTCTCCTTGACATGTTTGTCAAAAGTTTCTTGCTCCTTCCTACGTTATCATCCACTCCGTGCAGCTGAAATATAAGAAAATCATCAGGTAGATACAGTGGCATATATTTTCAAAACTACTGCTGCGGTTTGAAGATCCTAGACCTTCGGTAGATGGCAAAATCTCATACTTTACAGCTAAAACTTGAAGTAAACATAATGGTCAAAGATAATAGAAGTTCAATGCTAAGCACTACTGTTGAGACCAAAAAAACAATAAATAAATAAAACACAGAGACATACCCCAAAAAAAAAGTGTAAATGATGCCAAGAGTGGCATGCAAATGTTCCGAAGTGAAGCACACCAATTACTGTTTCAAATATTACTTAAAAAAAATTGAAACTAAAAAGCAATCTTCTTATTGTAGAGATTTTAGTTGAACACTAAATTAAGTTTGAAGTATTTGAAATTAGTTACCGTGTTATTAGCATGCAGGAGAGACTGTCGCTGAGAATGCAAATCTTGAAGAATTGAAACACCAAGCTCCTCTGTTTCCAGCATGGTTCTTCTACTTTCCTTAATTCTGTCACCAGATTTGCCTAATCTCTCCGTTGTTGTCACCAGTCTTGTTCTCTGATCAGCTGATGCCTATTGAATATGTATCAATTATTTGTGTCAAATGAAAATCCATGTATACAAAGAAAAAGGAATGTTATCAATATTCACCGGATATCAGTCCTCCAAATAAGAGACTAAAAATTCAATTTACTACAATTGGGAAGCAAAACAGAGTAAGAATTTTTTAAAAGTAAAAGACTTCGTACTGCCCTAGATTGCCTGTTTCCCTGGACGCATTAACTTAAGACTGCCATCATTCCAATGACAAAGTGAACCGCAATAGTAAATAAAAATGGCACTAAAGAAGATAGAAACCTGGATATCTCTTTCCAATAAGTTACCAAATCAATCATAAAACCACTAACAGATAATGAATCACAATAGCATATCACAGCAATAAGCATAAGGAAATTATGCAATTTTAGACATACCGTGAGTGTATCTGCCATGCCTGATTCCAACAACTCATCTCGGGCTGCAGCATTTAAGTTGCCTGATACAATTCTCTTGACTTCGGTTTTCAGATTGTTCAGATCTGATTTATATTCCCTCAACTTAGCAAGAAGCACAGCCTTGACATTAGGTTGCAAACTTCTCGCCTCGAGATCCATTTTCCGAATCTGAAACATTTATGAGAAACATCTCTATTACTACTGCAGATACAAAATTTTGAAAATAACCCTAGGAAGAGAAAGAGTAAAGTGGGTACCAAAGCTTCTGCTTCATCAATTCCAGCCTTTATCTCAGAAACCTTTTGTTTCTTTTGCTCTACAGATCAATAAGACATTATAAGTGGCTTCTGGTAGGCCTTGACAAATCATTGCCCATAGCACTTAAATAAAAGAGGGGAAAGCGGGGGGGGGGGGGGGGGGGGGGGGGGGGGGCGGGGGGGGCGCATCAGGATGGGGATGGGGATCTATTAATCCACACAATTTAAGCATGTGTAAAGAACCAAAGTACAAGTCAACTATTATTAGTCTAAGAATTTCGAATATACGGCCGGCCTACATAAGAAAGTGATGGGATGGTTGTAATATGTTATAAGGTGATTGGAGATTGACAGAACAGGGTTGCGATATGCAATGCCTAGCAAAGCGGCTTATCAAAAAACATTACCATCAAGTTAATGCTTACTGCATATGGGGAGTTAGGAGAAAGATAATGATTACGATGGTGATGGTGATGAGAGAGAAAGGGGACAAAACAGAAGAACTAGGCGATTAATTCCCTTAACAAACATAATACTCAACATTCCACAACTTAAGTCTTACTTTAAAAGGCAGAACTAGGCAATTAATTCCCTTAACAAACTAAATACTCATCATTCCACAGCTGGTCTTACTTTGTATGAGCAAATCATATCTTCATCAGGAATTCCCTGAGAATATCTAATTGTACAAAGACTTTTTTTTGGGATAAATCTAATTGCACAAATACTTGTGCAGAAAATATGCACATACCTCTCACAGGGTGGAACTCATTACCCATTTCAATTCCACCCTTGTGAGAGATTTGTGCACAGCTTGTAAGCAAACCTTTGTGCAAATAGCGCAACTCAAATAAGCAACTCTTTACTTAGAAGCTATCAAATAAGCTCCCACCCTTGTGAGCTTTCTGTGCACAGCTTGTAAGCAAACCTTTGAGCAAATAGCACAACTCAAATATGCAACTCTTTACTTAGAAGCTATCAAATAAGCTCCCACAATCTAATTTAAAACTCAAGAAAAATTCATAAGAACTTTTATAACTACTGAAAAAGGATCCAGTGGTTGATGCCGACGACGGTTGCCTCTCTTCTTTTAGGATGGAGGAATTGGTTGGGGAAACATTTTTCAAATGTTTGGAATATGGTTCCAGCTTGTCTTATGTGGTTAATCTGGTGGGAACATAATACTCGTACTTTTGAAGATACTGAGAGACATGTAGATCTTTTGAAGTATATGCTAGTTGGGACTTTGTTTCAATGGTCTAGGATTTGGGATTTGCAATGTATTTTCATTTATGATTTTCTTCTTTCTGTCTGTATCTCTTCTCGAGTTACTTGTATTTGTTTTAAGCACAGAGTGTTCATCATCATGAACACAATGTACTTTTCATGCAATAAAACTTTGATTACCTATCAAAAAAAACTACTGATAAATCAAGAACCAAAAAGTTTAACTATGAAACTTTTTACAGTGCCGAATTTGTAAACCAAGGGAAAAATAAGCTTTGGCCAAGTGAGCAACACTAAAAAATTAATAACCAACCAAAGGCCAACACTCAGTCAGTCCACAAACAAATAGTACTCCCACAAGGCAACAACCAAGACATTAAAAAAGCAACACAACAATTCCAAACCAACATGCCAACATGTTGTCATCACATGCATAGGAAACAATAGCCTAACATGTAACCATGGCAAACAAAACCTTCAACATGCCATGAACAGGCTAAAGCAATTGCACAACACGACATTTGCACAAAAAGGAGAATCAGCACATACCAGAGTCAAGCATATCAACAGCACATAACAGGGACAAGTGAATCAAGGTTCACTGGTCCCAACAGGAAAGATTATTGGTCATACAGTGATTAGACCATACAAGGACAGATCGGTGTGGCAAGAAGTAATTCCAGTGGTTTAACTATCTTCCACTTGGTTGTCAGAGGTTGTGAGGGCCTCAGAGATGTTTCTCGGTGTAGCAGTAGCCACAATGAAGGCTTACTGCAGGTTTACAAACCAAGAACATTGTCGCCTACATCAGACAATGTGGTTCGTGGTTGTGGGTGGTGACAGGGTTTGTCATTGGTGCAGATCGGGGTCAAGTTTATAAGTTTCTAGGCATTTTTTTAGGTTTAAATAATGTATGTAATGTGGCCACCAGAGCTAATGAAAAAAAAAAAAAAAAAACTGACAATGGCAGTAGGGGTGAATTTCTTTTACAGCTCTGATACCATGTTCTCAGGATGTGTGTTTAGAGTTTATTAATTACCGTAATATACATGTAAATTATTTATATATGTTGGTACTTACACGAATATCACAATATGACAATTTTACCCCTATCACACACATATATGTAAAAAATCTTATCAAAGACTTTGTCACAGTTAACTCTCCTACTGCCAAGAGCATTGTAACTTGATGGCATTGACTGGTTTTCTCTAGTAGAACCAGGATTCAAATCCTCCTCCCCCACTCGAAACAATTTATCCAAAAAATATTATCCTACTATGATTATGCTATTGTATTATGATGATACATAAAACATACAACAAAATGGCTCTCATTGAGAGTACATTGTAGCTCTACACCCCAGAAATGCTAAGAAAATTATCAGAAAAGTGGAACAAGAACAATGCAATACTGGATTATCCAATATCATTCAGAACCTTTAGAATTCAGATTCTTCTCCTATTCATGTCAATATCATCAAATGTTAAGAATTTCAATAGACAAATTGCACCCATAAATCTTGAATGTAACAGTGTAGTCGCCATTTGACTACAAATGCCAATTCACAAAAGGATTCCATCTAAAAATCTAACTCATTCCAAGAAATGAATCGTGTAACTAATCGTAGAATAAGCTCACATTCGTACTGATCATTACAAAAATATCAGATAAGATCACTCACCCTCAATATGCATGATCTTTGGAGCTAGTGTGAAAGTAGTGGGCAAATTTTTTCGGATTCATACCAGCCAATCCAATCCAACAAAAATCCCTCTCTTCAAAAAATAATCAAATTCTAAAAATCTACAAACGATAAACTTAATTTTCTTGCGTAATTCACACAAGCCAAAAATTACATCGGGGAATCAATGTATCAACTAATTAAATCTTTGCCACCTTCAAAAGCAAATAAAAAAACCAACTATGTAGCACAAATTTTCAATTCCCTTAAAAAATCCAAAATTTATCAACATATATGCATCAAAATTCAAAATTTCAAAGGGCAAAACATACACACACAGAGAGAGACAATAAATCAACATGAATTTAGACTAAAAACAAAAAGTTTCCATCAAATTCAATTGAGAATTTGAAAGAGGAGTTTTTGAATTACCGCCATTAAGAGCACCAGTTGCCGTACACTTCCTGGAGAGATTCGCCGAGAGCTCGCAATATTGGCGCTCGTATCCTTCGAATACCTCACTCATCGTCCCTAACCTTGTACTCTTCCTGTTCAATCACCGATCAACACATATCCAGCTCCATCAATCATCAAAATCAAAAACAGCTTAGAAACCCTAAATAGAAACGAAATGAAGAGAATCGGTGATGGAAAATAAGATACCAAATGAAGATCGGGTTGAATTGGTCGGACCTGAGATGACCGTAGATCGGAGAGCTCGCCGGAGAAGTCGCCGGTGCGAGTTTTTGGTGTTTTTCTTTTCGAAATGACGAGAGTGATAAAGTGCGTGGCACGACACGAGCGTGGGTTGTAACTTGTAAATATAAAAAAGTGGATGTTATGCACGCGCTAAAATGCGCGTGAGAGAGAGTTGTGGGACTATGACACGTGGAAAATTCTGGAGGTGGATATCTTGTTTTTGGTTTCGAGCCACTTTCGGGGCCTTGACCTTGAGCAGCAGCATCATTTTTCTCGCCTCTCAGACCCTCTCAAATCTCACGTGGGTGCAACTGGGTAAAGAAATGTTTACCAAAAAAAAAACTGGGTAAAGAAATAATAATTAGTTGGATTGTTGAGGATTAGAATAACCATGGTAAATGTTTTTTTTTTAATATTAACCAAAAAAAAAATGTTTGTTTTAATAACAATCTTATTTTATTTGATTTTTTTTAATAAAAAAACATATTAAATTCATTATTTTGTATAATACTAATGGTATATATACAAACATAATTCCGAAATCTCGAAGCATAAGTCAAAATATGTCGGTATCAAAATATTCTATTCCAATTGGCAAAGTAAAATGAATTCCAAAACAGAATTCATTATGTTGGTCTTGGTCTTGACCTTTTCACAAATCCAAGGGGAGCTTATTTGTGTCATTGTCGAATTATGGTTTGACATTATTGATTTTTTTTTTCGTTCTTTCTTATTGAGAAACGGCATCATTAGTTGACCAAATGATGCACCAAGTTATTGTTTATATTTCCTTTTCTTTTTAGAAGTACTTTTTTTATTACATTCCTTAAATTTTTTTTTCCCCAATTAACTTATGGCATACACATGCAGAATGTACAAATAGTAGTGCTAGACACAATGAAAACATTAACTCTCCATTGATATTTATTACATAAAATTTTTAATTCATGTTCAAAATTTTCTCATAGAAATATATGGGTAGTTAGAGATGATTGACAGTACTGGGGACGATGTTAAGGAAGTAAAGTGGCAATAGGATATATATAGTCCAAACAATTCACAATGGAAGTACATGAAACTGGTTACTGCTCCAATCATGAATTTGGTTGCCATTCAAATGTCAAAACCAAGAATTATTTCCTAAAATTCATATACTTTTGTCTTTCTCAAACAATTAATAGAGTGTGCATGGCAAATTTGCACAGTTAGAACTGATAAAATTGTCTCCTATGAAAGCAACATATGGTCTACCCAAAGTAAAAAGATTATAAAAATAAAAAATTATATATCAGACCCCATAAAAATTGAGTGATGCTTTGAAAAAATCACAGCTGAACTAATCCATTGTATTATCATAGTATAATGACACTAGGTATACAGAGGACATGGTGCAATGTGATAATCTTGGTACAGAAACTAATAAAGCCAAATACAAAATTTAAGCGAGGGATCTTCTTAGAGCCCCTGGTATTATAGCAGGGAATGGCACTCCCCTAACACTCTAAATGAGTCCCCTGGAGTGGAGCAAAGTGTCAAAGTAGGAAGGTTCCCAAGTTTGCTTCCCTTATTCGGTTAAGCATTTCCTCCAAGAATGTCTTTAAATTGATGAACTCTAAACTCTCAATTCTATAACTATCAACATCCAACCGCAGAAAACTGCCTTTCGCAGCTGGTACAACTTTGGCAAACCAGTAAGGAACATTTTAGGCCATTCAAATTTCCCAAGACACATCACAATCAACAACCCCCTTTATGAAAATTATCCTTAAACCGTGGTCTCACTGGACTGAACAAGCACAGCCCCATCAGGAGCAGGAATTCCTGCTTCCTTTAATTGCTTGGCCTGCAGCTGCTCCAATTCCTGAGGAGGGAACACTTCTGATTGCAAAGAAGGGGTTATATTCTTCACATGCAACCATGTCAACTGCCAAAAACTATCCCCACCTATGGCATCACTAGGCACAAGTAATCCTGTCGTCTTCATCACAAATAAGGTGTTCTTGAGAAGCTCAGGAATCAATTCATGAATCTTCTCACTACGCCTTCCCCTGAATTTTGCGTTCATGTATCTCTCCATACGATTAAGAACTCCTAGCCATAGTTTGCAGAAGGAGGGTAGCTGCCAGAGATCCAATAGTAACTGTAAGAACACTTTTGACATGAGTTTCATGGCTAGAACAAGCGTTCCCTCCATATTCCGGTAGTCCTTTGGAGAGTTCCCCACCGTAATTTCTAGTAAATCATCAAGCAATGTGAAGATCACCTGATCGAAACACTGCAACCACAAGGCATTTGAAAGGTGAATCCCATCCACTCCTGCCAAAGACCTCTGTAGCATTAAAATAGAATGGTTCCTCACTTCTTCTCTCTGATCTAAACATACTTTCCTTAATCCTTGCACCAGCCTCAGCCACATCTCGCCAATATCTTGATTCACTTTCTTAGCAGCCTCCTCACCAACAGAATTCATCTCACAAGACCAGCTGACAAGACAAACAACAGAACCTGCCATCAAATCTAGGGCAGATACAGAACGATCAACCTCCCCAACCCGAGACTCAGCAAACTGCCTTGCCGCATCCACACAAAGAACATAATTGGATGGCAACAGGTGTGTCCCATCAGACATGATAAATGCTAGAGCCTCAAACCCAACATCAGATGCTTCTGGATGCCGAGCTGTAATAGACAGCAAGGAAATAATTGTGCGCCAACCTGCATTGGATCGGATATGAGCTGAATTTGCCTTTACAAGGCGCAAAACTTCTTGCGTTATGTGTTCACAATAAGCATCAGCAACCCGGGCATCAAGTTTTAAAACCAGGTGAAGAGACCTGAGAAGTTCATCAGTCAGGTTTTCCTTGTACGGAAGCAGTCGCTGGCATATCTTCAGGAGCCCAAAGACAGCCTTTTCCACCAGAGTGCAAGGCATAATAGTCGACTGAACAATATCAGATATGTGCTCGTAAACACCTTGCCAGATAAGCAGTATCCTGTCTCGGTTATTCAGTGTAATGGCAATCAGCAACTCCAGGCAGAAGACTGCAGTGTTTTCATCCTCAAAGTAGCTAGTTCCCTTTCGGAGTTGGCCTGCAGCCAAGATAAGGGCCTTCACAAGCTGCAATAAAGACTCAGCTTGGAGAAACTTACTCTCCGTAAAAATGCTATCAATGTGGAAAGTCTGTATAGTCTCACGAGTGCGTTGCTGAGCAGCAAGTTCTTCCTCTGTTGGTTGTGACCTTGGCTCCTCCACATCAAATGATAAGAGCTGGCTGAACCGGCCCATAAGGCCAGATGATTTACGAGTAGTGATAGATGGCATATTTGGTGTTGCCAAGGATGTAGTAGCAGGTTTCCCCCGGTCTGAGTCAGATGGGGGCTCTATATCATCAACCGCATCACTAGCCAACCGAGCAGGTAGAAGGCCAAGCTTGTGCAAGCTTAAGACACATTCCAGTATGTTCTTCCAGCTAGAACGGATATAATCACCATACCTATTTGCTATGGTGAACACTGTTGTGGTTGCCATCCTGGCTTTAATGTCATCTCCAAGAGCAAAAAAAGCTTCTTCAACGGATAAGGGAGTCAAGAGGGTTGTGAATTTACAGAGAGACACGACCAAATCATCCAATACATCATCAAGGTGATAGCTTGCTGCAATTTTGGCAACAGCCAAGAACCCATCAACACATGTTTGTAAAACATCCTCCTGTTCTGCCTGATCAAAAACCACCGACATAGCAGCGATTGTTGGACCTGACAGGATAGCAAACATATCATGGTTGAGGAGGTCTCTTGAATCACAGATGATAAATGGGGAGGATTTTTGGGATTTGTGAATCACATTAATCCAACAGCTTGATGTCATCATTGGAGACCCAGTACTTTGGTCCGGGACCATCTGGATTTCATTCTCACAGATTGAGTGATACAGCTCAGATAGGACCTCACGAGGAAGATCTTTCCCACCATTGATTTTCCTATTGTTACGGATAAAGTCTTCTTCAGTCATCTTTTTCTTTACCTGAGAATTGTGTTGATCTGTGTTGAGCAATATAAGTGAATATGACAACAAGAGAGCGGCATCTTTGTTGATCAATATATGCGGTGACTGCTCATAATATCTTTCTGCAAATGCCTCAAGCACCCTCTGTATTTTTTGTGATTCTCCAGGCAATCTGAAAGTTCCCACGAAAAGACGCAATGCAATATCTAAATTCATGTCTTGGAAATCAAAAGTCCTGGCAAATTCATGAAGCACTTGTATGCAGAATTCATCATGATTTCCCAGATAATCCCCAATAAGATTCTTATCTAACCCAGTTGTGTATCTGAAAACGTGTGCCACACTCTGAGGGTCAAGTTTCTCAGGCAACAAATTCATTCCTTGAAGAAATTCTAGACCTTTCTTAGGATCCCTATTAAAGTGATCTGCTCCAACCATCAACCTTTTCTTGATGTACTTCATCTTACGGACAAATGGAACCCAACAATTAGGGTCACTATAGCTCTCACATTCCATTCTCCAAAACGGTGTATATCCCTCATCATCTACCGCAGGCTCTGAAGTAAATGGTTCGTTCCCTACGCTCTCAGCCATGCCCTGAACCATGGAAATTAAGCCATCCAGGGCAACAATGTGCATTGCAGATAAAGGTCCATTCACAGGAAATGCGCTTTTTGATAACAGGTTAACAAGCTCTTCAAACACATTACTACTGGTTACATCACAATCAAAATTTGCAAACATCTCTGCCATAAATGTCTGCTGTCTGCAGAAGTCAACTAGAGCCTCCATAGCAACCTCCTGCTGTTGGTATGACAAACCATGTTTACTTTGGGAAAGCCTTAAAAGCACACATGACAAGAAAGCTTCAAGCTGTACTTTGAGCTCAGTTCGTAAATGATGATACAGATTAAGAACAATGCTGCATACTGTTGAGAGAATCAGTGGACTCATGGACAAACCAAACTGCATAAGATTAAGAAACAATCCATCTTGAACAATAGCCAATAACTGGGGGTGTTTACTGATTGAGGGCCCAGCCAATTCAATAGCTGAGTTAATTAACCCCAGTGCAAATAAGGGAACATCTTCATCATATGCTATAGGATTCGATCTGGGGCCAAACTCAATGTGCTCACTGACATTCAACAAAGAACACAAGAAATGAAATATCTCGACCATGCATGGAACCCCAAAGGGTTCCATCAGAAGGCTTTCATCATTTTTAGAAGCCTCCACTCCATTACTAACCTCAGTTATTTTCTCACTCATCCCACTATCATTCATCCCACCATCCGAAGTACCCATGTGATCCTTTGAAGCATATGTGGATGATTGACCATCAGATTCAATGCCAACATTGCCATTTTCTAGCTGCTTACTTTCAGATGTATGATCCCCATCTGCTAATCCCACCTGTACAAGAAAGATGAGCTTTAGGAATTGACATGGGAAAAATAGATGTGCTGGTCCAAATATCCAAGAACTTAAGGATGCAAAGTTCTCTTTACAGCACCACTCTAATAAAAAAATCAGACAGTTTTTCATTCAAGGGTTCAACTACAAACCATTCAGAACTCCTAACCACTAAGTGGTCACAAACACTGAGTACTAGATTCTCCTAAAGACTTTTAACCAAATTACATTGAACCACACCCCCACTTACTAGAGTGCTGGAAGAATCATGTATTTTAATCTAGAGGGAATATTGCATCAAAGAGAAAGAACGCATCAAGAATCATTACCTCTTCACGGACATATGACCTGCTTCCATTAGTCAATGCATGTTCCGTGGTGTCGATATCAGGCAGGTGAGAAAAAATACACCTAACTAATTCATGCATAGTATGGCGTGCTATCCGCTGCAACAATTCACCTTTAGAGCTAGCCTGATGAACTACACGAAAGCACGTATTTACAATATTGCACACATGCTGGTTGTTCAGCCTAACTGATGCTTTACTCTTCATGCAAGCTAGAAGAACCTGAAGTATCTTCATTAGCACCACTTCTTCAGAGCCAGGATCAGTTACCTCAAACCGGCAGCTTGTAACAGCATCAACTATCAAATGCATAGCATCTCCTACATTCACGGTATCAAGATCAAGTATGTCAAGGCTCAATATCTTGTAAACAGATGACAATGCAACTCCAGTGATTGGTGCACCGGTTTCATCAGATCGTATGACATCCAAAAATGGCCGCAAGTACACAGCTGGGTCAATATATTGCCACTGATGTTGCCAAGAAAAAATTTGCTTCCGTAATTCTTTCAAGGAATGGATGAGTGAGTGCTCTAGCTGATCATCATCTGCCACATAACGAACTCCCCACCGTACATTTCTTCGCATCACAGCCAAAACAGCACCTATTTCGAAATTAATCATACATGCCAAAGCACCTCTGGAAGGCTTAATGGGAGATTCCTCCCTTAGACCATTAGATGAATTGGTTCCAAACTGTGGATTTAGGTGCCCCATATTTATTCCAGTTTCTTGATACAATTCAATTTATGTCTGAACCATGCATCCAGAAATAATAAACACAAGATCCCAAAACCTGGCCAAATCATTCCATTCACTTAATTAACACAGGTAGTCGAGCCAACTAATTCAAATATAAATTTATGTAAGATCTTACTGTTGAATGACAAATAGATCTTAAAAAAAATGTATTGAATTTCAAGTTATATACTAAAGAAGTTACAAGTCCATGAAACATGAAGATAACAAGAAAACATTTAATTTACTTAGCAGCATAGAACTTTTCTCTATTCACGCACCTACATAACCAATGAGAGGAAAACAAACAAAATAAAAATTCCTCAACACTAAACTAGTGAAGCCAGGTGATTAAGCTCTAAAGGTACAAAAAGAACAATACTGTATTAATTTAACAATTTTTTGTGGTAGCTTCCACAGTCCTCTCCTCTTACTATCAAAATATATTGATATTCTTCTTGTTTGTCAGAATACAAGGAAGTCTATCTACCACTCAGAACTAAACAAAGAGACCCTTCTAATAAATTATTGCTCTAAGCCAAAGCCATTGAATACTTTTTTTTTCAATAAAAAAATGTTCATCCAAGACACAAACTTCAAACCCAATTTGGCTTTCAAGCTCACATTGCATAATTCAATTACTACATATTTGCTAGAACTAAATCATTTACTCTATAACTCAATCAAAGTAAACAACAAAAACCCAATTGGGGCATTAATGCAATAGAGCCACTGACTACAAAGACAAATCAAAAAAGGTCCCAATTACCAGATCTAACACAATTCAAGAACTTAAACTAAATTCCCACATAAACATCAATACAAGCAAAATTCAAGCTTTATCACAATGACCCATCAAATCTAAGTCAATCAGAATGACACAAAAGCAACAAATTTCAGATTTAACAAACGGATCCAAACAGAACCAATTGCAAAAAAAACAAAAGATAGACATAGAATTAGCGTACCTTAAAGGGAACCCAGGTGGAGAATTTGGTTGAGGGAGCTCAGAGAAATGGGATCACGTGAGAAATGAGGGACAGTTTTGTTTTTGTCACATGGAATCTGAAAATGGGTCTTTGGGCCTTTTCGCATTTGACACGAGAAGACGAAGAAGAAGATCTTTGAGTTTGAGTTTGAGGCCGCGCGTTTCTTTATGGGTTTTTTGTAAACGTTTCGGACTCTGGTGGCAAGTAATAATCGGCGAAACGAGGATTGTTGGAATGTTAATCAACTATTAAAAATTCACGTACATCACCCCAAAAATTGAATTCATTATCGTCTACTCTAATCAAGCATCTCTTTTTAAATTTGATTCTCAAAAAAAATAAATAAATAAATAAATAAAATTAATAAAAATAAAAATCCCTTTTTAAATTTTCATTTTTAATTTTATGTTTTATTTCTTTATTATTTTAGTTTTCCTTTAGAATAACTTATTTTTATTGGTTTAAACTTATAAAATAAGTCAAATAAAAATAAGTCCAAAAAAAATATAACTATAGATTTTTTATTTTTTGATAGTCAATAATAATAATTTTGTAATATGGGTAGAAGAAAATTTATCGCTAATTGAGTTAGCTATTGTTCATGATGTATTGAATTATTTTCTTCTTAATAAAATTATAAGTTTCTTATTAAAAACATTTAAAAAAACTATTATTTATTATTCATTATCATCTATAATATAAGCCAATAAACATTTCTTTCTTTCTTTTTTTCTTAAAATTTTTTTTTTAATGTTTTATGCTTTTATTTTTATTAGTTCCAAATGGTCTATGTTTTTCTACAGCTGTAAGTGAACGTGAACGTCATTCGGTACCATGAGAGAATGGAATGAATGCCAAACACACGCACCTTTTGGTCCAAATTTTCATTCATATTTTTTGAAGCACATTAATTTCTTTTTTCTACTAGAAATATTGTGGTAATAAAAAAAAGATGTTAGACAACTCCAGTCCTCGCCTTTATTATATGACCTCACTGGTCTCAGATGTAATAAATTATGATTCTCAAAAAAAAAAAAAAAAAAAAAAGATGTAATAAATTATGCACTGATACTGGCCCTTGGGTTATGTAGTTTCTACATCTGTTATACATTCCTTATTACCAAAAAAAAAAAAATTTAAAAATGAAAATATAGAATTAATCCCTAAAATTTTATCATGCTTTATATTTTTTTTTTTTTGATTCCTAAATTTTAAAAAATTTCTTATTGCTCAAAAAAAAAAAACTTATAAACATACCAAATGAGCCATTCCGTAATCTTGTTGTTACAACGAAGTGTTAATCATCAAGTGACTGCGTCGAATTTTACCACATAAACAAGAATTATTTTGCCAAGGCTACGGAGAGCAAGGTTATAGAAGAACTTATTTGGTATGTTTACAAACTTTTTAAGACTAAAATGGAACTTGTCAGGTTTTCTCTGGAAACCCTAGAGGTGAAAAAAGGGGCTAGAATAGCAATAGGGCTGCCGTCAGGAAATCTTTCTCTCCGTGCAAATGGTAGAAACGTTTTCAAAAGAGAAACATGGAGGAGATTACAGATAGGTGTGCAAAGTTGAAGCTATCGTTGAAAGAAGATGTTGAAGTAGCAATCCATGCTCCAATGCCAGAGGAGGGTTTTGTCCTTCTTGGTAAATTTTGTACTAAGTGAAAAATCAATTTGGAGTCGGTGGCCAGAGTTTTGAGATCAGTTTGGAGAGCGGAACACAATTTCGAGGTCAGCGATCTGGGGGAAAATAAGGTAATGTTTCTTTTTCAATCGAAGGATGATATGGATAGGGTTTTATTGCTCAACCCGTGGTCTTTCGATAAATATTTGTTGATCCTTCATAAGATGGTGCGTGGTGAGGTGGTTAAGGATATAAAGTTTAATAGGTCACCATTTTGGATTCAAATACACGGGTTGCCCACAATGTGTCAGACTAAAGAAGTTGGAATGAGTATCGAAGCAACCTTAGGGGAGGTGGTGAAGGTGGATGCCAACGGGGAAGGTTTTTGCTTGGGGAACTGTCTACGCATAAGGGTTATTCTGGATGTTTCTATGCCATTATGTTGGGGTCAGAAGGTGCGTTTAGGGGAATATGGTTTAAAATGGGTGGACTTTAGATACGAGAGGCTTCCTATATTTTGCTATCTGTGTGGGAAGATTGACCATGATGAAAGGGACTGCTTGCAGTGGATACAAAGCAGTGATACTCTAAAGCCAGACGAGAAGCAATTCGGTCCATGGCAACGCGCGTTGCAAGAAAAAACCCAGAAGCCTCAGCTCGTTATAGCAGGAAAACAAGGAGAAAACAGGCCCAGTGACGCCGGAAAGGAGGTCCAGGAACAGGAATTGGCTGGAGTAATGGTTTCACAGCCGAAGACGGTGACGGAGCATGAGAAGTTGTTAACGGAGAAGCTGACGGCCTCCAGGGCTGACGTGGAAAAATCAGCAACAAATCCAGCTCACGGGTGTATCCTAACACTGGATATTCCGCGTGTCTTGAATCTTGAACAGCAGCTCAAGGAAATTGATGACGCTATTAACGGAAATGTTTTTGTTGTAAATTCCGTACAAAACCAGGAATCTCTCTTAGGGAAGGAGACCAAAATGCAGGCCATGCACGTGACCATGCTGAACTTGGAAGAAAGAGAGCAAGCAAGTGGGCCGAATGTCATTAACCAAGCCCAACCATTTATGTATGGGCCGCAGGACACTTTACACAAGCCCAGGCGGGAAAATAAGGAGAATGTGGGCTTTTTCATGCTGGGGCAAACTTTAAGTTAGGGCTGGCCTCTCCCAAACAATACACGGCCCAGGGAGTAAAAAATATTAGAGTTGGTAGCCAAAAGAAGAATAAAGAAAACAGAGGAGTGTCTGGGCAGGAGAATAAGTCGGGTAGTGAGGCAATACAACTCCAGGGAGAAAAAACCACAGAAACAACGACCATGGAGTTTGACATGGTTGATATAGGACTCAAAAGAAGAACAAGGGTACCATTGACTGAGCTGGAAGATAAGGAAGATAATGGGAAACGCATCAAAAGGGAAGGGGAGGTTAAGGAGCTTGGCCAACTTTTAGCATAGCACTTGGGATCGGCGAAGGCTGCGGTGCAGCCCCCCCGGGCACAATGAGTGCCATCAGTTGGAACTGTAGGGGGCTTGGGAACCCCCTAACAATTAATGCTCTCCAAAAGGTGATGTTGGAGAAAGATCCCACCTTAGTCTTTCTAATGGAGACTAAGTTTGACGTTACGGAGATGGACGGTATTAAACGGAAAATAGAAAGGCAGCAAGGTCTGGTAGTATCAAGCATACGAAGGGCTGGAGGTCTAGCTCTCTTATGGAGAAACTCATTACAGGTTGATATAATGTCATACTCACCTGGACATATTGATGCAATCGTATCCGAAGAACAGGGCAGGAAAAAATGGAGGTTCACCGGATTTTACGGCCACCCGGAAACCAGTAAAAGAGGGGATTCATGGTTGCTGCTGGAAGATCTTAGTCGTTGTAGTAGTTTGCCATGGGTATGCATGGGGGACTTTAATGAAATAATGCATGCTAAGGAGAAAGTTGGTGGTGGGGTTAGGCCGGAAGGTCAGATGAGGAAATTTCGTGAGACAATCAACAGATGCAGATTGAGAGACATGGGGTATGTGGGATCAGATTATACCTGGAGTAGAAGACTTGGTAGCAGAGGATGGGTGAGAGAAAGACTTGACAGAGCATTGGTATCCACGGATTGGATAGGAGTTTTTCCAAGAGTAAAGCTCCACCATTTGTCAAACTCGGTCTCTGATCACAGTATTTTGGTGCTTAAAGAAACTAGTCCACTGAGACAGCAAAGGCGGCAAACAAAGTTGTTCCGGTTTGAATCTATGTGGCTGGAAGATGAAGGATGCAAAAAAGTGGTAGAGGAGGCATGGGAAAGGGGGCGGTCCAGCTGCTCACTATGGCCTTTAGAAGCTTGTTTGGAGGAATGCCAACAATCTTTGAAGTCCTGGAATGTTCATACCTTTGGTCATGTAGGAAAGCAAGTGGCTACAATACAAAAAAAGCTCCAAATACTTGAAGCAATGAAGGGTAATGGGATGGACCTGGAGGAAATCCATGCAACAAAATTGGAGCTTAATAGGTGGCTGGGAATTGAAGAGGAAATGTGGCATCAAAGAAGCAGGAACAATTGGTTAAAGGCAGGAGATAGAAATACCACCTTCTTCCATACTAAGGCCACAAACAGGTACCAGAGGAATACTATTAGCAAGATTATGGATGCAAATCACAATTGGCTGGAGGATGTAGACCAAATTGGGCAGACTTTTGTGCATTATTTTGAGGAGCTCTTTACCACTTCAAAGCCGAAGGTGGAGCAAGAAATGCTTGATGCAATCCATCCCAAAGTCACTGCTAGAATGAACTCTATTCTTACGCGGGAATTTCAAGCAATGGAGGTGGAGAAAGCTCTAAAACAAATGCACCCGCTAACAGCTCTTGGCCTAGACGGTATGCCACCTTTATTTTATCATCAATTTTGGCCTACTGTTAAATCTATTGTCATCCATACTGCACTTGATTTTCTTAACCATGGTGTATCCCCTCCTAAATTTCATGATACTCATATTGTGCTTATTCCCAAAACGAAAAATCCGGAAAAAGTAACGGATTATAGGCCAATCTCTTTATGTAATGTTGCTTACAAATTAGCTTCAAAAGTTGTGGCAAACAGGATCAAACCGGTGCTGCAGGAAAGCATAGGGGAGAACCAAAGTGCCTTTGTGGTGGAACACCTTATCACTGACAACGTCTTGGTGGCTCACGAAATGATGACTCATATCAGCAAGAAGAGAAAAGGAAAATGTGGCGAAATGGCTATAAAACTGGACATGAGCAAGGCGTACGATCGGGTTGAGTGGGAATGTCTGAAGCAGATTATGATGAAGCTTGGATTTCATATGAATTGGATTAGCACGGTGATGAGATGTGTATCTTCGGTGAAATATGCAGTTCGAATTAATGGGTAACCATATGACTTGAATAAGCCATCACGAGGATTGAGACAAGGCGATCCATTGTCTTCGTATCTTTTCCTGATATGCGCTGAGGGTCTTTCAGCATTGTTACATCAGGCGGCATACAGGAAAACCATTAAAGGGGTGGCTGCTTCTGTGCATGGTCCTAGAATATCCCATTTATTTTTTGCCGATGATAGCTTGGTGTTTGGACGAGCAACAGTGAGTGAAGCCATGGAAATTCTACGGATCCTTAAAGTCTACGAAGTCTCCTCTGGTCAACAGCTTAATTGTCACAAAACCTCCTTATTTTTCAGCCCAAACTCAGACAACGGAACCAAAGAAAGGGTGAAAATGATGTTTGGAGCTCAGGTTATTAAACCTCATGAAGCATACCTAAGTCTGCCATCACTTGTGGGAAGATCCAAGAATAATACTTTTGCCCAACTTAAACAGAGAGTGGCTAATAAGGTCTCGGGTTGGAAGGAAAAGATTTTGACGCCTGCTAGGAAGGAAGTTCTGATTAAGTCCGTAGCTCAAGCCGTCCCCTCATATACAATGAGTTGTTTCCTGCTGCCTAAGAATCTATGTGATGAACTGACTAGGGTGATTAGACAATTCTGGTGGGGACAGATTGGGAATGAGAAGAAAATAGCATGGCTGATCTGGGATTTGATGTGCAAGCCTAAAGACACAGGAGGTTTGGGATTTCGGGAGCTAAGAAGTTTCAATTTGGCGCTCTTGGCCAAACAGGGATGGAGGCTTCAAACAAACTCCAATTCCCTATTTAGCCAAGTGTACAAGGCCAAATACTTCCCACATTGCAGCTTTGCAGAGGCAAAAATAGGTTGAAACCCGTCCTATGCATGGAGAAGTTTAATGGCGGCGCAAAACATAATCCAGAGAGGCATGCGGTGGCAGGTAGGGGACGGAAAGAAGATACGAGTGTGGCATGATAAATGGGTTCCTAGACCTTCAACTTACAAGTTGATTACAGTAGAAAAACCACAGTCAACAAATGCTCTGGTTTCGGAGCTCATAAACAGAGCAACAAAGGAGTGGAATAAAGACAAGCTAGAGAGCTGGTTCATTCCCGAAGACAGAGAAGCCATTCTAAAAATCCCTTTGAGCTCAAGTTGCACACAGGACAGATTAATTTGGGCTAAAAATAGAAGTGGGAAATTTACAGTTAAAAGCACTTACGCACTGGAGTTGGAAGAGAAACTTCACGATACTAATGCAGATTGCTCAGACGATTCAGTTAGGAGGAAGATTTGGAAGACCATATGGCAGATGAAGACCCCACAGAAAATAAAACACTTTGCTTGGAAGACAGGCCGTGGAATCCTTGCCACAAAATCCAGCTTAGCTCAACGAAAAATTATTCAAGATAGCACGTGTGACCTCTGTGGACAGGAGGAAGAAACGATATGCCACTTACTATGGACTTGTGAACACGCTAAAGAGGTTTGGAAGAATAGTAAATTCGCTTTACCATTTACTATTTCATCGCACTGGTGTTTTTTGGACGTAGTCGCGAATTTACAGAGGAATGAACACTTGCGGCCTGGACAGTTGGAGCAGTTCATCACGATCTGTTGGGGTATATGGAAGAACCGGAATGATCTTCGAATGGGAGGTAAGGGATGGGCAGGCAGAATAGTGTTGCGGACTGCCATGCACCTGGTAAAAGAGTTCCGAGCTGCAAATGATGGTAAAACAGAGCATCAGGCCAAACCGGAACTTCCGATTCCTTGGCAACCACCAAGCCAAGGATACTATAAAGTAAACTTGGACGGTGCAGTCTTCTCAAAGAGGAACCAGGTAGGGGCCGGAGTAATAATCAGGGACAGCGTCGGTGAGGTGATCGATGCTTTAAGCAAGAAATGGAAGTGTCCGTTCGGAGCGATAGAAGCAAAAGCTAAAGCTTTGGAAGCTGGAGTTGAGTTCGCCAAAGATGTTGGAATTAGAGAGGCAGAGTTTGAGAGTGACTCTCTGTTAGTTTGCAATGCTCTACAAGGACTGGGTTCACCGCCTTCCTCAGTGGTGAATGTGCTTGCCGGGGTGATGAACCAAATGTCATATTTTAGACAATGGAAAGTTACTCACACTAAACGACAGGGAAATGTCCCTGCTCACTTACTAGCTCAACACGCCAAATACGTTGAGGATTATATTGCATGGCTAGAGGAATGTCCTAGCCTGATTGAACATGCTTGTGCGCATGACAGGAATGTAATTTGCTGATTTGGTTTCAATAAAGTGACGCATTTCTCATCAAAAAAAAAAAAAAAAAATGGAACTTGTCAAACTTGCATTTAAATTAGGAAGCAAACTAAGCAAATGCCTCGTATTCAGTTTTATTGAGCCAAATAAAATTGTTTATGGCTCTTAGAAGAACGTCTTAGTGAATTACCATGCATATGAAGATATCAGATTAAAACACTGGTTCAGCCGATAGATTTCAATTTTACAATGCTTGCTAATTACATAAAATATGATACGACCTCAGCTTTTTTTTTTTTTTTGGAGAGTTTCACAACTTATGACATCGACTCCTGATAATAGCTTTTTATCATTAGACTAAGATACTAATCCATTTTTTGTGTAAACGGAAATTGAACCTCAAATTTCTTATTCAATCATCAGAGACTTTACCAGTTGAGCTAACTGAAACCCACAATAGGACCTCAGCTTTTGGACTGTTTAGCAATCAGAATACACTTATGTAGAGGTATTGGGCCCAGGAACTTATTGTCAATGTTTATATAGGGCCTGAGGCCCAAGCCGAGATAAGGGGTTGTCTGAGGAGGGGTAAACATTGTCAAAAGAGCCCGTGCTAGTAAATGAAGAAGTTAGTTTTGATCATAATGGCCTAGGAGGTTGGGATGAGGATGAATGCCTCCTCGGCAAACCAAAGCCGAGGTCAATAGAGGTGGTCTACCATCCGAGGGAATGTCCTGGGAAGTTCTGTTGGCACGGATAAGCATTGCAGAAATAAAGGATAGAGGGGAGTCCTAAAATATCTAAGGAAAAAGTTGCTACCACCGCATTAAATGCTCTACAACTAACTCTCTGGCCACATTAATGTGGAAGTAATACTTGAACAATGGTTTTCAGCCTTACAGCTACTACCTAAAGACTTCAGGAAGGTGCTAATGGGACAAGTATTAGGCACCAACCATCTGGCCTGCATGTGGAGGGTAAGGATGAAAGAGGAAGAGAGTATAAAAGGAGAAGGCGACAGTGAGAGAGGGGGATCGAAATCAAGAGAAAAACACCATAGCAATCAAGAAACAAAATTGTAATCAAACCTAAGAGAAATATAAAAGAACTGATCTTCTCGGACTGTGCTGATGATGATTTTCTTCAGTTGAATCAATCTGTCTTTTTGTTCTTGTCATTGGAACTCACTTTATTTGTCATCCAACTCATTTAAGCCCAGTTCTCCAACTCACTCTCTACAAATTCATTGTTTTGTGTTTTTTGGGCTTGAGTCCATCTATCATTTGGGCTAAGAACTAGATCAAGTCCTTACAACTTAAATTCAAGAAAATATTTGCTGGTGTAGACTTACATTATTAGTACATTGTAGAAATGGTGAAGTGGGAATTCTAGAGGTATCTGAATGAATTTTTTGACTTACATTATTAGTACATTATAGAAAACTATTTTGCATTATGCTATCACCTGTATATATAATTAGAATAGAAATCTTGATGTCAAATTTTCATTATTTTCAAAACTACCCTTATTGTTTATTCAAAAATAATTCTCCCAAAAATACAAATTAAGGACAAAAAAATAATTTGCAAATGATTAAAACTATCCCAATGTTTTCCCCATATTTATATTATAACTACTAAGAGCATTCTCATTGGGAATGCCAAATGGGAAATGTTGGGATGATTTAGGATTAAAGCCCAAAAATCACCAACAGCCGGTTGTTGGGGTACATTTTTTTACACCTAATATTATTTAAAAAAACACCTATTTATTTCTTTTCAAATGCCACAAACAAATTATTGGGCATGCCTAAATATTTTTTGACTATTACTATGCTAGCCCACAACCGTTTTCCTTTCTATCACAAAATTGGGCTATGAATGCAAAACACTATAGGACCTAATATCTTTTCATAAAGCCCAAATTATTTATTAAGCGAGATAAAATCTAATTCTTTCTAAAGCCCAAGAATTTTATACTTAGCAATATTTGAAAAAAAACCCATGATTCAAATTCATGACAATACTATTTTATCAATGGGATTCAACCCTGTAATCAAAGCCCATGATTCAAACACGTGGCAAATTATTCATCAAAAAGCCCAGTTCCCACTGGCAATATAAAATTAAAAAAAAAAAACAGTTTTCACTGGCAATATCAAAAGCCCAATTTTCATTAGCAATATCAAAAATCTAATTCTCACTGGCAATATCAAAAGCTCAATTTTCATTGGCAATGTCAAAAACTAGTCCCCATTGGCAATATCAAAAACCCAATTTTTATTGGTAATATCAAAAGCCCAGTTCTCGCTGGCAATATCAAAATCCCAATTTACGTTGGCACTATTTTATCAAAAAGCCCAAGATTATTAATGCTTGGCAAAGAAAAATATCATGGTATAATTATTTCTTAAATGTTACTATGGCAAAAACCATGGCAATCATCTTATAAAAGCTTATAGGAAGTTATCTTGAAGATTATGTTCTCATATTATAAACCCATGAAACACATGGTCATCATTTGCATCACAACATTTGTAATATACATCTTCAACGCTCATAGTAAATATTCAATCCCACAAGCTTATCATTTAAATTATGATATGATTATTAGAAACTATGAACATTACTTACGATATGGAATTCATCATAGTAAATGTTATTTACGAAGGTATTTTGAAACTTATCCTACTGTTTCAAACATTACAACTAATTACCTAAAGGCCCATTGCAAGTATCTATGAAAACCCAAAAAATATTTACTAATAAAAGTCCATGAGGAATGAAAACCCATGGCAACGTGTGTTGTTGATATTTATTTTGTAGGATGCACACAACTCAACCCAAAGGAACCAACCCATGTGAGCAAGCCCAATCCAAAAAACCCCAGCAAGAGGTAGAGGATTGAAAGTGGACAACCAGTACTTGTTCATCCCTGACTAAGGTACAATTGGAGGCCCCTATAAGAGAACCAAGTCTTTGAGGATGAACTAGGGGCTATCCCATCAGCTTACTGTCACCCTCTACCTGACGTGAATAGTGCCCGAGGGTTGTGATATTAGCTGAAGTCTAAAGGGTGATGGAACTCCATCATCTATCTTCCTCAAGACTGTATCTCTAGTGGAAGGGGGGCTAAAACCAAGTTATCCAAATTTCAACAGATTGATGTTATAAATGTCAAAAACGTTCAAAATGTGATTCATGTGCCAAGCTCATGAATCTTAAAGGGGAAAAATTGGGAACATGTGATATGGAGGGCATAAAGGGATCTCAAGCGGAACCCCCTGAAGTGGATTTAAAGTTTGACACCTGGCTTAGGGTGTTGAATCCTACTTCTTGGGGTTGGAACCTCAGTTGCAGCACTAGGATTCATTCTTGATACTTGCCTTAATCCCATTGGTTAAACTCAACTCCAGAGATCTTGACATTTAATGTAGAACACCCCAAAAACCCACCGTGTGGCATATTACCCAAAGAAGTAAGGCAACCCCAAAACTAAATCTCCTACTTCTAGCCAAATCCTAGGTTGATTAAACCTGATTCCTTGCCTCTGATCAGTCCTACTTTTTTTGGATTCTTGTTAATTAATGCTTCTCTAAACTCCATTATAAAAACATAAGTACCTCAGCTCATAAAGACACAACTACTCCCTTTGAAACTTTCTGATTTGTTGGCCATTTTGCTCGCAATTCATCTCTCCCCAAGCTTACAACCCATTCCCCTTAGCCCACACTCACCTAACCTCATACATTCTTTTCCTCCTTTACACAATCACAACTCATAAATGTCTCCCAATTAGTCACAAACAGCCCACTACTCACTAAAACCTTAACCTCAATATTAATTTCATTTCACTCACTCAAAATAGCCCACATTACCTCATTCATGCCTTATGCACACATACTCACCAAAATCTTAGTTTAATATTTGCTGCACTGAGCTGAGATCTCTCTCTCCCTTCACACCATGCCAATTAATCCTTTTTTTCTTCTCATGGAACCTTTAATTTTTACTTTTTGTTTTACTGTTGAAGAATATAATGTATTTGTAACAATCGAATTCTTCCCTCACATTGATGTAATGATGGCCGAAAGTACAATAAATTCCCTTGACCAAGACATGCATGGACCCCCAGGAGTGAACACCTTCCTAAATTTATTTAATCATTGACTGCTAGACCCTTAAGTGTAATTTCACCTTTATCACCGGAGGATTTACTTTTTTGGACTCTAAGTGTAATTTCACTTTTACCGCTGGAGAATTTACTTTTTCTAGACCCTTAAGTGTAATTTCACCTTTACCGTTGGAGGATTTACTTTTCTGGACTCTAAGTGTAATTTCACTTTTACTGCTGGAGAATTTATTTTTTCTGGACTCTAAGTGTAATTTCACCTTTACTGCTAGAGAATTTATTTTCCTTGTATAATTAGGGTAGGACCACTAACGTATTAATTAAGTATTGTAAAGTGTTTTTCTATTGGGCTTTTGTTGCTGTTTTGTCAAGTGCATCCTTTATGTCTTGCTTGGATAGACTTGTCACCACACCGAAAGCTTTTGGGCACCATCTTAAAAGCCCATAATTGAGTTTCGGCTTGGCTTCTCAATATTTTATTTAGAGGCATTAATTTCTCCCTTAACACCGGTCTTGCAAATACTAAGTATTGCAAAAAATTTTGCAATTATGCTATAGTGTGATTCTAAATTAAGAATCGCACTGTAGCTCAATGGTAAAACAAAATACTAATATTTTATTCATTTTCACTGTTTTTTTTTTTATCAACTCCCCTCTCTCTCTCTCATTAGTCACTCTCATCTCCTCTCTCTCTTTTTTCTTTTTCTTCTTTTTCAATTCTGATTCTTTCATTCAATCCCTCCCCCTCTCTCATCCCTCTCTTCCCTTTTTTTTTTTTTTTTCTTTTTTTTCTTTCTCTCTATTTTCCCTTGAATCAAGGGTTTGATGTGGTGGCAGATGGGTTTGATGTGGGTTTGATGTGGGCTTGATGTGGTGGTAGAGGTGTTGATGTGGTGGCAGATACGGTGGTGTGTTCATGGGTTTCTGGCATGATTTTGCAGCGGCAAGATCAGCATGGGTATGGTGATGGATTTGGTTATGAGTTTCTCTATATTTTTTGTTCGTGGTGGTGGAGGAGGGTTTCCATGGTGGTGGGGATGGGTGATTGATGGTGGTGGTGGCTGATGTGGGTTTGTGGTGCTGTGGTGGTGGTGGGCAGAGGGCAGTGGGCATGGTGGTGGCTGATGTAAGTTTGTTTGATTATTTTTTAATGGGTTTGTAGCTAGGTTTGTAGGTGTTTTTTGGTTGGTTTGTGCCTGTCGAGGACTATTTTTTCGCTCCACGTGGTACTACTTCATTGGCAACCCATGCCACATCAACATATTATTGATTTTTTTGGTAAATCTATTTAAAGCCCAAAATAAGCTCATATCTCATTCAATTACATGGATTGGGTTCACATGGTCCGTGAGATCTTTACTTCAAGAGGTGGATTCATGGTCCACATTTCATTTTCATCAATTGGGATCTAACCCATGATATCATCAACATCAACATATGGATCGGGCTTAAGCAATGAGTCAAAACTCATGGCCCATATTACCTCTCTTACACTCATGGCAAGCGGCTTTTTCAACAAGAGCCCATATTTACACAAAATGACAACAAAACCTGAGATACATCATCTCATCTTCAGCTTATGATCCAAGCTCATAAGTCTCTTTGGGAAAATTTTGAGAGTTGTGGTTTGGAGGGCCAAAAGGTATGTTCAATAAAGCTCTAGCGGTTTAAAGTTGATAAAAGAAGGCATCTCTTATCACATAGCACTTTAGATGATAAAATTCCCCATTGCTCTTTTCCTAAAACTTAATATTCATCATATGACAAATGCTCAATATCTCCAGCCATCTAACTGTTAAGAAAATAATTGTTCATTCAATTCCCAACTGTTGCTATACAAATTTAGAAACTTCATTATTTTATTCTACATAAACTACATTACTGCTTTCAGCTAAAATCCAACTCAAACACATGGCCTAATCTGATTGGCTATCTTTAATCTCCAACTATATACAAAATATTCATGATATCTCTAATACCCAGCTGCTGTCTACCACAATCAAACCATATATTTCTTTGCCAGCTGCAGAGCAGAGCATTAAATACTCTTCTTGCTCACCAAGATTAAGTCACAACACAATGAGACTTTAACTAGATCTCTAAAGCTTCATTAACTTTTAACCAATCCTTCTATTACTTACTAAAAACGTGTTGTAATAGAACCTTGAACCAAAGATACAAACACCCAAAAAATGAAACATTTTCAGCTGAACCCCAGCAGTGTATTAAGCACTTAACACCTGGCTGGAAGTGATATCATCAACCATTTAATGTTGAAATCCCAGCAACCAGCTGCTATACCCAAAACAGCAAGATACCCTTCAAAGAGATCTTACCATTTTCAGCCAAATCCATGAAATAAATGCTGAATGTCCTCTCCAGCAGTTTGAAATCACCCAACTGACCTCATCTGCTTCTGCCTAAAGCAACGGCTGTCTTATGATAGCTGTGACAGCTTTTTTAGAACAGATGTAACAGCTGACCTAGTAGCCTTAACATTACTGATTTTCCACATTTAACTAAAACCAAAACCAACTAAAGTAATTATCTTTTTCTTACCAAAAAACCTTCCTTTTCTGCTACTCTTTCCCCAGCAGCTCTTACTCAAAACAACAAGAATACTTTAAAACTAGACATACCATTTTTGGCCAAATCTTAAGATGGATTCTCTAAAGATTCATTGCTATTTGGGACAGATTTTAGCTAATATTTTTTGATAAAATACCCCCTTAAACTCAACTCTAAAGAGAACCCCCCACCAATACCTCAAGGGGGGACATCAATGGAGAGGAAGAACTCCCTCATAAACTTCTCCCTCCCTCGAATGATCTTGAAAAGCTCTTAATCAAGTTCCAAGCTTCTGAGTTTTTTAGTTCCCAAATTAGAAACAAAACTCTCCAACCTTTAACCCATAAATGCCCTTCATAAGCCCTCATACATCCTACAGCAGAAAATCCAAGCAGTAAATCCCAGTAACATTGCTAAACACACTACTTCACTATTACCTCTTTTATACTCATTCTCTCACTCTCCATATCCAAAAAATATGTCTATCTTACTGCTCTTATCTCCAAATACCTAACCACATCTCCATACTTTTCTTTTACAAAATCTCTCATCTTGAAAAGCAATCTCTACAACTTCTCCAGCAGTTATAATCTCATATTTTTACTATCTTTAACCACCATATTTATCATACTTTCATATATCATACATACTACATCCCACAACACATTTATATCTTTTACCATCTCCACACTTCTCAAGAGATATCAAACACTCATACTAAAAGCCCTTCTCATGAAAGACAAGCTTTTAATACTAAAGTCCTTCTTTTAGAAGGCACAAGTACTCCATACAAAAGCTCTTCTCATGGAAGGCAACACTATTCATAACTTCACAACAACTAAAAAAGCATTGTCAAGGGGAAAACTCATTTAAGTGCATGATAAGAGGGGCAAGCTTAACCAGCACCTACACACAGTTGGGCATACTCTTTCTCCCTCCAGTTGCACCCATTTTTCCCCCTTAATCTTGAAGTTATCATGACAAACTGCCTCTCTACCGTTGGGGTCACTCTATTGGGATATTATCAACTCACAGAAGCTGTACAGCTGGGGTTACAAACCATCAAAGATAAGTGACTCTGCTTCCATATCTTTAAATTTACATAATTGAGTACATGATTACTTCGCATTTAAATACATATTACTTTATTCCAACTACTATTACAACTATTAACCAAGGCTTAAACTCATTTAAATGCATGATAAGAGAGGAAAACTTAACTAGCCTCTACTGCTGGCATTCTGCTAGAATCCTATCAGCTCACTGATGCTGCACAACTTGAGCTATAAACCATACAAAGATAAGTGACTTTGCTTCCATATCTTTAAATTTATATCATTAAGTACATGATTACTTTACTTCTAAATAAATATTACTTTATTTCAACTGTTATTACAAATACTAATCAAAGTTATCATATCAAACACATATTACATATTTATTCAACCATTATCATGATTCTTAGATTTTGGCTTTAATGGTTTTGTAGGCTTAAATGTATGCCGGTAGTCGTTGGACCATGTGGCCCAATGTTGAGTTCCGGATGCAACTCCCCAAACAGAACTCGGGCCTAGTAAGGTCATCCCTCCAACAGATCACACATGGCTGGGCAACCGAAAAAGGCTCCCGAATAGTGCCTGGATATTTGGTGGGTTTTTGGTCATGGTGGTTGTTATGTGGTGGTGACTGGGTTTTTTGATAATTTTTTAATGGGTTGTGGCTGGGTTTGTGGTTGGTTTGGGGGTTGGTATTTGCTGGGATTGTGGTGGGTTTGGGGTCACAGTGGTTGGTGTGTGGAGGTGGTGTGGATGAGAGGGTAGTTGTTGTGTAGAGGTGTGGCTGATAGAGTGACAGAGATAGAAATTAGAAATAAGTGGTAGATAATTTTATATTATTTTGTTGTATAATTTATATTATTTTAGTGTGTACTATTGTAGAAATAAAAGTTGGGATGTTGGAAGTATTGTAAAATGGTATGGTATAACTGATAAAGTAGCTTTTTGAAATGGTAAAATAGGATATAATAGGATTTTGTGATGGGGATGCTCTAAAGCTTTTAAAATTCTTTCACACCTAGACAATTTCTCATCTAAACAAAAAGACTATTATACAATGGGATTTTAATATATATAAATATATATATATATATATATATATATATATATTTAAGCATGCCAATTGAGAATGAAAGAGACTAGTATTAACTATTGAAAAAAATTTATCTCCAAATAAGTAAGTATAAGTTTAACATTGTATAAGTCGCAACTTAGAATAACTGCGGTATGCTAAAGTATTCTAGATGAAAGGAAATTATTGATGGTTCATTTTACTATATTATCAAATAAATCTACCTCTTTGTCCCAATTATATATCTTGGTTTGAAAATATATGTTTAGTAATGAAAAATTTTACAAATCTTCTCAAATTAAATTGTCATAATATCTCGTTCAAAAAAAAAAAAAAAATGTCATAATACCATTTAAGTTATATTAGCACGATTTTTAATAATTCTTTTGAGATAAGGATATTATGATAAGTTCAAGGAATGAAAACTTCAATTTTCAGGAAGTAGATATGTATTTTGAGCCTAAAAAGGAAAACCTTATATAATGTTTAGAGATAAAAGACTCTTCATTCGAAAATTAGAGATGATCTTTCAAAATAAAAAAAGAGATGAATGATATATTGTAGCCTGTTTTTATTACTCAAATTCTAATATTTATCTTTTTGGTTTTTTATAAAAGAGATTTTATTAAAGAGATTACGATATAAAAGTTCCTATACATAAATATCACATTTTTATCGTTTAATAATATGGGATATGTCATAGTTTATCCATTCTTTCTAGTGTGTGTTTGTTTCTTAAAAAAAGGGAGGAATCCGGAGTAATTGTCACACATTACTTAAGACTTTTTTTTTTGAGAATGCATTACTTAAAACTTAAGAGTGGGTTATGTGTAATATACTTGTCTCACAGTCTCACCCTCCATTAAAAATTATAATGGTTTTTTTAGTAGAGTTTATAGTGTGTTTTAGTATTAAAAACTTAATATGCATTATCTTATGTCATCAAGCATGTGACAACAACCACATACTTGTAAACCTTTCTCTCACAAATATGCGAGGCTTCACTAAAACAAAATCATTTACTATTCTCCCAAAGGCAATTTCATAAAGACTACGGTAAAATATTAATAGTTGTTCTCCATGGGATAATTTATTATAACCAATAGAAAATTTACAAATTATAAGAAAAAAGACACGAAAAAGATTAATATGTCTGACATTTAATTTTATAATAATGAAATTCTTCCCACTTATCATTTCAACAAGAATCCGATATGGTTGTTATTCCTCATGATCTAGAATAAATATTGTAGGGGTATTAGGCCTGGGATTTCACTATTTATTTATATATTGGGCTTGTGGCCCAAGCCGAGGACGAGAGATTGTCCGAGGAAGATAATTCTTTGACAGAAGAGATCGTGTTAGTAAACAAAAATGTTAGTTTTGGTCATAATGGCTCAAGAGGGTGAGCTAAGGATAAATACCTTCTCGGCTAGCCAAAGCTGAGGTCCGAAGAGGTGGTTTGTCACCCAAAGTAACGTTCCAGGAAGTTTCGTTGATACGGATAAGCATTACAGAGATATCAGACAGGAAAAAGTCCCAAAATATCTTAAGGGAAAGCTGCTGCCACCGCATTAAATGCACTGCAGCTAACTCTTTGGCCGCATTAATGTGAAGGTGATACCTAAACAGTGGCAAGCAGCCTTACAGCTACTACACAAGAATTAGGGAAGGTGCTAATGGAACAAGTATCAACACCAGCCATCTGGCATGCACGTGGTGGACAAGGATGAGAAGAGAAGGAAGTATAAAAGGAAGAAGAGGTAACAGGAAAAGGGGATCGGAAAAGAGAGAGAAAATTACTGTAGCATCAAGAACTGACTTTGTAATCAAACCTGAAAGAAATACATAAGAACGAATCTCCTCGGACTTTGCCGAGGACGATTTTCTTCATTATAAACCTGTTTATTTACATTTTCTTGTCATTTAAACCTATTTTCGTGTTAGTCTAATTCATTAAAACCCAGTTTTCCAACCCATTCTCTACAAATTCATTGTTTTGGGCTTTTTGGGCCTCAGTCTTTCCATCTGTTGGGCTAGGGATTCAAATTTGGTTTTTATAAATATAGAAAAACAATGAGCTTGACTTTTTAGTCGCTTTGTTTATTTTGATTTTAATATTTTCTAGAAAATGACTTATCTTATAAAAATTATTTTCTAAAAAAGTATTTAATTTTTCTATATTTAGTAGCAACATTAAATAAGTTGGAAAATAATCTTTTAATTTCTCTTATTTAACTTTTCTTGAGATAAAGTTGTTTTCAAAAAAAAATTTAACTTACCTTGAGATAAAGTTTTTTTATAAAAAAAAAAAAAGTAAAAAACAATATCTAAAAAATAAGTCATACTAGTTTTCATTTGACTCATTATTTATGATACTACCAAATACTAGAAAACGCAAAAAATTATTTTCATACAAAAAGTTTTGATCGAAATAAATGGATGAAAACATTAAACATGTTTTTTTTGCTTGATCCAATGTTAAAAGGATGTAACTTTTTGTTGATGGCCATTTCGAAAGCCCAAGTGGAAGGGAGAAGCCCAGCAACATGGACAAAAAGGAGTTGGCAAATGAATAGAAAACTCACTAAACCCAAGCGGCAGGAATAATGGATCACAGGCCCATGAGATAAACAAATAGGTCTTGAAGAAGTAAATGAGCTTAAAGGAGCCCGAAAAGAGAGAAAAAGCAAATCATGGGCAGTATATGATGTGGAAAAGTGAGAATGGGCCGCGGCAGACCCAAAGTAATGAAAGCAAAGAAAGTAAGGAGTTGATGGCAAGCCCATGAACCCCAAGGATGAGAAATAACGTAATTGGGCTGGAGAAGCCCAAAGAATTCAGTAAAAGCCCATGATAATGCGAAGTTAGGAAAATGGCCGAGAAAGCTCAAGGAAAGCAAACGGGCCTAGGACACCTAGGGAAAACAAATGGGACACAGGAGCCTGCTAGTAATGTAATACAAGAACCAATGGTCTTGCTAGGCCATTAGGGGAAGAATAAACGGCAGGCCCAAAGGGACCCAGCCAGATTGAAACAAAACAATTTCGCAGCAGGAATGATAGAGTGGTATGGTAGGATATAGTAGCAGGAAGAAGAGTGGGCTAAGGAAAAAGCAAAGTCCACCATCAAGCAAGGCCCAGCCTCGAATAGGGCAAACCATAAAGGAAAGGGAAACCAGAAAATGGTCAAGAACGGACGGTAGACTGTGCAGACCAATCACGGTAGACGCATGAGCAGCAGACATATTTTGGACATACATGGAAGAGAGGCACGCGCAAGGCCCAAACCCCACCAGCCTGTACCCAGCCAATATAGGACACGGTGAGGTCATGAGTTAGAGGTAAGAGGGCATGGTTTGGTGGTGGAGAGAGGGGAAAACCTATTTTGAGGTTCCTGCTAGGACTCTTTTGGGGGAAGTGTTCTGTTGGGATAACATACCACCCAAACGGGCAAAGCTGAGTTGGAACCACTAAGTGCATGCCATGAGGGATAGAGAAAGAGAAGACACCCACATCGTAGTAGGAAAGGGTGTCACAGCAGACAAACAAACAAAATAGCTTTCTTTTGTCTGGCGATGGGGAGTGGCTCACAATCAGACCAGTGGTGGTTGGCAAGTACACCCAAACTAGACAAAGGTGGTTAAGGGCTAAAATAGTAAAATCCGATCATGGCAGGCACTATAAAGAGGCCCTTGTCGTGTACAAGAACAAGAAGAACGGTAAGCACTACGGAATTGAAAACTTGAAAGCCAGGAAATAGAAACAAGGATTAAGAAAAGAAAAAAAGATAAGAAAAAGGGGAATATTAGAAAAGAAAGAGAGTGAGAACGGCAGACATGCACCAATAGGTTAATTCCCTCTCTCCCTCTCTCAAAATCATGCTCTCTACCGGAAACGAAAGGTATTCTTGGGTACCAACCATTCAGGTCCACTTCCCTCAAAGTGATTAATTTCTACGGCAAGATCCCTTTGAGAGATTATTCACTTTGAGAAGGTGTGTTCTTCCCTCTCTGGTTTTGGTTCCACGGATCAGACTTGATCTAATTTATTTACTTTCTCAATCAGCTCACATACTATCCACTTGTCCTCTTTCACTTTTCTAATAAAATGATTGTTGTTAAAATTGTGGTTATCTTTTTTTTTCTTAAGTAAGATTTATCTGTTCATCTTAATAAAGATCTCAAAGTATTTGATTTTATTATTATCATTATGTCTGCCTGTTGCAACTCACTTGAAACAGTTCTGCCCGCCGTAAGCGTGTTCTTGACAGACAAGGCATAGTTTGTGCACAAGCCGGACCAAGTTCAGTTGCAGTTGGACTGGTCTCAACTCCTATACCCAGAACACTCGGGCCCAATACCGCAGGAGGCAGCCCAGCCCACTTTAACCAAAAAAGGCCCCCCTACACTTTTTATAAATAGAATTAATTTAACCAAAAACTCTATCATTTTCATGAATAATGAAACTATGAAGTTTATTTTAATCGAACATGTTCTAAATAATTCAAAACAATAGATTTCATAGCGAGAAATAAATTACTATTTTCATTAAATTAAGCAATATGTATTAAGTAAAAATACCAATATACTTGAGTACTAGCTAAGAGAATAGGCTATTTGCCTCCAATAGGCAGACAAAAATGAAAAATCACAAAAATCGCAATATTATAATACTTGAAGATCAGCCTATGATTTCGCAATTAATCCAATTTATGCATATTTCAGATGATTTAAGCTTCTCCCTTCAAAGCACCTCAATTGAGAGAGTACATTTTCTAGAACTATGATAAGATTTAACTTAAATTATGTATTAATTAAAATTTTTTGTTAGTCTCTAAATAATAATAATAGAACCACTAAATGGCACGTGACATTTTGTGATTAACCTTTTGAATGTAATTTGTGGTCTTGATGCCATGATGTGACACAATTGACTTAGATCATCCTACTTATGAAAATTCTTCAAAATCCAAAATGCTATATTATGTTTTTGGAGCATTGTCACCATCCCTGGGTACCTTCGTAGTATATTTCCTTTCTTGTTAATTTGGGAGTAAAAAAAAACAAAGGAAGAAATAAGGTCATTCAAAGAAGGTTAAGCTGCATGAATGACAACATATGCTGAATTCAAAGAGCAAACATATAAATATCGAATTCAAATTTAGAAACCCAAGGGGTTGGCCGAGTTGGTTGGGCTCTCGATCTCAGGGTGCTTATATTGGGCTCGACTGGGTGTGCTCCTCAGTTCGAGTCCTGCTACTTGCACTTTGAAAAGAATTTTTGGGCCAACGCTTTACCCTTTCATGGGTCCACCCGACGCGAACAGTGATTAATCTCTAGTTAAAAAGCTTGAGGATACACTGTGCGAGAGCAAAAAAAAAAAAAAAAAAAAAAAGAATTCAAATTTAGAGAAAAGCATTGCGCATTGATTCTATTTCTTATTCATAACCTTAAAAATTAGGAATGTTTGAAATGATTTCTTGCATTAAGGGACAACCATTTTCCATAGAATCTCAAATATATTTTTATTGTTCGAACTTATTCTAATATATATATATATATATATATATTATTTCATTGTATGTGATAAAAAATAGTAGTAACATAGTACAATTCGAAGAATGATTCTGATAACAAGAACTTAAATTTATATTCTGCATGTCATAGTGATGTCTTTTAAAAAAGAAAATTATTAAAAAAAAAAAGAAAGAAAGAAAGGAAAATAGCTATTCAAATTTCAAAGGAAAACAGTAAAAAGGTTATTACTTTATTAGAAAGAAAATTCCTCGTAGTTTCCAAAGGAAAACTGTAAAAAGGTTTTCTCTTACTTATTAATCGCTATTCATTCAGCCAAAAAAAAATCGCTATTCAATATTCATTGTTCCCAAAGATCCAAACAAAGTCTAACCATTGTTTATCCTGGAAGACTAAAACAAAGGAAAAGCCACATGTTTATCCGGAAATAAAGCATATCTGATGATTCTGATCTACTATTATTGTCGTCTCCTATCCAAGCCCTTATTTGCTTAATTCACACAACTTTTCCTTATCTTTTTTGTTTTCACGACTTGATGAAAGGATAAATTATGAATGATGAATTATTATTTTACAAATTGATTGATATATTAATATGATATTTTAAGATAAGTGTTACTTTCACAACATTTTTATAATACTTTTACAATAAATCATGAATGGTAATTTGTTATTAATTCTAATTTTAATTCATAATTTAAATTATTTTTTTATCTACTTATAACAGCTAATAATAACTTACCATTTATAATTTTTTTGTGAAAGTGTTGTGAAAATATTGTAGATATAACATTTTTCTATTTTTAAACACAAAAGAAATTTTAAAAAAAAATCAAAAATTGAGTATATAGTTCATGTCAATGTGACACTAATTATATTTACTATAACATTAATTTGTAAGTGTTTTTATAACAAAATTTAAAATAATTTTGTCATATTCCCACTTTTATTATCCCAATAAATCTAATATAACTCATTTTTCTAACTATGCAAAGATGATGAGATATGATTGTTGCACAATAAAATTGATGTTGATATGGACCCATGTAAGAATGGTATGTACTAGTCACAAATATTTTTCTCAATGGTAATCACAATTTACTAAATTAACAATTTAACATGTTGTCAAAAAGATTTCCACCGCTCATAACTTATAACTTTAACAAGTCTTTAAAAAAAAAAAAGTGTAATTGGTGATGATTCCTTGGTTATCAGTGGGTTGATAAGACTTGAACGTTGATCTTCGGGCTATCTCCTGTAATACCAAAGACACAGAATCAGAAGGGACCGGTGATGACCGGCCAAAAATCCTCCGATGATCAAGTTAGTTACTTGAAACTCTCTGTAACGAAGAAGTATTCTCTTAAAAGTAAGAAAATGTCTGAATACCTTTTTCCTTCATCGAAGAAGCCTTATATAGTGTGTGGAACGGTTATCTATTTGGTAACCGTTCCCAGTGTCGAGGAGTCCGGAGAATTGGGAGTAACCGCTGTGGAAGTTACTAAGGTCGGACGAGCCAAGGAACTCGTCCATCCATAGCGAGAATGGACGAGACCTTCATGAGGAGCTCGTCCACTTTTAGTCCATCCTTAGCAAGGATGGACGAGACCTCCAGGATGATCTCGTCCACTTTTAGTGAAAGACGGACGAGATCATCTAGGAAGGCTTGTCGTTCATAAATGACAAGTAGATCTTAGAGATATTAAGCTCGTCCATATACGGACGAGGGTTGCTGGCACGCTTGCTGTTGCTTCTGTCGTTGGACGATACATATGGACGAATCATAGACTTGGGATTATTCGTGACACCATCAGTTGCCCCCTCGTCCATGTGAGTCGTCCAAAAGGTTGAAACGTTCTTGGACACAATTGGTTAATAATTACTGTGCCACGTGTCCTTTTCTTATTAGAGACTGATTCCGTCGATTTATTTTTCCAAGGTAGATGCCACGTGTTGCTTCTGTATTGGTTGGGTCGTTTCGATTACCCAGGTCAGCATCCTATAAATAGTGGAATGCCTCCCTTGACCCTCCTCATTCCAGAAATTTTCTTCCTTGACATCCATCGTCTAGAGCCTCGTCTAGGAGTTCTCTGCGTCTAGAGTCTTCTTCCGTCTAGAGCCAGGTACTCTTCTTTTTCTCGTCTTTAGGTTTAAGTTTCTTGTTAGGGATGTCTGTTGCTTCCTCGTCTACAGATAGCCTTAATAAGGTTATAGACGAGTATTGTGATGATACTAGTGATAGGTCTAGCTCTAGCAGTGCTAGTGATGAGAGTGGAGGAAGCACGGACGAGAACTACTCTTCTGGGGCCCCTGGGCTCCCTATTGAAGTCGTCCAAGAACAGCTTAGGAGAGCTTCTGGCTCTCAAGCTGGTTCTCCGTCCAATCCTACGGACGAAGTAGAGACCGTCTTCAGTTGCGCTGTAGGCGTCCATTCTAAGACGGACGAACAAAGGTTAGGTAACCTTAGGTCCTGGTATCAAATCCCAGACGAGTTTAACCCTAGGCTACCCGTCCATGGAGAGTGGTGTTGTGAGCCCCGTTTTGGAATAGGCGTCTATGAATCTTACTTCTTAGGTGGCCTTAGGTTTCCTTTAAATGCCTTTGCTAGGGAGTTACTAGTCAACTTAGGTCTAGGTGTTTGTCAATTCAATCCCAACGCATGGAGATTAATTATCTCCATGCAAATTTTGTGGAGGGAAGTTTTTGGTAGGGACCGTCCTCTTACAGTGGACGAGTTCCTTTATTGTTATAAACCTTCTGCCATAAGTCAGTCCGAAGGTTTTTACCAATTTACTGCTAGAGGGAATGATTGTAGGTTGATCAAGTCCCTAGCTTCGTCTGATAGGAAGTGAAAGACGGAGTTTATTTTTATTTCAGGCTTCTGGGCAGGGAACCCTGTGGACGTTGGCAGGGATCCCTTTCCTCCTTACACTGGGGACCTGGGGAACCTTCGTCCAGAAGGTACGTCCCTTCCCCTCGTCTACTTTTATTCTTCTATTTAGTACATTTACAATTTCTAACCTTTGTTTGTTCATTGTTTTGTAGCTGCCAAACGTCCGTCCTTGAGCAAATTTCACCGTGACCGCGTCCATAGGGCCCGTCTACACGCAGACAGGAGCTTCCATTCCCTTGTCACGCTTAGGCGTCTGGCCAAGTGGGGTTTAGGTCCCGAGCCTTCAGACGAAGCTATAGCCCACGAAGTCACTGTGCGAAAAAAGTAAGTTTTTAACTTAACCTTCCTTTCTTTTTCTTTTTTATGTATACATTCCTCATTTGTTCATCTCGTCCTAGGAATGTCAACAATGAAAGAGAACCGAGGAAAAGAGATCGCAGGAGAGGGGAAACGTCCTGAGGGTCAAGCCCAGGATCGTCCAACGGCTGGGGACAAAAGAAAGTTCTTGCCTAAGAACATTGACCTGGAAGGGCTCCCCAGTCGAAGAGATAAAAGGGTTAAACAAGGCTCGTCCAAGGTTGTCAAGTCCAAACCACCCTCGTCTCAGCCTGCCGTCCAAATAGTTGACGTGGACTCGTCCACTCCAGTTGAGTCCACCCCGTCCAAGACTCCTCCCAGAACTCCTGTGGCCAGATCTACCACGCCTGGCTCGTCCCAGCCTTCTATGAATATTATTGCAAATGAAGACCTGGCTTGGGAACGGTTCCAGATGGCCGTCAAGGACGAGGATATAAACATGTGCTATAACATGGGCTTGAAGGAATTTGAGCATTCAGGCGTCCATGACATTTTCAAGGTATGCCAGTATCCCTCGTCCTTGTTTAGTTATTAAATTTTCCTCATTTAATCATTCTATGTTGTTCTCTGTTCACAGGCCATGTCGAAGTTTATAGCAGCGTCTAGACAGGCGACGGAGCTGGACAAGACGAGAGTCTTGTTGGAGACGAGGATTCTGGAGGTGAACGCTGACTGTAAGAAATGGGCTGGGTTTGCTGAAAAAGCTAAGGACGAGGTCACAAAGCGTAACAAATTGATTGAGGAGCTAAGGACGGATGCATTGGAGAAAGAGACGCGCATTGATCACTTACAACAGATGAACAATGAGTTGAATGCTCGTCTTTCCAAGGCAAGAGAGGACGCTGTGGCTGAGTTCAAGTCGTCCAAAGAGTATACAGACACTTTGGATCGCAATTATGTAGCTGGTTTTGAAGATTTCAGAATGGACGCTGTAGAAAACTTTCCTGAAGTTGACTTCAGCACAATCAAGCTTAACCTTGCTGCTGCCACAAGCTCTCTCCTCCAGACTGGCTCTGATGACGTCAACGTGGAAGACGACGCCAGTACTCAGCCTCCTCAGGACGAGCCTGCTGTGAATGCTCCCCCTTCTTAGGACGAGACTTTAACCTTTGTAACTTTTTTTTTTTTTTTTTTTTTGTAACTTTTGTGTTTGGTCCTTTGTTTTTGGACTTTTATTTATGTAACAAGAATACATTATACTCGTCCATGGTTTTAGGACGAGTTTGTTAAGTATACTATTTCTGCTTTTCGAACTAATCAAGGGTTTTTGGACGTAGGATGTCCACCCTTTGAATGAAGTTTTATTTTATTTGCATGGATAAATGATTTCATTTTCTTTGCATGGACGAGTGATTTCATTTTCTTTGCATGGACGGGTGCTGCTAAGCTATTTTACTCCTAGCTTGTCCATGTCGAGAATACATATTTTTCATGTAGTCTGACTCGTCTTAGCAGGTAGTATTTTTAATTAGCTTGATTCGTCTTACGACTTGCAAACTAATTTTTACATACCATCTACCTATTTTGCCAACTTTTTGTCTCGTCCAGAATTTGGATTGTTTTAGTTGGCTTTACCTCATCCATGAGTTGGACGAGTATGGATGTGGTTTCTTTTATTCAAGAAAATTTAGACGTTACATCTCTGCGTCCAGAGATTTTGTTCGTCTTGGATCTTTCAACCCTCTTGAGGATTGAATTGGACGACAATATCATGGAGAATTCACACAACATTTTGTACATAACATAAATATTGTTTACAGACAAGGCACATACACACTGATGCCTTTTTATTTAATAAATACATACTTCATGACTTCGTCCATAACCACAACACAACTATAAAAAGTAAATCATAGTTTCAAACTTCACACACAAACAATACCAAACATAGTAGTATCAAACAGCATCACTTATAGTAGTACGCTAGTAGACAGACAAGACCCAATCTCGTCCATAGGTTCATTCTTACTGGTAGTACCTCCTCAGGTGCTCCACATTCCAAGGATGTTCCAACTTTCTCCCGTCCAGGGCCTCCAGGTAGTAGGATCCTTGCCTTTTACAGTTAATTACTCTATAGGGTCCTTCCCAGTTTGGGCCCAACTTCCCATGTGTTGGGTTCTTGGTTGACAAAGAGACCTTTCTCAGGACGAGATCTCCTATATTGAAACGCCTAGGCTTCACCATCGCATCATACTGCTTAGCCATGAGGTTCTTATACTTTGCTGCCCTGTATTCTGCGTTTGCCCTTACCTCGTCAATTAGATCGAGGTTTAGACGAAGCTGGTCCTCATTATCCTTGTCTTGATACGTCATCACCCTGTGATTAGCCATATGCACTTCTGCAGGTATGACTGCATCGCTTCCATAGGCCAACTTGAAAGGGGTCTCCCCTGTAGGGGTCCTCACAGTGGTCCTGTATGCCCATAAAACTCCTGGTAATTCATCTGGCCATATTCCCTTTGCCCCCTCAAGCCGAGTCTTGATGATTTTCAACAAGGATCGGTTTGCTACTTCAGCTTGGCCGTTGGCTTGGGGGTGTGCAGGCGAGGAGTAATGGTTCTGAATTCCAAAGTGTAAGCAAAAGTCCTTGAAGAGTGCATTGTCAAACTGCCGTCCGTTGTCAGACACCAATACCTTCGGCACTCCAAATCTGCAAACAATGTTCTTCCACACGAAGTTCTTAACGTTCTGTTGTGTGATATGTGCCAACGGTTCTGCCTCCACCCATTTGGTGAAGTAATCGATGCCCACAACTAAAAACTTCATCTGTCTTACTCCCAAAGGGAAGGGACCCAAAATGTCCAATCCCCATTGTGCAAAGGGCCACGGTGCTACCATTGGGGTGAGGTATTCCGACGGTTGCCTGGGGACATTGCTAAATCGCTGGCACTGGTCGCAGACTTTAACGTATGCTTTTGCATCAGCTTGCATGTTCGGCCAGTAATATCCTGCACGGACGACCTTGTGGACAAGTGATCTGGCTCCCGAGTGATTGCCACATGCCCCTTCGTGAACTTCTCTCAGCACGTAGTTCGCTTCGTCCGGAGCAAGGCACCTAAGGTAAGGTTGAGAGAAGCCTCTCTTGTATAGCACTTCATTCATAAGGACGTATCTAGCTGATCTCACCCTCACCTTTCTGGCCTCGTCCTTTTCTTCTGGTAGTCGTCCGTCTTTCAAATATGATATAATGGGAGTCATCCAACTTTCTCTGTCATCCACCTGCTGTACTTCCTGGGCATCTATACTCGGCATATACTGAACTTCATCTGACTTCTCTAATGATTCATCTGCTGAGGCCTCTTTTGCTATAGTATCAGCTTCCACGTTCTCCTCCCTGGGGATTTGAACGAAGTCAGCTTTTTCGAACCTTTTCACAAGGCGCATCACCCTACTAAGGTATTTCTTCATTCGTCCTTCCCTCGCCTCATACATCCCATTCACTTGCCCCATGATCAGTTGGGAATCTCCCATAACACGTATGGACTTGGCTTCCACGGACTTCGCCAATTCTAGCCCTTTGAGGAGGGCTTCATATTCAACTTCATTGTTTGTCGCTTGATACTGTAGACGGACTTTATGTTTCAGTTTGTCTCCCTCTGGGGACTGCAGGACCACACCAATTCCTCCTGCATGCCGTGTAGACGAACCATCCACATGGACGATCCATCTCTCGCTCTCCTCTGCCTCATTATGACTCGGGGTAAACTCTGCGATAAAATCTGCTAAGGCTTGAGCTTTTATGGCATGCCTTGGTTGATATCTGATATCGAACTCACTTAGCTCCACAGCCCACTGGATTAATCGTCCTGCAGCTTCCAGTCTATTCATTGCTTTTTTGAGAGGATGATCTGTCATAACATTAATGACATGTGCTTGGAAATAATGCCTCAGCTTCCTTGAAGCTGTGATCAGTGCGAAGGCCAACTTCTCCATTTGTGGATATCGTCCTTCCGCTCCTTTCAATGCCTTGCTTGTATAATACACAGGTCTTTGGACTTTATCTTCCTCTCTTATCAATGCTGAGCTCACAGCATACGGGGTTACCGCTAGGTACAAATACAGTTCCTCTCCTTCCACTGATGGACTTAGCAACGGTGCCCTGGTAAGGTATACCTTCAAATCTTCGAAAGCTCTCTGACACTCGTCGGTCCATTCGAATGCTTTTTTGAGAACCTTAAAAAACGGCAAACATTTATCAGTAGCTTTAGAGACAAACCTGTTAAGCGCAGCGACTCGTCCAGTGAGGGATTGGATTTCCTTAGTATTTTGCGGTGGCTTCATGTCCAGTATTGCTTGAATTTTATCTGGATTTGCTTCAATTCCCCTGTGGGATACCATAAAGCCAAGGAATTCCCCTGATGATACTCCAAAAGCACATTTGCTTGGATTCAGCTTCATGTGATACCGCCTCAATGTCTCAAATGTCTCCCGCAGGTCGTCTAGATGTCTTCCTTCGTCTTGACTTTTCACCAGCATGTCATCTACAAAGACTTCCACATTCCGCCCAATTTGCGGACGGAACATGTGGTTGACCAACCTCTGATATGTCGCCCCTGCATTCTTTAAACCAAACGGCATCACCTTATAGCAGAATAAACCTTGACTGGTGACAAAAGATGTCTTCTCTTGATCAGCCTCGTCCATTCTTATCTGATTGTATCCTGAAAAGGCATCCATGAAGCTAAGCAATTTGTGGCCTGCAGTTGAGTCTACTAACTGGTCAATGCGCGGTAACGGATAGCTGTCCTTGGGGCAAGACTTATTCAGATCAGTGAAGTCAACGCACATTCTCCACTTTCCATTTGCTTTTTTGACCATTACTACATTGGCCAACCAATCCGGGTAGTACACTTCCCGAATGAACTTTGCTACCATCAGCTTTTGGACCTCGTCCTTGATTGCACTATCTCTTTCTGGGGCAAACACCCTCTTCTTTTGCCGCACAGGCTTGGAGGAAGGACATACATTCAAACGGTGGGTAATGACACTAGGGTCTATACCCGGCATATCATCATGACTCCACGCAAACACGTCGATGTTGTTCTTCAAAAATTGGACGAGGTCCGTCTTAATCTTCTCTTCTAAATCTGCTCCAACCCTGGTCCACCTCTCAGGGTTATTTTCATCCAAGGGAATATCTTCCAATGCTTCAGTAGGTTCTGCCACAACCCTCTTTTCTTCAATGTTCATTGCTTGAACTTGTTCATCCATGGCCAGCATGGCCAAGTAACACTCTCTTGCTGCCAGTTGGTCACCTTGTACCTGTCCTACCCCGTGTTCTGTTGGAAACTTGACTGATAAGTGGTAAGTAGAGGTAACAGCTTTCCAACTATTCAAAGTGGGCCTCCCAATGATGGCATTGTAAGAGGATGGACAGTCTACCACAAGGAAGTTCACATCCTTGGTAATCTGTCGTGGATATGCCCCCACTATCACGGATAAGGAAATGGTACCCACTGGTTGCACCTTCATCCCACCAAAGCCTACTAGGGGGGAGTTCACTGGACGGAGCTGGTCTCGTCCTAATCTCATCTGCTGAAAAGCTGGATAATATAAAATGTCTGCTGAGCTTCCATTGTCCACAAGCACTCTTCTGGTTGTGTAGTTTGCAATTAGTAAGGAGATGACGAGGGCATCATCATGAGGGTGATGAATTCTGTCAGCGTCCTCGTCCGTGAAAGTAATTGCCCGCTCGTCCGTGGATCTTGCTACTGGTGACCGTCCAGAAAGCTGGACGCTTTGTACTACCTTTAAGTAAGCTTTCTTAGATTTGGACGACTGGACAGTTGTACTTCCCCCAATGATGACTCTTATCTCCCCGAGTGGTGGTCGCGATGAATCTTCCATCTTTCCCTTCTGTTTCTCGTCCCTCTGGTCTCGTCCAAGGAAACCCCTTAACTTCCCTTGCCTTATGAGATTTTCAATTTGCTGCTTCAAGTCAAAACACTCGTCCGTGTCATGACCATGATCCCTATGGAAGCGACAATACTTGTTCCTGTTGCGCTTGTTGGGATCACCCTTCATCTTCTCTGGCCACTTCAGGGAAGGATCATCCTTGATTTGCATAAGGACTTGCTCAAGTGGGGCGTTTAAAGGGGTATACTGCTGGTTCCGTACTGGAGGGCCTGGCTTCTTACTTTCTCGATCTCTCCTTTCCTCCATCCGTCCCTTCTTTGGACGAGTACCTTGCTCATGCTGACGACTGGGATTTGCGTCCATTCTCTCGGACCTCTTCCTCTTCTTAGCAATGATTGCATCTTCTGCATTCATAAAATTCTGAGCCGAATGGACGAGTTCGGCCATGGACTGGGGTTCTTTTTCATAGAGCTTGTGTATGAACAGATCTGAATTCACCCCATTGTGGAAGGCTGCCAGTAGAAGCTTATCATCTGCTTCGTCCACACTGAGAGCTTCTCTGTTAAAACGGGTGATAAATGACCGAAGGCTCTCGTTCTCTCCCTGCTCTATTGTCAACAAACTGGACGAGGAACGCTTGTGCCTTTGTCCTCCAATGAAATTGTTAACAAATAACTTACTCAACTCTTCAAAAGAACTCACCGAATTCGGAGGTAGTTTGCTAAACCAAACTCGCGCCGAACCCTTAAGGGTGGTTGGGAAGGCCCTACACATTATTTCATCAGGCACTCCTTGAAGATGCATGGTGGTCTTGAAAGTGGCTATGTGATCAAACGGGTCACGTGTTCCATCATATGAATCCAGAGAAGGCAACTTGAACTTTGATGGTAGTGGGTGACTGTTGATGGAAGCCGTAAAGGGAGAATCTGTCCTGTGAACCAAGTCTTCTATCGGATTCGCCTTTTTCATATTCTCCTTCATTTCCTCCATAACTCTCTTCATTTGGTCCATTTCTTCCTTCAAGTATGGTACCGTTCGTGAAGTGGTGCCTCTGAACTGACTTCCAACTTCGGTGTTCTCTCTTCCACCGTGACTATCTGTTTGTCTTCCTTCACGTTCTTCTTGTGTTTGCCTCCTCATATTAATCTCCATTCGCAATTCTTGGTTTTGGCGAGTCAACTCCGCCATAGCGTCTGCCATAGATTGTGCTTGTTGGTGGGCAGATGACTGCATGACCGGCGCAGACTGGCGGTCGCGATGCGGGTTGCTGCTACCCTGACGGCCTGGGCTAGTAGCCCGTGATCTAGTCCGAACCATCAACCCTTTGTCACGAAGAAACAAACTGTGAAACAATCGTTCCCCACAGACGGCGCCAACTGATGATTCCTTGGTTATCAGTGGGTTGATAAGACTTGAACGTTGATCTTCGGGCTATCTCCTGTAATACCAAAGACACAGAATCAGAAGGGACCGGTGATGACCGGCCAAAAATCCTCCGATGATCAAGTTAGTTACTTGAAACTCTCTGTAACGAAGAAGTATTCTCTTAAAAGTAAGAAAATGTCTGAATACCTTTTTCCTTCATCGAAGAAGCCTTATATAGTGTGTGGAACGGTTATCTATTTGGTAACCGTTCCCAGTGTCGAGGAGTCCGGAGAATTGGGAGTAACCGCTGTGGAAGTTACTAAGGTCGGACGAGCCAAGGAACTCGTCCATCCATAGCGAGAATGGACGAGACCTTCATGAGGAGCTCGTCCACTTTTAGTCCATCCTTAGCAAGGATGGACGAGACCTCCAGGATGATCTCGTCCACTTTTAGTGAAAGACGGACGAGATCATCTAGGAAGGCTTGTCGTTCATAAATGACAAGTAGATCTTAGAGATATTAAGCTCGTCCATATACGGACGAGGGTTGCTGGCACGCTTGCTGTTGCTTCTGTCGTTGGACGATACATATGGACGAATCATAGACTTGGGATTATTCGTGACACCATCAATTGGATTTCCTTGAGTTTGCATAAAATAACCCTTCAAGTTGGAAAAGATATTTTCGTGCTTCAAGTATATGCATCTTTACCTCTCAATATGTGAACACCCGCATATTATGAGAGAGAAAATACATACGATAAGAAACTTTGGTTCAGACTCAGCTTATACTAAAAGAAAAAAAAAAAAAACTCATTAATGTTTTTAACTATTGATAATGTGCCAAAAAGAAAATGACATGGATATCCTAATTAAAAATTAATAAATAAAGTAAAATATGTGGTATCTATCTAATATCTATTTTAGGACTGAGACATGAGGGCAGTGTCGGCAATTTGGCATATACAACTATGGGTTTGGTTGGAATTCGCTTATTTTGCTGAAATTGAAAATTTTTTGCTAAAAATACTATAGATAAAGGTAAAAATTAGCTGAAATAGTACAGTGAAACCCATATTATGTGAACACCCGCATATTATGAGAGAGTAAATACATACTATAAGAAACTTTGGTTCAAAAATCAGCTTATACTAAAAAAAAACTCATTAATGTTTTTTTTTTTTCTTTTTGGTAATAAACTTATTAATGTTTTTTGTTTTAATAAGTATTATTATTTACTAAAAAAACACATTAATGTTAACTGTTGATAATGTGCCAAAAAAAATGACATGGATATCCTAATTAAAAATTAATAAATAAAGTAAAATATGTGGTCTCTATCTAATATCTATTTTAGGATTGAGACATGAGGGCAGTGTCGGCAATTGGGCATATACAATTATGGGTCTGTTTATTTTGTTGAAATTAAATTTTTTTTATTGAAAGTACTATAGATAAAGGTAAAAGTTAGCTGAAATAGTACAGTGGGACATATGAATAGTATTAAAAAAATACAGTGAGGTCCATAAATAATAGCAAAAAGAAACTTAATAGTAAAATAAACTGAATATTTAATTGGAGCCAAACACACCCTACAAGTCCGTTTACGTTGTGGATCACATTCCTTTCTTCCTCGTTTGTAACTAAAAGCAACCTGACCGCCTTTTTTGGCTTGTTCTACTCCTTGGTTTGTTCACTTTCACACTGTTTAATAAGTCTTTTTGCCAGCTTTGATGTCTGTCTCACTCTTTTTAATGCCATACCCAGTTGAAAACAAAGCGTCATTGATATTGTCTGTTCTTTGCTAGATCAGGTACGACGTTTGTATTTGATGTGATATATTATTGTGTGCAAGTCTGATATTTGTGTTTTATTTCATTGTTTTTTTTTTTTTTTTTTTTTTTTTTTTATAAATTATCTGGGGTGTCCATGAAAATTGAGTTGGTACACTGTGTTTTACTCAAAGATTGTAGTTTTGTAAGGGGAAATGGCTGTTATTGCTTGTGGGAATGGAAATTAATGAGGTCAAGTTTTGGAAGCTGAAAATTCCTTTGTATTCGGAGTAATTTATGTTGATGGTCTAATTTTTATTACACTGTTTGTTGTTTTTATGGTCTTGGGTTACCTGGTTGTCCTATGAAAACTGAGTTGATGGCTGTTATTGCTTGTGGGTAATGGAAAATTAATGAGGTCAAATTTAGTCTTGGACTGATTTATGTTGATGGTTTAAGTCAGTGCTTGCAAAAAATTTCAAGTGCCATGATATGCTGACTTTGTTTGCTTTCTTCTGTAAGTTTAGCTTGTTACGGGTTGTTGATTAAAATGGGTTTGAAGTGAAGTTATCCATACCCACAATTGTATGACCCCAAATGGTCAGAATTCTGTAAATGATGATACACAAAGCTGACAAAACTGATGAAGTAAACAATTTAAAGGAGTATATATTTATTTTAATTGATTTTGTATAAAGATTTGGCAACTTGTTAATTTTATTTTACTTATCAAAAAAGATTTGGGAACTTGTTTCCCTTAATGTTTTACCAATGCTCTGAAGCACTAAGCACTAGTGTGAACCTTGAATTTATTCTTCTTCTCAATTAATTTGTAGGCTGTATTTCATTGTACCCTCCAAGTGCTTGGTTTTTTTTTTGGTAGTCAAAACAACACTTGAAGCCCAGAGCAAACAAGAAAATTTATATGCAACTATGCAAGTTGTCACTCTTTATAATGTTCTAATGCAATCTGCTTAATCTTTTGCAGTTTTTGGTCTTAGGGGATTCTAATTGGGTGCCCTTGCATGCTGTTTAACAACAGGGTTTGAGGAGTTGATATAGAAATTTCAGGGTCACTTTTGGAGGAATGATTCTTTCGGCTCTTTTAACTTCTGTTGGAATCAATCTTGCCCTTTGTTTTTTGTTTTTCACTCTGTACTCTATATTGAGGAAGCAACCGGGTAACATCAATGTCTACGCACCGCGTTTGGTTGCCAAAGAAAAAGCACAACAAAGAGGTCGTTTCAACTTGGAAAGTCTGTTACCAACTGTTAGTTGGGTCAAAAAGGCGTGGCAGCCCTCTGAAGATGAACTCTTGTCAATAGTGGGCTTTGATGCTGTGGTGTTTATGCGCATTTTGACCTTCAGGTAACTGAGATATTTTTTATTCTACCAACTTGAAAGATGCCATTTTATTGCATACTAGGGGTTGGCATTTAAAAGGTAATGAAGTCTCTTAGATGAGATTGAGCTGTTTTGTCAATGCATGCATGCATATTTGCACAATATTATTAAATTCCTACAGACTTAAAAGCCTTGGAGCAGAAAAATTACCAGTCTTGTCATTTAGATTTAGCTGGACTCATTGATCTTAGATGGTATTAATTAGGATTTCCGTTTTTGTTGACTCTGACATTTTCACCCTCTCAATCGGTACCAAACCATTTCCACCTTGACCTCCACCATGCTGCCTTTGCTCCTAATACTACCAATGTTGCCAACACAAACTTAATGACTGCAGCCTTGTTATGTTCATATTGCCATTCTCCTTCCCAATTCCCTTTGGTGTTGTTAGAATAATGGTTAAATGATTAAATTCACTATTTCCTATTAGCTTGGAATTTTGGGAATAGAGGTATTTCGTCATGGTATCAAAGTAGGTGATCTTGAGTTCAAACTCTATCTCCACTCTACCTCCCATTTAAAATTTAAATATTCCACATTTTGGCCCCACTTATTGGGGGAAATTTAGGTCCATGTGTGAGGGTATGTGTTAGAATGATGACTATTAGTTTAAGCTTTTGGGATAAGTGATAGTTTATGGCTGATTCTTGTGCCAATTCCTCATTTTAAAGTGTACTTATTAAAGTGCTAAGTAGAATAGAAGTGTGAACATCTTATCATGCACTTATTAAGATAAGATGGAAAATATTATTACAATGATAGTCAGCTGTGACCCTCACTATGAGGCATATATGGCTGTGGCTGATTATGACACGATTGCAGCACCTGCAGGCCTAAGGCGAGCCCTTGTTTACTTTCTCTTTCATCTTTTGCAAAATTTTACAGAAATTGATAATAGGATAATGGGCAAATATTATTAGGGCCAGTTCTCTGCTATTAGATTTTACATTGTCTGTTTGAATCCCTGTCAGGTGACTTGATTGGAAAGGTTGAGTAAGTTGTTGCTTGTCCTGCCAATAAATGAGTGTGTAAATTTTACAACTTAGTCATAAACCTGTGGTTGTCCTAAATTGCATAGTCAAAGAACTCATTGGCTTCACCTGACTAGAAATATGCCTGGTGCATTACTCAATGGTGACCTTCCTAGTATCTTTTTGATGATAGGACTTGAATGCCTTGGGCTAAGTTTGGAAGGGGAAGGGAAATCCTTAATTGTGTTTCCTAATATTGACTTAAAAGAAAAAAAAAAACCTATTACAAATCACAAAAAAGGGATAATTCATTATGCTATTGTACTCTCATTTCAACATCCAATTTAGGTCTTAGTTATTGGGTTTCTCTTCTGATGTTGATGAACTATTAGCTTCTTCTTAACAAATATTGTACTCTATTCATCTTGCTTAGGGGTGGATTTTTCTACCATCCTTCTTTTCTTCCATTTTTTGATAACATGATACTATGTTAATTTTAATTTTGTTGTGTCAGACACCTTGGTTCTAATGCAGTCATTTGCTCCCCTATTACATGCATCCCGTTCAATTATTTTTACCAGCACAGTGGTTAGCCATGTGACTTGTTATTACAGATCTTCATCTAGATTATCTTCAACTGATCAATATCTTTTTGTTTCATGTAGTTTGAAAGTTTTTTCTGTTGCTGGAGTTCTTGGGGTCTTCATTCTTCTTCCAATTAATTTTGTCGGAACTCAGCTAAATGAAGATTCTACTGATTTGCCAAACAAGTCTTTGGACTCTTTCAGTATTTCAAATGTCAATGATGGCTCAAACAGGTGACTATCAGCTGGCCTGATGAAAATAATGTATTTCTTGATAGTGAAGATAAAGATTGTGGTAACTAAGGAGAAATATGACATTAGCTGGTGAAAGAATATATTGTCTGGTTGTTACTCATTTTTCCTGTTTCTAATGATGTCATGTATATCACTGCATCATATTTCTCAATATTATTCTGGATGTGCTGTTTTCCTCTTTAGATGCTTTCAATTCTATCTGCTCCAGAATTTTTACACCAGTGTAGATATGTAAAAGTCAAGAACGTAGAGATAAGAGTGTTCCAGATATCTTTTTTTTATTACCATTCATAACAACAATAGGGTTGATGGTTTTCTCCCTCTGTTTGTGCTTACTTATAGTCAAGGAGGTGGTGTTTAAGCTAGGATAAAAGTGAACAGCTGGGAAATATATTATATCTCCCTTTCCTGAGCTACTGAAATTCAATCTAAACTGTGCTTGTGAGAGAGAAAAAGTTTATGCCTCAAGTATAATAAATTGAATGTCTTTGTATCATTGTGAATGTGTATAACTGATTTTGTGAGTAATTTGCACACTACGAAGGTAATTCACTAGTCATTTCAGTTCATTCCTGTTCCTTGATTCTGAGTAGAAAACAGTATCGCTAGGAAAATATTTCTAACCTAAATAAATTATGCAAGTAAGCATTACCTATCATAATAAATACATAAACAATGCAAGCAAGAAAATGGGATAATTTGTTTGGGTTGGAACCCTGCTAGTCTGTTATAGATGTACTGCCTAATACTGAATCCAACTTGAATATAGTGGTACTGCTGATAGAATTTTCAGTCATATGGTTTGAACTTTGTTGTTGTTGTTGTAGTAGTAGTAGTTGTATGGTTTGAACTTTGTTGGAGGTCCACATTTCTTTTGTTGGTGACTATTAATTAATTGAATATATGGCTTGTATTCTTAGTGGCGAAAACTCTTAGTTTCTTCACTGGCTTCTCTTCTTTATGAACTTTCCATTTGGTACTTTCCTATTTCAGTTTTGTAATCGTTTGTAGAAATGTCTAGTCATAAAGTTTGTATTGGAAGTAATTGCTTCCAAGTTTATGTGAATTTATTATATTTTTAAGTAAGCATTTAGCAAAACTATGGTGAGGAAATCCTGATTACTAGTTTTGGCCTTTCTCTAGGTTATGGATTCACTTTTGTGCTGCATATGTTTTCACTGGAGTTGTCTGCTATCTTCTTTATTATGTAAGTGATATTTAATTTGAATTTGCTTGGCTATGCCATTATATCTCCTGGTTCATTTAAAAATTAAAAAAAGAATTGAGAAATCTCAACTTGATGACTTTATGATCTGCAGGAGTACAATTATATTTCATCAAAAAGAATTGCTTACTTTTACTCATCCAGACCTCAGCCACATCAGTTTACAATATTAGTACGTGCTATTCCTATCCCATCTGGGAGTACCTGCAGTGAAACTGTTGAGAGCTTCTTTATAGAGAATCACCCTTCTACTTATCTTTCGCATTCTGTGGTTCGGCGAACCAGTAAACTTCAAGGTCTTATTGTAAGCATTCACGTGAAGTTCTGATTGACTTTCTTTGTTTGCCTTTACAATGGTTCAAATTTATTAGGGGAACTTTTCTGAGTATATCTTGTACTATGGTATTTATTTCTTACTTACTATTTATAGGTTAATCTTTTGACATGTCTATGTTTGAATGACATCTGCTCCCCCTCTATAGCAATGCCTAAACAAGTTTCCATTTGTAATGTGTTGAATGGTTATCTTGTATTGGTGCAATTTTTTTGTTGTATTTTGACTTGTTAGCTCTTCAGAATGAAGTCATTTCAAGATCAACCTGCATTAGTACTTGCTTTATTAGAAGTGAAGAAAGGTAATGTTAAGAAGTATAGTTTTGGGTTATTAATGATGATTAGCTCTAAAGTGATTGATGAGGTGAGACAAGGCATGGCATGTCAAGAAGTTGAATTTAATTTTAGTAATAGGTGTGATAGTGTCATCCTATGAAGATATTTAAATTCTTCAATTCTTGCCTTCTCCAATGACACTCGATGATTTTCTGACTTAGTATTGAGATGCAGGAGGAATGCTCTTATAAATCTTGTAAATAATGTAAGATTTATGATCTCTATGTCTCTTTTCTTTTTGTAAATTCAGAGGTATATAAATATATATTTAGATGTGTGTGTGTACAAATATTTAAAGATGGTATAGAAAGACTGTTCTCTTTATCAATTATTACACTTGATAGGCGATAATTGAACTATTATTCTTTTTTGTTTGGGTTTAGATGTGTGACAAAATTTAGGCATGTATGTCAATGTATTTGAGTTTGGGTTAGCATAGAATTTGTTGTGATGCTGATTGAAGAAGAAATTCAAGCTCTGGAAATTTTGCTCGAGTGAAACATGTCTCGCTCAAGCAAAACCAAAATTTCTTGAGCAAAACATTAAAGACAAAATTTTCCAGTATTTCACTTGATGTTTGCTTGAGTAAAATCTTCAGGTCTGCGATTCTGATTTTTGCTAGAAAATGGATTCCTGCTCAACTTTTACTCTATTTTGGGAACCATATAAGCCACTTGTTGCATAAGTTTTTAATCGAAGAAAGACTACCATACCAAAGCTAAAACCTTCAGATCTTGAAACCTTCTTCCTAAGCCTAAATAGAGAAAAATACTCCTTGTGCTTAGAAAAATAACAAAGTGTGTGTTCTTGATAATACCTTGTGCCTTAAACCTTTCTTTGAAACCACACAGATTCTTTCCAGTCAGTTAACTGTAGCAAATCTTTGAGGTGTTCCTTGGAATGCCAAAGGTTATGGTTCATGTGGACAGGGTTTTTTCATGGAGATGATCACCATAGAAGGACTCTAGAGATTCTGGGATTACTACAACAGGAAGGTAGGTGGGGCATTTGTTGAGGTTACATTGAGTCTAGGACTGCAAAGGTTTTGTGAGTGTAGACTATTGTAACTGTTCCTTTATAGTGGATTTTCTGTGGGATTAGATTCCCGAAGTGGTTTTTTCATTGAAGAAGTTCATCATTGGTTTTCCACTTTGTTACCAAATTTTTGTGTGCTCTTTTATTTTATTTTTAAATATATTTATTGCTTTAGATTTGGTTTTTGGTATTTGTGGTTAATATATTTTCTTGTGCTAGAATCCATAATCAAGTTGTGTATTCAATCAACAATTCTGCTGCTTAGTTAACGAGGGGCCTAAACTAGGTTTTTTCAATTGGTATTTGAGCTGTCAAAAGACATAGGGGTTAAAACAGATTTTTCAGCTGTGGGGGGTTTACCATTCTTGTTTAATCTTCTTTTTCATTTTAATATAAAAAAAGTTTCTGGTTTCTAACAGCCGTACATTTATTCTTTGCAGAGTGATGCAGAGAAGTTGTACAGAAGGCTTGCCCAATTGAAACTGAAAAATCATACTTCACAGAGGTTTGGGCGTCATGGGTTTTTGGGAATATTTGGACACAAAGTTGATCTTTTAGATCATTATGAAAAGAAATTGGAAGATGTAGAACATAACGTGAGATTGGAACAAGCTTCATTGGCTGGAAAGGTATGCTATTCATCTTTTGTGTGTGTGCGTGTGTATTCATAATCCAAGTAGACGATTTGATAATGAAGAAAATAATATGTCATGAACAGTGTTTTCCATATGGAAGCTACTTAGTGGTTCTTTTTGGCCATTATCTAATTGTAGGCACCGAAATATAAGTAAGATTAAACTTAAGAATTTCAAAACTAGGAACTCACAATACCAAACAGCACCTACCCTGTAAAGTCCTGTTTTGTTTTGTTTTACTTTATTTTATTTATTTATAATATTTCCGTTTTGGGTAATTGGCCAGTATCCTTTCTAGTTGCCTGCAATGTAGTTGTTTAAAATGGTTGCGAATCTGTGGACTATTTTTCAAGTGATTTCGCCCACCTGACTGTCCCGAACACCGACAACCAGTTTGACCCAATTCATAGCAATTTATCCAAGTTTATATGCTTAAAATATTATTGTGCATATGGTAGCATGTATAGAGCCTCCAAAATAATTAGCACCAAAGTATCCAAAGTTTTGTTTTTTATTCTTGGAAGATTTGATTTGATTTATTTTTGTTGTTGTGGGGGGGGGGGGGGGGGGGGGCGTGGAAGAGGGATGGGTTGGCTTATAATATGAACCACATATATATGCCCCAATGTATATTTTCTCTTCTTCCAAAAGCAACAATATCATAAATGATATAATCCAAAGAGTTCTATGTTGCTCAGTGGGAAACGTTGCATGATGTGCTTGCTTGTGACAGGCATAATTGCATAAGCTAAGCAATGTAATGAGAACACAGATATTGGCACTGGCGTCAAACTTTGACAGGACAATGTGCAAGTGGATGGACTATACATTATACATATGCCAGTGTCTGTTGTGGATAAAGAGAAACCTCCAATTGCAGAAAAGGGTAATATAGGGGTGTCATAAATTATCAACATGCAAACACACTTAGAAACTGACTTAAAGATTTCTTTATAAATAGATGGTGATGAAAGTGCATGCAATCATATATAACTCTTATCTCTTGATTTTCTGTGAGGTTCTATGGCATAGAATTAGGTGAAAGCAAGCTTAGCTGAAAAGTTTTTCGGTTGTTGTACTGAGGACCTAGGATTTCGCCTTCATCAGGGATTTTGAGGAAGAAGGACCTGGACATGGGTCCAAGTGGCCTTTCCATTGGGTTGACAAGAAAAGATTACTGCCCCTGTTGCATTTTGCTGATCATCTTTTCCTTTTTTGGATGTCACATTATAGATTCCCATTTTGAATACTTGATATCAAAAGGGTTGATAAATTTACTAAATAGCCCTTCCAGATGTTAAAGAGTATCAAAAGGAAATATAATGATGAATTCAGAAAAATCGAAGTTCTAGAGAGTAATCATGATGATTCTAAAAAAAGCTGGAATTCTTGTAAAATGACCAACAATTTTTGAAATGGAAAAGTATATAATATTAGTTGCCCTCAATGTGTGAATGAATTCCATATTTTATATAATAGGCATGTGATTGTCAACATATTTATCAATATAGTATCAATGCAGTGGATAGAATAATATATTAGGACATATACAAGCTCTCATATATGTTGTTACCGCTGTTCACTACATGTTAACATTGGGAATTTGTGCATTGACATGCGCACTTTCTATCCTTTAAAAGATGACTTCTATATTAATTGGTTTTAAACATTAATATGAAGATGATATCTGATGCAGTTAATTTTTCCATCATGCTTTTCAACTGTAATAGGAAGTCTCTGCTGCCTTTGTGTCATTCAAGTCACGGCTTGGTGCTGCCGTGGCCTTGCATATCCAACAAGGCATAAATCCCACAGAGTGGATCACTGAACGAGCTCCTGAACCTCATGATGTTCACTGGCCTTTCTTCTCTTCTTCTTACCTAAAAAGATGGATATGCACTCTCTTGGTGTTTGCTGCATGTGCTGCTCTTACAATTCTATTTCTTATTCCAGTCGTAATCGTGCAAAGTCTTACAAATCTTGAGCAGTTGGAGACCTGGTTCCCTTTCCTGGAAGGCATACTAAGTTTGTATGTGGAAATCTTACTTCATAATTTATTGAATCTCATTCTTCCCAAAGTTCAAGCATGCCATAGATTTTTTTCTTCTTCACAAAATTATGCATTTTGTTAATATTAATGACACAGGAATGTGCAATATGTTGGTTTGCAGAACCGTTGTCAGTCAAGTGATAACAGGATATCTTCCCAGTCTCATTCTTTCAATGTTCCTATCATTTGTGCCACCTATCATGATAATTTTTTCCTCCATGCAAGGATATATCTCTCACAGTCGGATAGAAAAAAGTGCATGTATCAAGGTATTGTGGTTTACTATATGGAATATTTTCTTTGCAAATGTACTATCAGGAACAGCTCTCTACCAAGTCAGTGTCTTCCTTGAGCCCCAAAAGATTCCCAGTGTACTAGCTGAAGCTGTTCCAGCACAGGTGAGTACATATTTCCATCAATAGTTTGGAGTTCTTTGGAATATTTTTATGAAGATATATAAACTTTTCTGTCAATAAATAAAAGGCTAAACTCCGTATATAGAGGTGACCTCTGCATTGCAGTATCATTATTAATGGTGTTAACTGCTCAAAGTTGTGTCATAAATGCCTAATTATGCAATAATAAGGGATTATTGTCTGGTGCAAAGGCAGTATCTTTAAGAATTTCAAGCGCACATATTCAGGTTTGAGTGGTAAGAGCTGTCACTTTGTGCCAAAAGGGTTAGGACTGTAACTTGCTGACTCCTTCTCACCTGGCAGGTCCAGCATAGGACAATGGTTGGGCCTTTTCCAAATGTGTAACTCATCCTTAATAGTAATGAAAATGGTACTTAGGATTGGAAGGGAACATGATGCCTACATAGGAATTTGCATTGGGCCAAGTTCAGTAATGCCTGTATTTAAGAGATTCGCAGGACCTAACTCATTATATTACCTCCATGATACTAGAAAATCCTGAGTTCCTTGGGTAAAATTTTGCTGTGCAGAGTTTAGATGTCTTTTTGCATGATTGTGTAATCAAGGTTGTTGATTCTTATTAATTTCTAGAATACACAAATGTGGGGTTTTCTGTGAATCAAATGTTAGTCTGGGTGTACAGATTTTGGATTAGCTTTACTCTCAAGACTAATCTATCAAGATGCTGAATGCAATTGATTTATCTTTCTTCTTTTTTATTTTTTGGTGACAAATGGCTCTTTCATTATTATTTTCCAAGTGAAAAATGATGAACATCAAAATAATCTATCATTAGTTAGCACTTAGGAATATTTGTATTATTTTGTAGGAAACTAGATTTGTGGCTTTAAATGTTGGCGTAAACTATTGAAACTATTTCTTAATACTATGATTGACAATATGATATGGGTTCTTTTCTTTGGATGTAGGCATCATTCTTCATTGCATATGTTGTGACATCTGGATGGACAAGTCTGTCCTCCTCAGAACTCTTTCGATCAATTCCCCTTCTGCGCAATTTTTTCAAAAGAGTATTTTCAGGAAAAGATGATGATGAATTTGAGGTTCCATCAATTCCTTACCACAGTGATATTCCCAAGATTATTTTCTTTGGACTTCTTGGCATAACATACTTCTTCCTCTCTCCACTGATTCTGCCATTTCTCTTGGTTTACTATTGTATGGGATACATAATCTACCGCAACCAGGTTAGTGGAATGCCTTCCTTTGTATTTCTGCAACTCATTTTTCTACTTATGAGCATCATTCACTCATCTCTTTCTCCTAGTTACTAAAGCAAAAAACTGTGTGACAAACAAGGCTCAATTTCTCAACAAAAAAAAAAAAAAAAATATATATATATATATATATATATATATGCAAAGAAACAGGAAAAGAAAATTTTAGATGTACCTCTCAAGACACTAACCCACTTGGTTTATCAATGCTCTTAAAGGTGTAAACAAATATGAGACTGTAATCAAGTTATTCAAGTCACAAATCAACTGTGGATGAATGGTCTAACCAAATGTGCAAGCTAAAAACACTTGGATTCTCTTTTTTCAGTATATTGGATGAAATGTGAACTTGATTATATTAATTTTTAATTTTAATTAAGTTGTTTGACTTCAAATATCTAGAACTAATCAATTTTAGCTTAAGTCTATTGTAAAACTTGAAAGCAAATGATGAGACTATGAGCATATGTAACTTGAGGTGTCTTGATCTTTCATTTTGGATTGTGCATGTCCTTTGGTTTGTCATATGATGTTTCTTCATTAACAAAATAAATGGATACTTTCTTATTAAAAAATAAATAATGTTCATATTCAAGAGAAAAGCTGATATTGGAGAGAAGTTGAACAAAGGACTCAAAATAATATTGGTTTTGAAGGGTTTTTTTATTTTTTTATTTTATTATTATTATTTTTTTAAGTAACAACAAATTTATTAACAAGAAAAAAAACCAAGTACACTGGGGTGTACTCAGTGAGAAGTAAAATCAATATCGGTTTCAAAAAGTTATTCCATGAAACATATTTTGGTCTATCTGGAAAATACGATAAGAAAATTGTGTCAGATAAAAAAAAATCCTTATTATAAACTGTAGGAAAGGGTTAATCACTTTTTGGTTTCAGAAAACAATTCATAGTTTTGTATATGGGTTTTTCCTCAATTCACATGTATTTTTAGCTAGTACATGAGCCAAAAATACTGTGACTTTGATGGTTGGTGGCCTTTGTTGGATTTTTCTTATCTATGGGGACATGAACTATTGGAATTAGCTATTGAGATTTGTATGGGACCCATATGGGACTGTTATCATCCGTACAAAACTTTATCTCAAAGCAGGACTCTTTGATAGTGTTTGAAACTTCAAACCACTGTTTGGGCTACTAGTTATATCAATTAAAATTTTAAATTTGGTTCAGGGAGAAATATTATTATTTTCCAATGTTTGGTACCTGCTTTTAACTGTTTATAATGACATTTTTGCACAGCTATTGAATGTATATGCACCCAAGTATGAAGCTGGTGGAAGGTTTTGGCCTATAGTGCACGATTCAACAATATTTTCTCTGGTGCTGATGCATATTATTGCCATTGGAATATTTGGGCTTAAGAAGCTTCCCTTAGCTTCCAGTTTAATTATTCCTCTTCCAATTCTCACACTTCTTTTCCATGAGTACTGCCAGAAACGGTTTCTACCCATGTTCAAAGCTTATCCTAATGAGGTACTTGGTGTGCCAATAATATTAATTTTCCTGATTTCTCAGTTTTATTGTTCTACACAATATTCCAATTTCTATATCCTTCCTTTATTTTATTTTATTTTCTCTTATACCCCCTGTTATCAGTACCTCTTTATAGCATGTCTCATCTGATGGTTGGGAAATTCTTATGTTCCTCTATGTCCATTAATGTTTCTTATGATTTGGTGGAATTATTATTGTTATTTATGGTGTCCTGTGTCTTTCTTAGCAACTAAGGATGTCATGTCAAAAAATATCTTGAGCCTACAATTCATCCTTGTCCAATGTAAAACGGCACCCATTTACTTAATAAAATAGAATTATACAGTTCACTCGGCAAATATTTTTTTTCTTTAGTTTTGGTGTGCAAGCTAAAGTCAAAAGTTAATTGACAAGCTGAGAAATAACACATCAAACATGTACTAATCCAAGTAGCATATGTTACATAATTCCAGTTTTCCTTTTTCATCTCTCCAATGGGATGCTGCATAATTACAGCAAGTTTATGGCAAATGAGAATCAGCTTCACTTGTCTTGAAAATACTATGAGACTCACTTGGGAGCTTGACTAGGTCTGAAGTTCAATGTATTTGGTCTAATAATGCATAATTGCTATTTGCTAAACTTGGGCTGGAAATGTTTTAATTACATTTTATTGTGCAACAGTAATTTTATAGTATTGGATAGTAGTTTTTTTTTAGGGGGTGGGGGGTGTGCATACTGATCCATTTGCATGGTATGGGATTAACACTTAGTAATTTAATACAATCTATGAGGGGTAGGCATTCTATTATGATCCTAGGACGGAATGTCAATGTTCTACAAATAGATTTCATGAGGGGAGTTTAATAAAGATCCAAATGAAGTAACAAATCTCACATATAGTTTCAACATCATCAAGAAATACAAAACAAAGGAAGCATGTATTCTCTATGAATTTTTTCAATGCAATGGAGAGATCTCATGAAACTTGGGGATTTATGAATTAATAAATGACCAAATTGATTAGGTATCATAACCAGAGTGCTGACAATAGAGAGATACTAAAATTTTCTTTCTGGCACTATCCATGATCGCTGGAAAGGATTACTAAAGGTTTCAGGTTTTAGTGACCAATGATCGACAGAAATTAGCTCATAGTTTTTTTATATCAATCCCCATGATCCAACAAAATGTAAGCCATATCGTAGTGTCAATCATGACTTTACCCAATATCCAGAAATTGATCTCTTTCCCAACTTTAATAGATTTGTCTAGTGTAAATAACACTTGATATCTGAGGATCTGATTAACGGAAAATGGGTTCAGTCTGATAATTTGTGGCACATGTATAGACAGCCTCTGTGAACCAGCTGATTGGTTGGGATTTGTAAGGCTCTTTTGGTGTTTATCCTGTTTTTATTATAAATTATGTATAATACTTTTCAGTTGTTATATATGGTCCATTTACATTACCGTCATCTGGACATGCTCCCTCTTGTTAGCCTTGACCACCATCTTGAATGTTTATTTCTTTCTTTATATCCCCAGATCTTCACTTTTACAGGGTTCTGAGTTCTTTAATGCTGGTTAAATTGCCTCCTATTTATTAATCATCACCCCTGTTCAAATCTCGAGCACTTCTGCAGGCTCAATATCATATAGAACATATAACAAGAGGCTACCTTTTAATTATCCTTTTTGGCTGTTTCTGACACTAGCATCCCTCTCTTGTACATTACTGTTTTGGATTCTAGTTTCAAAGCAGTCACCTTCACAAAAATAATATGGCTTAAAATATGGTTAGTAAAGCAGGCAGAACTGGAGCTTGGGATTGACCTTACAACCTTCACATTCTGTAGAATGATGAAATTTTCTTGATAAAAAGTTAAAACAGGAGCATTTGTACACAAGTATATTATCAAGTCAATGTTGCTATATAGCAACATTCATCCTTATTATTCTCAACTTTTTTTTAAGGATAAAATTTAGGTACAATTCCTAAGTTTCGCTATTTCTTTAACATTTTGTTGTTTTCTTGTACAAAATTTTTGTCGTTCATTCTTTCCATGCCCCACCAGCACTAACCTGAAATGTTGTCTTATGCAGTGTTTGGTAAAGAAAGATAAAGAGGATCTGAATGATCCTACCATAACTGAATTTTATGAGAAGTTAGCCATAGCATATAGAGATCCTGCCCTGTCAATGCAGTATCCCAGAAGCACTGATGGGCACAACTCTCCACTTCTTCATTCTGCTTAAATCTGAAGTAGACAGATTGTCTTCTAGCATCAAGCTCATGCATCAAAATGAAGATTGCTTGATTGTGTTGTATTTGCCACCATCTTCTGCATCACATTGGTTCTGAGGAGACCATTGTTTTGGTCCGTTCTCAGTACCATGACTTTGTTAAAAAAATTATCCCAGATCTTTCAATCATGTCTGTATATTTTTTTTTCGTTGAAAGACTGTGTACCTAATTTCTTTTCTTTTGGGAATTATCATAGGGGACCCAGGGATGTGAATAAAAAAATTAGGATAAAGTATATATTTTGTCTTTGAAATGTAGTCCAATTTAAGTTCCATTTTCGTGTGCGTTTGGCTCTAAATTAAAAAGTTAGTTTATTTGATTATTTAACTTCTTTTTGCTACTATTCATGAGTCTTATTGTACTTTTTGGTATTATTTATAGATCTCACTATACTATTTCAACTAACTTTTACCTTTATCTACAGTACCTTTAGCAAAAAAATTTCAATTTCAACAAATTAAAAAGATCTCAAACAAACCCTTCATTTCCTAAGAGATAATACAATTGGATGGGGATCACGTTTCATACTGCGAAGTTCAGTAATTCAAACCTCCCTTCACCCTCATCTTAGGGCCAAAAAGTACTAATGCAAAGTTTTTTTTTTTTTCAGAAAAAATATTAATTTTGTTCTTTAGTCCATTTACAATTAAATTTATCTAATATCTCAGCCTTCTATTCTGTTTGTGATTTCTTAATAGTATATAGACTGAAGTATGAAAGATAGTTTTGAAATTTTTAGATGATTTGAAAGATGATAATCCAACTTAAACCGAATTTTAGGGACAAAAATATATGTTTTCAATGAAAAAATTACTGGTGATTCAAACTTCTTATTGTGTTATATGTAAAGAAAGGACTTTGACACTGTTTTGATTGGGTTCCTCTCCTATCTTCTCTCTCCTCCAATCGTTGATTTCTCTATATTCCAAATGAGTAAATTCAAATTATGTTGAGAGCATTGTGGCTCACTAACACTGTCCGTTCTCCTTAATGGGTTGAACTCAAGTTCAAGTCCTCCCTCCCTCCCTTAATCTCTAATTTCCCTATGTTCCAATATGAGTAAATTTGCACTACGTTAAGACTTAATAGCATTTATGGGTCAGTAACATTGTCCAGCCTTTAGTTATGGGTAGGACTCGAGTTTGGATTCCCTCCCCTGCCTTGTTTGGAAAGAGAGAGGGGGGAGGAAAATTCACTTTGTTAAATCTACTTTTTCAAAATGAATTCTTTTATTTGACGACAAAATATTTTATCAATTGAGTTAGCGGGAACTCAAATATTATGTTGAAATTATTGATGTGTCTTTATAGTGGCAGGTTGTGAAGGATATAAGTCCTTATAGTTTTTCTAGTACAACTGAAAGAAGTGAGTTCAATGGGCAAGCTTTGCCATACAAGGCCAATCAAACAAAAAATTATCTTATAGAACCACCATATAAAATACCTCCTCCAGTGAAACTGATAATTGGGCTAGGCTTAGCTTAGGGTTCTTATAAAAAAATAAAAAATAAAAAACTTTGTTTTATTAAAAGAAAAATTACCTATGTGTTGGGAAAAGAAAAGATAATGAAAAAACAAAAAAGAAAGATGACCTACTTTGTTCACATAAAACAAGTGGTAGTTTCATGACAAACTTATTTGTTGATTGATCAAAATGCTCTCTCAAGCAACTTTCATTTAAAGCACAACACAACTTATCAAATTAGTTTCAAAAGTTACATTTTCTCCCACTTAAACTTCCAAATAAATGAATAATCTTTATATTTCCTTTATTAAGACTTCAAAACAAGAGAACAGAAAGAATATTTCAAAATAAGTTATTTTATTTCATTCATTTCCATTTATTTTCTTCCTCCCAAACAAAATGTTAATATTACTTTATTACTCTATTTACTTTAACATTTTATGAGTCTCACCACATCTCTACTTGAGTTGAGGAAAAAAAAAAGTTTAAGCTACATTTATAATTTTTTTTGGTTGATAATTTGATAGTCATAATAGATTGGTGATTTGAACTTCAACATCTCCAATGAAAAAATCAGTGTGTAAAGCTCTTCGCTACACTTATGACTCATTAAAAGTCATTCTTTTATCAGTGGCTTATTCGGTCTTATGCAGTATGTCCATTGATTGGTAACTTAATTAATTTAAAGAGTCAAAGAATCACCAAACGGCATGTACCTGACCTTGCATATGGAATTATACAGTAGACTAGTGTCGATCACATCATCAACTGTTTATTGATTTTGACATTGTATTTTGTATATTATTCGAAATGGAGACATTAGCTATGTGTGTTTGGACATCCACGTGGAGAAGCATGAACTTTGGATTGACATTTTCCTAGGGTGACATGTTCAGGTGCCCTCAGAGGCTTAGCTTAGCAGCATCTCCATTTGTCTAACCAAGCTATGTAGCTAACACTAGATTTTCGTTTTAACTTTTCCCTTCAATATTATTTTGAAGAACGAAGGCTATACAAGTGGCAATCCAAGCTAGAATATAGTCTAGTTTTTTCAAATATTAATTCCTTCCTTGCTTGACTTTCTAATGACACGTTTATTTTGAAGAAAAACAACTCATTACCATGAAGAAAGAGGTTTTTTTTTATTTTTTTTAACCCCTCAATTGAATTGGTATTTCATACCAACAACGTGTCTTCCTTGATGCCATGACTTAGCTAATATGTCATCACTCGTCACCTTGTATTTTCTCTTGATTTTGTGATCTAATATCGTAGGTCATGTATTTGTATCAAGTATTGTCAAGAGTCTTATAATTCAATTAAAATTTTTTTTGTATTTCTTACAGAAACATTCGGAATTCAAATTTCTTCTCTCTCAATGTTGTAAGTATCGAATTATTAGAAAATAATATTTGTATTATGTATTTTATTTTTATTGGTATGAAATATTACATCAATTGTATTTTGGAAGTTCCAAGTACTTACTTGGAAAGGGGGATTCAAACGTAGACTCTTCATATTGAGATAATTAGATAATACTTGTGTGTTGGTGGCATAACAATTTTCTCAAATAATAACTCCTTTCATGCTTGACTTTCTAATAACATGGTTACTGATGATGCCGAAAAAATCACCAGTAAGCCACACAGTCCTTGCATACTCGAAATAGCACCTGCACAACAAAAATAGAAGACCTAACAGAGAGTACCGGTGTGATGCCAGCCAAATACCTTCCGAAGGTTAAGTTAGAACTATTCTCACAACTCTAGAGTGCTAGAGAGGGTAAATTATGCGTACCTTGGTTTGTGAGAGTACTTGGGCTTTTATAGTAGTAGAGGGTTGACCTCTTTTCCTTAGACTAGAAGTCTTTTCCTTATAGGAGTCTTCTTGGGCATATTTTGCGGAATCCTTTCCATATAGGAATCCCTTTGGGTATCACTAAACGTGGAGAGCAAGACATTTCCTAATATACGCAATCGTGGATGGCAAGCAATCCTTTACTAAGGTCGTCAGCTTACCCTACGCCTTCAGCCTTAACCCCATCAGCTTTATGATGCCATTAGCCTTTGGGTATGCCTTGCGGGGCCTCTTCCTAAATATCCCTTTCGTCGATACTTGTAAATGAAGGCTGACGGGTTTAATTGTATCCATCGGCTTGTACCTTATTGTGAGTAATCTCTATTTTTATCCACATCAGTTGCCCCCTACTCCATATTCTCGTCACTTTTTAGACTGACGGGTTATGGAGTTAAGTTTTTATTGACTGATTATTATTATATTTTATTTTTTAGAGGAGCGGGAAAATCATTTACGGGGAACTCCTCGAGCCGCCGTACATTTAAGGCTCTGGACAACTGGCGCGTTTTCATTGGCTTCGCTTCTGACGAAGGCGTCGCTTCGTCTTCCGTGCACTTTTACTCTATATATAAATGGCACCTCCTCCTCATTCTCTCTATTTCATCCTTGCGGATCTTTGAGAGAGAAAGCCCGTCGCCTTTAATTTCGTTAACTCATCCCTTACTTCCATCAGCTTGTCCGTCATTATCCTTAAGGCCGTTCTTCTTCAGAAAGCTAACTTACCAGTAAGTTCCATTTCCTCTTCTTCTTCATTTTTTTTTTTTAATTTTAATTTTTTGCTTATGGTTGAATAATTCCTTAGTGAGGATGTTAACTTAGGTACTTAGATTGGATCTGTCACTTGTAGGTAGTCAGATGTCAAGTGACGCGTCGTGTGAGGAGTCGTCAGTCCGCAAAGGAGCGGGCTATGACGAGGCCTTTGGTTCAGGTGATGAGTCAGAGGACTTCTCACCTTCATCAGAGAGAGAGACGTCGGCCCAATCTCCCGACGGCGATGTTGAGAGTTATGCTGAAGGGGGTGAGGAGGCAGAAGACGAAGAGGAGGATGAAGTAGAAGAGGGAAAAAAGAGAAGTGGAAGTGACTGGGATGATGTTGATGGTGACGAGGATGATGATGATGGTGACGAGGAATCTAGTGAAGGGACCTCAGAGGGTCCTGGGGATAACCGTCCTTTCATTCTTCCTAAGGATTGGGTCATTAACAAGTTTTTACCTATGATGAGTGATAAGGTTTTTAAGGAGTTGCGTACTCGTTATCAGATTCCAGACCATATCCCAATCCGTCTCCCTAGGGAGAACGAGAGATGTTATTTGGGGAGAACCGCTGACGTTGGCATGTACGATGCCATGTTTGCTGTGGGGCTTAGATTGCCGCTGACAGCCTTGCATCGTCAGCTCGCTGATTTTCTGGGTCTGTCCGTTAGTCAAATTGCTCCGAATGCCTGGAGAATCTTTATAAGTGCTAAAATCCTATATGGTCGTCTGAGTGGAGGAAACTGTTAGCTTACCTTGGACGAGTTCTTTTATTGCTACAGACCCCATCACATCGCATTTTCTAAAGGGACGTACCATTTTAATACCCGGGAGAAAGGTTTGAGGCTAGTATCGGATATGCCGGATTCCAATAGGAACTGGAAAAGTAGGTATTTCTTTGTTGAGGGGACGGATTGGGTGTGTCGTCAGGAGAAATGGGAGACAATGCCTCATGGTTACTTTGACAATACTTGGGATTTTGTCAGGGATTTAGGTTAATCTCGTTAACTATTTTTCCCTTGTTTTGTGGTGACGCTTCTAACACTCTTTCCCTTAATTTCAGCTAATACCCGTCCCCACATAACTGACGAACAGGAGGAGTTCATCCGTCGAGTTCTTGACATTCCATTCGAGCAGCGAAAATGCAGGGACTTAATCACCCTTGACACCCTCCATTTATACTGCGGGGGCTCGGAACTGATGCCTGATGCTCGAAGATTGGACGAGTACTCTTGTCGTCGTAAGTAGATCTTCCACCATCTTCGTCAGGTTTTCTCTTACCGTCTGTTTTTCTAACGAACGTTTACTATCTTTCACAGAAATGGATATTGCTAAGCAAAGGGTGAGGGCAACTACCGCCCGTAATAAGGAAGAAGCAAAAAAGGCTAAGGGTCAAGAGGGGACGTCTTCGTCAGTCCCCAAGGCCGTCTCTAAGGGTTCGACCAAAAGGAAGACTGACGGGGAGAACGACCGTCCACCTAAAAAGGTAGCCGTCAACTCTGGGGATGTGCACTCCAAGAAGCCTTCTCCCAAGCCAAGTCGTGGTGCAGGTAAGGGGTTGATGACCTCAACGGGTCCCGTCACTGAAGGCCCCCGTTGCCTTCTTACCCACAAGGACTATCCTGTCCAGGAAGTGCAGTCCCTTATAAAGTTGACAGATATGGATCCTTGTGCTGAGTTAGGCACGGAGGAGCTGGGGTGTCAACCCTTTTTGACCTTACCCGGGTAAACCCATTTCCCTGGTTAACTTTATCTTTCTTCCCCCCTTTTTTTCTTAAACTGACGACTGCACCCTTTTTCAGGCCTTGGTGCATGTTAAGGCACTTCAGGATCGGTGTGTCGCCAAGGAGGGGGTCGTCACTCAGGTTAGGAAACATAACACAAATTTGATGAATGAGCAGGGGCAATACAAGGAGGCTATCCGTACGCTAAATAGTGAGCTGAAGGAAGTCAAGGGGAAGCTGGAGGAGGTTGACTGTCAGAGGGAAAAGCTGCAGTAGGAGGTGACAAATCTACATGAAAAGGTGGGGACGGCCGGGGTTGACGCTATCCGGGAATCTAAGGCGTTGCAATCATTCATTGACTCTTGTGCTGAGTATTATGGCACTGGGTTTGATGATTGCCTTAAACAGGTTGCGTCAGTTTTCCCCGAGTTGGACTTATCTGGGATTACGGTGGATGATGAAGGTGACGGCTCCCCTGAGTCCCATCCTCCTTCCAATGACGACAGCGTCGTTGTTCTTGCCCAACCTGCTGCCAATCCTCCTCATACTCCTGCTTCCAACCCTCCAATTGTGCTTGTAGATGTTGACAATCCGGAGCCTTAGAGAGATGACGGGAATCCTGCTGACACTCCTGCTACTTAATTTTTTTTCATGTGTAATTTCAATTATTTTGCAAACAATTGTTTAATGTGTATTTCAATTATTTTGCAAACAATTGTTTAAGTGCCCTTTTAGTCTTTTGGGCTTTTATTTGTATACAGTTTATTTTGTTATGCGGCATGTTATTCCCGTCATTTTTTACTTTTTAATTAGTGATTGTGTTAGACGAATTCGTCGGCCCGTAATCGTGTTTGTTTTGGGAAACCCGTCAGCTTTTTAAGGGTGGACTTGTTCAAAAAATCTGTTGATATGGGCTTCGTGTAACTTATAATCCCGTCCACTTCATTGATAAGCTTGTTGGTTTTATGAGCTTTACCTCTGGGCACTTGATTGCGTCGCTGACCTCATGACCTCGTCCATTTTGTAAGAGACGTTATTTTTTTAGGCCCGTCAGCTTTGTAGCTTTTATCCATGTTAAGTGCTTAATGATTCCATTGTTTTTAATAGTCTGTTGGCTTCAGGGCCTCGTCCATCAATCAACCTTATTATTTTCATAATCTCACTTACTTTAATGAGACCATTGGCTTTTCTAACTTCTAGCCGTTTTATGGACCTAATGACCTTGCCATTTTGTAAGCCCGTCGGTTTTATAACCTTGTTTAGGTGAGTCTCATCCATTTGGTGAGACCGTCAGCTTTTTAGCTTTTGTCCATACTATGGACTAAATGACCTTGTCATTTTATAAGCCCGTCGGTTTTATGTTATGATGGTCTCATTCATTTGGTGGGACTATCAGCTTTTTTAGCTTCCGTCCATGCTATGACCTTTTATTCTTGTAGGCCCGTTGGTTTTATGTTATGATGGTCTCATCCATTTGGTGAAACCGTCGGCTTTTTAGCTTCCGTCCATATTATGGACTTCATTTTATTGTCTCATTCATTTGGTAAGACTGTCAGCTTTATAGCCTTGTCCACTATAAGGACTTGACGAACCTGTCACTTTTATGATTTCCTCTTTTTGAGGGACTTTAACAGTGTTTTATCCTTTTTGGGGTGGGTTCGTCCACCTTATGGACTTAGAATCATTCACTTTTTGTGAACTTAAGGTCTTCCATTTTATGGACTTAGAACCGTCCACTTTGTGTGAACTTAAGGTTGTCCACTTTATGGATTTAGGATCTGCCACTTTGTGTGAACTTAAGGTCATCCATTTTATGGACTTAGAACTGTCCACTTTGTGTGAACTTAAGGTCGTCCATTTTATGGACTTAGAATCGTTCACTTTTTGTGGACTATAAACTTGTAGAAAGAAACTTCAGTCAATTCTGAATAAACTCCTTTTATGCATTCATAGAAAAAGTAGCTCTTAAAAAATAAAAAAGGTCCTGCCCTTTGGGCTTAAAAAAGATATTGTAGCAAAAACTAAAGTAAATAATAGAATTGAGGAGTATAAAAATTAACTACGGTGAACTGTAAAAAGAAAGGGTTGGTCTTCATGTCGTCATCTCTATTGGTAATACTTCTGCAAGTGCTTGGTGTTCCATGGATGCGGCAGCTTCTGTCCGTCTAACGTCTCCAGATGGTAAGTGCCTTTCCTCTGCCATAACGTGATCCGGTAAGGTCCTTCCCAATTGGGGTCGAGCTTCCCTTGGGTGGGGTCTTTAGCAGTGCCCATGACTCTCCTTAGAACGAGATCTCCAACTTGGAAGTCTCTGCGTCGGACTTGTGAGTTGTAGTGCTTAGCCATGCGGTCCTGGTATCGTGCTAGCCTTTGTTCTGCCGCCACCCTGACTTCATCTACTAGGTCAAGTTGTAGATGCATGGCCTCGTCATTTTTGCTGTCATCGTAGTTATGCACCTTGTAGCTTGTGAGTCTGACTTCGGCTGGTATGACTGCTTCGCTCCCGAACGTTTGTCGGAATGGTGTCTCTCCTGTGGGCGTCCTCGCCGTCGTCCTGTATGCCCATAGTATGCTTGGCAACTCTTCAGGCCATATACCCTTTGCCCCCTCGAGCCGAGTCTTGATAATCTTGAGTAAGGATCGGTTCGTGACTTCAACCTGGCCGTTAGCCTGAGGGTAGATGGGTGGGGGAGGAGTAGTGGTTCTTTATCCCTAACTGCGAGCAAAAATCCTGGAAGGAGTCGTTATCGAATTGCTTCCCGTTTTTCGAGACAAAGACTCTAGGAATGCCAAACTTGCATATGATGCATCTCTAGAAAAAACTCTGTACGTTCTTCTCCGTAATGGTGGCCAAAGCTTCAGCTTCCACCCACTTTGTAAAGTAGTCAATGCCTACTACCAGGAACTTCAGCTTTCGTACTGCTGTAGGGAATGATCCTATAATATCTAATCCCCACTGAACGAACGGCCATGGGGCCGTCATTGGGGTCAACTCTTCGGTTGGTTGTCTAATAATATTGCTGAACCTTTGGCATTTGTCACAGGTCTTAACATAAGCCTCGGCATCCTTCTGCATGGTGGGCCAATAGTACCCTGCTTGCACAAGCTTGTGCACTAATGACCTTGACCCCGAATGGTTTCCGCAAATCCCCTCGTGTACCTCTCTCATAACGTAGTCCGCTTCTTCCATACCCAAGCATCTCAGATATGGACGGGAGAAACCTTTTTTTATACAGGATATCTTTTATCAAGACGAATCTTGCTGCCTGGACCTTCAGCTTTCTTGCGGCTTCCTTCCTGTCTAGCAAGACGCCATTCTTTAAGTATGAAACCAACGGTGTGGTCCAGTTACTCTCAAAGCCAATCTCCTGTACATTGCCGGGATCTATTAATGGATAAAATTGAACAAAAGAGAGTACGTTACCAGGAGTGATCATATGTTCTCCTGAAGTAGCTTTGGCAAGACGGTCGGCTTACTCATTTTCTCCTCTGGGGATCTGGATGACTTTGGCTTTCAAGTCGCCTATTCTTTTTCTTACTTGATCCAGATACCTCTTCATCCTCTCGTTCTTGCACTCATAGTCTCCATTCACTTGATTAGTAATGACCTGAGAGTTGCAATAAATGATTACACTTACGACCCCTGCTGCTTTGACAAGATCGAAACCCGCCATTAGTGCTTTGTATTCCGCTTCATTGTTGGTAGTGGGGAAGTCGAGACGGACCATACACTCAACCATGTCCCCCTCGGGTGATAGTAGTACGACGCCAACCCCCCTAGCCTGTCTGTTGGATGACCCGTCTGTATGTATGCTCCACTGAGGAAATTCTTTTGCCCCCTTGCCCTCGTCGCTGGTAAATTCTACTATAAAATCCGAGACGATCTGTCCCTTGATAGCGGTTCGTGGTCGATACTGGATGTCAAACTCACTCAACTCTATGGCCCATAGTGCCAATCGACCAGCGGCTTCAGGATTACTCATCGCCTGCCTTAAGGGCTTGTCAGTCAGGATGATCATCGTGTGGGTTTGAAAGTATGGTTTAAGCTTGCGGGCTGCCATAACTAATGCGAAAGCGAGTTTTTCCATGGGTGGGTATCTTTCTTCGGCACCGCGAAGCTCCTGGCTGGCGTAGTATACGGGCTTCTGCACTCTTTCCTCTTCTCTGATCAAGGCGGTACTGACAGCAGCAGGGGAGACAGCCAGGTAGAGAAAAAGCTCTTCACCTAGCTGCGAGGGACTTAGCAGCGGTGGGGAAGATAGATAAGCTTTTAACTCCTCGAATGCTTGCTGACAGTCGGCAGTCCACTCGAAAGATTTCTTCAATGTGCGAAAAAAGGGTAAACACTTGTCTGTTGCTCTTAAGACGAATCTATTTAATGCTGCTATTTTGCCGTTGAGGTTTTGTACCTCCTTCACATTTCTTGGGGGCGCCATCTCCATTATGGCCCGAATCTTGTCCGGGTTGGCCTCGATGCCCTTTTGAGACACCATAAATCCTAGGAATTTTCCCGTCGTCACTCCGAAGGCGCACTTTCCCGGATTGAGCTTCATGTTGTAGGATCGAAGGGTGTTGAATGTTCTTGGACGTTTCTCCCGATTTGCTACACGAACATCTTGTTCATAAGCCTCTGATACATCGCGTCTGCATTTTTTAGGCCGAATGGCATCACTTTATAACAGAAGAGGCCTTGGCTAGTTACGAACGAAGTCTTCTCCTGATCATCTTTGTGTATTTGGATTTGGTTGTAACCTGAGAAAGCGTCCATAAAGCTTAACAGTTGATGCTGAGCCGTAGAGTCCACTACAACGTCGACCCGCAGGAGAGGATAGCTGTCTTTGGGGCAGGCTCTATTCAGGTCAGTGAAATCCACGCACATCCTCCACTTCCTACTAGCTCTCTTAACCATCACTATGTTTGCCAACCAATCGGGGTAATAAACCTCCTTAATGAAGCTCACCTCCTGTAATTTGCGGACTTCTTCCGCTATGGCCTGATATCGCTCTAGGGCGAACACTCACTTTTTCTATCGGACGGGTGGAAAGGAGGGCGATACATTCAGCCTATGTACCATGACCGAAGGGTCTATTCCTAGCATGTCTTTATGGCTCCAGGCGAATACGTCCCGATTACTCCTGAGAAAAGTTATGAGCTCTTGGCGGATCGCGGGATTAGCGAGGGTTCCAATTTGGTCGTTCAGTCAGGATTGGAGTTGTTAAGGAGTGTCTCTTCAAGTTTCTCTATCGGCTCTGTCATCATCCGGTGCTCTTCTATATTCATGGCTTGGACCTGATCCTCCATTTCCATCATGGCCACGTAGCATTCACGTGCGGCCACCTGACTTTCGCGCAGCTCTCCCACTCCATAGTCGGTAGGTAACTTAATCATTAGGTGGTAGGTTGAAGTTACAGCCTTCCACGAATTAAGCATGGGTTGTCCGAGAATAACGTTGTAGGCAGACGAGCAATCGACCATTAGGAATGTTACGTCCTTAATAATTTGCTGGGGGTAATCACCTACCATTACAGGCAATGTGACTGTGCCCAGAGGGAATACCCAGCTCCCTACAAAACCAATGAGCGGGGCGTTCGTCGGAATCAATTGTTCCTTGTCGATCCTCATCTGCTGGAACGCCGGGTAGTATAGGATATCTGCCGAGCTGCCATTGTCGACCAACACCCGATGCATGCTGTAGTCTCCTACTCGTATGTTGATGACAAACGCATCGTCATGCGGGTGGTGAAGACGTTGCGCATCTTCTTCTGAGAACCCGATAATGGGGCTTTCTTTCCATGTTATCTTTGGCACGGCTCCCGTCAGTTGAACATTTTGTACCATCCTAAGGTAGGTTTTGCGGGCCTTTTTGGACGACCCAGCGGCCACCGTTCCTCCCACGATTATCCTTATGTCCCCTATGAGGGGTCTCGGTCGCTCATTATCCCGCCGGGGGTATTGGTCTTGAGGGGGTGGATCTATTCTCTCCTTACTGACGAACTTCTACAGTTTTCCTTATCTGATAAGGGCCTCAATCTGCTACTTTAGGTCATAGTAATCGGCTGTGTCATGACCATGGTCACGATGGAAGCAGCAAAATTTATCCCTAGATCGTTTGTTGGGATTGCCCTTCAGCTTTCCAGGGAATGTCAGAGCCCCCTCGTCCTTGATTTGCATTAGGACTTGATCTATCGGGGCAGTCAATGGAGTGAAGCTTGTGAATCTTCCTCCTAGGGGCTTAGGGCGCCTTTCTTCCCTTCGGTCTCCTGTACTTGCCTTCTTTCGGCCTTGGTCTTGCCATATGTCTTCTTGCCTCTACCTTTTCTTGGGTTTTTTCTCTCGAGCCAACAGCGCATCTTCAGCGTTCATGTATTTGGTGGCCCTGTAAAGCACTTTTGACATGGTTTTCGGGTTGTTCTTGTACAGGGAGAACAAAAACTTACCCTTCCTCAGCCCATTAGTGAATGCCGCTACAAATATCTTGTCGTCGGCTTTGTCGATCGGGAGTGCCTTCTTATTGAAACGGGATATGTAGGACCTCAACGTATCCTCCTCTCGCTGCTTGATGCTCATCAAGCAAGCCATAGACTTCTTGTACCTATGTCCCCCGATGAAGTGCGCAGTAAATTGAGCATTTAGCTCCTTGAAGGTGCTGGTGGAGTTGGGCGTGTTCGTTTTTAGACCCCTTAAACAATTGATTAAACCTAGGTAATTAGCCAAGTTGTTACTTAGTCCAATTAAACAAGTCTAGATTATCACAATCAAACAATCATTTCATGCATAGCAGCGGAAAATAAATAAGACAATGATATGATCACCCAGGAAAACCAAACCGGTAAAAAACCTAGGGAGGATTTAACCTAGTTATCCTCAAGGTAAAAAGTAAATCCACTAGAAAGAATCGAAGTTCATACAAAAGGACTTACAAGCACCCCCGCTTGACTTCCTAATGCTACCAACCAGTAGAACTTACTGACACGACCACGTGCAAGCTCCGAATCCACGGACTCCTTCTTTCTTTGGCCTTTGCAAAACACAAACACCCCCGTTTGTGACTTTGAGATCCCACTCAAAGGTTTAGCAATACAAACACTCCTGTTTGTGACTCCAAGACCACCCTTGAAGGTTTAGATCATCAACACCTTTGATGACAAGAGAAGGTAGCAACTTCTACAATAACGGATCTTGAGATTCTTCAAGGAATAGCACCGGTAGAAGACATAAGAGAGCTTTTTAGGAACAAAACCCTAAATACAAAAGAGGCACACTCTTTTCTCTCTGAAAAGCCACACAAAAACGTGCTTAGGGTTTCCTTTATATACTGGGAGAAGTAGATTAGAAACCCTAATCCTAAATGGGCTTGAACTGCTGTTTGGGCTTAATTAAAATTCTGCAAATACGACTTTCGATCGGTCGAGCCTGTCTTTCGATCGGTCGAGCCAGACAGATTATGAAATCTTCTTCCTGTAGCTTGTATGTTCTTGAATCTTGACTTGAATCACCTTGAGCATTGTCTAATAAAACCTATAGACTCTAAGATCTATATCTAGACAAGTTTATGTTCACGATTTGCCAATTGTTCTAAACATTTAGAACCTAACAGGGCGTCAATCAGCTGAACCAAATTCTTGCCGCACCCTTCAGCGTTGTAAGGAAGGCCCTACACATGATCTCATCTGCTACTCCTTGAAGGTGCATTAAGGTCTTAAAGGTCTCTAGGTGATCTAGAGGGTTCTTGACCCCGTCGTAACTATCTATCTGTGGCATGCGGAACTTATTCCGCAGGGGGAAGGAGTTGACGGAGGTAGTGAAGGGCGAGTCAGTTCGGTTAACAAGGTCGTCAAGATCGCTGGACACTCGTCCCTTGAGAGCATTCATCATAACTTCCACCTGTTCCTTCATTGCCTACATCTCTACGATAATAGGTGGTGGAGCCGTTTCCATGAGGGAGGAGAGGCTCACGTTTTGTCGCTCCGGTCTGCTTGGGGCGTTACTGGCCTGTGGTCCTTCTTAATTCCTTCTTTCAGTGTTTGTTCCTTCTTGATATGCTCCTTGGTTATCTGGTGTTGCATCTTTCTGGTGCAGCTGCTCTTCCAAGTCGCGATTTTGTTTGGTGAGGCGTTCCACGGCAACGGCGAGAGTTTTAACCTGTCACTCAAGGGCGGTCGTGGGTGGTTCTTCTTCTTGAACGTCGTTAGTGGTTGCCATTGAGCGAGTGAGCACCATGCAACTCTTTTGTCCGAGAAGCGATAATATGGCTTACAATCCGCAAAACGCTCCCCATAGACGGCGCCAATTAATGATGCCGAAAAAATCACCAGTAAGCCACACAGTCCTCGCACACTCGAAATAGCACTTGCACAACAAAAAAAGAAGATCTAATAGAGAGCATCAGTGTGGTGCCGGCCAAATACCCTCCGAAAGTCAAGTTAGAACTATTCTCACAACTCTAGAGTGCTAGAGAGGGTAAATTATGCGTACCTTGGTTTGTGAGGGTACTTAGGCTTTTATAGTAGTAGAGGGTTGACCTCTTTTCCTTGGACTAGAAGTCTTTTCCTTATAGGAGTCTTTTCCTTATAGGAGTCTTCTTGGGCGTATTTTGTGGAATCCTTTCCATATAGGAATCCCTTTGGGTATCACTAAACGTGGAGAGCAAGACATTTCCTTATATACGCAATCATGGATGGCAAGCAATCCTTTACTAAGGTCGTCAGCTTACCCTACGCCTTCAGCCTTAACCCCGTCAGCTTTATGATGCTGTCAGCCCTTGGGTATGCCTTGCGGGTGCCTCTTCCTAAATATCCCTTTAGACGATACGTGTAAACGAAGGCTGACGGGTTTAATTGTATTCGTTTGCTTTTAACCGTCGGCTTGTACCTTATTATGAGTAATCTCTATTTTTATCCACATCAATTGCTACCGAAAAAATCACCAATAAGCCACACAGTCCTCGCACACTTGAAATAGCACCTGCACAACAAAAAGAGAAGACCTAACAGAGAGCACCGGTGTGGTGCCGGCCAAATACCCTCTGAAGGTCAAGTTAGAACTATTCTCACAACTCTAGAATGCTAAAGGGGGTATATTATGCGTATCTTAGTTTGTGAGGGTACTTGGGCGTTTATAGTAGTAAAGGTGTAATACCCCGAAAAATAAATAAATAAATAGAAGGAAGGTTATTTAAGTAAATTTGTTTATGGGGACAATTTTATAATTAATAATTATAAGGGAGTTTTTTAGAAAATAAGGTTGAAACCCTAGCTATATAAGCTTATTAAATCAACGTATATGGAGAGATATTTTGAGAGAGGAGACTACCCAAAGGACTGAAGTAAAGAAGGATTGATTACACCTTTGAGGTAAGAGCCTAAGAATCTCTTTTTATCAAATCTAAGCTTTATTTAGAATTAGAGTATTCTTTTATATGAGTTTTTGGCCAATAGTGAGACTATTTATATATGAGATTAACAATGTAAACAAAGAAGGATTTGATTTATTTTTCTCTGTGCTTGTGTTGCGTTAAGTGTAAAAGAAGGCTCTTGGGTCCGGTTCTGCACAGGTTTAGAGATTTGGGGTTTTGGCGAATAGCAAAAGGTTATGGTGACCGTGTAGGCTTGATTTTGTATGACATTGAATATAGTACCTTTTTCCTAGTTTTGTCCGGATTTCAAAGAGAACTAGGGGTGAATGGAAAAAAAAAAAAAAAATGATCACATGTATAGAAGATTAGGTTGTGTACTTTTGACTCTACATGGCTACACGTATGGTGTATCTATAGGCTTTGTCCCTTGGTACTATTAATGGTAGAAAGTGGAGGAAATATATATATATATTATGAATATGGTGGTTTTTTAACTAAGACAATAGTTGAAAATTATTAGACAATTTTAGCAGTTTCTCTTCTGGCCGGGTATTCATATAAGTTTTATTTAAAAATATTAGATTATTGAGTAAATGATATTTGAAAAAATTGTTTAGGTGATATCTAAGTTTTTAAAGGAAGCGTCAGGGAGAAGTTCCTTTTGATATGGCTTTTTGAGGTAAGTAATCTTATCCTAATTGGTTTTATTTTTGCGTATTTTAACTACTGAAAATTGTTTATAGTTGTTACAATTTATTTCTATTGTATTACTAATTTCAAGTAAAGAATTATCATAAATATATCTGATTACTGAATATATGACGTATTGTATTTAATTGTTTTTAGCTATACTGATTTAAAGTAAAGAATAAAGAATTTCCACCAATAAATATGAGCATTGATTATAAGATTTTTTTTATTTAATTGTTTTTTTTTAGCTATATTGATTTAAAGTAAGAATATAGAAATATCACAAATATATTTGAATATTGAATATATGATTATATATATATATATATATATATATACGTATTTGAATAAGATATATTTTTGTTAGAAACTATGATTTCATATATATGATTATGGACAATTTGACTATGAGTTGATTCTGATATCCAAACCAATGAGGGTTATTCATTGGTACTTTGATACCCAAACCAATGGGGGTTATTCATTGGTACTTTGATACCCAGCTAATGAGGATTATTCATTGGTATTCTGATACCCACACCAATGGGGGTTGTTCATTGGTATTCTGATACCCAAACCAATGGGGGTTGTTCGTTGGTACTTTGATACCCAGCCAATGGGGGTTATTCATTGGTACTCTGATGTCCAGTTACGGGGATATAACGTGACCATAGTTTAAGATTGTTAAGAATATGAATTACGTTTGAATATTTGACTATTTTGAGTCCTTAAAACTACATTTGTGATTTTGGAAATGTTTGAGTATTTGAACTATTTTGAGTCACTAAAATTGCTTATGTGTTTTTGGAACCTATTGTAAGTTATAGCTTTTGATATATGGAAAACTAACTATTTTCTAAACCATCAATGATATATGTGTAAGATTAAAGTATGTGACCTATGTGCAACTTATTATTTTAAGATTATGAAACTTTTTCAGTTATTTTGAAAACACATAGTATATTATAACTTTTGAAAACGCATATTACATCTTATACTTTACAGATCTATTGCTTGATAGAATTTATTAGGACTTAGGTTACTTATTGAGTTGTCAACTCACCCCCTTTTTCCCCTCCAGTTTCAGATCATGAAGAATACCAAGTTTTGGGTGTTTTGATGTTGTGTTGTGAGTAGGAAAAGAAGCTTAGTGATTTTGGGATTGGATGGTCTTCTAATAGTTTTATATTTATTGGCCAATTGGCATTATGTACATGAGGTTTGGATTTTGTTCCTATTAAAGTATTGGAGATCTATTCATAAAGAAATTGTTGAGTTATTTGGATTTATTTGATTTTAATTTGAGGATAAATTTTAGTTGCTAAGAAGGTCTTGCACACTTGTAGGGTGCTTACTTTATAAGCGTGCAGCGGTTGTCACGTGCCTATCTTTGTAGTTGGGTTCAGGGCGTGACAATTATAATGGTATCAGAGCTTAGGTTATGATCTTGTAGACTTTATGCTAGGTTTTGATTTAGAATGAAATCTGCGCCCTAGGTATTACAATTCCAGTTATTGTTTGTGAAGGTTATTAGGTCATAGATAGTGTTTTTTTGATGACTTGATGAGAAGTGGAAGTGAGGTTCCATCATATGATGATTTGTTAGGTCATATTTGAAGGATTTGATATTTATGTCTATGTGGTTATGCATACGTGACTTATAAATACAAAAGGGAGGATTTTAATTGATATACTTCTATGATCTTATACTAGTATTGAGTGTATTTTATTCTTGAAAATTTTGTAATTGATCATATTGGTTATTAAAACTTTTTCTTCTCATTAAAAGGAAAAGAGAGTGAGAAAAGATGAAGCAAAGGAAATCTTCATGTTATTTTGTGACTGATCTTTTGAAAACTCGTTTGATAGTTTTGCCTAATATAGTCGATCGCTACCTAAGGTTAGTTTGATCTGTAGGAGATTCTCAAAGGTTTAATTATTGAATGATAGTTTACTATATGCCCTATTCAGAATTTGGAGTGCTTGATCATTATTAGGGAACTGACTATTGCAGAACTTTATTTAGGGGTTAAGGTTTGATGTTAGAGCTATGATTCCTTGATTTTAGTTTATATGGAGTAAGGAAATTAACGGAAAGTTCGTAGTGTGAAGGAAAAATTAATTTGTGGTTATTGTAGTTCACATTATATTATATGTTATTATATAAATTCTAAGGGTGTTTAGAGAATTTAGTAATATATCGGTGACTTCTTTGGATTCTAATGTTAAGGACCGACTTTTTGGGATCATTGTTCTTGTTAGGGTTGACCTACATGGATTACCATAACCTAATTTATGTGTGAGGTAGTCCCTAAATGTTTTTGAGACATGTTTTGTTACTTAGAAGTTTGAGGTCCGCAATTTCTTTTCTATGGACTTGGAGGATTGTTTAATATCCCGGGGAATAAGTTTTGATGCCAGAAATGTAATTCTTTGAACTTAACTGATAAAATTTAATGGATTGGCTCAATAGAAAATGAAGTGGATAGAACACAAGTATGTGGTAGTATAGAATTGGACTGTTGAACCATATTTTTGATTGGATATTGAAGGAGTTGGGATGGCAAGAGAGTTTATTTTGAAAGACTATTACAATTTGAATTATAGTCATTTGTTGTACCTTTTGTTTTATATTGGCAGATGGTTAGTGATTATAAATTGCAGTGTACTCTTAAGTTCTAGATTGCTGGGACTATTATTTGCAAAGTATATTTAAAAAAAAAAAAAAAAGGTTGAGATACTTCATGGATTGTTCCCTTCTAGCCGATGTATACTTATAGATTTGTTTTCATAATAGGCCATGTAATTATAAGGAACCTAGCTCTTCAATGAGTTCCAGCCCAAGAATCATTTAGAGATTAAAGGTGAATAAATGTTGCTTATTTGAGAAGATAATTTATGGTTAAGATAGAGGTTCTATGAAAAACCTTATATCAATGCTCAATTGATTATTTATGGAGATTTTGGAATTTCTTTTTCTTACAAAACTTGAGGAAGAAAAGATATAGTGATACACGCATATGTTGTAAATTAGTTATGAACTTAGGAAGGATTGGAACCTTGGATGCACTACTTAATTTTGAGGTATAGAATTAAACGGATGCTAGCATTCAATGGTCTATGGTGAATCTCAAAATTGTGGATTTCCCTTATTGTAATTTTTGGAGACTACTTGGGCCATGGAATTTTGTTGAAATTAATAATTGATGGAAAATCAGTTATTGGGGTTAATCTAAACGAATGGGCCTTGGAACTTTTATTCAAATTAAAAGGAACTTAGAGATCTATTTAGACTAGAGATATGTATATCTTAAAAGAATCATATAATTTTCATAATATGGTTGTTCTTAAACTATGGGTAATTGAGTAAGAGATTTTATAGTGGTATTGTATTATGCAGCGGAAACATCATGGCTCCATTTGCTTTGGAAATTTTTATCTTACAAATCTTGGGAAGGAAAAGTCTATGCATATGTTGTGAAATAGTTTTGAACTATGGTGATGAGTGATAAATTTGTGTAGATCGATACAATTGTGGCTTTAGAGTAGCGCAGTGGAAGCGTGATAATTCATTCAGCTTGTGATGAATTCAAAGGACTGAATTCTTATAAGTGGGGGAGATTGTAATACCCCGAAAAAAAATAAAATAAAAGGAAGGTTATTTAAGTAAATTTGTTTATGAGGACAATTTTATAATTAATAATTATAAGGGAGTTTTTTAGAAAATAAGGTAGAAACCCTAGCTATATAAGCTTTTTTTTTTTTTTTTAATTAATTAATTTATTTTTTTTATACAAGATAGAATTCTACTCTAGCCTAATCTAAGTGTATATGTGTGTGAAGCTCCCTCCTGGAGACTTGAACCCCGGCCCTTGCCCCCCACACTCCACAAGCACTTATACTTGTGGAGTGACCATCGCACCAAGGGAGTGCGGGGGTAGCTATATAAGCTTATTAAATCAACGTATATGGAGAGATATTTTGAGAGAGGAGACTACCCAAAAGACTGAAGTAAAGAAGGATTGATTACACCTTTAAGGTAAGAGCCTAAAAATCTCTTTTTATCAAATCTAAGCTTTATTTAGAATTAGAGTATTCTTTTATATGAGTATTTTGGCTAATAGTGAGACTGTTTATATATGAGATTAATGATGTAAACAAAGAAGGATTTTATTTATTTTTCTCTGTGCCTGTGTTGCGTTAAGTGTAAAAGAAGGCTCTTGGGTCCGGTTCTGCACAGGTTTAGAGATTTGGGGTTTTGGCAAATAGCAAAAGGTTATGGTGACCGTGTAGGCTTGATTTTGTATGACATTGAATATGGTACCTTTTTCCTAGTTTTGTCCTGATCTCAAAGAGAACTAGGCGTGAAAAAAAAAAAAAAAAAAAAAAAAAAAAGCACACGTATAGAAGATTAGGTGGTGTACTTTTGACCCTACATGGCTACACGTATGGTGTATCTATAGGCTTTGTCCTTTGGTACTATTAATGGTAGAAAGTGGAGGAAATATATATATATATATATATATTATGAATATGGTGGATTTTTAACTAAGACAATAGTTGAAAATTATTAGATATTTTTAGCAGTTTCTCTTCTGGCTGGGTATTCATATAAGTTTTATTTAAAAATATTAGATTATTGAGTAAATGATATTTGAAAAAATTGTTTAGGTGATATCTAAGTTTTTAAAGGAAGCGTCAGGGAGAAGTTCCTTTTGATATGACTTTTTGAGGTAAGTAACCTTATCCTAATTGGTTTTATTTTTGCGTATTTTAACTACTGAAAATTGTTTACAGTTGTTACAATTTATTTATATTGTATTACTAATTTCAAGTAAAGAATTATCACAAATATATCTGATGTATTGTATTTAATTATTTTTAGCTATACTGATTTAAAGTAAAGAATAAAGAATTTCCACAGATAAATATGAGCATTGAATGTAAGATTTGTTTTATTTAATTGTTTTTTTTTTAGCTATATTGATTTAAAGTAAGAATATAGAAATATCACAAATATATTTGAATATTGAATATATGATTATATATATTTATATATATTAATTTGAATAAGATATATTTTTGTTAAAAACTATGATTTCATATATATGATTATGGACAATTTGACTATGAGTTGATTCTGATACCAAAACCAATGAGGGTTATTCATTGGTACTTTGATACCCAAGCCAATGGGGGTTATTCATTGGTACTCTGATACCCAGCTAATGGGGGTTATTCATTGGTATTCTGATACCCAGACCAATGGGGATTGTTCATTGGTACTCTGATACCCACACCAATGGGGGTTGTTCATTGGTATTCGGATACCCAAACCAATGGAGGTTATTCATTGGTACTTTGATGTCCAGTCACGGGGATATAACGTGACCATAGTCATAAGATTGTTAAGAATATGAATTACGTTTGAATATTTGACTATTTTGAGTCCTTAAAACTATATTTGTGATTTTGGAAATGTTTGAGTATTTGAACTATTTTGAGTCACTAAAATTGCTTATGTGTTTTTGGAACCTATTGTAAGTTATAGCTTTTGATATATGGAAAACTAACTATTTTCTAAACCATCAATGATATATGTGTAAGATTAAAGTATGTGACCTATGTGCAACTTATTATTTTAAGATTATGAAACTTTTTCAGATATTTTGAAAACACATAGTATATTATAACTTTTGAAAACGCATATTACATCTTATACTTTACAGATCTATTGCTTGATAGAATTTATTAGGACTTAGGTTACTTATTGAGTTGTCAACTCACCCCCCTTTTTCCCCTCCAGTTTCAGATCGTGAAGAATACCAAGTTTTGGGAGTTTTGATGTTGTGTTGTGAGTAGGAAAAGAAGCTTAGTGATTTTGGGATTGGATGGTCTTCTAATAGTTTTATATTTATTGGCCAATTGGCATTATGTACATGAGGTTTGGATTTTGTTCCTATTAAATTATTGGAGATCTATTCATAAAGAAATTGTTGAGTTATTTGGATTTATTTGATTTTAATTTTTGAGGATAAATTTTAGTTGCTAAGAAGGTCATGCACACTTGTAGGGTGCTTACTTTATAAGCGTGCAGCGGTTATCACGTGCCTATCTTTGTAGTTGGGTTCGGGGCGTGACAAAAGGGTTGACATTTTTTCCTTGGACTACAGGTCTTTTCCTTATAGGAGTCTTCTTGGGCATATTTCGCGGAATCCTTTCCATATAGGAATCCCTTTGGATATCACTAAACGTGGAGAGCAAGACATTTCCTTATATACACAATCGTGGATGGCAAGCAATCCTTTACTAAGGTCGTCAGCTTACCCTACGCCTTCAGCCTTAACCCCGTCAGCTTTATGATGCCATTAGCCCTTGGGTATGCCTTGTGGGTGCCTCTTCCTAAATATCCATTTTGTCAATACGTGTAAATGAAGGCTGGCGGGTTTAATTGTATCCATCCTCTTTTAACTGTCAGCTTGTACCTTATTGTGAGTAATCTCTATTTTTATCCACATCAGTTACTATGAAGAAATAAAAAATCATTACTATGAAGAAAGAATGTGTTTTCCCCTCAATTGAATTGGTATTTCTTTCATACTAATAAAAAACAAGTCACTAAATCCAAAAATGAACTTTTCATTTGACTTTGTAACTCGACTAACACTTCTTAATGTTTTTACAAAGTATCGCATCAATTGTACTTTGGAAGTTCCTAATAGTTACTAGGGAAAGAAGGTATTGTTGCAAGATTATTGATTATTAAGAAGAAATATATATATATATATATATATATATTAATTAATTAATTAAAAAAAAATTTTGGGTAATATAAGTTATATATTCTTCGACATAATAGTCTTGCCCATATGTTTATTTTGCTAGATGTTAGCAAAGGTGGACTATTTTTTGTTTTTGGTCAAAATGAACTACTTAGTCTTTGTTGTTGGTTATGTTCAAGGAGATCCATTAAAGAAAATAAGTCATTTGCTCGTTGGTCAAACTTGAAGGGGACAAAAAACCGACATAGCTAACCAGAGGGAAAGAGAAAGATTGTCGGCATTTTGAATTCTTCGTCTCTCATTTTTGTTTATACGGCCCTAGAGTCGTAGGCTCTCCATAAAGATTTGCTGGGTCCTTCCTCTTCGTTTTCTCTTGTCTCCAACTACATGTCGGTTACGTGTCTTCCTTGATGCCATGACTTAGCTAACATATCATCACTCATCACCTTGTATTTTCTCTTTACAAAAGCCACTCAAATTTACAAATAAAAATACACGTTTTTTTAATAATTAAATTGATTCAAAGCTTTTTCTCCTTATAAAGAAGACAAGGCTATTTTACTGAGTAACAAATCTCTGGGTTACAAATAAACGTACACACAAAAACATCACAAAAAATTGGGTTATTTTTCTTCTCGAAGTGAGTTGATCTTCGGAGCTTCCTTGACCAACTCCATCAGTTGTTCTACGGAGTAATGAGTAGGTTTCAATTTCTTTCTTAACAGATGCTTGATCGGATGAATTGGGAGCAGCCAAGCATAACCTTAGCTGGAGTCTTTATTGTAATTCAATAAAATATAATTTTCCCCTCCTACACAACTGTGTCACAAAATAGATTTACATACATAATATTCAGTGAAGAATTTTTTTTTTTTTTTTGGTAGTAAAAAATATTATTCTCTTCACAGTTTACAATATGATTGCAAAAAGAATCTATAAATTCGGCGAGCTAACCAAAGGTCAATTTTTAACTTTTTATGTACTTGTTGCTTAGTAAATAACCAATTTCACTCTTTAACAAGCAGGTAGAAAATTGGAGCTAGTCCAGAAATGTCACCATCACAGCTTGTGAGTGACGAAAAGGCTGTCTAGATTAACAGATTACAAAGCATACGATAGCATAATTTGATCGATGAAAAAAAAAAAAATCAGAATAATAATATTAAAAATAAGTTTTGAGGCAGTATTATACTACTAATTACTATGTAATTAAATATTTCTTATTGCCTGTTCTATTAAGTTTGAGGTATTATACAATTAATATTGCTTAAATTTGTCTTATTATTAGGCATTGCTGGGACAAGGTGTCGTAGGACTTTGAAGAAGTCGCTTTGATTATTACTGACAAAAAGCAAAACGATCAGGGTATTTCCTTTGCATGATTAATTATCCAAAGAAATATGATTGACCTTATTTGGGCATGAAAATGAACGGGAATAAACTTCTTTCACGTTACAATGGGTGCTTTGTTGTTTCATTGACGCGTTTTTACAATATAATTTTTAATTTTGATAGGTATAATATGATTTCAAACTTATTATATATGTCTGTTTCATGATGATTGTTTTTTTATTTTTTTTTATCATCAAACTAGAATAACGTAATATAAAGTAAGATGTGAATTCATTATTCATCGGATGCATATTCAAAATCCATAATTTTAAATGTAAGGTTATTAGAGAAATTGGACCCATCTCACTAGATCATGTTATACCATTAAGACAACTGTTGTTGATTGCTTCATGGCTACCTTTTTTTGTAATAGTCTAATTGAAGACATAGAATGTGTGAATGAGACCACATGTTACATGCAATAATCTGGAAATTCAAAGGCCATTTCAATATCCAAATGCATTGTTAAAACCACTACATGGTCAAATGGATCATTTTATATTTGCGTGTCACGCTTTTATGTTTGATAAAGTACCAAAGACTGTTTAATAAACCACCAATGAAACCAAAAAATAGAAAAAGCTCTTTATATTCTTTTAACAGCAAAGTGAAAATAGGCTATTGTTAAATTATGAAAGGCCTTCACCAAAGTGCAATTATGTACTAACAGATTTTCAATTTGAGATGGGAAAAAAATTGTACTACAATTTAAGGCAGCATGCAATCTGCAGCTACAGATATTTTATGGTTATGCAGCACTTGTATGGCTCATATGTTGTGTAGTTAGGGTTCTATTGGTCTTACTGTTTTATAATGCATTTATGTTTCCATGTGATACCATATATTAAAAGGTTCCTTTGCTCCTATTGTAGTCTCTTTCTGTAGACTGAGGACTTTTATGCTAGTGTCTCCTTCACGATAAAGGATAGGTTAATGATACGTACATATAGATTCTTTCAATTGCATAATCATAAAAATATAATCAATTAAACTAAGAAGAGTAGTGTAATGAGTAATGACCCATTCTGGCTTATATTTCCGTACTAAAAAAATGATACATTCTTAATATAATATCATAGAAGAAAACTCTAGGTACCTTGGGCTTGGTCAAAGCAAAATTCACTAGAGTTGCACTAATAAAATGGGCTATTTTTACACCCCCCCCCCCCCCCCCCCCCCCCCCTCTTTCTTGTCACAGAGAAGCCTTCATATGGTTGGATAAGAAGCCAAAATTAAACAAGGAACAAAGAAACAAGAACAAGCAGTAAGACCCTTTCAGCTCTCCACTCTTGTTTGTCAGGATCTTCCAATCCCTTCATATAAATGCATCAGACTCGCACATACTGAAACATAGCAACCAAACCTTCACTAGCAACAAGAAAAATACCCCACAAGTAGTTTACCAAGCCTAGAGAAAAGAGAGATATAGTAGAGAACTACACTCCACAAAGTTTACCAAACCTAGAGAAAAGGGAGATAATAGTAGAGAAGAGCTACTACACAGGAAAAGTAAGTACATATGGCTAGGAAGAGAAGGGCTAGTGAAGTAGTGAGAGACAAAAATTCTAGTGAGGGAAGCATGGCTTGGGATGAGATGGTGAAGGAAGCTGCCGCAGCAGAAGCTCTACGTGGGGCAAGGAGAGCCCGAAAGAGATTTGTTGGTGTCCGGCAAAGGCCATCCGGTAGATGGGTGGCTGAGATTAAGGACACCATACAAAAGATAAGGGTGTGGTTAGGCACTTTTGATACAGCTGAGGAAGCAGCCAGGGCCTATGATGAGGCTGCTTGCTTGCTTCGTGGTGCCAACACTCGGACAAACTTCTGGCCTTGTCCCTCATCGTCATCTTCATCCCCAGCTCTCCCCTCAAAGATTACTAACCTCCTCCTCCAAAGGCTGAAAGCAAGAAATAACTCTTGCACTGCTTTGTCTAATTCTTCCTTGCCCATCAGCCTGCAAGAAAAGCAACAAACAGAAGTATATAGAGAAGAGGCTGCAGAGTTCCCAAATGCATCATTCACGGATAACCTTAACAATCCTGAAGATTATTACACCAACTGCAACAACTTAGTAAAAAGTAATAATGCAAATGCTAGCCATGATTATATGACCACAAATTTTGAAGCCTCTTTTACTGAAAAAGAAGACTGGGCGCAGAGAGAAATGGACTTCGACTCTAATAGGAGTTCCAATGTATCACAGACTTGTGGCGGTGATTATAATTTTGGAGGGGAAGGAGAGGAAGATGAAGAAGAAGCAGGCAGTGAGACTGGAAAGCTGGATTTTCAATTTGTTGATACTGTTGGAACCTGCAGTTTCTATTCTCCCTTTGAGTTTGCTGAAGAGATTGAAGAACCGGTTGAACCAGAGAACTGCATGGATGAGCCATCAATGTTTAGTGCTGCCATGAAGAGGATGAAATATGAAAGAAAGGTCTCAGCTTCACTCTATGCCTTTAATGGGATATCAGAATGCTTAAAGTTAAAGCTAACGTCAGGAAATGTGTTAGGAAGAGAAATGTCTGACCAATTAACCAACCTACAAAAGGCGTGTAACAAGAACAAAGAGGCAAAAAATGAAGATGATCAAGAATATGTGGAAGTGATGAAGAGGAGGGAGGATGAAAATCCTGGAAGTTCAACTGAAATGGGGTCTTCTTCCTCTTCTTTGAGCAATGATGGTGAATTGTTGCTTTGGAGCTCACTTGATCTTCAACCCATATGCTTTGTTAATTGATTGATACGTTCTTCATTTTATAAGATTTTCATGGTCTAATTAGCGAGTGAACTATAATTTATGTTTAGCTTATGCGAGGCTGATCTCCTAATGTATCTTTGAAGAAAAAATGAAATGTAATGTAATTTTCGAGCCTATACAATGAGTCAATATACCACTTCTTTTCTAGTCGTGTTTATGATTGAATGATTGTAAAGAATGCAGTTGAGTTCTTATGCACGTGCAAGTCACGTGACTTGGATTGCTTATTAGAGCTACATACGCATTTTTTATTTATTTCGAATACTGGTTCTTGATCTGACCTTACATAGACCGTTATGTTTTTTAATGAGAGATTTTCTAAGGCTTAGTCCATGCCCCAGAGAAAAAATTTTGGCCCATTTTATAGCCCATTGTGAATCCTATGCACAAGATAGAAAAACTATTGTTTTAAAGGTTAGGATTTTGTGTGTTGTTTTTTAGTGAGAAAAATTGTACTATCGCATCTTGTATTTTCTCTGAGAATAGTGAAATCTTTGCAACTCCGTGGACGTAGACAAATTACCAAACCATGTAAATATTGTCTTGTGTGATTATTTTCTTTGGCGCATATTTTTTCTTTTATTTTTTGCATATCACATATTTGGGAATTTTGTGCTTTTATTCCTTTCAGAAGGTTGTTCTCCCAATGCTTCAAGAGAAAGCTTTACAATTGGTATTTGTTTGATGGTTGCAACTACGTAATAAATTGGAGGAAATATACAATGTAAGTGGTTTGGTTGATTCTATTTCAGTTGATGAATATTACACTATGAAAAGTGCACATTGATTTATAGTAGTTTAGATTGTAACATGTTAAAGAGTCTTATGTAGGCATGCACAAATATGAGGAACCTGTCGAGGTGTTCTAATGATTGATTGTAGGCATTCAGAGTAAAGTTGAAAGTTAACAGGCAATTACAGGAGCAGTCACAAGCCCACAACATAACATGGTTTGGCACGAAAATATATGGGATTTAAATCCTTCCCTCTAGGCTTCAAAGAAGATTATGTTTTTTATTTGCTGAATAATTATGTTAATGAATACTGAAACGGTATTGTTAAATCTTGAAATAACAACTCTTTTACCCATAAATGAAGTGTTTGTTTATTCACTGGGTGAGAGATTAATACAATATAATATACAAGTGGAAATTTTGTATCACATACGAGGATCACAAGACCAAGGATGTTAAACATGAAACATCAGGAATTGATTGGCAAATCTTGATGGCTCTATCTACTGTAAAGAGCATTAGCAAAAAAGTGTAATGCGAAATGACAAAATCATCCCAACTAAAAGAAGAGGTAGAATGAAGATACCATATACAGTACAACTACAAACGTAACTTCCATAAACCATTTTGATTCGAAAAATATCAAAGGCAACATTTACATATTAACATCCTCCAGTGGAAGAAGAGGTAAATTGCCAAATGTTAAATTCATAAAAACACCATTCAGGGTGGGTTCGTAACATTAGCTAAACATCCAGGGAAAAGGCAGACAGCCAAAACCCAGATTTATGAACCAATTCCACTATTAACCATTAATTGGCTCAACCCAAGCATTACCTGATAAAAAGACCAGGAAGAATACTAAAGTGAAAAACCGGTTATATACACATTAATTTCTAATTCACAAGCATCACGAGATTCACTTGTAAAGGTCTACTTATGAGGCTAGCCTTCATGCTTCATAGGACACGGAGCTGTGCTAGGAAAGCAGCACAAAGATCCAAGAAGAGAAACTGTGGGCCATGGACCCTTTGGAGATCAAGCAGATACTTTTCCTCACGAGTTTTGTAAAGCTGTAAAGAACGTAGCAGAAAATATGCATTAGCACTATGTTCAGGGGAACTGGCTCCATGATTTGGCATACATCTAAATCATGCTCAAGATACAAGTAGAAAAGGATATTAAGAAAAGGACCTCTCATATGCTAATGCATATCCTATCATCACACATATACAAGCACAAAGAACTCATGATTCAGGGAGGAACAAGGAATGGCAAAATACCTGCACTTCAAACTTGACAACATTTGGTGATTTGGTCACGCCATCATTCTCAATGATGGTAGATTCATCCCCAAAGTAGTTATTACCGTGCACAGGATTGTTAATCATGCCTTCATGATGACCGGGGACACCCGGAATCCACCTACACTTCATGTTGTAGTGCCCGATCTTCTTCCAACAGACATTCAGTTCTTGCAAAGCTTTAAGAACTTCTGTCATTATTTCACGAGGATGAGCCCGCGACTGCCAAAATAAAGACAACAAATACATCAACAATAGTAACAAGCAAGCAAAACAAACATTTTAATATTCATTTCAGAGAAATCATTCAACCTGGCTACGACCATCCAGTTGTAGCTCGGATAATTTTCTAGACCTTTCAGACCAGTAATTGGTTCAACCAGATAACAAAATCACTGAAAAATATCACTGCCTCTCAAATAGATTGCAAGGAATGCCTGAGATGGAAGCATTGACCATTTCAAAAGGCCAAGCCATCAACTTATACTTATCCAACTAATTATATCAAAGATATTACCCAAAAGGAAACTAGAAGAAAGCAAAAGAGAAAAGATATCACAGCGCTGGAACAATACACAAGCACATACATCATAGCAACTTGGCAATTTAAGTCCTTCCGGGTCAAAATAGCTTAAAAACTAACCTGAAGTCCAAGAGCCCATTTTCTCTCAACAGGAAATTGTGGTTTTACACTCATTCCTTGATAATCCATATATCCTGGAGGGCGGTGCCCAAGAGCTGTAGGTGTAGCCTCATTTTGATGCATATGATTGAAACCACGTTCCTAGGCAAGTAACATCAATAGAGCTTCTAATTATAAGGAATGAGTATAACAAAAAGAAATAATTAAATTAAATAGATGATACAACTTCTTAAAACAATGCAGTACATCCAATGAACAACCAAATCCATACCAATAAGAAAACTAGTTAACACAGTATAGAATTACAAAATTTATGTCTATCAATTTCCTGTGGTAGTTCAGAAAAGGCTATCTACAAGATTGGATCAAATGGGGGCTCCAAATGACTTTCTCAAACCAAAAAAAATTTCTAATTAAAAATTTAACAGCACAAAATAACTTATCAGAGAATAGACGCACCATAGTCTCTTGGAACTCAGCTCCAAGATAGCCGCTAGAAGGACGAAACCGGTTGTCCAATAACAAATAGTAAGCAACAGTAGCCTGAAAAATGATTCAAGAAATAAGTCGTACAATTTGAAAATTTGTAGGGAAAAAATAGTCTGAAAAGGTCTAAACCTTATTTTGTAGCCTGTTCCGAAGAGATTCAATCAATTGGTTCCTGTCGAATCCCATCTTAATCACTTCCTGTAGAATGTCCTCGTCAATCTGCAAGAAAGCATGTTAATAGCAGAATTAAACACTAGTGAGGATCATAATAAAAACAAATACCACACTACATAATATAACAAGTATGTTACTCAATTCTCATGTAATTTTACAACTACAAAGGATCAGTAAGGTAACCAAATTTCCCATATCCATACAAACAAAGAGACACTTACCAATAAACGGGCTTTTGATGAAAAACAAACAATACATATTTTTATCTTTTTTTATCTTTTTTTTTTTTTTTTTTCAAGGTAACAGTGCAGTTATCATAACAAAGGCAATTAAGAGAGAGAGAGAGAGAGAGAGAGTCCACATACCTTCTTTGCTTGTTGAAGGGTGTCAGGTGGGGGCACGGCTAAATAACGTGGTAGATGTGCCTGAAACCATGGGTGCTGACGAATCTCAGGAATAGTCATCCGCTTCATTGGGTCCACTACAAGCATCCTTGGTATCAAGTCTCTTGCACCAGGCGATAAATGACTCGGAAGAGTGTATATCCCTCCCTAAAAAGCAGCAAAATTGTGTCGGTTCACAATATTGTCTATCTCTTCCCAATAACATGACTCTATTAAACTCAGATATAACGTAAAGCAAGCAAAAAGAATCATCAAATAAACATAACCAAAGCACACAGATTCTAGACTTACCATTTAACTTGTGACATTAGTAATAAATCTCAGCATTAAACCAAATAAAAATAAAAATACTAGATGATGCCAGATCTGTAGAAATTCAATGTTGAAAGGTGAATTGAATGAGAAACAAAGAAGACAAACCCTACAATTCATGATTGTACTAAATAGAGAAGGTACCTCCCATACACAGTGTCTACAAAAATTTACAACCTACGGTTCAAATTAAAAATTTAATAGCTGTACTTGAAACGATTAGTGTCATTATAAGTCCGTTGAGAACATGATTTTGACCTACCATGATCTTTAAGACTCTAACCATTTGAATCTAAATTGATTAAATCTATTTTATCACTTATGATTTCTAGGATGAACACATCCCTAGAGCAAGTTGCTCAGAATTCAAGAGACAACGTCTAATTGTTAAACAAGCAAGATTGAAAATAACTGAGTAATGGGTTTCCAAAAAAGAAAAAAAATAGCAGTACCTTTATCTTCTTAAAAAGGTTAGGAATGTTTTCATCATCAAACGGAAGGGTGCCACACAGTAGAGCATATAAGATGACACCACAGCTCCAAACATCTACTTCAGGCCCAGCATACAATTTTCCAGAAATAACCTAAAGAAATTGATATAGATAGTAACCCATGAGATTGAGATCATGAAAACGAAAAAGCATTATTTGCCTATATTCTTATGCAAAAAATGACGCAAATCCATACCTCTGGAGCAGCATAGTTTGGACTTCCACAACTTGTCTTCAGAAAATGACCATCACGCATTATATTGCTTAAACCAAAATCAGCAATCTTCACATTGCATTTGGAATCCAAAAGCAAATTCTCAGGCTTAAGGTCTCTATGCACCACCATATTCCTATGACAATACTCCACACCAGAGATTATCTGCCTCAAGAATCAGGGATTAGCATACTTTGTTATCATAGTAACAAAAAGTAGAAGAAAACTGAAAAATATTAGCCGATCCCACCTGCTGAAAAAAATTACGAGCTTCATCCTCCTGCAACCTACCCTTCTCCACAATGTAATCAAAGAGCTCTCCAGACTTGACATACTCCATCACAACATAAATGTCTGCTGGCGTGTCTACAACCTCATAGAGTCTAATTATATGAGGATGCATAAACAATCTCAGTATTTTGATTTCTCTTCTCACTGCACCAATTTAAAGGGGAAAAAAAATAAACAAATGAAAATTTTAAGGTAACTGAAAAGAATGCGCAAACCTTTTATAGCTACATGCAAGATTAGAAGTAACTATGAGCATGGAGAACAACAATCAGAAAATCTATAATGTTTGCTTTTCAAATTTCAGACATACTCTCTAAAACCAGTAAGTTAATTATAAATTGAAAGCATAGAGGAAAATATAAGTATGATTGTTATTAAATACAATGAACACCCAAGATTATAGACATAGATATTTCAAGAATAGATGATCCAGTCCAATTGTGGTTTCATTCAGAGAGACTACATAATAACTCAAGACTCTAAAGAAATACTACAAACCTTTTTCCTCCATTTCCATGTTCTTTATCTTCCGACGGTTAAGGATCTTTACGGCAACCTTATGTCCAGTCAGAATATGTTCTGCAATTTTCACCTTGCCAAAGGAACCGATGCCAAGAGTCTTTCCAAGCTTATAATTTTGTAAAAATATATCCAGTCCATTGCCACTGAGGCCAGCTGAACCATCCATTTCCTATATAATAAACATGGTTAAATAATAAGACAACATGAAAGAGATCGTGAACAAACACACAGTATAAATAAGGGCTGACATCACAAATAACAATATTTTCAAGAAAAAGACATCCCAAGGAAAGGACGCCAGTAGGTAGACACTTCCCACTATGCACAATGATGTATATTTACAGAAAAACATTATAAGGCAATATCCAGAATTCAGAAGAATTTACCCAACCACAAGAGCAGAATTCAGAAGAATTACCCAACCAAAAAATATGAAATTTCTAGTAGCACCGTTAGCCTCTATTAGTCTGAAGCACTTTATGAAAAGTTTTCCTTTCACTTAATTTGTTGCTTCAATCAAGACTTAGATTAAGACACGTGTATAGCAAAAACAAAATATCTAGGACAAAGATGGTAATATGCAAAAAAAATTGATAACAAGGAGATTTTATGTTGTGGAAAGGCTTATCAGTTGTGGAGTTTGGTGTTTAGGTCTTTTGGGTTTTCTTGGGTCTTGCCAAGATCGGTTGCGGATACCCTATTCGGTTGGTGGAATTGGCCTGTGGAAAGCATTTGTCTAGCATTTGGAATTTAGCTCCATTATGCTTGATGTGGTGTCTTTGGAGGGAGCGACATAGGAGGACGTTTGAGGACATGGATAGTTCGGATGACCAGCTTTTAGCCTCTTTCAGTGGCACTTTGTTTGATTGGTCTAGGGCTTGGAGACTCACCTCCAGTGATTCTCTCCCTATGTTCCTTAGCTCTCTCCTATGTACTTAGTTTCTTTTCCTTTCTTTCCCTTTTACACTCTTTCTTCTCCCTTTGTATTTTTCTCTCTGCCTTATGTTTTTCTGCATAAGGTGGTGTTCTTTAATATAGATCTTTATTGCCTATCAAAAATTATAGCAATCCAACAGATTCAATTAAAAAAAAGAAAGATGATAACTATTTATATGGAGCAAATTTTGTATAGTTTTTTATTATTTTATTATTTTATTATTTTTATTTTTTTTTTATACAGAAAATTTTGTATAGATAGCTGCTCTGTAAATGGGTTATGTATAATTCCAACATATATTCTGCAACAACATATTTCACTTACAATCATAGCTTAAAAAAAAAAAATGCTTGGCAATGAAGGAAGCACTGCTGCAATAGTTGTCAAACAACACCAAGCAAACAGAATCCAGTGTTTCAACATTTATTATCCCAAGCCAAAGGACGCCAAATGTTTCAACCATATGCTCCTAGATCCTTAAACTAATATTCCAAGATTTCAAAATCTTTCAGAAACAGCCCCAAACAAAATATATTTGGAAAAAGTAGATTCATTAACTAGATTTTATAACTTATCAATCAATTCATTCAGCTATCCAGGCACAAATTATTATACCATCACAATTTCAGATACAACCAACTTGCACTTAAAACAGTGATACACTTATGTCAAACTATTTGATTAACAAAGCTGCATGCAAACATCCCTTAGTAAAATTAAAATCACCAAAAATAGAAAATCATTCTTGGTGGACAAATCACAGAAAGATAAATACATTAGAGGGGAAAAATAAAGTCAAACTAACTTATCTGCAATACAACCCACTATGAAATTCCACTTAAAACATCTATAAACATATGCCTAACCAGTTAATTAACAAAACTATAAGATCAAACAGGTAAAAACAATTAGAATCATCCAAAAAAATAAAACTTTTTTTCTTTAAAAATCATATGCAAACCAATCAAAATCAAACAAACCCCTCTGCAAATCACAATTTCGGGTACAAGCCACTATAAAATTCCACTTAAAACAACCATACATACAGTTGATTAACATAAACACATACAAAAATCACTTAGTGTAAGTCAAAACAATTGAAATCATCCAAAAGAATAAAACTTTTTATTGATAGAAAATAAAAATTAAGAGGGTCAATCAAAATCAAACAAACCCATACGCAAATTCAACCAAAAACAAAGAAAACCCACTTCCCAAAACTGAAATTTAAGAAAGAATTAACCATAAACTTAACGCAAGAACAACAGCAAAAATTTACCTTTTAGACAATCTTAAAAAACACAAAGTGAAACAGATCTGAGAATCCACAAACCAAATTAAAAAGAAACCAAAATTAAAATTATTTAAGGATTCTAAAGAATCGTCACCTGCTTTTCCTACGCTATAATGTTATTCCTCTCACTCTCGGTGTCTCTGTCTCTTTTTCTCTCTCTCTCGCGCTCGCTGGCTATAGATGGTGACGACAATGAGATTGGTTTTTTTTTTTGTTTAAATATATTTTGATTAGGCTTTTTGTGAAATTACGATATTAACCTTATACTTATGTCGGCTTTTTTCCCAATAAAAACTAAAAAAAGTTACGTCAGTGAGGCTAAATTAGGAATTGTGCCTTTGTGAGAATTTTTTATATTTTTTATTGTGTGCCTGTGCAACTAGTTGTATGATTTTTTTTTGGGTTAAATTTGTTGTATGATATCAACTTGTATGCAACATCCCCTCAAAAAAAAAAAAAAAAAAAAAAAAAAAAAAAAAACCTTGTATGCAACAAACCTTTTTTTTTTCTTTAACCAAAAAAAACTTTTTTTTTCTTTTTATTTGTTTTAAGAAACATTACTTATTTTTAGATTTTTTTTTTTTTTTTTGCTAAACTTATTTTTAGAGTTAAATAAAAAAAAAAAAAAAAAAAAAACTGATATCCTATTCCTTATTGAATTGGATTGGACCATTGAAACTGTGGCTCGAAGTAACCCATACAAAGATAAAAAAAATTTTTCCTAAGATGTCTAGGATTTCATTAATTAATGATAAATTATAAGATCCTATATGGTTATAAGTTTTTTTTTTTTGGGAATAATATGGTTATAAGTTAGTAATACGGGATATGAAATTTATTATAATTTAATTGAAATCTTTTAATATTTTAAAATTTCAAGGATCATATTTATGATTCAAATTTTTCTTATAAATGATGTCACATCAACAATTTCTTAGTTACCTTTTTGTTATAACAGATTGCACCTAAAATTAATAAACATTGCTTATTTGCAATCACCTTCCATACTAGTCACCTCTTCTTCTTTTCTTTTTTTTAATAATTTTTTTTAGAGAGTTTCAACCTATGACATCCACTCTTGATGATAGTTCTTTGTCATTAGACTAAAACACCGATCAGTTTTTAGTGTAAGCAGGGATTGAACTTCAGATCTCTTATACAACCATTAGAGACTTTACCAAATGAATTAATTGGAACCCACTACTGGTCACCTTATTGATTTCTTCCCATCACTCAAAAAAAAAAAAATTTTATATAACTAATTTCTTAGGATTTTTTATTTTATTTTATTTTTGATTTGGTAAGAACTAACTTCTTCTACCGGATATAATTTCTCAAAATTCAACTAGTCATAAGAAATTTAAGTTCTAAAATAGAAAAAAGTCTTAAGAATCATATGTGCCCTAAAACTTCCCCCATTTTTCTTCTCTCAAAATCAGACTAGACTAAACTATCAACTTTCGTCCTAAACAAGTGAGAAACTCTGGATCCTTTATTTTCAATCTTCTTCTATAAACTCTCCAACATGCCTAAAACCATAGTTGTCAAATCATGAATTGTATCGTGAATAATTTTTTATTTTTTTGTATCGTGTATCATAAGATATACAAACACCTAATAAAATTACAAAATAATTATAAATACACATATATAAAAGGTATAATCATTATAAATTCAAAATATATTCAACTAATGACCAATTTAATCATTACTTATGTAATAAAAAATCAAATTAACTTATGTTTATAACATGCACATTCAAATTGATTAAATTCAGAAGTAATACATGATATATGAACCAAAATAATAATATATTTTCATCATCTTGGTTAATCAACTCTATCTAAGTCAAGAGGTTTTGATTCTTAAAAAAAAAAACTCTATCTAAGTCAATGTTATCATAATATTCAGTATCTTGCAAAATTATTTTTTCATAGACATTTTCTTTATTATTATCGACATTCACTTCTTCTTCTTTTGGTTTTTTTATTCTAATAATTTTTTCTTTATATGTTTTCTTGGCATTCTAGCTTTTTAGACTCAAAATAATAATAACAAAATAAAAAATAATTATATTTTCATTTAATACATTATTAATAGCATAGAAAATAAATTTGCACATATGAAAGTGAGTATTTTGAATATAGTCTAAATTTTGTAGGAGAAAGAGAAAGGAGGAAAAAAACTCATGGACTTGCTATTTCATTAAATTCAATTAAGTTTCACAATAATTTTGTGTTAACATAGTCTAACAACTTGTTTAAATCAAATAAAATCACAAATTTTAACAACAATACTCATTTTAAACTTATATGTTTATGTATCGTATGATATATACGATTCGTCGATATGATACGATTTATACAATACGCACCTATGTATCGGATGATTTATAAACACTTAAAATATGCCCTTACGATACGAAATTTTTTGTACACGATACAATACAATATGTATTACGTATCGTACAATATTGACAACTATGCCTAAAACACACATATCCCATTCCACTCTTTTATGATCTATCTCATCCATTTTATTCTATTCTTTTATAACCTCACAAACACCATTAGGCTACAATATCATTAGTAGAAGAATTAGAGGGGGAAAATAAGAAATTGACCAGAGAACCTTTTAATATGATTTATCTGATAACATATTTTGTCGACAAAAAAGAGAATTATTAATCTTGAAAAGGTTATGCGGTTCCCTCAATATCACAAGCTCTCCTTAATTTAACCACATTCTTGCATAGGCCTCATGACAGGCATAGATTCATACTTGCAGAAAGAAACTAATATGACCTCTGACGAGGGGGAATTGAAAAGAATAAGCATGTTTAAACCATGTTTTTTCCTTCTTTTTTTGAAACAACAAACAAATTACAGATACACGTGGTTCTATACAAGTGGTTTATGTCAGTGTCAAACAATACACTCGGAACAAAAGTCGATGCATACATAGATAGAGGAAATATTTCCAAGACATGTATTAATAATCAGGAATTGAAGCGAATCGATATCCTTTGACACCCCTCCATGCATAATATGCTATTCGAGTCTCATAAAAGCCTGCATCCACAAGTTGGAGATCAACATAAAGATTGTCAATTGACTATGCTATTGAGAAATGTAGACTTTTCAGCAGATCCATAAGGGGAAAGTAACTCAGCAGAATCAAAAACATAAATTATGCACAGTATCATAAGCCATTTGATAGATGCAGTTTAACAATCCCTCAAAGTAGAGAATTACTAATTCATAAAATCTTTCTTTACTTAACGCTTTTATGAAATCTTTATCTGCTGCTACCAATACTCAAAACAACACTCGATTAAAAAAACACTCAAGGCAATTACTTCTACAAGTATTAGCTCACATATGGTAATGAGATTGGAAACTCAATGAACATCTCAACACTTGCTTTTATCCTTTTGAAGGATTATGTACGATAATATGGACATTCATGCTTTTTGGAGCAGCATATATGTAAAATTTGTGACAGAATCACGCTTATGTATGAAAATAATGACTCACATTGTCATGCTTTGAAGATAAAATAACACCTATGCATGAAAATAATGACTCATATTGTCATGCTTTGAACATATAATATGTAATACTCATCCATACTGTATAGTAAGCCAGGCAACTTGAATTAGAGCACTACAGATAAGGTCCTAACCTTAAAATTTTATTGATAATAGTGCAATATAAAAGTCAAAATCTGAATAATTTGGCCTCCCTTGTGATCCACTCACCTTTAATTTTTCTCTAGGTTCTTAGTTTGTATGAAAGGGGATGTCATGTATCAATTAAACAACTTCAGATTTTTTTTTTTTTTGGGGGGGGGGGGGGGGGTGTAGTTGAATGACTGACTCCAGTTTCAATAAAGCTGAATAAATTACAAATCATTTGTCACCAAAAAGGGAAAAAAAAAAAGTTGACATACCTGGGAGGAAGGAGAGAATTCCTAGTGCCAAAAGGCCATAGGCCTGGGATCGGTCGCCTCCCATGTGACCAGTCATTATGAAATATGAAAGAAAAAGAAGCACTAAGCCGAGAGAAAGCAGGAAGAGTGCTAGGGCAATGGATTTCCATGGGATTTTATCAAATGCTTTGGGTGAATAGTCAAATCGAGGATCATATTGTCTTTTCCCAGAACTGCCATAATCATTATCTTCATCAGTAGGAAGAGGGCTGTATTGAACATTTCTTCTAGATGCCATATCAATCAAACACAACTCTTAATCCTGGGTATGTGTAAACAAACACCTGAAACATTCAAGTTCAACAATCAAATTAAGCGCACTTAAACATATAGTGAAGTAATACAACAACATAAAATAGGGGCAAAACGCTTTAGCACAAACTAACACTTTCTTCCTCCCACAACTGCATAAAGGTCAAAATCAGGGCCCCACCCATTGGCACCAGAAAGCAAAATACATCCTAAAACAGAATTTAAAAAGATCCATATTTCAAATTCAATAAAAATCTCCCCAGATAAACATACACTGCAACTTATGTCGGCTAGATAAAAAATAAAAAAATAAAAAAAGGGGGGGGGGGGGTAATTACTGCATTTCACACTATGCATCAAACTTAGCTATATGGATGAGTTCCTTGTCACAAGGTAGAGAAAATTTTGGTAAATTGACCAGACTAAAGAAAAGATAAAAGGAAAATCCACTTTCAAACTTTTTCCAAAACTTACACTAAGTTCATCTCCTTCATTCCACATAGCTTAAACATAAACTTCATGTCAGTAGAAACCACACGCATTGCTCTACTATACATAAGACGTCAAAACCCAGTCAGCGCCTAAAGAAAATGAATCTAACCTGTATATATATTTGTTTAATTTGAGACCATCCATAGCATAATAAAATAAAATTTAACCATCAATATGAAATTTCTGTCTTAAATGTCAGAGCTCTTATCCCATTAATAAAATAAAACATTTCCAACCACAACAATAATAAAACCTTCCAACCAAAAGGATGTTCCAACAAAAATAATCCATTTCTATAGAGTCCAAATTTCTCAAGCACTTTTATTACATCATTTATTCTCCAAAATGAAAGATCCTCAACAAAGACAAAGTTACAATTTCTCAAACACATAATCAAAGCTCAACAGTAAGGTTCAAATCTAAACTCAATAGCAACCACCTTTACCCGGGGACTCTCTAATCCACAATTGCCTCAAGAATCTAAAAGGTCAGATGCTTAGAAAGAAGGATTTGCTAATCTAGGGCATGGGAACAGGCCATTTTACATGTACCTCATGGCCTATCAAGCATTCTTGGCAATCCTATGCATTCACATTACCGCTAATTTAAAATTAGGCCACAACGTGTTTATGAAAGGCAAGACAAGGTGTTTCCTGTGGCTATCTGTAGCATCTAATTCATATATAGACTTGCCAAGGATCATTCGTGCTTATTGTATGCAAAGAAAATTTAGAAATAAGAATTGCTAGTGGGCCTAGGTGATCAGCCACTTATCTCTACTTGGTCCCTTGCTTCTTTTCAAGGATTTTCTCGAGCTTCCTGCTACCTGCTGACTTAGAGGAAGATTTCTGTTTGGTTTTGGGCTATGAGAGAAAATGGCTGGGGAGGTGTACAGCAAAGATTTATGTAAGTTAGTTTAGGTTTCGGGTCTATTTACTAATTTGCCCCTCAAGCCTACTTTTATTTATTTTTTGAAGTGGCCATCTAATTCACCTTTATTTTTTTATTTTTTGAGAATCAAGTCAGCATGTTTTTATTCAATAGCTAAAGAATCAGATATAAGAACATCCATAGAGTTCATAGTTCAATGGAAACAACCATGCCTACTTTCTTATACTACAAATATATACAGTTCTAGGTTCTCTCATCATTTGGTCTTACAGTCTAGGTTCATGTAAAGAAATGACACTTGGCTTGGAACAAAATCTACATTTGACGAGATAATAATATAAAACAATTTCATACAAGGGGCATATTGATAACTTAAAAAACTGTTCTAGTCTTAGCCTTACTCATAGGCATCAACATATTCGTGTCATGCATTTCAAATAAACAACATATATTGATCCATGCCCCCACAGTCCAAAGAACAAAGAATTCAAGCTCTCAGTTTAGTCTTAGTCTTCCATCACATTTTTTTCCCCAATTTTAATAAAAGAGAGAAAATTTAAAATTATACAAAGTTCAAAATAAGGGTCAAAATCTAAATGCTTCAATTTTTGATTAAGAGCACTCAAAAGAATCCCATAGAACTAAATTCTGCCTTGTTAGGTAAATGGTTGTGGAGATATGGCACGGAGACTGATGCTTTATGGAGGAGGGTTATAGAGGCAAAATATGGGAACATTTGGGGTGGTTGGTGTACGAAAAAGGTGACAAGTCCTTATGGGGTTAGCTTGTGGAGATACATTAGAAGTGGCTGGTTGAAGTTCTCTAAACTCCTTGTTTATGATGTGGGGGATGGTACTAGAGTGAAATTTTGGAAGCATGCGTGGTGTGGGGATTGTACTCTCCAAGAGGCCTTTCCGGAGCTTTATTGTCTTAGTAGGTCAAAGGATTCCTCGGTGGCTGAAGTTATGGATTGGTCTACTGAGAGGTTTCACTGGAATGTGCAATTTCGTCATCCACCACAAGATTGGGAAGAAGAAGCCTTTGACCGGTTTATGGGGTTGGTCTATTCTTCGTCAGTGCGGGGGTTTGGCTCAGATAAGGTCTGCTGGAAGCTTGCAAGGAATAGAGGTTTTGAGGTTAGAGGTTATTATAGTTCATTCTACCCTCCTAATCTTGTTCCCTTTCCATGGAAAATGATATGACAATCGAAGGTTCCTCCAAGGGTAGCTTTCTTTTCTTGGTCTGCTTCCTTAGGTAAGATCTTAACTACAGACAACCTTCGTAAAAGACGAGTGATAGTGCTTGACTGGTGCTATATGTGTAAGAGGTGTGGGGAGTCGGTGGATCATCTTCTCCTTCATTGCTCCATAGCTTGGGAGTTGTGGTCTTTGGTTTTTTGCTTGTTTGGTATTCAATGGGTTATGTCTCATACTGTTATTGAGTTGTTTGAGGCTTGGCAAGGAAAGTTTGCGCGACATCGTCACATTGATGTTTGGAAATTGGTGCCTCACTGCTTGATTTGGTGCATTTGGCGTGAAAGGAATGCTAGAAGCTTTGAGGGTTGTGAACGCTCGTTGTTGGAGATTAAGTCTTTTTTCTTACACACTCTCTTTGATTGGAGTGTGATTTTTTCTCATTTTTCTTGTTCTTCCTTTTCTATTTTTCTTGATCGCTGTTCTTTTGTTTCTTGATTTGTGCCCCCATAGTACATCCCCAATGTACTCGGCTTGGCAATCTTTTTATTATTAATAATATTCTTACGTTATTTATCAAAAAAAAAAAAAAAGAATTAAATTTCACCTTCACAAAAAAATTATCTCCACTAAACCAATGACATGATTAGCATAAATCAAAGATTGTCAAACTCAATGATCTCACACTCACCACCACACTGCTCTCAATCCTGAAATTACTAAATTGGGAAATATCCCTCAAATTTTCATACCCAAAAATTTATACTTAAAAATCCTAAGACCTTCCAACATGGGTTTACTCATTCAACTTAAATCTCTTCACAAAAACTCTAACTTACGAACTTCATGGATCAAAATTTAGACCACAGTTATGCAAACAAAGTTGGCAAAACCAATTCATTACAGACAGGCACTTCACCCCCACCATTATCTTCAAACAAGTCATGCTAAAGACACAACCTTTAGAGTTATACATACACCCATATATATGCATATATTCATCAAAACCAGAAATTTAAAAGATTTTCAGGGCGTAAGAAAACATAATACTATGATAAAAAAATAAGCAAAACCCATTAACCAAAATCATCAAAAACAAACAAAACAAAACTGAAAATTCCTTAAAAGTCATTCAATTCTTGCATAGTATAAGTACAAAAGATTTGGACTTTGTAAAAGGAAAATGGAAAAGACAGTAGAGGGAGTGATTGAGTACGAGAAGGCTCACCTGAACACTAAGGTTGCAGAGGATGAGCTTTTGCGGTGGTGGAGGAGGATGGGATCGGATCGGAGCGGAGTTCCTATTAAAATCCAAAACCGTAAGATTTTTGCCTTGTAGTGTATATTGAGTATTGACAAGTCGTCTGTGACTGTGAATTGGTCACAGCATTAATCTCAGCCGTTAGATTCAATGGGTCAAGGAAAGACGGCTAATATTTTTCTTTATTGGTCATATTTAGAAAATTGTGGTTAACTAATTTAATTTAATTTTTTCCTTCTTATTATTACTCCTTTTATTCATCTCATTTTATTTTTCATATCTAAAAAATTGTGGTTAACTAAGTTAAAATAGCTCATTCTTTTCTACTAAAAACCTTTCTTATTTTGAATATCTTTTCGGTTATTTAATTGTTGCTAATAAATACTTTTCACTTTCAAGTTCGGAAATCTTATATTTTCAAAAATAAAATGGAATTTTGTATAATAAAAAGTATGAACTTTTATTTAGTTCTTTGTTAGTACCACTTCCTTTTTTTTTTTTTTTTTTTTTTTTTAAATTTCTTATAATACTAGATCGAGTTATTGCTTTTATAATCAAATATTTATCATACTATAAATTATATGGTATAAATTTTCTTTTGTTTTGTTGAAATATTGCACAATATCGTTCCAAACTTATCAGGTGTCCCCGATAATATTTTTAGAAAGACTTATAGTGCTGCTTCATTGTGACCAAAACATAGTATTTGCAATTAACACCTAATAAAGCCTTATCTAACTCCTTTTTCTTTCCCAAGGGAAAAGGTACAATCATCCTCCGTTAAAGCCTCATCTAAAGTATTTTTTCTAATAATAATAAAACAACAAAACATACTATTTTTATGACAAAAATTCTAAGATTACGATAAAATATCACAATTTTCATTACAATTGTTCACGTGACAGATTGTGAGTAGTAGAGAAAAAATGATAGGTTCATGTGAAAGTGACTTACAGTCAATTATAGTATACTACGTAAGATAGTTCTGAAAAAAGTTGTAGAGTTTTACGTGGTACTAAAATTAGTCTTATTATGCTATGATGTGTTCGAATGCTTAGATTTGGAGAACCAAATGCTTAGTTAATGAGAACTCAAATAAAACAAGATCTAAAAGCATCAATTTCCATTAGACTAGGAAAAGGCCACAAAGGAAAGGGATTTGCACTTAAACATAGATTTTTCTTTCTTTGTATTGATAAGCCTTCTTGAAGCGTTGTAACCACTTCTAGTGCTACTTAATTGTCACACTATTACAGCATTAATGTCCTTCAACGGAAATATGATAATTTCACCATAAGTTTGAAAAGTTAATCCTAATCTTCGTGCAAGCTACGTATCACCCACTAATGCTTAACATATTGATAATATAAAGACAAGATGAGGCATGCCCAACAGTCCAAAAGCAATATAAAACTAAGTCACTTTTGGCAACAGTATTCAGGACCAGTTATTATGGTCTCTGAGGCTTTTAATCTCATCTAAAGCATGTAATTTATTAAAGATTCCGTGCCATGATGAGAAACTAAGAGCTTAGGCAAAGACCAGGCCATATTAGCCATAATGACCTCAAAGAATGACCTCTTCCTTCGCCGTTTTGTGTTTGTTTGTGGTGGTTGAAAGTATAAGGAAAATAAGAACCTAATTCATTATATAATTCTTGAAAACAAGGTGATGAATCAAAAATCTACACGTGTCTCTCTTTATATCCCAATTCACTTATGGTACAAAACCATTTTCATGTCTAACTTAATGGAAGAAGCACCATCTGTTCTCATGGAGAGAACAGGAAAGATCATCAGGCTATCAATCTTTACCTTTCTAAAAGATTTTCAGTACTTCACCACCACCCCTGTTCTTCTTATGTTACCTTTCTCAGTATCAGTTCTCCTATCACAAGCTGTTTTCCCAACTTCGCCGCCTTCTTTGATCGTTCATGCTCACTTTAAGTCCCTCTTCCATGCTGCAGGATTTTCTTCCCCTTCATTATTGGATTCTCTTATCAATCTGAACCTTTCTCAAACCATGTTTAAATATATTCTTAGTCTCCCATTTATACTCACCTCCCTTGTCATCTCAAAAGCGTCTATAATTCAGGCTCTAAATGACCATCAAACATCTCTTCCACCTCCCTTTCCCTCTTTCATATTGCTTTACAAGCCTCTTCTAATAACCCACCTATGGAATTTGATCATCAACATCACCATTAATATGGCTGCCTTTAATGCCATTAAAGCTTTTGGGTTCTTATCCAACGATCCTATTTTTTCACTAGTAACAAGAATAGTTCTCTATACCATACTCACTAACATAGTTGTTGTATGCAACTTAGCTTTGGTTGTGACTGGGATGGGGAAGTGCACAGGCTACTTGGCCATTCATAAGGCTTTTTTGCTTAGAAGGGGTACAAATTCAATGGCTCTTTTGTTGGCTATCCCTCTCAGTTTTGGTCTAGCTGCTATTGAGGCCTTGTTCCGCTTCCGGATTGTAAGAGCTTATCAGCTTTATGGAAGGCCTAGTGTGTCACTGGCCTTGGAGGGGTTATTCATTGCTTGCTTGTATTCACTACTTATTATCCTTGACACAATTGCTTGTTGCTTGCTTTTCAAGAGCTGCAGATCAGATTTTTCGATGGATGAAGCAGATGAATACAACCATATTGAGTTTCAAAAACAAGAAGGCAAGCACTCTCCTCCGATGTTGAGAAATTTAGAAGAACTTTTATGAATTGCTTTTGCACTATCAATTAGACCAGCCTAAACTTGTACATACAAATGAATACAGATTTCTGTGAATTAAAACAGATCTAGTTGAACGTGGAACCTTCAAGAGTTACAGATGAACACAAATCAATTACTCAATTAGTTAAACAAGGAGAGAATGAGCAAGTATGCCACTATTTCAATCTTCCTTTGGTTTTCACTTTATTGTAAGATATATCATGTAAGATGAACTTATAATGAATGAATGCAAATGCCAATTGCCATCTTTTGGATAACAACCATCAAAAAAAGGCAACCCACTTTTTAACCTTTTTTTAAATCAATTCCAAAGTCACTGGTTTGGTGGCTCTTTGGTACGCTTAGGTTCCTCATGAAGAGTTTGCTTGATTTTGAGTTTTCTTCACTCTCTGCCTCTCTGGTGGCTATTTCAAGGGACTTATCCTTGTAAATATCCAGCATGTAAAAGAAAGTTCCTGAATTAGCACAAACTGCTAAAATCTTGGTGTGAGCCTATTGTTGGCTGGTTGTAGCTTGTTTGGGATAACTTTGTAAGGTTGCAACAAGGGATCACACTGCCTACTGTTGATATGTTGTGTATGTTCTACAGAGCAAGTCTGGAATCTCTGGATCATTTTTACTTTGGATATTCTCACATGAGGAGTGTTAAGAAAAAGAGAAAAGAGCTGAAGGAAATTCTATATATTTGTGTATATAAACTGTATAGGTAGAATCCTCTATCTATAGCCTCACATACTGTGAGTGATCTACAAGTAATAGGAGTACTGCACAAGTAATGCTAATGGACCTTGGCGTTTGGATGGAAGTGATGTGAAGATGTTTGGTCTAGAGGCAGATTAGAAACTGGCAGGATGAGTTGGATTGGGCCAGTAAAAAATTGAAGGGTGAGACTTTTTGGAAAGATTTGTAGATTGGCCTGAGCAGCCACATTTTATTGCATTTGGATGGATACAAATGCTAGAATCCATAATGGCAAAATTAGAAGTGGAACTGAGCTGCTAAATAAAATTTTCTTTGCTGTCTAGAGCAGGATTTCTACTTGCAGGAACTTACAGAACACAATTCAGAACAAGGTCCTTCCCAGCTTATGTAGGATACCTTCATACCTTTGTCTGTACTTGAAACCCATTAGTTGCAGCTACTGTATTAGACTATTAGTAATTTTAGTCAGCTTGCTGTTGTTGTTAAGGGTTGAGTCTCCTTTGTCTTGCTGCCAGTTGATATGTATCTAAGTTATACTCCTCTTACATGGTTTGTTGTAGTTGGTTGAGTCTTCTTTGTTTACTGATGTAGAGGTAGTCTGGTGTGCAGCAGTTATTGCTTCTAGTAGATGTGTGTTTTGTTTTTCTCCCAGTGGAAATGTATAAGTTATAATGCCTTTTTTTTTTTTTTTTTTTTTTTTTAATAAGTGATGCTAGAGATACTATAAATAATTTTAAATATTACCACATAACCTTTACAAACTGATGTGTTATCAATTACAAAAAAGTAATCTAGATGTTCATTTAATTATGCTTTTAAAATCTATCAAATCACATTTATTGTCTTATCAATTTGTAAATCTAATGAATAAAATTTGTAATATCTTTAGCATTTCCCTACGGTCACAATAGCTCATATGAGTTTTGAAAAAGAGTTATACCTCTATACTTATTGATTTGGTAGAGCAAACCAATGGCGGCTCTACTTGTAAGTGAGGGTGGTCGGACCACCCTCACTTGTTAAAAAAAAATTATACATGCAAAAAAAAAAATTTATATAAATAATTATTTTAAACTAATATAATTTGTGACCACCCTGACTTGAAAAAAAAATGTATATATATATATACACTTTAAAAAAAATATTATATGCTAAATTAACTTATTTTGACCATTCTGATAAAAATGTTGAACACATTTACTTGAGAATTATAAGAATTTGAATTCAATAAATATAAGATTAATGCTACATTCATAATATTTTCACAATACTTTCACAGTAAATCTTATGTGGTAAGATGTTACTAATTTTAATTCGGGTTCAATATTGACATGTTTTACCCACCAATAACAGGCTAGCAACTTGCTGCATAAAATTTGTTATAAAATTTTTGTAATCATTTTATTATTCTCATACTAGCATTTTCAATTTGTACTACATCTTTTATTGGTCTTTTTTTTCTCTCTTATTCTCTTTATTAGTATAAAAAAATAGTCATATTTCATGTATTTGCATTTTATTTTATTTATTTATTTTTTACGTTTATATACTCAAATTGTTTCTTTATTAAATTTTGTTTTGTAACCAACCTAAAGCCACCCTAAAAAAATTTTCTAGACCCGCCAGAGCAGTCAATGGAGCAGACTATATTGATTACCAATACTGACAGGTCCATTAAGGCATTAGTGTTACTAGTGCCAAAGGGCAAGCCACCTCCACATGGCAGATTTAGCTTCTGTGATCCACCAAGGAGCTTGGTTTGCCTTGGGTATCACTGTTAGTACGATATAAAACAGTCAAATTCAGCAGCACCAAGCAATGTGCCACGGCCATCACAACCATCATGATTTGAACTGCAGGCACAGATCAGTTAATTCATTGTATTTGTGGGTGGCTGATTATGTAGTTGGATTTGGATACTGCATGCTAAATCGAAGAAATAGTGGCCCAGTTTCGAATTGGGCTTGTGGGCTGACCATGTGAGCCTCTTTTATTATTTTTCCCCTTCTTAGGTACATCAGCACTTTTCCTTACATTGCAAACCGAGTCATGGGTTTTGGGTAAAGGAAAAGGCTGAATCCACCAACCCTGAGTTAGGGCTGGGCCCTAATATGGCTCTTGGCCTTAAAAAGTTTGTTGAAATTCAACGATGGACTGATAAAAATTTAGTTATTACAATATAGTACTCTCAAAAGTCTAATGAATTAACAAAAATCTTCTCAAAAAAATAAAAAAAATAATAATGAATAAACAAAAAGGAAAAAGGATTAAAATGTATTGCATTTTATCATGATTTTTTTTGTCTCTTCATTTTTGCCTTTTGGATGAATATATTTTCTATTATTGTTAGTCCAAAAATGTTTCACACACCAGAGTACCTAGTTTGAAAAGTTACATAAGTCATCAGAAAATTACAACATGAACATGAATTTTCAGTAGTGCTGTATGCTATTGGCCATCCAATTGCCACGTAGCTCTTCTAACTCTAAATTTTTGCACCATTTAAGGGGAAATAAACCACATACCATGTCTTTTTCTTTTGGGAGACTACAGAAAATTCAAGATACTATATCAAAACAATGGTGGTGAACCCAATCAAGTTAGGTTGAACTTTCACTCTATTTGGTGGAAGGTTTTAAGTCAAGCTCTTAATGATGTGCTAATTAGTAGTACCAGCTAGACAGATTAATTTTCCTCTAAATTAAAACAGTGAAAACGCTTATAAAAAAAAAAAAAAAAAAAAGTGAAAACAAATTAAAAAATATACACATAATTTGGCAACCCACAAGAAATTTCTTCTCAATTTTTTAAAGAAGCTTGAAGCTTCCTTCCCAGTAGCCACATAAAAGAAAAAGGTCAAGATTATTTGTTTTATCCTCAATTATTCATTTTCACTAAAAAGCTTCTATCCTGCACATGCGCAAATGTGAAAGCCATCTTAAGTTTTTCAAAACACCAAATTAGCTACAATCCTTAAACAAAACATATTGTTTATTGGGGTTGTTTAGATCATATCAACAAAAAGGAATTGCATAATATAAAAGATATATATTATAGGGTACAGAATTTCACGTGTAGGTCATTCCAATAAGCTATATAAAATTGTATAGAGGATCTCTGACTTTATAGTTCAAACTTGTCCTAGTTAAGTGCATATATATATATATAAAAGATTACACTAATTGCACCTCCACTAATGTTTGTCAGGGATGCAATCATTTTGCTATATGAGTTTTATATGTGCACCCACGTGTTTGTGTGTGTATTTCCATGTGAACAGTTCGATTATCACTAATCTCATTTATATTGCTCTTCTTCTACTAATTTCATTGTTAATTTCTTCTGCTAGCTGGTACTTCTAATTAGCACATCATTAAGAACTTGATTCAGAACATGCACGAAAGTAGAGACTCATTAATATTAGTCCCACTACTCTTGCTTTTTCTAAACGCTTTCATGTTCAATGTTCTTAATCAACTTTGTTTTTGCTACATATTTCAACAATGATACAGTGTATTTAGATTGTCACACAACTCCTTTTTTTTTTTTTAAATGAAGGATTCTTGCAGTCAAGAATAAATAATTGTCCGTAAGCTAGTTCAATGTTCAAGCACATCATAATGTTGTTCTTTAGGAAGACAAAAAAGCAAGTTAATGGGTCGGTCCCAACATCAAGTTCTCACTGCATGTTTTGTTTTTTAGCGGTAATCGGGGACAATTTTTTTTTTTGAGAAATAAAAAAAGGGGACTCGCGTGTGGCAGTCATTGTCCCACGCCCCACCGTACAGTTGGGTAAGCCCATGAGTACCACCAGCTCGAACTGGAGCTCGGAAGCTCCGAACCCACACAAACCCCAGGCTCTATTAGTTTCTGGGACTTCCAGAAATTGCAATTACAGTCCTCGTGAGAATTCGAACCTGGGATGTGGTGAAGCCTCAGCAGCCACCTACCAGTTGTACCACACCTGCTGGTGGTGGGGACAAAAATTAAATGTACGGGAAAATATGGTGAAAGCACTGTTATCAATAGCCAAAAATATTGCTAGTATAAATGGCAGAGTTACCAATGAAATTTATTTGTCATCATGTAAAATGACCCCGTGTGCTTCCATACTGTAGAGCTTTAGATTTTCTTTTTAAAAAAATTTAAATTTAAAATTTTTTAAAAATTCTAGAAGTATAACTTACATTAGAAACATATATAGACAATTTCAATGACTACAGACTAAAATAGAGTATTCTTCAAATCAAGAAGTTAGAATTAATAATCAATATAAAAATAATTTCCCACCTAAACTTTCTTCTGACCCAAAAAAAAAAAAACAAATTTAATTTCTTCCCATACAATTTTCCTTCTAAGGGTTTTTTTTTTTTAAAGAGAGCTTCAACCTACTGAGGTGAATCTTCATTTTAGTATTTTTTTTTTAATTTTATTTATTTATAATAGAAAAGCGGTACAAATATCTCAATGACTCCTTTTTTTAGAATTGCTTTGGTCGATCTAGTTCCTACAGTCCTAGCCACTCATAGTTGAGACACAACCTACTTCAACTAAAACACTATTTTTGATGTAAAAGCCTAACCTTTTAATTAATTATAAACAAGGTGCACATCCCCTTTCACCACAAAAACCTTTACTTGTGCCGCAAAAAATTAGTGTTTTTCTTTTACAATGCCACAAAGAAGGAAGTGGTATCTTATACACGTAATCATTCTCTAACAGGATATGAGTTTCATAAGTGTGTGGACCTACAGTAAGTAAGAAAACGATTAAATACAATGGCTTTGTAAGATATTTTTGTAATAAAAAAGAAATAATTTTGTACCTTACAGATGAAATGACATCCCTTATGTTAATAAATGCTTGAGAGAATCTAATCTAATTATCTAAAGAAAACATTTTTGTTTTATATGAGATGGTGGAGCTAATACTTTTCTACATTTTCCAACTATCATCATTAGAAAAAACTTGAAGCCCACTCACTATCCTTGGTTCATATTAGGAGTTTTTGATACATCGATAATTTTTTTTATACAACGATAATTGAGAATTGGTGAATTTAAATATTGTATGTCTTCATTAAAAACTTTATAAGTTGTTGAGCATTAAACTTGAATTACAAAAAAAAAAAGACACTTAACTCATAAAGCTATGACTTTTGTTTTAGTTTTCTTGATTTTCCTTATCATACCTCAAATATAGTAATATCACCCAAAAAAAAAACAAAACAAAAACAAACACAAACGAAGGCAGAGTCATGGTTTCCGGCCAAGGAACGCACTCGAAGATTTTCAGCAAAACCAAGGATTATTTTTTGTAGTTTAATTTGTTGGCCTTTCATTTGACGTGAAATGCACCCTTTTTTTTTGAGGAAAATGTGAAAAGCACTTTAATATTGCATACACCAGCATACGCAACTAAACTAGTTATTTATGCCAACAAATTTATTAACATTATTGCTTTCCTATATTTGGTGCCTGCATGTAGACATTTTTTTTGGGTTATAGTGCTCATTGATAGTTTATTTTCATTGATTTTTTTAATAAGAGTTTATTTTCATTTTTTTTATTAAGAGTTTTATTTTTTTTTTGAGAAGATAATAAGAGTTTATTTTCATTGATTATTGCACAATAAAATCTTACTAAGATTTTCACAAAGAGTTAACACATCTGTTATCATTGAAAAAATATTGTGAAATTTTGTTATTTTTTATAAACTTTATTAAAAAAAATTAGATTGAGTAAAATAAGTTGCTATCTTTTTTTTTTTTTTTTTTTTTTTTTTTTTTTTTTTTTTTGAGATAGTTTCAACAATCATAAATTTTACCACTGAAACTCAACAATCACAATTACTACCTATATCTAAACAAAATAATTAAAAAATTCTGCATGAATTATATTTTAATAATAAGTTATAATAAACTGAAAAAAAAGGGGGACAAACAAAGGAGCCCTCATGAGATACAGCCTAACAAATAAGCTATTGATGTGCAAATAAAAGTGTGGACAAAACACTCGCCTTTACAACCAATCACAAAAGCCAAAATGGGACCATGAAATAAAACCATATGTGACAAGAGAAGAGAAACATTTTACACTTTCCAAACGAGTACAAAAACCTGCATCTATCTTTTGGAATGTCTCACTCATCATCAAACATGAGGAACTTTTTTTTTTTTTTGAGAATGAAACATGAGGAACCTAAACTCACTAAGTACAATGAAAAATAATTCAAGCATAAAACAAATAATTAAATTGAAATATGTGTTACATATGGGTTTATTAGCTCAATTGATAAAATTATGTTATATTATTTATTTTATACTACATTTTGTTAAAATATTGTTATTTTTATTAATTTTTTTTATTCTATCAAATCATCTCTTTCTCTACATATGAGTTAAAAAGTATTAAAAAAAAAAAAATTATATGTGAACAGTAATCGTATATATTTACACAATTACTATAGCAAGAATTTAAATTTATACAACTTACATTGATGTAAATGATTTTTGGAGTTGAATGTACAAAATTTACCTCTTATGCAGTTATACATTAACTAATATAAGTGTTTCTAGGACGAGCTAAGTTTATTCTATTTGATATAACACATTCTTTTTTACTGCAGAAGATAATTGAATAGGTAAATTAATATGTTTACATACGGTTAATATTCCTCGGCCCTATACTTGGGCCCCTTCATCATGATTGATATGAAAGCACGAACGTGGAAAAAAAAACTAGACAGCTTTAAACATTTAACTGTTGATGTGCACGCATTCGTACGTGAAATTGAAGAATAATGCATGCCAAGCATATAGCGTTTGAATCTTTTGCTTTTTTGGCTAAAGTTCTTTGACAATCTTTTATTTGTTCTTGTTCATTTCGTCCTTATGTCCCAATTTTTTTGTGTTCAAGTTGATCATAAAGGAGATTAACAGAGAAACAAATGCAGCTGTATTCAGCTGTACTTGGCTAACCTTGGTTCTGGTTAGGCCATGTCTAGTGATTTATTATGAAGTATTGGCAAGGTCTTGTAGCTCATATAACATTATAGATTACATTTCTCGCATAATTGCTGATATGATTTGTTGATATGATTTGTTGTTACTAAAGTAATACTGCTTTTATAGTTTTATCTTGGTCAATCATTTATAGTTCTATTTCAGTTTTATTGTACATCAATTACAGCTGGCTATATGGACTTGTGACAACTATTTATGACTCTATGTTTGTTGGACATAAAGTAATGACCCCAGGAATAAGAATTCAATATACTTATTTTCCCATTTTTGTTGAAAAGAAAAAAAAGGACAGATAACTACTTTTTTTCATGTTTTCATATCTGTTCAGAACTGTTTTGTTTCCAAATCAATCACATTAGCTTAAATGAAAAAAAAAAACCACCAGTATTGGTTTTGAATACTTCAAAGTTCAAACAAGATCCACATGAACAAGCTAAATAATATCTTGGCAAATTACTAAGCTGTACTCTTCAGTGGGAGGACAATTTCTGAAAACTGCATTCAATATAATGGTCCCTTCGATGAAGGAACGATTTGACCGGGATAAACAGCTAGATTATTGAATCCTAATAATCTTTTTCTTTTGGAGGGTTGGGAATTGGAATAAAAAATTGAAATGAAAGAGTTGGGATCATCCAATTATTCAAATCTCAATAAATGGCTGACTCCATGGCAATTAATAGGGAACAAGAACAACTAACCTTATCAGTTGTCTCACCACTTTTAACTACTAAAAAAATACAGGAGTTGTAAGTTATCTTGATGCTCTACCGTACCAAAGAAAAGAAGATCAAAGAGTTATGTATCTATCTATATATATATATATATATATATGTGGTGCCAGAGAACTTATGGTCCGGTCCACTTCTCATTAGAACCCAGGGCTCGTGCCGAGGAGTGTAGTTGCCGAGGACAAGTGTTGAAAGACCAAATGGCTTAGAGATGCAGCCAAGGACGACTCTGTCCTCAGCATCCCAAGACTTCAAAGGGAAGAGCGGCATGTCGTCAAGGGCGGCCTCTAAAGCGCCCCTAGAAGATAAGGCGAGTAGAATGGGACCTACATGGGGGTACGGAGTGGGAGTGGTTCAAGGAAAAGATGTCACCTCCGCATTGAATGCGCCCACAAATGTCCTGGCCATATTGATGGGAAAAGACCCCTGAACAGTGCGGTTTCGGTTATTGCAACTAACATAAAGTAGGGGGAAGCGGCTGATGGGACAGGTACTCGAATAGATACCTGCCTGATCAACAGATAGAGGGTTAGGATCAATCGAGAAAGACTATATAATATAAAGGCTTATGCGCCAAAAGTGGGGGGGGGGGACTGGGAAAAAAGGCCAAGAACCAGAGCCTCCCAGACCACGCCGAGGAGAAAGACTTCTCGAGCGAACACGATTTATTTCTGTATGAGTACCATGACTCATCACCATCTAGTGATCAAGGCCTAGCCTTTCAAGCCCACGCTTTACAAATTATATTGTTTGAGCCCTTAACGTGCGAACCTAATATCATTTTGGGGTCGTTACAAATTGAGTCCTTATAATATATATATTTCTTTTTCTAATGAAAATATTTAGGATATAAATTTTCTGATTTTCTTATTTTAATAGTAATTATTAAATTATAAAAAAAGATATAAAAAAAAAAGAAAGCAAGGATTTGAACTCAATTTCTATTTCATAGAAAAATCGATAATATTAATGAGGCACAAAACTTTTGATGACCTAAGACTTTGCTTCCTATTCCCAATTGTAATTTTTGGTTTTTCTCATTTTTGTTGTTAGTGGAGTGGTGTGTGGGGGTAAGCTTATCGGTTTCTTGTGGCTTACCTTTGAAATGACAATGAGTCAGTTCCTCATATATAAAGTAGTTTTTAAAATAGTAAAATGAAATATTTTTTAGAAATCAGAAGCTAATGATCTTACATTGAGGCACCAAAAATATTGCATAATTTCTAGGGTATTTCTAGGACATTTCTTTTAACTTTTCTTCTTCTCTCTTCCCTTTTTAGTGTCCTCTAATGTGTCCTATTGCATACCATAATAATTGTTGTTACCAAACAAAGGATGAATAATTGTAAAATGATGATTCCTTTCATTCTTAGGACATCCTTAATAAGCAAAATAATTACCTATTGTTTTAAACTTTGTTATAAATTATGAGGAAATTATTGGTCACTAAAAAAATTGTGATGACATATTTTTGGTGGTTTAAAGTTTAAACTAATTTTCTATTTCATCCTCTCATATTGTTGTGGGCTCATCTTTTGAAAAAATAAATTAAAAACAAAGTCCGCCTTATAGGATAATAGACATAGCCTTACCAACAAACTAACCCTTGTGTGTGTGTTTTGTTTTGATAAACACCAAAAAACTACCTAGTGACATTGATTAACTATTTTTAATAGCACTAGATGCAACTAAGCTAAAGCACCTCTACCTGTAATCTTCATATACTCGATCGGTCATATTTTCTTAAAATAATATTAAAACATCAAGACTATGAAAAAGAAAAACTAGAAAATATGACTTACCCCTAAATCAATTTTAAGAAACACAACAACCATCCGTACATTAATTCTAAAAGAGATTCTACTTGTTTGAATCCTTCTCTTTGGCCATGTCCTATTCATTTGAGTCATTTATGCGGTCTATCTTCTTCTTCAAATGAGCATGTATCTTACACCCACTAATGTAATCAACAAATACGATAGAAAACACAGTATTGCAAAACTCGCATTTTTTTTTCTTTTTTATTTATAAAGTTAATTTTTAACTATAATAACCCTAGTAATATATAAAAAAAAAAGGTTGACAAGTGATATGTTTTTAGAAATTTATATAGGATAACAAAACTAATTTGTTTAAATAGTTTTTTCTATCTCTCATAAAAATAGTATTAGAATTTTATTAAAATAGTTTATTAACAAATATTTAAAAGTATCCCTTAACTAGACCCTATAATTAAAGTGATCTCGATTATGGATGTATATATATTAATGAGAAATTGATGTTATATCAATCATTTATTTTTTTAATTAAAATTAATTTTAATGACAATTAAATTTAGTGATACAAAAGAGTTGAAGTGGCATATTGTAATTAACACCAGTGGTGGTGAAAATATATGGATCATCCAAGTTACTGAAAAGTCTGTAAATACGGATTATGTGAATTATGAAACGTAGACGTGCAACTTATGACCAACAACATCAACAACACCAACCGCTCTTTGTTGTTTGTGTTTGTCTCTCTCTCTCTCTCTCTCTCTCTCAGTTTGCGCCAGCAAAATCTTTGACAAGGAAAGCTAAACTCACATACATTACTTGTGTTAAAACACAACATCTATAACATATATTGTGATATAAATAGAAAAAACCATCGTGATCCTCATTTATTATCTTCTCCTTCTTTGTTTAGATTCTCATTTATAAAGAGAAGCAAGCAAAGGAGGGGGAGTTTCTTTTCTCACTTGCTTCTTATTGGATACCACATTGTCGGACCCACCCATCTAAATCTATTTCTCTTTCTGTATTGGGTTGCAGAGAGAGAGATATAGCTGTACCATCTTCTTGAAGATCTGCCACCAAGGTATGGCCTTTCTTGATTATTCATTGAGTTAACTTTTCTGGGTTTTGCTCCAAACATTGTTGTGTGTTAGTTTCATATATAATGGCATCTATATTTCTGAGTTTTGCTCCAAATTTTCATACCTGTAAGTTTGATTTATGAGGTTTCTTTCTTTTTTGTTTTTTTGGGGTCTATTTGTTGTGTTGTTTCTTTCATATTCTTATATTCTGCAAGGCCATTTGTTTGTCAAGAAGTTCTTTATCACATTGTCAAAATTGTTTCTTGCATGTTTTTGACGAGGACAAACTTCTGGTCTTTCTTTTAAGTTTATTTATGTTTGAATGGTTAATTGTCATTATTCTCAAATTTATTCGTTTTGTTTAGTATAATGATTGTGGTCCTTTTGCCGTGTATTTTCTTCAGCTTCTCTCCCTTTACTTATTTCTCCTTTGAAAATGAAAACAGAAGCTTCTTAAACTGATAGAGGACCTCTCACTCCTACGGGATGGAAAATTTAGAGAGAAATGTTGAAATTTGAATGCTTCAGGATGTGAAATTCTGCACTTTTTGGAAGATTATTGTCATTTATTTTCGTTAAAATCACAGCAGAGCTGTTGAAATTTGCGTGCTATTGCTTTGTAGTTAGCAGGGATATTCTCTTGAGAATTTTGGGTTGCTTTGTTTTCTGAACTTAAGTTGTGATCTATTGTTTAGTCTCTGAATCTTAAGTGCGCAACACTTGAATTAAAATTACATAGTAGGATCCTATTTTTGAGTTAATTCATAGCGTCACTCTCCCTGTAGTGACTTTTTATTTTATTTTTTGGGTCTCAATTCTTGTCTGAATCCTCAGAATTTTTTGACAGAGTGCTGTGCTACATGATCATTTTTATCTGAGAATTTCAATAACTAAAATTACGATGATTAACAAAATCATACTATCAATAGAACCTCATATATCTGTAATGTAGGTTGTTAATTAGAATAGACTTAGGAAAATCTTTTCTTTCCTATATTACTGAGGTTTCACAAGGTCAAGAATTTTAGTGTAGTAGCTGTCTTTTCTAGAAAGCTTGTCTTTATATCTGTTAGAGCAACGTGTAAGAGCGATGAGTATTAGCATAGTAGTATTGTTTAAGAAAGCTTTTACTCGTCTTTCTCCAGGGTGAAATTAATGTCATGCATGTTTCTCTTTGTTGCAAGTGAATAAGGATTAATGGTTTTTGGCTTTCAACTAGAAGACATCTATTTTGCCAGAATTGTCTGGGATTCTTCTTTTAGATGATTCCTCTATAAAGTACCAATTAGATAAAATATTATGTACACCAGATTTTAACCTATTGGTTAATGTCATGTTCTTTGGGGCATTTAATGATCTTTGAAACTTGGTTTGAACTGTGTTCATAATATGCATTTTTTATTAATGAAAACTGTCTCATTTTAACATTGTTAATTCCTTTTTGAAATGCTATGTTGCAGATACATTTTTGTGGAGGCACATTGGCTTCTTGCAAGTCCTTTCTGCTAGGTAGCTGATTCTTTTGACAAGAATACTTTTGGTGATCAGAAAGTTCAACAGTGAACAGGTTATAATGGGTGCTTGTGTATCCACGCCATCTAAAAATATTAAATCACGAAAGAAACACCATCACCGGTTCAGGAAACGGCATGGAAAATTTTCTAAGAAATTCCCCGATGGCACCAAGAAAAGGAAGAGTGATGCAGGAAATCGGTTAACAGATTATGCTTTAAGTGAGTTTGTTCACATGGACTTTGAGAAGGGTGCAACAACTACTTGCAGAAGGTCAGAGGTTTCCAATTCAACATTCCATCTCACTCAGCTGCAATGGCACCACAGTCAATATGACACAAATGGTATGTCCTTCCACACTTTTTCCAGAGGATGTACAGAGGAATCCCTATTTCCATGGATCTTAATCTCTGACTGCACAGTTGGATGCTCATAAGTAAGGCGTTATGGAATATAGATTTATTGATGTGTGTGTTTGTGTGTGTATGAGTACACAAATTAAAGCTCCATAATTAGATTAGAGTTTTGTCTTAGTGTACATCAAGTATTGAAAGTAAGGAGCAATTGCCCATATATTGTTCTATTAACATATGGAAGTATCATACTTTATCTTACTATTTTGTTGTTCTTTTCTTATACTTTTGTATTGTCCCAATCTATCTGTAAGTTTTTCATGTATGTACCTTGTCTAAATCAAAATCTGATTGCTTAGAGTCGGTGGTTGCCAATAAAACATTCTTGTGAAATATATTGCACAATAAAAAATTTGAAATCATTTTCTTAATTGTCATCATTATGATTTTATTGTGGATTCTGAGTTTGTGGCATTTGATTTTTCATATGTTATTCATTGAGTGTCTTTAATTGTATATGTGCTTAACAAAGTAGGCTATGTTTATAATACATTTAAGAATTTATTCTTAAAAGAATGAACTTTTTATTTTTATTTTTTTGAGTGTTATAATGTTTCTTCATGTATCGTAGCCAGATGATGTATGAAATAGGTCCAAAGACTAATTATTGTCACTGTATTTCTAAACATCAGTTCCTTTATCTATTTTCCTTGTGACTTTTTCCTGTTGATTTCAATGTTTTACAATTTTTTTTAGTCCTGTCAAGTTGAAGATATTCTGTTTTTATTTTATACCATTATATAAAACAATTAGCTTAAGGACTAAACATGACTTTATACTTGCATTTGCAGTAATTTGCCAAGAGGATGCTTGGTTTGACTCAGTCAGTATTCTGGATTCTGATTCGGATGATGACTTCATCAGTGTACATGAAGGTAAGGAACATCAACCTGCGTTTACAGAATGAAATTTACCTTCTATACAAAATAAAACCAATGTCCTACTGAAATGACTGGCGGCATGATATGGGACATAACATTTTGCCATCTTCTGTCAATTTAAACTCAATAGAAATAATGAGCTAATGCGTTGGTGATATTTAACCTAATATGTTCTGTATCAACTGAATTGTCAGAACCCTAGGGCCACTAAATCAAATTACTTATGATCACCAAGATTTTCAGAATAGATGAATTCTTGATGGGTTTATTAAATTTTGGACTTGACCACCCTGACCATTTTATATTACTGACTAAGCTTTTCACTGCCTAGTTATATAGCTTCTAATTCTTATGGAATATATATAGTATATTATTTTTTGTAAGTTGACTACATAATTTTGCTTTCTTCTATTTTTCAAATTTTCAGATGGTTTTCAATTGGTAGGCAGTGCAATTGGGAATATTTCAAGTGGCCAAGTGCTTCAGTATGAAAGATCAGCATGCCTTATGGATAGCATGTGCAAGTATGAAGAATACCATGAAAGATATCTGAAAATTGATGGAGGTAAATCAGAGAAATTTACTACCCAGGGTTATGAGCTTTCTTGCTTAGGAAAGGCTGATGAAGTTTGCAGCAAGAGGGAGAAAATGATAGATCATTCTTATGGAAGCTTTAAAGGTCTAAAAGAGGATAGACGTGATTCTAAAGAGAAAATTCAAGGCTTGCCTAAGCTGTTTTCTTCTTACAGTTTCAATGACAAGGTTCTAAACCCACCAAGTATGGGTCCCCAGGCTCAGAGAAAGCAATCAGCAGTTTTCAGGCTTTCTTTCAAGAGGAAATCCTGTGATGGAGAAGAAGCCATCAAACATTGTAGGTGTTGAAATCATTTAATTTTTATTAAGTATATGGAAAATAAAGCATCAAGTAAATTATTTATAATCTACTATTTCCAAGGCCTGTTTGCATTTCAGTTTAAATAATGGTCACTTAAGCATATTTTGTGACAGGTTACAGTTTTGGTTAATGGCTTAATTTGCTTCAAATATAAAACATTTTATTTCGTAGTTTTGTATTTTTCTTTTAATTATAAAATAATATTTTAATTCTATTATTGCATCACACAAGAATAACAAACACAAGGACGATGTGTATGCAGGTCAATCAAAAAGATACTTGTACTGTCCAAGAGCCGGACATGTAATTCCACGTTGTACAGGAGAGAAGTTGACCCCAGGATGTTGGTCTGAGATTCCACCCTCAACTTTTAAACTGCGCGGTGAAAGTTATTTCAAGTATGCCGTTGGCCTTAACTGCATGTGTAGACACTTGCAACATGCCAACAAGTAGTTTTTCTTTTATGTTTGTTTTTTCATCAATAGGAATATAACCTTTTGATGATCTACCATGCAGAGATAAGCGGAAGTCAACCGCTCCAAATAACAGTCCATACACTCCAATAGGTGTTGATTTATTTGTCTGCCCGAAGAAGATAGATCACATTGCCCAACACATTGAGCTTCCTAATGTGAAAGCGAATGACAAAGTGCCCTCACTCCTTATTGTAAATATCCAGGTACCTTTTTTATATATTTACTTTGAATTTTGTAAATTTTGTATTAATGGTGGGTTGTAAGGCCGGAATACCAATATCAAACTCCTTCAATCTTAATGGTAAATAGTGGCTTCTGAACAGTCTTTCATGCTGTATCTTATTATTTTGTCATGCACCTTTTGACAGTTGCCTACTTATCCTGCTGCAATGTTCCTTGGTGATAGTGATGGGGAAGGGATGAGTCTTGTACTATACTTCAAAGTTTCTGAGAATGTAGACAAAGAAATCTCTCCCCAATTTCAGGAAAGCATCAAGGTAACTTCATTTTCGGTTGTGATTTTCCATATGACCTAAAACTTTCTTATGTTTAATATTATTTTATTGGGCTCATAATGCATTTTTGAAAATTGTTGCAAGGGTCTGAAGAAGCTAATTGTTTAGGTTTCTATTTTTTCTTTTGGTTGCTTATCTTATAGACGGCTATGAAGTTTAAGTTAATTTTTGTAGCTTCTGTTATCCACATTTCTTTTGGAAGGTTCCACTTTTGTTCTTTCTCTTATGCTTTGCACATTGCTTACACACTTGATTAGACTTCTTCTTTTATTAAGTTAGGCCATTTTCTTCCATAAATATGCATTCCTGATCCTGAATGAGACATCATAGCTAAACATCTTCCTATGCTTTCAATCAATATATTTGTTGCCTTTTATTGTAGCTATGCTGTACCAGTAGCTTTGTATGAGGATGTTGCAATTAGGAATTAGAAAAAAATTACAGTTGAAAGTTCAGATGCATCCAACTAATGGTACATGTTGCGAATATAAGTGGTGATTTATAACATTTATTTTGCTTTCCACTCTTATAGACAGTTCTTTAAATATTTCCATTTTGGTACTGCAATTCCAAAGATGATAAGCTGATGTTAGAGATATTCAAACTCACTGGCTGGGTTAAACAGATTAAATTCAAAAGCAGTTCTTAATCTTGGTAGGGAAGACTGGTTTGGAGTATGATTAGACTGGCTAGAATTAATGATGGAGATACATTGACCATTCAACAATTACAAGTCAGGAAGGCCCTCAAGGCACTGTGAGAATAAGATATCAACGTTTTTATGAAATTTAGTAGTTTAAAGAGAGTAGGAATTATTTACTTGATATTTTTTATTATTATATAAAATGTATATTTTACATATATCATGTGTTTGTTCCCCCAAAAAACTTATTACCGTTTGAATGGAGCCTATTATAAGTACTGTGGCATTATATATATGTACATTGTATATATAGTTAATAGATGCAGCTCCTCTCTCTCTTTTCTCTATGTGGGGTAGGCTTTCATGGCGAAGGAAATATCTTCTTCTTCTTCTTCTTCTTTCATTTGTGGAGGGTTGGGGAGTTGTTGTTTCAGGGGTAACTTATGTTATTCTCTCTCATTCTGGATTAGTTTGAAGCTTGCCATTTTGTACATATTGTGTGTTGCCACTCCATTTAAATGAAAAGCAACTGAGTTATTGCAAAGTAATGTGTCAATGACCTCTACTGCCAAAAACATTTAAATTGAAAATTCAATGGCATTATGCTTTGATAATTTTTAATGTTAGATGGGGTTCTAGTTATTGAATATAATATTTCACCCTTATGGTTTTCTTGGTAGCACAGCTCAGTTCAACATTTTCTGTTTATCTTACAGAAATTGGTTGAGGATGATATGGAGAAGATTAAAGGATTTGCAAAAGATTCCACTGTTCCTTTTAGAGAAAGGCTAAAGATCATGGCTGGGGTCGTTAATCCTGAGGATCTTCACTTGAGTTCTACTGAAAGGAAGCTTGTTCAGGCTTATAATGAAAAGCCAGTACTTTCACGGCCTCAGCACAATTTTTATAAAGTAATGTATAAATTTCTTGTTTTTTTATTTCAACATTCCTGGTGTTAAGCTAAAGTTAGATTATAAGTAGGTCAATAAGCAATTATCATGATAGGTAGATTTTCATTTCACCCATATTCTGAACAGCACATATATTTTACATTGCTAATGATCTTATCATTCCACAGTAGTTAATATGGGACATAAACTGATAAACACCCGGTGGCACCCCAAAAATTGAAGAGGATGTGAATAGGATATCATTTGTCTTGTTGACCATCTCTAAAATTTAAAAAAAAAAAAAAAAGTTCCTTACATATGCAGTTATATGTTCCTTCTGCTAAAGCTAGTGGCCAGCAGGTTTTCATTTCATGCAAAGATCTAAAAGACAATAGAATTCTCAAAATATTTGACTCAACATTATTGTTTCGTTAATCTTTATGTTGCTTCCTCCACAGTCAATTATATACCACACTTGAATTAAAGATGGTTTATGGTGCTAGAATTCTTGTTGCTTAAACTTTTATGTTGCCTGTAGAGTAGGATCTGGTTCTGACTTTGCCTATTCTGGCTCTGATGCAGGGTCCTAACTATTTTGAAATTGATCTGGACATTCATCGCTTCAGCTACATATCAAGGAAGGGACTTGAATCATTCCGAGAACGTCTGAAAAATGGAATGCTTGATCTGGGTTTAACAATCCAGGTAACTCAATAATCTTGTTACGTAGACAAGCATTCTGGGTTATAATTTTTTGGTGTCCATTGACCTCTAAAAGAATTTGATTCATATATGACAACAAAGTTTATGTCAAAACTCTTCTAACTTTGTAGCAGGTGTTTTAAGAAGTTAGGAACTCGGCAGATTCATATTTTTATGCGTTTGTTTTTGTTCAATTGGCATGATAACACTTGACTTCCTGGCATACTTACTTAAGCTTTGAACTTATTCTAACATTAACGCTCTTCACATTACTTTTAATAGGCACAAAAACAGGAAGAACTGCCAGAGCAAGTACTGTGCTGTTTGAGAATGAACAGGATTGATTTTGTTGATAATGGTCAAATACCAACACTCATGACCCTGGATGAAGATTGATACAGATGATTAGATGCAGGGTAGCATATAAAACATACGGACACTCGACAGCATTATGTACACATTGAACTCTCTGCATTTCTGCCATATGTAGAAGTAAAGAAAAATCCAAAATAATATATATATGAGGTGTTCTTTTGTTTTGAATATATAATCTTGTCCACATCTATATGCTTGTGCTACTATGCGTATGTTATATATGGACCTGGGCCATAATTTGTATTGGTACAAAGCGGTCAACAGTAACACAAAAGATGAACTAGTAATACTAACTTGTAAGTTCATGTAGTAATAGCCCTATGCATCAACTTTTGATTACTAAAGACTAGCTATCATTCGAAAAAAATGAATGCGATTAATATCTATTGCTAGAGCTTCTTTGTTTCCTTTAATGTTTCAAATACATAAAAGATGAGCAGCTTATAAGAAGCATATCATAAATAATATGCCATACGAGGAGAAAAATTCTAAATTGAAAACATGCTTACCAAAAATAAGCATGATTGAAGGAGACGAAAAATACAAAATAAATCTTTAAACATTTTGCTCCTGTAGCATAGGAATAAACTCCAACATAAAAAAGACAGAAAAAGAATTACACAAGCATGGACCTAATTACACATGCATATGCCCCCCACCAGAAGACATTAAAATCAAAGCGAGTGACATGCAATATCCAGAGGAAGGAACCAAATGCCACATCGCTCAAATTGTATAAATGAGAAACTTGAAATGATTCTTGAACGAAGTTCCCATATCAGTTGAAGAAACACAATTTGCAACTAAGATTATAGTGATAAAATTTATAGAGAAGCCAGAGCACCAAGTCTCTAGACACAAGTGAAGTAAGACATTATAAGGGTAAATATTTCAAACAAAATAACAAATAGAAGCCAACAATAGAATCTTCCTCAAAAGCCAACAAAAGTTTGACCATCAAAGACAAGCATGCGCGTGGCATATATGCCATGCGCTTGGGAAGCTAAATTAAAATTTCCAACCAAATCCCTCAAACTAAAAACAGATAAAGAAATAAAGATTGAAATCATAACCAAAGAAGTTCCTTCTACCACCCTCAACAGCCCTCAGAGCAAATTCAGTCCCCACAAAGACAACTAAACTCACTTCAGCATGAACAAAGTTTAGAACTTTTAATAACATGTTAGTGGATGTAGCGATCACTATATATTCGATGCATTTTATAAAACAAGTATTTCTAATTTTGAATCCATTAAAGTTTCAAATGAAAGATGCAAAAAATAATGGGCATTCCCATAAAACTATTGCTTGTCACTAATTTAGTAAGAGAATTTATAAATATAAACGTTCTTAGTCAAATGCAATGCATTTGACAAATCTGAGAGCTCCTTGGGAACTCCCTTAATTCCTTGTAAACACGATCCTTCTCCTCTGAGCTTAGACTATTGTCAACAACAATAATCATTGTCTTTAACACTCTTGCCGCCTTCAAGATTTGTCTAACAAGTTCCATCTCATCCTTATGCCCTAAAAATCCTTTATAATGACAAGTTGTAAGGTGTGATGATAGAGATTCAGGAATATCCAAAGGCTGCTCTGAGCGACAACTAGTTGCAAAATAACTACAATGACGATGTTTTTTCATTTCAAAGGCAAATGTTTGTAGTTTTGGAGCCCGACAAAACAAGAGTCGTACCACATGCCACGTATACCAATCATGGCAATTCAAACCATACAACTTCAAGGATGACAAATTATGAAACATGGGAACATCATCATTAGAAGCACGATAGAGTGTCTGCAAGACAACATAATAATAATTAAAATTGGATTTTGCTATTGTGTGTCTAAGGGCACACAATAATTAATCATTTTTGAAAAAAAATTTCTCGAAAATTAAAAAAGTATTGACAACTTTTTTAATTTCCAAAAAAATAATTCAAAAAATGGATGGTTTAATGTATGCTTTTAAGGCACATATTAACCAGATCCATTAAAATTTTACAAAAGTCACTACTTGCTCTCACAACAATATTATTTGATAGTATTTAGCAATTTAATTAATGAGTAATTGTGGTTAATTTGGTCCAAAATCACTTTGTTTATTTGTGATTAAAAAAATGTCACTTTACTCTCTATTTGTCTTCTGTAACCCTCCTCCATTAAAAAATATAGATAAGTCAGAATTTTTGCTTATCTTTTACGTCGCTCTCCTTCCCAAAAAAAAAAAAAAAAAAAACAACGTACAAAACCAAGTGAAAACAAGATAAAAAAAGGGTAGGTTTTGTATGTGTTTGGTTAAGTCGTAACTACTTTATCTTTAACAATAAATATATCACTCTGTCCCAGCTTCGCAAAACAGGGATACACCATGCCACTGAATTCTTCTATTTAAGCATGCATCCTAAACTTCAACACCAGACCATCAATACTACATTTATTGGGTGGAAGCCAACTCCTTTCCCCTTCCTCACTCTTAATACTGATGGTAGCACAAAAGGAAATACGGGCCATCCTGGAGCGGGCGGAATTCTACGAAATCATTGGGGTAAATGGATAGGAGGCTTCTCAATTAACATAGTTATCACTCATGGCATGATGGCAGAACTGTGGGCAATTAGAGAAGGTTTAAAATATGCTTGGAATAAAGGGTACAAATATATACACCTACAGGTGGATTCCAAATTGGCACACAATTGGATAACAAACTTGAACTCTTTTTTTTTCCATTGGAATATTCTAACTTGATCCATGATTGCAGGTCTCTCCTGGAGCGACCTTGGGTGGTCAAAACTAATCACATTTGGAGGGAAGCCAATGGGTGTGCTGACCTGTTGGCTAAGAAAGGAGCAGATCAAACTGACCTGTATCATACAGGTCCTGCGTTTTTGACGCATTTCTATTTTTGGGACTCACTGGGATTCACCTCGCAGTGGGTGGTATATACCAAGGATGCTAAAATCTGGCTATCGGAAGTCTGTGTGTGTTATGTCTTATCTTGTTGTTGTGTTTTGTCTTGTTACTGTGTCATGGTCGTTGTGGTGTTATCGTATGGTTTGATGTGTCTGTAGTTGTGGTTGTCAAGTTATGGTATCTGTAGTTATATAAGCATTAAAATCCCTTTTAACGCCAAAAAAAAAAGGGGGGGGGGGGGGGGGGTGGGGGGTTAGGTTTTGCGAAAATGAATGTAACAAAACTCCCATGTTCAAAATTCCTATGTTCAAAAATCCTGACAACAAGTACAAGAATGTAACAAAATCAAACAAAAAAACCAAGCACTTAGCAATGGCACTACCGTGAAATTGAATCAAACCCAAACCAAGAAATTGAACCTTCAAATTTCCGTGACCCCTTCCAAGAAATCAAACCTTCATCTGTATTTCTGTTGGACAATGTTTAAACAGGATCACAGTTGAACATAAGATAAAAGATAAGAAATTAAGAATGGATGAAGGGGGAAAACTTGAAAGATAAAAAAGGGGTAGAAGATAAAATTTTAAAGAAATCAATAGCTACAGATATATCATATATAATGAAATATCAACTCCATTCTGCTTGTATTCAACCAAAGAAAAAAACTATATTCTCGACTTTTTTTTTTCTTCTTTTCCAAATTTAATTCGCACTAGTCCAAATGCTTTTACCATCTGTATGTTAGCAAGTCTATATAGCAATTGTTGATATAATCAGGAAACAAAAGATGATCTTTGACTGAACCACCAACACCTTGAGCGAGTAGCAGCTCAGACAAAGAGGGCTCAAGATATATGGATCTGGGGTTTGAGTGAAGAGAAGAGAGCCACCAACAGCAGCACCAATGACCCACCACAGTCACGACGACACCGTCACCAAACCTCAACCAACGCAACAATCAGATCGACCACAACGTAAACCCAAATCGCTAAGCAGCCGTGCGCCTCCACAAACCAAAACCCAAACCATACAACCACCTCGTCCTCCTCAAAACCCAGACCCAAAGTAGTTGTGCTCCTCCACAAATCAAAACCCAAACCCATACAGCCACCACATGCTCTCCACTATCACCACCGAAGCCACCGTGACCCAGAGCAACCGCCGATCTAACTGGAGTGTGAGAGATGAGAGAGACATATATGGACAGAGAAGGAAGTAAGTTAATGGGTGTGGAAAGCAAATTTTGCCTATTGTGTTATTTTCATAGAGCATCCACAACAGTGAGCTAAATTTTTAGCAATTTAGCTCCATTAAAAGTTACTTTATTTATTTTACCTACACACATGCTGCAGTAGTGAATTTATTTTAGCTTTCAACACAATAAAATAATATAAACATCACAATAAAATAATATAACTACTACAATAAAATAATATATCTCACTGCCCAAAATAATATATCTAAATTTTTTTATTATTCATTTCTCTATTTGTTATTCTCTTTCTCTCTGGATTCTTCTTCTCTTTTGTCTGAAGCAAACCCACAGCACAGCCCACCTCCACAATCCCAAATCCACAACCACACCTCCATAATCCCAGCCCCACAGCCCCACCTCCACAAACCCACGCTATGACCACCACGAATTCACAACGGTCGTCGCCCCACCATAAACCACAACACTGTCGCCCCACCATAAACCACATCACAATAAAATAATATAACTACTACAATAAAATAATATATCTCACTGTCCAAAATAATATATCTAAATTTTTTTATTATTCATTTCTCTATTTGTTATTCTCTTTCTCTCTGGATTCTTCTTCTCTTTTGTCTGAAGCAAACCCACAGCACAGCCCACCTCCACAATCCCAAATCCACAACCACACCTCCATAATCCCAGCCCCACAGCCCCACCTCCACAAACCCACGCTATGACCACCACGAATTCACAACGGTCGTCGCCCCACCATAAACCACAACACTGTCGCCCTACCAGCCTACAAATCCGATCTCACAACCACGAAACTCACCGGAGCACAACCACAAAAACCCATCGGAGCACAACCACGAAATCCACTGGAGTACAACCACAAAAACCCATCGGAGCACAACCATGAAACAATCAAACCCCATCAATCCGATCTCACAATCAAACCCAATCAACAGAGGAGTGAGAGACGAGAGAGAGAGAGCGTGACGGTGAGAGAGGAGCGACGGTGAGTGATTTGGGGCCTTGGGACGGCTGGGTCGAGAGGATGAGAGCTTGATGATGGGTGATTTGGGAGAGGAGGAGTGATTTGGGAGAGAAAGAGAGGCACAGACTGAGAGTGATTTGGGAGAGTGAATGAGAGCTGAGTGATTTGGAAGAGAGACAGAGGCACGGAGTGAGAGAGAGAAAGAAATGATTTTTTAATCGGTGGGATGAATAAAATATATATATATATATATATATTTTTTTTTTTTTTTTGCTTTCATGAACAGTGCACATCTACACTGTAACAGTGGAGCTAAAATTTTTAGATTTAGCTCCACTGCTGTAGCAAGGTTTTTATGTTTATAGAGCTAAATTTTAGCATTATACCTATATAGCACCACTGCTGTGAATGCTCTTATGTGCTTGTTACAAAGGCATTTTGTGATCTATGGAGTTCTTGAGCCAAGTTTCTAAATTTACAAAACCCTTCTTCTTCTTTTTTTAATCTTATTTTCTCTTCGTTTTGTATGTGTTTTTTTTTTTTTTGATTTTGGGAGAACAGAGACATAAAAGATAAGCAAAAATATTTATTTATCCATGTTTTTAACGAAAATGGGTTATGAAAGACAAACCGAATTTGCCCCAAATAGGTAAAATGACATTTTTTAAACTATGGTTAGGCAAATCGCAGATGAGTTTATTGTAATTACCACTATAATTAATGATAGAGAGTTAGAGAATGATCAAAAACATAATTTGCCCTTACCTCTGCGTTTACTATGCGCAATTCCATGGAGTTAACATTATAGAGCCGTCCCAAGAAGTCCCATCCCCTCTTCAAATAATCTGTAAAACTTATACCTTTGAGACTCTCAGGTCCTATCTCAATATGAAGGACTGATTTAACCAAGTTGGGAAGGTTTTCCAACACAACCTCGTCCAAATTACCTTTGAAATGAAAGTACTCGAGTACCGGGGCGTTAATATGGAGTTTATATGATGAACACAGAACACGTAGATGTAAGTTTTTCAGCGTAGGTATGAGTACAACAATATTGAACTTGCCAGCATTTTTGTCCAAATTTGTCACATCTTTATCATGCACTTTGAGGAAGAAATCTTGGAGGACCGGGCAGGAAGCAAGGAGTTTGAGGAGAGAGTTGCGGTTGGCAAATCTAACACATTCAAGTTTCAGAATCCTGAGACTTGAGAGCCCTTGAATTTCAGGAGGAGGATTGAGAAGAAATTCACCTTTCAATTTGAGAACCACTAATGATGTACAAAAGAAGAGACTATGTGGCAGCTGCAAAAGTCGATTCGAAATATGTATGGTGAGATCAAGCTCTTGCACACCATGCCAAAAAGTGGCGCAGATCCATGTGTCGACATGGAGTGGAAGACAATTTTTGAGCCAATAGATCCGCAACTTGTGTATGGGAGTAGGATTGAGAACAGTATTGCGAAGAATCAAGATCCTGGACACTATTTCCGCGTAACTAAAAGGCTGATCAGGTGTTCTACAAAGTTCTCTCTGGTCCAAGTGAAGAACTGGGACGAGAGTCCAGAGAGGCCTCCACCTGCTGGACAAAACGCTTGTTGCCACAGAGTCCCGGGTTGGAAGAAAGGAGAGGATATGGCCAAGGAGAGAGTTTGGTAGACTGCTGATAATGTCAAAGGACAGGGAACACTGCCTCTTCATGCTGCCCCCAGTTTCAATAGCTTCCGATTCCAAGCTCTGATTCATTATGGTTGCTTCACTTTGTGGAGTTCTTTTTTGTGTGTTAATAAAAACAAAGAGATAAGAGCTAAGAACTTCGGCATATAATTAATGAAAGTGTTAGGGAGTAAATCTTTTCTATAGCTTAGGACTTAAGGTAAAGAAAATGAATGTTGGGGAGTGAATAACTTGTGAAGAAGTAATGAAAATGTTGGGGAGTGAATAACTGAGGAGATGAGCAGCATGGGACATGCTGACTGACTTTGCTCAAACGTTGGAGATATAGAACAGTTCCAGAGATAACACAAACACGCCCACAACCAAGACAGTTAGTTGGGGAGTGAATAACTGAGGAGATGAGCGGCATGGGGCATGGGACATGCTGACTGACTATAATATTTTTTTTTTATTACACTAACATGCCCGCAACTAAGGTTGCGTTTGGATTGGGATGAAAAGTCTGCGTCTGCGTTTACCTTCTTTTTTTTTTTTTTTTTTTTTTTTTCACGCGTTTTTGAGCGTTTTGAGGGGTGCGACTACTGTTCATGCACTGTTCAATGAACAGTAGCCGCAAACTTTGACTTTTCAAATATTTTTGGACCAATCACAACACATTGTGTACTGTTTACGGACCCACAAATTTCACTTTTCAGCAACTTTTTCATTAAAAATGGGTCCCACGATACTATTCACACATTTAAAAATTATTTCGCTACAGTGTTTTTCAGTTTTCAGTTTCAGTTTTCAGTTTTCAGCTGTATCCAAACGGACCCTAAGACAGTTAGTTGCGTGGAGTTCCAAAATTGGTTGTAATTTTAAACTACAACCTTACTTAATATTTTTATAAAATGTGAATTTTGACAAGATGCCAATAACGATAAATTGAGATTCGGTGCAATTGCACCATGCGATTAATCCCATTTTCTTCACAAAAAAGTTTACATTCTATATTGCAATTGCACCATGTGATTAATCCCATTTTCTTCACAAAAAGTTTACATTCTCAAAACCTATGTCGTCCGCTCCTAATGATAACTCTTTATCATTAGAATAAGACACCAATCAGTTTTTGGTGGAGGCGGGGATTAAACCTCAGATCTCTTATATAATTATCAGAGACTTTATTAATTGAGCTAACTGAAATTACAAAACTTTTATGGTAATTTGTAACCATTAGGAATTAGGATCTATGTATATTTACTTTATTTTAATTAATGGAGCATTCAATAAATTGGACTTTGTTTTATTGTTTTCTAAAACAAGTTGTAGGAATTTCCTTCTCAACAAAAAAAAAAAAAAAAAAAAAAAGGTTTGTATGAGTTTATTTATTTATTTTTTTAATATGGTGTGATTACGTATTATTGCTTGTCTTTTGGTATTAATGTATTATGTTGTTACATTGAAACTTTGTATAAATTACTGAGAGTCTGGGACAAGCACGCCTTTTAAAGCTGATTTAAAAAAAAAAAAAAAGAAAAAAGAAAAAAAGAAAAAAAGTAACCCAGTTGCTATTGTAAATAACATGGCAATCCGGATTGGGCGTATTACTAGGCATAAGATAAAAGTTGTCCATGTAATTACTTAGCATTCAGTTTAGCTATGTGTTTGATACAGTGACTTTTGGGCTCAAATATTTTATCTATTGGAAAGACGCATGCTTGATACTATGGTTCAGAATGTAAATTATTATTTTTTTTTTCATTTAACATTAGATTGCTAAGAATTTTGTTATTTGTTGCCTAGTTTCAAAACAAAGTGGAAAAGTAGCATCTCGAGTTCCGGGTAGAAATTGAGTTTTTAATACACGAGATCCTGAGCTACAAACATCTAACGTGGACTTTTATCCACGTGGAGCCACGTTGAAATCGAGTATCTAATACTCTATTTGTGATCATATTTCAAGCACAAAACACAGACTCAACTTTTATACTTCTCACTCTCACTCTCCTTCACACCCAAACATACAAACCCCAAACCCTCACTCTACAGGAGACAAGCGCATCTCATCAGCAACAGAAAACCCATCAGAGACAAGCGCATCTCATCAGCAGCAGAAAACTCTCGTCTCCTCTCATTGGCGACCTCTCACTCAAAACCTCATTCAGCTCTTTCACTATCTTGCACTGAGGTCAGTAGTAAAATACAGCCACTCTCCTTCTATATTTACTCACAAACATTTGGCAGTTCTCCTATCTTTTATCACTACTCCCATTTATTCATTATCAAACCACATCAATCCACTAGGAATTTTGTTTTTCCCTCATTTCCACATAACCCCAAACTAGATACATAAAACACAGATTCTTATTCCGGTAGAAATTGAGTCTTGCAGACTTGAGATTAGTGGCATTTCCCGAAGAAAATCAAGTCTTAAAGACTCGATTTTGCTTTGTAGAACTCAAGTCTTTAAGACTGAATATCTATGTGGCATAATAGTGTCCAACTCAGCAAGTAGGAAGCGAATTTTTAAGTCTCGAGTTTTATATGGAACTTGAGTTTTTAAAACTCGAGATGCTGGTTTGCAATTATCTTTCTAACACATGTTAACTTATTATATTCTATCTCCGTTCATAATGGCATCTGATTAGGAAAGCATTTCCTCCAAATTTCTCCTTTATTACAAAGGAGTTCGCTTTTCTTTAACAGTGTTTTATGGAAGTCAGGAAATTTTCCTCATGCACAGCGAGTTATTGTAAAAGTAAAACATGTTTGAATTCAATGCTTTGGTTAGACCTTTATCATATAGAACATTGAATCTTGTGTTTATACAAAGCTATTCATCTGCGTCATATTTATAGAACCTTTCTTGACACATATGGAACATTTTAATAGTGACTAAACTAAACTTCAAGTCCAAAATTCTTTGTTTTAGAAGGCAATTATATATCAAATTGCATGCTACTTCACCTAATTGATATGTTTTTGGAGATTTAGTATCATAAGCTGTAACCTATCCCTTTTTTCTTAGGTTTTTTATTTTTTTATTTTTTTTATAAATTTTTTAATTTATATAATATGAAATCTATTTCAACTTTGATATTCTTGGTGCTAAGCTAATCTATATATATCTAAAAGCTGAAGTGTAGTGTTTATTATTGTTGTACTCCTATTGAGTTACATCATCAATCTATTTTCAATATTTTCTCTCTCCTTTTTATTTTATTTTTCTCTTTATTAGTTTTCTATTTTATAATTATACATTCTCCAACATTTACTTACTTTTACCTTTTTATCTCCCAACTACTCTAGAGCTTAACCTTACAATTTTTCCATCCCTTTATCTTCCTTTTATTTTGACTCTTCTTCTCCCTTTTCTTTACTATAAAAATTTGTTATTTTCTCTTCCTTTCAATCCATATTTTGCTCACACAAAAAGGTAAATACTCTCTCTCTCTCTCTCTCTCTCTCTCTCTCTCTCTCTATATATATATATATATTCTTTCTTTTGGTGGATGTTTAATTCTTTAGATTGATAAATTTTTATGTTTAACTCTAATTTAGGTTGATATGATTTGGATATATTTAATATTTTATCTTTTTAATTTTATTTTCTTTGTTTGTTAAATGTTATTCTATGAAATTATAGAATAATATTCTATTACATTGCATGACTTGGATAATTTGGTATTTACAACTATACATTTTCTTTTGAATATTCTTTTGCTCATCTTCTTTTATATAATTTTGTTATTAGGATAATTCTCTCTCTCTCTCCCTCTCTCTCTCTCTCTCTCTCTCTCTCTCTATTATTAATTCTTTGGTGGTGTGTTTTTTGAGTTATTTATCACATGCACTCTCTATCCCTCTTATAGTTTTGATTTGAGTTAATTTTTAGATATTTTAGAAGTGAAATGATTATGTATTTGAATGTCTCTATAAATTATTTGAGTAATATCAATTGTAAATTTGTGATGAGGTTTGGTTATCATGATAATATTCTTAAGAGAATGAGAAATTCAAATAATTAATTTTGAACTTAAAAATTTTAGTTGAAGAAAAAAAAACATAACACACTATACAAAAGTTTGAATAATATACATCACTTGAAAAAAGAATAGTTTTTCTATCTTTTATCTCAATAATATCAATCAAATGCACCTAAGTTTTTTTCAAAAAAAAAAAAAAAAAAACTCAAAATAATAGAATGATATATTTGTAGAGAAAGGGAGATGAAAGATAATTTCAAAAATAAATTATATATTATACCACATTACAAAATAGTTGTATATTCCCACACGTAGCGTAGGTTTGTGACTAGTGTTATATTAATTGTAGGTCAATGCACAATTATCATGATCGGTAGATTTTCATTTCACACAGATGTCCTAGCACTGTTTGTGACTAGTGTTTGGATACCGCTTATTTTGTTGAAAACTGAAAACAATAAAAAAAAGGCGTAAAACCCATTTTCGTTCCTACATTTTCACGTGATTCCCACTTTGGTCCCTAACTTTTTTTTTTCACCACTTTTAGTCCCTAAAATAAAAAAAGCGATCTCGTTTTTGTCCCTACCGTCAGTGCCCTAACAGCAAAGTCCTAGGTGGCAGATGGAACACCCTATTAATTGACGTGGCGCTAATGTGGCACTGATGTGGCAATTAAAATATTATTAAAAAATATTATTTGGCATTTTTATATGCCACATCAGCATTTTAATTTTTTTATAAAAAAGCCATGTCAGAAAATTTAAACCAAAAAAGAAAATAAATTAAAAAACAAAACTTAAATTAAAAACACAAACCCAAACAGATCTAACACAAACCCAGAAATAAAGAAAATTAAAAACAAACATTAAAACCTAAATAAAATATATAAAACCGAATTTTCATTTTCTTATCTCTATCTCCCTCTCGGGTCAAACTCCTCTCTCTCCCTCTTGGCTTTCTCTTATTTCTTTTTCTCTTTAAGTTCAAGTTGCAGTTTTTGGGATATGGCTTTGATCTGGGTTTAGAGAAAGAGAGGCTGAGATGTGGTGGTTTGGATTGGGTAGAGAGAGAGGGGCTGAGATTGGCGGTGGTTTGGATTTGGGTTTAGAGAGAGGGGCTAAGAATGGCGGTGATTTGGAGTAGATCAAGGGGAAGGAACCTTTGAACCGGCCCTTTCGCTTTTCGAGTTTTTCCTCGACCAACGCCGAGTAGAGCAAGGGGCGTTTTCTATGGGTATCCGACCCGATCTTCATCAACAATGCGCAGAGGAAGGACTAACGGAAAGTTGCCTATTTGGGTTTGAGAATATTGGGGGTTTTGGTTTGTTTTTCCTGTGGGTATCTGACTCGATATTCATCAACAATTCATTTTCTCTCTCACACAATTCAACCGGTCTGGATTTTTTGTGTTTGTTTCCCAAGAAAATTTACTGGTTTGAAGGTTAAGGTTTACTTTGTTGATCAGTTTGGTTGTTGGGTTTATTGGTTTTCTGGGTTTGGTTGTTTTGCTAGAGATTTGGGTTTGATTCTTTGTTGGAGATTGATTTTGCAGGAGATCTGGGTTTAAGAGTTGTAGCTGCAACTGTAATTGCAACCTCACCCATCTAGGTTTGAAACATTTTGCGGGGGATCAATTTTTCTTTGCTTTGCTATGTGTATTTGCAAGTTTGTTTACTAAGAAAATGAAAGAAAAGAAAAAAGAAATCTTAAATATTTTAATTTTTTGGGCAAGAAACATGTTTGGGGAAGAACATGAAGAATGAACAATCATGTTCTTCCGAAAAACTAATGAAATTTTTTATATATATTTTGTAGGGACACGTCGAGCAACCTAAGCCCAAGGTGTATGGGATCTTGGATCAGTGAGCCCAGTACAATAAATTTGTAGAGAGTGGGTCAAAGAGCTAGGTTTTAGTGCATGGATAACAGTTAATATGGTGTTCATGACAATCAAACAGAGATGAACTGAGTTTACCAAAGAAAGTTTGTTCTTGGCCCAATCCGAGGAGTTTTGTTCTAGTAAATATTGAATGAGAATGGTTCCAGGAGTTCTTGAGATTGCTACAGTGCTTTCTCTTCTCCCTTTCTCCTTTATCTCTAGGGTCTCTACTCTTATTTATACTACCTATTTTCCTTCATCTCTACCCTACACATGGATAGATGATGGTTTCTCCCGATACTTGTCCCATCAGCCCCCTCTAGAAGTCTTCTGGGGTGGTTGTAAGGCTGCCATAATACTGTGTAGTGGTCACTTCTTCATTAATGCGACCAAGGAGCTAGCTGGGGTGCATTCAATGCGGTGACAGCAGCTTTTCCCAAGATATTTTGGGATTCTTCTCTGTCTTTTGTTCCTACAAGACTTATCCATATTTCTAGAATTTCATGGATCGCACCTCTAGATGGCAGGCATCATTTACGGACCTCGGCCTTGACTAGCCGAGGACAAATTCATCCTCGGCACAAACTCCTAGGCCATTATATTCAATATTGTCTTCCTTATCCACTAGCATGGGTTTCCTTGACTATACTTACCCATCCTCGGACGGCCCCTTATCCTCGGCTAGAACCCTTGGTCCAAAGCCCAATTGTATGATCTGGGCCCATGACCCCACATATTTTATTTAGGTTTTAATGTTTGTTTTTAATTTTCTTTATTTTTGGGTTTGTGTTAGATCTGTCTGGGTTTGTGTTTTTAATTTAAGTTTTGTTTTTTAATTTATTTTCTTTTTTGGTTTAAATTTTCTGACATGGCTTTTTATAAAAAATTAAAATGCTGACGTGGCATATAAAAATGCCAAATAATATTTTTTTAATAATATTTTAATTGCCACATCAGTGCCACATCAGCGCCACGTCAGTTAATAGGGTGTCCCGTCTGCCACCTAAGACTTTACCGTTAAGGCACTGACGGTAAGGACAAAAATGAGATCGCTTTTTTGATTTTAGGGACTAAAAGCGGTGAAAAAAAAAAGTTAGGGACCAAAGTAAGAATCGTGTGAAAATGTAGAGACGAAAATGAGTTTTACGCCTAAACAAAAATAAAAAAGTTATTGTTCACGCTTAATGGAGGGAAGCGCTAGCTATCCAAACGCTATCTATTCTACTTTTTCTATAATGGACCTTTGTCAACCCTGTCCCCATCCCAGGGAAGCGCCCAGTAGCAACCTGGCAATCTTACCAAGTGGAAAATATAAGAAAATGGTTGAAATACTTATTGCTCATGTAACCTCAGCAATATTGTTGTTTTACAGCTGAATCCAGTCTCCAATAAGCACACGTCTCCTCACTTATCCCTCCCTCAACCGGTTCTCCTTTATTATTGGTTTTATCATTCCATAGTTGTTAGTACGCACCCCAAAAAAATGAAGAGAACCACAATAGAATTTCGTTTTAGTCTTGTTGACCATCTCTACTCGATAAAAATTGCTGTTCCTAATCCTAATGTATGCAATCAAACGTTCCTTCTACTAATGCTAGTAGCCAGTAGTTTTTCATTTCACGTGAAGTTCTAAAAGACAATAGATTTCACCAAATATTTTACACAACCTTATTGTTTTGTTAATCTTTATGTTGTTTCATCCACATTCAATTTTATACCACAATTGAATAAAATATGGTTCATGATGCTAGAATTCCTGTTGCTCTGTAGAATATGATTGGTTCTGACTTTGCCTATTCTGGCTTTAATGCAGGGTCCTAACCATTTTGAAATTGATCTGGACATTCTTCGATTCAGCTACATAAGGAAGGGACTTGAAGCCTTCCAATAACGTCTATAAAATGAAATACTTGGGTTTAACAATCCAGGTAACTCATAAATCTCGTTACATAGACAAGCATTCTGGGTTATAATTGTTTGTTGTCCATTAACCACAAAAAGAACTGGATTCATGATTTGACAACCACATTTATGTCAAAACAGGAAGAACTGCCAGAGCAAGTACTGTGCTATTGGAGAACGAACAAGATCTTACTGTGCTATTGGAGAATGAACAAGATTGATTTGTTGATCATGGTCAAATAACGACACTTGTGACCTTGGATGAAGATTGATATGGATGGTGAGATGAGGGGTGCCATGTAAAAGATATGGAACTCGACACCTTTCTGTACACATTGAACTCCCTGCTAATTGCCATATGTAGAAGTAAAGAAAATACAAAATAACTTATAAATGTTCTGTTCTTTTGTATTCAATAAAAAATCTTGACGACATCAAGATGCTTGTACAACCATACGTGTGTTATATGTGGCGAAACTGACCTTGGGCCTTAGTTTGTCTTGGTTACATCTATGAAAATTTATAACCTGTTTTTTCATTTCTCACCTCAAAAAGGATACAATTAAATTTTATCAATCAAATACCCAGGGAGATAAAAGGAAGAAGAAAAAGCTCAAGGAGAAAAAGAATATACGATATCAGGGGAAAAAAAAAATCCCAAATTGAAAACATGCTTACTAGAAACTAGCATAGTTGAAGGAGATGGAAATTACAAATTAGATCTTCAAGCGCATTTTGATCCTGAAGCCTAGGAATAAACTCCAACATAGCAAAGACAGGATTTGAAATACTCAAACAAGGACCTAATCACATATGCATATGGCCTCAACATAAGATATTAAATCAAAGCAGGTGACGTGCAACATCTAGGAGGAAGGAACCAAATGCCACACCACCCAAAATGTATCATTGAGTATCTTGAAATGATTCGTGAACAAGTTCCCATATTATTTGAAGAAACATAATCAACAACAAAGATTATACTTCCAGACACAAGTGAACCAATATCTATCCAAAAATTTAAAGACAGAGCACTGAGTTTCCAGACACAAGTAAACTAATTCACTAACAAGGTTAAACTTGTGAACAAAAAATAACAATAGGAGCCATCAGGAGAATCATCCTCAAAAGCCAATAAAAGTTGCTCCACCTTTCACACCATAAGAAACAAAAATTTTACAATCGAAGAGAAGCATAAGCCATGGGCTTGGGAAGCTAAAAATTGGAAATCTTAAAGAAGTTGAGTCCATAATGTGACAGCTAGACTCACTTCCGCATGAACAACCTTAGTCAAATGCAATTTTACAAATTTGAGAGCTCTTTGGGAACTCCCTTAATCTCTTCAAATCATGATGCTTCTCCTTTGTGCCTAGATGACTGTCAACAACGATAGTCAATGTCTTTAACACACTTGCTGCCTTCAAGATTTGTTTAACAAGTTTAGCTCTTCATTAAGCCCCCGAAATCCTTCATAATGACAGGTGGTAAAGTATGGTGATTTATATTCAAGAAGATGCAATGCCTCCACCAAGTAACCTATAGGTGTATAATAATTACAGTGTTTAAATTCAAAGGAAAGTATTTGTAGCTTTGGAGCCTGACAAAGCAAGAGTTGTACCACATGCCATGTATACCGCTTAGGCAAATGCAAACTGTACAACTTCAAGGAAGACAAATTATGAAACATTGGAACATCATCATTAGAAGCATGGTAGAGGATCTACACAACAACATAACAATCACAAGTTTCACAAAGTTAGAACTCACAACAATATTATTAAGTAGTAGTATTTAACAATTTAATTAATGATAGTGAGTTAGAATGATAAAAAACAAAACGTGCCCTTACCTCTGCTGTTTCTATGCTCAATTCCATGGATATAGCATTATAGAGCTATCCCATGAAGTCCCATATCCTCTTTGCATAATCTTTAGCAGTCAATACTTGATGTTTCTCAACTTGAAGGAACGATTTAACCAAGTTGGGGAGGCTTTCCAACACAAAACTCTCGTCCAATACACCTTTGAAATGAAAGTACTCGAGAGCGGGGGTGTTTATTAGGAGTTTGTACCACGAATGTTTATGGTGAATCTTTTCAGGGTAGGTACGAGTACAATGATATTGAATTTACCTGCATTCTTGTTCGTACGTTTGAAAACATCACGATACACAGTGAGGGTCAAATCTTGGAGGACAGGGCAGGCAGCGAGGAGTGTGGGGAGAGTCGTTGTTTGCATATCTAACCCATTTAAGTAGCAGAATCCTAAGACTTGGGAACCTAAAAGCAGACGCAGGAGGATTGAGAAGAAGCTTATGACCATCCAATTTGAGAACCACTAATGTTGAACAAAAGAAGAGACTAGGAGGCAACTCCATAGGTTGGCCATGAGAAAATATGTGGACATCGAGTTCTTGCTGGCGGCCATGCAGAATGGCATGTTGGACCCATTTGTGGACGTAGAATGGTTCACACTTTCTGCACCAATTGATGCGCAACTTGAGTAAGGGAATGGCTTTACTGGTGTGAAGAGTGAAGATGTTGGACACTGTATCCACAAAGCTAAAAGTTTTTTCATTGTTAAAAAGTTGTCTGTGGTCCAAATCAAGGATAGGTACGAGAGTCCAGAGACTCCTCTACCTGCTGGATAGAATGGTTGTGGCAATAGCGTCTCGGGTTGGGACTAAAGAGAGTACGTGGGTGAGGAGACAGTCTGGTAGACTGCTGATTATGTCAGAATCAGAAGGAGGAGAAGAAGATAGGAAACTTCTCTCTGCTCTTTCAATTATTCTCACCCTCCTTTTCATTTCCCCTTCTTCCGATTCTGTTTCTATCCTCATCTGTCTCTCCCTTTCCCCTTCCTTCTCTATCGTTTCTCTCCTTTGCTCCTTCATATGCTTTCAATCGATTCTGTTTCCTCGTTTTTCATAATGATAAAGTAACCAAAAAAAAAAAAAAAAAAAAAAAAAAAAAAGCTAGTTTGTATTGGACAAAGTTTAGCTACAATTAGTTGTAACTTAAAGTTACAATCTTACTTAATAAAATAAGCATCACTATATATTTTGAAAATTTAACCACTGAATTGCATGTTCTTTACAATCTTAATATATATATCAAATTTTGTGTCAATCAGATATTATTTATTATATGATTTATAAGTTTATATTTTATACATAATTTTAAACTATAAAAACTTGCAATTTAAAAAATTTATTGATAATATAACTATTGATCTTCAATTTTCTAGAAATTTTGCAAGCATGGAGCATATAAGAAGAAGATGTAATCCAATGGTGGATTTGTCAAAATTCACTTCTAATAAATTTAAAAAATTTATTGATGATATAACTGTTGATCTTCAATTTTCTAGAAATTTTGCAGTATGGAGTATATAAGAAGAAGATGTAATCTAATGAAGAATTTGTCAAAATTCACCTTTAATAAAAAGATATTGAGTATATGTTTGGATTCAGTTGATTGCGTTTGTGCGTTTCACGTTTGACGTTTCCTCTTTTTTTTTTTTTTTTTTTTTTTTTGATACACGCTTTTTAGGAGACAGAGCACTTTTCAGCGGATCTCGTGCAGGACCCGCAAGTACTTTATTCAAAAAAAAAAAAATTAAAAATGGGTCCTACAGCACTATTCACATATTTAAAATTTATTTTGGTACAGTATTTTCAATTTTCAGCAAAATAAGCTATATCCAAACGGACCTTGAGTAAGGTTGTAGCCTTAAGTTACAACCAATTTTATAGCTAAACTTTGTCCATATGTATTAATGTAAACTTAAAAAAACCTAATCTAATTTATGTTCTTATGTTTTGAGAATCATGGTACACATATTTCCATGAGAGCTGATAGATTAATTTTAACAAAAAAAAAAAAAAAAAAATCTCATTTGTATTAATAGTCTCGTCTCAGCAAGAATACAAAAGATTTTATTGATTGGATATTTGGGGAAGAAAAAGAAATCAGCAAGCACATTCTACTCAGGAGAAAAAATAATAAATTGAAAACATGCTAACTAAAAACTAGCAAAATTATATTGAAGGAGATGGTAGATAAAAATTAAATCTTAAAGCATTTTGCCCCTGAAGCATAGGAATAAATTCCAATATAGCAAAGACAGAAAATGAAATGCACAAACATGGACCTAATTACATATTCATATGGCCTCACCACAAGATATTAAATCAAAGTAGGTGACATGCAATATTCAAGAGGAATGAAGTAATTGTCACATCATCTGAATCGTATAATTGAGAAAGATGAAATGATTCGTGAAGAAGTTCCACATATCATTTGAAGAAACATAATCTACAACAAAGACATGAATAAGCGAACTAAGACATGAATAAGGTAAAAACTGAAAACAAGATCATAATAGAAGCCATCAGTAAAAGCATCCTCAAAAACCCACAAAATATGCTCCACCTTTGACACCACTTTTAACATCAAAGGGAAGCATATGCCATGGGCTTAGAAAGCTAATTTTTCCCACCAAATCACTCAAACTGAAACCAATTAAAGAAATAAAGATTGAAATATTGACAAAAGAATCCCCCTCTACCACCCTCAACAACCCTCAGAGCAAAATTGAGTCTGCACCATGACAATTTTACAAGCAAGAAATTTCATTATGGTGGATTAGCTTTAGTAACTCTCTGGTTTTTCAGTGCTTAAAACCCAGTCTTCTGAGCAAGTACATTCAGTTACAATTTTACTTAATTCTGTATTGCAGAGCGGATCCACCTTCTTGGTGTCACCCCATAGACTTTACTTTGAAATTTCTCAGGCCACAACTGCCAAAATTGTAGAGTAAACATGAATGACATGGGCTTATTTTATAATTCTGTAGACACCAACTGAATAGCCACACCCCCTTTTTTTTGTGCAGAATCATTAAACTTTATTTCATTGTGAGGAAAAGAAAGTGGGAAAAAAAATACTATAAGCTATCAACATATTTACCTTAAAAAATGCACTAAATTCACCATGTATATCAGCAACACCATTTAATGTGTGATCATTAACCACACATTACACAGAGATTAGCCATACAATCCCTCTTTAGATATTCTGGTACTGGTTCTAGCAAAATTATTTTCGTTTTCTTATTAGATTTATCTTCTTCAACAGCAGGTTCAAGTTAATTCTTCTGAATTTTCAAGTTCATCACCAGCAACAACAAGGCTTTCCATTGGTTTTACAAGTAAATCTGCAAAGGCAATAGGCAAATCAACATTTTCTAATACTCTCATACCATCATTTTCTAGAAATCTGCTGTACCATAATCCAATACATCACTAAGCTAGAATATATAAAATGATTCAAGAAGTTCTCCATACCACTCAAAGAAACATAATCTGCAACACAGATTGAAATGATAAAATTAAGAGAGAAGCTAGGGACCAAGTCTCTAGACACAAGAGAACTAATACATGAATGGGGTAAAAACTGTAAACAAGATAACAATAGAAGCCATCAGTAGAAGCATCTTCAAAAACCCAAAAAATTTGCTCCACCTTTGACACCACTTTTACAATCAAAGAGAAGCATATGCGATGGGATTAGGAAGCTAATTCCTCCCACTAAATATCGCTCAAGCTGAAACCAACTAAAGAAATAAAGATTGATATCTTAACAAAACAAGCTCCCTCTACCACCTTTAACAACCCTCAGAGCAAAATTGAGTCTGCACCATGACGGCTGGACTCACTTCTATAAGCTGCACGGGGCCTCCATGTTACATAACATGTTTGTGGATATAGCAAGCACTATATATTTATGCTTTTTTTCCTTTTTCAAAAGAAAGATACAAGTACAGAGAATTTAAACATTAAACAAATATTCTAATCTTGAATCCATTGAAGTTTCAAATGAAAGATGCAAAGACCAATGGTCATTCCCATAAAGCTATTGCTTCTCACAAATTAAGAAAGAAAACTTAAAAATCAGCTTGTCCTTCGTCAAATTCAAATTGACAAGTAGGATACCTCCTTTGAAGCTTTCTTAATTTCTTGCGAGCACAAAGCTTAATCTCTGAGTCTAGAGGACTTTCAAAAGTGATTTTCATTGTCTTTAATATACATGCTTCCTTCAAGACTTGTCAAACAAGTTCCATCTCAACCTCATGCCCTGAAAATCCTTTATAATAACAGGCGGTAAGATGTGATGACAAACAATCAGGAACATAAAGCCACTTCCCCAAGCAATATTCCAAGCGATTGTCAGGTGAGGAATCATTATAGACATTTAGTGTCAATTCAAAGACAAGTGTTTGTAGCTTTGGAGCCTGACAAAGCAAGAGTTGTACTGCGGGCCACATATAAGAACAAGTCTTAATACAACCACCAATCGTCAAGGAAGTCAAATTATTAAACACGGGAAGATCATCTATAGAACCATAGCAGAGGATCTGCATGACCACATAAAAATCACAAGTTGCACAAAGTCACAACCCACTCACAACGATATTATTAAGTAGCATTGAGCAATTTAATTAATGATAAAGAGAGCTAGAGCACGAAAAACGTAACATGTCCTTACCTCCGCGGTTTCTATGCTGAATTCCATGGATTCAACGTTATAAAGTGATCCCATGAAATCCCATATCCTCTTTGCATAATCTCGAGTACTCACATCATTTTCTATCTCCTCAAATTCAAGACCTGATTTAACCAAGTTGGGGAGGTTTTCCACCGTAACGTCCTTGGCCAAAAGACCACTGAAATAAAACTGCTCAAGAGCCGGGGTGTTTAATTGGAGTATGTAATAGTGGAGGAATGTGTAGCACCAATCATCGAGAAACCAATATAAATATAATTTTTTCAGCGTAGGTATGAGGACAAAGATTTTGAGCATGCCTGTATTTGCTTCCAAACAACAGAAATTTGAATCAGACACTGTGAGGTTCAACTCTTGGAGGAGCGGGCAGGCAGCAAGGAGAGTGGGGAGAGAGTCGCAGTTTTCATATGTAATTACCGGAGAGCTGGGAAACTGGAATCAGAAGGAGGATTGAGATGAATGAAACCTTCCAATTTGAGAACCACTAATGTTGTTGAAAAGAAGAGACCAGGATGCAACTTCAAATGTGGATTAGGATCACTATATATGCAGAGATGGAGCTCTTGGAGCACGCGGCCATGCAGAACGGTGTGTTGGATCAATGTGTCGACATAGGATGAGTCGCAATCGGAGGTCCAATGGAGGTGAAACTTGCGTAAGGGAATGGCGGCGTTACGAAGAGTCCAGATGCTGGACACTGTATCTAGAAAGTTTAAATTTCTAGAAATTCTGAACTGGTCCAAGTCAAGAACTGGGACGAGTGTCCAGAGAGTCCTCCACCTGCTCGATAAAATGCTTGTGAGGACGGCGTCTCGGGTTGGGAGAAAGGAGAGGATGTGGGTGAGGAGACAGTCAGTAGACTGCTGATAAAGTCAATTCTCTGCCTCCTTTTTGCTCTCACGTTTCTCTGCTGCTGCTGCTGCCTCCTCAGAAGATCTCTCTTTTCAGCTCTCTCTGCTCTCTCAATTCTCTGCCTCTCTCTCCTCTCCTCTTCTTCCTTCGACTCCATGTCTCTCCTCTTCTTCTGCCGCTTCATGCTACCACCTCCAATCTGCTTCCGATTCCGATTCAAACCCCCTTTATTGTTATTACTCAGTGAGCTGGTGAGACTGTGTTTCTTTCAATTTTGGGGATTTGCCAATTTGGTTAAATTAATACAACAAACAAACAAACAAGGAAATGCGAAGCTGAGCAATGGCATTAAAAAATAAAAATAAAAAACGACGTATATATATTTTTTTAATATCTGTTATTTTCAAACTGTAATGTGTGTATATATATATATATATATATATATATATATATTTTTTTTTTTTTTAAATTTATGTAAATCTTATTTTATTTTATCTTTTTATGTAAAAGCTTCTTTATTAGTTATTATTAGGCGTAAATGGTTTTTTCGTCTCTACATTTTAGGATCATTTCTATTTTAGTCTCGTCATTTCTATTGTATCATTTTTAGTCCTAATCCAATTAACGCTTGTTATTTTAGTTCTTTCTGTCACTCAACTAATAGAAAAAGTTGATGTGGCAAACAGAGTGCATTGTTGACACAGTAAATGTTGACATGACGAATAAAATAATAATAAAAAATTATTTATTATTTAATAAACGCCAAGTTAGCATAAAATAATAATAATAAAAGATTTTTTTCATTTTTTTTTTCTAAATTCTTTTAAAATAAAATAAGATAATTAAAATAAAAAAAATTATTTCTTTCATTATTTTTTTCTGAAGAACATGTTCATGCTCCTTGGGTTCATCCCCAGAAATTTTCTTGAGAAGCAAACACACAAAGAAACCCAAAAAATTTAGCTCAAAAAAGAAATCATAAGCTCAAAAAAGAAATTCAGTCCTCATTTTCAATCCCAGCAAAATCATTGTAAAGGGGTGGGCTGTGCTAGTGGTGTTGGGCTGCTTCCTGCTGCATTAGGCCCAAGTTTTCTGGATAAAGGAGTTGGAATCGGTCCAGCTGCAACTTAATTTGGTCCGGCTTGTGCGCAAACTATGCTTGGTTTACCAGGAACGTGCTTGCGGCAAGTAGAGTTGTTTCAAACAAGTTGTGGCAGATAGACATAATAATAATAAAAACAAAATATCTTGCTACTTAGTAGAAAATGACCAAATGATCCCCAAACACAATCACAATAATAATAATCACTTTTACAGAAAGAAAAAGAACAGAACAAAGGAGAACAAATAGTAATATGTATGGGTTAATCAGAAAATGGAGAAATCAACTTAAATCTAGTTCGCAGGACCAAAACCAGAGAGGAAAGAACGTTCCCTCTCAACACAATTAACCTCTCAGGAAAAGTTTTATCGCGGAGATCAACTACCCTGAAGGAAACTAACCTAAATGGTTGATGCACAGAGGCCCCTTTTTGGTTTTAACAGAGAGCAGGATTTCATGAGGGAGATAGAGAATCAATCTACCAGTGCATGACTGCCGTTCTAATTCTCACTTTGTTTTCTTTCTTTCCCTCCCACTCATTTCTTTTCTATTTTTTGGTCTATCTTTTCGAATTCCTATTTCTTAGTTATGGTTCCCCTTGTTGCTCTGTTTTTTGTTCACGGCAAGGTTCTCTTTTTATAGTGCCTGCCGTGACCGGATTTTACTGTTTTAGCCCTTAACCTCTTTTATCTGGTTTGGGTGTACTGGCCGACCACCACTAGTTTGTCTATGTGCCACCCCCTCATCACTAAACAAAGAAGGGTATTTTGTTTATTTGTCTGCCGTGGCACCCTTTCCTGCTACGGTCTGGGTTCTTTCTCTCTTCTTATCCCTCATGGCATACACCTAGTGGTTCCAACTCAGCTTGCTTCTTTTGGGTAGTAAGTCATCCTAGCAGGACACTTCCCCAAAAGAACCTGAGCCGGAACCTCAAAAATAGATTTTTCCCCTCTCCCCACCACTAAATCATACCCTCTGAATCTCTGACCCACGACCTCACCATACCCTGTATTGGCTGGGTACAGGCTAGTGGTGCCTGGGCCTTAAACAAATCATTGCTGTTGGTGACCTCTTTACCATTCACATATTCTATGATGTCACCTCGAATGCTGGCATGACGATCGGCTTTTCATAGGCCTTGCTGCATAGAGATTGATCAACAGTCACTGAATGAAAGCAGAAAACCATCAAACTTAAAGAAGCTGAAGTCAGCAAAAGGATGATCAAAACAAAGCATCTTGCCTAATAACCAAGAAACTAATTTCAATGATATTCATAACTCTCAAAGAAAAATGAGCATGACACTTAGCAGGCAGGAAATTCATTTCAAGAAAGCGTACATACCGCTTTAGCAGCTAGCCCATCCACAGCAACATCTATTACAAGCAGCTAATCTGATTCACCCAACAACTGAACAAATGACAACGTAATCCGATTCACATACCCGCACGTTGCGCGTGATAATTTTTTTAGAATGGTCTCATTAAATATTTTATTAATACTATAATTTTAGCTATTAACCATTGTTCTTTCTTTAGTTTTTAAGTTAATAAAAACCTTAAATATACATTTTTTTTACCTTTATACACACATACAGTGAATCTTTACACATATTTTTAAGAAAACTCTATATATTCCACTTTTTTAGATGCGTAAAATTATAGACTACTACTCCATAATGATAGTGGCTAATTAATTATATATATATTTTTTAGTGATCTCATTTGTAGTGCCTTTTACCATTATTATATATTTACTAACTGATGAATTGCATAACAAAGATGATAAATGAGAGGTAGCATTCACTACAAGAAAAAATGTTTATTGTAACGAAAAAAACCATTACAATAACATTAGAGTCATTGCAATAGTTGATACAAGATGTTGCGATAAAATTTGAGGTAATAGGTTTATGCAATAAAAATTTTTGTTGCAATAAACTCCAAATATTTTAATAATAACTTTGATGCAATGATATAAATATATATATATATATATATATATATTCGTAATAAAAAATTTACTATTTCGAATATCTTGTAAGTATAGGCTATTACTTCACGAAACTTGTTGTAATAGAACAAAATAAGTCGGATTAAATTACTGCAATGATATCTTCATTGTAATAGATAATTAATTCATTTTATCACTACGATTGACTATGAAATAATTGATACAAAGTTATTGCAACGATATATTCATTGTAGTTACATGTTTGTCATTGCAATAAATTGTAAAAAAATTAATATCAAATTATTACAATGCTAACTTCGATGCAATAGCTATTAATTCAAAATTTTCATTGCAATAGATTGCAAAAACAATTGATATCAATTTATTGTAACGATTCTTTCATTTTAAGTTATTGCAATAATTTTTCCTAATATATTAAAGTTTCTGTTGTAGCTAAAAATTATAAGTTATTGCAACTTATTATTGTTGATGCAATAATTTAACACTTTTAAGTTACTATTGCAACCATTTTAACTTGTAGATGCGATATTTTGTCTAAAACTACTATATAAATATTTTGTTGTATTTACGCTTGATGTAGTAGACATTTTTTGTTGTAGTGATTGTTCATTATATTTTCGAAAGTAATAGTGTATGAAAATTATATATATATATATATATATATATTATAAATCAAAAAATGGATTTTTAAATTTTCTAACTTTATTTCTTATGTAATTTCTACTACTATCAAAGAACATCTCTTTTTTAGTTATGATTTATTTGGTTTCCATAGTTAGAGTTTGATTAGTTTTAAATTTAAATTTAGTACTATGATTGTATTTAATTTTTTAAGTGAATTTAACGATTTATGTTACTACACTGTAAAGTTTTTAATGTTCTCCACATGGTAATCTCTTTTTTACTTTTTACTTCTCCTTACAACCTCTTTGTTTTCCAATCAACGATTACTAATTGACGTTTGGTTTTTTTTCTTCTTCTTTATCTATACTTTATTACTTTGTATTGATTTTTTTTCTATACCATCTCTCTCTTTCCTTTGGCAACCTATCGTTTTCCAAAATTTGACGATGATTCTATGACATTAAATATGCATTATTAGTTTTTTTTTTTTTTTTTTTTTAATTTAGTGTTTCTAACTTGATTTGTTTTGTATTTCATTCTTCCTTTGATGCATTGGGTGTGAGAATGAGTGTTTCCCTAGCATTACTCCACTTAATGTGGACAATTTTATTTATTTAATTTAAGCAAAATATTATATTTAAAATTTTTTAAAATAAAAAAGGAGTGGAAATATAAATAATTTAATGATATATATGGGGGATGTGGCTGAATTTAAATGTTAAATAAAATTATATGAAAAAAAATAAAAATAAAAAACATAACAATAAACACTTACTTATCCAAACAATTCTATGTAATATAATAATAGTACATTCTTATATACCATTTTTAATTATTTATAATGCAATATGATAATATTTAACAATCAAAGTAATAAATAAAAAATAAAAAGTTTAAACACAAAACTAAATCCCATCAACCAAACTAGAGTTCTAAAGAATACAAAACCTTATCAAGCTAAAATAGAGGTGCAAGAAAATAAAAATAAAAATCTACCAAAAAATTGAGGGAGAAAGAGTGGGAAATAACCACTTTTTTGTGAGAGAAAATTATGTAAAGAATGGAAGAGTGAATGAAAAATTTATACTAAGAGGATGATAATAAAAAGAAACAAAATAAAGAAAGATAAAAGGAAAGAGGAAGAGTGATATCAAGGTAGAATGTTTGGAGAAATGAAAAAGTAAAGAGAAGGAGAAAGGTTGGAGAAAGTATAAATGTTAAAAAAAATGAGTACAATTTGATGAGCACAATTTTCTTTTATTTGAATTTAAGTAAAATATTACATTTTTTATTTTTTAAAACAAAAGGAGAGAGAAAATATAAATAATTTAATGATAAGAAGGATGTGGTTGAATTTCAATATTGATTAAAATAAAAGAGAAGAAAAAAAATAAGAAAAATTTAAAAATATAGCAATAAACACTAAATTATCCAAATTATGCTATGTAATGGAATACTATTTTATTTTTATCTACTATCTTTAATTTTTTATAGTGTAATTGGATAAAATTTAACAATTAAAGAGCAAAATAATAATAATAACAACTTAAAACACAAAACTAAATCATATGAACCTAAATTAGAGTTCTTAAAAATACAAAAATTTATCAACCTAAAGCGGAGATGCAATAAAGAATAAAAATCCACCAAAACATTGAGAGAGAGAGAGAGAGAGAACTTTTTTGTGAGAGAAAACTATGCAAAGAATAGAAAATAGTAACAAATTTATAGTAAGAGGGAAGGGATAAGAATAGACAAATAAAGGAAGATGAAGGGAAAGATGAATAGCAATATTAAAGTAAAAGGTAATGGGGAGATGAAAATGTAAGGGAAGAAGAAAGATTGAAAAAAAAATGTAAATATTTAAAAAATAAGTGAAAGTAAAAAAAATTATAGGAAAATTGGAAATAAAAAAGAAATATATATAGATGTTAAAACCGACAAAGATGAATATGTAAAGTCAATAATCTATTTATATATATATATATATATATTTGTAAAAAAATTGAAAAAAATAAATAATAATAATTATGTGGCGAATGACGTGACGATGAGGTGGCACAACAGGAGTTCAACAGTAATAAATGTCACGCTTCAGCTTTTAGTAATATATATAGATAAAAAAATTATAGGAAAATTGGAAATAAAAAAGAAATATATATATATAGATGTTAAAACCGGCAAAGATGAATATGTAAAATCAATAATCTATATATATATATATATATATTTGTAAAAAAATAGAAAAAAAATAATAAATAATAATTATGTGGCGAATGACGTGACGATGAGGTGACGCAACAGGAACTTAACAGTAATAAATGCCACGCTTCAGCTTTTAGTAATTAGATATAGATTATGTTAGTACATTACAGAAATAGGAAGTTTGAAACAAATAGATTCAGATCTTTTAGAGTTCTTAGAGTACTCTCCCAAATAGAGTTCTTTTAATCTTGACCTCTCATTTAAAATCCAATGATTCAGATTATACCGTGTCATTCATTCGTAAACAAGACCTTAAAAATAGATTCCACATCAGTTATTAAAATAGACATGTCACATTTTGAATTTATTTTTAGTTAAAAAAAAATTTAAAATTCAACTCCGAATCCTAATCTCACTGCCGTGCCAACACCCAAAGGCACCAAACTGATCTCCGACGAGATCTCAGCACCACAATGAATAGAGAACTTGGTGGCAATGTTCAACGCCAAAAAAATAGTTGCTTTGGTAGAACCATTTTTAACATAACTCTCTGCAAATTATATTTATCCGATTGTCCCATTTTTCAACTAGTAGACTTGCTCTTTATGCGTAATGGCCTGGGATAGTCTTTGTACCAATTTTTTTCTAAGTTAGTTTCTGTACCCAATTGAAATCATTATTAAATCATTTTGAGGGCGTTTGGATTCAACTTAATCCTACGTCTACGTTTTGCAACACGTTTTCAACACGTTTTCAGTGTAGGTACGAGTACTCGAGAGCTGGGGTGTTTATTCGGAGTTTGTACCACGAATAACTTGACAACGTTGTGTTTATGGTGAATTTTTTCAGGGTAGGTACGAGTACAATGATATTGAATTTACCTGCATTCTTGTTTGTACGTTTGAAAACATCACGACACACAGTGAGGGTCAAATCTTGGAGGACAGGACAGGCAGCGAGGAGTGTGGGGAGAGAGTCGTTGTTTGCATAGCTAACCCATTTAAGTAGCAGAATCCTAAGACTTGGGAACCTAAAAGCAGACGCAGGAGGATTGAGAAGAAGCTTATGACCATCCAATTTGAGAACCACTAATGTTGAACAAAAGAAGAGACTAGGAGGCAACTCCATAGGTTGGCCATGAGAAAACATGTGGACATCGAGTTCTTGCAGGCGGCCATGCAGAGTGGCATGTTCGACCCATTTGTGGACGTAGAATGGTTCACACTTTCTGCACCAATTGATGCGCGACTTGAGTATGGGAATTGCTTTACCGGTATGAAGAGTGAAGATGTTGGACACTGTATCCACAAAGCTAAAAGTTTTTTCATTGTCAAAAATTTGTCTGTGGTCCAAATCAAGGATAGGTACGAGAGTCCAGAGACGACTCCACCTGCTGGATTGGACTCTCCACCTGCTGGATAGAATGGTTGTGGCGATAGCGTCTCGGCTTGGGTGTAATTAGAGTATGTGGGTGAGGAGACAGTCTGGTAGACTGCTGATTATGTCAATATCAGAAGGAGAAGGAGAAGATAGGAAACTTCTCTCTGCTCTTTCAATTATTCTCACCATCCTTTTTCTTTCCTCTTTCTCCGTTTCTGTTTCTCTCCTCATATGTCTCACCCTCTCCCCTTCTCTATCGTTTCTTCCTTTGCTCCTCCATATGCTTTCAATCTAGGTCTGAACCATGATTCAATGTGCGTTTGCTTCGTGGAGTTTATGCTTATTTGAGGAGGTAAATCTATTTTTTTTTTAAGATAAAAACAATAAGTGTTTGTTCTTATCAATTTATTAGGATAAACTAATTACAATAAATACTGTTCATATCAACTTCTTCTTCTTCTTTTAGCCTACGTTTGTATTTTTTTTTTTTTTGGGGGGGGGGGGGGGGGGGGTGGGGAAGATAAACATGCATCCTACACAGCTATTCTATCTTTTCCATAATGATAAAGTAACCCAAAAAAGAAAGCTAATATGTATTAACGTAAACTAAAAAAAACCTAATCTAATTTATGTGCTTATGGAATACAAAAGATTTTATTGATTGGATATTTGGGGAGGAAAAAAAGAAGAAAAAAAAGAAGAAGAAGCTCCTGGAGAACAAGAAATCAGCAAGCACATTCTATATCAGGAGAAGAAATAATAAATTGAAAACATGCTAACTAAAAACTCGCAAAATTATATTGAAGGAGATGGTAGATACAAATTAAATCTTAAAGCATTTTGCCCCTGAAGCATAGGAATAAATTCCAATATAGCAAAGACAAAATGAAATGCACAAACATGGACCTAATTATATATTCATATGGCCTCACCACAAGATATTAAATCAAAGCAGGAGACATGCAATATTCAAGAGGAATGAAGTAATTGCCACATCATCTAAATCGTATAATTGAGAATGTTGAAATGATTCATGAGAAAGTTCCCCATATCATTTGAAGAAACATAATCTACAACAAAGATTGTAGTAATAAAATGTATGGAGAAGCCAGAGCACCAAGTCTCCAGACATAAGTGAACTAAGACATGAATAAGGTAAAAACTGAAAACAAGATAACAATAGAAGCCATCAGTAAAAGCATCCTCAAAAGTCACAAAATATGCTCCACCTTTGACACCACTTTTACAATCAAAGAGAAGCATATGCCGTGGGCTTAGAAAGCTAATTTTTCCCACCAAATCACTCAAACTAAAACCAATTAAAGAAATAAAGATTGAAATATTAACAAAAGAATCCCCCTCTACCACCCTCAATAACCCTCAGAGCAAGTTTTTCAGTGCTTAAAAACCCAGTCTTCTGAGCAAGTACATTCAGTTACAATTTTACTTAATTCTGGATTGCAAAGCGGGTCCACCTTCTTGGTGTCACCCCATAGGCTTTACTTTGAAATTTCTCAGGCCACAACTGCCAAAATTGTAGAGTAAACATGAATGACATGAGCATATTTTATAATTCTGTAGACACCAACTGAATAGCCACACCCCCTTTTTTTTTGTGCAGAATCTTTAAACTTTATTTCATTGTGAGAAGAAGAAAGTGGAACAAAATACTATGAAGTTTAAAGAAGAAAGTGCACTAAATTCACCATGTATATCAGCAACACCATTTAATGTGTGATCAATGATTATTGACCGCCCACTACACAGAGATTAGCCATACAATCCCTCTTTAGGAATTCTGGTACTGGTTCTACCAAAATTGTTTTTGTTTTCTAAGTGCCTTTCTTATTAGATTTATCTTCTTCATCAGCAGGTTCAAGTTAATTATTCTGAATTTTCAAGTTCATCACTAGCAACAACAAGGCTTTCCATTGGTTTAACAAGTAAATCTGCAAAGGCAATAGGCAAATCAACATTTTCTAATACTCTCATACCATCATTTTCTAGAAATCTGCTGTACCATAATCCAATACATCACTAAGCTAGAAAATATGAAATGATTCAAGAAGTTCTCCATACCACTCAAAGAAAAATAATCTGCAACAAAAATTGAAGTGATAAAATTAACAGAGAAGCCAGGGACCAAGTCTCTAGACACAAGTGAACTAATACATGAACGGGGTAAAAACTATAAACAAGATAACAATAGAAGCCATCAGTAGAAGCATCTTCAAAAGCCCAAAAAATTTGCTCCACCTTTGACACCACTTTTACAATCAAAGAGAAGCATATGCGATGGGATTAGGAAGCTAATTCTTCCCACTAAATATCGCTCAAGCTGAAACTAACTAAAGAAATAAAGATTGATATCTTAACAAAACAAGCTCCCTCTACCACCTTTAACAACCATCAGAGCAAAATTGAGTCTGCACCATGATGGCTGGACTTACTTCTATAAGCTGCACGGGGCCTCCATATTACATAACATGTTTGTGGATATAGCAAGCACTATATATTTATGCTTTTTTTTCCTTTTTCAAAAGAAAGATACGAGTACAGAGAATTTAAACATTAAAAAAATATTCTAATCTTGAATCCATTGAAGTTTCAAATGAAAGATGCAAAGACCAATGGTCATTCCCATAAAGCTATTGCTTCTCACAGATTAAGAAAGAGAACTTAAAAATCAACTTGTCCTTCGTCAAATTCAAATTGACAAGTAGGATACCTCCTTTGAAGCTTTCTTAATTTCTTGCGAGCACAAAGCTTTATCTCTGAGTCTCGAGGACTTTCAAAAGTGATTTTCATTGTCTTTAATTTATTTGCTTGCTTCCAGACTTGTTGAACAAGTTCCATCTCAACTTCATGCCCTGAAAATCCTTTATAATAACAGGTGGTAAGATGTGATGACAAACAATCAGGAACATAAAGTCGCTTCTCCAAGCGATATTCCAAGCGATTCTCAGGTGTGTAACCATCATAGACTCATCATATACAAATCAAGATGTCCTTCGTCAAATTCAATTTGACAAGTACGAGAGCTCCTTCGAAAATTCATTAATTTCTTGTGAATACAATGCTTCGCCTTTGAACCTAGATTACTTTCAACAATGATTTTCATTGTCTTTAATACTTTTGCTTCCTTCAAGACATATCTAACAAGTTCCATCTCAATCCCATGCCCTGAAAAGCCTTCATAGTAAAAGGTTGTAAGGTGTGATGACAGACATTCAGGAACATAAAATTCCTCCTTCAAGTGGTAGTGACGTTTGAAATCAGAATGGTAAGATTGATCCTCGAGTGTCAATTTAAGGGCAAGTATTTGTAGCTTTGGAGCCTGACAAAGCATGAGTTGTACTACATCCCATGCACACCAATCAGGACGATGTTCACCATAAAACATCAAGGAAGACAAATTATGAAACATGGGAATACCATACTTATAAGGATTGCAGAAGATCTGCACAGCAACATAACAATCACAAGTTTTCACCAAGTATCTAGCAATTTAATTAATGATAGAGGTTTAGAACATGTTAAATTGTAACGTGCCATTACCTCTGCGTCTTCTATACTCAATTTCAAGGATTGAACGTTAAGGAGTGGTCTTGAGAAGTCGAAAACCCTCTTTGCATAATCTACAGAATTTGAATCATCATCATCAAGTTCAATGACTGCTTCAACTAGGTTGGGGAGGTTTTCCAACACAACATCCTCACCCAAACCACCTTCGAAACGAAACCACTCAAGAGCCGGGGTGTTTATCTGGAGTTTGTAAAGCCAACAGTCATCAGCAGACCATTGTACATACAATGTTTTCAGCGTGGGTATCAGTACAATGACATTGACCTTGCCTGCACTCTCACCCAAACCATAAAAATTGGAAGTTTCCACTGAGAGGCTCAAATCTTGTAGGACAGGGCAGGCGGCGAGGAGTGTGGAGATAGAGTTATGCTTTGCATATCGAACACCTCCAATTACAAGAATCCTTAGACTTGGGAAAGTTGAAGCAGAAGCAGAAGCAGGAGGAGGATTGAGAAGAATGTCACCTGTCAATCTGAGGGAGACTAATGTTGAACTAAAGAAGAGAGTGGTAGGCATCTCCAAAGGTGGATTAGGACCATTAATAAATATGTAGAGATTGAGCTCTTGCAGGCTGCCACGTAGAAGGGTATCTTGGACCCATGTTTCGACAAGAAATGAGTCACAATTGGAAGTCCAATGAAGGCGCAACTTGCTTAAGGGAATGGCATTGCGAAGAGTCCAGATGTTGGACGCTGCATCCAGAAAGCTGAAATTTGAGTTTGTCGTTGTTGGGCCTGGGTACTCTGTGTCTGATTGACTAAAAAGCGTGCGCTGGTCCAAGTCGAGAACTGGGACGAGTTTCCAAAGAGACCTCCACCTGCTCGATAAAATGCTTGTGGCGACTGAGGCTCGTGTTGGGAGAAAGGAGAGGATATGGATGAGGAGACAGTCCGGTAGACTGCTAATTACGTCTTTGTAGTCATCAGCAGAAGAAGAAGAGAGGGAATTGGATGAAGTCCCACCGCAACCGCAAGGCCTCGCCCTCAGAACACCTCTTCTTTCTGCCCTCTCTGCTCTCTCTATTCTCTGCCTCTCTGATCTCCTCTCCTCTTCTTCTTCCTCCATGGATTCTCTCCTCTGGCCCTTCATGCTAGCTTCCGATTCCGGTTCTTATTTACTGTGTCTGTGTGAAGGGTTTGTTTCAATTTTGGGGATTTGGTAGCTAAAGGGTTAATCTTGGATTCATACAACACAACAACAACAACAACGAATGTCAGTCAATGAGTTATGAAACGAGACAGACAGACAAACATTTATTAATTGTTTCCCAAAAAAAAAAAAACATTTATTAATTAATTAGGCAAATGGCATACAAGAAACGACGTCGTTAGTACGTATTATAATATTATCTCTTATTTTCAAACTATATTTTTTTTTTTAATTTAAAAAAAAAAAAAAAACTATACTAAACAGACATGCACTTATAACTCATCTTTTGATCTGAAGATGCCTCATCAACATTCTGCTGAGCATTCTATCAACTTCTTGATTTTTAATGTATTAGTTTTTTTTTTTTTTTTTTACCCTGCAGGTATGTATTTGACTTCTTTTTTTAATTAAATTAATGGGATTTGTGTATAGGTTGCCTTTTGTTTAAGTTGTTTTTCTTAACTCTGATCTAATTTATGTGTTTATGGTTAAGAATTATATATCTTCCATGAGAACTGATAGGTTAATTTTAACAAATTTTTTTTAACTCCTTTGTATCAATGGTCTCATCTTAGCAAGAATGCAAAAAGATTTTATTGATCGAATATTTGGGGAGGAAAAAAGAAGAAGAAGAAGCTCCTGGAGAACAAGAAATCAGCAAGCACATTCTATATCAGGAGAAAAAATAATAAAATGAAAACATGCTAACTAAAAACTAGCAAAATTGAAGGAGATGGTAGATACAAATTAAATCTTAAAGCATTTTGCCCCTGAAGCATAGGAATCAACTCCAAAATAGTAAATATAGAAAATGAAATGCACAAACATGGACCTAATTACATATGCATATGGCCTCACCACGAGATATTAAAACTTCGTTTGGATAGGAATGTTTGCATCAGCATCTGGAGTAAAGTCATGTTTTTTTTTTTTTTTTTAAATCAGCGTGTTATGCACTGTTCACTGGCCATGTACAGTGTATTGAAGCCAATGAACAGTGCTAAATAGTAATAAACAGTAAAAAAATTATTTTTTTTATCGTTTTCAGTTTTCAGCAAAATAAGCCGTATCCAAACACACACTAAATCAAAGCAGGTAACATGCAATATTCAAGAGGAATGAAGTAATTGCCACATTATCTGAATCGTATAATTGAGAGTGCTGAATGATTCGTGAAGAAGTTCCCCGTATCATTTGAAGAAACATAATCTACAACAAAGATTGTAGTTATAAAATGTATAGAGAAGCCGGAGCACCAAGTCTCCATTCATAAGTGAACTAAGACATGAATAAGGTAAAAACTGTAAACAAGATAACAATAGAAGCCATCAGTGAAAGCATTCCACCTTTGAAAGCTAATTTTTCCCACCAAATCACTCAAACTGAAACCATTTAAAGAAATGGAGATTGAAATATTAACAAAAGAATCCCCTTTTTACCACCTTCAACAACCCTCAGAGCAAAATTGATTCGGCACCATGACAATACAAGCAAGAAATTTTGTTATGGTGGATTAGCTTTTGTAACTCTGCCATTTTTTTCAGTACTTAAACCCCAGTCTTTTGAACAAGTACATTCAATTACAATTTTACTTAATTCTGGATTGCAAAGCTGATCCGCCTTCTTGGTGTCACCCCATAGGCTTTATTTTGAAATTTCTCAGGCCACAACTGCCATAATTGTAAAGTAAAGATGAATGACATGAGCAAATTTTATAATTCTGTAGACACCAACCGAATAGCCACGCCTTTTTTATTTTTTTTGTGCAGAATCATTAAACTTTATTTCATTGTGAAAAAAAAAAAAAAAAAAAAAAAAACTATAAGCTGTCAACATATTTACCTTAACAAATGCACTAAATTGCAATACCATTTAATATGTGATCATTGACCACCCACTACACAGAGATTAGCCATACAATCCCTCTTTAGGAATTCTGGTACTGGTTCTAGCAAAACTATTTTTGTTTTCTAAGTGCCTTTCTTTTTAGATTTATCTTTTTCATCAGCAGGTTCAAGATAATTCTTCCGAATTTTCAAGTTCATCACTAGCAAGAACAAGGCTTTCCATTGGTTTTACAAGTAAATCTGCAAAGGCATTAGGCAAAACAATATTTTCTAATACTCTCATACCATCATGTTCGAAAACAAAGTAAAAATATTCTTTTTTAAAAAATAAAAAATTTCAAATACAGAAAAGATATACTCAGCTCATGAGAAGCATATCATAAATACTCGAACACCACCTAAAATAGTTATAACCTATTTTCACATTCCTCATCTCAGCAAGGATGCAATAAAATTATTCAGGCAGAAATAAAAAAGAAGAAAAGAAAAAAAAAAATGAATAAAGAAGGAGCTCATGGAGAGTAAGAAATCAGCAAGTACATGTTATATCAAGGGGGAAAAAATCCCAAATTGAAAGCATGCTTAAGAATATGGCAAAAGCAAATTAATTCTTCAAGCATTTTGCCTCTGTAGCATAGAGATATACTCCAACATAACAGAAACAAAAAATGAATTACATAGACATGGACCTAATCACATATGCATATAGCCACACAACAAGATATTACATCAAAGAAGGTGACATGCAATATTCAAGAAGAACAAACTAAATTCCATATCATATGATTCGTGAATTAGTACCCCATATTATTTGACAAAAGACAATCTGCAAAAAGGATTGTAGTGATAAAATGCATAGAGAAGCCAAAGCACCAAGCCCCCAAACACAATTGAAGTAAGACATGAATAGGGTAAAATCCGTAAATAAGATAACAAAAGAAGTCATCAGTAGGAGCATCCCAAAATGCCAAAAAAATATGCTCCACCTTTGACAACACGTATACAACTAAAGAAAAGCATATGCCATGGGCTTAAAAAGGTAAATTTTCCCACCAAATCGCTCAAACTGAAACAAACAAAAGAAATAGAGATTGAAATCGTAACAAAACAAGCTCCCTCTATCACCTTCAACAAACCTTAGAGCAAATAGAGTCCATACCATGACAGCTGGACTTGCATCAGTGATGACAAAGGTTAGAACTACAAGCTGCATGGGGCATCCATATTATATAACATGTTAGTGGATATAGAAAGCACTATATATTCTGTGCTTTTTTTTTCTCCCCAAAAGAAAAATAAAGGTAGTGAAAGTGAAACAGAATTTCAACATTAAACAAATATTCTAATCTTAAATACATTAAACTTTCAAATGAAAGATGGAAGAGTAATGGGCATTCCCATAAAACAATTGCTTCTTGCAAATTAAGAAAGACAACTTTTTAATAGAAATGTGCTTCATCAAATTCAATTTGACAAGTACAAGATCTCTTTTTAAGCTTCCTTACTTTCTTGTGAATCCAAAGCTTCATCTTTGGGTCAAGATGACTTTCAACAGTAATTTTCATTGTCTTTAAAACCGTAGCTTTTTTCAGGACTTGTCTAACAAGTTCCATCTCAACCTCATGACCTGAAAATCCTTTATAATAACAGGTCTCAAGGTGTGATGACAGACATTCAGGAACATTAAGTGGCTTCTTCATGCAACTTTCAGATGGGTAATCATCCAATTCACCAGTGAATGACATTTCGAAGGCAAGTGTTTGTAGCTTTGGAGCTTGACAAAGCAAGAGTTGTACTGCAGGCCACACATAATAGTCACCCGAAAGGTCACCATTAAAGGTCAAGGAAGTCAAATTATTAAACACGGGAAGATTATAGTTAGGAGAATTGCAGAGGATCTGCACAACCACATAACAATCACAAGTCTCACAAAGTCACAACTCACTCACAACAATAGTAGTACTTAGCAATTTAATTAGTGATAAGAGAGTTAGAGAATTAAAAATAAATAACAACGTGCCCAACAGCCTTACCTGTGCGGTTTCTATGCAGAATTCCATGGATACAACGTTATAGAGTGGTCTCATGAAGTCCCATATCCTCTTTGCATAATCTCCAGTACTCGAATCATCCTCTGTCTTTTTGAATTGAAAGCCTGATTTAACCAAGTTGGGGAGGCTTTCTAACACAACATCGTTGCTCAAAAGACCATGGAAATAAAAGTGCTCAAGAGCAGGGGCATTTAATCGGAGCATGTAAAAGTGGAGGAGGAATGGTTGGTAAAACTCTTCGAAATCGAAAAACCAAGATAAATATAATATTTTCAGCGTAGGTATGAGCACAATGATTTTGAGCATGCTTGTATTTTCGAAATTACAATCAGACACTGTGAGAGCCAACTCTTGGAGGAGCGGGCAGGCAGCAAGGAGCGTGGGGAGAGAGTCGCAGTTTGCATAACTAATTCCAGATTCAAGATACAGAATGTGGAGACTTGGGAAGATGGAATCAAGAGGAGGATTGAGAAGAATCACACCTCCCAATTTGAGAACCACTAATGTTGTAGAAAAGAAGAGACTAGGATGCAACTCCAAAGGTGGATTAGGAATAGGGTGAGTATATATGTCGAGATCGAGCTCTTGCAACATGCGGCCACGCAGAATGGTGTCTTGGAGCATCGTGTCGACATAGGCCGTGTTACAATCGGAGGTCCAGTGGAGGTGAAACTTGCGTAAGGGAATGGCGGCGTTGCGATTATTCCAAATGTTGGACACTGTATCTTGGTTGCGCAACCGTTCCAAGTGAAGAACTGGGACGAGTTTCCACAGAGGGCTCCACCTGCTCGACAAAATACTTGTTCGAACAGAGTCTCGGGTTGGGAGTAAAGAGAGGATGTGGGTAAGGACACAGTCCGGTAGACTGCTAATAAAGTCAGTAGTATCGTTTTTCTGGCTTTCTGTCCTTCCGTCTTCTTCCTCCGACTCCATTTCTCTCCTCTTCTGCCGCTTCAGTGTCTGTGTTTTGTGTGTTTTTTTTGCTTTGAGTGAGTGAAGGCTTTCTTTTCTGGTTCGATTTTGGGAATTTGCCTATTCACTAGTGAAATTAATACAACAATGAAAACGACGTCGTTCGCAGAGGATTCATGCACTGGAAAAAGCTCTGACCCGCCCCAGACCCAAGTGTATGGAATTGGTATCTTATATGTTATTTTCAAACTTGTCATTTAAAAAAATCATTTTTTATTTGGGTTGTCAACCTCAAATATACTTATTTATGTGTCATTATTATGATTTTTTTATAATTACAAAATGACTATTGTGAACAATATAAATTTTCTATATTCACTTTATTTTAATGGATTGTTTGATACATTAGGACTCTGTCTTATATGATTATGTATTATTGCTCGGTAAAAACCTTGACATGTGTTGTTATATATTATTAGTACATTAAAACTTTGTATTATTTTATTGTTAAAAGTTTTATTGGAATTCCATAAAAATTCCATTAAAGAATAGGAAATTCAAAACAAATATTGATATTGGAAATTTAAATCAACATGAGAATGTACTCTTTTTTTTTGCATTTTAAGTTTCTTTGGAGTTGTGCTTGAACCAAGAATCAATAGTTTTTAATTTAACTATTTTGAAAAGAAAAAGAAAGAATAAACTACAATTTAAACCTATCTTTCATTTTAAGGAGATAGCAAATTAAACTTTATAGTTTCTAAAGTAATAAATTCAACCAAGAACGTTTCACCAAAAAAAAAAAAAAATTAAACCTTATAGTTGAAAAAATGAAACCCTTAATTTATTTATTTTTAAAGGAGAACTGTGATTCAATTTAATTACCAGAAATTAGCAAAAATTGGATACATCTTTTAACACCCACCTCTGAATAACACTTGAACATTCTTCATGCCATACATCAAAATCACTACGAGCGTGTCGGGCCAGAAAATGAGCAACTTGATTGCTCTCTCGCCTGACATGACTAATTGAGTGGGATCTCAAAGTTTGCAGCAGATATCTCAGCTTCTTGGATCAATGAACAATTGCTCCAACAAGTTTTTACAATCACCCTTCATTTTATGTGCAAACCGAAGGGCCTATAATGCTGCAGTAAGTTCAGATTCCTCTGTAGATCACTAGGCTTACCCCGCAACAACACAAGGCCTTTTTCAACAGAGCACCAAACCAAATCCTGACCATTGGGGTATCTATAACTATAAATAGAGCTCCTTCAGAATTGATTTTGTAGATTACCTGTTGCCGTGTACTCCATTGTGCTATCCAGGAGGATCTAGCCACCTCTGACCGTTCCTGAACTCTTTTGAACTCCTGCAGCAGTGCCTTTGCATTTGAAAATTGGACTCTTGGGGCATCTTCAAAATTAAAACACATTCCTAGAACAACAGATTGACCAAGCCACCATTAGAAATAGCTCAAACTCCTGCCCACTGTCATAGTCCATGCATTGGATTGTTGAAAAGAGAAAGTTAATGGGGACTTCTCTAACATGCTGAAGCAACTGTGGAAAATTGTTCTAAACCTCCTTGCATCATTCATAGCTTGGATCATTCTCTAACCACAAAGTGTGTCAAACCCTTTCCAGATTCTCATTGCATCATTCATAGTTTGGATCGACCTGAACATGTCTTCTTGCTAAAATTGTTTCCAGCAATCTCTCCACCCGAAATCCTTAAAATTGTTAGGAATTTTTGTTCAGCAAAGATGATTCTAGAAACTTTGTCATCATTGATTATCTGAGCTTTCGCCTTCACTTTGGCTCTTCATTATGAGTTTATGCTCTGTTCTTGTAGTACTCAAGTGATTTTCCTTAAAGGTTTGCGAGTCAACCAGCCACAAAAATCTTCCGACTGGCTTCATGGTTCCATTCATGGTGTATCAATAAGGTTCCTACTCATTATTACAAGTTTTTTTTTTTTGAGAAGTAGTAAGCTCTTTGCACCTATGATTACTATTGACTAGCTATTGTTTGAAAACAAAGTATAAAGATTTATATACACAGCTAGAGTTTTTTCTTCTTTAAAAAAAAAAAAAAAAAAAAAAATTCAAATACGTAAAAGTCAAGCAGCTTATGAGAAGCATAGCAAATGAAAATTTATAACCTATTTTCACATTTATCATCTAAGCAAGGATACTGTGCGCGCCTAAAATGAGACTGTCGGGCTCGAACTCACTTGGGCTCACAATTTATTTATAGAGTGGGTTTCAGGATTTCCTACTTTAAGTCGTTCTCGGTACAGAGACTCAAAGTAATGGTCCTCCTCTCTTCCTTAATGACTGTTTTTTCTCTCATTTTTTCTGAACCCCTTCATCTTCCCCAACTTCTTCTATTTATAGCTTAGGTTAGTGAGGAGATCATGATTACTACCATCGCTAGTGCAATTGAAGGTCCAATATTATCTGTTTTAAGTGGGTGTTTAGGTGAGAGTGGGATGTAACAATTATGGCCTTGGAACTTGGTTCCAGTTCAGGCGAATTTGCTTGATAATGATGTTCACCGAGCATCCCATGATTTGCCCGGACAGGGTTTATCTGATTGTTCGGGAAGTTTTATGCCGAGCACAGTTTAGGATCCGAGGCCCAAAACTCGTTCTTTATGAAGGCAGTTTCAAGAAGGGCTTAGGTAGGGATGGCAATTTTTCCCCGCCCCGCTTGACCCGCCCCTCCCCGCTTCGCCCCGTGCGGGTTTCCCCCGCCCCGCAAAGGTGGTGGGGCGGGGATGGGCCGAGATTTTAGACCTGCACCACAGGGCGGGGCGGGGATGGGTTTACACTTTTTAGACCCACCCCGCCCCATCCCCGCCCCGCCCCGCTCCGCCCCGCATTAATAAAGGTTAAATTGCAATTTTATCGTACCCTAAAACCCTACTATTTGATTGAATTTATTTTATCTTTTTTTAGGTTCTTCATCTACCATAGATGGAATTGAAGATAAATTCCAAAATATCTTGGATGATTATGATGATGAAGAAGAAAGTGGTGTCACAATGATGGAAGAAAGTGGAGATTCTTTTTGAAGAACTAGACAATTTTTATTTTGTTATGTATTAGGAGTTTGGATTATTTTATTGTGTCATACTATGAGATTTTTGTTGTGATATTGTCTTGTTAAACATTTAGATAATATTATTTAGTTTTTGTTAAAAATTAGTTTGATTTGATAGGATAAATTTATTTATAATTTCAAGTATATTTTTATTATTGAAACATGTCATTTTATTTGAAAAAATGGTAATAGTTGTAGGGAAAATTAACAATAAATAAAGTTTTACGGTGTAAGGCGGGGCTTCGCGGGGCCTTAAGGGGCGGGGATAGGGTAAGAAATTTTCCCCGTCATGCGGGGCGGGGCGGGGATGGGGCAAGAAAAATCCAAGCGAGGCGGGGGCGAAGATCTCATCCTTCGGCCCCGCTCCGCCCCATTGCCATCCCTAGGCTTAGGGCGATGGGGCCGTACCATTGGGCCTGAGCCCAGGGCCCATATGGGTCTTGGGATCTTGGTGCCGTACATTAGCCCTCTCTTGATTCATACCCGGTTGCCGGGAAGAATCAAGGAGCCAGCCGAGCCTTTTGGTCTCGGAAGTCCTATGGCCTGGGACTCATGCGGTTATGGTTTCTCATTAATGCTCATCTCAAAAGACGCGCTGTTCCGCGACACCAGGTTCAGTTGTCATTATTGCCTGACGGTTTGCGAACCGAAGTGGTGCGCGTGTCGGTTATCTTTGGCATTCGCAGGGTCATTCGTGAATCGCGCCCATTTATTGCTTGATTAAACGTTCCCATGCCCTTTTCTGATCCTATACATAGCTTTCCTCAGAACATTCTTTCATTTTTTTCACCTCTGATCTTTTGAGCTTACTCTCTGCCAACCAATTCTTTGTGCGCTTACTCACCTGTCCAGAGTTCTTTTCTCTCTTAGAACCCAAAGTAAGTTCTTTTCCCCTTCCTATTCTTTCAGCTTATTTCTTCAAGTTCCCTTTCATAGCATTAAGCGTCATAGATGGGTTACTCTTATCTCCTGGAGACCCCGGCTATCTTGGCCACTTTTAAGCGCAAGTTTAATATTCCCGATGACGTGGAAGTGACTTACTGCCACGAGAGTGAAATTGCTCTCCACCGAGGATAAGGCACAACCTTTTTTCCTTTAATGTCAATTCTGGAGGGTGGGGTTAGGTTCCCCGTGGATCCCCTTTTGACTGATACACTTAGGTACTACGGGCTGTGTCCCAACCAGCTTCCCCCTAACTTTTACCGGGTAGTTAGCTGCATCAGTAGGTTGAATCACACCTTTAATTTACAATTAGATTACCATGATATTAACCATATGTATAACCTCTGTGGGAACAAAGCTACCAACTATTACCTAAAAACTAGAGATAATCGGGTACGGCTGATATCATGCCTACCTGATTCGAATAGGAACTCCGTCGGGGAGTTTGTTCGGGTGCGCGGCAATTGGTTTATCGGGGAAGTCCCCTGCCCTCTTTCACGACGTGAAGTGGGTTTGTACCAATCTCTTGATCTAACTGTTCTCCCCCCCCCCCCTTTTCCTTTTCTTTCCTCTTTATTGAAGTAGATCTTTATTATCGGATATTGATATAACACTTGTTCTTTTGCAGACGGCAAAGTGTTCGTTTTGGACATCAGAACCGTCCACGTAAAAGACCTGAACTTCATCCTCCATTCTGAGATATTCGTGCACTGGGACGGACAGCTCCGGGCATCGCACCTAATCCTTGGAGTAGAGCCAGTTTACTCTACCTGGCAGTCCTTCAAGCAGGCACTATTAGTTGATAGTCCCCTGTTGTCATATATTGACGTTCGGTATGCGAACTTCTTGCCCCCGAAGCTTACAACCAGGGAGGCGAGGGAGTTCGGAAGGCGCTACATTTGCTTAGACGAGCTAGCTCCTTTGTGGGACGAGTCTGCGGAATGCGTATCTCGGCGTCTTAGAGAGTTAGCTCACGAGGCTATTCAATAAGAGGACCCTGTTCAAGAGCAAGCGCAGCCCGAGAACCCTGTTGCGAAGCCTGAGCATCTAGCGATTAAAGCGACCGGCTTGTCGGTTGCAAATACCCAACTTGGCGAAAACATGGTGTCAAGGAGGGTTATGACTATTAATCGCTTCGTGCCTGGTGCACGGCAACCCACCCAGCCCCCACCTTCTCAAGGTCGGAGCCAGGTGCCTCACCCTCCACCCTCTTCTCAAGCTGGATGAGCCTGTAAGAAATAGAGGGTTGTCGATCAACCATCTACGGGTCCGGGAGACGCTGCCGTCCAGACTCTTCCCCAGCCAACAGAGGGCATCGTTATCCATGAGCCGCAGACCCAGGTCGGTCTGGGGGTTGCGTCCTCCTCCCAAGCTGCTCCAGCGTGGAAGCCTAAGTTTTTGCTGGACGGCAAGCCTTTGCCTTCAACCGCCTGTGTACGGATGTGGGAGAAAGGCGAGGGTGGTCGTATTGCCTAAACCCTGGCCGAGGGTCTTCTTCTTCCCGACGACGTGCATGCCTTCGAGGAAGGGTCTGAGGAGTCCGTGGGGCACCGGTTAGAGTGGCACACTATTGCGGTAACTCCTTATTTGTCTATTACTTTCCATACATTTACTTTTACTTCCGTACTAACTTTTATGATTGCCAGGCTGCTCAACTAGCTCACATATTGGCTGGCCATGCATGGGATCTTGTCGAGGAGGTCGACCGTGAGAAGGGGGCGCGGGAGTCAGCTGCCAAAACAGCAAAGGAAAAACTAAAGGCAGCTGAGTCCGCCGAGGAGAGGGTCGCTGCCGCGGAGAAGAATAGAGCACTGGCAGAGAAGAGATGTGCTAAACTTCTGGCTAAGCAGAACGAAACAGACGTGAAGTTAGCTGAAGCCATTAGCCTCAACACCTCTCAAGCTGAGGAGCTAACCAACCTGAGGGCAGCCTTGGAGGCCTGCGAGCAGAAGTGGTACAACGAGGGATTCGCCGATGCCGAGTAATCTGCGGAACCGGTGGTGGCCCAAGCTTGGAAGCTGGGTTTTGAGGCCGGGTGGTTTGCCGCTCTTCAAGCTCTGAGAGTTCCCGAGGATTCCCCCTTGAGAGACCCTTGCCAAATTCCCTTCCCGAGCCCCGTTACTGCTGTGCAGGATCCATCGTTGGCCGCTGAGGAGGAAGAAACAGCAAGCATGAGGGAGCTGGTGTAACAGATCGATGCTCATGCCTAGCCAGATGAGATGGAGGCCACCAACATCCCAACTGTACAGGACCTTCTCAGTGAAGACTCGCATTACCCCTTGACCGACTGACAAGAAGTGACAGATCCAACCCGGTCCTCCAGCTGATTATCTGCAGTCCAGTTTTTTCATGCATTTACTTATCTTTATAGCATTTTTACTTTATTTTCTTAATGGTATATTTGCCTATGTCACCGGGTTGTGGTGACTGAACAATTTCCTCATTTCACGGGGATGACCTGTAAACAGTTGCCGAGTTTTGGTGACGTGATATTAACTCTGCCTTTTAACTTTGCCTTTAACTTGTTGAATGACTTTCTGTTTATTTGTGTGTTTGCTTAGACTATATTAGTGGTTTCTTATACTGTAGTAAGTCGGGCCGAGAGCTACCCGTTCAGTTAAATCATGCCTTAGTATATCACGTTCATACAATGGGGTTTAGTTTTTCCCGACCGTAAACGGTATAATAGCCCAAAACCTGTTGCGCGGTGCTTTGGATAATCCGAGAATGAAATTGCAATTAATGTTTGTAAGGGGGTTAAAGTTTTCACCTGCTCGGCGATTTTGATCGAACCGAGGATGAGGTTTTTGTCCTTAGAGTCTTTATTCCTTTGTGACGATAAGATTTCCACCTGCTCGGCGATTTTAATCAAACCAAGGACGAGGTTTCTGTCCTTAGAGTTTTTATTCTTTTGCAGCGATAAGGTTCCTTAGAGTTTTTATTCTTTTGCAGCGATAAGGTTTCCACCTGCTCGGTGATTTTAATCGAACCGAGGATGAGGTTTCTATCCTTAGAGTTTTTATTTTTTGTAACGATAAGGTTTCCACCTGCTAGGCGATTTTAATCGAACCGAGGATGAGGTTTCTGTCCTTAGAGTTTTTACATGCAATTCTCTTGATGCACAATAACGGGATCGAAAACAGCATAGACAAGTAACTCCATCATTATCTTGACTTTAGCAAAGTACAAGTTTTGGCTTACACTTCAGTACACGGATGGTCACGGGTAAAACTTCTTTAAGTTGCGGGCATTCCATGGTCGGGGGAGCAGCCTCTCGTCGAGATCTTCCAGGTAGTAAGCCCCTGCACCGGCGATGGCAGTAATTCTATACGGTCCTTCCCATGTTTAAGCAAACTTCCCTGCAGCTACGTCTCGCATGTTTCCCACGATCTTCCTTAGCACCAATTCCTCGGTGCTAAATTCCCTCCCCTTTACATCTTGGTTGTATCTTTGGGCTAGTTTCTGCTGATACTCGGCGAGCCGTATGGTTGCGGCCTCCCTGCATTCTTCTAACCAATCCAAGCGCTCCATCATCAGGTCGGCGTTCTGGGCGAGGTCAAACCCTGCGACCCGTGCACTGCACAAGCTCACCTCGGTTGGTATTACGGCCTCCGCCCCGTATGTCAAAGAGAAAGGGGTCTCACCCGTGGATCTTCTGGGAGTCATATGGTAAACCCATAATACGTTAGGTAGCTCTTCAACCCATCTCCCCTTTGCCCCGTCCAGCCTCCTCTTAAGCCCGTTCAAAATCGTCTTGTTCACTGCCTCAGCTTAGCCGTTGCTTTGTGGATATGCCGGGGTTGAATACTTGTTCTTAATGCCGAGATCGCTGCAGAAGGCCCGGAAAGCTTTGCTATCGAACTGTAGCCCATTGTCTGATACTAGTGAATTCAGTACCCCAAACCTTGTGACTATGTTTTTCCATACAAACTTTTTCACGTCAGTATCCCGGATGTTGGCCAAGGCCTTGGCTTCCGCCCATTTTGTGAAGTAATCTACAGCCACCAATACAAAATGGCGGTTACCTGTTGCTCGGGGGAATGGGCCGAGGATGTCTAGCCCCCATTGTGCGAATGGCCATGGGCTGCTGACGGGGTTTAGACGACCTACTGGCTGGTGGATTAGAGGGGCGTGCTTTTGGCATTGTTCGCACCTCCGGACATATTCTGTGGCATCCTTTTGCATTTGTGGCCACCAAAACCCCTGGGTCATCACTCTATGCGCTAAAGACCATCCCCAGACATGGCCACCACACACTCCGTCATGTAGCTCGGTTAGAAGTTCGTTCACTTTCTCGGGATGTAGGCATAAAAGGTAAGGGCCTGCGAAAGACCTTCGGTAAAGTTTGCGATCTGAAGACAGCCAGTACCAGGGAGCCACCTGACGAATCTTTTTGGCCTCGTTTTCATCATCCGGAACTTTATTCTCGGTAAGGAAATCTATGATCGGGTTCATCCAGCACGGATTGGCCACCGTCACCTTGGCAACCTCCACCCTGTCCTGGTCATAATCACTCTTTACACTGATGCTTGGCTCCCTTATAAGTTCTATTTTGACTAGCTGCGGTGTATCCTCGGTAGCGGATTAGGCCAACGTGGCAAGCGAGTCGGCATGTCTGTTTTGCGCCCGACCTACCTGGGCCACCTTCACTGTCCCGAATTGGCCAATAATCTGCTTAGCTGCACTTAGATAGGCTTTCATCTGAGAGTCCCGAGTTTCGAAGCTTCCTACGATTTAATAAACGACCAGCTGAGAGTCTAAATAAATCTCAACATCCTTTGCACCCAGATGCAATACGGCCCTCAACCCAGCCAGAAGGGCCTCGTACTCGGCTTCATTGTTTGAGGTTTAGATCCCAATCTGAAGGAATGTTCTAGTCGTATGCCCTTCGGGGTGATTATGACAATACCAGCTCCGGCCCCCATAGCATTCAAAGCGTCGTCTACAAATACTTTCCACGGATGACTTTCTGCATTACAGATTATCTTCCCGTCGTTCTTAGGGGTGAATTCTGCGATGAAATCAGCAAGAACCTATCCCTTCACCGAGCTTCACGGTTGGTACCTTATGTCGAACGAACCAACCGAGTCCCTCATTTGGCAATTCGGCCCGTGAAGTCCGCTCTTTTTAACAACGACTGTAGGGGATATTCGGTGAGGACGAACACCGTATGAGTCTGAAAGTAATGTGGCAACTTCCTAGTGGCGTGTACCAGTGCTAAAACTAACTTCTCCAGGGGTAGGTACCTCGTCTCGGCATCTACTAAGGTTTTGCTTATGTAATACACTGGCATCTGTACTCCTTGGTTCCTTAGTAACACAGCACTTACGGCATGGTCGGTCACCGAGAGGTACATAAACAAATCCTCCCCGAGTTCCGGGGCCATTAACATGGGCGCTTTTGCCAAGTATTCCTTCAGCTCTCGAAAAGCCTCATCACATCCCTTGTCCCAATAAAACCCCTTCCACTTCTTCAGAAGTTGATAAAACGGTCTGCAGCGATCGGCGAATTTGGAGATGAATCGGTTTAGGGTGGTTAACATCCCGGTTAGCACTTGCACTTCCTTGGGATTGCTTGGCGGTTTGAGGCGATTCACGGCCTCTATCTGGTAGGGATTGGCCTCTATCCCCCGAGTAGAAATCAGATAACCTAAGAACTTGCCAGCCCCCACACTGAAAGTACACTTCTCGACGTTCAGGCGCAACTTATGCCGCCGGAGTATCTCAAATACTCCCCGGAGGTCTTCCATTTGTTGTGACTCCTTTCTACTTTTTACCACCATGTCGTCAATGTATACTTCAACTGTGGACCCAATTTTTTCTCGGAACATCCTCATCATCATCCGCTGGTATGTGGCTCCGGCGTTCTTCAATCCAAACGGCATGACCTCGTAGTGATAGTTTGCACTCGGGGAGATAAATGCTGTCTTTTCTCGATCCTAGGGCACCAAGGCAATCTGGTGGTATCCCTGGAAAGCATCCAAGAAGCTCATCCTCGGGTGCCCATACGTGGCGTCTACTAGTTAGTCAATCTTGGGCATTGGGACCGGATCTTTGGGACACGCCTTGTTCAAGTCTGTGAAATCCACACAAACTCTCCATTTATCGTTCTTTTTCTTCACTACCACTGTATTCGCTAACCATCTCGGGAAGAATATTTCTCTTATCACTCCTACTTCCTTCAACCTCTGGACTTCCAAGTTCACCGCGTCAACATGCTTCTTCGATACTCTTCTTGGTTTTTGCTTTTTCGGGGGGAATGATGGGTCCACGTTAAGCTTGTGGACAATGAACTCGGGATCTATGCCGGGTACTTCATACGGGCTCCAGGCAAAAACATCTATTTTCTGCAAAAGCAACAACAACATCTCTACCTTTTCTCGGTCATTTATGCTTGTACCTATCTAGAAATACCTGTTAGTATCTGGAAAAATTCTAACCTTCAAAACCTCCTCAGCAACGTTCGCCCTCGTTTCCCCTCGGGGCTTCTGTAATTGCTATAAAGTTTCTCTTTCGGTTTGTTCTGCTTGTCCGAGCTATTCACTTTTCCACCTGGCCGCGGCGACAAGACACTGCCTAGCCACTCGTTGGTTCCCTCTCACCACAGCGACTCCATACTCGGTGGGAAATTTTACTTTCACGTGCAGGGTGGACGAAACGGCCTTCATTGCGTGAATCCACGGCCTTCCCAGGATTGCAGTGTACGGTGAGAATGATCGGACTACTATGAAGGTCACTATTACCTCCTTGCCTTCCATGTCCACCTAGAGAGAGATCTGACCTTTGGGAATCACGACTCTCCCATCAAATGAGACCAGCAGCGTGTCATACTTCGCCAAATCCTAACTCTACAATCCGAGCCCTTCGAACAGGTTCGGGTACATTACGTCGGCCCCGCTTCCTTGGTCTATCATCACTATTTTCACCAAGAACCCGCTTATCCGAGCTGTTATTACCAACGCATCATCACAAGGTTGGATCATCCCTTCCAAATTCTCTTCACTAAACGAGATGGTTAGCTGATCAACTTTCATCCTCTTCTCGGGTGAATCTCTTTCCGTGCAAGCCACTGTCAATACCCTTTTAGCTGCTTCCGTACCTCTCGGGGCAACGTGGATAACTTCGATCACTCCTAGCGGTGGTGGGAGGGGATTCCTTTTCTGTTGAATACCCTGGCCGGCTTCTTGGTCAGCGAAGTCCACTACAAACTCTTTCAGAAACCCTACTTTTACTAGCTGCCTGAGATGATCTTTTAGTACCTAACATTGCTCGGTGGTGTGCCCTTTGTCCCTATGGTATGTGCAATACAGGTTTTGGTTCTTCCGAGATTGGTCACCCCCATTTTGTTTTGCCACCTAAAGAACGATTCGTTCTTAATCCGATCTAGGATTTTGTGCACAGGCTCTTTGAACGCCACATTAACTCCTTCAATTTGCACCTTTGGTTCTTACATCCTGAAGTCTTTTTTTGGTCTTGCCGGCATAATGCCCTGCCGAGATCTCCCGAGTAACGGTACTTTCCCCTTATTCTGCAGCCGATCATCTTCCAGTCATTTGTACTCCTTAATGCGTCTCATAAGTTGCCTTATATCCTCGGGAGGTCTTTTCGTCAATGACTCCCGTAATTCAGAGTCTTCGAGGAGCCCCATCCTGAAGGTGCTTGCCGCAATCTTCTCATTTCCTCCACCAATCTCGTTGTAGAGTTTCCAGTACCGGCTGGCATAACTCCAAAGGGTTTCTCTGACCCTCATCTTTATGGAAAGTAGCGCATCGACCGGTTGCGACACTCGGCTACATGTCACGAATCTACTGCCGAACTCTTGGATTAGCTCGGCAAAGCTACGAATGGAGCTTTTTCGTAACCCATTGAACCATCTCAGGGCTGTGGAGCCGAGACTAGAGGGGAATACCTTACACATCAACGCATCATTGTGTGTATGCAAGGACATCATGTGGATATAATGACTGACATGCTTCACAGGGTTCGTCTTCCCATCGTAGGAATTGAATGGCGGTCATGTAAATCTACTCGGCATAGGGGTCCGTTCAATCTCTTCGGAGAATGGTGACCGAGCAACCCTTCGTAGGGCTCGGCTCATGGTGTCCATGGCAGCATTGTAGGGTTGCTGTTCCTCCGGCGAATCCGATCCTTAGTCATCGTATCCATGCGACCGTGAACGGTTCCGGTGATGACGTGTCTCTCGGGAGCGTGAGTGATTCTTACGCCGGCGTGATTCTTGAGAGGGTGATCGGTTTTGGAATCGTTGTGTACCAGATTGGCTAAAGCCCTCCTCGGCCTAATTTCTCGTGCTATCATTTCTCCTTTGCCGGCGGTTGCAGTCCCTTTCTTGGCATCGACCCCTTGCTTCCAGCTCCAGATCCATTACCAGTCTTCGCAACCGCTCCAACTCTTGGTCTCTATCATCATACTGCCCATGTGCCGAGACACCCGACACCGTTCGGCGGGTCTGATCCGACCCTTCTCCCAAGCCAAACCTTTCCTCTCCTCGGAGGCGCTCCCTAGCCTTGCGCCTTTTCTGCCTTCCCTCCCGCCAAGTCGATCCCCGAGAAGATCCTACGGAACCGCTCGGGGCACGCCTTCCCGAACGCCCCTCGGACATTTCCCTTGTTTGAGTCTTAGTCGAACCACAGCATTGTAGGAGAGCCCTATAGTGGGCGCCTGTTGAGGTCTAAAAAGGATCACAGTAAGGGAGGCCCAAAAAAGTGACCCAGGCCCAAAAGGAAAAGAACAAGCTAAGTCCAAAGAAGCAGGTGCAAAGGGACCACGAAGGAACAAAGAGGCCTAAGAGGCTTGAAGCCCAGATGAAGAAGCGTCAAGAAGAAAAAAGAAACCCACGGCATGAGGTTAAGTAGTCAGGATCCTCAGCAACCATCAAGAGGCACGGATCCTTCCAGGCACACAGTCAAAAGAAGACTAGGACAGCTCGAAAGAAAATGATAGAAAAAGAAAATAAGAAATAAAGCAAAAGAACACAAGCGCCAAAAGACCTAGCGACCTCTCATGGCACAAGCAGAAAGAGTCTCGGGGAACCAGAACAGAGAAACACGAAAAAGAGAATGGTAACAGGTGACTTTCAAGTTGGCAGAATAGGATTCCGCCCAGATGGGAAAAAAAAGAGAAAAGTGGAACTGTTGAACGGTGAGGCCGAGAAGGACATACCTCAGCACATCCCGAAGAAGGTAACCAACCAGGGACTTTCAAAAGAATCAAAGCTGAAAGAAGGAAAGAATGAGAAAAACGGGAAATAGGACCTGTCGAGTGATAGGCACGGAACAGGCTCTGTTCACAAGAAGGCAAAACAAGAGAACCAATGGTTCCCTTGGAAGGCCAGAACTGCATTATAAAAGGAAGGGGTAGGTTACGAAGATAGGGGCAGTGAAAAAGAGAGAGAAAAAAGAGATTTTTTTAGAAAAAAGAACGATCAGTGTGGTGAAAAGAAAGAAAACACTAAGGAAAAAATCAATATTGCTTCCCGGCATCCTGTAAAAACCATTGTAGGGACTCAATTCGTGACGACCCCAAGATGATATTGGGCTCGTACATAAAGAGGGCCCAAACAATATCATTTGTAGAGCATGGGTTTGAAAGGCTAGACTGTGATCACCGGACGGTGGTTTGGGATGGCTCCGGTCAGTATATTTCGTCTGAGGAGTCTCGGGAGCTTAGTGCTCTTGTCCTCCTCCTTTTTTCTAAGACACCATGGTTTGGGAGACTGGTTGTCCCCCCTCCCCCCCTCTCTCATACTGCCTCTCTTAACCTTTTATACTAGTATGTGTAAGCTCAATTTTCTAGGGCTTAAGACTTGTCCTGTCAGCCCATACCTAGAGTGGTTGGGGGTGGTTGCAAAAGCTGAAGAGTATGGTCCTGTCAGGTGCAGAATGATTTATTGCAGTATTGGCAGCCTTTTATTTGGGCTGTTTCTGCACTATGCTCACTCTTCCTTTTAGGGGCATTATGGGATGCCGAGCACAAGTTCGTCCTTGGCCATTTCCATAGGTCGTCTTGGACTTCCATGGTGCGTCCTCGGCATTATCTATCCTCGGCATAGGCCTTGGGCCTTAACATGAAATGGGCCGGGGTCGTAAATTCTCTGACCCCACAATAGCCCCTTAAAATCCTTCTGTCCGACTTCTTGGTCGGAGAGGAGGGTTTTGGTGATGCCAAGTCTTTATTACGGTCTGCTTAGCTTTGCCCTTCATCAATGTGGGTGTCTCTTCATCTGCCTAGGAAGCGCGTCGGATTACGAGACATTCTTCTGGATTCACTCACGATGCGCTCCTGCCGTTTCAGTGTTCGAGACGCGTCTTTAATGATTTCCCTTTACGAGACTACTCAAATTCGACGGTTATTGATGGCGTTGGGAAGTGGAGTGGGTATATTCTCGTTTGCAGCTTTTCTTGGAAATTTGTACAGATTAAATACCATCCAATTTGCCTTCCATATAAGAAGCAAGGCAAGAGGTTATTTCCTTCACTCAGAGACCCCTTAATCCCTCTAAAGTCTCAAACCTCTAGCTTCGCCCAGAGTTTCCCTTATCCGCTCACTCACACCTTGGATTGTGATATGTCTGAGGTAGGAGCGGGGATGAAGAGACCATATCCTTCCCAGAAGCATCATGCCCTTCCGAAACTTAAGATGGCTCGGTCAGGGCATGGTTGGCAAAGACTCAAGATACCTCTCACCCCCCTTAAGCCAAAATCCGAAGCAGGTGCTCGTCGCATCAAGCTTTTGGTGTGACTGAGCTGGGGTTACCCATTATCAGTACCAGCCGCTCTCTTATGAGCATAGCTAATATGGCACCAGCGTGTTAGGAGTCAGGGCTGGGGCAGGGACTAAGTATCCCTGCTTCCTCCTCTCTTCCTTCACTGGTGCCTTCTTTTGCTTCCCCTTCTTCTTCTTTCCCATCACCAGATCCATCCTGGTGCTTTTACTTCTTCCTCTTCTTCTCCTCTTCCATCAAAGGGGGTCCTCCTCTCAATATGGTTGCTACTGGAGCAGAGTTTAGAAAGACTTCTTGTTGTTGTTTTTTTTTTTTTAATTCTTGCTTTTGTAATTTATTTCCTGTATAGGCTTGTTTAAGCCCTTCATTGTATGCTGTACTACTTCTTTATATTAATAAAAGTCAACATTGCTTTATTTTGTGTATTCTATCTTTTCTGTAATTGTTATGTTGTGAATGGACGTACTACCATATGACTTCTTTTTATATTTTTATATTCTGAACAATGCTTAGGGCCGAAATCCCTGTTAATAAGAAGACCTTACTCTGCGCTTATTGAAAATATCCGGCACAATAATGTCGACTTGAACAAATGATATTTAGAGTAGAAACCCTTATCGAGAGAAAGATGTTATTCTGTATTTATCGAACTATTCGGCTCATTAATGCCTACCTGAAAAAACAATACTTAGGGCCGAAACCCTTGCTAACAAAAAGATATTATTATGAACTTATTAGAGCTATCTGGCACAATAATGCCAACCTGAAAAAACGATACTTGGGGTCGAAACCCTTGCTCAGAAAAAGATATTATTATGAACTTATTAGAGCTGTCCGACACAATAATGCCGACCTGAAAAAGTGGTACATACCCCAAACTAGCCGAGATGACATCTGAATACTCATTACGGTGTAGGAGGTAATCATCTAAGGATGGGTGACTTAAAAATGGACCGTCCATGCAGGCCACCAAGCGCTAGAGTGTTTCGCCGCCTTCTTGATGACTTTCATAGCCTTAGTCCTTTCTTGGTATCCAGTTCGAGGACCGAGGTACAATCATGCCGAACTCAAACGCTCGTTTGCATCAGTTCCCTTAAAGCTGAGGATCTGAGGACAGGTCGGAATCTTCATTATGTCTAGGACTTAATCCGACTTTTAGTAAATAATCTTCCCGTAGGTCTGAGTAACCTAGAATTCCTCTTAAGTAGTTGATTTCCCTATACGTTTGAGTCCGAGGACCATGCAATACCTTGGTTCTGTCCAAAACTTAGATTTTTTAAGTAGTTGGTTTCCTCATAGGTTTGAGTCCGAGGACCATGCAATACCTTGGTTCTGTCCAAAACTTAACTTTTTTAAGTAGTTGGTTTCCCTATAAGTTTGAGTCTGAGGACCATGCAATACTTTGGTTCTGTTCAAAACTTAGATTTTTTAAGTAGTTAGTTTTCCCATAGATTTGAGTCCGAGAACCATGCAATACCTTGTTTCTGTCCAAAACTTAGATTTTTTAAGTAGTTGGTTTTCCCATAGGTTTGAGTCCGAGGACCATGCAATACCTTGGTTCTGTCCAAAACTTAGATTTTTTAAGTAGTTGGTTTCTCCATAGGTTTGAGTCCGAGGACCATGCAATACCTTGGTTCTATCCAAAACTTAGCTTTTTTAAATAGTTGGTTTCCCCATAGGTTTGAGTCCGAGGACCATGCAATACCTTGGTTCTGTCCAAAACTTAGATTTTTTAAGTAGTTGGTTTCCCCACAGGTTTGAGTCCGAGGACCTTGCAATACCTTGTTTCTGTCTAAAACTTAGATTTTTTAAGTAGTTGGTTTTCCTATAGGTTTGAGTCCGAGGACCATGCAATACCTTGGTTCTGTCCAAAACTTAGCTTTTTTAAGTAGTTGGTTTCCCCATAAGTTTGAGTCTGAGGACCATGCAATACCTTGGTTCTGTCCAAAACTTAGCTTTTTGAAGTAGTTGGTTTCCCCATAGGTTTGAGTTCGAGGACCATGCAATACCTTGGTTCTGTCCAAAACTTAGCTCTTCTAAGTAGTTGGTTTCCCCATAGGTTTGAGTCTGAGGACCATGCAATACCTTGGTTCTGTCCAAAACTTAGATTTTTTAAGTAGTTGGTTTCCCCATAGGTTTGAGTCCGAGAACCATGCAATACCTTGGTTCTGTCCAAAACTTAGATTTTTTAAGTAGTTGGTTTCCCCATAGGTTTGAGTCCGAGGACCATGCAATACCTTGGTTCTGTCCAAAACTTAGCTTTTTTAAGTAGTTGGTTTCCCCATAGGTTTGAGTCCGAGGACCATGCAATACCTTGGTTCGGTCCAAAACTTAGATTTTTTAAGTAGTTGGTTTCCCCATAGGTTTGAGTCCGAGGACCATGCAATACCTTGGTTCTGTCCAAAACTTAGATTTTTTAAGTAGTTGGTTTCCTCATAGGTTTGAGTCCGAGGACCATGCAATACCTTGGTTCTGTCCAAAACTTAGATTTTTTAAGTAGTTGGTTTCCCCATAGGTTTAAGTCCGAGGACCATGCATACCTTGGTTCTGTCCAAAATTTAGCTTTTTTAAGTAGTTGGTTTCCCCATAGGTTTGAGTCCGAGGACCATGCAATACCTTGGTTCTGTCCAAAACTTAGCTTTTCTAAGTAGTTGGTTTCCCCATAGGTTTGAGTCCGAGGACCATGCAATACCTTGGTTCTGTCCAAAATTTAGATTTTTTAAGTAGTTGGTTTCCCTATAGGTTTGAGTCCGAGAACCATGCAATACCTTGGTTCTGTCCAAAACTTAGATTTTTTAAGTAGTTGGGAGAATTAACCCCTCGGATATGGCGTGGGACATTGGTTTTGGGGGATTAGCTCCTCGGCCAAGCCCCTAGAACCATCCGCGCTACTGACGCTTCGAAGCGTCAGTAGCGCGGATGGTTCTAGAGGCTTGTGTGTTGGCACGGGCGGTGGGTTGAGAAAGTCCCCCCCATCATTTCCAACAGCCGGTTGTAGTGTCTTAGCATAAAGTTCCACTAGGGGCTACGTTTGTAGGGACTCAATCCTTGACGACCCTAAGATGATATTGGGCTCGTACATAAAAAGGGCCTAAACAATATCATTTGTAGAGCGTGGGTTTGAAAGGCTAGGCTATGATCACCGGACGGTGGTTTGGGATGGCTCCTATCAGTATATTTCGTCTGAGGAGTCTCAGGAGCTTAGTGCTCTTGTTCTCCTCCTTTTTTCTTAGACACCATGGTTTGGGAGACTAGTTGTCCCCCCTTCTCTTATACTGCCTCTCTTAACCTTTTATACTGGCATTTACCCTCTCGCCAGCATCCACGTGTAAGCTCAATTTTCTAGGGTTTAAGACTTGTCCTGTCAGCCCATACCTAGAGTGGTTGGGGGGTGGTTGCAAAAGCTGAAGAGTATGGTCCTGTCAGGTGCAGAATGCTTTATTGCAGCACTGGCAGCCTTTTATTTGGGTTGTTTCTGCACTGTGCTCACTCTTCCTTTTAGGGGCATTATGGGATGCCGAGCACAAGTTCGTTCTCGGCCATTTCCATAGGTCGTCTTGGACTTCCATGGTACGTCCTCGGCATTATCTATCCTTAGCACAGGCCTTGGGCCTTAACATGAAATGGGCCGGGGTCGTAAATTCTCTGACCCCACAGCCATTATTACACATACTTGGATTCAAAGATAATCAAACTTTGCAAGTTTTGAAGGCTGAAATGGTCATTCAAGACTGTAATTTTTGAGTTTGATTGAACCTTGTATCATGTCCTAGTAAGCCTTCTGTAACTTAACAAAGAACATATTAATGAAATATGTCTCAGTAATTCAAGGATTCCTTTAATATTATTTTGCACCTCTTTGTTGATCTTGTTTTTTTTTTCGAATTTACCTTGTTTGTTTTGTCTCTCCATACGAATATCCTTGCTTGTCATTTTATATGTATTGTAGGAAGCATCCCCTGTGCATCACTTGACTCTTAAACGGCTTGTTAGCTGTAGTGAGTCAAGGTCTGGTTCACCAAATCTCTTATTAGGCCCAGGATCCTTGGGCCTGAGTGTCACAAAAAAAAGGCACTCTCACAGCGCCAATTGTGCGCGCCTGAAATGAGATTGTTGGGCTCGAACTCACTTGGGCTCACAATTTATTTATAGAGTGGGCTTCAGGATTTCCTACTTTGGGTCGTTTTCAACACAGAGACTCAAAGTAATGTTCCTCCTCCCTTCCTTAATGACTGTTTTTTCTCTCCTTTTTTCTGAACCCTTTCATCTTCCCCAACTTCTTCTATTTATAGTTTAGGTTAGTGGGGAGGTCATGATTACTGCCATCGCTAGTGCAATTGAAGGTCCAATATTATCTGTTTTAAGTGGGTGTTTAGGTGAGAGTGGGATGTAACAATTATGGCCTTGGAACTTAGTTCCAGCTCAGACGAATTTGCTCGGTAATGATGTTCCCCGAGCATCCCATGATTTGCCCGGACAGGGTTTATCTGATTGTTCGGGAAGTTTTATACCGAGCACAGTTCAGGATCCGAGGCCCAAAACTCATTCTTTATGAAGGCAGTTTCAAGAAGGGCTTAGGACGATGGGGCCGTACCATTGGGCCTGAGCCCAGGGCCCATATGGGTCTTGGGATCTTAGTGCTGTACAGATACAATAAAATTATATCAATCGGATATTCTGGCAAAAAAAAGGAATAAAGAAGAAGCTTAGGGAGAACAAGTAATCAGCAAATTTATGCTATATTAAGAGCATTTCTAGCAGCTTCTCTATATTTTTATACTGTTTGGACAATAAACAGTGACATTTACCTTTTACCTACATACTTTTTCAAATACATATTCTAACAGGTTCTCTATCATTTCTCTATCTCATTTAAATTTATTTTTTCATTCATTTTTTAACACACGTATCCCCTACCCCCATCCCCACTCCTCTCTTTGCTAATTTTTTATTCTTTTGCTAATGAATAGTAGCACATTAGGTTTGGAGAGTAACAGTTCATTAGCAAAAAACTTTTTAAGTCCTAAAGAAGCTATTGGAGGACTATTTTATGGTTAGAATCTCTAAAATAAAGATGATTTTGTTTTTGCCGATGCTATTAGAGATGCTCTATGGTGGTTAGGGGGGGGGGGGGGGGGTGGAATCCCAAATTGAAAACATGCTTATCAAAAACTAGCATATTTGAAGGATGCCTCTATAGAATGGGGATAAACTCCAACATGGCAAAGACAAAAAATGAATTATATAAACATGGACCTTATTATATATGCATATAGCCACACCAAAAGACATTAAGGTTGCAGGGGGTGGAATCCCAAATTGAAAACATGCTTATCAAAAACTAGCATATTTGAAGGATGCCTCTATAGAATGGGGATAAACTCCAACATGGCAAAGACAAAAAATGAATTATATAAACATGGACCTTATTATATATGCATATAGCCACACCAAAAGACATTAAGGTTGCATTTGACATTGGTTGAAATAGACAGTTTTTTTACTATTTAATTTATTTTTCCTACTATTTATGAGTCTCATTTCACTTTTTGGTACTATTATGAGTCACATTGTACTATTTCAGCTAGCTTTTAGCTTTATCTACAGTATTTACAGCAAAAAGTTTTTAATTTCAACTAAATAAGCTGTTCTCAAATGAACTCTAAATCAAAGCAGGTGATGTGCAATATTTATGAGGAGCATACTAAATGCCACATCATTTGAATTGTATAATTAAGAATCACAAAATGATTCGTGAAGAAGTTTCCCATATCATTGAAGAAAACATAATCTACAACAAAGATTGTAGTGATAAAACGTATAGAGAAGTGTGAGCACCAAGTCCCAAGATACAAGTGAAGTGAGACACGAATAAGGAAAAGCTATAAACAAGATAACAAGAGAAGAATCCTCAGAAGCCCACAAAATTTGCTCCACCTTTAACACCACTTTTACAATCAAAGAGAAGCATAAGCCATGGGCTAAGTAGCTATTTTTCCCCAATCAAATCATTCAAACTGAAACCAATTAAAGAAATAAAGATTGAAATATTAACAAAAGAAGCCCCCTCTTCCACCTTCAACAACCATCAGAGCAAAATTGAGCCCGCATCATGACAACTTGACTCACTTCAGCATCAACAAAGTATAGAATTATGTGCTTCATGGGGCATCCATATTATAAACATGTTAGTGGATATAGCAAGCAATATCTATTCTATGCTTCTCCTTTTTTTCAAAAGAAAAACAAGTAGAGAGAGAAAGGAAATTTCACCATTAAACAAATATTCTAATCTTGAATCCAATAAAGTTTCAAATGAAAGCCGCAAAAAATAAAGGGCATTCTCATAAAACTAATACTGCATGAGGATACAAATCAAGATGTCCTTCGTCAAATTCAATTTGACAAGTACGAGAGCTCCTTCGAAAATTCATTAATTTCTTGTGAATACGATGCTTCGCCTTTGAACCTAGATTACTTTCAATAGTGATTTTCATTGTCTTTAATACTTTTGCTTCCTTCAAGACATATCTAACAAGTTCCATCTCAATCCCATGCCCTGAAAAGCCTTTATAGTAAAAGGTTGTAAGGTGTGATGACAGACATTCAGGAACATAAAATTCCTCCTTCAAGTGGTAGTGACGTTTGAAATCAGAACGGTAAGATTGATCCTCGAGTGTCAATTTAAAGGCAAGTATTTGTAGCTTTGGAGCCTGACAAAGCATGAGTAGTACTACATCCCATGCAAACCAATCAGGATGAAGTTCACCATAAAACATCAAGGAAGACAAATTATGAAACATGGGAATACCATCCTCATAAGGATTGCAGAAGATCTGCACAGCAACATAACAATCACAAGTTTTCACAAAGTCACAACAATATTACCAAGTATCTAGCAATTTAATTAATGATAGAGGTTTAGAACATGTTAAATTGTAACGTGCCATTACCTCTGCGTCTTCTATACTCAATTTCAAGGATTGAACGTTAAGGAGTGGTCTTGAGAAGTCCAAAACCCTCTTTGCATAATCTACAGAATTTAAATCATCATCTTCAAGTTCAATGACTGCTTCAACTAGGTTGGGGAGGTTTTCCAACACAACATCCTCACCCAAACCACCTACGAAACGAAACCACTCAAGAGCCGGGGTGTTTATCTGGAGTTTGTAAAGCCAACAGTCATCAGCAGACCATTGTACATACAATGTTTTCAGCGTGGGTATCAGTACAATGACATTGACCTTGCCTGCACACTCGCCCAAACCACTAAAATTGCTAGTAGACACTATGAGGCTCAAATCTTGGAGGACAGGGCAGGCGGCAAGGAGTGTGGAGATAGAGTTATGCTTTGCATATTGAACACCTCCAATTACAAGAATCCTTAGACTTGGGAAAGTTGAAGCAGAAGCAGAAGCAGGAGGATTGAGAAGAATCGCACCTGTCAATATGAGGGAGACTAATGTTGAACAAAAGAAGAGAGTGGTAGGCATCTCCAAAGGTGGATTAGGACCAGTAGATATGTAGAGATCGAGCTCTTGCAGGCCGCCACGTAGAAGGGTATCTTGGACCCATGTATCGACAAGAAATGAGTCACAATTGGAAGTCCAATGAAGGCGCAACTTGCTTAAGGGAATGGCATTGCGAAGAGCCCAGATGTTGGACACTGCATCCAGGAAGCTGAAATTTGAGTTGGTCCTCGTTGGGCCTGGGTAATCTGTGTCTAATCGAGTAAAAAGCAAGCGCTGGTCCAAGTCGAGAACTGGGACGAGTTTCCAAAGAGACCTCCACCTGCTCGATAAAATGCTTGTGGCGACTGAGGCTCGGGTTGGGAGAAAGGAGAAGATATGGATGAGGAGACAGTCCGGTAGACTGCTAATTATGTCTTTGTAGTCATCAGTAGAAGAAGAGAGGGATGAACTCCCACCGCAACCGCAAGGTCTCGCTCTCAGAACATCTCTCCTTTCTGCCCTCTCTGCTCTCTCTCTTCTCTGCCTCTCTGATTTCCTCTCCTCTTCTTTTTCTTCCTCCATGGACTCCCTCCTCTGACCCTTCATGGTAGTAGCTCGAATCAGCTTCCGATTCACTGTGCCTGTGAGTGAGAATGAGAATGAGAAGGGTTTGTTTAAATTTTGGGGGTTTTGGCAGCTAAAGGGATAATCCTGGATTCTGAAATGAGACAGATGAACATTTATTATTAGGCAAATGAAATGGCATATAAGAAACGACGTCGTTAGTGCGTATTATATAATAATATTATCTGTTATTTTCAAACTATTATAATATTGTTTTTTTTTTAAAAAAAATTATGTAATTTTTATTTTAATTATTTTATATTAAACTCAATTGAATTTATAAAAGTTTCTTGATTAGTTATTGATTAGTTATTTATAGAAGTTTCTTTTGACTGCATTTTAAGTTTCTTTGGAGTTGTGCTTGAACCAAGAATCAATAGTTTTTAATTTAACTATTTTGAAAAGAAAAAGAAAGGATAAACTACAATTTAAACCTATCTTTTATTTTAAGGAGATAGCAAATTAAACTTTATAGTTTTTAAAGTAATAAATTCAACCATGAAAGTTTCAAAAAACAACAAATTATACCTTATAGTTGTAAAAATTGGATACATCTTTTAACATCCACCTCTGAATAACACTAGAACATTCTTCATGCCATACATAAGGATCACTATTATGCTGAGCGTGTCTGACCAGACAATGAGCAACTTGATTGCTCTCTCACCTGACGTGACTAATTGAGTAGGATCTCAAAGTTTGGAGCAAGTATCTCAGCATCATGGATCAATGAACAATGGCGTAAATACACTTTTAGTCCTTACATTTTGACCTTTTTCCATTTTAATCCCTACATTTTATTTTTTCCACTTTTAGTCCCTAAAACCAATTTACGCTTTCCGTTTTAGTCCTTGAAGCACTATTCCGTCACCAAACTAACGGAAAAACTGGACGTGGCTGACGTGAGCATTAAAATATTATTAAAAAAATTATTTAACATTTTTTAAATGCCAAAATTATAAATAATTAATTAATTACTCAATTTTAATTAAAATTAAAAAAAAAAACAAAATTATTTTCTTTCCAACAAAAAAATTTACTTTCTTTTAATTAAAAAGAATGCTCAAACGCATCTTCAACAACCCTCCACCACTACCCATCTTCAGACCCATTCTTCTGGATCTTTGCCTAGAATAAAAACACATGTTCTACAAGCTTGCATTGTGCCTAATGACTCAGCCCTTTCGCACTTCAGGTTCTCCCTCGACCAACGAAGAGCAGAGCAAGGGGCAGATCTTCAAGGTTTTAATAATGGATTCCATGGATTCTTGATCCAGAGAAAACGATGGGAGATATTTGAGTTTTTGGATTTGATGATGGGTGGCAACGGTAAAGGGAGAGCCGGTGATGGGTGGGTTTGTTCTCTCTTTTCTCTGTCTCGAACCATCTCTCTCAGATCGGCATGGAGGGTGTGGGTTTGTGGGGATCGGCGTGATGGAGGGTGTTTGTTTGTGGAGATCAGCATCTGTGGTGGAGATCGGCATTTGTGGTCGAGGTTGAGGTGTGGGTCACGATGGTTGCTGGGCTGTGGAATCGATGAATTGGTGGTTGGGTTATGGAAATCGGTGACTGGGTTGTGGGAATCGGTGTTTGGGTTGTGGGATTCGGTGAGTGGATTGTGTGGGTTTCGATTTTGGTGGGTTTGGGTTTGCTCAGATCGGCGTGGGTTTCGGGTTTGCTCAGATCGGCGTGGGTTTGCTCAGATCGGCGTGGATTTTGGGTTTGGGTTGTGGGATCTGGTGAGTGGGTTGTGTGGGTTTCGGTTTTGGTGGGTTTGGGTTTGTGGGTATGGATTTGGCAGTGGTGGCGGTGGTGGTGTTGTTGGATTTTAGGTGGTGGTGGCTGCTGTGTTGTGGGTTTGATGTTGTTGCTGGGTTTGATGTTGTTGCTGAAGATTGATTATAGGGAAGAACACAAAGAACATGAACATGTTCTTCATGTTCTTCCCAAAAAAAAGAGAAACAAAATTAATTGAAAATCTTTTTTTTCTTTTTAAATTTTATTATTATTTTATTCATCCATCAGTGTTCCCGTTAGATTAGTGCCGGAATAGTGCTTCAAGGACTAAAACGGAAAGCGTAAATTGGTTTTAGGGACTAAAAGTGGAAAAAATAAAATGTAGGGACTAAAATGGAAAAAAGGTCAAAATGTAGGGACTAAAAGTGCATTTACGCCATGAACAATTGCTCCAACAAGTTTTTACAATCACCCTTCATTTTATGTGCAAACCGAAGGGCCTATAATGCTGCAATAAGTTCAACTTCCTCTAGATCACGTAGGCTTACCCCGCAACAACACAAGGCCTTTTTCAACAGAGCACCAAACCAAATCCTGACCATTGGGGTATCTATAAACAGAGCTCCTTCAGAATTGATTTTGTAGATTACCTGTTGCTATGTACTCCATTGTGCTATCCGGGAGAATCTAACCACCTTTGACCGTTCGTGAACTCTTTTGAACTCCTGCAGCAGTGCCTTTGCATTTGAAAATTGGACTCTCGGAGCATCTTCAAACTTAAAACACATTCCTAGAACAACAGATTGACCAAGCCACCATTAGAAATAGCTCAAACTCCTGCCCACTGCCATAGTCCAAGCATTAGATCGTTGAAAAGAGAAAAGTTAATGGGGACTTCTCTAACATACTGAAGCAACTGTGGAAAATTGTTCTAAACCTCCTTGCATCATTCATAGCTTGGATCATTCTCTAACCACAAAGTGCGTAGAACCCTTTCCAAATTCTCATTGCATCATTCATAGTTTGGATCGACCTGAACACGTCTTCTTGCTAAAATTCTTTCCAGCAATCTCTCCTCCCGAAATCCGTTACATTGTTAGGAATTTTTGTTCAGCAAAAACAATTCTAGAAACTTTGTCATCATTGATTATCTGAGTTTTCTCCTTCACTTTGGCTCTTCCATGAATGAATTAAACCCAATAGGCACTCCTTACTGTAAACCTACCAGTTTTAGTGCTTGCTCAAATGAGTTTATGCTCTGTTCTTGTAGTACTCAAGCGATTTTCCTTAATGGTTTGCAAGTCAACCAGCCACAAAAATCTTCCAACTGGCTTCATGGTTCCATTCATGGTGGAGGGTATCAATAAGGTTCCTACTCCTTATTACAAGATAAGTGCGTGCAAGTAGTAAGCTCTTTGCACCTATGATTACTATTGACTAGCTATTGTTTGAAAACAAAGTATAAAGATTTATATACACAGCTAGAGTTTTTTCTTCTTTAAAAAAAAATCAAATACATAAAAGTCAAGCAGCTTATGAGAAGCATAGCAAATGAAAATTTATAACCTATATTCACATTCGTCATCTTAGCAAGGATACAATAAAATTTTATCAATCGGATATTCTGGCAGAAAAAAGGAATAAAGAAGAAGCTTAGGGAGAACCAGTAATCAGCAAATTTATGCTATATTAAGGGGGGAAAATCCCAAATTGAAAACATGCTTATCAAAAACTAGCATATTTGAAGGACGCCTCTGTAGCATAGGGATAAACTCCAACATGGCAAAGACAAAAAATGAATCACATAAACATGGACCTTATTATATATGCATATAGCCACACCAAAAGATATTAAGGTTGCACTAGAACTGTTGTGATTCATTAGTTCACTCGTGTCTAGAGACTTGGTCCCTAATCTCATCTTAGCAAGAATACAAAAAGATTTTATCGATCAAATATTTGGGGAGGAAAGAAGAAGAAGAAGAAGCTCCAGGAGAACAAGAAATCAGCAAGCACATTCTATATCACGAGAAAAAAATAATAAAATGAAAACATGCTAACTAAAAACTAGCAAAATTGAAGGAGATGGTAGATACAAATTAAATCTTAAAGCATTTTGCCCCTAAAGCATAGGAATCAACTCCAAAATAGCAAAGACAGAAAATGAGATGCACAAACATGGACCTAATTACATATGCATATGGCCTCACCACAAGATATTAAATCAAAGCAGGTGACATGCAATATTCAAGAGGAATGAAGTAATTGCCACATCATTTGAATCGTATAATTGAGAATGTTGAATGATTCGTAAAGAAGTTCCCCGTATCATTTGAAGAAACATAATCTTCAACAAAGATTGTAGGTATAAAATGTATAGAGAAGCCAGAGCACCAAGTCTCCATTCATAAGTGAACTAAGACATGAATAAGGTAAAAACTGTAAAAAAGATAACAATAGAAGCCATCAGTAAAAGCATTCCACCTTTGAAAGCTAATTTTTCCCACCAAATCACTCAAACTGAAACCATTTAAGGAAATAAAGATTGAAATATTAACAAAAGAATCCCCCTTTTTACCACCTTCAACAACCCTCAGAGCAAAATTGATTCTGCACCATGACAATACAAGCAAGAAATTTCGTTATGGTGGATTAGCTTTTGTAACTCTGCCAGTTTTTCATTACTTAAAACCCAGTCTTCTGAACAAGTACATTCAGTTACAATTTTACTTAATTCTGGATTGCAAAGCTGATCCGCCTTCTTGGTGTCACCCCATAGGCTTTATTTTGAAATTTCTCAGGCCACAACTGCCATAATTGTAAAGTAAAGATGAATGACATGAGCAAATTTTATAATTCTGTAGACACCAACTGAATAGCCACACCTTTTTTATTTTTTTGTGCAGAATCATTAAACTTTATTTCATTGTGATCAAAGAAAGTGGAAAAAAAATACTATAAGCTATCAACATATTTACCTTAAAAAATGCACTAAATAGCAATACCATTTAATATGTGATCATTGACCACCCACTACACAGAGATTAGCCATACAATCCCTCTTTAGGAATTCTGGTATTGGTTCTAGCTAAACTATTTTTGTTTTCTAAGTGCCTTTCTTTTTAGATTTATCTTTTTCATCAGCAGGTTCAAGATAATTCTTCCGAATTTTCAAGTTCATCACTAGCAAGAACAAGGCTTTTCATTGGTTTAACAAGTAAATCTGCAAAGGCATTAGGCAAAACAATATTTTCTAATACTCTCATACCATCATTTTCTAAAAATCTGCTGTACCATAATCCAATACATCACTAAGCTGGAAAATATGAAATGATTCATGAAGGTCTCCATACCACTCAAAGAAACATAATCTGCAACAAAGATTGGAGTGATAGAATTTATAGAGAAGCCAGGGACCAAGTCTCTAGACACAAGTGAACTAATGCAAGAATGGGGTAAAAACTGTAAACAAGATAACAATAGAAGTCATTAGTAGAAGCATCTTCAAAAGCCCACAAAATTTGCTCCACCTTTGACACCACTTTTACAAACAAAGAGAAGCATATGCGATGGGCTTAGGAAGCTAATTTTTCCCACCAAATCGCTCAAGCAGAAACCAACTAAAGAAATAAAGATTGATATCTTAACAAAACAAGCTCCCTCTACCACCTTTAACAACCCTCAGAGCAAAATTGAGTCTGCACCATGACGGCTGCTCTCACTTCTATAAGCTGCATGGGGCCTCCATGTAATGAAACATGTTTGTAACTTTGTGGATATAGCAAGCACAATATATTCTATGCTTTTTTTTTTTTTTCCTTTTTGAAAGAAAAATACAAGTACAGAGAATTTAAACATTAAACAAATATTCTAATCTTGAATCCACTGAAGTTTCAAATGAAAGATGCAAAGAGTAATGGGCATTCCCACAAAGCTATTGCTTCTCACAAATTAAGAAAGAGAACTTAAAAATCGAATTGTCCTTAGTTAAATTCAATTTCACAAGTAGGATACCTCCTTTGAAGCTTTCTTAATTTCTTGCAAGCATGAAGCTTTATCTCTGAGTCTAGACGACTTTCAAAAGTGATATTCATTGTCTTTAATATATAAGCTTCCTTCAAGACTTGTCAAACAAGTTCCATCTCAACCTCATGCCCTGAAAATCCTTTATAATAACAGGTTGTAAGATGTGATGACAGACATTCAGGAACATAATGCGTCTTCTCCAAGTGATGGTCAGGTGGGCAACCATTGTGGCCACCTAGGAATGTCAATTCAAAGCCAAGTGTTTGTAGCTTTGGAGCCTGACAAAGCAAGAGATGTACTGCAGGCCACATATAATAGGAAGGCCAGATATTACCCTCAAATGTCAAGGAAGTCAAATTATCAAACATGGGAAGACCATCCATAGGACCATAGCAGAGGATCTGCACGACCACGTAACAATCACAGTTCCACAAAAGTCACAACCCACTCAGAACAATATTATTAAGTAGTATTGAGCCATTTAATTAATGATAAGAGAGTTAGAGCATGAAAAACGTAACATGTCCTTACCTTGGCGGTTTCTAGGTTGAATTTCATGGATACAACGTTATAGAGTGAATCCATGAAGTCCCATATCTTATTTGTATAATCTACAGTATTTGAATCATTATCTTCAAGTTCAATGATTGTTTCAACTAGGTTGGGGAGGTTTTCCAACACAACATACTCACCCAGACCACCAAAAAAATGAAACCTCTCAAGAGCCGGGGTGTTTATCTGCAGTTTGTAAAGCCAACAGTCATCAGCAGGCCATTGTATATACAATGTTTTCAGTGTAGGTACTAGTACAATGACATTGACCTTGCCTGCACTCTTCCCAAACCACGAAAATTGTAACTATCCACTGAGAGGCTAAAATCTTGGAGGACAGGGCAGGTGGCGAGGAGTGTGGAGATAGAGTCATGCTTTGCATGTCTAACATTTCCAAGTGTAAGAGTCCGGAGACTTGGGAAAGTTGAAGCAGAAGCAGAAGCAGGAGGAGGATTGAGAAGAATGGCACCTGTCAATTTGAGGGAGACTAATGAAGAACTAAAGAAGAGAGTGGTAGGCATCTCCAGAGGTGGATTAGGACCATTTAATATGTAGAGATTGAGCTCTTGCAGACAGCCATGCAGGAGGGTATGTTGGACCCATGTGCTGACAAGGAATGTGTCACAATTGGAGGTCCAATGAAGGAGCAACTTGCGTAAGGGTAAGGGCAAGGGAATGGCATTGCGAAGAGCCCAGATGTTGGATACTGCATCCAGGAAGCTGAAATTTGAGTTGGTCCTCGTTGGGCCTGGGTAATCTGTGTCTGATCGAGTAAAAAGCAAGCGCTGGTCCAAGTCGAGAACTGGGATGAGTTTCCAAAGAGACCTCCACCTGTTCGATAAAATGCTTGTGGCGACTGAGGCTCGGGTTGGGAGAAAGGAGAGGATATGGGTGAGGAGACAGTCCGGTAGACTGCTAATTATGTCTTTGTAGTAATCAGCAGAAGAAGAAGAGAGGGAATTGGATGAACTCCCACCGCAACCGCAAGGCCTCGCTCTAACATTTATCAGAAGAAGATCTCTCCTTTCAGCTCTCACGTCTCTCCTTTCTGCCCTCTCTGCTCTCTCTATTCTCTGCTTCTCTGATCTCCTCTCCTCTTCTTCTTCTTCTTCCTCCATGGACTCTCTCGTCTGACCCTTCATGCTAGTAGCTCCAATCAGCTTCCGATTCAGTGTGTCTGTGAGTGAGAATGAGAAGGGTTTGTTTCAATTTTGGGGATTTTGGCAGCTAAAGGGTTAATCTTATTCTGAAATGAGGCAGACGAACATTTATTAGGGGAATGAAATTGCATACAAGAAACGACGTCGTTAGTGCATATTATATAATATTATCTGTTATTTTCAAACTATAATATTGTTTTTAAAAAAATTATGTAATTTTTTATATATTTAAACTCAATTGAATTTATAAAAGTTTCTTTATTAGTTATCTTTTTTTTTTATTTTTTATTACTGAATAAATACTTTATTGATACAAAGAAACAAAAGCTATATAATCTAGGGAGGGCCTGTGACCATCTCTATCTAAAGCCTTAAACTAACATTGGCAACAAGTTATAGATGGGAACTGGCCCACTCCAATTCAAAAGAGCAACTCATAGGGTTAGTCAAAACTTGACTATTTAAGAAATTCCTCAACAAAGGAATGGATAGCTCTCGTTCTCTCATGCTCTTAGCGGAAGAGCAAGACGAACTCTCACGTAGCAACAAAAAAGTGAAAAAAGTTGGACATGTAGGATTCAAAGAAGGGCTGGATATACCCTCCTCGTCAACGGGGCAAAGCAATGGTTATTGGAATCAGACCGGGACCTTTAAGGATAGACTGGTGGGTGAGGTTCTTGGTGCCTACACCTAGGCTTTCAGTTTTGAGGACTTCATGGAGGCTGACATTGAATCAGATGATGAGGTGGAAAATCTCCGAGAAGGGCTGGTCGCAGTGAAATTTTCTAAGGACCTAAAACAGGAGATTCGCACCCCGTGGACACGAGCTCTCATTGTGAAGGTCTATGGTAGGTCTGTGGGTTTTAATTTATCCAAAACAAGCTCCTTGCTATGTGGAAACCTGCTGGAAGATTAGACTGTGTAGGTTTAGGACATGGGTTCTTCCTTACTCGGCTATCACTCAAGGAGGACTGCGAAAACATTCTCAGGAAGGGACCATGGTTCATTGGAGAGCATTTTCTATCCATCCGACCGTGGGAGCCAGATTTCCATCCGGCAACGGCCAATGTCTCATTAGTGGCGGTCTGGATTAGACTGAATGCGTTGCCCATTGAGTATTACAATGTGAAAGCCTTGCATCAGATTGGCAAGTCGATTGGTAATGTTCTCCGAGTAGACATGCATACAGCCACTAAAACCAGAGGAAAGTTCGCCAGACTTTGTGTGCAGATCGACGTCAATAAACCCCTGATCACGGCCATTCTGATAGGAAAGTTCGAACAACCCGTGTGCTATGAAGGTATTTCAAAACTTTGCTTTGAGTGTGGCAGAGTGGGGCACTACAAAGACTGCTACCCGCACATTATCCGGCAAGACCCACTCGTTGAAAGAGCGGAGACGACAACGGAAGGGAGCGTGCCTTCCTCCTCATGCGAAATGCATGCATCTGACACGGCTAATAAAAGACAAAGCAGCAAGGAGAGTGTGAGTGGGAGTGCGAATGAGGAGGCATCAGCAAGTACGTACGGGCCTTGGATCGTGGTGTCGCAAGCGTAATGGGACAAGGAATCAGGTGAATGGTGGGACCTCCATGGCGCAGATGCATGGCCAACCAGCGTGGTCCAGAGACGTATGGGAGTGTGATTTCTAATAGCAAGGGATATGCTCAACCCAGCCAAAGCAATGGGCCTGGGAAGGAAATCAAGCGTAAGCTTTCGCCCATTAGAGAAGTGAATAGGCCATTGTTAGCTAACTCCTTGCAACGGCTAGTGAAGACACCAAGCAACTGGGCTCTAAAGGAAGATGAAGGACGGTCTAATAATGTTGGAGTGGATAAGGTTGTAGGCCGGGCTGGGCTTGGAAAAGAGAAAAAAGGAGTTAAGCCCAGCCAAAGTGATTCGGTCAAAGGCAAGAAAAAGCTTGCACATGCTAGGGCTCTCCAAGTTTATTCCCCTGGCGCCGCTGGAGTTGAAAGAGGAAATTCTGCTTCTTCTTCGATCCACATCACTCAAAATCGTTTTGCCCAAAAACACGATGGTGACCAAATATCAGGGGTGCCACCGGGTTTTCAGTTCACCGCAGCTTACTGCCCAGAAACGGACCGGAAGGTGGAAGGGAATGATCAACAAGAATTTAGGAAGGAGTCGGAGCTGTATATCGCTGACAAAGATTCTGCTCCGAGTGACGGTTGTGCCGGCAACGAAGGTGGAGCAACGCTTACTATCGCTGAGCCTAACTTTCTTTGTTCTACACAAGAAGAGTTGAATGGAGTGTCGACCCGAACTGATCAAGCTCCGTGGCCTGGCGCTATGCAAGAGGAGCTGAGCGGAACTAGTATCCGAGTTGTTCAATCTTCATGTGCACTTGAAGAAGGTGAAGATGGGGATGCGGATATGGTTCTTGAAAGAGGAGGCGAAGCTGATTCCAACCGCTGATGTATGCCTTTCCTCAATCCTTTTTGTATTTATAATGAATTCTATCATTTGGAATTGTAGAGGTGCGGGTAAGCCCTCCTTTCAAAAATATATGGGTGAGTTGGTTCGGAGTTATAATCCAACAATTCTAGTAATTATGGAGACTCGTGTTGGGGGTGATAGGGCAAAAGGAATCATTGACAGATTGCCTTTTGATGGATCAACTCATACGGACTCTATTGGGTTTGCGGGTGGTATTTGGATGTTGTGGGATTCAGAGAGGGTGGATGTCTCACCGCTAGCTAGTACTGAATAGGAAATACATGCTTCAGTTAAGGTACGTAATACTAACTCTAGCTGGCTTTTTACCGCTGTGTATGCTAGTCCTAGGACTGCTGAAAGACTTATTTTATGGAATAACCTCATAAAAACTGCTGAGTTACATAATATGCCGTGGATTTTGGCGGGTGATTTTAATGAGCCACTGTCGGCGGAAGATAAATTCGGAGGTAGAGTAGTGAGTGTCAATAGATCCCTGTTTTTCAAAGAGTGTCTAGATAAATGTGATATGATTGATATCGGTTTCTCGGGGCCCCGATTCACTTGGTCTAATAGAAGAGAAGTCCAAGCTTTAATCCAAGAAAGAATAGATAGGGTTTTTGTTAATCCCAGCTGGTGTTTATTATATCCGGAAGCTCAGGTGGTTCATCTTACTAGATGCCATTCCGACCATTGCCCTATACTATTGGAGATGCAACCGAGAATTAATTTGGGGAGAAAGCGGCCTTTTAGATTTCAAACCTGTTGGCTGTCTGAACCATCTTTTCCATCTATTGTGTCTCGAGCGTGGAGTGATTCTTCCGCTCTTGGAGATGCAGTTAGCAGATTCACTCAGGCAGCAATTAGGTGGAATGCTTCCCATTTTGGTAATATCTTTACCAGGAAAAAGAACATAATGGCTAGGATTAATGGGATTCAACAGGCCTTGTCTGTGAGACCTTTTGCATTCCTTGTCAATCTGGAAAATGAGCTTCTCAAAGATCTAGATAAAGTGTTGAGTCAAGAAGAAGAATTGTGGGCTTTAAAATCCCGAGTTAATTGGATGATACAAGGTGACCGTAACACTACCTTCTATCATGTTTCCACCCTTGTTAGAAGAAAAAGGAATCAGATTTTAGCTATCAAGGACTCTATGGGGGAATGGGTTCTTGAGGAGAGTGATGTAAAGGCGGTTGTTAGAAGCGGGTTCAATGGTATTTATACTTCTTCTTTTGTCTCAGCCTCTCGGGCTGCTCCTGTTATATCCCAGTGGCAAGTTAGCTTATCTAATGAAGAAAGGGAGAGTATTGGTGGGGCTGCTTCTGTGGAAGAGATAAAATCAGCCTTGTGGTCTTTAAAAGCCTTCAAAGCCCCTGGGCCGGATGGATTGCATGCAGGATTCTTTCACAGATTTTGGTTGATTGTTGGTGATTCAGTGATTGATGTTGTGAAGAAGGTTTTTGCGGAGAGGGCTGTCCCGGAATACTTAAATAGAACTCTCATTGCCTTGATTCCGAAGATTCAAAGTCCTGAAACTTTGAATAACTATAGGCCAATTAGTCTATGCAACACGGTGTATAAGATTATTACTAAGATTATTGTTGCTAGACTTAGACCTTACTTGGACAAGCTTATCTCTCCTCTTCAAACAACTTTTGTCCCGGGAAGGAAAGGCATTGATAATGTGATTATAGTGCAGGAAATCATTCATACTCTCAGTAGAAAGAAAGGGAATGTGGGGTACATGGCTATTAAGATCGATCTTGAAAAGGCGTATGATAAACTTGAGTGGAGCTTCATAAGGGACATGCTCATTAGGGCAAATATTCCAGCTGACCTAATTGACATTATTATGAGTTGCATATCCACGGTATCGACTTCTATTTTGTTTAATGGGGAAGCTCTGGATCCGATCTATCCTACGAGAGGCATAAGGCAGGGAGATCCCCTATCTCCGTACTTATTCATTCTATGTATGGAGTTCCTTGGGCATCTCATTGAAGAGAAATGTGCTGCTAAGATTTGGCAGCCCGTAAAGGCCTCGTGTGGTGGGCCAGCTTTCTCTCATTTATTTTTTGCAGACGATTTAGTGCTTTTTGCCAAAGCTGATCACATTAATTGCTCGGCTGTGAGGGACGTCATTGATGAGTTTTGTAGTGCTTCGAGTCAATCAATGAGTGCCGCTAAGTCTAGAGTCTATTTCTCGCCTAATGTGGATAGGGATTCTAGGGAGTCTTTTTGTGATATTCTTGGTTTTGCCTCAACTCCTGCTCTTGGCAAGTATCTTGGAATTCCTATTAAGCACCCCGGATCTTCCCCTCAAGATTTTAACTTCATTCTTGATAGGGTTAAAAATAAGTTAGCGGGTTGGAAAGCTAACTTGCTATCTTTGGCTGGGAGGGCAGTCCTTATTCAAGCTTCTTTGGCGGCTATCCCTGCATATGTCATACAATGTACACACATTCCGAACAAAATATTAGAGGGAGTTGATAGGGTGAATAGAAATTTTCTTTGGGGGTCTTCTGAGTCATCAAAGAAAATTCATTGGGTGGGTGGCATAAGGTTACGAAACCAAAGGAGAAGGGGGGTCTTGGCTTGCAATCTGCTAAGGGCAGAAACACTGCTTTGCTAGCCAAGCTTAACTGGAGGCTGCATGTTGAAAAAGAAGCATTATGGGCCCAAGTTCTAAGGAAAAAGTACTGCAACCAGAGGAGGACCAGCTCTGCTAATGCAGATAGACTGCCTTGTTCGCAAATTTGGAAAGCTGTTAAGATAGGGAGGGGTACTTTCAATGAGGGTAGCATGTGGACGATTGGAAGGGATAGCAATCTCAGCTTTTGGTGGGACAATTGGACGGGTAAGGGACCCCTCCACTGTATGATACAAGGTCCTCTAATCCAAGGAGCTAATCAATGGAAGGTATGTGATTTACTTTCAGATTTTAGTTGGGATTGGGGGCGGATTCCTTTTGATCTCCCTGTCAAGGTAAAGGCCATAATCCAAGCCACTCCCATTCCTATCACGAGTAGAGGTCAAGATAGGCTTGCTTGGTCAGGTAACCCAAGGGGCACTTTTGATCTTCGGAGTGCCTATTCAATTGCCATGGCTGATGTAGATACTCCTCTGTTCAGTTCTGGGTGGATTTGGAAGCTTGAAACGCTGCCTAAGATCAAAACTTTCCTTTGGATGTGCCAACATAATAGCATAGGTGTTAGGAGTTGCCTTGCTAAGAGAGGGGTGACAATTGAAGACTTATGTCCAATCTACCAAAGGGTTCCAGAATCAATTATTTATGCCACTAGAGATTGTGAGTGGGTTAAGGGAATCTGGATGTAGCTTGGTGTGAGTGCTTCTAACCGGGATTTTTGGATGAGTAATCTTCAAGATTGGATTAACCTTAATGGGAGAACCAATTGCAGCCGTGCCCAAGAGAAACCCCCTTGGAAAATTACTTTTTCTTTTGCTATGTGGTGCTTATGGAAAAACCGGAACATGGTTGTCTTTCATGGGAAAAGGGTGAACCAAAATCTGCCTAAGGAGATAATGGACCAAGTATTAGAGTTTATCTACTGTGTGCAGTCCCCCAAGAGTCCAAATCACAAAATCAGTAGAAATCTTCGCTGGGAAAGGCCTCCAACGGGCTGGAAGAAGCTTAATACAGATGGATCTTGCTTGGGAGGGTCGGATAGAGCTGGATGTGGTGGCCTAGTAAGGGATGAACATGGAGAATGGGTTGTGGGCTTTACAAGACACATTGGCTCTACGAGTAGCTTCATAACTGAATTATGGGGGCTGAGAGAGGGTCTTTTACTATGCTGTAATTTAAACATTGAATCCCTTATGGTTGAATTGGATGCTCAAGTTGTGGTGGATGTATTGAAGAACAATGCCTATGAAAATAATGTTGTTTCTCCCATTTTGGATGATTGTAGACTCTTGGCAGCTCGGTTTCATCAGATTCAGTTTAATCATTGTTATCGTCAAGTTAACCGTTGTGCGGATTTGCTTGCTAAAATGGGTGCTGCTCAGGAGCTTGATTTTATTTCCTTTGTAAGTCCTCCTGTGGACATTTGCAATGCCTTTGAGGATGACTTGAATGGTGTTTATTGTAATAGGATGTGTTCTGTTTCTGCTGTAAGTGTTTAGTTTTGTTTAATACAACGTCTATTTACCAAAAAAAAAAAGATGAGCGGTAACATTGCTGTCTTTATATATAAAAGAAAATTATACATTATCAAAATATTTATCTAGAAACAAAATATCCTCTAGAACTGCTTTAATTCTCCAGTGAGAGGCAATTGCTTTGTTCCTCAATGGCTCAATGACATTCAGTGCATCTCCTTCAAGGATAATTCTTTTGAATCCTTTGTCAGCTGCCTTTTTGATAGCTAACCAAGCTGCTTTGGCTTCTCCTAATAAAGGCTCTGACTGCTCCAACTGCTATGTCCATGCTCCAATTAGCTTTCCCCTTTGGTCTCTTGCCACCACTGCCACTGAAGCTTTATCTTCCCTAAGTGCAGCATCAAAATTCAGTTTTATCCAATTTAAAGGTGGGGGAGTCCAGGATGAGTTTTTTGGAGATTAGTTATCTTTCATTGATATTTGTTGTTTTATTATATATATGTATCTTCCATTGATATTTAATGTACTACGTACTACTTAGTACTTACCAATTCAAAGGAATATATTCATTTCGTAAATTAAAACTATTGTTTTTGCTTACACAAATTGTGAAAGCTGTTTCTGTACTATAATCAATGAGAAAAACTTAAATGGCAATTGGACACTCTAAAGTAGAAGAAAAAACATGCTCTACCAAATTGTTTAAGGCAGCAATTTCTGGATTTCTTTTTGCAAAGAATGGAAACACTATTCGCTTTCCAAAAAAAAGAAAGGAAACACTATTCAGTTACTCTATCATCTACGGCTGTTCTGTGTGAATTTTTCCCTTTTATTTTGTTATAATACAATGGATATCAGCACAAATGTTGGGCCTTAAAAACCTAAGGGAGGTAGTAGGCCCAAGGGAACCAGAAAACTTCAAGGAAGACAAATTATGAAACATAAGAACATCATTATAATTTGAAGCACTACTGAGGATCTACACAAAAACATAACAATTACAAGTTTTAGAAAGTCAAAACTCACTCACAACAATATTATTTAGCAATATTTAACCCGTGCGATGCACGGAATAGTTAACAAATGTTAAATAAATAAACATATATTCATTCTTTTCAATGCTACTATTAGTTAAAACCAAATGATAATCAAATCAATACTTGATAAAAGGAGGTAAAGAGATAATTTGAAATAAATACAAAGTTAGGTATTCAAAAATAAATTATAGTAAATAATAGCAAAAAGAAATACAATCAAAATTAAAGAATTAAAATAATACAAAAACCAACTGGACAAAGAGAGAGAGAGGACCTGTTAAACAAAATCAAATATCTATGGGTTGAAACTTTACTTGAGAATGCATAATCCAATCTATTACAAACCTATTGTGATTGAAATTTCAACAAATTTTTTTGTCTAATATGAATCACTTAAACAACCCAATTTCAAGGGCAAAGCTTGATCTAAAAATCGACTGAGAACATACAATTTAAAAGAAATCAATACTTATATTAATTAACCTAAAATTAGGGTACCATTAAATATCGTCAATAATTACTTATTGGGAATGCAGCAATTGCTGCATAATGGGTTATATGTCAACAACAAAAAAATGTGACCAAATGTCATGTGCAATGAATGTGATCAGGTGGATCCAATCTATTCCAAACCTATTGTGACTGAAATTTCAATTAAAAATTTTGTCAAATGTGAATCACATAAACAACCAAATTTCAAGGGCAAAGCTTGGTCCAAAAATTGGTTGAGTACATACAATTCAAAAGAAATCAACACTTATATTAATTGACCTAAAATTAGGGTACTATTAAATAACATCAATAATTATTTATTGGGAATGCAGCAATTATTGCATAATGGGTTATGTGTCAACAAAAAGAAAGCAACACATGTCCAGGGATCATGTGCAATGTACATAATCAGGTGGATCCTTAGATATTTGTCACTTTCGTTTGTTATCAGATAACCCATTATATGGCAATTGCTGCATACAAGTATGTAGCAGAACCTTTCCCTTATTTATTTTTTATTCTAAAAAAGTTAGTTATTTATTTTTCAAGATACAAACCTAAATTATGAAATTAGAGATAGAAATTTAAACAATGCAAAAGTTGCAATATAGTTTTTTTTTTTTTTTTTCTCATAAAGATGCAAATATGCAATACAGTCATACAATAGCATGCACTTAAGGGGGAAGAGAAAGAAATAGAGCTACCAAAATTACTTAATCAAACTTTCTCCAAGAAGGAGACTTCTCTAAATAAACCAAAAAAGGGGAAAAAGAAACTTACCGTAAGACTCACCTACAATAAACTGAAGACTCATTTATGAAAAACAATAAAGGAATGCCAAAGTTGTTGATTGTGTGTGGGGTTATAATTTAGGCAGGTGCGGCTCTACATGTATCTCAAGGTGGTCCTAATTTGCCAAAAAAATGTATATATATATATATACATGCAAAAAAATATGTATATACTAAACTAACCTATTTTGACCACCCTAATAAAAATATTGACCACCTTGATTTGAGAATTGCAAGAATTTTTATTCAATAAAAATAAGAATAATACTACATTCACAACATTTTTACAATAATTTCATAACAAATCATATGTGATAAGTGGAAATCGGTTACTATTTTTAATTTGGGTCCAATATTAACATCACTTTTTAAACTACAAATAACAAATTATTATATAAAATTTGTTTCTAAATGTATGTAGCATTACTCCAAAAATAATTCGGGCCCCTCAAGAAAAATATTGTAATCATGAGTTCTCCTTGATAGTGACAGCAGTTATGCTTTTTTTGGCTTTGCAGTGGCAATAATTTTTCTTTCCTTAGCAACTCAGCTCACAGTTGTAACAGACATCATCCGTTTTTCTTTCTATTCTCTATTATCATTTCAATTCTCTTACTTCATTACTCTGACCTCAGCATTCTCAATTCTCACTTTATCTCTTATAAATCTTTTTTTTCTTTGTTAGTAGAAAAAAATGGTAACACTTCATGTATTTTCGTGTTTTGTTTTTTGTGATATTGATATATTCAAGTTATTTTTTTAATTAAATTTTGTATAATTTAAGTTTCTTAATGACCACTCTAAAAATAATTCCTGGAGCCACCACTAAATTTAGGAGAAGTTTTACTATTTTAAAATTTTGAATTTGATCTAAGAAAAGATGGATGTAGAAGTAGAGAAGCAAAACCATGCTTAACAGAAAACAAAAACTGACAACAACAATAAATTTATTGATTATATTGAAAACAACCACACTCTCTGCTAGGATTCAATTGGCAGTGGGACTGAATAATTGGCATCATCATCATTCCTGCAACCCAAACTTTAGAAATAAGAGTTAGAGAAAATCCTAGAGAGAGAATTTCATGAGAAGCAAATCAATCAAACAGGAGAGAAAATGATAGAGGGGAGTCTTTTGTAGCGTGAGAGTAGTAATCTTTTGTAGCTGAACAGTTTCAAATTCTAACAGAGTTTATAAAAAAAATTTTAAAAAAAAATTAATGATGTGAAAAATTGTGGAGCTAGTAAAGCTAACGTGGCAATATATTATGAAGTCAACAGAAAGTCAGACGCTTCAGTTTTATAATATGTATAAATGATGGAGAATTAGAGAAAGATAAATAAATAATAAATAAATAACATAACATAACATAACGTGTTGGTACCTTTGCGGTTCCCAATGCTCAATTCCATGGATATAACATTACAAAGTTGTCTCATGAAGTCCCATACCATATTTGCATATTCTTCAGTAGTAAAAGAAAGATGACAATTCTCAACTTTAAGGAACAATTTAACCAAGTAGGGGATGTTTTCCAACACAACATCCTTGTCACCGAAAAACCTTCGAAATGAAAGTAATCAGAGAGCCGGGGTGTTTATTTGGGGTTGGTATGTGGAATACTTAGCATCGCAAATTAAATGTAATGTTTTTAGCGTAGGTATATGTACAATGATAGTGAACTTGCCTTTAATATTAAAGAAGGCTCCATAACATAGTAAGAGGGTGAAATCTTGGAGGAGCGGGCAGGCGGTGAGGAGTGTGGAAAGAGAGTCACAGTTTGCATATTTAACATTTCTAAGTTGTAGAATCCTGAGACCAAAAGGAAGATTGAGAAGAATGCCATCCTTCAATTTGAGAACCACTAATGTTGTGCAAAAGAAGAAGAAACTAATTTTTAGCAATAGCAATATATATGTGGAGATCAAGCTCTTGCACACCACAGGGAATGGTGGCTTAGACCAATATGTTGACATAGAATAAGTCACAATCAGGCCAGGCCCATTGGAGGCAAAACTTGCATAAAGGAATGGCGTTGCAAAGAGTCTAGATGTTGGACGCTGTATCGAAAAACCTAAATTTTGCATTCTTATTCCTAACAAGATTGAAGTAGTCCAAGTCAAGAGTTGGGATGAGAGTCCAAAGGGGCTTCCACCTGCTGGACAAAACGCTTGTGACGACGGCGTCTTGGGTAGGGAGAAAGGAGAGGATGTGGCAGAGGAGACAGTCAGGTAGGCTACTAATTATGTCTTCTATGAAGTTTATCAAAAAAAAAAAAAAAATTATGCCTTCTATGTATTTTTTGTTCTCAATCCTCTGTCTCTGTGCCTTCGTGCTCCAATCTGCTTCTCTTATTATTCTCTATGTTTTTTATTTTGGGTTAAAGGAAGAGTATTCCTTCAATTTTGAAGATTTGCAGGTTTCATTCAGAGTATATTATTAGCAGTAGAGTTTGGCTTACCTCTAGTATTTTTTTAGGGGAGGAAGAATGGAGATGGGAACTGGCCCCCTCCAGTTACACAAAGAGGCCCACTGGGCTAGTAAGTGAGTAGGAACATTATCGGCTCTATATACAAAAGAAAATGAAACATTCTTTTCTTTTCTTTTTTTTGAGAATCTAAAAAATGAAACATTCATAAAAGTATTACAGAGGCACAAAATATCATCTATAATAACTCTGATACTCTAGTGGGGGGCTACATCAGACTTGGATAGAGGCTTAATGACATTCCACGCGTTACCTTCAATTATTATGTTGAGTTGATGTAACCTTCAAGCACTGCTCTTTTAACAGCCCCAAGAGCATCTTTAGCTTCTCCAAGCAGAGGACTTTCAAAGACCAATTGGTCTACCCAAGCCAACAACATCTCTCTATTCTCATTTCTGGCAATAACAGCAATAGAGGTTTTGTTTTCTCTAATTGCTGCATCAAAATTGAGCTTGACCCAATCTTTTTTGTGGTGAGGATCAACCTTTACCCAACTTCTTTTTCTTTGACTGGCTTAGGGGTGGCAATTCGTGTTCCCGTATCAAGTTCATGTCATGTCAATTCATGAGTATCCGACTATATAGATCAACATTAACCCGACGTGTTTATTAAATGAGTCAAGATTCCTCGACCCTAACACGACCCATTTATTAATAAGGTTAGTCATGTCAACTTGTTTATCATATTTAATCAAAATGAAAAAAAAAAAATTATGAAAAAAACATATATATTTTTAATATAAAATTCAAAACTAACGAGTAATTGCATCACAAATAATCATTCAAAACTAAAACATATCCAAATATTACAAATAGTCAATCACAATATGTCAAAGAAAATAAACCACAACAACTAATAAGTTTAAATACTTAGAGTTTGAAAGGTATATTGGTAAAATGTCAATTAATTAAATGAGTCAAATGGGTTCTATGCGTTGAACACTAACCCAACCCGTTTATTAAACGGGTTAACTTTATCAATCCAAATATGACACGAACCCATTAAGCCTTAACCCATAACCTGCTAATTTCATATTATGTCGTGTCAAGTTCGCGGGTAGTGTTCAATTTTGCCACCTGACTATCCCAAGCTTTTTTATGATCCATATAAGTTAAGAACACCTGCTTCGATAGACAATACGAGGAAATAGTATGCTTCTAGTCTCTTCTTATTTCTAGTCATCCACATCATATCACAAAGAATTGCTACATAAAGCTGGAAGTTACCCACATCTTCATCCACAATCCCCAAAGAATCCTTAGGATTATGGATGAGTTTAACCCAATCCTGAATAGATAAATTTCTCATATTGTTTATATTCGGTGGCCAAGGAGCCAAGAGCCAAAGCTGCTGTTCCCACACACACTGAATAAATATGTGCTCCAAAATTTCTGGGGCACTTTTGCAAAGGCAACATTCAATTGAATGCAAGGTGAATCTTTACTTAAGGATTTGCCAAGCCATTTTCCAAGCCATTTTCCATAAGAGGTTCTTGAGTCTTGTGTGGACTTTCAGCTTCCACAAAACTTTCCAATCAGCTAAATTGAATTGAGGGTGATTGGGAAAGTTTGAGTCACTAATAGCGCTATACGTACGCTGATTTAACAGAAAATTCACCTGATGGAGGTAGACACCAAAAAACCTGGTCTTAAAGGCTTGTTGTGGCAGATGGATACTTATTATCTTGTTGATTGTCTCTGCTTTAAAACTTTCCTCAAGTCTGCCTCTGTCCCAACTCCGGATATCATGATTAATCAAGTCTGCCACAAGGTGAAATTCATTAGAGGCATCTTGCTTGGAGCTAGGAAAAAAATTTGGTTATGAAGGAATCCAAGGATCTTCAAAAATCCTAGTGTTCCACCCATTCCCTATTCTGTGGCAGAGCCCTTTTCTAATTACAACCCTGCACTCAAATATGCTCTGAGATGACCACGAGGCTACTTTTGGAGAAGGCATGGCCATGAAATTTCTATTTTTGATGTACTTCTTGAAAACTTGAACCCAGAGACTCCTTTGGATTAAAAACGAGTTTAGTTCCTACTATTTACACGTTGACAGTTTGACACTTACATGTGTATATATAAATAATGTCTTTTTATTGATTCTCAAAATAAAAATAAGTCTTTTTATTTTTTTTTTATTGAACTCAATTGAATTGATAAAAGCTCCTTTATTAATTATTATCTGCAAATATATATGTATATATATATATATATATATATATATACATATAGATATTTGAAGAACAATACTAAAATTTCATTAAGAAAAACTGACCATATTAGAAGAAAGTTGTGGAGGAACATCCTTCATCCACACGACACAATCTAAACAAGTTATAACAAACCTAGCCAGACTTGCAACTTATATTTGATGTACATGGTACTTACCAATCCAAAAGAAAAATATTTATTTTGTAAACTGATATATGTTGAAAGGTTTTACTTCCTCTTTCTTTTTCTTTTTTTCTTTTTTGTTTTGTCGAACCGAATATATTTAATAACAAGTAATATGGAGTATTATATTTACTTTATTTTGATCAAATTTTTTATCTATTGGGACTATGTTGTATTGCTTTTCAAATTTCTATGTTTTGTACTTGGAATCAAGAATCACTAGTTAACTTTTTTGGTCCATTTGGATCGAGAGAGAGAGAGAGAGAGAGGGGGAGTAGAGTAAACTTGGTTGGAAATTATGGTATTTCAAACCCTCCCAACCCCCTCCCCCCCCCCAAAAAAAAAGCAAAAAACTCATTTAATTTAGTTATATAAAAAAACATAAACTACATTTGAAGCTCTATATATTTTAAGGGGATAACAAATTAAACTGTTGTTGAGGTATAAATTTTCGGGCCCTAATTTCATTACCCTACTCACTAAAAAATACCCACACAAGCCCATAAACTATTTTGAACCCACATAAATATTTCCCACATATTACCCAAATATTCTCCATGTTATTGGGCTCCCACAAATATTTCCTATATAAGCCCCATAAATTACCTTGGGCCCTCTCACAAATATTACCCATCATATCCTACATATTATCCAATTTGGGTCTTCCACAAAAAATACTTATCACATTACTACCAAATTGGGCCACAAAATTACACTGTCTCCACAAAAAAGCCCAAAATCATTTAACTTGTGAGCAAAACCCGAAAAGCTCAATATTATTTTGGCACCTATTTTACATGTACTAAAGTTTCTAATTCATGGAAAATATAATTACTCATCACTCAAAAAATACTTCTCTTACAAAATTTATAAAAGCCCATGTATATCACCCATAGTAAAACTATGCATTTTTGTAGGGAAGACCAAGCCCAAAGAAGCTTAACTACAAAGTCCAGCTAAGTCGGCCTAGCTCACATACAAATCCCAGCAACTGAAACTCACGTGAGCTGTCCAATCAAGCTTCAGCACAACCTGACAGCTAGGGCCCATTGCCATCAGTAGGGTTGTCCACCAAAAACCAAAAACCGGCCCACTCGCCCAAATCGCCCGAGCTGACTCGAAAATCGATCGACCCAACACTGGTGACTGTCGGCGACGGGTCTTCGCCACAAAAAACCAATTTAGGCAGGTCAGATGGCGGGTTTTCTTCTCCAAAACTCGATGAACCTGATCCAACCGATGAAACCCATGAAAGAAGACTAGATCTACCTAGATCCGGTGAAGATTTGGTAATTTTTGGTTAGATCCGACGATGAGATGGAAGTTTTCGCTCAAATCTGGGCTTGAGGTGGTGTTTTTTGCTTCGATCCCATGGTTGTCACACAGATCTGAAGAAAAATCAACAGATCCGGCGAAGATTCCGCGATGAGATGGAAGTTCTCGTTCAAATCTGGGCTTGAGGTGGTCTTTCTTGCTTCGATCCCGTGGTTGTCGCACAAATCCAAAGAAAAATCAACAGATCAAGGGAAGATCCAGCGAAGATTCGGCGAAGATTTGGCAATTTCCAACGAAGATCTAGAGGTTGAAACTCACTCCGACTTTGACCGACCTGACCGTTGTCAATCGGAGCCCGATCCGACTTGACCCGTGGTTGTCGGCGGTCAGCGGCGGGCCGTTCAACCTCCCACCTAATGTGAGCGGGTCAGTTCTAACTTGTCCAATCAAATCAGAAAAGGACACGTATCCAGCAGGGGTTAAACCCTTCCTTGCCAACCTGAATTCCATTATTTCTCATGTGACACAAAGCTGGGATGACATGACATAAGGCTGGGAAGCTTTAGCCAGCTGTCTTTCCTTTCTTTTCCAACCCATTAGGTCAAAAACGTGTACTCTCTGATTCATGGACCAAGCACATGAACCCCAAATGGGAAACCTTAGGGAAATGTGGTTTAGAGGGCACCAAAGGGATCTCCAACAGAGTTCCCAGTAAAGGGTTCCAAGGTTGACACACCTGGCTTAGGGTGATGCTCCCTGCCCTAGGGAGTTCTGATTCTAGTAGTAGCAAAACCAAGATCATTAGCCTAATACATGCTTTAATCCCATCAACTAAGGCTAATCAACATTTAATGCTAGGTTAAAACTCCAGCTATCATTACCCAAAATAGCAAAGAACACTCTAAAGCTGAACTTACCACTCTTGAGCAAATCTTAGGAACGATTCTCCAAGGATTTTCTGAAGATTGAGGAAGATTTAGCAAAGATTATTTGCTAATTACCCCCTTAAACTCAACTATAAATAGAAACTCTCCACTAATCCTTCAAGGGGAGATCAAGATAGACCCGCATACACTAAGAGATACACTAAGAGAAAAGAGTTCTTCCTTAACTTCTTTGTTTAGCCTTCTCTAAGCTCTGGCAAAGTTCCGAGTCACTGAGTTATTAGCTTCAAGCTTAGAAACTAAGTTCTCCAGCTCCTAGCTCATAAATACCCCTCATACCTCTACCTATAAACACTCATCTATTCCCAACAGAAAGCTCCAGCAGCTTTACTAAACACTCTCTCTCACTACTCATATTACCCACAAATGGCCCTCACTACTTACTACTACATATACTATATCCATGAGCATGCCCAGACATCATAATGATCTTGTTGTGCTAGCTAGAATCTCTCTCTCTTCCTTCATCTCACACTAAGTTTCCTCATTACTTACTATAATGGAACCTATGATATTTGTTTATTCATTTACTATTGAAGGTTATGATGTAATTGTTATCATAGAGTTTTTCCCTCATATTATTGTATTAGAAGACTCTTCTCCAGAGCCCATGTAGATACTTTCCTTAATCTGTGAATAGCTAACAGCTGGAGGTTTATGCTGTTCTGTCTCATTTTAGCGCTAGAATATTTTACTGCTGGGTTATTTCTTTATTGCAGTATACTTTTTATTATGCTGACGTGTCTGTTGTAGGAAGTGTTTTTGGGCTATCTCATAACCCTTGTCAGTCCCATCTTAGGCCCAAGGTATAAAAAGAGGGTGAACTCTTCAAAAAATTCACCGATAGCTTTTGAGCCATGCTTCAAGCCCATTGTCGAGTTTTGATTTAGGCCCCCAACCCAACATAAATCTCATTTGTTGTAAGGAAAACTTTTCCACCCCCAACAACTATTTAGTTTCAAAAATAACAATTTCAACCATAAGGTTTCAAAAGGCAACATAATAAATCATATAATTTCAATAATAAATCCAATAATTAAAGGGTTTAATTTATTAGTTTTTAAATTTCAAAGTTTAATTTGTTACACCCTTAAACTACATGATTGAAAATGTAGTATATATTTCTAGAAGTTAAATTTCAAGAGTCTTGAGAAAGGTTGGGTTCTAATTAACTTAACTGGTAAAATTTCTGATGGTTGAATAAAAGATCTAGAGTTTAATTCTCATCTACACCAAAAATCAATTAGTGTCTTAGTCTGATGATAAAAAGCTATCATCAGGAGCGGACCTCATACATTGAAACTCTCTAAAAAAAATGAGTCTTGAGAAAGGGGTGGCTTGGTATTTCCATGAGAGAGGTTTCAAAATTTGTGGCATGCTATTTCTAATAATAGTGCGATAGGCGTATATTATTCAGAGGGATGTCGTGGCCGCTCTGCTACCCTAGTCTTTGCAATTTGAGCGAGAGGTTGTCCTGTCCCTACATTTCAATTTACCACCATTACATTTATTCTTTTCTTTACAGTGTTAGCTTTGAGGAGTCAAACAAAGCCCATTTTTCTCCCTTGAGGAGTCTTGAGAAAGGTTAGGTTCCAATTAACTCAACTGGTAAAGTCTCTGATGATTGAATAAGAGATCTAGAGTTTAATCCCCGCCTGTACCAAAAACCAATTGGTGTTTTGGTCTGATGATAAAAAACTATCATTAAAAGTAGACCTCATATATTGAAACTCTCTAAAAAAAAGAAGGGTTTAGGGTTTAAGGTTTATAAGAGATCTAGGGTTTAATCTAGGGTTTAATCTCCGCTTACACCAAAAACTAAATGGTGTCTTGGTCTGATGATAAATAAAGACTTATCATTAAGAGCAGACCCCATATATTGAAACTCTCTCAAAAAAGAGAGTCTTGAAATAGGGGTGGCCTGGTATTTCCACAAGAGAGGTTTCAAAATTTGTGGCACACTATTTCTAATAATAGTGCGACAGGCGTATATTATTCAAATAGACACCATGGCCGCTCTGCTACCCTAGTCTTTGCAGTTTGAGCGAGAGGTTGCCCCTACATTTCAATTTACCACCATTATTCTTTTCTTTACAACGTCAGCTTTGTGGAGTCAAACAAAGCCCATTTTTCTTCTTTGGCAAATAGTTCTCTCTTTTGATTTTATAACTATGAAACAAACCAGCACTTTCATTAGCTTTTCTAGCAAAATCTTGTAAGTTAGAATGTGTATAAATTGAAGAAATTCTATGCCCCTCGTCAGCTTAGTAGCTGCGGATATGCCCAATGTATTCTTCCATAATGATATTCATAAAGGGTATATTGGAAAAATTATCCAAATTATGTCAATCAATGAAAGACTATATTTTGACATATCCTAAAATCAAATAGAGGAGGATTGTCCAAATTGTGAAGGCAACAGCCTGTTTCTGTCAATGACAAAAAGTAAATGGCAATTAGACACTTGAAAGTAGTTCCTGATATTCTTTTTGCGAAGAATGAAAACACTCTTTAATTACTCTATCATCTACATGATCAACCATGATGTTGTCTACATTTGAGTGAATTTTGGCCCCTTTTTTATATAATACAATGGATATCCGCACAAAAAGTTGGGTCTAAAAAACCAAAGGGAGGTAGAAGAACCATTTGAACAAGATGGAGCTGTCTGAGCTTGGAAAAAGGTGTTGTTCAGAGCAGTGTCAGAAGGCCAATGAGTTGAGTCCAGGAGTTCTTACAATTATTATCCTCTGAAAGGGTGTGAAGGATTTCCCCACCCTAAAGAAGCCTTCCCTCATCAATCTGTAAAAAACAAGTTAAAATTTCAGTATTTATATGTGCTACTGAATTAACACCTTTATTATATCTGTTAGTTTAGAGCAATAATAAGGACAACTTTTTTCACTGTCTTTATATGTGCTACTGAATAAATATCTTTATTATATTGTTAGTTTTGCACAATAATACGGACACAACCTTTTTCATTATCTTTTCATAACTTGCTAAGATGAAAAGTTGTAAGTGGAGCAACATTACTTTCATATAGACCCACAACTTAATCACTTTATTATACACCAATCGCAACATGTCATTGTGAATATTTTTGTCACTTACTGATTAGTTCTACATGGACTCTTTAGCACAAGTTTGAATCTTTTTTATTCTTAGAAGCTTAATGTGTAATGAGTATAGCAATGTATCTCAAAGAATATAGTAAAGTTGAAAAGAAGATAAGATTGCATACTTCGAGCTGGATTCACTGATAGTATAAAAAAGAAGGTGAATTTTCAAATACCTCTTTCAAACCTTGATCTACGACCTGCTCGACGAATTTGACTTTCATTCTTTTGTAGAAGTTCATCAATTTTATTTGGTAATGGTCCTGAGAATTCAACACGCTCGCTTCTGCTTTTGGTACTCTAAATGATGGAAGAAAGAGCAATCGTTTCAACTCAACACATGTAGAAAATAACATAGCATGAATGACTTTTACACAGTTGAATGGCGTCTTATTTTTTGTAAACAATTTACCAAATTAAAAATAGATTTCCAGCTTTTGGCCAGCTAATAGAACACATGCTAGTTAAGTTTTATTACATTATTTGGTTTTAGGTTTTACTTAACGATGAGATTGTACACTTACCTTATTAGTTCTTGAAGCATCTGGTTCTTCCTTTTCACTAAATGCCATTGACATATCATTAGAATGGTATAGTTCAGATGTATCAAAAGAATCTGTATGGCGTTGCTGCTTCTGTATTGCATGCTTGGTTAGAACCTTGGATAAAAGATCTTCATTCCCCTTTTTCGTTGAGTAAGATGTTTTGGCAAATGATGGATCTAATGCACTAATTTTGCTTTTTGATCCATCTGATATTGTGGATGCAGCAAAAACCTCTTTTCGCCTTTTTGCCCATGTAAAGCCGCTTGGTGCTGCAACTTCTGATGGGCCTGAATATGTACTGTCCCCTTGAGATGTATTCATCACTTGGGAAGTCTCTGACATTGTATCAAATGATGGCTTTAGTGGCTCTCCACGCATAGAAGTACCTTTTCCTTTGGGAATATGTGAACGGTCACTGTTTCTATGATCAAGTTGAAAATATTCTTGTTTTTCCTGCACAACAAAGGATACATAAATAAATAAAACCTAGGTTTCTTCCTCTAACTACACAACAAACACTGTGCATGCATGCACACACACATATACCTCTTTTGATGCTAGTTTACTCTGAGAATTTGTTTCTTGCAAATTTTTACGGACTCTTCTAGGCTTCTTTGATGCTGCAGGCTCTCGCATTTTAGCACCAGTCTTTTTCCTGGAAATACATTGACTATTTAGCAGATAATTATTTATATTATTAAAACCAAAACAGAGAAGGAAGCCATTAGGAGTGGATGCTCCCATCTAGGTTTTCATATCAGCATGACTCATAGATTCAAACCCTAACTTAATCTAGCAATTTAGACTCTGACTTTAAAATCATGCAATAACAATAAATTCACCCAATTATGGAGAAAAGATATTTGCTTATTTTATTTTATTTTTTCTCATCAGGAAGGACCCAGATCGCTAGTTTCACTAACATAGCATGCAACTGAACATTCTACAGATTAATGGTTGTAATATATGTGAGTGTGAACAAACAACAGACAGAGAAGGACCCCCATAAATGAGTGCAAAGGAGATATAATATAGATTTAGATTGATTGTCAGGCAGCTTCACGAATTTGATTCAGAAGAGTGAAAACATGTCTACCCAAACCTGCATGAGCAGTTTATAAAATGAAGAGTAAAAAATATTTCACCTTTGTCCATCCTCACGACTTTTAGCATCAATTTCCTTGCTAGGGGGATACTTTGGAAAGCTTGATGGGTCACATGCAAAAGGCTTTGTGTTGAAATACTGAAAAACAAAAGCATGACGCAGACATCAAATCAGACAGCCAAAGGCTCAAAACTACAAAATGGTACGGGTTTTTATCATTAAAAAAATATAAGCATGCACCACAATATGATAATATGAAAAATTCTGGAAAATATCTAAATTATAAGTGTAGTAAGGGAAATCTAATAAATAGCCATGCCCTAAAATGTGGTAAAATTGGAAATAACTTTACTTTGAAAAAGAAATTTAAACAAACTAAACTTTTGGTAGAAGTTACCTCAGACATTAGGGCAGAGGATGCAGTCCCACGCTTTTGAGGATCTATGGAAAGTAAAATTTCTATCAGGTTCACAGCAGTTTTTGGAAACTCTTTACACTTCTCCCTAAGAGAACTTTCATAATTATGCAGGGGTTTAAACATAGCTGCTTGAGGAAGTTTAGACTTTTTCCAGAACTCATCAGGTGGTGAACCACAAAGCTTGAAAATTTTGTGTAATTGCTCAACCTGAAGATTGGAGTAGAATACTCATCAAACTCAAGTGCTATGTAAGAAATACTTTAACACAAGCCAATCAATAAGTGAACAAATTCCATTCTCATGGATAATAGTTAAGAATTAAAGTGTTAGGAGGATGTCTCCAAGTCAAGAATTCTTTGGAAATTTTCACTGCAATATCAACAAAGTAAAATTTAGATTAGAAAATTACCATATCCTAAATGTATCTAATAGTAGGTACTGAGAATTTCTGAATTTTTAAATACTATAGTGTTTAAGAGAATTTCCAGCACTAAAATGAGTTTTTGTTTACTTAATAATATTATGTAGATATGTGTATAAAGAATTTTGTATAAGAATTTGTACAAAGCATAAATACAGAACACACTACATCTTTTGTACTCTTCATCAAACTCCCATTTGTCTCTGTCCATTAGCTATCAGGTAATATAAAACAGGTAAGAATCATGGGATAAAGAAATAAGTGCACTTCATTAGTGTTATCACCTCAGTTCTTCCTTTAAGGATAGGCTTCCCCATAAGAATTTCTGCAAATACACAGCCCACACTCCAGAGATCCACTGATACTCTGTAATTTGTAGCCCCCATCAAAAGTTCGGGAGGACGATACCATAAAGTAACCACACGACTTGTTAGAGGTTGCCTCTTTGGGCTAGCAATATTTGCCAATCCAAAATCCCCTAATTTCAGAATCCCTTCATTGTTTACCAAAATATTTGATGCTTTAATGTCTCGATGCATTATACCTCGTAAATGGCAGTGCTCAACTCCACATAATAGCTGTGTCATATAACACTTGACCTACAGAGAAGTCAACCAAAAACTTTTAAATACCAAAGGAGAAGTGAAACAGAAACAGATCAATGATATAGCCTTCACATCATACAATAATCTAATGTCTTAGCAATGATCTTATTTTGCCAATCTATATATAAAGTATTAACAAACCTGTGCCTCACTAAATTTGATGTCGGGGTTGGACACCAGTCCAGCAAGATCGTGTTCCATGTACTCAAATACAAGGTATATACTATTTGATAACCGAGAAGTAATAAGCCCCTCCAATTTGATGATGTTTGGATGGTCCAGCCTGCGGAGGATCATTATTTCTCGTGCCATAAATCTTATGCTCTCTGGCTGAAAATTGTCTACTCGCACCTTTTTCAAGGCAACCATCTTCCCAGTTTCAATTTGACGTGCTCGAAACACACTGCTGTATGTACCTTGCCCAATCTACATGCATGGAAGGAATTAAATAAAGATAATTTTAAGAAATAAATATTAAGAAAAATTATCAACATACGGCCAAGGAACCAGCTATTGCAGCATAAGCAAAATGTTAGTGTAAAACAACCAACATCATGATTATCAGATGCATGTCAAATATCAAATACAAGTCATTTGGCTGAAATTAAATTTTTTCAGGTAATTATTTGGCTGATTTTATTCTGAATCACATTTGCACAGAAAACTCCTTTCAAGATTTAAGCATATATGTAGTTATTAGATGTCCGCATATTATATCCACTACTTTCACAAGGCAAACAGGGCTTATGGCTCAAGGTTCACTTTCAGGTAATACACTACGTTGAGGTTTTTATTGTCTGAAAACAAGAGTCCTATAACACCTGCTCTTTGAGGCTCATCCCAAGGTAATGATGCTTGGGAAAATTCATCAAATGCTTAACTTGAATGGCTGAAGAAGGGAGTTGCCTTGAAGCCTATTATAAGCCAAGGAAACAGCCAAATATACATTCATTAGAACTGTACTTTTTACACTTTAGATCTATCTTGACATTCTCTTTCAACACTTTTCAAATAGATTACATGATCCATCAACCAGTTGGGTCATCCCAACCTGCCTGCTCTGCATTTTCAGCTTAATAGATCTAATGCTTTTGTTCAAGCATGACTTCATCTCTCCAAGCCAACCACACCCTGTTAGGCCTTAATGTCCCTTTCCAAACAACTTGTCATACCAGTCAATATCTTCTTCTTTTTTTATAGGTACCAGTCAATATCTTCTTAAAGGCCCTGTCAGGAGTCATTGTCCTTTGACTAAATAGAAGTCCAACGTACATGATTGAAAAATTCTCGCGCACTTCTTATCACTTCAATATGAGGTGAGAGTGCTCATCTACATATCTCTTTCTTTTCTTTCTCCTGAAACATCTATATATTATAGTACACCATATTGCAAGTACAACATAATTTTTTTCATTATATATCTGAAATGTCACATGAGGTATTAAGGTTACTAAGATAAACTGCAAAAAGTCCTTGCTAGGGAATTATATCCTCATTTTTAGAACTCCCACTTACTTGCCTTCATCTTCTAAATAATGCCACCTACTACTTTCCAATTTTCACTCCAAACCTGGATAGGTAACCTTCACAACCAAATCCCACTACAAGCAAATTATGCCAAATTATCCACTACCAACTACTCCTACATTTCAATTCAAACCAAAATTTTAGAAAGAGCAAACATTGAAATGGAAATTTAACATGAATAAAAAGTACAACAAAATCACATATATACATTAATGCAAGCTGTAACACAATTACACCCACATCCAAATCCTACAACATACATACATAAATACATACATACATATATATATATATATATATCATAAAAATTTCATATCTAGTGCACAAAGCTCCCCCTCCTACAGGGTCTGGTAGAGGTGATTAGTAGTCAGCCTTACGTATTCATCATATATTATGTACAATATATGACAAATCAAAATCTGATAATGACATATAAAACAAAACTAAATTCATTGTGCTCTAGTTATTGTTTAAAATATATAAATAAAAGCACGTGTCATTAAACAAACAAAATGGGAAAGTTTTTGAAGTTTAAAATGATTGAGGCCAACCTTCTCCAATTTCTCAAAAGAATCAGCTCTGAGAGGGACCCAACCATCGACAGCTTCTGAGGCAGCAGAGCTGAGCCAATGTGGCCACCCAGCTGCAGTTTGCTCCGCCTGCACGTACCGTTGAGAGAAGCCAAGCCGGAAGCTGAAAGAGCCTTTGGAATGAGAGGCTTCCTTCTTCGTCTTCCTGATCTCACGACTCCGACTCTCCACTGATCTCTCACCTTCCTTCTTTTTACTAGAGCTATAGTTTCTTTCCAAATTTAAAGGCCCAGATTGGATCTTCATTGACATGGCTGAATCATTGTGTTTATTGTTATCGTGGAGAACAGGGGATGAAGCCTTGACAGCCCGAACCGCTTCCTTGGAGCTAATGCAACCCATTCAACACCCCACCCAATTCCCTCCAGCATCGATTGGACCAGAATTCGGGTCGACCCAGATCGGTAAATGAGGCAAAGTTTGTGTCTTTTGGGGGGTATTTGCCCTGTTTAGGCTTCCCCTGTTTTTTTCACATTCGGTTTTGAATGGGATTGCATTGCATTCTCTCTCTCTCTCCCTATCTCTCACTCTCTCTCTCTCTCTCTCTCTCTCTCTCTCTCTGTGAGAGAGAAGAAATGTGAATTCGCTAAAACCCAACAAAAACCTCCTGAGAGAGGAGGAAGAAAAGGAGGAGGAGGAGGAGAAGCAGGGAGAGGAAGAGCCAGAAAAAGCAAAAAACAGAGGCAGACAGAGAGAGAGAGAGATAGGGATAAACAAGAAAGAGAATATTTTTAGTTTTATTCGGTTGGACTCGTTGTTTTTTCTCTTCTGGGTGGTCTCTGCGAGATCTACGGAGGTATTAGAGGATGGGAGTGTGGTTTTTGTTTTTCTGGGACAAACGGTCCGAAAGGAAAGGAAGTGAGAGAAAGAGAGAGACAGAAGGATTCGTGGGTCCGAAGAATTGGTTTCATTGCTTTTGATGCGTGTATGTGTGCGTACACTGTTTTATACTGTGTGTGTTTCCTTGGTTTTGCAAAAAAGGAAGAAAAAGGTAAAATGTAACCGTTTGGGAAGCTCATTATTATTCTCCGTTTGTTGCTTTGGTTTGGTTGGAGAGGAAGCGGGTGAGGTGTGGTGGTTGCTATGGCTAACTGCCCAACAGCTCCACTGCAACTCATTATCCATTATGGCTTGGAAAACTATTAGATTAGATTAGATTGGAAGGTTCGGAACTTTGTGTTCTTTCTTTTGGATCTTTTATTTAATGGCCTCTTTTTTAATTGAATTTTTAATTGCACTTGGGACTTTTTTTTTTTTTTTTTTTTTTGGGGAAACAAATTTGGGATTTGAAAGTATGGAACAATGATCACTTGTTAAATGCCAACAAAATGTTTACAGATATAATAATAACAAAAGTTTGTGCTCGGCGCTTATTTAATTATTGTGAGGAATGCGTTTGGATTAGACCCAGTATGGGATTGGGTTTAAGCCCAACAAGTCCAAACAATGAATTTATAGAGTGTGGATGAAAGAATTAGTTCTACTTTAAAAGATGAACCATAAAGTTGCTGAATTAAGTTTATTAAACATCAGTAAAGTAAGAAATTCTCTCCTCGACGCAGCCTAAGAAACTTATTTTATAATGTCTTAATGATGAACACAGTTACCAGAACCCAAAATGTTATTGTCTAGATTTTATGATTTTTTTTTTTCCGATCCCCTTTTTAGGCCACCTTCTCGCGTTATATATTACAATCTTAGTGTTATCCCTACCATACACATGTAGGTTAGATTCTAGGAGCTCCTTCTTGTCTCATCCAACACCTCCCAGAACCATCAAATAGTAGCTGTAAGGCTACTTGGTCACTGTTCAAATATCACCTCCACATTAATACGGTCAGAGAGTTAGTTGGGAGGCATTTAATGTGGAGGTAGCAGCTTTTTGAAGATATTTGTTACCCCCCTTTTCTTACCCATAGTCCAACATCTAACTCCTAGTTGTGATGTAACTTTGAAGAAAGTCTAGGGTGATATGACACTCTTACTGACCTCGAACCCTTGTTCCCGATATGACTTTTCTCCTCAGACGTTCGTTTAGACTTATCTCGTACTATCTTTACTTTTCTCTTTATACCATTCCCCTTATAACCTCATTTGGCCATCCTCGGATTAGCTAAAGTCCTCGGATTGGGTCATAGGCCCAATTCGTACAGCTTTAATAGTACCTCCTGACTAACTGCCCCCCACAATTATTTATAAACCGATTTAGGAGTTGAGTCACAAAGTTACTAATTCAACCAATGGGTCATCGGTTGAATTTATAAGGGCTGCATATATATATATATATATATATATATATAAAAAAAAGGGCTTTGTCTAAATTATTAATTAAAATTAAGTCTAAAAAACTAGCCACCTAATGCAATTCAAAATTGAGATTTCACAAGTAATAGTGCTAGAAAACATAAAATAAAAGGATGTCATACAATTGTAGCCAAGTCTTTGCTAAATAAATTATCAAAAAAAAGTCTTTGCTAAATAAAACCTACTAAATGACTTAAAATTCTAGAAACAAAAGCATACCTCAAACTCCTAAGTCACATTCTATGCATATTGCATGTCCCATACTCTCATTAGCTGCTCCAATCCTATGGATTATGATTTGAGCTAAAATTTGAAAACTCTATCTTCATTGAAAAGTCTAGCATCGAGTTCATAATAAAATCATCTATTTTCATTAAACTTCTCATTCAAAAAACAATACCACAATGGGCCAATAAAGATAATTTTGTTTAAAACTATAAAACTGAATGGATGAAAACAACTTGTTCGTTTTACAGGTGTTACAAAAAACTTGTTGGGTTTATATTAAGTCATTTTCATAAGTGGTCCAATTAAACAAGCAAACCAACTTAGGTATCGTTCATTAGGTTATGGGTCCAACCGGTCGGGTCGGTTCAAGTTTAATAACTTTGTTTATTATCATTGGGAGGAAGAAAATCTAATTTCGGTTAGCTCCTAACTAATCCTTCCCGGGTGAATATAATCCCCTTAATTAGGATACCTGAACACGTGACCTTATAGATTACATGAAGCTTTGAAAACTATTAGACTAACCTATTTAGTTTCATGCTTTCATGTATTTGGAAAAACAAAGAAAATAAAATTTTATAAGAGAGAATTTTGCACAAAGTTTAAGGCAAACATAATCGTGAAAACCGAAAAAACATGATTTCAATTAACACCTAACTAATACTTCTGGTTGAATGTAATCCCTAGGAAACTTGATCCCATGACCTCATGCATCACATAAAGTTTGAAAACAATTAGACCAATCCATGTAGGTTCATGCTTTCATGCATTTGGTGAAACAAAAGAATAGAAATTTTTAGCACCCATTGAGGTTCCTGCTTTTGCCTATTTGGCAAAAATAAAGAAAATAAATATTTTTGATCCATAAGAGAGTTTTATTTTATTTTATTTTTTTTTTTTTTTGAGAATCTTATAAGAGATAAGTATGCACAAAGTTTGAGGCAAAAATAGAATTCAAGATTAGATTTTTCAAAGTTAATTTCTTTTTTTGAGAATGTTCAAAGTTAATTTCTTGTAGTATATGATACGTAGGAATATCAGTGCACCACTACAAATGTAATTGGCAGGCTTAAATACATGGACTCACACGCCTTTTTCTTTCTTTTGACAAAGTCTACAGCGTACAACATGGGTTCACTTTTGGAGCCTTCAAAGTATGGCACTCACGCCATATCACAACAAATTAATGATTCTTCATTCTGATTCTAGGTGGAGCTTCTTGCTCTCCGAATCAAAAAATTGACAAGCATGTGACAATTTATTTGTTTCTTATTATGATTGAATCCAAACTCCAAAGTGAGGAATTTCCAAATCACATGGAATAATACTTTTCCACTTAGGGGTAGAGATAATTGAAAAGTAAGGCTGCGTACCACATAAGGTTATTGTGGAGTAAAACTATTAACAATATTAAAGAAAAATGGTTAGCCATGTGTGCTTTTTGTTAAGAAATAGCTTTCAACTTAATCGAGTGGAGTGAATAGGAAACCTTTGTTAAATGCTTCCAATACTTAAATAAGTTCTTTTTAGGTCAACAATTTGTGAAAGAATGTTCTAATAATACATGGAAAGATTTATCTTTCAGACTAAACTAATGTAAAAAGAAACAAAACAAAAACAAAAGCAAAAGCAAAAGTAAAAGTGAGAACCCCTCATATGGAGTCGTGCATGATGAGAATTTATGTTCACTACAACTTTCTCAAGATCCAAATGTAACCAATGTCCTGGTCAACACAATATTGTAGCCAACATCTAACTTTACAATTCAATGATTTGTACAAAAGCAAACTAGCATGTTAAGCTTGCCTCGAAAATTACCAAACTCGATGGAGAAAGATCTTCACATGCGTGCAAATACATCAATATTACTGTTAAAGATAACAAACCAGTCTTAATCAAGCCCTAACTCTAATCCTACTTGGTGGATAAGCAATACTCGAGTACAAGTTTTGTAACCATGGTTTAGTGTATAGTTAGTTTAGGGTTTAACCTCTTATAAATATTAAATACCACACATTAGGTTCAATTGCAAACTACAACTTAATAGGGAAGAAGTAGTTGCTAAGGGTTTTTTATGTGGATGTAGTCCATTAGGCTAAATCACGTATTACATGTGTTCTCTCTCTATACTCTCTTTATTCTAGGTTCTAATTTCAAAGAAAATATGCAATTGCAACAAGGACTTCAAGGGTTCACAATGATGAACCCTTGCAACCTAACGATTTCCTACTAAGAAAGAGAAACCTGAATTTGGCATTAACCAACTTGGAGGTCGGCTAGTGAGGCTTTGATGGTTGAGTCCATAAACCAGTGGTAGAAGAAGAGAAATGAAAATGGCAGAGTAATAGTGCCAAGGTTACATACCTAGTACAATAGATGAGGGGTATATTTAACTATTTATAGGTGTGTGAGTGGTCGGTTTTGGTAGTACTTCCCTTCCCTTCCAAGTTAGTCATCCCCTTAGTTCGACTTAGAGGATGTGTGTCAGGATAGCAACTCCCGATCTATAAACGGATGTGAAATATTCTCGCGAAAGAGGAGAAGTGGGATCACTTCCCATCCCCCAAAATCAAGGGGAACCGGGTTATTATAGTTACAAGTACCATTAAAAGAAACTTGATGGTAGTTAGGATGCATCAAATACAACATTGAGGAGAGTGGTTGAAGCAGCAATAGGAATCCCCATAGTCTAGACTATGTGAGGCTCATGTTGTTCTATTTCGTGGCTATCGGTTTTAGGTTAAGTTCTAATAGGCCTATCTATGCTATAAGGCTTCCCAGTAGCTGCTCAGCAATACCTCTCAAGTGGGCGAGGACCCTCGTAATTGGCAAGGCTCCCTTTGTAATATGCTTATAAATCGACCTTGGGCCTACACAGTGAGCAACAAATTGAGGAAAAGTGGATATCAGTGACCAAGATGACTATATAGCTCGGTCATCAGCTCAAAGCTTGATTGACCCTTTACTGACCCCCACAAAAATGCAAAAAAGGCAATATATAAGTATATATATATATATATATACTAGTCGCCAACCCGTGCGATGCACGGGAAAACTATTAAATATGAGACAAAGTTTAATTACAAAATTAGTTGTAACCTAATTTTGAATAACTTCATAAACAAAAATGATACAAACATATAAAGGCAAAGCAAATAATGATTTTTTTGAATTTAATTAAGAATAGTTGTATCAATAGGAGTCAAGGTTTTATGTTTCAGTTTGGATGTTTCTTTTCAGTTGTATCAAAATAATTACATACAATAAATGATATATCAATTTTTATTAATTGATAATAATAATAATATAATAGATGTACATGGCCTAACTCATAATTAAAAATTATAATAATCTACAATAAAATGCCCCAAACAATTTCACAATATTTCTAAATTAGTATATCAACTCAAATAAGAACAATATAATGCATTAGGACTTGGGCTAGAGCCATATCTGTAACATTTATTACTCTAAATTTTTTTGGGTAAAAAAAATTACATATGATACAATCATAAGTGAGACCAAAAATTAGAAGTATTTGATGAAGTAATTAAATTGAAATATTGCACTACCTTCCAAATAAGGATTCTGAGCATCTGTTGATCACCACCATAGTTGGAAATAGGGCTGAGGGATCCACTTGATCTTAGCCAAAAGCCTGAGCACAGCATATTGTAGCAACAGGTGTTATTATTTGGAGAAGTCTGCAGGCATTATAAAAAACTCATTTCAAAAATCAGTAAAAAGAAACAATAAATAGGCTGGTGCTAGCGGGGTAGTCAAAAACACTAAAATGGGTATAGCTATTATAAAAAAAAAAAAAACACTTAAATAGTTTAAAATCGTGGCATGCTTTTTCACCACACATTGAAAAGTGGTTGCAGCCTTTTTAGTTGGTCCTGTTCCCTCCTATGCTACTCAAATACTCTCTTGGTAAAGTGCCATTTGAGCAAGACACAAACTTGTTTGATTCAAATTCATTCACGCACAATACAGTGAGAGAGAGCTGGGTTGCGTGTGAAGAAGATAAACAGAGGAAAAGAAGAAGAAAATTCGAAGAAGAAGAAGAAGAAAAACTTACATCTATTATATCTCCTAGTGGATGATAAATCTGAGTTTTTCATACTAATGGAGTCATTGGTCTGCGTTTAAGGTGTAAAAAAAAGGGTTCACCTTGCCTTCAAGGTGGCACCGCCAATGCCTCAGCCGCATTGATGCCAATATTCAAAGCAAAGAGAATGAACTCTTTAGGGTTTTGAGTTTGTTGGTGTTATAAAATAGGAGTCGGATTTCACATTTTAGCTTGATGTTTCTTTTTCTTTTTTTATATAAAATTTGAAAATAAATTAGTGATGTGGAAAATATTTCTTTAGTATATATATAGAAATATAAAATCAAAATATTTGTTTTTTTTTAAATAATGCTGACATGGAAAATTGTGGTGCTAGCAAAAGCTTCGGTTTTATATATATATATATATAGATGACAACACTAATTATGCAATACTAAATTGCAAAACAAACTGCTGTGAAGCCAATAACAAACAAATTTAAAAAAAATTAATAAAAAAAAAAAACTTTATACAAGGTTTTGCCAGCCAACATACATCACAATCTCAATTTTGGCATGGTGGCTGCTATGCATTTATCACTATGGTTCTTTGCCTTGAGCTCACATTGCCAATTACAAAACAGCCCCTATAAGGAGAATCAAACAGGAAAAAAGAACAGCCAAGGAACTTAAGCTAAATCAAAATGTCAGTTACAGTCATCTACGATTTAAGTGTAAACAGTATCATATATATGTGTGGTACCAAATCTCAATATCAAAGTGCAGAAGGAGCTGTATGCAGGAAGTTTCATCAACCAATTACACATGCAGTAACCATCTCCAGACAATGCTAATAAACCTTTCATGTAATTTCTATATTCTGCATTGCTTCATTTTGCGCCTTGTTAGTCCACTAGAATTAACCACTGAACTGATGATGGCATCATAAGAGATTTCAGCAGGGAACTTTATACTGTAATTTGCTCTTCTTTAAGTTGTAGAAGTACTGGTCTCTGGTCATTACTTCCAAAATTCATCTCCTTAAGCAATGGATGTTTCTCAGTCACCACCTTCTGTGGTGCAATTCTATTGGCTGTGTTGTGGCTGCTGTTTCTAGCTGCTGGGACATCATGATTGTGCTTTCCCTCATATGTTGTTATGACAGCTTTAGGGTCTGTTGAAGCTCTCTCAACATGTTTACGGACATTGCATCCCACACTAGTGCATTTGTAATAGCTCCTGTTAACAGATAGTGAGATATAAAAATGATTCTAACAGAGAATAAACATCATTAACGGTTTGAGTGCCAAAAAATTGAAGAAGAAAAAAAACTCAGGAGAGGATACCAAGATAAAATTATAAAAAAAGCTAGGCATAACATAAGAAAAAACTAGCTTTGGAAAGCATGCCAGGATCAAATTGTTAGCTCCAAAGGCAAACACATTCGGAGAAGTTCTTTTGGTTAACTGACGTGGGTGACAAAATAAATTCATTAGTCACGAAATGAGAATTTAATCTCAGCTTATCATAATAATCTCATCAAGAAACTGGGGATAAACCAATTATACAGCACTCAAACTATTGGTATATGAGCTTAAAAGAAGCAAATTCACATGAACAAGAAATAAAAAAATTCACACAAGACATCAATTGTTGGGGAGATAACACCTTGGGAAGCCTCCAATTGAGTAGTTAATATTTCACATAGTTTAGCCAACTAGTCAACTACATGCTTACATCCAAGGTCGATGATAATCAAAATCTATTGTCAGCAATATGGACTACAAATACATGACTAACTCTCACAAATAAAACTCACAGACTCTCACAAACAATACTCACAACCTTCACAAACTCAAACACTCTCAAAACCTCTCACAAACATGACTGACCCAAATCCCAAAACGCCAAAAATAAACTCTCAATATGAAACTCACAAACAAGACACTCACAATCCCAAAGTCCCAATAGTGTTTGTTTAAACAATAACAAACTCTTAACTCACAAATGCAGGTATCATTCAACCTCAAAAGAACTACCAACTCTTGAAAAACCCATGCTATGTTCTTCTATGAGTCTTTTCCTTGCCCTATACAGGAGCCCTCATAGGCTAAAGCCACCAAACCCTTTGTAACACTGTCTATGAATCAGACTTCAACATTTACTCCTTGATGGACTAGCAATACCTTCCCTAGTGGACAACGGATACTATTGCTTCTTGAACAAAGAGTAGACTTTCCTTCAACTCAAAGAAAACCCAAACCAATTCAAAATAGGAATATGAGGCAATTTCTAACACAAATACTTAGACACGATATCTCATATGTGAGGGCCTAATAACTTGAGAGACCAATTGATGCAACAAGGAAAAAGTAATTAGATTCTATATTGAATGATATAAACATTATCAAGTTTTGCATTTAGTGTTTAGAATATAAAACAGAGAAATTTAAAATTTTATTCTTGATAATGTAAAGGATTATGTCTCATAAGTAACACTCACAGATGCTTCTGTCTCATGGCCAAAATTTTGGAAGGGATAAAATTTCTTATCTTTGAATATTAAGATATAATAAACAGTGGATCGGATTCTTGGTCTCATATATAGAACATCTGGTAAATGTGCTAGTCATCAAGTGCAGAAGGAAGAAAGAAAACATTCAAAGAAATAAAAGTATAGAAAAAAGCTTGTAGGACCCACAAAATAACTGTTTGCATGAACTAATGATGGTCAAGTGAAGCAGAAGAACAAGAGACTTGAGGAGACTTTTTTTTTATTTTTTTTGTGGAGGTGGGAGAAAGGGGGGGGTGGGGGGGTTTAAGGAAAGAGACATTTTTTTAACTGTCTTTCATTTTCAATCTTCTAATAAAACTTTAAGTCCACAGCGAGCTACTTGAGTTAGACTCTTATAAATCAAAGGAAGATAAGGGTGGCCTAAATCAACATTCTTGTAGCCCAGGTTCTAGCATGGTGATCTTTTTAAATGGATACAAAAATTGTAAACCATACGTAAACTCTTAACTTTAAGAGGCAGCCTTACTGACATATTTACTCATATTTTTGGATTGTAAGCTTCAGTTTATGGCCACTTTAATATATATGAAATTTCAAATTTTTTGGAAATATCATTTTTAAAAGTTGAATCCAAATCAGATCAGACAATTGAAATTAAAAGCTCATGACACTTCAAATCAGATCAGACAAGAAGCCGTTTAACTGGGGCCAAAGTTGATGCAACTCTTTCACTCAATATATTTGATTTTTAAATGTCAGGTCAGAAAGATACTGAAATATTCTTAGAATCCTCTTGCACCATGCAATCATTGGAACAGAACACAAACAAATAGAAACAGATGAGGTTACCACCTTGGATGAGGATTGCCTTTGACCACCTTTTGTCCATACTTCCGCCACCTATAGCCATCATCTAAAAGATCAACTTCACTTCTTGTTTGCACAATGATTTTTGGTTCTGTCACAGTCTTGTGCGACAAAGGTACCTCAGATATCCCAGCATCTGTCATCCTGCACTCCAAGGTAAAAAAAAAATTTCAAAAATCACAAAAAGCAAAAAGGGGTAAAAGAATGAATATGTACAATAATAGGTTGGGAACATGCCTTCTCTTTGGATTTGGCTCATCACCACCCCCCTCTTCTCTTGTTTCTGCATCACCTTCCTCCTCACTGTCACTTGATCCAGTTAACTGAGTGGGTGCTGTTTGAGTAGATTCTTGATCCCTCTCAGGAACTGAATAAGCTGGTACCACTTGACTCGACTTGTTCCAATTTCCAGCCTGATTTTGCAAACCCAGATCTGACTTAGCTTGAGAATTTGTATTTCCACTTAGATCACTACCTTCTTTTGCACGCTTATTGGGTTGAGGCAGTTCATGATTATGCTGTCCTTTGTAGATAATTTCAGTTATTTGTCCTTCAAGAGAACGCTCAACCTTTTTTTTGACAGGACAATTCAGATGTGTACATTTGTAGTAGCTTCGTGGAAATTCACTGCCCTTAACCTGTTTCTGCCCATATTTACGCCAGCTGTAGCCATCATTGGTAGGCTTATCAACAGCAATGGTAGGCTGGTATTTCCTATCAGAATGTGAGGCCTCTGATTGTTCCATCATGGAACTTCTGGGGTCTGATGTTGAGGGTACCATCTGCTGTCGTGAAGCTTCACTTATAGTAAAGGATGGATTATGTGTCAATGACTCTGTAGAAGCTGCTAGTGTAGAAGGTTGAAATTCAGCTTGCATGTTCATGTGAGATTGGACTAGTGCAGCTTGAGCTGTAACCTGTGCCAAGGCCTGCTGGTGGGACATTCCAAAGGGGCTCTGCATGGATTTTGCAGAACAAAAATAAGCCACAAGAAAATTAGATGGTAGTGTAATAATCCATGAAGTTCTCACTCCTCATCATAATATCCAACTTGTCTTATAAGGAATTACAGACCAAACCAAACTTTCATTTTTCAAAAATCCAACGATGCATGAATAGCTTAGTATAATTACACTATCAGCCATCCATCCTTAACTATTGGCTCATTTGTGATGTCTATATTAAACTTCAAACTCTTGCATTCCACAACAGATTCAAGATTAACTTGCAAAGTCGTTTCTCACCAAAAAAAAACTTGCAAAGTCCACCACACCATTCAAAATTAGTGTCAAAATTAATAAATTAGTGGACCCGTTGAATGGTGGAATGCACCAATATGTCAAAATTAATATTACTTCCCATTAATTTACAATATCCACCCTAATCAACCCAATAGTTTGTTAATTTAACACTGATTTTGGATAATGGACAGACATTACACATTAATCTTCAATCAAAGAATAGATTGCAAGATCTTATAGTTTAGGGTGAAAATTGCAAATAACAAAGTTTAGGGTGGAGAGCTACAATTAAACCTCAATAAAATCACGATTAATTCATATCATTAATAGTTCCTAAGTTATAATTTATCATTTCACTTTTTCATAAAATTCACTATTATTATTATTCAAAATTCCATAATTTTTCCAAAAATACATTTTCACCAAGTCCAACCCCTCAAAATTTCAAGTAAAAAAAAGTTCTCCCCATGCTTGACACAGCGAGGAAATGCCTCCTCAATAAATAGTTGTAGCCACCACAAGCTGAATCAAACGTTAATTAGAGAAAGGAACTGAAAGAAATTGATCCAGCACATGGGAAACAGGTATACTTCTTTGCTTACAGGAACAATTGCATGAATCTTACACAATATCCACAAATGAGATAATCTAAGTGCCTCTTGCTTGTCCCATGGAATTTGAATTGCTTCGATGTGATTTACATTGTTGGAAAGCAAGATTTGAAAACCTTATCCCTTTACAACCAAAGCATCAAACTTAAACACCCTCTAGTTTCAAAAATGAATCTATTCCAGTTATAGTTCAAACCCCTCACCATATATGCATATTATTCACAATCTTAAAATCTCAATAAAAGTGGCTCTTTCTTCAAAACAAGCATTATGCAAACTCCATAATTTCACTTTTCCTAGAATCAGAAACCATCAAATTAATACAGAATCAACAAAAACATGTTACTCACAATCTTAAGTATAAAATTCTTAATAAACTACCTTAACACAATGCCAATTCATGAGCTAACAAACGCCAATGCTCCCTCAATGGCAACTTCAACTGCCACCCATACCTTATTCCTTATCTCTCAACCTCAACACTCTAAAACAGGCATTATGCAAACTCCATAGCTACATTTCTCTACTCTCAAAGCCAACAAAGAACCAACCCTTACTCCCAAAAATTTGGGGTCAGCTATGAATCCTCAATAGAAAAGTCAAGGTTCGGCCACGTGTATTCTTTTCTATTATTCTAATCTATCATACGTCCTTACTTGACATGTCATTTCTAAAGAACCGTCAGATTCATATCTTATCCTTATCTTTTTCTCATCCCCAACGCAATCACTCTAAAACAAGCATTACGCAAAGTTCATAACTCTTCTCTCCTACTCTCAGAAGCTATGAAATTAACACAGAATTAATCAAAAACAAAGCAAGCCCGTTACAAAAACACCATAATCGGATTGAATTACCTGAGGAGAAAAGAATCCAGGGGAGTTGAGAAAGCCAGAGGGGCTCAAGCCAGGTGGAATAGTGAACAATGGTGAGGAAGCAACAACCAAATTGGTTGGCCTACTTTGCTTAAACCCAGAAGTGTTGTCCTTCAAAGAATTGTCTTTGTGGGTGAAGAAGGTGGGAGTGGCTAGAGGAGAGGCCATGGCTCCAGCGAGTAGCTGAGAGAAGGAACGGCAATCAGAGTCAGGGTAGTTGTCAGAGAAGAAGGAAGAGACAAGAGTCATGGGTCCAGGGCTTGCTCCAGGCCCACCTGTGAAAAGGGTCTCCATGGATGGTCGAGGTGGGAGTGTTATTGTTGGCCTTGGTGCTGTAACTCTCCCTGAATCTTCACTCTTTGCCATTCTCTCTCTCTTTCTTTTTGTATGTCTCTATGCAAAGCACTTTCTTGTAAAAGCTCTCTCTCTCTCTCTCTCTCTCTCTCTCTCTCAAATTTTCTATCTTTCTGTGTATAACTGTCTCTGTGTCTCTGCAATATTTCTCTCTCTCTCTCTCTCTCTCTATCTATCTGTGTGCGTAATTGCTTGCAACTACTTTCTTAATAATTTAATAACATATTTAAAAAAAATGTGTTTTTTTTTATAATTTATTTGTTTGCGCGTTAGTGTGAAGAAATGATGGTAGTTGATGTTGTTGTTGGTGTTTCGTGCTCTCTTCAAATTTATCTCTCAGTGGAAAGTCCACGGAGCCGAAACCGATAATGACTTTTTTTTTTTTTTATAAAAAGAAAAAAATATATATTACTTAGAATAAAAAAATATTGGACTCACATAATTTTTTTATATATATAAAAGAATGAATAAAAGTAAAGAATAAAAAAATAAGGGCTCAAAATTCAACCGAGGAAAGTGACAAAGAAGACATGGGGGCAATGGCATATATATCATGTGCCTTGACTTTTGTTGCCCACCAGGACCGCCATTCCCACAACGTTTACAAATGCAACAAATGCTTGTCCGCTTGTTTCCGTGTATAACAGGAGCATGATGCGTGTAATTTGCATCACTCCATCTCACAATCTGTGATTGTTTCCGAACTCTCTTTTTTCTTTGAGCAAGTCTAGTACTATATAACAATTTTCACAATTTTGTCACAACTTTATCACGTAGTAACTCATGAATGATAAAATCATGGACCTGTGAATGGTAGAAATTATTGTAGTGCTAGACTTACTCTTTTTCTTTTCTTTTCTTTTTTGTCTTTTCATTTCTTTTCTTTTTTAATTATAGACATAGCTTGTATCTAGTGCATTAGTGTATTAAATTTGTTGAAATACACGTGTCCAAATTAGACATGTGCCTGCGTTCTAACATGGTACAATAGACACAATCTCAACCCTTCAATTATTAAGGATTGCAGGTATCCTAAGACTCCGACACATGCTAATTTCCTAACGACTCATGTGTGACGCTTCATACCTACGCAAACAACGACAACTACAACAAAATTGAACCTCTTAGAAACATGTCAAGGACCTAACCAACTCAATTAACTCTTCATGAGTATGATTTTAACAATGGTTTAAACTTAATGAGAACGTACAAAATGTGCCGACTTGCCCCATAAGCAAGTTATGGGAAAATTTGTGATCTTAACATTTTCATTTTTCTTTGAATTTTTTCTTTTCAATTTCAAATTTTAAAAATGTTTTTTTTTAGTTAATTTTACATAGTACCATTTTACTATTCTCAGAAGATATTATTGTGGTCCTTTTCACCTTTTTCGGGGCCGTTTACAAATTGATTTGACATGACAATTTTTCTATGACTTGCCTTAATTTAAATATTAATATATATAAATATATATATATATATATGTATATTATTTATAACCAGTAAACATTAAGAATATAGTTCACTCGCAATCCATTCTGAGTCGCAACATGTGCCTTAGTTGTTGATTAGGCATTATGAGGAAAAGAAAAGTGTCAACTGTCAAATCAACCAAGTTTTTTCCTTGATGTAAAAGGGGAAAAAAATGGCCATTGATCCTCGTAGGATCAATTTGATACACAATGCATTTTTAATACGTTTGAGTGAAGTAAGTTTCAGTTAGTTCAACTGGTAAAATCTCTAATGGTTGAATAAGAGATTTATGATTTAATCCTCGCTTACATCAAAAATTGATTGGTGTCTTAATCTGATGATAAAAAACTATCATCACGCCATAAATTGAAATTCTCTCCAAAAAAAAAAAAAAAAAAACCTTTGAGTGTATTTTCATTAATGAAAATATGGTACGAATCATTTAATATTAAACAAATTAATACAGCAAGTCCTCGACTTTTTCTCTGTGTGTTATAAATAAATTCAACTATGTTAATTAAAAGTGAAGTTATAGTACCATCGGACCTTGTAGCCTAGTGGTATCTAGTTCTGTTAGCTCGGGGTTCTATCCCCTGCAATTACCCAACAAAATAAAAGAAGAGAAGTTATAGTTTATTCTTCTCCCCTTCCTTTTTCTTCTAGAACTGTAGTTTACTTTTTATTTTGGTGTTGTTATTGTATTCTATTTTGGAAATGAATAAGGACTTAGGGTGTCTAAAAGGCACGTATTGATGAAAATCATCTCAACTTTTGTTAAGTTGTTCTTTACCTAGCTATTTAAGAAATTTTGAGCTCCTAATCTCTGCATACATCATAGGTTACACCCTTCATTCATATATTAATAAGTATATATATATATATATATAAAGTAAAATTACTAATTACACCCTCTAAAATCCAATCTGTTTTCTATTCTATTTTGCAAGTTTCATTTTTTGATTTCAATATTTTTACTTTAATCAATTACTAAATTAGTTATTCCATCTAATTTTGTCTATTTGCACCATTAATTTTATTATTTTCTTTTTTTCCAAAAATAACGTCATTTTGATGGACTTAATAGTGTAGATTGAACAAAAAGAATACATTGAAAACAAATTAAAGTCAAAAGACAATAATAATAAAAAATGAATTGAAAAAATATTAAAATTATAGAGTATAATTTGTAATTTAATCTATTTTTATTTTATTGGTTAAATAATAAGAGTGAAAATCAAACCATACTAAGTATTAAAATGATCCACAACTTAATAGAATGGATAAGAAGATAATATTATAGAATGTCATGCATAATTATATTCTCAAGGATGGTGTCTTGTTACCAAGGCACAATTCCAAAATATATAAAAATTTAAATTTTAGTGTTTGGCTTATGATTATAGTTTTAAAAATTGGATCGGACCAGCCTGTTTAACTAGTTTAACTGGGAACTAGGCACCAATTCGGTTTGGTAAAAACTCCTAAAACCAGTTATAAACCGAGTAAAACCGAGAATCGGGACCAAAACTAGTTCTTTGACCATACCAATTTTTAAAACCATGCTTATGATAGCTTGACAATTGAGGAATAAGAAATATGTTTCAAATATTAATATATTGCACAATACATCATATCTACATTAAAATTTGATTTAAGATCCAATTCATGATTTTTAACAATTATGCATAACATGATTATAGTAGGTAAACGACCAGTTACATTACTTTAATTAGAGATTTTTTTTTATAAGTACAAAGAATTCAAATCTACAATATTCACTCCATAATGATTGTTTGTTATCATTAACTAAGACATCAATTGGTTTTTGGGTATATGAGGGATACAAACTCACCTTCCTTATTTGTTGACAAAAAACTTTATTTAATGGAGTGATTTTCTTGCAAATAAAAATATAAAATTAAGCCCACCTAACATATAATGTCAATACATTCTCTTTTCGTTGGTTTTAATTAACTCAATTAGTGAAGTCTTTGGTATGCTGTAATAGCTCCTGTAATGGAATAGTTATTCATGTGTAATAGCAATTCGGTCATTTGATTGCATCTTTATTACATGGATTAGTTATTACATTGGAATGACTATTCTTTAAATTGAAGAATAGTTAATAGCTATTCCTTAGTATATATAATAGGTTTTAAAATTAATATATTTCCAAAAATATAAAGTTTCCTTATACATCATCTTTTTACAAGCTTTTCATATGTAACAACCAAACTTATGAATAGTAATAGTTATTCCATTACAATGTCTTCTATTCCAAGTAATAAAAATTACTATTTCTAATGTAATCTACATTCAGTGTACCAAACGTACCTTTAGAGTTCAAACTCTACTTACACCAAAAACCAATTACTATTTTGATACGATAAGAGCAATCATTATGTAATAAATGTCAAAAATTGGAATTTTTTATATATATTCTTTTCTATTTAGAAAATTGATAGACTATAACGTAATAACATGATAATGATTTGATGACCCTAGAAAGATAATTGTTTAAGTGTTTTTGTTACTCACATTTTGAAAATACCACTTGTTGGTCCCTAGGAGAGACCAAAACTTCATAAAAATTAAAATGAAAAACCAAAGGGGTTGAAAGATAATAATAGAAAAACTAATGGTGGCGGCTTCTATTTTATTCTTTTCTTTTGCATATTTTTTAAGTTTTTATTCAAATTTATTTTAAGTTCCAAGTGATAGTGAAACCATTTATGGCATTTGTGATTCAAACCCCACCTCTCACTTTCTTCATTCTCTATCTAAAAAAAAAATTAAATCTCTCTCTCTCTCTCTCTCTCTCTCTCTCTCTCTCTCTCTCTCTCTCTCTCTCTCTCTCTCTCTCTCTCTCTCTCTCTCTCTCTCTCTCTCTCTCTCTCTCTCTCTCTCTCTCTCTCTGGGTGCATTTTACAAACCATTGTTATCTCCTATTTAAACACGATTGCAAGATTCAAAGAAATGCTACCCATATTAATTACAAGAAACTCACTTTAAAAAGGAAAGAAAGAAGAAGAACAAGGAAAGATGTATGTGACAAATTATATCTACTTTTAATTCAAATATCAAGTAATTGCTCATAAAAAAAAAAAAAAAAAAAAACCAAGTAATTAACTTAAGCATTGTCGCTTAACACCTCACCAGTGTCTCTTTTTTTTTTTTTTTTTTTCTATCTTAAAAATAAAAATTAAAAAAAAATTAAAAAAAAGAAAAAAAAAAAAAAGAAAAAAAAGAAGAAGAAGAAGAATAGCACATTAAGCTATATACCATCGACAACAGGTAATTAATAAATTATGAATTGTAGATCATAAAGTGGTATGTAAAAATAAATATCAAAATGTTTATAAAAAGAAGAAGAAGAGCAATATGAACATGTGATTGGGAGCTGAGTAAAATAAAAAATGGTATAATATTAATGTTAGGGTAGTGTATTAAAAAAAAAAATACTAAAAGCAAGTTACAAACAAAAGACATGTTGGCAAATTGGCAACAGAAAGAAAAGAATAAAAATAGAAATGAGCTGCGTGTATGAAGCGCAAGCCACAAAGTTAACCAAACAAAACAACTATCCACTAGGGATTGAAAATGAGAGGAATGATAAGGATTGGTTAGTACATGTTGAAGCTGACCCACCCCAATGACAATTGGAAAAAAATAAAACCTTAGCTATCTCTCGTCACGGTGCCGTGTAAGTCCCTCAACTCACAAACATCTCAGTTCAGTCTCATCCATTATCATTGCCATTGGGTCATCCATCAGGACCCACTCGTTAATATCTACAAACTTATTTGCCTTCTAAATTTTCTTCCAAAATAAAAATAACTTTAGCCTTGAAAATAGGTTTTATTTTGCTCGAAAAGTTTGGTTTTTGCATTATTTAATTATGCAGTTTCTTTTAAGACTTGATTTTGGCTAAATTGAGTTCCAAGTAAAATTTGAATTCCCCAAAATGGAGTTTTATGCAGTATTCACTTATGTGCATAGCAAATTTGGAACTCGAGTTTAATTCCACATCGAATGTGCCACATCAGTATTACTTGCATAAACTCGATTTTGGTAAAATCGAGTTTCAAAAGAGGTTATATAACTAAATAGTTTGATGAAGAGACTTTTTAATTATATAACAAAGGAGAAAACTATTACAATGCTTAGCGAAATAGGCCCTTGAAAATAACATCAGGTGGGGAACAAAAAAAAATAAAGAAAGTGTGGATGGCTCAAGTTCATAAGATTTTGGTTCTAGTTTGGATAGTAAAATAGACATCTGACACATTAAAAAAAAAAAAAAAATCCTAAGTCGTGTGGATGGCTCAAGTTCATAAGCTTTTGGTTCTAGTTTTTCTTTCTTCTATTTTTTGTTTATTTATCAAGGAGATTAAACAAACAATAATTTTGTTAAGAAGTGTTGTAATTGTACAAGTTTACAATTATTTTATTTATAGTGTTTTAAAAGTACAAGTAATGTTTGGTTTCAAAAAAAAGTACAAATAATATTTATTTAATATATATTATTATTTGACTTGTAAAATGTTTGTATGGGTTTATTAATAAAAATGTGTAAAATAAAGGAAAATTTTATCAAACTTATATAATTGAAAATATTTATAATAAAGTATATAATAAAAAGATCACCCTAGGTTGCGTGATAAAATAGGTAGTGGTTATTAGAATCTTAAAATTGTAAAATATCTATTATTGAAATTGCCTTCTCAAAAAAAAAAAAAAAATACATTTCTTGAAATTGCCAGAGCAGCCTTTTAAAATTAATTTTCCCTTTTTTTAAAGAGTTAGTGGTTAGCAAAAAGATTAGAATGCAAATCTATGGAAAGCTCAATGTACTCTCCAAAGCATTTTCAAAACAATTTGTCAATTTGAACCCTAAAAAATTGAAGTGTATGCATGGACCACTAAACCCTGTAGTTCATGGGATATGGCTGTCTTTGCACTGCAAGTACATAAAAAGTATACGGATTTAATCTACCAAGGAGCAAAGTTTGGGAATATATATAGGGTTAAGTTTAAGTTACACTACTCAATATTTTTTAATTGAATGTAAATTTTAACAAATTCACCGTTAGATTACATTATTTTCGTATATTCTCCATACTTGCAAAATTTAAAGATGATCAAAGATCAATGGTAATGTCATCAATCAATTGTTTAAATTCGAGTTTTTGTAGTTTAAAATAATGCATAAAAGATGAGTTTATAGATCGAATGGTAAATTACATCTGACTAGCATGAAATTTCGCATGCATGTTAAAAACATATAGAATATGTAATTTAATGATGAGATTCTCTAAATATGAATTATATACCAAGTTATTAGGTAGTATAGTATTGCTTAGAGTTACACCGACTGTAACTTAAATTCAACTATATATATATATATATATATACACACACAGCAACACATGAGTAGTATCCGAATTGACATTCCAGGCACTACCATTTATTTATTTATTTATTTAAAGGCTGAGACTCAAAATTAAACAATTTTTTAACTTTCCAAGAATCCAACTTCAAAATCAATTCAACGCTTTGTGGTGCTACTGTGTTTTTCACATATTAAGGATTTTCATCAAAGTGACTTCATTTATAATTGTGCTTTCTTTAATATCTTTACAATATGATTTATATTGCTTCATCAAAAAACAATATGATTTATATTGCCTTTAAAAAAAAAAAAAAGTTGATTTAAAAATTGCAGCATCAGTATTCCATGGTGAAACATGCCACATTTTAAAAACTATGAAATTGAACTTGTGATGCACATGCACAGGAGTAGGTACCTACTTCAAAATCAGTTTTAAGGCTTTATTAGGATTTTTTTTTTTCATATATTAAGGATTTTCTATTTTTCTTCAAAGTGACTTTATTTATAATAATTCTTCTTTCTTTAATATCTTCACAAAATGATTACATTTTTTTTTTAATGCCAGCATTATCTAAAAAAAGATGATGGTCCACTTCATTTAGAAAATAGCACAAGTTGTGCGCAGCCACATTTTTTTATAGGACATTGGTTCAAGGTCAATGGATGCCAAATCTAATTGGTCATAGCATTTGCATATTCAACATTATATTATCTCACCACAGACCAAAAAATACCGATTACAGTCCTTGTCATAGTTAATTTCTAAATTACCACATGTCTATCAGAATCAAAATTCATGTTAGCACATACACCTTGTACCACACTAACCCATCCTTGCTGGCTAGGTAGCAGAGATATCATATTGCTAAAGGAAAATCCAACTCAATTCGGGAGCATTTTGCGGTCGGCCAAACAAACAGAATTTCAAGATACCAAACTCACAAAACCAGAAAGAAAACGTGGAAATAAAATTAAGAAACAGGAGCATTATGTGGTAGGCCAAACAAACAGAATTTCAAGATACCAAACCCACAAAACCAGAAAGAAAATGTGGAAATAAAATTGGGAAACAGGAAACAGATACCAAAGAATTTAGCAAGGCCACCAACCATACTGTTCTATTATAGAAGACAAAAAAAATGTGTTAGTTATGTTTGCATTCTCCAATCCAGAGAATCTACTTTTCTTGTACTTGGTGGTTGAGGACATATACTACTTATTAGCAGCAACAGACGTGGTTCAGAGTTCTGCACCACTTGTGCAATGCTAATTTCAACATGCAGTGTGGAAACCAAGCTTAGCAAGTTGATATATATATATATATATATTTATATATATAACATGTTCTGCTATGCTAAACTGTCAATCTAGAGGAGAAGTAAGCAAGGTCAGACATTAGAACCTAAGGCAACAATAGATAGTTAGATACCATAAAAAATCACATCTATAAATCACTCCAAGAAGCATTTTGCTACATTTTTGCTAGCAGCAAATCATGATATTAAGTTGTTCATAACATACTTCATAAATATTTGAGATAATTAATGCTTTTAATCACAAAACTCCCCACCTCAAGAGCAGTCATTTTGATTTTATGTCAAGAGAGGAGTTGGCGATTGATTCAAGATGGGAGGATTTGTGAAAAATAGCAATGCTCATTTATAAAATCAATCACCAACTTTTCTCACCGGACTATTGAGAGTAATAGAAGCAAGCGTAAATCGATTCATCATTTGGGTCTTTTTCTGAAACATATGCGAGCAAATATGGGTAAAAGGATCATTCTCTATTCAATTCAAAAGTACATGTACAATGAAATTGGGCTACTCACAATTTAATCTCAGAAAAATAAGTTGATGAGACAGCCAAGCCTTCAACATCATAAGTACGAACTAGCCTCTGTCTCTTGCCAGGTGCTTCAAGCCAACAGAACTCCAAATGGAATGACTTGTATTCTGCCACACTATTTGCCACATCACATGGGCATCCCATATACATGCCACCAGGCAAGAGTGTAATCTGGTAACCCCCATCAAATATAACTAAATTGTCTGACTGGGTACCCGTCCATGGAACATTAGTGGTAACTTCACCCCCAGTAGATGTTGAAGTAATATCCTTATTTTTTGTGGGGGAAAAAGAGAAAAGTGACTTAGAACATAACTTTACATAAACAGATCATAACATTATTATTCCATTTTTATCTTGTTTTAACAAACTGATGTAACAAGTAGTATCACAATATATCACTGCAGTATTTTTACTACTTAATCATATTCCAGAGCACGATTTGAATTGCTGAAGTACTTTATTATCCCAAAACAGAGAGAAATGAGCATGTCAGACAGATTGGGAAGCAATAATTGGCAGTTTAGAGTACGTAAAACCTGTTTGTTGCATGCTTTACAGAGAGACAATAATAATGTCAAATGCTTTATATCTTCATTTTTATTAGTCAAGCAGCTCAAATTTCTGCTGTTTACATATTATTAATAATAATAACCAGCTCATATTTATTATTTTCAGATTCATGAGGAAGTAATTTGCCTATGAGGGTAGGATACCTGAATAAGCTGACCCTTGTCATTTATTTCAAGCGATGAAACTGTATCAGCTTCAGCAATTGTTGCTCCATAAACACCACTGCGTTTTGTGATAGAGTGACCTTTCCACTTACCAAGATATGGAAGAATCCTGTTTGTGTTTCCCTGGAACTGAAGAAAGATATCTAATGTTACCACAAATCACACTGAATATGTTTCCTTGTAGTGGCAATATTTATTAAAAAAAATAAAAATAAAAAAATAATGTTGAAAACCCAAAAGCTACTCACTATCTGCTGCTCAACAAAAAATTGGGTATTAAACTCACTGTGGTATTGTCAAGGGAAGGAGGAAAAGGCACCCCATCACCTCTTTCCTCAAGGAAGATGAGAAGCATTTCTAGGATGCCCTTTGGGTCCATAATATGGAATGCTCTTGCTCGCATATCTTTCTCCAGTGAATAGAGGCAATTCTCGCATACAATAGAGGGACGACGAGATGGAAGCTTAAGATTTCTGCATGGTGAGGGGCATTGGAAAGAACAAGGAAGTAAGCATATTCATTGAGAAACAATAATTGTTAGAAAGGTTTATAGGTCCTCCACATAAAGGTATCAAGGTCACATAGTAGCAATCTGCAACTTGTAGATCCTCAATTGTGAAACTTTGTGAAAATGAAGGAGGTCCAAAATAATCAAATTGATAAGTTCCCATATGGGAGAGAAGTTTAAAATCTCATTTTTTTCAAGTTTTTCAAAACCTCACTTTCCTCTAGGTACAATTTTTTAAACAACACTTTCAAAAAGTACTAACCAAATCTCCAAACAGGACATTAACTGATTAATTATTATAATGTTTTAAACAAAAAGAAGTGTTCAAATTATTAATTTTCCAGTAATTGGACAACTGCTCAACTAATTGCTCTTTGTTATTGCCCACTAAGCATACACATGCTCATCCTATGGGCAGTCTGGATGGTTAAATAGATGACATACAAGTGAGAGTTTGACACTACGGAGACAGTCATATACCATAAGCATTTGCAAGCATCTACTCTTTCCACGTCGAAAGCGTACAACTTCTGGCCTATGTGCATACCATATCTATATGGAACTATCCATTTCTGTTTTCCACATTTGATAGTGAAGAATCAGCACTTCAAATGGAGCAACGGCCACTATTACAATTTATAGAATTTCATAATAATCCTTAAGATGATAATTTTGAAAGCATTTTGCACAAAAGAAAAAATTAAGAAAAACAGAAAATTTAATCCATAGGCTAGCTACAGAAACCTGTGGAAATGAATTGTATGGAATAATTACATATATATGGAAAGACTGAGCAAATGCAATCAAAAATCTAAACAATAGAAGCTAATACATAGAATACTGGCTACCTATTGACCAATATTCATTTTGTTTAATGTATTGTTACAATGAAAATAGACATTCAAAAATGACAACATAAACTTTGTAAAAATCTCCATCAATTGCAGCCTTTAGTTTCACCCAAAAATGGGCAAAACAATTTTCTATTCATTTTTTTTTTCTCATCAATTTTAACAGGCATGAACCATATTACTAAGGTGACAGCATAGTCCCACTATTAATTGCCAGTAACGTATAAAAAACATTATTAGAAGAAGTAACTTACTTTGGCGATTCTTCACCAGTGTCATCTTCCCCTAGAACCCCTTGCCTTAATACAGTCTCTAACATGCCAGCTGTCTGGTATCTTAAAGCAAACGCTCTCTCCTTTGGGAAAAAACCAATCTGCAGACTAGTTGGAATGGATATTCAACAGAAACAATGGGATCACAAAAACCTATTCCAGGAGAAAGCTGATAAGTGTACTCAAAACCTATTTAATGTAAAAAAATGCTAGAATACTTACCTGTTGATATTTGTCCACAGTGAACATGTTGGTTTCTTTAATTTTGTACTCTGCCCATTCTGGCTCATCATCATATCCCGAAATTGAAGTGCTTGATGGAGGCTGTTTTATGTATAACCTATATAGTAGATGATAATTAGTACAATAGAATCATACAGCGACAAAAAGTGCAAGATACACTGCTATTATTATTTGATATGATATTAAGGCCAATGCCCTCTAGAGCAAATGGCTTGTCCTCCCCCATTCATAAGTAAAAGGTAAGTTTATAGGTTCAAAACTATGCAGGAACGTGAGTTTTAATCACCCATTTTAAGGAGAAAAAAAAAAAACTTGATATCAACAAGTACCATAAAATTCTTGTTCCGGTTACATTTCCTTCAAAAAAACCAGAACCTCAATGAACTGCCATTTTTTCTTTCATTTCTTTTTTCCAAGTATAAAAAATGTTGTAACCAATACACAAAACTCCCACTTTTACAGGGTCTAGGAGAAGTGATTGGTATCAAAAGTGAAAATGAAAGTTAAAAAAAAACCCAAACTTGCTCATCAAAAGACTTGGTCGTCTACTCCCAAATTCATTACAAAATTCAGTATAATCATACATAACTGGCCACCATCATTAGAGACTGTAGCAACAATATTGCAATGCCAATCATTTCATGAAGATAGACCCTGCTTTGAAGCCCTATTCTGGGACGAACTCTCAAAATGTCCTTAATAAACATAACAATCACTTCCAATCAACAAATGTCCAATGCACCGCAATTTCTCAAGCAAATGGATCATGTTATACTTAAGCAATCTTCAATCCTTACATAGACTTGAGTCCAGTAAGTCCTGACATGGTTCACCAGACTTCCCCTTTCATTTCAAAATATTTTAACCATCATCATTATATCAATCTCAGAATTACGAACAGCGTTTTTCATCCAGTTTATTGCTCAGTGAACAACAATTAATCAATTAAAAAAAATTTGATCAACAACTAATGCTCATTAAGAGTGACACTTACGTCTGAATGAGACTAATGAGTTCATCTTCTCCATAGGAGCTCACGGCAAGCTTTGTACTCACTTTTTGCAACAAATTCCCGTAAGCATCAAATTGCTGCCAAAATTTTTTTAAAATCAGGACCCCCAGAAAACAAACAAAACACTTTTTTTCTCTGTTTGGCCTGGCAATGAAAGATATTTAAAACATAACTAGACACAAAACTCCATATTTGGAATCAAATATAAAATAAAACGAAAGACCCAGAATTCATTTTCTCAGAAACCAAACAAAGAGCTCAGAATTAGAAGAAGAATATATATATATATATATATATATACAAAAAGTAGTTAAAAGCAATTAGCAGTAAATGACTGAATAGACTTACAAAGAAAGAACCTTTCCACTTGCCCAGGTTGAGTTTGAAGAAGCTGTGAAGATTATCAATGCTCATGGAGTCTTCTTCGCTTGGTTTTTGAGCGTCTCCTTGTTGTTGGACAGTGGTGGATGAAGGTGAGTCATTGGCCCGGCTTACGGAGCTCCGGAATGTGTGAATGGAGCGGAGAAATGGGTTTGGGATGGAGATGGAGAGACATGTGGAGAAGGGTCGAGTTGTATGGGAGTTTGGTGGTTTGGGAATGGAAGGGAGAGAAAGTGAGTAGTAACAAATGGAAGCCATTGAAGTTCTGTGGAGGAGTGGATTAGTGTTGTCTCTTCACTCTTCTCTGATATACCATATCCTTGTTATCTGAAATGGGTTGGAGAGCTTGGGAGAGTTCAAAGCCCAATTTCAAATGGGTTAATATAGGGCTCTGGCCTTATGTCTGGATTACCTCTCATTATTCCTCGGCGAAACTACACTATTGCCATTAACGGTGTTACTTATATGACTAACAGAATAATAACTTGGCCTTTTTTTTTTTAATGATGTGGCATTTTTTAATTAAAAGTTTTAAAAAATAGTTTCCACGTTAGATGAAATTGAAAAATCATATTGTCAAAAACAAGGAAATTCTTCGGATCCAGATTATATACACAAATTACAAAACTCAAAAAAAAAAAAAAAAAACTAGAGCCCCAAACTAGTCATATCTGAAAACCCGAACTTGAACCATCATTGAACTCTATTATCTTGGATCTTTACACACAAACGGGTGGGTCAAAAACTAAGCCACTATCCACCTTATTAGACTCCTTCTGCAAACACCACTCAATAAAACTCCGAAACTCTTTCAAAACTTGCTCTGGCAAGCTCAGCGGCTCTCCGAAACAAATCGCGCACATCAAGGTCACCTAGTCAGGTCTTTGACCCGAAGGTAGAAATGGAAAATGACCCATATACAGCTCCAACAAAGTTAGCCCCAAACTCCATACATCGCCAGCGTACCCCTCGTAGTTCCCGCCGTAGGTGTCCGGGTCACGTTTTTTGTGTGAGATGAAGCTTTTATTTTTTTGTCTAGTGTCATAATTTTTTTTTTTTTTTTTTTGGATAAGTTTGTTTTGAAGACATGGATTAGTAGGAGAGTATCTTATTTTTGAGGCATTTTATGTGGAGTTGGAAATATATTTTTACCAAGTTGTCCTTATTAAACCTAGGGTCTAGAAGTATTTTTGAATCACATAAAAGTCCAATCCAAAGAGGAGAATCCTCTCTATAGATAGTATATATGTGTGTGTGTGTGTGTGTGTGAGAGAGAGAGAGAGAGAGAGAGAGAGAGAGAGAGAGAGACTAACATTGTAGTATTTATTCTATGTAATTAGAAAAATATTACTAATAGAATAAATATGTTTATTTTGTTATATTAATTGTTTTAAGTATAATGAAATTTTAATATCATTTTTTAAAGATTTATATGGTAAACAATTGATTTTTTTTTTTTTTTTATGTGAGAAACAATTGGTTTGAAATATGGTATTCCTACTAAAATTTAAAATTTTTTGCAACAATTGAAACAATGTCCAACAAAAAGGGAAAAAATATAATTGAAGGATATACACATTTCTTTAGTAGGCTTGAAACATGCCTATCTATATTAGCTACTATATTATGCAATTTTCAATTTGTAAACACACATATATATAGTATGATCAAATCACTATACTACTCTTAGTGTCTTTCTATTTTGTCTAAAAAATAACTAAAGATTACAATTTTTTACAAGGAAATTTATTGAAATATTTTTTTTATACATTGAGAGTTGGAGGTGGGAATCTGAATCCTGAATATCTCTATTGAAAATTAAGATGCTAACCAGTTAAGTGACAAACCAATTAAGATACAAGATTCTTGGTAAAATTTATTGAAATATTAGAGAAAACTAATAATAAGTTACACCACACTCAACTATTTGTATAAAATTGAGCCAACTTGTACTCAAATTTGAGTAGTGTTTCTTTGAGAAATGTTGCTCATCTTGGGGCTAAGGATTTTCCCTTCTTAATGAATTTAAGTGTTTTTGGTTCAAAAAATCTTGATTTTTGCAAGGAAGTATATGCTTTCCTAATAATTGCTTCAAGGTTCAGAAAAAGAAACAAACCAAGAACAAGAACCGAGCTCCTCCTACTCTTAAATATTTGAGCGCAGAAAAATGTTATCCAATTTTAGTGGAAATTAAGGGCAAGCTATATGCCTAGGGTTGTCCAGACTCGACCGGAGCCCAACAACCCGGCCAAATCGCCCGACGCCGACCCGATTCCAGCCCAAACCAAAGTCCAGTCGGTCGATGACGGGTTTTCGTTTCCAAGAACCGACACTAGTGGGTGAAGTGGTGGGTTTGCTTCTCCAAAACCCGAGAAATCCAAACCCAACCGGAGCCATATAAAATATTTGGCCAAATCTACAAAACAAGCCAGATCTAGCGAAAAAAATGCAAATTCCAGTGACTTTTTCCAGATTCCGACGAAGTTTTTTGTAGATTTCGATGAATTTTTTTAGTTTCCAACGACCGACTGGCATTCACCCTCACCCAAAACCGACTCGATCGATTGATTCCGACGGTCGGTTTCGGGTTTCTCCACTCGACGCTCATGGGTCGAGTCTGGGTTGGGTCCAAAACGGACCAAGCCCGACCCCTGAACAGGCCTATATTGAAGAGTAGTCACCCTTCCCTCCCCTCCTTTTTTTCATACCTCAAATAGTATTTTATCCATAATTTGTTGGTTTCAAAATATATGGGTTCAAATAGATAGATGGTTTGTAATTTAGGGTTTTGATTCTCATTCATCTATAAAAACTTTTGATATTTTAATGACAATTTAATGCTTCAATATCTTATAGCAATAGGTTATTACTTCAAAAATTTTATTGTAATAGATTGCAAATAATTGACATCTTATAGCAATAGGCTATTACTTCAAAATTTTTATTGTAATCAATTGCAAATAATTGACAAAAACAATTCGAGTTAAGTTATTGCAACAATATCTTTGTTGTAATAGATAATTATTTCTTGTTTTTTATTGCAATATATTATAAAATAATTCATATCAAGTGATATCTTCAACTTCATGTTTTCCATTACAATAGATTATCAAATAATTGATATTTAATTATAGCAAAGATATCTTCATTGCAATAAGCTATCGCTTTGAAATTTTCATTGTAATAGATTGCTAAAATAATTGGTATCAAGTTATTGCAATAATTTCTTTAATTTAATTTATTGCAACAAATTTTCCTAATGCAATTTTGTATTAAAACCTCTATTGCAACCAAAAATTATAATTTATTGCAACAAATATGTGATATTATATTTAATATCACTATACTAATGGACCAAAGTAGACCGATATGATATTGTGTTTATCACTAGAAAACTTGTTGCGGAAGAAATTTGTTGTGTAAAACATAATTGACACTGTACAAAATACACTAGGATTGGGTTTGAAGGGAAGAGAGGAAAAGGTTTAGGAGAGAGGGACATGGATTAGAGAGTTTAAAGCATCAGCAATAGAGGTGTTAAAAAGCTATAAAGCTATTTTTAACGCCCCCAAACTACAAAAAATGCCCAACATCAATGGTTCTAAAACCAAATTTTTTTGGCAATTTGCTACAGTAGTGAACTGCCAAGACTAGCAATTCACTATAGTAAGAAGGGATAAAAAAAAATTACTTTATTACATTTCTCTCTCCTCTTCTCATTATAAAAAAAATTCTCTCTTTTTTCTCTCTCCTCTCTCTTTTTTTTCTACTGAAGGTCTCTTCTTCTCAAAATTTTCTTTCTTCTTCTCTCATTTTTTCTCTAACCCTAGTGCCTCCATCTTCTCTCTCAACTGAAACTAATCGGCTTACGGAGGTGGTGGGTGTGGTGGTTCATGGGTGTGGGGGGTCATGTCATGGGTGTGGGTGTGGTGGGTCACACTGTGGGTTGATCGGTGGGTTGTCGTGGGTTGATCAGCCTATGGTGGTTGGGTTAGTGGGTTGCCATGGGTTGTTTTGCTGGATGGCAGTTATGTGTTGCTGTTTTTTTTTTTTTTTTTTTTTTTGGGTTGTTTGGTAGTGATGATGGTGGGTTGCTGTTGGGTTTTGTGAGGGGCGGTGGTGGTGGCTTAGTAGTTTTTGTGAGTGGTGGTGATGGTGGGTTATGGAAGCGGGTGTTGGTGGTGTGGGTTGTTTTGCTGGGCAATAGTTGTGCTGGTGGTTTTGTGCCTTTTATTGGGTTTTTGTGGCAAAGAGGAAGTGAGAAAGAAATTAATAAAAAATGAATAGTGTTTTGCAGATGGAAAAAATAAATGAATTGATGCAAGATTTGTTTGTGAAATTGTGTGTTGAAAAAAATAAAGTAGTTTTTTGAGATGTTAAATGTTAAAATTTTAGCTCCACCAATGTGGATGCTCTTAGGAATTTAATTTGATAGGATTTGGTTTTTGAAATAAAAAGAAAAATAGAGATGAAAGAATTAGATAATAAGAAGGTGAGGGTGGACCGGGTCAGACTTGGTCCAAAGTCCAACCCATTTTTATTACTAGATTACGTACTTTTTTTCTTCTATTTTCTATGACTCCTTGATAAATAGTTAAATACTGAAAAAGCTAACATTAATAATTAAAAAAAACATTAATAATTTAATATGATAAAAGTTGGAACTTTTTCTTTGGGTAGTGGAAATGATAGAAATCTTTTTTGTTTTACTGATTATTCGGTACAATAAGAAAGATAAAAGAAAGGTAGTATTCCATCCATACTACTCTACTACCTTCTCATTCACTTTATCGGACCTAGCTTAAGCCAGAGCCCACTATTGCATTCACTGTTTTAAAAACTGGATTGGATTGAACGGTTCAATTGGGATTTGGACCTTGAACGGGTCAAGTAAAAATAGAAAAAATCGGTAGAAAAACTTGTAAACACCAAGAATTGGTCATTTTTTTCGGTTTTTTAACCGTTCCGATTTTTAAAACCGTGATACAAAGTGTGAGAGATTGAATGGTCCATTCTATCCGCTTTAGTCCACTTGGTCCATTTGATCCATGTTATTCCATTTCAAGAATTGGAAAAGATAGATTTGGGTTGAGAGTACCTATTCTAAATCTTTATTTATAAATATTAAAAAAAAAAAATACAAAACTCAAACTTGTTTCAAATTCTGTTAAATTTTAGCAATTTAATATCAAATTTGTTCTACATATATTTAATGAAGCCAAACTCATTTCAAACTCATCTATTTATTCTGCTTAAAAAGAGACAACTTAACATTACTTATTGTTAAGTACTAAAACACTATTAGATCACATTCAAAGCTTAGAGTCACTATATTTAGTTCTGAAAATTGACACATATTAAGTAATATTAATCTATAAATATTTGTTGAACATTATGTGATTATTTCTACCGATTACTATTGCCATTTGTAACGAATATTGTCAATAAATTAGAGCTAGTTACTTCAAAATACAAACCATTTAATCATTTTTTTTAATAAGTATGTTATACATTTTTTTTTTGATGAGTAATAAGTATGTTATTTTTATATATGTGTATTCATTACCACTGTAAATAAAGGCAAAGATCTTCTCAAAAAAATAAAAATAATAATAATAAAGGCATTGAGACTTGAGTACCATGTGTTTATTTAGGCATCCGCACTATCCAAAGTCCGCATTTCACATGCTTATGCAGCTTATTGAAACTGTAGCCAGCGACCTAAACTGCCAAAACTCCTTCCATAGTTGAAAGTTGAAACCCTTCACCCATCTACTCGCTCAAAGCAAAACATGTTAGGCTTTATGGAACCTAGTTTTGTTTGATCCTATTGACGACCTGATCCGACCCGAATAATGTTGCGCGATTTTTAATGTGAGATTTTCTGAGGCTTAATCCATGGAACGGAGGCTTGGACTGTTGCCCCCGGAAAATTTTTTTGGCCCGTTTTATAATCCATTGTGAATCATGTGCGCAGGATATAAAAACTATTTTTGGTGATTAGGGTTGTGTTGTTGTCGTTCTTGAGAGACTAAAAACACTATAGCCACATTTTGTATTTTTTCCTGATAATAGTAAAATTCCTGCAACTTAGTAGACATTGCCGAATCACGTAAATATTTTCTTGTGCATGTGATTGTTTTTCTTTAGCTTGTGTTTTCTTTATTTTTTTTGTTCCTCACAGGTTGGGAATTTGGGTCAATTCACTGCAAAACACACACGGAATCGGAAGCAGATTGAAGCTAGCATATATGATTATATGAATATGAGTGGGCAGAGACGTAGAATTGAAAGAGCAGAGAGTTGCCTATCTTCTGTTCGACAAAAGTCCCTAACGAACACTGATGCTGACATTATCAGCACACTACCCGACTTTCTCCTCAGCCATATCCTCTCCTTGCTCCCAACCAAAGACGCTGTCATCACAAGCACTTTGTCGAGTAGGTGGAGGCCTGTCTGGACTCTCGTCCCACTTCTTGACTTGGACGAGGACCAACTTTTTAGAACACAAAATCAAACTTTTAGATTCCCGGAAATAGTTTCCAGGATCTTTATTCTTCGCAATACAGTTCTCAATCCCACACCCATACACAAGTTGCGCATCCGTTGTTTCAACAATTGTGTTCCGCTCCACATAGACACATGGGTCCGTGCCACCTTTCGGCATCGTGTGCAAGAGCTCGATCTCTCCATATGTACTGATCCTAATGAACCTTTGGAGTTGCCCCGTAGTGTCTACTTTTGTTCAACATTAGTGGTTCTCAAATTGGAGGGTAACTTTAACATTCTTATCAATCCTCCTTCTGCTTGTGAGTTCCCAAGTCTAAGGATTCTAGAACTTAGAAATGTTAAGTTTGCAAACTCTGACTCTCTCTCCACCCTCCTCAATGCCTGCACTGTCCTCCAAGATTTGACCCTCAATGCAAATTTCACAAATTTGGACAATTTCAATCTAATTGTACTCATAGACACGCTGAAAACATTAGATTTACGTGTTGAGTCTTCGTCCTACAAAGTCCACATAAACACCCCAGCTCTCGAGTACTTTTCTTTCAGTGGTCCTTTGGGCGAGGATGTTGTGTTGGAAAACCTTCCCAACCTGGATGATACACTAATTGACATTGACGTACAACATGGTGTGAGCATTCAAGATTATGCAAAGAGGGTACGGGACTTCATGAGACCACTTTCTAACATTGTAGACATGGAACTATGCATAGAAGTTGTAGAGGTAAGGGCGCTTTACCATTTTTCATACTCTAACTCTATGTCATTACTTAATTTGCTAATTACTTAATAATATTGTTGCGAGTGAGTTGTGACCTTGTGAAAGTATCATTGTTGCTTTTATGCAGATCCTTTACAATGCTTCTAGTCATGATGATATTCCCATGTTTCATAATTTGAATTCCTTGAGCCTTTTTGGTTTTCATTATTTTGAGTGGCGTGTAGTACAAGTCTTGCTTCATCGGACTCCAAAGCTTCAAGTACTTGTCTTTGATTTGAGTGCTGATCGTAGTAGATCTGCAATTGATGGTTGCTTACAGAAGCTGCAAGATGTTCCTGAATGTTTGTCATCACACCTTACAGCCTGTCATTATAGAGAACTTTCAGGGAATGAGATTGAGATGGAACTTGTTAGACAGATCTTGAAGGCCGCAAGAGTGTTAAAGACTATGAGGATATCTGTTGAAGATACTCTAGACTCAGAGGTGAAGCTCCGAGTTTGTGAGGAAATAAGCAAATACCAAAGGAGCTCTCATTTTTGTCAAATTGCATTTGACTAAGGATATTTCATTTTTTACTCTCTCTCTCTCTCTTTTATTGGCAAGACGCAACAACTTTATGGTAATGCCCATTGTTCTTTGCATCTTTCATTTGATTTTAATGGATTCAAGATTAGAAATATTTGTTTATTGGTGAACTCTCTCTCTCTCTCTCTCTCTCTCTCACTTGTGTTTTCTTTAAAAAAAAAAATGCATATAATATATAGTGCTTGCTATATATCCACTAACCTTCATATAAGTTGGGGACCTCATTCAGCTTATAGTTCTAAACTTTGTTTATGCTGAAGCGAGTCCAACCATCATGGTCCCATCAATTTTGCTCTGAGGGTTATTGACGGTGGACCTAGTGGTAGAGCTAGCTTCTCTTTTGTTAAGATTTCAATCTTTATTTCTTTAGCTATTTTCAGTTTGAGTGATTTGTGGGAAAAATGTAGCTCCTCATGCCCATGGCATATGCTCCTCTTTGATTGTAAAAGTTTTGTTTTACCTTTCAAAAAAAAAAAAAAGGGTTTTGTTTTAAATGTGTTAAAGGTGGAACAACTTTTGTGGGCTTTTGTGGATGCCTCTACTGATGGCTTCTATTGTTATTTTGTTTACAGTTTTTACCCTATTCATGTCTTAGTTCACTTGTGATTAGAATCTTAGTGCTTTGGCTTCTCTAGAAGTTAGTCACTACAATCTTTGTTGTAGATTATGTTTCTTCAAATGATATGGGGAACTTGTTCATAAATCATTTCATGATTCTCAATGATAGGATTCAGAGGATGTGGCATTTGGTTCGTTCCTCTTGGATATTGCATGTCACCTGCTTTGATTTAATATGTTGTGGTGTGGCTATATGCACGTATAATTAGGTACATGCAAGCATATTTTCAATTTGGGATTCAAACCCCCCCACCCCCCCCCCCCCCCCCCCGCGCGCGCGCGATATAGCATATAGTTGTTGAGTTATTGTTCTCCATGAGCTTTTTATTCCTAGTTCTCCCTGAATATCCAAGAGATAAAAGTTTATTGTATTCTTTCTGAGGTAAGAAATATGAAAATAGGTTTTAAATTTTCATTGGTGGTGTTTGACTATGTATGCTATGCTTCTCATAGCTGCTCATCCTTTATGAATTTGGGGAAGAAAAAAAAAAACCTCTAGCTATATATATACTATTTTGTCATTTTTTTCAAATGACAGCTAGTCATTAACAATCATAGGTTGATGCAGAGAGCTTACTAGATACACTTACTAATCTTTGTTAATTTCATAGGTTGATGCAGAGTGCTTACTAGATACACTTACTAATCTTTGTTAATTTCAAATTATGTTGTTAATTTTGTCGGGCATTGAGCACCCCTGCAATCAATGGGAAGAGTTTGACTGGGCTCTTCTTTTGAAGCACTGTTAAAGCTTAGAATTTCTATGCTCTTATTTTGTTGCAACTATTATGAGAATTTGTTGTTGAAGAACTGTAATTGCTTGCCCTGAAAACAAAATAAATATATTTCATTAACCGGTAAAATGCACCTATTAGGGTGCAGCCTAGTGGTTGGATGCTTGAAATGAGGTGTAGACCTAGACATCCTTGTTCATTTACCTAATATTCGGTTTTGATTAATGTGGTTGTGTATCTGTGGTTTACTCCCTAGGGGTGGGTCCAAAGGACCTTGCCTTGGTGAGTTTTTACATCTTCAAAAACCTATTCCATTGGAGGGTTGATAAGTAAACTCAAAATCTCCTAACTATAAAATTTCGGAGATTGAAGCAAATAAATATTCAAATGAGCCCAGTGAAAGTCCCATAGATTTTGTTACACACTACACATGCATTCAAACAGGAATGCCTTTGTATGTTATCAAGGTTCTTCGTTTCATTTTCCTCTGCAAATCAACTGCCGTTTCATCATTGAACAGAGCCTATCCCAAAATCAGAAGCAAACCTTTCAAGATTAATGCTAATGTCTGTAGCTTATGAGATCAAAAGCAATATTCATCTTTGTAAACATGTATTCATTTCAGAATAATGTATGGAAAAGCAAAAAAAAAAACACAAACTCCAATATTTTTAGGAGTATATCACAGAGTGAATATAAGGAAATGTAAGCCAGTTGCTATCTAATGATTCAACTACAAGCTTTTTGTAAGCACAACGAATACCATTTACAATCATGAAATGCATAATAGTACCACTTTCTATGATTTAAAAGTGAAAGAAGTCAATTCTGGACCATCAGAGCATTAAGCACGAACCTTTGGAAGAGTAGGTACCGATTTTCTAATAAGCTCACATACACGGATTGATTAATCCCCCTGCAATGAAAAAAGTATATATCAAAGCATGGGTTATTATCTAAAAAAGAACTTCCTTTAATTTTGTTTGGTTGGGGGATAGAATATAAAGTTGAAACTTTCATGAACAATGGTGAAGTTGTGAAATTTCTGGCGACTAACCCACCGGCCTAGTGATCAGTGTGATAACATTGTGGTACAAACAATGTGACAGATTCGGTACCAAAACCACAAAACAAGTAGCTTTTAATCTAAAATTTTCAAGCATAACATACAACATTGACAAAGAAATAGATATCAAAGCTCAGCTTCAACAAATGCTAGGACCACCTTAAGCCATAGTTATCATAACCATACTGAGCATCACCCTGAGCAACGGTTAGTTTTCTATACGACCAGTTTAACAGTTGCATCACCAATTGAGCCACTGATTTCTTAATATAACAAATATCTAGTACATAATAACTACAATTATTAACGTAGGTAAAAATTAATTAGTATAAAAAGATAACTTATCTTACTAAGAAGTTCTTATGACTTAAGAGATACCGCCTGTTCTCATTCAGACTTTAGGTTCCCAGTTTGAATCATCATGATAATTGCTACATGCAAGTAGAGCGTAAAGAAAGAGGAGCCCTATACTATCTGCTTTATTTTCTTCCCAGCCAATTTATAATTTTTGAGGTTGTCGGTTCAATCCAGTTCAACAACCGATTTTTGAGGTTATCAGTTCATACTTCGGCTGGTTCAACTGCCAGCACAGTACATTTCTGATAACTTAGCTTTAAGCTCATCCTAAAATCAAGTTCAGGCCTCAAATCTGAAATAGGTTCAACTATGCTAAATAAAGCATAGTCTGCTTAAATTTAGACAAAGAGGCTGTATTCTGGCTAGCCTAAATTAAGTATATCAAGAACATGAACCTTCAGCTAAAGCACCCATACCTTCAGTAAATCACCTATTACAGATCATGGTTTATTGTAGTTCCAACATCAGTCATAAATGACAATTCTTTTGGCTTGCACATTTGTAGCAAATGCTTTTCCCCAAAATTTATAAAGGAATGGAATGATTTGCTTCTACATATTATCAAACACTTATTTGTTCCAAGCATAGGAATAAACTCCAACATAGCAAAGACAGAAAATGAATTACACAAAGATAGACTAAATTACATTTGAATATAGGCACGCCACAGCATATTAAATCAAAGCAAGTGGCATGTAATATCTAAGAGGAACGAACTAAATGCCACATCATTTGAATCGTATGATTGAGAATCATGAAATAATTTGTGAACAAATTCCCTAATATCATTTGAAGAAACATAATCTGCAACAAAGATTGTAATGATAAAACTTATAGAGAAGCCGGAGCACCAAGTCTCCAGACACAAGTGAACTAAGACATGAACATGGTAAAAATTGTAAACGAAATAACAATAGCCACCAATAGAAGTACACTAGCCCACAAAAGTTGCTCGTCCTTCGAGGCCATTAGAAACAAAACTTTACAGTGAAGGAGAAGATATGCCATGAGCTTAGGAAGTAAAATTTTCCCACCAATTGCTCGAACCGGAAACAACCAAAGAAGTAAAGAGTGAAATCTTTAAAAAATAAGCCCCCACTATCATCATCAACAACTCATATAGCAAAATTGAGTCCCCACCATGCCAACTGGACTCAGTGACTCACTTTAGCCTCAACAAAGTATAGAACACTAAGTTGGATGAGAATAAAGAACAATCATAGGAGCAGACATTATAAATTGAAACTTTCTCCAAAAAAAAAAAAAAAAGTATATAAAAATAAGTTGAATGAGGCACCCATTATATAACAGGTTAGTGGATATAGCAAGCATTATATTTTCTATGCATCTTTTAAAAAAGAATATACAAGTAGAGACAGAGAGAGGCCATTAAACAAGTATTTCTAATTTAGAATTCATGACAGTTTCATATGAAAGATGCCAAGAACAATATTGGCATTCCCATAAAACTTCTGCTTCTGGACAATTAGGAGAGAGAGACTAAAAATGGAAATATGCTTTAGTCAAATACAATTTGACAAGTTTGAGAGCTCCTTGGGAACGTCAATAACTCCTCGTGAATATGAAGCTTTGCCTTTGAGTCAAGATCACTTCCAACAGTGATATTCATTGTCTTTAACACTCTAGCCGCCTTTAGAATCTGTCTAACAAGTTGCATCTCAATGTCATTCCCTGAAAAGCCTTTGTGATAACAGGTTGTAAGGTGTGATGACAGACATTCAGGAACATCCAATGGCTCCTCCAAGCAATCAACAGGTGCGTAAAAACCATAGCCTGGCCAATTTGTCAATTCAAAGGCAAGTGTTTGTAGCTTTGGAGCCCGACAAAGGAATGGTCGAACTGCATTCCACAATTTACACCGCAGCCCACCATAAAACTTCAAGGAAGACAAATTATGAAACATGGGGACATCATCAATTTTAGAAGCATGGTTGAGTAACTGCACCACAACATAACAATTACAAATTTCACATAGTCACAACAATATTATTAACTAGTATATAGCAATTGAATTAATGGTAGAGAGAGTCAGAGCAATTAAAAACGTAACATGTCCTTGGTTACCTGTGCAGCTTTTAAGTTAAATTCCATGAATTTAACGTTATAGAGTGGTCGCATGAAGTCCAATACCCTATTTGAATATTCTTTGAAACTCGTACATATTTGTTTCTCAGCATGAAGGAACAATTTGACCAAGTTGGGGAGGTTTTCCAACACAACATCCTCACCCAACCAACCTAGGAATTGAAAGGACTTGAGAGCTGGGGTGTTTATTTGGATTTTGTGTGAGTACCTTAAATTCTGAAGATGTAAAAGAAATGTTTCCAGCGTAGGTACGAGTACAATGATATTGAACTTGGCTGCTGCTGCATTATTGTCCAAATGTTCCAAATCAGAACCAAACACAGTGAGGGTCAAATCTTGGAGGACCGGGCAGGCAGCGAGGAGCGTGGAGAGAGAGTTGGGGTTTGCATAATGAACACGTTGAAGCAGCAGAGTCTTGAGACTTGGGAGAGTAGAAGCAGAAGGAACAGGATTGAGGAGAAACTGACCCTTCAATTTGAGAAGAACTAGTGTTGTACAAAAGAAGAGACAACGGGGCAACTCCAAAGGAGTAGATATAGAGAGATCGAGGTCTTGCAAACCGTGCAGAATGTTGGCGCGGATCCAAGTGTGGGCATGGAGTGGAAAACAGTGGGTGAACCAATGGATACGCAACTTCTGTATGGGCGTGGAATTGGGAACTGTATTGCGAAGCATCCACAGATTGGAGAGTATGTCCCCCAAAGTAGTACAACTGCTCTGATCTACGAATGTTTCGGAGAGCTTTCCCTGGTCCAAGTCGAGGGTAGGGACGAGAGTCCAGACAGTCCTCCATCTGCTTGACAAAATGCTTGTGAGGACGGCCTCTCGAGTTGGGAGAAAAGAGAGGATATAGGAGAGTATAGAGTCTGGTACACTGCTGATAAAGTCAAGCCTCTCCTCCTCTGACTCTGAGAGACTCTCCTCTTTCTCTTTCGTTTCTCTACACTGCTCCTTCATGCTTTCAATCTTTCTTCCGATTCCAACCAAGCTCTGAGTCTTGTGGCCGTCTACAGACTGAGACTACAGTGATGGTGAAGGAATGATAATTTGAGTCGCACTCAATGACTCATACCTTTTTTTTTCTTTTCTTTTCTTTTTATAATTAGTGAATATTAGCTGTTACTTTCAATCTAAATTCCTTTATTAATTTTTTTTTTTTTTTTTTTTACTATAGAATTTCTACTCTAACCTAATCTAAGTATATATATATACTCCCTCTTGGAGACTTAAACCCTGGCCCTTACCCCCCACACCCCATAAGCACTTATACTTGTGCAGTGATCACCGCATCAAGAGTGCACGACGGTCTATTTATCTTCAATCCATTTGGGATTGCAATAGTTAGGCCATTCGCATTTATATCTTAATACTATTCTATTTTATCATTTTAAAAAGTCGGTTTATCAATTATATAGTACTATTTTACAATATATCAACATTTCAACTTTTATTTTACCATACTATACATTAAAATAATATAAATTATACAATAAAATATATTTCATTCTCTCTCTCATTTCTGTCTCCCTTCCTCTTTCTCAACCAGTGGTCAAGTACCACAGAGAAAACTCAATACACCCATCTACACAGCAACCACCCTCTCAACCACACCACCTCCACACAGCAACCCAATTACCACCACACAGCAACCACCATGACACCAAAACCCGTTAACCAACAAAACCCTTCTTCGTCTTCATTCTCGAGATTTGTCACCATCTTCACCGAGATCAGTCATTTCAATCCAAAACCCCGACTGCAAGAACAAGCCTTTCCCACCACCACCAAGATCTTCCTTTTCCATGACTCGATCATCAACCCAGACCCACACTGCCACCACGATCTCCGATCTTCACCAATCCACACCGATCCCAAATCCAAAATCAACACCCAAATCCAAAATCTTGGATCCATGCCCAGATCAACACCTAGCTCTGTCACACCTAGATCAACCCAAATCCAAAACCCATAACCCACGACCCACCACACCGATCCACCACCTGACCCATGATACACCGATTGGAGCAAACCACACCCACATCGGAGCAAACCCATCAAAGCCACATCGAACCCATCGGAGCAAACAACACTGAGAGAGAGGAAAGGGAGAGGGAGAAATCTGAAAGAGAGAGAGACGAGGAGGACAGAGTTGAGAGAGTGGGAGAGTTAGAGCAAATGAGAGAGAAAAGGAATAAAATAATGTTTTTATTTTTACAATTGTGCTACAATGCAATTCTACATGTAGAATTGCACTGTAGCACAATTGCAAATATTTTTGCAATAGTGTTCATATACAATTTTGGATGTTGAGCAATTCAAATTTGGCATTTCATAGGCCTGAATGCTCTTAGGAAGTAGATTTTAACTACAATGGTTTAGTTGCAAAACTTTCTTCCCCTTTTTTGAGAGCACAAGTAGTAAAACTTGTACGATGCATTTGACATTACAATGAACAAATCTTTTTAAGTTTTGGATTTATAAAATATGAAAAGCAATTTCTAAAACTTTTTCTTAAACGTTATAAATTTAAGATCAAGAGTTTTGCACCTTAACTTATTAACACTTTTTGTTGTTTTCAAAATATATATTTATGGTTCAAATCCACCACCCTCCTCCAATTATTAATTTATCAAAATAAAAACTCTAAATAAGAGAAAATTCTTTAGCGAAATTATCAAATATTTAACGAATTCTATTAAAAGAAATTATTTTTAGAAGATAGTAAAAGAACTTCAAGCCTCCTAAAGGATTTTTTAAAAAAAGAATAATACTAGAGATACAAACTATTTTACAAAAAAAATTTACAAACTACTTATGTGGTATGTGATTATTGGTAAATGAAAAAGTGATATTAATGGTGTATCTAGATAAAAACTAATAAAAGGTTGGCCACATTAACATTTTGTAAAAATGCTGTAAAATAGTTTATAATTGTAGCATTACTAATATATATATATTGCCACACTACTTAACAATCTAATTGAAGGATTTTAGTAATTTTCATATATAATATTAAAAGAATCAAAAGATTCCGTTAACTTTTTTCCTTTTTTTTTTTTTTTTTTTTTGATAGGAAAAGATTCCGTTAACTGTTAATAGCAAAATTGATAGTAGGGATACTTGCTTTCACTAGTTGAGGGAGGACATTGGTCGAGGGGGAATTGTGAATTGTTCAATAAATAAAGGGGAAAATTGTAATTTTTTCTGTAATTTTTCTTTTTTCATGCAAACAAAGAGATATACTTATTAGATTAAACTAAAAATAGGTCATAACCTCCTTTAAAAAAAAGCAAAGACGTAGCCAGAGTTTCAACACACATGTATATGGTATATACAAATCAAGTAGTAAATTTTGTTCACGAAATTAAGGGTGTATTTGTTTGGAGGTGAAATAGGGTGAATGGAAAATTTTGGAGAGAAATTGGGAAGAAATTTTTTTTTTTGGAGTGTATTTAATAGGTTTTGAGTAATAACTTCTAACCACCCCCCCCCCCCCCCCCTCCACACACACACACACATAACAATAATCTTAAAATAGTACAGAAATATGCTCGAGTATGAGACGGTATTTCGTATCAAAATCCAATAAGTGTGAGACATGTTAACAAAAATTAACTACCCAACAAAAAAATAAAAGATATATGTTAGTAAGTAGTTATTTTTACACACATGTTTCTCATTTATTAAGTTTTGATATGGATGACGTGGTATCATTTGATACAAAATACTTTTTCCTCAAGTACAACATTGACAACTACAGTTAAAACTCTACGATAATACTAAATAAATCGTAAATATCAATGGAAGATAATTAATAAAGAAGTTTTTATCAATTGAATTAAAATTAACTAGTCTCATCACATGCGTTTCGCACGTGCAATGAGACTTTTTAAAAAAAAATAAAAAAATACCTGTGTTTTTATTATATATATATATATATATATATAATTTTTATTTTGAGAATCTAATTTATAATTGGATAAAGCAATTTGAAGATCAACAGGAGAGTGGCTCTATTTTTTGGGCAATATTTTAGTGGGAGTTAGAGTTGTATTTTTACCGGATTGTCCTTTAGTTTTGTTCCTAAACAAAGGGGTGTATGGACATTTTTTAACAAAAAAATGAGGATCCCAAACAGGAGAAACCCTTTAAATAGTAGTATAGATAATAATAATAATAATAATAATAATAAAAGGATAATAGACTAGTATCATACAATACAAGCTTACCTCGCGAAATGGATGGGCTTCGGGTTAAATCACACTCACAGAGTTAGAGAAATGTGCAAATCAAATCTTTCGAGACTTGTTGCCTATCTTTTGCTCGATAAAATGACACCAACACTAACCCTGACTTTATTAGCACTCTACCTGACTCTATCCTTGCCCACATCCTCTCCCATCTCTCAATTCGAGAAGCTGTCATCATAAGCATTTTGTCAAGCAGGTGGATCACTCTCTGGACTCTCGTCCCACAACTTTCCTTACTAGAACCAGACTTAAATAGGCCGGATCTAAATTTGAGCTTTGTGGATACAGTGTTCAGAATATGGACTCTTCGCTATGCCATTTCCAATCCCATGCCACTCCACACATTGCATATCCTTTGGAGTATCACACCTTGTCGTCCCTTCTATGTTGATACATAGGTCCGTGCCACCATTCCACGTGGTTTGAAAGTGTTTTTCTAAATATTTCTAACACTGATACTGAATCTTTGGTACAGTTTCCCTACAGTGTCTTCTTTTCTACAACATTAGGCTGTGTGGTTGGGGATTTTTAGTATCGTTGTTTAAAATAATATAAAAATTGTGGTTTAAAAAGTATTATGGAAACACTTGTTTACAGTATTCATAAAGCAAAAAATGCGTTTGGTACCATGTTTCAAATAACATGTTTCTGTGTGTGAAAAAACATAATTGTATGTTTAGTACGTGCGTGTTTTATTTAAAAAAAAGCTAACAAGCATAATATAATATAATTTTTTTTTTTTTAATGTGAGAAGAGAGAAGTCAGTTTATGTTTTGTCTAATCAAGTGGACCCCATGATTTTCAACATATTTACAAAAGTGTCATTAAGCAATGTTGTTTGAAAACTGAAAACTAGTAAAAAGAGTTTTCTAAATTTAGTGTTTAAACACCCAAAAATGAGGAACATAACTCAAAACACTCCAATAAAAAACACCCTTACCAAATGTGTTTTTTTTTTTTTTTTTTTTGCTCATAGTTTTCAATATTTAAACATTAAAAACTGTTGTTCAAACACCTTAACCTTAGGGTCTGTTTGGTAGCAAATTTCAAGTATTGTTATTCAAAATGATGTGAAAACTGTGATTTAAAAAGTGTTGTGAAAACAAGTGTTTAAAGTATTCATAATGCAAAAAATGTGTTTGGTACCATGTTTCAAATAACATTTTTTAAAAAAAGAAAAAAATTTGCGTGTTTGATATGTGTGTGTGTGTGTGTGTGTGTGTGTGTTTTTTTTTTTTTTTAAGTTGAAAAGTACAGTAAAAGTATTATTATTTTATTTGAAGAGAACGAAAGTTCTCTCATGTGGTCTAATCAGGTAGGACTTACAGTTTTTAACATATTTACATAAGTGACATTAAGCACTATTATTTGAAAATTGAAAATTCGTGGGAGGAGTTTTCTAAATTCAGTGTTCAAACACCCTAAAATGAGAAACGTAACTCAAACACTCTTAAAAGATATCCCTTACCAAACGTGTTTTTTTTTTTGGCCCACAATTTTCAGTGTTTAAACACTGAAAACTATTGTTTGAACTACCTTACCAAACATGCCTAGTAACTCTCAAATTGGTAGGCAAACATATCTCTTAATCCACCTTCTGATTCTAGGTTCCCATATTTGAGGATTCTTAGACTTGCTGCATTTAAGTATGAGAACTCTGACTCTCTGTCTACCATCCTCACTGCCTGCCCTGTCCTCCAAGATTTCAACCTCTATGTGAGTTTGGATGAGAATAAAGGCATCTTCAACATCATTATACAAGTACCCACGCTCAAATTATTGCATTTATGGTGCATTAATATTAGCTCTCAAGTACTTAATTTTCATGGGTCAGTTGATTGAGGATGTTGTATTGGAAAACCTCCTTGACTTGGTTGAACTGGTCCTTCAACTTGGGATAGTCAATGGTGTTAATATTGAAGACAATGCAAAGAGGATATGCGACTTGCTTCGACCACTTGCTCATGTTAAATCCCTGGGCTTGACCACAAAAACCACAAAGGCAATTAAGGCCACATTCGTTAACTTTTTCCTAGGGAAAATATTTAATAATAATAATAATAATATTGTTGCGATTGAGTTGTGACTTTGTGATTGTTTTGAGGTGCTTGCAAATTCTCTGCCATGCTTCTGGTTATGAGGCTCTTCCCATGTTTCACAATTTGTCCTATTTGAGGTTTTTTGGATGTCTTTATTTTGAGTGGCATGCAATTCGATTCTTGCTTGTACGGACTCCAAGGCTACAAAAACTTGTCTTTAAATCGTGCCCGGACTATTCCTATGGTAAGCTCACACCTGACGGTTCTTGGAAGGAGACACTGGATGTACCTGAATGTCTGTCATTGTTGGTACCGTATTTTGTCTACCCTCGACTTGCATGCTGGACCTTGAAAATTCCAAAAATATTATTTTCTCTCTGTGGGGCCGCGAGAATATCAAGAATGACGCAGCATAACCCATTCGGACACCCGGAACACCCAAAATGCCCCTTTTAACTCAAATGACCAAAATGCCCCTAGTCAACCCTAGGTTTGACCGAAGGTCAAACAAAGTCAAAACCCTCACAAAACAACATTTTTCATAGTTTTACATCAAACCCGAGCTTCTTGGAGATTTTTGGCCACTTTGACCAAGTTTGACCAGAAGTTGATTCTCGGTGGGCCCAAAAACCTTAATTTTGATCCAGCCGACAGAATGGGTTAAAACTAATGTCATTGTGAAGATTATCAAAATTTCATTCCAATGACTATTCATGGGTCAAAATCAGAGTTAGAACAGTCGAGATATTACAAAAACCGGGATAACGCACCGATCGATGCACCACTAACTTCCGAGAGCCATAACTTTTAATTCAACCGTTGGAGTTTCAAGATCCATACCTTTTCAAAAAAAAAAAAAAGTCAAAATTTCTAAGGATGTCAAGATCAACCCAATCCATGGCATGCTGGGGCTATAAAAGGCCCCAAGCACCCTTTAGACCAAAAAAAGACTCTTGGGTCCTGCTCTCTGCCTAGACGAATTTTGAGCTTTTTTCCTCTCTCTCAAACACAAAAAACACATTAAAGTCTCTTGATTCTTCTCTCTTCACCAAAAACACAAGGTATTGTTCTTATACCCAATCTTCTTTTCTTTGGTTCTACACTTTGGATTTGGGGTTTAAGGGTGTGGATGTAACTTTTTAGCTACCATCCACACCCCTAACTTTCTAAATCTTTTTCTAGCATTTATCTTATTCTTTTTGCTTGAATCGCATGATTTATTGCTTTCTTTAGTATGTTGCTTGCTTTATTTGTGCTTCTAGCCTAAATCTTCTTGATTTTTATGCCTTATGCCATGTTTCATGTTTAGATCTACATCCTTACATGCTTTATATTATATGCCATGTTTTCCTATGCTTTGTTCCTCTTTTTGGTTCTAGGATGATGTTAGAGTTACATGCTCACATGCTTGTATGATGTTATTGGCTATGCCTTGCTTGGATCTATGTATCTATGTGTTTATTTCCATGCTATATGGTTAGATCCTTGTCTTCACATACTTATATGCTTAGATCCATATTCTTCCATGTCTATGTGCTAGGCTTCTACATGTTTACATGCATGTTTCTAGGCCTATATGTCTAGATCTATGCTTTCACGTGCCTATGTGTTTGGATCAATGTCCTCTACATGCTTTATGCTATCATCCATGTGCTTGAGCGCTCCATGCCATGTTTATGTGCTTAAGCCTAGACCTTGTTTTTCATACAATGTGCTATTGTAGCCCTTTTGCTTCTTTTTATCTCATTTTCTTGTGTTTTGGCCTAATAGTTAGGACTCGAGCTAGACCCTATGGTCTTTGTCATCGTCCATACACCAAGGTCCACATCAAAGGGTTTGGATCATCCTATTTACATGTCTATGCTTGCTTGCTTCTATGCATTATGCTTGTGCTAGCCTCTCTTGTTCTAGGCTTTGCCACGCTTGTCGGTCTTAGCTGGTTTGTGGTTGTATGGTTACACCTGACGCCTGTGAGGCCTTGTTTGAATGTAACCATTTGGGATGCATCACCATGATGCTGGTTGCTTCGTGCATACCTTTCCCCTTTTCCGCTCTGTGCGATGTTATACTTACCATGCTTGTTTGTGCCACCCGTTGGCTTTCTATGCATCTTTACACGCTTGCTCACATGTTCATGCATGAGTCTTGCTTACTAGTTTTTCGTCCATACTTCAACACATTGAAGTCATGGACATTTGATTCAAACCTACATTTGTCTATTGCAGACACCACCTTTTGTTTGCTTTCTTGCTTGTTTGCCTTCTCACTTGTTTGCTTGCTTTCTTGTTTCTTTGCTTGCCACGTCTATCATGTTTAGTTGTTTTATGCCTTTTTCATATGCTTTCTGCATCTTTTTCCTTCCATTGCTTGTCTGTTAGTTTCTTGTCTTTGCCTTTGCATGTACACACATGGAGCGAGGATGCGTGGAGCTAGAGCACGGTCTCCCAGGCGCAAGCAAAAAGGGCGAGGATGCAAGCATGTCGATATAAGCCAAGCGGCAATATTCTGTAGGGTTAGGGGTCTAGCTTCTCCCATTTGGTTATGTACTCTTTTTAACCCCCCCCCCTTCCTTCCTCCCTCATTTCTCTCTTAGATGGGTTGTATTAGGTATATCATGTCGTGTACCATTCGTCCTCATTTCTAGAGTACGACGACCCCTATTTACTTTTCTGTACCTATATTTTGGGTCATGCTTTAGGGATGTAGACATTTACTTTTCTGCTCTATGTGCTTGCATTGTGCATGATGTATGTATATATATACCTGCTCGCCTCTTCCGGTGTGATTGCCACAGTCTATGTCACCTAAGGCAAAACATGCCTAATTTCTGCCGCGAAAGTAGGTGACATGTCGCTGGATTTTCGCCACGAAAATCTGGCACTTTGCTCGAATGCCTTACTAAAGCATAGATTAGGACTATACCCATTCAAAAGACAAACCTCAAAGCCCCCTTCCCCCCCCCCCCCCTCAAAATGCATGCAAAGCCCTGAAAGCCAATGCCAAAATCATGTTTTTACTGTCAATCTCCGAAAATTAAGGTTTTATCAAAACAAAGGACTATCCTTAGACAGGTGTTGTGGGGTGCCTAACACCTTCCCCATATGTAACCAAACTTCCAGACTCAAGAATCAAGATTTTTTTCCATCCACATTAGATTAGGAAAAATGCCCTTTTTCTTAGCCTAGGATTGGTAATAAAATCAACTAGGAACAGGTGACCAATCACACCTTAGAAAAACCTAATGATTGGTGGCGACTCCACTTACCTTTGGTAATCCCTTAAAATTTGGCTCAGATTCCTGCCACAATGCCAAAGGTAGACCTACCTTCCTCCATCGAGAAAGAGAGCACCTGAAACCCTGCGCAAACCATGCCATACACTACACGCGCACACCGCACTGATCATTCGAGAGGGGCCTCCAACGAGCCTCGCGCACAAGGGAGCTTTGCCATAACGGGTGGTCGAACGAAGGCCCCAACGGTTCTCCGATTGAGGCTGGGTGTCGACAGTCATCACACCTAACAACCTGTCATTATTGAAGATTTTTAGGGGATAAAGATGAGATGCACCCTATTAGACAAATCTTGAAGGTGACGAGAGTATTAAAGACATTGAAAATAATTGTTGATAGTAATCTAGAATCAAAGAAGAAGCTTCAAATTTGCAAGGCATTGAGCAAGATATTACGGAAGTTTCCAAAGAGCTCTTAGACTTGCGAAATTGCATTTGATGAATGAACTCTGTTGTGAGTATGCTACAAATAATCAATTTTGTATGGATTGTTATCGTGGGAAGGGTTAAGCCTAACCATTGATCTAGGCCTTGAAATTGAGCTGGACTCTCTAGTAGTAGTGGTTCAACTTTTGAAATTAGACATTGTTTCTAAAGCCTTTTTGAGTTCAATTTGGGATGATTGCTAATGTAGAAACTTGAACATTTCTGTATCCCACATGTTTAAACATAAGTTAATGAGTTTAATTGTTGTAATGTACAATAGCTTTTTAGAAAAATGGAGATGGAAGTATTAGAAACTATTGATTTGCCTGTCTCTTTCGTAGATTTACTTGTTGATGATGCACAAAATCGTCAGTGAGTTGATTGTCCTTAATTGCACCAATGAATACCTGAAAAATGAGAAAACAAGAACCAAACAAAAGGCACCGGTATGGTACCGGCCAAAGACCCTTCGAAAGTCAAGTTAGTGAATGAGAAATCTCTAAGAACTCTATAGTGAGAGAGCTAGAGATTTTCTGTGTACCTAGAAAAGGAGGAGAACTGTCACTTATATAGTGAGGGGAAGGAATTTTAGATCCCGAGAATATGGGGATTTTCCTTATGAGGAGAAGGCAGAGTTAACGTTATCGAGATTTTAGGGATACTCTTTATTCCGGGAGGTAAAAATCATGTGATGGGGCCTTGGTGCGTGATACGCAAGATGTTTCCATATATGAATTTGCGTATAGGTCATGTAAGGCCACATAGGATCCGTCGGCGTGCTCTTCTATTGGTTAAGGGTCTTCCGTCGGTTTGTGAGGCTGACGTGCCCGTCAGCTTCGTTGTTGGTCCGTCCTTAAGGTCGTTGGTTTCCTAGGGAAACCGTCAGTTCTTGCGAAGTTGACAATTCCATAGGACCCGTCAGCTTTTCCTTGTTGGGCCTTGTCTGTTTTATGGGCCTTGATATTTGTGCCAAAAACAGCCCCATCACTTGTTAAACCCAAGGAAAGCCTGTTGTTGTTTCGAGTGATGAACATGAAAATTTGGAAGAAAAACTTGAAACTGTCCATGTATTTTCTAACTTCAATCCAACTCTACTAGGCTCAGTCTTTTCTTATTTGCATGTAAGAAAGTCTCTATTTAGCACCATATGCTTTTGGATTAATTTTTTTTTCTTTGTTAAACCATGGGAACTATCCAAAGATTCAAAAAGAAAGAAAGAAAGGCAACTATCCAAAATTTAAAGCTTGGATTTTAAATTTCAAGCATATTCTCTAAATGTTTTGCTATATGAATAATGGCTAAATAATAAATGCATGGATAACTTAAGAGACAAAATTTAGCTACAAAATTGGTTGTAGTATAAGGCTACAACCTTACTCAATAAAATAAACATTATTGCATATTTTGAAAATCTAACCATTGAGTTGCATATTCTTTACACTCTTAATACAAATGTCAACTTTTGTATCAATTGGATGTTATTTACTATATGATCTATAACATTATATTTTATGCATAATTTTAAACTCTAAAAACTTGCAATTTAAACAATTTATTGATGACATAACTATTGATCTTTTATTTTTGTAGAAATTTTGCAAGCATGAGGGATATAAGAAGAAAAAGTAATCTAACGGTAGATTTGCCAAAATTTATATCTAATAAAAAGATATTAAGTAAGATTGTAATCTTAGGTTACAATAAATTTTGTAACTAAATTTTGTCCTAAAGTTAAAAGTGACCAAAATGCTACAAATGTGGGCAAGTCAAGTTCATTTTATTATAATCAAATGAAAGATCATAATCCCATTGAGTACAAATGAGCTTGATAGATTCATGATTGGAATCTAATTTTTTTTCCCTAATTTAGTGGCTCATATGATAACTTCTAGCCTCACATTGTATGGTCATGGCAGTCAATTCTGTCCGATCCAAAGCAAGAGTTTGAAAATAACAAATAGGATAAATTATGTATTTGATACCTATCATTTACACTATATTTCAATTTGATTTCTAACATTTCAATTGTGTCAATTTAGTCCTTAATTTTTCAACACCGTGTCAATTTAGCATGTGCAAATGAAAATTACTGACTTAGCAAATGAGCAAATATATAGTTGACTAACCCTAACAAATATTTCTAGATTGTGTTTCTCTAAACAACGTCGTTTCTTTTATTCCATTTGCCAAATACTCGGCATCCTATTTCTCATTCATTGTTGTATAAAGCCACAAAAATCCCCAAAATCGAAAGAGACCCTTCCAGTCTTACACTCTCAAGTCAAAGCGAAACACAAACACATAACACAGAGAATGAGAGAGTTTGGAATGAAACGGAAGAAGATTGAAGGCGAGAGTTGCAGCCTATCTTCTGTTTCGGTTGGACAAAATGAAGAAGACATTATCAGCAGTCTACCAGACTCTATCCTCTGCCACATCCTCTCTTTTCTCCCAATCAGAGACTCCGTGGCAACAAGCGTTTTGTCGAACAGGTGGAAGCCTCTCTGGACTCTCGTCCCTGTTCTTGACTTGGATCACTACAATCTTTCTAGAAAACGGCGGGGTCAAACTTTTAGCTTTGTGGATACAGTGGTCAGAATTTGGACTCTCCGAAACGCCATTTCCACTCCCACCCCCCTACGCAAATTGCGCATTTCTTGGTGCGTCGATTGTCTTCCCTTGTTTGTCGACTCATTGGTCCGCGCCACCATTCCCAAAGGTTCTTTGCAACAACTCGATCTCAACATTTATTCTTTTAAACAACGTTTGGAGTTGCCCCGTTCTGTCTTCTTTTGTAAAACATTAGTGGTTCTCAAACTGAACGGTACCTTTCTTCTCAATCCTCCTTCTGCTTCTACCTTCCCAAATCTTGAGATTCTGCTACTTGATTCTGTTCGCTATGCAAACTGTGACTCTCTCTCCACACTCCTCGCATCCTCCCCGGTCCTTCAAGATTTTACCCTCAAACTGGGTCGGTTTGGAATGGACAATTTGGACAAGAATGCAGCAGCAGCAGGCAAGTTAAATATCATTGTTCTTGTACCTACTTTGAAATTTCTACTTTTTTACATGTTGAGTGTGACTCATACAAACTCCATCTAAACACCCCGGCTCTTAAGTACTTTCATTTCAAAGGTGTTTTGGATGAGGATGTTGTGTTGGAAAAGCTCCCCAACCTGGTCAAATCAGTGCTTCAAGTTGAGACATGTTATGATACAAGTGATGATGATTATGCAATGAGGATATGGGACTTCATGGGACCACTATATAATGTTATATCCATGGAATTGTACATAAATACCGCGGAGGTAATAACTCTCTATTATTAATTGAATTGCAATATACTACATAATAATATTGCTGAGTGTGTTGTGACTCTCTGAAATTCTTAATTGTTATGCTGTCATGCAGAGCCTCTGCCATGCTTCTAATCATGATGATGATGTTCCCATGTTTCATAATTTGTCTTCCTTGAAGATTTATGGTGAGCTTTGGTTTAAGTATGCGTGGCATGCAGTACGACTATTGCTTTTTCGGGCTCCAATGCTACAAACACTTACCTTTGAATTGGTAGATTTGTATGGCTCTCGTTGTTCTGATCTTGACAATTGCTCGAAGAACTCACCGGATGTTCCTCAATGTTTGTCATCACACCTTACAACCTGTCATTATATAGGATTTTCAGAGCTTGAAGATGAGATGGAACTTGTTAGGCAAATCCTAAAGGATGCAAAAGTATTAAGGACAATGAAAATCACTGCTGAAGGGCGTCCAGACTCAAAGACGAAGCGTCGTATTCACAAGGAGTTAGTGAAATTCCCAAAGAGCTCTCAAATTTGTCAAATTGCACTTGACTAAGAATATTTCCATTTTTAGTGTCTCTCTCTTAGTTGTCCAGAAGCAGTAGTTTTATGGGAATGCCCATTGTTTTTTGCATGTTTCATTTGAAACTTTGATGGATTCAAGATTAATGAATACTTTTTTAATTATGAAATTTGCTATGAAATGTGCTTATGAATGTTTGTCATTAACCTAAGAGTCTAAGACTTGCCAACTTCTAAGCCAGTTTGGTGCATGGTTACTGGTTTGTCGTTAACCATGAAATTTCCTTCCCCGTGGTTTCTTAATTCAGAGCATGTTTTTTTTCTTTCACTTACCCTAGAAGTCACTCTTTTATTTTTATTTTTATTTTTTATAAGAGAAGTCACTCTTTAATTGACGAAACTAAAATGGATTATTATTATTTTTTTTTTTTTTTGAATCAGTAGAATTTGGTTAAATGCATAAAACATAAACAGGAACAAGGAGCCTACAAGCTAGGCCCTGCAACCAACAAAACTGTAGCTACAGCGTACTTCTACTCTGCAGAGCTAAACAACAGAACAATCTCCTCAGAACATCTGTGCACCATTCCCAACTTGAACCATATTGTATGGGCTCTATACACAGCGTAGAATGAGCTAACCCAATTACAATACACTGCCTTCTGTTACTCTGCAGAATTACACATCAGAACTATCCCGGTTCTTTACACAAAATGGAATGATGGACTAATGGAGCATTGAACCTGTCAAATTGATGTAGAAGTGTAATATTTATACTGAGTGCTAGTCTGCTAGGAAGTCAAAAAAAAAAAAAAAAAAAAAAAAAAAAAAAAAGAAGAAGAAGAGAGAGAGAGAGAAAGTAAAACCTTAGAACGTGAATTTACAAAATGAATAATATTCCAACATGTTATATAATGTGGATGCCCCATTCAGGTTATTGTTTGAAACCTTGTTATAGTTCTTAACTTTTTTCATGCAGAAGTGAGTCCAACTGTCACGGCGAGGACTCAAATTTGCTCTCTGGGTTGTTGATGGTGGTAGAGGGGCTTTTTTGTTAAGAATGTCAATAACGTACAACATGAAAGGCTGTTTCGGAGAACACTATTTTCTGTTTAAATGGAAGCTTTCACATTAGGAAGCTCAACATGTTGGGTAATGTGATCTTATTTCTTTGGGCAGACAAATAAATCAACACCTATTGGAGTATATATGGACTGTAATTTGGAGTGGGTGACCTCCGCTTATCTCTGCATGGTATATCATCAGACAATTATATTCCTATTGATGAAAACAGAAACACACTACAATAACTACTTGTTGCAAGCGTCTTCACATGCAGTTAAGGGTGGTTGGAGAAAGCCAGCAGCATACTTTGATTCCTTCCTCCCGGATTTGCATGCGATCTTGTGGTAAGGCCTTGTGCATATGTAGTTAGGTCCATGTTTGTATATTTCATTTTCTGTATTTGCTATGTGAGTTTATTCTATGCTAATGGGGCAAAATACTTGAAGATTTAATTTGTATTTGCCGTCTTATTTAATTATATTATGTTAAGTTTTTAGTAACGATGTTTTCAATTTGGGATTTTTTCCCCCTGATATAGTTCTCCTTTAGCTTTTTCTTCCTTTTTTTCTCCTCAACTATTTGATTGGTAAAAATAATTCTATCCTTACAGAGGTGATAAATGTGAAAATAGAATATAAATTTTCATAGGTGGTATTTGACTATTTATACTATGCTCTCATCTTTTATGTATTTGAAACATTAAAAGAAACTCTGACAATATAAATAATCATATTTTTCAAAAGCTAGTCTTTAGTAATTATAGGTTGATGCAGAGGGCTTATACATGCATTTACTAGTCTCTCTCTCTCTCTCTCTCTCTCTCTCTATCTATATATATATATATATATATATATGTATATATATTTATATCCAAAAGCTAAAGCATAGTATTTAATGTTGTTGCGCTCCTGTTGAGCCACATCAACAACATATCATCAACTTATTTTCAATATTTTCTCTCCTTTTTAATTATTTTTCTCCTTATTAATTTGCCACTTTACAATTACACTTTCTCCAACATTTTTACTTACTTTTACCTTTTTATTTTTCCACTACTCTATGCTTTAACCTTATAATTTCTCCATCCTTTCATCTTCCTTTTATTTTGACTCTTCTTCTCCCCATTTTTCATCCCTCCACTTTTTCACCCCCAACTAAACAACATGAAAAAATAATAATAATAAATAAACTAAAATATTTTCTATCTTCTCACTTTTCCATCCCCTCCCAATTTTCTATCTTCTCACTTTTCAATCACCCCAACTAAACAAACCCATAGGGACCATAGCACAATGCAATAGCCCTAACAATTACTTCAAATCTCAATCCTTATTTTTCCAGATTTGCTTTGGACTAAATAAAACTTGACAAGTTTGGCTTGCCTGCTTGTCCCTGGTTTAGATCCCAAAAGAAAAGGGAAAAAAACAAACATCATGCTATATGGAAACATCTTTCCTGTTTACTTGCATTTGTGAATGCTGATTTGAGGTAAAGAGATGGAGGATAGGGATCTCAGCCTGTTCACCTGTTCGTACTCCAAGCAGATGGCACCTCGCCACCTCCACCTTCCCACATGAGCTCGTAGCAGAACTCCATAATGGCATGTTTTTTGTCATTCTGTTTCAATATGTTCCCATGCATCATACTTTTAAGTTAAGTAGCCAAAACTGCCAAAGTCATGTGGCATCTATTCCACAGCACAGAATCCTCCATGAGAAGAATGGCATAAATTTGTTTAACAAACGCATCAAAGAAAAAGAAGTCAGTTTCCAAATGACATCGATATTTGTTTAAAGCACTGCACATCACAATAATACGAGAAGAGAAGGATCAAATTCCAGGGATCAGTACAAAACAATTAACTTCTAAAGGTGGAACAGAGTACAAGATTTGCATATGAGAAGGGAAAGTAAAATAAAGATAGCACTATCAAGTTCCTTTCTTTAAGCACTTAATAATATATATGGAACCTTAAAGAAACTTTGTGAATTACTAATTCATGGTGACTGGAGAAGGGAATCATGTCGCCTGTTACCCTTGCTTGACTCGGAAACTTCATCAATATCTCTTCTAACATTCACAACCCGAAGATCTTTGTTGTTGTCGACCCACCACATCAATGGTGTCAGGGAGGTAACTTCATCATCAACAGAAAAAATTGATAGTTAGTATCCCCCATGATATTAGCATGTAGTCATTGAATGAAGAAATATTAAAAGTAAACTAAGGACTAGAATCAGGCAGGGGGTTTGACAAATTCAAATAACTAAGTATTTGGAATTAAAATAATGACCTGCTTTTATCTTAGGAAACTTCTTTCTAAATTCTACCAAACATGGTGATTTTAGAATGATGCATTAGAAATCCAAACAAAATTCTACTAGAAATGAAAGTAAGACAATTGTAACATTTGAAACATGCAATGGGGTAGAACTACGAGAAGCGCCATACATAACCATCAATCAGGAAATATGATACTGCTTGTTCACCAAAAAAAAAAAAAAAAAAAAAAAGCACGCAAAATATTTTAGGTCCAACAGTTATTCAGGGGAAAAGAGGCGCTTACAAGCAGATCCATTAAACACAACTATGCAATGTGGTTCAACTTTGTTATTTGATCACAATGAGCCATCAATTAAAAAAATTGGCACTTCAACTCTCATGTAATACCAGATGCAAAAATTTTAACATAGACAATGTGGGGGAGTAAATTGAATCTGCCCCGAAGACCTTAACCCAAAGAGAATGTTCCAAGAAGGCCCATCCGCGGAACGGGTCCAGCCCATGTGTCAATATGAGATGACTGAGCCCCCATCAAGAAGAGACCATTTGGGCCCATTACCAAGGTAATCCGAGAAATCCGTATTCCCGAGAAAACAAAACTCAATCAAGAAGCGGTCATGTGCTTAGCCGAGGACACCCTTTCGCCTACCTTCCCCAAGAAACGTGTAGAAGAAAACACAAAGCACGATGTAACAGTCATCTCTGCATTGATGAGTTCTCCCTACTTAATGTCAGCCACATTAAATGTTAAATGACTGGCCTAACTAGTAAAAATACCCCCAAAAATCTATCTTCATGATCAAGAAATGGCAAGAGAAGGTACTGATTAGACAAGTATCCGCTAAATCAAGCTAAGAGTAGGATAGCTGGAGGAAGAGGAAGAATGGCTATAAAAGGAAGAGGAGGACACCAGGAGAGGAGATCCAAAAAAATCTAAGGAAGAACAAGAGAGAGAAAGTGAGAAGAGTCCTAACTTGTATTTTTCCTCTAGAACTTCTGTACACACCTCAGGAAACCAATTTTTTCATCAAAATAAGAGTCCTTTTCAATTGTTTTCATCTCCAATCATCTGTCTAATCTTCCCATTGTAGGATTTCACCCCTCCTAGTACGAAATTAATTGTGTAGATCTTAAATCCTTAGCAAGTATAGTTTGTTACGTGTTTTTGACCCCCACAGACAAAATTTGAATGCATTTTTAAGGAATACTTACATTTCTTCTTCAGGTTCATTCTTAAGAGCATTTTTGGCTATACACTGGAAGGCAGCTTCTACATTGAAACCTTCTTTTGCAGAAGTTTCAAAGTAAGGAATATTTCCCTTGGAAGCACACCATGCCTTTGCCTTCTTCTCAGATACCTGAAAGTTAGAATGAGAAGCCCATAATATAAAATCATAATTAGGGGAGAAATGGAGGAAAAAAGAGAGAGGGGGGGGGGAGGGGGGGGAGGGGTGGGAACATAAACAGAATGCCAATATAATATACTTATCGTTATCAATTAGAGACATTCACAAAAGAGTGGCTTGCCTAAACATGCCCAATCATTGACCCATTGTACAAATAACTAATCAACAATTTCTAGTTTCACATATAAGAAAAAGCACGTAGCAACCTTACTTAAAAAGCTTATATCATGACACCTCATTGCCCTCTGATGGTATGGATAGTATATACATTTTATTCCTAATTAATTGGCTTTGGATAACATATTCCATCTCAAAATAAAGGAGAAAATTGAGTAAGAAGATAGGAAAATCATCTTACCACCCGACTATTGCCACTGTCAACATCTATCTTGTTCCCCAATACAACAAATGGGAAGTTTTCTGGATCAGAAGGGCTGGCCTGAAAATCAAACCCAATTAGGAAAGAATTCAGTCACTGATACAATGGTACTTGGCATTTGTCAAATGCTGATGGTTCAATGATTACCTGAATCAGAAACTCCTCCCTCCAGTTGTTGAGGTTATCAAATGATTTCATGACATTCACGTCATAGACTAGAACACAACAGTCCGCTCCACGGTAGAATGCCACACCAAGACTTTGAAACCTTTCCTGCCCAGCTGTATCCCATATCTGAAAGTATATAGGTTCACAGAGTCAGTCTAAAATGAGAAAGGGAATGTAGTTTGGGTAGAGGGTGGTTCTAGACATTATCTTTCCCAGGATTAAAAAAAAAATCTCTAAATATTCAAGCCCTCAAACTTTGCAGAAGTAGTCCAACCTTCACTATAATATTTTCATATTGAAGCCAACAACACACAGGAAACCAAAATGCTTTCACCAAGAACTATCTGTAAATCTGTTAAATTGCATCAACACCATTCTAAGGTTGCAAAGTACAGTAGTATTAGTAGTTGGTACAAAGGCTGGACCACTGAAGTTCCCAGTTGTTTCAAACATCATATACAATAAAAACACGGAAGAATCATTCTATCTGATTGACTAAGCCACAGAACACATTCTTCACTGATTGCTCCCATTGATATCCACAAAATGATTCTATTTCTGTAGAAACTGACAAAGCACCAACTAAAAAAAGAGGGGCTTACTTACACGTAAGATTTGAGAATTGAGATCATAGCTAACCTGCAATGTAAATTGTCTATCCTCAAACTGCACTTCTTTTGTCAAGAAATCAGCTCCAATGGTTGCTTTGTACTGATTACTGAACTTACGATTCACATATCTAAATAACGAGTATAAGGCTAATCACAACATAAATTGCAATAACATGTAAATGTATTGTATGTGTGTGCATTTGAGCGCATACAAGTAAAACATATGTTGCAAGTTACAGGATACTGATTCATCAGAGATGTCTTCCCAACCCTGCCAAAGTTTACAAATAACAAGAGGACATTTCATGAAATGGGCACCAACAAAATCACTCAAATACAATTGAAAAGACATAAAAAGCTCCTTGTAATGGAGCAAAAACAGCTCCCATATGCCATATGTTTGGTTGCTCGGAAAAAAATTAAAGTAAGTGATGAAAAGTTTATTATATTGAAATTCATGTTTTATCATTTTCTTCATATATATATATATATATATATAACTGGTCAAGAAAGTTTTTCTAATGGTATGCCTCTTGGAATTTCTGGTACTTTCAACTTCGTGATTGTATTCCAGGTTGAGCACAACATCCTTATGCACCCATTTCACATGTAGCTGGTATATTTGAGCTGGAAAATTCTCATAGAGCAAAGAATAAGAATAGTAATATAAAATAAAAAAGTCACAAGCATTTCTTTCATGTACTTCATAATTTTCTGCACAACCAAACACTGACTTAACCTCTGTTACCATTATTATTAGTATGAAAATAATGCCAGCTAAGAAATGAGAATATAATTTCCAGATTTTATTCCCATTAAAAACTGTAGAAAATTATATATTTTAGCCTCACATATTAGAACCCCAAAAAATATTCGAAATATTAGTTTTCAAAATTCAATTCCTTTTGTTTTTCTTGTCAACCAAACAGAGGACACAAAGAAAAATGATGTTTTACCACCCCCAAAAAAAAAAAAAAAAAAAAACACTCACCCGCTGTCTCCGAGGATTATGACCTTGAGAAGCATACGCCTCCGAGAAGCCATTAATTTGAAATTGAAACTTAGAAAATAGAAAGGCCACTAATATTGTCTTTGAAAATTAGAATTTTGGAAAGTCTTTCTCTGTGAGAACAGAGAAAATTTTGTTACTTTCAGGTTTTTGTTTATTTGTTTTTAATTGCCGACTATGCGACGTGAAGATTTTTGCTGGGAAATTAATAATTAATTGTAATCAGATAATTATTTGGGAATTTAGCAACTACCAGTCTCCATTGTCTTAAAGTCTAAGACCTCAGGTCAGAGCCACAAAAGAAGGGTACTTTGGATTGCTTTGTGTGTATGTGTGTATGTGTGTCTGTCTAACTGTCTATGATAATATTATGGTCAATGACAAACCAAAATAGCACTCTCAGTCACTGACGGCAAATGTTTTTTAGGCCTTGAATTCTAACACTAAGTTCAAGGCCCTAGGGCCTTATCGGTCCAGTAACCCACCGGGCTAATGGGTGTCCTGGCCTGTACTATTAAGGCCTGTGGATAACCTACTAGCTCAATGTGGCAAGTCATGGGTTGATTTTTTTGCCCATGGGCCAGCTCGGTAACTTGGATTTTATAACAAAATAATTGAGTAGAGAGGGAGGTTGAACTTAAGACTTGAAAGGAGAGAATAATAATTTAATAGGGGTAAAATGCTTAGACACACTCTAAATTGTAGGGTAGTTGCTCTTACACCTTGTAAACTTTTATTTTAGTTAATTTAGTACATAAACTTTAATATTGTAACAAATAGAAAATCTTCACTTTTATTTTAGCCAATTTAGTATATAAATTTTGATATTGTAACAAATAGACCCCTAAACTTTTATGTTGTTTCAATAAGACCCCTTCATTTTCATTTTTTAAATTATTTGGCGCAAAAAGTGGTTAAATTGATGGGGAAAATTTTTTTAAGGGTAACTTATTATTACATTATCAAAGTTTATGTATTAAATTGACAAGAAAAAGAAAAAGGGATCTATTTGCAATAGTACCAAAATTTATATACTAATTGGTTAAAATAAAAGTTAATGAAGTCTATTTGCTACAATACCAAAGTTTATATACTAAATTGGCTAAAATAAGAGTTTAAGGGTGTAAGTGCAATTACTCTAAACATTTATTATATTCTACAGTTAAAAAAAAAAAAAAAACGTTTTGAATTCTTGTCTTTCCTTAAAAAAAAATGATTCTTTCCATTAAAATAAAAATAAATAAATAAGTAAGTAAAAGGGAGGCCCACTAAAAAAGCCTATGGGTAGCTCATTTGTACCAACCTCTAAAGACAAAATAGGCATTATCCATGAGCTAAGGTTTCTCCTTCCAATCTAGACCAATTTAGCTTGTTGACTAATCAATGGTTTGCTGGGTCTAGCCTACTAAGCCTATAGGCCAAGTAAAAATGGGGCAAGCTAGCTTGGCCTAACCCATTGCCAACCTATTTAGGAATCCATATATTCCATATTCGAGTTAGGATTTTCTTATCCATAGCATAAAGTAACACATCTCCAAAATATGTGCAATATATATAATTAATATAATTGTAGGGGTATTGGGCCCAGAAACTCATTATCTATGTATATTGGGCCTAAGGCTCGAGCTAAGAACTAGAGGTCGTCTGAGGAGGAGTAAATATTATCAAGGGAGTTTGTGTTAGTAGATGAAGAAGTTAGTTTTGGTCATACTGGCACAAAAGGGTAGGCCGAGGACAAATGTCTCCTCGGCTAATCGAAGCCGAGGTCCAAATAGGTAATCTGCCATCCAGGAGAACGTTCTAGGGAGTTTTATTGGTACGGATAAGCATTGCAGAAACATAGGACAAAAGAGAATCCTAAAATGTCTAAGGAGAAAGCTGCTACCACCGCATTAAATGCTCTGCAGCTAACTCTCTGGCCATATTAATGTGGAGGTGATACTTGAACAGTGGCTTTCAACTTTACAGCTACTACATAAAGACTTTAGGAATGTGCTGATGGGATAAGTATCAAGACCAACCATCTGGCCTGCATGTGGAGGGTAGAGATGAAAATGGAAAAGAGTATAAAAGAAGAAGGAAGGAATGAGAGAAGGGGATAGAAAAATCTAGAGAGAAACACTACAGCAATCAAATAACAAATTTGTAATCAAACTTAAGAGAAATATACAAGAACTGGTCTCCTCGGACCGTGCCGAGTACAATTTTCTTTAGTTGAAATCAATCTGTCTTCTTGTTTTTGTCATTTGAGCCCATTTTATTTGTTATCAAACTTATTTTAACCCAGTTTTCCAACCCCCTTTCTACAATTTCATTGTTTTGGACTTGTTGGGTCCGAGTCCATCCACCCTTTGGACTAGGGACTCAAATCTGGTATTTACAATAATTATGGGTTTGAATCTAAATTTACTAATAGATTAATACTATGTTAAATTATCAATTGTCTTAAATGTTTAAGTTATTAAAAAATAGTAAATTTAATCATTTAAAAAAAATCACAACAAAATATATTTCTTAAAAAGTTTTTTTTTTTAATTGACACATCAATTCATAAATTTATATTATGCTAAATTATCAATTGTCTCAAATGTTTAAGTTATTAAAAAATAGTAAATTTAATTATTTAAAAAAAATCACAATAAAATATATTTCTTAAAAAGTGTTTTTTTTTAATTGACACATCAATTCATAAATTTATATTATGTTAAATTATCAATTGTCTCAAATGTTTAAGTTATTAAAAAATAGTAAATTTAATTATTTTTAAAAAATCACAATAAAATATATTTCTTAAGAAGTGTGTTTTTTTTTTTTTTTAATTGACACATCAATTCATAAATTTATATTTATATTGCCTCTAGCATCACCCTTTGAATGTTTTAACCAAATTTTGAGGGAACGGACGATCACAAGTTAGTTGATTAATTCAACCTTTTATTTTAAGACTCCGGAACAAAAGAAGTCACAAAACACAAAATTAAATTAACTAATAATTTGAATAACTAAAAGTGCATAGTCATGTCTAAGGAAGCCTCATGTGGCTCATCTCATATCTAAGCAAGAGGTAGCACATCATTCATTTCAGGGCTTTTCACTTTTGCGGGCCATTTTCTGAGCTAGCTTTGACAACAAGCAGCCAAGATGCAACTTACAAGTTACAACTTACAAGCAGAAACAAAGCAATTACAATTTACAACCAACATCTATTTTATTAAAATATGACAGCTTAGACTCTTCAAAAAAAAAAAAAATTATATGACAGCTTAGCCTTCAACTAAAAACTGACAGCTTATCCGCTATAACATAAGCAACCAAGCAGCAAATAAAGTCTTTCTCAAAAAAAAAAAAAAAAAAAAAAAAGCAGCAAATAAAGCCTTTCAAAATCTAACCTTTTAAAGCCATTAATTGCTTATATCTAATACCATTACATTACAGCTTTCAAGAATCTGCTACTCAGTTTTCACTCTTCCATTATGAATTATCTCATTTCCATTCTACAAATTTAAAAAAAAATATATCATTTTATCTTGGCTTATAGGTGGTGGAGTACAATTGGAAAATTTATTATTGTGCTCCTTTTGGTCCAATTAGACCTTCCCGGTGTGCTGCCCATGGTGATTTTTTTTTTGTTATTCTCATAATTTAATTTCCTGGCTTATCATCAGAATTTTTTTATTCTTAAGTGGATAATGTAAAGAACAGAAAGATGTTTTCTGGTCCAGCGTTGCGTAGCTATTGTCTGTCCAAGGCCCAGGTAAGGTTCCAGTGAAGTACGAAATCATATTAGTAAATTTATAATCATATATAGTATACAGCACATGGATCCTGCACTTTTGTTGAAATTACAGAAGTAAATAAGTAGAGCTTCCAAAAAAAAAAGTAAATTAGTAAACAAAAGCAGAGCCTTCCTTAAACAAAACAAAAAATAACATCAAAAGAAATAATTTCTCTAAGGCATTTCCAATAAAGAGCAAGTGATGTTAGATAGAGATGCTATAAATTTTGATACATAAGCTATACAAATTGATGTATCAACTTCTAAACACAAAAGATTCTCAATATATATATATATATATATTCTAAACATAAAACAAAAACGTAATTAAGAAATTTCTATATAAAAAAAAAAGTAAATAAGAAATTTATTTACTATAATGTTGATGTGTAATCAATTACATTCACTATAGTTCCCATTAAAATAAATAAAAATAAAAACGTTCAGTAGTTTTACATTTTCCTAAATAATAATGCTAAACATTTTTTTTTTTTTTTACAGCTTGTTAAGTTGGTAGGACACTAGTTTGTGATTGAAGTAATATCAATTTCATATGAATTCACCACTAATAATACTTTTATTATACGTCAATCACAATAAATTAGCTCAAGAATTTTGGGAAAAAAATAGGAAATATTTTATTTCTGATGGTTGAATAAGAGATTTGGGGTTTAATCTCTGCCTATACCAAAAACCAATTGGTGTCTTAGTCTGATGATAAAGAGTTATCATTAAGAGCGAATACCAATCTCTAAAAACAAAATTTACTATGCAATGAAATAAATCTATTTGCTAGGCACCCTGTTCAACAACGCATTTAAATTATGTTGTCAGTGTTGAGGAAGCAAGGAGTTGGACAACATTATTCAGGGTTGGATTTAATCAAAGAAAAACCTTTGTACCACCCAAGCAAGGACGGGTTTAAGTATTGGCATTGAGGGGCAATCCCCCTCCCCCCCCCCCCCCCCCCCAATTTTTTTTATAAAAAAATACTAGGTACTAATTTTAACAATATGGTTCAATAAAATCAAATTTTCCCCCTTAACAATATCCTTAATCATTTTAAAGACCATAACAAATTTATAGATCTAGAATTTGAAACAAAATTAACAAAACCTCAAAAAAATTAGTACAAGAACAAAAAGTACTAATAGCAACGTTAAAAAAAAAAAAAAAAAAAAAATTAAACCTAATTAACCAACTTTACCCAAAACAAATAACTCAATCCTTTAAAAAAAATTTAAACAAAATAATTTTACCCTTACCCAGTGACAAATGCACACATCAAAGACACAAAAAATAAAATAAATCTTATGCGGCTAAGTAGCCTAACCGAGAGAAGAGAGAGTAAAAACTATAGAGCAAGCATTTTCAGCTATGAATATCATCAAAACTAACCTTCGCAACAAAATGGAAGATGAGTTTTTTTTTTTTTTTTTTAGATTCTATGATGTTATTCATTGAAATGGGACATTACTGCAACAATTAGTATGGATTCAATTATAGATGATTTCGAAGATTTAAAAAAATTTATCGAATTCCCTTTCCAAAAATAATTGCATTGTAATGTACTATAAAACAATGATTTTGTGTCTTGTCTTTGTTGACAGTTCATTAACATTAAACGAATGCTTGTTTGGAGTTTTATAATGATTTTTTTATATTTCCACCCCCTAACTCCAAGTTCTAGCTCCATCCCTACACCCAAAAAATGGCCAAAAACACCACACTCATTAGTCTGGATGGTACCTCTACATGCAATTAGTGCATGACTATATTGGGATTGGGGGTGGGGGTGGCGGTGCAGTTCCAACCCTGCGGGATCGAAAAAAAAAGGAATGGTCAAAAACTTTGAAATCTCTGGTTACATAGAAAATAAATTTATATCAGTGTTAAAGAATTAAAAATTTCTTTGTCACCAAAAAATATAGAAGGAAAAAAAAAATTAGAGGTAAAAGATTAGACTTTCATCGAATTCAAAAGTCAAACCCAAGAAACAGAACATGGAAATGTTTTCAGATGTGCCCAATCACCAATAGGAAGGGTAGAATTCCTTTTTTTTTTCTTCTCTTAAATATAATTATCAATAAATCTTATGAAACCATTTTCACAGTTTATTGATATGATTTGACTTGATTGATATACAATAAAATTGTTTTAATGGTTAATTGGGTAAAAATGGTATTGCACTTGTCACGACTTAAAACTTAAAACCAAGTTTAAATAAATAAATAAATTGTATCCCTACCGACCCGTCTTCTAAAAGTAATGGTAGGGACAACAATTTTGAGAACAGATGATTGAAGCATTTTGATTTACATAGACCTATAGTATAGGCTATAGCACGCACGTTTGTCCCAAGACTTACGCTATATTTGGAAAGAGTGAAAGAGGATAGAAAGGAAGGGTATATGATGGAAAACACTTGGTTTTTGTTGTTTGGTTCATGTAAGCCCTCGTTTAGTAAGAAAGAATGAAATGGAATGGAAAGGAATAAAGAAAATATTTTTTCCTTTCCTTCCCTTGTTTATCTTGTTTAAGAGTTTTAATAGAAGAAATGAAAAGTTTATTTTTTTTGTTTAAGAGTTTTAAGTAGGAGGAAATGAAATGGGTAGAAGGGAACACTCATTTCTCTCTATTTTCCTAAAATCTCAAATTTTCATTCCCCGAAATTGGGAGGAATTTGAGAGAATGAAATTAGATTTAATGAATTTTTTTACTAAACCTCTCAAAATATCCCTATATATTTAGCCATTTATTTTAAAATAACGGTCTAATAGTAATATTGTCATAAAATGATTCCATTTATTTTCGTCTATGTTACTTCCAAACAAGGTTACTTACATTCCATTCATTTGCATTTCTTTTCATTTCTTTATTTTAAAACATTCAAATAAAGTTACTTAATTCTATTCTATTCATTTCTTTATCATTCATTTCCCTTACTTTTTTTTGAGAAACATTCATTTCCCTTACTTAAATACATTTTATTCTATTTAATTTTCATTTATTATCATTCCATTCAATTTCATTCTCTTATGAACTCCCAAACAAAACCTAAGAGAAAAGAAAAAGGTGGCCAACAATTTTCTAGCTCTAGTGTTTTCAAATCTCTCACCCCATACCGTAACCATCAAATTATATTTTAAAAATATAATAATAATAATAATAAGTGTATGGGTAAAGGAATAGAGAGAATCACAATAATGAAGAAGTGCAAATGTCATTTTTTTTTAAAAAAAAAAATAGTTGCAAATTACAGTATTACTTACAAACTTTCATTAACCTCTCTATGACCATAGCATGAAAGTAAAAAGCATAAATTTTACTCTCCATTTTCTGCCCTTTGAAAAAACCAAAAAAAAAAAAAATTAAAAGGAAGGATAAGTATATTTTTTATTTTACTTTCTTCTTCCCTTCCTATTTCCAAACATACATGATGCAACGGATTAAAGGTAAAAAGTGATACAAATTTGGCGTTATTAGCTCAAACTAATAAAATGCAGAGGCAATTAATTAGTAAATTCAGGTTGCCATGCCATGTGCATTCTTAGTCGCGTGTGGTGTGGGGTTAGCACTCATCTACGAAGATTAGAGATGCCCGTGATGACTGGCTGGCTGGCGTGGTCCACAAAAGTGTAACGACTATGTATAGTTTCGTTTTCTCAAAGCCCTGAGAGAGAGCCCCATGTGCGTGAGAAGCCAAATATATATAAATAAACTAAGTTACGACTTATTTTATATGTGAGCTGGCCGCCAATGTCTTCTTTCTTTCTTCAACATCTCATCATCCATGCTTTCGGCACCTTTCAACCATTTGACGCAAAACCTTGTTTGACTTTTTGTAACAAATACAGATTCCAAATTTTTATTTGCTTTCTCGGGTTATTCACTTATTCTATTCTGCATGTGACCTTAATTATCAAACAAAGGGATATGTACTGTACATGTTGATGTTCTCTTCTGACTTGCCTCTCCATTTGGGTGCAGGCGTGGCGTGCGCTCCTTTTTGTGGGTGCCACTGCCGTCTCTCTCTTCTTTTTTTTTGGTAAAAGAAAAGATGCCTTTCATAATCATAATCATAATCATAATCATAATCATAATCATATGTGATATTACTTTGAATTTTTGTTGTACAGAATTCATACTCATGAATTTTGGGTCCAAGAGATTCTTACGACAGATTTTGCATTACCCCAATATGTTTAGCCTGCCAATGATATATAAACTTAACACTATTGTTGGTAAGCATGCTAGACGATGTGACCAGCCAGAGTGGAGGACCAAGCCTTCTAAGTACCCGTTTGGGTTTGGATTCTACGTCCAGCACCCACATTTAGCGTTTTGTCTTTTTTTTTTTTTTTTTTTGGACCAGCATCTTTTGAACTGTTCATAAGACATAAACAGTGCTACATTAAGACAAGTGAACAATGTTTTAAAAAGTGAACAGTAATTTTAAAATTATTATTTTTATTGTTTTCCACAATAAATTTTCAATTTTTAGCAAAACAAGGAGTATCCAAACACTCCTACAAAGGACAACTGGATGAAAATAATTCAAGAAACAGCTTACAACACTTTGTCTTCTCTCTAATAAATCTTTCAACAACACCCCACCTAATTGTTAATCTTCAATACAAGCAAAACTGACACAACAACAAAAGGTGAAACGAAAGTCTAAACGAATTTTGGACAACTCGCTGAAGCAACAAATAAAAGAATTGGAACAAGTTTCTCTGTTATTTTGTTGTATAAGCACTATTGATAAATACAATGTAGAAAACCGATAATTTCAAAAGAAAAAGAAATTAATGTTAACTCATGCAAAACATGACATTTCTGCAATCAATTTGACACCAAAAGTAAAAATAAGGGGGCGGGTTTTTACAGGAAAAAAAGATATGGCATTAGTTCTTAAGAGCCCCCACTAAAACCTAGACTGCTTTTCTTCATTTTTCCCATCTCCATTTCTCGAGTGTTGTGGCCTTCACTGCTTGACCCAGAAGGGTACAAACCATACTCACTGGTTCGTCCACTATACTCACTACTGGCACCATACTCCTGGCTTCCCAATGCCATCTTCCTGAATTTTTTCATGTCCTCATTGTATTGGCTTGTGTCATAGTCTGAGCTTCCATAAGAACTGTATTGAGTGTTGTGCCCAGGTCTGATTCCTTCATTAAGATCAGTTAGAGACGCCTCTCCCTCCAAAGCACGAACAATCTGTGCAGTTTCAAGAAATAGTTACTAGTTAGAAGCCTTTCAATAAATAGCACACACAAATATGAGCTTAAGCATCTTGCTGATGAGATAATAAACAAGCAGGGCCTTTGATACTAGCAACAGAATCTGAGTGCAACTACATTCACCAACATGATTTGAAACTTTTCTCAACGAGCATTCCACCCTTTCATGGTAACAGAGTGGATGTTAACAGGCTCCTAATTTCCAACTTAATTTGCAAGCCACACATGCAAGATATTAAATGCTTATAAACAACAGACCAAGCTTTGTACTATGCCTATCCCAATTATAAAGGCTATCTTCTGGCTTCAACAGATTTAACTGCTGCATTTTTAGTTGACTCAATCAATAGACTTGGTCCAGAATTCAAATAACTAGGCAGTTGAAATAAATTTTTTTTTTTTTTTTTTTAAATCCTACCTGACTCATTCGTGGTCGACGACGTCCTGAATGACGCACAGAAGCTGCAGCACAAGCAACCATGCGAGCCATCTCATTGGGGTCATAATCATTTTTCAGTTTGGGATCAGCCAGATCATCAAAGTTTCTATCTTCCAAGGTTCGTGAGAGCAAAGGCCTCGCCTGTAATGCCAAAAGGATTTAGTTATCTATATGAAATCCCACATTTAGGCCTTTGCATGCATGTGTGTGTATGTGCACACATGCATTATGTCTGTAATGGAACAATATATAACTCACCCAGTCTACCAAACTATCCTCCATGAAAGTATTGGTTGTGTCAACAGGTCGGCGTCCAGTGATCAACTCCAAAAGCATGACACCAAAGGAGAAAACATCTGATTTGTCTGTGAGTTTCCCACTTGAAGCGTACTCTGGAGCCAGATACCTGAGAGAAAGGAGCATGTGAGAACTTGAAGAATATAAACTGACTTGGGCACATAAAGAATGTCACTCCAAACTAGTAAAACCTAATTAAAAAACCAAACAAAGATGATATATATGGTCATGAGCATACTGTTGAACTATCTTGACAATAAAGCATCAAGAACAGTTGACATGAACATAGATAGCTATTCACCAATGCAGTAGGAACTCTCAGTTATTAACATAAACTGCATCCAAAAGCATACATACTAAAGCTGCGTGCAGTGTGGCTTATTAAATTAAAAGGATGTTATACAAACATTTTTTTGGAAAAACAGGAACTAGGAGTATTCAAATCATACTCTAGGTCATCAAAAAATAATATATAAACTGTTGAAACCATAAATGCAACTAGAATATGAAAGGAATTGGTCTTACCCAAAAGTTCCCATCACCCGGGTGGAGACATGAGTATTGGCATCAGAAGCAATTTTTGCAAGTCCAAAATCTGCAACCTGAGCAACAGATGTTGAATCATCTCAGTTATAATCATAAAAACTAAGCAATCATATCTTGAGGGCAAAAATGGTGCAAGCAGTCAAATTTTCAATATAGAGTGAAAGCTAATTATACCTTTGTCTCAAACTTGAAATCTAAAAGAATATTAGATGCTTTGATATCACGATGAATGATCTTGGGATGACCTACATAATACAACATAAATTGAACTTCAAACACAATGTCTTAACCTAAATAAATCAGTTAATGCTCAAATTTTGAGGAGAGAGAGTACATACAATCCTCATGAAGATATGCCAGTCCTTTAGAAGCTCCTAAAGCAATTTTAAGTCTGGTCGGCCAATCCATAGTTGGTCGCCCCTTCCCTGAAATAAAGATTCTCAGTCAGGACTTAAGCTCAACAAAAACAACAAACACCTTAAAAGTTTCTAATATATGAAACATAGAATAACTATTATCTTAGTGCATTTAGTGCCCCGGTTCCATTGATACAATTACAGATTAATATAGTGTTCTAAAATATTAAACATTGCAACATAAAACCAACAAATAATTGCCAATGAAATTTTCTTAGTAGCAACCACAAGAAAGCAAAACCAGCAAAGAAAAAGGGCATTTAAATGTTTGAAATGGATAGCATCCCATTTAGTGCTTTGCGATATAACTTTTCATATTAATTAGAAAAGAAAATTCAAAACAATTTCTAGTGCTGAAGAAACAAATTTACCATGTAAGTGGAACTCCAAAGTATTGTTTGGAACAAACTCATAAACAAGCAGTCTCTGGGCCCCAGCAATACAGTACCCAACCAATGAAACAAGGTGCTTGTGATGTACTCTGCTAATTATATCGACTTCTGCCTGAAACTCGCGCTCCCCCTGCCCACTTCCAGCTTTCAACTGCTTGATCGCTACTTCCTTCCCATTTGGAAGGACCCCTCTATGCACATACCCAAATCCACCTTGTCCAAGGAGGTTGGCATCTGAGAAGCCATCCGTTGCCATAGCTAATTCGTCATATGTAAAAGTGCTCTTTGAGAAACCTAAGACCACTCCTGGATGAGGTGGTGGTTGAGGATTTTCAGACCCTGAATAGTTGGAGCCACCACTGCTGCTCAGGTATTGTGGCGGCGGTGGTGGTGGGGGCTTCAGTGAGGTAGGAGCATTTACCGGGGAGTATGGCGGTCGTGATGCAACTGCTGGAGGGGGAGAGGGTTTGGGCATCGCTCCAACAACATGATCTGAAGGTGGGGGAGCATTATACTGCCAATGCTGTTGTGGACCACCGTAAGGGCCACCTGGAAATTCCAACAAACACTAGAAATCAGCTAATTATATCTTTATTGGGTTTTTACTTTTTTTAGTCCAATGCTAATCAAAATTATGTTTATACTTTCATTTTGCAATTTCCATGAGTACCATAACTCAAGCAATGTCACTAACAAACAATAGTGGCAAAAAAGAATTGGTCATGAAAACTTGAAAAGCATTAACTAGAATTAAAAAAGAAAAGAAAAGACAGTAATGCAGAATCATTTTGCAATCCAATTGATTAAAAACCTTACACTCAGACGGGTAGGATAAAAAATTTAATTTAACTTGTAATATCATAATTCATAGTCCAAGACTGGTTCAACTAAACAACAAACAAAATTATGCTCTTACACGCTAATCATACAAAAATACCCATTAAAAAATTCAATTACATCATCGGCCTGCATTCAAAGTTTCAAACTCAAACAAACCACACATGCAAGCCGTTCCCATTCCTATAATCAAAATTCGAACCCGAACAAAATGTCAAATTTATACCCAATACCACATAGATCCTTGTAATTTTTAATCCCAAAAAAAAAAAAAAAAAAACCGAGGCCTGTGATCAGATCCACTCTTGATCACAGTCATCAAAACTAAATCTTTGTAACCAAACAAGGGAAATGGACAGATTTCAGTGAGACCCAGATGATGAAATGGAAGTAAATTTAAAAAAGGAGGTGAAAACCCCACACACCAAAAAAGGAAAAGAAGAAGAAGAAGTAAAAACTAAATCTTTGTAAGAAAACTTGGGAATAGACATAAATCAGTGAAACCCCAGATGAGGAAATGGAAAGAAAAGTGAGAAAGAGGAGTTACCTTTGGGCCCAGGAGGCGGTGGAGGAGGATAGTAGTCTTCGTCGTCACGGCGTTTCCGCTTCTTTTTACAACAAATGCACAATAAACTCAACACCACTAGTATCACCACCCCACCTATCGCTAACCCCACCACTACCCCGGTAGATATCCCACTCGACGAAGTAGACGGCGTCGTATTGGAGGAAGAAGGTGGCGGCGGAGGGCTCCGAGTACTCGGGGGCGAGTTATTAGAACTCGACGGAGGAGGAGGAGGAGAGCTTTGAGTTGAAGGAGGGGTTGGAGTTGATGAGGAGGGAGGTGTGGGAGTTGGAGTGGAGGGAGGGGCTGTCGATGGAGGGGGAGAGGTGGTGTTAGTGGATGATGGCGGTGGTGGCGATGATGATGGAGTGACTGGTGTTGGTGGCGGAGGAGAGGCGGTGGTGTTCGTGGATGGAGGTGGAGCTGAGGGAGTGGCTGGTGCTGGAGCTGAGGGAGTGGCTGGTGGTGGTGAGGCGGTGTTGTTCGACGGAGGTGACGAGGGCGCCGGAGACGCTCCGGGAGTCGGACTCGACATTTCCTCTTTTAAGTTTTAACAAAACCAAACAAACAGAGAGAGATGTGTTAAAGAGTTTTTTCTGTCTTTGTTTTGTTTGTCTGCTTTTCTTTTCTTTTCTTTTTCTCTCTCAGACACAGAGAGAGAGAGAGAGAGAGAGAAGATACAGATAAAAGTTACAGAAAAAGGACTAGTTTTGTTTAGTTTTAATGGGAGCGGGTTTGTACTTTTGTTTTAAAGGTTTCGGGTGTTTGAAGGGATTTTCGCTGGTTGGAAAAAGACTGGATTTTTTTTTTCTTCACATGGGGATGGAATAAAGTAGGATTTGGGTTTGTCTACTTGTGTGTCTGTCTGTCTGTGTGGCTGTTTCAAAGGTTTGGAGTGAGGTGAGGACTGTTTAGACTGGGGAATTTGGAGTTAATGGCGTTCAGCTGAAAACAAATCAAAACACAGCTACGACTAAAAGAAAAATAAAAAAGAGAGAAAATGTGGTGTCGTAGGGCAAACGCGATTGGTCCGCGCTTCTCTCCGCTCATTACTCCTTGTTTACTCGTTTGTCTTTCCTTTTTAATTTATTACTTCTTTAAATTTATTTCGTTCTTCTCTTCTCTTTGCGTTGAATGGGGACCGTTTTATTTTTTATTGTTTTTTAGCAGTTCTATCCTTTTCTTTTTTTTTCTTTTCTTTTTTTCCTTTTTCTTACAAAGTAGTAATAATATTATTATTAGAGTGTGAATTTGACAAGGATGAGAGTACTCCAACTCATGTTTTACGCCAACTAATAGATTGTCATATCAATTTTTTACTTAAAAGTTAATATATTTTTACCATACATAATAGGTATAACCATATTAAAATTTTTTTTTATTCAAAATAAAAATTCTATTCTAACCTAATCTAAGTATATATGTTATGGGTTCTCATTAGCTCTACTCGTAAAGTCTCTGATGATTGAATAAAAACCCTGTGAAACTTTCTCCTAGAGATTTGAACCCATCTCTTGCACCCTACAAGTATAGTGACCATCACACCAAAGATGTGATGTGGTCATTAACTTATTAGAAATTTTTTTTTTTTAGAATATTAAGTATTTTAATACACACATACATGTAGAAAGAGGGGAAAAAGTCTTAAAGAAATTAACAATGATGTATATCTAAAAGGGCCTAACTCTTAAATATACAACACAGACTTACACTTACCTTATTAGAATTGATTGAGTGTGATTGTGTCTTTTTTAATATGATATATAATCATGTTACATGTTGAGATTAGAGGGTAAAATTTGGGTTATGTTTGGTAACAAGAAACTAAATATTTGAATAAAAAAAGTTTCCATTAAAAATATTAGTAAGTCTCACTTAAACCACATAACTTTTAATAACCTCTATATAATTAAATTGATATTGGTGGGACAACTGCACGTATAGATTAAGTTAGACCTTTTTTTTTTCTTTGAGAAGAAGATAGTTAGTCCATTTGGTCACCGCAATTTGAGCAATAATCATGTTTGCAATTTCAAAACATGATTTAAGGCATTTGGTAAAATTTACAAATGATGCTCTTTGGATCCTATAACTTGATTTTTTTTTTTTTTTTTTTTTTTTTTTTTTTGCATTGTGCCAACGGATCAAGTGAGTAGTAATAACAAAAACTTGCTTTTTCAAAAAGCACCATTCCAAAACCTAAACCAAAGTCTGCGTCTAAGGGTATGTTTGATAAACTGAATAGGAATTATGACATAAATTGTAATCTTTATTAATATGAATAAAATGTGTTGTAATGTAATAATTAAACCAATTCACAAGTTTGGTTGTGAGTTATAACATTAGAATAAAATTTAAGATTTATTTTAGGAAATATCTTATCCATATAATTATATCTCCTTAAAAATTGTTATTTTTTTAAATTTAAGAGATATATATGTTATTTCTTATTTTTACAAGTGTTAGATATATATGGAAAGTTTGTTTATTTTGAAATATATTAAGTTTTGAAACTATTACACTTACTAAGGAATAACTAATACAACCATTTTAAAAATGAATAGTTATTCCTCATTTTGAAGAATACCAATTCATAAAGAATAACTATTATTTGTAATAAAAACATAATCAAACTAAAGAATAGCTAAACTATAAAAATAACTATTATACTATAGTGTCTATTACAATTTACTAAATATGCCTTAAGAACAACAAACATTCATTTTAAAGAAAGAAAGAAGAAGAAAAAATATATAAAGCGATATTTTATTGTGGGACCAAGACAAGGAGCAAAAGTTATTCGAATGCCACTTTTCTTTCTTGAAATAAATGCTGGGAAGCGCTGTATACGGTGTTGCCCTCTATTGGCACTGCTTCTGCTCTTCGTGTATTGTTTTGGTTGCAATATATCTTCGGAAATTTATATAAAGGGAAATGTTAAGGGTGATTTAGGAAATATCTTTAAACAAAATTTTACGGAAAAAGGAAATTTTTCTTTTTCTTTTTACAATTTTTTATATTTTCTAAAAATATCAAAATATATATAAATAATCTATTAATAAATGTTCTAAAAGTTGCTAATAAAACCCTTATAAATATATACTACCCTGATGTAAAAGGCCGCAATCTGCTTTTGTCAAGTGGTAGCCAATGGATGGCATATATATGTGTGTGTGTTTGTGTGCACGCGCATGTACTTTGTATTTTAAGAAAAAATTTTAGGTAGTTTCGAAGTATAGTGAAATATTGTTCCCTCTTCTTTCATTCATGATAAACCCCACTGTGAATTTAATGGGCAAAGCCTATCAAAGTTGTGAATCAAATCAAAAAGGAAGGAAAGGAACGAAGCAAAAGAAAAAAGAAGAGGAGAAATGAAGTCTGAGATAAAACGACAGCAGTGTAAGAGCATTCTTATCAAGGATTGCAAAAAATTTAACATTTACCATCTCAAAACCTATTTTTATAACATATAACACACCACTTTACATCATCCTTTCCATCAAAACTTCTATTTTTTTTAACACTTCATTTAAATATTCTTTCTTTATCATTTTTTATTCTTTTTTATTTTTCCAGTCTCTTTTGCTGACTCTCTATCCTCTGTGTCTCTCTTTCACAACCCAGCACCGCTGTCGGCCATATCCACCCACCCATTTCACAACCACCATATCCACCCACCATCGCCACAACCCCCTGTAGGAAGAACAGAAAAAGAAAAAAACTAAAGCATAACCACAACCATCCACAAAAATCACAACCAACCACCACCCAACCACCACAAAAACAACCAGCAAACCCACTAGCAGACCCATCACGCCATACCAAAACCCACAGGAACCAAAACCCATCACACACACATAAACCCAGGATCGGTGACCCATGACCCACGCTGAACCAAAACCACGACCACAAACCACAGCAGAAAAAAAAAAAAAAAAAATGAAGAAGAAGAAGAAACCTCCATCGCCCAACCTCCACCGTGACCATTGGACCATTGGACCCACGACCCATGCCCATCAGACCACAATCGCCGACCAAGAATCATCACCGCCACCACCCACGACCATCGAACCATCCAATCGAACTCAAACCCATCAGACCACGACCTTAACCATTGGACCACGCCGAACCATTGTACAGAGAAGAGAGAAGAGGAAGGAGAGAAGTGATAGGAAAGAGAGAAAAATAAGAAGAAGAAAAGAAAGGGGCCCACCTGAATTAAAAAAATAATTTAAGTTTTACAATAGGTGAACAGTGCGGTCTCAAATTTGAGACCGCACTGTTCATCAATTGCAAAAATTTTAACATTTGAAACTCTTGATAAAGATTGTTTTTTAGAGTTTTGAGTGTCAAATGCCAAATATTTGGCATATGACACTCTTAATGAGAATGCTCTAATGTAGTTGTTATAGTACTGTAGTTTTAATGTAGACCTTTAGTTTAGTAATGTATTTAAGTAGGATGTGTTCACACGTGAGATAACTAGCTAACACACGTGTTATAACTGTTCCTGTGTAATTTGGGATATTTTGCTTTGCTTTGTTTTTGTATTTAGTCACAGTTACATGTACAGATTCATTCAATTGAATGGAATACAAGTTTTTCTTCATTCCAATTTCTCTCTAGCTTTAGCTTTTCTCTCTTCCTTCAATTCTTTGTACTTTGTGCTTTCTTATAAAGCCCACCATAAATATAAGAGAAATGAATACTATTTTTTGTGCTCTAAAAGTACCTAAAAACTATTCATATTTCAAATGTAACTATGTAAGGGAACATATACAAAGTACAAATTATTACATGTACTCCTGCTATAAAGCATCAGACTTAGATTATGTGCTCTAACATCTATCTCATAAAGAATTTGTGATTCCATATTTCTGCATGACAGTCTTGAGTACAATGAAGGTGTGTTTTAATATTTCACAAATTTTGGTTTCATAATATTTTAGTGAGATTTAAATGAAATTTAAGTTAACTCGGACGTGTAGTTTGATCCACATGAGTAAATATTCAAAATTAAGTAATATTTGCAATATGAAGTGAAAGTTTGAAGAAATTTGACCTCGGATGTAAACCCCGCCAGATTTAATGATCATCGATCAGCTGATTGCAATAACTTATGTGTGCTCAGTGATTACTGATTACTGTACGTATGACACTGTTAATAATTCATAGCTCACAAATAATATGATATTCCTCTCCCAAACTCGAAAGGATTACTAATGTTTCTCAACTTCCACGTTGAAGAGAATCAAATTCTCTAAAAAGGTGTAGATGTAGATGCTGATTAATATCCCATGGAGTACATACTACATATACAGGTGGTTCTTATTATGCAAGAATAACCATTCTCTTTTAATGATCTATTTACCGACTGGTCCTACGACCTTTGAATTTCTATTAAGTGGTGAGTCCACTCCCACAGTGTAAAAGATATACCATATTCAAGTAGAGATGGGACATTACAACGGATCAGATTTGGCACTGAATTAGAAGGAAAGGCCACCTACCTCTGATGATTAGTTGAAAGCGAAGGCATTGAGTAGAGTTTGTAAAAGTAATCGAATTGTTGTGCAACAAATTTTAACAGAGCTATTAAATTCCAAATAACAATCTCACCACACATCCAATTTCACATTTGCCTACAAGAGGCCAAAATAGGATTTTACCCCTTTTACCAAATTTTTCAACAAAATGCCCTATGTTTGAAATTATTTAGGGATGTCCTTGTTTTGAAACTTAATTTTTAGAAAATCGAGTTTCAATGAAAAATTTGATTTGGTGAAAAATCAAGTTGTTTGAAAATTCCATGCAGATTTTTTTTTTTTTTTTTTTTTTTTTTTTTTTTTTTTTTTTTTTTTAAGTTTGATTGCCTATAACTTGATTTTCACCTATAACTCGATTTTCGCCAAATTGAGTTTTTCATTGAAACTTGATTTTTAGAAAATCGAGTTTAAAACAGGGACATATCCCTAAATAATTTCAAACAATTGGCATTTTGTTAGAAAGTTTGGCTGAAAGGGATATATCCCAATTTTGGCCGCCTACAAGAGCATATTCTCAAAAGGACAAAATTTGCTTACAAACATATATGTTAAATTTCGTTTAAATCAAATACTATTTACTATTCGATACATAATTTACGTTTTATGCATAATTTAAGACTACAAAAATTTGAAAATTAAACATTTGATTGATAATATATTTATTAATCTTTGATCTTCTTTATATTTTGCAAGGATGGAAGATATAATAGGAAAATGTAATTTAATGGTAAATTTGTCAAAATCCGCATCCAATAAAAAAAAATTAGGAGGAGTTTGTAGTTATTGCCTATAAATTAATTTGTAGGCAAACAATGTTCTTCTCAAATACAGAAAAGAAAAGGAAAATATATGGACAAAGTTTAACAACAAATTTAGTTGTGATCTAAGGCTACAATTTCACTCAATATCTTTTTATTGGATGTGAATTTTGACAAATCAACTATTAGATTTTTATTTTATTTTTTATTTACATCCTCCATGGTTGCAAAATTTTTAGAAAATCAAAGATCAATAGCTATGTTATCAATCAAATATTTAAATTTCAAGTTTTTGTAATATAAAATTATGCATTGAAAATAAGTTTTTAGATCGAATAGTGAATTGCATCGATTAGCATGAAATTTAACATGTGTGTTAAGAATATAAATAATATGCAATTTCATAGTTAGATTTTAAAAATATGTAGTTGTGTTAATTTTTAAAATGAAAGTTATAGTCTTAAGTTACAACTAAGTTTGTACTTTGTCCATAATTAATATATATAAATACTTTTAGAGGGTCTACCATCGACACTATTTTTATTGTGTACAAATTACAACTTGACACATTAGTTAAATATGAAAATGAATTTATCCTTATTTTTATTAAATTCCAAACTAACAATAGCTAATTGGGAATTTCTTATGATGCACCAAACCCAGGTGGAAATGGGCTTCTCAATTCTTGCAACACCTTTCAATTCAAAATTATTGGGTATTTTTGAAGTATAATAATGTCATAATCCCTCTTCTCATATGAAATTATGAATGACAGGTTTCGATTTTGCTATGAATCTAATTAATACGATATACCATTATGTAAGAGGACTAAGTACGATTTTATTGCACTTTTGATGTACTAGGGACTAGAGACTAGCTAGTGACTAGTCACGCAAGTAAGTTGTACCCTCCTACCACTTTATCTTTTGCCTTCACTTTTTTCCCAAGAACAAGCATCAATGTGAAAGAGATCTTTGTTTATTATTTACTTTACAGAAAATAACACAAGAAAAGGCATTCTTCTATGTGATTGGCTAATTATCAAATAGTCAAAGAAATTAGGTAACTACATTTTTTATTTTCTAATATTTAAGCCTTCTTTGATAGCAGCAGTGGCTGTTACTCTAAGTAAACGACAAACCAGCTGGTCACCAACGCGTAACCACAAACACAGACATGGATGTGCTATCTAGAAAAACCTTAAGGATCAACTTTTTTTTTTTTTTTTTGAGAATCACCTTAAGGATCAACTTGTAATAGTTAAAGACAAAAACTTGAAATATTTTAATCCTAACTATTAAGTATTAATTAACCAGTTGATAATATCGTACTTTACTTCTTCTTTTTTGAGAGAGTTTCAACCTATGGCATCCGCTCCTGATGATAGCTCTTTATCATCAGATCAAGATATCAATTAATTTTTGGTATAGGTGGGGATTGAACCTCAGATTTCTTATACAACCATCAAAAATTTTACCAGTTGAGCTAACTGAAACCCACTATCGTACTTTACTTTGAGCAATTATATGAGGTCATATAAGTAGGTCTAATACGGCATATGGCTGGCACCGAATCCATGATAGTTCTTACGTTACATTTGCTAGCAATGAAAGTTTGATAATGATGTTAAATTACATTACCATTAATTTGATGCTTTTTTGCTTTTTAACTATTATTCGTTTTAGACTTTTAATTAGTAATAAGGCACACAAAGGCCATTCTTTCAAGACCTACGCCTTTTGAGACTATTACATGACCCATCGTAAGGACTGGTTCAAATTTCTTCAGGCAAAAAAAGTGGGGAAACTCCTCCTTAGTCAATATTCCAAAATATGGAGCTGCACTTGGTCAAGGACTATACATAGATGGCAATGGATTAGCCGGTGATTACTTTCTATTTGGGTTCGGATAATAAAACAAAGCAGGACAGCATGCATGTGTCTGGATTTGGTTTTTTATTTTCTTCTCTAAACTTAAGAAGCTTCCCTCTTGGTTTTTTGTCCCTGACTTTTGGATATATGAGAATCTGTACAATTATTTTTCAGTATTAGAGCCACCTGATTTGATTTGATTTGATTTTCCTTTAGTTAAATGTATTTATTTTTTATGGGATTTGGCTTACTTCTAGTCATTTTTAATTGAAAATTTATTTTATTTTAATGAAAAACTACTACATTACTTACTAATTAAATAAAAAATGGAAATTAAAACTCACCACCACTTGCTATTGTGTATTTAAAACAAAAAAATATCTCCAATTAAAAAGATTTTGAAGGTAAACTAAACATTTTTTTATGAGACAAGTTGAATATAGTTATTGCATAGAAAAAGCCAAAAATTCTCTCTTTTTTTTTTTTCAAAAATATATGGTATTTGTATTTAATTGATTTCTATTTATGAGCTGAATTGACTGGAACCACTATCCTTATGGCATTAAGTAAATCTTAATTATTTTTTTTCCTCAAGGCATAGCGTAGTCTAATTAGGAAATGATAGTATTAACTTGACACTAATATTTGTAAAATTAAAAATGAAGACAAAAATAACAGTACCAATCGTTGAGCTGCCGGCATGTGATTGTTTATAAGCGTAGGGCGTAGCCTGCCGGTGCGGAGTCATATTAAGACGTGTGTCGTGTGAGGCAGCACCCCACAGCAGGCCTCTTTAGAACTTTGAGGTATTTGACTCTTGACAATGTCATCCTCCATATTTTACTGTTGGTCATCTTTGTTTGGTGATCCTTGTATTCTTATTATAAATCAGATTAAAAAAATGAAATTAATTATTAAAAAGAAAACGAGCATTACTGTTCACATTACATGTTGTACGAGTGTTTGATTATGATTACATGCCTTGGCTATAAAGAAGATTTTTTTTTTTTTTGAGGAAGACAGTAAAGAAGAAATTAAGGTTACGTTTGGATTGGGATGAAAAGTCTGCGTCTGCGTTTAAGTTTTTTTTTTTTTTTTTTTTTTTTTTCACCCGTTTTTGAGTGTTTTGAGGGGTGCGGCTACTGTTCATGCACTGTTTAATGAACAGTAGCCGCAAACTTTGACTTTTCAAATATTTTTGGACCAATCACAACACATCGTGTACTGTTCACGGAACCACAAATTTCACTTTTCAGCAACTTTTTCATTAAAAATGGGTCCCACGATACTATTCACACATTTAAAAATTATTTCGCTACAGTGTTTTTTAGTTTTCAGTTTCAGTTTTCAGCTGTATCCAAACAGACCCTAAGGAAAGGAAAAGGTTTATGACTATTCTTTTGGTATGACCAAACACGGGAAATTAAAATGGACAAATCGGTAAGGCCGCTTCTCTTAGTTTTCTTTTGATGGACACAGCTATTATTGCACAACGGTGTATTTTGCTGTCAATGCTCAACTGTTTGAAGTCTCTAAAGTTTCAAAAAGTTATCACTACACACTTTCAGGGTCTGTTTGGATACCGTTTATTTTATTGAAAACTGAAAATATTATAGCAAAATAATTTTTAAATGTGTAAATAGTGTCGTGAGACCCATTTTTAATGAAAGTTTGGTTGAAAAATAGATTTGTGGGTTCCGTAAACAGTGCATAGAACCCACTGGACAGACACAGAACACACTTCTCAGCACAAAAAAAAAAAAAAAAAAAAAAGGGTCAAACGTAGACGCGCAGGAAAATCAGCCCAATCCAAACGGTCACTTAGTGTGATAATTACTTTACAAGTATAAGTTTTTGTCATGTGAGAGGTAAGAGACAAAATTTAAGGGCACGTTTGGTAGACTGTAATAGGCACTGTAATGTAATAGTTATTCCTATGATTTAGTTATTCAATAGTTTGGTTATGTTTTTATTACAGGAAATAGTTATTCCTTATGAATAGCTATTCTTTAAAATGAAGAATAAATATTCATCTCTAAAAGGGTTGTAATACCTATTCCTTAGTAGATATAATAATTTCCAACACTAATATATTTCCAAATAAATAAACTTTTCATATTCACCTAACAATTATGGAAATAAAAAATCATTAAAAAATAACTCATCTCTCTACAATTTAAAACATATTATTTTTTAGGAAATATAATTATATGAATAAGATATTTCCTAAAATAGATCATAAGTTTTATTCTAATATTACAACTCACAACCAAAGTAATGAATAGATTTAGTTATTCCATTACAACATATTTTATTCCTGGTGATAAAGATTACCATTCATATTGTAATCCACATTCAGTGTACCAAACGTACCCTAAGTTTTTAAAAAGGAGCTTAACATTTATATATATATATATATCTGGACAAAATTTTCTATATCAGATCAACGACACCCTCTATATATATATATCTGGACAAAATTTTCTATATCAGATCAACGACACCCTCTGTGTTTGGGCTGTTTTGGTTCATTTTGAATTTAACAGGCAGTTAGCACAATGCAAGGACAAAAGAGAGTAAATCCAAGCGGAATCTAATGTTAACCAAAACCACTGTCCTTTTCTTCTCTTCTCCGCAATTGGCTCTGGAAATAAAAATTTCCGAGGTTGACGTTTTTTTTTTTTTTGCTGAATTTCCGAGGTTGTTGTCGTTGTGTGATATTGAAAGGGAGCAGATTCTTTGATCTATTTTAACCTCAGCCATCAATCAAACTTTGTGGAGGTTTTCTTTTTTTTGAGAAAATCTTTGTGGAGGTTAATATCACGCTCTAGTATTTAATGGGATTTGTCAAAAAATATATATATATATATATATATTTGTCAAAAAAAGGACACAATAATTAAGCTAAATTACGAAAATGAAGTGCAATTGAAAATACTAAAATGAACTGCAGGTTGTATGAGAAATAAACGTGCTCAGAATTTCGCCACTGCTAGTGAGAGAGCTACTTCTAAATTAAGACTTAAGAGAACCATGACAGATAGATGTGACCGTTCGTGTTTGTGTGTTAAGTTCGTGTCTTGTCAACTTATGAGCTAATATTTGACTATAAATGTTAACAGACTCGACACTAACGCGACACGTTTATTAAACAGGTTAGAATTCATCAACTCTAACCTGACTTGTTTATTAAACGGATCAATTATATTGACTAGTTTATTGGATTTTATCAAAGTGAAAAAGAAAAAAAAAATAGTATTAACCCAATTGATCTAATCTATGTAAAACCAAACATAATCATTTAAAACTAAAATATATCTCAATATCATAAATAATCCATCACAATATGTTAAACAAAATAAATCACTACAACTAATAAGTTTAAACACCTAGTGTTTTGAAAGATATATTAGTAAAATAAAATTTAGTTAAATGAGTCACACGGGTCAAATGAATTTCGTAGGTTGAGCATAAACACAACACATTTATTAAATGGGTTAGTTGTATCAACTTGAATATGATACGAACTCGTTAAGTCTCAATCCATAACTTGCTAACTTCATGTCGTATTTGTGATTGTGTTGGATTTTGACACCCCTAATGATAGATGATAGCCACCAAAAATGGATATACTTAACTCCAGGGATGGACCTAAGATTTCAAGTCTGGGGGGGGCCAGAGTATAAGCAAAAAAAAAAAAAAAAAATTCAAACAAGCATCCATATAGTTAGTGACGACTTTAGAAATATTTTTAAGATGGTCATTAAGAAACTTAAATTATGTGAATAAAATTGTAGCAATAATGTAACTTGGAACTTGTCTTTTGGGGGGTGGGGGGGAATGACAACGAGATTTGTATATATATGTTATATTCATAATTTATATAATAGTCTAAAGTATAATGTAAATACCATTCAATATATAAGTTAATTATTTTATAACTCAACATTAGAATGCAAAAGTATAGTATTATTTTTTGAAATATCATCATGAATAAATCAAATAGTTTTTAACTTGCTTATGGGATTAGATTCAAAACTAAATTATAATCCATTAAGTACTGAATGACTAACATATAAAAAAAAATACTAATAAGTTAAAGTTGCAAAGTAGACAAACAATTCTTGAAATTAAATGCATTAAAAAAATCTAATCAAATAATGATTTGCACATTTTAGTGTTTTATTTTTTATATTATATATTTTTATCTATTTTAAAAGTAGCTTATTATATCTATATATATATATATATTGTCAACATGTTATATAATAATATAATTAATTCAATAAAAATCAAGAAAAGAAGAATCAATAAAAGTCATACCAATCCCAGTACATACACATGTGTGGTGGTAAAATAAAAGAGAAACAAAAGAACAAAAACGAGAGAGCAAACTACTGGAACTAAAACACATGGACCATGGTTGTAAATCTAAACCATACATGTGGATTATGGTTGTAATTCCTGGAGCAATCTAATCAGTAAGTAAAGAAGAAAACAAGCAAGAGCAAACAAACCAAACTTATTGAGTTAGGAGACTCAGGACGCCAGAGATTAAGAAATAAGGGAGGCGAACAGATAGAAAAAAAAATTAGAAGAGTCAAAGGCTCACAAATGCAGATCTTTAATCTGTTGAAGGTTGGTAATATTCTTCTACAGTCATCTCCAAAGTAAGCTAAAGGTTTTTTTTTCCCCAAGGTGTTCAAAGTAGGGTGTTCAAAATTTTTTTAGGAAGTCAAGATAAAATATTTAATAAAATATATTATTTTTTAGGTTGAGGATTTACATGAGTTGGCTGAACTGGGCTGTCTTTATTCTCTCCAATTTCTGTCTCTCAATCTTTCTCTCTCAACTTGTTTATTTTATTTTTTCTAAATTCAGTTTGTATATAACGCGGGTTAATGGGTTTTTAATTTTTTTTTGGGTTGGACTAGGTCTAGACTGTCTAGGCGGGGCTGGCTAACGGGGGCCAAGGTTTTTGGAGAGAGGGGGCCCAACTATTAAAAACATAAAATATACCTAGTAAAAAAAAAAAAAAAAAAAACAATTGGGCCAGGGGGGCCTAGGCCCCTTACTATGTCCGTCCCTGCCTAACTCTAACTGAAAAGCCAAATCTTGTAGTTTAATTAGTTGTTTGCCATTTTTATGTTTCCTACGAAGACATTTAAAGTTCAAATCTCCCTCCCTCAATTATGGAATTAATATAAAAAAAAAATCCAATTAAGAGAGGGAGAGAGAGAGTTCTAAACCTTTGCATGTGGAATGCTGTCTTTTATGGAATTCTTCCTTATTTCTTCTAAATGTTGGTTGACGGTGAATTTTCTGATGTTTTTTAGTTTAAAGAATTAAACAAATATATGAATAAAATATATTCCTGATTTGTTTACTTTATAAGAGATGAGGAGGCCAAGGTTATGAGAACTTACATCATCACATCCACATGGCAACTATTATATTCCTCTTCTCATGATTAGGGGCATGACATTCGCTGCCTGACTATAGCCAAATATCCCAATCAATCCAGCTATTTTGTCTAATTTTAATAAGAACAAATACACACTCAATATAAAGATATAAGATAAGTTTGTAAGGTTTTTCTCCAAATTAGTTTGGAGAGAAACTTTGTTCTTTTAATAATAAATATTAAATTATATTCCTTATCTCTTTCTTTTTTATTTTTTTTAAGTCAATTATATTCCATGTCGTTGGTATCTTATTATAACAAAATTAGAGCATTAGCCTTTGGAGATGCAAAAAAAAAAAGTATATATATATATATATATTTTGCATCCTCAAACACCACTTTATCTATTTTACTAACTAATTTTACCACTCACCTTACATTCCAGTTTTTATTTTTACATACAACCACCTAATAAAATAATAAAAAGTACTCTCATCCCACTCTCTTTTTCTCTTCACACACAACCACAAGATTGATATATATATATATATATATATATGTAGGGACACAAAATCTTTAACGGCCCAACAACGATGTTGGACTCGCACACGGAAAGTCCCTCACAATAATATTTGTAGAGAGTGGGCTTGAAAGGCCAGCGTTGGATCACAGGGCGATATTTCGGGCCGGACTATAGGTGAACCAATATGAGAAAGAGCTTTGGGCTGGATATTCAGGCCCTTTAATCTTGTATCCAGGAGGATTTGGCTCCTCGGATCATGTCTGAGGAGCGATGGTGCTGTCCCCGGTTACCCATCGGTGGGTTTTTATGTGGTGTCCGGCGTATATTATCCAGGCATTCTCTTTCATCAAGTCTTTCTCAAGAAGCTAGATGGGAGAGATCCCCCTTTTGGTCACATAACATTCTCTTTTATACTAGCCTACGTTCGTTGTCCTTCGTCCACGTGTAGGGTCGATCTTTCCAGGACAGATATCTGTCCCATCAGTCTAATCCCAAAATTGCTGGAGATGATCCATAAAGCCTAAGATCGCGGCTCTGTTAGGGGCAGTGTCATGTCAGGGAAGGGTATTAAAGACAACTTCCCCAGGATATTTTCTGATCTTTCTAGCTTACTCGTGTTCCATTTCTATCCATGAGGTTTTGGACCTGCCGAGGACGAAACCGTCCTCGGCTGTGTCTTTGGGCCACTTTTTATGTTTCCTAGTTTCGAGCTTGGGCCCTGGCCTCCTTCAGTTTAGGGCCGGTGGGCTTCCCATAAGCGCGTGGGCCGGACCCATAAACTATTGGACCCCACAATATATATGTATATTTTATTTTTTTACAATGTTCATAGGTTGCAAATTTTTTTATGTTTGCAAACTCGGATGGAGTGAGTTTATGACATCTTGGGTTGTAAAATAGCAACTGGGAGTGTAAACACCCCAATATTAGTGCTCTTATAGTGGCATTTTTTTTTTTGTTTTTTAGGTTGGTCCAAATGTCCAATAGGGAGCAAAGAAAACAGCAACAAAATCTGTAATTATTACAATCAAATTGAATTAGCCTCACACAATTATAATTATATCCTAAAACCCCCATTCTCAAAAAAAAAAAAAAAAAAAAAAAAAAAAAAGAATCTGAAACCGTTCCGTTTTGGAAACCCTGCTCCAAATGCAATGAATAATTTCCAGTACGCGGTGGAAGTGACCAAACCGCGTCACACAATATATAAAACACCGTCTAACGTATGTGGATTTATTATTATTATTATTATTTTGGGTCGAGGAAAGTGTGGATATATTTAAAGAGATAAGACCACAATTAGTGTGATAGTGTCCTCGTCTTATTATTAAGATTTTATGGTTTAAACAAATTGTCGTGGAGAATAAATGTGAACTGTGAAGCACCCACCAACAGTCAACAGATATTGCTTAATGAGAGTTCAGAGTTCAGACGTATAAGAAATTGTATTTTATTTTATTAGGTCTGACCTTAAGGCAACCTATTTAAAAATATAGGATCATTTGGTCGTTGAACTCTTAACTGCCAAGAGTGGTTACATTCTTTTTTAATATCTTCACATGGTTATGTTCTGTTTGGCACATTAATTTTTGCAAATGTTGCACCTAAACCAATGTCTGAGAGTATATTTTGATTGTGTTTCCTGCCCAACATCTTCTTCATATTCTATTGGAGGTTGAACCAAAGGGTCCATTTTGTTTGCTGCAATTTGTTGTGATAATATGTAGGCACAAGGTAGTCTTCGAAGGCTTTAACCCTTACCCAGTGTGCTGACAATTTGTATCAATAGCACTCTTATCCAAATTCACATTTTAGCTTATAAGATTTGTGTGGTCAAAACTATAGAAAACAACAACAACAATACTTTGGTTGCTTGTGGAATGCAAGACTGTCCTTGTGGAAGTTGTACACGTGCTGGATACTTTGGTTGCTTTTAATCTTGATAAATATCAGAGTTGTTGCTTTCTTAATAAGTAGTCCAAGTTTGGTTACCAGATGATGCGCTTAGTGGCCTAGAGCGCAATAATCAACTGTCTTGATCAAGGGGAGAGCCAACAAGAAAGAAAAATGGAATTTGTTCTGACATTGATTGTCAAAAAGTTTGGTGCCTGTACACTAAGGTGTTGAAATGGAATTTCTGCCATTACATTACATTTTTTTTTTTAGAGAGTTTTAATCTATGATGTCTGCTCTTAATGATACTCTTTATCATTAGACCAAGACACCAATTGGGTCTTGGTATAAGCAGAAATTGAATCCCAGATCTCTTATTCAACTATCAAAGATTTTATCAATTGAGCTAATCGAAACCAACACATTACATCTTTATATATGCATCTAAATGGAGAATGCTTCATTAATGAAATAAATATATAGTGTCTTTTTCTGTGTACATGACATATATGCAACCTTTTAACTGGACTCTAATGCATGGGTGGCAGAAATTTGACATTATGGTATAACTGAACTTCCTAATGGTTAACCAAAACATCTGAGAAATGCGGGGTATAAAAACCGCTAATCAGCTGTTGGTGATATATAACTTGTACCTTTCTGTTGCCCTGTGATCTCAGGCATAGCAGTTGACTACCCCCACGATTATTATTGGTCTGATGTACATCTATTTCTGATTCTTTCATGTTGTAATTGTGCGCACAAACTCATGTACCAGGAAATGTGCTGCTAGTGCTAGAAAGGATTATGAAGGCACAAACAACAGAAAGTGAGAACACTGACACCCAAGTGTTCTCTGTATACATCTCCATCGCATCAGTAAAAGAAAACCGAGTGCGGTTTTCAGCCCAGTTACGTAGCCGATCTGCCTCTGCTGCATATAATGCCCTTCCCTGCATAAAAATTAAGAATACCCATAAAAATATTGACCAAATTAAGAACACCCTAGTGTTCTACAAATACCATTCAAGCTGAAACACATTTATCAACATAAAAAATTACTCCTTTGGAAGTATTGACCAAATTTCCAATAAACCCTTTTCAAAATTAAGAATATGTAAGTGAAAAGCAGAAAGGGAATATCACATTTTGACTAACAAAAATAAATAAATTAGAACGCTTCATGATCAAACAATTATACCATGAGAGTGGAAATATGTAGCAATTGGGTTGTGGTTGGGGGGGGGGGGGGAACTAACAATATTTAAGAATCTATATGTTTAATGATTACTGAAAACACATCAATATGTTATCTAAGTATTTAAAACTTACATATCAACATATTAGTGTCACATCATTACCAGTTTCTTGCATCTGTATCCAAAATCCATGCTTAATATGTCTAATCAATTATAAAATCTAAATCCCTGAAAGTTAAAAACTTGGAAATCAATGCCCCTAATCCCTAAGTTTTTTTTTTTTTTTTTTTTTAGGAACCCCACTGGGGCCTAAGTTACTTAAATTCATTGGAATACAACTAAAGAGGCAAAACTATGAGAGCTAGAAATTAAAACCCAGATAATAGACTCTTGAGGTTTTAACTATTGTCATTACAATTGTTGACTTGCCTGAACTGTGTCACCAGCTTAGCAGGGATGGCAACTTACCAATTCCAAATAACAAATGTATCAAAAAGGGAAAATTTGAAGTCGCTCTTCCCCACAGAGTTCAGTTTTGATATAGGAAATCCATTTAATTATTAATATATGAAGTCATGCCATGAAATATAAATTTCGAATGACAGTAAAAAAATTTCAAAATCTAGTAACTTGACATGAAAGTTCTTCTGGATATCGAACAAAAGTGTGAAACTTGTAGTCCTGCTACCGCATGGGGTGTCAAATGCTTTCACAAAATAACTAGGATTACCTGGTCATCAAACCAGCGACCTCGTCGTACCCATGCAGTGACTAAAGCAAGTAATATTCTGGGAGGGGTCAAGTAATTGATTGCTTTCCCAGATCCTTTTACAACCCGCATCCTTGGTACTAAAGTTCTAGCAACTGTTTCTGGATGCTCACAGATGATGTTAAACATTTGCTTATTTTGTATAGTTGAGCCACTGCAATCATAGAGAAAATCGCAGTAAATGCATATAAGGTTAGAACATTTATTACAGCTAGGCAGTTAGACAAACAGTTGCAACCTTCAAATCTACATATAATGATATAGACCCAAAAAGAAGAAATAGACAAGGGTAAGACCAATAGTTCAGGGACTTAAGGCCCTTTAACATGTTGTTAGGAGATGAATCAAAATGGAGCCATAAGTGCATTGCAAAATGCAGGGATATATATTCCATACCTAAGCAGAAGATCTGTAAGGACCATGCCTGGAGATGCTGTGTGCACCCCAACTTTGGACCGCTTGCTCTCTTTCAAGAGTGATGCTTGAAGCTGCCTTAGGCCACATTTTGTGGACCCATAGCTACAAGTCAAAGGATATAAAATAATGAAAATCGTTCTGAGTCACCAACAACTTGGAATAGTACAAACTTCCATGAATCATTGAATAATGATTAGCAAAAACCATGACATACCGCTGCTCACTAGAGAATAAACTAAATTCCCTTAGTACTAAAAATTGAACTTACACAGCTGTTAGAGGGGTACTAGATCCCCCTGAGCCTGCACCATCCATGTTAAATATGTGGCCCCCCTTAGCCTGGTTCTTCATCACTCGCATGGCTTCTCGAGTGCAGAGTAGAGAACCAACCATGTTTGTTGAGACAATCTACCATGAAACAAAGTGGAAATCCACAAATCAGTTGCTACTTTGAGTGCAATGTGTATGCTATTTTGATGTATTGGTAGTACCCTTAGGCCAACACAAGAAATAAACCCCAATAAAAAGTTTGATGCATGACATATAGAACTATGAGCAGTTGTAAATGCTTTGGTCAACACTCATATGTAAATAAATGAAAAGGGGGGATCACGGAGAGGGAGCAAAATACCATCTTAGACATTACTTAAGTTTCAGAGCTTGAAACTCGTGCAAATACTAGTAATATAAACAACAAAAACTGGCCATATTTAAGATATGTCAAACAGAACAGGATTCAATATAACAGCTCCTAGCACATCTGAAGACACATATTCACACACACATGTGTAATCTCCCAATTACCCTATCCAACAAAATAAGGCAAAAATTGCCTAGAGACTTGTAGCTCAACTGGTTGGTAACTCCTGGTGTTTCTAAGGTGATATCTAGGATTCAAATCCCTCCTCCCCCATTGTAACTGTTGAATTATCAAAATAAATAAATAAATACAGCAAGAAGTGTTTCACATACTAATACCTGTTTAACATCTTCATCAGAGAATTGCAGCAATGGTCTAAAACCTTTATTTGTGCCAGCATTATTTATCTGCCCAGGAGTATAAGTATTAAACAGAATCACTTAGCAATTGAGAGAAAATTAAAAATTTTCATGCTACATCAAATTCAAGAAATCTCAGTTCTTATTTTAACTTAACCAGGAATGCACAGGAATCAAATTTGCAAATGATGAATAGAGATAAGAACAAATAATAACCAGTATATCGACCCTTCTTGATCAGTTGTGTAAAAGGCATAAATCCAATCATAATAAGGTAAGACCATCCAACTTATTTGGTTCTTGTAACTAAAGTTTGCAGTTACAAGGAGATAAAATTATTTTCATCCCATATTTCTTCTTGTTTTGAATCTGAGCATCACTGGTTGTATAGAAACTTCTACTGAAAAATATTAGTTTTGACACAACACAACCAAAAGATAAGTATCTGAAATCATGCGGGAAGCAAAAGAGACAATTTTATTTTATTTCTGTTTGAACATCAATTGTATTATTATTTTAGGCCCAAGCATTTAATTAGGTTAATTAGAATTTTATTTTAAGTTTAGGCCCTTTTGAGTATTTTTGTCACTCAATAAGTAGGGTTTCCTACACCTTAGGGTTTACTTTTCTCATATATGCAAACAATTGTACTCCTTTTGGAGAGGATTCAGAGATGATTTTCATGAATGAAAAGTTTCTTTTAGTTTATTTGGCCTGGGGCTGACTCCAGCCAACCCTAGGTGTTGACTCCTAGTGGTTTTCCTTGCTTGGTGTTGACTCCAAGCAAGCCTAGGTTCTGACTCCTAAGTTCCCATCCTTTATTTTCCTGTTGCTTAATTTTGTTTTGGTTGTCTTGCAAAAGAAAACTAGAGAGCCAAAACTAGTATGCCTTAAGAGTAATCCATCTTCCAAAGTTTGACCAAGCAAGGTGTTTCAAAAGCAACAACGATATGGAAGCATTCATGATAATTTGAAATTACAATGCACAGTCTTAAAAACACAGAAATTTCATATATATATATATGTAATACTCATGAATGAGAAGCAACACACATCAATTAAAAAGGATCAATCACTCACCCAAATGTTGATAGAACCAAGCTCATTGACAGCAAAGTTTGCCAATTTCTGCACATCATCTGGTTCACAAACATCACATGCTATGCCTACCACTTTTGCATGTTGCAGATTTTTCCTGGCTGAACCACTTGCAGTGGTTATAACATCCTTTAGGTTCTCTTCAAGCTCTTTGACAGTCATATGAACAGACTCAGGGCTGCCTTCACAAGATCCAATGCAGAGGTGTTGTGAGTGATACTTACATAGAAATTATAGGCGCATAATAGAACTAAGAAAATACTATTTCTGAATACCACCTGCGAGAAGCAACAACCACACGATCTCCAGAAAGAAGAAATTCACGAGCAAGTGCTTTTCCCAATCCCCTTGTACTGTACCAGACAAAAAGAACATGCAGTGATAGACAAGCATTATTTATCCATTATCAATAACTCATTGGTAGCCTATCTACCCAAATCTTGATTAAACCCAAGTGAATCATTTTAGACAGAGGATTAGTTGAACATAGGAATTGTAATAGAAGGAACATTTACACATGTTTTAAGCGTCAATATCAGATATATATAGCATCTTCCAATAGAATTTTCATATCATATGCAAACCTTCATGTTAATCTGACACTATAGTGTCTCTTCCCAGACTACCCTTTGCTTCCAACTCAAATACATAATTCAACTGTAACTAAAGGAGGAAACTTTGGGGAGGAGCAGGCAAAAGCATTAAGCAATGATTGCAGAACATTCTATTTAAACAAAATGCAGAAGTAACAGGATTTCAAACAAAATCTAGGAGTAAAATGAACAAGTTTATCCAGCTTAGGAAAAGAGACTTAGAAAGAGCGAGAGGTCACCTTCCAGTAATGACTACATTGCGTGGACCAGCTCGACAATGCTCATCTAAAACCATATTAGCACCTACCATTGTTCCGATAATAATTCCTCCGAGCCAGCTATACCAGATCAAAGTGTTCATCTGACTATCTCCACCTTCACAAAATTACAAATTGAATTATTACATATATGAGTTATAGTCATTATGGTATCCCAAAAATGCATGCATTCTCACAATCAGAGTGCATCTTTGCTAACCTGATAACTGAAATCCAACTGCAAGTATCACACCAGTGCTCATCATGGTTATGATATATCTTCCGACTTGGAGGGCAATCTAGTTGTGAAACAGAGTAATATAAAAGTCAAACATTTGCCTACTATAACTGATTCACCAATAAATAAATAAATAAATTAAGGGAAACCAACTCAACTCAATTCAACTAAGCCATAATCCCAATTAAATTGGGGCCGGTTATAAATCCCTATCCACTAATTGGATTGGCCATAGGTAATCATTTCTGCCATTCTATCCTCTCTAAAATCATACTCTGTCACCTCCCTTGTTAACATATAATATCTCACTAGTTCTGCTCGTATTATTTTACACTTTTATCTACCTCTTTCCATCCCCTCAACGGCTCAACTTGAATTAAATTACTCTTTTTCACCAGTGCATGAAACTTTGCACTAGTATGATTTGAGCACTAGTATCTACCTCTTTCCATTTTCTCAAGCCATACTCCCCTGGATTGAGCAAAAAATTGTGAATTCACAAGTTCTAATTAGCAAACAAAAACAAAATTTGAGCCATGAGCTCTTTGTAGTTAAAAATTGAATGGCTGAACAAATAAAACAAAAATATTAGGCTCCGTTAATAAGTGTAAAGTTTAAGTTTCAATTTTCTAGTCCTCCGTATAAAAGTTTCAAGATTCACACAATTTCAATATCTTCACTTCTCTAATATTTTGAAAGCAACCAACAGAATAAAGATTCAATCCAACAAATCAACACTGGTAACATTACTCGCTGTGAGATATAGAATTCAATCACATATTCACCAAATCAGACAAAATATACCATAGTAAGTTAACAATCTCATCCAGATAATATTTAAAACCAAGAAAAACAAATCGCATACAACTCACCGAAAAGAATACCTCCTCCACTTTGGCCACAGCCTTGTCATACTCATCACCACCCAAAATAGTAGTTCTAAAAGATTTCCAAAACCCACTTCCCCTTTCGAGCTTAGCCTCACTTTTCTTCAAATTCCCACTCTTTCTCTCACTGACAACCTCTTTCTCTTCCACTTCCCCACCCTTCTCGCACCTAAACGACCTGCAGTACTGTTTCAGTTTCAAGCACAACCCATTACGCCCACCGACTCGTCCCAACCTGGACCGGCATAAACCCGGTCCAAGCACCACTGGTTGGCCGGTCCTGTAGTGGTCGAAACTTTGTGGGAATATGTGAAGCCTAGTTACCGTGGCCATGGCTATACCTATGACAAACTGAGACTTGCTAGCTACTACTTTTAAGTTTTTAAGGCTCGTGCTATAACTGTTCCAAGATACTTGGGTGTAAGACTGAGTTACTGTGAGAGTTCCCTACTTTTGTACCTTGGATTTTTTTTTTTTTTTTTTTTTTTTGAGAGGTAAAGTTTAAAAAAAATGTATAAAAAATCTGAGAGAGAGAAAGAGATTCGGAGAAGATCTAGGGAGGTGGAGAACTGTGATGACCACACGTTAAAGCAACCTCATCTCCATCTGTACCTATTGAAAACATGGCTTTGTTATGGGGATTTATGTCACTGCGTGTCGTTTTTTGTTTGGTGGGGGCGGGACGAAAGGGTGACGCTTGTACGTATTGTGCACTTGTAATCAGTTGTGTAAGAACATCTAAAGCGTTGTAGAGGCGATAATTTTAGTTGGCTTAGCCTGGAAATGTCGCCGTAGGAAACTCTTCGCTTGATTGTGAAGGCTGATTAGTCATTAGTGGGGTCGCGAAATACATCGTAGTCGTACAATGATTGGTATTCATTTATTCCAAAATTCCTACTTGAGGTCCCTTGTGGCTTTACTTTACCAATCACCTACTAAGATCGTCTTATAAGTTATTGAGGCGATTATATTCGCCACAATAAATCATAATAATTTTTTTTGTTACAATACATCCCTAATAATTAATAAACGCTATAATTTTGTGCTTCGTTATTTAATTTATAATAATCATTGCTTTTGATCTCATATTATTTGTATAATGGTTGAATGACTAAATTTACACTTTCCTAATAGCAATCACATTCCAAACTAGTTTATCAACATTTATCTATTTTTAAGCTGCGTTTGGATTGCGTTGAAAATCAGCGCGTTTGCATTTTTTCCCTTTTTTTTTTTTTTCACGCATTTTTCAAACGTGCGATTATTGTTCATGTACTGTTCAATGAACAGTAACCGCAAATTTTGACTTTTCAAACTTTTTTTTAGCCAATCAGAGCACATCGTGTACTGTTCACAGACCCACAAATTTGACTTTTTAACAACTTTTTCATTAAAAATGAGTCCCACGGTACTATTCACACATTTAAAAATTATTTTGCTAAAGTGTTTTTTAGTTTTCAGCTGTATCCAAACGGACCCTTAGTCTACCAAAAAGTGTTATGTTTTTCTATTATACATAACCAATTTAACAGTACACTATTTTTTTTAGAAGAATTTAACAATACACTTTAATTACGTTACGTTGCTTAATTTACAATACACTATATTAAAATATTATCTTTTTTTTCTTGCTTTGTTTTGTTTCTCTCTCTTTCTACTCTTTTTTTTTCTTTGTCATTCTCTCTCCTTAATCCATCATAGTCACAGCAAAACACAAGCCTCTTTCCTTCACCAATGGTGGTGATCCTTACCGGTGGCTCACTCTCTTCTCTACCATCGTCTTCTTATCAAATTTTGCCAAATTTGTGTATTGTGCTCCCTCAATTTACATATAAAAATTACAATTTAAAACATGAAAATTTTCAAAAATTGCATTTTTCATTTAAAATTTTAGAAAATTGTGAGAATTTAATTAATTTGTCCTGACTAAATATCAAATGCACCAATTTCATGATTTGAGAGTCAAAATTCCAAAATTATTATTCTACAGATTTACAACTGGTTTAATTTGAGAAAAAATATTATTGTACCCAGGGCAGAGCTAGGGGGCAAGGAAGGGCAATTGCCCCCCGAACTCCTCCAAAACTTTCATAACTATACTCCATATGAGAAGAGTTTTCCCCCTCTGATTCTTTAACATAGACAAAATAACAAAACAACACTTAGTAAAGGAACTATGAACTGACATAGTCTCACTCACTATTATTTTTCTTCTATCTCAGTGTGTTTTTACAATTTCAAACTCAAGTTTTAGCTATTAACTTAAACTTTAAATCATCTTATAAACTTAAACAAACAGACTCTAACACCAGCACACAATTGAAATTTTTTTAGATAATTATATCTTATGGATCATACTTGTAATGTATACTTGTATAGTGTGTTATCTAGATTGTTAGGGAAAGGTGGACAAAGTCTAAATCAGTGAGTGGTATGAGCTCTCAAGATTTGGCTATGTTTAATGATTCTCTTCTGGCTAAGCAGGCTTGGAGACTGCTGCAAAATAAAACATCTATAATCTATAGAGTTTTCAAGGCTTGCTTTTTTCCTAACTGTACAATCATGGAAACAAAAGATTCGAGATCCGGATCCTATTCTTGGAGAAGTATACTCAAAGGAAGAGATGTGATTCAGAGGGGTTCACGTTGGCGGATTGGAAATGGAAGGAAAGTAAAAATTTGGCAATACCGCTGGTAGCCAATCAAACACCCTACTAAGATAACTTCGCCAACAATTGATACAATGGAGGATGCAAGAACAGTGGATGTAGTGATTGATGCACATACTCTACAATGGGATAAGGCTATGATTGACGGTATGTGATGCTCTCTGTTGGCTATTTTCCCAGGATGGCAAATATACTTGTAAGTCAGGTTACCGTTTCTTAAAAGAGTAGGCAAACCAGATTTTCCGTTTGGCTCCTATGAACCAAGACAGAGAAGTTTGGCGAGGTGTGTGGTCACTACTTTCCCCAAACAAAGTAAAGAACCAGCTATAGAGAGCCTGCAAGAACTCTCTGCCCACGAAGGTTAACTTAGTTCGTTGAACTATTATTGACAGCCCTATGTGTAATTGGTGTAAAGAAGCTTCGGACACAACCCTACATGCGTTATAGACTTGTTCGGCCCTAGATGAGGTATGGTCCAATGCTAACCTATGGGATTTCCGAAGAGCTACTTGATGAAGTGCAAATCGTTAGTCTTGTAAGTTCGTCCAGATGGAACTGGATCCTTGTCATTGTCCCTACCAATGTGAAACAATGGCTCCCTTAAGGTGGTCACCGGTGTGATGCCTGCCACCACGCCTCCGATGCCAAAATCAGTATATAAAAGTTTTCTAGAGAATAATAAGAGAGGACTACATATCAGAATGTCTATGAATACTTTTGGATGAGTTTATGTACCTGGTTTGTCTCTGATCAGAGTGTATGTATACAGCTTCATGGTTCCTAGCCGTTGGGGGCCTTGATTGTGGCTTTAGTGCCCTTTTTTGTAACGCCTCAAGCCTCATGAATATGGGTTTTGACGAGATTCCAACGGTTTGGTAACTGTTTGGTAACTGTCCAAGGTATTGAATGCTCTTATTAATGGCTCTCCTGTGTTCGTGCCAAGGTGGATGAGTTCATTTGATGAGATCGTTCAAGGAAGTTGAGTTCGTCAGTCCTATCAGTTGCCCCCTAGGTTTTGTGGTCATCATGATGTGTCATGACGACCATCAGAAGATGAAAGGTTTTCTGACTGGACATGGCTCTTGGGATTTTGCTCCACATTTAATGCGTGGTAGCGGCGCCACACGCGTCGTGGCCACGTGGCGTGTTTTGACAAGTGGAATTTAATGCTTCAATTGTGTGACTCTTGGGTTTCCCGCTGAAATTCAGTTTTTGTGCCTTGGTTTTTAAACTTCCCTTCTTTTCACTTTCCCCTTCACTTTTCTCAATCTCTCAATCATTGCTTTGTGTTTCTTCTTCTCTACTTTGCTTTTGCGATTTTCTTTGAACCTCTGCATTCTGTGGCTGAGCTGTGGGTGCTTCCTTTAAGGTATGTTTTTTTTTCTCTCCTTTTCCTTTACTTTTCTATGGCATAGATAAATAGTGCTTGATTTCTGATTTTTGTTGTTGTTTTTTTTCTTTGTGTTGGGGCTTTTAGGATTATCTTCCCTTTTCCCCTATTCTCTGTTTTTCCTTGGTTAGTAGCTCTGAAGTTAGGATAGATTGCCCCTCAATCTCATTTCTTTTTGCATGTTTGGGGGGATCCTTAGGTGTTTTTCCGTACCTTGAAAATTTTGTATTTGAGGGTAGTAGTTTGAGCGTTGCATTGGTTGATTTGCTACCCTTGCTTCGTCAATTAATTGCTTGGTTTGAAGGTTTAGCGAGGGAGCGAGGGGTAATGTCTGAAGTGAGATCAAGTGAGCTTGAAACCGGGTTGTCATCTAGTGGCAATCTCGTGGAAGGGGATACCACCATCTCCGTCCCTCGAGAGATTAGGGCTTTCCATGCCCTTGAGGAGGTGTGTGGTTTGGACGGCGAGACATTCTCTAGATTTAGGGATAGATTCCAATTTCCTGATAGGGTTAGGGTTTGTCTTCCTCGTGCGGAGGAGCAAGCTTGCCACTTCTCGCTTGAGGAGGTATGTTTCTATGAAGCTGCTTTCCTGAGTGGGCTTAGGTTCCTCGTCCACCCATTTATTATGGAGCTTCTAGGTCGTTTTGGTATTGCTCCTGGGCAACTTATGCCCAATTCGTGGAGGATAGTGGTCAGCTGTATGGAAATATGGCTGGCTGCTACAGATGGTGACATGATTAAGGTGGATGAGCTCGTTTATCTGTTGATGCAGCGTAGGAGTGTAGAAGCAGAATCTATAACACACAAATACTACAACTCTTCCACTATACCTAAGTTCTACAAGAACACTAGGCTAATAGGCAAAATAATAGAGAGAACCTCTCTAGCAAACTTTTATTCAAAAACACACATAACAATAATCAACCTCTCTATAAAGAGTATTTATAGGAATAGAATTTCTCCTACTCCTTTTAGGAAAAGACATAATAAACCTACGTCTACTTGAAAAAGGAAAAACAATTTAACTTGGAAAAGAAAAACAATTAAAACCCTAATTCAACTATGAAAGAAGAAAACAACATAAAATATTAAAATATTTTATTCTTCCTTAATGTATCTGCATCATCTGTACTGTTTAAAGGAGTTTAAGGAGCATGGGTATTACGAACTGGTACCTTGGGAGAGGAGGACCAGGATTGTCCGGGATCTACCTTCATCATTCAGATACTGGAAATCCTGGTTCTTTTTTGTGTCCGGGGATGACTGGGAAACTCCCTCTGACGAGGTTTGGGGTGATCTCCCTAGGTTGCTCCATCGGTGGAGAACCCCTAACTTAGGTGCGTCGTTATTTCTTCTAGTCTTTTAACCTTAATTCTTTTTTGTGTTCGTTTTGTCGTCACTAAATCTTCTGTCTATCGTCTTGTGCAATTAAAAGACGACCCAAGCTTAAGAGCAAGTATAAGGAACGCATTGAGAAGGCCATCGAGTGCGCGAGGACAATAGAAAATTTCGACGACTTGGTTGACCCACGGACTTTAGCTTTCCATTGCCTGGGTCCAGAGCCTTCTGCTTTTGTCCTACGAAACATTGAGATTGAGGAAAAAAAGAGTAAGTGTTAAGTTCGTCTATGTTGCTAATCTCGTCTTCCCTTTTTCTTTTTTCTTTTTTTTTTAACAAGTGTTTTCCTCTTGTAGGGATGACGACAAAATTTAATCAGGGAATGTATGCCCAGATGAGGGCCAAGAAGAATGAGCCTCTTTCCAATCTTAGGGCCAAGAACATGCAGGTAATGGATAAGGGGGCCTCCTTCACTCCGGCTACCCCAGCTACCCCTAGCACCGAGACGACGAGGACAGCCTCCCCGACTAGCTCGGTTGAAGAAATTATTCCTTTCCGGAATAAGAGGCAATGTACCGAGGATAAGCTGAAGGATAAAGTTGATTCTCGATAGTCCAATGTCTAGGACAATGTTGGGGTTGCACAAGCATGGGCATAGGAGGCCTTCACTACCCAGGAGATGAAGGTGTTCTTGGGCACGTCTCCCAATGAGGTTGTGGGTCGTCATCTCCATAAGCTCGTCTAGGTAACGTACTTGTGCAAATTTATCTTCCCCCACTTTTTTATTTTTTTATTTTTTTTATTTTGAGATCTGGTTCCTTCTTTTAGGTGTTGGGGGAGAGCCTTCACATCACCTCCAAGTATCTTACTCAAGAGGCCAAGGTCGCGTCTGCAGTGTCCAAGGTGGAGACCTTAAAGGCGGAGAACTCAAAATTGGAAAAAGACTTGATTTTCGCCATGGACGAGGCCAACACTTTGAAGGAGAAGATCAAAGTCATGGGAGACGACCTCAGGGCTGAGCGACAATTGACGGTGGAAAAAGACAAGCAGCTCCAGGCAGCCAAAGAAAAGATCAAGACCATTGTTGCTAAGGCCGTTGAGGCTTTTCAGCATACTAAATAGTACAATACTATGCTCTTCAGTTGGTATTTCAAAGGATTTGAGCTCTTGAGGTGATACCTCGTCAAGCACCCTACTGGAGTGGATCTGGAAAACCTCGATCTCGTGGACGTAGACAAAGAGATGGCTGCTGACGAGGCTTCCTAGTCCATGGCTCCTGAAGGTGATGTCCCCGAGAGTGCTCCTGCGCCCCCAACTGCTGATGATGTGACTGTCAATGCCTAAACCTACTACTTGTCTTTTTTCTTTTTGTTTTCTATTTTGGGTGCTCAGTGTATTTTGGGCCTTTTATAATTCTAATTCCAGAACAATATTTTTATTCTAATTTAAGAACAATGTTATTGGCCCAGCGTTTATGGGCTTTTAATTTTGATGTTGAAACAATGATGGCTGCCCGTTGTTTTTGGGCCTTAAATTATATTCGTAATTACATACTTACTTGTTTGTATTCTTGTCTTTGCATGATCCCGCTTGCTTTGTCCACTTAGTTGCTTCATCTGCATTGGTACCTTGTACTTAGTTAAATTTTCTGTTGTGACTTGCACTTTTGAAGGGGTATTGACCTGTTAGTAGGGCTGTCCATGGGTCGGGCGGGTCGGATTTTTGCCCAACCCGCAACCGACCCGTAACAATAACGGATTCGTCGGTTTGAGTCGCCGGCGGGTGGTGGTCGGTTTCGGGTGAAACCAATCTCACCGGAATCCTTCGAAACGCAGCGAGATCTCGCCAGATCCGGCAAGATCTTGTCAGATCCATCTAAGATCCGGTGAGATCCCGTCGGATACGGCGAGATTTCTGCCAAATCGTGATGAAAAATCACTGGTTTGCCTAGATCCGGTGTTTATTGTGCCAGAAATCGACGGATTTAAGTGAAAAAGGGGTCGGAATTTAGAAAAAATGGGCCGAAATCTAGAAAAAAGTGGCCGGAATCTGGAAAAAATGGTTGGATATTGAATGGACTTCGGTTCGGGTCGGGTTTCACGGGTATTGAACTGAAAAACCGATAATCGACTTGCTTGGTGTCGGGTTAGGAAAGTCGGAAACCATGTCCGACCGCAGGAGTCGTCGGATCGGGTGGCAGCAAGTCGGACGGCGGCGGGTCGGACTGGTTGAGCGGGTTGCCGGTTTGCTTGGACACCCCTACCTGTCAGAAACTCGCACTCGTCTAGGCGGAGTCTTTGTTAGCCAAAATTTCTTTTTTGTGACTTACGTCTGTTTAAGAGATTTTTGTCATTTTTATGGATTTGTCAGTAACTTACATCCGTCTAGGCGGAATCTTGTCGTTTTTGGCTTCGTCAATAACTTACATCCGTCTAGGCGAAATCTTGTTACTTGGCCATTTTTTTTGTGACTCATACCCATTTAAGGGATCTTGTCATTTTTAGATTCGTTAGTAACTTACATCTGTCTAGACGGAATTTTGTTACTTAGCCATTTTTTGTGACTTACACCCATTTAAGAGATCTTGTCATTTTTGGCTTCATCAGTAACTTACATCTGTCTAGGCAGAATCTTGTTATTTAGCCCTTTTTTTTTTTTTTTTTTTTTGTGACTTACACCCATTTAAGGGATCTTGTCATTTTTGACTTTTAAACTACTGGTTTTGCTTGCATTGAGTCATTGGCTAAATAGTTCTTTTATTGCTTTAAAAAATGAATATAATTTTCTGTTACATCTACTGGTGGTATTTCTTCAAGTGCTCAATGTTCCATGGTTGTGATAGTCTCTGCCCGTCTAAGGTCTCTAGGTGATAGCTGCCTTGTTTGGACTAATGGACAATCCGGTAGGGACCTTCCTAGGTTGAGCCGAGTTTCCCTTGTATAGGGTCTTTGGTTGTCGGGGTGACTTTGCGTAGGACGAGGTCCCCTATGTCAAGTCTTCTGAGCTTCACTCTCTTGTCGTAGTACTCGGCCATCTTCTGCTGGTACTTTGTCATCTTGTTAGAAGCTCCATCTCTGACTTCGTCCAAGCAGTCTAGATTAACTTTCAGTTGATCATCGTTGCTTTCCTCGTGGAACATCTCTCGTCTGATGCTGGTTATTCCTACCTCGACTGGGATTACTGCCTCAGTGCCGTAAGTGAGTCTGAAGGGAGTTTCTCCTGTTGGGGTTCTTGCTGTATTCCTGTAAGCCCATAAGACATTGGGCAATTTCACGGGCCAAGCTCCCTTAGCGTCATCCAACCTGGCTTTGATGATCTTGAGTAATGTTTGATTAGTCACCTCCGTCTGTCCGTTTGCTTGTGGGTGTCTTGGGGATGAGAACTAGTTCTTGATCCCTAAACTTGAACAAAAATCCCTGAAGTCTTGACTGTCGAACTACCGCCCATTATCTGATATGATCGTTCGTGGAATCCCGAACCTATAAATTATGTTCTTCCATATGAAGCTCTGGATTTTTGCTTTGGTGATGGTTGATAATGCCTCCGCTTTAACCCATTTTGTGAAGTAATCGATAGTGACTAGTAGAAACTTTACCTGTCCCTTACCTCAAGGTAGTAGGCCAACGATGTCAATTCCCCATTGTGCAAATGGCCAAGGAGAGGCTATCATCGTCAATCTCTTGGCTAGAAGGCGTTGGACATTCCCAAACCTCTGGCACTTGTCGCACTTCTTAATGAGCTCCCTTATGTCTACCTACATAGTAGGCCAAAAGTAATCTGTTCTGATAACTTACCAAGATCCTGGGGCCTGCATGGTCTTCGCAAACCCTTTCATGGATCTCTTCCAGAATATATTTGGCTTCCTTTTTGTCAACGCATCTCAAGTAGGGCATGGAAAAGCCTCTATTGTACAGGGTGTCATTAAGGATCGTGAATCTGGCTGCTCTCTTCCTGACCTTCCTGGCCTTCTCGACATCCTGTGGAAGATGTCCGTCTTGGAGGAAGGATATGATCAGGGTCATTCAGCTACTTGTGCTTTGGATTGCAAATGTAGGGACTTTTTCAATGCTGGGGTGTTTTTGAACTTCCATCTCTGAAATCGTGCTTATTGATCTTTCTTCTGACGATGCTAGTTTTGCGATCTCATCTACTACCATATTCTGGCTTCTAGGGATCTGCACGAATTCCACCATATCGAACTCCTGTGTTAAGTGCTTTGTTAGCCTGAGGTATTTTTGCATTTTCTCTTCCTTTACTTCATATTCCTCCTTTATCTACCCTATTACTAGTTTAGAATCACTCTGGAGGAGCAAGTTTTTAGCTCCTAGTGCTTTTTTGACCCTTAGCCTCGTCAATATTCCTTCGTACTTGGCTTCATTATTGGTGGTTGGGAATTTTAGCTGAACTCCATATTTAAGCGTTTCCCCGTTTGGGGTGATGATGACGATCCCTACTCCTCCCCTCTTTTGGGCTGATGAACCATCAGTTTGTATCGTCCATCATTTTGCTTTGTTGGGGAGACTATCCTCGTCTGGGATGGTGAACTCGGCGATGAAGTCCGCCAATGCTTGTGCTTTAATAGCTGTCCTGGGGTGGTACTCAATGTCGAATTGGCTAAGTTCAATGGCCCATTGGACCATTCTCCCTGCTACCTCGGGCTTGTTCATTGACTTCTTAATTGGTTGGTTCGTTATTACCAAGATGGGGTTCGCCTGAAAATAAGGTCGTAGCTTACGCAAAACTACTATTAATGCGAATGCAATCTTCTCAATCCTTGGGTACTTGGCTTTTGCCCCTTGGAAAGCTTGGCTAACATAGTAGACTGGAAGCTGTTTCCTGTCCTCTTCTCGAACCAAGGCTGCATTACGGCTGTGGCTGATACTGCCAGATACAAATACAAGTTTTCCCCCTCCTTGGACGAACTTAGAAGGGGTGGATGCTTAGATAGCGCTTGAGTTCTTGAAAAGCTATCTCACATTCATCAGTCCAAGCAAAAGCTTGCTTTAGTGTCTTGAAGAAAGGTAAGCATTTGTCTGTCGCTCTAGAGACGAACCTGTTGAGTGCCGCTATCCTTCCTGTGAGCTTCTAGACTTCCTTGACGGTCTTTGGTGACGCCATATTGAGTATGGCTCGCACCTTCTCTGGATTTGCTTCTATCCCCCTTTGGGACACCATGAACCCCAAGAACTTCCCCAAGGCTACTTCAAATGTACACTTACTAGGGTTCAACTTCCTTTGGTACTGTCTGAGTGTGGCAAACATTTCCTTGAGGTCGTCCAGATGAGCAAACTTTTCCTTACTCTTGACGAGCATGTCATCCACAAATACCTCCATATTTCTCCCGATTTGCTTGCTGAACATTTTATTCACTGACCTCTGGTAGGTTGTTCCTGCATCTTTCAATCCGAAGGGCATTACCTTATAGCAATAGAGCCCTTGGCTTATGATAAAAGCAGTTTCCTCCTGGTCTTCTTTAGCCATCTTTATCTAATTGTATCCCGAGAATGCATCCATGAACGTCAGTAGTTTATCCCTTGCCGTGGAATTCGCTAGCTGGTCTATCCTTGGCAGAGGGAAACTGTCTTTTGGGCAAGCTTTGTTCAGGTCCGTGAAATCCACGCACATTCTCCATTTTCCATTTGCTTTCTTCACTAGGACGACATTGGCGACCCAATCTAGGTAGTAGACTTCTCGAATAAAGCCTACTAACAACAGCTTATTAACCTCATCTGTAATTGCTTGATTTCGTTCTAGAGCGAAGACCCATCGTCTCTACTAACCGGGATTTTTCTCGAGATCCACATTTAGTCTGTGTTGGATGACCTTTGGGGATATACCTGGCATGTCCTCGTGACTCCATGCAAAGACGTCCAGATTCTCTTTAAGGAACAGGACGAGTCTTGTCCTCATCTCTAGGCTCAATGTTGTCCCTATTCTGGTTGTCCTTGCCATTTCTCCTTCAACCAATTCCACTGTCTCCAGGACTTCCGCTTTATCTTCTTCCTTCTCCTCGATCATCCACGTATGGTTTTCTTTTGCAGCTAACACAGCCTAGTAGGATTCCCTAGCTAGTACCTGATCTCCTTTTACCTCGCCCACAGTGTTTTCTATCGGGAGCTTTACCTTCAAGCAATAAATGGACGTGGCTACTTTCCAACGGTTGAGTGTGGGCCTCTCGATGATTACATTGTACGATGAGGGACAGTCTACCACCAAGAAGTTCAATTGATGAGTTAGCTGACTCGGGTGAGTCCCCACTGTGACCGTTAGTGTCACTATGCCTTTGGGATACACCCTGTCTCCACTGAAGTTGATGAGGGGGGAGTCAAATGGGGGCAGCCTTCCTGGATCTTCAGCTGCTAAAAAGTAGAAAAGTAGATGATGTCCGTGGAGCTACCATTATCCACGAGGATTCTCCTGGTGTTGAACCCTTCTATTGTTAACATTATGACCAAGGGATCATCATGAGGCTGCTTCACCCCTTTGGTATCTTCTTCAGAGAAAAACATCTCCCTGTCCGTTCGTCTCTGTTTCATCGGGGGCATCCTGTGGACGTTGTTCACCTGCCTTTGATATGACTTCTTGAGGGACTTAAACGACCCTCTTGTGGATGGCCCGCCTGTGATTGTCTTAATCTCCCCAATCACACTTTGCGGACGTTGGGGCGTACGGTCCTCGTCCCTTGGTGAGGCTTCACGTTTGTCCTTGTCATCGTCCCTGGACATACTGTGCTCCCCCTTTTTCACAAATCTCTGCAATTTCCCTTTTCGTATGAGCTCCTCTATTTGCTCTTTCAAGTCTCTGTAATCCTCTATGTAATGGTTATGATCATTGTGGAAATGGCAATACTTCTTCTTATCACGCACGTTGGGTGATGAATGTAATGGCCTAGGCCATTTGAGATAGTGCTCATCTTTAATCTACGCCAAAATTTTATCAACAAGCATAACTAAAGGAGTGAATTTTACCATTCGAGGAGCTTTTTCGTCTTTCCTTTTACCCTCGTCACTTGTTTGACGATCTTGACATTCCCTTTTTTGTCCTCTACGATCATCCTCCTTCCTTCTTTTTTCACTGGTCTTTTCCTCATCCTTTATCGCAGCTAAAGCGTCTTCTGCGTTCATATATTTCGATGCTTTTAGGAGCATTTTCGCCATCGTCTTAAGAGGATTCTTCGCGAGTGAAACCACAAACTCTTTGGACTTCAATCCAGCTTTAAAGGTAGTTAATTGTACCTTGTCATTAGCTTCATCTACTTCTAAGGTTTCTCGAGTGACGCATTTCACATACGACCTCAGGGTCTCTTTCTCCCCTTGTCTGATGGTGAGTAAGTGGTCTACTGGTCAATGTCATAAGAAGGCATTGCCTAACTGCTCAAATTTGTCGATGGATGATGTTGGTAACTTTGTGAACCATTCCCTTGCAGCTTATTTGAGAGTGGTGGGGAAAGAGATACAGAGTATTTTGTCAGGAGGTTGTTGAAGGCCTAGTTTCGTCTTAAAGGTGTTGAGGTGATCCAGGGGGTCCTTGAGACCGTCAAACTGTTCAAATTAAGGTAGGTGAAATTTCAATGGCACTGGGCATTCTAGGACTGCCGCTGTAAAAGGTGAATCTGTCGTCTTGACCATCCTATCTAGGCTTCGATCTGTCTTCCCTTTAATGGCATTCCTCAGCTCGTCGATTTCCTTTCTCATCTCCTGGAGAAGAACTGAGTTTGGTTCATCCGGAGTGGCCGGCCTTCGATGGCCACTCCTTCTTTGACTATCCTCGTTGTCTTCTTGATTGATCCTGGACTGATTTTCCTCTTGTTGAAGTCGTAGCCACATCTCCTGATTTTGTCTAGTGAGCTTTTCGACGCTAGCTGCAAGTGCCTGGACTTGTAGGGCTAATGCTGCAGGATCCTGGTTGGACTCCATCTGAACTTAGGAATGGATTGAAAATTATGCTTTTGAACCTAAGTGCGTAAATGTCATCCCCACAGACGGCGCCAAACTGATGAAGTAAAAATCATCAGTCTTGTAAGTTCGTCCAGATGGAACTGGATCCTCGTCACTGTCCCTGCAAATGTGAAACAATGGCTCCCTTAAGGTGGCCACCGGTGTGGTGCCTGCCACCATGCCTCCGATGCCAAAGTTTGTATATAGAAGTTTTCTAGAGAATAATAAGAAAGGACTGAATATCAGAGTGTCTATGAATACTTTTGGATGAGTTTATGTACCTGGTTTGTCTCTGATCAGAGTGTATGTATACAACTTCATGGTTCCTAGCCGTTGGGGGCCTTGATTGTGGCTTTAGTGCCTTTTTTTTTACGCCTTAGGCCTCATGAATATGGGTTTTGATGAGGCTTCAACGGTTTGCTAACTGTTTGGTAACTGTCCAAGGTATTGATGGCTCTTATTAATGGCTCTCCTGTGTTCGTGCCAAGGTGGACGAGTTCATTTGATGAGATCGTTCAAGGAAGTTGAGTTCGTCAGTCCCATTTCTACTAATTTCGAAGACTTCAAAGGCCTAGTGTTATGGATCCTGCAGAAGAAGAATAACCTAGAACCATTCGCTATGATCGTGTGGTCGATATGGAATCAGAGGAACTAAGTCCGAGCTCAATAACCAAACTTCAGTCTAGACCAAATGGCCCAGCTCTTGAAGGATCGATAGGACGAGTTCATAGCAGTGCAAACTCCACCAAAACCTAGGACCCCTCGTCATCGTGTTTTATGACATCCCCCTCCTTTTGATTTGCTTAAATCAATTTTTATGGCGCCACATTCACAACTGAGAATAAATCTGGCATTGGAGTTGTAATTTGGAATAGGCAGGGTCTAGTCATTGCCTCTCTCTCCTAGATCCTACCCTAGGTGTATAAAGCAGTGGAGATTGAAGCCTTAGCAGCTGCTAAGGCTCTACAGTTTGCTTCAGAATTAGGCATTTCAGAGGCTATATTGGAAGGTGACTTGGAGGTGATAATTAAACCCTTTATAGAAGATGTTGACCCTTTGACAACTCATGGTTTGTTGATCTAAGATGCAAAGTTTTGTTCTAGATCTTTTACTCCATTACATTACTCTCACACTAGGAGAGAAGGTAATATGGTTGCACACAATTTAGCTAAGTATGCAATAAATGTTTTAGATGATGTTGTTTGGATGGAGGATGTTCTACCATAAACTCTCAATGTAATTCAAGTGGATTTAGCTAGCTTTTCTTAATAAAAGTTTAGTCTTTTCCTTTAAAAAAAAAAAAATTGTTAGGGAAAGCAAATGGATTTAGTGAATAACATATAATTTTTTTTTAAAAAAAATTTATAAATGGTTTAATTTGGCAACCAGTCACACTGTTGTATGAATTATGATGAAGTGGCTCTTAAAATGGCAGCAACTTCAGAACCTTGCATTAATGAACATAACAATCAAACAACACATCAACTAGATTTCAAAAAGAAAAAGAAAAGGAAAAAGTAAACATGAATGTGTTGGCCTAATAAATTGATGCTTGTTATTATCGGTGATGCTTAATAAATTAAAGGGGAACTAAGAGTTTTGTAACTTAACTTACACCTTTTGATTTTTCTAATAAAGGTTTCTACAATTCAAATTCCTAAATTATAATTATTGAATTATCAAAAAAAAAAAAAAAATATATATATATATATATATATAGAGAGAGAGAGAGAGAGAGAGAGAGAGAGAGAGAGGGATGCATCACGAACCACACGTTGATATGACGAGTAAAATGATTGCATTTCATCGAAGAGCGATGTTATATGCGTGAAGAAGTGGCTCCTAAAATGATAGCAACTTCAGAACCTTGCATTAATGAATATAACAATCAAACAATAAATCAGCTAGATTTCAAAAAGAAGAAGAAGTAAATATGAATGTGTTTGCCTTATAAATTGATGCTTGTTATTATTGGTGATGCCTAATAAATTAAAGAGGAAATAAGAGTTTTGTAACTTAACTTACACTTTTTGGCTTTTCTAATACAAGTGTCTACAATTCAAATTCCTTAATCCCTCGTTATAACTATTGATTTATCAAAAAAATATATATAAAGGGATGCATCACAAACCACATGTTGATATGGTGAGTAAAATAATTGCATTCCATCGAAGAGTGATGCTATATGTGTGAAGAAACATTAAAAAAAAAGTGATGACAAATGATATTCACCAAATAGAATGAAATGAGGCATATGTTATATATGTGTTTTTCAAAGCCTTTTATTTTCCAAGAAAGCATTTCCCATGAAGGAATCTTTAGGGACAAATTTGAGAAATGAAAGTGCGTGGTGTAAATTGTTTTTTTCGAATAAAACAAACATGGGTAAATTGCATTTTCCCCATTTATCCATTGGGTCATTTATAATTCCCTCATAAACTATAAAATCAGCCTATATCCCCCCTCCATTATTTAAAATAGACAAATATCCTCTCATGGTTTTAAAAATCAGATCGTAGGCAAAATCAAATTTGCTTTTGGTTCCCGACTTTTGACCACTTTTTTCTCAGTTTTTCTTGGTTTTAGGCTTTTTTTTTTTTTTTTTTTTTACTAGACTAGCCTCAAGTTCCCGGTTCAACTAGTCAGACCGCCAGGTCCGATCTGGTTTTTTAAAACATATAATGAAATATTTTGATTCTTTTAATATTCATACCGAAGTTACTAAAATACCCTTGAGGGGGGCAACTGTAAATGGTCCAATAACCCCAATAGTTAACATTCAAAGAATCCACATTGGGCCATTTGGATTTCCTCCCTCAAGGGTATTTTAATCAATTCAATAGAGAATATAAAAGACATCAAAAGATTACGATTGATTTAAACAACAAAATGGACTACAATGGGCTGTATGCTTATTTTCAAAAGTTAAAAGAGGATATTGTGAACGACCCAATAGATAAAGGGGTAGGTGAAAGTATAATTAACCCAACAAATATTATTAGAGGATAGACAGAATCATAGCATTTCCCAGGAGGCTTCTTAGTTGCTCTGAGTTGTAGGCTTGGTGTTCTGGTTGTACTTTTGATTTCTATACTTGTTTATCTGATAAAACTTCCTCATCCATCCAAGAAAAACAAAAGCAGTGCTGGATAAGAAAACAAAATCCAATCATCAGAATTAATAATTTGATCTTTTCCTTAAGGAATCTTCCATTAAAAAATTTAAAGGTAATAAACCTCATGTGCTAGAAGCTGCAGTACGCTTGCAAGTTGCAGCCATACCCAATTTGTCTCAAATTACTCGAAACATTACTTTAAAAACTTTCCTTATTTACGCATCAATCTAATCCATAACAATAAGTGCCGAAGTAGTCCCTTGATGGACACAATGAGCTCAATTGACTTGAAAATATGGTATAGGCTTGAAATTCTCATTTTCATCCATCACAACATTTTGGCGAAACCATACTATTGGTCCCTGAAGTTTATTCTGTGAGCGCAATTAGTCTCTCAAGTTTCAAATGAGCACTATTAGTCCCTCAAATTTTAAAAGTGAGTGATATTAGTCCTTCTGTTAACTGTCGTTAGTGAGATTGTCTATATGGCTAACGGAATAATGATGCATCATTTTTAATTTACTAAAAGTACTTACAAAATTGATGTGGCAACTTAAGTGTCTTATGTCATTTCTAATTGATTTTTATTTATTCTTATGGAAAAAAAAATATTGGCTTCAGCCCCACCCTCTCTTCCCCTATGTAAGTATTTCCCTTTCACTTCACTATTTTTCAATTTTCCGATCAAGTTGCCAGAATACCTCAGAGCCAACAAAATATGCTGGAAAAACTCAACAAAAATCAAGAGCTGAGAGAAGTCTAAGGTTCGGTGCAAGCAACCCAACAAAGAAGATTTTGAGTGCAACAAATGTGACAAGCAACAAAGATTCTCACAATGACTGCCACTGGTTCAGGGTGGAGAAAGAAAAAGGACCAATATTTCTTTCATTTTTTTTCCCAGATAATAAAACATGTATATAATACTTAAAATTCTTCAAATATTTGAAAATTTCTAACTTTCATGCCTTAATTTTTGAACTTTCAAATATCACACCTAAGTTTCTGTTTGAATCCTTATAACTTATTAGTATCTGAAACAATTGTAATCCATTGCTATGTAGTTGATTCAAATAGGATCTAGATTTGGAGGTATATGGAGTTGTTACTCTTTTGTCTTTTTCCATAGGGCTTCATATGCATCGTGGAAATTTTGAATTAGGTTTGAAGAGAAGATCAAAATTATATTTAGATTTGAAACCCTAGTGAAATTGAAACAAAAGGGGGGACTTTAGAAAATATTTTGAAATTGAATAAAGTTATTCATCGTTGATTTTGACTCATAAGAGACGCTGATATTGTGAAAATGAGTCAGCTGAATTAGAGTTTGATATTGGGTATTTTCTAGGAGATGGTAGACGAAGAACATGAGAGAGAAAGGTTGAGGGGATAGATATACAGTTTTTAATTTTTTTAATTATTAAGTTTTTACCAAAATGATAAGGACGCTTGGACATGTAAAACTATTTTTTAAATCACTTACGTGGCATAATAAGCTTGTAAAACTTATATATACTAATATTTTTAGAAATTTCTAATAATTTTTATAATTTTTTAAATTAAAAAATGACACATCATTAAAAATAATGACAAGTCATTACTCAGTTAGTTACATAAGTAATATTATTAATTGCAGTTAACAGAAGGATTAACATTGTTCATTTTTAAAACTTGAGGGACCAATAGCATACACTTGAAACTTAAGGGACTAATTGTACTTACAAGTTAAACTTCAGGGACCAATAATGTAGTTTTGCCCAACATTTTTAGAATGTTTTATGGACAGAATGAAATACTAAGGGTTTGTTTGGATATCGTTTATTTTGCTGAAACTGAAAACTTATTACTAAAAGTACTGTAGATAAATGTAAAAGTTAATTGAAATAGTATAGTGAGACCCATAAATAGTACTAAAAAGTACAGTGAGATCCATAAATAATAACAAAAATAAACAGAATGTTATAATTTTAAAACATTCTAAAAATGAAAAATCCTTACTAAAAAGGTCGGCACACTATTTCTTTATATCAAGTTAAAAAAAAGAAAAAAAAAATTTTTTCCACAAAAAAAACAAGTTTCAAAAAAGTAAAAAACAAAAGAGTCAAAGCAGCCTAGGCATTCATGCAGCTGGCACCAGGTAGAGAGAAAGAAAAAGAGGAGAAACTAAATTGTGTGAGAATCGGACGCGAGAGTCGGACGCGGGGTTGGGTCTTCTTTCCTCCTTTCTTCACTGACCGCCAAAGACTGTAATCAAAATTCCTCTCTCACAATTACTAGCAAATTATATAAACAAACACAACCTCTCAATCCTCTCTCTCTTTCTGTTTTGTCTCTCCAATTTTCATCATTTCTTTGTTGTAATTGGAGAGACCCACATTGTGACCCACAAAGCCAAAAAAAAAAACAACACACTGATTAGGGGATGATGCATAGGCCAAACGATCATCGCTCAAGATCTGCCAAGCCGCTCACCATTCATGGCTACGCTCAGTCTGGTGACCTTCTTGGCTTTCAGAGGCTACTCCGTGACAACCCCTCTCTTCTCAACGACACAAACCCCGTTGTAAGATCTCCCTTCTCTTCTCTTTTCTTTTTGGGTCTATGTGTTTCTTTCAGTTTGTGGGTGAATTGGGTTGTGATAATTGTATTGTATCAATTAATTTGGAGTTTGAAAAGTTTGAACTTTGGTGGGTTAGGCAAGGCATGTCTTTTTATTATTATTGTCTTTTTTTGGTGATTTGGAAATGTATTTAGTAGGGTCTATGTAGATGTAATTTGGTTAAATATAGAGAAGTCATCAGCAGCCCCAAATGATGTTTTAATGAGATCCAAGGACAGAGATGGAGATGGAGATGGAGATAGCTTGTTCACAATTGGGTTACTGGTGAATGAGTTTTCTATCAGTGTGCATTAAGGATTGCATTGATTCTTTACTCTTTTTAATCACACATTAGTTATGAGGGATCTAATTAGTTAAATTCACAATGAGCTCGCATGATGTGTGTCATGTAGTGATAAAATGGACTTGGTTTAATTAAACTAGAGAAGTTATCATTGCTGAATAGGGGTATATGGATATAAAGAATGAGACCGCTCTAGAGTAGGTAGGATGAACACGGATCATATGAGTAGTAACTTCGGGTAACATAGGTGTGGAATTGATAAATAGTGGGTATGAGCTATGAGCTATCATTTATTTTGTTAGGCTTTTTCTTTTTGTTTATATTTGCATCTAGTTTTAAATAATATATCAAGGACTATGCTTTATCATGAATTTAGTGCATTCCTGAATCTGCATGTTTTACACAGTTGTTTAATCTTCTTTTTATGCATCCTTTTATTTTATTTATTTATTTTTGGCTTGATTGCAGATGGCACAGACACCACTTCATGTTTCTGCTGGTTACAACAGGGCTGAGATAGTTCAATTTCTTCTTGATTGGCAAGGGCCAGGAAAGGTCGAGTTGGAAGCCAAGAACATGGTAGGTAGATTCATTGTAATTATTTTCCTTTGGCAAAAATTTGGATGATCTAGGTCGTTATGATGCTTGGATTTTATTTGAGCTTATGTTCATGGACTTATTGTTGTGCTTTGCAGTACGGAGAAACTCCATTGCACATGGCAGCAAAGAATGGGTGCAGTGATGCTGCACGGTTGCTTCTAGCTCATGGTGCTCTTATTGAATCCAAAGCAAATGTGCATTTTCTTCTCAACTTATGATTTATTTTTAAAGAGCTTGAGTTAACTCAAGGGTTTGAAATTGTTCTTATGTCTTCTTTTCCTGTCTTATTGATGCAGAATGGAATGACACCATTACACCTTGCTGTTTGGTACTCACTTCGAGCTGAAGACTGCTCTACTGTCAAGACATTGCTCGAGTACAATGCTGACTGTAGTGCTAAGGATAATGTACTGTGGGTTACAATTGCATGCCATATTTACATTTTAGTAAAAAATTATACTGTAGTAAATTGTAATACTTTGGATTGCAGGAGGGCATGACACCTCTGAATCATCTCGCACAAGGCCCTGGAAGTGAAAAGTTGCAGAAACTATTGCACTGGCATCTTGAAGAGCAGCGAAAGAGAAAAGCAATTGAAGCATGCAGTGAAACTAAAGCTAAGATGGATGAACTTGAAAATGAAATATCAAATGTAGTAGGTTTGCATGAGCTCAAAGTACAACTACGTAAATGGGCAAAGGGGATGCTTTTGGATGAGAGGCGTAGGGCCCTTGGGCTGAAAGTTGGTGCTAGAAGATCCCCACATATGGCGTTCCTTGGCAATCCTGGAACAGGTAATTTCTAGAAAGATTGTTTCTGGCTCATGATGATATTTCTATATTTGCTGTCAACACTGCTAATTTCTCTTTATTTTGCTACACTATGCTTTCTGTATTTTGAAGACAATCTCATCATAATGGGTGAGTAACCTCCCTTGAACTTTGCGGAAATGTTATAAACCTCCTATTTTCAAAAATCACACTTAGCCCCTTGAGGTTACTAATTATATTTTAGGTCTCTGGATTTTCCTGATCATATAACCAACCTAGTTAGTAAATACTATATGATGAGATTTTAATTTGAACAAAGTGTATTTTGACTTAATTTGCAATGGCACATAAATGATCATAGGGGTTATCCGTTAATATTATATATCAAAACCTCAAGGGGTGGAGTGTTGTTTATGAAAATGGGAGGTTTATGATATTTCCTCAAATCTCAATGGTGGTTAGTATAGTTCACCCCATTATAAAAATATAAAACATGTGTTGTTTTGGCATGGTGTTTTTATTGTGTATAATCACTAGATTTTCTATGTACAATGTGAACTTCTTGAGTTGATTTGATAAAAATCCTATCCAAACTATTTGGGATCAACTAAGTTTCCTCCCTCTCCAGTCTCCCCTACCCCACCCAAACCAAAAAAAAAGGGACATACTTTAGGTAGGGGCTTGCTGGTTGTTAATTATGTTATTGAATATGTTTGTGTACTTTATGTCCATCCATGTATTTGATGCTCATTTTCTTCTGAAACCCGGAATATTTTCCAAGGGATTTTAACTGCTGCTTTTTGCCACACCACTTGCTTTGATTGTATCAAGAGATTATTCTATCTTGTTTAATTAACTGGAAAAACATGATTATTATTACATTCAACAGGTAAGACTATGGTAGCTCGAATCCTTGGAAAATTACTCCATATGGTGGGAATTTTACCAACTGACAAGGTAACAGAAGTACAGCGGACTGATTTGGTTGGAGAATTTGTTGGTCATACTGGGCCAAAAACTAGGAGGAAGGTACTCTACTGGGCTTTATAAAATGTTGTTGTTATGTTTCTCCATTTATTTTATTTTATTTTATAAATAAATGGGTAGGGAGAAGTATGGGCGCTTTACCGTAACAAGCTAATAATATAACACCATGCACAGATTAAAGACGCAGAGGGAGGAATTCTTTTTGTGGATGAAGCATATCGACTGATACCTATGCAGAAGGCAGATGATAAGGACTATGGATTGGAAGCCTTAGAAGAGATCATGTCTGTCATGGACAGTGGAAAAGTTGTGGTCATCTTTGCTGGGTATAGTGAACCGATGAAGCGTGTCATTGCTTCTAACGAAGGTTTCTGCAGACGGGTGACTAAATTTTTCTATTTTAACGACTTCAGTTCAGAAGAATTAGCCAAGATTCTCCATATCAAGATGAATAATCAAGCAGAGGAGAGCTCATTGTATGGATTTAAGTTACACACTTCTTGTACTGAAGAAGCCGTGGCAGCACTGATAGAGAGTGAAACAACGGAAAAGCAGCGTAAGGAGATGAATGGTGGTTTAGTGGATCCAATGCTAGTTAATGCTAGAGAAAATTTGGACCTGAGGCTCTCTTTTGATTGTATAGACACAGATGAAATTCAGACAATTACCCTAGAAGATTTAGAAGCTGGTCTACATCTGTTATCACGAGTGTCATAGTCTTGGATAAACTATGACAAGAACTCAGCAAGCATTCTTTTGGCAGCCTATTAGGACTTCTTCAAATTGAATTAGGAAGATTTTTATCCATACGTCTTTCCCTTATTTGCACCATCTTGTAAGGATTAGCTGCAGTTACTGTCAAAAGATGTTGAAGCAGGCATGAGTAGCACTGATAGCTGGTGGGCCTATTTCCAATGAATTGGTTTAATATCCTTTTCTTTGTAATTGAAAACTTCACGGCATCTGTCAATGGTGCATGAAATCTTTGCTGGGTGGGGTTCTATTAAATTCATTATTTTGATTGATTTATTTCTGTCAATAAAATTCTTTAAAGGATCCATTTTTTCTTTTTATTTGATGGATATCTAAATTCACATTGTTCTTTGTATTGTTCAGCCAAACAATAAGATATTGCACAATTGCATGCATTTAGATCATTTTCATTTGTTTACCACTTTCTTTCTTTACTAATTTTCTCTTCATAGCTGGTTTTGTGCACTTAAAGTCACAGGGAATGAAGTATGAACGGTTGGCGCAGTTGTTTGTTACTTCAATATAGCAGTCATGCAGTCATATATGTTCAAAATATGCTTGTGGGAGAGCTAAAATTTTCTCTATTCGTTCAGCCAAATTAATCAGATGAAAAGCTTAAAAGAGTAACTTATGATTTTGGCACCTGAATTTTATATTAAAGTTTAATTTCTCCTTTTAAACTGCTAGTTTAATTGAGATGTTTTGAAAATGGTTCTCATTACCTTCTTCTCAAAAAAAGAAAATGGTTCAATTTTGTCATTAACCTCAAATTCCTTTTAAAATTTGAGTGATTTTTTGTGAAATTTTTTTATAAAAAATAGACTCATTTAAATTGTAAATGGTTTTGATCCGTTTTAATGCAACACCCAAGAGTTTATAAGATATTAGTATATAATTTTGCCTTTGAATAATGTATTATAAGTGGTAGCAAGGATAATAATAAATAGTCTTCAAAACTTTTTTTTTTTTTTTTTTTGAGAAGAAAGCAGTCTTCAAAACTTTAATTATTAAAAAAAATTGATAAAATTAATAATTCATTAATGAAATAAAATTCAGACACATTGTTTTGTTCAAGAGAAAAAACAAATAAACATCTACGTGGCAACATTTTTTTTTTTTTGGGCTGAAGATCTAAATGACAACGTTGAATCATGGATGTAGTGCAAAAAGCATAGAGCCAAGTCCTTGTTGTCCCAATAATTGAAAATCAAATGTTCAAAGTTCATACTTCAAAGCCTTGCGACTTTTGCGTGCAAGCCAGAACTTTTTCAACAATATATTTATACTTCATAGTAAAACATGAAGGAAAAAAAAATCATTATATAATTAAAAATACCAAACCCCAAAGAAAAAAGACCATACAAGTATAATTATTAATTATATCAGTTTCTAAAAAAAAAATATATATAAATAAATAAATACCATACAATTATAAAAGTATTATTGTATGGTACACAAACTGTAATAACCGCAATAACCAGAACCAGTGTCTCGCTGGAAAATCCTTCATTCTCTAGTTATCCAAACATCCCCAAAACACACACACACACACACTCTCTCTCTATCTTCAGAGAGAAGTATGGTCTCAGGCTCTTTGTCAATACTCTCTTCCACATCTTCATTTCTATCCAATTCCAACACCGATACAGCTTCCACTTCCATATCCACTAAACCCAGACCCAGATCCTCCAACTCCTTCAAACGCAGCCTTGGCTTCCCCAAACCTCTCAATTTGGCAATCCCCAGAGCTTCGTTGAAACAGCTTATTGAAGATGGCTCTGCAGAGCAGTTTTTGCAGAACAATTCCATTGCAGACTTCATGAGGTTCAAGAAGGGTGATGGTGGTGTTGATGGAGGAGGCACTGCGGAGTTACAGACTGCTGTGGTCAGCTACAGAAAGAAGTTTCCTTGGTCCCTTTTGCGCCCTTTTCTTCAGGTATATACAATTCAAGATGGTTTTTTTTTTTAATAAATAAAAAATAAAATTTCACTTCAAGTGGGTGTGTCTGTTTCTTATCTGGGTTGTTGTTTTGACTCTGAGATTCTTGTTCTTTTGGTGGTCTAGGTTGATTTGGTTTCGACGATTCACATTGCGGATAAAGAGTATGTCTATTTGTTTTTATAGAGTTTCAATTACTATTGTTCTAAAGTTTTGGTTTGTAGCTTGATTGTATTTGTTGGTAATGTATGCTATTGGTTGTATGTGTTGGTATTATGAGATAGGTATAGGATATTTGGAAACAAAAGTGGCAAAAAATTAGGGTGGTGTTGACATAAGAAGATGGTGAATTCTTATAAAGATAGGTTGGTTGAATCTGAAACATGTAGTCTGAGAGTAACACGTTTAGACCCCGGTTTTACGGTCTATGTCTATTTTAAGCTAATGCTAGAATTTAAGCCCAATTGTTAATGTAATTAAACAATTTACATATGCATGGATAGATAAACAAAAACAAAATCCCAATCAACAATCAAGCACCCACAGGAACACTGAAGTGTTTAAGGAGAGGAAAAACCCAAGAACCAAGTGAAAAAAAACTCTCCGGGACCCATAGCACCAAAAGATCCACTAATCACGAATAGTTGCAGCAGATATCACTTACAAAATCCTTAAAGCTAAGTAATGGCTACGTACTTGAGACTCTAGCTCCTGTTAGCAACCGATTCTTCGAATCCTTTCTTCTTGATTATCACCAGATCTGCAAGTTGATCTGCCATCCGCAAGATCAGGTCTCCTTGGTCACTCCAAGGCCTCTTGGAGATTTGGGATTGTTATCAAATAATTCCTAGCACCTGCAAACACTCAAGACTCTGAAGGTTACTTTGTGTGTAATGGATTTAATCTCCTCTCATAGTAATTGACAATTGGAGAGGGAGAAGGTAGAGAGATGAAAAGGGTTGTAGTTCTAGGGCCCTTGGGTTCTCTCTAGCCCTTCAATATGGGAATTGGGTGTTGAATTTTGTAACTGAAAAGAGAGACGTATAGTGAGGCCGCTGGAATAGCAGAGCAATTTGTAACTGAATTCTCTCAAGTTCTATGATTTTCTTACAATTGAGAGTGATGTGAGTGAGGGGAGAACTAGCTGTCAAACTGAAATTCAAACTTCTGATTTCCTCTCTTAATTTACTTGCCACATTGAATTTCGGTTGAATGAAATTGCGTAGCTTCCAACTTCAATTTCCAGCATTTGGCCTCACAAACCCATTACAAATTAAAACCCACAATAATGCATGAGTAGAATGTAAAATTGAAATTTGAATTACATCCAAACTTGGCACAGGATTTGCCAACACACTAAGGGTCCTAACATAGTCTAATGAGGAGGAAGGATAGGAAGGAATTTTTATTATTTGAAAGTGCCTTCCACCAAAAGTGACAAGTCGCGGATTCAAGTCTGGGAATTAGCCTCTCCAAAAAATATTAGGGGCAAGGTTGCCTACCATAACTTTTCTCAGATCCCACAAAAGTGGGAGTTTTGTGCATTGGGTATATATATAGTGGAAATTGCTTCTTTTTTTTGGTGGTTGGGAAGACCTTTTATGAAATAAACTCTACATCAAGATTAGTAGGCATTAGATGTAAGCTTGGTTTATCATGTTGCATAGGGTAAATTAAACAATTACAATATGTACAGGGATTGAGTAGTTGTATCAACTTTTCAACCCTAAAAATTAGATTAAAGAAGTGGACAGAGAGTGTGGTTGAAGGATATTGATGAAGAGTTAGACTACAAGGAAAATCTGCATTGTGGAGACTCTTCAGACATCTATGTTTGAGAGAGCAAAGGTGAATGAGGTACCATGGCACTCATATGGATTGATAAGGGTGACATCTTGATAGTACAAGATGTAAGTATGAGAAGGGATGGCAGAATGTTTGCACTGGTTAATTAAGTTATTTAGTGGTTTTCGGAATATGTGAAAGGTGATTATGTTCAAAGTAGTGTCATTGTTTCTTGTTTTGTTCATGTGCTGTGCTATATGATATTGAATGTTGGGCTATTAAAAAGAAAAATGTTCATAAAAAATGTGTATTTGAAATGAGGATTTTAAGATGGATAAGAGGAAAAACAAGGAAAGATAGGATAGGAAATGAAGAATTTTGTTTACATCTATGGATGGCTTCTATTGATTTAAAAAAAAGAAAAAAAAAAAAAAGAGAGGAATAGTCGCTTGAGGCGATTTGGTTATGTGCAAAGGAGAGCTAATGCACCAATGAGGAAGAGTAATATGATTTAAGTTAAGGAAACGAAAAGAGGTAGAAGAAGACCTAAAATAGCATTAGTAGAAGTAGTAAAAAAGGTATGTTAATTAAGGTAGGTGACTGAGAGTATGATTTTAGATGGGATAAAATGGTGGAGAAGAATACTTGTGGTTGACCCTATTAGTTTGTTGAGGATCCTAGCTCATCCCAAAAGTGTTAGGACTAAGGTTTCGTAGTTGTTGTTGTTTAGTTATAAAATCCACATTTGAGTATAAAAACATATTAAATCTGGATCATTTCTCTATAACATTGTGGCATGGAGAGATGGAACAAGTGGCCAAAACAATGTGTTAAGTGCTGAATTCCTGTGTGCTCATTTGCCTGTAGAACTTTGGCTTATCATACTCTCTCATGAGAAGAGACATGGAAATGGGATGGTGGGGTTTATAAATTAGGACATTTGATTCCTCCCTCAATTTAAGCTTAGAATTGGAGTTTAGGGTTTAAGTGTCTTTGTTTCTTGCTGAATTGACTTGTGAGTTGAGAGTGTTCTCTTTGGTTAGCAATTAAAATTTTGAGGCTACTAATTATTTTACCTTGTTTTCTTTACTTATTACTTGATGTTCCACTGTATAGCCTTATGGCTAAAATTTTGAGCTTAATGAGTATTAAATTCATAGGAAGGGGATTTATATGTGTTTTTTTTGTGGTGATTTAGGGGAATATGATACATTCTTGACTTTTCTTCAAGCCCTTTCTGAGTTATTTTTATGACTCACTCCCTTGAATAGTAATTACTTGCTGTTTTGTTGACCTTTTTTCTTACTGAAGTATATTTTCCGTAATGATATCAATTCAAATGATTCTGATCCATATGTGCAGATATTTTGCAACCCTCCAGAAGGAACTTGAACCATATGACTGTGTCCTCTATGAAATGGTGGCTAGCAGAGAGAGTTTAGAAAATAGAAGAAACGCCACTGCTACAAAAAGACTTAAAGGCTTACGCTCTCGAGGTTTTAACATCCTCGGATGCATCCAGCGACAGATGGCTCGAGTTCTTACGCTTGATTTCCAATTAGACTGTCTAGATTACCAGGCTGAGAATTGGTACCATGCAGATCTTGACTATGAGACCTTCAAATTACTTCAGGTCTGTTCTTTTATCTCCTCTGCTTAAACTGGTCATGTCAACTAGTAATATTAGCCAATGAACTATAGTTCAAATGGTACCTCCTCTTGTAAGAGCAAGGTGGTTGTGGGTTCAAGATTCACTGGGAATGCAAATATAACTACCAATAAAAAAAGTAATATTATTATGGAGGTCATTGAAGTGATTGACATTTTCTTGCTGTTGGGCTCTAGTTCAAATGGGACCTTCTCCTATAAAAATGGGTGGAGGGCGAGGTAATGGGTTCAAAATTCACTAGATGTGTATATAACTTATCTATATAAAAAAGGTAATTTACATATGCTTTGAGTTAATTTATATCATTCTTCAGTGAAATTTTACAAGTGGGCTAGTTGGTCTAGAGATGCTTTATTACTAGGCGGGTGGTGCTCTTTTCAAGTACGGACATGGATTTATCTCCAACTGCATGTCATACTGTTTTTTTCTTTCATTAAAAGCTTTTCTTCTCTTTCAAAGTCTTGGTATCTGTATGGATGCATCCCTGCTGTTGTGCTTGCCCTATAACTTGTAGTGATGGCCTTTTATATATTTGTATATAATAATATTGCACTCTGTGTATGCGTGTGTTTTTTCTTCCTGTGGTTCAAAGTTGAAAGTCCACCATATTTCTTAATAATTTGTGATCTCTGCATCTAATGCCATCCTATCATTTCTTTTCAGATTGAAAAAGGTGAAAGTTTTTTTACTTTTGCGAGAGATATGACTCTTCGATCAACAAAAGCTATGGTGCAGCCCCCTTCAATTCCAGAAGACCTTGATCCTTGGAGAACCAAGCTTCTATGGGCTTCACGTGTGCTTCCTATGCCACTTGTTGGCCTTCTCATTATTGGAAGTGTTTGTGATACGGGAAGCCAGGCATCAGAATATCCAGAACTTGAAGCCTTGTCTAGGCTTGATCTTGGTGCTGCAATGAAGGTCTTCTTGGCAAAGCGACTAACATCTGAGTAAGTACTACGTAATTACCTGCTTCTTTCTTTAATTTCTTTATATATCCTTCTACATTTTAATTTCATTTGATTCAGGCAGTGATAGTTAATGTTTGATATAATGCTCAACTGATATTTTACTTTTAGAGTTTTGTATTATTACCTAGTTCTTTGTCATGTAGTTCACATAACTATTAATTTAATTATCTTGGGAATCCAGTGAGAAACTAAGAAAGTATATGACATCAATCTCCAAGTGTTTCATTTTTAGATTTGTAAAGAAAAGGCAGCCCCACCCGGTGCCCTTTGGCAGAGAATTGGGGTGGATCATCTAGTTGCATCTTTATTTAGATAAGGGTAAAACTTTAGGTATAGTTTTTTAGGTGTTGTATCTGATGCCAAAGGTTTATTTATTTGTGTGTATGTGTGTGCATGGGGTTGTGAAGGTTTACACAGGTGACAGCAGACGTAGAGGACGGATCTGTTATTATTGGTGAGAGGAACAGAGCTGCGTTAGAGGCACTTAGAAGAGCAATGGATGAGGGCAATAATAGGATTGCCATACTGTATGGGGGTGGCCACATGCCGGACTTAGGGAGAAGATTACGAGAGGAGTTTGACCTAATCCCTAACCGAGTGCAGTGGATAACAGCTTGGTCTATAAGGAATCGGATTCTAAATAGCAATTCCCTTCCATTTCTTAAGACACTGGCCAAAGTCTCAGGTTGGCCACTAAATCGCTACCAGACATTGGCACTGCTCATCTTTTCCTCAGTGCTGGCAATAGATCTTTGGTTTTGGGAGCTCTTTTTCGGCAATGTAGTTAACTGGATCTCGCAACTTGTATCTGAAGTTTTTCAATATGTTGATAATGCACAGGTGATGTGATAATTGTAACTCATATGCATTTACTACTAGACATTCTTTATAAGCTTGTGTAAATATTTTAAACTTGTCTGATTAATAGATAGTAAATCACTTGGTCAGTCCAAATATTAAGTATGATTTTTGATTGGCGAAGTTTTATTGGACATCATTGTGGTAGAACATCAGCCTTACACTAGTTCAGTGTGTCTTTTCTTTGCATAACATTTGGTTACTTCTAATTGGATATGGCTAGAATTAATAGTTGTTGCTTTCTTGCTAAAAATATCACAGGAATATGTTCGTTGGCCATCTCCCTCTTTTCTTTTTTCTTTTTTTTTCTCCCTAAATACAATTTAGGGTTGAAGTTTATAGAAGTGAATCAGTGTGTTAGTCAACTGTCTGAAAGTATGCAGTAGAGCATGAAGTACTAAGTAGAGCCACGAGGGGAAGTGCATGAGAACTAGGATGTGGAGTCAACCGGGCCATCAGGGGGTGTCGCAACATGCCAACACCACCCTCCCAACTCCCAAGTAGGAAAAAGGATCCTGGATACCTGCTGCATGTATCTGAAAAACTGGATAGCATCCTCCTAAGTAGACAAGCATTGCCTAATTGAACCTTTTGCCTTGAATGTAACCCAGTAGGAATACCATGAATAAAGAGCTATTATAAGTTATAACCCTTAATTAATCCAACAATTATCTCATACATTGGTACATGTATGTTTCCTCTTACAATGTGTGAACCCCATAATTGTGTGGAACCCATATGCTGTGAGATGGTGATGCACATAACCGATGCATGAGGATACTCTCTTTAGTTAATGATCCCTGCTCTTTAACTGAAGTCTTTTAAATGAAGTTGTACAACACGAAGTGGAGGCATTCTTGTGGCACATCTAGGATCAAAAGCCAAAACGGATGCTCATGAATAAAGCCACTTTAATGGTTTGTTTGGATTGAGGGGAAGTAGAGTAGAGTAAAGTGAATTTGGATAAAAATTAGTCTATTTTCAGTTAGCTTTACTTTACTTCCCTCTACTAAACTTCCTTCTACTCTCAATTCAAACAGGCCCTAAAGGCAGAGACGGTAGCAAGATTAATGCATCCAGGACATTGCAATTAATCAAGTTACCAATTTGTGCAAACTTGCGAGAAATGACAATGTCGCTCAAATGCTTAGAAATGCATACATCCTAATCGATATATTTAAAATTTTAAAATACACGATTCATTCATTCATCTTGATACACAAACATTGAAATAAAGTGCGACTCTTGCTAAACAAACATCATAACCATAGCGAGACTTCAGTCCTCGGTACAACTAAAACGATAAATTCCAACTTACAAACAACAACCTTTGAAAACTTAAGACGAGGCTGAAGCTCCCTTCTTCCTCGGGCCTGCCTGAGTACCTATACCCCAAAAAAAAAAAAAGTTGAAAAACACATAAGCCAATGAAACTGTATCAATCCAAGGGTGTTAGACACATGAAGGACCCGATTCAGTAAATCCAACTTGGAACTAGTTTTTGTTTTGTTTTATATGAAATTCGAAAGAAAAACTATCAAATTTAGAACTAATTGTTCCGTAAATCGCAAAAAATTACCAAACTAGAGAAATAAATACTTATAAAACGAATAAAACTAGTTATTATAGGGGCTGAGTTGAGTTCATGAGTTAATCACTTACCAGACAAGCCCAAAAAAACACAACTGTAAAAGAATATTTGAATTATATTTGTTAGAATATAATTATGTAGATAATAATGATTTTGTAAAAATACCATAGACTTGGACTATAGCTAGTAGCTACTACTCATCAAAAAAAAGAAAAAAAGAAAAGAAAAGCTACTGTGGTTGTATTTTGTTATATATATATATATATATATATATATATATATATTAAGTTCAGTTCATTATAATACAGTAACGTGCTTCATCTGTTTTATGTGATACTAATATTTTTTTTTTTTTGTTTGGAGTTTCAATTTATAGTGTCCATTCATAATAATAGCTTTTAATAATAGTTTTTTATTATCAGATTAAGACATAATCGGTTTTTGATGTAAGTAAGGATTGAACCCTAAATCTCTTATTTCCACTAACTAATCTATATATATATAAAACCGAAACTTTTGAAGCTCCCATAATTTTCCACATCAGCACAATATTAAAAAAAATATTAAAAAAAAATAATAATAAATTTTTAAAACTCAAACCCGATATAAAACTTTTCAACTCAAACCCGATATAAAACTTTTCTAAAACTCAAACCCGATGCTCTGCCTTCTCTTTCATGATGCTGTACCTTTTCTTTCACCAAAACTCTTTCACGATGCTCTGGCCTTTTCTTTCACCAAACACCAAGATGCACGCCCTTCCTTCCTCTACCAGCTCCTTCTCTACTAGGTCTTCCTCCATCAAACCCACAACAAACCGACATCAAATCATCTAAAGACACCTACCCACTATACGCATAGATTCCTCAATCAAAACCCACCATACCCACATATTAACAAAGATCTCCTTCCTCAGACCCTATTGCTCCCGTTCCCCTTCTCCTTTCCCGTTCCACCCACAACCACCAGAACTCAACAGGCAGCAGCAGCAGCACCACCACCACCCACAACAACCGCAACCAATAAACCACCATAATCAGACCATATCAAACCCACAACCCAAAAGCAAAAAATGATTTTGAAGATCTGCGATTTTGGGGATGACGAAGAAGAGCAAGAGCAAGCCGTAATCTAATCCAGTCATGGGTAACTTCTTCAAACTCTTCTTCTGCTTCGTCTTCATATTTTATTATAACTAAATATCGATTAATTATCCTACTTATCTCTCAAATTTTAAATGGTGTTTGTGCTTTTAATTGTGGCAATTTAAATGGTTGTGCCTCTGAGGTGTTTGATACTAGGTCTTAGTGGGATTCTGCATATGGGGAGCAATGATAAATTTGACAAAATTACAGAAATTTTTTATTTATTTTCTATTATCTGGAACAAAATTGAGCAATTTAGGTTTGAAACAACAATTGAACCCTGGAGCTAAGGAAGTTTAATTGCTGTTTCTTACGGTTACTATGCTGCTTCATACTAATTCCATCAACAGGATTTTGCTAGAAAATCCTTTAGAGTCATTCATTATATGTTGATTTATGCAAAAGGGCTATGCTGATTTTTTTATTGCTTGCAATGTACAAGTTACAGGGCAATGCAATGGTGCAGTGTAACAATGGCTGGGTTTTTATGCTATTTAATGCAAAATTTATATTGCTTGACCTTACACGGAGTTGTCATGCATTGCAATTTGTATCTCATACACATGTGAGACTTGGTTTGATTATACCCTGTTTGAAAGTAAAAAGAGTCTCTACTTATCTCTCAACATCCTAACCACCATTATATCAATTGAAAACAGGGCAGCCAAGTAGGTGAATTTACAGGACATGTCTGGAACTTTGGTAGAAGAAAGGGTGGTGAAAATGGATTATCTATGTCATTGATTTTTTAAAAAGTTTGTTTAATGATTTATATATGCTTCATAATTGTTCATAAGTCACAGTTAAGAAAATTTTAGCTTTACTACTATGACATCTGGGTTTCATAATTAATTTAGTTGAGCTTATTTTTCTTGAAATCTCATTTGGGTTGCTTTAAATGTTGATTCTTTATGTGTCTGATATAGTGATTTCTTATGCATGTGTCTATGAGGAAAGCTACTTTAAAAATTGAGCTATGGTGGTCTTTATTTCTTATTTAATTATTTTGAAGTTGATTCTCATATTGGTTGTCCTTAACTATCCTAAATTGTATTTGGGCAGAGCTTTGGATTATGGTCCTTTTGCCTATGGTAGGTGTAAAGCAATTTTTTTCCCCCTTAAGAAAAGAGAGAAGAAGTTGACAGAATTGCCTGTTAATGATACTTTCTAAGTTTAAAGAACAGGTTTTGTTTAGTAATGGTGTTTCCACATTTCGTTATTTGTTATATATGAAAATAACACCAATATGTTGTGATTATCGCACTTTCTGAAATACTATAATTCTTCTTTTATTCTCAAAGCCCCTAACTTGGGTAAAGTAGCTGTTTTCTAGGAACTATTTCAAGGCAAAGCAAAAGGGTTTGACATGGAGAAGGCTTTATTGGCAAAGTCTATTCATGATTTTGAAAAAGTAATATCTATGGTATCTTAGCACAAGAGACGTGGTTGGGAATGTGAGCAAGCAAAGAAGATTTATAAAACTCAATGTTTTATGTTGAATAAATATATGATGTACTCTTCTATATAATGTAGATTTGTTGTATTATGTTCTTTCTCTACTCTTTTTGATTCATAGCAAAATAATTTGACATTGGTAACTATATTCTATTTATTTATTATGAAAATAAGATTGTGATCATTATTGCAATTTGTTTATTTGTTTATTCACAGTATATATGTAACTATGAAAATAACTTCATTGCCAATGGACTTATGGTAGTGGTATTAATCTTTTTGGCATGTATGTATTTTTATGGAGATGATAATTGCAATATTGTTTTTTTTTTAAAATCCCGTGCATCGCACGGGTTAGCAACTAATAATATAAAAGGTCATATTAACGGGTGCTTTAGATCAATGATTAACAATCCATTTTAGAAAAGTTTTGACAACACTTTTATAGAAAATGAAAAAAACCGTAAAAATGTTAATTACTTTTTTTTTCTTATAATTTTTTTTAAAAATAAATTATTAACCATTAACCTAAAGATGTACATTAACATTTTCTTAATATAAAAGACAAGAGAAGTATAAGTGTGTATATTACGTTAGTCGGTAAATATATTTATTACCTTGTCTGAAGTTGTACTTGAAGCGGACAGTAACGTAACGCAAATACCTCATTCTACCGGTTCCAGTAGTCTTCCTCCGGATCGCCTTCTCACTCCAATTGTCTAAACAAAAAATATGGCATTGCATTTGCAACAAACACTCCGCACAAAGAGCAGAGGTAGAGCTCAATGCAAAATATTAAACTTTCATATATACAACCAAAAAAACGAAGAGAAATGAAAAAGAGAAGCTGAAGCTCTTAGGTCTTAGCTCTTACATCTTCTGATACGGCTAGCAGGGAAGCCACAAGAAGCACAGCGACTCTTCTGAAGATGAAACCTACGACGGCCGCACCGCACGCAGAGTGTGTGACTCTTGTTCCTCCTCTTTCCGAGGCTTCCTGTTCCCTTCCCCTGTTCAACAAACAACAATTTAATTGATTCACTTTGCTTGCTTAGAAATTAAAAAAATAAATCGAAAACATAAAAATTGAGAGTATGGATGGAGTAGTAGATGGTGAAGATTATTACCATGTTGTTGCGATTGCAGAGACCTTTGAAGATTTTTTTTTTTTTTTTTGCTCTCAGCTCTGGCTCATGACGGTGCGAGCTGCATGGGACGTGTTTTTAATCTTTTTCAAGCGGTGCGTTTTCTTTACTAAACTACCCTTAACCTCCTCAGGAATTACAGCGAGAGAACCACCATTTTAGCGCTTATTATTAATTATATGTATTATTTTGGGTAAAATCTGCTCCACTCCAGTGTGTCAAGTGTTTTCAGTTAACTGAAAACGTGAGTTAAACTTGATGCCTAGAAAAATCTTTGTAGTATTGTCCTAAGAACATAAATTAATAAATAGATTACAAATTCATAATCTTCAAATTATCATTTGAATAATAACATTTCATAAAAATTAGATTTCATCATAAACCATAAATTAAATTACGAGTATTACATTGTTGGTGCTGAAAGTACATCTCATAACATGATAAGAAAATTACAGTTAATTTATGTATAATTTAGATGGTAGAGTTGAGGTGCAGGCTAAGTCGCTCTCTTATGTGCAAGAAGTGTTCAAAATTTAGAGAAACACTGACGCAAATCTTGTTTTTGACCATAAAGAGACTTATTCAACTTGCATACATGCTCCCCTTGCTATGAATCCAATTTGTAAGGAAATATAAGCCTTTTCATGTAAATTACCATGAAGAAAGACATTGTTAACATCTAATTGAGTGTAACACAAACCTTTTGTTGTAGCAATGGCAAGAATGTTACGAAACCTTATAGGTATATATAGATAATAATTATTGTAACGTTGCATTTAGTTGGTTACAATTCCAAGTATGTTAATTACATTTAACATATGTTGAAATTATTAATGCACGTGAGGAATAATATAACCATTAGGATAAGGCCAAGTGGGTAAATAGAATAGTTTTATGATTCTATAAATATCTACTTGTAATCACATTTCCATTTATATTGAAAAATAAACCAATTGATTTTTTAGTGCATTTCCTCTCTCTCTCTCTCTTAATATTTCTCTATGGAGGGTAACTACCTCGAATTAGGTCAATTTCCTTACAATTTTTCATACATTCCCCTACAATTCCTACCTATCCTCATTAGGAATCATTCCTAACAAGTGATACTAGAGCTGTCGATCTTGAGATGATTGAATCTATTGCAACTCATCAAGCTTTCATGGAGTTTTGTTTTAAAGGAGGAGATCCTTTTTGGTGGCTTGTCAAGCTTTATGAATTCTTTGCTCTAGACAACACACCACCACATCGCATGGTTTCCATTGCCTCTTATTACATAGAAGGAGAAGCGTGAGAATGGTTCCAAGATGCGGAGGCATCGGGTTTATGCACAAATTGGGTGCATTTCATATGCACCCTACAAGAGAACAATGGAGGCTCCCACTCAAGAATCCATGATTCAAGAATCAACAATCCAAGTGTCGGTGATCCAAGAATCAAAGATAAAAGCGCCAACAATTCTAATGGTTCTAGAATCAAAAAAGGTCTTGAGGATCCAAGAACAATCCAACATCGAAAGAACTAATGAGACCTTGAAGACTAAAGCACCATTGAAGGCTCAAGAATTTGAGAGAATTTTGAAGATCTACAAAGAAGGAACCTTCATGTACATAGGACTGCTTGTCAATGAGAAGTGCATGAATATGGTGATCAAAATGTATTAAGGTATTAGTCCATTGGAAGATCTCCTTTGATGAAGATGCCAACCACAACAACACCTTGTGGACAAGGTGTTTTGAAGGGGAGGAAAATGTTAGGAACCCCTATAGGTATATAGATAATAGTTGTTTTAATGTTGCATTTAGTTAGTTACAATTCCACACATGTTAATCACATTTAACATATGTTGAAATTATTAATGCACATAGGGAATAATATAACCATTAGGATAAGGCCATGTGGGCCAATAGAATAGTTTTATAATTTTATAAATACTTGCTTGTAATCACATTTCCATTTATATTGAAGAATAAACTAATTGATTGTTTAGTGCATTTCCTCTCTCTCTCTCTCTCTCTCTCTTAATATTTCTCTATAGAGGGTAACTATCTCGAATTAAGTCAATTTTCCTACAATTCTCATACATTCCCCTACAATTCCCATCAATCCCCATTAAGAACCACTGGGTTCCTAACAAATAATGAAAAGTTTATGAGTTATCTTTGCTGTGTATAAACTTTTGCTACTAGCCTTGCCTTGTACCTCTTTATAGACTTATTAGCTTTATACTTGATTTTATACACTCATTTGCACCCAATAGGGTGTTTACTAGAAGGCAAAGGGGTAAGTGTCCAAGAATGATTATCTTCCAAACCCATGATCTTAGCTGCTATGGCATCTCTCCAATGGAAACAAAGCAAAGAATGGACATGAAAATAAGGCTCCATTTGGGAGTTCGTAAGGGAATGGAATCATAAAGGAATGGAAAGGAATGGAATGGAATGTATTTAAGGGAAAGGAATGGAGAAGAATGGAATAGAATGGAATTAAGTAACTTTGATTGGATGTTTTGAAATAAAAGAATGGAAATAAATGAAAATGAATGCAATGTAAGTAATTTTGTTTGGGAGCAACATGAAGGGAATGGAATGGAATTATTTTTATGACAATATTACTATTAGACTCATATTTTAAAATAAATGGTTGAATATATAGGGGTATTTTGGGAGTTTTAGTAAAAAAAATCATTAAATCTAATTCAATTCCCTCCCATTCCTCCCAATTTCGGGGGGGAATGAAAATTTGAGGTTTTAAGGGAATAGAGAGGAATGAGTGTTCCCTGCTACCCATTCCATTCCCTCCCACTTAGGCTTCGCTTGGAAGTTCATAAGGGAAGGGAAGGAAATGGAATGGAATGGAATTGAATGTATTTAAGTAAGGGAAAGGAATGGAATAGAATGGAATTAAGTAACCTTGATTGGATGTTTTAAAATAAAGGAATGGAAATGAATGAAAATGAATGGAATGTAAGTAATCTTGTTTGGGAGTAATATGGAAGGAATGGAACAGAATTATTTTATAACAATATTACTATTAGACCTCTATTTTAAAATAAAAATTTGAATATACAGGGGTATTTTGGGAGTTTTAGTAAAAAAATCATTAAATCTAATTCCATTCCCTCCAATTCCTCCCAATTTTGAGGGGAATGAAAATTTGAGGTTTTAAGGGAATAGAGAGGAATGAGTGTTCCCTCCTACTCATTCCATTCTCTCCTACTTAAACTCCCAAAAATAAGGGAATGAGTTTTCCATTCTCTTCATTAAAACTCCCAAACAAGGGAAGAGAAGAATATTCTAAAATGATTCTTTTCATTCTAATCAATTCCTTTCTCCTAATAAGTTCTCATTAATTATTTTTTATGTTTTTTAAAATGAGGGGTATAATAGTAATGTTATTATAAAATGATTCCATTCCATTCCTTCCAATGTTACTTCCAAACAGGGTTACTTATTTTCCATTCCATTCCAATCCTTTCCATTCCTTTATTTTATAACATCCAAACACGATTTTTAAATTTCATTCCATTCCATTCCTTTTTACTTTCCATTCCATTCCATTACTTTCCATTCCATTCCTTTAATGATTATTCCATTCCATTCCATTCCTTTATGAACTCCCAAGCGGAGCCTTAAACTCCCAAATAAGGGAATAGACTTTCCATTCTCTCCATTAAAACTCCCAAACAAGAGAAGGGAAAAATATTATAAAATTATTCTTTTCATTCATTTCCATTCCATTCCATTCTCTCCTCCCAAATGAGGCCTTAAGACAAAATTTCAGTGAGTTTGTGAGTTGACTAACAAAAATCAAGTTAAATGAAAACGAAGGTTTATAAAGGAAATTATATAGAGTCAAAGTGGTTGTCAATTGAACTATTCCTACATATGTGATCACAATAGATTCTCCATTAGACAACTGCACAAAAATTTTCGAACGGCAACAAAGTTTGTGAAACATGAAATGGAGTGGACTATATGGTCAGTAGCTTACCCAAGTGCTACTAGAATAGGCAGAAAGATTAACTAAATTGAAAGAGAAAATGAAGTGTTTAAGATCAAGATTGGAAGAGCCTTGAACTGAGACCAAAGACAAGATCTTACCAAATAGGTTTGCATTGATTAACACTGTATTTAGCAACTAGGTTGGCAATATGATTCTCAGTGTCAAGTTGAGTGCTAGCACTTGATTGGTGACACAATGAAGTCAACAAGGCAAGAATTTGTTTAAATTGTTCTTGGCTCAATAGTAGAAGAGGCATACCATTTCCTTTGTCGAACTTGCTCTTGGGTTTGAGGATACCTATGTAGCTTGTAACATTTTCCCATGACATGCCCTTTCAATTCACAATGTGTGCATTATGGTCTATCTTTGGCCTTGGAGAATTTATTTGCATAACTGGTACTCATTCCTTTAGCAATCAAGGTTGTTTGTTCTTGTATGTTTATGGTATTGATTAGCTTGTGATGATAAAATGTGTCACAACTATAGTTACTAATGTGAATAAATTGTGATTGAAATAACATCACTTTAAAATGAGGTCATTATTATTTCCTCAAAAAAAAAAAAAAGGGTTCATTATTAACATTAGTTTTATTAGCACCAATCATATCATGCTACTATTTGTTTGTTTTTTTCTTCTTCTTTTTTGGTGAATTAAAAGTCATAACTTACTAGAAAACAAAAGGTGGCTAGTATTTTTATTAGGGAAGTTTGTACTGGTATCGGCTGTACTAGGAAAATATATCACATTGGCCATTAAACCAGTACAGGTACTCCTCTAAAATGAATCAAATGAAAGAAATACCAAGTTGTACTGGTTTATACCGGGAGTTTTGGGTGTTTTGGTCAATATTAGCATTTTGGTTGGTACAAAAAAAGATGCAAAAAAAATTGAAAAAAATTGTGAAAAAAACATGTTTTTTAAGCTAATATATTAGATTAATATACTTAAACTATATTTAGGCTTATAAAATATGTGGATTTTAAATTTTATGTTGATAAGTGTAAAAATTAATAAATTCATACTTACATTAATAAATAAAAACATATATAAATACAAAGAGAGAATATCGTTAGTTGACTTGTTCCTATCACACCTCGATCTAGGATGGACCAACATATTAATATCAAGTCTGCAGGGCCGGTCCTAGGCCTAGGCCATAGCTTAAAGCCCCCTAACATATACCCCCAAATTAAAATGGGGCCAGTAAGATTTTTTTTATTATTATTTTTCTGTCTAATTAAAAAAAAGGTGTGTAACTTGCACTTTTTTTTAATCACATAGGTCTTATAAATTGAAATGTCTGATCATAATAAGTAATTCAATATTCATTTGTTATTTTTTTGAAATGTCACATTAATTTGTAAGTTTTTTATAGTAAAATTTGTAATACTTTAGCATCTTTTTCACACAAAAAAAAAAAATTATGAATTAATAGAAATACAACACAATCACCAATTCACCATTAAGTGAATGAAAAATGCTAAAACTAATACAAATTTTATGACAAAAAACTTACAAACTGATTAAACAATATAATAAATGACTGTTTTGAATAACTTTTATTTATTGATGACTCATTAGTTTGTAAAACCTACATAATAAGTATCACTAGCTCACTTTAGATGAATTAATCTTATTAATTAGTAAAAATTAGTAATAGATTTAAAATTAAAAAAAATTATAATATAAAAAATAAAATAAATATCATTTAAGTGATATTTTGATATAAAAATACCCTTTTAAAATTTTCGCCTTAGGCATCAAACAATTTTGGGCCAGCCCTGCAAGTTTGTGCCTGATATTAACATGAACCAACTGCAAGGAGTAAAATAATCTTTTCTTTCTTTCTTTCTTTAACTTGTGTCGTTGCATTAACATGCTTTTATCAATCTTAACTAAAATAACAAATTAACAAATTATACTTTATTTTAAGCATTGCACTAACTAATGATTGTGTTAAATTAACAATCAACACATTAACTTGCTTTTCTATAATTAGATAGTTACCTATACAACTCTTAAAATATGTTTAAAAACATCATACATATTTAATATATGGGCCTGAATTTGGTAAGCATCATGTTTTTATACTATTTAATAAGAGAATGTCACATCAATTTTTTACTTAAAACTAGGGGACGGACCTAGGATGGAGAGTGAAGGGGGAGCCAATGTATGAAAAAAGAAATCATGAAAATCAACTTTTTAAGACAGTACAATACACTAATCTATTAAAAGTGAACTCAGCGTTCTTTTAATTTTCATAATTAATCTATGATTACATACTAAATATCATAGTGTATAAAATCAAAAAATCCATCAAGAGGTCATCTTCTAGTTTCATCTTATAAAACCGAAGCAAATTTTATATCACTAGATGTTGATTGGGTTATTTCAAGAGAGGATTAACTCTTTCTTCTTCTTTTTTTGAGAAAAGGGAAAATTATTATTGCATTGTTAACTATAATGTATTGGTACAAAGTGTAAAAAATGAAGGCTTCTGCAAGTTTGTCCAAGTTCTTATATTATGTAAAACTTTAGGTTGTTAGGTCTCTATATTTAACTAGTTAGAGTAGCCACATCTCATCTTGTGATTGGTTGTTTCAATAGTTTGCTAGATTGTTAATTTCAGTTGGTACAAGTTGACTAGTTAGTTTTTCCTTCTCCTTTTCTACTCTGTTTTGTATATATTTAAACAGAGTTGTAATGTTTATCAATTCAATGAAAAAAATTTCAGTTTTCTCTCATTCTGATCCAAAGTTTAACACAGAGAGTGGATTACAATCAATACAAACACAATAACTAAAATTTTAAACGTCTTTAAATCACGACAGCAAATCAAATATTAAATCTTCTTTGAAGCCACGTGTACCACTGTATCATGGAGAATCTAAGCCGAACATTAACTTAATCATTAGTATTTTTTCTATCCTTCAAATTTTAGGGAGCCGATAAGTATATTTACATATGAATCTATAAAATTTATGATTTTATTGGTATTAAAATAGAAATTTTTAAAAAAGGCCCCCCCCTGGTCCCCCCTTAGTTCCATCTCTACTTAAAACTCAATACATCCTATCACATATAATAACATCTAAATAAAATCACAGTTAAAATGGATTTTCAAATAGGTATTAGAATTAAACAAATTAATTCAACAATTCACTAGAACAATATAATATCTAAAGCTAAAGGATTTGGAAGATTGGAAAACATTTTCAATTTCAACACTTAATATGGGTACTTGGTTTTTAACTTTTTATCCACAAAATTAGTCATATTTTATTTTGTTCTATTTTACCATCTTGTTTCATAAGAGACTCATCCCCAATAATAAAGAATCCAAAATCCAAATACATAGGTACATACTAAATCAACAACTCCAAACCAAATAATCAAACTCACCAACAGTCTCACAAAATGTGACTGTCAAGATGGCAATAGCTCAAAGAAATTGCAATTTAAGGGCTTAACACTTTGAATAGGGAATAGGGAAGGAAGAAAAAATGCTAGATAGAAAAAATATATCATATAATTGTATTCTTGACATTATTAAAGGCATCAAGTACAAATTTCATCAAATAAAATATCTTGAACCAAACATAGAGACATTTAAAAATACTTTTATTCGAAACAGAATAACTAGTTAGAGTAGAAAAGCTTAACAAAAGACCTAAAGAAAGTACATTTTTTCCACAACAAATAAGTTCTAAGAAACTGTAATGACAAATAAATATTTATATATTAAATAATTATTTTAAATTTAAGTACATAATTTTGTATTTTTTTAATTTAAAATTTTATTTAATTTTCTTCCTCAAAGGCTCAAGTGCCCAAACTAGTACTATATAAAAACCACAAAATACTAGAAGAAAGCAACAAAAGTTGTCTCCAATATCAAAGAGCAACTGTCAAATGAAAGAGAATTTGAACTGAAAGTTCAAAAACGTGTACCAATACACCTTTGAACGTTTAGACCCCCAAAAATTAACTTAACCAACTCAAGCAATATGTCAAACAACTAGTGTGCGGAAACTTAACACATGCTATAATATGAAATTGGTTAAACAACTATTTAAGCCATAACAAAATAAAACCACAGCAGATAATGTAAAGGCAGAGATAGAGAGGAAGGAAGATGCAAACACACAGACAACACGCGATGTGTTATCGAAGAGGAAACCGAAGTCCTCGGCGAAAAACCTCTCCGCCGCCCTCCAAGCGGTAATCAATCCACTAGAAAATACAGTTGGGATACAAGGACAGCAATAGACCCTCCAAGCCTAATCTACCCAGTGCACCTAAGCCTTCCAAGCTTCTTGCTCCAACGAGGTTGCGCCGAACCTTTTTCTTTTCTAGCTTCCCGGATTCCGCTACTAGACCGTAGCATCAACCAATGAAGATTGGCTCCTTCCTAACTGCTTCCCAGAACTCCAAACGACTGTCTCACAGAGATGATGATGGTGAGAACCAGGTTTGGTATAATGCCTCTCAAGGTTTTGACAATGGAGAGGAAGAGAGTGAGGGAATTTGAAGAGACTCTAAGGTATAGATTGTGGGTGAAACAATCTGGTTTTTCTTTAGGGTTTCTCTCTCAAAATTCTCTCTGGAAACTCTCTTTCAATCGTGGGTTAAAAGGGTATTTATACTAGAGTGGAGAGGAATGTGAAACGTCAGGTTTTGGCAAAACAGGGGTGGCTCGCGGCTTGACCTCGCGGCTTGACCAAGTCGCGAGATCCAGTCGCGAGTTAACCGTATGGCCAGTTGTCCTGTTTTGTCCTGTAGTGCTCCAGCTAGCATGACTGTTCATCTTCCAGCATGCTTGGCACGTGTGCAGCTTCTGGCGGCTTGCAGCCGCGAGTCCACCCGCGAGTCCCAGCCGCGACACTCTGTTTTCTTGCACACTCTTGAGCAATCTTCACTCTATCTCACTCACTACCCTTACACCAAACCCACCTAAATACAGGGTTACTAAATGCTGAATTACAAGCAAATTTGGCACGGAATAAAGCCAATTAGATGGTTGAATGAATTCAACCTTACATGAACCTTATTATAGATCACCTTTAACAAAAACCATGACAGATAATTGACATAATGAAAGGCATAGTGTAATAGAAAACTGGCATATAGATAGCAGTAGAAAAGATGATAGATAACTAAAAGTAACTAAAAAACCTATAGTTATAACATATAAAGACAACAAGAAAGACTTTGATGAAAGAAAAGACTATAGTCATGTAGTGCAAAAAATAATAGAAGTAGAGAAAGAAAGAAATTCTATAGAAATAATACAAAAGAAGAAGCTAGATATAATTGATGAAGACAAAGGAAAAGAAATAGAAAGACAACAAGGCAATAGTACTCTAAACAACTCAAAAGAAACTCTACGTAAAGAGATAGATATAGAAAAAGAAAGAAAGATGATAAGGAAAGAGAAAGAAAATGATAGTCTAGAAAGGACAAATAATAGTCCTAGGAATAATGATAGTTTAAAAGAAAGAAATGATGAAAGACTAAAATCAATTGAAAGATCTATGATATATACCCAAAATGATAGTTTGGCACAATTAAATAAAAAGATAGAAATTTTAAACTCACCTTTAGATATAGACAGAAAAAGAGACATAACAGTTTTATATAATACTGAGTTATTAGACAATGAGAAAACTGACAGACACACTAGAAATACTATTTGTCATAAATGTAAACAATATGGACATACTAAGAAACAATGTGATAGACATAATAAAATTGTTTAACATATTAGTAAATTAAAGTTTGAGAAAGATGTAATAAATGAATTAATGGAAATGTTTGACGTTAAGCAAAAAGAGATAGACCAAGTAAAGAAAAAGGAAGAACTAAAATCAACCAACCAACTCAAAGGCAATAATAGAAAAAGGAAACAAAAAGACATAATGATGAAATTGATAGAAAATCTACCCAATCACCTTAAAGATAAAAAAAGACTATTTACTAAAATTGAAAGAATCTATAGACATACCTATTGCTTGTATTAAGTGTAGAAAATATAGACACTATGCTACGGAATGTGAAAAAGGAGAAAAAACTAAGAAAGGAAAAGATAAGGAAGAAAAGACAAAAAAGAAACAAGATGGCGTAGATATAAAACCAGTAACTCCACAAGATTTAATGACAGAAGCAAAAATAGTAAAACAAGAAATAAAAGAAATTAAAAAAGATAATTCCATAGACATAGATGATCAAAATATTGCAGAAATAGTAAATTTGAAAGATTTTCCTATACCATTGACAGATTCTCCTGTAACAGGCGTAATGATGGCAGACTCCCCCTGATCCTCCTACAGATAAAGAGGTTATAGATATTAATGTATCAAATAATAATAAAATTAACAGCAATAGACAGAATTCTTTGAGTTTAATTGACAAAGTTATTTTTCAAAAAATGGATACATAAATTATTAATAAAGAGTTTTCTTTGAAAGAAATTGCATTGACAGACTCAAGTGTTGATAACATGAATTGTATACAAGAAAGATTAATACCTTCCAAATATTATCAAAAATATTTTGAAAGATTACTTTAGGCCAATGAAGCAGAGTTAATTAATCATAAATTACCTAATGTATACATTTGTAATAAAGGTATATGTTTTGAAGTTATTAAAGACCTTTCTTCCAAATTTGTTTTAAGAAATTCTTTTATGGTCTTGATTTACCCCTTTTTAGAGACAGACGAAGGAATTAAAACTAATGTAATTAATGTACCTTTTAATTTCTTCTTACCCTTTATCCCAAGAGAAATTTATTCCCTCAATAATATCACTATCCTAAAAGATATTAATAAAGTAAGAATCTATAGAACTGAAAGAAGTTTGTCATCTTTAAAGACGGAAATATCACTAGATGACCAATTGACAGATAATGATATAAAGAAATCTAAACAAGACATAGAGACAAAGATTTGTTCTTATTCCCCCATTGATTTTTTGCATAGGCATTGACATATAGTCCACACACTTTGTACAAAAGAATTTAGTGGAAAAGGCATTACAATCTCTTTTAATCAATACGCATGAACTGACAGTCTAATAGATATACCAATCAAGGTTGTGATTAATAATATACTCATACTTTTTACAATAATCTCAAATACTCATATGACAGATGTTTTAATAAAAGAAGACTTGATAGATTCTCCTTTACTAATCATTAAAGAAAAAATTAATAGTGGTAATTTCTTGAACAAAGACAAATTTAATTTTTTAACAAAAAGAGTTAATTATGAGTCCCTGACAGATTTTCCTATCATAATCATTGATGAAAGACTTTATGAAGAAGCTTTATTTCACATATTCTCACAGAATGAGATATATAGTAATACATACATGGATAGAATCATGGTAGATTTTAAAATTTTTTTGAATTCCACTCACTTTGACAGACTTCATCATGACTACTCTAATACCACTACTACTTAGCAAGAGCACAAAGGTGTACAGGAAAAAGTTTGTTTTATTATATGTACTTTGAATTTTAAAAACGATTTTCTTATAAAGCATTTTAAAGAAATCTCATAGAAAGACATTGGTAAAAAGATTTTAAAAATGAATTTGAAAGAAGCTTTGCATGAAAATATTTATAATATTTCAAGACATAATCTTTTTTCCCAAAACCCAATTACAGAATACTATGAGTAAAAAAACCTCCCAGGCAGACATGAAAGGAAAGGGCAAAGCACTAGTGGTGCAACCCAAACAATTCCAAAAGCCTCCAGTGAAGATTTCTGATAAGCATGAAGGCATCTCGATAGAGACAATATCCCTTTAGGATACGTTGCTAGCAGAGGCAATATATTCATGTGGTGGAAAAAGTGAAATTCTGCAAGAAGTGCTCCGCACTGATCTCATTTTTTATGATGGAGAATTTACAAACCTTTCTCTTCATATTAAACTACTTCTTGATAATATACAAGCAACCTTCACCCTGAGATAGAAACCCTTATTCCAAAAGACCCTTAAGGCTTTGGAATTACATCTTGTTAGCACCAGTGCATTTATTGAAGCACTTGGTTGTCAACTCCCTGGCAAGGAGGATGGAGATTCAAGCACCACAAAGATAGAATCACAGTCTCAAAAAAGTTATCTTATGGGAACAAGCTTTTCAAAGCTCCACCCTAAGATTCAGCAAAATACGAGACTTGCCATTAGAACCTTACCCCCTGCAATCCAACAAAATATACTAACTCATAAAGCCATAACAAATTCTTATGACAAATGGATGTCTCTTTTTAAAGTATTAGTCTTTACAGCATTTATCAGAATAGAAGATATGACAGACGATACATGGCTATCTCATAAAACTACATGGTATGAAAGTTTTGGAGAAATAGAAAGAGTTTATGAAGGAATAGGAGACAACCTCCACCCTTCACCTCCCCCTTGCGCATGTATCAAGCCCAATATCTGAGACAATTCATGTTAGCCCATTAATTACCACAATTAAAAAGAACAAAATAGTCTCTTTCATTTTCAATGTGGGATTAAACATTTTCACTAACTCCTCATCTTCCATATTCACTCCCACATCTTTACATTTATGTTATAACATTTATTCATTTTAATTATTTAATATTAAAATGTTCCAACAATCCCCCACTCATTTTAATATTAATTTTTTTTGTTAAAGAGAGATTCCCAAGCAAAGACAGGTCACTATGCATCATGAAGGTGTGCTTTGCATTGAACCTTCACTTAGTAAAACAGCGATCTCAACTCCAGAGTCGTGGTGGTTTCTGACTTGAACTAGGACTACTTTAGGGAAATTAAGCATCACTGCTTACACATAACAACCCAGGTGTTGACATGAACTTTTATAGCTAGCACTTTACGACCGTGTGCTAATCCTAGTTTCACGAGTGTATTTGAGATTAAGTCCAAATCTCATAGGGAGCGGCCCCACCCCCACACTCACATAGGTGAAATTTTGTCAAGGGTGCTCATGTAATTCTGACATCCCACTCATACGAGCTACAAATTTCATTAAGAGTTTTTTACTCAACCTCTCCACATTACAGTATAAATGCACTTACATCATAAGGATGAACAATTAAAAAATTATTTACAAAATAAATAATTAAAAACAATAAATTGTGCATTTCTTACGACCATCGATTGATTTGTTTTTCCCATTGAACCCAATTCTTAGGATCTCTGGTCCTTGGGTTGGGTATCCTCATACATAGCTTATGATTCTATGGACTTTAGTCCCATCCCCCTCAATGTATTCCAGACCCTATCTTTTGCCAAGGCCTTGGTAAATTAATTTGCAAGATTATCATTAGATTTAATATAATCCACAGTTATGATGCCACTAATCAAATAAGATCGCACGATATTGTGCTTTCTTCTTATAGGTCTAGATTTACTGTTGTAGTAACGATTTTTAACTCTATCAATTGCAGTAATGCTATCACAATGAATTAATATAGGTGGAATTGGCTTTTCCCAAAGTGGAATTTCATACAACAAATTTCTAAGCCAATTTGCCTCTTCACTAGTTGAAGCTAATGCTATTAATTCAGCTTTCATTGTTGAATTAGCAATTATTGTTTGTTTTTTAGATTTCCAACAAATAGCACCACTACCTAAGGTAAAAATATAACCAGTGATAAAGAGAGAATCACCTAACAAAGTATTCCAATCGGCATCACGAAAAGCTTCAATCACAGTAGGGTACTTTTTATAAAATAAGCCATAGTTTTTGGTACCAATTAAATATCTCATGACTCGCTCAATAGCTAGCCAATGATCTTTACTAGGCTTGCTATAGTAAATTTGCTAAGCACTCCTACTGCATATGCAATGTTAGGTCTAGTACAATCAGTAGCATAATGCAAACTACCAATGATGCTAGCATAATCCTTTTGATTAAAAATCTCATCTTCATTATTCACAGGAAATAAATGAACACTAGAATCAAAAGGGGTTTCTAAGACAATTTTACTTTGTAATCTTGTAACTCTTCAGACAGTTTTATTTTCAAAGCTTGTATCAATATAACATACCCATAACATACCCAATAGAGCACATCAGTAATATGGAAGCATAAACAATGATAAAATAGATGATAAAGAAGAAAACAGCAAAATAGATATACTCAAAATGAGTTAAAATGGAGTATGGAATATGAAAATAGAAACTAGTAAAATCTTACTTGAATAAAAACTTATGTCTTTGGTAAAACTTGAAAACCAACTTCTATCTTTAGAGTAGCCAACTCTGTTTGGGTCTTGGGAACAAGGCATATGTGTTACCAAAATTGAGTCTGTATCTACTAAAATAAACTCATAAAATGTCTGGGTCTTTATATTTTTGTCTTAGGGTGTTCCCATCCTGGGGGGTATGAGCTGATTCACTAGGGAAAGTGTGTCTGTTATGTGCTGGTATTCTGGTTCAATCCATAAAATAAAATTCTAGAAATCTTTTGGGAGTTCAATACTGTGATCTTCATTTGGAGTTTGGGCTTCTTAAGAGGTAGAGTATTTGTACTTTGGTTGGTTAGAGGGAGAGGTTAAAGGGGGGAAAAGAGGATACAACTATGTTAAATGGTTTCTTTAGGGGAGGAGTTGAGGGGGTTGAAGGTGAGGCATATGACTATTTGGTTGTTGGAGTGGGGCTTGGAGAGAGTGGTTGGAAGGGGTTCGGGCCACAAGTTAATGGGGGTCTTTCTTGGGGTTTGTTTGAAGAGAAAGTAGGTGAGTTGAAAGAGGGATAAGGGAGAAATCTGCTAGGGGGAGGAGGGATTGGTGGAGCAGCATAAGACTGTCTGGTTCTGGGTTTTAGGGATTTGTTCTTATCTGTAGGGGAGCTCATCTTGCCTGTAGAAATTCACGGGTTAGGAAATTAGAAATCAAATTAGTTTCTCCTTTAATATATTCAATATCAAAGTAAAAACACTTAAATAGCCTGCCATCTAGCAAAACTCTGTTTGGAAACAAGATTTTGAACATCTTTCTGTAAAACTTCTTTAGCACTTTTACAATCAACTCTGATTAAAAACTTTTGGTTAAAAAGGTCATTTTGAAATTTTGAAACACATAATATAATAGATAAAATTTCTTTCTTAATAGTGTTGTAATTCTGCTAGGTAGCTGATCAAGAGCCATAATGGAATCTAACAATCTGTTCTTTAGTATCATTTTTTGCTACATGTTTTAGAATTCCACCATAATTTATGTCAGAAGCATCTGTCTCAACAATTTTAAAAGTATTGGGGGAAGGAATAACAATACAAGGAAGTTGCTTAACATATTTTTTTATCTGTCTGATTATCATAGTATGTTTTTCTGTCCATAGAGGAGGATTCTTCTCTAGCCTTTTATACAAGGGTCTGCATATCTTTCTTAATTCTTGAAAGTAATCTAAAACATAATTTAGGCTGCTAAGAAATCTTTGTAATTGGTTTTTATCTTTTATTTCATTTGGGAATTTATCTGCAAATTGAATAGCTTTGTCAATGGGGCTTAAGGTTCCCTTGTAAATATTATGACCTAAAAATCGGATTTTATCTTTAAACAAATTTATCTTAGTAGCTGATACAACTAATCCATTATGTTTAATTACTTTAACAAATATATCTAAATGTTTCCAACGGTCATCAATTGTTTTAGAAAAATTAAAACATCATCTATATAAACAATTGAAAAGTCTGTAAAAGGTGTAAATATATCATTCATTATGTTTTGAAATTCACTAGGTGCATTTTTTAAGCCAAGAGGCATGACATTCCACTCATAATGACCAAAAGGAACTATAAAAGCAGTTTTATATCTGTCTTTCTCATTTATCTGTATCTGCCAAAATCCACTTTTCATATCAAATTTAGAAAATATGGTTGCTTTGTGAAGTCTGTCAAGTAGATCTTTCTTATTGGGAATATGATATCTTATCCATTGTAATGCTTTATTTAAAGGTTTATAATTTATAACTAATCTTGGAACTCCTCGTTTTAGTTCTGCCTGTTTATTAACATAAAAAGCAGCATAGCTCCAAGGAGACTTGCTTTTTCTAATTAAACCTTTATTTAAAAGATCTTCAATTTCTTTTTTACTGTGTTCTAATAATTTATTATTCGTTTGTATTGGTCTAGCCTTAGTAGGTATCTGTCTATCACTAAAGTCTTTTTCATATGGTAATTGTACTATATGTCGGTGCCTATGCCAAAAAGCAGTAGGGAGATTAGAGCAAATTTCTGTCTCAATCTATTGTCTAAATACTTTTATTTTATGATTTAATATGGGATTTGTCAATTGATCAGCAATTCTTTCATATATTATTTCTGACTTTAAGGATAACAAATGTCTATTTTTCCTGTAAATTCTTTCTTTATCAATTTCTTTTATTATGGAAATATTATCTAGTGAATAGATTTCTTTTAGGATAGGTGGTAAAATGAATTTAAAAAATATTTCTTTTCCTAACACATTAATTTTAATTCCTTTGGCTGTTGTCAAGAAGAGATAAAGTAAGGCCATAAAGGGATTCCCTAAAAACATTTTAGAATAAAGATCTTTAATTAAAACAAAAACAGTTTCAAAGCATACTCCATTACTGTAGGGATTAGGGCCCAAAATTATATATTGGGCCTTGGGCCTTGTCCGAGGATGTTGGTTGGTCCGAGAACATGTAGACAGCAGTGAGTGCGTTAAGCTTAAAGTCCCATGAATATGTTGCAAATGGAAAGGTTGGGAAAGGTGGTCCGAGGAGGAGTATCTCCTCGGATAAATGAAGCACAGACCAAATGTATATCCTATCGTTCAAAGTGACCTTCCAGGAAGCTCCACTGATAGGGAGGTGAGTTATGAATGTACAGGAGGGAGGGAAGCTCAGAAATATCTAAGAGAAAGCTGCTACCACTGCATTAAATACTTTGTAGCTAATTCTCTGGCCACATTAATAAGGAAGTGACTCGAAATAGTGTTTTTTTGCCTTACAGCTACCATCGAAGGCTTTAGAAGGGTGCTGATGGGACAAGTATCAATATGAGCAATTTGCTGTCCACGTATAGGGTAAAGATGAGAAGAAAAAGATAGTATAAATTAGAGGGGAGACCCTAAGAAGAGGGGTCGGAAATTTGGAAGAGAAAGCGTTGTAGCAGCTTGAACCATATCTGTAACCATTTTCAATCAATATATATTAGAATATATCTCCTCGGATTGGGCCGAGGACAAATTTACTTAGATAAATCTAGTTCACTTCTGTTTGATTATCTTCAAAAATCTATTCTAACTATTAAGTCATTCATTAGAGCCTAGTTTTTCTACCCACTATCTACAAATTTATTGTATTGGGCTTGGATCCAATCATACCTTGGGCCCAAGATCCAAATTGCAGCTCTATAATTACATATATGAACATTAGGTATTTTGTAATTAATTATGAGCTTTTCTCTATTAGCCTGAGCTAATCTGTCAGATGATTTTTCATAATACCTTAAAGGTATTAATCCTTCTTGTATACAATTCATGTCAGCACCTGAGTTTATTAAAGCAATTTTTGTCAAAGAAAACTCTTTATTAATTACTAGAGTGATTTCTGTATGCCATTTTTGAAAAATTACTTTATCAATTAAGCTCAAGAAATTCTGTTTGTTGTGAGCATATTTTTCTAATGATAGGGGGTCTATCATGGGATTAGAAAATTCTTTTAAATTTATTATTTCTGCAATATTTTGTTCATCTATGTCTGTGGAATTATCTTCTTTAATTTCTTGTTTTACTATTTTTACTTTTGTCATTAAGTTTTGTAGAGTTACTGATTTTATATCTACTCCTTCTTGTTTCTTTTTTGTCTTTTCTTTCTTATCTTTTCCTTTCTTAGCCTTTTCTCCGTTTTCACATTCCATAGCATGGTGTCCATATTTCCTACACTTAATACAAGCAATAGGTATTGATAACTCTCTGAAAATTAGTAAGTCGGATGGTGCAGACTTTGATAATTTGGAGGGCCTGAAAATGAAAACAAAGATCAGAAGAGACCGGGGTTGACCAGCCACAAATCCTTTGATGATGAAGTTAGTCTCTTTCTTCCAAAAATATAGAATTCCAAACTTCTGGGGGTTGTGTTTTAGGAAGTCAGAACTTACCTTTAATTGTCGGAGATAAGTGTTTATATAGATTTATGGAAACGGTTATTTATCTAATAACTTCCCCTAACATTGAGGAGCTCGGAAGACTCGGTGATAACTTTCATAACCACTATGGAAGTTACATCGTTTGGTCTTATTTTCCATAACCGTTATTGGAAATGGTTTGTAATAATGAACCTTGGTTCTTGTGCTCAGTAGGAATGTGGGGGTTGTTCAAGGCTTGCCTTTGAGGGGCACACTCAGAACGTAATGAGTTCGTCCAATCCTTCTTTTTGGACAGACAAGCTTATCACAAACGGGTGTGCTCTATACCGTCCATTTTCTCATTCCTCCCTTGGCCGAGCCTTATGGATGAGATTGAAGTTAGGCTCATTTTATAACACCATCAGGTATGTCTATAGATTCTTCTAATTTTAGTAAATAGTCTTTTTTTATCTTTTAGGTTATTGGGTAGATTTTCTATCAATTTCATTATTATGTCTTTTTGTTTCCTTTTTCTTTTATTGACTTTAAGTGGGTTGGTTGATTTTAGTTCCTCCTTTTTCTTTACTTGGTCTATCTCTTTCTGTTTAACGTCAAACATTTTCATTAAGTCATTTCTTACATCTTTCTTAAACTCTAATTTACTGATTTGTTTAACAATTTTATTATGTCTATCACATTGTTTCTTAGTATGTCCATATTGTTTACATTTATGACAAATAGTATTTCTAGTGTGTCTGTCAATTTTCTCATTGTCTAATAACTCAGTATTATTTAAAATTGTTATGTCTCCCTTTCTATCTATATCTAAAGGTGAATTTAAAATTTCTATCTTTTAACTAATTCTACTAAACCATTATCTTGGGTATATATCATAGATCTTTTAATTGATTTTAGTCTTTCATCAACTTTTTCCCTAAAACTATAATTTTTCTTGGAACTATCATTTTTCCATCCTTTGTTGACTAGACTATCATTTTCTTTTTCTTTCTTCATTATGTCTCTTTCTTTTTCTATGTCTTATTCTTCTTTACGTGGAGTTTCTTTTAAGTTGGTTTGAGTACTATTGCCTTGTTGTCTTTCTATTCCTTTTTCTTTGTCTTCATCAATTATATCTAACTTCCTCCCATAAACACCAAACCGACAGCCTTACAAAATGTGATTGTCAAGATGAGTTTATTTCTTGGGTTTGTTTGATACCATAACATACCAAGGAGAAAGCACAACAGTAATATGGAAGCATTAACAATGATAAAATAGATGATAAAGAAGAAAACAACAAAATAGATATATTCAAAATAAGTTAAAATGGAGTATGGAATATGAAAACAGAAACTAGTAAAATCTTATTTGAATAAAAACTTCTGTCTTTAATTACTTGAAAACAAACTCCTGTCTTTGATACAAGCTTTGAAAATAAAACTGTCTAAAGAGTTACAAGATTACAAAGTAAAACTGTCTTAGAAACTAAAAGGTTACAAGATTCTATCTGAAGGGAAGGGTTACAGGATTACAAGATTCTGTCTAAAGGGAAGGATTACAAAAGTCTTTTTGGAGGGAGAGAGAGCTATCTTGGACCTAAGCTTTGAACTTCTAAATTTGAACTTGAGAATTGGAACCTAGAACTTGAACCTATCTTCTGTCTTCAAAGTTTGTCATTTTATAGATGAAATGAACCATGATAAGTCTTCAAAAGTAACCTGAGTTAGTAAAGTTAACTCAAGTTGATCTGTCGGTGGAAACTTGTAGAATATTACCATTGATGAGCAGTAGTCTGCTTGAGAATCTATCAAGTCTCTTTTCACACATGCTAGTTGTTAAGGTAAAAAATTTCGGGCCCTAATTTCATTAGCCCACTCACTAGAAAATACCCACACAAGCCCATAAGTTATTTTGGGCCCACATAAATATTTCCCACATATTACTCAAATATTCTCTATGTTATTGGGCTCCCACAAATATTCTCTATATAAGCCCCATAAATTACCTTAGGCCCTCTCACAAGTACTACCCTTTATATCCTACATATTATCTAACTTGGGCTTTCCACAAAAATATTTATCACATTACTACCAAATTGGGTCACGAAATTATACTATCTCCACAAAAAAGCCCAAAATCATTTACCTTGTGGGAAAATCCAAAAAGCCCAACAAAACCCTCTTAAAAGCCTGTTGCTACACGGCACTTCTAAAGTCCGTTGTTATACGGCACCTCTAAAGCCTGTTGCTACACGACACCTCTAAAGCCTATTGCTACACGACACCTCTTAAAAGCCCATTGCTACACAGCACCTTTAAAAGCCCGTTGCTACACGACAATATTTTTACAAAATATTACAAAGCCCAAATGTTATTTTGGCATCTATCTTACAAAGCCCAAATGCTATGTTGGCACCTATTTTACAAAGTCCAATATTATTTTGGCACCTATTTTACAAAACCCAATATTATTTTGGCACTTATTTTACAAAACCCAAATGCTATTTTGGCACCCATTTTACAAAGCCCAATATTATTTTGGCAATTACATATAAAGCCCAATACTATTTTGACACATATTTACAAAGTCCAAATATTATTTTTGGCAACTACTCATAAAGCCCAATAATACTTTGGCACCTATTTACAAAAGCCCAAATATTATTTTGGCAAAAACAATTACATTATGCTCAAAAGCCCAAAACTATTTCTTGGCAAAAACATATCTTCATTAACTAAAGTCCCTAACTCATGGGAAATATAAATTACTCATCTCTCAAAAATATTTCTTTTACAAAATTTATGGGAACTATGCTTAATTTTTTCCATAAACAACTAACTACAAAAGCCCATGTATATCACTCATGGCAAAACTATTCATCTTGTAGGGATGGACAAGCCCAAAGAAGCTCAACTACAAGGCCTAGCTGAGTCAACTCAGCTCACATGAAAGTTCCAACAGCTGAAGCTCACGTGAGCTGTCCAGTTAAGTTTCAGTAAAACCTGACAGCTGGAGCCCATCACCATCAGTTCCAGCTTGACCAGTCAGATCAGAAAAGGACACGTGTCCAGCAGGGGTTAAACCTTTCCTTGCTAAGTTCATTTCCATAATTTCTCATGTGACATAAAGCTGGGAAGGCTTCAGCTAGTTGTCTTCCCTTTCTTCTCCAACCCATTTGGTCAAGGACTAAGGGTAGCCATAACCAGGCCATGAAAGCTTCTAGAACAACTTGAAATCAGCTCATTATCTTGCCAAAAACGTGTACTTTCTGGTTCATGGACCAAGCACATGAACCCAAATGGGGAAACTTAGGGAAATGTGGTTTGGAAGACACCAAAAGGATCTCTAACAGAGTTCCCAACAAGGGGCTCCAAGGTTGACACCTAGCTTGGGATGATGCAACCTACCCTAGGAAGCTCTGATTCTAGCAACAGCAAAACCAAGATCATTAGCCTAATACATGCTTTAATCCTATCAGCTAAGGTCAATCAGCATTTAATGCTAGGCTAGAATCCCAGCTGTTATTACCCAAAACAACAAGAACATTCTAAAAGCCGAGCTTACCACTCTTGGCCAAAATCCTAGGAATGATTCTCTAAGGATTTTTTGAAGATTAAGGAAGATTTAGCAGAGTATTTGCTAATTACCCCCTCAAACCCAACTATAAATGGAACTCTCCATTAACACTTCAAGGGGGACCAGGACAGACTAAGAGACACACTAATAAAAAAAAGTTCTTCCTTAACTTCTTTGTTTAAGCCTTCTCCAAGTTCTAACAAAGTTTTAAGTCATTGAGTTCTTAGTTTCAAGCTTAAAAACTAAGTTCTCTAGCTCCTAGCTCACGAACATCCCTCATAACTCTACTCATAAACACTTATCTGTCCCTAGCAGAAAGCTCCAACAACTTTACTATACACTTTCACTCACTACTCAAAATGACCCTCTCTATTTACTACATATACTATATCCACGAGCATGCCCTGACATCATAATGATCTTGTTGCACTAGTTGGAATCTCTCTCTCTCCCTTCATCTCACACTAAGTTTTCTCATTACTTGCTATAATGGAACGTATGGTATTTGTTTATTCATTTACTATTGAAGGTTATGACGTGATTGTTACTTTAAAATTTTTCCCTCATATTATTGTATTAGAAGACTCTTCTCTAGATTCCACGGATGATGAGTTTGAAGATGTAGATACTTTCCTTAATCTGTGAATAGCTAACAACTAGAGGTTTATTTTGCTTTGTTTCATTTTACTGCTGGAATACTTTACCGCTGGGATACTTTATTGCTAAAATATTTTACTGCTGGGTTATTTCTTTATTGTAGTATTCTTTTTGTTGTATTGACGTGTCTGCTGTAGGAAGTGTTTTTGGGCCACCTTATGACCCTTGTCAGTTCCATCCTAGGCCCAAGGCATAAAAAGAGGGCGAACTCTTCAAAAACTTCACCGATATCCTTTGGGCCATGCTTCAAGCCCATCTCGAGTTTCGGTTTAGGCCCCCAACCCAACATAAATCTCATTTGTTGGAAGGAAAACTTTTTCGCCCTCGACACTAGTAAATAGTAGGAACATCTATTTGGACTATCTTGGATCTGTCTAGAAGCTATTCGCGCATGCTGGTGAATAGTGATATGTCACTAGTGAATAGTGATCTGTCGCAGTTGTCTATCCGGGAAAGCATTATGTCTTGCTTGGCATATTTGTCTGTCTATCAATTTGTATCCGTGTAGTTATCATAATCTAGCGGATCGGAGTTATCCTTATACTGCTCATGCTCATGGATTACTCCATAATTACTACATAGAACGCAGTATGAAATAGGAAGATAAATAGGAACACGATCCTTTGTTGTCGTTAGTCCAGGATCCTTAACAATCTTTCTTTTTCCAATAAGCTTTATTGCTGAAGGTCTTGGACCATACACGACTATCCTGTTGGTGTAGCCATATAAGTGGAAACCTCTGTCTAATTTTTTCTGTACTTCATAAATCTTGTTACTCATGAAATTAGATCATTCTTGAGCCATGGACAAAATGTGACTGTCAAGATGGCAATAGCTCAAAGAAATTGCAATTTAAGTGGCTTAACACTTTGAATAGGGAATAGGGAAGGAAGAAAAAATGCTAGATAGAAAAAATATATCATATAATTGTATTCTTGACATTATTAAAGGCACCAAGTACAAATTCCATCAAATAAAATATCTTGAATAAAACACGGAGACATTTAAACATACTTCTATTCAGAAACAGAATAACTAGTTAAAGTAGAACAGTTACCTAAAGAAAGTAAATTTTTTTCACAACAAATAGGTTCTAAAAAACTGTAATGAAAAATAAATATTTATATATTAAATAATTATTCTAAATTTTAAGTACATAATTTTATATTTTTAAAATTAAAAATTTTATCTTAATTTTCTTCTCAAAGGCTCAAGCGCCCAAACCAGTACTATATAAAAACCACAAAATACTAGAAGAAAGCAACAAAAGTTGTGTCCAATATGAGAGAGCAACTGTCAAATGAAATGGCCCAAGACTGACTCCAAGCACAAGCGTGGAATAGGGATGGAGCCTATCAATATTATTTTGTTGGCTGAATAGGACAAAGCCTATCTGGATTCATTATAGTAGTCATAGTTTTGCTTTTGTTGAATTTTCCTTTTAAATATATAATGGAATATCCTGTTAAGATCTGTATTCACACCATATATGCTTCTTTCTCGCGTGGGAAATGAGAATATGCTAAGAAATTAACAAGTTTGAATACAAGGCGTTTACGCAATTAATATATTTTGTCTTTTTCACATAATGGATTATTATTATTTTTTTTTGAGGGGGACATAATGGATTGTTAAAACTAAAAACATAACAAAAGTTCGCAATAAAAAATTAATAATTAAATCTGGAAATGTTTTAATTATGAATTGCTGTTTCAGTGACCTGTTTATGAGCAGGTTGATGGTGACTTTACGTCTACACATCCAGCTCATCTTGTAACAACAAATATCTCAGAGTTTTTTTTTTTTTTTTACCAGAAATAAACTTATAATTTTTGCTAAAAAAATTTTATGTGGTGAACTGTTATTTGATATTTATTGCTTTCTCGCTAACTTAATACTTTTTATTAACCAATTAAATTTACCACTTTTTATCCATTTATTCAGGTAAGGAATTGTAATAAAAGTTATGAATTAGATTTTTCTTAATTTTTTAAGTTTATTATTAAATCAAAGAATCTTGTCTGGTCCTCGTCTTTTTGTGGTGTTACCAAAAATCTTTTTTATTTTTTTTTATTGTTGTTTGTCTGATGATCTTATCTAATTACTTGCAATATTTTTATTTTATATTTACCAGAATTACTTGCAATATTTGAAGAGGCGTGTGTAGGCATCGTGGCCTGCCTACTTTTGTGAAAGTGAGAAAGAGTCTTTTGATAAAGTGGCGAAGGCACTTTGTCATCATTGCTTGCACCTTCTCCATCATTTTTAGAGAAAAAGATGCTTTGCTTTCTTTCCTTTTCTTTCTCCGGCATTTTCAATGACCTATAATTTGGTCAAATAGTAAAAATTGAATCCCCATTATTTTTACCCTGAAAATGAATAGCTTTTATTCTTTTTTTGTGTTGAGAAACAGGCCAGAAAAAGAAAATTGAGACATATTAGAATTAAAGTATTAATTATATTATATAAATATTACCAAAAAATTTGATTATATAAATTGACGTGTTAATTTAAAAAAATAAAAAAACAATTAAAAAATTTATTTATTAAATTGTTTGTTTTTTGAACCCTATTAACCTGTTGATTTGATACTAATAGTAATTGGTAAAAAAAAGAGAGTACTACGTTACTAAATTTCACAAGCATTTAATAATTTTTTTTTTGTTTTTAATCTTTTAATGTTTTCCAATAAAATAATACTCCCTTTTGGAAAAAAAAAAAAAAAAAAAAAAAAAAAAAAAAAAAACTCTCTTTTGGTTGCTCACTTAAGTCATTTTAGTAAACTAAGTTAATATTAGGACTAAAAAGGCTTCATAGTCTTTTGGTAAACAAGGCCGGCTTCATAGTATTATCTTTATAAAATATAAGTACAGAAAGACGTCTCCTTTAGAAGGTGTTTTTCTTTTCTAGAATCAGCCAAACACTTGCATTCCATATTCATCGGAGATGCAATTCCTTTCTACTCAGAAGCCAGAGACGCACCATGAGGACTACCACCTACTTCCTGATTCAGAATCTGCTTTGCCTGTAGAAACTGATCTGAAGAATGGGAGAAGAAGGAAAGGAGCATCACATGTGGTGGCCACTGAAGCTGAATCCCAAAAACACAAGCTCCTAGAAGGTGCTCCAGTTCAGAGAAAGGCTTATCTCAACAAATATGCACTTGGTGGTGCTATTTTGGCTTCTACAAACTCTATTTTATTGGGCTATGGTAAGATTGATTTATACTTTATATATAAAAATCATTTCTAGCTTTCCATATTTACCATAATTTTTCTGCAATTAATTCCATTATGTCCACAAAAACAAGCCAAGAAAGAATCTAATCTGAAAAGTTTATCAAGTTAAAGGCCTCTCTTTGGAAGATTTTGTTTTGTAACTTACGGGGTTTATCTTATCTTCCATGTGCAGACATTGGGGTAATGAGTGGTGCAGTGCTTTACATCAGGGAGAACCTCGATATTTCATCAACACAAATAGAGATCTTGGTGGGTTCTCTAAATGTGTGTTCTTTAATAGGATCACTAGCCTCAGGTAAGACTTCTGATTGGATTGGGAGGCGTTACACCATTATCCTAGCAGCAGCAACATTTCTAATAGGTGCGCTTCTTATGGGTCTCGCCCCATCGTTCCTGTTTCTTATGCTTGGAAGGGTTGTTGCTGGCATTGGTGTTGGCTACTCTCTTATGATTGCCCCAGTTTATGTAGCTGAGCTATCCCCAGCTCTAACACGAGGGTTTCTCACTTCCCTCCCTGAAGTCTTCATCAATGTTGGAATTCTGCTTGGTTACATTGCCAACTATACTTTATCAGGTCTCCCAGAGCACATAAATTGGAGACTAATGCTTGGACTTGCAGCGCTGCCCGCTATTGCTGTGGCACTAGGTGTATTGGCAATGCCAGAGTCACCAAGGTGGTTGGTTGTGAAAGGCAGGTTAAGTGAAGCAAGGCAAGTTTTGATCAAGACCTCAGAAACTAAAGAAGAAGCTGAACTGAGACTTGCAGAAATAGTGAAAGCTGCTTCCGTTTTTAGTACAAGCCCAGCTGATAGTTCCTCTTTGGGCCAAGCTGCTTCTTCAAGTAACTGGCGTGGACAAGGTGTTTGGAAAGAGTTATTGTTAAGACCATCTAGGCCCGTCCGCAGGATTCTCATATCTGCAATTGGGGTTAACTTTTTTATGCAAGCCTCTGGCAATGATGCAGTTGTGTATTACAGTCCAGAAGTGTTTAGGGGCGCTGGGATTCACAATAAGAAACAACTTGTAGGTGTTACAGTCATCATGGGTATTGCCAAGACTTTTTTTGTTTTGGTATCAGCCCTCTTCTTGGACAGGTTTGGTAGAAGGCCCCTATTGTTGTTAGGCTCAGCTGGCATGGCTATCTCACTAGCTGGGCTAGGCCTGGGCTCTAAGTATTTGGAGTATTCTAATGGCTCACCCGGCTGGGCGATTGCTTTGTGTGTGGTGGCTGTGTGCGCTGCTGTTTCCTTCTTCTCTATTGGGCTAGGGCCCATAACGTGGGTTTACTCATCAGAGATTTTCCCATTGAGGTTGAGGGCCCAAGGTTCAAGCTTGGCTATATCAGTGAACAGGTTGGTGAGTGGGTTGGTGGCCATGACATTTCTAAGCATTTCTAGGGAGATATCATTTGGGGGAATGTTTTTTGCTCTTGCGGGAATAATGGTTGTGGGTACTATTTTCTTTTACTACTACTTGCCAGAAACGAAAGGAAAGAGCTTGGAAGAGATTGAGGCTCTCTTTGAGGATGAAGTTGTTGAGAACCCTAAAGTCCTTGTTTCTTAGTACAAAAATTGACCATATTACATACCCAAGTTATGCCTACTTGCCTTTATTTTTTTTTCATGTAAAAATTAAAAGTGGACAACAAATTCTTCTTGAGGGTGTTGTGGGCTTGTGGCATGCCATGCCATCTTTGGTATTTGGGAAATTTTTTTAGCAAATATGTAGAAAAGGAAGGGGCTTGATTTAGTGGAATTTATTAGTGGAATTCGAATAGGATGTATAAATTTTGGGATTTTGATGTGTTAGCATTGCCGGGACTCTTTGATTAGGATATCTGGATGGTTGACGTGTTATTGCGAGGGTTGGATAAAGCTTACAAATACAACTGAATTTTCTTAAATTTATTTGGCTGTTTCCATGAGCGGATCTGCTTGTATTTGGAGCATTGCTTATTACTTTTTTTAATCAGTATTTCTTATTATTGTATATGAGTTAATGCGGTGCATGTATCCCTATAAAAAAAAAATAAATACAAGTTTATTTGTGTGTTTGTGTCTATTTGCTATTATTGTTTTCCATTCTCATTTGGATGCAAGCATATGCCATCATAGATCCCAAATTTGAAGGCCCAAGTTTTTGGAAAATGTTTTAACTTCAAGATGCAAAGCACAAGTACTCCAAATCACTGTGTGGTGATTAATAAAATTATCCACGTGTACTAGTGTGGGGTGGAGCTACCTAATCCCCATAATTTTTTGAAAATGAACTCAACTTCAATTAAACTAACAGAGAAACAGAGTCCTCATACAAAGCTCTCTGAGCTGGCCGAGGGGTTTCCTCCAGCCATATACATTCATCACTAATCCCCAAAATTTTAAATTTCATATATAGTATATATGATTATTAAAAACTTTAAAGATTTAACCTATAAAAATATAATGGCGAAAATACTATTTTGATCCCTACATTTTGAGGTCATAGTCAATTTGGTCCCTACATTTTGGTGTCAGTTAATTTGATCTCTGTTATTTTCAACTCACACTTAATTTGGTATTTACCATTAACTTACTAACGGAAAATGCTTACATAGCAAACAGTGTGCACTGTTGTCACACTTAACTATGTAATTAATGTAATGTAGAAGATTTGGACCAATTAAAAATTGCCACATCAATTAAAAAAACACAGTAAGTTGCAACTCAGCTAATCTGAGTTTTCAACCCACACAGATTTCACTTCTCTCATGACCCAAACAACCCGGTCCATTACTTGTCAAACCAACCCGTTCTCGGCCACTTCATCTTTATCTTCATTGCTACGCTGCTTGCCACCGGTGCCGATATTTCCATAACTCAGCAACTTTCTTGGCGGTGCCTCCAAGTCATCCTGCACCCATGCCGTCAAAAGATCTGGGAACACATCAAGCTCCAAAAACTCCAAGTCTCACTCCCTCAAAAGTTTTATTTGTGGACAGTTTTCTATGATCACTTAATGAATTTTTAATGTATCAAAATGTAGGAATAATCCTTTAAATGACTTTTACAGGTTATGAGTTTATAATTTATTGGACTCTTTTCTACGATACTTGTGTGTTTATCTCATTCTTATTCTCATATTAAACTAGTAACAATGATAAATTTGTATATACGTATCAAAATGTCAACATAAGATAAACCTATATAAATGATTTTAGTAGTAAATGCTTGTTACTCTTCAAATTTCAAAATGGCACCTCCTTAGCCTCTTCAGAACTGCCGTGATGGATGATGTGATCTAGGTGAAATTATAAACCCACTTGATAGTGGGTTCCACAGGTCGATCCAACATAGCAAAATTTCAAATCTAAAGGGAAAATGATTTGAATATCCACACGTCCACTCTGATCTGAAACAGACTTCTAAAGTCAGTCGGTGGCCAGTAGCGTAGCAATGAAGATGAAGATGAAGGTTGAGTTTGATTGACAAGTGATGAATTGGGCTGTTTGGGTCATGGGTGAAGTGGGATCTTTCTGGGTTGAAAACTCAGATTAGCTGAGTTGCAGCTTACTGTGTTTTTTTAATTGATGTGGCAATTTTTAGTTGGTCCAAATCTTCTACATTACATTAATTACATAATTAAGTGTGTCAATAGTGTACACTGTTTGCTATGTAAGCATTTTCTATTAGTAAGTTAATAGTAAGGATCAAATTGAGTGTGAGTTGAAAATAACAGGGACCAAATTGACTGGCACTAAAATGTAGGGATCAAATTGACTGTAACTCCAAAATGTAGAGACCAAAATGGTGTTTTTGTCAAATATAATTTAAGTGGTGCTCTTAAAAAAAAAAAAAAAAGGAATTTGTCAATTGTCTATAGTTATAGAGACAAGTTAGTTTTTGTTTTCTCAAATTTGCTTATTTTTATTGTATATTTATTAAATTTGAATCATTCATATTTTTGAAGAATTCAACAGTTCCATTAAAAAAAAATTTATTCACTTTGATTGACAATTTTGTAATTTATATTAAAAATGAAAATGTTAAGAATTTCATTATGAAGACGTAAAAGATGAATTTAATTCTATGAAAAAAAAATCATCAAGCATAATTTTTATAGGTGACACTAAGTTATTTTTTGTTGATATTTTTGTACATGCTTAATATCGAATTAGACAATTTTTTTTATTTTTTATTTTTTATATATTCAATAGAGTTTAAAAGATGATAAGTTCTCCTAAAAAATAATTTAGTGAATATATATAAGTCAAAGTTAACAATTTTGTATACAATATATTTATAAATTATAACTTACTCTAATATTAAAATATTAAGGTTTATATATACGTGTGTGTGCACCCGTGTGCTCCTACATGTGTGTGTTTGTTTGTGTGTGAGGGTTTCTCTAGACTAATATGTTAAATATATATACGTGTGTGTGCACTCGTGTGCTCCTACATGTGTGTGTTTGTTTGTGTGTGAGGGTTTCTCTAGACTAATATGTTAATGCCACAATTTGTTCCCCCCCCCCCCCCCCCCACCCCCCAAAAAAAAAAAGGGCCCTACCCCTAGTTTTAATCATATGACCTATTTAATAAGTTATGTGACTTTTTATAATTAATACACAGAGATCGTTTTAGGAGTTACCACCTAATGGATTTGAGGAGATTCATTGAAATTGGTTTGAAGAAAAACTTTGTCTAAGTTTCGGGGGTTTTTTTTTTTTCCCAAAACAAAAAAAGTTTTTTAGGCTTTTTGAAGTCTTCTAAGTTAATAAAAAAAAAAAAAAAATTGATGAGCTTATGATTGAACATGGAAGTTTGATTCAATTAGAAGGAATGCAATTTATATATCTCCCACACACATAAGATTTATCTTAATTATTGTTATTGTAATATTATTTTATGTAGCATTTTTTTGAGAAATTTTTTTTGATGAGGGTTATACCAATTGTACAAAATTTTTTTTTTTTTTTAAGTAAGTAAAAAAATGGATTTTTTGGTGTGGACTCATCGATCTCATGCTATGTGACGGTAAGGGTAATACTACGTATATCACTTTGGCATTGATGAAGTTATCATTTTAGGCATAACACATTTGTTAAAATGTCACTGCTTTAACCACTTAATTCCTGTCAAGCATAGATGCTCCATTCAAATTGAAACCTATGTTAATAACCCGTAGGAAAAATTATGCCAATGCATGTGCAACCTTCTTACAAATGTTTTTAATAGAATCAAAAGAGGACAAAAGGGGATTGTGGAATTGTAAACCTGTCAATTTTGGAAATCGAAAAATTGAAATTAATTCACAAATATAAATTTGCATTTGATGAATGAATAGATAAAATTCTTTGTATTTACATTCTTTTATAAAAGTACAATTCTCTGTCAATCTTCTTGAAAATTTATTTGATTCAAGAATTATTCAAACAAAGTCTTGATTTGAGCATAGAATCTCTTCTCCACTTTGATCAAAAAATGGATAAAAATTTTCACAATGAAAGTACATATGAATTTTTGGCAATGTGCTTGTTAGAGATTCACTGTTCTTTGTGTTCTTTGATTTTTCATATTCAAAAGATTATGGGTGGAAGTTCGTAAAGGTTTTAGAGTTTGAATATCATGAAAATTCAATGATTTGTAGTTCTTGAAGGCATTTGGAGCTTGATTTCAATAGAAATTCTAACCTTAAAAATAGAACTTTGAAACTTAAGCTCCATTTGTTTCATTGTAAAATGTTTAATGAAAAATATTTTCAACATTTTACAATATTTATTTTGTTGTGAAATATTGGTCAAATAGAAAATATTTTTAGTTGACCATAAAATCCTTTTTAAAATTTTGTAAAAAACATTTTACCAACAAAAACCTTGGTAAAATATTTTACAAAAATACACAACCACACTCGCCCCCTCTTCAGTGGTTGGGAGGCACTAGTTTTTGGGGTTGTGCTTGAAAATTTTTATGTCACACTAAACACTTGAAAATATTTTGACTAAAAATGTTTCCACTAAGAAAAACATAGTAAGAAGAGTAATTTGAACGAATGCTTTTTGAATTTTGTTTATATTCGAAGACTTTAATGTAGCAATTCCTTAGAGTTTAAATGATTGAATCTGTCCAAGCTTAAGTACAATATAATCCCCCTCAAAAAAAAAAAAAAAGTACAATATATTAGATTACTTAATCCTTGAAACCAACTATACTTTTTTTTATTAATAAGGACAAAACTTAAGTACGATATATTAGATTACTTAATCAAATTCAAACATATGTTGCATTGATCAATACATCACACATAGTATAATCTTTGGCAAGGATAATTAAATTCTAGATAGTTATGTGTTTAAATTTGATTAGATAATATGGCAATTTTTAATTTGCCATTGTGGTGTCAACCTTGATGACATATGGCACCATCTTATTTGTTCTTTGGTATTTTGTTTAAGGACAGAGTTTAATTACAAAATTGGTTGTAGTATAAGGTTACAATCTTACTTAATATCTTTTTATTAAAGGTGAATTTTGACAAATTTACCATTACATTACATATTCTTCTTATATCCTACATGCTTGCAAAATTTCTATAAAATTAAAGATTAATACTATGTCATCAATAAATTGTTTAAATTGCAAGTTTTTGTAATTTAAAAATATGTATAAAATATAAGCTTATAGATTATATAGTAAATAATATCCGATTGACATAAAATTTGACATGAGTATTAAGAGCGTAAAGAATATGCAATCCAATAGTTAGATTTTCAAAATATGTAGTAATGTTAATGACATTCAATAATTTTGTAGCTTTAGGCTACAACTAATTTTATAACTAAACTTTGTCCTTTGTTTAACCAATTTATTGACATATGTTATTTAAGGATTGGTCACTATATCTTGACATAGCAATTTGTAATTTTCATAAAAAATTTCACTTCCTACAAATAAGGTTGTCAAAATCGGGATCTTATGTAGGATCGTGGAAGGTAGGTAGAATCGTGGATTGTAGGATTGGATTGTAAATCGTAAGATCCTACGTTATTTGAGAAAAAAAAAAACAAGAAAATACACATTGCTATGTTAAATAATCACATAAATTATACATTTATTGATATAATTACCATACATCACTACATCCATTTGTAAGCATCATTTAAAGAGGTCAAAAATCTCAAAATGTGATACTCTATTGAGATATTTTTTATTTGGGTCTAACTGACACTCTCTCTACATTAGAGTGGAAAACTTGGTCTATTGAGATTTTATTTTTCATTTGGGTCCAATTAAGCCTTCTGTCAAGTTAAAGAAGATTACAATAAATCAAAGTTGTTTGGGATTGTCATAATCGTACGATCCTACCAATCTTGAATGATCGTAAAGATCCTAAAAAGATCCGGATCATTTGGGCAAGTGAGATCGTAAAATCGTAGGATCATAGGATTTAGATCGGAATTTTGACAACCATGCCTACAAGTATATTTGCAAGTAGTAGCCTTGCTTCAACCATATACGCTTGACACATATCAAGATTGACAAGGATGCTTGAAGATCTTGGATGTGTGTTAGGCAATTTTGCTTCCATCCAAAAATTGAAGATACTTGGTTCTAGCATGAATTTAACTGCTTGTAGGGCTGCTAAGTTCTAATCGATTATTGCCCGTCAACTTTTTACCCAGTCATCTTGAAACCCGGCCCTATTGGAAGCTTTAACTTTGGGCTCTTTGATCTGAATCTCATTTCGATCATTGCGAGGAGGATGAGAGATAGAAAATTTGGAGTCGATGTTGTGTGAGAGAGAGAGAGAGAGAGAGAGAGAGAGTTAAAAAGTTTGGATTGTTGTGCAACCAATCGGAAGCTTTGGACTCTTTGATTTGAAACTCAGCTCTGAAAGTAACCACGCGAGAAAGAAAGAAAGAAACAAATCTGATTTTTTTCCAATAAACATTAATTATTTAAAATTAAATAAAGGTTAATATTTTTTTTATTAAATGATTTGTATCTTTAAATGATGTGAAATATTTTGTTTGGACCAACTATAAAGATTATATGCTTATTTGGCTTGTAACGGCTTCATTAACATAAATGAACATAAGGAAAAATCCAAATGATATCTAACGTTAAGGGAAGATCAAAATGTTGAAACTATAGGAGGAAAAATCAAATTACTCCAAACTTAAGGTGTAATTTAATTTAATAAAAAACAAATGAAAGATCTATGATAAGTCTTTTCTTCCCAAGAGTCATTGTAGCATTTCTAAAAATGAATAAAGTAACGGGTGGCAGTTATGCAATAAAAACTATGTTTAATTAAAGCATTATTTAGTTTACAGTAAGAATATCATTTTATTTTTAGTGCTTGATAGAGCAGTGGTATTTTTTAAGCTTACTGAATTGAAAAACTTAATTAAAAAAATAAAAAAAAGGAGAAAAAAACTTTGAAAAGAGAATTGATGTGAAGTTTTGGCCCTGAGAGATCGCCTTAAGATGCAAAATAGTACATGATTGGATGAGTGATAGTTATGTAAAACTTTACATTATGCATCTCTTATGTTGAATTGTAGGAACTTGCTCAAACAGATACCTTAGGTGAAGATGAAATATTGTTTTCGCGAGACTAACTAATATATAAATACGCTTGCTATAAAATGAGTGGATCTTCAACAAGAATTAGTTGTATTTTAACGGTCCTCATGTAGAAGTTTATGTAGATGTTTGTATTTTGCTGTGGCTATTACTATGAGAGATTATGTTCGATGCTTTAACTATTTAATCTATGCTACTCCTCAGTTTACCAATAATAAAAAAACCCTTTTTGCTACCTATGACATGGTTTATATTTCCTTCCTAAAAAAGAGACATTGTTTATGTAAGGACTAGATTTACAATTCAAGCCTAAGATGTATGGAATCTCGGCCTAATAAGCTCAATACAATAAAATTTGTAGAGAGTGGGTCAAAGAATTAAGCCCTAACGAGTTTGATAACGGCTAATACTGAATTGAATAACAATCAAACACAAATAATATCAATAGACTTTCAGTCCGAGAAGATAACCTAGTATAAATTGATCACAACTGGATATCAAGATAATTTAGATTACAACAGTGTTCTCTCTTTTAATTTTCGATCCCTTTCTCATGGAGGGTCTATCACATTATATAGCTCCATTTGGATCATCTTGATCCTACACTTGTTGATCGTTTAAGCTCTTACTTGAGTATCTATCCCATCAGACATCCTTTTAGGCTCTTTGTAAGTCGTGATAGCCAAGGCAACACTGTTCCGAGGTCTTCTCCACATAAATGTGGTCAGAAAAGTAGCTGCAGCGCATTTAATGCGGTGGTAGTAGCTTTTCTTTAGATATTTTTGGGTTTCCTTCTTTCCCGTATGTTCATGTGGCACGTCCCTATTATTGGAGCTTTTTGGAGGATCACTCTAATTGCTAGAATAGATATTTCAGTTGCATTCATCATATCCGAGGAGAATTTGCTCCTCGAACCATCCTTCATTCGTTCCTTATTTGTGAGACTTTGGATTGGAACCCCTAATGACTATTTGACCCTTCTCGAACCATTCAATGTCCTCAAACTAAGCTCAAAGCCCAACATATGATCCTGGGCCTTTATCCATACAGTTTATGTTAAGTTCATTTATTTTAAGTTCCCTGAATATAAGTTCATTTATTTTAAGTTGATTTTGAATATTTCTTTTCTAATTTTTTTTTTTTTTTAGAGAGTAAGAGAGAATTTGTATTAATATGGATTGGGATATGACTAATTAGTACAAATCTTTGACATTATCTAAACTAGCATGTAACTCCATGCAAATGTATGGATGCATTTAAAATTAAACACAATTTTTATCATAAAATATAGATAATTAGTCAAATTATATTTTTAAAGTAAACATGATTAGTCACATATTAAAATTCTTATCTAAATTTAATACTACTTATGATCATTTTTTTTTCTAATTTTTAATAAGATAGAACATGTGGTGATTTTTGTTATGTGGTAAATTTTTTTTTTTTTTTTTTGAGAAACATGTGGTGATTTATATAGATGACTTATAAATTTGAATTTTTTTTAGTTATATGATTATATTTTTTATGATTGATTATATTGCACTCATTGTTTTCTACACTAACTTAACTAATTGGCACAAAAATTTAAAAATTTAGATTATATGGGACACGTGGCACAAAACTAAACTTTAATTGAAATTCAATTTTTACACTAAATTAACTCACTTGGCATAAAATTCTAAAATTTAGATTAGATGAGACACATGACGCAAAATTAAACTCTAATTAAATTCAAATTTGAAATTTAATTGAATTTTCTCTCTACTTTGCCTATTATTATATATATAGATGAACAATAATTTTTGCGTTCTAATCAGTTATCATTTATTTGTAACATAGAATATTAAATGTATCAACTATTAGTAGTATAGTAGTAATCAATGTGCATTAATGATCCACTAAAAAATTCATTGATGGCAAAACATACGAAATTTTTTTTGTTTGATAATGATTATAATTAACTTCTTTTTTTTGGGTTTAAAAATTGGTGAAGTGATAAAATCTAATCCAATTATTTTAAAATAGATGCATTAAATTTTTGAATCCTTACGGTGAAGTATTTGAAAAGTCTAAGTGAGGGTATACCAATTACCATTGTTACTGGTTTTTTATTTTATTTTATTTTATTATTTTCCTTAAAGAAGTGGGATTTATTTATTTATTTATTTTTTCTAAGAAGGTTGAGAAGTGGGATTTTGGACGGGGTTTCTATAGAGTGGTGTCTATTATACACACTATGTTTCACACACCTTAAAATTAGACTAAAGTCGTGACTTCAAGTTATAATTTCAACTTTAAAATCGGTGTGTAAACTTATCTATAATAAAATGTGTGCAGTAATATTTATTGTTTACCTATTTTTTTAGGGTCCCAAATAATATTATCAACAATATTAACAATTCAAAATAGCAATTACACACAAGAACATAAATATTTACCTGAAAAACCCTTTCTCTTTGAAGGGAAAAAAACCACGGGGCAAACTCCGAATAATTTCATTATTATCAAATCAATTATAATAATTCTTATGTATGTCTCATGACTAAAGAAAAATCTCTCTTATTTTTCTTTACTTTCACACACACACACACTCTAAATATCTCTTTCAAAGGTAGTAATACTTTACTCTCTCCTCCTCGGCTATCTTCTCGAAGGCAGCAACCCTTTACTCTCTCCTCCAAGGTGGCAACCCTTTGCTCTCTCCTCCTTAGCTATCTTCTTGAAGGCGGCAATACCTTGCGCTCTCCTTCCTCTTGCGTTCCTTCCAAGCGGGAAAATCCCTTTTCTCTCTCTTGGTTTCATGTTCTATTTTCCCTCTCCCCATAGGGAGGACCTTTGGGCCAAAGCCATTAAATTCTTTGTAGCATTGTCTATTTATAAGACCCTTTTGCTATTCCCTCTTGGACTAGGAATACATTACCTCTTGGAATAGGAACACATTACCTCTTTAACAAGGAATAGACTTCCTTCCACACTAAGGAATAGCATTTCCTTCTATAACAAGGCAACCCAAATTAATTTTTTATTTTTCAACTAGGAAACCTAATTGACTTTCCAAGTCACAATTGGAATTTGAGGCAATTTCCCAACAATCTCTACCTTGACTCAAATTCCATCAATTGTCCTTAACTATCTTCTTTCCTCTTGGAATAGCTTCTACCTTAATCAAGTAGTCTTCTTGTCCTCTTGGAATAGCTCCACCTTAATTAAAGCAATCTCTTATCTTCCATCTTAATTCACACAAAGAGTTATCCACTAAATCAACCAAACTCTAATAGCATTGTTGGTCTTTTCTTTCACAATATTATGCGCAACTAATCTTGCTAGAGTTAATAAAATAACTCCCAATACCTGTCTATGAAGAAGATTCCATTCTTTATCCTTCTTAGTTTCAAGTTTCGTCCACAAACGAGGCAGATGCAATTTCTTCTCATAGAGATAATCTTCAATCTGCATCCTCCAATACTCAAAGTCTGTTCCATCAAACTTCTCAAATCCTGAAGCCTTGCCTTCTTCTCCGACTATCGCTTCCACTCTAATCTTAGCTCCGATACCACTTGTTGTGTCTCAAATAATATTATCAACAATATTAGCAATTCAAAATAGCAATCACACATAAGAACACAAATATTTACGTGGAAAACATTTTCTCTTTAAAGGGAAAAAAACCACGGGACAAACTCCGAATAATTTCACTATTATCAAATTAATTACAATAATTCTTGTGTATGTCTCACGGCTAAAGAAAAATCTCTCTTATTTTTCTTTACTTTCACACACACACTCTAAATATTTCTTTCAAGGTAGCAACACTTTACTCTCTCCTCCTTGACTATTTTCTCGAAGGCGGCAACCCTTTACTCTCTCCTCCAAGGCGGCAACTCTTTACTCTCTCCTCCTTAGCTATCTTCTTGAAGGCGGCAATACCTTGCGCTCTCCTTCCTCTTGCGTTCCTCTTAAGCGAAAATCTCTTTTCTCTTTCTTGGTTTCACACTCTATTTTACCTCTCCCCATAGGGAGGACCCTTGGGCCAAAACCATCAAATTCTTTGTAGCATTGCCTATTTATAAGACCCTTTTTCTATTCCCTATTGGACAGTGGCGGCTCTAGAAATTTTGTTCAAGGGGGTCATTAAGAAACTTAAACTAAACAAAATTTAATAAATAAAAAAAAGAATTTAAATATATTGAGTTATCGAAAAAAAAAAAAACACAAATATATGAAGTTTTATAATTTTCTTATGAGTTTTCATATTTTAAAATCATTACAAGATAGTTTATTATCAATTGTCATTATTTATTGTCAATGTTGGTAAGTGACCATTTTATTTTATTAAGTTTGTATAACATTTTTAATTTTTATGAAGTTGTCATTATTTATTTGTCATTTTTTTATAAAAAATATTTTAAATTAAATGACAAAACTCAACCCATTTTCACCGTATTAAATTGGCCCACATAGCCACATTCATCCATACATAAATAATACATTAAGTATCTACATAACTAATAAAATGCTTAAACAATTACAAATTTTACTATTTTTGGTTCTTGAATCACTAACTTTATAACGAAAAGTTATTATAACTTGATAATAATATACACACATGTAACAAACCCTTCGTATTTTCTAACTATTAAATTATATAAAGTTATAGGTGTAAATGCACTTTTAGTTCCTACATTTTGGCATTTTCCCATTTTGGTCTATACATTTTAATTTTACCACTTTTAGTCCCTAAATCAATTAACGCGTGTTATTTTCGTCCTTTCCGTCAATCAACCGACGGAAATTGCTGATGTGACTGCTGGAGGAATTAAAATATTATAAAAAATGCCACATCAGCATTTAATTTAAAAAAAAATAATTTATGAATTTTAACTAAATAAAAAAAGAAAAAACAAAATTAAAAACAATAAGAACACAAAGAACACAAAAACAAACCCAGAACCAAACACAAACTTAAATTTAAAAACACAAAAAAAAGGAAAAAAGAAGAAGGAATTCAAAATCCCAAAATGGCAGAACACACAAGAGCACAAACCCAAAAAAATCATACAAATCCAGAAATCAAACACAGAAAAATCATAAAAGAATATTGTAATAAAAGTTGATTGCTTAACACCAACCTAGATTAACCACAAACCCAACTCAACCACAGAAAAATCATAAAAGAATATTGTAATAAAACTTGATTGCTCAACATAAACCCAGCTCAACCACAAACCCAGAACCAAACACAAACCTAGAATATTGTAATACTATAATCGATTGCTTAACCACAAACCCAGCTCAACCATACCAACACAAACCTAGCTCAATCCCTTTGTCTTGCCTTTTAACCTTCACATCTCATTTTTGTGGATCAAGCACCGTTCAAGATGCTCTTAGCTTGTAGATCGGAGACTTCATAACCCCATCTCTTTCTTTCTCATATGAAATTTCGACGGAAAACAGCTTTTGGGATTGTCCGAAATCGTCGTTACAAAACAAGCATGTAGAAGAGAAGAGAGAGAGATTTTTCTTCATTCTGTGTTGTTTTCGTTTTGTTTGGGTTTGAGAATTTGATACCCAAATGGTGGCAGTGGGTTTTGACTCTAGGTCAGTGTGGTTATTGTGCTTCGTATCGTTGCTTTTACTATTGAGTGGGCGAGTTAACTCTGAGCCGACTCAGGACAAGCAAGCTCTCCTTGCTTTTCTCAACCAAACCCCACACGCGAACTGCGTACAATGGAACTCTTCTGACTCAGCCTGCAACTGGGTTGGAGTCGAGTGTGACCCTAATCGTAGCTTCATGTACTCTGTTCGTTTACCAGGGGTTGGGTCAGTGGGTTTATGGTTGGTTCAGGGCTTGTGTTTGAGCTGGGTTTGTGGTTGAGCTGGGTTTGTGTTGACCAATCAAGTTTTATTACAATATTCTTTTATGATTTTTCTGTGTTTGATTTCTGGGTTTGTATGATTTTTTTGGGTTTGTGCTCTTGTGTGTTTTGCCATTTTGGGATTTTGAATTCCTTCTTTTTTGTTTGTTTTTGTGTTCTTTGTATTTTTAAATTTGAGTTTGTGTTTGGTTCTGGGTTTGTTTTTGTGTTCTTATTGTTTTTAATTCTGTTTTTTCTTTTTTTATTTAGTTAAAATTGATAATTTTTTTTTTAAAAAAAAATTAGATATTGATGTGGCATTTTTTATAATATTTTAATTCCTCCAGCAACCACCTCAGCTATTTCCGTCGGTTGACTGACGGAAAGGACGAAAATAACACGTGTTAATTGGTTTAGGGACTAAAAGTGGTAAAATTAAAATGTAGAGACCAAAATGGAAAAAAGCTAAAATGTAAGGACTAAAAGTGTATTTACGCCAAAGTTATATTATATTTGTAGTACACAACACACATTCACATACATCACAATTCACACAAATAACATAATAAAAAAAATAGCACACATAATTAGTATTAGACACACACTCACACATATATAATATAAATTTATAATAAAGAGAGACACTTACGACTTACAGATATTCTCTTTTTACTTTTATAGTGACTTGTGATTTATGTTATTGTTTGATTTTGGGCTGGGCTAATATGTGGTTAGAGTGTGCAAAATTTAAGTAAGAGTATAAAAACATATCTTCAGAGGTAAATTATACTAGTAAAAAATTTTTATATATAAAATTAAAAAAAAAAAAAAAAATTCAAGTAAGGGGGTCAATTGGACCCTCGAGTATAAAGTAACACCGCCTATACTGTTGGATTAGGAATACATTACCTCTTCAACAAGGAGTCTATTACCTCTTGGAATAGGAACACGTTACCTCTTTAACAAGGAATAGGCTTCATTCCACACTAAAGAATAGCATTTTCTTCTATAACAAAGTAACTCAAATTAATTTTTCATTCTTCAACTAGGAAATTTAATTGACTTTTCAAGTCACAATTGGAATTTGAGGCAATTTCCCAACATTTTTACGGTACATTGGCAAGTGGCAACACAACATATAGTCATACACCATTTTGGAGAAGGAAAAAAACAAAAAAGAAGGGGCCACCTTATTTATAGCGATTGTATGCATCCTATTCCTTTCCAGAGCGTTTCAAATCATTCCATGCGTCTTGACAACTCTTACATTTCATGCAATTTGGCTCTGCTCTCAAACCGAGTAAGTTCCGTTACCCCCACCTAACTCTCACTTCAGCCTCTTTCTTCCTTTCCTCGAATATTCGCTTCACCCTATTAATTTCTCCACCCACACAAAGAAACTCCTCCGAATTTGTGAGCCCATCATAAAACAGAAGATCAAGGGGCTTTTACCAAGCTCACATGGCGAACACTGATGAAGCAACTGAAGTGGCATCCCCAGAAGAACACAAACGATCAGAGCCTGGTTTTGGTCATGTGGGTGCTCGGCTTAACAAGTTCACGCTCTTATGCGCTCTTTTGGCCTCCACAAACTCCATTCTACTGGGCTATGGTGAGTCATTTTGGTTCCTATTGCTCAATTTTGTCAAAGAATAGTGTTAGTAATTTCTAGGCTCTTGAGTGGGTATCAAAACTCTTAATCAAAACCCACATTACCAATTTGATTAAAATTGAAATCTTGTTGTTTAATGGGCGAAATTTGGTTACAAACTAGTTTGTAGCCAATAGCTATAACTCTACTCAATATTTATAGGGATATCTTTTTATTAAATGTGAATTTTGATAAATTCACCGGATAATATTTTCTTTTTATATCTTCTATGTTTGCAAACTTTCCACAAAATTAAAGATGAATAGTTATGTAATTAATCAAATGTTTAAATTTCAAGTTTTTATAATTTAAAATTATGCATAAAAAATAAGTTTATAGATTAAATAGTAAATAATATCCATGTGACAAGAAATTTAATATACATGTTAAGAACATAAAAATCATGCAATCATATTGTTGAATTTTCGAAATATATAGTCATCTTAATTTTTTTAGTGGAAGTTGTAATCATTGACTATAACCAAGTTTGTAGTTAAACTTCATCCTTATTCAATATCCCTTTAATTTTGGGTCAATTTGTTTGATCAAATATTTGCGGAGGGTGTTTAGTTTATCTTATATGGATAAGTCGAGAAAATAAACCTTATCTAACGTAACAATATCTGGACTAAATCGACAAAGTGCAGATATTGGTGTCATGAGTGGGGCAGTACTATACATCAAAGAAAACCTCAAAATCACATCAGTCGAAGAGGAAATTTTGGTGGGTACCTTAAACGTGTTTTCTTTAGTGGGATCACTTGCTTCTGGTAAAACTTCTGATTATATAGGCAGGCGTTACACTATAGTCTTGGCCGCATCAACATTTCTAATAGGTGCACTTCTAATGGGTCTAGCTCCATCATTTGCATTCCTCATGGCGGGCCGCATAGTCGCTGGCATCGGCGTCGGCTACTCCCTTATGATCTCACCTGTCTACACAGCTGAGATCTCCCCAGCCATGTCTCGTGGCTTCCTCACTTCACTCCCAGAATTCTTCATCACTTTTGGTATCCTACTTGGTTACATTGTCAACTATGCCTTAGCAAGTTTGCCTCCACACATAAATTGGAGAATAATGTTGGGCCTTGCAACAATACCATCAATTGTCATTGCTTTAGGGGTGATAGCAATGCCTGAGTCCCCTCGTTGGCTCGTCATGCAAGGTCGAGTAGACCAAGCTAAAGAGGTTTTAATTAAAACCTCAAACACCACAGAAGAAGCTGAATTGAGACTCGAGGAAATAACCAAAGCCGCATTGTCAAATAATGGTAGCCCAGACTCGGCCCAACAAAACAATTGGCGTGGACAAGGAGTTTGGAAAGAACTTTTGTTAAGGCCCTCTAGGCCCATTAGAAGGATGCTAATTTCTTCCATAGGAATGAACTTTTTTATGCAAGCTTCTGGGAACGACGCCGTTATATATTACTGCCCTGAAGTCTTCAAGGCAGCTGGGATTCATAATAAGAAAGAGCTTTTTGGTGTTAATGTGATCATGGGCCTTGCAAAGACATCTTTTGTGTTGTTTTCGGCCTTTTATTTGGACAGGTTTGGTAGGCGGCCCCTTTTGTTAGTGGGCTCAGCTGGGATGGCTATATCTTTAGCTGGGCTTGGTTTGGGCTCTAAGTTTCTTGACCATTCAGATAGTAAAGCATCATGGGCCATTGTGTTAAGCATTGTGGCTGTGTGTGCTGATGTTTCCTTCTTTTCACTTGGGCTGGGGCCCATTACATGGGTGTACTCGTCAGAGATATTTCCTATGAGGTTACGGGCCCAAGGTACGAGCCTGGCCATATCGGTGAACAGGTTGGTGAGTGGGGTGGTGTCAATGTCGTTTTTGAGCATTTCCAAGAAGATAACATTTGGGGGAATGTTTTTTGTGCTATCGGGAATAATGGTGGTGGCCACTGTGTTCTTTTATGTGTTTATTCCAGAGACAAAGGGCAAGACCTTAGAAGAAATAGGAGCTCTATTTGAGGATAAAGATACAAAGAATGATAAGGAGGGAAGGGAAATGGCAGTAGTGTAACCTTTTTTTTAAAAATTTTTTTAAAGTGGTTTGGATTGTATTTGATTGATATAAAATTTGCCCTTTTTTTTATTTTTTAATTTTTAATTATCATTTACTCGTTCTGGAATTATATATGATTGTGGTGATTGGTGAAGTGGTGATCAACTTATATTAAGTCTTTGAATTATATTGATAAGTAGTACTAGTAATTATGTTGATTTTTTTCATGATAGGTAGATATTGGAGATATGGGATTCAAATTACAAATTTGGGGCACTAAAAAGAATACCATTATTAACAAACTAACTATTTATGTTAAAAATGAAATTAGACTACGTTTTTCTTGTATTTAACTGAAATCTTGTCTAGTAGCGTGGCCTGCTTTTTAAAGACAGGTTTTCATTTTGTGACTCTTGTTCATTCAACGCATTCCTTCTCATAAGCTAAGTTGTGAAAAAATGTTCAATATAGCATTCTGTCACCTACCCTGAGCCCAACACAAAGATTGTTCCAAATTAATGGAGCAAAAAGTGGAATATGTAAATTGTAGATACAAGAATGGAGAGATTTTTTTTTTTTTTTTTTTTGGGGTGGGGGTGGGGGGGGGGGGGGGGTGTGGAGAGGAAAAAAGAATGGAGGTTGGTTCTTTTTTTAAGGGGGGTTTAACGATGAAGTTCATGAGAGGAAAAGGATTCTAATTGATCAAGTGTGATATTTGCCGTGCATTTATAACTAGTGTAAACTCTAATCTAGTTATGCCCAATCAGCTAGAGCAATTTTGGAGTGTTCATGACTTCATATTGTTTAGGGAATAGAATGATCAATCCTTTGTTGCTTGCAAGATTACAATTTCAACATACTATAAGACACCAATTTTTTCATGATCACATCATTTGCTTCAACTTTGGTTACAACTTGTTAAAGTGGTTACCTGTGAATAGTTAATAATTACTCTCACATGGAAGCATTACTCACAGTCAATTATGTTAGAGTTGTGGACAAAAGCTGTGTGTTTAGACTTTTTCCATAAAATATTGTTCAAACATCTTGTGCAAGGTATATTATAAATGTTACCGCCTTAGTTTTTATTTTTAAATAAGGCTACAATCTTAATTTAATATCATTTTGTAACTTTTTTTTATAGCTATGATGAGATTTGAAACTTAAAATTAGGGGTGTCAATGTTCGACCCAACCCGCAAACACAACACGAACCCGACACGGGTTTTTTTGGGTTAGGGTTGGGCCTTAATGGGTTTGGGTCATAAATGGGTCAACCTGAAAGCGATACGATAATAAATGTGTCATAAGCGGGTCAACCCACGTAACCCGCAATAGACTCGTTTGACACGCCAATTTATTTATGTCAACCCGAAATGACCCACTTAATACAACCCGTTTAACTCGTATAATAAATAAATATTTATTTTATTTTAGATTTGTCAAATACCTTTTATATCCAACATATATTTTAAATTTAAAAAGAAAAGTGAGTAATTACAAAAATTTACAAGGGATATAATTGGAAATTGAAACTTTCTGACCTTAGAACTACTAATACTTTTTTTTTGGCATAGAACTTGCACAAATAATATTGGATAAGCTTGTGGAAGATGTTATGAATTTAAACATCAACAAAGAATCTATGAATGATCATCGTGGTCATAGTCAGATTAGTCTACTGTTTGCTCAAATTCTTTCAATATTGATACTTAGCATTTGGCAAGTTCCAAGGATATTATATTTTTGTTGAACTATGTTATTTTATTTTTATTAAACTTTGTTATTTTGAATTTGGGTTGAAGTGTATGCACTTCTTTTGAAGGGTAAAGAACTTATATCTAAATGAATGTTATATTTTTGTTGAACTATATTATTTTAAATGTGGGTTGAAGACTTGAAGTGTATGCACTGCTTTTTGGGATGTAAAAAAAAAAAAAATATATATATATATATATATATTATTTCTAGATGGATGTTATATTAAATTTTATACAGGTTGAAATGGGTTGTATTACATTCGTGTCAACCCAACACAACTCATTTATTAAGCGTGTCAAATGGGTTGGGTTAGGTTAACCCGCTTTATTGACAGGTTGGGTTAGGATTGAAAAATCATGACACGATTATTAAATGGGTCGGGTTAGGGTTGAGTCATTTAGTTGAATACCCCTACCTCGACATGACACAAACCCGACACGCTAACCCAAATTGACACCCCTACCTAAAATGTAGGTTATTATTATTATTATTATTAGCTTAGCTAACTAGAGCATACAATTTCTAGAAGTTATATCAGGGAAAAAATTTTTACCAAGTACTAACAAGTTGTGACTCATCTAGCACTTGAGTCAACCTGTAGCTATAAGGCCTCAAAAATAAGCTTGAGTTCCTTGAGTACTTCTTTAAAATCATTTGAATACTTAAAACAAGATAAGAGATAATCTTGACCTATGGAGGTAGGCAGAGCAGAGTAGGTTGTACATACTCATCTTTGGTGGAATTCAAGAACCACAAGATAATATCAAATATTTAAACTATTAACTTATTAAGCAATTCTTGTGTGATTAATTATTTCACTAAAAGAGTAAAAATTTTTATTTGAGTGATCGAGAGTATAGGTGGCCGAAGTCTGAACACCTAGAGTATCGGTGGCTGGACACCAAATTGCTATTTTAGACCTTCACCTTTCTTTTCTTGTAGTTATCTTCTTGAACTTGGGAGTGCTATCAACTAAATCGACATTGATTGTTTCTATTGGAAATAATTGGAGTATGTTGTGCAGTTTTGTATTTGAATTTAATTTGAAAACCTAATGTTTTGCACTTAAGGTATTGTACCAAATTTTTATCTAATTAGCAATTAAATTTTTTCCATCCCCCATCTAAGTGCTCCCTTAAAAAAAATGTTTAGATGTCTTAAATTCATTGTAAAATTACAATTTTCCCCTGGTTGATTGACTCAATCACTATTTAATCCATAACTTATTTATTTCTAAATTTCTCTTCCTAATATTTTTAATATAGTGGACGTACGTGGATTAAATCACTATTAATCAAACCTCACATATACTCATACAAATATCATCGGATGACAAATATCATCGGTCACGGGTGCTGAATCTGCTGCTGCATGCATGCTCGCACTAGACAAGTCTGTATGACCTACCGAACATGAAACATTTTGTGCGACCCACTTTTCATGACCCAGTGTCTTTTCCATCGTATAGTAAGCAGCCTAAAAAATCTAGGCAATTAAGTTTTTTTTTTTTTTTTTTTTTTTTTGGAGAAAAACACACGACTGAAACACACACAGGAGAGTGGGAATCCGGATTTAATACCACATAACTCACAACATACAAAAGCCGGCATCTAGGCAATTAATTCTTGGTTCAAATAGCATGAGATGTACCGTACCACAAACTCTGTGTTCTCAAAAGTGTGCAGATATGTGCCCGGCCTAATTTTGAAATTCCATACAGCCAAAACCTCATCTAAATTTTAATGTACACTAATCAATATGAATTAAGGAATGTTTGGATCAGTTAACAAACTTTGGCTCATAGTTTGGTTCAGTGACAATTGTCCCAAACTATAAAGTATTCTATTATATAAAATATAGACTGGGATTGTTTAAATATTATGGAGTTGAATACGGTAATCTTATAAATAGATCTTAAGGTTTCTTTTCGAACAACTTTCTTTTATACAGCCAGAACAAAAGACAACCCCACATGAGAAATGAAATAAACAAACAGAGAACTTGCCCAAAAAGTCATAACCAAATAATGTAAAAAAAACCTGCCCTCTCAAATCGCTTGTATAAGAAGCCAGTTGGAAATATATATGGTTTGAAATTTTCAGAGCCATTAAAACAATAATAATAATAATAATAATAAGCATCGATCAAAGCAAGCAAAAGTGGCGTAGGAAATGAAATCCATGACAAGGCAATAGTTTTTCTTCTTGTCACTGAGCTTACTTCAACTTGAAAAGCTGATTCAAATTACACTAAACTGTCTGTTAGCTCTTGGTGGGGGCATTTATAGTAAAGGGCAAGTGCTGCCTCTTTGGTTTGTTTTTGTATTCTTGGAAGCTTCTATGACTTTGAGATGCTCTCTAGAGAGAGAGGACCTTGAGGTCCTTGACATTACGTTTCCAAGGGTAAAATCAATGATGTCCATTTTATATATATATATATATATATATATATATATTATTTTGGGAAGTGAAATAGAGTAGTCCCTAAGATTCAACTTTATGAAGTATACAAAGGCTTAAATCCTCTTCACTTTGTCTTTAACGTAGTGGCCGGGTTCGTGCAGACATGAGGATATCGACAAATTTTGTATATAAAATCGACAAATATATATAGATTGAAGCGTGGAAATGATGACAATAGAAAATTTACAGGATGAAACATTTAGAAGGTGACAATATTACCTTTGTCTTCCACTTAGTAAATCTCACTTTTCAAAATGCTTAGTCTTTCGAGCATATTTACAATTATGCATGTAATATATTTCGTGTACTACAAACATGCGTGTTAGAGAAGCATAGCAGAACCCCCTTTTGATGCACGTATGGATTTATAATCAAAACTCTTATCAGTTATTCATTGATTTAAAGGAGGGATCGACTAATGTTTCCGGTCTATAAATTTGACCAAAATCAAGAAGAGAGAATTGGACTAGTTTTTTATTTTATTATTTATTTTTTATTATAGATACTGTATAATTTTAATTTATCACGTATGTTTATAATAAATTTTCTTTATTATCAAGAGAAGACACTAGTCAGTATTTTGAAAGATAATTGGCCTTGTTAGTAGAACATAAAATTGGAAATTCATGTTCACTGGACTAGAGTGAGGTGGATGGGAATATCATATAAGACACGTAATAGATTATATGAATTGGTAAGAGAAAAGTTTTGTGGGAAGGAAAGAACAATTTATTCCTAGACCATGTAATTAAGCTACTATTTAGTGCTTTTGTAACACTAAAACACATATATAAAATATAGTATTGAGTATATCTATTTGAAATGAGTTTATTTTACAACATTTTTATAAATTGTTATTGTGATAAATTTATATTGGTTTTCATTTGGGTCTACCATTAATATTATTTTTTTTTCACTTACCAACTGTTTGTGAAAAGTTTTGTAAACAAATTTGTAGTTTTAACATTTTCCTATTTTCATTGATTAATTTATTTTTACTAAAAAATAAATTCGGTGAAAATATAACTATACAGCTGTATGTGGATTTATTCCTACATCTGTAGAATGTTATACATGAATAGGAACAATTTCATAAACTGATCTATTTAATACAAGTTAAGATCCTAAGCATTCGGAGATTGTCCATTTGTGCATTGAATCATCAACCAAAACACAACAAACATGCTACAAATTGTATCGGTAGATTAATACTAGCTACCTTTTCAACAATCTTTACAGACACTACCTCTATTATATGAGGATAACTATTCATTTATTTTTGAATTATTAAAAGTAGGAAATGAATTCCCTTCTCCACAATTTGAATTTGAAGTGCTAAGATAACAGCCCCTACAGTTTAGTTAATTACTTTGGTCCCCTACTCATATAAATACCAAAATATATATATTCTTCAGTAATATGGGTACTTGGCCTTTACACAGAGCCATGGTGCAAAATAACAAAAGGAGAATTCAAAAATTAAGGCAGTTCATTGGCCTACCCATTTGATTGGTTCACCCTTCTGTTCTGTTCCTAAAATGGAAATCCCCATTTATTCCTATGTCTATTTCCAGTGTCGGTGTCACCACTTGCCACCTGCCTAACTTCACAAATGAGAAATGCACCATCTCCTCCTCCTTACCTCTAGTAAAAAAAAAAAAAAAAAAAAAAAAAACCCCTATAGATTAATGGAGATTTTATGTTTAACTAAATCATATCTTAAAACCTAAATTATTGGGATCTCAAATTAAAAAATCTATAGATTAATGGAGATTTTAGGTTAACTTAATCATATAATTTTACAATTTATCGCCCAAAAAAAAAAAAAATCCGCAACTTTTTTTTTTATCACTTTTTTAGTACCATTGAATAAGTTTAAAATTCAATTCATTTTTACATTGAACTCATGTACAACTTTTTAAAATCATTTTTTTAGTTACATCTATTCTTTTATCAAATTTATTTTTCAAGAAAAAAATAATGAAAATAATTAGGCATGTCCACAGGACGAGTCGAGTTGGTTTAGGGCTCAAATTGCAACTTAACTCAGCCACATTGGGTGGAGAGTAGTAGAGGCCTCTATTGATGGAGAAGAACCATGATCTCGATAGTTCATTCTTCCAATAGAAAGGCGGAGGGAGGGGGGCCATGACTCCCTGAGTTTTAAAAATTCCCCCCACCCTCATCATCTTATATTCTTATTAAGGAAAATTGTGAAAGAATTTTACTTTGATATTTTTTTAAAAAATTAATAAAATAATATTGTACCAACACTTGTTTAAAATACTAATAATGTCTAATTTTCTTCCCATATAAAACTTATCAACTTTAAGAGCATTTAAAGCATATGTTTCTAAAAATATACAAGTAAGTCTTTTTAGTAAATACTTTTCCTTTTCTTTTTCAAATTTTTTTTTCCCTTTTCCATTAGAATAATAGATACTTTGGGTTCCAGGTAACTCAATTGGTAAAATCTATGATGTTTGAATAAAAGATCCGAGATTCAATTCCCGCCTACACCAAAAACCGATTGGTGTCTTGGTCTGATGATAAAGAGCTATTATCAGGAGCAAATGTCATAAGTTGAAACTTTTTATCTCTCTCAAAAAAAAGAAAAAGAAAAAAAAAGAAAGAATAAAAGATACTATAATTTATGATTAAAAGTTTAGGGCATGTTCTATTTTTTTCATTTTTAAACAAAAGAAAAGTTTTTTCATTTAGCATTGTTTTTATTATATTTCTTTTAAATTACATTTTATATGTTAAGACGGAAAAAATATGACATTTATTATTTAATTTATCCAAAATTAATTGATTTTGTACACATTTTATGTTTTCTAAAACTTTTTTATTATTTATTTATTTTTTATATATCTGAGATAGAAATTGTGGGGTCCAATAGTTTATGGGTCCGGCTCGCTCGCTTATAGGGAGTCCACAAGCCCCAAACTAAAGGAGGCCAGGGCCCAAGCCCAAAAATAGTGAGCCCGATGTGGCCCAAAGATACGTCCGAGGACCGCTCAGTCCTCGGAGGACACAGAATCCCATTGACGAAAGTGGAATACAAGCAAACTTAAAAGATCAGAAAATGTCTCAGGGAAATGGTCCTTAATACCCTTCATTGACATGACACCGCACCTAACAGAGCCGGATTCCTAGGCTTTATGGACCATCTCCCACAATTTCGGGATGAGACTGATGGGACAAATCTCTGTCCTGGAAAAATCGACCCTACACGTGGACGGGGGATAATGAACGTAGGCTAGTATAAAAGAAAACGCAAGGTAACAAAGTGGAGGCCCCATCTCACTTCCTAAAAAATAACTCGAGGAATGAGAATGCCTGGACAATATATGTACTCCACCCTGGAAAACCCATCGACGGGCAACCGGAGAAAAACACTAGTGCTCCTCGGATATGATCCGAGGAGCCCAATCCCTCAAGTTATAAAGCTATCGGGCTTGGATATCCGGGATAAAACCTCTTCTAGTCTAGGTTTATCTAAGGTCCGGCCCGTACTAACGCCCCGTGACCCAACGCCAGCCTTTCACACCCATTCTTTACAAATTTTATTGTGAGGGATCCATCACGCGCTAGCCCAACGTCATCGTTGGGCCGCTTGAGAATCGTGTCCCTACAGAAATCATGCTTTAATTAATCTAAGTGTAGGTGTGTGAAACTTCCTCTTGGAGATTTGAATCCCTAACTCTTCACCCACAATAACTTATATTTGTAGAGTGACACTTACACTAAGGGTGCACGATCTCATTTGTAAAACTATTATCGTACTCTAATGTGTTATCTTTAAGTTATTTAATATAAAAATAATGGTTGAAAAATTGTAAGGAATATTAAGTGTGATTAATATATATTAAATGATAATTACACAAATGACTTAAGGAAAGAAAATATTTGTCTTAAAATTTTGTACTCCACGATAATCAAATATTCTTTTTTGAGGATTGAATGCACCCTTGTAGTCCCATATTTTATAATGCATGAATTCTTTCTTTTGAATTGAAGATCATCAAAGGGTGAATACTTTTTTTATTTTTTAACAAAAAATACAATTTTCAAATATTTCAATCAAAATACTGGAAGGAGGCATTAGCTCTTTTGTTTTGTTTTGGAATTAATTGGAATCGAATTATGAATCTATTTCTTTGTCTAATTGGTAATAAATGATAATTTTCGTCTAGAATAGCAAGATATGTTAGATTAAAATAACCCCTTGGATTAAGTTTTAAATAATCAAGAATCTCAAATTATTTTTTTTATTTTTTTTTATATATAATTTTTTCACCTATGATATCTAAACTAAAGAATTTTTGTCTTTCTTGATCATTATTTCATGACAAACTAGAAATATATCTTCCTTCAGCATAAAGAGAATGAACTTTTTTTATTTTATTTTATTTTTTTATCTTGATCATTTTGAAGCTGAAAAGAAACTATACTAGAGCGGCATGAACCTCTTGATGATATCCATAAATGACTTGTTTTTGATAAGATACATTGCTATATGTAAATTCTGGTGCTTGGTATACATTGGTACTCTAATGCATTTCTCCCTTTGAGGAAAAATAAATATGTTTATGAATCCTCTCTTTAAAATGAATATGTTCCCATGCGAATCTGAGCAATAACTAATTCTGATTGTACAATTAAATTGATTGTTTTGAACTAAAGGAAAACATTTTGGTGGAATTGTCACCTTGTGTAGAATATCTTCACTCTCAATAGTTACATACAAATGTATATTACATATAAAAATGGGATGAACTAAAATCATCATAAATTTTATTTTTCGATTAGAATGGGCTCTCGTACATGTTTTGCAATACCCCCTATGAATACTTTGCTGGTATGAAAAGTTCTTAATATTAGTTAAGTACCAGGTCCTCCAATAAATTAATCTGTGATAATACCTACAACCTCTCCCAATTCGACCATAGAACTTCGGCCATAACTTAATCAGGATATCCAAGATGCTGTCATAGTGAATTTTTCTTATATACGGGAAAATAAAAAACATAATAAATCATGTTAAAAACATGTATTAAAATTTTTTTTTTTTTGTGGAATTTAAAATTATTGATATATTTAGTTTGCTCCCTGAAAAAATTTTCTTACTCCGTTTTTGTTTGGAAGCCCTTTAAGATCTCTACTATTCGGTTTGGTTGTGTCGAATTCTAATATATATGGAAAAACAGACACTTGAACCGAAATGATCATTTTTGAGGACTTTAATTCGTCGCTGACCACCTCTTACCTTCAAAATTGCTCGAATCCTGATGAGATCCAAGTCTAGTGAATGTGTTGGTTTGAAAGAGTCTTTTTATTTTTTTATTTTTTTTAGAAACAAACTAACTGTTAAACACACGCACATACACACTTAATTACACTCTCTCACCAAACTCAAAACACATTATTTAACCTAAAGTACCGCTACAAAAAAGCATTCGTTTGAAAAAGTCTTTGGATGGTCCTAAATATAGACCTTTGTCATTATAAAAGGGAAGAAAAAAACATTTGTCATGATCATTTTTCTTGGACAGTTTTAGGTTCACTAATCAAAACAAGTCAAAAAGGTTCACTAATCAAAGGTCTTCCTTTCAATCCAAATTTTCTTAACCAGGACAAAGAAGTGGACCAAAAAAAAAAAAAAAAAAAAATCCTCAGACCCTTTAAAATATGAGAAAGTCTATAGACATACAATTTTTTTTTTTTTAAATTGACACTTGCTTATGTGACAAATTGTTAGTAATAGGTATAAAACTGATATAATGACAAACTCAGATGAGAACCAATTAATACAAGCTTGTTACGTTAACTAGTGTTAAAAATAGTCTCTTTTTTTTTTTTTTTTTTTTTTTTGTATGTAACATATATTAACATCATCGAAAGTAATATTATAAACATAAATTATTTTATGATATTTTTACAAATCATTAATATAGAAAATTTTTATTAATTCTCATTCTTACTGACCAATAACATTTAGCATTTTGTAAAATAATTTTTGCTTAAACATTTAGAACTTATACTTTCAGTTCTCTCATTTATATATATCCCCCCTACATATACCGCCACCTCGCTCTTCAAAAATCAACCCCCACCCCCTGTGCAACCTTCTCTCTCTCTCTCTCTCTCTCTCTCTCTCTCTCTCTCATGGAAAACCGATTCAAGCTACGAATCTCTAGGATGTTTCGAGCCTCATTTGGCTCGTGCCGGTCCCGAAACATCTCCGACGCAGTGGAAAAAGCTGTCTTTGTTCCACAAAACCACCAAAGTTTCCATATGCTCGAGCCTTTGTCCCCAAAAGCTCGACCCTTCCCTTCCATTTGCAGACCAAAACCGTGTCAAACCCCTGAAACCATTAACCAAAGCTGCATAATCCAAGCCAAAGATTTACTTCCAAGAAGAAAAATCTCTGAGCCTTATTCTCCTTTCGGTTATTTTAACCCTGATGGACGAACCTGCCCTCCTGCTTCACCAATCTCGCCCTTGAACCCTTTCTACCATTTCAAACAGATGAAGAAAGGTTCAGATAGGAATAAGAGTAAGAATAAGAAGAAAAAGAAGATGACCCAGATGAAGAACAAGCAAGGAGAACTCTTTCCCATTAGCTCTTCTTCTCAAGATATGAGTTTTGGTGCTTGGTCGTGGTATAGTAGCGAAGAAGAAGAGGAAGAGGAAAGAGAGGACGAGACTGACACTCTTTTCTCTTCCAAGTCTCTTTCTTCTGATTCATCCGAGTCTCGACGACGTCGTTCTCGTCGGAAAAGGCACGCAGCTCGGCGGAAAAGGTCAGGGACTTTGAGTTCTGAAATGGGTCCAATGCCATTAAAAGGGAAAGTGAAAGATAGCTTTGCTGTGGTGAAGAAGTCAAGTGATCCGTACAACGATTTCAGGCTATCAATGGTGGAAATGATAGTTGAAAAGCAGATATTTGCAGCTAAAGATTTGGAACAGTTATTGCAGTGTTTTCTATCACTGAATTCGTACCATCATCATAAGGTCATTGTGGAGGTCTTCATGGAGATTTGGGAAGCTTTGTTTTGTAATTGGTCTTGAAGAAAACTGTCTTTGTTTTCAACGTTTGTTTATGTTTCTAAGAAAAAATAGTTAGCGCTCTAACTTTAATTAACTTTTTTTTTTGAGAAGCTTTGTTTTATAATTGGTCTTGAAGAAAACTGTCTTTGTTTTCAACGTTTGTTTATGTTTCTAAGAAAAATAGTTAGCGCTCTAACTTTAATTAACTACTAGTATATAATGGATATCCTCCATTTTCTCCAAATCTTCTAGCACTGCTTGTGTCGATTCTTTTCTGTTTTCTATGTGAATCTGTTTTTGTTTTAATGTGGGAAATGTTACAGTAAAGTGGGATTTCCTTGTTTTTTTTTTCCAGGGTTTGTTTTTCTGTGTCTTTTGATTCCACAGTAAAAGAACTGTGTTTGAAAAGATTGAGAAGAAGAAAGATAACAAGTTAAACAGTTGTTTTTGCCCTTGAAAAAATCAAAATTTGGTGGTAGTTTCTTTGTTGTTTTGAAAAAGATTGTTAGAGGGAAAAAGTAAGACAAAAAAGTCATGGATGTTTCCTAAACTTTTAGATACGGTTTAGACTTTTCAACCTGAAGCTTGAAAAGACGGAGATGGGAACCGTTGTTTGATTGATTTGAAAGTCGAACGTTTTAGAAACATAAAAAAGTTTAAAAGGTATTCATCTATGTTGGACTTGGAGATTTATTAAATTCCTTTCCCCACAATTATACCAATACGGTAGAAGATTATTCACTCACTTTCTTAAAGTGCCCGAGAAATACAAGGGAACCCTTCTCTCATTCAAAAAGGTAGAGAAATTAATTTAAGTCAAGTAAACAAACGCCACTTCTATATCATGGCTATTTAAATAGAGTAAGGGTTATATTAATGAGTACTTTTAGGGTATTGGTTAAAAATTTATTTTAAGAAAGTTTTAATATCACTTTTATGAGAAATGAAAAAAATTATCAAAATATTAATTGTTTTTTTTTAATTTTTCTATAAAAATTTTCTTTAACTGGATTTTTAATCAGTGTCCTAAGAACACTCGTTAGCATTTCCATAGAACAAACATCATTTCTATGAATAAACTATAATAGAAAAGGAAACTATTTAATGCTAATTGGAAGACAATGATATTCAATTTAATCTAAATTATATCCACTAGCTCCACATATTATGCCAGAAATTGAGAAAAATTTGACCCTCACATTTATATTATCTTAGCACATACAAGGCCACAAAAACTTCATTGGGTACTCATGGAAAGGAAATTTAGGAAAGAGAAACGATTCCTCAAATGATTTGGCTATTAATTGGCACGATGCCTATGGACAAAAATGCCAATTAATAAATTCGTCTAAATTTTTTATATATGTAAGAGACAATATATCGACAATATATCATGAAGTGTTAGGTACATCCATTTTTGTTGTGTTATTAACCATTTCCATTTAATAATGCAGTCCGTTTGTTTTCATTATATGGGTTATGGGAAAAAGAAGCAACACAAATTAAACACACCCACCACCCCAACATCGAACAGAGTTTTGTTTTTGACATTTTGTAGCATTATGTCCTATTGTCCTGGCAACGTTTATTTTCAAATTACAATCACAAGAAAGTTCAAGGCCCTTAATAAAATAAATAAACAAACAAATGTTGACGATTCAGTGGACAGTAGCTTTGAGGCACCAATAAGATTATATATATGAGCTGCATGGTATATATTTTGTTTTAAATATTATTTATGTTTTTTAAGAGTTTTGAAGCTTATTCGGTCTAGAGTAAAATTTTCTATCTCCAATTATCTATCAAATAGAAAATGCTGGTCACTACCCACCAACCAAAAATGCTTCTGAAACTGAAACGTCATATGCATGAAAAGTCTATTTCAAACGAAGGATGGTGGGAAAAAAATGACACGAAAGAGAAGACACAACGGAATGAGAAAATATGGGGGAAACTGTTGATAGTTTACAGAAAGAATATGAGCCAAAACCTCTTCTATTCGTGGGGGACCATTCTAGCCTGAACATGAAAGCTGTGTTACAATATTACATATGAGAAAGAGATGGAGAGAGAGAGAAACATTGATTTGGATCTCTCTCCCTCTCCTTCCCTTCTATGATATATTGGTTGAAGCTAGCATTGCACTTTCTGTAACAATCTAGGACGTCCCTTTTGAATAATTAATGAGTAGGATGATCATGACAAGTTATGGAGCACATTTTTGAAGGTATTTCCGAAATGGGATAGAAATTAAAGAATGTCTGATTATGGCAGTGCTGTCCATTGGGTTAGCATTCTCATTAATGGTCGTATTTTTTGGGTTCTTGGGCCTCTCTCTCTCTCTCTCTCTCTTTCCCTCTGTAATGTACTTGATAATACACGAGCACTACAAAACCAACAATAAGACAAACACAACACAAAAGGGGAAAACTGGTCCAAGCACATTGCACTGGGCTACTGTTTTTTATTTTAATTTTGGTTTTTGCGTTCATCTTTTCTCTGGTGAGTGAGACACCATAAAAATATCAGTATAGGACTGGACGACTTTTGGTGGATCCTCCTTTCACGCATTGATCGAGTTGCTGCCCAACCCAAACCTAAGTTGGCCATCCTTAACTTTAATATCCATTAATGCGAGGATTTTTATCAGGTTGGCTTGGGCTGCACATTGATTTGTCATTTTAGGCCTCAGCTAATTTCGGATAAGGTGAAAAGTGAAAACAGTTACTAGGGCACGGCCCCCCAACTAGACACGAGAGTGAACAAACGTGCAGTCACAATCCTGCTTATTAATTCGAAGACAGAATTATAATGGGTCATCTTAATGGCGGTTCTTAAAATAATTGTTAATAAATTCTTCCGATCTAATTTGTTTATTCTATTTAAAAAGTTAAATTTTTTAAGGGAATATCATTTATTGTCTTGTCTGCCTTATAAAAATGTATAAATTTACAAAATTACCCTTAAATAAATTTATCAGTTTTTAAAAAAGAGAGATGCTACGTCTACAACATTTTTACAACAAATCACATGTGGTTAGTTGTTATTGGTTCAAATTTGAAACTAACACTAAGATTACTTTTTTGCTCCAAGAATAACAACTAGTAATAACCTGCCACTTAGGATTTGTTGTAATAATGTTGTGGATATATCATTTCTCTTTAAAAAAAAGAGTTATTCTTAATGAGACAACTAAAAATGTGCTTCAATTAAATTGATTTTTTTAAATATTAGTTAGTTTTCTTTTCAAATAGTTTTGAAAATCAAGTAGGGTGTAACAGGACCATTAGAAAACTAATAATTTTTATTTTTAGAAATAAGACAATATTTTGGGACATTCCAAAATGGAATAGAGGACAAACAAACTGGGACGGAGGTAGTATTTTAGAAAAGTTTTATTACAATTTTCACCGGAAATATAAAAAGCTATAAAAAAAATTAATTAATTTTTTTCCTTATAAAAAGTGTAGGGACACGGTTATTTAACGGCCCAATAATGATGTTGGACTCGCACATGAAAGATCCCTCACAATATGATTTGTAGAGAGTGGGCTTGAAAAGCTTGCCTTTGGTCACGGGGCGATGTTCCGGTCTTGATTTTAGAGGAATTCATATAGAAAAAGGAGTTAGGTTTGAACATTTAAGCCCTATAGCGTCGCATCCTGTGGGGTTGGACTCCTCGGACTTGATCCGAGGATCATTAAGGTCTTACCCCGGTTACCCAACGGTGGGTTTTTTCTGTGATGTGCATGTGTTGTTAAGGTGTTTTCACCCATGGAGTCTTTTTCCTAGAGGTGGGATGGGAGGCTCTCCTTTTTTTTTTTGGGCTCCCCCCCCCCCTTTCTAGATTTACTTACTTTTTCTTTTATACTAGCCTGCGTTCGCTGTCCTTCGTCCACGTGTAGGGTCAACCTTTACAAGACTGATATTTGTTCCGTCAGTCTAATCCCAGAATTGTTGGGGATGGTTGATAAAGCTGAAGAATACGGCTCTGTTAGGTGCAGAGTCTTATCTGGGAAGGGTAGTAAGGGTAACTTTCCCAAGATATTTTAGATCTCCTTACAAATTTGTTCCTATACCTCTTTTTTACCCCTCTTCTCAATGGAGCTTTGGGTCTGCCGAGGACTAAACTGTCCTCGGCTGCATCTCCGGGCCATTTTTTGCCTTATATTTTTGAGCTCGGGCCATAACCTTTTTCGGCTTGGGCTTTTGGACTCCCTATGAGCAAGTGGGTCTGGCCCATAAATTATTGGGCCCCACAATAGCCCCTCAAAACCCTGCTGTCCAACATCCTGGTTGGAGTGGGGGGCTTTGGTAATACTAAGCCTTTATTATGGCTCACTTAATTCAGCCTTTGACTGACGTTGGCGACTCTTCACCTGCCCAGGAAGTGTACCGGTCTACAAGATGTTCCTCTTAATTTGTTCACGATGTGCCTATGCCATTTGGTTATCCGAAGCGCGTCTTTAATATCTTCCCTTTACGAGACCTCCCAGATTTAACGGTTATTGATGGCGTGGGGGAATGAAACGGGCGTATTCTTGTTTGCAGATTTCCTTGGAGATCTGAACACATTAAGTACTCTCCTCTTCGTCCCCTATATAAAGAGGAGAAACAAGAGTTGTTTCTCCCACAGATGAATCCCTTTAATCCCCCCAAAATTTGAAACCCTTAGATTCCTTCCGGAGTTTACTTTTACTCTCCGGTTATACCTTAACCTGAAATACACTCACCATAGTAATAAGCAATGAAAAAACCATTCCCCTCCCAAAAACACCATGTCCTAACGAAGCTCGAAATGGCTCGGTCAGGGTAAGGATGGCGGAGACTCAAGACTTGTCTCGCCTTCCTTTCAGCCAAAATCCGAAACAGGGACTCGTCATGTCACACTTTCGGCGTGACTGAGCCAAGGACACACATTATCAGTACCACCCGCTCCCTCATGAGCATATCTAACATGGCGCCAGTGTGTTAGGAGTCAGGATTGGGGCAGGGACTAAGTGCCCCTGCTTCTTCCTCTCTTCGTTCACTGGCGCCTTCCTTTGCCTCTCTTTCTTCTTCTTTCCACCACCAGATCCATCCTGGTACTTTTCCTTCTCCCTCTTTTGCTCATTTCTCTTTCTTTTCATCTCTTCCCTCTTCTTCTCCTCCTTCTTTTACTCATGTCCTCCCTCTTCCTCATTCATCTCCTCCATCTTCCTCATTCATCTCCTCCATCCTCTTCTTCCTTCTCCTTCATCTTCTTCTTCCTTCTCCTTCATCTTTTTCCAAAGAAGGTTCTTCTCTCAATATGAGCAATACTGAGGCAGAGATTGGAGAGACTTTGAAGACGAGTTTAAAAGACACCTGACTGTTTACTTATCTGTACTGCGGATGTTATCGTTGCTTCGGCAGTTCACCTTTTGTATAGGCTTGTTTAAGCCCCTCTTTGTACGTTGTAATAATTTTTCATATTAATAAAAATTGTTGTTATTTTACTTCGCATGTTCTGTCTGTATGTTTTTACAAATTTGCAAGCGCTGCTCGGCACAATAATATAGCATTTGAATCAATGACAACTAAGGCCAAAATACTTGCTAATAAAAAGATGTCACCATAACTTTAATAGAATTGTTTGACATAGCAATGCGTACCTGTGAATAACGATACTTACCCGAAACAATGCTGAGATTAGAACTGGATGCTCTATGCGGTATAGGAAGTAATCATCCGAAGACATATCACCCGCAAAAATGAACAGCCCCCTTAGGCTACCGAATAGTGGGGCGTCCCGCCATCATCCTAACACTCTTATTGGCCTTAACATTTTACAGTATTTGAGCCGAGGACTTTCCCCATCCGAGTAGTTGGCGTCCCAATAGGCTTGAGTCTGAGGACTTCGCAATGCCTTGGTTCTGTCCAAAACTTTTTGAGTACTTGGTTTTCCCATAGGCTTGAGTCCGAGGGCCATGCAAGGCCATCAAAGTAGTTGGTTTCCCCATAGGCTTGAGTCCGAGGACCATAGTTCAGTTTCTCCATTTCCTCAGGTATTTCACAAGGTGCCGAGCAGGAGGTTGTCCTCGGCAACGGCTATTCCTCGGCGTGGGCCGTAGTCCCTGGGCCCCCATGCAGAACGGGCCTGGGCCGCGAATTTACTAGGCCCACAAATTAAGAGGTATTTCCGTAGTCTTTGGTCACGCGGTACTTTTTGGCGTCCCAGTGTTCGATGTGCGCCTTCACGAGACTCCTTTAATCTCATGGTTGCAGGTGGCGTTGGAAATCGAGCCGGAGACATTTTGTCTGTAGCGTTCCTTGGGACGCTGCGTGAATTAAATGCCACCACCTTATCTTTTTAAATAAATAGGAGAGAAAGTTGCTTTACCTACGCACAAATCCTTCAGTTTCCTCCCTTAGTATATCAAGTTTGAGGCGAGGGTTGGGGAAAAGGAACTCTCTCCGCCACAGAGGCGCCGTGTCCTCCTGAGACTCAAAATAGTGAGGTACGGGCAAAGGAGGCATAAATTCAAGAGAATATTCCGTTTCGACAGAGGGGAAAGGGTGTTTCTCCCTCTTTTAGTCAAAATCCGAAGCAGGTTCTATTCATGCCAGAATTTTGGTGTGTCAGAAGAAAGATTCTCCGCCATCATCGCCTCTGCCTTGTTGCAGGCAAATTTTTGGTGAAGGCTCCTCAACTTCCGGCTCCCTGCACCTTTCCTTCAGCGGTGTGAGGCTCAAGTTGGGTTTCATGCACCTTTTCTTCAGCTACGCTAGCCTGAAGCTGGGCTCTCTCTGCACCTTTTCTTCGACGGTGCAGGCCCCAAGCTGAGTTCTTTTGCTGCCTGAGTTATGGGCATGTAAAAGCATTGAGGAAGAACAAGGTCTTGAAGCAGTAGCCAACCTCTCTTCTGTGCTACCTCCTCGGCTTTATCTTATTCTCTTGTATCTTTCCTTTTGATTATGTGGTTAGTTTTAGAAGCCAACCTCTCGTCTGTACTGCCTCCTCGGCTTTGTCTTATTCTCTTGTATCTTCCTTTTCAATTATGTAGTGAGCTTTGACATAAGCTAATTCCAGCTTTTCATTGTACGCTGTACTATTTCTTTGTTTTAGTAAAAAGGGAAATTTATTTACTTGTTTTGAATACTATTCTTTTTGCAACACTGCTTTGTGAAAGGGTGTGCTCCATGTGTGTGTTTCTTCAATGATACTTAGAGCGGGAAACCTTGAAACATAATCCAACTAATTCTGATTTACCAACACTACCAGGCATTACGACGATAATTCATAGTAAGTTAAACTTAGGAAACTAACCGAGGTAACAATTGAATATTCTGTGATAAGTGCGAGAATACCGTCTGAGAATGATAATCTCTAAATAATCCATCCAAGGAGCTGACTGAGCAGTAGAGAACTCAGATTGTTTTTCAGGCGACATATTGCTTTATATTGCATCGATCCCTTTGGTGCTGAAGATCCGAAAGCAGACTTGAGAATCCTCGCAATTTAGGAACTAACCCAATTGTTAGTGGAGAGTTTTCCTCGGATAAATCCTAAAGTCCATGTAATGTAGTTTTTCCTTACAAGTAGTTGGTTTCCCCAAGGGCTTGGGTCCGAGGACCATACAAGGCCTTGGTTCTGTCCAAAACTTTTGAGTACTTGGTTTCCCCATAGGCTTGAGTCTGAGGACCATGCAAGGCCTTGGTTCTGTCCAAAACTTTTTTTTGAGTACTTGGTTTCCCCATAGGCTTGAGTCCGAGGACCATGCAAGGCCTTGGTTCTATCCAAAACTTTTGGGAGTACTTGGTTTCCTCATAGGCTTGAGTCCGAGGACCATGCAAGGCCTTGGTTCTGTCCAAAACCTTTTGGAGTCCTTGGTTTTCCCATAGGCTTGAGTCCGAGGACCATGCAAGGCCTTGGTTCTGTCCAAAACTTTTTGGAGTACTTGGTTTCCCCATAGACTTGAGTCCGAGGACCATGCAAGGCCTTGGTTCTGTCCAAAACTTTTTTTGAGTACTTTGTTTCCCCATAGGCTTGAGTCCGAGGACCATGCAAGGCCTTGGTTCTGTCCAAAACTTTTTGGAGTACTTGGTTTCCCCATAGGCTTGAGTCCGAGGACCATGCAAGGCCTTGGTTCTGTCCAAAACTTTTTTTTTTGAGTACTTGGTTTCCCCATAGGCTTGAGTCCGAGGACCATGCAAGGCCTTGGTTCTGTCCAAAACTTTTTTTTTGAGTACTTGGTTTCCCCATAGGCTTGAGTCCGAGGACCATGCAAGGCCTTGGTTCTGTCCAAAACTTTTTTTTGGAGTACTTGATTTCCCCATAGGCTTGAGTCCGAGGACCATGCAAGGCCTTGGTTTTGTCCAAAACTTTTTTTTGAGTACTTGGTTTCCCCATAGGCTTGAGTCCGAGGACCATGCAAGGCCTTGGTTCTGTCCAAAACTTTTTGGAGTACTTGGTTTCCCCATAGGCTTGAGTCCGAGGACCATGCAAGGCCTTGGTTCTGTCCAAAACTTTTTTGAGTACTTGGTTTCCCCATAGGCTTGAGTCCGAGGGCCATGCAAGGCCTTGGCTCTGTCCAAAACTTTTTGGAGTACTTGGTTTCCCCATAGGCTTGAGTCCGAGGACCATGCAAGGCCTTGGTTCTGTCCAAAACTTTTTGGAGTACTTGGTTTCCCCATAGGGTTGAGTCCGAGGATCATGCAAGGCCTTGGTTCTGTCCAAAACTTTTTGGAGTACTTGGTTTCCCCATAGGCTTGAGTCCGAGGACCATGCAAGGCCTTGGTTCTGTCCAAAACTTTTTTGAGTACTTGGTTTCTTTTTCGCAGGTCAGCCCCTTGACTATGGCGGGGAAAGCTGACTTGAGGTCGAAAGCCCCTAGAGCTGCCCGTGTCGTTGGCGCTACAGGACGTAAGCCCTGGCACAAGTTTATGTCGGAACAACAACTGCGTGTCGCCGGAGATGGGGGAAAACCCACGAATCTCTGCTTGCTAGAGAGTTGACTCAAACGCCACCTGTGCCAACGTGCAAGCCTCCCCACAGACGGCGCCAATTGTAGGGACACGGTTATTTAACGGCCCAATAATGATGTTGGGCTCGCACATGAAAGATCCCTCACAATATGATTTGTAGAGAGTGGGCTTGAAAAGCTTGCCTTTGGTCACGGGGCGATGTTCCGGTCTTGATTTTAGAGGAATTCATATAGAAAAAGGAGTTGGGTTTGAACATTTAAGCCCTATAGCGTCGCATCTTGTGGGGTTGGACTCCTCGGACTTGATCCGAGGATCATTAAGGTCTTACCCCGGTTACCCAACGGTGGGTTTTTTCTGTGATGTGCATGTGTTGTTAAGGTGTTTTCACCCATGGAGTCTTTTTCCTGGAGGTGGGATGGGAGGCTCTCCTTTTTTTTTTGGGCTCCCCCCCCCCCCTTTCCAGATTTACTTACTTTTTCTTTTATACTAGCCTGCGTTCGCTGTCCTTCGTCCACGTGTAGGGTCAACCTTTACAAGACTGATATTTGTTCCGTCAGTCTAATCCCAGAATTGTTGGGGATGGTTGATAAAGCTGAAGAATACGGCTCTGTTAGGTGCAGAGTCTTATCTGGGAAGGGTAGTAAGGGTAACTTTCCCAAGATATTTTAGATCTCCTTACAAATTTGTTTCTATACCTCTTTTTTACCCCTCTTCTCAATGGAGCTTTGGGTCTGCCGAGGACTAAACTGTCCTCGGCTGCATCTCCGGGCCATTTTTTGCCTTATATTTTTGAGCTCGGGCCATAACCTTTTTCGGCTTGGGCTTTTGGACTCCCTATGAGCAAGTGGGCCTGACCCATAAATTATTGGGCCCCACAAAAAGTTTCTAAAAATATTTTATAAACTAATGTCTTTAAAGTATCTGTTAATTTTTCTCAATTATAATTTACAATAATTTTGATTTTATTTCTTAAAGTTGGATTCGGACTCTAACGTACATTACATATCGAATATTTGGACTTAAGCCTTTTCATCCATACGCCACGATGAGATGTCCATTAAGTGCCACTATAACTCAAAAAACAACATAGTTATATGAATAAAAAAAATTTGAAATTGTTTTGGGGATGAAATCAAAATTACCCAGACTTTAAGAGTGTAAATTATAATTTAGTGAAAATAGTATTTGACTTGGCTTTGACAGATTTAAAACGATGTAGTTCTGAATGAAAAATCGATATTGTTTTGAGTTTAGTTGGTTTTTGATTGACTCCTTTTTGTGTATTTACGAAAAGATCCAAACTCAAATGATAACTAATATTAGGGGTATGGATACTAAAATTCGAAACATTAGAGGACATAATCAAAATTACCTCAAACTGTAAGAGGCAAAATTACAATTTAGTCCAATATAAAGCATAAACTTATCACATTTCACATGTAATGCAAATCGCACTGTATAATCATAATCATGACAAGTTTTGTTTCTATGAGGATAAAATTTACCATCTATTCCTAAAAAAATAGTGAATGTGGGGGCTATGGGAAGTTGAGCACTCGGTTAGTTTAGCCGAAGAAAGCCACCGTCAAAATCAATCCAGTTGGGTCATGTCCTAGGAGATTGGGCCTCTAAAAAGCTAGCCCAACACAATCCAACACTATTCAGAACCAAAAAACTGACCTACATTTGTGTTGGGCCTCACTTGCAAGCAAAACATCAGAAGTCATGGAGGTTAAGGTGTAGTCTTAAGCTTGATGTGTCGAGTCAGAGCCGTGAGAGCTCCGGCTAGGTCACACTCACCCTTAAGTCTTAAGTCTTATATATCCCTCTGAAGTGGACTGATTCCAACCCTGGGATGCGTGGCCTATTGCCAATGACAAATAATTGTCAGCACAATGGAACTGTCTCAATCGGTTAGAACTAGCTGGTCTTTAGTCCTCATCAACTGAGTCACTTTGTTTAATACACTCGAGCCGACAGACGACAACAACTGCACGTGTATAATTAGTCTATTAGGTTTACTTTTGTACTCAGAGCTGTAATGGCGGCAGTACCTAAAAGCTAGCTTGTGACTAGTTTAGTTAGGAAAAAATAAAAAAAAGAAGAAGAAAAAGAACCGACTCTATAGCTAAAGGTTAGATTATTTTAATGATATAAACACAAGTAATTATTGGTGAAACTTATCTTTTGAGCGATTCATATTGAAAATTAAACTAGTCTATTCATAGTTTGATATAGCAGCCTGTGTAGATGCAATCCGAGTGGGTCAAGAAGTGTTTTTTGTGTTGGAAAGTTGGGGACGAGCCAGCTGCGTTGAATCTTTTGGTATTATCTGATTAGCAAAAGCATCTAAATTTGGATACTTCTGTAGTGATTCTAGTATGGACAAACTAGGATCAGGAAAAGATCAATGCATATTGGATTGGATATACTCTATAGTCAAAAAGAAGAAAAAAAGAAAAAAAGGAAGTCCAAGGTCAAGACATTTGAAATTTGAGTGCCAGCTGGGCCAACTATATATGAAGACGATTATATGATTTCAATCTCCAGCTGTACAATGGATCGGTGCCCATGAGTTAGAGAAAATAAGAGGCTGTTTGGTTCAAGTCAAAAATGGTGTATTTTGTTCTCACTTTCAGTTTTTAACACGATCCATTATTAAAAAATTGGTTTTGCTTTGTACTCTATACATAGTTTTCAGTATATATAAAAAGTGGGGTTGAGTATAGAAAATGATATCTCAAAAAATGAGAGAATTCATCTCATAGTAAATATTTGATAGTTAACAAATATAAAGCTAAATGAAGCTTTACGCAATTTATAATTAGTTGTCATTCATCGTAATTGCATAGTGAAATATAATTTTAAATAATGTGAAACCATGTATATTTCTCAATTTAAGAATCTAAAATATGAAATGAACTTTCCTCATTTTTAATTTTATCATATCTATCAAGAAAAAGAAATGAACCCTCCTCACTTTGAGGCTAACAAAGGTACAAGAATTCAAGGCCCCCAAGGCATCTAATTGTGCAACTCCTAATTGTCTGGGAATTAAATGTACGTGCCATGGACACGGTTGCACCTAGTAGTTCAGAGCGGCTAATTGTCCTTAAGTTGGACTTCAAAGATGAGAACTACTAAACCCTATAAAACTCCTTATCCAGCAACCAAATATATGTTTTCAATATAGATTTCTTGTAGAACATTTGCAATTGGTTGCATACTTGTATTAATGCTAGAGAAACTTATTCTTTGCAACGAGCCATTAAGTTCACAAATAACAAACATTTACTCCAACTGTAATATGACCTAAATAAAAAAAAAAAAAAATTATTATCCAGAAAAATGGCATAAATTACCAAATCATATTTAGCCAATGATTAGTTTTTTTTTTTCACCTCAGAAAGTTTAAAAAATGAATATTGGTTGAGTGATATGAATTCTTTGCCGTGCTGCCAAGAATTACATATTTGAAAGGCCTAATGATTTTATTTATTTATTATTATTATTTTTTTAATCTTGAACACGGCTTACTTTTTAATTGAAAAAGGCACCAATATGCTGCTGGTGGACTGGGTGTGAACCACAACATTTTGCTATTTTTTTTCTCTATCGATATAATACAACTTTTAAAAAGGAATTAGACATAATGATGTCTTGTAGAACAAGAGGCAATGAAAAAGAGAATCCTAATATTTCCTTGTTATTTTGTGATGATACTAAGCAGACGAAATCCGTTTAATTTGTGTGGATCATGATGATTATGGATTCAGTGGAACGCATAACTGTAGCCGTGGATGGATTTTGCACAATTATACATAAACCGATGTTGGAGCTGTTGGGAGTTAGTTAGGCAAAATGTGAAGTTTTTTCTATTTTACAAAGATTATTTGAATGCTTTTAGTGACTGTAGCAATAGCCAAATGGGCTATGACCCATATCTCAAATTTCTTTTATTTTTATTTATTTTTTTGCTTTGATAATTACATAGTTAGTTTGAGATTAAATTCTATAAGGATTTGATATGAAACCCATGTTTTATACTCTCAAATTCCAACAGGATATATCATCTTATCACATATTAAAGGATAAGCATAGTCACACACAATCAATTCTAAACCTATTTGAAAATCCAATCAAATTAGGAGTCTATTGAGATATTATTAGGTGTGATATGATATATTGAATTTTAATTTAAGTAAAAAGCTGATATAACAATTTCTTATTAGATATTATATAAAATGAGTTTTACATTTCATACTTACTAAATTCAGACTCAATGAGTTTAGTCTTTCAATCTACTTATGTATAAATTTAAACAAGCAATGGGTTTCCTTTAGTTTAATTAGTAAAATTTCTTATTAAATTTGAATAAATGACATGGGTATGAATATCGTTTACATTAAAAATTAATTAGTATCTTAACTTTTTTTTTTTTGAGTAAAACTTAGTAACTTAACTTGATAATAAATAACAATGGTAATAAAACAAATCTCATATCTATATGTCATCAAAGAAAAAAATTGAAGTGCATTTGTACGTGTTTCAAAAAAAAAAAGTATTAAAACCCGGAGGCTTTAGTGGATTTACGTTAAAGTATTGTTTCTAGAGCAATACTTTTGTTCAATTTGTGGAGGTTTTAATTTAATTTTTGTAGTAGACCAATAGGGCCAGTCCAGGCATTCCATGATCAACGGGATAGTTATGCTACGTGGTGCTGAACCCAAGACATGTGATATTCAACAGGAAATCAAATCAATGGTCTAGAGCGCAAAGAAAAGAAAAGTAAAAGAAGAAGATTATTAAGCTGTTCTAAATCAATCAGAAGAACCTTCTAACTTCTAACGACAATGCCAGCTTGAGAAAATAAATGAACAAACAAAAAAGTTGATTTCATAATCAAACTTTCACAGTTTCACTGCATGGAGGTCCTGAATTGTGTAGAAATAATGAGCTAGTAAAAATTGACATACCCTAATTAATAATGATATTCATATGGAGACGTATAAATATAGTATATAATTAATATGGTTGACAAGCAAAGCCAACGAATGAGATGAAGAAGCCGGTAGAGAGTGAAAGAAAGGCTCAATTCAACAACTACGCTACCCGCTCCTTTCATTCTCCTAAAAGGTGCTACACACCAACTCCACCATCAAAAGTAAAAGCAACGAAACTCTCTTATTAATTATAATGAAAAACTCACACGCTTTGATTCCTTCATTTCCATTAGAGTTAGTGGGGACCCGTTGGGAAGCAAAGAAGAAAACACAGACAAGAAAGGAGCGTATGACGACAAAGAGCAAAATAAAGTGAGACCCAAAAGAGAGAGAGAGAGAGAGAGAGAGAGAGAGAGAGAGAGAGAAATAAATAAAGGGTTTCCATTTTCTTTAGAAAGTTAAACAACCTTCAATGGCTCCTCCTCATTTCTTATCTGTATAAAGAAACCTTCACTGAGATCACCACCAACAACAAGCCAAAAAAAGAGAGGGAGAGAGAGACATCTCTGTATCTTTCCTTAGCAGAGAATAAAGAAAGAGCAACGAATCTCATTACTTAACATACAATATTATTAGCAACAATGCTGCTTAGAAGCTCCATTTCCAACACCAAGAAGTTCTTCCAAAAAACCTTACAAAGCGTCAAGTCTTTGTTTTCCGCTGGTGGCTACCAAAAGATTCCCAAAACCCCTTCTCATCCCTTAGCTAATTACACAGCCAGCTCAGACAAGAATAATGTCCAACCTAGTTACAAAGAGCTAGACAAATTCTACTCCGACTTCACCGACCAATGGGAGTTGGATAAAGACAAGGCAAAGAAGGGAAGCAAGAAGAAAACTATGCCATTCCCAACTAAACAAGAAAATGAGGTTTACAATGGCAGCTTCATGAAGTTTTCACAGGCGAGCTCGGTGAAGAAGAATCAGATAGAAAGGAAAGAAGATCAGTATTATCATAATCATGATGATGATGATGTGAAGATGAAAAGCATAGTACCCCACGAAAGGAAAAGACAAGAAGATTCTTGTTTTAAAGGTACGAGAGAAGGAAGGATTTGTTTGGTGGCACAAAAGCTAAGGGAGTTGGAGATGCTGGATATGAGCAATGTGGACCATCTCTTGGACATAGAGGAGGTTCTTCATTACTATTCTCGCCTCACTTGCCCGGCCTACCTTGACATTGTTGACAGGTTTTTCATGGACATTTATGCTGAATTCTTCAATGCTGCCCCAACATTAACGCCAGCAAGCACCATCAATTCCAGGCTGAGGCCACGATCACTAAGGTCATAGACTTCTCTCTTTTGGAGAAATTTGGATAGTTAGTGAAGGAAAAGGCAGAGAGGCCTTAATGCCATTCTTTCTTTTGCTTGTGAACCCATTTTTTATTTTATTTTTGCAGTCTGTCTTCTTGATCTTTTCGCTTTGTTTCGTAGATTTGTGCCCGCTGTTTATAATTAATTGGGAGTTTCTAAATAATTTTACATTATTAATTTAATTTCCTTTCTATGATTGATGCATTTACATTCAACTAATTCGGGGTTTTAATTTCTTTTCACCTTTCTTGTAAAATAGGTAGCCCATCTAGAATACAACTCCATGGAGTTGGAAACGACGGAATACCATGGCAATTTTGTTTGTACCCTGCTGAAACACCTTATATCTTTTATCTTGATTCTTGAATTTTCTCCTGAAAGTTGTTTCATCATACGTTTCAGACTTGGCTCAAGTCTAATGCTCCACTCTTAAGTAATTCCGTACTTATATTATAAGTAATTGCGATGAATGAGAACCAACTCTGGCCTTTAATCAACTTCCAAAGTGCACTTCTTCCAGCCATATAACAAAACAAGGGAAGGAACATGAACATCCGGCCACTCTCCTCTTATTCCTTTTAATTTTTGAAAAATCCAAATATGTTGGTGCTTTTCATAACCATACAAACTAAAAGATTCAACTAATAGTTCAAAGATAATGATATATTTTTTTTTTGTTGATAGAAGCAATAATGATACTCTTTGCTTGTGTCAAAACTTTCAACTCAAATCTAGGCAGCCCATATATAAATTTAGACATAATCAGAAAATACAGGACAAAGCCCAAACTCTCGAAATAAACAAAATCCATCACTCCAATTCCTTAATTTAAGTGTAAAATTCATATAGAAAAAGCCCAACGAAGCCACACTTAAACAAAATATACCCATACAAAAATATAAGGGGCGCAAAACCCACCAGCCAACACTTACACAAAATTATGAAAACCATCAGACTAACAAAATTACAAAAATGCTATACTAGACTAACACAAAAGCCACAAACTTTCTCTGAAGTATATTTTGACCCCAAAATTTTTTCAACATTACATTTGTCCCCAAAACTTTTCTAAATTACATTTTGACCCCAAAACTTCACTAAACTACATATTATGCCTAAATCTTTTTTAAAATTACATTTATCCTAAAAATCTTCCAAAATTATATTTTGACTCGTAAAAAATTTCCAAATCCCTAAAACCTTTGTAAAATCATATTTTGACCCCAAAATTTTTTTCTTTCTAAAATGATGTTTTGATTCTAAAACTTTTCTAAAATTACTCTACCTCTAAAATTTCCAAAATTTGTGTTTTAACCCTGACATCATAGAAATCACTATTTCAACCCTACATGTCATCAAAATAACTCAAATGAACACAAGATTAGAAAAATTTGTCAAAATTCAAGTTGGTATTCCACAAGAATTTGATTATGATATTCTTTGTTGTCTTTTTGCACGAGCAAAATGCTTTAGGAGAATAAATTGCAAAATTGACCTTGTTGTGTTATATTATGAAGTGAAGTTAGCTTTATTTAATCCAAAATGCAATATATTTTTCTAAAATTATATGATTGAACCATGTATACGTTCAAAAATAGTTTCAAAATAAACTTTTACAAAACCTCAAATGCCAAATGTATGAGTTGTGAGTTGAATAGTGAGTCAAAGTTATGTATTCAAGAACCACAACAAATTGTATTTTTAGCAACAAAAATTAGTAAGGAATTTTTTTTCATCGTTAAAAATACAGATTTAGCAACGAAATCTATATTTCATTGCTAATAATGAAAAAAAATTATAACATTTAGCAATGAAAAGTAATTTTTGTCACTATTGTTGATCTAAAAAATGGGTGCCAGTGGGGAAAATGTTGGCGCGAACTTAATTAATTTATAGCGATGAAATATTTTGTCGCTAAAAATTGAGATTTTTAGTGACGAAATATTTCTTCATTGTAGGTGTTGCCGTGAATATTATTAGCAACGAAAATCGTTTCGTCACTATAAGGAAGAATTAGCGACAGAAAATAATCATCGCTAAAAATAATCCTAGTTTTTCATTTCACAGTTTTGGTGATGAAATCACAATTTGTCGCTAAAAGTATGCTATTGCGACAAAATTTGGTTTCTTTAGCGACGAAATTAAAATTTGTACCTTAAAGTGTGTTATAGTGACGAAAAAAATTTCATCACTAAAAATGTTCCTATTTATATACCCAGATTAGTTTTTTAAAACCTTAGCTCTCTCTCTCTCTCTCTCTCTCTCTCTCTCTCTCTCTCTCTCTCTCTCTCTCTCTCTCTCTCTCTCTCTCTCTCTCTCTCTCTCTCTCTCTCTCTCTTTGCAGTTCATTGTGCTATTGACTCCCTTTGCCACCACCGTCGAGCTCCCTTCGCCGCTGCCGTCGAGCTCCCTCCTCTTTTTTTCTCCCCCTCACTCTCTTGGCTTCACCAATGCCGTCTCTCCCCTTCACTCTCTCGACCATCCCTCTCTCTATTCACCACTGCTTCAAATAACCTCCTCAATAACTTGAATCTAACAAATATGATCTTCCACAAGTTTTTGGCTACCCAAAATATGATTTTAAGGTGAGTTTTCCATTGACCCACTTCCTTGATTATTTTGTTTATGGCTCAATGCTCGTGTGGGGTTGATCCAATGGTTGTGGATAACACTTTGGTAGTGTTAAATACGATTTTTGGGAGTGGTTTTGAGGTGTGGGTATGTGATAGTTGGTATTAGGGTATTCAACCATGGAGGTTTTGGGCATTTGGTTTATTGGAGGAAGGAGGAGCTAACTTTTGTGTGTTTGATGATGATTTTTCTGTTTTGAGTTGAGTTGTTGGAATGATTTTTGTCATATGTAAGAAGTTTATGAAATGTTAACTATTACTTGCCGTATTGGTTTGAGAATTTGCTTGTACATGCCAAGTGTTTGGTATATTGCCTCTATGAGTATAAGAGCTTATCTTTATTTAATTTCAAGTTAATTGGATAACTTTTCATGGACCAAACGATTTTTACAAAATGGTTGACCTGTTGTGTAGTAAATCTGAAAGTACGACGAGTATGTTGGGATTTTGTGAAATTTACTTGAATGAAACCTTTGTTGAGTGGGTTGGATTTTAAATTCTTGCATTTTCTTCGACATGTGTTTTACTTAGTTAATTTAAATAATGGTTTGGTTTAATCACTTGGTACCCAAAAGAAAACTCATGAGATATGCTACCTATGTTTCCTAATTTTCTATCTACTCATTGTAAGCAACAAAAAAAAAAAGGTTTGATGGGTCCCAAAGAGCTTCAAAAATTTGTGGTTACTATGGATTGAGGACACCTCCTTATAAGCTTTCAAGTGATTTTATTGGTTATATGCATACAAGTAGTCCATTTGCAGGCCCATACCGATAAGTTTAGCTAAGTCACTTCTACAATTTCCATAAAAGGTGTGTCAACACAATCAAGAGTCAAAATGTGTTAAGAACCCAGCATTGCCTAAAACATGTACTTGTGGATGTTATGTTAGGGTTGTAGCTTGTATTAGCACTTGTGTGTAAGGTATTGGCCTTGCCTTGGCAGCCTTAATAATGGGAGCATGTGACTAAAGAATTAGATTAAGTACATTTGTATTACTAGTTAGTTACAAGTTGGTAGTAGTTGCTGCCTAGCTCACAGATTAGTTCTAGGTAGTTAGTTACAGTTATTAACCAAGTTTGTTAGCTAATATTGGCCTTTTCTGGTGTAATGCACAACTAAGCCTTCCTATATAACGTTGATTGCTACTTATAATCATTCATTCAGAATCTATTAAGCAAAGTTAGTCTCTTAAGCCTCTCTTTTTTCTCTAATCTCTCTTCTTTTCCTAGGAGGCTTGGCTACCTCACACTAGCCACCCAAATACCACATCCCCACTTAGTTAGGCTCTTAGCAAAATGCTTTTGAATATATTGTAATAGTTTTTATGTGCCTTTAGTGGAGTCTCATCAGCTGATTCACCTTCAAGATATAATCTACAAATCATTATTAGTACTAGTAACTTACAAGCATAGTAATTTTTTATTTTTGGTTGGTAACTCATTATTTGTTTGTGGTCACTTTGGATTTCTTTAGTAGAGGTGTGTGCTAGCTTGAGCGTAGTAAGTAATTTCTTATTAAATTCTTGTATGCATTATATTTTGGGATGTTTATAATTGGTTTTGTGGTGGGTTGTTGTGTTGGAACAAGCGGGTGGCTTGCATGGTGTTATAAGGTGGTTTAAATTCATATTGGGGGTGTTTTTTTTTTTTTTTTTTTTTTGGGAATTGTGAATGGATATTGTTGATTTATATGTGATAGATATTACTTTAATTGTTTTCAATACTTGTAAGCATTATATTTTGTGATGTTGATGATTGGTTTTGTGGTGGGTTGTTGTGTTGGAACAAGCGAGTGGCTTGTATAGTGTTATAAGGTGGTTTAAATTCATATTGGGAGTGTTCTTATTTTTTGGAATTGTAAATGGATATTGTTGAGTTACTTTTGTTTAATTAATTATATTATAGTTTTTTGAATACTTGTATGTGTTTTATTTTTTGATGTTGATGATTAGTTTTGGGGTGGGTTGTTGAATTGGAGCAAGCAGGTGGCTTGTATGGTGTTATAATGTGGTATAAATTGATATTCGGAGTGTTTGATTATACAATTTATATTTATTTAAGTATTAATATAGAATTGTGCATTTATAAATGGGATAAGACTTTATCTAAGTAGCTTATAGACTTAGATGTTAGAATACATTATGCATGAGTTGTCCTTATTTTGCGGAAGTAACATTCACCTTGCATGGTGTGACTACTTTTAATGCATTACATGGTGTGACTACTTTTAATGCATTATTCGAAACTAATTGAATTACATTACACTTGAAAATGTATATTTGCTTTCTACAACTTATATATTAGGAGTTGTAATTTTAATTCATTGGTGTGACTACTCTTAATGCATTGTTAGAAATGTTTCTTATAACATAATTAATTTTTTTACTTTATGATTTTAATGCAATACTATTTTTATATTTGTGCATATTTCTTATTGGTGGCTTTTAGGGAATTTTCTTTTGGCACTACTTGAAGACATTTGAGGACATATCCTTTTGGCCCTAACAATATTATGCTAAAGTTTTTGTATTGTTATAAAATATCTTGTGTTATGGTATGTATTGCAAACAATTTGTATGGATAGATTGAATCGAATACTTGTTTTATTTTTACTTTTGGAATGTATGGATCAGTTTCTTATAAATGTGTTCTTGAAATAAATGTGTTATTCATATATGTGTAATTTTAATAATGTAATGGCAGGTTACAGGTTAATATCAAATACAAATACAGGAAAAAAAATGAAAACAGAAAGGTAGTTTTGGTGATGAGTTTTTCCGTCACTAAATATAGGGGAAAAAAAAGGTTTTAACAATGAAATATTTCATCGCTAAAAGTAGCTGAATTTTCTAAAAAGTAGTTTTAGCGACAGAATGTTTCGTCGCTATATGTACCCAAATTTTCTAAAAAATAGTTTTAGCGACAAAATTTTTTGTTGCTAAAAATGATTTTTAGCGAGGAAAACATTTAGCAACAAAATATTTTCATCGCTAAAAGTGTTTTTATTTTTTAACAAATTGGACCTTTAGCGATTAAATTTTTTGTCACTACTACTTATAGCGACATGGTATTAGCGACAAAACAAATTTCACCGCTAAAGGTCCGATTAGTGACAAAAATTTTCATCGCTGAAAACACATTTTGTTGTAGTGAGACAAGGTATCATCAAAAGATGGGCGTAGTGGTGTGCCTAATACCTTTCCCACATGTAATCAATTTTACTAGTTCATGTCTTTTGGTTTTGTACATCCTATTGTTTTCTTAGCTTAGGAGTCCTTAGGATCTTTTTGATCTAAATTAGGTAATAAATTCAATTAAACCCAAGTGACCAACCGCATCTTAAAAATACCAATGGTTGGTGACTCCTTTAAAATGAATAATAGATAAAAAGGCACACTCATGCACACATATCACTCAAGTGTCATACATAAGTCACACACATCTACATGTGTTGCCAAGACTCCAAAGTCATGGGGGTCGGCCTAAAAAAAATCCAATGTTGACAAGTAATATAATAGTGTTAGGTAACCACCATGATGACTCACTCTTGTTATTTGACATTGACAATAGAAATTTGACGATAGCTATGTCCATTCAGATGACACATTAGTAGGGTTGTGCAAAAACTGCCTAACCCACCAACCCACTCAACCCGAACTAACTTGAGCTAATCCATGTGGGTCTATTAAGTGAGGCGGATTAGTTTGGGTGGGTTAGATAGATAATTTAGCTGGTTGGATTGAATAGTGGGTTAAGATATTCTAACCTGCCACAACTCAACTTGCTTGCCTATATATGTACACACACACACACACACACACACACACACACACACACACACACACACACTCTGTCATGTTGCAAAACTCTCCCTCAATTATTCACTTACTTTATTTTTTTCATCTCTTTCGTATTCTTTTTACTTTTTTATTTTCACATTTCTCTTTCTTAATAAATTCCAGCCTCTCTCTAAGATTTTGTTATTATTCTTACTCTATGTACACGTCTAATTTCAGATTCTAATAAAAAATAATGTAGTATTTGTAATTATATTTAATAAAAAATTCATTTTTTATTTTATTTTCTTATTTGAGAGAGCAAAAAATTATCTAATTTTGAAATAATTTCATTTTGCCAATTGAATTTGTCAACCCGCCCAACCTGCTCAATTTACCAAGTTGAAACTGTTAATATTTTAACTGACCTGTTGTTTTCATAAATTGGTGGGTTGGTGGTGGATTGAAATTTTCCCAACCCGCCAATGGTAGGTTGGTTAAAAATATTGCCCTCCACCCGCCCAATTCGACCTATACACATCCCTACACATTAGTGTTCAACTCATCATATGAACTAAATTGTTTCTTTTTTTCTTTTTTCTTTTTTATCTTAAGGACCAAATTGCAACTTTTAAAACTTTAGGAAAGAAATTGAAAATTGTACAAATTTTAAGTATCATTTGTGGTGTTTACCCTCTTGAAGAAGGAATTGATTGGAACTATGGATTAAGAGAAGGTTAACTATAAGATGTCCCTTTTTTTTTTTTTTTTTTTTGAGGAACCTATAAGATGTCTTCTAATCATATATTATTTGTGTAAAATAAATGCTATGAGATTATCTTATGTAACACTAACAGATGCTAATAAGCATGAGATATAAAAAATAAAGTACTCCCATATTATCTACCTTTACTTTTATTTTAATTTGTAACTAATTTGAATTATTTTTGTTTTATAGGTAATTATAGGTAATTGAGAATTTATATGCTAGTGGGCATTATTTAAGGCATAAGGATGAACTCTAACTCAAGTGAGCTGAAACCAATTTAGAGTCGAAGACCTACAAGATGTGGAGAAGCCTAATCAATTAAGGAAAGAAGCCAATTGGAGAAAAAAGTCAATAAACGTTAAAATTCGGAATCATGGTTTTTTCTCATACATCTTGGTATTTTAGGCATAACTCTTAGTTCAAATATTGGATTGTGGTGATTTAATTTGGGCAGGAAATACTGAAAGAGATACAACTTCGTAGTTTACAGCAAGCCTAGATTCTCACTTATACTATGCCAAATTCACCCAGGAACATGGGCCTGAAAATCTAATGAATTTCCCAGTCTGAATTTTCTTATTTGGTTTAGGGTTTCTGTACAACGGTTAGTGATATAAAAGAGGCTAGGTTGGTACATTAAAGGAGCTTGAAAAGAAGAAAAGTAAGAGAAGGGAGAGGCATAGGAGCAGTAGGCATCCGCATGAGCTGCCACAAAGCCATGACAGCACAATGACTTCTCACATTTGGTCTATTTTATTTATTTGTTTAGTTTAATATTTATTATTATTTTTGTGTGTTTTCTTTCACTGACCATGTGTACCAAAATTTTTAATTAAGGTTAAGGATGAAACCTTGTTAATGATTATCTGTATTATTTATGAGATTTGATTTTTCCCATAGTGATTGTTCTTTAATGATTTAATTTTCCTTGCTTCATATCAATTGACAAAGATGGTATTCTAAATATGATTACTTCAATCATGTTTTTCTCATGATTTAGGGTGATCTTAATCAATTGAATGCTTAGTTTATTATTTCTTGATTTTAAAGTTGGATATCTCTTGTGATTTGTTTATTAACAGATATAATTGATGATTTAATTTTATATTTAGGAAGCGAATAAGAGCATGATTTAGATTTTAAAATAAAGATTTTAATGAGAATATCTTCCATCATAAAAGATTGAATTTTAGATTATCAAGCAGTAGTTTGAGAAAAAATTAATGATCATGAATATATATGCTAATATGAATCAACAAGGTGAATTATAAAACCTTAATTATTTTTTCTTGACTGCTTACATCTCTTTACTGTTTTTTATTTTATTAACTCTTTGCTTAGATTAATTATTTGCCTAGTTTTATTTAATTTCAAAATAATAAATTTTTATTCAATCAGATTAGGATTTATTTAGCTAACGTTTTGCTAATTTTCCTACATTTATACAAGTCCTTAGGATTTGAACTCACATTTATCAAATTTTAATTCGGTACGGTTCATGAGCTTGCGAGTATTTATAAATTTCACAAAGGCCATTTTGTACCATTTTTATTATGGCTCTATTTGGATAGAATTTATTTTGCTAAAACTGAAGACTGAAAACTGAAAACACTGTAGCAAAATAATTTTTAAATGTGTGAATAGTACCGTGGGACCCATTTTTAATGAAAAAATTGATAAAAAATAAAATTTGTGGGTCCATGAACAGTGCACGGATGCACTGTTCACATAAGACCGGTCAAAAGTTGCGGCTACTGTTCATGCAACAGTAGCCGCTTGTGGGAAAAACGCGTGATAAAAAAAAAAAAGGGAAAACGTAGAAACGCAAAGCAGCAAAAACACAACGCTATCCAAACATTACCTATGTGCATCACACAATTCCAAATGTTAACAAATGAATGTTTTCTAATTGGTTTTAAGTATGGTTCATTCAGCTCATTACGTGATGAATAGATGATTATTTATTTATATTTTTAATTATATGACGTTTTTTTTAGAGAGTTTCACAACTTATGGTTGTCTGCTTTCAATAATAGCTCTTTATCATCAAACTAAGACATCAATCGATTTTTGTTGTAAGTGAATATTGAACCCCAAATCTCTTATTCAATTATCAAAGATTTTACCAGTTGAACTAACTAAAACTCATTTATATGGTTTATTTAATAGTGATATAACTTTTTAAAATTAATTATTAATTCAAAATTTATATAAATGGTGATTTGATCTTCACGTGTTAAGATAAAGGAAACTATGTCCATTATGTATTCTTCATGGAAGTCAAAAGTGACACCAATTGCAAACAAGATAAGGAAAGTTAATGCGACACTGAAGTCATTTGGATGCTTCCCTGTTAAAAAAAAGAAAAAAAAAAAAAAAAAGGATTCGATCGACACTCGCGGCAATTTTTTGTTGTTGCAATAACAAATTCCTAAACTTCGCCAATTTCTAAGTGACCCTTAAAGTGCATCTGCCATCTTACTCCCATTGTCACTAAAAGGAAGAGGAACCCACGGCCCGTACGTTGTAAATATATAGTAATGGCTCATGGCGGGGCTTAACGAAGTAAGTTTAGAATGTTAAAAAACTATAGGAGTAACCGAGTAATGGGAAATGTTATATATTGATAGATTTGAGAACGTACTGTATGCGATATTAACAATATAGTTAAGTTGTGTGCAAGAAACATATATATGTCCGTTGAGAGATTCCAAGATTTAGACCAATGCCACTAGAAAAGTTGGGAGTCTTTTCTTTCTTTAGGCAATCATATCAAACTCTGTCGACATGTTCTCTTCCATTCAAAGGGAGAGAGAAGGAGCTACCTTTTATATGTTGTCACTCTCAAAGGTCAACCCTCTTGCTACAGGGGTTGAAGGAATATCTGTTGGAGATGTTGCTTTAATTTTCAACTCCACTTCGCCTTCAATGATGAAACTAGGGAAAACAATTTTTGAAGAAAAAAGGTTACTCTTATTCATCACTTTTGTATTGTAACTATCAAATTTATATTAAAAAAAAAGCTTCTGTGGAGAGAAAATATATTATTCTTATGAGATGCAACGTCATAGAAGATTAATTATGAAAGAATCTAATTGCTTTGGTTGTTAATCTAGGCAGTTGCAGTGACTAGATTACTTGAGTGTAGTACAATTTCAAGACTTGAACGAACTTTTTTCTAATGAAAAGGATTTTAGATATAAAAATCTTCTATTCTATTCTTTTTATTCCACTTTATAGTTCGCAATTTTTTTTCCCTTATTTTGTTAGGAAAATAAAAAAGATTCAGGGCATACTGTGATTTGTGAAATATAAAATAGAACATAAATAATAGGATAAAAACACTTTATTTAGAATTTTGTTATAATGATTTCAATATCTTTCCTTAAACATTCTCAAAACCCTTACTTGTTTCCAATAAGGAATCAAAGAAATCACTAAACGATCCCATCATGCTAACCCCTTCAGGTTTTTTTAAAGGGAGAAGATTCATCCAATGTGCCTGTAGCTCAATCCTTTCATGTGCGTAATGTTTACTGATGATAATGATTGCATGCTCAGAGAAAGAGAGAGAGAGAGAGAACGCCAGTGCCTCTTCAATGCCGCCCCTTCACTTTGTTACGCATGATGTGGAGTGTCGAATGGTCTAATGATTGAAGAAGGCAATATGAGAGTGGTGTGGTCCTATATATTCAAGAGAGCCTTTTCCCACTCAACATTCCTTTCCTATAAACGCTCTTCCCATCCATCCTAATGCTTCTGACGACTTGTCACGTTCTTAATTCTTATTCACACGCTCGCGCGCCTGCATGTCTTGCCCTTTTCAACTACGTAATAAAGGAGTAGATCCATTTCATACCACGTTCTCATGGCTTTCTTCTTATTGTTAGGAATTCGTCTACATTAAGCAAAAAACTCTTTCGGTTTTGGACCTCGTGCCAAGAAGATTAGGTCAAAAATGGCATAGGATTAGATTTACAGTTAACAAAATACAGTCAGTTTAATCAAGCCCCTCTAGACCAAGTGAATCAATTGTTGTTGCCACGCTAATGAATGCAACACCATAGGAATTGTGAACAATTAAGTATTGAAGTTAACACGTTTGGAACTTTTGCATCCAAACATTCTTTAAAAGTGTGCTACTCTTTGACTTTGTATATATTGTTGTCGATTCCTTTTGATATCTTTTTTTTTTTTTTTTTGATAGGACCTTTTGATATCTTTTGATATAGGGTCTTGTTTGGTGATTAAACTTTTATTAGTTTAGTTTTAGTTTTAGTGTTTTATTTATTTATTTATTTTTAGTTTTTGGATTTTGTTTTTCTTAGGCTAAACTTGTTTGAGCTTTATGGCCATTTATTATTGTTAGGGCTTTTAGCCCGTTGGAAGTCCAGCTTTTTTTTTTTTTTTTAAATATATTATTATTATTATTTTATTTTAAAGCTACTTGTTTTAATTAGTGTGAGTTTGGATAGCACTGAATATGTGTTTTAGTGCATTTGGCCTTTTTTTGGGGTCCCACGACACTGTTCATGGCACCATCAAATTCAGCAAAATGCGCATACCCATGCATTTTGGTTTCACAGCACTATTCACATATTTAAAAATTATTTTCCTACAATATTTTTAACAATAAGTTTTCAGTTTCAACAAATAAGCAGTATCCAAACAATCCCTTAGTGTTGGGAAATTTAAACCCTAATTGATAGAATTAATCAGTTTTAAAATCAAGCTATTAATTAGATTTATTTAAACAAAACAACATCAATATCATGCATAGTGGAATAGTAAATAAGACAAAATATGATAACCTAAGAAAACCAATTAAACAAACTAGTTTCACATTAAAAACCCTGGGGAGAAACCTTCTCAAAAATCAATCCATTATAGTAAAAAGAAATTTAAGATCTAGTAAAAAACTTTTGTCCCTAGACTCTTCAATCTCAGTAAATGAACTTATAGTAGAAACATTTTACCACATCAAAACCTTTGAACTCTAAACTCTTCAATATATGAATGACTTCATAGATGATGCACTTGTAATCACAACTAGAACCTACAATTGACTCTAAGAACTTCTTGAAGGTTTTCTTCATAGCATCAATTCTATGGTGGTTGCTATGTCTTCAACTTCTTCACTAAACGAACTTCAGATTTACTTTGAAATTCTCCGATATGGTGAAATTGGGAGAACTTAGTTACAAAAAACATAGCCACAAAAATAGTGTTTTTCTCTCTGAAAATCCCTCAAATTGATGGATTGTAATGTCCTTTAAATACTAGTGCAAACGGATCTCGAATTGGGCTTCAAACGGACAAGTTATGAGTTTTTCATGTTGCTTATTTTTGCTGAAACACAAAACTCGATAGATTGAGATGTATCGAGAAGGTATCGAAATAGCTATCAAGAGGTATCGAGGAACATGCTAAAAAATGCATTTTTCTTGAGCAGACTTTATGTCTTTAACTTGATCTTTAATTATAACTTTAAGGCACATAAAAAGTCAATAAAAGAACACAATTTGTCTTGGTTTGACATTACCAAAACACATGGACCTTACAATCTCCCTCTTTGTTTGTCAATTTGTGACAAAACCTCAAATAAAAAAGTAAGCCCAATACAATTTTAGCCTGATTACAAAGAATTAACCCAGATTCAAATAAACTAGCCTATCTAAAAATAACTAGTCTCGAGAAATCATAGCATGAAGTAAGATTGACTGTCTTGATTGGTTCCATACCTATCTATCCTTATAGCACTTAACAAACATGTTATGCGCATTATGTGAAAAAAAAATGACAAATAATAAACAAGTAAAGCTGAAGAATAAGTATACTTAAAAAAAAAATGGGCATGAAACCCTAAAGTACATAATGCCCCCCCCCCCCCCCCCAAAAGCAAATAAAACACATCTCCCTCTTACAAAAACATGTATTGCTCCCCCTAACATGTAGATTCTACAAATACCAATTTTCTCCCCCATTTTATCATGATTGACATAGGGCACAAAAAGCTATATAACTTCACCAACGAAAAATAAAGCAGATCAAAGGGGCACAAAGAATTCATAGATAAACATGAATAGAATGAAAACAAGCACTATAAATACTGTTTGTTTATTTAGACTCTTGTAAACTTAGATTGTTTAACCTAATTAATTATCCAAGTTGTTACTTAGGTTTATTATGCAGATCTAGGTTAAACAATAACAATCATATCACATAAAGCAAAATAATAAAGAAGATAAGCGATATGATGAATCAGAAAAACCAATGAAACTGTCTAGTTTCAAGGTAAAAAATCTAGAGAGGATTTAACCGAAACAATCCACAAGGCAACAAGTTCACTAAATAGAATGAAAGTGTTTACAATAGATTTTCCCCTAAATCTATTGCTACCTCTTGTAATACTTACTCACGTGACTGTGGACACGAGGGGAGTCGCCATCTAGTTTTTGCAATGGTCTAAGAACCATATATATAGCTGTGGGCGCAAGGGAAAAAGTGTCAATGTCGCCACCTAGTTATATGGTCTAGGAACCATGAATATAACATTCTTTCGAGGAAGGACCTTTGGTCTTACTACTAGACTATGGGTTTGGAATTTAGGTATGCTCTTGGGAAGGTGTAGGCACCCAAGATCACCCAACCCTAAAGTTGGCCTCCCATCATTGTGTCTTACGTCATAACCTTATTAAAAACATGTTTAACACTTTTATCTATACTCACACACACACTAGCATACATCTAAGCATACAATCATGGCATCATTTATCCCAAAACACATACCTATCTACCTTTAAACAAAAGAGAGCCAAACACAAAAGAAACCCTAGCATTCATCTAACATATGAAAATCCTATCATACATCTAAAACAAGGCAGCAACTTAAACATGGCAGTAAGGCATTAACTTATTACAAACCATAATCAAATGTCAAAGCATGTTCCATCATATGATTAAAGTAAAACCCTAACACAAATGCATGGACATTGCTAATGTATGACTTATTCTTTACTTATCTCTCAGCAGTAAAGTACTTATGGCATCAATGCATGAGCATGTGAATGAATGGCATTAAAACTAAGAAAACCCTAATCTAAATCCTAATCTAAACATGTGTTAACAAAAAAACATATTAAAATGCAGACAAGCAATTGTGAGGCTTAAAACATGTGAAAAAGAAGCTACACGGAACAAAAATGTGGAAGCAAAAACAAAACAAACAAGAATTTAGGGTTTTTGGGTAATGACATCACGCATACTAGAACAAGTCTGCGTACACATGAATTCAACCTATGTGCATAGGCTAGATCATGCATACGCAGATCCTTACCCAGAAAACCTAAAAACACAGAAACAGAGCAGAACTTTAAAACAAACTAACAACCTACGTACAAAAGAAAAGGGAAAAGAACTAAAGGGCTAAACTAAACAAACATGTATGAAAATAAACCAAACCAAAAATGAGATTAAAACAAGAGAAGAAAGACAGAAAATAAAAAGAAAAGCTAGAAAGAATACCTTAAAGCAAAATTTCATAGGCTTGATTTTTGACTGTTCTCCTTAGTCAAATCTATCACAATTCAATAAAATAGCGATTAGCAATCTTAAACTTAAAGGATTGGGGCCAGAAAAGGTCCCAATCAAATAAAAAAAATACTTGAGCGTGTTTTGTGAAAAACTTCCTTTTGATTTACTATTTTTTAGTGAATCTTAAGTTTCTCGGTGAGATTTTTATGTGTTTTGAAAATGTATCATGTAAGGCTTTTTATAGTTGAAAAACTGGGGTTTCGTATGGCTTCCAGACAATGTGGGATTCATTCAAAATCTCAATCATTATTTCAAAAAACTTGTCTTTCTTATGCTTTTGAAACCCTAGCTACATATGCAAGAATGTGCCTATGTATGCATGCTTTAGCTTGCATACACAAGCCGTGACTCATGTACGCAAGCCGAGGGCCACTTTGGTTATTTCATTTTTTAAAAATACATTTTTGCTCATTTAAAAGGTTATATTTTCTATTTTTAACACTCCTCAAGTCAATTTAATATCTGATTGAGCTCTAAACTGGCATTGGGCCTTAAAGTTCGAGCATCATTGGGGAATGGAGGCCTGAGTTGTAAGAGGTATAGAATGCCGTGTCTACAATAATGTCCTCTCAAGGAAGGAACTTTTGATTTTACTACCAAAGATATGGGTTCGGAGTTAAGGTATGGTCTTGGGAAGGTGTTAGGCACCCAAAACCGTTTAACCCTAAAGTTGGCTTCCCTTTATTGTGTCTTATGTCTTAACCCTATTAAAGGCACACTCAAAACTTGTATCTAACTCACACACACACACACTAACATACATCTAACAATCAACATGGCATCAAACATCCCTAACCATACATTTATCATGCTTATCAAACAAAGCCTACCATACATCTAAACATGGCATGACATATCATCATCAAACAAGGCAACAGCATATGGATCATTAAATCAAGATGGAAACAAAATGAAACACGTTATCAACCAAAACATCAAGAGCACAATCATACCATCAAGCCCAAAAAAGATCATATCACAATGCATGTACATTACAAATGCATGACTTACCTTTACTTACCTTGTAGCAACTCAGCACCTATGCCATTATGCATGAGCATGTGAATGCATGTTCATGGCATTAAAACAATTAAACACAAGATAAAACCTAATTCTAATATGTGATAGCAAACAAACAAATAAACATATGAAATAGAGACTTTGAAAGCATAAAAGTATGGAAAAAGAAGCTAAACAAAACAAACATGTAAAGGCAAAATCAAAACAGATACAAATAAATAAAAGTAGGGTTTCTAGGTAAGTTCATGTGCACACATGAACAAGTCTGCGTGCGTAGGCAAGGTTATGCGTGCACAGGTTTCTACCCAGAAGACCCTAAAAACACAAAAACAGGGCAGAGCTTCAAAATGGGAATTCTAACAATCTAACATGATTTAAAATATAAAATTACATAAACCTTAGCCAGATAAGCATGTTAAAGCATATTATAACAAGAAAACAAGACAAGAAAAAGAAGGGTTTAAAACTAATATCTCAAAGAAAAGCTCTTCAAGCTTGATTTTTGAACATTCCCCCCAGACAAATCTATTCACAATTCAATAAATCAATGTTTAGTAATCTTAAACTCAAAGATCAAGGCCAAAAAAGGCCCTAGTCAAAAGGAATTGACTTAAGGATGTTTTGTGAAAAATTCCCTTTTTAATTCACTATTTCTAGTGAATCTTAGTGTTTCCTGTGGGATTTCTGTGTGTTTTGAAATTATATCATGTAAGGCTACTTATTGTGTAAAAAAAAGGGGTTTGGAACGAATCCCACATCAACATTAATGCAAAAAACTTGTCTTGTATAGTTTCTAGAAATTGCTATATGTGCACAAAATTAGGCCTGCATACACATATAGAAAGCTGTGTGCACAGGCTGATTCTTGCATGTGAATAGTGAAGGTTCCCTTTGTCCTTATTTTTCAAAAATAGATTTACTTGCTCATTTAAAAGTTATATTTTTCATTTTAACATCTCTCAAGTTAATTTAACATCTGATTGGGCCCTAAACTAGCCTTAGGTCTTAAAATTCAGCATCATTGGGAAACGGGGGCTTGAGTCATAAGGGATACAAAATGCGGTATCTATAGTGACCACACGCAATTCCGAATCCACGGACTCTTCTATCTAAATTTTTTCACACAAACACTCTAGTTTGTGACTTTGAGATCTTACTCAAAGGTTTAGATCATCAATAGTAGTTGATCTTGCATGTAGCAACTTATCTCCACCAGTTCTTATGATTGGATCTTCTTTCTGATAGATGATTTTTAAGTTAGAAAGTTATAGAACCTCACAGACCTCACAGGGGTAACTCATAAGGCTTCACAAGACTTTTTAAACATGAATTTGTCCTTTTATACCTAGCAGTGTTGGACTTAAACCATAAATGTTTCTGGGCTTTTGGGACTAATTTAAAATCTATAGAATTCGAGTTTCGATCGGTCGAACTTTTCTCTTAATTAGTTGAGCCTTGTAGTTTATGAATTCTTCTTTTTGTAGCTTGACTGTTCTTGAATCTTGACTTGAATCAACTTAATCAATGTCTAACACTGTTCTAAGACATAAATATCTTATACTAGACATGTTTTTGTACTGGGTTTGCCAACATACATAAAATTAGAACCTGAACATCTATTCCTAAATATTTAGAACCTAACAGATACTAAGGGGACAACATTTGTAAAATATGAATGGCAGACACATGGAATGAAAACAAATAAAGCTCCCTATAAAAAGAAAGGGTTGTAAAAAAAACTTTCTCCAATTTAAAAAAAAATTATAGAATTGTTGAGAAAAACATTTTGAGGAGGTATATAAAAGAAATGACATAAAAAATAAATAAAAAATTTTAAAAAAAAAAGAGAGAAAGAGAGAGAGATTGTGCATAGAATACAAATATTCTCTTTCATTTTATGCAAAAATTAACACTATATGACCCATGAACAAAGGCATATAGACACTTCTAGGCATAATCACTTAAGGCTATACAGTATAGTTCTCAATGAAATAAATATTAATGCATGCAACGGGTTTTTATCTATTAAATAAACATTATAAAAATTCCAAGGATTTCAAATCAATCAAAGAGTATTGAGCTTGAATCCAATTTTTTTTTTTTTTTTTTCACTTTTTCGCTCTAGACATATATATTCTTTTTTTTTCATAGAGGTTTCTTTGTATTTGCATATAACTTTTATCCACCTTATCTCTTAAAAAAAAATTCTTTTATTTTTCCACTATATCTCTCTAATGAGCATTTAAACATCCATGAGTGGCAGTTTTCACACTATTGAAATAAGTAGCCTTCTTAATAAATAACACATCATTTAGCTTTACACTAAATCAGAGATAGCCCTTTCCACTATCTTTTCAACATGTGTGAAAAGTACACAATTTTTTCAATACTAATATCAATACTTGACTTAAAAACTTAAGGTTCTTATGAGCACAAGTACTCGTGACGAGTAGTGGCGGCTCTACATGCAAGCGAGGGTGGTCACATGACCACCCTGACTTGCAAAAAAATGTATATATACACTTGCCCAAAAAAAATATTATATACTAAACTAACTTATTGTGAGTACCCTAATAAAAATTTTGAATACCCTGACTTGAGAATTACAAAAATTTGAATTCAACAAAAATAAGAGTAGTGCTACTACATTCAAAACATTTTCACAATAATTTTACAACAAATCTAATGTAGTAAGCTATTACTGATTCTAATTTGGGCCAAATACTAATATTATTTTTTTACCCACCAATAATAGCTTTTTGCATAAGATTTATTGTAAAAATGTTGTGAACGTAACATTACTCCAAAATTAATTTTGCCTCCAAACACAATTCTTAATTCCTGCTTTTTTTTTTTAAGCTTAAATAATAACAATAAATATTAGCTCAAATAGCAACAAATATAAACCAAACAAAAACAAGACAAGACCAAACAACAAGTGAAAAAATTATTCAACAAAAAGCCTATTATAAAACAAAAAGATAAAATTTGTAACTTGTTCAACCTATTCAATAAAAATAATTTCTAATTTTATTTTTCTTTAAAAAATGGTATCAATAAACATATTGTGGTAATTTAAATTTCTTAGTGGCTACCCTAAAAAATATTTATAGAGCTGCCGTTGGTGAAAAGCCGCTTCCTTGGGGGCACTACCATTTGTTGGGAGTATACCTCAACCAAGTGGAACGGGTGGATGGTGAAAATGGAGTTGCCACCTAGATTAGATCTAGGAACCATATGTATAGCGCCATTATGTGAAAGATGATCTTACTAGAGCACATATCCGAAGTTTAGGAATGGAGATGGGAAGGTGTTAGGCATACAACCCCACCCAACTTGTGGGTTGGCCTCCACTTATTGTGTTCCACATCCTAATTCCATCAAAGGGTCCTCTAATAGGTTATTCTACACACACACACACACACACGGCCTACCCTAACATGCATCTAGCAACCAACCTAGCATTCATCTAACATGACATAGCATCATAACATCATATGGCATATCACATCATCTCAACGAGTACCCCATCACATCATCAACAATATGCACTTCATCACACTTAAACCTGCATCTAAACATGGCACCCACACATGTCTTAACGTACATCTATGCATGACATATCCTACCATTCATCTAACATTTCATACTTTATATAACCAAGGGTAGCAAGCAAATCATATTGCAATAGCATTAACAAGGCAGCAATTTATAATCATCCATACATGGCATCAATCAATCATATTCATACATTCATCATCAAGGAAACAAATCCTCATATCAAAAGATGCATGTTCATACTCATATGCATGACTTACATTTACTTACCTCACTGCATCACAACACCTATGCGTCAATGTATGTTCATGTTGTTCATCTAAGACACAAACCCTAATCATGTGATTTAAACTAGGTGGCAATAAAACATGTGAAAAATGAGTTAAAAACATACCCTAAACATGCATTTAAAATAAACAAAAAACAAAAACATCAAAAACCCTAAAATTTGGGTTTCTAAGCATGAACATGCGCGCACATGCCTAAACATGCGTATGCATGAATGAAGCATAGGCAGGCATCCTTGCCCAGAAATGTAGAAAACTCAAAGCAAACAGAAAAAACAAATCAAAGCTAACCAAGCATGTTTCTAACTGTGAAAGCAATAAACCCTAACTACCAAACAAGCTATTAAAGCAATAGATAAACAAACAATCAAAGAAACTGAAGAAGGCAAGATAAGAACCTTACCTCAAACATAAGAACTCTTTGAGTTTTACTTTTGACCGTTCCCCTCGGTCAATCTATCAAGTCAAAAACTAGAAGGCTAGTAAGCTTAAAACTCGAAGGTCAAGACTGGAATAGGTCCTAACCAAGTAAACTTTAACATAAGGATGTTTTAGAATAAAAACTCTCTTTTTGATTCACTATTTTCTAGTGAATTCAGCGTGTTTTGGGAAAAGAGCCTTTAGGGATTTTTACAGTGATCATAAAGGGGTGTAAGGCTTTTCCTAGCTGATGTAGGATTAGCTCTGCAAGAATTTTACATTAAAAACTTTCCTTACAAGGCATTCGAAACCTTACACGCACATGCATACTGTGTGTAAACACCTCATTTTGTACCTAGTTAATAAACATTAGTCTTCAGTCCCAATGATGAGCTTGATATGTCTACAAAAGGTAATTGAAGTTATTTTGATAGTTTGGAAGTGATCACAACTCAAAAGTACTAAAATCGCTTTGAAAACGATGCTGAAAAATAACATTTGCTCACTATTTTGACCATAAATTTTGATCCACAAATGCTTTTTAAGTATGGTTTATTTCATTAGAAAATATATATCCTGGGCTTCAATTTGAATGTAAATTTTGCCTAATTTTGACTTACATCGAGTAAGTTATGACCATTTGAAGTTAGGTCAACTGAGTAGTCGAAATTAGGGTTTTTTGGGGAGCATGTGTACGCATGAATCATGCATGTGAATCTGTGCACGAGCATGCGTATGCACACTACATTCCAGAACCTCAGAACTTCAATTTTAAGGACCCAAAATATCATTCTTTGATATGGGCCGGCCCCTAGACACTTGGGATCGTCCAAAGACTTCTAAAAGGCCCTGAAAACCCTAGGGATTACAACTTTATGCCTCCAAACTCAAAGGCTAGCTAAAGAGAGTTGGATTTTCACCAAAACTCTTTTCTAACCTTGAATCTTTTGCACTCGCAGATTATGCACGTTTTTGGGTTCTTCAAAACCTCTCTCTATTAGTCTTAAGGCAGAAACTATTTTCTAATCCCTTTCAAAACCTTTTCAAACAATCTTTTCAAGAATATCTTTTTTATTTTGAGTTGTAATTACCTATGAACTATTGAATACTTTGATTCCCTTTATTATCATTCGATCTTGTTGTATAGGCACTGAAGGGCCGGTTAAATATCAACCAAGTTGTGTTCCATAAGCAAGGTTAGTCTCTCTTCATGGCTCTTCCTTAATTTGGATTTTAATAACTTGTACTCTTGTTGTTCTTAATTTGATTTATTTGTTATACATGCTTAGAAATATGTTTTGCTTTGTTTGATTTTGTTTTGTTGTGTCTCACCATATTTTGAATGAAAAGTTGAATTAGTTTATTAGAAGCATGCTAGGTTTTGTTTAATTGTTGTTTGTTGCTTGCTTTAAAGTGTGTTTCTGGGCGTGTATATGTGTGTGAGTATAGAATAACATATTAGAAGATCCCTTGATGGGATTAGGATTTGTAACACAATGAGTAGAGGTCGACTTACGGATCGGGTGGGGTTGGGTGCCTAACACCTTCCCATCCCCATGCCTAAACTTCGAACACGTGCTCTAGTAAATATTAGTCCTTCTGCAATGATGCTACATTTATGTGGCGATTCCATTTACACCCTCTGCCATGATCCACCCTAGGTCAAGGCATACTTCCCACGAGTTTGGGGAAACCTAAAGCTCATCACGAGTGCTTACGCCCGTAGTATGCGCATGCCTAAAGTATGCATACACATTCTTACCAACATGTGCGCACATACTTAGGGTTTGTGGAGGTTTTTCTTTCACCAAAACATTCTCCAAATTAAAGGCTTTCCATGATTGGAATTTAGACTAGTCATAAACCTCCTAGTAATATCGTCATTGGGGAATGGGGGCTCGAGACATAAAGGGTACAAAATGAGCTGTCTACAGTTCACAATGAATATTTATTCCATAATTTTAATCTACAAATGAGTTTAATAAAGAGTAATAATTAGGCATGTGCTAAAGTAGCAAATACAATGCATACATGACTTTCATAACTTAACTCCGTCATTTATCTCAAAGAAGTCATGCACTAGTCATGCTACACACATCTTAAGACTATTATTTAAAAAAAAAAAAATCATTTTGAGTTTTTTCAATGTTTTTGGATTTTTGTATTTTGACCAAAAATAAAAGCACACACAATGATAATTAAAAAAAAAAAAATGCAACAAATGACAACATGCAATAAAGTACAAGTGATACCAAGTATGTATGATATGCATGAAATACAACAAGGAATAAAAAATGAATGTCCTACTCTAGATGGGAAGAATTAAAGTAGAGGACAAACAAGAAGACGATTAACTCTTGAAATCCTTCCTAATCCGCATAACTTGAGTTTTGGGTGTGAAGATGAATAGGTATACATCCTGCCATGTCTATCGAAGGACATAGAGAAAATAACATTCCCTTGAAATTGAGTTAAAAAGATTAAGGTTTTTAATAACTTTCCAAGAAAATGTATAAACCTTGAGAAGGAATCTGAGACCTTTTTGACACTCACTTGTGAGGATATAAATTAAAACAATTAGGACGAGTGTGACTAGAAACACCATAATGGTGACTGTAGACACCCCATTTTATTATGACCTATACCCGAACCCCTTAGCCCAATGATGAGAAAATTATTCATTACCAAAATAATCAGCATCGTGCATGGAGCCCAATGAGCAAATAAACCTAAAAATGGCCCAATATAGTCCAAGCCCAAGCCCAACTATGACCCAAGAACCAAGCCCAAAAGCCAATTTTTGACCTAATCTGGCTGAGGCTTACAAAAGGTACATATGCCAGGTATATGATGCATATGCACCCAATTTGTGGCATACGCACCTTTTGGATAGAAGCCTCAAATCACTCAATTTCCATTTTGGTGAAATGCTAGGGCTATTAGCTTGATTAACTGGTTGCTTAAATGTCTAACCTAACCTTAGACCTCAATTTTTTCTATATAAACCCCCACTTTCACCATCCAAAGGGGTTCAAATTTTTACACCTACAGAAACTCTATTGCAATACCTCTAGAAAACTTCAACCTATGAGTTTTGGGCTAGAAGGGCAGAAAGGGTGAGTATTGGATTGATCTTTAACCATTTTCGATTAGAAGATAGTCTCCTACTCACTCGTGTTCAAAACTTCTAGTTGGTTCAAGCTTGCTAGCATACCATTTAGAGTCATTTAGCCAACCCTAATTAAATATGGCCCTTCATAGAAGTAAGAATATTGGTTCTACCTTGTTCCTTCAAAAAGTATTTGTATCCTTTTTTAATTGTGACTAGGCCGATGTGGCTGCCTACGTACCTCCTTTTTAGAAGGATTAAGTCATCATGTAGTTCAAGAGACATTGTGTCTGTTTTTATTTTTTTCCTTAATTTTTTCCTAGATCACCTTTCGAGTTTTCAATCTAGTAGGCTCCTTCACTTAAAATTTTTTAGCTCTCCTTTTGCGTAGATCGCCCTTTCGGGTTTTCAATCCACCATTTTTTTTTGGTTGAAAAAAAGAACATCTTCATGCATAGTAGCGGATTACGTTGTCTGAATCCATGGGCATTTGGAATTCTTCTCCATCCTTGTCAGCTAGGATCAAGGCTCCTTCTAAGAAAGCTTTCTTGACAACATATGGACCTTTGTAGGCAAATTTCCCTCTTGGTTTTGGCAAAGCGGTATTCCTCTTCATCAATACTAGGTCACCAGTATTTTGAAAGATGTTACTTTAACTTCAATTGGCAATACGGCTTCCATCCCATACCTGAATGAATAGGGGGTAACATCGGTGGATGTTTTGACAGAAGTGCGTTAAGCACAGAGTGCAAAAGGCAGTAGCTCATGCCAATATTTGTAGGTGTTGGCACTTTTGCCAGTATCTTCTTCATGTTCTTGTTGGCTACTTCTATGGCTCAGTTCATCTAAAGGTGATCTGAGAGGAATTCTGGTGCTCTATTTTGAACTGTTGACAAAGCTACTGAATTAACCTTCAGTCCAAATTGGCTCCATTATCTGTTATGAACCCTTCCAAGACACCATAGCGAAATATGATGTTTTTCTTGATGAATCGGGCTACTATTGCTTGGGTAATATTTTTTTAAGATGAAACTTCTTCCCACTTGGTGCAGTAGTCTATTGCCACCAAGATGTATTCATGCCCATTTGCAACTTTTGGTGTAATAACCCCAATGACATTTATAACCCATGCTGAGAAAGGCCAAGGCAAGGCCAAGGAATGCAATAGTTGTGGTGGTGCGTTCTTCCTGTCTTGGTAAATCTGGCATCGATGGCAAGTTCGTACATGCTTGATGCAGTTGCTTTCCATGGTCAGCCAATAGTATCCTGCTCTCGTAATCCTTCTTGCCAAGGAAGGTCCACTATTGTGAGCTCCTACCAGTCCTTCATGTAGATCTTGCATTAAGAGATTTTCTTTTACCGAGTCAACACACATAAGCAAGGTCACATCATAGGTCCTTTTGTACAAAACTTCTCCACTCAAAAAGAATTGTCCTGCCATGCGCCTGATGAATCTTTTCTCGTTATCAGTTGCTCCAGGAGGTATTCAAACTTCTGGATGTATCTCTTGATATTATAAAACCAAGGCTTCCCATCTATTTCTTCTTCAACGTGGCAACATTCTTCTATCTCAAGACAAAAAGCTGGTGTACCTCTTACTTCAATCTTCAAAGGTTGAATTGAATCCTCTTTGGTGAGACTTATCATGCTTGCAAGGGCTGCTAGTGTGTCGGTGAATTGATTGTGTACCCTTGGAGTGTGAGTGAAGGTAACATTATTGAACTTGGCGATCAGTTGGCCAACATACTTCTAATATGGGATGAGTTTTGGATCCCTAGCTTGCCAATCTCCTTTGGTCTGAGAGATGATTAGAAGAGAATCTCTAAACACTTCTAAGTCATATGCATTAAACTCCAATGCAACTTGTAGATCTACGATACAAGCTTCATACTCTGTTACATTATTGGTACAAGGGAAATTGAGCTTCACTACAATAGGGATTTGCTGTCCCTAAGGCAATATAAGAACAATTCCTATTCCACTTCCGGTGGAGTTAGTGGCTCTATCAAAGAATAATTTCCAAGACCGAGTCATGGAAGATTCGATCATCAAGATTTCTTCATTAGGGAATAATAAGTCTATGGGTTCTTGTGACCTAATTAGGGGTTCAGCTAGATAATTTGCTATTGCTTGCCCTTTGATGGCCTTCTGAGAGATGAACAAAATGTCGAACTTAGACAAGAGGACTTGCCACCTAACAATCTTCCCTATAAGTGCGGGCTTTTCAAAGATGTACTTGATTGGATCCCTTTTGGAGATTAACCAAGTTATGTCATACAACATGTATTGTTTGAGTCTGTGAGCCACTCATGCCTATGCACAACAAGTCTTTTTCACTTAGGAGTAGTTCCCTTCACAGCTGGTGAACTTCTTACTCAGATAGTAAATAGCCTTCTCCTTGGTTGCTGATTCATCTTGTTGTCCAAGCATGCAACCCATGGACATCTCATGGACAACTAGGTATAGTATTAATGACACCCCCAGCTTGGGCAGAACAAGGATGGGAGGATTCAATAAATAATCTTTGATTTTCTCAAAGGCCTTCTGGCAATCTTCAGTCCATTCCAACTTTGTATTCTTCTTCAAAATTCTAAACAATGTGTGTTTGGGAAGCGCGTTTGCGTTTCCCAAATGCACGTTTTGCGTTTTCAGCTCTTTTTTTTTTTTGCATGCGTTTCTGGCCAATTTTTTACTGTTCAGTCACTGTTGCGGCTACTATTCATGAACAATAGCCGCAATATTTGACTTTTTCCTGTGAACAATGCACGGTGTGCACTGTTCACGGACCCACAAATTACACTTTTCAGCAACTTTTTCATTAAAAATGGGTCTCACGGTACTATTCACACATTTAAAAATTATTTTGCTACAGTGTTTTTCAGTTTCAGTTTTCAGCTGTATCCAAACGAACCCAATGGCTCACATGTAGTAGTCAGCTGTGCTACAAACCTGACAATGTAATTTATCCTTCCTAGGAAGCTTCAGACTTACTTTTTTGTCTTTGGTACAGGCAATTCTCTGATGGCTTGTACCTTGGCTAGATCAACCTTTATTCCTTTTTCACTCACAATGAATCCCAAGAGTTTCTCGAATCCTCACCGAATACACACTTGTTTGGGTTCAACCTTAGTCGGAATTTTATCAGTCTTTTGAATAGCTTGCGAAGCTCTGCTAGATGGTCTTGATGAGTACGAGACTTGGCAATCATATCGTCCACATATACCTCCACTTTATGCATCAAATCATGGAACAAGGTGACCATGGCCCGTTGATAAGTGGGTCCAGCATTTTTCAACCCGAAAGGCATGACTTCATAAGCATAGGTCCCCCAATGTGTGGTGAATGTCGTCTTGGGCCTGTCCTCTCCTACCATTTTTATCTGATTTTACCTAGAGAATCCATCGATGAAGGAAAAGACTACATTGGTGGTTGTATTGTCTACCAATGTGTCTATATGAGGAAGGGAGGAGTTGTCCTTTGGACTCACCTTATTGAGGTCTCGATAATCTACGCACATGCGTACTTTTCCGTCCTTTTTAGGTATCGAGACAATATTAGCTATCCAATCAGAATACACAATGGCACTTAGAAATCCTACATTGAGCTATATTTCTACCTCTTATTTGGTCTGAAGAATAGTTTTCGACTTCATTCATCTTAATGATTGCTTAACTAGGGTACACTTGGGTTTTACAAGAATCCGATGAACCACTATGTCTGTGTCTAAACCGAGCATATCTTGATAGGACCAAGAAAATATCTTTTAAATTCCTTTAAAAGGGTTATCAACTCAAATTTTAGCTCGGTTGGGAAACTTATTCCAATCTTTATTTCTTTGGGTTCTTGACCCTCATCTACTAGGTTAATTGTTTCTGCTTCTTCCATGTTGAGTTTTGAACCCTCTCCTTGTCTTTCCAAGGCTTCTAAAATTTCCCTAGCTAATTCAACCTCTTCCTCATCACTCTTTTCACTATTTTCCACCTCATGATTGGTTTCAGAATCGCTTTCTATATCACAAATGATGGGATTAGGGGACACGCTTTTTGGAGAATTTGGTCTTACCCTAGGAACAAGAATATACAATGATAATAAGATGAAATAGTGCAGGAATTTTAAGCAAAGCATGTAACTGAAATACCTCAAATATTATAAAGTGCAAGCAGGGGCAGCTTGATTAGAGCTGTCCATCCAAATCCGGAACCCGACCCACCCGTCCGATCCGGCCCAATAACCGGCCAACCCGACGCCGGTGACGGGTCGGCGGTGGGTCTCTACTCCCTGAACCCGAAAACGGCGAGTCGGTTGGCGGGTTTGAGGCTGAGAAACCGATATTTAACCGACCCGACCGTATCTAACCGGAAATCGCACCTTTTCTGTCCGATCTGTTGAGATCCGGCCTGAACTCGAAGGAAAATCGCCCATTCTCTGTCCAACCTCGAAGGCTTAGGCGAGATCTCATTGAGATTCGGCCTGATCTCATAGAGATATGCCGAGATCTCATCGAGATCCGGCCATATCTCGCCAAGGTCGGCTTGATCTCTTCGAGATCTGTCGAGATCTCGTCAAGGTCCGATCAGGTCTCACCATATCCAGTGACTTTTGGCAAAATCTGACAGATATTCACACAACCCGAAACCGACCGAGGACCGATCTGAAGCCGGCGAAAATCCGACCACCCGAACCGACTCCGTTCACGGTCGGCGGCGGGTCTAAGAATGGAAAACCCGAAACGATCGGGTCGGTTCCGGGTTGGGCACAAACCCGACCCGGACCGACCCATGGACATCCCTAGGCTTGATGCATTGAGAGGCCTAAGGCGAAAAAAGATTTGACAAAACATTTCACGCCTGTTGATGTGGCAGATTAATAATGGTAAGTAAAATAGTGACATTAGTGGTGGACTTGGATGAGAATAAGTAAAAACTTGCCAACTCAATTGTTATGAAAAATCTTGTGAAATTTTTTGTGTATTACTCTTTTTTTTTTAGAAGTGCTAAATTCATAACATTTTCACAACAAATTCTAGATATTAAGTTGTTACTAGTTTTAATTTGAATTCACCATTGAAATTATTTTTTTAACCACCAATAACAGTTAGTAACGTCCTGCTACTTAGAATTTATTGTAAAAGTATTGTGAAAAATATTGTGAACGTAGAATTTCTTTTTTGTAAAAAAATACTATTTTACTTATTGGCTAATATTTGGGCTTAATTAATAATATTAAAATAAAAGAAATAACTCTATTGGTTAAAATTAGGGGGCCTTTTTTTTACCTGGGGCCTTAGGCGACTGCCTCTCTTGCTTATATGCTAGAGCCGGCTGTGAGTGCAAGAAAGGAAATAAGAGTTTAACATAGTTTGGCATGGATATGCCTTGGAGGAATTTAGAGAATAGAAGGTTTAAAAGCAACAAGTATGATGAACTTAAAGGATGATTTCAAATAACACAGATACTAAACACATTTTCCCTCGCCCTTCTCCTACTTCCCTGAGAATATGTAGAGTTCCTTCGCCGAATCATCCACCAAGAACTTCTCGACCTCTTTAGGAGTGTAGTGACAGATGGAAAGTGATGGAAGGATTTCCTCATCATCAAGCACCTCAAATGTTGGTTCCCCAGTGATTGTAATGACAGTCTCCCCTGGCTTCTCTCCCTGGGTGACTGTTACCACGCTATTGTTTACCAAACCTTGGATGCTATCTTTGAGTTCCTTGCAATCATTTAGGTTATGGCCAGGAGTGTTAGCATGCTATTTGCATGTCTTGGTGGAGTCGTATTTCTTCAGCGGGTAGCATAAAGGTCCAGGAAGTCCAACGGGTAGGTGACCCTTGTACTGCAATAGGGGGTGCAATGATTTTAGCGGCACCAGGAACTAATGTTCAATGTAAATCGTATAGTCCACCCTATGTGGGGGATTGATCTTGAGTATGGGTTGAAAGTCTTAAGCATGGTGTCCATCTGATTCTCCATGTAGGTAAGTAGGGCTTTAAATTCCTCTTTCTGCTTCTCCAGTGCATCTTCCCCATAGCAGTGAGACTCGGATGAAGTGTTATCACCATAAGGTTCCACCTCACCGGAATACTCAAGATTGCGGTATGGATCAGGTGAGTACTTCCTAGCAGGCTTGTCTACCTCTTCACAGTCCATTTTTGTCTTGGGTGGTCCGAATCTTCATGGGTTCCTCTTTTATGGAGCATAAAATCTCCAGGGTTTCTTTGTGAACGGTCCGATGCCATTTCTTGAGAAAGGGATAGGTGGGGAGAAAGAGACAAAAGAAAAGGGGAAACACAAAAACAAGATGTGTGAGATCACGTAAGAAAAGGAGAAATATGCTCCTAACTTTTTCAATTATATGAGAAAAAAGCTCTAGCAATTGGGCTATTTATTTAAGTGCGTTTCTAAAAATGATGCATGATGCATTAATGCAAGAGTGACAAAGAATTTGTGTTTTATACAACAACTCTCAAAACATTGGAGTAAGATTTTACAAAAACAAGACCAAAGGTGAATTTATTATTAGGAAAGCCTTTAGTTTTTTTTTTTTTTTTTTTTTTTTTTTTTTTTTTTTTTTTTGAAAGATGATATATAAGGACATTTTTGGAAAATATGCATTTTACAAAAACTTTTTTTTTTTTTTTTTGAAAAAGGATGCATGATGGAGCCAAGGTATTCATGAGTTTTTGGAAAGATTTTTGAATGAGTTTTAGAACAACAGTATGGAGAATTTTTATTTTTTTAAAAGGAATTTTATTTTGTTTTTGAAAAGGGATTTTATTATTTTTTGAAGCTTTTCAAAAATTGGGACGAAGAATTTTTTTTTGAAAAAAACAATGGTATGCATGTTTTTTTGAAAAAAAAAAAAAGGATTATTGAAAGATGGTCATGCCATGAATTTTCGAAGAAATGATGCGTGTTTTTTTTTTTTTCAAAAGAAAATATTTTTGAAAAATGGGATGAACATGATGTTTTTTTTAAAAAAAGCTGCATGTATGTTTGAAAAAAGGGGGTTTTTTATTTTTTTTTTTTGGGTAAAAACTTTATTTTGTTTTTCTAAAAACAAGCATATATACATACATATGTCAATACACATATGCATACGTATATGGACATATGAGTATATATAGGTGTATATACTTTTTGAAAATCGTTCTATGAGTTTTTAGACCCCTTAAAACCACAATCAGATTAACCTAAGTAATTAGTTAAGTGATTACTTAGTCAAATTAACAAATCTAGGTTAACACAAATATATCATATCAATGTATAGCAGCGGAAAAATAAAAAACACAACAATATGATAACCCAGGAAAACCAAACCGGTAAAAAACCTGGAGAGGATTTAACCTAATTATCCTCAAGGTAAAAAGCAAATCCACTAGAAAAAATCGAAGTTTTACAATAGGGACTTAGACCACCAACATCCTATTGCTACCCACCAGTAGAAACTTACTGACACGACCACGTGCAAGCTTTGAGACCACGGACTCCTTCTTTCTTTGGCCTTTGCAAAATACAAACACCCACGATTGTGACTTTAAGATCCCACTCAAAGGTTTAACAACACGAACTCTCCTGTTTGTGACTCTAAGACCACCCTTGAAGGTTTAAATCATCAACACCTTTGATGACTAGAGAAGGCAGTAACTTCTACAACACGAGATCTTGAGATTTTTCAAGGAATAACATCGATAGAAGATATAAGAGAGCTTTTTAGGAACAAAACCCTAAATACAAAAGAGGCACACTCTTCTCTCTTTAAAAAACCTTATAAAAACGTGCTTAGGGTTTCTTTTATATACTGGGAGAAGTAAATTAGAAACCCTAATTCTTAATGGGCTTGAACTGCTATTTAGACTTAATTAAAATTCTGCAGATACAACTTTCAATCGATCGAGCCTATCTTTCGATCAATCGAACCAGATAGATTATGAAATCTTCTTCCTGCAGCTTGTATGTTCTTGAATCTTGACTTGAATCACCTTAAGCAGTGTCTAATAATACATATAGACTTTAAGATCTATATCTAAACAAGTTTGTGTTCACGATTTGCCAATTGTTCTAAACTTTTAGAACCTAACAATCTCCCCATTTGGCAATTTGTGACAAAACTTTTATACAAAATGAAATGCTCAAATACAAGAACAACCCAATACAATAAAATGCCAAATTACATCACAAATTCCAATCTAAGACTTCCTAACCAAGAAGTTGCCAATAAGAGGTAGAAGGTCTTGATTAGAATGTACCTGTCTTTCCTGAAACACTCAACAAACATATCACTGCATGTGTAGAAAGAAAGACATATAAACAATAATATGAAACACAAAATAAAAACAAAAGTAAACTAACTCTCCCCCTAAGTTAGATACAGCAAAAAGTTTTTATATTCTCCTCCTTTCAAAAACAAATTCAGCTCCCCCTAAACAAAACGAACAGGATTCCCACATTTCATTTATTTCTCCCTCTTTTTGTCATGTATTGACAAAGACAACCCAAACAGAAGGTCGACAGAAAATATACGCAACAGAGAATAAGAGAAAATAGAGACTACTCTCCCTACGAAGAGCAACAACTTCCCCTATGAACAACAAGGGTTAAAAACAAGCTTCTCCCCCTACAAAAAGAGGAAAAACAAAACAAGATTTGGGAAAAAAGTTTTGGGGAAAAGAAAAACACACAAACCTAATCTTAAAAAAAATTAAGTTGAGGATACACACAAAGAAAAATATTCTCTCTTTTAATAAATGCAAACTTGACACTATGTGACCTATAAATAGTTGCATGAGTAGAGAAAATATTTGCACATTGATTATCCATCATATCTCTTAAGAAAAATATTTTCTATAGTGCACACATAAAAAATGCCACATACTAAAATGTACAAAGGACTCAAAAATTAATCAATCAATTTTTAAATCAAGTTGAGTACCCAAATTAGCAAAGTGTATGCATGTTATGTGTGAAAACAATGAGAGATATGACTGCAAAACTACAAGATGGATACAAAAAATCAATGCAATGCATGTGAATCCTAAACATAAATGATGCATGAAAAAAAAATTGGTCAAAAATCGAAAATCTAAAAAAAAATAATAATAAATTAAAAATGAAAAATTTTAAAAAATAAATAAATAATTCAAATCAAATCAAATTTTTTGAAAAACAGAGCAATTTAATGCAGAAACTCCTCAAAGCATAGTGTTTCATGAATGAAATGTATGAGTATGAGATTATAAGTTTTTCAAAAACACTAAAATTCAACCCAAATCTTCCAAAAACAAGTTTTTCAATTAAATTGACTTCAAGTCTCAAACTTTAAACACATTTTGCATTAAAATCAAGGAACTTTAATCTTGGATGGCCACAGCAAGATCACACACAATATAATGTACCAAGTTTAGCAAAAAGTAACTTGTGTAGTGTGTGTAACTAGCAAAAACTTGAGATACATGTGAGGTGATATGTGAATAGAAATCAAACATAAAGTCTACAAAATTCATCACATAAATTTGAAAGAGCCTATCACCTAAAGAGTTACATCATATAACTTCTACATCTTCTAGAAAACAAGCTTGCAATCATGTAAGTTTCTTGATTTACCTCATATTGTACACACCAATTTTTATTTGATCAGCAACTTATTAAAATAGCCAGGATAATGTACTCACCAATTTTATTTGTTTGATTTAACATTAAGTCCAATAATGTATACACCAATTTTAACATTTAAACCGAGGCTACACCTTATGTTTTTTTTGTGCATGTGCTACACTTTCTCGAGCACAAAATCTTACAATATGCACTAAGGTGCTCATGATTGGTTAGTAAACAGTGGTGAGATGGTTATTTATACCTTTCTCAAAAGGTTCAAGTCCAACAGTCAAAGACATGTGACTTCAAGATCAAGACAAAGTGATCAAAAACTATAAACATCTCCCACACAACATGCACTACAAAACTTAAACTAGTAAAGTGCAATAAAAGAAGCTCATCCAAGCTAAACAAAGTACATAAACATGTTATGTAAAGATAATATGGTCAATCCTTGATTATAAATCCAAGATGTGAAATACAAAACACAAAAATATTTTTGGTTTTAAAAAATTTATGACCAAAACCAAAAAGCACACATTATGCTAAATGAATAATGCAAATGCAATGCATGACAGTGCTTAACTAAGCTATAGAGGCTACACAAACAAGAAATATCAATTTCTTAATTAACCCTTGAGTGAATGTACAAACTAGTACATACTCATATAAAATCATATTTATTTCAAAAAAAATGCACTTAGTTGAGCAATACATACTATTCAAGTTTCTCCACAATGTCGAGCATATTCTAAATCAGGAGAGAGATATCATAATTCATGTAATCCTCAAGAAAAATAAAACTAGAGACAAAATAATATATTTTTGTCTTTTTGAAATTTTTCAATGTTTTTAGATTTTTTAAAAAAAATAAAAAACAACCCAAAAAAAAAACAAAACAACCAAAAACAGAAACAAAACATGTCCACAAACAATTGAAAGAATTAAATTAGGGACAAGTTAGCAACACTCACTTTAGAGAATCTTTTCTCACCCATCTAGCACGAGTCTTCGGCTTTGTAGGTGAAAATTCATGTGAAATAGAGTGTATTTGAGGGATTACACCAATCTTCTGAGAAAGACTGAAATCCTACAAATTCCTTTCACAAGCCAACAAGCTTAAATTTTTCAAAATAATATGAAACAATTTATATGGACTTATGACAAGAGAAATATCATCACATATCCTAGATTGAAATACTGAATGCTTAAATTTCAATTTATGACAATTAGGACAAATGTGACCAGAGACACCACAAAAGTGACAAACATGAACAAATTTAGGAACATCAATATTCCTAACAACAAATCTAGTCTCAGATTTTGGTTTTTGCCTCAACAAAGAACAATTTGGTCTAATATGACCAACAACACCACAAAGGTGACAGGTAGGCACAAAAACAGATTTATTATGCTCTCTAACAGTAGATTTAGACTTAGGTTTAGAAACTTCAACGTCTACATCAGAACTTTTACCTTTGTCTAACCTAGCAAAATAAGCATTTTCAGTATTATTCCTTTTGAAAGGAGGAATATAAAATTTCTCAGTTTTAGGCTTAAGAGAAACAGAAACACTTCTGTTATCAACACTAGGCTTGGTACTAGTCAAATTTTCAATCTTAGCTTTAGATTCAACTAACTCTTGTTCCAAACTTTTCATCTTCTCATTTTGAGAGGAAATTTGATTTCTCAAAAATTCATTCTTTTTATTAGATTCATCTAATCTAACAATCAATTCCTCTTTTTCAAAATTAGCCAATTTTAACTTTTCCTTAAATTTCTTAGCAATTTTCATAGATTTCAATAATTCCTTATGAAGAGTTTCACAGGCATCAATAAAATCAACAGAAGCATGAGAAGAAATATGATCAAAAAGACACTTCAAATTATCCATGACAGCAGGGGTCAAGGATCAAAAGATCTAAAACAAAAGAGCTACTTGCTCTAATACCACTTGTGAGTTTTTAGACCCCTTAAAACCACAATTATATTAACCTAGGTAATTAGCCAAGTGATTACTTAGTCAAATTAACAAATCTAGGTTAACACAAATATATCATATCAATGTATAGCAGCGGAAAAATAAAAGACACAACGATATGATAAACCAGAAAAACCAAACTGGTAAAAAACCTGGGGAGGATTTAACTTAACTATCCTCAAGGTAAAAAGCAAATCCACTAGAAAGAATCGAAGTTTTATAATAGCAACTTAGACCACTAACATCCTATTGCTACCCATCAGTAGAAACTTACTGACATGATCACGTGCAAGCTCCGAGACCACGAACTCCTTCTTTCTTTGGCCTTTGCAAAACACAAACATCTATGTTTGTGACTTTAAGATCCCACTCAAAGGTTTAGCAACACAAACTCTCATGTTTGTGACTCCAAGACCACCTTTAAAGGTTTAGATCATCAGCACATTTGATGACTAGAGAAGGCAGTAACTTCTACAACACCGGATCTTGAGATTCCTTAAGGAATAACACCGGTAAAAGATATAAGAGAGCTTTTTAGGAACAAAACCCTAAATACAAAAAAGGCACACTCTTCTCTCTCTGAAAAGCCTTATAAAAACGTGTTTAGGGTTTCCTTTATATACTGGGAGAAGTAGATTAGAAACCCTAATCCTTAATGGACTTGAACTGCTATTTGGGCTTAATTAAAATTCTATAAATATGACTTTTGATCGATCGAGCTTGTCTTTCGAGCGATCGAACCAAACAGATTATGAAATCTTCTTCCTGCAGCTTGTATGTTTTTGAATCTTGGCTTGAATCACCTTGAGCATTGTCTAATAATACATATAGACTCTAAGATCTATATCTAGACAAGTTTGTGTTCATGATTTGCCAATTGTTCTAAACTTTTAGAACCTAACACGTTCATTTTCATTATACTTTTTTTTAGGGTATGACACATTGATTTTGTAAAACTTACCGCCTTTTGTGGTTTTTATTTTTTTTTAATGTGATTAAGGATGAATGCATGATGAACCTTGTAGGGTTGTAAACCCTAGGGTATGGGTGGGAATTTTATTATGTGAATGAACCTTGGTTCATTCTCTTAGGGTTGATCGTATGAAACAAGTAAAGAAATAAAATAAAAAAATATCTGTTAAAAATGAATGCTCTTGCAAAAAGGATACAAACACACTTTCCCCTTGACTCATTTTGAAAAACAATCCTACAAGGTAATCCTATCTTAGGCTTGAATGTTCACTCAGTAGAATCCTCGTGGGTTAAGCTAACTAGGCTCACTGTATGTAAGGTTGTTTAAGGGTACGACCTAGAATCCTAGAAAAAATGGACCTTGATCATCATATTCTGCCCTCATAGAGGTTGTGGAGATAGAGCGGATCAAGAGGCATCGTTTCAAATCCCCTTAAGGCTACACAGATAGCTACATGAGGCTATTTATTTTGATTGCCAAAACTATCTAAGGTTAGAGGTCAGCTTATCTAGCATTGCCTCGGGCCTGGGTTTGACCCATATGCAAAGGGATGTGTCATGCATTTTTTGAAAAAGGGATGTGTCATGCATTTTTTGAAAAATAAAGGGAAAATTTTTTGGCACAAGCAAATATATACAAAGTGCTGCAGAAATTAAGTCTCTATCCTATGGTTTTCACACAATATGTAAACATTATAACAAACATCAAACAACATGTGAGCATGGCATATGTACAAGAAAAAGAAAGCTATTATATGTATAAAAATAATAGTTTCAAAAGCCCAATATAACATTTATTTTACAAAAAGATGACATTGGAATTAAATTAAAATTCCTAGGCCTAAACTCTCTAACCATCCCCAGTGGAGTTGCCAAGCTGTGGATCCCACCCCCCCCCCCCCCCAAATTTGAAAATTTCAGGTTTTGTCGCACATTGGGTCCTTGTCGATGTGACTTTTGTGTGCTTGTGTCTCTATGGTGGGGTGTGTGTGTGAGTCCCTTTTTCTTATTTTTATTTTAGGAGTCGCCACCAATCATTGGTTTTGTATTATGTATGATTGGTCACCTAAAAGTCTAATTCGTTTTAAGTTACCTAATCAACCAAACCAAATTTTAAAGGGTTTATTAATTAAGGTAAACCAAAAGTCTTTGAACTAAAGATCGTGGACTCGAAACTTTGCTTACGTGTGGGTATGGTTTTAAGCACCCCATAATGCCTATCCGAAGATAGTATCTCATTTTAATTTTTTTTTTTTTTTTTGAAAATGTTTTTGCAAACAATATATATATATATGTGTGTGTGTGTGTGTGTGTGTGAGAGAGAGAGAGAGAGAGAGAGAGAGAGAAAGAGTAAATATTTACCATATAACTAACATGTGAATATTAATTCCAAAGAATATATATACAATTACGACATGTGAAGTATATATGTAAGTAACATGTGAAAAAGCATACAATTATATTATACAATAGCATGTGAGTATTTATTTACTATATAGCTATAACATGTGAATACTAAATACTATACAAAAATAAATTACAACATAAAAAATAAAAAGAGAGAGTTGGAAAAGTAGCACCTTGTTGTCATCTGATGATTCCGTAAATATCACCAGTGAGCCACACGATCTTCGCTCGCTCGTAACGATACCTGCACAGTAAAGAGAGAAGACCTAACAGAGAGCACCAATGTAGTGCCGGCCGAATACCCTCCGAAGGTCAAGTTAGAACTATTCTCACAACTCTAGAGTGCTACAGAAGGGTAAATTATGCGTACCTTGATTTGTGAGAGTATTGGGGCTTTTATAGTAGTAGAATGTTGACTTCTCCTTCTTGGTGTAGAAGTCTTTTCCTTATATGAATCCTCTTGAATAGTCCCAAATGTGATGGACAAGACATTTCCTTGTAAAGAAGATATTCATTAATGCACGCATCTTCCAGAATCCTCTTTGTGCTAGGGTTCCTATTTACCTTGGGATCCTATGGTGGTTAAGTGTGTGTCGCAAGTATTTCCATCTAGGGTTTCTGGCTGCCACGTGGGTGCTTAATTCGTTCCTGTTGCATCTGTTTATGTAGGATCTGTCCATAACAGGCCTTCGCACAATTAGGCTCGCCCTTTATCGGCCCTCAAACATGGATCCGTCAGGCCCACTTCATGGAGGTCCGTCAACCTAGATTTTTACCCTCTTCAGTTTCCCCCTCACCCCATGGGTTCATCATCTTTAAGTGGAAGGACCCGTGGGGTGACGGTTCAAGGTTCAGGGGATGACGGTTCAAAGGCCTGTGGGTCGACGGTTTCAGTACGGATGCCATGAACTGTGCCAACCCCTGACAAGTTATTCGAAAGCCGTTTATGACGCATGACACGTGTCGCTCTTCCATTGGAGTTTATCTCGGATCGAAGCGTCGATTCGTCTTCGGTGCATTCCCTCTATAAATATCACACTCCTCCTTTCATTTCTCTACTTTCCACTGAAAACACACTATCAGAGCACCTCCGTCATCCTTGTTAGAGAACACTCCGTCATCAACGACCTTCTTCCGTTCACTCGCTAACTTGGTAAGTACTCTCTTTTTCACAAGTCTCTCTTATCCTCGGACATTCTCTTTTTACTTTCCTAGACTTTGTACACCCATCACCCCTTCTAGACCCGTCAGAGTCTTAGGTTTTGTTGTCACGTGTAGGCAATGTCTAGTGCGTCAAGTAACCAGTCAGTTGTCCGTGACGGGGCGGATTACGAGGAAGTATACTCGTCAGGTCACAAAGACCAAGAGAGTCCAAGTGAAGACAGGAGTCCGTCTGCCTCTTCCTCATCCTCAACAAATGAGGATATGGAGACGGTTGACCCAGAGGTTTTTGATGACGTTGAGGAACCAATAAAATTCGTCATAGGTACTGATGGACTTAGGGAGTTCATCATGCTATTGAAATGGACGGTGAATAATTTTAGGTCCACCATCAAGGAGAAACACTTCAACACTCTTAGGGCCAATTTTCAAATTCCAGATAACATCCCTATCCATCTACCCTATAAGTCAGAGAAATGCTACAATGAAGGGGTAGAAGGTGTCAGGGTGTACGAACAGATGCTGAAGGCAGGACTTAGGTTTCCACTAAGCTCCCTTCACCGTGAGCTTCTCAAATATCTAGGCCTGTCCACCAACCAAGTATCTCCAAACGCCTGGAGGGTCTTCATAGTAATGGAGGTCCTATACGATGCTATGTCAAATGGTAATAGGAGGCTGACGGTGCGGGAATTCTTTCACTGCTACCGTCCAGATGAAATAGACAAATCAAGGGAGATGTATAGTTTTTTGCCTAAGAGTCTGTTGTTGAAGGTTATATTTGAAACCCCAGACTCCAATAGGGATTGGAAGAACCGTTATTTCTTCCTAGAAGGTGATGAGTGGATGTGTCATCTCGGGGACACGGAACACATGCCCGTCGACACGACTTGGGGCATATTGCATCCGTCTAGTATGCACCCGTCCTAGTGTGTAAATTCTTTACAACTGCTCAGTTTATTATAACATTTTTAACCGTCTTCTTCTTTGCAGTTAGACGTCGTCAATAAGTTGAACTTAAGGAGTTCAGCTTTCTTGAAAGAATTTTTGCTAAGACCAAGCCGGAGGAAAGGACTTGGGCAAAATTAGTCACACTTAATACCATCCATTGGTATTGTGACGGACCTGAACCAACGCCAGTAGCCGTAAAATACGACGCCAAAATTCGCAGACGTAAGTCCGTCGTTCTCGTTCTATTTGAACAGTTTTCTTCTTTATCTTAATAATTAACTTCATCCGTCCACCTTTACAAAAATGGACGATGCTAAGAGGAGGGCAATAATCAAGGCGTAAGTTGCCAAGAAGAAGGAGACTGGGACATGGCTCCCAAGGGGACGAGCTCAAGCAACCCGTCCACAAAAATGAAGCAATTGTCCAAAGGGGACCGTCCTCCTAAGAAACCCAGGGTCCCTTTGGAGCCTGTCGTAAGGCTAATGGCTGAGAGTGCAAAGACGGCCACCCCAGTGAAGCATGGAACTAGCAAAGGCCCTATGAAGGTTCCATCCACCAGTCAAGAAAAACCGCCCGTCCTCTTCCGCGAAGACTCCAAATATGCCTTGGAGCAGCTTTCGTCCATCATAACGTCGGAAGATTATGAGGACATAGGCAATCACTCCACAGAAGTAATGGGGGAGACAAGACTCTTTGCAATTGCTCAGGTAATCCTGCCCGTCGACTTTCCGTCCATCCATTCCACTTAGCTTTCCATCTAACCCTCCTTTGTTGGTGTTTCAGGCTATGATTATGATGAAAGGGCCGATGGAACGGTGTCTTAACCGTGAGACAGCCTTGGACCGTGTGCAGGCAAAGGCGAAGCTGACGGAAGATGAACTGAGTCAGCTTAAAAACTGGAAGTCCACAATGGAGAAGAAGTTTGATCTCTCAGAAAAGGTGAGGAAGGAACTTAAGCAGAGCACGGAAGAGGTGAAGAAGGTCCTTGAGGACAAGGATAAAGAGGTCCAGGGCCTGAAGGAAAAGCTTCGTCAGGCTAAGGAGGTGGCAATACGTGAGTATCGTGACTCCGACGCCTTGCTATCTGAGCTGGGAGATTCTTATCTACAGGGTTTTGATAACGCTCTCCATCAGGTTAAGAAGGCCTACCCTGACCTGGACGTGTCCAACATCAAAGATGATTAAGGCCAGACCTCTGTCATGCCCGTTGCCTCAGAGAACACTAATGATATTTTTGTTGAGGATGCAACTCAAGGCGACGGAGAGTCAACCCTCGCACAGAATGTTCAAGGTCAAGTCCAACCTGTAGCTGATGATACCCGTTAGGAGAAGGATGCAGACCCTCAAGAGTAGTTTTTTTTTTTTTTTTTTTTTTTTTTGTAAGTTGGGAGAACAATCGTTTAATTTTATCCGTCATTACTTTCATGTTAAAAAATTTCCCTTCAAGGGTTTTTATACTTCTATCTGCCCAATTTGGTTTAATTGCTTGTTTCATGGATGCTATGAATGTAGTGGGTCCATTTTTTATTCGACCTGTCCACTATGTGCTTTAAAGGCCTTTAATTTTATGGCCATTGAGTTAAAAACCCGAATTCCAAAATGAGTCTGTCCACATTGTATTTTGGAATTTAAGTTGCGTTCGTCTTAATGTCTAGAGGGACCGTTCTCATTATGGACTGATAGACTTTCATCCTCATTGGACGATTCGTCCACCTTTTTAAAAATTTTCGTCCTCCTAGATGGACCGTTCACCTTATAGGCTCAACATGCAACGATGGTCTGTCCACCAAATGGACTAAAAAATTTATCTTTTTAGACGATCCGTCCACTTTATGGACTAAAATTTTTATCTTTTTGGACGATCCGTCCACTTTATGGACTTAAATTTTTATCTTTTAGGACAATCTATCCACTTTATGGACTTGAATAGAATTTACATCCTTTATGGATGAATCGTCCACTTTATGGACTAGGTAGTATTTTCATCCTTCATGGATGAACCGTCCACTTTGTGGACTTTAGTTAATACATGTCCACTTTTTGGACTTAGAATTTTCATCCTCCTAGGATGATCCGTCCAGTTTGTGAACTTTGTAAGAATTTTCACCCTCCTAGGATGATCCGTCCAATTTGTGGACTTTATTTTATACTCGTCCACTTTTGTGGACTTGGAATTTTCATCCTCTTGGGATGATCCATCCAGTCTGTGGACTTTAATTTATACCCGTCCACTTTTGTGGACTTAGAATCTTCATCCTCCTGGGATGATCCGTTCAGTCTTTGGACTTTAGTTTGTACCCATCCACTTTTGTGGACTTAGAATTTTCATCCTCCTAGGATGATCCGTCCAGTCTGTGGACTTTAGTTTGTACCCGTCCACTTTTGTGGACTTAGAATTTTCATCTGCCTGGGATGATCCGTCTAACTTAAGGACTTTGTGAGAATTCGGTTAGAAAAGACAGATGTGTCTGAATATTCTTTTTTTTTTTAAAAAAAAAAAAAAACCATGCATTTGTAGAAAAGTACCTGCCCCCTTAGGCTTAAAAAGATACTTAAAGTATTGTAACAAAAAATTGTCTAAGTAAAACTAGTAATTGTAGTAAAAACTAAATAAACTGGGAAAAAGCGTCGTTGCTCTTTATATTGTCTCTACTGGTAGTATTTCTGCAGGTGCTCCGTGTTCCATGGGTGCTGAAGCTTTCACCCGTCCAGTGTCTCGAGGTGGTAGGTGCCCTTCCTCTGCAATGATGCGATCCTATAGGCTCCTTCCCAGTTAGGGCCAAGCTTTCCTTACAAAGGATCTCTAGTAGCGCCCATTACCTTCCTTAGCACAAGATCTCCAACCTGAAAGTCTCTATGCCTGACATTGGAGTTGTAGTGTTTTGCCAAGAGATTCTGATAATGCGCCATTCTTTGTTCCGTTATCACCCGGACTTCGTCCACCAGGTCGAGCTAAAGGCGCATGGCCTCTTCATTCTTATCCTCATCGTAGTTCTCCACTCAATAGCTTGTGAGCCATACTTCTGCTGGGATGACAGCATCACTTCCATATGCTAGTCGGAACGGCGTTTCTCCAGTGGGTGTTCTTGCTATAGTTTGGTATACCCATAGAACACTTGGTAGCTCGTCTGACTAGATACCTTTTGGCCCCTCGAGCCGGGTCTTAATAATCTTGAGTAAGGATTGGTTCATGACTTCAACTTGTCCATTGGCCTGTGGGTGTGCGGGCGACGAGTATTGATTCTTGATACCTAACTTTGAACAAAAATCCCTAAATGCACTGTTGTCGAATTGCTTTTTGTTGTCAGAGACAAGCACTTAGGGTATCCCATACCTGCAGATGATATTCCTCCAAACAAAACTTCTAATGTTCTTCTCCATTATAGTGGCTAGGGCTTCTACTTCCACCCACTTGGTGAAGTAGTCGATACCAACCACTAGAAACTTTAGCTGCCTAACTGCTGTCGAGAAGGGGCCCATGATATCTAGTCCCCATTAAGCGAAGGGCCAAGGGGCAGTCATAGGGGTCAACTCTTTGAACGGTTGCCTGATGAGATTACTGAACCTTTGACACTTGTCGCAAGCCTTGACATAAGCTTGCGCATCCTTCAGCATTGTAGGCCAATAGTATCCTGCTCGGATCAACTTGTGCACTAATAACCGTGCCCTGAGTGGTTTCCGCAGATACCCTTGTGGACTTCTCTCATAACATAATCTGTTTCCTCATGGCTTAAACACCCCAGGTACAGTTGAGAGAATCCCTTTTGTATAAGACATCTTTTATCAACACAAATTGTGATGCTTAGACTTTCAACTTCCTAGCAGCGTCATTCCCGTCTGGTAACATGCCAGTCTTCAGGTATGATATCAATGGCGTAGTCCAATTGCTTTTAGAATCTACTTCCTGCACATTTGTTCCATCATCAATAAGTTAGGAGACTTAGACAAAAAATAATACCTGTTCGAGGACAAGCATAAATTCTGTCGAGGCCGCTTTTACTAGTCAGTTAGCACATTCATTTTCAGCCCTTGGGATTTGAATGAATCTAACCTCGAGGCTGCCGATTCAATTTTTCACTTCTTTTAGATACCTCTTCATCATTTCATTCTTACACTCGTAACCGCCATTAATCTGGCTTGTTACTACTTGTGAATCGCAATGCACGACCACATTTTCAGCACCTGTTACCTTTGCAAGGTCTAGCTTTGCCACCAAGGCTTCATATTCGGCCTCGTTATTGGTAGTGGGGAAATCCAGTCGGATCATGCACTCGATCTTATCCCTTTCTGGGGTTTGGATTACCACACTGGCCCCTCCTACTCGTCTATTGGAAGATCCATCCGTATAAATATTTCACTGCCACGTCTCCTCCGCCCCCTGGCTGTCTCCGAGGGTGAATTCAACGATGAAGTTAGCCACTACTTTCCCTTTTATAGACGTTCATGGACAGTACTGTATATCAAACTCACTAAGCTCCACTACTCACAAAGCCATCCGTCCTACAGCCTTAGGGCTACTCATGGCTTTTCTCAAGGGCTTGTCCATCAAGACAACAATGGTATGTGCTTGGAAGTACGACTTGAGTTTCCACGCTGCAGTTATCAACGCAAAGGTCAACTTCTCCATCTGAGGGTACCTCTCTTCTGCTCCTCAAAGTGCTCGGCTTGTAAAGTAGACTGGTCTCTGAGATAAGTTTTCCTCTCTCACCAAAGTTGCGCTAATAGCGACTTGTGAAATAGCTAAGTATAGGTAGAGTTCTTCTCCTGCCTTAGATGGACTAAGCAACGGGGGAGATGAAAGATACGCCTTTAAGTTTTCAAACGCCATTTGGCATTCGTCCGTCCACTCAAACGATTTTCTCAGAGTGCGGAAGAAAGGTAGACATTTGTCCATCGTTTTCGAGACGAACCTGTTAAGGGCTGCGATTTTGCCATTCAAACTTTGCACCTCCTTAACCATCCTCGGCAGTTCTAGCTCCATTATGGCCCGTATCTTCTCCGGGTTAACCTCTATACCTCTTTGGGATACCATAAAGCTCAAGAATTTCTGTGCCGTCACTCTGAATGCGCACTTGTTTGGATTCAGCTTCATATTATATGATCGGAGGGTGTCAAGGGTCTCTCGGAGGTCGTTTAGGTGATCATCTTCATAAAGGCTCTTCACTGGTATGTCATCAACATAAACTTCTATGTTCCTCCCAATTTGATGCGCGAACATCTTGTTCATTAATCTCTGGTATGTCGCCCCAGCATTTTTAAGTCCGAATAGCATCACCTTGAAGCAGAACAGTCCCTGGCTGGTAACAAAAGAGGTCTTCTCTTGATCGGATTCTTCCATTTTGATCTGGTTATAGCCCGAGAAAGCGTCCATGAAGCTCAAAAGCTAGTGTCTTGCAGTTGAGTCTACCAAAGTATCTATCTGTGGGAGTGGATAGCTGTCTTTAGGGCATGCCTTATTGAGGTCCGTGAAATCTATGCACATTCTCCATTTTGCATTGGCCTTTTTAACCATGACTACGTTTGCCAACCAATCAGGGTAGTACACTTCTCGAATGAAATCTGCCTCAAGCAACTTTCAAACTTCCTCGGCAATGGCTTTGTCCTGCTCCTGAGCGAATACTCGTTTCTTCTACCAGATTGGGGAAAATGAGGGGTGATACATTCAACTTGTGAGCTATGATTGTGGGGTCGATTCCTCGCATGTCCTCATGACTCCAGGCGAACACGTCTTGATTATCTCTTAGGAATGTCGTGAGTGCTTGGCGTACTGGCCAACTTGCCAGTATACCCACTCTAGTCGTTCGTTCTAGCCTTGAGTCACCAAGGGTCACTTCTTCCAATTCTTCAACCGGCTCCGCTACTACCCGTTGTTCTCCTATGCACATTGTTTGCTGATGATCATCCATCTCTAACATAGCAATATAGCATTCTCACGCTACCACTTGATTCCCACGCGGTTCTCCTACTCCATAATCTATAGGGAATTTGATCATTAAATGGTAGGTTGAAGTTACAGCCTTCTATGAGTTGAGGGTAGGTTGTCCAAGAAATGGCTTTGTAAGCTGACGAGCAGTCAACCACTAGGAATGTTACGTCCTTCGTGATTCGCTGGGGGTAATCACCTATCATTACTGACAACGTGACAGCACCAATGGGGAAAACTCTCGTCCCTTCGAAACCAACAAGAAGGGCATTTACCGAGACCAACTGTTCTCTATCAATCCTCATCTGCTGAAAAGCCAGGTAATACAGGATGTCCACCGAACTGTCATTGTCGACCAAAACCCTGTGCATGTTGTAGCCTTCTACCCGCAGGCTGACAACAAGCGCATCGTCATGTGGGTGGTGCAGCCTTCGAGCATCTTCTTCTGAGAATCTAATGATGGGATTGTCAATCCGTGCCATCTTGGGTATGGCGCCCATAAGCTGGACGTTCTTGACTATTCTCAGGTAGGTCTTCCGGGCTTTTTTGGACAATCCAGAAGTTGTCATGCCCCCTACGATCATCCTTATGTCTCCAATGGGTGGCCTTGGGCACTCATTCTCCCATTGCACAGCCTGCTCTTGGGGTGGATCCATTCTCTTCTTGCTAACGAAATTCTATAGCTTCCCTTGTCTTATAAAAGCCTCTATCTGCTGTTTCAGATCGTAGCAGTTAGCTGTGTCGTGCCCGTGGTCTCGATGGAAGCGGTAGTACTTGTCCCTTGGCCTCTTATTGGGATCTCCCTTCAGCTTGTTGGGGAACGTCAGAGTTCCTTCGTCTTTGATCTGCATTAAGACCTGATCTATTGGGGTAGTTAATGGGGTAAAGCTAGTGAACCTCCCAGTAGGGGGGTTTGCAACGTCTATCATCCCGTTGTTCTCCAATTCTAGCCATCTTTCGCCCCCTATCCTAACATGTGTCCTCCTGCTGTTCCCTTTTTCTGGGCTTTTCCTCACGAGCCAGTAGTGCGTCTTCTGTGTTCATATATTTGGTGGCCCTGTAAAGCACATCCGACATGGTCTTTGGGTCATTCTTGTATAACGAAAATAGGAACTTACCCTTCCGTAACCCATTAGTGAATGCTGCTACAAGTATTTTGTCGTTCGCTTCATCAATTGAGAGGGCTTCCTTGTTGAACCGAGTTATGTAGGACCTCAGCATCTCGTCTTCCCGCTGCTTTATGTTCATCAGACATGCCGTAGAATTTTTATACTTGTGTCCCCCGATGAAGTGCGATGCAAATTGGGCACTTAGCTCCTTGAAGGAACAAATGGAGTTGGGTGTCAGCCTGTTGAACCATATCCTTGCGAGGCCCTTGAGCGTGGTGGGGAAGGCCCTACACATGATCTCATCTGGTATCCCCTAGAGGTGCATCAGGGTCTTGAAAGACTCCAAGTGATCCAAAGGGTCCTTGTTTCCGTTATAGTTCTCCACCTGCGGCATTCGAACCTTCGGTGGTAGAGGAAAGGAATTGACGGATGTGGTGAAGGGTGAATCAGTTTGGTTGACCAAGTCGTCAAGATCACTGGAGACTCTTCCCTTGAGCGCGCTCATCATACACTCCATCCGTTCTTTCATCATCTGCGTCTCCTCGACGATGTGGGGCGGGGCCGTATCAGCAAGGAATGGCCGGCTCGCATTTGGTCTATTCGGGGCGTTGCTACCTTCCAATCCCTCCTGGTTCCTGTGATCAACACTGGCACCTTCTTAATCTTCCTCTTGGTTTCCCATCGCCGTGTTCTTCTGTCGCAATTGTTCTTCTAGGGTTTGGTTTTATCTAGTGAGGCGCTCCACGGCCGCAGTTAGGGTTTGTACTTGTCTCTCGAGAGCGGTCAGGCGTGGCTCGTCTCCCTGAATGTTATTAGTGGTAGTCGCCATCGAGGGAGTAAGAACCATGCAACTCTTAGTCCAGGAAGCGTTTGTTATGGCTTATAAGTCTCGTGCTTTTCCCCAGCGCCAACTGATGATGTCGTAAATATCACCAGTAAGCCACATGATCTTCGCACGCTCGTAACGATACCTGCACAGCAAAGAAAGAAGACCTAACAGAGAGCACCGGTGTGGTGCTGACCGAATACCCTCCGAAGGTCAAGTTAAAACTATTCTCATAACTTTAGAGTACTAGAAAAGGGTAAATTATGCGTACCTTGATTTGTGAGGGTATTTGGGCTTTTAGAGTAGTAGAAGATTGACTTCTCCTCCTTGGTGTAAAAGTCTTTTCCTTATAGGAATCCTCTTGAATAGTCCCAAACGTGATGGACAAGACATTTCCTTGTAGAGAAGATATTCATTAATGCGCGCATCTTCCAGAATCCTCTTTGTGCTAGGGTTCCTATTTACCTTGGGATCCTATGATGGTTAAGTATGTGTCGCAAGTATTTCCATCTAGGGTTTCTAGCTGTCACGTGGGTGCTTGATCCGTTCCTGTTGCATCTGTTTATGCAGGATCTGTCCATAACAGGCCTTTGCACAATTGGGCTCGCCCTCTATCAGTCCTCGAACATGGATCCGTCAAGCCCACTTCATGAAGATCCGTCAACCTAGATTTTTACCCTCTTCATCATCCATAATTTTCTCTTTTTTTTTTTTTTTTTTTTTTTTTTTTTTTTTTATCATGCAAAAAAAGATGACAAAGAAAACTAATTAGTGCCAAAAAATGGTAGGGACAATGTTAGCTTAAAGGGGGTTCCAAGGCTCAAGAGAATGAGTCTTGAACACAAATCCTTACAACTATTCTAAAAAAAATGTTTGAAATAAAAAGTTACAGCTTAAAATTATTATTTTGAAAAGAGACTTTTTTTCTTTTTTCTTTTTTGAAAAGATTTTAATGGGACATTTTCGAGAAAAAAAAAAAACTTTTTTTTATCTTATTATTTTTTCGAACTCCAACGTGGTAAAACACATTTATTTTGGAAAATATTTCCTTTTTTTTTGGGCAAAAATTTGGCTTTCCTAGGAGGGAAAAAGAAAAAACTTAAAAAAAAACTTATTCGAAAACAATTTTTAACGTGGTAAAAGTGTTTTTTTGAGAACGTTTTTGAAAAACATTTTGTAAAAGCTCTTTTGAAAACATTTTTGGAAAAGCATCTTTGAAAAAACTTATTATATTTTTTTTGAAAAAAAGTTTTGGGTTCCCCCTTTAAAAAAAAAAAAAAAAAATCAGATTTTCATTTTTTTTTGAAAACAGTTTTTTTTTTTTTTAACAGTTTTAGAAAACAGGTTTTTTATTTTGAAAAAAGTTTTAGAAAGCAGATTTGTTTTATTTGAAAACAGTTTTAGAAAACGGGATTTTTTTTTTTGTTTTGAAAACATATTTTTTATTTTTGAAAACGATTTTTTATTTTGAAAAATGGGTTTCAGATTTCCCTAAAAATACAGTTTTTTGTATAAAAATAAATAAATAAATAAATAAATAAATAAAAAAAGAAAAAAGAAGAAGAAGAAGATACCGGGTTTCCTTCTTTTTTTTTTTCTTTTTTTTTTCTTTTTTTTTTTTTTGAAGAGGAAAGGCATTTTTTAAAAAAAAATTGTGTTTTTTTTTTTTTTTTGAAAACTTTTAAGAAGAAAAAGGGAAAAACATTCCTTTTAAAAAGACTCTTTTTCTTTTTAGAAAAAAAAAGGTGGGAAAAGATAATAATGAGAAATGTAAATAAACAACAATAATAAAGTGCAAAAAATAAATTGCAAGGAAAGTAAAGTGCAGAAATTTAACTGACAAAAATGTAAAGAGTTGAGATTTAAATGATATAATAGTAAAAAGCATTAAAATAGAGGGCTGAAATATTGTAAAGATTGATTTGAAAGTTTTTTTTTTTTTTTTTTTTTTTTTTTTTTTTTTTTTTTTTTATATGTCCCTCTTAAATAGATTTTAATCTCTTTCAAGCCTTATGGGTCCTTCAACATAAGGAAATGAGAGTTCTAAGCCATCAACCATTCCTATGAGACATACCCATATTGCACTTTATTTGAGGTTTAAAAAACCATTTAAGAGGGATGATAGAAAATCTTTTTTTTTAAGTGTCTATATATATATATATATATATAAAAGAGCAATAAAGTAAAGCGGGAGAAGGAATTTGAAAGAAATTAAAGGGATGACATAAAATAAAAGGGGATGGGAATTGCTTGAAAGTAAATGGGATGACGCAAAATAATGGGGATTGGGATTACTTGAAAGTAAATGGGATGACATAAAATAAAAGCATTAATAGTAAAATCCCTAGATGCCTAGGTGGGATGAGATTTCTTCCCCCTAAGGGTACTTCCCATACATAGCCTAGGAGATGGTTCAATACCCATCTAGGGATACAAACATAATAATATAAACCAATAACAATAATATGAATATTGAAATAAGAGATAGGTATATACACAATATGTACAAGAGCATAGTAAAAATAAAGTAACTATGAACAACAAGCAAAGTAAAAGAAATGATTTATATATATATATATATATATATATATATATATATATGTAGAAATGAAGTTTACAAGATAATAAAGGGGTGGGATGGGTTTAGTTATAACAACAACAAAAAATGGATGAGGCTTTTTTTTTGTAGGGTTTCCTAGAGGGAGAGAGAGGAAAGAGAGAGTTTTTTTTTTTTTTTTTTTAAATTTCTAAAGCTATTTTTTCAGAATTTTCTCACATTTTTTGAATTTTCCTCACTTTTTTCTCTCTATTTCTCTTCTTCTTCTTCTTCTTCTTCTTCTTTTTCCACACTTTTTCTTCATATTTTTCACAAAAATTGGGGGGGGGGGGGGGTGGGGGGTGGGTAATTTATAGGAGTGGTGAGAAAATGGAAGGCTATCATTGGTGTATCCGGATACACTAGTGCTAGTCGCCCATGGCAAGGGGCGGCTAGCATTAGTGTATCCTGATACACTAATGCTAGCCTCCCATTTTTGTCACCTCATCCATCTTTTTTCGTCTTTTTCTGATTTCTGGCCTGATCTTCATGCTGCTATTTGGAGACATTTTATAGCTCCGTTTTCTTCATATTTTGTATGTATGGAAAGTTCTGGATGTCTAGTTTCCAACGGTTTTGGCCTCGTTTGATTTGGAGCTATGGTTGTTGAGATATTGCGCTTGGAAGGAAGGTGACACAGTGTTGAAAAATTCTGTGATGTTTTTCCTTAAAAAATTCATATCTTTCAATCCGAAGCAGATATTGTCGATCCCTTTTGAAGAAAATTAGTTAAGACCTTGTTCTTCAAGATGGTCCAACTCGCACATTCTGGTTCTTGCCCAATTGGTATAGTTTATTGCGCAAAGTAAGGTGAAAAACTACTAGTTTTTCCTTTAAAAAAAGTGAAGGTTTGTATTAGGGTTTTCAGTATTTTTGTGATATCTTATCCATTTTAACTCTAATTTTAGCTCGTAAACCGTTGTATCGAAGGGAAAAATATGCCCTACTAAATGGTCTAAAATTCAACATAATCCAATGGTCGGATCAAAAAGTCAACTTTTTAACCATAACCGGTTAGGATATTGGCCTTTATCGCTGTAAAATGACTTTTTCAAATGTTGTGACTTTTTGATTCACCGTCCAATCATATTGTATTTATTTTTACCCTTTTTGGTCTTGAAATTCATGATTTTGCAAATTTTTCAATTTTTTTTTTTATTTTGACACGTAAATTGAGGTCAAACAAAATACGATATCAACAACATGAAACACAAACAAATCAAAAATGTAATCTAGAATGCAACAGAAATTAAATTTAACACAATGATTTGTTGACTAATGGAGAAAACCTTTACAAGGCAAAAACACAACCGAGTGAATTTCAGGTCATCACTCCCAAGAATCTACTAATCAAGAACAAACGGTTATATGTATAAGGAATCCCAAAATACCAACCTATAGTTGAATCCTTACACTAATCTCCAATTAGACTTGATCTTGTAGAGACTTTTTCAATTGCACATATCTTCAATTTCTGACTAACTCCCAGTAACTTGAAGTTTATTGATGGATGCAAAGTTTTTCACTACATACTTGTAGAATTGAAGTCAAATTGGTTACAAAACCCTAAAGTGCATATGTACACAGCAGCTTCACAAAAAGCATGTAGATTCTCTGCATGAGTCTCTATGTATGATGACGACAGTAAAATAAAGCTTTTATATCATTTAGTAGGTTAGAAAATGAAGCTCTAGAAAAGCCAAGTCATCATGGACCAAAAAACAAGTCTGAGATTTCTGGATTTGCAAAGCTTGATAGATTAAGAGATATCAAAAGGTGTCGAGCCTCATTAATTCTCGATAAATAGAGGTATCAAGACAGGTGTCAAGATTCCTATTTTCAGTTTTTGTCATAAAATATGACAATTTTATAAAAATATGACCCTAACATAGAGGAATATACTTTAAGTTGTGCGAAGCAAAGTCTGTACTTTAATTTTACACAGTAATGATTGCATCCTTTTGTTCTTTAATAGGATCACCTTCCTCCAAAAATCTCCTTCAATCCGTTGACAACCAATCAAAAACATCACGAAAATGTAGCATTCACAAGAGATGACATTTTGAACTTTTTGAAATGACATTCTGAACTTTTAAATGAAAGTAATTGGAATATCACAATCTTACCCAAAGCCACCTTAGCGGTTGTGTATTTCAACTTGAACTTATGGCAAATGGTCCAGCTATAGAAAATGTGTAATTCCCCAATCGGACAGTTACTGCAATCAATTTTTGGACCACGTACAATAAATGCAGTAAAATTTTCAATTAAATGGTCCAAATGATACAGTAGCATGTGCAGCATGTGTCCGTACATTGCAGTCAGGGTCGGCTGAAACTATAGGCCACTTAGGCAGTGGCCTAAGGCCCCCACTGATAAAGAGGCCCCCAAATAGTAATAATATATTATATAATATTATATAATATCCCATAAAAAAATTGTATAGTTTGAAAAAAATTTGTCTTAATCTTGAATGTTTTCTCACACATAAAACTTATTCTGATATTGATTACTTAGATTTATTTTCAGAACTAAAATTTTTAAATGAAGTTTTGCAAATAAATGAAAACTCTCCAATTAATGTACTAAATTATATAAAGAGGCTAGAATCTTTTCCAAATGCATATATTACTTTCAGAATATTACTAACTATACCTGTTACAGTTGCTTCCACAAAAATAAGTTTTTCAAAATTAAAATTAATAAAATCCTATTTAAGATCAACTGTGTCACAAGAAAGATTAAGTGGATTAGCCATATTATCAATTGAAAAGGAAATGTTAGCGGAACTTGAATGCAAAAATTTAATTAGTAATTTTGCCTCTCAAAAAGCAAGAAAAATAAATTTTAATTGAAAAAAATATATGACTTTATAATTAAATATGATAAAAGGCCCCATATTTAAAGCTTTCGCCTAGGGCCCCCAAATTCATTGAGCCGGCCCTGATTGCAGTGAAAGTTGCATCGGGTTGCGACTTGTGCAATGTCGGCGACGTTATCATGTGCTATCTGGACCATGTTAGGTTTTCTTAATTTGTAGGGCAACTCAAAGGTGGTTGAGGCGTTGAGCCTCATATAGAGAATATATTGAACAGCTAGAGTACCCTTGAAACCTTAGAACCACTAGCTGTATAATTCTTTCTTTAAGACTATTAACAAATATTGGGTAGGAGAAAATGGCACACACATTGGTCCAACTTGCCAGGCTAGGCATATTTGGGAATTAATTAATTAAACTTTTTATGACTAATTACCCATAAATGAAGAGATGTTAGTGGGAGAAGGCAAAACATGCACCAGCCCAAAAGAGAGTAAATTGTAATATTATCTTAGTCTTTGGGTCCATATTATGATCTTAAAGTTTTTCTTAAAAAAAAAAAATGCAATAGTAATAATGAAGTAGGATATATTTAATTTAAATAATAAAATCTTTTATCATCGAAAGAGATTTGGAGTTTAAATTTTGTCTATACCACACATTAAAAATTATTGATGTTATCTTAACATAATAAAAAAGACTCATCATTATGGAATAGATATTATATATTAAAACTCTATTGTATCTATCCATCTATATATATATATGAAAATAATAATAATAAAATTTTATCTCCTCTTCTTTTGTGTGTATGTGTCTTTAAGAAAGTGTTATATATAATATAACTTATCTCATCATTCTTTAGAAGTTTTTTTTTATTTTTATTTTTATAGAAAGCTTTAGAAGTTATTATTTCTTTTTATCAGAGTTTTTAATACAGTATATTATTATATTAAAATCACGTCCCTTCTCTCTTTGCTCTTTTTTTGCGTGCGTGTGTGTTTATTTTTAAAAGAAAAAATAAAGTAATAATGAAAAGAAGATGGTCGGTGAAGGGCCGTTAAGGTGGCATTATGAGATTTGATTGGGGGGAGGGGGGGGGGGGGGGGGGGGGGGGGTGGGGCCAGGCAATTATTAGTAGGCCACCATTGCTGGTCCTAAGCGGGATTTGGAAGTGAAACCTTTTGACGTTGATAGAGTCTCTCTCTCTCGCTCCAGTTTACTGTCTTTATTCTGAAGCCAAAGATTTGATTTGTATATGTTCATCAAGCCGATCTATTCGGTCGGAATAAATCCCACCAAAAAAAAAAAAAATCTCTAGGCTCAAACTTACACTTCCATTATCCTTTTGCATGAACGGATGAAACAGTACATTACATCATTGCATATAACTTTAGTCTCTTTTTTTATTTATTTCTTATTAGTTCTTTAGGTTATAAATATGCAGTTTTGCTATATACCAATTGTAACATCCATATCCAAAGGAAAAAACAACAGAAAAAAATAGGGTTTTTTTTTTTTTTTTTTCAAAGACTGTCGAAGGATTCCAAAAAGAAAAGGAGACTTATGATTCTTGAGGTAAGCTTCGTAGATTTAGTTTTAACTACTGATCTAATAATTAAAAATAATTAGACCCTAGCTAGGTTTTGATTAAGTTTTGTTGATCTTTGGAAATTTTCACGGGATAGATAGCCATTGAGAATGGGTTTTGATTGAATCCTTGTAGATCTAAATATAACTCTTGATTTTTGAATTTTTCTTTATTAATTAGGGATTTATTATTAGTAGATTTGGGTAGTTTTTTGTGTTAGTAATCGACATTTTCATTTTTAAAAAACTTTAGGAATGATCATATATCATTGAGAAGACTTTAGAACAACCAGGTATAGTACGTTGGACACCCCCTGAGTAATAGAATTAATTTACGATTGATTTTAGGTTAAGTTTGGAGAATTTTATTAGAAGAGTTTGAAAGGAGTATTTGAGTTTCCCTAAATATTTAGTATTATAAAATTGTTGGAAATAATGTTTTTTGTAAAAACTGACTCAATATTTCACCTGCTTTAAGAAATGACCTATATTTTATGCCTCACTCAAATAATTGTAAGTATATATATTGGCGTACGTATTAAAAAATTATAATTTTTCAAGATAGGATCAAACATGTGGAAGTTGTGTAAAATTGAATGAAATATTTTAATAAATTTTGATATTTTGAATGTGACATTGAATATGAATTGAACAATATTAAATATGTTTAAAAATTTATTATACAATTTATGTTTTAGACCCTGTCAAAGGGGGTAAATATTGGCATAAGCAGTAGTTCCTTCGGTGGAAAATTACAAACAAACGCGTAATTCTAGACTGGACAAAGTCAAGTGGATAGAGCATGACAAAATTTGCTTAAATTATAAGTATATGAATTTAGTATATGTATGACTTTTGAAAATCAGATGAGATTTGGTATTTATTTCATTGAAAAGTATTGATATATTGAATGATGTTGCCAAGCCTATGAGTTTTACAATGATTTTGAAAATTGCTTATATTTTATAGTATAATTGATCTAAATAGTTAGGAAATTGGATATTTAAGGAGTTGTCAAACTCATCCCATTTCATATCTTTTTGTTTTAGATTACGAAGAGTAGCAAGTTTTTTAACTTTCATTGCAATGGTGGCTCCAAGTTTTCAGGATTAATCATCATTATAAAACTTAAATTACACAAAATCTAATAATAAAAATAACTTCATATATTGACAAAAAAAAAAAAAAAGACACAAGCAAATATATAAAGTCTTACAATTTCCTTCTACTAGCTTTTTTATTTTGAAATCATTGCATGATAGTCTCATTATTAATGTTGTGGACTACATCTCTTTCAAAATTTTAGTTCAATAAAATTTTTCTTGGCCCATTTTTCTTTTTGTTTGTAATGGCCTAATATATTGTTAAAGGAACCAAAATTTAAGGATAAAGTCTGGTTACAAACTTAGTTGTAGCCTAAGGCTACAATCATCACTAAACAAATTAAGATGGTTATATATTTTGAAAATCTAACCGTCGAATTGCATGTTCTTTATATTTTTAAAACTCATGTTAAATTTCATGTCAATCGGATGTTTTTTATTATTTGATCTATAAACTTATTTTTTATGTATAATTTTAGACTACAAAAATTCAAAATTTAAACATTTAATTGATGACATAACTATTGATATTTGATTTTATTGAAATATCTTAAGTATGAAGAATACAATAAGAAAATGTAATCCAATAGTGGATTTCTCAAAATTTACATTTAATAAAAAAATTTAAATGAACTTGTAGCCTTAGTCTTCAACTATATTTTTTGCCAAAGTTTGTCGAAAGTTTAATTATGTTAGGCACTTAGGCCTAAAAAATTTTAAGGTAAAAAGATCATTAAAATTTTAAAATTTATATATAATAATGAATTTTTTTTCAAGTCAAGGTGGTCCTGTGACCACCCTGGCTTCAATGTGGAACTGCCCCTATTTCAATGTGATTGTGCACTTGATAGGAGTTTTCGAATTTTGAAATAAGATCAGACATCTTGTATTTATCTAGTATTTCTGTTGTTTAGTATTTTAAGCACCTAAGGTTTTGAATTTTCTTTTTTTCATTGATACTTGAAGACTGTTTTGGATTTTATTTTAATATTTCAGTTAAGTTGTTGCTGCTTTTCAATTTCTCACTGTATGCTTGTAAGGTGAAAACTTTTTAAGTGTGTAATTGTTGCCACATGCCTAATTCACTATGGGACGTAACATCAAATATATTTTACCAAAAAGGACAAAAAAAATCCTAATTCAAGGACGGGCGTATCAACTCAACAAAATGTTACGTACGTTCATATATTAGCAATTTGGTAAATTGCAGGATCTATGTTCATAAAAAATGATCACAGAAATGTATATTTGCAAATCTGCCTAACAAACCTTCACTCTTTGTTAGAGCTCTTTATGAAAATCTGTATATTAAATTGGTGTGGTACTAAAAGACTTGATCATCCACTCTTTGCCAGGCATCTTTTCAATAATTGGTTATGGATATGACTTTCTCTATTGAAAAAATATGTCATAACTCATAAATATATCGGACCCCCATACGAGTGTTTACAGGGTTCAAGTTGTGGTGGAGATTGTATAGATCTTCAATAAACGATGGTGGTCCGAGTTAGTGATGAGGATATATAGAAAAGACAAAAGGCCAAGAAATAGGGCAATGAGAGTTAAGATTAATGCAAATCATATAGCATTTAAATCATTGGAAAGATAATCTGCAGAGATACGAAGAGAACCTGATGAGGGCCACTTCATCTTCATGGGACCTTTACAACGCCTAGAAGATTTTTCTTTTGCTTTCTTTTTCTTTTCTTTTGAAGCACTTTTTCATTTTGTTTTCCACAAAGTAAGATATATGATGGTCCCTAGTCACTAGCTTTAAGTTAAGTTAGGTGTGAATGTCAATTCATTTGATAGTTCATTCAGCACATATTAGATTGATATGTTTATATGGTACTCTAGTCATGAGAGCTACAACATGGACAACACATTGGAGAACCAATAATACAAGGTACAATTGATAGAAACAACTTATTTACTATACACTAACCACAAATCCAATTGAAATAATATAGTTTATAACCCGCAACACTAAAAGTTTACTGAAATTGTAAAACACCCCACTCCATCTCTCAAAAATTTACCTAAGTAAAGAAAAATGATAATGTACATATATACCCCATTGAAACCATGAATTTTTCCCCACCCCTTCTTGTCCCAACTTTCCAAGGTGTATTGTAATTGGAAAGTTAGAATTCACATATATCCTACTAAAATTTTTCCCCTTCCTTGATAATTCCTTTAAAAAAATGGGGAACTTTCTTAGCACAAACATTGTGTTGAGCGCTCCATGGAAGTCCATAAGTGTAACCTTGTTAGTATGTCTCCTTTTCAGTTCATAATTGTGGCAGTCATGCACGGGTGAATGCCATAAGCTAGGTGGTCTCAGCTTTCCACAGAGAAAGAGAGTAATGTTACATACATAAATAATTTCAAAACAATTTTCACATCAGTTGAGTAGGCAAGTTTTTACTGGTTTTCATTTGAATTCATTACTGACATCACTTGCCTACTCTTTGGAAGAGAAGTCTTATAAACTCAAAAAAATATAGCATTTGCTAGTGTAACAGATTGTTTGAGTTCATCACTAACATCACTTTTTTACTTACCACAAACAATCTATCACACTAGCAAATGTTATTTTTTTTGAGTTTATAAGACTTCTCTTCCAAAGAGGTTCTATATCTTCTGCAATTTTCCTTGCATCGAAAGACGTGCCCAGCAGGCCACGTTTGGTAAAGCCCACGGAGTACAGCCCACCTTCGCCCTTCCATCCATTGGGAAATGGTTTTCGAGGCAACCCATCTTTGTTGGAAAACATATCACTCTCCTGAGATTAAAATTTCAAGTTATAAAATATTCCTTAAAAAATCTTATGAACATGGAGAATATTATTCAATTATAAGTTACAATTTTTAAAAGAAAAGTACACTTCTTAATCATTCGTATATATTCATTGTGTGGTGTCTATTTTTCTTGATATTTAAAAACAGTTTGACTTTAATATATGAAAAATATATAGTTTATTATCCCTTTGTTACAAAAAAAAAAAAAAAAGAAAAAAAAAAAAAAAGAAAAAAAAAGCCTATTATGAATTAAGTTCATCTTTACCTTTAACCAAGAAGGTACGTTACTTTTGTAACCCGTAGCTAAAATGATGGCATCGAAACTTTCCACTTTGCCATCCACAAACTCCACAGCATGGCGTGTTAGTCGCTTTACTGCCTTGCATACCTACACATATACAGTGCGGTAAGAATTATAGTTCTTTCTCTGCTTAAAGTGTTAGGAAAAACTTATAAACAAAGCTATATTATATAGAGATGCATTTGAATAGAAAATGAACCTTGATATTCCCAGTTCTGATCTTAGCGAGGGTTCCAACATCCAATACGGGTGTCTTGCCAGACTTGCTCTTGAGCTCAAGAGGACCAATCTCAGGGCGATTTAGTCCAAATCGAGAAGTGTCACCAAGCATCAAACGTGACATTAGGAGTAAGAAATGATCCACAAGACGCGTGGGAAGCCAGTTGAGCAACCACATGGACAATCCAAAAGTTGATGTTCCTAGCATCTGTTGGGGCAACACATGCACCTGCACCATGATTCAGAAAAAGACTTGAAACACACACTCAGAATAAAAAAGGGTGAGGGTGGGGGGGGCTTAAAGATAGAGCATGAGAATGAGGCCACTGATTAGTCCCGATCGCTCGTTTCCATGTCATTTTTCCATATCAAAAAAAGAATCTGCAACGCTGACACTAGCTAGTGTGTTGAGAATTTTATACAAAAAAGAAAGTACATAAAGTCTTTTATGCCATAAGATTTTGGGCTACAGACATTGTTGCGCATGCCAACAAATACCGAGAAAATAAAGAAGCTTGACATCTTTCCTTTTAAAGATCATTCTGTAACTATATTGGCCGACTTTCGTTTACTTTGGAGGAAAACCCTCAAAAATACAAACCAGTCAAAACTAAGTCAACACCACAGTAGTTACAAAATATAAGATATCTTATTGATGAAAATTAAAAGTTCATTCACTTCCTTTTTTTCTTTTTTTTTTTCTTTCTTTTTTAAATTTTTTTTAAAAATATAATAGGATTTTAACTAGTAATGTCTCTTCACAATTATTACCCTTGAGTTCATGTTTTATGTAAGCAGAATTAAGATTCAGATACTGTATATTAAACGACAAAAGATTTTAACAAGTAATTTTTTTTTTTTTTTTTTATCATCAAACAAAAATATTAATAATTCTATGTTTTATGAAAGTAAAATTAAAGTCCACCATAAATTTAGCAAACTGAAATCCACCTTAAATTTGCTTCTTATCAATTAATTATATAGGATCTAGTGGAGCAAGAGAAACTAGTTAGTAGTAACTGTACATTGACCTTCACTATCAAAAGCAAATGCTCATTATAACATAGTAAAAGTTTCTAAGTAAGCTCACCGAATCTCTGACTACGAGGGACGGGCGAGCATTATTGCCGCAGAGATCCAAGCAGACCTCCATGCCTGAATTCCCACATCCGACCACCAAAACACTCTTTCCACTATACTTTTCACCGCTCTTATACACGCTGGTGTGTGCAATAGTCCCATCGAATTGATTCATTCCTTCAAATTGTGGCACAACCTCCTCAGCATTCTCTCCTGTTGCAACTATTAGCCATTGGCACACATATTCTGTCACTTCCTTTTCCGAGCCAGTGGTCGTAACCCTCCAAAACCCACATATTTGATCAAACTCTGCGCTCACCACAGTTTTGTTAAACACGGGTTGTATGTCAAAATGGTCGGCGTAGTCTTGTAAATAGGAAACAAAATCTTCTTTTGTTGGATAAGTGGGGAAATTCTTAGGGAATTTCATGAGTGGGAGCTCACAGAATTGCTTTGGAAGGTGAAGACGAAGACGGTCATAGGCCCTGTGTTGCCATGTGGAAGCTATGCAATCAGCTCGTTCAAGGATTAAGCTTGGAACTTCTCTTTGTTTAAGACAAGCAGCTGCAGCTAAACCCGAAGGTCCAGCCCCAACTATGACTGGTCCTCGCACCAATTTACACCTTGTTTTAGCCATCTTCTCGTGCAGAGGATCATGGACTCGTTTACCTTCAACTTCTTTCATGTATGCCATATGCAGCTAGTGAGAAAGAGCGAAAGGAAAAGGTTTCAGTTTGCAAACAGAATGAAACTTACTTTTTTTCAAACCTTGGAGAGTATACTACTTCATGAAAAAGAAGAAAAGTACTGAAGACGGTGTCTAATTTTGAAAGAGAAATCACTTTTCTTGACATGGAATAGAGCTCGGGAACACGGGCTCCCTCTGTGAGTGTAGAGATTAGGCTGTGATTTTGAGAGAGTTTATCTTATGTAATCCACTTTATGAAACGTGGGTTTGATTTCTTTTTGGGTCTTGCTCAATGGATGAGAAAACGGAGAGCAAGAAGCTCGGAACTAGAGCAAGATGTTTCACTTAAACACAAGGAATTAGTAATGATACGAAAGAAATAGAGAAGTATATAACTACGGCATTTGAGTCTCTATGTTAGTAAAGAACAAACATTAACCAATAACAATCCCACATACACAGAACCTCACACACACACATATATATATATATGGAGAGAGGAGTGAACAAATTTTATTTTGATATAAAAGGACATTTCCCTACCCTAGAATTCTATTGGCAACGGTGTGTGGTGATAGTCGTGACATGGAGAGTCAACCAAAGTTCCATTTATATTTTGGTAGTGTTTAGAGTGATCCCAAATTCACTACTTTGAGGAGAATCTATTGGATGAAAAGACTAGCCCTACTGATTAGTCCTTGAAAATCATTAACCATCTGATTCGAAGGGTTTCATTCGACTACTCATGGTCTCGATATATCTATTGAGCACTCTTCACTAAATTTCCCAAATAAAAATCTTATTTTATTCACACTTTCGGTTAAAAAAATCTTATGATGGGTTAAAAAATATATATTTGAGCAAAAAGAGAATAATATTAAAATAGAATAGGGAGAGTACTATGGCTAAACTAACAAAAGTGAGTTTTTTAGACTAAATACCCGTTTGAATAGAGCTTCTTTGCGTCTGCGTCTGTGTTTTTTTTTTTTTTTTTTGGAGAAGCGTGTTTCTGTGGTTCTCATGCACTGTTCACAGGATCCACAAACCTCTTTTTTCAGCAAAACTTACATTAAATTGGGTCTCATGGCACTATTCACACATTTAAAAATGATTTTGTTATAGTACTTTCAGTTTTCAGCAAAATAAACGATATTCAAACACAACCTAAATAGGGCTAAAACCTCCTAAGAATGATGTGAATGCTCTAAAGAAGTTCACATATTGAGATGTTTCATGATAGAGAACAGGCAATCTAATTAACATCATGTGTTCCAAAATCTTATCAAAAATCATCCTGCCAAATCAAGGTCTTTGAATGTTATATATATATATATATATATATAATGGAAAACTCTTTTTGTTTTTTTGGGAACAAAAATAAGAATAGAAAATGTAATTTATATAAATCTACTCTCTCGTGCCCCTATTACTTAAAAAATGATTGGTTTGTAATTTGTGCCCATAAAAAAAATCAAGGAGCCAACCTGGAATGGAGGAGAGGGAGAAAACACTCGAACCTCACCAAGATCACCCCTCCCCCTTCTCCTCCCAACCAAACACACAAATCACACATATTTTCTCCTCTACAATTTCCATACTCCAAAATCACCCCAATTAAACACACTAAATATTTCATGCAGACCCTCTCTATATCGTTCTAACTTTCAATATTTTTTTGACGAATTATTTTCTCTCAATAATGAAACCCAATAATGCAACAATTTTATGAGTATTACTGGTTCTAATTTAGGCCTACTATTGAAATTACTTTTCTGCCCACTAATAACAGCCAATAACAACTTGTCATCTTGGATTTGTTGTGAAAATATTATGGATGAAGAATTTCTCTAATTTTATATTTTTCACGTGAAAACTTAAGGTGACATCTGGTACGGAGGAATCCACATTATCCCAGGCATTTAGATTCCTGAGAATGCGGTGTCTAGCAATCTGAATATCTAGGAATGTAACTATTTATATGTTTAATTTAATTTGGAATCTAATAAAATCCTGAGAATATGAGATGCTTATATTTGGTTTATTTCAAAGAATCTTATAAGAATTATTTATTTTTCCCTAAACACCATTTGATTCGTAAACACGACATCAAGTCCTTTATTTATTTTTAACCTTCCTCCTAATAAATTATGAGAAACAAAATATAAACTACAAAAATTATAGGATCACATTTTTTAAATGACATGTATAATACAATTTTTTAAATTGTAAAATTATAATAATAATTTTTTATATTTTATTTCTATCGGTTAAAGGGTTTGGAGAATAGGTAAAATTGTTAATTTATACAAAATGTAACTTTATGCATATACCCACATTTTCTTAAAGGAAATCCACATTCCCACAAAAAGGAGATTGAGTTGGAATCTAGACACTAGTGGCATCTAATTCTCTTGTGTAATTTGCAACAAAATCTAAAAATGTTTTAATATTCCCAAGAATGCTAAAACGTTACCCCATACCAAGCCTTTTCTTTCAAGTTTAACCTATAAAATAAAATTTCCTCATCTCATCTTAGAGAGTAAGCATACAAATGAATGCTCATCTCCTTATAGCTTAGAGGTAATCATATACTATATGTAAAGTACCGTGCTAAATTGTTTTGGTTCTACAGATCGGACAGCGTTTTCAGTTTTGAAACCTCAACATGCTTGAAGGCATTACCCAGATCCGACTAAGACTTACCCCAACTATTTCAATCTAGTGCTCAAAAAGACATGTTGATACAAATAATATGAAAAGGAAAAACTAATCTTTGTGGCTTGTAGCCCAACTTAGGCTTTTCTTATGGGGATCATAAGGCTTTTATTACATTCTCCTAATATTTATATTCTATCTATAAAATGGTAGGGGTTCTTTCTAAATCCCCCACCACAAAAGGTGTGGTATTCTTTAATTTAAAAATGTAGGAGAAGAAAAAGAACATGTGGAGGCGTGGAGACTTAAAAATCAAGCGAACCCATTGAGTATATATATTGATCTCTACATTCGCACATGGAAATTGAGGAGTGAGGACATATGTGATTTTTTTTTTTCTTCGGTTTTCGAATTCTATATATATATATATATAAACAGCTAATATGCTCCAAAATTGAAAAGATAGTAAGGTTGGAGATTTCACAGATCTTCCAATTGCATAAAGGTGTGGAATCCTTTAATCGTTATGGTCAAAAATATAACTATATTTAGCAAAACAATAGTACTACACAGCACAAGAATTTGGGAACCTATTTTATTGAATGTCAAGATAGAATGTTGAGTGATCGAGAGTGGCGTGCAGAGTGTTGAGTGATCGAGAGTGGCGTGCAGAGTCCTAACCGTGGCTTCCGATCACAAACTTAATAAGAGACCATTCTCGAATCAAGCACTTGAGAAATGACTAATGAGGCTTTCGCGATGGTGGATTAGTTTCTGTTTCTTTTCCGCTTTTTTTAAGTTTGGATTCCCCAATCATTTATGGCTTCTCCAAATCAGGTTCGAAGCATTTAGTGGGATAGAAAATGACAATCGAAATACACTATTTTAATGCTAATGTGAAATGTCCCCATTGCCTCATCGCAATGCCCATTATGTTGTACATTGGAGGCAGAGAACCAAGTACTCTCCATTTTAAAGCCCCACGATTTTGGAGAAACTCTTCACTTTATTGGACGTTTTTTCTGCTTTGAATTTAACTTCAAACATTTAACTGACAGCGTATTGGTTCTTCTTCTTCCAAGATTCTTTTCCTTCAAAATACACTTATGTCGCGTGCGTAGAAGATTCGGTTTTGTTTTGTTCTCTATATGCTACTTCACTACTTTTTTGAAGCCCACTACCGCGCTGATGCACTGAATAGCATAATAATTTTCTCTTTTTTCTCTTTTTTTATTTATTTTTTTAACTTTTCCTATGTCAGAATATATAGCGCAACTTGCTTCTCTCACTCACCTCAAATGAAATTAAAATAGCATAAGGCTATATTTGTTTAGATGGAAATTGATTTCCGGAAAATGTTTTCTGCATTTGCAGGTGTTTAGGGCTATTAAAATTATTAGTCAACCAAAAATTGTTTTCTAGTTGACCGTAAAATAAAAACACTTTTAGTGGAAAATGTTTTACACTTATTTGTAGTCATTTCATTTTTCACATCATCCAAAACGGATCAACTGAATCTCCACCCCCTACTGTCAACCACCCAACCACCATCCCCGACTGCCACCACTGCTGGTCACTGAAAATCACAATTTTCTTTATCTAAAATTCTCATTTTTTATATTATATGTAATTGGGAGACGAGAAAATAAGGCAAAGTAATAGAAAATATGTTTTTCCTAACATTTTCAGGAACACAATTAAACACTTAAAAACATTTTTAGGAATATTTTCAACAACGCAACGAAAAACTTGAAAATATTTTCCATCAAACTAGGCACAACCTAAGTTGCGTCTCTCTAACTCACCCCGAATAAAACCATGGCATGAATAAAATTTTAACCAACCCCTTAAGTCCATGCCAAATAGGTGATCTTTCATTTTAATGCGATACCATTTATATGTAGGCGAGTAATTAACAATTAGTAATGTACGGTATAAAATATGTACAATATGAAATATGTATCTGTTTCATTCAGTTCAAGATTTATAAATAAAATAAAATAAAATAAAAAACTTTCTACAAATATGGCATGCAAAATGGAAATGAAAAAAACCATAAATAAATATTTGTTCTATTTAGACCCCTTAAACCAAATTGTTTAACCTAATATATTAACCAAGTGATGACTTAAGTTAATTATTCAGATTTAGGTTAAACAATAATAAATCATATCATCCACAGCAACGGAAAAGTAAAAAACACCATGATATGATGACCTAAGAAAACCAATGAAACGAACTATTTCAAGGTAAAAATTTAGAGAGGATTTGACCTAGCAATCCTCAAGGTAAAGCAAATCCACTATAAGAGAATTGAAGTTTTTACAATCAAATTTAACCCTAAATCTATTGCTACCTCAAGTAGTAACTTACTGTCACGACCACGTGCAAACTCCGAATCCATAGACTCTTTCTCTTCTTAGATTTACTGCAACACAAACACCCACGCTTATGACTTTGAGATCCCACTCAAAGGTTTAAGATCACCTTCAGTTGTTGATCTTTGTAGTAGCAACTAGGTTCTACCACCGCTTGATTGTAGATCTTACTTCGGTAGATGCTTGTGTAGTTAGAATGTACAAAACCTCTCACATCTTACAAAGAGTAACACACAAGTCTTCCAAAAGTTTGCAAAACGTGGCTAAGGTTTCCCTTTTATATGTGGACAAGTTAGATTGAAACCCTAAATGTTTTCATGGGCTTGGGCCTAGTTTAAAAATTCTACATAATCTGATTTCTGCGATTCTCGATCGATCGAGCCTAATTCTCAATCGATCGAGCTTGGCAGATTCTGACTCCTCTTTTCTGCAATCAGCTCAAACTTGAGTCTTGAAACATACACCTTTGAGCATTTTCCAACACATAGACTAGACATGTTCTGTTGTCGGTTTGCCAACATGTACAAAAAATAATTCTAAACATTTAATCCTAAATTTTTAGAACCTAACAATAAACATATGTACGGGTATATTACGAATTTTAGATTTTTGAGGGATGATCAAGATAGCGTTTGCAAATCAATTGAAGACATGTTAATCTTCAATACTCACAAGAAGAAGACAAAGAACAAAGGTTCTTTTTCTCACTTACATTTTTCTAGCAAACCAAACACAAACAAGTTTGTTTATATTCGGATATTGTTTAAGTCTCTATGATTATTTGCTTCAATTTTTATTTAATTTTTCTGCCTTAGTTGTCCAAGCTAAACTACTAATTTTTCAAGGCTAATTGAATCATTGCAAATTCTAATGTGGTTCATGATAGAGTAGCAACTCCGAATTTTGATAAATGAAAATTATTAACTTTTAAGAAGAAATTGAAGAGCCTCTGAGCATGCGCATGAGCGCGTGCTCAGAGACTAGGTTACTATTACTTTGTTGTTAAGTCATGAGTGAATGTATGCCATATTGAAAGTTTTTTTTTTAGAAACACATGTTATTGGAAAAGTGAATGTTATAATATATTTATATATATATATATATATGTCGTGTATTATATCCTATTGTTATTATATTTGGTTTAGAACATTGTTGTTTAATCATTGACAATTTTTTATACTATTGTTGTGTATTAATGACTGATATGGGATCATCCTAGTGTGTACAAGATAGTGCGGGTGCAAGCGCTCACCCCCACAAATTTAAGGGCTGTGTCTCATTTTCCTTTTTTCACATGATCGTCGTGTTCTAGAGAATATGCCTCAGCCAAGTGGACCGAAGGTGGAAGTTTTGATGGGAGTCGTCACTATGGCTAGACGCCTGCATACGCAAGGTCGTGAGGCTACGTATGCATGCACGAGCCTGCGTGTGCAACCCTTCCTAGAAACACAACAAATAACACCAATCAAAACCTGTTAGGTTCTAAGCCTTTAGGTTTAAATGTATTAGAACTTCATTTTGTAATATTGGCAAATCATGATCAAAACGTTTAGTCTTGTTTTAGACTTGTTCAAAGTATTTGTATGTAAAGTTGGAATCGAGTAATTACAGAAAATTACTATTGACTTTCTACAAGGCTCGATCGATTGAAATTAGACTCGATCGATCGAAGCTCATGCAGATTGTTTTTCTGCAGAATTTTCCAACTCAGCCCAAGCCCGTTTGACGTGTAGGGTTTTATGTTTTGCCTTAAGTATAAAAGGAAAACCCTAACCACATTTTAGGGTTGTTGTTTATGTTGTGTGTATGAATCTCCTGTGAGATCTAGAGGTGTTTGCCTTCATATATACTTAGGGTTTCCAATCTCAAGATTGATGTCAAGAGCTTGGTGATCGTTTCAGTTTCTGCATAAAGAGCTTAAAGAAAACACAAGTAGGAGTACTTATGGTTGCTATGAACCCAAGAAAGAAGTAGTCCGTGGACTCAGAGCTGTCACGTGGTCATAGTAGTAAGTTTCCTACTCGAGGTAGTAATAGGATGTTAGTAATCTAAGTTGCTATTGTGTAAACTTCAATTCTTTCATAGTGGATCTGTTTTACCTTGAGGATAGTTAGGTTAAATCCTTCCAAGGTTTTTTACCGGTTTGGTTTTCCTGAGCTATCATATCATTGTGTTATTTATTTTCCGCATTGTTTCAATGGTATGATTTACCTATGTCAACCTAGATCTGCATAATTTACCTAAGTTAATCACTTGGTTAAATAACTAGGTTAATCTATTTGTATTTAAGGGGTCTAAAAATGTACAAAACCTAGTCTAAATAACCTAACATGCTTTCTAATTAATCAAACAACAAACCTAAACTACACAGGAAGAGATTAAAGCATAAAAACAAACAAAGAAAAATATAAAAGTAAGAACAAGTACCTCAAACAATAAGCTTCTAGAGCTTGATTTTGATCATTCCCCCCAGTCAATCTACAAAACAAAATATCCCAAGGGTTAGTAATTTTAACTAAAAGGCTTTGGACTAAAATAAGTTCTAGCCAAGAAACTTTAGTCTAGGATGCTTTTCAAAGTAAAAAGCTTCTCTTGAATCACTTTTTTGGAGTAAAATATGTCTTTTTGGGAAAATGGCCATGGGGGCCTTTTATAGTGTTCAAAGAGAAGAGGCGGAGGAAATTCCAAGCGATGTGGGATTGCCTCTACCGAGATTTTGAGTAAAAAAACTTTCCTCACAAAAATCCTAAAACCCTAGCTACGTACGCATGCTCATGGCTGCGTAAGCAACAATTAAGGATGCGTATGCAGGCTCATGGCCGTGTACACACTCTTAGGGTTTTTGCTAGGTTTTTCTTTCTTCCAAAAGCATCTTTCAACTAAAGTATTTCCAAAGCTAGGCCCTAGATCACCATTGAAAAAAAACTAAATTGTTAGAATTAATTAACATTAATCTATATGAATTTGAGGGAATTTTAACTCATAGCAAAAATAGATACTTTATCACTTTTATTAATGCTTTCTCAATACATACATACATATATATATATATATATATATGTTTATTCGTTGAAAGATAAAAGTGAAGCCTTTGAGAAATTTCAATAATTTCTTAAAGAATTTGAAATATAATTGGTAGAAAGTTTAAAGGTTTAGGAGTCATAGAATATGACTCTATTAAATTCAAATCTTTTTTTTAATATTTATGAATCATTCATAAGACTAATCTACCATAATCACTGCTTCTAGTGGTGTAGCTAAAAGAAAGAATAAATCTTTAATTTAATTAATGAATGTTAAGAGAATCATATGCACTCCCTTAAATCATTGAGGAGAAACAATTGTGATCTATCATATTTTGATTAAGTCGCCATATTAGAGAAACATCACTACATTTTGTGAGTTGTGGAAGAAGTATAAGTCAAATTAAAGATATTTTAGAGTATGGTGTTGTCTAGCTTATATAAGGCATAGGTGTCAAAGTTATAATTTGTGCCTTTTTTGGATACACAAATAATAGAAACTTTTTTTTTTTAAGAGAAAAGATAGAAATGTGTTTCAATGAACATTCAAAAGAGTATACAAGTAAAAAACATAGGCATGTTTCTACCAAGGGTAAAACACTTATAGACACTTCATTTCATTCCAACTGATACTCAAACCCCCTGGTCCCAATGACAAGACAATCTTTCGCTACCAAAATGATCAACATCATGTGTGGAGCCCAATGAGGATATGAAACCCAAAAGTGGTCCAATATAGTCCAAGCCCAAGGCCAAAAGTATCTTTCTGACCTAATTTGGCTGAGGCTTATAAAAAGGTTCATACGCTGGGTATATGATGTGTACACACACAATCTATGCGTACACACCTTCTGGATAAAAGTCTCAAATCACTCCATTTCTATTTTGGTGAGATGCTAGAGTAACCAGCCTGATCAATTGACTACCTAAACATTTAACCTAACCTTAGACCTCCATTTCTCCTATAAATACCCCCACTTTCACCATCCAAGGGGTTATACTTTTTACACCTACCAAAACTTTGCCAAAATACCTCCAGAAAACTAAAACCTAAATTTATGATGTACATGGAGCCAAATGAAAAGCTTCAAAAAAATGTTATCAAGTTTTGTGGGAGGTCATATATGCATATTTCTATAATTGAGATTGGTCACTCTTCCTAGTGCTAATTGTGTATAACTTGGTTGAATTGATCATTGAAACTTCACATTAGACTAAGGACTATCTCATTTTTGGTACCCACACACATCACACATGTCTATGTTCAATGAATGCCTTATTCATATGTGTGATTGTACTTGATTAAATATGTTGCATATGCTCAATTATATGTTGATCAAACACCAAAAGATTTTTGAGTGTTTTAATTGTTTTTGGAAAGTGTTTTTATTTTGAAAAATGTCAAAATTTTCAAAAACTGTGCAACCCTGTGTTGGCAACTTTGCCTTGTGGGTCAAGCAAGTCGCATGCTCTAGTTGCGAGCTTACTCAGAAGCTCCTGGTGACTCTCTAGCGAGTCAATGCCCCAGTTGTTAAAAACACTTAGAAAAACTTCAAAAATCTATTGTTTGGCTTTTTCGCGACTCAGTTTGGCGACTTGTTCGCGAGTGGAAGCTCCAGTTGCAAGGGTTACTCAGAAGGTTTCGTGGCTCCCCACGCGACTTACTTGCGAGTGGACCTTCCAGTCGCGAAAAACACTTAGACAATTTTTCAAATTTTGTCACAGAGGTTTTTGGCAACTTGGTATGGTGACTTGTTTGCGACTCATTTCAATCGCAAAAAACGCGTGTCTTGCGCTTTAAGGGTCTTTTTCAAGACATTTTTCAAAAACTTTTCATTTTTCCCTCATGCATCATTATCATTGTTTGTACCTTCATCTCTTGCCCTCGTTTCTCCTTAACCCTTTAACTATTCGTGACAAAAAGAGGGAGAGTATACCGGAGAGTTTTTGTCATTTCTACAGGGTTTTTGTGCACATCCTTGGGGGGGGGGGGGGGAAATTCTATTTCTCGAGCACATTTGTAGGGGGAGAGATATTCCATACAGGAGATTCATTTACCAAGGGGAAGAAGACATTGTGTTAATAAGAAAACTTTATTTTGTCTATTTTTCTTTATGATTGTTTTGGTGTGTGATCAAGTTGCTCGCATGTTTCATATCATGTTTACTTGATCGCAATTTACTTGTTACATTATATTTGTCCTTTTATTACTTGCTTTACCTTAAGGGTCTAATGTGTTTCGTGCAAATGTTTCAAGTTACAGGTATATATGTTCCAAGTTCATCACAGCTCCCATGATTCATAATAGGGGGAATGATATGATAGAGCGAGAAAGAAAGAAAGAGTTTTGTGTTACATTAACTAAGTTTTTGCTTTGCTCATAATTCATGATTATGCTTAGTTATTTAAAATGTTTCTATTTGTACCCATACTTTGTAGTTTATACTTGTTAATGTTATGCATTTCTTTAAGTACATCACTCTTGTGCCTTTGTTGGATTGTATATCCTTGATGCAATTACCTTGTGTTATTGTATCGGTTGACTATTAGACATGCAAATGATACTTTGCATTGAGCTTATTAGCTTGTATGTCCAGATGTTCATTCCTTGTGTGAATGATCATTGTGGTCACTATTTATAGTGATTGTTCGTTTTTGGTCAAACCATACTTTATTGCTTCATTCCTTTTTACTTGATTGCATTGTACTTGCTCCATATGCATTTTAAGGTTTCTACTTACAATAATCGTATTGTGTTGTTGTTTTTAGGAAATACTTGTCCTATGGTTCAAGAGCTTCACAAATTTTAGAATTAGGTATAAGTGAATTTTGTTCAACTGTTCCTAACTCACATGTTAAGTCTAGAGTTTATTTTAGGATTTTGTCATAGAATAGCCAAATGGGGAGATTGTAAGGTTGAATTTATTCAATCATTTTGTTGAAATGCAAATCTTTATTTTCCAATAACTAATCCTGTGCATTGTACGGACCGTGATGGGATGTGATGCAAAAACTAAACAAAGTAATTAATATAGTACCATCTGAAAGTTCAAATAGTGTATAAAACACTCTTGAACGTTTAGAACCCCAATAACAAAATTACCAATTCAAGCTTTATGACAAATAATAAGTGTGCGGAAGATAAACATAAGCTATAAACAGAATTGGTAAACAATCTAAGCCAATTAAAATCACATCCACAGTAGAAAATAAAAGGCAAAGATTAAGGGAAGAGAGATGCAAACACAAGGACAACACAACGATGTGTTATCGAAGAGGAAACCGAATTCCTCGACGTAAAACCTCTCCACCGCCCTCCAAGCGGTCAATAATCCACTAGAAAATGTAGTTGGGATACATGAACAGTAATAGACCCTCCAAGCCTAATCTACCCAGGGTACTTAAGCCCTCCAAGCTTCTTGCTCCAACAAGGTTGCGCTGAATCTATTTCTTTTCTAGCTTCTCGGATTTCGCTACTTGACCATTGCATCAACCAATGTGAAATTGGTTCCTTCCTAACTACTTCCCAAAACACCAAACAGCCCTCTCACAGTAATGGATATGATGAGAAAAGGTCTTGGTAAAAAGCCTCTCAAGGATTTAATAATGGAGAGAAAGAGAGTTAAGGAATTTGAAGAGTCTCTTATGTGAAGATTGTGGATGAATCAATCTTGTTTTTCTCTAGGGTTTCTCTCTCAAAATTCTCTCTCGAAACTCTCTTTCTTTCGTGGGTATAAGGGGTATTTATACTAGGGTGAGAATGGAATGTGAAGAGTCAGGTTTTTCAAAACAGGGCTGGCTCGCGGCTTGACTGAGTCGCAAGTTCCAGCCGCGAGGTAACTGAACGACCAATTGTCCTATTTTGTCCTGTAGTGCTCCAGCTAGCATGATGCTTCAACTTCTAGCATGCCTGGCACATGTGCAGCTTCTGGTGGCTTGCAGCCGCGAGTCACCCGCGAGTCACCCGCGAGATCCAGTCGCGAGTCCCTGTTTTTCTTGCACACTCTTGAGCATTTCTTCACACTATCTCACTCACTACCCTTACAAGAATCCCACCTAAATACAGGGTTACTAATTGCTGAAATACAAGCAAATTTGACACGGAATAAAGCCAACAAGATGATTGATTAAATTCAACCTTACAATCTCCCCCTTTGACTATTCCGTGACAAAACCCTAAAACAAACTCTAGACTTAACATGTGAGTTGGGAACAATTGAACATAACTCACTCACACCTAACTCTAGAAACTGTGAAGCTCTTGAATCATATGAACATGAATCTCCTAAAACACAACAATACACCATGATCATTGTATGCAGAAAAGTATGAAATGCATATGAAGCAGGCAAGATGTGATCAAGCAAAGATGGAGTTAAGAAACAAACCATGGCTTGATCAAACAAGTAATCACTACAAGGTAGTGACCACAATGCTCATTCACACTTGGAATGAACACTTGGACATACAAGCTAATAAGATCAATGCAAATCACTTGCATGCCCAACACTCAACCAATGCATAATACACTAAGTATATGCATTTAGGAACAATCCTACAAGGGCACAAGAGTGACAGTACTTAAAAGGAAAATGCATGACATTTAGTTAGAAGTACTGATTTAACAAAGCATAAAGGCTGCATAAAGCATGGTACATTTAGTTAGAAGTACTGATTTAACAAAGCATAAAGGCTGCATAAAGCATGGTACAAACCATAAAGCCTACAAATTATGAAAACAAACCCTAAAAGCTTACATAAGCAACATGGGTACAAACCACAAAATACTGAATATAAACTTAAACAATATAAACTAAAAGTGCTTAAAGTTTCTCCCCTTCAAAGTGATGAGAAGCTGTGATGCACTTGGAACATATATACTTGTAACCTGAAACACTTGCACAAAACACATTAGACCCTCAAGGTAAAGCAAGTAAAAAAATGACAAGTATAATGTAACAAGTAAATTGTGATCAAGTAAACATGATGTGAAACATGTGAGCAACTTGATCATACACCAAAACAGTCATATAGAAATGACTACAATGATCACATAGCAAAGCAATTGATCATCCAAACATGCATTCAATGAAGCACAATAGCATAAGGAAGTATGCATGTCCAATACACAAACATGAAGCGATAAGAACAACAAATCATAACTCAAAGCACCATAAAGCCAACAAAAAAACAAACAGAACAAAATTTTCTAATTAATACAATATCTTCTCCCTCTTGGTATATGCATCTCCACTATGGAAAATCTCTCCTCCTACAAATGTGCACGAGAAATAGAATTTCTCCCCCTAAGGATATGCACAGGAGTCGTATAGAAATGACAAAAACTCTCCGGTATACTCTCTAGAGTATACTCTCCCCCTTTTTGTCAAGAATAGACAAAGGGTCAAGAAGAAACGAGGGTAAGAGATAAAGGTACGAACAATGCTAATGATGCATGAGGGGTGTCAGATGAATGAGAAAATGAAGCTCAAACCTAAGACAATATAAAATGCTACAGAGTATAAGGTACACATGACATGGTAGGATGAAGAAGTAAGGTATAGACCAATGCATGACAAGGGTAGCAAAGGTGTGTGCAAGAGGTGACTAAGTGAAATGCATGACCAATGCATGAAAAATGCACATGTGGGGCAAGGTGTGTTAAATACACAACCAATGAACCAAACATGTTCCTAATGAGGAAACATGAGAAACCCCAAAGTTTGGTACTCATCAGAGTCCAAACAAGCGAGAAAATGTCTAAGAGGCATTTTATCAAACACCTAGCATGCACACTATGAACAATAATGTGAAACAATACATGAACATCATGAAATCCACCCTTAATACATGTTCTTTCTGCCACAAGGGGCCAACATCCAATGCAAATCAACAAAAGAAACCAATCCCATGAAGAAATTTGACAAAAATTAAGTTTTCCCAACCCCTATGATAAAAATCTCAACCAAGAGCACAAAACCCTCCAAAATATAATCTAAGGATCAAAAATAATGAAAAGAATTTATAATTACCTTAGAAATGTTAATGAAATAAAAAAATCATTCAAATTGGTTGGGTTTTGATGTAAAAATATTGAAAAATGGGTTTTAGAGAGGATGGGAGAGGTTTAGAACAAGTTTCCCACGAAAAAGCTCTTTAAAAAGCTGATTCTGGGCGTTTCGCGACTGGCGAGTCGCGAGTGAGTTGCGAAACCCCTCTATATGAACTTGCGGCTTAAACTCCCGACTTGCAAGTCGCCAAAACGAGTAGCCAAAACTAGCAACTTGCTGGCAGCTCACGCAAATAGCCAAAATGAGTAGCCAAAAATTCTGACACTTGTTTTTCAAAAACAGAACATGTTTAAACAATAAAGAACAAAGTAAGCACTAAACATGAACACAAAGAGTGATAAAAATCACTTCCAAAAACATATAAAATGATCAAAAATCTTTTTGGATTAATCCATATAAGATTGAGCACACACACATCACATTTAGACAAATACAATCTAACAAATGAATAAGACATTCATTGAGCATTAGGCATGTGTGTTGTGTGTGTGTATATCAAATGTGGAATAGTCCTTAGTCTAGAGTGAAAGTTCAATGATCAATTCAATCAAGTCAAATACAACTAGTACTAAGTCAAGTGGTCTATCTCAATTATAGAAATGAACATATATAACCTCCCACAAGAAAATGATTACATACAATGAAACTTTTCATTTGGCTTCTTTACAATTCATAACATTTGATCATTTTGAATCAAAACATCTCATTTTGAGATTGATGCCTGAAATTTGTGATATTTCAATTTTATGAACAAGCTTTTGGCTTTTTAGGCATCATACATTTTTATATAAGTCGTTTTCCCTTTTTCCTAGTCCAATACTAGTATGTGCGACGGCTTTTGCAGCTCATTATCTCTTTTCATTTTGAGATTTATATTTATTGAGTTCTTTAAGCAATAAAAATAAAAGAGTGGGAAGAAATATAAGCACAAGTCTACACATGTATCAAAACCAACTTGATTATTGACTAATCATTCATAACAAGCATGAAGATTAATTTACAACAATCACACAAAGATGTCAAGATTTTTCCCACAAAGATATAAGTGCAAAAATAACAAGCGAAGCTCGAAAATGCACAAAGCCATTTGTACAAAGATACAAGGCCAAACTCACATGTGATATGTGCTCAAACATATACAATCAAACTTTTTGAATTTTTCACTTTTTATATGGTTTTGGATTTTTTACTCACACAAAACTGAAATATAAAAGTAAGATTAAAAACAAAACAATGTACACAAATAAATGCAAGATGCACAAAATGTATGAAGATATGACATTTAATGCATGAAGGGTCCTACAAAGATCGAAAGAATTAGACCAAGGACCAAAAGGGCAAAAGCTCAACCATAGGAACCCTTTCTCATCCAAACGGAACGATTGTTTGAAATGAGTGTCTCAAGAGAAGTGAGACGAGGGTTGGAAGAATGAGAACTGGAAATAGGGATGGCAACGGGTCGGGTTCGGGCCGGGTTTTTTGAAACCCGGACCCGACCCGCGGGTCTACTCATGTTACCCGGACCCGACCCGTTTAATAAACGGGTCTTTTTTTTAGCCCCATACCCGGCCCGTCGGGTCTCCGTGGGCCCCGCGGGCCCCGTCCAGCCAGCCACTTCTGGGCCTAATCCGTGGCCCAATCTTATATATATATAAAATAAATAAATAAATAAAAACCCAAACACAAACAGCAAAACAAATCAATCAACATTGTTGAAATGAGATTCTTAGACAGAAAATAAATAATAAATAAACACAAAAAATAGAAGAAATAAAACACCATTTATCACATCAAAAAAAAAAAAAAAAAACTCCATTTATGGACCGATTTTTACATTAACACAAACATCAACTCCGATTCACATTTAAACCAACTCAAAATATACACATGCATTACATTCTATACAAATCGAATCCTCAAACAAATACCCAAAAACTACTGAGTGAGGAAATGAACCCAAAACAAAAATGAACCAAAAAAAAAAAAAAATGAAGAACTCAGACCGCTAAACTGACTAAAACTCCATCGGCGGTGCTCCGATCTAACAACACGACCTCATCTCTCTCTGATCTAACAATCCCAAGCTCCGATCTATTGATTTCGTGCTCCTCCATGACAAACGGCAACCACCACGAGATCTTTGCTCCTCCACGAGGGTGAGGGTGGGTCGGTGAATGAATGAGAGTGACGGTGAGGATTAGATGTGAGTGTGAGTGAGAGTCAGTGAGGGGAGGATGAGATGTGAGTGAGCATGAGAGGGAGAGTCTGAGTCAGTGAGAGTGAGGCGGCTGAGTTGAGAGAGAAATGACGGAATGAGTTTTAGGGTTAGAGTTTATGTATATATATAGGTAGATTTTTTTGTAATTTTAAATATATCTAACCGGGTCGGGTCGGGTCGGGTACGGGTTCAGGCCGGGTTTTTACCAAAACCCGGACCCGCTTCGGGTTTTTTTTTTTAAACCCAAACCCGACCCTATTCTTTATCGGACCGGGTAAAATCCGACCCATTAGGGTCGGGCCGGACCGGGTACCCGCGGGTCGGGTAGAAATTGCCATCCCTAACTGGAAATGCACATAGTCAAGGAGTTAAGAGCATTAAACATTTTCTTTAACAACATGTTATTTTCACTCAAAACCGGTTTACTCTTTTTAGCACAATTTCCAAAAAACTCAAGTTTTTCTTTTCTTTTGATTCTTTTAAAAGCATGAAACTTAGAGCATTGAGGTCTTAGATGACCAAAGGCACTACAATGATGACACACAATGTGTTTAGATCCACTAGGCCTTCTGGGAAGGGATCTAGCAATACGGTTTTGTTCCCTTTTAAACTTTTGACATTGAGGTCTTATATGACCAATCACATCACAATGGTGGCAAGTTGGAACAAACTTAGATCCATCCAAAACCTTAGGTTGAGACCTAAACAGAGGCTTTGACTTAACAACCTTTCTCTCCACCTTTTGATTTCTTTTATGTGGAGGAACGTACACCGATTTGTCCTTAGAGTTAGAACACACAATAGGCACAAGATCGGGTACCACAACATGATTGCAACAAATATTACCATCCCTTTTATCAATGGGTTCAGCAATCAAACACTTAGCATGCATCTTAAGAAATTCATTTTCATATTTTAACTCATCAACAAGTTTGTTAGACAAAACAAGTTTAGCATCCAAGTCCATATTCAAACATTCAAACTCTTTTAGCTTTTCAAGAGAATCTTCAGCAAGTTTTTTATATTTCTCAACCAATTTGTTGGATTCATTGAGTTTAGCAATCAAATCATCCTTTTCACAAAATAACTTGCTCAAATTCTTTTGAAACTTCTTAGCATTTTTCTTCAAGAGTTTGTCATTTGGAATATCAACAACATCAAATGATTCATGCAACATAGCATCACAATCATGAGGATCCATACTCATAGAAGCATTTTCACAACACGTGACATGCTATATTTATCATCAACCAAATCATACAAAGAGGCATACAAAGCACAATCCATGGCAAATAAACAAAAGGGGTCAAGGATCACACTTAGGTATTTAAACCACAACAAGTGTACTCGCTCTGATACCAAATGAAAATTCAAATAGTGTATAAAACACCCTTGAACGTTTAGACCCCCAATAACAAAATTACCAATTCAAGTTTTATGACAAACAATAAGTGTGCGGAAGATGAACATAAGCTATAAACAGAATTGGTAAACAATCTAAGCCAATTAAAATCACATCCACAGCAGAAAATAAAAGGCAAAGATTAAGGGAAGAGAGATGCAAACATAAAGACAACACAACGATGTGTTATTGAAGAGGAAACCGAAACTCTGGCATAAAACCTCTCCACCGCCCTCCAATCACATCCACAGCAGAAAATAAAAGGTAAAGATTAAGGGAAGAGAGATGCAAACATAAGGACAACACAACGATGTGTTATCAAAGAGAAAACCGAAGCCCTCGACGTAAAACCTCTCCGCCGCCCTCCAATCACATCCACAGCAGAAAATAAAAGGCAAAGATTAAGGGAAGAGAAATGCAAACACAAGGACAACACAACGATGTGTTATCGAAGAGAAAACCGAAGCCCTCGGCGTAAAACTTCTCCGCCGCCCTCCAAGCGGTCAATAATCCACTAGAAAATGTAGTTGGGATATATGAACAGCAATAGACCTTCCAAGCCTAATCTACCTAGTGTACCTAAGCCCTCCAAGCTTCTTACTCCAACAAGGTTGCACCGAACCTATTTCTTTTCTAACTTCCCGGATTCCGCTACTTGACCATTATATCAATCAATGTAAAATTGGTTTCTTCCTAACTGCTTCCCAAAACACCAAACAGTCCTCTCACAGTAATGGATATGGTGAGAAAATGTTTTGGTAAAAAGCCTCTCAAGGATTTAACAATGGAGAGGAAGAGAGTTGAGGGATTTGAAAAGTCTCTTATGTGAAGATTATGGAGGAATCAATCTTGTTTTTCTCTAGGGTTTCTCTCTTAAAATTCTCTCTCGAAACTCTCTTTTTTTCGTGGGTATAAGGGGTATTTATACTAGGGTGAGAATGGAATGTGAAGAGTCAGGTTTTTCAAAACAAGGCTGGCTCGCGGTTTGGCCTCACGGCTTGACTGAGTCGCAAGTTCCAGCCACGAGGTAACTGAACGACTAGTTGTCCTATTTTGTCCTATAATGCTCCAGCTAGTATGATGCTTCAACTTCTAACATGCTTGGCAAGTGTGCAGCTTCTGGCGGCTTGCAGCCGCGAATCACCCGCAAGAGCTAGTCGCGAGTCCCTATTTTTCTTGCACGCTCTTAAGCATTTCTTTACACTATCTCACTCACTACCCTTACAAAAATCCCACCTAAATATAGGGTTATTAATTGCTGAAATACAAGCAAATTTGACACGGAATAAAACTAATAAAATGATTGATTAAATTCAACCTTACACCATCATTACGGCTGTCTAAAAAAGAAAGAAAAAAAAGGTCATATCATTAAGGCGAAAGTACAATTAGAAACTCTTAATATTATTCCATAGCTACTTTACCCCACTACATGATCAATCTCTACCACCAAGACTGCGTTTAATATGTCACAAGTTGACCCAATGATCACTTATATATTTTTTATTGGATGCCTTACAACTTTACAAGGGAATGTTACGCAGTCAACTTAGAAATAGACAAGTACAATGAAGTGTCAGAGTTAGAAAAGTACAACTTATGCAGAATTTTACAGTGAGGAAGGTTTTACACCATCGTTTGTGGCCATTATGGGTCCGTTTGGATTGAGCTTATTTTTGCTGAAACTGAAAACTGAAACTGAAAACACTGTAGCAAAATAATTTTTAAATGTGTGAATAGTACCGTGGGACCCATTTTTAATGAAAAAGTTGATAAAAAGTGGAGTTTGTGGGACCCATGAACAGTATATAAGTCACTGTTCATGGCTGAAAAGTCAACAATATGCGGCTGGAGAAAAAAAAAAAAAAAAAAAAAAAAAAGGAAAACGCAAACGCAGTGAGACGTGCTATCCAAACGGGCACATATATCATCCTTGAATATGACAGATAATGTAAATTAGCAGGCCAATTCAGAATCCATGTTCCGAGCAAGATGCTGTTTTCTAAGTCAGCCATATTCATTATTCACAGCAGAATCAGATAGTTGAAATTGAATAACCAAGTACTTTCTTTAGAAAAAAAGTAGTTTTTTTTTTTTTTTTTTTTTTTTTTGGAAATAGTAGAATAATTTAGTGTGAGGTAATTAAAAAAAGTTCCCAATAAAAGATGTAGAATTTAGTTAACATAATCAATAACTTTTTAGCACACAGCATAGGGCAATAAGGAAGAAAGAGAGAATCACCGCACACCCTTGGTGTAGTGATCACTTCACAAGTATAAATACTTGTGGAGTGTGGAAGGCAAGGGTCGGAATTCAAGTCTTCAAGAGGGAGTTTCACACACATATACATTTAGATTAGGTTAGAGTAGAAATTCTATCTTGTATTAAAAAAAAAAAAAAAGGGGAAGATAGAGAGAAGAAGTGGCTGGTACACGTTTTTAATTTTAACCTTTCAATCCACATTAATTGCAGTACACTTCGTACTATAAAATAAAGCAAAACCAACTTGGATTTCATCATAGCAAACCATATTTTAGGATAACTGGCACATTCATGTTAGCTATACTAATACATCTTATCCAAATAAATGACATGTTCATTGAAGTGTCACATGATACTTCCATATTATGTATATGTTAGAGGACATGAAAAAGTCTCTGAGAGTTTTTTTAAGTATGGTGATGGTGGGGTTGAAATCGACTAATAATTGGTTTAATTTTCTTTGATCAAAAGTCTAGTGAAGTTTGACTAAAGTTATAACGCTCAAAAAATATTTAAGAATGAAAAGGTAATTGGCTAATAGACAAACTAGGTGCGTCCATTTAGTATAAACTTTCTTTTCTTTTCTTTTCTTTTCTTTTTTTCTTTTTCTTTTTTTTTTTTTTTTTTTTTTGAACACCACTTAGTATAAACTTCAAAAGTACGCACTTTACACAAAAGCACTGTAAAGTATTTATAATGTCTTGTATTCTTTATAACTTAGGTTTAGTTTTTTTTAGTTTGATATGATAGAATCATGCTTTTTTCTATCCCATTGATATTAAAAGACGAAGAGCGTCTTGTAGGGCAAGACTTTGGGGAAATTTTGAACCAATTCTTCGTAAGCTTGTATTATATTCTGTTAATACTCAAATTAGAAGGCTATACGGCTACATGAAGAGTACAATTAAGTACTCCTTTTGAGGTGAAAGATTAGGAAAGCGTTTCACCCTAAGACTTCCCCGCTCGGTATATATGACATTCTACAAAAGTATGTTATTATGGCTTCTTACCGATTCCTCCCACACAAGCCCCAAAAAAAATAAAAAATAAAAAATAAAAATTGTTGGATTATAGATTAAACCTAATTAATTAATGTATTAATTAGGTCATATTACATGCAAAATCATGGAGATACAAACAAATCACCAAATAATCTAGAGTGCAGCGGAAAGTAAATTGACACGGTAATTTGTTGACTAATGGGAAAAACCTCTCACAATGCAAAAACTCTATCGGGTGATTTTCAAGTCACCACTCACAAGAGTCACTAATCAAAATTAAGAGATTACAAGTACAATGAATCTTATCCCAAACTTAGTATATTCTAAAGTACTAACCTACAATTGAATCCTTACACCAATCTCCTATTGGTCTTGATTTTGTAAAGACTTCTTCCCTTTGCACAGATCTTAGTACGTGACTAACTCCCAGCAACTTAAACCTTGTTGTTGGATGCAAAGTTTTTCAATACATTTGTAGAGAAGAAAACACTTGATCACAAAACCCTAATGCACATAAGAACGTAGTAGCTTAACAAATAAGTGTATAGATTCTCTAATTGAGTCTCTATGTCTTCTGATGACTTTAAAATAAATATTTTATATCCTCTAAAATTTTAGTGAACAAAACGCTAGAAGTACAAGTCAACATGGGCCAAAAAACAAATCTGGAAATTCTGGATCTACAAAACTCGATAAATTGAGAGATATCAAGAGGTATCGAGGTACTTCATTAATTCTCGATAAAAGCCTTGTGTCAAGGTTCACTATTTTCAACTTTTCTTGCTTGTTTCTCTGTGCAGTCTTCATGTCTTCAATAATACCACTTGATGGACCTAAGAGACACACTTCATGATATTCTAGAATCCACTTGAAACTATCCAAATACAAGTAAAATGCATTTTGTCAAAGGATACGCCAATACATAAAAAATATGACACTAACAAAACGAAAAAAGAAGAAGAATGGTATGTTATTATGACTAGAAGCACATTTCATATTAGCTTTTGTAGCCTTTATAATTTAACTTTTTACAAGAAATTTTACCAGTTGAGTTAATAGAAACTCACCTTCAAGTTAACTTATATGCGCTTATATTTTCATTATATTTGTAAAGAAAATATAAAAGGCCATAAATAGACATTTAATTGTATTAGTCATGATAGGATGTTTGATGCATGTGGGACCCTAAAATATTGAATGGTCTCACATGAATCTTATATTATTATTATTATTATTATGGATTATTTGATAGTCGTAACAAAATAGAGGATATTTGAACCTTAAATATTTTTATTAGGTAAAATTTTCAATCAATCACAAATTGTCACGTCACTATCAAGTCCACATAGTACATTCAAAGCAGCCAATTATAAGACACTACATGCTATTTAGTGGACTCCATTATAATTATTTAGAGACCAATAGAAATATTCCAAATGTCACTAAATAAAAATCACAAAGAATACCTAAGAGTCAATTACACATCAACACGTGTTGATATATAATACACAAGTAGACTAATTAAATATTTTCATATGTTATTTTAATTAAAACACTTTGGCTAATCAAATAATGTTGTGTGTCCCTTGGAGAACAAGACATAAATCCCTCCATTTAAATTATGACATGTTATCAATGATACCCAATTATGTGCCATCACACCTCTTCAATACTCCTATAAATAAATGTTAGGACATATGTGATTCACTTGTTAGGAACATATATCATTATTTTATGTAATTGGCTAATCTTTTGACAAAACGCATTTTACTTGTATTTGGGTAGATTTAGGATGTGTTTAATACTTCAAAAAACTTTGTTTCAAGATCAAGTGTTGAAGCCATGCAAGTCTGTCCAAGATTCAAGCTAAAAAGTGTCTGTCATTAAAGCTCGACAACTAGCCAACTTAAAAGAGCTGTTCAACCCCGTGGCTCAACAACAGCTCAACAGATAGGGTATCTATCGAGGTTTATAAAAAACAGATTTTCAGTTCTGTTTTGACTCCAATCCATGTTTATGTGTTTGGGCTTTCTTTTCTCATAACCTTATACATATAAAAGGATTATTTTAAGGGCCTTCAAAGTGTACACAAGTTGCACAAGTATTGAGCAAAGGTTGTTCAAGCAATTTGTGACCGAAGACACAGTTTTACCCTAGTTCATCTTTCTTGTGAAGAAGTTGCTATGTTTGTGCACCATAGAGTTTTGTAACCAAACATCTTCTTGATCTTCATTGTTGGGATGAACTGAAAAACTTTGTAGCCAACAAACTTCTCTAGTTGGTGATTGAAGTCGTGTACTGGGATCCGTGCAATTGGTTAGTCACATACTAGAAGCCGTGCATCAAAAGGAGAAATTATCACTACAGAACAAGTCCAATTGGGTATTGGGGTAAGGGTTCAATTGTAGGTTGGAATAAGATACTGGGATTCCTTTACTTGTAACCGCTTGTTGTGATAATAGTGGAATTTCGAAAGTAGTGACCTTAAAATCACCCGGTGGGGTTTCTACCGTGTAGGTTTTCCTCATTCGTAAACAAATCACCGTGTCAATTTAATTTCCACTGCATACTTAGTTTAATTGGTGATTTATTTGTGCTACCACGCGTTTGCATATTAATTAACTTAATTAATTCACTTGGCTAAATTAATTGGTTAATTTATCACAAGGGGTCAATTTGTTTTAATTTGGCCTATCAATAAACACTCTCCTCAGTCTTGTAGGAATAGATTCAGAAGTCTTGAAACTTTGCCAAAATCAAGCTCCAAATCCTCCAAGAATTTCAATAACTTTAACTTTCGAATACGAAGAACATTCATCCAAATTAATGTACTAAGTCTCGAACTTTTCTTGAAAGCAAGCTCTACAGCCTCCTAAAACTTGAAGAACTCTAATTCATTGAATTCAAGATTCAAAGCCCCGAAGAACTTCTACCACCAATCTTCAAAGGTTGAGAACATTCAAAGAACACACGAAGATCACAAAGAACACAAAGAACAAATTAAGAATTTCTAACAAGCTCATAGCTAAAGATTTATCGCAATTCCGTTCCAAAGACTTGTCCATCCACTTTCCAATCAAAGTGAAGACAACTTGTGTTCGAATTAAGACAATTCTTGAACTGATGATTTTCCCAATGAGATCAAACAAGAGGATTATTCTATCATCATCAATACAAAAAATACATTTGTGAAATATTAAGATTGTTTGATTTCCAAACTTGAGATTTAGTATTTATAGTGCCAACCAATTAAGTTACAAAACTATTTAAATCTTACATTAATTCAAAGCATAGATTATAAACATAGAGACAGATTTAGTCCATTATAAGTTTATGCATGAACTTAGATCTTATTTAGAGCAAAAAATGCATATGTGAAACAAAAATTATCAATTTTTTAGGGCATCATAATCCAGAAAATGCTATTCACATCTGTGTAATACCCTCAAAGGACTAATGAAGTTACAATTAAGAATCATCGTAATCATTTAAATACCCTAATTCGAACAACTTAACAAGGAATCATTCCACCAATTCTTCAAGTTATCATTCCTTTATAGTCTCATAAATATTCTTCCACAAAGCCACATTTCCTTACCATGGAATATCACTATTCTTAGGCTTGCCAGTAGTGCCACTAATTTACGATTCTTTAATTTACTTTCTAGCAAGAAAAAGGAGCAACCATATGAAGCACACATTATTTCAGAATCATGTTCTCCTCTGCTTAACTTATGGCCTTCCATACTTTATCAATGGACCATAACTTTGCTCCAAATTTATTATTACTCTGCAGTGTAATTTTTATTTAAATATATAAGCATCTTCAGTAGATTAAAACAAATTCTATAATAGTCTATGATATTAATTAGTCCCTTTCTCTAGTCATATTAATGTTGAACTCACAGTTCACTTGATGAATCAACTCAGGTCTTGCTAGGCACAACCTGTTTGACAACGGTTTTAGGTTTGATTCCTCATTTAGAACCTAGGCCAAAGGATCGTCTGTTATTGCATTGACCCGTGGCAACACCATCAAAGCAAATGTCCTTATATACATAAAATAATAAAGGCCTGGTTGGATTGAGGGGGTGGAGGAGAGTAAAGTACAGTTGGCCGCAAATAGGCTAATTTCCGGCCAACTCTACTTTACTTCCCCATTCTACCCCTCAATCCAAACGGACCATAAAATAGAAAACACCAAAACATATAATTTAACGTAGTTTGGCAAACTCTATATATACATTCACAGGCAACACCAACTAAAAATCTATATTTCGATAATAGGGAGTACAAGCATGATGGTCCTGAAGATATATCCGTCCACCGTGGAAGGACGATACTAACGGACGATAATAAAGGACGATACTGAGAACCACCTGACGAAGACTCCACCATTGTCCCGCAGTTATGGCGAGGCGTTACACGAACGAACAACAGTCTCCAACACCGTTGGAAGATCATTCAGTCCATTCAATACCTCGCATAGGCGTTACAAATCCTGCAATGATTTGACCATTAAAGCAAGGCCAACGGCTAGGAAAAGAGATCTTATATATACCCATTGGTAAAGCCCGCAAAGATTATATACAAATATAATCTTAGAAATACTACACTGTTATTATTCTCTCATTACTAGTTATTCTGACTTTGGCATCGGAGGCTCGTTGGCAGGCGCCACACTGGTGTCCTTATCTTTTTCTTAGATTGTCTTGCAATCAGGTTAACTTGTGGACGATTCCGATCTGGACGAATCTCTCTACTAACGATCACAGCATCATCAGTTTGGCGTCGTCTGTGGGAATAATACTGTTCAGCACGTGATTTGTCCCAATCAACTCACAAGTCCAGATGGAAACCAACAATGGCCCAGATCATGCCGCGTTGGCTCTACAGATTCAATCACTCGCGGCCACTATGGAGGAACTCACCAGGCAAAACCAAGAGATGAGGCAGCGGCTGCAACAGGAAGATAACCGTACAGACGTCAACAGGGATGACGACGAAGATAACAACGAGAAACGAACCAGCACCCCAGAAGAGGTGAGCTCAGATCTCCTCAGGGAGATGAGGAAAGAAATGGACGAATTGAGAAAAGCCATCAAGGGGAAGACGGAGCAGAGCTTGGAAAGGATAATCAGAAAGACGGATTCACCTTTCACCATGGCCGTCTAGGAGTGTCCTGTGTCCTCCAAGTTCCGTCTACCATAACTTGAGCCCTTTGACGGGCTGAAAGACCCACTGGATCACTTGAATACCTTCCGAACAACCCTGGGTCTTCAACAACCCCCTGACGAGATTTTGTGCCGCTCCTTTCCCACTACCCTCAAAGGAGCAACCAGGGAGTGGTTCAACAAGTTGCCAACGTCGTCCATTGACAACTTCGAGCAGCTAAGCAGTTCTTTTATCCATCATTTTGTTGTAGGGCAATGGCCAAAAAGGACTGCCGACCATTTGCTCACCATCAAACAAGGAGAGAAGGAACCATTAAGGTCTTATGTAATACGTTTCACCCGGGGAATGCTGGAAGTAGACAAGGCAGATAATAAGGTATAGTTCACAACCTTCAAGGCAGGTTTGAAGTCTAGAGATTTCATGGCTTCTTTGGCCAAAAATCCCCCCAAGACGATGGCAGAGGCGTTATTGAAAGTACAAAAGTATATGAATGCCGAAGAAGCTCTGGCAACCATTGATGGAGCAAAAAAAAGCAAAGAAAAGAAAAAGGAAAAGGAGGATGATCGGAGAGGACAGAAAAGAGATCGAGCAGATCGACGTAATGACGAAGGGAATAGACGAAGGGAGGACAAAAACCCTCATCCGGTGAAATTCACACCGTTAGTGATGCCTATCGACCAGATTCTGACGGAAATAAGGGACGAACCTTCTCTTAAATGGCCAAGGCCACTCCATTCATCACCAAGTTTACGTGACAAGAGGAAGTACTGTCGTTTTCACAAGGATCATGGGCACTACACAAAGGATTGTAGAGATCTGAAGGAGCAGATTGAAAAACTTATACGAAAAGGGAAACTACAACAATATGTGAAAAGAGGAGATTCTAGCAAATACAGCCAGAAAGGTCAGCACAGGGGCCCTAAGAGGGACGAGGACAGACCATCGCCTCGTCCACAGAATGCATTAAGGGAAATAAAAACTATCATAGGGGGACCAACCACAGGGGGGTCGTTCAGATCCCTCAGGAAATCACACCAAAGGTAGGTAAATAGTGTTCACAATCTACCACCTCTGAAGCAAAGACAGACAAACCAAGACATGTACTTTTCAGAAGAAGATGCAAGGGGCATAAGGCAACCACATGACGACCCCTTGGTCATTATGATCATGATCGAGGGGTTCAACACGAGGAGAGTTCTGGTAGACAATGGGAGCTCGGCTGACATTATCTACCTTCCCGCCTTCCAGCAGCTACAGCTAGACCCAAAAAGGGTTTGTCCTTTCAAGTCCCCCCTCGTCAGTTTCAATGGAGATAAGGTATACCCCAAGGGGATAGTAACGTTAACAGTCACTACCAGTTCATACCCCCTCCAGGTAACTAATTAGCATAATTTCTTGGTGGTAGACTCGCCTTTATCCTACAACGTGATCATAGAACGACCAACGCTCAATCACTGGAAAAGCAGCCACTTCCACGTATTACTTGAAGGTAAAATTTCCGATGGAACAAAGGGTCGAAGAAATAAAATGAGACCAGGTGCTGGCATGAGAATGTTACCAGGCCGTCCTATCCTCAAAAGAGAACCATACGTGTACAATCGAGGAAAAAACACTGGAGATAGTTGAGAAGCTAGAAACGATAGAGTTGGTTGAGGGAAGTCCAGGGAAGACGACCCAAATAGGGACAACTCTAAGTCCTAGGGCAAAGGAAGGGATCATTAACTTCCTAAAAGATAACCTCCATGTGTTTGCTTGGAGCCACGAGGATATGCCAGGGATCCCAGCAAGCCTTATCCAACATCGCCTGAATGTTGACCCAAGGAAGAAGCCTGTCCAGCAGAGAAGAAGAGTCTTTGTCCCCGAACGAAACAAAGCAGTGATGGACGAGGTTAATAAATTACTTGCTGCCAACTTCATTCGGGAAGTCCATTACCCTGAGTGGTTGGCCAACGTGGTCATGGTCAAGAAAGCAAACAGGAAGTGGAGAATGTGCGTCGACTTCATAGATCTTAATCAGGCCTGCCCAAAGGATAGTTTTCCCTTACCCAGAATTGATCAGCCGGTAGACTCCACCGCCGGGCATAAACTCCTCACGTTCATGGACGCATTTTCTGGGTATAACCAGATACAAATGGCCGAAGAAGATTAAGAGAAAACTGCCTTTATCACCAGTCAAGGGCTCTATTGCTACTGGGTCATGCCCTTTGGACTCAAGAAGGGGCTACTTATCAAAGGTTGGTGAACCAAATATTCGAGAAACAGATCGGGAGAAATGTGGAGGTGTATGTTGATGATATGCTCGTCAAGAGAAAAAAGGAAGAGGACCACTTGGACGACCTCAAAGAGACGTTCAACACGCTCAGACAGTACAGCATGAAGCTGAACCCGTCCAAATGTGTTTTCGGGGTATCCTCAGGGAAATTCCTCGGGTTTATGGTGTTGCAAAAGGGAATTGAAGCAAACCCCGAGAAAGTCAAGGCCATCCTCGAGATGTCATCGCCAAAGACAGTAAAAGAAGTACAATCCCTCACAGGAAAAGTAGCAGCCCTCAATAGGTTCGTCTCTAAGGCCACAGACAAATGTCTTCCCTTCTTCAAGACTTTGAAGAAAGCATTTGCCTGGACGGAGGAGTGTGAAGCTGCGTTTCAAGAGCTGAAGCGTTACCTGAGCAATCCCCCACTCTTAAGTCCGTCCAAAGAAGGCGAAGATTTATTCTTGTACCTAGTGGTATCTCTTACAGCAGTCAACACAGCATTGATCAGAAAAGAAAACAGGTTACAACTCCCTGTATATTACGTCAGCCAGGCTTTCTAGGGGGCCGAGGCACAATACCCGCGCATAGAGAAGATCATCTTCGCCCTAATTGTGGCTTCAAGAAAGCTCCGTCCATACTTCCAAGCCAATCCCAACATAGTAATGACGGACCAGCCGATCAAAAGAGCGATGAACAAACCTGAGGCCGCTGGACGGATGGTACAATGGGCTATCGAACTCAGCCAGTTTGACATAGAATATCGTCCACGAACAGCCATAAAGGCTCAGGCGTTGGTCGATTTCATAGCAAAATTTACCATCGCCGAGAACACAGGGAACCAAGAAGACCTTTGGACGATAAACACCGACGGGTCGTCCACTCAAAAAGGAGGCGGAGCAAGCGTTGTTATTACTTCCCTAGAAAAAGACGTCCTGAAGAATGGAGTCCAGCTTAAGTTCCCCATAACTAATAACGAGGCAGAGTACGAGGCCTTGTTGACAGGACTAAGAATAGCTCGGGCACTTGGAGCAGAAAATATCGTGCTCAAGAGCAACTCTCAGCTCGTCATAGGGCAAGTCAGGGGAGATTTCAAAGCAAAAGAGACGAGGATGCAAAAATACCTTAAATTGGTAAACCAGCTGGTAAGTGCTTTTCATCGCGCGGAGTTCGTTCAGATCCCACGGGATCAAAATGCAGAAGCTAACGAGATAGCACGAAGCGCCTCAACGGACAACTAGGGGGAAATGACTGAGTGGAGTATGGAAGAACAAGACTTTTCCAGCATCAAAAAGTTTCAAACTTTCCCATGCATACACAATCAGGGTGGACGGATCCCATTCTATCGTTCCTTAGAGACGGACGATTACCACCAAGTCTTGAAGAAGCCAAAAAGGTTCAGAAACGAGCCACCCGGTTCACAGTACTAAACAGCAAACTTTACAGACGGGGTTTCTCCCAACCTTACCTGAGATGTATAGAGGAGGACGAAGCCAGATATGTCCTAGAGGAGGTACACAGGGGAATTTGTGGAGATCACATGGAGCATAAGTCACTTGTGAGGAAGATCGTAAGGGCAGGATATTTTTGGCCCACGATGTAGCAAGACACAGCGGAGTTCGTAAAGAGATGTGACAGTTGCCAGAGGTATGGGAACGTCCAACGAGTCCCTAGGGAAAAAATGACAACCATCTCCTCACCCTGGCCGTTTGCACAATGGGGGATCGACATCATGGGCCCCCTACCACAGGGAAAAAGACAGGTGAAGTTCCTACTCGTCGCAATCGCCTACTTCATGAAGTAGGTTGAGGCAGAGGCCCTTGCAATGATCACCGAGGCAAAGGTACAAAATTTTGTATGGAAAAACATTGTTTGCAGGTTCGGGATACCAAGGACGATCATTTCAGACAATGGTCGTCATTTCAACAGCCACGGATTCAGATCGTTTTGCTCAAGCCTAGGCATCAAGAACAAATATTCATCACCCGGGCATCCTCAAGCCAACGGACAGACGGAGGTAACCAACCGAACCTTGCTCAAGATCATCAAGTCCCAATTGATGGGGGCAAAGGGAGCATGGCCCGAGGAATTGCCGAATGTCTTGTGGGCATACAGGACGACTGCAAGAACACCAACAGGCGAAACACCCTTCAATCTAACATACGGCACCGAAGCAGTCATCCCAGTTGAGGTAGGACTTACTAGCCTCAAGAGAGAGTTTTTCGACGAACAACGCAACGACGACCAACTAAAGCTGAACCTTGATTGCCTGGACGAAGACAGAGACCAAGCCTCCCAAAGAATAGCCAAGTACCAGCAAAAGATGGCCAAATACTACAATCAGAGAGTAAAACTAAAGAGATTCAGCATCGGGGATCTAGTACTCTGAAAGGTGACTCTTGCAACAAAAGATCCAGCACAAGGCAAACTTGGCCCGACCTAGGAAGGACCTTACAGAGTCGTCCATTATTCGCGATAGGGAAGCTACCACCTAGAAGACTTAGATGGAAGAAGGCTATCCCGTCCCTGGAATGTCGAACATCTAAAGAGGTACTACGAAAAAGGAACCATAGCCTGATTGTATAATTTAATTTTCGAATTCTTTAACACAAGTCATGTAATAAATGATTATGAGGAGTTTTAATAGTTATTATTCACGAGTATTATCCAGCAATTTGCACATTCTAATTATCTCCTTCTCAAAAGACCAAAAAATGTCGTCAAAACCCAAGAGACGATAAGATTCCTTAAATAGATGTACATCATCCAAACAAAAGAGACGATAAGATTCCTTAAATGGATGTACATCATCCAAACCAAAGAGACAGTAAGATTCCTTAAATGGAGGCACATCGTCTAAACCAAAGAGACGATAAGATTCCTTAAACAGATGTACATTGTCTAAACCAAAGAGACGATAAGATTCCTTAGACGGATGTAAGTCGTCCAAACCAAAATGACGATAAGGTTCATCAGAAGAATTTATATCGACCACATATAGACAAGGGGAACACTCAACCAAAAATCCCTTAAGTTTGCATCAAGATGAAGGGAGCATTCAAAAAATCCTTTAAGTCCACGAAGGGAGCACTTACGCAAAAAATCCTCTTAAGCCCACGAAAGGACGAGGAAAGCATCTAAACAAAAAATCATTTTTCCTCTAAGTCCCCATAAGGACAGAAGGAATATTCAAATAAAAGACGAAGATAAGACATCCACAATTGAGAACGAATGAGGAAAATACCAACCCATATATCATATATAAAGAGGCGCAAGTTGTTCAAAAACACCAAAACATACCAGACATAAAAATATTGTTCATTTGAAAGCCTAAAAAACATACAGGGCACCCAAAAAAAAGGGTAATGTGAAGTGTCTTCAAAAGTGAAGCCTGATCAAGCCAGAGGTGTGTCGTCACCGCCCTTATCAGCCACGAAAGGATCCTCACCGGAAGCCTGAACAACTTGGGCCACCTCGTCCGCCTTAATTTCCTTGTCAATGGCCTCAAAATCCAAGTTTTCCAAATCCGTTCCAGGTCCGTGCTTCAGTAAATACCTCCTTAGTAGTTCAAAACCCTTGAAATACCACTGGAACAAAATAGTATTATATTCCTCAGTCGTTTGGAAGGCAAGGACGGCCTTAGCGACTACAGCTTTCATCTTCTGGTTGGCCGTCGCAAGAAGCTCGTCCTTCTGTTTCGTCAGCAGTTTCTCAGCCTCAAGTTGCTCAGCCAGGACTTTCACTTGCTCCTTGGAAGTATTATGAGCGTCCATAGCAACTATCAAATCCATCCGTAACCCCGAAGCTTCAGCCTCCAGAGCTTCCACTTTGGAAGTAGCCATGACCGTCTTCTCCTCGTTCGCCAGAAATTGTGTAGTAAGGTGCATCGTCTCTCCCAACACCTAACAATAAAGAACACTGTCAAAACTTGAATCAATAAAAGAAGGACTAGCAAAGTAACGGAAAAGTTACCTGGACGAGCTTGTGAACATGCTGGCTCACCATCTTGTGGGAAGGCACAAGGGAAATCTACTTCATTTCTTCAGGTGTTAAGAGCTCGTTAGCTCGAGTCATAGCGGCCTCAGCATCGGCCCAAATGTTGGAGCCCACCTTTTCCTTGCCCTTGTGCCCGATCTTCTGCTTCTTCGGGGTAGGGACTTCCTCAAGGGAAACGGCAAGAGAAGTTGTCTGTCCCTCATCCAAAGTAGGAGTGGATGAACCCCTTTTAGCCACTTCTTTCTCTCTCTCTCTCTCCTTGTCAATTATCCTTAGCGTTTTCTGGCCAATACTTGAAAGAGGTTCGTTCTTCTTCGTCTTAATTTTGGCGTACATATCCTTGTTAAATTTACTCATCATCTCTGCACCAAAAAGAAAGAAAAATTCAAGAACTCAAACAAGGAAGAAAAAAGAATGGATGATCGCAAGCACAACTCACGTTTTCTCTGCTCTCGGTCGATCATTTGAAGAATGTAGAGGGAAGGCTTAGGACCTAGACAGTGACGGGCCTACGTGTGCGGATCAACCAACTCGTCAAAATCGTCGATCGTCCTCGCGTACCTAATGGCCTCCTGAACTCTGTCTTCAAATTGGCTCTCAAGATCAGGACGCTCCTTCACTGAAAAAAAAAAAAAAAATGTGTAATGAGGACGATCAAAATCAGCAAGAGTACCAAGAAAAAAAAAAAGGCTTAAAAAAGGCAAACGCACCAATATGAGGGGTCTCCCACCGGCGCAGCAACCTAGGGACATTCCCTCAAAAGTCGTCAGACATAGTCTCCCAACCATCGCCCGAAACAAAGAAATATCTAGACTTCCAATATCGGAAGGACGAAGGAAGATCGATTACAAGACGAGAGCTCCGGTCCCAAGGAACGAACTCATAATATCCAAACTCCTTGGATTCTTTTAGACGGTACAGGTGGGTGAACTCGTTGAGGGTGATCATGTCACCATCCGCTATGGTCGTCCAGATCACCATACAGCTTATGACGATCCTCTAGGAGTTTGGCATAAGCTGCCCAGGGGCAATGTGTAGGTGATCTAAGAGTTCCATAATGAATGGATGAACGGGAAACCTCAGGCCACACGAAAAAGCAGCTTCATAGAAGCAGACTTCGCCATGGGCAAAGGCACAAGCCTTCTCACCCTTCCTAGGCAGACGAGCCCTAGTTTCAGCAGGAAATTGGAACCTATCCCTAAACTTATTAAAAACATCCAGCTTCAAGGTACACTTTTCCTTGAGGGCATGGAAAGGCCGGGTTGATGTAGGGGTAGAAGGAAGAATGGACGAAGACGGAGGTACAGAGGTGGCCATATCCCTAACAACCCCGTCCGCGGCAATACCAGAAGACGAACCCCTCTCTTGACCACTCGTTCCCAACTCCGATCCCATAATTTCCCGCCTAAGAACCCCACGGACTGATTTAAACCAAGATAATGACCGATGAAGTAAATTATACAAATCACCTAAGGCTAAGTTAAGACCACTATCCCCTACAATGAAATCCCCAATCTGTGGGTATTGGTCCCCGGAAGAATCTAACAGGCCCCCCAAACGAGCAAAAAGAAAGGCGATGGAGGGAGAAATGCTCCTAAAGTCAGTATAGCCCACCATTCAAGAAAAATACACTACCTCAAAAAAGGAAAAATGCAGAAGAGAAGAACACAGTACAACCAGAAAAGGAAAAAGCGCAGAAGAAGGCGAACGTACCTGAAAATAAGGAGGAAAACCAAATAGGATGGAGCAAAATGCGCCGCAGCAACAGTGAACTCAGAGAAATCAAACACAGAGAAAAGAAAATGGAAGTCAGAAATGTCAAACGCAAAAGGAAAGTGAAAGGATAAAAAAATAAAAGAGGTAAAAGGTTTTTTTTGCCTTGAAAAATGCAGGAAACTGAAAAGGTAGTCACCGGAAACGAGAACTGCTCACTGATCAGAAAAGGACACGTGGCCACGATACATACCACACCTCCATAAAACCATAAATGCGGAGAACATAACCCCAAGTGTTAGAAAACTTTGAAAAAAAAAAAAAGGGAAAAGACCTCTCATATTCCCTGGACCGTCCCAAATTGAGGACGATCACGAAATAGGGGGGCAGCTGATGGCCCTGAAGATATATCCGTCCACCGTGGAAGGACGATACTAACGGACGACAATAAAGGACGATACTGAGAACCACCTAACGAAGACTCCACCATCGTCCCGCAGTTATGGCGAGGCATTACACGAACGGACAACGGTCTCCAACGCCGTTGGAAGATCATTCTGTCCATTCAATACCTTGCATAGGTGTTACGAATCCTGCAATGATTCGACCATCAAAGCAAGGCCAACGGCTAGGAAAATAGATCTTATATATACCCATTGGTAAAGCCCGCAAAGATTATATACAAATATAATCTTAGAAATACTGCACTGTTATTATTCTCTCATTACTAGTTATTCTGACTTTGGCATCGGAGGCTCGTTGGCAAGCGCCACACCGGTGTCCTTATCTTTTTCTTGGATTGTCTTTCAATCAGGTTAACTTGTGGACGGTTCCGATCTGGACGAATCTCTCTACTGACGATCACAGCATCATCAAAGCACACAAACTCTCATAAAATAAACATCAACTAACTCAAACTCCCGATACATACGAAGGTGCCCTCACACTAACATACTAAACAAAACTTAGTCTCTCACTCGACAAAACCTAATCTTTTAACTCCCACACACACGAGTGTCCTTCAACCCAAAAATAATGTCACACTAATCTTCACTTAAGATGACTACTTTCGGCAAGCCACACACTAACATACTAAACAAAACTTAGTGTCCATTTGGGAACAACTTATTTAGATTTTTTTATGAAAGTGTGTTAAAGTATATTTGTACCTTGAAAAAATTTGAAAAAGTGAGAAAGAGCGGGAAAAATGAGGTTTTAAAAAGCTATACATAAAAATTAAAAACTAAAAGCTAAAGCTTATAGCCGATGTCAAACTCAACCTTACTCTCTCACTCAACAAAACTTAATCTTTTAACTACCATACACATGAGTGTCCTTCAACCCAAAAATACCGCCACATCAGTCTTTCACTTAAGATGACTACATTGGGCAAGACCCTCCCACAAAGAGATTAAAGCCACCAAATATTTGCAATACTACTTATTTCTAAGACTCCACTTCTATTCTCTAATAGACAAAATATATCCAATTACTTCTTCAATAAGAAAAATTATTTCGTCACATAAAAAAAAAAAAAAAAAAAAAAAAAAAAAAAAAAAACAACAACAACACCAACAACAACGTATTTCTAAGACTCCACTTCTATTCTCTAATGGACAAAATATATCCAATTACTTCTTCAATAAGAAAAACTATTTCGTTCCATACTTAAAAATAAAAAATAAAAATAAAAAGCATTTTTTTCCGCACCAAGAAAACCCATTATAAAAATAAAATTTCAAATAAGAGTGACAGTTTTTAGACCCCTTAAACAATTGATTAAACTTAAATAATTAGCCAAGTTGTTACTTAGTCTAATTAAACAAGTCTAGGTTATACAATAACAAAGATCAAATCATGCAAAACAGCGGAAAATAAATAACACAAGATATGATCACCCAAGAAACCAAACCGGTAAAAACCTGGGGAGGATTTGACCTAACTATCCTCAAGATAAACTTGAATCCATTATCTTGAAAGAATCGAAGTTCATTCAATAAGACTTACAAGCCCCCACGCTCGACTTCTTATTGCTACCAACCAATAGTACTTACTGACACGACCACGTGTAAGCTCCGAATCCACGGACTCCTTCTTTCTTGAATTCCCACCAGCTACAAGCACACCCGCTTGTGTATTCTTTAAGTTTTAATGGCAGCAACTGAATTGATCATCAAGGTGTAGATAAATCTTCTCCTTGAAAATCCTAAGTTTGTGTAAAGGAAAGCTCCTCTAGATCTCACAAGAGATTTACACAAATCGCAAATATGAGCAACACTAAAACGTGGCTAGGGTTTGCCTTTTATACTTAGGACAAATAAGAAACCCTAAAAACGTTTTAAAACAAATAGAATTGAGTTGGACGAATCTGCAAAAAAGCATTCTGCCCGAGCTTCAATCGGTAGAGCCTAAGCTTCGATCGATCGAGCCAGGCCGAAAGGCACACTGCTTCCTGCTTTAACTCGATTCCAACTTTACATTGACACACAACTTTAAGCTAGCTTTAAACATATTGTTTTGATCATGGTTTGCCAACAATAGACATTAGAGTTCTAAACACATAAAATCCTAAATTTTAGAACCTAACAAAGAGTTAGAGTCAAATTCTAACAATTGTCAATGAATTTCATTAAGTAGTCTTTCTTCTTTATGCAGCAACTTCACCTTAATCCAACCAAGCTTTTCTCAAACAACTCGATCATCTTTTTTAAAGGTACACCAAACATAATCTTGTCTTAAACTTCACTAAGATAAAACCTTAAGCCTTAATACGAATTTGTTTTAAAATACACACACATACAAAACTATAAAATACAAGCACTACAGACGTGGAATTTCCACTGGCAAAGTCAATCAAAAATCTACCATTGATAATATAAATGACAACTACACAATAATTCTTATAAAATTTACAAATATAAACTAATTCAAAATGTCAATATTGCCAAAGATAACATCTCACTAGCACACTGGACAAAACTTAGTTCTTACTCTCTTCTTTCAACCCAAAAATACTACCACACCTTTCCTCACACGAAAGACTATTAGCCCCCACCTAAGACTTAAGCTACCAAACCATTTGCAAAAGTATCTATTTTTTAATGCTCCATTTATCTCTAAAGATGGACAAAAATACCTTACTACTTTTTCAAGAATAATTATTGGGTACTCTCGAAATGTTATAAATGTGTATTTCCTCCTTACATAACTGTAGATTCTACTAATTAAATTTGTAGTGAGGCCCACAATTCATGTAAAAGTGAGGAGTACATATTTATGGTACTACCGAAATATTCAATAATTTTTCCTTTTTCAATAAAGAAAAGCATTTCCTTCCGTACCAATAAAGATCTTTTTCTTCCACACCAAGAAAACCTAGTAAGAAAATCAAATCCCAAAGAAGAATTATGTCAAATTCTAACAAATCTCTCACCACCGTAAAAATGAAACTTAATTAAAGAAAAAAATTATATCATATAATATATAATAAAAGTTGGGCTTAGAAGTCATGATTGTGTCAAGTGTCTTCACTAAATTATAGAAACTTTTTTAGATTTTTTTTTTTAAAAAAAAATAGATATATATTTTTTTTGTCTTTATCTTCTCCTATAATTTCTAAGTTGATAAAAATTTTAATTTGATTACAGTCAAAGTTCTTCATATAATCCTTTTATTATTAATTTATCATTTACATATGAATTTTGATTAAGTCGCGTATTGCACGGATATAATGCTAGTAATAATAATAAAGCAAAGCCCTCGCAACCTTAGTGAAGCCCGACTTCCTTTCAATGATTTGAACTATTTCCTTTAATTATGTAGAATTTTCTTGCATCATCAATTTAATTGCCAAATCTTCCTGGGCTTCAATAAAAGAATAACTCATCCATTTCATACGATCGTAAATACCATATTTGTTTTCGTTAGCCTAACTTTCCGATGAATCTTGATAATTAAAACAAGTTTCGTTCATAGTTCTATGGGCGGCGCAATTCTATATTCAGGGGGTTCATTGAACCCCCTGACTTCCCCAAAAAAAAAAAATTTTATATATAAATTTTTTTTTTTATAGTTTAATACTTTAATTTATTTTTAAAAATATTTTTGCACATCCTAACTTAAATTTTGCACACCCTTATTACAAGTATTTCTAACTCTAAGAGTAAAGAATAAGTGTTTGTGAATTGTAAGTATCACTTTTTTTTATAAATTTATATAATGTGTGTGAGTGTGTCTAATATTGATAGTATGTATTACTTTTTGTTATAATGCTGTTTGTATGAATTATGATGTGTGTGGACATTTGTGTGTACAATATAAATATAATATAAATTTATATAATTTAATAATTAGGAAATAGAAATGATTTGTTACATGTGTGTGTATTGTTATCATATTATAATAATTTTTTTTTTATAAAGTTAGTAAAATTTAAGAAAAAAATTGTAAAATTAGTGATTGTCCAAGCATTTGGCTAGTTAAGTAGAAGCAAAGTGTATAAGTTTATATATGAATGAGTGTGGTTGTGTGCCTCAATAATTAATACAAAGCTAATGAGTTTAGTTTAGTCATTTAATTTAAAATATTTTATAAAAACAATAACAAATAGATAATAACAACTGCATTAAAATAAAAATGTTAAATAGACTTAACAAAATAAAATAGTCATAGTTACCCACATTAGGCATAGATACTCATAATGAACTATCATATAACAATTTAAAATTTGAAAACTTGTAGAAGAAAATTATAAAACTTCATATATTAATTTTATTTTGTCGATAATTCGATATATTCAAATTCTTTTTTATTAAAATTTTTTAATAACCCCCCTAAACAAAATTCCTGGAGCCGCCACTTGTTCTATCTTAGTTTTATCAATCAATATCTACTTTCAGGAACGGAAAAAGGAATGTGCATTTGCAATTTAATAACTGGAAAACAACTTCTAGTGCTACTTTTGTAAATACGACCAAAGTTATATTTGTTTTAACTTCCTCCGGAATGTCAACAAAGATGTTATGCATCAATTCTTCTTTGGAGAATCATTTACCAAAGTTATATTTGTTTATTTGCTTCTTTTTTCATTCCTATATTTTAATTCAAGTGCTAGTAGGAATAAAACTGAAAGCTGACAGAAATCATCAGTAATTAGTCGGGGCAATAAAGGAAACAAGAAAGTTAAGCATAGGAATTTGACACAAGTAGATAACATTTGGGCGCTCAACAATGAACGAGAATTTTTTATTTTTTTATGTCAAGAATCTTGTAATTCAACTAGTTGACATTTTTTAGTATTTTCAATAAAAATATCTATAGTTCAAATCCGTCAACCACCATCTACTTTATAAAAACTTGCATTGAGCATTACTTGGGTTCATTTATTTTTAATCAATGTATTGATGAAATGGCTATAGATGAAGAGTTTATGCTAGTTTAGTCATTAGTTCATTTTCAAATATATGCGTGCGGTAGAGACGTCTCCATCAGATTCATTTTATTATACATGAAAGTGGGTATACAATCAAACCATTTTCCTCGTTTGCAAATAATCAGAGGGAGATTAATTTAATCCGAGAAGGTGACTAATGGTGTTCAGATTTAAACATCTGGATGTGCATATAAACTTAAAAAGCAAGTAATGACATTTGATTACATCTTAAAGCCAAAAGAACATATACTTAAACTAGGAAATTTATATAATTCGCAGCTAGATTAGGAGAGAGTATTATTTTTAAGAGGCTAATTAGATTATTGCCTCTAGCATAACCGGGCACTGAGCTTGATCTTTTAGCATATATATTGTAATTGCTTTGATGTGTTAGAGCACCTATAAGTGCCAAGAGCACCACTTTCTATTCACTTATGGTGATTCATTCTCCTTGAAACAAAAGTTCACAATTTTATTGAATACAAGAATGATACGTACCTCAAACAAGATTGTCAAAAGACTCAAAACACTACCACACACACATGCGCATGCATATCTATATACATATGATAATGACAAAACTACAATGAAAGAACCAGTGTCACCACGCCATATATATAATTTCTCTGACAGCAAAGCATTCCACAACTTAACGTAATTCATAATAAGATAGAAGGAATCCTTAACACCGTGAAAATATTTCAGAGGGCCTCCTTGTATATTTATTACTCCATTTCTTTATTAGTGCATCATTTTAATTGAAACTGCATGTATCTTGCATTATATATGTGGGTTTTGGTGCACACTTGAAGAAAAAAACCCGTTCAGCACCACAGGAGGGTTCTATGTAGTGCTAAGCTCACTGATAAAAATCGTTTCCGTCGCTATCCTATATATTTTTCTTTTAAAAAAGTGTGTATTATTAGACTACTTATTTCTGATCTCTTCATTTATATAACAAAGAAAGCAAGAATCTGTATGGGCCGTGGGCGCCATGGCTTCCACTTCCACTCGTCGGTAATACCTTTTGATAGGAAGTTTTAGTAAACTTTAATTCACTTGTAAAAACAAATAAATATAAAGCTTTGATTAGACAGCAGTGGGGATATGTCACTTTTTTCATTTCTGCGCTTCTAGTAGTTAAGCTCCTTTCTTTATTTGACATTTCCATATTTCTTAAAAACTATTAGCAATTATAGGCATCCTCTTTATCTAGCGTCAATGATGACGTGAAGGAGACAAAATGTGGAAGCCGTGGATATCAATTAAACGCTAAAAATCTTACCGGAATAGTGTGGACGTGTTAAACCTACTATAATAATCTTACCGAAAAAACTGTGGACAGGTAAAACCTAATAAAGGCTAAGCCGAAAGAAGTGGTAGTAGATTTTATATCGTGCTAACTTTGGTTGACTTGCTGCATGAAGACAACTAGAATCGTGTTTTATTTATTTAACCTAACAAAAAGATGAGAATTATGTGATGAAGTACTAGTCTAATGTAGTTAAGATATAAAGGAAAATTAGGTACAATTATAGAAAAAGAAGCATTAGAATGGACTAACTAATATTTCACCCACACATGTACATAGTACCAAGGATAAGGAAACTAGAAAAATCTTTATGTATTGGAAGACAATAATGGTATTGCCGGAAGAGATTAGGGAAGATGGTTAGAGGGTCTAAAAAAGAGTTGAAGATGCACCCTAGAAGAAAAAGGGTCTGCAGATTCACATGCATTGTAAGTGGGGATACACAAGAAATGATAGAATGGAAAGGTTGGCTTTAAAATCTTTAGAAAGTAAATTGAGGAGATTCTCACTTGGGAAAACAGAACATCAAATACCAGAATTACCTAACAACAATTTTCCATCGAAAAACCCTTCAAATTATTTTTTAATAAAAGAAATTGTTACTCTTAATATTTAATCATAAGAATCCAATTCTGTTACCATCTAATTATTAAAGCGCATATTCTTATAAGGTATGTACCTCATATATAGTATAAAAATTATCAAAATTAACCATTCGATGGTTCCTAGTTAAAAAACAGATCATACATGATAAAGTAGGAGGCAATCGGTTTCTTTATTAAAATAAAAAATAAAAAAGTGATCAAATTCTTTAGACGGTAATTTAGCAACAAAAAAAAAAAAAAAAAAAATCTTCGGACGGTAGAGAAGTCCTTAAGTGGTGTTTGGTTGGGATGATCTGGGGGAGGATGTAAAAGAAGAGGGGGAAATATGGGGAATTTTGAATAGTGAGATTGTTTAGTTAGGAAAGAGGATGATTTTGGTATGGCCTAGAGTGTACCCTCAAGCTCACAATTTTCTTGTGTAGCGGAATTGGGGAGAAAATGAGGGATGGAGGGGGCTTAGATGGGAATGTTCCCATTTACCCTTCTTCCCTCCACATTATTTTCTTTTTCTTTTTCTTTTGGTTTTTTTTTTTTTTTTCAATCTAACGTTCATTTTTTAAAAAATAAAAGAAGATTTCTAAACATTAGGTTTCGTTTCTTTCTTTATGCTTATAAACTATTAAAAAAATTATTTAACAAGAATATGAGAATAGATTTATACAAACTACATTTTTTATCCTCTCATTTTTATTCGCAACTAAACAAAAAATTTAGCAAAAAAAAGTTATTTGTCCTCCACTTTTCCATTTCCCAACCACACACACATGAGGAAAAATTAAATATTTTCTATCCTCCACCATTTTTTGTCCTCTACTTTTTCACCCCAATCAATCATGAGATAAAGTATGAGGGCATCATTTTCATTAAAAGAAATTATTTAATTTCTTTGGACGGTAGAAAAATTCCTAAAAGATTGACTTAGAAGGAAGAATTTATAAAAGTTGATGGCTGTTGTTCCAAATTTATGAGATTCATTGTACATGATAAAGTATATGATGAACGCCATCATTTTCATAATTGATTTATTTCATAGTACAGTAGAGAAATTGTTAAGATTTGTGATTCAAAAAGCTACAAAAGCTAATGGTTAGGTCAGTTTTAAATGTTTATTTTAAGCATTATTGGTTTCTATAATAGGAGCCATCAAAGTGTAGCCCCATTGTTCCTTGCAAATGAACATATTAATTATTCTCACATGCATATTTAATTTTGTCCCTTTAGTAATGCATGGAACGCTCCTCAATATCATATCCAAGGATCTCCCACCAAAATATAAATTCAGAATTACTTTCTTTCTTATTCTTCTTCTTCTTTTTTTGTATAAAAGCTTTTATGTATCGTAAATAAATTTTGTGTACGGGTTAGTTAGGTTGAAACTTTGAATCCTTTTTGGAAAAGAAAACGAGGCTATCGAGTATCGACCTTCGTGGACCCCTTTGGCATTATTATGATTCGAAACAATTAAACATGACCAAAAAGAAGGTAGCAATCCTTTTGCAAACATTTCCTGTTCATCTACGAAAACATTTTGGTCCAACACAATAAAAAGTGAATCATATTAAAAAGTTAATAATTGGATTTAGCTCGGGAACCACCTTTCCATATATAGTTTCCGACAAGATTGGGAGGCTTACTGACATAAATGATCTTCCAAGAATAATAGATCTCTATTAAGTATCTAGATTAACCCTAGCCTATATATCACCAACTTTTTTTTTTTTTTTTATGAACATTGATAAAGAAAATGGAAACCATGTTTTGAGCTCACTTGCTGATCTACGGGGATAAATCTGTGACAAGATTTGGGCGGACCTACCATCACTTTTAGAAATAAAAAGGAATGAAATGGGCTATATGGGCTATCACGCAACAAATGGACCAAGTCTAGAATTACTGAGATGGGCCCAAGCCCAGGCCGTGTTAGAACAAGCTGCCAATTGACAGAATTAATGGGCATATTGTGATTCCATGATCTCTACCCACAATTGAAATCTTTCCGTGACAAAAGAGAAATGTCATCCAAGATATGAGCACACCAACCAGGGAAGACATAAGGGGCTGAAAAGGTTTTTAGCATCTCCTTCCATGTTCCAACACAATAACATAAGTACATAACAAAGAGACCAACCCTAGCCTCTCCCCACAACAGACAAGTCGGATTGAGCTGGAATGTAGTAAAAAAAAAAAAAATTTTTTTTTTTGTACTTCGTTAATACTTTTTTTTTTTTTTGAGCCAATAATTCGTTAATACTTTTAATTTACTCTTAAATTCTAATTAATTTTTCTCATTATTGAAAGTGGATTTTTTTTTTTTATTCATATTAAAGTTACTCTTAAATTCTAATATATATCTCTCATTAATGAATGTGAAAATTTACCACCGTACACTCTTGGTGCAGTGGTTACTCCACAAGTATAAATGCTTATAGGTTGTTGGGGACAAAGGCTGGGATTCAAGTCTCCAGAAGGGAACTTCACACACATATACACTTAGATTATGTTAGAATAGAAATTATATCTTGTATCAAGAAAAAAAAATGAATGTGAATTTTTTATTGATATTTTGGACCCCTAAAGATAAAATTAAGGTTCTACATGGTATAAAGAAGATGCATGCCTCTAATGCATTAGATAATTATTGCCTAGATTGCTTGAGATTTTTTCCTTCCAAACTTGAAGATTTGCAGTGAAAATCTTGTTAACTTCTGGAGTCTTGCCAAGTGAGTGCCATTACAATCCCCAAAATATTTTTAAAATCTTATGTATAAATAAAAATAATTAAGTATGTATAATTTTATATATATACACACAAATAAAATTATTATTATTTAAAGTATATAAACTATAAGAAAGTACAAGATAATTTATATTTATTTAAATCGAGTCACTATCTCATTAGTGATAAGTTATATATACCAATTATAACTTTAAATTATTGGGCATTAAATTATCATGAACGCGGTTATCCTAACAAGTATGTTAAGTAATAAAGGAAAAAAACAAAAAGGTTCTAATCCTTACTCTTTAAGGCTTGTAATTTAAATAAAGACACTTTACTTTTGTATTATTGTTTATTGATGGAAATCAGTTAGTCTATGTCTATGGTAGAGAGAAGGGCATATGTCTGTGCATAAATAATTTACGGGGCAAGAGGGCTAGATTTTATTTTAATTTTGTAATTTTAGGTGAGTAAATTAAGTTTTCGTCCAATACTCTAGTACACTAAATTAAACATCAGAGTAGCACAATTTTATAAACACCTGTCATATCAACATCATGCCTAATATATAAAGCATTGGTCGTAAACCAAATTCATTTCAGGTAATGTAAAACACCGAGTTAAATGGTTTGGAAGCTTTTTGTTAGCCCATTACTTTTTTCATTTTGGACCACAACTTGAAAATTAACTAAGGTTTTTTTTTCTTTTTTTTGTTGAGGGGGGGGGGGGGGGGGGGGGGGGGGGTGTGGGTGGGTGAGAAGAGATTACCTAAGTAGCATCTAACAATAACAACGGCACTTAATTCAGGGGAGAGGTACCCAAGCAAGTGGAATGTTAAAATTAAAGCTCCTGTGCAACTCTGATGGAATTCAGTATATATGTATGTAAGGAACAAAGGACCATTATTTTGATGACCCTTATTAACACAGCCTAATGAGACTTGATTTCGCACTCCAGAGGGACACGTATTAGGAGTTAGGACCTTAATAAATCTATCAAACCACCAAATTTGTGGCTTTAATGTAATGTTTGCAAAATTGCATATTAGGTTGTAACTCGTGTTATTGTACAAAAACATTCAACAGTGATAATGATGAAGTGGACTTACATAGGTGAGAGAGATGTGTTCATACAAATCATACCGTATTTTGTTTGGCCCTGATTAGTGTGCCAAAACTTCAATTGAAGCCTTAAAAAGCCAAAAATCATGTTTATAAATGTTGAAAAAAAAAATTTACATCAAAATTTTCCATTTATCCCTATCGTTTGTTTAATAAATTATTTTAATGATCCAAGAATTTAAAATCCTGAATTTTTCAATTTTTGTTAAGTTCGACCAATGTCAACTTAACCTTAAACGGGACCAGTCAAAAATTTGACCAAAAAATCTGACTGTTTGATTGAGATTAATTTTTGTCCATTATGAAATTCCCTTTAAAACAATAGTTTAAGGGCAAAACTGGAGTTAAAACAGATAAGATATCATAAAAACATCAAAATCCTTATTAAAAATACTTTTTCATTATTTTTCATGTTAAAAAGGTTGTTTGCCACAACGAGTATGAAAGGCCTAGACCACATTAAAGTATGATAGATTAGCTACTCTACCAAAAAAAATGGCTTAATGATATCCCTTTCGAATTAGAAGAAGTGAGTTTTCCAAGAAAAGTGCTACACAATTCCTGCATTGTGTCGTCCTTTCGGGCGCGATATCTTAGTAACCGTAGCTACAAATTAGATAAGACCAAAACCTATAAAAACTATACATCTAGAACTTTTTGACGATATACGATTTGGAAAAATCTGAATTCCCAAATAGCTGCTCAAAGATAGAACCTAAAAGAGGAAAAGAAAGGGCCTAAAAAGTGGCAGAACATTGTAAAAGCTTCTAGAAGCTAGTGGAGCATCAGCTAGAATTTAGGATAAGCTCCACTATGTGCTAACTCATGGTAGGGATAAGACCTAAATTCCACCTCACCCCCCTATAAATATCTACCCTCTCCTCATTTGTGAATGTCAAATTGTCAATTCCACCCACAAAAATTCCCTACCCTCTCCAACCTCTCTAGGATTCTCTCTATGCCTCTCTTCTTTCTCTTATCTCTCTAGAATAGCTCTTAAACCTAGAAAATACAGCCCCTTTTGCTCTCAAAAACCCACAAAAAAATTCATATTTAAGCCTCTAAATTCCTTGCTAGAGCTAGGGTAGCGTAGTTACTACCCTAGCTCCCTCTATCTTCCCAATTTTGTTTTGGTCATTTTAAAGGTTTCACTACTATTTCAGTCATTTTTTAGGTTTTAGGAGTATTTCATCATCTTGGAGGTTTCAGGGGTATTTTGGGCATTTTTGGGTTCTGGAGGTATTTGGTTATTTTGAAGGTTTTGTGGGTATTTTGGTTATTTTCAAGTTTCACGGGTATTTTGGTCATTTTTAGGGTTCTATGACTATTTTGGTTATTTTCAAGTTTTAGCGGCATTTTGGTAATTTTTTAGATTTAAGGGTGTTTGGGCCATGTTTTTTTTATTATGAGAAGTGCTATGTCCACATCATTTTCACATCATTTTCACACAAAAAATCATATATGGTAAATTTTTATTAGTTTCTAATTTGAATTCACAATTCAAATTACTTTTTTGCCCACCCATAACAACCAATAACAACTTGTCACTTAGGATTTATTGTGAAAATATTGTAGACATATCATTTCTCTTTTATTATATATATATATATATTCATTGATTATTGGACAGTTGGTTGAGTTGGGTTTTACCTATAATAATTAGATTCAGTTGGATTTGGGTTATAATTAACTGGTTAAATGAGTTACAAACTTACAATGAGTAAATGGGTTTTATGTACCCATCTCATTTATACCTAACCCAAACCCATCCATTTCGTACCCCTAATTTTTTCACACTTAGGCTGCATTTGGCAATATGTAAAATATTTTCCAAGTGTAAAATATTTTCAAGTGAAAATGTTTTACGAAAAGGAAAATGTTTTTAGTTGTTTGTCTGTTTTATGGAAAATATGCCGTAAAATTAGTTTCAACGTTTGGTTTTTCATGTAAAAACCTATTTCCATCAACCTAGCCACCACTAGACACCATCAACCACCACATAACCAATTAACTTGAAAAAATCATAAACAAAATCAAAACTCATTAATCTCAAAATCAAAATCAAAACCCATCTACCAAACCCACAACCTGCCACCCTTGAAACCCGCAAATCACCCAAGCAACCAATCCACCAAAACCCACCCCTAATCGGCCACCATCAACGCTAGAACTCTACCTAACCCATCACCATTGAAACCCATAAATCACCCTCATCACCAATTCTCCAAAACCCAAAAACAAATATATTTCCAATAATAATAATAAAATCCACAACAATAAGGTCTGATCAATGGGGGAGGAAGGGAGGGCAGAAAGGTAGAGAGAAAGAAGTAAGATCGGTATGGGAGGAAGAGCGAGAAAGAAGGATGGAGAGAGAGGAAGAGGGCTTTAGATTTGACCTTGATCAGCGGTGATAGGGACGGCCAAGGACAGCAGTGGACCGAATAGACCATGTCGGTGGTTCTCTCTCTCTCTCTCTCTCTCTCTCTCTCTCTCTCTCTCTCTCTCTCTCTCTCTCTCTCTCTCTCTCTCTCTCTCTCTCTCTCTCTCTCTCTCTCTCTCTCTCTCTCTCTCGGTTGGGGTAGACCATGGAAATAGTTTGAAGGTAAATCTGATATGTAAACAATTTTACACTTCAAGCCCACCTATTTTACAGTCAAAGATCCTAATTTTTGGGTTGACTAAATTTTTAGTCCAAACCAAATACTGACCATCATGTAAAATGTTTTCCCAATTTTCATTACAGTCAAAACAAACATAGCCTTAAATCTTTCTCTTATTCTGTGTTTGGAAAGGGTCGATATCCCTCTACCTCTATAATCTTACAGTCTCGCTTAATTGTCATTGATTTCTCAATCCTCAATCTCCCTCTTCTAGGACGGCACCTATCGACTGTCATGTCATCCGTTAACCTTGATAATGATTTTTTCATCAAAACATCCCTAAGATGCAAGTTTGTTTCTACCTAACCATATTGTTAATTTTTTTCTTTTAAAAAAAAAAAAATTGCTAACAGAATGAATGAAAAATTATGTAAAAGAAAGTAAAGCAAGAAACTTGAATTACTCATTTATTCTATTTGTTTTCAATTTATATATCAAAATTTTTTTAGTCATCTATATTACATGAAATCGCTAAAAAATTTCTTTGAAAATTCACTATTTATAAAAATATATATATTAATCATGTTTACAATCTTTTAAAACTCTTTTTAAATTTCTTTAAATTGCTTCGGCTAAACAAACACCATCCTATGTGTAAGGACACAATTTGGCTCTCAAGCCCAAAGGATGCATGATCTTAGGCCCAAAGAGCTCAATACAATGAATTTGTAGAGATTAGGTTAAAGAACTGGGATTTAATGAGTCAAACAACAAGTAAAAGGGATCCATAGGACAAAAAAATGAAAATAGACTGTTTTAATCTAAAGAAAATCGTCCTCGGCACAATCCGAGGAGATCAGTTCTTATATATTTCTTCTCAAGTTTGATTACAAGTTTAATTCTTGATTGCCACAGTATTTTTCTCTTAATTTCTCAATCCTTTCTCTCAAGGTCATCTTTCAATTTTATACTTTCTTCTTTCTTTCCTCTTTACCCTCCAGGTGTAGGGTAGATTGCTGGTATTGATTTTTATCCCATCAGCACCTTCCTGAAATCTCTGGTAGTAACTATAAGGCTGAAAATTACTGTTTAGGTATCACCTTTATATTAACGCAGCTAGTTGGTTAGGTGTAGAGCATTCAATGCAGTGGTAGCAACTTTCTCTTTAGATATTTTAGGACTTCCCTCTCTTCTATGCTTTTGTGATGCTTATCCATATCAATAGAATCTCCTAAAACGCTGTCCTGGATGGTAAACCACCACTTCGGACCTCGGCTCTGATTAGCCGAGGAGGTATTCATCCTTTGACCGCTCTCATGGACCCTTATGATTAAAACTAACCTATCCACTTACTAACGCGGACTCCTCAGATAATGTTCACCCCTCCTCGGACTACTTCATGTCCTCGGATTAGGCCCCAGGCCCAATATATTCTACTAGGCCTAACATCCCTACACTATGCATCTCATTCATGATCCAAAAAAAGATGGACATCTAAAATCTCAATTTATGAAGAAATGCCAAAAAAATCCAATGAGCTAACAGAATTGACATCATTTTTCCACATGAATACGAAGTATGAACTAAGTATTGCTTCGTTCACCTAACATAATTATCACAAAAATCCAACAACAGTGATCTAACCCTTTGTTCCTAGTGATGGTTACAAATTCACCACAATCTAAAAAAATAAACAAAAGTCAAAAGTCAATTAATAAAATACAAAATAAAAATATACCTAAATTAGGAGGGGTTTGGTATAGATAGGATTCTTTTTTTGATACAATATAGAATTCTACTCTAACCTAATCTAAGTGTATATGTGTGTGAAACTTCCTCCTGGAGACTTTAATCCTGGCCCTTCTAGTTCATGCATTTCTTCAAACATCAAAAATCTACCATTAAAACTGAAGAAAATTGGGAGACACCCAACATATAACGACTCTCCAACCCCGGTATTGCAATAGATACCGTAATATGTGTCGAACATTATTCCAATTTCTAACTTTGGGCATGAGAATAATAAAAACATTAAAATATATATATATATATATATATGTGTCGAACATTATTCCAATTTCTAACTTTGGGCATGAGAATAACAAAAACATTAAAATATATATATATATATATTTATATTTATATGGAAACCAAACAAAAAATAAACTATATCCAAAACTAGAAGGCTAAATATATGGCTAAAATGGCAAAATACCCATTTCTCACAAACTTTCCAGCAAAATGCCTCCTATCTGAAACTATTTAGGGAAATGCCCCTGTTTTGAAACTCGAATTTTAGAAAATTGAATTTCAATTTAAAACTCGATTTTTGGACAATTGAGTTATAGCGAACTGAAAATTTAAAAAAAAAAAAAATTTGTGGAACTCGAGTTCATAAAACTCGAGATCCATTCAAGGATCTCGAGTTCCATTCAAAGAACTTGAGTTCCTTGAAAATATTCAAGTGGAACTCGAGTTCCAGAAAAAATAAAAATAAAATAAATGAAAAAAATTATAAGTCCAAGTTCGCTATAACTCGATTATCCAAAAATCGAGTTTTACATTTGAAACTCGATTTTTTAAAAATTGAGTTTCAAAATAGGGGCATATTCCTAAATAGTTTCAAACATTGGGCATTTTACTAGAAAGTTTGTGAGAAAAGGGTAAAACCCCATTTTCGCCATAAATATATTTATATTCAACTATTTACTATTGTAAGGCATTATTAACTGTAGGAGGGGAACAACGAAGAGACGCAATTCATTACCTTGTAAAATGTCCAACCAAACATAAATTGAATAAAACTAAACTTTTCTCACATAATACATAAGATATTACTGATATTTGATGTGACTTCCATGGAATTGCTCTGAGAGTAGGCTTGGAAGAAAAAGCTCATGAGGCATATCCTTAGACTATGCACCAACATCCTGTATGAGATTATTAGAATTTTTTTTTTTTTTTGAGTAGATATGATTGGTTTTTTGAAGGTTTATTAATATTAAACTCTTTAGTTTTTGTACACAATAATTTATTGGGCACACTAATTTTTTTAAAAAAAATAGATGAAATGTGTAATGAAAAATTGGACTCCAATTGAAATCCAATTTAGAATCTAATTGGATTTAGATTTTTTTATTTTTTCACTTGATAATTCATTTGAGACAAAAATTAAATAAATAAAAAAATTGGATGGGACAAATGGCGTAAAATTGAACTACAATTAAGAATTTAATTCGATTTTCTCTTAGTTTTGACTTTAAATATATATTAGTGTGTTACCCTGTGCATATTCACGGATAATTAAAAACAATTAAAATTATATGTGTAGGGTCTCGATTTGGGGCCTGGGCCCAACAGTTATGGGGTTCTGGCCCAAAGAGCCCTAAACAATGAATTTGTAGAGAGTGGGTTACAAAACTGGGCCCTAACGAAGTGTGTACTAGTTAACTTTGGGCCATACAACAATCAAAAGTAAGAAAATCTCCTTCATGTCCATTAGGTATATGGTCCGAGGAGACATATGAGGTGTATCCTTGTCTCTGTTCAAAGGTTATGGTCTTTCTCTTCTTCTTCTTCTATGTTCCTTTTTTATCTTTTCCGTCCCCCTCTTCATGGGGACTCCCTTCTCTTATATAGCCCCCTTGAAGTCATCAGATCCTTACACCTGTTGGTCATCTGGACCTTCACTTGAGTGCCCGTCCCATCGGACATCTCCCCCATCTTTCTGTGAGTTGTAGTAGCCAAGGTAACACTGTTCGCCAGTCCTCTCCACATTAATGCGACCAGAAAAGTAGCTGTCATGCATTTAATGTGGCAACTGTGGTCTCTCATTGACATCCTATACCCTCTTCCCTCTCACAGGCTTGTGGGACTCATCCCTACTACTAATACTTGTTGAAGTGATTCTTTATTCCTGGTAGGGTACATGTTTGAGCCATACTTGATACGTCCGAGGAAACATTTCTCCTCGGACCACCTTTTAAACAAGTTTGGGCCCATAAGAATGGGGCCGGGAGCCCTTTTGGCGCCCACACCTTCTCCTCAGACGTGGTCGAATTCTATATGGGGCCCAAGGCCCATTGTTTGATCTGGGGACTTTACCCCTACAATACGGTTCAAATTATACATGGTATTAGCTTACACCTTTTTAAAACCATATATTTCTAAAATATGTAATGGTTTTTCATATATACATATATATATATATATACATATATATATATATATAATTTAGAATTTAATTGGATTTAGATTCTCCGGTTTTTGCACCCAATAATTCACGTTCTACAAAAATTAAAAAAATTAGATGGACACATAGCAAAAAATTGGATTCCAATTGAAATTCAATTTAGAATCTAATTGAATTTAGACTCTTCGATTTTTACACTCAACTAGTGTGTAACCCCAAGCATATACATGGGTACAATTAAAAAAAAAAATCAAAATTACACGATTCAAATTATACATTTTTTTTGAAGATGTTCAAATTATATATGGTATTAGCTTACACCTTTTTTAAATCATACATTTTTAAAATATGTAATGGTTCCTTATTATATATATATGATTTAGAATTTAATTGGAGTTAGACTCTTTGGTTTTTGCACTCAATAACAAAAATTAAAAAATTAGTTGAACACATGGCGCAAAATTAGATTCCAATTGAAATCCAATTCAGAATCTAATTGGATTTAGACCCTTCAATTTTTACACTCAACAATTCAATTGGCAAAAAAAATCAAAAATTAGATGGGACACGTGCAAAATTGAGAATCCAATTAAATTTAATTGGATTTTCTCTAATAAATAACGAATGTAGTATTATTTAGAAGTTGATGAATCTGAATTATTTTTAGCTAAACAAACAAATGGCATTGGAAAGCATAATATTTCAAACTCTCTCTTCTTCCTATTTTAAATACTGTACATAATTAGATATATGATTGGGTTTCTTGTAGTTTATTTATATTGGACTCCTCGTATTTTGTATTGAATTAACTCACTTGATACAAAAATTAAAAAGTTCAGATGGGACACATGACAGAAAATTAATCTCCAATTGAAATATAATTTAGATTTTAATTGGATTTTCTCTTTATATATAAATATATATATATATATATAATTCCGTGCCTAGGTGATATAAATCATTTTAACATATAAGGTAGGTGAAAGAAATATAAAAAAGTTAGAATGATAAATTTGTTTCCTTCAAATAGGTTGGAATAAGTCACTTTCAACTTATTAAGTGATTATTCATAAAATGATAAAAATTATCCTTCAAACTAGTTTGGATAAAAGTTCTTCCAGCCTATATTACATGGCATCTCAAAAGATTATTCAGATGTACATTAATTATATGATCTACTTAATAGTCATATGACTTATTTAAATGATTTTATTGAATCGTGAGATATTACATGTGTATTTAATAATAATAATAATAATAATAATAATAATAATAATAAAACGAATTCTTAGATATTAATCATGGTCTCTTGATCACCTTTTCAAGTTACTCCATATGGTTATGGATACATTGCTGCTACCTCGTGATGGTTCTCAAGATAATGATATTAGCTCAAAATGCTATTTGATCTCATAGAATAGAGTCTAGGGTTTAAAAACTTAATATGACTTTTGAAATATGAACAATATAACAAGAAAATGAGAAATCCTAAGTGACTAAGTTAAACTACATGCCTACTTGAAGTTGATTAAGTGAAATTGCATCATTTGGAAATTAAATAGCTCAAAGTAAATCATCTTGATTGAAATTAAATTACAACAGATCATTTCAATTAAAGTCAATTAAGAAGAACTCTTAGGATTCAAACCTATTAACACTAAAATGATTTGAAATTGATGATTAATTGAATTTAATTTGAAGAAATTATACTTTATCACCCTAAATTATGCCCAAAATTACATTTTACAACCTAAACTTTCAGAATTTACAATTAGTACCCTAAACTATATCTCATATTACACTTTGCACCCCGCCATCAATTCTGTTGTTATCTTGGATGGCATCATGTAAAAAAACCTAATTACTCCTCTTCTTAATCCCTTAAAAACAAATGAGAAAGTACACTTTACTACCTTAAACTATACTCTCAATTACACTTTGTACCATAAACTTTGATTTTCTATCTAAGATAACAGCATAATTGACAATGAAGTGCAAAGTGTAATATAAGTTATAATTTAGGGTGTTAACCATGCATTCTAAAAGTTTATGGTACAAAATGTAATTTAGAATATATTTTAAGGTGGTAAGTATAATTACCCCCATTAAATTATCACAAGGAACTACAGATTGCATCAAACTAATGGATACTTGATTGAAATCGCAAATACAAGTACAAAGATACAAGCATACGAGGATACACTCCTTACAGACAAAAAAGACTACTGTAGAATCTAAATTAATGTGATCAATTTGTGCTCTTGATAAGTTCTCTAGGTATATGCACGTTTTCTTTCTAATTGTGCAAAGGCCTCTATTTAATGGCCTGTTTGGAAATTTAGAGAAGGGAGGAGAGTAGTGGGGAGGAGAGTAAAGAGGAATGGTTCCCCTCTACCTTATTTGGATATTTTTAAAATTAGTAAGAGGGAAGGGAGTAATTAGCCCTTCCCCTTGTTTGGATGTTTTAAAAACTAGAATGGAGAGGAGAGGAAATGATTAAAATAGACAAATTTACCCTTATTTGAAAATAAACTTGCAACATTGGTCTATTATTAATTTAGAAATGGTAAATTGGGAAATTTATCTAGTCAATAATTTATCTACTCTACTCTCCCTTCAAATCTCTCCAATTTGGGAGAATTAAAAATAAGGGGTTAGAGGTGGTTGAAACCCCTCCAAACTCCTCCCCCTCCTTCTTTAAAAAGCTTCTAAATAAGGTAATTAAATTACTCTCCCTCCCTCTACTCTACTCCCCCTCCTTTTTTAAACTTCCAAACAGGCCATAAGTATTTATACTTGAGGGTTCTAGCAGTAATTTACTCTTTTTTTGCTATGTCAGTTTTCATTTCACTTTTTATGTCTAAATACTTGTAAGGTATGGAAGACAAAGATCGAAATTCAAGTATATAAATTGGGTTAAAATAGAAATTTTATTTAAAAAAAAAAAAAAAAAAAAAAAAACAAAAGTGTTTCATGCTCTTTATAAAACTCGACAACCTCTTGTAACCGTGGAGGTAACCACGTTATACCTCTCTAGCGTGCTCCTCAAGATGTAACTACTAACCAGTAACTACTGCCATAATTGTTTCTCACATGTTTCTTGTAGTTGTTTTGTTTGAATTAACACGTGCTTCTCACATGTCTCATTTTAATGGATTGGCTTGTTACTAGTCTTTCTTTATGGGCTTTTATCCTCCGTTTTTAAGTAGATGACATGGCATTTCCTTTACTCGTGGGCTTATCTCATCTTGCCACATATATCCCATTAAAGAAATTATCTGGCCCAACAATGTGAACGGTCTTTCTGAACCCTTCATATAATGGATTAAAACAGATTTTTTTTTCAACCTAACGGTCTTTTAAGTGCATGGAAAACTTTAACCAAAAAAAAAAGTTTAGTCAAAATAAAAAAGTAGCCTTTAGAATTTGACTACAATTTTAAAGGACCTGTAAATGCTCTGCCACCATTAAAAAACTAGTGAACCACAATTTTGTTCCGACATTTGAAACATACTAGCCAAGGATTCAGTGGCCAGCACAGCACACGTGTAACATGTTACAATGTCACGCAAATATTATGTTTAAATATGCTGTCGTTTTTAATCATAACATGTTCTCGTGGCGAGAAATGAGGATAACGATAACGACTACCCATAATACACTTATCACTTATCAGGTACAACCATTGGCGTTTGATTATTTATCCAACTGCCACATATGTGTTTTAGAGTACTCAATGTGAGCTAACTATGCGTGGCTCATCTGAAACCACATGTTATAAAAGTGGCCTATAAAAACGACAACTTGCCTAAATACATGGTCCGGATTTTCCCCATCCTGTTGCTCTTTGACTTTGACAGTGACCGACCTTCCTCCTCGGATTGGCAAGACACAGATGTCTCCGTATACTATAGTAAAAGTCCAATGCTTTCCATCTGTGTCTAAAATTAGACAAAGAGAAATAAAGAATATACTCGTAACAAATCACAACCCCCAAAATTATAAAAGTAATGAGTTAAAGGGGTTTTTTTTTTTTTTTTTTTTAATGCGAATACTTCAAAACTTTATTAAGATTAAAAATTAATGGTAACATCATGGAGAAGAGTTTGTAATGAAAACAATAATTTTCTTCAAATTAAACTGAAAAATATTTATTAATGCCTAAATCATTTTTAACTAACAAATTAGCAAAACAATTGTCTTATCTATGAGATATATGAACTCGACGATACTCACTCATAGATGACAACATTCCATAAACAATTGGGGCAACCAAATCTAGTGGCAGTTTTAGAAATTTTTTTCAAAGTGGTCATTAATAAATTGTACAAAATTTAATAAAAAAATAGCTTCATATATTGATAATAACAACAACAAAAAAAAGATTAAAAAAAAAACACTCAAATATGTAGGCTTACAATTTCCTTCTACTAATTTTTTTCTTTATTTTAAAATCATTGCATGCTAATCTCATTAATTATCAATGTCGCAAGCTATATCTCTTTCAAAATTTCAGTTAAAAAAATTTTTCTTGAATTTTTCTTTTTGTTTGTAAGGGTCCAATATATTGTTAAAATGACCAAAGTTTAAGGGCAAAATTTGACCACAAACTTAGTTGTAGCCTAAGACTACAACTTTCACAAAACAAATTAATATAATTACATATTTTGAAAATCTAACTGTTAAATTGAATGTTCTTTATGTTCTTAAAACACATGTTAAATTTTATCACAATTCAATATTATTTACTATTTGATCCATAAACTTATTTTTTGTGTATAATTTTAGATTAGAAAAACTCAAAAATTAAACATTTGATTGATGACATAAGTTATTGATCTTTGATCTTCTTGAAGTTTTGCAAGTATAGAGGATATAGGAAAAAAATGTAATATAATTGTGGATTTGTTAAAATTCATATTGGAGTTGTAGCCTTAGTTTTTAACTAGATTTGTTGCTAAAATTTGTTCAGAGTTTAATTATATTGGGCCTAAAAAAATTTAGGGTGGTCACATTATTTTAAAGGTAAAAAAAATCATAAAATTTTTAAAATTTATATATAATAATGATTTTTTTTTTTCCAAGTCAAGATAGTCTTATGACTACACTGGCTCTAAGATGGAGCTGCCAGTGGCCGACATAGGAACTCACTACATTAAGGAGTGTTTGATTGCACTCGGTAAGAAAAAATTGAGCAAAATTCACTACATTAAAAAAAAAAATTATGAAAAGAAAATAAACAAATACAATTTTAACGGAGTGTTATGCAATTCTCCAAATAATTTGATTGATTGCAATTAAAATAAAAATAAAAACTCAATCTCAATCAATTTACTTCCACACTAGTTAATCAGACCCGTTTATTATGGCATATTCTTTATATTGAACCAGAATATCACATCCCACTTAGTGCCTCTGGGTCCTACGATTTTAAGATACACTAAAAAAAATCGTATGGTTGGAGATGAACTACAGAAAATGGGAAATTAATCAATTATATATGGCAGGCCCTGTTCAAGTGATGGGTTCAACGTCCACAATGACAATGTGTGCCAGAGCTACACCTTATTGGAGCTCATTTACATGGCTCATATGAACGGTTTAAAAGAGGAGGACAAAAAGTGATGCATTGGGTAGATAGCACGTGTCCTAGTTCACTTTCCTTGTCCCCACGTGGGCTCAGTAAACAATAGGGTTGGTCCCCACAAAAAAAAAAAAAGATCCTTTGTCTCTCACATGACAGTGTGGGGCCCACTTATAGCTTTCCATTATTGTAAAGTACTGGGCCCCACTTCCTCATCGAGATTATACTTCACCTCGTGCCACGCGTCTGGTAGACTCCAAAAATGGAAAAATTATTAGGCCTATCAAGAAGACTGTTGACATAATTTTCCTTGACCTCTCAATCAATAAAATGTTATTATTTACATCTCTAAAAAAAAAATGCTATTATTTATACAAATGTAATATCATCTAGTAATTTTTATTTTTTATTCATTGTGCTCATTAAGAAACTCACACGTACATTTATATAAATAGCATTATCTTTAGATAGGGAGGACCACATCAACGGTCCTCCCGACGTAAATAATAAATTCTCCCGAAAATGGGTTTTTGGTGAGGCCCACATGATCAATTCCTCACGTTAATCACTCGTCACATTCAAAGCCTTGTTCCAGTATGAAAGGTTGATTATACGTGTGTTTGGGATGAAATTATAAATTAAAATTATTTTACTATTTAACTTATTTTTACTACTATTTATGACCTTATTGCATTTTTTGATACTATTCATGGACCCTATTATACTATTTCAACTAACTTTTATCTTTATCTATAGTACTTTTAACAATAATTTTTTAGTTTCAGCAAAATAAGCAGTATTCAAACACACCCTATGTGTTCATTTGGCTCCAAATTAAAAAACCAGTTTCTTTTACTATTTAGCTTTTTTTTTATTACTGTTTATGAGCCCCATTGTACTTTTTGAAACTATTCATGAGTTCCACTATATTATTTCAGCTAATTTTTACCTTTATCTACCATACTTTAAGCAAAAAAATTTCAGTTTCAGCAAAATAAAAAGATCCCAAATAAACCCTATGAGTGCGGGAATTCTGTGTAACGTTAGTCACAATTTTTGACACAATTTATTTATGTGATAAATTGTGAGCAGTAGAGTAAAAATGATGGGCCTATGTGGATTTATAATTTTATTACTTACAACTTGTTACATGAACAAATTATGACAAAAGTTATAGTCTTAGCATTTTCTAGAGTACAGTAACTTTATCATTCGTGAGCTGGTTTGACTTTAAATTAATCCGAGCTTAAAGTATTAATTATGTTTTTTAATTTGCACTTTTCAAGCTTATTAGGCGCCATCATATACACTATTAGATTTGCTCTAATTAAAAATTCTACTCTCACTACTTTTTAGTAGTTAGTATTTACACGCGCTTTAGAGAGTTAAGTAAGACAGAAGGAAGAAACAAAAGTGCCATCTCAGGTAGGGCATTAGAAGACAGTCGGTAATGGGCCTGATGGCCCACCATATTTATAAAAAAGCATACTCCATTTTTTGCAACCTGTCCTCTTGAGAGGTGTGTCTATGCTGTTTCGTGCTCACGTGGGACTGAAAGCACATCCTGTTCTCGTGTACTTGACTTTCTCTCTACCAATCACAGTAAGAGCATTCACATCGGATTGCTAAATGTCATATGTAGGACAGATTTAGCATTAAACCTCAAAAACAACCGAACACCCCGCCTGCCAAATGGTCAGAATTGCAAACCTAAAAATTACTGTATTATTTTACTCTCCCCCACTGTCTCATTTGCAAGGTCTGTAGCGGTACTGTAGCAATTTTGCTGGTTAAATAAAAGTTGGGATGCTGAAAGTATTGTAAAATGGTATAATATAATTGATAAAGTAATTTTTTGAAATGGTAAAATTGAATAAGCTAGCATTTCCTGATGTGAATGCTCTAAGGTTGCCAGTTGCCAATCTGGTTTATTGATTCTGATAGGCAAGCCTAGAAAGCTTGAGTAGGTTTAGTGTCACAAATTTTTCTACAATTTTGTTATAACTTTGGGACTTATAAATGGTGAAATTATATGCCTACGTAAACCTATTATTTTATTTTCACCGCTCACAAATTGCACAAAATTGTGAAAAAATTTGTAACGCTAGACTTACTCAAAAGATTTTGACTTGGGAATTTTTGATTAGGCAGATATGTGAAAAGGACAAGAGGTTGGACCAAATCAACGAGCCAAGTTTATAGTTTAGACCAAAATAGTAAGTGTATCTCAAATTTTCTTTAAAAAAAATACTATAAATAGTAACTGAAAAAGATGAGAATATATCGTTATCCCTAGCAAAGTACAAATCCTTTTTCCCCCTACTATTACTACTCCTACTACTTGGATGTCAATTATTAATAATAATAATTAAAAGAGTCTAAACTTTATTAAAATAGCCTAGTAACATATATGTTAAGGGCACTCGTTAACTTTAAGCAAAAAATAATAATAATAAAGGCACTCGTTAATCGGATCTCACTTATGTGCCAAATAGAGTATGTGTATTAATATTTTTTTCTTTATAATTTTACCACTTTATTAACGATTAACTACTCTAACTTCTATGAGTTCCAGTTAGCTCAACTGGTAAATTTTTTTATTGTTGAATAAAAAATTTAGGGTTTAATATTTGCCTACACCAAAAAATCGATTGATGTCTTGATCTGATGATAAAAGAACTATCATCAAAAGCAAACACCATAGTTTGAAACTATCTCTAAAAAATAAAAAAAAATAAAAAAAAAAACTATTCTATAACCTCCACCTATAGGAGACCTATAAAAAGATCGTAATTCGTTCATACATCAAAAACAACTTACCTCTCTAAATTATTTTTTATAGGGGTCATTTTATGGGAGAGAAAATTACATAAAAGCCTAGGGTTTAAATTCTCTTTAGATTAATGTGTCCATTAAAGTTTCAAACTTATTTTTACTCCAAAAAAAAAAAAAGTTTCAAACTTATGAAGTTGTTTTAATTTGAATTATGAGTTATGATCAAGTAGAGAAAATAGGGAAATCATTCTAAAAACATTGTGTATCTCTCATCTACTAAATTTCAATTTTTGGCAATCATACTTCCTGTTGTTCTCTTTTCGTCACAGCCGAGAATAACGAAAATGAATAACAGAGGTACACAATAACTTCAAATTGAAACAATTTCATAAATTTAAAAAGTTTAAATAACAAATTAAAATTTTAAGACTTAATATGAAATAATATGAAATATGGTATAATTGTAAGCATTTTTTTTTTCTTATGTATCATGCCTACTTAATCTTAAACTTTTATTTATTACTATAAAATATGTATAATTTAGTTTAGTATGTTATTTTTTTTAAAAAAGATATGTATCATAGAATTTAATCATGTATAATATTGGTTATAACAGAGTTTCTGTTATTCGTATTAACAGCTACTCTAAGAGGAATGTTTTTATGCGATGCTAACGATTTAATAACTATCTTTGTAACTTCAAAATGTTTTAGTTCATGCTCCTATCTATTATCTGGATATATCAAGAAAGATGTACGGTCTAATGAAATTACTATGAAATATTTACTCATGGGTGGGACAAGCTCTTCTATTCTGGTTCATGGTTTCTCTTGGCTATATGGTTCATCCGAGGGAGAGATCGGGCTTTAACAAATAATTTAGAATCTTTTATATTTCTTTACATAAACCACAAAAACATAAAATTAGAAGGAAAAAAGGGTGAGAAAACATGAAGCAACAAACAAAATTAAATAAATAAAAAGAAAAGAAACTAATACAAAAGATATAGAATCCAAAGATAAATCAGGTGAAGCATCTACAGCCCTAAAAGCCACCTCCTAATAGAGAAAACGGATAAGGCGTTGGTGGACTCACCTCCATCCCAGCAGCCATTTCTGCAAAATAGCTTATTTGCCCACCACTATTCCCATAACCCAAAACACCGCTTTCCAGCGGCGACACCGCCATAGTACTTCCAATTCCATTCATAGCAGAGCAACCAAAAGGCTCTTGGCCAATCTGAGACCGACCCATCACCTCACTTTGGATCAACCACGCCGGCGTCTGAGTTTCCGGCGACGGTGACGACTGTTCACAAAAGTTTTCGATTTTAAAACCTGTATTTGGAGACGAAGAGATTACTACTCCGATTGCACCCTCATCTTCGTCCTCTGTCTTTATTGAACTCGTTGTCGTTGTTGTTGTCGCTGCTACAGTGCCTGAAGAAGACGAAGAAGTAGAAGATATCATTAGCCGCCGCTTCTTCTCGCTTATTAGCTGCCTAGTTCGTTCTCTCTGAAGCATCAAATTGGGTAAGATATCTGGGTCTTCAGCTACTTTGTGCAGGAACGCCATCATTTGCTGTGGCCGTTTCTCTGTAGCTTCCAATCGTTTCTTCATGCCCTCAAGCTCATCCTCCATGTCCTTCTGTTCTTTCTTTAACCTCGCTATCTCCATGACTAAGTCCTCGTCTTCCACTAGTTCTTCGTTCTTGCCCTGCGTGTACGAGCTCCGATTGTGCTTTTTACGTACGATGTTCACCAACAAGTGCTTCTGGCCACGAAGAAACCACTCGTTCGCGAATTCCCATTTGTCAGGATCGACCTTTCTGAATCCCTGTTTGTTAGCTTAACACAGTTAATTTCTATCAAACACTATAACTAACTTTGTGTAAATAAGGAAATCAAGTGGTACGGTTGGTTTTTTTGACAGTTAAAATAAAAAACTTACATAGGTGTTGAGCTGACGAACAAAGCTAGAGAAATTGTTGTGCTTGAAGTAGGCAGGTAAAATCCTCTGTGAGAAGTCTAAGGGATCGACGACGATGAAGCTGTTGTTGGCTCTCCCCCAAGTGATTAGACTGTCAGTCGTCGGATCATTTACCATCTGATAAGTTTTCATAATGAACGGCGCGATGACGTTGTAACCCTCCATTACATATACGCACTCTCTCTCTCTCTCTCCAACTTTCTCTATCACTTATCCTTTTTGGTTGAGAGAAGAGGCGTAGACAAAAGTTTTGAGTGGGGGCTAAGTTTAAGTGCTAACAAAAAATGGTTGCGTTTGTATATATATACGCATATATGTGCCTTAAGGGGCACTTTAGCACATTGGGTTTTGTTGAGGCAAACACCGTAATATATATATATATATATATATATTTTTTTTTTTTTTATATATATCGGGAGCTAACTTAAATTTGGTCACGGGATGGGACCCGCGTGGCTCCGCTTTTTATTATCTTTTCCTACGAATCATGATCCGGGAGCTAGATATTTTCTTAGAAAGGATACTTATTCTCCCACGCGCATACACGGCAGAGCGTGGAGTTGTTTGATCTTATTGATGTGGTCCCCTTGCTTGCAAACAAATTGTCTTTTTATATATATATATATATATATAGTGTCCAAGTAATTGGCGATCTTAGAAAAAATTTAATATCAATATTACAATAAATATAAAAAATTGTCAAAAAATAATTGCTTTTTTTTTTCATAAAAAGTTTTAAAAATATTTTTTAATCCAATACCTTTTAAGTATTAGTTAACTTTTGGCGTGTATGTATATATTCTATTACCATCATCTAAAATACTTTTTTTCTCTCTCCTTTTGCACTTGCACAACTAGTCGACTACTCCTCCCCCTTTTCTTTTATCCATACCTTATTGATGTCTAAACCACCTTATTTAAAAATACTTGCATACCTGTTTCATCAGGGGCGGCGTTATGTGCTGGCCAGGGGGTTCCCCCTTTTCTTTTATCCATACCTTATTGATGTCTAAACCACCTTATTTAAAAATACTTGCATACCTGTTTCATCAGGGGCAGCGTTACATGTTGGCCAGGGGGTTCCCCATTTTCTTTTACCCATACCTTATTGATGTCTAAACCACCTTATTTAAAAATACTTGCATACCTGTTTCATCAGGGGCGGCGTTACGTGCTGGCTAGGGGGTTCAAATGAACCCCCTGGCCTGGCAAATTTTATATATATATATATATAATTAAAAAAAATTTGTTTTGACTCCCCTAAAATAAATATTTGAACTCACCCTCACCTTAAATTTTGTTTAAATTTAGCTAAAATAAACTTGAATATAATAATTTTAATACTACTTTCACAATATTTTCACAATATATAATTAGCTTCTCACAATATTTACACAATATATAATTAACTTCATAATGGAGGGTAAGTGACAAGTTGTAACTAGTTTTTACTTTGACTCACAACTGACATCACTTTTTTACCTTTCTTTTTTTGCTAATATATCACCTTTTTTTTACCTACCTTTAACAACTTGTCACTTATATTTTGTTGTGAAATTTTTGTGTAAATGTTGTGTCAACATCACTACTCTTAAAATATTTAATTTTATAATAAAAAATGTTTCAAAATTTTGCTTATTCGTTAAAAAATAAATAAATAAATAAACATCCTATCTAGGACTTTGGCTTACTTTTCCATTAACAGCAAAATGAAGCTGTTTTTCCTTACACTTTTTAACTCATCAACAAAAAATTACACTATCGTTCCAACCATCATATCTATATTTATATCTGTGATTATTTCCTCATTTTCTCTATCTCTCTTTCTCCGTTCTCTGTTTTCTTAGCTTTTATCTTTGTTTGATCAAGTAGTTTTCTTAACTTTTATCTCTATTTGCTCCCAATTCAAAGAGAGTGACCACATTTATGGTTAAAAAGTCATACACTTCAAAAGTAAAAATTTATATCAGTTTTTTTTTTCTTAGTTTCACATACTCCTAGTCCTACTCCTATGTTTGTTATTATTCTTCTTTATCCACACTTTATCCACACACATATACACTTACATTAAATTAGAATAGAACTTCTATTCTGTATCCAAAAAAAAAAAAAATTATTATTCTTTATCATTTATTTTTATTTAATTAATATTACATATAAATATAATAAGTTATTATGCATTTAATGATTGTTGTCTTACTAATCATTAAACTATTAATAAATTTTTTAGACCATTATACAATATAGCTGTATTGTATACTAAATTGTATTTATTTTGGATTATTGTATATAATATGGTAGTTGTATTTATATATATAAAAAAAACTAATCATTTTATTTTTTAATAGCCCCATGACAAATTCCTAACTTCACCACTACTGATCCCCAAAAAACAAAATCCTGGAGCCGCCATTGTTTTTCATCCAAACCAAGCTCCTGCTCTGCATGGATTTTTCCTACGAGAATGAGGCACCATGAATCTAACTCGTCCTGCCTTGATACCATCCTTTCCTCCCCACCCCCCAAATTATGCTAAAATAAATAAAAAGCTAAAAAAAAATACAACGGTAGTTAGAAAGAATCAAAATCTTAATAAGTTGAATAAACTAAACAAAAACTCTAACAAACAAGTTCTAAGAAAATTGGTAAAAAAAAATGAAGCAATAAAGAGTTTTATATCACAATCTCAACCAGTTATAATTCCAAGAAATTTAATGTCACTCAAATTACCATTAGGAAAAAGTTTACTTTCAAACCAGTTTAGAGAAAAATCCTCAAACCCACTACATTTTTTTGTTTAATAATACATTTTATTGAAAAACAAGGACTACAAAAGGCTTGTCAAACCCGATCCATCTCCATCATGTGGGTAGAACACCCATCTGGGGATAGAGGAGGTGGAATGAGGCCCAAAAGACAAGTCCGAGGCTACCCAAGCAGCAAGATTGTGAGCAAGGAAATTAAGTGACCATGGGGAGTAACTAGCCTGCCAATTTACAAAAAAGGGGAGAAGAGCCTTCCTCAAACTCACTACAGGGTGATTGATAAAACCATCTGTGTGTACTATGTGTTGGGCTTTATGGAGCCTTGGTGTAAGGACTCAATTTGTAACGATCCCAAACTGGTATTGGGTCCATACGTTAAAGACCCAAACAATAAAATTTGTAGAGCGTGGGCTGAAAGGTTAGGCCTTGGTCACTGGACAGTGGTTAGTCATGGTCTTCATGGTGGATGCACAGAGGTGAGCTAGGTTTGTTCATGGATATTGTCCATGAAGCTTAATGATCTTATTATCCCTTTCCCTTTCTGGCCCCCTCTTTTGGCGCATGAATCCTTACATTATATAGCCCTTCTCAGTTGATCCTCACCTTCCATCTGTAGATCAGGCAGATACCTACTCGAGTGCCTGTCCCATCAGCCGCCTCCCCCTACTTTCTGTTAGTTGCAATAACCGATGCCACACTGTTCAGGAGTCTTTTCCCATCAATGTGGCTAGGACGTTTGTTGGTGCATTCAATGCGGAAGTGACGTCTTCTCCTTGAACCAATCCCACACTGTACCCCTGTGCGTGTCCCATTCTATTCGCCTTTTCTTCTGGGAGCGCTTTGGAGGTTACCTTTGATGACGTGTCCTTCTTCCCTTTTAGGCCTTGGGATGCCGAGGATATGGTCATCCTCAGCTGCATTCCTAGGCTATTTGGTATTTTAATACTTGTCCTCAATAACTATTCTCCTCGGCGTGGGCCTTGGGCCCTAATGGAAAGTAGGTCGGGACCACAAATTATCTGGCCCCACACATAATAAAATTTAAAGTCAACTAAAAATATACATAATAAAATAATGACGAGTAAAATTTTGAGGCTCAAAAGGTCACGTGGCAAAATAGTATAAAATCTACTAAAGGAATGATGGTAGAGAAACAAAAAAAGACTTTATACTTTTTTTCATGAGCCCAATTCCTGTGTGTTGCTAAGCCGGCTAGGGATGCTAGCAACACTAAGGGACCATAGAAAGGGTTTGATACCCAAAACTTTCACCCAAATGAAAGCTTCCCTTTGTTGTTGTATGTGACTAAATGGTCTTGCCAACCCTTTCTAAAACTCCAAAGCATGGCTAGCCTCTTTAGCTATCTTGGGTTGTTGGCTAGGGGAAGTATACCATGTTTTAGATGTATGCTTCCTTCCTACAAACTGGTGGGACCCATTAGTTGTGAGTCCCACCAATTGTGAGAGGAGAGAAACATATACCTGAAACAGGGTGTATTTTCTCTACTGGCTACCACCAAGAGAAGGTTCCCAAGGAGCTAAGAGGATTGGGAAAAAAGCATCCAATCATAATTTGTCAAGATCTTTCCCTATTTGTGCTAAAAGTAAGGTCTTTCTTTTACTCGAATAAAGACTACCTACACATTACCCTTGTTCAACACTTGGGAAGTCCAAAGCCTCAACTATTAACTAAAAACCAATCACTAAACACTTCCAAAACTCAATATAAAACCCCTTACATCAGGTCAGAGAAGGGGATTCATGTTCAACCTTGAAAACCCTTTAGAGCAAAAACTATCTTAGCCACTTAAGATTTATAGCATTCTGAAACTTAGAGGTGAAACTAGGGGTACTAGAGAGCTCTCTCTCTCTCTCTCTCTCTCTCTCTCTCTCTCTCTCTCTCTCTCTCTCTCTCAAGTTCCTCCTCTTTTTGAATGTGTAAAACAGTTTCAAACGTGGTTAACTAAGCATTTTTCAATACTTCAAGTTTATTAATCAAATATTTGGAATTTTGGGTTGACTCTCTAAACATAATCATATTACAACGAACCTGAGGGGAAATTTGGGCTCATTTTGGTGTTTCGGCCCACGTCACAAAATCATCCCTGACAAATTGTTTTGTGTATTTTTCACTGACTTGCTTGTTTGGAGTTCCTCCAACCAACTCTATTGATTGATCTTTGACCTAAAGAGTTGTCTATTTTTTGTTTCGTAGGCTTCCAGAAGATGAATCCCAGTACATCTGACCTTGTTGTAATTCCTTTTGCCATTCCAGTAATCTATAGGACAATTGTACCTCTAGAATAAAAAAATAAAAAAGTAAAAATAATAGTGATTCATTTAGAAATTTTATAAATAAAAAATAAATAAATAAATCTCGTTGAGTTGTTATTGGACTTGATCACCTCAAAATCGAGTTCAACCATAAGATTCAAAGCTTATTTCAAGCTTCAGCCGGGTTCAAAACCATGGAACTTTTGATTAAATTGAGCAAGAGCAAAACAAAGCTTGGGTCAATTTAATATTCAACCTGTCTGGTACAACTTATTTCATTTTGTTCATATTTTTGAAAATGTGCTGCTTGAAAAAGTTATCCCTGAAGGGGAAAAAAAAGTTTTTAAAAAGTTGGTACTTTGAAAAAGTTTAGTTTCAAAATAAGATGCAAATTTAAGTGGACACTTGAACTGTTAAACACCTACCAGTGACAGTGAGTGTGACCCTGCAAATTTCTAACCTTTTTGTTGCACTTCTCCATCCCGTACAAACTCCAAACAGTCTCTTTAAGGATGTGTTTGGATAGAACTTATTTTGCTGAAACTGAAAACTGAAAACACTGTAGCAAAATAATTTTTAAATGTGTGAATAGTACTGTGGGACCCATTTTTAATGAAAAAATTGATAAAAAAATGAAATTTGTGGCTCCGTGAACAGTGCATATATGCACTGTTCACTGTAGAAAGTCAACATTTGCGATTACTGTTCATTGAACAGTAACCGCAATACCCAAAACGCGTGAAAAAAAAAAAAAGAAAAAAAAAGAAGGAACAAAACGCAGAGGAAAACGCAAAAGCTAAGGCTGTGTTTGGTTGCTGGAAAACGTTTTCCGGAAAATACATATTTTCCGGAAATGTTAATTTCCGGAAAAGGAAAATGTTTTCATGGTGTTTGGTTGCACTTCAAAAAATTTTCCGGAAAATATTTTCTGCTGTTTGGAAAAGAAAGGAAAACACAAATTCAGAAAAACACAACCCACAACCCAGGAAAAAATCGCGATCCACGGCGACAAATTCAGTCCGACGACCGCGCCGTGGATCGCGATCCACGGCGCGATCGCGATCCGAGATCGCGATCTCGCTGCGTCGATCGCGATCCACGGCGCGATCGCGATCCGAGATCGCGATCTCGCTGCGTCGATCGCGATCGCGGATCCGAGATCGCGCCGTCGATCGCGATCTCGATCCGGCGCAATCTCGCGAAGGCGAGATCGCGATCGCGCGATTTGGGTTGATTTCCATCTCCTTCTCCCTCGCGCGCGCGCTCTCTCTCTCTCTCTCTCTCTCTTTTCCGGAAATCCTTTGAAGTGAAAATAGAGTCGGTAATTGATTTCCGTGGTCAAAGGCTAATTTTTTCGGTCAACGGATTTCAATTTCCGGAAAATAGAATTTTCCGGACCAACCAAACACACCTATTTTCCGGAAAATCATTTCCGGAATGCGTTTGAAGTCGATTCAAACGCACCCTAAATACAAACACACACTAAGTTTGTTAAGATTTAAGCGGCTGAGCCACCAAGTCACGCTTTGTAAAGAGAGTGGGAGAAGCTCCAAAGTGTGATGAATAAATTGAATACACACAAACTATCTTGCTCTTCTTCATCCCATAAATCTCCAAATAGTGTCTTAAGTTTGTTAAGCTTAGGCCATCAGCAAGTCACGCTTTGTAAAGAGAGTGGGAGAGGGCTCCAAAATAAAATGAATGAATAAACAAATATATGAGTGCCCAGAATGAGAGTGCCAAGCATTGGCCACGTAGAGATTTCTTCTTTTTTTTAAGATAGAATTGAATTTATCACCATTGTTTTTTTTATCCAAGATCCCAATTGTTTTTGGTATTGACAAGATTCTAACCTAGTTCCCTTTATTAGGTGAGAAAACTTTAACTTATTTAAAGACCTCCCTTTCTTGATTATCATTATTTATTATCACATCAACAAAGTAATTAGTTAATTGTTAAGAGCATTGTTGCATGATGGGAAAGCACCTCTTGATTTTTCCAACGAAAATGTTCATGATTTAAATCATATATTCCACCTCCAACTATAGAATTATAAAAATAAAAAAGCAATTAATTTTGGTATACACTGGATTTCAATCCAAATTCTTTTTTTGTGATTCCTTTTTGATTAACACCCCCCCCCCCCCCCAAAAAAAAAAAACACTTGAATCATTGAACTAACTGGAGAGTAATTCTAGCACAACAAACTAGGCCACAACTTTCACTTTCACATACATAATCTATCTTTTTTTATTCGCCGCTCACAATTAGACACGTAAGAGCATTCACAGTAAGAAAGCTAAAAAATATAGTTTTTAACAACTCAAAACACTACTTTATATATTTTAACACCCCACTTTATAATACATCTAACATCAAAGGTTTTATTTTAATATTCAACATATTAAAATAATATAAACAACTTATTAAAATAAAATAAAATTTCCCCACAAAAATCCATAGCAATTAGCCACCACAATCACGTTCTCCACCAACACCGTGGCAGCCACAACCTACCGCAAAACAAAAAACCCAAAACAAAACCATCGCCACAACCGCAACAACCATCGTCATCAACAACCCATCACAAAACCCATTAAAATAGACCACCACAGCTAGCCACAACAAAAATCACATTCTATTATCATCAATACCAACTACGTCCCATCAAAAATCACATAAAAAATCCTAATATCACATTTGATTATCAATACCCATCAAAAATCTTCTTCTCAAATTACCAAAAACCCAAATATCAATAGCAAAAAAACTCAAATCTCAAATCTGAAAATCACATTCGATTATGGAGTGGAACCCTGAACCCCGTCGCCCCGAGCTACCTCACAATGCTTCATCCAGACACTCTCCCCAGCTCCCGAGCCCCGCCACCTCGCCGAGTCCTCACTCTCCAAAGCCATCAACACTCCCATCTATGGCCTCACTGTCCTCTGCTCGTCTCCGAACCCTTCATCGGCGAACATATCCTCCAAGCCGCCTCCGTCAACTTCAAAAACCACCAAGAGAAAGAGCCGGCACCACCAAGACACCACAAAATCAGACCCACTAGCCACTGACCCACCAAATCAGACCCACATCACCACCATGCATGATGACCTCAACCATCAAATCAAACCCACGAGACGCCAAATCACAACCGCCAAACCACCAAAAACAAACAAAGGCACGGGAGAGAGAGCACAGAGAAGAGAGAAGCGAGAGAGGAGAGAGAAGAAACTTGAGGGAAAAAGAGACATTAATGATTAAAAAATGGATTTTTATGTTTAGTTTTCAGCTACAGTGAGCTGTTATAAATAACAGCTCACTCTAGCTGAAAGCTAAAATATTTTAAATATAGCATCTTTGTTGTGTGTATGTTTTAATGATTTGAGGTGTTAAAATAGTTTTTTAGCAATTTTAACACTTTTGCTGTGACTGTGAATGCTATAAATAATTGTGGTTTAGCTTGTGTTACTATAATTTTTGCTAAAGCGAAGTCTGAAACAGTAGCTTAGATTCGGTCGCTCGAATTCGATTGCATTTGGCTTTTCATTTTGGGCAAACAGGCTGGAGTTGGCACATATAGATATAGTTTATTGCATAATAATATCATACACGGCGTGTTGTGTTGTTCTTCGGCCACGTGTAACACATACTTTTGTAAATAGGTTTTTGGAGTGCGTGTGTGTTAGGAGCGTGAGGAGCAGATTTATACGCTTCAAATCTATGCATGTCCCCTTCTTGTAGGCTGTTATTAGAGTCAATGGGTTCATTTTGAGTAATTTAAATGAAATCAAATAACAAAGTCACTTCTATTTTCTTTTTCTTTTTCTTTTTACCTATCTATTATTCTCTCTTAAATGAAATATAGAATATTTAAATTATTGATAACTATTTCATGTGTTCGCTTATTTTTACCCCTAAGCTGTCTTAGAGCAAAGATATCATCATATATAAATTACCACATAAGAAGACGGGGAAGTGAAAAATTACTTATAAAAATTCTCAGTGTCAATAGTAGAATTGCATGAAATTTGATAACCCGAAGAAAATAATGTAGGAGCAAGACTCAAGACATAGTCATTACATATGTTGTTTTTCTATAAAATTCCTTTATTTTGATGAATTTGATTTCTATAAAAAATTTTATTTCTATTATAACTTCTTTTTTAAAAGTAAAATTTGAGTCACCATTGAACATTTTTTAGACATTGTACTATTAATTTTTGTAATTTTTCTATTTCTCTTCTTTTTTTTTGGGGTGATTTTTCCTTTTTATTTTTAAGTTTAATTTCATGTCAAGCACAAATTATGGTTTTCTTAAGTTTTCCTAACCTTTTAAGGTTTCTCTAAGGTTTTCCTATATAAGTGGAAGACCAAGCCCATTGGGCATCAAATGGATTCATTGATAAAATTTTAAAGAATTTTTCTGTTTTCTTTTTTTTTTTTTTTTTTTTTTATGTCTTTTAGATTTAGAGTTTTCTTTAATACTAAAGTGTGTTTCTTGAAGTAAACGTATTTTACTTCTTCTATCTATCATATTGTGTTAGTATGTATATGAAAATATCAAAATTGTTTTTGATAGTTATAGTCATCTTACTAATTGAACTACAAGATTCATTTTTTAAGAATTTTATATTTAAAAGTGTTTATGAAATAATCCTAATTAATTTTTAATGGAAATATATATGGTTCAATTTCAAACCAATTCTTGAACCAAAATTTTTATCAAATTGAAAACAAGTAAATCTAATTAAATTAGGTAATCCATCTTATAATATGCCAAACACCTCCTTGTGTTATGGTTTTTTATTCAATTAGCAGTTGAGCCAAATAAAACCCACCAATAAAAGATGGATATGTTTCCAAGTGTTGAACTCTTAATATATCCTCAAGAGGTCTTTGTTAAACAACCAATAACATAGGCTATAATAACATAAAGCCCATCCAAAAAAAAATAAAAAATCATTATATATAAGCATTTTTTTATGAATAAAACTTAAATATAGTTTTTAGCTGTTGTACTTTAAATTCTCAAATTAAATTCAACCATATGATTGTCTTAATTATAAAAATAAAAACTTTATAATGATTGAATTTAATTGAAAAAACTTAGATAGAATACATAAAACTGTTTTTTTTTTTTTTTTTTTTTACTAATAAAACTGTATCTAAAATATATCATTCTGTTATAATCATTAATCATATTTCCTCCCTCCCAAGGGGAAAGATTCATAGTAATAGGTCAAAAAGAATTCAATTTTGGACATATTAATTCTATTTGTTTATGCATTGTACTATCTTAAGAGTAGATTTTCCCTTACTTTTCGTCTTACTAATTTCTAGACGAGATCCACCTTAGAAAAGAACGATAAATGAAACATAACAATAAAAAATGAAATGATTACAATAATAATGAATAGATATAAAATGCCCTATGCATCTTGGCCGGACAGTGACGATAGCCTCTGGTTATCAACTATGTGAATTCCAAATGAAAATTACAATCTTTTCCTTAGCAAAAACATGATCCTCCATTAAAAACAAAAGCATGCATGATCCATTAATTACTCTCAACAATTCGACCACATATCCATTAAAGCACTTTAATATTTTATGCACTTGACGTCTTGACCCACATGCTCAGTTGCTCACCAACAAAAAGTAGGCATGGCCGTAAAATATATATATATATATATATATATATATAAATCTTTGTTCACCAATAATGAAAACACTACCATGATCCATCAGACAGCAACTTCAGTCTCTGGAGGAAGTGAGAAATTTGTTAATTTTGTATAAAGAAAACTATAGCTATCACATCAATCACAAGTAAGATAGTAATTGTTAGAAGTATTGGTTAAATGATTAAATTTACTATATCTTAATAGCTTAAGCTTTTGAAAAAATCGGTAATTTAATAATAATTAACAATTTTGGTGATTAAGATTCACAAATACTTAATTGCAATATATATATATATATATATAAATTAGATTGCAAATCAATTTTGTAGCTTTTAGGTGCCAATACCATTATCTGTAATTAAAACAACTATAATGGCTTGTTACTGCTACTGTCACTCTACTAATTGAAAAGGATTTAGGTTATGACATAATATTTGTTTAGAACATATTACGGTGACAAGTTGTTATTAATTTTCACGTCGAACTAAAACTTACATCATTTTACAATTTGACACCTCAAACAATTATGAAAAATTAATAATAAAAGATTTTGTAGATTTTTTTTAATAATTAAATTATTACAAAAAGTGAAGGACGAGAAATCTAAACCATAATTCTTTTTATAATAGAGACAATCGATGTCACTAAATTATAAGACTTTTGATGTATATTTTAACTTATTGTTAAAATAATTGGAATTAAATGGAAAAGGCATGTATTTGTCTATCTACTCTTAGACTTTGAACGGGAGTGAAAATCTCCGAATAGAAGATACAAGGAATTGAATAACCGTCAAATTAACGACCAACAAGTATGGATTAAATGAAAGCTCATAACAATGGGTTTAGTCAAGTAAATTAATAAAATAAAATAAAAAGGTCAAATAAGGGACTCTGATTTCGAATCCTACACCTAAAAAATATATGTATTCCTAATGATAAAAGACACTATAATTTTTTTTTTTTTTTTTTTTTTTTGTTTCCCACGTTGTTTTTTTTAAACTTTCAATAAGAGACTAATCATTGTTCACTATGGGTAGGCTCATAACAGGGTATATCGCTGGCCTAAGGAGGTTTTTCAAAGTGCTGATATCCAGACTTGAACTAGGGAGCTCCTAGTCAAACCCAAGACAGTCACTTTAAGACCAAATGCCCAACTACTTGACCAATCCCATTGAGTTAAGACACTATAAATTCAAATCTTATAGGATCTAACTATCTATTAAAAAAAATATATATATATATATATTATACATTTCTTCAGCAATAAGAGCATTCACATCAGCTCATTTAAAAGATTCCACCTATTTTACACCAAAAACCTACTTTTTCTATTTTACACTATCACTTTTACAAAACACCCACATCAGTTCATCTATTCTATCACTCCTCTTATTTAAATAATCAATTTACTTAATTATTTTATTATTTCTCTCACCTCACCCGTTTTAATACGCGCTCTCTCTCCCTCTCCCTCATATTTTCTGATTTCTCTCTCTCTCTTCTATCTCTCCATACCCGGTCTCTCCCTCTCGGTCTATCTCTCTGTCTCATCTCTCTCCCTCTCGGTCATAAACCAATCCACATCATCACAGCTCCGATCACTGATCCACAGCTCCGATCACAAGCATCGATCCACAGCAGCACCGATCCATAGCTCCGAGCTCCGATCAAGACCCATACCCACGAGCTCCGACCAAGCGAGACCCACGAGCTCCGATCGTTCCGATAAGCACCGATCTGTCTCTTTTTTGTTTTTCCGTTTAGGTTTGTTTGTTTTTCTGTTTGGGGGTTTTTTTTTTTTTTTTTTAGCAAGTATATCTCTGTGTTGGTTTAAGCACCGATCTGTCTCTTTTTTGTTTTGCCGTTTGGGTTTGTTTGTTTTTCCGTTTGGGGTTTTTTTTTTTTTTTTAGCACCGATCTGTCTTTTTTTTTTTTTTTTTTTTTTTTTTTTTTTTTTTTTTCCGTTTGGGTTTGTTTGTTTTTCCGTTTGGGTTTGTTTGTTTTTCCGTTGAGGTCGTTGTGCACGGAGAAGAGAGAGAAAAATTGGTGCGAACGGAAATTAATAAAAAACTAAATACACATGCTACAGTGCCCGTGTAAATTTACACAGGTACTGTAGCTCGTTGAAAATTTTAGATGATTATGCATGATTTTAGTTGGACTGATGTAGTGTGTTTTTTGCTTCAAAATGTGTATTTTACACATTTATACACAATTATGCAAGAGCTGATGTGAATGCTCTAAGATTTTCACCATGAATGTTCCTGACATATCTGGACCTTAATGCAATGTCCCACACTTACCAATATAATATTTACTCCCCATTAACTTATTTAATTAGGTATGAACTGGTGAGTTAAGACACTATAACTTCAAATCTTATAGGATCCTACTATCTATTAAAAAAAATATATTATACATTTCTTCAGCAATAAGATTTTCACCATGAATGTTCCTGACATATCTGGACCTTAATGCAATGTCCCACACTTACCAACATAATATTTACTCCCCATTAACTTATTTAATTAGGTATGAACTGGTGAGTTAAGACACTATAAATTCAAATCTTATAGGATCCTACTATCTATTAAAAAAAATATATTATACATTTCTTCAGCAATAAGATTTTCACCATGAATGTTCCTGACATATCTGGACCTTAATGCAATGTCCCACACTTAACCAACATAATATTTACTCCCCATTAACTTATTTAATTAGGTCTGAACTGGGGTAGACAGTCGATCCTACCAGTTACACTGCGATTTGTCATTTCCTTGAAGTGTCTTTATCATGCACACAAGAGCCCATTAAAAAAAAAAAAAAAAATCATGCACACAAGAACCATGACAATATAAATTGACTCTTATTTTTCTTTGCCATGTATATCTGGTTCTAATTCAATGGAATCTAAAGCAAGATCACGTTGATTATAAGAATACTATTTAACGTCTAATCAACCTTTTACTTGTATCAGTCTAGGTAATAATCATGCTTATGTAAGCTTATATAAATAAGATAGAGACCCTTCTCTGAATTATTGCCTAAACTAGAAACAGTGTTAACAGGAGTGAAGGAATTAGTCTCTGATTGGTTAGTTTAAATAACCAGTGAGTCTCTAATTGGTCGGTTTAAGCAATTAGATAAAGTTAATAGACAATAAATAATAGTGTGTTTTCTTAAGGTCCAAGTTTGATAAACAACTCCAAAACGACGCTTCTACCATATGTAAAAGATTAGATAGTCCACCAATCATCTCTAAGTTTTAAAATCAATTTGCTCATTCATGTGATTGATTTGTCATGAAAAAGACCACCACCACTAGATTATATATCTACTAGTCAATTAGTTTTTAACAAATAGCCGACTTGAAATTGCAATTAAAATCTCGACTCGTCACCGTCTTATTCATACCCTGTATTGTGGGTAAACGTGATCCATAGTAATTGGTGGGGTCTTCTTCATTATTATGATTGGATGGAGGTTTGGCCTAAGTAAAAGGTATCAAACGTCAGATTATCAAAAAAGGTATCAAACATCAGGAAAGGATAAGGAAGTGTCAAAAATATCTTAAGGAGAAACCCAGGAAAGGTCAAAATTAGTGTGAGAGCATATATGATATCAAAAGGAGATACGATAGAGACTTGGGTTGAGCCAAGATTATACTGTTCCGATCACAAAGATTATAATGTCTAATCACAAGAAAGTGGTGAGCGGGTTGGTTTTAGCTTTGTTGGGCTTAACAAAACCGACCTACAATAATAGTCAATTCATCTACGGGGAGTCGTGCTTTCTTTCTAGCTCTAAATATTATTGTTTTTATTGCGGTTTAAATCAAATTTATATTTTTATATAAAAATTTGTTTTGTGCTTGTGTCGGTTTGCAAAAGATTATTTTACCGACTTATTTTACTATTCAGTTTATTTTTGCTATTATTTATAAGTTTCACTGTACTTTTTGGTACTATTCATGGATCTTACTATACTATTTCAGCTAACTTTTATTTTTATTTACAATATTTTCAACAAAAAGTTTTCAGTTTCAATAAAATAAACAAATCTCAAACGAACCCTTAATATAGGCATTATAGTTACCATATAAAAATAATGAAGAAGAAGAGGAAGATAATGATAATTGGTTAAGATGGGTGGTGATGACTTAGGAAGCTCAAATACTTCATTTAACTGTATCGTAGTTGTGTTATACAAGTGTTCTATCGTACTGATCTTTTTATGTTATAATTTTTCAAAAATTACTCATGTCATTGTATCTGTACTTGTATCCGTGCTTCATAGGTAATGACATTCCCATCCCCTTTGACCCTGATCACAACTCGGATGTGTTGGAGACTCCTTCACCATAGGAGTTATTGTTGGAGCATTTTTATTAAAAAAATATTTGATATATGTAGATTTCTAATAAAACTATGAATCATTATGACTTATATTTGGGCTACTAATTCATGAAAAATATGGTTGTGTTCATTACACCAATGTAAATCTCGTGGATTGAAATTTGATGTGAACAAGTCGTTGTCCCGTACCCACAATCTCATAGAAAAACATTATGATCCACTTGTCATAGTCGAAATTGTAAAATCGTTAGAACTATTCTTGATCTTGCAACAATTAAGAATGTCAAATTATAAAAACAATATCAATCATTCATAACAATTTTCTTATTTAAATACAGCAAAACTTAAGGAAAAAAAAATGTTCTTGGAGTGGCTTATCTGCTATATTAAATTGGATTATGAATATTTGTTTAAGCCTAACATTTGCATCTGGGAATGATACCTAGGATAGCACAAATTCTCTCTAATTATATGTGCGGCATGTTGCATTGCTTGTCTAACCGCAGCATTTTTCTTATGCTATGTTTGGTTTGACGTAACATGTTTTTCAGAAAACATTTACCTGATTTACGAGTGTTTGGTGGATTGAAAAGCCCTGATCAACTTGAGAATATTTTCTCTTAAAGCAGATTTGAGTATACTGGCTTGTATGATTTTTAATAAATCATGATTTTATGCTTTGGCTCTAAAAATGATATGCTTCTAGAATAAGTAGTGAACAGTAAGTGACATACCTAAATTTCAAGATTTGATTCTATAGTTAGGATGAATAATTGATTTGTAAATTAGTACTCATAATTTAGTATGTATAGATCATAGATAAATTTTTGTATGCCTTAGCTTCACAGTTTAGTACCCAAAGGAGGGGTTCTAAACCATACTACTGCTATTTCTATATAGTTGTTTTGCTCAATGTGTTGTATGTTGCCTTATGAGTGTATGTGGTTGTATATCTATGTTGTGCTTATTGGAACCTATGTTTCTTATTTTTATGCATGCACCATTGCTTCCAATCTCAAGCACATTATGAATTGAGTTTAGCTTTGTTTGACATGATATAAGTATGAACATAAAAATAATGGTTTTTTTGTGGTTTAGTACATCATGTTGTTTAATGAATGTATCTATAAGTTTATGCTAAGGTAGAATTGATAGTAACAAGTTTTGATAACTAGTTTAAGTGTTACCAGAACCCAAGTCTGAGGTCATTCGACTTTAGGCTCCCAGGTTCCTCTGCTTTCAGGTTTGGGATAAATGATATGGGCATTTGGTAAGTCAAGATTATTTTAAAATATATTATGCATTAAAAGGTTTTTTATTAGAAATATGGCATATAATCATGTTTCAAACAAAGATGTGTTTGTGAGCTTTCGAAACCTTATGAATATGATTTAAGCGTATTAATGTTATTACTCATTTCATGAACATAATGTTTTAAGAAAATAGTTGAAAGGCTATTGTTATGAAATATTATGTAAAAGTATGCATTTCAATATGATGTGTAAGTATGAAATGTTTTCGGGTTATGTCCTCTAATATGATCTGAAATCAGCCAATAGGGAGTTAAATATTGGTTTTCTATGAAAAATATTATTTGATTGGCCATTAAAAGTGATGAGAATACTATTGTACTTGCCCTTATTGGGAATGACCAACTTGTGGAGGATGTCAACCAACCTCGTGGTTGATGATCTGAGCACATCGAAAGAGGTGTGATATGTTATGATATGATCCCAGGAATTCATGGCATTATGAGGAATGCTAGATGTCTGGCAAAATGTGCTGAGAGCCTCCCAAATCGTTACAGGCTTATCAAATATGAACTAACCAATATGTTATTTATGAACATCTATGTTATTTTATGATCATGAGAGAATGATTATGTTGAAATGCATTACAAGCATAATGATAAGTTATAAACTCTCATGAAAAGAAGTTTATATTGTTCTTTAAAAATAAAAGTTTTTGAAGTTCTATTATTCTTTAAAGATAATGCTTCTGATGAAATGTTTTACTGTTCTTTAGAAAGTTTATGTTAAAAAGGTATTAGATATTTGTTCTTTATAAAAGGTTAAGTTTTGTGACCATAAAAGTTATAATCTTTTATAAGAAGTTCACGAAGAAAAGTTATGCTATTCTTCAAAGATGATGTCTCTGATTTAAGTCAAAGTTATAAATGATCTGATTTCAGTAATTTATGAAATGGTCAAAGCTTTGGGACCATAAAAGAAATGGTTATTTTGTAATATGAACTTTTTTATATAATAGAGAACTAGAGATACACAGCCAATGCCTGCCATTCACAAGAAGCCTCCAACCAAATTAATTAACAATCCAATTGAGAAGCAAATAAAGTAACAACATAACAACAAAGATATAGGGGGCAAAAATGTGCTGCTACAACGAGCAAATTGATTGCATCACTCCCCACGTCCATTAGAGGAAAGCCGCTCAGTAAAGAAAACATCACTAGAGATTTACAGCTCTATATTAACAAACTTAACAACCCAAGCAGGACGTTTCTAATTTCCACTAATAAAATTATACTACTGCAGGCATTACAAAATCTGCAAATGAGCAGATGTGCATATGTATCAGAGCTCCTCTAACTCATAGCTCACAGCTGAGTTGAGACGGTGATACCAAATAGAGAAGGAACTAGGCTCCATATGGCGAAAACCAAACCTCCAACAAGGAAGAAACTGAGCAACACAAACAACTGCCCAACAAAATCCACACCATATTAAACAATGGTTTTCATCAGCACAGTCCCCTGGATAAATTCAATTACCAGAAGATGCCAACACATTATACTCTTTAAGACGCCTCTGAAATTGAGCCAACTGGGTCTGCAATTGAAAAATTCCTGCAGCCTTCTGTGAAAGGATGGCATTCAATTTGGAGATATATTCATCCAATTGATTGCCTGGCTGATCAGCTTCAACCAGCAGATTCATCTCCTGCACAAATAAACTACCAATCATACCAAATATAAACATAGGAAACATGAAAAATTAGTAGATATGCTTAAAAAGAGATTGCAGTGACCTCTCTGACAATGTCTATTGTCTCTTCCACTTGTCTCCGGTGAGCAGTTACAAGATTTTCCTCCTCCTGCCATCAGGCACATCAGGATTTCACTTCCCAATTAAAATCAAAATCAAAATCATATACCTACACTCTAATTACCTTAAGTAGGGCATTAAGATCATCATCAGAATGAGAGTTGTTAGCAGCAATGTCAGACATATCCCTCCTTTTAATCTGAAAGTCAATCTTCCTCTTATCCTCCAAAGTTGATTTTTGGTAGGTCTCTACCTTTTTATTATTCATCCTTGATGGTTTCTCTTTATCATAGTTATGCTCAGAGTAATCAAAATCATCTTCATCCATGTCATTTTGACCACCTCTATGACCTTTGTGATAATCTAAATATACAGCTGCAGGCAAACTTCCCTCTATCCTCCCACTTGGAACACGATCCACATTAAATGGTGGGGAGGGTTCTTTTTCAATATGTTTGGACCAGCCAAACTTGTTCTTGTCATTGGAAACATAAGTTATATTATCCTCAAAGGTTGATTCATCTGGTAAAGCTGACAAGGGCAATGCAGTTGAGTCTCTCAGGTTTGAAGATGAAGACAAGGGATCCCTTTTTGAAATGTTCCCTTTCGACAAACTCTTCACTCTAGAATATAAATATCCATTAGAACATATAAATAATAATAAGAGCCACTTGCCCACTTCCATTTTTGGACAAAAACAATGTACCTGTCAGCATATCTTAGTGTGTTGAGAGTGTGTTCACATGATCCTGAGCTTGGTGAAATGCATGATATCATAACAGTGCGTGAGTCACCAACAAACGAATCTCTAAGAACTTCTGTCAACTTACTCCCTCTGAAAGGAATGTGACCCTGGTCATTGTCAAGAGCTCTAATGCATTCTTTCAAAGCAAGTAAGCTTTTATTGATTTCAGCACCTTCCATTCTGCAACAATTTTAAAAAAAAAAGAAAAAAACAAACAAAGATTACATGTCTAGGTACCTCACTGCAACTCAAGCTTTACTAACAGTGGCAGTTACAGATTCACAAACTAAATACAATGAAAACAAATGTCAATAATCCAGTCCAAATTCTGGCAGGGAATATCTCCTACCTATAACTCCTTAACCATGACTATCTGAAGCAGTGTTACTGCTTTGAAGTACCATATCATAAGCATGCTGAGATGTCCATATAATAAATCCCTACCTTGTCTGTTTATCATTGTCGGTAGTATCTGCACCACGTTCACTTCCAGCAAGATCTATAAAAGATAGCTTGCCTACAAGTCGAGAAGGCTTTGACTCAGTCCCATTGGCTGACCTCTTGATACAAAGCTGAAGTATAGCATGTGATCTTGAAGATTCCTCATTTGCACCAGTAGTACCAGTACTTCTTGTAGCATTTCCTTTCTCAATGAACTCCTTGATCGTCTCAACATTTGATACCCTGTATTCTTGCAAACCTACAATGCAGACCTGCTGTTTCCCATCCTCCCTCATGCAAAGCTTTCTGCAAAATGTAGAAATCATTCAGGAAAAATGAAGTGAAGAACCTGAACCTGAACACATGTTTCTGTTGTGTAGGATGAAAAACTTACTTCCGATCATTGAGCAGGTCAAAAAGTTTCCCTCCATATATTTCAAAGAAACTGACAAATAATTGAAAACCTTGGTTCCAGTAGGTGTGATGCATTAAGCTTAAAATATCTTGGGTCGCTTTGAGGGGTAATGGTTGCATTGTGTAAGTCTTTCCGCTCCCTGAACAAGCAAATATGATCAACTTAAGCTGATGCAAGATAAAATGGAAGAAGAATAACAATCGGGAAACAGAACCAAGTCAATCCACAATAATATGAAAAAGAAAAGGTTATCTTTATTTGTTCAAAACATCTAGTATGTCCCATTCACAAGGAAAGACATAACAAGACATTAATTTCCCATGCTGTCAAACCTTTTGCAAAGAAATCTTTATAAATGCATTTATACGGCTAAATGTGGAGAGATTATTTTCTGTTTGTAAATATCAAACAGTAAGCATCTCATATGAATATATGATCTACATATACTTTTTTTAATTAAGAATACCTAAACCACTTGCCTGTTTGCCCATATGCAAAGCAGGTTGCTTTAGTTCGATGGAAAATTAGTGGAACTATTGGCTCCACAGTCTCTGAGTATACCTACGGTAGAAATAAAAGAACTAGTGAAACTAGCTGAGTGATTATTGTAACATAAGCCAAGTCTTGTCATTTACTCACTTTATCATTTGAAACATCTTCATTCAGCACAGCATCAAAAACAAATTCATGTTTCTCAACATATTCTGTTAAGTCAACCTGCAGAAAGTGGTAAATTAGACTTTGGTAGAAATCAGGTCAAAGAGCCCATTCATCAGATATAGAATTTCAGCTCCAGGATATAGGATTGAGTTGCAATAGTTTAAGGTTTGGACAATGAGTCCAACTGGCAGATACTGCCACAATTAGAGTAGAAAACTTTAATAATCATTTCTTTCTACTTTAGGCATTCAAGACTCTCCCACTTTCAGTTCCAATTTCAGATATAGACATTGAGTTAAAAACAACAAATCCATGTCATTTGCTCATATATATATATATATATATATATATATTATATAAGGCAGAAATCATGCCACCATATCTCCTTTCTACTTAGGCATTCAAAACATTCCTCACAATTAAGTTCTAACTTCTAAACACAAGTTCAGCTATCTTAAACTTTCACGGTATTAACTAATATAAGTTCATTAGTCTCCACAAAACATCACCACAGTCCCACCAGGAATTCAATAAAAGGGGTAAAGGTAGCTGTGCAGGTAAGTATGAACAGGGGCTTAGACAATCATACGACCAAATAAGAATAGACAAGGAAAAAAATCCCATCTAGATATTGACCTCACCACAGATGCCTACGCAGAAAGAGACTCAGCATTAGGTACTCACTTTGAGTTTTGTTTCATGAACTGTGAGAGCATTGGAAGTTGGTTCTATGGTAATAATATCTTCCTCTTTCTTTGCTATTTCCTTCTTATTTAGTGGTCTCTTGCGCACCTGCAGTGAAAATTATCGCTAGCATTATTATCACAAGAAAGTAGGCAGCTAAACATAGCACAAATGCATGGTCTACTTCTATGCAGTAGTCCTCTAATATACACCTTCATTTTGAAGTTTCTGTAGAAAATACACAGCTGACAACAACCTTGACTAATCTAGATGGTATTGCAAATTGTCCAAGGAATCAAAACTACCATTCACCACACAGTAAAGAGTAACAGAAGCATTCTGATTGACAGTATCAAATAGACATACCACAACTTTGATCTTAGCAACATTATTGGCTCTTTCTTTATCTGCTGAGAAACTTTTGAGAAGATTATTGTCAGGCAACCCTCGGGATCTGTTTATAAGCTTGTTGGTGGAAAGAAACGGCTCGGAGTCATCAAAACTTCTGTTGTGAAGAGGTTGATGAAGTTGCGATCCACCATATAGGCTTGGGACCGGCATCTAGATATGGGATACATAAAAACATCACTTAAAAGTTTTATTCAAACTTAGGTCCAACAAATTTGTCATAAATTTACCCACAAAACACATATTTATTAACCAAAAACAAAAAAATTGTTAAATCAGGGATGGGGGATTTATGGTGTTGTTATGATTGATGGGTCATCTAATCACCCACATCATGATCATCTTTCCAATAAAAACACATGAAAATCCAACTGTCTACAGGAAAATTAAGCCATGCAATGACCAGCCCCTAAAAAAGGCCAGTATCATTGCCATTGAACTCTGTAAACAATAATAAAGAAGAATTTGCATCAAGGCAAGTATAAATGTATAAGTCCAGCCTAATCTGGAAAATGGAACCTGGAAAATATCAAAGCAAAACCCTGTCACTGTTTCAAGTGATTATAGAGCTGTTATCTCCATAAATTTCTATGCTCAGTATTACAAAGCAAAGAACTGCAGCAGTGAAGATACAAGCATATCAGTGAAGGTTGATATTTAAGAAAAGTCGCTTTATATCAGTTTATCAATATGACAGGTCATACAGCAAGACCAGGCACTAACCTCACTGTCATTTAGTTTCTCTAGTAAAACTCCATCAATACTGCAAGTCACGTGTGAAGGCCAATAAGTTAATGCATGATTAGTTGCTTTAGTGGAGTTAAGAGATAGTTATTCCAAATATGCTGAACATCTTAGCCATTAGGATTAGTTTTGATTTCAGTTAGTTTCAGTAATGCTTTGTTCTAATATATAGGAACAAAGCTCACTTGTACAGATTAATCAAGAAGGATAATAAATCATTTTCCTCTTGCTTAAGTTGTTAGCAAGCTCTTAGTCCGTCTCTTAATATGGTATCAGAGGATTAATAAGATTGTGCTTCAATTATCATGCTTCAAGTTCTTCCTGCTCTGGGTCTTTTGCTACTTCAATCTCCCAAGATCCCTCTATCCCCTACTTCCTTCACCATGGAGATAACCCTGGTACTCCACTTGTGCCTCAACCAATCATAGGTGATAATCACCATACTTGGAGTAGTCTATGATGATGGCTCTCACGCCTAGGAATATAAGTAGACTATGTCAATGGGTCTATTTTGCCCCTCATCATACATGTCTGTGCCTTTGTTCAATGTGTGGACTAGGTGCAACCCATGGTTCTCACGTGGCTCTTGAACTCTCTGCCTAAGGAGATTTCTGCCAGTCATATGCATCAATACAACTAGCAATGTATGGCTGAATCTCAAAGAGAGATATTTACAGAGCAATGAACCAAGAATCTTTCAGCTTCAGAAGGAGATCGCATCACTCAACCAAGAAACCCTTTTACTCAGTGCCTATTACACGTCTGAAGTGTCTCTGGGATGAGCTGATGAATTATCGCCCACATCCTAAAGGTTCAGTTGGGGGCACTAAGCAGTTTGGTTGAGTACCAACACAAGTAGCCATGTGCTTTCTGTTGGGACAGAATTAAGCACTTTCCAACTTTTGAGAGCAAATTTTGCTTAGGAATACTTTGTCATCCATCAAGAGGGTTTTATTGTTGTACAAGAGGAAAGACAGATAGAGATTGGGTCAAGTTCCATTCCCATGCCTACTATTGAGCCCACAGCTCTTATGTCCAAGTCTGATCATGCTAAGTAAGATTCTAGATCAGCAGGCAAACCTTACAAATAGAGATCAATTTGCACCCACTGTGGGTTTGCAGGGCATGTAATTGACAAAATTTGCAAGCAACATGGACATCCTCCAAGATATTGAGCCAAAGGGAAGGGACCAATAGCAAACCCAAGTGTCTGTTTCCATGCCCCAATCTTTCTCTGGTTCAGATGAAATTTCCAACCTGCCTTTGTCTCAAGCCCAATGTCAACAATTATTGGCTTTCATCAAATCACAAGTCTCTATAAACCAAGTGGATTCCAATCCCCAAGCAGCAAATGTGATTTCTCAGCCTCACACCAATCAACAAATAGCAAATGTGACGCTTCATGTCTCAGTCCATTCCAACTCTATCAGGTAGTTTTTTTTTCTTTGTCAATTCTACCATCTGTTGATCTCAAACGCTCTTATCTTTTCTTCAAGAAGAATCAGCCAATCAATTTTCTCCATTCATGATTGGATCATAGATAATGGGGCCACAGACTATGTGGTCCATTCAGTATCATGTTTCATTTCTGCCACAGCAATCACTCGTACTCCTGTTCAATTGCCTAATGAGGACTTGGGTTGACTTCAATGAGATTCAAATCAGATGCTAACACATTACTGCAATCATTCTTCATCATGATTGAAACCTAATTTAACTCTAAGATTAAGTGCATAAGAACAGATAATGCCCTTCTATGACAGAATTTTTTGCATCTAGATCCACCAATTAAGCTAAGTTGACACTCCACAACAAAATCCAATTGTGGAGAGACATTATCACATACTGAATGTGGCAAGGGGTCTTAGGTTTCAATCCAACTTACCATTGAAATTTTGGGGAGATTGTGTTCTTACTGCAGCCTACCTTATCAATAGGTCACCATCTCCAATTCTATTTAATAAATCTCCCTATGAGTGTCTCTTTAAGGTTTTCCCATCCTATTTCTCATTTAAAGGTCTTTGGCTGCTTGTGTTATGCCTCTACACCTGTGCATCACAGAACAAAGTTTGATCCTAGAAACAAGGCTATAAGCTTCTTGATTTCTTTACCAAAACTAGTTTTGTGTCTAGAGGTGTTTTTTTTATGAGAATGTGTTTCCATTTAATTCCTTAGCTTCTAACCTGCATCACTCACTGTCCACTTCTTCTCAATCAATCCCTTCATCCAATGATACTATTCTTGACTAATACTGTCAACTAGCTTCCTCAACAGACATCCCACTTCATTCATCTTCTACTCTTGCTACTCCTCCCTAAGGTAAGCCCCATGACCTCGAGCACTCCATTTCTTATTCTAAGTTGTCCACTGCACATTGGAGGGATGCTGTGGCAGCTACAGCTCTAGAGGCTCATAATACTTGGACTGTTACCACATTAACCGCTAGAAAGAAACTAACTCATTAGTTGTAAATGGGTCTACAAAATCAAGCAAGGCTGGTAGCCAAAGGCTACACTCAAAAAGTGGGTTTTGACTGCTACAGACATTTCCTCGTGTGGCTAAGCTTGTTACAGTTCGGTGTCTTCTTGCTCTAGCTGCTGTCCACGATTGGCACTTGATCCAATCAGATATGAATAATGTTTTTTTTTTTGCATGGGAACTGTTAGATATATTATGGCCCAAGTGGCCCAAATCTATTGTAGGCCCATGTACATGTAGAACAAGCATATTAACCTTAGGTGAGTCTATGGTTAGCCTACAGTTAGTCATATATTCTCTAGTATATAAACCTTACATTGGGTTTATTGTAACACAAGTGCTTAATATAATATGTAGAGGGCTTTCTCACTATGGATCAAGGCCGTTAGGCCAAACCAACATAAATCTTTCAATCATCACACACGATCATACAACAACTTTCACAGGGGCTTAGATGAGGAGGTGTACATGAAGTTACTACCTGAATTTGCTAGTGACAGGGAGTCTAAAGTCTGTCTGCAGGTTGAACAAATCTCTCTATGGTCTAAGTATTTACCATCTTTGAAGCTTCTTTTATTGGTAGCTTTGGGTTATGGTAACAACTATGATCATAATCGATTACAAGCATCTAAGCACATGCGTTGCGACTTGCAAGTGCTTAAAGGCTCTTCTATTTTTTTGGGTAAATGTTAATAATTTGTATCTATTATAAAAAAGAAATTTTTAAAAAAAAAAATGCTAAATTTTAGGGAATAAAAAATGAATGTGAAGGAAAAAAATTCAAGAATTCTCTTTTTGAATTCAAAATGAAATTTGTTATTTGACATTTATCACAAATTACTTTTCATTAATGAGAAGGGTATTTTTGAACCATATAAAAGTCTAATTAAAAGATGAGAATCCTATCTTTTATATATATATATATATATATATAGATTTCACAAACTTTGATCTTAGCATTTTAATTATATCCACCAACGTACGGTGGAGATTAATACGCTTGAAAATAAATAATTATGATCACAATGTGTACCACATACCCTATATACTAACCAATTCGTGAAAACACAACGAGCAAAGCAATTCAATTATACAAGCGACTCTTTTTATCACATACATTTTGCAAAAAAAAAATAGACTTACATGATAAAATTGTAAACAGAATGTGAAAAAAAGTGAGAGCAAACCTCAGGCAATAGCTCGGTATCGAAGCTATGTAGATCGAGCAAGCCGGGGCTGAACTCACTGGTGGGTGAGACTTGATCTTCACCATTCCTTCTCAAGCTCATGGACCTCGAACCCAGAGGCGTCGGAGGGTCCGCAATGTTCCTGCTCATTCTCGACCCCTGAACTCCACCTCCATAGAACCCGAAATCCTGCACATTAATATATATATATATAGTAAAACGACTTCGTACTCCAAGCATTTCCTTGTAGTACCAGTAGTCACACTCTGCGATTATAATTAACAAAATAGAAAATAGAAAAAGCATTTTTACCTGAGAAAGACTTGTCGAGGATTGGAGCCACTTAGAGGAAGCGTCGATTAAGTGATCGGAGTACTGACGCTGGTGGTGCGACGACGAATTAGATCGCGACATCTGTCTCCCAACCACATTCATCTTCTCGATCTAACTGTTACCGTTTTGTTGAGTTTTGAGTAGCTGAAGAAGCTTATGATATAGAGTTGGTGGTTGTTAGAACTTGGAAGATATTTTTTGAAACTTTTTTCTTTTCTTTTCTTTTTTTTTCTTTTTTTTTTTTATCTGTTTGAAGTTTGAACGAACAGTACTGTGTCAGTGTGATAGAGGAAATTATTTTTTTTGAAACTTTGAAAAGAAAGACCGGGTACTGGAGCCACGTAGGAGTAAAAGGAAGGGGCGCGTGTGTTGTACTTGTTATTGGAGGAGGGAGATACGAGTGGCGCGGTCCATGTGTGTTACTTTTTTTAAAAAAAAATATGGGATAGAATGATTTGACGTTACAGTTTTATGCGGTTTGAAACGGGATTGCTGAACCATGCTCTTCGGAGTGGCGCGTGTTGCAATCGTGAATGACTTTTTTTTAGCTTTTTACCCCGTGCTCCCTCTGAAGTGGTCAAGTAGGCTATCGTGTTTTTCTGGTTTGATTAAAGTGTACACTGTACAGTGTACTGTACTCACTCAAATTGTCTCTCAGGCTTTGTTATTGGTCCTCAAGTCGTCGCCGAGTACGTGGCCCGCTTCAATGAAACACGACCTGTGATTGTTTATGCTATCTGGGATCCACAACCCACAGCCCACATCCTACATCCTACATCATGATTCGCCTCAAGACTCACTTGAGATTTGACAGCTTCTAGACTTGTTGTTAGAGCTTGGTATGCATTTAAAATGCGTTTTCACATTACTTTTTAATCTACCGTTTTGATATTATTTTGAACAATAATACATAGGGTAGGACTTACCGTAGATGTTATTTTTTAAATTTCTTTCTTAAGATTATGTAATATAGATTTTTTCTCATAGAATAGAAGTGTATTTTTTAGTTAAGCAGCCATATGACTAAATCTTAAGATGAGGACTTAAGAAACAACACTTAAAGTATTGTACCTAAGTTTTATTCATACTTAAAATATGCTACCAAACAGACCCCTAGCATATGTTGTTGTAAACAAAGGCTATTTTAAAATATCAAAAATTTATTTTCTATATTTTAACCAGGAACAGACCTAGTAGGGGCCTAGGCCCTTGCCCCCTTCCTAGCCCAAAAAATAAAAAATATTTAGGTATATATAATACCCAAAGCCCAGCCCAGCCCACCCTTCCTAGCCCCCCCAACCCAAGCCTGACCGGCCCCCCCTAGTCAGCACCACCTAGATCTAGAGCCCAACCAAATTTAAACAAACTTTAAAAACCCATTATCCCTTAACCTACAAACCAATTCAAATTAAATAATAATAATAATAATAGAGAGAGAGAGAGAGAGAGAGAGAGAGAGAGAGAGAGAGAGAGGTGTGTTAGGCAAATTCAGCGCCTTCAAGAGCTTAATCTGTCTAACCCACCACCGTCTTTCTACCACTGCAGCCTCCACCTCCATCCCAAAATCCCGATTTGCCCTTTCAAGTATTTTTTTTTCTCTCTCCTTAAACTTCAAAACCTAGCATAACATTGATATGATTTTTCTATCCATACTCCATAGGCCATACCCTTATAATGTTGCTGAATATGTGATTGTGTTGTTTTTTTGTTTTGTTTTTTTTTTCCTTGGCTGAGGATGATTGTGAATTGAATTTGAATTTGTGATTGTGTTTGAGACTTGGAGTCTCTGTCTGTCTCAAAGATAATTTTTTGTTGTAACTGATGAGTGGGAGTGTCTGAGTTGAGAAAGTGAGATGTGAGTTGGATTTAGATATAGTTATAATAAAACTATATATAAATCATTTGGTACTTTGATTCTTTGACTGTTTGTTGTTTGTTGGCAAAGGGGCAATATTAGGGAATAAGCAACAAACATAGATGAAAAAATAAAAGGTTATTGCATTATAAATTAGTGGTGGGGGTAAGGCCATGAGTAACACACAGAAAAGTGACAAAAAGACGATATAAAAAGACAAAAAGAAATACAAAATATAATAAATATGTGACACAAATTCATCAAAATAAAATTGTCACTTGCAGACATTGGTAAGTGGTAACACATAATACTATAACTAATTTTTATAAATTATATTATTTTATAATTGAAAATTGTAAATCTATTAATTAAGAAACAATGATTTTGTTATTTGTCTTGGTTGATAGTTTGTTAATACTATTTATAGATGCTTATTTGAATTTTTTGTATTATATTTTTTGCTTATCTCCAGCCTTCTCTAGCTTGAAATTCTGGGTCCATCCCTAATTTTAACACACCACTTTACCGCTCCATTTGTTTTGACGTAAAATATTTTCTCATTTTACCATGTTTGTTTTGCAGTAAAATATTTAGTCAAAAGTAAAATATTTCAATCAACTAAATCAACTAGATAAATTTATGTAAAATATTTTACATTTGTTCTCACCTCGATACTCTCTCTCCCTAATATGTTAATCCCTTTCACGCTCTCTCCCTTCTCATTCTCAAGTTCTCCCCCCCCCCCCCCCCCCCCAAAACCAGAGCCACCAAGTTACCTTCAGGTTCGTCAGCGCCACTCGTCTTCAGCGACTCTCATCGCCTACTCCACCTCTGCCATCGTCGACTCTACACCTCCACCTATCGATTCTTGGTTCGATCACCTCAAATCCACAGATTCTTTTTTTGGTCCGACTATACACCGGTTCTAACTCCACCGATTCTTTTATCCTCCATCTTACCGGATCTACCTCCACCTTCATCAACTCACCCATTAGCTCTCAGATCTAGGTTTTTTACCACTGCATGGGTTTATTGATTTGGGCTTTTTGGCTAGTTTATGGTTTTGGTGGGTGGCTAGGTTTTTGAGTTGCGGTGGGTGGCTGGGTTTTTGGGTGGTTGGTATGGTTTATGGGTTCATTAATGGCTGAGTTGTTGGGTGGCCTTAATGGAAGGCTCAGGATGGGTAAAAGATTTTCAGATAGAGGAGTTCCACAGTATAAAGCGGTCTTTTTCTAAAAGGCAGAATAATCCATTGGCACAACCAATTAACTTAAATTGATGGACAGAACAGCTCCTTAGTGAGAGGTCAAATTGTTCGAATGAATCATTGGTATAGTCAAATGCTTTGTAGTGCTCTATATGGGGTGTACAATCGCAGTGACTAACAATAAATTTATTGGGTGTGCCTGAAAGTGAATGGGTGAGTTGGAAATTGATCAAGGAAGAGCTTGTGTGGATCTGATGGTGGTTTGGGTGGTTGGTGGAGTGGCAATGAGTTGGTTTTTGCCAGATCAGGTGGTGGTTGTGAGATTGTAAAATTCTTTCATTTTGTTGAAATATATTCTCTTTTTTTATGCATACCAAATACTGTAAAATGAAAATATTTTCAATAAAATATTTTGCATGTAAAATATTTTACCTTTGCAAACATTTTACGTTGAAAAAATACATCATACATTAGATATTTTATTAAGTTACTTGATTTAATTTTTTTTTTCTTATTTTTTTTCTTTATTATTATTTCTCAACTGTCATATTTTCAAATAATCGTCCTTTTCTAAAGGTCAAATTTTCAAAATTTTGAATTTTCTTAACAAGCATTTTTTAAATTAAAAAATATATATATTCCAATGGTTATACTTCTGGAAATCCATTTTTTGTGACAATCATATTTTTTTATTTTTTTCCCTTAATGATCACAAGGGTTTTTTTGAAGAGTATGATAGATGCAATGGAAACTCATATCCATTTTAATTGAACTAAACTATAAATCCATTAAAAACTATATACATAAAATGCAAACTAAACTTTGAACTTGTCAAAACTCATATCAAAAGCATAAAACATATTTATAGATGCAATCTAAATATCAACTTACCAAGTAGAAGTTGTTTCAATTGAACTAAACAACCAATGTAGCCCATAAAAAAATTACATACATAACTCATATCCAATAACATTAACTCACATAGAAAACCCATCAAATTCGACAACCATTAAGCTTGCCACTTCCTTTGATTACAAATGGTATTTAATCTTAACACAACAACACAACCAATGAGTTTTAATGGTAGCTTCAAAAAGAAGAGGAAACAAATAAACCAAACCAAAAGTTTTCACAACACTCCTTGTAATTGCCATAAATGTTCAACGAGGTCCATTTGGATTTCAAAATGAATTTCTTGGTCCCTAATGCATTGATAAACATGAATGAACTTCATAAATTCATTTGTATGCTCGCATGACATTGGTGTACATGGAATCTCATTGATTTGTTTATAATCTAAGTCCACCACTTCAGCTTAATTTTGCTCATCTAAAATAATCATGTTATGGAGAAGTATGCATACCTTCATAATGTCTTGTAGTATTTCACTATAGAAAAACCATGTAGGTCCACGTACAATTACAAATCATGCTTAAAGTACTCCAAATGCATACTCTACATCCTTTCTATATGCCTCCTGGACTTTTGCAAATAATATTCTATTTTGTCTTAGTGGAGCTAGAATTTTTTTTACAAATATTGACTACTTTGGATATATGCCATTAGTAGGGTAGTATCACATTGTGTAGTCATTACCATTGATTTAGTAATTAACTATAGGGGCACGTCCTTATGCGAGCTTAGAAGAATATATGAGACTGCTACAATACATTAATTTCATTATTTGACCTAGGTAACCCAAAAAATAGTGTCATATTCAAAGATCATATGAAATCATTGCTTTCAAAATAATAGTTAGCTCATGAGTATGACCACGATACATCCTTCTCCATGCAACTGAACAATTTTTCCATTTCTAATGCATACAATCAATACTTCCTAACATGCCTGGAAATCTACGGCTTTGGCCATTGGTTAACAATCTAGCGATATCTTCATTGTTTGGTGACCTCAAGTATTCCTCTAAGAAAATGTCAAATACTGCTGCAACAAATTTTTTTAGACTCATCATTGTAGTGTTTTCTCCTATTCTCACATATTCATCCATAAAATCAACTTTTACTCCATAAGCAAGTATCCTAAGTGCAGTGATCATCTTTTGAAAGGAAGATAGACCAAGCGCATTATTTCTTTTTTGGTAAAGTAAGGTTTATGAGCTTCTACCTTAAATAGAATTTGGAGAAAAAGAGAACGTCTCATTCGATATCTCCTTTGAAATAGATTGGGAGGATATATTGGTGATTCAACAAAGTAGTCGTGATAAAGCCTTTTATGGCTTGCCAAATGATTATGTTCGATATACTGACGACACTTACATTGTGATGTCGAACCCGTGAGAAGTTGTATGATTATCTCATCTTCATCTGAGTCATCATTAAGCAATTCACAAAAAAAATAAAAAATAAATAAATAATAGCGACCCATGGAGATAAACTAGAAGAAAACATTGGAAAGCATTTATCATTATAGATGCAAGAAACATAATATGAAATGAAATTGCTAATTTTAAAAGAAGATTTGATCATTATGTATAAAATATAAAATTTTCTTTAAATAAATGCATGGCCTAACTAGAGATAATTAATTGTACCTTAAATTATTCAGGAAGACGAGTAAGTATATATACTCAAGAAGAGACAAACAACCTAGAAGCAAAGATGTTTCTTGCAATGAAATGTTCCTTATGTACAAAGGCTATTATTATCTAACAAAAATGCCCTTTCAAAATTATAGGCAACACAAATTCTATAGTAATATGAAATCAAGCACAGAAAATACACAAGACATTTTATATAAAGCTAAAATGTTACGATTACTTAGGTGGCAGTGGCATAATAGAATATACAACGAAATTACATAATAAGAGTCAAGATCGTTTGCTAAGATCACAAAATACATATCAAGGCCTAAAATAAGCTACTATCAAAAAATGTCACAAAATACAAATCAAGACCTAAAATAAGCTACTACCAAAATAAGGTTGAAACAAGACATTGCCAACATTATCTCAACCCAACGAACTACTTAAACTTTGTTTTGCAAGGATTTACTTTTGGAGTGTATCATATAAACGTCTTTGTGGTTTGTTCATAACACCTGTGTCTAGCATCATAATTCTTTCGTTCTTTTTCAACTCTTGCAAGCAAACCTTTTTTCGCTTTGATATGCACTTTCTCTTTTTCATGTATACATGATTCTTCAAGAATTTTCAATTTCTTTTTCAAATATTTTGCTGAAAAATCTTTCTCATCATCTTTTCTTTTTCAATTAGCCTTTTCAACTTTTCTACTTATTGGCCTCTCGAAATCCATAATTGTCATCTACCCTCCCCCCTTGATCTATTAAATCTAGAATTTGAGGTATTTCTTTTCTTGGATTTTCACTAGGCGTAGTATGTACCCACTTGGGAAAATCCTTCAACAATAGCCAACAATGTTCATATTGAAAATGGTCACTGTGAATTTCTTTAAACAATTCCTTTGCTTTCTCAATCTAAATATATATATATATATATAACATAATTAGTTTTTTTTAAACAATTCATTTGTGCTATCAATCTTAAAAAAATTAAAGATCTCACAAAATTTATACCTTCATTTGCTCAATGGTTCCACTTTCATTCTTTGCTTCAATTTTAGCTAAGGACCCACAAAATTTAGTTATTTCCCTATTAATCACCCCCACTGGCTTGTTAGGGATGAAATATTACGTGTAAAATCAATATTATGGTCCTTGAAGTATTTTGCAACATTGCCATAAAATGTTGTTCTATGTTGCTCATTACTTTGCATAAGATTGGCACTAGTATTGAGCCATACTACTATAAGCAGCTTGTCTTCCTCAAGACTAAAGTTGATACCATGTTTTGTTGTTGTCTTAGAAGTGACAACTTCAAAATTTAATGAAGAATCTTTGACTAACATGAGACTATTTTCAGATACACCCAAAAGTTGTTCCTCAAAATTAATATTCCCTCGTAAGATATCAGTGTACAATGAAATGTCTCCTTTTGAGTCCACGCTCTAAATAGATATATAGATAAAAACAATTTAGACAGTCCAAAGAGAGCCCAAAAAAAAAAAAAAAAATCAAATGCATATATGAATGCACAAAAAATTGGAAATAAATTCTAAATGCAAAAGATATATCATTCTAAATGCTAGAATTAGATCTTTGGTATAGATTGTTTTATTCTCATGATTAAATTCCTAAATGTAAAACCATTTGTGAGAGATATGGTTTTATTCTATATGCTAGAATTTATGAGAAAAATAGATTATCATTCTAAATGGTGGATAAGAATTTAGAATCCGTAGTGTCTCACAATTTGCATCCAAGTAATTATTCTGTGATACAAAAGAATTGGAAAAAAAATGACACAACACATATGAACTAAGAAGGTAGAGTAGAAGTAGAAATCGAAATACTAAGAGAATCATGAAGAAGATAGAGAACTTACCTGTATGCAGTAGTAGTAGAACAAATTGGCAAAACCAAGCAAAACTGAGATTGAATCGGCAATACCTTGAGAGAATCGACGACGTCGAAATACAAACCCAATTAGCTTAGATGCTAAGATGAAACTCTAACGCTTTGCTTTGAGATGACCCAAACTGAACCATAAATAGTTTTGATTATGAGATTAGAATAGAGAGAGAGAGAGAGAGAGAGAGAGAGAGAGAGAGAGAGAGAGAGAGAGAGAGAGAGAGAGAGAGAGAGAGGAAAAAAGAAGAAGAAGAAAGATAGTGAAGGAGATTTTATAGATCAATGATGCTGGAATTAGTGAGATAGTAAAGAGAAAATTGGTCAAAAGGTGGCTCATGAAAGGAAAGAGGAGAAAATAAGAGAGTCTGTGAGAGTAAAAGGCTGAAGTGAACATGTGGTTGATATGAAGAAAAGATGAGATGTTTTGTTTGAGAAGAAAGAGAAAGATGAATAAAAAATTAATAAAAAAGAAATGACATTCCTTTCGGTACCATTCCAAACGTAGCATCCTATTGTAGCAAATGCTAAAACTATTTGGTATTTGACACACCTCATGATGACATTTTTTTTTTTTTTTTTTGTTTGGTATGCCAAATGCTAAAACTTTAGCAATTGGCACACCAGATGCTAGTACTTTTATGGGTAGAGCCCACATGCTATTTTTTTCAAATTAATATACACTATACACAAGTCACAATTTACTTATTAACTAGTTTGGGTTGCACGTGCAAGATTTGTTCTAGCCATTATAAAAATTAATAGTTAAGGTTAGATTAAGAATTCATTAATAACACAAATTAAAAATATAATCATTTGAGTGTTAAAATGCATAGAAATTGCACCATTAAATAAGACATTAATTTGACTATATAAGAAAGAAGCACAAAAATTATAATAGGACACATAATACATCACAAGAGATATTGAGATGAAACTAAAATTGAAGATAAATTGTGCTACATTAGGTGGAATTATGTAAGTACCATGTAAAGTAATAAATTTTCATTATATAATTAGGGTAAATTAGTATTGTAAAACTAATCCTTAAAATGAAATGAGATAAAGTAACAAAAATGAAGTACAATTATTTCCTGTTAGCCGGTTAAAGCATTTACATCTGGATGGCTAAAAAATATTCATTTTACTATCTAAAAACCTACTTTATCTATTTAAAAAAAAAAACCATTTTACAACTTATACTACATCATATTTCTTATTTTTCACGTCACAACCAATATTAGTCATTTATTTATTATTTCTTTCTCTCTTCCTCTCTATCTTCTTTTTCCCCCCCTCTTTATCTACTACCAACAACTGGTCATCCTCTCCTTTCCTTTCCCCTCCATAGCAGCCAAACCCATACCACAATCAACAAGCAATCTCAAACCCAAAATCAACACAGCAAAATCCCAACAAATTCATACCAAAATCACTCAAAACCAACCAAAAAATCACAATAAACCATCACTACGACACGGCTACGCCACCACAACAAACCTAGTAACCACCTACAACTTAAACTCAGTCACCGCTGAAACACCAAAACCAATCACTATATAACACCCAAATTAAATAGCCACTATCCACTGAAACACTCAATCCAAACAATTACTAACCACCGAAACACACAACCAACACCACCCTTGAAACACCAAACCACCGCCACCACCATTGGAACACCGAATTGAAACATAAAACCCAAACAAACAACCGCCAACTCACGCCACCAAAACCTAGATTGCAAATCGCAACCAACCTAATTGCCACCTAAACTCGGCCAATCACGACCACTGAACCCTCTACCTCCCAAATCACATCCCATTAACCTCCATCACCAATCCACCACCACAAAATCGAGAGAGAGAGAGAGAGAGAGAGAGAGAGAGAGAGAGAGAGAGAATAAAATAATATTATTTTAGTTTTACATACATGCCCCAGTAATTTCTATATATACAAACTTATTGTTCATAGATGCTAAAATGTTTTAGCAATAACAACTTAGGTAAACTAGGTTTTAGGCTTGTGTGAATCTAAAATAGCAATTTGGGGGTTTTACACCCCTTAATGCTAACGTTCTAATGCTCTTAATATTTATCACAATATATCAATTCAACTTGCACTTTGCACATTCCCTTTCAAGAGGCATTAAAATATACCATTCGATAACTTTGGAATCAAAATGCTAAAAATGTTATAAAGGGACACTAGTATCAATTTAACTTCATATGCATTCTGTATATGTCTGAAACTAAACTTTCAGTAGGAACCTTCACTTACAAGGTAACACTCAATTATTTCATATCAACTCATTTTCCTATATTAATTAATCTCAAGACCCATAATTAGACATAAAATTCTAGTCACAGTTAAGTTCATGCTTTCAACAATGCCTTAATTACTCAAAGATGAAACTTTTGGTAACATATATAACAATTGGTGGTACCTTAAAAGTTCCATAGCAACTTTCCAAAGCTAAATTACCCTCCTTTAAAAGTTCATGATTTTTTAGTGGAGATTGTGGTATGTCTTTGTGTTAGAATTTATTTTCTCTTTCTTATGTGTGTGAAAGTTTGTTTCTTAAAAAAAAAAAATAAAATAAGTTTTGAATTATCCCAAAAACACCAGACATGTGTTATGTTAATAATACATCACAACTACCATCACCAAGTTGAGATGGCCGAGTTGGTCTAAGGCGCCAGATTAAGGTTCTGGTCCGAAAGGGCGTGGGTTCAAATCCCACTCTCAACAAAAATCATTTTTCATTTTTTAACTTTGCCACTGTCTTGCGGAGCCCACCCTTTTCGACGACATCAGATGATCTCCACCGTCAACGTTTAATCCAAAATATTTTCTAGATCAGTAATCACTGTATCCTCCTAGATAAGACTTATAAATCCAACGGTGCACATTCATCCCAATTCCACCTCCCGCTCTTTTTTGGACAAATTTCAAACCCAGAGAAAAAAAGAAAAACGAAAAACCCATCAGCAAGTTTTACACCAAAATTAGCGCAAGATGGCTCAGGCAGCGAGGCTCGACCTCCGAATGCAAAAGGAACTCAGGCTCCTCCTCACCGACCCCCCTCCCGGCGCGTCGTTCCCACTTCTCTCCTCCTCTTCTTCTCCCTCCTTGTCCGCCATCGATGCCCGTAAGTCCCTATTGGGCTATCTTGTATACTATTTTCCATTTCTTAAATCTTTAATTTTTTTACTTACTTTCTCTATTTTGGGTTTTATTTTGTGGTGGTGGTGGTGGGTTGGTGTTTTTAGAGATTGAAGGTCCTGAAGGGACTGTATACGCCAAAGGGATGTTTCACATTAAGATTCAAATAACAGAAAGGTTTTGTCAAATTATACTTAAAACGTGGTTTCTAATTGCTTTGTTCAATTGGGTATTTTTTTTTAGTGACAATTGTGGATTTCTATTTGTTTTTTTTTGGAGTTGCAGGTACCCATTTCAGCCTCCAAGTGTGACGTTTGTGACACCTATCTACCACCCTAATATCGACAACGGAGGCCGAATTTGCCTTGACATTCTTAATCTTCCCCCCAAGGTGAGTTTTCTAATTGCATGTTAAAATTTGTGCAAATTGACTGTTACTTATTAGGATTACGCAGAGTAGATTTATGCTAAGTGATGTCTAAATTTTAGTACTTAAAATTTGTATACATACCAAATTAGTCATTCTGTAGTCTTGTGGTTATAATTCTTGCTTACATGGCAAAAAAAAAAAAAAAAAAACCGTGCAATGTTGTTCCTAATGGACATTCCTTGCTAGTTTCTCAGATTTGTGAACGTAGATTGGGTTTGAAAACGTTTGATGTTTGTGATTTAGTGTTACAAATGTCTATATTCTGCATTAGTTAGTTGTGGGAAAAATGTGAGGCGCTGTAGAATGTTTCAATGAGTTAAAGTTGTTTTAAGTTTCTGAAGTTGCTTGCATTTATGTTTTGGTTTTGGTTATAGATGGGTTCTACTTTTGTCATTTAGATTTAAGTAGTTGATGACTCTATTTAGGAAGCTTCTAGTCGGTCATCTGAATATGTCAATGGCTGTCCTTATTCAATGTGATAGCTTTTGAGTTCTTTCAGCCGTTGCCTAGTAATGCATTACTAGGCAAACGACTGAATCATAAATCCAAAGATTGAGGATTAGTTTGTAGCTTTATATCTAAATTCTAAATATTTGATCAATTTGTCTTGCAGTCACCTTTTAGTAAAAACCAATCTATATGATCTGTATCTTTCATATTTTCTGAATAACACTCCAAGAGTTAATGTTCAGGCGGTCAATCTCATAATTCTCAAAGACGACCTTAGCTCAATAGTTGAACTAACTATTGTTGACAAACTGATTGACAACTGTAATTGCTTGGGAGTAATTTTTTTTATTTTTATTTGGTTGGTCACCAGCAAGATGTGTTTTGTGCCATATCCAATAGTCTAATTCATTGAAATGTTTAATGGGCAAAATACTGTTGAGATGTTGTGATTTATTGGTCTTCACTGTAATCCAAGCAGGGGGCATGGCAACCATCATTAAACATTTCAACTGTGCTTACAAGCATAGGGTTGCTACTGAGTGAACCCAATCCTGATGATGGCTTAATGTGTGAAGCAGTAAGTTTCTTTTCACATAAATGTTTGGAGAACTAGTACTGGCTAATGAGGTCTCCTTGTTTTTATTTATGTTCGAATAAACGTGCAGAGTAGGGAGTACAAATATAACAGACAAGCCTTTGACCAAAAAGCTCGATCCATGACTGAGAAATATGCCAAGGTTGGAGTCAGTGGGAATGCTTGTAGCAGTCAAAGCATACCAACTAACTCAAATACAAGCATGGTACTAGTATACAATTGGTTAAATTCAGTCAAAGCTTTCTCTTTCCCCTCATTCCCCCAAGTTGAAGCGCCTTTTCATTTGTAAATTTCTTATTCCAGATGGAAGTAAAAACAGCTGGAATGGAGTCAAGACATGAAGTAAATGAGTACGGTGTAAGCCAGAAGAAGTTATGTGGGACTAGGTGGAAGCTGTCACTGGAGTCCTCAGGTTCTACCCTGAAAAGGGATGGTGATGGGAAACTGAATGAGGTGCCTAATGACCACACGGTACCTTCTAATTACAAGGACCAGAGGGAACTAGAAGGAACCAGAAAAGGGCCAATAGACATGAATGATGAGTACAATCAGGATCAGGATAAGCTATGTGAAACCAGGCAGAAATTATCACTGGAAACCTTTGGTCAATTCCAGAACAGAGATGGCCATGACAAAGAGAATTTGGTACTAAATCGCTGTCCATCACCTAACCCTCAGAAGCCTTTTGTGGCTTCTTCAGGGTCATCAATGACGAAGGTTGGAAACCATTATGATCATGAAGAGCAAGGTAGTAAATCAATAAATGACAGCATCAACATGAGATCAAAGAAGCTGACTGTTGGCAAAAAGCAGCCACAGGGAATAACTTCAGACACCTGCCAGATAAGAGATGGTTGTAATGAAGAAATGATTGTGATCCCTCAACCATCACCCTCTGAGTTCCATTCATATGCGTCTCATGAGACCTTGCCACTTCCAATGGCTGCTAAACATATTGAACTGCCTCATAAGGGTTTTATCGATGGAATGGGAAATGGCTACAATGGTATAAATTCTAAGAAGCTCTGTTCTGTTGGCAAGAAGCTTTCAATGGGGTTCAGGGGCTTATCTCAGATTCAAGAAAAGGATAACAAGGAAAATGTGGTTCCAGTTCACCAGACACCACTTCCACATCCCAAAAGCCCTTCTCTGAGTTCATCTATGCCCTCAATGGTATCAAAGGTAGGGAAGCATTTTGAAAGCGGATCAGAGATTAGTGGCCTAAATGTGAGTTACAAGAATTGTGGGATTGGTCGAAAGCTGTCACTTGGTCCCCTCACTCAATTACAGGGGAGCAATGATGATAACAGGCAGTTGCTGTCACTCTCCCAGAAACTCTCTGAAGATCCATCCAAGGACCTGCCCTTGCAACAGGATTGCAGGTGTGATAACAAGCAGAAGTTGAATCACGATCACAATGTGAAGATTGATGAGGGGACCAAGCAACAGAATACAGAAGACAAATCACCAGTTTCTGAATCGGTAATTGTTCTGGATAGTGAAGATAGTGAGGATGAAGGGTATGTATCTTTGAGGAAATCATTGTTAGCACGAAAGCGGATAGGGAAGCGGAAAGCTAGAGTTTGAAAATTGTCACAGTTTCAAACTTTCAAGTGAGCTGACAGGGATGAACTTTTTTTAATTTACTCTATGCTCGTGATTCAATGTAGTATGGTGGTTTATAACATAAGAAATTTCTTTTTGCCTTAACAGGGAGTATACTATTGGAACAATACAATCAACTTCTCAAATTACAATGCTCAAACAAATCTAAAAGAGAAGACCAAGAAAGCGATTTATTATTATGTTGTGGGAGCCCTAGTAGCTCTTCTTAGGGGACACATCAAGGAAGCCTTTCTTTGATCACTTAAATCCCCTATTTATTATGTGAGTGCTAACTGCTAAGGAAGCTATGGAGAGAACTAAAGTTGGAATGTTACTTCATGCTTAGATTCTGCTTTAGCCTCCCCCCTAACACTTCTTTTGAAATGAAAACAAGAAAAGAAAAAGAAAGTCAATTAACCCTAAACCAGCAAAGTCGTTGTATGAGACATAGTTTGTGATGGTACTCGCATGCAGTTTGTAGCTTGTGTCTTGCAAGCATTTCTCTCCGAGCTATGCAAAGTCGTGCACTAGGCATATTACTCTAAAAAAAAAAATTATGAGACACATTAGGTACATTGCTTAATTTAAGATTATCTCATTAATTTGGATGGAGCTGGCTTTGTTTAACGTTCGTATAATTCTGACCAATTATTATTATTATTTTGCTGAGAATTTTGAACAATTATAGTTTGAGAGAGCAAAATGGTGCATCCTAAATGTGGTCTTTGCTGAGGATAGAAAATATTGATAAAAATGAAAAGATAGAAAATGTTGGGGGATAGAAAATATTTTTATTTTGATTAAAGGCGTTCGCTCTTGATAATAGTTCTTTATTATCAGACCAAGATACTAGTTGGTTTGGTGTAGGTGGGGATTAAACCTTAGATTCTTTGTTTAACCGTTAGAGATTTTACTAATTGAGCTAACTGGAATCTACAATTATTATGTCCTTATTATAAGTAGACTGCTAGAAAAGTGGGGGTAATTTTTATTATGTCTCTATTAGAGCATTCACATTAGTGGATATAAAATAGAAAAATGTGTCAAATTTACACATTTTTGCACAAAAACTACCCACATGAGTGGGTGTATAAATGTGTATATTTACGTGTTTACTTTAGTGACGGTGTATATTTATACTATTATTGTAGCTGTCTATCCTATGATTTTAATCTTTTTTTCTCTCACTTGTCACTCTCATCATACTCTCTCTACCCACCACCACCACCAACACAACCCATTACAATGCTTGATAATCCAAACACAAAATCTACCCAAAATCAACGCAAAATCAAACCAAAATCAACTAAAACCATAAAAAAAAAATAAAAATAAAAAAAAAAACTCATCCAAAACCCAACTCAAAATCAACTCCAAACCAAACCCAACAAAAAATTCAAATCAACTTAAAAAAGCACCTCGTACAAATACGTTGGAGCTACTGCCATTCCTATTGATATGGCCTCGCCCTTGTGTGTGAGTGTGTGTGGGTTTGAGATGAGATAGAGGTAGAGAGCTAGGAGGAGCAGGAGTTGTGAGTTGAGAGAGACCCATTTGAGATGAGAGAGAGATATATTATTGAAAATAATAATAGAAAAGAAAAATAATTATTTAAATAAAATAGAGTGTATAATAGATGATCTAATGTATGTGTAAAATAGAAAAAGTAGATTATTATGTTAAAATCGATAAAAAGAAATTGTGCAAACTAATGCAAATACTCTTAGTATTGCTCTGATAAGCATCCAAAAATGACGTTGTTTCAACATTTGAGTGGTTTTTTTTTTTTTTTTTTTTTATTTATTTATAATATTTAAGCAATACTGTATTGCTTAAATATTTAGAAAATCACTCAAAGACTGTTTTTGGGTGCTTAATGGAGTAGTACTAACGAAGACTAATGAGAGGTTTTAATTGAATAAATTTGAAATTAGATAATTCAATTATATGAAAGTAAAGTTAGCGTCTTAAAGTGAATTTTGACTAAATTTAGAGGATGCAATTTGTATTTTTACCTTAATTAAAAAAAAAAAAAAAAACTCTTGTAAATCATGGACTCCGAGGTTAGACCCAAACGAAATGTAACAAACTCCAACTAGTAGGATAAAATTGGGTTTGGGCTTTGGGGCTTCTTTTTTAAACCTCATCTCTGAATATCACCTGTACTCGAGCTCGGTTGAGATTGGGCCATATAGAAAACAAAAAAAAAAAGGATGAGAATCTGGGTGGCTCTGGCTGGCTCACCGCTAATAAACTGACTGTGGTGAGGCGGCTTGATTTTGCTTTTGTTTTTCCGACGCTGGGTTTGTGTTGTGGAAGTGGAACCAAGCTAGAGCCTAGAGGAAGAGGCGTAACTACGATACAGATAGAGAGAGTAGAAAAAAAAAAAAAAAATTGATGGCTTCGATTTGCCTCTCAATTCCGAGCTTCAAAACCCTAGCTATTCTATCTCCATCATACACATCTTCGACTTCATCCCCATCTTCTTCTTCTTCTTCTTCTTCTTCTTCATCTGTGGGCGACGCGTGCTTCGTTCGCTGCAGATGCTCAATTCCAATGTTCGATTCTCAGCGCGTGGTTTCAACTCATCGTTTGAGGGCAAAGAGGCAAGTGGTCCGTATGGCTCCCGATGAAGAGAAACTCACGCGCCGTAATCCTCTCGATTTCCCCATCGTATGTCTCTCTCTCTTCCCCTTATTTGTATAGATAAATGTGAAATTACTGCCAACTTTTTGTAATTCATTTATGTTTTCAGAACTAGCTAGTTCATATATATATTTTTGCTTCGTTGAAAACGAGGTCTGTTGAGCTATATCCTCGAAAGTTTTATGCTTTTAAATAGGTACATACATGGTCTGTGTCTATGACTATGAGAGACTAACAGGTCCTTAATTCGTTGAGTGTGGGTAGGACATGTTTGTTTGGCCTGTTTGAGAGGGAGTAGTTATCCACTGTTCTAATCTCAGCTATTGCCCGGTGTTTACTTCACCTTAACAGCCCCTGATGTTTATTTTATCCAGTTGTGGCGAGCTCACAAGAGTTTTAGATTATAGATAAAATGATTCTATGTCCATGCATTTTTCGGTTAACTTTTCCTAACTTGCTGAGGTTGCTAGTTGTCAAGTGATGGTGGTGGTGCGCCCATCTGAAAGTGATGTTAAGTCGATGGACAACAGGTGAATATTCCTGTACTGCCCCTTGTTGGTCCCGAGGGACGGAGGAGGCTAGGTAATCACAACTTACCACCTCGCAAGTTGTGATATATATATATGTATATATATTAACAGATGGATGCCTATGAACTCTAGCTCAGATGACATCTCCCCTTGTAAGAGTAAGGTGCAGAGTGAGGTTGAGGGTTAAAGCAGCTTGAAAAAAAAAAAAAAGGTTACGAGCACGAATGGGCAGGGCGTCCAAGTCATGGGAAACAGACAAGAAAATCCATCCTCCAAAGAATAGAAAATCAGTTTTGCTTTAGATGCATATGTCATTTCGTATCCGTTATCTTCCACCGTAATTTTCTTGCTGAACCAACATTCCACCGACTCTCTTTTCTGCTTTATTGCTCTTCTGTTCCTTCTTTTAGTCAGCATCATTATCGATGTATCAATTGAAGACGCTGTCTCTGTAAGCACTATCCTGCTGATAGATATTATTGGGAAAGGATATTGCTTGTATATTGTGGTGGTCTTTGTAATTTTTTTTTTCAAATATTGCTGCTACATTTTAGGGCCTAAATAGATCAAAATTGAAATTTGTGAAAACTATGTGCGTTGACTTCAACTATAAGTTTGGAGTGATAATGCTGATTTGGACATCATGGTTTTGGCTTACTTGAGCATGTTTAACAAGCCTAACTTCAAATCACTTCATTTGATTGTGCAATTTTAGATATCAGCTTTCTGTTGTCCCCCTCTTTTAGGACTTGGCTGATGAGTGAGCTTTAAAATTTTAAGTCAATCAGGTAAAATTGTTGGATGACTCTAATGTTGCTATATCTCAGTTAATACTGTATGATCCTGCTGCTTCCTGAAAGTAGATGAGGTCTTCATTTTTGAAGGTTTACTGCACATCAATTCTTAAACATAGGTGTTACTTGATGGTTTTATTTGTATGCTGCCTCTCTGCTGTTGATTGAATATTGGTTCCATGAACTTCCTATAGCAAGTAATGTTCTTAGAGTTTTTTTTGCAGTTGGTCTATTTTTCACTATGAATGTTTTTTGTCTGGCATTTTGATAAATAATCTAGTTCAATCTACTGGGCAGGAGTGGGAGAGGCCAAAACCAGGGCGTAGACCTGATATATTCCCCCAGTTTAGCCCTATGAAAACACCATTACCACCTCCATTGCCATATGATCCTCCGGAAGAAGATGAGGAAGAGGAAGAGAAGAAAGAGGAGGAGGAGGATGATCCTGAAAAGGAAGAGCCAGATCAGCCTGAGAATCAGTAGAACTCTCTCAGTGGCAAAGTATGGGCCTTAGACATTTTTCACAATTTTGTTTTTATTCTCTTAGTTCATGTTACCTCTTGCTTCATGTGGTGCTTATATATAGTGGATAATAATGTAATGGTCATCCAGTTAGAATGTTGCTTAAGTGTTTTTTTTTCTTCTAACTTTGGGCAAAAAGGATCATGCAAAACCCTTGTTGGGACCTTTTGCAGGCTTATTTATGAAGAGTACTTTGAAATTTATTTTCTTTGATGGACTTTTTAGATATATAAGAGATTGGATTAAAGGAATGATTACTTATGATATGGGGAGTTAGGTCGACTGTTTCCTTTTTGACTTGCTTCTTTACTTGTTTGGTACCTTCATTTTGGCTTACCTCAACAACTTCAAAATCTAGGATTGCTTTTCATGATAAAATTGCAAGCTAACATGGCTCTTTGGTTGCATACACTGACTTGCTTATTTAAAATAATTGTCTAGACCCTCAATAAAACATGGTCCTCAAATTTCTGTTTAGTGGAGTAATAGCTATTCATGCCTGAGAGCATACAATGGTATGAAGACAAGTCTCATTTGGTCCGTGTGGCAGATGACTTGTTGATTTCTTTGTGGCTGCAGGTTGTACAATGTGAGACACAAGTATTACCCATTTGGGGAAAAAATAACATGTAGGTTTCTGGTGAAACAAGCATAACTTGTGGTTGAGTTTTCTATTAGGAAAATGGAGAAAGGTTCAGTTTCTCTCAAGTTATGCACTTTTTAGCTTTGGTATGGCATCCCTTTTTCCCTTTAAAATTTGTGCACATGTTGCCTAGGTGCACAACGTAGGGTTAGAACTGGGCAAGAATCATTTTTTCTAGTAGAATTTGGAATTTGGGACTTCGTGATTTCGCTCAAGTGTAAACATTTTCACTTGAGCGAAATCTTGTGGGCAAAATTGTTGTGTCAACTTTAGATGGTCATATCTCCCTCATTTATAATCAAATTGGGTCAAATTTGTGTTCGTTTTGAAACTTTGAATGTTTACTTTCCAATGAAATAGGTTACTCTTAGAAATTCATTATGATGCAAAAGATATGGGTAAAAGATTGTCAACTTCCCATCTTTGAGCAGATTAAAACTTGTCATCTTTGATAAGTTTTTGACCCAGACTTAACTTTAACACAATTTTTTTATGTGTTTTGACAATAGGATTTGCAAACACATCTATGGACCCTAATAGATTAGGACTATTTTGGATGTCAAACATTCTTGTTCAATTTTGCGTAACGGTTTTATGACTCTAATATGGCAACATCTTTGTCAATAGTTTGATTCAGCCCATGGTCTTTAGGAGAATAGTTCCTACTACTTTCAGGAAGTAGATGCCCTATGCATTATTGGGATTTCACAAATTAATTTGTTTGTAATTTGTAGAGGTGAATTTTGTTTTTTGAAGATGATAATGTTGCCTTGATAATCTTATTTATTGAAAGAATCCTATTTTTTAAAAGAATTTTATTAAAACAATATTGAAAATTAGAGATGACAATATACTAATTGTTTAGAACTTTGAAAGATTATACTTTGTACTTGTGCCAAAAGCTTTGTAACTCAATTGACACTTTTTTGGCTTCCAATGAAAACATCAAAGTTTTAAATTTCTCTTCTCCCTCCTATTGTAACTATTGATTATTATTATTATAATTTTTTAAAATTTTAAATGTGGGCCTTGAAGCTATCTTTCAATTAGTTTTTATTTAAGTTATCAATTCTAGGGCTGTCCAACCCAAACCCAATAAATTCGTCCAATTTGGAGCCAATTGATCCAAAATCGGTTTAATTCAAGTAGTGCGGCGGTTGATAGTGGGTCTGTGTCAAAAACAACCAATTTTTGTGTCTGAAACTGAAAAGTTTTTGCTAAAAGTACTATAAATAAAGTTAAAAGGTAGTTGAAAGAGTATAGTGAGACTTATGAATAGTACTAAAAAATGCAATGAGATCGATGAATTGTAGCAAAAATAAGCTAAATAGTAAAAAAAACTAACTTTTTTAAGCCATGCCAAATGCATAATTAGTGGGTCGAGTAGCAGGTTTCACTGTCTGAAACTTGATCTGACCAATGTTCTTCCTCACATGCCACCTTCAAGCTGCCATTCTCCTCTTCAACACCGCTATTCTCCTTCGAAGTTGTCATTCTTACCCCTTGATGTCAGCATTATTTCACAAATTTGGCAAGATCCCACTGTATCACAGCCATATTTGGGGAGATAACAGTTAGATCTAGTACTACTTCACTAGAATTGGAAGCGTTTCCACCATGTGTTGACACCACATGCCTATAGGCGAGACCAATCTGGCCAGCACAACAATCGGTCTTTGGCGGTTGATGACCCATACTCCTCGCCATTGGCGTTGGGCCTCACAATCCCAAACCTGACATGTTCGGGTTGGATGCCGGGTTAATCCCAAACCTGACCCTGGACACCCTTAACCAATTTACTTATGTACTGCACATGCAAAGCAGATTACATGTGATAGTCATCCAAGTGGAATGTTGCTTAGCTGGTTTTCACTGTTTGCGCCGAAAGAATCACCTAAAACTCTTATTGGGAACTTTTTCAGGCTATTTTTTAAAGAGCTGTTCTGGTAAATTTTTCTGAGTAATTGACGCTTGGGAGAAAAAGCAAAGAAGATTATACTATTCGTCAGTGGAAAAAAAAAAACATATCCTGATGTTGAAGTATTGATTTAAGAAAATAAAGAAGGGCGTGGTTAATCTCCATACTGAAAAAGCAATTGTTTATTTTGAGTCCTATAATTTTTGTGTGAGTGTGTAACAAATATCACGTGGATTACATGTAACATATACAAAATTCTACCTCAGAATTTATAGATTCATCGTGTTTTTTTTTTTTTTTAGTAGCTCTATCTGGTTTCTTGTCACTTACCATACAACAAAAAAGGCTCTATCTGGCTTCCATAACAGTTATAGATACACAATTTACCGAATTAATGTCTATCTTTCCACCAGGCAATGTTAACCCAGCTTCAGTTTTCTCAAGTTGTTTTGGATCAGGCAGGAACACAGCCTCATTTGCGAGCATGGGGATGATATCTGACATAGTTGGTCTATCCGTTGCACGCTCTTGCACACATAGGAGACCAATGTGGATGTATCTGAACAGTTCACTTTTGGGACATGAGGAGTCCAGTGATGGATCCATCAATTCAAGAATATCGCCTCGCTTCCACAAATCCCATGCCTGAAATTATTTTCATCATTTATGAAAATTGTGAGTCTTAATCAAATTTCAGAAGAGAACTCTTCAACTCTAATTGAGATTGGAATAAGATAAGGTTTGTTTGATTACTAACTTGTTCTATAAGAGTGATACTGCTGGATGAAGAAAAAACTGAGCTTTTCTTGCCACTCACAATCTCTAGCATTAGGACTCCAAAACTATAAATATCAGATTTCTCGGAGAAAATGCCATTCATGGCATACTCAGGAGACATATAGCCACTGTATAAAAAGAAAAGAGAATGTTCATATTTGCTATGTGTGTGTGTGCTGTGTTTATAGCAAAGATCAATATGGTTGCTATATGTAGTCTATACTCACTATGTCCCAACAACCCTCTTAGTATTTGCTCTGCTTTCGTTCTGTCCAAAAATTCTAGCCATACCAAAATCTGATATTTTAGGGTTCATGTCATCGTCAAGTAAAATGTTACTAGGTTTCAAGTCTCTATGTATTACTCTTAGTCTGGAATATTTGTGAAGATAAAGAAGTCCTTGTGCAACCCCTTTAGTAATGCTGACACGTTTTCTCCAGTCGAGAAGTTTTCTTTTAGTGGGATCTGTTGTAAAATAAAGTGTAAATGTAGTTAGTGGTCATAGTAATAATCACAAATTTATATATATATATATATATATATATTTATATTTTTAGATAAGTAATAATCACATTCTTAAAGTATAGCCATATGAGTAGATTATAACAAACCAAAAATGAAGGAATCCAAGCTTTTATTTGGCATGTACTCATAAATCAACATATTTTCTTCTTCGTGAATACAACAACCCAAAAGCCTAACAAGATTGACATGTTGAAGTTCAGCTATTAGTGTAATCTCATTCATGAATTCTTTGAGCCCTTGTCCAGAATCTCTTGCAAGTCTTTTTACTGCAAACTGCTGTCCATCTTGTAATAAACCCTGGAATTAAGTTCTCAATGTTAGAGAACAACTGTCTCAGTCAAGCCTCATTTACTAATTTCCAATTCTTACCTTGTAAACTGGTCCAAAACCTCCCTCTCCAAGCTTGTTGGAAAATGAGAAGTGATTAGTTGCGGCCAATATTTCAGGAAAACTAAATAATTGAACCTCATTGCCCTTCTTTCTGTCTCTTTTGATCTTATCGTCAAATTTGTTGAAAATTAGGGATCTTAACTCAAGTAATCCCTTGTCCTGGCTTGTTTTCCCTTCTGCAGATTAGAACACAAATATGTACTCTTAAGTTACATATACATGTGACTAATAAGTTTCATACCAACAGAGGATTACCTTCTACTCACCATCTTGTTGCAAGAGTCCAAGTTTTCTCCTCCTGTAGCACAAATAACCCAAAAGTAGGATTGCTAGACCAGCTGTAATGGCAACAATGCACCATATCCACCACAACTCCTTTGTGCTTCCTGCGGAATTTTCCCTTGTGCCTCCTTCAGTGGGTGTACCCTCTGATACAAAATCATAGAAATCAGTTCTAAGATTGTTGGACCTGTTGCTAATACGGTTCATGCTTGAAGCACATTCTTATGCCTATTATAAACAGATATGGATATCATAAGCACGTTTTAGGTTGGATTGAAATCATGAAGACAAACCAGATATTGATGTGAACCATTTAGTGTAATTCAAAATGTCATACCAGACCACTTATAGAAGATCAGGTTTATAAATTATATCCTACTGTTTGTTACATGGTACATATTTAGATGATCGCATTATTAAACAACTGCCAATCTGCCATTACTGGTGAAATTTAGTCTCTCAGCTCTATAGGGTCATCTAACAGTCAACAAAACCAGAAAGCTGAAGGGCTAAAATTATGGAATAAAATTTGGGAGAAGAAAAATTGGAAAAAATTACTCAAGGTGAAAATTAAATTCAGTACCAACTGAAGGTAAACTCATACCTTTATTATTTCCTAGCTCATGGATGTATATTGCTGGAAAGTTCTCATTCCCAATGAAATTTGCGTCCTTATTCCAAAACTCACATCCAGTACCATTGTCAAAATGGTTTTTATAAGCAATGCAAGAGCAATTATTCCAACAGCTATAGTGACAATCACTGAGAGCCAAGCTGGAATTATAATGAAAATACTTCAATTTAGTTTCCTTGTAATAGCCTTTTTTTGGCACAAACAACTCAGAACCGTTCCTGCATTCTGTGTGATTCTGCTCTATGCACACAGCATTTGGATAGTTCACATTAAATTTACATGGACTAGTGGTTGTGTTTTTCCATGTAGTACCATCCACATCTAAAGTGAACTGCACGATCTGCCCCCAAGAATTCAGCTCCCACCTTGAGATAGTAGAATTGTTCTTAACTTTGTAAGAGAAGTATTTCTCATCCTCTTTTGACACAAAACTGAATTCATACACATCAAGGCTCCTTTTCAGATCAGGAGCCATTTGGAAGCTCCCCTTATTCCAGACCCCACTAGTCCAATATACATCCCCTCGCTGCCAGACGATCAACTGGTCAGCACTACCAGGATCCACGCCTAGCCTGAAAGCCCCTGGTGCAGGGACCTGGCTACTCAACCATGAATTTAGTGCCCAACTTTGTCCAGTCTTCCGGTTCAAGCCTAGTTTCATTTGGGGCAGTAGTGTGTTGGTTGGATGATCAAAACTTTGCCACAAGACTCGCCCTGCTCTTCCATTCGAATAAACTTCTGTTAGCACTAGGTTTCCAGAATCCAAGAGAGTTGCTGTCACGTTACTCAACACTTTCTGAATGGGATTTATCACAATTGGCTGCCCTCCATCATGTGTGATCTTCAACAATCCTTCGTTGTCTAACGTAAGAACTCCAGATGATTTATAGATTGGATAATCTGGGTTTGCCACCCAGACTGATTCTGGATTTTTTGGTAGTTTACTGTACCATATTCCTAAGTAGTAGTCACTTGAATAGCTAGGGTTGAAGAAGCCTAATTTGAAGATACCATTTTCAGAAAGTAGATGCTCCTCATCTCTCATCTGTTGCCCTTGCTTCAATGAATAGATTTCTTGACAAGAAGAATACGGTGATTCCATGCAGAGACACGAGAAAAGAAAAAGCATGAGGTTCCTAAGTTTAGCCATGAGCAGACCAATACGGCAAATACCATTTAGAAAGAAAAAAAAAAAAATCTGCAACTATTACTATTTGTTTGCTTGAGATTATTATTAGAAGAGATGAAACTACTCTGAGGCCAATTGGACCTTTATCCAAGACAAAAGTGACTTGCTGGAAACTTGAAAGCTGTTCTATTACTTTTTCAAACTACTAATCCCTTCCAACTTTTACTTTTTCAAACTACTAATCCCTTCAAACTCGTAATTCGTAAACAATGTGAGTAGTTGAAATTTCAGGCTTCTCTTAGTTATCAGAACTTGTAAGTTTGAAATGATGACATTAGGGTAGGTCGACTTCTACCCTCTCTTTGAAAGTTCTCAACACACGGGGGCTATTGCTTTTTTAGTCTTACAAGCCGACAGATTCCTAGTAAACTTGTTCACAATTGAAGACTGCAATGTCAAATGTCTAATAAAAACTTGGTCACAATCAGAGACCGAAATGTCCAATGACTTACATGCGTTTGCTTTCAAAATTGAACGTAATTGCCAATGTTACATTCTAGAAGGATTGCAAACAAATGTTGCCTTTTTCATTTATGGTGCAATACTGCACCAAATGATTATTCTTAGAGACCTGTTTAGCCAAGTAGCCTACAATATTTGCAAGTCCTAGTTGCAGAGACGGAGCCACTCCTAGACAACGGAGTTTTTTTTTTTTTTTTTAATAAAAATAGTATACACCCCACACACACAAGGAGTGGGAACCAAGTTTAATATCACACAACTCACCACACGCTCCACTATTACATTAGTAGTAGTTTAGTACTTTTTTTTTTTTGAAACAAAAGTTTAACGAGTGGTTTAAAAAAAAGGTAGGCATTTGTATTATAAAAAGTAAAAGGTTTTAATGTTTTATGCAACAATTTTTTTTTTGTTTTTTGAGAAAGTTGTTTTATGCAACCTGGTTGCAAGAATTTTTATGCAATCCACTAAAAACTATTCACACTTATAGTCACATGACATTTTTAATGACTCGTGTGACTTATTTAAATAATACATGTGGATGGTTTTTTTAACTGCTACTATATAAAAATTTTTGCAATCTAGGATGCATAAAAACCTTGCTCTAAATTTTATATTAGATAAATCTAAAAAAATTGATGTCATCGATCACATAAAAATTTCAAGACTCTTGTTGTTTAAGTAGCAGCTCTCCACTCTCATTGTAAATATTGAATTATCAAAAAAAAAAATTCAATATCATAAAAATAATTAAGACATTATTTATCACTGTATGTTGAAGTTGCACCAATTATATCCATTATCCACTAATTTTGGCTCAATAGACCTATAAGGTATGGAAATGAAGGAATATCTGGAAATTAATTAAATAAATAATAAAATGAAATATAAAAAACAATAATTTTTATATAGAATAAAAGTATTGTCTTTTACTAGTCAAGAAACTATTTGAATTCTAATCAAATTAACACAATTACTTAAAAATAGGATCAAACCTCCTAATTGATTCATTTAGAGATTTTCATATTTGATTTTGAGGTTAAAAAGGGAGATTTTTGCAAAAATATTTTCAAAATCAATTGTAAATGATTTTTATGATTTAGACAAATGTCAATTTTCATTTTTAGATGATTTAGTTGAAATATATTAGGAAATAATTATTTTCTATTATTTCTTTTGTTGATATTTTGTTAACATTTAGTTTGGATTTTTATGAATTTTTATTTATTTATTTAAGCTTTGCCCCCCTATGTCTCAATCCTGCATAAGCTGTGACTGTAACGAGAAAAAACACTATTAACACTTTAAAGTTTTATCAACAAAATACTCAAATAAGGGAATTGCCATAATTTCATAATAATGTATAAGATAACTAAGATAACTTTTACTAACATATCTTGAGGTTTTGATTAATGTCAATCAGGTTCAAGATTTTTCAAAACTGCAAAATTTGGTCGCTAAAACTAACTTAACCCTTAAGACCATTGAGAAAAATGACTAATTGGCTTAATAGTGTTTAGGAACCAAATTGGTTTTAGGATTCAAAATAATTAGTTTTGAAAAATCTTAAACCTAATTGACATTGGTTCAAACCTAAAAATATGTTAATGAAAGTTAACCTAATGTATAAGATTGCATTATCGAAGGAATCTTTCGATGTGGAGATAAGCATGAACAATCTTATAGTGAAGATAGGCATTATAGTAGATTTGTAAAAGAGGTGTTAGAAATACAGAATGATTATATTGTATTTCATGAATAAAAGAATATACATCAGTGCCTTTATATAGGAGACATATGTGTGCAGTACAAGTAAAGTGTAGTACAAGTACAAGTACAAGTAACCTAACTGGGCCTAAAGCCCATAATATAATATACGTTAACAGCCCCCCTCAAACTCAAGGTGGATGTGAGACCAACTTGAGGTTGTCAACCAAATCACGAGTGCGTCCCTTAGGAAGTGACTTGGTGAAGATATCTGCAAGTTGATCTTTGGAGGAGACGGAGAAAAGCTTAAGAGCACCATGGACAAGATGATAATGGATAAAATGACAATCAATCTCGATATGTTTAGTCCGTTCATGAAAGACATCATTGTAAGCAATATGAATGGTACTTTAGTTGTCACAATAAAGGGGAGTAGCAGAGGAGGTGGACACACCCAAATCCTTAAGAAGCTATCGTAGCCAAAGGAGCTCAGATGTGGTATCAGCAAGGGCACGATATTCTGCTTTAGTACTGGAGCGAGCCACCTAAGTTTGTTTCTTACTTCGCCAAGAAATTAAAGAAGAACCAAGGAGAAAGCAATAATCTGTAGTGGACCTGCGATCAGTAGGATCTTCTGCCCAATCAGTATCAGAGAATGTACGGAGTATAAGAGGAGACTGAGTTGAGTAGAAAAGGCCATGAAAGAGGGTGCCCTTCAGGTATTGAAGAATGCGCAGAACAGTAGCATAGTGAGTTGATCGTGGAGCAGACAGATACTGGCTCACCTGATGAATGGCATAGGAGATGTCTGGACGAGTAACTGTGAAATAAACTAAGCTGCCAACCAATCGTCTGTAAAGAGAAGGATTAGACAATGGTTTCCCCCCCGAGGGTGTTAGATGCGCATTAAGTTCAACTGGAGTGTCAACAGTCTTGCTGTCAGTGAGTCCAGCTCGAGACAACAGGTCAGAAGCATACTTGGCTTGAGTAATATAAAGACCATCTGTGAAATGAGTAATTTCAAGACCCAAGAAATAGCTAAGATGTCCAAGATCTTTCATCTCAAACTGCTGACTGAGAAAATTCTTGAGTTCTTGAATGCCACTGAGGTCATCACCAGTTATGATCATATCATCCACATATAGAAGAAGCAAAATGGTGCCTTTATCAGTACGACGAAGAAATAAGACAGAATCATACGGACTAGCAGTGTAACCCAAGCGAAAGATAGTGGAGCTGAACTTGGCAAACCAAGCTCGTGGGGCTTGTTTAAGACCATAAAGTACACATTGAAGATGACAAACCTTATTTGATTTAACAGAGAGACCAAGAGGAGGTTACATATAAACTTCTTCACTCAGATCCCCATTAAGGAAAGCATTTTTAACATCCATCTGAAAAAGATCCCATTTACTAGCAGCAGCAACAGCTAAGAGGGCACGAACAGATGAGATACGAGCAACTGGAGCCAAAGTCTCTTCATAATCAATCCCATACTCCTGTGTAAAACCTTTGGCAACAAGACAAACCTTGTAGCGCTCAACGGACCCATCAGAGCGAGTCTTGATCTTATAGATCCACTTACAACCAACCACAGATTGTCCAGGACAGAGAGTAACCAGATCCCAAGTATGGTTTTTGGTTAATGCATCAAGTTCCTCTTTCATTGCAATCTGCCATAAAGGGTCAGTAGAGGCCTCACGATAGGTTTGAGGCTCGTGAAGTGTAGCAAGGGCAGTGTAACAATGATAGTCAAGTAAATGTGCATGAATGGATCTTACTCGGGTTGAGTGGCGAGGTGGAATGTCTTGTGGAGGATCTTCATTCAGAGCAGGAGCAGGGGACCCAGGCTCAAGGTGGGGTAGCTCGTCATCAACCTGTTCATCTTCAACCTGTCTAGGAGAAGCATCAAAAAATATCTGGAGAGAAGTCCAAAGGAGGATTAAAAGTATTTGTAAAAGGAACAAGAGACTCATCTGGAAAGATTTCTAAAACAGAGGAGTTAGTCAAGGAATAACGAAAGTGAGAGAGTTCAACAAACAATCGGTATTCCTAAAAGACAACATTACGAGAAACACGAAGACGATGAGAGACAGGATCATAACACCTATACCCCTTTTGAGTTTCGCCATAACCAAGGAAACAACAAAGTCTAGATCAAGTCTCAAGTTTGTTGTGCTCATGAGGCTGAAGAAGAACGAAACAAGCAGATCCAAAGGAGCGAAGGTGATGATAGTCAGGGGGTGACCCAAAGAGACGCTCATACGGAGTCTAATTATGGATGACAGCGCTTGGAATGCGATTAATCGCATGAACAGCATGAAGAGCAGCTTCACCCCAAAATGGGGCAGGAACTTTGGCAGAAAGAAGAAGAGCACGAACAGTGTCAAGAATATGACGAAGTTTTCTTTTGGCTCGACCATTTTGCTGAGAGGTACCTGGGCAAGTTAGATGATGTACAGTGCCATAGGAATGTAACAGAGCTTGAAACACATATTAAGTATATTCAAGAGCATTATCAGATCGAAAAGTTTTGATATGTTTGGAGAATTGTGTTTCAACCATTTTTGCAAAGTTGCTGTATATTGGTAAAATTTCAGAATGAGATTTCATAGGAAATATCCAACTATAACGAGAATAAGCATCAATAAAAACAACAAAATATCGAGATCCACCAATACTAGTAACAGGAGAAGGTCCCCAAATATCAGAATGAATTAACTCAAAAATATTATTAGAAATGGATTCACTGTTATTAAAAGGCAAAGCTGGCTGTTTTCCTAACTGACATGAAGTAAAATCAAAATTGTCTTTGGACACAGAACCCAAAAGACCTTTAGACGCTAACTGTTGTACTCGAGATGATGGTGCATGACCAAGACGAGAATGCCAAAGTGCGAGAGAAGGTAAGGAAGAAACTGCAGCAGCTGCAGCAGCAACAAAAACAGGAGCAACAGGTGGAAGATGAAGATTGTCCACGGGAAACATACGCCCAACTCTAGGACCGATCCCAAGCTCCTGTCCCGTCCTTGGATCCTGCACAATACACCCAGAATAGTAAAAAATAAGGCGATAACCTAGTTCAGCTAATTGTCCCACAAAACACAAATTATAGGATAGGTTAGGTACATGGAAGACTCCAGGAACATAAAGGTTAGAGGTTGAAACAAAACCTAGACTATTCCCATGAATGGTGGAACCATCAGCTATATGAATATTTAGAGGATGTGATGCAGGGTCAAGTTTGGAGAATAAGGACGAGTGAGGTGTCATGTGATTGCAGCAGGCAGAATCAAAAAGCCAAGTTTGAGACTTACCGGGTAGAACAGATAGGGCAGTGGAAAGAGATGCATTACCAACCATACGAATAGCCTGAGCTATGATCTCCTGTAGTTCAGTGGGGGAGAGGTTGATAGTGGATTCAAAAGACTGGGACTCAGCTAAGGTGGAAGCCATTGGCGGAGTAGGCTCAGTATTAGCAACAACAGCAGTAGATTTGTTACGACGGTAACAAGTCTCAATGGTGTGGCCAGGACGCTTGCAATAGTTGTAGATCTTTTTGTTGGTCTGCTTGTGACGATTGCTAGAGCCAGAGGAATCACCTGATTGCTGAGGTTGCTCTATGAGTGGAGTAGATGGAGTAATAGCCAAAACATTGAGCTTATTCTGGCTTGAAGGGTTGCAAGACGAGCTTCTTCTCTAACCAACTCGTTCACAGCGGTATCAAGAGACTGCGATTTAGAAGCTGACCTCGAATGGGCTCAAAGTCCTTGTGAAGTGACATCAAGAATTCATAGAGGCGAAATTCATCTCTAATAGAAGCATATTGCTGAGCATCCTTTGAGCATGCCCAAGTTGGATCAGAAAGGTCAATTTGGTCCCAAATGAAGCGAAGCTGATCAAAATAGTCATTGATGGATTGCCCTGGTTCTTGCCTGAGTTGATGTAATTCAACCACTAACTGATATTTCATGGATCCATGAGTAGTAGAGTACCTTTTGGCCAATATATCCCATGCAGATTTTGCATCATCAAAACTGCCCAAGAGATTGGAAATAGAGGGAATGGAAGTGTTCCGAATCCATGTGAGGATCATGCGGTTATGACTATCCCATTCAATCATGCGACCAAGAAAGGCAGCATCTTCTTCATTTGCTCCCTTGACAGGAATAGTGATTGCACCAGTACAATAATGCCAGAGCATGCGACCCTTAAGAAAACTGCGCATAGCTTGAGACCAAGATAAGTAATTTTTATTCCCCTCCAATACAGTATTGATGGGGCGAGGGACAAAAATATCCTTTTTATCCATTTAGAGACACAATATACAAAAACAGACTGCAAAAATGAAATCTACGCGAAAACTGGGTAAGGAGAACCTGGATTGCAAAAGTCAAACCTGGAGAAAAGTCAACGGTCAACGGCTCAGATACCCAAAGTCAACAGATGACGTCAGCGGCTGACGCAAGCAAGTGTCGTCAGCAACGGTGCAACTAAGGCTGACGTCAGCGAGACTGTTGAGGCGTGTGTAGGCGCGTGGAGGCGCGTGAACTGAAGCTGCGGCGCGTGGGAGCGCGTGTGGCGCGTGATCAGCGGAACAGCAACTTTGAACGGCACATGGCGGCGCGTGCAGTCTCCGATGGTGTCGAGGCTTCCACGAGTGTGTAGATCGGCACAGGACGATCTCAGTGGTACCTTCAAAAACGTAATCAGAGCAATATTTGCAACAGTGATGCAAAGAGCAATGGTCTGTGCAGTGTGAAACTCCTTAACGATGGCGGCTGCAGGTCCGGAACCCAAGGGCGACGGCTGGATGACGTCAGAGGTTCAACGGCGAGAGGCTGCGGCGGCAGTTGTGATGACGGAAGCGTTGTTAAAAAGGAAGTCACACTAATTAAGACAAGACTGCTAAGAAAAGGTCAGAGCAGTGGCTCTGATACCATGTTAGAAATACAGAATGATTATATTGTATTTCATGAATAAAAGAATATACATCAGTGCCTTTATATAGAAGGCATATGTGTGTGGTACAAGTAAAGTGTAGTGCAGGTACAAGTAAAGTGTAGTGCAAGTACAAGTAACCTAACTGGGCCAAAAGCCCATAACATAATATACATTAACAAGAGGAGTTCTCTTTTACAATTTGAACTAACTTGGTTTAGGCCTAACTTATCCGAGCTTGTTTCCTTCTTCCCCCATGGATGAGTAAACAAGTATTTAAAAATAGAGTTTCTTGAGTACTCGGCTTTCAATCGAGAACGCACATTGACGTCTTGCAATTGGGCTTTAAATAATCTTACAGCTGAACAAGTCCAGATCTGCCCGTGGCTTTTATGGAATTGAACCCACCGGCGGCACTTGTGAACAAAAAAAAAAAAAAAAGGGAATGACACAACCTAATGACTATGAACTCTCTCCTTTTACTTGGACACGTTCAATAACTAGTTTGAAATGTTTGTTCATTTCGGATAAAGTTTAGATACAGTAATTCAAGTGCAGCATATTGAGTTCTTTTAATTGAATTTAAAATTTTGATTGTTTTGAATTTAATTATCCTTAGAAAGATAACATTATCAATCTCTTATTGGTCAATACATCTAAGTATTTGAATTTAATTACATACGTAATGTACTACATATAAAGTAACATACCTTAAATTTACCCTTAATTTTAATATCGGTTCCAAACAAATTTGGTAAAATAGGATTTGTATTTGGTGTAATAGCTAGGCCTATTTTACCATACAATAATGAATTGACGAATGAGCTTGAAAATTGAAAATTCACTTTTAAGTTCAGCCTTTAGATAAGACAATTTTTTAACCCTTCAATCTTTTTACCATTTTATCTTACAAATTTTTACATCTCATAACACTATGGTAATTGCACCGTGCAATAATTGCATGGGATCCGAATTTGGTAAAATATAGATAAAAGTTTGCTTCTCTTCGACCTTATCATTTTCCTATAATTTGTTCTGGGCTCTTTGGTATGTTTGGTGAATGATTATAAGTTAGATTTTTAATTTATTTTTTTACGTATTATATGTGGGTTCCACATTACTTTTTGTCTCAGTTTTATTTCAAAATTTTAACTTTTAGTTTTTTGACAATAAACTAGTTTTTAGTTGTTTGTCTCACCTTATACAAATAAGCTACTAAAAATAAGTAGGAGTAATTCGCAAACAAACATACAGGCTGGAAAATAGACATACATGCAACAGGCCAATTATGTTATGGCCTAAGATGAGGCGATTTTGGCCCATTAGCATTGATTTTTAAAATATTTAGGCTCGAAACACTGTTTGGGAAATATATAGCAATATACCACTTTTTTAGGTACTCGAGTTTGGCAAGCTCGAGTACCATGTTTTTTTAATCCACTATCGCCCCATATTCAAGGAGCCCTATAGTGGCGTTTTTAATCCCTATAGTGACGTTTTCGGGCCCTATAGCGGCGTTTTCCTGCAAAATTTTTTTATAAGTCCCCATAACAGTTTCAAGGGGCCCTATAGTGGCGTTTTTTGGTCCGAAAACGTCACTATAGGGCTTAAAAACGCCACTATAGGGTTCCTTGAATATGGGGCGATAGTGGATTAAAAAAACATGGTACTCGAGCTTGCCAAGTTCGAGTACCTAAAAAAGTGGTATATTGCTATATATTTCCCAAACAGTGTTTCGGGCCTAAATATTTTAAAAATAAATGCTAATGGGCCAAAATCGCCCTAAGATGAAACAAATTTGAAATTTTTGCATTTGAGATAAACTTCCCTCAACCTTTTTATTTCTTAAATATATAATCTAAAGAATGACAAAAAGCTATACAATTGAATTTGGAAATATTCTTCCCTCTCTTCAACTCTTATCTCTTCTATTGTTTAAACTTAACACCTTATCTTATAAAAAATGAGTTTTTTATTATTATTATTATTTAAATTTCAACAGTAGTAAGACTTTTATTTTTATTTTTTATTTTATAATATTTATACCAGTTAGTCAATGAGTTATAGCCTAAATAGCATTTCACCCCTCGTGACTAGTCTCTAGATTGCGGTTTCAATATTGTTTGGGAAATTTTAGGCATCTAGTTTTGGGAGTGGGATAAGTGTTGAAATTTTGTGATGAAAGAGCGATAAAAATTTATTTATTTAATGTCATGGTTTGTAATTGAAAAGAGAAATGAGGAATATTTTTTAAGTTAAACAATGGTTTCTTTATTTTCTTTTCTTTAGCAGTACTAGCAAGCGCTAAAGCAACTTGATACAAATTTATAGGAATGCTAACAAAATAAATAGAACAAAAACTATTCTCATTTCAGAGAAAGAGGCTGAAATTCAGCCTCAACAATGGAGCTTTGAGCTTGTACTTTAATTTGGAATATTGTTTTGACTTGAGAGACCATGGGGTATCCTTGTTTTTCTTTTTTCAAGAATAATACAAATAAGTTTCTCAAAAAAAAAAAAAAAAGAAAAAAGAAAAAAAGAATAATACAAATAAAACCCTATGACAGTCTTGAGTAGAATTCTAATATTTTTCTTGAAGAGAAAATGAAATGGAAAATAACATGTGACTCTATCAAAACAAAAAAGAAAAAGAACATATGGCTTGACCTTATTAGAGGAGAGCAGAATTTTTAACTTTTATTGGTGCGAGTCTGTGAACCCCAACAATCTCTGGTCAACATATGTTTCCTCGTCTGTATAGCTATTGTTCTTTGTAAGAAACGTGGACGGGTAGGTATGAATGTCCGCTGAAGATTGGCAGCTATGGCCTATGAAACTCCAGCACCATGCCTCTCTTCTTCTCTTTTTTCAAGATTCAAGAATCCATTTCCAGCACTTTCTTTTTCCATTCCCACAAGACCATGGTACGTACGATCAGATTTTGCTTTCATAATCACAACTTATTTTTCTTGAAGCTTTTTTTTTTTTTTTTTTTTACTTTCGGTAGTAATATTTTTATTTTTTATCAATATATATCCTTGATCATGTCTATACATTAATGGGTCTGCGTAATTTTTATGTTTTATTTAACAAGTTTTGATTTTCTTTGGTTCTTTTTTTTGGGTGCAGTCTCTCACACCTTTGATGTTTAGGTCATTGCTGAGGCTTCTAACATCACTAATTGGTGATCCTGCGGCATCAGTCTCAACCTTACTATTCTACAGCGACCTTTTACCTCAGAATGTCGTTTTGGAGAGATTGGTTCAGCATGAATTACTACATGAAGAAAATTATCTCTTCCATTTTCTCATAAACTTCATGAGATGTTTCTGGTAACTGTTTCGTGAATACCACAAGCTGAGATTTGACTCATCTTTATTTCTCCATCTCCACATGGATTTTTATCAAAATGAAACATAGTTGGTTCTCAATTTTCTTTTTCTTTTTTCTTTAATTGTTGAATAGTGGATCCGCGGATTTTTTCGTGCAATTGTAAACTTAGTCATTTGGTGAGTCTATTAATTTCGGACTTAATTTTACACTGAATAATGTTTTGTTTCCTTACTTCCATGTCAATAAGAACTTCTGTTCGAGTTAGTGAATGTTTATAATCTTGGTGTTCTCTATTATGATCCACCAAAAGTCTCTCTTCTTTTTTTTTTTTCCTTGTATGTTTGTAAGGTAGACAGCTGACAATTGAGGAAAGAAATCAAGGACCCCACCCCACCAATTATTCGAGTTAGTGCATTTTAAAAGCAGTATTTGTTCTAGGGTCTTACTAATTAATGTAGCAAGACCCAATTTGAAATTTTGAATTACTAAATTGGATCAAGATCATCTCCATATTGATATGGTAGAAGTTATATTCTTGTTGTAGATACAACAACCGACTAGTCTGCATTTAAAATTGGATGGATCAAAGTCTCTTTAATCAACTATGCTTTTTAAGTTTTTGTATAAAAAAACCATGATTTTTAAGTTTTGAAATTAGTTAGAACAATGTCATTTTTTTGTTTTTTTCGTGGGTGCCGTGTACGAATATCTCTTTGAAAAATCCATAAACTCATCATTGTTTTTTGTTTAAATGCTTTTAAACCAAAGCCTAAGGCCACATCAATTATTGTCAAGACTCAAGAATAATCAAATAAGGGTATGAAGGTAAAATTGTTCCAATCAGTTGGCCTCTGATTGGGATTTGGAATTAACTGAATAAATCATTAATCATTCAAAAATTAAGAAGAAAATTGGTTAAATTTAGGGGTGTGCAGCCAACTTGCTAGCCCACTAAAACCGACCTGACCCAACCTAACTCGCCGGGTTGGTTCGGTTTTTAGGGTTTCGTGGATTGGGTTGGGTTACAAAATTTTTTTTGTTAGTGGGTCAGGTTGGGTTTGGGTCATAAAATTCCAAACCCGCCAAACCCAACCTGACCCACCCATATATTTAATATATATATATATATATATTTAAAATATATTATATAATTAATAATTTTTTTAAAATAACTAGCTCTTCATTTCCTATATAAAAACCAATTAGTTCACACAAACCCTAGTAAATTACAATTGTTATTTAGTCATTAGAATTGTTTGCTTTTAAGGAGTAACATTAATACTAATCTTTGAGTTTTTTTTAATATATTTATATTTATATTTTTTTCTATTCAATTTAATAATAATAATAATAATAATAATAATAAATTTGTCCAACCCATGGGCTCAACCCAACTCATGTGAGTTGGGTTGGACTTATGTGATGGGTTGGGTTGAGTTGAATTTTTGTTGACCTACTATGGTGGGTTGGGTCAAAAAATCCTCTTAGCACAACCCAACTCGACCCATGCACACCCCTAGTTAAATTATTGATTTTAATGATGGCTCCATAATGATTGCTTTTTATCATTAAAGTAAGATATCAATTAATTTTTAGTGTAGGCAGAGTTTGACTTTGAATCTCAAATCTCTTATTTGATGATAAAAACTTTTACAAGTTGAACTATCCTAAAGTCTAAAACCCGCACATAAGATAATCACTTATTTGATAACATAATTTTTATTTGAGATGGTGCAAAGCTGTGGGCTCACTATCGAGGGACCTTGTAATTGCCAATACCAATGTGCTCTCTTTTTAAGACTTAATTTTAGCTAATGTCATCATTTTCCTTGACCCTTAGTATTCTTAGTCAATCCAAAGTGGCTTACTTAATTAAGCTCGGGAAAAAAGACAATTAAGAACCTATACTAACATAGGTTGTTACAAAAACATAAATAAAGGAAGCATTAGGGTTTATGAGATCTTGCACTATGACACATATTTGGGGCTGCTATCTCTTATTGGAAGAAACAAAAAAGCAAGTCTTGATTACATTAAAGAAAGAGTTTGGAGGAAATTGCAGGGTTGGGGAGAGAAGTTGCTGTCACAGGCGAGTAGAGAAGTCTTGATCAAGGCGGTGGTTCAAGCCATTCCAACTTATACAATGAGTTGTTTTATGCTTCCATTGGGTCTTTGCCACGAAATTGAGGGGCTTATCTGTAAGTTTTGGTGGGGTAAAGAGGAGATTGTTGGAAAATACATTGTGTAAAGTGGGGTGATATATGTGACCCAAAATCGGAAGGTGGAATGGGCTTTAAGGAGTTATCATTTTTCAATGAAGCTCTTCTTGCAAAACAAACATGGCGATTGCTGCACAATAAAATCTTTTTGTTCTATAGAGTTTTTAAACCAAGGTTTTTTTTCAGAATTGTTCCATCATGGAAGCTAAAGAAGGTCATGGAGGCTCTTATGCTTGGAAGAGCAATTAGAAAGGGCGGTGTGTCATTAGAAGAGGAGTAAAATGGAGAGCTGGGAATGGAGAATCTATTAAGATTTGGGGCAATAACTGGTTGCCTACAGTAAATAATTTAGGAGTGACGACCCTTTGAGGGTAGAATTCCAAGACGCTAGTATAAGTACTCTAATTGATCCCTTTTCACGTATTTGAGATTTTAATTTATTATCCATTACCCTTATCCCCACAGATACAGAGCTGGTTTAGAAAATCCCCTTAAGTCATGGACTTTCTGAGGATGCACTCTATTGGCCCTATGTGTAATTGGGACAATACTCCGTCAAGTCGGGCTTATTTTTTCTCAAGTTCGAGTCATGTTGCCTATCATTACCAACCCATAATCCATCCTATTAGCCCAAGCCACCATGGAAACAGATTTGGATATTTTCCTTGCCAAACAAAATAAAAAATTTTCTATGGTGAGCAAGCCGTAATGCATTGCTAACAAAATCAAATCTGGTGTGGCGTTGCGTCATTGATGACCCATCATGCTTTTCTTGCTCCAATCAATGTGAGGATGTATTGCATGCACTATGGTACTGCCCGAGGCTATCATAAATCTAGGATGAAGAACCTCAATGGAGCTTTAGACAAGTTTCAAGACACTTGGAATTTGCTCAGTTGCTGTCCACGGTGTTGGAATTGGACTACAACTTAGAGTTATTCGCGATGATACTTGGACCATCTAGTTTAGGTAGGCATGGAAATTTTTACTTGACTCGACCCGACCCTAATGGGGCGGGTTTTACCTGACTTAGGGGCGGGTTTTACCTGACTTGTGAAACATTAGGGGTGGGTTTGGGTTGGGTGCTGGTCTTAGGCATACTCGCCCCGAACTTGACCCGAATACAACAAAATTACAAAAATACCCTAACTATACATATATCACTAACTTCCAAACCCTAATCAATCTCATTCTCAACTCTCAATTCTCACTCCTCACTCAGCTGCCGCCCCCCTCAAGGTTTATGCTCTCCCTCCCACTTTCACTGACCCACGCCCACGCCCACGCCCACCCTCACTCTCACCGACCCATCAACCCACACCCACACTCACTTTCTTAGCTGGTTGTCGTCATCATTACCTCCATTTGTCTTTGCCGTGAGAAGTCACTCCGTTACGCCTACGTCAACTTTGTCCGTCACCACCACGATTTGTATCAAATTCTTGCTTTGTTTTAGGGTTTTCTTGGTGAATAATGAAATGGGTTTGTTGTGGTTTTCTTGTTTCTCAAATGGGTTTTTGAGAATTTTTGGTATCTTGGGTTTTCTTACTTTGTTTTTATCTGTCTCTTTGTGTGTGTGTTTTGTATAAGTTTATGTATTTTGTGTGTTTTTATCTCTCTGTTTCTTTGGTTGTTGTCATTGCTTGATTCTAGGTTTTGGTTTCTTTTATTGATTTTGATTTGGATTTCTATGCTTGTGTTTGTATTAGGATTTGTGTTTGTGTTTGTTATTTTGAAAGGAAAAATCATAAATCTGAAAATTTTGTATTTGTGATTTGTGTATTTATGTTAGGATTTGTGTTTGTGTGTATTTTGGGCCAAGCATGATGGGATAGGACAGGCTTGCGCGACTCGACGGGGCATGTTTGGGGGTTAAAAAAACTCGTTTATTAAACGGGGCAGGTTCGGGTAATGGGAGTAGGCCTGCGGGGCTAGTTCGGGCATAAAGAAACCTGCCTTGAACCCGACTTGTTACCATTCCTAAGTTCAAGAGCAACAAGTTTAGCTTCTCACCGCTGGGCTTCCCATATGATTAGGTAATGCAGCGCGCCATTGTAGGACTTCAAGAGTATTGAGCAGCCCAACCACTAGTCCAGCCACAAGCAAACAAGCCGAGAGTCAGGTGGAAAGCTCCTAATGGCGGATTTTACAAAATAAATTTCGATGGGGCAATGTTTACTGAGATAGATAGAGTTGGGATTAGAGCAATCATTCGAGACTACAAATGTTTGGCTATGGCTTCTTTGTCTCAAATTATTCCTCTTTCCTTAAATGTGGTGGAACTTGAAACTCTGGTAGTAACAAAAGCCTTAGAGTTTGCTTTAGAATTGGGGTTGGATTATGCTATTCTTGAGAGAGATTCAAAAAAACTGATGAATTCATTGATGGATGATTTGCTTTCCTTAGCGTCTTTTGGACTTCTAATCCAAGATGTAAAAGTTATTGTTGAATCTTTTCAATGTATTAGTTTTTCTCATGTTCGTAGGGAGAGTAATACCGTAGCTTATAACCTAGCTAGATATGCACGTCATGTTATTGGTTATTCAGTGTGGATGGAAGATGTCTCATCATACATCTTTGCTACTTATCAGGTAGATTTGCTTATTTCTTAATAAATTTGAAGTCTCATTTCTAAAAAAAAAAAAAAACATAGGTTGTTGCAAATCCATATTTATACAATGTGGACCGGATGCTTTTTCACCCTATTGGAAAGCATGTGCTCAATTGAAAATTCCAATACCATAACGTATTGTTTGTGTTATCATGATGTGATTATATAATTTTATTCTTCCAAAATTTTTTTTAATGAATTATTTTCATTCTTCCCTATGTGAAAAGGATAAGGTTGAGATAATTAGTTGGACAAATGCAGTCAGGTACGATCAATGCCTTTGCTGACATAGAAATTAATCACATTATCTAAACATCATTTTGAATATGGACAGAAATTGCATAAATTAAGAATTATGCTATAAACTAACCCTTGCTAAGCTGAAAGGACACTAATCAGTTTTTCTAAAATTTAAACTATATTCTCCCTTTGGATTGTTGTCAGTGAAAAATAATAATAATAAAACTCATGAGAAGAGCTATGAGTGGAATCTTACAATAACCATTTTAGCCTTAAATAATTGGAAGATTTTGGTTTATTTGTTCTCCTCCTCTATGTTTATCGAGAACATAAAACGTTTTATTTTGTCTCACATGTTATCTGAAATTGTCCCGAAAATCTATAATAACTACGTTAGTTGATTGGTCCTTTTCTAAGTTGGTCACTACTCATTCCATTGCCCAACTCCAACCAAGTTTGTTACTTTTCAATTTCATGGCTAAAACTAGAAACTTGAAACAAAGGATGAATACAAAACATATTGATTAATAAGTCATTTCTTTTCCTTTCTTTTAATTTTTGCCTCAAATAATACACATTAAATTACCGGACAAGAACCATGTAACATGCGCTACCATTTAAAAAAAGAAGAAGAAAAAAGAAAAAGAAAAAAGGTAACATGCGTTGCCCATGCTAATAATTAAAGCGAAAGCAAACATTTTCTTTTATGTTTTTTTATAATTACTAGTATGATTTGTTGTATTTGGTGTATAATAAGAGTAAGGTCAATGATAGATTTATATAAAAATGAAATTGCTTTCTATGACAATTTGCAACTTTAATAATAAATCTAAGGACATACCAAATTTCATAACATATTAAAGTAATTGATGTAAATGATTAACACTTTTTTTTTTTTTTATAAATTTATCATTTTTTTATTATTATTATTTAAAAAAAATTAAAAAAAATTAGGTGAGGAGAGACTATCCTATATCAGAGTTAGAGAAAACTACAAGTCTCAGAAAGGACTTACATTGGACTTATAAATTACCTACCAAAGAAGACTACTAACAACAAAACTTACCGTTTACTACTTAAATATGACGTGAAATTGGATATCTTATTATTGCTAACATTTAGCCGCTAAATAAATATAATGTTGGAAGAACAATTTCTTAGGCAAATACCTAGTTTAAACCGTTATACAGGCCGTTAATATTTTTTTTCCTGTACTTACAGTCTGACACAACGGCTCTGAGCCCTAATTTGTCCAAGCCAAAAACAACACGACAAAACAGGTAAACTAAATAATGTTTTCCTCCTCAAAACAAAAAACAGAAAAAAGAAAAAAAAGAAAAGAAAACCATAATATAATGTAATCAACAAAAAAAAAAAAAAGAGTTTCAAACGAGCTCATCAACAAGCGCACTTGATGGTCATCAACATATGCGGTCCAGCTCAGCAGCAGATTCCATCATCTACATTGACTCAAGCCCCTAAAAAAAGAGAGGTCTTCACATCATGCGGCCCACGACCCACGATCCCAAAAATTCCCATCATCTTCTCAAAATACCCCTATTCCATTCAAACGACGAGTGGCTGTCTATATCTAAAACTCATTTGTCTTTACCCAGGTCATTATCGGTCTTTCTCAAAAAAAAAAGGTCATTATCGGTAAGTATGAAAAAGTCCGTTCTCAGTTGAGAGAGTGGGTGAGTGAGTGTGTGTGAGAGGCGGAGTTTTTTTAAAAAAGCGCTTTGACGCATTTTGGGCTTATCGCTCTCTCTCTTTTCTTAACCTGTTCACTACGAAGAGCATTTCGTTAATGGTGGATCTTACTCACTGAGTCGAATCGTTTACTGAGCCGAAGCGAGTACGAGATCGACAACAATGTTGGACGGACTTCTCGGCCGAGGCTTTGCCTCCAAATGGTTTTTTTTTTTTTTTCCTTTTAACAAAATTTTCACTCAGTTTTTTTTTTTTTTTCCTTCTCTCTATTATATATAAATGTATAAGGATTTTGGATTTGGATTTGGATTTCAATTTTGTGTTCTTAACTTTTTAAATTTTGATGTGGTTGTAGTAAGTCGTTGATTAAACTGACGAAGACTCGGATCGATGTGATACGGAGGAAGAGAAAGGCGACTGAGAAGTTTTTGAAGAAAGATGTGGCTGATTTGCTTGCGAATGGCCTCGATATCAATGCTTATGGAAGAGTAATTGCTCGCTTGTTCTTTTTAGCTTTACATTTATGCTCATCTGATTTGATCTCAGAGTCGATTGAGTTTTTCTTTTTTGTTTGGTTGCTGAGAAAATTTTTGGAGAAAGAAGAATTCAAAATTTTGAATTTTGAGTTCATTATCAGAGATAGAGAAAAATAAAAATCCTAAATTTCAAATTTTATAGATAACAAAATCATTTCTTTAAAAAAAAAATTTTGAAAGAAGAATCTTTACACTTGGTTGGAATCTAAGTATGTTTTTCTGTGCTTCAAAGGTTGTAGTATTTCTTTACAAATTTAATTTGTTTTGTGTTGAGTGGCTTGTACTCAAAGAAGGGTTATTGTTTATTGCATGGTGGTGTGAAACAGGCTGATGGACTTCTAGCGGAATTGATGCTTTCATCATGTTATGATTTCGTTGAGCACTCGTGTGATTTCGTATTGAAGCATCTTTCCATAATGGAAAAACAGAGGTTTGAATTTGAATTGCCTTATTGTTATGGCTTTAGATGAATTGTTTGCGGCCCTTTAATTTTCATCCAAAGTTTCGGGATAAAACCTATGTTATAAGCTAGATATACGATAAGTCTATATTTGCACGGTTGAATGTGATACAACAACCACACATTTAGCGCAGCCTGCTCTAAATTTATAGCCCTATTATCTTTAGTGCACCATATTGGCTGGAAAATCCACCTCATATGCTAATATATGCCATTTTTGTACCATTAAACTTAATTATTATGTGGTCATCTATGGAGCTCATTTTTCTACCTAAGAAGCACGGACATGCCAAGGACACTCCTACATGTGTGTCAGTGTGTTGTGAGGAAACAATATTTGTTTATTTTTATTTTTTTAAATCCTTTAGTTTTAGATATGTTTCTAAAGATTTTGATAGGTGTTGTTATTTTCAAAACCTAAAAATAAACATAAATATGCCTATACATAAATAAAATGCACCTAAAAATATGTATTAATTAATCAATTGTTGTATCCCCATGGTATAGTGTCATAATTTTTCAAGAATTGTTGTGTTGCCTTGTTTTGTCATGTTGTGTCCGTGTCCAAGCTTCTTACAATCATGCAATGTGGGCTTATCATGTAACTATTGGCCATCATAGATGACCTCTTATACCATTCAAATTGGATATGTATGTACCATTAGATTGAGGCTTATTGATTTGGATAAAGCCTAATGTGTATTATTTTATGAGCTGGTGTGTCTCTTCTTATGATGAGTTTGGCATTGATACATTTTTGTTGGGTCCTGTTCCACCAGAAGTTCATTTTATGGTGCAAGTTCTGCTTTCCTACCTGAGGGCTTGGTCTTGAAGGGCCAATGAAATGGAGTTAGAGTGACACAGGACAAACCAGGACTTTGCATCAATAAAATTAAAGAACAGAAAAATAAAGGATAGAATGTAGGAATACTAAACCCTAATTCTAATTGATGTCGGGAACCCTACTTATTGAATTACAAAACTAATCCTGACTTTAAATAAAATAATAATAAACCTAAATTAATACTAGGACCCAAAAATAAAATACAATTGACCAATAAAAATAAAAATTAACTCTAAAAAGAAATAAAACTAAAAATTTAAAAATATACATTTTTCTCTTCCTGCATCATAGAGTTTTCTTCATTTGACCTTAGGCAATTATGTCTTGATACTTGTTCTGAACTGCACTGTTTTGACTATACTTTTCTATCAAATTTTCTTTGCTTGACATTTCTCTTGCTTCATCTTCTTTGCAGTGAATGCCCTGAGGAATGTAGGGAAGCTGTGTCATCCCTGATGTTTGCTGCTGCAAGATTTTCAGATTTGCCAGAATTACGTGATCTCAGGCAAATGTTTCAAGAGAGATATGGGAATTCCCTGGAATTATTTGTGAATCAAGAGGTAATGCTTTGTGAACTCACTTTTAATGGTACAAGTTCATAACTGTTATATTACTAATCAGTTAAATTTCATTTATAGTTTGTAACACATTTAACTTCAAAGCCAACTACATTGGAGAAGAAAGTTAAGTTAATGCAAGATATAGCACGGGAGTTTTCAATAAAGTGGGATGCTGGGGCTTTTGAAAAGAGGATGTCTAAACCCCCCACATATGTACAGGTATGCCCTTTTTTGTTCTATTGTTCTTCGTTCAATGGTTTTACTGACAATAGAAATGGCAAGCAGATCTTGGGATTGTTAAGATTTTTGGGACATCTTTCATACACTCAACAAATGTTGTTTTGCCTACTTGTTTTTTTTTCCCTAAAAATAATTCCTAAAATAAGTTTTTAAATTTTTTCTGTGATTCATGTTCTAGTTCTACATAAAATATCTTCCACTATCTTGAATTTACCTGCAATTTCTGTGACTGACTGCAGAACCAACCTAAAACTTATGGGTCTTTCAATGTCGTTGATGAAAAAACCAAATCATCCAGTGGTATGAAGACAGTCTCAAGAGGAGAGAAGGATGATTTTTTATATAAAGAAAGACTTGACCTTAATTATGATGGGCATAAATTATGCAATGGCAAAGAGGGTAGTTTATCAAAAAGAGAAGAACTAGACCTTCCATCTAGACGTGAACTCTCTGGCAAGGGATACAAGGCACTCAATGGCAGAGAAGAAACTATCCTGAAAAAGGATGGTCATGACATGCCATTCGAAGGAAGGCAGGAGATTGCTGATGACAAGCATGAAGAACGTAATTGGATGGGAGATGCCACCCCAAAGTCCGTTAGATCTAGCAGTTCATCTCGGGGGAAAAGACTAGAATGCATTGATGGTGGATCCTGTTTGCTTAATGGTAGGGAGAATACTGCCCTTGAAAGAGACTACCCAGGATCATTACTTAAAGGAAAGCCAGAAATTACTTCTAGCTGTGCTGGACTGCAGTCGAAGAGCAATGTTAAAGAACCATTTGCAGGTAATAATCATGCGGGTCTACTTGATGATACAAGCTCAGTGAGGAAAGTTGAACGGAATGAAATAAATAAGGTGAAGCCCTATCACAATAGCGGCATCCCTCCTCCTTATGTTAAGTCCAATGTTAAAACAAAGGCTAGCAGATCTGGGTTCGATTCAGGATCCTCATTGTCTAGTTTGGACAATGATGCCCTTGTAGACCATTCAATGCACAAGAGAGGCAATGCTGGTAATACTTCAGGAAGGATCCAATCAGGTTCTGATTATTCTGACTATGAGAGGCAGGTTGTCAGATCTGCAAGTGTGAGTGATCATGGTCAAGAGAAAGATCTTTATCAGGATAATACAACTGGTAACCCCTTACCAAAATCAAAATCATCCAGGAGGAGACACTTAAAATCACATTCCCATCACGATGATGCTGGCTACTTTGAAGATGCAGGAGTTGTTACAAGAAAATCAAGAAGCAGGAGAAGGGATGACTCGAGACGTGGCTTGCAAATTTTGTTTGATGATGAGCACTATCAGAATGAGGCAGAAGAAAGGATATTGGATAAATTGCTGATGCAGTATAGCAAGAAACCATCGTCCTATGAACCAGGGAGGATGAGAAGAAAGTCTAAACCTCATTATGCACATCACATGGGCAATAATGCAGATGGATTCCCACAGAATAGCAAAGATGGGACTGAGGAGAAGTCAGAGGTTATTCCTTCTCCAGCCCGGTCAGTTTCTCTTCCTCATAAACATACAGGTCCATCAGAGGCAACCAAAGTTTTTTCCCGTGCTGCTTCTTTTCAGCCAGATAGGTCAAATCCAGCTCGGCATGTGCATCCTAAGTTGCCAAACTATGAAGATTTGGCTGCCAAGTTTGCGGCCATGAGAGGAAGTTAAAAGGCTTGAGCAATCAGTTACGAGTATGATTGCAACCATTCTAAACTTCTTGCATTTGTTTGCCTGAGTGGATCACTGTTTTGGAAGAAAATTAGCATGGTTTACTCTCATTACAAATAGCTTGACTTACACTTGCATTGTCTGCGTTTGGTATGGCTCTACATGTGTCTAGGGCTGGCATTACTATTTTCTTCAATCCATGGAGAATGACATCTAAAGGTTATATTCTAAATTTCAATACAGTTCCCAGGCCCATTGGTTGTGAGAGTTGTAACAATGCATGTAGCTTTAATTGATAAAGGGTTCCATATATAGAATTTAAAGAGTGAGATTGCATATTGTATTGTTCTTTGAACAATAAAACAAGGGGTATTAGAGTTCCACTGTCAAAGATGAACACTTTTCGTGGTAATTGACTACAGTTTTAGTTGTTGCTTTTAGTTTTTATTGAATAACTCTTCAAAAGAATATCTATTCATGGTCATTGCAATTTTCTGTGGAGTGTGGAGAGCTAGGGAAAGAGGTTTTGAGTATGAGGAAGTGAGAATTTATGCCTCGATATTTTAGGTTAAGTTGTGGTTGTCATTTTTTGCGCAGAGAATGCGATGACGGTAGGTGCAGTACTATAATAAAGTAAATAAATACAAAATGACATATATGACCTCGAATGTCAGTAAAAGTAAAACCCAGAGCTCAGAACAAAAGTCATTTTAACATTCCCCAGGTCCAATGCCCTCTGAAGATTCGCTACCCATTCTCTTTCCTTGTCAAAGGTAAACGATCGGTTCCCGCCAAAAAGCTTCTTACCCCTCCCGTATATAAAACAGTGCACCTTTTACTGCCCCATACTCCACCACAGAGAGAGAGAGAGAGAGATGAGGGGGACATCCAAGGTGATTATGGGGGCAACCTTGGTAATGGTAGTGAGCCTTGCCATAGTGGTAGGCCTAATCTTGGTGCTACTAGCTGAGCTCTACTGTTCTCTCTTACTCCGCCGGCGTCAGCTCAGAGACACCAACTCTGAAACCGCCACCACCACTACTGCCATTGCCACTGTCCCCACAACCACCAGCACTCCCTCTTCAGAGCCCTCACAGCCCCAAAACCAGTCATCTCCTCCCCCTCTTCGTAGCTTCTATTCCCAAGGGGTTCTCCATGCCCCAAGAAGCCTCCTCTTCCCTGCATTCTCTACCAAAGAAGACAATGCAGAATCAAAGAAGCAGCATTCCAAGCTTCATCATATCATTGATGTACTCCAAACCCAAGAGACCAACACAAGCCCTCGTCAAATTGGACTATTATCTGCTTCTTCTTCCCCACCAACTCCTTTCATTCATATAACCACACCAAAGCCAATTCAAGAAGTCCATATTCAAGGTGGTGGTGACACTACTTGTAATGACAAAGCTGGTGGTTCTGGGGAGCATTTTATGTACATTTCTAACCCCATATATGACAATGATGCTAGGCCAAGCAGCGTGGATACACCATTTGAAACACCAGACACATCGCCTTCACGGTTAGAAATGAGTGGTTCTTCAGGTGATGATGAGGTTGCTCAGACATCTCCATGTAGTCCCTCAAGCCCAACCACACCTCCTTTGACTCCAATGAAGAAGCTCCCAGCTGAAGCTTGCTCTGTCTCCCTTAAAAATGCCAGATCTTTAGGTACTTCAGGTAGTGAGTCTAATAGTAACAATGGCCATTCTTCATCATCATCAGGTTCTCCTTGTACCTCTCCTTCATGGTGATGCATTGTCAAAGGCATAACCAGACTGGGGGGCTTTGTTTTTTTTTTTTTTGCTTTTTTGTTAACCTTGAAATTTGGGTTTGATGTGAATATAGTAATGGAAATGGAAGTTGGTAGCAGAGAAAAAGACACAGTAGAGGGTAAGAAAGAAACTTTTTCTCTGCATGCGTGGCCACGGCACCCAAGGCAAGCCACGCCAAGGCCATCTAATTTTCTTTATCTTTCTTTTTCCACCAGTACGTACGTTGCAGAAATGCTTTTTTGTTTTCATTTGCTTGTGTGGGTGTTTTTGGAAAGTTGTTTCTGTTCATATCTACTGGTGTAGTTGAAAAGAAACCATTGTTTTTCTTCTGGGAGTATGAGAAACTGAGAATGCATGTGAACTGTGATGAGATGGACTAATGGGCAAAGAAAGAGGGATGAAAAAGATTAAAAAAATTACTGAGTGACCTTGGGTGTTGATTTCAATGTATTGAACCTAAAAAACAAACGAAATCTGTCACCCGCGAGGTCTTTTGTCCACTTTTGATAAGGACGAGTCGTGTTGGTTTTGCTGGGCCCTATGACCATAAGCTTTGAGACAAGGCAAGAAGCTTCAGTTTCTGCACTGACTGAATTTATGAAAGTATTAAAAAAAGTTAGCATCCACAGTAGATTTATAATTTTAACTACTTAGGATCGATAAAAATTACTTTATCTATTTTACCTATACACATGTTACAGCAGTGGATTTATTTTAGCTTTCAAAATAATAAAATAATATAAATATCACAATAAAATAATATAACCACTACAATAAAATAATATATTCAATTACCAAAAAAACATACGCAGCACCAATCACCTCTACCATCAGTCACACCCACACCCACAACCACAACCACAACCACAACCACCCCCACCCCCACCACCACCACCACCGGCCACAATCATAACCCCATTGCCACCAGTCACCATAACCAAAATCCACAAACCCACTGTCAAAATCATCCACCACCACTACCATAGCCAAAATCAACCGCCACCACAGCCACCAAACCCATATGAAAATACATTAAAAAAAAAAAAAAAAAACAAACAAATTCAATCACAGCAAAGAGAATAGAGAGATGGCGTGGGTCTGATCGGAGGACTGGGTGGAGGCGTGGGTCAGAGGCGTGGATCGGTGGCTTGGGGCTTGGGTCGATGACATTGAGGCAGGCAGAGGGGCACAGACTGGGTGATGGGGCTTGGCATGGGTCAGCGAAACAGATCGGCGATGAGGGAGCTGGCCGGCGAGCTAGAAAGAAAAAAAATTGAGGAAGAAAGAAGAAAGAAGAGAGAGCGAGAGAGAGAGAATGAAATGTTTATTTAATGAGAGAAGAGAGAGAAGTGTAATATATATATATATATATATATATATATTTTAACCTTTGAGTTACAGTGCACATCTAAAGATAGATGTGCATTGTAGCTGAGGTAAGCTCCATTGTTGCATCATAGTTTTTTCTGATTTGAGAGCTAAAAAATACCATTATACCTATATAGCACCATTGCTATGAGTGCTCTTAAAGGAGCATTATGAGTGCCCTCTGATCATGGAGAGCACCACATAAGTTGAAACACAATCTTAGCCCCTTCCAAAATAAGTCATTGTTTGCTTTTATAGTTTCTTGTCTTTCATGGAATTTCCCTTAGAGGGAGCACCCTATATATATAAAAGGTACTAACAGAAACAGGGGGCTTTCAGTTGCATTAATCAATCTGTTGACAGAGCTAGTTTGGCAGCTCCTATTGCGATTGATTTCCAATTCAATTAGTCTTTGTTTGGTAGTGAAAGTTAGTTGTGTTAGCTAGACCCGGCAAAATGAGACTCGGCTCGTTAATTGTTTTTTCTTTGGACTTATGAGACGGATCAGCCCGACCCCAACCCGCTAAAATGGCAGGTTGGATCCATTGTTTACTAAGAAAAATAATAACCTTTTTCTTATCGTTTTGGCTTTGTTTGTCTCATACTTTTTCACTCTCAAATCTCTCTTTCAGATTTCTACTTTCTCATTTTTCTTCTTTTAACTATTCTCAATCTTTCTCTTTTTCGAGTCCAATGAAAATTGATTTCCATCTGCTAGCATTGTGATTCATTTTTGCCTGTTTGGTCTTAAACTCGCTTAGTAGTTACCTTGACAGTAAATTTCTTTTTCCATTCAAAACACCCATAATTTGTGAGTTTGTTTAACTTTGTTAACAGAATGAAAGAAAATTTATGTAAAAGAAACTACAGAAAGAGATTTTAATTACTCATTTAACTTTTTTTTTTTTTTTTTTAAATTCATATTGATTTTCTTTAGTTCTCTTTAAATTCACTATTTATAAAAAATATTAAATATCACAATTTCTTATATATAATTTGTGTGATACATTTTTAGTTAATTATTTCTTATAAGATAGTATTGTCTTTTTCAAAATTCTTTTTGAATTACTTAAAATTACTTAGACTAAACAAACACTACCCTATGCAGTTCATGAGTGATCCTAACATGATTATGTCTTTCTAAGTAAAGTTTTCAATGCTAGGTGTTATACTGGTAACTATATTTCATATTTTGTTGACATACGGTTTGTCTGTCATTCTTTTATGAAATTTTTAGATGAGTGAACTTTGGATTGAGAACTTAAGAATTTATGTATTATTTCATTTTTATATTTAAAGAGTGTTTTTTTTGGGTGCTAAACTAGGAGTCTTTTAGCTGAATATTGCTGAATCTGGAGTTTATTTGCGTTATAGGCATCGTTCCAAGTTACTCAGGGGATTGAGAAAAGAGAGTGAATTTCGGCAACGGTGTTGCCGAAATTCAACAAAAGTATGAGAGAGAAAGAGAAAAAGTTGGAGAGAGAAAATTTTGAATTTCGGTAATCACATTACTGAAATTCTACTACCCAAACCTACTAATTGAGTGGCTCAAAGTGTGCTAGTGCTAGGCGGGTGCCCAAAGGGAAACTAATTGTGGCAATGCCATTGCCGAAATAGGGTTTTTTTTTTTGTTTTTTTTTGTGGCAATTGTGGCAATGCCATTGCCGAAAATAGGAGGAAAAAAAATAGTGATTGCCAAAATGTGGGGAGGAATTAAAAAAAAAGCGCTATGTCCACAATATTTTTACAATATTTTCACAACAAATCATAGGTGATTAGTTATTATTAGTTTAAATTTGAATTTAACATAGAAATTACTTTTTTAATCCAACAATAACAACCAATAACAACTTGCCACTTAGGATTTATTGTAAAAATGTTGTAAAAATTGTATGCACATATCATTTCTCAAAAAAAAAAAATTTGTGGAATGGATTTGTGGCAATGGCATTGCCGAAATAGGAGGAAAAAAAAATGTTGCAATTGGTTTGTGGCAATGCCATTGCTGAAATAGGAAAAAAAAATTTGTGGCCATTGTGGCAATGCCATTGCTGAAAATGGGAGGGGGAAAAAAAAATAGAGGTTGGAGCACTCAGTGACACAACCAAGATGAAAGCTCTTGTAAGTGAATGTACTTTCTCTTCACTGCAAATGGACTTCAATTTTTTTTTTGCCTAACCAGATTATAATCCCCAAGATGGTTGGAGCACACAGTTGTATTTTCAAAGACATAAGATTTCCAATAGCTAAGGAACTAATGAGAAATGATTTGTCCACAACATTTTCACAACATTTTTACAACAAATCCTAAGTGGCAGGTTATTACTGGTTGTTATTGTTGGATTAAAAAAGTAATCTCAATGTTAAATTCAAATTTGAACAAATAATAACTAATCACTTGTGATTTATTGTGAAAATGTTGTAAAAATATTGTGGATGTAGCACATTTTTTTTTTTTAATTCCTCCCCAGATTTCGGCAACCACTAATTTTTTTTTTCCTCCCATTTTCGGCAATGGCATTGCCACAATTGCCAAAAAAAATTTCCCCCTAGCAATGGCATTGCCACAATTAGTTTCCCTTTGGGCACCCGCCTAGCACTAGCACACTTCGAGCACTTCACACCCGGGCAGTAGAATTTCGGTAATGTGATTACCGAAATTCAAAATTTTCTCTCTCCAACTTTTTCTCTTTCTCCCTCATACTTTTGTTTAATTTCGGCAACACCGTTGCCGAAATTCACTCTCTTTCCTTAATTCCCTAATTAACTTGGAACAGTACCTATAACGCAAATAAACTCCAGATTCAGCAATATTCAGCCAAAAGACTCTTATCTTTAGGTATTTAAGAGAATGGCATGAATTGATAAGAAATTTTCTAAAATTTTTTAAATAATTTTATTGTAGAGTTCTTAAAATTCCAATTATTACAAAAAGTTTTATAGTTCACTGCATTGCTTGCTCTCGTTGACATGGAGAACAAGGATTCAAATCTCCTCCCTAGTTGTCAAATTATATATATTAAAAATATTAAATCATCATTATATGAGTTGATTAGAGTATTCCATTTAATAGTATGTAGCCAAATATTGATTACTACTTTAAAAAATATATATATATATATATATATTGATTAATACTATTTTGGTATATATTTTAAGCAAAATCTTAATCACTCATTAAAACATGGATGATTAGTTTTGGATTTAAAAATACTCTATTTGCATATACTATTTATTTATTTTTTTTAAAAGTGCTATACGGAGTTCATATATATTATTTAAAATCTATAATATTTATTCTTGTTGATCTTGAATCTCAAACCCTTCCTTTACTAAACCAACCTCGTAAGCGAGGAGTTATCATTTAGCCTAATGAGTGTGGTGGTAAATTCTACATGGACTTGGTTTAGGTCCAGTGTATCCAGTGTGTTGGATCCAGTCAGATGGGACACATTTCCAAAAGTTGATATATGTTATCATCTCAACAGGTTTAGTACTAATGGATAGGCTTGGGTCAGCTTTGTGCCCAACCCGGAACTGACCCGACCAAATCGGGTGGTCAATATTTCAACCGGTTGCCGACTGGAGTGGTTGATCAGATTGGGTGGGTCGGAGCTTCCACAGCTGTTGGGTGAATCGGTTGGAGTTGGTTATTTGGAAAACGGCGAAAATCTGGCCAAGAAAAGATGAAAACGACAAAACTCTGGCAAGAAAATTTTGAAAAAAAAGGTAGAAATCCGGCCAAATCTCGCTAGATCCAGCGAGATCTTGGCTAGATCTAGTGAAATCTCGCCGAATCTAGCCTAAATCTTTCCCAAAAAATTCAAAAATCTCGCCGGATCTACACTTTATCGCTAGAAACATGAAATGGGTCGGTTGGATCGGGTTCCTCAGATTTGAGAGGAGAAGATCCGATATCTGACCGATTCAGCTCAGATTTTGGAGAATAAAATTCGTCGCCGACCACTGAAGTAGTTGGTTTGGTTGACGGTGGGTCGGGTTTGGTCGGCGGCAGCGGGTGGGTTGGTTCTGACGAGTCCTTGGACAGCCCTACTACTGAACACTGGACCTAAGCTTGACCCATTCTATATGGAGTTAGTTTAGGAAATCTAGAAAAATTGAATTAGAATTTATGATGGGCATATCTAGTAATTGGATAAAGAATCACACTCTTTCGGTAGCCAAACTCTTGGGATGGATTAGCAATGTTTAATTTTAATTAGACTCTATGTTGAAAGGCATTATTTAAGCTGACTGGAGCAAGATTTGATAGATCTCGTTAAATGACCGCATCAAACTCGTAACTAAGGGCCTGTTTCATAAGAGATTTCTAGTAATGTTGTTTGTGTTTTTTAGAAATACGTGTGAAAGGCATTATTTAAGCTGATTGGAGCGAGATCTGATAGATCTCGTTAAATGACCGCATTAGACTCGTAACTAAGGGCCTGTTTCGTAAGAGATTTCTAGTAACGTTGTTTGTGTTTTTTAGAAATACGTGTGGGTAAAAAAATGTATGAAAATACGTATAATATTATTTAAATACTGAAAACTGTTATTTAAACAACAATAACAAACGGATCCTAAGACTTAACATGATGGACCATACGATGTCGCAAGTCTACCATTAGATCAAGAGGCCATTCATTTATTACGAAAAAGAAAAGGGTATGTGAAGCCAATGGGCTCATCAAGTTCAAATTGTTGGTTGATTTGGGGATTTTTGTTTATTAGGATTTCATTTTTGTTCCCAGATCAATTAACTTTGTAGCCACAATCTGACTTTTTTTTTTTTTTGGGAAAAAGAGGTGGTACTTTGCACATCTCTTTTTTTCCTTCTTGGATTCTCTTTTCGGAGGAAGGAGATAACTTGGGACCATCCCTCTTTGTCACCCCCCCCCCCCCCCCCAAAAAAAAAAAAAAATCCTTATTTAGCAAAAATAACAAATGTCACCTTTGTAATTTAGTGAGTGTCAATTTGATCATAGAATTTTTTATTTGAACAATTAACCCTCACATGAGGTTTGTGACAAATCAAACGTTTTGCTTCCTATCCAAAAAAAAAAAAAAGTTTTGCTAGTATTTTTGGCTAAACATTAAGGAATTTAATCATATAATTTGTCACATTATCAATAATTTTGACAATTATGCCACATTATCAATAATTTTGAAATGTAATTATTACCAAGTACGCATTAGCTGGTTAAATTTGTTAGACTTAAATTAACATGAAATAATAACAGAATGCTTGATTTGTTACCAATCTAATGTGTAGAAGTAAATTGCTTAAATCAGAAGTCCACAAATTGAGACCCCCCCCCCCCCCCCCCCCCCCCCCAACCCCAAAAAAAAAAGACAAAAAATAGAGAAGGCTGTTGTGTTATCATATCATTTTGACCAGAATGAAGTGCTATTATCTGCGGGATGAATATGTTGGCAGGAGCAACAAAGTAATCTAAACTTAGCATAGCACCTCATATGATTAGAGTGAAAATGACTTGGATGGCAATGAGATATCTGTCAATTAGAGAAAGGCACTGACCAAAAAGTTGAAATCATGGCAGGTAGGAGGGCTTGAATAGTGAATTCTTGGATTTTTAATGGTTAGAGTGCTTGAGTTTAATATCCCTCCCAAGCTGATTTGTTTGCAATGCCTGTTTTAGGCCATATTGCATATAATTCAGCAATCAAGTTTTGTTCTTTAGCTATGACACTTCTTACTGCTGTATTTATTGACTTTCAAGTTCCATAATCACTCTTGCACGTACAGGAGCATGTAAAATGTCTGTAAGTGTCACAAGCTTTTCTAATGAGATCTCAAAATGTACATAGAACAAATATTCTTACAACATGTTTGTGCAGCTTCGATACCAGTTCACCTTTGATCAGCCACGATGAATTTCCATCAGATCCAGGGATGTCCTTACCAATGATCGAGGAAAACCTGATATCATATGGATGACAAAACAAGGGAAATGAAAACTTCTTCCAGTTAGTAAAAAACGTTTGGGTTTTCAAGCTATATTTAAGCATTAATTACATCACCAAAAGGTAATGTAGCTAGATCACCAAGGTTGACTGCATATTTTCAATCAATAGCCAAAAAATGGAGACTCCCCAGTGAGTGATGAAAACATGCTAAAGAAATAAAACATACTATAAGTTCATAACATGCAAGTAGTACATACAGTTAAATAGCAAGTATGGGTATCATCCAGAGCAGCAAAACAGTCTTCTCCCACTTTCTTGCGATCTACTGTGTAATTTCATTCCAGTTTGACGTGAAGGGCTAGCTTTTGCCAATCTCTTTGCTGCAAAAAAGGGCTTCTCTATAAGCATGGAAACCAATTTCTGGGTAAAAGAGAATTGGACTCAACAGTTGGTTGATGTCATCATTAATGGTTAATTGGCAGGGCAATATCAAAGAAAAACTGTTGCCAAATGATGAAGCAACTAGTGGACCTAGACTATTCATTTAAGAACTTTGTTCAGAAGTTATAACTTAAATGACATTTGCCCCTTTCTTTGTTTTAGGAGTTTTATTTCTTATTTGATTTTCCTCCTTTCTGATCAATTATGGTCATGTCAAAACTTTGAAGGCTTGATCAACCCTCATATTCTAGGTGCAGCTTTGCGGTGAAATGAAGAGACAAATCATTGCGTTTGATCCAAAAAAAAATCAACAGAAAAAGGTAGCTAGAGTTACCTATTTCATAGAACAGCTCGTTCACATTCTGTGCAGTTTTTGCAGATGTTTCAAGAAAAACCAAACCATTTTCTTTTGCATATTGCTCACCATCCTGTAATCATTTTTGAAGTATCGAAAATTTGTCTTTAGCAATTACATAGAACAATGGACTCACTTGCAACAAGGATCAAATAAGCAACAAATAAGTTGCATAATTGACATAATCTCTCCTAATCAAAATCACAAATATGGAATGCACCCATACAAAAGCTATAATGCTTTTTTGTGTTTGCTTTTGTTCATTTTTTTATCCCATTTTTTCCTATTTCTTTGGCACTTTTTTTTTTTTGGGGGGGGGGGGGGGGGAGGTTTCCTAACAATCACCTCTCCTAGACCCCAGAAGATTGGAAGTTTGTACACTGGGTGCAATTTTTTTTTTTTTTTTATAAACAGTTTGATGCTTGCACAGTTCAATACAAGTCTTTGACAATTTTTTTTTTCAAACACAATAAAACATAAAAATAAATTTTTTAAAGTGAAGTGCATTTCATCAAAATAGGAAGAGGCCAAAGTAGGATCCTATGCAAACCAAGGCACAACTTGGCATTCTCAGGGTCTAGGGCAAAGCTTAGGTTGTGAGTCCTCTCCTCAAATGTCTAGAGGCACATAACATGAAAATAACAAATAAGAATATTGAACTATAACTACCTCGACTCCCACTTTTCTCTTCTCTTCCAAGTCAGCCTTGTTAGCCGCCAAGAACATTATCAAATTTGGATTTCCTGATATAGTAAAAAAAGATATCAAATTAGATTTTGAACTAATACCGTTCACTTCCACAGTACGTTAATGCTCAACAGTTTTCAAAACATTATGTTGAAGGGGGTAACTCTGGCCAATATATGAAATTGAGCTTGATTTCCACATGATTCTGGATATGGTTTCAATAAAATATTTTTACTTAATCAGTCTAAAGGGTGGTCAAACTTATCAGAACTTTGAGATGGCCAGTGGGTTTTGAACCCATGAATCATTCCATTCTAATTGGACAAGGAGGTGCCATTTGAATTACAAATTATTGACAATAGTAGCCACGTAATATGATTATAAAAATTTATCCTCAAGGAGATACCCCTAAAGTGATCTTGCATACTTTGGAGATGGCAAAAAAATACATATGATGTGAACTAATTGTAAGAGTAATGGACTACTAATGCTCTGCAAGAGAAGAAAGAATGGAAGGTATAAACAACTATAACATCAGACCTGGAGGAAGGCATATCCCAAGCAATGTATTGGAAAAATTGCACTAGTGATTCCATGCATGTGGGCCTACATGGAACCCATGTAGGTGCCACAAAGGCCTCACATAGTGGATAGTCTAGATCTGTGCATATCAAGACATGTAAGAACTTGTATTGCATTTGCAGGTGATATGATCCTGACTCGAAAGTACCACAGTTTGTGAATTTCATTGAAGGAAGTGGACAGAGAGAGAAGAAGCAATAGAAAACCAAGATATAGAGAAAAATAAAGTTTAGTCTCAGCTTATCTGAGATTGACCAGGGAAAGATTGCCACTTTGGGGGGAGAGGGGGCAGTTGCCTATGCCCCCATTCTTGAAATTTTGAATCCCCCATGTTCCCCATAAAAGGAAAAGATAAATTTCTAGATCCATCCCATCCCCTTGACTGATTTTTAAGTCAAGAAAACATAAATCACCAATTTCTGTCAATTACCTTGTCTTTGCAATTCTTGAACCCACTTTTTGGCCCGTTCAAATGATTCCTGAAAGCAAAGCGCCGTACATTTAATTAGTCAGACGGATTCCCACTTTATATGTATTTATCACTCTTACTATAGACAATAAATTCTCACTGTCACCTGTAATTCTAACAAATTCTTCACAAAGCATTCACAAATCATTGATAGGTATAAAATTTATGATCAACTTGGATTAGCATTAAGAACAGGATAGTCAAAGATAAGTCATACTCATCATCCAATACCTAAATAGATTGAGTTATCTACCAATTTTGAGACATATTTAGACACATTATAATCAGATATGAGCGTATTATCCAGTGTTATTATGGTCAGAATGATTACAATATATGCCTACGGATTTGCCATCACTGGGAAAAAAAGAAACAGTGTAGGAAATGTCAAAAAAAGGCAACATAGGGCTAATTACCACTACAATATCAATGAAACATACAAAACCAAAAGAGAAAGAATTAAGCTTATTGGCATCTTAAGGGTAATATAGATGTTTCAAAACCTGCTTATATTTAGATTAAACAGCTAACATAATATGAATTCGAGATAAAAATGAAAATGTGAAAAGCTAGCAATAAAACTAATCCTAGATAAAGGTGAATATGTGAGAATCTAACAATTGAAATATTGGAATGTTGAAAAATAGCTACCATGCTTGTAATGTCATAAACCACAACTGCTGCAGCTGCACCACGATAGTACATAGGAGCCAAACTATGGTATCGCTCCTGTCCTGCTGTGTCCCATATATCAAATTTTATTGTGGCTTCATTTAGTGACAAGACCTGAGTGAAGAAGGCTGCTCCAATGGTTGATTCCTGCATATTACACTTATGTTAGAGGCCACACAACATCATGATTTTGAAGAAAGAAAAATAGTCAAGAAAATGAAAGTGAACCTGGTAATCGAAAAACTGGCCTTTGACAAATCTCAATACCAAACTGGTTTTTCCGGTTCCCATGTCCCCAAGAAGTACCTAGGAAAAGCTTAATGATGTCAAAACCAACAAACTTCTCCCTCTTGCTAATCATTCGTGTAAAAGTATATAACAATGCACAACTATAAAAATTTCAAATTCAGTTATTTACAAAAAAAATTAACTAAACTTAATCCAGAAACTTTCTTGCATTTTCAGTAGATTCGCTGGGATCATACCTAACACGCCATAATAAGGTTTTATAAACCAACTTAACTTTATATATTAACACACTCTATAAATTAGATATTCTAGGTCTACAGGACTTTGACAGAGCAAAAAGAATTCCTCACAAATAGGATATCACTTCGCCGGAATGCGTTTTTAAGTAATCTATGATCATAAAATTATGCAGTTCCCTCCAGGCTTCATACAGCGGCTTATAATAATTGAAGCACATGAAATTGGAAAAATCATGATTTGGGAACTATTAATGATTAATCAGCATCTAAATATCTAGTCCTGGTTGTACAAAATGAAATCTCGCCGAAGTAACAAATATTAGATACTATTTGTCAAAGTCGTTAAACTGTGTCTCAAATAATAACACAGGCGTCTCTGGTTTGACCCACAAGCTCAATGATTCTCTCTAGCTTCACCAAATCAAGCTTAACCATGTGAGATAGAATTAGCCCTTTTCATAGCATGAACTAATTTTATAAGAAAAATAATAAGGAAGACATACCCACCAGCTTGGCTTGTATATTCTTGTTGCCTGTTGTCCTTGCCATATTTCTCAATCCAAATAGATACTGGTTCTTGAAAATTCTGAGGGACGAAACAAAGAGACAGAAATAGAAAAGAGAGTTTGTGGCAGAGATGATTATCAAGTACGAAAGTGAAATCCAGCGAAAAGCAATGATGAGCTATGAGAAAGCTGTAAACCACGAGGATAAGGAGATGGACATTGATATTGGCAGAGCAGTTTGTGTTGGTTCCACGGAAGATTAGATCTATTTACATACTATTTGTAAGTGAGAAACCTGGAAGAAGTCAATTTAGTACTAGCTATATGGTTTCGAATCAGGACTGGTAGTTTGTTCGTTGACTGGTAAGTTAGTTGCCCTTTTTGTCGGTTCTCTTCTTCAAAAGGCAAAGTTCTCCACTCCAACGAGGTGATGAGCTAAAGCAAGAACATGCGGCCCATTTTTTTCGGCTTTGTATATGCTTTTTCTTTTCTTTTATTTTTTCTTTGTTTTTAACAAACTTTTTTTTTTTTTTTTTAGAAGAGAAATTCTTAGTTTACATTCCACTTGCAATGTAAGATTCATATGGTAAACTAAACAAATATGTACAATATTATACATATTTGCAAATAATGTACAATGCAATGCAAACTCATACTTAAGGTTCGTTTGGGTAGTGCGGCTGTGTCCGCGTTTTGGGCGTTTTTTTTTTTAAAAGTTCAGCGCATTATGTACTGTTCATTGGCCATGAACAGTGATTTTAGGCCAATGAATAGTGTTGAACAGTAACAAACAGTAAAAAAAATTATTATTTTTAATTGTTTTCAGTTTTCTGCAAAATAAGCTGTATCCAAACACATATTTACACTTTGAAAAATTTTCCTTTAACTTGTTATGTAACAAAATTACAGTGACTTATTTTAATTATAATGATAAATCTGTGATTGCACACCAGACAGATTAAAAATGCACTTATGGAGATTTGCTACTAAGATACTCCCAACAAAGTTGAACTTATTCAGGTTTGATGCTTATATCAATTGTGCGCGTCGAAAATGAGACTGTTGGGCTTAACCTCACTTGGGCTCACAACTTATTTATAGGGTGGCTTTAGGATTTCCTACTTTGGGTCGTTCTCGGCACAGAAACTCAAAATAATATCCCTTCTCTCTTCCTAAATAACCGTTTTTTCTCCATTTTTTCTGAACCCCCTTTTCTTCCCCAACTTCTCTTATTTATAGCTCTAAGTTAGTGGGGAGATCATGATTACTGCCATTATTAGTGCAATTGAAGGTTCAATATTATCTGTTGTAAGTGAATGTTTAGGTGAGAGTGGAATGCAGCGATTATGGCTTTGGAACTTAGTTCCAACTCAAGTGAATATGCTCGGTAGTGATGTTCCCTGAACTGCCGAGCATCCTATGGTACGTCCGGACAAAGTTTCATTAATTGTTCGTGAAATTTATGCCGAACATAGGTTAGGGGCTGAGGCTCAAAACTCGTAGTTCGTGAAGGTAGTTTCAAGCAGAACTTAAAGTAATGGGGCTGTGCCACTGGGCCTGAGCCCAGGGCCCATCTAGGTTTTGGGACCTCGGTGCCGTACATCAATAGTACTCTTTTTAGAAGAATAAGAGGAGTATTATGCAGAAAATATTTTTTAATAGATTGTGTTAACGAGCACCTTATGCTTATATCAATAGTACTCTTTTTAGAAGAATAAGAAGAGTATTATGCAAAAAATATTTTTTAATAGGTTGTGTTAACAAGCACCTTACGGTGCTGATTAACAACACATATTTGGGCAACTTTTCAGATTTTTGGACAGCTTTTGGTATTTTTTTTTATCTCTTTTGGTAATTTTTTTGATAACTTTTTTTCTTTTTTTTAAGTGAAACCCAAAAAGGGAAATCTTAACAATCACCGCACATTTCCGTTTTTTTAATACCTTACTTCATCGGAGATGATGAGGATTTATAGGTCTTTGGATTTCGAGATTCATTCCTCCATTTGGCCATTACCTTGATTGTGGTTGAGGAGGGTGTGCCTTCATGGGCGAAATCTAGGGGAGCATTTTTAGTGATGCTATAGGTTTTCGATCTTGGGGCTATTACCCTAGTAAATATAGGCCACGTGCTTTGTGGATTGTAAATCCCCATTCATTGGTCGTCCTTTACTATATCTAATCGACGGGCTCAGGCATTGGGTCACTTGCCTTTGCTAACTTAGTGACATACATGTCTTAGACTCTTAGCCAATGAACAGGGCCAAATCAATCATCTACCTTGTTTGTTCACTCCTAATTGGCTAACCAGAACCATATATGATCTCTTTTGCATCAAATCACATGACTTATTATTGTATTAAGAACATATGTGGATGATTGTTAAAAAAAAAAAATGTCTTTTTTTATGGAGTAACTTAAAAACTTTCCTCCAAATTTTATCTTTTATCTTTTATTTGGAGGAAAGTTTTTAAATCACCTGACTTACTATTTAATTAAAAAAATATGTGGATGATTGTTAAAAAAAAAAGAAAAAAAAAGCCTTTTTTTATGGAGTAACTGCAAAACTTTCCTCCAAATTTTATCTTTTATTTTATCTTGCTAAACAGATAAAAAAAATTTATAAACCAAAACCTTATGATAAATCCTTATGCCCTTAGAGCATATTCATACCTATTTGGAAAATTATTAGATACTAGACATTTAACAATAGTGATGATGAAGTGGTCATATAGGCTTTTGCACTAATGTTATGAATGTGTCACTTGACACTAAAATTAAGAAAATTAAAATAGACATTTGATGTAAAATTATACTACAATTAAAAGCTAATTTGGATTGTAATTGGGCTTAAAAGTTATTTGCAATGCCCATTTGACCAATTCATGTATCACAAGCTTGCATTTAAATTGGCTTTGAGTAACCATTCTAGTGATTACCCATTAATTTCTTTGTGAAATTGGAAAATATTGATGAATCATTTGTTCTTTAAATGTGCAACCCTTTTTTTTCTTTATAATTTTATAGTGGGGGAAGGGAGATTTGAACCTTGGTTGTCTTGTTCGAAAATGCCGGGAGATGCCAATCAGTTGAGCTACAAGACTTTTGATCTTTGAATATGCAACTTGATGCTATAAAAAAAAAAAAAAAAAAAAAAAAAAAAAAAAAAAAAAAAAGAGATCATATATATAATTTTTTGGATACAAGATAGTTTGAATTTTTGGTGTATGTGCCATGATGATTGTTCATACTATCAAACTAAAATATTAGTTGATTTTTGGTTTAAACAGGATTTAGACTTAGGCCCCGACAACAAATTTTTATACCAATTAATTTAATTATAACCCACGTATAAGAAAGAAGATCATATAAGAATTATCTCATTTATAATTTGTAAAGTTAATGCATGATGGAGGTTGTATATTAGCTTTATATTATTTAAAATTATGAAAGTCGTATAGAGAATTGTAACTGTTTTCTTTTTTTCAAAATAAAAGATATGAATATTACATTTTCTAGTTGCTAACATCCACGATGTGCAAGATTTTTTTTAAAATATTTTTAAAGTTAATACACATATTCATATTATAATTACAACAATCTCTTTATTATCAAGATTAAAGGAAAAACAAACTTTCTCTAGAATTCAAAAAGAAAAAGAGGGAGAGAAAATATTCATTCCTAAACAACGTTTTTTTTAATATCAATTCATAAACAACATTTACTTACAAAGTTTTGTGCATCTTTAAAGTACATTAGAAATTGATAATATTCTTCAAACAAACTTTCTTAAAATCAAAATTTTCTCACCCTATATCCAAAAAAACATATTACCTATCCAAAATTTTATAAATCAAGAAAAAAATGATACAAGCACTTTTAGGACCCAACCCAATAAAAACACGATTTTAATCCAAAAAGGGAAAAAAAAAAAAAGTCAAAATTCAAAGTTTCTCCCTCTAACATCGAAAATAGAGAAAAAAGGTATGTAAAAAATTTATTACAAACCAAAATTAAAATGAGATTATAAGTCATTAGACATAGAATTTATAATGATTAATTACTCAAATAGTTGGTAGACACATTCAAATAAAAAGCCAAGTTGAGTGTTTCATGATATATACTCGAATTCTCATTTCCAAAACAACTAAATATTAACCAAAATTATATTTAAACCAAATGCATAAGAGAGTTTGTGATGGGCAATCAAGACACCAAAACGTATCAACCCATAGCAAAATTGCAAGAAAGTATAAGAAATTTACCATAAATGTGACAAAAACAATTATAAATCAACAAAAAGAGAAGAAAAAAAAATTGAAGAGAGAGAGGGGAAGAAAGAGAGTCGTCACCTTTTTTTGTAGGAAGAATATAGAATGATTGAGAGATAGGTGTATAGGAAGTAATAGGAAATTTAAAATAAAGAAGATTGGTAGAGGAAGAGTAAAAAAGAAAAAAAGAAAAAAAAAAAAGATTAAGAGTTGGAGGAAGGAAGACTAAGGGTAAGGTGAAGAATTATAGGGAAGAAGAAGTGTTAAGAAAGGGGGAAGAATGGTTGAAAGAATGATGAGGAGAAGAAAAGCAAAGAAACTTTTTTTTTTTTTTTGGGAGAGAAAGAAGAAACCAAAATTAATTACTAAACCATTATTATTATGTATTATATAGATATTATTATTTCTTTATTTTTAACATTAAAAAGAATGAAAAAATTTGAGGAAAAAAGAGTGATGTAGCTGCTGAATATATGGCGCAATAGGAGCTTTGCAAAATTAAATGCAAAGCTTCTATATAAGTATAGATTCATAGGTACATCAATAGCTGAAGTAATGTTGCCACTTCCCCATGTAGGATGATTCGAAAATGGGCAAGAATTCTAAATTCGCAACAATTCGTTTTGTGTTCTCCACACGTCACAATCAATACTAACAACCATGGTTGTCAAAATCGCGATCTAGATCGTAGGATCGCACGATTTTACGATCCCACCTCAACCAAACGATTAGAATCGCACTAGGATTGTAAAAATGGTAGGATCGTGTAGGATCGTAGGATCGTGTAGGATCGTAGGATCATATGGGATCCTACCGATCCTACCAAAAACATAATTTTTTTGTTTTGGATAAATTTTTTGTTTTGATGAAGTTTTAAGGATTTTTATTTTTTCATGTTGTGATGGTATGACTTTTTATTTTTTATTTTATAAAATTATGTCAACCTAAGCAAATGTTTTCTAGTTTCTAGTTCACTTGTAATTAAAATAAAAGAATGTTTCATCATTTCCAAATGAAGAATTTGACTTGGCTTTGCTGCATTTTAAGCTATAATATTGTTAAATTTGTTTGATCAATATACTAATTTGTGTTCTAATATTACAATTTTTTTTTTAATATAATTTTATTAGTTATGCTTGTATTTGTATATAGATTGATTGATTTTTTTTAGTATACTCTTTAATTGTTGCTGAGTGGTATAACTTGAATAGTTGAGTGTGAAATTGTATCTTGATATCTTTTACAACTCTAGTATACAAATATATAATGTTTACATAGATGATAAAATGAATGATGATGATTAGGAATTTAGGACGGTGGTTATAAGAACCTTAGGATGAGAATAATTAAATATTCACTTTATCTTAATATTCATCTTACTTTTGGATTTCATATTGTAGTTAGCTAGTTTCCATTTGCTAACTTATTTTGGATTTCAAATTTGGAACTTAGAACTTAAAAATATTTTCCTTATGTTTTGATAAATATTTTGGTATTTGGTTGCTAATTAAATATTTATTGAACTTTTTAGATACATTAAGTCAAAACTTAAATATATTTGTTTCGTTAATATAAACTTAGCGATGTATGACATGCAAATTACATCATATGATGCAAATCTAAGTTTTTTTATGGATGAATTTATAATTTACGTAATTATTCAATATACAAAATCATTATCAATGTGTTTTTTGCTTTAAATCTGAAAATATATAGGATCTTACGATTCACGATCCGATCCTACGATCTACGATCTCACCTACCTTCAACGATCCTACATAGAATCCCGATTTTGACAACCTTGCTAACAACTTCGTTTAGACATCTAATCTAAGTCATTAATTAAATAATTATGATTATTAAAAGAAAAGTTGGTTTAGGGAACACATCAAATGTACGTATCTGGATGTAGACAACGACATGAAATAAATGATTGTAGTATAAATAATAAATTGAATTGTACAATATTAGCCAGCATGAAACTTTGCCGCTAATGGTGGGTTTGAAAACTTATATCAATGGCAATTCACACGCAGTTCACATGGCCGAAAATGAAAAGAGAATAACAAAATGGCAAAATTGACCAACCCCAGAGGCCAGAGGGTGTGGTCCAATCCAATTCGTGGCAGAACCTAACCAAATCGGTAAAAAGTCCTATAATTTTCCATTGATTTTATACATCCACCTGCTTGGAAGTTGGAAAGCAATTGCATTGTCTTTTTGATTATTGGATTTGGTGGTGGTATTCCGCTCTTCCCATAGACTTTCAAATGCATTGCAATGACAGCGGGGCACCCCTTATGTTTTTGTCTTAATTAAGTACAGCAAAATTGACTAATTGAGGGATAAGGATTGGGAAACAGTCCAAAATTATAATTGCCCGCTTCGAGGCTGAAGCTGAAGTGCTTAAGCAGATTAACTTTGGTGTCACTGTCGTATTCCTAATCTTCATGTAATATAAAGAGCCTCAATTTATACATTTTTAGTGTTTTTATTAGAAACATTTATAATTAAAATCTCTCATTTTTTTGATTCTCAAAAAAAAAAAAAAATCTCTCATTTTTTAATTATTGAAATAATATATATATATATATATATATACACACACACCGTACAAGCCGGCTGTGAACTCCTTATTTATTTATTTATTTTTGAGCAAATGCCGGCTGTGACCTTAATGTTCATGTTCAACGTGTTCACATGATCACTAATGTTAATATTGTACATAATTCAGGTGAATGGCTAAGAATTAAATGGTTTTTATTTATTTATTTATTTTATTTATGGGTCCAGATATATATACTATTAGTAGGTAAACCACTTTTTTTTAATGGAACTAGGCGAACCATTAAACAAAAATGTCAAAAATAAACCTTGGAAAAAGAGCTATTATCTTCAATGAAATCTTGATATATCACCTTATCTTGTGTTTCAACATAGAATCTATAATTAACTATAATTTGAGTTGTCAAAAGCCTTGTAGCTAAATTGGCACCTCTTCATATACAAAATGCTTGCGGATTTAGGAGGAAAAAAGTTCGAACTACGAGGTTAGCACATTATCAGGGGAGTTCATGGTAGTAAGTGAAGAAGTTAGTTTTAGTCATAAGGACCTATGAGGGTGGTCTGAGGGTCTCCTCAGTTAATCAAAGTCGAGGTCCGAAGGGGTGGTCTGCAATCCAAGGGAACGTTTCAGGAAATTCCATTAATACGGATAAGCATCACAGAAACATAGAATAGAGGGAAGTCCTAAAATATCTAAGAAAAAAGCTGCTACCACTGCATTGAATACTTTGTAGCTAACTTTCTAACCGCATTAATGAGGAAGTAATACCTGAACAGTGGTTTTCAGCCTTACAGCTATTACTCAAAGACTTCAGGAAGGTGCTGATGGGACTAGTATCAATACCAACCATTTGACCTACACGTGGAGGGTAGAAATGAAAGGGGGAGATAGTATAAAATAGAAGGGATACCTTGAGAGTGGGGGATCAAAAAATTAAGGAAAAATACTGTAGCAATTAAGAATTGAACTTGTAATCAAACTTGAGAATCAATATATAAGAACTGATCTCTTCGGACAGTGTCGAGAATGATTTTCTCTAGATTAAACTAGTTTACTTACATTTTCTTATCCTTTGAATCCACTTTACTTGTTGTCCAACTCACTAAAACCCAGTTTTCTAACTCACTCTCTACAAATTTATTGTATTGGGCTTTTTGGGCCTAAGTTTATTCATCCTTTGGGCTAGGGACTCAAATCTAGTTCTTACACACACACACACATATATATATATATATATATATAAATATATATATTAAGAAAAGAAAAGAATTTGGGTTAAGATAGCATCTTAAATTATACTCACCCTCAAAAAAAAAAAATTATATTTACCGTAAATTCTGAGATTGGGCTATAGAAAGTGAAAAATAACTTGGAAATTTTAGTGGAACTTGTAAAACAAAAATTCCGACTACAACTTCCACCTAAATAAGTGTCATTTTTATCATTCCTATTCAACAACTCCATACTTCATAGTCCATATATATTTCTTATCTATCTTTTCTTATTCTACTATATTTCGCTATTTGTTAATCTCTTCATCTTTCTTATCTCTCCCTCGTTGAATTTATAGCATCAACTCATCAACAAGGAGGTGTTCAAGGTTGGTGGCCCACCTCCTGTCATTCATAGATGCTTATTTTAATTTAAATCCCCATTGATCTTCACCATCTCTGCCGCCACACCAGTAGTCTTTGTTTCCAAAACAATGATAAAAATCACCTATATTAAAAACGAGATTCAATATTCAAACATATCCCACCCATCATATAGATACTAATAGAATTGAAATTTAAATCGCTTTTGTGGTAGCTAGTTATGATCAGACCCAAATGAGTCCAGATCCCGTGATTATTCTATATACATTACCTTTGATTTCCATCGATTTATACTTTCTATGTAAATTACTAGACAATGTGATTGATGAGATATTAAATGATGAGGATGTGCAAGTCCCATCTTTAGTGTCAAGCATATAAAGTGAGAGAGAGACTGGATAGTCTATATTTTGGAAGAGGAAAACAAAATAGGAATACGAGAACACAAGGATTACGTGGTTTAACATTGATGGCTTACGTTTATTGTATAAGAGTGTTAGTACATAACCTGCATTACAATAAACCATAACATAAGTATATAGTAGACTAAACTCTAGACATTTAGGGTCCGTTTGGATACAGCTGAAAACTGAAAACTGAAAACTGAAAACTGAAAACTGAAACTGAAAACTGAAAAACACTGTAGCAAAATAATTTTTAAATGTGTAAATAGTACCGTGGGACCTATTTTTAATATTTTTTTCTGAATAAAGTGATTGTGGGTCCCATGAACAGTATACAAACAGTATATGCACAGTAAAATTTGTCTCCCGCACAGTACATAAACAGTACTTTTACTGTTCATTCGCTTAAAAAAAAAAAAAAAAAATCTTGAAACGCACTCTTAGTTCAAGAATGAGACTTGTCTTGCATACACAATAGGTTTGGGCTTGGCTTATTACATTAGGCTAATATATCTAATATATTTCTAACATTTAGTAACTTTCTGTGTAATTAATCTTGAATCTTAACTTTATTGAACTAAATCTAATTATATTATATTAGCCTCAAGCATGCTAAGAAACTCTTCTATTTTTTTTTTCAAAGGTTAATAATTTCCATTTATCATAACTCGGAGACTCAGAGTTGTAAGTAGTGTAGTGGTTTAGCTTTTTAGGTTTTTTTTTTTTTTTTTTTTTTTTTTTTTTATAGGAAATTTTAGCTGTTTAGTTGATTGTGTTTTTCTTTTTTGAAAAAAAAAAAGGTAAGGGCCTATTTGATAAGATAATTTAAATATAGTTTTTTATTTATTTTATTTTGTAATCCATAAAATGGTGGATCCCATACTTGAATCTATTGTTTGACTGATATTCTCTAAATACAATTTTAGAGAAAATTGTATCTTACTTTCCTTGTTCATATTAAGATTTTGAAAACGGCCAAAAGAATGATTTCAAGATACAGAAAATGTTTTTAATAATATAGTAGTAAATAAATTAAAAATAGTGGACCCCACATATTTGTCCAAACTCTTCTAGATTTTAAATTAAAGACTTTTATCTTTATCACAAAAAAGAATCTAACACTTCAAATTTGAAATTTATCATTATCAAAAAGTAAGTACATGAGCTCTATCCCTTATCATTATTCACAAAAAAAAAAAAAAAAAAAAAAAAGTAATCTACAAATTTTACACTTTTTTTTTTTTTTTGTAAATTTTTTATATAAAAAAATCTCAAAAATATAAATGGTCTCCCAAACATATATATATATATATATATATTTCAATATTTAAAAAATTGCTTTTAAAAGTGGGAGCTAAAGACGTATAATGTAAAAATTATTATCTAAAAACTAGCTTCAATATCAATTTTTTGAAAATTATTTTAATATTTTTTTGAAAAAAAAAAAAAAACCTCCTACCAAACATGCCCTAAGTCTCATAAAAGAAAATTGCTAATTTAGTGGGATTGCACATTTCTTTGTAGTTAAGGAATGAGGCTGGTAGTTTTCTTTTTGAAAAACTTTTAGGACCAAATAGTTGGCAGTAGCTTTTAGTATTAGTATAGATAATGTCCTAATTTTTAGCAATTTTAAAGTCCACAACTTAGAAGCCACTTAAATAGTAGTATAGATATAGATGTAGATTATAACTTCCATATAAGGTAGGACTTAGTCGCTCCTAATCAAAGCACATGTATCTCATATTATTTGGTTTTCTATTTTATTTTGGAATTTCTTTTTTATTGTTTTCATATTTTTTTGAAAACAAAAACAAAAATCCTCCTACCAAACATGTCCTAAGTCTCGCAAAAGAAAATAGTTAATTTAGTGGGATTGCACGTTTCTTTGTAGTTAAGGGATGAGGCTAGTAGTTTTCTTTTTGAAAAACTAAAATTTAGGACCAAATAGTTGACAGTAACTTTTAGTATTAGTATAGATAATGTTCTAATTTTTAGCAACTTTAGAGTCCACGACTTAGAAGTTACTTAAATAGTAGTATAGATATAAATTATAACTTCCATACAAAGTAGGACTTAGTCACTCCTAATCAAAGCACATGTATCCCATATTATTTGGTTTTCTATTTTATTTTGGAATTTTGCTTGAAGATATGTACTCTTTAAAAAATCAATGGACAGATAAGTTTTTCATCTTATCCTTGACTTTAAATACAATAATTTTTTATTTAAATATAAATTAAAGAGGATTGTTCTGAATTTGAAACTTATATCTTTTTTTTTTTAATTTATTAAATGAAATTCTTAGAAAAAAAATGGATTTTTCTAGACGATAGTTAGGATAACTGATGAGTATCAATGATTTTTAGGAGCAGAATCAGCAGATCGGGTAAGATCAAGTTTGACTCCATCCACTTAGTGATCAACCTAATCATGGTTGGGATATGATCAAGAGTCATGACAATCCAATCACGCAATATATATATATATATATATAGATAGTACTGCATAATCATATGACAATGAGAGTTACCAAATGCTCACAATCATTTAGAAGAGAGTAATTTAGGTACCACATAAAAATCCATAATTTTTACAATAATTCTATATAATAGATTGTAATTGGCTATTTGTCACTTTCATATAGACCTATTATTTTTTTTCTACCACTTACACTCTATCAAATTACAATTGTGGCAAGAAATTGTAAAAAATTTTGTGGACTTTTTCTTTGAAAGAAGATATATAACTTTTAGTACCACATAAAATGTCACAATTTTTGTTACAACTATCATACATGTCAGACTATGACTAATTATTTGTCATTTTTACAAGAATAAACTACTTTTTTTCTACCACTTATAATCTACCACGTGAATAATTGTGAAACAAACTGTGTCATTTTATATGCCGTCTTAAAATTTTTGATAAAACTAGAAGGGTGGGATCTTTTGGCAAGCTGTGGACAAATTTCGGTCAGTTATTATCAGCCACGTACATGATAAACGCCCCACATGGAAACCTCATCTCTTCATGCAACCCCCAGGCATAACCTGCTACCTTGTTTTTTTTCTGGGTTGTCTCATATTCAAAATACAATATGCCCCAAAAATAAAAATAAAAAGAGGTTTTCCCTTTACTGTTACATAGATTGCTAAAAGTAAATTGCCATTTCAGCGTAAAACAACCAATCGATCAGCTTAGAATGACAAATAAACAAAAAAACTATACTCAAATAATAATTAACTGTACGTTAACAAGTCAAGTTGTTTTAATTTTTAAATGCAAAAGTTTTGGGTTTGTCTATATGTTGAAATTGGAATACAAAGGAAAATTCATCAATAAAAAAATAGTTAAATTTTCCTATTTGTTTTACAAAATAAACCAATTAGGTCGTGCCACTACCATATATCTTTTGAAGGAAAATGTGAGCCAAACCAACAGAATTTTCTTGGGATTTGACTAAATTAAGATAGAGATTCTTTGGCTTGTTAGTTACACTCCGGAGTATGGACAAACAAGGAGGAATCAAAATCTCACCACTTGATTGAATTACTTGTTCTGGCCTCACATTAAGAGGATATTATCATAATCGATCTACTTTGTAATATTATATTATATATTCTTATATAACTCAGCTTTCCCTCTTCGAGTTTCTACCAGCTTCGTTCTCTCTTGTAACACATACATCATACATGGCATCCCATGGTAGCCTTACAGTTTCCACATCCCCAAAAAGTGGCAAAGGAGAGGCTGTCACCACTTCACCAAAAGGCCAATGCTTGTGTTCACCAACAACACATGAAGGATCTTTCCGCTGCAAGTTTCATCGGTCAAGTTCATCTGCCTGGATGAAGCGATCAAAGTCCACGCCGCATAATGGTTCCGTAGCTGCCTTCTCTCCCAAATCAGTCGAGTCTACTTAATATGCTGCTTGAAAATATTGTCCTCCTTCAAAATCCATGTACAAGACTAGAACCGCAACTTTGTATAAGAATATAGGCATATATATGTATGTGTGTGACTCTGTAGCTTGGTGGAGATGTCTTTCTGTGCAACTCTTCATAAATCACAAGTAGCTTATTTCTATGTTGTTATTGGTAAAATACTCTCTATCTCTTTCTTATTGATGAAAACATATGAGAGTTGTCATGGATGTTTTCTCAGGCTTAAGGTATTGCAGCTGTTGGTACTTTCTGTGCATCCAAATCATGACTTGAGCTACGAGCAAAATATGTGACAAGCTTCTAAGCAAGTTTAATTATTCAAGCTATTAAATTTCCTTCAAAACTTTCCAAGGCTTAATAGCAATTTTTTTTTCCCGGACAAGTCACACAATATTAAGCAAAAGGGGTCAGGGTAAAGATAATATTATTTGTATTTCATTGTTCAGTGAATACAGCCATAGTTTGAATTTTGTTGGGAAACTAGTACCTAATTAATTAAGTTTTATCTAATCAACAACCATTTCCAGCACTGTAAGTTTGTGGAATTTGTGTATATTTGTCGAAAATTATTTTGTTTTATATATAGAATTATCATCCACATACGTATGAGTGATCTATAATTCAGATCGGCACTTCTTGCATTATCTTGCGTGTGAATCTTGATTTTTTTTTTTTTAATTATTAAAATTTTCTGGGCCATAGTAAAGGTAATGGTTGAGATGGGTTATGAATGGCCTTTGAATTTTAGCCATTTTATATTTGATCAAATTTATATCAATGATAAAAACGAGAAGCTAGCCCATTGTTTTTCTGTGAATCAGGCAATCAGCAGCCAAAGAAGTGGTGGCCCTCAATGTGGACAGTGGAAGAAAATTTGACGTGTAAACTACATCTATCTATTGCATCTCTTTTTCTATCTCCCTCCTCTTTCTTTTGTTGCTAAGCATATATATCAGTTACATGTCACTCTCTCCATTTTAAAAGTTTCTGTAAATTATTTTTTGAAAGGCATTCTGAATTCTATAGATTAAGAAAAATTCAATCAATCAGTTGAGAAGAATCATGTCTTTAAGAATATCATATGGTAGTCCCACCCACATCAGTAGTAAGAAGAGAGACTAATTATATATATTAATGCTGTTATTCTGAAATCACATGGCTACATTCATAGTGCCAGTAATAATGAGGATCAGGGTATACTTTGAGAATATTAACTTTGTCTAGCATGTGCATAAATTTCCATTAAATATAGTAATCGATCTAGGCATTTATTTGTACTACACTAATCTGGAGGGTTGCAACCCTGTAATCACTTCGAAAGACCTTTTGTTTTTGCTAGCAACTCTTGGTCGGGTCTCAAAAGCTATCTATAAAGTACAAGGCTTTTTTACCAAATTGACGAAAAATACAACTTTTTTTAAAAAATAATTTTCCAAAGGAGGAATATGTAAATTCCGTCTTTTGAAAAAAGTTGAAAGCACTTCTCGAAAAGCTCCACCAAATGGGGGCCTTAGAATCCAATGCCCTCTTTGATTATCCTCATCTTCTCAATATAAGCCAGCTAGGTCAGAGGCTCTTCTTATACTGTCCCAGTTGGTATTCCTCAATTCCAACTGGTTAAGGACTAAGAGTGGTAAGCTCCCTCAAAGTCTGAATTTTTTTCACGTATATCTGCCTAGGATTTGATTCATTCTAAAAATGTTAAAGCGAACTAGTGGACATTGGCATGGGATGATGCTATTGTGCCTCAGCATTACTTCATTTGTTTCTGGTTGGCTATTAAAGATAGGCATTCTAAACGTGTCAGACTTGTTGCTTGGGGTTACTTTGAAGATGTGTTATGTGTGTCCTGCAAAAGCCAAATTAAGTGTTCTTTTACTCAAGGAATTTGGTAGGTTTGGTGGCTTGTATGAGGTGGTATCTTGTGAAATGGTTGTCTACAACTTCCTTCTTAAATGGGATTGGTGGAGATTGGTTTGGGTAATGCTGTTGTCCGTAACCGTAAGCATTACTTTATTTGATTTTGGTTGGCTATTAGCCTAATAAAGACAGGCTTTCTAATCGTGACAGACTTGTTGCTTGGGGTTACTCTGAAGATGTGTTGTTACGTGTCTCCTGCAAAAGTTAAATGAAGAGTAGGGATTATGTTTTCTTTTAAGTGCTCTTTTACTCGAACAATTTGGTCTCAGGTTTTGGCGCCTTGGTGGCTCATATGTCAGGTGGAATTTTGTGGAACGGTTGTATAAAATGCCCCACTCAAACCCAACCCCGTTTGAGAGGACGTTATATACAACCATTTCTACAAAATAATAAATCTTATTGTATGGCCTATTCATAGATTTAGTGTGTGTATATATATATATATATATATATATATATGTGTGTGTGTGTGTGTGCGCGCGCAAAATACTTAAAAGAGAAGATCGGTAATACAAAAAAAAAAAATACATTACAAGTACAAAAATATAGTAAAGTTGTATAGAAAAGTACAATAAGATATACGTTAGTATAATAGGCCTAAGAGTAAGTTTAGGACTCCAAATACATAAATAAACCCTCAAATTCAAGGTGAAAGAAAAGAGAAATTTGAATTTAGAAAGTAGATTGTACAAACGCTCCGGGGGTGTGACTTTGTAAAGATGTCAATAAATGATCATTAGAACCAACTCAATACAATTTGGGGCCTAAGGCGATATTTTGAATGCAAAATGAAAAATGTATTAAACTAGGTCTCGTTCTAACTTAATGAATTCTTGACAAATCAAGAAAATAAACCTAGAATTCACAAGAAATTTGAAAAATTCTTAGAGAAGTATTTTATTTTAGATTATTGAAAACCAATCTAGAAAATACATAGTTATAGAAGACCTTATGAGTTTTAGTTAGGCTTCCTTGAATGAAAATTACAAAAATACCCTTAAAGTTCCTACAACATCATAAAGGCCAAATTACCGCAAATAAAATAGCTAAATAATATTTTTTTTTAAATGGTAATAATTTTCTTGCTTTTTGATATGCAAAATTATTAAATAATTTTTTGTATTTAGGTTCTTATAACATTTATTTTATAATTGATAATAGCTCAACCGCTTTATCAACATGCTCATTACAATTTTCTTTTAGTGAAACAATTTTAAGATTTCAATTTTATTGACCCAATATTTTGGGGACCTTGGAGATAGAGGAAAGAATGGAAAACTCTTTAAATTTTTTTTTTTTTTTTATAAATTGAATATCATCCTACAAACTTTTAGAGAGGGGCTTTTTTGTTCCAATGGGGGGCCTTTAGAGTCCCTTTTTAGAAAACTTGGGGGTCCAGGGGGCCTTAGGCGTAAGCGTTGAGCCGGCCACAGTGATCATGAGAATGAACAGAATAAAGCTGGAGGGAGCCTTGGAGAAGGTGATGTTGGACAAGATAATAATCACTATCAATATTTTTGGTCTGTTCATGAAACTAGACAAGAGAAAAGGTTTTTTCATAGTTAACGTCATACTCCTAATGAACCCTTAGGCCACAAGATGAACTTTATATTTCTCAGTAGTGTTATTGGAATTAGTTTTAATCTTGAGGACATGCGGAACCAAATACATGAAAGTGTTGATAGTCAAGAGTTGAACCAAACACCCTCTCATAATGTTATAATGCTATTATCTAATCTTTTTTAAATCCACATTTTTCTACATCATTATTAGGCGTGTACAAAAAACCGTTTAGACTGAACTAACCGACCAAATTGGATTGAAAATTTGGTCTCGTTTGATTTTTTTTAGGGATCCAATCAATCCCAGTCCTCCATTTTTAAAAATTTGGGCTTCAATCTTGGTCTCGGTTTTGCAAACAAAAAAAAGACCAGACTGAACCAAATTCTTTATACATGTAATTTTTTTACTATTTTATAAATACTTTTTTATATAAAAAAAAAAACCCTAATGTGATCTTCAAAAAAAACTTAATTTTTTACCCTAACACATAGTACTGTAATTTCACACAATATCCCTGCCATTGGATTATATGTCCTTTACGTTTTTAAAATTTGTGCCAAATATTGTGTTAATCAAACTTTATTTTCTATTTGATTCATAAACCCATTTTTTATTCATAATTTTAAACTATAAAAAACTTGAACTTTAAACATTTAATTAATAACATAGTTATTGATATTTAATCATCTTTAAATTTTACAAGTATGGAGAATATACAAAGATAATGTAACCTAAAGATAGATTTGCCAGAATTCATATTCAATTAAAAAATATAGAGTGTAATAATATGTATGTAATGTGTTTTTTTTTTTTTTTTTTGAAGGGATATTTTCTTGAGTTACAAATAGTATTAAATTATATTAGTTTAAGATCATTAGCATTGGGTGTGTTAAAACCTAAAACACCCAAAATGATATTTTAGCACATCACATACCAAACAATGACCTTCATCCAATTGCTATTTGCCAAAAAAATTTAGCATTTGTTACAGTGATTAGTTACTAGCAATGCTACTTAATTTTTATTCACATCTTTTCTCTCCTCTTAGAGCTCTCTCTTTTCTCTCAAGTGACAGCGTTGTGGGTGGCAATGATGGGTCAGCATTGTTGGGTTGTGTATATTGGTTGTGGGTGGTTCGTGGGTTTATAGTGGTGGTGGGTTCTAATCTGGTCACATGTTATGGGGTGGTGGTGCTAGATTTTGAGGGTTCTAATCCGTTCATTTTAACTAATCTAATTGAAATTAAATGAGAAGTGTATGTTTTTCAATGTCCAACTTATATTCTTATGTCTTTCAATTCTCTTTAAATTTATGTATCTTTATACCATCAATAGGGTGTTTTGTTTGTTTGTTTGTTTGTTTGTTTTTTTTTTTTTTTTTTTTTTGAGATGAAAGATAGATACCATCAATAGTTTTAAAAGTAATATATGGTGTATTTATGTGTTGTGGTTGCAAGAATGGGGAAATTAAAAAATCTATGCGTTAATATAAATACTTTTGTTCCTTATTCCGTGTATTTTTTAGTTTTATAAATTTATAGGCGATTTAGGGCCCGTTTGGTAGAAGAGTTTGAGTAATGTTGTTTGTATTTTTTTGAAATACGTATGGTGAAAAATTGTGTAAAAATGCATGTAATGTTGTTTAAAAACTGAAAACATGTTATTAAAATGCTCTACCAAGCAGGCCCTTAATTTTTTTTTATACAAGATAAAATTTATACTCTAACTTAATTTAAGTGTATATGTGTGTGAAACTTCCTCCTGAAAACTTGAACCCTAACCCTTACTCCCCACACCCCACAAGCATTTATACATATGGAATGACCACCACACCAAAGGTGCACGGTGGTCAATTTTGAAACTAAAGACATTCAACATTTTCTTATATATTAAATTTTGATTTGATTAAAAATTTGAACCATGTAGTTTTTATTTATATATATTTTTTTTATTTCTAATTATTCTTGAAACTTCAATGGGCATATACCAAAAATGATGACACTAAGAAAAAAAATCTATTTATTTATAACTTTTGTCTTTTGCGTGTAGTCTAATTAATAGACTATTTCGTGATCTTCAAAAAAAAAAACAAAATCGTGATCTTTATCTTTAATTAGTAGACTATTTGGCTTCAATTAATAGGCCACATTCCATCTCCTTTGGCTTCCCCCATTAATTAATAGGCCACACTCCAGCTTCTGAACAGTCATCGAATTCGAAAGCCATGGCTTCAACAAAGAACGACTACGTTGTCTACTCCCCTCTCCCTCCCAACCCCACCGCCCAAAACGTCGTCTTCCTCCCTGTATACCACCCCGCTCCAACACGACGCCGACTTCTCCTCCGCAAATTCCTCATCGGCGCCACCTCTCTCTTCCTCCTCTCCCTCTCCATCTATTTCCTCTACCCCTACGACCCCACCATCCAACTCGCCCGCCTCAGACTCAACCGCATCAAAGTCAACTCGTCCCTGGGACTCACTCTCGACCTCTCGTTCTCTCTCACCGTCATGGTCCACAACCGTGACTTCTTCTCGCTCGACTACGATTCCCTCGACGTGTCGGTGGGGTACAGAGCGAGAGAGCTAGGGTTTGTGAGCTCCCAAGGTGGCCGCGTCAGGTCCAGAGCTTCGTCCTACGTGAATGCCACGCTCGATCTCAACGGATTGGAGGTCATTCACGACGTCTTTTACTTGCTTGAAGATTTGGCCAAGGGAGTGATCCCTTTCGATACTGATACCCAAGTCAATGGCGTGTTAGGGTTCTTCTTGTTCAAAATTCCTCTCAAGGTATATATACATTATAGAACCTTGCTCATCATAATTCAATAGTGTTGCATTTGATTTTTACATTTGTTGGCATTGTTTTCGATTTATGGTATGATTTGATTGGATTAAATGAGTGCTTGTGCTTTAATTAACTTATGCTTACATGGTGGGGCTAGGGTTTGGTAAAATTAGGGAAATTCGGAATCTAGGGTTTCAAGTGGTTAAGGAGAGGCATTGGTGTTCTTGTTAGAATGAATAGAGATTAAATTGCTAGGATTTTTTTTTTTTTTTTTCCTGATAAGTGATGAAATTTTATTGAAAAGAATTGCTCCATATTCACAATGATGAACACAAAGTATCTAAAAGAATTACTAGAATTAACCAGAAAAACTAAGAGAGTTGTGAAACTCAAAAAGTGGAAGTATAATGTGTAAATCCCCAAGCTGTAGACCACTCAAACAAGGTACAAACTACAAATCAATGAGGATCTCAAATGATTGCTTTTGTTTGAAATTATAATTAATAACTTGTAATGATATGGAGGAGAAACCTCTTTTACACCGGGTGTGCTCACTAAGTGTTTCTAAAGAAATATGTTATATAAGGCTTCAAGGTTTATTAAAAGGTCTAAAAGAGATCATGGTGTTGTAGTTGCTCTGTTTAGTAGTTGGCATATGAAGGCTTAGAAAGCATAATGCTATCTGCTAATTGGTTGGGTGAATTTACAAAGATGGAAATATTGTGGTGGATATGCATGGACTTAGAGAGGAGTGGCTGGATTGGTGATATGGTTATTGAGTTTCATGTTCATCACCTTCCTAACTAATTAACAAACTAGGATGGAATTTTTTTTTAAAAAGAAATATCGAAAAAAAAAAAAATATATATATATATATATATGGAAAATGAGAAGGATGGGGAAGGGGGATTCTAAAAAGTGAGCTCTGTTTAATGGTTTGTGTCTTGCGAAGATGAGTACCAATTATCTTTGTAAATGTGGTATACTTATGGATATAATGGTGAATGAGAGAAAGATCATAATAGAGTTTTTCTGTTTTTTGGATAGAAGATTCAATAATATATATAGAGAGAGTACTGGTTAACAATGGTCTAGCTGAGAGGATGTGAAGTTAGCAACTTAGCATGGTTTGAATGTGTAGAAAGGAAGGGAGGGGAGTGGTGGGTTTATCTTTGAGGATTAATGCCTTAATTAAGGATGTGATTTTTCACAAGGTCATATGTCTCAATTATATATGCCCATGCTGCAGTTTCAAAATCTTCAAGGCAAAGCTCAAATAATGTCACGATAACAATTGATTTAGATATGTGCATCAAATAAGTTGGCAAATTTACTCTTTTACCTTTTTATATACTATCATTATTTGCTTTACTTGACATAAACCAGTCATCAGTTCACATAAGTAAAGAAACAATCTTGAGCTCTGAATCTATAGATTGATTATTTGGAAATATTTGTATGTGATTGCGTGGCTTTTTGCAATAACTAAGTATGTTGCAAAACAGAAGCAGTACGCTCACTGCATTAAGAAACGGTATGTTAAGGAAATTTTAGTTTGTTCTGATAATTCCATAGCATTCTCCTACAAGCTTTATTCTGTTACATGATGCATCTTCTTTCTCCATGTGTTTAAACTGTGTTCCAACATGTACATCAGGCAAGAGTATCCTGTGAGGTGTATGTAAATACGAACAACCAGACAATTGTCCACCAGGATTGCTACCCTGAGGTGAGCTTTTACTTACTTTACTGTATTGCAGATTATATAAAATTGCTGTTTCAGTTGCACACATAAGGAAACTTTTCTGTCATATCAAAACTAGCTTTTGATTTCGAGATTGAAAATTTGGTGCTCGCTAAGTATAAACACTTACTAAATCTAGCTGAAACACAGTTCTTGATGTTATAATTATACATTAAAAGGATCACTCCAATTCTAATGAGCTCTAGCTCAACTGGCTCTTCCTCCCCTTATAAGTAGTGCTCAGTGGAGGGTGAGGTTGTTGGATCAAGACCCATTGGGTGCATGTGTAACTTACCAATAAAAAAAAGGTTAAGCCCAGTTCCATCTATAGATGAAGTTGAGTTACCTCCAGCTCCAAAATTAACTATCATCCAGTTTGGTTTCCTACTAAGGCACATGGTTATGAAAATCACAACCCAGATTGTAGGATAGAATGAGAAATAGATCTTGATCAGTGCACCATCATTAATACAGCAAACTGGGGTAGAATCTCATAGGATCTCAATCCCAAGCCAATCTATATGATTATATACCACAAGTACTGCCGATTTGAAAGGGATATTGTTTGAGAGAGGAGTTTAAGAAATATATGGTTGGTGCTAATATGTGTTTGGTGACCTCAAGAAATGGCCATATATTGTAACTGACTTTTGGGAGGGGGTGGGGGGTGGAAGTTCAGATATATTACTATTGGGTTTGTTTTGTTCTATATCCATTGACGAAAAATAAGGATCAAACTAGGTTTAGAAGAGAGGTGACATTTGGAGGACTGGAATTTTGTCACTGATGGGATTTGAATCATATGATATTGTGGATAGCCAGCTTGGTAGGTGGACCTTTCACCTTTGTTGTTTTTTATTTGTTTGGTCAATTTGACAGGAAAACCCATTCTGCTTCTTACAAATTTCCCGAAAGGCAAATTTGCCTCCTTGTTTCTGATGCTATATAGATACCTATATGCAACCCTGGATGATATTTAAGTTCCTATATACTAAGCAAATTGAAAGTTGAAATTAGAGGTGATGAAAGTATAAATATATTACAAGTTTTGCCCATCCATTAGGTTGAGTCTAGGGTGCTAAAAGATGTTAAGATTTGATGAATTGAAAGTTGAAAGCATCTTTGAATTTTGATTATGTTTGTCATGAATAATTTTTGAGCTTGAACAACCATAATTGGAGTTGGTCTTGAACCGAACTTAAGGTTGCAAAACTGAAAGAGTGCTAAATGAGTTTCATTAGCTTTTGCGCACTGAGAAGGAAATTCCATCTCCTGGGATGATTAATGAAATACTCAAGTTCCATCAATTGTATAAATTAATTACTAGCTTCTTCGCACTTGCTCCCATGCGTGTTTAAAACTTTAAAGACTCCTTTTTTTATTAAATAAAAGCTAATTTTATTCCTCTATTTGTAGTTTTAGATTGTTATAGATAATTTAATTTGATACTTAGCAACATGGTGTCAAATTTTTCTTCTTTCTTTTTTTATTTTATTTTTATTTTATTGATTCTTTAAAATACATAATCATTTTTATTTATATTTAATGGAAGGTAGTCTACTAGTCTTACAATCCTCAATCCAACCACATAATCCAATTCGTGAGACCCTCTCACCAATCATACATGGGATCCTAATTTTGACAACCATGTTGATTGCTAATGCATACCCATCCTTTCCCAACAGAGAGGGTAGCAATTTACAGGATATGCTGCCCGTGTGAAATGTGGTTTCCTGTGCATGGCGAGTGGAAACCAAACAAGAAATGAGATGAAATGTGAGGAGTGGTTAAGCTCATGTAATTGTCCTAATACTGTAGCTATAATTGTTGATTTCCCCCCATTTTTTGGTTACATATTTAATATTTTGAAGCATCAAGGTTTCTTTTGCTAATCCATTTACTGGTTTTTGTTTTTTGCAGTGATGGGGTAGATATTATATAAATGCAGCAGAGATTCTTAATGACAATTGACAAGATGGAAGCTGAACATTGAGTTGGGTGTCGGAGGTAAATTATTGAAGGCCTTGGGACCCAAGTGAAGAATACAAATACCTGATTCCTGTTTATTCTCAGTGCATTTGTGGCCCAAAATTCTGAGGGATGATTGGTATGGTTTGTATTGGTCTTAGTCTGGGTGTTGAACCAGCAGATCTTCTGTCAAACTCTCTTTTTCTCCTGTATATATATATATGAAGAGATGTAATACAGTCTTTGTGATATGGTGTGACCTTTTCTAAAATCTCAGTAATAATTAGAATATTTACTTTACAGATGGGTGGATTAAGAAACAAAAATTTAACAACCTCAGCAAATTAAGTGAAAAATATTGAGTGATGGTGCCAAACGGGTAGGGTATTTTGAGTGATGAGTGATGAGTGATGGAAATTGAGTAACGGAAATTGAGTGACGGAAATTGAGTGATGAAAAAAATGGATCCAAACACTGCCTAAGTCTTGTTATCTCTTTCTTGTTGGACATGCCTGATGGTTGTGTCCGATTGGCTTGTAAGAGAATTTTCAGTTGGGCACATGTTTGGCTGCGAGGTATGTGTGGCTTATGTGATACCTGTCATATGGGGTCTAATAAAGGAGTTCTTGTTATCAAGAGTTTTGGAACTCATTAGTATTATCTGCACTCTTTTTTAAAAAATGTCAGGCATAGTTGTCAAAATCGCGATCTAAATCGTAGGATCACACGATGTTACGATCTTACCGCACCAAAACGTTTAAGATTGCACTAGGATTGTAAAAAATGTGAGATCGTATGAGATTTTATCGATCCTACTAAAAACATAAATTTTTGGTTTTTTTTTTTAATGAAGCTTTAAGGGGTTTATTTTTTATGTTGTGATGGTATGACTTTTTATTTTATTTTTATAAAATTATGTTAACCTAAGCAAATGTTTTTTAGTTTCTAGTTCATTTGTAATCAAAATGAATGAATGCTTCATTATTTCTAAATGAAGAATTTGATGTTGGCTTTGTTGTCTTTTAAGCTATAATGTTATTCAATTTGTTTGGTCAATATACTAATTTGTTTTTTAATATTACTAAAATATTTTTTTTTTATCAGTTATGCTTGTATTTGTATCTTGATTGATTGATTGATTTTTTTGAGTATGTTCTTTAATTGTTGCTGAGTGGTATAACTTGAATAGTTGAGTGTGAAATTGTATCTTAATGTCTTTTGCAGTTCTAGTATACAAATATATAATGTCTACATAGATGATGAAATGGATGATGATATCTTTTACAGTTCTAGCATACAAATATATAATGTCTACATAGATGATGAAATAGATGATGATGTTAGGAATTTAGGATGGTCGTTATAAGAACCTTAGAATGGAAATAATTAAATGTTCACTTCACCTTAATATTCATCTTGCTTTTGGATTTTATATTATAGTTAGCTAGTTTCCATTTGCTAACTTATTTTGGATTTCAAACTTGGAACTTAGAACTTAGAAAATATTTTTCATATGTTTTGATAAATATTTTGGTATTTGATTGCTAATTAAATATTTATTGAACTTTTTAAATATATTGGGTCAAAACTTAAATATATTTGTTTTGTTAGTATAGATTTAGCGATGTATGACATGTAAATTACATCATATGATGTAAATCTTAGTTTTTTTATGAATGAATTTATAATTTACGTGATTATTCAATATACAAAGTCATTATCAATGTGTTTTTTGCTTTAAATCTGAAAATATGTAGGATCTTATGATTCACGATCCGATCCTACGATCTTACCTATCTTCAATGATCCTACGTAGGATCTTGATTTTGACAACCTTGATTCCAGGATTTGAATCCCTCTTCCCTAATTATTATACCTATCGAATTATCTTTAAAACTAAATCATGATATAGGAGCTACAATTGTATACTCCCAAGGGGAGTCTGAATTACTCACTCAAATGCAATTATTAATTACTTACGCCTAACATTATTGGGTATCTAATACGGAGGTTTCCAAAATTAGAATTTTTCATTGGATGTGAATCCATGATGATTCTTTTTTTTTCTAAGCTTGATTACTATTGACGTATATTCTAGCAAAAACTAGAATCCTTCGTTAGACGTGAATACTTTGATTACTACTGAAGTCTATTCTAGCAAAAAGAAAAATCATCTACGGCATTCTAGCTTATTCTAGGAATTGGATATGTGCCCGGTTCCTCCTACATGAAATATACAAAAATCAGCCTTGTAAGGATAAACATACAGACTATTGGCATGGGTTCTTAATTCTTATTTCATAAATCTGTGAGCTCCGATCCTGACCTCTGCACCACCTCAAAACACTTTCTTTCCACAATCCACTAATTTAATCACACCTTGAATACTATGGAAGCATTGTAATGCGGCAAGATAAATGATTTTTTAGTTATTTTTCCATCAAATTCATCGTTGAGAAAGCCAATGTTTTTTCCTATATAACTGCATGAGAGGCAAAAGGCTAAAGTCTTCTCATGGATGTCTTATTGCATGTTTAACATTGGCTTCCACAATGCAGAATTCATCACTATCGCTATAAGTATTATACAAATACAACCCTCGCTTTTTTTTCTTTCTTTCTTTCTTTCTTTTTTTCTTCTTTTTTTTTCATTTTGGGAAATTATTTGGAGGACTTAAAAAACCTCATTTCAGACAGACCAAAAATAAAGGAGAGAGAAGAAAAGTGATTAATATAAACAATTAAACAAAGACTGAAAACATAAGCCGTATACGGTATAAGAGAAAGAGAGGACTCAAATTTCCTCTGATCCATCCAGAAATATCCAAATTCATTCATGAGAAACCGTGAAAGGAAGGGATTATATATAGAACAACCATAAATCAGTATATCATATTCCTTTGTTCTCTTACAGAACTCAACAAACAGACCTTTTAACATACTTTAACTAGTTGTGGACCCATATTCTCTTAGCACCCGACCACCCCAAACATACCCAGCTGCATGATGTTGCCTGCAACGAAATGAACCTGGATGCCCCGTTGGTGAACACACACACTGCTTTATCGAGCCTCCACCACCACCACCACCACCTCCTGAACCCTCTCCAGCCACAGCTGTTGATGCATGCCTTGTCACTGTTTCAACCACCATAGGTGCCTGCAACTGCAAAACAAACCATCTGTGATGCACCGTTAAGTCTCTAACGCCACCCAAAGGCATTCCTGCAGGGTAGCACATTTTTCCTCTCCTTTTTTTTTTTTTTTTTTTTTTTTTTTTTTTTTTTTTTTTTTTTTTTTTTTTGTATGTGAGGAGAGGTTTAAAAGAAAAGAATCTTTATGGCATTATATGGGTAGGAAGGAAAGAAAAGGAAGGAGAGGTGACTAAGTAAAGTTTTGGCATAAAGAGCTTTTTTAGTTATTCCCCTCAAAGGTTATATATATATATATATTTGCTCCTTCCTAATTAAGCTTTAAGAAGGAGTTGTCATTTTTGTGTGTGTAATGTGTAGTGTATGGGTGAAAAATTCTAGTACTACAACTCATTTTATATTTGTTTTCACAACTATTCATTCATAACTATTCAATATGACAAAATATAAATAATAATAAAAAACGATAAATTTATATAAAAGTAATAAACACTATTCTTAAACAGACTATTATTGTATAGACTGGAACTATATTAGTTCTCCCTTACAAAGAAGTGAGTTCCAGGAAAAAAATGGGTAATTACCCATAAAAAACAAACTATTTAGTTAGTAGGGTCCGTTTACAAACTATATATATTTTTAGCAACTCGAGCCTCAAAGACTCGATTTTGGCCCCTAAATCGAGCCTCTAAGGCTCGATTTTCATGGGTTATTCCTGTCTGATGTGGCACTTTGTCCAGGTGGCATCTACATGGAAATCGAGTCTCTAAGACTCGATTTCCAACCCAAAAATAAAATATTAATAACCCAAAATGCAACCCAAAATGCAGAAACAGCGGAAAAAAAGGCAGAAAGAAAGAAAAAAAAAAAAAAAAAAAAAGAGAGAAGAAGAAGAAGAAGGAATGGCGACACAGGCCGCACGCGACAGATCCAGGCCGGCGACCCAGGCCGCCGCGCGACCCGGCGACCCAGGTCGCCACGCGACTGTTTTTGGGTTTTTTTTTTTTTTTTTTTTTTTTTTCTTTCTTCTCTGATGAACACATTCTTCTCTGGTTTTTTTTTTTTTTTTTTTTTTTTTTTTTTTCCTTTCTTCTCTGATGAACGCGTTGTTGTGGTTTTCTTTTCCTGCTGCCCTTGTGGTTTTTTTTTGTTTTCGTTTTAAATGTAAATCGAGTCTTAGAAACTCGATTCTCATGTAGATGCCATGTAGAAAAAGTGTCACATCAGACAGGAACAACCCATGAAAATCAAGCTTTAGAGGCTCGATTTAGGGGCCCAAAATCGAGTCTTTGAGGCTCGAGTTGCTAGAAATATATATAGTTTGTAAACGGACCCTACTAACTATATAGTTTGTTTTTTATGGGTAATTACCCATTTTCGCCTGAGTTCCATCATGCAATAATTTTCCATCATAAACCTGCCACTTACAATAATCATTAAAGTTGATATGGCAATGGTGGTATTCTTTTGGAATAATTATGTATGCGTTCGTTAAGGTGACGAGGCCTAAGAGAGGAGACACTCACATGTACACCTGTCCAGACCATTGCCTAATAAGATAAGGCACCGGCCTACATGTTTCCCATCAAAGATTGGGTGCCACGTAGGTTAGTTACATACAGTTAGTGCTGCCATCTGGCACTGCACCACTGGCTTTGGCAGACTGGCACATAAAACTAAGTGCCACTTCGTATTTGCTAAGGTGCCTAAGTTTTTCATTAGGTCTTGTTTGTAGCTGATTATTTCTTTGACTTGGATGAATTAGGGGGTGTTTAGTATATTCATTTAAAAATTAAAAATACGTGTGGAAATATATGTGAATGAAAAAATATATAAAAATACGTATAATATTGTTTAAAAACTGAAAATATCTATTTAAGTGAGTGTACCAAATGCGACTGTAAGGACACAATTTGTAGCGACCCCAAAATGATATTGGGTTCGTATGTTTAAGGGCCCAAACAATATCATTTGTAGAGCGTGGGCTTGAAAGGCTAGACCTGGGTCACTGAACAGCGGTTAGCCATGGTTTTTATGGAAATTTACATGAAGGTAAACCTAACGTGTCTAACAAAACCTTTTTCTGATGCGGCAATGAGTGGTTCCGGTCTTTAGACCTCGTCCGAGGAGCTTAGCGTTCTTCTTCTTCTCCTTTTTTAAGACTTCGTGGTCTGGGGAACCCCCTTTCCATTGGTTCTTTTTCCCTTTTATATTAACATTTACCCTCCCTCTAGTATCCACGTGTAAGCTCCACTTTCTGGGGTTGAGACTTGTCCTATCAGCCCATACCTAGAGTGGTTAGGAGTAGTTGTAAAAGTTGAATAGTATGGTGAAGAGCATGGACCTATCAGACGCGGAGTTCTTTATTACAGTATTGGCAGCTTTTTCACTTGGCCTGTTCCTGCACTGGGCTCGTCCTTTCCTTTAGGGGCTCTATGGGGTGCCGAGCATAAGATCGTCCCCGGCCATATCCTTAGCCCTTTTTTAGACTTTCATTATGCGTCCTCGGCAATAGTTCTCCTCGGCTCAGACTTTGGACCCTAATGTAAAGGGGGTCGGGGCCACAAATTCTCTGACCCCACAGCAACCTTAACCCCTAATTTCTCAAGATGCCTGCATGCATGGCTTTATTTGGTAATTGGTAAAGGAAATTGGTATGAGATTAATTAGAATCTAGAATTATAGGAAAGTAAAACTCTTTTTTTTTTAAGGAGGAAAGTAAAACTAAAAGAAAGTTTACATCCACAATATTTTCACAACAATATATTTCACAACAAACCCTAAATAGTAAATTGTTATTAGTTTTAATTTGAATCCACCACTAAAATTATTATTTTTACCTATTAATAACAGCTAATAATAACTTACCATTTAAAATTTTTTTGTAAAAGTATTATAAAAATATTGCGAGCTAGCATTTCTTAAAACTAATAAAATCAGTAAATGCTTTTAGCTTAATTTCTAAACTGCCAATTTTAGGTTAGAGTGGACGATTTTTTTCAATCAAGGGGATGAAACTTTTAGGTGGGTGAAGGATGAACGTAGGCTCTACTTTTCCTAGTCAGATTCTTAACCTTAGTTCGGTTCCTTTATGGATGGTAGGAACTAGCACTGTGGCTGTAAAGCAGTGCCACTTCTAGTACGTGCGGCGGTGCGGGTTGCAGCCACACATGCCCTTTGGGAAATAACAATAGAGATGCCAAGAAAGGCACTTATGATATCACACATCCAATTTAATACTGAAAATGTTATATAACCTTTACTGTCTAAGGTTTAGTGGGTTTTAAAAATATGAAATTGTTACTAAGTTCGTTGTAGGTTAAAACTTCTTTTAAAAAATCGATTAATTCAATCCCTTGCCTATACCAAAAACTAATTGATATCTTAATCTGATGATAATAAACTATTATCAAGAGCAGATATTATAAGTTGAAACTTTCTTTACAAAATTAACATTATTAAATATTTTTAAAATACAACCGTTAGATTGTATATTCTTTATGCTTTTATTGCATATGTCAAATTTTGTGCTAATCAAATATTATTTACACTTCATAATCTATAAACTTATTTTATATGTATAATTTTAGATTACAAAAAATTGCAATTTAAACAATTGCTTGATAATATATCTATTGTTCTTTAATTTTTTGAAAATTTTGCAAGCATGGATAATATAAAATAAAAATGTAATCCAACGGTTAATTTGTCAAAATTTGCATCCAATAAAAAGTTATTAAGTGAAGTTGTAACATTAGACTACAATCAAGTTTACAGCCAAACTTTGCTCTTAAAAATATAATAAATAAATATCATAATTATTTTTGTGATTCGGAAGACAGTGATACTGATATGATATCTAATCTGTTGCACCTTACTTGATTCAAATGGTAGAGTTTATTTATTTATTTATATAATTATTTTTCTGAATAAATGAGAATACAAAAGCCTAAGGGCCAAGCCCATCTCAACTTTGACAAAAAAAACTAAGACGGGAAGGTAGAGCTGAGGACAGGCCCCCGGGAAGAACAAAAAACAGCCCAAAAAGCTAAATTATGGGCTAGAAAATTTAAGTCTTTCTGAACAAAATTAGCTAGCCAGATCGAGCAAAATGAATCCAAAATTGATCTAACCTCAGCAACATTGTTTTTTCAATTTCTCGATTAGAGTAACTTGGGACTTGGTTTATTGAATTGATGACATTCAGCATCCAAGAAAACATATTTGAGCTCAAGCTTTGATGCTTCCTCAGCCATCAAAAGAGACGCATGGGCCTCGGCCCAATTTACAGATTCTTTAACGTGAGATCCTGTCCAAAGTCCTAACATGGCATAGCATTCCAAATCGAAAGTTTCAAACTACCTTTACTTATTTATAGACAATATTTTTACAACAAATCCTAATAGCAGGTTATTACTAGTTGTTATTGTCGAGGCAAAAAATAAATCTTAGTGTTAGGTTCAAATTTAAACTAATAACAACTAACTACCTATGATTTGTTGTAAAAATGTTGTAAACATAACATCTCTCTCACTTATAACGTTGGTAATAATTAAAACAATGTACGTTGAGAAAGAGTTGCTTATAACCCTTTTTTTTTTCCTTTTTTTTTTTTTTTGAGAAAGAAGTCCGCATATTATTAAGGGAGGCCAGTGAAAGAGTTGCTAACTTGATATGCTCTTCTCTTAGCAACAACAAAAATAATAATAAGGCGAAAAACTCATTTTCATCCCTACATTTTAACGCGATTCCCACTTTGGTTCCTATCTTTTATTTTCACCGCTTTTAGTCCATATTTAGAAAAACGCGTTCTGTTTTAGTCTCTACCGTCATCTCACTAACAGAAAATATCCACATGACAGACAGAGTGCATTGTTGGCACTCGAAACGCCTACGTGTCCATTAAAATAATAATAATAAATTTTAATTTGGCATTTAAATAATGCTACATCAGCATTTTAATATTAAAAAAAGCCACATCATTCTTTTTTCTTTTCTTTAATTATTTTAAAATAAAATAAATTAATAATTAATAATTAAAATAAAATTTTCTTTTCTTTTCATTATTTTGTTGGAAGATCATCTTTGTGTTCTTCGTGTTCTTACCATTCATATTCTTCATGTTTTTAGTAAATTAATTCCTATTTTCTTGTCTTTTCTTTTCTTTGCCTTTCCAGTACTTTCTTTATAACCAAACAAATCAAAATTCAAAACTTAGATCAAACAATAATCAACATACACCAACCGAAATCCAGAAATCAACATACACCCACTAAATTGAAAACCTAGAAATCAACATACACCAACAATCAAACCCAGAAACATATCTGCATATTCAGAAATTTTAACCCAACATACACCCACTAAAATCAAAAGACCCACATCCTCTTTGTTCACAAAATCAACACCAATCTCCAAGTTGGAAACCCACCAATCCATCGAAACACAAAATCAAATCCAACTTGGAAACCCATCGATCTCCACCATCCTCCAAATCCCACCATTCTCTCAAACCCAACCTTTGGAATCATAACCCACAAATCCACCACAGATCAATGTACCAATCCACCATAAACCCAAATCAACAAATCTCACAAACCCACGAACCCACAAATCCATAAACCCAAATTAGCAAAACTCACAAACCCACAACCCACAAACCCAGATCTACACCACTAAGTTGAGAGATAGAGAGATGAAAGAGAGAAACTTGCCTATCTGGGAGAGAGAGACAACGATTCGTGAGAGTGGGTCGGTCACAGGTGGTCAAAGAGAGACTTGAGCGAATCATGAGAGTGGGTCAGTCACAGGTGGTGAGGCGATGAACCACCGTCGGTTTTAGTGGCGGCGGTAGTGGAGATGAGCAAAAAGGCCGGCCATGGAGTTAGAAAGAGTTGTAAGCTTAGTTGGGGAAGAAAATGAAGAACACATAGTTCTAAGTTCTTCATGTTCTTCCAAAAAAAAAGAAAAAAAAATTAACTAATTTCTTTTCTTTTTAAAAAAAAATAATTAGGTTAGAAATTTTATTATTATTTTTATTTGATGTAACTTTTTTTAAAAATTAAATTGCTGACGTGCCATTTTTAAAAATGCAAATAAATTTTTTATTATTATTTTAATAGATGCGTAGGTGTTCTGAGTGTCAATAGTGCACTTCGTCTGCCACGTGGAAATTTTCTGTTAGTGAGATGAAGATAGGGACTTAAACAGAACATGTTTTTCTAAATAGGGACTAAAAGCGGTGAAAATAAAATATAGGGACCAAAGTAGAAATCGTGTGAAAATATAGGGACGAAAATGAGTTTTTCGCCTAATAATAATAATAACATGCTCTTCATTTTGTACATCTTGCTCTTAACTAAATGCAGCTTGACGGTATAAAGTTTAAACATTAATGTCTCGCATTGGTAGAATGATGGTTCTTTTTTTTTTTTTTTTTTTTTTTGGCTAAGTATGATGGTTCATATTCTTGGTAACTTTTAGGCCGTGCTTTTGCAATGGAGAAAGTTTGCCCTCCAATCCTGATTAAAAACTGACACGTGTCATTGTCATATACAAAACATATGACCAACTTCCATACTTTATAGTTAACTACACCCATCTATTTCTGTCAATTAAAAGAAAAAATAATAATTTAAACTAATCTGCTCTCTCTCTCTCTCTCTCTCTCTCTCTCTCTCTCTCTCTCTCAAATAACTCAAACTAGTTTGAAGCCAAACTTTGTGCCTTTTGTAATTATGCATGTTTTCACTAAGCTACCAAAAGAGTCTAAATTTTCAAAGAATTTTTATAATATTGCATAACAACAATATTGTAAGAATTTGAAAACTTTTGGCTTTTTCTTTCCAAAAAAGCATTAAAAAAATATATATCTATTAACAAAAAGTTTGGATTTATTAGAACATCTCTACCGGATTTTACTTTCTCACCCAATTAACGACGAGAGAAGAAACCATTTTTTTTATTTTGCCTACTTACTTTTTCAAATACACTATTTATTATCTCATTTAAATATTATAATCTTCTTTTATTCTTCCTTTACTCTTTCTTTCTCAATAAATATATTTGAGAATTGGATCTCGCGAAGCACTTGCATTAACAACATATTCAATCATAGGATTGTATCATTTTAATTTTCATACTAACATTTTTTTTTCAAGAGCTATATTTTTCAAATCAGATCTCACAAAGCACATGCAGCAACATCATATCTAGTCATAGGATTATCAAATTTTAATTTTTGTACTCACATTATTTAACTATGTTTTTTTATTATAATAAAATTATTTAATTATGTTATTCTTTGTTGTAATTTGAAAATTTTCTAATCTATATTAGTCTTATTAGAAAAACAGAGGAGAGTTCTGGAGAATTGAAACTCTACTTCATTGAACAATCAAAATGAATTGAATACACTGATACAATCAAATGCGTATATATATACATCAAATCCCTCCACAAGTAACTAACTAGCAGCTAGCAGAAATAACAAAACTAATACACGTGCCTGTCACATGCTGAGTTAAATACATATACAAAACTAAACTACATGCCGTTTACTGTACAAACTGATTCTCTGGAACTTTGCTTCTTATCTGTGCTCTTGATTTTGCTCCTCTTAGCTCCATTACTTCCTTTAGCATCTTGACACCCCCCCCCCCCTTCAAGTGGAAGAGGGCCATGAATATTGACCATATTCAACTTGGATACAAGAAAGAAAAATTGTTGGGCATTCAAGGCTTTGGTTAACAAGTCTACAATTTGAGAATTGGTCCTAACATGTAACATTCTGACATACCCTTCCAAGACTTTATCTCTGACAAGGTGACAATCAATCTCTATATGCTTTGTTCTTTCATGAAAAACAGGGTTTGCAGCAATGTGAAGGGTTGCCTGACTATCACAGAACAAGAGGGTTGCTTGAGGGTGCTTTATTTGAAAATCATGAAGAACATATAAGAGCTAAATGATCTCATAGACTGCTACTGCCATTGATCTGTACTCAGACTTTGCTGAAGACCTTGAGACTGTTTGTTGCTTCTTTGACTTCCATGAAATCAAAGATTCACCAAGGAATATGCAAAAACCAGTGATAGATCTCCTAATGTTAGGGCATGAAGCCCAGTCTGCATTAGCAAAAGCCTTCAAGTGTAGTTCTGATTTGCTTGAGAAAAACAACCCTTGGCCTGGTGAACTTTTTAGATATTGCAAGACCTTATGAGCTGCTTACAAATGAGACTCTCTAGGATGTGCCATGAACTGGCTTTAGTCTATTCATAGCAAAGGTTATGTCAGGCCTAGTTATTGTCAAGTATAGCAACCTTCCTATCAATCTTTTGTAGGAGCTTGGATCTTGAAACTCCTTCCCCTCATACTTACTAAGCTTGAGATTTTGATCCATAGGCACTTTGGCTGGTTTACAACCTAACATGCTAGCATCACCCAACACCTCAAGTGTGTACTTTCTTTGGCATAAATTGATACCATCAGTAGTCCTTGCAACTTCAAGGCCTCAGAAAAACTTCAAATCACCCAAATCTTTTAACTTGAACTGTTGATCCAATAAAATCTTCAACTCATCAACTGCTTGCTTGTTATCACTAGCAATCAATATATCATCAACATAAACCAATAGAGCAATAAAGGAAGTAGAGGTCTTCTTAATGAAAAGAGAGTAATCAGCCTTGGACTGTGTAAATCCGAGAAGAACCAATGTAGTGGAAAACTTGGCAAATCACTACCTTGAAGCTTGTTTTAGTCCATACAAGGATTTAGTAAGCTTGCATACCAGTGACTTCTTCCTTCAATTCACCATGAAGGAAGGCATTATTTACATCATGTTGACAAAGATACCAACCTTGCACATCAGCCACTGCAAGAAGACATTTAACAGTAACAAGCTTTGCAACAGGTGAGAAAGTTTCAATGTAATCAAGGCCTTCTTTCTGTATGAAGCCTTTAGCCACCAACCTGGCTTTATATCTTTCCACAGTGCCATCAGATTTGTACTTCACCCTATATACCCACTTACAACCAATTGTCTTTTTATGAAATGGAAGAGCTGTGGGAGTCCAAGTGTGATTAGCTTCAAGGGCAGAAATCTCAGCTGCCATAGCCTCTCTCCACTTGGGATCTTAAACTACTTGGTGATAGAATTTAGGCTCCTCAATTGAAGAAATGGCATTATAGAAATGCCAATATCTAGGAGACAATTTGTGGGAAGACAGGTAAGAGGATAAAGGGTAAGCAATACTAGGTTGAACTTGAGACACCTGATTGCACTTATAAGCTTGCAAATAAACAGGCCTGTGTGAAATCCTAGTTGATTTTCTAAGAGGTGGAATGGAAGCAGGAGGTGCAGCTGGAGGTGTAGTATGGACAGAAGATGAGGAATGATCAAGGAAAACATTAGACTGATTAGGATGGACATTAGATTAATTAGGGGGAATAGCAGACTGATTAGAAACATCAGAATGACCCAAGTGAATCGGTAAGGAACCAATAAGAATAGAAGAAGAAGAAGAAGAAGAAGAGGAAGAAGTGTCTGAACAAGTATGGGAATGAGGAACATGCTCAATAATAGAAGTGGAGTCTGCAAGTGGAAGTGGAATAGAAATTGGACAAGAGGAAGAGTCAAAATTAGGAGTAGATGAATTAGATAAAGGAAAAGAGGTGACACCAGATAAGGAAGAAGAAGAATTTGAAAAAGGGAAGATAGACTCATCAAAGACAACATCTCTAGAGATAGTAATCTTTCTAGTATGAAGGTTAAGGACTTTGTAACCTTTCATATTAAAAGGGTAGCCTAAAAAGACCCATGGGGAAGCTCTAGAATCAAACTTCAACCTGTGGACAGAATGGGTTGAAACAAAACACAAGCAACCAAACACTCTAAGATGAGTAAAAGAAGGCTGTTTATGAAACAAAAGCTCAAATGGGGATTTATGACCTAACAATGGCATAGGCAACCTGTTAAGCAGATAAGTAGCTATCAAAATACATTCTCCCAATATGCTGAGGGCAGATTGGATTGAAACTTAAGAGATCTAGCAACATTCAAAAGATGTTGGTATTTTCTCTTAACCACAGAATTTTGTTGAGGTGTATAAACACAACTCTTTTGATGCACAATGCCATGATCACTATAAAAGTTGGACAAAGAGAATTCAGGAGCATTATTTGATCTGATTGCCTTAATGCCAATGTTAAATTGAGTCAAAATCATATTATAAAATGAAATCAAAAGCTGTTTAACATCAGACTTAGCTTTCATGAGATATACCCAAGTAGACCTAGTGGCATCATCAACAATGGTAAGAAAGAACCTAAAACCATCATAAGTGCAAACAGAATAGGGACCCCAAACATCTACATGAATCAAAGCAAATGGCTCAATACTCATATTATTGTTTGAAGGAAATGGCAACCTCTTCTGCTTAGCCAAAGGACAGATGGTACAAATGTCATTACATTTGGAAGAAAAAGGCAAAACATCTTGCAAAGATGACATTTTATTAAAAGAAGGGTGTCCTAATCTAAAATGCCACAAAATGGATATATCTTTATTATAGACAGATGCTAAAAAAGCTGACTTGGGAAGCTTGTTGGTGGAGAGGTAGTCTGACAGAAAAGGTGGAGTCCTAGAAGTGTTGTTCTGCAGCAAGTACAGACCATGTTGGACTTCACCCACTCCAATCGTCCTCCAACATGAAAGGTCCTAAATGAAGCAAAATTGAGACAAAAAGGCAATCTTTGAGTGAGTTGACTGACAGACACAAGATTAAATGAAAAAGAAGGAACACAAAGAACATGTTCAAGGGTAAGTGAATTGGACAGTTTGACAGTACCAATGTGAGTAACATGAGCAGATTCACCATTAGGTAATTCAACAACACAATGGGAAACAACAATATAAGAGTGAAAAAGTGAAAGAGAACAAGCAATATGATCACTTGCACCTGTGTCAAGAACCCAAGTACTACCACCAAAAACAAATCTATTCACAAGCTTAGCAGAGAAAATGGAATGCTTAAGATTACCTGCCAAAAGAGTTGATTGAGAAGTAGAAGCTTGGTTGGAAGAAACACTGTTAGCCATAGCAATTGAACTATTCTGAGAATCAGATCCTCCAATCATGGCAAGCAATTTCTGACATTGCTCCATTGTGAAAGGAAATTGCTATGGAGTTGGTGTTGCAACAAACTCTTGAACAAAATCAAGAGAAGAGACCTGATTTGCCCTTGCCTTAGTCTTATATCCAGGAGGATATCCATGAATTTTGTAGCATTTTTCCACAGTATGACCAAGCAATCCACAATGGCTGCAAGTAGGCCCCTCCTTTCCTTTCTTGAAAGTCTTGGAACCAGAACCAAGATTCATTGTTTGGCTGTAAGGGCTGTGGATTTAACAAAAGGACCATTGTTGCTATATCCAACTGACCTCTGCCTTTCATCTTGAACCAACAATGAATGTACCTTATCAATAGAAGGAATGGGATCCATTAACAGAATTTGGCCTCGAATGTAAGAGAATGAATCATTGAGACCCATTAGAAGCTGCATAATTGCTTCTCTGTGATGAAGATTGGAAATCTTTTCATTCACATGGCACACACACTTCTCACAAGAACAAAGAGGAAGTTTTTTTTTTTTTTTTTTTTGAGAATCAAGAACAAAGAGGAAGTGGTTCATAGTTTTGTGTTTCATCCCATAAGATTGAGAGATTGGTAAAATAATCACTCACAGTGAGTCCCCCCTGAGAAATTATAGCAAGATCTTTCTGCAATTGGTAAACCCTAGGTCCATTGCCTTGAAAGAACATATTCTGAAGCTTCTTCCAAACTTCCTTGGCAGTCCTCTGATACACCCTACTAGTTGCAATTTTAGGGGAAACACAATTGATGATCCAAGAAACCACAATTTCATTGCTTCGTGACCAACTTTGAATAAGAAGAGGAACTTTCTCCATGGCAGAAGTCAGAGAAGTAGAGCCATCAATTAACCAAAATTTATTCTTGATCCTAAGAGCTCTCTCCATAGATCATGCCCATGTAGGGTAGTTTTCTCCTCCAATCAGTGGCTAAGATACAAGAATTGCACCACGGCTCTCGACGTGGTGAAGGAAGAAGGATGTGATTCATCAATGGTAATGCTTGTAGAAGCTTGATCAAAAGACGCCAATGATGAAGCTTTGAAAGGAAAACCCTAGCTTTTGAAAAAGAAGAAATTGAAACGAAGAAATTAGGCGGAAGCAAGAAATGATTGCTCCGACACCATATTGGAAAAACAGAGGAGAGTTCTGGAGAATTGAAACTCTATTTCATTGAACAATCAAAATGAATTGAATACACTGATACAATCAGATGCGTATATATATACATTAAATCCCTCCACAAGTAACTAACTAGCAGCTAACAGAAATAACAAAACTAATAGACGTGCCTGTCACATGCTGAGTTAAATACATATACAGAACTAAAATTACATGTCGTTTTTATCTATTATGTGAGATGACTATTGTCGTTTACTGAACAAATTGATTCTCTGGAACTTTGCTTCTTATCTGTGCTCTTGATTCTGCTCCTCTTAGCTCCATTACTTCCTTTAGCATCTTGACAAGTCTTGTGCAAATCCTTTAGAAATTACATGTAGGTTGTAGCACCTAACAACATATCTTTACAGGCAAAAACATCAAGATCACCCTTTTCATTCTGGGGTGACGAATGGATTATACCATTTGAACCTTTTTTTTTTTTCATGCTTTTCTAGGAGGTCTAGAGAAATATAAAATTACAATCAATAGGTTTTGAAAAAGACTGCAACATAAAATTGAATATCTGTTTGAAATTTATCAAATATATGTAAATTAAATGAACTCATAACTAACTATAAATCCATTAATTTTTGCAGGGTGTATATTTTTTGGAACCATTCAATCCATCCGATTCTAATTTCTATCTTTTAATATGACAAAAACACTTTCCAGCCCTTTCTAAATTTTAATTTTAGGGTTTACTATTATTATTATAAAAAATAAAAAATCAAACATTAAAAGCCCCACCACTTTGTCCACCACCCAGAAAGAGATGCATATTTTCTTTAGATCTATTACATTATTTTATTCCCCTAAGCTACAGTGACTCTCCACACCAAGAAAAAAAAAAAAGTCATTGTAGCTCTTCAAAAAAGTTTCTCTAATGTAAAGAGATTGTTGGACCTTGATATTAGGAGTTTCCTCTCTAAAATAGAGATTATTTTGGGGTTACTTAGTTTGTTGGAAATGCTTAAGAAACCAAAAAATAGGTCTCCAATGGTCTCTCTAAATCACCTTTTTTTTTGCTCATGAATGGTACTCTCTCCGTCCTAATTTGTTTGTCTTGTTTGAAAAGTCAAATTTTTAAGGGAACATCAGTTATTGTCTTGTCTGCTTTATAAAAATGTATAAGTTTACAAAACTACCCTTAAATAAATTTATCAGGCTTTTAAAAAAAAAAAAAAGTTATTCTTAATGAGACAACTAAAAAGATACCCCAATTAGATTGATTTTTTTAAATATTTATTAGTTTTCTTTTCAAATAGTTTTGAAAATAAATTATGGCTATAATAGGAACATTAGTAAATTAATGATTTTTATTTTTAAAAACAGGACAATATTTTGAGACATTCCAAAATGGATTAGAGGACAAATAAATTGGGATGGAGGGAGTAGTTTACTAAGTCTAATAGGCTACTATTCATTAGCAATTCAATTTTTTTTATTAAAAAATTCCAGTAGGTAGTATTATATCAATTCTTACTCTTTCTTGTTGATTAAAAAAAGATGAAGAAATAATAAAGAAATAATGAATAAATAATATTTAAATAAGATAAAGACAGTAGCGTAACTATCAAAGGATCAAAGGGCGAAGAGGGCCTCCCCGCCCCTCCCCCCCCCCCCCCAAACTTTTGAAAAAATTTAAAAAAAAAAATTGAAAATTTCTTAAATAATCTTATAATTTTGGCCCCCCATACTAGATAATAAACATATATATTTAAAAAGTCTAGGGCTTATTTGTACATAGCAGTAAAAATTGAAAAGTCATAAACTTTGTTGATGTGCCACACCACCAAATCTCTCACACAGTTACAAAATATTTTGCCTCTCTCTCTCTCTCTCTCTCTCTCTCTCTCTCTCTCTCTCTCTCTCTCTCTCTCTCTCTCTCTCTCTCTCTCTCTCTCTCTCTCCGTGCGAGTTTGCCACTTTGCCTCACCTTTCTTTTTTACACAGGTCACTGCCGTTGGCTTCTCACTGTGCAGAGTGCAGTAGCTCTATCTAAGCCTTATAGCTAACTGGTTTTAATCTTTATCTATACCTGATACCCATTGCTTTTAACTCTTTGACTCTTTCCAAGTACTATTTATTTTGTTTTGATTTTTTTGCTTTACTTTTCATTGCTTCTTTTTTTATTCTTTATGATATATTATTTATTATTATAATAATCAATATATTATATACAATATATACTACTATATTAAATTTAATTTAGTTGTTGTTTATTATATATATTTTTTATGCATTGACATTTGAATGATTGTTTGTCTTTTATTTAGCAATCTTTGAACTATTAGTATTTTTTTAGTATATTTTTTTAAATCTTAGTCATTTTATTTTAATGAGTGATAATTTAATTTAATAAATCTATGTTCATGGGCAAGTTTAGGAATATTCTCTCATTCTTCAAAAAAAAAAAAATGAAGACTGTAATTCAAAAAATATTACACTTTTGGATTCTAATGTTGAAGGGTCAACTTCCAATGAGTGTCCTTCCAAATCTCCAAGGATTGATCCCGAAAAACATCTTTCTAGACCGTCAGTGGTGGAAGTGGAACTTGAAGAAATTCATTTAAAATTTTCACTACTTAATTCCAATGAAGTTGATGTTAGAATTTTAAAACGAGATCCAGGATAACACACTGAAATGTGTAACTATCCAGCCAATATATGCGATGAAGTTAGATGTGCTTATTTAAAAGCTAAACCATATGAAATCTGTCTTTCAAACTATCCATTTTCTAGAGAAAATCATCCTCGTCGGTTTCAAGCTTCTTGATTCACTCAATTTTCTTCTTGGCTGGAGTATTCACCTGCTAAAGATGCTGCATATTGTCTGCCATGTTATCTCTTTACCATGGAAAGAAGTAGACGCCCTGGCTGTGATGCTTTTACTTTCATAGGATTTAGAAATTGGAAAAAAGTCAATAATGGAAAGAATTGTGCTTTTTTGAATCATGTTGGGGAGGATCCTTGCTCACCCCCACAACAATGCTGTGAAATATTGTGATGATCTATTGAATGAATAAGTGCATATAGATAAAGTGATGAATATGCAGAGTTCTGAACAAATTCTAAATAATGACTACGGGTGAAAACTTCTATTGATATTGTTCGATGGCTCACCTTTCAGTCCTTTTAGAGGTCATGATGAAACCCCTGAATCAAAAAATTGGGGAAATTTCCTTGAGATGATTAGAATTTTGGCATCTTATAATGATAAGGTTGAACAAGTTGTTTTGGAAAATGCTCCTAAATCTGCTAAGTACACTTCGCCTACAATTCAGAAGGAGATTCTGCATGTTATTGCAAGTAAAGTGCGGAGTAAGATTTGTGAAGACATTGGGGATTCCAAATTTTGTATTATTGTTGATGAGTCACGTGATGAGTCAAAGAGAGAGCAAATGGCTCTTGTTTTGAGATTTGCTGACAATGAGAGCTTTATACAAGAATTTTTTTTTTTCTCTCATGTTAAAGACACTACTGCATTGACTCTAAAGAATGAAATATATACTATTCTTTCTCGTCACTGTCTTGACATTCAAAATATTCGTGGACAAGGATATGACGGTGCTAGCAACATGTGTGCATACTATGTGCACATACATACAATGGAAAGGATTGCAAGCCTTAGTTCTTAATGATTGTCCTCGTGCATACTATGTGCATTACTTTGCTCATCGGTTACAATTAGCATTAGTTGCTGCATCAAGAGAGGTAATCCCTATCCATGAATTATTCTTGAATTTAAATTTCATTATCACTACAGTTGGTTCTTCATGTAAACGTAATGATGAACTAAGAGCTGCTTAAGCTGTAGAAATTGTTAGAATGTTAGCTATTGATGAACTTGAAACGGGAACAGAAGCAAACCAAATTGGGACTCTAAAACAGGCTGGTGATTCTCGTTGGGGGTCTCATTTTAATTCTATTTGTAGCTTAATGAGGATGTTTGGTCCAACTTGTTTGGTGCTTGAAAATATAAAGGAAGACAGGTCCACCTACTTGCAACATGGAGATGCAAATGTAGCTCATGAAATGATTGATTCATTTGAGTTTATATTTAGTTTACATCTAATGAAGGAAATCATGGGTATTACTGATGTTCTTTGTCAAGCTTTGCAGCAGAAATCTCTAGACATCGCAAATGCCCAAAATTTAGTTTCAACAATAAAGGCACTCATCCAAAATTTAAGAGTAGATGGCTGGGATAATTTTCTTGAGAATGTCATAGGATTCTCCAAAATATTAGAAATGATATTCTAGATCTAAGTGCTTGATTTGCTGAAGGTAGAGGTCGTAAGAAAAGGGATCATGTTACAATGAGCATCATTATCATTTTGATATATTTAATGCTACAATAGATGTTCAATTGCAAGAGCTTAACAATAGGTTTGGTGAACAATCAATAGAACTCTTGACACTTTGCTTAGCTTTGGATCCAAAGGATGCTTACAAATCCTTTAATGTGGATGACATATGTCGTCTTGTTGAGAAATATTATCCTCTTGATTTTTCTGAGCGTGATAGGACTGGTTTGAAAATTCAATTGAAGTTATTTGAGCATGATGTGCAAAATCATTCGAAGTTTCAGAATTTGTCATCTATAGCAGAATTATGTCGAAGGTTAGTAGAGACAGAAAAGTCACAGGTATATCCTCTTATTGATCGATTAATCCGCCTTATTTTGACTCCTCCAATGTCCACAGTAACTAGCGAGTGAGCCTTTCTAGCTATGAAAACTGTTAAAAAAAGACTGCGCAACAAAATGGAGGATGAGTTTCTCTCAGATAACTTAGCTGTCTACATTGAAAGGGAAATTGCTGAGAACTTCACTACTGACTCAATACTTTATGACTTTAGATTTCTTAAAGAGCGTAGGTTACAATTTTAAAAAAAATGTTTAACTTTTATGTTATTGTATGTTTTGTGACTTTGCCCATTTCATAGTTGATTAAAGATATTTAATTGTTTTGTCAATCTTGTCTCATGATTGTTTAATTTTAATTAAATAAATTTTTGTTTATAGCATATATTGAGTTATGAAGTATTGCACATTACTATTTTACATTTCATACAAACAAAAAAAAAAATTATATATGGGCTCCCCAAAGATAAATTCCTAACTCCGCCACTAGATAGAGAAAGGATAGAGAGAGACCATTGGAGAATCTACTGTTTGTACTCTCCAAATAGTACAAAAATTTAGAAAATCTGCTAGAGATATGCTCTAAAAGCATCTCCAATAGCATATGTAAAAGCAAAATAATCTCTACAATAGATAATGAAACCCAAAAAAATGGTCTCCAATGGTTTCTCTGAATCACAAATTTTTGTTAGCTCATGAATAGTAGTTCATCAAGTCTGATAGGCTACTATACATTAGGAATTGGATTTTTTTTTTTTTTATTAAAAAAGAATTACAGCAACTACTATTATCTCAATTCTTTCTCTTTTTTCTTGATTTTTTTTCTCTCTCATACTATTATATCAACTAATATTTAAATGAGATAGAGAAAGAACAAAGAATTTGTTGAAAAATGTATTTGAAAAAGTAGGTAGGTAAATGGTAATTGTAACTGTTCACTCTTATGCAACAATGCTGTAGACAGAACAACTTTTATAATTTTTTCCATAACATCACAGGTGATAGATCGTGATTAGTGTTGTAATATCACTTTTATATGGAACTATTACTGACATCACTTTTATTATATACTAATCATAATCTATTACTCAACAGTGTTAAAAAAAAATTATGGAATTTGTTATGTAGGTAGACATTAATGTAAAATGTGTAAAGTAACTATGAAAAAATTAGTCAAAACCAACTAGTAAAATATTAGAGCCTCTACCGTGTCGCTTTCTAACTACAAACATATTAGGAATAAAACAAATTTTGTAATACTAGATTACTTGCCTAATGGGCCTATGCAAGTAATTGGTCAATGCCCATGCCCATGTCTACTAGGGGTGACAATTCGTGTTCACGTGCTGAATTCATGTCATATCAACTCATGAGTATTCGATTATATAGGTCAACATTAACCTGACATGTTTATTAAACGGGTCAAGATTCCACAATCCTAACACGGCCTATTTATTAAACGGGTCAGGCGTGTCGATCTGTTTATCAGATTTTAACAAAATAAAATAAAAATTTATGAAAAAACAAACAAATAAATATTTTTAATATAAAATTCAGAACTAACGAATAACTGCATCACAAATAATCATTCAAAACTAAAGCATATCTCAATATTACAACTAATCAATCACAATATGTCAAAGAAAATAAACCACAACAACTAATAAATTTATATACCTAGAGTTTGAATGGTATATTGGTAAAATGTCATTTAATTAAATGTGTCAGATGTGTCAAACAGGTTTCATGTGTTCAACATTAACCTAACCCGTTTATTAAACGGGTCTACAATGTCAACCCGAATATGATATGAACCCGTTAAACTTCAATCCATAACCTATAAATTTCGTGTCGTGTCGTGTCATGTCGAGTTCGCAGGTCATGTCCAATTTTGCCATCTCTAATGTCTACTCTTCTAATTCTTGTTCCCTATTCCTAAAATACAATGATTTGTTCGGTAAAAGAATAATAATAATATTGCATCAAAATAATAATAAGTGCATCAATCAAAATCTTGGGGAGATCATAAATGATAAATGTTCCCCCAATAAGTAGGAAAGGAAAAATCAAACCCTATTTTACGAAACAATTTAAAATTGGATAACGCCATCAAGTGAGTGAGGGAGGAATAGACAGTGTTGGCTAAAATTACTGTTGTTGATTTTTTTTGGTTTTGCTGGGTAACCTAAAACTACTTCGTTCTTTATTAGATGTGGAAGTGGAACCGTACATGTACTTTTCTAAGTATTCTTGATCTTGCAGCGAAATTTGGCACATGACACTTTAATTTTAGTTAGGGGCTCTCCGCTTTAGACCATTCTCTTTCTTTCTTATTTATTTATTTATTTTTGAAGAATAGACTATTCTAAAACATTACATAATCAAATACCTCAGTCTTTTTGACCTTCCAATTTGACTTTTACAGGATACCTGCTTTGACAAGGACCAACATGTTCACATCTTGCATTGCTACCTGCACTTTCCCGGGGTGGTTATGTGTAATTGTCAATTTCGATTGATTTATTTGCTAAAATTGAATAAATATATAGTTATATTTTGGAAAAAAAAAAAACAAAAGAAATCATATATAAACAAATAAGATAAAAAAAATTCAGGGAAAAAAAAAACATAATACACATCCCACTTAAAAGGTCATCGTCACTAATTTCTTTGGTAGTCCTAGTCCTAGAAAAACCCCCTGCAAAGCAATATCAAAAAGAAAATTAAAATCGTTATGTTGAGGTGAGTTTGGACTTTTTTTTAATTAAAAAAATTATTTTTAATTTTTTATGTGTACGATTTTTTCTTTTTGAGAAGATTTTATGTGTACAATTTTAGAGCTTCATTTTTTTTTTTTTTTAAGCAAAAAATATAACCGTATTTTTACCAACTTTTAATAATTAATTAAATAGAATTTCAATTCAGAAATAAATATATAAATATGATAAAAAAAAAAACTAATATAAATTCTAAAGGAACACTTGAAATCATTGTTTATCTGATACATGAACCCCTTCTACGTACTTATCCAAGTTGTGGCTGTTGTTGGAAGATTCACACGGGACTTTCATTGTAAATGCCTGAATTAATCACTTTCCCAAAAAAAAACAAAATCAAAATGAACTGAACCGAAGATTTCACGCCTTTCAAATGAATCCAACCCCACGTGTTTTCACAAGCAAAGAATCTGAAAATTATAATGCCGTTGCCAACCCATTAAAATTTTAATAATAATAAATATATAAATAAAAATATACGAGAAAGAAAATGAAAAATCATGAGCTGTCAAAGTGGTTCTAGAGAAAAGGAAAAGAAAATTCCCATCAGAAACGAAACTTAAACGCCACGAGGCAATATCCTAGTCATCCAAATGGAAAGTCGTGTTCGAGTCCGAGTCTATGAGCCGCCAACCGAGTCAAATCTCTCGCGTTTATCACGCGTTCCTTCACCCAACACTCACTCACACTCAAAATTCACCTTCTTAGAAGATGCACATGCTCCTAGGCCCTAGCTCCTAACTCTTCTTCTATGTCACCCCAAACCAAACCCACCCTATAAATATCACCCTATTGCCCACTTTTCCTCTCAAAATAAAAAGTCTTTGAATTCCTCCCAATTACTCCAAAAAATTCTTTATTCATCTCCCATTTATTCTTCTCCAATTCCCAATTGAAAATGAATTCCATGAGATTGTACGCCCTCCCAGTCATTGGCTTCATGTTCTTGGCACTTTTGCGACTCAGCCATGCGCAGTCCTTGGCTCCTTCTCCTGCACCCCAGGGCCCAACCAGCGATGGTAATTACTAACTCTACAAATCTTTATTTTTGGGAAACAAATTTCTATGCTTGATTTTTGGGGTTTACCAGATTGGTGATAATTAATTCTTTTTTGTTCTTGTTTGATGCAGGCGCAGCAATAGATCAAGGGATTGCTTACTTCCTTCTACTCCTGGCCCTTGCAATCACATACCTCTTCCATTGATTTTATTTATTTAAATTTTGTGTCGTTAATTAGGATAATTAATAGAAATTCTTTATGTACTTTCTCCTAGTATTCAATATAGAGATCTTGTGTATCAAAAAAAAAAAAAAAATGGAGATCTTGGAGCAATTTTACACTGCTTTGATTCTTGTGTAATATAAAGTAATAAAGAAATGAATTAATATTAATTATTTGTCCATTTAGCAATTTTCTATTCCCAAATATTTTCTAATTTGATAATGTCAAAATTTTAGTTGGGCTTAGACACCGACTAATCTAATGTGTAATTTCATGTCTCGAGAGGAATGTAATATGTGGAACTTGTATAGCAATGTGCATCTGAAAATGTGATGCATTTCTAGTTGGTTCGGAAAATGTAATTTGACTAGTCCATTGAATTTTATTCCATTCGGAAAAGTCGTGCGAAAATTTTCTTTGACCTTTACGTTTTTGATTTTCATCTTATTCAAAAAGGTGCACCGGCATTTTTTATTTATTTATTTTTTTTGAGAAGAAAAAGAATGAAAATAATCATTATTCTATTTTCATTAACGATAATAACTCAATTCAAGATGCAATTTTTTTTTCTTAAAAAAAAAAATCAATTCAAGATGGATTTGAAGGATGAATCAAGTAGTACGTTAGCACCATAAAAGAAGAGATTTAAGAGCCATTTTTTTTTAGTAAAACCGTCAGACGTTTGCCAATTTCGCTAAAAATCTTTAAGATAGTCTTTAAAACTTGAAGTCCTAAAAACAGTTTAATAGTTAAAGTTGGAATTTGGAGTCATTAGGTAAAAAAAAAACTCTATAATTTATTGTTCATATTTTAGAAACCCATATTTTTAAAGCATTACTCACTGACATTCACTGTATTTGTCAAATACTGGTAATCTCAAAGAATTTTTCAATTAGGGTGTGTTTGGTGGAGTGGATTTTGAGAGGAAAAACTTCTTGAAGGATGTTTGGTTGGGAGGGGGAGAGGGAGAGGGGAAACTGATGGTGTGGTGCCCAGGTGTTTTCTCTCGCTTCTTTTTTTGTTAGGATAGTGCATCTTTTTTTTTTCTTTTTCTTTTTTTCCTTTTTTCTTTTGATTTCCTAGGCTGTGGCATGGTGCTTTGTTTTGTTTTTGTTTTTAATAAATTTGGGTGATTGCTTCTTTTTTTTTTTTGGGTTGCTTGTCACTTTTTTTTGTTTTAATTGGGTATCATTTTTTAATACTGGTATATGAGTAAATTTATATAAAATTATTTTTTCCATTCCTCCACTTTTTCACTCCCAACCAAACAAAAATGAGGGAAATTAAAATCTTTTCTATTCTCCCACTTTTTTATCTTCTCACCATTTTCTATCGTTCTACCATTTTATATCATAAAAGCTTTAGGGATAATTACAGTAAACTCACCTATAGTTTGGCCTATTTACACTTTGCTTATCCGTGGTTTAAAATTTAAGATTTTGTCCACCTGTACTTCATTCCGTTTGCTCTTTGTTACCCACCTCACCTTTTGACTTTAAAAAAACACTTTTTTATTTGAAATTATAACATAAAACGAATCAAAACTTCTTCCCTCAAGAAATTTCTCGTGAAACCTAGAACTTCAAAGTTCCTCTGCATTGAGCTGGGTTTGTGATTTTCTGCATGTGTTTCAAGAGTATTTTCGAGTTTCCAACAATTTTGACTTGTGGTTGTTGCGAGGCTTTTCTGATTTGAAATTTTCAAGTTTCCAACAATTTCATACAGCAAACCAAGTATGAAATTTTGAAATTTTTTGGGTTGGGTTTTCACCTTTTGATAAATTGGTACGTTGGAATAGCTGAAATCTATGAGTTTTCACCTTTTGGGTTGGGTTTTCACCATTTCAAGGATGGCAACTGTTCTTGCAGAGGTTTATGGTGAATCAAGGGTGAGTAGGGGGTTTGAATGTAAAGGAGTTATTATCTTAATTAAAAGAGTTGCAAATCAAGTTGATTCTTAAGAAATGATTCGTAAGTCGTTGTAAAATGGTTTGTTGACTGAGACAAACATGCTTGGTTGAGGACTTATGGTTAAGATCTCTTATTCATATTGGGTCACTTAAACAAAGACATAATTCACAGTTCAAACATTGTGATTGCTCTTCTACATAGAAGCTCCTTATATGTCTTTTTACAACCTAGAGGAGTTTATGAATCATGATGTCTCGCGTAAATGGAATTTTCTTGAAGAATCCTTCTATTTCATGGCTTTTGTATATAGTCAACATGTAGGTTTTGTCTTGCATTGTAAGTAGAAGTATTTTCCTGTCTCAATAGACCTTGGAAGGCATAATATTTATTTCATATGAAAATAGGTCTCGTGAGAAATATCCTGAGGGGAAGAAGTTTTGATTCGTTTTATGTTGTGATTTCAAATAAAAATGTGTTTTTCTAATGTCTAAGGGTGAGGTGGGTAATGGGGAACAGACGGAATGAAGCATAGGTGGGCAAAGTGTTAAGTTTTAAACCACGGGTAAGCAAAGTGCAAATACGCCAAACCACTAGTGGTTTTACTGTAATTATCCCAAAGCTTTATTACTAAACCTCTATGTCTTCTTCTAAAAAAAAACTAACTTCTTTTCCTTTTGATATTATGGTAAGAAATTATAGATTTTTTTTTTAACTCTAAAAATAAATTAAATAAAAAAAAAAACTAAAATTTCTTCCCATAATGTCAAAAGGAAAAGAAGACATATTTACCTCCTTTGAGAGTTTAATTTAATTAGAAACTTGAAGAAAGTCATTCAATTATTAAGTTAGTTCTTTTGGTGTTTTTATAAATCTAGTATTAATATGGCGTTTTGCATATGGAGACTGAATATATATTTATATATATATATATATATATATTCTAGAGTGTTTGCTGTATGCAATGGGAATACTAGATACCTTATAGGAGAGTGGAAACTTTTCAATTATAACTTAGCTCAACTTTTGCATGTGAAATAATAATAATATAATAATCAAATACAAATTTATTGTGGCACAAATAAGTGAATAACAGATATTCTAACTGAACAGTTGGATGTATATTGAATTTGGAACGACAATTGTTTGATGAATATTACATTTGGATTATACTTAGGTTGAAGTGGTACTAAATAACTTGGTGTGTATGAGATGGGGGATTATACACACACGAGAATAGAGTTAGATACTTGAAGAAGTTTGGATATCCTCTTTTTTATTTTATAATAGTTGATTTTTTTTTTTCTCATAATTTGATAGTTGAGGGCAAAAAGATTTAAACCCTAGTTTATTGGAAAAATAAAAAAGTGACAGTTTCACCATTAGGCTCTAAGCCTATAATAGATTAAATTTGTTTTTACAATATGAGTGTCATCATAAATTAGTACTCTATCCTTTTTTTATCTACTTGTTATAGTGGTTCCTATTCCTAATCATGTCCCTATTTTTAATTTATAATGATAATCTTATCAAAGATTTTGAGTCTTGAACTTTTTTAAAACTGATGCCAAAATACAATTTACACCCTTAAACTTTGATCAATTGTCATTTTGGTCCACTAAAATTAAAAAGTGTCATGTTAGTCCATTAATTTTAACATCTAGTTAAATTTCTTTCAAAGGATGATAAGAAAAACATCCAATATTGCAAAAATAAATAAATAAACAAAACAAAAAGAAAAAATCGAAAACATATCACATTAGGACTTTGAAGTGCCAATTAGCACTCAGAAAGTGCAATTGGGCACTTGTGGCCCTAAAATTGAAATTTCAACCTAGCTCTTGATTTTTTTTTTTTTTTTTGTTTTTCAAATTTGCAACTTAATCTCATCGTAATTTGAGATAAACCTCTAAATTGTCAGCTTAGGAGAGTTAGTAACTCATTCCAACTCATCAACCAAGGGTTTCCCCTCTCTTTAAATAGAGGAGTGATCCTCACTTTTAAAGCACAATTCAACTTTTGATTCTTTGAGAGAGCTTTTGAGAAAGAGTTATTAGGTGATTGCTGATCCTTTTTCTCAATCACAACATTTTATCCCCACAAAAGCTACAAAATTTATGACTTCCTTAGCATAAATTCGTCTCAAAGTAAGCTCCAATCACTTCCTATTATCGAAACATTGACAATCTATTGTTACTCAGTCAAAATTCCTGAAAAACCGAAGGAAATTTCAAGAGAACCATTGAATAGATAAGGTGCTACCAAATTTTTAAAGCTTGAAGAAAGGAGTTGTTGTCCAAATTTCCAACCATCCAAGGAACTTTGAAGGGAGGAGTTATTGCCTGTGGCCCAATCTTGAAGAACGTTCGATCCTATTCTTGAAGTCAATCGTGCATGCATATATAAAATCCAAATCGAAGTGGTGTCAAACTTTTGTTTTATAATTGCTTCAAACATGTTTGTGATTTATGGTATGATTTAGAATCAAGCATGCTAGCTTTATATTAGGACTTTCACTTGATCACATGCCTTCAATATTGTTCAAAACACTTTTTCAAAATCCTAAATTTTCAATTCCTTTATATGTTTATGTTGGGTTTAGAATTGACCCAGTGAATTGACCAATCATCCAATTTCATTAATTAGATTAATTTCATGCAAGATTCAATTACTAAGCGGAATGCACAGCCATTTCACGTAAGCTAAATGCAATGGAAAATAAAATGACAAAATAATATGGTCACGATGGAAAAACCCTAGCAAGCAAAACCCCATTGGGTGATTATATAGGTCACCACTCTTGATTAATCCATTAAACAGTAATCGAGGTTACAAGTATAGAAATTACCCAATACCAATACCTACAATTGTAGAACCTACTAACACTAGTTCAACTCTAATCTGGATGGACTAAGATAAATAGTAGACTTTTTCGGTTAGCATAGATTTCCTATCAACGTCTAATAGTTGAACAAATCTCCTATCAATGTGACGACTCCTTACAACAACTTTTGATTGATGTAGATGGTTGGTGCAAAGTTCTTCGCAGCAACACACTTCAATAGATGAACCATAAGTAGGTTGGTTCAAAACAACCACAAGGTTGCAGCAACTTTTCAATGATATGAGTTTGTTGTGTGTGTGATGATAGCTCTTAAAAATAGTATTTAAGTCGTACTGGAACCCTAGTGCAAAAATCCCAATGCTGCCACGTCATCTAATCTAAATATGAAATTCTACATAATCAAAGCTCCATCAATCGGCTGCTATCGAGACTTCTATTGAAACAACAGTTACAACACTAGTTTAAGTATTCTTGAGCTTGTTCTGATTGTGTCTTCAATTGATACCACTTAAACACTTAGTGAACAATCTAAACTATGACTCAATTACATCAAAAGTGCATTTAGACTCGGATATGCCAACTCATACAAAAAATGACTATAACAAATTATAACATGCTTATTTTAAAGATATATTTGGATGCATCGATAGAGTGACATGGTCATGGCCCCTACATTCTTAAAGGTCGATTAATTGGGCAAAGTGGATGCCTAATACATTCACACTCCATAACTTAGCCTTTGATCTTAGAACAATAGTTTTAGAGTATGTCTTATCAATGAAATTTTCAAGGAAATAAAAATAATGTAATTTTTTAGGTTGCATCTAGGGAAAAAGCCATGTAATTTTTCTTTATATATTCTGAAAGCTCGATAGTATAACTACTAGAGCTAATTAAAACCCCCAATTTTAAATTAGGGGTTAAATGCTTTTAATCTACTCTACCAGATGTAGAATTAGAGCAATCAATGCGCAATTAACCCAGAATACTTCCTAATGCATGGACATACATAATTAACAATTAAGTATAAAACAGAAGGAGTAAGGGAAGAGAGATGCAAACACAAGATAACACCGCGATGTGTAATAGAAAAGGAAAACCGAAGTGCTCGGCATAAAAACCTCCCTGCGGCCCTCTAAGCTGAATCAATCTACTAGTGAATAAGTTGGAGTACAAAGATTACAATATAGACCCTCCAAGCCTAGACTATCCTCTGTACTTAGACCCTCCAAGTCCCAGCTACCAACGAGCTTCACCGAGCCTTATCGTCACTAGCTTTCTGGATCTCGCAATTAGCACCAATTGCATCCACCATAGAATGGCATAACCCAATGTTTCCCAAGAGCTCCAAAAAAACTCACAACACTCAGAATGTGTGAGGTATGTATTTGGGCTAAGAACCTCTCAATGGATATGGAATTAGAGAGGTAGGAGTATGAGGAAAACTAAGAGAAATGTGTAAAGGATTGTAGGTAAGCAATCTCTAACTCTTTAATGTATTTCTAGGGTTTTTTCTCTGAAATTATCCTTACAATTTTGTGGGTAATATGAGCTTTATAGTGTGGGTAAAGAAATGAGGAAAGACACACAAAACAAGCTGGCAATGCATCTCGCAAGTCAGGTCACGAGTTGGCTAAGTCATAAGCCACTCGCAAGATGCCCTCAACACTTGAATCTTTCAACTTCCAGCATGTGCTCTTCACTTGACATTTCGCAGGTTGCTCCACTCACAAATTAGTCGCAAGTTGTCTTACTCTTCATAGTTCTTTACTAATTTCTCACACTCATTACATTGAATCCCATAAACATATAGGGAAATGATTGATGAATTACAATCAAATTTGACATGGAATTAATGCCAACAAAACCTAATTGAAAATCACAACTTTACATATTCCACCAAATGCAAATTTTCAATTTGACAATAAAATGAGGTGTTTTTTTAATTGTAGTTTTCTTATTTTTTCTAACTTAATAAAATAAGTGGCAACTCCATATAAAAATCTCAATTCGAGGGGTCAAATGTCATTAGTCAAATCGCACAATTTGGGAGGAATTTAACATGATCTTACCCATTTATGTGGGATTTATTAACCTTGAGGTCATGGTTTATCATTCATCAGTTTGGTTGGTCAATTATTTGAAGTTTATTTTTTAAGCCAAAATAAGATGATGCACTTCCAATCAAATGAAACCAAATTGCACTCTTAGATTGGGGTGGATCGTCTAAACCACATTCAATTTTCATTAATGTTGATGCAATTGGTTAAATTGGTTAGGTTGGTTGTTAGGGTAGGATTAAATGTATGATTTTTTTTAAAAGCAAAATGGATATTTTGAGCTGGGTTTTTCAAAATATCAAGATTTTTTCTAAACTAGGCTAGGTCTATATAACCCATTACACATAACATAAAATCAACCAAATCTTCATTTTCTAATAATAATTCAACAATAAAACCACCAAAGAGGTAACAACAAATAATATACTCTATAAAACATGAAAATAATACAAACAACATCAAAGAAAGCCAATATAAAAATGAAAATGACACAAACCACCATGACATAAAATATTTTCAGGTAATTTTCTCCATAAAAAAAAAACACACAAAAAACAAAGAGAAATTTATTATCTTTGGGGAAATGGGGTTCTACCGAATAATAGCAAAAAATATATATTTTTATTAATTATCTTAATCTTGATCATCATTTGACACCACTTAAACATATTTGAAATTTCATTCCTTTAAAACACGTAAAATCAACATATTCATACATGGAAATGGTGAGATTGAAAGCTTGAGCATTAGGTTGTGCATTTTAATTGCGCAATGTAAACCCAAAGTTTGAGATGAATAAAAAAAATAGAGAATCCATGAGATAATTAAAGAAATGGGAGAATTAAAAATATTTGAAAGCATGAAACTCACTAGTTGTTGTCTAGCTGATCAATGAGAAAGAGAGACATGAAAAATAAACTTGGGTTTTTTTCCCCCACAGAACAGTAACATTTAGTATGTGTAGGTCTATGAATCAAATTATTGTTTTAGGATTGAGACAAATGTCATTAATAACTACACTTGATAGTTAGTTTTTCATATCCTAAAAACACCCCTCCCACCTACTAGTTTTTCATTTAATAATTTTTTCTTAAATATCATTTTTCATTTCTATATAGAATAATACATAATGAAAATATTAAACTCAATTCATTGTAAGCTTTTCTTACAAACCAAACGATTATGAAAGATGTTTCAAAATTAATATTTCAGGAAAACACATATTTTTAGCATAATTATGCATTATGAAAATGTTAAGTCTATTTCCTCCCAAAATTTTCATATTAACTAAAAAATTACAAGAGAAATTACAAAAATAGCACCCTAAGAACACGCATGCTATTAAACAACATTGTTTGTCATTCCATACAAATCTACTAAACTCTTTAAAATAAATCCAAATCACTTTTGATTTAAAATTGGGGTTGGTTTCAATTTGATCCATACATTTAATTGCATCAATTTATTCATCTTATGCTTGTACTAATTTTATTGTTACCCTTTCCATTTAAATAGAGATGAAACTTACTAATGTGGCAAATGGGAATTAACTACACATTATTTTTGCTTATATAAACCATACAACATGGTGTCACACCACCTAAGATGGTATGTGTCACCATTCAAATTGTTGCATTTATTTTTTTCCATGTTCTTCATTTATTTCATTCTTTCCTTTTGTCTTCTCTCTCTCGCTCTCCCTTAACACTTGACTTTATCAATGACACATAATCCAACTCATGTCCATTTATCAAAACTCTACTAAAAACCAAACATAGCTAGTTTTCTTCAACTAAAACAGCTCACACCAAAGCCACCACACACGACAATCAATAGAAACCTAGAATTATACCTAACATAAGCCACCGCAAATTATTCTTACACATGCACGCGTGCTTGGCTAAACCCATTCTTACAAACCACCAAACACACTTGTCATGAATAATTGAAAAAGTTAGCCACATATGTACTAAACCCCAAAATAATTCATCGAGTAACAATTTAAGCTCCTTCTAGGTATTTATATGGTCTATGTTGATATAGTATATGCCTAACATAAGACTCAACACACATTTGTAGAACCCACATTCATATCTAAATAAGTATCAATCCAAACAATATTTAGTATTATAATCTCCCCTACCTATATCTCTGACGTCTTCTTCAAGGCTTATGTGACATTGTAGTGTCATGAGTCACATGGTGCTAGTTGGCTATGATAGCATTTTTCACAATTCATGGACATGTTCCAAGAGAACTAATCAAGTTACAATTAAACTCGTCATAATCGTTTATATATCTCATATTGACCTAGCAAACACTTAATATGAGACTCAACACATAATCGCATAACACACACTCATACAATCTAATCCAGTCAAATGCATTTAGTATGAGATATCACAAAACTCAACCTCAAAATCACCAAAAGTCAAGCAATTGACCCATAAACCAAATCACCCAAATCCTACCATCAATAATCTATTCGACACAATGAACAATCATGTTTCCCTAGTCTAAAAAACCCATTATATTTGCCCCAATCAATCTCCCCTAAAATTGAGGCTAGATTTATCCATCACACCCAAAAGACTTAGACACTATTGATTACAATAACACCCTCAACCCATTAATTTTAAAATCAACTCCAAAGCCACCACATAAAGGCAAACTATATAACTATAGATCCCTAATTGATAGCTAACCATACTCCCCTACTAGACCCAAATAGTTGAGATCTCCATTCTCTATTTATCTCTCTCCCTACAAAAGTAGCTATGAATTTTGGTATTGTTACTCGACAATTTTGAGATTTTATTGTTAAATATTCTAATGATCTTTGCTAAGTCATCATTGATTTCAAATATTATGTCTTGTTCAAAATATATATTTTTTATTGGATGATTGGTTTAGACTAGGTCGATCACACGATTGAGAAAACTTAAGTTTAAGATTTAATGTGGCAAAGTAGAGAAAGGGTGAGGTAGGATGTGACACCCTAGAGTTGGCAAGGCTTTGGTATAAAGTGAGATTATGAGAAGAAAAAGGGAAAAAATTATCAGCCAGATTAAAGTGGACTAATCACCATGTGGGCCTTATGACCTTTTGGATTTGAAAACAAAAAACTATTTTCAAATCAAGGAACCAAACAAATTCTTAATATTTTAGTTGTCACATTTCAAATTTCATTAATGTTTTGTTGTTGTTGATAATTCGATAGTTGGGGAGAGAGAATTTGAATCTTGGATGTCTATATTGAAAATACCGAGAGGTGTCAACTAGTTTAGTTATAAGGCTCTTGACTTTGTCCATATTTTAGAGGTAAAGAAAACATTAAAATCAATTAAAAAAAAAATAAGAGGATTAATTGACACAATTATGTTGAACCACCAAATTGAAACCAACCCCAATATTGGAACACCATAAATGTATATTCACAAATAATAAATAAAAAATCCAAAGGACCATAACAATGCTGGGTATCTATGAGTTTGGGATTTTTTGGTGTAAAGTTAGGACTTGGTACCCTTTCCAACCATAAGAACTTGTCTTAAAATTTTGTTGATCCATTGTGACACCAATTCCTAAAATAATAAGTAAAATACAATTAATATCCATGAGGTTTGGGGTAATGCTAAGCACATCTAAGACAATTGGAAAATAACCAATTTAGTCCTTAAACGCAACGACTTATTACTCCATTTGTGCGCTTTACCCTAAAACTAATTTTACACAGTAGCTTTCCATTTCCAATATTGCAAGTTCAGAAAGCAGTACCCAAAAAGGTTGATTTGTTCCTACCAGCTTAAATGCAAATGCAAATGCGTTCTAAATGAAATGAAGATGCTAGATAAATTTTTTCTAATTGTGACATTTTAGTCCAACAGGCTTTACATCATTTGTCACTTTTTCCAAGACCAATAAGTGTTCTTAATATAAACCAAAATGAATGTTAACTTTCCTAATTTATGGTTGTTTCTCTTCAATCTTCAACAAGTTCGGACATAACATTTTAAATTTTTACAAAAGAAAAAAAATTACAAATGGAGCAAAGAGAAAAAGTACTTTTTGTGAAAGTCTTGATCTGAAGGAGAGGTGCAAATAAGTTTTTGATTTCATAATCTTTATATAAAAAGCGGCTATGCTGCTACAGTGCTTCGGCACTATGCACTTAGTGTGTTTGCACTGTGCAAGCACTGTAGCGATAACAGTGCTTTGGTTTCGTGAGTCCTTTTTTTTTTTTGTGCTTTTTTGTTTTTTTTTTGTCTTTTCTTTCTTCTTTATATACAGTGCTTTTGGTTTAATTAATCGGCACTGGAGTTACAGTCCCTAAAGTTTTTTTTTTTTTTTTTAAATATTTATGTAAGCTGGTATATATATTGTTATACTGATGCAACAAATTTCACAATATTTTCACAATTATTGACCGGCACTATAGCTACAGTGTCTAAAGTTTTTTTTTTTTTTTTTTCAATAATCGGTTTGTGTTTTTTTTTTCTTTTAAATATTTATGTAAGCTGGTATAAATATTGTTATACTGACACAACAAATTTCATAATATTTTCACAATTATTGACGTGTCAATTTCTTACAAGTTGAAATAAAATAATAAAATATGAGACTGTGATCAACCACAATTAAAAATAAATGTTTTGAAAAAATGTTACAACACTTATTGTGTAGTGTTTTTGCTTTATCACGAATGTGCATATGCACGGTAGCTACAGTGCTTTTGGTTTAGCTACAGTGCCTAAAGTTTTTTTTTTTTTTTTCCCAGTAATCGGTTTGTTTTTTTTTTTTTTTTTTTTTTTTTTAAATATTTATGTAAGCTGGTATATATATTGTTATACTGACATAACAAATTTCACAATATTTTTACAATTATTGACGTGTCAATTTCTTACTAGTCGAACAAAAAAAAAAAAAAAAACTGTGACCAACCACAACTAAAAATAAATGTTTTGAGAAAATGTTACAACACTTATTGTGCAATGCTTTTGCTTTATTCAATTGGCATTGTAGTTACAGTGCCTAAAGTTTTTTGTTTTTTTTTTTTTTAGTTTATGTTTTTTTTTTTTCCTTTTAAATATTTATATAAGCTGGTATATATATTGTTATACTAATACAACAAATTTCACAATTTTTTCACAATTATTAACGTGTCAATTTCTTATAAGTCGAAATAAAATAATAAAATATGAGACTGTGACCAACCACAACTAAAAATAAATGTTTTGAGAATATGTTACAACACTTATTGTGCAATACTTTTGGTTTATTCAACTGACACGCCTAAAGTTTTTTTTTTTTTTTTTTTTTATATATATTTATGTAAGCTAGTATATATATTGTTATATTGACACAACAAATTTCACAATTATTGACGTGTCAATTTCTTACAAGTCGAAATAAAATAATAAAATATGAAACTGTGACCAACCACAATTAAAAATAAATGTTTCGAGAAAATGTTACAACACTTATTGTTATCACAATATTTTCACAATTGTTAAGATCTCAGTTTTTTATAGATCAAATAAAAAAAGATAAGTCTACAACATTTTAACATTAATTTCTATAATGCCTAAAGTTTTTTTTTTTCTTTTAAATATTTATGTAAGCTGACATATCTATTAACTATATAAAATGAGCCAAAGGCTCATGAATAGTGTTTTATTGGTTTATTCAATTAGTGAGGTGCATTTTTTTTTTTTTTTTTTTTTCATGTATGCTAGTTGGTTTGAGCTTTGTTTTTATTTTTGTTTTTTTTAAGATCTTTATATGTTTACTTTGTACTTGCAATGCAAGTTTACATTGTAAATACACAAAAGTGGTTAATATTATACACATTTGCACAAAAAATGGTAAATATTATACAAATTTTGTAAATGTGTACAAAATTTGACAATTTTTTGTGTGTCTATAATATAAAATTACATTGTAATTAAGTACAATGTATACATAGAGATATTGTGAAAATGTTGTGACGCATGTATCAATTCCTTATGAGTCAAAATAAATTAAAATAAAATAATAAAATATCATACCGAGATCTCGCACAACTAAAAATGTTGTAACATATTGTTGTTATTACAATATATTCATAATTAATGAGATGTAAGTTATAGGTAAAAATAAAATAATAAAATATTAAACTGGGATCCGTCACGGTCTTATTCGAATGAGATTAACTTTTTATGACATAATTATCAAAATTCTTAAAATTAATGTCTCTTTTGATTAATGTAAATATCTATGTATTTTAAAAATCAACTGATTTATATTTTTATTTTGTAATACAAATAAAATTTAGAATAGATCCTAATCACTACTTTTTTTTTCTATGGTTAACACGTCTCTTGCACGTGCTGCCCTAACTATATATATATATATATAAACGTGAATGCACTAAATCACTGTAGTTATAGTGCTTTGGTTTCGTGAACCACTTTTTTTTTTTCTTATTTTTCCAAGTTTTGAACAATAACTACAGTGCCATACAATAGCTACAATTTTTTTTTTTTTTTTTTCAGTAATCAGTTTGTGTTTTTTTTTTTTTTTTTAATATTTGTGTAAGCTGATATATATATTGTTATACTAACACAATAAATTTTACAATATTTTCACAATTATTGACTTGCGCGAATGCGCTAAAGCACTATAGCTACAGTGCTTTGGTTCTGTGAGCCACTTTTTTTTTTTTTTCAAGTTTTGAACAATAACTACAATGCCAAGTGGCACTGTAGCTATAAGTTTTTTTTTTTTTTTTTTTCCTTTTAAATATTTATGTAAGCTGATATATATATTGTTATACTGACACAATAAATTTCACAATATTTTCACAATTATTGACATGTCAATTTCTTACAAATCGAAATAAAATAATAAAATATGAGATTGTGACCAACCACAACTAAAAATAAATGTTTTGAGAAAATGTTACAATACTTATTGTGCAGTGCTTTTGGTTTATTCAACTGGCACGGTAGCTACAGTGCCTAAAGTTTATTTATTTATTAATTTATTTTTCAGTAATCGGTTTGTGTTTTTTTTTTCTTTTAAATATTTATATAAGCTGGTATATATATTGTTATACTGACACAACAAATTTCACAATATTTTCACAATTATTAACATGTCAATTTCTTATAAGCCAAAATAAAATAATAAAATATGAGACTGTGACAGACTGTGACCAATCACATCTAAAAATAAATGTTTTGAGAAAATGTTACAACACTTATTGTTGTCACAATATTTTTACAATTATTGAGATCTCAATTTCTTATAGATCAAATAAAAAATGCTAAGTCCACAACATTTTAACATTAAATTCTTTTTTTTCCCCCCTCTAATTATCGGTTTGTGTTTTTTCTTTTTTTCTTTTAAATATTTATGTAAGCTGGCATATCTATTAACTATATAAAAAGAGCCAAAGGCTCATGAATACTGTTTTTTTGGTTTATTCAATTAGTGAGGTGCACTTTTTATTTTCTTTTTTTTCCCCTTCAAGTATGTTAGTTGGTTTGAGCTTTGTTTTTGTTTTTGTTTTTTTTTTTTTTTTTTTAAGATCTTTATATGTTTACTTTGTACTTGCTATGCAAGTTTACATTGTAAATACACAAAAGTGGTTAATATTATACACATTTGCACAAAAAATGGTAAATATTGTACAAATTTTGTAAATATGTACAAAATTTGCCAACTTTTTTGTGTCTACAATATAAATTTACATTGTAATTAAGTACAATGTATACATAGAGATATTATGAAAATGTTGTGACGCATGTGTCAATTCCTTATGGGTCAAAATAAAATAATAAAATATTATACCAAGATCTAGCACAACTAAAAAATGTCGTGACATTTTGTTGTTATTATAATATATTCACAACTATTGAGGTATAAGTTATAGGTCAAAATAAAATAATAAAATATTGGACTGGATTTGTCACGGTCTTATACGAATGAGATTAACTTTTTATGACATAATTATCAAAATTCTTAAAATTAATGTCTCTTTTGATTAATGTAAATCTCTATGTATTTTAAAAATCAAATTATTTATATCTTTATTTTGTGATACAAATAAAATCTAAAATTGATCCTGCAGGGTTAAGGGCCTGGAATCATGCATTGGGCCTTGGGCTTTGTCCAAGGATGTTGGATGATCCGAAGAGGAACAAATAGTTATTAGAAATTCCAATTTAAAGTCTCATGAGTAAGGAACGAATGGAAGGTGGTCCGAGGAGGAACTCCTCCTCGGATATAATGAATGTAGTTCAAGTATGTACCCCAGCAATTAGGGTGACCTTCTAAGAAACTCCAATGATAGGGACATGCCTCATGAACATACGAGAAGGAAGGAAACTCAAAAATATCTAAGGGAAAGCCGCCACCACCGCATTAAATGCACTGCAGCTACTTTTTTGATCGCATTTATGTGGAGAAGACCTCTGAATAGCACTGCCTTGGCTACCACAACTTACAGAAAACTAAAGAGGGTGTCTGATGGGACAGGTACTTAAGGGCTTAGATGATCAACAAGTGTAGGATGAAGATGGTCTAAAGGGAGATATATAATGTGAAAGACCCTCCATGAGAAAAGGTTGGAAAAGAAAGAGAGAGAACACTATATCCATCTAAATTGTTCTTGTATTCAATTGTAACCAATTTATATAAGTTTGATCTCCTCGGACGGTGAAGTCATTCAGCTTTAGCTTCTTTGTTCTTGCTTAATCATCTTCCAAATTCATACTAGCCATTGTCAAATTCATTAGGGCCTAGTTCTTCGACCCACTCTCTACAAATTTATTGTATTGGACTCATTGGACCAAGATCCCACACATTTTGGGCTTGAGCTGTAAACCGTGTCCCTACAATTGACACTGTCTGTGGGAAGAACTTGTGTGATAGTGAAAACAATGGTCAACTATGGTAGGTTCAGGTTCACACCAAGCAGAATCCATAGCATCTCAACGTGAAAATCATTTCGCTAACCTTAAGCGTAGGAGAGATCAAGAGGGCAGCGTGCACACTACGCATACAGGCAAAAGCTCCTTTCGAGTTGGGAGTCACGTCTCTCAAGAGCAGCATAATAAAGCCATGCAAAGGGAAAATCGACCATCTAAAGAAGAAGTTACGCCATGCACAACGAAAATGAACTCCCACACCGTCTGATTCCTCTTCCAATGATGAGAAGGATAGCGGTTATCGACGTAGATCAATGACTCCTCTTAGTGAATCATTCTCATATGAAGAGGAGCACAACTGTGAACACAGATGCAAGAGCCCAACTCACAGAGGGCTGGGAAATGATGCGATGAGCAAAGCCTTGAACCATATTTCCAAGTCGCCTTCACGCATAGGATTGAAAGGGCAACTATTCCTCGACGTTTCCATCAACCAACATTCACCATCTACAATGGGCGAATGGACTGGTAAAGCATGTGAGCCATTTCAATCAGAGAATGGCTGTCTATTCTAAGGACGAAGCCTTGATGTGTAAGGTGTTCCCATCCAGTTTGGGACCCGTGGCGATGAGATGATTCGACAGCCTGAGGACAGATTCCATAGGTTCCTTGAAGGAGCTTACTCAGGCATTTGACTCTCTTTTTATTACATGTACCAGGGTCCCTCGGCCCTTGGACTCCCTACTATCTTTGTCCATGCGAGAAGGGGAGATCCTGAAAGCATATTCGGACAGGTACTGGGAGACATATAATGAGATAGATGGTAAATTTGATGACGTTGCCATTAGTACTTTCAAGAGTGGCCTCCCAACCGAGCATGGTTTAAGGAAGTCCCTAATAGGAAAGCCTGTCACCAGCCTGCGTCAACTCATGGACCGGATTGACAAGTATAAAAGGGTTGAGGAAGACCAACAACTGGGTAAAGGAAAGGCAAAGGTTATCCCTCAGGAGAGGAGGGATTTCAGGTCGAACCGATTCAATAACAACTGACCTTGGAGAGATTTTGCTGGATAATCAGGGTCTACCAACACCCAGACCATTAATGCAGTATTTCGAGAATCGATGCATCAGGTTCTAGAGAAGATTAAGAATGAGTCGTTCTTCAAATGGCCGAACAAGATGGCTTGAAACCCCATGAGACACAACCAAAGCCTTTATTGCCAATATCATTAGGACTAGGGGCACACTACAGAAAACTGCAGGAATTTGTGGGACCAGTTGGTCCTAGAAGGGAAGTTGAAGTAGCTACTGCACCATTCTAGTGGCCAAGCGGGGTAGACAGGTTCGGATCCCTGGAGAGATGCTTCTTCAAGATCTCTTCTGGGAACAATCAATGTCATCTTCGCTGCCCTTGGTAGGACCGGTTCTTGTCTCTCTAGAGTGATGTCTGTGGCTTGGCTATCCACCGAAGACAGCAATTCAGAGCTAAAAAGAGCCATAATAGAGGCCCCGCTGGTTCTGGGCCTCGATCGACGATAAGATCGGAACTATCCAACCCCATAACGATGCTTTGGTGGTCACACTCAGGATAGGGGGGTATGATGTGAAGAGAGTGTTGGTAGACCAGGGAAGTGCTGTCGAGATAATGTACCTTAACCTATACAAGGGGCTGAATTTGAAATCCAAGGACCTAACGACATACGATTCTCCTCTAGTAAGTTTCAAGGGGAAGACTGTTACTCTAAGAGGTCAGATTAGACTGTCCATACAGACCTGTTCGGACATGGTGGAAGTGGACTTCATTGTGGTGGACGCTTATTCGCCTTACACGGCTATTGTGGCTAGACCTTGGCTTCATGCCTTAGAAGCCATCTCTTCTACCCTGCACCAGAAGGTGAAGTATCTGTCCGATGGCCAGGTTAAAGAGATTGTGGGGAATCAGTCCATGGCTAGACAGTGCATGGTGGCTGCCATCTTACATAGGCTCAATGCTGAGTCCTCGGCCTCTACTGAAAGGGACTTATAGTAATAAAAAACTTCGGTATTGCCCAATAATGGATCAACCGAGGAAGTGAAGTGCGAAGATTTAGAAAAAGGTCATTGTTGGCGATGATCTGGAGAAGTTCTTCCAGGTCAACTCCCAGCTACCTCCCCAAAGGAGAGAAGAGTTAATTGAGTTCCTTAGAAAAAATGTGGATGTATTCACGTGGAGTGCTTATGAAGCTCCGGGGGTGGACCCAAACTTTATTTGCCACCATTTGAATGTCAATCCATCTATTACCCCCAAAAAACAACCTCCTTAGCGCTCATCTAGAGATCATTTTGATGCTGTCAAAGATGAGGTGACAAAGCTTAAGCAGACAGAGGCTATCAAGGAAGTTTTCTATCCTGAATGGTTGGCCAATATTGTGGTAGTGAAGAAAAAGAATGGGAAATGACGAGTATGTGTGGATTTCATGAATTTAAATAAGGCTTGCCCAAAAGATCCCTTCCCTATGCCTCGAATAGACCAGCTGGTGGATGCCATTGTTGGCCATCCTCGAATGAGTTTCTTAGATGCCTTTCAAGGATACCATCAAATACCACTAGCCTTGGATGATCAGAAGAAGACAACCTTTGTCACTCCCACTGGAAACTACCATTACAAAGTAATGCCCTTTGACTTGAAAAATGTGGGATCTACCTATCAAAGAATGATGACTAAGATGTTTGAGCCGCAGTTGGGCAAAAGTATTGAGGTCTATATAGATGACATGGTGGTGAAGAGCAAGGCGGTGTCTGAGCACGTGGGAGACCTTGGAAACATTTTTGAAATTCTAAGGAAACACAAGCTACGCCTTAACGCTTCCAAGTGCTCTTTTGGTGTGGGATCAAGCAAGTTTCTAGGCTATATGGTGATTCACTGGGGGATCGAGGTTAATCCTGACCAGATTAAGGCAATAAACAATCTACAACCACCTCGGAATCTAAAGGAAGTTCAGAAACTAATCGAAATGACTGTTGCCTTAAACCGGTTTATCTCCTGGTTCGCGGATAGATGCAGACCCTTCTTCCTGTTGATGAATAAATGGAAGAGATTTGAGTGGACCGAGGAATGTGCTTTAGCCTTCCAACAGCTTAAGGAATATCTCTCTCATCCACCTATCATGTCCAACCCTGAGGTTGATGAAATTCTATTTGTTTACATTGCTATGGCCCCTCATGCCGTGAGTTTAGTGTTGATACGAGTTGACAGTGGCATACAACAACCAATTTACTATGTGAGTAAGTCACTACACGAGGCCGAGGTTCGTTACCTACCACTAGAGAAAGCCATCCTGGCAATAGTGTATGGTACGCGAAAGTTTCCTCATTACTTCCAAGCACATACAATTGTTGTCCTAACTCAGCTTCTACTCAAGGCCATACTTAGAAGTGCTGATTACATGGGGAGGATTGCTAAATGGGGCACAATTCTAGGGGTTTTTGACATCAAATACATGACCTCGTACCTCTGTCAAGGGCCAGGTCCTTGCGGACTTGGTGGTCGATTTCGTTGAACCCCCATCAGAAGTAGCAGCAGCGACATAGAACATGGATGGAAAATCAGTTGGCACAATCTCCCTACAAGAACCTTTGTGAGACCCATGATTTTTTGGATTTGAAAACAAAAAATTGTTTTCAAATCAAGGAACCAAACAAATTCTTAATCTTCCATTGGCCACATTTGAAATTCTGTCCATATTTTGTTGTTGTTGATAATTTGATGGTTGAGATAGGAGAATTTGAATTCTGGATGTCTCTGTTGGAAATACTAAAAGGTGCCAATTGAGTTATAAAACACTTTGTTCCGTCCTTGCTTTAAAGGCAAAGAAAACGTTGGATTCTAACAATAAGAGGAATATTAAATTAACACAGCTATGTAGAACCACCAAATGGAAGCCAACACTAGTATGGGAACACAATTTATTTTAGCAAATAAAAAAAGAAAATCCAAAGGACCAGAACAGTGCTGGGTGTTTATGAGTTGGGATATTTTTTAAGGGTAAAGTTGGGTATTAGGACCCACTCCGACCGCAGGAACTTGTCATAACATTTCTCGGACTCATTGACACCAATTCCTAAATAATTAAGGCTAGATTGTTCTACACCAATGCTTATTAAAATAACCTACACCTCCTCTTCACACGCTACACGTAATCCACATCGCTATCGTGTGTATCAGGTTTCACGTGCACCGCCTTTCCCATCGTTGCTTCTCTTTCTCTCTCTAACACAAACCCACACACGCACACCCACCCCACCCAAGTCACGACCATCAATTCTTTTATAGCCATCGTCTTCCTTCCATTCACAGCCTCCATACGTTCAAAGTTTCAATCTTGTTCAACTTTTGTGCACGGCCTTTGTGATCATTCGTCTCCTAACACAAATTTAAGTTCATCTAACAAGCCAAGGTACGTGTTTTGTAAAGCTTTTTTAGTTTCTCAATCATCAAATTTTTATTTTTATTTTTTTGGGGTGATTTAGCAGTTGTAGCAAATTTAAACCTACCCATTATTTCATATTTTGTCAATGATGATAAATAATAATAATATAAAATTTTGTATATTTTTGTACTGAAGGTGCATTGGTATGTGTGAATCTGTATGTGGGTGTTGATGTTTTTGGGGCTTTTGTGGGTGTATGAGTGTGTGTGTGATGTGTTTGTTTGGATTTTTTGGATGATCGGCTGATTGGTGGGTGACCAAATTGAGGTGGGCTTCGATTATATTGGTATCATTTTGGATTTTTTATTTTTATTTTTTTATGGTTTATGGATTAGGCTTCTAGACTTTAGAGCTTAATTCCTTTTTGTATGATTGAGATTTTTGCATTAGAAACTGATGAGTTAATCTTTGCATTTGAGTTTTTGGCTAACTGATGAAGATCAAAGAAGTTATAGCTTATAAAAAATAAAGGGTCTTCTGGATAGAATTTATAGTTTTAACTTGAATCTAGCTATGTTTGATGTATATTTGCTATGTGGATATAGCTTGCAAATTGCAATATAGCACCAGTGAACCGGATTCTGTCTTAACTGTTTTTGTTAAGAGAAAAAGAATGAAATGACGAAACAGGAAACAACTGCAAATGCAAAAAGCGACAAAATTGAAAAAGGAAAGATGAGGAGGAGCACTCAGCCGAAGTCAACCATCAATCCATGTGAATGTGGTGTGTAAAATGAGCAGTGCTTCATCCCTACCTGCTATTGTTGCTTCCAAATCTATCATGTCGGCCACAAGCAACTTGATGACAGAGTTTGGCCTGACTATGAATTTATGAAAGTAATAGAAATTTTCAGGTTGAAGAAATTACTGAGATTTCCTTTGAAGAGGCATGGGGGAGGATAGGAAAATACATTTGGTGGATTGGAAGCTGTTGTATTCTCTGCTGTGTGATGGGCCTTGGGTATTGGAAGTTGAGTTCTTTCAAATATGTTTTGTTAGGAAAATGGTTATGTGGTTTAGTCTTGAGAATGATAATCTGTGGAAATGGTTGGTGGAGGTGAAATATGGGGAGAAGGAAGGAGAAAACGGGCTCTAAACTATGTTTGTTACTTACATAGGGTTGGAATTTGGAAGGGGATTAGGGAAATTTGGGAAAATTTTTGTAGATACATTACGTTAATAACTGGGGATGGAAGAAAAGTGCAGTTCTGGTTTGATGGGTTGTGCATGGACAAGGCATTAATAGATATATTTAAAGAGTTGTTTCAAATAGCAGTACACACAATGTCAATGGTATATGATTATATGGAGATTAGCTGCCCCTGTGGAGGGGAGGGAATGCTAAAAATTGGAATTCCACTTTTGTGAGACCAGTGTAGGATTGGATTTGTAATCTGTCAATTCTCTTTTCAACTTGCTATATTTTGTTAAGATAAGAGTGGTGTGGAGGATAGGGTATGTTGGAAGCTGAGCAGGCAGGTAGGTAATTTTACAACCAGATCTTATCATGAGGTTTTGAGAGGGAATAATGGTTCAGCTATTTGGAGACTAGAGACACTACCACGGGTGGCTTTGTTAGCATGGACAACAGCTTTGGGGAAAATTCTCACAGTTGACAATCATGTTAAATGTGGGATGACAGTGCAGTGCTGGTGTATTATGTGCAAATTAAGTAAGACTATAGATCATTAGTTTTACCATGTTAAATGTGGGATGACTGTGCAGTGCTGGTGTATTATGTGCAAATGAAGTAAGACTATAGATCATTAGTTTTACCTTTCTCATTTGCTAGGGAGCTTTGTACCTTCATATTTGTGCTGTTTGGAGTTGATTGGGTGATGCCTAGTTTAAGGATCTGCTGCATTGCTGGAGAAGGATGCTTAAGTTTTTTACAGAAAAAGTTAAGACTAAATATTTAAAGTGCATGCCATTTTATCTTATGTGGGCATCATATTTTCAGTTTGAAGTCTTAATTTCAAAGATTATGCTTCTATGCAATCAAATTTAAGTTCACATCTCCTCTGAAAACTAGTAGCCCATTTGACTTTTTTGAATAAAATAGAGCTCCTGGGCTGTTCACCATGATTTTAAACAATACTATGGGACTGCTTTCTCAAACTAGCTCTTAAGTTTGGCTGAATATGAGTTATCTTTTTTGGTCATTTATGTACTTTGTTTACCTTTATGGATGAAAAAATTGTGTTACAATGGATATTTACAATGGATTTAGCAATGTGTTATAATATTTAGATTATATTAAGGACATTGAATATTGAGAGGGAAAATCAAAGGTTTAAGTAAAAACAGATTGTTTTGGTTAAATATCTGAGTAATCACTGAAAGTGTAAAAGTGACCATTTTCTAAATTAAATGGTTACAAGTTACCACAAGATAGTTTGTTCATTTTTATTTTCGCTTTTATCATATGATATATTATTAACTGTCCCAAAAGCTTAAGCTATTACGAAAGGGTGAGTTTAATCACTTAACCATCTTTTTACATCATATTTATTTTTCAGGTTAAATTTCAATTGTATTAAGTTCTTTGGGGTTGGGGAGGAAGGTAGAAAAAAATTTCCCTTTGCATGGGAAAAGAATGCCGGATTTGAGAAGTGGAGTTCGGCGATCAAAGAGGGTCAATAATGTCCAAGAGAATGCTGACGTTGTAGTTCCAGCTGTTTGTCCTGGTGCTGGAAAAGGTAAAACGAAGCTTCAGTTCTGAACTCAACTTTGTGATATCCAATTACCCCAGTGTTTCTTTTATTCCAATCCAGGTCCAGCTGGTAGAGGCAGAGGTAGAGGGTTTAGAACTATGAATCAAGGTAAGAATGCCAAGCCTCTTGGTACTGGAGCTGGTGGCCGGGGACGCGGGGCTTTGGATTTACCAGGGAGAGAGGTGGTTGCCATTCAGGATGAGCCGGTGGTTCAGAAAAGTGCGGAAAAATTAGCTGCTGCTGGAAAGGAGGGAAGCACAAGTCCACTTCCTGAAAGAGTACTATTATTTTTAAAGCCCTTCTGCTTTCAATCTGTATACATAAAATTGTGTTTGCTATTTTTCTCTAGCTTCTCCAGTTCATCCTTTCATTAAATTTGTACTTATCAATGATTGTATGTACATGTCAACTTACTTATATCCCCCATAGTTGTTTTTACTTTTTAATATCTGCATTGTGTATTATTTTTAAGTTTACCCAGATTAGCATTAGCACCTTCAAAATGAATTGCAAAATAATCTAGGTAACTTTATTAAGTGTCCTGGCCTAGCAACAAATTTTGCCCCATTTACCTAGTTTTTTTAAGCTCACCAACTTTGAGGGAAGACTCTTGGAGGTGCTAAGTGGGGTATCTTTGCTTCAAAGAGGCCTTCTTGCTTTGAGACACTGGTAAATTGACTTCTACAAAATTATGCTGCTGAATTTTTTTATGCTTTCTCTAAAGGATAAAGTTTTTTTTTAAACCAGGACCAGGTTGGAGGAATCTCTTCGAACCTATTATGCGGTGGTTCATAAGACCATCTTTGTGTATTTTAATCACATGATTCATTAAATCATTTAAGCAAGCCATATGATTATTAAATAGATAATGTGATTAACAATACATGTGGATGCTCATTTGAGGTGCTATGTAGTGGGTGGAGGAACTTTCCTCCAAACTACTTTGAAGGAAAATGTTGTTAGACCTTTTTAACTTTCATTTCAAAGATGGTGTAACAGTTATTGTGGAAAAAATTAAAATGTCTTTCTTGAAAATTTTCAAGCAATTGAAGTGTACATGTTTTTCACTTATCATATCATATATTTTAAAATACATTCAATATGTACTTATTAATGGTATGCATCGTTTTACATAATATGTACATTTTCTGATGCATGCTTGTACTTATTACATTAAGATATTAACAACTTTGTGTTACTTGTGTACATTGTCTCCGTGCCTTTCATGTTTTAAAACATGTCTTTTGAAGAAATAAACGATTTTTTTTTTCTTTTCTTTTTCGATTTGTCATTTTCAGGTTCAGGTTGGTAAGTCCCCTGTGTACAAGTTAGATAGAAAGCTAGGCAAAGGGGGTTTTGGGCAAGTATATGTTGGAAGAAGAGTGACCGGTGGAGCAGGGCGCTCTGGGTCTGATGCCTCTGAGGTTTATTCTCTCGTGCATCCTTAGTATACCTGTGTAAATTTCTGAAGGTAGTTGGTTCGTCTGCTAATGGCTATTTCCTGTACTCTTTTGTAGGTTGCTTTGAAATTTGAGCATCGAAAAAGTAAAGGATGCAATTGTGCTCCTCCTTATGAGTGGCAAGTATATAGGTAAGTTAAATTCTTACTATGATACTATTTTTTGAACTCTGATATGTATGATGTGACTAATCTTTCTTTTCAATTACCATAAAGCACTCTTAATGGGTGCTATGGACTACCCTTGGTCTATTACAAAGGTCAACAAGGAGACTACTATATCCTAGTGAGTACTTTGCTAGCACCATTTATTTTTGAATGTCTATGTATGTTGAACCTGCTAACTGTCATTGATACATGATCATTCCTGATTGCAAATGTAGGTGATGGACATGCTAGGCCCTAGTTTATGGGATGTCTGGAACTCTAGCAACCAGTCGTAAGTAAAGTTTAATGCTTCTTGAAATTGTTTTCTTCCCAATTATGAAGTTCTACTGTTCAATACTTTGTTTTATCTCTTATCATCCTTACTCCCCACACAGGTTGTCCGTAGAGATGGTTGCTTGTATAGCAGTGGAGGCAATATCAATTCTAGAGCAGCTTCATTATAAAGGGTACCTTGCAACTTTTTTGTCTTTTCTTTTCTCTGTATCTTCTTTGGGGCTAATAATATATTCATAATTATTGGGTTTCTACTCCAGTTTTGTACATGGAGATGTTAAGCCAGAGAACTTTTTGCTTGGTCAGCCTGGAACACCTAATGAAAAGAAGTTGTATCTTGTTGATCTTGGTTTGGGTATGTCTTTTCTGTTAGAAAATGTAACAACCCTTAATAGACATCTGGATATGTATCTATACTTTTTGGTATTCTGGTTGTAATTGTAATTGGTCTATTTCTTGTTCAGCTTCAAGATGGAAGGATGCTTCTTCTGGTCGTCATGTTGATTATGACCAGAAGCCTGATGTTTTCAGGTGACTACATGCCTCCCTAAGGGTGTCTTTCTTTCAGTGGAGGATCAGATTGTGAATATGGTTCTAGAAACTCCTTAATCTTGCTTTCAAATACCCAAGGAAACAAACCTTGCTTGAGAACAATTCTGTAATATATCAAAACAAAGGAAAAAAGCCTTCTTATTTTTCTAGAAATCCTTATTTCAGTGATAAGCTGGCTTAAGTGGTTCAAAATCTTATTTTTCTCATGTTAAGCCTTTTATTCTATTTTATTTATATTATATTTGTGCCTCTTCTAACTCAAAATATATATTTTTCAGATCAAGTGCACATATAAGCTTTATATTAACACAACTCGATTTGTCTTATGTTTCTGACAGGGGAACCGTTCGTTATGCAAGTGTACATGCTCATTTGGGTAGGACAGGGAGCCGAAGGGATGACCTTGAGTCATTAGCATACACCCTAATATTTCTCCTTAGAGGGAAACTTCCCTGGCAAGGTTATATTGTAAGTTCACTCCACCCTTCCACCTTGTATTAATTGGCATTGGAAAAATTGGGGAATTTGTCTACATGTGCTTGTGGTGGGTTTAGGGGTAGGAAAATTTGTGGATCTAGGGTTTAGAATTATTGAAGAAAGGGTTATGAGGTTGTGTTAGGAATTAAAAGATAGTTTGATGAGTTATTTGATTACTATTTGGTAGAAGAAAGAATGTGGAGTCTTAGGGTTTTAATTTAATAGGTAAAAGGGCTTGAATTGGGGTAGTAAGGAAGAAGAAAAATTGAGAATTTCATGGTGTTTTAGGGGCTATGTGAAGAGTACCTGTGAGTAAAACCCCAAGAAAGAGAAGAAGAAAAGAGAGAAGAGAAAGAGAGAAAAGAACACTCAAAGGCTAACATGCCTCAATGCTCAAAACACAATATTTTTATTATCATTTTTTGACTAGTAAAATATTGCATTAATTAAATGAAAAAAGGGTGTCGGTCACATACACAGTATGTATACACCAGGTACACCAACATCAAACACTAAAAGTACAACTGTCAAGCATCTTAAGTAAAATAGTAAAAGAAAACAAACTTGAGGCATTTATCCAAATCACAAAACTAGTACATCAGGTCAGAGACAGATTTTTTTCATCCTTCAAAAGTCCTAGCGTTCTTCTCCCACTAAGTGGCCCACATGAGACAATGGGGGACCACTCTCCAAATCACAAAACTAGTACATCTGCCAAATTTTCCTTTCCAATGTGCTAAAAGCTCCACATCACCCTTTGGCATAACACAATGAACCTCAAAAAGAGAAAATACCATGATCCAAAGCTCTTACACAATAAAACAATGGAGGAGAAGATGATTGATGGTCTCCCCATCCCTCTTATTCAGGCAACACCATTCTATAATAATTAGTCATTGCTTTCTGAAGTTATCAGCAGTTAGGATTTTTCCCCTAATTGATGTCCAAAGGAAAAGACTGTCCGTTGTTGGAACTATAGGCTTCCACAGACTCCTCTTAAGGAAAAGATGAATGGGCTGTGAAATGTAACATTTTATAATAGGATTCAACTTAAAAGACAGTCCATGAAGAAGGATTCAGCAAAGAGTATCCGCTCCACCTTGCCTTATCACCCCAGAATAAATTGTGTCCATAAAAGAGGCAACAGACTCCAGCTCCCAATCTTGGACTGGTCGAATGGAGCTGACATCCTAGTGGTTATTATCCCCAAAAAAAGTCCAAAGATCTGCCACCAAAGCATCCTTATCTTGTGTGATACTAAATAGTTCCTAGAACCTCTATTGCAACAGTAGCCCGCCACACCAGGAGTCAGGCTAAAACTTTATAGAAGAGCCATCGCCTACCTTGAAGCTGATGAACCAGTTAAAACCCTCCCAGTCATCTTCCTTTGAACACATTGAGCACATATTTATAGGATTCTTTCTTGTACTAGGAATCTTAGGCCTCCTAGTTTGACTGGTAAACTAAAAACCTAATAAAATGCTTACTTGGACCCAAATAAAATAAAACCTAAAACACTTAGTATCTTCTAGAAAATTCTGGACTCAACTGAAGTACCCAAAATACCCTTAATTTGCTTCGTTTGCACTATATACAGATTTGCTGAATGCAAAATTGACCATAACTCATAAAATAAAAACCCAATTAAAAAACTGTTTTAACCCTAAAATAGACATATCTATAACTTTAAAGCCATACAATAGTCACTTCATCGCTATATCATTAACAATTGCAATTTCTTAGCTTAGATTACCTAGCATTTTGTTCCCATTCTATTTTCCCTGTCCCTATGTTTCTACAATGTTTAATAGTCTCTTGGCTGTAGGGAGAAAACAAAGGATTTCTTGTTTGTAAGAAGAAGATGGCAACTTCTCCTGAGATACTATGTTGCTTGTGTCCTCCTCCTTTTCAACAATTTTTTGAGATGGTGACCAATATGAAGTTTGATGAAGAACCAAATTACTCAAAGCTAGTTTCCCTTTTTGACAACAACATGTGTTCCAATGCAACATTGCGACCTATCAGAACTGATGGAGCTATAAAGGTGGTTTGGTGTTTTAAACTTATTGATCTTCTTTCTGGATAATCTCTTAAATATTTGTTGTTGAATCTACTTATCCAAAAAAAAAAAATATATATTTGTTGTTGACTCTTGCATGCATTATAGGTGGGTCAAAAAAGGGCAAGATCACTTGTTGAGTTAGAAGATGGTGGGCAGCTTAATAAGAAAGTTCGACTAGGAACTCCTGCCACCCAATGGATCTCAGTCTATAATTCCCGATCAGCAATGAAGCAGAGGTGAATGACACTCAAATATTGTTGGACTTAGAGGCCACTCCCCCTTCTTCTATATTAGTAATAGTACCTAGAGATTTCTATAAAAATATATATATTGTTTCTGTCTGATAATTTTTTGGTTGATGTGTAGCTTTGATAATAACTCAAAGTCATGTTCTTTGTTTTGTATGGTTAAAAAAATTAACATTGGAGTCTTATCATTAAATCATTTGAAGCACAATTTAAGGTCACTGTGGGAATTAGTTATAGATATTTACATCATATCTTGGTGTTTTCCTACTACTTGATCTCTTTCTGAAAGGAGAATGCATATTAAAGTTATAGATATTATACTGGAATCAGCTGTTATACCTGCTTTTCGTTGGTAGTCTTATTCGAACCTTTACAGAGGGAAAGAGCCTTTTGAGATTGAATCCATGATCACCTTTGATTGCGTTGGCTAAAACTTTTACTTAATGACGGCCAATTATAATTGTTAATGTAAAATTATCTGTTTTCACTTGTTGGTTTTAGATTCTTTATCTTATTTACAAGTAATGGCATGCCTTAACTGCAGGTATCACTACAATGTTATGGATTCAAGACTAAACCAGCATGCGGATAAAGGAAGAGAAGATGGTTTGTACATTAGCTGTGTATCTTCATCATTGAATTTGTGGGCCATCGTTATGGATGCAGGGACAGGTTTCACATCCCAGGTTTATGAACTATCACCCATGTTCTTGCATAAGGTGGGTATTACCATAACTTGTCATCATCACTGACAGCATGTCAAAATCATGCTCTGAAAACTTATCCAAATTTCTACCTAATTCACTGCCTTTCTCTTTACCTGTATAAAAAAGGAAAACTATAACTTGACATCTTTTTTTGAACTTCATATTCAATAACATGGTGGTTTAGCTACTTCATTTCTTCTAATTTTATTTGTCAGGAGTGGATAATGGAACAGTGGGACAAGAATTACTACATCACTTCAGTGGCTGGTGCATGCAATGGCAGTGCCTTGGTGGTAATGTCCCAAGGTAAGTGACAGCGATTTAATCTTTCCTTTATTTCTGCAACCTTCACTCTGTTTATCTAATTCTTAAGAGTGGCATTTGAGATGCTTAGGTTTGGTGACCACAATTTGTTTCTCAAAAAGAAAAATGAAAAAAAGAGTACATTTTGACATCCTTGTATGACTGGATGCGTGCTCATGGTGTCATTCTATGTCTTTTGTTGGTTTCTCAATTTCCCTCTCTTTATGGTTTGTAATCTTTGCTCTTGGGATTGTTCACACCCTTTGTGACAGTTTCATTTCTTTTTCAAATGAAACTTTTACTCATATATAAAAAAAAACCACAACCTTTTTCATGAGTTAGCAAACATTAGCTTAATTATGGGAAACCAGCTTCTGAAAGCTGGTATTATTTGGGCATGATAACTGAATTTCCTGGGTTAATGCTCCTGTTACTTTTATTTTTATCTGATTGACATATCTCTTACTTGATGTATTCTGGAAAGAGTATATACTATGATATTATAGGATTCTTTGAAGTAGTGATTATTAAATTTGAACATAATTTTCTTCACTAGATCCTACATTCCTTTTCTTGTCACTTTTCACCTTTATTTGGGTGGATTTAATTTATTTCTAGAGTATGTAGTCTTACTTGTCAAAAAAGAAATCTGTTTAGCAATTATTTCTTTTATGGCACTTGGACAGTTTTGGTTGGGAGTTTCTTCCAAAAGCTGGAAAGTCCCTTTGAAACCAACTGAGCCAAACTTTGCACAGCCCTAGTTCTGATGAAAGTTATTGATTCTAAATTTGTTGGTTATCAGATTGCATCAGAAATTGCAAGTTTTTTTTTTTTTTTTTTGAAAAATAGTTCTAAAGTAGGCTTCATAGTAATGATCAGGTCTTCATTATCTTTCCCCTGCAAGTTTTCTGGAGCTATTTTTTTGGGTAATATATTGCCAATATTGCTTTTCTTGCTATTGAAGGGGTGCCTTACACTCAGCAGTCCTACAAAGTCAGTGATGTTTTTCCTTTCAAATGGATCAATAAGAAGTGGAAAGAAGGCTTTTCAGTCACCTCCATGACCACTGCAGGTAGCAAATGGGGTATTGTCATGTCCCGAAATGCAGGTTATTCTAATCAGGTAGTTCAATTTCTTATTGCAATATTCCTTTCAAGATGAAATACTGGAAAAAGCACTTACGCCATTTACTGTATTCTTAGGTTGTTGAACTTGATTTCCTCTATCCAAGTGAAGGGATTCATAGAAGATGGGAGGGTGGATATAGGATCACCTCTACTGCTGCTACTGCAGATCAAGCTGCATTTATACTTAGTGCACCCAAGAGGAAATCACTAGATGTGGCACAAGAAACTCTGAGGACATCAGCTTTTCCTTCTAACCATGTTAAGGTACTTTTCCCGATTTATTAGCGAGTGTTTACATAATGCTATAGAATGATTATTTATATCTACGTTAAATCTTGTTTTGTGGAATATAGAAAGTTATTGTTGTTATTTTTGAAAGAAGTTTTTTTTTTACTCCTCCCCTCCCTTCCCCCTAAAAAAAAACTGGGTTTAGTGATTCCATTCTAATAGATTGCATTACAAATGCTATATATGTGTGTACCTATTTGCTTTATAAAAAAAAAAAAAAATACAAACCTATTTGCTGGACTGTCCCAAATATCAGCAGAAGTGGAAAGTCTTGAAGCTCCCCTGCCCCACCCTTCATTTTATAGTTGAAATTTTGGAATTGAACTTAATTACTAAAGAGTGACAGCTTTCGATAATTTGGATCAATAATTCATAAAGATGGAGAAATTGAAGGGATCATAGGATAAGAGTAGGGTTGATGAAGTGGAGAAGCGCATTAAGAGTGTTGTACGATCGTAGAATACCCATTAAGCTAAAGAGAAAATTTTATAAGACTGCTATGTGACCAGTTATGCTTTATGACACCAAATGTTGGGTTGTTAAGAAGTATCATATTCATAAAATGAGAGTAGCTGAAATGAGAATTTTAAGATATGGATAAGTGGAAATACATAGAAAGATAGGAATTGAAATGAAGAAATTCGCCTAAAGATAGGGGTAGTCCCTATTGATGAAAAGATGAGGGAGAGTCGTATTGTTCATAGGAAGGCGACTGATGCACCAGTAAGAAAGAGTGAGTTTATCCAAGTTGAAGGAACGAAAAAAAGGTAGAGGAAGACCTAAAATCATATTAGTAGAAGTAATTAAAAATGACATGTCAATAAGGGAGTAACAAAAAGTATGACTTTAGATAGAGTAGAATGGAGGAAAATAATACATATGGTTGACCCTAACTAATTCGTCAAGGATCTATAGCTGAACCCAAAATTTTAGGATTAAGGCTTTGTTGTTGTACTTTTAACTACCAAGTATTTTACAGAAAACTGATATGTTTTTGCCTTCAGCTGAAGTTTGAACTAGAGTAAATTATATTCCTCCCCAGGGTGTCACTCTTAATTTAGAGTTGTCTTATTTATACATAAACCATCATTTTATGTGATTAATTGGGATAAAGGATGTTAAATGGTCCAACTTTACATAATATACTACCAAAAATAAATTTTTTTTGGGCTGTACTGAAACTATGGAATTAGGTTTATTTTATTGGATCCCAAGTTCCAACTAAGTAAACTGAAGGCTAAGTTTTATCATTGGGAGGCACTGTAAAGAAGTCTATGGTGTCAGCCATACCTTATGGAAAACATACTTAATGTGTAATTTACAGAAAGCAGAGCACAACTAGGCCTATGCAAATGTGTTCATTTATGCTAAAAGACATGTTCTACTCTTCTCACGAGGAAATAAAATTTCAGGATTTTATGAATGTGTGACATATTTGGGGGAGATAAGATTATGGAAATAGTTTTAGCTCTCAATGACCTAATGGAAGATTGTCTGCAAAATCCTTCTAGTGAAACAAACTTGCTTGGAATGTAGTGCTATAGAATTGGAATCATATGTTATTTTGATTACTTTTACACGTGTATATTTGTTTCAACAATTACTTAATGGTTTGGTGGATTTCTCACTCAAGTACTTGCATTTTGTTATATAAATGGATGGGCCAATGAGCTCTTGCTCAAATGGCACCTCCTCCTTTTGTAAGAGCAAGTTAGAGGGTGAGGTCATGGTTCGAGACCCATTTTGATCTATTAGAAATATTTGCTATATAAAATATTTGATCTTTAAATGTTTGCTATATAAATGGATGATTTTGATCTAGTGGAAATATTTGCTATATAAAATATTTGATCTTTAAATATTTGCTATATAAATGGATGATTTTGATCTAGTAGAAATTGATCTTTGTTTTTGGCTATATGGCAGGAGAAATGGTCAAAGAATTTATATATCTCATCTATCTGTTATGGGAGAACAGTGTCTTGAAGTTTCGGACTTGGATAGAAGAAGAAATTGCACTTGCATTGTTAGCAGGTACAATATTTATACATCTCATTTTCATCTTCAATGTTGGATTCCCTTGTTAAAAAAAGGCCTTCAATGTTGGATTCAATGATGAGTTTCTATTGTTTCAGATCTCAACAATTACTGCCTTTTCTTCTAGCTTTATGCTTGACAGTAATTGGTCTCATTGTTATTTTTCCTTATTGGCCTGTATTCAAATGAGGAGCATATACCCTGCAAATTTATTGCTGCACTCCCTGAATACTAAGGACTGAAGAAACATTTCTTTTTAATATTGCGCTCGCTTAAACTTGTAGTTCTATTACAATTAAAGACACAAGTCCTAGAATTTACCTACCAGTACAAAAAAGGGGTGTTTAATGTCAGAAAAGCAATTACTAGATTACAAGGATTTTATATTTTCATTCCTTCTTATAGCTAGAGTCGCACTATCAAGAATTTGATGCCAGATTGGATATGTATATATTTTTATGCTGGCAGAAAACTTTCGTAAGATCACATCTTCTTGTCATTCTGGATTTTCTAATCCTATATGGACATTGCCCCTTGCATCTATTTGAGTAACATTACCCCCCACAAACTTTTGGAAGGCAAAATAGATTTCTTGTGAATCTTATGAGCTTAGACTGTTTTGTTTCTAAATGAGGACCTCCAAAAATTTTGGAATATGCACAAGTTGTGGAGTGCACATATATAAAACCTGACATTATTTCTGCAAAGCTTGTCTCCCATTAGAACAGAATATTAAAAAAGGTTTGGCTTTATTTCTGTAGATGCAATCGTTCAAAAGATTAGGTTGTGCCCTAGAAGTGCCTTACACAATTAAAACCTTTGGTCCACCGTCTCTCTCTCTCTCTCTCTCATATCCTAGAGAGACGCTAAGAGTCTCCCATACTAGGGAATCACCACTCCCCAAACCAGACCTTGCGAAATTGGGTGGTCCCTATGGTAGTAGGGTTAGTAGTTCAATCAAAATATTACTTGTTCATCCTAAAAAAGGGTATGACTTGAACCTGCCTAATGAGCCCTAGTTCACATGGCATTTTCTCCCTCAATAAAGAATGGTGTAGAGGGTGAGGTTAATTCAAGATCCATTGAATAAGTTGTGGAGTGAGAACTAACAACTAAGTGACCTTAGTTGTGTGGAGGTTAGCATTTCAAACTCCTTGAGCATTACTCCAGTTGGGTTGGCACATTGCATGGGTTATGGGGGGTGATTGGTTCCATCCCTTGTAAAAATTAAAAAGACAATAGTGTAAGCATATGGTCTTTGTAGGCTTGCGTTTTACTCCTGGGACTCATTGACCTCAATCCTTTTAATTATTGTTTATAAAATTAAGTCCTGTACTTTTGTACTAATAACTCTTAATTAATTTATATATATCTACTTGAATAGGTCTTAACTTTCATATTATCACTTTTATACAGGCTGGCGATTGCATGGCACCACCTGTTATTGGTCCTATTGCTGGGGCTTTTGAGTGGCTCGGAATGTTTTGGAGTAAGCATAAAGTTGCTTTCATTCATGTAGTCTTGCCTGCGAAGAAAAGCGTACAGAAAGAAGCTTGAATTATGCCGGCATCATTCTTTTTGGTCATGTCTGGCAGAGGCTGTTCAATTCTGTACAGTTCCCTGTGGATGGGGTTTATCCTATGTTTTCTGTAATAGTTTGATACGAATAGGATCAGCAATTTGAAACCTTTAATAGGCCGTTAAAGTTTGAAAAAGGATCAGAGATGTTCGACAGCTCTGTTAGTGCTGCAACAGTGGTTTACCTCAAAATATGTCATGTCATTGTTATGATCATAAAGGCTTGTATCATTATCAATGGATGTATGTTGTAACAATATTACATATTTTTTTTTTATGAATTATAATGAGTTTCATTAGAAAAAGCGTAAAGAGTTCAACTCTAGTAAGACGGGAAGGTATCTGTTGCTGCATATAATTGTAGAAGACAATTCCACAATTCCCCTTGAATAAGAAACGCATACCATTAAACACATGGTTTAAACACCATTTAAACAAAATGGTGTGCCATTTGATTTTAAACTGTTTTACTATAAAGAAAACACAAACAAAACAACTATAGGAAAAACTATGTCAGATTGAAGGGCAGAAGAAAAAAGAAATAGAAAAAGAAGAAGACAGATTCCATATGTCAGATTGAAGGGCAGAAGAACAAAAAAGAAAAAGAAGAAGACAGAGATTCCATATTCCGTGAGACCGGAGAGAGATACCATATCACCACTGGCCTACCGCCACCGTCAAACGGCTGAAACCACTAGACAGAGGGCCACTATTGCCAAAGTTTTCTCTTTTTTCTTTAGGATTAGGTTTGGGTATTTTGGTTGATATATATTTATATATATATATATATATATATATATTTTGGATCAGGTTGGATTGTTTTTAATTTAGGATTCATGTTAGATTTTGGATTATATTAAGGTATTTGGGTTAGAATTGGTTTCGTTTTGGTTTTTCCGGTTTCTAAATATAATTTACAATAGGTCTTCTCAATTTGTTATATTTTTATGGATTAGAGAAATTACAAAAAGTATTTGATTATTCACCGCAAAGAAACGGAGTTCAAAACAGTTGTATGTAACTAATCTTTTGGATTAAATTAGTCTTCTTTCTAATTTTCTCAGGCTTTTTTTTGGTTTTGTAATGGACTCTGTGTCGAGGCTTCTATAACAAGTGGCACTGGCAAGTGTTGTATTTAAAAAAACATGTTTTCTTAAATAATTTAGAATGTTTAATTTGTTCATTAAAATTTGTTGAAGATAATTTATTTTTCCTAAAAATTAAACAATTTTTAAAATTATTTTTCATATTTCTATCTCTATCAATATTTCATTCTATTATTTTATAGTGTGTTATGTTTGATTGAAATTATTTTATAGTGTGCTATGTTTTTCCAATTTTTTTTTCTCAACAGCTAAACTTTTTAAGTTTCAAATAAATTATTCAAATTCTTCATTCTTTTAAAGGAGATTATCATGATAATAAAAACTCATAACAAAATTACTTTTTAATATTACTCAAATAATTGATGGACACATTTAAATGCATAGCCAATATTGTGTTTTGATAAATTCAAATTCTCACTTCCAAAATAGCTAAGTATGAACTCAAACAAAAATCAAACCAAAGTTGAGAGAGAACTTGAGTTGGGGAACTCAAAAATACAACACCAAAATGCATTAACCTAAAATAGAGTTATAAAAAAACACAATGTTTCATCAACCTAAAGCTGAGTTGCAAGAAATAATAAAAAATCTAGAGAGAGAGAGAGAGAGAGAGAGAATAATAATAATTTTTTCAAGAGAGAATGTGAGAGATAATAACAAATTTATAGAAAATTGGATGAGAAGAAAAAGAGTTAAAAGATATAGTAATAAATACAAAATTATCATAGTCATACCATGTAATAGAATATCACTATATTCGTATATACTATCTTTTTAATGCAATAGGATAACATCTATGAAATTAAATAAAAGAAAAAGATAACAACTTAAAAACATAAAACTAAATCACATCAACTCAAAGTAGAGTTCTAAAGAACACAAAAGTTAATCAACCTAAAATAGAGATGCAAGATAAAAAAATCCACCAAAAAATGAAAAAGAGAGAGAGAGAGAGAGAGAGAGAGAGAGAGAGAGAGAGATAACCTTTTTGTGTGGGAATTGGGAAAGTTATGCATAAAATGTGAGAGAATTGCAAATTTATAGTAAAATGATGAAAATAAGAAGAGGTAAAAATAAATGAAGATAAAAAGATAGATGAAGAATAATATTAAGGTAGATAATAGTAGGGAGATAAAAATGTAAAATGGAGGGGAAAAGTTGGAGAAAGTGTAACAATAATTTGGGGATTAATAAGAAGAAAAAGAGTTAAAAATAATAGAGAGAGAGAGAGAGAGAAATAGGTGGATAATGGAACTGTTGATGTGGCTCAATAGGAACATATATAGATGGTATATCTCTCACAAAAGGCACCGTTTTCAGTGACATCTAGTTTCCATAAAGAAAATGGAGGTAGAATTGTAAAAGTGGTGAAAGCAGAGTTAGTGTTCCCAACCCGCCTTTGTTTCAACTTTCAAGCAAATCCAAAGGCAGGCATTAGAAACATTCATTGAGGCCAAGAATTAGAAGAATTACCCTCCTGAAGAACCCACCTGTAAGTTCTGGGAATTAAAAAAAAAAAGGGGAAAACTTTTCTTTTAACGACTTTCTTTCATTTTCGGAAAAGCATATATATATATGAGAGATACTACGTCTACAACATTTTTACAACATTTTTACAACAAATCATGGGTGGTTAGTTGTTATTGGTTCAAATTTAAAACTAACACTAAGATTACTTTTTTGCCCCAACAAAAACAACCAGTAACAACTTGCCACTTAGGATTTGTTGTAAAAATGTTGTAGAAATGTTGTAGACATAGCATTTCTCTATATATATATATATATTAATTACTAGAAGGAATGACGAACAGTAAAACAGTGGCTTTAATGCTTTATATTATATTAAATAACTCAGGAGTTATATTAAATGCTTTTATTTGATTGTGGAAGTTGTCTACGGTTTCAAGGGCTTAAATTTTCTGTTTCTGCCGATGTAGTTTATTAGAAAAAAAAAAAAAGAAAAAGAAAAAAAAAAGGATGGAAATAGACATATATAGTCCACTCCTTTACTTCAAGTAAGCAAACAGGATTTCTAACTCTTGCTACAATGTTGTTTTGATTTTTTTAATATATTTTTAGTATGTAATGAAGAGTTGAAGTTTTAATATAGTGGGTTTTATCTATGTGTTGATGCTAAGAATCTTGATTAAAATGTTGATTTAAAAAAAAGAAAAGAAAAGAAATTACCTGACCTATACGGTCACATTTTTTTTGATGATTTTTTTTTTTTTGATGGATGACCTATATGTCACACCATTCACATTATTTTTTTACTTACTAGTAACCACTTATTACATAAGTAATTTATAAAAAACTTGCAGCTCTAGCATTTTCCTCATTTTAGTGACTATAAAAAAAAATTTATAGATCTAAAATCTAAAACAAAATATACAAGCCCAAAAAAAAAAAAAAAAAACTCAACAACAAAAATTACCAGTAAAACTAAAAACAAAATTAAGCTCAATTAACTAATTTTATCCAAAATAAATAACTTTGTATTTAAAAAATTCTAAACAAAAATAATTTTGTTCTTACTTAACAAAAAAAAAAAAAAAAAATCTTGGTAACTAAATAACAGAATCAAAGATTAAAATCACTGCACACAACTAACAGTAAAATCGCGCCTAACTCAAAGTTCTGGCTGGCTGCGTCCCTGCAAGGGATCTTGCATTTAAGACCATTTTATGTAAGAGTAAGACAGTTTGCCAAATAATTTTTCGGTTAATTTGTGACTATAGCATTTAAAAAAGAAAAAAAAAAAAAAGTGGAGTAGAACAGTGAAAAGTGAAAACATCATCAGCAGCGTGAATTGCGGTTGCACCACAAACCTGAGGGACCCAATCACTATAGTTGCAGAGTCCTTGATTACAGTAACTCAAACGTGTTGGCGCTATCATTGCTTGTTGAGTAATGCCGTGGTTTGTTCAATTTTATAAATATTGCATGAAAATCTCAATTTAAAGCGAAGGGATTGATTCTGAATCCTGATCAACCCTACATCATGGGATTATTTTTATTGATTCAGTATTGAAATCTTGATTGGCTGGCTTACGTCAATAATGGAATTTTTTTGTCCTGCAAAAACTGAAAGTAGCCGAAAGGCTTTTTTTGAGCCCTCCACAGTCACATGGGAGTGTGACTCAGTGACATGCAGCCTGCAGGGAAGTGATCACGTGCTCACGTTCTTGTATCAGAACCGTCAATTGGATCCACATTACCCGGATATAATGTTTATAAATCAAGATTTCGTTGGTATTTAAAAAAATTTGGCACTCTTTTTTTTTTTTTTTTTTTTTTTTTTTAAAGTAAAATTTTTAATATTTAATAAAGGAATGCCACATAAATTTTTTTTTAAAGTAAAATTTTTAATATTTAATAAAGGAATGCCACATAAACAAAACTTTTTAAAATCTTTTTCACAATTAGAGTCGTGATAAGTTACCACCGCACACCCTTGGTGCGATGGTCATTCTACAAGTATTAATACTTGTAGGGTGTGGGGGGCAAAAGACAGGGTTCAAGTTTCCAACAGGGATCTTCACACACATATACACTTAAATTACGTTGAGTAAATTTCTATTTTGTATATATATATATATATATGTATGTATATATATAAAGTCGTGACAAGTTGTAATTGAAACATTGCTTTTATATGACTCCTAGCCTCCTGGTTGAACTACAATATTGGGGGTGAATGAATTTTTCATTATGGACATCTCTATTGGAAACATAAAAAAATGTTGATTTAATTATAAAGCTCCTTCCTAAAATAAATAAATAAAAAAGAAAAAAAAAAAAAGCTCTTGGTCCCCGTACTTATTGTATTTAATATGACCCTTGGTCTTGCAATTTTCAACAACATGTTGCATATTTATTATTTATGGGTTGTGTTAACGGACATCGCACGGTGCCCGTTAAGCACACATTTTTCTGAAAAAAATTGTATGTTCTTCCTCAATTTATGTTACTTTTTTAATTTACAGATACCATTTTAGGATATTTTTTACTTTTTCTGACAAATATTTTTTGTTTTTTTTTTGTCCTTAACCAGCACCAAGCGGTGCTGGTAAACATTCTCCATTATTTATTACTTTATCAAACTGAGCTGAGCCGATTGGAAACTCTCAGCATTTCTATAAGCTAGCCAACTTGGACCATTCTATAGATAGCCAAACCAACTACTCTCAGACAGGACCTTACTATACCACATTACCATGTGCTTCTATCCACTTATACTATTCTTAACTTGAAATTTTAGCTCTCTGGGAACTGGGAAGCAAGCACTGGGCTTCCAAGTTTCACTGGTAGAAACCTTACTTTTGTACTGAAATGGACCTCAAAAACTTGTGCTGTTCTGGCAGCAAAACTATCCAATTGGGTGAGTGTTACCAAGAGGTTGAGTCTGCAAACCTACCATCTACCAGATCAAACAATAAGTTGAAGTGGAGAGTGTTGTGGTTGAAATTGAAGAAAGAAAGGAGGAAGATTTTTGAGTCTCCAGCTCCAACTCATATCCCCTATGATGCATACACTTACTCTCAGAATTTTGACCAAGGACCTGCATTGGATGAGCCTGATAGTCTCTCTCGATCTTTCTCCATTCGGTTTGCTGATCCTTCCAGGATCTTTCGAGAGGAAGAGGTTGTGTAAGCTAAGTTAAAAGCTATTTGGTATAGTATTTATGCATCAATATTTAATCATTGAATGCTATGTACTAGTATGAAGCTCTCTATGTGTGTGCGCGGGCGTGCCAATATGTATATATGTGTGTGCCTGGTGGGATTTCTTAGCAAACATACCAGTCTTTGCCTTGTATCATCTTCTTCCTTGGTATGGTCTTTTTAATTAGGAACCAGAAAGAGAAGTGGCAAAAAAAAAAAAAAAAAATCCTTTTTCTTAAGTTTATAAGTGTCTAATTATTGTTATTGTCCTGCAATTTTATTTGTTTTGTTAAAAGTATAGAAAGTAATGGGTGACAACTGAAAAGAATGAAAGTTTTGGTTAGTAACTATATATTCAAATACAGCACATCGCAAGATAGAAACCAAGTTGAAGATTTTGGTTTAGCAAGTACTAAAAGGGAATATAAGAGAGAATTGATCAATTGTTCTTGGTTCCTTGAACTTTATTCAGCACCAAGCTGAGATGCTTTATTAGAAGAACTTGTGCTTTTAGCATCTTAACTTTATATATTCTTGTTTGAGGCAATCCATTAATATCAAAAGGAATCTTGCAACAATATTTCTTCATGACTGAAAGTTCGGTTGTAATTTCTAAAAAGAAAATGAAAAGAAAAAAAATATCCACCTTCTATTAAATGGATCACGGACGAAGGAAACATTAGAGAAATTATTATATACTTCTAGAGTACTATAAATGTATATTTTCTCATCTCACATGAATAGTAGGTCTCATCAATTAAATTTATTATGGAACTTACCATTTATGTGAAAGGAAAAATTATGCATTTATGATTATATGAGAGTAACTAATAATTTTTGGAAACAGAGAATCGACAAACAAACTTTTCTGAAATTGTAGGGTAGATGAGCATCTGGAAATTACTGTTGTGTTGGTTGAATTTGTTGTTGAAACTTCCCAATTAATGATTACATTTAGTTTGACCAGAAGTATAGCCGAATTGGTTTATAGCTGGCTACACAAGCTATTGTGATGGAAAATGTTAGAATTGAAGTCATTTTCATTGAAATGTTCCTATCTTTGAAAAAGCTACACAAATCTCAATGCAATTGTAGCAAGTAGCTTCCGTGTGTAACAAAAAGTGGAAGATCGCTTCTTAACTTTTTAAGATCAATAAATTCATCATTACTCAATGTATCATAAGACAAGGCTAATTTAAGGAGAATTTTTAAAGATTTAGTTCACATCTGTGACAATGCTCAAAAAGAATATGCTGAATGGTTCTGCATCAGTAATCAAATGCTAAGCAATACAGCTGGGAGGATTTTTCAAGAAACAACTCTACCTTTACATGTACGCTATTTGCTTCCTTGGTAAGCATGACAAAAAGTCGATGATGACCCTCAAGAAAGGAATTCATGTCAGGTCGACTTCTAGTCTTCCTCTTACATAAATGCAATACGATTTTTCGTTCTTTTTTTTTTTTTGCTGAATAAATAATCTACCAAACAAATGCAATTCAAACTGATTGAATAATTGAGCTGCATGGATGAAGACCAATGGTTTGAGCACTATCGGGCGTACGAAAAATAACAAGCTCGAATAGCTAATTCTATGGTAAGACTATAAAATCAGTTCAACGCTGATGTTATCAGCTTGAAACAAGCAAGCCTCATTTTTCTTTAATCTGATTATCAAAGCCCAAGCAAGCGTAATGATCCAGGACTCCCAAGTCTTTTTATTATTTTGCTGCGTCTTATCTTAGGCAGGTACATGGAATTGAAAGAGTTTTAGAGAAACTTCTATCCTATTCAGCTTCTTGTCATATGCCAAACCATTGCAAAGGGCAATAAGGGCCAAAATTTTAGCAATCTTTTGGCTGGCTGGCTGGCTGGAAGCTTTATATGCAATTTATGCGTGAGCTTAGTGAGGATTTTATGGTTTGCTTGTCATATAAGCTAAAACTTCAAAATGCATTTAAAAGGTCCCCTAAGCACATGCACCCGGTCCCAGTGACACAAAAATACAAGCAAAAACATGAATTGAAAATTAAGACGTAGAAGATACTAGTATCTGTAATTACACAATAAGTTTGTGTCCTAGCAGATACTATTATATTACAATAACTTCATATTGTAATTTTTTTTGAATCAGATTTCTTTTATTTTTTATTTTTGTATGCAAATTACGTTGCATAATTTCTTGTTTAAAGATAAAAGACGTACCATAATGGTGACATAATCCTCAGAATCTTAAACTTCAATCTACACCAATATTTTAAGTTATGCCTCCAGTTTGTAATGATTTATATAATAATCTAGACAGGATAAAACCTTTACTAAAAAATTTAATTATTTAACAAACCTTCTTCGATACTTCATCAACATTCTGAATGAGATTTCTTTGTCAATGATATGGGTCATATAGTCAAAGCCAAATACATCAATTTTATTTATTTATTTTATATTGAAAGAAAAGCCAAATACATCATTATAATATATCATTATCATTACCAACAATAAAAAAAAAGGGAAGATTTTAGAGTTTAGACAGTTCAAGTTTCTATTGTTTACCATTTATCTATACACTTTTTCTGAAAGCAGCATTGTACCTTGGCACTATGAGAATTCTTGAGATGAGCCCTTGGCACTACGAGAAACAACTGGTGTTGCTGCAGCAGTTTGAAGGGGATAAAGAGCCAAAGGATATTGTTTTCAAGTGGTGCCCGTTCTGGGTTCAAATTTACAATCTTCCTCTCAATCACAGGACAAGAGAAACAGGGGTGGCTATAGGGGCTAGTCTGGGAGAGGTGTTAGAGGTGGATGTTGCTGATTCAGGGGTGCAATGGGGGAAATGTCTCCGTGTTCGAGTGAAGATAGACGTGACCAAAATACTGATCCGTGGAAGAAAAATAAAGGTTGAAGAAGGGGTGGATAGGTGGGTGCTCTTCAAATACGAGCGCCTACCGAATTTCTGTTATCGTTGTGGTCTTTTGGAGCATGATTTGAAGGAGTGTCCACAGAACAGGGGAGTAGAAAATGAAGACAAAACAGAGGAGCTCCAATACGGGGCATGGATGAGGGGAGATCCGGTGAAGAAGTCGGGCTGGGAACCTCACTTTATTAAGAAGAACGACGGCGGAGACATCCGGGGAAAAAGAATTGGCAGCGGGGACAGGAGTCCGGTGGTCCAAACGCCGAGGAGTAAAGTGGGAGGATCAGAAAAAGAAGCGTCTGTGGTGCAAATCCTCGGGGAGAGTTCTGAGGAGATGCCGACAAAAAAGTCAGAGATAGGGGAGGGAAACAAGATGGAGTTTCACCAGAATGGTATGCTCAGTAAAACTGGAGAAACCCCAAAAGGTAATCCATCCGTTTTGGTGAAAGTTGGTGAGGAGAGTGGTCAGGCTACCAACGTAAAAAAAGGGGATGGGCATGAGGAAGCAGTGGCGGGAAATAAGGAGGACCCATCTTTTGAATTTGAGTTTGGGCTAAAGGATGGGGGAGTGGGGCCGAATGTGGGCTTGGAAAGAAATAAGACAGAGGGCCCAATAGCCATGACTTATGAGATGAGCGTGGGCTGGATTGCAGAATCACTAAGCCCAACCAGCGGCCACTGGAAACGTAGGGCCAGAGCAGGCCAAACAAAAGGGAAGGAAAAGGTTGAAAGCCCAGCTGAAAATGAAAAGAAAAGGGGGCTGACTCCTTTAGCTGAGATCGACCAGAATGTTCTGGTGAGAAAACGAAGAAAAGTGGAGAAACAGAGTGTTGGCGAAGCAGAAAAAGAAAATGAAATGGATGGCGGTGAGGCGGTGGCTGCTGCGCAGCACCGCCGAGCCCAATGAGCATTTTGGCGTGGAACTGCCGCGGCCTTGGATCAGCTGCGGCGGTGCGGTCTCTCACCGATTTGGTGAAAGAAACGGATCCTTTCTTGGTTTTCTTATCAGAGACCAAGGCAAAACAGAGAAGAATAAAAGGCCTTCAGAGGAAGCTCCAGCTCACCCAGGGTATCACGGTGCCTAGCGACGGTCGAAGTGGAGGGCTGGTGTTGATGTGGAAGGAAGGGGCGGACGTCTGTCTCCAAAGCTGCTCAAATTCCCATATTGATGTGGTGGTTCGCGAAGGAAACGGAGCGATGCCATGGCGTGCAACGGGGTTCTACGGCCATCCGGATGCAGGTATGAGATTTTCTTCCTGGGAGTTAATTAGAACGCTTAAAAGGCAGAGTGACCTTCCGTGGGTATTGTTTGGGGATTTTAATGAAATACTTCATTCGGATGAGAAATTAGGATGGTTAGATAGGGATGCGAGACAAATGGAAGGGTTTAGGGAATGCTTATATGATTGTGGTCTGGTGGATTTGGGTTTTGTGGGGCAACGGTATACTTGGTGCAACGGAAGAATTGGGGAGCAACGAACTCTAGTTAGACTAGATAGGATGGTAGCAAATGAAGAGTGGCTGAATATGTTTCAGGAGGCAAAGATGTATCATAGAGCAATGGCGGCGTCCGACCACTGTTTGCTCAATTTGTCTCTCAGGCACCGAGTTAGAAGAAGGGGAGGAAGAAAACGCTTCATGTTCGAAGCAATGTGGACTAGGGAGGAGGGTTGTAGGAAGGTAATTGAAGAGGCTTGGGATCCGTTAAATTGCAACCCGGATGTGCAGATTCAGGATAGGCTAAAGTGTTGCCAAGATAGTTTGCAGACTTGGAACAGGAGGGTTTTTGGCAATGTAAATAAGATCCTGAAGCAGAAGCAGACCCGCCTTCAACAATTGGAAATGTTGGACCTACTTCATGAACCAGCGGAGGAAATCAAGGCTCTAAAAAAAGAGATAAACGAAGTCACACTCCGGGAAGAGATGATGTGGAACCAGAGATCTAGGGCACTGTGGGTTAAGTGTGGGGACCGAAACACAAAGTTCTTTCATGCTACGGCTAGTAATAGACGTCGGAAAAATAAGATTGAGGGCTTATTCGATAATGAAGGCAGGTGGAAGGAGGATAAAGAAGAAGTGGAAGGCATAATTCTGAATTACTTTCGGGAAATCTTCAGTTCTAGCCATCCAATTGATTTCGGCTGTAGTCTGGGAGCATTAGAAAGGAGGGTCTCCGATGATATGAATGATGAGCTTCTACAGGAGTTCCAAGAAGAGGAGGTTAGGCGTGCCCTGAAGCAAATGCATCCGACAAAGTCTCCAGGACCGGATGGTATGTCCCCTATCTTCTTTCAATCTTATTGGGATGTTGTGGGTCCTCAGGTGGTAGATAGTGTTCTTAATATTCTTAGATCGGGTGTTATGCCTAATGGTTTAAATGATACATTTATCTGCCTAATTCCTAAAGTAAATTGTCCCCAAAAGATGTCGGAGTTTCGTCCGATTAGTTTATGTAATGTTATATATAAAATTGTATCAAAAGTTTTAGCTAATAGGCTAAAGAAAGTCCTTCCAGCAGTCATTAGTGAGGCCCAAAGTGCTTTTGTACCAGGGCGGCAGATTACAGACAATGTCCTAGTAGCTTTCGAAACCATGCACTACATAAATCAGAAAAGAATGGGAAAGAAGGGGCTGATGGCAATCAAACTGGACATGAGCAAGGCTTATGACCGGGTTGAATGGGCATACTTGGAGGCGATTATGCGCAAATTGGGATTCCAAGAGAGATGGATTTCTTTGATGATGATGTGTGTGAATTCAGTGACATACTCTGTGCTCTTGAATGGGGAACCAAAGGGCAGAATTTTTCCTACTCGAGGTCTAAGACAAGGGGATCCTATTTCCCCGTACCTCTTCCTGTTGTGTGCTGAGGGCCTCTCGGCCATGCTTCGGATGGGTGAAGCTAGGGGGATTCCTAGAGGTATTTCGGTTTGTAGGCAAGCTCCTGTGGTCTCTCACTTGCTATTTGCAGATGACTGTATAGTCTTTTGCAAGGCGTCGATAGAGGAAGGAGCTAGAGTAACAAAAATTCTTGAGGAGTATGAAAGGGAGTCAGGGCAGAAGCTAAATAGAGAGAAGACTTCTCTCTTTTTTAGCAAAAACACAAGAGAGGAGGTTAAAGAGGAAGTAAAGGACATGTTTGGGGCCCAGGTTATCCACCAACATGAGCGTTACTTGGGGCTGCCCCCTCTGGTGGGGAGGGGAAAAAAGAAAGTCTTCCAACGTATCCTGGACCAAGTTGGTCGTAAAGTTGCGGGTTGGAAGGGGAAGTTGCTAACTATGGCTGGCCGAGAAATTCTAATTAAAGCGGTTGCCCAAGCTACTCCCATGTACACCATGAACTGCTTTAAACTCCCGGATTCTTTGTGCAATGAGCTCAATTCTTTGATCAGAAATTTTTGGTGGGGCCAACGGGACAAAGAAAGAAAACTAGCTTGGCTAGCTTGGGAGAAGATGTGTACACCCAAGGCTGAGGGGGGGATGGGTTTCAAGGATCTTAAAGCTTTTAACCTTGCTTTGCTTGCAAAACAAGGGTGGAGGCTCATCCAAAACACGGAGTCCCTTGCCCATAGAGTTTTGAAAGCTAAGTATTTTCCATACTCCAATTTTCTTGAGGCCCAAATTGGCAAGAAACCGTCGTATACTTGGAGGAGTTTGATGGATGCAAAAGAAGTTCTCCGGAGAGGCTTGAAGTGGAATATTGGGAATGGGCAAAAAACGAAAATATGGGCAGATAGGTGGATTCCAAACCCAAATTCCTTCATGGTGGTAAGTCCTAAACCCCAAAACTTTGAAGGCGAGCTAGTGGAGTCCCTCTTAGACCGTGAAGTAGGGGGATGGGATATCAATACTGTGAAGACTGTTTTCTTACCTCATGAAGCGGAGGTAATTTTGAGTATTCCTATTAGTCCTAGTTTCCCGGAGGATGCTTTGATTTGGGCTTGGTCGAAAAAAGGTGATTTCTTGGTTAAGAGTGCTTATCAGGTAGCATTAGGGTGGCTGAATGAAAACAGGGGTGGAGGAGCAGGGGGTGAGGTGTCAAATCTGAGCAGAAAGAAGGAGTTCTGGAAGACTATGTGGGGTTTAAACTGTCCAAACAAAGTGAAACTCTTTATGTGGAGGGCATGTAAGAACATACTACCGACAAGCTATTGTCTTAGGAGAAGGAAGGTGACTACGGAGGATAAATGCTGTTTCTGTGGTCTGTGTGAATCTTCGGGACATGCTCTATGGGATTGTTGGGTAGCGGAGGCTGTGTGGAAGGAAACAAAGCTGGTCTTGCCAAAGGTGGGTCACCCTTATAAAGACTTTATTGATGTAATATGGAAAGTTTGGGTGGAGGGGAAGAAAATAGAGTGGGAGCGTTTAGCGTGTACCGCATGGGGCATATGGAAGAATAGGAATGCAGCAAAGTTTGAAGGCAAGACAAAGCTAGCAAAGGAAATAGTCTCTGAAGCAAGGGTGCTGGTTGAGGAGTTTAAGGGGCAGCAGGAGGTTCCAAGTCAGAGAGTAAAGTCAAGAAGAGTAGGGTGGAGTCCTCCTCTTGAAGGGTGGTATAAGGTAAATGTTGATGGTGCGGTGTTTAGAGATTTGGGCTGCTGCGGAATAGGAGTTGTGATCAGAAATGAAAGAGGTCTTCTAATGGGAGCTATGAGTAAGAAGCTGGAGTTACCCTTGGGAGCGTTGGAAGTGGAGGCAAAGGCTTTTGAGGCGGGCATTCAGCTGGCGGGAGACCTGGGCTTAAGGAATGTTATAGTGGAAGGCGATGCGAAGATAGTGACAGATGCTTTGGCTGGTCGCTGTGCCCCTCCAAGCTCGATTCAGATGATTATTGAAGGATCTTGGAGATGGAGTCATATTATCCAGGAATGGCAGATTTCTCATGTTGGCAGGACCGGCAACTATGCTGCCCATTTGATGGCAAGAAATGCCAATCTTGTAAATGACAGTATTGTGTGGGTGGAGGACACTCCACCCATCCTACAATGTCAGTTGTTCAAAGATGTAGTTGATTTGGACTTTATGTCCTCTTAATGAAAGTTTCTGAATGTTTTGATTATCAAAAAAAGCATTGTACCTTGACCGCTCCCAACTTTTCCCACTTTTAGTGTTGGAAGCATAATGCCTGACGGAAAAGCATGGCTACATTGATTTTATCATATTACTTTTGGTTATGGCCTTATCCATTACTATAGCATAGCTTACAAAATTGCAGAGGATGTGTCTCTTCCAATCGAACTGTAATCTATATCTATTTATATATTTAAAAGTTAAAGTGTAACATTTATTGTTGTTACGCTTCTATTAAGTTACATCAACAGGCATGTCATTATTTTCTTTTCACTAATAAACAAAATTATTTTATTTTCGTTCTTTTTCTATTAATGTTATAACGATTCCACAACTTTCACTTAGGCTTCCATAACAACCCTAACTCTCTCTCCATTGTTTTCAACTTCCCATGTTTGCTCTTTAATGCCTCAGACTCTTCCTCTCCTCATTGAACCCGACCAGTTTATACCTGTTCAGTTGTCACCACCACCAATATAAAATCAAAGAAATAATATATAAACCATTAAACGCCTGGTCTTTCTTAACTAGAAGATGAATGGTTTTGGATTTAGCTCCTGCCAAAACAGAGCTCATTTCACAGCAAGAATCCTATATTCTTGAGTGGAGATATCTCTCTATTACTTAAAACCATATGGTATGTCAAGCTTGTTTTATATATTGGAGTATTACCAGGGACGGACCCACTAAGGGGCGGGGGGGCCATTGCCCCCCCCCCCCCCAACACACACACACACACACCATTTCTTTGAAAAATTTAAGTATTATATTGAATGACTCATATTTTAGAGTTTATAATTGGCTTCCTCAAATTTTTAGATTGGTCCAAATAGTGCAAAAGAAACTAATCACTTAACCCTTTCTTTGGGCCCGTGGCCCCTCCATAGTCCAAATACAACACAACAAAAAATTCACAAATCACCAATATCATAATTCAATAATTCATAACCAAAAAAATCTCATAGAAAAAAAAAATTCCCTTACGGGGGTGACAATAATTTATATGAATTTTTAATTGATTTATAAACTATGGGAAAGTCAATTGCAATATTTAAATTTTTTTCAAAAGATAAAATGCAAAATTCTTTTAGAAGCCAATATTGATGATGTGGCATTGCCAACTCTTAATATTAATATCCCAATTTTTAAAAATCCTTAAACAAAGTTTTGAAAACTTCATTAGTGTGATTTTCAGTTGCATTCAAAAGTATGAGTTTACCATATTGGTGAGTTGGTCAACGTGATAAAATTCACATATTAATTCCAATTACCTAAAATCTAGAGATTTGAAGTCCTCTTTTTTTTTTATTCTTCTTCTTCGAAAATGTTAGAATATCATATTGTAACTTTCAACTTCTTTGGTTCATATTATTTCCTTCTTGACTTAAATATTTATGGTAATAAAGTGCAATTGTTTTGTCTACCATTTTTTTTTTTTAATAAACCATGTCACTTGAAATTTTTTTGGTTCATGCTTTGGCCCCCCCTAGGTTCAAATCCTGGTTCCGTCCCTGAGTATTACAAGTTTTTATTTTTATGTAGCTTTTACAATAAATTGTAGCGAGGCAAAATGGTTTGATCTCTATTTCAATACTAAAGGTAATCCCAATATTTGCAATTCTTTGTTTCCATGTATTTAATAAAATGACTATAAGAAGTGTGGGGGAGATTTTTCACCCGCCGCACAAGCTCTTTGTCCGCTTTGGGGAGCCAAGCCCGCACGGTTTTGTTCTCAAGGATGAGTATGGGAAGACTCTGGGTGCAGTCCCACATCAACAAGAGAAGTGCCCCACTCATGCCTTATAAGCGCTTGGCACAAGTATGAGTGTACCACTACCACACATGAACAAAATCCTCCCCCACAAGAAGAATTTAAAAAAAAAAAAAAAAAATCAAAGATAGTAATATTCATGTAGAAGAACATATAGGAAGAACAAATGTTGAAGATATTATATTATGTTAGTAAACTTCATTCATAAATAAGTTTTCAACACTATGAAAAATTTCTAAGGTGTGTTTTATTAGATTTATTATAGCAATGAAGATAGAAAAAAGAATATTAGACATCAATAATTTTGATACATTATCCTCTTCTCCGTTAACATGTTCTAACAGTTGTAGATTTTTTTTCCCCTTTACCACTAGGATTTCAGAAGTTGAAATAAAGAACAAAGTTTTGCATAACGTATACTTCATATTGGGATACATCGCACCAAAAAATGATAAGACATACAATAATTTTGATACATTATCCTCTTCTCTATTAACATGTTCTAGCAGTTGTAGATTTTCCCCCACTTTACCACCTAGATTTCAGAAGTTGAAATAAAGAATAAAGATTTGCATAACGTATACTTCATATTGGGATGCATTGCACCAAAAAATGATAAGACATATAATATACTTATATTAAAAATAATATTTTTTTTTCATTATCCACCTCATCTTTTCCAAAATAGAATAAACTATCTAAAAATTTTGTGACTCTAATAATAATAATTAAAGTCCTATCTGAAATGGTTCATTGAATATAGAAATCATCAAACATTATAAGAATGACTCTTTGTTTGCCTAGGTAATACAAACGTATGACTATATGAGTATATTCTATATTGTTTTGATTACTTTAAATTACAATCAATTGTCACCTCCTCCATCATATTAAAAAAAAGTTTAGGTTTTTAATTATTTTTTTATTACTTAATATCAATAAGTCACAATAATTGGTTTTAAAAAAAAAAGTCACAATAATCATTCAAATAATAGTTACATTTTTACTCTCACACACACACAGATCAACAAACCATAACATGGAATCCACAAGTATGAGAGTAATATTCAATCGCACAAAAATTTACATGAAGATTTATCTTCTTTTTATTTTTCTACTACTTTCTTTATTCTTGTTCTTATTATGTCAATTTAAATTCATTGTTTTTGTAAAACCATGTTTACTTTACATTTGATGGTTGATTTGAATGAGTTCTTGACAAAATTTTGTTTGAATAATTTAATAAGTTATGTTATATATATTTGGTTATTTGTTTTAGCAATTGTAGTTTATTAACTTATGTGGTAAGAATTTTTTTTGCACAATTCACAAAATGATTCTAATGAATTATTATTATAAATTTTTTACTTTAAAATAAGTATCATAAAATAATCATTAATAATATTCTCACACATTGAGTGGGTCTACGGCTAGTTGTAAATATTTGTAATATCATATTGATTTATACACTCCACATTAAAATAAAATAAAAATGTCTCAACCAATAGAGCTAATAAAACTAAATGCTAGATAGCAAATCTTCAATTCTATATATAAGGAGTAATATCTCAGTTTTTAACTAGATTAGTCTACTCTTTGTCCATTCAAACTCTGGAAATCTCATAAATCGATAGTGTGGTGTATGAAACTTAGGACTTCAAGACTTCAAGCATGTCTTTCAAGTCCCTTGAACCTACTACACGTGTGTCCTTGAAGGGAAATAATATTTTTATTGATTAATTTGTCATTATCATAAAAAGTAGTAATGATGAATCTTGTCTAAGATATATCTTAAAAAAAACACAAAATATTATATTAAAATCTTTAGCATAGATCAAAAAATCTCCAATGAAAAAAGAGTTAAAATATTATTTATACACTCTAAGTTGAGGAACTTCTAAATTGATCATTTTATTTTGAAAACTTAAAATTTATATTCAAGTATCACAACAATTGATGAAGCTAAAGTCGTTAGTCATTCAGGTCGTCCAGATAGCCCCGATGCAACCTTCAAGAACACAAGAGAAGATAACAACAATAGGTCACCGGTGTGGTGCCTGTTGGCGAGCCTCCGATGATAAAGTCAGAATGAGAGGGAGAGCAAGTTTGAATGTATTTTGATTGTAAGAATAACTTAGTTTTTTTTGTCCCCTTAACATTTGGTGGAGTGTGGTATTTATAGGTCCTTCTCCTTCTAGCTGTTGGAACCATCATTAATGGTGGTTTAATTCTGGGTAACGTTTTAAGTATTCAATGTGGGGGAAGGGGAATCTCTTGATATTTAATGTATGAGTGTAGGTGCCTCTGAGCTGTCCTCTTGCTTCGTTCGAACCATAAAGATTCTAGCAATAATGTCAACATTTATTGTTATACCCTCGTCCTTAGCTGTGCTTGGACGAACGATTTCATCGGGCTTATCAATTGCTCCCTCATTCTTGGGTCGTCAAGCTTCTTGACGAACCCAGGAATCTGAAGAGTCGCCCAACGTTTCGTGTTCCCCCAATGATTCTGTTTCCATCGCATTTATGGCGATGTGACGGCATGGCACGCTTGGTGGCCACGTGTCACACTTTGGTTGGTTGGATGTGGGCGTGTTCCTCAACGAGACCTTTGGGTTTCCTACATCTCCGTTTTTTGGGGAGGATTTTAAAGCCTTTTTCCTTTCTTCTTTCTCTTCTTCACTTTGATTTCTTCTCTTACCTCTATATCACCTCCATTTTATGCGATTTTTTTTTTGAGATTCCTCCTTTCACCGATCTTCGGCCACTTTGTCTTTTCTTCTCCGAGCTCCGGCCATTCTGCTCTTCCTTCTTCAGGTACGGTACTTTTCCTTTCTTGATTCCGCTTCGCTTTGCTTCGACTAGGAGCCTTTTTCCTTGTAATTTCTTTCTTTTCTTTTAAATGTATGAGTATTCTGAGGTTAGGCGCCACTACCCCTCTATTTCTTTTCTTTTTGCTTGTATAGGGGCACTTCTTGGGTCTGGTAGTGGCTGTTCGAAGGTTGGGTCTTTTGCTTCTGAAAGTAGTGCTCTAGGTTTGATCTTGGCTGACCTTAGTCCTTTGCTGCGTCAATCCTTGGATTGGTTTAAGTATGTGAGGGCAATGTCAGCAGAAGTAAGGTCAAGTGAGTTGGATACAGGTTTGTCATCTAGCGACAAAGCCGTAGAAGTTGACATCGCCATTTCGGCATCCCCATCTTTAAACCCTTTGTCTTCCTCCCCCACTGTGTTGAGGGCTTTCCATGCCCTTAAAGAAGTGTGTTCTCTGGACAAGGATACACTCTTCAGATTTAAGGATAGTTTCCAAATCCCTGATGAGACCAGGATCCGTCTCCCTCGTTCAGGTGAGAAGGCTTGTGCTTTCAATCCTGGGGAGGTGTGTTTTTATGAGGTTGCCCTTCTGAGCGGCCTTAAATTCCCTGTCCATCCCTTCATCATGGAGCTCCTCCACCACCTAGGTATAGCACCAGGGCAACTTATGCCAAATTCTTGGAGGATCGTCATTAGTTGCTTGGAGATATGGATGATTGTGACAGAAGGAGATATGATTAGGGTGGACGAACTCTTAGATCTCTACCATCTGAAAGAGTCAAAGGAGTTTGGGTACTACGAGCTGGTGCCCTAGGATAGGAAGGCTTGCCTTATCATGAGTCTACGCTTGTTATTTCGCTACTGGAAGTCTAGGTATTTCTTCATCTTTGGAGATGGCTGGGAAACCCTCTTGGACGACCTTTGGGGAGACGTACCTAGGTTGCTGCGTAGGTGGAGGACACCCAAGCTTGGTGCATCTTCCTTCATTTTTTTTTTGTAAGTATTTACCTTTGGTTCGTCTGACTCTAACGCCTCATATTTGTTTGCTTCTTGCAGCCAAGACTCATCCAAAGTTGAAGAGCAAGTATAAGAACCGTGTCATGAGTGCCATGGAGTATGTGAGTACTATTGACGACTATGACGAATTGATTGACCCCAGGATGTTAACTTGTCATTTCTTGGGTCCTGAGCCTTCCCCCTACGTCTTGCGTGCAGTAGCCAGAGAAGAGAAAAGTAAGTGCTCGTCGTTTAGCACCCTCATCCTTCTCTTTCCAGTTTCATTGTTAACATCCTTCTTGTGGTGGTCTTTTGCAGAAATGGCAACCAAATTCAACCAGGAATTATATGCTAAGTTGAGGGCCAAGAAGAATGAACCCTTATCCAGCCTTGCTCAAAAATGTCCTCGGGCGGCGAAGGAGGTTGTGGAGACCACTGCATCCACTCTTGTTGCTTCTAACCCCAAGGCTACTTCTCTTGCTGCCTCCGTCAAGGAGATCACTCCTTGTCCAAAAAAGGGGGTAGCGACAAGGGGAAAAGTAAGGTTGATTCCAGCGTTTGGGATGATGATGCTACTGCCATGGAGAGGGCTCACAACGTCGTCACTTCTGAGGAGCTGAAGGGCTTGAACTCTGTTCCTTCCCACGAGCTTGTGAGTCATCATATCCATAAGCTCGTCCAGGTACACTCTTGAAATTTATCCTTGTCACTAAAATTTCCTTTCTTGAGATGATTTTTTTTTTGTCCCTTATTGTAGTCATATTTTTGTTTAAGGTATTGGGAGAAGCCATCCATCTTACCACTAAGTACCTGAGCAGTGAGAAGAAGGTCATCATGGCCAACTTCAAAGTTGATGCCCTAAAAGCTGAAGGTTCCACTCTGAGGAAGGAGCTGATAGTGGCGATGGATGGTGGGAACTAGATGAAGGAAAAGATCAAGGTCCTGACAGACGAGTTGAAGGTCGAGAAGCTACTGACGGAGCAAAAGGACAAATAGCTAGAGGAAGCTAAGCGCGAGGTTTCCAGGGTTGGGGAGGAGGTGGTGCAGGCCTTCCAACAAACCGATGAGTACAACGGCGTCCTCCTTGGCCGGTACTTCAAGGGCTTTAAGCTGTAGAGGAGGTATTTGGCCAAGCATAACCCTATTATGGACTTGGACAATCTGGACCTCGAGGCCATTGAAAAAGAGATGGAAGCTGAGGAAGCTATTGCTGGAGACGACCAAGCTACTTGATCTTTTCTAGGAAAAAGTTTTACTCTATCCTTTTTTTTTTGGTTGCTCCATCTGTTTTAGGGCCTTTTACATCTATTGTTGAACACTTTAAGGTTTTGGATGCCCTATTGTTTTTGGGCTTTTACATTATGCTTTTGAACATTGCATTCTATCTAATTCAAATAATTTCATCTTCGCTTGGCCTTGCAAATTTTGTTTTTCTTTCTATAGAGATTTTTCTCTGTTGTACTAACCTCAATGTTGTGATTTTCTCTGAGGGGTTCTCGATTCTAAATTTGTCATTGGACATAAATCCTTCGAGGGACTTATGTTATTGACTGTGTCTTTGGCCTCGTCAGTAGACTCATATCATTTAGAGGATTTATGTCTTTGGCCTCGTTAGTAGACTTATATCCTTTGAAGAATTTATGTTTTTAGCCTCGTCAGTAGACTTATATCCTTTGAAGGATTTGTGTCTTTTGTGAGTTGTTAGTACTTTTGGAGGAGACTTTATGGATTGAATAACTTCTGAATAATTCCTTTATTGCATTCCTTAAAAACAAAAAATTTAATCAACGATTACAAGTGATTATTCTTCTACTAGTGATACCTCTTCAAGTGTTCGACGTTCCAAGGATGAAGTAACTTGTTGCTGTACAAAGATTCCAAGTGGTAGCTTCCTTGTCTTGAATAGTGGGTAACTTTGTAAGGGCCTTCCTAGGTAGGGCCGAGTTTTCCATGAGCCGGGTTCTTCGTTGCAAGCGTAACTTTCCCCTATGTTGAATCTCTTGAGCTTTACTCTCTGGTTGTAGTATCCTAACATCTTCTGTTGGTACCTTGCCATTCTTTTGGACGCGTCATCTCTTATCTCTTATCTCGTCTAGGCAATCCAGGTTTGTCCTCAGCTATTCGTTGTTGGTTTCTTCGTCGAAGAATTCTCTCCTTATGCTGGCAACCCCCACTTCAACGGGGATTACAACTTCCGTGCTGTATGTAAGGTTGAACGGTATCTCTCTCATCGGGGTTCTGGTCATGGTTCTATAGGCCCAAAGGACGCTTGGCAGTTTTTCAGGTTATGTAGCCTTTGCCCCCTCCAATCGAACTTTGATGGCCTTCAGCAAGGTTCGATTGGTTACTTCCGTTTGTCTATTGGCTTGTGGGTGTCCTGGTGATGAAAAGTGGTTTTTGATCCTGAGTCCTAAGCCGAAAGATTTGAATGCCTGGTTGTCAAATTGCCTGCCATTGTCTGATATGGTCGTCCTCGATATGCCGAACCTGCAAATAATGTTCTTCCACACAAAGCTTTGTACTTTTGCTCCATGATTGTCGCTAAAGCCTCTGCTTCTACCCATTTTGTAAAATAATCAATTGCTACAAGTAAAAATTTTACCTACTTTTTACCTTAGGGCAAGGGGCCCACTATGTCGATCCCCCATTGCGTGAATGGCAATGGAGAGGTTATGATCATCATCTTCTCTCCTGGGGTTCTGTGGATGTTCCCATACTTTTGACACTTGTCACACTTCTTGACAAAGTCCTTTGCTTCCTTCCGCATTGTTGGCCAGAACTAGCCCATTTTGGTAATCTTGGATATCAAAGATCTTGGACCCACGTGATCTTCACAAATGCCTTCGTGAACTTCTTCCAGGATGTATCTTGCTTTATCATCTTCGACACACTTTAAGTAGGGGATAGAAAACCCCCTTTTGTAGAGTGCGTCATTCAGGAGTGTGAATCTGGTAGCTAGTTTCTTTATCTTCCTTGCCTCGTCTAGATCTGATGGTAGGTGACCATCCTTCAGGTAGGAGATGATGGGTGTTGTCCAGCTTGTGCTCCCTTGTATCGTAAATGTATGGAAGTCTTCTATGTTGGGGAATTTTTGTACTTCCATCCTGATCCCCAATGGGTCGTCCATAGCTTCTGACGATGCTTGTCTCTTCACTTCATCTACTTCCATGTTCAAACTACGTGGAAATTGCATAAACTCTACTTGTTCCAGATCTCTAGCAAGCTGGTTCGTCAGCTCCAAGTACTTTTGCATCCTCTGCTCTTTTGCTTCATAATCCCCTTTAATCTACCCAATCACTAACATGGAATCACTTTTTAGGATTACTTTTTTAGCTTCCATGGACTTAGCTAATCTCAGCCCGGTCAGTATTGCTTCGTATTTAGCCTCATTGTTGGTCGCTAGAAACTAGAGCTGGAACCTATACTTCAAGGTGTCCCCTTTAGGTGAGGTTATGACGACTCTGACTCTGCCTTTATCTTTGGTTGACGATCCATCAGTTTGGACCATCCAAGATTCTGTTACGTCTGTCGGGCTGTCTTCAAGCATTGTGAATTCGACGATGAAGTCTGCTAGTACTTGGGCCTTTATTGTTGTCCATGGTCTGTATTTAATGTCGAATTGGCTTAGCTCGACTGCCCATTATACCATTCGCCTTGTGGCATCTAGTTTGTTCATTACCTTCTTAATCGGCTGGTCCATCATGACGAGGATGGGGTTTGCTGGGAAGTATGGACGAAGTTTCTGAGATGCAACGATCAAAGCAAAAGTGATCTTCTTGATGCGTGGGTACTTTGCCTCTGCTCCTTGAAAGGTCTGGCTTACATAGTATATGGGGCGTTGGATCCTTTATTCTTCTCGAATAAGGGCTACACTTACTGTCGTGGCAGAGATAGCTAGATAGAGGAACAGGTCTTCGCCCTTTTTTGATGGGCTTAGCAATGGTGGGTTGCTCAAATAGTGTTTTAGCACTTGGAACGCCGCTTTGCATTTGTTGGTCCACGTGAAGGCCTATTTGAGGGTCTTGAAGAACAAAAGGCATTTATCCGTCGCCCTTGAGACGAAGCGGTTCAATGCTGCTACTCTTCCTGTCAAACTTTGTACCTTTTTGACGTTCCTTGGTGAGGTCATCTCTAGTATAGCTTTCACTTACTCCGGATTAGCTTTTCTGCCTCGTTGTGACACCATAATGCCGAGGAACTTCCCCGAGGAAACTCTAAATGCACACTTCGCCAGGTTCAACTTCATCTGGTACCGTCTCAAAGTTTCGAAGGTTTCCTCCAGGTCGTCCAAATGGCTTTCTACTTCTTTGCTCTTGATGAGTATATCATCCACATACACTTCCATATTTCTCCCGATTTGTTCACTGAAAGTCTGGTTTACTAACCATTAGTAAGTAGCTCTTGTATTCTTCAACTCAAATGGCATGACCCTGTAACAATATAGTCCTTGATTGGTGATAAAGGCCGTCTTTTCTTGATTTTTTTTTTTCTGACATTTGGATTTGGTTGTACCCCAAGAACGCGTCCATAAATGTTAATAACTTGTGCCTTGCTATGGAATCAACGAGCTAGTCAATTCATGGCAAAGGGAAGCTGTCTTTTGGGTAGGCTTGATTTAGATCTGTGAAACCAATACACATCCTCCATATCCCTTTCGCTTTCTTCACCGTAACGACGTTAGCCAACCACTTCGGGTAGTAATTTTCACGGATGAACTTGGCGGCTAGGAGCTTGTTTATTTCGTCCATAATGGCCTTGTTCCTCTCGGGTGCAAAGACTCTTCCTCTCTGTTGGACGGGCTTTTTCCCTGGATCCACGTTCAACCGGTGTTGGATGACATTCTTTAAGATGCTGGACATGTCCTCATGGCTCCACACAAATACATCCAGGTTTCTCTTTAGGAACTCCATTATCCCTTTCTTCATACCTAGACTAAGATTTGTCCCAATATTTGTTACCTTTGTAGGCTCTCCTTCTACCAGTTCTACCGTATATAGTGCTTCTATTGTCTTGGGGCTCTTTTCTTCGATGATCCATGTGTGGTTTTTTTTTTTTTTTTTTTTTTTTTTTTTTAATTTATTTATATTTTATTATTTTTTTTACGCCAATACTGTCTGATAACACTCACGGGCCAAAACCTGGTCCCCCTTGATTACTCTCACTCCATTTTCTATAAGGAATTTTACCTTTAAACTGTAAGTCGAGGTCGCAGCTTTCCAACGGTTAAGTGTGGGTCGTCTAATGATGACATTATAGGACGAAGGATAGTCCACCACCAGGAAATTAAGTTGCTCTGTTATTTGCTGTTACCGTTAAGGTCACTATCCCTTTTGGGTACACCTTATCCCTGCTAAAACTGATGAGGTGGGATTCAGATGGACAAAGCCTACTTGGGTCCACTTTCAATTGTTGGAAGGCGGAGAGGTAAATGATATCGGTGGAGCTCCCATTGTCTACTAGAATTCTTCTGGTGTTGAACCCTTCTATCATTAGCATGACAACCAAGGGATCATCATGTGGCTGCTTTACTCCTCTGGCATCTTCCTCCGAGAAAACCATGTCTGTAGCTTCTCTTCTCTAGTGTTTTGTTGGTGGTATCATATGGATGTTGTTGACCTGCCTTTGTTGCGACTTCTTGAGGGATTTGAAGGAGCCCCCTGTTGTTGGACCACCGTTGATCATCCTTATCTTGCCTATTGCATCCTTTGGCCCTTCTCATGGTTTGCCATCGTCCCTCGACTTTTCTCTTGACCTGGTTCGGTCTTCTTGCTTTGGTCGTCCATACGTGTTTTTCTTGACGAACTTCTGCAGTTTCCCTTTTTGGATCAGCTCCTTTATTTGGTTCTTGAGGTCCCTACATTTGTCAGTATAGTGCCCGTGGTCTTGGTGGAAGTAGCAGTACTTTTTCTTATTCTGAGCACTGGGTGAATCACTTAACAGCTTTAGCTATTTCAATTGGTGATTGTCCTTAATCTGCATTAAGATCTGGTCAATGGGCATTACCAGGGGTGTGAAATTTACCATTTTGCGAGCCTTGTCGTCTTTCTGCTTGCCTTTGTCATTGCTAGAAGGATGATCTCTCCTCTCCCTTTTTTGCCCTTTCTGGTTGTCTCGAGGGCCCGTCTTTGATGTTTGAGGTCCGCTTACCTCTATTGCTGCTAGAGCGTCCTTCACGTTCATGTATTTTTGAGCCTTCATGAGCAAATCTGTCATTGACGCTGGGGGACTCTTAGCGAGTGCCATTACGAATTCCTTAGACCTTAATCCTACTTTAAACGTCATTAGCTACACTTGATCCTTTGCCTTATCCACTTCCAGCACTTCCCTATTAAATCGCTTCACGTAGGATCTTAAGGACTCTCCTTCTCTTTGTCTGATCATTAGTAAATGATCTATTGGTCTTTTCTGACGTTGTTCTCCAACGAAGTGACATACAAACAGGTTGCTATGCTGGTCAGAATCATTAATGGAAGACTACGCCAACTTACTGAACCACACTTAGGTTGCTCCTTTGAGGGTCGTCGGGAAGGATCGACACACTATTTCATCCGGGATCTGCTCCAAGCTAAAGGTCATCTTAATGGTGGTGATTTGATCCAGCGGGTCTTTCAAGCCGTTATACGACTCTAGTTGTGAAAGCCGGAATTTCGACGGGAGTAGGTGATCGAGTACCCGTTGTGTGAACAGAGAGTTTGTCATTCTCACCATCTCGTCTAAGTGCTTGGCTGTTTTTCCTTTCATTGCATTCTTGAGTTCGTCCATCTCTTTGCTCATACTCCTCAAGAGGTCGTTGCTGGCCTTGTCGGACCACTTCGTCCTCCTTGAGCCATCTCTCCCTTGGCTCCCTTCTAGATCTTGCACTTCGTCTTCATTCCTGTTGTTTTCAACCCTTCTCGGTGAACGATTTTCTTCCTGTTGCAGTCGCTGCCTCATTTCCTGGTTTTGCTTTGTTAGCTCTTCCACACTGGTCATGAGAGCTTGGACTTGCAATGCTAGGGCAGTTGATTCTGGTTGTGCACTAGACTCCATCTAGATGACAGTAAGGGTAGAGCAACGTTTTTGTCCTTAGGATTAGGAGAAAGAAAGCTCTTTCCCATAGTCGTCACCAAACTGATGAAGCTAAAGTCGTCAGTCGTTCAAGTCATCTAGATAGCCAAGGTGCAACCTGCAAGAACACAAGAGAAGATAACAAAAATGGGTCATCGGTGTGGTGCCTGCCAGCGAGCCTCCGATGATAAAGTTAGAATGAGAGGGAGAGCAAGTTTGAATGTATTTTGTTGGTAAGAATAACTTAGTTTTTTTTCATTCCCTTTACCTTTGGTGGAGTGTGGTATTTATAGGTCCTTTTCCTTCTAGTCGTTGGAACCATCATTAATGGTGGTTTAATTCTGGGTAACGTTTTTAGTATTCAATGTGGGGGAAGGGGAATCTCTTGATATTTAATGTGTGAGTGTAGGTGCCTCTGAGTTGTCGCCTTGCTTCGTCCGAACCGTAACGGTTTTGGCAATAATGTCAGCATTTATTGTTATACCCTCGTCCTTAGCTGTGCCTGGACGAATGATTTCATCGGGCTTATCAACAATGTTAATGCTAATGTGAGTCTCCTATCAACAAGTGTTAGAACCTTGTCATTAACCCAGCCAAAAATAATGTTTTGTACCAAAAAAGAAAACAAAAACAAAAACGTTTTTGGACGGATTGACGACAAACATGTGATGGTCCATAATAACTAGTTGATGCCATTGTGATAGCCAAGGGTATAAATTATATTGTTGGTAATCAAAATTTCCTTAATTTCTAAGAGCATGACAAGTGGTGCAATATGAAGCTTATTGTAAATACACCATTTTGCAATTAGACACTCACTCAAGGGTGAAATTTTGAAAACACTCCAGAGGTAAGAATGTCATTTAGATTGTTCAAAGGACATGAATTCAATTCCAAAATACATTTGAGTTTGTGATGATTAAAACGACAAGCTAAATGAGAAATTAAATCATCCGACCAAAAGATCAAGCCACATCAAATATCAACGATTGATATGCTTCCTTATATGTTAAGGATAAAACCATATGATTATGATTAGTTAATTTTGATTGATCCTTAATTGGATTAATTAAAATTAATTATATGTCAAAATCTCATTGATTTAATTTTTAAGGCAAGAATGTATTAAATTATATATAAAAAAATCCTACACGATAAATCTTATAATTTTTTATTTTAGTTTTGCCTCCTTGTGAAAAAGTGGAAAATTTTGAAATTAAGAATTAAAAATCATTAGGATGATATTCAGATCATTAAGTGGCTAAAAGTAAAAATAGCTTTTAAACTCGTAATTATCCTTAAATAAATTAGAAAATTGAGTAGAGGTTGCACAAAATTCAAAATTAGAGCAAAAACCACCAAGGAGCAAGGACACATGTATCAATCAACACTTGGTCACAAAAGCACAATTGTTGATCAACACTTATGTCCAGTATCTCACTAAATTCGAACTTTGGCACCACTTATTAGCTCTAACCTAAATTTAAATGTGCATGAGGATAAAAAAAAAGTTCAAAAACTCCTAGAGGAATGGAGATGAGGGATATTTTAACCCTCTAATCCACTCCCTTGTATAAATAGTACCTCCCTTCATCAAATTGAGGAACTTTTCCTTCAGATTTTGAAGACTTTTGATAAAAACAAAGTGAAACAAAAATTTCTATAGAAAACCTAGGAGAGACATTTGGTTACTTTATGAAACATCACTCTTCTTTGGCCACAAAATCCCAAAAACCCTAGTCTACGTCTATCCATCACCCCCACAATTAACAATCTCTACAATCACCTTCTCAAATCATATTGAAGTTGAGAATTATTTTTTGTGAAGAAATCACATTCTTTGACTTATTAACTGCCTGAAAGAGCTACTAGTTATGAAAGCATTTTGAGAGAAAAGAGCTAAAGGAAAAAAATGCTTCATATGGGACTTGTGGGGATCAAGATTCCAAGAAAGCTTTCAAAACTTTGATTGCCACAATTATTTTGTTATATATGGGTTTGAAGTTTATAATGGATTGCTAAAAAAGGTAATCAAAACATTGAAACTTGATAAAAACAGGAAGTGGAAATTTGAAGAACGATTTACCAACATTGTATATGGGAGAACAAATACGATCTCTCTCTCTGAGCTCTCTCTCTCTCTCTCTCTCTCAATTTCTAGATCCTCCTATTTGATGGGTAAGGTCCTATTTATGCTAGTTGATCCTCCCTTTAGTAGTGGGTTATCATAGTGGAGGTCAGAAGATACTTGTGAACCCCACCATGATGAATAGATTATTGGTTGTGTAGCACTATTCAGGTCGGTCATTCAATAATAAATGCAACCCCTATTAAGTAGGAACATCTAATTAATGCGGAGGTGATGGTTGTGGGATTCAGGGTTTATCCTTTATGGTTCATCAGCCATATCCCCTCACACCAATATTACTTCCTCAGGCAGTGGATGAACATGATAAGCCGAGGTGATGCCTCATCAGTTTGGTCAACCCAGGATAATGAGCCTAGATGGGTTGGGCCCTTAGGTTTTCAAGAAAAAAGGGATAGTTTCTTATAATGCCTTCCTCAGCACTACCCATCATTGCTTCGGGATGGACCTGCCCTCTTGGCATTCCTTATTTTTCCTACGGGCCTAAGACTCGTGGCCTATGGCATGCTAGGATAAACCATTCATCCACAGGACTTATAATCAAGATACTAAGTGAGCATTTGGATCACGTCCACGTTTGGATGTTTTGCATTTCAGCTCTTTTTTTTTGGACCAGTGCCTGGTGCACTGTTCATGGGACATGAATAGTGCATCAAGGCATAAAAACAATAACCATATATTTTTTTTTTTATTGTTTTCAGTTTTTAGCAAAATAAGCGGTATGCAAACGCACCCTAATTATGAGATTGATCCAGCAGAGTCTGTAGGCCCAAAACCTTTTACTTGTGAAACACTAGCAAAAAGAATGCGGAAGCACAAGAATATAACTAGCCAACAGCTCCGGCACGTTAGAACATATTCCTTTGATCTTAATTCTTAAAAGGACATATGATATATTTGATTTGGTGTTAGAACCAAAGCAAATTAAACTCATATGCAAACATAAAATACCCTCGAATGAGGAAATATGAGGGAGAACTTTCTTTAATTAAATGACATAATTCAATTGCTCAGGCCACTAACAAGTGCATAATCTTTAGGATTATTATCCAAGATGAGATTGATAGAAATATTTTAAAATTTCCTAATGAAAATATGGAAGTGGATGAAAATTCTTTCCCATTAGAGTTTTATTAGATATAAGTTCAATTATGGCTAACACTAGTTACCGTGATAAAGTGAAAATAGATTTATTATACCAAATGTTTTGTGTACGGGAAAACATATCACAATTAATCCAAAATTCCAAAACATAGACATCTAGAACAACAAACAAGCTGCCATTAAAATTAAACAAAGGAATTTCAGGTTCGTTTGATTGAAGAACCATATCGAAAACTTGACCTAAAGCATTGATCCATCTATAATCACATTGAGCAACCTAATCTAAGATCTAAATATAAATGTGTGTGAAACTCCCTTTTGGAGACTTGAATTCCGACTTTTACCCTTTACACCTCACAAACACTTATACTTGTGGAGTGACCATCACAATAATGAGTTTGTTATTTGTTAAGGATAAGGAGTGTATCAAATTAAAATAAGTTTATCCATTAAAAAAAAAAAAATAATAATAATAAAAGAAGTTTAGGGTGCAGAGAGATAATATATACTAGTTAAAGGACCTTCCTGTAATTTAACCAGTAATAAGGAACCTCTTTTACTCTGAAAAAAAAAAAAAAAAAAAATTACATACGGAAAATTGATTTCAATCTTTCAGCTTCAGAAAATATCAGAATACCACACAACAGTCTTCTTCTTCTTCTTCTACGCTATTAGGGTTTAGGGTTCTAAATCAGATAACCTCCAAGAAACGTCACCGTTTGCTCAATCTCCCAGCCATGGCGACCGAGTTGGTAATCAACTCAGACAGAGTTCAGAAATTGTTCGACGACCTGGAAGCCCAAAAGACCATTCTATCCTCATGTACCCAGCTATTCTCAACCCTATCCAACCGCTTCATTTCCCTCCAAGATTCTCTCTCCCAGAAATCCCAGTCCCTTGAATCCAAAATCCAAGCCCTGGAATCCAATTCCCGTGAAACCCTAGAGTCTCTCTCCCAGCGCGAGGACTCGATTCCCGAGCGCGAGTCCGCCGCAGCAGCACGCATCGAGGAGCAGAGAGAAGCCGCCTTGGCCGATTTTGGGAAACCCGCTTCCGCGTCTGCCGAATTGTCGGAAACCCTAAAATCGCTTTCCCGGAGAATGGATTCCTCGGGGCTGGTGAGGTACATTGTTTCGAAGCGGAAAGAGTCGGTTTCGTTGCGTGCAGAGATCTCGAAGGCGATAGCGGAGGCGGTGGACCCGCCGAGGCTGGTGTTGGATGCAATGGAGGAGTTCTTGAAGCGCAAATCGGCTGATAAGCGGTGGGCGTGTGGAATGCTGATCCAGGCGCTGTTTCCAGAGATGAATTCGAAGAAGAATAAGGGACCGGAGTTCGCGAGGAGTGTGGTGGAGAGGGCGGCGGAGATGGTGTTGCTCTGGAAAGGGCAGATGGACGAGGAAGGCAGTGCGGTATATGGGCCGGCTGAGGCCGTGATGCTCTTGCAAATGGTGCTTGGGTTCGGGTTGCGATCGAGGTTTGATGAGGAGTACTTGAGGAAGTTGGTGGTGGAGTTTGCGGCCAGGAGGGATATGGCGAAGCTTGCGGCTGCCTTGGGATTTGGAGAGAAAATTGGAGGTTGGTATTGGCTTCTAGCTTAATTGCTTATATTTGTTTGTGTGTTATATGTTGCATTGGAGTGTATGTTTGTATTACAGTTTAGACTTTTTGGTATGTTTAATTATGGTAATCTGTATTGCAACTGTTTAATGCAGAATTTGGTGTTCTAAATGCGGAATATGGTGCATTTGAACATTTGTATTTTAATAGCCTAATATGTATGGTGTGGTGATCAAAATGAGGCCACTACAAACATGGCATTCATGGATACAAGAGATTATGAAAATTAGAAACAATGACATATTGTGAATTTCTGAATCCTTTTATACATTGTTAAGGTTGATGACTCTTTTCCATCCTGAAAAACATGTATCAGATTATGGTTGTAGCTACAATCTTGTCCAAGTCAAGCTTCAGTAATTCTATATAAGTTATAATCAAACTATTAATACTTGTGCGATGACCAACATGTATATAAGTATACTTAGAATAGTTGATTGAAATAATGTCAAATGTCTGATTATCAATAGATTAAGGATCATCACTGAACCCATCTATTGTATATTCATTTGATGTGCTTAGACCTAGTTGTTTTATGGATCCATGGTCAGAGTTTCCTTTATAGATGCATTCAGAAATTTATATTGATGCAAAAGGGTGGTTTATATCGATGATAAAGTGTGTTGCCTTGACTAATGGTCAATGGGGCATAGAACTTATGAATTGACTGTGCATGGGGAGCTTTCGCCTATAGTTTTAGGCACAAACCAAACTCTTGTTGCCTTCCTGGTTGATAGTTTATTTTACTAGGAAAAGCTTAGAAGTTTAAGTCTCTTAATAGCCATTAAATCAAATTAATGTGATAATCTAACTCTGTTTAGTATATACTTATTAACATCCTGTTGTTGTGGAAAAGATGTATGAAGAGTGGTAGGTTGAGTTACAGTAGTCATTATTGCTTGAAAATATCAAGTTGATGTAAGAATCAATTACTTGTTAATAAATTTTGCAAATGTGTTGGAACCTTTACAGATAGATGTTCTTTTAAAGATACATTTAATGTCTTCCCTTGCTTCACAGTCTAAAAAAAATTGCTTTGGCATACATAGTTTTGAATCTTGTGATGTGTTAAGTATCTATTTTTCCTCTAGAATAATATCAAATTGGACATGTTGAAATTAGGCTAATTTTTTTTTTAGTAAATAAGGACATAAGAGTAGGGGTTGATTTCCAATCATGTTCCACTTGTTTATGACATGTTCCACTCCTTCATGCTTGGAAATTTCTCATTTTTTATGTGTTTCTTTTCAGCTGAACCTATCTTGACTACAGTACAGTGACTGATAATATAATATAGCTAATGGTCCGTTTGGCATCAACTTATTTGGCTTTTTGTTGAAAGTAAGCAAATACTTTGAAAAAGTGAGTTTTCAAAAAGTTGTACATAAACAAATTAAGCGAAAGGCTAAATGAAAAAGCTGATGGCAAGGGTTTGTTTGGGAATGGCTTATATAGCTTTTTGCGAAACATTTTTTGCTAAAAGTGCTATATATAAAAGGTAAAAGCTAAATAAAATAAGTAGAAGACTCTAGTGAGACTCACAAATAGTAGGGAAAAAAAAAGTTGGCTTATAGTTATAATCAAGATCCAATCACACGCTAAGGATAAGAATAAAGTAAAATTGCTTCAGTTCCTTATTCACTTGTGTGGATGTCCAACTTTCTTTAATTCCATTTTGCCACATCATCCTCATTAAAGAATTTTCTCATTTGTACAGATATTATTGATGAACTGGTGAAGAGTGGTAAAGAGTTGGAGGCGGTGTATTTTGCTTCTGAGGCTGGTTTGACTGAAAGATTTCCTGCTGTCTCTCTGATTAAGTCGTATCTCAAGAACTCCAAAAAGAATGCTAGCACCATACTGAAGAATGGAAATAATAGCATGGCTGCAACAGTATGTGTAACATCTACAAATATAAGTTTTCTATCATCCGATTATTTTTATTCTGTGTGATTATTTGTTTTAAATCAACGTTTTCAGGAGGAGTCAAGCACTCTGGAGTTGAATTCCATTAGAGCCATCATCAAATGTGTAGAAGACCACAAGCTCGAATCAGAGTTCTCCCTTGATAGTTTGAGGAAGAGGGCTACTCATCTGGAGAAAGCCAAGGCAGAAAGGAAAAAGAGTTCAGCAGGTGCCAGCAAGCCTCAAAACAAGCGAGCTTATGGTTCTGGTGGTGGCCGGAGCAGTGGACCACCTTCTTTCCGTCCATCCAAAGCGGCCAAATTTAGTAATGCCTTCCCTCCTTTCAGCCGGAGGAACCCAGCTCCTCCTGCACAGCATAGCCCTGCTGCAAGATATTCTGGGCCATACAACTATCCTAGCCAAAGTATGTACGATGGTCCCAATACAACTCCTTATGCTTCGAGCTATGGTGTTCCCCACAGTCAAAGTCCTGCTGCACTTCCTCAACAGCATTACTCACTCCCTGTGGACAACATGGGTGCCGCTGGTTATCGGGCCACTGTTTCTTATGGAGGCCAGACTAGTTATGGTGCTTATGATTATGGCAATGCTGCTCCACCCACATACCAACCTTCATCATATACACAGTAATTTAGAAGCAGCAGTAGCTATAAAATTAGAGGATTTTTTTTTTCCTTCTTTTTCGTGTAATCTTGAAATGAGTTCCTGCTTCATTCGGGAGTGCACCCTTTTATCTTAATTTTCTCTGTTTCTCCCTTCTTGGTGGTTGAAGTGGGAATAACTCAAGGTTCCCCATGAATTCTCTCTTTGTATGAGTGAAAGGTGGATTTGACTCACTGGAAATGTGTATCCTTTTGTTTTATCAGTGGATCAATTATAGGGCAATGGCGATGGATCGGCTTTTTCGATTCTGACCCAACCTGAACCAAATAGTAAAGATGTAGGATTTTCTCTTTTCTCTTTTTAAATTTTGTTTAAATAAGGGTTTAGGTTTACATTTTTTTTATTCTTTTAATTTCTTTTAAATTTATGACCAAACCATCTCTCTATTTTTTTTTTCATGCCTAAACAGATGGTGTTTAAATTTTATTAAAATATCTCTATCATAATTTTTGTTACACAATTTTAGATTTTATAATAAAAGTGAGTGTGCAAAATTCTAGTACCATAAGGACACAAACTGATTTATATGGCAAATTGTGAGTGGTGGCGAAAAAGGGTAAATTCATGTGAAAGTAGCAGATAATCAATAACAGTCTTCTATGTAAGATGATTGTGGCAAAAGTTGTGACTTAATGTTCTATTTGTTTTACTAATAAAATATTTTGCACATGTAAAACATTTTCAGGTGTTTGGTGTGATATGTAAAATTTTTCAAACAAATCACTAAAACCACAATCACTAAAGCTAAAGGTTCAATGACTAGACTGCCAGTGACTGCTGTTGGAATGGTGTCTTCAGTGACTAGACTACCAACAACGATCTTTGGAATGGTGGCTCCCACCATCGAACCGTCGGAAGATGTCTCTAATGATTGGGCTGTTAGCATCGATCATCAAAATGGACCGTTGGTGATTGCCACCACACCTATGACTTAGCCACTAGATGGGAAAGGGGAGCAATGATGTGTTTCTGGAAATGTTTTTCCTAATTTATAAAGGTAGAACATTTTTCAACTTTTTATAAATAATTTTATGGTTAATAGAAAATATTTTACAAGTTTAACCACATTTTATGTACAAACAAACACCAAAAAATTGGAAAACGTTTTCTAGAAAATATTTTACTTTAACAAATGAAGCATTAAAATAAAATATTTTTTGCAAAATATTTTCCCATTTTTAGGTGTTTGTTTGCCGGTAAAATGTAGTCAAACTTACAAAATATTTTCTGTTGACTATCAATCATTTATACAAAGTTGTAAAATATTTTATCTTAAAAAATTTGGTAAACTTTTTTCCAAAAACACATACTGGCTTCTCCCCTGCCATCTGATGGCTAGGTTATTGGTTGGGGGACACCTCTCTGGTGATTGGTACCGGTGCTCTGATGGCTGGAGACTCTGCACTAGCGATTTATGCCGGCACTCCGTTGGCTGGAGACGCCACACCGACCACCAATGTTGGTGGTCCCGTGGTTGAAGCATGATTTTGAAAAATGGAACGGTCAAATAACAGGAAAAGGGACCGATTCCTGGTTTTGGTCAATTTTCTCGATTCATGCTAACCTTGTTTCGAGTTCAAATTTGGCTCAACCAGTTAAACCAGAGGTTTAATCCTGTTTTTCAAACAATGGACCGGAGACACCGTTCCGACGGCAATCTTCGGCAGTCTGGTCGTCGGAGCCACCATTATGTCTTTCGATTCCAATAGTCTCTCTGGAGACTCCGCATTGGCGATCGGTGCCGACACTCGGTTGGCTGGAGATGCCACATCGACCACCAATGTTGGTGGTCCCGTAGCCAAAGCATAATTTTGAAAAATAGAACGGTCAAAGAACAGGAAAAGGGACCAGTTCCTAGTTTTGATCAATTTTCCCGATTCTTGCTAACCTTGTTTCGAGTTCAAATCTGGCTCAACCAGTTAAACCAAAAGGTTCAATCTGGTTTTTCAAACAGTGGACCGGAGACACCGTTCCGACGGCAATCGTTGGCAATCTGGTCGTTGAAGCCACCGTAATGTCTTTCGATTCTAATGGTTTGGTTACTGAACCTCCGGCACTAGTGGCTGAGACACTGGTTTTGTTGGTTTGTTTCAAAAGTTTTCCTTGTCATATCAAATACTTGAAAATATTTTACTTCAAAACAAATGAAGCGCAAACAAAGTGTTAGTTCGTGGTATTCAAATAACTCGTGTGTGTGTGTAACTCTAAAAAAATTGTTTGTGGTAATCAAATTACTTGTGAGTGTGTAACTCTCTAAAAAAAATTGTTTAAATTATCTTATATGATATATAATTGTTGAAGATGTTTGGCTATTAGTTGACCTAATATTTTGCCACATAAGTTTTGGTAGTCTCACAATTTTAAACATAATTTTTTTTTAATATATTTATTATGACAAAATGAGAGTTTTAAATTGACTACTACTCAACAAACTGAAGAATTTTAAACCAACTACTACTTAGCAGCTTGGAGAGTTTTAAATTGACTATTACTCAACAATATGAAGAGTTTTAAACAAATTACTACTCAACAATATGGAGAGTTTTAAACCAAACCGAAGATGTTTGACTATTAGTTGACTTTATAATATTTTGTCACAAGCTTCGGTAATCCCACAATTTTCCACATCATTTATTTATTTATTATTTCAAAATGAGAGTTTAAACCAAATATTACTCAACAAACTGAAGAGTTTTAAACCAACTACTACTTAGTAACGTGGAGAGTTTTAAACCAAATCGACCTACTACTATATATATATATATATATATATAGAGCACCGCACCAAAACCCTCTATGCGGTTTACCTTCTCTCAATGCTTTTTTATTTCTACAAACCCTTCGTACTCAAGCCTCTCAAGGTATCTTTTACATGAATTTCTCTTTAACAGTTACTTTTGTTATTCACATTTTTTCTTTAATATTCAGTGTTTGTGGATCTTTTTTCATATTTTTACTTCCATTGCCTTTGTGTTTGTGTAATATTTTATTAAGAACCAAACTTTTAGACACCATGTTTGATTCTAGAGTTTTTACAGATGGAGTAAATGTTAAAAGAAAGCTAGAGGAAATGGATGCCACCAAAGTGTCATGATTTATTTATTCTCATGTTCTATAGAATATTAATCTTTGGTAGAACTTAGAAAAATTTCTTTTGTCATTAAGTTGTATTTTGTTGTTCCATGTTTCATAAAAGTTTAAATATGCAGAAACATAAATAGTGTGTTTTGGTTTTATCTTTTTAAAAAAATACAATATGGTTATTTTGTCAAATTATGTATATTTTTGTTTCATATTATAAATATTGATTTTCATTCTTTTTTAACTAATTGTAGCGTTGAAGATATTTACAACTGGTTAACTATCTGATGCATCACACGAGTTAGCAACTAGTTATTCTACTAATGTTCAAATCACGGATGGACCTAGGATTTCAAGCTAGGGAGCTGAAGATAAGTGAAAAAAAAAAAAATCAAATAATCATTCATATAGTATTAACAAATTATCAACCAAGACAAAGACACAAATCATTGTTGGTAGATGCAATTATCTACCAACAAAGACAAAAGACACAAAATACTATTGTTTCTTAGTATATTATCTATGAAATGGGAACTTGATGCTTATTTAAATTTTCAAAATCATCTGTGATTGAATTCAAACTAAATGTCAAAGATATGTTCCTTTCAATGTATAACATCAAAGAGTGTAAAAATCATTTTCCATTTATCTAATTTAAAAATATTAGTTATAAAATTATGAGTTAATAATATGGGAAAGTCCCAATTTTATTTTGTTAAATTTGTGTGACATTATTATATTTTGTATTTTTTTTTCTATCTCTATATCTCTCTACCTCTTTACCTTTGTTACATTGTTACTATTAACCCCGCCACTATGAAATTATAATGCATTACTTCTCCTAACTTTACCTTCTTCTTATTTTTTTCACCTATTGCTTGTTCCCTATTGTTGCCACACTACCAACAAACAATCAAAGTCTTAAACACCAACAAAATTATATATTTTCCACAGACTCTCTCTTTATGTTATAACTTTATTGACAAATCACAACTCACTTTTCACTATCTCAGACACTCAACAGCTACAAAAACAAATAATACAAAGACTCCCAAACACATAGATTCACATATTCAAATTTAATTCACAATCACCCGCAGCCAAAAAAAAAAACCATAAACTACAATCACAGATGATAGATTCACAAACATTATAATTGTATGGAGTAGAGAGAAAAATCATATCAAAATCAATGTTAAGTTTTGAAGTTGAATGAGAGAAAAAAAAATACTTAAAGCATATCGGGATTCGAGATGGAGGCTGAAGGTTGCAACGGCCAGCATTGGAGGTGGGGTGGGCATGTCAAGCTGTCGGTAGTGGTGGCAACTAGAGGCATGCAAGAACTTTGGGTTAGTCATTGCCTCACTGGGTTGATTGGTTGGTCAATGGGTCAATGGCCGTGAGGTGAGCTCACATGGGTGGTTGTTGGTTGTGGCGGCAGCTTGGTTGGTGAAGTGAGTCGCTCACTGTCATCGTCACTCTCTTCTTTAGTCTCTTGGTCTCTCTCAACTCTCTATTTCTTCTTTTATTATTATTATTATTATTCTAAATCAGGTTAAGTAGCACTCTCTCCGTCCCAATTTGTTTGTTCTATTTGAAAAGTCAAAATTTTGAAGGAAATATCATTTATTGTCTTGTCTGCCTTATAAAAATGTGTAAGTTTACAAAACTACCTTTAAATAAATATATCAGTTTTTTTAAAAGAGTTATTCTTAATGAGGCAACTAAAAAGATGCCCCAATTAGATTATTTTTTAAATATTTGTTAGTTTTCTTTTCAAATAGTTTTGAAAATAAAGTAGGAGTATAATATGAACATTAGTAAATTAATGATTTTTATTTTTAGAAATAGAACAATATTTTGGGACATCCTAAAATAGAATAGGGGACAAACAAACTGGGACAAAGGAGATATTATAGAGTCATCTGGTGGACCACGTCACTTGTCCACCATTTCACTAAAAAACTTTCACTTGTTTAAAATTGCTGAGTCAGTAATTAATTTCTGTTTAAAAAAATTTTCTAACTAATTTAAACATGTGAAAGTTTTTTAGTGGAATGGTGGACCACATCACTTATCCACCATGTGGATCTTATAATTTCTCGGGACAGAGGGAGTAACTGTTAGAAAAATTTTGAATTGGGCTTTTAATTATTTTGGGTTGGGTTGGTTGGGCTATTAGGAGAAGGGGCTAAGAGTATAGAAGAGAGGAACCCAACCCTAAAAAAGTCTAAATATACCTAACATAAAAAAATTGGGCCAAGGGTCAGAGCCCCCTCTTAGGTCCATCCTTGGTTCAAATTATATTATATAATATTTTAGATGTTCAATTTTAAGTTGACTCAAATTTTTTTTGTTTTCAAAAAAAGGGAGAGAAAAAAAAAAAAAAAAAAACCCTCAATTTGATTAGGTCTATTGGATTGTGTACAACATAATTTCACCATGCGATTCATTTTAAGTAAATTATGATTTATTAACATATTTTACTTTAGGTGAAATTCTATTACCAAAGTTTTTAAAAAAGAATTAAAAATAGGATTCGTTATTTATTTTAAATTATTTACAACCAATTATAATATTTGGTTTTTACTAAAAACTTGGAACGACACATGTGCATTCATCATCTAACTTAAAGTAAGTTTTTTTCTTTTAATTTTACTATATATTTTACTATTCAATTTATATATTTTATTTCATCTGTATAGGATTTTTTTTATTAACCCATGCATTAAACATGCATAGTACTAGTACTACCCTTATGTGTAGTACTACTAGATAATACATGTTGTTGTCAACAAAATTAATTACTTTATCATTTTCTCATAAAAAATTTCTAAAATTAGTTCTTAAACTAATGCCCTTAAAGCATTCATTAACATTTTCCTTTATTTTATTTTAATAATTTTTCATAATTTTTTTCTTCCACGAAAAAGGGTGGATCTTATACATTGTGCTTAAACCATGTTGCTTAGCTAAACTGTTAGACTCATACAACATGCTTTTATTATTTGGCAATGCTATAAGTATATTTAAATTATTAACATAGTCAAAAATCAAAATACATTACCAAAAAGTTACAAAAATTTTAGAATATCATCTGTAATGACTCTATCTTGACTGTGTAGATATTATTTGCGTTAGGTCATAGGTTTCACGGTTTTGCTCTCCCCTCTTCCCCCCTAAAGCACACAACAGTGAGAGAAAATGTCTACACATTGAAGGGAGATCACTCTTTATAAACATGTTCCCATGTGCTTCCTAAAACAATGTGAGACTCCATGATTACTTCTCCCATTGAGAATAACACCATGACCAAGATACGTGACTGATTCCCCCAATCTCACCCAAGGTAGCCACATCAATGCCCAATTTGGACCATAACCGAGGTGATAGATACAATTAAAGAGCAACATACACGACTATCAAGCCTATAAATTCATGATAGCCAAGGTACGTGATTCCCCAATCTCACCCATGATAGCCACATCAATGCCCAAAATTTGGACCATAACCAAAGTGATAGATACAATTAAAGAGCGACATACACCACTATCAAGCCTATAAATTCATGGCTTCTCTCTACCACAAACACGCCAAAAAAATAATAAATAGTGGCTTCTCCACTAGAATTAGATAAGAGAAATCTATGAACTGTAATAGAGTTTTCTCTAGTAAATTAATTAGCTAACTTTTATAATATATAAGCATATTACATTCATGGATCTCTTAAATTTAAATGACCAGAGATTTTATCAATTAAACTAATTGAAATACACTCTTAACTAACTTAGACATTGGAGATTTTAGACAAGTGCCACACCAGTACCATCAAAATTATTTTTCTTATGTCTTACAGGAATAGTGCTCTATTAGCAGGTCCGTCATTTTTCTATTGATTCATCATCAAATATAATTGATGAAGCCGAAAATTGACCTCATCAGTATGCTCCTCGTTAATGTCGATGGACAAGCTCCAGTACCTGTTGTCAAGAAAAGAAAGGCAAATGAAGTTTCATCGGCGTGGTGCCAATTGAGAATACTTCGATGCTAAAGTTAGCTAAATAGCTCTCAAAGAATTCTCTCACAGGTGTATATTCAGTTTTTCATATATCTTTTACCTGAGTTCCATTTCCTTTTTATAGTTTGCTTCGGGTCGGGGTAGTTATGTTTGCTAATGCTCCTCTAGGTGTTTTTCTCCTGAAAGAAATGCAACATTAAGATTCTATTTTAAGTGTAATGGATGACCGTTGGGCCATCATTGCCTTTGCAACTGTTTCGGCGCACTTATTCCTCGTCAACTATCCCGATGGCATTTATTTACGCCTTCAATGAATGTGGGCTTGTCTCGTCTATACGGATGGGGTCTTTCCCCTACACTCGTCCTAGGCTTAGATGCGGCTATGGTCATCTTTAAGCTAGACGACCTCCACTTGATACTCATCAGTTGCCCCCCCATTCCTTGGTCATTAGGGACTTGGACGATCTTAGGAATGTGATCAGATGTTACAATTCGTATCTTCTCAATTCTCGAAATCTGGCTCTCATCTTAAATGCGAAACAACTACTCTTCAGGAAACGAACACGTGTTGGTCTTCTATTCGTGGCATGTGTAAAACTTCCTTGATTTTGGCGCGCCTTAATTCCAAATTTTCCTTTTAGAGAAAACCGTTCCTCTTCCTCCGCCGTATTTGGTCTAAACTTCGGAGTGCTAAGAAATCCCCATACTTCGAAATTTCCTAGTAAGGCCTCTCTTTCCTATGTTTTGATGGTTGGTTTTGAATCCCTTAGTCAAGAGTGCCCCTTGGTTTCATTTTTCTTTGCTAGGTTGGGGGTTTTCTTAGAATATTCTTCTAGTCGGCGTCCCCAAGTGGGTTTATTTGTGCCTCGTTTTTCTGCACTTAGGCCTGTTTTGCTTTCTCTCTATACCCTCTAATCCGTCAATCTCTGATAAAGCACCATTTGGAGATGGCCATCATTGAGTATAGGGTAGATGATGTTAGGTCCAGTGAGTTGGAGACTGGATTGTCTTCCAACGCGAAGTCTTTGAGTAAGGTAGTTAATACTGCTGCTTCAAAGTTGCCTTCGTCTTCATCTTCTCCCTCCTTTCATGCTCTGTCTAGGTCTTGTTCCTTGAAAGAGAAACATTTAAACGGTTTTAGGAAAAGGTTTCAATCTCCTAAGGGTACCTCTACTAGACTACCTCGCCTAGGTGAGAAAGCTTGTAACTTTGCCCACGGAGAGGTGTGCTTTTACGAGGCTGACTTTCTGTGTGGCCCCCGTCCATCCGTTTATCTTGCAACTTTTAAATGAATTTCAAATTGCCCCAGGTCAACTTGTCCCTAATGCTTGGAGGATGATCATAAGTTGCATGTCCATCTGGATGTTTGCTTGTGATGGGGAAATGATAACTTTGAATTAATTCCTATTTTTGAACCATTTGAAAGCCTCTACCCACTATGGGTATTTTGAAATTTTACCTTGGGATAGGAAATCTAGGATTGTTAGAGGTTTTCCTTCATCCTTTCGTGATTAGAAATCACGATACTTTTTTATTTCTAGAACGGGTTGGGAAACCCTATTTGACAATTTCTGGGGGAAGTCCCAAGATTACTACGAAAATGGGAAGTCCCAGTACTTGGTGCGTATTTCCATTATCTTCTTTCGCTTTTCTTTCATGTCGTAATTGCCCGTCTAATGATGTTTTCCTTCTGATTCTTTACAGTTCTTGATCGTCCTGACTTAGAAGATAAACATCGCCATCGGGTTCATGCTACCCTTACCTACGCCCGTGAAATTGAGGATTTTGACGACCTTGTTGATCCTCGTCATCTGTTTGACTGTTGCTCTTCCTCTCGTTCATATTGCCCTTTCTTCTCCTACTCCATCCTTAGAAGTGATTGCCTTCTCCCCTCCAACTACCAGTGCTAAAGGAAAAGGCAAGGTTGGGAGGAGTGTTTGGGACGACCTTGCTTCAGCTCTGGGCCGTGCTCACAACGTAATTACTGACAACGAACTCAAGGGTTTATTGTCCATTCCCTCCCATGAGCTGGTCAGCCGTCATATCCATAAATTAGTACAGGTATGTGGTTTTTCTCTTTCAGCATCCCTTTGGTATTTTTCAGTACAAGTACGTGTGCATGGTCTTTCCTCTCATTTGCTTGTTTCTATCAGGTCCTTGGGGAGTCATTGCACATCACGACTGGCTATTTAAATATGGAAGAGAAGGTTGTAGTGGCTAACTCAAAGGTGGAGTCTATCGAGGTAGAATGCTCCAAGTTGAAGAAAGATCTAATTGCTGTTATGAATGAGAAGAACGACGCAAATGAGAAAATAAGGGAGCTTATTGAGGCCTTGTGTGTAGAGAAAGCGCTTGTCATCCAAAAGGATGAAGAGATTCAAGCTACCCTCCTAAAGACTGATGCGGAGAGAGAGAAAATCATCCAGAAATTCAAGCAATTAGATGAGTTCTCAGATCTTCAGTTTATCCAGTACTTCAAAGGGTTCGAGATTCTGCGTCGATGGACAATGAAGCATCACAGCTTGGCCGTGGACTTCTCCAATTTAGACTTTGAGAAGATTGACATCAAGGTACTTGCAGACGAAGCCAAAGAGCAAGAAGAAACTGAAATTGGTGTGGTGATGGAGAAAGATTTGGCTGGGAAGGATGTTGTTGAAGGAAAGGATACCGACGAGCTTGCTATCCCTCCTCCGTAGTATATTCATTCTCCCTTTTATTTATTTTTTTCTATTTGGAAAACAGTGGTTGCCCCTTTGTTTTGGGGTTTTATCTTTGATGAACAATGGTTGCCTCCTTGTTTTAGGGCCTTAGTTTTTTTTTTTTTTTTTTTTTTTTTTGCCTCTTGGTTTTAAGGCTTTGGTTTTGGACAAAATTTTTGCTACTAACCTATTGTTTTGCTCATGCTATAACATAAGCTTGCTTGCTTACAACATTCCAGGCTTTGTGAATTAAACTTGTAGTTTTTTATCGCTTAGATTGTGCTTTTTATCACTTAATTCATAAGTTGAACACGTCATATATATTGGCTAAGTCTTTTATCTTCGTGATTTAGGGTCTGTTTAGATACTGTTTATTGCTGAAAACACTGTAGTAAAATAATTTTTAAATGTGTGAATAGTGTCGTAGGACCAAATTTTAAAGAAAAAATTGTTGAAAAAAGTACTTATGGGTCCCATGAATAGTGCACGAGACCCACACAAAAACGCAAACTTATTGTTGCCACAAACGCAAATGCTATCCAAATGTATTCTTAAACTTAAAGTTTTTCCACTTGATTGGGATTTTAAACTTCGTCATTCATATTGACGGAGCTTTTATCCTCGTGATTTAAACTTAAAGTTTTTATCACTTGATTTGGATTTTTAACTTTGTCATTCATATTGACGAAGCTTTTATCCTCATGATTTATGCTTAAAGTTTTTATCACTTAGTTTGGATTTTTAACTTCGTCATTCATATTGACGGATCTTTTATCCTCTTGATTTAAACTAAAAGTTTTTATCACTTGATTTGGATTTTTAACTTTGTCATTCATATTGACGAAGCTTTTATCCTCATGATTTATGCTTAAAGCTTTTATCACTTAGTTTGGATTTTTAACTTCGTCATACGTATTGACGGATCTTTTATCCTCGTGATTTAAACTAAAAGTTTTTATCACTTGATTTGGATTTTTAACTTTGTCATTCATATTGGCGGAGCTTTTATCCTCGTGATTTAAACTTAAAGTTTTTATCACTTGATTTGGATTTTTAACTTTGTCTTTCATATTGACGGAGCTTTGATCCTCGTGATTTAAACTTCAAGTTTTTATCACTTAGTTATGATGTAAACTCATCTTTGATGCTAACGGAGTTTTTATCATAGTTGTTGTGCTTTGAACTTATCTTTTCGATAAAGGAGATATTCACCATGGAGTGTTTGACATCTAATCATTTGAAAAGAAATATCTCTGCAGACATTTTGTTTGTTTTATTCATCCTTGTTTATAAAAAGGGGGTTACAAGGATAATACTTCACGAAAAAATAGAAAGTACTGAAAATAGAACAAATGCATGAAAACAATGAAATCCTGCTTATCTGTTGATGAATAAACGAGGTGTTCCAAATTCTAGAACTTATTAATGCTGAAGGTCCGTTCCCTCACTGATAGTACTTTTTGAGGTGATCTACATTCCAAGGACGAGGCAAAGGTTTCCCATTTGCATCCTCCAGGTAGTAGCTCCCTCCTCTTGAATAACGGACAACCTTATATGGACCTTCCCAGTTGGGGTCTAACTTCCCTTTGTTTGGATCTTTGGTGGCTTGTGAAACCTTCCGCAGAACCATATCTTCAGGATTGAAACGTTTTAGCTTTACCCTCTGATTATAGTACCTCGTTATCCTCTCCTGATATAGAGTCATTCTTTGAGCTGCGTCATCTCTGAACTCGGGTAAGCAATCCAGAGCTAGATTGAGGCCGTCGTCATTGTTGCGTTTGTCATAACATGTTATTTTTAGACTTGACACTCCAACTTCCACAAGAATTACTGCTTTAGTTCCAAACGCCAGCTTGAAGGGTGTCTCACTTGTTAGTGTCCTCACCGTCGTTTTGTAGGCCCATAAAACTCTTGGAAGCTTGTCAGGCCATGCTCCTTTTGCCCCCTCAAGCCGGGTCTTGATTAGCTTAAGCAAAGATCCATTTGTAACTTCAATCTGGCCATTTTCTTGTGGGTTTCCAAGGGAGGAATAGTGATTCCATATCCCCAGCTCCTTGCAAAAATCCCTAAACTTGTGGCTGTCAAACTGTCGTCCATTGTCAAAGATGATAACTCGTGGAATCCCGAATCGACAAATGAGGTTTTTCCATACGAAGTGTTGTATTTTGACCTCCGTTTTTCCATACGAAGTGTTGTATTTTGACCTCTGTTATAACTGCTAAAGGCTCTGCTTCCACCCATTTCGTGAAATAGTCAATAGTAACGACTAGAACTTTTACCTGCTTCCACCCAGTATATCAATTCCCCATGTGGAGAATGGCCATGGTGATGTGATGTTGGTCAAGTGCTCTGCTAGGACATGCTGCACGTTTCCAAACCGTTGGCACTTGTCGCATCTCTGAACAACCTAAGTTGCATCCTTTTGCATGGTTGGCTAGAAATATCCTACACGGAAAACTTGCCCAACGAGTGATCGTGGTCTAGAGTGATTTCTGCAAACTCCTTCATAGATCTCTTTTAGTACATACAAAACATCTTTTGGGTTGAAGCACTTTAAGTAGGGCTGTGAAAATCCCCTCTTGTAGAGCTCGTTGTTCAGGATTGTGAACCTTGATGACCTTACTTTGGCTTTTCTGGCTTCCGAGGGATCTACAGGGAGGTTGCCATCCTTGATCTATGTGATTATTGGGTCCATCTAGCTCCCTCCAAATTGGACGTGGCTTCCGTCAAACCCCTCAATACTTGGGAGGTGTTACACTTCCATGTACAATCCAAGTTGTCCTTCATTGGTAGCTGATGATGCTAGCCTAGCAACTTCATCCGCTTCCGAGTTTTCCTCCCTTGGTACCTGAGTGATCTTGACATCATCAAAGTTAGAAACTAATTGATTAGTCAGCGTTAAGTATCTTTTCATTCTGTCCTCTTTGGCCTCGTACTCGTTGGTTATCTTCCCCACCACAAGTTTTGAATCAGAATTCAGCTTCAAGTTTCTTACACCCAAGGCTTTTGCAATTCTCATGCCCATCAAGATAGCTTCGTACTCCGCTTCGTTATTCATTGCTAGGAACTGAAGCTAGACTTCGTATATGAGGATGTCTTTCTTAGGGGATAAGAGGATCACTCTTACTCCTCCGATGCCTGCTGCTGACGACCCATCTGTATACACCGTCCAACAATCTGACTCTAGATCTTGATTAGCAATAGTGAACTCGGCGACAAAGTCAGCCAATGCTTGGGCCTTGATCGCCATCTTAGGCCTATAATTGACGTCAAATTGACTCAATTCCACTACCCATTGGACCATTCTTCCTGTCGCATCCGGCCTACCCATGGCCTTTCGTAGAGGTTGGTCTGTCATGACTAGTATTGTGTGCGCCTGGAAATAGGGATGAAGTTTCCTTGAAGCGACGATTAATGCAAAGGCTAACTTTTCTATCTTTGGATATCTTGCTTCTGCACTCTAGAAAGCCTGACTTGTGTAATAGACCAGCTGAATACAGGAATAGATCTTCTCCTTCAACGAACAGACTTAAAAGCGAATAAGTAATTCTTAAGGGCCTGGAAAGCTTCTTCACACTCCTCCGTCCACTGGAAGGCCTGTTTCAACGTTTTAAAAAATGGGAGGCATTTATCCATGGCTCTAGAGATGAACCTGTTCAAAGTTGCTACTCGTCCCGTCAACCTCTGTACTTCCTTCACACTTCTTAGGGAGGTCATGTCTAATATGGCTTTGACTTTCTCTGGGTTGGCCTCTATACCTTGTTGGGAAACCATGAACCCCAGAAACTTACTTGACGAGACTCCAAACACGCACTTTGCCAGATTCAATCTCATCTAATATTTCCTCAAAGTGTCAAAAGTTTCTCTAAGGTTGTCTAGATGTAATTCTGCTTTTCTGTTTTTCACGAGCATGTCGTCCACATACACTTCCATATTCTGTCAAATTTGCTTGCTAAACATTTGATTCACCAGCCTCTGATAGGTCGCCCCTGCATTTTTTAGGCCGAACGGCATAACCCTGTAATAGTATAGCCCCTAACTGGCAATAAATGTTGTTTTCTCCTAGTCCTCTTCGCTCATGCAAATTTGGTTGAAGCCTGAAAATGCATCCATAAAGGTTAGTAGCTCATGATCGGCTGTTGAATCTACTAGCTGGTCGATCATGGGAAGTGGAAAGCTGTCTTTTGGGCAAACACGGTTGAGATTTGTGAAATCAACGCACATACGCTATTTCCCATTGGACTTCTTCACTATGACAACGTTGGCGAGCCATTCAGGGTAGTAGACTTCCCTAATGAACCTAGTAGTTAATAGCTTCTCTACCTCTTCCACAACAACTTTATTCCTTTTAGGACCAAAAACTCACCACTTCTATTGGACAGGCTTTCTAGTGGGGTCGACATTCAACCGGTGTTCTATTACTTTGTTGTCTATACCTGGCATATCCTCATGAGTCCAAGCGAATATATCCAGATTCTACTTCAGGAACTCCACAATCTTGTCCTTCAGGGTTAAGTCAAGTCCTGCTCCAATCTTCGTGACCTTGGTAGTGTCTCCTTCTATTAGGTTTACATCTTCCAACTCTTGGGCAGGCTTCTTTGGCTCTTCTTCTACCACCCAGGTATGGTTTTCTCTGGAGGCTAACACCACCTGGTAACACTCTTGAGCCAACAGCTAATCCCCGTGTATTTCTCCTATCCCATGCGAGGTTGGAAACTTCAGCTTGAGGCAATAAGTTGAAGTTGCAGCCTTAAGCCGATTCAGTGTAGGTCATCCCAAGATAACATTATAGGACGATAGACAATCGATGATCAAGAAATCAACTTGTTTTGTCACCTGGGCTGGATGTGTTCCTGCTGTGACTCTCAGTGAGATGATGCCTTTTGAATAGATTCAATCCCCACTGAAGCTGACCAACGAGGATTTGAAAGGTTGAAGTCGCTTTGGGTCCAACCTCAAATGTTGGTAGGCTGTCGTATACACTATATTCCCAAAGCTCCCATTGTCAACTAGCACTCTTCTTGTGTTGAAATCTTCAATTTCTAGCTTGATGACAAGCGAGTCATCATGGGGTTACTTGATTCCACTTGCATCTCGCTCAGAGAATGTTATGTCGTCACTTTTTGATCGTCAGTACTTTGTGGATGGATACTTGATGTGAATGCTGTTAATCCGCCTCTGGTAAGTCTTCTTCAAAGACTTGTATGACCCTCCTGATACTGGTCCCCCTGTTATCATCCTTATTTCACCTATGGCCTGCTTTGGATGATCTCGTCCATCATCCTTGGTATCGTCATGAGGCTTATCGTCAGTCCGTGATCGGGGTTGGTGGTCCTTCTTGATGAACTTTTGGAGTTTCCCCTGTTGAATCAGTTCTTCAATCTACTCTTTCAGGTCACGTCATTTGTCAGTGTAGTGGCCGTGATCCTTGTGAAAACGACAATACTTCTTCGGGTCACACTTCCTAGAGGACGTACTTAACGGCTTGGGCCATTTTAGGCCTGGTTCATCCTTAATCTGTATCAGGTTTTTGTTTGCGGGCATCACTAATGGGGTGGAATTCATCTTCTTCTTTGGGGTGTCAGAACTGCTCTTGCTAGCCTTAGCCTCCGAATATGAGTCTTTACAATCCTTTTTCTTCCCTGGGGAATCACTAGGTTCTTCCTTCTTCCGTTTTCCTGTTAGCCCCTTTGCAGTAAGGACATCATCTACGTTCATGTACTTTTGAGCTTTGAACACGAAATCTGTCATAGAGGTTGGCGGCGTCTTCCCCAACAAAAGGACGAGATTGTGGTTGTTGAGTCCAGCCTGGAAGGTTGTCATTATCACTTGGTCATCAACTTCGTCAATTTCCAACACAACCTTGTTGAAACGCTTTACATAATCCCTTAGGCTTTCCCCTTCTTGCTGCCTTACTATTAGCAAGTAAGAGGTTGGCCTTTTGTGACGCTGCCCCCCAATGAATTGGCAAACAAATGAGTCACTGAGCTGTTCAAAATTCGCTATTAAAGATGCTGACAGCTTACTGAACCATACCTTAGCAGCCCCTCTAAGGGTGGCAGGGAAAGATCTGCATATAACTTCATCTGAGGTTTGTTAGAGGTTCAAGTCTTGAAGGCCCCTATGTGGTCAAGAGGGTCCTTCATGCCATCATAGAACTCCAGCTGTGGCAGATGAAACTTTGGAGGCAGGGGGCACTCCAACACACTGGCTGTGAAAGGTGAATCTGTTCTTTTTGAGCATGCCATCAAGGTTTATTGCTATCTTCCCCTTCATGGCATTCTTTACCTCATCCAGCTCCCATCATAAGCTTATTATCATGTGATCGTTGTCATGCGCAGACTGCCCAGTGCATTCTGTTGTGTCCTTTCCCTTGCTATTTTCAGGGTTGCTAACTTCCTTGTTATGTCTTCTATGGCTACGTTGGTGGTGCGAAGCATTACTGCCCTCTGGATGTGCTCAATGCTTCAACTCTTCGTTCTGCTTCATTAGCTCTTATACATTGGCTGTCAAAGCTTGGATTTACTGAGCCATCACCACAGGATCTGGGGGTGGTGCTGGTGTGGAGTCTATTAAGCGACAGGAGCTTTATCGGTAGAAGCACAATGGTTTGAGAAAGAATCAACTCGTGTTCCCATAAACGGTGCCAAACTGATGAAGCCAAAAATTGACCTCGTCAATATGCTCCTCGTTAATGTCGATGGACGAGCTCTGGTACCTGTTGTCAAGAAAAGAAAGGCAAAGGAAGTTTCATTGGCGTGGCGCCAGTTGAGAATACTCCGATGCTAAATTCAGCTAAATAGTTCTCAAAGAATTCTCTCACAAGTGTATATTCAGTTTTTCATATATCTTTTACTTGAGTTCCATTTCCATTTTATAATTTGCTTTGGGTTGGTATAGTTATGTTGGTTAATGCTCCTCTAGGCGTTTTTCTCCTGAAAGAAACATAGCATTAATTGACAATGAAGATTCTATTTAAAGTGTAATGGATGATCGTTGGGCCATCATTGCCTTTGTAATTGTTCTGGGGCATTTGTTCCTTGTTAGCTGTCCCGATGGCATTTATTTACGCCTTCAATGAATGCAGGCCTGTCTCGTCTATACAGACGGGGTCTTGCCCTTACACTCATCCCCGACTTAGATGCAACTGTGGTCATCTTTAAGCTAGACGACCTCCACTTGATACTTGTCAATAATTAACACTGATATGTTGCTCATTTGACTATCAAATGGAACCTTCCCTATGGAGCATATGTCAAATTTTAAGGCAAATAAATGAATGAGGAAGAAATTGTAATATAATTCTAATATAAGTGTTTTCCTACATATTTTGGAAACTAAAACCTTCCGGTGTTTTCTTAAAGTGGCATAAATATAATTTTTTGAATGCACTAATGATTTTCCATGAACTTATGGGATTTGATGAAAGCCCAGCAAACTGGATTTTTTTTCAAAATAACACTAGTTCTCAAATAATTTCGTTAGTTAGCACGTTTTCAAAAGTATTTAGGAAATTAACATCTCGAGTGTAACAGACTCGATTTTAGTGTGCTAAATTGAGTATAATGAAGACGATTTCAACATGAAACTCGAGTGTACTGGACTTGATTTCTGTCATATAAAACTTGAGTCCATAGGACTCGATATCTTTTAAATTGGCCTTACAAGTCTTTATCTTCTCCGAACCACTTCTCTTCTTCTTCTTCTTCTCTTCTTTGTGGGTCTCGAGTTCCTTCAATGCCTAGATGCATACACAAATAATTGTTCAATCGAACAAGAAACAAACCCAAATTGAACCAAGAACAAGGAAAAACAAGAGAAAAAAAAAAGTTAGCCTAGATTGAACAAGGAACAGGGGAAAAAAAAAACAAAAAAACAAAAAGCCATTGAGAAGACCTACAAAATCAGTGCCGCTGTGGTCTGCGGAGATACTTCCTCTCCTCCACCAAATTACCAAGATTGATTCAGGTATTTGTTTTGGGTTTTGTTCTTGGGTTTTTGGGGGCTAGAAGTGAGTGTTTAGTTTTGTTCTTGGGTATTTGGAGTTGGAAGTGGGAGGGAATGATGTTTGATCCACTCTCCGTTCTTCCTTCTCATCACCACCGATTGCTTTGAAAGTGATTGCCTGAGAGAAGACGAGAGTGTGGGATTGGGATTAGGACTAGGGTTTGGTTCTTGTTTTGTTGTTGTTTTCTGAGTTTGCTGTCGAGAGGAGATAAGAGTTGGGTGGGTTTGTTTTCTAGGTTATCGTTAAACAAAATCGAGTCCTAACGGTCTTGAGTTTCATTGGATGTTGAAATTATGTGCTTTAACTCGATTTAGTGCACTAAAATCGAGTCTATTGCACTCAAGATATTAATTTCCTAAATAATTTTGAAAACGTGCTAATTAAGGAAATTGTGTAAAAATTAGTGTTATTTTGAAGAAAAAAAAATCCCTAGCAAAACTATACGGTGGGAATCTTTTTCCTGAATAAGAATAATTCAATCCATCAAAAAAGAGAGAAACAAACGAGGCAATTTGATTATAATTCAATTCGTGAGGGCCGGAACAAGACGATCCTGAGCCATCTCGCGAAAGCAGGATTGAAAAGGCAAGCAATTAGTTTTATAGAACATTAAAAAAAAAATCAAGCAGGTAGTGGGTAGATGTATAATGGAGCCAATGATCATACACCGTGATTGTTTGGATCCAAAAGTTGTCCGCACACAGAGAGCATATATATGTATATATATAAAGCATCTAAAGGTGCATGTGTTTACACATGCATATATATATATATATATATAATTACACATGCCCATCAAACAAATATATATATATATATGTGTGAGAGAGAGAGAGAGAGAGAGAGAGAGAGAGAGAGAGAGAGCGGTGAATCGATGATTGTTTGTATATAAAAGAGGTGTATACAGTTCAATTGGTAAGGGCCGGAACAAGATGATCCTGAGCCATCTCGCGAAAGCAGGATTGAAAAGGCAAGCAATTAGTTTTATAGAACATTAAAAAAATAAAAATCAAGCAGGTAGTGGGTGTAGACGTATAATGGAGCCAATGATCAAACACCGTGATTGTTTGGATCCAAAAGTTGTCCCGCACTGAGAGAATATATATATATATATATATGAAGCATCTAAAGGTGCATGTGTTTACACATGCATATATATATATATATATATAATTACACATGCCTATCGAACAAATATATATATGTGTGAGAGAGAGAGAGAGAGAGAGCGCGATGAATCGATGATTGTTTGTATATAAAAGAGGGTATACAGTTCAGAACACAACCAAAGGGAGCTCAATAATTCACTAGAGAGAGATGACAAGTCACAGCAATGGCAACTCAGACTCTTTCGTCAAGATGCCAACTATAAAGTTCACGAAGCTATTCATCAATGGAAAATTTGTTGATTCCATTTCAGGTTTCTTTCTCATGCGCGCACTCGATCAGTTTTTTAATTTCTTTGTTCTATTCTTTGGTTGGATTTACTTGACCGCTTTTCCAGATTTTCAATTTCAGTTCTCTCATCTCAACCAACCAAACCGTATCCATTTCCTGTAAAACTTGTAAATAGTTGAACATCTTTAGATTAAATGACACATGTTGTTACTTTACTCTTTTATATTATAATATTGTTTAATAATTGTATACTTGTCTAAATTATTGTTGGGAAAAAAAAATTGCATCAAACAGGGAAAACATTCGAGACAATAGACCCAAGGACGGAAGAGGCAATTACGAGGGTGGCAGAAGGAGATAACGAGGATATTGATTTGGCAGTGAAGGCCGCGTGAAGCTTTTGACAATGGTCCATGGCCCCGCTTGTCTGGCTTTGTATGTATTGTATATTTGTCCTTTATTTTTTAAATGCTTTTTTTCCCTATAATTTTTTTTTTGGGTGAAAACAATTTGATGATTCATAATGGGAAATTGGAAATTTGAAACCAAGAAGTGACACCTAGTTTAATTATAAAATTGTTGACACCTCAACATCCATCTCCTCGGTGTCAAAAGTCTTGTATTCTGATTGGTTGACACTTGAGTTGATCAGCTAAAGTCTTTTGGGTAATTTAATGTTTTAATTTCTGATTAGTTGTCCTTACTTGATTTCCATTGGACCACGGCCCTATTTGCTAGATTAGATTTTTTTTTTTTAGATAGAAGAAGAGATTCAAATTACAAATGTTTTCATTGGAGACACCATGAAGTGCCAGCCAATCGAGTGTTTATTTGACAAAAATTATTTCTGTCAACTTATTTTACTATTTAACTTATTTTTGTCACTATTTATAAGTTTCACTACACTTTTTAATACTAATTATAGGTTGTGGGAATAAAAAATAATTTTTTGTTATACCTTCTAGCTACAGTGAGTTGCAAGAGATAGCAGCCCACTGTAGCAGTTAGTCAGAATTTATTAGATATATTGGCAAAAGTTATTATACATGTGCATTTGATAGCAACTTTTTTAGGCTTTTGCTAATTGCTCTATTAAAAGTATATTAAAATATATTTATATTTAGAAAAGATGATATAAATTGAAGTTTTAAAAAATTGAACATAAAATGTAAAAGATAGAAGTTAGCCAAAAAAAAGAAAAGCTGGACCCAAATGGGCACATATATTGGCAGTTTTTTTTTTTTTTTTTTTGAAGGCGTTTAATTGTTTAGGATCCGTTTGGATATCGCTTATTTTGTTGAAAACTAAAAACTGAAAACAATGTAGCAAAATAATTTTTAAATGTGTAAATAGTACTGTGGGACCCATTTTTAATGAAAAAGTTGCTGAATAAAGAGGTTTGTGGATCCTGTGAACAGTACACGGGACCCACTAAACAATTTTATTCCAATGAAAATTTGGATTGTTAAAAAGGTGGTGGGTCCCGTGCACTGCCACTGACATACACTCCCACGTAAAATGCACACATCAATAAAAAAGAAGAAGAAAACACAAACGCAGCATCGTGGACGCCAATCCAAACGCATACTAAATCTTTCTCAGTTGGAGTTTGATATCTAAATCTGTGAGGTTTTTTTAAAAATTTATTTTCTTACTTAATACAAATTAGAAATCTAAATCTGTGTTTGAAAAATGCCGCTAAGTTGTCCAATAATCTCTTTTGGTATTTATATATTTCATAATTTGTTGACGTTTGTTAAGAAAATTCTTGGGCTTGGCCATTTTTTTTTTTGTTTTTTTTTTTGTTTGTGTGTTTGTGTGTGTGGAAGTTCATGATATCTTCTACCAAAATAAATAAATAAATTTTAAAGCAAAATAATTTGCTTGAAGTCAACTTGTTTTTAAGAATCAAGTAAAATCTATACTTATCACAGTGCAAAAAGTTAGTCACACTTTAGTCTAAAAAAAGAAACGAGGTGGATTGTTTCGGTGAGACCAAGATGAGGTCTCGGTGGGCTACCAAATACCATCCAATTTTGTTTATTCATTATTTTATTTTTGGGTGTTCCAATTTTGAAAAATCAATGTTCATTACTGATTTTGCAATATACCCTAATTTTAAATTTTATTTTTAATTAAAGTTCATGAAACTTACCATGACTTTTAAGTTGAGTTGTGATATGCATTTATGTTAGAATCTCATTTCATTTCATTTCCCTTGTATGTGTGTGTTTGTTTCTATAAAAAAAATCCTAAAAGTTTATAAAGACAATTTTGAAGACTTATATATTTTGTTTTGATAATAAAGTACTAAATAATGTTTTATTAGAAAAAAAAATTAGATTTATTAAATTGGACAAATAAAATGGGAAGGAGAGTAAATTAAGTTTTCTTGGAACAAAGAATTTTTTTTTTTTTGGTGAATAAGAACTTTCATTAACAAACTAAAAAGCCTCTGTGGAAGAGGAAACAAACTGGTCATAAAGTGTGCCCACAGAATCTAGTCTTACAAGCAACTCCAGCTCTAGAGGGGGGTGGATAAATACAACAAAATCTTGCTCCAACAGAGCATCTCGCTTAGCTAAGTTGTCTGCACACTTATTGCCCTCTCTGAAGCAGTGCATGATTTTGACATTAGGAATTTGTTTCAGACCCTCTTTGCAATCAGCAACAAGTGCATCTAGGTGGAACAAAGATTTGAAGGTTTATGTTTTGGGCTTTCAATTGTGTTCATTGCTTTTGGGCACTAGACGTCACACATCCTAAAAAGACCAGGTGGCACTTTTGTATCTCATTTAGTGCATAGTAGTCTTGGACTAAATTTTTACCTTGTGTTTTGAATGTTACATGCATAGACATAGTTAATTTAATTATCATTATTAATACAAGTGCAAAAGAGTTTGAAGGAAAAATATATTTATATGATTTCAACAATTAACTTCGATGGCATATGAGAATAAAGAATTGTCAAAAGCCTTCTATATCAGTAGTATTACTTGTTTTCCTTTATGAGTTTGAAGGAAACAGAATTTGTATGATTTCAACAATTAACTTCGATGGTATATGAGGGTAAGGAATTGTCAAAAGCCATATATCTAGTGGTATTACTTGTTCTCTTTTACGAAGAGAACCAAAGTTCAAATCTCACTCCTTCATTGTTGTAAACATCGAATTATTCATATATATATATATATATATAATGTTAAATCATTTTCAAAACTTGAAGGCTAAATTGACATATTTGATAGTTTAAAAATAACAAAAACAAATAGTAATTTGACCATAAACTATTCATCATACAAGATTGATTGGTGTAAAGTGTAAACATGAAGGCCAAATATGCTCGTGAAACTCTTATGGTTATGCCATTCTTCTAAAACATCACTAATTAAAAGAATTAACCCAATGAATTTTTACTATTGGTTATTATCAAACTAAGATACTAATTAATTTTTTATATAGGTGAAATTCTAATCCAAGTATCTTATTTGACAACAAGAAATTTCATTAATTGAACTAACTAAAACTCACATGTTCTTTTTAGTGTTAATCTACCAATCAAATCTAAAATACATGAAAATATAAACTAAGAATAGATGTTTAGCAACATATGTTGTCACTGAAACTCACAATCGATCCCATTCTTCTCAAAGGGAATTATAAAGTTGCCTGTTCTAACGTACCAGCCTCTTATATCTTGGGGGTAAGAATTTCTTTTTGAAGTAGGCTTTGGTAAATGCAAGTTGAGTGCATATTTATATGAAACTAGTCGCGGACCCGCGCGTTGCGCGTGGTTATTTTTTTGATGATCGTGTTATATATGTATAAACAATATACTATAGGATTCATGATAGAAGGTATTGTCTTGGAATTAGATGTGGAAAGGATAGAACTATAGTTGGCCTTGTAGTCAATCAAGAGTTGATCATCCGTCTTCCCAAGTTAGGAAATTTTAATTAACTTAAAATTAGATAGAAAGAATTTTATAAATTCAAAGTTAGCGTCATGGTAGGTGAAAATTTTAGAGGACTGTAATTAAGTTGTTTCAAGTGTTTTTAATTAAATTTTAATAAAAAAAAAAGATCTATTCGTTTAAAGATAGAGATTAGTATTATAAATAGGATGGGGAAATTTTATTGTATTATGGTTTTTGGAAACATAATTTCTACCAAACTCGGTTGGCTAATTTGTACATTTCCAAGTCAATTGAGCACATTTTGCATGTTACATGTAATTCTTCATTTCCATATGGGTAAGGGCATTCACGATCCCAATGACCCACTCCATTTTTCTTGCATGCTTGGTTTTTTGGGATGCGAAATGATTTTGTTCCAAAAACTGTATGTCGAAGGATTTGTCGATAGTTTTGCAGCAATTGTTTTCCATCTGGTTTGTTTAGAATTGATAATAGTATTTGTATTCCTTCATCATTTGATTCGCATAACAACGCAATTGCCAATCCATACTTTGCATTTTTGTCTCCTTCTATGTTTGATTGAAGAAGGATTTGTTTTCCCAATTTAGATTGATCTTGTACAAAATATTTGTGAGCTCCGACCCAAAATAGTGCTTGTTTGTTTCCAGCCCTAAAGCATTGATGAATGAGTTTTTCTTCATCGTTTCGAAGGAATAATGGATTTTGGAGTAGTCCAGTTAGATTGATGTGGTGAAGAACTTTTTTCCTTTTGGTTAGGCGATTGAATCGCTTGCAGCTGTTTTAAAAAAAAATGAAAAGACATATTAAGAAACTAATGCGCTAGAAAAAATGAACTGGTGACAAAACATGACAATAATCATATACTAAGAATTATACTTGAACATTATTATTATCACAATTGCAATATTTTATTGAAGTTAAAAATATTTTTTCTTTTAGAAATAGAACAATGTCTATAGAATTGCGCAATACTTCACAGTAAAAAGTTAAAAAAAAGAGGAAATTTGAAGTTGTGATATACGGACCAACATTGTTATGAGAAAGAAAATATATGTATATATATATATATATAGATATATACATTGCAATGAGGAAGAAAATATATCTATATATATATATGTAACATCATTCATGTCATGATTTTGGAATACACCATCTATGTAACGTAGGGAAGTTTAATGTGAAGGGCCATAGTCATAAAGAAAAACTCTGCATCTACTCAACCCCTAGGGAGTGTATATTTTTTAATTATTTTGTAATTGCAATATTTGATTGATGAAGCTATAAATATTTTACGTTTTAGAAATATAACGATGACTATAGAATTGCGCACAATGTCATAGTAAAAAGTTAATAAAAAGAGGAAATATAAGATTTCAATATTTTGTGGCACAATTATGGATGTGATTGATTGTGATTAGTAGTGAAAAAGTGGCGAGTTCATATGAAAGTAACAAACATGAGATTTGAATTTAAAGTTGTGTACCTGATTTTGATGTTGCCTAAAAATCAACAAAAAACACAAAACCCAATCAAAAGACCCAAACTCACACTAACAACAAAACCATAGCCACACTTAAGCAGCTCAACCCAATCGATGCGGCATGGTCCAAGCTAAGCATAGTGGAATCAAGGGAGTCAATTTCGTATTAGGGGCAGTTTTGGTTTGGCTAGTAGAACGGAATATTTCGGTACCAGTTGATACTGATGTACCGTTTTGAGAAAACCGCTATTTACATATTTCTATACATAAATATATGTTTATTAATTTTTATGTTTATGTTTATCAATATTAGCTTAAATGACATGTTTTTTAATATTCTTTTTCAATTTTTTTATTTTTGTTATTGTACCAGCCAAAATACCAATATTGGCTAAAACACTCAAAAAATCTCAAGTACAATTGGTACAACTTGGTATTTTTCCGGTATATTTTGAAACATAGTTGATATCAGTTTAAAGGCCAGTTGGTATACTTTTCCAATATGGCTGGTACCGGTACGATATTGACTTCCCTGGGTAGAATAGTTCGTGGTGGTGTTGTTGGTACTTGGTTCATGTCCGGTACAAATGAGGATGAGCTATTGCTACAAAGGGTTTTGTGGCAATAATTTATTGCTGCAACGATTTTGTAGTAATAAATTGTCTTTTTTGTTATATATTTTTAAAATTTTTTTTACACTAACATGTTTAACTATATAAACACTACATTTCAGATTTACATATACTTTAACCTGTCTAAAAACATATATACATAATACTTCATCTAAGGTTAGATAGAAGTAGTTGAAGTTAACCCACATAAAATTCATTAGTCTTTAAAATTTCCCCACGTAAGTTTAGATCTTAATATATACAATTAGTTGAATTTGTAAGTCTAAATAAGCATTCCCTTTACTTAAAAACATTCTTCATACTTCCAAAAAACAAAAGGACAAAATTTGGCAATAAACTTAATTGTAGCCTGAGACTACCACTCCACTTAATTTTTTTTTTATTAGATGTGAATTTTGACAAATGCACTATTGGATTACATATTCTTCATAAATTCTCCATGCTTTTAAATGTTCTAGAAGATCAAAGATCAGTAACTATATCATCAATCATATGTTTAAATTTCAAGGTTTCGTAGTCTAAAATTATGCATAAAATATAAGTTTATGATTTGAATAGTAAATAATATTCTATTGGCACAAAATTTGACATGCGTGTTAAGAATATAAAGAACATGCAATCTAATAATTAAATTTTAAAAATATGTAACAATAATAATTTTTTGAGTGAGTTGTAGCCTTAAAGTTAAACTACAACCAAGTTCTGTAGGGAAACTTTTTGTCAAAAAAATAATCAATTTCCTTTGACTTCCAAAAAAGTGCTGCTATTCATGCCTTAATCACAAACCACTTTATTAGTTGTCAACTTCAAAAAAATTTCTAAGAAGTCATATTATACAAGCGTGTAAATATTGTGCATACTTACTAAAATAATTAGTATAACGATCAGAAATATGTGTGACAACATAATAAGTGACACAAACACCCACAAAAAATTTTGTATAAAACTTTCTTTTACTAATATGTGGGATTTGTAACGGTTCTTATTAAAAACTCATGCTTATCCATAAAAGAAAAATCATAGCAACTTCCTTTATTCTTTCGATATAAAGGTTTGTTTGGGATCTACTTATTTTGCTAAAATTGAAAACTTTTTATTGAAAGTATTTCTAGCCACAAACCTGTGCGTTGCGCATGATAATTATTTTTATGGTAGTTTTATTAAATTTTTTTTATACAATTTAAGCTAATTTAATAAAGAGTAATGTATTTTGTAATTATATTTTTATTCATTATAAGAATAATCATAAATGTAATATAGAAACAATCATAAATCATAAATTTAATAATTTTTGTCGTACTAAAATGAAAAAAAAAATACAATTTTTCTCAAAAATTCAAAAGGCAATTTAACGAAAATATTTATTTTTTAATAAAAGTTATTTATAACATTTTGTGAATCATTAAAAAGAAAAGAAAATTTAGAAATTATTCTTTTAGTTTTAAACAAACTTTCTCAAACTTATTTTTTCTGCCTACAATCCAAAACACTGAAAAAAGTAACTAAAAAAATTAATAAAACTTAACTATGATTAATTGGACCAATTAGGAAAAAAAATGTTATTTATAATCTACTAAGGTTATTTTCTTTGCGGAAATTGTAATTTCGTCCACTCAAAACATATTATCAAATAATCAATTATTAGCAAAATCTAAGAATTAAATTTCTATATATGCATTGTTATAAAATAATAATAATTAAAGTAAAATTGCGAAAGATAAAATTTGTCTCTCATCCAATAACTTTTGTTTAGCCAACCTTTGCTTTTCTCTAAATAAATTGCATTATAGAGTACTTTTAATACTATTAAGAGTACTTTGTCCACCACAAAGGATTAAAAAATAAACAAAAATGATTAAAGTCTCATAGTTTAATATCTAAATTGAGCACTATAAAAATCATGCTATCAAATTACAGTAACTACCAAATTAAATTATCCAAATCATGCAATGTATTAGAATAATATTATATTTTTATATTTAATCCTTTATAACGCAATAGGATAACATTTAACAATCAAAGAGAGAGAGAGAGAGAGAGAGAGAAAACTGAATCACATTAACCTAAAGTAGATTAAAGAATATAAAAAATTATCAACCTAAAGCAAAGATACAAGAAAAATAAAAAATAAAAATCCACTCAAAAATTGTGTGTGTGAGAGAGAGAGAGAGAGAGAGAGAGAGAGAACCTTTTTTTTGTTAGGGAAAACTATGCATGGAATGAATGAGATAGTGACAAATTTATAGTAAGAGAGTGTGAATAAGAAGAGACAAAAATAGAGGAAGATGAAGGAAAAGATGAAGAATGATATTAATGTAGAGAGTAGTGGGGAGATGAGAAGGTGGGAGAATGAGAGAAGGAGAAAGGTTAGAGAAGTAGCGGGGAGATGAAAAGGTAAGGGAGGGAGAAAGGTTGGAGAAGTGTAAATATGAAATAAAAAAAAAATTATAAATAATTATAAGAAAATGAAAAAAAAAAAAAAAAAAAAAAAAAAAAAAAGATGATGATGTGGACGTTGACGTGGCTCAACGTGAGCGTAGCAGCATTAAACGCTATGCTTCAGCTTTTAGTAATATATTGATGATTATTTTTCTCCGTTTAGTTTATTTATTGTGTAAAAATACAACTGTACTTTATAGTAACGTTAAAAAAAAAATTATGTCATTAAAAAATGCAATGTTTTAAAATGCTGTATATTCTGTTTATAAATTATGATCAAAGAAACTCATAAAAACAAATGCTAATTGTTTCTTCTTCTTCTTCCTTTGAGGGTGATTAGGATAGGGGAAGGATTATGATGAAATTTGCAGATTTGATTGACGAACATGCAGAAGAATTAGCGGCTTTAGATACCATTGATGCTGGGAAATTGTTTGGTGAATGCAAGACTGGTATTCCCCATTCAGCAAACATGCTACGATACTATGCTGGTGCAGCAGATAAAATTCATGGGGAGGTCTTGAAAATGTCACGAGAATTTCATGCCTATACATTGCGTGAGCCAATTGGTGTCGTAGGACACATCATTCCCTGGAATTTCCCAACCTCTATGTTCCTAGCGAAGGTTAGCCCAGCCTTAGCCGCTGGCTGCACCATGGTCGTCAAGCCCGCTGAGCAAACACCACTCTCTGCTCTCTATTATGCTCATCTTTCAAAGCTGGTATATGCTCCTATAAATTAATCGCTTTTCATGGTTCTAAAGAATATGAACACAGAAAGGATAGTGTAACAAAACAATTCTTGAAAAATTAGGATACAACACTGTGAGATATGACAATTAATAAATTAATATAATTAGGTATATTTTATTTATTTATAGGCCTATTTATGTTTATTTATAAGTTTTTGAAATAAATAATAACTTATCAAAATCTTTAAAACGTGTCTAAAATCAATGAGACTACGGTAGTCTTTTATTTTCTTTCTTAGCAAATAATAACAATTTTCTTCTCATTAAAAATAATAATAATACTACCTTTCTTTGCCAAGGCTGGTATCCCTGATGGAGTGCTAAATGTTGTAACGGGTTTTGGACCAACTGCTGGTGCAGCCATAAGCTCTCATATGGACATTGATGCGGTAATTTAATTCCTAGTTTTCACTTCAATCTTTGTCCTGTATGTGTATATTTTGAGAAATTTACACAGCCACTTCAATACTTTTTATGTGATATTACATCTTCACTTTGCTTGTTTTTCAGGTCAGTTTTACTGGCTCCACAGAAGTAGGACGTGAAGTAATGCAAGCTGCAGCAAAAAGCAATTTGAAAACACTTTCACTTGAATTAGGAGGCAAGTCACCCCTTATAATTTTTGATGATGCTGATTTAAATAAAGCTGCTGAGCTTGCTCTGTTTGGCATCCTATATAACAAGGTGAAGTGGTTTTTAATTTTAATTTTTGTTTTATATCATGTTGAGAATTTGCATTTTATAGATGAATTCGGCTAACAAATATATATGCAGCTTAATTCCATAACTTTTTTTTTTCCTTATTCATTTTTTCAGGGAGAAATATGTGTGGCAAGTTCTCGTGTTTTTGTTCAAGAAGGGATTTATGATGAATTTGTGAAAAAGTTATTGGAGAAAAAAAAATCTTGGACAGTTGGGGATCCTTTTGATCCTAAAGTTCGTCAAGGACCTCAGGTAAAAATTGGTTTTCAAAGGTATACTGGAAACTAAAAACTTGATGGAAGTAGTAAGAACCTGCATGCCTGTAGATTTAGACCCTAACAAAACCATACATTCAAATATTAAATTGTTTTAATGTCTTCCGAATTGTATAATATCAGCAATTTTTTTTTTTTTTTTTTTTTTTTTTTTTTTTATAATAAAAAAAATTAACAGCAAGATTTTGACCCACACCAGGCCTTGTCACGTTTTACTGATCCACTATTCCATTTTTTGTGCTATACGTTCCAGATTGATAAAAAGCAGTTCGATAAGATCCTTTCCTATATAGAGCATGGCAAGAGAGAAGGAGCGACCTTGTTAACTGGTGGTAAACCTTTGGGGCACAACAAGGGGTACTATATTGAGCCAACATTTTTCACTGATGTTAAGGTGCATAATAAACTTCAAAAAGTACATCTGCACTTTGGATTATTCCATTCAATTTTTGGTTCTCCATAGAAGATTAAAAAAAAAATGTTAGATATAATTTAATCAATGTTAATTTATTTTTGGTTGGTGATAACTCTCTTAGGAGGACATGCTAATAGCGAAGGATGAAATATTTGGGCCTGTGATGTCACTGATGAAGTTTAAGTAAGTGCAATTTTCAGTCTCCTTTTCCTTTCTATTTTTTCCCATAAGCTCTTTCAAAGATCAACACATTAAGAAGGCCAAACTGGTTATTATTTTGCATCGACCTCTATATACTTATGAGCAATTACAGAACAATTGATGAGGCGATCAAGAAGGCCAACAACACTACATATGGGCTTGCAGCAGGTGTCATGACCAAGGACTTGAATGTGGCTCACACCGTCTCAAGATCAATCCGTGCTGGAATCATTTGGATCAACTGCTATTTTGCTTTCGACCGGGACGTGCCTTATGGAGGGTATAAGATGAGTGGTTTTGGCAGAGATTTTGGTTTAGATGCCCTTTACAAGTATCTCCAAGTTAAATCTGTTGTGACTCCCATTTACAATTCTCCTTGGCTTTGAACATAATAATCTGGAAAATGGGGATAACGTCTCCAAACAAATTAGTCCCCTGCAATAAAATTCTGAATTATTATTATCCTCTCCCCAGTTTGAGATAATCAAACATTTTAGTCTTTGTATATTTGTCTAATATAAGGCCAGCTCTTTGTCATGGAGTAAAAAGATTATGAAATATGTCCTCGTAGTCTCACCACGAGAATTTGACCAAGTTATCGATACCTTGATAGCAAATAAGGTAATTTCAGCTCAGCTTCATTTTTATGTTTGATGGATCAGATTCTCTTTTTTTTTTTTTTTTTTTTTTGAGAAACAGATGGATCAGATTCTGTAATACTCAGATGGTATGGATTTTTGTGTCAAATAAAAAACTGTGAAGCCATTGCTCAATGCTGTGTAGCCTGTGTTTCACGTCGAACGTGTATACTAGGTCAATCTGGGTTATATAAATGATTATGAGGAGCTTTGATTAAAGATTACGTTTAAGGTGTTGCTGAATGCTGTTCCAGAACAGGACTATTAGGCCTATGATTTTTTTGCCCCTTCCTTCGGTTTGGTGGGATTGAATCATACTAAACGACATTATCAATCTTAAGGAGGCCTTTGGTTCAGATCACAGTGGAATAAGGACGAAGAAAAATAAATGAGAAAAAATAAGTTTGTGTGATGTTTGGTAAGGGGAGAAACGTAAGAAATATTTGGTAGGGTCTGGGCATTTTCTCCCTCGGCCCACCAAAAATCCATCTCTCCAAATTAGAATGAAGACTCTTGTTCTAGCAAAATGACAAAATTGCCCCCAAATTTTAATCATTTTCAAGAGTCTCACCTTCCCACCACCCACTTCCCCACATGGTCTAGGGGCTGTTTGGATTGTCTATTTTCATAACTCAATTCTCAGTTTCCATAACTCATAACTCAAAAATGGTGGAACCCATAACTCAATATCCGTTTGACAAACGATAACTCTGTTTCCATTACTCAATTCTCTGATTTTTGAGTTATGAGTTATGGAAACTGAAAACAGCTCTGTTTTCAGTTTCCATAACTCATAACTCAATGACAATATTGTAATTACACACACATAGAGGACCCACAAATAGTACCAGTCGCACCTTTTGACCACTTTTGACTTCTTTTTTTTCGGGTTTTTTTTATTTTTTTTTTATTATTAGCTTCGGTGAGTTTGGGTACTATAAAAAAAAAAAAAAAAAAAAAAAAAAGCTGCACCGGCTGACAAGTATAGGCCAACAAATAGTGTGAAAAATATTGAGTGATGGAAATTAGATGATGATGCCAAATGGGTGTGAAAAATTGAGTGATGAGTGACGAGTTATGAGTGATGAGTGATGAGTGATGGAAATTGAGTAACAGAAATTGAGTGATGAAATTTTCTTATCCAAACAGCCCCCTAATGTCTACTAAACCTTTATGTCTTCCTTTCTTTTTTGTATCTCCTCGTCACTCTCTCAATGGTAACTCATCTTGTCATCCTCTTCTTCTTTTTTCTTGTTTTCTATACTCTCTCTATTTTCTAGATTTTTTTTTTGCTGCCTCAGATTTTTTTGTTTCCACCCGGCAACGTGTCCAAATATATATCTATACTATATATAAGAGGATTCACTTCTTTGAATTAGATTTTTATGTGGTTCAAAAATACCTTCATTAATGAAAGGTAATTTCTCTTTAGAAATAGGATCATAAATGTCAAATAACAAATTTTATTTTGAATTAAAAAGAGAACTCTTGAAATTTAGGATTTTTTTTCTTCACGTTTATCTTTTTATTCCATAAAATTTAGCATTTTTATTCATTTTTCATCCAAATAAAAGTAAAATACTTTCAATTTAAAAAATAGAAAATAAAAAACTAAGAGAACTCCTAAAATTTATCCTTCTATCCCCCTCACTTTCATCTTCTGCTTATCTCTAAAGTTTATCTTTTTTATTTGTTTGAAAAATAAAAAAATATATATATATTTCCAAATTATAATATATATAAATTATTAAATTTTACTAAAAAAAAACAAATAGAAGAGCCTCTGAGCACGCATAATACTATAAGTTTATATATATGATGTGTTAATTTATATTATTTAATTAGTACAAATAAATTATTTATATCATGTTATGTACTAAGGGTATAAGAGTAAATTTATATAAACTATATTTTTTATCCTCCCATTTTTCTCCTCAACCAAACAAAAGAGTTTTCTATCCCTCCCATTTTTCTACCATTCCAATCAAACATACACGAGAGAAAACTAAATCTTTTCTATACTCCTATATTTCCATCCTCTCACTTTTCCACTTCTCCAATTAAATGGATCCTAAGACATTCTTTTGTTTGGCTGTAAATATCTCAAGGAAAATCAAATGCTCACCAAATTTAAATTCCCACCAAAATTTTTTTTTTAATCAAGAAAAATTTATTGAAAAAAATGATGTCTGGTATAAATACCCCATTTTGCAATTGGGTAATCATTCATGGGCAAAAGGCGTAATTTACCAAAACACTCAAAAAGTAAAAATGTCATTTAAATAGTTTGATAAGCACAAATTCCACTCCAAAATATAATTGAATTCATGATGATCAAAATGACTTGTCAAACATGACAATCAAACAATCCAAATGGTATTTCTGGAATTTCTAATAGACATGTAGAGTTCAAATCATCTCTACCTCAACTATTGAATTATAAATTTAAAATAAAAAATTGGGCATGAAGCATATTGGATTTCCTAAATCAATATCACCTAGAAAAAACTCAGTAACTAAAATTTTCTCCAGAAGAAAATAAAATAAAAACATCCTAATTTTAATATTCTATAGGATCTTGAAAGGGGGTGGTGGTGGTTTGAAACCACACATTTTCTTTTTTCTTTTTCTTTTTTTAATGGAAAACGTGTGAATCACTTTATTCAAGTGAAGAAAATTGAACTACATCCTGCGCACACACATGCTCAATAGGGCTAGAGTATCAAGTCAAGGTGAAGTTGCGACTTGGTGCCCTATTGTATTAGATTGGACATGGAAAGTGACATGTGATCTTTTTTTAACACTTGTTGTGTCTGCATTATGTTTAGTGCATAAAAGCATTGAATGTAAGTCAAATTAGTTAAGTCATCCCTTTCCTTCTATAACCACCCCCTCCCATCAAAAAAAAAAAATATATATATATATATATATATAACCACCCCCAGGGGCGGCTTGATGCATTGATGGGCCTAAGGCGAAAAATGAATTGAAATCTTTTATATATTTAAAAATAACTTTAAAAAAAAATAATCTAAATATTGTTTAAACTCTATTCTCTTGTTAGATGCAAAATTACTAATTAATATGAACCACCTAGAATTTTTTTTTGAGAATGTCTATAGATGCAAAAAATTTGACAAAACTTTTCACATCTATTGATGCGGTAGATTAATAATGGTAAGTAAAAAAGTGATCTTAGTAGTGGACTTAGATGACAGTTAGTAAAAAATTGCCAACTCAATTGTTGTGAAAAATCTTGTGAAATTTTTTGTGTATTGCTTTTTTTTTTTAGAAGTGCTAAATCCATAACATTTTCACAACAAATTCTAGATGTTAAGTTATTACTAATTCTAATTTGAACCCACCATTGAAATTATTTTTTTAACCACCAATAACAGCCAGTAACATCCTGCTATTTAGAATTTATTGTGAAAAATATTGTGAATGTAGAATTTCTTTTTTAGTAAAAAAAATGCTATTTTATTTATTGGCTAATATTTGGGCTTAATTAATAATATTAGAATGAAAGAAATAGCTCTATTGGTTAAAATTAGGGGGCCTTTTTTTTACTTGGGGCCTTAGGCGATTGCCTCTCTTGCTTATATGTTAGAGCCGGTTGTGCCCCCCCCTCCCCCCCCAAAAAAAAATCACGCCCCGAACCTAAGTATATAGATAGGGACGTGACAACTGTCGCATGCTTATAAAGTAAACACTCTGTAAGTGTGTAAGGCCTTTTTAGCCATTAAAATTTATCCTCAAAAATTAAATCAAATAAATCCAAAATACCTCAACAATTTCTTTATGAAATAGATCTCCAATAATTTAATAGGAACAAAATCCAACTCTCATGTACATAATGTCAATTGGCCAATAAATATAAAACTATTAGAAGATCATCCAATCCCAAAATCACTAAGCTTCTTTTCTTTCTTACAACACAATATCAAAACTCTCAAAACTTGCTATTCTTTACATCTGAAACTGGAGGGGAAAAAGGGGTGAGTTGATAACTCAATAAGTAACCAAAATCCTAATAAGTTCTATCAAGTAATAAATCTATAAAGTAATAAGATGTAATATGAGTCTTCAAAAGTTATAACATACTATGTATTTTAAAAATAATTAAAGAAGATTCATAGTCTTAAAATAATAAGTTACAAAAAGATCACATACTTTAATATTACAAATATATCATAGATGGTTTAGAAAATAGTCAGTTTTCCATATATCAAAGGCTATAACTTACAATAGGTTCCAAAACACATAAGCAGTTTTAGTGATTCAAAATAGTTCAACTACATCAAACATTGCTAAAATCACATATGTAGTTTTAAGGACTCAAAATAATTCAAAACTTCAAATGTAATTCATATTCTTAACAATCTTATGACCATAGTCATGCTATATCCCCGTGATTGGGTATTAAAGTACCAATGAATAACCCCCATTGGTTTGGGTATCAAAATACTAATGAATAACCCCCATTGGCTGGGTATCAGAGTACCAATGAATAATCCCCATTGGCTGGGTTTCAGAATCAATTCATAGTTAGATTGTCCATAATCATATATATGACATCATAGTTTCTAACAAACATATATCTTATTCAAATACATACATACATATATATATATATATATAATCATATATTTAATATTCAAATATATTTGTGATATTTCTATATTCTTTACTTTAAATCAATATAGCTAAAAAAAGTAAATTAAAATAAATCTTATATTCAATGCTCATATATATATTTGTGAAAATTCTATATTCTTTTCTTTGAATCAGTATAACTAAAAAAAATTAAATAAAATACCTCATATATTCAGTAATTAGATATATTTGTGATAATTTTTTACTTGAAATCAGTTATACAATAGAAATAAAATTGTAACAACTATAAACAATTTTTAGTAGTTAAAATACGCAAAATAAAACCAATTAGGATAATGTTATTTACCTCAACTAGCCCACGACAAGAACTTTTCCCTAACACCTTCTCTAAAATCCTTAGATCTCATCTAACAATTTACAAGCACCATTTACTCAATAATCATATAATTCAAGAAAGACTTATAATGGTAACTAACTAGAAAAAAAAAAACTACTAAAAATATCTCATAATTGTCTGCTTATCTCACACCAAAATTCCACATAATCATAATATTTTTCTTTATTTATATATATATATATATATATATATTGCCACCATTTATGCCTTAAAAGATAAGGCTATAACACCTAGTAGTAGTACCATGTGATGTCACACTAGACAAGGACTTGTGCTACACTTACTTTACAGCTTTCTTCTTCTTCATTTCTATTTTATTTTTTTTATTTTTTATCACTTGTCAGACCTCAAACCTAAACCCATGCTTATTAGACTTTCTTGTTTTTTCCCCGATTCCATCAATTCGGGCACGGTTTCTTAAACAACCAAACTGTGCAGAAAGTTGACCCTTAGACCCATCACGCCTAAAATCTACAACTTCCAGCTACACTTATCACAACGGAACGCGCGCATATATATATATATATATATATATAGATGGGTTCAAGTTACACCTGGTATAACTCTTATAAACTTATACCTTTTTTACATCATGAATTTCTTAGAGATCTAACGGTTAAAAAAACACCATTAAATGCTATTATTTTCTACCTTATTACCTAATTAATACTAGCATTATCTCTCACCTTATTTATTGTTTTCCGCCAAATAATATTTTCTTCAACATAATCTAACAAAAAAAACTGAAAAATAATCTCATTTTACACCATCTCTCTCTCTCTCTCTCTCTCTCTCTCTCTCTCTCTCTCAGCTACGTTATTACACCTTAAGCTATATTTATAAAAAAAATGATTTGCAGGTACATGGAAAATTGAAACAATTCTATATAAAACCTGCCAAGCTGAATGGGCTACAAGAAATATGTGGAGTTTCATCAGATTTGAAAGAGTTATATAAAAAATTTAATTATATATCTAGATTGATAGATAGAAGAATTGGGTCCTTGGTTCAGCGGTCGAATTGGCCAATCAAGCCCGACTAATATAGGTTTAGAGGCTTATTACCATGGTTATTGAATCTAACGTTCCGTTTGTTTTGAAAAAGAAAAAAAAATTCAAAAAATGTTTTTTTTTTTTTTTTTTTCCATTTTTAGATGTTTGTTTGCAGGTAAAATATAGTCAAACTTGTAAAATATTTTTCATTAACAATAAAATCTTTTATAAAAAAAGTTGTAAAATGTTTTATCTTTAAAAATTTGGTAAAACATATTCCAAAAACATATAGTGACTTCCCCTCTCCCATCAGACCGTGGGCACCAATCATCAGAGCAGTGTCTTTAACCACAAGATTTGTGACCTTGCGATTAGATGGGAGAGGGGAAGTCACTATATATTTTTGGAATATGTTTTACCAAAACATTTTACAACTTTTTTTATAAAAGAATTTTATTGTTAACGGAAAATATTTTACAAGTATGACTATATTTTACCTGCAAACAGACACCTAAAAATGAAAAAAAATAAATAAATAAATAAACAAAAAATAAACAAAAACAAAAACAAAAACAAAAAAACTTTTTTCGAAAATTATTTTTTTTCAAAACAAATGGCAATTTGACCACTGAACCAAGGACCCAATTCTTCTATCAATCTGGATATATAATTAAATTTTTTATATAACTCCTTCAAATCTAATGAAACTCCATATATTCTTGTAGCCCGTTCAACTTGTCAGGTTTTATATAGAATTGTTTGGATTTTCCATGTACTGCAAATCTTTTTTTTTTTTTTTTATATAGCTTAAGGTGTAATAACGTAGCTTATATATATATATATATATATATAGAGAGAGAGAGAGAGAGAGAGAGAGAGAGAGAGAGAGAGAGAGAGAGAGAGAGAGAGAGAGAGAGAGAGAGAGAGAGAGAGATGGTGTAAAATGGGATTATTTTTCAATTTTTTTTGTTAGATTGTGTTGAAGAAAATATTATTTGGTGGAAAGTAATAAATAAGGAGAGAGAGAATGCTAGTATTAATTAGGTAATAAAGTGGAAAACAATAGCATTTAATGGTGTTTTTTTAACCGTTAGATCTCTTAGAAATTTATGATGTAAAAAAGGTGTAAGTTTATAAGAGTTACACCAGGTGTAACTTGAACCCTCTCATACATATATATATATATATATAGGGTCCGGTCTAGGGATGGCAATTTTGCCCCGCCCCGCTTGACCCGCCCCTCCCCGCTTCGCCCCCGTGCGGGTTTTCCCCACCCCGCAAAGGTGGTGGGGCGGGGATGGGTTTACATTTTTTAGACCCACCCCATCCCCACCCCGCCCCATCCCCGCCCCGCCCTGCATTAATAAGGGATAAAAGGTAATTTTTTCATACCCTAAAACCCTACTATTTAAATAAAAATATCATCATCTTATTTTATTTAAGTGGAGATTCTTTTTGAAGAACTAGGCAATTTTTATTTTGTTATGTATTAGGAGTTTGGATTATTTTATTGTGTCATACTATGAGATTTTTGTTGTGATATTATCTTGTTAAATATTTAGATAATATTATTTAGTATTTGCTAAAAATTAGTTTGATTCGATAGAATAAATTTATTTATAATTTCAAGTATATTTTTATCATTAAAACATGTCATTTTATTTGAAAAAATGGTAATAGTTGTAGGGAAAATTAACAAGAAATAGAGTTTTACAGTGTAGGGCGGGGCTTCGCGGGTCTTCGTGGGGCCTTAAGGGGCGGGGATGGGGCAAGAAATTTTCCCCGTCATGCGGGGCGGGGCGGGGATGGGGCAAGAAAAATCCATGCGGGGCGGGGGCGAAGATCCCATCCTTCGGCCCCGCCCCGCCCCATTGCCATCCCTAGTCCGGTCTTAAGTACATATTAAACTATTCATTTTTAAAAACATTTTCTCGCAAATTGAAAAGTTGTCAATATTTTTTCAATTTCTGAGAAAAATATTTAAAAATAATAATTAATTATTATGTCCCCTTAGGGCACACATTAGTAAAATCCATATATATATATATATATATATATATTTATATAAAATTTTAAAATGCTGAGCACAGAAAAATCTGTAGGTAGTAGCGTCAAATTGACCGAAATATAAATCTAAACTTTCTTCATTTGAATCATTAAAACTTTTGAACAATTAAATAGTTTTACTATTGGTCAAAATATCCACATAAAAAAAATATTCTAAATACCCCATAAAAAAATTTACTTAAATACCCCTCGTTTTATTTTATTTTATTTTTTTCCGGGTATTACAGTGCAATACAACAAGTCCTTTATTTTAGCATAATTAAGAATGGCATACTATTGTTTACAGGTTACCGATCTCATATTATGGTTCACGTCATTGTATATTCGAGCTCAAATTTAGGGCCGGTTTGGATGGAAGGAGGAAAGAGGGGAAGTGAAGTAGGGGGAGAAAGGAGGGGAAGTAAAGTAAAGTTGGCTGAAAATATGATAATTTTTGGCCAAATTTACTCCATTCTACTCTACTTCCTCTCAATTCAAACAGACCATTAAGGTCTTAAAATTCAAAGAGTTATTATTTATAAACTAAGTTTTCCTCCAAAATATGTGATCATTTATAAAACCATCAGCGTTGATGAAATCATATGATTCACTAAATTATAAACTAGCTTGTAAACCCATGCATATGCATGAATATATTTTAAAAATGTACATTAAAATGCACAGTATAATTCCTACATATATAATTTAAATACTCTTGATAGTCATTCTTATTTTGTTAACTCTTTAAAAAGTCTTGCAATATTATTATTAGGTAGAAAAAGTCATGTAAGATTATTATTACTTCTCAATTTTTGTCATTGTGAAGCACATTTTTTTTCTTCTTTTTTTAACGATTTATTAATTCTAAACTCTTTGATTTTTGTACTTAATAATTCACCTGAATGAATAATTATGATGTGCTCTCACATTTGACTCAAAAATTAAGAAATAAAAATTTCTCTAAAAATAAATAATTTAAAAGATATACATTAAGATGCATAGTATAATTCTTATATATATAATTTAAATATTATTGATAGTCATTCTTATATTTTTTTTAACTCTTTAAAAAGCCTTGTAATAATATTATTAGGTATTGACCATTTTTTTTATGTTTATTAATTCTAAACTTTTTTGGTTTTTACACACAATAACTCACTTGGATGAATATATATAATATGGTCCTACATTTGACTAAAAAATTAAGAAATATAACTCTCTAAAAATAAATAATTTATTACACATGACGTAAAATTTGATTTCAATTGTAGAATCTAATTTTTTTTTGAGAAAGTTGTAGAATCTGATTGGATCTAAACTCTTCGAGTTTTGCACCAAATAATTCACTTGCCACAAAAATTAAAAAATTAGATGGGACACATGACACAAAATTGAATTTCAATTAAAATTCAATTTATAATTTAATTGAATTTAGACCTTTTGATTTTCGTACCTAATAATTCACTTGACATACAAATTTAAAAATTAGATGATCACGTGGTGCAAAATTAGATTCTAATTTAGAATTTAATTGGATTTTCTCTCAGCTCCGGCTATTAATATATATATATATATATATATATAGAGAGAGAGAGAGAGAGAGAGAGAGAGAGAGAGAGAGAGAGAGAGAGAGAGAGAGAAGTCATATTACTATTAACTAAGTCATGTAAGTAAAAATTAGGACAAAATTTGGTTACAACTCCACTCAATATCATTTTATTGAATGTGAATTTTGATAAATTCATCATTAGATTAAAAATTCTTCTTATATCCTTTATACTTGCAAAATTTCCAGAAGATAAAAAATCAATTGTTATACTATCAATCAAATATTTAAGTTTTATAGTCCAAAATTATGCATAAAAAATAATTTTATGGATCGAATAGTAAGTAACATTCGATTAACATGATATTCAATTTTCAAAATATGTAATTATGTTAATTTTTATAGTGGAAGTGTTTTTTTTTTTTTTTTTTTTTTTTTTTGAGAAAATAGTGGGAGTTGTATCTATTGACTTTGTAGCCAGACTATTCCTAAAACTACACAAAGTAATATTTTGAATTGCCACATAGTGAATTAGAGGAACTTTTCTCTAAATTTCAAACTTTTTTTTTTTTTTTCAAATTGATTTAGAGCAAATTACTGTCCATTATGTTATCACTTATTCTTTTAAGTTAAGCAAAACAGTATCATTACATATCTTCAAAGTTCAACGTTAAATAATATTATTTTGGAGGTTATAAAAAAAATAAAAAGTAAAAAAATCAAGAGAGGCTTAATTAGAAGGATCAAGTTTAGGTTCAGTATCCAATAGTACTAAACCCGTTAAAATGATAACATGTATCTATTTTTAGACACGTCTCATCTCCTAAACGGTCCAATGCATTAGACTTAAATCAAGTCTTAATTAAAATAAACTACCAGATATGTTTTTGGTAACTGGATCGATCATCGAAGTGCCCACTCAATACTCACCCACAAAGTGAGACAATTAAATACATCCACAATGTGATACACGTGTAAATGAAGAATTCAGGGCCTTGGAAAATCGAACAATCAGTCACCCAGCACGACCCACATCGTGAACTCGTGATAGGGCCTTAGTTGATGAAGATTTCAAGGTCAACTGATCGAACAGCCAAAATTTACTGTAACAAATAATAAAAAATACAGCCGAGCTGCCCATTGAACTCAGGAGTCAGGAGCATATTATCATCTGTAATTTCGGCCTCAAAAGGATATTCTATTTTGTCATTTGATGAGCATTCTCATGGGCTCTCTCATAAAAAAAAAACTATTTTGATACACTAAAAACTTACTTTATTATTTTAACTCATTATTTTACAATTCACCATTTATCATATCTTCTATTTTTCAATTCTATACATTAAAATAATATATCCAACACATTAAATAATATTAAACAAATTCCAACACATTAAACTACAATCACAATCAATCTCCACAAACCACCACCGGCAACGGCAAATCACCACCAATGGCAAATCAACCTCCACAAACTACAATCACAATCATTGGATCTCCAACAAATTCCAAATCCAAAAACCTCAACAAAAGAGAAAAAAAGAAAAAGAAAAAGAAACAAACACTGCCGGCCCACTACAGCCACAAACACCGCCGCCCACTATAGCCACAAACATCGCCAGCCCAAAACTCAACCAACCACCACCAAAACCACGACACCACCACCGGCCCAAAATCCCAACCCAACCGATTAATCAATGACCCAAAGCCCACACATCGAAACCCACTACAACCATAAACACCGCCACCCACTACTGCCATAAACATTGCCAGCCCAAAACTCAACCAATCACCACCACAACCACGACACCACCATCGGCCCAAAATCCCAACCCAACCGATCAATCAATAACCCAAAACCCACACATCGAAACCCATCCCAAATCTCACACCCACGACCTGATTAAGAGATCTAAAGGTCGGCGGCAAGGGCTATGGAGGTCGGTGGCGAGGGCTGTGGAGGTTGACGGCGAGGTAAGGCGGCGAGAGATCTTGAGCAAAGATGAGAGAGATCTTGAGCAGGGAGGACTGAGAGGGAAGAGATAGAGAGTGACGGAGAGAGAAGAGAAAAGAATAAAGTGATGAGAGAGGAGAGAGAAAAGAGAATAAAAAAAATATTAAACCAGAATGGCATTTCTGTTCGTACGCTCTCATATTTGAGAGCGTATTGTAGCATGTCTCAAAATTTTGAGACCTTTAGCACACCTAATGATGCTCTGTTTTTGGTGTTTGGTGTGCCAAATGCCAAATATTTAGCATTTGGCACACCTGATGAGAATGCTCTTATGACTATGAGGACAGGGTATCAGCTATACCACCTGTCCTCGTAATTAATTTAAGCCAAAACATAAACTTTTATTTTTATTTTTAGATTTGATACTAATAGAATAGAGGAGATTTAGATTATGGATGTTTCCATTAGAAACAACCTAAAGTACTAATTAAGTTACAAAATTCTTATTGCCAAAACATAAAGTTTTCTCTAAATAACTTTATTTAAGAAACATCTTTTTTCTTTTTCTTTTCCACCTAAATTTTTTGCTCTTTTTTTTAATAGTATAATTGTGCATTTTTCACTTACAAAATTTCCTTAGATTTGATATTGTTAATTATGTTTAAAAAAATTGAATAAGAAGAAGCTAAATCAACTCCAATTTTAATTTTAATATTTATAAATTGATATAATAATGAGCATGATTTATATCACATTAACAATAAAATAAATAATTTATTTTTTTTGTCTTAAAAAAGTTGACACATTAATTTGTAATTTTTTTAATTAGATAATTAGGAAATGTGGGATTTGAACCTGGATATCTACATTGAAAATATCAAAAAGTGTCAATTGAACTACAAATTTTTTGAAAAGTGGTAATTTTTTTTTTTAATAATTCAATAATTAGGGAGGAGACTGTTGAATCCTAGATGTCCGGTTGAAACACGAGAGGCATAAAGTACTAATTAAACTATATAAAGGTATAACATCACTCTCTCAAACCAACTTTCTCAAACCAAGTGATGCCATAATGGACAAGATGAATCATGATTTTCAAAAAAATATTTTAAAAAAATGTCACTATAATGGCAAAAAAAAAAAAAAAAAGGAAAAAGAGAGAATAAATGAATGCGCCATCTGGAAAAAGTTTCTCCAAATTAGTTTGAAGAGAAACCATTCAAACATCTCCTAAATCTTTTTATTGAATGTGAATTTTAAAAATCTAACCGTTGAATTGCATGTTTTTTATATTCTTAATACACATGTCAAATTTCGTTTAAATCAGATATTATTTACTATTCAATCAATAAACTCATTTTTATATGTAATTTTAAATAATAATAAAAACTTGAAATTTAAACATTTTATTTTTATTAATGACATAGATATTGATCTTTAATTTTCTTAAAATTTTGCAAGTATGAGGAATATAATAAGAACATGCAATCTAACAATTAAATTTTCAAAATTCACACTCAATAAAAAGATATATGAGAAGTTGAAAGGATTTCTCTTCAAACTAGTTTAGAAAAAAACTATTTCCATATAATAGTGTGATTTCTACATCAATGAAAGTATTGCATTGGGGTACAAATTAAAATTGATATACGAAAATAACTCATTGCGTTGAACATTAATTTACTTTTTATTACTTTCAAAATCAAATTACTTCGAATCAAAATTTTGTACCTTATATTGTTCAATCTGTAATTTACTTTCAATGCATCTACCGTGCAAAAAGCATCACTATCTTTCCAGTGAACAAAATCGTTTCTTTGAATTTTCACAATACGCATCACAATGTTTGATTTATTACTTCGAAAGCTTTGAGAATTTTAAGGGAAAAACAATAGAGAAACAAGAAATTGAAGTAAGCTTAACAGTGAAAATTAATTATTTTCCTTAAGACGATATTTGCCTCCACTTAAACGAGTTTCCAAATGAGTTCCGACTTCCAAGCAAATTGCATTTAAGATACAGCTAAGCATTGATTCTTCAAGTGTACATCTATATGTACCTTAAGAAGTATAAGAATTTTTTTTTTTTTTTTTGGTAATGGAAGATGTTTGCATTAAAACTAAATCAATCTATTACAAAAGGCCCCTTCAATGTCCAGGGTGCAAAGCCAATCCACCACAGTCGGTGGATGGGCAAACAAAATGAAAGGGACATCACTATTACTACCAATACGGGCTAAGGCGTCCGCGCATTGATTTGCTTCCCTGTAGGCGTGCTCAACTCACAAATTTGGGAACTTCCTCAAGAGGAGCCTGCAATCAGTAAGCAAGGGTTCAAGAGATAAGTTAACAATAGAGTTTTTCATCAATTGAACAACAGCAAGAACATCAAGTTCAACAATAAGATTATGTATATTTTCCGTTGCCGCCATTTGTAACCCATCCCGAAGAGCCCAAAGTTCAGCCATGATACTATTCACCTTCCCACAATTTTTGGCGAAACCATTAATCCAGTTGCCATGTTCATTTCTCAGTATTCCGCCCCCCCCCCCCCCCCAGCGTTGTCACGAGATGATCCATCGGTATTTAGTTTCGCCCAACCAGCTGGTGGCTTCTGCCACGAGATGGGCTATAAGTGTTTCTTAGCCTGCACCTTACCCGTTACTGCAATCGCAAAGAATTCAATTGCCTTTCGTCTACATTGCATATGGAAATCCTCATCCACAACTCCTTTCCTGAAGATGTACGCGTTTCTGTGTAGCCATAAATGCCAAACACCCATGGGAAAGGTGATCTTCCATGGTATACCATGCTGAGAGTTCATGGGAGTGCAATTCAAATGAAGCCAAACCCCAAAATCTTCCATAAAATACTTTCTGCAATCAGCCGGCACTCCTAGCTTATTCCAGAACTTCCTTGCATACTGACAGTCCCTAACGATATGCTGAAGCGTTTCAGTTTCCTTTTGACAAATGGGGCAGATTGTATCAAGCGTAAAACCCTTAGAACCCAGCACTTCGCAAGTAGGCACACTATTATGCATGCTCAACCATAAAAAGAACATTATCCTGGGCATTGTTGCAACCTTCCAAATCCATTCACAAGCGATAGACGAAGGGTTCAAGGGGTTTAACCTTTTAGCTAATAAATAGACAGATTTTAATGTAAAAGAACCATCCTTTGAATAGGCCCAACAAGAGACATCCTTTGTGTTCTGATCCAAGGAGAAGGGAGCTTCTTGAATCTGTTTGCACAACTCTTCCGGAAGTTCAAAGGATAACACACTTTGAAACCAATTACTACCTTGGTCTCTAATATCCGCTACCACCAATTTGGCTTCCTCCCTAGCCAGAAGGCCTTGAATACAGGATCTCAAAGGGCCAAAAGGGAGCCAAAAGTCACCCCAAAGATTGGTAGAGGCTCCATTTTTGATAACCCATTTAAGTCCGCTTTTAAAGATAGGGCCCCCTTTCTTACACGCAACCCATGTCTTGGAACAAGGGAGTTTCCTACCTGCTTCAGTGATTCTCTAGTCCGTAAAGTACTTGCTCATTAACACTCTTGCCCACGGTGCATCTTGCTCATTGGCTAGCCTCCAACAGAGCTTTGCGAGGTAAGCTTCATTCCTAGACTGCATTTCCACCATTCCGAGCCCTCCTCTATCTCTAGGAAGAGTCACAGTATTCCAATTCACAAGATGGAGCTTCCTTTTCTCCTCCGTTGACCCCCAAAGAAAATCTCTATACAATTTATCCACAACTTGACACATTTTGACTGGAAGCGCACAACATTGCATGTAGTATTCCACAATGGGAGTGGAAGCCGAATCAATAAGCACTCTCCTCTCGGTAGGGGATAAGACCCGAGCCTTCCAACTAGTAAGCTTGTCCTGAACCTTCTCAATCACAAAATTATATACATTTCCATTTCTTCCCTTGTGAAGAATAGGAAAGCCTAAATACCGTCCCAAGTTGTTGGTGGCTTGGATCCCTAGTTGTTGACAAATATCCAGCTTCACTTGGACACTAACATTCGGAGAGAAGAAGACTTTTGATTTACTCTTATTTACTTTCTACCCTGCCATATCACAAAAGGAGCCAAGAGCCATAGTGATGGCTTCACAGTTCTTAGCATTTGCTTTTGCAAACAACAATAGATCGTTTGCAAAAAAAATGTGAGAAAATCCGGGCCCTCCTGAGGATGCTTTCACCCTCATCCATTGCTTAGAATCACACATGTCTTCAATTTGAGCATTCAAATACTCCATACACAGCAAAAATATGAAAGGGGACAGCGGGTCGCCCTGTCTTATCCCCCTAGACGGAGTAAAGGGAGCTAGCTTCTCTCCGTTGAAAAGCAGAGAGGTGGAAGAAGAGGAAATGAAACTCATTATCAATTTGGTAATGTTTGGAGGAAACCCAAAGCAAGTGAGCACCTTACGGATGAAACACCATTCAAGCCTATCGTACACTTTTTCCAAATCTATTTTGATTACCATGAACCCTTCTTTGCCTTTGCGCTTATTCAGGGAATAAATAATTTCTTGTGCAATAATCACGTTATCTGAACCTCGCCTTCCTGCCACAAAGGCTGTTTGACATGGGGAGATCAAGTTAGGCATGTGAGGACGAAGCCTTTGAACCAGAATTTTTGTGACTAGCTTGTATATAGTATTACATAAGCTAATGGGCCTGAAATGGCTGATGGTTTCAGGCCCTTTCTGTTTCGGGATGAGAGCAATGAGGGTTTGGTTAAGGAATGCTGGATTCTCACATGAAAGGAAGATATTCCTCACTTCATCTTTCACCGAATCTCCAACATAGTTCCAATGCCTTTGGAAGAAACCCGCATGCAGACCATCAGGCCCCGGAGCTTTATACGGCTTCAAGGATTTCAAGGCTTCATAAATTTCAGCATTTGATGGGATGCTAGCCAACTCCACAGCTTCATGTTCCGAAAGTCTACAACAGGTCATCTCCAGAGTCATATCTCTTGTGCTAGAAAGGCATTCAGTTGTATAAAGCTTCAAAAAACCCTCTCGAAAATATTGCTTAATTTGTTCCAAATCAAAAATCCAGTCCTCATTCTCCAATTTAATGCAAGATATTATGTTGGCTAATCTGCGTACAATGGTGGAGAGGTGAAAATAAGAGGTGTTTCCTTCCCCTGCAATGAGCCAATTGGTCCTCGCTTTCATTGCCCAAAGCTCTTCTTCCCATTGTAGGATCTGATTGAACTTGTTAGATAATTGATCTTGCAGATTTAGAAGAAAGGCATTGGGGTTATTAGCTAGAGCCTTCTGAATGCCAAGAAGCCTGGCCGCAAGCTGCCTTTTTCTCCAAAAAATATTGCCGAATACTTCCTTGTTCCACTTCCTAGCTTTAATTGTGAACTCATGTATGGCTCTATCCAAGGCATTTTCCCTCCAAGCCCCACTAACAAGGTCCTGAAAATCTGGATGATGGTTCCACATTGGTTGAAAGCGGAAGGGTCTTTCCCCACTAGCAGGGGGGGGGGTCCGTAATTTTCAGTAATAGCGGGCAATGGTCAGAATTAATACGGGCTAGATGAGAAGCACTGGCTTCCGAAAAAAGTGCTTTCCATGAAGGAGTAGCCCAACATCTATCCAGCCTCTCTTGAATCAAATGTCCTATGCCTCTTTTGTTAGTCCACGTATATTTAGGTCCCGAAAAACCCAAGTCCAGTATGTTACAGTGATCCATGCACTCTCTGTATTCTCGAACTTTTCTAATACTTAAGGAATTACCCCTAGACTTCTCACTTTCCTCTAGCACATCATTAAAATCCCCCATGAGGATCCATGGTAAGTTATGATGATCAGAGACTTTTTTCAAGTTATCCCACAGAATGCACCTGTTTTTAAACTTAAGACTAGCATATATTGCACTAATTAACCAAGAGGAAGGCAAAGAATGTACCTGTAAGAATGCGTGTATCTACTGTTCAAATTGAGATAGCATTTCCACTTGCACCAAGGAGGATTTCCAGAGCAGCCAAATTCCCCCGGTGAACCTAATGGTCCGACATAGCAAACCCATCAAAAGGAAGACCTTGGATAATTTCTTCAGCTCTATAACCACTTACTTTAGTCTCAGTAATTACCATGACTATAGGATTGTGCCAACTAATGAGATCAGGGCCGGCTGAAGCTATAGGCCACTTAGGCAGTGGCCTAAGGCCCCCACTGATAAAGAGGCCCCCAAATAATAATAATATATTATATAATATTATATAATATCCTATCAAAAAATTGTATAGTTTGAAAAAAAATTGTCTTAATCTTGAATATTTTTTCACACATGAAACTTATTTCAATATTGATGGCTTAGATTTATTTTCAGAACTAAGAGTTTTAAAAGAAGTTTTGCAAATAAATGAAAACTCTCCCATTAATGTACTAAATTATATAAAGAGGCTAGAATCTTTTCCAAATGCATGTATTGTTTTCAGAATATTACTAACTATACCTGTTACAGTTGCTTCCGCATAAATAAGTTTTTCAAAATTAAAATTAATAAAATCCTATTTAAGATCAATTATGTCACAAGAAAAATTAAGTGGATTAGTCATATTACCAATTGAAAAGGAAATATTAACGGAACTTGAATGCAAAAATTTAATTAGTAATTTTGCCTCTCAAAAAGCAAGAAAAATAAATTTTAATTGAAAAAAATATATGAATTTATAATTAAATATAATAAAAGGCCCCATCTAAAGATTTCGCCTAGGACCCCAAAATTCATTGAGCCGGCCCTGAATGAGATCAACCATCGTTTGCTTAAATTTGGGCTTAAGCGCACCCCTACAATTCCAAGTAATTATATTCATGATTGGAAGAGGATAAGAGGATCTGTCAAGCAACTCAATAGCGGGGTGATTCCCCATCACCCTCCAACTCCATCTCTTCATCAACATCTGCTTCGATTGGACTTCCTCTGGGAAAATCGTCACAACATGATTCAAAATCCCCATCTCTGCCTAGTTGGTTCTCACAAGTACGGTTCCCCTTACCACTAGCATCGATAGATGGATGAGCTTCACCCCGTGGACATTCCCCATCATCGCACACTTCATCGGTGTGTTTCCGAGAACTTTCCTCTCCGTGATCGTCGATACGACGTCCTGCACTTCGAGTTCTGTCAGCGATTTTTCCGAGAGGTAGAGACTTGAGATTGGCCCGGATCGAGTTGATGTGTTGATGGGGGACACTGGTCTGTCCATTAGGAACCTCCACCACGGATTTGGTGTCAAGCTCCATGCTTCGTCCGTGACAGGAAGGAAGCCTGTCCTGTGGCTCAGCTCAGTTAGAGGAAAGAGGTTCCTCCAGGCTTGCATCAACTCCCATTTGAGCCACCCCATGATCTCCGTTGGATCCCTCTTTATCATGTTGATCGTTGTGTCCCCGATTAGGATAATTTTCCCTTTGTAAAATATCGCCCACCTCTCCTATGCATTCTCCATAATCCTTACTAGGTGTGATGCTTCCAAATCTAAAGATAGGAGTTTCCCCTAATGCGCCAAACCCCTTTTCAAGTGTTGTTGGGCCGGGTTGCCCTTCCTTGGGCTTAGCCCCAAGCCCACTACTAGACCCAAATTTGAAGATCCTTAGCACTGCCTTTTTTCCCCCCTGCACCAACAGTGTTACGGCCCGGCCCATTTACTTTACTACCATGCTTCGTTTCCCTCCCTTTGGCACTCTGCCAATTTTGAGTAGACGTTGAAGTCTTATCAGCCGCCCCAATTTTCGAGTTGTCAGCGTACACACTAGCCTTACGCTTGCTGTCCTTTTTGTCGCGGGCTTCCAGCTCCCCACTTGAGGTAGCATACCCTTCCCCATGCCCTGCCGACCGTGGTTTCTGAGCTTTCTTCTTCCTCGTGACCACCATCCACTGACCATACCCATCAATCTTGTTTCTGTGAATCTTAGCTTGACTCTCATCTTTGCTCACTTATTGTTCCTTCGAATTGTTGGGCTTATCTTGTGTTGCTTGAGGATTTTCAATCTGGGGACCTTTGATGATGTGAGGACATGCCTCCTTTCTATGCCCGATCCTTCCACATTCGAAGCACAGGGCATTAAGACCCTTGTATAAAACTATTTGAGCTAGCTGCCCAATCTTAACCGTTTTAATAAGTGGCTTGTCCAAGTTAACCTGTACACAGATTCTTGCGAACCTTCCTCGGGCACCATTGGCTGTGTGGGCATCTATTCTGAGGGCTGGGCCTATTGCTTCTCCAATCTTCCTTAGCACTATAGGGTCATAGTACTCAATCGGCAACTCGGGGAGTCTAATCCACACTACCACACTTGAGAATGAAGCTTCAGAAGCTTTGAATTCCGGTTCCTAGAGCCTTATGGTGAGAAACTGTTGGCCAATGAACCAAGGACCGCCCTTAAGGACTTTGTCAATATCCTCCTTGCATTCAAATTTAATGAGAAAGAAATCATGTCCAAGATCGATGCAGTCCATGCGCCCAGATGGTCTCCAGAGCTCCCTTATCTTGGATGAAAGAAACATAAATCCCAAGGATCTCCCAAAGGATTTCACAATCAGGGAAGAAGTCCAAGGAGCTCTTATTCTCTCCTTATCCTCCTTGGAGAGGGCAATCGCTGCAAATCCATCACAAAGACTATCTTCCTCCACATCGGACTCAGCCTCATTCACCCCTACTTGTCCTAGACCAAAAGCCTGTTCAAATGCTCCTGGAATGGCTCCTACCAGCCTATCTCTGTAAGACCCAAACCCCCTAGCAGAGAGAGCAGGCTTGCTATGCGTGTTATCCCATTCCGAGTGGTGATCCGAGTGATGATCTTTGAGTTTCTTATTACTTCTGGCTAGCGAGTCGACCTCATCTGGCGAACGTTGTCTGTCTCCCATAACTCCGAACTGCATCTTGGACCTAGTATAAGAAATTTGTAAATAACTAAATATGGATCACTATTTATAAGCAATGAAGAGTTATTTATGAAAAAGGTACAGTTGATTTACCAAAAAAAAGAAGGAAAAGGCACACTTGAAATGTCACTTTCATTGATAAAAGCATGGTTTTCAGACCTGGACCATTCAAAGAACCGGTGAAGGAAGACATTTAAGGTTTTTAAGGTTTGACCAAGGTCTAACCGTGATGATGTCATAATTAATTTTTTTAATTAATTAAAATAAAAAAAAATGTATTAAATTTGTAAATATTAGCAAAATTGACTAAAAATAACTTAAAAATTAAAACAAACTTTCAAATAAATTTTCGTGATATTATAAGGTTAACATAAAATAGTACATTATAAGGTTAATAGAAAATAGTACAGCATAAATAAGTATGAAAAAAAAAATTGTATAATAATCCCTCAAGTAGAAATCAATTTGATTAAATAAAAATCACTTTTAAAATAAATTCGTAAATAATAAATTCCTATGCAAAAGGTAATATTCTTAAATCACAAGTTAATTTAGCAATTTAAACAAATTTAGTAATATTTAATACATTGAGAGAAAAGTGATATAGAAGTTTGGAAAGTATAAATCATGTAAATCTAATATATATTTCATAATACTTTTTTTTTTAATTTTTTTTTTATACATGATAGAAATTCTACTCTAGCCTAATTTAAGTGTATATGTGTGTAAAACTCCCTCCTAAAGACTTGAACCCCGGCTCTTGCCCCCTATACCTCACAAGCACTTGTACTTGTAGAGTGACCATTGCATCAAGGGTGCGTGGTGGTAATACTTCTTATTAGTTCACAAGAGGGTTACTTGGTTTGTTGGTCATGCTATTTGCCACAGTGCTTAAGTGGAAGAGGTCTCAGGTTCTACTCCCAGTTGCTACGCTTCTATTTCTAATTTTTTCAAAAAAAGTCAATCATTTGACCCAGTTGAAGCAACTTATGAGTCATACGGTTTTTCAGGTTGAACCTTGGTTCACACAGTTCTCTCGGATTTCTTACCTACTCGGTTCTCATATATAAAAAATCGGTTTCATCAGTGGTTCACAATTAACCCGATCAGACCAGTCGATCCGGTCCAGGTTTGAAAACCATGGATATAAGCCCTCTCAAACGTTCTCTTTGGCTATTACTAGCCGTTAGGAACTCAAATTGCTCAAACTCAGCGACCATCAAACGATCTCTTTTGAGACCTTGCTCAAACTCACATGTACCTTTTTGTATTCCCGTCAAGTGAGCTTACTTGAAGTTCCAAAATACTTTCTCTATCTATCTATCAGTACTTGCTTGTATTGGTCTCTCACTCAAGAAACTCAGTTATAATTCTTTTGAACTTTCTTCATTCTTCTATTATTAAAGTAAGGTGACTCACATATTACAAACGGTTAGAAATATTAGAAGAATAGTATTTGATGATGCTCGGAAAATCAAAAGACTGGATGTTTCGGACTTGACTGATTTGGAGGGCTTGAAAAAGAAGAAAAACAAAGATCAGAGGAGACTGGGGTTAACTAGCCACAAATCCTCCGATGATGAAGTTAGTTCCTCTCTTCCGAAAACAATGAATTCCAAACTTCTGGGAGTTGTCTTTTTAGGAAGTCAGAACATACCTTTCATTGTTGGAGATAAGTGTTTATATAGGTTTAGGGAAACAGTTATTTATCTGATAACTTCCCCTAAAATTAAGGAGCTCGGAAAACTCGGTGGTAACTTCCATAACCGCTATGGAAGTTACTTCGCTCGGTCTTGTTTTCCATAACCGCTATTGGGAATGGTTTGTAGTAATGAACTTGAATTTTATTTGTGTTCCACGATAAGAACATGGAGGTCGTCCAAAGCATATAGAGAGAGATTCTTTGGGATGTATGGAGGTCGTCCAAACAACTTCTTGGATGGATGACCTTATCTGGATGAGCATTTTACATGAGGTCATTTTTCCATTCTTGTCTTGGACGACCCTCATGGACGAGTTTGGAGTTGAATTTATAGTACACCATTAGTATTGTATTTCTCATTGAATAAAATATACAAGAATGTCTTATATAAGAGGCATAAGAGTGCAATACGAATATGTGTGCTATACAAGTATGTGTGTTAAACAAGACAACTAAAGTAGGCCTAAAGCCCAAGTCTCTATATACATATACCTGTTAACAACCCCCCTCAAACTCAAGGTGCGTGGAAGAGACCAACTTGAATTTGTCAACCAAAGCACGAAGACGTTCCTTATGATTTGACTTAGTGAAGATATTTGCAAGTTGATCTTAAGAGGAAATTGAAATCAACTTGAGAGCATCACGAACAAGATGATGACAGATGAAATGACAATCAATCTCGATGTGTTTTGTCCGTTCATGGAAGATATTATTGAAAGCAATATGAATGACGCTCCGATTATCACAATAAAAAGGAGTGGCAAAGGATGTGGACACAACTGAATCCGTGAGAAGCCATCAAAGCCAAAGGATTTTAGATGTGGTATTAGTAAGGACACTATGTTCTGCTTCAGTGCTGGAGCATGTCACAAGGGTTTGTTTCTTGCTTCGCCAAGAGATCAAAGAAAAACCAAGAAGAAAACAATAACCAGTGTTTGATCTTCAATCAATGGGATTTCCTGCCCAATTAGTATTAGAGAATGCATGGAGAACACGAAGAGACTAAGCAAGTAGTCAAGGCCATGAAAGAGAATGCCCTTCAAGTATCGAAGAATGTGCAAGACAGTAGCACAATGAGTCGATCATGGAGCAGACATGAACTGGCTCACTTGGTGAACAACATAAGAAATTAGGCGAGTGACAATGAGATAAACTAGGCTGCCAACCAATTGTCTGTAAAGAGAGGAATTATATAGTAGTGTCCAAATTAAAGGAGTGAGATGTGCATTAAATTCAACTGGAGTGTTAACAATTTTTCTATCAATGAGTCTAGCTCAAGACAAAAGTTTGGAAGTATACTTGGCTTGAGTAATGTAAAGTCAATCAGTGAAATGGAGGATTTTAGGGGAAATTACACTTTACCACCCTAAACTATACCCCAGATTAGACTTTGCACCCTAAACTATTCAAATGCACACTTTGCACCTTAAACAATGACATTTATTACACTTTACACCCTGACGTTGGTTTTACTGTTATTTTAAATGAAACTTTCATGCACATGTGTTTTGCTTAGGTGGAACAAAGTTAAAAGACAAAAGCATCCCTCTTCACAATCATTAAAAAAAAAAAAAAAAAACAAAAGAGAAACTTCTTTCCTTTAAATTTTTTTAGCTCTCTCTCTCACACTTACAGGTACAGCGCTCTCCCCAAATCAAAACCTATAAACCTAAATCCCTAAATCAAATATATTTTTGTCTCCACCACCGCACCACCATTGTGATGAAAGCCCAAAAAGTTAAAGTAGCAGTAAATCAAATTATATGAGCGACACTATAAAATTAAACAAGTAGCAGCAGATCAAACATTATTCAACCGTTATTAAATGTTAAAGTAGCCTTACTGCTCCAACATCAAGTTTTATGAGATATTCATATCTATTAAAGATGTGCTCCTAACCTTAGTTTTTCAAATTGTGGACTAAACAAAAGTTAACTGGTAGTAGATCCTTGGGGTATCAAAAGCGTAAACTTTAGTCTTAGATTTGTTGTGTATTGTGTAGCGAGTAGTGGTGGAGCAGTGGTGGGCAATGGTGGATGGAGCCAAAGATATTTCTGATTTGGGATTTAGGGTACAGGGTTTTGATTTTGGGAGAGAGTTGTACCTCTGGTCCTCTACAAGTGAGAGGGAGAGCTAGAAAAAATTAAAGGAAATAAGCTTTTGTTTTTAATTGGTTGTAAAGGAAATAAGTTGTACCTCTGGTCCTTTACACATGTGCATATCACGTGCATGAAAATTTTGTCTAAGATAACAATAAAACTAACATCAGGGTGCTAAGTGTAATAAGTGTCATAATTTAGGGTGCAAAGTGTGCATTTGAATAGTTTATGGTGCAAAGTGTAATTTATGGTATCGTTTAGGGTGGTAAAGTGTATTTTTCTCGTGATTTTAAGACCCAAAGAGTAGCCGAGATACCCAAGATCTTTTATCTCAAACTGCTGACTGAGAAAATCCTTGAGTTCTTGAATGTCATTGAGGTTACCGATTATGATCATGTCATCCACATACAGGAGAAGTAAAATAGTGGCTTTGTCAGTGTGATGAATAAATAAAGTGAAATCATAAGCACTAGCAATGTAACCCAAATGAAAGATGGTGGAGTTGAACTTAGCAAACCAAGCTCATGGATCTTGTTTAAGGTCATGAAGTGACGCCGAAAGTGGCAAACCTTGTTCAATGCAATAGAAAAACCATGAGAATGTTGGATATAAACTTCTTCACTTAAATTCCCATTAAGGAAGTTATTTTTCACATCAATCTGAAAAAGATCCCACTTACTACAGCAGTAACAATTAAAAGAGCACAAACAAATGCGATTCAAGCAACCAAAGCAAAGGTCTCTTTATAATTAATTCCATACTTTTGTGTAAAATCTTTTGTAACAAGACGAGCTTGATGGTGCTCAATGGACCCATAAAAATGAGTCTTGATCCTGTAGATCTACTTACAACCAATCATAGACTTCCTAGAAGGGAGATTCCACAAATCTCAAGTATGGTTTTTGGATAATGAATTAAGTTCCTCTTTTATTGCAATCTGCCATAAAGGTTAAATGGAGGCCTCACGATAGGTGTGAGGCTTGTGTAGTGCAGCAAGGGAAGTGTGACAATGATAATCAAGTAAATGTGCAAGAATGGATCTTACTCAAGTAGACTGACGCAGTGGAATGTCTTGTGCAAGATTTTCAAGCAAACCAAGAGTAGGGGACCTAGGCATAAAATTGGGTAGCTCATCTTCCTCCTATTCATCGAAGGGTGATCTTGGATAGGCATCAGAAAGATATGTTGGTTGGTCAAAGAAGTCCAAAGGAGGATTAAGTGCAATTATAAAAGAAATATGTGGCTCATCTAGAAAGAGTTCTAAGACATAGGAGGTAATAGGGAAGAACAAAAGTGAGAGAGCTTAACAAATGAGTGATGATCCCAAAAGACATCATTTCAGGAGATACGAAGATGATAAGAGAACAACAAATCCTAGATCGAGTCTCAAGTTTTTTATGCTCATGAGGCTGAAGAAAAACGAAACAGGTAAAGTCAAAAGAGCGGAGGTGATTTTAGTCAGGAGGTGATTTTAGTCAGGAGGTGACCCAAAAAAGCGCTCATATGAAGTTTGATTATGGATGACAGTACTAGGAATGCGATTAATAGCATGAACAACTTGAAGAGTGATTTCACCCCAAAATGGAATTAGAACTTTGGCAAAAAGAAGAAGAGCACAAACAATGTCAAGAATATGACAAAATTTTCATTTAGCTATACCATTTTGTTGAGAGGTGTCTGGACAAGTTAGGTGATGTAAAGTGCCATATGAATGCAAAATAGTTTGGAAAGTATGTTGAGTGTATTCAAGAGTATTGTCAAATAAAAAATTCTTGATGCGTTTCAAAAATTGTGTTTCAACCATTTTTGCAAAGTTATAATAGATTTGTAATAGCTCATAATGAAATTTCATATGAAAAATCCAACTATAACGAGGGTAATCATCAACAAAACAAAAAAAAAATATTGAGATCTACCAATACTAATAACAAAGGAAGGTTCTCAGACATTAGAATGAATTAGGTCAAAAATATCAACAGATATTGATTCACTATTATTAAAATGCAAAAGCTAGTTGTTTTCCTTATTGGCATGAAGTATAATGAAATTTGTCTTTGGAGACAAAACCTATTATACCCCTAGAAGCTAATTGTTGTACCTGAAAAGAGGGTGCATGACCAAGATGAGAATGCCAAAATGCAAGAGAATGTATAGAAGAAACCACAGCTGCTGTAGTAGCAACAAAAACAAGAGCAATAGGTGGAAGACAAAGATTGTCCATAGGAAACATACACCCAACTCTAAGACCAATCCCAATCTCCTGCCTTGTCCTCGAATCGTGCACATTATACCCCGAGTAATAAAAAATAAAAGTGATTTCCAAGTTCAGCTAATTAGCCCACAGAAAACAAATTATAGGATAGGTTATGCACATGTAAGACTCTAGGAACCAGAAGGTTGGAGGTCAAGACAAAACCTAGACTATTGTAATGCATGGTGGAACCATTAACTGTATGAATTCTAAGTGGATGTGGTATAGGTTCAAGTTTAGAAAATAAGGACGGGTGAATTGTCATGTGATTACACCATGCAAAATCAAAAATCTAAGAGAGTAAGGGAAATAGATACATTACTATCCATATGAATAGCTTGGGTATGATGTTTTGTAGTTCAGCTAATGAGAGGTTGATAGTGTATTCAAAAGATTGGGACTCAACTGAGACGTGAGTAGGGACGGCTTAATGCATCCAAGGGCCTAAGGCGAAAACTGAAATTGAGGCCTTTTATATATTTAAATATGATTTTAAAAAATAAATATTACTTAAATTATATTATCTTGTTTTAGATGCAAAATTACTACTAATTAACAAGAACCACGTAGATTTTTTTTAGAAAGTCTATAGACAAAAAATTTGAAATTTTTTTCATACTTGTTGATGTGGTAGATTGATAGTGGTAAGTAAAAAAGTGATATTAATAGTGGGTTTAGATAAGAACTAGTAAAAGTTTGTCAGCTCAACTTGTGAAAAATGTTGTGAATTTTTTTATGTATTGCTCTTTTTTTTTTTTTTTTTTTTTTTTGAGAAGTACTACATTCATAATATTTTCAAAACAAATCTTAGGTATTAAGCTGTTACTGGTTCTAATTTGAACCCATAACTGAAACTAATTTTTTGTCATCAATAATATCATGTAACAACCTATCACTTAAGATTTATTATGGAAGTGTTATGAAAAATGTTATGAACGTAGCATTTCTCTCTCTCTCTCTCTCTCTCTCTCTCGTTTTTCATTTGATAAAAAATATTAGTTTATTTATTGGCTAATATTTGGATTTAATTAATACTATTGTAATAAATAAATAAAATCCTATTGGTTAAAATTTGAGGGTATTTTCTCTACTTGGAGACTTAGACAACCGCATCATTTGCTTCTATTATAGAGCCAGCACTAGATGAGAGATATTAGTATTACTCAATATTAAGCAATAGATTTGTTGTGACAGAAGTAAGTCTCAACAGTGTGATAATGATATTTTCAATAGTTGCAAAATTTTTTATTGGACTGTGTGTGACAATTGCCTGAGCTATGTCCACATATATAAAACATGGCCCCCACCCAATACTTAGCTTCGCCCTTGATTGAAGATGACTGATCATTTTAAGTAAGATACTGCAATATAATTTGCGTTATCATTTTAGATGAAACTATCGTCTTGCATATGTAAGTCAACTGAAATTAAAAGAAATAGAAAGCAATTATTTTTAGATGGGATTCTGCAATATCATTTGCTTTGTGTTGATTAAATAATAGAACGATGATCTTAATTTCAATGTAAATCCATTTAAATAAACGAGTCAGAATGAAGAACTTTCGTATAAGAAACACCCAATATGAAAGATCACTCTCATGGGAAATAGTTGTACCTAATCTATGACTATCATATATATATATATATATATATATATATAAATTTTAAACCATCACAACGTTGACAGCGATTATTTCACATTTAAATGGAAACACGTTCTTCCAACCAAAAAAAAAAAAAAAAAGGAAACATGTAGCCTTGCTCCTTTTTTTATGGCTTCGTTTGGGAGGAAGGAATGGAATGAAATTGAAAGGAATGAAAAAAATAATTTTAGAATATTCTTCATTTTTCTTGTTTGAGAGTTTTAATGGATGGAATGGAAAGTTCATTCACTTATTTGGAAATTTAAGTGGGAGGGAATGGAATGGGTAGGAGGGAATACTCATTCCTCTCTATTCCCTTAAAATCTCAAATTTTCATTTCCACTGGAATTGGGAGGAAGAGAGGGAATGGAATTAGATTTAATGAATTTTTTACTAAAACTCTCAAAAGACCCCTATATATTCAACATTTTATTTAAAATAGGAGTCTAATAGTAATATTGTCATAAAATGACTATTCCATCCATGTTACTCTCAAACAAGATTACTTATATTCCATTCATTCTCATTCATTTCCATCCATTTATTTTAAAACATCCAATCAAGGTTAGTTAGATATAAGACTAAATTGGTGTAAATATTTTAGTTATATATAAGAAAATAACATACAATAAATCATGTTATATATATATATATATACTATTTCCCAGGATATTAAAATTGTTTGCAGAGAGAGAATGAGAGAGAGGAAAAAAAACAAAAATTAATGTAATGTAGACTAACTTTATGTTAATCATAGACTAAACATATGATGTAGCATAAATTATGATGTGCTGAGTAAACCTTAGTCGCATTTATGCTATACTTAAAATGATTAGTTAAATTATATATAATTATTGTTCTTTTGTAAATCTATATATATAATAATAGGTGAAGCTGAGAGAAAATACAATTAAATTCTAATTTGAAGTCTAATTTTGTGCCATGTGTCTTATCTAATTTTAAATTTATGTGTCAAATGAATTATTAGGTGCAAAAATCAAAGAGTCCAATTTAATTGAAGTTCAATTTTGTGCCATGTGCCCCATCTAATTTTTTATTTTTATTTTTGTGGCAAGTGAATTATTGGGTGCAAAAACCTAAGAGTTTAGATCTAATTAGATTCTAAATTATGTCTAATTTTACGCTATGTGTCTCATCTAATTCTTTACATTTTGTGTCAAGTGAATTATTAGGTGCAAAAATCAAAGAGTCTAAATTCAATTAGATTCTAAATTGAATTTTAATTGAAGTTCAATTTTGTGCCATATGCTCCATCTAATTTTTTTTTTTTTAAATTTTATAGCAAGTAAATTATTGGGTGCAAAAACTAAAGAATCTAGATCCAATTAGACTCCAAATCATATATATATATATATATATATATATATATAATTGTGATTGATTTTAAATGTACTTGTGCATATGCACAAAGTTACATGCTAGTTGTCTATAATGACACTCAATATAAGACTCAATCACTCAACAATTAACATATACCCAAACAATGCATACTCATCCAATCTAAGTCATATAATAACATAATATGGGGTATTACAATTATGATATAAAAATAAATAAAGGACAAATAACCTAACAATTTTGGGAATTAAATATTTGAAGTTGACTCGACGCTCGGTTTGTTTTGATGGGAAATCTTATTTGATGATAGTTTTTTACATTTTCCTGTATTTGGTAATATCATAAAATAAAATAAAAAATGAGTTAAAGAAAAGCTATTTCTTAACTTTATTTATTTAACTTGACATGTAATAAAGTTGTGTTTCACTAAAATTTTATGAAAAACAACTCAATCTCACCCTAAACTAAATAAGTAAAGTCAAAAAATAATTTTCCAACTCATTTTAAAGTTGCTATCAAATATATGAAAATGAGTTTTACCCATAGAGAGAGAAAATGTATGGCAATTCAAATCCGAGCCTTATAAACTATATGAATCATATGATAGACCACCCATATGTAACAATTTAAAGATTGACCCTTCCTATGCCATCAGATTCTTTTATAACCCTCTGTTTACTTTATTCTCTAGCTTCCGAGAAGGTATTTGGTATCAAATGATACTATGTCAGTAGTATTAAAATTCAATAAGTGTGAAACACGTCAATAAAAAATAATTACCTCACTAACATATAAAAGACATGTATTAATTTATAATTATTTTTACACACATATTTCACATTTACACACATATTTTTACACACATATCATGCTATACAAAATACCTTTTTTTTCCCACCACGTGAAAGTGAAATATATTTGCCTGTGTTATTTTATTTTATATACACACAGCCTACATGCCTATATATAATGTGTTGCTAGCCGCTGTTGCACCAAAGGAGCTCTACTACTTCACAGACGACGAGAAAGGAGAGAAAAAAAAAATGGGGAGTCATTCCAACGACGGCTTGGAGTCTTTTGTCAAGATCCCGACCATTAAGTTCACCAAGCTTTTCATCAATGGAGAATTTGTTGATTCCATCTCAGGTTTTCAACATACTCTCTCTCACTTAATATTTTTAGATTTTTCAGATTCTATTTTCACTCTCGCTTTCCATTGGTTTACAACTTTTTTGCCTACATCCCTTTTTTTCTGGAAAAAAAAGGTAAATGAAAAGACCTATCGTATACCACCAAAATTGGGAACTTCAGTTGGTGGCTACTTGAGTCCTCAACTGTTTTATTTTTCTTTTTCTTTTTCTAAACTATTTACAAAACACAACAAACCCAAAAGCCACGACTTGTTAAACTTCCTTCTTCTTTTTTCTTTTCTTTTCTTTTCTTTTTGATTTTTTTCTAAAGGACCTGTGCAAGTTACAACACAGAGCATACCCAAAAAGCTTAAACTTACATCATATATTTTCTGGTATGCTTTACTATTAACTATTAATTATTATTAGCTTTCCGTGAAAAAATCATCTGAAATCTAAAGTAATGGTCCACAAGTGTAATCCTCTGTGGATTCAAGGAATACCCAGAATCCTGGGTTTTCCAACAATCACCCATCCCTAGGCTCCCTATATTGTCGAATACTTTACCCGATTATGTGAGTGGCGTCGACCTTACTCGATTGTTACCCGGATATTTTTGTTTACCGAGTGCTTGGATAATATATTTTTATTAATTTGTTTTCTTCATTATATATAAGTATAATTATCTTTAAAATAGTATAATTATATCTTTAGAATGTGTAAACTTATTTCTGTGGTTTATTTTATCTATTTTATTAATTGTGTAAAAACTAAAAAATACAATTATTTCATTAAAAAAAAATGTTTTAAAAGGTTATATATTCTGCCCTTGAACTCATCCGATAAAATTTTGTATTAAAAAAAAACGACTATACTTTAAAATATATATATATATATATATTAGAAGGTTCTTATATTTATTTATTTATTTTGATGGAAAACTCTAGCCTTATTTTCATTTTGACTAATATACAATTTTTTGTGTACCAAATTTTTTGGGTAATTATCCAAAACCCCAAAAAAAAAAAAAAAAAAAAAAAAAAAAAAATTATATAGGTAAAACGTTCGAGACAATAGATCCAAGAACAGGAGAGGTGATAGCAAGAATTGCAGAAGGAGATAAAGAAGATGTTGATTTGGCCGTGAAGGCTGCACGTCATGCTTTCGATGATGGTCAATGGCCTCGCTTGTCCGGTGCCGTATGTACACACAACCCCTTCTTTTTTCAATTTATTTTATTTATTTATTTATTTATTTGGTTAAGAATTTATTCATTCTACTAAATTGTGTCGTTTTCTTCTTCCGGTAAGATAAAACAACAACAACTCAAAGTCCATTGATGTGACGTATATGTCATCATTTTCTTTGCCATTCCAAAATAATTAATTAAAATAACGATTACCTAGTATTTTACCCTATCTACTATTTATATTTCATAATAGTCTATTTTATTAGCAAATTATAGTAAAAATTTTGACAAATGCATATAGTGCTGTCGTGTAGAAGAACCGTAAAAGAACTCGCATTTATTGAACACTTGAATTAGAAAATGCAAATTTCTCTTCAAAATTCAAAGACAATTTTATTACTCGGTCCTGAGAGCATCTCCAGCAGTCTCTCCAAATTTTTGTCTAATTTTTGTCTGTTTGGAGAATGAACAGTGACATTTAGCTTTTAGCTACCCACTTTTTCAAATACACTTTCCAACAGACTCTCTATCACATTCTCTATCTCATTTAAATATTATATCTTCATTCATTCTTTATTCTTTTTTTATCATTATTTATTCTTTTTATATTCATTACCAACAATTATATTTTTCAATGAAAAGTGTATTTTTACAACATTTTTCGCAATACTTACACAAGAATCACATCAAAATCTTATGTGAAAAGTTATTACTAGTTCTAATTTGAACCCACCACTGAAATTATATTTTTACTCACCAATATTAGTTAATTACTTAAAATTTATTGTGAAAATATTACAATAAAATTTCTAAATGGTTATTTCTTATTCTTTTCCTTCCTTTCATCCACACGTTCCCTTTTATTTATTTATTTTTTTTCTCTTGGTTTTTCCTCCACCACACACGTATCCACTGTCTCCACCTACCCTTCTTTTTCTTTTTCTTTTTCTAGTTCATTCCGGATGACTTGTGTGTGTGGTAGCCTCCAGAACACTTCTCCCTCTCTGTTTCATTTTCTTTCTTTCTCTTTCTCTTACACAAACACACAAATTTCTCTCCCTCTATCTCACACAAATAAATTCTCTCTCATACACACATAGATCACCGGCAGAGAAGTGGAGATTGGCGTTCTACACAGATCGGCGTTCTACATTTTTTTTTTTTTTTTGGTTTGATTAGTTTTATTTTATTGCTTAGATTTCATTAGGCTTATGAGAAATATTGTTTTTGTGTTTCAAATCTTTGGATTGGGTTTTGTGTTTTTGTTTTAATTGTGGTATGTTACCGTTGAGATAGAGAAGCACCAGAGAGTGAAGAACGAAAGAGAAAGGAATGAGAGAGAAAGAATTATTTTTTTATTCAACCGGGTATTATTTTAAGGGGAAATATTCTTTAGATGATGAACAGTGATTGCTACAGTGCTCTCCATACCTGGAGAGCTACTGTAGCAACTCTAAAAAAAAATTTGGAGTTGCCGAGACTGTTGGAGTGCTTGTTTTGCGTGAATAGTGTCTGTTACTCTCCAAAATTTGGCTTTGCCGAGTCTGTTGGAGATGCTCTGATGTCCTTTTCTTTTTTCCACGCGTGTAACTTTTTGACCTATGTAGATACTCTTTTTCTTTTTTCTTTTTTTTGACGAAGTAGATACTTTTATTTTATTTTTACTTTTTGAAGGAACTCGTACACGAATAATAGAGGTTATTGTACACGTTATATGCATTTAATTTGAAAATTAGAGAGCCGTTTCTCAAAAAAAAAGAAAAAAAAGAAAATGAGAGAGCCATGTGCTTTTATTTCGGTTAGTCAAAAACGGTGGCGTGAGGGCTGTGGGGGGGACATATTCATCACAATAATGTTAAACAACTTTCCGGGCAATCCACCCTATAAGGCTATAAGTCAATAAAAAGATATAAAAAATATTAAATGGGATTTTAACTTCGTAAAAACTATAGTCTCTTCAAATGTCTAGAATCTCTAGATGTCTTTGTTGCGTATCATTTTTTCTTGGATGAACTCTTTGGTTGAGTATCATGAAGGTTAATGGTGGACAAAAAGCTATAAATATTTTGGATTTAAGATAGAAATTTATCATAATCTAATTTAGGTATATGTGTGAAGTTGTTTCTCGGAATCCATAATATTCATAACTATCTAACCCATAGTAGAATTGTAAATTTTAAATAAATAAAAAAAATGAAAATTCCCAATTTTTATCAACTACTTGGAACCAATTTTTTCTTCCATTTCTATCATTTTTCAGAGAAAATAATTAAGAAAATTTTTTTTATTAAAAAAAAAAGTGACCATCAAATTTTAGATCCACGATGATGTGATGGCTTGAAGATCACCGCCAAAGCCCCCATTGACTTTTGTGCCCTTAATAACAAAATGGTGGCTTGAAGATCATCATTGACGCCATTTTTGTCGTCTATGGGTGGATTGTGGTCCAAATAAAATGGCAACACTTTTTTACAAAATGACAAGGAGAGAACATTGGAGTTCCGAAAACGAGATAAGTCATTGGGTGTGACATGGTGATGAGAGGCACATCCTTGACTGTGCTGCTCATCTAATGGTCCTATAAAATTTCTCACATGCCCCAAATGTGTTGAAAAAAAAGTTAAATATGACAGAACTTAACGGTTTAATTTTAGTCTAAACTTTAGGGGTCTAAATGTAGAAACTAAAAATTTTTAGACTAAATTATGAAACCACAAGAGGTAAATTGTAATTTACCTTAAACATTAACTATTAGTGTAACGCTTTTTTTTTTTTTTTTGACTGAACTACTAGTGTAACGCTAAACTTGTAAACCTAGCAATATTCATTCTAATTTATTAGATAAAGAATTGTATCGAAAATGTCTATTAAATTTACAGAAAAAATATTTTTGGATAATAGAAGATGTACTGATCAAAGTGTATTTGAATAACCCCCCACAAGATTACCTAAGTGATAGGTTTATTGGTCTAGGGCATAACGTAAACTCAGAAATCTTAAGTTTAATCTACTATACTATCAATTCATGGAGTTTCAAGGGTATTTATGGGTAGAGAGTGGAATAGCCTGATCAAAGACTGAGACATTGCTTCCTTATATTAAAGATTTATTTTTTTTGAACAACTCACTCTATTTATTCTAACCACCACACATGTATGAACTTGGATAAAATATTAGTTATTCCTTTTTCTTTTTCCTTTTCTGGAGGAGAGTTATTTGATTTGTTTAATAATAATGGGTAAGGTATTTAGAAAGGAAAAAACTTTTAAGTGCTGAAAAAATGAGTTTGAATCGGAAACTTGTAGCTTTACTTATTAAACCTGAATCATACATTAACCTGGTTTAAGAGTCGGGTCACTAGTTCAACCAATGGATCGATCGTTGGTTGAATCACAATCTGTAAGGTCAAATAAAAAGACAAATATAAATAAAATTTTGATCAATAAAATTATTTTTTATACATAATTTTATACTACAAAAATTTGAAATTTAAACATTTAATTGATGACATATCTATTGATCTTTGGTTTTCTTGAAATTTTGCAAGCATGAGAGATATAATAAGAACATGCAATCTAATTGTTAGATTTTAAAAATTCATATCCAATAAAGAGATATAAAAAGAGTTTGAAGGGTTTTTCTCCAAACTAGTTTTACGAGAAACATTTTTCAATTAATAATTAGAATTAAGTTTTAAAAAACTAGTTAGCTATTATAATATAAAATTAAGGTTTCGCAAGTAACAACATGAAACATAAAATAAAAGGATGTCATAAAATTGCAGCAAATCTTCGCTAAATAAAACCCTGTTACATGTCTTAAAAACATACCTATATATTTAATTTCTAAATTGACAAATGAACAAATTAATATCTTAGATTGCAGGGTGCAAAATTGTACTGACAAAAATAGGGGCAAAAACGCATAAAACAATAGGATAGGTAAATAAGAACATGACATTGCAATGCAATTTACTTTCTTTTCTTAGTTTATGTGAATTAATGTTAATTTTTTGGACCTTATTAATTTGTTGTCAGGAGAGAGCAAAGAGAATGATGAAATTTGCGGACTTGATTGACCAAAATGTAGAAGAATTAGCTGCCTTGGATACCATTGATGCCGGCAAATTGTTCAGTATGGGCAAGACCGTGGACATTCCACATGCAGCAAGTGTTATCCGCTACTATGCAGGTGCAGCAGATAAAATTCATGGAGAGGTACTGAAAATGTCAAATGCATTTCATGCCTACACTTTGCGCGAGCCAATTGGTGTGGCAGGACTCATTATTCCCTGGAACTTTCCCACCACCTTGTTCTTCTTGAAGGTTGGTCCGGCTTTAGCTGCTGGGTGCACTATGATCGTTAAGCCCGCTGAGCAAACTCCTCTCTCGGCACTCTATTATGCTCATCTTGCTAAGCTGGTAAGTTGAAATTGAATTTGATGATTTATTTGCAGATGGTTAAAGATTAGTTATTTGGTACTGATAATTCTAGGAAATTGTGAATTTAATCTATTAAACTCATGATCTTCTGCTCTAATGCCATGATAAATAACTACTTGTTTTAAAAGATTAATATGATAGGAAATAGTGAATTTAATCTTACATTATTCATAATATGGCTCATATATGGTGGCCTCTTTTGGATTTTATGAGGTCCAACTGATATTGTTTTTCTTGTTAAAGGCTGGTATCCCTGATGGGGTGCTCAATATTATAACTGGATTTGGGGCAACGGCTGGTGCTGCCATTAGCTCTCATATGGACATTGATGCGGTAATTAATTTCCTGATTGTACTTCAATGTTTGTATTATTGGTTTGAATCTTTTAAGAAAATCCCGTGTCCACTTTGTTGCTTACTTTGCAAGATCTATATTGAATTCACTAGCTATATGTTTGCAATTATTTTTTCAGGTGAATTTCACTGGCTCCACAGAAGTAGGCCGCATAGTTATGAAGGCCGCAGCAGAAAGCAATTTGAAAGTGGTTTCACTTGAATTAGGAGGCAAGTCACCCCTCATAATTTTTGATGATGCTGATGTAGATATGGCTGCTCAGCTTGCTCTCATTGGGATCTTACATAATAAGGTGAAGTGTTTTCATTTATTTTGTTACTCAGTCCTACAATGAATGTTCTATGGGGCTAACTCGATATAATTTGAAGTGTAAGATGACAGATTTAAGTGTATTCTTTTATATTTTTAATATTAATTAGATTAGTTTATTTCATACTAATCAAACCAAGGTTAATTTGATGAATTAATAGAAACCAAACCAGGTTTATTTCATATAAAAAATCAAATATAAAAGTTCAAGCATAAATTGTTACAAAGATAAAATAAATTTTATATCTTTCTTAAAAGGAGGTATGATGCAATTTTCAATTTTATATTTTGTTGTTAAGAGAGTGAAATTGTTTAGTGTTTACATATGTGTGAGATTAATTAGGTGACTAATGTTGACAATCTACTTAGTAGTATATTGGTTTATAAAAATTAAAGTCTCAAGCTGTTTAGGAAAATTAATCATCATTGATAATTTAGCACAATTTTTATTTTCAAAATAGTTTAGAGTTTCAATTGGGTTGAGTTTCTGTTGGTTTAAAATTTTGGAGGCTTGTTAGAGATGAGAAAAATAGTAACCAATTTTTTAGTTTTGTTTTGTTTTTACTTTAAAAAAAAAGTATAATTATCTTAAAATTTGAAACCTTTTTATAATAAAGGGAGTGTGGCCTTTGTATAGTGGAGGGCGTCGGCCTTGGGCCTGGTAACTACACTACATCATAAGTCCGGTTTTTAACATCAAGATTGGGACAAATAATTTTTATTAAAAAATGTAGTTTTGATGACATTTTGTTTCCCCTAATTTTATTTTTTGCAGGGAGAAATATGTGTGGCAAGTTCTCGTCTTTATGTTCAAGAAGGAATATATGAGAAACTTGTGGAGAAATTAGTAGAAAAGGCGAAAGCTTGGGTAGTTGGGGATCCTTTTGATCCCAAAGTTCAACACGGACCCCAGGTATGAAATGAGAGAAAAAAAAAAAAATGATTTGTCTTTTTGGTCTTGTGTTACAACTTACAAAAGGGTTTTGGGGGCCAACAGCAATCAACAGAGATTATTTTATTCTAAAGGTGTGAATCCGAATAGATTTGTAAATGGACCAAAAAATAAATAGCAATAGTCTTCTTAGTGGGTTTCCAATGAAAATGCTCATTTTTGACATGCAGGTCGATAAGCAGCAGTTTGAAAAAATTCTTACTTACATTGAGCATGGCAAGAAAGAAGGAGCCACCCTATTAACTGGGGGCAAGCCCTTGGGTGAGAAGGGATACTATATTGAACCTACAATTTTTGCTGAAGTCAAGGTATATATTTCACTTAATTTACAACATGCAACTGGGTATATATCTTGCTTTTTAGTGTAATTAAAAAAATTTAAGTGTTTTTTTCCCCTCCCATCATCTATTGTTATTGATGACTTGAACAGGAAGATATGCTTATAGCAAAGGATGAAATATTTGGACCTGTTCTGGCACTTGCGAAGTTTAAGTGAGTACTAACTATCTTCAATCTCCTTTTCTTCTTTCTCTACCCAAAACTTTACAAGAAAATGCCTTCATTTAGCAATTTATAATTTTTCAAAAGTAATGGATAAAGTAAATGTATTACGGTATAATTGAACAAAATAGTGTTTTAATGGAACGTTACCCATTCAATTGGAAGAGCAAAGTTCTTTTTATTGAAGTTTGATTTCACATATTCCCTTGTAAACTAGTGTTGGTGATAGCAAGCACTTGACTTATTAATGATTCCATGATCAATTACAGAACAATTGATGAGGCAATTAAGAGGGCCAACAGTACTAGATATGGTCTAGCAGCAGGTATCGTGACCAAGGACTTAAATGTGGCTAACACGGTGTCAAGATCAATACGTGCTGGCACCATTTGGATCAATTGCTATTTTGCTTTCGATAATGACTGCCCAATTGGTGGCTATAAAATGAGTGGTTTTGGAAGAGATTTTGGACTTGAAGCACTTCACAAGTATCTTCAAGTTAAGTCGGTTGTTACTCCCCTGTATAATTCTCCTTGGCTTTGAATATGATATCCTTTCTTTGGAATGGCAAATGCGTGTAATGATGTGTGCAATAAATTTCGAAGTCGCTGTGCAGTGCTGTACCATGTGTGGCATCATGGACTGCAAGTTTATGTTCCATAAGATTATTGAGGATATTAACGCTCTGTTTGTTTTGATGTAAAATATTTTCAAGAAAATATTTTCATATTTTACTGTATTTGTTTTAAGGTAAAACATTTGGTCAACAGTAAAATATTTTCAGTCAACTAAAATAACTAAGGCAAAAATTTGTAAAATATTTTACACTTGAAATGTTGGTAAAATATTTTACATTTGCACTCTCTCAGTCCACCCAACACGTCTGCCTCTCTCTCCCTCTCATGCTATCTCAGTTTTGTACCCATAACCCAGTCCACCATTGATCCTTCTCTCCCACTGGCTCCACCCTCTTCAACACCACCTATAATCGGCTCTACCTTTCGCCGGCGCTACCCAACATCGGCTCAACCCTTTGCCAGTGCCACCCATCACCGGCTTCACCTGAGTTCTTGTTATTCTTAAACGTTCATCGGCTCCACCGATTCTTGGCCACCTCCACGGTCGTTTACTCATCCATAGGTTTTATTTTTTATTTTTTTTTGCCGTGTGGTTTGGAGATCTGGGTTTGGATGGTTTATCGGTCATGGGTGGCTGGGTTTCAGGGTGGCGGTAGATGGTTGGGATGGAGACGTGGGTCGACTTTGATGGTAGATGGCAGTTCCGTTTCGTCTTTGCAGGTTGTTTCTACAGTGATTGGTGGCCGAGCCCTCCGATTTGAGTTTTTGGCTAGGTGGGTTTTTGGGTTTTCAATATGGGTTTGTGAATTTATTTTGACTTTCTTTTGGGTGGTTATGGAGTGGTTTGGTCAGATTTGTGGTTTAATGCTCATATGTTGTGGATTGTTGGTGGTTTGTGCTCAGATTTGTGGTTTAACAGTCGGATTTTTAGGTGGTGGCTGTCTTTTTTCTCTTCCAGATTTGGTTTTTGGGGTGGTTGGTGGTGGTTTCATGGTTTATGTTCATTTGGGGGTGGTTGTTGGTGGTTTTTGCTTATAAGGGGTGGCTGGTGGTGGCTTGCATTTTCAAATATTTTCTCATTCCAAACATTTGAAAATATTTTACGATAAAATATTTTACAGTAAAATTTTTACCTGTAAAATATTTTACATTTGAAAATATTTTACATCAAAACAAACAAAGCGTAATACATTTGAGGAAAAAAGAAAAGCAAAAGAAAGATGATATTAATAAAGTAATATCTTTTGCGTGACATCTGGGAAATGGGAATTGTCTCAGCTCAGCTTCTTAAATGGACAATTAATCTTTTTGTGATTTTGTGTACGGCAATTTTGGCTTATATCTCTTCTTTTTCTATCTTTCTCCATTCATGATGTCTAATTTTTTGTTTTGTCTAATTTTTTTTATTGTTAGGACAAGATATCAATTAGCTAGTTTTTTATATGAAAAAGAAAATGATATTTCAACAAAAAAAAAAAAAAATGATATTAATAAAATTAGTCTCATTCTTGCATCTATTGTGTACCATTTATAAACATGCTTACTTGCATCATCTCCGTATTGATTTCTCATTCTAAGAGCATCCAGACCAATCAATGCAAAAAAGCTGTATTTTTTTTTTTTAATCAATTTTCATCTCTCTCTCTCTCTCTCATACCCAACACTAAACCTCCATCATTGTGGTGATGGTTTTTCGGAGTCTTTTTGGCTAAATATTGCTCAAATTAGAGAAAGCAAAGTTTTTTATTTCCCTGTGTTAGGTCCTCCATTCTAAAAGCGATAGAACCCACTATGCTTTAGAGAAGAAGTGTTGGTATAACAACCAACCACTAGACTACAACTCAACTTATGGCTAGTATTGTAAGATAAAATCATATATTCTTAAAAACTTTAAATACTTTTTAAAAAATTATAATTTTTTTAAAAGGAAAGTTTTGCGACAAGAATGTTGGATTTGAACTTTGAACATCTTTGTTGTAAAAAGTTTTAGTTAACATATATATCAATAAAATAAATAAATAAATTAGTTTTTTTAATTTATTTTTAGTCTAGTTAATAAATTTCTAGATTTTTATTGTAATTAGTATTCTCTCAAAATAAATTTTTTTTTTTTGGAAAATTGAAATTATTTGTTTGTTTATGCAATTACTCCATGTACTTAAAGGATTAAATATATTATCTTTTTATAATAAAAAAAACCTCATGTAATATGGTTGAAATTATATAAATAAAGGTTTTAAAAATTTATTTCATTTTTTTGTTTTTAATTAATATTAAATCTTGATTTGAGCTCAAAACCTTAAACATATTTCTTTCACATTTCTTAAAACAACTATTTTTTAATCATTTCTCACAATTAGCATTTACAACAAATAAAGTTATCAATGAATCATATAGAATGAATACAAAACTAACCCAACTTTTCTTTTCTCCCTTAAACTTCAAAAACCAAAATCACCTACCCATACAGGAATTCCAATAAAAATTATAAGATGTGAAAAAAATAAAAGAAATAAAGAGAATGAACTACATAAAAAATTAGGGATTTCTCTCAAGAAAGAGAATGAACTATATAAAAAATCAGAGATTTCTCTCAAGAAAGAGAATGAACTACATGTATTTTAATTTTCTGTATTTTTTTTAATAATTTATGATTTTTATGTAGTTCGTTCTCTTCTCTCTTTCTTTCACTTCTTTTAATTTTTATTGGAATTCTTGTATAGGTATGTAATTTTTGTCTTTGAAATAAAGACAAAAAAAAAAAGTTGGCCATTGATAACTTTATTTTATTTAAATGCTAATTACGAGAAAGGATTAGAAAATAGCTTATCTAAAGAACTGTAAAATAGATATGTTCAAGGTTTTGAAGTGAAATGAAGATTTAATATTAAATAAATACAAAAAATGAAATAAATTTGTAAAACCTTATTTAAAAAGTACCCTCTAAAATTTAAATAATTTTCAAACATAAGTTTTTTTTTTTTTTTTAAGATAATATAGTTAATCCTTTATATACATAGCATAATTGCATAAACAAACAAATAATTTCAAATTTTGAAATATATATATATATAATTTTTTTTTTGAGCGAAGACTAATTACAATAAAAATCTAAAAAATTAATTAGAATAAAAATTAAAATGAAAATTTATTTATTTTATTTATAAATGTTGTAAGGGCACGTTTTGCTCCACAGCCCAAAGATGGATGGACAATGGCTCAATGAGCCCAAAACAATGAATTTGTTAGAGAGTGGGCTTGAGACTGAATGTTCAATGAGTTAGGAATATATTGATCACAATAGGTTAGCTATTAGTGTAATAAACAAACAATTTGAACAAAAAAAACTCTCCTCGGTCAAGTCCGAGGAAGATATGTTCTTATATATTTTTCTTTAACTTATACAAAAATTACAGTTCTTGGCTACACAATGATGTTTCTCTGGTTTTTCTTATGATCCCCTCTATAAGGGAGTTCATCCCTTTTATATTTCTTTCCTTTTTTTCATCTTAGCCCTCCACGTGTAGATCAGACTATCAATCTTCTTGATACTTATCCCATCAGCACCTTCCTAAAATCTTTGGGGGTAGCTGTAAGGTAAAAGTTACTGTTCAGGTATCACTTCCACATTAATGTGGCCAGGGGTTAAATGCAGAGCATTCAATGCGGTGGTAGCAGCTTTTTTCTCAGATATTTCTCAATTCTCTTTTGTCTTATATCTTTCTGACGCTTATCCGTCCAAGCACGATTGCTTGCTACCCAGTACTTGAAGGGTAGTCAGACTTTAGGTCTCTGCATTGTTGGCTGACGTGGTATTGCTCCTCAGACAACATGACCTCTCACCATGACCTGATCTCTTCCTCGGCCCAATATCTATCTGTCTTCATTTGTACTGGTCTGTCCTCGGGCTATTTGATGTTCTCGGGCGTAGCTCACAACTCAATATTCTCATCTAGGCCCTTCATCCCCACAATAGCCCCACAAAACCCTGCTCTTTCTCTCCTCGGGGAAAAGTGTGATTTCAATTTTAGGCAGCCATACTTCCCACACACATATGTTATTTCCTAAAGTGTAGGTGTCTTTTCACCTATAAAGGAGCATGCTCCTTACGCTTCGACATCTAGGACACCTCAACATTTACTCCACATGGCGCCTTGTCCCCCATGTTTTACGGTGTAATGAAGATCCTGCAATAGAGAAATTTTGTGGGGATTTAAGCGGGAACTTTCCTGCTTACTTTTCCCACTCCTATATAAAGTGCTCGAAGACTCTGGATATTCCACTTTTTGAATCTTCAACTCTCAAGAATCAGTCCGAGGAGCCCTTCTATCTTTTCGTAAGTTACCTTTAGCCTTCCTTCTCATTTCCAGTACCCTTTTCTTCCTCAACCCCCTAATTTATACTCTATTCTCCTAACACCCTCCACCCGCGTCACAAATGGGTAGATTCGCTAGCTTAGTAGACACCCCAGAAGGTATAGAGAGTTTTAAAGCCAGTTATAACATACCAGATAGGATTTCGATCAGGCACTGTCTTCAAGGGGAATGGCATGCCATGAGATCGGCAAGGGAGGTAGTAATCCCCATGATCGCCTTTATAGAGGGAGGGATGAGGACCCCTATGGGTAGAGTGACTAAGGACTTTTTGATTGCTCATAGACTCTGCTCAACCTAGTGTGCCCCAAAAATGTTTAGGGTATTAGGTAGCGTAGACGCTCTTAATTAAAAGATGGGTGTAAATCTCACCCATCATGACGTTAATTAGGTGTATAATTGTTAGCACCTTAAAAAACAAGGATACTACCTCAAAACTAGGGTCCCTGAAGTCAGGCTCATATCATGTCTTCCCGACACTAACAAAGGTATGAACCAAGATTTCTTGATTGTCTCAGGGGAATGGCATGATGGACTTCATTGCCCAACATGAGATGGGATACCAGGTGGGGTACTTAGGTTTAGGTTCACTATTCTAACATTGTCCATTTGTCACTAACCAGTTCTTATTCCTTTCTCTGTAGCTTGCAAGTTTATTTTTCTTTATTCAATGATTTATCACTCTAATGATGCTTTTGTTTTTGAAATTTAGTAGAGAAGCACTTTAACACCCCCAATCTCAATCTCGTCAACGAGCCTGACCTAACAAGAATACTCCAGTCCAAGATTTTCATATATACCGACGGGCAATTACGAGCAGCTCATCTCATCCTCGGATACAAGCCCATTTCCACCAATTTCGAAGCCCTTAAGTACATGATAAAGGCTAAGGATCCTCGGCTACACCAGATCAACATCATCGTTCCAGGGTTCCTGACTGGCCCCCCCATCTGAAGGTACCCACCAGGTTTAACTTCCTTCCCAGCGTAATGCCGAGGAAGAAGCTACCTCCTCACGCTTGGCTCACGAAGAGGCAGTTAGAGTAGTTGAAGTTTCAGATTCTGATGAGGATTTTGAAGCTTCTGACCAGCCTCAATCCCCAGAGCCTTCGGGTGCTACTTTCAGCTACCTTCCCCCTGCACAAGTCAGCAGTGTCCAAGAAACCTCTAACATGCCTAACGCAATGGTGCTACAAAGGAAGCCTAAGACTAGCCTGTTCGAGCTCCTTGAGTCCCACGCAGGAGGGGTCCAGACCCGACCTCCCACTCCTCTTCCCATCCACACCTCCTAACCTGAAGACAAGAAAAGAAAGCTGGACAGGAAGGGCAAGGACGTGGTTGAGGAGGGAGAGGTCATCCCCTCCAAGGAGCTCGAGCCCCAAAAATGGGCCAAAATAGCTAAGGGGGCACAGAAGAAGTCCTCAAGCGAAGGGGCAATTGTGGAGAGGGGAGTTGATCGTCGCCCTAGGGTCCAGATCTGGGACCCCCTTTAATGTTGGATGAAGCTCCTCTTCCCCTAGACTCCTCCATTCGGGACTTCCAGAAGGGAAAGGTAGGCTATGTGGCCAATGCCTTGGAGTAGCCACTACTGCTACCTCAAGACATGGTTGACTTGAGGACGCTAAAGAAACATGAAGTGTTTCTAACCCTGAAAAGGGACTTGGCGATGGTAAGCTTCTTTTCTTTTCTTTTCTTTTCTTTTCTTTTCTTTTCTTTTTTTTTCATTTATTTTACTAAGTATTCACATTATTTTATCTTAATTTCTCTCCTTTTTTTTTTAAGGCGATCCAAACAACGCATATCGTCGAGGAGTGGGTAGATAATGCCCACAAGCAGATGAAGGAGGAGGAGGGACGACGTATAGCTGCTGTCGAGGCGTTCACTCTAGCCAAGCAGAGGATCAATGACCTCAACGTTAAGCTGGCTGAGGCAAACAGAGACAAAAAGAGTGCTGAGGTAGCTTAGGAAGATGCTGAGAGGCAGGTAGAGAACCAGCGCCAACAGTTATGTAGAACTGAGGACCAACTTACCACAACCAAAAAGCAAATAGGGCCGAGCAAGAGGGGTATGATTTCGGGGTGAATGAGACCGAGGAGAACCTTAGGGCCCAGGTCAATGGGGTCTATAGAGGCTATTGCCTCTAAGTGTGAAATGAAGCACTAAACCAAGTTGGGGTGGATGCTTCTTCCACACTAAGGAGGGCAGAAAATGCCTTCTATCCCCCAGCCTTCCGAGTAGCAGGTCCCTCGAGCTCTCGAGCTGAGGCTATTCCTAAAGCTCCTGAGCCCAGCAAGGATGCTTCAGCCAGTTGCTCTTCCAGCCTTAACTATCCCTTCCAAAGAGGCTAACTGAGCTGGTGCGGTGGAAAAGGATAAGGAGCCTGCAAAGAGACAGCCCCTAAGCCAACTAAGCTTCCACTTGTGCCCAAGGATTCCTCCAAAAAGAAGAAAGCCTCCAAGGGCCAGTTACTGGTACTAGCCACACTCCCCTTCACTAACAAGGAGGACCCTAAGGGCAAGGGTACAACTCAAGCAACAGTGCCCGAGGTGCCTGCCAAGACTGCAACGAAAGCCAACCCTCCTTCTTCTAAGACCACTTAGGACTCTATTTATACTATGCTGTTTTCCTTTTTCTTTTTTTTAGTGTTCCTTTTATATGTATTTATCATTTTTAAAAAAAATATGTACTTTCTTTGCCTTTTCAAGGCTTTATCTAATGAAAAGTGTTAAGTTCCTTTAGATTTCAGCGTGTTTATATGAAACAAAATGTTATTTCATTCTTGAACATTGTTTAATTGATGTAAGCATAACTTATAACCTCTTCTGATTAAAATATAGCATTTCCCTTAACCTTGACAGATGTCTATACAACTTATAATCTAACCATTACATCTCATGCAATTGGTGACGTAATAAATTAACTTCCACACAACTGACAATTGATAATTTGTAATTTAACTTAGAAACACACTTTGTGTACCTAAGATGTGTGGCTCAAAAGATTATGTGTGATTCAAGACTCCATTCTTAACTCCAAATATATGTGAAGCATTTATCTATCCAAGGCATGCGGTCTGAGGAGACTAACACGTCCAGGGCTTCACTTAACACTTTAAGGAATATGAAATGTTAATTTACCCAATGTATGTGATCCGAGGAGCCAAGCACGACCAAGATTCTATTTAACACTTAAAAGAATAGGAAATGTTAATTTACCCAAGGTATATGGTCCAAGGAGCCAGGCATGACCGATGTTCTGTTTAACACTTAGAGAAATAGACAATGTTAATTTACCCGAGGTATATGATCCAAGGAACCAGACATGACCAAGGTTCTGTTTAACACTTGGAGGAATAGGCAATGTTAATTTACCCGAGGTATGTGGTCTGAGGAACTAGGTATGACCAAGGTTCTATTTAACACTTAGATGAATAGGAAATGTTAATTTACCCAACGTATGTGGTCCGAGAAACTAGGCATGACCATGGTTTTGTTCAACACTTAGATGAATAAGAAGTATTAATTTACCCAAGGTATGTGGTCCAAGAAGCTAGGCATGACCAAAATTCTATTAAATACTTAAATGAATAGAATGCACAACATATAATATTATAAACAAAATGTGGCTCCTTTCATTAATAGTAATACCTTCGTATGTTATTTACATTCCACGGGCGTGGTACAACATTTTCATCTAAGTCTTCTAAAAAGTAAGCACCTATGCCAGCCACTAAGGTGATACGGTATGACCGCTCCCAATTGGGCCCCAATTTTCCCCATGATGGGTTCTTTGCAATACCCACAAATTTTCTCAATACCAAATCACCTAGTGCCAATGGCCTCGCCCTCACACCTGTATCATACCCCTGCTTAAGCTTCTGCTGATAATATGCCAGTTGAACTATGACAGCTTCTCTTCGTTCATCAACCAAATCTAGGCTTTTCTTCAATAACCTATTATTGTTGTCTAGGGTGAATAAGCTCATCCCTAGTGTTGGAAATCCAGTCTCTAGAAGGATCACAGCCTCGAACCCATAAGTCATTGAAAATGGTGTTTTCCTAATTGACTATCGAGGGGTAGTCCAATATGTCTAAAGAACATGTGGTAGCTCTTCCACCCATCTACCCTTTGCCTCGTCCAACCTCTTCTTATGCCCATTTATTATAACTTTGTTGACTGCCTCAGCCTGCCCATTTCCCTGTGGATAAGCCGGAGATAAATATCTATTCCTAATGCCCAATTCACAGTAGTATCTCCTGAAAGCTTTACTATCAAACTGGAGCCCATTATTCGAGATGAAGGTGTGAGGAATCCCAAACCGTGTAATAATGTTTTTCCACACAAACTTTTTTGCATCCAGATCCCTAATATTGGACAATGGCTCAGCCTCCACTTGCTTCGTGAAGTAATCAGTTCTAACTAGAAGCCATCTTCGATTTCCCACAGCCTTAGGAAATGGTCCTACAATGTTCAAGCCCCACTGAGCGAATGGCCATGGACTAGACAGAGGATTGAGTACGCCCCATGGCTGATAAATGTTCGGAGCAAATCTCTGGCACTGATCACACATTTTTACATATTCTTGTGCCTTTTTTTGCATACTTGGCCACCAATACCCTTGAGTAAGGGCTCTATGTGATAACGACCTGCCCCTTGTATTACTTTCATATATTCCCTCATACAACTCTTCCAAAAGTGGCTCCACTGCTTCAGGATGGACACAAAGCAAGTATGGTCTGGAGAAGGAACGTTTGTACAACTTTTGCTCCTCGGAAAACCAGAAGCGAGGAGCTTTCCTCCGTATTTTATCTGTCTCTCCCTTCTCATCAGGCAGAGTACCTTCTTTGAGAAATAGGACCAAAGGATCCATCCATAGGTCCGACCATGATTTGGTGAACTTGGACCTTCTCCTTCTTCTCCTTGGTGGGCTTATGTAGACCCTCAACGAGTATAACCTGAGGTAGGTCTTGTCTAGAAAAAGTTGCCAAAGTTGCCAAAGAATCAGCATGTGTATTTCTACTTCTTAGAATTTGTTGTATGGTGAAAAACTCAAAACTTGACTGCAAACGCCGAGCTTGATTCAAATACCCTTGCATTCTCAAATCTCTAATTCCAACTCTCCCCTTACTTGGCCTACACCAACCTTGAGTCCAAGAACACTTCCACAGTTTTTCCTCCCATCTTTTGAACCATGGCAATCCCTACTAGCAAAGCCTCATACTTGGTTTCATTGTTTGTGGCCAAGAAACCTAACCTTAAAGATTTCTCAATGGTGATCTTGTCTAGTAACACTATGTGAGAGTGCTTTTTTCTTTAGCACACAGGCCCAAGGATCCTGGGCCAAATAGTTGTGTTTTAGTGGACTGGGCTTGGTTCACCACAGCTAAATGGGGGCTGATTACGAACCAAGTTGTGCGCAAGTCACATAAATCTCCTCAAGGCAAAAATGCGATTCCTCCCCGGGCGTATTGTTGTGGGATCCCGGGACGTACTGTCGTGGGATCCCGGGGCGTATTAGGCCTGTAAGAACCCAGAATCTCTGGTTCTGTGCACTATACAATCTTTCTCCATGCTTGTTATGCAATGGAGTTTTGTCCTTTCCTTTTACCTCTATAGGTCCTACACAAGAACAACTATACAATGCACATATCTTCAAATAATTGTTAGTTTCTTAGATTAGGATATATATATATATATATATATATATATATATATATATTAATACATATACATATATGTAAATGAATTTCATAAGGATGATTCAGCCACGAGGATCCTGGCCCCAATTCTCACAGACTTATGCTTTTGCACAAGACTTGTGGGATTTGGAATTTAAGTCTGAGTGGCTTTGCTTGGGCAGGGACTCAGCTTTACAAGCAAGAATATATATGTATTGAGCAGCAAGAAGCAGTAAAGAAATATGCAAAGTAAATTTCATTATTTTTCTTGATTGTGGATTACAAATGTGCTCACTAAGACGTGATACAAGGTTCAAATAAGCTCAAAAATTACAGACTTTGATGGCTATTCAAGCCTCTAAGACTTGCAAAGTTTGAATCCTTTTGAATCCAAGTATGTGCTATAGTGGCTGTTTCTGGGATACCGGGAGACATTCCTCTGTTTTTCTTAAATTTTACAGAGTTCTAATGACTCTGTTATGATATTCTTCCTACTGAAAATCCTCCCCCTTCAACATGGGTTTTCTCTTCCTTTTATAGCGTGTTTTCTAGGGTTCTGAGGTACTAGTGATTTCTCTCTTTTGCCCCTCAGAGCTCGTGCTGTGTCATTTTCTTAGGAGCTGATCTCTTCCCTTTTTTCTCATGGTTTTCATCTTTTAATACTGTTTCTCTAAAAGTCACTTGCTGACTTTCCATTCCGGGGCGTCCTAGCCTTCAATCTCTCTTCCTTCAAGATTTCTCACTTTTCAAACTTAGTTGTCGGTGTTATTTCCTTGTTGTCATTATTCCCAAATAATTGGAATCTTTTACTGTTGGGTTGAAAGTTCTCTTCTAGTTGCTTCTACGTATGATTTTCTCATTCTTGGTTCCTTGTGGTACAGCTCCTTTGTTCATGAATGTTTGCTTTATACTTTATGATTCTTTGCTGCACCAGTGGGTACTTGAGAAGGACATCTCTGTTCTTCATTTCTTGTATTTCGTGGTACCTTTCTTGAGTTGTCTCAATCCTACAGTAGCTGTCCTGCATTACCTGAGAATCCCGGGCGTCTGGCAGCCTCTGGGTATCCCGGCCCTCTGGCAGCCTCTGGGTATCCCGGCCCTCTGGCAGCCTCTAGGCATCCCGGCCCAGTTCTTTCACTGAATTTTGCTGGACTTTTTAATGACCTTTTTGCTGGAAATCTGAACATAAATAGGGCCTTAATATTGATTCTTCTTGCTGCTTGAATTGGGCCTTCTTTACTTTTCATGGAATGTGAAATTTTAGCCTTCAACACACTACAACTAGCCCCACTCCAAATCCTCTTTGATTTGTTGCACCATTAACATATAACTTCCAAGATGAAGACCCTTGTATAGAAATTGCCTTAACTTGCTTTCCTCTTAAGTTATGCTCCTCATCCTTTGTCTCTACTGGAGACTTAGTAAATTCTGCCACCAAATCTGCAAGAACTTGCCCTTTAATGGAGGTCTGAGGCATATATTTGATGTCAAATGCCCCCAAAATCGTTCCTCACTTGGCAATTCTCCCTCTATAATCAGTCTTTCAAAGCAACAACTGCAAAGGGAGTTGAGTGAAAACCACAACTGTATGAGCTTGAAAATAATAGGGGAGTTTCCGTGTAGCATGCACCACGACCAAAATAGCTTTCTTTAAGGGTAAATAACGAACTTCTACTTCATGTAGTGACTTGCACACATAATAGACTGACTGTTGTACTTCATTCTCTACCCTTACTAATACCAGACTAACTGCATAAGGAGCCACACCAATATAGGCAAAAAGGACATCTTCCTCCTTGGGTCTAAACATAATGGGTGGCCAAGAAAGGTAATCCTTTAATTGCTGAAAAGCTAGGACACACTCTTCAGTCCATTTAAACCCATTCCACTTGTGCAACAATTAGAAGAAAGGCCTACATCTATCTGCGGACCAAGAGATAAATCGATTTAAGGCTGCAGTCATTCTTGTCAACTTTTGGACTTCTTTGGGATTCCGAGAAGGTTGTAAATTATTGATTGCCTTAACTTGATCAGGGCTAACTTCAATTCCCCGATGAGTGACCATGTAACCCAAAAATTTGCCCGAACTGACGCCAAAGGAACATTTAGATGCATTAAGGCGTAACTTGTGCTCTCTCAACACCTCAAAAATACTTCCGAGGTCACTCACATGCTCGGACACATGCTCGGACTCTACCTTACTTTTCACCACCATGTCATCTATGTTGACTTCAATATTCTTGCCAAGTTGAGGTTCAAACATTTTAGTCATCATCCTCTGATAAGTTGATCCTGCATTCTTCAATCCAAATGACATCACCTTGTAGTGGTAGTTCCCAGTGAGCGTTACAAAAGCAGTCTTCTCTTGGTCAGCCAGAGCTAATGGTATCTGATGGTACCCCTAAAAGGCATCCAAAAAGTTCATCCAAAGATGACCAACTACTGCATCCACCAATTAGTCTATCCGAGGTATCGGGAAGGGATCCTTGGGGCAAGTTTTGTTTAGATCCGTAAAGTCCACACATACTCGCAATTTCCCATTCTTCTTCTTTACCACTACCGTATTTGTTGAAACTAAAAAGATGTGTCATAAAAAGTGTTATAGGTACATACACCTACATAGCAACACAAATAGAAGTGACACTAATGTTGTGGACTAAATAATAGGATGAGACCAAAAAGTATTTAATATATATATATATGTATAAAAATAAAATAAAAAAGGAGTCCACATGAGGCTAAAAAGCCACCTAACCTGCCATTACCTATAAGAAAGGATTGAGAAGAGAAAATTAAGGAGCTAAAGGAAAACTAGTCTGCCATTATCCCAATAAAGAAGGAGGATAAAAAAGTCCAAATCTTCTATACCACTTTTCCTGCTCCATTATATACTCCACAAATAAAAACATGTCACATGTCCATCTAATTTATTAAATGCTAAATTTATGCCTTCTATTATTTCAATTTCCTAAAATAAATAAATAAATAACCCATCATATTTAGGTAATTGGAATAGAAGAAGACATAAATTTAGTATTTAATAAATTAGATAGACATGTGGCATATTTTTATTTGTGGAGTATATAATGGAGTAGAAAGAGTGTGACAGAAGATTTGGACTTAAGATAAAAAGCTGAAAAGGTGGCCATGGTAGTAAAAAAAAATTAAAAAAAAAAATTGAAAAGTTGAAAAGTGGGTCACGGTTGAACATGAAATTAGGAGTTGTGGAGGAAAAACTGACGAAAACTGCTCATGAATTGATCAGTTAAGAGAAAAATAAGGGAATAGTTTCTTTGGAATCTCTTTATAAATAGAGAGAGGCACGCACAAAAAAAAGAAGGAAAAGGAAGGCGGAAACACAAAACGAGAGCAAGTACACACACACAGCAAAGACATAGAGAGAAGAAAAAAAAAAAAAAAAGGCACGGACAGAGAGAGTAACATCAAGCAGAGGAGGAATACGCATCATAGGTTTGTTATGGGATTTCATCAGTCCTTTTCTTCTCAAAATATCTCTCTCCCTCATTCTCAAATCTAAATTTTTCTTGGTAATGCAAATAGGATCGGGTTTCATGGGGAGTTCCTAACTCCATGCATGAAGCTTTAAATACGAGTCCTTGACTCGTAACTCCTATTTGTATATTACCAAATAAAAATTCTCTCAAGTTGTGGTGTAATGTTCTTTTTAATTGGAATCCTTGATTCTACTAAATTAATGGAGTCCTTGATTCTACCCCATCAATAGAGTCCTTGACTCTACCAAATTAATTGGAGTCCTTAACTCTACCACATCAATGGAGTCCTTGACTCTACCCCATCAATGGAGTCCTTAACTCTACTAAATTTATAGAGTCCTTGACTCCACCATTTTAATGGAGTCTTTGACTCTACCATATTAATGGAGTCCTCGACTCTCTTGAATAAAATGAGAATTCTAATTCCTTCAAATTCCAATATGACTAATTCTTTGGAATTCATAATCTTTTAATCAAGATTGGAATTAATAATTCTCAAAATAAAATGACCATAAAAATTGATTTAAGGAAATTTTCTAATTCCTAATGTTCATAAAAAATAAAATTGCTTCAAAGGAGTTTTCTTTCCCTTAATTAAATTTGGAAACCTAAATCAAAATATCATTAAAATTCCTACAAAGAAGCAAATGAAAGAAAGGGAAAATTGCTGGGAACTTTAACTTCTCAAAAAGAGAATCCTTGATTCAATTTCCATAAAAACATGGTCCTTGACTTATCCTTGAAATTAAAACCAATTATCTCACCCAAAAGCAAAATTAAGTCAATGCTTAATTAAATACAAAGTATTTGACTTAAATGTCCATCATTTGAATTGGGCAAAATCAATTTGAGGATTTTCAATCTAAAACCTCAAATTAAGAACTACGAATTGGCTTGATCCCCGCCAAGGGTACGTAGGCAACCTAAATAAATTATTAGGTGCAACCTCAAATAAATAAAAACACAAATCCCTTTAAACATGAAAATAAATAAACTCATGTACAAAGATGACATGGTTGGAATCAAAGGGTCTTCCCTTGAAACAAGGGGTTGTAATTAAGAGATACATTATCTTAAATGGGCACTACTCACATCAATAAAACTCATATGCCAAAAGGCCTATGGATGAAATTATGTTTGATGAATTAGACATAATTTAACAATTCTTGTTAAACATAATTTGAAAATGTTTGTTAAACATAATTTGACAGTGTTTGTTAAACATAATTTGACAACGTTTATTAAACATAATTTGACAATGTTTGTTAAACATAATCTAACAATTATTGTTAAACATTGGTTAACAATTTTCGTCAACAGTGTTGGCCAACCACTATGGGTAAAACACTTCTTTTATTACCCCTACACACTTGAGCTTCACCACCTCTTCTTTGACAACATCGAAATGTTCCTTAGAAGAGCGTCGAGGTGGTTGTTTCCTAGGGGTGACAGATGGATTAACATTCAGATGATGACAGATGAAATTCGGATCCACCCTGAGAGCTTCATAAGGACTCCATGCAAACACATCAACATTCTTTTTGATAAAAGCATCCAGCTCTTCCTTCTCCCGAGGAGGCAGTTGAACTCCCACTTGAAAATACCTTTCATCATCATTATTAATAGTGATTTTTTCTAACTCTTCGCACTTTGCCCCTTCTGCCACATCATCCGAAGACATGACTGCTTTCTTTGGTTGCTATAAATCCCTTTCTGTAAAGGCCGATGATTCACCCTCAGACTGATGTCTAATTTCTACCACTAAACACTGTGTGGCCATAGCCTAATTTCCAATCAGCTCCTCAACCTGGCCCCCTGAGGGATATTTCACTTTCAATTGCAAAGTGGAAGAAACAACCCCCATGGAATGAAGCCAAGATCTTGCCATGATAGCAGTGTAAGGGGAATATGCGTCCACCACAATAAAATCCACTTCCACAACCTCTGACCCTACCTGAACAGGCAGTCTGATTTGGCCCCTTGGGATAACTGTCTTCTCAGCAAACCCCACTAGAAGGGAATCATAGTTGACCAAATCCTTGGGTTTCAGCTTAAGCCCCCTATATAGGCCAGGGTACATGATCTCTGCACCGCTGCCTGGATTCACCAAAACTCTCTTTACATTATACCTCCCTATCTGGAGGGTCACCACCAAGGCATCATCATGTGGCTGAAAAGTTCCCACTTTGTCCTCCTCAAAGAAGCTTAGAGCTGGTTGGACTTCCATTCTCCCCCTCTTAGAATCAGGGCTCAAATCCTCATCCTGTGGCATTGCTATGGACATAACCCTTGATGGATATGAACCAGTCCGACCTGGGGTAGCAAGAATAACACTAATCGTCCCCAAGGGTGGTCTTGAGGAAGCATCCCTCTGATGTGTCGATTCGGCCTGGCTCCCTTGCCCAATGGACTGATACAGTAATTACTTCAGCTTCCTAATTTTGATCAGCTATTCCAGGTGATCACGTAAAGTCCTACACTCTTTTGTAGTGTGTCCTCGGTCCTGATGATACTAGCAAAGAAGACTTTGATTACACTTCATGGGATCTCCCCCCATCTTATTTGGCCACTTAAAGTATAGCTCGTTCTTTATCTTCTCCAGGATTTGGTGTACAGGCTCCCTAAACACCATGTTGACTACCTGGGCAGTAGTAGACCCAGTATGTCCAGCAAAATCTCTCCTAGGTTGATTGTTGTTATACCTTTCTAGTCTAAAATCTCTTTAGTCCTAAGGAATTACCTTCGCCTTCCCCTTTCCTTGCTTCTGATCCTTTTCTACCCGTTTATACTCATCAATTCGGTCCATTAGCTGACGCACACTTCGAGCAGGCTTTATAGTCAAGGACTTCCTCAAATCATGCTCAGCAGGCAAGCCAACCTTAAACGTCCTTATTGCTACATCATCAAAATTTCCATTTATCTCGTTAAACATCTCCCTATACCTATCTGAGTATGTCTTCAAGGTCTCTCCCTCTCATATAGCCATAGACAATAAAGAATCCAAGGGACGAGGAACCTTGCTACAAGTGACAGATCGGGCCCTAAAGGCCCTAGTAAGCTCTTGACTCTTGAAAGGACCTAATTAATCCCCAACCCATCAAACCATCTCATCGCCACTAGTCCTAAACTAGATGGGAATACCTTGCACATTAAGGCCTCATTCTTCAAGTAGACAACCATCCTTTGGTTAAAATGGTTAACGTGCTCCATTGGATCCGTCCTACCATTATACATGGTAAATGTTGGCTAGGTAAACTATCGAGGAAGTTTTCCCCCTTCAATTCTCCGTGTGAATGGTGATTTTGATATTTGGCGCAAGGCTCTGCTCATAGCATCATTTCCCAAGCCCATATGGGCCGGGCTTCTACTTTTTTGTCTATGATAGCGATCTTCATCATAAGAGAAAGACTTACTGGGGGGAGTCCTTAACCTGAGTCTATAATTGTCATCCTCATCAAACTAAGACTCCGAGCTTGAAGGAGTCCCCCTCCTTTGCTTACGGCGTAGCTTTCTCTGTAAATGATTTATCTCCACTTGCATGTTTTTGGTGTCTTTTCCATGAGACATATGACTGCTACCTCTAGAATGACTCCTACTGGTATGAGTGGTGTGTACACTAATTTCACGATCTCTCCTTCGTTCAAGATTAAGGAAATGATCTTGACATTGGGATCCTACAGATTCTTCATGGTTTGGCCCTGAACCCACCATGATTGAACAAGCTCAAGAATGTTCAATTTCTCACAAACGGCATCAATTGTAAGGGCACGTTTTGCTCCACAGCCCAAAGATGGATGGACAATGGCCCAATGAGGTCAAAACAATGAATTTGTTAGAAAGTAGGCTTGAGACTGAATGTTCAATGAGTTAGGAATATATTGATCACAATAGGTTAGCTATTAATGTAATGAACAAACAATTTGAACAAGAAAAACTCTCCTCGGTCAAGTCTGAGGAAGATATGTTCTTATATATTTCTCTGACTTATACAGAAATTACAGTTTTTGGTTATACAGTGATATTTCTCTAGTTTTTCTCATGATTCCCTCTGTAAGGGAGTTCATCCCTTTTATATTTCCTTCCTTTATTTCATCTTTGTTAGGACATATTTGATTCACTTGTTAAGAACATATATCACTATTTTTTGTAATTGGCTAATCTTTTGACAAAACGCACTTTACTTGTATTTGGGTAGATCTAGGATGTGTTTAATACTTCAAGAAACCTTGTTTCAAGTTCAAGTGTTAAAGCCATGCAAGTCTGTCCAAGAATCAAGCGAGAAAGTGCTGAATTTTAAAGCTCGATAGTTGCTTGACACTTCTCGACACCTGGCTTATCTGTCGAGCTCTTCAATTGCTTCTTATCACAATCTCAACACCTCTTGATAGCTAGTTCGATCAATTGAGAAAATTTCTGTCCCCTCGACACCTGCTTGACACCTCCTCGATTGATCGAGAATTACGAAATTCAAATTTCCAGATCTGATTTTCGGCCCATGCTGACATGTATGTGTAGGGTTTCTTTTCTCACAACCCTAGACATATATAAGGCTTATTTCAGAGGCCGTCACATTAGAGAATACAAGGAGAACAAATGCAAAAGGTGACTGAAGCCTTATTCTCTCTGAAAGAAGCTACTGCGTCTTTTGCGCCTTAGGGTTTTGTAACCAAGTGCTTCTTGATCTTCATTGTTGATGAAGTGAAGAACTTTGCAGCCAACATTCTTCTTCCTCAAGTTGGTGAGTGAGTCACGTACTGGGATTCGTGCATCATTGGTTAGTCACGTATTGGGATCCGTGCATCAAAAAGGGCGGCGTTCATATATTAAAGAGTTCAGAGGTTCTGAAGCGGTAGAAGGTTTCTACTGTGAGTTCATCTACGGGGATTGTAAAGTCTAGAGACAAAGGTTTTGTACTAGATCTGAAACTTTTCTTTACTATAGTGGATTGCTTTTCGGGAAGGTTTCCCCCCAAGTTTTTTATTGTGAAACTAGTTTGTTTTATTGGTTTTCCTAGGTCATCATATCTTGTCTTATTTATTTTTCTGTTGCATGATTTTGACATGATATTGATGTTTGTTTGTTTTAACAAGTTTTATTCATAATAAATCTAATTAACAACTTAGGTTTAAAACTTGTTAATTCTATCAACTGGGGTCTAAAATTCCCAACAATCTTAGCCCTCCATGTGTAAATCAGACTATTAATCTTCTCGATACTTGTCCTATCAACACCTTCCTAAAGTCTTTGGGGGTAGTTGTAAGGCTGAAAGTTACTATTCAGGCATCACTTCTACATTAATGCGGCAAGGGGGTTAGATGCAGAGAATTCAATGCGGTGGTAACATCTTTCTTCTCAGATATTTCTCAATTCTCTTTTGTCTTATATCTTTCTGACGCTTATTCGTCCAAGCATGATTGCCTGCTGCCTAGTACTTGATGGGTAGTCAGACTTTAGGCCTCCGCACTATTGGCCGAGGTGGTATTGCTCCTTGGACAACATCACCTACTCACCATGACCTGATCTCTTCCTTGGCCCAATATCTATTTGTCTTCATTTGTACTGGTCTGTCCTCGAGCTATTTGATGTCCTTGGGCACGGCCACGGCCCAATATTCTCATCTGGGCCCTTCATCCCCATAAATGTTAATTGGAACTTTTTAATGTTTTCAATAGAAATAACTAAAGTTCAAATCCAATATCTCTACTGTCTTAACTTTCCTTTAAAAAAAAAAAAATTTAAATATCTAAAGTTTTTAAGAATAAACAATTATATCTTACAATAATAAGGTGAGTGGTAGTCTAGTGGTTGGTTGCCATACTCGTCAAAGCAAGGTGTTTTGATCCCTTTTGGCCGTACCTTATGCTCTGTTTATTTCGACACTAACATTTTTTGGAAAATAAATCAATTTCCAAAAAGTATTTTCTAGAAAACTATCTTATTTTCTTATATTTGGTAGCAACATTAAAATGGGTTAGAAAATAATCTCTTAACTTCCCTTATTTAGTATCGTGTGAGATATAGTTATTTTCTTTATTTAACTTCACGTGAGACAGAGTTGTTTTCCAGATTTTTTTAGTGGATAACAACTTTATCTCATGCCAAGTTAAATAAGGGAAGTTAAGAGATAGTTTTCATCTGATCCATTTTTTATGATACTATCAAACACATAAAAATATAAAATAAAATAAAACAGCAAATTCTGCACAAGTAGGGCATCATGGGTTTAGTATAAGATTTGTTGAAAATTTTGTTCAGTTTTAGGTTTTGAAATTTTAGAAGCTGGGTTTTTTGTAAGATTTTTTGGAAATTTTTGTGTAATATTTGATTTTTGAGAATATGGTTTTGGGTTTGCTGGAAATTTTGGTTGAGGGGGTGGTGCGTGTAATCTTTTAATGAAATGTAGTATAAAATAAATAATCTGATGTGGGATATTTTGAAAAGCGGTTGTGTAAAATAAATAAATAAATAAGTTTTTTTTTACTAAAATAGACCAAAAAAAAGTTTGCATGAGTTAATTCCAATGCTCTAAGTTTCTAACAACCCAAAATTGAAAATTAAAGATAGTTTCAGATCTACTATTCATAGTTCATGCTTGCACAACAAAAAAAAAATAAAAATAAAAATAAAAAGTAGAATTACATGCGTTAAAAAGAGAAAACATAGAACCAAACATTTCTTTATTGTTGGCCTAGCTATGATGTGGGGGTGGTGATGACAAGTCGTGATGGTTCTTCCATTAGCCTATAACAAATACACAAGTGGTGAACTCTTCTAAGAGAGTTTCAACCAATGGCGCCAAAAAATGCAGTTTCAATTTAGCCGGTGGCATGAAATATTTCAGTATTAGATGATACTTGTATACCGTTTTGGGATTACCATAATGTGTGTGTGTGTGTGTTTATATTTATTTATTTAAGTATGAATTTATGAATTTTTATGTTTATCCGCATAAAATTTAAAATATACATATATTATAGGCCTAAATATTAGCCTAAGTATATTAATCAATATGTTAACTCTAAATAACAAGTTTAAAAAAAAATCAAAATTTTAATATTTTTTATTGTTCCTACCAAAACACCCTAAAATATGCTTGATACAAGCTAGTACAACCCAATATTTTTTTTTTGGGTATATTTTAGAGGAGTACAAGTACAAGTTTAATGGCCAGTATGGAATATTTCTCTAGTACAGCTAGTAGGCCCAATATAGATACAATATTAACTTCCTTGAATAAAGTTCTATTGTTTATTTACCCATAAAAAAATAAGTTCTATCGTTTAGCTCAAAAAAAGGAAAAGAAAAGAGAAATCAACAAATCATTGAAATTCATCTCTAATTGGCATATTTCCACATCTTTCAACAAACTAATTTCTTCATCCTCGTCAAAGTTTTGTAGCTTAACTAATGCCTTATGGAGTTTTCAATAAAAACATCCAAAGTTCAAATCCATTGTATCCATCACAAACTAAAAGTACTAAAAAGTCTAAAATAACACAGACATTCTTTTTAGTTTCTAAATGTCGTATGATTGTTAAAATTTACAGCCAATTGAATGGTGGAGTGTAAATTGTTAACTTTGTTCAAATTGGGTGTTAATTGCACGTCTTTATAATTTGAAGTATAAAATGCAGGCAACCCTGTGATTTAGGATGGATTTGTGAAATTTACCCCTATTTCTTAGATAGAATGATATCATTTGCTTAAACTGGCCATGCATTTATAAATTTATTAAATTGAAAAATAAAGAACGTATCATTTTCGGGTAGGAGTGGGATGCTAAAATATCATTTGATTTGCGTTGTTATAGATGGAATGACTATTTTGCATATCCACTAAATAAATGACAATTCATCATGTGGCTAGTTGTACTCCTAGGATATTTTATAAGAAAATTAGTCTCATAAGTATGAGGTGTCAACCAGTTAAGATAAAAGACTTTTTGCTATTGAAATGATATCATTTGCTTAAACTGGTCATGCATTTTTAAATCCATTTAATTGAGCATTATTTGTAAATCTATTTAATTGAAAAATAAAGAACCTATTATATATTTTCGAGTGGGAGTGAGATGTTAAAATATCATTTGATTTACATTGTTCTAGATAGAATGACTATCTTGCATATTAATCAATAAATGACAATTCATCACGTGGTTAGTTGTACTCATAGCATTTTTTATATGAAAATTAGTCTTATAGTTAAAAGGTGTCAATTAGTTAAGGTAGAAGACTTTTGGCTATTGAAATCACTTCAATAAAATAAAAAATAAAAATTTGAATTATTTTTTGTGATTCAGCATCAAATCACAAGAATTGTATAATAAAATTTACAGGGAAATGCTAACGGATGCCCTTAAGGCAATGGTTAATAATCCATTTAAAGAAAATTTTTATGGGAAAAGAAAAAAAAAACAATTAATATTTTGACAATTTTTTCAATTTCCCATAAAAGTGGTGTCAAAACTTTTCTAAAATGAGTTTGGCTTACTTCCAATATTTTGTTAACTAGACATTTCCTTTTGTTTTAAGGGTCATGCTAACGAGTGCCCTTAGGGTACTCACTCATTAACAATCCATTCTAAGAAAATTTTGATATCACTTTTATGAGAAATGAAAAAAACTGTCAAAATATTAAATTTTTTTTTTCCCATAAAAATTTTCTTTAACTGGATTCTTAATAAGTGCCCTAAGGGCACTCATTAGCATTTCCCTTGTTTTGAAAATACAATGGCAAATGGTAGTAAGTTTTAATCTCCATATTTTATTTAATTAGTGGATGATGTAACAATTTCTCATTAAAATAAAAGTAGATTCCAGTTAAAAAAGTACTAGAAGTAAGCCAAACCTCCTAAAATAGATTGTTAACCATTGTCCTAAGGGCACTTGTTAGCATGACCAGTAGTGGTTCTAGGAATTTTGTTCAGAGAAGCCATTAAGATATTTAAACCAAAAAAAATTTAATAAAAAAAAGAATTTGAATATATTGAGTTATAAGAAAAAGGCAAATATATGAAGTTTTATAATTTTTTTCAGAGTTTTCATATTTTAAAATCATTACAAGATAATTTATTATCAATTGTTATTATTTATTGTCAATGTTAGTAAGTGTAACCATTTTATTTTATTAAGTTTGTATAACATTTTTAATTTTTATGAATTTGTCATTATCTATTTGTCATTTTTTTATAAAAAATATTTTAAATTAAATGACAAAACTCAACCCATTGTCACTCTATTAAATTGGCCCACATAGTCATACTCATCCATACATAAATAATACACTAATAAGTATCTATATAACTAATAAAATGCTTAAACAATTACTAATTTTACTAATTTTGGTTCTTGAATCACTAACTTTATAACAAAAAATTATTATAACATGATAATTATAGGGTCACAATTTGGAGCCCAGGCCTAACAGGTATGGGGTTCTGGTCCAAGGAGCTTAGAAACAATGAATTTGTAGAAAGTGGGCTATAAAACTAGACCTTAATGAAGTATATTCTAGCTAAAGATAAAAAATTCCCTTTACGTCAATAGATTCTGGTCCGAGAAGACGTATGGAATGAACACAGGTCACTGTTCACAGACTATGGCTCTTACACCGTTCTTCTGTTCTCACTTTCTTTTTTCTCCGTCCCCCTCTTCATGGGGACTCCCTTTTCTTATATAATCTTCTTGAAGTCATCAGGGCCTTACACTTGTTGATCATCTGGACCCTCACTTGAGTGCCTATCCCATCGGACATCCCCCCCCATCTTTCTGTGAGTTGTGGTAGTCAAGGCAGTACTGTTCACAGGTCATCTCCACATTAATACGGCCAGAAAAGTAGCTGCAATGCATTTAATGTGGCAGCTGCAGCCTCTCCTTGGACACCCAATGTTTCCTTCCTTCACACGGGCCCGTGGGACTCATCCTTGTTACTAATGCCCGTTGGGGAGGTCCTTCTAGCAGGCAGAGTGCATGTCTATGCCATATTTGTTATCCGATGAGACATTTCTCCTCGAACCACCTTCTAAACATCTTTAGGCCCACAGGAACTGGGCTGGGAACTCTTTTGGCACCTACGTCTTCTCCTCGGACGTGGTCGAATTTCCCATACGGGGCCCAAGGCCCATTGTATGATCTTGGGCCTTTGTCCCTACAATAGCCCTTCAAAATTCCGGTTTTTCCTTCTTATCAGAGGAGAAAATGTGGGATTTTGATACTTATGGAATAACTTATTATAATTTCTTGACTCACACGTGTGGAAGTACAGCCTCACATGCCTCATTATTGCTATTGGCGTTTCGTAGCCCACGAGGCGTTATTAATTGCGCCAGGCGGCTTGATGTCCCCCGCATCCAACGGTGGAGCGCTTAATCAACGGTTGGTATTTCCCCAATTCTTTGGGCGGGAGTAATCCCATTCAGTTTCTCCTTGCTATATAAGGCTTCTGAGGGGAATTACTTTCTCGTTTTAGAAAAAGCACTCAAATGTTCCAGAGCACTTCAATATTTCCTCTTGCAAAACACCCAAGAGTCCATAGCCACTTCCTTAAGGATTTCCGGCGAGTTCTTTGAAAGCTCGAGAGGTTTAGGATCTGCGCTCCCGTAAGTGTTCATTTCCCCATATTCCTTAGCTTTTTCCTCTCTGTTGCTCTTCTCGGCTTCCTTCCATTAGTAAACCTTCTTCGCACCACCTAGGGTTAGTAGGATAGGGAAATTTCAGAAATTGGTAGATTCTTCGGCCAGTATGGAAGGTTTCAGGGCCAAATACCGTATCCTGCCTAGGTCTAGAATACTACTCCTTGGACCAGATCTTAACCAAGAGAGAGACGGGACAGGTCGTCATTCCAATGATAGTTTTCATAGAAGAAGGAATGACGATTCCCATAGGGAGGATAACTAGGGATTATTTGTGTGGTCATAGGCTGGCCCTCCACCAGTGCGCCGCTAACATGTTCTGGATCCTAGGGTGCATAGACGCTCTAAACGAACAGATGAACCTCGACCTCTCATGGTATGATGTAGTTCACTTGTACGAGTGTCATTGCCTCAATGAGTCATATTACCTGAAATCCAGGTCCGACGAGGTGAGGCTGGTATCCTACCTTCCCAAGTCCAATAAAGGCTTGAAGTACGACCATTTGATTGTCTCCGGAGCATGGCACGACGGTTTTCACTGCCCAGTAAGGGTGGGAACACCAGGTGGGGCACTATAGGGTCAGATCCCCTGTTGGGGATCTTAGTTCTGAGCTTTCCTTTCACTTATTTCGGTTTTGGTTTTAATTATTTGCCTTCTCGGACTGACATAACCCTCCCTTTGGGTATTTTGCAGACAAAGAACAAACAACTCCAAGGATAAGTTTGGTCAACGTCCAAGCCCTCAACTATCTTCTAAGGTCCAAGATCTTTGTGAGTGAGGACGGGCAACTGCGTGCCGCTCCCCTTATCTTGGACTACGAGCACCTTTCCCGCGCTTTTATGGACGTGGGTCAAGCTATAAGGGCTGGAAGTCCCCGATTAGCCCGTATTGATGTCTCCAAACCAGGCTTCCTTGCTCGGAGAGACCTACCACCAGGCCAACTGCCCCTTCAGTGCGTTCTCCAAGAGGTAGTCACCCTAGGAGAAGGAGTTGACTCCTCGCATTCATCTCTCGAGGCTGAAATCGACCAATTCCGCTTCACCGAGGAGGGCGAGGTGCCAACAAGGCCCGTAGAGCTCTCGGATTCCGGCTCAGATATTGATCATTTCTCGACAGCTCACTCTCCTGGCTTGGTAATCGCTCAGATTGACACGAGCCAAGAAGTAGAAGAGGAGGATATGGACTTGAAGCCGAGGTTCGGTCTGAGGGGATTCTTATCCAATAGGAATAAGGGGTAGTCTTCCAAGGATGCCCCCAAGGAGCAGGTTCCAGCTAAGCTTCCCCCTCTTCTTCCTCCTTCCACTGACCCCGTGCTACAACCCCTTCCCAATTTGAGGCGGAAGAGGCTAGTGGAAGAATTGGAAGAAGGTGAGGTCGGCCCTGAAAAGGCCAAACAATAGAAGAAGGGCAAAGTGCCCAAGGACAAGAGGATAAGGTCCATTGATAGCTGAGAGGAGGCGGCTATTAGGAGGGAGCAGCGCACCTAGCCCCCCCGCCTAGAGCTGGAAGGCGCCCCTATTTCGTGGGACGCGACTCCTTGGGAGTCCTAATCGGGGCAGGCGTCTTATTTCGCCGAGGCCCTACAACAACCCCTCCTTCTACCTCATGACATGGAGGGGCTCCGAGCTACCCGGCAACCGGATCTCTTCATGTCACTAAAGAGAGATCTGGCCATGGTAAAACGAAGACTCTTCCTTGTTTAGTTCCTTTATTCCATGCTTGTCTATTCGTCATTTTCCTTTTAATGATTCTTCCGTTACTCCTATGCAGGTCACCTAACAAATCTTCGTGGCTGAGGAATGGGCAAAGAAATCTCGAGAAGAGCTGAACACTGAGGTTCAGTCCCGCCTTGCCGTGGAGAAAGCTGTGGGTGCTCTTAGGCTGGAAAAAGAGCGCTTGAGCAAGGAGATAAAAGAGGCATTTAAGGCCCGAGACAGTGCCGAGGCGGGTCTTAAGACTACAACGAAGCAGGCCGAGGACACGTGCCAGCAGCTCTATCTATCAGAAATAAACCTTGCGATCGAGAAGCAAATGGTCTCGAACCTCAAGGCACAGCTGCTACAGGAAAAAAAGGTGGCTAAGGCTGTAGTGGCAACCTCCTATGAGCGCGGAGTGGCGGATACTGAGGCTAGGCTGACTGAGGAGGTGGCTGCGGTTTGTAGGGACTACATCACCATGTCCTGGGGGGTAGCCTTGGACCGAGCGGCAGTTCCTGCGGACTCTGACCTCAGGAAGATTGAGAATATCTTATTCCCTGAGGATATTCGTGAGATTCCGTGTTCTGTTCCTCCTGAGGAGCCCCCTTCTGCCCCGACCACTGCTCTAGATTCCCTCATACCTGAAGAAAAAGAGGGGAACAAGGAGGTACAGCCACCAGCCAAGGACAAGTCACCTGAGGACGCCCTCACTATAAGGGATGTTGTTGCGTAAGCCAAGGAGGCTGGACCCAAGCCCACGATAGGAGGTGATCACCCCGAGACAGAGGTCCCTGCTAAGAGCTCAGCCCAAGATAAAGCGTAGGACATTAGTGTAGGGCTTTTCTTGTAGTTGTTTTGCTTTGTCTTTTATTTCCTTAGCTTTTGTTGACGCTTGTAAGATGACACATCTTGGAACTTAATGAATGATATAATTTCTTTTTGAATTTTGTTTTACTGCTTCCATTTTTGCCTTCATTATGAATGAACCTCGACTATGTTACTAGCTTTCTGAGGACAAACCATTACTCGTAGTTTAAGCAATATGACTAAGTATGAATGAAAGAATGGTAGTTAATTTCCCCCAAGCTTGTGGTCCAAGGAGACACGCAGGACTTGGGTTCTGTTTAACACTTAGATGAAAACTACGGAGTGGTTAATTTCCCCCAAGCCTATTGTCCGAGGAGCCATGCAGGACTTGAGTTCTGTTTAACACTTAGATGAAAATTGAGTAGTGGTTAATTTCCCCTAAGCATGTGGTCCGAGGAGCCACGCAGGACTTGGGTTCTGTTTAACACTTAGATGAAAATTGAGTAGTGGTTAATTTCCCCCAAGCCTGTGGTCCGAGGAGTCACGCAGGACTTGGGTTCTGTTTAACACTTAGATGAAAATTGAGTAGTGGTTAATTTCCCCCAAACCTGTGATCCGAGAAGCCACGCAGGACTTGGGTTCTGTTTAACACTTAGATGAAAATTGAGTAGTGGTTAATTTCCCCCAAACCTGTGATCCGAGAAGCCACGCAGGACTTGGGTTCTGTTTAACACTTAGATGAAAATTACGTAGTGGTTAATTTCCCCCAAGCCTGTGATCCGAAGAGCCACGCAGGACTTGGGTTCTGTTTAACACTTAGATGAAAATTGCATAGTGGTTAATTTCCCCCAAGCCTGTGATCTGAGGAGCCACGCAGGATTTGGGTTCTGTTTAACACTTAGATGAAAATTGAGTAGTGGTTAATTTCCCCCAAACCTGTGATCCGAGAAGCCACGCAGGACTTGGGTTCTGTTTAACACTTAGATGAAAATTGCATAGTGGTTAATTTCCCCCAAGCCTGTGATACGAGGAGCCACGCAGGACTTGGGTTCTATTTAACACTTAGATGAAAATTGAGTAGTGGTTAATTTCCTCCAAGCCTGTGGTTCGAGGAGTCACGCAGGACTTGAGTTCTATTTAACACTTAGATGAAAATTGCATAGTGGTTAATTTCCCCCAAGCCTGTGGTCCGAGGAGCCACGTAGGACTTGGGTTCTGTTTAACACTTAGATAAAAATGCATAATGGGTAGTACCATGAATACGAACTTTCATTAATAATAGTACCTTTTTAGGTTATTTATATTCTAAGGACGTGACACTACATGTTCATCCAAATTTTCTAAAAAGTAGGCCCCTATGCCGGCCACCGAGGTGATACGATATGGCTCTTCCCAATTTGGTCCGAGCTTTCCCCACGCGGGATTTCTTGCAATGCCCAGGACTTTTCTTAATACCAGGTCCCCAAGTGCTAGTGGTCTCAGCTTCACCTTGGCATCATAACCTTGTTTAAGTTTATGTTGGTAGTAGGCGAGTTGGACCATTGCTCTTTCCCTTCTTTCCTCGATGAGGTCTAAGCTTTTTTCCAGCAGCCTGTTGTTAACATTAGGACAGAATTGCTGGTCTTTAGCGTTGGAAAGTTTGTTTCTAGAGGGATGACAGCCTCAGCTCCATAGGTCATCAAAAATGGGGTCTCCCCTGTGGATCTGCGTGGCGTGGTGCGATATGTCCACAGGACATGGGGCAATTCTTCTACCCATCTCCCTTTCGCGTCATCTAACCTTTTCTTCAACCCATTTACTATGACTTTGTTGACAGCTTCAGCCTGCCCATTCCCCTGTGGGTAAGCCGGTGTGGAGTATTTATTTGCAATTCCCAATTCGCTGCAATACCTTTTGAAAGCCTTACTATCGAACTGGAGACCGTTGTCCAAGATTAGGGTGTGAGGGACTCCGAACCTGGTGACGATGTTCTTCCAAATAAATTTCTTAGCATCTACGTCTCTAATGTTTGCCAGTGGCTCGGCTTCGACCCATTTTGTGAAATAATCAGTGCCGACGAGAAGGAACCTTTTGTTCCCCACTGCTTTAGGAAATGGTCCTCAGATATCCAGGCCCCATTACGCGAACGGCCAAGGGCTGGACAGCGGATTGAGGGTCCTGCCTGATTGATTGATGTATATTTGGGGCGAACCTCTGGCATTGGTCGCACTTCTTCACGTATTCGTGCGCCTCTTTCTATATGATCGGCCATCAATAACCTTGGGTTATGGCCTTATGGGACATGGACCAACCCCCGGTATGGCTCCTACAAATTCCTTCATGCAATTCCTCTAAGATAAGTTCTGTGGCATCTGGGTGTACGCATAGCAAGTACGGTCCTGAAAATGAGCGCTTATACAGTTTCAAGTCCTCGGACAGCCAGAATCGAGAAGCCTTTCTTCTAATCTTGTCGGCCTCGCTCTTCTCTTCGGATAAGATATCCTTCTTTAAAAACAGTATTAAAGGATCCATCCGGCTAGGCCCTGCCCTGACGTTGTGAACATGCATCATCCCGGCTTTTACCACCGAGGGCCTGTGTAGATCTTCCACGAGTATAACTCGAGGTAGGCATTGCACCGAGGAGGTGGCTAGCGTGGCAAGAGAATCAGCATGGGTGTTTCCGCTCTTGGATACATGTATTAGGCTGAAAAAGTTAAAACGCGCCCGCAAGCGCTTAGCTTGGACTAGGTACTCTTGCATTCTTTCATCCCTTGCCTCCAATTCCCCATTTACTTGTCCTACAACAAGTCTTGAGTCCGAGAACATGTTTATGGATTTCTCACCCAGTTTCTCGACCATAGACTTTCCTTCCAACAGGGCCTTATATTCTGCCTCGTTATTCATGGCCAAGAAGCCCAGTCTTAGCGATTTTTCGATGGTAATCCCCTCGAGGGAAATTAGGGCGAGCCCCACCCTAGAGCCCCTTTGATTGGCCGCGCCGTCAACGTATGCTTTCCAACAAGTGGGCTTTTGCTGAGAGACTGTGCCAACCAGTTTTTCGTCTGTGCTCGGTACCCCTCCCCCTTCTTCTGGTGAGGGTTCGAAAAACTCAGCTACCAGATCTGCGAGGACTTGGCCCTTCACAGCAGTGCGGGGCATGTACCTAATGTCGAAGGCGCCAAGAATGGTCCCCCACTTAGCTATTCTCCCCCACTCCGAAGTATTGACCTGAGCGGGAGTTGGGTTAATACAACAACGGTGTGTGCTTGGAAATAGTGGGGGAGCTTTCGCGTGGCTTGTATGATTGCCAGGACGGCCTTTTCCAGGGGGAGGTAACGGATCTCTACTTCATGCAACGACTTGCTCACATAGTAGACAGGTCGTTGTATGCCATTGTCCTCCCGGATCAGCACTAGGCTCACTGCGTGAGGGACCATAGCAATGTAGGCGAATAGAACCTCGTCGGCTTCAGGATTGGACATGATCGGTGGCCGAAACAGATACTCCTTAAGCTGCTGGAAGGCTAAGGCGCATTCTTCAGTCAACTCGAACCCTTTCCACTTGTTTAATAAGAGGAAGAAAGGCCTACACCTATCCACCGAGCGAGAGATAAAACAGTTCAAGGCGGCAATCATGCCGGTGAGCTTCTGGACTTCCTTGGGGTTCCGAGGAGGCTGCATGCTGTGGATAGCTCTAATCTGGTCGGGGCTGACTTCAATACCTCTATGGGTCACCATATAACCCCAAGAATTTCCCTGATCCAACTCCGAACAAACATTTGGACGTGTTTAGGCGCAGCCTGTATTTTCTCAGAATTTCAAAGATATCACCGAGGTCTCTCACGTGATCGGACACTAACTTACTTTTCACCACCATGTCGTCTATATAAACTTCGATGCTCTTGCCCATTTGTAGTTCAAACATCCTGGTCATCATCCTTTGGTAGGTTGACTCGGCGTTCTTCAAGCCAAAGGGCATCACCTTATAGTGGTAGTTTCCAACGGGGGTGACAAAAGCCGTTTTTTCTTGGTCGTCGGTAGCCAGGGGTATTTGATGGTATCCTTGAAAGGCGTCTAAGAAGCTCATTCGAGGGTGTCCCACGGTCGAATCCACCAATCGATCTATCCGAGGCATAGGGAAAGGATCCTTCAGGCAGGCCTTATTCAGGTCTGTGAAGTCCACATAAACTCGCCACTTCCCACTCTTCTTCTTCACCACAACTGTATTGGCTAGCCACTCGGGGTAAAAAACTTCTTTGATAGCCCCTACTTTCTTTAATTTCATCACTTCCTCCCTTACCGCATCTGCATGCTCTTTCGACGGTCGCCGAGGAGGTTGTTTCTTAGGTGTCACGGCCAGACTAACGTTAAGATGGTGGCAAATGAAATTCAAATCGACCCCCGGAGCCTCGTAGGCATCCCATGCAAACACGTCCACATTTTTTCTGAGAAAATCAATCAGCTTTTCCTTCTCTTGGGGCGGCAGTTCCGAGCCTACCTGAAAAAATCTTTCCAGATCGGAGCCCACAAGAACTTTTTCCAAATCCTCACAACTCGCCTCCTCGACAGGTCCCCCACCACCCGAGGTTAGGGCTGGGGTTGTTAATTGCTATAAGCCATTCTCGGCAGAGGTAGAGGGCTCAGTACTCGGTCGTCGCGAGATGGCGGACACCATGCATTGCTGGGCCATGGCTTGGTCCCCTATCACTTCTTTGACCTGACCCTCCGACGGGTACTTCACCTTTTGATGTAGGGTTAATGATACAACTCCTAGGGCATGAAGCCACGGTCTGGCTACAATGGCGGTGTAGGGCGAATATGCGTCCAACACTATGAAGTCCACCTCCACTATGTCCGAGCCTGTTTGTATAGGCAGCCTAATCTGGCCTTTCGAAGTAACAGTTTTTTCTTCGAAACTCACCAAAAGGGAGTCATATGCTGTCAGGTCTTCTGGTCGCAACTTCAGCCCCTTATACAAGTCAGGGTACATTACCTCCATGGCACTGCCCTGATTGACTAGCACCCTCCTTACGTCATATCCCCCAATCCCAAGTATGACGACTAGAGCATCGTCGTGAGGCTAGATGGTTCCAACTTTATCCTCATCCGAGAATTCGAGTATGGGCGAGGCCATCCCTTTAGCCCTCTTAGACTCCCGGTCATCAGCTTCAACGGGGAGTCGAGCCACCGACATCACTTTGAAAGGATGGTAGCCGGTTCTTCCTGGAGTGGCAAGAATGACATTTATCGTGCCAATGGGCGGTCTTAAGGTGCTTTGCCTTGCCTCGACGCTCGTCTGCTCTTGTCGTCCAACAGGATGCTGTAAGAGGTGCCTCAGCTTTCCCTCTTAGACCAGCCGGTCCAGGTGGTTTTTCAGGTTTCTGTAGTCATCGGTGGTGTGGCCCGATTCTTGGTGGTATTCGCAATATAGGTTCTGGTTACGCTTCGCAGGGTCGCCTGCCATCCTACTTGGCCATTGAAAGAACGATTTATTCTTGACTTTCTCTAAGATCTTGTGTAATGGTTCTCGGAACACAACATGGACTGCCTGTGCCCCGGTGGATCCAGACTGCCCCAAGTAATCCCTTTTCGGCCGGTTACTGTTGTTAAATCGGTCCGACCTGAAGTCCCTCCTCTCCTAAGGGACAACCTTCGTTTTGCCATTTCCCGTCTATTGGTCCTCTTTGACTCTCTTGTACTTATCGATTCGGTCCATGAGCTGGCGCACGCTGGTGACTGGTTTCCTAGTCAGGGACTTCCTTAAATCGTGCTCGGTCGGTAGGCCTCTCTTGAATGTGCTGATGGCGACGTCATCGTAATTTCCCTCTATCTCGTTATACATCTCTCAATACCTATCTGAGTAGGCCTTCAGGGTCTCTCCTTCTCGCATGGATAAGGACAGAAGGGAATCTAAGGGCTGAGGAACCCTGCTGCTCGTTATGAAGCGAGAACTGAAAGCCTGTGTTAGCTACTTAAAAGAATTTATGGAGTTTGGCTTGAGGCTGTCAAACCATCTCATCGCCATAGGTCCTAAACTGGACGGAAACACTTTGCACATCAATGCCTCGTCTCTGGAATGGACGGCCATCCTTTGGTTAAACTAGCTTACGTGCTCTACGGGGTCCGTCCGACCATTATATATGGCGAAAGTGGGTTGGTGAAACCGCCGAGAAAGCTCAGCCCCTTCTATCCTGCGCGTGAAGGGTGACTGAGAGATGCGATCCAAGGCCTTACTCATGGCGTCGTTTGCTAGGCCCTTATAAGACGGACTTTTGTGGCCGCGTTTGTGAGGTTGCTCTTCCTCATAGGAGAAGGTTTTACTTGACGGGGTTCTCGACCTTTGCTTGTACTCATTGTCCTCCTCATCGCTGGTGTCCGAACTGGGGGAAGGACGCCTTCGCTGCGCTCGGCGCAACTTCTTCTTCAAGTCGTCGATTTCTTGTTGTAGAGCCCTATTATTGTCTCGCTTTTGGGATGCATGACCTTTTCCTTTCAAGCGACTTCTGCTCGTGTGGGAGGTATTTATGCTACCTTCTCGTCGCTTGTCTTGATCTCTTTCCCGTTCGAGGTTCAGAAAGTTGTCCTGCCGTTGGGAGTATGCGTGTCCCGTTTGGCGCAGACCTGATCCCTCCATCTCTAACGGTCTCACTTGCTAAGGCACAAGTTCTCCCCACAGACGGCGCCAATTGTAGGGTTACAATTTGGAGCCCAAGCCCAACAGGTATGGGGTTCTGGTCCAAGGAGCCCAAAAACAATGAATTTGTAGAGAGTGGGCTATAGAACTAGGCCTTAACGAAGTATATTCTAGCTAAAGATAAACAAATTCCCTTCACGTCAATAGATTTCTGGTCCAAGAAGACGCATGGAATGAACACGAGTCACTGTTCACAGACTATGGCTCTTGCACCGTTCTTCTGTTCTCACTTTCTTTTTTCTCCGTCCCCCTCTTCATGGGGACTCCCATTTCTTATGTAATCTTCTTGAAGTCATCAGGGCCTTACACTTGTTGATCATCTGGACCCTCGCTTGAGTGCCTGTCCCATCGGACATCCCCCCCATCTTTCTGTGAGTTGTGGTAGCCAAGGCAGCACTGTTCACAGGTCCTCTCCACATTAATGCGGCCAGAAAAGTAGCTGCAATGCATTTAATGTGGCAACTGCAGCCTATCCTTGGACACCCAATGTTTCCTTCCTTTACACAGGCCCGTGGGACTCATCCTTGTTACTAATGCCCGTTGGGGAGGTCCTTCTAGCAAGCAGAGTGCATGCCTGTGCCATATTTGTTACGTCCGAGGAGACATTTCTCCTCGAACCACCTTCTAAACATCTTTAGGCCCACAAGAACTGGGTCGGGAACCCTTTTGGCACCCACATCTTCTCCTCGGACGTGGTCAAATTTCCCATACGGGGTCCAAGGCCCATTGTATGATCTTGGGCCCTTGCCCCTACAATAATAATACACACACATGTAACAAACCCTCCATATTTTCTAATTATTAAATTATATAAAGTTATATTATATTTGTAGTACACAACACACATTCACATATATCCCAATTCACACAAATAACATAATAAAAAATAAAAATAACACACACAATTAGTATTAGACACATATTCACACACATATAATATAAATTTATAATAAAGAGAGACACTTACGACTTACAAACATTCTCTTTTTACTCTTAGAGAGACCTGTGATCTATATTGTTGTTTGATTTTGGACTGGACTGATATATAGTTAGAGTGTGCAAGATTTAAGGCAAAGTGTACAAACATATCTTCAGGGTAAATTATACTAATAAAAAAAATTATAAATATAAAAATTTAAAAAAAATTTCAAGTGACGTCACCTATGAGCACGACCCAAATTTATAATATCCCTAACATTATTCTAAACTAATTATTGCATTTTTCATGTGACTGCATAAAGCTTCACTAAACTAATTATTGCCTTTTCTTATGCATAAAGACTTTCGTTGATAGCGCTATCTTAAATATTCAACTGTAAGCATTCATTCCTCTGATACTATCCAAAAAAAGAAAAAAAAAACTGTAAGTACCTTGTTTGTTTGTGGGTCATTTTCAATATAACCCCACCTGATTCGCAAAGTATAATTCTGTTGTTATTTTGGAATTAAAACATATAAATAAATGAATAAAGTTTAAGCATAAAGCTACAACTTTACTTAATAAAATAAATATTACTATATATTTTGAAAATCTAACCGTTGAATTATATGTTTTTTACGCTCTTAATACAGATGTCAAATTTTGTGTCAATAGGATATTATTTATTGTACGATTTATAAGCTTATATTTTATGTATAATTTTAAACTGCAAAAATTTGCAATTTAAACAATTTATTAATAATATAGCTATTGATCTTTAATTTTTTAGAAAATTTGCAAGCATGTAGAATACAAGAAGAAAAAGTGATTTAATGGTGAATTTGTCAAAATTTACCTTCAATAAAAAGATATCAAATATGATTGTAATCTAAAATTATAATTAATTTTGTAACTAAACTTTATCCTAAACTAGTATGTAACACGTGCTACCGTACGGGAATGGATATAATTAAATAAGACAATGAAAAAAAAAATTGCATTTTATTAGTTAAGTGTTACTATTGGTTTTTTTTTTATTATTATTAATTATGAGTTTATTCATGTTTAAAAGGTTTAGTTAAGTCTAAATTCATATTATTAACTAGAAAATTTTATTAACAAAACTTAGCATTATGTAATTTTTTTACAATTTCAGTTGAGCAGACCAGCAAAGCTTATATGATATGGCTTATCAACTGGGGTTTTACTTGTAATTGCTTATAAATAATTGGCATAAGAGTGGTTTGTGTGTATAGGTGGATTGTACATTGGGTGTATATGAAATGATGTTTGTACTGTCTATCTTCTAGCTTAGATGAGTATAGTTTGATAGAATTCGTATAATTGATTTCTGGGAGGTATGCGATGTGTGATCAGTGGATGGTTTACTTTTATTTTATTATTATTATTGTGTGGTTCCACATGAGTATGGTTCAGTGTCATCACAGTGACAAAAAATATGCTTTGGACAAGAAAGATTGTGCTTTATTATTTAGTAGGTATTGTTTGGTAGATTAGATGTATAAATTCGGAGATTTTAAGTTACAAATGATGGTTCTAATTTATGATTTAGCAAACTTTATTAGAAAATGCAGATGATTCAAATTTTATGGTTCTAGCCTATAACCCCATGCATATGCATGGATATACTTAAAAAATACACATTGAGGTGCATAGTATAATTCCTATATATATAATTTAAATACTATTGATATATAGTTATTCTTATTTTTTGTTAACTCTTTAAAAAATCTTGTAAGAATATTATTAGGTAGAAAATGGAAATTGTCCATATTGTTTTTTTTTTTTTAAATTTATTAATTCTTAATTTTTGATATTGTGAAGCATTTTTTTTTTTCTTGCTTATTTAAAAAGAAAGGAAAACGTTTACTCACCTTTTCTTAGGAGTGTGTTATTTGTTTTGTTAACGGAGACTCTGCTTTTTTGATCTTCATCATACCACTAAAAAAAAAAAACGATTGCACAAATTGTAGCCTAAATTGGGGAAAACATAAGAATATGAAAGCAAGGGAGATAGAGAGAAACTACCTTCAATGCCTTTAAAAACTCAGAGAAAAGATTATGCATTTGAGAAATAGACGAAAGTTAAATGTGAAGATCTATGCAAGAGTGAAAGTTTGTGTTAGTTTTAACTTTTAAGTGGTGAAGGCGTAGGAATGTTTTTTTTTTGTGTGGAAAATGTGGCTGAATGTTTCTGGAAGGTTGTATGTTTATGCTTATATGAACGATGAATGGGATGGTAGGGATTTTTATAGTGTGCAAGTTAAATGTTTTTGCTTAGGTGAATGAACTTGATTATTGTCATTTTCTAACTTCCGTGTTAGGTGTTAATGCATGCACAAAAATTTAAAATTTTAGATAAGATACATGATGCAAAATTAACTATCCAATTTAAAATTTAAATTATATTTTCTCTCAGCTTTGATTTTATAAATATATATATATACTCCTTTGGCACAAAAATTTAGAAAGGATTTTAGAGTGATTGGGACTGATATAAAAAAAAAAAAAAAAAAAAAACAACAACAACAACAACGTGAAGAGCCAAGAGACAGAGAGAGTCATTAAAGACTCCTACGTGATTTGAGGAAATTTGTATATTTATGTATGGTGTGGTCTTCACTTGACACCTAAATTTAGAAAAATATATTGGGACACATGGCTTAAAATTAGAACTCTAATTTGGAATTCTATATTTGAATTTAATTGAAAAATCTAATGTAATGTACTTAAGATATTGTACATAAATTTTACCCTATTTAAAAATATTTTAAAAAATCCTTACCATCATCTAATTGATGAAAAATGTTGACATATATAGTAAATGAAATTCATGAAGCCAAGGTCACTTTGACGACTGAAAGTATGAAGAAATATTTTACTGTATAAGAATGGGTTTGAAATAAGAGTAAAGGTGGAAGACCAAATTTTTAATTTTTTAGCATGGAACTAATGGCTTCCTTTTTACTATTAAGTACAAACGAAAAATTGCATTTTATTGCTCAGTGACAATAGTTGTATGTGTATTGTTACTAATTAATTGCTTGTATTGTTATTTTAAGTATTCAAACAAAAGTACCAAACATAAGTTCTAAGGCATACCATGTTTGTGAAGGACTCCCTTCTGGGGTAAGAAATGAGACCCAATATTGCCCAATACTTTGTCCATTAACCCAAGCTTCCCCTTTTCCCATAGAACCAAGGTTTAATGCAACAGGGTCATTTCCTTTGGGTGCATCAAATTGAGTCTATAAAGACAATCCATGAAGATAAGGTTAGTGTTGATTAAGTATACAGAAATAGTTCAGGCAAGAATAATTAGCATGACAAAGCATTAGCAAAATTTATACCTTGTACCATGTGAGTCTTTGATGATTAGAGTTTCCAAACCTTCTTCATTGAATATTACTTGACCCTTGTTCTGTGTGAATATTTAATTTCTCTACTGACAGCCCAACCTCCATGAAATTATTGCATGGAATTAGCTAGTTTGAGATCATAATCTCATTAGTTATAAACTTTGTAGATGAAAAATGGGTTATGACAATCTTTGAGTGAGCACTTGATATGAAAGAATAATATGAAAATATAATTTGTGGATAAATAAAGCATTACAGATTGAAAATACAAATATAGATATAAGAAATGAACCTGGTATCCCCATGTATAGTCTGTGAAATCTTCGGCATCATTTTTGTTTAGTATCCTTACTCTACGTAATCCAGTAACTCTTCTCTCAAGAAATGATCCTGAGTCCTTCATGCCACAAATAAAAAGTAACTCAATACAATTTTTGAACTCGAAAGCATATATATAAGATAAATGTTACAGAGTATACACTGATGGGGATGAAACAATAAAGGCATGACTGGATGCAATTTTCTGAAAAAATGGAATCTAACGAAAACTTAATTCTCCTTATTCATGTGGCTGAATGTTTCTGGAAGGTTGTATGTTTATGCTTTTATGAACAACTAGTCGCGGACCCGCGCGTTGCGCGTGGTTATTTTTTTGATGATCGTGTTATATATGTATAAACAATATACTATAGGATTCATGATAGAAGGTATTGTCTTGGAATTAGATGTGGAAAGGATAGAACTATAGTTGGCCTTGTAGTCAATCAAGAGTTGATCATCCGTCTTCCCAAGTTAGGAAATTTTAATTAACTTAAAATTAGATAGAAAGAATTTTATAAATTCAAAGTTAGCGTCATGGTAGGTGAAAACTTTAGAGGACTGTAATTAAGTTGTTTCAAGTGTTTTTAATTAAATTTTAATAATAAAAAAAGATCTATTCGTTTAAAGATAGAGATTAGTATTATAAATAGGATGGGGAAATTTTATTGTATTATGGTTTTTGGAAACATAATTTCTACCAAACTCGGTTGGTTAATTTGTACATTTCCAAGTCAATTGAGCACATTTTGCATGTTACATGTAATTCTTCATTTCCATATGGGTAAGGGCATTCATGATCCCAATGACCCACTCTATTTTTCTTGCATGCTTGGTTTTTTGGGATGCGAAATGATTTTGTTCCAAAAACTGTATATCGAAGGATTTGTCGATAGTTTTGCAGCAATTGTTTTCCATCTGGTTTGTTTAGAATTGATAATAGTATTTGTATTCCTTCATCATTTGATTCGCATAACAACGCAATTGCCAATCCATACTTTGCATTTTTGTCTCCTTCTATGTTTGATTGAAGAAGGATTTGTTTTCCCAATTTAGATTGATCTTGTACAAAATATTTGTGAGCTCCGACCCAAAATAGTGCTTGTTTGTTTCCAGCCCTAAAGCATTGATGAATGAGTTTTTCTTCATCGTTTCGAAGGAATAATGGATTTTGGAGTAGTCCAGTTAGATTGATGTGCTGAAGAACTTTTTTCCTTTTGGTTAGGCGATTGAATCGCTTGCAGCTGTTTTAAAAAAAAATGAAAAGACATATTAAGAAACTAATGCGCTAGAAAAAATGAACTGGTGACAAAACATGACAATAATCATATACTAAGAATTATACTTGAACATTATTATTATCACAATTGCAATATTTTATTGAAGTTAAAAATATTTTTTCTTTTAGAAATAGAACAATGTCTATAGAATTGCGCAATACTTCACAGTAAAAAGTTAAAAAAAAAGAGGAAATTTGAAGTTGTGATATACGGACCAACATTGTTATGAGAAAGAAAATATATGTATATATATATATATAGATATATACATTGCAATGAGGAAGAAAATATATCTATATATATATATATATATGTAACATCATTCATGTCATGATTTTGGAATACACCATCTATGTAACGTAGGGAAGTTTAATGTGAAGGGCCATAGTCATAAAGAAAAACTCTGCATCTATTCAACCCGTAGGGAGTGTATATTTTTTAATTATTTTGTAATTGCAATATTTGATTGATGAAGCTATAAATATTTTACGTTTTAGAAATATAACGATGACTATAGAATTGCGCACAATGTCATAGTAAAAAGTTAATAAAAAGAGGAAATATAAGATTTCAATATTTTGTGGCACAATTATGGATGTGATTGATTGTGATTAGTAGTGAAAAAGTGGCGAGTTCATATGAAAGTAACAAACATGAGATTTGAATTTAAAGTTGTGTACCTGATTTTGATGTTGCCTAAAAATCAACAAAAAACACAAAACCCAATCAAAAGACCCAAACTCACACTAACAACAAAACCATAGCCACACTTAAGCAGCTCAACCCAATCGATGCGGCATGGTCCAAGCTAAGCATAGTGGAATCAAGGGAGTCAATTTCGTATTAGGGGCAGTTTTGGTTTGGCTAGTAGAACGGAATATTTCGGTACCAGTTGATACTGATGTACCGTTTTGAGAAAACCGCTATTTACATATTTCTATACATAAATATATGTTTATTAATTTTTATGTTTATGTTTATCAATATTAGCTTAAATGACATGTTTTTTAATATTCTTTTTCAATTTTTTTTATTTTTGTTATTGTACCAGCCAAAATACCAATATTGGCTAAAACACTCAAAAAATCTCAAGTACAATTGGTACAACTTGGTATTTTTCCGGTATATTTTGAAACATAGTTGATATCAGTTTAAAGGCCAGTTGGTATACTTTTCCAATATGGCTGGTACCGGTACGGTATTGACTTCCCTGGGTAGAATAGTTCGTGGTGGTGTTGTTGGTACTTGGTTCATGTCCGGTACAAATGAGGATGAGCTATTACTACAAAGGGTTTTGTGGCAATAATTTATTGCTGCAACGATTTTGTAGTAATAAATTGTCTTTTTTGTTATATATTTTTTAAATTTTTTTTACACTAACATGTTTAACTATATAAACACTACATTTCAGATTTACATATACTTTAACCTGTCTAAAAACATATATACATAATACTTCATCTAAGGTTAGATAGAAGTAGTTGAAGTTAACCCACATAAAATTCATTAGTCTTTAAAATTTCCCCACGTAAGTTTAGATCTTAATATATACAATTAGTTGAATTTGTAAGTCTAAATAAGCATTCCCTTTACTTAAAAACATTCTTCATACTTCCAAAAAACAAAAGGACAAAATTTGGCACTAAACTTAATTGTAGCCTGAGACTACCACTCCACTTAATTTTTTTTTTATTAGATGTGAATTTTGACAAATGCACTATTGGATTACATATTCTTCATAAATTCTCCATGCTTTTAAATGTTCTAGAAGATCAAAGATCAGTAACTATATCATCAATCATATGTTTAAATTTCAAGGTTTCGTAGTTTAAAATTATGCATAAAATATAAGTTTATGATTTGAATAGTAAATAATATTCTATTGGCACAAAATTTGACATGCGTGTTAAGAATATAAAGAACATGCAATCTAACAATTAAATTTTAAAAATATATAACAATAATAATTTTTTGAGTGAGTTGTAGCCTTAAAGTTAAACTACAACCAAGTTCTGTAGGGAAACTTTTTGTCAAAAAAATAATCAATTTCCTTTGACTTCCAAAAAAGTGCTGCTATTCATGCCTTAATCACAAACCACTTTATTAGTTGTCAACTTCAAAAAAATTTCTAAGAAGTCATATTATACAAGCGTGTAAATATTGTGCATACTTACTAAAATAATTAGTATAACGATCAGAAATATGTGTGACAACATAATAAGTGACACAAACACCCACAAAAAATTTTGTATAAAACTTTCTTTTACTAATATGTGGGATTTGTAACGGTTCTTATTAAAAACTCATGCTTATCCATAAAAGAAAATCATAGCAACTTCCTTTATTCTTTCGATATAAAGGTTTGTTTGGGATCTACTTATTTTGCTAAAATTGAAAACTTTTTATTGAAAGTATTTCTAGCCACAAACCTGTGCGTTGCGCATGATAATTATTTTTATGGTAGTTTTATTAAAAATTTTTTATACAATTTAAGCTAATTTAATAAAGAGTAATGTATTTTGTAATTATATTTTTATTCATTATAAGAATAATCATAAATGTAATATAGAAACAATCATAAATCATAAATTTAATAATTTTTGTCTTACTAAAATGAAAAAAAAATACAATTTTTCTCAAAAATTCAAAAGGCAATTTAACGAAAATATTTATTTTTTAATAAAAGTTATTTATAACATTTTGTGAATCATTAAAAAGAAAAGAAAATTTAGAAATTATTTTTTTAGTTTTAAACAAACTTTCTCAAACTTATTTTTTCTGCCTACAATCCAAAACACTGAAAAAAGTAACTAAAAAAATTAATAAAACTTAACTATGATTAATTGGACCAATTAGGAAAAAAAATGTTATTTATAATCTACTAAGGTTATTTTCTTTGCGGAAATTGTAATTTCGTCCACCCAAAACATATTATCAAATAATCAATTATTAGCAAAATCTAAGAATTAAATTTCTATATATGCATTGTTATAAAATAATAATAATTAAAGTAAAATTGCGAAAGATAAAATTTGTCTCTCATCCAATAACTTTTGTTTAGCCAACCTTTGCTTTTCTCTAAATAAATTGCATTATAGAGTACTTTTAATACTATTAAGAGTACTTTGTCCACCACAAAGGATTAAAAAATAAACAAAAATGATTAAAGTCTCATAGTTTAATATCTAAATTGAGCACTATAAAAATCATGCTATCAAATTACAGTAACTACCAAATTAAATTATCCAAATCATGCAATGTATTAGAATAATATTATATTTTTATATTTAATCCTTTATAACGCAATAGGATAACATTTAACAATCAAAGAGAGAGAGAGAGAGAGAGAGAGAGAGAGAGAAAACTGAATCACATTAACCTAAAGTAGATTAAAGAATATAAAAAATTATCAACCTAAAGCAAAGATACAAGAAAAATAAAAAATAAAAATCCACTCAAAAATTGTGTGTGAGAGAGAGAGAGAGAGAGAGAGAGAGAGAGAGAGAGAGAACCTTTTTTTTGTAAGGGAAAACTATGCATGGAATGAATGAGATAGTGACAAATTTATAGTAAGAGAGTGTGAATAAGAAGAGACAAAAATAGAGGAAGATGAAGGAAAAGATGAAGAATGATATTAATGTAGAGAGTAGTGGGGAGATGAGAAGGTGGGAGAATGAGAGAAGGAGAAAGGTTAGAGAAGTAGTGGGGAGATGAAAAGGTAAGGGAGGGAGAAAGGTTGGAGAAGTGTAAATATGAAATAAAAAAAATTATAAATAATTATAAGAAAATGAAAAAAAAGAAAAGAAAAAAGATGATGATGTGGACGTTGACGTGGCTCAACGTGAGCGTAGCAGCATTAAACGCTACGCTTCAGCTTTTAGTAATATATTGATTGATGATTGATGAATGGGATGGTAGGGATTTTTATAGTGTGCAAGTTAAATGTTTTTGCTTAGGTGAATGAACTTGATTATGGTGGTTTTCTAACTTCCGTGTTAGGTGTTAATGCATGCACAAAAATTTAAAATTTTAAATAAGATACATGATGCAAAATTAATTATCCAATTTAGAATTTAAATTATATTTTCTCTCAGCTTTGGTTTTATAAATATATATATATTTATATATATAATTCCTTTGGCACAAAAATTAAGAAAGGATTTTAGAGTGATTGGGATTGATGTGAAAAAAAAAAAAAAAAAAAAAAAAAAAAAAAAAAAAAAACAAACAAACAAACGTGAAAAGCCAAGAGACGAGAGAGTCATTAAAGACTCCTACATGATTTGAGGAAATTTGTATATGTATGTATAGTGTAGTCTTCACTTGACACCTAAATTTAGAAAAATATATTGGGACACATGGGTCAAAATTAGACTCTAATTTCATATTGAAATTGATGTGATCCTCACATGAATCTAGACACATGTCACACAATTAGAGTTCTAATTTGGAATTGCAATCTGGACACATGGCAAAAAATTAGAGTTCTAATTTTTTTTTTGAAACAGAGTTCTAATTTGAAATTGCAATTTGAGTTTCTCTCTGCTTCATCTATTATTTTATATATATAGATAAATTCTAAGATCACCAAAAACGCAAAAAGAAAAGAAAAAAAAGAAGGGAATTAAAATATTAATTACTTAAGGTTCGCCCGTTATCAACGGATTTATGAATATACAATACAATAATACAAACAATGACGCAAACCAAGAAACGGACGAGAAAAAGCAAAAATCATAAATATCCGTGGTAGTCGTTTTCTGTTTGTTATACTCCCAAGTTCCATGTTGCAACCTGGTAACTATATAAAAAATATTTTTTACCGTCTTATGCTTTTTGGACGCGTATATCCCTTTGTTGACTTCGCTTGCTATTCTGGTGAGTTTTTTTTTTTTTTTTGGGTTGAGAATGAGCAATACTAGTGAGTTTGTATTTAAAAAAATATGAAAACAACCCTTACGTGCCTCTATATAATGTAATGTCCATTACATATTAGTTATTACTAAGAGCACCGAATAAAAGAAAGGTGGTCTCCTTCACAAACGAGAGAGACAGACAGACAGAGAAGAGATCGAGACATGGGAAGTCATGCTAATGACAGCTTGGATTCTTCTGACAAGATCCCGACCATTAAGTTCACCAAGCTCTTCATCAATGGAGAATTTGTTGATTCCATTTCAGGTTTTAATCTCTCTCTGTGATCGATCGATTTTCCTTCTGGTTTGCTTCATATTTTTAGAATAGTTTCAGATCATATTTTAACTCTTCCTTCTATGTTTTTTTCCCCGACTCGTAGTTTATGATTAAATAAAATATTAGATTACTATATGATAAGCAGTTTATGATACGGTCAAAACAGAGAAAAGAAATATTGGAAAATTCATATATACCTTGTAATGTTGTAGAGTTGTGTGGATTTACACGCCCGATTTTTTTTAATTTATTTATTAAATATATATATTTTTTCATTTTACATTGAAACTGCAACCATTTTTTTTTTTCTAACTTATAACAACATATATATTTAAAATTAATAAAAACAATATATATAGATATATATATATATATATATATCTTAACTCCTAACCATGAAATCAACATTTATTATTTCTTCTAAAAGGGGGAAAACTTTTCTATATCTTTAGTTTTCTAAAATGAAAAATTTTTAAAATAAAGAATTTTTTATTCAAAAGATTTACTTATATATTTCTAGGATATGCTATTATGATATATAAGAGTCATTAGAGGAAAGAAACAATGAATTTTCATATTTCTAATTTCCAAAATTAAAAATTAAAAAAATAAATAATGTTTTTGTTAAAAAAAAAAATGTACCTATATATTTATGGGATATACTGTTATGGTATAAGAGTAATCAGAAGAAAGAGACAGTGCCTTTTCATATCTCTAATTTTCTAAATTTAAAACTAAAAATATTAAAAATATTTTTATTAAAAGATATACTTATATATTTCTAGGATATGTTATTATAGTGTAAGAGTAATTGTGTTATAAATAAAAATTTATCTAAATAAATGTGTTATATATTTTTGGTTGTTTTCCAGTGAAATCAAAATCCTTATCTTGATTCCCATTATAAAAATAAATAAATAATCCTTATCTTGATTCTTAAAAATAAAATAAATCTAATAGAGGAATCCTTAGAAATAAAACTTGTTCATAATTACTATTAAAATCCACTTGCTCTCTACCCCTCACCAAGGAACATACGAGAAGAAAATAAAAAAGTCGATACAAACTAATATTCATTTATCTATGGCTAATTTGCATTTTAAGTTTTTTTTTTTTTTTGACCTGATGGTCCCTTTTGTAACTAGCCATCTATTTGATATGGTTCCTGGACAGATATATTAGCTCCTAAGTCTATATAATTAAATCACTTTTTTCACCCAAAAAAAAAAAAAATCAGACCTTATATATTAATATAATTATTTCAAAGTGAAAATTTTGTGAAATACAGTCTATATTACAGATAGAGTTGATATAGTGATGAATACCATGCTTGCTGGATTAGAAATAAGTCTAAGTCAATTGTATCCTTGACAATATATTTTTTTGTTTAAAAGAGTTCCTGAGCAAATGGTATTTATTTGAAGAAAAACAATATATTTAATAGAATAGTGCAAGTTTCTTTTTCTTTTTTTTTTGAGAAGAATAGAATAGTGCATGTTGGCATGTTGGCTTCAATCTTATTTCATCAGCAAGGCAAGAAATGATGGAAGTTTTTATTTTTATTTTTTTCAGCCGACTAAGGTAATTAATACATGGAAAGTTGACTATGTATTTTGTTGTCATTGCTTACGGACTGTGATACAAACATTTTAATTAATATTATATATATTTTTCGTGTCCGAAATCTGAAAAAACTAAAAATGAAAATAGGTAAAACATTCGAGACGATAGATCCAAGAACAGGGGAGGTAATAGCGAGGATTGCAGAAGGAGATAAGGAAGATGTTGATTTGGCTGTAAATGCTGCACGTCATGCTTTCGATGATGGTCCCTGGCCTCGCTTGCCCGGCTCCGTATGTAACTCTTTCTGGAATTAATGCTCTTGTTTTCTGCCCTATTAATCTATTATACTGCACCTTCAGAGTACCCTAAATTTGTGCATTTGTTTTAGGACAAAGTTTTCTTCAAAACTAATTTAAAAGAATTTTCACCACTACTCACTTTTAATGTGATGGCCGTTCTATAAGTACAAAATTTTTGTAGAGTGAGAGTGACAAGAATTGGGATTTAGGTATCCAAAAAAGAGTTTAAATTGGAGTAAAATTTCTATCTTGTATTAAAAAAAAAAAAAAATTCTCCATTTCATTAGATTGTGATTTATAAGATTATTTTAAAAATTTTACTCAAAAAAAAAAAAGATTATTTAAAATTTAAAAGGTCACATAATTAAAAGTATACTCTTTTTTTTAAGAAAATCAACTGAAAGTGCACGTGATGGTGATCTCTTTGAGTATTTTCCAAACTAGTTTGATCTTTGGAGATAAATTCTGTTGATTTTTTTTTAATGTTCCATAACGAGCCGCAAACCCGCTCGGTCGCACCCTGTGTAGGTAGCATTTTAGCATTAATTGAATAAGAATCTACTAGAAATCCAAAGCCATACATCATCAGATCTTCTAAGTCAAATTGTATTTTTATATATGGATAAGTCTAAAAATTGATACTTGGAGGAGATCGCCCAATTTTTTTTATATATAATAATATAATATAATGTATATAACAAATTGTAGACGTCTTTTTGCGTTGATAATTGATACTTACAACAAACTTGACGGGCATACGTTTCACTATCAACAAATGAAAGGTGATCCAACCTAAAAAAATACTACATTTATTAATAGGAAAACTAATAGATTGTCGGTTCAAGGATATATCAGAAGATTTATATAAGTCAACCTTCTGATTCGTCAGTTCCATCGTGCAAAATGAAAATTCTTTAGTTATTTTGCCTGGACCTTTCAAACCAAATATATATATATATATATATATATATATATATTATTTTAATTTTTACAACTAGTTTGGCTCAACCCAATTCATCATATATAAATTTATTTCATTATTCTTATTTTAACATTTTATTTTGGTATTTTAAGAATAATTTTGTTGAATTTAGAATTTTTTTAATATAATTTAAGTATATTATGTGAATTATAATTAATTGAAAAAAAGAGATTAAATAGTTTAAGAGAGTTCAAATTTTTATAAGATATGAAACATGTAACTATAACTCTCCAACTCAATCCAATTTGTGGAATTGAGTTGAGTTGGCTTTTACACATGTGATAGGTTAGGTTGAGTTGAGTTGGGTATCTCTCAATTCGACAAAGTCAATCAGGTTGAATTGAATAAACCCTCCAACTTAATACAACCCGATCCATGCACATTTTTAATTCTCTATCAAAATAAAAAACCATTTATGTAACAAAATTCTTGCTTTATATATATATATATATATATATATAAACTATAAGTGATATATTGGTATTAGATCGTTTTGACTTTTTATATATTCAAATGACTGTATGTGGATTATTTATTTTTTATTATTATTATTATCCAGTTGGCTATGAGTTTGGCACTTTGGCTATTGTTTTTTTTTTTTGGAACCTATAATTAAAAGATTGGAATTTTGGGATCTAATTCATGCCGATATGAATCTACATAAACAATTTATTTGAGGTTTTCTAAATTAAAAAAAAAAAAAAAAAAAAAAAAAAAAAAAAAACTTTGGCAATACATTAGAATTTAGAAGAATATGGCATATTATAGACCACAATTTTGTGTGCCTGAGATTAAGTATTTAATTTGTTTAGCCATGAAAATTATTAAAACTATGTTTCACATTAAAATGGAAGATTATTTTCTAATGGATTCATTAATTTGGAGACTAAATGGGAAATTGCGCTTTGAAATATAGTACATAATCAAGAGTAATTTACAAATCTTAAAAGAATTAATGTGAAGTTCCATTTTAAGACGTCATGACAATTCTATAGTCCATAATTTTGCTCGACGTGCTAAATATGTCACATATTTTTCAATGTTGATGAAAGATATTTCCAGCTCTCACCTAAATGTTGTAATATTAGTTGATTTGGCTACTCTTTCTTAATGATATTGAGGCTTCTTCTAAAAAAAAAAAAAGAGGTTGAAATATATTAAGAAAAAATTATTTTGGGTATTTATTTATTTTTATATTATGTTGATTAGTTTTATTTTTATTTTTATATTAACCTAGTTTTAAATCTTATTATATTTCTAATGTTGCATGGTAGGTTGTTCTTTTTTTTTTTTGACAAAGATAAAATCTTGGTTCGGTCATAAAAGAAAAATGTAACAGGATAATACATAATTTACATCAAGCTTATATAATCTCTGTCTTTCAATTTTGTTTGAACACACAATATTAATTCCAAGAACTATATATTAAATTTAAATAAAATTTGAACTACTTCTTGTTGTAGGAGTAATTTGAATTTAAGTTCTAAAACAATAACGTAATTTAAAAAGGAAACTTGTCACACCCTTCATGAGAGTAGGGTTGACCTGATATAGTTTGAGGCATAGGTGAAGAATTTAAGTAAGGCCTTTTTTTATATTTTAAATACCAATTATATAATATTTTTTTAAATTTTTATATATATTATAATTTTTTAATTTAAAAACCATTTTTCAAAATGAAAAATTATTAATTTCTTTTTAAAATGATAATAACTAATTTATTACATTTTAAAATTTGAGGATTTAAATTCTTTTTTAATCTTAGGGTTTTATTAGTTACACCAATTAATTATAAGGTTTAGACTTTAGAATGTAATTTGCTGCCTTTATTTGGGTAAAACAGTTTTGGGACTCTTCTTGGAAATGGTAGAAAGAGTCTCTCATTCAGCTAGTCTCACACCGTCACACCTTCACATTTATATAGACAAATAGTACAACTTTTGGGGCTTTTGTACAATGGGAGAGCCTTAGGCGGAAAATGCTAGGACCACAATTTTTGTTACAACTTACTCATGTAATAAGTTTTAAGTAGTGAAATAAAAGTAGCAAGTTTACAACTCTGCCACTCACTACTTGTGAGGTGAACAAATTGCGGAAAAAATTGTGAGAAAAGTTGTGATCTTAGCATTACTCCATTAGACATCAAGTGGAGAGAGTTTTCTTATTATATTTAAATCTTAACTACTTCTTTAGTAAATTTTAACCTACTCTATCTAATGGTGGGTAGTAGTAGATCAGTAGTATTAGCTGCCATTAATTCTTAAAAACTCATGCTTTTGGGTGACCCTTATTTGTTGTCAGGAGAGAGCAAAGAGAATGATGAAATTTGCGGACTTGATTGACCAAAATGTGGAAGAATTAGCTGCCTTGGATACCCTTGACGCTGGCAAATTGTTCAGTATGGGCAAGGCTGTGGACATTCCTTCTTCAGCAGATACTCTCCGCTACTATGCAGGTGCAGCAGATAAAATTCATGGAGATGTACTTAAAATGTCACGTGAATTTCATGCATACACATTGCACGAGCCAATTGGTGTGGTTGGACACATTATACCCTGGAACTTTCCCACCACCTTGTTCTTCTTGAAGGTTAGCCCTGCTTTAGCTGCTGGGTGCACCATGATCGTTAAGCCCGCTGAGCAAACTCCTCTCTCGGCTCTTTATTATGCTCATCTTGCTAAGCTTGTAAGTTGCATCACAATTCGATTATTTACTGTTTTGCAAAAGCTTAAGGGCTAATTAATTCGCACACTATTCATATTCCCAACATTTTTAAATTTTTTTTTTTTTTTTGTTCTTATAATAAGTGGGAAACATGGAATTTAAATAAGGTTTTGTGGCAGAAATAATAGTGTTCCACTGTTCTTAGATTTTCTCTTTGAGTTAATAAACTCGTTGCACACACTTTATTTTATACAGATTTACACATACATGAAAAAACAAATAAAATCGTGATTTCAAGTCATAATTTCCAACTCAAGTTACGATTAAGTTGTTTTTTGCGTTTGTAAAATTTTGTATTATAACTTGTGTGTAATAAACATTGTTGTTTCCCTTTTGACGTTCATATTGCCACCATGGCTCATAAACTGGCCTGCTTTCGATTTTATGAGTTCTAACTGTTTTGATCTCATTTTGTTTTTTTTTTTTTAAAGGCTGGTATTCCGGATGGGGTGCTCAATGTGGTGACAGGATTTGGACCAACGGCTGGTGCTGCCATTTGCTCTCATATGGACATTGATGCGGTAATTTCTAGTTTTAACTACAATATATGTTTGTCTTATATGTGAATCTTTTCAAGAAAATTATTTAGCTATAAATTTGTTCTCGTTTTCTCTTCTTTTCTTTTTTTTTTTTTTTTTTTTTTTTTTTTTTCAGGTGAGTTTCACTGGCTCCACAGAAGTAGGCCGTATAGTTATGAAGGCCGCAGCAGAAAGCAATTTGAAAGTGGTTTCACTTGAATTAGGAGGCAAGTCACCCCTCATAATTTTTGATGATGCTGATGTTGATATGGCTGCTCAGCTTGCTCTCATCGGCATCTTATATAATAAGGTGAAGTGTTTCTACTCATTTTTTCATCAAGTTGCATTTTAGAAAACTAATGATTAAAACATGTACATCAATGACATTTTTTTTTTTTTTTTTTCAGGGAGAAATATGTGTGGCAAGTTCTCGTGTCTATGTTCAAGAAGGGATATATGACAAACTTGTGAAGAAATTAGTGGAAAAGGCAAAAGCATGGGTAGTTGGGGATCCTTTTGATCCTAAAGTTCAACAAGGACCCCAGGTATGATCATGATGTGAGAGGATTCAAGATTTTGTTCTTGTTTGGAAACCAAACATGGGGCTTTAGGGAGCAACATACAACAGAGTTCTTAATCCACTTATAAATTATAGCCTATAATCTGAATAAAATTGCAATCTATACTGAAGTAGTAGTACTAAGCTAACAATTTTCCCCTAGTAGGTTTCCAATGAAAAACAACATTTTTACTTCTTTTTTGATTTGCAGGTCGATAAGGAGCAGTTTGAAAAAATTCTGACCTACATTGAGCATGGCAAGAGAGAAGGGGCCACCCTATTAACCGGTGGCAAGCCCCTGGCCTTGGGTGGGAAGGGATACTACGTTGAACCCACAATTTTCGCCGAAGTGAAGGTTTATATATTTTTCCACTTTACAACATGCATCTGGGGATCTTAATTTCTAAAGTCCGTTTATCTTTCCCTCCCTTGATATATTTCTATTGATGACTTGATCAGGAAGATATGCTTATAGCAAAGGATGAAATATTTGGACCTGTTCTGGCACTCGCAAAGTTCAAGTGAGTACATTCTTCATTAATCCTCTTATTTCTTTGATCAAAACTTTAGAATAAAATTCTTTCATTTATCAATTTATGTTTTTAGAAAGTAAAATATGGAGCAAGTGTATTATAAATTATAATGAACACAATAGTGCAAAATAGTGTTGGGGATTTATATATATAAGCGCTTGACTATGTTGGCTTATCTCATGAACAATTACAGAACAATTGATGAGGCGATTAAGAGGGCCAACAATACTAGATATGGACTAGCAGCAGGCATCGTTACAAAGGACTTGAATGTGGCTAACACTGTCTCAAGATCACTCCGTGCCGGCACCATTTGGATCAATTGCTATTTTGCTTTCGGCAATGACTGCCCTTTTGGTGGGTATAAGATGAGTGGGTTTGGAAGAGATTCTGGACTAGAAGCCCTTCACAAGTATCTTCAAGTCAAGTCGGTTGTCACTCCCCTTTATAATTCTCCTTGGCTTTGAATTTTATATCCCTTCAGGCCTGGCAAAAGGATAATTCACCCTTTAATATAATAACGTGTGCAATAAAGTTCCTAGTTTCTAGGCCTATTGTACTACCGTGTGTGACATACACCACTAATCTGTGTTCCAAAAAATAATTTAAGATATCAATGAAGTTATAGATCCTTTTGTGAAAATTGGGGATTGTCTAACCTTGTTAAATGAACACTTATTTGTATGTGTTGGAGTTGTGACTTATTTTGTTTCCTTCTCATGATATTGAATTTCAGTCATTCAAAAATTAAATAATTACACCGTCATTTTGGTAGAAGTTGATACAGTATCTGCACGTAGTATAAGTATATAAATATAAATCTCAAGAACGCTTGCATTGTAAACGTCCATAACCTTTCTATGTGCCTGAGGTTTAGTGAAACAGATATTCTAGGACCACAACAAAATTTACAATTTGTCCGCATAACAAGTTGTGGACCCACAATGAAAACTTGGAGCACCAATGCCAACTTTTTGCATCACGATTCTATTTGAGTCTATCATTTGCCTATAGTATGTTTAGATCATCATGCTCTTCTTTTTTTGGTAAACCATGCTCTTCTTGTTTAATGGCAAAGGCCCCAATTTTTAGCATTTAAGCTAAAATATATATATATATATATATAACAAAATAAAAAATAAAAAAAACAAAACAAAACGTATTCATTTGGAAGAAAAATGGATTTATATGGAAACAGTGACTCATTATTATTTTCACGTGGATCCAACTTTTTTTCAATACTCACAATTACTCACATAAGAGGTATTAAGAAAGAGTGTGGTCCTATCATTATTCTTTTTCAACATCTGACTTTGTGTGATTTTAATTTTTACCCATTGCACAAGCAAACCGTTGGACTTTTGTGTACTAAGTCTACAGACCACGGAGTACAAACTATGAATCTATGATCACTCTAATTCGCGTGAAGGACAAGGTTCGAGGGGTAAGAAATTCGTGACTAGAAATGTGTTAAATTGGTAACCTGTTTTTCGCTCAAAGAAATATTGGTAACCTGTTTTGTTTGAAAAAAAAAAAAAGCTCCCACATAAATAACTAACCTTGAATCATTTTTGTTTCTTTCAAAATTTTATAGTTGCAACCATGGGCGAAAGAATTTGAATCTTAAATTGAGATTTCTTAGCTACTACTTGACATGCACTTGGAACCAAAATAGAGAAATATGTGCAGCCTGGCGTGCGCACATTCATCTCCTCCATTAAGATCGATATCTCATTCTAATAGACCAAGATTGAAAATTGGAGACAATATCAGATTTAGAGGTCAGGCACAGATTTTGTTTCCCCTTAAAAAAACGAAATTAACAAAAAATACGCATAAAGAAGGAAAAAGAAAGTCATGAAACTCCAATGACATTCATATTTTCTTACAACCTAATTACTTCCCATATCAGTTTTTACTTTTATTTACCATTGTCCTTTACTCAAGAGAGTCCATCTCATACCGAAGGTTGTACTCGTTTGACTAGTGAAATGATATATTTCGATACTAGTTAATACCGACGTACCGTTTTGGATTTACTGTTATTTTTTATATTTATATACATATATTTATATATATATATATATGTGTGTAATAATAAATATAAAAGTTTATAATAAAACATTACCTCAATTCAAAACAAATTATTCATGGTTTTAGATTTTAGCATCAATTAAAAGATATATATATGTGGGGCCCGGCCCAAAAACAATGGGCTATTCCAAATTCAGGCCCATCCGAGGAGCGTCCTGTCCGAAGAAAAACCACATATGAAGCATTACTCGATCCCACTAACGCCAAGGAAACCTGTCCGAGGAGTAACTCCTCCTCGGACATCACGAAGCCCAGACGAGGAACTCTCCCCAGCCATTTCAGTTCATCCTCCCAACATATAAAATGAATAAAATCCAAAATATCTCATGGAAAGCTACCACCACATTAATTGCGTCCCAACCACCCTCTTGGCCGCATTAATGAGGAAAAGACCCCTGAACAGTACCACCTTGGCCTCTGCAACTCACAAAGGGACTGATGAGGGCGTCTGATGGGACAGGTGCTCAAGTAGATGCTTAGATGATCAACAGGTGTAAGGTTGAGATGAGAGGAAGAGAACTATATAATGTAGTGGAGTCCCTCAAAGAAGGGGACGGAAAAACTGTATTGGGAACTGAAGAAATAGAATCATACAGGAGAGATCCATTCTTGTGTCTTTATTTTTTTTGCAAACAATACTGTCTATGTATCAGACCGAATAGGTTCACTGAGGCTAAGTTCTTTGACCCATCCTCTACAAATATTTATTGTGGGTTGCGCTTTGGGCCAAGGCCTGATCAATAGAAGTTGGGCCAGGAAAATCGTGCAACTACAATTGGCGCCGTCTGTGGGAAGAACTAAGGCATCAGCTAGTGCAAACGGTCGAGCATGGCAGAACTAGGTCCGCACCAGGAGGATCCTCACCAAGCTAACTCCCAACGGACACAACCCGCCGAGTCCCAGAGGCAAAATAACCCAACCAACCCAGGCGGCAGGGGGAATCGTGAGGGAAGTGTGCATACTATCCGGACGAGCCAGAGTCACACTCAGATAGGAAGTCACGTGTCTCAGAGGCGAAATAGTCACCAGGCCATGCAGCGAGAGATAGATGACCTAAAAAGGAAGTTACGACGTGTGCAGCGAAGACGATCTCCCTCTGACTCAGGCGAGTCTTCTAATGCGGAGGACGTGAGTTACAGACAAAGGTCAAGGACCCCCCCAAGTGAAACCTTCTCTTACGAAAAGGAACCACGCCCTGTACGGAAGTATGAGAACCCATCCAGCAAAGGTTCGGGGAACGACGCCATGAAGAAGGCGCTGGATCAGGTCTCGAGGTCACCCTTCACGAATAGAATCGAAGGGGCTAAGCTGCCAAGACGCTTCAACCAACCGGTGTTCGCCATCTATAACGGCAGTGCAGACCCGGTAGAGCACGTGAGTCAGTTTAACCAAAAAATGGCGATTTATTCGCAAAACGAAGCCCTAATGTGCAAAATCTTCCTATCCAGCTTGGGATCGATGGCAATGAGGTGGTTCAACAGCCTGAAGACAAACTTCGTAGGCTCCTACAAGCAGCTCACTCAAGCTTTTTGCTCCCGTTTTATCACAAACACCAGAGTCCCTCGACCTCTCAGTTCGCTACTATCCTTATCCATGCACGAAGGAGAAACCCTGAAAGCGTACTCGGATAGGTATTGGGAGGTGTATAACGATTTAGATGACAACCATGATAATGTTGCTATCAGCACGTTCAAAAGCGGTCTCCCCACCGATCATGGCTTAAGGAAATCCCTCACCGGAAAACCAGTTACTGATGTCCAACAGCTAATGGATAGGATCGACAAGTACAAAAGAGTAGAGGAAGATCAGCTGCAAGGGAAGGGAAAGGAGAAGATTATCCCCCCCAAAGCAAATGATTTCAGGTCGGAACGTCACAATCCTGGTCAGCCGAGGAGAGATTTTCCGCGACAGGCTGGGCAGAGCAACCCGCAAACAGTGAATGCCGTATTCAGAGAGCCAGTACAACAGGTACTGGAGAAAGTAAGGGATGAACCCTATTTCAGATGGTCGGGAAAGATGGCTGGAGACCCTTCCAAACGTAACCAGAACCTGTACTGCCACTATCATCGGGACCATGGGCATACTACTGAGGACTGCAGGAATCTGTGGAATCACCTAGATCAATTGGTCCGAGAAGGAAAGTTACGTCACCTGCTGCACCCATCGAGCGGCCATCCCGGCCAAGCAGCACAAGAGCCTCGAAGGGACGTGTCTTTAAGACCCCCCACCGGGACGATACACGTCATCCTCGCTGCACCAAGAAGAACCGGGCCACCCATCCCCAGGGTATTAGCTGTTGATCGGCTCCCCTCCGAGGGCAGGCAAAGGGAGCCCAAAAGGCCAAAAAAGGGAAGCTCCTTGATACTGGAATTCTCGGATGAGGATAAGAGAGGAACTGTTCAACCTCACGATGATGCCTTGGTGGTCACATTGCAGATTGGGGGCTTCGATGTGAAAAGGGTGTTAGTAGACTCGGGAAGTGCGGTGGAGATAATGTACCCTGACCTATACAAGGGGCTGAACTTGAAACCGGAAGATTTGACAGCTTATGACTCCCCCCTTCTCAGCTTCGAGGGAAGGATTGTTACGCTAAAAGGGCAAATCCGACTACCCGTACAGACTGGGGCGGAAGTGGTGGAGGTGAATTTTATCGTGGTCGACGCTTATTCACCCTACACCGTGATAGTTGCAAGGCCATGGATCCACTCCCTAGGGGCCGTGACCTCCACACTTCACCAAAAAGTAAAATACCCATCCAGAGGACAAGTGGAAGAGATCCGAGGAGATCAGGTCGTGGCCAGGAAGTGTATGGTGGCCGCCATTTTACATCGGCCCTTAGTCGAGTCCTCGGTCCCAGAGAGCTTATAGCAACCAGCCTCCTCGGCAAGGCAAGACGATGGGCTGGCCGAGGTGATAAGGTGTGAAGGTTTAGATAAGATTGTTGTCAACGATGACCCGGAGAAGTTCTTTCAGGTCGGCTCTAAATTGCCCTCTCAAGAAAAGGAGGAACTGGTCAGATTTCTCAGAGAAAATGTCGACGTATTCGCATGGGACGCCTACGATGCCCCGGGAGTTGATCCTAGCCTCATTTGTCACCACCTGAACGTCAACCCCTCTTCCACTCCAAGGAAGCAGCCACCCCGACGCCCTTCAAAGGAACACGCTAGTGCCGTAAGAGACGAAGTGGCAAAATTGAAAAGAGCAGGGGCTATCAAAGAGGTCTTTTATCCCGAATGGTTGGCGAACACAGTGGTGGTAAGGAAGAAGACGGGGAAGTGGAGGGTCTGCGTGGACTTCACGGACCTGAACAAGGCGTGCCCCAAGGACCCATTCCCCCTACCCAAAATCGATCGATTGGTGGATGCAACCGTGGGGCACCCTCGAATGAGCTTCCTGGACGCCTTCCAGGGCTATCATCAGATACCCCTTGCGCTAGAGGACCAAGAGAAAACGGCTTTCATGACGCCCATCGGAAATTATCATTATAAGGTGATGCCGTTCGGGCTAAAGAACGCGGGCTCAACCTACCAAAGGATGATGACTCGGATGTTCGAGCCACAACTGGGCAAGATCATTGAAGTTTATATAGACGATATGGTTGTGAAGAGTAAAAGGGTGTCCGAGCACGTGAAAGACCTCGGAATAGTCTTCGCTATCTTAAGGGAGCACCGGTTTCGGCTGAATGCCTCCAAATGTTCATTCGGGGTCGGGTCTGGGAAATTCCTAGGGTACATGGTCACCCACAGGGGAATAGAAGTAAGTCCCGACCAAATCAAAGCCATTAACAGCCTACAGACTCCTCGGAACCCGAAGGAGGTGCAGAAGCTCACTGGCATGATTGCGGCATTAAACCGGTTCATATCGCGATCGGCGGATCGATGTCGGCCTTTTTACCTCCTGATAAACAAGTGGAAAGAGTTCGAATGGTCGGAGGATTGCGTTCAGGCTTTCCAGCAGCTTAAGGACTACCTGTCCCGACCACCCATCATGTCCAGTCTTGAGGCAGATGAGGTGCTGTTTGCCTACATCACCGTAGCTCCCCACGCTGTAAGCCTGGTACTAATACGGAATGATAATGGGGTGCAGCGACCGGTGTACTATGTGAGCAAATCACTACATGAGGCCGAGGTGCGATACCTACCTTTAGAAAAGGCAATTCTGGCGATAGTGCACGCAACCCGGAAGCTTCCTCATTACTTTCAGGCGCCTACGGTCATCGTTCTAACTCAGCTTCCCCTTTGAGCCGTGCTTCGAAGCGCTGACTACACAGGAAGGATCGCCATGTGGAGTGCTCTTTTGGGGGCCTTTGATATTAAATATATGCCCAGACCCTCCGTCAAAGGACAGGTCCTCGCAGACTTGGTAGCGGAGTTTGCTGAGCCCTCTATAGAAACAATGACCGAGAAGAAAGACCTGGGTGGAAAATTGGTCGGCGCAATTTCAGCAGGGGGGACCATGCATTGGAAGGTCTACGTGGATGGCGCGGCCAACCAGAGAGGATCAGGAGTTGGGATAGTTTTAATATCGCCGGACGGCGTTGCCATTGAAAAATCGTTAAGACTCGGATTCTCGGCTACGAACAATGAAGCCGAATACGAAGCCTTACTTCAGGGGATGGCGATGGTTCAAAGATTGAGTGGAAGAATAATAGAAGCATTCTCGGACTCCAGATTAGTGGTCGGACAAGTGATGGGCGAGCTTGAAGCTCGAGATACTAGGATGCAAGAGTATCTGGGACAAGTCAAATGGCTACAGACGAGTTTTGAATCCTTTAGTCTGACGCACATTTCCAGGAGCGTAAACACCCATGCAGACTCGCTGGCCACTCTCGCCACGTCCTCGGCGCATAATCTGCCGCGAATGATCCTTGTTGAAGATCTATCACAGGCAAGTCCCATCCGCGGAGACCCGGCTCAAGTCCATCAGATCAGAAAAAGTCCCAGCTGGATGGATCCCATAAAGAGCTTCCTCCAAAGCGACATCTTACCGGAGGAAAAACTGGAAGCCGAGAAGATACACAGGAATGCTCCTCGGTTCTGGCTATCAGAGGACCACAAACTATATCGACGCTCTTACTCTGGACCGTACCTACTCTGCATACATCCAGAAGAGTCCGAATCTTTACTTGAGGAGTTACACGAGGGGATTTGCGAAAGCCACACCGGAGGAAGGTCGCTGGCGCACAGGGCACTCACCCAAGGGTACTGGTGGCCGAACATGCAAAGAGAGGCCCAAGAATACGCTAAGAAGTGCGACCAGTGCCAAAGATTCGCCCCGAATATCCACCAACCCGGAGGGGTCCTCAACCCCCTCTCTAGCCCATGGCCGTTCGCACAATGGGGCATTGATATAGTCGGACCTTTCCCCAAAGCTACGGGGAACAAACGATACATAATAGTCGGAACTGATTACTTCACTAAATGGGTGGAAGCTGAGCCCTTGGCCAACATTAGGGACGTGGACGCCCAAAAATTCATCTGGAAGAACATCATCACCCGCTTCGGGACTCCGCGTACACTCATTTCCGACAATGGTCTGCAGTTCGACAGTAGGAACTTTAGGGAGTATTGCCGCGAGTTTGGAATCATTAACCGATATTCCACCCCCGCCTACCCTCAAGGAAATGGGCAGGTCGAGGCCGTGAACAAGGTCATAGTGAACGGACTGAAGAAGAGACTGGACGAGGCAAAGGGGAGATGGGTAAAAGAACTCCCCCACGTCTTATAGACTTATCGGACGACGCCACGACGATCGACCGGTGAGACCCCCTTCTCGATGACTTATGGGGCTGAGGCCGCGCTCCCGATCGAGAACAACTTTCCCACACTAAGGTCTAGATCGTTTACCCCAAACGATAACGACGAGTTATTGGAACGGAGTCTGGACCTAGCTGAAGAAAGAAGGGAAAAAGCGATGATTCATATGGCCTATTATCACCAGAAGCTGAGACAAGGGTATGATGCTAACGTCAAACTGCGGCCTCTGGGTCCAGGTGATCTCGTGATGAGGAAGATTCTTGGCAGCGCAAAGAACCCCTCTTGGGGCAAGTTGGGGCCCAATTGGGAGGGACCATACCGTGTCACATCCGTGGCCGGAATAGGCGCCTACTACCTAGAAGATTTGGATGAAAAAGCTGTACCTCGACCATGGAATGTAAATAACCTTAGAAGATATTATTATTAATGAGAATGGCTTAGCATACGTTTTCTTTCATGACTATCCGCTGCTTGCTGATCTACTGACAACTATTCATAAGTTTTAAACAGAACCTAAGTCCTGCATGGCTCCTCGGACCACAGACTTAGGGGAAATTATTACTTAAGGCAACTACTCAAAAAGTTTTGGACAGAACCAAGGCCTTGCATGGTCCTCGAACTCAAGCCTATGGGGAAACCAAGTATCCAAAATAAGTTTTAAACAGAACCTAAGTCCTGCATGGCTCCTCGGACCACAGACTTAGGGGAAATTAATACTTAGGGCATCTATTCATAAGTTTTAAACAGAACCTAAGTCCTGCATGGCTCCTCGGACCACAGACTTAGGGGAAATTATTACTTAAGGCAACTACTCAAAAAGTTTTGGACAGAACCAAGGCCTTGCATGGTCCTCGGACTCAAGCCTATGGGGAAACCAAGTATCCAAAATAAGTTTTAAACAGAACCTAAGTCCTGCATGGCTCCTCGGACCACAGACTTAGGGGAAATTAATACTTAGGGCAACTATTCATAAGTTTTAAACAGAACCTAAGTCCTGCATGGCTCCTCGGACCACAGACTTAGGGGAAATTATTACTTAAGGCAACTACTCAAAAAGTTTTGGACAAAACCAAGGCCTTGCATGGTCCTCGGACTCAAGCCTATGAGGAAACCAAGTATCCAAAATAAGTTTTAAACAGAACCTAAGTCCTGCATGGCTCCTCGGACCACAGACTTAGGGGAAATTAATACTTAGGACAACTATTCATAAGTTTTAAACAGAACCTAAGTCCTGCATGGTTCCTTGGACCACAGACTTAAGGGAAATTATTACTTATGATAGATTGGGAGATTATTACTTAAAGGAAATCATTTTAATGCATGCGCACAGTCTAGCACCATCGCAACCCTCAAATGCGCAGCCCAAAAACCCATTTATTTTGATTGTTTACCTGTATCTACATCGTTGCAAATGTTTAAAAAAGAACGCTACTGACATACATCCATAGTATACAAAACGAACATTTTATATTAATATTCCAAGTACATTAGAAAGAGAGGTCCTTACAAAAGAATGGAAAAATAAGACGACTCTCATTCAAAAAAAAAAAAAAAAGAGTACAAAGATCAAAAGCCTAAAAGGCTAAGCCTTAGCAGGAGGATCTTCTTTCTGCTCGGGCTGAGGAGGAGGAACCTCGATGGTAGAGTCTGCGGCGGGATCCTTCGCCATATCAGGCATAGGGACGGCATCTGGCACCGTCAGATCCTGCTCAGTCGCTGCCTGGGCGCCGTCAGGATTCTCTCGGATCTCCGGAGGGAAGAAGATGTTCTCAGGCAGCCTTAATGCCGAATCTGCAGGAACTCCTGCAGCATCAAGGGCGTAAGCCCATGAGGTGCTGCAGTAATCACTGCACACCTCAGGGATCTCCTCGGAGAGCCTGGCCTCCATTTCTTGGACCCCAAGCTGGCGAGCAGCATTCTTTTCAGCCTCCACAGACTCCCGGATCAGCTGAGCCTCCTCTCTAACCCGCCGCAGCTCATCATCGATTTTTTGCAGAGCAGTCTTAAGTTCCAGCACTGCCTGCTTTTCGGTGGCGAGGTTGATCTGGGTCAAATGTAGCTCCTTGCGCTGATCTTCCGCCTGGGTCTCGGCACTCTTCAAACCAGCCTCAGCGCTTTTACGCTTTTTCTCCGACTCCTTGAACTTCTCAGTAAGTTCAAGATGTTCCTGCTTCAGGGATCCCAAGGTCTTCTCCATCTCCGTCCGGGATTGGACCTTAACCTCAGCCCGACTTCGATTATACCGACAAAATTCCTCAGCCACAAATACCTGTTGAGTAATCTGTAAACGAAACAAAGTCAATTCAGAATTTGACAGGGTTAAATAAGTCAATAAATCAGTAAAAGAATTACTCACTAGCGCAAGATCCCTTTTAAGGGATAGGAAAAGCTCAGGCTGAGAGAACCGCCTATAGGCCTCCATATCCCGAGGAAGCAGTAAGGGTTGCTCTAAGGCCTCCGCCACATACCCTGCTCGGCCCCGATTGTACTCTCGGATCGACGAGTTGTAGGGAATAGCAACCCCCTCCAACTCCAGCTTAGGACTCCACGTGCGCGGGGCAGCACGCACCTCAGCGCGGTTCTCCCCATCCCTACTTTCAGAGGAGTTTGCCCTCTTGCTCCTCTGCCCCTTGGCAGCCTTTTGCTGCTTAGCAGGCCGGGTAACCAACTCACCCTCCTCAGAAATGTCAACCTGCCTCTTCTTCTTCAGGTCGGGGATCGCTTTGAGGCCAGGATCAGTAGGGACCTGAGGGGCAATAGGAGGCGGGTCCTGGGTTTGCGCTTTGGCAGGCGCCTTCGAGGACTGGCCCTTGCCTCGGCTGGACATCAACTCTCTCAGAGACTTTCCCTTTCCTGCCATGGGCTCTGCCTCTTCGTCTGAAGTATCGTCTGAGCAGATAACGATTGAGGGAACACCGACTGCGGAATGTTGGTCCTGCTCTGCTTCGGGATTAGAAAGCTCCACCAAGGGGTTTTGCTGAATTTCCTCCTCGAAGTAAAACTTGTCTATCTCTTCCTCAAGGGAAAGACGAGATGATTCAGCTTCTTCTTCAACCAAAACAGCAGCGCCAGGCTCGTTTACCAGAGGTAGCTGCTCTGTTAAATAGGGATTTCTGACACCAGGCAACACAACTGGTGGCAGATCGTGTTGAGCTAGGAACCCGTCCTTGGACACGTCAATCCTAGCCAGCCTCGGACTGCCAGCCCTTATAGCGTGACCGATTGCCTGGAAAGCGCTGCTTAGAGGTTGATAGCCCAGAACCAGATGGGTCGCACGCAACTGTCCGTCCTCAGAAACGTAAATCTCCGACCTAAGAAGATAGTTCAACGCTGGCACGTTCACAAAGTTTATCTGAGGAGCAATGTGAACTTTGTCTGCAAACAACCAAGAAAAGTGGGGTTAGTCCATGAAATTTTCCAATTACAAAGAAAGCAAGAAAAATAACCCCTCAATACTAAATCCTTTCCCAGAAAGGACCGATCCTAAAAGCGCCGCACCTGGGTTTCTTGCCCGAGTTGGACAATGAATACCGTCGAACCACTCCCCAGAAGCAATGAGGAAGTCATTCTTCACGGTCTTATTGGATACTGGGAGACAAGAGATCAACCTAACGTCCTCGTTCCGGGATTTAAGATAATACCCATCATCCCCGAGGCGGTGACATTCGTACAGATGAGCCACATCGTGCCAAGTAAGGCCTAGATTCATCCGCCCGTCTAAGACATCTACACAGCCTAGTATCTTGAACATATTCGAGGCACACTGATACGGCGTCAACCTATGGTTGAACAGGTATTCCCTTCTAATCCTACGCATGGGAAGTGTCATCCCTCCCTCTATGAAAGCAATCATGGGGATAACGACTTCTCCCTCACTTCTATCTGTCAATACTCCTTCAAGAGGACAGTACCGCAGCCCAACCCCCGAGGGAATGTGGTATTTAGCCCTAAAGGCCTCCATAGCGGCGGGAGTTTTTACTAATTTTTCGAATCTACCCATCTGAACTGAACTGGGGAAATGAAAGTAAAGACTGAGAAGAAAAGTAGAGTCCGAGGAGGGAATTGAAACAGCGAGAAGAACGAAATATACTGGTACCTTCACAAAACGCCCAATGGGACGCCTGGAAATCTCTCTTGGACGAAACGCTTCACAAAAAACGGTTTCGGTGGCGCAACGGACGCAAGTGTTCGTGTATCTCTGGGATTCGATGGAGTTCTCTGGAGTCCTTTGAGGTCTATGAAATACAGATAAAAAGAAGGAACTGAACCCCTCTGACGTCTTATATAGCCGAGAGGAGAGAGAAATGGTCACTCTTGCCTAAAAATACGAGAAAAAACGATGGCCGTTCGATCCACGCCACGCCGTTGGATGAAGGGAACATAACGCCTCCAGAAGTTAATGGCCGCGCCTCGTAAATTGTAGCGCGTCAAAAGTAACGATCCGCACGCGCGCCACACGATCTCCTTATTTCCATCCTCTCACAAACATCAAAACCCCGCTTTTCTCCTCGGAAGGAGATAAAAACCGGAGTTTTGAGGGGCTATTGTGGGGCCCGGCCCAAAAACAATGGGCTATTCCAAATTCAGGCCCATCCGAGGAGCGTCCTGTCCGAAAAAAAACCACATATGAAGCATTACTCGATCCCACTAACGCCAAGGAAACCTATCCGAGGAGTAACTCCTCCTCGGACATCACGAAGCCCAGACGAGGAACTCTCCCCAGCCATTTCAGTTCATCCTTCCAACATATAAAATGAATAAAATCCAAAATATCTCATGGAAAGCTACCATCACATTAATTGCGTCCCAACCACCCTCTTGGCCGCATTAATGAGGAAAAGACCCCTGAATAGTACCACCTTGGCCTCTGCAACTCACAAAGGGACTGATGAGGGCGTCTGATGGGACAGGTGCTCAAGTAGATGCTTAGATGATCAACAGGTGTAAGGTTGAGATGAGAGGAAGAGAACTATATAATGTAGTGGAGTCCCTCAAAGAAGGGGATGGAAAAACTGTATTGGGAACTGAAGAAATAGAATCATACAGGAGAGATCCATTCTTGTGTCTTTATTTTTTCTGCAAACAATACTGTCCATGTATCAGACCGAATAGGTTCACTGAGGCTAAGTTCTTTGACCCATCCTCTACAAATATTTATTGTGGGTTGCGCTTTGGGCCAAGGCCTGATCAATAGAAGTTGGGCCAGGAAAATCGTGCAACTACAATATATATATATATATATATATATAAATAGAAAGCTTAATTGTTCATTAATGCAAGTAAGTTACCATTTTGCCCTAAGAAAAATTCAAAAATTACAAAACTAAAATAAATAAATAAAAGCTTTTTTCTGTACTGACCGGTACGTCCAATACTGACCGGTAATATTAGAAATCGGCCGGTATGGTCGGTACATGACCGGTATTTAAACCAGTACGAAATGTTAGCATTTCGATACTAGTATATGTACTGATACGGTATATATCATCAACCACCTCGCCTTTACCAACTACCAACCCAAAAACAAAAACCCTAGAAACCAAACACATATGTTGTGATTTAAAAAAAATAAATGTATCCATATTGTTTTTTCTTCAATTTTGTATTTTTCTACCAAATTTTTGACACATAATTTCTTGAAAGATGTTGAATTTTATGAACTATGATCTAAAAGACTATAACGTCGGCAATGGACAAACTAAACTTTGACCTTAAATAAATGTCTTGGATAATATTATGCGTAATTAGAGTCATATTATGTTTTAGTGAATATAATTCCATCTCAAGAGGAGAGATTCATCAAGATGATCCTTTCCTCCTTATAAGTTGAGTAAATCCATATGGTGATGTTTTTTTTTTTGAGAAAGTAACTAACCCAGCTGTACTTTCTAAAAAGTGACAGAAACTATTTTTATATAATTTTTTTCTTATCCTAAGTTGTTTTTTAATGAAATATTAGAGCCGTTTGGTAACCCTACTCAACATACATTTTTTACATTTTAAACATACTTACACAATTACACACATTTCAATACACATTTTCACCCACACATATATTAAAAATACTCAAAATACCTTACTCAAACTTAAACTTACTCAAACTTAAACTTAGTTACCTAAGCCGCTTCCATACCTAAATTTACACCTTACTTACATGTCAATTTATGATTAGTATAAGTTTTTTTTGGAGATGAAGTGGTGTATAAGTTGACACATGTCAGTGTCACACAACATGCATCTTAATCATTCTAATTTCTTTAAAATTTTTCTTTATCATTTTGGTTTTTCACAAAAACGGCCTTGGCAAGCTAAACACATCCATAGTTTTCAACTTCCCCTGCACCCCCACGTAGCGACTTGTGTGATTTTACCCCCTGCACAAGCAAACCGTTGGACTGTTGTGTACAGACCATAGTAGACTGTGATCACTCTGATTCGCCTGAAGGGCAAGGTTCGCAGGTGACGACATTCGCCTGATCGACCAATGACCATAATGTGTTCAAATGGGTAACCTGTTTACGAAATTTTTCTTATTTGAAAAAAATAATACACCCACATAAATAATTGTAACCTTGAATCATTATTTCATTAAAAGTTCGAGTTCATCAAAAAAATTTCATTCAAAATTCGATTGTCGCTACTAGCAAGGATATTATGTAATTAATTGGTATCCAAATATATATAAATAAAGTTACGTACTCTAGGATCCAACTTAGAAAAATATGTGCGCATCCTGGCGTGCGCACATTCATCACCTCCGTTAAAATCGATATCTCATTCTAACAGACCAAGATAGAAAATTAGATAATTTCAGATTCAAAGGTCAGACACAATTAAAAAAGAAAAAACGAAATTAACCAAAAATACGCATAAAGATGAAAAAAAAGAAAGAAGAAAAGTCATGAAACTCGATTGATATTCGTATTTTTTTACAACCTAGTTTTCTTCCCAGATCAGTTTCTACTTTTATTTACCATCACCCTTTAACAGTTATCAAACCACAAACAGAAACCCTAGAAACATCCAAAAACCAAACACCTATATATGTTATGTTCATGATCCACACCGCCAAAACACTAAACAGACACTACTACGTCGTTTTGAAACATCCCATCACTTTCCAATCTTTCCCCTCAGCTTCACACCAAGAACCCTCTCCATCTTCGCCAACACAGCCTGGTTCGGCACAGCCTTCCCATTCTCATACTCCTGTACCACCTGAGGCCGCTCGTTGATCTGCTTGGCCAGCTCAGCCTGGCTCATCTTCTTCTCCAGCCGCGCCTTCTGTATCAACTGCTTCACCTCCGTCGACACCCGGTCCAGCGCCGCCGGCTCAGCCGCCTCGTCAAGCTTCTTCGCGTTCATAACCGGAGCCGCCTTCTTGTTCGAACCGGCTTCCGCCTTCTTCACGGTCTGCACCGCAGCCCCGGTCCGCAACGCCTGGTTCACCGCCTTCCTGTCGCGATCTTGAACCTTGGTCCTGTTCTTGTGAAGCACCACTGGCTCCCAGTCTTGGGTCAGAGCTCCTGGATATCGGCTCGGCATCGTAACAAACTCAGAGAGAGCGACAAAGCAACAGAGAGAGAAATTCCCCAACAAAGAAAACTCAGAGATAAAAAACACACAAGAAGAGCAAAAGAGAGAGAGCGAAAAAGAAACGCAGAAATTCTGTAACTAAAATAATTGTACAAGGAAGTAGAGAGAGGGGTATGTATATATAGGAGGTGAGGGTCTGGAAAGTTCTCAAGCCTTCTTGATACGGTAATTACTCTTGGTGGTCCATTACGTTAGCTTGCAAAACAAGCCATGAAGTTAAAATTAAAATATCTGCTCTTGTTGCTGACGTGTCGTTATTCTATTCCTCGTTGCTGACCTGGACCTTTTTTTTTTTTGGACAACCTGACCTGGACCTTTCGAACTTCTCTCCGTTCCGTAACAAAGGGTAAAAATTTGACTTCCCCGTTTCTCTTGAGGTCTTTAATTAATTTTCCTCCAGTAGGAATTTGCCACGTAATTGTATAGTGAAATTTCTTTGGATTAAGCTGATGCTTGCGATCTATGATTGGTTGTTATGCTGATCTGCTTTGTCACTAAACTTTGAAATTTCCTTTCTCGGTGAAGGGCAATTTTGGATTTTCGCTCTGCAATTGAATCGGACGCTTCAGAAAATGCAATAGAAATCAAACGGTCGATATTTACACTGGAAACTGGAAAGTGAATTAAATAGGTCAAAATCAGTCCACGAATTTTCTGCGCCCCAGGTCAAGAGTCAAGACACTCGAAGGGGCAAAATTTTGGCGCCAAAATTTCACATTCTAAAATCATTTAGTAATAAATACCACTTCACTTCACTTCACATCCTCTCGCGCGCTCTTTCTCTCTCTCTCTCTCTCTAAAAATCTGAAAATGCAGCGCCAAAAATCTATACTCTCCTTTTTCCAAAAACCCTCGCCGGAAAGCAATGGCTCCGGTGCCGGAAATGAGCTCGGCAAACAGCGTGTTCCGGCGAAGCAAGAGAAACAAAACGGTGTCGCTCTCAATCAGGCTGCGAATGACACTGTTATGGACTCGTCTCTTGAAATCAGAGGAACCGACACACCGCCTGAGAAGGTGCCACGTCAGATATTTCCGGCGATGTCCACCGGAAGCGAGGACGGCAGAGGTTCTTCACTGTTCTCGAGTATTATGCATAAGTTTGTGAAGGTCGATGATAGAAAAAAGGCTACAGAGAGGTACTAATTTAATTTCTTCCTTTTATTTTATTTTTTTTTAGTTTTTAAAAATCATTTTTATTTGAATGCTTGTGTGAAAGAGTTTTGCAATTATTTAGATCTATTATAGTTTTTATTTATTTATTTTTTAAATAATAACTAGAACTGGAAATTTTGCACATCTCTTTTTGTTTTTTTTTTTTTGAAATACTAACTACTGTTTGGTTGGTGAGAGAATTTGACAACGAAATAATAATGTGATGGTACATTCCATATTGTTGCTTTGAAAAGATGAAAATCTCAGATTAACTGAGGCATTTCGTTTGTTGAAGCTGTTAATATTTTATTCCAATTTCACAATAGCCGATTGTGATATAATGGCATTTTTGGAAGTGCCTGAATGATGATTTTGGGTATCCAACTTAAAACTTTTGAAGGAATTTGAAGTTGTTAAATTGCATATCTGGTCCTAAACCTTTCACATTTGTTTCAAAATCATCCTTATACTTTCAAATGTTTTTCACTTCATTCTTGATGATTTCAAAATTGTTCAAAAAACAAACAAAATTCATGAAACTGGGGTCACTTTGATGACGTGGAGCCTATGAAATGGCATCAATTCCATTTGCCATGTTAGAATTTCCATCTAGCAGATGACAGTAATCAGTAAGGACATTCTGAAATATATTTATAGTATAAGGATGATTTTGAAACAAATGCCAAAGGTTGAGGACCAAATATGCAATTTACCCTTTTTTCCCCCTTAAATTCATTGTTGAATGATATATGTCTTATCCATCCTTATTCTCAAGTCTTGCACAATTCTTATAAGTTTTGAAGTTATAGCTTATTGGTGGTTAATGATGCATGTAGATTTATGATTCTATCATAATACACAAATTATTTTGCAAATTTCATGTGTCGTATGGTCATAGCTAGTATACAAAACTATCCGAAAGTAACTTTACTTTTGTATGGTTGTGTTGCATGGTATAGTAATGTTTGTGTAAACTTTTGCAGTAACCACAGTCATGGTGAACAACATCCCCAAAAAGGTAATATTGTCAATTCGAATGGGGCAGTTGATCAAGGATGTGTCCTGCATATTGAAAGTGATGATGATATTCCCAGGCCAGAAACACCCGGTATGCAACCTCTTGTTCCTCGTTTAAAGCGATCTCAAGAGGATAGTCCAAAGTTCGATTCAAGCAAAAGGCTGAAACTACTTCAGGATACAACTGTCCTGAACAAGAATCATACAGAAGTTACTGATACAATCAGCAAGTTTGAGTGGCTTGATCCTGCTCGAATCAGGGATGCTAATGGGCGAAGGCCTGGTGATCCTCTTTATGACAGGAAGACACTTTATATACCACCAGATGCTTTGAAGAAAATGTCAGCATCTCAAAAACAATATTGGAGTGTCAAAAGTCAATATATGGATATTGCACTTTTCTTTAAAGTGGTTAGTTATTGTTTTTATCTTGATATTTTTTGTTGAAATCATTTATGTCTAGCTATCATTGTGCATTAGAGCATGAATAAGCCCAAATGTCATATTTTTATTAGTTTCCTAATTGAGATTGATTTCTAATCGGTGACTATTGTTAGAATGGTGGTCAAATGATTAAATTCACCATTTTCTAGAAGCTTAAGGTTTTTGGACTAGTGGTAATTTATCAACATAAACAAGGTGCTAGTCCTCTTCCTTTGGAGCATTGTTGGAAGGATTAAATGCTAGAACATGACAAATGCACCTTGAGCAATGCAATTCGTTTTGATCTACAATGTGGGGAAAGTAGCCTTGTGTCTTTTATTTATATATTTTTATTGGGGCTAAAGTCAATAGTTTGCCTTGCTATGCTTTAATTTTTCTATCATGATGTGAAGTCTCTTTGCAATGTACATGGTTATGTAATTGAACGCTTCCTTTACCTGGGACCCCCTTGCTTGGGAGGGGGAAAAAAGAGGGGGGGGGGGGGGTTTAAGGAATGGGAGAGGGCTGCCTACTCTTGTGTATCCCATTAGCTCAAGTGGCCTCCAATTGACTGAAAGGAAAGAAATAATTGTCCCAACTTTGGATCATTGAAAGTTATTCATATCTATCTACATTAAGAATTACAGTTTGAAAAGGATGATTTTGTATATTGAAGCATATCTGCAGTACTATTTTTAAATTCAGAATTCTTTCTTTTGGAATTATATTACATAGTGTAGCAACCTATGATCAAATACAGGGAAAGTTCTATGAGCTATATGAACTAGATGCTGAAATTGGCCATAAGGAGCTTGATTGGAAAATGACATTAAGTGGCGTGGGGAAATGTCGGCAGGTGACTTCATGTTATTTTCATAAACTTACTTGAGATATTTTCTCATCTGTTGAAGAGAGTGATTTTGCATGCAATAACAGCAATACTTTCTGGTCAGGTTGGCATATCTGAAAGTGGGATTGATGATGCTGTTCAAAAGCTTGTTGCTCGGGGGTAAGGAAGTGACTGGACTTATGTATTCCTAATCCTAACCATATTTGTTCACTCTTTGGTTCATTTTGTCTTTAATGGCCTGTTTGGAAGTTTAAAAAAGGAGGGGAGTAGAGTAGAGGGAGAGAAAGTAATTCAATTACCTTATTTGGAAGTTTTTTAAAGAAGGAGGGGGAGGAGTTTGGAGGGGTTTCAACCACCTCTAACTCCTCATTTTTAATTCCCTCAAATTAGAGAGATTTGGAGGGAGAGTAGAGTAAATAAATTATTGATTAGATAAATTTCTCAATTTACTCTTTCTAAATAGGGGTAAATTTGTTTATTTTAATCATTTTCTCTCCTCTCCATCTTAATTTTTAAAACATCCAAATAAGGGGAAGGGCTAATTATTCCATTCCCCCTTACTAATTTTAAAAACATTCAAACAAGGTGGAGGGGAATTATTCCCCTCTACTCTCCTTCCCACTACTCTCCTCCCCTCCACTCCCCTCTACTCTTCTCCCTCTCTAAACTTCCAAACAGGCCATAAGGAAAAATGAGGACATTCTATGTTTCCATTTCTGATTGACTCCTTTTTGTAGCTAAAATCCTCTGGTACATGGCAGTTAGGTTCAGTATGCAAAAATGTGTATTTAAATTTTTTGAGATTTTAAGGATCATCATATAGCTGAACCAACAATCTTTTACTCATCTGCTACATCTGACAAAATTGAGAGAGAGAGAGAGAGAGAGAGAGAGAGAGAGAGAGAGAGAGTTTATGAGAAGCACTTGTTCGATCTAGCCATCTGCTGGTAGTTAGGATGAGATTTAGTTTAATGAAGTACTTATTTAAATTTCTGCTATGATATTTTTATATGCTATAGTTCACTTGTCTTACAATTTGTTCTTTGTGAAGATATAAAGTTGGCCGAGTGGAGCAGTTGGAGACATCTGATCAAGCAAAAGCCAGAGGTGCAAATTCTGTAAGTTTTTCCATGCTGCATGATGGGCACTTCACATGAATTTATAGTCTTTTTTTTAAAGGGTTGTACTTGACTTGAAATCCATCTTGTGTTTGCGGCTTGTTACAAATGAAATTATCGTTGGGCTCTCTAGTCTTAACATCAATTTTCTAATAAAAATTGTTAGCCACACCTAAAGATTGAATTATTTTGTTGAAAATTTAGACCAAGTTCAATCCAAAGAAAGTGACATGTCCACATTAAAGTTAAGGAACTTATTGAAGGAAAAAAAAAGGCAGAAAATTGTCAAAATGAGGATTTAAATAAATGATAAAGGTCATACCTAGTGCACAAAACTCTCACTTTTGCAAGATCTGGGAGAGGTCATGGTAAGCAACTTTAATTTTTCGGAGAGGATGACTCCTGGACTCAAACCCTTGACCTGTCGCTTTGGTGGAAGGCACTTGATATCACACCAAGGCTCAACCTCTATCATTTATTCAAATTATTCATATTTTGCAATCTAAAATATCATTCCTAGGGTGGCATGATAAAGGGGGTTGAGTTAATTGGACCTTCAATCATTCCAAAAGATAGAAATGTGTGTTGTGCAACTTATAAAAGTGAGGGTCAAAATTGGGAATTAGATTGAAACTAGTGACAGCTAAATACTAAATGAAGGATCCAATGATGGTGGGGTCAAATCTATCCTGTTTGTGATCCATCTCTAAATTTAAGATATAACTTTTGCAATTAATAATTTATTACGTGGTTGAAAAGCATATATTTTCCTTTATGCTAGAAAAAAATTCTTGGAAATTTCAATTACTAAATGACAAGAAATATTTCATTTGAAAGAATTGTTTGTTTAAAATTAATTTTTTGTCCTAGAAAGTGGTGACATTGGCCATTTTCCAGTTTTTTGTCTTTGGTATAGTTACTCAGAAGCTTCAAGAAAATCAAATAAATAGAGATAAAGTTGCACTAGGCAGGGGTTGTACTAATATTGCAGGTGTTTTACTTGTACTTTAAGTTCTATCACCTATTTACCTTGTTATTTGAAAGTGATGAAATTTCACTTTTCCATTTAAACTTGTATGTCCTTCGTCTTCTTTTGCATCTTTTTTCTCTTATTGTGTGCTTGGATTGACTTCAAACATTGGTTTTCAGGTAATTCAAAGAAAATTGGTTCAGGTGGTTACGCCATCAACCGCAACTGATGGTAATATTGGGCCTGATGCTGTTCATCTTCTTGCAATAAAAGAGGTATGCTTGCTACTAGTCAGTTATATTCCTATATGTACAAACAGAATGTCAATCTTAGTTTTTGTACTGAATTCCAATTTTCCTGTTTACATGAAGGGAAAAGCTTGTCATTTATCTTTCAATGCACATTCCTGAAATCGCATTAGATGCGAGCTCATTGTGTGATCTTATCAGTAAAGACAGTCAACAATAGGAAAAAGATTCTATCTTGAGATTTTTTTTATCTTCATATCTACGTTTCTGAAAAATGCATGATTCAAAGCTTTATAGTATATCATGAAAGTCCTGAATTATTACTGATGTTATAAGAAAGCATCCAACCTGGCTCCTATCTTGTTGAAAATTTATTTTTTATTTTTTATATTTTTTGGTGGGGGGTCTTTATGGGCGCCTTGAAGAAAGAGGCAATTATTATTATTATTATTATTATTTCACCTCTTTTAATCGTATGTAATGCAGCAGTTGACTTTATAGCATGCTCCTGTACCTTTTCCTCTTAAAGTTGGCACTACTTGAATTAGTAATGGTTTTATGAGTTTATCTTGTTGCTGCTATCTACTAGAAAATTTGTTCCAATATATTAACGCTATGTTTTGTTAAATTTTCTCTTTAGGAAAATTCTGGCCTGGATAATGGTTCAATTGTTTATGGCTTTGCTTTTGTTGATTGTGCTGCTTTAAGAATTTGGGTTGGTTCCATCAATGATGATGTGTCCTCTGCTGCTCTGGGGGCTTTACTAATGCAAGTATGGTTAACGTACTGTTTCCTTTGTTTAATCTTTTTTCAAGCAAAGTCTAGCAAATATGAATATTAAAATTTCGTGCTTTTATTGGGATTTGATTTTAGGTGTCACCCAAAGAAGTTATATATGAGAGTAGAGGTGAGCATTCTTCCCCCCACCCTGATGTTTGTGATTTGACCAGGGTTCCATTTCTGAAGTTTACATGAAAATAACTGCATAGTTGAAACTTAAATATTCAACTCCTGTAGGGCTGTCCAAAGAAGCTCAGAAAGCACTCAGAAAGTACTCATTAACAGGTCAGAATGTTGTTAAACTTTTCTGAATGCCAGACTACATATGAGTGGAGTATAACATTTAAGTGTTCCATGTAAACACACTAACATACATGCTTTACAAATTTTGTATTTCCATGTGATAGAATAATGATTAAATTTGCCATCCTCTATCTGTTTAAGCTTTTGGGATTAATGGCAATTTATCATAGTATTAGAGCATGTGATCTTGATCCTAAGTTCGAATCTTATTTCCATGTGTTAGGATTAGTGGCAATTTTTTAATTTGAAAAAATTAAAAATCCCATGTGTTGGGATCCACTTATTAAGGGGAAATGAGCCCACATGTGTGGGAAAGTGTTAAAATAGTGATTAAATGATTAAAATGGGTAACACACGAGCTCTACTTTTTAAAATTTAGCCACATAAGCCACAAATTGAAGCTGTACCAAATGAAAAATAGTTAGGAAGAGTAATTCTGCAGCCACTTTTCTGCAATATAATTGACATTGATTTCAACTTTGGTGAATATGAGACGGTTAGATATATTTTCTTGTTTGAATTATGTTGTGATTTGAGAAAAAAGGTTGAGCTTTGACTTCAGCGTTATAGATGCTCTTTTTATTGTTCTCTGAAACCTGGAGAATAGTATGAGTTCTGTAGATGTGATTTCTACATTCATGTGTGTGACTTAAGTGGAATGAGAGCACAGGTTTCAAACCAGAGTTTTCTTTCGGCTGGTTTGGGTTTGGGAACTTTATATTTGAGAAGTTAATACTGAATTTTGGTACCGAGATGCATATTTATATGCTAATAAATCAATTATCTGCATACTGCTTTACCAAAAAAAAAAAAAAAATGCTGCATGATAATCAGTTTAGAATCCCACAATAAGTAGGATTGAATTATCAGGTTTGTTCATTGTAGGTCCAGCAACTGCACAAACAAGTCCAGTTCAGCCTATTACAGACTTCCTGGATGCTTCCGAAGTTAGAAATTTAATTCACTTGAAGGGATATTTCAAAGGATCTTCTAATTTGTGGGAAAATTTACTTGAAGGCGTAATGCACCATGATATTGCCTTATGTGCTCTTGGTGGACTCATTAGTCATCTGTCCAGGTTGATGGTAAGCTTGCTATTATCCTTTTTTTTAAGTTAAGAATATGAAAAAAGTAAATGAGAGCGTCTATATGTGTTGTTTATAATGATTGTCCTGTGTCAATTACAGTTAGATGATGTTTTACGGAATGGAGATGTATTACCTTACCAAGTTTATAGGGGTTGCCTCAGAATTGATGGACAGACACTGGTTAATCTGGAGATTTTCAACAATAATGCTGATGGTAGTCCATCAGGCAAGTTCCTGCATCTCTTTCACTTCAAGCAAACTACTCTGGCATATGATGTCCTATATTTTGCATTAATTCTTAGTTATGTAATATCTAAAAGTTTAATACTCCTTGATTTTCAGGTACATTGTACAAATTTCTTGATAACTGTGTAACATCATCTGGTAAGCGGCTTTTAAGGAATTGGATTTGTCATCCACTAAAAGATACTGAAGGCATAAATAATAGGCTTAATGTGGTTGAAGATCTAATGGCAAATTCAGAAGTTATGTTGCTTGTTTCTCAAAATCTGAAAAAACTTCCAGACTTAGAAAGGCTGCTTGGACGGGTTAAGGCTAGTGTTCAGTCATCAGCTTCACTCGTACTGCCCTTGTTAGGCAAAAAATTTTTGAAACAGCGAGTAAGTATTCTCTACCTTTTCCTTAAAATGGTAAATACATTTCCTTTTTTTTTTAATTGAATATTATGCTTCAATAATTTAGGTGAAAATATATAATGTTTTGTGGTACAGGTTAAAGTATTTGGGTCACTTGTGAAAGGCCTTCGTATTGGATTGGATTTGTTAATGCTTTTACAGAATGAAGGGCATATAATTTCATCTTTGTCAAAAGTTTTTAAGCTTCCAATGCTAAGTGGTAGTAATGGGCTGGATCAGTTCCTTGCCCAATTTGAAGCAGCTGTAGATAGTGACTTCCCAAAGTACCAGGTAATGTTTCTTTATGCTTGTACATTTTTCAATAGAGGATGTAAGCTGAAATTCCTTCTTCTTTTTATTTTTTATTTATTTATTTTATTTCAATTTTTAATAGTAAAAGATTCCTGTGACAAATTTGAAAATGTTGCTGCAGCTAGCAATGGTTTATTTCTGTTTGAATTTTTGAAAATTTGTATGATTTGGAAAGTGCTTTTTCATTTTATCTTTTCAAAAAGGTTAGAAGTGTGTAATCAGCAATGCTGAATGAAATTCTGTCTCTTGTAGATCTTAGTAGGAGCCTTAGCAGTTGTATGTCAGTGGATATTGTGCACGATACACATTGTTTGAAGTCTTATTAGCAACATATTGCTTGCTCCCACCTTCAACTTGTTAATATTATCTAGGTATTATTTTCTGTTTGGATGTACTTGGACCTAAATATAATATATTTTTTGAGTAAATTATTGCATACATAGCCTTTCTTTCTACCATATAGATCTATTAGTTCAAAACAGCTTTTCCATTCTTATGAATGAGCTTGTTTGGTGATAGTTTTACCAGGCAATGCATTAAATCAATATTTTGTAGTTGTTTAGCATCTTCACTATTGTATGCTCTCAAAATTTCTTATCCTTGAGTAATAATTTAAGTTTCCAGTGTTGTGGCTAACACTCAAGTGATATTATCTTGTTGCCAGAATCATGATGTAACAGATTCGGATGCTGAAACACTCTCTATTCTGGTTGAGTTATTTATTGAAAAAGCTACTGAATGGTTTGAAGTCATTTATGCCATCAATTGTATCGATGTACTAAGATCTTTTGCAGTCACTGCTAGTTTTTCATGTGGGCCTATGTCCAGACCTGTTATTTTGCCTCAATCTGAAAACATAACTATGGGCCAAGAGACCAGAGGACCAACACTTAAAGTTAAAGGGCTATGGCATCCATTTGCCCTTGCAGAGAATGGGGGAGTTCCTGTCCCAAATGACATAATCCTTGGTGAGGATACAGATGACTATCATGCCCGAACTTTGCTACTGACTGGACCGAATATGGGTGGGAAATCAACGCTCCTGCGTGCGACATGTCTAGCTGTCATACTGGCACAGGTTTTTCTTTTTCTCCCTATGGGTGATTTTGTTGTTTATCACCTAGGTTCTTGGTCCTAGTGGAGGAAATAATCTCATATATTTTAAAATTCTAGGGCGTTCTACCTATAAATTTTTTTTAAAAAAAGAAAAAAAAGAAAAAAAAAAAGGATGTTCTGTTTTGGGGTCAACTCATGTATATATTTTAATCTATGTTGACTTGCAGCTGGGTTGTTATGTACCCTGCGAGATGTGTGCTCTCTCACTTGTGGATATCATCTTCACTAGGCTTGGAGCTACTGATCGAATCATGACTGGAGAGAGTAAGTGCGCCTTAGCCAAAGAAAAATTTTTAATTGTTATGGATTGATTCAATCTTTGTGATCTGAAGTTTTCTGTGCAAGAATTTGACATGCTGGACCATTTAACTGTTGGATTCTGTCATTAATTATCATGCTATGAATGGGAGTGGGTATGTGGGTTTTGATAGTAAGGTAGTCATAGTGCTGGGTGTTTGCAGTTGATTTGTAAATACCTTTGGTGGTTGGACCTGGTGGTGTTATTTAGGTGGTTTTTATTAGGTTCAATTGCAAAGCAAAAAAAAAAAAAAAAAACAAAACAAACAAACAAGAACTGCTGGAAGGCTTAATGAAGTAACGCAAGTTACTTTTTGTTTAAAAGTTTTGTAGTTTGACCATCAAACCTTTTTTTTTTTTTTTGGGGGGGGGGGGGGGGGGGGGGGTGGGGGGTGTGGTGTCAAAAAGAAAGAGGAATTCAAAACTAACAGAAGCAGAACAATAAATTAGTTATCCCTGCCCAAAGCAACTCTAACCACTTGGGGAAATTCCTCTCTCAGAGCCCATTTAGCAAGCCAGTCAGCAACAACATTAAAATCTCACCTAATATCTCTGACTATTTGATAATCTTCCCTGCATGGCTTTTGTTCGGCATGGTAACAGCTTCAATAATATTCAAAGGGACACAACTTGTCTGATAGCCAAGGCTTTGGCTACTGCAGGAGAGAGAGCATCAAAACTTTCACTCAATAATGCTTCACAGCTGCTCACTTTTATTTGATTGTACAAATATTTGTGGTGATAAAATACTTCATACTATAAGACTGAACAATCAATTGCTGGACTTCAGTAAAGCGGCTTCCATGCATATGCATGGGCTATCATTTTGAGGGTCTTAAAATAATATCAAGCAAACTGCATCCTTCTAATATATTGGACTTTAAATCCAAATCTTGTGTTTTGTAGAATTAATGCAACGTAGATTGAAACTCATTCTCACAGACATGGATAAGGGTTTGTATGTGTAAGGACCTTTTGAATTGCAAAGTGATTTTGGAAACAATGTCAATCTTTTGTAGGTACATTTTTTATTGAGTGCACAGAAACAGCATCAGTTCTTCAAAATGCGACTCAAGATTCATTGGTTATTCTTGATGAACTGGGTAGAGGAACAAGCACTTTTGATGGATATGCCATTGCTTATGCGGTGAGATTTTTCTCTTTAATGACTGGTCTTTTGCCCCCTTTCTTTGTTTTCTCATCTTATCCTCAGAAATTAGTATACAAATTTCTAACTTTCAATTAGAATATCTTTAAACATCTTTGGTTCTATTGAAACTATTTGGCTTTTCTAAGTAGTCAATTTGAGAGAGGCTTGTAATATGTTTAAAAATGATGTATACATATAACAAGTTACAAACTTATAAATATCTGCATGTATTGTATGCTCAAGCATAGTTTGACTATAGGCTTCCTACTCCAAATGGACCTAAGCAATTAAATCAGGGTAAACATATATAAAATGTTCCGCTACTTATTTATTTTAAATCAGGGGTGGCAACAACTGAAAGAAAGCAAATGTAAGATATAATGAAATTATTTTTACACATCAAAACAACAAAGAAATGAAATTACTTTTACAGTCACAGGCACACATACACATATCATGCAAGGGGATGGTAGCTTCGAGGGCGCATGTTATTAGCTTAAACCAAGTAGGATATGAAATTCCTGTCCTATTATTCTATATAGCCACTAATGCCTCTTGTAGACTACTAATAGTTCTAAGGTGATTGTATACTCCTGTGTTATTAACCATTTGATTTATAAGTGTTCTATGTGCCATAGTTGACTATGTTTTACTTTTGATGTGTGTTCATTTCAATGGAATTAACCTTTAATACTTGTCCAGGTATTCCGCCATTTGATCGAAAAAGTTAATTGTCGACTACTATTTGCTACACACTACCACCCACTTACAAAGGAATTTGCTTCTCATCCGCATGTTACCCTGCAACATATGGCCTGTGCTTTTAAGTCAAAATCTGAATGCTATTCTAGAAGTGAGCAGGAGCTTGTTTTTCTATACCGGCTTACATCTGGAGCCTGCCCAGAGAGCTATGGGTTGCAAGTGGCAATGATGGCTGGAATCCCAGAAAGGGTGGTTGAAGTTGCATCAAAGGCTGGACTAGTGATGAAAAATTCTCTTGGAGACAGTTTTAGAACAAGTGAACAGAGATCAAAGTTCTCAACTCTCCATGAAGAGTGGTTGAAGATGCTAATAGCAGTCTCTGATACTGGAGATAGTAATTTTGATGACACTTTCGATACGTTGTTTTGCTTGTGGCATGAGCTAAAAAGCTCGTATGGATCGGGTAACTAAAAAGAAAAGCATGGGAACGCGTTGTAAATATCAAGTTTTGAAATGATTATTACATTAAAATAGCAATGTGAGTACTGGCTTTAACGTTTCAGCCACTTTATCGGGTGTTAAAATTTTTTGTAGGTTTGTGATCACTTAACAGAACTGAATAAATCAGGAGTTATAAATGTATAAATCTATTAAGTATCATTTTTAACCATAAAAATTAAGTAATAAGTTAGTTAAGCGAGATAATTCAAAAAATTAGCAACTTGTTTAGAGAATAATCCAGCGGTCCCTTTCAATGTTTCTTGCCTAATTCACCCTGACAGAGTCAAAAGACAAAAAACCGAATCCAAGCATGCCTTAATAAATTACTCATTTCGTCACTTCCTGACCACAACATTTCCATACACAACACAACTACCAAAAATATTCCCCCCACTTCCATAGTTCCATTCCTAATCGTTTTTTTTTTTTTTTTTTCCTTTTTCCTTCCATGCTTTCTTTCTGCCTTCTTACTTTATAATGGAGACAAAAAGCGATCAAAATCATGACACCAACGAAAACAACTGTGCATCATGCCTGGAGAAAGAGGAAGACAGCCAATTCTTAGTTATTTACTCTATAATCTTTCTCGTGACCCTAAATATTTGGCATGATTAGTCAATTTTCTCATTATCTATTAAACTCCTCAGTCCTCACTACTCTAGGGAGCATGGATGACGCTTTGTACCTAAATCTAAGTGAATTTGAATAGAATCTATAGTAATTAAGCAGTGCTATATTGGGAATATCTTCAGCAATAGTTCAAACTTGCCTGATGATGCTTTGCTCAATCTTGGGCGCTCTCTGATATTTGCAGCTTCTGAAAAAGGCCACAAGTTCAGCACACCGATTGAATAAGAAGAAACTGTTGGTTTCTGCTGCTTTGGCCAACGCACAAAGCTTCCGGACATTTTGGCCTAATTTCCAAGATTATATGCTAGCGGTTGATCAGTTTCCTATGTTATCTCCAATTCCATTTGCAGAGAAGGCCATTCTAGGCCTTAGTACATATCAGTTTAAGAAACTCCATGAGGAGCTTATTTTCAAGTTCATTAATTTAATGTGGGAACTTAAAAACGAAATTCTGGACACGAGTTCATAACACAATCGGTGAGCAAGATTAATTCTTGTGTACACTGTAAATTTGCAAACCCAACTTGGATGGAAATCAATCCTTCATTTGTTATTGCGGCACCTTGAAACCTATGGTCAGGGAGTTGAGATTTTGATTGTGTTGATGTCAGATGGGAAACCATGTTTCACGGACAAACTATGCCTACTGTATGCATTGCATTTAATTTTATTGCACTCAAGAACAGTCCACTAGAGAAGAATTTGAAGATACTGGACCTAGTGGCAGATTCTGTGAATTTGTTGATCTGGTGGTATAAAAATCATTATTCAATCAGGGCACAGATTTAGCAATTCAAGCAATACAAGTCCTCTTTAGAGGGAAATTCAAGAGGGCTTGGCTCTTCAAACTTTGCCTTGAATTTATTTCTTAAATTAGGGAAAGAACATAGAAAGACCAGCTTAGCTCCGCAAGAAGAGATGAGAAACCACGCAATCATAGCTCTTCAGAAAAGCTTCACACTGGCTAAGGAATCGGATCTCACCACCAACCAACTATATGAACTGTTTTAAACTTATCATTTTTGCAATGGTTGATGATTTACACAAGAAGACGTTGGAATACTTGATAAGGGAGAACTTGGAGAAGAAGACGAGAAGTATTGAATGGACCCTAGAGATTGCAATGGAGTTATTGATAGATGTGTACTTGCAGTTTTTGAAACAGATATCACAGGGTCCTGGGTGTCAAACATTCTAGCTAGGCTTGTTAAGAAGAATGGATACACGTATGAAGGCTGATTTGGTAGGGTATGGTACATCGAAAATTGAAAAACTAATCCTAGACTTGTTGAGAAAGATGATGTCACAGATGAAGGAAAAGAAGATTTTTAATGCAGAAGCAAGTTAAAAATCTCTGTAAGATTACATAAATTCAGATTCAATGGTAGCTCTTTTCATTCAAGGAGGAACTATTTCTTGAAGAAAATTTTTTGGAAAAAGAAACGATAGTTTGGTTTAGTCTAAAGCACTGGGCTGCAACAAAGTAGAAATGCTATATTGTGATGTTTGTCCTTTCCCACTTCTCACGATTTTCGTTTCGTTTATAGTTATTTAATTTTGGGGTAGCAGACTTTTAGAAGGATGTAAAAAATGGCGTAATTATCTAATTTCGCGTGTACATTTTCCATGGAATAATTTTCTTTGATTCTTCAATTGCTCATGTGCAAATTTAGTTACATATTACAATACTCTGTCTACTAGTCTTAAACTCCAAGTTGACATTATCATTCTTTTACCTCTCTCTCTCTCTCTCTCTCTCTCACACACACGCATCATTTCATCCACACAGTAGCTTTCCCCCAATAAAAGCTGATTAGAGAAGGCAAAATCATGAGTTCTCATTGATTGAAATTATTGAACCTTTGGTTTTACCTTAACTACCCTCAAATCAGCAAACCCACCATCATGTCTTTATTGACACTAAGTTCTAAGTAGTAACATACTAACATCATAGAGCCTAAGGGTTCCAAAACTAGCAAACATTTCTCAATTGACAATTGCTTAAAGAGTACAAAATGATCAAATTGAGAATCAAAGTTTCATGATTTGTATTAGAGTTCCAACCACCGTCGATTATGAAATCAATAATGTGGGTAAAGCATGTAGCTCTCTAGTTCTGGATATTCCATATTAGATCTCTTCTAAAATTAAAAAGCATCAAGCTTCTTAAACATTTGTTCACCACCTCATAATTGATAGCTTTAAAGCCTTTAATATGTAACGCCAAAAAACATTTTCATGGACATGTTGACTATAATATAACAACCCTCTAACAAACCTCTTCAATCATGAAAAATTAAGTTGCAAGCAACCAAACCTCTAGTTATTATGTTTACCTTAACCATGACATTCCTCATACACTCCCCAGCTACAGTGCTTCATTCTCTCTAAATCATTTCCATTCTATAGTACTTTTCCACACAGCATGCCTAGAACAGCACAAGTTCTTGAATCAATCCATCTAATGAACGCAGCACATATTTTCAGGGAATCTATCAGACTTGTACTTCTTCATTCAACTCATTTCCATTCAATCTCAATATTCCTTTTCTCACCTCTCCCTATCTCTCTCTTCATCTCCCACTTTCTCATTCACCAATTTCCCCAAATGCCCGCCTCAACAATTAAATTCACACATCATTTACTTGGACTACCTCTGTCTAAATTACTCTCCAATAACATTGTTCACATCATCATATGTTTTCCTTCATTTATCACCTTCTCTCTGCTTGGAAGAGCTGCCACTGCTCAAGCAGTGTCAGACAGTTACAACAGAATAAACCTTGATAGAAGAAGGTTACTTATGAGAAGTGGCTTGGCTTGGATTAGGCTTCTCCATACAAGTTTTTGTGAGTTCCTTCTTGTATTTGGCCTTCTGGGTGTTTTGGTGGCTATGTTGGCAACAATACCAAAGATATTATTTGCATGGGGTATTTGTTCCAAAATGTTAGGACTCTGGGGTGTCCTAGGGATTCTAGGTGTGCCCTTTTGCGTGGCATTTGCACATGTTATGGTTGTAGGGAACCTAGCGAGGGTTTTATCAGTATTGGAGGGTGAGAGTTATGGGTTTGAGTCATTATTGAAGGCCAAGAGTCTCATGGAAGGAAAGCGACAAACAGCTTTGGTTATGGCTTTGTCTAGCAATATGGGTCTTAGACTAGTTGAGCGTTTGTTTGAGTTTAGGATGTGCAGCGGAATCAGCTTATGGGAAGCTCCTCTGTTGGTTTCCATGTATTCCTTGGTGCTAGTTTTTGACAGTGTCATGAATGTTGTGTTCTATTATGCATGTAAACCTTGAGATTTTCTAATGTCATATAGGTAGCAAATGTTCCTTTACTGTGGTTGATTCAGATTAGGATCATCTTGAGTTTTAGAAATTCCTAAAATCCAATTCATTCAATTTGAAATGAGTGAACTAAATTTTACTAAGTTATCAACATTTAAGTAAATGTTAACTATCACCATTTTGAGATATATATATATATATATATATTATTAATGAAGTGGCAAAATCCAATTCACACATTTTATATAAATAGATTAGATTTTAACTCCTTGGTGGAAACCTTTCCAACTCTCAAGAATCCTAATCCGGTTGATTCCACAAACTTCAAAGGATTTTAATTAGTTGAATGATTCTACAATTTTTGTGACTGAAAATATTTGTTGTATAAGCCAGAAAATACTACTGACCGAGGTTAATGTCCTATTAGCCACTAGAAGCAAATTCATCTCTAAGAAAGAGAACAAAATATGTTCGTAAGGGAGCCTTCAGCCAGAGCTATTCAAGCAAGATCTACCCTTGAATTTGTATAACTTCATACAAGCAAGATCTACCCTTGCATCTTTTTTCAATCAACTGCATAAACTTATCTTTGGTTTAAGGGGAAGATGTGAAAAGGGGGCATTAACATGGAATCCTTTGCCAAGAATTTTTTATTTTTTATTTTAAGTTTGTGAATTACCCGTGCACTCCATGAGTCTTGAATGCACAAACCACTCTCCACCTTTACGAAGGAAGGAAATTCCATTTGAGTCAGATCTCAATGGCCCTTTACCAAAGGAATTTAATTTGGCATTTGTATTGAAATGCATTGCCAAGAAACTAAATTAGCAAGCCATGAAATTATCTGAGATGGGGAAAAAGTAGAGATGAACTCAGATAATTGAGAGAACATAAGAGAACAGCCATGAGTATAAATCAGGAGAGTATGATACACTTGATACAAAAGCATTGCCTAAAAGCGGAAACTTCCAAACATTTCCCCTCCCCTCTCCTCCCCAAACATACCCTTGGTCTGATAGCTACCCCTTGCTTGAGCAGAGAGCAAATGCTTCTTTTTCCAAAACCCTTGCAGCAGGTCCCGATGCCACCATCAGCTCAGAAATTTCAACTGCTCAGACAAGTGAACAATTAAAATCTATTACTACCAATACCTCCGACTGTAAAATGCCATCATATATATGAAAATGGCTTCAGCCAAAAAATATGTTTACCAAGTTGTTAATTAATTTATATGCATAGAAAACCTCAAATCACTGGCAACTCAAAAATCCACCAATTAAATTCCCATCAGTTTTATATACTAATCAAAATGCAACCAACAGGAAGAAGCAGCAGAGGATGTAGATCTGACAACTAAAAAAGGACTATATGTATAAGTTCAGATAAATTACAGAATTGATCCACACATATTAAGATCCTACGTTACAAGAAAAATGTGTTCCCTCCACTAAGAAAAGCAAAAGCATAATGGGCTACATGCAGCAGGTTGAAAAACTCAGGCCTCAATACCAGGTTTTTCACTGACAGACACCACAAAGCACTAACATTAGCAACAATGAGGTACAAGAGTTCCACAGACCAAGAGAAAAGCTTATTTCTACTATCTGCAAGTTAAAAAGTACGGAGAAACAGAACAAAGACAATGGATAATATCCTTGTTCCCAAAATTTAATCACTTCTTGGTATCACCTCAAAGAGAAATACTAACTGGGACAAACATGGATATCATGTTTCCAACGGAGACTTCTAGGGATCAAATCCCCCCCCCACCCCCCCCCCCCCCCCCCCTCCCCCAACTATTGAATTATCATAAAAGAAATAAATAAATAAAAAGACATGGGTATCCAGTGAAAAAAAAAGTATTTTAGAGATAGCACATAGTTGAAAAACTTCCACTCTCCAAAGGCAGTTATGTCAACTTGTTTTTTTCTGGTGCCTCTTTACCTAATAGAGCACGCACCTACTGCTAGCAATAAGGACCAAACAAGTAGTACAAGTTATTGGCACTTAAAAAAAAAATTAGTACAAGCTATAGGCAATACTAAAGTAAAGCAATTAACCCTAAAAAATTTCCGTAATGTTTGCTAGCTACTCCACTCCTTAAGCATTAACCCAAGAGAGGTTTCCATAATGTTTGTTAGCTACTCCATGCTTTTGAAATATGCATCACATCAAACGGGAGCAAAGCCACCTACGGAATGGTCCATATCAAACGCCTTTGCAAGAACATAACCACCACATTTAGGTCCAATACAATCTAAATTGAAAGGTTTGCAATGTTCTCTTTTCTAATGGACTAAACCTTTCACAAAAACAAAGTATCACATGACCTCAACTATGTTATGTCTGTCCTAATATGCAATGGAGAACAAACTGACATCCATAACCATTAATCCAAGTAGAAGTCGTTTCACTTTGGTTACATAAAACCAGATACCTTATGAGTGTAAAATAATTAGGGTTCACACTTGTTTTCATATGTATTATTTAAACTTGAATTTCAACTTCTTACAAATTGCATATTCTAGCCAGAGTTGAAGATCTAAGTCAACACAACACAATTTGACAAAGCAAATCAAATGTTTCCTTAAACAAGAGATGCATAGGTTAATCATTAATACCTGCTGTCAAAAAAGGAATAAAAACAAATACAATATTTTTCCCTAATTTTTCACATCTAATACTAGCAAATATCTCTCTCAAAAAAATACTAGCAAATAACATATTCAATCATAACAAATAATTCAAACATGCCATGTAAGATCAAGGAAACACCCACCACCAACATCACTCACTGACATTCTCTTCAGAAGCATCGGAATCCTCATCATCCTCCACCTCTTCCTGCATTTTCGCAATCTCCACTTGCGCCCTCTCCAGAATCTGCTTCTTCTGCAACTCCAACTCCCTCTGGAACTCCAACCTCATCTTCTCCAACTCCATCATCTGCTGCCTCTTACTACTCTCAATCTTCTCATATATCTCCCCAAACCTCTGTATCGAATCCGCCAACACCTTATAGGACAATCCATCTCCACCGCAGCCTCTCACTGCCCCCCTCTCATCCAACCCATTCCCTTCCTCTTCCTCCTCCTCATTCTCCGACTCCCCGGGACTATCCCTCATCTCATCAAACCCATTCGACCTCTCCAAATAAACCCGGGTATTCATAAACACATACTCCCCGGAATCAATCCCACACGCCAACCCGCACTCTTGCCTCGGCGACGAAGCCATTAACATATCCATCTTCTTAAAGTAGACCCATTTGCTAGAATTCAATCCAAAGTCCTCAACTTTAACCTTCTCTTTCTTGTACTTCCTCTTCAGCTTATCCAACATAGTCCTACACTGCAACTCATCCTTCTCCATCTTCGACGCCTCCGATACCTTCTCCGCAACATCGTTCCAGTCCTCAGACCTCAAGCTCTTCCTCCCCAACTGGAGAAACCTGTCCCCCCACACCTCCAACAACACAAACACCGCGTGCTCATTCCAGTCAGCACCCGAATACAGAGGCTTCGAGCTCCTACTACCCCTCGGCACCGAAGCGAAGTCGAACTCGAACTCGGGAATCGAATTCCTTAGCTTCCTCTTCTTTGAGTGCCTGTCGACAAATTCACCGTCTCCTTCCAAATTCCGATAATACCCACCTGGGTTTTCGTCATCTTCGTCGTCCAAAGCTTCTTCCAACACGACGTCGTTTTCGTCGTCGTCGTCGTCTTCCTCGATTTCGTAGCGATTGGAGATTGGGTGAGAGAAAGGGGCATTGCGAATTGGATTTCTAGGGCGACGAGGTGGGTTGTATGGGTTTAAAGAATAGGGCTTTGAAGGGTACCTCGCGTCGTCTTCAATGTCATCCATTTTTTTTTCCTGCAATAAAATTGATATAGAACCAAACAAGCCCTAATTTTGATTTTGAGAAATGTTAGGGTTTTTGTTTTGGTTTGGAATTGAGGACGGTGTCGTTTTTGTTAGGGCTTGGCAAACCCTAAATTGTTCTATTTTTCTGGCGAAATTTTTTGAACAAAGAGTTGAGAGTTTCGGGTAGGAAAGAGAGAGAGGCTGATTGAATCGGGTGGCTTTTTGGGGAAAATATCGGCGGGAGCTAGAATGCACCGGGGGTGGGTGCGTGCGTGGTGTTAAATTAAAGTGGCCGTTGGTTTTCGCTTTTTCAGTTTTCAGTAGATTGTCCACGCGTCACCGGTGCGCGTAGCTATATGTTGTGTTTGTATAGTTGTCATGTGCCACACTGACACTGGGTTTCTGGGCCGTGTAGGATTGGAACTTTGATTTCAGAAGGCTGGCCACTGAAAATTTGCTAGAAACCGAAGTGGCAAACGTGGGCTAAAGCCCAGGTATCGTGTGAGATGGATGATAACGTACCCCCTTATTATTATTTTTTTTTAATTATTATTATTATTTTTTTTTTTATGAATAATACGATAGTTACAACATAGTAGAGAGAATTTCAAAACCAAATATTTTAAAAAAACCAAGAGATACCAATTAGTTGAGTTACAAAAATTTTAAAATAATAATTAACACTGTATTCAAAGCACTCTTTATGTATGCTCGACTTTTGACCTTCAAAATACGCTTAGTTATGAATTATGATGAGTTCTGATTTTGATGTTTGGTAAGAAATGAAATTGCACATATTAGGTCAAAAACACTCAATTTTGGTTATACATAAAGGGGTACTTTTTTTTCAAAAACATGCTCCTCTTACCGTTTTGCATTTAAAAAAAATAATAATAATAATTGTTCTATATAGGAGTCTTCTTTAAAAATCACAAGCCTCACAACAAAAACATTGAAAATTTGTTCAACACATGCTTCTTACAACTAAATCCTACTATATATTTTTTAAAATAATCATTGTGTTTTTCAGGATAAGAAAAATTAAAAGAGCCATTACTATTGAAAAGAATTTAATAATAAGAAATTATTATTATTATAACTCTAATTTTTAATAGACCAAAATTTAGGTATAGTTCCTTAAGTGCATTATATTAGGGTTTTCAATTAAATTCAAATACATGCCTACATTATGTTACAATAGAATTAGTATTACCTTTTTCAATGAATATTAAATTCAATTTTGTTGTGTGTTTGAATTTAATTAAGAATCTAATGTATTGCACATAAAGAACTGAATCAGAGTCTATTCCTTATTATTATTATTATTATTATTGTAGGAATAAAAGAACTGAGTAGGAGTATTGTCGTGGCTCGAGTCAGAGGATGCCGAGGATGCCAAGGATAATCAAGCAATGAAACAAGCATGTGGGTTGATAGGCCGAGGACAAGGACAAATGATGACGAGCAGGTAGTGTCTCCCGAGGAGCCAAACTTCCTCGGGAAGCGTTATAGAGGGTCGGAACCTGGCCGCCTAGAGAATAATGTGCAAGAGGCAACTATACTTTTGAGGATGAGCTTTGAAGTAAGGAGTCAACAGTGAACTAAGAAATATTTGAGAAGAAGACTACTACCATCACATTAAATGTTCTGCACCTAACCAACTGGTCACATTTATGTGGAAATGATGTCTGAATAGTGATATTTAGCCTTACAGCTACATACAAAAGTTCTAGGAGGGCTCTAATGGGACAAGCATCCAGAAGATAACTTATACAATCAACAAGTGGAAGACTAAGATTGAAAATGAATAGGACTATATAAAGAAAAGACCCTCGTGAGAAATGGGAGAGGCAATCACTAAAAATACAAACAAAATGGAGAGAGAACACCTTGTACTGAGAAAAAGCTTGAATATATATATAAGAACATCTTCTTACTGGTTTAATCTCCTTCAGTTAAGGCCCATACTCGGTTTGCTAAAACGTTCTTCTTTGTAAGATCCACTCTCTAACAAATTTATTGTGTTAGGCTTGCTGGACCTTTCTTAACTATTCACCGAGGGAGGCTTTAGTTTTGGGCCCTTACAATTGGCTCTGCTTATGGGAAACTTGAAGAAGAGTGTATAGTTTAGATCAACCATGGTGGGTTCTAGTCCGAATCGAGAAGAATCTGTGGGGTCTCATCGTCAAGACCAATTTCTTAACTTAGAACAGAGAAGAGACCGTGAAGTTAGTGTTCATACGACTCATACTAGTAGGAGTCATTCTAGAACTGGGAGTCCTGTGTCGCATGGGGAGGATACTAGGGATCTCCAGTTGGAGATAAACCATTTGCACTGAAAACTATGTCGTAAACAAAGAATGGCGTCTCCTCGAAGCTTAGGGTTTGAGTCAGGGGAAGATGGCAGTTATAGGCCAAGGTTAAGAACTCCTCCTAGTGAATCTTTTTCCTATAAGGAGGAACATTATCATAGGAAAAAGAGTAGAATTTCGGCCCATAGGAGCTTGGGAAATGATGCTATGAGTAGGGTCTTGCACCAGATCTCGAGATCACTGTTCACACAGAGGATTGAAAGGGCAAAGCTTCCTTATCGGTTTGCGCAACCCACTTTTACCATTTACATTAGGAGGACAGACCCAGTGGAGCACGTTAGTCACTTTAATCAGAGAATGGTTGTTTATTCGAGGAACGAGGCCTTGATGTGTAAAGTGTTCCTTTTTAGCTTAGGGCCTATTGCAATGAGATGGTTTGATAGGTTGGAAGAAGGCTCCATTAGCTCCTTCCAGGAGCTCACTAAGGCCTTCAGGGCTCAATTCTATACGTGTAGCAAGGTTCCTCGCCCCCTAGACTCCTTGCTATCAATGGCAATGAGAGAGGGTGAAACTTTGAAAACTTACTCGAACAGATATTGGGAGATGTTCAACGAGATAGATGGAGATTTCAAGGATATGGCTATAAGGACGTTTAAAGTCGGCATTCCCTCTAAGCATGATTTGAGAAAATCCTTAACGAAGAAGCCTGTGCAAAGCATGCATCAATTAATGGATCGAATTGACGAGTATAAACGGCTCGAGGAAGATCAACAGCAAAGGAAGGGGAAAGCGAAGGTGACCCCTCCTGATTGAAGAGGTTTTAGGCCGGAGAGGTATAATAACAACCGATCCAGGAGAGATTATCCTAGACATGTTGGGCACTCTACTACTCAAGTAGTTAATACAGTATTTAGGGAGCTCGTACACCAAATCCTTGACAAGATAAAGAATGAACCATATTTCAAGTGGCCGAATAAGATGGGAGGAGACCTTACCAAGCGTAATCAAGGTCTTTATTGCTAGTATCATCAAGACCGTGGATACACTATAAAGGATTGTAGAACTTTACACTATTATCTTGAGCAACTGGTCAAGATTAGGAAGCTGAGATAGTTTTTGTAACAACCACCTGTATAGAGGGGTCAGGCTAGGTCGGTGCATCAGCGAGACAACTCCTCGAAACCATCACTGGGAACAATCAATGTAATTATGGCAGCCCTAGGTCGAATTGGCACATATTCGTTTGAGGTCATGTCTGTATCCAGTTCACACACCGAGGATCCAATCCCTGAACCTAAACGGGGGAAGATGCAGGTCCGACCAGCTTTGAGCTTTTCCAATGACGATAAAGTGGGAACTTATTAGCCGCATGATGATGCCTTAGTGGTTACCCTTCGGATAGGGAGCTATGACGTAAGGAGGGTCCTAGTAGACCAAGGCAGTGGTGTAGAGATTATGCATCCTAATCTGTACAATGGACTTAAATTGAAACCCGAGGATCTAGTTAGCTATGATTCTCTTCTAGTGGGATTTGATGGGAAGACTATTATCCCAAAGGGCATGATTAGATTGCTTGTTCAAGTGGGGTCAGAAGTGATGGAGGTGAACTTCATTGTGGTGGATGCTTACTTACCTTATACTGTCATCTTAGCAAGACCGTGGCTGCATGCCATGGGAGCTGTTTCTTCGACTCTGCATTTAAAGGTGAAGTATCCCTCCGGGGACCATGTTGAAGAGTTGATTGGAAGCCAGACCATGGCAAGGAAATGCTTGGTCGTTGCTATTAGACATTAGTCCGAGTGTGAACCCTTGGACATCCCCGAGAAGGCCTTGTAGCAATTAATAGAGGTAGAAGTATCCTTGGACGTTGCACATGAAGGGGCGAGGTGTGAGGAATTGGAGAAAGTTATTATTGATGTCGATGCTGAGAGGTACGTCCAAGTTGGTGTTGGGGTTTATGCCCTAAAATCCAATTTATTGGCATGTCATAAATAATTAAATTGCTTAATTATATGAAACTATTTATAAGTGAATTAATGAGACATTATTATAGTCCTTGAGATGCATTGTATGTAATTTAGTCACAGAAGATATAAATCACAAGTTCCTTGTAAACTCAAAATATAGTTCGCAGTCAAGGATGAAATTGGGCATTTTATCTGCGAAGACTATAACATATCAACTAAGATGGTTTATCTTGATCATAGAAGTGGAGACTTCTAGTTGATGTGTCTTAAGAGTTAAGATATATTGAACTGGACCGCTATAAGATTAATTATTCAATCAAAAATTGTCACCTGAATAATTAATCTTACGACTTTTAGTTTCATAGACTCTTAATCCTAAGAGGATAGTGAACCCGATCATTAAATGTAGGTTACTTTAATATATCTAGAGTGAGATCTAATATTCATGGTCAAAACCTCAGTATGTTGGGTAACTACACATAATGTTGATGGAACACATATTCTCAAGATGGAATCCATAATATCTTTTTATAGAGACACGAAATATCTCATTGAGATAAATTTAAGGGGTTACTAAAGGTTATATTTATTGAAATCGGATTTCAATAAATGTGAATAACTAAAAGATTAAACCGGGTACTCAAGGATAAAATATTTGTTTACAAATTGACAGTTTATTATGACTTTATTTACTATGGATATTTCATGGAGGGATCAAATGATATCATTAGAGTTTTGAGATATAATTTATTAATAAGGCCTAGAGTGCAATTATATTTATATAGTGGTATTAAATATAATTAATGGTAACTTTGAACTTGTCAAGAGTTGACAGATAAGCCCAAGACCCATTAGAGCTAGAGTCTTATTTGTTCCTTTTGGTCCCATCTCAAACCACAAACTAAAACCCAATTGGGTAGGCCCAAAATGCTAGCCCAATTAGATAATCAGTTATGTATAAGGAGAGAAACATACAAAATTTTCAAAATATAGAAGATGGAAATGGTGTGTATGTGAGTGAAAGTCACTCTCTTATTCTCCCTTAAACACATACGTGTAAACTGATTCAAAGACCACACTTCTTGGATACCATGTGGAATTGAGATGATGATTAGAGGTATTCTCAAGTCTTGGTTTTGAATTTCACTGCATCAAGGTTTTCTATTCTTTGTTCTAAAACTCAAGGTTACAAATTATCTCTCATGAATAAAACAGATCCGTGATTGTTGCTTGCACTGTGTGTTTTGTATGAGATGCAAAACTAGATTTTCTAACAGTTGGAGTCCAATTACCTCCTCAGGAGAGGGAGGAATTGTTGGCTTTCCTTAGGAGGAATGTGGATGTATTTGCTTGGAATGCCTATGAAACTCCTGGAGTAGATCTAAATTTCATTTGTCATCATCTAAATGTCAACCCAACCATTATCCCGAAGAAGCAACTACCTTGGCACTCTTCTAAAGAATATGAAGAGGCTATCAAGGAAGAAGTGGTGAAACTTAAGTGTGCAGGGGCAATTAAGAAAGTTTTTTACCCAGCATGGTTGACCAATACAGTTGTGGTGAAGAAGAAGTCAGGGAAGTGGAGAGTCTGCGTAGATTTCACTGACTTGAATAAAGCTTGCCCTAAGGATCCTTTCCCGATTTCTCGAATAGATCAATTGGTGGATGCTACGGTCAGTCATCATCAGATGAGTCTTTTGGAGGCCTTCTAGGGGTATCATCAAATACCATTAGCTTTGGCTGACTAGAAGAAGACTACTTTTGTGACGCCCACCAGGAATTATCATTACCGAGTAAGCCTTTTGGATTGAAGAATGCTGGGTCTACCTACTAGCGGATGATGACTAGAATGTTTGAATCCCAACTTGGCAATAATATTGAAGTTTACATTGATGATATGGTCGTGAAGAGCAAGGTGGTGTTCGAGCATTTGAGTGATCTTGGAAATGTATTTGAGGTACTATGGAGACACAAATTGCGTCTCAATGCTTCGAAGTGTTCTTTTGTTGTTAGTTCTGGTAAATTTTTGGGCTATATGGTCACCCATTGTGAAATTGAGGTTAATCCTGATCAGATTAAGGTGATAAGTGACTTACAACCTCCTTGGAATCCTAAAGAAGTGCAGAAGCTAACTGGGATGACTGTAGCCTTAAATAGATTTATTTCCCAGTCAACAAACAAATGTAGACCATTTTTCCAGCTTCTGCACAAGTGGAAGGGGTTTGAATGGAATGAGGAACGTGCCCTTGGCTTCTAGCAATTGAAGGAATAATTTCCCGACCTCCTATTCTATCCAGACTTGAGAAGGAAGAAGTCCTCTTTACCTACATTGCAATGGCATCTCATGCAGTAAGTTTGGTTTTGGTAAGGATGGAGAGTAGGGTACAAAGACCAGTCTATTATGTGAGTAAGTCATTACAGGAAGCAGAAATTCGTTATCTGCCATTGGAAAAAGTCATTTTGGCCATAATGCATGCTACACAGAAGCTCCCCCACTATTTCCAGGTGCATACTATTGTAGTTTTGACTTATCTCCCTTTGCAGTCATTACTTCGGAAGTTCGATTATACAGGAAGAGTTGCTAAGTGAGGGATGATTTTGGGAGCATTTAATATAAAGTACATGCCTCATATTGCCGTTAAAGGACAAGTTCTTGCAGATTTGGTGGCAAAGTTTATTGAGTCTCCAATAGTGGTCTGAGCCAAGGAGCAGGGGGTTAGGGGAGAACAAATTTCAACAGTTTCTATCCATGGACATTCACCTTGGAAGCTCTCTGTTGATGGCGCAGCTAATCAAAATGGGTCTGGAGTGGGAATAGTGATAATATCTCTAGAAAGAATTACTATTGAAAAGTCCCTGAGGTTGGGCTTCTCGGCCATTAATAATGAGGCAGAGTATGAAGCCTTGTTGGCTGGGGTGGCTATGATCAAGAAACTGGGCAGAAACGCTATTAAAGTTTTCTTGGACTCAAGGTTGGTCGTCAAGCAAATTAAAGGAGAGTTGGAAGCCAGGGATAAGAGGATGTAAGGATATTTGGATAAAGCTCGGCAATTACAATCTAGCTTTGAGTCTTTCTCTATGCAACAGGTCCCGAGGAGTAGGAATTCTCATGCAGACTCTTTGGCAACCTCTTCTAGGAAAGACCTTCCTCGGATTATCCTTGTTGAAGATTTGGTGAGGAATGTTGAAAGAGAGGTGATGAAAGTCAGAGTATTCCAAATCAAGGTTGGCCCTAGTTGGATGGACCCCATAGTTTCATTATTGAAAGAGGGTGTGTTGCCTCTCAAGAATGGGGAGGTAGAGAAGATACATAGGAAAGCTCCTCGTTTCCAGTTGACCGAGGAACAGAAATTGTATAAGCACTCTTTCTTAGGGCTATACTTTGTGTCCATTTCGAGGCAGTGGAGCCACTTTTGGAAGAATTGCATGAAAGAATATATAAAAGTCATACAGGGGGCAAATCGTTGTCATATAAGGCTCTTACTCAGGATAACTAGTGGCCGAGCATGCAGAAAGAGGCACAAGAGTATGTTAAAAAGTGTGATCAGTGCCAAAAGTTTGCTCCAAACATTCATCAGCCTAGGGGTGTGTTGAATCCTCTGTCCAGTCCATAGCTATTTGCACAATGGAGCCTGGATATTATAGGGCTGCTTCCCAAGGCTGTGGGAAACTGAAGGTGGCTTCTTGTTGGAATTGACTACTTCACAAAGTGAGTTGAGGTTGAGCCATTGTCTAACATCAGGGATGTTGATGCAAAGAAGTTTGTTTGGAAGAGTATTGTTACTCGATTTGGGATTCCCCATACACTTATCTCGGACAACGGGCTTCAATTTGATAGTAAGGCTTTCATGAGGTATTGCTATGAGTTTGGCATTAGAAATAGATATTCAACCCCAGCCTATCCGCAAGGGAATGTGCAAGCTAAAGCAGTTAATAAAGTTATAATAAGTGGGCTTAAGAGAAGGTTGGATGAAGGAAAGGGTAGATGGGCCGAAGAGCTCCCACATATTCTTTGGATGTATCGAACAACTCCTCATCATTCAACTAGGGAAACGCCTTTTTTCTATGACATATGGATCCGAGGTCGTGATCCCTCTAGAGACTGGATTTTTGATGTTGAGAACAAGCTTGTTCACTCCTAACAACAATGATCAATTACTAGAGAGGAGCCTGAACCTAACTGACGAACAAAGAGAAGCAGCCGTGGTTCACTTGGCACATTATCAGCAAAAACTCAAATAGGGGTATGATACGGGTGTGAAGGTTAGACCATTAGTATCGGAGGATTTAGTTAGGAATGGCAACGGGTCGGGTTCGGGCCGGGTTTTTCCATATCCGAACCCGACCCGCGGGTCTGTTTTAGAAATCCGAACCCGGCCCGTTTATTAAACGGGTTTTTTTCTTTACCCCAAACCCGCCCCGTCGGGCCTCCACGGGCCCCGTCCCTCATGCCCAGCCAAGCCCAAAATCAGAAACACAAACTTCGATCTATGATTTTCCGGCCAAAAATCACGAACACAAACACAAATCCAAACACGATCACAAACATAAACACAGAAATCCTAAACACAAATTTTGGATATATAATTTTCCCTTTCAAAATCACAATCACAAACACAAACTCACATTGATAATTTGACACGAACTGAACCCAGAAAAAAAAAAAGGAAAAAAAAAAGAAAAAGATGGAGATCGAGGTGGAGCGAGGCTGTGAGGCCATGGGCGAGGAAGATGAGAGGGGAAGAGGCTGTGCGACGGTGAGATCGGCGACAGTGAGGCCGAACGGAGTTGAGACTTGAGAGAGTAGAGAGCTATAGGCTTGTGACAGTGTGGCGACAGTGTGAGATCGGCGAAGGACTGCCTGTGCTTGACTGCTTGTGGGCTTGTGGCCGTGTGAGACAGTGAGTGAGAGAGCTAAGACAGAGTGATTGAGTGAATGAGATTGTGAGCTAGAGATCATGTGAGGCTGAGGGCGTGAAATGGAAATTAGATCAGATTATGAGAGGCGGCTGGGTTAGGGAAAATGGGAAATAGGGTTTTCATTACAGCTATATATATAAGGGGGGTGTTTTTTGTAATTTTAAGGCAACCGGGTCATAAACGGGTTAGGTTTCGGGTTTTTTATAAAAAACCCAAACCCGACCCGGACCCGCTTCGGGTTTTTTTTTAAAAACCCATATCCGACCCTATTCTTTATCGGACCGGGTAAAATCCGACCCATTAGGGTCGGACCGGGCCGGGTATCCACGGATCGGATTTAAATTGCCATCCCTAGATTTAGTGTTGAAAAAGGTAGTAGGAACTACAAAAAACCCATCCTGGAGAAAACTAGGACCTAACTGGGAAGGGTCATATCGCATTACTTCAGTGGCCGAGATAGGAGCTTATTTTCTAGAAGACGTAGATGAAAATATTGTACCACATCTGTGGAATGTAAATAATCTTCAAATGTACTATTATTAATGAAAGACAATCTTGTCATCCTTTATTTTGACGATTATATGCCCCAATTTTATTTTTCTAAGTGTTAAACAGAACCTCGGTCATACCCGGTTCCTCGGACCACATACCTTGGGTAAATTAATACTTTTTATTTTTCTAAGTGTTAAATAGAATCTCAGTCATGTCTGGTTCCTCGAACCACATATCTTGGATAAATTAATACTTTTTATTTTTCTATGAGTTAAACACAACCTCGGTTATGCCTGGTTCCTCGGACCACATACCTGGGCTAAATTAATACTTTTTATTTTTCTAAGTGTTAAACAGAACCTCTGTCATGCCTGGTTCCTCAGACTACATACCTTGGGTAAATTAATGTTTTTTTACTTCTTTAAGTATTAAACAGAACCTTGATTATGCTTGGTTCCTTAGACCACATACCTTAGGTAAATTAATGCTTTTTATTTTTCTAAGTGTTAAACAAAACCTTGGTCAGGCCTAGTTCCTTAAACCACATATCTTGGGTAAATTAATGATTTTCATCTGTTTAAGTGATAAACGTAATTTCGTTGTACATTGCTTCTCGGATTAAACGCCTCGAGTGCATTAATACCGTTCGTTCGGTTAATTCTCAGGTACATAAGTATTTTATTGAGTATTTCCTTTGCTTTGTTGCTTAGGTATTTGTGAATATACTAGAACAGTTTTGTACCAATTGGTGATCTTTGGGAATTTACAGTCCATTCTTATAAATTCAATCGTAACCATGATTAAGATAACGTTAATAGCAATGTGTATTATGCTTTTTTTTTTTTTTAAATCATCACAATAGTAGTACACATTTTTAAAAAAATTGAGGACTTTTCATTGAATTGTAGAATCTTCCCTTGGAAAAACAAGGGAAGTACGTTATACTTTGTGTCATTTTTCTTTTTGGAAACAACATAAACAAAAAAAGGGGGGGGGGTTAAGGTAAACAAAAGTGCTAAGTTAGCAAAAATGCTAAGGAGCAGTAGAGTCCTAAATGCCTGTGGATGGTGGAGGATCAGCCTTGTTTGTTGGTGATGGCTCTGAGTGCTCAGTTTCTTTTCCCTGGGAGACCTTTTTTTCTTTTTGTGCCTTTGGAGGTTCAGAGGTGGTTTTTATGGCAGTCTCTTTTCCCTAGGAAACTTCTTTCCCTTTTGATGCCTATGTGGGTACATAAATGGCTTTTGTGGTACCCATGCCCGCATGTTGAGTAACTGCAAAAGCTTTGGCAGTAGACGAAGCAGTGGTGGGGGCCTTGCCAACAAGCTGAGCAGTTGTGGGAACCTTGGGGGCAGTGGTTGCTTGAGAGGTTGGAGGGGCTACTATTTGCAGTGCTGGAGGATAGAAAATATTCTCCGTCTTCCTCAGGTCCGAGGAAGCTCCTACTCTGACCAGGTTCAATGCCTCGGTCCACACTTTTAGACAATAACCTTGGCAGACTCCTATGACTTGGGCCCTGAGAGTGTCCTCTGTTTCTTTCACCCCAATGTCATAACCAAACTGTTCAACCTGAGCGATAGCTTCTTTGTTCTTTTCCAGCTCTTTTTTCTAAGCCTCGATTTGTTCAAGGGCAAGGATCAATTGCTTCTCGGCCTTATGAAGCTGCAGGCCTTGGTCTTCGACCTATTTCTCAGCACCGACTAGGGCGGATTCAGCGCTTTTTCGCTCTCTATCTGCCTCGGTCAACTTTATGCCGAAGTCTTTTGATCTTTTTCTTGGCCATGGCTAGCATCTTGATAGCAGCTATCCGGTGTGCCTCCTCCTCCTTTAGCTGAGCGTGGGTATCATCCACCCATTCCTCAACAATGTTTGTTATTTGGATTGCTTGGAAGAAAGCAACAAAGAGAATTTAAAAAAAAAATAAATAAATAAACAAAAAAAAAAAAAATACATATGTATACAACCACAATATTGAAAATAAGGTACATATGTGTGATACAAGAAATAGATTGAAGTGCATACCATGGCCAAGTCCTTCCTCGTGGTCAGGAACACCTCGTGCTTTTTTAGAGTCCTCAGGTCGGCCAAGTCTTGAGGCAGAAGCAGGGGCTGTTCCAATGCGTTGGCTACATAATTGGCTTTACCCTTCTGGAAGTCCTTAATGGAAGAGCCCAATGGGAGTGGGGCTCTGTCCAACTCGAGTGGTGGGTTCCAAGTTGGCACCCTAAGGCGATGCTCAGATACCATCTCCGTGCCTGTAACCTCAGCCGAGGTTAGGGATGGCAATGGGGCGGGGCGGGGCCGAAGGATGAGATCTTCGCCCCTGCCCCGCTTGGATTTTTCTTGCCCCATCCCCGCCCCGCCCCGCATGACGGGGAAAATTTCTTACCCCATCCCCGCCCCTTAAGGCCCCGCGAAGCCCCGCCTTATACCATAAAACTTTATTTATTGTTAATTTTCCCTACAACTATTACCATTTTTTCAAATAAAATGACATGTTTCAATAATAAAAATATACTTGAAATTATAAATAAATTTATCCTATCAAATCAAACTAATTTTTAGCAAAAACTAAATAATATTATCTAAATGTTTAACAAGACAATATCACAACAAAAATCTCATAGTATGACACAATAAAATAATCCAAACTCCTAATACATAACAAAATAAAAATTGCCTAGTTCTTCAAAAAGAATCTCCACTTTCTTCCATCATTGTGACACCACTTTCTTCTTCATCATCATAATCATCCAAGATATTTTGGAATTTATCTTCAATTCCATCTATGGTAGATGAAGAACCTAAAAAAAGATAAAATAAATTCAATCAAATAGTGGGGTTTTAGGGTACGATAAAATTGCAATTTAACCTTTATTAATGCAAGGCGGGGTGGGGCGGGGCGGGGTGGGTCTAAAAAGTGTAAACCCATCCCCGCCCCACCCCATGATGCGGGTCTAAAATCTCGCCCCATCCCCGCCCCACCACCTTTGCGGGGCGGGGAAAACCCGCACGGGGCGAAGCGGGGAGGGGCGGGGAAAAATTGCCATCCCTAGCCGAGGTCTTTCATTGCACCTCTTTGGCGATTTTTACCCCTTTTTGGGGTTTAAGTTCTTTTGAGGGAAAAACTTCGCCCTATTCGGATACTTCCTTGCCCTTTCTGTCTCTCTTCCGCTTCTTATCTGCTTGTTCAGAAGGGGAAGTATAGGTAGGGAGGGGAGTCGGAGGTCGAGGTTGGACAACCACCTCAGGATTTGACCCTCCGGCATGTGATTTCAAGAGCTCAAGGAGGCTGGTGTTCTTTTCCACTGGAGCACCATGGCTTCCAAAACGTTGGATGGCTCTTGACTGCTACTTACTTAAGCAAATGGTAAATGGGAGAAAGTAACACGGGGAGACTCTGGGGGGAACGGCTAATCGAATACCTCGAAATCCTTTTCAGAGTCTATAACCTCAATTACCCTGAGTGTTTCTTCTTCAGGAGCTGAGTGTGAAGGGGTTGCTTCTTCCTCGATAACACGCTGGGTGGGCAACTCAACCTGCTGAACACCTTTAGACGAAGGACTAGCAAGGAACCCGGGTACTACGATATTGATTCATTACAGCCGATGATCCTTAGCCTTGATGACATACTTGGGGGAATGAAAACTGGATGAGATTAGCTTGTATCTGAGGATGACGTGAGCGGTGCGCAACTGTCCGTCCGTATAAAGAAAAATCTCAGACTTGAGTATCTTGGTGAGGTTAGGCTCGTTAAGGAAATTGAAATTGGGGGCTGTGAAATTCTTATTTGCAAAAATCCATTAAACAAAGGTATAGTTAGAGAAAGGGTTTGTTAAACCAAAAGAAATATGTTTCTGAACTACAAGAAGAGAAACATGAAACTATGAAATTGAAATGTTCACTGTCAAAACAGGGTACTTAAACCTAAAACACCCCACCTAGTTATCCCTCTCATGTCGGACAATGAAGACCACCATGTCACTCACTCGAGATAATAAAAAAATCTTGGTCCATGCCCTTGTTAGATTGTGGGAGATACAAGATAAGCCTGACTTCAAGGACCCTAGTTTTGAGGTAATACCCCGTACTCTTAAGGTTTTGGCAATTATATACCCAGTTGACATCGTGGTGGGTAAGATTTACTCCCATTTTTTCATTAAGGGTGTCCACACTACCTAATATCCTAAATAGGTTTGGGGAACATTGGGTCGGGCAGAGTCTATGGGCAATTAAAAAGTCCCTAGCTACTCTCCTCATGGGGATCCTCATTCCTCACTCTATAAAGGCGATCATGGGGATCACCACATCTCCCTCTTAGAGCATGCCATTCACCAAGAAGGTAGTGCCATATGAAGACCCCAAGTGGGATATGGTATCGAGCCTTAAAATTTTCTATACCCTTGGGAGTATCTACTAAACTAGCAAACCTACCCTTTTAAGGAGTAAAAGAGGAATATTGAAAAGTGAGGTGGAAAATGGGAGCCCAAGGAAGAAAAGATCCTAAAAGTTAGTACACGAGTGAGAGGCTACTTACTGTAGAAAAGGAGCACCTCGGACCGCTTCTTGAGAGATTGAAGATTCGAAAAATGGAGGAGCTAACTTCTCTACGCACTTTATATAGGAAGGAAGGATAAGTGGGAAAGTTCTTGCTCAAATTTCTATGGTAGATCCCTACTGCAGGATTCTCATCACATTGTAGAATGTGGGGGACAGGGCGCCATGTGAAGTAATTAATGGAGCATCGTGGATGCCGAAGTGTTAGGAACGTATATAGAGCATGTGAAAAGACGTTACCACGTGGGAACATTTATTGAACGTGTGAAGTTTTTCAACTAAGATCAAAACCCCACTTTTTCCTCAGAAGAAAGGAAAACTGGAGTTTTGAGAGGCTATTGTGGGAATAAAAGAACAGAGTAGAAGTATTGGGCCGTGGGCTATGCCCGAAGTTGCCAAGGAGCCCGAGGATGATCAAGTAATGAAACAAGCATGTGGGTTGATAGGCCTAGGACAAGGACAAATGATGATGAGTGGTAGTGTCTCCTAAGGAGCCAAACTTCCTCGGGAAGCATTATAGAGGGTCGGAACCTGGCCGCTTAAAGAATACTGTGCAAAAGGCAACTATACTTTTGAGGATGAGCTTCGGAGTAAGGAGTCAATTATGAACTAAAAAAAATATGAGAAGAAGGCTGCTACCACCACATTAAATATTTTGCACCTAAGCAATTGGCCACATTTATGTGGAAATGATGCTTGAACAGTGATATTTAGCCTTACAGCTACACACAAAGGTTTCAGGAGGGCTTTGATGGGACAAGCATCTAGAAGATTACTTATACAATCAACAAGTGGAAAGCTGGGATTGAAAAGGAATAAGACTATATAAAGAAAAGACCCCCATGAGAAATGAGATAGGTAATCACTAAAAAAACAAACAAAATGGAGAGAGAACACCTTGTACTGAGAAAAAGCTTGAATATATATAAGAACATCTTATCCTCGAACTTGACCGAGGAGTGTCATTATCATATTGTGTTCTTCTTACTGGTTTAATCTCCTTCATTTAAGAACCATACTCGGTTTGCTAAAACGTTCTTCTTTGTAAGATCCACTCTCTAACAAATTTATTGTGTTGAGCTTGCTGGACCTTCCTTAACTGTTCACCAGGGGGAGACTCTAGTTTTGGGCCTTTATTATTATTATTATTATTATTATTATTATGTAACCCGAGCTTATGCATGGGCATGATAAACTGTAGTGATGCTATTGATGTTAGCTTGGGTTATAAAACATATAGGATATTAGTTCAACCAAGACATTTGGGTACTAAAATAGTTTTTTCTTACAATTTTCATGATATTGGTTACGCCAAGTTTTTCATTACACTGCTATTATGTATATAATTTTAAAAATCACTATTGGATGTTTCATATATAATATTAATTCACAATCACTATCCATGAAATTCTACCAAATACACCACAAAATAAAAGAATAAATTGGTCCGATACTATTTCCTAAATTGAATAGGGTAAGGCTGTCCACAGGTTGGGTCGGCTCGAGTTCGGGCCTGACCCGGACTCGACCCGACTGGATCGGGTTATAAAAAATGTAACTCGCAACCGACCCAATATATGGGTCAGACCCGGCGTTCGGGTCAACGGTTGAACAGGTCGGATTCGTCAGTTAGGCGGGTTTGGGCCGAAATTGGGCTAAATTTGTGAATTTGCATAATTTTTTTTTAACTCAATTTTTGACAGGCCTTTTGGGCCCAAATTAATGGGCTTACTTTTAACAAAGATTTATATATCATTGAACCATGTATATATATCATATGGGCCTCTTTTCACATCTTTATTTCAAATTAGGCCTTTAAGCTCAACTTGTATGTCATTAGCCCATTACACAACTTTGAATCCTTTGGGCCTCCAGGCCTTATCAGTCCGAATTTAAATTTTTTAGCTCACATCTAATGACAAAAAATACAGTAAATACAGTAAATAACACATAACAACTTGGGTAATTAGCAAGCACATAAAAAAACACACATAATATCACTTTCTAACCATCTATTAAAACCACACAATACAAGAAAGAAACATTTTCAAAATGCCATTGCCTTAAGACCTGGGCACTGGGCAGTACATAAAAACACACTATCACTTTCTAACCACTTGTTAAAACCACACAATACAAGAAAGAAAATTTTTTCAAAATGCCTTAGCATTAAGACCTAGGCAACAAAAGCACAGGAGGATAGAGCACATCTCAACTTATTAAACCTGCCAAGTTGTGCCAACCATTCCATACATGTAACACAACTTACACAAGCCAGCAAACAAATTCTAACAAATAATTCAATCACAGCCACACCACAAGTATGACAACAAAAGATAATAAGAGCATCTTGCAATATTTCCATAGAGTCAAAGAAGGCAGAAAGGTAGTTACTGCAAATGTGTAAGGCAGTAAACTACTAAGGTAGTAGCTAGTTATAATTAGTTACAATTATGAAATACCTAAGTATTTCCAAAAAATAGCTTTTCTAAAGCATTAAAGAGCAACTACTCTATAGTTTAGTCCATGACTTATAGAAAAGATCGCCTATAAACTTAATAAGTTTTCTTTCCTATAAGCAAGAGTTGATTTATAAATTATCAGTTAGAAAAGCACTATGTCCAAAAGAACTTCCAAAATGTATCCAAAATTTTGCCTTCTATACAAAATGTGTCCTTCCTCCTACAAGAAAATGGGCAAAAAGATATTTATCAATAAAAAATATAAGGACAAGACCAAAAAATACAGAATAGCAATAACCAAAAACAATAGAGAGAGCAGAACCAAACTCAATAGAAATAACAGTAAGGGCAGAAACTTACCCAGTTCGTGATTAGTCATCAACAATAATTGAGATACCTTTGCTTGAGCTTGAACTTCCACCCTGCTATTGCTTGATGTATAACTAGAAAAGAGAGAGAAATAAGGCTATTAGATTAAATTTCATTTGCATAAGACACATTTAATAGCACTTAATAGACAAAAAGTTTGGAAGTTAACATATTACCTAAATCGTGAAATTCATCTTCCAAGGCCTCTACCTCATCCTTTGATTTGCGAAAAGAAATTGGAACCAAGGCTTGAAGCCAGTCTTGTGCACAAACAAGATTTTGAACCATGAGTGGAGAGAGTGAACTCCGAAATGGATCAAGTATGCATCCTCCAGTACTAAATGCTTACTTAGAAGCAACAATAGAAACAGGTACAGCCAGCACATCCCTAGCAAATTTGGACAGCACTTGATACCTATCTGAATTGGCCTTCCACCACCCCCAATATCTCAAATTTCACATCCCAGCTTCTACTTTCACAAATTTCAGCCAAATATTTGTCAATCTCATTGCTACACCTTATGGACTACTCAGCCTCCAAGAAACGGTTAAACCTAGAATTAACCATCGCATATGGATCGCTACAACCAATTGACTCACCTTCTATGTGTGTCCTCTCACTCCCACTTGATACTTGTACATTTGGTGAATCAACACGAGAGTAAAAATCATACAGCTTGACCAAGGAACCCCTCACCAATTCAACCATCACATCAGCCACTTCATTCCCATAAATTTCAGAAAAACAAAACTTCAAAAACCTCAACTTCTTTCTTGGATCAAGAACCACAACCACATACAAGAGATGATTCATTTTATCCCCTTTCCCCCAATACTTATCAAACTTAGATTCCATTTTAGTTGCCATGTTTTTCAAGAGGTGGTTTTGAGATTTACTTAAATGGAAAATACTATCTTGAATGACAAACATCTCATCAAAAAAGTTGTTTGCAGTAACATACAAAGAACTTGAAAACTTTTTCGTGGCATTGTAAAAAAGCTTCAAAAAACCCACAAATGTCCTACAATTTTGGAAATCAATATTACTAGGAGATCCCATACCACCACTATTCTCCTTGTTCATAAAGTATGAAGAATAACTATCATCCTCAAAGTTCATTCGTATGAACACTTTCTCAAATTTTAGTGCGGTTTCTAACATGAGGTAGGTAGAGTTCCACCTAGTTGGAACATCTAGACAAAGAAGAGACTTAGACTCAATACCTAATCTCTCTACAAAACCCACAAAAGTTTGATTCCTATTTGGTGAGGACTTCACATACCTCACAGCTTCACACAACTTAGCAATGGATGCATCAATTTCTCTCATACCATCCCCCATAATTAGATTTAGGATATGTGCACAACACCTCATGTGTAAGAACTCGTGTTCTAAAACAGTCCCCTCCCAATCTTTAGTTATATTTTCCAAAAACTTAATGGTGGCACTATTTGAGCTAGCATTGTCCACTGTTAAAGTGAATATGCCATTAATACCCCACTCACGCAAACACATCTCAATCTTTCTACCTATAGTCTCCCCCTTATGGTCTTCAACTTGACAAAAATTCAAAATTCTCTTATGCAACTTCCAAACATCATCAATAAAATGACCTGTAAGGGACATATAACATAGATTTTGAATACTAGTCTATGTGTCCATAGTAAGACACACCCTACAACCCTTCAAGGCCCCCCTTAGTTTCTCTCTCTCAACACCATAAATGCCAATCACATCCCTAGCCACAGTTTGACGAGATGGGATATCCCTAATTCGCAACTTAGGTTGTAAGGTTGGCGCATATCTTTGAAACCTATACCCTTCAACAAACCTAAAAGGCAACTCATCTATTATAACCATTTCAGCGAGTGCCTTTCTAAAAGCCTCAATAGTAAAGGCTGTTGGTATAAGCTGAAACCCTTCCTCCCCATTCATTTTGGGTTCAAACGCTAAGGTTTGTTGCCCTTTAAGTGTCTTTCTATTAGGGTTTTTAACACAAATTGGCATATGATTCAATAAATTAGCAGTACCATGCCCCTTACTATCAGCTAGATAAGTTTTTTGACAGTAATTGCAAACAGCCTTAAAATGACCCTCACTAATATCTACTTTTTCAAAATGGTCCTGAGCAATAGAATTTTTCTTATTATTATTCACATTGCCATTACCTTTAGGTGGAAGTGGGGGAACCTCAACATTAGTTGGAGTGGCAATAGGTACAGCTTGGGCAACAGGTTTAGCTGTGGCAGTAGGTGTTGTTTGGGAAGGGGGTGCATCACTTGAGGGTTCCATAATCTAAAGACATCAAATTTATACATTAGCAAACAACCATAAAAGTAACACAAAAACAATAACAAGAAGTTAAAAGAGAAAGAAATGATACCTCAGAGAACTCTTAGCTATTAGGGATTCAACCTTGAAAAGGAAGCAAAGAGCCTACTTGAACAACTTTCAACTCCTGTATAAAATTAGGATTTCAAATTTTTAAGTTAGGAAAGCAAAATGAATCAAACAAATGAGCAATAAAATACAATCAGATAAGAAAATAAGAATGTGTTTGGATTTCATCTTTTTAAAATAGGGGTTCATCTTCTTCTTTGTTTACAGTGAAGATACAAGTATATTGATCATAGAAAAAATAAACAAAACAAAGAATAAAACAGGCAGATAAGAAAATAAAATGTGTTTAGATTTCATCTTGTTAAAATAGGGGTTCATATTCTTTTTTTATAGTGAAGATACAAGTATATTGATCATTAAAACAAACAAACAAAACAAGGAATAAAACAGGGTAGATACAAATCACACTTAGAGTACTAACATAATGAATCAAAGGAAGAAAATGATAAACCCAGGGAGGGCTAACAAATCACACTCAGAGCACTAACAAAACAAGGAATAAAACAGGGCACTAACAAATCACACTCAGAGCACTAACAAAATGAACAAAACAAGGAATAAAAGGAACAAAACAAAACAAAAAAGGAATAAAACAGGGCACTAACAAATCACACTCAGAGCACTAACAAAATGATAAACCCACATCACAAACACAAAATATAGAAAAAGAGGGATGAAAAAAGGAAGAAACTTTACCTGATCTGAGACTAGGAAGTCGAGTCTGAGAGGCTGAGAAGTCCCATGGTGGAAAGTGGAAACAAAGTGAGGCGACGGTGTCAGGTGGGGTGTGAGGCGGCGGCAACAACAACAAGCAACCCAGTGGAGTGAAGAAACTAGAAAGATTTTGATGTAAAGGAGTAAAGGGATTTGTTTGTTTCAAAATAAAAAAGAGAGATTTTGAAATCACTATAGAGACTAGAGAGTAGAGAGAATGGAGAACACTCAGAAAAGCCCAATTTATAAGAGAGAAAGATGAGGGTTAAGAGTGTTTCAACCTTGAGTCTGAGCCGAGTAAGGAGGAGTATGAAAAATCCGATTTTGATTTTGATAAGTGTAGCCAGGTAGAGTCTTGAAACCCTAAACCATGATTCATGACCAAAGGCATGAGAAAGATCAAATTTGAGTTTGATTTGAAGGGTAGTCGACTAGCTGTTGGGGCGGGTAGAGAGAGAGAGAGAGAGAGAGAGAGAGTGAATGAAGGCTGAAGAGAGTTAGAGAATAGAGAGGCATTTGTGCATGGAAGCTGTGACCTGTGAAGGCTGAAGAGACTAGAGAGTTAGAGAGAGTGGGAAAGATCAAATCAGATGAAGATTTTTGTGTGTGGAAGCTGTGAAATTTCAGCCTTTTAGTCCCATCCCTCTTGCAGTTTTGCATGTAGCACTCCACAATTCAGCTTTTAGTCCAGTCAGCAGTACACCTCTCTTCAGACTTCACGTGATCTACAAAAAACCCATATATATATATATATATATTATCTTAAACCATCGGTCGGGTTGGGTTCTACGGGTTTTTAACCTAATAACTTGCTACCCGAATTGACTATTTAGGTTTAATGAGAGAGGGACTCAAATCCGACCCACCAAGGGCTTTGGGTCCACCCGCTGGGCCTCAAGTCGGTCGGACCCAGTCGGTTTGGTCGGGTCTTTTACCCGCTGGACAGCCCTAGAATGGGAATAGGTGCATAGAATCGTTCAACTTGATTACAATTTGTTACGTTCAAGATCTTGGCATACAAAATATCTAAATAGAAACAGTATAAAAAATATGCTTATTAGTTTAGATAAAAAATAACAGCAAAAATCTAAACAATTTAATTTGTATGGAAAGCTAATAAAAGCAAAATTCAATTTTGAATATATATATATATATATATATATATATAAAATTAGGTTTTTTATGGTTTATTTATATTGAGCTCCTCATTTTCTACATTGAATTAACTCACTTGGCATAAAAATTAAAGAACTTACATTAGATGAGACATGTGACACAAAATTAACTCTAATTGAATTCCAATTTTGACACTGAATTAATTAACTTGGCACAAAAATTTAAAAACTTAAATTAGATGAGACATGTGGCGCAAAATTAAATTTTAATTGAATTCCAATTTGAAATCTAATTGAATTTTCTTCCAGTTTTACTTATTAATATATATATATATATATATATATATTACTAAGGAAAAACTATAAACCAGGAGTACATGGGTGATGGGCTCATTACAGAGGTGAGCAAGGGCTTGCCTGACTCGACTTGACATATTTTGGGAGAGTCTGAGTCTACTTGGGTCTGTTGTCGACTCACATAATCAGGTTGTCATCAGCTTCGGGTTGGGTTGCGGATCAATAATTCACCTGTTTTTTTCTTAAGAACTCGATTTGGATTTTGGCTCTCTCTCTCTCTCTCAAATTTCTCACCTCTCCTCAGTCCTCACTCTCAAACTCTCACTAAATCTCAATGAAACTTTCTCAATCTTTTCTCACAATCTCTCTAACGGTAAGTTTAAAAAAAAAGATTGTTTTGATTTTTGGTTTAGGGTTTCAGTTTTGAGTATTTGTAAAGCTGGGGTTTAATTGGGTTTCTTTGAGGGATTTGCCTCACGGGTTTTTGATATTTTGTGGTTTTTTGGGTATTTCAATTTTCAAGACTGTGATGTTAATGTTGTTTTAGTTTTGGAGTAATTTGGGAATTTAGGCATCTAGGTATAAGTATGTTTTCATTTAAATGAAACTTTTGGTCATTTAGATTGATAAATATAAGAAATGCTTTTGCTTAAATTCATGCGTTTATTTAATGGATTATTTTAGTTTTTGAGTAATTTTGCTAATTTGGCTTCTAGGTAATGGTATGCTTTTGGTTAATTGTGACTATTGGCGACTTAGATTGATAAATATATAGAATGCTTTACTTAAATTTATTAGTTTTATTTAAGCTTACTTCATCGTTTTAGTTTTGTTACAACTGTTTGAATTTGGGTTCTAGGGCATGTTTGATTCTACTTATGAGAATTATATGGTTTGCTTATTCGATTTCTTATTAGCACTTAGCAGTGAGTCAACCAAGCATTGATTGGTTACCTCATTTTTTTGAAAACTTGCAATTCTTTTTTTTTTTTTTTTTTTGAGTTCATAGTATGTCGTATTTTTTAGGTAGTATTTGATGTAAACTATCATTTTTGTACTTTGTTTGATGATGATATGCTTCTACTGGTACATTGTTATTGTGAAAATGTTATTAACATATATTTTACTTGTTTCTACTGCATTTTTTTACATAGTTTTTTTTTATATTTATCAAAAAAAAAAAGTTTATGTAATCTTTTTTTTTTTTATTAGTTGATTTATTTTTGTTGCTCAACCTGATTCAAATGAGCCTTCACAACATAATACTGTCATTGTAAGACCTGCTGCCATTGCAAGACTTGCTAGGAAACCTCCATGTTTAGCCAAGGTGAAAGCTTCTTCTTCTAATCCTAATATGAGAACGATTATGGGCTTGGGAACACTTTGATAAATTTGTAGATGAAGATGGTCAAACCAAGGCAAAATGTAAATATCTTACAAAAGAGTACATGGCTGACAGTAGAATTTATGGGACATCTAATGTAAAATCTCATGTACCCACTTGTCTCGAGTATCCTTATCAAGAGTTGCCTGAAGGAGAACACCCATTGTCCAAGAATGGAGAGGAGGGAAATCTAGTACCTAGGAACTTTTCAAATGCTGCAGGTAGAAAAGCTCTTATTGAAATGATAATATTGGATGAGCTTTCCTTTAGGTTTGTAGAGGGTTTAGGATTCAAAAGGTCTTGTAAGATCCTATAACTTAATTTTAATACCTCATCTTGCTTTACAGTAGCTATAGATGCGAGTACGATCTACTTTATAGAGAAGAATAAGTTGAAAAATGCCTTAAGAGGTCGTAAGCTTTGTCTTACTACTTACACATGGACTTCAATTCAAAATTTTAATTACATGTGTCTTGTCATTTTGTAGATGATAATTGGAAGCTACATAAAAGGATTTTGAAATTTTGTATTCTTGATAACCATAAGGGGAAGACCATTGGTAAAATGGTCGAATCTTGTTTAGAAGATTGGAATATTGAGGACATTTTCACCTTGACGGTGAATAATGCTAGTTCAAATGATATAATCATTGACTACTTGAAAGAAGCTACTAAAATGTGGAAAAGTACTGTTTTGGGAAATGAATTTTTACACGTGAGGTGTTGTGCTCACATCCTCAACCTTATAGGATTAAAACAACATAATAAGTCAATTGATAGGGTGCGTGATGCAATTAGATATGTGAAAGCTTTTCCAAATAGGTTAAAAACCTTCAAAAGTGTGTGGAGAAAGTGAAAATAGAGTTAAAGTCTATTTTATGTTTCGATGTGGCTACTAGGTGAAACTCCACCTATAATATGTTGGAAAATGCTGAAAATTTTGAAGAGGCATTCAAGTAGATGGAAATTCATGATCCTGGTTATAAGTCCCACTTTCACGATGCTAAATCAAGTAGGAAACCTCATAATGAAGAAGATTGAGAAAAGATTTTGGAGACTTTTTAAAAATGCCATAAAGAGGTTTTCAGGTTCCTTGTATGTGACATCAAATGATTTATTTGATGAGATGTATATGATTCAAAGCAAGATAAATAAATTGTCTAAGGGTCTGTTTGGGATTTACTTATTTTGCTGAAACTAAAAACATTTTGTTGAAAGTACTATAGATAAAAGTGCAGTAAGACTCATGAATAGTACCAAAAAGTGCAGTAAGACCCATGAATAGTAGCAAAAATAAGTTGAATAGTAAAATAAGTTAGCAAAAAATAAGCTAGCCAGACAGACACTAAGAGTGGCGATTTTTCTTTTAGCTTAATAGCAAAAGAAATGAAGGGGAAGTTTGACAAGTATTGGGGGACCGAAGAGAATTTATCCAAGAAAGAATGTTTCATCTTATATGTTATTGTGGTACTTGATCTTTGAAAAAGTTAAGGTATTTGTGTTATTTTTTAAAGGATAAAGTTTAGCTACAAAATTGGTTGTAATTTAAAGTTACAAACTCATTCAATAAAATAAACATTACAAAATATTTTGAAAATCCAACTATTGAATTGCATGTTCTTTACGCTTTTAATACACATGTTAAATTTTGTGTCATTCATATATTACTTACTATATGATCTATAAGTTTATATTTTGTGCATAATTTTAAATTATAAAAACTTGCAATTTAAAAAATTTATTGATGACATAACTATTGTTTTTAATTTTCTTGAAATTTTGCAAGCATAGAGGATATAAGGAGAAGATGTAATCCAATTGTAGATTTGTAAAGATTCACCTTCAATAAAAAGATATTAAGTAAGTTTGTAGTCTAAGGATACAACTAATTTTGTAGCTAAACTTTATCATTTTTTAAAAACTTTTTATGGGAAAGTTGTTGTTGAGTCTATGATCAATCATATGAACACCATATTAACATGCTTGTCTGATCATTATTATTCAATTAATTCCTCATCTACGTCTATGTTAAGTGAGGGCGAGACATCAAGAATGGAAGTTGATGATGATGACGATCCACAAAAATTTCTAGTCTCTCAATACAAGGCCTTTAAGCAAGTGACAAAGTTTGTTGAGTGTAAGAAAGAGGTTGACAAATACTTGATGGAGGATTGTGAAGGTGTGAATGAGAAAATTTTCAATATATTGGATTGGTGGAAGTCTAATACTAGTAAGTATAGTATATTATCTCGGTTGGCACAGGATGTATTGGTTGCACCAATTTCTACAATGGCTTCTTAGTAGGCATTTAGTATAGGAGAACATATATTTTGTAGTTCACTTGCCTCTGATATGGTACAATTTCTCATATGTGCTCAAAATTGGCTTCAAGCTTTAGAGGTATCGGAACATATACTAGATCCATTTAGTATAGGAGAACATACACTAGAACTATTTTATAGATCCATTTTTTGATGCGAAGTTAGCTGCACCTTCAGCAATGTCACCTTCTCCCTCATGCATTGTTACTAATCTTGATTAATATGCCCACATTCATTGGTGAGTTATTTGTTTTTATTATTTGCTATTCTGATATTTGTCTCCAAAACACAATTGATGAATTTAGCTAGCATGTCACCTTGTAGTAGGAGTAGGCTGTTCCAGCATCCTAAGTTTGTTTGTTGATTCATTCCCTTGTAATTAACCATTAAATGAGCATGTTATTTGTGGGATTTAGACCTAAGCATGGTAGTCTATTCTGCCATACTTTGACACTACCATTTAAAGGAGAATTGAATGGTTGAAAATTGAGAACTTAGGTCTTGCAGTGTTGGAGGTGCTCTAGTTCTGTTTGATGGGAAGAATGTGAATTGTTTTATTTATTTATTGTTTTGTGTTACATTCCTTTTTCTTTTTTTCTTTTTTTTTCTTTCTTTCCTTTTTGTGTGTGACACTTGGAGTCAATACCCTTTTTGTTTGGTGACCTTGCTGTCTTGATCAAGTGATATTAAAAGGAAGTAGTGATTGAGATCGTTTTTGTATTTTCATTTCATCAGAGAACCATAGAAATGTTGGAAATTTCTAGAATCTCATTCTTGAATGATGTCACCCTAGAACATAATCACATATGATCTTAACTAGTTGCATTTAAAGTTTGAACCATTGATATGTACCCAGTAGGCCAGTCCCCTCTATTATTTATCCAATATCTTTGGTGTCTTAGGCTCCAGCACTTTCATCAACTTCATTTACAAACATGACATAACTGTAACAAATCATCAATTTTTGGTATTCTACTTGACAATTACTGCTATCCATTTTGGACCAGTTTGGTCTATTATTATACCCTGAATTTGTTTGACTAAATGGTCAATGGATAAAGTATTCACCCTATGAATGATTGAAAATGAGTTCATTTACGTAGTTTTATGCCTTTATATATGGTTGATAAAGTTGACATTATTTTGCAGAAAACTTTGCAATATTGTCTCAAGAACTATGATGTGTACTGAAGATTTGAGTAGCTGCGGTTGTAGGAGAGAATGCATATGGTTGCTTAGATAATGTCTCTATAGGAACTCTGCTCTGAACTTGGCCGCTACATTTTAAGTTTGTTTTGCATATGTTATTGTTTGTATTTATTGCTTGTTTGGCTTATTTTTTCTTGTTTAGAACTACTCTATCTATCTCTCCCTCATTTTATGTTTATTACTATTTCTCTTTTTGGCTTGGTTTCTACTAGGAGCTTATTAGTTACATTTATTGGAATGAAAATGATTTTGAGGTATACAAAAACTTCTATGTGGAACTGTGTCCTGCTAGTGCTATAAGATGAGTATAGTCAAACCTTTAAGATAAGTATCTTTGTGACTTTGAGATTAGTATGATGTAAAATATCTTTCAAAAAGGACATTGATATGTTTGTGTTCTCAAAATAAGAAATAAGGAGGAAACAATGGCTAGCCAAAATTGAAGTTTCCATAATTAGCCTTCCTCCATTAGAGTTTGATTCAAAATTTGAATTCTATTTTGAATTTAAACTTTCATTTGGAAGGAAATAAATCAAGCGGGTGGAATAAATTCATATTGTATTTCCTTAAATGAGTTGGGTCATTATCATTAATGAATTTAATGCCAAAATATTTTCTTTTAAAAGTTAAATTTGAACTTGAATGAAATTTGGCAAATGATAATAGAGTCATAAATATTGAGATTTGGTCAAGTCTCCAATTGGAAAGAGGTTTGGTCATCAATTCCAATATTATAGAAAAAAACCCCAAAAAAGAAAAAGATCAAATGAAAAAAAGAAGAAGAAGAAGAAGAGAGAGAGAGAGAGAAATTCAAACCTGACCCAAGACCCGAAAACCTCATAAATCATTTAGGCGGGTCAATCAAACTTTTGACGGGTTCAGTTTTTATTGGATCAGGTTGCGGGTGACTCTAAATTTGACCCAACCCGTTCTTTGCTCACCTCTACTCATTAGTCTGGGACATGACATGACCCAGAGTTCGGAGGTCTTCAGTTCAATTTACCACATTATCAATCCTTAAGAAAAGTGGAATAATCTAGCCAAAGGCTAGGCCACAACTTCCTTATATCCACACACACACACACAACTTTCTTATATTCCAAAAAAAAAAAAAAAAAAATGCAAGTTTGAAAGAACTCATTGTATGATACTTTTTCAATTTCAGTAATTTAATTATAACACCAAAAATAAGTTTATTACTTCAAATGCTAAGCATAGTGATGTAGACACAATATCGCATTTACACTTAAAAATAGTAAATTATTGCATCAACAATAATTAGTTGTAACAACTTATAATTTTTTATTGCAATACTTGCCTTAATATCTTAGTTCGTTAGGAAACTTTTTTGCAGTAACTTAAAATGAAAAAATAATTGCAATAATTTGGCTTGAATTATTTTTGTTAACTATTTGCAATATATTGCAATAATAACCGTGAAACAATAGCCTATTACCACAAGATATTTGTCGCAATATATTGTTTTTTGCAACATATATATTTGCATTAAAGTTATCATTAAAATACTTGGAGTTTATTGCAAAAAAAAAAAAAAAAAAAAAAATTGTTGCATAAACCTATTACCTCATATTTTATTACATTTATTAGAACAATTTTGACTTTATTACAACAAAAAATTTCATTGTAACAACCCCTTTTCTTTATAGTGTTGTACATGAATTTAAGAACGAAGTTAAACTGATTGCAAACCTTCAACACTGAAGCCTCGTAAGGCTCTTGTGATGAGAAGAAAATATGCTAATTTATGATTACTTGCCAAATAAAAGCTTGGGCAGCTTCCTATTAAAATTGGCTATCTCAACTTAGTATAATATATCTGAATTTTTTAATCAATATATGTGATTTTTATTTTTACCTTGACTTTATAAGATATTGAACACTTAATCTTTATATTAGAAAATAGACTGAATTTCTTAAGAAATAATTATACTTTCAGATTAAACCCAAAGAAAATTACTGCCTTGGAAGAAGAGCTTCAACATTGTTATTGGGGTTGCATGGGAACTTATTTATCTTCATAAAAAATCTAGACTTAGAATTATAGATCAGGATCTAAAAACAGGCAACATCTTATTAATTAGATGCTGATATGAATCCCAAAATTTTATACTTTAGTCTAGCAAGAACGTTGGAAGAGATCAGACAAAGGAAATGACTTAATATTTAACTTCTCCAGCTAGCATACAACATGCGTACGTAGTACATTTTGTAACCCAGCTTCATCATCTATAGCTAAATACATATGAAAAGAAAAAACACACTCACACAGAGAGACAAACGAAAATTAAAGAAGTAAAATAATAAAAAAGAAGAAGAAGAAGAAAGAAAAACAGCAAGTATATACCTAAATGATTATGCAAAATTCTGTAGCCAAAAAAAGAAAGCATCAACTAATATTAGGATTTAAGTATAGACAAAAATGCACACAGATTATTTAAAATATGGTCTTGGTGCCATATTTAAACAATGCTTCACTACAAGTCATAATAGCACAACTTGAAAAGAATCTTGAAAGCCCTGTCTTTTTTTCTTCTTTTTTTTTTAAATTTTTTTATGAGAGAAATTAATACTTTAATTGAAAACAGCCAAACCAAAAGACTATTTCATCAAGACATTGTTTAGAGCTTGCATAAGCTCTCTTCTATCCACACTAACTCATCATTTACAGAATGTGCATAGTGAAAGAGAATATGTGCAACCTGATTTGAGTCTCTCCTGGTATGCACAAATTCCCATTACCGTAAGCAGGGGCGGAGGCAGGGGGGGTCGAGGGGGGCAGTTGCCCCCTTTGACCTCCCCAAAAAATATCCTATATAGTATTGCAATTTACAAACCTGCCATTTTGACCTCAAGTGTTCCATGCTCAGAGGACAAATAACACTATTTTGTCTTTTTCCATGTATAGGTTCCATAAGAAATAACACAAACGTGCCATAGGTTTATTTGTCTTTTTAAACAAAACTATGTTTTTTGGGTCCCACTTAAAAACCATATTCTTTTTTTTTCCCTGCCGCATGTTCTTAAGCAACTGCAATTTTTTTCCCCCTGGTGCCTTTGTCACACAATTATTTCCTTTGAATTAGGGTATCCACGTCATCATAATAATAATAAAAAATAATATTTAAGACCTTTTATATCAAACTAAAACCCTAGCCTCCTAATTGTTTTCTCTTCTATCTTAACTTTTTCACAGTTTCAAACACTTTATTTTTGCCATAGACCAAAATTTTAACTTCTTAGTTCTTACCACTTAAAAGAATAGAGAAAGAAATATTGAATTTTACATAACTTTTTAAGAGTATTCAAGGCCAAGAAAGTACAACTTTGCAGGTATATTTTTATATCCTTAACACTTTTACATTGATTTATTTTGAGGAATCAAATCACATGTTTAACTTCTATGTCTTTAAATTACTCTCTTAAATTGATTGTTATTAACTATGAAGTGATTTTATTTATTTTAATTATATAAAATGTGTACTTGTAAGCAATTGAGATTATGATGAAGCCTAATCAAAATAATGATTTTCAAATCAAATTTTAAACAAACTTGTATCAAGGTATATTTTGCAAATCTTCCAATTGAGTAAATTAAACTAGGTATGCAAATATAAATTAAAGTTTATATTATATTTGATCTTGTATGACAATTACATTAGTATATAATTGTTTATCTATTTTGTTATTTATATTTATTAGTAATATTTAGATTAATTTTACTTTCAATCTAGTCTTTCAATTTTGCCCCCCTAAACTAAAACCTTGGCTCCGCCACTGACCGTAAGTGAGTTACTAGTGCTTTTGCGTCCTCAATAGCAGATCTTACTGAAGATTTTTTTTTACACTATCATTTAGAGCTTTCATCATCGCGAGTGAATCACCTTCAAAGATAATGCTCCAAAACCCAACTTCCATGGCAAATTGGATTGCATGCCTCCTTGCCAAAGCCTTGACTAGTTATGTGTTCTTTATCCCATGATAGAGCTGCCATAACCCTACCCTTTTGTCACAAACAATAGCCTCCACACCTATTATCTTTGGTTCTGCAAAAAAGAAAAAAAAAAAAAACACACACACACACACACTTCTACCAAAACCTACAAAGTACTCCAATTGGCAAAATAACTATGCAAAACTCACAAATGTAATAATAATAAATAATAATAAAAATCTCTACCAGAAGGTCTAGAACCTACAAAGTACTACTCCACAATTGGCAAGATAACAATCCAAAATTCACAAACGTAATTATATAATTATAAAAAAATAAAACCTTCACAACTGATTGTGACTTGTTTACTCAGCACCCAAACAAATTCTCACATAAAAATTTGAGAATAGCATACAACATGCAAAATCCAGAAAATCGCTAAAAAATCCCAAACTCGGTCATGGGTGGGAGAGTTGGAGAGAAGGAAATTGTGGAGAAAGTTTTGTCTCTTTGCTGTGTCTTTGGGGAGACTTGCGGATGGCATAGCCACATAGGGTGTTTCGGAGAGAGTTTAGTGAAAAATATAATAAACAATAGATAAATAAATTGATGATTTGGAAAATTGTGACACCTCTAAAATTTGTGGCAAAATTTTTGTTAATAATAAAAAAAATCAAAAGTTTCGATTTTATATTACTTATAAAATTTTTAAGTCCTCATTTTCTTGAAGTGGCCATTCCGTGAGACCAAAATGGCATGGAGGAAGCTACAAAGGCAAATGTAAATTTTTTAAGATAAATGCTTTTTATTTCCTAATTCCTATGAAAACAACTGGTCTTTTTTTTGAAACAATGAAAACAACTGATCTTTGGTCTTTCTATTGTACTTCTAATCTCCTTGGGGATCATATGATTCATATCCGCGTATTCCTAACCATCCATTATGATAACCAATATGCCATCATAAATAAATGGTAAACATTATAACAGTAAAATGAATGGCTAGGATCATTGGAGGTACCAGTACCACCGAAAATCATACAAGTACTATAGAATTATCTTTTTTTATTATTTTATTTATAAGTAAAGTATTATAGAATTATCTGAAAATCATATATTAATTAAATATAATATATAGACCTTAATCATAAGATTTCTTTCCTTAAAAAAAAAATCATAAGATTTCTTCTCTTGAAATTGTGGATTACAATTTTTACTTGGGAATAAGCATCCATTTGGAAACAACTTATTTAACTTTATGTTAAAAAAACAAAAAATTAACTTATAAATTATACCCAAACACACTCTAAAGTATTGATAACCTTTTTCAAGGTTCCAAATTCATTAACCAAAACATGTCTCGGTGGAGTTGCTCATGGTTCGGAACAGTTGTAGCAGAGTGGGACTCAACATTGATTGAAAAAGTAGTTATGCTTGCGTGGGCTATCTGGTCGAATAGGAATGAACGAAGGAATGGGGGAGTGATGAAATCTGCTACGAGATTACGATCTGATGCATTGGAATATTTGGCTGAATACCAGGAAAGCGTAGCGGTGCTGAAGCAGCGAAGGGACGTTCAGCCTGAGGTTTGGAAACCACCATCGAGAGGTTTGTTCAAGCTTAATGTTGATGGGGCTGTTTTTGCTGATCAGAGAGCTGCAGGTGTGGGTGCTCTGATTCGGGATGAGGAAGGTAATGTTATTGGAGCCCTTAGCAAGAAGATTTCAGCCCCCCTAAAAGCAGTTGAGATTGAGGCGAAAGCAGTGGAGGTGGGTTTGCAATTTGCTAAAGATCTTTGTGTACAAGATTTTATTCTTGAAGGCGACTCCCTTTTGGTAATCAATGCTCTGAAGGATCTCTCTCCGCCACCATCATCTGTGGCTGCTATTATTTCTAGCTCTTTGTCTGTTTCTCAAGAGTTTAGACAGGTTGTTTTTTCACATATCCGTAGGCAAGGCAATAGACCAGCCCATTTATTAGCTAAATATGCCTCTGGTATAGATGATTTTTCAGTTTGGTTAGAGGAGGAACCGTGTTTCCTTAATCAAGCTCTGATTCAAGATGTAACCTTTTCTTCTTTGGTTTAATAAAGTCTTTAGTATTTCCCATCAAAAAAAAAAAAAAACATGTCCCGGTGGCAGTGGCACCCACCTAATTAATTAAGGTAACTGATCTCATCACATTAGTATGGGGCATAATCCGGTTTGTGTCTTTTTGATATACTAGTATATATTGCATATATAATCCGGCTTACGATATACTCCATCTTATGTTTAATTCTTATCCAAAACATAAGAGATAAGACCATGATTTGGATAGTTGAAAAGGCCGAAAAGATTTCCAGAAGTTAGTGGATAAAGAGAATTTAGGAAAATATAGCGAGATTTCAGAACTCATACATGCATGGATTGTAAATTTTGTAGAGACCAGAGAGAGCAAGTGTTATATTTCATGAAGGGCATACGCATATATGCATGTGAAAGAATTAATTAGAGAGCATGAGTGCAGCGTCTTAACTACACACATGTACAAGTACAACCACCTCCGTTCCATCTAATTAGCCTCGTCAAGGAACAACGTCGCTTTCGGTATAAGCACACTTGGTTCCTCTGTAATAATTGTTGAGCACCAGTTGGCCAACTCATGGGTATTTTCCTTTACCCCATGCAACGTGATGCCCTTTTTCCACTTCTGCATGCAGAACATGTTATTGTGCTCTGCGCCCACCAGTATGAATCACGGTGCCATTAATGCCAACGAGCAAATCACATAGATGGTCATGTGATCAAGCTGGATGACTGTTGTAAAGCTAAAGCTAGCGGGAAAGCAAGTTGCTTGTTGGCTCCAACCATATTTCAATTTTAAACTACTTTTTTTACTGATAACATATCCAGAACTGATAAACTAGTTCTTGGTGCAACTCTGCTATATATATAGTCATGCCCCATCAAAGAATCTCATCTCACAAGCAGTGAACTGTATCGATGGGGAGTGTAATGGCGAGGAAGTTTGTTTGGGTGGTTTTGTGTGTTGCTTTGGTGGTGAGCTGTGAGTGTGTGGAAAACAGGAAACTAGAGAAGAAGGGTGGAGAAGGAGAAGTGAAGAAGCCAGAGAGGTTCTTCGATAATCCAGGGTGGATTGGTGGTGGTGGTGGTGGTGGTGGAGGAGGAGATGGTAATGGTGGTGGTGGTGGTGGTTTTGGGGGTGGTTTTAGTCACGGAGGAAAAGGATTCGGTTTCAGGCATTCTTTTAGTTTTGGCAAGGGATATGGTTTCGGCTTTGGTTCAGGAAGGCCTAGCATTGGTTTTGCAAAGCCTGATTGTATTGAAAAAGGTCGTGGCGGCGGAATTGGTGGTGGCGGTATTGGAGGTGGTGGTGGGTTTGGCGGTGGGGGTGGAGCTGGTGGTGGTGGTGGCATTGGTGGAAAGTATCCTAAGAGAAATCATCATCAAGTTGGTGGTGGAATTGGAGGAGGTGGTGGAGGTGGTGTTGGGGGAGGAATTGGTGGTGGAGGTAGTGAAGGAGGAATAGGTGGTGGTGCTGGGGGTGGCATTGGAAAAGGAATCGCTGGAGGAGGTGGTACAGGAGGAGGCATTAAAGGAGGAACAGGTGGAGGTGGTGGCGAAGGTGGGGGGATTGGTGGTGGTTCTGGTGGGGGATTTGGAGGAGGTATTGGCAAAGGAGGTGGTGGTGGTGGAGGAGGAGGAGGAGGAGGTGGTGGTGGTGGTGGAATTGGAGGAGGGTTTGGCAAAGGATTTGGTGGTGGTGCTGGTAGTGGGTTTGGGGGAGGAATAGGCAAAGGTGGTGGTGGTGGTGGTGGTGGGGGCGGTGGTGGAGGAGGAGGCATTGGCAAGGGAATAGGAGGAGGTTTTGGAGGAGGTGCTGGTGTTGGTGAAGGCACTGGTGGTGGAGAAGAGATTAGTGGAGGTGGTGGAGGAGGAGTTGGTGGCGGTGGTGGCACTGGCAGCAAGGTTAATGGCTCTTTGGAACCGGTCGGGGCAAAAAAACCTTGAAGTGGAATTGAATTTAACCAATAATGGTGGAAGCCTTTGATTCACCTCTACATACTACATGCATTGCTTGTGTTTTCTCTACAGCTTCTTGTTAGTGCTATTTTCAGAATAAATATCTATGTAATTATAGATATTGTTCTAAGTAATTAAAAATTAACCTATCGTTTAACTTCTTTAATATGTTATTGTCTATTAGCTCTACCAATGAACAACAAAAAGCTTTATCCCACAACTCAAACAAGATCATCAATTTATTGTACAACGTTTTAAAAATAGTTTTTTTTTTTTTTTTTGGATAGAACGTTTTAAAAATGGTTTAATAAAATATGTAAGCTCGTTCGTCCTTAGTATACACAAATAAAATGACTCCAAAAAAATATATTCTTATGATGACGCTTGCTCATTGCATACTAATCCGTAACTATTATAATTCTTTTTTCTTTTTTATATATGAGTAACTAGCTATTATAATTCTATTGTTAATAAGATAATATGACGTTGCATCCTTGTATATATGCAATGATCTACATCATTCTATTGTAAATTTATGGCTAAGACTTCAAAGATGATAAGCATAGAATTGCTGCTACCCTGTCTGTGAAATTCACTCGAAACACTGCGTTATCGTTTAATAGCTAGATAACTACAGCCATTATCTTTAATTCTTTTTTCTCCTTTTTCTTTAAATTTTAATAATGATGCAACTACAAAATTATATATAGAGCTTTTATATTCTTACATTCGTGTTTTTTTTTTTCAATATCTACTTTTATGTTTTAAAATTATGACATTTCTTCTTCAATTGTGGATAATGATGTGAAATAATGGAAGTAAACCTCTAAACGAGTACGAAAGAATATTTTTTCTTATATTATATTATATATACTCTTCAAATCCGAACGAAGTATCTATAAAAAAGAAAATTAAAAATAAAAAACTATAATAATGCAACTATAGTCACAAAATCTGTGTTAGAGACTAAGAGCTTTTCAAACAATATTCTTCTTCTACGGGCAGTTCCAGCAACCTGTCTATTTAGAGTTTTGAAAACTGCCAATGTAAAAGACACAAATAATGGAAAGTTTCAGGCTTTTTATTTTTATTTTTGGGTGCTTAAATAGGCCAAAACGTTTTATTTCGTATCCCCTACATGTACACACATATCATTTACTTGTCTGATTGAACTATGGATGCTTCTCATCATCTAATTTACTGGTATCTTCGATGGAAACACCATCTTCCCGCTCGTTTACTGATAATCTTCTAGTTCTACCCAAGCCTAAGCTTAAAGGCAGCAATAAAATCAGGTTGCATGAGAAGCCCAATGGCCCATTCAACACCTGTCTAGATTATTTGCGCTCCTATCTGTTTCTTGGTAAGTTTTGGCCCAAAACTGGGTTATTTAACAGTCTTTTTAGGCAAGAATTAATCCGCAAAATAATAAGGCCAGGATTGTTTGGGCCTAGTCAAAGTTGGGCCCAGATTATTAATGACCTTCCTGAATTTTTAAAGTTCGGGCTTTTGACACTGTGCCATGCTAGACTTAAGAATTGACAGACAAGCGGCAGTTTCCATCTCATGTAAATAATTCATAAGTCATAACCGAACTAATTTGATTTCACAATTATTTTAATTGAAATTGTTGTATCTTCAAAACACGATTTCAAATTGAGTGTGAATGGAATCTGCAATAGTGAACGTGTAATAATCATTACTCATCCGATAATAGGTCTAATTAAAAGAGTAGAGCTTCCCTGCTCTTTGAGTTCGATGATGCATTATCTTACCTCCACTAAAGACTGCCATGCACAAATGACGATGAGCTTGGCTTCCGATGTCATGCGTTGAACGCAAGCAATGCAAGTCGGCATGTAAATAATCGAAAGAAAGGATTATTACTGAGTGGCATAAACTATTTTGGTTACTTTTTTTGGTCATATTACACGGCTCCAGGTGAATTTTCCACGTTTGTTGTGATGAACGTTGCGAGTCAAACAATTAGGTAACATTCACAACCAAGAAATATGACTTCAAGGACGTCCTGCTTTGAAATCTTGGAGTGTATTACTATTTGCATTCAATTCTAATCGTCGTAAGCATAATCTTACTTTTATTTTGCTTCTTTCTCCGCCTCTGTTTTTTTTTTTTTTTTGATTAGACGACGCTTTTCTGAGCAATTCTTGCTGTGTCACGGTTTGAACTTTGAACGGAAAAGCGTTGAACTTGTATTGTTCTCTACACTTTACACGAGATCCATCATCCAATGTCCTTAAGTTGGAAACACGTAAACTCTACTCATGATTTCAAATTGAAAATTTAGATCTTCAAATTTTTAAAAATAAACCTATAGATCATTGTGGATAAGCTGCACGTACGTGGCCAAATTTGACGACTGAATTAGTCATCAAAATAACCACCATTTTTGTATCAAGCTCTATTTCAACAGATTGTCACTGTAACCGTATGCACGTAAATAGTCCGTTTATTAAAGCCCACAACTTAGATGGTACAAGGTTTAGTGTTATTCTTTTCCAACTATATAATTGTCTTGTCCTTGGATTTAAATGGTCATTAAAGAAAGAAATAAAATGACAATTAGTATCTCCTTTATACCTGTTTGGATTGAAGTTTGATTGCAAGTTGAAGGTGAAAACCACAACGATAACCTCCACAATGGTTGTATCAATATAGAATTTCCACAAGAGATAAGGTGAGGTGTGGATTACTCTCTCTTAATGGAGTTTATTTTCCTCCTCAGCAAGAGCTGAAAAATTGCCTTACTTTACTATAGATTTTATTTTAATTAGTTATTGGATTCTCTTGACCAATATATATATATATATATATATATATATATTATATAGAATCCCACAAGAAAAGGTCAAGCATATGTACCTCAGTCAGGGGAAAAATGATTAGCTTTTATAAAAACACGTTTTACTTTAACAAGCAATATAGCGCATGCTCAACATCATACATACCTCGTTTCTTAGGCAGACTGGGAAATATATATAACTAAGGGTGTGTTTGACATATATTATTTTTGTCAACTTATTTTATTGGAGTATTCAGTTTATTTTGATACTATTCATGGATCCATTGCATTTTTTAGTGTTATTTATGAGTTTTACTGTACTATTTCAACTAATTTTTACTTTTATTTACAATAATTTTAGCAAAAAATTTTCAATTTCAACAAAATAAGTAGATCCCAAATCAACACTAAATACACATTTTTTAGGCACACTTCCGGGACTTTCCAAACCACCGTAGGTCCAGGTCAGAATAAAATAACAAAAGGTCAGAGATGTACAAAGCAAAGGTCAAGTTTTGGAGCAACTAAAAAGTAGCAGTAGAATGAGTCTAGACGATTCCTTTTTTTGTCCTTTATAAAAAAGAAATAGTACCTGTGTGTGCAATAATAGAGTTTGTTATTATTCAAACTCACAAATATAACGAGTTTCGACTTTCGAGGGTTTCTAACCACTCAGCCACGCCTCAAGTGGTGTTATTATTCCATGTATGTACATTGCCGCCGACCTATTCATTTTCTTGCTTAGTGTATCTTCTTTCATAAAGCTACTTTTCACAAATCTGTTTTCATTAAATATTCAAAAACTTCTACTTCATAATTATTAAATTTCAAATTTAAGTCTGAGAGTATTTAAATTTGTGAATAATTTATGAAGGTAATATGTGAAAATAACATTAATGATTTTGTTCATTCTTTAGTGCCCTAGCCTTTACCAACAGTACCACCATTAGCTTCAAATGTCATTTTCTTTTTCTCTTTTTTATGTGTTTGCATTTTTCCCCAGATAATCCCTTCTATACCACCAGTAGTGTAGGGCATTTTCTTCAGCTTTTTCGTAAGCCCTGTTGGAATGCAACTTTTCTGGACAGTCGGTAGATATAATCGATTAATCGTGGCAATAATGGCTGGATCTTCCACATTCATCAGTATATCTCTGTATTTAACACAGGTAATGGACGCCACGTGTATTCCCATTTACGGACTAACATGAATGATTAAAGTATAAGGTGGAATTGTTATCTTCCTTGGGCTTGACTTCCATCTCTTATAAGTAATTTATGCAGCAACAATATGTCGGAAAAAAATGGCCTTGAGAAAAAAAAAGTATGTGGATGAGAATTGGAGAATTAACTTATCAAAAACAAGAGAATTGGAGAATCATTGTTTAACACTTTGATTCAAAGCGACTTTAATAAACCAAGTTCATGATTGCATTGTTGGATAGAGAATCTACCACCAGACCTCCTCTCTATTTTGTATTCTTATATGACTTAACAAAGCTAAAAGTACTTTCTTTTTAAAGTCTATTTAGATACCGTTTAGTGTTGAAAATTGAAAATTGAAAATATTATAGCAAAATAATTTTTAGAGAAATGATATGTCTACAATATTTTTATAACAAATCCTAAGTGGTAGGTTGAAACTGGTTGTTATTGTTAGGACAAAAAAGTAATCTTAGTGTTAGTTTCAAATTTAAACCAATAACAATTAACCACCTGTGATTTGTTGTAAAAATATTGTAGACATAGCATCTCTCTAATTTTTATATATATGAATAGTGCTGTAGGACTCAATTTTAACTTAACATTTGTGTTTTTCTATACTTGCAGGTTCCGTAAATAGTGCATGGGACCCACAGAAAAAACGCCAAATGGAAAATTTTTTTTCTTTTCATGAGTGCAATCCAAACTCAACCTTAAAATAAGTAAATAAATAAAAGACTTTTAATCAGCTGAGACCCAAGAGCCTTGTCTAGATGTGTCTAATGAATTTGATCAATAATTATTATTATTTTTTTAAGATACAAACATACACATAAGAGAGAGAGAACGAGATTCTAACACAAAAATACACCACAAATTTTATACAAAAAAGAGAGATTAGTAAGTATCATTGAAGCTTTTCTAGATTTCTTGCCCACCTATTCTGCCTTGTTTAATTTTTTGTGGATTTTCTCAACTTTGAAGATAACATAGCACGCGAAGTCAGCTTACTTGTCTTGTCTTTTCTTGCTAAATCTTAGTTGGAATACGTAAATATATATTTAAATTATTTACATATATAATTAATATTTTTTATATATAATATATGTATATTTTATTTATAACTTAAACTTTTTAAATATATTCTATTTACATTCTCAAAGCAACCTCTATCTTCGTACTCTTTACGGCCATCCCTTTTCTTTTTTCTCATATCTTATTGAGTAGTGTTGAAACTATTTTATTGGGATGACAAAATATTTTCAAAATGTTTTAGATGCCCTACTCAACTTGTTGAATTCGTACCCCAAAAAAGGGATAAGATGAAGACGAGGATGAGGGTACCCATGATTCATTCCTGTCCGATCCCACTGCCATTCTTAATTCTAAATGATAAGTCTTTATTTCTTTTTATAAGAAGCTATCTTATATAATTCCTTAAAGCGATTTAGAAATCCCATTTATTGTCTTCTGACTATGTAAAAAAAATTTAAGTTTTCTCTATAATTCAATAATTGGGGTGAAGGAAATTGAAAATATCAGAAAATATCAATTGAATTACAAAACTCTTAGCAACTATGTTAAACTTGAAACATTTTATTTTCATACCATGCAACAATTAATCATATATGTCATATAGGGGATGGGAGTAAAAAAATAAAAATTAATAAAATTAAATTAACAAAATGTTATAACTATGAACTTTATAATTCAATTAATTGACAACTCCTTATTCCCTATTGTAACTTTTGAACTGTCAAAAAACTTAAAACTTGCAACAGATGAACAACTTCGCTTCGACCTGATCATAGAGGAAAAGATTTTTCTTTGCATTCACATTTCACACAACACATCACACAAATGACAACACGTTTCCTTATAAATCACGTTTGGGCAAGCAATGTACTTTGGGCTCTACATGTCTTTCAACTACGTACTTCACTGTGAAATCTCACCTATGCTTCATCCTAATTTGAATTTATTTATTTATCATTATTGCTAGCTTGTTGATATCCACCATTCTCATATTCCTAGATTTCTCCACAGTCCACAACCTCTCTTGGACTTGGACAAGGCTGGTCTGTCATCCACAAGTATTAATGAAATGTCTTTTCCATTTTCTATTTTCATTCCTCAAATTTCTCTCCACATTTGAATTGATTAGGGAGCAAACCAAACAATGATGATGGCCATTGAATTGATTGAAAAGTTGGGTGCTTGATTAACCACCAAATTAACTACACCAGTTACGTTTCAAATTTGAGTAGATTTATCTTTTGATTTGTTGCACACCACACAGCACACTATCACATTCGAAGTCGGTACTTATATAATGCCCCTCTTCCTCTTCATGGCTAACTGAGGGAGGTTTATTTGATAATGTAAACACAGTACAATTTGATCTCTTTTATTTTTGGAGGCTTTCCCGGAAGTGACATCCTTTAGACTTGTTTTCTGGGAAGTGGGCACCAAATTCATGCATGTTTGTTACATTTCATTTTCTATTGATTCTGCCTTTTTAATTTATTCAACACTAATTTTTCACTATCATGATAACCGAAGTTGCGATCAGTCAATTCCATGTTTTGTTGGATAGCAGTCCTCTAGTTCTGTCCTCTAGTTCTAGACTCTACAAACTAAAATCCATAAACAAAACAGGGTAGACAGCTCTTGTATTCAACCATCAAATTAATTATAGCCAAAGCCAATTGTAAAAGGACACTTAGCACAAGCAATATCCTCATCTTTAGAGGTCGGTTTGGTTAGGAGGATGAAAAAGTTGGAGAATAGAAAATAAAGAGAAGATAGAAAAGTGGAAGGATAGTAAAGTTTTTAGTTTTTCTCATTTGTGTTTGGTTGGAATGATGGAAAAGTAGAGGGATGAAAAAAAATTTTGTTTAATTGAAAATAAAGTTTGTATAAATTTATCATCATGTTCCTATTAAATAAAACAAAAAGTAACACATAATACTTTTTTTTATAAAAAAAAATGTGTATAGATGGACACTTCATTAAAGTAAATAAATAAATAAATAAAAATTAACCCAAAAGTGTTTTCTAAAATAAAAAAGAAAAGAAGCCAACACACACAAAAAAAAAAAAAAAAAAAAAAAAAAAAAAGGAAGCCAACACGATAACAGAAAAGAAAAAATCAAAGAAAAAAGAAGTCAACACATTAACGGAGAAAGAAAAAATCGAAGGAAAAAAAGAGCCAACACGTTAACACAGAAAGAAAAAGTCAAAGAAAAAAAAAAAAGCCAACACGTTGGAGGTGAAATCCAACGTGGGGTATTTTTGAAAGCTAATTTTATGAGCTTCCTCCTCCTAGGTGGGTTTGTTTGGAGATAAAATATGGTGGATATAAAAATTTTAGAGAGAAAATGGGAAAAAAAAACTTTTTAGAGTGTGTTTGATTGAGTGGAGAGGAAAGAAAATAAATGATAAAACCTAAGTATTTTCTCTTCGAACCCACCAAAAAGTATCTCTCATGAATGGAAAGAAAACTAAGAAAAAAAAGCTCATAAAATAAACTTCCAAAAAATACCCTTAAAATTCAACTCCAAGTTTACAACTTGTTAACTTCTTTTTCTTTTTCTTTTTTTATTTTTATGTTACTAGCGTGTGTTGGCTTCCTTCCTTTTCCTTTTCCTTTTCCTTTTCCTTTTCCTTTTCCTTTTTCTTTTTCTTTTTTCTTTTTTCTTTTTCTTTTCTTTCTTTCTTTCTTTTCTTTTCTTTTCTTTTCTTTTTTTTTTTTTTTTTTTTTTTTTTTTTTTTTATGGTTTGCTTGCTTTTGTCTGGACGTGTTGGCTTCTTTTCTTCTTTTTTTTTTTATGATTTTTTTTTTCTGGACGTGTAGCTTTCTTCTTTTTTTTTTTTTTTTTTTTTTTTTTTTAGTGCTCATATGTTTATTTTTCCATTAATTTTGGTTGGTTTTTGTTTTTGTTCTTTTTTTTTTTTTTTTAAGAAAACAGTTTTGGGTTAATTTATTATACTTTTTTTATATTTTTTTTACTGAAGTGTCCATCTATACACAATTTTTTAAAAGTATAATGTGTTACTTTTTGTTTTATTTAATAGGGACATAATGGTAAATTTATACAAACTCTATTTTCAACTAAACAAAAAAGTTTTATATCCCTCCACTTTTCGAGAAATTATAAGATCCACATGGTGGACAAGTAATGTGGTCCACCATTCCACTAAAAAACTGTCACTTGTTTAAAATTGTTAGTTAGAAAATTTTTTTAAACAAAAATTAATTACTAACTCAACAATTTTAAACGTGGAAGTTTTTTAGTAGAATGGTGGATAAGTGACGTAGTTCACCAGAGGACTCTATAATTTCTCCCACTTTTCCACCCTCCCAACCAAACACAAATGAGGGAAACTAAAATCTTTTCTATCCTCCCACTTTTTCACCCTCTCTCCATTTTCTATCTTTCCACTTTTCCATCCTCCCAACTAAACTGACCTTTAGTTTTCTCCCCATATTGGGAAGAAAACTTTTTGGTAGACCCGAGGAGAAAACACCTAGGCCCTATCATTTATTTTCCTTTCTCCCTATCCAATCAAACACACTCCAAAAAAGTTTTTTTCTCATTTTCTCTCTAAAATTTTCCATCTACCCTATTTTACCTCCAAACAAACACACCCTTATATATTGGGTTTCTTAATTAAATTTAACTACGTTGTAATTTGTGTTTACGTACATAAACATTCAATAATAATGATGACTAATGATGAGATGGTTGTGAGTGAGATAGTCATCTCGACTTTCATGTTTAATATTATAAATGGGTCATTTGACATCAAAATTAAGAAAACTAATATAGACATTTAACGCAAAATTAAACTACAACTAGATGTTATTTTGGATTCAATGTGGATTTTGATTATACTTCAACTTTAATATATATGATTATATTGTCTAACGAACCACATAATTGAATTTAATTGTCCTTAGACTTAGAGGGAGAGAACACATTTTGTGCACTACTGATCAATGCAACTAAATGGTTGAATTTAATTAGAGAACCTAAAATAATAGCTAATAAATTGCAACCAAATTGGACAGTTTCATAATGATTTTTTATTTATCATCAAGCTAAAATAATTAATTTTTAGTATATGAAGGATTTGAATCTAAGTCTCTTATTTAAGGACAAAAAACTTTATTAGTTGAACTAATTGAAACCAACGAATAAATCTTTTTACCTTTTTAACAAATCACAAGATGTGCGTCATATCATCCACTACTAGTTGAACTAATTGAAACCAACGAATAAATCTTTTTACCTTTTTAACAAATCACAAGATGTGCATCATATCATCCACTACTAAATATTATATTTGAGTTTCCTCTTCACACATTTCTCTAATATTCCACTCAAACACCATTAATGACTTTGGAGCTCCAATAATGTAGTATTAAACACAATCTAGAAAAACGAAAAGTTGGAAGTTGACTTAAAAAAACTAAAATTAATGGATCTTGACATAAGGATCTACCATAAAGTGTTAACGAATGTTCTAATAACACATGTTAATAATTTTGTCCCAAAAAAAGATATATAAATATATATATATATATATATATAAATTTTGTCCCAAAAAAAGATATATAAATATATATATATATATATATTTATTTATTTATATTATTTGTAACTCTTTACCATTATTTATATACAATTAAACTTTATTTTTTGAAATGAATTAAAAATCATTTATCTAGTGTGCCTTAAATAGTTAAATTTGTATATTCAGCATACTCGTCAACAAAAAGCCTAAAACTAAAATTAAAGATTATTTTTGTCTATCATTTTTATCAGAGAACTAATCAACAACTAACAAGTATGAGTCTATGTCTAAATCATTCCAAAACCATGAAATCAAAGTCACATCCAGTACATTGATGTGGCCATAAATCAACACGTTTGGAAACTAAAACAAACGGATGAGAAAGTGTATAAATGGCTACTATAGCAAGTTGGTATAAATTTTTACATGCCCACCTTGGGGGGTTTTTACACACCCCCCCCCCCCCCCCCCCCAAAAAAATGCTAGTGCTCATAATAATATAAATAAATACTAAAATGGTGGTTATTAATTTTTTCTTTCTTTGAGAGTAAAACTTGAGTACAATACTTTAGGTATAGTATATTGAGTTACTCAATTAAACTCAAACATATAAATGTATTGAATTTAATTATTTTGTGGAAAAGATAACACTGTTTGTGTTATATTGACCAATGCAATTGGATGTTTGAATTTAATTGAGAAGCCTAATATACTATACCTATTTTTTACCATTTTTTAATTGTTGACGATATGGTAAAAAATAAATGCTTCAAAAATGAATTTATTAAAATGTAATATGCATAGTTGTCAAAATGTGAATCGTATCGTGAATTGATTTTTAATTTTTCTGTATCGTGTATCGTAAGATACACGAACACTAAATAAAATTTATAAAAAATTATAAATATACATATATAAAGGGTATATTCATTATAAATTTTGAATATATTCAACTAATGACTAATTTATTCATCACTTATGTAATAATATTTAACCAGCTAACTAAATAAATCAAACTAGCATATGTTTATAACATACGCATTCAACTTTCCTAAATTCAAAAGTGATAATATATTACAAATGACCCAAAAATAATAATTTATTTTCATCATATTGCCTAATCAACCACATCTAAGTCAATGCTATCATCATGTTTATAATTTTGCAAACTTATTTCTTCATTAAAATTTTCTTCATCGTCATTTGTCATTACCATTTACAATCTCTTCTTGTTCTTTTTATTTTAATAATATTTTTATAAAAAAAATTTTGGCATTCTAGTTTCTTGGACTTATAACAATAATGATAAAAATAAAAAATTTATATTGTCAATTAATATTTTATTCATAGTATATAAAATAAATTTGTAAATATTAAAGTGAAAGGTAAGTGTGTACTATGTAGTCTAATTGTAGGAGAGAGAACAAAAAAAACTTATGAATATGTTATTTTAGTAGGATAAACTAAGCAAACTAATAATTTTTTGTTAAAAACAAGTCTAACAACTTGTTAGATTCAAATAAATGTACAAATTTTAACAAAAAATCTCATTTTAAAGCATTTGTCCATGTATCGTACGATACGTAAGATTTTACGATATGATACGATTCATACGATACGCACACTATATTGTACGATTCATGAGTACTTACAATACATCGATATGATACAGAACGTTTTACACACGATACGATATGTATCGTACGATACGTATCGCGTATCGTACGATACTAACAACTATCGTAATATGCAACATAGTCTTTAATAAGTAGCTTGAGATCCTAATTATTAAGAAAATTATATATTATACTATATAATAAAATTTAGGTTTTGAAGTCGTGGCTATGCATAGTGACTATCTTCTTTCTACGATAAATGGTTAAATTCTATCTTATTAATTATGATAGTTTAGTTTAGGTATTACATAAGTTTCAAGGAATTCAAAATTCTACTGCAACTATAGTTTAGTTTAGGTGAATGAAACTCAATTAGCTATGTTTTGAGGAATTTAAAATTTTATTCTAGTTAAAATTATATTTCAAAAATTTTCAAGAATTTTAAAATAAAATTTAAAATTTATTACAATTATTTTGATCATCTATCATAAATTTGTATTTTAATATAATCAATTTACACATTACATACCATCCTTACGTCAAGTAGCTCAATGAATGTTTACATTTCGATTATTTAATTAGATAAAAGTCCAATAAAGTTTCAAATGGCTCACTAAAGTTTTCATAGTATTTTTTGAAGAATTTTTAATTAATTTTTGCATCACATGAGCATACTACTAGTACTATATAATAAAAGTTGGGTTGTAGAGTTTTTGCCAAGTGACTATCTTCACTTTATGACAAGTGGTTAACATTCTCATTAATTATTAAGATTGTTTAGTTTATCATTGTTAAGGGTCATTTGTGAGAATCCAAGTAGAAAGTAGAAAGAAGAAAGCCCAACGACAAGGGCAGCAAAGAATTGGCAAACAGATGGCAAAAACCATTAGGCCCAAGCGGTAGGAATAATGGATCACAGGCTCATGAAATAAACAGATGGGCCTTGAAGAGGCAAATGGGTTTAAAGAAGCCTGGAAAGAGAGAAATAGCATACCCATGGGCAGTATATGATATAGAAAAGTGAGAAAGGGCCACTACAGGCCCAAAATAATGCAAACGAAGAAAGTAAGGGGTCAATGGCAGGCCCATGAACCCCAAGAATGAGAATAAGGAAATTGGGCTAGGGAAGCCCAATGAAGTTAATAAAAACCCATGGGAATGCGGAGTTAGTAAAAGGGCCAAGGAAGCCCAAAGAAAGCAAGTAGGCCAAGGATGCCCAAGAGGAAGACAAAAGGGACACAGGAGCCCATAAGTAGGAAAACCAATGGCCATACCAAGCCACTGGGGGAAAGAGTAAACGACTGGCCTAAAGAGTCCCAACAGAATTGAGTCATTACAGCAAGAGTGACAGAGTAATATGACAGGAAATGAGGGTAATCAAGAAATGGGCCAAAAGAAATGTAAGACCCAATATCAAATAAAGCCCAGCTCCTCAGGAGAGTGGGAAATCGAAAAGCAGCTCACATAAAAGATCAAAAGGAACAGACGGCAGACTATGCAGGCAAGGCTCCAAACCACGGCAAGCGAATGACCAGCAGACAGATTTTGGACACACATGGAAGGGTGGCACGCGTAAGGCCCAGGCACCACCAGCCTATACCCAGCCAATACAAGGCATGGTGAGGTCGTGGGTCAGAGATTCAGAGGGCATGGTTTGGTGGTGGGGAAAGGGGAAAAAATCTATTTTTGAGGTTTCGGCTCAAGTTCTTTCGGGGAAGTGTCCTGCTGAGATGACTTACTACCCAAAAGAAGCAAGCTGAGTTGGAACCACTAGGTGCATGCCATGAGGGATAGGGAGAGAGAAAGAACCCAGACCGTAGCAGGAAAGGGTGCCACGGCAAACAAACAAACAAAATACCCTTCTTTGTCTGGTGATGGGGGTGGTACACAGACGAAACAGTGGTGGTCGGCCAGTATACCTAGACCAGACAAAGGAGCTTAAGGGCTAAAATAGTAAAATCCGGTCACGACAGGCACTATAAAGAGCGAACCTTACCGTGAAAAAAAAAACAAAGCAACAACGGGAACCATAACTAAGAAATAGGAATTCAAAAAAAGAGATCCCAAAAAAAAAATAGAAAAGAAATGAGTGGGAGGAAAAGAAAGAAAACAACTAGAAAGAAAAATAGAGGGAGAATTAGAACGGCAGGCATGCACTGGTAGATTGATTCCCTCTCTCCCTCACGAAATCTTGCTTTCTGTCAAAACCAAAAGGAGCCCTTGTGTATCAACCATTCAGGTCCATTTCCCTCAGGATAGTTAATCTCCACTGTAGGATTTTCTTGAGAGATTAATTGCGTTGAGAAGGAATGTTCTTTCCTCTTTAGTTTTACTCCTGCGGACCAGATTTAAGCTGATTTCTTCATCTTCTAATTAACCCATACATATTACTATTTACTCCCTTTTGTTCTTTTCTTTTTTTGTAAAAGTGATTATTATTACTGTAATTGTGTTTGGGGATCATTTGGTCATTTCCTATTAAGTAGCCAGATATTATTTTATTTTTTGTTATTATGTCTGTCTGCCACAACTTATCTGAAACTGCTCTACCTGTCGCAAGTACGTTCCTGGCAAATCAGGCATAGTTTGCACACAAACCGGACCAAATTGAGTTGCAATTAGACCGATCACAACTCCCTTATCTAGAAAACTTAAGTCTAATACAGCAGGAAGCAGCCTAACATTACTAGCATAGCCCACCACTTTACAATCACTAAAACATTCATGTGACTAATTGATTATTAAGATAACTACTTTATTCAAGTGGCTCACTAATTATTTAAATGGCTTTGATAATATTAATAAAAAAATTTATTTATTTTATATATAATTTCTAATTAATTTGTGCATCGCACAAGAATTCTATAAGTTTCTTTGATACTTTTATTGTTGTTATTTTAGAGTGAACATACAATATGTTCTTTGACTCCAAGATAGTGAATAAAATATATTGCTGTAAAATGAACAATACAGTGAACATATAATAATTTTTTAGATTTATTTCTATTGTTATTTGTCTTAAAAATGTATGTTAAAAATTTATAAGATGTGATGATACTGGAAACAATACCACCAATGAGTCGCACGCTCCTCACTCGATCGCAAATGGCACCTGCACAACGAAAAGAAATAACCTAGCAGAGAGCACCGGTGTGGTACCGGCCGAATACCCTCCGAAGGTCAAGTTAGAACTATTCTCACTGCTCTAGAGTGCTAGAGAGGGTAAAATTACGCGTACCTTGGATCACGAGGGTGTTAAGGTTTTTATAGTAGTAAGGGTCATCCTTCTTTTCCTTGGAGTAGAAGTCTTTTCCTTATAAGAGTCCTTTTGGGCGTATTTTCCGGGATCCTTTCCTTATAGGAGTCCTTTTGAATATTCTCTAGCGTGGGTAACAAGTCAACTTTTGACTTTTATGACTGGTCCGTCAGCCTCAATGTATCTCCTTCAGCTTTTTGGGCGTCACTTGGTGAAACCGTCAATCATTGGGGGTCCGTCGCTACATCCGTCAGTCATCGATCCGTCTATTTATGTATGGAAGGCAGCGTAGCACCGTTAGTCTGAGGCTCTCTCCTTTTATCCTCGTCAGTTGCTCCCTACTCTATATGCCTGACGTTTTAAACCGTCAGCATGTGGAGTTACTAAAAAAAAGATTTACGAATGATTCCTCGGGCCGCGAGCTATTTAATGCAAGCCCACGTGGCGCGCGGTAGTTGGTCTCGTTTCTGGGCACAGGCGTCGCCTCGCGTTTCGTGCGTTTTCCCCCTATATAAATATCATGCTTTGCTTCATTTTGTCATTTTAACTTCGCAGATCTTTTTAATAGAGAAACCGTCACTCTTACGTTTTGCTCCGTCAGTTCTTACCAGTGCCGTCATACTTTGTTCCATTTATTCAAGATCTATTTCACCTGTAAGTTCCTCTTCCTCTTTTCTTTCCTTTTGAATTTTTATTTTCTTTCATCGAGAACGTCAGTCTAGGAACTTAGGGTGTATCCGTCACTTGTAGGTAGTCAGATGTCAAGTGACGCGTCGAGTGATCAGTCGTCAGTCCGCGATGGAGCGGGCTACGACGAAGTCTTTGGCTCAGGTCAAGAGTCCGACGGCTTTTTGGAGTCGTCAGGAAGAGAAACGTCCGCCCAATCCCTTAGTATTGATGTAGAGGACCGTGTTGAGGGAGTCAGGGAAGAGGTGTTAAGTGAGGTTGAGGTCGAGAGGATCGACAAGGAAGTTGTTGACGACGGGAACTGGGAGGAAGGTGTCGTAGAGGTAGATAGTGACGAAGATAGGGGTGACGGTAGCAAGGTTAGTAGTGACGGTAATGAGGATGAGGATGACGAAGAGTCCAGTGAGGGAACTTCAGGGAGTTCTGGAGGTAACCGTCCCTTCATCCTTCCAGAGGAGTGGGCCGTCAATAAATTTCTCCCAAAGATGAGCAACAGAGTTTTTTCTGAGTTGCGTACCCGTTTTCAGATCCCAGATCATATTCCCCTCCGTCTCCCTAAAAAGAATGAGAAGTGTTATACAGGGAGAACGGCTGATGTGGGGATGTATGACGCCATGTTCGCAGCTGGCCTTAGGCTCCCACTGACGGCTTTACACCGTCAGCTGGCGGATTTCTTAGGATTGTCCGTCAGCCAGATCTCTCCGAATGCCTGGAGGATCTTTATTGGAGCTGAGGTTCTTTGGGGTCGCTTGAGTGGGGGGAACCGTCAACTTTCGCTAGACGAGTTCTTTTACTGCTACAGACCCCAGCATAAAGTATCCGCCAAGGGGACATATCACTTTGCACCTCGTGAAAAGAACTTAAGATTGGTGTTTGATATGCCGGATTCAAATAGGAATTGGAAAAATAGATTTTTCTTTGTTAAGGGGACGGACTGGGTGTGTCGTCCGGATGAATGGGATAAGTTGCCCGGGGGTTATTTTGATAACACTTGGGCTCATATTAGGGAGTCAGGTTGCCCCCGTCTCTTTCTTTTTACCGTCGCTTTTCATTTTCACCGTCTCTTTTTAACACTTTCCTTTTGTTTCAGCCATCACTCGTCCGGAGGTGTCTGACGAACAGAGGGATTTCATCCGTCGGATACTCACCATTTCACTTGAGCAACGTAGGTGTAGGGATTTGATAACCCTAGATACTCTACATTTGTATTGTGGTGGTCCTGAGCCGACGGTCGAAGCACGGAAGTTGGAAGAATTTTCAAGAAAACGTAAGAAAATGCGTTATTTAATCCGTCTGCTACTATTCATCCGTCAGATTACTTATCCGTTAGCTTTCTTTGTGCAGAGATGGAGGCTGCGAAGCAGAGGGTGAGGGCCGCTGCTGCTCGTAAGAAGGAAGAAGAAAAAGCGAAGGGGAAGGATGGAGCGTCAACTCCTCATTCCTCCTTGAAGGGCTCCATCAAGAGAAAATCTGACGGAAAGGATGATCCTCCTTCTAAGAAGGTGGCCGTCACCCCTACGGACGTGCCCTCCCAGAAGTCACCTCCCAAGCTTAGTCACGGTGCTGGGAAAGGAGTGATGACTTCCTCTGGTCCCGTCATTGAGGGGCCCCGTTGCTTGCTGACTCACAAGGATCACGCTGTCGAGAGTCTGGAGTCTCTTATCAAACAGACGGATCTGGATCCTTGTGCTCAGCTTGGGACGGATGACCTGGGGGCGTCAGCCTTCTTTGATATTGCACGGGTGTGTTTCCTACTTTGGTTAACCCGATATTTTTCCTTGCTTAATAGCTGACGGTTGTGCTTCCTTCAGGCCTTGGTTCGTGTTAAAGCACTTCAAGACCGTTGCACGGCCAAAGAAGGCGTCGTCTCTCGGGTGAGGAGGCACAATTCCACCCTGATGGATCAGCAGGCGCAATACAAGGAGGCCGTCCGTCTCTTGAACACAGATCTGAAGGACGTGAAGGAGAAGCTGGGAGAAGCAGAGGGTGAGCAGAAGAAACTTGAGGAGGAGGTTTCGTCTTTGCGTGCGCAGGTGGTGACGGCTGGGACTGACGCAGTTGAAAAGTTTAAGACAACTCAGTCCTTCATCGACTCTTGTGCTGATTACTATGGCGCAGGTTTTGATGATTGTCTGAAGCAAGTGTCGTTAGCTCATCCGGAGCTGGATCTGTCTGGAATCACCATGGATACTTCCGTTCCAATGACTCCTGCTGCTGACAGAGATGACGAACCCCTCAGCTTGGATTCTTTGCTTAATGATGCTGGTGTTGTTTTGGCCCAGCCTGCTGTCGCTACCCCTGCTGGGCCTTCAGATCAGATTGTGAAGGATAAAGCTGACGGGGTCTCCAAGGACGCTCCTGCCACTTAACCCTTTATTAGTTGTAATTTTTAAACAATGTCTTCAAGTGCCCGTATGTTTGTTGGGCTTTTTTGTTTGTAATTCAATCTATCCCTTGTTGTCCGTCAATTTGAACATATAAACTTGACTTTTTATTTGATTAATTTTAATGAGATCGCCCATTATTTTTTGTATTTAGCCTTTTTGATTAGCTCGTTATCTTTACAGGCTTGTTGGTTGGAGAAACTTATTTGTAAGTAGTCTCATTTTTTGGTAAGACCGTCAATAAGTTGACCGTCTACCATATAAATTTTTCATCCATTGGACCGTTAGTTTTGAAGGCTCGATCCATATGAGAACTCTATTTATTGGACCGTTAGCTTTTAGCTTTAGCTTTTTCGGTCCGTTGTTTTGATGGCCGTTAGCCTCGATGCCTTTTGACATCTCTGTTGGACCGTCAGTTTTGAAGGCTCGATCCATATGAGCTCTATTTGTTGGTCCGTCAGCTTTTAACTTTAGCCTTTTCGGACCGTTATCTTTATGGCCATTAGCCTTGATGTCTTTTGACATCTCCGTTGGTCCGTCGGTTTTGAAGGCTCGATCCATATGATAACTCTATCTATTGGACCGTCAGCTTTTAGCTTTAGCCTTCTCGGACCATTGTTTTCTTTGGCTTTTTAGCCTCGATGCCTTAACATCTTTCATTAGTCCGTCAGGATTTTCCTTAGTCCGTGAGTTATGGACTTAGTCGTTCTTGGGTCGTAAACTTAGTGGACCGTCGGAGGAAAAATATACTTCAATGATTTCTGAATAAAACTCCTCTTATTGCCATGCATTTAAATAAAAGTAATTAAAACCAAACCCTGACCCTTGGGCTAAAAAAAAAGTATTGTCGAAAAAACTAAAGCAAACGATAAATCTGAGGAGTTAAACTATAATTTGCTAAAAAGTAAAAGAAATTGGTCTTCATGCCGCTGCTTCTATTGGTAGTACTTCCGTAGGTGCTCGGTGTTCCATGGATGTGGTAGCTTCTGTCCCTCCAATGTTTCAAGGTGGTAAGTACCTTTTCTCTGCCACGACGAGATTCGGTAAGGACCTTCCCAATTGGGGCCGAGTTTCCCTTGGGTAGGGTCTCTAGCGGCGCCCATGACCTTCCTAAGAACAAGGTCTCCGACTTGGAAGTCTCTGTGTCGGACCCGAGAGTTGTAGTATTTGGCCATGCGATCCTGGTACCTAGCGAGCCTTTGTTCTGCTGCTGCCCTGATCTCATCCACTAGGTCGAGCTGTAGTCGCATAGCTTCATCGTTTTTGTCCTCATCATGGTTGTGTACCCTATAGCTTGCGAGTCCGACTTCTGCCGGGATGACTGCTTCGCTTCCGTACGTCAGGCGGAACGGTGTCTCTCCTGTTGGTGTTCTTGCCGTCGTCCTGTATGCCCATAGTACACTTGGCAATTCTTCGGGCCATATACCCTTTGCCCCCTCGAGCCGAGTCTTGATGATCTTGAGCAAGGATCGGTTTGTGACTTCGACTTGGCCATTAGCTTGAGGGTGGGCGGGGGAGGAGTAATGGTTCCTTATTCCCAACTGTGAGCAAAAATCCCGGAACTGGTCGTTGTCGAACTGTCTCCCGTTATCCGAGACAAAGACTCTAGGAATGCCAAACCTGCATACGATGCATCTCCAGACGAAGCTCCGAACGTTTTTCTCCGTAATCGTGGCTAATGCTTCAGCTTCCACCCATTTCGTGAAATAGTCGATGCCTACTACCAGGAATTTCAGCTGCCGCATAGCTGTAGGGAATGGTCCCATAATGTCTAATCCCCATTGTGCGAACGGCCATGGGGCTGTCATTGGGGTCAGCTCTTCGGTTGGTTGTCTAATGATATTGTTGAACCGTTGGCATTTGTCGCAGGCCCTGACATAGGCTTCGGCGTCCTTCTGCATGGTGGGCCAATAATACCCTGCTCGTACAAGCTTGTGTACCAATGATCTGGACCCTGAGTGGTTTCCGCAGATTCCTTCATGTACTTCTCTCATGACGTAGTCCGCCTCTTCCGCACCCAAGCATCTCAGATACGGTCGGGAGAAACCTCTCTTGTATAGGACGTCTTTTATCAGGACGAACCTTGCCGCCCGGACTTTAAGTTTCCTTGCGGCTTCCTTCTCGTCCGGTAAGACCCCGTTTTTTAGGTACGAAACCAACGGCGCTGCCCAGCCGCTGTCGGAGCATATTTCCTGCATATTGCTGAGATCTATTAGCGGGGAAAGCTGTACAAAGGAGAGTACATTACCAGGGACGATCATTCGTTCTGCTGAGGCGGCCTTCGCGAGACGATCCGCTCGCTCGTTTTCCTCTCTGGGAATCTGGATGATTTTGGCTTCTAGGTCGCCCACTCTTGTCCTTACTTCGTCAAAGTACTTCTTCATCTTTTCGCTCTTGCACTCGTAGTCTCCATTTATCTGGTTGGTGATGACCTGTGAATCGCAGTAGACGACTACCCTTGCGGCTCCTGCTGCTTTGGCGAGGTCGAGTCCTACTATTAGTGCCTCATATTCTGATTCATTATTGGTGGCGGGAAAGTTTAGACGGACCATACATTCAATGGTGTCTCCTTCAGGTGATAGTAACACAATGCCGGCCCCTGCGGCTTGCCTGTTGGATGATCCGTCCGTATGTATGCTCCATTGAGGGGACTCTGCTGCCCCCTGGTCCTCGTCATGGGTGAACTCAGCTATAAAGTCGGCGACAGCCTGTCCCTTAATGGCGGTCCGCGGTCGATACTGAATGTCAAATTCGCTCAGCTCGATTGCCCATAATGCCAGTCGGCCCGCGGCCTCGGGGCTGCTCATTGCTCGCCGTAAAGGCTTGTCCGTCAGGACATTTACCATGTGAGCTTGGAAGTACGGTTTGAGCTTTCGGGCTGCTGTAACCAATGTGAAGGCAAGTTTTTCCATCGGCGGGTATCTTTCCTCGGCACCGCGAAGCGCTCGGCTTGCGTAGTATACGGGTTTTTGCACTCTTTCTTCTTCTCTCATCAGGGCTGCGCTAACAGCTGCGGGGGAGACAGCCAGATAGAGAAAAAGCTCTTCTCCCGGCTGCGACGGGCTCAACAACGGTGGAGAGGAGAGGTAAATCTTCAATTCTTCGAACGCTTGCTGGCATTCGTTGGTCCATTCAAAGGATTTTTTCAATGTCCGGAAGAAGGGCAAACACTTGTCCGTTGCTCTCGACACGAACCTGTTGAGTGCCGCTATTTTTCCATTTAGGCTCTGTACCTCCTTTATACTTCTTGGTGGTGTCATTTCTATAATGGCTCGGATCTTATCCGGGTTCGCCTCGATTCCCCTTTGAGACACCATGAATCCCAAGAATTTTCCTGCCGTTATTCCAAAGGCGCATTTCCCTGGGTTGAGCTTCATATTATAGTAGCGGAGTGTATCAAATGTTTCTTTGAGATCTCCTAGATGATCTTCCTCCCTCCGGCTCTTAACTAGCATATCGTCCACGTAGACCTGGACATTCCTTCCAATCTGTTGTGCGAACATTTTGTTCATGAGCCTTTGGTACGTTGCGCCTGCGTTCTTTAGGCCGAAGGGCATGACCTTGTAACAGAATAGGCCTTGGCTGGTTACGAACGATGTTTTCTCCTGGTCGGCTTCGTGCATTCGGATTTGGTTGTATCCCGAAAAAGCGTCCATGAAGCTCAGCAACTGGTGTCGTGCCGTGGAATCAACTAGGACATCGACCCTGGGTAGGGGGTAGCTATCCTTGGGGCAAGCTTTGTTAAGGTCGGTGAAGTCCACACACATCCGCCATTTCCCGCTCGCTTTCTTCACCATTACTACATTTGCTAACCAGTCGGGATAGTACACTTCCCTGATGAAGCTTGCTTCCCGTAACTTTCTGACTTCCTCTGCTATGGCTCGGTTTCGCTCCGGGGCAAACACCCTCTTCTTTTGTCTGATGGGTGAAAAGGCGGGCGACACATTCAGCTTATGCACCATGATTGAAGGATCTATTCCTGGCATATCTTCATGACCCCATGCGAATACGTCTTGATTTTGCCTAAGGAATGTTATGAGCTCTTGTCGGGTCGTGAGGCTAGCGAGTGTTCCAATTTTGGTCGTTCGGCCAGGATCGGAACTGTCAAGAGGTATTTCTTCTAGCTTCTCAACCGGCTCCGTCACCGTCCGGTGTTCTTCTATACTTAAAGTCTGAACCTGATCCTCCATTTCCACCATGGCTATGTAACATTCGCGCGCGGCCATCTGACTCCCGCGCAATTCCCCTACTCCGTAGTCAGTTGGGAACTTAATCATCAGGTGGTAGGTGGAGGTTACTGCCTTCCATGAGTTGAGCGTGGGTCGCCCGAGGATAGCGTTGTAAGCTGATGAGCAATCAACAACCAAGAACGTCACGTCCCTGGCTATCTGTTGGGGGTAATCACCCACAACTACGGATAAGGTGACCGCGCCCAGTGGGAATACTCGGCTCCCGCCGAAGCCGACAAGCGGGGCATTTGTTGGGATCAGTCGCCCCCTGTCGATCCTCATCTGCTGGAACGCGGTGTAGTATAAGATATCCGCTGAACTGCCATTGTCGACGAGCACCCGGTGCATATTGTAATCTCCTACACGCAAGCTGACGACGAGTGCATCGTCATGTGGATGGTGAAGGCGTCGTGCGTCTTCTTCTGAGAATCCGATTATGGGACCTTCTCTTCTTGCTATCTTTGGCACGGCTCCCGTCAGTTGAACATTCTGTATCATCCGGAGATAGGTCTTACGGGCCTTTTTGGATGACCCGGCAGCGGTCATCCCTCCTACGATCATCCTTATATCCCCAATTGGGGGTCTTGGTCGCTCGTTGTCCCGTCGGGGGTGCTGGTCTTGTGCGGGGGGATCATCCCTCTCCTTGCTAACGAATCTCTGCAGCTTTCCTTGTCTAATAAGGGCTTCAATTTGCTGCTTGAGGTCATAACAATCTACTGTGTCGTGGCCGTGGTCGCGGTGAAATCGACAGTACTTATCTCGGGAACGTTTGTTGGGGTCGCTCTTCAGCTTTCCTGGGAACGTCAGCGATTCCTCGTCCTTGATCTGCATAAGGACTTGATCTATCGGGGCTGTTAGCGGAGTGAAGCTTGTGAACCTTCCCCCCGGGGGCTTAGGGCGTCTTTCGTCCCTTCGGTCCGTGGTTCTTGCCTTCTTTCGGTTTTGGTCCTGCCGACCGTCTTCCTGCCGTTCTCTTTTTCTAGGCCTCTCTTCCCGAGCTAAGAGTGCATCTTCAGCGTTCATATACTTTGTGGCACGATAAAGCACTTCCGACATGGTTTTTGGGTCGTTTTTGTATATGGAGAACAAAAACTTGCCCTTCTTTAAACCATTTGTAAATGCCGCGACAAGTATCTTGTCGTCAGCTTCGTCGATCGAGAGCGCCTCTTTGTTAAAGCGGGAGATGTAGGCTCTTAGAGTTTCGTCTTCCCGCTGCTTCATACTCATCAAGCAAGCCGTAGATTTCTTGTACCGATGGCCTCCAATAAAGTGTGCGGTAAACTGAGCGCTGAGTTCTTTGAAGGTGCTGATGGAGTTTGGGGCCAGTCGACTGAACCAAATCCTTGCTGCGCCCTTTAGCGTTGTAGGGAAGGCCCTGCACATGATGGCGTCCGCTACTCCTTGAAGGTGCATTAGGGTTTTGAAGGTCTCCAGGTGGTCCAGTGGGTCCTTGACCTCGTCATAACTGTCTATCTGCGGCATGCGGAACTTACTTGGCAACGGGTAGGAGTTGACGGTAGTGGTGAACGGTGAGTCCGTTCGGTTGACAAGGTCGTCCAGGTCACTCGATACTCGTCCCTTGAGAGCATTCATCATAACCTCCATTTGTTCCTTCATGGCTTGCATCTCCGCGAGAACGAGGGGCGGAGTGGTTTCCGCGAGGGAGGGGATGCTCGTGTTCTGCCGTTCAGGTTTGCTCGGGGCGTTGCTGGCCTGGGGTCCTTCCTGGTTTCTCCTGTCAGCGCTGGTTCCTTCCTGTTCTGCTCCTTGGTTGTTGGGAGCTGCATTCTTCTGTCTCAATTGCTCTTCTAGGTCGTGATTTTGCTTCGTGAGGCGCTCCACGGCGGCGGCGAGCGTCCTCACCTGTCTTTCAAGCGCGGTTGTAGGAGTTTCTTCCTCTTGAATGTCGTTGTTGGTCGCCATTGAGCGAGTGAGTACCATGTAACTCTCTTGTCTTGAAAGCGAGAACGTGCTAAAGCGTTCCCCACAGACGGCGCCAACTGATGATACTGGAAACAATACCACCAATGAGTCGCACGCTCCTCACTCGATCGCAAATGGCACCTGCACAACGAAAAGAAATAACCTAGCAGAGAGCACCGGTGTGGTACCGGCCGAATACCCTCCGAAGGTCAAGTTAGAACTATTCTCACTGCTCTAGAGTGCTAGAGAGGGTAAAATTACGCGTACCTTGGATCACGAGGGTGTTAAGGTTTTTATAGTAGTAAGGGTCATCCTTCTTTTCCTTGGAGTAGAAGTCTTTTCCTTATAGGAGTCCTTTTGGGCGTATTTTCCGGGATCCTTTCCTTATAGGAGTCCTTTTGAATATTCTCTAGCGTGGGTAACAAGTCAACTTTTGACTTTTATGACTGGTCCGTCAGCCTCAATGTATCTCCTTCAGCTTTTTGGGCGTCACTTGGTGAAACCGTCAATCATTGGGGGGTCCGTCGCTACATCCGTCAGTCATCGATCCGTCTATTTATGTATGGAAGGCAGCGTAGCACCGTTAGTCTGAGGCTCTCTCCTTTTATCCTCGTCAAGATGTGTTGAGGACCAAAGTTTCACAAGAAAGCTCATTCCATGAAAGGTAAAGAAAGACCATGGGTCTTAACAAAAGAAGGCCTAATTCATGCAGCAAGAAGAATCAACATCAAGGCCCTATGTATGTTCAGATTTCCAACAAAAAAGGCCATTAAAAATCCAGCAAAATCTAGTAAAAGAACTGGGTTAGGATACTCAGAGGCTACCAGAGGCTTGGGATCCTCGGGATATGTAGCACAGCTAAAGTGGGATTGAGACAACTCAAAAGGGGTACCACGAAATATAAGAAACAAAGAACATATATGTCCTTCTGAAGCACCCAGTGGTGCAGCAAAGAACCATAAAACTTAGAGAGTGACAATTCATGAACAAAAGGCTGGTACCTCGGGAAACCCAGAATGAAGAGCTATAAGGCGAAGTGGCTGGGAAAACCTTCAACCCAACAGGAAAGGATTCCGCTCACTTGGGAAAAATGATAGCAAGAAGGACAGCCAAAAAGCTGAGTATAAAAGGTAAAAAGCCTTAAAAGAAGTAAGGGTGAAGGTTAGCTCTCCAAGGACACCCCGGAATGGAAATTCAACAAGTGGCTTTTAGGAAAACAAGACTAAAAGAGGAAAATTATGAGAAACAGAGAAAGAATCAGCTGTCAGAATGGCTGGCATAACAGGGGCTCTAGTACCCGGGGAGCCAAAGGAGGGGAATCAGTGGTACCCTGAACCCTAAAATGACACTATAAAAGGGGGAGGCAGCCAACATTGAAAGGGGATTCAGCAAGAGGGAATCAGAACAAGAATCATTGAGAAAACTTTGTCAAAAACTCAAAGAAAGTAGAAAACAGTGCCTGGTATCCCAGAACAGCCACTATAGAACGTACTTAGATTCAAAGGGATTCAAACTTTGTAAGTCTCAGAGGCTTAGATAGCCACCTAAGTTTGTAATTTTTGAGCTTATTTGGGCCTTGTAACACATCTCATTGTAATTCACAATGAAGAAAAATAATGAAATATCTCATATTGATTTGATGATTTCTAACAATTATTTCGCGTATTTATTTATTACATTGCCTTCCTTTATTGTTTCTTGCTGCTCAATATATATATTCTTGCTTGCTAGTTTTCCTTTTACTCAGCCAAAAGCTGAGTCTTTTTATCGGGGTCCTCACTTCGACTTGGGACACACTTAGCCTCCAACGAAACATATGCCAAAACATACACACATCAGATATCACTCCCTCCCACAAAAATCGTTCTCACCTAACTATCTTGGAAGGCAATGCCCAAGCAAAGCCACTTGGACTTGAGTTCCAAATCCCACAAATCTTGTGCAAAAGCACTAAGTCTGTGAGAATTAAGGCTAGGATCCTCGTGACTAAATCATTCTCATGAAATTCATTTACATATATGTATATGTATTAAAAGTATATTCTAATCTAAGAAACTAACAATTATTTGAACATATGTGTATTATATAGTTTGTTCTTATGTAGGACCCATAGAGGTAAGGGAAAGGACAAAACTCCATTGCATAATAAGCATGGAGAAAGATTGTATAGTTCAGAGAATCAGCAATTCTGGGTTCTTATAGGCCTTATACCCCTAGGAACCACGACAGTACGCCCGGGGTACCAAGTGAAGAAACTTTTTAAATGTTTACACAATAAAAGATAAGCCTCAAATACTCTATTTCAATATCTTTCTCATTGTGAATATTATAAATAATTATTTTACTTGTTTCGTAAAAGTAAAGGGTCATTTTATGACACTAAAACACTTATAATGGTACTTTATTACTTAGAAGGAATCGCATTTTGCCTTGAGGAGCTTTATGTGATTTGCGCACAACTTGGTTCGTAATCAGCCCCCATTTAACTGCAGTGAACGAAGCTCAGTCCACCAAACAACAAGTAAAAGGCCCAGGATCCTTGTTAAAGGACCTAAGATCCTTGTTTCTACTTAAGCCTGGGTACTGTCCAAGAAGGACCCTCACAAGATTTATATTCGCATTCATAATATTCCTATATACTTTTTCATTATTCAAGAGGTTCGACCCAAACTAAATCATATTCGATTTGGTTTGGGTCGATTCTATGGTCTAATTTTTACTATATCTGTCTTCCAAAAAAAAATTACTATATCTATTTTTGAAACCATATTAGATTGGTTTGTTCATTAATATTCGTGTAAAAATTTGATATGGTTTCAAAAATATTAATAGATATTAATCAACATGTACTCTTTTATTTTATTTTTTTACCTAAAGAAATTGCAATCTTATTAAAAGTATATGAAGATCTACCTTTAGTATTTGTCTTTCAAAGATTTAGATTTTATTAACGATGATACAAGGAAAATTAGTGAGCCATTTGTATAAACGAGAGCCCTGGAAAACCTGCAAGAAGAAAACACATTGTTGGAGGGCACTGGTGTGGCGTAGACTTAAGTTTCTTTGATGCTTCAGTTAGGAACTCACCCAAAATAGACTCAAATGGTAGTAGAGTTAGGGTTTTCACTCATACCTTAGAATGGAAGGGGTCTAGTGTTTATATAGGGACCTTGGGCTGACTAACTTCCATGATCTGTTGGGAAGAAAACACCTTATAATGACTATAATTAAGTAGTTAATATAACATATAGGAACACCACTTGACCCAAAAATCTTAAGTTTATGAGTTTAAGACCAACTATGCTATATTAACTATTAGGTCCAAAATTATTAAGTGTTGGCAACCCGTATCCAAAACTTTGTTCAATTATATTTTGAGTTGTAAGTTTTTAGTGTGTAGGAGTATATTTGAAGATTATGTTTGAAAACACATGAGACTGCTAAAATATTGCTAAATCTACTACCTGGGCTCTAGTTTCAATTGCACGCAATCAATTGATCCTCACATAAACTAAGCACCAGCCAACTGATCAAGATTCGCGACAATAGTGTTATGTTGAAACGTTTTATTTGAGTCGGCTATAATTATGGCCATCATTATATACACAAAGAGACTCACTCACACTTGGAACTATTATGACATTCTATGTGCCTAGGGTTTTATGCCAAGCTGCTACTAGTTCAACAAAGCGTGATTTGAAGAATATTGCAAAAAGCTAAATCAATCAAACAATTGTTGTATTGTTAGTCACAAATTGTAGGATTGTGCAAAGAATAAGTCTTTTGCAAGAAGTAGTCCAATTGGAGAATTGGAGCTAAGCTTATTTATAAATCAATAAGTTCTACTGTATGTAGGTACTTCAGGATAGGGTAAAATTCTTTGCACTTGTAAACTCTATCCTTATTAATATATTCTTCAAGAATGGTGACTAGAAGCTCACCCAATAAGGTATTTATTGCAAGGGTTTTTCTCATCATGATCAAATTGTCATGTGAAACTTATTTTTTGCTGCACTTTATTTAGTTTGGTGATTTGATTGTACCTTAATTAAACTTGCATGTAATTTGAACTAGTTAATCAACTTGGATAATTGGTTAATTTATTCAGGGTCAATCTTTAACCCAATACCTATAAAAAGGTCCATCAAGCCCCACTTTAAATAAGGTTGTAAAGGCAGAAATCCTAAGGCTTCCAAAAGGAGAATCCTAGCCTCCACATGTTAAACCTGTGAGTTCAAAAAGAGAAGGAGGAGATTTTGCTAGAAATTTTGTGCACCAAGGGTTCTATACCAAGCATCGTGTTTGGCATCATATTGAAGATCATTGAGGTGTTTCAAGTGAAGCTATACTACAAAGTTAATGTATTGCAATTAGTTGTTACAACGGTGAAGTCACGTAGATTGGAGATCCATGGACATTGAAGGAGGTCTCTAAAAAGAGTAGTTGTCCAACTGATTTGGAGCTGAGTTCAAGTAGATCATAGGTTCTACTATAAGTAGGTACTTCAAGATTGGGTATATCCTTTGTACTTGTAATTTGTAACATCAATCTTTGTTAGTGGATTCTTCAAAGAGTGGTGACCTATATATCACTCAATGGAGTTTTTTATGTCAAGGTTTTCCCCATCCTAATCACATCGTTGTGTCACATTTATTTTCCATTGCACTTTATTTTTGTGATCCGGCTGTACCCATCACCAATAAACTCAACTTAACCACTCACTCTTGTCATTCTTATCCAATGTGGGATTTCACTTGCATATATATACCAAATAATCTCCCCCTCATGTATGAGTTTCTACATTTTTGTGGGTTTTGACAAAGTCCTATTAGTTCCCCCTTGCCTATGAGTTTTTTTTTTTTTTTTACTAACATGTCATCAATGAAACCCTCGTACGCTATTCATGGGAACTAGGTATCAATCCTGCACACTTATCCATGGAACTCAGACCAAGCTTTCATGCCCATGGGAACCTAGCACCACACCATATTCTAGCACCATTGGCAATGTTCATTTGTTGGGATTTTTATTTTTTAGAACCGTCTGTGTGGGATTTATGAGCTTACCTTGTGCGAACTATAATTGTGAGGGCTCCAAGTACATGCACCATGTCTCCACTCCTGCACCTTGCCACACACCACCATAAGCTCTTGTAACATTTGTTAGGGAGAGAACACATTGGGAAGACTTTAATTGAGTAATTAATATAACATATAGGGACATAATATGACTGAAAAGGCTTAAGCCTATAAATTTGGGTTCAACTATAATATATTAACTACTCTCTTTTATCATTCATATTCAATGTGAGACTTTACTCATGCATGTATATCAAACATGATCTTCACTTCTTTCCTTAATAGGAGTGTGATGGAGTTAGTGGTAGCAAAATTCTCGAGGTCAACACCCAAGATTTGGGAATGTGGTATGGTAATCAACACCCAAGATTTGGGAGTGTGGTATGGTGGGCGGATATCTCGCACCTGAAGCCTCGAAGTCTCCATGAGTGTGTTTTCATTGAAATTGTGGTCATCCTAAAGGTCGATGTCGAACGACCTATGGGATCAAATGATCCATGTCGGTAGGTCACCCGTGGCATTGGCCAATCGAGTGGCGCATTAATTCGTGACGCATGTGGAATCAAAGAGAAGTTGGTCCTCAGAAGATTCATAACCTTGCGAATTGCCTAGTTGGTCTCTTTCCGGCGGCGGAATAATGGATATACTTTCACGCCCCAAAAAAAGAAAATAATAATAATTCATATATGCACCCTGTACAAATCATAGGGAGTCTCTCAAAGACTTCCTATTTTACAAGCAATGTGATGGCACCCACTACAAAATCTAGATGTATCCTTAAATAGTGATTTGTGTGTTCTTTTCTGAAGCTATAAACTATTTTCTGATCAAAATATGAAGCTACATGCTTGCGGCTTAGGCAGTAACATCATATTTTGATAACTATAATGAACAGCTGATTGACGCAGTTCGCAATTGATGAAGACAAAAGAAGGATGTGAAATTCTATCTGATTCACTCCCGTCCCTCTCAATAAGTTGTTTAAGTCAACAAAAGTTTCTTTTTTTGTTCTTTTTTCCCCCTAAGGGCAAGTGGAGTATTTGATTATCGGATCATAATCTCACAGAAGAGGGCAAAAATACCAACTGGTCATATGACCATTACAAATCAACGTGATTAACATATAAGACAATAGTGATTTTACATTTTTTTTTTTTTATCTTCTTTTTTAGTTTTGTGTCACTACACATAGAACAATTTTTATTATAAACAGTTATTTACTTGGTTCAGCAGTTCAGCCCACTACCAAGAAAATTTTCAGAACAACCAGAGGAGAATCAGGTACAATCAAATGATTTTAGATTTCAATAATTCTATGAACTCCTTGGAATTATCACTAAATAAGAAATAGCTTATTTTATTTTTATTGATTGGGACTTGAGAGAACCGTGTTACCATACTTAAATGAGATTAAGGTTACATTCATCATTTTGCAAAAGGATCAATCAATCTTCTTTTTTGGTCTGCTGGATCTTGTCATCTTGTTAGATGGGTTGTTTAATTCACACCGCGTAAACCACAAAATAAAGTATTTTTTTTCCTTGTCCCAGTTTTTTATTTAGAAGATCCTTTCCCCAGTTGATTCTCAAAAAACAAAAACGATCCGACCTTTCCCCAGTTAAGCCTTGTTGTTTATTATATATATAATTATTCATTACTGTTCACTTATAGACTATGATTGAGGGGAGTCAAACATGGTACAACTGGACGAAGACTGATTGGAATTTATCACTATCAAAAAAAAAAAAAAATGGAATTTATCTTGTACTATATTTTTTATTTTTTATTTTTGACTTGCACTCTAATTTGGAAACTGTGATTATTGTAACTGTCATTAAATGAGTGCTTTAAACAAATAAACTTATGGGATAAATTCTTGTTCCCAGTCCCAGATGCATATAATACATTAATACTACAATTATTATTAAATAAATTCAAGTTTATTCTTTTTATTTTTTTTAAGTAAGAAACTATAATTTTTCTTTCATCCAAAGATATTAATGTATCATAAATAAATTCAAATTTATAATAATTTGGATTCTGATTCTACACTGAATAAGTCTCTCTCCATTTCACTTGAATAGAAAGAGTTAATCTCACAATCAAGATTCTCAATTTAAAATAATTTGGGAACTAAAAATACACTAAATAAGTCCCTCTCCATTTCAATTGAATAGAAAAAGTCAATCTCAAGGTTAAAATTCTCTATTTCCTGAATCTAACGGTGTACATGATTGAAATGCTATTGAAAATTTTAAATGACATAACAGTAGTTACTAAATATACCTTTATATTTGTGATATGTAATATTAATTATGAAATAGATTAAATATATGTATATTTATATTTAATAATTGATGAGGTAACAAAATTCAATTTACCAAGTAGTATTGATTAAAGGAAGTACTACGTTCACAATATTTTTACAAAAAAAAATCATAGATAGTAAATTATTATTGGTACTAATTTGAACAAATCGCTGAAATTACTTTTTTGCCTACCAATAACAGTTATTAACGACTTATCACTTAAAATTTATTGTGAAAATATTGTAAACATAACATTTTTATATTAACTAATAATGAAAAATGGGGACTATATATTATGACTCTAAATACGAGTTGTTAGAGCATTAGCATCAGAGAATTCCAATTCTACTCTATTTTACCATTTTAAAAGGCTACTTTATCATTATACCATCCCATTTTACAATACTTCCAACATTCCAAAACTCTATTTTTATTAAAATATTATTTTTTAATCTTTCTTTATTATTTTTTTCTAACCGTAACTTTTGGTTTTCCTGGGCTTTCCAACAGTCTTTTTTTTTTCCTCTCTCTCCCTCAACCTCTGGCACCGGTTCAACACACAAAGCCACACACACATTGACCCATTATACACCGATCAACATATCCAAACCCATCACCACACACACACACACACACACACACACACACACACACACACACACACACACAAACACAAACCATCAAACCTTAAACAGAGCCACACACACACAATCCATCAAACCAGTTGGAGCCAATGATAAACCCAAAAAAAACCCAGCCGTCAAAAATACCAGAAAATGCCGATGATCAACCCAGAAAAACCCAGCGGAACAAAAACCCAAAAAAACCCAAGCCACCACTACCCATTGCTCACCAAAATCCCACCAGAAAAAAAAAAAAAAAAAAAAAAAAAAAAAAAAAAAAAAAAAAAAACCCATCGGAAACCCAAAAGAACCAGCCTACCATGCGGTGACCCACCATCAACCGATCCCAACCCAACGATCCAAACCCAACTCGCTGATCCACGCTGATCCAACCTCCAACCTCAAAAATCCAAAACCTAGCACCGGTGCAATGAGAGAGAGGTCGTGTGATGAGAGATGAGAGAGAACCTGTGCGATGAGAGATGAGAAAGAGGCCGTGTGAAGCTTCAGTGATGGAGATGGGTGAGGGTGAATCGGTTAAGCTACAGTGCGATGAGAGATGAGACAGGCCGTGTGAGATGGGTGAGAAATTTCAGCGATGAAGCTTCAGAAATGAGAGAGCAAATGGAGAAACAGAGAAGGAAGAGAGAGAACAGAACAGAACAAATGAGAGGGATGAGAGAGAAATTTCGGGGGAAAAAGGAGTAAAATATTTTTTTTTTTTTGCAATACTGTGAACAGTACAATTCTATGTTTAGAATTGTACTGTAGCAGTATTGCAAAAAAATTTGCAATATTGCTGTTTACAATTCCCTGATGCAAGAGGTTTTGGGGGTTAAAATGCTAAATTTCCCTTAGATTTGGTATTAGCATTCCCCAATGCTAATGCTCTTAACAAACTGTTCCTTTATTATTATTATTTGCTAAATAAGTAAATATGAGATGATTTAAATAAAACAATAAGGATGTCTGAATGAATGCAATAGCCAAGATTCTCCCAATATTATGAATACAGCCCTATTCACCTATGTTTTTTATTATCTTGTCGTTTGTACTCTGTTCTGGTCTTAAAAAGTATCAAATGTCATAAACCATCCGCAAAGCAAGTAGCAACCAATAAACCATGGACAGAAACTTTGTTCTTACAAGGATAGCTAGACAAAGCTAACCCTCAACTGTAGGCTAGATGCTGACTCTTAAAATATAATAAGAAAAAACAATATGCAAATGGAGAAAAAGAGAGAGGAATAATGGATTTAACATGCATGCAAACGGAGAAAAAAAAGAGAAAGGAATAGAATTAACGTAGTTTAGCTTGAGGGCGTACATTTACAATAGAATTATTAGAAAGTCTCAAATCATTACATTTTTTTTTTTTTTTTGGGTTGAGAAAAATCAAATGATTACATTTTGTTATACAAAAATATGTATTAATTAGACAATAAATTTAATATAGTATATATATATATATATATATATAAATACATTAGATTTAATATGGTAAGTAGTAACTCTAAAATCACACGATAGCTCATGGTATTTTAAAATCACAACAATCCATGTTATTCTTTAAATCATGATTCACATATATTTATGACAATATCCTGATATATTTTATAGGCTACATATTTATAATGCTAATATATAATATATTCTAACATTAACATTGGCCAAATAAAGCACAAAAAAAAAAAAAAAAAAAAAAAAAAGTGTGTTGACAAGTTTTTAACTTATGATCTATTTATTTATTAATATATTAATTGTAGAGAAAATATCTTATGTGTCTGGCATCTACATGAGATTTTTTTTAGAAACTTATACAAGAGAGAATTATTCCTCAATTGTGAGTTGAATTTCATATACTAATTACAAATTTGCTAAAATTACAAAACGTTATTAATATAAATAGTAGATCACAACATCATCACATTTTCATTCTTTTTACTCAAAAGTGTCGGTATTATATATTCGGAACACGATATAAGGACTTGCAGAAGTTTAATATTATAATCCTTGGATACTATATTGTCTTCAATTTCTATCATGTGACTTTTTATTATATTATAATTCTTGGATATATGGTTTTTCCTTATTTTAGAAGAAAGGAAAAGTCGCCAGTACAAAGGACAAACGATTATGTAAGCAATTAAAATAAAATAAAATAAATTCAATTTTCACTTTGATTAATTCATTCCTGTGAGCTCTTGAGATACATATTGGCTTGCAATCTTTTTGAATCATATATATTGAACGTTTCGAGAGTAGTGGAGCTATGAAAAAATTTTAATATATTGGATTTTTCATTTCACTTAAACATGTTGTTTTACCATTACTGTTAATAATAACGTACGGGTGGATCTCATAAGATGTGTGCTACGTATTAAAAAATTTTGCAAAATTATTTTACATCCTATAAATATAAAATACTTCGTATATGTTATAATATTTGGAGAATTAACTTCAATTATATATATAAATATATATTTTTTAGATAGAAATTAATTATACTTTAGTCTAATCTAACTGTATATATGTGTGAAAATTCCCCCCAAAAATTTGAACCTCAGCCTTGTCCCTCCCACCTCACAAGAACTTAAATTGTTAGAAAGTAGGAAAGTATAAATCTATATGTATAAAATTAAAGCTAAAACTAAGAGAAAATCCAATTAAATTCTAAATTTGAGTCAAATTTGGCTTCACATGTCCCATCTAATTTTTAAAATTTTGTGCTAATTAAGTGAATTATTAGGTGCAAATATCAAAGAGTCTAAATCTAATTAAATTCTAAATTGGATTTTGTCACAAAAAACATCAACTCCTGAACTCGTCCATATGGCTCGTCCAATAAAAGACCAGTTAAGGCGAACCAGGCAAACAAGGTGATCATCCCAAGCGTCCATGTTGACCTCATCCGTCTTTGGACAGACGAGATCCCATGGGAAGCTTGTCCATCCTTAGAATCATTTGGACAAGGACGAGATGTCCTTGATAGTCTCGTCTGTCCTTGATGAAGGATGGATGAGTTCATTAGATTGAACTACTAAGTGCCAAATTCTCCATTAACCGCTATGGAACGCAAGTCCAACTGAGGTAACTTCCATGGTGATTATGGAAGTTACCTTCAAATTCTCCGGACTCCTTGACATTAGGAACAGTTATTAAACAGATAACCATTCCACATATGCTATATAAGGATTTTTTGATGAGAAGGTAAGGCATTCAGACATTTTTATTTGAGAAATCACTCCCTTCTTACAGAGAATTCCAAGTTCACTAACTTCACCATTGGAGGACTTTTGGCCGGTCCCCACCGGTCTCCTCTGATTTAGTGTTTGTTTTTAGGATCCAGCCCTAAGATCATCAGCGTTCGAGACTTACCAACCTACTGATATTCAAGGAACTATCAGATTTCAATTGTAGTTCAATTTTTTGCCACGTGTTCCATCTAATTTTTTAATTTTTGTGGCAAATAAATTATTGAGTGTAAAAATTGAAGAGTCAAATTCTAATTAGATTTTAATATATATATATATATATGAGAAACTATTAAATATTTTAAAATTGTATGGTTTAAAAAAGCTATAAGTTATAACTCGTATATTAGGTATAACTAGCATGTAACCCATGCAAATGCAAGGATATATTTAAAATTAAACATAATTTTTATTATAAAATATAAATAATTACTCAAATTATTTTTAAAAAAAATAGCATGTAACACATCCATTAATGCATACATATAGTTACATTTAAGATTAAACATAATTTTTATCATAAAAATATAGATACTTAGTCAAATTATTTTTTTAAAAGTAAACATACGTCATTAGTCACGTATTAAAGTTCTTACCTAAATTTAATACTACTTATGATTATTTTTTTTCTAATTTTTTAGTAAGATAGAACGTGTGATAATTTTTGTTATTTGGTGATTTTTTTTTAGTATATGTGATTCTTTTTTCTTTTTTTATTTCATAGCTCGTGAGTATTAGATTCTTAATATTTTACACTCATTAACTCACTTGATATAAAGATTAAAAAACTTAGATGGACACATGACACAAACTTAAGTGAATAATTATAATATAGTTCCCACATAAATTTAGATACAATTTTTATTATAAAAATATAAATAATTAGTCAAATCATTTTTAAAAAATAGCATGTAACACATGTATATGTATGGATACACTTAAATTAAATACAATTTTTATCATAAAAATATAAATAATTAGTCATTATATATATATTTAAAGTCAACGTAATTGTCACATATTATAATTTAATACTACTTATTATGATCTTCTTCTTTTTTCTAATTTTTAATAAGATAGAATGTGTAATGATTTTTATTGAGTATATGTGATTAGTTTTTTTTTTTTTTTTTAATTTATAGTTTATTAATACTAGATTCTTAGTAATTTGCACTTATTAACTCACTTGGTACAAAAATTAAAAAAACTTAAGTAGGCATCTGATACAAACTTAAGTGGATAATTAATTAAGTGTGGTCCCCACATAAATCTAAACACATGGCACAAAATTAATAACTCTAATTTGGAATTCTAATTTAAGTTTCTATCAATTTCACATATTATTATATATATAGATATATAGATTTGAACTCATATATGTGTGTAATTATTATTATTTTTGCAAAAGTGGGGAAGCATAAATTGCTAGAATTTAATTAAGAATATGCATTAATTACTTGCTAGGTTTAATTATTTTAAGCATACAATTATTCACTACCATTGTTTAAAATATTCTAGCATTTTTTAAATTCACTACCATTTTTGTTCTTTCTTGTGATCTTGAGATACATATTTGCTTGCTATCTTTTTCAGCCATATTGAACGTTTAGAGAATGGTATTGGATCTGTGAAGCGTTTTTAATATATTGGACTTTTCATTTCTGCTGAACATTTTACAATTACAGTTAAAAATAACTAATTGATATCTTACAAGATGTGCAGTATATTTTAAACATTTTGTAAAACCTTATCTTAGATCCAATGCCTATAATATTATTATTATGTGTTATAATATTTGGGAATCAATTAAATTATATTGTATATCATTAAAAAAGGAAGCGCAGTTTATTAAAATAATATCATTTAAAATATGAAACAACTGCTTGAATAAATTGATAAAATTATTTTCACTAATTTAAGAATAATTTTTTTTTTTTATCTATGCAGCGTGTTATATAGTTTTCTTTTACCCTTTGCTAGGCTTTATTTCAATTGCTGTCAAAGCAACTCAATTTGAACAAGAAACTATTTTTTTAATATAAATCTTAGAAAAATAATAATAAGTTTTTTATATAAATATTTAGTTCATCAACTATAAATGATTAATTCAAGAAAAAAAAAAGTACAATTACTATGTTTAGTTATGTAGCACGAGTTAAGTCCTTTTAGATATACATTACTGTTTCTTTAAAACTTTATCTCATCTGTGTGTGTGTTAAAAATACTTAATATTCTAAAAAAAAAGTTACATACGTAGCACGAACTTAGGCTATTACACTGTTGGAAGAGTGTCAAATTCCATGTCAATGATTTTTTTTTTTTTTTAATTTACAATTAGCATTTCAAATAATTTTTTTTTCTTATATAAATTTTGTAGAAAAAAATAAATAAATTTATGTTATATAAATAATTAGTGCATCATATATAAATAATTAATATAATAAATGGAATAGTATAATTTAACCTATCAACACGAGTACATGAAAATTAATTAATACATTTAACATAAGAGATTTTCATTTCCTTCTCAAGAAATATTGCATGACTTGGCAAAAGCTTACCTCAGGTCCTCAACTATGGTTTTTTCCGCAGCTTACTAACTTTGTAGGTTGTGAGTAATAAAAATTAAAAGTAGTATTAATAGTAGATTTATATAAAAGTAATTATTTATCGTTAACAATTTATAATTTCAATAAGTGTTATCTTTGAAAAAAAAAGTTTGAAAAATTGTATAAGTCAAACCAAAGCACAAAATTTTATCTGCGTTACTCAAGCATGTCAAACTCCTCCTTATCCAGGCTTTGTCACCCGTGTATCACTTTCCATTAATTTGTGCCTATAAATATGTATGCAAACTCCACATTTTATCCACACTAATTAAGCGCCCCCCCCCTACATTCTCTACTTTCCCACCCACTCTCTTACTTTTGTGGTGGTATGGATAATTCCATCAATTCTGAACCCCAGGTAAACTTTGCTCCCCCTAGAGACTTTGCCACCACGTTGAAATCGGATCTGAAAGAAACTTTCTTCCCTGACGATCCCTTCCGGCAATTCAAGGACGATAAACCAACCCGCCGTGTCACCAAAGCTCTACAATACTTTATCCCAATCCTTGAATGGCTTCCTAAGTACAATTTACGTTTACTTAGATATGATATCCTGGCTGGTCTCACCATTACAAGCCTTGCCATCCCTCAAGGAATTAGCTATGCAAAACTTGCTGAAATTCCTCCAATCATTGGCCTCTGTAAGACCCATGTTTAATTTTTTGGCACACACAACGTTCAAGATATATATAATATATAAAGATTTATCTCATGAAATTGTAAAAAGTTATAAATGATTTGGCATTTTTTTTTTTTGTAGATTCCAGCTTTGTTCCACCTCTTCTATACGCTGTTTTCGGAAGCTCGAAACATCTTGCAGTTGGAACAGTAGCAGCGGCATCATTGCTCTTATCGTCAACCCTTGATGATGTGGTATCATCAACAGATAATCCGGCATTGTATCTCCAGTTGGTTTTCACTGCCACGTTCATCACCGGAGTCTTTCAAACTGCTTTAGGTTTTCTAAGGTGAGTTAATAATAGAGAGAAAATTAAAGAGATGGATTGTTTTTTGGAACAGAATCCTTTTTCATTTAAAAGTTTATTTCGTGATTATTTATTTCAAATGATATGTGTTTTTCGTGTCCGGTATAGCAAAAATTGAGTTTTTTTTTTTTTTTTTTTTTCTTGGAAGGAACAAAAAAGGATAAAATTAATTAAAGTATTATCCTCCCAATGATTATATTAATCAATAAAATATACGCAACATTATCTTTCTTAAATATAAAATTTTTTCATAAAAATTGTATTAAAACTTTTCTAAAATAATATTTTAATAAATGCATACAATTCTATATAAAATTTAAAAAAAATAAAAAAATTAGTGTACTGCACATGCACACTAAGAAGTTGTATCTAAATTGATCATGTTGAAGGCAAAAGATAGAAGTTGTTCCTAAATTGATATTGTTGACGGCAAAAGATAGAAATATTATTGGTATACGTTGTTGTTGTTTATTTTTGTTAATAGAAAAAAGCCAATATGATTAGTATTCTGGTGTGACGGCTGTTAATAAAAGGAAAGATGATTTTGGTGCAGGTTAGGAATTTTGGTGGACTTTTTGTCGCATTCCACGATAACTGGTTTTATGGGAGGGACGGCTACGATAATCTGCTTGCAACAGTTAAAGGGATTTTTCGGAATGAACCATTTTACCACCAAAACCGACGTCATTTCTGTGATGCATGCAATCATCAAGAATAGAAAGGAGGTTTGTAATTTCTGGAAGACACCCCCAGCTTATAATAAATAAATAAATAAATTTTGTTTGCTTTTAATTCCTTGATCCAAACTGAGATTGAGGGTCGGGATTAATTTGGTTAAGTCCATCATGCGAATGAACTCACATCATATGGTGATTCATGAATGTCACCAGAAAATGACAATCACATAAAACAAATGGTACTGTTTTTGAAGAAGAAAAATACTTTTTTTTGGAGATAAAATTTCATAAAAAGTCATATTTGAACACTCTCTTATATATCAAGATATTTTAGAAACTACACTTCTAGTTTTTTTATAAAAAAAATTCTATAAAAATACTTATTTACAATCTTTAATATGTATTACAATATTTTCTTATAATTGTTAGAATCGCAAATTAATGTAATCCCATTAACTATAATCAGAAATATCAAATATTATAGATTCTATGCTGAGTGTGTATAGCTAGAGGAAATCCCATGTTATAACTCTGTCATCATACAAAAGGAATCGGTGTTCATCTTAATGAATTCATTGCTTTGGCTCTCAAAAAAAATTATCATTAAAGTCTTATAAATTGATATTTCAACTTTTAAATATAATAAAAAAAGTAATATTTAAATGTATTTATTATGCTATTAATGAAACATCAATTGTTATGTCATTTTGTGAATTTTTTATAATAAAATTAGTATTATTTTAGTATTTTCCTTTAAAAAAAAGAAAACGATCGAGGTCAAGAAATAAACATTGATACTCAAACGATGATAATGACATTTGATCTTCTTTTGTACAGTGGAGATGGGAGAGTGCAGTTGTTGGTATAGTTTTCCTTATTTTTCTCCAATTGACTAGATATGTGGTAATCTCTCTCTCTCTCTCTCTCTCTCTCTCTCTCTCTCTCTCTCTCTCTCTCTCTCTCTCTCTCTCTCTCTCTCTCTCTCTCTCTCTCTCTCTCTCATAATATTGTTCAACCATAAATTTCTAGGCAAAAAAGAAGCCGAAGCTATTTTGGGTGTCAGCTATGTCTCCACTGGTGACCGTAGTTATAGGTTGTCTCTTTGCTTATTTTGCTCACGCAGAAGATCATGGAATCCAAATTGTAAGTGAATTATAATAATAATTATTATTATTTTATTAATTTTCCTCTTAAGCTGTTTATGCTTTTGTTAGATGACAATAATGAGTTTTGCAGTGAGGCATATGTGGATCATTTTAAGAAATTTTATATACATCTGGTTAGGAGAACACATGTTTACAAATCATTGATATATTTAAAATAAATTTAACCATTTTCCTTGATGTTTAGATTAGTCATAACTCACAAGTTATCTCAAAAAAAATTGTGAGTAATATGGTTGGTTAAGTAATAAGTCATCCATTTGACGTGAGTGTTCAATATTATATCGTTGAATCTAAAATTCACTAACTCAAGTAATAAGACAGTCATTTGACGTGAGTGTTTAATATTATATATGTAGTTGAGTCTAAAACTCACTAACTTAAGTTTTTAAGTTAAAGTTGTATCCCAACATATTGTATTGAACCCGTGTTAAAAGGACTCCTTATGGTTTTAAGTTTCAATTCTCACACACTCTCAAAAAAATAAAAAATAAAGTTTCAATTCTCACAAATCCAAACCCCCAATAAATGATATCATGATTAAACAGACAGAGGTGGTGACTAGCATATTAACTCTACACATATTTAAGTAAAGGATCTAAAATCTAATAGTCATGCTAACGAGTGACCTAAGGGCATTCATTAACAATCCATTTTAGGAAAGTTTTGACATAACTTTTATGAGAAATGAAAAAAAGTGTCAAAACATTTTTTTTTTCTTTTCCCATAAAAATTTTCTTTAACTGGATTTTTAACTAGTGCCCTAAGGGCACTCGTTAACATTTCCCAAAATCTAAATATGTTGGTTTTTTTTTTTGAGAAACTAAATATGTTAGTTAAGAGGAGTGTGCATGTGTGTTGGTGGCTCCCATAATTGCATCACATGTGAGTAGTAAGTTGATTAAATGATAAAGGTGGGCCATTAATAGAATATTTTGTTCATTTTAACTTACTTACTTAAACTTTTGAATTAAGATAGCTTCCTTCGATTGAGATCATTGTACAAATAACCCCCTCCCTCTCACAATAATTTTTTACCAATTTTATTTTTTTTAGCAATTGCATCAAGAATGCCCCAAATAATATTACACCTTATATCAATCCAGCTTCTCTAACATGTTGTATTTAAACCCTTCACAAAGAGACTCTTTTAAAATGACACTTTCAGTTTGGGTTTTTATCCTAAACTCCTAATCATATATGATGCTTAAAGAATTGACCATCTTTATATAATAATAATTTTCTTCTAAATATATTTAATTTTTTACCTTTTCCTTTGTCCTTTATATGTTAGGTGGGACACTTGAAGAAAGGAATAAATCCTTCTTCAATTCATTTGTTAAACTTTGATTCTAAATATCTGCCAACAGTGGCGAAAGCTGGGATTGTAACAGGCCTCATAGCTCTTGCTGTAAGTACTTTAATCTTCTTCTGTAATAACATATAGATATATGAATGAAGTAGTCATTGTCTAAAATAATTAATGCAGGAAGGGATAGCAATTGGAAGGAGCTTTGCCATAATGAAAAATGAACAAATTGATGGGAATAAGGAGATGATAGCTTTTGGCTTCATGAATATTGTTGGATCTGTCACTTCATGCTACTTGACAACGGGTATAAATCACTCAATCATTTTTGTGTTTTCAAATATGTTGAAATTTTATTCAGTGATTTTATAACTAAATGGTATTTATTTTGTATATATATATTATATATGCAGGACCATTTTCAAAAACTGCTGTCAATTTCAATGCTGGATGTAGGACTGCCATGTCAAATGTAGTAATGGCAATTTTCATGGGGCTCACGCTACTGTTCTTGGCTCCTCTCTTTAGTTATACCCCTCTCGTTGCTTTATCTGCCATTATCATGTCGGCTATGTTTGGACTCATCAAGTACGAAGAAGCCTATCACCTCCTCAAAGTGGACAAGTTTGATTTTGTCATTTGCATGGCTGCCTTCTTAGGTGTTTCATTTGTGAGCATGGATGTGGGCCTCATGCTTTCGGTAATTTTTTTTATTATTTTGGTTAAATTATTAATTTTATTTTCAAACTGTTTAATTTTATTCTTCAACTATTAATTATGTCACTTTAGTCCAACAGTTCTCAAAGTCAAGTTAATTTAATTGATACCTAATCCTAATAACCACATCATTCACGGAGAGTTCTCAAAGTGAAGTTAATTTAATTGATACCTAATCCTAATAACCACATCATTCACGGAGATGTATAGAATGACTATATATATTGATAAATAATGATAAACATTGAGGATGAAAATAAAAAAATAAAAATTAAGTATCAGAAACCAAAATAAAAATAAAAGTATAATTTAATCAATTATTTTTTTTATAATTCTTACTTGACTTTTTGTATGAATTTTCTCTTCAGGTTGGACTTGGTATAATCAGAGCACTCCTATATGTGGCAAGGCCTGCTACTTGCAAGCTTGGAAAAGTACCAAACTCAATCTTGTACCGTGACTTTGAACAGTACCCAGGTTCAACAAATGTCCCGGGCATCCTTGTTCTACAACTTGGTTCCCCTATTTACTTTGCCAACTGCACCTATATCAGAGAAAGGTAACTGTATATTATTTTAAATTCTATATTAGTCCCTAAAGTAATAGAAAAAGAAGGGAAAAAAAAAGAGGCCATATTGTAGTTAATATCATAACAGTTTTACTTGTACTTTGAATAGGATTTTAAGGTGGATTCGGGAGGAGCAGGCTAATATCGTGTCTAAGGGAGATATCCTTGAGAATGTGTTTCTAGATTTGACTGGTAAGGATGATTTTAGGTTCTCAATATAATTTTGAGTTAGAAAGAACTTAAAATTATAAAATTATAATTAAAAAGAAGAAGAAGAAAAACAATCATATATCCATTATTCAATCAATCTTGACCAAAACAATTCATCTGTTTCTATAGGAGTGACTTCCATCGACATGACCGGCATCGAGACCTTAATCGAAGTACATAAAACGTTGGAAGCAAAAGATATTAAGGTAAAATGATTATTATGAAATAAACCCCCCACCCCCCACAAAAAAAAAAAAAAAAAAAAAAAAACGAGGAACTATTGTCTAAATTGGATGCTTATTTCATGTTTTCCAGATGGCAATAATAAACCCGAGGACTAAAGTCATGGAGAAGATGATAACATCAAAATTCGTAGACACCTTTGGAAAGAAAAACATCTTCTTGTCTATAGATGCTGCAATCGACGCATGTCGATTTTCACTTCAAAATTCGAAGCAACATAATAACGCCCCATTACAATCTTTTGTTGTTTAAGGTAAATGTATGTAGTTTCGGATTGTGATGTGTATGGGCCATGTTATTTGTAAAAAAGAAAGGAACCTCTCCTTCTATCATAAACATAGCAATGGCTTCAATGTTGTATCATAGAATTTGGGGATCATGTACTAGTAAAAAAATACTACATAAAGTTTTGTCACGGGGGCTTCTCTTTTTATTCCTTTTAATAAAACTATCAAGGTGTATTTTAGTACTCGTCTATATATAGCTATTTCCATTGTGCATGTGGCAATTTTTTTTTTTTCCATCATTTTATTTTACTGCAAGATGCTGAAATTGTTCTGGCTCTGGGCTCCAAAAGTCTGGGCTAGCGTAGATATTAAAAAGTCCATTGAACAAATTGGGTGAAAAGGGGATCTCATCTCATTCTCATACTTTTTATTCATTTAACCTCCAAAACTTTTTATTTAATCACCAAATAAAGTCCAAATTCACCTTAATCGCCATCTGTTTTAAAGGTCTAGCCTGGCCAATCCTTTTGTCCCCCCAAAAAAAGCGAAATAAAAATAAAATGAAATATGCCCAAAACCCATCTGTATGATATTAGAGAGAAGGATGACAATTATTGGCCTTGTTTTATGCGTAAAACTAAAAGGAAAGGTCACTTCAGCACAAATTGTATGCAACACAAGTGATAAAAATAATAATAATAATAATTAAAAAAATCCATATTAGTGTTGAAATAAATCAAATGATTTACCAATAAATCTATCAAGATTACCACCACGCACCCTTCACAAGTATAAGTGTTTGTAAGGTGTAGAGGGTAAGAGCTGGGATTTAAGTTTTTAGGAGGGAGTTTCATACACATATATACTTAGATTATGCTAGAATAGAAATTCTATCTTATAAAAAAAAAAAAAAAAAAATCTATTAAGATTAGAGGTTCCTCGAATAGGAAGGAGCATGGAAATATGGAATAATTTTGTTGAAAGACAAACACAATCTATGGCAAACCACCAGTTATGCCTCACTAATAAGAGGCAGGTGCCCAAGGATAGACAGTTTCCTCCATTTTGAAGGAGTAGTGTATGGGCCACAAATTTTCGTAAATGTATGGTAAAATGATCTTGAACCTAATTTATTTCCACACCAATCAAAAAAAGTTTTGAATTGAGACCACCTTACCATCACAATCAAAATAGGTGTGACTTTTATCCAACAGGGATGGATTTGCCTTTTGGACACGCGCAAGATCAAATGGACAACAATTTCAAAATGAGATTTAGCCATGGGACTAGCTAATTGATGTGGTACAGCAAATGTATGGTCCTAAATTATGTGGGACAATGTGACATATGTATAGGAAACTATATCCAGAAGGTATTGATAAATAATAAGGCCTTCCCCAGATGTTATAAAATACTTAATTTTGTCACTTTTCTGGTGATGATGATGACACAACTATGGAGCATATAAGTAAATTTTTTTTTCTAATGATGATGATGACACAACTACGGAGCATATAAGTAAATTTACCACTCAGGGTGTTAATTTTTTAAGAGTACTCACATTAATAGATATACAATAGAAAAATGTGTATAATTTTGCCTAAAAATAACTCACATTAATCAGTGTATAATTATGTAAATTTACAAATCTACTATAGTAATCGTGTAAATTTACACTAAAACCATTTATTTTACTTTCTTTTTTTTTTTTTACGTATCTAAGGATGAAGGAAAAGAGTAGACAGTGATTGTTGTGTGTGAAAAAATATGAACAATTAAAAGAAATTGACATTTTAATTAAATGAGGTATAAAATAGATAATCTAACATAGGTTGTTATGAAAAATGAGTATATAAAATAGAAAAAAAAAATAGGGTTTTATGCTAAAATAAACAAACAAACAAAAAAAAATGTGTACGTACAAATGCTCTAACCATGGATGTTATAACTTAGGTGTTTTCCAAAACTCAATAACTGGCAAGTCTTGTCATGGTGTACAGCCTTACCTCTAATTCTATTGGGCAAAATTGGCGAATATGTTTCAAGCACATTTTTTCAAAGACAATCAAGGCATTTGTATGGCTGTTCATGCATAATTGAGACAACAACTTGGAAAGTCCGCAGATCAATTTAATTATGGGATGCAAAAGGGAAAAGACCAGGTGCACTGCCAATTTACCCTAAGTAGAATATGTGAAATTGACACAAAATGTCTAGACTTTAAATTACAAAAGAAATTTAGAAGGCATGACATTTTTTTATTTGTTTGAATTATCTCAAAGTGTCACTCGGTATGAAAATCTATTCAGATAGAAAATCATAGAAAATATTCTTCTAATGGGGCCTTTTATCATCAAGATGTAAATTATGAAATTGATGTAGCACAATTTATTGGACAAAGAGATGCAATGCTTTAGATGAGAAAACCATTCGCAGTCAAACAAACAGGCCAACATCTGCTATTCGAAACGTGTTCACTCGATAGAAACAAAGGACATTATACATATGATATGATTACAAATCAATTTGTTAGGTAAGCATATAATTCCGTCACTCAAAAGAGGTTCAGTAGTGAAATTATTGCAAGTGGTATTAGTGATTATTCATTCACATTCAACGAATAAGTTTGTTGTTTTCCGTAATGTGATTCAAGCTCGATTAATAAGAAATTGTTGTTTTTTCCTGATTCAACCAAAGAAGTAATGAAAGCATTGAAAGGAGATTCAAATGTTATTTCCTTTAATTTTACGTCTTAGCTGAATAAAGCCAAAATGTGTGATACAGATTATGCCTTACAGGTTGTTAATGTTATTTTTGGTGGTTGATTCAGTTCAAATGACAGGACAGAATTAAAAAACTAGAACCCACCAAAATATGCAAGTACAAATAGTAGATAAAGATAATTGTTTGTGTGATCATCATTATAGGGAAATTTTGGCCTGATATAAAGCAAATCCATTATAAGTTTGTATCAGAATACCTACGCAAGTAATATTAATGGCTATGCTAAAAATTCATATACTAACATGCATGGGCCTGAAAAAAGTCTAGAGCTAATCTATATCCTAATAAGAGGAAAAGGAATAAAGGACATCAATTTGGTGCATAAGCCTTGACTTAAAACCAGAGAATGGCCTGTAAAATAGACCATTTCAAGAATGACCAAAGCACTATGGTATTTCTGGATACAGGGGAAGAAGCCAAACCGTATTTGCGTTTCATCATAAAGAAGTATAGTCATAGGGATTTTAACATAACATTGATAAATGCCTAAATGGAAGGATATCCTCCCCTTCCCAAAAAAAAAAAAAAAAAAAAGGGCAGGCCAAAATTTTTATTAGACATAATTTAATAACAATAGATGAATGTACTATATAATTAAATGTCTTATAAAAAAAAAAAACTATAATTAAATGTAAACACTAGTAAAATTTCTACTTAACAAAAAGTTTTTTTTTTTAAGTTACTATGGGTTGTTTTTTTTTTTTTTTTGAGGGGGAAGTTACTAAGTTAGTAAGACATGAAGACATAAATATATAGAAAATATTAGCTTATAATTTATCTCAGGAGAAAGGTTGAGCTCCAAATATGTTTGGGGCTTTGAACTCCAACTACCAATAAAAAATGACATATACTCTATTTTGTGCAATGTACATAATTCATTTGATTAGTAAATGCACATAACAAATCCAAATGTCATCTTTTTATTGATGTTTGAAGCCAAACTCTTTCCATTATCTTGGACTTGGATATAGTGTCACTTAAAACCCAATAATTAGTGAGTCACTTAAACCTTTAATAGAGCTTCGGATTGAGATCCGGTGCAATAGAAAGGGCTATTGCACCATGCAATAGCAAATCAAAAGTTGGGATTAAAAGTTTCAAAAGTCGATTTTAATTTCTCAATCCTTGAATATATAAAAAATTAACCTTAAAATTTTTACCATTTTACTTTTTCACTTTATTTTTTAACTTCTCTCTCACACCCAGTGGATCTCAATCCTAAAGTTTCAACTTTCATTTATTGAAGTAGATTTAAAATTTCTTAAAACTTAGATAATAGAGTTTTAATAGAGTAAATTGTTGGATGTAGTGTCACCTAAAACTTAATAATTAGTCCCATAAATAAATAAATAAGAAGAAGAAGATAAAAATAAAACTTAACAATTAGTGAATCATTTATGGTTCATTTGGATAGCAAGATTTGGGCATATGGATTTGGATTTGAGCAATTAAAATCCAAATATCTTGTTTTGATAGTTTTAAAAAATCAAAATTTTTTATTTGACGAAATCCTCAAAAAATTTTAAACCCTTGAATTTGAAATGATATCTAAAATCAATGGATTTGAAATCAAGGCAATTCAAATCTATTGATTTAAAATCCAAATCCAAATCCAAATCCAAATACAAGTTTCCAAACACAACCTAATAAAATTTCACTTGAGTAGATTTTAAATTTCTTCAAACTCAGGTAAGTTTTTTTTTTAGAAGAAAAACTTAGGGGAGTTAGTTTATAGAGTTGTACTGGAGTAAACACGATAATAACAATTAATAAGTCATGTGACTAGTTCCTCAAGTGTGTGTAGTCTTCTTGTCTTATACACACTTAGTAATTATAAAGAGAAATCCTTTTGGAAGATTTCAAACTCAGGATCTCATAAATCTCATACTAGGTCAATCCCTTATGATTAATAGAGTTTAATCTAAAATAAAATATCTTAATAATTAATAAGAGTATAACCAACGTAATTTTTTTCCCTTGTAGTAATGAAAATAAACTTTATTTGTGATTTGACAAGGAATAAAATGGCTTCTTGTTTTTTTTAACAAAACTCTCTAGTCTCTAGCATAAGTTTTGCCAAAGACAGAGAGCAACGTTAACTGTGAAAGTCTTGGAGGTGTTTGGTAGGAGTGTTTAAACAATAGTTTTCAATATTTAAACACCACAATATGTATTTTTATAACACTTTTTAATTCACGCGTATTTTCACAACACTTAAATAACGATACTAAAAATCTTTAACCAAATAGACCCCTTCCCATCTGTTGGACAGGATTTGAGAATTGAGAGATCTTTTCCACTTTATATTATGGGCCTGGCAGGATTGGAATAGTTTTGAAACAGCAGTAGCAAGCGTTGATAATGATGGGTTCATATGTTGCAAAACATTCCCCAAAGCCCAATAGGTCCAACGGATTGGCTCTGAATGGTCACCACCACCACCACCTAGCCCACTTGATTAAAGGCTTATCGTAGATTACAAGTCTTATGGCTAGAAATTGTATAGCTTTCTAATTTCTATCATTTCCTGTAGAGCCTTAAACTGCTATTGAAAAAAAAAAAACCAAACCTGTTGAAGAAAAAAAAAAAACTATAATAATTTTTTATGACATTTGCTGGATGGAATAGTACAATTGATTAATTTGGCCGGGAATGTAAGAACAAAGGTGCAAGGCTTAGAAAAGTTTTTTTTCGCCCTTAGGTTCAAGTTCACTCTCCCCACCTCTGGGAATGAATGTGCCAGTTATCTCAAATGCCATTGTCCGTATCAAGGCATAGAATTTATTGCCCCAAATAGTTATTGGATTAATATTTGTTAATATGTGTGTGTATATTTATGTTATAGTTTTTTTTTTTTTTTAATCAGACCAATCTCTCTTAAGATATAAGCAAACATTAGTGACTATTAAAGTTTAATAAAAAGACAATCTCCTCTTGAGGCTTATGGTAAATACAACAAATACAATAAAATTCTTATTTCTTGAATAAGAGTACTTATTTTTTAGAACAAGTTATTTTTCAAAGATATAATTATTGCATTTCGTTCCATATAAATTACATAGTATTCCCATAAAAATAAAATAAATAATAAAAAAAAAACATTCCCAAGTTTTGGTAAATCGGGGGAATCACATAACTCAAGAGCACAATATTGACTTCACTAACAAGCAAAAGATAAATTAGGAACATTGTCGCTTAACGAAGAACTATCCTACAAAAATAAGATAACTAAGGACAAATAGGGATTTCATTGTATTGTATGCTTATATTTATCACAAACTTTATGGCGATTTTTTTTATATATAGATAAATTCAATGCTTATATTATTATAATGGGAGAGAAATCCTAAATGTTTTAACTAAAAATACTAAAAAATGTCAATTGAGCGTGTTCAGGAATATTCTTACTTATGGGCTGGGCTCCAGTTAAATACTCGAGGCACTGTCGGGCTGGGGCCTGAATGTTTAACATCATTAACCTGATGATAGCGGCCCAGCCCATGATCACCCTTCTCTCACTGTTCGTTGCTCACCTCACTCTCTCTCTCTCGCAAAACTCTCTCTATTTTCCCACAACTTTTTTCTCTATTTCTTTTTTCTTTTCTGTTTTTCTTTTTAAATTCTATACAATCCCGAATTGCCTTTTCGATTTCGACCTTCCCACTCCGCACCGGGTTCTTAAATCGGAGTCCCGCTAATCTTTACACCCAAAAAAAATGGTACCAGTTTTTGTCTTCTTAAATTTAATTAGCTTTTATTTTTTCCTGTTGCCTTTTCAGTCTCTCAGGCTTGAATAAGTTGAAGTCTATGTTATTATTGCCACCTCCTGCTTGATTCAAATTTCCCTGTTCAATCTTGATTTTGATATTCTGCCAAGACATGACTTGTTGTTCATAGACTTTGTATATGTTACATTGTAGTATTCAAAATACCTTGCTGTAGTGTCTGCTTATTGTGTTTCTTTGGTTACTGTTTGTTACATTTGATTTAGAGTTTTAAACTTCAGTATCACATAGAATAGTATTTATGATAGTAAATGCAACTGTGTAAGCAACTTCAAGCTTAGAGAGAGAGTCTCCTGGTGTACTAGTGTATCAATGTTTTTTTTTTTTTTTGATAATCAAGCTAATTTTATTGAACCACAAGCTGGAAACCAGCAATTACAACAGATGTCAATGTTGTTTGATTACTTACAAATTGCCGCATCGATTTTGTTATGGCTTTGTTGTTTCACTCTGTTACTGTGGTCTCGGGCTCTAAGTGTATAAAAGAAAAAGGGGAATTCTACAATATGATAGCTGGTGTTACACACACATACAGGGTTAATTGCAAATATCATCCTAAACTATAAGGGTTTTTGCATTGTGCACCTTTAAATTTCAAATTGTTGCAATTAACACCATAATTTGAGAATAATTTGCAGTATCCACTCACCATCCAAATTAGAGTTCAAATAGTGGAGCAAATTGTAAATGCTCTTATAGTTTAGGGTTCACATTGCAAATGCACTGATTGTTTAGGTTGCACATTCTCAATGCCCTCATAGTTTAGGGTGGATGATTGCCCACTAATATATTAATGTTTTACGGTAATTTAGATGTTGAGGTGGACATTGCAAATTAACATAGAATTAGGATGTTAATTGCAAAAGTTTGTAGTTCAAAGTGCATATTGCAAATATGCCTATTGATTAGGATGAATGATTGTGTGTGTGTGTGTGTATCATACTGTTCTTTTGCAGTATTTTTTTTTTCAGTGAATTTATATTTATTTTATTTGATATAAGAAAGTTGAAATTGAGGTGATCTTGGTGGGGTTTAACTTTAGATAGGTTCACGGATCAGCTATAGATATATTTGTACAGGAGAAACTGAGTTCTATAGGTTGAGAAGGAAGAGGATTGCATTAGCAAAACTTGTGTGAGAACAAGAGGTAACATATTAACATAAGATGCAACTGTTCATGATATCAAATTATTGTAACTTATGTTTCTGCCCCCAATAAAGAAAACTTTTGTTTTATAGGAGCTTTTACTTGGTGGAAGAGAGAGGTTTATGCACCATCAAAGGGAGCAAAAGGCTCCACTTTGATGATTATTATGCTACAAAAACTGAACAATGGAAACAATTTTGCTGTGTGTGTGTGTGATGACTATTCCTTTATTAAGACCTCAACTTTTAAGCCGTTTGTTCATAATATTCAAGTGAACCTTGTTGGACTTTCATCTGAGAATGTGTGTGTTGTGATGCAGGATAGTGGTAGGAAAATAGAGATAAAGGAAAAGAAGATAAACCAAACAAATCATAAGACTCACCATCTAAAATCTATTTGAAAACCCTAGACATCACCACCTAAGGGTCTTTGGCATCAACACCAAACAAGAGAAAACATTCTTTAATCACAAAATTTCTTGTTCAAATTGTAATGTCCTTCACAATTACAAGAGCCACTATTTTAACAGGGATTACATCAATTCGGAAATATCTAATCAGGCCATAATCAAACCCCATAAAACCCTTAGCAACATTAAATTCAAAATTCAAAAGAAAACTAATTCAAAAATTAAATCAAGTATCTCAAAGGAAATCTAAAACAATAAATTCTGCAATACTTTTTGGTGCTCCTTGCATTAGTTTGTCTATCCTTTGTGGACAATTGGAAATGCATAAATCTTTATAGGTTTGGTTCAAATTACCTAAAGTGGGAGAAAATGGCTATTTACCCTTTATTTTTGAACTATTCAGCCAAACAGCTCTTTTTTCAAAGTATCTAGCAAAACACCCCTGTTTTTGGAACTCGAAATTGCTGATATTGAGTTCCAAGTGGAACTTGACATTAGCAATGTTGAATTCCTTGCATATTTTTCCATTTTTCTTTTTGTTGAGGGCCATTTGTGAGAGCCCAAGCAGAAAGAAAGAAAGCCCAATAATGAGGGCAACAAGAAATTGACAAAATAGATAGCAAAAAGCCATTAGGCCCAAGCGGTAGGAATAATGAATCACAGGCCCAAGAAATAAACAAATGGGTCTTGAAGAGGCAAGTGGGCTCAAAGAAGCCCGAAAAGAAAGAAATAGCATCTCATGGGCAGTGTATGAGGTAGAAAAGTGAGAAAGGGCCGCCGCAGGCCCAGTGTAATGTAAATTAAGAAAGTAAGGGGTTTATGGCAGGCCCATAAACCCCAAGGATGAGAATAAGGTTATTGGATCAGAGAAGCCCAATAAAGTTAGTAAAAAACCCATGGGAGTATGGAATTAGCAAATGAGCCGAGGAAGCCCAAAGAAAGCAAACGAGTCGTGGATGCCCAAAGGAAAGCCCAATGGGACATAGGAGCCCATAAGTAAAAGCAAAACAGTGGTCATGTCAAGCCACTGAGAGAAGGAATAAACGGCTGGCCCAAAAGAGACCCAGCAGGATTAAGTTATTACGGCAGGAATAATAATACAACATTGCAAGAAATAAAGAAAACCAAGAGTGGGCCAAAGAAATGTAAGGCCCATCATTAGACAAAGTCCAGCTCTTGAATGAAGCAGGAAAACAAAGAAAAGCCCACATAAGAGGTTAAAAAACACGGACGGCGAGCCTTCAGATCACGGCAAACGCATAAGCAGCAGGTAGATTTTTGGACATATCTGAAAGGAAAGCACGCGCGAGGCCCAGGCACCATCAGCCTGTACCTAGCTAATATGGGACGTGGTGGGGTCATAGGCTAGAGGTAAGAGGTAAAAGGGGTATGGTTTGGTGGTGAGGAGAGGGGAAAAGACCTATTTTGCGGCTTCTGCCCAAGCCCTTTTGGGAGGTACGTCCTACTGGGATGACAGACCACCCAAAAGAGGCAAGATTGAAAGGGGAACCGTTAGGTGCATGCCTTAAGGGAAAGAGAGAGAAAGCATTTATGTCGTGGCAAGAAAGAGTGCTACGGTGGACTGACGAATGAAACAAACCTGCCTTTGTCTGGCAAGGGTGAATGTCATACAGACGAACTCTTTGGTAGTCGGCAAGTACGCCCAGACCAGATAAAGGCGGTTAAGGGGCAAAGTGGTAAAAAACTGGCCACGACAAGCACTATAAAAGGACCCTTGCCGTGCCCTGAAAAGAGGATCGAAAAACAGAGGGTATTCACGGAGTGAAAGAAAGCAGAGTAAAAGAAAACAAGAGAAAGAAAAGAAAAAGATAAGAGAGAAAACAGAGGAAAGAAGAAAGGAACTTGAGGAAATAGAGAGATAACACAATGGGCATGCACCAGTAGGTCGATTTCCCTCTCTCCCCCTTCAAATCCTGCTCTCTTCCAAAACATAACAATGATTCCTTTTGGGCATTAACCATTCAAGTCCGACTCCCTCGAAGCCATTAATCCCCACGACAGGATTTTTTCCTGGGAGATTATTTGCATTGAGAGGAGGTGTTTTCCCCTCTTTGGTTTTGCTTCTGCGGACCAAACTTAAAATTTGACTTTATGCCCGTTCTAGATTAGTTCATATTATTTTCTTTCTCCTTTACTTTCTCTGTAAATGACATTATCACGACTGTAATCATGTTTTATAAGTAGGGATTACTTGGTCATTTTTATTAAATAGTCAGAGTACTCTGTTTTGTTATTATTATTATATCTGTCTACCGTAACTCATCTGCAACAGTTCTGCTTGCCGTAAGCCTACTCTTAGCAGACGAGGCATAGTTTGTGCACAAACCGGCCCAAGTTGAGTTACAGTTGGACCGGTCTCAACTCCCTTACTCAGAAACATTCGGGCCCATTACCGCAGGAGGCAACCCAGCCCAATGCACAATACACAAAAAAGGCTCCTACACTTTTCTTTTCTTTTTTTTGAAAATTTTGCATAGAACTCAAAATTGCTAATGTCGAGTTATACTTAAAAATACACAGAATTCGACATCGCTAATGTCAAGTTTCAGGCAAAACTCGACATCAGCAATATCGAGTTCCAAAACAAGGGTATTTTGCTAGATACTTAAAAAAAAATGGTTGTTTGGCTAAATAGTTTAAAAATAAAGGGTGAATAGCCATTTTTCCCTCCTTAAGTGTAACTCTTTTACATTATTATGCCATTTAATCATTTCTCATAGAATCAATATTTTAGCAAGTCCACAATTAGATTAAATAACCTCCACATATGTATCTTGCCAAATATCAAGCTAATTAACTAAAAAAGATCCTAAAATTGTGGATTTCTATAAATACAAAAATAAATAAATAAATAAATAAAATCTACTGAACAAGTGAGTTTTGAATTGGACAGTAAATGATAGCGGAATGACTTGAAACTTTATATGCATGATAAGCATATGAAAAATATATAATCCAACGGTAAACTTGGTAATTGGTAAAATATTGATCTAATTGAAAATGATTAAGTAGTTTAACATCTCAAAAAGTTATATACGTGTAACATGAGTTCAACGCCCTTTGATTAATATTTTTCATTTGAAATTTCATGAAGCCCATTACCACTTTCAGAATTACACGACTTCTCATTTATGAAGAGTTTAACTTTTTTTTTGCGTTAAGATTGATAAATGATGTTTTGAATATTGTTATTTCTTAATATTCACTCATCTATGAATGCGGATGTTCAGAGATTTGAAATTTTAGCGATAGTTTTCCTTAAGTTACAAAACCATAGATACTTCAAAACTAGCATGTATGGTTCTTAGAAGCAGCAGTTTGATATTTAAATTCTTTTTCTTTTTTCCGTGCCTCTCTTCTTCTTTTTTTGGGTTGGGGGGGGGGAGGGGGGGGGGGGGTGGGGAAGGTGTTGGATAATTAATGAAAGCTCCTAATGTCACTGTTGCTTATTGAAGCTTCAGTTTTTTTAGCAGATATTATAGGGGTTGATCCTTGTCAAGATGGAGCCCCTTGCAGGAGATGCAAATTGAGTTGCTTGTGGTGACTCTATGGCCTCCCAAATTCAATTTTATAAGTGCATTAGGAAATCTTATCCTTACTGGAATAAATTTTTTTAATATAAAATGTTTTTTGGTTACATTTCTGTATTAATGTTGACTTGGATCAATTCTCCTCCCATAGAAATGTTTTATGGGGAGTGTGTTTAAATTATCCAGGAAGTATAAGAGAATGGATAAAATGAAGGCAGGTAGAGGCAATTGAGGAGGATGCTGATTCTACAAACAGTGTTGTGCTTCTATACAGTAACAAGGGTGAAGAAGAGTGAGGGTAGGAATGATGAGAAAATTTCATCAACTTAAAGGCAATGGTTTAGACAAAGTGTAAAGTTCCAAATTCTATATCTGCTAATTAGTTATTTTTCCCTATAATACCTATTTGGTTCCCCCATATCATCAGGATTATTGAAGATTTCTGTTCTTTGCTGCTTCTATTATACATGGTCCTTATGATCTAGTTTTTTTCTTTTTCTTTTTTCTTGGTGAAGTCAGGGTGGGGGTATGAGGTCTTCATCAAGCATAAACTCATAGGTTTTGGACACCTCATTTCATATCCTAGAATTGCTTAGTACCTCCCATAACCTGGGTTTTGAATACCACCTTTGTTCTAATTTATGGTTACTAGGTCATATTTCCTGCTCCCAATTAGTTCAGTCTATTTAGGAAGTTGTGAGACTTATAATGGGGCCTTTGTCATCAGCCGACAACCATGAATGAATTATAAAGTAGTTGGGGCAAATTTTGTCAATAGATATCTACCATATTTAAATTACAATTAACTGGAGCTACAGGGATTTGTGTTGCAAGCTGAAAACAGATGCAATTGTTGTAGTTAAGCTGTGGTTTTGCAAAAAGTTCATTTTGCTGATATTTTATTGCTAGCATATCTATCTGTCATCGAGTAATTGATATGCTTTTCTTTCCTATTACCAGGATATTACAGAATTAAAAGATACCTACCCTAGGAAAATTGGGCCAAAATTAAACCTTTTTCCTGATAACTTTAACATATTTTTTGTTGTTGGAAAAAGTTTTGAACAGTGAGTTACCTTAGTTATTCTTTCCCACAACTCATTTGAGCTCTATGACAAGAACTACGGTTAATCTTTACATAAATATTACAATATCTTGGTTTAAGCGCCTAAGGCTGAGCACTTCCCTCTTGAGGAAGGGGTGGCATGGTATTCCACGAGTGAGGTTTCTATTACAAAACTGTGGTGCACGATAGTGCGATAGGTGCACATTAACAAAAATTTTGGGGGATGCCATGGCTGCTCTGCTGCTCTAGTCTTTGCAGCCAGAGCGAGGTGTTGGCCCTACATTTGCCTTACCATTATTCTTTTATTTATAAAAAATTAAATAAAATAAAAACTTGGGTTCATGATATAGAATGCTAATCCAGTCCTTGTTTCAAACAGAATGCCTCTACTTCGTCATAAGGGACTCAACCTTAAAAAACAAAGATGTTGACATGATGGCTCCAAAACATGTATTGAGTTTTTAGTCACTTTCTGTTTGCCTGTTTGCTGTCATCATCTAGATTTATATATCATGAGTTCCTAGAAAATGCCTTGAGCTAAACCAACTATAAGTAATGACTTGAACCAACTATATCAGGTTTCAGAAATTAACTAGAAAATGCCTGATCTTGGTTTCTAGCCAGCCTTGTCATATTCACAAAGAGACAGATGATGTTTCCTTGAACAAAAAATTTGACCTTGATTTGCGACTCTTCTCAATTTGAAACTAGAGGGCATGCGTGTTTAATCTAATTATTGTTTCTGAGATGGAACCTGGGTGGTGGTTGAATATTGACAATAATGCTTTCCTGTAGATACTGATCATCTACAATCTATTATTCTATTTTATATGGCAATAGAATGACATGGATACGTCTCTATTTTCCCCCATTTTTTCTTTGGCTGAGATGGCAGTGCTATGCCACATCACTAGCCCCATGAAGCCAGCCTTTTCCGGCTGGCATACACTTATCTTCAGATAAGTGTTTCTCTATATAAAATCTTTTTGTTTCTCTATCAACTTTGCTGTTCACACTTCACAGGTCTATTATTCACTTGAGCCTGTTCACTTGTGATGTGTAGTTCATTTTCAGTATGGAGAATATATATTCAAATTGTGTTATTTTCTTGAATTATTGGGGCTTCTTCCACATTGGCTTGTTACGTGCTGACCTCTTCATTTGAATTTCTCATTGATTTGCCATCTAAAGATCATCTAGCATAGTTAAAAAGTCTAAATTTCAATTAAATAATATCTGAAAAAAAAAAAAATTAACTTAGCAATTTGGCTGTTGAAAATTGTCATTGGTCATGCATCCAGAAGCATCAATACATTTGCTTATTCAATCATGCAACGGTCAAAATTTTGAACTCAGCAATTTGGCTGTTGAAAAGTATCAGTGCTCATATCATCCTATTTTCATATTTAGGGTGTGTTTGGATACTGTTTCACTGTAACAAAATAATTTTTAAATGTGTAAATAGTGCCGTGAGACCCATTTTTAATGAAAGTTTTGGTGGAAAAAAAAAGGTTTGTGGGTCCTGTGAACAATGCACGGACCCACTGAAAAATACAGAAACACGTTTCTTAAAAAAAAAAAAAAAAACCAAAACGCAAAATGTGGACACAGACGTTGTATCCAAACGGATACTTAGACTGAGTTCATCAGTGGAGTTCTCTAGATTAACTAATGAAATGTTGCTTTCTTTCTCCGTTATAGAGTTTTCACATATGAAATATTAGAAATTAAATGATTAGTTGAATATTGTGATTGGAGTTGACATTGTGATTAGATGATTAGTTGAATATTGTGATTAGAAATTAGATGAGAGTTGACATTATCTATTGTGATTGGAGTAACATCACTTTCACTTGGGTTCATAGCTAATCACCACTATTATTATGTACCAATCACAACAAGCCATGTTAGTAATCATTAAAAAAAAATTGTGAAAAATGTTGTCCCTATGCTTATTAATCACATATTGCAGAATTTTTCTTCATATTATCCTTTTTGGCAGGGTGACCTGTGTCGTGTCCTTATGTACAACCCCAAAAGAGCCTCCATTGCTGTTATATTACTAGTTGTTCTAGTGATATTCTACACTTTTAGTCTTTTACAGACACAAAGGCAAACCCAACCAACCCAAACGCCCCCCAAATAAAAAATTATAAATTATAAATTATAAAAAAATAAATAAATAAAAAAGAATGGGGCCTTACACAAATCTATAAAAGATTGTTATCATATTCTTCCTTTTGTAATGTACATAACATTGTATGAGGTTGTCAAAAGGAGGGCCAGGTGAAGGCAACGAAGGAACCTGTTGCTTCTGGTGACCCGTGATTGTGTGTCCGAAAGAAACCCCTACACATACAATATATGATAGTATTATCTTAAGGACCTTTTCTTTTATATTTACAATAATAATATATGGTTCAGCTTCAGCATTAGAGATTTTATTTTGTGATAGCATGTGCTTCCCTTATATAAATGCCTTTGTTCCTTCTTGTGTGGGAGCTTTTTTTTCCTTTTTTTTATTTATTTATTTTTGTAATTCTTTTTATCTGGCATTCAACTAATCATTATTAAAAATGTCTCAATTATAGTCAATCATTTGATTGTCTCTCTAATAACCGTCCTCTCAATAGAATACAAAGGGGTTGCACGCTTTAAGTATATTAAAGAAAAATAAAATAAAAAAGTGTTTGATTCGTTTTTTTTTTTTTTTTTAAATGTTTTATTATTTTAACTTCTTTATGTGGAAGTCAGGTATGGTAAGTGAGCTGGCATTAACTAGCCTGTGTTTTTGGTAGACTGTTAGGTTCGTAATATTCCCGTTTATAATTGTAACGAATACTTTGTCAGGTTAGGTTCAATGATTTAGAGTTGTTTGTTCTCACGTGCCGACAGTTTCTCAGATAATGAAAAAATAGAATTAAACCCATCTCTTTTATGTTTTTATCTTCTTCTTTCAGAATCCACCTTAAATAACAAGTTAATAACCTTTTTTTTTTTTTTTTTTTAAGAATAAGTTAAGAACTGAAGTTCGAAGATTCCAAAAAAAGTAAGATGCTGGTGGCCTTCAACATCCGCGATAGTTTTTGCTATAAACAACCAATGCAATCTTTTGGAAAGAATATAATCTCTCTGTTGCAAATTGGTCTCCACGCCCCACGGTGCTTTATTGTGTGGCTTTTTTATTGGGGTTTAACATTAGTAACACCCAAATGTTGGACTTGCTTGTCGTTTCCTTGATATCAGTCATTCACCAAAATAGCCTCTACTGTATGTCGGTGAATGCTAATGAAATGAAGAGGAGTTCATGTTTTTGTATTGTGCTTGAGAGAGCACGTAAGACTTGGAAATGGTTCGAAATCTGTAAGGTTATGATGACTGTCACCATACAAGGACCATGGTGGGCTTTTTGTGGGGGACTTTTTGTAGGGAAGAGGAGGATGGTTATATTTTTAAGTGAATGGAATAGTTTGGAGTGTCAAAATCAGTATCTTATAAAGGCCAAATTGGATCGCAATAATAAATAGGGTGTTCGGACACAGAAAACACCAATGGCATCACAGGAAAACCTGGGTCCTTTTAACATAAAGGAAAGGCATTTACCTTATCTCTATTGGTGCCAAGTTCTTGATAAGATGAGACTCCAACGCATGGCACCACACAGGCACTTGAATTAGGGACCACTGGCTCTTTTATCGTCTCATGATTTGATACTCATCTCTTGCCTTTGATGTTTCTTTTGAAATAGGGAATATATATTTTAGTGATGTTGCAAAAGGCACAATAATAATAATCTATTTTTTTGCATCAGCTCGGGGGAGAATGTAATAGAGGTTGGGCGGTTGGGGGGAAAAAGTATTTCTAATACTATTAGAATATGTATTATGCGGTCAAATTTCACTGTGTGGGTGAGGGATTTTGAGATGGGAATTTTCAATGTTTTTCCCCTTGTCAGTTTGGGTAGACAAGAGAGCTAATTTCAAATTTTTTTAAAAAATATTAACATTCAAATTCAATAACAAAATATGTGTAATTATTCAGATATACCAAACAATATTGATCATCGCATACAATCCATAATTACTCTTCACACTATCACCACCATTGTTCTTACAATAATCATTAATGTCACCTCCACGATCACCACCTAGTGTTGCCACCAACACCTACTATTGTAGTAGTTGTTGCCAATATCACCACCACCTTCATCAATAGCACCACCATTGTCATGTCATCACTGTCATGCAACATTACCTTATATCGCTAATCGGCATTACCGCCACAACTAATCACTACTATTACTACTAATAATTACCACCATTATTAGTGCTCACATCACCAAATCATTACGAGTATTATATCCAACATCATTTTAAAATGTAAAATATTATTATTTCTGTGGGGACAATTTTTGCTTCAAAGGCCAAGGGCTAGACCATGTTGGAACCTTAGGCAATTTTTGTTGTCCCACATTGGAAGGAAAGCCTTCCTCTTCATGCCATATAAGGGATGACCAATGGTGATAGAGTAACCAAGCTAGTGGTACTCTTTGAAGCAAAAATTGTCCCCACAATAAAAGGATCCCTTATATGGCATGAAGAGGAAGGCTTTCCTTCCAATGTGGGACAACATAAATTGCCTAAGGTTCCAACATGGTCTAACCCTTGGCCTTTGAAGCAAGAATTGTCCCCACAATTTCTTATTGAAAATTTAAACTAGCAAATTCGTACTATAAAATTTGATCATTTTTGAAGTTATTAAGAATTCCTCAAACTCTCACTAAAAATAAATAAAATAAAATATAAAGATTATAATGATGTACAAATAAATTTTATGTGTAGGTTGTTGGGTATATGTTGACCTTACTCTCTTATTCAAGCATTCACCACTCATCCAAAGTGTCCTTGTCCATCTTGAAGTGGATGACACCAATTGTGATGCACCTCTACAATACAAGAAAGGCACAATCTTCGAATTTGAGAGAAATATCCTTGTGCCACTAATTCAGAATCACAACAATCACATTCCCACGAACACAAATCCCAAAATTTATGGCACGAGCACAAATCCCAAAATTTATGGCTATGATATGTGTGTTATACCTCCCCCACCTTAACTAAAAAAAAAATAGTAAATTTTAATTAGTTCAATAAGTAAAGTATTTAATGGTTCAATTTCTATTTACACTAAAAATTGATTGGTATCTTAGTCGATGATAAAAAGTACAATCATAAAAAATACATACAATATAGGTTGAAACTCTATCCTAAAAAAAATTAAAAATTAGAAAAGGTGGAAGGAATTAATGAGATGATAGTCCGACTTAGGCTCTATATAAGCATTAGGCCACACAAATTACAAGATATGAGAGAAAAGCCTTAATTACTTTACTATTTTTCATTATTTTGGGTTAGGAGAGCTCTAACCTAAGTATTGGAGAAGTTTCGATTGGCAACATACCAATTAACTGATTAAATATTCTTGTCATTTGCAGTGCCGGCTCAATGGGTGAGCTAAATAGGCAACTGCCTAAGGCCCCCAATGAAAAAGGGCCCCCAATGAAAGGGTTTATTACTTGCTCCACGACACTAACTGCCGTATGCAGTTTTGGTGTTGGCGTGTGAGTGTATTCCCTTATCCCATCCCCCTTCCCCTATATGTGTGTGTGTGTGTGTGTGTGTGTGTGTGTGTGTGTGTTTGTTTCTCAAATAAAAAAAGATACTCAGTGTTGTCAAGTTATCCCACATCGGTAAGGTGTGATATTGAAAAAGGGTTTATCACTTGTTCCGCGACACTAACTGCCGCATGCAGTTTTGGTGTTGGCGTGTGAGTGTATTCCCTTATCCCATCCCCCTTCCCCTATGTGTGTGTGTGTGTGTGTGTGTGTGTGTGTGTGTGTGTGTGTTTCTCAAATAAAAAAAGATACTCAATGTTGTCAAGTTATCCCACATCAGTAAGGTGTGATATTGAGAAAGGGTTTATCACTTGCTCCGCGACACTAACTGTCGCATGCAGTTTTGGTATTGGCGTGTGAGTGTATTCCCTTATCTCATCCCCTTCCCCTATATATGTGTGTGTGTGTGTGTCTGTGTGTGTTTCTCAAATAAAAAACGATACTCAGTGTTGTCGAGTTATCCCACATCGGTAAGGTGTGATATTGAGAAATGGTTTATCACTTGCTCCACAACACTAACTGCCACATGCAGTTTTGGTGTTGATGTGTGAGTATATTCCCTTATCTCATCCCCCTTCCCCTATATATGTGTGTTTGTGTGTGTGTGTGTGTTTCTCAAATAAATAAAAAAATAGAAGTATTAATTAAGTCCTAAATATTCACCAAAAAATAAAAAAGTTGTTGTTTTTTTAAAAAAAAAAAAAAAAAAAAAAAAAAAAAAAAAAAAAACTATTTAAAGAAAATATTTTCATTGAATGGGTCAATCAATTAATCTCTCACACATAAATGTTAAAAGAACTCATTAATCTTACACTAGTAAATAAATTTATACTCAAATTCTATTTAGAAATATCAAATATATAACTTTATTAAAATTTTCGATCATAATTTTTTAGTATTTGGTTACTTCATTCAATGAATAGTGTTTATTTTAGTTGTATAGTCATTGAATAATGCGATGAGTTCGTTTTAATTTGTAATTTTATTTCTAAAAAAATAGATTTTAAATGAAAAAAAAAAAAAGCAAAAGTTAAATAAATATTCAATTAATATTGAAAATATAATAATAGACCTCACTTGAAGTTGTTGCCTTAGGCCCCACAATACCTTGAGCCGACCCTGGTCATTTGCAGGTCTTTTAAAGCTTTTTTTTTGATAAGTAACCCATTGTGATCCACAACATCACCATAGATAAAGAAAAAGGAAATTCACATTTAACAACACTAAATAAAAGTTCCAACATGAGGGCTTGGAATTTGGAAGTTTGAAGGGTGTTCATTGTTGTACTTTTCAAATGAGATCATATCTTCTGCAATGGTGAAGGTGGGTAACACGCTCTCAAACAAATACAGCACTTCAAATGTGCTCATTTGTGAAATATGCATTCATTCTTTTCTTAGAAAATTGAGTTTTGTGTTATATTTTTACAAAACCCTCATGTATAAAACAATTTACTTATTCAGATACACAATTTCACACAACTAAATAATAAATAATATGTACTAAGAACTTTATAACTCAATTGATCAGTAATTCTTGATATTTTTATTAAAAAATAATTAGAATTTAAATCTCCCGGTTGTAAGTGTCGAATTATCAAAACAAAAGGCAAATAGTAGGTATTAAGAACAAAAAAAAATGAACACTAACAAATACGATGTGCATATTAACTTCTTTCCTATATATTTTTTTAGTGGTCGTTATTACCAGCTACCCTCTAGTTCCATAATTCAACCATATGCGCGATATGCTATACCCTGGACTGCCTTTTTGTACACACAATTTTTCTAAACTCCTTTATTGCTTTTTGTTTTTTGTTTTTTTTTTTTTTAAATCATGACTTTTTGTTAACAGAAGAAAAGCGAGAGACAGAGAGTATTTATTGACAGTAACAATCCAACACGTAGTGAGCACGAAAACACAAAAACAGAAGCACAGTCAGTACATATATAAATGTTAAAATGTAGAATGAATGGGGCCCACGTTTCATGGGGGAAGCATGGGCCCCACATCTGGAGGTCATATGATTTTCTTATGGTTCTTGATCTGCGTGAGTGTGGGTCCCATCGAATTAAAAAAAATTTGTCCCAAAACCCATTTTAAAAATCTGCCGACGATAATGCAAATGCAACAAGAATACCGTGCATCACTTCCTAAATTCCGGATAATTTCGTCCGTAATTGCCGTGCCTAAGGTGCCTTCTTTTTTTTCTTTTTCACTTCCTTATTTTATTTTTTTTTTTTTTTCCTGAAACTTCTTTATGGGTTAGGACAGCCCATATCAAATTTTACATAGAAAAATGCTAACAAGTGTCCTTAGAGTACTGATTAATAATCCATATAAAGAAAATTTTTATGAAAAATGAAAAAAAAAAGTAATTAATATTTTGACAGTTTTTTTTCATTTCTCATAAAAATAGTATTAAAACTTTCTTAAAGTAGATTATTAATGAATGCTCTAAGGGCACTTGTTAGCAAAAACCCTTTTACCTATTGCTACCCTATTTTGGAGTTTTGTAACAGTAGCTTCCTCTATTTAAGAAGTTCGATTCACTCCCTATTTTATATTTCTTTATTGTTTTGTGTGTGAGAAAAAATATGGTATATTTTGAAAAATGAAATAAATAATACTTAAATAAAATAAGATTTAGAATAGAAAATCAAGTGTGGGTGAAAATGAAAAATAATTTCCTAAATTTTTGTTAAATATAGATTTTTATATTAAAATAATGAAAAAAAAAATTAAGTATTCTAATAGCAGGATGGTTATTTATTCTTTGGCTAAATAAATTTGGAAAAAAATTGTTGCATATTAATATGCAGAAATTATTACATAATAGGTTATGTGACAACCAAAAATAAATAACTTATATCTGAGGATCGTGTGCAGCAATTATTATATACTTACAACGTACTAGTCGTAGTAAAATAAAACATTTCTCAATAAATTTATGGGTGGGTTGTTCTATTTCTCTGTCCACGCGTTTTTCTTTTTCAGCTTTTTACCACTATTCCCTGTTCCCTCTAATACTTCTTCTTCTTTTTCTTTTTCTTTTTCTCTTTTTTTTTGTTTGTTCTTTGTATCTTAAATGCTTTTTGCTTACAATACGTAGCACCCCTGTGATTACAGCTAAAAGTTTCCTACCAACCAAAAAAAGACCACCAGCCTGCCAGAATTGAGTTCTTTTAAACATATAATAGAGATTATTTTTCTTTTGAAGCGACTATTACGGAGATTATTACAAACGTTTATTGCCCTAATGGTGCCTTTAACTCTCCCTAAAGGGGTGTGCTCCCCAAATTTGATTCATTGGCTCTTTCTCCAAGGTGAGTTTGACTTCCGCTAAAAAATGTGAAATAATTCTTGTGCCAAAGTGGCACAACAAATGCCACAATTGACGAGTTATGGTATTTGTCTTTAGGTGGCACAAGATATATTCAAAAATGTGATTATGTTTAGAAAAAGTTAATGAATGCAACAAGGCATTAATTTATAAATTTTTTTATAAAAAATAAAATAAAATAATTAACTTCTTTGACAATTTTTATAAGAGTCATATTAATGGATACCTTTAAGAAAATTGTTAATAAATCAGAATAGAAAATTTTTTACACTAGTTTCATGGGAAATATAAAAAGTTGTCTAAAAGACCCTTGTTGGTATTATTTTTTATAAGAGAAATCCTAACATATACCTTTAGGGCAATGGTTAACAATTTATTTAAAGAAAATTTTTATGAAAAAAAAAAAAACAATTAATATTTTGAAAGTTTTTTTCATTTCTCATAAAAGTGGTATTAAAATTTTCCTAAAATGAATTGTTAATCATTGCCCTAAGGACACTCGTTAGTATGACTTTTTTTTATAAATATGATAAGATTTGAACTTATACTTGCTTCGTAATCAATCATTGTTCTTTATTATCAAATCAAAACACCAAATGATTTGTTGGTCTAAATAGGATTTGAACTTAAGTCTTTATTTAATTGCAAGAGACCTTACCAATTGCACTAAGTCAAACCCTTTTTTTTTTTAGAAGATAGAATTCTACTCTACCCTAATCTAAGTGTATATATGTGTGAAGCTCCCTCCTGGAGACTTAAACCCCAGCCCTTGCCCCCCACACTCCACAAGCACTTATACTTGTGGAGTGACCATCACACCAAGGATGTGTGGTGGTAAACCCATATTGTTATTATTATTGAATACATGTATAATTAAAAATGAATATATGTATATAATACTCCAATTAGTATAAGAATCAGTGATGGCCCTAGGATATATTTTTAGGGGGTTAGTAAGAAGATGCATTTTGGGTAAAAAAAAAAATGAATCTTATCCATAGTAAGTACAACCAAGAGAATAAAGGATAAGAAGTGTTGCGTTCACAACATTTTCACAACATTTTTCCAACAAATCTTAGGTGATAAGTTGTTATTAGTTATAATTTAAACTCACTACTGAAATTATTTTTTTGTCCATCAGTAATAGTCAATAACAATCTGTCACTTAGAATTTGTTATGAAAGTATTGTGAACATAACGTTTCTCATATAAGATAAATTCTAAGTTCATTGTCCACCAAAAAAAAATATATATATATATATATATATATAATTTCATTGCATATTGTTTCTTAGTACAATAAACATACTAATTATTATTGCTAAGATTGAAATTTTGAAATAATCTATTATTTTTAAATACAAAAAATATTTTAATTATTGCTTTTAAGTGAACTCCAAGCGAGATCTAAATGGATTTTTTTTTTTAAAGATTTAAGATGATCAAATTTATACTTTTGTTGTTAGACTTAAAATTTTTTCCCCCATATTTTAGATCAAATTGGTTTGTTGTGGGTTTTTTTTTTTTTTTTTTTTGTATTTAATAAGACCAAGATATTGTCAAGATGGTTGTATTCAAGTTTATTTCAATTAGGCTTAAAAAAAAATTTAGGTTCAAGAAGTTCAAAATTTTATTCTAAGAGGGTCAAATAAAAAAACTTTATATATAAATTTTTTTTTGCCCAACTTAAGGCGTTCATTTGAACCCCCTAGAGTATACTTTGAGCCGCCCATGATAAGAATGTGTATACTCATATATGCCTTCAACTCATATATTTTTTTTATGGATACAATAAAATTTGAATTTATAGTGAGATTCAATTCTAAGTCATTTTTTCAGTAATAATAAATTTTACCAATTAAGCTAATTGAAACATTTCTTAATATTTTTAATAAAAAAAAAAAAGTTACACCAATAACAAATTCAAAGCTCAAAATGGAAATTTCTTTTTCTCTCCATTTTTTTAACCAACTTTGGGGATGCCAAAGCTTCCTAGTTGTTCTTATCTGCTAATGAACAAGATAAAACAAAGATTTCTTTCTTTCTTAAATGAACTAAATTCTAAAGTTTGTATAAGTGAAGAACAAGATAAAACAATTATTTCATTATTTCTTAAATGACCTAAATACTAAATTTTATATAATGGAAATTTTATACTAAAATTTTCTCATATACTACATTTTACAAAAAATTGCAATTGTTAGTGAGCTTTAATTTAAAGTTTTAAACGACATAATGTGAAATAAGTTTGAATCTGTTGAATGCTTATATAAGTGTGTGGATTCAAAGGGATGAATTGCAACAACAATTTCAACTTAAAATTGTGCTTGGATGGACCTACTCAGCCGAATCGATACCCTACTAAGAAAAGGGAATACCTCAGTTCATCCAAATCCAACTTATGGGATTGGCTAAGAAGATTTTAATGGTTAAGTCTAGGATTGTCCAAGCCACCCGAGAACCAAACCCACCTGCCTCACACGCCCGGATCCTAACCGATCACCATCCGAACAACCTACTTTGGTGGTTGGCATCGAGTTCCCACCCTTAGAATCCGAAATTAGCGGCTTGGTTGGCGGGTTTCCTCTTCCAAAACCCAAGCCACACGACCCGACTATAAAAACAAAACATTTTGATGAAATTTGACATTTTTCCAACAATGATTTAATCAAAATTCACTAAATTCAACAAGATCGCTGTCGGATCTTTGCAAATCTGGTGGACATCTGGCCAAATTCAGCCAGTTTTTGCCACTACTCTACTGTTACTGATTTCAACTGACCCAACTACCACCTAATGCATTATCCAACCAATCTGAATCGAATTCCTGGCCAATCAGCTGTGAGTTTGGAAATCATCAACCAGATTTGGTCAAGTCAATTGCACATTGGACACAAACCCGACCCAAACCAACGGCATAATAATAGAGAATATTTTACGCATACCTTTAATGTGTGAGTGACGAGGCATTTATAAAACAAGGGATTATGTGAGTTTTAGTGGTTGGATTGTCAATAGATTATCCCCTTATGTCAATTGAGGGATGCTAATTAAGTCTGCTAGTGAATAAAACAAGTCCAATTGCACTTAATGCAAATGATGGTTGGTGAGACATAATAAATGTTGATGTAAGAGAAACACGATGACATTCAATCCCTCAACCTTGGGAAGGGTCAATCATATCGATTGACTTGGAGATCAATCCTCGTGTTCCCATGGACAAGTCATTGCTAAGGTAGTCGATCAATGTGATCATGGGAGCCACCAACCAAAGGAGGTTGTGGGTGCTAACTTCATAGGCCGAGTCAGAACAATCACATTAGTCCTTAGGGGAGTTTGTTCCATCATGTGCCTTAACTGGCATTTAGGTTAATATTTTGCTAATAAAATCATGTCAACTCAATAGCTTTTAATATTTTGCTAATAATTTTTTTATTTTATTTTATACAAGATAGAAATTTTATTCTAGCCTAATCTAAGTGTATGTGTGTATGAAATTCCTTCCTGGAGACTTGAACTCTGACCATTTCCCTCCAACACCCCACAAGCACTTATACTTAATTATTGTACCAAAAATGTGCGGTAGTGCTAATAAGTTAACACTTAATATTTAATAGAGGGGTTTAATGACATTTAGTCCAAGATAAATATTTAATCCTTAAAAAATGCTTGATTGACAAATTACCTTTCCAATTAATTGACTTAGTACATTGATTCAGATGAGAATCTGAGCCAGATGAATCCAAACAAGGCTAATTGAATATCTGGAAACTATATATTCTTGTAGTTTAGCTTAATTCCACTACTAAATCTCCTTTTCCAAGTATTCAACAAAAATTTAGGCCAAGAATAACTAGATAAAGTCTCCTTCGGGTCCGGGCAACTTTAGTGAGGAATATACCGTGTGTGCATAGAAGAGTTTGCCACATGTCTTGACTCAGAGTCATCACAGGCTAGTGTTTTTACTACACGAATCACATCACCATCTTCTTATTATTATTACTAGTTCAAAACTCATGCGTTGCACAGTTTTATCATAAACTTATAGAATATATATTTTCATATATAAAAATTATGTTTCTTTTGTTTTTAGCTAAATGCTAATTTTAGATTTGGGGGAAGGGGTAGCACATATCTTTACACCCGGGGGAACTTCAATCATAAAATACCGGGTCCTTGTAATATAAGTACACAATTCGTAAAAATTCTCAAAGCTAAAAAAAAGTATCAATATTAAATTTAATGATATAAGCATATTTAATTATTGATTCTCAAACGATAACCATATAAATTGGATAAAACTTAAGGAAATTAGGTTAAATAAAAAACAAAAATACACAAAATCTATTCAATTTGATGGAAAAAATATTAGAGTAAACAAATACATGCCTGCAAAGTTATAGGTAAAAGAAGAGAAGAATAGCCACATTGAAGAAGTTGATATTAACAAAAAGTCTAATGTTAGTCTGATGATAGCTCTTTATCATCAAACCAAGACACCAATCAATTTTTGGTGTAAACAAGGATTGAACCCTAGATCTCTTATTCAACCATCAGAGACTTTACCAGTTAAGTTAATTGGAACTCACAATGTGAAGCTGAAATCTAAATGTTAAAAAATGTGGTGTGTGAATAGGAAATCCAAAGAAAAAAAAGTCATGGTGAGTGAAGAGGAAATCCAAGGAATTAGTTATTTATTTAAACACTAAAAGTAGTTGAATAGAATTTTATAATAGACATTTTTTTACATGTAATTAGTTGTTGTTTTTGAACAAATAGTCGCTAAAATTTCTGTAAAAAAAAAAAAAAAAAAAAAAGAGAAGAAGAAGAAGAAGAAAATGTATGCATGTGTTGAAAACTGAAAAGGAAAATAAGGAACTCACTATTGGCTGCTCAGGTTTAGATTTGTGGTTTTCACTCTATTTCTTGGTTGCAAACCTGTGTAGTTCTTCACTATGTCTCTTTGATGTTTCATGATTGAGATTCGTGGGTTTCATTTCTTTGATTTTTTTTCTTATACGTAGAGTAGTAAAGTGAAAGAATAGTTAAATAAGGACCCTAGAGTCTAGAGTGAGATAAATTTTAGATCTTTGTTTTGACGAGGTTATAACTTCTTAACTCAGATTAGAGGAGCAAATGTGGAAACAAAGAAGTCATGTTCATTGGATGGTATCCGGGGATAGAAACTCAAAATATTTTCACAATCGGGCTTCTCAACAATTCCAACGAAATAATATCTGTGAACTCCGAAACTCTGAGGGTCAACTAGTTTCTGGTGAAGAGAATATCTCAGCCATGGTGACAGATTACTACTCAAGGTTGTTCACTTCATCAGGTCCAGCTGGGATTGAGGAAGTGGTGCAGCTTATTAGACCGGTTGTAACACCTAAGATGAATGACAACCTGACTGGGTCTTTCTCTAGGGAGGAAGTGGAGCTTGCTTTAAGGCAGATGGCTCCCTTAAAGCTCCTAGACCTGATGGCATGCCCCTTATATTTTTCCAAAAATTTTGGAATATTATTGGAGATGATGTGGTTGAAGCAGTCCTCTCATGTTTGAATACTGGAACCATCATGCCAGGTTTGAATCATACCTTTATCTCTCTTATTCCTAAAGTTAAAAACCCTGAGTATGTTACTGAATTTCGCCCTATTGCTCTTTGTAATATTTTTTATAAGCTTGTGTCAAAAGTGCTTGCTAATAGATTGAAAAAGGTTTTGCCTCATATCATATCAGACTTTCAAAGCGCCTTTCAATCAAACAAGGCAATATCTGATAATATCCTTGTGGCCTTTGAATTACTTCATCACATGACGAGGAAGAAATCAGGAAAAATGGGACATATGGCTCTAAAGTTGGATATGAGCAAGGCGTACGATAAGTTGGAATGGAGTTTCCTTCAACAGACTATAGAGAAAATGGGTTTTCACCCAAGATGGGTTGGTGGATTATGGAGTGCATTAAGTCAGTTACCTACTCAGTGTTGATAAATGGTGAGCCTAAGGGCCACATTATTCCGACTAGAGGTATTCGCCAAGGGGATCCCCTATCCCCCTACCTCTTTCTTTTATGCTCGGAAGGTTTGACTAGTCTCATTGAGCAAGCGGTGAATGAAAGACATATTGAGGGTTTCTCTCTTTGTAAGCATGGGCCAAAGATCTCTCACCTTTTCTTTGCTGATGACAACCTCCTGTTTTGTCGAGCAAGGGTGGAAGATGTGATAAAAATTCAAGAGATTCTAGGAAAGTATGAAGTTGCATCGGGTCAAAAAATAAACTCTGATAAAACTACCATCTTTTTTAGCAAGAACGTTCCTATGTCTACCAAGGAACAAGTGCAAAATTTGTTGAGGGTTCCTGAAATCAAAGAGTATGAAAAATATCTAGGTTTGTCAACAGTTGTGGGGCGTAATAAAAGGGCTAGCCAAAATTATATCAAAGACCGAGTGTGGGGAAAGTTACAAGGTTGGAAGGAGAAATTGCTATCACAAGCCGGTAAGAAAGTTTTGTTGAAAGCGGTAGTACAAGCCATTCCGACTTTTGCTATGAGTTGCTTTCGATTACCGGTTGGCCTTTGTCAAGATATTGAAATGCTCATTCGTAAGTTTTGGTGGGGTCAAAAGGGTGATAGGAGGAAAATTCTTTGGAAAAAGTGGGAGGTGTTGTGCAAACCAAAAATAGAAGGAGGGATAGGCTTTAAGGACCTATGCAAGTTCAATGAAGCAATGCTAGCTAAGCACGTGTGGAGGTTGCTGCATGATACGGAATCTTTATTTTTTAAGGTTTTCAAAACAAAGTACTTTCCAAACTGTTCTCTGTTTGAAGCCAAATCTTCCTCGGGCTCCTTCACATGGAAGAGCATTCTATGGGCAAGAAAGTTGGTTCAGAAAGTGGCGCGGTGGAGAGTGGGTGATGGGCAATCAATTAGGATTTTCCAAGATGCTTGGTTACCATCTGACAGTGGCAAGGTTTCCTCTCCTCCATCTGATTTTGGTCCGGATGCAAATGTAGCAATGCTCATAAACCTGGTCACCGGGTGGTGGAATACCCATCTCATTGATCGCCACTTCTACCCACCGGATGCAAAACTCATTAAATCCCTTCCTCTGTGTTCAATCCCTCAGTCTGATTTGTTGATCTGGCCAAAGGAGAAGACAGAGACTTATTCAGTTAAATCAGGTTATAAGTTTCTATGTGAGTGGCAAAATGAGGAGCTGAATCAACCTCGAATTTCTGATATTGACAGGAACTTTTGGAGTAGTATTTGGAAGATAAAAGTCCCAGGAAAGATAAAGCATTTTATTTGGAAAGCATGCTCTAATTCACTACCGACAAAGGAAAATTTGCTGAAGCGGAAAATTGTACAAGATTCAATGTGTCAACATTGCTCAAATGGCTCAGAGGATGTGGTACATTCATTGTGGAGCTGTGATGGTTTAAGGGAGGTTTGGAACGGGGAGTTTGGGTGGGTGTACGGTTCAGGAGTTCAATGGACCTCTTTCTTTGAGATTTTGAAGTTCGTTCAGACAAAGCCACACTTTGTTGCTCTTTTTGCAACTACAACATGGTCCATTTGGTATCATAAAAACAAGCTCCAGTTGGGTGAAGCTTCCATCCCGTTAGGACAGATCAGGAGATTCGCTCGTGATTACATCCGTGATTTTAAAAATCTGACCAGTATGCCTTCTGCATCAGTTCGCACTGCTCCTCGAAGATGGTGTCCACCTGCAGATGATGTGTGGAAGATAAACTTCGATGGCGCAATGTTTGGTGAGTCCGATGAAGTTGGAATTGGTGTGGTTATTCGAGATTGCAGGGGTGAAGTTAAGGCTGCTCTGTCCGAAAAGATAAAAAAGCCTCCAACCCTAGATGTACTAGAATTGATGGCTGCTAAAAGAGCGATGACTTTTTCCCTTGAAACAGAAACTTCTAGAGTTGTGCTCGAAGGAGATTCTGCTTCAGTGATCAAAGCAATTCAGCTCGGTGGCTGGGAGTTCGCACAGGGGGGTCACCTCATCCACGACATCTCTACGTTAAAAAACTCTTTTCAGAGTATTTCTTTCTCTTATGTTGTACGGCAAGGCAATGCAATTGCACATGCCTTAGCCCAAAGAGCTAGACATTCTTTTCCTTTATCTGTCTGGGTGGAGCATGTTCCACAGGACATCGTTTCTTTCTTTTTGCATGACCTTGGGTTTTCTTAATATAAAGCAATGGCATGGTTTTCTTTCTCCAAAAAAAAAAAAAAAAAACTTCTTAATTTGTTAAAGTTTATTAAGTAAAGTTATATGTAAATTTAAAAATATTTAAAAATAAGGATTAGATAAAGAATTTGGGTTGTAATCAAATTAAGATTTTTTTTATCAACTTAGAAATTATAAGATAAGAAGATAAGAACAAAAAAAAGTATATATATATTTTTAATTCTAAAAAATTAAATTTCTGTAATTTGGTGAAATCACTTGGCATAACTATGGCTTCTACGCCCAAATTTTATTATATAGTATATTGTAAGGATTGGAATTTGAACCACAACCCACCAAGAACAATGGATGATGGCCTAACAAGCCCAAAACGATATATTTGTAAGAGAATGAGTTAATTCAGGGAACGATCTTACAAAAAGAGTAGATCACAGTTGACTGGATTAGACAGTAAGACAAATTAATGGAAATAGAGCTCCTCGGTCAAATCTGAGGATGAGATGTTCTTATATTAACTCAAACTTGTTTGAACACAATGTGTTCTTATTTTTTTCTTCCTTCTCTCATTCGATGCCCACTTTTCATGGTGATCCCTTCCTTATATAGTCCTTCCACTCTTCATCTCAGCCGTCCACCTATTGATTTAGCAGAAAATCCCTTGGATGCTTGTCCCATTAGGACCTCCTGGAAGCTTTATTAGTAGTTGTAAGCTGAATTGTCGCTGTTCAAGTGCCATTTCTCCATAAATGCGGCCAGTTCATTAGGTGCAGTGCATTTAATATGGTGGTGACAGCCTTCTTCCTAGATATTTCGTCTATCATGATTGACTGAGTTTTTCGTTACTTTCCCTGAATCTCTCTCGAAGTGGTCTAGGTCTTCGGAAATTAGAGCTGACCCATCATTCTTTTCCTCTATCCTCGACTCATTGGCCTAGGCCCAGCAATCCCATTAACCATCCTTGAGCGCATCATCGTCCTCGGGCATGGGCCATAGCCCAATATGCCTGCTCGGACTTTACAACCCCACATATATGATTATCATTATTATTATTTTGCTAATTGAAAATTGATTAAGATTTTACTATTATTTATTAATTGCATTACATCCAATAAAACAACAATGGTGAGAAAATTAGACCTTTTTCTTTGTTTGAAATATTGCGGAAATTTATTTAGTTTAATGATTATGTAAGAAAAAACAAATAGATTGTATAATCAAGAACACAAACAGACCTAAATTTTGCAAATTGAAAATTTATTAAGATTTTAATTTTATATATCGATTGCATTACATCCAGTAAAACGACAACAGGGAGAAAATCAGGCCTTTTTTGTTGGAAATATTTCATAAATTAATTTATTTTAATGATTATGTAAAAAAAAAAAAAAAAAACTAAATAGATTGTATAATCAAGGAACAAATATGGTATAAACATATACCATGTCATGCTTTAAACTCCCAAAAGGCCTTATAAACGAAATTGAGTCTTTGATTCGAAAATTTTGGTGGGGGTATAGGGGAGAGCAAAGGAAAATCCACTGGGTGAGTTGGGAGAAACTGTGTCTCCCAAAGAATGAAGGAGGTATGGGATTTAGAGAGTTGAGCAAGTTTAATGACTCTCTCCTCGCAAAACAGATTTGGAGATTGGAAACTTGTGAGAATACTTTGCTGTATAAGGTATTTAAAGCAAAAAATTTTCCAAACTGTTCTGTCATGGATTGTGATAGTTTTAACAAGGGTTCTTTTGCCTGGAAAAGCATCATTCAGGCAAGGCATGTGATTGATCTGGGGTTGTGTTGGAGAATTGGGGATGGTAAATCTGTATGTATTAGGGAAGACAAGTGGTTGCCAAAAATACCAAGTGCTAGATTAATATCCCCTACTGGATCTTTGCCACAATCTTGTAAAGTGAGTGAACTTATTGAAGAGGAGGCGCATCTTTGGAGGTCTGATCTTGTTAGGAGTGAGTTCTTGTCCTTTGAGGCATCTATGATTCTCGGAATCCCCCTAAGTTGCCAGGGACAAGCTGACAAGCAGATCTGGCTTCCAACTCAGAATGGAACTTACTCTACCCGGAGTGCTTACAAGTTGTTAGCTGGAGTGGACAGAAGTACAAAGCCAAATTGCTCAAGTTATGAGAAGACTCATAATCTGTGGAGTGGTATTTGGGGCCTGCAGGTCCCTCAAAAAGTTAAGTATTTACTGTGGAGAGCTTCTTACAACTCACTCCCAACCCTTTGTAACTTAAGGAGAAGGAATGTGGTGCAAGTGGCAGTCTGTCCAAGGTGCAAATCTGGCGAGGAAGACACGTTACATGCCCTGTGGTATTGTCCATCCCTGTTTGAAGTCTGGTTTGATGATGCAGAGATTAAAAAAGCACTCAGGTACAAATTTCAGGAGTTCTCGGATTTATGGGGTATGGTTCTCTTGTTGAGAGAAAGGATTGACTTGAACTTATTAGCTATTTGTTTCTAGATGATATGGACAAAAAGAAATTCTGACAGAACTGGAGAGCCCTTTGTTGAGTTCAACATGATCCAAACAAAAGCCAAGTTGTTGCTTCATGATTTTTGCACAGCACAGCAGCCCAAGAATCCAAGTCAAGTGGTGGAATCTCGTGTTGTCAGGTGGATCCCTCCTATTCCTCCATCTCTTAAGATAAATTTTGACGGTGCTTGTTTTAAGGAGTCAGGAACAGCTGGGTTGGGCGTGGTCATTCGGGACTGTGCAGGGAGTGTGCTTGGAGCTTTATCTCAACGGATTCAGCTCCCTTCTTCAGCTATAATTGTTGAGCTCTTGGCCTGCCGTAGGGCAATGCTGTTTGCAAAGGAAATGAGGTTCACGCACTGCACTTTTGAGGGTGATGCTGAGGTTGTTCTTAAAGCAATTGGGAGACAAGACTCGTCGCATCCAGTATATGGTCATGTCATCTCTGATGTACTGTCACTAGCTACAGATTTCCAGTTTTGTAGTTTCTCTTTTGTAAAACGTATAGGCAATGTAGTTGCCCACTATTTAGCCAGAAGTTCTAAGTCTGGTAATGAGCTTCAGGTTTGGTTTAATTTCATTCCTGTGGATATAGCTCCTCTAGTTGCTCGGGATTCTTTGTAATTTCTTTGTTTTTCCCATTCAATAATACAGGGCCTTTAGGTCCGGTTTCTCAAAAAAAAAAAAAAAATATGGTATAAACAATAACAATAATAGAATCTGTATACAAATACAATAAATTGAAGTTTGTGAAATTAATTAAAAAAACTCATAGACTAGAATCTGGATGTGTATAAAAATGAACAATGTAAATTATGATGAAGGCTTGTGTTTGATACAATTTCATTTAAACGTATTTCGTTCATCACAATCAGTGCTTTGAGCCTATTCAACATTTCTCTTCCAAGATGCAACAATATCATCAAACAAAAGAAGCATAACAATCTAAATACTCAACACACAAAACTCAGTATGTGCATCTCTCTCTCTCTCTCTCTCTCTCTCTCTATGAATATGAATACAAATTTTTTTTTTTTTTTTTTTTTTTGGAAATAAATAAGAGACTCACTATTTATAATGGTGCAACATGGACAGTCACATTGTTCTAAATAAAATTATTGTGCAATAAACAAATACCCAAATAAAATAATAAGTAACTATTTAATACTAAACAACCAACTTGGACTTATGCCTACAACTACAAGTATACAAATTTATAAAATGTCCAATTTTGTTTCCTATGCAAGACTCACAGATTTTACCACTTTAGACCATGTTCAAGTGGGTAATTTAGGAGTCAATTTTTCATTCACTCCTTAAATGATTTTGGGCAAGTAACCACATAACATTAATCTCCTCTCGAAGAAGAATAAGTTCCAATTTGGGCCTATCTCAAAGGGCATGTGGACCCCACTTTTATTTTGCCTAGAATGTAGTCACCCAAACACCTTTTAATATCCCTTTTTCCCCAAAAAAAAAAAAATAATAATAATAATCCATCCAATTTTGTTCTTAAGTCTTAGTCTTACCTTAACGAGAAATACTATAATTTCTCCAATCATAAAAGTTCAGTATGGATAGGTTATAATATAGTATAATACCTATAAAAAATAGTTAGTTTAGTAAAATATGATTTTTTTTTTCTCTCTTTTATTATGGTTATAGACATTTATTATGTTGTGTATGTATATGAAACAATATTCCACCATTTAAAGAAACTACGATGGGTAAGATTCTAATTAAGATTTCAAATTTAAATATAGAATTTGATTTAAAATCAATTAATATATATAAAAGAATAATTATGTAAAAAATTGCGAGGTATGAAAAGCTTATGTAGCACAATATTAAAGTGACAATTAAAAGTCAAACATTTTCGGTTTTATTTATATTACTATAAAATTATAGATTTTTTTTTTTTTTTACAAGAAAGAATTCTACTCTAACATAATCTATGTGTATATGTGTGTGAAACTCCCTCCTGGAGACTTGAACCCTGGCCCTTGCCCCCCACACCCGACAAGCACTTATACTTGTGAAGTGACAACGCACCAAGGGTGTGTTATTGTACAAGATAGAAATTTTACTATAACCTAATCTAAGTGTATATGTGTGTAAAGCTCCCTCCTAGAAACTTGAACTCTGGCTCTTACCCCCCCCCCCCACATCCCACAAGCACTTATACTTAGAGAATGACCATTGCCCCAAGGGTGTGCAATAGTAAAATTATAGATTTTTAAATACTTGTGGCCATTTGACATTAGAGCGCTCACAATGGTGGTACCAAAAAGCTAAATTGCTATTTTTAGAACCAAAATACTAAAAAAACATGCTGCAATGATGATGCTAAGTTAAAAATTTTGACATTTAAGCTACAGTAGCTATAAAGTTATAAAAATTATATATATATATATATATATATATTCCCATTCTTTCTCTTCTTTCCCAACTGCTTCTCTCTCTTTTTTTAAAAATTTTTTTTTCTCTCTTTTTTCTCCTCAAACTCAAATCCCAATCACTTCTCTCTCTTTCTTTTATCTTTTTTTCTCTCTTTTCTCCTCTCTTCTTCTCCTCATACTCAAATCCCAAACGCTTCTCTCTCTTTATTTTTTTTCTCTCTTTTTCTCCTTTCTCCTTCTCCTCAGACTGTAATCTTTTTTTTTTTTGGCTCTCTCTTTTGTGGTGGGGATGGGTTTTGCGGTCAATTGTGGGTGTGGTGATGATGTGTTTTGTGACTGGTTATGAATGTGGTTGTGACTATGGTTTTGTTTGGGTTGTGTGTGTGTGTGTGTGTGTGTTTTTAATTTCTCCCAGTGGTGGGCAATGGGTTCTTGTTTGTGGTTGAATTTTTTTTTTTTTTTTTCACGGTCATGGTGGTGGTGGTGGTGGCTAGCAGTGGGTTGTGGGTTCTTGTTTATGTTTTTTTTCAATCGGTGGTGGTGGTGGTGGTTGGTGGCAGTGGGTGTGGGTGGCAGAGAAGAAAGAGATGTTGGTAGTGAGTATGGGTGAGAAGAGAAAGAGACGGAGAAGATGATAGAGAAAGAGGAGAGAGTAAGAATAAAAAAAAAATTAAATGAAATGCCCAAAAAAATAGAACTATTGATGTTGGGTGTGTTATAAAATGATGTGTTAAAATAGATAAAGTGAGTTTTTGATATGCTAAAAGCTAAAAAATTTAGTTCCACCATTATGAATACTCATAGGGCTGTAATAATGCCAACTATAGAGCCAAGTATTAAAAGTCCATAATTTTACATTTAATTTTATTTTGAATATGAGTTGAGTTCAAACTCATCACCAAAATAAATTACATGCTAAAGTTTGATTCATTTTCTTTTCGAACAAGTTCATGGCTACTTGATTAAATTCATCTCTTTCCATATATAGTAAGGGGCTACAACTAGAATTTATTATCCCTTTACAAATTAATGCTAATAATGGATAATTATATTTTAGTTAAAACTATATTATTTTAGTTATTTTAGTTAAATACTTAATTGCATATAACAATTTTAGTTTATAAACTTATAAAAAATAGATCCACCAAATTTGTATTGTTGAGAATTATATATAATTTTAACCACAAAGTTAATTACTTATATTATCAGTAAATTACAAAATAATAATTTGAAATCTAATAAATTTATTTACAAAATTCCACAATTAAATGTAAGTCTTATAAGTATATTTTTCAACATATATACATATAAATATATAATATTATATATATTTAAATCGAGTCACATACTCATAAGCTTGTTCATGATCCTATTATTGTGTTTGGAGTTTGATTGGTTTAATAATTGATTTATATATAAGATAAATAAGTATAAACAAGTTTTTTTGTTTTTGTCCAATCAAACCCAAATTGTTCACTATCAAATTGATTCATTTACGATCCTATTTGACATAAAAACTAACGTTACAGTAAGTAAGCCTCATTTCAATATCTATCTTGGACTTTTACCAAAGATAAAAATGCACCGTGACATGGAGAACATGATTTGATTTATGGTGGGTGCAAATTTTTGTAGATGATAAAGAAAGTTTTATATGCTTTGAGTTAAACATGTTACAATTCCTTTTCCTGAGTTGGGCTTAAAATGTACATGATCAGCTCAATTTATTTTCATAATTACCTTCCTATTTAACATTAAAACTAGATTCCTTTCAAAGTCTCTATCACGGACTTTTAATAAAGATAAAAATGCATTGTGGCATGGAGAACATGATTGATTGGCGAAAATGGCAAACTAGCCTTAAAATTGTAACTATCTAGTTAGTAAGCGCTGTTTAGAAACATATTTTGTTTATAGCATCTCGAGTCTTAAAAACTCGATTTTGGGCTTCAAAATCGACTCTTTAAGGCTCGATTTGTATGCTTAGACCAGTTCTGATCTGGCACTTTGTCCACATGGGTGTCCACCTGGAAATCGAGTCTTAGAGACTCGATTTCCAACCCAAATTTTTTTAAAAAAAATGCTAAGTTTTACATGCCGAAATACCCAAAACAAATTTCACCGCTACGCAGATCAGATCAGATCAGAGGGAGAGAAAGAGAATCACACAACTACTCAGATCAGATCAGAGGGAGAGAAACAGAGAACCTCACCGCTAAACCTCACCAGCGCGGCCTGGGGCTAGCGCCGGCCAGCGTCGCGCGCGGCCAGGGGCTCGCACTGGCCTGGGGCTCGCGCTGGCCTCAGGCCACGCGCAACCCAGGCTCGCGCGAGCCCCAGGCCGCGCGCGACCCTGGCTCGCGCGAGCCCCTGGCCGCGCTCGACGCTGGCCGACGCGAGCCCCAGGCCGCCTGGGTCGCTGGTCAGTTTCTGGTCATGCCGCGCGCGCTTGGGTCTCCGATCTCGATCTTCTCTCCCTCTCTGTTTCTAGTTTTCTTTTCTTTTTTCTTTTTTTTTTTCTCTGGGTTTTTCCTCTGATGCTCTGGTGTTTGGTTTGGTCTGAGTGTTATATATAGGGCTTAGAAATCGAGTCTTAGAGACTCGATTTCCATGTAAATGCCATGTGGCAGTTCTGCCACATCAGAGTTGGTCTAAGCATACAAATCGAGCCCCAAAGACTCGATTTTGAAGCCAAAATCGAGTCTTTGGAACTCGAGATGCTATAAACAAAATATGTTTCTAAACAGCGCCTACTAACTAAATAGTTATGATTTTAAGGCCAGTTGGCCATTTTCGCCTGATTGATTTATGGTGAGTGCAATTTTGTAAAATAAGAAATAAAGTTTTGTACTTCACATACTAAGAGCATTCCTTTTAGGAGAATGTAAAAGCAATTAAAATGCAAAATACATATTCAAATACATAAAATTACACCCACATCCAGTTCTTCATCGTTATTCAAATTCTTACAACAAGCTACAGTAACATCTAAAAATATATTACCAATGTAGTACGTGCAAATATTTTGCCCTCTTATTTTAGTCACCCCCTTTCTCTCTCCTCTCAAAAACCCAAACACTTCCTCGCTCTCTCTTTGCATCCACGGTTGTGTATGTGGGTTGTGATGGCAATTGGTCATTGAGTTTTGGTCTTGGGTTGTGATTTGGATCAGTGAAGCAATGTTGAGTTTTGGGTTGTTGCAGAGGCCACAGCTTGGCTATGATGGTCATTGTGGATGAGGTGGGTCATCAATGCTGGTGTTGGTAGGTTTAGTGTAGGTTTAATAGATTATTTAAATGGGATAAATTGTAAAATAAAGAATAAGATGTAGAATATGTTGTTAAAGTGGATATGTAAAATAAATAAAGTTACTTTTTGACGATACAAAATGTTTTTTATTTCCCATTTCTGGATGTGGATGCTCTAAGGATATAAACATTTTGCATTTCACTTATTCTATTTCATAATCACAAAGTTTGATTTTAATAATTGACTCCTTAATTAAAGTACACATTTTAGTTTTTTTTTTTTTTTTTTTTTTTTTTTTTTTTTTTTTTTTTGAGAACAACATTTTAGAGTCATAATATAACAAAATCAATCAAGATAAAAGGTTAGTAGATTATGCATGAAAATATAAATCATTAAATACATTAGTTGTAGGGACTCAATTTGTAACGACCCCAAATTGGTTTATTGGGTTCGAACGTTAAAGGCTCAAACAATAAATTTGTAGAGAGTGGGCTAAAAGGCTAGGCCTTGGTTATCGGACAGTAGTTAGTCATGATGTTCATGATTATTGCACGGGGGTGAACTAAGTGTATCCAAGAAGACTTTCTCCTCGGCATGGCCTGAGTGGCTCCAGTCCTTGGACCTCGTCCAAGGAGCTTGATGTTCTTATTATTCCTTTTACACTAGGTTACAATGGTCCAAGAGACGATACATAATGCTCTTTTTTTTCGTCCCCCCCCCCCCCACTTTGGCGTGGATGAATTCTTACATTATATAGCCCCTCTCAGTTGATCTTGACCTTCCATCTGTTGATCAGGCAGATAACTACTCGAGTGCTTATCCCATCAGCCGCCTTCCCCCACTTTCTGTTAGTTGCAATAACCGAAACCACATTGTTCAGGGGTCTTTTCCGATCAATGTGGCCAGGACGTTTGTTGGCGCATTCAATGCGAAGGTGACAGCTTTTCCTTGAACCGCTCCCACACTGTACCCTCATGCGAGTTCTATCATACTCGTCTTTTCTTCTAGGAGCACTTTGAGGGCTGCCTTTGATGAAGTGTCGTTCTTCCCTTCTAAGTTTTGGGATGCCGAGGACAGGATCGTCCTCGGCTATATCTCTTGGCCATTTGGATTTCTATTGCATGTCCTCAGCAACGCCTCTCCTCGGCGCGGGCCTTAGGCCCTAATGTAAAGTGAGCCAAGATCACAAATTCTCTGGCCCCACATTAGTCAATCATAATAACAATATTACCTAAATGAATGAATGTAACCTAATCATTGTTTTTTTCCCCTGGCTTAATTGCTTGATTTTCACCATTGAGATTTTTGTTTACCCTCTCACTGTCTCACATACATGATAAGTACTAGAGATGTTAACAATTGGTGATAAACAAACCTTTAGTTAAAAATACAATGCCATTTGTTTTACAGATTGTTGCTTTTTTTTTACTACGTTATTTACTTATTGCTTCTACACCTTTTAACCACAACGTAATCAGTTTCATTATGCCTCCTTCAAAATACCAAACAAGGCACTGAATCATACATGTCTATCATAAAAGCGATGAAAATTTCGAAACTCATATGATTCCCATTTTTCTTTGTTTCTCATGGTTGAGAACATAATTTCCAAACCATTTTTCCATCGATCATAACTTATCCTTTCTTATATCTTTGTTTTTGAGCCTTTACCTCAACAAGTTTTTACCATTTGCAATACTTCAATCCCAATGGACCTTTATATTATTGGCAATAGTAGCCGATGTTGGTCATAGTTGCCAATGTGCATTTGAAGCACCCCAATTGGTTCATATCAGGTCTCAAATTTGTTGGCTCATTCTTGTATTAAAAAACTGTATAAACTACTTTGGAAGATGTACTTTCAAAAATTAGATTAGTTTTTGCAAGTTGCCCACTAAATTGAGGCTTACATTACATGTACAAAAATAAGTTAAATTGATTTAATAGGCAAATACTAAGTCCAAACTTAAATTGATTGGACACAAATCTTTTTACTTTTTAAATGTTCTTGATCTTTTCAAGTTCTCAACTGTTAATTTAACAACTTCTATAATTCGAAAATATATCTTAATTTTTTTTTTTTTTTGATGCAATGTCCTAATTTGAATAAATTAAAAAAAAAAATGAAAGGAAACAGAGGTTGCTTCCACCTCCAACCTTTGATTAGAACACATGTTACAAGTAACATCACATCTAATGGAACACAGCAGTGATTATCAGTATCACAACAACCGCAACAAAAAAAAATATAAAAAATAAAAAATAAAAAAGAAAGAAAGAGAGCAAGGAAGGAACACAGCAGTGCCAGCATGGAAAGTAGCCATCACTCCATCTACTCTTTTTTATTTTTTTCCAAATGATTAGCAAAGCAAAAGCGCGTAAATCGATGGTTTAGTACAGAAGATACTAGTACTTAACAGTAGGAAATGGGCATTTTAGTCTTTTTACCCAGAAAACTGTCCAAGCATTGCTGCGCGTTCACACTGATGCGGACGCGGACGCGGACGCGGTGCACCACACTAGAGTGGGCCCTTTACTCTCTCTCTCTCTCTCTCACTCTAAACGCAGACGATCCAGCCGGGCCGGACGTGACGCGTGGGACCCCCACACATTGGTATCGTTTTCTTGCCCCTGGGACAGTTTTTGCGGCAACGTTTTTTTGGGGGACCCACCGCCGCGCTCAAAAGGCTCGAAGAGTAAAATCCGCTGATTCATCATTACGATGTTGACGAGGGAAAAATCAGCATCGACTCTGATGCGGATGCGTAACATACATGCATGCATGCATTACTGGAGGGTCTTATCTTACTTTTGCTATAAATGTTATGATCGTTTTTTAGGATTACTTATGATGTAACGCATGTCTTAAATCCATGCAATATGTTAACATTAAGAGCATTAGCATTTTTCATTAGCATTGGAAAATGCTAATGCCATCCTATTTTACCATTCTAAAAACTCACTTTATCATTATACCATCTTATTTTACAATACCTTCACATCCTAAAACTCTATTCTTATTAAAATATTATTTTTTAATCTTTCTCTATTATTACTTTCCAACCGTCACTTTTTTCCAGATTCCAACGGCTCCACCATCATCAATCACCACACCACCACCTCCACGGCTCCACCATCATCAATCACCACACCACCACCAAAATGCTTCAGCCTCTCATCATACACATTACACAATTAGAAAACCCAAACCTATTTCAACAGGCCCGCAACCATTGATGAACACAGAGGAACTCATGAACCCAGATTCCGCCGATCAACCCTGATCACAATAGGACCAAAAAAAAAAACCCAGATCAACCCCGATCAAAACCCAGACACCACCGCATTGATCAACCCAAATCAACCACCAAAATCCCACCGGAACAAAAACCCAGACACCGCCGATCAACCCTGATCACAACAGGAAAAAAAAAAAACCAGATCAACCCGATCAAAACCCAAACACCGCCGCGTTGATCAACCCAAATCAACCACCAAAATCCCACCGGAACAAAAACCCAGACACCACCGATCAACCCCGATCACAACAGGAAAAAAAAAACCCATATCAAATCCGATCAAAACCCAGAAACCGCTGCCACTGCCGCCGCTAGATCAACGTTTCCTCCATCATTGATCAACGTTTCCTCCACTGTGATGTGTTATGTTGATGGTGGGAGGAGGAGGATGTTCGGTTCTGAAGAGAGGAGAGAGCAGATGAGAAAGAGAGAGAGAAGATAACAGAGTTACAGAAATAATGAGGGACGAGAGAGAAATTTCGGGGGAAAATGAGATTTAGAATTGCACTGTAGCAAGTATTGTAAAAAATTTACAATACTTGCCTTTAGCATTCCGGGATGAGCATTAGCATTGGAAAATTCCAATGCTATTCTATTTTACCATTCTAAAACACCATTTTATCAATATACTATACCATTTTACAATACCTCCACATCCCAAAACTCTATTTTTATTAAAATATTATTTTTTAACCCATTCTTTATTATTTCTTCCCAACCGTTCAGCCTCATTTTCCTGGGCTTTTCAACAGCCATTTTTATTCCTCTCTCCCAGCACCGGTTCAACACACAACACACACCTATTATACAACGATCAACCTATCCAAACCCATCACCACACCCACACACACAAACACAAACATCAAACCAGCAACAAAGCCACGCACAAACACAACCCAGCAACAAAGCCACACACAAACACAACCCAGCAACAAAGCCAAGCCACACACACAAACACAAACCCATTCAAAAACTAGGCCACCGATCAAAAACCCAAGCCAGGCCACCGATCCACACCGCTGATCAACCAATCCACGCCGCCAATTTGAAACCCAGGCCACCGATCAAAAACCGGAGCAAACCCATTCAAAAAATAAATCATCACCGGAGCAAACCCATTCAAACTCATTCAAAAAACATCATCACCGAAGCCACCGAAGCAAACCCATTCAAAAAAATCATCACCGGAGCAAACCCATTCAAAAAAAATCATCACTGGAGCAAACCCATTCAAACCCATTCAAAAAACATCATCACCGGAGCAAACCCATTCAATAAAATCATCACCGGAGCCATCGGAGCAAATCCATTCAAAAAAATGAGAGAGATGAGAGAGCAAAGATGAGAGAGAAGATGGAGAGCAGAGACGAGAGAGCAAACCCATTCAAAAAACATCATCACCAGAGCCACCGGAGCAAACCCATTAAAAAAAAAACATCACTGGAGCCATTGGACCAAATCCATTCAAAAAAATGAGAGAGATGAGAGAGCAGATCGAGAGCAGAAACGAGAGAGAAGATGGAGAGCAGAGATGAGAGAGAGAGAAGAGCACAGACAAAATGAGAGAGATGAGAGACAGAGGAGAGAGAGTAGAGATAAAATATTTTTTTTTTATACAATACTGCTACAATGCAATTCTAAAGATAGAATTGCACGATAGCAAGTATTGCAAAAAATTTACAATACTTGCCTTTACAATTTTCTGATGTAGATGATTTTAAGGTTGCAAATGCTAAATTTCCCTTAGATATGACATTAACATTTTCCAGTGCTAATGCACATGTTTTGAAGCTTAAAATGCTAAATACACCTTACATATAGCATTAGCATTCTCCAATGCTAATGCTCTTATAAGGAGTAAGGACACCCCCAAATTGTTTCATTTTTTTCGTAATAATTGTGTTGTTGATTTCTCATAAATAAAAATAATAAAATATTAAATTGCAACATACAACAATTGAAAATCAAAATGTTACAAAAATATTATAGCATTTTGTTGTGTTTCGATCTTTTTTTTCTTTTCTTTTTTGTCATCGCCTTTAATGTTGGTATGAATTCTCAAGTCAATATTACCCATTTTTTCTGCCAATATGTGTCATATAATTTTACATAATTTTATTCTTTCTCTTGTGACATGGTTACCTTCTCCTACATCATGTGTAGATGTATCTAGGCTGTAAATGAATCAATTGTTTATGAATAGTTCAATCTCAATCTCAATCTCAATTTCAAGAAAAGAAAAGAAAAGAAAATATTTATGTTTGTTCATTTAATAAATATGTCAACCTCAACTCTAAGTTTAAATTCGACTATTAAACGAGCAAAACTTAAATATAATAATATGTTTGGGAACAAATTATGCATTACACTTGATTTTGGTATATATAATATTATATATTTATATGTATGCAAGCAAAGACACTATACTTATATGGACTTGAGATTAAAATGTGAAAGTATTAGTTTTAATAAATTGATAATACAAATCATCCATTCTAAGTAAAAACCATATATAATTTGTAGCTATGCAAGGTTGGTAAATCAGATTTTTATTAGTTCATAAACAGAAATATTCTATCTATTTAACTTAAATTATAATTAGTTGTTAATTATTAGCATAAATTTGTGAACATTGAAAAAAAAAATAGTCTTGATATTTTATTATATTATGTAAAAAGATTAAGTAATTAATTAAGTAGTTTGTAAACAACCTATAACTTGATGTCGGAAGTTATAAATTTGGTGAGATGAGATATAATCTAAAGGTTGCTGATTGAGTAGGACTAAAATAGAGTGCGTATAGAGATAGCATGCATATATATAGTTTTATATTTTTCTGTTTTGTCGATATTGTTGATTACAATTTTACATGCCGAAATGTTAAGTAGGTTGATATTTGCAATATACGACAGTCTGTCTAATACAAAGCACTGAAATTAGTAGTGAATAGAAACAAGCAATGCTAGTTGGATTTTTTTTTTTCCTCCTTTAAAAAGATTGACTGAAAATTGTGATTGCTTAGTGTGTGGTGTAATTGAGACAGCAAATTAATTCATAAAATAAAATTTAACCAAAAAAAAAAAAAAAAAAAAAGATTTCAACAAGTTGTATTTTACTACATATTTTTAACAAATCGTTAATATGGTCTCTCCAACGATATTGAACTCGCTTGATTACGCAATCTAACAAGGAAAGCCATATGAAACACAACTCTTTTCAACAATTACAAAACATAAACGTCGTGAAAACCACTTGCATGTATTGACAATGTCTTTGATAGAAGACAGTACCACGTACCAACAAAGAGACAATAATAAGAAACTCTTTGGTCAAATGCTTTACGCAAAATATAAAAATAGTGCTTGAAATCATCTCACTTAATCCTCATTATTAATTCCATTTCTTTTGCCCCCACCCTTAACAAAACAAATCAATGGAAAAGAAATGTTAGAGTAGCCGTCCTTTACACTCTTATTTTAGAAATATTATTTTGGACTCTTTAATAACAAGCTAACCAAAAATAAAAATAAAGGTGCAATTGGTCAAACAAACACTACATTCATGAGAAAGGACAGACGAGTAACGGTGGCTCGAGGTCTAGTTGAATCTTATGGGTTCATCATCTTTGTAAGATTTTAACTCAATCTAGAATTTTAGTAAGACATTTCAAAGACACGGTGTCATACATGCATGCATACAAGTGTGCAAATCAAAATGAAAGCCCTCAAGAGAATTAGATGAATTAAATAAACTTAGCAAATAATCCAATAACCATAAATTTTGGTGCGGCTTGTTCAATACGGCGCATCAATTAGTGCTAGTAATACGGTGTTAATACTTAAACTTAGCAAATAATCCAATAACCATAAATTTTGGTTGGGCTTGTTCAATACTACACATCAATTAGTGCTAGTAATAAGGTGTTAATAATACTTATGATTACTTATGGTAAGTATTATGTTTGGCTATATCTTATAAGTTCAACTTTTAGTTTTGGTGTACAATTTTTTCAAATTTTAACATATTTTCGATAAAAAAAACTATATAAATTATTGGATAAAATTTAGCTACAAAATTTGTTGCAGTCTAAAGCTATAACCTTACTCAAATAAAATAAATATTAATATATATTTTGAAAATCTAATTGTTGAATTACACGTTCTTTATGCTTTTAATATATATGTCAAATTTTGTATCAATCGAATGTTTTTTACTATATGCTTATATTTTCTGCATAATTTTAAACTACAAAAACTTGCAATTTAAACAATTTATTGATGATATAACTATTGATTTTTAATTTTCTAAAAATTTTGCAAGTATGAAAGATATAAGAAAAAAAATGTAATTTAACAATAAATTTGTCAAAATTCACTTTTAATAAAAAAAAATTATTGAGTAGACATTGAAGCAAACGAGAGTTAATTAAATTCCTAGCTGATATTAAAAAATTATACTATTAATCTTTGGCCCAAAAGTTATTGATTATTGAGTGAGGACTAATCAAACAAACCCACATTGATTTTCCTCACCATTAATTACACCGCACACAAGTTCACGCTCGAGTTTAGACCATAGTTAATGTGAACCGATGAAAAAAAGTATGGTCCAGAAGGACAATCCGGTAATTTCGGAAAACGTTACTGGCAGTTCATTTACTCCAATAGTCATCTGATTTGACAATGCACACAAAAACAAACAAAACCACTTCACCCCGAAGCTTTAAAAAGTAGTAATTAAATCCTTTTTTTTTTCTTTTTTCTTTTTCAGGTCCCCCTGCCCTTCTCTCTTTCACATTCATAAAAAAAACTCAAAATCTCGTGTACTTTTTCATAAAATTCTCGTGAGATCAACCAATTACCGGCTACCTGCCGGACCTACTTTTTGTCAGTCAACTTTAAGCCGGAGTTCGGCACCACATACTACTGTATTTAACAACTTTGCATTATAACAACTTCTAACTTTTAAAAGCAGATAAACAATGATTATAATTAATTAATTTTTGATTTGGTAAAATATTTTATTGAAGTCTTTTTTTTTTATTTTTTTGGATAGAAACCCAACTATTAAAGTCTTATTCCAAGCTTTGGCTTGGGGAAGTTGTAGGGGAATGTGATTCAAAAGAATAAAGTCAGCTTTCCTATTCCTATGAGAGAGAAAATTAACAAAAAAGTAGGTAATGAGAATGGAAGAAAAAATAAAAAAATAAAGTGGAAAAAAGGGAGAGAGAGAAAGTGGTGGGCTTTGAGCTGTGATTTAGCTGTCTTTTGATGCATTATTTCAATCTCAACACACATCTCCAAAATCCCTAGAAAAAAACCCTTCTTCCCCTCTCAACTCATTTCTCTCTCTTCTCAACACAACACCAATTACTCCATAACCAAACTCCCAACTCTTTATTCCTTCAAATTCATTCTCTCTCTCTTTCTCTCTCTCTCACAGATCTCAAAGTGACCATTTTTTTGAAGGCCGCCCCAAAACCCCATTTGCATTCCCTTCCTAACTGAGAAAAGAGAGTGAAATATCATAGAGAGAGAGCCAAACAAAGGAAAGAAAAAGTGGCATTTGGGAACTCAGATGTCTCATGTGAGATGAAGAAGAAGACCCCCTTAAACCTCTACTTTGATCTCTCACTCCTCATTGTCTTGTTTCTAGGCACAGTCTCACTCTGTGCTGCTGAACAAGCCGTTATCACTCCCCATGGAGGCCTCACCGACACTGAAGCCTTGTACATCAGGCAACGCCAGCTTCTCTATTACAGGGATGAGTTTGGTGACAGAGGCGAGAATGTGAGTGTAGACCCATCTCTGGTTTTTGAGAACCCAAGAATAAAAAATGCTTACATAGCATTACAAGCTTGGAAGCAAGCTATTCTCTCTGACCCTTTGAATCTCACTGGGAATTGGGTTGGATCTAATGTCTGTAACTACACTGGGGTTTTCTGTGCTCCAGCACTAGACAACCCCAAGATCCAAACCGTTGCGGGCATTGATCTTAACCACGGTGACATTGCTGGGTACTTGCCAGAGGAGCTTGGTTTACTCGTTGATCTTGCATTGTTCCACATAAACTCAAACAGGTTTTGTGGTACTGTGCCACACAAGTTCAAGGATCTGATACTTTTGTTCGAATTGGATCTCAGTAACAACCGCTTCGCTGGCAAGTTCCCAGCAGTGGTGTTGAAGCTCCCTCAGCTCAAATTCTTGGATCTGAGATTCAACGAATTCGAAGGTACGGTGCCCAAGGAACTGTTCGACAAGCCACTAGACGCAATCTTCATCAACCACAACAGGTTCAGGTTCGATCTACCAGACAACTTCGGCAACTCACCAGTGTCGGTCATTGTCGTAGCCAACAACAAGTTCCATGGGTGTGTCCCATCCAGCATAGGAAACATGTCTAACCTCAACGAGATTATCTTGATGAACAATGGGTTAAGATCTTGCATACCTTCGGAGATTGGGTTGCTGCAGAATTTAACGGTGCTTGATGTGAGCTTTAACGAGCTTTTGGGTCCACTGCCTGACTCATTCGGTAACCTAGTGAGTATTGAACAGCTAGACGTGGCGCACAACCTGCTATCTGGGACCATACCAGCTAGTATATGTAAACTGAAGAATCTTCAGAACTTTACCTATTCGTATAACTTCTTCACGGGTGAGCCACCGGTTTGTTTGTCTCTACCGGATTTCAGTGACAGGAGGAACTGTTTGCCAAACAGACCGGAACAAAGGTCCGCTCAAAGATGTAAGTCGTTCTTGTCTCGCCCTGTGGATTGTAATTCATTTAGATGCAAACCTTTCGTTCCTGCTTTGCCTCCACCTCCTCCGCCTTCGCCACCTCTTCCTTCACCTCCGCCACCTGTTCTCTCATCTCCACCACCTTCACCTGTTATCAAGCCACTTCCACCACCACCACCTCCACCTTCGCCTCCACCGCCAGTTTATTCACCACCTCCACCTTCACCGCCACCACCAGTTTATTTGCCACCTCCACCACCACCACCACCACCTCCTCCTCCTCCACCTTCACCACCACCTCCAGTTTACTCTCCACCGCCACCTCCACCATCACCACCACCTCCTTCTCCACCTCCACCATCACCCCCACCACCTTCTCCATCACCACCTCCACCTCCCTCACCGCCACCGCCTATTCCATACTGTGTCCGCTCACCACCGCCCCCACCGCCAAATTCACCACCCCCACCGCCACCTCTGTTCTCCCCACCCCCTCCAATACCATACTACTATAATTCACCACCTCCACCACAACACTCACCACCACCACCTCAACATTCGCCACCTCCACCGCCTCACTCACCGCCCCCTCCTCCACATTCTCCCCCACCACCAATTTATCCCTATTTATCACCGCCACCACCTCCAACGCCTGTATATTCTCCACCTCCTCCAGTCCATTCACCACCTCCACCATCCCCACCTCCTTGTATAGAACCACCACCACCTCCTCCACCTCCTTGTATAGAACCACCTCCACCACCTTCACCACCACCACCATGTGAAGAGCATTCGCCACCACCTCCTCCACCAGTTCACCACTTGCCACCACCATCACCTTCACCACCATCACCTCCACCACCACCACCCCAAGTTCACTATAGCTCTCCCCCACCACCACCCGAAATTCACTACAGTTCACCACCACCGCCACCCGCTCCAGTACCATGTGAACATCCTCCACCCGCTTCATCACCACCACCACCAATTGTTTATGAAAGCCCACCGCCTCCGACTCCAGTATACGAGGGGCCATTGCCACCAATCTTCGGAGTTTCATACGCATCTCCTCCACCCCCACCTTTCTATTGATTCTTTTGAGAATTTTCTTCCTCTAACCTTTCCTCAACCACAAACAAACCCAAAAATTATTAAAATATCACAATTTATATTTGCGGCCATTGTTTCTTTTTCCTCTTTCTGTGCTCTACCTCCAACCATTTTTCTTTCACTATGGGCAATTCTCGTCGCTCATAGAGAAAGGATAAAGTAGAGAATGTAAAAGGGTCTCAGTGCAACTCTAGCAATCATCATCTCCAGCAATGTGGGCATTATAGTATTATATTTGTTAAAGAAGAAGCAGAGAAGAGGAGAAAGATAAACAGTGAGAGAGAGGTAAGAGGATAAAAGTCTCTCCGTATTTATTTGAATTGTTATGGATATTTGAGTTGTGAAATAAAATTTGGCAGAGAAAGAGTAGGTTGCAGAGAAAGTTGTATGTATAGGGATGAATTGGAGACCATAATTCAGGGCTACAAAGGCAGCAGTGCTTTCTGCTGCTATTACTGGTTCGTTGGGGGGTTTCATTGTTATTGTCTCTCTCTTTTTATATCATACTTTTGTTTATTTTTCTTTTATCTGATTTTATAGTATAATCATGAACATTTTTACTTGTACTATTTGATTTTCAGAATTCAGCAGATCATTCCTTTCTCTTCTCATTGTGTCATATAATTGATATAATTCTCTGGTGTCAGATTGATAGAGATGTATGTTTTATTTCTGAATCCATGTTTTTGATTGGATATAATGGCTAGAAATGTGCCAAATTAGCTTCGTTTCTCTTAAGATTTCTGGGTTGTCTTTGATGGTCCTTTTGCCTCATCATATTATTACTGCATCAAAACTGAGGTTTTTAGAGAATGGGGTTCGATCCATCCTCTATATTAGAAAGAACCACGTGCAGCATTGAAGTTTTCAGGATGTTTGACATTGTGGAACAACCAATTTCCAGTTATGGAGGAAAAGTTCAATATTAATTGAGAGTATGATTTTGAGGCTATAAATTTGTGTGCAATATCTGATATGAGGGGGTGATTAAGGCTTTAGCCCTACCATGCTGTTGTTTTCATGTGTCAGAGATTTTCAGCCCCTCCAAAAAAAAAAAAAAAAAATGAGTACTGAAATTTCAATCAATTTTGCAGGTCCCAACTAAGATTTCTGTGGGACCTGAAATTCCTTGATTGGTGCTACATCAAATTCCTTAGCTTAGATTTCTCATTAAATTAATAAGGTTGGGATAAGTAGCATGTGCAACCACTAATACTGGTTTGAAAAATTGAATTCAAGCCTGTTTTACTTCACGCTCACACTTTCCCGTTGGAATTTGGAATGTTCACCTGATTACGCTTACAAAAAGCTCAAAAAGTTTCTAAGCAGGCTGGGAAAAAAACACTCTTTTCACATTGTTCTCCTCAGGAATCTCTCTTTTTGCCTTATTCTTTTACCCCTCACATGCATCATTGACATCCCTCCGTTCTTGTTGTTGACTGTTATCATTACTCTTGTGCTTTTCCTATAGAAAAGCTTTTTGGGTTTGGTTTCCCCCTCTCAATAGGCCCTTTTTAGATTTTTATTTTAAAAAAAAATTAAATGGGATTTATTTATGACATCCAACCCATCTTGGTTGTTCTTCACCATCAAGTTAATTTATCAATAAATTTCTAATCTTTTACATGACAAAAAAATACTTTACTCAATTGAAGTAATTGGAATCCATAATCTTAATTACCCAACATTAGTTTCAAATATAATAACTTCGGTTGGCGATGTGCTGAAATTTTCAATTTTCAAATGACCTTTTTAAAGGGGACAGGGGGACAGTTGCGGATGCTCAATTTTAAAGAGAATCTAGAAAAATCGAATTAATAGCAAACACCACCATGCCATTGTTGCATTGTTCCCTCCACTTTCAACTCCATCATGACATTAAAACCGTACCATCATAACAAACCTAAATTCGCCAAAGCATTAAAATGCAATTACTAGGGCCTGCCATTGTCACCCAACCATAGTTGCTACACATGGCTAACTTTTGCTATCACCACCAAACCCTTTTTTATTGCTTCTGCAAAGCCAAATTGATAGTCATGTTGGTCTAACTCGTCCTCTTTGAGGCACAAACGTTTTCACCTCAATCAACTTGGCTGATTCCTCAAAGACCAAGTGATAGCAGGCCCTACAATCCAGCAATTTAGTTCGGTATATTTCCTTCAATGCCTATGAAATTGACAACGCATATACGTAGACTGTTGGTTTCAGTGTAGTAGTCCTTTTCTGGCAAGCAATTCAATTCTGGATTTTTCGAAAGCTGTTAATGTAATACAAGAGAAGAAACTTTTCATGGGCGATCCCTGTCAAAAAGTATGTACTAGTTACCATTCTTAACAAATTCTCTTTCGAATAATTGGTGAATGTAAAGGAAAGAATAAATGAACAAGTTGTGTCCGCTGATCTTGTTTGCATCTATCAGGGACCTGCCCATCATCAGAAACTGTTTCTTTTTGCCTCCATTTGTGCATTGTGATTCAGCAAAAAAAATTAAAATAATCTGCACGGAGAATATCTAATAATTGAAATTAGTATAATAATAATAATAACGTCAACAACAACACAGCTGTAGGCTGTAGGATGCCAATTATAGCTTGTTCCATACACCTCCGCTTAGGTTACTCTTTTTTTTTTTTTTTTTTTTTTTTTTTTGCTATGATGTGAGATGCCCCAAAATATGGACAACAGATGTTGAACAGAAAGGAGTGGCTGACTTACCTTTTGCTCAAAAAAGAAAGAAAGGAGTGGCTGTGGCTGTGGCAAAAATCCCCCCAATAGATAGAAATAGAAAGCGTTTTGGGTCATTTCAATTTCATTACAATACATTTTTTTTTTTTATTGTTTTACTTTTTTTTTGGGGGGGGGGGGGGGGGGGGTGGGAAGGGGGTAAATAAGAATATTATAATTAAGAGAAAAAATGAGGGGTCCTAGAACCATCTTTAAGACATGGAGAGAAGACCCACTCGGGAAGAAAAGAGATGTCACTTACAATAAGTAACCTAAGAGACAATATTATGGGCAAAGAAATTAACGTCTTACAAAACAAAAATACCAACAAGCCAAAGAACCTGAAGAAGTCAACACATTAGAAACTAATGGCCTGTTTGGAAGTTTAAAAAATGAGGGGGAGTAGAGTAGAGGGAGGAAGAGTAATTCAATAATTTTGTTTGGAAGTTTTTTAAGGAAGGAGAGTGAGGATTTTGGAGGGGTTTCAACCACCTCTAATCCCTCATTTTTAATTCCCTAAATTGGAGAGTTTTGAAGGGAGAGTAGAGTAGATAAATTATTGACTAGATAAATTTTCCAATTTACCATTTCTAATTTAATAATAGACCAATGTTGCAAGTCCATTTTCAAATAGAGCTAAATTTGTCTATTTTAATAATTTCCTCTCCTCTCCATCCTAATTTTTAAAACATACAAACAAGGGGAAAGGCTAATTACTCCCTTCCCCCTTACTAATTTTAAAAACATCCAAACAAGGTAGAGGGGAACCATTCCCCTCTACTCTCCTCCCTCTCTAAACTTCCAAACAGGCCATAAGTCCTTCATCCAAGCATTCCTGACAAAACTCAAAAGGGAAATGTTATTGCAACAGACATAATAATTAGCGGAGTTCAAGTATGAGCTACTTCATTTGCCTCTCTTTTAACGAATTAAAAAGCATAGTTAGGAAACAACTTGCTCAATTCTAACGCAATACTAAACAAGGTAAAAACAAGCCACAAACCATCATCTTTAGCATTGTATGAATGTAGTTTCACATTGTTACTATTAATATTTTTGGCACACTTTTATTAGAACCACAAAATATAGGAAAAACTATAGAATATTCTAAGAGTATCATAAATGTATACTCTTTATCTCACATGAATTGTGAGTTCTACTGTAAATTTAATTAATGAAACTCACTATTATGTGAGAAGGAGAAGTATACATTTATGGTACTTCCGAAACATTCTATAATTACTCAAAATATAGATACACTTTTTTTTAAGTGTTATACATGTAATTTCTCAATTAACTTTAAATATGTAATTTATTGGTCAATGCAGCACAATTATGTAACGTATTGGTTTATGGGTTTGGCTTTCCTTCGATAGTATTTCAGTTGGATATTTCATTAGTTTCTATTTAAGATAGAATGATGTGGTATTAAGTTTTAATCTCCACTACCAAAGTTTTAGTAAGTGGATAATGTGACAAATTCTCATTAAAAAAAAACGAGATGTCTAGTTAAAAAAATACTGAAGATAAACCAAACCCTTGGTTTATTGGCCGATATTCTTCTTATTGTAGGATTACAACTTATCATGATTTTTTAGTGGAGTTTGTGGTGTGTCTTTGTGTTAGAACATTTTTCTCTCTCCCTTGTGTGTATTTGTTTCAAAAAAAAAAAAATCTAGTGACTAATTCAATCAGTGAATCTAAGTTATAGCAGCTAATGAACCGAAAAATGTATAATAAAAATAAGCGGAATTTGTGGCCGTTATATTTTCTCTCATTCCCATTATTCGGCTTCTTCTTGTCCTTTTCTTCCCTAGAATGAATAATAAAATGCAAAGACATCCCACCAAGGATGTTGATGTCGATAAAAAGGGTCCTCCTTATTGATGCTCACATGGGCTGGGTAACACTTTCCCACTTTCCCCATCAAATACGAAACAAAATTTTAATGTAACAAAGTTAGTTGACTTGTTTTCATTATCTCAATTGTGACATAACTATCATTTACTTAATGCTCTAGGGACAGGCTGTGAGTAGGTCAAATACATTAAATATACATCCTAAAGTGATGCTCATGATACTGACCCCATCAGCAAATTGAAAAATCTAACAAAAAATCTAACAAATACAAAGGAATGCCTTAAACTATTAGAGTACTATTTCACTATCAAATTCAAATCCCCAATTATTTGAAGCCTTCCCTCAACAATCTGTTCTGGGTTATTTTAGTAATCAAAGAATATTCAGGAAGTAATTGTTGATACGGATAGAAGACACGTATATGGATACAAATATATGTGCAAAGCATTTGTTGTTTTTTTTAACCGAGAGGGAGAGAGAGAGATTGAAAATAGTATATACACTAATGTCTAATGCCACATGGAGAAGTAATCATCTAGGTAGAGGTAATGGATGATGATATGCATAAAAGATAACACTAGAATTTTATGGGTATTATTTTTCCCCCACAATTAGGAAAGAGAACTCAGGGGGACAAGGTAGAGTCATCTCATGGTCCCCTTAGTAATATATATATTAATTATTTGAGAGGCCAAGCAATTCGGCCGACGACGCTAACTACTCATGTATTTTTTTTTCTTTTCTTTTTCTTTTTTTAGAAAGAACCACTCGTGTAGTCATGTGTGCGCAGTGCGCCTACTATTCTACTTAACTTAGTTATAGGCATTGTCTTTTTCTCTTGCAACAAAGGGTGTTTGGTAAGATGAAAGAGGAGGGAAAATAAGGAAATATATATATATATATATATATAAAAGAGAAGTGAACAGAAAAATAAAAACGAAAATATGCGTTTGAATGTAAAAAGAAGAGAAAAGAAAAAAATAGAATGTATTTTACACTTTTATAATTTTAAATTAAACCGTATAAGAGTAATTTTATCAATTTGGTGGGAAAGTACGTAAATGATGTAACAGTATCACATGACATTTAAAAATAAAAAGAAAAAGAAAAAGAAAAAAGAGGAGTATTGATCAGATATTCGCATTTGCCTTTTTTGATAATCTTCAATGATATTCGCATTTGCCTAGAGCTGGCTTACCAGTGCAGTTTTATTCAACTACCATTTTGTCTGTTACCATTTTTTTCCTCAACAAATATAGTTGTTCTACTACGGCTTCTTTTCAATTTTTTTTTTTTTTATATGCTGATATGCACAACATTGCAGATTATAGTTGTATACTTGTATGCCTTTCCATATAGAGTACTACACACATACACCACAAAAAGGCACAAACAGTTGAATCCGAAATTTCACACTTCATTTCTAGGTCTTTGTGAAAATGAAAGTTACACATAGATTATATTCTTCGTTTGTATATTCAGCACCGGATAACGGAAAGGCTTGAAAGACTTCGCATTTGTTGTTGTTTTTGTTTTTTGTAATTTATTTACTTATTTTATAAATACTAATTTGATAGAATGATAAGAAGTTAGCAGTAGGTAAGCATTATAAACTGAAATTACGGGAGTGATTCCGGGGGACCATTTCTTAACCCATGGGCGGACCAAATCATAACAATTTGTTTATCAAAAAAACCTTGAAGCTTTTTATTATTATTATTATTATTTTGGTGTGGCAAGTAAGTTAGCTTTTTGTTGCATTTACAGTAAAAGCTATCAAAAACTGTATGTTTTGTATCATATTTACCATTTAAGCTACTAGAAACTATGGTACACCCAAGCAGACACAATAGTTTTATTCAATAATATAAAGTTAAAACTTCAGTATAGTTCTTTAAATTTTGTAAATTTAACTATGTGACTACATTGACTAATGCAACACGAAATGTGTTATCTTCCCCAAAAAATTTTAATTGAATTATGTTGTTCAATCATCAATGCAATCATAATGCCATATAGTTAAATTTAATTGAAAAACTTAAGATATAACAAATAAAAAGTTGTACCTAAGTTTTTCCTCAAAGAAAAATAACAATGGTAAGAAGAGTATAAAAAAATGATAATTAACTATTTTGATGTTGTACCTTATAAGAAACTATAATCATCTTTTTTTCAAAAAAAAGAAGAGGAAATCCCACTTTTTAAGTATGCATTTGGCTCCAAATTAAAAAGTCGGCTTATTTTACAATTCAGTTTATTTTTGCTACTATTCATGGGTCCTACTGCACTTTTTGGTACTATTCATGAGTCTGACTGTACTATTTTAGCTAATTTTTACATTTATCTATAGTACTTTGGATCTGTTTGAATACTGTTTATTGCTGAAAACTGAAAACACTGTAAAAAATAATTTTTTAATGTGTGAATAGTGCCGTAGGATCCAGTTTTAAAGAAAAATTTACTGAAATCCATACTTGCAAGTCCTGTACCCACACATTTAAAACGCAAACATAGACGTGGTTGGATTTCATTGCAATCCAAACTCACACTTTATCTGCTACACTTTTTGGTACTATTCATGAAGAGAAATGATTTGAGCATGTTTACAACTAATGCCACTAAATTACAAGGCTTTGATCCACGCATTAACATTATTAACATTCTTATGAGTTATGATTGAAATGTGAACTCAACTTGCAATAGGTTCCATTTAATTTATAGGAAAAAGGGAATTATCATTTTTTTTTTTTAATGTTAATAATTCAATAGTTGAGATAAAGGGATTTGAACTTTGGAACAAAAACTAAGTGTCAACCGGTTGAATTACAAGACTTTTAGCGGAAGCACCATTTGATGAAGAGAAATTCTGTGTACACAACTTTGATGAATTCTAGTTGGGAGAAATGTTATTACTAATTCTGCATTCAGATGCCATGACATTTTTTAGGAATAAATAAAAGAGCATTCCCATAAGGTGTATCAAATGCCAAATTTTTGGCATTTGGCACACCAAATACCAAAAAAACCATTCACATCAGGTGTTCTAAATGCCAAAATATTTTGTATGAGTGAACAATACAATCTCAAAATTGAAAGTAGCGACAAAAGGGGGAAAACACTCACATCAGGGGTTTTTATTTTGTATTTTTATATATTGTTGGCTTTTTAATGTTATTTTAATATTTGTATATATTATTTTAATGTATAGAATTGAAGAATAGAAGATGTGATGAATGGTGAATTGTAAAATGGTGTGTTAAAATAATAAAGTAGTTTTTTTTTATATGTTAAAATGACATTTTTATAGAACACCTGATGAAAATGCTCTAAGGATTGAGAAGCACTGATCTTTCTGGTCATAATGGTGTATGACACAGCACAAAGATCCACTTACAATACATCTGGGCCTCAAGCCCAAATTATGTGGACCTAGAAACTCATTTGACGCTTGCAATTGGAAATCCATGTTCATCCACAGAGAGGGCACAATGCTGCCCACCTTCTAGCTAGACACTCCAAAGTCATACCTGATTGTACAATTTGGGTGGAGGACTCTCCCCCTATAAGTGCTTCGCAAGTCATTAGTGATGTAGCTGTTTTGGGTCTTGACCCAGTTCAAAGAAATTTAATCTATGTTCCCATAAATAAATAAATAAAGAAAAGAGAAGAAACTCATTTGACTATTTCATTTTTTTTTTTTTAATTATCAGTAATAATAGAATTTATTGCAAGGGAAATACTGCTGCAACAAGGCCTGGGAATGCTCCGACACAATAACATCACATCTCTTTTGCATCTTTATTTCAAGGTCAGAAATCAGAAAAATTATCTGATGATGCAAAAATGGGACTGAAAGAAACCCCCCCCCCCCCCCCCCCCCCCCCCCCCCCCCCCCCCACTTTTTCTGATTTAACTTTCATTATTTCAAGGATGGGTATCATTATTTTATAAAAAACAATTTTCTCAAGGTCATCGTGGTTTAATTGTCAGTGTCTGAACCAAATGCAATAAGAAACACTGTATGACCCATGATAAGGTTGGACAGACTTATGCATGGAACCCATTTTTACTATAGTTCAAATTGGACCAGATCACCTGGCTGATATGCAGATTGGGCTTCGAAAAGGGTCTAATACGGGCTAAGCACCGTTGAGCTTAGCTTGAACAATCATTTGAGAGGCCCAGCCATTTCTTTTTTTGTTTCTGGTAAGTTTTACGGATCTATATTTTGTTTCGGCTAAAGACCCATTTCTGAGTGAGGTCCACAAGTCAGCCCAATTAATAAGCTAGAAGTTCTAGAACACAAACTCTATTCCATTTTCTTACTTAGCTTTTATTTTGGACTGATCTTCAATCAGATAGTGTGAGACTTTGAGGCTAGTTTAGCAGTTCAATTGGTAGATGTTTGCAGCACCCTCCAAAATCACTTGAGTCCTTCGTTAGGCTCCATTTGCTTCAAAGAAACTTTTATTTGAAAAAAAAAAAAAACAAAGCCTCCAATTAACGTATTGTGAAAAAAATATAGTTTATATGCTTTTATTATGAATACAACAAAATTATTAATTAATTATAGCTTTACCTTAATTAATTATAGTAAAAAAAAGTCATACTCAGTGCACAAAGTTTTCACTTTTTTGCAGGATATGAGAGATGTAATTGATAGGTAGTCGTTCTCATAAAAAAATAAATAAATAAATAGAGATTGGTAGATGGTCTTAAATCCCCCACCCCCTCCCCAAAAAAAAATTTGATTCTTTGACCGAACCCATGACCTGTCACTTTGGTGGAAGACACCTATTATTGCATCAAGGTTCAACCTCTTTTACCTCAGTTAGTTATCCACAAGATTAGTGTTATTTACCACAATTCATAAAATTCACTAAATCATAAAACAAAAAACATTAGCACATTTTTTAAAGGAAAAAAACCATAACAGAGATAACATACTCCAACAAGGAAATTTACTATCAAAGAAGAAGTTTATAGACACTCACAAAGCCTTTGTGATTGGTCTCTACGACTCAATAGATGACTCACTAATGCCATCACAGCAGCTTCAAAAACTTCGTCTATGTGAATCTCGTTATTTTCATGAATGACATATTCGCTTCACAAACAAGAACCTCCGGTGCAATCAAAGGCACCTCCTTGAAGATTTTTCTATAGTGAACTCATTTGGAAAAACAACTTTGTGGTTTCAAATTGATAACCTCTTTGGATCACAATTATGGATGGTAAACTAGCATACTTTTCTCATTAAAGCTCAATGGAAGAAGGCATGAATTTTTCTCTCATAAGCTCTGCATTAAGCTTCTCAATCTTTGAAAAAATCGTGTGTAAGATGCTTTATATAGGTGGTTCAAAAGCAGGATTTGAATGAAGGCTAAACTAGGGTTAAACATGACAAGATTATGTAATTTGCGATCTTGCTTGAACCAGGATCAAAAGACAATTTGGTTCTTTAGTAATTCATTGGAGCGGGTATTCTCTTCACTGAAACCAACTTCTTGTATCTCGCTTAAGCTCCACTCTCACTCAAACGAGTTTTTTCAACTTGAAAATTTCCAAGCTCTTCCAGAACATATGTTTTAACCCACTTTTAGGGTCGGTTTGGGATCCGCTTATTTTATTGAAACTGAATTTTTTTTACTGAAAATACTGTATATAAAGATAAAAGTTACTGAAATAGTATAGTGGAGCCTCATGAATAGTATCAAAAAGGACAATAGGACTCATGAATAGTAACAAAAATAAGCTAAATAGTAGCAAAAATAAGCTGAATAGTAAAATAAGTTGACAAAAATAATCCATGCCAAACACACACTTAAATTATAAGAAATACATTAAAAAAATTGTTTTTTTTTTTTTTTTTGATGAAAAAAAAATTGTGCTTACAAGTAAAGAGAATACCCGCTCCAGTGATTACAGGATCAGGTGAACATTTTTTTTTTTTTTTGAGAAACTGCCAGGTGAACATAAGCTGCTTTTATAAGCGTCTTTGGTGCACAAATTTCTCCTTCATTCATGCCATATGCCATAACCCTCGATTCGACTGACTTCATGACCTGACATACATAGATTGAATTATCTAGTTGGCAAGGAGTCGTGTTTATGAACTATTTCTTATCTTAACAATAACGACTATTTTATAGTCAGTAGTACTGTAGCTTAATAACATTGCATTGTGTTTGTATAAAAGAAGGGAAATGTTAAAAGATTTTTGTAAGAGTGTCAATTCGGGTTAGTGTGTCAAGTTTATGTTGTGACGAGGTAAAAGTATTTGACTAAATGACTCAATCCTAACCCAACCCATTTAATAATCATGTTGTAATCCTTCAATCCTAACCCGACCTATTAATAAGGCGGGTTGACCTGACTCAACCTATTTGACACGCTTAATAAATAAGTCGTGTTGGGTTGACATGAATGTAACATAACTCATTTCAACTTGCATAAAATTAAATATAACATCCATCTAGAAATTTTTTTTTTTATTACATTTCAAAAGCAATATGTGCATACATTTCAAGTTTTCAACCCACATCCAAAATAATATAATTCAACAAAAATATAAGATGACGTCAAGTAGTCTTATCATTCAAAGAAACTAAAACAAGTGGGCCATATCATGCAATCATTAAACTGTTCATATGATATCAAAAGGGAGTATTACAACATTACACATAGTTGTAACCTTTAAAAGCAATACCCATCAGATCTAGTGTATAAACTATCTCAATAAACCCACTTGCAAGATATGCAAATGGTGTTCAACACTAATACAAACACAACCAAAAAAAAAAAAAAAAAATACACACACACATAGAGAGCACAAGACAAAAGCTACAACCGTGGCCTTAATCAACAATTAATATGTCTCATATATTTATAATGGCACATGGGTTCAAAGTTTATAGAACAAAAATATTATGCATAAAAAATTATTGCAGAATTTTGAAACACCAAGAAAATGGTTTTCTTTGAGAATTGAGTGTAAGACTATATGATAGAAGAGTGAGTACTGAGTAGTACAACTGAAATAAAAAATAGATATTTATAAGAAGGTTTAGAGATTTAGGGTTTGTAGGGTTTAGAGATCTAGGGTTTGTAAAGTTTCAATTTTCGATTATATCCCTTGTAAGTTTTTGTAATTAATCACTTTTCTTTTTAAATTTAAAATATATGTTGGATATAGAAGGTATTTGATAAATCTAAAATAAAATAAATATTTATTTGTTATACGAGTTAAAAGGGTTGTGTTAAGTGGGTCATTTCGGGTTTACACAAATAAATTGGTGTGTCAAATGTGTCTATTGCGAGTTACGCGGGTTGACCCGATTATGACACGTTTCTTATCGTATCGCTTTCCGGTCGACCCGTTTATGACCCAAACCCATTAAGGCCCAGCCTAACCCGCAAAAACTCATGTTGGGTTCGTGTCATGTTCATAGGTTGGGTTGAACATTGACACCCTTATGTAAGAGTAGGTTTATGAACTATTTTTAGAAAAAAAAAAAAAAAAACATTTAGTTTTGTTGACAACTTTTTTATATTTCCTATCAAAATGAAGTCAAAACTTTTCTAATATAGTTTATAAACAATTGTCTTTCCTAAGGATACCTATTAACATGATCTTAAAAGAAATATACATGGTTTGAATTGCCTTTCTCTCCCTAAAAATATATTTCAAGAAAATAAATAAAAATATTATATTTTTAGTTTTTCCATAGGAAAAATTTCTGCATACCAACAAAAATGTTCCAGATTTCATAACAATGGATGAGTAATAATGAGGTTAAAACTTTCATGATAATGTTTAATCTTTGATTTAAGAGCGCAGCGGATCCTTGATTGACGCTAATGGAGTAAAATCAAACCTTTCACTTGCGCGTTAAAAGAAAAGCAACAATAATAAAAGAAAAATAAAAATAAAAATAAAAGAACTATATCCAATATTGTATTGGGCATTTGGGCTTGGCAACAGCAGTAAGCACGTGCACGCACATGACCGAAATGTAGATTTTTCGTAATTAAGAGAACCAATAGTTTCATTATCTTATGGATTTAATTAAAGTTTCCAACTTTTGACGACATTCTTGGTATTCTATTAATTCAAGTAGCTGAAAAAGAGAGTGTTTTGTCAAAAACAATACCAAAGATTCCACCCTTAATTTTGTCTCTTGCTACCTCTTTTGGCGTGTGGGTCTCCGCTGAGTACAACAGGGAATCATTGAGAATGTTCTTTCTTTCATACTAATATTGGACATCATCGATCGACCATCTGATCAGTGATTTGTAAAGATATCATCAATCTTCACGTCTCTCAGTGTAAAAAGCATGGAATTTGATTTGCACGCAAGTATGATGGAGTCTTATAAGCTTTGCTTTTGCAAAAGGACCTGCGAGCTATCGTTTCTTAACAGCATCTTTATCAGTGTTTTGTACGGCTAGTCAATGGTTGTATTTTTTTTTTTTTTGTACGGCTACGTCGATGGTTGTTCATCAGCTTAGAGCATTCCCATCAGGTCTCTCATAAAAAATGTCATTTTGACACTTCAAAATTCTACTTTATTATTTTAACACATCATTTTACAACATACCATTTATCAGATGTTCTATACTTCAATTCTATACATTAAAATAATATTTACAACACATTAAAATAATATATTAATTCCTCCCATTATCAACAGCAACAACACCAGCAACAACGGCACAACCATCACCACCACTGCCGCAACAACGGCCACCAACCATCGCCGCAACAACAACGGCAGCCACCACCGGCATAAACTCATCCACCAACGCCACCAGAAAAAAAAAACCCCACCACATTCACCAACGCCACCAAAAAAAAAAAAAAACCCACCACATTCACAACCCACCACATTCACCAACGCCACCAAGAAAAAAAAAAAAAAAAAAAAAAAAAACCCCACCACATTCACCAACGCCACTAGAAAAAAAAAAAACCCAACCAGAAAAAAAAAATCCATAAAAACCCACCACATTCACAAACCTCAAAACCCATCCCAAATCAAACTATCCAATCCCAAATCATTGTTATCCTCCAATCCAATTTCTCAAACCAGATCCAATCCCCAAAATCAACCATAAACAATCCAAACAAATAAGGGGAATCGGATCTTAGTGAGATCGGGCAGATTTCGGCAACATCGATGGAGGTGAAGCAAGTTGCTTGGCGAGCGGCATCGGCAGAGTCGAGCGGCGTTGGCACCGGAGGAGAGGCGAGCTGCTTGGCGAGTGGATGAGGTGAGCTGCTGGCGAGTGGAGGAGGTGAATCGGATCTTAGTGAGATCGGGCAGATTCCGGCGGAGGCAAGTTGCTTGGAGTGGCATCGGCGGAGGCGAGCGGCGTTGGCGCCAGAGGAGAGGCGAGCTGCTTGGCAGATTGTGAGAGAGGCTGAGATAGAGAGAGAGAGAAGAGAAGAGGGCTGAGAGAAAAATGAGGGAGGCAAACGAGAGAGAGAAAGAGAAAAAAGAAAAAAAGAAAACACGACAGAGGAGAGAGAAAACCATTAAAAAATTAATTTTTATAAATAGCATGGCTGACCGTACCGTTCTATTTTTAGAACGGAACTGTTCATATGTGCCAAATGTTTTGGCATTTGGCACACCTCATGAGAGAGGATTTTTGGTGTTTGGTGTGCCAAATGCCAAATATTTGGCATTTGGCACACCTGATGAGAGTGCTCTTAGAAGTGTAGGAAAAAAAACAAATGCTTGATCCAGAAAAGTTAGATTAACTAATTTGTAACTTTCACTAGTGGATGAATTTGGACCAAGTTTCCAAGCCTCCTCATTCTCACTAGTGTATGTGATTCTTCCAAATTGTCCAGCATGTGTGATTCAAAGCAACACCATCACTTTTCGTTTTGAATAAAAAAGAAAGCATAGCTTACTGCGATTAAGTCTTCATTTGGATACAAATGAAAAATTAAAATTTATTTTACTATTTAGTTTATTTTTGCTTTATTTATAGATCTCATTGTACCTTTTGGTATTATTCATGGACCCTGTTATACTATTTCAACTAACTTTTACATTTATCTACAGTACTTTCAACAATAAATTTTCAGTTTCAGCTTCAGCAAAATAAGCTGTATCCAATCAGACCTTAAGCTTTAGCCGAATTATTCCAATACTCATTGGTCATTGGATATATATCATGTGTGTGTAGAGAGGGATATATACTACTTGATATAATTTCTACATTTATCATGTGTGTGTAGAGAGGGATAACTTTTACATTTATCTACAGTACTTTCAACAATAAATTTTCAGTTTCAGTTTCAGCAAAATAAGCTGTATCCAATCAGACCTTAAGCTTTAGCCAAATTATTCCAATACTCATTGGTCATTGGATATATATCATGTGTGTGTAGAGAGGGATATATACTACTTGATATAATTTCTACTTACATTATACCAATTATTAATTTTATATTAGATAGATTATTGACATATATAGTTATTGTTGGATTACATTGAAAGAGCACTTGCATCTAACTTGTTAAGAGCATTAGCATTTGGGGATGCAAAAAAATGTTTATTATACATTCTCAAAACCTACTTTATTTATTTTACCATTCCATTTTACAACTCATTCAACATCCCAGTTTCGAAAAAGACTGAATGGCAAGCCTAGCAGAAATGATGGAGAGAGAAAGCTTGAAACGTTTTGATAAGGAAGCAAATAATTTGGCCCATAGTACTAAGAAGTTTAAGGATAGTCATCAGGTGGAAGGGGATAAAGGAGATAAGACTCACGCTAAGATAGGAAGCTACAAAGACAAGTTGGTGGGATGTATTCCTGGGGCTTTTGAGAGAGCTTTTGGGTTTGATAGTGATATGCAAGAGGATGTTGAATCAGATAATGAGGATGAATTTGCTCAGGATGGCAATCTGAGAGTGTGCTTCTCCAGGAAAGAAAAAACCCGTATGAGAGCACCTTGGTATCAAGGTTTAATCATCAAACCTTTTGGAAGGAAGGTGGGTTACCCGTATCTGGTATCTAAGATTTGAAGCATGTGGAATTTGAAAGGAGGCATGGATTGTATAGATTTGGGATTTGATTTCTTTCTAATCAAGTTTGAGCTTAGAGAAGATGTGGATTACATACTAAAAGGAGGGTCTTGGTTTATAGGTCAGCATTTCCTTGCCATTAGACAGTGGGAGCCTGAATTCCAAGCATCCACAGCAACTCTCTCCTCAGTTGCAGTTTGGATAAGGTTGCCAGAGTTACCTATTGAGTTCTATGAACATAATGCTTTGTTAAAAATAGGTAGAGCTATTGGCCCTGTTTTACGTATTGATGCTAATACTACTAACGGGGTTTGAGGGCGGTTTGCCCATTTGTGCTTGCAGGTAAATCTTGATAAGCCGCTCGTTAAAACCATATTTCTTGAGAAGCTTAAGCAAGTCATTCAGTATGGGGGTATTGGCACTCTTTGCTTTGAGTGTGGCCGAATTGGGCAGAATAGGGAAGTTTGTCCTTTTTTGGTCCGTGAGAATGGTAAGAGCACTCAGGAAGGTCAGGGTAGTGGAAGTCATGATGAGCAGAGAGATGGTGCCATAAAATCTGCAACGAAGAAGACTCCAGTTTGCCAACAAGAAGCTTATGGTGACTGGATGTTAGTGACTCGGCGTAAGCCACTGAACAAAGCCCGAGAGAAGCCAAATGACTCTAGTTCGAGCCCAATGGACGAGTCTTCTCACACGTCCTATGATAGGAGACTGTCTAGTGCAGGGGATGGTGTTAGGGCGGTTGGGAAAAGAAAGGCGTCGTTCTTTCAGCTGGATAGAGTGCGTAGAGATGAGTCTAAGGGCAATAAGTCCTATCAAAACAAGACAAGTGATGGGAAGAGTATTTTTAGGAGGGAAACTCGTGCCAGCACTAAATAGAAAGCTAAAGGAGTCGTTGACATCCAAAGTAGTTATATGGGCCTGAATAAAGAGAAGGGTCTTTTTGTATTTGGGGCTAACTCAAGCCCACCTAAGGAAGCTGGGCCAGTTCATTCACTTGGTTATGTGTCACAAACAACATGGACTGATTTAAAGCCAAGTATACGAAATAAAGTCAAGGATTCAAAAACTTTGAGTTTCATCAAACATGGAGAGAACAAAGAGGTGGGCGTTGCACTACAAGGGAAAAACAGTCCCAATCGGGGACGAGACGATCAAGTGGATCAAGCAGGACCCAATGGAGATCTGGGGGTGGTTCGACTTGGAGCTGATGCTGGGATGGAAAAATTTATTTCTGTTGACGGGGGAGAGCAGAGTGCTGGGTTACCTTCCATTGATGAGCATGGCCTGGGAGTTGACCTCGAATTCGTGGTGGAGGTTTGTAACGGACAACCTAACTGTTCTGCCACTTCCACCAACAAGCTTAACCTCGTCTGGGACAAGTTCAAGTAGGAATGGTAATTTAAATCCAACCCGCGGATATCCAACCCGGTCCGACCCTAATGGGTCGGATTTTACCCAGCCCGATAAATTATAGGGTCGGGTATGGATTTAAAAAAAAAAAACCCGAAGCGGGTCTAGGTCGGGTCCAGGATTTAACAAAAACCTGGCCCGAACCTGGACCCGAACCCGACCCGTTTACATGTAACTTAAAAATACTAAAATACCCCCATCTCTATATATTAAATCCAAGTTCCAAAAATGATTCAATGGCAAGATGTTAAACTTCCTAAGGATTGGTTGTTAGAACAAGAAACCCCTCCTGCTAAACCCATTTTTGATGAGCTTGATCTCACCCATATTCAACAATATCTTGATGGTACTGTTAAAATAAGTTTTCAAAACAATCCACCTTTGAGGATCAACAAAGGAAGACATTCCTTTGCTGGATCTGAAAGTATTTCAAAAAGAGATCGCGAGATCAATGAATTTTTGAAAAAGAATTTGGAAACATCCTCTAATTTAAAGCTAAAAGGTATTTCAAGTGATAAATCCCAATTTAGCTCTGTTTACTATTCAACTAAACCTGAAACTTCCACTCCATTTAGTATGGCTCTGATACCATAAAGGGGAAGGGGACACGCTGCTGAAGAGAAGGAGACGGAAGCACAGTAATATTGTAAATGGAAATAATGTAAAGAACTTGAAAGTAAATAGCTTGAAAATAAATAACTTGAATGTAAGAACAATAATAAGGCGGTAGAACCAGCCAAGCAGTATATATCAAAATAATTCAAAGTAAATAAGAACAATAGTTCAAAATAAATGAAAGCAATTTAAAACCATCCGGTATGGCGGTAATCCGTCCAAGGTGGTGGTAGCAACAAGTAAAGTAATGAACATAGAACTGAAAATACTTCTTATTGAAAGTAGGATAAACACTTACAGTAGTAGTGGTGAATACAAGATTTGAACAGTTACAAAGCTTGAACTAGTCCTAGTTACAAGGTTTGTAGGATTACAAGGCTTGTAGTGAACAAGGATGAACAAGGTTGTAAACAAGGTAGTAGAAGTAGGGTGAGTTCTCTCTCTAAGAAGGCTAGTTCTAAGGGAAGAGAAATCAAAAGTAAACTTGACTTGAAAAACCCTGAAATTTAAGGGACAACCCCCCTTAAATAGGCAAAATTTCAGAGTGAACAGTGTCATGAACAGTAAAAGTGAACAGTAATCTGTGAGCAGTGATCCGTGAACAGTAATCAGTGAACAGTAATCTGTGAATAGTGTTTTTTCCACTTTTTGAAATAAAAACTTCTGAACTTTTGTCATTTATTTGGTCCAACATGTCAGGAGAAGCATGGCAAAAGGCAAAAGGAGAAGCATGCATGCCTCCTCCAAGTACGTAGATGCTCCTTTCTTTTCTAAAAAGACTTCAAAGGTGACATCTTGTGTTGGCCAAAAGGAAGCTTTTGTCAGAGCATCATCTCTTCACAACCATCATGGCGTGTGCCTTTCAAACTATTTTGAATATTGTAATAGATCTGGCCGTTGTGCATGCTAGACAAATAGTGGCCGTTGTGCAGGCTAGACAAATAGGGGAATCAAAATCTTCCGCAAAATCCGTAGTATTGTGAACCAGTACCGGATTTTCCGCAACATATTTGTGAAGGAAAATATTTTATCTTGGCTGTTGTGCAAGCCAGACAAATAAAGTAACACCAGTCTCGAAATAGTAGTGACCTCATCAATCAGTAGAGGGAGCATCGGAGGGATAACCATCAAAAGAATCACATACATGCTCATGGTAAATAGCATACTTATTACAGAATCCACAATATAAAATTGGCTCAAACTTTGGAGTTTTTCCTGGGATAAGGAGACTGTTTAGATTAGGATGATCTTTTGTTTGTAGGTGAACAAAGGCATTAGCATAGGGTTTGGGGCCAAAAACAGCAATTCTACCTGTGCTTCCTATGAAATGATAATTTTTCCATAGATCATGAGCAACTTCACGAATTTGGTTATTAAAATAATTTCTCCAGCATTTTGCAAGACCAAAAGGATCTTTAAAGGACAGTTGAGAATTTCTCTTGAACCATGGCTCTTGGTGAGTATATTAATGAGAATGAGATGCTTTGAGGGGTTAACATTCATCCAGTTATTTTTCTCCCATTTTGGTAGAGTGCTCTAGCATCTAATAGTAACAAAAGGTCTAGTGGAAGAGTTTTCAAACCCTTTAATAGCATTCTGAATGATCTGTGGAAGTTGGCTAGCCTGTTTATGACTTGTCAACTTTACAAACCTAACAAAGCCATATTCAAACATTTGGGAAAGCCAGCTAGAATTAGGATCATCATCATCACTATCATTTGAATCTTCATCAGTGAAATATGAACCATCATCAAAATTAATAAGGAGACCAGGAAATGGATGTTTCTTTTCATATACTCTGAGACTACTCCCAAAGTGATCCTCCCATTCAAGCTGAATAAAGACATTATCACCTTCGTCTATTTCATTAGGGTCAGGAATAGTAGCAGTAACAAGTTTTCTGAAATACTTGGACCATAGGTCAAAAGACCTAGACATAGCCTTGCTATCCAGAATACGAGATTGTAAATCTGAAGGCAAGTTGGCAACAACACTTCTTAACATGGATCGGGTCTTAAGACTCAATCTAGCATAATCAGTGCCCATTATAGTCTTTTTATCCATCGAATGGATTTCCTCTTTGCCAAAGAGTTGACTAATGTAGGCTTTAAGACGGCTCACAAGAGCCTCATTTTTTGAAACAAGGTTATTTTCTGGAACAAAGTCAATATTTGAAGCAAGGTCATTATTTGGAATAAGGTTACTATAATGGCTCATATAAATCTCGTTTTGAGCAGTAAGGTTAACAAGGTGGATTTCAAGGGCTCTAAGGGTTTTGTGAAAAACATTACTGTGGTTTTTGGTAAAAGCAAACTGAAGGTTATCAAGAATGAATTTAATAGAATCTGGTAATTCTGAATAGGTACCATTGTGGAATTGTAGATTTTTTGACAAAACTTCCTGTAAAGCAATTAATATATCACCATTGGAGTATGTCACCTCCGCCGGGACATCTCCTTGAAGGGATGTTTATCCACTGGGTTTTACACCAGAAGATGCGCCTTCATGCATTTTAAAAGGTCGTCCCGCTGGGAACCTTATGCTTTGGGAATAGTCCTGTGCAGGAGCTTTTCCCTTGTTTTTCCTTTCCATGATAATCCACTTACTAGTGGTATAAATATGAATATTATTATTATCCCACTTATTAGTGGTATTTATCCACGCATCATTATCCGATTCCTGCAAAGAATCATTAATATTGTTAGGATAATGGATAGTTTTTAACATTTTGGTGTTATGAAAATTACCTTTAAAATCATCAGAATTCATTATCAGTTCTTGAACAAGGTCATTCATGGGAGAGTCTTTCTTATAAGACAGATTATCAATATCAATTTCAAACTTTGAAGCAAATTTGAATTTTACTTTCTGTCCAAATGGATCAGTAGTAATTCCATCATGTTCAACAAGAAAGGGATACAAAGAGTTAATAAATGGCAGACCAAGAATCACATTATCAGTCATATTTTTGACAAGAACAGAAGGAATCTTGAAACAAACATTATCATGGCACACCTGAGCATTATTCAATTCATACTTAATTTTCATTTGAGAACCATTAGCAGAAACCAATCCTTCAATAGATTTCTCAAAATATTTTGAGGGAATTAATCCTTCTTAGATATAGTTCATATCTGCACCAGAATCAATCATAGCAATAACAGTGAAATGATAATCAGGAGAAACAACAATTTTAACTTCTGTAAACCATTTTGGAGGAAATAATTTATTAACAAAAGCAAGTTGGGGATTAGTGAAAGTATCAGGAGTACCTTTATTAGAAAGAAGAGTCTGTTGACTGGAATCATTTCCATCACTGTGCTCATTTTGTTCGTTACTGGATTTATTAAGATCTTTATCAAGTTTTAGCATTGTCAATTCTTGTTTGAGATTATGGTTATCACTTTTCATGCTTTTAAATTCATGTTTTAATTCATTTATCTCTTGTTTAACAATATGAATTTCATTTTGGAGATCATTAACAGTTAGTTCTTTAGATTTCTTTTTATTAAATCTTTCCAAAGTTTCTTCAAAACTTATGGTTGATTTTGGTTTTTTACCAATTTCATCTCTTATCAAGTTTCTCTTAAACCTATCCAAATATTCTTTCTGGAGTTCAGGGTTTTGAATTTGATTTATTAGCTGGATTATCAATTTTTCATCTTCTTCACTCTTGGTGAGAGCATTAATAACATTGCAACAGGAATCTCTACAACCAATTTTAATATTAGGAGAATCAGAAGAATCATCAGCAGATTGATAGCAAGAATCAGATGAAGAAGAAAAATCATCTTCCAAAGAATCAGACGGGGTGTTTGATTCAAGGATTCTGAATAATTCTTCTTGCACATTATCATCAATGTTTAACATGTTGAACTTGTTTTTTAACTTACCAGGTTTTTCTTTACAGTCTTTACTAAAGTGTCCAGGTTTACCACAGTTAAAGCATTTACCTTTACTTGGTCTTTGTTTAACATGTTTTTTAGAAACATTTTTCTTTTTAGCATAGAAATCATTAGGTTTAATAAAGTTATTTCTGTATTTTTTATGGCTTTTATCATGTTTTTTACTTTTTTGCCTAGAAGGAGCAATAGGAGGCAGACCATATTGTTCACAAAAATTTCCCATTTCATATTTAGCTTTTCTTTTATTCTTTAATTGGTGTTTTAACAATTTTTCATCATTGCACATATTAATACCAAGTTTTTTAATAGTACTGAAAATATCACCATAAGTTAAATTATCATAATCAATAGAATCATTTTTTTCCCATTAATTCTTGTTTTACCTTATGAGCAAAGATAGGAGGCAGACTGTCAATAAACTTTTCTTTCTAATAAGGCTTATGGCAATCTTTCCGGAGCATCACCCTGGAAGTAAAAACATCTTGATACCATCTGTAATCAGACATAGTTGGACAACTCAAATTATTCAAATAATCAGAAACATGGGATGAAATATTGGATGGAGTACCAACAAAATGTTTGAGAATGGTATAGATCAAGGTATTAACACCATCAGGAATACCACGACCAATACTTTCATCAAAAATAGGCAAACCTTCATCATTCTTTTTAACAGCATGTTTAATAGACTCTTTGGATTCTTCAGTGATGTATGAATCCCACCATCCACGAAGAGTACCAGAAAAACCAGTAAGAAGCAAGTTAACAATTTCAGGTTGATCAAGATCATGGTTGTTTTGATAAGCAATACTAACCATAGACATGTGACTCATTTTATTAATGATTTCCTGTTCAGACAAACCATCAATATTCCATTCATAGAGCTTATCAGCAGAGACAGAAAACTGTGTTTGAAAAGATCTTTCTTCAAACTGCATATCAGGAGGAGTAGGTTTTGGATACCAATTTTTTGTAAAAGACACAGGTTTGGAGTTCCCAACAAATCTTTTAATTTCTGGGAAATCATCATCAAAGATTCTTTTTGTAGGAACAGAAGAAACAGAAGAAACAGTATCAGAATCTGTATTTTCTTCAGAAACAATTTCTTTTTTAGAAATAGTTTGAACAATTGGAGTACTTGTAGAAGTACTAGTACCCTCAGTTTTAATCTTTAGATTAGAAAGCATTTTGTCAACAATTTCAAGAGTCTTGGACTGAGAAGTTTTGAACATAACTTTTTCTCTTTGACTGGATAAATCAATCAAAGGTTTCTCAGTTTTAACAGGAACAGGTTTTTCAGAAACAGAAACAGATTTTTCAACAAATTTTTCTTCAATACGGTCAAGCTGTTGACCAATAATATGCAAAGATTGATTAGTAAAATTGTTTTGTTCAATAAGGCTAACAATAGGAGTTTGATCATCAGCAATTTTGAAAGGAGAGGCCTTCACTTCCTCTTTTGTCACTTCATCTTTTTTTGTAGTTATCAAAATTGAATCAAGAGGAGGATGACTAGACCTAACAATGGTTTTATCAATCTTAACAAAATTTGATATCTTTATCACATTCAAATGTTGTTTTGAAACCTCATTATTTGGAACATAATGGTTTTCAAGAAAATCAAAAAACAAAATATGTTTTTTCAATTGATTCATCATTTCCAACCATTTTCTTTTAACACAGTCTTTATTAGACTGAAAAAAATTATTTTGGAAATATTTTCTCTTGGTTTTGTTTGATGCAAGCATAAACTCATTGTACAAAGAATCCCAATCAATTTCAAAATCATCATTTAAAACAGTCAAAACTCTTAATTGATTTTGGTAAACAGGAGGATTTTCAATATATATATATATATATATATATAAGTTAAAAAAAAAAAAACCCTAACACCATGTTCTCATTTCACTCACTCTCACTCAGCCGCATGTCTCTTTCCCCTCTCCCACTCTCTCGGTCACTCCCTCTCACTCAGCCCCAACCCCTGATCTATCACCGCCGGCCTGAGCATATGTCACCGCCAGCCTGATTAGCCTGAAGCCCTTCACCACCGGCCATCACTTGTGCCTCCAGCCGCCTCGCTTCCTCCATGTGTCTCCACCAGACCACCTCGTTCTCTATCCTTTTTTTTTTCCTGGGTTCATTTCGTCTCAATCATGTGAGTTGTTTGTGTTTGTGTTAGGATTTGTGTTTGTGATTTTGAATGGGAAAATCATAAATCTGAATTTGTGTTTGTGTTTGTGATTTTGAATGGGAAAATTATAAATTTGAAATATTTGTGTTTGTGTTTGTGTTAGGATTTGTGTTTGTTTTTGTGATTTTGAAAGGGAAAATCATAAATCTTTGGTGATTGTTCATCCATGATTTCCTGGTGGGTCTTTTTATTTTTCAAGTTTTCAATTTCATTCTTTGATTTTCTCTGCCGATCCTCAAATCTTTATTATTTTTCAACAATTTTTGTATGTGGGTATTTTATTCTTTGATTTCTTTGATTTTCTCTACCTAAGTATACTCCTGCTAGTATAAAAAAAAAAAAAAAAAAAAAATTATGTTTGCCCAGATTCATGATTCAAGCCTTGAATCTGCCAAACACATTTTCAAAAATAACAAATCTGGGCAAACAATTTTTTTTTTTTTTTTTAAATTATTGGGCCATGGTATGAAGGCTTTAATCAAATTTTTTTTTTTTTTTTTTTGGATTGGGCCACGATTTAGGCCCAAATCGTGGCATGGCTGGCGGGGCTCGTAGGGCTCGTGGGTACCCGACAGGTCGAGTTTGGGGTTAAGAAAAAAATCCCATTTAATAAACGGACCAGGTTCAGGTTTTTAGGATAGACCCGCGGGTCAGGTCCGGGTATGAAAAAACCCGACCTGAACCCGACCAGTTGCCATTCCTAAGTTCAAGGGAGCTGCTTTCGGAAAAATCATTAACCAAGATAGAGAAAGAAGAGATGGTAATGGCGATTTCAATGAGGAAGATTCTCATAGACAAGCCTATGGAATGCTTTATGATGGGGAGTCTGAACAGGGTAAAGATGATACAAAGTGCAGAAGCCAAGATACAAGGTACCATTCTCACTAAAATGTCAGTAGGGGAGAGGGGCATAGTTCACCACTCGGTCACTCTGTTCCAGGAGAGGTTGGTGAGCAAGGCAAAGGTGATGGAAGCATGGAAATTGAGAATCATTCAGGATTTATCTTCCTCAGTGCTTTTTGATCCTACTAATTTTCCTTTTAAGATGATGAATACACTGATATGGAATTGTAGGGGTGCTATGAAACCCTAGTTCAGAAAAACGGTTTTGGATTTGGTGGAGTGGCATGCTCCAATGTTGATGGTAATCACAGAAACTAGATTGAGTGGTGCTAGAGCTGTGGAGATGATTGAGTCCCTGCCGTTTGATGGGTCGGTGGTAGCTGATACTATTGGCTTCGCGGGTGGCATTTGGCTTCTCTAGAGGACTGATATGGTGCATGTGGAGGTCTTGGCTTCAACTGAGCAGGAGATACATGCAATTATCCGGGTAAGGTCTCAATCCCTTAGCTAGATTATTAGTGCCATTTATACTGGTCCTAGATTTGTAGAAAGATGCATGTTATGGGATAACCTTAAATTGATTGCTACTTTGCATGATCTGCCTTGGGCTCTTATGCGTGACTTTAATAAGGTTATTGCTAAGGGAGAAAAGGCTGGGGGTAATCCAATCTGTCAAAGGAGGGTGCGAGCTATTGTGGATTGTATGAATGAGTGTCAAATGATGGATTTGGGGTTCTCTGGGCCCAAATTTACTTGGACTAACAAGAGAGAAGTGGGAGGTCTTATACAGTGTAGGCTGGATAGGGTTTGGGCTAACCCCGACTAGAAAGCTGCCTTCCCTGAAGCTACTGTTTCTCATCTGGCCAGAGTTAATTCTGATCACTGCCCTTTTCTTCTTAGTTTGTGCCCGAATATACCTAATGCCTCCAATCGGCCATTTAGATTCCATCCTATATGGCTGAGTCACAATGATTTTCCTGCCATTGTCAGAGATTCTTGGGCTGGCATGGAATATGATCTTATGGGTGCAGTCACTAGATTCACTCACAAAGCTCAAAGTTGGAATAAAGAAGTATTTGGGAATATTTTTGCAAGAAAGAGACTAATCATGGGAGGTTGAGGGAGCTTATTGAGGGCCCCTTAACCCGAGGAGAAGATGATTTAACTGTTAGACAATGTTTTGATGAGAATCATGTGTGGATGCCTTCAAGCATTTCTTTTGAGCTCCTAGGTAATGTGCTTAATTCCATTTTGGACACTCCATTCTCTTGTGAGCCTCAAAATAGTGATAGTCTCATGTGGGCCTATTCCAAAAATGGCTCATTTTCTATTCAAGCAGCCTATCTTATAGAAAGAGGTTTAAACCCCCAGAACCCGATTTCTTTGTCTTTCAAGTGCATTTGGAAAACTGACACTTTTCCAAAGATTCAATTCCTAATTTGGCTATGCCTCCATAACAGTCTTCCCACGGCTTATGTGCTGGGTTCAAGAGGTTTAAACCTCGATACAATGTGTAAAGTGTGTAACAAGATTTTTGAAACCATAGAGCACTTGTTCAGAGGATGTGAGTTTACCCTTCAGTTCTAGATGCAAGTTCAGGTTCCCCATTGTTATAGACACTCTTTCAATCTTCCCTTTAATGAGTGGCTGGAATACAATTGTAAGGATGTGATGAATACAGCAGTCAAAGGGATGCCTTGGAAGGTGTTATTTCCTATGGGTCTGTGGCACTTGTGGATTCACAGGAATGACTTTTTGTTCAGGACAAGAACAATTAATTCTCAGGTTTGGAGAAAATGTATTCAAGGCAATGCTGAATTCTTTTCAATTGGGCTGGTGACTAAGACCAAACAATTGAAAACAGTGGTTCTTGTGGGTTGGGAGAAGCCACCGAGAGGCTGGTTGAAGCTCAACACAGAGGGTTCAGCTATGAAAAATCCGGATAGAGCTGGTGGAGGGGGTTTGATTTGGGATCATGATGGGGCTTGGCTAAAAGGCTTTGCAAGGGGGCTCAGGTACACTAGCAGCGCCTTGGCTGAACTATGGGCGCTTAGAGATAGGTTGATTCTTGCTAAGGAGATGGGGATTCAGCAGCTAATAATTGAACTTGATGCTTTGAGTGTTGTGGTCCTTTTGAACAATGACACTGAAAATTCATTAATGGAACCACTTCTAATTGATTGCAGGAACCTTTTGAAGGAGTTTCCCTGCAAGCGCGTGATCCATGCTTTTCGGGAAGCAAACCAATGCGCTGATGCATTGGCTAAAATGGGAGCGCAATCATTGTATAGTTTTGATATTTTTTGTAACTCATCGTCTGTGGTTGAGGCTATTTTAGCTGCTGATAAAGCTAATATGTATTGTAATAGACTTGTAAATTCTTAGTTTTTTATTAAATCATGGTTTACCAAAAAAAAAATCCCAATTTCTATTTTTACATACAACTCATTAAAATAATATAAATTATACCAACAAATAATATAAGCAAATCAATTCTCTCTCTTCTCTCCCATCTCTTTCTCCCCACTTTTCCTCTCTCCATTAAAATATTAATTTTTTTTTTTTTTTTACAACCCATGAATGGTAGGGTTGTATATATACAACCTTACTATTCACAAATGATATAAATTTGTAGATACCCACCCTCGGATGTAGCATGTTTTTAAAGATCTAGGTTGTAAAATAGCAACTGAGAGGTTTTTACACCCCCAGTGCTAGTGTTCTAAAGAAACATTTCAACAAATCCATAACCAAAGACGCCTTACTTCCATGCATCAAACTCAACATTTTATCTAGCAAACTTAGCAAATGAACAGTGTCTTGATAACTCTATCAATAAATTGTTCATCTCCAAAGTTATGAAAATTATTATTATTTATTCTAAACTCTCTCTCTCTCTCTCTCTCTCTCTCTCTCTCTCTCTCTCTCTCTCTCTCTCTCTCTCTCTCATAACGATTCATTTCTCAAGATTCTTTGCCAACAACAATCCAACCACCACTCTCTCACCATATACCACCTTCAACTACCACACAGAAATAGATTTGACCGCTAGTGCCCTAAATCACCTCTCAAGACCATCCACACGTTTGTGAACTGACCTTCCTTTCTTAAATCTGTGGTTGTCACTTGACCTAGTTCCTAAAGACAAACGCCATTGCGACCACAAACTTGACCTCACCACAACCAAAGACCCATTTTGGAGTTGATGCAGATTTTAATTTGGGTTGGTTGGGAGTGTTTTCTAGGTTGATGTAGGGTCAATCTAGGCTAGGTGATGTAGGTTCAAATTTTGGTTGGTGTGGATTTTTTTTTGGATTGCTGTGGGTTCAATTAATGGACTTTGTTTTAGATTTTTTTGGGTTGATGTTGGTTGTGGATTTTCTAGGTTGATAGTTGAATGGGTTGTAAAAAAAAAAAAAAAAAAATCTTTTGTATTGATGCAGGTTCGATCTATGTTGTGGATTTTCGGTGCTTGACATGTAGGGGTGGCAATTCATGTTCGCGAGTCAGGTTCGCATTGTGTCAAGCCATGAGTATTCGGTTATATGTGTTGACCCAAACCCAGCCTATTTAGTAAACGTGTCAGGAATCCTCAACCCGAACATGACTTGTTTATTAAACAAATCAACCCAACCTGACTGTTTAACTCATTTAATTAACAAGTCATGTAAAGGTCAATACAAATAACCCATTTAAAAATCTATTTGATTAATAGGTCATACCTAACCTATATAATTTTTATCAATTCCCATATATCTAAAATTAAAGTACAATTACAACTATAAATATAGTAATAAACATATAAAAACAACCACTTATTAAGCAATAATATCAAAATAATTAATAACTTTATAAGCTAAACGGGTCAAATGGGTTCGCATCTTAAATACATACACGACCCATTTGTTAAACGGGTTAGTCATGTCAACCCGAATATGACCCGAACTCATTTAGCCTCAACACATGACCTGTTTATAAATGGGTTAGTCATGTCGAGTTCGCAAGTCGTATCAAATTTTGCCACTCCTATTGATATGGTTGAATTGGAGGAGAGGTTATATATATATGGGAGAGAAAAAAAAAATAGAATAGAAATAGAGTACTAAGACTTATGTAGTTATTTGGGAATAAATAATTAGGTAAAGTAAAAAAAGTGGATTTTTAGATCAAATTTGACTAAAGATATGTTAAGCCTTATGTGAATTCTCTAATCTCATACATTCTCTATTTGCATAATATCATGATAATTAGAGATTAATAACTATATCATTTATAAAAGGTATAACTTAAAAAAAAAAAATTTAACTTCAAAATTATACATAGAACAAGATTTATTGATTAACTTTGTGTACATGTTAACAAATTATTTTATTAAAAAAATTAAATAATGTAATATTAATAAAAAGTTATGTGGAACTGTATATTTATATTTATTTTTTTGATGGGGTCGAATTGTTATTAAAATTTTCATAATTTTGGAGAATGACAGTATTCATCTCTATATATTAATTATTGTGACTACTAATTGGGATACAACTTTTTATAATGACAGTATTCATCTCTATATATTAATTATTGTGACTACTAATTGGGATACAACTTTTTATAAGGAAGAATAAAGGTTAAGAGTGGGCAGCTCTAGTCTTCACTCTTCAGTGGATTCTCTCTCAATGTTTACTTAATTTGTTGCTGACATGTCTTGTCGATGATCATTCTAGGCTCTAGCTTACTAGTGTCTCTTTGTTGACATATTGGTTTGTTTGTTTCATTTTGATTCAAGTTTACTGTCTCTTTAGTTGACATATGGTTTGTTGGTTTCATACTTTCATATTGTTTGTTTGAATCAAGCTGTAGTGGGGAAATTAGTGGGGGGGAAAAATTATGTATTGGCGGGCGGTCGGACCAAATGTATAGGAGAAATCACAACAACATTTTTCAATGTTTGGGGAAATGTCAGAAATCTACTCCTACTTTTGTAGACGAGCCCTTGGATTTTTAATTCATGTAACAAATTATTCCCACAAATATTATTTGAGTCAACATATATATATTTTTTAAATAAATTTTTCATCCAAAATCTTGTTTATTAACCAGACAAGTTAAATGATAAGAAAAAATTGAATAAAAAATAACAAGCTTAGTGAGATAAGTTTTATTTTTTAAAATAGGATCAAAATTTCTGATATTTTTCTAAATTTTAAGGGAAGTTAGCATGATTTACCCAAATTTAAATATCAAATGAGTATAAAGAAAAATCTACTAGAAGAGGTTTTATGAGGAGGTTTCACTACCTTTGCTTGACTATTAGATACTATCTAACACAGTAAATTTAATATTCTATATAAACTATATTGATGAGACTATACTATTAGACATAGTATTAGATAGAATATTGTATAAGGCTATAAGCATTCTCCTCCCCTGCATGTTGCTAGTAAAAAATATATATCAACGGCTTTCATTAGAGATTTCCATAGTATGACAGAGACTGTCCAACTTTGACCACTACTGTCTACATACGCTTTCATTAGACTAAAAGTTTAAATATGTTCAAACTATTTATTATGGGTTCAGGTGATAATTTAATGATAATAATATCTTTTGTGATGTCTTATATATGTGATTTGAATCTTACCTTTCTTTCTCTACTAAGTACTTATTTAAAAAGAAAAGGGAAGTTCATTATTAGAAGTTCATTGCCGTGGGTTGGGTTTCAGTTAACTCAACTAGTAAAGTTTTTTACGGTTGAATAAGAGATTTGAGGATCAATCCCTACCTATACCAAAAATCGATTTATTTCTTAATCTAATGATAAAAAACGGACGTCATTATTTGAAACTCCCTTTTTAAAAAACAAATAGATCGAAATTTTAGGATTAATTATGGCCAAATAAATGAAATGACACTCTTTTTGAGTAGGAGATGTCTAGATAATTGTGTATCTTTAGTATTATTAATTATCCAAATAAAGCAACAGCCGATAACAAAGTCCATTAAAATCTTCTTCTTCTTTTTTCTTCTTTCTTCCTCACTTTTTTTTTTTTTTTCGATCGAAGTAAGGACACCCTGAGTAACATTGCTCCTTTTTAAAATTATGTATTCAAACTACTTGTTAAGACTTAAAATGGCAAGAGCCTTATATCAAAATTTTAAAAGTACTTGTTAAATTAACTAGATCCGACCAATTCGATTTACCATGAGATTACTTACTATTTCTTATTTTACTCTATTTTTTAATTTTGGCAGAATGCTTTCCAAGCTCACCATGCGCTATCAATTGCGTTCATATAAACATGCATAATGCATTGCACGCTCGACTATATGATTTCTTCCTGTTCATCAAAAAAAAAAAAAAAATGATTTCTTCCCCTTTTGTGTGTTAATGCCTCCTGCCTCCTGGCATGCAGGTTTTTAGTGGGCCCATTAACATATCATAAGCATTTTAAAAATAATAAATAAATAAGTGATATTTAGTAATTTTTAGTGGGCTTACTAATCTGATATTTAGTGATTTTCTGTTTGCTATTCCACTACTTGCCATCAAGCAAAGTCTAACTTTGATTTTGCAAAATTGTGAATCTTAAGTTCATAACTATAAGTGACACTAATTTTGTGAATTCTATCGAATTTCCATAGTTAAAAAAGGAAAAAAGAAAATGAAAATTCAATTGCTATGCTAAAACTGAAGGTTTAATGAAAAGCCTTTCAAAACAAGGATTTGGAATTTAATTTAAGCATTCTTTAAAATTAGGAAAATACTATGTCCAAAATATTTTTACAACAAATTCTAAATGTCAAGTTGTTACTGATTGTTATTGTTGAGGGAAAAAAGTAATCTTAGTGTTAGGTTCAAATTTGAACAATTAACAACTATCCACTTATAATTTTTTGTAAAAATATTATGAAAATGTTGTGAATGTAGTATTTTTTTAAAGACTAGAATTGCATGCAAGGCATGCTAAAATCATAACCATTATACTGGTAGAAATATCTGCCCACCATTATTTCTAAAAACATCATTATGCTAAGCATTGTACCAAATTATCTTTGGTGGGAAACATCAATAAACATCGATCTATACCACCCAAGTAACACCTACAGTGTGATACAACCCCCGAATTAATTGTCACCCCCACCATCCCATCTATTATACATTTTTTTCATCTCTCTCTTTTGGACTCCTGCTCATTTGGTAGTACTCTTCATGCTGTCTCCTGTTTGATTTTTTAAAGAAAGCAAAGTAAAAGACGCGCCATGTTTTACTGAAAATAGGAAAACATAAAAGGTAGAGAGAGAGATAGTAATTGGCTAGCCAAGTAGCCAACAATGCTGCCCATGAGTCAGCCAAGTGGACGGCCAAATCTATTTATGTTGGTACCTTTGTCCTTTTGGAAATTCCGGCTTGTGTGCACTACTCCAAGCTTCAAACCAGTAAGATCCTAATGTCCTTTGTTGTTCTTTGCCGCTAATAAAAGTTACATCTTTTTAATATAAGCAAGAATCTAATGTTCTGTGTTGATCTTTGCTGTTAATAAAAGTTAAGTCTTTTTAATAATGAAAAAAATGGGAGAGGATATGAATAATTCATGTAAAAGAAAAAAGTTTTTGATGCACTCCAACGCAGACACAACTAATCATTTATGTGGAGCCAAATTACAGTATTGTGATACCCAAAATCTCTAAGTTCCAAACTTTTAATTTTTGGGCCCTAAATGCTAAGAGTCATGTTATTCATGAACTAATATTTATTGATATTTCTAACGGAAATGTCTAAAGTTTAAATCTTCCCTCCCCATTGTAACTATCGAATTAATAAATAAAAAAGATCCTAAATAAGAGTCAAAGTATCAAACATATAGTCATTGAGGGAAAAAAAATGTTCATTTTCTTTAATTCTAAACAAGTTCTTATTAGTGGCACTTAGGAAAATATGTAGGGTATTTTTTCCCCATGTAGTTAACCAGAGTTTGACAACATGCCCCTTAGTTGAAGGGATGTTGTCCTATGGCATCTCCCCCATAGTTGCAGGGGGAGTGGCTCTTATCATGTTGCATTATATAAAACAATGATAGTTGTATGTGAGTCAATACTAATGGTCCGTTTGGATTGAGGGAAAGAGAGGGGGAATAGAGTAAATTAGAGTAGAGTAAACTTGGCCCAAAATTAGCATATTTTCAGTTAACTCTACTTTACTCCCCTTCACTCTCCCCTCAATTCAAACAAGTCCTAAATTTGTATGTGACAAGGGATGTCATTTTATAGATGCGCCTTTTTTATATAGATGAGGTCAATAGCAAGCCTCCATGTACTTTTTTGCCAAGTCTCAGCTGGTATAGAATGTCTCGAGTGAGAGATTTGATCATTCTAGGTGTAGCTTGTATTAGGTTATTTTGTTTTATGAGTCATGCTCAAAGACTTGATTGGTTGGCTAACCCTAAGTTTTTAGAGGGTGCCAACTAAACTTGACAATGATAATAATTTCTACTAATTTTAAGTACAATAATCTTTTAATTATGCAATAAATTTAACATCTGATGACGTCGAAAATCGTCACCAATGAGTCACACCGTACTCACGACTCGAATCGAACCTGCACGACGAAACAATCGAAAGAATCCTTCAGAGAGCACCGGTGTGGTGCCAGCCAAAGGCTCTCCGACGGTCAAGTTAGAATTCCTCTGTTTTACTTAGTGCGTTAGAGAGGGTTCATTAAAGCGTACCTCGATTTCTGTGGGTATTAGGCCTTTTATAGTGATAAAGGGTTGACTTTTCCTTTTTGGTTTCCACATCTTTTCAATGTGGGACTCTACTCCCAATTCTTCTAAGCGTGGTGAGCAAGGATTCCCATTTCCGGATCTTAGGGTTTTTCTGGGCTATGGACGTTTCGGATCATGGGCCCTTACGATGGGCCTTCAAAGCTGGGACCATCTTTACGCAGGCCCAAGAGACCCAGTCCGTCAGGCCCATTAAGGTAAGCCCATCAGGCCCAATATTTTATCATCTTCAACATCTAAACTAATAAAATTATTTAAAGGAGAATTCATTTGCATTAGATGCAGTAAAACTTAACTTCGTTTCCATTTTATGAATATTTTTCCAAATAATGTGAATTTAATTAGTCAAATATCTTGAGTGTTTAGACTCAGAGAATCTCCTTCACATTATTTCATCCTAATAATATGGAGATATTTATTTGTGTTTCTTTCAACCAACTTATTAAAATATTTGAAGCCTTGAAAGGCATGCATGGATAAGGCACTTCGCTCTTTATTATATGTGCAGTGACATGAGGGAGCTCAAATGCGCAAATACAAACAAATGGACTATCAAATTAGATTTGAAGAAACATTGGGGCAATTGCCCCCTTGATCTCCATATGACCATAGCCTCAACAATTAGCAGTAGCACAAAGCAAATTATTCTTCCCCCTTTATAACCACACCCCCCCCCCCCCCCCCCCCACAAATATTAATTTTCTTTTAAGGGCCACGAAGCCAGAATGGCGAATCGGGGGCTTAGCTACAGATCTCATTGTGGTTGAAGGGAGCTAACTAAAAGCAATTATGTTGTAATCATTACCAGCCCCTGTCTAACAAAGTGAAAGAGAAAGTATTAAAGCATTATTAGGACACAATTATTTTATAACTTGTTAAGTGACAAGTAACAAGTTTTAATTTTTTTGGTAATACGACAAAGCAAATATAGAATAATTGCGAATAAGTCTGTTACAAAATAGGTCGACTATATTATAAAATAAAAATAAAAAAAAAAAAAAAAAATCTTCAATCTCCACTGCAGACAATGAGTAATCAAAATAAACATAGTCATTAGATTATTTAGCTCCTCACTTAGCAAATGCATTCGCGTATTAGTTCACATCCCTGAAAATGTGTTGCACTCTAGATTTGTGGAAGCTTAACAAGTTGTGATTGCAATAACATCCTTTCTTAGTAAACTCTTTTAATTGACATTTTAAAAAAATGAAAACAAAAGGCAATTGAGATTACTTTTATAATGCACCAATCACAACATTACATATCAAACTCTATGTGTGTGTGTGTGTATATATATATAATTTATTTTTGATAGATACAATAGATTTTCATTATATAGCATTCGCCTCATCACAATTATTCTTTATTATCATACCAAGATGCTAATTGGTTTTACAGTGTATGTGAAGTTTGAATCCCAAATATCTTATTTAATATCAAAAATTTTTACTAATTGAACTTGGGGAAGAACAAAGTTTGGCCCATACCAAACTTAGGCTGAGCACCATCAACCATAGGCCCATCCCACGAATGAGAGTCCCAAGCTAATTTGCTTAGGCCGTTGTTCTCTATAGCACCCAAGCAAACCTCTTATAGCCCCCAAGGAAGAGAAGCAATGCTTTGGAGGAATCCACCAACCGAGCAAAAGATTCGACGTTAGGTTCAAGTAACGAGGAAATCATGCTAGCAACAAAGTAATGCCCCCCCCCCCCCCTCTGACGCGATGTAAAACTAAACATTCTAGAACAGTAGTCTAAACTCAAAAGGCCACCCAATCATCGCGAGTGGAGGGACCCACATGTCAATAGGATATTCCCTCATCATTATGGGCCCACTAATGGGAGGGTATAGAAAGGAGAGGAGGGGTCAGTAACAAAGGTTAGAACATTTTTTAGGGGGAGAGAAAACACGAGAGAAAGAAAATGAATCATTAACCAATACTAGAGTAAGGTAATCTAGCTCGAGATGCCTTAAAGACACCTCATTTGTCTGAGATCCTCCTCGGGCAGCATATTTCTAGTAACAGATCACCTCACAATCATACATCACAACCATTCATTAGCCAGACTTCTCTTACGATCTCCCACTATGTACTATACCCAAAGCAACATACAAATTAATTTGGAGTTCCAGCCCAACTATCTAGACATCATTGTGGGCCGCACCACCGCAAAACTAATTACAAACCACAAATTATTAATAATAATAATAAAAAAGGGTCACTAAATTTATTGAATAAATTTGTGGTGAGCTATTGCTATTAGGCTATTATTGTTACTGTTACTATTAGTATCATGTGCGACGTAGGCATTGGTCATCACTAAATGAAAGATGTAGGCATGCGGGTCTGGCAGGTTGATCGGGTTTCCGGGTTGAGTGGACACCCCTAGTTACTTTAAACATGTTCGACCAAAAATACCTTAAAAGATAATTAATAAATCCTTGAAAGATACGGTCTGAGGCGGAAATAAGAGGTATACGGCGGGAAAAAAAATAAGCATATCAAAAAGCAAAGGAAACTGAAAACCTCTCAAATTAAAAGCAACCTCTCTCCTATCAAAAAAAAAGAAAAAAAAAGAAGCAACCTCTCTCTCTCTCTCAGACCATTTAAAAGCGACTCGAAGATAAAAAGAAACCCGAAAATGAGAAACTCTCTCTCTCTCTCTCACTGAGTTTTGTGTTAGACAGAGATATTAGGAACAGAGTCTGAGACTGAGAGCTTCTCAAACCAAGTCCATTGCCTCCATCTTATGATCACAGACACAGCAGAATCTACTTTTTCACAGGTACGTACGTACACACTTTCATTTCTCAAAACAGAAAAATCAAAACAAAATTCTACATTTCTGTGATGCCATTTTTTCACAATGATCTTTCATTTTACCATTTTTTTTTTTTTTTTTATAAAAAATTTCTGTTCAAATTCCTCGAAAACTGTGTCTACATTCGATTCTATCTAGACCTGATAATAAAAATCGATGATGTGACGGTATCGCATTCTTCTCCTCTAGTTGATTTTAAAGATATGATTCGTTTCTTTGTGTCAATTATATGGCGTAAAATTCTTTTGGCATATTTTTGAGTGCTTTTGCCTCTATAATGCGCGCTCCGTTTGGTTGCCGCGAAAAGAGAAATGAAAACGAAAATAGTAAAATTGATGCTCATAATTTCATTATTCGGCATTCCAGAGAATGTGAATGTATTTCCTTACTTTAACTACAAAAATTCTCAATTTTCTCCCTAACCAAACAAAGAGTAAAGCTAATTATATTATTATTATTATATTTTTTTGGTTGAGAAATTTAGCATTTTTTTTTATTATTCTGCTAAAAGGAATAGTAGTTCAACAAAGAATCATTTTGCTTTGTTTTACAGCCTCTTTATCTCTGAACCCCACAGAGCAAAGTGAAACGAAAATCTCACACCAATCAAGTGTAATGACTGAACTGCCAAAGATAAACCCTTGAAAACCTCAGAAAAATACTAGTCCGAATCACAACGAAAGCGAGGGCATAATGGTCGTATAGAATATTTAGTAGGGTTAAAGAAGAAGCAATTCTGTTACAGTGTGAACTTACACAACAAGAAAACAGTGAGTACCTTTTTTGTCAACAAACTCCATGACTAATGCTTACACGCATCCCAAGGAGATGACCAAATTCTGTGAAAATTTTTTTTTTTGATTCTTTTGAGTTTATTTGTTTAATACTAACTACTGTAGTAAAAAGTTTAGTTTGTGTGAGAGAGAGAGATTGTGGGTCCCAAATAATTAAAAAACAACGATGAATTTTTGTGACTCTATTCTAACGCATGCTTTTTCAGCAGATTTCACGGTCCTGATTAGATCGATCAGAGTAGGTATCAGCCAGTCGTCCTTTTGTTTTGTGCCGTGCGTTGCACGTTTCTGCGGTACCAGAAAAATTCTCCTCAGTTTGCAGATTCTTCTGTGTGATTTTTGTTCGTGGTAGATACGCTTTTCCTTAGCTTATTTGATTTATTTTGGTATACATAATTTTTTAAAATCTGATTTTTTTTTTTGTTTTTAGTTTCTCTTTTAGGCGTAGTTGTATTTTGCTTAGTTTAGCTTTAAGTAAAATAAGTTATCAAAAATTGTACTATTTTTTGTGTTTCACTTTGTATTCTATCAATCATAACTTATCATATATTTATATAACTTTCTTTTTTTTATATAACTTTCTTTATAAAATAGCCAAAGTTTAAAATGGAAAAAAAAATTAAATTAAATACATAATAAGTTGTGATTGGTGAAATATAAAGTGAAACATAAGTTATACAGAAGACTTGTATTCGTTTAGACAATGAACACAAGCAATTTTCGTAATATATTTTTTTTGTATAACAGAACGATGCACATAAATAAGTGCATTTATTTACAGTTAAATGCATTCATTTTAAAGTATTAATATGCACAGTGCATATAAATAAATGCATTTATTTACAATTTTGACAATTGACCACTAGACAAGCACATAAATTTATTTATTTATTTATTTAGCATAAGAGATTAGAGTTCAATATCTGTTTATACTAAAAATCAACTGATATCTTAGTCTAAAAACAAAGAGTTATTAGAACTCTTTAAAAAAAAAAAAAAAAAAAACACATTGCGTATATCTCTTATTGCCTATTTGCCTTAATACACACGGTGCTACATAGCTTGTAGGCTTCCATTGCGTGAGCTGTGTAAAAGACAAAGTTATTTACAAGCCCAATAAAACCAAAAGTCCAAAAGCCATAATTAGCCCAACCCAATCCAAACTCCACCGAGTCAATTTTTGTTAGACAATTGACACTTAGGTAACGGTACGTAAACATTATTGGTATCCCATATTCCAAGTGCAATAATGTCTCTGAATCACAATCTGCAATGCAGGGAATCATAGAGCAACTAGCTGAATGAAGAATTTGTGAATAGGGGGATCTTTCTTTGCTCCATATCTATGCTCTTTGTCACAGAAGACAGAGCATTGCCCAGCTGAACTGTATAGGTTGTAGGAATGGAGAGCGGTGAAAGCAGAAGTAGCAGTAGTGGGAGACACATTGTGTACAAAGACTCCTCTTGGTTTAGCCAGTTCCGAAATGGGTCCAATCCTTGGATGGCCAGATATGTCTACGCCTTGATATTTCTAGTTGCAACTCTGCTAGCTTGGGCTGCTCGGGATTATGGCCGCTCTGCCTTGACAGAAATGGAGAGTAAGATTTTTTGCTTTGATCTTCAAAATTTTGCTGCACATTTTGTGGATTTTTTAAGGAATTTCAAGCCTGTTGTCATTGCTCAAGCTCTTTTTCCTGTACAGTTAGTTTAAATGTAAATTTCTTTCCCATTGCTGCAAACTAGGCATCCTTGTTGGCACTGAATAAATATCCATTTGGATTTTACATACATAAACATCCACATTTGTCTAGGTACATTTTGAAATGCATGCATGATATGTACAATAATCCTTAGTAACATTGGTTACAACTTACAAGGAAGGTGGTTATGAAACAAATTTGTAGTCTTTGAATTGTATTTGTGATGAGCCGTGAATTTACACATGATCAGGGTGGAGATATAAAAGGTTTTTTTTTTTTTTTTTTAAATATGCCTAGGCTTTGCTCCTAAAGTTGGTGTAGTTCTTAGTCAAGCAAAACAACACAGACTATTTTGATAATTTTGTATTCTGATCAGACCATTAGTACATCATGTCAATGCACATTTGCTGTGGGTACAGGATTAAAAGGATGTGAAGGTGAAAAAGATTGTTTGGGTGCTGAAGGTGTTCTTCGAGTGAGCTTGGGTTGTTTTGTATCCTTTCAATAATGGGAATAAAATTCACTTTAGTTCTCAATAACAGCTTGTCTTAAGAGTTTCCTTTAGTTGAAAAGCAGCCATTTGTATGATTTATGATGTGAGAAAAATGTGAATTAATTTGCGCAGCCTGTATCTTATAACTATGGTATCCCTTGACCAAAATGTTCAGCTGTCTACCTAAATGATTTAAAATAGAAGTTTTACTGTGTTAACTCTTGGATTTTGTCCTGTAACCTTCATTTCCTTTATCCTAATGGATCAAGTGAGCCTTAATACTACTTTAGACGTTCTTCATCACAATGTGTCTTTCAACAACTGGTTCCTCGAAGTTGGGTGAGCCCAGAGATTCATGGCATTCTGGATGGTGGTCTGTCAAGATTCCTGTGTGGATTTCCCTCACCATTATCCCTTTTTTGCTTCCTTCTGCCATTATTCAACTCTATGGTTAGTCCAATTCCATTTCCCAGGAAGCTTGCTGGTTTTTTCTTTTGCTTAGTTTAATAAAAAATTTCAAATCTGTTGCATTTTTTAATTAGCCAATGTTGTGCCTGACTTTTTTTTTTTGGCAGGAGGATTTGCACATTTTGGTGCCGGGTATGTATGATTCCTGTTATATAATCATGTCTTCAAATCACATATATAGAATATGTTTGTACTAGGAGTTGCCGATATAATTATTTTATGTTACTTGACTCCTTAAAATTGTCTAGAAATTTTTAAATGAAGTTTTTGCAATTCCTTGTTCAGGGTCTTCCTTTTAATTCAGCTGATAAGCATAATCAAATTCATTATGTGGCTGAATGATTGTTGTCATCCCGAAAAATGTGAAGAAAGATGGTAAGAATCTTCATCCAAATAATTATTTCAAGCCTGTTTTGCTGCATTGTAACATATAGTTTGCTTGAGATATTATGTAACAGTCCAATACTGTACTTTTTATTTGTATTCATCTTTGGTGTGCTTTGTAGTAGGGCTGTAAATGAGCCGAGCTAAGTTGAGTATTAAAAGTTTAAGCTTGGCTCATTTTCTTAGTTCACAACCTACTTGATTAACTTATTCTGTTTTTATATATTGAAACCATGACTAAAATGAAATATCTCTTCACAATTTTATGAATTTTTACTACGAATAGATTGTTTGTATCATCAATAAGCTACAAGTAATAATTTAATATCATATAAACCCATGACAAACTTATACAATCCAATTTCAAGTCTATATAAATATATTTTTGGACAAGTACACATATAAAAAAATATAATATTATATATAGTTAAATTGAACCCTCATGTTCACAAGCTTGTTCACGAACACATTATTATGTTTGAACTCAGTCCATTTAATAATCGAGTCTAAACTTAAGGCTTGAACTTGACTTGTTTTCTAAACAAACGAATATAAACAAGTTTTTTCTTGAATCGAGCTCGAACTGTTCATAAACAACTAGGTTCATTTACAGCCCTACTTTGTACTTCTCATTGGTGGTCTGTTGTATATGTTTTATTCATTGAGCTTTCCTAGTGCGGCAAGTGGTGAGACAGCGATAATATATTTTTATTTCACCTTCACAAAACTCTATTCATTCATATACAAGTCTTTAGTACATCTAAGATAGTATGTGATTAAAATAGTTTAAGATGTCTTGTTTCATAAACTGTTTTGACGATTTCAACGGTCACACACGCAAACAAAAACACTAAATAATGCTTTCTTGCAAATAGGAATGTACTGTGGCTTTTAGACAATGATATTAACTACTGAGGTTGCTCATCTCATTCTCACTGCAGCCAAATTCACGTGATGTTACTCGCAACTACTGCATATGTTGTGTGTTTAGCGGGAATAATTTTGATGTACATTTGGTACGCACCAGAGCCATCTTGCCTCCTCAACATCTTCTTCGTTACCTGGACCTTGGTACTCCTCCAATTCATGACCAGCGTCTCTCTTCACCCAAAAGTAAGTTCTGATCATCAATGTGCCTCTCAGTTCTTTCATATTCTAAATGAATTTGATTTAGATTGCTAATCTTTTCCTGAAACAGGTAAGTGCTGGCATCTTGTCACCAGGGCTCATGGGGCTTTATGTAGTATTCATCTGTTGGTGTGCAATTAGAAGGCATGATTTCTAATCTTTGGTTGCTTTGCTTAAACAAATGTTATCGTTCAATGGTTTTAAACTTACCCTTTATAATTCTTAGCTTTTCGGGCAAACATGTCAGTTTAACGAAAGCTTTTTAATTGCAAATCTAGATGTTATGAGGTTGGGGAGTTTATATTGGGACTTGAGGACCCAATTTTGTAGCCCATTGCTCACTTCTGACATAAACAGAAAAGTACATGAGGGGGAAAAGTGGTTTGAAGAAACACCCTCACCCTTCCAAGTGAAAAGTTATGTGCCAAAAAGAGATTGTCTTTGAATTCTGCTTCAAAATCTAAATTCATTCATCTGATCAATTAAGCCAATTTAATACATTTAAATAGAATGGTGGAATCTTAATGTGGTTCATTTGTGCTTTCCGTTATCAATTGCTTTTAGAAAATCAATGTTACCTTCACATTTTCTGTTTTTCTAAATTGAAAACTATCCATGTTTACAGTGAGCCAGCAGGGGGAAGTTGCATTAGAAAATCAGAGGCTACAGACAAAACAGACTGGCTTACCATCATAGTAATATCTGGATTCTTCATAAATCTTTTTAGTAGTTTGGAGCTCGGGATTTATGATTGTTATCTCACAATAAATTTTTTTTGTGATCTGTGCCTAAAAGTACTTTTGAGTTTTCTAAGTTTGACAACTGATTTCAGTAATTCTGAATTGTTTATTCTGAAAATCCAGGCCATTGCCAGTCTTATTAAAAAAACAAAAACTTTTTAGTTAATTTATCATCTTTCAACTGCTCTGGCTGGCTATTTAGCGTTATGCTCAGTGTGGCTAAGCTTATTTTATTAGAAAAATAAAGAATGTACTCTCTTTTTTTTTTTTTTTTTTCTGGAACTCAATGATCACATAGACCATGAAAAACACACTTGGATCTGTCACTTTTACACCAAGGCCAATAGTTCATGATAAGCCAGCCTATACTGTACATACAAAATGAACTAATTTAATAACAAGGTCTTTGTTTTCTTTTTCATCTAAAACAACACACCAAAAACATCTAAGAAGATTTTGTAAAAAAATGTTGTAACTTATAATCAACCCTCAATTTTGGCCAGTATGTTTAATATGACTCTGGCAAGCTTTTGTTTTCACTGTCGCAATTTCATGATCCTCTTTTCCCAGTGTGACAATGACTTTCATATGTTGACAGAGCTTTGTTGTTGCTGTACTTGCAATGGTTATTGCAACATTTTCAACAGGCATAGATTCCAAATGCTTTCAGGTTTGCTCCATATTCCCAACCAACTTCTAATTGGTTACCAACATTTCCGCCAAGGTCTATCTAACAACAGCTGCAGCTCAGGACGGATGACGTGCAAGCTGAAGATGATGATGTTCCATATGGTTATGGCTTCTTCCATTTTGTCTTTGCCACAGGAGCAATGTACTTTGCAATGCTATTGATTGGTTGGAATACCCATCATGCGATGAGAAAGTAAGTTCTTGTATTATCTTTGGTCCATCAAATTGGTCTAACTAAAATATTTCCAACGTCAATTATAAAATGACAAAACCCAACTTCAGAAGCCACAAAACCTTTTCCACATATTATTCTATCAGTTCATGGATCATTAACAAAAATCATTTTCATGCTGAGTAAAGCAATGCCATACCTGCAAAATACTCACTAAAAGCATGCCACATCTCAGAGTTCAACCTGTATTTTTTCTCAGTTAAGCTCATTATAAGCAGATTTACTATTAGTTCAATCTGTTTGCTTCCTGTCAACATAAGTATGATTTTGGCAAGGAAATGATGTGTTATTCCCCCATGCCCTTCTGCAGGTGGACTATCGATGTGGGTTGGACCAGCACATGGGTCAGAATAGTAAATGAGTGGCTGGCTGTCTGTGTTTACTGTAAGTACTGTAACAAAAACCAAATGTCACATGATGCTTTTCTGAGGATAATCATTTTATCAGAAAAGTTGGATGAATTATGGCTATTTTGAGATTTTGGATTACAAGTTACAGCAAAGGCATAGAATATTCTTAGTTGGAGTCTTGTGACATATTTGATAACTAACATGCATGCTTACTAAAGACTAACTATGTTTTGCAGTATGGATGCTTGTGTCTCCAATCATATGGAAAAACAGACATGCAGCTGAATCCACATGAGATATTCAAAGAAATCTCCATTTTTTTCTTCTTTGGTCATTGCCCACTCATTTATTGTGCATATGGGAATCCTTCACCCCTTACAGATAGGAAAGGAACTGCTATATACTCAAGACTCAGGCCAGAGCAACCCAGCCAATATAAGTGTACTGATTGGATTTTTTTTTTTTTTTTTTGGAAGATATACTCCTCTGGCTTCATGCAAAGGGTGAAGAAAGAAAACAAGAATTATTCATATTACTTGAAAGATGAGATCCATCTTGTTATTTGTAAATACAGTACTGGCAGATCATATAATGGATATCTTATGGAACTATAAAGGTCTCGGATGCTAATGAATTTCTTTAATTTAGAGAGAGAGAGAGAGAGAGAGAGAGAGAAAAAAGGAATTTACCAAAGAAAAGAGGGGATCCAAGATGAGTTGTAGTAGAAGTTGTTTAACTGGTTTGACGAGTTCTTTAGCTATCCAACTACATTTATAAGGTACGTGATTTTCCTTTTCATGTTGCAAAAGAGATTATACCAAGTACCGACGACCCTCTCAAACATTGCCCAATACAACATCCTAATACAAATTGCAGCCACTTCAATTTGGCCAAGCTCATACCAGGAGAAAGAGAGAAATTTTTTTCAAAATAAGTAGGAGGGGATTGTCAATATCAGAGCAAGCATTTATATCCCTATTTCATAGCCAAATGTCTTTCCAACGAACGACCGGTAAACGTTTGAATCAGATTTTCATTTCATCATGAAAAAACTACATTTTTTTCAACAATTTCTTCCGCTTAACCATATATGTATCTATGGTAATCTTTCTTTGAGCAGAACATGTGTTCAAGCTGTACTAAGGGCTCGCTAAACTATTACTGTATTAAAAAAAAAATGTTTGAATTTAGAAAAAATGACCTCCCCGCATAAATGAGCTACTCAGACTTCATTGCGGCAGTGGCAAACTATAAGCAGAATGTTGCATTTGTAAACAACTCTTTGACCATAAATTTTGCTACAACTTGATTAAGTGGTTGATTGTGAGTGGGGGATAATCGCTGTCATATGGACTCATCATTTTTTCTTGACCACTTCATCTTAGAATTATGTCAAAACTTGTGTCCTTAGATTTCTTTGGATACTCTCCATTTAGACAAAAAATAGGGTGTCATGTCCTAACAATTTAGAAAATTGAGTATAATCAACCCATGATAGAAATTTATAATAGGCTAAAGTACACTTTTGACCCTTAAAGTTTGAAATTGTTTTCATTTTGTCCCTTTGTGATTCAATATTTTTATTTTGGTCCTTCGTGTTTGATTTCATTTTCATATTGACCTTGTTATCCATTTCTATCGGTAATCTAGAAGCACCTGACATTATATGAGCGACGTGTCTTAATGGATAACACTTATTTGACATTTAACAATAATATTATTGTTAGAAATTTGATTGTTATTAGATTAGTGTTGTCCATCAAGACACGTCCCTCATATAAGTCAATTTTCATTAGTAATATTATTGTTTTTTTTTTGATGGACAACACTAATCTAATAACAATCAAATTTCTAACAATAATTACTTAAATGGATGGCATGTTTTGATGGAAGACATTTATTTGAAAATACAATAATATTACTAATGAAAATTGACTTATATGAGTGACGTGTCTTAATGGACAACACTAATCTAATAACAATCAAATTTCTAACAATAATTACTTAAATGGATAGCATGTTTTGATGGAAGACATTTATTTGACACTTAAAAGACCAAATTACTAATAGAAATTGATGAAATAGCTAATATGTAAACAAAATCATACATGGGGGCCAAAATAAAAATTTTGAAATGTAAAGGGCCAAAATGAAAATAATCCCAAATTTTAAGGTCAAATATGTACTTTCGTCTTTATAATAACAATTGTTAATAAACTATATCAGGAAAGTTTTTAACACCACTTAAGAAATATAAAAAGATGTCAGAAAAATTAATTGTTTTATCATTTTCACATAAAATATTTCTAAAAACAATTCCTAAGCCAATACCCTTAGAGCATTCGTTAATATTTTCCTTATAATAATTTGCCAGTAATCCGTGCAATATACAAAAAATTTCAACAAAATATAATCTTTTTTTCTATATGGAATTTGATAATTACAATTTTTATTAATAAGCATTTATAATGATTATGTTTATATATGACACTATCATATCTACCATTTAAAGAAAACATGATTGAGCAAGGTTTTATTAAGGGATGTAAATATAGGAGGTTTTCTTGGGAGAGTTATTCTAGGACCTCAATAAATTTCACACCTATTTTCACTACTATCCTATATGGAAAACTATGATTGGCTGTTTATCAGTTTCACATGAACCCACCTCAACCACATTAGATAGTTGTGAAAATTAGTCTAGAATTAGTTATGGTCCTAGAATTTTTCTTTTTTGGGATATTTATAGAATTTAAACATAATTAAAAATAAGTTTTAGAATAATTATGTAGAAAAAATGTAATTATCAACTTTGCTATTAACACAACATTTTTCACAACTTCTTGAGATAGTAAACTATGAATGGTAAACAATCACTTTTACATGAACTTACCACTAGTACAACTTTTATTTTTCACCACTCATGAATCATGACTCCCTCCTTTTTTCCAAGTAAATTCCATTACTCAAAACCTGCTACTATTTAAAAGTTAAAGGCCGCTATATATATATATATATATATATATATATAACTTAGCTCTTGACATAATGTCAAAGGAATTTGAAAACACTCTTGGCATAAGGTGGAATTGTTTATATATATATATATATATATATAAACAATTCCACCTTATGCCAAGAGTGTTTTCAAATTCCTTCGACATTATTTCAAGAGCTAAGTGCAATGAGTAGGTTTTGGTGGGGAAGGCATGGAGACATATCACAAATTCATTGGGTTAAATGGAAAACTATGTGTAGAAGCAAGACGAAGGGTAGTATGGGGTTTCAAAATTAGGAAGCCTTCAACCCAACATTGCTAGAAAAGCAAGGGTGTAAGATTCTCCAAGAACCAGGTAACTTAGTAATTACGCTCTATTTGTTTCTACAATAATATTTTCTAAAAAATAAGTCATTTTCCAAAAAAGTATTTTCTATAAAATTATCTCATTTTCTATGTTTGGTAGCAATTTTAAATGAGTTGAAAAACAATCTCATAACTTCCCTTATTTAGCTTGCTATAAGATAGAATTTTTTTTCTTTGACTCATTTTTTCTAATGTTACCAAACACTAGAAAACACAAAAAAAATATATATATATATATATATATATCTTCATACAAAATTTTCCATTGAAACAAACAGAGCGTTAACCATATTCTAAAAGTATGATACTTCTGAACCACGAGTTTCATGGAGGCAAAGATATGATCTAATTCCTCATATACATGGAAGAGCATTGTTGCAACCCGAAACCTAACTGAGATGGGTTGTGTGTGGTAGATAGGGAATGGAGTATGAGAGTGTGGAGTGATGTTTGTCGACACTCTCAACTCATATAGTTATTACCTCAAGATTGTAAGCCCAAGACAACATCATGGCAAGCTCCCCAATACCCTAGGAAGCATAGACACTTCATTTAGGATGACGTACCTGTGTCAGACACGCGTTAGACACTTGACACTCTTCGGACACTTCTGCATGCGTGTCCCAGCCATGTCTATTTCAAAAAATAAAAAAATACAGGACACAATCGGGACAAGAGAACAAGAAGAATCTATTACCCTCTCACAAAACAAAAAACATCATGGCAAGGTCCCTAATATCCTAGGAAGCATAGACACTTTGTTTGGGGTGTCGTACCAATGTCGGACACATAACACTTCTCAGACAATTTTGCATGTGTGTCACAGCCGTGTCTTTTTTGAAAAAAAAAAAAAAAAATGTGGGACACAGTCGGGATAAGAGAACAAGAAGAATCTAATACCCTTTCACAAAACAAAGAGAGCCCATGCTCTGAATAGTAATAGTGTATTTAAAATTTTAATAAATATCTTTATTCTTAATTTTTATTCTAATTTCCAAACATCCTTTAATAGTAAAGGATTTGCTTTATTGTCCATTATTACTCTTAGTTTGATATATATATATATATATATATATGAATATGAAACATTATATAAAAATAAATTGTTAATAATATATAGAAATATGAATAAAAATATATTTAATAATTATTTAATAGACGTAACCTACCCATCGTTGCAAGCTTGCCAAAGACAAGAGAATTTGATTTTGGAATGCAACACCAAGTGGCATTTTTACCGTGTGAACCGCCTAAGGATAGCGCTAACACAGAAAATCAAGATCGGGTAGAGAGCAAGGTTGTTAAATCCGGACCGGAGCGGACAGTCCGACCCGGAAACCCGTGACCCGAGCCCCAATCCGGTTCTTTAGCCAGAGAAAACGGGTCCTAAACTTAATTGGGAAAAACGCGTGCTCCAGGAATAGAACTAGTGACCTCGCAGGAGTTTTGGACTTTTGTCCAACATGCCAACCACTAAACCAGTAGGCTTCCTTGGGTGCTTCTTGACATTTATATTTTATTTATTTTAATTTTACAAGATTAATAGTTTTGCATTTAATTTTATCACTATTTACTTAATAGTATTTTCTATTTTTTTTTTTGTTCAAGAATTATTCTTTTACATCAATAAATATGAATATGAAAATTGTAAATTTATGTTAAAAATGATTTTATTTTAAATTAAAATGCATTTTTTATTCGAAAGATTAATAAATACAATTTTTTAAAGCTTGTTTATATTTATTATTTTCTATTCACTTAATAAAAATAACAAAAATACATTTGAAAGTTTTTTTAATTGCATAATATTTTTTAAGGGTAAATTTTCATATTTTTACACATTAATACATTTATTTGTATTTTAATTAATATTAAATTAATTTTGACGTCATCACGGTTCGACCTCGGTTGGACCTCGGTCCGACCTTAAAAACCTTGAACCTCTCCCTTCTCCGATTCTTTGAACGGTCCGGGTCTGAAAACCTTGGTAGAGAGGTCTAAAGGAAATTCAAGCTACAAAAATGTGAAAGCCATTTGGGGTATGAGGGTACCAAGTAAAGTTAGGTTGTGTTTGGAAACTCAAATTTGAATTTATATTTGGATTTTAAATGAATAGATTTGAAATGTCTTGATTTCAAATCCAACTATTTTATATGTTTAAAATCTCTTATGGATATGGTCCAATCCAAATTCTCGATATTTTAAACTATTCAAATAAAATATTTAGATTTAAATCACTCAAATCTAAATCCACATGCCCAAATCTTACTATCCAAACACACCATTAAGGAATTTGAATGGGGGCTCACAATGACTCGCTTCAAACCTGGCCACACAACATATATGGGTAGTCGTTGGTACGAATGATGCAAGCTACAAGAGGAGACCACGTTTTGGCATACCCTCCGGATTTCTGGTAACTTTGTGTGGAGAACAGTGGAATAGAAACCTATGGAAGTTTTGAAGTCTTCTTCATCACAGCCTGGAAGATATGGGCAAGACGAAACAAGTGGAACTTCAAAGGGAGGAAGAAAGAACTGACAGGAAGCCTTTGAGTATTGTCAGGTATTTAAAGCCATCTCCAACGTGAGGAACAATAAACCACAACTGGCACCACCGCACCAACACGATGAACACAAGAGGCTCCAGGGGTAGGTGTAATCATTCAAGCTGACCAAGCTTGGCTCACTGCAGGCTGCAGCCCTGGTCATGGAAGGAAGCTCTGGAGGCTGAAGCGCTTGTGGCAAACCACACAATCCATTTGCATAGGTGGGAATAAGAGATAACACACTCGAACGGGACTCATACAAGTGGGGAATGCTCTCAACTCTCAGGGCTAGCACCTCGGACTTATCAAGGGTGGGACATCTTATTGAAGAAACTCTTTTCTTACTCGCCTCGTTGCTGTTTTAGATTGACACGGTCATTGAGTCGTACGATTCAATCCTAAAGATCATGATTCCCATATATTAAATAAAGGTAAGAAACACTATCTGGCAAAAAAAAATCTTCAAATTCAATAATATTTAGCATACAAACTGTACTCCACTATAACATCACTGTATATATTGTTTTCATTAACTTTTCACAGACTCGACAAGCTCACCACAATGATGAAACGATTACAAAATCATACAATACAAACGCCCAAAGATATAATTATCCAGCTTATAGGGGCAGCAAATAAACACACGTTCGGCCAATGAAACATTACACGCACTTACCTAACACCATTTGCCACACAAAATTTTGACCTTTAAGTCTCCATGACAGTGGTCTCCTAACCCCTTTTCAATCATATGCTGTGCCCCCTCTCTCTCTCTCTCTCTCTCACAGCACCAAATAAATTTTAGATGACCAATGTGGGCATTTGATTTTTATCACGGGTATGAACAGAACAATTCTCTCCTTCGGCTGGCTAAATTAAAACTACCACAATATAGAAACCAAAACTTTCCACCCAGCAACTTGACAGGGAGCAACAAGTTGATGCTTAACCTAAATGAATCAGAAAGGCTTTCCTTTTCATATTTATCCAAATGGGTTTCCACCAGCAGAAGAGTAAGGATTTGGTGTAGCAGGTGCTGAGAATCTTCCAGCCAGCTGCTGATCCATATTTAAGGAGCTAAAAGCAGCCCCATCATTGCCCAAGCCCCCTAGTCCTTGATGCCTGCAAATATACTCAAGGAACCTCGATTAGTGACACAAATAGATATGAACATTACTGGTAAAGAATGAATACATAACATCCAACACAACCATTTTTATAACTAAAATTATGGTATAAGAAGCAATTACCCTGAAGGTGGCATGTGTGGCATGTTACCGGGTACTTGTTGTACCATGTACGCCCCTAAGGTTTTCACAAAGCAGAATTCAGAACGTGAAAGTGCATATACAAAATTATTTATTTATTAAGAATATGTGAAAAGTTAGCAGTAAAACATAGCATAGTGGGGGGATTTTTTTTGAGAAAAAGATGTCTGTACTTGGAGGTACTGCTGATACATAAGATGGTGCTGGGGGAGGCAATGCCGATGCATAAGGTGGTGCCTGGGGTGCCATCCATACTGATGGAGGAGTACCATAGCTGGAAGTGCGCATTAAGCCTGAAGCAGGCTGGACATTTGGTAGAGCACCTTGCAAGGGTGCCATGGAAGGAAACTGCATCAGAAGAAACACACATCAGGAAAGACTACAACTACTGGAAGAAATATTCAGATGTACAGCTTAGAAACAGTTAATTCTTAAGAGTGATTCTAAGGTTACTACAAATTTTACTATATTAGCCTTAAGAACTTATGTGTCAACTATTGAATACAGGACAAGAACATGATTAAGAAATTTATGTAATATGAGGTTGATGTGGTACCAATCACAATCATTGTCATGTCAATTTGTAAGCATTTTGTAGCAGAACAGGTAGTATAGTTAGCATTTTCCTTTTCTTACTAGAAAAAAGGAGCTTTAGCAACAATCCCCACTAACAGATCATGTGTAGCATATCTAACAAACTGAATGGTCAAATTGAGCACTCCCAAAGTAATTAGCCTTCTCTAATTCTCCATGCGTGGCATCCAAAAGAAAGTTTTTTCCAGTCTAAACTAGATTGAATATCCCATATTCACCAAAAAATATCCCATATTCATCTTTATAAAATTATTAATGTTTCAAATTACCCTTTCCACTAGTCTCCTCTGACAAGTTAATGTGCTAAAACAATACACATAATAATCCAAATAAGACCAAGAAAAACCAGAAGCAGTAAGTGGGATCAATTCAAATGAGTTGAGATCAAATACCGTTGAGGCTTGAACTGAAGGTGGTTCGCTGCTTAAGTCAAATGGGTTTGAAGATTTTGATTGTTGAAAAGTTGGCGCTGGCTGTAACAATGATAAAAAATTCAAGCATTAGTGATTTACTTTATTCATTGATACAAGCCATTTTGTGAAAGAGAACCACTTAGAAACTTGATAAGTTCAGAATTTAATTTTACCATAGCATATTGCATAGCAAACCCCATGCCATGGGGTGGACCCATTTGCCACCCTGGCACTGGTGCAGCAAAATGTGAATAGGAGGTGGCAGCAAAAAGGTCCTGCAGAGGCATCAGGGTTTATTATAACATATGTAATGTATATGCAAATTAAATAGACGTCAAAGAAAGCGCAGCAAAGAGACAATTACCTCAGGCAGTGCTTTTCTTGCAATTGATTGTGACACATCACTAGAAGTGGGCACATTTACAGGTTTTGAGACAGCTTGGGGTGCTTGTCCAGCTGGAGCACTTGAAGGCCCATGTGAATTAGTGGTAAGTGATGAATTCCACTGCTGCAAAATTTCCCACAAAGCAACAATGTAACTACTTGTAACAGGCTTCCATTACAAAATCTAGATGACCACACCATAAGCCCACCTGATTGCCTGAAGCTAAATCAACTGAAGGTGTAAATTGGTGAGCAGTTGATTGACCACCAGTAGCAGGAAAGAAAGAAGGTTGCTGATGCTGCAAATTAGGCGCTTGCCCAGAACCTGGAACTTGGGCAAATGAAACACCACCATTAACAGGCAATATTGGCATCAATCCAGGGGCAATTGCGGGTGCGCCACCAGGGGGAAACGCTGACACACTGCTTATTGGTGAAGCAACAGGAGCACCAGCCGTATAGGGCAACGCCGGTATATTCCCTACAGGTGCAAAAGCTGAAACACCAGTATTAGGTAACATTGTCAAGTTGCTAGAGGTTGCAGTTGTAAGAGAACCAGCCCCACCAGGATTTCCAGAAACATGACCAGGTACAGATACTGAAACTGATAATTGTGATAATACATCTAATGTATTGACATTTGAAGGGGCTTGAGATACTTTTGCCTCTGGAGCAACATCAAAAGAGGCCCAATTGTTGTCATTGGTAGAAGTTGCTGAATTTCCAGTTGGTTGAGTCACAAATGTTTGTTGTGCTTGTGGAACAGCTGCGGCAATTGGAGGTTCAGGGTCTGCATCAAAATCAATTAAGCTTCCAGAAGTCTCCACTTTAACTTCCACCGGATTCCCATTACTGGATCCCAAGCTACTGGAAGATGCGGTTCTCTGCATTTAAAACCAATAACAGAATGACTCCATACATGTGCTTTTATTAACGTTTGAGGAATATTAACCGATAACAGAATGACTCCATACACGTGTTTTTATTAATCTTTAAAGATTACCACCAAAGGGGAAAACACAGACTTGCAGGGGAGTATAATCACACTGCTTGTGAGTGAAATCAATTTAACTTGAAATACAGCTAGCTATCATACACATATTTGACTAGAACATGGATTGCTATAAGATGGCCTCAAACATGGATGAGTATTATGTGCAAACCAGGAATGGGTTCATTGTAGCCATCAAGTGTTTCCCATTAAAGGATGTAGAAGGTTACAGCTTCATGAAGATTCCATAAATGCACCGAAAATGGAATTTACTAAGAAGAAGAAGAAGAAGAAAAGGACATAGTTTATGGGTTCCAAAGATGTGTCTTCATCTTTCCTCTAACCTCTCAATTATATTTCAATTCAATAACAATAATGGATTGCTGAAGATAAAAATTCAGTTTACTCCACATAAGATAAAATAAAGAATAGCTTTTGCCCTTTTCATTCCAAAAATATCCAAGTTATGATAAGAGCCTGAGGTTGAGGTCATGGATTCAAATCTCCTTTGCACCATATTTACTAAACTTTTTCAAGACCAAATCACCACCCTTCCAGTGACAACCAGAAACCATAAACACCAACACACTATTTTTGTAATATATTTTGGCTAATGAGCTCTAGCTCAGACAGCATCTCCTCCCCCCATCAGAAAGGACCAAGGGTAAGGTCATGGATTTAAAAGAATCAAAACCCACTGGGTACGTGTGAACTTCCCAATCCAAAAAAGAAAACTATATTAGGGAAACACTCCAAGCCCTGGCCCTCTGTCAGCCAACAAATCATGGGCCCAAAAATACATAAGAGTAACAAGAGATACAGCTTTGACTAATCAGGCATATATCAAGAAATGACAATAAATGCAGCTTTATTGAGAAGAAGCCTCACCTGTGTATGTGAAAAGCCATCAACAGACCTGCCACCATTGGCTTTTGGAGGTTCACTTATACGAAGAGGTATTACATTCTCTCCCAAAATCTCTCTTACAGGCCGCACCATAGGAGGGCTGGATGAGTTTAAATCTTTAGGTCGCTCAGGTGATCTGCCTTCCAGCTTAGAATCTCCATCAGATTCCCGACGGTCTTCAACTCTCCTTCCATTTCCAAATCTATCCTCTCGACGCCAATCACTTACGATCTCAGGACGAACAGGACTTCTCTTATAATCACCATACTGCCGACTTTCTTGCTCGTATCCAGGACTTCTATCTTCATAACTTCTTCCACCAGGACTAGACCTATCACTGTACCGGCGTTCATATGTATCCTCATATTGTGGGCTTCGAGACCCTCCTTGATATGCATCTGTTCTCCTGTTTTCATACAACTCTTCCTTCTCACCCTGCTCAACACACAATGTAAAAGGGAAAAAAAAGACTTAAAACAGTCAGATTCAGTGCTATCTAAAACAGATCCCACAATCTATAAGTAAAAACTATCTTATAAGTTTATTTCTTGAAATATTAATATATTATATGCATACAGCTTCAAATCTGAATTAACATGTCAGAACTATTAAAAAGGGGGGGTTAAGGGGCATTTTACCATCTTGACCCTAGGAGGTTTGTCATAGTTCCGCTCGCCTGAATATCTTCTATCCACATAAACATGTTTAATAAAGTCCCGAAGTCTCTCAACATTACTGGCAGCGAAATTTTGAATCAGAACATGAGCTTTTTTGACAGATATAAACAGAGCAGAATATAAATGAGTGACAACCTGCTGTCAGGAACAGAATGACGTTGCGGATCCAATTCTTTAAAGTAGATCTCCTTTGCATGCTGTGAATAGAAGACAGATGAGTCCAACATGATAAATTGAGAAAAAAAAAAAAGACAAAGGGAAAGAAAACTTGGCAGATCTCTGAAAAAAATTCATGCATGTCTACCTTATTCCCCCCTTCCTGAAGGGCAGTAACTTCTTGTGAAGTGAATTTGGCCATTGATACTGATTTTACTCGATGCGTGAACTCCCGACTGAAAATAATTACACATAATCAACAGACTGCAGGTATGACATCAAAGGAAATACTATTTGCCCTCTCTCTCTATCTTTCACACACACACACAAAGAAAAGGAAATTTTAAGAAACATCAACACTTACTGTATTCCACTGCAGGTAGTGCAAACAAATGTCCAGAAATTTGTGCATACATATTGAGGTCCCTGCTTAGCAGAAGATAAAGAAGAAGTTGTAAAACAAACCATATCTACTTTTCCATTTAGGAAAAATTTGAGTGTAAACGCTCTTTGAACTTCTTAGTAACAACACCAATACTTTATGTAAGTGAGCACCAACTCAAAAATTGCTATAAACAAGTAACAATCTTAGAGAGTCTACCACAGTGGTTCTTTCATTAAACATACTGATGGGATTTAGAGGTTGGACCATTGGATGTAATTTTATTCCATGTAAAGTAAATCCTAAAAGAAAACACTTAAACAACAACTTCATCTTGTGTCTGCTCTACATACGCAACCAAAACAACCTGAATTCCAAGAACTTTTTGATCCAGAGATTAATCAAAGTCATGATCAACATATCAATTCTTTCTTTGATAAGTGATAGCCATGATCGATATATCAATTCAAAACAATTTATGTTACAAGCCACACAGACATTAAAATTCTAACCGAAAAATTAGAATTCAGAAGTAAACAATAGACCAAGAGAATGTTCAAGAAATTTTGAAGAGTTATTTCTCTAAACCTGGAAGAATCTTAAATGCTCAGTTTCATTGAGACAGGATTCCTATTAAATGAAAAGAATACAAAATAATTAACATAAAATGGTAACATGGTTATAAATTTAAGATTTTGTCTTTATAACCCATTACATAATGAAACTGCCAACATTTGGAGATACCATAGAAGGATCTGGAACAGGAAGAAAGAGAAGCAGAAACCACTTAAGTAAAGGGATCAATTGCGTTTCGTCCTTTCACCGTAGCAAGTGAGGATTAAAAAGCACCACATTTGATGACTTATTAAGGGAAATACAAACTAAGAGTATCAATGAAAAATATAGCAAAACAATTCCCCTTGCCCCAACAAAAGAAAAGAAAAGTAAATCCTTAAAACGTTAAAAGCTTTCATTTTCAAATTTTATCCTTCTTCAGATATCCAGATAAGATATTGATTTCAGTAAGGTCTTTCCAATTACTGATTGCATCTCTAGAGGTATCCTATAGCTTTATCTCAGTCCAAGTAAAATGCTTAAAAGATAAGGTTTTTTATAAAAGCTTTCATTGCTTGATTTCCCTATAAACGGCTATCGCACACGTGTCAAGCCCACATATCCTAAGCAATGATATTAACAAGAAACAGACAAAACCAAGTATAGATTTCAATGAATTGATCGCCACAGTTAATGACATCCCCTAGTAATCAATTTCTCACTAGTTCATGGCAAGTTATTTAGTGTTACTTCACATCATTTTAAACAAAGCCAAATAGAAACTAATAAAAAACAATCAATGAACGCGCGAAGTCCAATTCCATTAATTCACAATGCAATACAGCAAAGCAACTCTCAAATGTAAGGTTTTGGCAATTAAAACTATCTCAGTAATTAGTTACTATAATGGTGGAGAAGGTAAATGGATAGCATACCATACTATTGCAATTGATACATCGACGATTCTCAGTAAGTTTGAGTAGACCGCGTATAATTCGTTCGTTTTTCTCATCCTCCTTTCGACTAGCCATTTCTACTTCCTAGTTCCTACACCAATTCAAACCAAATTTATGTTATAACAACAACCACAACAACAACAATAATAATTTCTTGGTAATAATTCAGATAATAACAATAATATTCAGAAAGTGCAAACAAAGTAGCTCAGATTTTCTCAAAATGACGCCGGATTTAGAAGCCGAACAAGGAATTCAATAATCCTCCGTTCAATTGCTCAGGAAATGAAGAAATTAATATAAAAACATTGATTTTTCTTTTTCTTTTTCACTTCTAACTCGCTTAGACACAGTTGATAAATTGAAGAGGAAAAAAAAATAAAATTGAGAAACCGAAATATTGTTTATTCCCCTGCATTTTCTCGGCAACCAAACAGAGGTTAAATTGAATCGAAATTCAACCTAATGTAAGAACGGATCTGAGAAATCCGAGCTTGATTGGAGTCAAACAAAAGGAGTAGACTCAGGTAAGAAGTGTTTGGAACCCTAGAAAGTTGAGGAGAGAAAAAGAAGGAAAGAGTACCTGAAATTTAGAGCAAATGAACAGAAAGTGGTTTCTGGTTCTACTAGTTCTGCAGCTTTTTTATTTTCAGCTGAAGGCGATGCGTGAGAGAGCCGCCACGCGCTTTGCACTCGCGCTCTTAGATAGAGAGAGAAAGAAAGAAAGAAAGAGAGAGAGAGTTGCAGATCTTTGCTTAAAGGGTTGGTTGGTAACTAATACTACTACGGCTTTTGTACAGCTCACACAGCTTAACCAAAGTCTTGCTTTTTCCCCAAAACTAAAAAATAAACGTAGAGAGAGAGAGAGAGAGAGAGAGACAGAGAGAGATGTGAAAGTGTGTGAGGGTTTTTTTATTGTGTTTTCGGACACAGAGTAGGATAGCATACAACTCTTCTTATTACACTGTCCCTACGGGCATGCGCGGTCCTGGCGCTGTCTGTTCGTGGTCGTACAAGGCGACTTGACTGGACTGTCAATGCCAAATGGCAAATTACCCTCCTCTTGTGCCAAAAAATCCAAAACTACTTTTTTTTTCACGAGTAGTTTTACTTGTAGTGACAACCGTTTTACTTTATTGACTCGAACTTTCACCTTCTTAAGTTTTCGGTTACTATACATTGAATGAAAAGTTTTTATTGTCACTTATGTTCAATTGTGTAATGTCTTTTGCCACCATAAATTTTAATTAGAACATGGGCCTGATTGGCAAGGTAATTTTCTTTCGTTTTTTCAAAGTAAAATGAAAATAAATTTCAAAAAATTGGATTAGGAAGTGAGTTTCAATTAACTCAATTGATAAAGTTTCTGATGTTTTAATAAGAGATTTAGGGTTCAATCTTCGCCTATACCAAAAACCGATTGATGTCTTAGTCTGATGATAAAAGAGTTATCATCAGAAGCAGACGTCATAGGTTGAAATTCTCAAAATAAAATTGGACTAAAAAAATATTTTCTGAGAACAGAATACAAAAATGTGTTTAGTACCATATTTTTAGAACAATTTTTAAGAATTGACAACATAAAAGTCAAGAGCATTATAACTTAATTAGCTTCTCTTGGTATTTTCAAAATAGACATCTAGGATCAAAATCTCCCCTCTCCATTATAAATATCGAAATATTTATAATAGAAAAATTATATATATATTGTTTGGTATGAAGATCAAATTTTAAGGAAAATTTAAATTTTTTTCCAACAAAAAGTAAAAAGTTTTAGTGATGAGTGAAAATTCCTACAACACACTAACAACACAAATCTCTCTCTCTCTCACACAAACAGTTAGAGCATTTCTCCTCCTCCCACTCCAACTCACGATACAAACACCATCTCCTCCCATCTCCATCAATCCCTCAATCAACTGAGTCAACTTGGTCCCTTCCCCTCTAACCCTAACCTCCCACTTGATCTCTTGCCCCTTTTGCATCAACCTCTCCAACCTTAACCCTAACCTTCATTATTCTTCTTCCTCCTTCTTTGCCCTCAACCTCACCAGATTGCCGCCTACATCCTTTCACTCACCATATACATCTCCAACATCCCTTCTCCAGTCATCAAGTTCTTGACGTTATTCAACAAGATTAGCCTCATTAGGCACAACTTTTGCTACTTTGCACGCATGAGAGAAAGAGAGATCCTTTTTGCATCCGTAGGACTGTGCTTTAGAATTTTTTTAATAAATAATAATAATAATAATTCTCAAACATTTTCATATTCAATGCAAATAATTAGAGATGGTCCAAAACTCCAAATATCTATCCATGCGCATAACATTATGATTCTTTAAGAGTTTGTTTGGGATCCGTTTATTTTATTAAAATTGAAAACTTTTTTACTGAAAGTACTGTAAATAAATGTAAAGGTTAGTTGAGATAGTACAATGAGACTCATGAATAATACTAAAAAGTATAATGGGGCCCATAAATAATACTAAAAATAAGCTGAATAATAAAATAAGTTGGCAAAAAATAAGCTAGCCAAACAGACACTAAATAAAAGGTAACTCTATCATGGAGTTACTAAATCTTATCCATCCACAGAGGATTAGATTTTATCACATCTCCTTCTCAAAACCAAAAAATAAAAAAAAAATGCAAAAAAAATAAAAGATTTGATCATATCATTAATAATTTAACAATTACCAAAATAATAATAATTAATTGTTTTATAAATACGGACGATGGGGTATTTCAAATGATGGACATATATGGAACTCCATAATGAAGTTTCCCTACAAATTCTAGAGAATCTTAATCCTTGGGATCTAAATAGCTATCAATTTAACTTTCGAGAGGATGTACATTCCTTTAAAAATGTGAATAAAGAGGTTACTTGAGACTTTTGTTTCCTTTTTATGTCTATTGCAAATTAATTTCTAAATACTCTCCATTTCAAGAAATTCATAGATACTCCCGGAGCATGGATAAATGGTGCTCACTTCTCTCACATTCATGGCAGGCCCCACCATGAATTTAATGAGCAGTCCCACCATAAATATGAAAGGAGAGAGTATCATTTTACGTGTTCTAGAAATACCTAAGATAAGAATTACTCTTCCATTTCACTATTGCGCCTTTTTAGCTTTTCCCCACTCTTAGAGAATAAATTGATTGTGCTTTACAGGTCATTGCCATTTCAAAGCAATTAAACATGGTACATTTCATTATGAATATTTAATTTTCATGAAATTGTCAATTACACCCCTTAAATTATTATTATAATATTGTGACATTATATATTATTAGATTTATTAAAAAAAATTAAGTCTTAATCGAAAATGGTCCATTTCCATTTCACGAAATAAATGAAAAAAAAAAAATCTTACTACATTATTTTGTCTGTTTGGGATTCGCTTATTTTGCTGAAACAAAAAACTTTTTGCTAAAAATACTGTAAATAAAAGTAAAAATTAGCTAAAATAGTACAGTGAGACTTATGAATAGTATTAAAAAGTGCAGTAAAGCCTATGAATAGTAGCAAAAATAAGCTGAATAGTAAAATAAACTGGCAAAATTAATCATGCCAAACAGACACTTAGTATTTACTTTAGACTCTATAAAATATCGTTATCCTCCTGGTTTAACTTAAAACATTAAACTTGAGGTAACGTAAAATCCCCTAAATCCTATCAACTCATGGTTTTGCGTTCATCATTTCATAACAATAAATAAGTACTTAGGTATTTGTAGGCTGAATAAATAGAAAGTACTTGTAACAATTTTGTTATTGTTCTCTTCTTGGTCCACGTTTTGAAAGAATTTAATTAAACATGTGATCCATCTCACCCTTTAGCCGTCAAATTCTTTTTATTGACATTCTTATTGCCATGAAAATTCTTCTTTAGATGGATTGCCTTCTCCGTACCTTTGAGGTAATAATATGAGAATGCTTCTAGATACTAGTAGGTTTTTTTTTTTTGCTAATTCTAGATCATTTCATAACAATAAATAAGTACTTAGTTATTTGTAATTTTGTAGGCTGAATAAATAGAAAGTTCTTGTAACAATTTTGTTATTGTTCTCTTCTTGGTCAACGTTTTGAAAGAATTTAATTAAACATGTGATCCATCTCACCCTTTAGCCGTCAAAGTCTTTTTATTGACATTCTTGTTGCCATGAAAATTCTTCTTTAGATGGCTTGCCTTCTCCGTACCTTTGAGGTAATAATATGGGAATGCTTCTAGTCTTATAGATACTAGTAGATTTTTTTTTTTTTGCTAATTCTAGATACTAGTAGATACTGCTTGTCAATATTAGTAGTTCCATCATTAATTCATTAATTACCTACTTATTTTTGTTTGATGAGAATTTTTTTATTTTTTTTATGAATTCGTTTGATCGGAATACGAAACCAACATCCATTGTCCGCGTGACATCTATACTACCTAGCTTTTGCCACATTGGGAAAAAAAGGGGAAAAAAAAAAGAAAAAGAAAAAAAAGACAGACTCTAATCATTATATAAAAAAATAAGTATATATAAGTGCTGGCTTTTTAAAACTTCTTTTTTTTTTTTCTAATATTTTATTACATTTTTAGCCAAAAACCTAGCTAAACTATTGACACAATTTTTTTTTTTTTTTTTTTTTTTTTAAGTTACATATCTATTTTATGCTAATAAACAAGTTTCGGCATTACGAATTTAAGAGGAAAAAAATGTTATAAAAAGAAGAAAAAAAAAAAAAAAAACCAGCCAATACTTATAGTAGGAACGCTCTTAGACCGACCATATATATGACCATGACAGTAGGTGACACTAAATTTTTTGAAAAGCTACCATGCCCAACTTGAAAGTTGACCAGTAATCTGTAATCACTTGTTGATGGATATACGTAATGATACATGGGGCGAATTTTCTTAATGAAATGTTGAATTTAAATTTGACAACCAAGGACTAATCAGAACGTTTTTATAAATTATAAGCACGTCAATCTTTTCATGCTTATCAATCTAACCTTTACATATATTTCATTAAAAATCTAGCCTATCTTGCATCACACAATTACTTAATTTAATCACTCAATATATAAATTCTGGACCTAATGTCTTCTTTTTTAGTTTCTGCTTGACTCGACCCCTATTCCTTAGAAACAACAGTTTTTCTTCATAGCTTTTATTTAAAGAAAACAACAACAATATTTCAAATCTAAGGCCCCAACCCCCTTTGTACAAAGTGTTTGGGACTTTAGAGGGGAAATAGTTCGAACTGCGAGATTAACAGCATATTGTAATTATTTCTCAAAAAAAAATCTAAGGCCCCAAGCCCCCAAGTTGTAGTATTTCAAAACTATAATAATGGAGCACAAGATTGGAGATTCTAGTTCTATGTATCCAGCCTCTATAAACTCCCAAATTAATTAAACACACATTAATGTATAAATGACTGTTAAGATCACCAACAGGGACACCTGATGTGAATGTAAAAGGTCAAGCAACTTAGCTGAACTACTGGTCATTCTTAATTCCGAGTTTCTGAACTGGCTTCAATCACCCACAAGGAAAACTAAAGCTGTCTTGTACGTAATAAAACAGCTGTCTATCAGCTATGGTCTTCTAAATTCTAAATTCTAATGGTTCCCAACCACTCATTATATGTATATATATTCCTTTTTGTTCTTGTTGATTTTTTTTAATACATCTTATGTTCTCGCCTTTAAATCTTAAGATGTGTTTAATTTCTTTATTATTACTTTTTAAAAAGATGTGTTTGATGTATCCATGTTTATTATCTATATATATGGTTCCAATTCAATAGAAATATTAGTTTTTTTATTATTATGTTATATTAATTCATATTGGATTTTTTATATTTTAATTTATGGTTTTTTTATGCTAAAAATCGATTAGAAATATTTTTGCTATTTTAGAGGTGTTTGGTAGAATAGTTTGAGTAATATTGTTTGTAATTTTTTAAAATAAGTGTGAATGAAAAAGTGTATAAAAATATATATAATATTATTTAAAATATAAAAATGTGGGTTTGAACTTACTTACTCAACATGCTCTAACATTTCAATTGTGCAATTAATTCTTTTATTATTATTATTATTATTATTCTAATGAGTAGATCTACACATTTATTGGGGAGATGGGGTCGCTAACTCAGTACTATGCTTTTAAGTTGATTGGTTGAGAGGTTAGAAAGAGAGGGTGATGATACTGATACCCATTGGTACATGATTCAAGGGATTGGTACAATGTTCAGAGCAACATGCCAGCATTCCTTTAGAAGCTAAAAATAATAATTTATTTATGATGAGAAGGAAAGATATTTTGTTTCATTAGAGAGAATTATTTGACTTTTTTTTTCTTCATTTCAAAGAATTTACATGGTACAATGAGACACATGTCATCAAGTCACCAACTTCCTCAACCTTCTAGTATTGGGCATTTATTAACCCCCATACATCATCTTACAACTTCGTGCATTTAAATTTAAAAGTGACATGAGCATACATGTTAAAAAATAACCATGTTAAAAAAATAGCCATATTTAATTTATTGTACAAAAGTACTGGACAAAAGTCGTGTTGTTAACCTAAAATAAACCAAAAAGGAAATATATATTTATATTCAAGAAAATTAATGGTTTTACAATTGTGAAGTAATCAAATCAAAGTTAAAAAAGTGCATTTTAGTTTTTTTATTAGTCCTAACATGGGACTAGTAAGTAGAGACTTATCTATTTTTCTTGTTGATATATTTTATTCATTTTATTGATTTAAAATTTCTTTTAAACACTTTGAAAATTAGTTATATTAGGATACCACAAGCTTTAACTGCATAATTAAGCATAAAATTAGAAAAAAAAATTATGTTTTTGAATTAACTATTATCGTATTTTGTAATTTTCTTTATAATAAAAGCACTCGTAGCCATAACTTTTTCTTTTGAATATAATTAATGGAATACTCTAGTATTTTTTGTGTGGATAGACATAATTAATTGAGAATTTGAGATCAAGAAAGAAAACACATCCAAATTACCAAAAAAAAAAAAAAATCTATATATCTATATATAAATAATAGGTGAAAACTGAGAGAAACTTAAATTAAAATTTCAAATTAGAGTTCCAATTTTGCGCCATGTGTCTTAAATTATTTATTCTTAAAAAGTTTTATTTCTTAATTTTAGAATCAAATGTGGGGAAACATCATAAATATTAATTCAAGTGAGTTATTAAGTACAAAAACCAAAAAGTTTAAAATAAATAAATTGTAAAAAAAAAGTGTTTCACAATAAATAAATAAATAAACAATTTACATTTTATACTTAATAATATCCTTACAAATTTTTTTAAAGAGTTAATAAAATATAAAAATGACTATTAATACTATTTAAATTATATATATAGGAATTATATTATGCATCTTATTGTATATTGTTAAGTATATCCATACATATGCATGAAGTTACAAGCTAGTAATAATAATAATCAAACCCTTTTGTATCCCTAAACCCTTTTTCTTCTTCTTCTTTTTGTTGGTTTTGTAAGAACCACTCTATCCCTAAACCCTTTTTTTTTTTTTCCGCATAAATGATTGTAGACTTTATTTATACGGAATCACGTTGTACAATGGGAAAGAAAAAAAAATGGACATTCTTCTAACCAAATAATAACCTTCTCTTTATCTTTTGCAACACTAGCTAAAGTTAAAGTAACATGATTACATCGTAAATGTACGCTAATAAAAGAAATAAAATCAAAACTATCACAAATAAGTTTAATGTCTTCAAGAATCTAAGCTACTTCAAAAGAACAAATTCTATCAAAATCCAGAAAAATCAACGAGTTCAGGAAAATTACTTTCAACAGTGACTTTAGAGAAACAAGTGCTTAGACAAAATTGAAAAGTCACCCACAACACAAAAGCATCAATGCAAAGGGGATTCAATTCCTTCCTCACTTGAAAATGTAGGATTGCAATCCCTTTTGTCAAACCCAATTTCGCAAAACCATCCATATCAAACCAAGTTTCAAAAAGAAATAGGACTTTGGGACCTTCTTCACTCTCCACAAACAACGAATATTGCTTCTAGGATCACAAGCCCTCGGCAAGTGAGGCTTAGATTTTCATGTTGGGGAGGGGGCTGAAGAACAACAACCCCATAAGTGGAATGAGAAAGTAACAGATTTTCTCTATCAATTGCTTGTTTCTTACGAATTGGAATTTCCAATGGTGAAAAGATACTATCAACAGCTTTAGAGGGAAATTTGGTGGGAGAAAATATAGTATTGGAGATTTCCAGAGTAGAAGGATTGTTGGATTTATGTATGAGACGTTTCTAAGATTGAAAGGAAGATTTAGTATGGCCTAAGAAACCCTCTGAGATATTTGGAATAGTCTCCACCTCTATATCAAAATTCAAATCGCCCTTAACAACCTTCTGCTTATCCATATCTAAATCATAAATTAAATTTCCTTCAAGTATCTTCAACTTATCTTAATCACACAAGTCACGGGATGCATTGTTTACAAGGGGAATTTTTGAAATAGTTGTTTCATTGGTTAATTGTTGGGTAGACAATCAAACATTGAGACTTCTCTCCATCTGCCACTACTATAGCTAATTTTAAAACACTTTATCAGTAGACAGTTTGGCTTGTCAAGTAAGATCACCAAAGGGTCATTAGGAGAATTCAAAATGGTTATGAAAATATTATCCAATAGAAGGGCTTTTGAATTTGAAGAAATGATAGAATTACCAGATAAATTGGATTTTGGTGGGATAATATTACGGCCAGAGGAGCTTCTAGTGGGTAATGAGTTTGAGATGAATCACCCCTTTTCTTCCTCAGAGACACGAACTTCAATATCATCTTCCTATCTTTCTCTAGATGGACTTAAATTGCTCTTTTTTTTTTACCAAAATTTTTAGTTATAGCACGAAGCCATGGACCAAACTGAAAATCATTATCAACTGTAAAAATAAATAAAAAAGAAAAAGAAAAAAAAGAAGCCTTTTGTATTTTTATTTTTTTGACATTCACGATCCTGATGGCTGAGTATACCACATCGATAGCAAAAGATATTTAATTTCTCATATTTGAAGAAAACCAACCGTCTTCTACATTTGCAATATGTACCATTTTACCTTTCATTAGAGGTTTTGTGATGTCAATGTCATCCCTAATCTGAAGAAAGGGACCCCAAACTAAACCACTCTTAGGAGCATCAACCATAAGAGGATTACCAATCCCATTAGCTATACGGGTACCAACAGTTTTGTTTATACTCTTGATAGGAACATTGAAAACATGAATCCAAAAAGAAGAGCGTTGAAAGGTAACATTATTAGGGTTGAGATCACCATTGAAACACTTCAATAAAATAAGTATTTTATCAAAAGACCAGGGGCTTTTATCTTGAACTTCAATCATGTTCTCCTCCTTGACAAAGATAACTAGAAATAAATTATTCCCAAACTTCTTTGATGGTCACACCATGAGAGCAACACCAAAGTTGTTGAAGAGTAGATTTAAAAGCCTACTTATTCAAATCTTTGTTGGTTTGTAATTTGAACAAGAGATTCAACTGGCTTGTTGTTTGAATAGAGCCACTTCATGAAAAATAATAGCCATAACACCTTTTTTCTTCATTAGATAAGAGAATTTTTTTCCATAATTCCTCCATAGATGAGTCCATGTTGGATTAGAAGAAAAAAAAAACAATTGGATAGAAGAATAGAGGGAAAAAATGGAAAATAGGGGAAGATAATAAGGAAAAAAAATGGAGAAGGGAAGACGGATAGTGAGAAGAGCAAAGAAAACTAAATCACCTACTACAATTTGAAACAAAAATATGAGAGGTTTGAATTTCATGTGAGGAGACGTGAGTTAGTTTCTTTTACTTTCCAAGGAGAGAAGTTTTTACAAATAGAATTGAAGATACTATTCGTCTCTCCATCCCTTAACTTGAGGCAAAGAAATGGAATACTTTGCCCTTTTGGGTAAAGACTAAACTTGTATTTTGCTTTTTTACCTCAATTTTTTAAATAAATAATCTAACTTAAAAAAAATGTTGTTATACATTTAAGATAAAAGTTAACAAAAATTAGATATTTAGATACGTACAAAACAAATAAATAACTGAAAATTGCAAGATATCCAAACAAACACTAATGTAAAAATACGTGAATGTAAGATTCTAATTATTATCTTAGTTAACAAACTAAAGGACCCCCATGAAATGATAGTAACCTATTTGTCCCCATTACATTTTCCAACATATAACATGTAACATACGTGAACCAAACATTATTGTAGTTGAAACACGATCATATATTTACAATTGATTTGTTTTATAATTCAAATTAACTTTTATTAATTTTAAAATTTCATTTAATCTCACGTCATTTTAAAATTTAAATGATATAATACCTGGTGAAATTAGGGGTGTATATGAGTTGATTCAAGTTGGTTTAGGGTGAAATCACCATTCAACCAAATCAAATTGGGTTTAGAATCATGCCACTTGTTGCCAACCATGGGTATATAGGTCTTTGTTTCCATGTCTTTGTTATTCCATCAGGTGGATCGGTCAAAACCTTCGAATCTTGTTGAGATGTCATCGATTGTGGTAGAAACAATACTTTTGGTGGAGATTTGAGGGATCTTGCCGTATTTGGTCAAGATCTTGCAAGAATTGATCAAGATTTTATTGGATTAGGCTAAAATCTCGTCACATATATCAAAGAAACCAATATATTGGTGAAGCATGATGAACTATGTTTAATAGTGGTTTTCAATTGGATTTGTTGGGGTTGGTTTCACGTAATGAGAACCACCACTCGACCCATGATTGTTGGATTGTTCTTGGCAAAGACCCACCACCATCCACCATTAGTTGGATAGGTTGAACTATGGTTTGGCTCACGGGCTCATGGTTGGACAGCCCTAGGTGAAATATAATGGGGAAATTGGGCTTTTGCCCTTTATTTTTAAAATATTTAGCAATATGTCCTTGTTTTCATGATTGTCAAGTTATGCAAATTTTTTGCCATGGTGGACAGTCTTACATGGCTTTTCCCATCTAAAAATTCCAGCTGAAATTCCATTCAAACTCGCTATTTAAAATACCATCGAGTTCTATGTTGTTCTGTGTTATTAAAAAAAAAAAGATTTGAAAGTGTAACACGATATTGCAGACCCAAGGTCCACTCTCTGCTTCAACTGCTTATCTCCCTCATCATCTCCTTTAGTCGCATCGGAACTTTGTTATCTCTAATCTCATCCCTTTGCTATCCGAAATCCCTAAACCGAAACCAAAATCCCCAGCCCTCTGTTCACTCTCCCTTGCTCATGGTAATGTATTTGGCGATATTGTTTTTATTTTGTTTTTGTGTGTTCTGCGATATATGTTTGCTGTTTTTGTCTAGGTGTGACTCCTTTTCCCAATTTTTACTCTGAGTTTTTTGGATTGGTTTTGGGTTTTTTGCTTTGAATGTTAAGGTTTCGTGGGATTTGTGTATTTGATTATGAGTTTCGTGGTGCTTGAAAGATGGTTCCAATGTATTTGATATGAGTTTCTTGTATTTGATTATCGTTCTGATGTATTGGATGATGGTTCTGATTATGATGGTTTTGAATAATTTGATAGTGCTGTTGATTTTGGTGTTTTGGTTCTAAGATTAGATCATAGCATTAGAAAGCCAAAACTGTTTTCTATATATTGTTTTTATTTTGTTTTTGTGTGGTCTAGATATGAGATAAAAATCCAATATAACTTGATAATATCGAGTTACAAATCAAAAATTGCGAAGAACTCGGCCTTTTTAATATTGAGTTCTGATTTGAAAATTTTATGAGGAACTTGATTTTATTAAAATTGAGTTCCAACTGGATTTTTTTATTTTTTGGGTCTAGCATGGCAAAAATAACATGTAACTTGACAACAGTAAAATCGAGTTCTATGAAAAACTCAATTTTCAAAAAATCGAGTTTTAAAATAGGGACATAGACCTATATAATTTAAAAACAAGTTTGCCCCAATTTTCCCAAAATATAATTGCAGACTTTGCAGTATTGTTGCGACTTCCGGGCCAGCCGACTCTCTCCCCTCTCCACTTGTTTGGCCCAAATCCCCCGTATTCACGTAAAACAAAACCCAATACTGTTGATTATTAAAAAAGAAAAATACTGTACGTACAATTGGGCGTACGGCATAATACAAACAAATGGGAGCATGGGACCCATTAAGCTTTTGATGGGCCTAGAATCTCCTCGTAAACGCTGAGCTGGCAAGCACTTTTTTGGTTGTTGCCAAAACAGAGCTCATTGTACATTTTACGGCGCAGCAGAGATTCATTTCTCTCCGGTTAGCAACAGACAAAAATAAAACACTGAAACTCTCGCGCCCTTCGCTTCCTTCGTAAACAAGCTCTGCACAGTAACAGCAAATCAAGAACCAAACAAGAAAAACACAACCAAAAAAAAAAACTCTCACTCTCAGAGAGCTCTCACCAAGCTCTCTGCATCTGCTCTAAAAACTCGTGGAAATTCAAAAATTGCTTTAACTAAGAAGCGAGGGAAAAATAAAATACCGTGTGTTTTGGAAATGGATTCTTGGAATTTTTTAGGGTTTGATTAGAGACTAGGAATTTAGAAATAGGAATCAATGGCTGATATGGAAGAAAAGAAAGTGCAAGAAGAAGAGGAAGCGGAGTACGAGAGCGATTCGGAGGCGGCGTTGCAGTGGGCAGCGCGGAGAAGAGAAGCGAGTGACGAAGATGAGAGCGAGAAGGAAGGTATAGAGAGGTTTCGGGTGGTTAGGATTGGCGGCGAAGATGGATCGGACGGTCTTGATGGAGCTCCAGAGTACTATGACCAAGAGTCTTATGGAGACGAGGTTGGAGAAGAAATGGAAGAAGTTGAGGTGGAGGAGCGTGAAGCGCAAGGTAGTGTTGGTAATGAAGATGAAGATAGGGTTTCGGAGGTGGTGGTTGTGAACCAGGAAAGAGAGGAGGTTCTTGATGTTCCGAGAGTGGGAAAGTTTTACATGCACGACGATAGGTTTGGAGGCAAACGCCGTGGCCGTCATTGGTACTCCAAGTAATCTTTACTTTGAATATATGAATATTTGTGTGTATGTAATTTTATGTTAGTGTTATTTCATTATTTGGATCATTTACTTTTACTCTGGTTGATACAGAGTTGTTGTTGTTGGCGGTGGAGGTTGTAGTAGGGTTTAGACTTTAGAACACTTTATTTGAAGGGATTATTTGGAATCGTTACAACCTTACAAGTAATTATAACTTTTATCATTGTTGGTAATTTGGAGTTTCTCTTTCCTTTTTAATTTCCAAATTATATGCATATATATAATGTTGTGATACAAGGGACTGTTGATTGCTCTGATGAGAAAGCAGTTTTTGCGTCTAATCAAGTAATTGTGATATAATAATGTGTTCACTTAAGTTAATGGACGCAACAGCCTGTTCCTTTGAGGACACGTGGGTGGTGGACTCGAAAGACTTGGGGTTTTGTCAATCCAGAGGTCCCAAGTTTCATCCACCACACTATTGGTCCATGGAGTTTTCAGGGTGTCTTAAGGGCTGGGAGTGGAATAGTCTGGCCAAAGTTGCAGTGCAATTTTTTTGTCATTTGTTTATACGTTCCGCCTCACTTTCTTAAGTTGATGAAATTTATGATGTAGTTGGCTCTGAGTTTTCTCTCATCGAATATGATTTTGGAAATTTAAAGGTGGCCATGTGGATTCTTTGGAGTAAGATGATCTCTGCTTTTATGTGAAGTGACCTGTTAAACTTAATGCTTAATAAGGTTGTGCCTTTGGCATTGCTTTGACATGTATGCCTCTTTTACTGATGTATTTTTTAATCCTACATTCCTTGAACAATGAGATTAGCACATTTGTTTTATTTGGTTGTAAATGTTGACCACAATAAGAATGATTGGAATCATTCTATAAAATACAGAGGTAGACACATCAGATATTGTATGAGATGCAGGAATGCACATGATTTGCCTCCATATCTCACATTTTTCTTTTCTAATTATCTCAATACCCTCCCCCCCCACCCCAAATTTTTTTTATTTTTTTATTTGCTTGTTCAATATATGGTTGAAACATAGTTTTGTTTGATTCAGGAGTACTCCTGGTAGAGTGGACTTGTGGAAGCCTCAAGATGAACAGCAGTGGAAGCATGACAAGTTTGAACAGATGACTCTGCCAGAAACACGCATTAAGGAACTTCATGTTGAATGATTTTTTATTTTTTTTTCTTTTTCAATCCTGATTCTATACAATCTGGGTTTGTGATATTAATACACACACACATGCGCACACATATTAAATTTGTGTTGTTCAATAAATTAGTTACACTTATGAAGATGCCATGATGATACGTCCTCTACAATATTTTCAGGGTAGTTGGATTCCTAAGGGTCATCATCAAGGACACATAAAGGATCAAGGCAAAGGCCGTGGGTACATAAGAGCTAACCAGTATAGACCCCATGATAACTTTGTAAATCAAGATGATTCATTAAGAATTGTAAGGGGGAGGGGACCTGTTAGGTATAGACCTGATTTGTGGAGAAACCATGTAAGAATTGTAGGGGGAAGAGGGGCTATAAGGTCTAAGCCTTTTATGAAGAGCAGCGATGTAGTCCCTCCAACAAAGTATGAAAGGTAAATAGAAATTTTGGAAGTAAATAAATTTAAATTCAAAATCCTCCTTTCATTGAAAGTTATTGTTAAATATAATTTTTGTTAATTTCAATCTTTTTAGCTCTGGAAAGTTCAGAGGAAGTACTTCTGATACTAATTCAGCCAGAATGTTATCACACTCTTCAAATATTCAGTCTGATTCACTTGCCTCAAAGAATCTTATTTCTGCATCATCTTTGGGTTCTGCTTCTCCTTTGTTTACCATTGTGAGCTCTTCTAGTCACGAGGAGTCTTTGAAACAGAAAATAAATGCACATGGAAGATCCAATAGATATCATCCGACTTTTGTGCCATGGGATGATACTAAATGTTCCAACACATCTCTGCAAGGGAAAACTTTAGCTGATTCTTTTGACTGGGATAAGCTTTCCATTGAGGATTCCTCTCAGACAGTTGCGGAGAATTATTTGACCAATCTGCATTTGCAGTCTCCAATGGCCTGTGCAAAATATATGGTTGAATCTCCCCAGCTGAAGGGTCAGAGAAGCAGTTTCTCTCTCTCAAAAAAGAATTCTCATCAGTCAAACCCATCTTCTAATCAAGTTAATAGAGATCCTCTGCAAGCACGGCCCCTTGTTGTTCAACAAAGGTCCACTGAAAGCACAGTTCAACCTCCTGTACAACTTTATACTCAGCAGTTGCATCCTGGAAGTAGATCTCAACCATCATCTGAGTCTTGGTCACCATATTCATCTGAACCAGTAATGTTGGATTCTCTACCAAAATCGGGTAAAACAGAAGTCGCGTTGGTTGGAAAAGAAAGCGGTGCAGTTCAAGCAAGCAAAAGAGGTTCCTTTCAATATGATGGAACTATTGCTCATCATAACAATGCTGCCAATCCATCACTTCTGCCTGGTATGTCACTTTTGTTGTTCTTTCTTTTTTCTGTTTCCTGCCCTCCTTGCAAAAGAAGAGGTGTTGAGTCTTCTTATCTTAGTAGCAGCCATAAGAGTTAGTATTGTCATGGAGCCTTATTGTATTCTACTACTGGTAAAACTTCGGTTGGGTACCTGCCTGGTAGTTCTGGCAATAATCATTTAACTGTATATATATATATATATATATATATATTTATTTCATTGTCAGTAGAAGGCAGCACACTCCTTTGTGGGTGCAGTTGTGCAGAGAGAGAGAGAGAGAGAGTTGCCTCTATGAATATAGCTACCATTGGATAGTGGCAACGTTTCTATAGTAGTTAATAGTTATCATGGATTTTCATATTCTGAGTTTTACTGTTTGGAAATGCAGGTCTGCAATTTGGGGGTCTGCATCATGGTGGTCTTGCTGATCCTGCTGTTTGTATGGCTTTCCCTGGATATGTTGGTCAATCCCAAGTTGGATTTGGAAATTCTGAGATTACATGGTATGGTTATTATCTTATTACAAATGTGATTCCTCATGAGTTTCTTTGTTGTTGCCTCAAACATGTTGAGGCCCTTGGAAGGTGGACCTTTGAATAACTAATTTGTTGGATTTGGGGTTTTTGTTGACTGAGCAATAATCATTCAGAAGTTCTGTTATTAATTATACTTCTTGATTGAAAATTATAAGAAAACCATTCCCAGTTATTCCAGCAAAAATTTGCATGTGATGATGGTGGGTGTGACTTGGTGAACAGACCCTCTTATAAGATAACAAATCAATGAGTCTTGCTTTGATTACTTGCTGATTTGAGTTTATACATTATTTCAAGATTATGAAAAAGAAAAAAAAATTGAATTACCTTTTTAGGATTTGATTTTAAGATATTGTGCTTCAAATGTTACCTTCTGTTATCAAAGAGATTTTCAAATATGTTGCAATACAGTGTGAGATATCTCTGTCAAGCATTCTGAAATGCTCAAGAAAAGGGAATTTAGCTAAGGACTAAGAATAATTTTTTGCAGAATGACTCGTTGTCCATATGTTTCATTTCATCTATTGTATGATATTCTTTGAATTAAGTTTAGGAGGAAAAACTTTGATAAATCTAATAAAGATACTATAGAATAATGAAAAATGGTGAGTAATCTTCCAGGGTTTTTAACTTTCTGTTGATCATCTTACTTGGTAGTGCCTAAGTCATTTATTTTTTTCTCCCAGTTAATATGGTTAATGCTTGGGAAAAAATGCTCATAGTATATGTTTCTAAAACTTTATATTGCAGATAAAACTATTTGAAACTTGATTCATTTTAACAGAGTAGCACCACATCAATGTCATCGAAAATTCTATGTGCAAATATAGCTTGTTGAGATTGAAATTAGATCCCTGAGTTGATTTCAAATTATTATAAAGCTTTGTTGAGTTGAATAAAAAGTTGCAAAATAATTTTTTTGGTTTTTGGTATTTTACCTTAATATGTTCATTATTTGGGTTTTCCATGGTAGTATAAGCATCCTAAGAATTGAGGGTGTTCTCTCCAGGTTACCAGTCCTCACAGGTTCTGCTGGAACTATTGGTGCTGCATATCCTTCTCCCCATGTTACTCTTGATGATGGTTACGCGGCTCATTTTCCAGGGCAGTTGTCTTCTGTTGGTGTCTCTAGGTCAGTAGCATTGCAGGCTCCATGTATCTGAGAATTTAAATTTTAAATATATAGATTAAAATTGTAACATTATATCCACACACAAGCACATAACCTCTTTCTTTCTTGCTTGAAACTCATTGAATTGTTATTGAAGATTCACCTGTTCTCTTGTGTTACTTTTATGTACTATCAAAATATATCCATTGTTGAATCAATTTGATTGCAATCATGGATTTGCACAATGAGAAATATGTTGTTGAAGGCTTGAATAATTAAAGTCAATGAGGTAATAAATTTAGATTTAGTAATATTCATCTAGGACAGGACAAAAAAACTGCTTAAAGTAGTGCTGTTTGGATTGTTTTCATTCTAATAATGAAAAGGGTTTTTGGACAAGGATTTGTGCAATTAATATAAAAAAAAAAAAAAAATGTCGCTGTTTTTTCATGTGTGATTGATATAAAAAATATTCTTTCTATCTAAAACATGGGCATAATTGTTTGCATTGAAATTAGGCATTACTGTTGCCATTTTTGTAAACATAAAACCTTTTTTTTTGTTTATGCAACATGATGTGCTGGAGATAAGCATTTTTGCATCTTCAAATATGACAGTTTTGGATTTGGAGTTTATTTGCCACTGGATTCTTTTTAACCTAACTATTGCATTGCATGTCTTCAATACAATTTAATGATCTGCTGTTTTCATTTTGGTGATATTGGGAGTACCTTATTCTTCTGAAGCACCCTTCCCCATCTAACTGAACTACATAAACTTCTTTTGAGAATATGTTATTTATATTTGAAATAGAAGCTCAGCTGTTAATATTTTGTGCAGAAATATAGCAGGCACAAACAAACGTAGTGAGGGCAATAGGCATCCAGATAGAAGTGGTTAGTTTTGCTATGCTTTTCTTTTGGTCATGCAGAAAAATGCTTCTTGGATTGCTCCACCCTTGTCTTCTCTTGGATGATATCAAAAAGTTTAACTGCAGAAAATTTGAGTGATGAACCTTCTAAGCGACACTTCAAACCTCGGAGGCAAGTTGACTCTGTATGTGTTCGAATGTGCCTGAGCATGCAGACATTTGTTACAGTGCACCTTATTATTATTTTTTTAATCTTTCAAACAGATATTCAGAGATGAACTTTAACAAGGAAAGAGAATAAAGTAGATTGTTTGAGAATCAGGTCAGTAATGTTATTTTACTATTGAACTGATTGATTTCTGTCAATTTCTAAGATCTTATAATTTCTGATGTGTCAGACCCTCCCTGTTCTTGATCTCCATCCATATTTAATTCTGGTTGCTACAAGTTGTGGTTTATTTTCAACTATTTTAGGTGAGCATTTTGTTCTAAGGTCCCTTGTCTGATCCTTCTATAGGAAATTTCCTATATGTACATGTTAAACCATTGAAACTATTTATAAAGCATGTTCTAAATAATTTGTTTTTGTTATGGTGCTGTGTTGATGAATACATTTTTGTGCAAATGAGTTTTTTCTAATTTGCTTCCCTTGTGTTGATGGTTGGTCATTTCTTTCTCTTCCATATATTCTTTGATTCTTTTATTTTTAATCCTATGGTTAGGATTTGTATGTTAATTTTACACCAATTTGGCTGTCTCTAGGCCTAAATTTTATAGCCAACTGCTTTGGGCTAGTGTTATCACTCTACTTCCCTGCAAATATCTTGGTTCAAATTTTTAATAGCAGTTTTTCATTAACGCTGCAGGTCAATATCAATGCATAATTGCTTTTTCAAAATTGGATAGATTTAATGCGTTTGTACAATTTATTAGAGTGATACATTTGACATGGCTCAACATCAGTGTATTTACACCTCAAAATGTTCTTGTGCACCATCTCCTTTTTAAGAAACAATATCATAAGGTTCTGGACTTGGATGCTTGGTAACCTATTATAAGGGCTTCATTATTTGAAACCTGCTATTAACTACGTCAACTCTTGATTGCTGAATTTTGGATTTCTACGAACTTTTTAATTGTAGAGTTTTCAGATTTTGCCCTATACTCAAATATCAATCCACATGCCTGAAGCTTTATTATTCTGTTCATGCAGCTCTACAAGAAATGCCTACACCATGATGCAGTTAATTGAGTCGAACCATTGTTGAATTGGCGAGCAACTTTATCTTCATATATACATGGCAAATCCTTGGGTTAGTGTTCCCTGTACAGCGAATATGGATTTAAGGCCTAAAAATGCTTGGAAAGATTTGGACTATGTGCAAAATTATGATTCTGGTCTAGTGCTTATTCCCTTTCTAAGATCTCCTTCACCCTTTTGCCCCCAGATTGATATGAAAGCGTATTAGAATTTAGAAAAGAGAGAAAAAGAGCAGACTATACAGTTGTTACTTGAAATTGCGTTAGAACTTGCTGATGCTGTCACCGCATTAATGTTTTGTTTTGGTGCTTAAGATTCATATATGCAAAAAGTATGATGTTTTGACATTTGAGTGTGAAACTTGTGCATGAATGTGGCTAAGTTACATTTGTTAATATTTGTGATGGCATTGGCAGCTAATCCAGCTTGCTATCAACTTTATTAGATATGGCCATATGGGACTAGGGGATGAAAAAACCGTGTGATACATTAAAAAAAATGATAATAAGTGAAGTTCGATTAAATCGTAATTTTCTTGGGCCAGATTGTCGGATGCTTTAGCTCTTAAATATTAGTTATTTAATCTACCGACTTCTATGGAGCAATGGTATCTGGTTGTCTTCATTCTTTTTAGTTTTTATCAACATGGCGGGGTGCTACATTATGCATGATTGATAATACTGGTTCTTTTCCAAAAATAAAATTTTTATATTAAAATAAATTGCTTACAGAAGCATTATGCACTATTTTCTGTTTGCTTTCAGTACTTAAGTTTTGATGTGTGATTAGTGTGCTGTCCAAATTCAGACTGAACTATAATTACAAATTAGACTTCCAATAGGGTTAAGTTAGAGACGTAATGACAATGGCTGTTAATAGAAAATTATTCTCATGGGACAAACCCCGATAGACATCATAGAATTTCTCTTTCTTTTTAATTTGATTTAGTTCGATAGTTGAGGATGAGAGATTTATATCCTATATGTCTTAGTTGAAGAAGTGCCAATTAATCTACAAGACTCTTGACAGATTTAGATATTCTTTGAGGGAATGTACAATATTATTTTATGCAATAGGAATGATTTATATATATTCTAAACTACATTTATAGTTACTAAGATTGTTGTCATAACTCACAAGTTATGATTTTATTACTTAATATGAAAGGAAAAAAAAAAATTTTTGGATGAAAAAATATATAGAGTTATATCAAGCTATTGCCACTTTATGGGGATATTTAATAAAAAAAAGGTAGGATTCTGGGGGCAAGTCATTTCCCACTTAACAGGGTATACCACATGATTCCCTCATTAGCCTATGGCCCCAATGCTCACGAGTCTTGCATGGCTTGAATTTAAGCGCTAAAAGAGACGTGAATGAGGTGCTTGACCGCTAAAACCCCCCACACTAGGGTTTATTGTCACTTTTGAGTTTGAGCCATTAACTTAAATCTTATCAATTTGAAGTTAACCGTAAAAATAAAGTATGATTTTGTAAACTGTTTTCTTTTTATAATGTGGTGTATGGTAAATTTGAAGTCCCACAGCATACATGGTGTTATGGTTTTATATTTTAAATTTAGTTATTTTAGAAAGAAAATAAAAAGAATACATGACAAGTTATAATTGGTGGATCATAAAGTAAAACACAAAAAGTGATATAAACTATTTGTATTTGTTGATAGTATCATTGGTCTTAGGGTAGATTTGTTTCTAGATATTCAACTATAACAATGACCTTCAAAAAAAAAAAACAAAAAAAAAACTATAACAATGGAAATAATCATCTTGATCCTAAGATTTCACAACAGTATGAGGCAAGGGTTCAGGTAATTGCTTAATGGCAATTATAATATCCTTTATGATGCCTCATCTTTCTTTTTCTTTTTCCTTTTTTGTTGAGAGGATACGTAAAGGGATGGCAATGGGGCGGGGCCGAAGGATGGGGTCTTCATCCCTGCCCCATATGGTTTTGTCTTGTTCTATCCCCGCCCCGCCCCGAATGACGGGGAATACTTTCTCACCCCATCCCCGCCCCTTGGGGCCCCGCGAAGCCCCGCCCCGCCCCGCCCCGCCCCTTAAAGCTCTACTTTTTGTTAATTTGCTCTACAACTAGTACAATTTTTTTAATGAAACTTATTTCATTAATAAAAATATACTTGAAATTACAAATTTATCCCATCAAATCAAGTCAATTTTTAGGAAAAATTGAATAATATATCCAAGTGTTTAACAAGAAAATCATAAAAATAAAATAAAAATCTCATATTATAACACATACCAAAATAAAGAAAGAATCATATTGGGTAGAATAAAATATGCTAATATTAATATGTTTGTTTAAATAGTAGGGTTTTAGGGTATGAAAATTTACAATTATAACCCTTAGTAATGCGGGGTGGGGCGGGGCGAGGCGGGGAATACTTTCTCACCCCATCCCCGCCCCTTGGGGCCCCGCCCCGCCCCGCCCCGCCCCTTAAAGCTCTACTTTTTGTTAATTTGCTCTACAACTAGTACAATTTTTTTAATGAAACTTATTTCATTAATAAAAATATACTTGAAATTACAAATTTATCCCATCAAATCAAGTCAATTTTTAGGAAAAATTGAATAATATATCCAAGTGTTTAACAAGAAAATCATAAAAATAAAATAAAAATCTCATATTATAACACATACCAAAATAAAGAAAGAATCATATTGGGTAGAATAAAATATGCTAATATTAATATGTTTGTTTAAATAGTAGGGTTTTAGGGTATGAAAATTTACAATTATAACTCTTAGTAATGCGGGGTGGGGCGGGGCGAGGTGGGTCTAAAAAGTTTAAACTCATCCCCGCCCCGCCTTGTGGTGCGGGGTTAAAATCTTGCCCCATCCCCGTCTCACTACCCTTACGGGGCGGGGAAAACCCGCGCGGGACAAAGTGGGGAGGGGCGGGTTAAGCGGGGTGGGAAAAAATTGCCATCCCTAGATACGTTGCCTTATCTACGTGGTTCAAACATCACACCCTCTCTCACATCTAGTTATCTAAAAAGTAAAAACAAAAAGCCATTCACATATTAATTATACAATAATATTACATTATTATAATCTTACATTAATTAAATCTCAATACAAAAATACAACATTACATTGTTTAGAAATGTAATGTGATATATTTTATAATTTTAGATTATGATAATATTAGAAAAAATAAAATAAACCAAAAACTTTAATTTCATATCATCGTAATGTGCATTACATGCACATCACAGCGAACCAAACGCTCTCTTGTGCTCCATTGATTGTGATATGTCATGTGTGTAATTTTTTTTTTATTATTATAAAACTTTAAACTTTAGTTTATTTTAAAAGAAAAGTAAAATATATATATATATATATATATATAATGTAAATTATAATTGGCAGAGCAAAAAGTAAACCGACAACCATTAACACCCTCCCCAATTTTTATTTTTATTTTTTAAACAACACTTTTATTAATGCCCTCGAGAAAATGAAAGTTCAGCCACTGGGAACTTGGAAAGTTGGACATGGCGTGTGAGGCTTTTGTGTGCCATACTTGGTAGTTGGTACACACGGACACGCGGTGTGACGTGTGATTTTTCATCGCTTTGTGTGTTTCGGACTTTAACAGAAATCGTGACTCACGATTTCAGTTTATGAAAACATACAATGTGTTATCCCCTTAATTAAATATAAGATGAGATGCAATGTGAAGTTATTTTCTAATCATAAATAACGAACTTTTTAAAGATAAATATTTTATGAGGAGGTATGAATTATAACAAAGTGCAACCAGATAGGATTCAAAATTTTTACAAAGTAGGTAATTCAAATATATAGTATCATGATGTTTCAATATATTGGAATTCTTCGTTGTCTATAAATTAAGGGCTTGAAATAGAGTCAAACACACTATTTTGTAAAAGATAGAAATCTTCAGAATTGCTGTCTACAGTCGGTGGCTTTCTTGTATCATGGAGATGAATCACCTATAACTTGGAAACAAACTCTTTGGAATGATGACAATTACAATTAGATTAAAGACGTACAGTGTTCTATACGTAATTCAAAGTCGCATTAATTTCTTATTACTGATTCCTAATCATTTCAATAACAGTGTATATATATATATATATATATTATTTATTTATTTATTTGTGTTGATTGGGCACAAATTTTCCTCAAAATTTTCTTAATAGCATATTGTTTTATTGATAAGTTATACCTTTGGCTACTAAGAGTGCAACGAGAACTTATAAAAGCACCATCAACTAGAAAGCTGAGTGCAAATGCAGGTATAGTTTATTTGTTAGAGACGTGGAGCCATGACTACAATGTTTTCTAATGAATTAATAAGGTAGGTGGTCTAGTGGTCAGGTTCTAAGCTAATACGACTTTGGTTTTAGGTGTTAGAGATATATATTAGACATATTAGCCCAATGTAATAGGCCCAACTCTAATTTTACTTTGTGTGCAAGTCAAGTCTCCTATTTGTACTAGAAGTCTATTAGTCTAGGGTTTAGTCACCTATATATACTCATGTTAGGGTTCATTGTAACACAGGAAGTTATTGTACTACACTCTCATATAATAAAGATGTAGCCCTTAAGGGATTCCTCCGTGGATGTAGGTCGTAAGGCTGAACCACGTAACCCTCGTGTTCTCAGTGTTCCTCCTCTATGCTTCCTCTTCCGCATCTACTCTAGCATACACAACATGGTATAACACATCGCGTTGCTAATATTTAACATGGTATCAGAGCCAAATTCCGTTCTTGGCATCAAACAAATATCTCTAGCAAACAAAGAAGATTCTCATGTGCACATCGCCAACAGAAGTCAGAGCATGCTTCTCTGCTGGATCTAGACTCCACGGCATCTCGCAGCCACCATGGCGCAGTGCTGTGTCCAAGATCCACAGACTCAAGCAAACCGTGACTTAACTTATCAGATTTGCGCAAATCCAAGCCTCGCCTGACGAAACCAACACCACAGACGTGTTCCAAGATCTCTCGCGACCAAAACCCAGAAATCCGGTCACCCAAAGCCTTGCCACGCGCCTCCACGCGCAGCAGAAGCCTCCGGTAAATTCCCACGCGCCGCCGCAGATTCTCGACTCCCAGGCTAGATCTGAGTCACACGCGCCGCCAAGACGGCCTTCTCGTCCACCGATCTACTTGGCCTGAGAATCTGGTGGTCATACGATGCTCCACGCGCCACCACGCGCTAGCGCAGTGTCTAGCGACTTCTCCATGTGCCGCCGCCGATTTCACAGGGTCAGGTTCTCCGATGGTTACACGCGCCACCATGACGGCCTCGTAGCACGCCGATCTGCCAAACCACCGAAGTCCGAGCATCAATCTCCCTTGCACGCGCCTCCACGCTCCTTCGGAAGTTCCAGACATGCGCCGGGGGAATAGAACACGCGCCGATAAACAGCCACGCGCCGAAACTGAAGCTGCTGTCACCTGATGACGTCATCAGACACGTCAGCCCTAATCCACGTCAGCAGCCATGCAATGTCCACTAGGGATTGCCTAATGTCTCCTAATGTCCACTAGTGAGCACGTTGGTGTTTATTTCCCTTCGTGTTATCCTGGGTGTATAGGGATTGCCACCCTTCTCTCCTATGCTTTTTTGTGTTGAAAAAAAAAAAAAGGTTTTCTAATGCACAGAGCTGAATGGTCTCTTCCATGATACTATGCGCGTGTAATTTTTACCAGTATGTTACTGGAGGACGTCACTCCATATAGTTCAGAGAAAAGGAGTTCATTTGGTCTCCAGTTAGTCCCTTTTTTATCTCTTATGGTGGATCTATTTTGTGACTTGTGGGACAACCAAGACAACCAATTACCATGTGCCACATAATGTTGCCACCGCCATTGAGCCCCAAAAATCATAATGAAACTTACCTAGTTTTTTGCATTATGAGTATAAAACTAAAGTGCTCCATGCACTATGATGTGTAGGGTAGTGTAGTACAGTTGGCCATGAAGCAAAAACAAGAGAAGTACTGCTACTTCGTAGTGATCCAACATGGAACTTTCCTCTTCTTTTTTGCTGGGTCATTCATGTGAATCATATTATTCAAATGCCCCCACATGAGACTCTTGCAGTCCAACTTTAATTTTTGCATAGCTTAAAGTCATGTGACCAATCCGTGCTTAACATGACTTCACTATTAACTTTTCAAATATTCATCTCCTCATTCCCTTTAGAAGAAAGGAACCATTGTGATCACATGGACCAACCTGTAGACAAAAGGTCCATTAATTAACAGAATCATTCAATCATCTAATAATTCAAAAACTCTTCTGAGCTCATGGCCTCCAATAATTCAATGCCTCCTGTCCCATTTGCCTCTAAAATATTCAAGGCAATGACAAGTACGTCAACAGCCTCAACTCTCATTATGTCTCCAATTATTATTATTCTATTTTCTACCCATTACTCCACCCCAAAGGTTACTTCAGGAAACTACTACTTCTAATCTCAGAGGGTTTAAGTAGTTAAGAAAAGAGCTACCAGATGTCTGATTATTTCAATGTTGGGTTACCAAATATTCCTTGTTTCTTATCTTTTCTACTGGTCCTTTTCTCATGCATGCTCATTCATCATAAAATTTGGGCATCATGATCATGCTTATCTAGTACATAACATATCCAAACCAATCTATAAATATTCTTTTCCTCAAACTTGGGCTAGCCATCATCACATGTCATAAAGTTCAGTTTTCTATTCTTTCCTCCATTGGAGACTCTGACTCTCTTTTCTTGCTCTCTTTACCTCTTGAATATATGAAATAGGCTTCCTCGCTTTCAATGTATTTTGGGTTTATTTGATTTAACAGAACAGTCACATGAGAGACACACTTGTACTCAACTGCTTATCTCACATGAAGTTCTTCCTTTCAAGCTTTATATTGTAGAAGTGTCTAGTTGAAGTCTTAATAGTGCCCTCTTGGGTTACTGAATCACCGTCTACATTTCTTGACCAATTGATTATATATAAAGTGAAGGTCTTGGCTTTTTTTTTTAATCTACGTAGGCTTCATTGGGTTCTGTTCAACTTTTGTCTTTCCCAATGAATATTTGACCTTTTTAGCTTCTCTGTTCCCTCTATCTCTGTGTCTCTCTCTATCAGTATATAATATTTCACATTAGTTTGCCTAGGCATCTCGGACTTCACATCACTGAAGTGGTTGGTTAAGTAGGTAAATTAGGTGGGAAGGTTGTTATTTTTTATGAGGGGAGGTTCTGTTTAAGTAGCTTCAGATTTGTCTGAGCTAGTGAGTGAAAACTTGTAGTTGATAATGGGGAAGCTAAGCTTTGGTAAGGTGTTAGACTGTTTTTGTCTTACTTCTTGCTCAAGCTCTTGCTTCTGCATGAACTCTGCGGAAACCCAAGATGAGTTTGAGAGCAAGCCATTGATTGCAAGTGATAAAAGCCAGTTACTGAGGTTGAAAGATGTTGTTTCTGGAAACCAAACCTTGGCTTTTCAATTGAAACCCAAGGTGAGGCTCTTTTTTCTCTAAACTTACTTTTACACTTCTGAGAGAGAAGAACTTGTTTAATTTGGCAATATCCAATATAGTTGGAGTTCTATTAATTTTCAGTTTGTTGATGAACTGTGCAGATGGTGATGCTAAGGGTGTCCATGCACTGCAATGGCTGCGCAAGAAAAATTGAGAAACATATCTCAAAGATGGAAGGTATGTAAAAATGGTCCTCTCTCTCTCTCTCTCTCTCTCTCTCTCTCTTCATATCTGCATTACTAGATTAGCTATCAAGTCCTTGATTGAAACTAATCAAACTATAAGACAATTTCTTAACAATTCTTTAACAACATTAATTATTAATGTTACATATATATTTAAAACATGTTAGTAATGTTGCTCCTTAGCCCTTTTACAAGCATATAAATTTTAATAACAATCCTTTACGTTTCTTTTTTCAACTTTTTTTTTTTTTTTTTTGGGATTAATGGAACTAATGATGAACAACACTGATTCACAAAGATGAACCCAGTTGTATATCTAAAAAGGGAAAGACGATCCGTTGAACATGTTTTCTGTGTTTGTATGTGCGTTTTGCAGTTTTTGTCTGAGCAAAAATATATTAAAAAAAGAAAAGAAAAAACCATTCGAATCATAAGGACATGATGCTTAATTCTACTACAAGAAAGTACACAAAATGTACAACATCCCCTCAATAAATTTAGGGATACAATTTTTTTCACAACTATTTGTGTTAACAAAGTATGTTGTAATTGATGTTTAATAAAAGTAATAGATTAATGTGAAAGAGATATTACTCCAATTGCAACTTACCATCTTCACAAACTATGAAGAGAGATGTGAAAAAATTTATCCATACCATACTCATATTTGTATATATGCACAAAAATAAGACCAACATTTCTCCCCCGTTTTATTTTTGTATTTTTGATAAAAGGTTAGAATCTCCCTTTTTAACCTTATCTTGCTGTTTCTCTATATTTCTAAATAAAATTTTGTATGGTCTTGCTTGTGTATATAGTACTATATATTTCACCTAAAACTGAACTTATCTCTTTCTGCCTCTTCTCAAAAACAGGAGTGACCTCGTACAAAGTAGACTTGGAAACCAAGATGGTGGTTGTTATAGGAGACATTCTTCCTTTTGAAGTGCTGGAGAGTGTCTCGAAGGTCAAAAACGCAGAGCTTTGGAATTCCCCATCTTGATGAACATGATCAATTTCCACTCCCAAATTATTTATCATTCGTACATACTGTATAATACAGATGTCCCCATTTGTGTTCTCTTTCTATGGAGCGGGAAAACAAAAATCTACCCCATCTAATATTGAGGTCTCTCTAGCTGTGACCCTATATGAAAGCTCAAATATATGGGCAGTGTTGCACAGTGTGTGCAACAAGTATTAGCCCAAATATATTATCAGTTTTGATTCAAGTACTGTGCCCTAGTAACCATTAGCCTTTACAATTTGGCTTTTAATTTTATTTGGTCAAAATGAACGGTAAAAAATATAGATTAAAAAAAAAATTAAAGGTTGAACAATTTTCTTTTAGGGGTCAAAAGTCTTGTAATTGAATTGTCACCTCTCTCCTCATGCATAATTCAGGGTTCAAAAATTATTTCTTCAGACTAATTTCTGGGTAAACAAATTTTATATATAATTGGTATATATAGTAACTATATATAAACCATTATTTTAAAATTTTCTCAATAACAATATGAATATATAATTATCTCTTTTCTTCTCTCTATCCCATTATACAAAACCACTTCTTCTCCAAAAAAAAAGAAAAAAAATTCCAAACCACGCTTAAAAATCAAAATAACAAGTGAATTTATTGGAAGACCAAACAAGAGGGACGATGCGTACTCGCATAAATATGCATAGCCCATAATGAAGGGCTCTATAAAAGGGGAGTATAACATAAATAGGCATAGATTTTTTTTCATGATGTTCTCTATGACCTTCACTTTGACTCTTTGAGAATGACATAGATCTTATTTATCATTTATTATTTTTTGGATAATTTAGATGAACAAACATTTATACTAGAGCTCAATAGCAATAATTTTTCACATATTGTGGGGCCAGAGAACTTATGACCCGGCCCACTTTCCATTAGGACCCAGGGCCCGTGCCGAGGAGAGTAGTTGTCGAGGACAAGTGGTGAAAGATCAAATAGCCTAGAGATGCAACCGAGGATGACCCTGTCCTCGGCATCCCAAGACTTCAAAAGGAAGAGCGACATGTCGTCAAAGGCAGCCTCCAAAGTGCCCCCAGAAGAAGAGGCGAGTAGAGTGGGATTCACATGGGGGTACGGAGTGGGGGTGGTCCAAGGTAAAGACGTCACCTCCGCATTAAATGCACCCACAAACGTCCTAGCCATATTAATGGGAAAAGACTCCTAAACAGTGTGGCTTTGGTTATTGCAACTAACAGAGAGTGGGGGGAGGCGGTTGATGGGATAGGTACTCGAGTAGGTATCTGCCTGATCAACAAATGGAGGGTCAGGATCAACCGAGAAGGGCTATATAATGTGAAGGCTTATGCGCCAAAGAAAGGGGGTCGGAAACCAGAGACCCAGAAGAGGAAAAGGAAGAATATGAACATTAAGTTTTATGGGCAAGATCCACGGATAGCCTTAGCTCATCTCTATATGTCCACCATGAGCACCATGATTAACCACCGTTCGGTGACTAAGGCCTAGCCTTTCAAGCCCACGCTCTACAAATTATATTGTTTGGGCCCTTAACGTGCGAACCCAACATCGTTTTGGGGTCGTTACAAATTGAGTCCTTACAATTGGCGCCGTCTGTGGGAAGGCTTGTGCGTTGGCACAGGCGGTGGATCGAGAAAGTCCCTCCATCACTTCCAGCAGCCCGTTGTTGTGCCCTAACATAAAGTTCCAGAAGGGACTATGCTTCGAAGTGTCAGTAGCGCGGACAGTTCTAGGAGCTTCCAACGTCAGATCGACATCCCACACCTTGGCCGAGGGGCTAATTCCCCCAACTACTTAAGCAAAATATCTAAGTTTTGGACAGAACCAAGGTATTGTATGGTCTTCGGACTCAAACTTATGGGAAAACCAACTACTTAAGCAAAATATCTAAGTTTTGGATAGAACTAAGGTATTGCATAGTCCTCGGACTCAAACCTATGGGGAAACCAACTACTTAAAGAAAATTCTAAGTTTTGGACAGAACCAAGGTATTGCATGGTCCTCGAACTCAAACCCATGGGGAAACCAACTACTTAAAGAAAATTCTAAGTTTTGGACAGAACCAAGGTATTGTATGGTTCTCGGACTCAAACCTATGGAGAAACCAACTACTTAAAAGAAATCTAAGTTTTGGATAGAATCAAGGTATTGTATGGTCCTCATACTCAAACCTAAGGGGAAACCAACTACTTAAAAGAAATCTAAGTTTTGGACAGAATTAAGGTATTGCTTGGTCCTTGGACTCAAACCTATGGGGAAACCAACTACTTAAAGGAAATCTAGATACCAGGCTCGGCCTAAACAATACACATGACATCTCGGATGATGCCTATATCTCCCCAGAAGTATGTTCAGACACAAGTTCAACGCCCTATGGGCTCGGGTAAATAAGAATTCCGGGATATGATCCCAAATATATCATATGCACAACCATTCATACGTGTTAAGATAACTATTTCAGAAATCAGGAGATCCGCAACAATAGTAAGTATCAGCAAGGGCAACTAACATGTAATTTAAAGGAAAACGGAAGAAAATAATTTCATATATGTGGTCAATAAGTTCAAACTGCAAGCAAACTATAAAGTTTTCAAAACAAAAGGGAAACTAGTTAAATAATTAAACTAGAAACAAATACAAAGGTTGGCCAGGGCTTTTTACTTCTTCGATTTCGTTTGGGCCACATCCTGGGAAGGCTAATCGGGATTAGCCTCGGAGCCCTGAGAAACATCCCCTTCTTGGGAAGGCTTGGCAGGATCAGCCTCGGTGCCCTGGGGGACATCAGTAAGGGGAATGGCCTGAAGGGGCTGAACTAAGATGGCTGGCTTCTCGGCACAGGAGATCTGGGCACTGACTGTAGACGGGGTGACCTCCTGAGGCATCTCGGGATTCAGGCCTCCAGGTGCTTCTGTCGCAGCATGAGGCTCTCCTCTTTCGGTCGACTCGCCAGGAGGGACAATGATCTGTGCAACTTCTGACTGAGCAGCCCCTGCCTCGTGTGGATCGCTCATAGCCTCGGAGCTGGCGGGGGCGGTCTCACGGATGGTTGGAGGATAAAATATGCTCTCCGCCTTCCACAAGTCGGACGAAGCTTCCACCCCAACTCATTTGAGGGCTTCTACCCAAACCTGGGAGCAGTATAGCCTGCATACTCCTAGGATTTGAGCTTTAAGGGAGGCCTGGGTTTCAGCTACTCCCGTCTCGTAACCCTCCTCCTCGGCCTTGTCCCTAGCAGCTTCGGCCTCATTTCTGGCAAACTCAGCCTCCTGCTTGGCTCTCACGGCTTTGTCCCGAGCAAACTCTGCCACGCCCTTAGCATTGTCAACCATGATCAGTTTCTTCTTCAAGTCACTGATCTGCTCCTTAGCTATCTGCAATTGCTCCTCGGCATCGAGTAGGCGCTTTCTCTGTTCCTCGGCCTGTTTTTGGGCACCAGTTAAACCTGCCAAGGCACTATCCCTGTCTCGGGTAGCCTCCTTTAAGTCCTCCCTAGCCTTCACGAGATCAGCCTTGGAAGCTTTGAGGGTCCGCGCAACATCTATGCGTTTGGTGCGTTCATCCTCGGCGGCCTTACTCTGCCTCTTAACTTCTTCCTCCATCCTATAGGTGGCCTGGATAGCCTGCCAATTGAGACAAGTATATTGTGAATGAAAATCTGGGAGCCAGAATCGATAGAGCCTTAGGTTTCAAGAGTCTTACCATACCTAGGTACCTCTTCACGCTAAGGAAAACCTCCTGCCTCCTCATGTTCTTTAACTCTTCCACATCAGTAGGAAGCGGCATGGTTCTCCTTAATGCATCGGCCACATAACCGCCATCGCCATCTCCAAGGTCCCTCATGGACGCGGTTTCCAGCAATGGCTCCCCGTGGAGCATTGGGGCGGGAAGCCAAGCACTCGGCGCGGATTGGGCTTCGATCCCTTTCCCCTTACTTTGGGCAGATTGGGTTTCGATCCCTTTCCCCTTGCTTTGGTGCCCAATCTTTAACTGTTTTGGAGCTCGCGGGGCTTCATCCCCCTCTTGAGAGGATTGGGATTTTCCCCCATCCATGGGTTCCTTCCCCTTGGGGCTTCTTTTTCTCTTTGAGTCAGCGGGCTCCGGCCGAGGAGGCAGAGCTGATTGAGGAGGAGCAGGAAGTTTGGGGCGGGGAGATTATGGCTGCGACTTAGTAGACGAGGACCTAGTCTGGACGGGCTGAAGTTGAGACGAGGGAGTTGGAACACTGGATTGCGGTTTTTCCTGTGCACCCTTCCCCGGTTGACCCTCGATGAGGTCGAATAGGCTGGTTGGGGGTTTTCTCTTGAGACCCATCTCGGCTCGGGAGGATATTTCCACTGACAACAGTTCCGCTTCGGACAAGTCTGGGTCACCTAGATCACCGGAAGGATCCTCGGATGGGTCGGCTTGGTCAAATACCCCAAAACCCTCCTCGGACAGACCCAAATTACCTTCGTCCTCCGCTGCCTGATGAGACGATGAAGAGCCCACCAATGGGATGCCCTCTTGGATAGGAGATCCTTCGGAGATCAAAAACCCTTATTCGACTACGGTAATTTTCGGAAGCCGAGGACGGTTAGCACTGATCACGTGCTTTAGGTCGGCAAATGACTTCTGAAGGGGAGCGTACCCTAAGATTTTGTGAGCGGCTCTGACTTGACCATCCTCGTCATTTACAAAAACTGCCTCCTGAAGAACAGTGTCCAAATTAACCCGGTTAACCAGATGAAAATGTCGGTGAAAGGCGTTTGGATCTGCAAAAAGAAGCATGTACATGGTTAGTAACCGAACCACACCAAATTAAAATGGCGTAAAGGATTGGCACCCGTTTGCTCTCTATACGCCACCTGGTTCTCCCTCCACCATCGGGCATGGAAGGCCATCATGCCATTCCCCGGATACGATAAGAAAGTCCTTATTCAACCTCTTGTTGGAGTCGGGGAGGCATTGGATTAGCCAAACCCTATCGTCTCTCGTCTTCATGTAGTAGGATTTACCCTTCAAATTTTGGAGATTGTAGCACCAATTTACGTCATGATGGGTTAGTCTTAGCCCCATTTTTTCGTTTAAAGCATCCACACAACCCAGAATCCTAAACATATTGGCAGCGTACTGGGTGGGAGCTAATCGGAAATGCCTAAGGTAACTATTCATTACCAGTCCCATGGGGATTCTCATACCCCCCTCTACGAAGGCGAGAATGGGAATTACCACCTTGCCCGTCCTTCTCAAAAGATGCCACTCCCCCATCTTACAATACCTCAAACTCACGTTGGGGGGAATCCTATAATCGGCGATGAACTTTTCCATCGCCTCTTCAGTATCAACCAATTTTCTCAATCTCAACTTAACCATCTCTAAGAGTTACTAAACAAACTTAGTGGATGACGGGAGAAGGAGAGGAACAAGAGAAAAATAAACCCAGAAAAGAAAAAGCACGAGTTAGTGAAGGCAGAGAACTTACAGAAAAGAGGAAAAGTGCCTCGGACAGGCTTTTTGTGCTGGAGATAGACTTGAATTTGGATGAAAGTTTGGATGAACCCAGGATATATGCGCTAGAACTCTTAAGTGCAAAAGTGAAGAGACAAGTTAGTTCCAAAAATCTTTTATACCTCCCATCGAAAGTAACTGCACGAATTTTCCCGCCTATAAAGGCAAGGAAATCTCCACCGTCAGATCACCATCGCGCCGTTGAACGTGGGAAGCACAGAACTGCCCACATTTAATGAGGACACGTTCCTTCCAAAGGCTCCAGGAACATGTCTCGAGCAGACGAAGAGTCTCGGGAACCGATAGGTGACAAGGATTGACAAGTTTTGACAGAGGCCTGATGTCATCAAAACCCTCCTATCCGGCCGAGGATCCGGACAGCAGGATTTTGAGGGGCTATTGTGGGGCCAGAGAACTTATGACCCGGCCCACTTTCCATTAGGACCCAGGGCCCGTGCCGAGGAGAGTAGTTGCCGAGGACAAGTGGTGAAAGATCAAATAGCCTAGAGATCCAGCCGAGGATGACTTTGTCCTCGGCATCCCAAGACTTCAAAGGGAAGAGCGACATGTAGTCAAAGGCAGCCTCCAAAGCGCCCCCAGAAGAAGAGGTGAGTAGAGTGGGATTCACATGGGGGTACGGAGTGGGGGTGGTCTAGGGTAAAGACGTCACCTCCGCATTAAATGCGCCCACAAACGTCCTAGCCATATTAATGGGAAAAGACTCTGAACAGTGTGGTTTCGGTTATTACAACTAACAGAGAGTGGGGGGAGGCGGCTGATGGGACAGGTACTCGAGTAGGTACCTGCCTGATCAACAGATGGAGGGTTAGGATCAACCGAGAAGGGCTATATAATGTGAAGGCTTATGCGCCAAAGAAAGGGGGCCGAAAACCAGAGACCCAGAAGAGGAAAAGGAAGAATATGAACATTAAGTTTTATGGGCAAGATCCACGGATAACCTTAGCTCATCTCTATATGTCCACCATGAGCACCATGATTAACCACCGTTCGGTGACCAAGGCCTAGCATTTCAAGCCCACGCTCTACAAATTATATTGTTTGGGCCCTTAACGTGCGAACCCAACATCATTTTGGGATCGTTACAAATTGAATCCTTACACATATCTAACAAAAAAAGAATATTAAAAAATCCCTTGTCAATCTTCTAAGTTAACTTATTCATTTTCTTGTCTTTCTTGTCAAGAGCCCCACCTAGGATTGTAAATGAACCAAATTTTTCATGAAAAATTCAAGCTTCGCTTGAAATGTTTGTTTATTTAGCAAACAAGTCAAATTCAAGCCCAAGTTTAGGCTCGAATATTAAATGAGCCAAACTCAAACATAATAATGTGTTTGTGAATATAAACATAATTAAAACTTAATTTAACTATATATAATATTATATATTTGTCTAAAAAACTTATATAGATTTGAGATTGAATTGTATAAGTTTGTAAATAGATTCCTATGATATCAATTTTTTTTTGTAGTTTATTAATAATATAAACAGTTTATTCGTAATAAAAATTCAGAGATTTATGAAGGGATAAACCATTTTAGTCATAATTTTACAATATACGAGAAAAGAATTAGTAAAGAAAGCGAATTAAGCTTAAAGTCTTAAACATGTAATTTTATTTGGTGATAAGCTTGAGCTCGGCTTATGTTTAAAATAAAATTAAATGAACAAACATGAAATTTTAGTACTTGATTCAACTTGTTTACAACCCTAAATTTACACGGCTCCTCACTCCTCTCCTAAAAAAAAATGGTTATGTGGCAACAAAAGCAGGGATGGAACTAGAAATCTTTTCTAGGAGGTCAACTTCAAGGACCAAAATGAAATTGTATGAAACTTAAGTTATATGCATATACACACATGCTCATACATAGTTATGTATGCATTTTCTATTTTGCTTTAAAAAGTGGGTGAGGTTTTCATATTTTGGGATAGATACTAAACTAATTAAAATTCCAGAGAAATTAATTCAATCTCATATTTATTTTTTTTAACATTATATGTTTTGATTAGATATTATCTTTCATATAAAATTTAATAAGTAATATATTATTGAGTAATTGAAAGTCCTATAAATTTTATATTAAAAAAAAACTAAATTTAAATTGAGCATTGATTAAGTATCTATAGTATATTTTTAACTTTATTCACATGATATGAGATTATTTTTATTTTATTGAAAATTTTACCCTCTTAAATATTTGAATTTTATTTTTGAAAAAATAATGTCACTCTGGATAACAGAACACACTTTCTGACCTTTGCTTCATTTATCTGAGAGGATACTCCTCTTCAGCCTACCTCCCCTAGCCTTTATAGTCATAGCTTACTCGTGAAGTTCAAAGTCTTACGCATTCTTTACTATTGATCTATCCTTGGACTATTGAGCCTCCTCGGACAAGGCCCAAAGCCCAACATATATTTTGGGCCCCCCTTCCCTACACAAAGCAACATCAATCAAGAATCATTTTAAGATGAGTTTCAGATAGCTCAATTGATAAAATATTTTGTCGTTAAATAAAAAAATTTGAAGTTCAAATCTTGTGCCTACAATTAGTATCTTAACTTGATGATGAGCAATTATTATGAAATAGATGTCATGAGTTTAAATTCTACTGTGTGTGTGTTTAAGAAAATATTATTTCAATAAATCTCTCAAAAATTTGAATTTTCTTTTATATTGACATCTCAGGTGACTTTGCATATATATATATATATATATATATTTTTTTTTTTATGTCCCAAAGATCAACAAAAAAAAAACCTAGGGAAAAAAAAAAATTATTTGAGTACCCAAGAAAAATGACAAAAACTAAGAATATTAAATTATTATTATATATATTTTTTAATAAGAAAACTAAGTACATTAAAGTATTGAACCCAAATGCCAAAAGTGTATTGTTAGAACTTAGAACTTAGAACTGGGGTGATAAAACTAAAAATTTCTTAGATAACGTTTTATTACTCGTTCCAAATATGTATTTTATTTGAATTTAATTAACAATGAATTTTCTTTAACCACATACCATAAATATAAATATAATAGAACCACTAAAATAATCTGTTTGTCATGTATTATTTTCACAAAGATAATGTTTTTTGAGTTGGGCTTATATAAAATTTGTATAATCTATTTGTGATATTATTTTAAAATAAAAATCGACCACCACCTGTAGCAAAAAAATCACGCAATTAATAACATCGGGCCTTGTAAGCAGCCACAGACCAACGGTGCTTCAACCCAGTTCTGTGCAGTCTTTTATGCAAATTTTGTGCCTACTTAATCCAGTAAAAGTGAAAATTTGTAAAAGATTTACCACGAGGGAATGATTTAGAGCTCGTTTGGTAATATTGTTCTAGTAATGTTATTTGTATTTTTTAAAAATACGTGTGGGTGAAAAAGTGTGCGAAAATACGTGTAATGTTTAAACACTAAAAACTGTTGTTTAAATAACGATAACAAACGGATCCTTAATAGTACGAAACTCTTGTGATCTATAACACCTACGAGTTCAAGAGTAACGAGTTTGAGACTTGAGTAATAGTAAGTTCCATTATTGCTCGACCAGTCCCATGCCATACAAGAGTAGGGTTTAAGTGAGTCGAAGATAGTGATCACACGCTCCTCTTGAAATAGTGATCACACGCACCCTTTTTGGAAAAGATTCATATATACAGCCTAATATACTATGCACATTTCTAATGCAACAGTTAGTGGAAATCATAGCTAGAATCAAACTTGCCCTGCTGGCTCCAGGCATGTAAACAGTGCCCTCTACAGCAAGTAAAATGATAATCCTTAAAATATTACGACAAAATCCTGAGTGCAAGAAATTGAAAGTAAGACTGTAATAAGAACAAAAATTATAGCAACATGGGCTGCGGGTGGGGCGGCTGCCACTGCCCCATCAACGATAATGTATGTCTTTATCCGTGCTGCTCAGTGCTGATAGCATAGCAGTAAAATTGAATGTTCATGTTCAAAGAGATAATTGTTTCTCAAATTTTTTTTTTTTTAAATTGTTCAAAGAGATAAAGACCGCATGTCAGATATATCTCTCTTATTATATAACAATTATCATCTTTTACCCAAACAAATAAATACCACCGATGACTGATAGCTTTGTTTGTTGATTTTTTATTTTTACTTTTCCAAGATTTTGGAGACTTGGAATAGAGATTCTTTAAAAAAAAAAAAAAAAAAAAAAAAAAAAAAAAAAAAGGATTACGGGCTTTTGCATTTTGGAGAACCATCTTATATGACTAGCACCGCATTCATCCGATTGGACACTCATATTAACGGTCCAATGGGCCTTTGTCACTATATGCTGTATTATCTGAAATTGGGACTGTGTGTTCGGTGGAAGTGGTTGTAGCTAGAATTTTTCTTTCTAGCTATCCATACATAGAAAGTCTTTGTATTCTACTTACTTATAGCTAGCAAGTTTTATTGCACAAGATATGATCGTGTTATTTATTAGTCTGAAGACATTAGCTTCTCTTGTAGCTTTTTAATTTATTTGCTTATCTATAACTTAGGTTTTTTTTTTATTATTATTATTATTTTAATTTAATTATTAAAGATATTACTATTCTGTTATCAATTTTCAGCATTTTTTTTTTTTTTTTTAGTGAAAAATAATCCAAACCCACACCAAATCTAGAAATTATAATACTTCACTGTCCACTTTTGTTTCCTAGTGTAGGTCAAATGACTTTTTTTTAATGTTTTCAATAGAAACGTTTAGATTTGAATCTTCATTTTCTTCTTCTTCTTTTTTTCTTTTTTTTGGGGGAGGGGGGGGGGGGGGGGGGGGAGTGGGTAATGTGGTGTCCATGACTTTTGGTCTTTGGAAGTTCCCTGATAGCAACAGGATGAGGCGAGGTCCAAATAGGGTTCCCTTCTCCTCACTTTGAAGCAAGATAAGCGCAAGTCAAGGGTGGGGGTAAGATGAGTTGGAGGTAATTTTTTCATTCCTAATGAGATGATTTGACATTAATGAGATAAAGATTTTTTTTTTTTTTTTTTTTTTGTAGATATTAATGAGATAAAGATAAAATAAAATAGAAAAATGAGGAGCATTTTTTTTTTTTTTTTGAGAAACTAAAGGAGGACCATTTAAGAGTGTATTAAAAGAGAGAAAACAAGTATTTTGGGATCATAATAGAATAGAGGAAAAATATATATAAATTCTACCCTAATTAATCTTGTTGATGATCCATAATTGATCCTACAACTTTGGAACTAAGGTTTTATTGTTATTGTATATATATAAAAATAAATAATATATATTATATTATATTATTATATAATAAAATTTGAGCTTAGAAGTCGTGATTGCGCAAAGTGGCTACTCTTATTAATTAGTAAATTAATTATATATTTTTGTTAGGATATATTTCCTCAATTAAGGGATAATGTTTAACAATTGTTTAATTTATGTAAAAATTTATCATTTAAATTTCAACAAATTTAAATCCTATTCAAAGTTTCAAACTAAAAGTCTATTATAAAAAATTTATAAACTTTAATCCCACACAATAACCCATGTTTTCTTTCTAAAAAAAACAACTCATGTTTTGATTAAGGGATAAGATTTAACAATTGTGGGCGCCGTTCGATCAATAGGCCTATTAAGGTCAGGATTGTTGGGCTTGTGGCCCATCCGAGGATGCATATCCGTCCGAAGAAGCCAAGTCCAGTCATAAGGTAATTATTGAAGGGGGTGGTAGTCAATATCATGAGGGTGAGGTGCTGTATTCGTCCGAGGACGCCATACTCCTCAGCACTGTGCGTCCGAGGACGAACAGGGCGCTGTCTTGTGGCAGCCGGGCCTCAGAATTATGTCACCAATGCAGATAGGATCATAGACCAAGGGTAAAAGGGAAAAGATAAACAAATATCTATAGTCACAGCTGCCTCCGCATTAATGACTTCTTAACCAACTCTCTGACCGCATTAATGTGGAGGTGATACCTGAACAGTAAGGAGGTAGCCTTACAGCTGCCCATAGGAAGTTCCAGGAGGTGCTGGATGGGACAGAAAGAAATCCTCTGAACCCAATCTACACGTGTGCGGTGAGGATGGAAGGCAAAGGGTGGTATATAAACTGAAAGAAGAACATACAAGAAGGAGGATCGAAACAGAAAAAGAAAAAAAGAAAGAAAAACACAGACAAAAGAAGAAGAGCAAAAAGAGAGAAAAAGAACTGTACCGATTACCAAAGGGAACGATCGTTGTACCAACTTAAGACTTTCAATATACGTGGGAGTAAATCTTTTCATTATACGAAAGTTAACCTAGTTCTTTACACCCACGCTCTACAAATCATATTGTTTGGGCCTTTTTACGTGCGAACCCAACACTGTTACGGGTCGTTACAAATCACGTCCTTACAATTGGCGCCGTCTGTGGGAAGAGCTTGTGTTAGCTTAGAGGACTTCCAGTGCAACGTTTCTGATGGAGGAAGTGGGTCCACATCACCCCGTGGCGGGACCGCATCAGGAGGATGTCAACTTGCACCAGGCGGAGTCAAGGGGCTCTCAACACGGTGGTCCTCGAAGGAGTCCTGAACGGGAAGAAGGCCATGAAGGGAGTGTACATACAACCCATACAACCAGGAGCCACTCTCGTGGGAAGAGTCACGTCTCCCACGCGAAGCATGATGGGAATCTGCAACGTGAGATTGCAAATTTGAAGAGAGAATTGTGCCATGCACGGCGGGAGCGTTCCCCACCTTGCTCCGAGCCATCGTCTGAGGAATCGGATGGAGCTAGTTATAGGCGGAGATCGAGAACTCTGCCAAGCGAGACTTTCTCCTATGAAGAGGAGCACCGCTATCGACGTAAGCGTAGAAGTCCAACTAGCAGGGGCTTGGGAAACGATGCCATGAACAAAGCCTTGAGCCAAATTTCCAAGTCGCCCTTTACGAGAAACATAGACGATGCTACCCATCCTCGGCAGTTCCATCAGCCTACGTTCTCTCTGTATGATGGCCATTCAGATCCGGTGGAACATGTAAGCTATTACAGCCAAAAGATGGCTATTCACTCCAGGGATGATGCTTTGATGTGCAAGATTTTTCCATCGAGTTTGGGTCCGACGGCGATGAGGTGGTTTAATGGCTTAAGGGCCAATTCTGTTGGATCTTTCAAAACACTGACTCGGGCTTTTGGTGCTCGTTTTATTACATGCAGCAGGACTCCTCGGCCTTTGGGATCCTTGTTGACTTTGTCTATGCAAGAGGGCAAGACTCTCAAGAGTTACTCAGATAGGTACTGGGAAATGTTTAACGAAATAGAGGGAAAGAATGATCCTGTGGCTATAACCACTTTCAAGGCTGGTCTCCCAGCTGATCACGATTTGAGGAAATCCTTGACGGGTAAACCTGTCACTAGTGTGCGCCAGCTGATGGACAGAATAGATAAGTACAGAAGGGTAGAGGAAGATCAACTTCAGGGGAAAGGAAAGGCCAAGGTGATCCCTCAGGAGAGGAGGGATTTCAGGTCGGACCGTTATAATAACAGCCGACCACGGAGGGATTTTGTTGGGCAGTCAGGCTCGGCGGACGCCTAGGTTGTTAATGCAGTATTTCGGGAGCCTGTTCAGCAGGTTTTGGAGAAGATAAAGAACGAACCATTCTTCAAATGGCCGAACAAGATGGCGGGAGAGCCTAGAAAACGCAACCCGAGTTTGTATTGCCATTATCATCAGGATCATGGGCACACGACGGACAACTGTAGGAATTTATGGGACCACTTGGAACAGTTGGTCCGTGAAGGGAAATTAAAACAACTCTTGCATCACTCCAATGGAAGGGCGAGCCAAGCAGGTTCCGAGGTGCGTGGGGACGCTTCATCAAGGCTCCCCCTAGGTACGATTAACGTTATCTTTGCGGCCCCGGGAAGGACTGGATCTTGCCCCTCCAGAGTGTTGTCGGTGTCCCGTTCCCCAGCCGAGGATCGCATTGAAGAAGGCCAAGAGGCGTGTCCCCCTGATTTTGGGCTTTTCAGATGAGGATATGGTTGGGACCATACAGCCCCATGAGGATGCCTTGGTGGTAACGTTGAGGATTAGCGGGTATGATGTCAGAAGAGTGATGGTTGATCAGGGAAGCGCTGTGGATGTGATGTATCCAGATTTGTACAAAGGGCTAGGTTTGAAACTAGAGGACTTAACAACCTATAATTCCCCTCTAGTAAGTTTTGAGGGAAGGTTGGTCACTCCCATGGGGCTAATCAGGCTGCCCGTGCAGTCAAGTACCGATGTGGTGGAGGTGGACTTTATTGTCGTGGATGTTTTTTCTCCATACACGGCTATTGTGGGCAGACCTTGGCTTCACACCCTTAAAGCGGTTTCGTCCACTCTACATCAGAAGGTGAAGTACCCATCCGGAGACCAAGTGCTGGAAATAGTAGGGAGTCAGGCGGCTGCTCGGCAGTGCCTAGTAGCGGCTATACAGCATCGGCTAGAAGCAGAAACCTCGGTTACGGCCGACAATGAGTTATAGCAATTAAAGTCCCCAGTATCAGGCTTAGACGTGCCAGCCAATGGGGTAGAGTGTGAAGATTTGGAGAAGGTAGTTGTTGCTGATGATCTAGAAAAATTCTTCCAGATTGGGGCCAATTTGCCTTTGCAAGAGAAAGCGAGTTTGCTGGAATTCCTCCGATCCAATGTGGATGTTTTTGCATGGGACCCGTATGAAGCCCCGGGGGTGGACCTGAATTTCATTTGTCACCGACTCAATGTGAACCCTGCCGTTATGCCCAGGAGACAACCTTCTCGGCGACCATCGAAGGAGCATGCCGAGGCGGTTAGAAGCGAAGTTACCAAGCTCAAACAGGCTGGGGCTATCAAGGAAGTTTTTTACCCTCAATGGTTGGCCAATACGGTGGTGGTAAAAAAGAAGACAGGAAAATGGCGGGTGTGCGTGGACTTCACGGATCTTAATAAGGCCTGCCCCAAAGATCCATTTCCTATGCCGAAGATCGACCAGTTAGTGGATGCAACCGTGGGTCACCCCAGGATGAGTTTCTTGGATGCCTTTCAAGGGTATCACCAAATACCGCTGGCCGCCGACGATCAGGAAAAGACTGCTTTTGTGACCCCGATTGGGAATTACCATTACAAAGTGATGCCCTTCGGCTTGAAAAACGCTGGATCTACCTATCAACGCATGATGACGAAGATGTTTGAACCACAACTGGGTAGAAGTATTGAAGTTTATATGGATGATATGGTTGTGAAAAGTAAAGTAGTGTCCGAACACGTGGAAGACCTCACGAGTATCTTCGGGATACTGAGAAAACACAAGTTGCGCTTGAATGCTTCGAAGTGCTCCTTTGGTGTAGGTTCCGGGAAATTCTTGGGGTACATGGTGACCCATAGAGGAATTGAGGTGAATCCAGACCAGATTAGGGCCATTAACGATTTGCAAGCACCTCGGAATCCAAAAGAGGTGCAGAAACTGATGGGGATGACTGCCGCGTTGAATCGGTTCATCTCCAGGTCGGCTGAGAGGTGTCGTCCTTTTTTCCGCCTACTACATAAGTGTCAAGGATTTAAATGGACTGCGGAGTGTGCTGAAGCGTTCCAGCAGTTGAAAGATTACTTGTCCAGGCCGCCTATCATGTCTAGCCCTGAGGTAGATGAGGTGTTGTATGCTTATTTGGCGGTAGCCCCTCATGCAGTTAGTTTCGTCTTGATACGAGAAGACAATGGTGTCCAAAGGCCGGTTTATTATGTAAGTAAATCCCTCCATGAAGCCGAGGTGAGATATCTGTCGTTAGAAAAGGCTATACTGGCGGTAGTTCATGCAACACGCAAACTTCCGCACTATTTTCAAGCCCATACTGTGGTTATCTTGACCCAACTGCCTCTCAAGTCCATACTCAGAAGTGCTGACTACACTGGAAGAATTGCCAAGTGGGGCATGATTCTGGGTGCTTTTGATATCAAATACATGCCTCGCACTTTTGTAAAAGGTCAAGTCCTTGCCGATTTGGTGGCTGAATTCGCTGAGTGCCCAGAGGAAGTTAATAGGAATCACGATCACATGGATGAAAAATTGGTTGGCCTAATATCCGCACAAGGAGAGTCTTTGTGGAAAGTGTACGTGGATGGGGCCGCAAACCAACGGGGAGCAGGATTGGGATTGGTGTTGATATCCCCCGAAGAGGTCATCATCGAGAAGTCGTTAAGACTAGGGTTCTTAGCTACTAACAATGAATCAGAATACGAAGCTTTGATAATGGGAATGGGTATGGTCCATAAAATGGGCGGAAAGTCAGTGAAGTTATTCTCAGACTCGAGATTGGTGGTCGGCCAGGTGAGAGGAGAATTGGAGGCCCGGGATCCGAGGATGCAAGGGTATCTGAACCGGGTTAGGCGTCTACGAACGAAGTTCGAGTCTTTTGACTTGTTGCATATTCCTCGAGGTGAAAATACCTATGCTGATTTCTTGGCGACCCTTGCCACCTCCTCAGTACGAAATTTTCCTCGGATGATTATCGTCGAAGACCTGTGTTCCCCTACCTCACCAGAGAAGGAGGTTTGCCAAATCAGACAAACTAATCTGTCGTCAAGCTGGATGGATCCCATATTAAAATTCCTTGAAAGTGATGTATTGCCCGACGATAAGATGGAAGCTGAGAAAATACGAAGGAGGGCTCCTCGGTACTGGTTATCCGAGGATAAAAAGTTATACAAATGGTCCTTCTCTGGGCCATACCTGCTCTGTGTGCCTCCTGAGACAGTAGAGTCGATACTGGAGGAATTGCATGAGGGCATTTGTGGGAGCCATACAGGGGGAAGGTCTCTATCATGTCGAGCCCTCACACAAGGTTATTGGTGGCCAAATATGTGGATGGAAGCGCAGGAGTACGTCAAGAAATGCGATCAGTGTCAAAGATATGCTCCGAATATCCACCAACCGGGAGGAGTTCTTAACCCTTTCTCTAGCCCTTGGCCTTTTGCGCAGTGGGGGCTAGACATTGTCGGCCCTTTTCCTAAAGCCATAGGAAACAAGAAATACCTACTGGTCGGCACAGACTACTTCACTAAATAGGTTGAAACTGAGCCCTTGGCGAACATCAGGGACGTAGATGTGAAGAAGTTTGTTTGGAGGAACATTGTTACACGATTTGGTATTCCTCGAATTCTTGTCTCAGATAATGGACTCCAATTCGATAGCAATGCCTTTAGGGAATATTGTTCAGAGTTGGGAATAAGAAATAGATATTCCACTCCGGCTTATCCACAAGACAATGGGCAGGCTGAAGCTGTTAACAAAGTAATAGTCAATGGGCTTAAGAAGAGACTGGATGACGCGAAAGGAAAATGGGTGGAAGAATTGCCACATGTGCTTTGGACGTATCGGACAACACCCCGACGTTCGACGGGGGAAACTCCCTTTTCCATGACCTATGGGGCCGAGGCCGTCATTCCCCTGGAAACTAGATTCCCAATGTTAAGGACCAGTACATTCTCTTCGGGTAGCAATGATGCGATGTTGGAGAAAAGTTTGGACCTAATTGAAGAACGAAGGGAGAGCGTGATGGTTCGACTAGCTTACTACCAACATAAACTCAAGCAGGGCTATGATAGCAATGTGAGGATGAGGTCGTTAGCCATAGGAGATCTGGTGCTGAGGAAAGTCCTGGGGGCCACTAAGAATCCAAATTAGGGAAAATTGGGACCTAATTGGGAGGGGCCATATCGGATCACTTCTGTAGCAGGAATAGGAGCCTACTATCTAGAGGACCTAGATGAAAAACTTGTACTCCATCATTGGAATGTAAATAATCTCAAGAGGTATTATTATTAATAAAAGTGTTTCAATTCAAATATTTTCTTTTAACTTATGTCAATCATACATCCTGTACTCCTGCATCTTATGATTTATATTGAATTGTTAAATAGAAACTAAGTTATGCCAGGTCTTCGAATCGCCAACTTAGTGGAAATTAACATCCTACATTGTATATTGAAATGTTAAACAGAAACTAAGCTATGCCAGGTCCTCGGATCGCAAACTTAGTGGAAATTAACGTCCCATAATTTATATTGAAATGTTAAACAGAAACTAAGCTATGCCAGGTTCTCGGATTGCAAACTTAGTGGAAATTAACGTCCCATAATTTATATTGAAATGTTAAACAGAAACTAAGCTATGCCAGGTCCTCGGATCGCAAATTTAGTGGAAATTAACATCCTATATTGTATATTGAAATGTTAAACAGAAACTAAGATATGCCAAGTCCTCAGATCGCAAACTTAGTGGAAATTAACATCCCATAATTTATATTGAAATGCTAAATAGAAACTAAGCTATGCCAGGTCCTCGGATCGCAAACTTAGTAGAAATTAACGTCCCATAATTTATATTGAAATGTTAAACAGAAACTAAGTTATGCCAGGTCCTCAGATCGCAAACTTAGTAGAAATTAACGTCCTATGATTTATATTGAATTATTAAACAGAAACTCAGTTATGCCAGGTCCTCGGATCGCAAACTTAGTGGAAATTAACATCCTATATTGTATATTGAATTGTTGAACAAAAACTAAGTTGTGCCAGGTCCTCGGATCGCGAACTTAGTGGAAATTAACATCCCATAATTTATATTGAAATGTTAAATAGAAACTAAGCTATGCCAGATCCTCGGATCGCAAACTTAGTAGAAATTAACGCCCCATAATTTATATTGAAATGTTAAACAGAAACTAAGCTATGCCAGGTCCTCGGATTGCAAACTTAGTGGAAATTAACATCCCATAATTTATATTGAAATGTTTAACAGAAACTAAGCTATGCCAGGTCCTCGGATCGCAAACTTAGTAGAAATTAACGTCCTATGATTTATATTGAATTGTTAAACAGAAGCTAAGTTATGCCAGGTCCTCGGATCGCAAACTTAGTGGAAATTAACATCCTATATTGTATATTGAATTGTTGAACAGAAACTAAGTTGTGCCAGGTCCTCGGATCGCGAACTTAGTGGAAATTAACATCCCATAATTTATATTGAAATGTTAAACAGAAACTAAGCTATGCCAGGTCCTCGGATCGCAAACTTAGTAGAAATTAACGTTCCATAATTTATATTGAAATGTTAAACAGAAACTAAGTTATCCCAGGTCCTCGGATCGCAAACTTAGTGGAAATTAACATCCCATAATTTATATTGAAATGTTAAACAGAAACTAAGCTATGTCAGGTCCTCGGATCGCAAACTTAGTAGAAATTAACGTCCTATGATTTATATTGAATTGTTAAATAGAAGCTAAGTTATGCCAGGTTCTCGGATCGCAAACTTAGTGGAAATTAACATCCTATATTGTATATTGAATTGTTGAACAGAAACTAAGTTGTGCCAGGTCCTCGGATCGCGAACTTAGTGGAAATTAACACCATATAAGGTATATTAAAACGGTGAACAGAAACTAAGTTATGCCAGGTCCTCGGACCGCAAACTTGGTAGAGATTAACCTCCTATGTTGTATATTGAATTATTGAACAGTAACAGAGTTGTGATAGATCTTCTAATCATAAACTTGACGGGAAATAATGCCCTGTAACATTCATTGAGGAGTCAGAGGGGGATCTTTGGACGCAAGTTGGCATACAATCAAGAAGGTGGTTGAAATGAACCCATCTAAAATTACAATGACAAAGTGAACGAGTGCAAAAATAATATAGAGCCGCAAGAGCGATAAGAAAATAAGTAAGGAAGTCCTCTACTAAGTGTCTAATTAAGTTACAAAGCAGGTTCTACTTTTTTAAATTTCAACTAGATCTGTGGGTTCTGGCTGGCGGGTAGGTCTGCCTCTGAAGTTGAGATTTCATCTTTGGCTTTGGTAATGCCCCCAGTGGGTAGAACTGTGGAGTCCAATTCCCGTTGAAAACCCTGGGAGGCCATCTCTGCCTCTGAAGCGGTGGTGGTCTTGTTTGGGGAAGCTCCTAGAGGAGCAAGTCCCTCTTTAGCTGGTTCCGGTTGGCCGCGAGGAGGAGAATTGCGAGGCAAAACCTCCTCGTTTAGGTTAATAACTGGGGAAGGAGCATCAGCCTGATGGGGTTGAAGAACTGAGGGGCGTATCGCCTCGGGATAATATATGTTCTCCGGCCTACGTAACTCGGATGAGGCTTCAACCCCAGCACGGTTAAGAGCCTCGCTCCAAGTTCTTGCGTAGTAGATACGGCATACCTCTGGAACCTTGGCTCTCAAAGCCTTCTCAGTTTCAGCTATACCAACTTCGTAGCCTCTCTGCTCAGCTTCGTTCATTGCCTGTTCGGTGTTGATTTTCGCTTTCTCGGCTTGCTCTTTGAGCTTTTCAGCTTGCTCCCTTAGCTTATGAGTTTCCTCCAGGTGCTTCTTAAGAGCAAGAGCTTGCTCCTGAGTCTTCTTTAGCTCGGCATTCGCCTCGCGCAGAAGCCTTGCTTGGTCCTCAGCCTGCTTCTGGTAGCCTTTTAATGCCGACTCGGCACTCTTGCGAGCTTGCTCTTCGACCTGTAGTTTTTTTCTTGCGTCGGCCAAGTCCTGATTAGATTTGGACAAGGTCTGTACAGCCATTGCCCGTCTTTTCCTTTCGCCATCTAGCTGATCGGAACAGGCATTGAGCATCTCATCTAGCTTGAAAGTATTTTGAATGATCTGTAAAAAAAAAAAGGGGGGGTTAACACTGTAGTCAATGAAAAGTGCATATTAGTGAGTAACAGTCATAGAATGAAAAAGGATAAAAGATAGTTTCTTACCATGCCCAAATATCGTTTGTTGTCGAGGACGAGTTCATTCTTCCTCATATTCTTTATTTCGGCCATGTCTTTCGGGAGCAATAAGGCTTCCTCTATGGCCGAGGCTACGTGACACCCTATGCCGCCGTTAAAGTCCCTTATAGAGGCATCATCTCGCTGGGGCTCCCCACCGTGCATAGGTGCTGGCAACCATGCTTATGGCTCAAGATGTGGGGAATCAGATTTCTCTTGGCCCCGCGTGGATTGGTGCTTAGTTTTCTGCTGCTTTGCAGCTCGTTGGTCATCCTCCTCTCGAGTGGGACGAGACTTGCTCGTATCCGCCACCTCTTTGCCCTTCTGTTCTCTGCACCTTTTCTGCTCAGCAACGTTGGGAAGCGCTGGTTGTGGAGATGACCGAGGAGGGTGACGAGGAGCAGGAGGAGGAGACCTAGCTGGAAGAGATGAAGCCTGGGATGGTATTGTTTTTGCAGGTACAGTCTTTCCCGGCTGACCTTCCATCAGCTCCAACAAGCTTTTCTGGGGTTTTCTTTGTATCCTCATCTCGTCAGGGTCTTCCTCGGGGCTTGTGGGTTGATCAAAAATCCCGAAATCGTTCGAGGACTCAGATACTGTTACAACGGTTTCCTCGCCTCTTTCCTTTTTCCTTCCCCTTTTTATTCCCTTTTTCCTGAGGGAAGGTAAGGGCGAAGAAGTTCCCGCCGAGACGCTGCCTATGAAAAGAGGCTCTGTGCGAGGTGTGTACTAGGGAAGCGGAATACCCTCTAGAACAATGAACCCTTCGTAGGCAACACTGATACAGTGAAACCGAGGATCGCGTGCTCTACTCACGCACTTCGGCGCCTGAAAGGCAAAAGAAAGGGGGGTGTAGCCGAGAATTAAATGTGCTGCCCGGAGCTGACCGTTAGCCTCATTCACGTATATTTCAGCCTTCAATAACTTATCTAGGCTCGCCTTATTGACTAACCTGAGATTAGGCTTCGTGTAGCGTCTATCTGCAAAACCGTTGATTCTAAAGTTAAAATTGTAGGAGACAAAAATAATAAAAGTAAATGAAATGTGTTCACGAACTAAATAGTATAGATCTATAACTACACGCCCACCTGGTGTTCCCTCTACTGTTAGACAAGGCAAACCATCATGCCATTCCCCAGAGAGAATAAGGAAATCCTCCTTTAGGTTCTTATTTGAAGTGGGGAGGCACTGAATTAGCCTTACTTCAGGATATCTCGACTTGAGATAATATCCCTGGTCAGTTAAGCGATGAAGGTTGTACACCTAATTCACGTCATGGTGGGTTAGCTTTAGGTCCATTCTCTTATTCAGAGCGTCTATGCTTCCCAAGACCCTAAACATATTCGGAGCACACTGGGTGGGGGATAGCCTAAAGAAGTTGAGGTAACTCCTAGTAATACTACCCATGGGGATAGTCATCCCGCCCTCTATAAAGGCGATCATGGGGATAACTACTTCCCTAGTTTGCCTGGCATCAACCCACTCCCCTTGGGCTGCATACCTCATCCCTACCATTGGGGGGATCTTATACTTAGAGCGAAAGTTTCTAATACCCTTCTCGGACTCAACGAGACATCGAAATGGATTCTTTTGTTTTCCCATTTTTCTAAAAAACTTAGTAGAAAGGACTATTGGGTTTGAAACGAAAGTGGTAAAAACTTCAAGAGGACTTACAGGTTCAAAGGAAGGACCTTGGACAACGTACGATTATTTGTAGTCGCCAGGAGAATAGCGAAGACTGGAGAGAGGCAGGTTCAATGTATGAGCTCTGGAACCATGTAATCATCAAAGGTAAAGTACAGGTTTAATTAGGGAACGCCTTTATAGTCATGTGAGGATTGTGAGCGGTGAAGTTCCCGCTCATAAAACAAGGGAAGCCTTCTGCCGTTTGATTTAGATCTCACCGTCGAACGTGGGAGACAGGGGCGTTGTCAAAATTTAATGCTGCCAAAATCGGGATGCTGAAGTGTCAGGGGCATGCCCCAAAACATGCATAGGTACGGGCGTATGACGTCAAAATCCACCTTCTTTCCCGAGGAGTCGAAAAGTAGGATTTTGAGGGGCTATTGTGGGTGTCGTTCGATCAATAGGCCCATTAAGGTCAGGATTGTTGGGCTTGTGGCCCATTCGAGGATGCATATCCGTCCGAAGAAGCCAAGTCCAGTCATAAGGTAATTACTGAAGGGGGTGGTAGTCAATATCACGAGGGTGAGGTGCTGTATTCGTCCGAGGACGCCATACTCCTCGGCACTGTGCGTCCGAGGACGAACAGGGCGCAGTCTTGTGGCAGCCGGGCCTCAGAATTATGTCACCAATGCAGATAGGATCACAGACCAAGGGTAAAAGGGAAAAGATAAACAAATATCTATAGCCACAGCTGCCTCCGCATTAATGACTTCTCAACCAACTCTCTGGCCGCATTAATGTGGAGGTGATACCTAAACAGTAAGGAGGCAGCCTTACAGCTGCCCATAGGAAGTTCCAGGAGGTGCTGGATGGAACAGAAAGAAATCCTCCGAACCCAATCTACACGTGTGCGGTGAGGATGGAAGGCAAAGGGTGGTATATAAACTGAAAGAAGAACATACAAAAAGGAGGATCGAAACAGAAAAAGAGAAAAAGAAAGAAAGACACAGACAAAAGAAGAAGAGCAAAAAGAGAGAAAAAGAACTGTACCGATTACCAAAGGGAACGATCGTTGTACCAACTTAAGACTTTCAATATACGTGGGAGTAAATCTTTTCATTATACGAAAGTTAACCTAGTTCTTTACACCCACGCTCTACAAATCATATTGTTTGGGTCTTTTTACGTGCAAACCTAACACTGTTACGGGTCGTTACAAATCGCGTCCTTACAACAATAATTTAAATTAAATTTAAAATTTATTCAAACTAAATATTTATTATAAAAAAAATTTATAAACTTAAATCTCACACAATGCTTTTTTTTTTTCCTTTTCTTTTTTCTTCAAGTTGCATGATTTAACAATCATTTAAAACAAATTAGGATAATTTCCTCAATTAAGGGATGATATTTAACAACTGTTTAATTTAGGTAAAACTTTATCATTTAAATTTCAACAAATTTAAATTCTATTCAAACTACAAGTTTATTATAAAAAAATTTTAAACTTAAATCCCACGCAACAACTCATGTTTTCTTTTTTTTAAAAACAATCCATGTTTTGACTAGGGTTTAGATTTAACAATAATAATTTAAAACAAATTTAAATTTTATTCAAACTAATAGTTGGTCATGTGCCCTGGACACATATCACTTTAAAATTTTGCCACCTACCCTTGTATGCAGCAGCTCCAGCAAACTTGTTTGCAACAAATCATTGTCCCCATCCAAATAGGAATGGTCAAATTCATTCCATGTCTCATATTAAGAAATTAACACAAAACACATAGAGAATTTTAAAATATAAAAATAAATAAACACTAATAAAATCTAAATTCTAAACAATCAAAACTTAAATTAATTTTTTTATTAAACTTATTTACTTATTTTATAATTTATTATAACTATTTATCTAATCATTTAGTTTTTAATTATTTTAAAAATTTTGAGCTTACATATAAATCTTATCTAACTATTTATCTATTTATCTAATCACTAGTATACTAAATAAAGTTATAAGAAAACTTGTGCAGGACAGGCAAATCAAATGGGACGTGAAATTTTTGCAATCCTAATCCCACGTATCACCAGCTAGGCAACAGTCGGATGTTCAAAAAACTGTTTACATTACACCCATCTTAAACCCCAAAAATAGGAACTTCGTTAGTACCGTCGCAACGAAAAAATTACTGTCGTTTTGTAAATGTCAAACGAGGACTTTCCGTCAGTAATTTAAAAACATTAGACATGTTGCTCACAATCGTGCCGCCGTTGCCTACAGGCCCTACACAACCAGAGCAAGCAAAACAAAATCAAAAAGCATAAAAAACACAGAAAGCAAAAACACAAACGCAACTCGGCGTTCTTATTCTCACCAGTCAGTCAAACTCAAAACTCAACACCATGACCCCAAAATCCCTCTTCTTCTTCTCCTCCACCCTCGCCCTTCTCATCCTCCTCATACCCATCTCTGCCCAAATCTCCGACCCGAACCCGAACCCGAAACCGACACAATCCCTATCCGCGGCCCACACCGAGCTCACCAACTATGGCTTCCCCGTCGGACTCTTACCCTCCTCAGTCCATGGCTACTCCATAAACAAGACCTCCGGCGACTTCTCCGTCGAGCTCGGCGGCGACTGCAAGATCACTCTCCCGCCGGACAACTACCTCGCCACCTATTCCAGGACAGTCAGGGGAAAGATCGTTGCGGGTAAGATCGCTGAGCTCGACGGGATTCGGGTCCGTGCGTTGTTCAGCTGGTGGTCCATCACCGGGATCCGATCCACCGGCGAAGACTTGGTGTTCGAGGTCGGCATGGTCAGCGCCAAGTACCCCTCCAAGAACTTCGACGAGAGCCCCGATTGCCAAGGCAAACACTCCTCTTCGTGAGTGAGCGAGTGAGGTATGAATTCAAATCCCAATTCAATTCAATTCAATTCTCTCTTAATTAGGGTTTTGGATTGATCAGAGAAATTCGAGACTAAAGTATGTGTTGTGCGTTATGATTAGTATTGAATTAACATCTCTGAGTGATAATTCTTAATTAGTAATTATTGATTTAAAATATAAAAATTGATTGAATCGAATTGTGCTCTATGTTTCTCGATTATTCCTGAATATTCTGTATAGCACGAGCAAAATAAAATAGTTGCTGTCTTTTTTGATTTTGTTTTAATTTTAGTTTACTAGGCATCTGTTTGTATCGAATATGTTCTTTTCCAGATAAATTCCCTATTTGCAAATAAAAACATTACTGGAAAGTTCCCAAATTTGTCAATATGCTTTAGGGTTATAAAGTGTTTGCTAGTTGTACTTTTTTTTTTCTTTTTGTTTTTGTTTGGTTAAAGGTTGGTTATTATTATTATTTTTTTGAAATTAAAAGATTGAAAAGGGTGGTTAGCTTTTAAATTATGGGAAATTGCTAATGTCACTACTAATCTTACTACAAAAAGCTTACAAAGTATCACTTTCAATTCAACATCATATTAAATAAATGTTTGAATGGTGACACATCAGTTTGTAAGGAAAATATAGTAAAATGTATAATATTCCTAGCATCAATCTTTCTCAAGATATATGCGTGTGCATTATATAATTATTACTGGGATTATGGTGTTTTAATCAAACGTAGGTATGGTACATTCCCAGGAATTTGTGAATGCTGAGTAATGAACCAAATGGTGGTAATATAATTCTAGGAATCTATAAAGATTCTGCTAAACGAAAGGGCCACAAAAGCTATGGGATTGCTTGAATCGTCAAGATTATATAATTGGATATTGGATATGACTTTTTTGTATTATGAATCTTAGATGATTTACTAAAAACAATATATAATTGGAAGCTATGAATGCAATTAGAAAAACTCTTACGATTTTAATTTAGTGAGCTCTGGGGTATTAGCCATTCTAGACTATTGATGATTTGATACAAAATTGGAGGAAAGACTACTTACCAATAAACTCTCTTAGTCTCCAACAAAGGAGTAGGAGTTTTGTGCAATAGGTACGACGTTTATTGATGATTTGATATACTAGTGCTATCTAAAAGGCTTAGCATAATTTAAGATATGATGAGAGATTTCTTCAAGCCTTTAGATAGCACTAGTATGATTTAAGATATGATTTGTCTTTTGTTTTATGTTTTTTTTATTTTTTTTTGGTGTTCATCCATGCTGATGAGTTCTTTTTGTATTACTACCTTTGAATATAGTAAAATAACATTTCCAGCCATGCTATTTGTCTTAGAGGATTTTTGATTTGTGGATCTGTTATCTGTTATTATTTGTTTAATCTGGATTATGCAATTCTAGACCTGTTTGTTATTTCTTGTTTGGACTTGTATTGTGATATCATACTTATGCTCAACTTTCCTGTTTACCGTTCATTTATTATTGCTGTCTTTATAAAAGTCTGGTGCCTACAAAAGAACTTTTGTTACTTGGATGCATCTGCCAAAAGTGTATGCTAGTCTCAACCATATGTCAATGACAGAAATTCCAAACAATTACTGGAGTTACACAGCTGGATTTGATGAACTACCCCCGCAGCTAATAAGTAGACAAATAAATTATATATAATGAAATTATTTTAAATTGTGGGAAAACTAGAAAAGTACATATTAAGCGCTACACTTTAGGTGATTTCAGTCTTTCAGATTAAATTTTTATACCTTTTAATTTAAAAAGTTTCAAATTAAACTCTGAAGTTTACAATTGTTATAAATTAAACCCTATAGTTTTGTTTGTTTCAAATCTAACCATGAACTTTTAAAATCCTATTAATTTAACCCATTGTTGGTAGGAATACTTTTCACCTTGTTCTATTATTTTCTTTAGATGGTTATGGAGGCTTATGCGGTATGGTATACTTTGATGTAGGCACTTTCTAGATTTTATTTATTTAGGGTTCTGAAACACTTCATAGAAAGTTTGAGTTCTTGTTCAATTTTTTGTGAAATCTCAAAGCTGACGACTGAGTTTTTGTGCCCATATGTTTACTGCTGTAGTACATGCATTCAGCAGTGATAAAGTACATTTAGATCAAAATAACCTTGTTTTTAATGTTACTAAGAGCTAGAGGTTTGAAATGATATGAATTCTTTTTTGATAAGTTCAAATTGATATGAATACAGGGGCTCAAATTCAATCAATCTTCAGAACCTTGGTTCTTAGTTCTTACTTTGTGCTTATTACCTGAAATCTTCTTTCAAATTTTCCTTGATTTTGCTTTGCCTTCAAGCTATCTTTTTTAATGCTAATTAAAAACTAGGTGAATCCTTCAAATTCTCTGCATCCAAATGTGAAGCTTTTATCACTCTATGTAGGTTCTTCAGCTTTTGGGTAATAGAATAGTTAACTAGTTGACTTCAAGAATGCTAAACCTTTGTTGTTGTTGTTGTTGTTGTTGTTGTTTTTATTTTTTTTTTATTTTATCAATTGGCAGCAGACTGACTTCTAATTGGTCTCTTTCCTCTGCAGGGCATCTATTGCTGCTTTGTTGGGCATAAATTATGTGACAGTATCCGCTCATAAGGTTGGAAGTACTTATCGAACCAAAGTATTCGGTGCTTGCAGCATCTAATATTTGACTGTAAATCACTAGATTGTAATAATAACCTCAAAATGCTCCTAGACTTCTTTATTGTGTAGTAGATGCCTCGGTGTCTCTGTAGTTATGTGTTACTTTTTCTTGGTAATGAACACAGGGTTTTCCTCGTCTTTAATATATATTATCTTTAATTAAGAAAATGGAATGACCTCCGTGGCCTCCAAATTTGCCACGTGGAGCTAAATTACGGTTAGTTTTGATTGCTTGTTAATTTTTATATACATATCCTAAAGTAAAGTAAGAGACTTTAAGAATAAAAATGGGTTAATTGAATGATCGCTTGCTTTTTCCACTTTTGAAGTTAGGAGTAAAACACTAGTGTATAAATAACTCAAAATTAGTGATACGTATCAAAAGGAACTTGCATAACCTTTCAAAAAAAAAAAGGAACTTGCATAGTAACATGCACTTTCTTTGTGCTGCCTGCTGCTACTCTGTTGTTGGAGGCAGTATTCTGTGAGTCTGTGGGTCTCACAGCCACAGGTGAGGGCACAGTTTGGGGACAAAGGAGGATGGGAGGAGAAATGCTTTTAAATTAATAATATTAGACTAAGTAAAGTTTAAGATATAAAGTAAAGGTTTTTTATTTTTTGGGTAAAGTAATGGGTTTTGATTTGAGGAAAATAAAATGTGACCAAGTTTTTATGCATTTTTAATAGGTGCGGTTGGTCATTGCCTCAACTAGAGTTTTGGAATAGGATTATAAGAAACATTATCATTTCTCAATCATGTCAATAGGGATCGATTGAAGCAATTTACTGTTGTGATTGGATCTTGTGGCTTATTGAAAACGTTATATAAAAGGATAATTTATAGCACGAGAATTATTGGAGGTTGTCACTTTCGTTTGCGTTAAATCATACCATGCTTAAGAACCATTTGAGTTATTTAGTGTACATGTTGCACAGCATACAACCAGAACGTTTTATGTCTTAACAAGGAACAATGAAATTTTTATCAAAATGAGAAAGAGGAGAAAATTTAAATTGGAGGCCAGTGACCCTGTTTATTATTGCTAATTCTTCTCTTCAGAATAGCCTGATGATTGTCGCCATGAAGAACTTCTTACAAGTGGCAAATCATGCTATTTGTTCAAAGTTTTAGTAAGAAAAAAAAAAGTTTTGTTAATTATTTTTACTTTTTTTCCTTAATATTCATTAATTTTACCAATATTTCATTATGCAGAGATGACACATTTTATTCACATTTTGGTATAAAATGTGTAGCAGTAATGGATTTATTCATAAAAGAAGTGACTAAATTTTATATTGACGGTCAACTCACCGTAATCTATTTTTTGGGTTGGGAATCAACCATAAATAAAATATATGATACTTAACCGCTAACATTGACATTTGACACATTTCATGAGATATACTTAACTATTAAAATTTTGAAATTGAAATTTGGTTATTTTTTTGAGAGAGTTTCAACCTATAATGTCCACTCCTGATGATAGTTCTTTATCATCAGATCAAGATACCAATTAGTTTTTGGTGTAGATGGGGATTGAATTTCAGATCTCTTATACAACCATGAGAGACTTTACCAGTTGAGCTAATTAGAACTCACGAGTGTGTAGAATGTCATGTGGAGTCTTTTTAAGAATTCATATCCTACTAACGAGTTCTAATTTATTTTAAAATAAGGTCTATTTTCCTTGCATCTATTCTAATAGAAGACAAACCCTGTATCAAAAAAGAAGAAGAAGACAAACCCTTTCCAATAGACAACTGAATTACTCACCTCCTCTCTTTCTTTTGTGTGTTGTCTTGGACTTGCATTATCACCGATGGGAGGATAGACAATTCAAAGGATGGACCGAAAGGGACGGGAGAGGGAAAAGAAGGAAGGAGTGAAGATTTTATACTCGAAAACAAAATAGGAAAGTTGAAAAATGTATTTAAAGTTTTTTATTAATAAATCCATCCCTTTTTATAAAGTGGGAGGATTGGTTTTGGTGGGGACCTTGAACGAGCCTCATCGTTCCCTCCCTTTTTTTTTTCATCACTATCCAAGGGTCAATTTTTTATTAAACTCCGGGTTTGATTCTCTTTCCAGAAGAGTTAATTTTTTAATTTATTTTTTGAGAATCACTTGGCAGAAGAGTTAGATTGGGTATATATGTACGATGGTATTAGTAAAAAGGGATCGAGGATGCTCGAATCCAGTTTTTGTGAAGTGAACGGAAGTAAGGTGGACCAAAGGAAACCGTACTTAATTACTTATTAGTTATTAATAGCGAATTAGCAATAGATGGCAGCTTGGTGAAAGAATTTTCTTTTTTTTAGTTTTCAGTTTTTGGAAATTTATTAGAGCATTCACATCCACTTGTTCAAAAATATTTGCTTATTTTAGGGTAAGAACATATTTTTTATTTTATTTTATATAACCATTTTTCAAAAAATCTATTTATTCTAAATCCTATATCATTAAAATATCAAAAAAATTTATTGTTTATCTCTTTTTACAAAAAAGAACCATCATCCACTCTCTTAATTGATCATTGGGATATCATACGATACATAAAGAGAGAGAGAGAAAAAATAAAAAAAAATAAATACAAAATGAATAGTACCAATGTAAATTTAAGCAGTTACTTTAGTAATTTTGCAAATTTACATATCTTTAACTTGACTGATGTGAGTGATTTTGAGGTTAGATGTGTAAAATTGAGCTCTTTCTATATTTTGCATTGTTGGATGCAGATGCTCTTAGGTTATTACTTGATGAGAAAGTTTAGGAATACAACAAGATCTCATAACATTTCATAACATCCCTAGAGCATTAGCATCAACTATGCTAAAAAAAAAAAAAAAAAAAAAAAAATTATTTTGACAAATCAAAAAAAGTTATTTATTTTAACACACCACTTTACAGTATACCACACATCACATCTTCTATTCTTTTACCATTTTATTTGTATACTCTTTCTTTATTATTATTATTTTTTAATTATTATTTTTATTAATAGAAGAGAGAGAAAGTAATAAAATAATATGTAAATTTTTAGTACATTAAAATTGTGGGTTAAAATAGCATTTTTTAGCACATTTGATGCTAATGCTTTTAGTCTTGCCTTCTAAAAGTAGAATATCACTATAGCATATAGCATATGCCAAATGGTACAAATTTAGCATTTGACATTTTTTTTGTTGTTGAGAATACTAAGTATTTTTTAACACACACACAGGGAGAGAGAAAAATGTTTTTTTTAAAGAAACTTACAGTGGTGTATATTTAAAAGGGTCTAACTCTAGGATACACAACACAGATTTTAAACCTTTTTAACTCATACTCATTTTCCAATGTGGGATTAACCCACTATTTCCAAGTATTATATATATATATATATATATAATTTTATTTTAACCTATGATACATCTTATATTGTTACAAAAATGTTATAAGATTTTGTTATCTGTAAAGGAAGTATTCTCTACTTTCTCATAAATGGTTTATCTCCGTGTATTTAGTTAGTATGACTTAGTATCAGTGGCGGAGCCACTTAATGACCAAGGGGGGCCTAGGCCCCCCCAAAATTTTTGAAAAAAATAATTTTTTTTTGAAAATATCCTTAAAATTTTGTAAATTTTTAAATAACCTTATCATTTTGGCCCCTCATACTTGATAATATACATATATATTTAAGAAAGTCTAAAAATAAACTTCATTTTCATTTAAATAAAATACAATCTATAAATACATATGTCAACAAATTACAATAAGTAAATATTCATCATCTTTAAAATGAACACATAAGTATTTTAACAATTATCTCAACAAATAAAAGGGAAAAAATTGAGTTATGAAGTATTGTATTTTACTATTTTACATTTCACACACACACACACAAAAATTTATATATGGCCCTCCCAAAAATAAATTCCTAGCTCCGCCACTGCTTAGTATTACGTTGTTATATTCTTGGAGTAAAGTAATTTAACTTACAATTTTTTTTTTCTCGAATAACAAATGTTATTGCCAACAAAAGGAAAAGACAAAAAAAGGAAAAATACAATATTCACTCCCTCCAGCTCAGCCACACCCAAGTTGTTCTTCCTTGCTAAGAGCCGTTTGGTAGTTAAGAGATTTATCATTATTTATGTGTTGTAAAAATACGTATGGTTAAAAAAATATTATAAAAATACATGTTATAATATTTAAAAATATTATAAAAATACGTGTTATGATATTTAAACATAAAAAACTGTTGTTTAAACAACTGTATCAAACAAACCCTAATATTATTGTTCTTCCTTACTAATAATGTTAACAAAATGAGAAGGACCCGTCCCATCAACAAAATAGCCAGGAACAGAAGTTTGATAGAGACTACTTTGCTAAGACATGAGTAGCTTAATTTATTTGCATTCCTATACACCCACATAAACTCCAGCCGGTCAAAGCTTGCTGAAAGCAATCTGACTTTATTAACAAAGTCAGCAAATCTCCAGTGCACTGAACTTCGACACAATTCTTAGAATCACCCTCAATTATCACTTTCTTAAACTGCATTTGGCTTGCTAACTGCACAGCACATAGAGAAGCTTTGGCTTCAGAGACCTTAGTATTCACTTTTTTTGAGCAAGTAAAAACCAATTTCTCTCTCCAATCTCTAGCTACTACTGCTACATATGAGTGCTCCATCCCAATAGTTGCATCACAATTCATCTTTAACTGATCTTGGGCTTTGCCAAATCGATAATCTTGCTCTTGAGGGCGTGAATGTTTTGGTTTTTCTACAGCTCCAATGCTCATTGAAAACTTTGAACAAATTTCTCATAAGATCTTCACATAAAACACTCTTCCTTCGTGAACAACTTGGTTCTTACATTTCCAAATCATCTCTAAAACCAATGCACCAAATAGACAAAACTTCATTTTATCCTCATTATCCTTTGCAAGCCTTAAAGGAGGATCAATCAAAATATTTGAAGGTTAATATGGAAGACAAGAAGGTAATGAAATGTTTAATTTCATATTGAAAATGAGATAGACTATTTTATTCCTTTTAATTGTGTTGATAAATGAGTTGATATTTATAGAATCAGATATTGAACTAGATACATGTGCAAAGAAATGTTAAGGGAAGAGATTTTTATTCTTAGCCAAAAAGGATATTTTTTGTGGTGGAGTTTTGAGCTTGAATACTTTATGCAGAGTTTGTCCATGCACTACTAAAAACGCCAGTTTAAGCTGCGTTTTTGAGCTGCGTTTCACAGAAACGCAGCTCCAGGATAGTAATTTGAACCGCGTTTTATAAAAAGGCGGCTCCACCCTTGGTCTATAGTCGCGTTTTATAAACGCGGCTATAGACCAAGGGTGGAGCCGCGTTTTGTTCAGTTTAAAACGCGGCTCTGCGGGGAAATTTTTTTTTTTTTAAAATTTTTTCCTGAGCTGCGTTTTACTGAACGCAGCTCAAAACCGTTTGGAGTTGCGTTTAATAAACGCAGCTCGATCTGATATGGAGCTGCGTTTTTTTAAACGCAGCTCCAAATGTATTTGAGCTGCGTTCAATAAAAAAAAACGCAGCTCCAAATGTATTTGAGCTGCGTTCAATAAAACGCAGCTCCACATATGGTACTAATTAAATTTCAACACTATTGAAATTTCCCAATCCCTAATCTCAGCTCTCACTATCTCAGCTCAACCTCCCAATCCATTCTCGCCGCCGTGCTCTCAACCCACTACCCACAAACCTCACGCCTCCTCCCTCATCAAAACCCGAAAAATTTGCTGACTGAAGAGACCCAAGCTCTTCACATGGCCATGAAACCTAAAACCCACAACGGAAATGGCAACTCCAGCGACAACAACAGCTCTTCGATGTCGGCGGCTACCTCATCGTTCGCCCCAACGGCAGCTGTATCAGACCGATGCCCTTTTTGTTCTGCTTCTTTACCTTACTTGCACTCAAGATTTTTACAGCAGAGCAGGTTTGATGTGTATCTAACTTTTCTGCACAGGCTTTTCCCCACATAGATCTTTCCTGTTCATGAACTTTGTTGCTATTAATGAAGTGGAATCAGAAACATCCTCTTTAATATAATTTTCTTTTCCCCACTTGAAGTTTCCTACTCAATTCATCTCTTTGCACCCAAACCCATCTCTCTCTCTCTCTCTCTGAGTAAGCAACAATGTTACCCACCACACTCTCTTCTCCTCACTCCACCAATGTCACTCCCACTCCCTCTGTCTCTCCTCTCTCCTTCTTCTTCTTCTTCTTCCTTTCTTTCTCTCCCACCATCTTCTTCTACCCAACGTCGTCGTCGTCTCAACTCTTTATGCGTATTTGGCGACACCCATTTGACGATAAGCCCAAAACCCAAGGTTGGTTCTTGTTTTATTGCCCAATATTGTGTTCTTTTAAACTTTTGCTTACTGTTCTCTAATAAAAATGTGTTCTTTATTAGGGACTGAAGGTGAGGTGTTTGGTGAGTGAGCCTTTGAAGGTGATGATATCAGGTGCACCAGCATCGGGCAAAGGGACTCAGTGTGAGTTGATAGTCCAGAAGGTAGCTAAGCTTAACCATGTGTCATTTATTATTTAATTGATTAATCATAGTGCAAAGTTGTTATTTTTAATTATTAAAGATTGCAATGTATAAGTAGCTTGTGTAAGTAATATGATCAAGTTGGTTCTTTGATGAAAGATACTCATTTGTTAGTTAAGAGGTTGTAAATTCATCAAATATTCATTTATAATGTATTTCAAGGTCCACCTAGTATGCGTGTAATGGAATCTGTCTATATGTATCAGTCTCATTGGTTAGATTCAACAAATTTGGTATGTGTAATTGTTGCGGTATCTATTGATTAAATTCAGCTTGTTCATGGTCTAATGTTGACATCATATTCTATACAAGAAAAGTTGTGTCTTACAAGCTGTGGTTGTGCCAAATAGATGCCCTCTCCTTCTATTATTATTATTATTTTCCCCTCCTTATGCCACATGACAATCCTTTTGCCTCTTTATTTTACATACTTTTCTAGAATTTGAAAAAAGTTTCATTATTTATTTTAAATTATTTGAATAATACTATCATTTTTGTTTTAAAATTAAAAGTTAGAAACCTTTAACCAAGTTGTTTTGGAAAAATGGTTTTGGATATTTGGGATGGAATAAACATGTTTGTGGGTGCATGTTGTAGCTGCGAAGTACGGTGAGGAATGGGGTAGCTGGAGTTTGAAATCTGTCAAGTACCAAAATTTTAAGATATTTAAATGGATTTTCACTTTTTTATTTTAAGTTATTCTAATAATCTATTATAATTTTTGGTTTTGATAACAACTTGGTATTACATGAGATGCTTTCGCTATATAACCTAAAGTACTTATTGTTCTTTTTATTACTGTTATTTATTACATTGTTCAATTTCTATTAGATTATTGGAAGATTTTATTTAGGTTACATATAATTTTTTATTAACCCTTTGTATTGGGCTTAGTATTAGTTTTCTACAAAGATAATGCCCGGGAATAACCTGAGTATTAATGCTCTAACATTTCAGGTTCAGGCACCTATTGTGTGTGGTATATGTTCCCTTGGGTATGATCACGTGGAGATTCTTGGTTAGTGTTCTAATTACATAACCTTGGTAATTCATGTAAATAATTGATGCATAGCTATTTTAAATGTAAGTGAGTGAGCTGATATATTAATATAGTTTTCTAAGATAGAGCTATCATTTTGTATTGACTTTTAATGTGCAATACGTGCACTACTAGTTGAAATTTAGGAAACAATTTGACCTTTTGCTGCATTTCTGGTTTATGTTCCATGTAGCAATTTGTGAAATATGCAGATTTATATAAATTTGCTGATTCTCTATCATGCCCCTTCAGTGTTATATTCACTGTGGTACAGTTAGTGAGCGTTGCTTTGACATGGTGTAAAAACTATGACAAATATCCTTAAACATGACACTTGATCTGTTTATATAAGATTTTATTAATTTTTCTTCCAATGATTTTAATGGCCAGAACCTTGTGTCTGCATTTGTATGTGCTGTCATGTTTTGTGAGAATAGAATACTGGGAAGCATGTCAAACTAATGCCTTTAAAGGCTGTTTACCTTGAACAATGGCATAGTAAATGATGAAAAAAAATTTGCACCTGAATTTTATGGATTAAGCCTTATTGGTGATTATGTCAAAATTTAACAAATAAATGCTTGTTATATATATAGTGATTGTACAAAAATTATTTGTAAATTTATTTAGGTAAAATTGTTAGATCATAGTCAACTACTATGGTGCTTCAAGAGTAATTCAGTCTAATATGAATAAGTGATTCCTTCTCTTTGTTGGATTCTTTAACCAGGACATACTCTGAGACAAATTGCTGGGGAGAAGGCTGGCATCTTCAAGGTTTTCTGTAGAACCACAATTCCTTAAAGCAAATGCCAACAGGAATTGTAACAAAATTCCAGTCACTTTTACTAGTCTTTTTTATACTTGTCTATCCTTGTTGCAGCATGGGGTTCCAGCTTTTACTGTGTCTCAACCTGATGAAGCAATGAGTGTTCTTCAAGAAAAGGCTTCTCAATTGGGTGTAAGTTGCATAGTTCTCTTCCCATATTATTTGGAATATGCAAGACTCTGAACTTGGCTTGACTATAACAATTGATTAGCCACAATAATAATGAAAACTATTGTTATTTGTTTTTGGAACATAAAACACGAGTCATAAAACCATTAACTACATGTGTAACTTGTAGAAAATAGAAAAGAAAAACCAAATATTAGAAAACATGCATAATCACCTTGGATTTGTGGATGTAATCCCATGAATTATCGACAATTGTATTTCTTTTTTCCTTTCAAAAGACATGCATTACCATTCATAATTGATTTTTAATTCCACTTAGCCTGTGCACTTAGAACACTTGTTAGCTGGACCCTTTATTTGATTTAATGCGCTGTACTTAAATGGACCATAAAATCTATACTATTACTAGCATTGAGTTGTTGTTGGTTGTTTGATTAGGAAATAGAATATGTTTGTTAATTACTAATGACCATATCCATGACAGTGAGCGAGTAACACTTGTTGAGCACATTCTTATCTATGATTGGATACTATATGACTCTTTTGCAGCAACTCAAGCCTGAGATCATGGTTGAGTGTTTAACTTCTGATTTTCGGGGGGACTTGAAGGCTGTAGACGCTCTGGTACACTTAGGATTGGATGTGTTTGCCCACAACATTGAGACTGTGAAACGGCTCCTGAGAATTGTTAGAGATCCTAGGGCTGGGTGAGTTGCAGTACTTGTCATCTTTCTGCTTAAGTTTGCTGTATGGTTATTCATTATCTGTTACTCATTTGTAGATAGAATTTATTATAAAAGCATACTTCACTATTATTATTAGCCATGAATAGATGTAGTAGGAGTTAGATATAACATGGGATCAAGATTTGTCAAAATTTTGTCCTCAATTGGTATCAACTTTCAAGTGGCTGTCCAAGTATTGGCTCCAGATAATGCGTTCTTCAAGTAATCCACCTCTTGCTATGTTTGGATTCTTTCTGTCCTGATCTTTTAGGTTTATAGCTGCAAACGTTAAATTTTAAAAGAATGCTTTTTGATATTCTGCAAAGAAATGCAAATATCAACCAACACATGATGCTCAGATTCAGTAGTTCATTTAGAAGACAAGCTCAGATTTTGTGTACAGGGGAGGGGACTCTGGAGCTTTTGGTTGTAAGTTTTTGGCCTCCTCTCTTTTGCAAAAGAATTCATACATATATATAAGAGTTTGGATGAAACTCAGTTAGTTACAACATTGTAACTGCATGGGCAGCTTATGCGAATTGTGAACCACAAAAGCACAAGTAGAATACTAGAATATGATAATTATAATAATTTGGATGTGCATTGTCAGGCAGACCTAGTCTGTTGATTCCAGAATTTATAGTTAACCCACATATAGCTTTTTTTTTCATAGATTGTCTTTACCTATTCAGAGTATATGATTGCTGATTCTATTTTTAACTCTTGCATTTTTTTTCTTTCCCCTTTTTAAATGCAGGTATGCACAAAGCTTGTCAGTTTTAAGACATGCAAAAATCAACAAGGAGGGCATGATAACAAAATCTTCTATAATGTTGGGCCTTGGAGAATCTGATGATGAGTTGAAAGAAGCTATGGCTGATTTAAGGGCTATTGATGTTGATATTTTGACTCTTGGACAGTATTTACAGGTTAGTTGATATACAATAGTTCATTCTTTCTTGCTTGGGAGATTAATGCATTAGTCATGACACTGAAATTTGAAACTTAGGGTCCATAAAAATGGGAATCTTAATAACTTGACTCCTGCCCAAGTTTGGGCCTGTAATATTTTCAGAGCGTAATCTTATTTAATGCTTAAAGATGGCTGTGATCTAATTAACAAAAAAAAAAAAAAAAAAAAAGATGGCTGTGATCTGGCACTACTTAGCTTTTGGTAATTCTGATGTTTCAGAAATTGTTCAAGTAGGAATTGTCTACAGGTTGCCTGAGGTTATATTAAACCTAGTGGCTAGTAGCTCTATTTTTCTCATTCTTGATAGGCTTATTAACTTTAAAGTGGTTACAATTCTTGCAGCCAACTCCACTACACCTGACTATCAAAGAATATGTCACCCCTGAAAAGTTTGCTTTCTGGAAGGAATACGAGGAGTCCATTGGATTTCGTTATGTAGCCAGTGGGACCACTGGTAAGTTAGCTGTTGCAGTTTGAACTATATGATGATAAAGTCCTTCTCTTTTATTCTCATATAAATGTTTTTTTTTAAAAAAAAAAAAAAAAATACAAATCAGCCAACAAAATGGACTAGCAGGATTACTTTCCCTTTCCAAATGTATCTTGGTTTAAATAATTATCTGACTAGTACATATGAGCATGGACTAGATGCGTTAGGGAAAGAATAAAATATAAAAAGAAAATTCTCTCCGATGAGTCCAAACTAATTTCTTAGGAATGACAAGAGTTACTAATTTGCCCAAGCTTTTCAGACTTTGGATTTTAAAAAATAGATCCTCACCAGAGTTTCCTACTTGTAATCATTTTACAGGTCCGATCCTCATATAGAGCTGGTGAGCTTTTAGAGATAAGGCTACCAACACTGCTGGCACATCCTATTGATTTTTGGCTATTGTGGACTTTCCAGTGGATGGCTCATGGCTGACAAGTTGACCACAAATTGGTAAATGAGAGCAGTATGTATTGGGGCAAATGACTGTAATGGTTGTCCTAATTTATTATAAAGTATAAATTTTCCGGATCTAGTAAAAAATATCTTCATTTCTTTGAGGATTTTATGTTTTATTTTATTTTCATTGTTTTGTTTTGCTGGTAATTGGTTGGGAATTGTTGAGTGTAGGCAATTTGTTTTGTTGGTTCCAATTGGTTGCATCTAAGTGTTGGCAGGAATTACAGGTCTTGTTTTAAGTAGGATTGTGTTTAGGAAGAAGAAAATAGGAAAAAGTAAGGACCTATAGCCTATAGCCGCGTTTCTGAAAACGCAGATACAGGAAAACCCAATTTGGTATCTAGAGCTGCGTTTTCAAAAACACAGCCCAAAACGGTTTATAGTTGCGTTTTAGACACCCTATAGCCGCGTTTTTACACACCCACAGATGCGGTACCTATGGCCGCTTTTTTTTAGAAAACGCGGCTATAGACGCTGTTTGGGCTGCGTTTCAAACGCAGTTCTAAGTTGCACCAATAGCCGCGTTTTCATAGAAAACGCAGCTATAGGTCCCGCATCTGGGTTGTGTATAAACGCGGCTCTAGGGTGTCTAAAACGCAGCTATAGACCCCGGTTTGGGCTGCGTTTTTAAAAACGCAGCTCTAGGTCCCCGCAAGGGGCTATAGCCTCGCTGCATAAGCTGTGTTTTGCAAACGCGGCTAAAAAACGCAGCCCTAGCCTATAGCTGCGTTTTTTGTAGGCTATAGCTGCGTTTTGCAAATGCAGCTATAGCCCTTTTTTTTTGTAGTGATGACTACTCTCTATTGCAAAGTGAGCATTTTTTATACAACCCAGGAACATATTTGCTTAGATTATTTTTTGTGGGCAAATCATATGAGTATTTGACACCACTCTCCACAAAAACATCTTGAGTCTGTCATGGATGTCCAACTCCAAATTTTCTTCTTTTTATTTTTTTTATTTTTTTATTTCACCAGTCTAGATTAGGGATTTATGTGGTGGGGTAATGAAAGCTTTTCCATATTTGTATTCCATGTGCTTGTGTGATAAAAGTAGTTGTATCAACTTTTTGAAGAAAAAAAAAAGTAGTTGTATAAACTTAATTGGTGAATGTCTCTAAGAATTCGTTGAACGGTTCGGCTTGTTTATAAAATAATATATATATATATATATTCTTTTTTTTTTTTGCAAGAAACTATAATATATATTATTATATATTATAATTTTTTTTTTTTTTTTTTTTGTCTAGTGTATGTGAGATTAGGAATTAAAGAAATCGGAAATTCAAAAAAAAAAAAAATAAAAGAAACATTTTTTTTTTTTTTGAGAAACAAACACACACACAAGGGAGAGGGAAATAAGTTCTAACCCAAAGGCACACCATAACTCCACTCAAAAACCATGGTAACTTTTAAGGGAGGGTGAGGCAAGTTATACTTCACATAACATACTCTCTTAAGCAATGTGGGACAAAGTAAAGAAACTGGTGAGTCTTTGATAAAGTAAAAAAAAAAAAATTGGAATGTGGTCTTGAAGGAAATATCAAAGTGGACTGAGAAGTTTTTATTTATTTATATATTTTTTATTTTTATAATTTTAATTTTTGGATAAGTTTGTGTAATTTTACAAAACCAAGTATGAATTTGGTTTTTAAATTAAAATTTTGAAAAAATTAAAATAAAATAAAAAGGTTTTCATTCTAAAATTGTAATCATTTGCAAAATTTTTATAGTATCTAGATAAATTAGATACTATCAAAATTAGTTATCCAATATTATTTTATAGACTCTCTATTGGTGTGATTGATGATCTTCATCTTCAAACAATCCATTTCTAAAATTTGCATTTTTATGTACAAATTTAAGCCTGTACACACGTAGCTATTGGCTATGAAATGAGTTAATTGTAGGTAATCTCTCATTGGTATTTATTTATTTATTTTTTATTTATTTTTTTTAAACCTATTGGTTTTACTTAATAGAGTAATAGTACAATTGTAGGTATTAAGAACATTATAAGCCTACTAACCTCATCACACGCGCTTTACGTGTGCAACGAGGCTTTGTTTTTTTTTTTTGGTCTAGTGTCGTAATTTTTTTTATCTAAATTTTGGATAAGTTTTTTTTGAAGATATGGATTGGTATGAAAATGTCCTATTTTGTAGGCATTTTAAGTGGAGTTGAAAATATATTTTTACTAGGTTGTCCTCAAGTTTTTCCTGTTAAATGTAAGGTTTAAGGATATTTTTAAATCACATAAAAATCTAGTTCAAAGAGGGAAATTCTCTTATATATAGTATAGATAATATATATTATTATATATTATAATATATATATATATATATTTACATATTCATTAGTTAGAAAGCTTATCCATTCACTTAGGATATGTTTCTTTTGATTGAAAAAAAAAAATATATATATATATATATATATATTTCATTTCCGGGTATTTGGTCAGGTTGAAAATGTCCAGCTTGAAAATAGTTATAAATTGACCATAAAATTACCCACTTTGATACATAAATTATTTTGTGCCTTTCTCACTCTAAAACAATTTCATGAAAATTTACTAGTCGCTTTCTCTCTCTCACCCCACCCATTACCGCCATGACCTAGCCACAACCACCAACACCACTAACCCTTCTCTCTCTCTAACCCATCGACCATCATTGTCGAAGACCAACCATAGCCCACCCACGACCGGCACCACCACCCTAGCAGTTTGGCACTACCATAACGCAACCTCAGCGACCCTACCTCTCTCTCTTTCTCACTTTATGACCCACCCACCCACCTAACTCTGCCACAACCATCACTCCAATGACCTCAACCCTTCCTTGGCAACCCCTTGCGAGTTTAAATTTTGTGTTATGATTTTTTTCCATACAAGCCAAAACACCTTAAAAGTTTTCTTGTGCGTTTTTAGAACACAACCAAACAATTAGAAATATTTTCTTTGCAATCATAATATTTTCACGAAAATATTTTATAGTCATAAATAATTTTTAGTTGAAACAAATGGAGGCTTAGTGTACTTCTAGAACCACACCATTTGTTACAACTTATTGAGGTGATTAACTGTGAGTGGTGGGCAAACACTTTCACATAAACCTACTACATTTTTTTCCATCATTTAGAGTTGAATACATTGAAATTGTGACAACAATTATGGCACAAAAATTGTGTCCCAAAAATTTCTCGTTCACCTGGTCAAATCCAAACACATTGTTTGCTCATTAATGACATGATAGATTAATAATTGAATAGAAAAAATTTGATTATAAAATAGTTACAAAATTGATTCTAAAAAAAACAATTAAATAGTTAGAAAATTGACAAGAGTTCTTTCACAAGTACAGATTATTACTTTATATTTGATTTCAATAAAAAAAAATTTTATTACTTCAATATATTAAGCTAACTAATATTACCAATACGTAAAATGGTTTAATAATAATATTTATTGTAATTTAACTTTTTAAATTTAGAAAATGTCAAAGTTAAGAACTATTGATAGCCACTTTTATGAGGAAAAATTTCATGTGTTCGATAATTCATAAGCCATTATAAACATTATATAAAACACTTTTTTTTCCTAACAATTTATTGACAATATATTGAACCAAGACATGTTTAAACCAATCCTAAATGCAAAAGCATAATTAAAACAAATTGAAATATAATGGCATAATAAAAGGATCAAAATACACTTTTGGTTATTAAAATTTGAGATTGTATTCATTTTGGTTATTTACATTTCAAAATTTTTATTTAGACCTTTTTATCCATACCAACTACCAAGTCATGTTCCAACTCTTTAGCAAACCGTGCCAGTTGATGTGCAATCTTATTGTATACCCTACGTGATTGCGTCACCGCAATAAATTTGAAATTCGCGAACATACTATATATATATATATAAAAGTAAAACCAATTATTTAATTATTTTCCTTATTTGTTTCCATTCTTTTTCCTACCTACGTACATACACATAGAGGAAGATATTTTCTTTTTTCCTTTCCTTTCCCTTTCTTTAGGTGGAACCAAACATAGCCTTAGGATCAAATAAGATAGCTTCAACTTATCGTATTGATCAACCCAATGCACAAGTTGGGTGGGTGGACACTGGACACCATTTTTGGCTCTATTATCTTGCGTCAAAATGAACGAACAAAGAAAGTGGCAGCTTGGCGGGCAGTGCTGAAAAATTCATGCATTTGCACGTTGGCACAAAGCGAGGACCTGTAGGAGGAATTAGGATCCGACCTTCCAAGTCACGTAGTACATCATACAACAGCACGGCAGATCCAGAAGCAGCCAGCCCCATGAATTCCTGACCCTCCAGAGTCCAGACTTGTCAATTCACTCACGCCCACCAATAATGCTACAAGGACGGTTTCTCAAGTTACCCGAAGTGCAATTCGGTGTAGAAAAAGCACACAAAAGTGTTACTGACTCAGTCATTCATAATTATAAAAATAATAAAGCTACCTAAACCCCGTGTTTTGACATGCACATTTTGCTGACTGATTCTCGATCTCCGAAACTCTCAAGATTCTTCGTGACACCTCACGTTGATTAAAACTTTTATTTCATTTTATTTTTTTAGTATGAAAAACATGAGCATATTTTAATTAAAATTCCTAATTAAATCATTCCCTTCGTCAAAACTAAGGAATTAAAGGGGAAAAAAATCATTGGTCAACATTCCCAAAAAAAAAAAAAAAAAAAAGAAGTTTCACGAGGCGGCCTGCTTTGAACACACCCTAATCTATCTGCACTTAATTTTGCTTAGATGTAACTTAAATGTGATTGGATTAGGAACTTTAGCGCTTTACTAACTACTAATCATTGATTGACATTTAAGTATATTGCAAATTTAGGTGCATCTCTTGAGTGTTCTTTCATGAGGGCTTAGATTTGGGTGATGTATTTGGTATTAAATGATATCACATAACTATGTCAAAATTTAACGGGTGCTTTTAGGATAATTATTAATAAATTAATTAATTATTTAATCATTTTTTCATAAAATATTTTAAAAAATAGTTTCTAAACTAATGCTTGTAGGACATCCATTAACAATATTATCATTTCACTAGTCTACTACTTTAAGGACCCGTTTGGATGGAAGGGAAAAAGAAGAGATAAAATAGAGTTGACTGAAAATAGGTTAAATTATAATTAAATTTACATTATTCTACTTTATTTTCCTTCTATTCCTTTCAATCCAGACGAACTATTAATAGCGTTAGCCATTACTTATTAAATATTACTTTTTCCTAGATCCAACGGTCTAAATCAATTCATCCAAATGGGAATACACATGCAGTAAATGCTTTTTATTTTTGAGAATCTCATGCAGTAAATGCTAAAATGACGTGGCCCTGATTACACATTAATTTTCCAACAAAACCTCGATGAACAAAATAATTATATAAAAAAATCAGAAAAGTGGTGTACAAATTATTTAATAAATAAATACGCACAAATGTCACTTCGACGCGCCTGTGCTACATTTTTTAACACCAACCAATCACAACACGAGGCCGTGCTTTATGTACTTTTTTATTATGCACAACAGAAACCAACCCTCGCTTTCCTTTCAAACTAACCTAACTCCTCCTCTCCTCAACGCGCCTCATCCACGCGTGAATTTCTCACCGCTTCCCCTCAGTCTCTCACACAAAACGTGAACAACTCGTACAAGCACCCCCCTCTCTCTCTCTCTCTCTCTCTCTTAGGCCAACAACTAACCAAAACGAAGAAGTTTCTTTCTCTCTTTCTCTCACGCTTTTGGATTTTTCATGCTCTCTTTCTCTGAGCGAATTCTTCGGCTCTGGCGTTTCGAAACCCTAGATTCGCTCCCATTCTAATCCACAGGTATTTTTTTTCGTTTTTTACAGATATGTTTTTGTTTTCGTTGTTTTACGAAACCCGATTTTTTAAAATTTTCGCGAATTTTGGACACTTTTTGCTGCTCAGATCCGTTCTTCTCGTTCTGTCAAAAATTGTAATCTACTTTCAAATTTCTTAATTTTTTTTAATCATAATCATTCTCTATGTTTAAATTCGCGAATTAAATTATTTATTTTACTCACAGAAAATTTTTATTTATTTATTTTGCCGTTAGTTCACACAATGTATATGAGGAAGACTGTTAAATACTAGTTTTACTGCTTTCAGTTACATTACGATGAATTTGTTTGATTTTTTTAAAAATAATTTTTTTTTTTGTTTTTGTTTTTCGAAAGTGTTTTCTTTTAGTAGTGTTTGAAGGAGTCAATAGTAAAGCTTACTCTTGTATTTGAATTCTGCCTGACAATACGATGGAAAGTTAGTTAATTTTTTTGGCTGCGTTCAATTTGTATGATAGTATTTGACTTTCTTATAAAGCAAAAGTAGTAGTAGTAGTTTTTTTTTTTGTTTGGTTTACTTTTCTTGTTTTATGAATTTCTGTTTTCTAAATTCTTATTCTTGATTCCAATTATTTTTTTTTGTTGCGAATTTTCAAATACTAATTTTGTAGCATTGCATTGTAATTCTGTATCATTTCGTTGAATTCGGGATCTGCATTGTTGCTAGGAAAGCCAAAATTTGTTTCTTTAGCTTAATTTGATCACAGAACCTGAAATAAATATTTGATTCCTATGCTTCTGGCTTTTTCTTTCTTTTCATAGAAACTGTACTCAGCTAAACCAACTCAGTGAGAATGGAATCTTTGGTTTATTTATTTAGCTAGATAGTAAAGATGAAATATTTAACCTTGCAATAAACAATTTATTTTTAAAATTTTCTTTTTTTAATTACCTTTCCTCGTCGATTTAGCTATATTAATGGAAATTTCTTGCTAATATGGTTTTTTTTTTTTTTTAAAACACTGTCCCTAATGTACATATGTGCTAAGGCTTTTAGTGTTTTTTATGTTTCCAGAGGGAGCACTGCTTCAGTTGTTGTCTTTAGCTAATGAAAATGGACATAGAAGATAAATTTCTAGCTAAAGGTATGGTTTTGATGTATCCTATATGTTTTATTTTTCTTTCATGGGTACAAAGTTTTTTTTGTGTGTTTATATTGCCATTTTAATGCTTCGTACTACAGGTGGCTACTAGTAAAAAAAACCATAGAAGTGGGTGGTTATCATTTATGGTGTGTTATAATTATAAAGTTATTGTAGCTACTTCTCCTAGTTAGTATTCAATTTCTTTTGTTTCTCTTGGTTGTGGCGTACCTTTATGAACATTGTTACATTTATGTTGCCTTGCTGTCAAATGTAATTTTGTGCTTGCAATATTACTTTAATCTAGAATTTCATTTATTTGAAAAGTTATGATGCACAATCAACAAGCTCTTAGCATTCCTGATAGGTTCAGAGGTAGGGATTAGGGAATCAAGCATTTGCAGCGACGCTTATTGCTTAAAATATTAAGCCTTACTAGAGGATTGTCTTATAACTGATTCTGTCCTACACGTGTTTTTGGTAAAATAAGAAAGAGGTCTATTGGTCCTCCAAAGTCAGGATAAGGCTTTCGTTCGCTCAGTTTTTGGAAATTTGCTTCTTTTGTGCAGTAGCTTGACCATGGTGGCATTATTAATTAACTAATTTTATGAAAATAAAAGCTTGCATTGAATTTAATTTATGATTGTTGCTCAAGATGTTTGTGACTTGTGAGTATTTTTTTTGTATGCTATTAACATATCCATTAACTGTATCAATTTTAATTGGCTTAAACATGTTGGGCTCAACAGAAATGAAAACAAAAAAGATGACGGGTATTGGCATTGAGCTCTAGCTCAAATGGACATATCTTCTCCTATAAGGATGGAGTGGAAGGTAAGGTTTGTGAGTTCAAGACCCATTGTATGCGCATGTAAAGTACCATTTAAAGAAAAAAGAAATAAAATACATGATAGTTATCTAGTTGAAGCCTTAAATAAAGAATCTTGTTAATGGAAATGTGATATGCATTTCAAAGTGAGATAGGAAGCCTTTTGGAGGAGGTGTCTGGTTAGATCAAAATTTTTAAGAGAAATGTTGGATTCAAAGGAAGCTATTCTTGATAAGAATACATGCAGCATTCAAAGGAACTTTTCATGAAGAGAAGCACTTGTTACTTATTGGTAAGGGAAACCATCTTAATTATGGTGGACTATCTGTCTATCATGGGGAAATGTTTACATCTTGGAACATAATTGCATTTTTAGTTTTTAATTTGATGACCATAATAGAGGCCATGAAATTATGTCACAAATTTGTCCAATGAATTTCATAGGTAGGGTATGAAATTCGGATGTTGTTTTTCATCTCGCGCCTCCCTTTGTCATCCAAGATTTTATTATTTGGTAAGTAATTTCATTAATGGAGAAGTACACAACCCAAGTACACAGGAAGTATACATGCGATACCAATATTTTCTTACTATTTTAAAAAAGTACAAAATGAAATTTGGGATTTTAATTATGTTTATTTTCTATCATATTGAATTCTTATATCTGGAAAATTTTTTCAGTTTTCCAAAGAAAATAGATGCCAAATTAGAACTTTAAATCTCTTGTAAAATTTTCATGTCTTGTCTAAAATTCCTAACGGAACTGATTATTGAACTTAGTGACTGCTAAATATGAAACGATAGTCACTTATCAAAAAAGAAAAGAAAAAGGAAACGATAGTTGGTGCGGGAAACACCATCCGTATAAGTTGTAAATGATTTGAACTCTCATTCTTTAAGTGTCGGTCCATTGAAGTAATGTCTATGTACATCTCAAACTTTCTGTTTATATGGATTTTGAACATTAAAGGGGATAGACAGATAAAGGAGTTCAGGTCGTTACATTGACATGTAGGCGTGTTGATAGACCAGTCTTTGGTCTGACCCATTGCAGCTTTTGGATTCGGTAACTGGGTTATAATTTGTTAGATCCATTAAATGGAAAATTGAGTTTCAATTTGGGTCAACAAATTCTCTCTTTCTCTCTCTCTCTCTCTCTCTCTCTCTCTCTCTCTCTCTATGTATATATGTATATATATATATATAGTCCTTTTTGAACCCTGGCGGTCTTGAATATCTTGAATTGGGCTGCTCCTTCAAGAATCTGAGTCTCCTGCAGCCCACTTCTGGGATGCCCCCACAGTTTCAATCTTTTTCCCCATTTTCTTCTCATGGTAAGGAAGGATCTGTTGTTGATCAGGTGTTCCCAAATTTCTGTAAAATCTTCACTTCCCCCCTTGTTTGGATTTTTTGATCTCTATTATTGTTGTGTGGAAAGGATTTGGAAATTTGTGTCCTTATGAAAAGGTTATCAATGTACCACAATCTAGTATAGTGTTCATTTGGAAACAGCTTATCTAGCTTTTTACTAAAAACTTTTTGTTGAAAATGTGCTAAAGTATAATTGTACCTTAAAAAAAATTGAAAAAGTGAGAAAAAGCGGAAAAAAGTGAGGTTTTAAAAAGCTGTATATAAAAGCTAAAAGCTAAAGCTTAAAGCTGATGCCAACCTCACCCATAGTTAACATAAACTACGTTGATTTGTGGAAATAATTGTTTACTAGGATCAGCCAGGTTGGTTTGTTCTTTTATCAACTGTTTATGATTTCAGTAGTGAGCTCTCAACTGGTTAATTACTGGTTAGGATGACTGGTTTCCCCGGTGTCACATGGTTTTGGCAATTTTAATAGGTCACGTACATGGCTGAAAAAATATTTTGCATTCATGTTCCTTAAGAGTTTTAACTTGTCTACGAGAAAAGTGAAATGACAGACAAATATATTTCATATTTTTGGCTTACACAACGATATAATTATTTGGGACCTGGTGTTTCAACCTTGCATACTTCCCAAGTACTAGGGTTGCGCCCCTTCTTGCGCTTTTTTTACTGAATTTGTTTACTTGTCGAAAAGAGTGATTATTTGGGAACTCCTTTCCTCAATGAAAGTTTTATTTATTTATTTTTAAATTATTCGGTGTTGTATTTATTTAAGTATCTCTTTTTCTATTGCCAATAGAGGTCTAGAACAAGTTTTGGGTAAGGGAAGTAAATGTGTGGGATTCTATCTTTCAAGATGTTATGTTGTATTCAACTTAAGAAACTGTACATGGAAAATTTAATGGGACTAGTATTCTTCCATTGATAGAGCAATATGTTGGCAAACATGATTTGATGTTCTCATAAGATTGGTGTAATTGAGATGAAAATACTGAGGTGTTTGAGTGGAAAGATTAAGGAGGTTAAGTTAGAAATAAAATTAATCAGGAAACAAAAATTTTGGATTACGATCTGATTGGTTATGTGAATAGAAATAAGTAAGCAGCAAATTTGTGCTTGAAATTTAGATTTTTGAAAATTTACAGATTTGAGTACCTACCTTAATGGTTATATGCATTTAAAGTTTGTATTTTTGGTTCAAATTTGTTTGTAGTATTTGTTCCTGTCAAAGACTTACTCTAATTCTTAGTTGGTTTCTTTTTTCTGTATAGTTTCTGGTGTTCAGAGCCTTTCTTCCAGTGTGCAAAGTACCCCAGAGAAAAATGGGCACTCAGATGATGCTTCAAGAAGTCCAGAACTCCTCCAAGAGTTTCTGAAATCTGGTCCAAAGAAGGAACTTCTTCGAACATGTTTTGATAAGGAAAGGAAAAACTCATCGAAAAGCAAAATGACTGAACTTCATAAGACTACTAACAAGACCATCAAGAAACAGGACTCAAGAAAAACTTCTTCTAGTTCAAACAATCAGTCTTCTAAAAAGCAACATCGGAAGGGGGAAAATCCCATGCGACTCCCATCATCTCCGCAACAGTCTTCAGATTTTGGAAATTTGAACTCATGGATCTGTAAAAATTCTGCTTGTAGAGCTGTTCTATCCATAGATGACACATTTTGCAAGAGGTGCTCATGCTGTATCTGTCACCTATTTGATGACAATAAGGATCCTAGTCTTTGGTTGGTATGCACATCTGAACCTGGTCAGGGAGACTCCTGTGGGTTATCTTGTCACATTGAGTGTGCCCTTCAACATGAAAAAGTGGGGGTTGTTGATCTTGGGCAATTGATGCAGCTAGATGGTAGTTATTGCTGTGCTGCTTGTGGCAAAGTTTCAGGGATACTTGGGTATGTAATTTTCTTGCATCTCCTGAGTTGGGTATGAAATTGTTGATCTTGACAGGCTGTTTTCTAGCCTTTTCTCTGGAAGTTGTCACTGAGCTGAATTAGTCTTTGGTCAGGCACCTTGTTAATTGTTGCCATACTTCATGATATGGTTGACAGCTCTTTCTCTCTCACCCCCCCCCCCCCCCCCCCTCCCTCCCCCCTCTTTCTTTTGAGATGAATTGGTTTTTTTTTTTATTTTTAGTAGGAATTCTATGGAGTGATCTTTGAACTGTTTGTTTGGCACTAAGATAATCATTTACCATCACAATAGCTATTGCTGCCAGTGAATTTCTTTGCTGGATTGATTTCTATGAGATACACTGGGCCTTAGTGAACTTAAGTGGCTGGTGAATAGGAGATCTTCTCTCTGATCCATATTGAGATGGAATCCATGTATAATGGAAAAAATATAGAGCATTGGCTACAAGTTTTTCTTTTTTGTTCTGGTAACTGATTTTTATCCTTGGGCTGATGGGAATGATATGATTTCATCTGGCAGTTGTTGGAAGAAGCAGCTAATGATAGCAAAGGATGCTCGCCGTGTTGATGTACTCTGTTATAGGATATACTTGAGTTACAGGCTCTTGGAAGGTACGTCCAGGTTTAAAGAACTGCACGAGATTGTAAAAGATGCAAAGGCTAAACTAGAAACTGAAGTGGGTCTAGTGAATGGCATATCTGCCAAGATGGCACGTGGCATTGTCAGCAGACTCTCTATTGCAGGTGACGTGCAGAAACTCTGCTCTCTTGCAACTGAGAAAGCAGATGAATGGCTGGCCGCTGTTTCAAATGCGAATCCAAATTGCAGAGGTTGGGAAACCTACTAATTGGTCTTCTTTGTCTTTCTAATTGTTTGAAATGCCTATACAAAATTTACTTATTAATAGATTTTGTTGGTTTCCTTTGCAGAAGATTCACTTCCTGCTGCTTGCAAATTCTTTTTTGAAGATGTAACATCATCGTCTGTTGTGATTATCTTGATTGAACTGTCTAATGCATCATCTGATGATATTAAGGGCTACAAGCTCTGGTATTGCAAAAGTAGAGAAGAGACACACACAAAAGATCCCATTTCTGTATTTCCAAAAGCTCAGAGAAGGATTATGATCTCCAATCTGCAGCCCTGCACGGAATATACCTTTCGGATAATTTCATATACAGATGCTGGGGACTTGGGTCACTCTGAGGCCAAGTGTTTCACCAACAGTGTTGAGATACTTAACAAGAATTCCAATTTAGCAGTTGCCATGAACCGTAAGAAAGAGAATCCCCACATTGGAGGCAGTTCTTCTAGTCCCAAAAGGGAGCTCAATAATACAACAGCAGATGGTTCTTCTGGATTTAAGGTTCGAGACCTTGGAAAGATCCTGCGTCTTGCTTGGGCTCAAGAGCAAGGCTGCCTTGATGGGTTTTGCAGTCCAGAGGTGGAAAAATGCTGTGAAGTAACAAAAGTGATCAAGCCTGAATCTCTTGAAGAAAGGTCACCTTTTGTTTCGCGTGGGCTTGACTTGAATGTTGTTTCAGTGCCAGATTTGAATGAAGAGCTCACCCCTCCATTTGAGTCCTCCAGGGATGAAGATAATGGATGCACTTTGCAGCAGGCGGTTGAGGCAGATGATGACGCTGCTTCTCATGACTTAGAGAAGAATGGTTTCGCCAGATCACATGGAAGTGGCGACTCACAGACATGGACACATGGGCCAGCTGTGGAAGTCCCAGCTGTTGATTCGCGGGCAGAGTTTTGCAGGAATAGGGCTGCAAACTCTAATGAAGAGACACATGATTGTGACAGCACTTTGATAAATGGGTCTCCATTCCGAAACCCCAATGGTTCATGTTGCTTAGATGAGAGCTTTGAGTACTGTGTGAAGATAATCCGACTGCTGGAATGCAGAGGTCACATTAAACAGGAATTTAGATTGAAATTGTTAACATGGTTTAGCTTGAGATCAACAGAACAAGAACGTAGGGTGGTCAACACATTCATTCAAACACTGATGGATGATCCGAGTAGCTTAGCAGGCCAGTTGGTTGACACCTTTTCAGATGTTATATACAACAAGAGGCAACGAAACGGATTCTGTAGTAAGCTGTGGCATTAAATAAGGGCACAGCAGTCTGATTTACAGGATTGTTAATTTGCTTCATGTTTAATTTTTTCCTGCGATAATTTAGCCCTGATTGTTTTCGCCGTTCTTTATACAGGCATTTTTTCTTAGTCACCATCAGAAGTGATTCATTTTTATCACGGTTGTCCGGCTAAAAGATTTGAGTTGCTGATTGCGGAGACAGTTCCTGATGATTCTTGGAAGGGGGGGGCCTAGCACGTAAGGTTTCGTGCTGTAGAAGGCATATTCCATTTCCTATTTTATTCTAATTACATTGAAGTAGCTGCATTATTCAATCATGGAGGATACATGTATAATTACTTCATCATTTTCCCTCTTTAAATTAAAGAAGGGTACATGGAATCGATCCTGAATTTACATGATTAAGTTATCTTCTTCGTTGTCATAGTCTTTGTTTTCTATCGCTTAGTTTGTACTTTCCATTTTTTCATTGAATTGAGGATTTGGAAACAATAGAAGAAATTCTAGCAATTTCCTGATTTTTGGAGTAAAATAGCACTGCATCTCCGGTTTCACATATCAGGGGAAAAGAAAATCCAGTTTCCAGTCTTTTCTTCAGGGACAGTGTAACTCATTGCATATTTTGGTTTCATCTCTCTCTCTCTCTCTCTCGGGAAAGGGATTGGGGGATTTGAAAATAATAAGTCTATTTGACAACATTTTGAGGTAATAAATTGTGATTAGTAGATAATAAAAATAGTTAGTAAGAGATTTATGTGAAAATAATATTACACCAATTACAATTTCTGACTTTGCAACCAATTGTGAAAAAAAGAAAAATAGAAAAAAAAGAAGCGGATTCAAACATTACTCATTTGACCTTGAACATGCCCATGATACAGGGGATGGATTTGTCAATTCACCATTGGCTAGTTGATTGGTTCAAGTAGGCAATAGTTAGACAAAGAACAATAATTTAGGGGTGCGCTTTATAAACCGGTCTCGTAAGATATTTTCTCCCATTGAAATTCTCGTTTTTCATAAACAAGGGATTTTTTAGAAAATAACTATAAAACCCAAACAATATCATTAGTTAGGAAACGTTTCAAAGTAATTTGGTTTCTAACAATTCGAGTCCAGAGGATTCGATTTTTGGGTTGTTATTTTATTATTTTGCCAGCAACTAAGGTGGCCAAAGTGTCCACGTAGGCCAGAAATCGAGTTCATTGGACTCGGTTTGTAAGCCTAGAAACCAAGTTCATTGGACTTGGTTTGTAAGCCAAGAAATCAAGTTCATTGGACTCGATTTTTATACATATAAATCAAGTCCTTTGAACTCGGTTTCTATGTATAAAAAACGAGTCCAATGAACTCGATTTTCTAGTCTCATCAGTCTTATCTCACAGCAGCATCAGTCTCATCCCACAACATCAATGGTCACGTGGGCTTACCCCAAATCGAGTCCAAAGGACTCGATTTTCGTGAATGGTCCCCAGCCCTCCACGTATTGCCGTGGGTCCCAATTAGGACCTGTTTTCCTCCTTATCGTGGGGTCTCACAGCTTCAGCTCTATATTCTCTTCAGAAACTCAGCTCTATACTCTTCGAAACAACTTTCCTAAACTCTCACTTGCACTCACAGAACACTCATCTCACACAACACTCTTAGGTAATGTTTTTACAATATTGTGATTATTTGCTAGTTTTTTTTTTAAAGAAAAATTTAGAACATATTAGGAAAAGATTTGTTTTTGTTATTTGTTAATGTAAATATTGTGATTAATTTATTTGTTAGTATATTGTGATTATTTGCTAGTTTTTTTTTTTTTTTTGAAATTAATATTAGGACACATTTATATAAGATCATGAATCTACTTAAGAAAAAATATCTATAATGACTAGTAATATTATGATTAATTATTGGGAATATTTAGTAAATAATTGTGATTAAATTACAACATATTGGGAAATTTTTTTTTTGTTAGTGCAAATATTGTGATTAAATTATTTGCTAAGTTGGTTTTTTTTTTTTTTTTTTTTTTTCAAATTAATATTGTGATTATTGGGAATATTTAGTACCAAATATTGTGATTATTATGTTATTACAACATATGGGAATATTTGTTTCGTTTGTTAGTGTAAATATTGTGATAATATGCTAAGTTTTTTTTTAAAATTAATATTGTGATTAATTATTGAGAATAATTAGTACTAAATATTGTGATCAATTGTTAGGAATATTTAGTACTTTTAGGTCTTTATCATGGATATGAAATGGATTATGAGTTTGATACCTAAGATAGTAGTCTTTTTACCATAAATTATTTTAAGATATATTTGTTTAAGATTTGTAACAGAGATTTCAATGGATAACTGGTTGGTATATAATATTTTTGTTCATCATAACTTATTTGAATGAGTTTTGAAAGTCATGCCCCTAGAATGATTTGGAATTTTTAAAGAATATGAAATTGGTAATGACTATTTTTGTAAGATTACTAAAGGTGAGTATATGCAAATTTGGTTGAGATTAGTATTGTTGGCATTTCATACGCAAAATTTTGTGATTGATGTTGATTGAGCGTTATAAATTTGTCACTAACACAATTGCACTTGATGATCTATAAGTTGACAATGATCCATATAAATATATACTACGGTGGACCCCTTAGCAATGCCAACCCTTATGACGGATTCTCATTTCAAGGTCCGGGTATCCAATGCTGCTATATGATGATATGTTGTAAGCTAAAGACCCTGAATGAGCTGAAAGTAAAAATTATAGAAGAGTTGCAAGTGAACCCTGCTTTGCATGACATACATATTACTTTTCGTTCTCCATATGAAGTCCTTAATCAATGCATTAATTATAGATATATGGCGATAACAGAGGACAAACATGTGAAATTCATGTTTAGTAAGATGCAGAAATGGGAACAAGTAGCAGATTTTGAGTTTTACATCACTTTGGAGCTGCGTGCGGAAGTCGGCGTTGAGGAAGAAATTGTACAAACAACTACATCTCTACAATTTGTAGTCCTAGATGATCAATGCACCACATTGGGAGGCTATACACCCCCTTTTCAATAGACACCAGCAACAATTGAGAGCAAACCTGGAAATAGATATGAAGATCAATTTTGTACACATCGAGGTAAATCCTCTATAGTTCCAGTAGTTGAAGATGAAGACAAAGACTGTTTTGGGGGAAGATCTTGACGATAGAGATGAGTACGAATAGAGGATTGACAATGGCGACTTTGACAGGGGTGTTGATGACCATGAAATTACTCCCATTTCTCATGTTGATGATATGGCTGAATGTGATGAAGATGATGCGGACGCTAATGTTAGAGTTCAACATGTTACAAATACGACCCCCGTTTATGAACCTCCTGCCTCATCATTTTATGAAAATACTTGGAAAAATATAGTTGATCCTGAAGTTGTTCAGCAAGCATTTGGTTCTTCTTGGAATGCGGACATGAATTTTGCGAAAGGGTTGATTTTTGTGAATAAAGAGGCGGTGAAACGTGCATTAACCATTTACGCCGCAAAGCATAACAGAAACATTATGACTAGTAGGTCAACCAAAAGTAGACTATCTGTGAAATGCGGGGATGAATCATGCATGTGGTACGTTGGGGCAGTTGTGAAGCTTGAACTTGGACTATGGATGGTCACATCTTATAGAGGTCCTCACAATTGTATACCCCTTGCCACGGCCCTTGATGGTAGAATGATGGATTGTAATTTTTTTGCAGCAGAATTTGTTCCATTGTTGTAAGAAAAACACATGGCAACAATTTATCACCTCGGAGATTTCATTAAAGGAAAGTATTATGGGCATAAGCTTTCTTACTATAAGATATGAGATGCGAAACAACGAGTTATTGCAAAGATATTCGAGGATTGGGAAGAGTCTTACCAAAGGTTGAGAAAATTATTATTGGCATACTGGGATCAAGAACCTGGCACCCGGTTCTGGTGTCACACCATACCCAGGGACGAGTTCGGTGATACAATATTGCACTATGTATTTTGGGCTTTCGCTCCATGCATTGAAGGATTCAGACATTGTAAGCCAGTGATTAGTATTGATGGGACCCATTTGTATGGTAAATATCGAGGGGTGTTGTTGATTGCAAATGGCCACCGATGCCAACAACAAGGTTTTGCCTCTCGCCTTTACTGTTGTGGACAAAGAGTCAGGGCCTAGTTGGGGGTGGTTTTTAGAACGCTTCAGGAATTCATTGGGGGATATGATAGCAGATAAGGACATCTGCGTAATTTCTGACCGACATAAGGGTATTCAAAATGCAATTGCAAACTGGCCTACAGATGATGATGGACGACTACGAGTAGTTCACAGATATTGCCTTCGACATGTTGCTAGCAACTTCAACACACATTTTCAGGACGCCACTTTAAAGTCATTGGCCTTGAAAGTGGGGTATGCAACTCAAGAAGCTAAATTTAAGTTGTACATGCAACCTATCAAGGAAGCTGAGACCGAGGCCCTTAGGAAGAAACGGAGAACCGAGCGGCAGGAAAGTGATCCCAACTCATCCACCATGCCATACACATATCTAATGAAAGAGGATCTAGACATGTGGACCTAGCTACATGATGGTGGATATCGTTATGGGGCTATGACAACCAATGTCTTGGAGTGCTTCAATGTTGCTAGCAACTTCAACACACATTTTCAGGACGCCACTTTAAAGTCATTGGCCTTGAAAGTGGGGTATGCAACTCAAGAAGCTAAATTTAAGTTGTACATGCAACCTATCAAGGAAGCTGAGACCGAGGCCCTTAGGAAGAAACGGAGAACCGAGCGGCAGGAAAGTGATCCCAACTCATCCACCATGCCATACACATATCTAATGAAAGAGGATCTAGACATGTGGACCTAGCTACATGATGGTGGATATCGTTATGGGGCTATGACAACCAATGTCTTGGAGTGCTTCAATGGAGTACTCAAAGGTGCCCGTGGCCTACCCATTGCTACAATGGTTGAATTCACTTGGAGCAAACTTGTTGCGTATTTCCATGATCGACACAAAGAAATTACTCATGATCTCTCAAAGAGCGAGGTATGGAGTAAATATGACTTAAAAATCTATGGACAAAACCTACAAAAATCAATTTCACACCAAATAAATGCATTTAATAATCTGAATGGTATATATCAAGTAATTACTACATACAACATCCATAGCTCTAGAGGGGGACACCATAGTTATGAAGTAAACATAATGGCCAGAACATGTCGTTGTGGAAAGTGGCAAATGAGAAAGATCCCTTGTTCACATGCAATTAAAGCTCTTCAGCACTTGGGGCAAGATGCGACTACATATATTGACCCATGTTATAGTTTGAAGAATGTCATTCGCACCTACTCACATGCATTTGTGGTGCCAAAGTCAGAGTCATTGTGGAGGGATGTGGACGGTCCAAAGTGGGTGCCTGACCCAAACCTGTTGCGGGGCAAAGGTCGACCTGTGGCGTCTAGGATACGGAATGAGATGGATGGGGTCCGACGAGAACCGGGAAGCCGGAGGCCAGATTCTGACTTGAGGGAGATTCAACAAAAGCAGAGTTGTGGACTGTGTCATCAACATGGGCATAATCGTAGAAGATGTCCGCTTTCCCGTGGGGCTTCAACAAGCAGTAATGATCCAAACTAGGTAAGTGATGCTTTTATATAAAATGCCATGATTGTATCAATTAGCCAAGTTACATAGATTAGTACGTATGTTTTGGGTTTTGGTATCTAACAACAATATTTGAATTTTTGTCAGGCATGCAAATACTCGATTTTGGAATGGCATTGTAGATGTAAATTGGGGTTCTCTTTATTGTGTATTTGAACTTACTATTGGGTTGTATCGGCACAATTATTATTTTGTTTATCATTGAATGAACTTGTAATTGAAGTATTCTATATCCAATGTACCTGTTTCTAGATTGTGATATTATGACTGTTTAATTTTGTCTTTCAATTAGTTTTTAATTATTTCCATTCTTTTCCCCCTCCAAAACATGATATAGCATCATTCAATTATCCTCAGTCTAAGAAAATCTCATCTTGCAAATAATGCTGGTCATAGTTTATTTATAGTTTGCAATCAGCAAGTCAAGAGGGAAGAATAGTGTTGCTTTTTTCAGTTACATGTCTTCTACACTTATTGATATAAGAATTTGTATTGAATGTAACTACTGTTTATAGTTGAATTTGGGTTTTGAAACCCGACAAAAACTGATCTGACAGAATGCAGACTCGTCGGAAACTACCATCCCCCAAAGTCGTCGTTTCATGGTTTCGCCTGAAACCAAACTTCGTCCACTCAATGATAAGACCAACTCGACCCATGCATATGTTGAGAAGTTTAGGAACTATGGCGATTTTTTTGGGTTTGATATGATGGCCTTGATGGGTTTCAAATTTGTTGTGTTTTAATGAATAAAATCAATTTGTGAATTATTCGAATTCTATGTGTGTGATTTTTCTGCGCTTGACCAAGTCTTAAATTTCTTATTTAACAACAAACAACTTTATCATTTATCATACCAACAAAAAAATATATTCAATCACATAAGGTTTTTCAAAAAAGAAAAAGAAAATCTCTTTCCATTCAACGTCCGATACAAACAAATGATACCATATGGAAGAAGAAAGAAAAAAAAATCCCCACAATTTTGTAGTTTATATCGCTTACTACTCACTAGATCACAATAATTTTAAGCAATGAAAGAAATGTTCAAAGACATTTGGGTCCTCCTCTCTTGGTCTTCCAGTTATTGTAGCAAGGGCAGAATTCCTTGTTCCCATAAGTTCCTGGAGGAACACATAAGCATTTAGCACAACACTTTTGGCAGAAGAACATGCATGGCTTTTTGAATGTTGTTTTTGAGCATCTCTGGGTGCAACGTGGAGAACACTCTGCAATATTCAAGTATATACCAAAACAATATGGTGAGTCTCTTTTCAAAAATTTACTCCAAAGAATAATCTAAAGAAAGTGCTCCAGTGGAAAAATTTTCTCTCTTCTTTTTGTTAATTTAATTTATTTGTAATTTGATTAAGACAATAACAATTTTCCAAAAAATTATTGAAATTTACTTCGAAACTTTTATCAGTCATTTAGTACATAATGTTGCCTAACATAATTCTATTAATTTGATGTGACTTCAAGATGCTTTAATTAAGCTGCCATTACCTTGAGGTTGAAGGCTACCTTGGGTTACGCCATGCTAAATTTCAGGATCTTAGAAAAAAAAAAAAAAAAAAAGGGCCACTAACATAAGAGTTTCACAAAAATTCTAAAAATAATTATGGGATTTTCGGAAATCATATGGAATTTCCATCTACAAATACAACCGGAGAAAAATTTGTTCATTTTACAAAAATCTCACCATGGGAAAGGGGCTAATTTGATGTGGCTGTGGAGTTGGAGCCTCAGTGATGATAGCCGCTTGAAAAAGCATTTTAAGGGCATATTATTAGCAATAAATAAATAGGGAGATGATTAGAGGAAAAAGAAAAAGAAAAAAAAAATAGGTACGATGAAATTTAAATAAAAAACCCTCATCGATTAAACTAATTGAAACCCACCAATTTGAGAAAAATATTTACAATGACGCATTTGGGGACAAAAGACCAATTGTACAATGATACAAATACATAGTGGACAAAAAGGGACAATCATGAAATAGATGACGTGAATGTCCAAGAATAAAAAAGGGCTGCCCAAATAATTCTCAATATGGTCTCACTATTAGCATAACTCTTTCTACCACAAATCATAGCATGTTATCTCAATAATCATGAAAAAAAAATTATAAAAAATGTTATGTGGAGTAAAACGCACCGCATTAACAACTATGTCCGTCAATTGATTTGCAAGTGCTTCATACAACTGCAGATAGAACACAATGTCAGAGTCAAATTACAAATAATGGATTTTTATGGGGATAGGTTAATACAACTCATGAACCCATTAGGTCATTTACCAAAAAAAGAACCCATATAGTCTAAAACCCCATGACCTAATCCTCCATCTAATTTATATGGGCAGGAGGTGCCATTTGATCTAAGACCATTGGTAAATTATTTAATAACAATCTTTTATCTAGTTTTTGATAAACAAAATACAAAACGAAAACCTAATCCCATTCCACCTCATGCTTCCAATGGAATATTTAAAAGAGAGATTACAGGTTACATTTGTTCTAAGTGTTGTCCTTGCTATCATTTTAATTTGAAGTCTTTGTCAGGCTCATCAATACATATATATATATATATATATATATAAGCAGAGACCTCATGCGAGAGTGCATGAGGTCTTGCCAAGTGGCATTCTAATTTTACATTTAACATTTTTTTACCTCTTTCATTAAGTTTTTTATTTTATTATTATTATTTTTTTACTGTTACCCAAAAGTTCACATTAACTAATTTTACTGTTATATCATTAATATCTCATTAATTGCCTAAGCTTACACCATGTCTTTCACTATTCTTCATGTCTTTTAGCATACCCACTGTTTTAATATTTTCAAAAAAATAACAAAAATAAAATAAGTAAAGACTAATAGTAATAACTAATGAGATAGGGCTCTAAAAAAGATAGAGAGATACAAAAATGTTATGGATTGTTAAATAAAACGTACTATTTCACTATATATTACCAAAATAAAAGACCCGAGACTAACAAAAGATTTGAAAAAGAGAAAAAGAGGAATCTGACGGGTCACCACCTCTGTTATATTGGCCTCCCACCACCATTAAGACATTGAAACCCGTATGGGTAATTTTTTTTTTTTTTTTTTTTTTTAAATTAGGGGCTTAAATATGATTTAGGTTTAGGTAATTTGGTTAGTTAGTTTTTGTTTTGAGTATATAAGTAGAGAGAATATTTGATGTGCAATGTAAAGCCATATTCTACAATGGTTTAATTTTAAATCATCCATAAGACATAAGTATATACACTTTCCCACACCATATCTTAATGTCGAACTATCGATAAGTGGAAGACGGTCAAAGAGTTAGGCATACTTTTATTTCATAGTATGAAATACGTGAACACAACACAAATTAGTTGATTTTCATGGTCCCGTTACTCTTACATTTATTTTTGGTTTCATGATTTAAAAAAATAATAATCTTACCTTAAGAAGGCTACAAATATGCAATGAAGTTACTAAACTAATTTTTAATATCTCAAAATGTACATGTTTCTTTACTCTAATTTAATTTACTTTTTCTTTATAATATATATACAATATTATCCAAAACCGTTTTATATAAAATTTCACAAAATTATCTGTGCATCGCATGGGAAACTTACTAGTTACCCATAACAACAGGGGTTTTAAACTTTTCAAGAAATTGGAGAGTTGCTCTTTTTGCAATCTCAAAACCATCAACAAAGACACGGGGATGCATTCCTGGAACAAGAATAAGTTTCATGAGCATAACTATTTATTTTTTGATAAGAAATTAGTAATAAATTTTATTGAACAAAAAGGAATGCACTAAGTACACAGAGAGTATACTAGATGAACAACACAACTAAGTTCTAAGATTACAATAAATCATTCCCTTCTTTTTTTGATTTCCTAGACTCTTGCAATTTTTGTATTTAATTTCTTTTCCCTTGTTCACTCCCTGTGCACTAGGGTGTTCCTTTTTTATCAATATATCTTATTACTTATCAAAAAAAAAAAAAAAAAAAAAAACGACTGATGTCATCTTGGGCAACGGTTGTCCTTGCAATCATAGCAGTTGTTGGGTTTTGAATTTGCTGCAACCATTAATGAAATACCAAGCAATGAAACACCATTTAGAAAGATACACCCATTAGCTAGCATCTGAATGTTCGTGAGGAAGTAACAAATTACAATCACACAAAGTCATTAAAATACTTCTTAGTCTATAATAGTTTATTGTCCTCGAATTGACCCAACTCAACTCAACTCAACTAAGTCAAATTGGGGTGGATTCTATGGATCCTCATCAACCAATCTAAGTTAGCCACATACATTGTTTTCTGCCATTCTAACTGACCTAACATCATTCCCTCTATCATCAATAATTTTTTTTTTTATTTAAAATTATTGGTAAGTTTCATGTACCTCTATTATGGGAGAAGAAACACACAGAAATAAATAAATATATACCCATTGAAAGCCAACACTGGGAACACACACACTTTTGAAAGCCCGAGCTGCTATAGTAAATAAAATCACCACAAAAACAAACTGGTGCATTTAGGTTTCTATGAGACAGCCATAAAGAAGAGCATTACATACCTATAGTGCTGATATTCCCGTCTGAGGCTCTCAAGTTTTGAAACAAGTGCAGGAATCTGCTGAATATCTGAGTGAGCCCTCTGCTGTAACTCTAACTTAATAGGCTCTGCTGATTGCAATTCAGCTTCCATCTTGGCAATCTTGTCCATATATTCAGCAGTTGTTTATATTTAGTGCAACTGTTGTTAATATTTTAAATTATACTTTTATCAACAGAAGAAGGGCCACCATGAAGTTATAATGAATAACAAGGTCCTTTCTCTTATCAAAAAGGCAGAGGCACATTACCAGGAGCTTCAGAAAGACTGTCCTTTCTCTTATCAAACGTATCAGACAGTCTTTCTGAAGCTCCTGGTAATGTGCCTTTGCCTTTTTGATAAGAGAAAGGATCTTGTTATTCATTATAACTTCATGGTGGCCCTTATTCTGTTGATAAAAGTATAATTTAAAATATTAAAAATAGTTGCAGAAACAACATTATATAAAAGTATAACTTCATAGTGGGCCTTCTTTAGCACCATATGCATTCTCCAAGTCAATATCAGGTCCCTGGTAACCATGATGCCAAACCTTAATAGACTCCTCTTCACTTGTACTGCAGCTATCAGGCTTGCCATTAGATTTGTTGGGGTAACTAGTTGGCTCTCCATAGGTTTCAAAGCCAAGTGCAGGCACAAAAGAAACACGCCCATTGTATTGCCTCAAATGTAAAATTCGTTGAAGACCCTAAAGAAAAGAAATAATTAGCATCAGTGCCTTGATGCAGACTACTATTAAAACAGCAACACGTGACTCCAACCCAGCCATTATTCAAATTAGGTGCAACTCAAAGAAATAAGCAAAAAAGATCACATGGAAATCAACATTGTCAAGGCTATCACATTTTACTCAACTCAAAGCTGATGGATATCATTATACAAATTCCACGACTGATGCTTATGTTTTGCAGTCTTGCAAGTATATTCCCAAGTTAGAAAACAAAAAAAAAGTAATGCGGAATTGATAAAAACAAGTCAAATATTAAATGAGAAAAAGTAAAGTGTATGCCAGTATATGATACAAGTAAATTTTATTTATTATTTTCCTATTAAAATTAAACTCTAGCTTATCTATAGCCTTTCTAATAGCCAACACAAATACAAACCTCTAACCTGCATTCAGCTTGGAATTCAAACAAAAGCTCAATTTTCCCAACCTTCTAAACATAAATAATTATCAGGATCTTAGAAGTTATATTGCAACTAATACAACATAATATTTATTCTGTTCAGTCTACTTGTAACTTTAGATTACATAACTAGATTAAGTGTTGTAACTAAAAAAATAATGGGATTACAAGTCATATACAAATACATACACACAAATGGCCCAAAAATATGTATGAATATGCGTATTAAATGGCCCAGAAATACCTTGGAACACAAGGCGTCAATTTAATTGCTTTAAATCCAAACTGGGAAACTGTGCTTGGTCATAAAATCTACAAGTTTCTAAGACATGTACAGTACAAAGTACACAAATAATGGCAAATAAAAAAATTTAAAAACCGGACCAACCTATCTTAGCCAATGACATAGCAGTACACAATATCACCACAATATCTTACCTTCTCTAACTACAGGGGATGCCGTCATTCCAAAAATCTTTGGCTTGTTATTAGAATTATGAAAAAATTCCTTCACCAAAACAACACAATTATTAAGATGTTCATAAAAAATAAGAACGAAAAATCAGCTTAAGTTGGTGTACAACAACGAAAATGGAAAATAATAGATATTCACCTTCATTATTTTTGTATATGGATGGTTACCAGTAGCACGATGACATTCATCAATTATCATTAAGCATACTGCTTCTGGACTCAAGAATGCCTTTCTTAAGACATCCAAAAATATCTGGGGTGTCATTACTAGTACCTACAAGATAACATAAAGAATTTGCATTAACATAACACTAGCAAAGGTAACTTGTGAATAGAAATTTAAATCTAGGATTTTAGGAAAATTATTTCCATGTAATAAATTAATAATTAGTAGGGGAGATTTTTTTTTTTTTTTTTTTTTTTTTTTTTTTTTTTTTTTTAACTTTGACTACATAGATATATTTTTAAACTAGCACCAATTTGGAGTTCTCAGAGACAATCAACTTACTGGTGTGTGATGAATAATGACTAACCAAGCAATATCGGAAATAGTAACTAACTCACTTATGCTAAATGCCAGAGCAAAAAAAAGTGCATAAAGAAAGAAAATTAAAGCAACAATTAAAATAGAGGAAGCTCAAACTGAGATTTTAACAGTAACATGCCATTAAGAAGTAGAAATTAGAACTGCCCAAATAAAAACATAAAGAAATAATTTAGTATATAGATAATCATTAATATACTTGGAGCTATTTAAGAAGCAACCTTACATCATTCTTATTAACTTCCCTTTCCCAGGTCTCTAAACTCCAATTATCAACTCCCATGTCTCCATAGTACTACCCCATTTCCATATTTGTATGGTTTTTTATAAACTCAAATTGCTGCAGACAAAAAACCCATTTGTTTCAGTATGCGAATAAATCAACTAGCCACATTACATGTAGGTTCACAAGTATACTTTATTAGCACTAAAATGAAATTCTTTTCATTCAACAATTGAAGAGAAATACTACATTAAAAGACAGAAAGAATTCAAAAGATCATGATCAGCTTCATTCATATCACTTGAGCTCCGCTTGAGAGGAAGAAGATTCTGGGTCTGATTCTGTTGCTCTAAACAAAGCATGTTGAAAGTAGTCTCTTTGGATTGGGAAAAGGGGATTTTTAAAAAAATAATAATTATAGAACCCAAACTATATCATTAAAGCAACAAACCAATTCACACACACATATATGCATTGAATCAGGCTGCACAATTTCATTCAATAAAACAATAAAAGAACACACCCAAGCTCACACATGTATATGAGTTAACTCGAACAGTTAGACCATTTGATTCACTCTAAAGCAATAAACTCTCACACACACAAAGACAAAATATGGTTTCAAAGAAGGGTGTTTGGCATGTCATTGAACCAAACCAAATAACAACAATATAACCAGTTAAAACTGTTTTCACTATGGTAACTTGAAAAAAAATAATAATAAAAAATACCAGCTGAAAATTGGACTCTTAAATATATTCCTAATGCTAGTGCTACTATATGATTTAGATGTCCTTTCTTCTGTTTGCCTGCCAAAAGTTGCAACTTTTTAAAATTAAGTGACGAAAGAAATCTAGCTTACACCAAATTTCGGAGATAACAATATATTACATTTAGCCTAAAATAAACAAATTGAAAACCCAATAACAAAATTCACATACATATTTAGATGGGGTGCTGATCTTAATGCATTTTACGCTTATGCTGTCTCGTATAGTGTCTGGTATGTGGGGGAAGGGGTACCGCATCTCCTTGGTAAGGCTCCTCGCGTTGCTGCAAAGATGGAGTTACAACCAAACAATGGATTACATGAATTCTAATACCAACCATAACAACAATTACTCAATATGCTCCATGCATTAAATGACTTGTCATACCATGGGGCCAGCCTTGTGTCCTGCTTTGTGACCACCTGTCCCACAAGGAGGTGCTTTTGTTGTGCGTTTAGGTCGACCTTGTGAGGGTGACTGTAACCCAACTACTTGCTCATTCTTAACATGCACATCTCGTTGTTTTGCTTAACTCCTAGCAACTGAAGATCCTACAATTGCGGGGGAGGATGGTGTAACAGATGAAATGTGAGTGAGGCCTGTAGTCATGGGATCTGTATACAGTCCAGGAGTGGGCATGAATGACATGGACACTATGGGGTGGTACATGGTCTATATGACCAATGTTGTACAAGGGGGATTGAGTGTGCATGACAGGAGGGGTCTGACTGAAATCATAGCTGAGATCAAAGGATGGCAGGGAAATGAAAGATGAGCGGGGTCAAAAAATGTACATGGGGTGTGTGAAGGGATCTCAGGGTGAGAAGATGCATGAGCAGTGGGTAGAGGGATCTCTAGGTCAGGAACTACATGAGTAGTACATGGAGGGATCTCTGGGGAAGGAGATGCATGTGGAGGCGGAGGGAACTCTGGGGCAGGAGATACATGTGGGGGTGGAGGGAACTCTGGCCCAGCAGATGCATGTGGGGGTGGAGGGGGACCTGGCCTACTGACAACTTGATGGGGTGCAGCACGCTGACCATGGCTATGGCTGGCACGAGTTGAGCTCGTGCTTGGTCGTCCAGTATCTTCTGGCACTTCTGGATTTTCCCCATTGGTCTCTTCCAAGGGAAGTTGGGCAGTTATACGGTGAAGGTGTTCCACTGCCTTAAGTACAGCTGTAATCTGCTTGTACTCAGGACTACCTACTGCATGACGCATTAACAACTGCTTGTGACTGGCAACCTGCAAGTAAATAAATACAATTAGTACATCTAACACAAAAATGGCGATACGCAACAAAATTTGAAAAGAAAGGTCGAAGCAATTACCATAATAAGAAGTGACGTAGTAGTGTGGTCGATGAACCTCCAAGTCACCCTACCGTACCAATTGAAGTATGGATGAGCAGGTGACATAACACCCTTTAGTCGTACTCCATGATATAGAGATCGTGCTCGACTATTCCACACTTGGATATGGCCATAATGTTTTTCCCTCCAATTCACCGTAATCTTCCCCCTCAGGTCTATGTCATGAAGGGCGTCGTCAGTATCAACATATAGGAGGATTTCTTGTACCATCCCAAACTGACGAATAAAACGGTCCGGTGTATGTTTCTCTACTAGCCAGAAACATACAAGCGACACCTTCACCATCCATACATCCCTTCTTGTGACACAGAACGCAGGCAGGTGGGCTAATTCAGCTTCATATGGTTGCCACACCACCTGAAGTAGCCAAATAAAAGGGCAGCACATTATGCAATGTTCCATTATTTTCAACTATGAGCTATTTTATAGTTATAAATACAATAGTCATAAACAATAGAAGAAACACAATTTGGGTATCTGCTTGGGATGCATAAAATCTAAAAGCTGACAGCACCGGACCAGACAGATTTCTTGGGGGCTATTTTTCGTACTCACGACCCAGACAATCCTACAATTAAGAAAGAGGGAGTTAATACTTGGAATTGAGAATTTGAAGTAATCAACAACAATAAATGATGGGCAATCGCAAATTTAACATTACATACGACTAAGTTTATACCAATAAATGATTATCTAAACATATGATTAGTGGTGGAGCTAGAAATTAATAACACCTGTATTATACATCAATCATAATATATGACCTCAGTGGTTGTAATACGATATATAAAAATAAATAAAAATCCTATTAATTTTCAAAATTTGAGGAATATCAAGGTTAAAATTTTATTCTCTATGTCTAACAATGTGTCATGTCGTTTAAAATTATGGATCTATTTCCAATAGAGAAAATCGGTCAAGGAAGAGACTTAATGGACAGTGGAGAAGGTGCAAATGGTGGGCCATATGCATCATCAGGTGGGAGGTCCTTCCTTGGGCACAAAAAAGGGAATCTGAACCATGCCCAATACTGAACCAGTAGCAAGGTCCCACCAATCTGACTGGCACCTTTGTCGGTTGCCCTGCATAACTCTCTGTACAACCATGCAAGGCAAGCGCTCCCCCAACTGTACTGAGGTGGATTGCAAAGGTCCCTCAACATTTGCAACCACATTGTATGCACCCTATCGCTAGACTTGTCGGCGAAAATTGTGTCTACCAGGAGTGCTAGAATATAACACCGTGCATATTGATGCATAACCACCTCTGCTGCACCATCGGGCAACCCTTGGTCAATTTTTTCTAGTAGCTTGTTAATTAGGATCCTTTGTTCTTTAAGCACCACAACATTAGTAGCAATTCCAAGCATACTCTGACATTCAGTAGCCCATGTCAAGTCAGTTATTCCAACAATTGCCTCACCATCGATTGGAATCCCCAAAAGAACCTCCACATCTTGTAATGTGATCATTGTCTCACCATGTGGCGGGTGGAAGGTGTGGGTTTCAGGCCGCCATCGCTCAACGAAGGCCGTTATCAAGTTATGATCAATCTCTCTACATAGGGTCCTATACAGCCCCTCTAATCCAACTCTCTTGACAATGTCGAGGATGCGATCATCCACCACTATCGGGCGTCGTTTTCGTAACTTGTCATTACGACCACGACATTTCAGTGCCCCCAAATCCTGCACATGATAGAACCATGGTGATGAGATGCAATATGCCATAAGGGTGTAACCTTTGTATAAGGGTGTGCAACAGTCTGCCAATCTAACTTAACCCAACTAATCGGCATGACTATGCATTCAAAGCTAGTAATACCATTGACAAACTTAGAATTTTAGAAATGGGAAGAAAAAAAAAATCAACATAATGTAAAAGGATAAGAAGAGAATATTCAGCAGGTGGTCAATTTCAATTTTACCTTACCTTCCCAAACAGCACACGATCGATGCTCTTTTAGAAACCTTGACACCGAATCCTCAATGGGACCAGAATTGAACTCATCAAGGATCTGAGCAGGAACAGTAGTCATACTGCACGAAGTTTAGGGAGTCAAGAGTAATATAAGCACATGTTGAAGATAAATTGGCAAGGATCTCAATGTATAGCCTAATTTCTTACACAAACGATAAGTATGACAATCAACCACAGGGAATAAAGATACATATAAAAAACTGAATATGCTGCCAAAAGCTCAGTATGAGCTAATTAATTAAGCCTTCTACATTTCTTCATTATAAGCTTTGGGCCGGATGTAAAACAAAATGTAACCTTTTTTTTAAGGCAAGAAAAATAAAATGTAACTTTGAGTTGACTTGGGATAATCCTAATTCTTTGGGATTTATAGTGTCGAATTGGTTTATTTTTAAGTGGTAATTTAGTATAATTTAATTTATTTCTATTGGTTTATTTTGTTTAAAATATAAGCAGAACAAAAATATAACTATCTAAGATGGCAAGTTGTTAATAGTGGATAATAAAATAGTATTTAATGATGAACTCTTATGAGATTCAATAATAATATGCGAACTTAACAAGTGTGAAATTTGTTGTCAAAAATGTTGTATCAATAACATTGCTCAATTTTATCACACAAGACAAGTTTCTCTATGTAAATTCCTAGAATTACATGAGGGTTCAAAATTAAGACACCCATCATAGAAAGAATCCCTATGGTTTGGTTTGGTTTTTTTTTTTTTTTTTTTTTTTTTTCACATCCTGAATTTGAAAATAACATTATTTTCAAAGAAAACAAATAGCCAGTGCTCTAACCTCACTGATTGGGGTTGCAAAAAATCCATTTTAACTTATCTCAAGAAACAACAACAACAAACAAACAAACAAAAATCCACTCTAAAACCACACACTGAAGTAAACCAAATTGTACTTGGAATTAGACAACGGAAAAACAAATGACTCACAATTTCCTCATATTCACCATGGATTACACATTCACACATGAAGCAGAAACTACAACTTCTCTTCTAATTAGGTCAGACTTCACAAACAAATCATTATTAATTACTTCCACATACAAAAAAGACATTTAAAAGGTAATATCAAGCTCTCATATCTGGCCCAAAAAGAATCCTGCCAAGCTGAAACAACAGTACCATCATTATCTTTCAAAGTCTGGTTTTTGCTAAGAAATACCCTTTTTAACAATATAAAGTCCAGATTCAGAGTTTAGCCAAATTAAGTTCTCCTTAAATTTTCCTCTAGACAATGAAATCTTATACATTTCACCTGCCACTGTAGGTTGGTAAACATTCCTAGTGAGATAAAATTTACAACACAATCTGTCACAATCAATTAAATCTGCAGCAGTTTGCATAAGAACTCTAATTCAGTGAAACTGAAGTACCATCTCCAATACAGCATGTAGTTTCAGTCAAAGCTGAATACTACAAGACAGGACACCTTTCTAACCCAATAGTCAGAATGCTTAGATCTGAAACTAAAAATGCTTTCCTTCACAGTACTTAGCCATTAAATCCTTATGCAGCAAACAATTTGGTTTACAAATAACTCCTTTATAACAGAACTGCTTTGCTATCAACCCTTATTTAAAGGACCCATTTTCTACATCCTAACCAACGATCTTTTCCTAGATCTGCAAATAAAATTCCAGTTTAGTAAAAGAATTTGCTTGCTCCCTACAATGTCTCTAGAAAGAATTACAAACAATACCACGTAAAAAATTTCAAAAAACTATGTTGCATATCATTATTGCCTTGAACAAAGGGCCAAAGACAAGCTATTTGCACACTTATAAGGTGAAAGTGAAAGTGGATCCCCTTGCCTTGAGCTATATTGAGGGAAAATAATTTTATCCAAGGAACCATTCAATAGAATCTGATAAGAAATTGTGCAGATGCACCACTTAATCAAAAATTCATTTCTTCCAGCATAGTCAAAATGAAGTCCCAGATACGTCTTATCGTAAACTTTATTCATATCAACTTTATAGGCAACCAACCAAGTTTTCCTCCTCCTAGTCTTTCTAATTTTCTCAACCAGGTCATGTGCTAACAACAGATTATCATAAATCATTAATTAAAAATGAAATTTTTTTTAACAAAATCAAAACATAGCTGCTCTTTATTAAAATAAGGTTAAAGTGAAAAATACTTTATTAGGACTAGAAACAATGATGCAAATCATGCTAATGAAGGAAAGATAACAAAATAGATCCAGGAGGTATCAATAGGTCATGATCAATTCTTATTTCTTAATCACCCAAAGCAAGCAATACCAGCTAAAGAGCTTAATTCTCCTTGTTTTTCAGTAAGAAGATAGGCATTTAAGGCAATGGAAGAATTAAGATGTACAAGCAAAATCTTTAGCTTACACATATTACATTTGACAGAATGAGAAACTTTTTGAATAAATAATACAAGTAAAACATGAAGAACATTTAGTATAAGTGTAAAGACAAGCTATTTAAATACGTAACTTCCCCAAGAAAAAGCTCTATTGAGCACATTTTATTAAAGGCCAGCTAGATGACCATAATCAAAATCCTACATTTTCCTTGAATTGAACAAATCCTTTCCTCACATAAATTTGGTTATACAAAGTTACAAATGTCTCACAGTATCAGATATGGTATTTGCAACAAACTTTGCACTCCCCCAAATATCAAGTACAATGCATGCCAATCATCCATTACCAATAAACCCAGAAAAAAGAGAGAGTCCTTACTTTTGTGAGGTAGTCGGAGCCAACCACTGAGCGAGAAAGACTGAGCGAGGCGGAGACGGAGCGATGAGAGCAAGAGGGGGCGACGGCGACGGAGCGAGAGGGAATGAGAGTGAGAGTGAGAGAGAGACTGAGAGTGAGAGGGAATGAGAGTGAGAGTAACTGTGTGTTTTTTGAACTTGAGTTTTTTTAAGTGCGTGGACCGAAAGGAAACCGAGTACAATGGACTCGATTTCCTTTAAACCAAACCGAGTCCAATGAACTCAGTTTCTAGGCTTGCAAACCGAGTCCAATAAACTCGATTTCTTGGCTTACAAACCAAGTTCAATGAACTCGATTTCTGGCCTACGTGGACACTCTAGCCACCTCAGCTGCTGGCAAAACAAGAAACTCGAGTACAATATACTCGATTTTATAACCCAAAAATCAACCCCTCTGAACTCGAATTGTTAGAAACCAAATATGTTTGAAACGTTTCCTAACTAATGATATTGTTTGGATTTTATAGTTATTTTCTAAAAAAATCCTTGTAAACGATCTTTGCCAACTAAGCAAAAAATAAGTGTCCTTTACCCCCAAAAAAAAAAAAAAAAAAAGAAAAAGTGTCAGACTTTGACATTTGAAAAAAAAAAAAAAAAAATGCAACACGTTGTCGTTCTGGCTAAGTGGATTGAATTTCCAACGATTACATGACACATGACACGAGAACTTGAGGTTCATACTCACAGACCACTCACTTTATTTCTCTCTCTCTCTCTCTCTCTAAAATGCAACTCCTCCATGCTCCATCTTCACCATATCTCTCTCTTCTAAGCTCAAAATCACAACCGAAAGCGGGTAAGCTATACTGCTTTGGTCAAAGTTTCATTTACTCTCTATGAAGTTTATGCATTAAGTTGCTTACTTTTTTTGTCTATTGTTGTAACTTGCAGTACGTCTTTCACCAGAGAATTGTCTCCCAGTTCAGCCTCGAAGACTCGAAAGGTCCATATGGGTATTGGACAAACGCTCCATTTTGAGTTCTGTTTCTACTAAAGCTGCCTCTGTTGAAGGTAAACTTCTTTACCATTTTAGAAAGAAAACGCTGAAGCAGAAGCTCACTGCTACAATTACAAACAAAACCCATTTGTAGAAATTGCAAAATTGACTTAAATAAGGCTGGGAGCTTTCAGGTTCTTATTAATGTGTAGTGTTGCTGGCTTAGTGTTGTGGAAGTATCCAATATGTTTTAGAGGGCATTTTAGTTGATCCTTTGAAATGAAATGCACAAGTTTCAGATAGAGAAATTTGGGCGTCCTCTCTCGCATCAAAGGCTTTAAGTTTTATGTGGTGAAAACTACAGCACTAGTCTGAAATCATAATTCATTTTTCTAATGAAAATTCGTGAGAGATTTAGACAAATTTTATGTATAGCTTTCCTTTTTCTCCTTAATAATATGCAACATGCACGCGTGTGCACACTCACACACGTTTCTGTAATAGATATTATATACTTATATGGAGAATTAATAATACTATCAACATTCAAAAGTGTAGCACCTTATTTAAGAATTTTAGTACCGGCATCCATATGGACATATGGTCTCTATGAAGTTAAATAATCCATCATGGAGTTGTGTAGATAGCTAAGTCATCCACACTGCATTTCTTTGTGAGACTTTATCTTGCATCTTCATGTGTAACTAAATTATAAAAATTACGTGTTTAGGCCCCTAGAGGGACTTACAACCAGTTTTATTAATTTTACAATTAATAATCCAAGTAGTTAATGAGTCAATTACAGTTGTGATATGGATAAGGCAGTGAGCAAACAATCACAAGAACAACCACTTACTTTGGACGAGAGATTGTTCACAAAGTGAAAACCCAACAGTGGAAAATACTTCGTGATCTAGCTCAGCTCGTCAAATCCACTTTGAAAAGTTGTGATACAAGCTAACTTCCAAGACCTCCAGTATAAGTAATTTGATAATGTATCTGCAACTGCTGATCCAGCCTTCATCTTCACAGTGATCCAATGCTGCAAGTCAATCGTTGATCATGAAACCAATCTCTTGATTACTTCAAGGTGACTTGAAGATTTTCGTCTTCTATGTGATTCACAAAAGTACTCCAACAACACAGGTGGTGATCTTGTGTTTGGGTGGCAAAATCTCCTCTAAAAGATAACACAATTGGAAAGGCTTGGAAGACAAGAATGGGTTAACTGGTTTTTCTTTATATTCCAGTAGCAGTCTTCCTTCTCTGGAGAGTAGGGTTAACATAGGGTTTATATGTATGTAGGGTTCTGCTAGAGGTGGTCACAAAACAGACTCTAGAAGAAAATCTCAGAATTTCCATAAAAATTGGGTTTTGGTTGACTTAGAGAGTTTCTGTTTGATTTCACACAATTGAGCTTGAATTGCATGACTAAGGCTTCAATTTTACACGACCATGCTTGTCTTTTCTTGTACAGTAATCGAAGCTTCAACCCTCAGCCTTCATTACCATATTTATACATTACAACGTCAAACCCAACAATTACAAGTAAATTTATCATGGAACCAACATCTAAAAATCATAATAAATTTGTCCATCCAACAATAAATTTAGAGGCCAAAAAACTTCTAGCTATTGGAAATTAAACCCTATATCTAGGTTTCTATGCTTTATGGACATCATATTTTTCTGTTGGTGACTGAATCAAGTAAACTTATGGACACATGATTGAAGGCAGTGTATGTAGTGATTTATGATCTGAATTAGTGACACAATTGAAACCTTAAATTTGGTAGAATGGTAAGGAATAAGGATCTAATCAATTGTTAGAAGCTATTTGATCCCCTTTTAGAAGTCCTACATATCATGATATCAGTATGCGCCAAGCATGTCACCAGCACAGTAAGATAGATCCAAAGTATACTTTTAGCTACAAGATTGTTGGGGGAGATTGAAACATGGACAGTCTTCCTGCAAGGCATTTGATATACATTTTAGGTACAACCTCATTCTAAAGACCTTAAGCCACCAGATTTTGGGCCAAATGTACACGTGCACACACACACATAACCAAGTCACTTTGTGGTGCTGTTGTGGTTGTATAAAAAAGTTCACTTTTTTCTTCCTGCCAACATTCATGGGAGCTGTACTTTCACGTATTACATTTTGAAGAGTTAATTTTTATACATCCTCTTTAATTTTACCATTTTTCTTGGACTTGTGTAGCTGGCTCTTCTGCGATATCTATTGGAACAGCTGAGAGTGATGTGTTGAAAGCCTTGTCCCAAATCATTGACCCAGATTTTGGGACAGATATTGTTTCATGCGGATTTGTGAAAGATCTGCACATCAATGAGGCTTTGGGGGAGGTCATTTAGAATGTGAATATGAAATTTCTATGCATGTAAAAATAATGTCCTGACTAAAATATTTCAACTTTACATCTCAGGTTTCATTTCGATTGGAGCTCACTACACCAGCATGTCCAATCAAGGACATGGTAAATGACACAACCACCGTTGTTTGATCAAGAACTGACATATTTTTTGAAGGGTAGACTATTTTTTTTTTGTCATGGATTTCACTTGAACTACTTTGTAATGAAAACATGCGAAGGGTTTCCACTTTTCATTCTCTTTCTTTCTTGTCCTCTGTGTGAATTGTTGCCCTAAAAATTGATGCACACTCTTGCTTTCAGTGAATATTTTTAAAGACCCATGTGCAACGTTTTCAACTTCATTATGCTTTTGTTTGGCCTTGGTTGGAAATGTAGATTGCTTTAGTCCAATATTCATATAGGAAGTTTAACATGATTTAACTGGATGGCAGTTTGAGCAGAAGGCAAATGAGGTTGTAGCGATGCTTCCTTGGGTTAAGAGTGTGAATGTGACAATGTCAGCACAGCCAGCACGACCCATTTTTGCTGGGCAACTTCCAGTGGGTTTACAGAAAATTTCAAATATCGTGGCAGTTTCAAGTTGCAAGGTAAACTTTCATTCACCTTATATTTTTTTTCTTTTTCTTTTCCCCCCATACGTTGATTTATTGGTTTAATGTTATTATTGCTATCATTATACTAACATATTAGGCACTTTATGGTCCAGTCTGTCAGGTTACTGTTCAAGTTTCAATTGTTTGTGTGTGAGGAACACTTTCCACAATACTATATTTATTTCAATGAATTGATCTCCCTCTTTGTGTATATGCTATTTTATAGGGAAATCATCTTTTTGAATGAAAATCTTCTTGATTAAATTGAGAGAGGCAAGACAAATACCTTAAAAATTTGGAGCTATATATATATATATATATATGGGTTGGGTTGGGTTCAAGTTACATCTAGTGTAACTTTAAGCAATGTTACACCACTCAATATTTTTTAATTGGATGCAAATTTTGATAAATCTACCGTAACTTGAGTTACATTGCTTAGAGTTACACCAGGTGTAACTTGAATCCAACCATATATATATATATATATATATATCATCAAGAAAGTGTATCCTGCAAGGGCACACTGCCAACTTACTTTGTATTTAACCTGCTTTCCAGATCCCAACTAAAGGTGTTATTGACTATTCTTTTTCTCTAACAAATAAACATTAAATCTACAGATGCTTAAAAAAAAAAAAAAATTATTTCATACCATCATTTCTGTTTGATTTGAACTGGGCAGGGAGGCGTTGGAAAATCTACTGTAGCAGTAAACCTTGCTTATACTTTGGCTGGTATGGGTGCTAGAGTTGGTATCTTTGATGCTGATGTCTATGGTCCCAGTTTACCAACAATGGTCTCCCCTGAAAACCGACTGTTAGTAATGGTAAATTTTCAAAATATTTATTGATTTTTTACTTGCAAGGTTAGTGAAGTGCTGCAATAATGATTTTGGAGAAACTTCCTCCAGAACCCAGAGAAGAAAACCATAATACCAACTGAATACTTGGGAGTTAAGATGGTATCTTTTGGATTTGCGGGACAAGGACGTGCGATCATGCGAGGTCCAATGGTTTCTGGGGTCATCGACCAACTTCTGACTACAACTGAATGGTATGATGTACTTCCAATATTAAATTAGGACAAACATAGCAGCAATGAAAACTGGAGTAAGATTTATGTACTATTTGGGATTTTATGAGAGTTCCTGTCCTGCTGGAGTATCTTCTTGTAATGTATTGTTTTACAGTGCCTGAATCTTTGGGTTTCAATTACAAAATTTTACTTATAAGGAATCTTACGAATTTTCATGGTTACGTTCTTGGAATTGCGTGGGGTACCTGCATTGTTATAATCATGATTGGTTTCATAATGCAGGGGAGAGCTGGATTATCTTGTTATTGATATGCCCCCAGGAACTGGTGATATTCAACTTACTTTATGCCAGGTTCTGCTTTTTTCATGCACTTATTCCCTTGCCTAAATTACTAGCACCCTATCTTGATCTTCTGTTAATTTATTTTTATTAATTGCCTTTTTTTTTAATGTGGCATATTAATGTGGATGTGGATAGCTATTAAGATACTTTTGCACCGCACATTGCTTCATAATCTTAACCCATCTACATTTAGTGGGTTCAATTGACATATGCAGGTAGTCCCTTTAACCGCTGCTGTTATTGTTACCACTCCTCAAAAGCTGGCATTTATCGATGTTGCGAAAGGAGTTCGTATGTTTTCAAAGCTTAAGGTGTGCATTCTTGTTATCCAATTACCAAGTTCCTTTTTGAAGTGAATCATGAATTATTTAAACTAGACATGCTTTTTGACATTTTAAGGAGGAAAAATGTTAGAAATTTTCAATGAAGAGTGACAACTTGATTTTAATCATGAGTTTATAAAACATTTTCTATTGCTAATCATCTTACATATTTGATCTCTTTTTGTGCTAAGCATACATTTGTGATTTCTATTCATTTACATAGGTGCCATGTATTGCTGTAGTTGAGAATATGTGCCACTTTGATGCTGATGGAAAACGTTATTATCCATTTGGTAGAGGTTCAGGCTCTCAGGTATAACACCATCTGAACAGTATTTTTCTTGTGAAACATATAAATTGAAAATCTCAGTAATCTTGGTACTTTTATATACAAGAAATATATTTCTTATAACATTATACACATCTTTGCAGGTTGTCCAGCAGTTTGGAATCCCTCATCTATTTGATCTTCCAATTAGACCAACTGTATGTTCTAAGTTTAGTTTCCTACCAGTTCTTATCAACTAAAATTTACTCTGGATGCATACTTGAAACATTATTTCTGTTTCTACTTTAGACCATGGTATTGATCCAACAATTTCAATGGTTGCTTTTCTGCAACCATGGTGTATATAAGTTGCATTTTATATACACGTTAGTTAATTTCCCTTTAGTTTCTCTCATAATTTTTTTGACTGAAATTTCCACTCATAAATTTTACTTCACCTTTTTTTGTCTAAGTTATTATGGATAGAATTTGACTGTTGTCCATTAATTGCGATACTAATCCCCTGATTAATTCATGTTTCCACCTAACAAGAAAATTTAATTATGTTTCTTGTATATTTATTTTAGGAGTAACTCCTTTTTATGTTAGAGAAGTAGAATGTTGGAAACTGTAACATTTGTGCTAGGCAAGCAGAGTCAAATTATAATTTTCATTACTTTATTTTGACAGCTGTCTGCTTCTGGAGATAGTGGAATGCCTGAAGTGGTGGCCGATCCTCAAGGTGAAGTTGCAAATACATTTCAGAACCTTGGAGTTTGTGTGGTGCAACAGTGCGCCAAAATTCGGCAACAAGGTACCCTGTCTATGCTGAGGCTTTTTAGTCTTAGGAAAAGTGTCGAAGTATGGCAGTGAGAATACAATGCTACCTCTCTTCATGCACTTATTATTTAGGTTATAACAAGCTTTGAAACTGCTTGAAATCAAAACAACTGCCTAAATTAAAATTTAATTTTAATAGTCGAAAGACTTCATGAGTTTTATAAGTTATTATCAACTTTGAGAAGAAAAAAGAATCAGATTTAATATTTAGTAAGTAAAATGGAATATTGAGATTTTCAGAAAAATTCCTAATTTCAAAATTCTGCAATTTATACATAAATAATGGGCTTGCTCCTTCATATGGGATTATTTCAGTTTTGACTTGTTGCCTACATGGGTTTTTTTTGCACCAAGTTGAGGGATAAGGGGACATTCAAACAAGTGACTTCCACTTCATGAGGCGTGGTCCCTAGCCAATTGTGCTGCCCCTTGAGTTATTTGAATTTCCCTACTTCAGCTTTTACCTTAGTTTAATGAGATATTGTCCTTTTTCATTCTAGTGTCCACAGCTGTCACCTATGATAAATCTTTCAAGGCAATCAGGGTGAAGGTACCAGATTCAGATGAAGAATTCTATCTGCATCCTGCAACTGTGAGACGGAATGATCGCTCTGCACAAAGTGTGGTATGAAGGAATTTCTGTGGAAAACTAAATTTCTTTTCTAAATGTTTCTAATTGAAATAATTGTTTCTATCTCATAAAAAGTAGGACATACAGGCACTTATTCTCTTATTGATGATACCTGAACTTTAATATGGACTGACACTGAATCACTAATCTACAATGACAATGATATAACCCCAGACCCGGTGGTTTCTGTTACCTTTCTGCTCAAGACTTGTCCAATATTCAGTTATAAGAAATTTTGCAGAGCATATGATGAATTATATAGCTGAATATGTGTGCTTCAGCCGAGGATTTGTTATAGCTAGTTGCTGCATGCAATATTTTCAAACCTCTTTTGTTCCAACAACAAACACATGGCACTAAGAGCATTCCAATTGGGTTATCTAAAACTCTTAAAAATGCATTTTTCATATTATTGTTCACCCAAAACTCTATAAGACACTCCTCCATCAGCACATGCATATTACAGTAGCAAATGCATTTTTGCTACAGTAATATCTAAACATAAAGAATACTGTATCATCCTTCATTTTTACTTTTTGATCATTTAATTGATGCACTTTCCTTCTCTCTCTCCTCTGCTCTCTCCTGGATACATGTGTTGGTGCTTTTGTTTTTGTTTTTAAAATATATTATTTTAATGTTATGAATTAAAAAATAAAGAATGGGATGTGGGGTGTGTTGTTAAAGTGATAATGTAAAATAAATAAAGTGTGTTTTGGTGATGCAAAATGCATATATTTTTAAAGAAGCCAATGGGAATGCTCTAAGAACTTGGACATCTTGGCTTTTGTTTCTCATTAATAAAGGTTGATCAGAGGGAGTGTGCAGCATGGTTAAAACTGTGCACATTCATGCATTTGTGTGTGTGTGTGTGTGTGTGTGAGAGAGAGAGAGAGAGAGAGAGAGAGAGAGTGGGGGGAGGGGGGGGGGTGTTCCATTTGTGTGTTTGAACATCTTGAAATATAATTTTGTTTGAAGACTTTCCTCTCTCTCTCTCTCTCTCTCTCCATGAATCTTTCCGTGATTTATATTTATAAGAGATATATTTCGCAAAACATACCCTCATTATATTCTAGACAGGCTTGAAAACGAGACTTCATGAATAGAAAATTAAAAATAATTATAAATTTCCTAAAAAAAATTTCCAATGATCCGTATTAAAAAATAGAAAATTAAGGAGGTGCATTAGTTCCTATGTAAGTGTGGCAATCTTACATAGGTAATAAAAATTAGTGACTTCAGCCCAATTTGGGGCTTCAGCCCTAGTTGGTCTTCCCATGAGGGGGAGTTGTATGGTTAGAAGAAGAATCTTAGAAGAATATGGAATGTGTTTATTTGAAGAGTTACTTTGGTAGATTTGCCGTTTGTGAGAGCCGAATGTAAGCTGAGAGTTTGTTAGTGTAAGAACACAATGAGTGTAATGGGGTCTGGCGTTTGTGAGATTGTTATATTTGTGATTTGAAGATAAGAGTTTGTGTTTATGAGTTTGAAGAATAGAGTTTGTATTTATGAGTAGGGTTTGAGAGTTTAAGTTGAATGTAGTGGAAGTTGAGTTGGTTTGTGTTTGTGTTTGTGAGGTTTATGAGTGTATTTTGTTAGATTTACCTTAGTGTTTATAATCTGTCCCTTATATTAGATTTTAGTTGATGTTATTGATGATGTGAGCATGGAATTGGTTGAACCACATTAAATCTTGTTGTCTTGCCTATTTTTACTTTTTTTTTTTTTTAAAGTTTTTTATGTGGTGTGATTTTGCTAATTCTAAATTCCAAATAATTGGTATAGAGCTTCTGTTGTTACAATAAAGTTAATTGCCATCATATGTTGTTTTGGTAAACACTTATTGGTAGAAAATTTTTCATATAATCTTTATTCTTTTGGTGGTTTTCCATATTTTGTCAAACTGTGATGATAGTGGAAAGCAAATATCCAGAATTTCCTTTGGTTGGGTTGACCCTTGCTTGCCACTTGTCCCTGACTCATAGCTTTTGCCTTCACCCTTGCTTTTGGAAGTAAAAGCACTAAGTAGAGAATCTATTTCCAGAATACCTCAGGAGAGGTTGCAAGATAATGTACAGATTATTTTCTAATATATGATATTGACTCTTTGAGATGATGCTGTTGTCATTTTACATCAGTCATAATCCAACCATCAAAACCTTGCTCTGTGTATTTTTAACATAGTCATGGATAAATCTATAGGTCACAGATGAAGAAGATTTAATTTAGGATAGATTTTAAATGTGTTCAAATTCTATACTAGTCCATGTTCATGCTAATTATTGAAAGGGAACAAAATGTTACTTTCTAGGAAGAAAAAATGAGCCTTGACAAATCCTCCACTGGAGTTGATTTTGGTTATTGTAATTATGAATTTAGAATATTCTACGTGTCTGACTTTTCGTCCTTTGATTAATGAGGGGCTAATTTCATTCAAAACAGGATGAATGGACCGGTGAGCAGAAACTCCAATATACAGATGTTCCAGAAGATATTGAACCTGAAGAAATTCGGCCTATGGGGAACTATGCTGTTTCAATAACATGGCCAGATGGATTTAGCCAGGTGAGAAGGGCATTTGATTTAATGTTAAAGATGAATCGAAAATTAAATGATGGATTGTCAACATTAGTGGAACTATTATGCAGAGTGAAGTTTCTGACTGGGTCTACTATCATTCAAGGGCAGCCATCAACCTCATGGCAAACCTAATAATTCCTTTCTTTGACCAAATCACAAAACTATTTCTGCTGATGCTGTGCTAAGTCTATACGATTACCATTGGCAACTTTTCTCATGCAATTGACACAATAATATAAAAATGGGAGACTGATTGCAGCAATTGAACCAGCTGATTTGGTTGGATCACTTTGCATTCAGCTCAGCCATTAACACTGGGTATCCATATATTAGGGATTTAGTAGTGACTGAGCAGTTTTAACTGTGAAGAATTTGTTAGATGGCTGTCAATGATGATTACTAGCATCTGGAGATTGATTATTGTGACTAAGTGTGCATTTGGATACTGTTTATTTTGCTGAAAATTGAAAATACTGTAACAAAATAATTTTTAAATGTGTGAATAGTGCCGTGGAACTCATTTTTAATGTAAGTTTTGTTGAAAAAGAAGGTTTGTAGGTCCCGTGAACAGTGCATGGGATCTCCTGGAAAAGCTATAAAAAAAAAAAGAAAAAGGCAGATGCAGACGCGTGAACGTGGAACGCAATGCAAACGGAACTTGAGTAGTCTAATGCAAATTTTTTAACCATTTAATTGAACATCTATTCGAGTATTTCTCATTTATACTTGAATGGATGAATGTGTGTATTTGCAGTCGTATCTCCCAATTCATTCATATTTATGTCTATATTTGTTGACTAACGAAGGGATAATGATTTCAACATATCAGTTTTTACAGATTTGTGCTCTATGCACCTTTCTGATTTCTATCTTGTGGTGCAGATTGCACCCTATGACCAGCTGCAAATGATTGAGCGGTTAGTCGATGTGCCTCAACCAACTCCTGCACAGACATGATATTGTTACTATTATTTGCTAGACCTCAAACTAAATTGTATGGACTGCATCAACTCCTTCATGAGGATAATGCAAGTTTCAAGTCTTTTTAGCTCTGCTGCAGGCATAATAGCTTCATGCGAAGATTAATAGCTACTAGATATTAGTAGGTAATTCTGAACACTTACTTGAGATGTTCTTCTTCTTTTTTTTCATTTTTTTTTTTTTTAAGATTTTAGGCAATTATTTATGACAAACTCCAATAGTGAATTTTTTTATACATGCATGCAATACAATATACTTCCTGTTATGAATATTTTCTTCTTTTGTTAATGACTTGCAAAATTATATCTGGATCTGTTATGTTTCATAAATGGCTGAATTTCATTAGAAGAAATGCTGCAAATAGTATATAGTGATCCAAAATTCACTTACATTCACCCAAACTCAGATAAATCGTCTAGTTTAATCTCAAAAGCAAGAGAAATAATTCAATACAATGGGAGGACAGCCACATGGTCCTCCTAATCAATAAAAAGAAGTCATTTCTTATCATTAGTGTTGTGAGGGAAAACATGTGTTGGGTTTGTTAATTTAACCCTAACACAAAATATTATTTATATATAGAGTACAATGATATTACTAATTTACCCCTAATTTATACCCATAACACTCCCCCCTCAAGCTGGAAAGTATATATCATACAATCCTAGCTTGTTACATAATAAACCCAAATAAGCCTTATATAAAGCTTTGGTAAACATATCGGCAATCTGGACTCGTGTAGAAACATATGGAGTAGCAATTACACCATCTTCTACTTTCTTCCAAGTAATATGACAATTTACTTCTATGTGCTTGGTTCACTCATGGGACATAGGATTGGAGGCAATGTAAATTGTTGCTTGATTATCACAATGCATAGTCATAGGCACCTTCACAATAAATTTTAATTTCTCAAGTAAATGCTGAATCCACATAAGCTCACATGAGTGTGTGTCATGGCTCTATACTTAGCCTTTGTACTAGATTTGGCAACAACTAATTGTTTCTGACTTTTCCAAGTAATTAGGCTTCCTCGCAAAAAAGTGCAATACCCAATAGTGGATTTTCTATTTGATGGCGATCCTGCCCAATCAACATCAATATAAGCTTCTACCCGTAGGTGACTGTTAGCTTTATACAAAAGACCACGACCTGGATGTGCTTTAAGATATCTCACAATCCGAATAACTATCTCCCAATGTGGAAGACAGGGATCTTTCATACACTGGCTCAAAACACTAATGGCAAATGATATATTTGAGCTAATAATTGTGAGATAATTTAGTTTACTAACTAGACGGCGATATCTTTCAAGATTAGATAACAGCTCCCCCTAATCTTTATACAATTTGACATTAGGATCCATAGGAGTCTCCACTGGTTTAGATCCTAACAAGTTAGTTTCTTCCAAAATATCCTTCACATACTTTCTTTGTGATAAACTGATGCCTTCTTTAGATCTTGCTATCTCAATACCCAAGAAATAATGAAGTTTACCTAGATCCTTAGTTCGAAAGGAATTTTGAAGGTATCTCTTCAAATCATCAATACCTTTTTGTCATCACTATTGATTATAATATCATCGACATATACTATCAACAAAATCTTTCCTCTTGCAAAGATATGAGAAGACACGGAGTGAACAGGGTAGCAACATTGCAATCCAAACTTTAACATTGCTTCACTGAATCTACCAAACCAAGCTTTGGGAAATTGTTTAGGATCATAGATGGCTTGATACAACTTACACATTTTTTAAGACTCCCCCTAAGCAACAAATATACACCTCTTCTTCTAAATCACCATTCAAGAAGGCATTTTTAATGTCTAACTGAAATAGTGGTCAACCCAAATTAGCAACCAAGGAAATCAAAATTTTGACATAAGAAATTTTAGCAATAGGCGAGGTTTCTGCATAGTTAGTGCCATATGTCTGGGTATACCCTTTGGCAACCAAGCGAGCCTTCAAGCGCTCAATAGAACCATCAGGCAAGTACATCACAATATACACTCAACGACAATCAACAGTAGTTTTCCCCAAATGATAAGTAACTAGAGACCAAGTAGCATTTTTAGATAGGGCAGACATTTTTTCCTCTATAGAAGACTTCCAACCAGGGATAGATATAGCCTCCTAGACAGACTTAAGAACAACAGTAGAATTCAAGGATGTGGTGAAAGTATGGAGAGATGAAGGCAAATGACAATAAACTAAGAGATAGGATGAGAGGTACAAGTACACTTACCTTTGCGTAGAGCAATTGGAAGAGAGTCGGAATCAGGAGGTGGATCACTAGGCAGGGAAGAAGACTTTGTTGGAGGTTTTTGCCGATGACGATACACCTAAAGTGGTTTCTGAGGAGGAGATGTAGTAGGAGACATAAGTGGAATGGGCAGTAAGCAAGGAAGACAAGGAGGAGAACTGTCACTACTAACCGAAGGAGAAAAATAGGATTGAGACTCATTTAAGCTCGGTTTGGATAGCACGTTCACGTTCATGTTTGTAAGGTTTGCGCGGTTTGGATAGCACGTTCACGTTTGTAAGGTTTGCGCGTTTTCAGCCCTTTTTTTTTTTTTTTTTTTTTTTTTTTTTAAGACCAGCGCCTAGTGGATTGTTTATGAGACATGAACAGTGCACCAAAGCATATGAATAGAAAGAAAAAAAAGAGTGAATAGTAATTTTTTACACATTTAAAAATTATTTTGCTATAGTATTTTCAGTTTTCAGCAAAATAAACATATCCAAACGGACCCCTAATGTGACATCAACACTAATGAAACGACGACAAAGAGTAGGTGAGTAACATTGGTATCCCTTTTGAGTACGAGAATACCCAAGAAAAACACATTTAATTGATCTAGGATCAAGTTTATGACTCTCTGGACCTAAGATATGAACATAGCACACACTACCAAAAATTAAGAGGTAGATAAAACAAATGTGCATTAGGAGAGAGCACAAAATAAAGGATCTAACCACCTAGATCGATGGATGACATGCGATTGATTAGGTGACGGCAATTAGAACAACATCACTCCAATATGATTCGGGAACATGCATGAAACAGTAAGGCATGAGTGACCTTTAACAAATGACGCATTTTGTGTTCAGCAACACCATTTTATTGTGGAGTATGGGAGCATGAAGATTGGTGAATTATACCATGGTTATAAAAAAATTGAGCCAAAGATGTATGAAAATATTCACGAGCATTATTAGATCGAAAAATACAAAGTGAAGCATTAAATTGAGTCATTATTTCCATAAAAAAAAATGATTTGAAAATTGAGCACAATTTAGACCTCTCTTTCATAAGATAAAGATAGGTGACTCTAGAATAATCATCAACAAAAGTGACAAAATATCTAAATCCCAACAACAAGGAGTGTTTATTAGACTCCAAATATCATAATGAACTAAATGGAAATGACTACTGACAGGACTCTCACGCCTAGAAACAAAAGGCATCCTATGGTGTTTACCCAATCGACATGCTTCACATTGTGAGGACCCAATTTGACGACACGACAAGACTAACAACTTCAAATTCTGAAGGGATGAATAACCAAGGCAACAATGATGCTGAAGAGGTGAGATAGACAAGTGAGAAGCCACTAAACTAGAAGAACCACACCAATCCAGGTAGTAAAGTCCATCGGCTTCATGCCCTCCACCAAGAAACTTCCCCATCTTGAGATCTTAAAAGATACAATGAGTGGATAAATAAAAAATGGCAACATAATTCAAAAGTTTAGTAAGCTTACTAATTGACAAAAGATTAAAAGGAAAATCAGGAGTATATAAGACAGAAGAGAGAGAAAGATTAGGATTGAGATTGACAACACCCAAAACATAAATTGTAGTGGTAGGACTTGAACCTACTCTCAGCAAGTGAAATAACATCTCCAATGTACAAACCATTGGGCCATGCCCATTTTGTTGGTAAGGAAAGAAAAATTAATATATATATAAACCATAAGTATAAAATATATTAAAAAATTAAATGACACATCATGGTTTTCAAAAACATTGAACCTCTCCATTTCTCGGTTCATTAAATGGTCCAAGTTTCAAAATCATAAAATGGAAGTACCTAGTTGAGCCAAAGTAGTTGTAGAACTAGATCCAATAAAGTTAGAATGCATAGACAGGAGTCGATTGTACTCTTCCTCAAGAATAAAGACTACTCTGGATATTGGTGGAAGTGACTATGAATGCAGTTTTTTAACTTGAAAATTAGCTTGGTAAGTTGAGGGCTTACCATACAACTCCCAACAAAAGTCTACCATATGATTCTCACCATGACAATAAGTACACTCACGAAGGCCACGTCCTCTACCACGACCCCCTTGGTCACGGCCTTGACCTCCACGACCACCTCTATTACTCCCCATAGAAGTGGCAAAGACAGATTTATCACCAAAAGGTAATGTATCAATACTAGAGGAAGGGAATGTAGCTGTACAAGAGTCATAGTAGGAGGTCCTGAGTTTGATCATTATCTTCTTTACTCTACTTTCCATTTAAATTTCCACGTGTTAGACCTCTCCTATTAAAATGTAATTTTGGCCCACACATGAGGGGGAGTGTTAGAAGTATGTGATTAAATTATTAAATTTATTATATCTCAATAATTTAAACTTTTGGGACAATTAGTAATTTAACAATTAGCAAATTTCAAGAGTCCACACATTTGCTGAAATCCATAATAGCTTATTTTTATTGATTGGGGGATCATTTGGTTGTCCTCTCATTGTATTAAATAATTTCTCCAAGATTAGGCTATAGCCAGATGTAATCTTTTTTTTTTTTTCTTTTTCTTTTTCGGTAATTTAATAATTTCATTGAGAGAGGATGGATTTTAATTTTGGACGTTTTCTTTGAAAACAGGAAATTTAAGTTGAATTACATGACGTAGCCACATGTAATCTTAAATTCATTCTTAATCAAAGTAAGTGATCTACTAAACAACAACTTTAAGGACATATAATGAATATATAAATATATACTAAATTGAGCAATATATAAACACTCAGCAAGCAAGGGCGTTGCCATGCTAAAATGTTAAAGTGGGTAATGATACTAAATTGAGCAGTATATAACCACTCAACAAGCAAGGATGTTGCCATGCTAAAATGTTTAGTGGGCAACGATACATTCTTAAATTCATATTTTTACCATAGGGAGACAAAATCGAATGAAAACTACTCCAAAAAAAAAAAAAAAAAAAAAAATCGTTTTTTTGTCTTTTTATTAGCAAGTGATGCAAGAACCCAACCCCAAATAATTCAAATAGTCGGATGAAAGCACTTCCATCACCACTATATATATATTTAATTCGTTAGTTGAAGAGAGAGATTTGAACCATTGAAGTATCTATGAAACACTAGAATAAGCTCTTCGCCTCGATCAGTGTATTTAGCTCTCGGTAGATAGTGAAATTGAAACATGAGTAATGTTGCTCTACATAATGTGTAGTAATTTCTGAAAAACAATTTTGAATCCCAGATAGTAGAAGTAGTTTGACTGTATGAGAAGCAATGCACTGTAAAGTCTGTTACTCAGTTTCTGTCAGCATTTAACTGAATTAGGAACCGTCCTATTAATGAGCATATCTGTACGAGATATTTGCTGAAGCAGTGTTTTTAATGCCGCAAGCAACAGTAAGTGTCATCTTTCAGTCCTTCAGCAATTGTCAAAAGGGGTCCCCTTTGTTATTCAAAATAGGCAGCACGTTAAATTTTATGGCCATAAATTTTCAAACCAACTTTTTGCCCTCTTTCCTGGTCAATACATGGCTGTCATTCGTTTAAATGAGATCCTGTTCATACTTCATACCATTTGTAAAGGTTCATTGCACCTTTTGGCTTTAATTATGTGCTGTTGGCATGTGCGCATTCACCGGCGGCTCCACATTAATGTCAGGGTGGTCACAGATCATCCTGATTTGCCAAAAAAAAAAAATATATATATATATATATATATTTATTAAACTAACTTATCGTGATCACTTAAAAAAAAAAAAATGTTGAATACTCTAACTTAAAAATCACAATAATTTATACTAAACAAAAATAAGAGTAATGTTATATCCACAACTTATTTACAATAATTTCACAACAAATTTTATGTGGTAAATTATTACTGATTATAATTTAGACTCAATACTAACATTATTTTTTTACTCACTAATAATAACTTGATGTGGGGCCCAATAATTTGTGGCCCTGGCCTATTTATTCATTGGGGTCCAAGGCCCGAGCCGAGGAAGGTTATGGCCCAGGATCGGTAACACAAGTACAAAATAGTCTCGGGACACGACCGAGGACGATTCCGTCATCGGCATGTCCAAGGACTCACTGGAAAGAAGGGCAAAAACGGTATAAGAACAGTTTAGAAAAAATCTAAAATATCTAGGCCAATAGAGAAGGATACGTTGGAAAGTATAACGACCAGGGAAAGCTGCCCTTATTGCCATTCAATACTCTGCACCTGACAAAGCCATACTCTCCAGTTTTTACAATCACCCCCAACCACTCTGGATATGGGCTGATGGGACAAGTATCAGTCTTGGAAAAGTCGATCCTACACGTGGAAGAAGGATAAGGAACACATGCTAGTATAAAAGGAAAAGTAAGCAACCCAGAGCAGGGGCTGGGAAAAATGGTCAAAAACCAGAGTCTCTCAGCCCGCCTCCAGGAGAAAGACTCCTAGGGCGAAGACGACTTAACCATGTATGAACATCACGAAAAACCCACCGTCTGGTGACTGAGACCTAGCCTTTCAAACCCACGCTTTATAAATGATATTGTTTGGGCATTTTTACGTGCGAACCCAACACTGTTACGGGTCGTTACGAATCGTGTCCTTACACTTGACATATAAGATTTGTTGTAATAATATTGTGAACATAGCATTTCTCCAAAAATAATTCTAGTCCCCATTGAACTCCCCAAACATAATCCTTAACCCCTTAAACAAAAAAGTTTGAATAACAACAATAACAATTAGCCCAAATAACAACAAAAATAACCCAAACAAAAATAAGACTAGATCAAACAATAACTAGTGAACAAATTATTCAACAAAAAAAACTATTCAAAAACAAAAAATAAAAATCCATAATCATTCAAATTTGGAACTTGTTCAACCCATTACTAAAATATAATTTATAATTTTATTTTTCCTTCAAAAATGGTACCAAGAGAAATACTATGGTCGTAATTTCTCATTGGAGGTGCTGGCAATTATGCTTTCTTTGGCTTTGTAATCACCTCAATTTTTCTCTCCTTAGCGACTTTGCTCATAGTTTCAGCAAATACCATTTCTCTCTCTCTCTCTCCCTCTCTCTCTCTCTCCATATATATATATAATCTATTTATTTTCAAATGAATTAATACGGTTTTAAAATCCAACTTTATAAAATCTTGATATTAATAGGGTTGTATAATATTAGTGCTTTGTTTCACTGTAAAATTGTTATCAGGAAATTTTATTTTCCTCATTTTGAGTTTTTTGTTTCAATACAAAATTTGGTTGAATTTGAAATATATTTTTTTGACTAGAAGACTCTTTGTCAAAATTGTAAAATGTTTTATCAAAAAACACTCGGTAAAACATTTTCCAAAACTAACTAATCTCTACCCCTCTTCTACATTTCATTCGCACACTCCCATTCCCTCCCCTCCCCCCTTCTTCTCCGTTTCTCTCCCAAACCCCACCCCTCCCTTCTCTTCTTCTCCACAAAAAATATAGCAAATCGATGAAATCTCTTACAATTCTTTGAATCAAATTGTGGCTCGCATTTCATGGTGGTTGGCAGAGCAGATGGTGGTTGGGGAGTATTAGAAAATGGTAAATGATGATTAAATTTATTATATTCAAATAGTTTAAACTCTTAGGACAATTAATAATTTAATATGGTATCAGAGCATAAAACTCTTAATTCAATCATTGTCTCTTTTACATTTTCTCTACCTCCCATTTCATATGGTTACTTTCTAATGCACAAGCAAAAGCATGTGAAAAAGGTGTTGCATGACTTGCATCCTTTCCGATAATATTTGGAAGGAAAGTAATAACTACTCCCTCCGTCCCATTTTGTTTGTCCTGTTTGAAAAGTCAAATTTTTTAAGGGAACATCATTTATTGTCTTGTCTACTTTTTAAAAATGTACAAGTTTCCAAAACTACCCTTAAATAAATTTATCAAAAAATTGAATTAGTAAATTAATAGGGGTATAATAGGAATATTAGTAAATTAATGACTTTTATTTTTAAAAACAGGACAATATTTTGAGACATCTCAAAATGGAATAGAGGACAAATAAAGTGGGACGGAGGGAGTATTACTTAAGCTATTTGATTGCATCCATAACCTTTCAACTAAAATTACTGTTTTGAGTGAGGTCTGGTGGACTGGTATCCTATTTTAATTAGAATTTAAGATCCTAATCGGTGGTTAGAATAGGGATTGATGCACTATCCCCAGAAAAAAAGTGTCTACACCTTGGAGCTGCATTTTACGATAGGTTTACATGATCTTGGGCTCTAAATTTGCTTTTTAAAACTTTATATATAATGAGTTGATAAAAGGCAATCGTTAGATATATTATACACTTATCAAAAAAATAAAAAACCACTTAACATATTGTACATATATTTTCTCATTCACGTTAACATTGAATTTTGATTTTGGATTGCATACCGAAAAATATAGGACTATGTAAAAAATTACAATTTTTATCATAGTTATTTATGTAGTAAATTAGTAGAGAAAAAATTATGGGTTCATATTAGAGAAAAAATTGTGGCTTATTATGATTATGATGTAAACCATCCATCATGATTATAGTAAAAATTGTGGCTTATTATGATTATGATGTAATAGAAATTATAGAACTACTCATTGCATTCTGCTCATCTAGACTGTGTGCATGAGGGTTGAGGTCAGACATGAGGTAAGGAAAGATAGCTTTAAGTCCCTTCATCCCCCCACGTTTTGACTCATATATCAGTTCAAAATATAACTTTTCACCTACTCCCATTGAAAAATAAGCGGTATTAATAAGTGCGAAAATCAAACAATATAAATAAAGAAACTTCTTATGGTTTTGACTTTTTTTTCTTTATATATATATATACACACAAATTAATTTTATATTCTATTTGATAAAAGAAAGGTTCAAGTTACCCTTTTTCTTTTTTTGAAAACAAATTACACTTTTTTTTAATTATTAATTACTATGAAATCTAATGCTTGCTTCCAAAAAAAAAAAAAAAGTTAAAAATAGTCAACTATCACATTAAAAATTTTTATTAGGATTTCTTTTCCCTTACTTTATTTATTACAACCATTGATTTTTCTTTCCTTATTTATATATTCATGACGTTAGAATGAGAACATTTTTTTGACAATACACGTGGTATGTGCATGCAGTTCAATGTGCATAATTTTTCCATCCTTCTGGAAGTTGTAGACCTCATCCACTTCAATTTTCAAAGTATTCTTATTTTTATTTTACCTTGTTGATTGACTTCAGTCAACTAACACATAAGAAAATTTTATTTTAGGGTTTTTTTTTTCTCACTTTATTTATTACAACCATTGATTTCTCTTTCCTTATTTATTTATTCTTGACGTTAGAATGAGAACTTTTTTTTGACAACACACGTGGTATGTGCATAATTTTTCCATCCTTCAGGAAGTTGTAGACCTCATCCACTTCAATTTTCAAAGTATTCTTATTTTTATTTTACCTTGTTGATTGACTTCAATTTTCAAAGGTGTAGTGATAAATTTAAAGGGAAAATATATTTTGTCTTGCAGTAATAAATTTAAAAGCATTTTCAACAAAATAGAGGGGAAATATATTTTGTCAAGACATTAGTTTATCTTCCATTATTCTTAAGAGTGATTCTATAGTGGTTATCGAAGCCTTAAGAAGTGATGATGAATCCTTGGCATTAGGGTTGTCCATGGGTCGGGTTGGATCGGGTTTGTGCCCACTTCGAACTCAACCCAAAACTTTCAGGTGGATAATAAAAAACTCGAAACCGACCTAGAATACTCATCAGGTCAGCTGGTTTAGGACTTCTTAAGTTTTGGGTTTTATCGCCGAGGCCGAGATTTGACCGAATCTGTCATGATCTAGCCAATATCTGGTTGGATTCATCAAGATCTAAACTAGATCTCAACGGATCTCAACAAGATTTCACTAGATCTAGTTCGGATGTCAACAAGATTTCATTAGAACTCGACGAATCTTAGGATGAGAGAGAGGTACTAGGTCAATTCGATTTTTGCTGGGTTTCGAAACCCAAAACCACTACTCAACCTGCAACCCTCGAGTTCTAACATCAGAGACCCGCTGTCGACCATGGGTTGCTCTGATCAGGTCAACCTTAGATCGGGTAACGCCAAGTGAGTCGATTCAAGTGAGTTATCGGTTGCCTTGGATAGCCCTACTTGGTATCTTTTGGTCTCCTTATTTTTTATGCTAATTAGTTACAGATTCTTTTAGTGTTGTTGTCTTTTCTAATACTCATAGACTAGGTAATTTTGTAACTCACAATCTAGCTAAATATGCAAAACATGCCAGTGGTTTATCTGTATGGATGGGGGATATTTCTCAGCACATCAACGATGTACTTATCATTGATTATGCATTTTTTTTTCTTTAATAAAAAGGCTATTGTCTTCTTCTGAAAATAATAATAATAATAAATTATGTAAAAATTATGTTATTTCGATAATAATTTATCATCCCAATAAATAGTATAAATTTTTGTACAAAATATGCATAACCGTTAACTGCTCAATAGTCTCCTGTGATGAATATGGTCAGAGACGCTGAGGAGGAAGGAATGTGTTATCTCTTGTTTTCCTTTTGTGGGGACAAAACGTCAAATATAGGACGTATTGACATGTTTTGTTGGATATCTTGTTGGCTATAGTATGGAGGCCTTCACATGGCTTGATGGCATAAATGGGCCCTTGTTAATGAAAACATTGACACACAGAGACACAGAGAGAGATAAGAGGGAATTGCGAATACATATAGAGTCGTTACCATCAATGTTGCATCTTGTCTGGTATCCCCCCCAAAAAAAGTTACATGTTAACTAATTTAATTGCTAGTTGAATGACTATTAGGTAATTCACTTTTAGCCCCTTGTTTCTCTTCTAAAAAAAAAAAAAAAAAAAAAAGCTCATTGTTTCAAATTTTGTAAGCAAGAATCTTTTTAGAAAGTAATATCAAACTCAAGTTTTATCTCAGAATTTTCACTTTAGTATTTTCATAAATTCTTTTTGTTCAAGAGGAATTTATTGTGATTCGAGGTTCCAAACTAAAAATTATCATGAGACCTTTCCAACAACTTTGTTTTTTGGTGTACTAAACTATGGTAGTTTTTTTTTTTTGACAGAAAAAACTATGGTACTTTTATTAGCTTTAATTGTGTCAAAACATAATCAAGCTTGGGGATACTTTTTTTCAAAATTGGCCAAGTGTAGTGCATTTTTTTAGTGTTTTTGCAATATCTTGCTCGTCTATTAATCTGATGAGCCCGTGTGTAGTGCATTTAAAAAAAGAATTCAATCATAATTTATATGACCACAGAACCTTGTAACCCAAGTGATACCCGGTTCACCACGTAATCGTCAGCGTGGAGTTTCTATCCCCCGCAATAAATAATTACCTAGCAAAAAAAAAAATCATAATTTATATGAGCATGATTTTTTTCATTATCAAATGGTCAGCTTTTTGGTCAAACTTTGGAAATTTTGTTTCGAAAGACGGATCTTGATGGTTAGATAAAATTTTGGGTTCATTTGACTATCAGTCAACTTGTCAAAGTTTGGTCAACAAATGATATTTCAGTCATTTTGATTCTTAATGAAATTGATTAATTCTCTTGGCGGAAGTAGAAGGAAAAGGTGCAAGTTCTTTGTACTCCTTTTGGGCAATATTTCCTTCTTATTCATCTATACTTATATCCATACACACAAGTACACTCACGCAATCATGCATATTGCCAAGCAATTATAACTTAGTTATTATTACTATCATTATGAAAGTGTTAATGGATGCTCTAAAGATATTAGTTTAAGAAATATTTTAAACCATCGCATATCCTTGGAGTGCTTATGAGGTATTGGGGACAAAGATCGATGTTCAAGTCTTCAGGAGAGAACTTCACACACATATACACTTAGATTATTTTAGAGTAGAATTTCTATCTTGTATAAAAAAATATATATATATATATTTTTTTTAAAAAATTTATGGAAAAAAAGTAACTAACCTTTTTGATATCATTTTATATCTATAATAAAATTATAAAAGTAATATTAAAACTTTTCTAAAATGATTTATTAACAAATGTCTCAAAAGTACCGATTAATGGGACTCTAATTTTTTTTTTTGGTTAAAGACAAAGAGTCCATAAGATGCAACAAGTCTTTGAATTTCTAATATGTTTGCACCTTTGAATTTTTTTTTTTTCATCAAAAAAAAATTCTTTATCAATGATAAGGTTATTAGTTTGTCGTGTGCATATATGATTAGGTTACATATTAAGTTGTTTATGTGACACGTATATCCTTTGACATGTACACAACTACACATTCATTTGATTACGAAATGCATGTCTACAATAATTCTCCAAAATACATTTCACCTTTTTAAATGAATCACGAAATTAATATGTAGGCTAAATAATGGGCCAAAATTAGCTTTTACCCATTTCTCACAAACTTTTCAGCAAAATGCCCCATGTTTTTACCCCGTTTGAATTTTTTCAAGTAACTCGAGTTCTAAAAAAAAAAAAAAAAAAATTAGATTTTCAATTCGCAATAACTCGATTGTCCAAAAATCGAGTTTTAAATTGAAACTCGTTTTTTAGAAAATCGAGTTTCAAAATAGGGGCATTTCCCTAAATAGTTTCAGATATGGAGCATTTTGGTGAAAAGTTTTGGCAAAAGGGGCAAATGCCCGTTTCCTCCCTAAAAAATGTTATCGATCTTTTGGCTAAATGAGTTTGTTATTGTAATGTTAATAGCAAATTTGGTGAGGTCTTTTTCTTGTTAGGGTGATTAAGGTCATCCGTGAGGATGGGTTCTGACTAAGATTATATGACTATTCTCCTTTTGTTTCTTTAGTTAATTTTTTTTGTAGTAAAACATTTTTAAAGTTTATAGGAACTTTAAAGTTGTACAACACGTGTTCTAAGAGCATTTTCCAAAAATTATAGGAACTTTGTAAAGAAATTCGAGCTAGCAGAAGCACATCACATAAATAATTGGAAAAAAAAATTCACAGAACACAAAGTTTAATAATTTGACCAACTTTATACTTATATCAACAAGCAGCACCAAAAAAATACACTATTAAGGATATAAATTACAAACTCAATTAAACCTCACAAACACAAGCGCACTCAAGAATTCTCACAAATATGAACTAGCATAAACAACTTTCAACTCTAAATAAACTCTTAATCCCAGCTAACACACTTGATAGTTGATACTTTCACAAGTCCAAACCTTCAATTCACCCCTAATGGTACTCTCATGCTAAAAAAATAAATGAACTTTCAACTGACATGGACATAGGTGAGTATCTTTATTTTAAAACAAAAGAGACAAACTACTTTTTGAAGAAACTTACTCTATGTTCTTTTAAAATACTCACCCTCTTTCAATATTGAAAACCTCTTAGACCAAAGCTACCAAACCTTTTATAATATGTCTCTATATAAAACTCCAACTCTTATATTTTAGTGGACAATGAATATAAAATTAATGAGCTTTTCATCCATAAGAAAGGGAAATATCATTTAGTAAGAGGGGAAGGGTGGAAAAGGATAACACCATATAAAGAAGTGGTGGTTCTATTTTAATGTTGTCTTTCCATTAGCTGCTTAATATATTAAGTCCAGAAAAATCAATTGCTACGTACCTCATATAAATGTGATTCTATTTTCTTTGTTAATTTGCTTATTTATTTATTTATTTTTTTTTTGTGTGTATATTTTTATGTAAGAATCTTCTTCTGTCTCTAGCCACAAAAAAAGAGAGTAGGAAATCTGTCACATGCAAATATAAAGTGAAATCTCCTTCAGATCACAAAAAGGTGTCATCTTTGTCATTCCAAACAAGAAGCCTTCTAAAGTTGATGGTCCATGAGACACTGAATTCAAAAAGTTCATCCCACTAGTTATTGCAATAACCGTATACTTTGGTTTATGTTCACATCATCCATTATCTTGCAAGCTAAAAGATTACAATTGCATAAGCAGTTGCTATTTGGCATTCTCGAATGGCCAAAATTCTTTAGTATAATTGAGAGTTAAACTTTACTCAAAAAAACCAAAAACTATATAATTTTATATAATTTTTGTTCCTTTATATGTGGCATCTAAAAAAGTTATATTTAATTTGTGTTTGTTCAATTTCAACTAAATAAGATTTGAATTTATGGTGTTTATTTTATAATAATAATAATTATTTTATCATCGACCTAAGATACTAATTAATTTTTAATATAATTAAGATTTGAACTCATGTCACTTATTTTGTTATTCGACGCAACAAACTTAAAATTACATATAGATAAGCTCATTTTAATTTTTTTTAATAAAAGGTAGAAAGGTCATTTTTTTTTTTATTGAATAAGTGCGAATGATAGGACCCCAAGCAACATGTTACAAAGAAACCTAATGCCACTTAGCTACAAGGCAATTGGCTGTTAGGAAGGTCATTCAAGCTTAAGGACTGAATTAGTGTACTTTTTAAAGCTCATTCAAACTTGTGTGCACGCTGCTTTGACTATTACCAAAAAGAAAAATCTAAAGAGATTACCAATCCTCTTGTTGGTGGATATTGACATATTGTCATCACTAGGACAGTGGCATTAATTGAGGAAAAAGAACTTTGAAGCTGCTCCCTCATCTACTTTTAAGTTGTTCCACATCAACTAGTGTCATTGCGTAAAAATTTATCTCACGTCCACATACTTTAATTACGATTGACATAATTAGTTGGCTGGTCATTTTCACACTCATTTTGTTACACATACAAAAACCTTTTCCCTAGATTCAACTTCCAAAAACTTCAGGGGTATAAAAAAAGACTTCCAATTTTTTTCTTTAATCTGAGTCAATCTGAAATGTTATTGGATCTCACATATACTCTATTATCAAGAAATTGAGATCCTTTCCCATCAAAATGTTAACCACTTTTAATTAGTAGAAAGTTGGTACGTACATCATAGTGCTAATTATATAAATGTCTAGGCTTAAACTTATCACCACTAGAGTGTGCATTTAGATTCAGTTTTTATTTTTATTTGTCACTGAAAGCCTGTTAAAATATAATTGAACATATTAAAAAATAAAGTTTAAAAAAAATTATATATAAGCCACCAAGCTAATAAAATAGAGATAGCAGGTCTGGATAATTTTGTATGCAAAATATTTGTTCGTTTGGGGGGTCTAATGTGTGCTTAGATCGAATAAAAATTCAGTTTATGTTCATTGTTAATTAATTAAATGAAGTATTTTTAGTGTAAGAAATTTCATTAAGCTGGACAAAAGAAAACACAGTAAGCCTGCACAGCAGAATGACTTGCAGACCTCCACAAATAAACCAACCAACAAAATAACAACAAAACAAATATCTAACAACTCTCAAGACTCCAAGACAGAAAAAAGAATCCGCTACAAACAACAAAGTGACCTATATTACAAATAGAATCACAAACATTCTTACACTAATAATAGCCAGAACTGACCGACATAATTGCATGAACCATATCATTTTCACTTCTCACTCAAGCATTACAAACACACCAAATATAATAATGAAGAGAAAGCTATTTACTTCTCTAACCCTTAGTCCTGAAAGCCCAGCTAAATTCAAAGTGCCAATCTTTAACAACATATTAAAGAATAATATTCTAATAAAAACACAAAGCAAATCTCCTCTATAACCCCATCCAACAAGCTTATTATATTAATTATTATCCTTATAGTAGTAAGCTTGTTCGAAATAGCCAACCAAGCAAGCAATGAAAGCATGCTTAGGAACATGATTAGGAAACCAAATTAACTTTTAGCAGCAAACATAGGCTTCTTAAATCGAAGAAGTGAAGAACTCTTCAAGTTGTAAAAAACTCTAATGACAGTGGGCAACCATATATTCAACTTTATTTAATACTCTCATCTCAAATATAATAGAATATATCCAACCTATTATGAATTTCAACCCGGATTATTATTCTCAGATTTGGCAACAAAGCCAGTGCCAATGACCATCCACTAAAAACAAACTTGTGTAAAACAATCACACATTCAATTTAAACTCTCACTCTCTACCTCTCTCTCTCTCTCTCTAGAAAGAAAGGTAAATAGAAGATTGCTATTTCATTGAATGAGCATCTAAATGAATTTATAGAGAAGCTTTGCTTTTATATGTACAAGCAAGCATTAAAAAAAAAACCTAATCAATCCGTGGATTAAGGAGTTAGTTGCAGCAATTATGGAATTAGTTAATGCCTACTGTACACATGTCTGCACCTAGCTGCTCCTTATCAACTAACCCTTGCTTCATCAAACTTTCACTTATCTCCTGCATGTGAAACTCGCGTGCCTCAATGCTCTTCTTCTTATTTTTCTTCTTAACAACTTGGACAGCATTTTCAGAAGAGTTACTAGCAGTATCATACATGATTCTATTCCTGTCATAGTGCAGAGGTCATCAATAGATGTGGTATTTTGCATAACTTTTTCTTTTAAAAAAATAAATTCAATTTTTTCCCAGGTCAAATACACTACCTTTACTATACCCAATTTATTTTCTAAAGAAATAAGTAAAAGCCATGTATGGCGTTGAAAAAACAATAATGGAGATAAGGTATAATACTTAAGGTTTTGCATCTAGTACAATAGTATTAAAGGACTGAGATAAAAAGTTGAATTTTTAACTTTTTAATCTTAATCATTAAATTAAAAAAATGTTAAAAAGTTAAAAATAAGATGATAAAAATTAATAATATTTCACCCGAATAATCTAGATACTACACCAGATCCAAATCTGATGAAATCATGAAACATTTCACTGTAATCAACTAAAATAATAATAATAATAATAATCGTGGTTGAAATTAGGTTTTCTTTCCTGTGACAAGGAAAGGCGTGGGGCATGCCAGCTTTAATTCAGAAAAGGTAGGCCTTGGACTTATCTTGGGTCTCTCTCATTGTCATTTGTCACAGCGTTATCAACAGAAGAAGACAAAAAGGTCCTTTTGCGTCTGAATGCATCCTCTCCTTAATAAATAAATAAAAATAAATTACCCAATCTATGTGATTTTTTGTGATCCATCTCTTCCAGTACTTGTGCTTCACTTCTTTCCTCTCTATTTGGCCCCTGCATCACAGCCCCACTCCTTTTCACTCCATATACGTTTATCCTTTTCTTTCTTTTTTGGTAATAAAAATAACCCCAATAGAAAATATTCAGTCCCAAAAATAAAAGACCTGATTCATATACTAAGAAAAACTGAAATTGAAAGTTTGTTTTCACTAGGATAACATAATTATAAAACAAATGCAAGGAAGGAGGATTAATCTTCATATGCTTAACAATAAAATTAACTCAACTAATTCTCTTACATACAGCTTTTTAAAAAATTTATAATAATAAAAAATCTCTCTTTTTTTTTTTTTTTTTTTTTAAAGTATAGCTTAATTAGTCAAACGTACCCTAATTTACAAGCTGTGTTTTTACAAGCAAGCAGCAAGCTCATTTGAATCTTGAATGGAAATGACTCAAGGTTTACCGCCTTATTATTTTTCATATAAAATCCATAATCAAAACAGCCTTCAAACTGATCTTTTCTTTGTTGCCTTGTGCAAACAAGAGGTTGGATGGTGAGCTTACAATCTGTTTAACAAAGTTTTACTGCTGCTTGCATCTATATTCTCAGCATGGAAACCCCAAATTAAAATTGCTAAACCAATTAAGTTACTCTAGTGAAAACACAATTGTAAAACAAATGCAAGGAAGTAGGGTTAATCTTTATATGCTTAACACAGAGGGAATTGTTTGTACATTTTTCATTCACACCCCAAAATTGTTTTAGTTTAACCATTGTAGGTATAGAAAACCATTCGTCACAAATCATAATAACAATTTAAGCCTTTCATGAAGGTGCGACTTCCATACTTTACTTCGTAGCTCCTTTCAACTTTGATTAGTTAAACACGAGTTGTTGACTAATACCATAGAACGGATTTTACTAAAAACAGTGCTCATCTTTATCCAAAAATTTATGCAACAAGAAAGTTTAAAGACAAAAAAAAAAAAAAAAAAAAAAAAATTGACATCCAACAAATTGTTAGTGATATATAAAAGTGATGTCAAATGATAAACTCAAATGAAAACTAATTAATGAAAACTTACTAAGTTAAATAGTGTGAAAAAATTTGTCAATATTTTTTTTTTGGTACAGTTTGCATTACTCACCAAACAGACTCTTCAACTTGTCAAACCTTTGGTTCTATCATTTAGGATCCTATATATGATTAGCAAATCAAGTAAAAGAGTATAAGATTCCATCAATCTAAGCTATAGGGCTAATTAAGCACTTCTTCTTATTACTGGTGCATCCTACTAATAAACTGTGGACCTCCTAGCACTATACCTCAAAAGTCAAAAGTCAATAAATGATCACAACGGCTACAATAAATTGAACTTGCTCTTATAAAGTTTAAAGTTTTTCTTAGGCTGGGTTTGAATTCAACTTTTGCATTTTACGTTTTTCAGCAATTTTTTTTTTGATTTATTTTTGAGCCAGTTTTGTTGACTTTTCCATGATGAACAGTGCATCCATGTACTGTTCACAGACCCACAAATTCCACTTTTCAGCAACTTTTTCATTAAAAATTGGTCCCACAGCATTATTCACACATTTACAAATTATTTTGCTACAGTGTTTTCAGTTTTTAGTTTTCAGTTTTCAGTTTCAGCAAAATAAGTTCTATCCAAACAGACTCTTAATCTCAAGCTTATCCAAAAAGTTTATTTCGTTCTGATCTGCAAGTCGAGTGGCGAGATTGACTCCCCAGACATTATTGGATCCAACGAGAACGTTCTACGACAATCTCATAAATATTTTAAGAAAAATGCTACATTTTGTAATATTTTTAGGCATGTTTAAAAAAAAGTAATGCAAGTAATAGATTCAAATTATAGCCATTAATAATCAATCAGATTAGATTTATTGTGAAAACGTTTTAATGATACTACTGCTACACCTTAACAATACTCATCATTAATATCACCTTTTTGTTTATCATTAACAACTTCTCACCTTAAAAACTTTGAATTTTTTTGTCTCTAGAATTAATGTAAATGTTTTCCTTTAAGATCTCCAACAATAAAGTTTTATACTTGTTAGAAAGTTTAGACCAATTATTAAAGTTTCTCATTATTGAATAAAAAACTTGTTCATCAAAATAAAAACAAAAACAAAAAAATTGGATCCGAATCTCATTTTCAATAAAAAAAAATATATCATTTGTGTCTTTGATTAATAATAATAATAATCAGCCTAGAAACTTGTAATTCAACTTGCAACTCCTGGCATTTCCAACAAAAACATTTTAAGTTTTAAACCTCATCTTCTCCTGGTAATTTTCAAATTATAAAAAGAATTTAAAAAAAATTATGGAATGAATGCAGCAAGTTTCAAATCCTATCTTTTAAAAAATTGATGTACTTGTTGATGGGTAAAAGTGGCAAAGGCGATTCTTTTTTTTTTTTTTTCTTTTAAATTTTTTTGCCAAAAACCTTTGACGTATAAGGAAATAATAATGACTCCAAAATTTATAGAAATGACATTTTTTCGGTTAACTCCGTAATAAACATGATACATATATATTAATTTTACCCCTAATCTTTATTTTAACCCTTGAACTACCCTTTTTTTTCTGGGACAATTTATCAATTTTTTTTCCTTAAGCTATCATATAGCATCAATTTGTCATAATTTTTATCTTTGGGTGGCACAAGCACATGCTTATTTCCCTCGCATAGGTTTTCATTTTTGCCACCCCCCTCCCCAAAAGAAAGATTTTTTGGTTTTCTTTTTCAATGAAATTTTTGGTAAACAATGAAGTAATGGATATAATAGTAGATAGCAACACCAACTAGTTCATCAAAAAAAAAAAAAAAAAAAAATCTTAATTCAACCGTTCATGCACAAAGTGCTTCGAATTTAGAGGGAATTGGGTTTGGACTGCGAGGTTTACGCATTATAATTATCTTCTTCTTTTTAAATGTTCAATTATTCAGTAATATATGTATATATATATATATATATATATAACCTAAAAAGTAACCTTATTGATACGGTATATCTGTTGATTAAAATCAGGTATAATAATCATGCACAAAGTGCTTCAGAGTAAAAAAGAAAAGGATTCGAGCCGTATATATGTTTGTTAAAATTAGTTATGATTTCTTTTTTTTTGATATATAACATTAAAATCAGTTATGATAATATAAAATATTAACGGCCATTAACAAAAGTAGCCACTCTTTTTTTCCTATATAATAGTGTCCACACCAACAGCAAACAAAACCAAATACAGCTCAGTTTTTAACTCTCCTACTACCCTTGTTCTTTGCTGCTTTGTTTGTTGTTGTACTTCTTTTTCTTCCAAACATGGTGGTGTTAGAACAAGGCCTCTCAACTGCCATGAACGCAAAAATCATTGGCTCAGGCAGTGAAGGCATAGTTCTAGCACATGGATATGGAGCAGACCAGTCTGTCTGGGACAAAATCCTGCCCCATCTGGCTCAACACTACCGCGTTCTTGTCTTTGACTGGACCTTTTCTGGTGCTGTTAAAGATCCAAACCTATTCGATCCTGTCAAATACACTTCCTATGAGGCTTTTGCGAATGACTTAATCGCTCTTGTGGATGAGATTAACCTGCAATCTGTGGTTTTTGTTGGCCATTCAATGTCTGGTATGATTGGTTGCATTGCTACCATCAAAAGGCCTGAGCTTTTTAAGAGACTTATACTCGTTGGAGCTTCTCCAAGGTGCTTATAAAGATACATAAAATGTTTCTCTTTCTTTTACTTCATTGCTTTATCTCCCATGGGAAATGAAAAATAAACACACACACATAAAATACTTTGGGCAGTTGTGGATTTGTTTATGGTTGGATGTTATTTGATTATTGTTTTTCTCTCTCTTTTCTTTTTTGGGAATATTATTCATGTAAAATCCATTTAATTGCAAAACGTGTTTTTTCTAGATTTAAATCAGGTTGGTTTTTCATTTAGTCCGGTGAAAGTTTTCACTAGACTCGTTGGATTTTGGACACATATATAGTCTTTGACATGTGTCCAAATCTTGCCGTGTCCAGTAAAAATTTTCACTAGACACAAGCCTTGCCCTTCATTTAACACCAAATACGATTAAGGGAGCAAGCTCTCTTTTCTGTTTTGTTCTCTTTCCTATTTTTTTCTTCTTTTTTCTTTTTGTAATTTTCAATTTTTTGTGGTGAAAGAAAGTAAGAAACTAATTAACCGCTGATAGTTTTAGTACACCAGAGTTGTGGACTACACAAGTCCTTGCTTTTCAGGAACGTGGATCATTTCGATCTAGAAGAGCTGAAACCCTGACCTCTAGCACTAAACCTAACGATCTGTTTTTACTGTGCAAATGAATATTCTTGTGATTTTATATACCTTAATAGAGTATTACAAAGAACCAAATCAAACATGTGGATACAAAATATGGTTCATTATTTGTCTTGTTTGTCTTGTACTGATCTTATTTTGGTTTATATACGTGTGGATCTTTAGTCGGTATTTTTGTCCAAAATAAAATGAAGATGCCCGGTTAATGTGTGCTCTTAACTATCTATTTTGGAAAATTTTTTATGGAAATTTAAAAAAACTGTCAAAACAGTTAATTATTTTTTTGTTTTTTCATACAAATTTTTCTAAAATGAATTACTAATACATGTCCTAAAGACACACGTTAGTAAATCCCAATAAAAATTATCAGATTAGTTTGAGGACAAGCACGATCTTGGATTACATAAAAGATTAAAACCTCAAGTTTTCCTTTCCTCTCGTTTTCTTCTATTTTGACTTTTTGTTGGCAGTTTGAGAGTGATTGAGATAGCATAATTTAAATATGATTGTAATACGTTAGGTGTATGATATTATTACTATTATTATTTTTTATTTTTTATTTTTTATTTTTTAACTTTAGTTGCTTTATAAATATGGGGGAAAATTTGTCATAGTTTACAATTAGTGGAACATTAAAATATAAATGTTACATATAAGGTATATGATTTTTTTTTTCTTTTTCCATTTTAAATTTTAGTTACTTTACAAGGAAAAAAAAAATTGGTCATACTAGTTTATAATTAGTGGAGCATAAATTGAACATTAAGAGTAGAACGTGAGATTTTATATATCAACTGACTGTGATCTGTTATATCTTATCATATTAGCAGTTCAAATTGCAAAGTATCCTAATGAAAAAAGTCTAAAAATTTCTCATGCTACTTCATATAGGTACATAAATATCGATGGTTATGAAGGTGGGTTTGAGAAATCGGACGTTGAGCAGATTATCTTGAACATTGAATCCAACTATGAGAATTGGGCTACAGCCTTTGCTTCCCTTGTAGTGGATCAAAAAGATCCCCTCTCAGTGGATAAGTTCACAAAATGCTTGAGAAGAATGAGACCTGAAGCGGCACTTCCCGTAGCCAAAATCATATTTTACAGCGATGAAAGAGACATTCTTGACAAGGTTATGACCCCATGCACAATCATTCAGACCACCAGTGATATCGTAGTCCCAAAGTCAGTGGCATTCTACATGCAAAACAAAATTAAGGGAAAATCCACTGTGGAGATCATAGAAACTGATGGCCATTTTCCACAGCTAACTGCGCACCTCCAGTTCCTTCAGGTGCTAGGGAATGTCCTGGGCTTCTCTGATCTTGGTCATAATTAAGAGACAGTTTGAAATTTCCATGCTTCTTCTTTTTCTCCCCCTATTCATTTGAATGGTAGGAAAGCAAGGTCAGAAATAAATGTCCTGTGGGCATGTGTGTTCATAAGTTCATGAGATAGAGGTAGGAGTGGGTATGTACTTGTACAATGTAATGTTTTGTGTTTAATAAAGTTTGAATAGTTGGTAGTTAGAACTTTGTGAACTTTATTTTGGTAGAGAGAGAGAGAGAGAAAGAGAGAGAAGCTATGCACTGCATTCAATTTTCTTTTATTTTTATTATGCTTTAATGAATACATGTTAGGTTCAAATCTTGTTGTGTTGGCAAATCTGAGCCAAAACACAATTTTTTTGGTGTATTTGAGTATTAGTTTTTAGTTTATAAAATAATTTTAAAGATCTATGCTAGAGACAAAAGAAAACAGTTCAAGAATATCTACTTAAAACAGCAAAGTTTTTGTTTCCTCGGCTCTTGCTTGACTCTAGTCAATCTATCAAGGCATAAGAATCAACAAAAAATGACAGCGATAAGAAGCCCATAACTTGTCTATTTAAGCCCAATTTGAGCCTCACTTGTTGCTTTATTTAAACGACGTTATAAGCCATACCTAGAGAGGCTGCAAAGAGGGAGAGAGAACTCGGTTTGTGAGGCTAGGGTTTGTGTAACCAAGTTCCTCACAATTTTACCACACCAAAGACTTTCAAGTAGATCTGAAGATCAACTAAGTAGAAGTTGAAGCCATAGTACCTATCACAAACTTCTTGTTGCAAAGTTAGTCATCGATTAGAGATCCATGCACATTGAAGAAGGTCACTAAGATGAGTAGTTCAAATAAGTTGGAGTTGTGCTTGGATATCTCAGTAGGTTCTATTGTATGTAGGTACTTCGGAATTAGAAATATTTTTTATATGTATAACCTCAATCTTTGTTAGTGCATTCTTCAAAGAGTGGTGACCTATATTTTATCCATTGGGGTTTTCCTTGTTAAGATTTTCCCCATTGTAACCATATTGCTGATGTTGTGTCAAATTCATTTTCGCTATACTTTATTTTTGCAGTATGATTGTCCTTATTAGGGTTGAAATCGATTAGGTTCAGTTGGGGTGAAGGTGAAATTTTGCCCCAAATCGAGACTCTCAATTTTGCCAAAATCAATACCAACCGATACAACAACAAAATTGCAAGAAACCGATTGTGAAAGCAATGGTTGGTGTGGTCAGTTTTTTCAATTTTCATACATCATCTATTTTCTAAGAGTCCGTTTGGATGCAACTTATTTTGCTGAAAACTGAAAATACTGTAGTAAAATAATTTTTAAATGTGTGAATAATGCCATGAGACCCATTTTTAATATTTTTTTGAATAAAGTGGTTGTGGGTCCCATGAACAGTGCATAAACAATGCGTAAATAGTGGGTGAACAGTACAGAAACCGTGTGTAAATAGTGCATAAACAGTGCACTTTGTCTCTAACCCACTGAAACGCGTGCATTAAAAAAAAAAAAAAAGGCGTGAAATGCCAAAAACGCAGACGCAAGGTTGATAATTTCTACCCAAACGCTCACTAAGAAATCAAAAAAAGAAATAATCAAGAAAATAAACTAGAACAAAGAAACAGAGAACAAACCCAAACTATAAACCTAATGAAGATGGTGGCTAAAGAAATAGATAAAAACGAAGTGGAAGGGGCGACTGAATGAGAAAGAGAGGAAGAGTGAAGAGGGAGAGAGGGAAACAATTAAGGGGGAGGGAAGACACGCAGGTTAACCACTAAGGAAATATAAACTTACGTAATATGAATTACTTATAAATATATATATATATATATATATTGGTTAGTTTCAATTGAGTTCACTACAATTTTCACTAAAATCAGGTCCGAACCGAATTGAGAAAAAACTAAAAAATTGGATTTGGTTCGTGCGGTTTTCGACCTTTTGGTCAGTCCATTCGATTTGTCCTTTTTTTTTTTTTTTTTTTTCCAGCCCTAGTCCCTATCACATGCTAAACTGGACATTTGCATAATTTTACTAATTAATCAACTTGAGTAATTGATTAATTGAATTGGGTCAGAATAAACCCAACATAATAGTTTTCATTATTGTAAAGAAATTGGTGGAAAGAAATTGCTTCATGTCTGCTTGGATCTAACGTATCAGCATGCTATTGGAAGAGATCAATGTTATATGTATCAAAGTTCAGGACTACAATTATTTGAATCAAATATTTCATTTCAGAGATCCCAAGTGACCATAGTACTCATTCATTGTTGAAGATATTATGGCCTCTCCAAATTGATGAAATTTATGAGGGGAACTTCCATAAAATTTTAGAAGAGTTTTTTTTTTGAGAAAGAAATTTTAGAAGAGTTGATGAGGTTGGACATTAATTAATTTCGAACCGATTATTTATGACATACTTTTTCTAGCCCAAAAAAAAAAAGAGTCAAAAGTAGTTGAAAGTGTGTAGCACGTTTGAGGAAGGAAGCATGAATATCATGGGTTCAAAGGATTTTACTGAAGTTCCTGAAGCGCAAAATAAGAGAAAATAAGGAAGATAAAAGAGATAATGGAAAAGAACAAAACTATTTATCACAGGCCCAGCTGAAGTTGATTCAGCCGACCATGACTGACCCACATTAATAAGGAACAGAAAGCGACCCAGCTCAAGCACAGTCATTCTATACCATAAATGACTCACCGAAAGTTCCTCAAGTTGTCCTTGACTCTTTCCAACTTGGTGACAATGAATACCTTTTTTTTTTTTTTTTTTTGAGAAACAACAATGAACACCTTGAAACTTGAAAGTGAGGCTAGCTATAACCCAACTGCAAAAAAGTTAATTTGGTACCTTTTTTGATACTACCCCCCAAAAAAAAAAGTTTAGCACCTGTAGCTTCTTTTACACCATTAATGTCATTAATGCCATTATATAAAATAACTTACAGTACGTAAAAGGTGGGTATTTTATTTTTAATTACACGTGAATTGTCATGTCATATTGTGCTTGGCACAATAAAACAGTGTCATATTGGTGGATTCCTATAAAAATAAAAATAAAAATTCTGATTATGATTAGTTTAGTTAATAAATGCTCTTAGAATATTTGTTAATAAATCATCTAAAAAAAATTATATCAGTTTTATGGAAAATATAAAAAAAAAAAAATTTGTTAAAAAAATCAATTACTTTTTTCATAAAACTTTTTAAGCATAACCAATACACTTGGAACGTCCATTAACTTTTCTCATCATCACTTATTACCTTTAAAGTACTAGCATAAATGTTATTTTAACACACCAAAAAAATTACTTTATTTCTTTTAGAATAGCATTTAACAATGCACACTACATTATCTTATTTTTTAATACATCTTCCATTAAAATAATATAAAACAACTCCTACCCACCGCCACCGTAAGACCCTTCTCCTTTGCCAAAATCCTTCAAACCAACCCAGAAAATCCAACAAAGTCCCAATAGCCAATCCAAAATTAGAAAAACCAAATACCCTTTTTAAAACTCAAACCTAACCTAGTAACCTAGCATCGCCCATCGATCACCATCTAGCAACGCAACCCATTAACTAGTATCACCCATTGACCACCACCCAACAATGTCTTCCCAACCGAAATTCGAATCAATGATTGCAATCAACACAACCCAACCAAACCCAAATTAGTGAAGGAAACCCATCACAACCCACCCTAACCTAACCATAACCCAGATCGGTGACCGCACCGCCACAATCATCTTCACATGATAAACCCGAATGGATCAAAACCACAACCACCGCCTAGAATAAACCAATAGCCCATAGCAATCAGTACCATAACCACTGCCATAGAACAAACCCATAGCAACCACCAATGAGGAGAGAGAAGAGGAATGAGAGTCAAAAAGTCACAGAGAGGAGATGGTAAGAGAGTTGGATAGAGGAGATAATGAGGGTTGAAAGCAAATAAATAAATAATATTGCTACAATACACTACTAACTATAGCAATGCTACTTTTTTTTACCATATGGCACATCCAATGTAGCTTTTTTTGTTTGGTGTGCTAAAATAGCATTTTTTTCAACATGTAGCACATCCAATGCTAATTGCATTAGCATAAGTTCTTCTAAAAATATGTCATCTTAACACATCAAAAAACTACTTTATTATTTTAGCACATCTTCTATTCTTCAATTCAACATATTAAAATAATATTAACTCAAAACTCTGCCTAAAACAAAATACATCCAACAAGCAACTATGAGATGAAACAGCGGCCACCAACTAACAACCATGACATCCTCCACAACCCAAAACACAACTCAAAATAAACCTAACTAAATCCAGCCACCTACCCACAACAAACCCATAGCCATCAATGATGATATCGTCCACCACAAATCACAACCACAATTGCCGAAATCTTCCAACAAATTTCAAAAAAAAAAAAAAAAAAAAAACCCAAATCCTCTAACAAAAGAGAGATTAAAAGAAATGGATGATTATGAATCTGAGGACTTAGGTCACCGTCGTGGTGGGTCTCCGTTGTGGTGGGTTGTTGTCATAGGTCACCTTCTCCATTGTGGGTCATCCAGAACCTTCAATTTGAGTTTGATCTCCATAGCAAGGTTGGAGACCGAGAGAGAAGAAAGAGAGAGTGAGGTCTCAGGTTTGAGGCCAAGAAAGAAGAAAGAGTAAAGAAAGTTAGGAGAGAAGTGAGAAATTGAATAAATAATAAATTTTTTTAGCATTGGTTTTCATACGCTTCTACTAATAAAAGCATGCAAACACAAACAGTAAATTTTTTTTAGCATTTGGCACATTTGATATAGCAATATTTTTTTATGTTTGATGTGTTAAATGCTAAAAATTTAGCATTTAAGAGAGCTGATGCTAGTGCTCTAATGCTCTAACAAGTTGCTAACATAATTGTGAAAAAAGTTGTGCCTTAGTTACTGCATTGCTCAATATCCTATGAGTCTACCTACAAACACACTCAAATTCACATCCAATTTTGCAACACACTTAGGTGTCAATTTATGATTAGATTTCAAGACTTACACACAAGACCACTATAGGGATTTGTAGGGAAAAAAAAATTAAGTGCACCAATCACAAGGTGACACTTAAGCATGTTGTCAATTTTGGTGAGTAGTTGGATTTGTCTTTAACATTTCTCATAACTTAATATGTAGGCTCACTCTTTACTTATTTTTATATATTGAGTTTACATTTTCATTCAAATTCACAACACTTCTCATAATTTAGTCCCATTTTCAAAGGGATTCACAACTAACATCATTTCAAATTATCCTAATAGCCTATAGTTGTAGTAGTAGTAAAATAAAATAAAATTACTCAATAAATTTTGAAAAATAGTTTGAATTTATAGAGACTAATATCACTAACAATTAATTAATATACGATTCCTGCAAAGTGGCTTAATTTTGGCCATGTTGATTAAAAATCCAAAGCCCCATGTTAGATCTTTACTAACAAAAGTCATTGAGAATTTTTTACTTTCTATTAAGGTTTTTTCATTATCTCAATTATCTGTTGTTGTCATCTTTAGTATCACTACTAATAAAATCTTCCTCCCAAAACACAATTTCAATGTTGTGAAGTCTTCCCCTTGTTTGCAAGTATGATTTCCCATGTTCTATTTTTTTTTTAGATGTATGAGTAGACATACAAATTTCATGGCATTGCTTGGTTATTGATGGTTCTCTTTCTAAACCACCACGGTTTCCTTGTTAAAGCCTAAACAAAAGGATAAAACCCATTATTTTTGTTTGAATATATTAATATATTATATATTAAGATATTACTATGAATAACATAGGACATGATTTTTCATAATACTACAGGTTATCGTAATTTTACAATACCACAAGTAGGGTTACCATACTAAGTCTATGTGGTCTTTTATAAATTTTATATTGAGTTCATTTTAATGCTTAATTCAACACATTAAAGAAAGTAGTCACGTAAGATATTTTCATTGTGGACATAAGTCATTAGGCTAAACCACGTTAATTTTCTCTCTTGCTCTCTCTCTCCACATCATTTTATTTTGCTCTTCCTATTTCAACATGGTTTTAAAGCCATTACCAGTTCTTCATCAACCTTCATTATTACTTTAGATGTCAACATTAAAGTCTACACCTAAGATCTAGATCCATGAGATCTCATATATACCTAACTCCTAAGACTCCAAACCCTTTCAAAATCATTGTTTCAGTGTAGCACACACCCTTTTGCACCACCTCAATCGTAATCATGCACTTCCTTCTAGTTTCACTCATCGCTTAACCTATTATCTAGCTTCCATAGATCCTCGATCTACACAATACATGCATTGGAGATGCATCTACTTGCGTTCTCCCTCTAGAGCTCTTTCCATGTTTTTTACATGCATCATACACTTCACGAGCTTTTTAAAAACCTTTCTTGCATTGAATAATTTTCTTAGCAAACATACCCCTCCTTGTGATTGAGGGGTGATGTTAGAATAAATTATGTTATTATATATCAAGATATTTCCATAAATATCATAGACTATGATTTTATTGAATACCCTAGACTATCATGGTTTTGTAATACCATGAGTTGCTACAGTTTTAGGCTTAATGTACAAAGTCTTATGTATTTTTATATCAATCCTACATTGGGTTCATTGTAATACGTAATTCAACACATTAAAGATGTATCCACTCAAGGGCTTTCCACTGTGGACGTAACTTGTCAAGTTGAATCACGTTAATTATCTCTCTCCCCCTCTCTCTTCACCTACACACACATCATTTTAATTTCCCCTTTCTATTTCACCAAATTTTAACTCACAACCTTCATAATCTCTACCACCACAACTACCTTATTCTTATAAAAACTATGTTTAACACTTTGTTGATAGATTTCCCCAAATTGTGCCTCATATGACTTTATTTGAAATAATATGTGGAAAATTTCATTGGACCTTATTATAAATTATTCTCAAAAAAATTCCAACCAAATGTAGGAGTGAAATCGAAGATTGAGGCAATTAGAAGCTTATGTGGGGAAAATGTTGGTTATGGCTATTGCGGGTCTTTAGGGTTTGATGGCGACAGTTCAACGATTTGTAGTTGGCATTATGGGTGTAGGGATGATTGGTGGATGACTTAATTAAAGGTTTGGAATGAGTTTATTCAATTTGAGTGTGTTTATGGGTGGGTTAGCAGACTGATCGAAACCCAAATCGTCATCCAACTCCACTGACCAAAACACATATACTTATTCACTATTGAGAAACAAAGACTTGAAAGGAACTTAGAAAATAAAGATTTAGATGTGGGTTTTAGAGCTTTGTGAGTTGGATTAAAGTTTTATAAGAAACAAAGTCCAATTACTTATATGGTTTTGATTGTGTAATTTTAAAGGCTAGATTATGGGTATTGTGTGGAGGTGTTGTTCAATTGGAAGCATGATAGGGTGAGATAGTGGTTTTCATTGGTGATTTGTGTGAAAGGGATGTTGAGTCTCAAGTGATTGGATGTTGGTTTGGGTTTACATATTTTTAGAATTTGAAATTGCGAAATCTTCATCTAGGACTCTAAATAATAATAAAAAAATGTTTAGAATAAACTGAACCGAAAATCCTGTTTGTTATGGTTATTGGGTATACATGTGTGAGTGAAGTCTTCCATTGAATAATAATAACAAGAATAATTGGTTAATATAACATAATTGAGCATGTACACATTAAACTTAGGCCTTTTGGGTTAAAGTGTGTCTCTATATATTATATTAAGGGATAATTACACTTTGCCCACCTGTGGTTTGCCTCTAATTCTATGTGCCCACCTGTGGTTTAAATTTTGACACTTTGCCCACCTATGATTCTGACCGTGAGTGCTCCGTAACCCACCTCAATGTTTTCTGTTACTCTAACACCAAATAAGTAAAAAACACATCCCAAAACAAATCAAAACTCACTCTCACTCCTAAAACTCACTCACTCCCACTCGCTTGAGACAACTGTGGCAGATCCGAGTCGAGGAAGAAAGACACCGTTGCTCCTCTGTTCAGCTATGGCAAATCCTACAATGGGCTTTGATTCGTGCATGCTCCTAGGTTTTGATCGTGGGTATTGAACCTGGGTTTTGATCGTGCATGCCATCGGGATTGATGAGCACACAGAAATAGAAGATATAAACGGACTAGGAGAGAAAAAAAAAAGTGATTGAAATGGGAAATAAATAGATGATAATAGGGTCGCTAGTTTGGTTGAGGAAAGTGAAGAGGATAGACACATACTAGGAGTCTTTTGAAATAGTTAGACTTGCTTTCGTGTGTTCAAGTTTCAACCACTAAGCTTTATTTTCTAAAAAAAAAATACATAAATAAACTACTACTCTCAACTTTCTAAGCACCACCATTTTGACCCGAATATACAATGCAATTTCTTAGAAGCTTCAACAACCAAAAAATAATTCTTCAAGCTTTTCAAGCGCCATAGATTGCCGCTTTTCACGTGGCAATATCTTAGAAGTTCTGTGTTAAGTCAAAAACAGTTCTTTGAACTTTGCGCAAAATGAAATGCATCTTTGTATACAATTTTACTGTATAGATCAGAGAGAGAAGGTGGGTAGTCACACGAGGAAAAACTTGAAAAGTCGTTGTTCTTAGCTGAAGCTGAGAGTAGTTGAGACTTGAGATCTGTGATTTATTTGTGCTTGTTGAGATTGTTTGTCCTGGGTTTGTGTTTGTTGATTTTTGTGTCTTGGGTGTTCAGATATGAGTTTGTAAAAATTTTTAACACTAAAATAAAATTAAAATCTGATGTGTTGATTTTAAAGAGTTGTGACATGCTAATCTTAAACCCTAATCTTAAAGCTTAATGATTTTTTGTAGATGTTTCATTAAGTCAGTGATAGGTTGATCTGGGTTTTTTTTTTGGGTATGTTCATCATGTTCAAGATTTGTGTGAAGGGAAAGAGAGACAAATACCACTTTTTGATCTTCTTTCTCTTGCATTTTTGTGCTATTTTTTTGTTTTGGGAGGAGAGAGACATAAAACTTGTACAAAAATACCTATTTACCCTTAATTTTAACAGAGGTGGGTTACGGCACACTCACGGTGATAATCACAAGTGGGTAAAGTGTCAAAATTGAAACCACGGGTCGGTACATAGAATTAGAGGCAAATCACAGGTGGGCAAAGTGTAATTATCCCTTATATTAATTATTCAAGGAAACTCTTCAAGATGTTTATATCCCAACAAGTGGTATTAGATCCCATGGTGATGTAGGGCAAAGGTGGAAAGGTTATTAAGGTTCCTTTTGCAGTTGGAGCAGGAACAAAGTGTGTGTACTTGAAGCCCTTTCGTAAATGGAGTAGGGATGGGTCAATTTTGCAATTGGAGTAGGGACGGTATATTGCACCAAGCAAGCCCATAAAGCCCACACAAACGATCTTGGAAAAAGCCCAACAAAAGAGTATTATTGCCAATGGTGCTAGACAACGGAGGTTCCCATGGAGGATAAAAGGACATGCGGGGTTAATATGTGGAAGCCCATGGATGATGCACTAGTAAAGAAAAAATCCCACTAGGCAAGGGGGAGTGAGTAGGACTTGTTCATGACCCATAGAGAGATCTTAAAGCCCACAAAAAAGCAGAGACTCACACATGAGGGGGACACCGTTGGGTATCCACGTGTAAGTGAAGTCCCACATTAAATAATGATGAGAAGAATAATTAATTAATATAACATAATTGAGTATATATCCATTGGGCTTAGGCTTTTTGGGGTGAAATGTGTCTCTATATGTTATATTAATTATTCAAAAAAGCTCCTTAAGGTGTTTATCTCCCCAACACTGGTCTTCTAAGGGATCCAATCAGTCTCTTCCCTCTATTTAAAAAAATTCAGGTTTTGGTCCTAATCTTTGTTTAGACACTCAATTTTACACCCATAATTTAACCCTGGAAGATGATAAAATGACAATTTTAGGTACCCAAAAATCATGGTTGCATTTTAGTCATTAACTCATTCATCACATATCATGAAAATGATCTTGAGGTTCTAACAATCACAATAATGCTTTCAATTTCCAAATCGGATAGTTGGATCGAAAGGTGTCATAAGATTAAGTTTTAACAGTCTGCATGCATTCATATGAGTGGAATCTATCATACGTGATTAATTGAAATTAATTTTGATTGGTTAATAATTAAAACTAATTAAATGAATTTTGTGATTGGTGGAAAATTCTCATTAAAATGTGATTTGTTGCATGAGAATAAAAGAAATAAGCCGATAATATTAAATTTGGACTAATAATTGAATTTTTGGAGTAATTATCTTAAAAATAATTATTTTAAAAATCTTAATTATCACTTTGGAATGAAGTTTATCATGAAAATAACTCTAAAATTTGTCCAAATACAGTTTTAGACTTGGAATACACTTCAAAAACGTGCTAGTCAAGTAGTAGTTTTCAGATTCACTTTCCAGGGCATTTTTAGCATAGTAAACATCAAAATTCAGACTAGGCTATTTCTTGCAAAGTTGTAGGAAATCGAATTTTCCTTTAGCTATCATAATTTCGGCTAAATCCAAATTTGAGTAGAGAGACTAAAACATGTTTAGATATGAAAAATCAGTTTAACTCTTATCTAAATCTCTTTTTTATTTTTTTTTTAGGATTTTCTTCATACATTTTTTGCTCATTTTTTTTTGGCTGATCTAACTTATTTTTCAAGCAACTAACACCTCTATAAATAGAGGAGACTACCCAAGATTCAGCACCCCTCTTCCCCTAATGTAAAAGAACCTCTTGAAGTTTTTCTTTAGGATTTTCTTCTTTGTTAGTGACAATTCTTTAGACCTTAGAGAGATCTATTCTCTCTAATTTCTAAAGGAAATTCCATTTGTTTTAATCATTCATGCAAGTAAGTAGTTTGTAATTTCTTTCTATACTTTGATTGTTTATCTGATTGCTTTGCATGATTGTTTAAATTTGTTCACATCATTCCTTTACATGTTCGTGATTAATTTGTTCATATGGTAATCAAATGATGTAGCATTGTTCATGCATTAAAATGAGACTCATTATAGATCTAAGATGGGTTTTTGAAGTTTTTTTTTTAATAAATCCATTGTTTTCTTTTCATAAAAAACAAATATGAAGTTTTTTTTATTATATATCTATTGTTTCCTGCTCACTAAAAACTGAAACCTTTTTTTTTTTTTTTTTTTTTTTTTTAAATCTCATGTTTTCTTTTGATAAAAACATTTACCAACTTATTGTTTTCTTCTCACAAAAAAAAAAAAAAAAAAAAAAAAACAACAGATCTGGAATTTTTCTCTCAAATCCATTGTTTGCTACTTATAAAAACAAACCTGAAACTTTTCTTTTAAATCTATTGTTTTCTTTTTATAAAAATAGATTTGGAACTTTTCTTTTAAATCTATTGTTTTATTCTTATAAAAACAGATTTAGAATTTTTCTTTTAAATTTATTGTTTTCTTCTTACAATTTTTTTTTTTGAAGTTTTTGTGATAAATTTATTGGTTTCTTCTTATAAGAATCAAATCTGAAATATTTTCTCAAAGTTAATATTTTCTTTTAATTAAAAATAGATCTAAAATATTTTTACAAAACCTTTTCTTTAAAAAAATAATGGATTATAAAATCTAATCGTAGACTTAATCTTAGATCTATCATTGACCCAAACACATGTGGCATTTAAAATCACTGTATTGCATTGTATGTTTAATGGGTACATAACTGGTAATTCATAAGTCTAGAAGATCAAACTCCGTTCGAGTAGAATGGGTGCCTAATACCTTCCCATTCTGTAACCTAGCCCCCGGATCTAGATCTTAGGTTTGTAGAGTAGTTTTTATTATTGAAAGATTGTAACTAGGAAAGAAAAAAAAAGCTTTGTAATTCTTTACTTAGATTATAATTAGGACCAAAGTTATATATAGTTGCTTTCTATCAATTGTAAATGTTCATATTAATGAGAACTCGATGTTATTTAGTGTAAGGACTGAATTTGGATTAGATCTAGTATAGGATTGGGTTGACAAGTACAGAAGGGTAGAAGAAGACCAACTGTAGGGGAAAGGAAAGGCTAAGGTTATTTCTCAGGAGAGAAGGGATTTCAAGTCGGACCGGTATAATAATAACCGACCTCGGAAAGACTTTGTTGGGCAGCTAGGATCTGCCAACACCCAGGTGGTTAACGTTGTGTTTCGAGAGCCAATGCAACAAGTGCTGGAGAAGATTAAGAATGAACCGTTCTTCAAATGGCCAAATAAGATGGCAGGAGATCCTATGAGACGCAACCAGAACCTTTATTGCCAATATCATCAGGATCATGGACACACTACCGAGAATTGTAGAAACTTGTGGGACCATCTGGACTAGTTAGTTCGAGAAGGGAAGTTGAAACAACTCTTGCATCATTCCAGTGATCGGAGAAAATCAAGAAATTTTTGTAATAATACTGTGAACTCTTGTAACTTTGTTCATCAACAAAACATTATAATATAAGCTCTTCAGGCCACACCGAGGACAGACTTTCTTATCTTACTTGTGTTTAATGATCTTAAATCAACAAATTTTATCGTTTTTCTCCTGGAGTAGATCTAGTTCTTTCATCCACGCTCTACAAATTCATTGTTTGGGCTGATTGGGCTAAAACCCAATCCTATACTGGGTCCAATCCAAATTCAGTCCTTACAATTGGCACCGTCTATGGGGAGAGCTTGATCTATTCTGAAGGAGATTCGGGTACAACGTTCACGATGGAGGAAGCAGGTCCACACTAGGCAGCAGCAGGACCACACCAGGTAGATGCTAATTTACATCAAGCAAAATCAAAGGATTCTCAGCATAGCAATCCGCGTAGAAGCCTTGAACAGAGAGGAGGCCGTGAGGGAAGTGTGCACACAACTCATACCAGTAAAAGTCAATCTCGAGGGAAAAGCCATGTTTCCCATGCAAAGGATGGCAGAGACATGCAATGTGAAATCGATGAATTGAGGAGGGAGTTGCGTCATGCTCGGCGAAGATGTTCGTTGCCTACCTCCGAGTCGTCCTCTGAAGAGATAGATGGTGCTAGTTATAGACGAAGATCCAGAACTCCGCCCAACGAGACCTTTTCCTATGACGAGGAGTACCACATAGATGTAGATACAAAAGCCCGTCTTGCAAAGGCTTGGGGAACGATGCCATGAACAAAGCGCTGAGTCAAGTTTCTAAATCACCCTTCACACGTAACATAGAAGGTGCGAATCTTCCTCGGCGATTCCATCAACCCACGTTCACCATTTATAATGGTCGAACAGATCCAGTGGAACATGTCAGCCATTTCAGTCAAAGAATGACCGTTCACTTCAAAGATGAGGTCTTGATATGTAAGGTCTTTCCATCTAGCTTGGGCCCAGTGGCGATGAGGTGATTCAACGGTTTAAAGGCGAACTCTATTGACTCCTTTAAGAAACTCACCCGGGCCTTTGGTGCTCGCTTTATTACTTGTAGCAGGGTTCCTTGGCCTTTGGGATCCTTATTATCTATGTCCATGCGGAAGGGTGAAACTCTGAAAGCTTATTCAGATAGATACTGGGAGATGTTTAACGAAATAGAAGGAGAGTACGATGATGTGGCCATTAGCACCTTTAAGACTGGTCTTCCAGCTGAGCATGATTTGAGGAAATCTCTAACTGGTAAATCTGTTACCAGTGTACGTCAATTGATGGATCAGATTGACAAGTACAGAAGGGTAGAAGAAGACCAACTATAGGGGAAAGGAAATGCTAAGGTTATCCTTCAAGAGAGGAGGGATTTCAGGTCGGGCCGGTATAATAATAACCGACCTCGGAAAGACTTTGTTGGGCAGCCAGGATCTGCCAACACCTAGGTGGTTAACGCTGTGTTTCGAGAGCCAGTGCAACAGGTGCTAGAGAAGATTAAGAATGAGCCGTTCTTCAAATGACCAAACAAAATGGCAGGAGATCCTATGAAACGCAACCAGAACCTTTATTGCTAATATCATCAGGATCATGGACACACTACCGAGAATTGCAGAAACTTTTGGGACCATCTGGACCAATTAGTCCGAGAAGGGAAGTTGAAACAACTCTTGCATCATTCCAGTGATCGGAGAAAATCAAGAAATTTTTGTAATAATACTGTGAACTCTTGTAACTTTGTTTATCAACAAGACATTATAATATAAATTCCTCAGGCCACGCCGAGAACAGACTTTCTTATCTTACTTGTGTTTAATGATCTTAAATCAGCAAATTTTATCGTTTTTCTTCTAGAGTAGATCTAGTTCTTTCATCCACACTGTACAAATTCATTGTTTGGGTTGATTGGGCTAAAACCCAATCCTATACTGGGTCCAATCCAAATTCAGTCCTTACATTTAGTTATACACTTTTGTAATTTTTTTTTTTTTAGTTTTTCTTATTGACTCCACAAAACCCCCAAAAGAGGTACCAAGTACATTTTTTTTTTCTTGAGAGTAGGTCTCTCGCACCTTGTTTTGCAAAAAAAAAAAAAAAAAAAAAGATTAGACTGGACCGATCTATTTACATATAATTTTTTAATATATTATAAAGCTACACTTTTTTTATTTTAAAAAATAATAATAACCTAACTCTCTCATTTTCTCTTCTCATTCCATTCTAATACAATTGAATATAAATTAGACCAGACTAAACCAGACCTATTTTTGATTGAAACCCTATATATTTCATGCTTCTCTCATAATTGAAGACCGTAAAGTGATAGATTGAAAAAATTTTAACGAAACAAAAAAATTTTTTGACTGAAGAAGGTAGAATGAAACAAAAATTGAGACAAAAATGATGGAACTACTCACAGTTTTTTAATATGCGTTGAGCTCTAATTCGGTAAGCAAAGCAACATTGTAAAAAGTGCATGTTGAGGGATAGTGAGGATGTCTCAATTTTGTATTATATAAATTTATTGATTTTCTTATAGAGTAATTGGCACTTACTGAATTATTAGTTAACTCAATTGATAAAGTTTCTTATTATCGAATAAGAAATATGCGGTAAAAAAAAAAAAAAAAAACAAAAACAAAAAACAAAACCGTAATTCACAATGGGTAATTATAACAAAAATGGTAAAGGGTAAATCGGTCAATAAATTGTAAAATATCTCTCACTCGCTATCACTCACCCATTTCCAATTTTCATTTCAACCGTTATGAGAAGCTTACTCGGAGGAGCTTCCCAACTCATCTTCAAATCATCGTCACTGTTCGCGAACTCAACCACTCGCTCTCACTCTCAAACTCAGCGACTGAGCTTCCCTCTCTTCACAACCTCAAAAGCCTTTGTCTCTCTAAGACTAAGAACGTTCGCGATCATGGCCGGTGCGGACGAATTCGTAAAAGGAAGCGTTAATGCAAACGGCGTCGCAGTGATCACACTCGATCGCTCCAAGGCTCTCAACGCAATGAACCTAGGTTGGTTTCACTTTCCTCATCCAAATTTTATTACTTCTCGCTCTCTTTCGTTTCTTGTTTCTTCTATTGAAGTATGAGCTAAAAGCGATTCGTTGAAATTCGTGCAATTTCGGATGAATTTGAGTTCTATAGCTTGAAATTGTGGAATGGAAAAAAAAAGAGAGGAATTTTGTGATTGGAATTCGTTGTTCTTAACTGATGATTTTGTGTGCTAAAAATGTGAAAAATTGATGCGTGGAAAGAAGGGCATTGTTTGTAATTAGTTTTGGAAATGTGGTCATTTTCCCATGAAATTAAAGCTGTATCATATTATGCATTTATGCTAAGTGAAAGCTATTGCATTTGTTGTCAAGTTATGATTTATGAATAATGAAATTAAACTTTATTTTAAGTGTTACTGTTTTGTTGAATTAGTTGATTAACTGATAAGGGAAATGCAAAAACTTGTGGTGTTTTAATTTCAAAGTCAATGCTGAATGTTGTTTTTGATGTAAATGAATACTATTGGTTTTTTTTTTTTTTGGCTATGTATTTAACATTAACCTGTTGATAATGCAGATATGGATATAAGATATAAAAAATTTCTCAATGAATGGGAATCGGACCCAAGGGTCAAATGTGTTCTGGTTGATAGTAGCTCAGCTCGTGCGTTTTGTGCAGGTAACGCAAAGAAAATTAGAGTCCTTCATGCATTTTTTCTTTGTTTTTTTGTGTGCTTTTTTGGCAAGGTACTGATACGCATGCACCCAATGGGTCTTGAAACCCATGACCTCACCCTCCACCTAGAACTTATAAGTGGAGGAGGTGCCAATTAAGCTAGAGCTCATTGGCTTTTTAGTGCTATTTTCTGAATTTGATTTCTCATTCATATCTTTTCCATTTATATTTGGATTTTTCTTTTGGAGTTGTTTTTGGTTTCCAAGTGTTAGGTAAGGTTTTGAGGGTAACCATTGATGGACAATGCAGGAATGGATATTAAAGGGGTTGTCGCTGAGATTCAAAAGGACAAAAATACACCTCTTGTGCAGAAGGTTCCTTTTATAAGGCTTCTTTTATGCTATCAGTGTTCCTTGCATGGTTGCTTATTTGATTGTGGTTATTGATCTGCATTATTTGCACTATTCTATATTCTTTTTTTTTTCTTTTTTTCTTTCTTCTTTTTATGTTGCTTTGTTGTATTATATACGCCATTTTCTTTAGTAAGTTAACTTGCTTAGCGGTTGTCTATTAGTTAGATGATAATACATATCTTAGTTTATCTGCAGGGGGTGATGTGAAGCAGATCACAACCAAAAACCAAGTATCAGATATGATTGAGGTCTTGTTGTCCTTTTAGTATCATTACTTCTCATAAAAAATGAAAAAAAAAATTTATGTATCGCCAAATCAATAAGTTGTAAACTTTGTTAAAAATAACACTATTACGAGATGATTGTCAGCTACTGCCTTCGTCCCATTTTGTTTGTCGAGTGTTCTAGTTTTGGCTCTCCTAAAATACTTGTCCAATCTTGAAGGTCATGCTGATTAATCAACTGACTTCCCAATAGAACCCTGTGCTTTATTTTGTTTAGGTTTAAATTCTTAAAAGTTTATAAGGGCAAGTTTGAAATTTATATATTTTTCTATGGAGGGAGAATATTTTTAGCAATTTGAGTTCTTTTTCTATTAGATAAGTATTACCTTTATGAGGAAAACCAGGATCCAAACCCCCCCTCTCCCAATGTTGCAACTATCAAATTATCAATAAATATCACCATTACTGATAAAAGTACTTTTGACCATACTTTGAACTAGTGTCTTCTCCTTAATTCTCCAACCATCTTATTTTTTAAAACCTTAAAAAGAAATGTGGGGCTCTTGTTAAAGCTTCTTTATATGTGTATTTGATGCATCCTCAATCACTTCTTATTAAATCAATTGTCACTCACTGGAAAGTTTAACAACCAGTTTACATATTATAATCATGAGATGGGAGATCTCACTTATTCTGATTGAGAACTGAGCAGGATAACTGAATTTTGCTTCTGGACCTCTTTTAGGTTCTCCAATAAAAGTTTATAAACCATTTGACATGTTCTTATTTCTACCGTTTGAAAGATATTGTGATCATGATTTGAATTTAACTTTCAACATATGAGTTCTTTCTAGTGTTTCTAGGTGCTTTGATAATTTTCAAGTATAAATTAAATAGCATACATGTATTGATATTCTGTTCACTGCATGTGCATGTTGAAGGTTGTATATTTAAATTTCAACACATGCATTGTTTGTGTATTGGGACCTAAACTTGACCTCTTTTGGCCAGTTCACAGTGGTTAATTAGTTTTGGTGGTATACTTTGATGCTTGTGTAATTCATATAATGTCTTTTGAGTCAGTTGGACTGCATATAATTTCTTAAAATAAGCTTCCATTTGTATTATGTGTCCTTGTAGTCTGCTTCTTAAGTTTTTGCACGACCTATAATTTTGTCGCACGAAGTTAATATGCGTTATATTTCTTCACATTTCTCAGGTATTCACTGCTGAATATTCTCTAATATGCAAAATTTCTGAGTATAAGAAGCCATATATATGCTTCATGGATGGCATAACAATGGGCTTTGGAATAGGCCTATCTGGTCATGGTCGTTACCGGATCATAACGGAGGTATGCTTGCCTTGATATACAAAGGTCATTTAGTCTTGTACAATTATATATTATTGTCATTCTATTTTTTTACCTTTTTCCTTGTATTTATGCATTTCAGAGGACTGTTCTTGCTATGCCAGAAAACGGAATTGGCTTGTTCCCAGATGTTGGTTTTTCATATATAGCAGCACAAAGTCCAGGAGGAGGATCAGTTGGTATGCTTTTTGTTGCTACATAAAGTACTTATTTTCCTTTTCTTCTTGTAATGGAACTATATATTTTTTTCAGTCTTGATCTTGTTATGGGAGTTTACAAAAAGCATGAGAAGGACATGGCTGCATAGGAAGTAGTTATAAGTAAAACTAAGGAAAACATTTTGGAAGTCAAGAGACATAATCATCAATATCAATTGAACTGTTATAAGTAGCTTCCTTAATTATAGGTTTATAAGATTCTTTTCTTCAAATATTTTTTGCAGGTGCTTATCTTGGAATGACTGGAAAAAGGATTTCTACACCCTCTGATGCACTATACGTGGGTCTTGGTACACATTTTGTGCCATCTGGGAGCTTGGTTTCCTTGAAGGAGGCCCTTTTGGGAATTACATTGTATGTCATTGATCTATATTTGATTGCTATTTTTCATTTTATTGGAATCCGTTTGGCTATTCTGTAATTTCTAATTTAGAAATTTGCATTCTAACTTATCAAATGGCATCTCCTCTCCCTGTAAGAGCAAGTGGATGGTGAGGTCATGGGTTTAAGATCCATTGGGTGTGAAACTTACCAATAGGAAAAAAGAGTGATTATAATTTAGGAATTTTCAATCTCTTATAATTTGATTTTTTAAATTGGTTCTAGTAACAGCCATTACTCGTCTTGTAAATTAGACACTTTGTTTCTTTAGTTGAAATTGCTCTATCAAACTAATTTGGTGAGAACTCCATGACTTTGGGTACTGAAGTTTTTAATTTTTGATACTTTATTTATTTATGGTGGGGCTAGAGCCACATGATAACATTAATCTATGTAATTCAAGTGTTTATTTGTGATGAAGTCTGTAGTGCATGTACCTTGTTGTTCAGGATAAAATTTCCTCTCATATTGTTGACTTCAAGTATATGAAAATGGCATTCTGCACAGAAGATGTTCTTTTAGCAATATGTACATGGTTTCTTGCTGAAAAATCTTGTCCATTTGTTATTTCAGTTCAGATGATCCACATCAAGACATCAAAGCACTTTTGGCAAGATTCAGTGGTAACCCTGAGTCTGAGTCCCAATTAAAATTGCTCTTACCTCATATAGTTTCATCCTTCGGTGCAAATAAATCAGTTAAAGAGACAATTGAGGAACTGAAAAAGCATCAGCTGAGTGGTGAAGCAGCTGGTATGTTTAAGTACCAATTGGTTTTTTATCGTTATCTGAATGAAACGTGTATGCATTTTCTTGGTGCTCCCAAAGACTGATTCATGTGGATTTCAATTGGGTTTACAAAATTTTGGCTTCCTCAAGTTTGTCATTTGGTGCTGGCTGATTTCCATTCTTTCTTTATGCAGTGGTAGAGTGGGCTAATGAAGCCCTTCAAGGTCTTGGAAAAGGTGCTCCTTTTTCGCTTTGCTTAACACAAAATTATTTCTCTAAAGTTGCCTCTGCACATGGAAAAACTGGCAACGAATTGTCCACAGTGAGTTTTGAGTTCCTTTTTCTTTTTTTTCTTTTTTTTTTTCTTTGGGAAAAAGGGGGAAGGGGGGGGGGGGGGGGGGGGGAGGGGAGGGATGGGGATTTAGTATTGCAGGAAAATTTGTAAAGTAACATGTGTACTCCTGCATTTGGTTGCATCCAGCTAAGCAGTGTGATGAAAACCGAATATCGCATTGCCATAAGGTCTTCTTTACGAAATGATTTTGCTGAAGGTGTTCGGGCAGTTTTGGTGGACAAGGATCAGGTTCAATCTTTAGTCTCTGAAGTCTCTTCCTCTATACTGTAGAAATATGTGAAAATATTAGTTTCATACGTTCAAACCATCTTTTCTGCATCCAAGTTTTTATTTATTTATATAAATAACATAGGGAATCTTTCTATGGAAGAGCCCTTTGGACTCACTTTTAGCCAGTAAAACCTACCGGCAACTAACCCCACTAGTAGAACCAGTTGCTGGGTGATCCTGGGGCATTCACCCTTAACTGGCTAAGCAATTTATGCTCATGCCTAGGACCATTTTCTTTAGATCTTTGAGTGTTATATTTCAGTTTCTTCTGTTGATGGTGCTGATTTTCTATTAGCAACATTAATAAATGCATTAGTCCTTTTTGTCTTCGAGCCCTTAAAAGGATACTCATTTACGTAATCACTTAGAACATCTTAGATGTATTATGCTCAGATTTTTCCATGATTATGCCTTTGCAGAACCCAAAGTGGAATCCTGGAAGTTTGGAGGAAGTAAATCACAGTGAAGTGGAAACTCTCTTTGAACCATTGAGCCCAGAAGTTGAGGAGTTGAGAGTGTGACTGATGCATTATGACTTTCGTAGTTATTTCCTTTTTTATTTGGGCTACATAAGGTGGGCTTTGCCCCCAGTGGGTTTTGAATGCAAGGGGTGAGCCGGACTTGCCAATCGACCTTGAGGTCATTGACAATCTCCATAGTATTTCCTTATTGTTTCAGTAAGATAGATTGTGGATACTATTGAAATCTCCTGTAAGCTGCAAAAAATAAGTTGATTTTACGTATGCAAAAGCTATCCAACTTTGTGTATGGTATTCTTCATGATGTTGGTGACTGATGATGGAATTTGTGATGTTGGAAAATATTTTGGGCCCCCAGAGTTCATATATGTTACATTAGGCCTTGCAAGTGACTGTGCATGTTTTTTGATCCATGTACTGTTTTCCTCTTCAAATCAGGGTTCAAATAACCTATTTGAAAATATTGAAATGATTTTGTGCAAATGTAATAATCAGAAAGAAGTACACTCAAGCTTGTACGATTTATAATGTATATGCATCAGCAGTATAGGCTGTATAGTCCTGAATTTCTTATTTTATGGACACATAGGATAACAGAAAAATCATTCGTTAGAGCATTCATAATGAGCTCAACAAACTCCCATTTTTCAAATTGTTGTAAACCCATTTTTTAGCTCTTTCAAGTTCGCTACCCCCCCCAACCCCAAAACAATTTTTTTTTTTTTTTCAAATTGTTGGAAACCCATTATTTTTTAAAATTTAACCCAACGGCATTGATGGCGTTGCAGTGGTTTAGAGGTTTTTTTTTTTTTTTTGGGGGGGGGGGGGGGGTGGGGGTGGGGGTTGCTGTGCTTCACAACATACCCTACGCCACTGTCTCAGACAGCCTCCTTGTAGAGTTCAATAGCTCGCTCAACCACAATCAGTTCATGGCTGCCTTGCCAATTGCGGCAGCATCACAGGGGTTTCAATACGGGGCTAAAAGAAAAGGCTTTGGGTTTTTGAGTCGTGGGGAACACGGTTTTCCAAGGGAAGGCTTGCTGGTGGCTAGCTACAGTTTGGGGCTGTGTGGATTTGGATTTGGATTTTGAATTTTGGTTTGGGGCTGGTTTGTAGAATTTGGCAAGTGGAGGTGGTTTTGGGTAGGTTTTTAACACTGGGTTGATATGTGGCGTTTCCATGATGCATAACCTATGAAAATCCTCTTGCAAAGAGCACTTTAGACATTGTTAATACCCTTTGTAGAAACCTTTCCAACAAACGACTGTAGTGCCATATCTCTCATTCAGTAATTGTGGTGGCATGAACGTTTTTCGTTTTCACAAAGGGTCCGTTTGGATTGAACTTATTGTTGCTGAAACTGAAAACTGAAAATACTGTAGCAAAATAATTTTTAAATGTGTAAATAGTACTGTAGGACCCATTTTTAATATTTTTTAATACGTGAACAGTGTCAGCACAGTGCGTGAATTGATTCTTAAAAAATTAATTCACCCAAAAGATACAGGAAGCTACTAATAAAAAATTGATTCTTACAAGTTACAACACTCAAGCTTTCTTCCTTCAAAAGGCTATACTTAGCCAAAGGCCCAAAGTTAAAAGAAAAGAAAAAGGGGAAAACAATACAATTAAACAGTGTGATTAGGAGCAATCCCCACTCCTCAAACTTTGTAGTAGATCTAAGTATCCAAAATGTTCAGAACTCATGTACCTGCAAATTTTGAATATAAATGTTGGAATTTAAGGTTAATATTATGCTATAGATGTACTACTCATAGCAGTTCATTAAGAAACTACACTATAAAGAAATACCCGTGTCGAAACAAGAAATCAATGATGACAAGAGTGCAATTTGGCTTGAAAAACTGTGTCCTCTGTATGACGTGTGCTACATGTGTCACAGGAATCAACTTGAAGCTATCCACCTCTCCATCTGTCACTCAACAAGACATTTACAAATGAATAAAATCCTCTGTAGGAAAACACAGTAAATCAAATATAACAAATAGTCATTACTGAGATCAAATGACAGAAGTTGACCTTAGGAACTGATAAGAGCAATTGAAGAAGGCAGAGCTTGAATTGGCCTACCTTGATTCTCAGGTTTAAAGCTTGCAGGCAACTTCAAATCATAACAAAATAGAACATCTCTCTTATATCTGTAACCATCAATGTCCATATAGGAAACAGCGCCAACTGGTATAGCCCTGTTTATAATCTCATTAGTGAGAGAGAGAGAATCCATCCTCAATCAAAGGCATCTGCCACAGCAAGGTAACATGATATGATAATGATATGGCAAATGAAAACTTACTCTTTAGAAATGGATTTGGGTATTCCTGCTTCCTCTTCACATTCCTTCACAAGATTCTCACCACAAGCAATCCCATAAGGCTGCCATTGCCAACGTGGAACTTTGAGGGCACAGAATTGTAATGAACGTAATATGAACCAGAAAATATGCTGTAGAATCGCTTATTCACACAAGCTTTATGGTTTGTTATTCTTGTTCAATGTGCATAAATTACTGAGCTCTATTAAATTGCTTCTACAAAACAAAGTAATTACTTTCAAAATTTTGTAGCAAGGAAGAAATCCCCAGATTTCCACTCGCCTCAGGTTTTTAATCTATAATTCAATCGATACAAACCAGTCCTCCTGCAGCTAGCTGATCAAGCATCCCTGGATAAGTGGATTTCATTTGACTTCTCTTCCCTATCCATAAAAGTTTCTGCCCATCCTTCTCAACATAGCCATTCATTTGAACCCCATAAACCTGTATACAGGAATGCGTAAGAGAAAAGAATGCATAACTTATATCCATCAGTAACATAATCGTAGAGTCAGGTTCATCAATCAAAAAGAAAAGAAAAAGGATGTATTGCTTGGCATGTTCAAAGATTGACTATCATTCAGCCATCAATCAGCGGTGCACACAGCCAGGGACGAAATAAGATGGTAATAGTCACGTCCATAGGCTTACCAAAGATTATAGTGCCAAAAAATGAATAAAGGAATAAGTTTAAAGCCAGTTGGACCAATGTACCAAAACTGACAATATTCCCACAGTTAATAATAAATCAAAAGGCAATCAAGAAGTCAAAATGCACATATGTTGTACCCACTTAGCATGCAGTGAATTGCTCCTTTTTTATATATGAGTAAATGAATCACTAAAAATCACAAAAAGGGGCGCAACCCTAGTGCATGGGAAACATACAAAAGATGAGCCAACAAGAAAAAACAAAGGAGAAAAGAAAAATAAGTAACACCTAAAATTCGGATGGTCTATAAAATATATGAAAGCTGTCAATGCAGTTGAGCTTGAATTTGGTCTCACTCATCATGTAAGCTCTGTAAAAATAAGAATTTTAACTTAACCACTAAGAGCTCACTGTCTTTATAAGTGCGTGCATTTTTTAGTTGGCAGAAACCCATTTTATGCTTATAGGTAAATACAACTCACGGCACTCACATGAAATTGAAACTATGACCTCACAACCAGCCCCATGTTTATGGAGGAAAGAGAAGCCATTTGGCCTAAAGATGATCGGCTTGATTAGCAGAAACCCAGATGTATAAGATAAATTTCACACTCTAATTTTATTTCAAAAAACTCAATTCATAGTCACTTATCTTTGAAAATCCCTTGGCCAAAACTATCATCAGACTTCTTTGACAAGATTGATTCGCTAGCATGTTTACTTTACTAAAAAACCCATGTGAAGCAAACTCACAATAAATTACCTAGCTTCACAGAAAAACATATTCAATTAAATATTCAACTAATTAGTAGTAAATGTAGAGCTCATTGATAATTTCCTTGAGGACATGGCTTTTCAATTCTAATTTTCTGGTGAGGAGTATTTACATGTTAGCAGATAATGAAGAGGAAAAAATAAACAACATATGGTTGAGTTTGGCTGAGGTGCATGGGGAAAACAATTCATAATCAAAAGGTGAACAATAAACATTCACCATTTTTTATTTTCGTTAATAAGTAGGAATTATGACAGAAACACCTTTTTTGAGGCCAGTCTAGGGCATTTTAGTCCTCAAAGATTAAAAATAATAATAAAAAATAAATAAATAACTGAGTAAGGAATAGTTATTTCTGGAAACTACAAGTAGAGCATCAGAAAGATACCAAGTATTCGCTATTGAGTTTGCTACTCAATTGAATGCATAAAAACTAAAGAAAACAACCCCCCTTTTTTTTTTCTTTTTAGATGGACAAAATTTAAATTAAAAAATTTAGAACCAAATCAAATTACAAGTGCCTAAAAAGATTTGAAAGGCAATTAAAAAAATTAGGACTACAGATACTGGTGTCAACTATATGTCTCAATACAACATTATATCCAAAAGAAAAGAGATTCCACAATTCCATAAAACACACCTTTATTCCAAAGTAAGGAGCTGCAGCACGTTCCAGTGAAAAAAAGATTGGTGCACCAAAGGATGATGTCACAGGGTACAGCTGATTGAAATTAGTGGAATACACAGTTAGCCTAGGGAACAAAGATCTTACTACAACTTGGACCCAAAGAATTTCAATCACATGTACACACATACACACAAAAACATTCACATTTCACACCAAAAAAAAAAGAAAAAAAAAGGTGGGAATCAATGCACCACTAAATTACAACTAGTACCTCATTCCGTATACCTGGAATTAGTTCTTCCCCCAAACATTTGATCACATCTCCAACTGCATTAGTCCTATCATCGGGTGTCCTCAGCATTGGGTGTAAGGTCACATGGCTGCCAATGCGGCCTCCATAAGAATTATCTTGAGGAAATATAAACACATCCTTGAACCTCCTTAAATGGTTAGCAAAACTGCACAAATTTCATAAGTACATGGTCAACCTACTCCTTCGTTTCAAGCATAATATAGCTGCAAAATGGATTCAGCAATACAAAACCCCCTCTTTCCCCCCCCCCCCCCCCCCCCCCCCCCCAAAACAAAAAACAAAGGACCGAGCAATTCAATTCATAGGGGTTGTTTGGCAAGTCATTGAACCTGGCCAAGTTGGCCAACTAATCTGTTTTTATTGTTTTTCAGTTTAGTCAAATAAGCCTAGAGTCTAAACAACTAAATATATATATAGAAATAAAATACCATTTCAATTAGAAATGGTTTCATTTTTTGTCCAAATTATATTATAACTAAACCAACCCATCAGGGTGAAGCCTAGTGTTTGGAAGCTTGGATTGAGCTGTAGACCCAAACATCCTTGGTTCAATTCTCACTAGGAGTTCTCCTGGATTACCTGGTACAAGATTGTGGCAGGAAGGGTTGCGTATGTTAGAACTAAACCAATTCTACAATTATAAACTCCACTTGTCCCAAAAACATAATGTGTTAAGAAAATGTGAATTTAATCATTACACTTAAAACCATTATTCTAACACTCCCCCAAATGGATGAACCCAAAGTCCCAATCTCTCCCATGACAAGTGGGCCCAACAAATGAGATTTTTAACCTTTTAAATTGGAGGTAAAGTGGAGACACTATTTTAACTTTTAACTCAAGACTAATTGTTCTAATACCACCATAAACTACCCATTATCCCAAATACTTAAACCAATAAAAAAAAATGAATTTAAACATTTAACCAATATTTTAACATATATCTTGTCAAACATTTTCATGAATTTAACCAAGACAAATCAATGAAAATAGAAACTTCTTTTTTAAGCCTGCCTTACCCATTATGAATATAACCAGCGATTTGGTCTTCAATGACAAATGGAAGAAACTCAGATTGCTTTTCCTGCAACAAATTGAGACATTTTGTGTGGGCGTTTGGCAACTCAGACTGAAAACTGTTTCCCGTTCTTTTTTTTTTTTATTAGAATATCGCAGCAACCAAACATTAAGCTTAAATATACTGTTACTATTACTATTACTGAGGCTAAAATGCACATACAAAAGAATATTACCGATCCACGATTGCAGAATTTGACTTTCTGGAAGAAGCCTGAGAGGTCCGAAGAATCATGCGGAACGCTATCCGGTTGAGAAATCCGAACGACGTCGTCCCAGGTGAATGTATTGGTGGCTGAAACTGAAACTGAATGAGTACTGAATTTTACTAATTTATTAAATTTGATTGGAGTGTGAGATGGAGAAGGAAACGGTGTGGTAAATGTAATGGAAAAAGCATGAGAAGGTTTGGAGATGAAGAGGGAAGGGATTTTGTGAGAGAGGTGAAGATAATTGTAAGTGCTGCACGCCATTTCACGCAAGGGAAGGAGGATGTATGTAACGACTAACGACTTCACTGGCAATCGAGTTTAGGCTTTCGAATGACGCCGTTTTATTAGTTTTTTTGGGGTAAATTTCAAAAAACTTATCCTGATGTTTGTGATAATACCACATATGTCCAAAGCATTCTAAAGCTTACAAATTTAGAGGTAATTTTCCAATTAGCATGCATTTGGGAGAAAATATCGTTAGTTAGTATGCGTTAGAAACGATTCAGTAAAATAGTATCTTGAGTCTCTTAGACTCGAGTTCACTGTAGCAACTCAAGCCTAAAAGACTCAAGTTCTATATGTTGGCACAGCTAAGATAGAGTTTAAAATCCATGTGGAACTCAAGTTCTGTTTTTTCCTTCTCTGTTTTCCCCTTCACCCTGTTCTCTTCAAACCACCATGGCCAACAATTTCTCTAACTCTTAAAACCCCAAACCCACATCCGAAGACAACAAACCTAGAAAACAACAAAACCAAGCAACAATAGCAAACGAAAACATCAAACCCAAGTGCGCTCCAGTGCCGAGATCAATAAACCCAAGCTTAGGGAGCGTCTCCGGTACCAAGATCGTGATTTTTGGGTTTGGGTTTTTGCTCTGGAGCGATGAATCTGTGGGTGAAGTACAAGGAGAAAAGGAAGAACAGGGAGAACAAAGGAAGAAAGGAGAAAATGAAGAAACAAAACTTGAGTGTCTAAAACTCAAGTTCTACGTGGTTCCATGTGGAAAATTGTCCATGTCAGGTGTTTCCCAGCTCCAAAACTCGAGGAGTTAAGACTTGAGCTCCACCTTGAACTCAAGTTTTTAAAACTCGAGATGCTATTTTCCTACTTTGTTTTGCCAACATGCCCACTAACGATATTCTAAGAAATTTAAAGTTAAATGGAAAAAAAATTCTACAAATTTAGTCCTCAAAAGAAAACTTTGTCCCTAGCTTTTATTCTCTTCTTGCTATTTCTCTCTTTTGTCTTTGTTCCTCTCCCGCTCTCTTGAACTCTCTTTTCTGAGTTCTCTCTCAAATCTCTCTCTAACCGATGAAATGCACAACCTAACAAACTTTAAAGGAAACCAAAACTTTTTCAAAGGATATAAATCGCAATTTCATCTAATAAGTACTAACAAACCAAATAGGAGAGAGGAAGCAAAGAAATTTGACTATATGAAGGTGGTCAACAATCGGAAGGAACCTCAAAAGAAATTAACTTGTTCATCTCCCAAAGATCAAGCCTTGAAACTTGAGTCTTGAGTCTTGAAATGACCCAAAGAAGTATCCAAAGAGCGAGCTAGCAAAACCAAAACCATCTTCACTTTGTAAATTTACAATTTTGTCCTTAAGAATGTCGACCACTACCGAATCCCTGTCCACCGCGCTTCGTTCATGGCACGATTTCCTAGACCCAACCTTGCTGAGCTTGCCACCATCTCTCTCCGACACCACTAGCCAGTTGATTATGATCTCCAATGAGCAAGAAGAAGACGAAGAAGAATGATTCCAACCTCGCTAAGCCTGCCAACATCTCTCTGATGCCACCAGCCAGTAGATCGTGATCTTTGGCGAGCAAGAAGAAGATGAAGAAGATTGGTTTTTGAAATGGATATTTTCTTATTTGGGTTTAGAGAGAGAGACGAAGAGAGTTTAAGAGAGGGGGAAGGGGAAGAATGGAAATTGAAGAGAGAAAAGGAAAGAAGAGAGAAAATTAGGGACAAAGTTGTCTTTTGAGGACCAAATTGGTGGGTTTTTGAATGTTTTGAACCTATTTGGTATTATCACAAACCTACCTCCTCAAGGTAGGTTTGTGAAAATTTCCCATAATTTTTTCTATTTGGTTCAAACTTAAAATGTTGCCTTTTATTTATTTTTTATTTTTATATGTGGCAATGGCTTGTAGGCTTGTAGATCTCATAGCCATAGGCATATTTTAGTAGGAGAATCATGGTAGTGTTTGGATGGAGGGAAACACAAGGGGGAAGGGACAAGCGTTTAATTAAAAAGAACCTCAACACTTGTACAATATTTTCATAATAGTAAATTGTTATTGATTATAATTTAAATCCATTATTGATATTACTTTTGGGGTTTTAGTAATGTATACTCTTAGGGCATATATTAGTAAACTATTTTAAGAAACTTTTTATGAAAAAATGAATAAGTTACCAATTTTTTTGACAGTTTTTTCAATTTCCCATAAAATGTTTCAAAAAATAGATGATTAATGTGTGCCCTAACAGCATACATTAACTAAACCCTTACTTTTTTTACCTACTAGTAACAGTTAGTAATAACCTACCATCTAAGATTTGTTATGAAAGTGTTGTAAAAATATTGTGGACATAAAATTTCACTTAAAGAAACTTTTTTTTTTTTTTTTTTTTTTTTAAGTACAAGGATCTAAGAGTATTAGCATCTGGGTTTGTATAAAAGTTCCTATTTTACCATCTAACAACATAATTTACCTATCATACCATATGACTTTATAATACACCCAATATTCACGTTTTTATCTTTACATACAACACATTAAAATAGTACTAGCCTTTTGGCATGCTCTCACGTGCGTGTTCAAATGCTCCTCCTCTTATTTTTTCTTCAAAAATTAATAATTTTCAACATGTAAAGTAATCACACATATACGAAGTAAATTGCAAAAAATGTGCTAAAAAAGGATGAAAAATTCCATTGAAAAGAAAGCATGAAAAGACTTTGAAGATAAATTTTTATTACATCAATATTGTAAAATAAAAAGAAGAAGCAAACCCAAACCAAAAAAAAAAAAAAAAAAAAATATCAACAAAAGAAATTCAAAAGTCTTGAAACTCACGGTGAAATAATCATAAAATTTGAGGCAACAATCCACAAAAATTCTTGAATCCTATTGCTTATCTTTTTTCTCTATTTGATATAATCTACCACTTTCTTCTCATAGAGTAACTTCCTTCTCTTTGTCAAAAGTGTGTAGTGGTTAACATTAAAAATTATATATTTTTTGTTGTGAGTTTTATAGCTAATGATTGTGGAAAGTTTTGAGAATAACACGTACATAATAACTGATAAGTAGTTTTTTTTTTTTTTTTAATAAATTTTTTAACACTGAAAAAGTAAGTGAATAAGAAACATGAGTTAGTGATATTTTAAAATGGAACACAATTTTACATATTTATTGTCATAAGTGAATATGATATATATATATATATATATATATATTCAAAGAAGTAAACATTCATATATTTTAATTTTTTATACAATTTTTTTTAAGAATCTAATCTTAGGAGTTAGAGATGTATTTTTACCAGATTGTCATTTAGTTTTATCTCTACTTAAACCCATGGGAGTAAGGGTATTTCTGAACCAACGAAATGTTCATTCCAAATAGGCGAAGCACCTTAAATAGTAGTATAGATATAGATAAACTACACAATAAAATAATATAAACCTATCTATCACTTCCCTCCCATCTCTCTTCTCTCTCTAATTTATGTCTCTTTGTCTCTCTCTTAACCACCCACCACCGAACCCAAACCCAAAACTACCACCAACAACTACAATCGACAGGGACGAAACCAGGATTTGGAGTTAGGGAAGGCAGAAGTAAAAAAAAAAAAAAATGAAACTCAAAATAAACATTCATTTAATAAACCATCAACAAAGAAAAAGACACAAAATTATTGTTTTTAAGATATTACAATGCAATTATTTATGAAAATGGAACTTGTCATTTTTTTTAATCTTCAACAAGCACTATGCACACAAGCACTCAACAACTAACCAATAAATTTCAAAATTGCAAATAATCTCTTTAATTTTTTAAAAGACACTAATTGACAAAAACACTAACAGACAAAATTACAATAAAATGCACAGAACATCACATAGGCATGGGTGTTGTGTTACGTAGTTGTTAGTCACAAGAGACAAGACACCACTATTATTTATAAAAAAAATATAACCTTTAGGCTTTATTAAAGAGAGAAAGAGAAAGATGGAGTCAAGAGTCTACCTCTCTCTTTGACTCTTTCTCTCTAGTCTCTTCTATTTTCGGATGTGGAGTCTCTCATCTCTACCTCTCTTTCAATTTTCTTCACAACACTGTCAACACATATAATTAATTCTAAGTTAATCAACCAAGCATTAGAGATTCAGATATGAGAGGGATAAAATATTCTCATTAAAAAAAAAAAAAAAAGGAGATCAGATATAATTACCAGGTTTGGACGGTGTTGCAGTGGACTAGTGGTGGCGTCAGGTGTGGTGCATTGGTGCTAGTTTGCTTCTGCTTCTACTACACTGGTGTCCTACTGCAGTGCCACTACCCAACTCCTCAAGTTTAAGGTCTTTTGCCATAAGTTAGGTTTTCTTTTCTTTTTTTGAGTGGCTTAGAAATCCCCTTCTTTTTCCCTTTTATTATATGTGTGTCTTGCCGTAAGTTGGGTGTTCTCCAACTCCTAGGCTAGTTAGAATCAGATTTGAATTTTTATTTTTATTTTTGCATGTGTTTGTTTTAGGGGTAATGTTTGGGCTTAATTTTTGCTGTTGGACTAATGTTTTTTTTTATAACTTTTAAAAATATCAATAATATTGTTGAGGGGACAAAGTGCAATTTTATTTAAACAAATTGCTAAAAATAATATATTATATAATATACTAAATCGGCACCACCACAACCACCACAATCCTTCACAAAAAAACTCAGCCCATCGTCTCTCTCTCTCTCTCTCTCTTCGTTTGTTTGAACCCATGGCAAAATCTATAGCCAAACCCACAAATTGCACTAGAAACCCACCACCACAACCATCACCATTGGAATTTGCAACCCATCAGCCACAAAAACAATCCCCTTCCATCAACAACACAACCACCGCCTAAACCCAAATCAAACCAACCAAAATTGAAACTGCCACCCAACCACCACCATCAACATAACCAATTTTTTCATTCACACTATCACCGATTTGAAAAACCCACCAACACCACTAATCAACAAAATCAATCTTAAAACCCACCACCAATAAACAAACCCACTACCATTGATTGGCAAACCCATGATCTCAAAACTCACCACCATATCTAAATTTGGCACCTATCTACTAAGAGGTACAAGAGAGGGAAGAGATGGATGAGAGAGAAAAGAGAAGTCTGAGAGAGAGTGTCTACGCGAAAGAGAGAAAGAAAGAGAAGCAAAGAGAGAGAGAGAGAGAGAGAGAGAGAGAGAGAGAGAGAGAGAGAGAGAGAGAGTTAACGCAAACTATGTATGAGTGAAAAGGAGAAAGAAAAAGAGGCAGAGAGAGAGCTAACATGGGGGACAGGAGAGAGAATGTCAATTAAAATAATAGGATTTAAGTTTACAACTTAGCTACAGTGAGTTGTAAATATAAGAACTCATTGTGGAAGGATTGTAAAATTTTTTAAGTTTACACACTTGGATAAAGAGGTTTTATTTATTTTTTATGTTTTGGGGTTGTAAAATAGCAATTTGGGGGTTTTACAACCCCTAATGCTAATTCTCTAAGAGTATTCACGTCCGGGTTTCTAAAATAAAATACCTATTTTACAGTCTAAAAAATTACTTTATCTATTTTACCAACTCGACTAACAATACACTCAACATCTTAATTCTTATTTTTACAAACAACTTAATAAAATAATATAAACTACAAAAAACAAATAATATAAAAAAATATTGATGTCTCTTTCTTCTCTGTCTCTCTCCATAACAACCAACTGACATTGAAACACCAGCCACCACCAAACCAACTAGCAACCATTGAAAGTCTAAAACACCAATTTGATAGGCTAAAAATGTATTGACCCCTTTGGTAAATTAATCAATTAATTAGCCAAGTAAAATTAATTAGATTCAATTTCATGCAATAAGCGTGGTAGCACAAATAAATTACCAACTAAGTTAAATACAACGGAAAATAAATTTGACACAGGCGATTTGTTTACGAATGGGGAAAACTACAGAGGCAAAACCCCACTAGGTGAATTTAAGGTCACCACTCCTGAGAATCCACTATTATCAAAACAAGCAGTTACAAGTAAAATGAATCTCAGTACCTAATTCCAAACTACAGTTGAACCCTTATCCTAATACCCAATTGGACTTGTAATGTAGCGGCAATCTCTCCTTTCAATGTATGGCTCTCAGTACGTGACTAACTAATGATGCATGAATCTCAGTACGTGAATAACACACCAACATGAGGAAGATGTTGGCTGCAAAGTTCTTCAGTTCATCCAACAATGAAGATCAAGAAGCTTCTTGGTTACAAAACCCTTGGCGCAAAGACGCAGTAGCTTCTACAGAGAGAAAGATGAACTAGGGCAAATTGTCTCTGGTCACAATATGCATGTATAATCACTTTGCATCATCTATGACGGCCTTTAAAATAATCCTTATATATGTCTAGGGTTGTGAGAAAAGAAATCCTATACAAATACACATGGATATGCGTGAAATCAGATCTGAAAATTCTAATTTCGTAATTCTCGACAGATACAACTGCTGTCGAGCTTCTGTTGAGCTTTTACATTAAACCTCGATAAATATGATTCTGTTGAGTTTTAATGAACAACACTTCTTCACTTGTTTCTTGGACAAATTTGCATGGCTTCAATACTAAACTTGAACTCTTGTTCCGTAAAATACTAAACCCATCCTAGATCTACCCAATTATAAGTAAAGTGTGTTTTGTCAAATGATTAGCCAATATACATAACATATGTCTCTAACAATTTCAACATATGTCCTAACAATCTCCCCATTTGACAATCTGTGATAAAACCACAACAAACAAATGAACCATGAGAGAAGTCTTAAATCACCAAACTCATATTCACTTGTTGAATTACAAAAAAATCTAACCCTAACACAAGCTCTTGAAAAACTTTGCAAAAAGAGAGTTCATGGCATGGTAGATTTTCAGAACCTGTCTTTCTGAAACACTTTAAACAAAACTCATCAAGGCATCTTAGTGTGAAACAGAAATAAAGATTGCATACATAAAAAAACATGTGTATAAAGAGAGAAAGGAAACAACATATGGAAAGATAGGTGAAAAACAACATACATCATCATATATATATGAAAATAAATACAATGTATGTCATAAATAAATGGTCACAAGACCGGTGTACAAGAGGATAATGTAACTAAAGAGAAAGAAAAGAAAAGTACATAAAATCCTCACTACATCCCTAAAAAATCTAACACTTCCCCTAACGAAAATATCCTATGCTAACTTTCCCCCTAAAAACAAGACTACTCTCATCATCCCAAAACTACTCACCCTTTTTGTTACGAATGACAATGGGTAAGTCACCGCGGGATCGTCATCTCATCATCATTGTCAACACCATCATCGCCATCCTCATCTGCCAAAGCCTCTGGAGAAGGAGAGGGAGAAGCGATGAAACCACCAAGGCGAGCTTGTCGTCGTGCAATATGACCGACATGGGTGTTCACCTGACACAACTAATCACTAAGAGTGTCAAGACGAGCATCCATGCGCTGAAACTGCACCATGATGGCCTCAAGAGTCACACCACCATCCGAGGAAGAAGGAGCGGAGGTGGAAGGAATAGCAAGAGCTGCAAGATCAGTTGTTTTCGTCCGAGGCCGCTTCGGTCGAAGTTAGGCCTCACTCCGCTGAACAAAAGCTGCGCTAATGGCACCCATAACGGTGTAATAAGGAGAATCAGGAATAGGGATGGAAAATGGCGAAGGATTCGCGTGATAGCCGAAGGAAAGATGAGCTTATCACGGGTCGCCGTATCCTGATAAACATCAATGATGGAAGTGATGAACTGAGTGGGGAAGTCAATAGTAAGATCCTCTAAGAGGATCGACAAAATTCGAGCATGAGGCTCTGTGATAGAGTTATAATAAGAAAGTGGAGTAAGAACAAATGCCATCACCATATTAAGGAATCTCGGACCTTTTGCAAAGCGCGAGTATGGGATGTTTTGACGCTCACCCCATATGGAAGGTGTCTCACAGAAGTGAGACAAAAGCTTATCTTTGGACACAGTCCTCAGACGCTGACAACCGGGGTAATCAGGATGCGATACTCTCGAGACATGTAGTATCTCAAATATAAGATCCGGAGTGACTATGATACGTGTACCTTTGAATGTCATGGCAAACTAAGGTACAGAGGTTTCGATTAGGCACCTCAAGGGTATCTCACAAAGAGATTCCCATCCTTGAGTCCGAATGACACTGAGTAGAGGAGTGTCGGAAAAGTCCAACAGAATGACTTGGCGCTCTGGCTGAACACCACATTTCTGAAAGTTGTCAAGGAAGTTCTTCTGGGCCTTCCCATCACAGAACCGAACATGAAGAGGGGGTGTATCAAAAGAAGAAGAAGAAGACCTAGAACCAAGAGGGTTTCGAGCCATAGTGGATTTGCGCTTAGGTGCCTTTTGTAGTCTACCCAAGAGAGAGAGAGAGAGAGAGAAACACATCACAAACAGAACAAATAAAAAAAGAAAAAAAGAAAAGAAAGGATGTGTATGCATGAAATATGCATAAGCATGTGATGGGCAAAATTGAAATTGTAGCATAGGTAAAAACCCAATCCAAACCTACCAACACACATTAACAATAATCAAGCACACATCTAAATGCATGAAACATTGTTATAATGCTAATGAAATGCAATGCATGATCATATATCATCAAATTCACAAAGCCCAACCCAAAAATTTCAAGAAAAACTCAAAAAACCCAAAAAAATTTAAAAACCCCAAAACCTAGGTCTAAAAAGCATGAATGCATGAAAAAGAAGAAGATTAGAACACTTACCAAGTGTTTTGATCTTGATCTAGGCCGAAGAACACACGGGTAGAAGTTTTTGAGTGAGGGAGAAGTGTTTGGGGCGAGAGAGAAAAGTTTCTGCCGAGAGAGAGAAGAGAAAATGAAATTTAATTTCGCATTCAACCCTTAAATAGAAATCGCAACTCGATGGATCGGAGTATTTGTCGAGATCTGTCGAGCACTAATTCTCAACAGAAATGAATCTGTCGAGGTGCTGTTAAGGATCTGTCGGTGGCAAAAGTACCTTGATGGATCGAGAAGCTGTCAAGAATCTATTGACCAGACATAAATTTTCTCAATGGATCAAGAAACTGTCGAGAAGCTATCGAGACAAATTCCAGAAAGCTTGATGGATCGAAATTGTGTTAACTTCTGTTGAGAAAATAAGAAAAAAGGGCTCGATAGATGTGAATCTATTGAGGATCTGTCGAGAAGCTGTCAAGCTTGAAGAAAATGAGTTTTTCAAAGAGAGGAAAAACACATAGAGATGAATGCAACATGCAAGCTACTCAAACATAGATCCAATCAACATGTTCAACTCTCAAAAACATCTCTTAACAAAAAAACGCAAAGCATTCATTATCCAAAACACACACGCACACTAAACAAGCCTAATCAATTTTATATTTCAAAAAACAAGTTATGACAGTTTAGTGAGCATACATTAACACATGTATTCCTTGTGATGGCCAAATCACATTGTACTTGCACATGTATCAAAAGTAGTAAAGAATTTACGTGCTGTGTGTGGAAACATAGCACGAGTGCATAAGTGTCTCATATTATGACGATTTGAGATATGAGAAAATCAAATACACTCGCACACAATCATAACTGCTTGATGGGAACTATTACCTTTGAGGTACATCCTATAACTTCCACATCTCCTAAAAACACACTTGCAACCATATTTAAAAGCAATTTGATTCTATTTACTTTTGTTTTTCTTTGCATATTTTTATTTTTTTGAGCATATCGTGCATGGGCATATAAGGGAGAGAGAAGAAATACCTAATTATGTAAACTTAAACATCACAATTTTGCTATGCCGAAGCATACAGATGTTATACATGATTGGCGGGTTTTATTGTTGAGATGGTTATTTATACCTTTCTCTTTGGATTTTTTTGTCCTTCCTGTTAAAAAGAGTGATAAGAGTGTTAAGTATAAAAGATTACTTAATTGTACTCATCACAAATACGAGCCACAAAGCTCATTTGCTTAGTTGTGCATTGAGATGCTCATTTAAGTTACAAAAGATACAAAGTTAAGAAATTTTGTTTCAATGGTCATCCAAGGTACACAAGTACCAATATACACAAACACACACTGTTTTTGTATTTTTCTGATTTTTCAATTTTTTTTTTAATTTTTATGAAAAAAAATAAAGCAAAACTAAAAACAAACAAACAAAAACACGTTAAACAAAGTAAAGCATAAAACTAGAGTGACTCAAAACAAGAAAGCAAAACAAACAAGTAATGCATAAACAAAAAGGGGAGAGGGAGAGAAAAAGTGACTAAATCACTTTGAGCATTTTTCCTTCTACACCTTAGAAGAACCTTTCCTTTAAGTGAACCTTTGATCCGATGGTGAAAGGGAAAAATTGAAACCGTTCAAGTTCGAAAGAAACATGAAGGCCTTGAAAAGATCTCCATGAGGAGCAAAAGAGGATGAAAAATGGTTCTGATTTCCGAACGAGAGCATACTATTGCTTTGTTGAGTGGCTAACCACTTGTAGCAATTTGGATGAGTATGCCCTAAAGCTCTACAGTGATGACAGAGATGTGGCTTTTTCAGTTGAGACTTTTTGTTGTTAACCTTTTTAGTCCTAAGGTTTCTAGTCCCTTTCTTTTCAACCTTATGAGGTGCTTCTAGAATAGATTTGTCCTTGTCTACAGAACACTAGCTATTTCAATTTTACATTCATTGTTTTTAGAATTAACATTATTAGCAGGTGAGACAAACACAGTTGTACTAGATGAGGCAATATTAGGAGAAGAGAAATCATCCCCCAAACTGGTTTTATCAGAAGCAACTTTCTGAAAGCTTAGCATCTCATCAATTTTTGCATTGGAAGTCCTCTCCAATTGAGCTCTAACCTAGAATAGTTCAACTTCAAGCTTCTTTATCCTTTCAGCAAGGAAGTTGTTCTTGAACTGCAAAGCTTCAATAGTTTAATTCACATCATCAACCTTTATAGAGAGCTCCTCTCGATTTAGCTCTACATCACTCAGATTCTTGGTGGCCAGCCTATACAGTTTCTCATGTTTCTCAGAAACCTTGTACAATTTTGCATAGACTGTATGGATGTCATCTTGTTCATCCATTTTCTCAAACTTAGATATCACCAAGTCCTCTTCTTCATCTTCTGTTTCTGTAACCCCTTCAGTAGGATCAACTGTAGCAGTGAAAGCACTTAAAACTCCCTCGTCATCACTGTCATCTAACTCAATCTCCAGCTCGGTATCACTCAAGGTAGCAGCAAGAGCCTTGCTTTTCCCAACTAACTTGATATATGTTGGACATTCTTGTTTCATGTGTCTGAAACCTTGACATCCGAAGCATTTTGGTCTGGAGGGAATAGTGTACTAATCACCATCCTTAGCATCCTTCATTCCTCTGTCTTGGCTCTTGAAATGAGAAGAATTGGATTGCTTATGGTTCTTATCAAATCCTTTCGCATTGGCATTTTTCATGAACTTCTTGAACTACCTAGTGATGTAAGATTTCATCTTGGAATCTTCATCATCAGAAGACTCATCTGTCTCATTACTTTTGGCCTTCAGTATCATGCTCTTACTTTTGCTTCCTTTCCCAATTCTTGTCAAACCCAATTCATAAGTTTGCAAATTGCCAACCAGCTCTGTCAAAGGAATAGAGTCAATATCCTTTGATTCTTCAATGACAGTGATCTTGGTATGAAATCTCTTAGGCAGAGATCTTAGCACCTTTCTTAAAACCTTGGGTTCAGGAATAGTTTTTCCAAGATTAAAGGCTGAATTGACTATGTCCTTCAGTTTGGCATAAAACTCATCAAAAGACTCATCCTCCTCCATCTTTATCTCCTCAAAGCTAGTAGTGAGCCTTTGGAGTTTTGATTTCTTGACAGCCTTAGTCCCTTCATAGGTTGTCTGGAGGATAGTCTATGCTTCCTTAGCAATTTCAGTTGATGATATCTTCTTGAACTCCTCATTGGTCACCGCACTAAATAGTGCATTCATTTCTTTGCTGTTGAAGTTTGCCACTTTGATCTTGGCATCACCCCATTCAGTCAGTGCTTCCTTTGACTTAGTCCAGCCAATCTCCACAACTTGCCAGACATTTTCATCTAAAGACTGCAAGAGAGCTCTTATGCGTACTTTCCAGTATGCATAGTTAGTGCCATCAAATAAAAGAGGTATAATAAGAGATTGTCTTCTATCCATGACAAACAGGAGTCAATAGATCACACAGTAAAGATTAAACCAAATTAGAGCGTGCCCGCTCTGATGCCATTTGATAGAAAAAAATGTATTGACCCCTTTGGTAAATTAATCAATCAATTAGCCAAGTGAAATTAATTAGATTCAATTACATGTAATAAGCGTGGTAGCACAAACAAATCATCAACTAAGTTAAATGCAATAGAAAATAAATTTGACACAGGTGATTTGTTTACGAATGGGGAAAACCACTGAGACAAAACCCCATCGGGTGAATTTAAGGTCACCACTCTCGAGAATCCACTATTATCAAAACAAGCGGTTACAAGTAAAAGGAATCCTAATACCTAATACCTAATACCAACCTACAATTGAACCCTTACCTCAATACCCAATTGGATTTGTAATGTAGCGGCGATCTCTCCTTTCAATGCACGACTCCTAGTACGTGACTAACTAATGATGCATGGATCTCAATACGTAACTAACACACCAACTTGAGAAAGATGTCGGCTGCAAAGTTCTTCAGTTCATCCAACAATGAAGATCAAGAAGCTTCTTGGTTACAAAACCCTTGGCGCAAAGACGCAATAGCTTCTATAGAGAGAAAGATGAACTAGGGCAAATTGTCTCCGGTCACAATATGCATGTATAATCACTTTGCATCAAGTTGCATCATTTGTGACGGCCCTTAAAATAATCCTTATATATGTCTAGAGTTGTGAGAAAAAAAAAAAAAAAAAAACCTCCTATAAAAATACACATGGATATGTGTGAAATTAGATCTGAAAATTCTAATTTCGTAATTCTCGACAGATACAGCTACTGTCGAGCTTCTACATTAAACCTCGATAGATATGATTCTGTCGAGATATTTGTCGAGTTTTAATGAACAACACTTCTTAACTTGCTTCAATACTAAACTTGAACTCTTGTTCCTTGAAGTACTAAACTCATCCTAAATCTACCAAATTACAAGTAAAGTGCGTTTTGTCAAAGGATTAGCCAATATACATAACATATGTCTTAACATAATCCAACCAAACACCACCACCACCTTTGAAACACCATTGGAACACCAAACCAAATCAACAAATCCCAAATCACACCCAATGAATTCCCAAATCCAAACCCAACTATTTTCGAACCCACATAACAAATCACAACCAAATACCCACAACCCGCAACCAATCTCAAATACCCGCCGTCACCATAACCTCACCTACAACCAAGTACACACTGCCACAACCTTGCCTTCAACCAATTCAACCCAACCAAAAATACTTACCACCAAAATACCCACTAACAACAACCCACAACCACTGAAACTTATGCCTAACCACTGATTCAAACCAAAAAAAAAAAATACCCATCACTGAAACATCCACCAACAACAACCCACAACCACTGAAACTTATACCCAACCAAGAATACCCACCACCGAAGCGACCCTCTACTAGCAACCCACAACTACCGATTCAAGCCCCAGCCACCAAAACCATCGAGTCTTAGCCATCGATGGAGCTTCAGTCTGAACCAAACAAAACCCACCAACCAACAATCCCTTAAATCTTTTGTTTGTGGAGAGAGCAATAAGGTGAAGAGAAAAAAGGTAGAGGGATAGAGTGTTAAAGCAATGGATTGAGCGGCACAAGGGAGGGAGAGTTTCTGTAATTGGGAGAGAAAGAAGAAGAAGGAGTGAGTGGGAGAGAAAGAAGACTGAGAAGCGTGATTGAATAGAGAGAAAGAGGGAGAAGGAGTGATGAGGCGTAGAGAAAGACGATATATTTTTAATAAAATAATATATTTCATTTTACATCCGTGACTACGGTAGGTTGTATATTTGAGAACTTACAATTCACTGTTGCTAAAAAAATATAGCAATACATAATTAGGTAAACATGATTTTGCATGTTGGTTGGTAAAATAACAATTTGGGAGGGGGGGGGGGGGACTGTAGAAGACTTAGATTATGTAGAGTACTCATTATTATTTAAAAAGTTCAACTTTTTAAGAGAATAAGGTTTTTTAAATATATATCAGTCAGTTTTTTTAAAACCTTCTCTCCCTTTTTTGGTGTGTTTGTTAAAATACTTAGTATTCTAAAATTTAAAAAATAAAAAAAATTTAAGAAAACATTATTTAATACTTTGTCTGTTAGTTAAAAATGTACAAATAATGAGAACTCCATGACTTTGGGTACTGCAGTTTTTAATTTTTGATACTTTATTTATTTAAGGTGGGGCTAGAGCCACATGATAACATTAATCTATGTAATTCAAGCGTTTATTTGTGATGAAGTCTGTAGTGCATATACGTTGTCGTTCGGGATGTAATTTCCTCTCATATTGTTGACTACAAGTATATGAAAATGGTGTTCTGCACAGAAGATGTTCTTTTAGCAATATGTACATGGTTTCTTGCTGAAAATCTTTTTGTCCATTTGTTATTTCAGTTCAGAGGATCCACATCAAGACATCAAAGCACTCTTGGCAAGATTCAGTGGTAACCCTGAGTCTGAGTCCCAATTAAAATTGCTTTTACCTCGTATAGTTTCATCTTTCGGTGCAAGTAAATCAGTTAATGAGACAATTGAGGAACTGAAAAAGCATCAGCTGAGTGGTGAAGCAGCTGGTATGTTTAAGTACCAATTGGTTTTTTATTGTTGTCTGAATGAAATGTGTATACATTTTCTTGGTGCTCCCAAAGACTGATTCGTGTGGATGTCAGTTGGGTTTTCAAAATTTTTGCTTCCTCAAGTTTGTCATATGGTGCTGGCTGATTCCCATTCTTTCTTTATGCAGTGGTAGAGTGGGCTAATGAAGCCCTTCAAGGTCTTGGAAAAGGTGCCCCTTTTTCGCTTTGCTTAACACAAAATTATTTCTCTAAAGTTGCCTCTGCACATGGAAAAACTGGCAATGAATTGTCCACAGTGAGTTTTGAGTTCCTTTCCCTTGTTTTTTTCCTTTGGGAAAAAAAAAATTATGGGGGATGGGGATTTAGTATTGTAGGAAAATTTGTAGAGTAACATGTGTACTCCTGCATTTGGTTGCGTCCAGCTAAGCGCTGTGATGAAAACCGAATATCGCATTGCCATAAGGTCTTCTCTACGAAATGATTTTGCTGAAGGTGTCCGGGCAGTTTTGGTGGACAAGGATTAGGTTCTATGACTTCTATCTTTAGTCTCTGAAGTCCCCTTCTCTACTGTAGAAATATGTGAAAATATTAGGTCCGTTTGGTAGAGTTGTTAAACAACTCATTTTCAGTTTTTAAATAACATTACACATATTTCCATACACTTTTTCACCTACACGTATTTCAAAAAACTATAAACAACATTACTCAAACTCCTCTCCTAAACGGACCATAATTTCATACATTCAAACCATATTTTCAGCATTCAAGTTTTTTTTTTTTTTAAATGATTTTATTATTTATATAAATAACACAGGGAATCTTTTTATAGAAGAGCCCTTTGGACTCATCTTTAGCTAGTAACACCTACCTGGAACTAACCCCAACCGAACCAGTTGCCTGGGGCATTCACCCCAACAGACTAAGCAGTTTATGCTCATGCTTAGGAGCATTTTCTATAGATCTTTGAGTGTTATATTTAAGTTTCTTCTATTGATGGTAATCATTTAGAACATCTTAGATGTATTATGCTCAAATTTTTTTCATGATTATCTTTGCAAAACCCAAAGTGGAGTCCTGGAAGTTTGGAGGAAGTAAATCACGGTGAAGTGGAAACTTTCTTTGAACCATTGAGTCCAGAAGTTGAGGAGTTGAGAGTGTGACTGATGCATTATGACTTTCATAGTTATTTCCTTTTTTATTTGGGCTATATAAGGTGGGCTTTGCCCCCAGTGGGTTTTAAATGTAAGGGATGAACCGGACTTGCCAATCGACCTTGAGGTCTTTGGCAACCTCCATGTCCATCTCACCTGCCCACTCGCCCAACACGCCCGTACCCAACCCGATCCGACTACTCTGATGGTCGGACGCGGGTCCCAATCTCCAAAACCCGACGCCAACAGTTCGGTTTCGGGTCCCGTCCTTTAAAAACCGTTCAACTCAACCCACTCGAAGAGAGAACAACCTGCTGCAAATTCAAGTTTTCCGACAAGTTTTCTAGCACAATTTGGCAGATTTCGGCGACCAAAACACCAAATCCGGAGATTCTCAGCTCGATTTGGGGGAAAAAGCATGAGATTTGGCGAAATCTCTGCCAGATCCTGCTAGATCACACCGGATCTTGGACAGATCGGGAGAGATCTCGTCGATTTTCTCCTTTTTTCGATGGTTTCCGGCGGGTTTCAACTTCACACGAAACCGATGCTCACCCGACGGGAAACCAACCTGTAAAACCCAATCTCCGGCGGTTCGGTTGCGGGTTGGGCACCTGCCTACCCGATCTTCGGCGGGTCAGTTGCGGGTTGGGCACAAACCCGACCCGCTCGACCCGTGTACAGCCCTACTCCATAGTATTTCCTTATTGCTTCAGTAAGATAGATTGTGGATACTATTGAAATCTCCTGTAAGCTACAAAAAATAAGTTGATTTAAGTTCATTGGCAACCTCCATTGTATTTCCCTGTTGCATCAGTAAGATAGATTGTGGATAATATTGAAATCTCCTGTAAGCTACAAAAAATAAGTTGATTTTACGTAAGCAAAAGCTATCCAACTTTGTGTATGGTATTTTCTTCATGATGTTGGTGACTGATGATAGAATTTGTGATGTTGAAAAATATTTTGGGCCCCGAGAGTTCATATATGTTACATTAGGCCTTACAAGTGATTGTGAATGCTTCTTGATCCATGTATTGTTTCTCTCTTAAAATCAGGGTACAAATAACCTATTTGAAAATGTTGAAATGATTTTATGCGAAAGTAATAATTAGGGAAAAAAAATAGAACTAAAAAAAAAAAAAAACAAGTGGGGCTTCACTCAAGCTTGTACGATTTATCATGTAAATTAGGGTTGTCCACGGGTTGGGCGGGTCGAGTTTGTGCCCAACCCGCAACCGACCCGCCGGAGATCGAGTAGGCAGGTGCCAAACCCGTAACCGAACCGCTAGAGATCGGGTTTTACGGGTCTGTTTCCCATCGGGTGAGCATCGGTTTCGAGTGAAGCTGAAACCCACCGGAAACCACTGAAAAAAGGAGAAAATTGATGAGATCTCTCCCAATCCATCCAAGATCCGGTGCGATCTAGCCGAATCTGGCAGAAATTTCGCCAAATCCGATGCTTTTTCCCCTAAATCGTGCTGAGAATCGCCAAATCTGGTGTTTTGGTCGCCGAAATCTACCAAATCGTGCTGGAAAACTCATCGGAAAGCTTGAATTCGCAGCAGGTTGTTCTCTCTTTAGGCGGGTCGGGTTGAATGGTTTTTAAAGGACGGGACCCAAAACCGAACTGCCGGCGTCAGGTTTTGGAGATCGGGACCTGCGTCAGACCATCGAAGCAGTCGGATCAGGTTGTAGTGGGTTGGGCACGGGTGGGTTGGGCAGGTGGGCAGGTGAGATGGACAACCCTAATGTAAATGCATCAGCAATATAGGCTGTATAGTCTTCCTGAATTTTTTTATCTTATAGACATAGGATAATAGAAAAATCATTCGTTACAGCATTCACAATGAGCTCAACAAACTCCCGTTTTTCAAATTGTTGGTGAGCTAAACCCATTTTTTAGCTCCTTCGGCTCCCTACTTCCTCCCCCCCGCCCCCAAAAAAAAAAAACAATTTTCTTTTCTGTTTTGTTACTATAATTCAACATTGATGATTGAGTACTGTAGCAAAGCTTAAGAATTTGCTACTATTTTTTTTTTTATTTAACCCAACAAATCTTTCTTTCTTGCTCTCTTTCAATGCAGTGAGTTGGGTGAACCTAGTGCCCAACCCAACAGCAATGATGGCGTTGCAATGGTTTCAAGTGGGGGGCTACACAACATACACTACGCCACTGTCTCAGACAGCCTCCTTGTAGAGTTCAATAGCTCGCTCAACCACAATCAGTTCATGGCTACCTTGCCAATTGAGGCAGCATCACAGGGGTTTCAAATCGTGGCTAAAAGAAAAGGCATTGGGTTTTTGAGTTGTGGGGAAGACGGTTTTCAAGGGAAGGCTTGCTAGTGGCTAGCTGACAGTTTGGGGCTGGTGTGTAGAATTTGGTGAGTGGAGGTGGTTTCAGGTAGGTTTTTGAGACTCTGTGGATTAATATGTGGCTTTTCCATGACGCATAACCTATGAAAACCCTTTTGCAAAGAGCACGTTAGACATTGTTAATACCCTTTGTAGAAACCTTTCCAACAAACGTCGGTAGTGCCATATCTCTCATTCAGTAATTGTGGTGGCATGAACTTTTTTCGTTTTCACAAAATGTCTTGGCCCAAGTTTCACCCAAAAGATACAGGAAGCTACTAATAAAAAATTGATTCTTACAACACCCAACCCTTTCTTCCTTCATAAGACTATAATTAGCCAAAGTTAAAATAGATATTAAAAAAACAAAGGAAAACATTACAATTAAAAAGTATGATTAGGAGCAATCCCCACTCCTCAAACTTTGTAGTAGATCTAAGTATCCAAAATGTTCAGGACTCATGTACCTGCAAATTTTGAATATAAAAGTTAGAGTTTTAAGGTTAAAATTATGCTGTAGATGTACTACTCATAGCAGTTCATTAAGAAACTATACTATAGGTCTGTTTATTAAAAAGCCATTTCATACACCTGCAGATTGACAAAACGAGGCAATTAATTAGAAGAGATATATTAACTTAATGGCGCATATTATTTTTCAAAGTCAATTAGACCAGATTTTGCTCATTGTGGTAGTGATGCCACTGGGGCTGTGGGCTGCCTTTGTATTCCTTTTTTCCCACTACTAACATCAATGTATTGAACCAAAAGTTAATTTTGTTGAGTCTTCCCAAATGGCATTTGACACACAAGGGAAGTTCATAGGAAACAATCAACCCTGAAAGAACCATTTAAGGGCCCAATGAATGTGAAGAGGCCACTGGGGATGCACTTGCAATCATATTCAGATTTCCCTAGGCCTTTTTAATTTGTCAAGAATTAGATCTGCTAAGGTTCACACTCTCCCCAAACAACCTTCATATGTGAAGTTCTGACAATTTAGGGCATATAAGAAAGCTTTAGTCAAATTCAGCATTAGCTTAAAGTTTTAGTTCTCCCATATATAAGGGCTTTAAACAAATGCCCCATTTTTCAAGGTAGCTGTAACAAATGAAAATGAAGTAACAAATCAATGTGGGGTGGGGGTGGAACAGATGAAGTGAGCTTGGTTGTGAAAAATCAGGAGAAATATTCATTTTGATAATTTGTTAATGATGGATATTGGGCAAGATGGCAACTAGTTACCATGTCTGTTCCATAACTAGTATACGGCTATTGGCAGAAAAATCATTGTTATTGCTGCAGTTGTCAGGTAGTGGTACAGTCAGTGCATAGAAAAGAATATGTGTGTTACTTTTTTTGTTAAACCAATTGCTAAAAAGTAAGAAAATAAGCTTAAGAGAAATACCCGTGTCGAAACAAGAAATCAATGATGACAAGAGAGCAATTTGACTTGAAAAACTGTGTCCTCTGTATGACGTTTGCTACATGTGTCACAGGAATCAACTTGAAGCTATCCACCTCTCCATCTGTCACTCAACAAGACATTTACAAATGAATAAAATCCTCTATAGGAAAACCCAGTAAATCAAATAAAACAAATGGTCATTAGTCATTACTGAGATCAAATGACAAGAGTTGACCTTAGGAACTGATAAGAGCAATTGAAGAAGGCAGAGATTGGCCTACCTTGATTCTCAGGTCTAAAGCTTGCAGGCAGCTTCAAATCATAACAAAATAGAACATCTCTCTTATATCTGTAACCATCAATGTCCATATAGGAAACAACGCCAACTGGTATAGCCCTATAAGAGAAGCATTTATCATCTCATTAGTGAGAGAGAGAGAGAATCCATTCTCAATCAAAGGCATCTGCCACAGCAAGGTAACATGAAATGATAATGAAATGGCAAATGAAAACTTACTCTTTAGAAATGGATTTGGGTATTCCTGCTTCCTCTTCACATTCCTTCACAAGATTCTCACCACAAGCAATCCCATAAGGCTAGCATTGCCAACATGGAAATATGAGGGCACTGAATTGTAATGAACGTAATATGAACCAGAAAATATGTTGTAGAATCGCTTATTCACACTAGCTTTATGGTTTATTATTCTTGTTCAATGGCCATAAGTTACTCAGCTCTATTAAATTGCTTCTACAAAACAAAGTAAATTACTTCCAAAAATATGTAGCAAGGAAGAAATCCCCAGATTTCCACTTGCCTCAGGTTTTTAATCAATAATTCAATCATTACAAACCAGTCCTCCAGCAGCTAGATGATCAAGCATCCCTGGATAAGTGGGTTTCATTTGACTTCTCTTCCCTATCCACAAAAGTTTTTGCCCATCCTTCTCAACATAGCCATTCATGTGAACCCCATAAGCCTGTATACAGGAACACATAAGAGAAAAGAATGCATAACTTATATCCATCAGTAACATGATCATAGAGTCAGATTCATCAATCAAAAAGAAAAGAAAAGGGATGTATTGCTAGGCATGTTCAAAGATTGATTATCATTCAGCCATCAATCAGTGGTACACACAATCAGGGACGAAATAAGATGCTAATAGTCACGTCCATAGGCTTACCAAAGATTATAGTGCCAAAAACGAAATAAAGGAAGAAGTTCAAAGCCAGTTGGACCAATGTACCAGAATTGACAACATTCCCATAGTTAATAATAAATCAAAAGGCAATCAAGAAGTCAAAAAGCACATATGTTGTATCTACTTAGCATGCAGTGAATTGCTCCTTTTATATATATATATGAGTAAATGAATGACTAAAAATCACAAAAAGGGGGTGCAACCTTAGTGCATGGAAGACATACAAAGGATGAGTGTACAAGAAAAAACAAAGGAGAAAAGAAAAATAAGTAACACCTAAAATTCAGACGGTCCATAAAATATATGAAAGCTGTCAATGCAGTTGAGATTGAATTTGGTCTCACTCATCATGTAAGCTCTGTAAAAATAAGAAGTTTAACTTTACCACTAAGAGCTCACCGTCTTCAAAAGTATGTGCATTTTTTAGTTAGCAGAAACCCATTTTATGTTTATAGGTAAATACTTATCAAAAAAATGTTTATAGGTAAATACAACTCACGTGCACTCACATAGAATTGAAACTATGACCTCACAGCCAGCCCCGTGTTTATGGAGTAAAGAGATGCCATTTTGCCTAAAGATGATTGGCTTGATTAGCAGAAACCCAGATATATAAGATAAATTTCACACTCTAATTTTATTTCAAAAAACTCAATTCATAGTCACTTATCTTTGAAAATCCCTTGGCTGAAACTATCATCAGACTTCTTTGACAAGATTGATTCGCTAGCTTGTTTACTTTACTAAAAAACCCACGTGAAGCAAACTCACAATAAATTACCTAGCTTCACAGAAAAACATATTCAATTAAATATTCAACTAATTAGTAGTAAATGTAGAGCTCATTGATAATTTCCTTGAGGACATTTTTTTTTAATACTAATTTTCTGGTGAGGAGTATTTACATGTTAGCAGATAATGAAGAGGAAAAAAAAACAACATATGGTTGAGTTTGGCTGAGGTGAATGGTGAAAACAATTCATAAGCAAAAGGTGAACAATAAACATTCACCATATTTTATTTTCGTTAATAAGTAGGAATTATGACAGAAACACCTTTTTTGAGGCCAGTCTAAGGCATTTTAGTCGACAAAGATAAAAAATTAATGAATAAATAAATAACTAAGTAAGGAATAGTTATTTCTAGAAACTACAAGTAGAGCATCAGAAAGATACCAAGTATTCGCTATTGAGTTTGCTACTCAATCGAATGCATAAAAACTAAAGAAAACAACCTTCTTTTTTTCTTTTTTTCTTTTTAGAGGGACAAAATTTAAATTAAAAAATTTAGAACCAAATCCAATTACAAGTGCCTAAAAAGATTTGAAAGGCAATTAAAAAAAATTAGGAATACAGATAATGGTGTCAACTATATCTCAATACAACATTATATCCAAAAGAAAAGAGATTCCACAATTCCATAAAACACACCTTTATTCCAAAGTAAGGAGCTGCAGCACGTTCCAGTGAAAAAAAGATTGGTGCACCAAAGGATGATGTCACAGGGTATAGCTGATTGAAATTAGTGGAATACATAGTTAGCCAAGGGAACAAAGATCTTACCACAACTTGGACCCAAAGAATCTAATCTCAATCACATATTGTACACACATACACACAAAAACATTCACATTTCACTAGGACACATAAAATAAAAAATTTTAAAAAAGGAGGGAATCAATGCACCACTAAATTACAACTAGTACCTCGTTCCGTATACCTGGAATTAGTTCTTCCCCCAAAAATTTGACCACATCTCCAACTGCATTAGTCCTATCATCGGGTGTCCTCAGCATCGGGTGTAAGGTCACATGGCTGCCAATGCAGCCTCCATAAGAATTATCTTGAGGAAATATAAACACATCCTTGAACCTCCTTAAATGGTTAGCAAAACTGCACAGATTTCAAAAGTACATGATCAACCTACTCCTTCGTTTCAAGCATAATATAACTACAAAATGGATTCAGTAATACAACACCCCCCTCTCCCACCCCCCCAAAAAAAGGACTGAGCAATTCAATTCATAAAGGTTGTTTGGCAAGTCATAGAACCTGGCCAAGTTGGCCAACTAATCTGTTTTTATTGTTTTTCAGTTTAGTCAAATAAGCCTAAAGTCTAAACAACTAAGTATATATAGAAATAAAATACCATTTCAATTAGAAATGGCTTCATTTTTTGTCCAAATTATATTAGAACTAAACCAACCCATCAGGTTGAAGCCTAGTGGTTGGAAACTTGGCTTGAGCTGTAGACCCTAACATCCTTGGTTTGATCCTCACTAGGAGTTCTCCTAGATTACCTGGTACAAGATTGTGGCGGGTGGGGGTGCATATTCCTTTTAAATTTTACTTATCATATATATAATTCACATTTTCTTAACACGTTATGTTTTTGGGACAAGTGGAGTTTATAACTGTAGAATTAGTTTAGTTCTAACACTCCCCACACGTGAACCCAAAGTCCCAATCTCTCCCATGATAAGTGGGCCCAACGAATGGGATTTTTAACCTTTTAAATTGGAGGTAAAGTGAAGGCACTGTTTTAACTTTTAAATCAGGACCCATTGTTCCAATACCACCATAAACTACCCGTTATCCCAAATGTTTTAAACGGTTAGGAAAGGATGAATTTAAACATTTAACTAATATTTTAACATATAGCTTGTCAAACATTTTCATGAATTTAACCAAGACAAATCAATGAAAATAGAAACTTCTTTTTTAAGCCTGCCTTACCCATTATGAATATAACCAGCGATTTGGTCTTCAATGACAAATGGAAGAAACTCAAATTGCTTTTCCTGCAACAAATTCAGACATTTTGTGTGGGCGTTTGGAAGCGCAGACAAAAACTTATTTAGCAAAAGGAAATGAACCAAACGGTCCGACTGAAAACTGTTTCCTATTCTTTTCTTTGATTAGAATATCTCAGCAACCAAACATTAAGCTTAAATATTACTAATACTGAGGTAAAAATACACAGACAAAAGAATATTACCGATCCGCGATTGCAGATTTTGACTTTCTGGAAGAAGCCTGAGAGGTCCGAAGAATCATGTGGAACGCTATCCGGTTGAGAAATCCGAACGACGTCGTCCCAGGTGAATGTATTGGTGGGTGAAACTGAAACTGACTGGGTACTGAATTTTACGGATACATTAAATTTGATTGGAGTGTGAGATGGAGAAGGAAACGGTGTGGTAAATGTACTGGGAAAAGCATGAGAAGGTTTGGAGATAAAGAGGGAAGAAGCGAGTGAGTATCGGATTTTGTGAGGGAGGTGAAGATAATTGTAAGTGCTGCACGCCATTTCACGCAAGGGAAGGAGGATGTATGTAACGACCAATGACTTCACTAGCAATCGATTCGAGTTTAGGCTTTCGAATGACGCCGTTTTATTAGTTCTCTTTCGGTAAATTTCACAAACTTACCCTCAGGTCTGTGATAATACTACCACGTCGGCCTAAAACATTCTAAAACTTACTAATTTAGACCTCAAAATACAACTTTATCCCTAATTTTTATTCTCTTTCTCTCTTTTGTCTCCGTTCCTCCCCCTTCTCTTAAACTCTCTTTTCTGAGTTCTCTCTTAAATATCTCTCTCTAACCGGCAAAACTCATAACCCAACAAACTTTAAAGGATAAAACCAAAACTTTTTCAAAGGATATAAATTGTAGTTTCGTCTAATAAGTACTAACAAACCAAATAAGATAGAGGAAGCAAAGAAATTTGAGGGAAAAATTGCAAACTAACATCAATCTTCAAACAATTTCGTTAGTTAGTAACGTTTATAAACAATTTAGAAAACTAACATCTCGAGTGTATTAGACTTGAGTTCACTGTAGTAACTCGAGCATAAAAGACTAGAGTTTCATGTTGAACTTGATTATTAAAGAATTGATTTTCCTAACCAAACAAGCCAAACACAACAACGAAGAAATTTCACAAGTAAACGTGCATATATTTTAATTTTCTATATAATTTTTTTTTTAAGAATTTAATTTTAGGAGTTAGAGATGTATTTTTACCGAATTGTTCATTAGTTTTGTCTTTACTTAAACCCATGGGAGTAAGGGTATTTTTGAACCAACGAAATGTTCATCTCAAACAGGCGAAGCACCTTAAATAGTAGTATAGATATAGATAAACTACACAATAAAATAATATAAAACTATCTATCTCTCCTCTCCCATCTCTCTTCTCTCTCTAATTTATGTTTCTCTTTGTCTCTCTCTCAGCCACCCACCACCAAACCCAAACCCAAAACCACCACCAACAAACAATCGGCACCACCACAACCACCACAATCCTTCACCAAAAACTCAGCCCATTGTGTCTCCCTCTCTTCATCTGCTTAAACCCACGGCAAAATCCATAGCCAAACCCACAAATTGCAGCAGAAACCCACCACCATAACCATCACTATTGGAATCTGCAACCCATTAGCTACAAAAACAATCCCCCTCCATCAGTAATACAACCACCACCCAAACCTAAATCAAACTAACCAAACACTAATCAAACCAACCAAAATTGAAACTGCCACCCAAACACCACCATCAACACGACCAAATTCGGCATTTACACTATCACTGATTTGAAAACCCACAGCCACCACCAATCAACAAAAACCCAATCTAAAAACCCACCACCAATCAACAAACCCACCACCATCTGCAAATCTGGCACCTATCTAATAAGAGGAGAGAGGGAAGAGAGGGATGATAGAGAAAAGAGAGAAGTCTGAGAGAGAGTGTCTGTGTGAAAGAGAGAAAGAGAGGGAGAGGGGGGGAGAGAGAGAAGAGAGGGATGAGAGAGGAAAGAGAGAAGTTTGAGAGAGAGTGTCTATGCAAAAGAGAGAAAGAAAGAGAAGCAAAGAGGGGGAGAGAAAGATTTAATGCAAGCTATGTCTGAGTGAAAGAGAGAAAGAAAGAGAGGCAAAAAGAGGGCTAACGTGGGCGAGAGGAGAGAGAATGTGAATTAAAATAATAGGATTTAAGTTTACAACTTAACCACAGTGAGTTGTAAATATAAGAACTCACTGTAGCAGGGTTGTAAAAAATTTTAAATTTACACACCCGAATAAAGAGGTTTTATTTATTTATTTATTTTTATGTTTTGGGGGTTGTAAAATAGCAATTTGGGGGTTTTACAACCCCCAATGCTAATGCTCTAAGAGTATTCACGTCCAGGTTTCTAAAAAAAAAACTTATTTTACGCTCTAAAAAGTTACTTTATTTACTTTACCAACTTGTCTAACAATACACCCAATATCATAATTTTTTATTTTTACATACAACTTTATAAAATAATTGTGCATACCCAAACTTGGGTTGTTGGGCTCAATCTCTAATTGGGCTCACAATCTATTTGTATTGTGGGCTTTGAGTTTCCTACTATGGGTGATCCTTTGCTCAACAGCCTAAATACACTCCTGTTTGCTGGAGCCCTTCTCTTTACCTCACAGAGTCGTCCCTTTCCTTAGAGTAACTGCTCTCTTCTCTCAATGTTCTCTCCAAAATTGCCAACCGCCTTTCCTCATTCTTTTCTCCTATTTATAGGCTAAGGTGAGTGGAGGAGTTATAATTACTTCTCCTTCTTAGTGCGAATGGGGGTCCAATTCCATCATCTTAAAGTGGATGCTCCATCAGGAAAGGTGGGAGTGGCATTGGAATTGATTCCCACTTTCGCCGCTTGCTCGGCAATGATGTTTTCAAGTGCATGACTGGGCAGTTGGGCACGGGGCATCTCCGGGCAATAACGCTCCCATCCAGGTCAAAAATGATTGGAGGGGGGTGTTTGCTTGAGGTGTTTGATAATGCCTTAAAATGTATACTTGTTATATATTTATATGGGCGTTATCTCCTTATTATTATGCTTAATTTGTATAATTAATCCATGATTTGCATTAGTCCCTATTATTTATCTTTACATAATTTCTTGAATAAAATGTTATTCATTGTGTGTAATTTTCTACTTTCAGGAAATTATGTGAGAAAGATGAGTTTACAGGAATTTATGAGAGAATGGAGGCCAAACTAGAATTAAAGTGGAGCTGAAAGACCATGCTTAAATGTATAAGGAGGTGCAGCTGGAGTGCTTGGATCGTCTACCATGATTGGAAGCTTCAAATAAGGAAAGAAATCAAAGAAGCAGAATCTGAAAAGGAAAAATCTGATTTGAGCACTGATCAGTTTTTTGGGCGTATCTCTCTCCTCAAAAATCCAATTGACACAAGGCCAGATGAGTTGGAACTGTGACTTAAATATCTACAACTTTCCAATTTTGAGTTTTTCGAAATTCTCAATTTTTGAAGGCCGAAATTAACTCACAAGTTACCACTGTAAACCGGGACGGAAATTAAAATAGTAAATGTTTTATTTTCTTTGGACACTTAGACATTAGGGTTTTGAAGGGAGGCTGTGGAGAACGAATTTTGGAGAGAAAAAATTGTATTTTCCTTTCTCTAATGGCAGCCTAAACGCTTTGCCAAGGCTAGGGGTTATGTTTCTTCTATATGGTATGAATATTCAATGTGATTCTTTCTAGGATTTTATCAATAACATATTTGATTGTTCAATTAGATTTCTTTTGATGTATTAGTTCTTCCATGCTTCAAATAAGTTCAATCATGTTTTTCTTATTGTTTAGATGAATTTCTAATAGTTTCAAATAGAAATCAGGTTTTAAAGTGAATGAGTTTTTCCGAAAACTTTTCTAACCGCATTATTAATCGAGGTTATCATGCGTTCTTAAATTGTCTCAGTTCAACCGAATCATAAGTTTTTAATTGTACAAGAACAATCAATTATGAAATAGATATTTTTCTAAATCACAAAGAATTTCATATCGATATAGGGAAACGCCCCGATGCCCTAGTATTTACATTATTGATTTAAATTAGTTTTTATCATTATTCTTGTTAACACTCACCAAGCAAAAATATTTTTCTTCTTCACCCAAATTGTGTTATTTAATTATATTGTCTTTGAATTTACCCTGCTCCTTGTGGTTCGATCTTGGTACTCCGAGAATTATATTGCTACGATCTCCTGCACTTGGGAGTGAGCAAACAGTGTTCAAGTTAATGCAATCTTATTTCAGTTTTTGGGCCCATATTGGGCTCGGAGGTATCTGGGCTGAGGCTTAAGGTCCAAGAATGAGGACAATCATATGATGTGCTGTGGGGCTTGGGCCCAAGGAATTCGAGTTCAGGGGCCCAATCCCTGTACAATAGCCCCCCCCTTGATTCGTGCCCCTCTACCAAGAACAAATCAATGACAATCAAACAGTGGTAGTGGTCTCCCGAGAATCTTAACCGTTGGTTGTCAAGTAATACGAATGCCCATCAATGCCATCTTAAAAAAAGCGTCGCGCCAGGCTGTCACGTTTAGCAATAATTATGAATTGCCGGTTCGCAAACCATATGACGGTTCGTGAACCAAGCCCACGCGTGTGGGAGTTACTTGAGGGGATAGGAAAGGTTTTCCCACCTCTTTGGCATTAAATGCTTTGGTTCCTATAAATACTGCCTCCTGATTTCCCACTCCACTTTTTACATTCTCTCCTCTCGAGTTTTCTCTTTGCCAAGCACCTTTCTTAAGCGTAGTTTTCTTGAGCGTACACTCTCCAGCCCAGATCATCATTCCTTAAAGCCTTCAGTAAGTCCTCTACACTCTTCCCTTTCCTTTCAAGTTTCCTTTACTCTTTTAGTTTTTAAAAATGGGTTACTCTTACCTTCTTACTCCTGGAGCGCCTTTGGCTGCCTTTAGAGCAGCCTATGGCGTTCTAGAGGATGTTGATATCGCCTATTGTCACGAAGGTGATATCACCCTCCAAAGGCGTGCCGGTCCAAATGTAGCTTTTTTCCCTCTGATAGCCATTCTTGAGGGTGGGGTTAGGTTTCCCATAGATCCCCTCATTATATGAACCCTTAGATTTTACGGCTTGTGTCCCGACCAACTCCCCCCAACTTTTACCGAGTGGTGAGTTGTGTTAGTAGACTAAACCAAGTATTTGGGCTAGAGCTAAACCACCATGATATAAACTTTATGTATAGTTTGTGCGGCAATATCAAATCCAATTACTACTTGAAAACTAGGGATATGTGGGTACGGCTCATATCATGCCTTCTCAATTCAAACAAGAACTCGGCGGGAGAATTTGTCTGGGTGAGCGGCAATTGGTTTGCCGATGAACTCCCCTACCTTCTTTCACCTCGTGAAGTTGGTCAGTACCGAGCGCTTTTACTTGTTTTATGTTTACCACTTTTGTTCGACTTACTCTCACATGGACTAACTAGTTCTTTTATTGATTTACTGCAGAAGGAAAAAGATTTAAACTGAACTTGAGAGTTGCGCACATGAGGGATCTTAATTTTGTCCTGAGGTCAGAGATCTTCGTGCACTCAAACGAACAGCTCTGAGCATCCCACCTAATACTCGACGTTGATCCTATATATATCACCTGGCAAGCGTTCAGCCAGACCTTACTAGTTGACAGTCCCCTCCTCTCCTATATTGACGTTAGGCACACCAACTTCCTTCCACCATCCTTGACCATTGGTGAAGCTTAGGATCTTGGCCCCAGGTATACTATTGCAGAGGACCGTGCTCCGGTGCAAGACGAATAGGCAGAGCGTGTATCTCAAAGCCACAAAGTCCACGTGCCCATTGAAGTGCCTGATGCCCCTGCCCAAGTAGCCAAACCAGTAGAAGCCGAGGCCGATCAAGACGCAGCTATGGTGACCAGAGGGAAGATGATCGTTGACCAGTTCATACCTGGCACTCAAACCCCGACCCAGCCTCAAGGCGGGGACCGTGCTCCCCCTTCCCCTAGCGCAAGTCGTCCGAAGAAGAAACAGCATATTGGTGACCAACCCCCTAAAGTCCCTAGCGATGCCTTCACAAAGACTCCTCCCAGAGGCAGGATAATGATCCAAGAACCGGTGGGCGAACCCCGGCCATCCGCCAAGGTTGGTACGGACGTGGCATCCTCATCCCGGCCCAAGAACATCTGGCAGCCCAACTTTAAGTTCAGCAATGGGCCTCTACCTACGTCAGCTAGCATCAAGGCTTGGGCTTAGGGCCAAGGGGGGAGGGTGGTAGAAAGCTTGGTGCACGGCCTCCTACTGCCCGAGGATGTCCAGTTCTTTTCAGACGGGACCAAGGACTTGTTGGCAAGGCGTTTACAATGGCATACCATAGCGGTAATTTTCTACCTTACTTTCACATTTATTTTAATGCGTGTGCACTCCTTATTCTTTCATACTGACCACTACTATAATATCAGGCCGCCCAATTGACTCACATCCTCAACGAGATGATGAAGGAGCTCGCTGAGGATGCCGAGTGGGAGAAGGCCCTGAAGGATGTTGTTGCCGCTACAGCCAAAGATAAGGGCAAAGCCACCGAGGCTGCTAAGAAAAAGGCCTAATCCACAAAGAAAGCTCGGTTGGTGGCAGAGAGGAATTTGGCTGAGGCGAAGGATAAGCTAGGGGACATGGAGCTCAAACTGGTGGAGGCAGCCAGCCTAAATTTGGCTTAGGCCGACGAAATAGTTGACCTGAAGGTGGCCTTCGAAGCCTGTGAGAACAAGTGGTATGACGAGGGCTTCGCGGACGCTGAGAACTCCGTGGAGCCTATCGTCCATCAAGCCCGGTCTCATGGTTTTGGGGAGGGGTGGTTGGCAGGCCTCCAAGCTATGGGAGTGCCCAAGGATTCCCCACTGAGGAACCCTACGCAAATCCCATACCCAACTCCACCTCTCCCTGTCCAAATCCAAGCTGGTGCCGTAGATGAAGAAGATACCCCTAGTATAAGAGAGTTGGTTTGAGCGATTGATGATTATGCAAAGAACGTTGATCTCGAGGTTACTAGCAATCTTAATGCCGCCGATGATGTAAAAGGCTAGCTACCACCAACCGGGGATGCGCTGGGGCAATAGGCTGGCGATACCACTCAGCTCCTGCCCACCAAACCTTTCGCCTGATACTTGTGTTTCAATTTGCTTTTATTTCTGATGCATGTTTATTTTTCCCTTTTATTTATTTGATTTGCCTAAGTCACCGGGTTGTGGTGACAGAACAATGGTTTAATTCTTAATTTCCTAAGTTTTATTTGCCTATAGTCACCGGGCTGTGGTGACAAAACATTAGTTTAATCTTCATTTGCTTACTTCAATTGTATTTATGAATGTTTGTTACTGAGTTATTCTTTCAATGATGTTCTTTGCTTGTATTTCCCTTTTATACATACACATATTGAAATGACCGGGCAGTTTAATCCCGATTTGCCTCTGTTCGGTGATTGAAACTGCTTTCTTATTTATCATCAAAAGGTCGGGTATTATCTAGGCATGTATGGTGGCCGGGACTGGCCTGCAGGAAACCACCTCCGTCTAGGAAGAATCGACTCCTCGGCGTTAATTACATTTAACATATGTTGACTTTTTAGGAAAAATAATTAAATTTAACATATGTTGACTCTTCGGGAAAATGTAGGGCAATTTCCCTCCTTGTGATGTGGGTTGTATTCGAGAGAGTGGTTTCAGCCCCATGAATAATTCGACGTAATCTTTGTGTGTTCAGTGATCAAAATGGAGCTGTGAAGCTTACTTTAACTCTTGGAGTAACTTAATGTAAAGTTCCCTCCTGTCCAGTGATGGAGATCTAACCGGGAAGTAGATTACTGTTAGGTAAATTTCAAAATTAGGTTCCTCCTGCTCGGTGATTAAATTGAACCAATGACAGGTTTCTGTCCTTAGAATAATTTAGTGCAAGGTTTCCACCTGCTCGGTGATGAGAATCGAACCGAGGACAAGTTTCTGTCCTTAGAATAATTTAGTGCCAGGTTTCCACCTGCTTGGTTATAAAAATCGAACCGAGGACAGGTTTTTGTCCTTAGAATAATTTAGTGCCAGGTTTCCACCTGCCCGATGATGAAAAACAAACCGAGGACAGGTTTCTGTCCTTAGAATAATTTAGGGCAAGGTTTTCACTTGCTCGGTGATGAAAATTGAACCAAGGATAGGTTTCTGTCATTAGAATAATTTGCCTTAGCCTTCTTCATGTACATTGACAAGGGCTAATAAGTTAGCAACGATGGAATTATGAGTAGGAATACACCTACATGGATAAACATCGCTTTTGTATTAATTAACAACACACACACATAACATTATACTCAATATGTACCCCCGTGCACTGATAATCAGTGGTAGAATTTCTTTAGATTGTGGACATTCCCTGGCCGGAGGAGAGGTCTGTTGTCCAAATCCTCTAAATAATACGCCCATGCGACTGCAATTGCGGTAACTCTATATGGTCCCTCCCAAGTTGGTGCTAACTTCCCTGCATTGATGTCCCACGTATTCCCCACTACCTTCCGAAGTACCATATCTCTCGCTCCAAATTCCCTTTTCCTCACATTCCTGTTGTATCTCTGGGCAAGCTTTTGCTGATACTTTGCCAGTCGTATAGTTGCTGATTCCCAGCATTCTTCCAACAGGTTCAACTGTTTCAGCATCAACTCTGAATTCTCGACGGGGCTTGTTGACATCCTATTTTGCAACCCGCATTTAACCTCACATGAAGGGTAAAAGGGTAATTTCACCTTGAAAATATGCATCTTGATTCTGGTCACTAGATCCTTAATCTCATTTCACCAAAATGATCTTGATGTTGTAACGATCAAATCGACTATTCATAAGCCCTAATCGGACCATCAGATTGAAAGTTATCATCAAATCAAGTTCTAATGACCGAGATGCACAATCACAAATTAAGTCCGACTATATGTGATTATAAACAATTGATTTCAATTGGTTATAAGTATAATCAATTTGAGAACGATGATGTGTCATAATTTGATTGGTTAGGACTACATTTTATGGTAAGGTTGCACACACCTAATTAACTAGATAGTTAAACATCAATTATTCAATGAGTAATTTGTGCAATTATCTTTTAATTAGGGTAAATTTGGAACCAATTAAGTCTGAAATGGGAGTGATTGGAGCCATTTAATATTAATTGGGAGCTAATTTGGAACCTATTAATTGTGCTGAAATCAGTTTCTAACAAAAGACCTCTGCTCACCATTTCATCGATATCTCTCAGAATATTTTGAATCTGTGAATGAGGTCAATTTTCCCAGAAACTAGACATCCAGGGCTTCAATTTGAGCACAAGAACAAGACAATTCCGTTCAGAATTGTGTCAGATATGATTATTCGAAGTTGGCTCTACAGGCTATTACAGCAGCTACGAGAAAACTGAATTTTGGCTTGCTCCTCACTCCCACCAATCTTTCCATTTAATGTACCAGATGTCTCCCAAGACTAAAATGAGGTCTAGGTTCATGATTTTTTGTGAACCCTCATTAAATGACCTTCCATTCATATTTCCTCCACCACTACTATATAAACCCCCCATCTCCTTCATTCCAAAGTACAAAAAAACCCCCCTCTCTTCTCTTCTCTTGAGTTCTAGTGAAGTTGAGTAGTCTTGTCATATTTTGGTCTTCTTGAAACTCAAGATATTAAGTGAGACTCACTCTCCCTCTCCTAACTTTTCTTTTCCTCCACCTTTAGGACCTTCATCAAGAGTCCCTTCCTCCACCATATGGATTTTGCGTGAAGGTATAATCCCCTTCCCTAACTGTTTGTTTATATTGCCATGATGAGAATTTAAGATTAAAGCATGATAATTCCCTTGAATATGTTTGAATGTTTTTAATTGTTCTTTTGTGTTCTTCACATGTTCTTGGTTGTTTATCACATGTTCATGCATATCACTAGATTTAATCTTAAATCCACATAAAAAATATGAAAAACATGTTTGTTTCATAATTCTTTCAAGTCCTTGAATCTAGGATATCATCATACACACACATTCACTAGAATTTATTTTTCAATCCAAATGCAATATTTAATAAATTGAATTAGGGTTTTATCACACACTCACACTTTAAATTTAACATGTAAATTGATTGACATATTAGATGATATGATATGAATGTTGGCCACCATAGTCTAGAAGACCGGTTTCACAAGGCAAGGTGGGTGCCTAACACCTTCCCACTTTGTAACATAGCCTCCGAGCTTAGATCAAGGATTAGTAGATCAAATGCTTATCCATGTAATTTTCAATTTCTAGATTGTAACTAAGAAACAAAGTCATGTACTTTATCTTAGATTGTATTTAGGACCAAAGTCATGTAATTTTCCTCTGATCAATATAAATTCAATTTCAAATTAATAAAATGAAGAATTTTTCAATTATGATTTTTTTATTTTTCCAATAATTAAATAAGTGGCGACTCCATTGTAAAACTCTTAATCTAAAGGGGGAAATATAACTAGTCGAACCTCCATTTTGAGAGGCAATAATACGACTCCACCCATTCACGTGGGTTTGGCCCAACATTCCATAACAACGGGCCGGGGGTGCGGTCTCTCACAGGGCCAAATCCTGAAACTCGGGAATTGCACAAGTTCACTTCTGCCGGTATGACTGCTTCCGCTTCATATGTTAAGGAGAATAGGGTTTCTCCTGTGGACCTTCTCGGGGTAGTTCGGTATGCCCATAGAACACTGGGCAACTCCTTTACCCACCTGCCCTTGGCACCTTCTAATCTCCTTTTCAACCCCTTTACAATGGCCTTGTTGGTGGCTTTGGCTTGGTCGTTATTCTGTGGATATGCCGGGGTGGAATACCGATTTGTGATGCCGAGGCCACTGTAAAACTCGCAGAAAGCTTTGCTGTCAAACTGCAACTCGTTATCTGACACTAAGGACTCTAGCACCCCGAATCTTTTCACTATATTCCTCTAGACAAACTTCTAAACATCCACATCCTGAATATTCGCCAACGCCTCTACCTCCGCCCATTTGGTGAAGTAATCCACGGCTACCAGGACAAACCTTCGGTTTCCTATTGCCCGAGGGAACAGACCAACAATATCTAGCCCCTACTGTACAAAGGGCCAGGGGCTACTAATGGGATTCAAGGTTCCTATCGGTTGGTGGATCATAGGGGCGTGACTCTGACATTGCTCACATTTCCATGCATACTCGTTAGCATCCTTTTGCATTCATGGCCACCAAAATCCCTGGGTCATTGCCCGGTGAGCCAATGAACGTCCCCCCCATTTGACTGCCACACACACCATCATGTAGCTCGGCTAGGAGTTCCTCAATCTTGCTAGGGTGCAAGCATTACAGGTAAGGCCCGCTAAAAGATCTTCGATATAGCTTATTATTGGTAGACAACTAATATCGAGCAGCTATTTGGCGTAATTTTTCTGCTTCCTTCTCATCAGTCGAGATTCGATCCTCGGCTAAGAAACTGATGATCGGGTCTATACAACACGACTCAATCGTTGCCACTAGTGAGACACCTACTCCTGCACTGATACTTGGCTTCACTACCAACTCCACCTTTATTAATTGAGGGATTGCCTCGATTGATGATGACGCCAACGTGGCCAAAGAGTCAGTGTGCCAGTTCTGCCCCCTTGCCACCTGAACCACTTTGATACTTAGAAAGCGGTCCATAGTTTGCTTCACCAACCGTAAGTACTCCACCATCCGGAGATCCTTGGCTTCAAAACTTACCTATACCTGATTAACCACCAGCCGAGAATCTGAATAGATCTCTACCTCTTTAGCACCCAGATATGATACAACCCTCAACCCGGCCAGCAAGGCCTCATATTCGATTTCATTATTGGAGGCCTTAAAGCCTAATCTAAAGGAGTGTTCCAATTTTATTCCCTCTGGAGTGGTAACCACGATCCCTGCCCTGGCTCCCAATACGCTGGACGCACCATCCATAAATACCTTCCACGGGATTACTTCCACAAGGCAAACCATCTCCTTTCCCCCTCTCGAGGAGAACTCTGCAACAAAATCAACGAGGATCTAACCCTTCACTGAGCTTCTTGGCCTATACTTAATATCAAAAGAACCTAGCCGAGTTCCCCACTTAGTTATCCTTCTTGTGAAGTCAGATTTCTTCAACAACGACTGCAGAAGGTACTCAGTCAATACATAAACGGTGTGAGCTTGAAAGTAATGGGGTAGCTTCTGCGTGGCGTGCACTAGTGCTAACACCAACTTCTCCAAGGGCAAGTACCTCGTCTCAGCATTAACTAAGGTTTTACTGATGTAGTATATTGGCTGTTGCACTCCCTGGTCCCTCAAAAGCACGGCGCTCACGGCATGTTCTGACACCAAGAGATACATGAACAAATCCTCCCTGGGTTTTAGAGCAATCAGCATTGGTGCACGCATCAAATATTCTTTCAATTCTTGAAAAGCTTTGTTGCACTCCTCACTCCACTGGAACCCCTTCCACTTCTTCAAAAACTGGTAAAATGGACGACACCGGTTAGCGAATTTAGAGATAAACCAATTAAGGGCAGCTAACATACCGGTTAGTACTTGGACTTCCTTTGGACTGCCTGGCGGTTTGAGACTTTTTATAGCTTCAATCTAGTCGGGATTGACTTCTATTCCTTGGTTGGTGATCAAATATCTTAGGAACTTGCCAGCCCTCACTCCGAAAGCGCACTTATCGGCATTAAGACGCAACCTATGCCGTTGAAGTACTTCGAACACCTCTTTAAGATCATCGATGTGTTTTATTTCCCGCTTGCATTTCACCACTATATCATCAATGTATACTTCAACCGTACGCCCGATCTTGTCTCTGAACATTCTCGTCATCATCCGTTGATATGTGGCCCCAGCATTCTTCAACCCAAATGGCATTACAGTATAACGATAGTTAGCATCATGTGAAATAAACGCTGTTTTCTCTTGATCCTCGGCAGCCAAAGCGATCTGATGATAGCCTTGAAAAGCGTCCAGAAAACTCATCATCGGGTGTCCATAGGTAGTGTCTACCAACTGATCAATCTTTGGCATAGGAAAAGGGCCCTTTAGACATGCTCAATTTAGGTCGGTGAAGTCAACACAAACCCTCCATTTGCCATTCTTCTTTTTTACCACCACGATATTCGCATGCCACTCTAGGAAGAAAATCTCTTTTATGGCCCCAGCTTCCTTCAACCTCTTGACCTTCTGCCTGGCAGCATCGACGTGCTCCTTAGCCGATCTCCTCGACTTCTGCTTCTTAGGAGGATGCAAGGGATCCACGTTGAGCTTATGAACTATGAACTCGGGGTCCACCTCGAGTACCTCATACGAACTCCAAGCGAACATGTCTACATTTTGCACAAGAAACAACAACATCTCTACTCGTTTTTCGCCCTTCAAGCTTGCTCCAATCAAAAAACTTCTGTCATCATCCGACAATATCTTCACTCTTACCAAGTCTTCGGCATGGCTGACCCCCGCTTCCTCTTGGGTTCCCTGTAATTGCTATAAAGGAGTCTCTTCGGCTGACTCATTTTGCTTGATTCCCCGGTTAACTGCGACTACCAAGCACTGCCTGGCCACTTGTTAACTGCCCCGTACCACGGCGATTCCCTATTTGGTTCCGAACTTGACCTTCACATGCAGGGTGGATAGCACAGCTCCCATTGCATTAATCCATGACCTTCCAAGGATTGTTGTGTACGGGGAGAAAGAAGCGACCATTATGAACGTTATCATCACTCCTTACCTTCCATATTCATAGGAAGCAAGATTTGTCCTTCTGGGATCACCATGCAACCATCAAACCCTATCAGGGGCGTAATGTATTTGGTGAGATCTCCATTCTTCAGGCTGAGCCCTTTGAATAGGTCAAGATACATCACCTCGGCACCACTCCCCTGATCTATTAACACTCTCTTCACTATAAAGCCATTTATTTGAGCTGCAACCACCAAGGCATCATCATGTGGTTGAATCGTGCCCTCTAGATCATCATCATTAAAGGCAATGGGCTCCCGTGTGTACTTTAGTTTCTTCTCGGAAGGCTAATCATCTGTGCTGCCCTCCGTCAATACCACAGTCAACACCCCCTTCCTCTTAGATACCTGAGAGCCCCTTAGGGTAACGTGGATGACTTCTATTACTCCCAAAGGGGGTGGGAGAGGATTCCTGCGTGGCCGAATACCCTGCCCGGCTTCTTGACTCCTGGGGTTTATCACAAACTCTTTCAAATATCTGGCCTTTACTAACTGCTCCAAATGATCCTTTAACACCCTGCACTGTTCGGTTGTGTGCCCCTTATCCCTATGGTAAGTACAGTACAAGTTTTGATTCCTCCTTGAAGGGTCACCCCCCATCTTGTTCAGCCACCATAAGTACGACTCATTTTTTATTCGATCCATGATCCTGTGCACCAGCTCCTTGAAGGCTACGATCACTTCTCCCACCTGTGGACCCGGTTCTTGAATCCTCAATTCCTTCCAGGGTCTGGACTGCAAACCACTCTGCCGAGGATGGTTTATGACCGGGGCCTTGCCTTTACTCTGCAACCGGTCATCCTCTAACCGCTTGTTCTCTTCAATATATCTCATAAGTTGCCTCATGTCCTCAGGAGGCCTTCTTGTCAAAGAATCTTGCAGTTTGGAATCCTCGGGCAACCCCATCTTTTCATTACCTCTGTCAATTTCATTGTATAGCTTCCAATACCGGTTTGTGTAGCTGCAGAGGGTTTCTCCAACCCCCATTTTCATCGACAGCAACGCATTCATGAGTTGTGGAACCCGACTATAGGTCATGAACCGAACACCAAATTCTTGAATCAACTCAGAAAAACTGAGAATCGAGCCTTTCCTCAACCCATTAAACCACCTTAGCGCTGTGGGACTGAGGCTTGAAGGAAATACCTTACACATCAATGCGTCGTTATAAGTGTGTGAAGACATCATTTGAATATAATGACTCACATGCTCTACCGGGTTTGTCTTTTCATCGTAAGAATTAAATGGCAGCCATGTAAATCTGCTCGGCATAGAAGCCCTTTCAATGTCTCTCGAGAATGGTGATCGGGTGGCCCAGTGCAATGCGCATCTCATAGTGTCCATGGTAGTGTTCCAGGGTTGTCGCTTTTTCGGGGAAATTGAATCTCGGTCTATATATTCCCGCGAGCGTTCTCGATGGCGATGAGACCCGGATTGATAGGAGCCTGCTCTATGATGGCCCTCGATACTGGCTGACCCTTCTTCTTGTTCCTCCTTGTCCCTTCTCCTACGCCTGCCTCTTACTTCCAACTCCAAATCCCTCACCAACCTGCTTAGGCACTTAAGCTCCTCATCCCTTTGCTTAAGCTCTTCATCCCTTCTGTCAAAGTGGTTGCGCCTTAAAGCACTGGACATTGTCCGGTACATTTGAAACGATCCCTCTTCAACTCCAGACTGCCCTTACTCCTCATACTCCCTATCTTTGCGTCGCTTCTGCCTTTTTTCCCACTAGGTGGATCCCTAAGAAGATCTTCCCGAGCCACTTTCAGCGTAGCTCCCAGATCATCCTCCAAACATTCTCCCATGCGTGCCCCGACAGAACCACTGCTTCATAAGAGATTCCCACAGACGGCACCAGTTGTGTGTACCCAAAATTGGGCTGTTGGGCTCAACCTTTAATTAGGCTCACAATCTATTTGTATTTTGGGCTTTGAGTTTCTTACTATGGGTGATCCTTTGCTCGGCAGCCTAAATACACTCCTGTTTGTTCGAGCCCTTCTCTTTACCTCACAGAGTCGTCCCTTTCCTCAGAGTAACTGCTCTCTTCTCTCAATGTTCTCTCCATAATTGCCAACCGCCTTTCCTCATTCTTTTCTCCTATTTATTGGCTAAGGTGATTGGAGGAGTTATGATTACTTCTCCTTCTTAGTGAGAATGGGGGTCAATTCCATCATCTTAGAGTGGATGCTCCATCGGGAAAGGTGGGAGTGGCATTAGAACTGATTCCCACTTCCGTCGCCTGCTTGGCAGTGATGTTGTCAAGGGCACGACCGGGCAACTAGGCACGGGGCATCTCCGGGCAATAACGCTCCCATCCAGGTCAAAAATGATTAGGGAGGGGTGGGGTTTCTTGAGGTGTTCAAGTTAATGCAGTCTTATTTCAGTTTTGGGCCCAAATTGGGCTCGGAGGTATCTGGGCCGAGGCTTAAGGTCCAAGAATGAGGATGGTCATATGATGTGCTATGGGGCTTGGGCCCGAGGAATGCGAGTTCAGGGGCCCAATCCCCGTACAATAATATAAACTACAAAAAACAATATAAAAAAATTACTTTTGTCTCTTTCCTCTCTGTCTCTCCATAACAACCAACTGAAATTGAAACACCAGTCACCACCGAACCAACCAGCAACCACTGAAACACCAATCCAACCAAACACCACCACCACCTCTGAAACACCATCAGAACACCAAACCAAACCAAATCAACAAATCCCAAATCACACCCAATGAAATCCCAAATCCAAACCCAACTATTTTCGAACCCACATAACAAATCACAACCAAATACCCATAACCTGCAACCAATCTCAAATACCCACCGACACCATAACCTCGCCTTCAACCAAATACACCTTGGCACAACCTCGCCTTCAACCGATTCTACCTAACCAAAAATATTTACCACTGAAACACCCACCAACAGCAGCCCACAACCACCGAAACTTATGCCCAACCATTGATTCACCTAAACAAAATTACCCATCACTGAAACACCCACCAATAACAACCCACAACCACCAAAACTTATACCCAACCACCAATTCAACCCAACCAAGAATACCCACCATCGAAATGACCCTTCACTAGTAACCCACAACCACCGATTCAAGCCTCAGCTAGCGATGGAGCTTTGGTCTGACCCAAACAAAACCCTAACCTAAACCATCCAACAAACCCTTGAATCTTCGATTTGGGGAGAGAGCAATAAGGTGAAGAGAAAAAAGGTAGAAGGACAGAGTGTTAGAGTGATAGGTTGAGTGGCATAGGGAGAGAGAGTTTTTGCAACTAGGAGAGAAAGAGAAAGAATGAGTGAGTGGGAGAGAAAGAAGATTGAGAGGCATGATTGAAGAGAGAGAAAGAGAGAGAAGGAGTGATGAGGCGTAGAGAAATACGAGATATTTTTAATAAAATAATATATTTCGTTTTACATTCACGGCTACAGCAGGTTGTATATTTGAGAACTTGCCATTCACTATTGCTAAAAAAATATAGCAATACATACTTGGGTAAACATGATCTTCGACATGTTGGTTGGTAAAATAACAATTGGAAGGGGGGGGGGGGGGCATTTACACCCCAGTGCTACTGCAGGGGTGGAACTGTAGAAGTCTTAGATTATGTAGAGTACTCATTATTATTTAAAAAGTTCAACTTTTTAAGAGAACATTATTTAATACTTTGCCTGTTAGTTAAAAATGTACGAATTTTTCAAAATTACACTCAATAATTTAAATTCCAAAGAATTAATTGTATTGACTTCTTAAATAAAGTAAAAGGTAAATTAGAAATTTTATTTATTTATTTTTGAAAGCGGACTTCATTTTGGGACATTCCAAAATGTAATAGAGGACAAACATTTTGGGAAGAAGGGAGTAAGTCTCTAAGATCAGAGGAATTTCTTCAATTTTATCCCTTGAGTAAAACTTAAGTACTTGCATGAAGTTTCAATGTATTTCTTTGAGTAAAACTAAATTATTATTTGTTATTTCAAATTTTTTTTTTTTTAACTTAGGCACGTTTGGTATAATGTAATGGTAATTTTATAAGAATCGGAATAAATATTACAAGGAATACAAAATGTTGTAATGTAATGCTTATTACTATTCATTTGTTTGGTAAAAACACAACAATAAAACCCTAAAGACAATAGAATGAAAGCATCTTAAATCAAACTTAAGATATATTTTAGGAAATATCTTATTCATATAATTATATTTCCTAAAAAAAAATATTTTTTTAAATTTGAAAGAGAGATTAGTTATTTTTTATGATTTTTTATTTTCATAATTATTACGTGCATATAGAAAGTTTGTTTATTTAGAAATATATTAATTGTAGAAATTAATACACTTACTAAGGAATAACTATTACATCCTTTTTAGAAATGAATAGTTATTCCTCATTTTAAATAATAGCTATTCATAATGAATGACTATTCTCTGTAATAAAAATATAACAAAACTACTAAATAGCTAAATTATATGAATAACTATTACATTACCGAGCCTATTATAGTCTACCAAACACACCCTTAATTATTTGCATGAAGTTGGAAAAGTGACGTAAAGTTTAATATTTAACCTTTTTAAATTTTGAGTTTTATGTAATTTTTGTTATTTTATAAAAATATGATTTAATTCTTTTATTTTAGGTGTTTTTATTTTTTAATATTTTCTTAATCAAGTTAGAGTTTTTTTTTTTTTTTTTTTGGATGGGCGTCAAGTTAAAGTTTTATTATGGTAAGATATATTGATATCACTTATGATCAATTTAAAAATATTTTTAAATATTTTGGTATGATATATTGATATTGCTGATTAAGTTAGTTGTTGCTTATGATGTACTAAATTTATTTTCTTCTTAATAAAGTTACAAGATTCTCAAAAAGAAAAAAAAAAAAATCTACTTGAAAATTAAGTTTCCTAAAGTTCATAATTATTTAGGGCCTGTTTGGGTAAGCATTTTTCGTCACTCAATTTCCGTCACTCAATTTCCATCACTCATCACTCATAACTCATCACTCATCACTCAATTTTTCACATCCGTTTGCCTTCATCACTCAGTTTCCATCACTCACAATTTTTCACACTATTTGGAGGGCCCACGCCTGTCACAGTGCAGCTTTTTTTTTTTTTTTTTTTTTTTTTTTTTTTTTCACTAAGTTTGGTGAGTCTAGGTACTAAAGAAAAAAAAAATAGAACAGAACAGACGAACCAGTAAAAAAAAAAAAAAAAAAAAAAGTACGAACAGCCAACGCCAACCCAGCAGAAGAAAAAAAAAAAAAAAAAAAAAAAAAAAGGAGGAACGAACAGCCAACCCAGAAAAAAAAAAAAAAAAAAAAAAAAAAAAAAAAAAAAAAAAAAAAAAAAAAGTCAAAAGGTGGTCAAAAGTTGCGGCTGTGGGTCCCTCATGTGTGTTTATTTATGGAAATGCCATTGAGTTATGAGTTATGGAAACTGAAAACAGTCTTTTGTTGTTTTCAGTTTCCATAACTCATAACTCAAAAATCAGAGAATTGAGTGATGGAAACAGAGTTATGGAAACAGAGTTATCGTTTGGCCAAACAACCTTTTTGCTATGGGTCCCACCATTTTTGAGTTATGAGTTATGGAAACTGAGAATTGAGTTGTGGAAATTGCTTACCCAAACAGGCTCTTACTAGCCTCATCATACGTGCTTCGTGCGTGCGATGAGGTTTTTATTTTTTGGGTTTACACGTTTTATTCATGGTAATTTATTTTAAGAAGAAGTTATATTAGTACTTGACTATTAATGTGTGAGAGAAATGTGGAGGTGGGGAAAAAACAATTTAGTGATTAAAAAAAATGGAACGTTTGTGGGAAATTTTTTTTTCCAAAAAGAAGAAGTTGTAATGTTGTATTAGTACTTGACAACTAATGTGAGAGAGAAATGTGGAGGTGGAAGAAAAAATTGTTTATTTATTTATTTAATTTAACTAAAAATTGGGAGTTTTTAAATTACTAATTTTACATGTCTAATCCTATGATTTAAGTCTTAGAAACAGATGAATTTGAAAGTATTTTGGGCATCTAATTTGAGGATCCCAAATAGGGAAAGCCCCTTTAGTAGTATAGAATAGATAGAAGATGTTGCTAAAAAAAAGATAGAAGATAGAAGATATATAAATTTAAAAATGTGTGTGTGTGTGTGTTTTTTTTTTTTTTTTTTTTTTTTTTTTTTTTTTTTGTGTGGATTCCAAAGTTTTCCTCAGGATTTAGTGAACTCCTTATAGATTTATATAGGTTTCGTTAAATTATAACGAGATCCAGCTCCTATCACGTTTTTTATTATGTTAAAAAGTTTATTAAATTAATGATAAAATTTCTTAAGAAATTTTTTTGAAAACATAAAATTTCATAAATTGTAACTTAATACCTTACGAAACCGGATAAATACCAGTTTCTTTGCCTCGGGTCACAACTCACAAAATCACAACAGTCACAAGTCAGTGAAGTCACGACTCTTACTAGCATTTTTTCAAATCCTTTAAATTTATGATGTGGGAGAAGTTAAAGATTACACGTAACTACAACAGTCACAAGTCAGTGATTTACTAATAAGTTGTGTTAAATTTTGTGAAAAAGTGAATAAGGGAACATTACACGTAACTACAAAAACGTGGTTCTCTACGTCTCTCCGATGACTTTCTACTGGTTTTTCTTAAAAAAAAAAAAAAAAAAAAAAAAACTTAACAGCATTTAAAGTAATAATTAACAATTTATTTAAAGAAAATTTTTATAAAAAAAATAATAATTTTTTTATATTTTTTAATATAAAAATTATGTCAAAATTTTTATAAAATAGATTATTAACTATTCTCTAAAACACCCATTAACAGGACCCGAAAATAAAAGGACTCTTTACTACTCTCCAATGACTTTTTACTGGTTTCTCAAAAGAAACAAAAAGACTTTTTACCGGAATGGGATTCCCTAGTAAAGACGCAACACGACGCAACGAACTAGATGCCGTGTACTTCTTTTTTTCGTTAAAAGGAAAAAGTCAAAAACTACCACCAACTACGATCCCCAACAAAATATATATATATATATATATAATATATATATATATATATATAACAAGAATACATTAGAAATGGATCTGGTTAATGTATGCCCTTAATTATTTTAGAAATTTTTTTATAAAAAATTGAAAAAACTGTTAAAACAATGAATTACTTTTTCGTTTTCCCATGAAAAGTTTTATAAAATGGTTTACTGTTATATGCCTTAAGAGTACACGTTAATAAATTCTTTAAAAATTTAAGAAATGAAATTTTTTATTAGTAAAATATCATATTTTAATTACGATACTTTCACTCATTCCTCATTTTCAACTGATTAACACAGAGAAAAGTATCAATTTTTTTTTCCTAATCAGGATGTACAAAGTTTTTTTACCATTTTTTTCTTGGTAAACGTGTTTTTCAGCACTTAGGGTGTGTTTGGATAGAACTTATTTTGCTGAAACTGAAAACTGAAAACTGAAAACACTGTAGCAAAATAATTTTTAAATGTGTGAATAGTATTGTGGGACCCATTTTTAATGAAAAAGTGGCTGAAAAGTGTAATTTGTGGGTCCATGAACAGTGCACAAATACACTGTTCACGGAAAAAAGTCAACAAGTGCGGCTAAAAAAAAAAAAAAAAAAAAAAAAAAAAACTGAAACGCAGGAAACGCAAAACGTAGACGCAAAAGCTCAAAACAAACACACACTTAGTTACCACACATACGACATAACTATTTGTGAATCTTCCCAATTAAATGTAGTTCTCTACCACCACAACAACCACCTATTCCACATTACAAATAATCGCATAAAAGAATCATTTTTAGAATAAGTCTTGTGCCACATAAAGTGGCATAACAAATGCCACAACTCACCCATGTGGCAAGTTGTGGTTGGTGGAGGACTGTTCCCACATAGACCTACCACCAACCTTTCACTAACCACAACTCACCACATGGATGAGTTGTGGTATTTGTTGTGCCACTTTATGTGATACAAGACTTATTCTCCTTTTTAAGGTAGCTCCAAATTGCTCGCTGGCATCAAATACACTAATGCAGTTTAATAATAGAAAAAAAAAATACCCGGATGCAGGGAAACACTGAAAAATGGATTAGGATTTTAGGACATTCTATATGGTTTATCCTGATTATTGATTATAATAGGTTGAGAATTATAACCAATTATTTTATATATATATATATATATATATTAGAGAATTTCAATGTATGGTATCAGCTCCTAATGATAGGCTAGTTAAGCTAATTGGAATTTAAAACCAATTACAAATTATATTGACTAGCCTCATCACATGCGTTTCGTACGTACAATGAGGATTTTTTTTTTTTTAGTGGTCTTATTTTGTAGAAAAAAAAATTGTATTTAATTATTTTATAGGCGAAAACACTATTTTGGTCCCTGCATTTTGGTTCACAATCAATTTGGTCCATACATTTTGGTAGCGATCAATTTGGTCCCTGTTATTTTCAATCTACAGTTAATTTGGTCCCTACCGTTAACTTTCTGATGGAAAATGTTTACATGACAAACTGATTACCTAGTTGGCACATCAAAGCTTACGTGGCCAATAAAATATTAATAAAAAATTTTTAAATTAACATTTAAAAATGCCACATAAGCATTTGAATGATAAAAAGTTCCACATCAGAAAAAAAAGCTAAAATAAAAAAAAAAACTTAAAAACACAAAAATTAACTAAATAAAAAATCATTAGAGTCATCAAAGGGCCAAAAATTAACTAACATCTATGTTTTTTTTTATCTTTTAATGTGTTTGATGAATTTTTAAAAAACGTTTTGGTGTATTTTTGGGTTTTTTTTTTTCTTTTTTTTACGTGAAGTTTTTGATTAAACAAATGCTTATGTGGCATTTTTAAATGTTAATTTAAAATTTTTTTATTAATATTTTATTGGTCACATAAGCTTTAATGCCACGTAGACATTTTCCGTAAAAAAATTAACGGTAGGGACCAAATTGACTACAGATTGAAAATAACAGAGATCAAATTGATTGCTACCAAAATGTAGGGACCAAATTGATTGTGACCCCAAAATGTAGAGACCAAAATAATGTTTTCACCTATTTTATATATATAATTTTTATTTAAAAATCTAATTTATAAGTGAATAAATCAATTTGAAAATTGATAGAAAAATGGTCTTATTTTTTAGGCAATATTTTAGTGGGAATTAGAGTTGTACTTTTACTGGATTGTACTTTAATTTTGTCTTTACTTAAGTAGTATACTAAATTGCTAATAGTTACCAACAAATATTACAAAATGAGCTGATGAATAATGCTATTTAAATAATTAAAATTAAAATATTTCAAATAGCTTTTTAAAACCTTTCTGCGTTTTGTTTAAAATTGTGACAGTCAATCACATATTCACATGACATGAGTTCCCACCTCTCAAGCTCCCTCCTCTATAAGAACCACCTAGTTCCCGCCGGTTTTCATTCTCCGTCACCGTCCAATCGCCAGTTTTCCCGCCAGATTACGTGTCGGGAAATGTCGTGCTCTTCCCAAACCCCCTTCCCTACTCTCAAAACTGTCACCATATCATACACAGAGCTTAAGGTATGTATGTATTCTCTCTTGGGCACTGTTTGGCTCCCTCACTGTATAAACTATAAACCAACCAAAAATAGTGCTCTTGCCTTAACTTAATACCTCTTGCTCTTTGGTATTCAAAATAAATAATAATAGTAATCAAACTCTCATGCTAATTTAGCCAAACAAGACTTGTTTGAATTGACCTTTTAGTCATGTCTTAAAGTGGGAGTTAAATTGTTCTCTTTCATTTCTGCATATACATGTGTGTTTGTTTTAAATGGTGTAATTGAAAGAACTTTTGCAATTGATTTTTTTTTTTTTTTTTACAGAACAAGAGGGCTGACTTGTCGTTGAAGATTGAAGAAGGTTTCGGCCCCAACGGGCTCGGAATTCTATCGATTACTGATGTAAGAAATGAATGGTTTCGCATTTAAGTTGCTTTGTTTATGTTAATATCTTGTTTTTCTCTTTTTAATACGCAGTTGTAGTGTACTTTTTATCATGGTGTTCGAGACACAATCAATTATAGTGTGTTGTTTTGGAGGGACAAACATGTTCGTTTGATCGTCTATTTTACGTGCAATGGAATTTTTTTTGGGGGAAGAAGGGGGGGTCACATAGTTAGTGGAAAACACTTTTTATATAGTGCATTGCTTTATAGGAATTGACATCCTAATGTGATTGAAAATTTGGTTCAAAATTAGCTAGTTGTGTGCTAGTTTGAAAGTTGCCTTAAGGGATCAACTTAAAGTTTAATTACTTTTAGTTTCTATACATGATTTTGAGATAGCTTTGTTGAAATGGAGATGTTCATCCGTTTTCATATGTGCGTGTCTCATTACAAAGGTTGGAGAACATAAGATGGGTGTCTTCTTTGGACTTAATTAAAATGTGATGAACAATGAAATGAGAAATTAAAGCATATATGATTGACCTTATTAATTGGAGAACTTCTATGTCATTGTGTCATTTGCTATTGCAATGTATGACTAATATATTTGGCTTTGTGATCCAATGAAATACTTTTTATTATTCTCGGAATTACATTACTATTAGGTTATTGGAACAGTAGGTTTGGTCTGCAAGTCTAAGCTTGGACTTTGGACAATTACATTGGAACAGTAGGTTTGGTCTTAATTATTACAATGAATGGACCTATTTTCTGCTCTTTTTTTTTTTTCTTTTTTTCTTTTTTTGTTGAAAATTTTACACTCTACTACTCCAACTATAATGCCATTATGAACTAGGCCACATATATATAAATCTATAGTATCTGACCCATGGGTTATGGTGAAAGCTTTCAGCTATCTGGAAAAATGCCTGGCTATTGTTTTATGTTTTCAATTACACAATTGCTACAATTCTCTTTGTCTTAGCAATCAGAAGTTGCTCAAATTATGATTTATAGTATAGTGTTAAGCTTGTGCTAGATCTCTTATTTGTTCCCCTTAAACTGTGTATCTTGAACCTATGCATTCAGTGCTAGATTATTCTATATAGAATTTTTTTTGACAAAAGTAATAGACTATATAGAATTTAAGACTGCATAGATTTTAGTATTATTTTGATTGCGTGTTTGAGTTTAACCTTTATTTCCCTGTAGGTTCCAGAGTTTCCTTCATTGCGTCGGAATCTTTTACGTCTTTCACCTAGGTATAAGCTTCAAGATATTCTGTTCATTTTGAAACTATATTTTACTGCATTGGTGATAGGAGTTTTCTTTATCTTTTCTCAGATTGGCCAGCCTGCCAGAAGAGGTAAAGAAGGAACTTGAAGATCCTCATAGCAGGTAACATATTTTGCTTATTAAGTCTTCTTAACTCCAAAATTTCACTTCTACTCTTTGTTTCCTATCAAATCCTTTCTGCTCAGCGGCTTAAATTTGATTGGTTTGAAAATAAATATAGTCGCTGCTGTCACTCTGTGGTAATTCTACGCGTAGACAAAGAGGTTATTTTAACCTGTTACTTTTTAAATGTAAATTTTCTGGCTACTCTACAAATATAAAGATTGTTCTCATTCTCATTAATTGATTTTATTGATTCTAGAATTTATCATGGTTACTTACATTTTTCAAACATCCCAACTGAGGTCCTGATAGTTGTAAGTAACACTGTTATAATATTAAACACTTTTCTTAGGGATACTATCTGCAGATGTGTATTATTCTTGAATTAAGAATTACAGTAAGAATTTTTTTACTTCTACAGCTAATTTATTTTGTTACTTTGGTTACCATGTTTCATTCCTTTTACTCTAATAATTATTGTATGCATTTGATATATGCATCCTCTCGCTCACAGTGTGGGCCCCACATGGCTGTGGGAGGGAGGATGCATGAGATACATTCTCCTATTACTCATCATCCACTTGTAGGTACAACTTTGGATGGAGCCATGGGAAAGAGAAGCTTGAATCTGGGAAGCCTGGTAAAACTGACTACGTCTTAAATTACAGAACACTATAAGAAGTTTATATTTATCTGTGAATGAAGTATGTAAATGAGATTCAGTATATGGCATATATGCTCTAATTATGCGTCACATTTCTCCGACCTTTTGATCCTTTTAATTGTTAGTTTTATTTGTGTAATTTATGTATATGTATATTTTTTTTTTGTGCAGATTTGTTGAAAGGCTCTTTTTACGCAAATCCAATATTAGATAGGCCTACTACGGAGGCATCTCTGATCCAAAGGTAAAAGCAGCTAAGATTATGTTTCATTATTTGTACTCCATTCTAGATCTGTTTGCATGCTTAAACATTGAGTATAAAAAACATGGTTATCTATCTGCCCAGATTTTCACCCACAATCTGTCTTGTAGGTATCCATCATACTGTGGGTCAAATATATGGCCTGATAGTGCATTGCCAGAACTTGAAGTGGGTATGTGCTCAATGATATTTTTTTTCTTTGCAATTGTGATGCTAAAGTTTTTTTGATAGGTAAGCAGTGCAATTATACTAATCAGAGAAAAATATAAACTTTGAGTTTACGATGATGAACACAAGGGAACAAAGAAAAACACAATACAAGAATATGAAGTGACTGGTCTAAGAGAAACTAGGAACTCAAGAGTGGACAAACAATTAGAAGAACCCCCAACACCTTGACCTATCAAAAAGAGTGTGCTGGCACCCGATTTTAATTGATCCAAGGAGATTTCGGTGTCCTTAAACAAACAATGATTCCTCTCTTTCCAAACAATCCACATCAAACAACCCGTTGCCATGTTCCAAATATCCAAGCCATGCTTCCCAAACCAATTCCTCCAATAAACCAATAAAGTCACAATAGAACTTGGCATGACCCAATGAATCCTAGATATATAAAAAATATCCACCCACAAAGCATGGACAACATCACAATAAAGTAAAAGATGATCCACTAATTCCCCATTACTTCGACACATACAACACCAATTCACTAATGGCAATCCCCTCATAAGATTATCCAACTAAGGATTTGACCTAGAGTTGCTGTCCACATAAAGAACACAATTCTTTTAGGAACTTTAATAGTCCAAATACCATTCCAAGGAAATGAGAAATTAGCGGCACCCCGAATCTCCTAGTAAAAAGACCAAGTATCAAACTTGCCACTTCCTTTCAAACACCAATGCAACTTAGCACTCCCCTCACCCCTTGGAACCTGAGAATAAATATGATCAAGAAAATAGAATACTGCCTCTAATTCCCAATGATGAAAATCTCCATGAAATCTCGAGTTCCAACTCCTATGATCCCCATCCACTTGGTGGCCCAAAATATCAAAGATAAAAGCTTCCTTATCACCTAAGCACTCAAAAAGATCAAGGTAAAGGAATTTAAGAGGAGTATTCCTAGATCACCATTCATGCTAAAAATGAACACGGTTCCCATCTCCAACTCCAAAAGCCAAATGTTAAGAAAATCTATTCCAACCTGCTCTTATACTACACCATAAGCCACACCCATGATCCCTTCTACTGACTTTAGTACTCCACCCCCCTGTCCTCCCCATATTTGGTGGCAATAACCCTCTGCCGTAAAAGAAAAATTTCATGCCTAGACCTCCATAACCATTTTGCTAGCAATGCTTGATTAAAATACACAATCTTCCTAACCCCCAAACCACCCACCTCAATGGGTGAACAAACCTTGTCCCATGCCATCAAGGGGTATTTAAAACCCTTCTTTGAAGTCCCCCACAAGAAATTCCTCTGAATTCTTTCCAATCTATCAACCACAGATTTAGGGATGGTAAACAACAATAAATAGATTGGAAGGCTTGACAAAGTAATCTTCAACAAAGTGAGCCTACCTCCCTTTGATAAATGGGGTTGCTTCCAACCCAAAACTTTCTCTTCCATCTTCTCCAAAATGGGATTCCAAATAGAAGTTTCCTTAAATGAAGCACCCAAAGGCAAACCCAAATATTTCATTGGCAAATGACCCACCCTGCAAGGAAGAATACTAGCTAAATCATTCAAATTACTCACCTCCCCAATAGGAACAATTTCACTTTTCCCCACATTAACCTTCAATCCAGTAATTGCTTGGAAACATCTCAGAGCCATCCTAATGTAAAACAATTGTTCCTTGAAAAAATTGCAAAATAAGACGGTCTCATCAGCAAAAAGAAGTTGTGAAATACTCACTCCTGAGTATTGTGCCCCACATGAAAGCCACATATTAAACCACTCACCTCGGTTTTCTTCAAAATTATTCTGCATGTATGGTGGACTGGTGGTTGTATTTTCTGATGTTGTTTGACAATTCATATGATACGTAAATGTAAAACTTCTGAGGATCCTCTGAACTACAGTTGTTGCGAGCTAATGTTGCCCACAAGTAGGCACTTATCCACCTAATGATACAATATGCATTATCATGTTTATCATGATGCTACAACCATCTGAGTCATTTTGGCACCAAAAGACTGTCATATATTGTCCTCAGTCATATATTTGTTAGTAAATCATTGTAATATTGTCCATGCTGTGTCCACTGGTTTTTCTGGAGTAGTCAGTTTATGGTTTTCCTTGTGTTAAAATTCATGCATGTTCTTATTGAGTACTACTTTTTTATTTGACTAAGTAAAAGCTGGTGATTGTAGAAGATACTGGTCCCTGAAGGTGTCACTCTAAAAAGGTTTCTCATAAAAATTCATATTTTTAATGTTTATCCATGCTAAACTTTATGAATAAACAGTTTGCAACTAATTTTTATTTCACGTGCATGTTTTCTTCTTTCTTGTTTTACTTGTTTATATCTTCTCTCTGTTTTAGAAAGTTAATGTGTTTTATGCACTTATTGATCCTTTGGCAGATCATCATAGGTTGAGGTAGTGATTCATGATGCATGGTTTTTGTAAACTCTTAGTTTCCCTGAATATTGCATGATTATATGATTGATAATCATCTATCTTCATTTGTAGCCTTCAAAGCTCTTGGAAAGCTGATCTTTGATGTTGGGTTGATTCTGGCATATCACTGCGACCGATACGGTATGCTTTTCTACACATAAACAGAAAGTTATTTTTTGGCCATGCTAGGCACTGACTTGAAACATCATTCAGCCCTACCCAAGCACATTGCCAACTGTAGCTTTCTTGTTGCTCTTGCCTTTTTTTTTTTTTTCCTCTCCAGTTAAACTATTTTGAACTATAATATGTGGTGGTTGTTCTGTATAAAGTGGTGTGATCTATAGTGACCTGTTCAATTTTTTATGATACTTGATTAGTATCTAAAGGGGTGAATATGCATGAGGATGAAGGCCTTGAAAAGATACTTCTTCGTTCTCGGTGCCATAAAGGGCGTCTGCTTTATTATTTTCCAGCACAAGAGAGGTGATTTTATTTAATCTTTCTCATCTATTCCCACCCCCCCCCACCCCCCCCCCCCCCCCCCCCCCCCCCCAACATAGCAGGTTAACTTAATGGGCCAAAGAGATCCTTATAATTTTGTAGTCACCATTTTCTGTCAGGCTTGTTAGCATTTTGATCAATTATGTGGCTACATCAAGAAGGATAAAGAAATTAACATGTTTGAAATTAGGAAATACATATACTCAAACTTCCTTAAGTTATCTCCTGGCTGTACAATTTCTTATAAACTGTGTAATGTACACATCTTCTAGAAATTAGCATGCGCTTCTTTCTGGTGGAAGCTCTAGCAAGATACTACAGCAGGGCCCGCGTATGGTATCTTAGTTTTGTGAAGTTCTTAAACTGAGATACCAAAAAATAAAAAACTATAACGTGATAGTGCATACTGTGCATATGTTGAAGTGAATGTCAATATCTTGACGGGCAAGATCATTGAAGGTAGTGAAAGGCTAACATTTGGCCTAAGAAATTGGTCATGTAATTAGCGAAAACTTTCCTTCTAAATTGTTGTTCACTTAGCTGTTATTTTTTTTCTCTAGCTCCTTTAAGTTTTATGGGTCTTTTAAGTGATTCATATTCAGCCATATGATGGAGTTTTTGGTTTCAATCTCGCTCAGGAAATTCCAAGTATAAGACTAATTTTTTTTTCTTTTTTTTGTGGGCTTAATGTTGAGTTGATGAGACAGCAATCATATTTGGGCAATTGGATGGAAAATAATGCATATTTAGAATTAGTGTTAGTTCCATAGTTTTTTTTTTTTTTTTTTTTTTTTTTTAAATAATAAAAAATAAAATAACCCCAAAGACGACTTTCAGATCTAGTTTTGGTCCTTTTGGACATAAATCTTATACTGAAAAAAAATTATAATACACTAGGCATGGCTTTTTTTTTTAATATATAATAAATAGTGCTTGATAATATCTGTTAAAAAAATTTACTTATAAATGGTGGGAATTGTTAAAATGTGTTTCTAAGGTAGAATAGTTGGTTTTTGCTTCAACTTGCAGTAATTGTACCCAAGATGGTGACTCCATTTCATCCTGGTGCGGGTGGCATACAGACCATGCTTCACTGACAGGTGATTGATTTTCTGGTCATCCACTTAAATCATTTCTTTCTTACTGTGGCTTATGAGCTGCACTGCTCATTAATTTGTTATTTGCACAAGACATATAATTGTGTAGTGCATTTGTACTACATCTCTCCTGTTTCCAATATGTTGTTTAACATGAACATAATAATAAAATCTCTTCATTATATTGATGGCATAAAAGATATTATTTTCTTAGAACACTTATACTAGAGTAGTTATTCTTTCATTATGTCTAATTTCTGCTTCAATTTAATATGTAGGTCTGACCTGTGGCATGTTTATGAAAGATGGTGTAGAATTACCTTGCCCTGATAGTGCTGCCGGACTTTATATTAAAACACGAACTGACCAAATTGTCAAAGTATGAAATTCCAGTAATGCAAGAGACAACCAATGATGACAAATGTTTATCATTGCTTGTTTCAAATTTCTATTACATTTATTCTAGGAGTTGTAGCTTTCCTTTTATTTGAAATTATACTGATCAATATTGCTGGATGGCATGTATCTTCACTTGATCTTTCAAAGATGTAGAAATTTAGGGTAAATTGGTTAAAATTTTCTTCAAGTATCAGTGCATCATAAAATGTCATTGAGTGCTATAACGAAAACATACATTCTGAACAAATACATGAAACATAGGCAGTGAAGCCACTTAGTACAACTTGAAAATTTCTGTGTAGATAATGTGGATAGTTTAGACATTTCAGAGTGAAATTGATGCAAGGAGCACCAAAGTCAAAAGAGTATTTATTATTGATTTTAATTTGGAAGCATGCGTGGATGGTGCATGCATGCTTAGCTGAAATTGTTGACTTGTTTTTCAAAGCAAGATCGATCTGTGGCAATTTTGCCTCAGCATTTCCCTATTTATGTAATCCCTGAACCCTATAAAACTAGGGCTCTTGTAATGGTGAAAGTAGTATGATTTTGAACGAGGATTTTATGAGTAGAGAATGACCTCCTCTTTTGTTTGGTGGTGATGCCTAAGGTTTGCAAGCAGATTCTAGGTGGTGAAGCTTAAATTTGTGCTGTTTATCCTTTTGTTACTCTTTAATCTCTATTCTCCTATATGTCCTGCATCAGAAATTCCCTAGGTCTCAAGAAACCTGTTATCCTGAAGTGATTTGGAATACAAAGAACCGTAAGGAGTTAAAAAAGTGATGAAAACAAGAGCTGGAGTGCACAATCAACATAAGTTATATTTCATTTTCAAATGTTGCTCCTCCATTGACCTTGAGGCAAGGATGAAGAGACTTGACTTTAAAAGCATATGAATGTGGAGAAGATAAAATGCATCAGAAAATAGAGAAAATGCCCCATAATGAATCACCATAAATTCTCTTCATTCAACCATGAAATCTGCCTAACATACAGCATATAGTGAGTGTTGTGCAGTTTGGGAGTCATCAAATTCAGTGAGAACTCTTTTCAGGATGGTTCATTAAACTTCTTTTTCCTTACCTTTCTCTGCTTGAATCTGAAATTTTTAACTTTGCCTTATATGTATTACCACCAGATGATGAATGCTTCATAAGTGTGGAAACTTGAATAACTTACAACTATCATGCTTTATAGGACTGGATATGGATATGGTTATTTATAGTAACTTGGGTTCTTTTTATGTATTAGGCTGTATTTGGAGAAGATGACATAGCATACCAAATTGGTGAAACCACTGAAATACTTTCAAGAGGTTATCTTTGTGCAACACCTCATTGTGTTCAGGTACTTTCTGTCATTGCATTATCGTATGTGTTGGAAAGATTTCAGTATAACTTAGTTATATACATGAGTATGTACATGCACATGCTGGTGTATATCTTACTGTATGCTTCTATATTTTTCCAAACTTTTAAGCTTCAGAAATTGAGTCTAAATGTAACAACTCCAAATATGCAAAACGGTGTTATTTTTGTGGAATCTGAGACATGAAAATGGGATTTGTTGAATCACTTTTGAAAGAAAATCATGAAAATTTTCTATTTCCTTCCTGTACTTTGAGGTTCTCTCATTTCTCTAAATATGATAGTAAAATGTTATCATGATGATGTATTGATGTACGTATGTCTGCGTAATGCACAGCTCTCTTGCTTGTGTCTGGTTTCTGTTGATATTGTACACATCAATATAAGGAGGGTGGTCCTCTCATACTGTTGGTGGAGCATGGTTGCTTCTTTAACTTGAACTAAGTTTCCAGTTTACTTGAAACTAGTCGCTAACTCATGCTATGCACAGAAACTTACCTATTTGTGAGGTTGACTAAAATAATTTTATAAAATCTTAAATTGATTAAGAAACTACACCATTGCATGATTTGCTCTTATATGACTTTAATTTGTGTTACAATTTGATGAAGAAGGCATTGTTTGAACGTGCAATGGTTTACAAAAAATTTGTTAGACAATTTTAGATGCTGCAAAAATATAACTCAAAAATTTAGATATTAAAACTTCTGAAAGACCAAAAAATATTAAAAAATTAGATGATTCACTGCTTAAAAATTATTGAAAATATATATATATATATATATTTATATATATGACTAAACAATAGAGAAATATAAGAGAAAGATGGGTTACATTTTAAAGAATAATTTCAATTATTGCAAGCTTTTTTATCTTGTAAAAAATGGTTAAAGAGAGTTTGGTGGTTCATGTACGAGAATTATTTTTAAAAAAATACATGAAAATCCATAAAATAAAAATTGGGATTTGCATTTCTTTTATAGTGTTCATGATTAACCTCGCAAATTTGGAAATAAATTATCAACGTTTGAGTTTGAGTTTAAATTGGACTTGTTAGAGAGATAGAGTTTCACTCCTTATTAAGTTTAGATTAAACAAAAATAATTTTGTTTAAAAAAAATGATAATGATGAGTTTGAGTTTAAGTTAGACTTGTTAGAGAGATAAAGTGTTACTCCTTATTAAGTTTGGACTAAACAAAAATAATTTTATTTAAATAAAAAGATAATTTTATTTAAATATTGTACTGACGTAGAAAATTGTGAGAGTTTTAGAGGCATCGGTTTTATATATATATATATAGAGAGAGAGAGAGAGAGAGGGAGAGAGATAATGGCAGAACCATTTTCTACCATAGGTGTAGGAGTTAGGATACAATAATAGGTGGTGATTAGCATGGCGTGGAGCTGAATTCAGTTACATGTTTTGTTCATTAGGTTTGAGGACCAAATATCTTGCACCATTCTTTTAGACCAATGCACAATTATGTTGAAGTTGTGGAAAATGTCCTGTTTATTGTTTCTGTTTAATTCCTTTTGTCAAATTGTCCAATAAAAATATGTCTTGTCAATTATTGCTATTAGGCACCTAAAGGACAGAAGGCTTCTGGTATCGACCGTTCAACATTTGCATTATTCATGCAACCAGACTGGTATATTTATTAATAAATCAAAAAAATTGACTGACCTGACTTATGCCACAATTATTGAACCCTGACCAAAATATGTGAATCATGTTAAATCTTGTTTTGTAGGGATGAAAGTCTTAATTTTCCTGAGGAGGTGCATATTCATAAAGAGGTATGTATTTTCAATACTAATCCCTTAATAATTGGCATGTAGGGTTAGAGACTTCAGGGTGTGTAAAAAAGTCTATTGGCAGTTACGATGTGCCCATTGCTCAGTATTGTTTCAGACTTTCATTACTATCTCAGGGACTTGGCTAACTTTTACTTCAGCCATCAAATTTTTTTTACTAGGTTTTTGATACCATTCCTGCAGCATAAAAGGTTCTGTATGGACTATTTTAGTAATATTTAACTAGAATATGGATAGCTGCAAATTGACCCTAATCTTAACTCATGATTGAATTTTGACCCTGATAGAATATATTTCAGTATCAAATTATCATGTGCTTGCCTCTGATCTAATTTCCTAAATCCTGTTCCTGGAAATTAGAAATTAATTGCTAGAATCTCAAATTTCCTAAATCAGATTCCTGGAACATAGAAAGTAATTGCTAGAGTCTCAATCTTTGGGTGTCAGTCAACTTGGTATAATTTTGGGTGGGGTTACCTAGATTTTGCTTAACCTCTGATGAAAAGATTTGAGGCATGCTTTGATTTGAGTTCACCATGAGATAACTAATTACCTGTTTGTCCAGATGCCATTTCGTTGATTATATGACTTTATAGTTACTATAAAAGCACTATCATCAGTTGGGTGGACTATTTTCTTATGCGATTTGGATTCAAGATGACTTATTAATATTGTGGTCATTTATTTAATTTCTTCTTCTTTTTTTTTTTTTTCCCTTTCAGCTGATATCATCTAGTGGTGCTCTTACTTTTGGAGAGTATACTGAGAAGCTCCTTGATAAATATTACCACTCGAAAACATAAGGGGTTGTATTTTTTAGTTTAGTACCATAAGGGGTTGTATATTTTGCCTGAATTGTGTTCATTCATGAATAAATTATTCTCTCATACTAGGGAGAACTATTAACGGTTCATAATATATGGAATTAACTTTTCCATTTGCAAAAAATTATTTCTTTCTGAGGAAGATTTATAGTTTTTCTGTCCATTATTTGATATCAAATCAGTTTACTATGAGTGATTTGACCATTGGTCAAGATTTTAATGACCTTTTTCGGGACAAAATCTATGAAATTATTGGTAGATCTTATCTGATAGACTACTTTAAGACTGTGATGCCAATTGCCAAAACAAAAGGAGTTGCAGTTTTTCACAGTTCAAACAAATACAAGATCTTAAATCTTTGTATGTCCCTTCACCCGTGCTTTGCTTTGTTGATGATTGATTGAAGAAAAATGAATTATATAATTTTTTTTCTCGGTTAGTGAAATGAATAGATTTGTTTTAGTCACAACAAAATCAACAAAATGATTAGTAACGATAATGTAATATAATGAGGATTAGGGGGGGCCTCAAATCCTTTGATGTTCACTTTATCTTGCCTATGAGTCTATGACGAACAAAAGTTCTTTTTTTTTTCTTTTTTTTATGGGAACAAAAGTTCTTTTAGTATTCTTTCTTCTAGTCAATGAAAAACACAAATTCTTTCGGTGTGAATTAATATAAAATAATCTTTACTTTATTAAGTAGACGAGTACAAGTCACACAGAGCCGGCCGTGAAGTAATGAAATCCCAAAATATCGCGATAATAGCAGCCCTTGAAATAACACTGGCCGACTTGTCCCAAAATACTCTTTTCTGTAGTACTGTGTGCCCGTTTGGTTTTTTTTTTTTTTAGAAACTTCTTATATTTCTATATTTGTTTTTGCTGCAATGGATAATATATTAAAGGAAAAGATTAAGAGTACATGGCAGAGCACGAAAGGTACAAAACTAGGTACAAGTTAAACTAGTCTAGGAGATTTTAGACTTTGGAATCCCCATCAGTACGCAGAATACAAAGATTTTTTTTTTTTTTTTGGGGGGTGGGGGGGATGAATGACGTCCAATATAAATAAAGAGAAGGCATATTTCTTAAGTTGGCTAAATTGTCAGCACATTTATTAGCCTTCCAATATATTTGTTAGATAGAAACATGCTAGCCTCTAGCGAGGATGTTCTTACAATAAGAAATTAAAGTATTAAGGAAAGAAGTAATATAGGAATAATATGGAAATTAGGTGTTTGTAAATTGTAAGCTTCAGTATCATGTGCTTGCCTTTGGTTTGATTTTTTAAATCTTGTTCCTAAAAAGTAGAAATTAATTGCTAGAATCTCAAATTTTCATAGTGATTTCTAATGAGACCACCGGCACCAAATTATCTTGGATTACCGATTTCCACGAGAAATACCATTTGTCTTTAACTTTATATGACCCTTTTTAGAGGGAACCAAAATATGCAATGAACGACTTTATTTCTAGATTCAACATTGTTAAAAAACATAACAATAGTATTCTATTGCATGTTGTTTTATGTCATAAACAAGTTGAGATATTTAATTTACCTCTTATTTAAAAATCAATTTGTTAAACTGATAAGAACAGATATTACACTTGATCTTAGCCAAAAGGCCGAGTCATAAGAACATATACCTCTTACTTAAAAATCAATTTGTTTTGGGCTAACCATAGATAACTGCCATATGCCAAAAAAGAGAGTAAAGACTAGGGTAGACCAAAAACAATAGTATTGCAAGTAGCATTTATATGACACTAATAAAAAAAAAAAAAAATTGAAATAGAGAAAAAGAGATGAGGATTTGGGGGTTTCAGTTGATGTCAAACCAATTGGAAATGAAAACAATCACAAAGAAAGTGAAACAGGGGTTTCAATTAAAAAATATAAATTCAAACCTATCTCAAATTCATTTTAAAAAAGTGCAAATACTCAGCCAAATTGATTCATTGGTAAGGTTATAAATGAACCGAGTTGTTTATGAATAGTTCAGCCTCCATTCAAAAGAAAACTTGTTTATTTAAAAAATTGTTAAAGGTGTGAGAAACCTTAATTACTTAGTTTTCCTATGAGGAACTATAAAGTCAATCTATTATTCACATGGAAATACGTTCAATTCACCAACTCTTACCTGAATTCCTGGATCTACTCCCCATATTTGGGGGTAAAGGCAATTCAAATTCAAAAGCACACACTATTATCACCAAGAAATCAACTTCTCAAAAAGTATTAAAAGGACATACACTCTTCATGATAAGGTATGATAAATAACATTATTGAAGTATTTTAGTCATTTTTGTAAACTTTTGTTGACTTAAGCATCAAAATGTCCTTCGTTGACACAACCCCAACAAATCTTTGATCATGTGTTTATGTCTATTTGCAAGTATGTGAACAAGGTTTTGCTAATAATCAACTATATCATTAGTATTGTTTATCATACATGAGAAAAAGAATATATTAATAGTAAATGACTTTGTTCCAAAAAAAATAGTAAGTGACTCACGAATAAGCTTAAACTCATTGGACAAGAAAATGGACCAACTTAAACATTTAATCTAATTTAGTAACGTGCTCAAGTTCAAATTGTATTTTAGTATTTGAAATAAAATTAAACGAATAATTATGATTTTTTAAATATTAGACTCAACTCGATTAAGCTCATTTTACAATCCTGTTCATTCATTCCCATCCGAAATCCAAATCACAAGCTTTCTCAAATACTCGCGAGAAGGTGTGAGATGAGAGTACAAAACGAGTGTGGGCGGCCACCTAGAAGGATAGAAGAGACGAAAACTATAAACGTGGGAATAAGCAGTAAGAATCAAAAAGCCACATCGGATAGATAAGGACGGGAGCTAGTGGAAGGATGTATTTGGCAACTGGCATTCACATACAACACGGCTTTTCCTCGTTCTCAGTTATGTCAATGTTCCAAAATGCCCATAGCCTTTTTGACCAACATAGTGTCTTCTTTTCTGAATTTACCCAAATGACCTTGAGGATTAGCAAAGAAGCTTATAATTAAAAATTCTGCGCGTGTGTTCTTAATATTAATTGTATTGGTCATGTCATCAGTTTACACCAAAATTATAGTTCAAAAAATCTCATCACAGTCTGAACATTTGCAAGTCAGAGTTCTTTTATTTGTACTTGATATAAGAATGCATTTGAAAAAAAAAAAAAAAAAAAAAAAGCATTTGGTTCTTGAATTACATTGCCACGGCACAATGCTAAAGAATTTTATTTTATTTTATTTTCACGTTATTGTTAGAAGAATGTTCTTTAAAAAAAGGTGCAAATTTCTTATAAGCTAAGTTTGGATAAAAAAAAATTTTAAAGAAAATTTGGCATATGACAACATTGAATTGACATAATTTCAGTATAAAAGAATGGCTTTTAATCATTTACACCTTTTTTTAAAAACCGAATTCGAAGACCCAAAAAAATAACAGGGGTGATAATGTCAATTTGACACAAAAGGGCATTTCCACGAAATGCCATCAATCTTAATAAAGGGGGGCCATAAGTGTCCAAGTCGATGAAGCCTATATAACCCACCATTTCTGCAAAATCAAACTCAAGCTCTTTGCTTCCTTTTGTCAACAAACAAAATTGTCCCGATCGCCATGTCTATTCTTTACTTGCCTACAAAATTCCAAGGCCGCAGGAGAAATCGCAGGAAAACAGGTTTTCGTAAACGTTTTGTGCTAATGGCAAAGCAGCAGAAAACCCGGTTCTACATCCTCGGACGTTGCATATCTATGCTCATGTGTTGGCACGACCATGCAATTCATGATTAGCTCAACGTTGATTTCATGGTGTCATTTGCTGCTGGCTGCAGCAACCCCAATTGATTGGTCCAAGTGGCAGAATCAGCGCCCTCCAAGAAATCCCAGATTGGCTCAAAGAGCTACAGTGAGATTGGAGAATGAAATTGTATTTGTATAGCACAGAATCTGGACAAGGCCAACCACTATAAGGAATCGTGGAGTTGAGTGGCTGGCTTTTCATCGAGGGAAAATGAATAATAAACCGGTTTTGTATTTGTGTTTTTTTTTTTTTTTTTTGTGTAATTTTTATTTTCATCTAAGAGTTATGGATGGATATCCTTTATTTCAATTAGCGGTGTAGAAATTCCTAGCATTTTTTTTTTTTTTTTTTTTAAGAGAGAGGTGTTCACTTTTAGTGGTTCTCTTTATCATCAGACAATTGATTTTTGATATAGATAAAAATTGAATAGAATCTTGGATATTTTATTTGATGACAAAAGTCTTTATATCAAAGAGCAATTGCTAGCAATTAGATGTATCACATGATAAGAGCAATGTAATTGAACATGATCATGTTACTTTATTTTTTTGTGTAATATGGTCACGTTACTAATTTATTGAAGGGAATGATATGAGAAGGCTTTAGTAGCATATGTGTTTTGAATATTTTGATTGAAATTTTGGCTAGTAATCAAGGCGAATGCAACGATATAACTCAAAAACGTTTACACCAGTCACGCTTGATATTGCCAATATAAATGCTGAGTAATTTATCACAAGTAGAATGTGATTTTTTTTTTTTTAGAAGATAATGTGAAATTAATTAGTGTGTGTATATATATATATTTATATATATATAACCCATGATGTGATGGAAGATTGCTATTTATATATATATATATAACCCCTGATGTGATTGAAGATTGCTATTTCTATAAAGCAGTGCGGCTGGTTGCCCAATGATGCAAACTGCAAAGTCTAATTTGATTTTGGACTTCTCGCTCGGCTGTTACAATTCCTCATTAAGGTGTGAATTCAAGCTCAGAGCCGTTGTGGAATGGTAGATAGTACGAGAGAGCAATATTTTTCATTGAATAAAGGCAAAACCTGAGTGCCACAAAGTCCAAAAGACAATATATAAAAGTCACTAGCAAACTTTTGTCTATAGTCTGTTGTTTTATTTTAATATTTTTTTAAAAAAAAATTTAAATTGAAAGCACTAGTGTAGTGTAGAAGGGAGTCTCCGTGTTGAATAAGATGATTCTATTCCAACGGTAAAGATCAAAACGTTGTCCTGAAGACTATTAATAAACAGAGATTTGAGTAAAATCTATACATTCATGACACAGAAGAGAAACGCTACCATTTTGATCTTTCCATTAAACACACGGGTTCAGTTTTGTAAATCCCAAATATGAGGATCTCAAAATACATCACCATAATTCTCACAGCAATGCAAATTGCAGACCGAGGAATACCTTAACATGGGAGCTGGTCATATCATACACCAATACACAATATAAAAGTGAAAAGTCTTAGCAGATTGTTCCAGTATAATAAGCTTTGCGTGTTGTTTTAAGGAGACTACAAAGCTTGTTAAAGTCTTGGCTAATGCAGCTAGAACGTCTAGACTCTAGGGGCACATTGATTTTGTTGGAGGAAAGTTGGAAACTCCACCTTCTTTACTTCCTCATATGAAAAATCGAATATCCTAAGGAATAACACCTAGGATAATTCCTAAATTACTCAACTGCCTGGACTTAAATTTTGCCCTATCTATAACTATTATTATTTATTATTTTTTTTATAACAAAAAAATGGAGAGAGGGGGCAACTATCATTATTTTGATTAAGAAAAAAGGGCACCATAAAATAAATGTAAAATGGCACAAAGTATTCCATGATACTCCACTTAATCATTTTATGACAAAATTAATTATATACTAAATAGTATTAATGGAGGAGTAGTTAGCAAAAAAAAAAAAAAAAAAAACAGTATTAATGGGGTAAATAAATAGTTAAGATCTAATCAGATTTGCAAGAAATGTAGGTTTCATGTATGGGACCCACACATGGAATACCTTTATGTAAGAGTAGAGTGTAGTCCACTCGACGCACTAAATAATTTCACCATCTTGAAAGATGCCATCGAATCAATATTGATGGTGCTATTCTAAATGCATTAGGTTTAAAAAATAGTGGAATTATTCCACATATCAGGTATTCACACTTTCTTCTCATAAATAAATAAATAAAATGTGGGTCTCATATGTGAATAGGGTGGCAATTTGGCCCCGCCTCTCCCTACTTTGCCCTACGCTGGTTTCTCCTGCCCCACAAAGGTGATGAGGTAGGGATGAGACGAGATTTTAGCCTTGCATCATGGGGCAGGGCGAGAATGGGTTTAGACTTTTTAGACCCATCCTGCCCTGTGTTGATTATGTATGGTTAAAGTGTAAAATTTTCATACCTTAAAATCCTACTATTTAAACAAATATATTATAAACTTATTTTATCCTACTCTTTTTTCTCTCTAGCAAGGTTGGAAATAAGGTACAAATTTTAATATTTTATTTTGTCTTTATTAGAAACAAATTTATATACTATTGAATCGTTGATTTTGTACTATGAGATTTTTGTTTTTGTTGTGATATGTCTTCTTAAACACTTTGATAATATTATTCAATTTTTGCTAAAAATTAGTTTGATTTGATGGGATAAATTAATTTGTAATTTCAAGTATATTTTTATTAATGAAATAGGTTTAATTAAAAAAAATTGTAATAGTTATGGGTAAATTAACAAGAAGTAGAGTTTTACAGGGTGGGGTGGGGCTTCGTGGGGCCCTAAGGGGCGGGAATGAGGCATGAAAATTTTCCCCGTCATACAGGGCGAAGATGGGACAAGACCAAACTATGCGGAGAGGGGGCAAAGACCCCATCCTTCGGCACCGCCCCACCCCATTGCCATCCCTATATGTGAAAGCAACACTCTTATGTAATACAAGAGGCTATAGGCAGTGCACTGATCACATAGGAGTGGGGGTTGTCATTAAAGATTAGAAGGGTAATCTAATAGTAGCATTAAGTTGAAGAGAACTGATAGTAATGATGGAGAGAAAGTTGACGTAATTGCAATAACGTGAGCTAGTAGATTAAAGGATAATGAGTAATGCTATGCAAAGGCCACAAACTAATTTACAAATTTTTTACAAATTGCTGAGTAAATTACTCAAGTATAATTGGGTATCAGGAAGTGGTACTCGAAAGTGAATGTTCAAGAAGTAGAATGTAGCACATATAGGTAAAAATGGAAATTTGGTATCCCATTAAAATTAGCTAGGTTCGCCAGCAATGTAGATGGTCTTAACTTTTAAGGTATGGATATAAGAAGCCCTTAAGCTTACTAGAAAACCAACTTCTATCACATGTAATACGCATTCTAATCAATACTGTAGGGGGAAAATTTTTGTAACTAGCCTAACCTAGACAAGGCTGACCTAGGATGGAGGCCCAATACAACTAATTTGTAGAGTTGGGTGGTCAAGGTCAACGCTTTGATCCTTGGTATCTACGTAGGGGTAGTTAAAGAAAGATAATTAATAAAAACAACAATACATGAGAAGATCTATGGCAGGAAGAGAGAGATTCTTATTTATTTCCTTCCTCGGGCTGGCCAAGGAGCAAGTGTTCTTTAGGAAAACGCTTCTCGGTTTTACAATAGTCACTTTCTTTCTGCCATTAATGCGGTAGGCTGAGCTAGTAGAGTGCATTGAATATGAAGGTGATAGATACTTTATCTAGAAGCTTCCTCCTGCCCTTACTTGCATGTCACTATAATCCTCCTCGACCTCCAAGCTTATGGCCTTGGTGGTTTAACTCCAATCTCCTGAGAAGTATCTGTTCCTCGAATGAGTGGTTCTCCTTGGTTTCCCTGACCTGACTATCTTGACTGGGCTAGGTCTGACCTGGTGAATAGTTCGGCCCAATTGCACCTCGGATGTATCCCACTTGATGATTCCTTCTCTTAGGGCTCCCTTCTCCCATAAATACAATTTTCCATATAAAAATTAATAGTTTAATAGTTAACTCAAGTCTGTGATTTGTCAACATTCTAGAGCATCATGCTTTTATTTAAGCCGATTGAAGCTATTCTTTACTCTTCAATTGGAGTTTATGAATCGTGATCACATTTTAGTAATGGTTTCTGTAAGGCTTATGTCTACCAATTATAATTCTAGCATAAAGAAAAAGAACTAACAGTGGAAACTAGAAAGCAATACTTTGAAAAAAAAAATTGAGTATCTTAGCCTTTGGTTATACTCTATACCCACCATGAGACACCTTGGATACCCAATAGATCGATAGCTATCCCCAAAGAACCATAATCCATATATATATATATATATATATATAGATTATGGATGTTTCTTTTTTCTAAGATGGAGATCTGAAATTTAATCTATCATTAATATCAAATTTTTGGGATTATGATTATGTGATCACTAAAAAAAAAGTTAATGTATATTGTAGGGTCACGATTTGGGGCCCAAGCCCAAAAGGTATGAGGTCTTGGTCCAATGAGCCCAAAACAATGAATTTGTAGAGAATGGGTCAAAGAACTAGGTCCCAGTGAATTGGACAACGGTTAGTATTAAGCTAAACGACGATCAAGCACAAATAAAAGGTATTGATGTCAATGGACTTTCAGTCTGAGGAGGCTAAATGATAGTATATTGATCACCATTGGATACTAAGACAGTTTCGATTGCTACATTGTTCTCTCTCAATTTTTCACCCCCCCTTATCTCATGGGGATTTCTTACATTATATAGCCTTCGTGGAGCCATCTTGATCCTACACTTGTTGATCATCCAAATTCTCACTTGAGTGCCCGTCCCATCAGACACCTCCCTTCAGCTTTCTGTGAGTTGTGGTAGTCAAGACAATACTGTTTAGAGGTTCTCTCCACATAAATGCGGCCAGAAAAGTAGCTGCATTGCATTTAATGCGGTAGTAGCAGCTTTTCTTTAGATATTTTGCGTTTCCTTCTTCCCCGTATGTTTACATGGCGCATTCCCATCACTAGGGCCTTTCGAAGGGGCCTTCTAATTTCTAGAGTTATGCATTTGAGCCACATCGATTGCGTCCGAGGAGGTATTCCTCCTCGGATCATCTCTCATGCATTTCCTGTTTATGGGACTTTAATCTTGAGTCCCTTTTGCGATCATTTGCTTCTCCTCGGATTTGCCAATTGTCTCGAGTGAGGCCCAAAGCCCACTACATGATTTTGAGTCTGTCCCTACATATATCTAGATAATAAAAGTATTATCATTTGTTAAGAGTTTTGTAACTCAACTAGCACATTTTAGTGTCCCCAATAGAAATATCCAAGTCAAATCCCCCCACCTTCAACTATCTCCTTGTTAAAAAAATAAATCCCTTATTTTATAGGCATATATGTATATATATTCCTAATCCCATAAAGTTAGAGGGGATATACACTTTTTCATTAGATGTTCATTATGATAATAATAATGAATAATTAGAAAGAAAAAAAGAAGCAGATATTCATTAGGCCTCTAAGCTTCTGGAATATTTTTCCATGACTGATTATTTTGCACTCGTTTGTTAATTTTAAAAAGGTATTTTAAATTTAAAAAAATGTGGTCTCAAATACAAAGTAATGACTCCTACATGATGTATCAGTTCTTTTGATACTTGTAAATTTAGAGTTGTAAACGAGTCAAGATTTTCGAGTACTGAATATTCAAAACTCGACTCAAGCTCAAACCAATGCTACAAATAATGTTTGAACTCAGCTTGTTAAAAAATCCAAAAGTTTAAGCTCGACTTGACTCGGTTTGATTCATTAGTTAAGCTGAAATTAATCTCAATATCAAGCTTAAACTCGAGCTCAATATCAAGCTCTTGAGCTCAAGATCCAACATAAGTAAATTATCAAGCATATATCAAAGTTATTACCAAGCCCATAAACGAGTTTAGATTAGGTTTGTTTTTTATCGAGCTCTATTGTTCAAGAGCTTCTTCGAGAACACTTTTTTTTCCCTTGCGCTTGGCTTGTATATTAAATAAGCCTAAAATTAAGATCAAAGCTTGATTTGTTTTTAAACAAACAAGCAAACACAAACTAGGGGTGTGCTTGGTTCGGTTTCAGTCGGTTTTTATGGGTATGGCCAACCAAAACCGAATATTTCGGTTTGTGAAATTCTCAATCGAAATCGACTGAAATGGCTGGAAATCAATCGGTTTCGGTGTATTTCGATTTCAGTCGATTTTGGTCAGTTTTTGGTTTTCCAAAGAGATTGTTATTGAGAAAGATTTTTTTGCATCAAATGGAGATATTATTGAAATTTTCAACACAAAAATACAGAGTAACACAGTAAAAACACAGACCCTATTTTCACACAAAATACAGAGCAACACATTAAAAACCATAAAACACAAACTAAGATTAGCAACTACAAAGTTTCTTTAAAACAAACATCACGGGATGACACAAAACCCATGGAATCCCAGTAGAAGCATGGGTGATTTGGGATGAGAGAAACAAAATCAAGAAGAAGACATACCATAGCAAGAAACGAAGAGACCGAATCGATGCTGGAAGAAATCAGAAAAATAAGATGTATGTGGATATCAAAAAAAGAAAAAGATGCAGGGTATGTGTTTGTGAGAGGGAGCGAAAATTGGGTGAGGGGCGACTAGAGTTAAAAAAATTGGGTGAGGGGCGACTAGAGTTAAAAGTTATGAGGGGCAGCTAAGGTTATAAGTTATATATAAGATTCTAGGGCTAATTTTTTTTTTTTTTTTTTAACTCAAAATGGAGAGGTGAAGGCTCAAACTAGTGAACAAGTGGCTAATGCATGCGCGATTTTCCAATAAGCTGCTTACTCTGATATGTTTTAAACTTACATATATATATATATATATATATATCGGTCGATTTTGGGGTGAAAAAATCTAGCACTGAAACAAAAACCGAAATATTTCCGTTTCAATAAATTCAAACCAAAACTGAACAGAAAAAATGAACTCAGTTGGGCCGATTTTTTCGATTCATCAGTTTTTTGCACACCCCTAACACAAACAAGTCTAGATTCAGTTTTTTAAAATTTTTTTATCAAGTTCTATCATTCACGAGCTTGTTCATGAACAATATATATACATATTTTTTTTTACTTAGGCTTGGCTCGTTTATTAAATAAGCCTAAAACTAAGGTTCTAACTTGGCTTGTCTTTAAACAAACAAACATATACGAGAATAAACTAGGTTTGTTTTTATCGAGCCCTATTGTTAATTAGCTTGTTCATGATTTTTTTTTTTTTTTTGGGTTTGTCTTGTTTATAAAATAAGCCGAGCTATTTAAGTTTGGTTTGTTTAAGGTTCAAGTTTGGGGGTTTTTTTAAAAAAATAAAACGATATCTATTTAGTCAAACTCGAGTTGTTTATGAACGGTATGATTTATTTACAGTCCTACTTGTGATAGCCATAGAAAATCTATCTTAACTAAGAAAATGCAAATAAAAAACAAAATTAATAGTGAGGTGGCATCACATACAATATTTTTTTTTTTAAAAATTAATCTGTATTAAAAAATAGACTTTTTAAGAGGACTATGAAAGTCACTAGCAAACTTTTGTCTATAATCTGTCGTTTTATTTTAATAGTTTTAAAAAAAAAATAAATTGAAAGCGCCGGTGCAGTGTAGAAGAGAGTCTCAGTGTTGAAGAAGATGATTCTATTCCAACGGTAAAGATCAAAACGTTGTCCTGAAGAGTATTAATAAACAGAGATTTGAGAAAAATCTATACATTCATGACACAGAAGAGAAACGCTACCATTTTGATCTTTCCACTAAGCACGGGTTCAGTTTTGTAAATCCCAAATATGAGGATCTCCGAATACATCATCATAACTCTCACAGCAATGCAAATTGCAGACCGAGGAATACCTTAACATGGGAGCTGGTCATATACACAATATAAAAGTGAAAAGTCTTAGCAGATTGTTCCAGTATAATAAGTTTTGCGTGTTTTTCTAAGGAGACTACAAAGCTTGTGAAAGTCTTGGCTAATGCAGCTAGAACGTCTAGACTCTAGGGACACATTGATTTTGTTGGTCCACCTTGTTTACTTCCTCAAATCAAAAATCGAATATCTTAAGGACTAACACCAAGGATAATTCCTAAGTTACTTGACCGTCTGGACCTAAGTTTTGCCCTATTTATAACTATTTTTTTTTATAACAAAAAAATGGGTAGAGGGGGGCAATTATCATTATTTTGATTAAGAAAAAAAGGCACCATAAAATAAATGTACAATGGCACAAAGTATTCCATTTTACTCCACTTAATCATTTTATGACAAAATTAATTATATACTTAATAGTATTAATGGAGTAGTTAGCAAAAAAGAAAAAGAAAAAAACAGTATTAACAGGGTAAATAAATAGTTAAAATCTAATTAGATTTACAAGAAATGTAGGTTCCATGTATGGGACCCACATGTGGGGATACCTTTATGCAAGAGTAGAGTGTAGTCCACTAGACGCAATAAATAATTTCACCATCTTGAAAGATGCTATCGGATTAATATTGATGGTGCTATTTTAAATACATTAGGTTTAAAAAATAGTGGAATTATTCCACATATCGGGTATACTACACTTTCTTCTCATAAATAAATAAATAAAATGTGGGTCTCATATGCCAATAGGGACAGCAATTTTGCCCCGCCTCTCCCCACTTTGCCCTGCACGGGTTTTCCCTACCCCGCAAAGGTCATAGGGTGGGGATGCGGCGAGATTTTAGCCCTGCACTACAGGGCAGGGTGAAGATAGGTTAGACTTTTTATGCTTAGGCTTGGCTTGTTTATTAAATAAGCCTAAATCTAAGGTGCTGACTTGGCTTGTCTTTAAACAAACAAACATAAACAAGTATAGACTTGGTTTGTTTTTATTGAGCCCTATTGTTAACGAGTTTGTTCATGATTTTTTTTGGGCATGTCTCGTTTATTAAATAAGCCGAGCTATTTAAGTTGGTTTGTTTAAGGTTCAAGTTTGGGTTTAAAAAAAAAAAAAAAACATAAACGATCTATTTATTGAGTTGAGCTGTTTATGTTGTGGTTCATTTCTAGACCTACTTATGATAGCCATAGAAAATCTATCTTAACTAGGAAAATGCAAATAAAAAAAAAAATTTATAGTGAGGTAGTGTCACATAAATTTTTTTATTTATTTTATTTTAATCTGTATTATAAAATAGATTTTTTAAAGAGGACTATAATTGCCACATTTTTCAAATTCATTCCCTTATAACAAAATTGGGCTTTTAATCCAAGCTTGAATAAGCAGAATTAAGTAATTAACCCACTACTATTAAATGGGCTTGAAATTGATTATTGGGCTTAGATTAGAATTTAGCCCAATTCATTCTCTAATTTTCTTCACACAAAATGCAGAAGTTGTGTGTTTAAACCGTTAACTAGAAAAGCCGCACACCACGTTATAGAGGAATAACGGATCCTCTCCATTTGCAAAATCTCTAGCTGCTGCAATAGTTGCTAATCCTCGTATCCTGTCGGTCCTCTTATCAAGTTCCGCACTTGCATTTATTATTACTTTTTAATTTCAAGCTTTACATTGTAACCCCTAGGGTTTAGGGTTTTATCAGGGTTTTATATTCACTCTCATTTTATTCGATCTTATAACGCAAAGCAAATGTTGGATGAAAGCAAGTTTGATGTGCACCTGAATCTATGGGCACTTCGAATCCCTCGCGAGCTTTGCAAAGTGGCCACTCGAATTCTAAACGGGTATGCCTTCTCTGCTACTACTATATATTTTTTACCATTTTTGTTTTGGTTGGGGATTTGGATTTGTAAAAAAATGTTGTTATGGCAGGTATTTGCTTGACAAGGCTCGAATTAAACCTATTACGGAAGATCCAACTTGTGACAAAAACCGTTACCTCATATTGTCTGAAAAGGTTCAGAATCCTGGTAAGAATATTTAAGAAACGGTGAAATTTAATGAATTGGTCTCGATTTTGAGTTTTTGTGAATATTGATGGAACAATTCGTACTTTTACATTAGAGCAAATGATAATAGTGTTCTGCTGTGAAGTTTAGAAGACTAGGATGTTGAAATTTTATATGCTTGCCTAGTATTTTTGTATATCAAATGTGTTTATATCATATGGTAGAACCTTTATGGTAAAGGAGTTTAGTTGAGCTTCAATATACGAAGATGCCTTGATTTTGCTTTCGCTTAGTAGCCAAGTGTACTAACTTTTACAAACACATTTGTGTGTGTTGGCATGAGGAGTTACAAAGCCTGACTGGTAGGCCATCGTGTTCTTGAAGTGTGTCCCTCCAGTTCTTGTTTCTGGGTTTTTTTTTTTGTTTTTTTTTTTTTATAGCTTGAATTTATGAAGATGAGCCTGAATTTAGTAATGGACTTGTGGTCCTTTGGTATTTAGTCACTTATGTTAGGAGACTATGTAATGTGTAGTGTTTAACTGGACTTGCTTATCTGTTAATGATAGAACCTTTTTCTCCTATGGGGCAGATTTATGTGATATTCCAGACAGTAAACTTGATGAACTGAAAAGTTCGTGCAAGATTGAAGTAGTTCCCTATTCGCTGACACTTGGGTATTCCTATTGGAGTGCAGGTGTGTAATTTTGTGCAAAATATACGGAAATATTGTTTTTTTCCCCTTCTTTGTTATTTATCTCTTTTTTGATCAATTTCAGTACTTAAACCTTGAGAGATTGGCTGGAGAATCTAAAATTAAATTAATAAGCCTTACTACTGCAAATATTGTTTGCAATTTGCAAATGCAAGCTTCCAAAGGACTATATTATAATTATTTTTTAAAATATATATTTTTAAGAAAATAAAGCAATATCTGGTAAATCAATATTTTCAATGTGATTCTTGAGAATATAAAGTATTCTCTGTTCGGGAATGGTTACATTTCTTTTAACTGTCTATGGGTCCTTCTCATGTGTGGGCAAAATCAAATGTATGTTCTGATGAATATTTCAAACCTGTTAAATTCTCATGAACACATATTTAAGGACATCCACATGTCCAAAATTTGGGCAAGGGAAACTGTGTTTGGTACACTATATCTTTATTTATGTTTTTAATAAGTCAGAAACCGTGTCTCTGTGTAGGCTTAGGCACTGAGGATTATGTATTAAACTACTTGGAGATCTTCATAATATTGATTTTTTTTTCCATTCCAACTTTATACAGTGTGTTGACTAATGAACAACTTTCTGACTTGTTCTTTTGCTTATAGATCATGTATTAAAGCAGATTCTACCTCCTGGAGTGGAGGTGCCTTCATCATTTGAAACAATAGGTAAGTATTCAGTTTATGTCATAATTTATTTTTTTGCTAGTCATTATATGTGGTCGTCGATGTCGCTTACTAGTTACCTTACTGCATTCAACACACTGCTTGGTTTGTCTTGCTAATCATATATTTCCTGTTTACTCCTTTTCTGATCACTGAAGATGAACGTATCTCTTCATACCTATACAGGTCACATTGCTCATCTGAATATACACGAGGAATTACTTCCTTACAAGGATGTTATTGCAAGGGTTATCTATGATGTATGTTTTCACTTCTGGACTTTAAATAGACTTTGCTTTTGTTCTTTATTCATGGACTGCTGTTGAATCCATACAATGGATTTGGCATTTTCTTTATTTTAGAGGATTCTTTGTCCCTTTGAAATGCTTCTGCATTTAACGTTGTCAGTTTTTATTTTTCCTTTGTTTATTCTTGTTGTCTCTCATTGGGCAACCATTTTTTTTTGTATGTCATCGTAGTTGTGAAAATTTTCAGTATTTTTCATTCAACCATTTGTAGTTTTCACCTGAGACTTTGTGTCTGTATTTTTTAATATTTTAATCAATGATATGTATCTGCAGAAAAATTGTCCAAGAATCAAAACTGTTGTCAATAAAGTTGGTACAATTACAAATGAGTTCCGTGTGCCAAAGTTTGAAATTCTTGCGGGACAAAATGATATGGTTACTGAAGTGAAGCAATATGGGGCAACTTTTAAGCTTGACTATGGATTGGTCTATTGGAATTCAAGGTTGGAACACGAACACATGAGGCTGGTTTCTCAGTTCCGAGCAGGGGAGGCAATTTGTGACATGTTTGCTGGTGTTGGTCCCTTTGCTATTCCAGCAGCACAGAAAGGATGTGTAGTGTTTGCAAATGACTTAAATCCAGATAGCGTTCGTTATCTGAAGATCAATGCAGAAATCAACAAAGTTGATGATCTTGTTCGTGCATACAATATGGATGCAAGAAATTTTATTTTACAAATGATGGCAGTGCCAGATAGTGAGTTTAACACCGAACTTGATGTTCCCCAGGGGAGAACTTGTGAGGAATATGAGATACAGGCAAACGAAGAATCAAAGTCAGAAAATGGGCAGCGAACTGGTGCTGTTTGTGTAAAATATATTTTCAATCTCCCTGTAGGTGTGCCGTGTTACTATATGGTTTTACTCATATCTTCTACTTCCTGCAGTTGAGGCGAAGGAAGTACCAGATAATGTTACAAGTAATCTGGAGTGTGCACAAGGTTCAAGTAGGAAAGCAGATACACCTGTATCTGCAGTAAAAAGACCTTCAAGTAATAGTCAAGAAGGTATCATATACTCTATGGCTTTGGGCCATTACTAAATTTGATGCATTGTAGTCTCTCATTGTTTCATGTATCTTCAATGCTGGAGCTAGATGCATATGCAATTTACCTGTTGCCTAGCCAAAAAAATGAAAAGGCCTTTATTAATATGTCAGCAATCTATATATTTAATAGCTATGTTTTTACTTTGTATTTTCTTCCACAGTGAATGGGAGTGCTGATGGAACTGGTACCTCTGGAGCTGGTCGAAGAAAAGGAAGCACAAATAAGAGGATGAGGGGCTCTGAGATGTCAAATGCCAAGCCTTGGGAGCATATTGATCATGTGATTATGAACCTACCTGCTTCTGCTCTCCAATTTCTAGGTAAGATTCCCTTGCACCAATCATCTCTATAATGGATCATTTGACCGTTTGTTCTATTGGGTAAATAACTAAATATCCTTTTTTGGTTTGATTGGTATATTTTTCGGCATATCATTTTGTCGTCTTCATTCTTAGAATTTAGAAGACCAGAGTATAAATGCTATCAAATGCTAGATACAGCTTTATTTTTGTCATTTCAGACATTTCTATTGTTAGAACTTTGTTATATATTTCTTTGTATTCATTCTCTTGAATTTTGTTTCATAGCCAGTAAGATTTATTAACTGACTTTGGATTTTCCTTTAGATGTATTTAGTGGCATAATCAAGAGGAAATTTTGGAATGGGCCTCTTCCTTGGATTCACTGCTATTGCTTCATGCGGGCAAATGAATCTGAAGAATTTATAGTTTCAGTAAGTTTTTTCTGGATTGACTACTGTTAATTCCTGTTAAGTCTTTTCGCTTGGTAATATCAAGTTCTCTGACCTTCTGATGGTTAGACATACGGTATTCCATGATGTGGTTGGAGTGGGGCCCTAGGGGCACTGCTCTTATCACATTGGGCTCTCCCAATCCGCTATTTTATCTAGATCCCACTGAACATTTCCATTTCAGTTTAAGTTCTCATTATTTTTTTAACACTTTTGTATTATGATTTAAATGATTTTACAACTATGTTGCAGGAGGCAGAGTCTGCCTTGAATGCCAGTATACAAGATCCAATATTTCATAGGGTTAGGGATGTGGCTCCAAACAAGGTATCAATATTTTTTTAGGACTAAAATTAGGTACAGCTTCTTAGGCACTGTAGCCTAGGTTCCTAAATTAAATTCAACCATGTGGTTGTTTTGACAATGAGCCACATTCTTGAATTTTATTGTCCTTGAGAGAAGATGACACTGTTTGTGCTGTATTTGTCAAAGCGGTCACATGATTAAATTTGATTGGGAAACCTGAGGTATAACAGCTAAGTAATAGTACTTATGTTTTATCCCATTTTTATATCAACTTTTTTTTTTTACTCCATTAACACAATCATGCCTTCATGTCCCTTTTTTCCCCTCTATTTTATTTATTTATTTATTTTTGGGGTAAACAAAGGAAGGTTATTTTTATTTTCTTACATACATTGCTTTACCATGCAGGCAATGTTTTGCCTAAGTTTTAGGCTGCCAGAAGCTTGCTTCAATGAAGATGACACTGATACTATCATTCATTCCGCTGCTGGATAGTGATAAGCTCTCATATAATGCAGAGGCTTCTTGGTTGGATTAGAGTCATTAGACCAAATATTTGTCCACCAGCTTTAATGGGGCATGATTTAGAGCTCTAACCTAACATACAAAGGAAGAATTAGAGGAAAAATTGAACAGCAGGGAAAGCCAAGCATGATCTGAGATATGCAGCGTTCCCGAGTCCAAAGTTTGAAGCAGTATGATGCACTTGGTTGATAGATTAAAATTCATGTTTTTCATTGTAAAAATTAGGTCTTATGGGACATGCAATCGGGTGGGCAAAGAATGACCAAGTTCAAACCTAGGTCGACTGAGTCCAATTAATCTTTTCATTCTTTGGGGCAAAGTAGCTCGTTGTTCTCTAGCCTTAAAGCAGGATTATGTAGTCTATATCTTAAAAAGTTTATTTTGTTGTTGGGATGAATGGATCCATTAGAGGAGAAAAAGAATGGAAACAGTACTGGTGGTCCCTAAAGTTTCAAATTAGCAATTAAAACTTCTGAAGATATTCACGTGACCTGCACTGGTCGCAGCCATAGAGTTCGGAGAGATTTCATTCCCCCCAATATGGCCATGTAATTAGTTGAGGATATCCAACTACTGAAGCAATGGGGTTTTTAGGTACGGACTTGAATTATGCACCCCTTGTTGCTTTCTTTCTTTTTTTATCAACAGAACCCTTGTTGCTTTCTAATCAAGCAGCAAGTAGACTTTGCCGAAAAGGCTGAAAAGTAGGAGCTTGTAGGCTTGCCTCTGCAAAATAAAATAAGATAAAAGAATGCTTGCCCAAAAGGCAGAGCTAATGGAGCATGTAGTGTGGCCCAAGGAAAGGAAACTTCCCCATGCATTGCTCACCAAATTAAGCGTGAGTTTGGATAGCGGCTAGTGGGCGTTTCCAACGTTTGCGTTTTTTGTTGGGTTTTACGGTACTATTCACGACCCAGTAAAAAACACAAAAATGCGCATACCAATGCATTTTTGGGTTTAACGGCACTATTCACACTTTTAAAAATTATTTTACTACAGTGTTTTCAGTAATAAATTTTCAGTTTTTAGCAAATAAATGGTATTCAAACACACCCGAAAACTTAAAAGAGAGGCAATCATTTTGTAAAGCTACTTGCTTTGCCTTATTCTTCAAGAAAAATAGAAAAGAATTTGTTGTATTTTTCTATATTCTATGTTTATTGACGAGAAAATGTTGGAAAAATATAAGAATATAAAAAGAAAAGAAATGGGGTAATCATTTTATAAAATTTTGAAATTCTAGGTTAACAAATTTGGGAATAAGACACTTTTAAGGATCAAATTGGATTATTTAACAAACATCAGCGATTTGATAGTTACTCAAAAGTTCTATGATCAAATCGAAAAATGGAACAAACTTTAAGGACCAAAAATTATGTTTGCCAAAATAGAAAAATATAATAACGAATAAATCCAATGTGGAGGGGGTCTTTGAAGTAATTATGGTGTAAATGATAGCAAGAACCTTGTCTTTCAATTCCAATCCTATAAAGGAGAGGGTATCTTAGAGAGTAGAGGCTCCCCATGTTGTGAGTGCCCTACTGCGTGTAGTGAAAACACTGGATCATTTTTCCCCTTTAAAGAAACACTATTTCCTTTTTCTCCTTTAAAGAAAGATGATAAAATATCTGATAAGATGTGCAGTTGGTATAAATTAATAATAAGTAATTATTTTTTATGATCGGTAATTTTGAATATGGGGTGTTTGTTCTATGGTGATCTACAAGTAAGTATATGTTTACCACTTGTTTTTTTAACTTTTTGAAAATGAGCTTTCTGAAAAAAAAAAAAAAAAATTTGCACTTAATAAAAAAAATTAAAAGATATTATAAGGACTCAATTGGTAACGACCCCAAATTGGTTTATTGGGTTCGAACGTTAAAATGTCCAAACAATAAATTTATAGAGAGTGGGCTAAAAGGCTAGGCCTTGGTTCTTAGACAGTAGTTAGTTATGGTGTTCATGATGATTGCACAAAGATGAACTGAGCTTGTCCAAGAAGACTTTCTCTTTGGCACGACCTGAGTGGCTCCGGTCATTGGACCTCGTCCAAGGAGTTTAATATTCTTATTACCCCTTTTGTGCTAGGTTTCTTCCCCTTCCCTTCCTGTGGACGAATTCTTACATTATATAGTCCCTCTCAGTTGATCCTGACCTTCCATCTGTTGATCAGTCAGGTAGCTACTCAAGTGCTTGTCCCATCAACCGCCTTCCTCCACTTTCTGTTAGTTGCAATAACCGAAACCACACTATACAGGGGTCTTTTCCCATTAATGTGGCCAGGACGTTTGTTGGTGCATTCAATGCGGAGGTGACAGTTTTTCCTTAAACCGCTCCCACACTGTACCCCCATGCGAGTCCTATTGTACTCGTCCTTTCTTCTGGGAGCGCTTTGGGGGCTGCCTTTGATGGCGTGCCATTCTTCCCTTCTAGGTTTCGGAATGCCGAGGACAGGATTGTCCTCGGCTGCATTTCTAGGCCGTTTGGACTTTCGTTGCATGTTCTCGGCAACGTCTCTCCTCGGCGCGGGCCTTGGGCCCTAATGCCTAGTGGGCCGGGGTCACAAATTCTCTGGCCCCACAGATATATTTTTTAAAAAGGTGTGGTTTGATTGAAACTGCTTTTCTAAATTGCTAAGAATACATTGTTGTGTCACACAAGACATTAAAAAAGAGAGAGAAAAGAAAAAATATTTCCATATATAGATGCAACTTGTTACAAAAAAAAAGTTTATAAAAACATCGATATGACCTATAAGAGTCTTTCACTTGTACCCCTTTTTCTTCTTCGTAATAGTCCTTAAAGGCCATTTGCTTTGTCTGCGAAGCTAAAATAGAACTGTTAATTATTCAAATCAAGTGGGGATCTATAATCTATATTTTTGGTCAGTGATTGATTATCAACAGTGGTGACTCCAGGATTTTTTTCTAGTGGGTCAGCAATGGCAAAGTTAGGAATTTGTCATTTGTCATGAGGAGTGAGTAAAAAATTAAATGATTAATCTTTTTTTGTATAGATAAACTTCCATATTATATACAATAATTTAAAATAATATTCTAAATATAATTTAGTATACAATATTACTATATTATACAATAGTATAAAACTGTTATAAAATAGGTAAGACAACAACTATTGAATGCATAAACTTATATAATTAAATTACTAATCATACATTTTTGTCAAGTTAATAATAACTTATTATATTTATATGTAATATCAATTATATAAAAATATATGATAAAGAAGGAGAAGACTAGTAACACACTTAGGAGTAGGACTAGGAGTAAATGTGAAACTAAAAAAATAAAATAGTAATTGATATAAGTTTTTGCGTTTGAAGTGGATGACTTCTTAAACATACACATAGACATAGTTTCTCTCTTTGAATTGGAGATAAAAAGAAAAACTAAGAAAAAAATAGAAGGGAGAAACTGAGATAAAGAAAATGAGGAAAAAATTACAGATATAGATATAAATTTGTACAGATGTGTTGGTTGTAACAGTGGTGTAATTTTTTTTATTAATAAAGAAGAAAAGTGTAAGGAAAAACAACTTTACTTCGTTATTAACTGTAAAGTAAGCCAAAATCATGGAAAGAATATTCATATATATATAATTTTTTTTAATGAATAAGCAAAATTTTTGAAACTGACACAATACTTTCAAAAAAATTCCACAACAAAATCTAGGTGGTCAATTGTTAAAAGTAGATTAAAAAAAATTTGTTTACTGTGGATCCAGATAAAAAGCAGTTACAATTTGCCTCATATTATTGTAAAAATATTGTGAAATTAAAATTAAGATGATCATATTCAAGTTTCGAACTTTTTTCAATTGAGTTGAAACAAAATTTAGGATTAGGGTGTTCAAATTTTTATTTTAAGGGTCAAAATGAAAAAAAAAAAAAAAAAATTTATATATAAAATTTTTGTTTGGGCCAGGTCAGGGGGTTCATTTGAACCCCCTGTGAACCCCCTGGCCTTAATGTAAAGCCGCCCTTATCAAACTGTATATAGTTTGACTGTTTGACCAAGAGTTACACGCGGATGTGCTTTATAAGTGGCCTCAGTCATGTGAACGCAATAACAATAAATATTGATCTTAAAGAACCAATTAACTTTTGGATAATGCAGCAGAATATCTATCATCTTTTTTCCACTTTTCTTTTTGGTTCCTTGCAGGTTCCTACGAAATGAGTAAGGACACTTCCCTAATAAGTAGGAGTCGATTCAAATTTGTTTTGTGGATTATCAAAGTACACTAACTTTATTTTTGTCCACTCAAAAGAGGCAACTTTCATGGATATCAGATCTCAACCCAAATTTATTTTGGCTTATTATGTGGCATCTATGCACAAATAGAAACTTGGGAAGCACGAAATGCAAGCTGTGAATGTAGCATTTCCTTTAATTTAGAGCTTATCCAGTATCCTTTTTCTTTGTATTGCACTACAGCTGAGATGCCTATTTTTTGTGAAGATAATAAAAGTGGTAAGCTCACTTTGTTAAAATAAAAAAATAAAAAGTAGTGAGCTCACGGGCAAATAAGAATGAGACACGTGGATTTGGGGTTGGAAAGTTGGGCTTTTTTGGATGATTGTCTTTAATGCTCGTCATGCAGTGGTTGGTCATTGGTGTTTCAACTTGAGTTGAGTTGAGCAACGATAGCAACTTCCAGTCTTGCGTTTCCATTTTCCTACGAGTTTCGTGATTTGTCCTTTTCATACTCCTTACCACTAATCTTTGCAATTAAGTGATAGTTTCTCCATTTCTTTTAATGACTACGTGATGCTTTTCTCCTTTCTTTTTTCTTTGTTTTAATAATCAAGTGATAGAGTTAAGGCCACTAACGGCGCATATCACTGGTTGATATTTGATCCACTAACGGCGCATATCACTGGTTGAAACTACGTTGATATGTTGGGGTCTATCTCTATAGTCTCACTCTGAAAATAAGCTAAGGCCTTGTGAACTTGTAATTCTCTCACTCTTCTAAGTTAAGGCCTTGTGATGTAGTGATAAGATAAAACATAAGTACAGTTTTTTAAGTGTTGTATTTTATTTTCTTAAATTATATTCAAATACTAACTGAAATTGAATTTAATCATCCGTTTGTGTTGTCAATGCAACTATATTTTTAAACTTAATTAGAAAACTTATGATACAATATCTAAACAATTATACCTAAGTTTTGGCATACTAATATTACTCAATTTTCTCATAATGGAGAATTTGGTTTTGTTACTTCTCTAAGAAAGTTAGAAGGAAAAAGGAAAGAAGGGAGGCAAAGTTAGTAGAAGAAAAAGAGGAAAGAGTTTAGCCTAAAAACTAAAAAGTTTGTAAAGTTTACATTGTATGTTTGTGCTCAATTCTTTGTTTCATTGTATGCTACTTGTGCTTGTTGCCAAAAAAAAAAAAAAAAAAATTAACAACCATGTATTGATTACACAAAGTGAACTAGCCGTATTACCTTTTTTATTTTAGGGTTATGTTAACGAGTGCTCTTAGAGTATTGATTAACAATTCGGTTAAAAAAAGTTTTTATGGGAAAAGAAAAAAAGCAATTAATATTTTGATAGTTTTTTTCATTTTCCATAAAAGTTATGTCAAAACTTTCCTAAAATGGATTGTTAATCAATCCCTAAAGGCATACGTTAACATTTTCCTTTATTTTAATAATCTAGACTTCACTATCTTTGAAAGAGTGAGATTACTGATGTGCTTGGAAAATATGACTTAAGTTTTCATCATTAGGTTATGATGTTTGCTCCACTAACGGTGCATATCACGGGGTTGCCAAAACCCCATTAGTATCCCACTTTAAAATAAGCTAAAGTTGTGTTTTCCCTCTCCGAAATAAGCTAAGGTGCTTTGGTTTGATACAAGTGCAACAATAACAAAACAACATAATCTTTAGTTCCTTTTATTTTTCAATAGATTAGTAAGAGTTACCATATATATTTCTTAGGTGTTGTTTAGTTATAAGGTAAATTAACCTAGACGTCTTTAGATGATGTATCATAAGTTTTCTAACTAAATTGAAATATTGATTGAATATAATTTAATTGTACTTGAGAAAGATAATGATATGATGTTTATATTGTATTCTTGATGCATAACAGAAACACAATAAGAGACTATATCTTACTCTAGCTTTACAAAACCCTTAAATCCATAAGCTTTTCTTGAATCCACAAGAAAAACTTAGAATCCACTAGGAAGAAAAACCTCTTTAGAAAATATTATTGATATTCTTAAGTTTGAAACTCTGAATTATGAACATTTATTCTACATATTGAAGGCCTATCTATTAAAGGCTCAAGGAAACTTATTTTGCAAGTAAAAAATTATCATAATTGATATACCATAATAAAACTCTAATTTGACTAGGGAAGCCTTAAACAAATCTTAAATACTAAAATAATGAAAATTACATAAAAATACAAAAATTAACAAACATAAAAATTAAATCTTATATATTGTCCCACATCACACCCCTCCACTTGAATAAAACTCAACTTCAAGCTTTTGCTGGGAACTGAAATTAGGGGTGTCCAGACCCGACCCACACCTGCCGGACTGACCAAATCGCCCGATGTCCACCTGATTTCAGCCAGAACCGACGCTCCTATCAGTCGGTTATGGGTTTCCGCGCCCAAGACCCAACGCCAGTGGGTTGAGTGGCGGTTTTCTTCTCCAAAACTCGAGCCACCCGACCCGACCGATGTTATTTACAAATCTGGCCAACTCCGGCAAGATCAAGCTTAGATTCGAGGAGATCTGGCAAGACCTCGACCGTATTTGGTAAGATCGAGCTTAGATTCAAGGAGATCCGGCGATATCAAGCTTAGATTCGAGTAGATCCGGCCAAATCCCAGCAATTTTTAGCCAAAAAATGCAAAATCCTGCAAGAAAATGTAGAATCCGGCGAATATTTCCAGATTCCGGCGACTTTTTTTTTCAAATTTTGATGCTTTCTTTATTCTAGCGACCTGCCCGACCCGACTGACATTCACCTCACCCAAAACTGACTCGACCGATTTTTCCAACGGGTCGAGTCCGGGTTCCTCCACCCGACGCCGGCGGGTCGAGTCCGAGTTGGGTCCAAAATTGACCCGGCCTGACCCATGGACAACCTTAACTAAAATCTTCCACTCCAATTAAAAAGATATTTTGAATATTTCAATAACTTGATCCAACTTTGAAACTTATATCCTTGAGATATTGTAGCATGAAATTTCTTCTTATTGACCTTTAATTTATTTACAACATCAATTAACAACGGATTTGAAAACCAAATCAAAATTTTATACTCTCACAAAATCAATAGGCTTTGATGTGTTGTCAATGCAATTTTTTGGAGGATTCTCTTTAATTCTCATCATGCAGTGGTCAATGGTACGTGTTTCAACTTGACTTGAGCAACGATAGCAAGTCTTCCGTTTCCATTTCCTACCAGTTATTTCATTTGTCCTTTTAGTACTCCTTGGTCCTTACCACTAATCTTTGCAATTAAGTGATAGTTTCCTCCTTTTTTTAATAACTACGTGATACTTTTCTCCTTTTTTTGCTTTAATAATCAAGTGAGAGTTTTTTCTTTTTGGTCATAAAGAGTGAGATTATTGATGTACTTCAATATTTATCATTAGATGATGATGTTTGATTCTCTAATGTTGCATATCACCGATTGCCAACTACGTTTGCATGTTGGGATCTATCTCTATAGTCTCACTCTAAAAATAAGCTAAGGCCTTGTGAAGTTTTAATTTTCTCACTCTTCCATGCTAAGGCCTCGTGGTGTAGCGATAGAATAAAAATATAGGTATAATTTCTTAAGTGTTATATCTTATGTTCTTAAATTATATTCAAATACTGACTGAAATAGAATTTCATATATTATCCTTAACAAAGTTTATATTATGCTATCAATACAGCTATATCTTAGAATTTAATTAGACAACTTACCTAAGTTTTTCCCATACTAATATTACTCACTTTTGCCATAAAAAATGGTTTTCTTACTTCTTGTGAGAAAAGTTTCTATAAGAAAGAAAGAAAGAAGGAAGGAAGGAAGCAAAGTTAGTAGAAGAAAAGGACGGAAAAGTTTAGCCTAAAAGGTTTTTGTAGTTTGCATTGTATGTTTGTATTCAATTCTATGTTCTATAAAAACAAATGCTGCTATTGTGCTTGATGCCAAAAAAAGAAAAAGAAAAAAAAAAGAGCACCCCCTTGTTAAGCTCTACATTTTTAGGTGTTGTATCTTAATGTTTCTAGCTAATTAGATTCAAATATTGGTTGAATTATTATTTTTTAATTAACTTGAGAAAAATGATAGTGATACTGTTGTATTATTGATAATGCGATATGTTTGAATTTAATTAAAGAATTTAAAGCATAATACTAAAAAAAATTATACATAAGTTTAGGACTTAATAACTTGACGGGGAGGTCCCTAAAAAAAAAATTGGTGGAGAGGGGAATCTTCCTCTCTCTAAAAAGATAAAAAGAAAAAGTGAACAACCACTTATTATTATTTCTTTTTGAGACTAAACTAGCAGAATTTTCATTTTGGATAAAACCTGACACACACACACACACCCCATGTTATATACACATTTTTTGAATTGAAATTGTGAGTTGTTTTTGGTTCAACGAAAATTGATTCTTGGAAAAAAAATTTATGTATTTATGGGTGATTAGTGGGACAGAAAATGTTGGTCAACTGGAAATTGTTTTCTAATTAACCGTAAAATAAAAACGCTTATGACAGAAATTGGTTTACACTTTTACTTTTCGTAAACTATTTTCCACCTTACCAAAAGCTTATCAACCGAACCTCCACCCCTCATCACCATTTGCCACTTGCAACCACCGCCCCCTACTAATGTTCCCGATCTCCAATGGCCAAACTATTGTCATCGGTGGCCGCCCCTACCACTTGTCCCCGATCACATTTTTTTTTAATCTAAAATTTTCATTTTTTTATATTGTATGTGCTTCAAAGCTAAGAAAATGTGAGAAAAATAGTAAAAAATTTATTTTCCATAACACTTCCAAGAGCGCATCAAATATTTTTTATATATTTTCAAGAATGCAATTCTCCAGAAAATATTTTATATTTTTCATCAGCCGGAAACATTATTTGAGTTCAAAAAATTGGATGTATTACCATTGTGTAACAAACGCTCCCATTCCTTTTCTTTCTTTTTTTTTTAATTGTATAAATAATTGGAATAATAGAATCATCTTCATTTTTTTTCATACTCCTTACCACTAATCTTTGCAATTAAGTGATAGTTTCTCCATTTCTTTTAATGACTACGTGATACTTTTCTCCTTTCTTTTTTCTTTGTTTTAATAATCAAGTGATAGAGTTTTTCTTTCTTTGTAAAGAGTGAGATTATTGATGTTTGATCCACTAACGGTGCATATCACTGGTTGAAACTACGTTGGTATGTTGGGATCTATCTCTATAGTCTCACTTTGAAAATAAGCTGAGGCCTTGTGAACTTGTAATTCTCCCACTCTTCTAAGTTAAGGCCTTGTGGTGTAGTGATAAGATAAAACATAGGTACAGTTTTTTAAGTGTTGTATTTTATTTTCTTAAATTATATTCAAATACCAACTGAAATTGAATTTAATCATCCGTTTGTGTTGTCAATGCAACTATATTTTTAAACTTAATTAGAAAACTTATGATACAATATCTAAACAATTATACCTAAGTTTTGGCATACTAATATTACTCAATTTTCTCATAATGGAGAATTTGGTTTTGTTACTTCTCTAAGAAAGTTAGAAGGAAGAAGGAAAGAAGAGAGGCAAAGTTAGTAGAAGAAAAAGAGGAAAGAGTTTAGCCTAAAAACTAAAAAGTTTGTAAAGTTTACATTGTATGTTTGTGCTTTGTTTCATTGTATGTTGCTTGTGCTTGATGCAAAAAAAATAAATAAATAACAACCACACATTGATTACACAAACTGAACTAGCTGTATTACCTTTTTTTATTTTAGTAATCTAGACTTCTCTGTCTTTGAAAGAGTGAGAATATTGATGTGCTTGGAAAATATGACTTAAATTTTCATCATTAGGTGATGGTATTTGCTCCACTAACGGTGCATATTAGGGGTTGCGAAAACCCCGTTAGTATCCCACTCTAAAATAAGCTAAAGTTGTGTTTTCCCTCTCCGAAATAAGCTAAGGTGTTGTGGTTTGGTACAAGTGCAACAATAACAAAAAAATATAATCTTTAGTTCCAATTTTATTTTTTATTTTGTTAACTATGAATACTCAACAGATTAGTCAGAGTTGCCATATATATTTCTTAGGTGTTGTTTAGTTATAAGATAAATTAACCTAAACGTCTTTAGATGATGTATCATAAGTTTTCTAACTAAATTGAAATATTGATTGAATATAATTTAATTGTACTTGAAAAAGATAATGATATGATGTTTATATTGTATTATTGATGCATAACGGAAACACAATAAGAGACTATATCTTATTCTAGCTTTACAAAACCCTTATATTCATAAGCTTTTCTTGAATCCACAAGAAAAACTTGGAATCCACTAGGGAAAAAAACCTCTTTAGAAATATTATTGATATTCTTAAGTCTGAAACTCTGAATTAAGAATGTTTGTTCTACATATTGAAGGCCTATCTATTAAAGGCTCAAGGAAACTTATCATGCAAGTCAAAAATTATCATAATTGATATACCATAATAAAACTCTAATTTGACTAGGGAAGCCTTAAACAAATCTTAAATACTAAAATAATGAAAATTACATAAAAATTCAAAAATTAACAAACATAAAAATTAAATCTTATATATTGTCCCACATTACACCCCTCCACTTGAATAAAACTCAACCTCGAGCTTTTGTTGGGAACTGAAATCTTCCACTCCAATTAAAAAGATATTTTGAATATTTCAATTACTTGATCCAACTCTGAAACTTATATGCTTGAGATATTGTAGCATGAAATTTCTTCTTATTGACCTTTAATTTATTTACAACATCAATTAACAACGGATTTGAAAACCAAATCAAAATTTTATACTCTCACAAAATCAACAAGCTTTGATGTGTTGTCAATGCAATTTTTTGGAGGATTGTCTTTAATTCTTGTCATGCAGTGGTCAATGGTGTTCAACTTGACTTGAGCAACGATAGCAGGTCTTGCGTTTCCATTTCCTACCAGTTATTTCATTTGTCCTTTTAGTACTCCTTGGTCCTTACCACTAATCTTTGCAATTAAGTGATAGTTTCCTCCTTTTTTTAATAACTACGTGATACTTTTCTCCTTTTTTTTGCTTTAATAATCAAGTGAGAGTTTTTTCTTTTTGGTCGTAAAGAGTGAGATTATTGATGTACTTTAATATTTATCATTAGATGATGATGTTTGATTCTCTAATGTTGCATATCACTGGTTGCCAACTACGTTGGCATGTTGGGATCTATCTCTATAGTCTCACTCTAAAAATAAGCTATGGCCTTGTGAAGTTGTAATTTTCTCACTCTTCCATGCTAAGGCCTCATGGTGTAGCGATAGAATAAAAACATAGGTATAGTTTCTTAAATGTTATATCTTATGTTCTTAAATTATATTCAAATACTGACTGAAATAGAATTTCATATATTATCCTTAACAAAGTTTATATATATTATGCTATCAATACAGCTATATCTTAGAATTTAATTAGACAACTTACCTAAGTTTTTCCCATACTAATATTACTCACTTTTGCCATAAAAAAATGGTTTTCTTACTTCATGTGAGAAAAGTTTCTATAAGAAAGAAAGAAGGAAAGCAAAGTTAGTAGAAGAAAAGGACGGAAAAGTTTAGCCTAAAAGGTTTTTATAGTTTGCATTGTATGTTTGTACTCAATTCTATCTCCATAGGCCTCCAGAGTTGGATCCAATATATATATAAAAACAAATGCTGCTCGTGCTTGATGCCCAAAAAAAGAAAAATAAAAATAAAAAGAACACCCCCTTGTTAAGCTCTACTTTTTTAGGTATTGTATCATAATGTTTCTAGCTAATTAGATTCAAATATTGGTTGAATTACTATTATTTTTATTTAACTTGAGAAAGATGATAGTGATACTGTTGTATTATGGATAATGCAATATGTTTGAATTTAATTAAAGAATTTAAGGCATAATACTAAAAGAAATTATACGTAAGTTTAGGACTTAACAACTTGGCGGGGAGGTCCCTCCAAAAAAAAAAAAATTGGTGGAGAGGGGAATCTCCCTCTCTCCAAAAAGAAAAAAAGAAAAAGTGAACAACCACTTACTATTATTTCTTTTTGAAACTGAACTAGCAGGATTTTCATTTTGGATAAAAATTGTCACACACACACACACACCATGTTATATATACATTTTTTGAATTGAAATCGTGAGTTGTATTTGGTTCGACGAAAATTGATTCTTGAAAAAAAATTTATGTATTTACAGGTGTTTAGTGTGACATAAAATGTTGGTCAACTGGAAACTATTTTCTGGTTAACCGTAAAATAAAAACGCTTATGACAGAAGTTGGTTTACACTTTTACTTTCCGTAAACTATTTTCCACCTTACCAAAAGCTTATCAACCGAACCTCCACCCCTCATAACCATCTGCCACTTGCAACCACCGCCCCCTACTAATGTTCCCGGTCTCCAATGGCCAAACTATCGTCATCGGTGGCCGCCCCTACCACTTGTCCCCGATCACATTTTTTTTTAATCTAAAATTTTCATTTTTTTTATATTGTATGTGCTTCAAAGATAAGAAAATGTGAGAAAAATAGTAAAAAATTTATTTTCCATAACACTTCCAAGAGCGCATCAAATATTTTTTATATATTTTCAAGAATGCAATTTTCCAGAAAATATTTTATATTTTTCGTCAGCCGGAAACATTATTTGAGTTCAAAAAATTGGATGTATTACCATTGTGTAACAAACACTCCCATTCCATTTTTTTTTTTTTATGGCATAAATAATTGGAATAATAGAATCATCTTCGATTATCTAACAATTGTGGAGACGCGTGTCAGCATGGGCTGGCACCATAACCGAATAACTGAATTAAGGAACGAATCTTTCTCAATCTTTCTCCTTTTCAACCTCTCTATTAAAATTTATACAAAAACCACCCCACTAGATTTTATCCTTCCCCATGAAGCTTTCTCTCGAAAGCCAAACACTACTCTTTACATTTACACTATAAATACATCAACCTTCCAACCTAGCAATTCCCTTACACTCTCCGACTCTCTAGCTTCCTTTAAATTCTTAAATCCCATTCATTTCTGCTCTCTTTTCACTGATTCATCCAAGAAAAAAAAAATGGCACAAACAAGAGTACTAGTACTAGAGTCTATCAGTTATTGTTCAATATTGTTGTTTTTTCTTGTTTTCATGGGCATGTTGCATAGTTGCTTGAGTGTTGGGGTGAACTGGGGAACCCAGGCCACACAGAAACTCCCACCTGATACGGTGGTGAAAATGCTGAGGGAAAATGGGTTTAAAAAATTGAAGCTTTTTGAGGCAGATGAGAGGATTTTGGGGGCTCTGATAGGGACTGAAATTGAAGTGATGCTAGGAATACCCAATAACATGTTGCAGATGATGTGTGAGGATCCTGGTGCTGCAGCTTCATGGGTGGATGCCAATGTCACTAGTTATTCCTACACTGGTGGAGTCCATGTCCAGTTGAGTCACACACTTTCTTGATTTTTTTTTTTATTGAAAAAAAAAAAAACCATTTTATAATGTTTATTTACTTCCCCTTTTGAAAACCCATTTATATTTGTTCCATAATAAAGTGTTCTATTATTTTACACCCTGGAGTGTTTTTTTTTTTTTTTTTTTTCTCATGCAATTGGTGTAGTCCATGTCAAGTTGAGTTATACACAAACCCATTTAATGTCTCTTCCTTTTGCTTTCCCTTTATAATGGCTTTATGTTTCATAAAGGTTCTATTATTTTATCCAATTCCAAAACTTTTGGACTAAAACTTGGTTGTTGACGTTTTGATGAAGTGTGTTCTATTACTTTACACTCTGTAGTTTCTTTTTTTCCCATGCAACTGGTGGAGTCCATATCAGATTGACTCACACACAAAACCCATTTAATTAATTTCCTTTTCTTTTAGATGGTTTTGCTTTTATGATCGATAAGTGTTCTATTATTTTACAACCATGGAGTTTGGATTTTTCCCCCATGCTGCCAAAATTCTTGTTTCTGTTTACTATTCTCTGTCTTCCAGCTGTGATCGATTGATGCTTTTTTGCTAAAAATCTTGTACCTTGCTGTCATTGTCTGGTTCTTGTTAGTAATAAGTAACAAAAATGGTGGTAGTTTCTACATTTTTAGCAGCCGTTATAAGCAGTGATCGTCTTCTGAAGTAGTGTTACCTCGCTTCTTAGTTTTCTCTTCCTTCCAAGAATGGGTTTTTAATTCTGGAAATGGTCTACCTTCATGTTCTTCTAGTTTTCCTCAATAAAACTAACTATTATTGTGGGTTTTGTTTTTCCAGATTTTGTGTCATTTCCCTGTCTCGACGTTCTTTCTCTAGCTTCTTTTGATCTTCTCTTTGAAACTAGGTATATAAATCATTTCCATGATTCTTTCAAGGAATATTCAGTCAGGTTTTTTGTCTATTTCCTTTTGGTTTTGGTCTGTTGGATACTTTGAGCCTAAATCCTTCAGTTTTAATATAAAGTGGCCCAACTCTAATTTTGATGGAACACATGTTTAGCTGACCATGTTACACCAACACATATCCGACTTTAATAGGTGGAAATCCAATAACCTGGACCTTCATGCCTGGATTTGGCATCTGGCAAAAGTGTCGGTGTCAGCAACCAAACTCATATTTTCTTTTAGTATCTATATATGGCTTATAAAATATCATCTTCATTATCCTGCATTTTTTATACTAGTTTGGTATTTTACATTATTCATTAATAATGTTTTTATTGTATGTCAAAAGGCATACAAAAAAAAAGTATATGATGTTTTATATGTGCCGAAAAGATATATCATCCATTGAATATATGCATTCTCCTTTTCACCGTTTGTAAGTTATACACAACTACGAAACTCCGTGAAATGGAGGGTGTTTATATCCGATGAATAAGATAATTACTATTCTTTATGTGTGGGTGTGAAACGATTTGTTTTGTAGGTATGTTGCTGTAGGCAATGAACCTTTCCTTGAATCTTACAATGGAACCTATCTAGAATGCACACTACCAGCCCTCAGAAATATCCAGGACGCACTCAACAAAGCTGGTTTGGGGTCCAAGGTCAAAGCCACAATCCCCTTTAATGCAGACATCTACTTCTCACCAGACTCAAACCCGGTGCCATCTGCTGGTGACTTCAGGGCTCAACTCCGAGACCGCACAATTGAAATAATCCAATACCTATACAGAAATAATGCGCCTTTCACTGTCAACATCTACCCCTTCCTCAGTCTTTATGGCAACAAATATTTCCCCTTCGACTATGCATTCTTTGATGGAACAAGCAAACCTGTTAAAGATGGTGATAAACAATACACCAATGCTTTTGATGCAAATTTCGACACTCTAGTCTGGGCTTTATTTAAAGCTGGTTATGCTGATATGCCAATCATAGTTGGAGAAATTGGGTGGCCAACTGATGGTGATATAAATGCAAATGTCCAAAATGCAAAGAAATTCAACCAGAAATTGCTCCAACATGTTTTGAGTGGAAAGGGAACCCCAGCTCGGAAAGGTAAAATTGACATATATTTATTCAGCCTTCTTGATGAGAATGCTAAAAGCATTGCTCCTGGTGGCTTTGAAAGGCATTGGGGGATATTTGAGTTTGATGGGAAGCCAAAGTATGAACTAGATTTGTTGGGCTTGGGAGAGGATAAAGGTCTAGTTCCAGCAGAAGATGTGAAATACATGCCCAAAAGGTGGTGTGTTATGAATCGCCAGGCTAATGATATAGAGGACCTGCCAGACAGTATTGACTATGCTTGTAGCCGATCAGATTGCACTGCTTTGGGCTATGGATCTTCGTGTAATCATCTAAGAAGCGTGGAAGAGAATGCCTCTTATGCTTTCAACATGTACTATCAAGTCAATAACCAGAATGATTATTCTTGTGATTTTTCTGGTTTGGCTATTGTGACTAATGATGATCCGTCTGAAGAGGACTGCCAGTTCCCAGTGATGATTTCTTATGGTTCTCCGTTGCTGCTGCATAGTGGACTTTCAGATGCATTTATAAGAATCATTGAGGGATTTGTGTTGTTTTTGATTCTGCTAAACTGATAAGTAATAGGCCTATACCTGTTTGTACTTCAATTAGTTTTACGCTTCTAGCGTAGGCATAGTTTTCTGTAGCCTAGTACGTTGATATTACTTGTAGCCTATGAATATGCATGTTCTCATTTTATTTACACTTTTAAATGTCATGTAGTGCATTCATTTATGAAACCTCTCACAAAATTTTATATATGATATTTTGAGTTTATGTCCTGGTATGCAAATTCTGTAAAAAAGAAGCAATAAGAGGCTGTTTGAATGACCTGTTTCTTTAACTCAATTCTCAGTTTCCATAACTCATAACTTAAAAATTGTGGGACTCATAGCTCAATATACGTTTGGCGCACGATAACTCTATTTCCATTATTCAATTTTTTGATTTTTGAGTTACGAGTTATGAAAATTGAAAGCACATTTTAACTGTTTTCAGTTTCCATAACTCATAACTCAATGGCATTTCCGTAAATAACATTACATTGAGGGACCCAATGTCAGTCACAGTCGCAACTTTTGACTATCTTTTTTTTTTTTTTTTCCTTCACTGGGTTCGATGCGTGCGTTCTTCATGTTCTTTTTTTTCTTTTTCCTTTCACACTAGTGGCTTCTTCATGTTCTTCACTGGGTTCAGTTCTTTCTCTCTCTCTTTTTTTTTTTTTTTTTTTGTTCTTTCACTAGGTTCTTTTTTTGGCTGGGTTTTTCTGGGTTCAGTTCTTTCTTTTTTTTTTTTTTGGTTCTTCAACTGGATTCTTTTTTTGGCTGGGTTTTTCTGGGTTCAATTCTTTTCTTTTTCTTTTTTTTTTTTTTTTTATTGGGTTCGGTGAGTTTGAGTACTAAAAAAAAATTTTAAAAAAAAAAACTGCACCGAGTGATAGGTATGGGACCCACAAATAGTGTGTCACTGGATTCTTTTTTTGGCTGGGTTTTTCTGGGTTCAATTCTTTTCTTTTCTTTTTTACTGGGTTCGGTGAGTTTGAGTACTAAAAAAAAAAAAAAAAAAAATTGCACCGAGTGATAGGTATGGGACCCACAAATAGTGTGAAAAATATTGAGTGATGAAAAGTGAGTAATGGTGCCAAACGGATGTGAAAAATTAAGTGATGAGTTATGGAAATTGAGTGATGAAATTTTTGCATCCAAACAGCCTCTAATATTCTCTCCTATTCCTTTCTATTGTGTTCCTTCACTACCCAAATATTTTGATTTCTAATATTTCGTGATGAAGAAAGTCATCTAAATTCCTAATAATTATAATGCTTGTGGATGTCTTAATATTCGTAAAATGTGGAAATTTTAATTAAAAAGATAACTTTATAAAAGTAAGAGCAGTGCTATTATTAGAATATAAAGATAATTCAATCTTTTCTGAGAAATGAATTCCATCAATTTCATAATTAAACAAAGAGCATTCTTATTTGTCAAATTATGTTTTAGACTTTTAGTTACACGTTTAGCCCTCAACTTTTGTCTCATATTTCGAAATGGTCATCATCCTTTGAAATGTTTTATTATAGTCCTTGTACTTTAAGTTTATGTCAAAAACGTCCCTAACATTAACAATTACTTTGATTTTCTCTATCTCTAAGTAGATGTAAAATAAGCAAACAAAGTATTTGAATAAACAATCTCTTCCCTCCTTTATTGTCATCAAAATCCATGAGACTTCACTAAACAATCTCAACTCAAAATCAAAGTAAGAATTAATGGTAATGACTTTTGACGCAAACTTATATTATAAGGATTAAAATGAAATATTACGAAGGGATAGAAACCATTTTGAAACATAGGCCAAAGGTTTAGGACTATATGTGTGATTTAAACCTAAAACTATTGATAAAAGGATTTTATATACATACACAGTTACCCACTCACAATTTACTCAACTAATGAAATCTCTTACTGTTAGGACCCACTTGTCTAATCAAGCATATCTAACCCATTTCAATTAGTTTTTCCCACTAAATCAATCGAAAGCAGGTTTGTCATCCATAGACCTAGTATTTCAAGTCAAACATTAATTCCTTTCCCTGCAACCTGCTTCACTTGATCGGCCAAACCCTTCCTTTGTTCAACCATGTCCTTTGCAAACTCCCACCCACCATCATCTCTTATTTGCATTTTTTATCACAACTCGTTTTCTTTGGTGTTGTCATTTCTGTGCTGGATTGGGTTGCTTTGTTGTCATGCGTCTCCTTTGCTGTCGTCGTTCACCACATCTCCAAGTTAGCCGCCATCTTTTGCTAAATTTGCACCCTCAAATAGACAACCCGACTATCTGATCAGTTTCCACTACCAACTTGACTTAAAATTTGGTCTATACTGTGGCTCAATTCGTTCAACATCAATTATGGGCTTTTAGGCTCAACCAAGTCAAATGGCGGGTTGGTGTGAAATCCAACTAAACCCAACTTATAGAAACCCTTACTTGTTGTCAATTAAGTAGATTCAATTCTCACATACACCAAAAGAAACATTTTAGATAATTGACCTGATAGTAGGAACTATTATCATAAAATAGACTCTATAGATTTCAAGTCCTATAGTGTTTAAAAAAAAAATTAATATTATTTCTCAATAACAAAGAGGCCATTCCAAATGGGGACTACCCATAAATCATGTTTAGGTAAGAATACATGAATTGACAGGTCGTATATCTAAAGAATAAAAAAAACCAGAGCTCCTAAATCACCACCCAATGCCCTCAAGCTGACCATTCCTAAGGCAGGCTAGGTACTCAGAAGTCAAATCCTGCCATTATTAGTTAAATTACCACAACACAAATATGTACATATATGTGTATATAATATAGATCATGTTATTCTTTATTTTATTTTATTTTTCTGCTTGTTATATAGGAGTTGAAATTGATAGTACTTGTAAATTTACAAAAAATTGTGAAATCATAGAAAATGTACACATAATCGGCTCAATCATCGTATTGGGATCAGACGCTGGAGTTTGAACATTGCAAAGAGGCTGAAGAAGCCATTTTTTTTTTTTTTGCGAACAATGTGACGCCATTGAGAAACAATAAATGTACCATACGCCAGGAGTTCTTCTTTTTTGAGAAACAATAAATAAATAAGTTAATATGATATTACCATAAATGTACTATACCCAAGAGTTCTTCTTTTTTTGCTTAAAGGCCCCAAACTATTAATGTACTATGTGTTTAACGAAAATGGCTAATTAATACAATTTTTTTTTAAGAGAATTTCAACCTATTGCGTCCACTCTTTATTATCAGACTAAGATACCAATTAGTTTAATTTTTTAATTTGATGTGGAGCACTAAATTTAAATAAATAAATAAATAAGTTAATACGACATGTGGCATGATTTATCACATTTACGTCATATAAAATAATATTAAATAATGTCACTTTTTTTTTAAGAAGAAAAATTACGTCACCTGAACATTTGTTACACCTGAGATAAGTTGATAAGAGTACACCAAATGATAGAGAACATACATTTTTAATGAGTAATGGTAAAAACATTACAAATCTTAGTAGTATATAAATCTTCAAAACGGGTCTAACTTTTAAACACAAATTTTTTTAAATAAAAAAAAAAACTTTAAACACAAAAGTTAGAACTTAGAAGTAAATAAAAAATAAATTTATTAAATTGGTGAATGTCATCCATTATTTTCTTTTGTGAAGCTGAAGGAGATAAAAATAATATTTTTTTTTGGTTTTTCAAAACTTAAAAATAAAAATAAAAATATTGGCGTATCTTCTTAACAACCCTCACGTGAAATGATTAATCCCTGGCACGTGGACGTTGTGTTAATGTTATACAGGATATCTTTTTCCTGTTCCATTCCTTTATAACGTAACGGTAACGTAGCCCCTCTCTCTCCTCACCCCCACCGTTATACCCAAGAATTCAAACAAAACAAAAGATTAGAAAATAGCGGGATTTTGAATTTGAATCATGTAACGGACAAATCTAACTTGTCCTCTCCTTTTACTCGATTTCAGTAGCACTCTCTCTTCCCACTTCAACTCCACCACCTCCTTCTCTCTCTCTCTCTCTCTCTCTCACACGTACAATGGCTTCTCTCACACCAGGAATCCTCCTGAAGCTCCTCCAATCAATGAACTCCACGTCTCGCGTCACCGGCGACCACCGCTCCGCTCTCCTCCAAGTCATCGGCATAGTCCCCGCACTCGCCGGCTCTGACCTCTGGCCCAACCACGGCTTCTACGTTCAGCTCTCCGATTCTCTCAACTCTACTTACGTTTCTCTCTCTGAAAGCGACAACGAGCTCATCTTAACCAACCGATTGCAGCTCGGCCAGTTCGTCTACGTCGACCGCTTCGACTTCGACTCGCCTGTCCCGCGCGTGTGCGGCATTCGCCCTATCGCCGGCCGCCACGCCTTCGTCGGAACTCCCGAGCCTCTCGTCGCGCGTATTTCGGCCTCGAAGCGCGAGTTCGTGATTCAACCCGTGACGGCCGATTCGGATCGGTCGGCGGATCCGATTGCGGTTTACTTGTCGAGCAGGAGATCAGACGAGTCTCGAAGCGATAGCGAAAGCGAGAGGAAGGAGTCGATGAAAAGTGAATCGAAAGCTGAAAAGGGAAGAAGATCAAGTTCAAGGCGGGCTTTAGCGCCTATTGGAAATGTAGGAGGAGATTCCGATGAACCAAAAGTTCCCGATCGGCCTCAGAGGTTCTCATCCCCTGCGGCGTCTAAAAGATCGGTATCGGTCGGGAAGAAGAATGTCGGTGTTGCGGCGGAGAGAGATCCATCGCCGGCCGGAAAAGGAAAGAGATCGGCGTCTCCGGTGCCGTCCAAATGCGTGGTTCCGAGCTTGATTGCAGCACGCGAAGAGAATCGGAAAACGTCGAAGGAACCGGCGATTGTCGTGCCGTCGAGGTACCGGCAAGCGTCTCCGTCGGGGCGGAGACAAGCTTCACCTAATTCACGCAGGACTTCGCTTTCTCCGGGGAGGAGATTATCAGGTGTGAAGCTCTCGCCAATGGTGGCCGCTGCGGATTCGACCAGTAAGAAGAAGATGGCGAGTATTGTGGCCGGAATTTCGAAAGTCTCAGAAGCACTTGTTGGCTCTGCAAAGACAAATAGGAAGAGCTGGGATGAGCCGCCGCCATCAGCGGCAGACGCGGCAGCAACCTCAGCCCCTGTGGAGCCAAAAGAGAAGGCTGTATCAAAGAAGAAACCGGATCCGCAAGCAATTTTGCGGACTCAGGTAAATTTGATATCTGTATTCTATACTATACTAATCTAACTTGTTCGTGTGTTCCATCATCCATGTTGTGTTGTCTCAATCTCATTTTGTTTTTCAATTCATTATGCGTTAAGCTTTTGATTCTAAAACTGTTTTTTACATATATATGTATGACAATTGAATGTACAGAAAACTAGTTAGTAGAATGCACTTGTTTTGAATCTTTTGATTTCTTGGTAATAGAATGCCTCTGAAGGATAAAGCAAATCTTCTTCTTTTTAATTTTCATTGTTGCTTTTATTTTTTGGAAAATATTTTGCTCAATGTTTGGCTAGCAAAAGAAAAACCCTGGTCTAACTGACTCTTACCTTGAGTACTCCTGTCCAAGTTTGGGAAGAAACCAATCAGCACATGTTTTCGGTATAGACTATGGACCAAAAGGAAAATGCTAAAGCTATTATAAATTTTACTACAAGAAGCTTACAATTATGTGCCTAGAATATAATCGATGCCACTTAAATAATATAATAAATGAATGTTTAAATTACTTTTTCATGATTGGTAACAAATCATTTTGTAAGTGTTATATAGTAAAAATTGTAGTATCTCTGACATCTCTAGTAAAAATTGTAGCATCTCTAGTATCACTTGTTAGGAAATTAGGAGTGATGTTAAAGATATTATAAATTTTATTACGTAAGCCTTGCCAATTGATGTGTCAAATTTTTTAAACATAAAATTGAAAAAGTAATTAAGAAATTTATATTATATTATTAATGTGGCATCAATCATATTTATTGTCATATCAATATGTAAATTTGTTATAGTAAAATTGATGATGCCTTTAATACTTTTCATTAGAGATGTGCCCACCCTTTTGGTTATGATACATGATTTTGAACAGAGTTTTGGAGAAAAGGAAAAGCAAACAAAATTTGGACGAATAGCTTCACATTGATCAGCCTTCCTGTTAATATTTGATTCAACCAAGATTGGCAATGGCAATTGTTATGACATGATAAATTGAAAGATGGAGATCATATAATTCAGCAAAACCAACTCTTGCTGTAAGACACAAAACCCCTCTGGATTGAACCCACTGAATTTCCGTCAGTCAGTGTTCCAATAACACGGATATGCTGTTCAATAGTGTCCTTTAGTTGGGAAGTCCAATGTTCAGTGAAAAGTTAATCAGTGATTGATACTCCACACTTACGCTTTTCCTTTGTTAATAGTAGTCTTTTTAAGATTTAGTCTGTTTCAATTGCATGAACTGAAGAGTTTGCAATGATAAACTATACTAAGCTTCTTTTTTCCATGCATATGCTGCTTTTCAGGCTGCAATTGCTAGACGTATAAGTGATGTGAATGGTCGAAGACCTAATACGGATGATTCTCCAACTGATGAGAAAACAAAACCTAGTTCTCCTGACAGTCATCTGAATGGGGAGAAACCTAACTTTGAAGCTCTTGGCATCGCTGTTCATGAAAAGAAATGGACTGATGGTAGCGTTCCATTGGATGCAGTGTCTTCAAATCTTGCTAGGCTTGGAAAGGTATGCATCAAGATTAGGAACTAGAAATTGATCAGTTGCGCACTGAAACAGAACTAAATTGAGTGAGCTTAGCAAGGATGATTTCATATCTACTCGACAGACTAAAAGAACACTTAAATTTTGATTAAACATTGGAGACAGAAGTTTGACATTTTGCACTTAAACTAAATGCAGGAGGCCATGCAAAGGAGAGTTCTTGCTTCTGCAGCTGCAGCTGAAGCATTGGAGGAAGCCCTTGCTACTGAGTCTATTGTGAGGAGTTTAAGGTAGTTTTCCATCCCTCCCCCTCTCTTGTTTTCTCCTTAAGTGCAGGTGCATTTGCATCATATTCATGACACAACATTTAGGAGGGTGGCAGTGGCACCATTTAACAAATTATAGCGTGTGAGATGCAGCTTGAAACTATAGTCTAATGAGTTTTTTCGTCTTCTCAAATCAAGTTCTGTTCTGTGGTTATAATCCTCATCCTTATAATATAAAGCATTTGTGCTTTAGTACTGAGGTTATATGTAACGATATGTTGTGTCTCAAGTTCTTAGCTTTTACTCTCTAGTCATCGTTGAATGGAACATAACTTTCCTCCTATCCTTTGCAGCATGTTCTCAGAACTCTCTTCTGAATCTAAGGCTGGAAATCCTCTGCCAACCATTGATCGGTTCTTCACAATCTATAACAATGTTGTGAAATTCACTGTGATTGCTGAATCAGTAGCTAGTAGCCACAATGCTGATACACCTAATGATATTATTCCCTCAGAGAAATCAAAATCTATTTCTCTCTGGGTAGAAGCTGCCTTGGCCACGGACCTTCAGATTGTCTCTCTTCTTACCAGCCAAGATCCTGAACCTCCATCAACTCTGCAGAAAAGTTTGTCAAAAAGACAATCTCACAATGCACCTACCAAGAACCATCTAAAAACTTCTTCATGTCCACAATCTAATCCTAGTCATGGGGTGTGGACAAGGGGACATGGAATGAAAGACACAGTTGAGCTTGCAAATAAGTTGCTGTCTGAAATGCAAATTTGGTTTCTAAGATTTGTCGAGGAGTCACTTGAAGCAGGATTTAGAGTGTTCAGAGAGAGTGCTACTGATGGGAGTAAAACAATCTCTCTTGATGGTGGCTCCATTGCAGTAGTGTTATCACAGTTGAAGCGAGTCAATGATTGGTTGGACCTTGTGATTTCAAAAGGGGATGAGCTACTGACAGAAAAGGTTGAGCGGTTGAAACGAAAGATCTATGGGTTTGTCATCCAACATGTTGGAACTACGTTTGATTGATAAATCCTTGCCCCTTGCTTCATCTTGATATTCTCTTTTTTTTCTTTGATTAATTTAGTTCTTCTGTATCTTTTGTTTAAAGTTTATATGAGCAAGACATGCTTCTTAAATCAAATTGCTTGAGTCTCTTTTTCCAAGGAAAAATTATGACTTGATTCATTGTAAAGTGCTTTCAGCAGGTTCCAAAATCTGGACTTTTATAAAAAATATATATGCTTCCTTGCTAATGAAGATTGTATAGTATGTTTACTTCAAGAGTATTGTGGTATTACCTGATTCTCTTCCTAAGCAAAATTTGGGCTCTTCTTATCTCCCACTCTTCCCTTGTGAGAGGGGGAAATAAAGGAAGATTATAGTGCGAATAGAATTTGGAAATCATTTCAACTTTATAGGATAAACTATAGCTTTGGAATAATGATATCAGCTTCAATGTCACTTTAGGAGTAAGGGATAAAACAAATCATTGCCCATTTGAAACTGAAGATAATTATTGCCTTTTGTAGTCTCAGAAGAGAGAATGGTATTGTGGCTATTCGCCATTTTCTCTTGTTTGTAGGGCCATACACCATGGTACAATACCTTTTGTTCCATTCCCTTAATTACAAAATGGAGGTATGATCGCAAAAAAAGATTAGTACAAATCAGAGGTGCCTATAGGAAGACTTGAAATTGAGACATTCTGCTTTGGAGGTGCCTACAAATTAGAGGTGCCTCAATTGAGACATTCTAGATTCCTGGTGTATGAGCCATATGGGTGAAGGTTCAAACTTGTTGGTCTGCTTTGGGCCCTGACAGCCATACAAATTTGATGGAACATCCTTTTTGTTCCCACTTTTTACCTCAAATCCTCTCCAAGGAGCTTTTGCCATAAAATGAGGTGAGGACAGGGTTGTACCCCTTTTTATGACACGTCGTTATGTCGGTTCCTTCTTACGAAAGTAAGATATGTGATACTCAACTCCCCTGAAAGACAAACTATCTCCAACAAAGACAAAATAGAACAATGAAAAAGAAAAACATATATCACTTATGAAAAAAATTCAAGTAAATTAAATAGTGCCTCCTACTTCAATAACTATGATGCTTTCACACATTTCAAGGTAAAAATAATGTGGATAGAAGGATATAAATATAACCACATTAACAAAGATAAAGTATTTATAATTATCAATCGAATAATTTAAAAACGGTAACTCTATCACATAATAAAGAAAAAACAGTTGGATAGAAAGATACAAGTAAAAATAATGAAATCCCAGTTTGGGGCGAAATATATCAAAAACTTCCAAGAAAAAACAATTATGGCTTTAATAAATATAGAGTCATTTGATTGAAAAACAGGAAACAATGTGCAAAAAAATTGAAACATTCAGAATATGATAAGAAACAAACCTACTGGAAGCACCAAGAGATCAGTACCTTCTCTCTTTCCAACCATGATTCTTCAATAGCAAAAAACAATCATTCCAATTTTAGATAGAAAGAAAAAACCAAAATTTAAGTTGAATAAACTAATTAAAGAAATACTAAAAACAAAAGGAAAGATAGTGAGTGAGATGAATCTAAAAACTAACATTGGAGTGGAGGAGTCTATAGCTAATTGGCTTATGGTAGAACCATTATTTGAATAAGATTGGAGAAGAGAGAGCATTAGTGAGTATTGGAATAAAAAATATTTATCCTGTGTCTTGTGTTCCACTTTAAATATTAGTGATATAAGATTTACTAAATTTACAATTATAATCCTTATTAATGCGGGGTGGGAATGGGTGTAGGGTGGGGCGGGGCAGGATGGGGATAAAAAGCCTATATGGCGAAATGCATCCACACCCCACCACCTTTGCGGGATAAGAAAACCGGCACAAGACTAGGCAGATTGAGTTGGCAAACTTGTATTAGTTCTCATTTGGATCTATCACTAACATCATTTATTTACCTACTATATTAGCATATGTCAAAAAATTTGTCAATTTTTTTTGTGTTCATAGACTTTCTCATGTCGAGTAAGTCTAGAAACATACCTAAGTATATTCTCAAATTCATAACATGTTTTAAGTGTTATCTTATAATTGCAATCCATAAGCAGGGGCGAAGCTACCCTTGCATTGCCCCCCCTAAATTTGTTTTAAAAATATATTATTATATATATACATATATGTGTGTGTATTAATTTTAGCAATTTTATTCTATAAAATTACAATTTATTTCCCTTTAACAATATCATTGATTCTTTTAAGAGTAATGTTATACTCACAAACTTCCTTATAGCATTTTTACAAACCTTTTTGGTAACAAATTCTTATTGGTTTGCATATAGGCACACCACTCACATCATTTTTTTACTTACTAGTAACCACTTATTACATAAGTAATTTATAAAAAAAACTTGCAGCTGTAGCATTTTCCTCATTTTAGTGAGCATTAAAAAATTTATAGATCTAAAATCTAAAACAAAATATATAAGCCCAAAAAAATAGCTCAACAACAAAAATTACGAGTAAAATTAAAAACAAAATTAAGCTCAATTAATTAATTTTATCCAAAATAAATAACCCTACCCTTTTAAAAAAAAATTCTAAACAAAAACAATTTTGTTCTTACCTTCCAAAAAAAAAAAAAACTCAGCAGCCAAGTAGCAGAATTAGAAGTTGAAATCACTGCACACAGCTAACAGTAAAACCGCTCCTCCTAACTCAAAGTTCTGACTCCGTCCTTATCCATAAGTGTCTTAAAAAAATAATTAATACGGGGATTCAAATTAAATTAAGGTTTACACATTCTTTGGGACCTAGATTGAAGTCGAAGAGTCACTCAACCTATCCCTTAGCATTGCTTTTCTCTGGTGGAAATGAAAAAGACAAGTGCAAAATAGATGTGCCTATAGGAAGACTCGAAATTGACTTGGAAGTTGAAATACCTCAATTGAGACATTAGAGATTCCATGCGTAAGAGTCAATATGGGTGAAAGTTCAAACTTGTTGGTGTGAATTGGGCCCTGACAGCCTTACAAATTTGACGGTCTGTTTCCCACTTTTTACCACGAATCCTCTCTAGGGAGCTTATGCTATGAGCCTATGAGGGAGGTGAGGACCCTTGGCATGAGTAATTGAGTATCACTTCCATAGAGTCAAAATTGACCCGCAAATCACGAGGATAAGAATGAGAGGCCTATAATAAGACATAACTAAGGTAGGCTGATAATTCTTCACGTGCTGGCCCATGTCAGGCCCAGAGGAAACCTGTTGCTGTCTATTGAACAATGATACAAAATTTGACATTTTTTACTGAGTAGGTAAGATTGCACTGATAACTATGGTAGGCTAATCATTAACACTGCCTCTTTACCTACATTAATAATCTATCATATTTGTAAGTGTCAAAAATTTTATCAAATTTGTTGTGTCTGGACTTTTCTCGTGTTGAGTAAGTCTAGAGACACCCAAATACACATCCAAATTCATTACATACTTAATTATTACATTTGTGATTGGAATTCATGTGTCTTTAAAAATAATTAATACAAGTATTTGAATCAAATGAAGGTTTATACATTCTTATGTGCCTAAACTGAAGTCGAAGAAGAGTCACTCAACCTGTCCCTTAGCATTGCTTTTCTCTGGCTGATGTGATTTAATAATTATCTAATGTTAGAGCATTTCCAACCGATTAGGTAAATTTTTGTACTGTTTGGAGAATGAACAGTGACTTTTACCTTTTAGCTACCAACTTTTTCAAATACACTTTCCAACAGATTCTCTATCTCATTTAAATATTATTTCTTCATTCATTATTTATTCTTTTTTTAACAACTACACATCTTCCAACATTTTTTTATTCAATACCTTATTATTATAATATAAAAAAATATTTGAAGAATGAACAGTAGTCCATCAGACTTGATGAGCTACTGTTCATTAGCCAAAAAAAATTCAGGATATAGAGAATCCATTAGAGAATGAACAGTAGTCTATTTTGTGAGTTTACTCTATAAAGTAGAGAGCATTTGGTGTTTAACTCTCCTGTTGGAGATGCTCTTAGTCATGCCAACAATTGGAATTTGGTTTTTGTACTATTTTTTCTTTTTAATGTCCTATGGCTTTGTAAGGAAATGCTCAATCACATACTAAAAAAATGTTTACGTGATATGATACTACTATTTCATTCCCACCCTAACCTACACATTAAAAAAAGGAGGGTCAAGCTTATTCATTTTTAAGGTGCACCTATATTTTTACCTTTCTTTGATTATATCTTATGTTCTTTTGTCTTTTTTTATCCACCAAATGACTAAGTTTCTAGTCATCAATCCATCTGACGAACAGGTTAAATTATAACTATTATTGTCCTTTTCATTAAAAAAAAAAAAAAAAAACTATTATTGTCCTTTCTTTAGCCAATGAAACCAAAAAAGGTTGAAAATATAATTCTAAAGGTCAATGTAGTGCGAGCGCAATACTAATTGAATAGAGAAATACAGAGTTTTTTTATATTAAAAAAAAATGTGACAGATTTTTATTGCAGAAAAACAATATACAAGGGGTATAAAAAATTGGTGAAAATTTTTTTTTTTTCTGTTTCAAAGAAAAGAATTGCAAGCAATTAAAATTTTAGCAACAACCAAATGAAACAAACCAGAGAACGACAAGGAAGAAGGAAAAAAAAAAAAAAAAAGAAAAGAAGAAGAGAGAAACGTCTAGGAATTAAGGAGATCAATAACAAAGCTACATTCATGCTCTCTGTGTCCCTCCTTCCTAGCTCAGCAGCCGCAAACAAAAACAAAAAGTATCCATACTGTAAGGACTTTGCTGCATTAAATTAATTTCTTTTACATTACTTGGTCAAGGGTTCAGCAAAATTATTATTCAATTATCGAATTACCTCAATTATGTAATAAAAAATTTATTATTATTGACCACAAATCAGGAATTCACCAAATCATAAAGCAAGATGAAAACACATGATTTGGTGATGAAGTGAAAAACTGATAGAGAACGTCTAGGAACAACTATGGGGTAACATATCCCAACCAAGACAATCCATTATAAAAGAATGAGTTTTACAAAATAGACACAAAACCTTCATGCCTAGACTCTAGGCTTAGTAGATAACTCATTGATGTCACCAAAACATATTCAGAAATTTAAACTTCCTATATATTGATCTCACATGAACGACACTTCCACTTCAACAAACCGAAACCTTTTAGTCAACTCCAAGTCACCTCCTTAAAGATTTAATCTACAGTAAACAAATTGGTATAACAATCTTTGTGGTTTCAAAAGCTGAATCACGCATTTGGTTCATGAAATAATATGATTTCTTCACTTAGCACAAGGAGGGTAGGCTATGATTTTTATTTTGATAGCTATGGGTTTTTTTTTTTTTTTTTTTTTTTTTTCCTCTAAAAAAATGTGTTTAAGCCTTTAAGGAGCTTAATAGCAATATGGATGGATCTATAATTTTTTCTTCGAGGAGACCTTTTTTTTAGACACACATGCTGCATGCACACACGCATAAGGGAGATAGGAGGAGACCTTTAGGACCATAATGAAATGAAATTATATGAAACTCAAGTCACACACACACGCACTCTTTGTACAATTATGTATGTGTTTGCTATTTTCCTTAAAATGTTAGTGAAAATTTCACATTTTGTTCTAAACTAAAATTATAGTGAAATTCTCAATTCAATTCTATTTTAGATTTGTTGACATCATATATTTTGTTTAAATATTGTGTTTAATATAATATAATAAGCCATGTATTATTAAGTAATTGAAATATCTATAAGTTTTTTTTATACAAATTAAATAAAATTTGAGCATTTATATAGTATCAACTATCGATGATATATTTTAGTCTTTTATATATATATATATATATATAGAGAGAGAGAGAGAGAGTTTCAACCTATGACATCTGCTTATGATAATTGTGCTCTTTATCATCAAACCAATGCACCAATCAGTTTTTGAGAAAGACGCTAGGCGGGGATTGAATCCCAGATCACTTATTCAACCATCAAAAATTTTACCAATAGAGCTAATTGGAACCAATGCCTCCAAGTGGCGCTGGCATCGACAAGTATTTATTTTAGTCTTATTCAAATGTTATGAGCTTATTTTTGTTTTATTGAAACTTTTACCCTCTTAAACATTTGATTTTTGATTTTTTTTAAAACAAAAATCTTATTTACCACTTACAAATATGGAAATACCAACAAAACTTGTGGATTATACTAGATTCCTAGCATATATAACATTTGTCCCATAAATATCAAAGTAATACACCCATCATTTTAGGAAATTATCATTCCAAACAATTTTAAAAAAAAACTTGATTTCATTTCAAGATTGACATCTCACGTAATTTTGCACTCTTTCAAGTTCAAAATTTCAATATAATACTTGGGAAAGGAAAAAATTTGTGTATTAAAAAAAAGAACAAAAACTAAGCATATTTAACACATAATTTGAAAAGTGCATTGATAGAATTGGGTTGATAAAACCTAAGGGTATGTTTGGTAACTGTTTTTCCTCTTATTTTCTGTTTCTAAAAACAATTTTTTATTTTTGAGACTAAAAAACTTGTTTGACAATCCAAAATTTACAAAAAACAAAAATGGTTCTCAAAACTCAATTTATGAAGAAAAACATGTAAAATGCTTTTTTCAGTTTATAATTTTCAAAAGTCAATAAAAACATGCATTTAATTTAATAAATATGTCTCATTTAATGAGTTAGCATTAGAGTTCAAATCCTAGTAATAACATATTTTAGTATTTTCTATTTTTTTCTTCAAAAAACTATTTTTTTAATTTCAACTAACCAAACATGTTTTTGATTTCAAAAATACAAGAAAATTGTTTTTTCTTTATATTCCTAAAAACAAGTTTTTAAAAATAGAAAACAAAAACTGTTACCAAGCATAACCTAAAACTCTTTAAAAGAGTTTTATAAAAGAACTTTCTATAACAACATCCCTTAAATAGAACATATTAGAATAACTATAAAATTATAATGAATTATTTTTCACAAAAATAAAAAATTTTAGTGAGCTTTTATAAAATTTGTAACATTATTTTTTATTACAATCTACAATATTTTTTAAATTTTCTTTTCTTTTAAGTTCTGTAAGGACCCAATTTGAGTCCTAAGCCCAAGAGTCAAAAGGATCCTGGCCCAAAGAACCCAATACAATGAATTTGTAGAGAGTGGATCAAAAAACTAGGCTCTAATAAACTGGACAACAATTATGGTGGGTCTAGATGACCTGAAAGCAAAGATAAACAGGTTTTATCCAAAGAAAATCGTCCTTGGCACAATCCGAGGAGACGTGTTCTTATATATATATATATATATATATATCTCTTTTGAATTTGATTACAAGTCTAGTTCCTATTGTTACAGTGTTTTTCCCTTAATTTCTCGATCCCCCCTCCTCAGGGTATTCTTTCTCTTTTATACTATCTTCCTTCTTTCATCTCTACCCTCCACGTGTAGACCAGGTTTCTGGCGTTAATCCATATCCCATTAGCACCTTCTTGAAGTCTCTAGGAGTAGCTGTAAGGCTAAAAATTACTGTTTAGGTATCACTTCCACATTAATGCGGTCAGAGAGTTAGTTACAGAGCATTCAATGTGATGATAGCAGCTTTCTCTTAGATATTTCATAGCTCCCCTTTGTCCTGTGCTTTCATGATGTGTTTCCTTATTAATAGAATCTCCCGGAACGTTACTCTAGATGGCAGACCACACCTTCTAACCTCCGCTTTACTTAGCCGAGGATGCATTCCTCCTCGAACCACCTTCTTAGACCCTCATAACCAGACCTCATTTTCTTCATTCACTAATGCGGACTTCCATAACAGCGTTTACCCGTTCTTGAACTACTAGAGGTCCTCGGATTGAGCCCCCGGCCCAACATATATATAAATATATACTACTGGGCATATCATTCCTACAAGTTCCTTAAAATAATTTTTTTTTTAGGAGGAAATTTATACATACATATAGACCAAACTCTTAAATTTTTTGTATTTATATATTTATAAATTATTAACGATTATTTGAATTTGTTGGAGCTAGAGGGCCATGGCCCCTTTAGTCCTAACGTAGTGCCCCCCAGAGAGAGAGAGAGAGAGAGAGAGCAACTCGGTCTTATTGGATTTGAGTGTGTGTGCGTGTGTGAATCCAACTTGATTGGTTTTGTTGGATTAAGAATTTTTTGACCAACTCGGTCTTATTGGATTTGAGTGTGTGTGCGTGTGTGAATCCAACTTGATTGGTTTTGTTGGATTAAGAATTTTTTGACCAACCAAACTCACATGGATTAGATAAGGTCTACGAGTTAGGCTTACATGTTTTATATCTTATCAGAAAAAGGATTTTATTATCTATTTAATCCATTTTTTAAGATTTTAAAATTCTCATAATATGCCAAAATTACTTTTAAAATTCATCCAATCAATCTTTTTTGTTTTATTTTTAATAATGATAATAAAAATATAGTTATATATGTCGGGTTAAGTTAGGTCAAATGATTTGAAAAACATATTAACTCGAACTTGACCCAGCCCAAGGCTCTAGAAGAATTCTAACTCAATACAACCCACAAACCCATGAAACCAACCTAAGGCATCAAAATGGGTTGGGTTGGTGTGTTGGATGTGATTTACTTTTTGATCCATAAACTTATATTATGTATATAATTATAAAGTTCAAAAAATTGAAATTTTGATATTTGATGGTTTTGATATTTTGTATGCATGTAGGGTATAAGAAGATAATGTGATCTAAAGGTGGATTTGTCAAAAATACACATCTAATAAAATATTATTAAATGATTTTAAATTGATAAAAATTATACTAGATCTAACTCTATCCCCACCCAATATATATACATATATATAGGAAAAGCTCAAAAAAAGTCCAATTAGAATTTCAAATTAGGGTCCAATTTTGTGCCATGTGTCCTAAATTATTTATTTTTAGAGAGTTTTATTCCCTAATTTTAGAATAAAATGTGGGACCATATCATAAATATTCATCTAAGTGAGTTATTGAATACAAAAACCAAAGAGTCTAGAATAAATGAATTGTAAAAAAAAAAAAAAAAAGTGTTTCACAATAACAAAAATTAAGAAGTAATAAATAAATATAAACGTATATAGTTTACATTTTATACCTAATAACATTCTTATAAGACTTTTTTCAAGAGAGCCTTAAAAAAAGACTTTTTAAAGAGTTAACAAAATATAAAAATGGCTATCAATAGTATTTAAATTATATACTAGCTTCTGAGCATGCGCGTGCTAAGAGGCTCTTCTATTTTTTTAGGTAAATGTTTAATAATTTGCAACAATTATAATTTGAAATTACTATTGTAGGGATAAGGGCCAAAAATTGTGTATTGGGCTTTAAGTTTTGGCCGAGGACGTTGTTTAGTCCAAGGATGAATAAACAATAGTGAGGGTGTTAAGTTCAAAGTCCCATAAGTAACATGCAAGTAGAAAGGTTAGGAATAGTGGTCCGAGGAGGAATGTCTCCTCGGATAAACAAAGCACAGGTCAAACGTATATTCTATTACTCAAAGTGACCTTCTAGGAAATTTCGTTGAGAATGACGTGCATCATGAACGTACTGGAAGAGTGGAAGCTAGGAAATATCTAAGGAAAAGCTGCTACCACCACATTAAATGCCTTGCAGCTAACTTTCTAGCCACATTTATGTGGAGAAGACCCCTGAACAGTGCTACCTTGGCTACCGCAACTCACAGAAAGCCAAAGAAGGTGTCTGATGAGACACGCACTCATGTAGTGGCTCAAATGATCAACAAGTGTAGGGTCAAGATAAAAAGAAATGAACTATATAATGTAAGGGATCCTCCATAGATTAGAGATCGGAAAAAGGGAGAAGAAAGCACTGTAGTAAGCAAAATCGTATTTGTAACTATTTCCAACTAATATACACTAGAACTTCCCTCCTCGAACAGGGCCGAGAGTGATTTATTTAGGTTAATCCTTCTGGTTTTTGTTTGATTATCTTTTCAAATCTATTCTATCAGTTGTCTAACTCATTAGGACCTGATTCTCCAATCCACTCTCTACAAATTTATTGTGTTGGGCTCACTAGGCCCATATCCCTTTATATTTTGGGTTTGGGCTTCAAAACATGTCCTTACAACTACATTTTTGGGTAAAGGTTTTTTTTTTTGTGTTTCTTTTACACAATTTAATACTTATCCAAATTGCACAGTTTGTGTTCTATATTCATTCAGTGTTCTATTGTAATAGTAATTAAAAAAATGCACCATACTATTGTAATCAAAGAAAAGCAATGAATAAGCTTTAACACACAAACGCGCATTAAAAAAAAAAAAAAGGATAATCATAAGAAAATAAAGAAATGAAGAAGATCCAAAGTCCAAATAATTAGAAGGTTGTTGATTTCTTTATAAAGAGCATTGTACATTGACAAACCTGTTGATCCGAAACAATTAGAACTGCACTTTTATTTTTGTAAGCAAAGTTTTCTCTTTTTTGGATTTTGAATTTAGAAAATATGACGATGATAGTGTAGAGAAAGAGAACATAGAACTAAGAAGAATTGAGGAAGAAATAAATTGAAGAAGTTGAGTAACTAATGTGACAGTTGTCCTATTTTGTAGACAGTGTTTTATATGGGGGAGTTAGAGATTATTTTTAGCATGTTATCCTTAAATTTTATTTCTACTTTTTAATTTTTTTTTTCTTCAAAATCAAAACAAAGAGATTTGAGGGGAAAAAAAACCAAATGTGAGATGAGATTAAGGAGCAAGGAAAGCCAGGTATTCAAAAAAAAGTTAAGTCTTTTGTTATGCAAAAAAAGAAAAGAAAAGAGAGAGAGAGAGAGAGTTAAGTCTTGATAAAGGGAAAAGGAAAGTGAAAACATTGAGTAATGCTTAGTTTGAAAATCAATTGGAGTTAAACGTGAGAGTTAAACATTGCTTATTTTGTAAGCATGGTTATAGGTGGGAGTTAAAGATGTATTTTTACTATGTTGTCTTCAAACTTTACCTCTACTTAAATTTAGGCTGTAGGGATATTTTGGAACAAAAAAAAAATGTCTAGTCCAAATAGGGGAAGCCCCTTAAATAATAGTATAGATAAATATCAAAATTTGATAACATGATGTGAATACTTTTGTAAAATTAACGTATGAATATTCAACAAAAACTAACTGTGAATACGAATATTCAACAAAAACTAACTGTGAATTGCGAAATCCTCACCAAAAGACAAACAGCTAGTAGCTGTGATAAAGAAGTCTTTTGCTTTTGTAAATAGAGTTTCTTCTTATTGGATTTTGATGATGGTGTATTGTATTAGACTCCAATGGCAACGCAATCCCACTCACAACCTATTCATAAAAATTAAATTAAAAAAGGAAGGAAAAAAATCCATAATTAAATACATCAATCACTATTGTAAATTTCACGAAAAAAAAAGAGAGAGAGAGAGAGAGAATTTGATTCCTTTTGTAGAACACAATTTTGGCAACAGAGAGAAATGAGGATGGGAACAAATGGAGAGACAATATAAAAAACTATGCAGAGAAACTAACGTATGAGATATTTTCAAATAGATATAGTGTATGCTAATTTTTAGGAAAAAGATGTTTCAAACATGTATGAGATATATTTTTCTTTTAAGAAATTGTGTGAGATATATATAAATTAGAGATAGTGAGTTTAGGAGAAGTGGTTAGTAGGCTATTATTTATACATTTGTTTTTTTTAAAGAAAAAAAAACTGCAATTAGAGTTTAGGAGAAGTTGTGGTTGGGCTATTAGAATCCTCTGCTAAACAAATTGTAAAAAGAAAAGATTTTAAAAGTTGTGAGTATTTTAAATTTTAAATTTTGAAGAGGTATGCTAAATTTTAGGAAAATGGGGTGAACGTGGGATTTGATTTACATTTTTTTTTTTTAACTAAGATAAGTGAGAAATGTTGGTGGATAATTGAATATTCTTTTAACTACATTGGAAAATCTTATTAAAAAAAAAAATTACATGAGATGATGGGATAATGAATAAGGATAAGGGTTTTTTCCCATAAAAAAAAAGGTATTTTCTATTAAAAAAAAAAAACCAACTTAATGTGAAGGAGAGGGGGAAAAAGGGAGATCTTGCAAAAGTTTTTTTTTTTTTTTTTTTTTTTTTTGGTATGATGGGATAAAGATAATAATTATATATATATATATATCAACAAAAAAAAAAAAAAAAAAAAAAAAAAAAAAAAAACCAACTTAACGTGAAGGAGAGAGAGAAAAAAAAGGAAATCTTGCAAAAGAAATATATGTTTTTTTAAAAGAAGAAAAAAAAAAAGAAAAAAGAAGAGGAGTGTTGATTGCCGTATTTTAATATGAGTGATTGTAGCAATTTTGAATTTTAGTAGTGGTTTAGCAGATATGAAGTTAGAAATGTAATTTTATTGGATTGTCTTCCAATTTTGTCCAGGTATAGGGGTATTTTGGAACAAAAAAAATGTCCAGTCCAAACAGGAGAAACCCTTTAAATAGTAGTATAGATATAGAAATTATACTGTGCATCTTATTGTATATCTTTAAGTGTATTCATGCATATGCACGAGGTTACAAGCTTGTATATATAACACAGAATAAATATACCTAAGTTCATTGCATAGTTTTGTCAAATTATCAATTCAAAATCCTATAATACGCATTATCATTACATACACAAGAAGGTTTATAATATCTCATTACATAACAAGGGGCACATTAATTTAAGATGAATCAATAGCTTAGCCAAAATAGGAAAATTTTCATATATCAAATCAAGAAGAAAAATTATGATGAATCAAATCAATTGTTCAAAAATTCCCATGACAATAATATCAAATGAAAAAATCACATTTCATATAAGGAAGATGGAAATTTTAAATATGGAGTAAGGACAAAGGAAAAAAAGTTGATATTTTGTTCATGTTCTAGATCAAAATTTAGCGGAATGGACTGAAAAAAAAAATATATATATATATATATATATATATTTAGGATGAAGTGGAATATAAGAGTGATTTATATCAGTTAAGTAACATGTTCAAAATTTCCTTGCCATTTCAACCTTAATGAACAAAATTTTAAACTTGGTCATTGTTGAGGGTCATTTGTGAGAATCCAAGTAGAAAGAAGAAAGCCCAACGACAATGGCAGCAAAGAATTGGCAAACAGATGGCAAAACAATTAGGCCCAACCGGCAGGAATAATGGATCACAGACCAATGAAATAAACATATGGGCCTTGAAGAGGCAAGTGGGCTTAAAGAAACCCGGAAAGAGAGAAATAGCATACCCATGGGCAGTATATAATGTAGAAAAGTGAGAAAGGGCCACCGCAGGCCCAAAGTAATGCAAACAAAGAAAGTAAGAGGTTAATGGCAAGCCCATGAACCCCAATGATGAGAATAAGGTAATTGGGCCAGGGAAGCCCAATGAAGTTAGTAAAAGCCCTTGAAAATACTCAGTTAGTAAAAGGGCCAAGGAAGCCTAAAGAAAGCAAGTGGGCCAAGAATGCCCAAGAGGAAGACAAAAGGGACACATGAGCCCATAAGTAGGAAAACCAATAGCCATACTAAGCCACTGGGGGGAAAGAATAAACGGTTGGCCTAAGGAGGCCCAGCAGGATTAAGTTATTACAGCAAGAGTGACAGAATAATATGACAGGAAATGAGAGTAATCAAGAAATGGGCCGAAAGAAATGTAAGACTCAGTATCAAATAAAGCCCAGCTCCTCAGGAGAGCGGGAAACCAAAAAGCAGCTCACATAAAAGGTCAAAAGGAACGGACGGCAAACTATGAAGGCAAGCCTCCAGACCACGACAGGCGAATGACCAGCAGGCAGATTTTAGACACACATGGAAGGGAGGCACACGCAAGGCTCAGGCACCACCAGCCTGTACCCAGCCAATACAAGGCATGGTGAGGTTGTGGGTCAGAGATTCAGAGGGCATGGTTTGGTGGTGGGGAGAGGGGAAAAATCTATTTTTGAGGTTCCAGTTCAAGCTCTTTCGGGAAAATATCCTGCTGGAATGACATACTACCCAAAAGCAGCAAGCTAAGTTGGAACCACTAGGTGCATGCCATGAGAGATAGGGAGAGAGAAAGAACCTAGACCGTAGCAGGAACGGGTGCCACGGTAGACAAACAAACAAAATACCCTTCTTTGTATGGTGATGAGGGGTGGCACACAAACGGACTAGTGGTGATCGGCCAGTATACCCAGACCAGACAAAGAAGGTTAAGGGCTAAAACAGTAAAATCCGGTCACGGCAGGCACTATAAAAAGAGAACCTTGCCGTGAACAAAAAACAAAGCAACAATGGGAACCATAACTAAGAAATAGGAATTCGAAAAGAGATACCAAAAAATAGAAAAGAAACGAGTGGGAGGGAAAGAAAGAAAACAACCAGAAAGAAAATAGAGGGAGAATTAGAACAGCAGGCATGCACCGGTAGATTGATTCCCTCTCTCCCTCACGAAATCCTGCTCTCTTTCAAAACCAAAAGGAGCCTTTGTGCATCAACCATTCAGGTCCGTTTCCCTCAGGGTAGTTAATCTCCACGACATGACTTTCCTGAGAGATTAATTGCATTGAGAATGAACGTTATTTTCTCTCTGGTTTTGCTCCTGCGAACTAGATTTAAGCTGATTTCTTCATCTTCTGATGAACCCATACATATTACTGTTTGCTCCTTTTTGTTCTTTTCTTTTTGTAAAAGTAATTATTATTACTGTGATTGTGTTTGGGGATCATTTGGTCATTTCCTACTAAGTAGTCATATATTTTATTTTTTTGTTATTATGTCTGTCTGCCACAACTTATCTAAAACAGCTCTGCCTGTCACAAGCACGTTCCTGGCAAACCAGGCATTGTTTGCGCACAAGCCGGACCAAATTAAGTTGCAGTTAGACCGGTCCCAACTCCTTTATCCAGAAAACTTGGGCCTAGTGTAGCAGGAAGCAACCCAACACTACTAGCACAGCCCACCACTTTACAATCATACCACCTCGATTTGATTGGTCCCAATTTGTACATTTTTATTTAAGCGTAGAGTTATGAGCACAACATTTTCACAATAAAGTCTAGGTGGTAAGCGGTTATTGGTTTTCATTTGAGTTTATTTTTTGAAACATTTGATTTTATTATTAACATTCACCTTTTTAACTACCATTAACAATTTTCCTCCTAAGCTTTGTTGTGAAATTATTGTGCCTCTAATTTTATTGTTTTTCTTTATGTTAAAAGGAATAGATGAGATGATATAGGACACTCATGACTTGACCGGTCTCGCTTCATTGTCTTCCTTGCTCAAGAAGAGATTTTTTTTTGGAGGGCTAAATTGCAAACTACACCCCTAAAGTTTGGGCTATTTGGATTTTACACTTAGAAATTTCAGAATTTAAATCTTTCCCCTTGAAGTTCTATTCTATTTACATCAGCATCTCCTCCATCTATATTTTTTGTTAAGTACCAAATAAGATTGCCAAATATGTTTAGTTCATCCAATAAAATGATGCCACCTCATTTTTATTATGTCATGTCATTTTTAATTTTTTAGGTTACGAAAATGATGTAGTATCGTCTTATTGGAAAAATTAAACACACATGACAAGTTTATGAGACACTTAACAAAAAATATAAATGGAGGAGTTGCGTATGCAAACAAAATAGTGCTCAGAGGCTCTTCTATTTTTTGGGTAAGGGTTAATTTAGGGATTTATTATAATTTAGGATTACTACATTTTCCAATTATTAAAAAAAAAAAAAAAAAAAAAAAAAAAAAAAAAAAAAAAACCTAGGGGTGTGATGAGTATAGCAGATGTGTTTACAAAGAAACATGTGTTTGTTTTAATTTCAATTTTTTATAAATAGATAAAAGCAATTTGAAAACCATCAGGAGAGTGGTCCTGTTATGTAGGCAACGTTTTAGTAGGAGTTAAAGATGTATCTACTTATCTATTAAAAAAAAAAAACTTGTATATATCAGAAACGTAGGTTGTTTAATTTATTTTTCTGTTAAAAAAAAAAACAATAAACGTATAGTTGTTTTGAAGAAGTGGGTTAATGGGAGAGTGTTTCTATTTTGTAGGTAATGTTTTAGTGCAAGTTAGACATGTATTTTTACCAGACTATCCTTTAGTTTTGTCTTTATTTAAATCTAGGAGTGTAGGGGAATTTTGGAACAAAAAAAAATCTAGTCCAAACAAGGAAAGCCCCTTAAATAGTAGTATAGATAATTTTTATTAGGCACAATTGCACTTTTAGTCCCTACATTTTGACGTTTTTCCATTTTAGTCCCTACATTTTATTTTTTCCACTTTTAGTCCCTAAAACCAATTTATGCTTTCCGTTTTCATCCTTTCCGTCAGTCAACCGACGGAAATAGCTGAGGTGGCAGTCGGAGACATTAAAATATTATAAAAAATGCCACATCAGCATTTAAATTTAAAAAATTAATTTATTAATTTTAACTAAATAAAAAAAATAAAAACAGAATTAAAAATCAAAATTCACCTTAATTAAGATTTAAAGAATAAGAAAAAAAAAAAAACTTGTAATAACTTTCTCAATTTTTCTTAAATTTTCTTGTCAACCAAACAAAACAAAATCATCAATAAACACTAAACTCAGACCCAAACTCATCTTTCATTTTCCCAAATCTCTCTCTCCCTCTCCCTCTCGGGTCAAACTCCTCTCTTGGCTTTCTCTTATTTATTTTTCTCCGACGGTCCTCTCCATCGAGTGCCTTAATGGTACTTCCACCACCGACGAGTGGACCAGCGATTGTTCAAGTCATTCTGGGCAGATCCGAGGTCGATTCCTTCGTCTTCAATGGCCCCTACTCTTGATGTTGGTGGTGGGTCGGGTTTGGTGGCTATGAATTGTGGGTTAAGGACATGCAGCGGCGGTGGGCTGTCGTGGGCTTGGTGGGTCAGGCTGTGGGCTGCCGTGAATCTAGTTTTGGCTGGGATCGTGACTTTTGGCTGATTTGGGTTGCTGGGTTATGATGTGGTGGTGATCGGCGGTGGTGTGGTTGGTGGGTTTGTGGTGGTAGTTTTCTGGGTAGATCTGGGTTTTCTGGGTTTGGATCGGCTAGGTCCATTGATGTGAAACCCATAGACCAAGCCCAGAAAGGACTCATTGCCGTTCGTGGCGTCGTGGTCAACAACGAAGGATTGAAGCTTGAGGCAGCCTGGGTTCCTTGCAATGAAACAGAAGTAGAGATCAAAGGTGGTGGATCTGGTGTGTTTGGAGGTTTCGAATCGATGGTTTGAGTTGAGTTTCAGATCGTTGGGTTTTAGATCGGTGGGTCGTTGATCGTTGGGTTTCAGATTGTTGAGTTTTGTGTTGGTTTAAGTTGATTTTGTGTTGGTTTCTCAAAAAGATAAGAGAATCATACTCTTTCTTTTCTTCTATTTTCTTTGGTGCCCGAAAATTTGGGTTTAGAGTTTAGTGTTTTTGTGTTTGGGGGCCAGAAATTCTGGGTTTGAGTTTTGTGTTTGATGCTTTGGTGGTGTGGGGGTTTGATTTTTCGGATTTGTTCATGTATAATTTTGTGTTGATGTGGATCTAATGCTAATTTTTTGGGATTTAAATTTTCTGTGTTTGTCTTCTTGTTCAAATGTTTAATGTGTTCATGTTTAATTTCTTGTTCATGTTTAATATGATGTGGATTTGGTTTTTCTGTGTTTGATTTCTGGGTTTGTATGATTTTTTTGAGTTTGTACTCTTTAAATCTTAATTAAGCTGAATTTTGATTTTTAATTCTGTTTTTATTTTTTTTATTTAGTTAAAATTAATAAATTAATTTTTTAAATTTAAATGCTGATGTGTCATAGGTGATGTGGCATTTTTTATAATATTTCAATGTCTCCAGCTGCCACCTCAGCTATTTCCGTCGGTTGACTGACGGAAAGGACGAAAACGGAAAGCGTAAATTGGTTTTAGGGACTAAAAGTGGAAAAAATAAAATGTAGGGACTAAAATGGAAAAACGTCAAAATGTAGGGACTAAAAGTGCAATTGTGCCTTTTTATTATGTCATGTCATTTTTAATTTTTTTGGCTACGAAAATGATGTAGTATCATCTTTGTTGAGGGTCATTTTTTAGAATCTAAGTAGAAAGAAGAAAGCCCAACGACAAGGGCAGCAAAGAATTGGCAAACAGATAGCAAAACCATTAGGCCCAAGCAGTAGGAATAATGGATCACAGGCCCATGAAATAAACAAATGGACCTTGAAGAGGCAAGTGGGCTTAAAGGAGTCCGGAAAGAGAGAAATAGCATATCCATGGGCAGTATATGATATAGAAAAGTGAGAAAGGGCCACCGCAGGCCCAAAGTAATGCAAACAAAGAAAGTAAGAGATTAATGGCAGGCCTATGAATCCCAAGGATAAGAATAAGGTAATTGGGTCAGGGAAACCCAATGAAGTTAGTAAAAGCCCATGGGAATGCAAAGTTAGTAAAAGGGCCAAAGAAGCCTGTAGGGGCCTTTTTTTTTATGTATGGTGCATTGGACTGGGCTGCCTCCTGCGGTAATGGGCCCGAATATTTCTGAATAAGGGAGTTGGGGTCGGTCCAATTGTAACTCAACTTGGGCCGGTTTGTGCACAAACTTATACATTGTCTGCCAGGAGTAAACTTACGGCAAGCAGAACTGTTGCAGATGAGTTACGACAGGTAGATATAATAATAATAACCAAAACAGAGTATTCTGATTATTTAAATAAATGGCTATATAATCCCTACTTATAAAGCATGATTACAGTCATGATAATGTCAATCACAGAGAAAGTGAAAAAAATAATACGAGCTAATCAAATGGGCATAAATCAAGTTTTAAACTTAGTCTGCCGAAGTAAAGACAAAGAGGGGAGAACGCCTCTTCTCAATGCAAATAATCTCCTAGGAAAAAGATCTTGCTGTGGGGATTAATGACTTTGAGAGAGTCGGATCTGAATGGTTATTACCCAAAAGGAAAGAGTCCTTATTTACGTTTTGGAAGAAAGTAAGATTTGAAGGGGGAGAGAGGGAAACTGATCTATCGGTGCATGTCTACTGTATTACCTCTCCTTCTTCCTTAATTTTCTCTCTTTTCTTCTCTATTTTCTTTCTTATCTTTTTTCTCTTCTTTTTACTCTGTTTTTCTTTCTACTCTGTAAAAATGCTCTGTTTTTCGATCCCCTTTTCAGAGCACGGCAATGGCCTTTTTATAGTGCCTGCCGTGACCAATCTTTTACCATTTTGCCCCTTAACCGCCTCTGTCTGGTCTGGGCGTACTTGCCGACCACCAACTGTGCGACATTCACCCTTGCCAAACAGAGGCAGGTTTGTTTCGTTCCCCAGTCTACCGTAACACTTCTTTCCTACCACGGTATAAATGCTTTCTCTCTCTACTCTCAAGGCATGCACCCAACGGTTCCCCCTCAAACTTGCCTCTTTTGGGTGGTCTGCCATCCCAGCAGGACGTACCTCCCAAAAGGGCTTGGGCAGGAGCCGCAAAATAGATCTTTTCCCCTCTCCCCACCACCAAACCATACCCCCTTTACCTCTTACCTTTAGCCCATGGCCCCACCACGTCCTATATTGGCTGGGTACAGGCTGGTGGTGTCTGGGCCTTGCGCGTGCTTTCCTTTCAGATATGTCCAAGAGTCTGTCTGCTGCTCATGCGTCTGCCGTGATCTGGAGACTCTCCATCTGTGTTTTCTGACCTTTCATGTGGACTTTTCTTTGGTTTCCCGCTCCATTCAGGAGCTGGACTTTGTATGGTGATGGGCCTTACATTTCTTTGGTCCATTCTTGATTTTCTTTATTTCCTGCAACGTTGAACTGTTATTCCTGCCATAATAACTTAATCCTACTGTACCTCTTTTTGGGCCAGCCGCTTATCCCTTTTCTCAGTGGCCTGTCATGGGCATTGTTTTGCTTTTACTCATGGGCTCCTATGTCCCTTTGGGCTTTCCTTTGAGCATCCACGGCCCAATTGCTTTCGTTGGGTTTCCTTGGCCAGTTTGCTAATTCCACACTCCCATGGGCTTTTTACTAACTTCATTGGGCTTCCCTGGCCCAATAACCTTATTCTTATCTTTGGGGTTCATGGGCCTGCCATAAACCCCTTACTCTCTTAGTTTGCATTGTCTTGGGCCTGCGATGACCCTTTCTCACTTTTCTACCTCATACACTGCCCATGAGATGCTATTTCTTTCTTTCCTGACTTCTTTGAGCCGACTTGCCTCTTCAAGACCCATTTATTTATTTGTTGGGCCTGTGATCCATTATTCCTGCCGCTTGGGCCTAATGGGTTTTTGCTATCTATTTTGTCAATTCTTTGCAACCCTCACTATTGGGCTTTCTTTCTGTCTGGGCCTCTACAAATGGCCCTCAACAAAGCCCAAAGAAAGTAAATGGGCCAAGGATGCCCAAGAGAAAGACAAAAGAGACACAGGAGCCCATAAGTAGGAAAACCAATGGTCATGCCAAGCCACTGGGGGAAAGAGTAAACGGTTGACCTAAAGAGGCCCAGCAGGATTAAGTCATTACAGCAGGATTGACAAAGTAATATGGAAGGAAATGAGGGCAATCAAGAAATGGACCGAAAGAAATGTAAGGCCTAGTATCAAATAAAGCCTAGCTCCTAAGGGGAACGAGAAATCGAAAAGCAGCTCACGTAAAAGGTCAAAGAAAACGGACGGTAGATTATGCAGGCAAGCCTCCAGACCACAGCAGGCGAATGAGCAGCATGCAGATTTTGGATACACATGGAAGGGAGGCATGCGCAAGGCTCAGACACCACCAGCCCGTACTTAGCCAATACAGGGCATGGTAAGGTTGTGGGTTAGAGGTAAGAGGACATGGTTTGGTGGTGGGGAGAGGGGAAAAATCTATTTTTGAGGTTTCGGCTTAGGCTCTTTTGGGGGAAGTGTCTTGCTGGGATGACATACTACCCAAAAGAAGCAAGTTGAGTTGGAACCACTAGGTGCATGCCATAAGGGATAGGGAGAGAGAAAGAACCTAGATCGTAGCAGGAAAGGGTGCCACGGCAGACAAATAAACAAAATACCCTTCTTTGTCTGGTAATGTGGGGTGGCACTTAGACGGACCAATGGTGGTCGGCCAGTACACCCAAACCAGACAAAAGAGGTTAAGGACTAAAACAGTAAAATCCAGTCACAGCAGGCACTATAAAAAGAGAAGCTTGTCGTGAACAAAAAACGAAACAACAACGGGAACCATAACTAAGGAATAGGAATTCAAAAAGATATACTAGGAAACAGAAAGAAACGAGTGTGAGGGAAAGAAAGAAAAGAGAACAATCAAAAAGAAAATAAAGAGTTAGAACGGCAGGCATGCACCAATAAATTGATTCCCTTTCTCTCTCACAAGATCCTACTCTTTGTCAAAACCAAGAGGAGTCCTTTGTGCATCAACCATTCAGGTCCGTTTCCCTCAAGGTAATTAATTTCCATGGCTGGACTTTCCTGGGAGATTAATTGCATTGAGAAGAAACGTTATTTCCTCTCTAGTCTTGCTCCTGCGGACCAGATTTTAATCTAACTTCTTTATCTTTTGATTAACCCATATATATTACCATTTGTTCCCTTTGTTCTTTTCTAAAAGTAATTATTATTACTGTGATTATGTTTCTTAGGGATCATTTGGTCATTTTCTATTAAAGTAGCCAGGATATTTTATTTTGTTATTATTATGTCTGTTTGCCACAACTTATCTGAAATAGCTCTGCCTGCCGCAAGCATGTTTTTGGCAAACAAGGCATAGTTTGCGCGCAAGTCGGACCAAATTGAGTTGTAGTTGGACCGGTCTCAACTTCCTTACCCAGAAAACTTGAGCCTAGTGCAACAGGAAGCCGCCCAACACTACAAGCAAGGCCCACCACTTCACAATCTTATTGGACAAACTAAACACGCACGACAAGTTTATGAGACAATTAACAAAAAATATGGATGGAGGAGTTGCATATGCAAACAGAATAAAAATTCACTAGCCTTTGAACACACGCGCGTGCTCAGAGGCTCTTCTATTTTTTGGGTAAAGGTTAATTTAGAGGATTTATTATAATTTAGGATTACTACATTTTCCAATTATAAAAAAAAAAAAAAAAAAAAAAAAAAAAAAAAAAAAAAAACTAGGGGTGTGATGAGTATGATAGATGTGTTTACAAAGAAACGTGTGTTTGTTTTAATTTTATTTATTTTTATAAATAGATAAATCAATTTGAAAACCATCAGGAGAGTGGTCCTATTTTGTAGGCAACACTTTAGTGGGAGTTAAAGATGTATCTACTTATCTAAACAAAAAAAAAAAAAAAAAACTTGTATATATTAGAAACGTAGGTTGTTTAATTTATTTTTCTATTAAAAAAACAATAAACGTATAGTTGTTTTGAAGAAGTGGGTTAGTGGGAGAGTGTTTTTATTTTGTAGGCAATGTTTTAGTATAAGTTAGACATGTATTTTTACCAAACTATCCTTTAGTTTTGTCTCTACTTAAATCTAGGAGTGTATGGAGTATTTTGGAATAAAAAAAATCTGGTCCAAATAAGGGAAACCCCTTAAAAAGTAGTATAGATGAGGTAAAATTTAAATTTTAAAACTTCAGAGTATAAAATTAAAACAACTCAAAACTATAGAGGTGTAGTATTTGATTTAGTCTTTTATTATCTATATTACTATTTAAGGGGTTTTTCCTGTTTGGACCAGATTTTTTTTTTTTTTTTTTGCTAAAATATCTCTACATCCTTATGTTTAAGTAGAGTCAAAACTAAATGACAATCCGGTAAAAATACAACCTTAACTTCCACTAAAACATTACCTAAAAAATAGGGTCACTCTTTTGTTAATTTTCAAATTTATTTATCCACTTATAAATTAGATTCTCAAAATAAAAATTATATATAAAAAATAAAAAAATAAACATAGATTTTTCTTTCTACCACCACTAAAAATTCAAAAGCCTCGTTGCACTCATGATGAGGCTTGTTATTATTTATTTATGTAATAAAGGATCTCAATAAATAAATTTTTTTTGAGTCATCTCAATAAATAAATTAGTTTGTATATCGTGGAAAATGATGAAAAGCGTTTCAGGAAATTTGCCAATTTCGCAACGAGGCCAACAAATCATAAATGGAAAAAAAGAGGCAGTTACCATGCGTTTCATATCACAGGGTCAGGGTGGGTCCAAAGCTTGGCATGCTAGCCAATTGTCCTCCCATCCCGCAAATAATCCTTACTTTCATTCCACTTTCTTTGTATACATACGTAACCTCCGCCACCACCACGATAAAAATGCCTTGCCACCAAGCTTAATGGGACCCACACCAAACCAACCCCACATCGTAACGCTCCCATCAAATCCAACGGCTCACCTTCCCTCACTCATAAATACTCACTCCTTTCTGTCTCATCTGAATCCTGATCCATCTAAGATTCTAAATCCAACCCATTATCCTATTCTTTTCTTTTTTAACAAACTAGGCGTCCAGAAGTCTTTGTTCCCTTGAGGGTATGCTTTTCTTGTTTCACACGCACTAGGTTATTATAATAAAAAATTTTATAACTCATTATCTTTTCTTTTTTTTTTAATAAATTAGGTGTCCAGAAATCTTCGCTTCCCACGAGGGTATGTTCTTCTTGTTTCACACGCACTAGGTTATTACAAGAAAAAATCTTATATGAGTAGCCCCAAGATATTGGCTAGATGTTTCAAACTTAAAATCTTATGAATATCATGAGACCTTAGGAACCACTAAGCTAACCTCTTAAGATTAACCTATTATCTTAAATATAAAATGTTTGGAGAGAAATCTTCTCACTAAAAATAAACTTTTTAAAAAATTGGACTAAAAAATTAACATAGTTATATATTTTGAAAATATAATTATTGGATTGTATTTTTTTCAAGTTCTTAATATGCATGTTAAATTTCATTTAAATTAGATGTTATTTACCATTCAACTAATAAACTTATTATGTTTTATCATAATTTAAAATTACAAAAATTTGAAATTTAAACATTTAATTGATGAAATAGTTAATTGATCTTTGATCTTCTTGAAAATTTTTAAGTATAGAAGATATAATAAGAAAATACAATGAGCATTTGCACCCATCTATGTAAAATAGAAGACGTTCCACATTTTATCCAACCAACCCCGAAAACCTCCTACATCATCCAATATAAAGTTGTGCAAAAATTCATTTTTCCTACCAGGGCGACTCTACATTGTAGCTAGGGTGGTCCACCCTAACCTGGAAAAAATTAATTATTATATATTAATTATAAAAAAATTTATGACTTTTTTAACCTTAAAAAAAATTGTGACCACCCTAATTTTTTTTTTAGGTCCAACATAATTAAACTTTGAATAAAATCTGACAACAGACTTGGTTGTATCAAACTTTGTTGTGGACTATAGCTACAAGTCCACTCAATATATATATATATATATATTTTTTTTTTTTTTCATTGGATTTGAATTTTGACAAATCCATCTTTGGATTACATTTTTTTTTTTATACCCTCCATATTTGCAAAGTTTCAGGAAGATAAAAAATTAATAACAATATCATCAATCAAATATTTAAATTTTGAGTTTTTTAGTCTAAAATTGTAAATAAAAAATAAGTTTATGGATTGAATAGCAAATAATTTATAATTGGCATGATTCAACTGTTAGATTTTCAAAATATGTAGTCATGCCTGTAGGGGCCATTTAATTAGGAGGTACTGTTTAGGCTGTACTAATTGGGCTTATGGCCCAATCCGAGGACATTGAACCATCCGAGGATGTTCAGATGAAATTATAAGGGGAACGGAGTAAGGAGAAGAGTAGAGATAATAAGAGATAAGTCCAACGAATGTCCGAGGAGAACAGCCATATCAGTAACAAGTGTCTGAGGTCGGTAAGAGTGTCATATCATCGTGGACCTTCTTCGAAGTTACACCACAACTAAGGGTTGGACATTGCACAAGGGGTAAGAAAAGAAAAGGACAAACAAATATCTTCAAAAGCTACTACCTCCGCATTAAATGTCTCTCAACCAACTCTCTGGCCGCATTAATGTGGAAGTGATGCCTGAACAGTGATCAAACAGCCTTACAGCTACTGGTTGATGGTTCTGGAGGTGCTGGATGGGACAGGAAAGAGTTCTCCGAATCTAACCTACACGTGTGTGGTAGGGATGATACTTAAATTGTAGTATATAATATGGGAAGATGTACTAAAAAAGGGATCGGGGAAAAAAATCAAAGAATTGGGGAACGAGACTGCGAACTCTTATATAATTTTATTGTTCAACAAGACAAAATAATATAAACTCATCGAGTTACTCCGATGACAGATTTTCTCATCCTACTTGTGTCTAACAGTCTTAAATTATCAAATTTTATCGTTTTTTTTTTTTTCTGGAGTAGATCTAGTTCTTTCATCCACACTCTACAAATTTATTGTTTGGGCTGCTTGGGCTGGAACCCAATCCTATTTTGGGTCCAATCCGATTTTAGTCCTTACAATGCTAATTTGTTTAATGAGAGTTGCAATTTAAGTTTGTAGTTAAATTTTGTCATTAAATTTTGGTCTTCTTAACAATATAATAGACACTTACAAACAAAATGAAAAAGCTAAGAAAAAATTTATTAATTAAAATTTTGAAAGAGATATAATTTGGAGTATTAATAATAAGACTATTAAGTAACAATTTCAAAATAAGTAAACTCATAAAAGAAAATTATAAGACTTTATGTATTTTGTGTGTGTGTGTGTGTTTATATTCTTTTTTTATTAGATTTTGTATAATTTAAGTTTCTTTGACATAAAATTATCTTTTTATTAAATTTTGATAATATTCACATTCAATAAAAAAAATATATATATATATGAAAATTTTGGTGAGAAATTTTGTTATTATTTGAAATGTCTCATTATTCCAAATTTACCCTCAACCTACGTGGCACGCTTACTCACTCGCCAAAGCCCAGCCCAAACTCCCAAGTCTCAACAGTCTCGCAAATAAAAAGAGACACAACGCAACAACTAAGAGAGCGTTGTAGGACCCTTTGCCTGAGAGAGAGAGCTTCACGAAGATTATAGATTACGTAGTGAATCAAAAAATCTCTTATATATTTTTCTCAGTGACCAAAACGAAGCAATTTGGTTCATCTATCCAAACACTACAACAGTTCCACCACTATCACCATCTCTTTGTAGATCGTCTTTCTCTTCTCCGTCGATTCTACAATAACTAATGGCAATGCAATCCCACTCACAACCTGTTCATAAAAATTAAATTAAAAAAGGAAGGAAAAAAATCCATAATTAAATACAGCAATCACTATTGTAAATTTCATGAAAAAAAAAAAAAAAAAAAAGAAAAAGAAAGAGAGAGAATTTGATTCCTTTTGTAGAGCACAATTTTGGCAACAGAGAGAAATGAGGATGGGAACAAATGGAGAGACAATATAAAAAACTATGCAGAGAAACTAACGTATGAGATATTTTCAAATAGATATAGTGATGCTAATTTTTAGGAAAAAGATGTGTCAAACATGTATGAGATATATTTTTCTTTTTAGAAATTGTGTGAGAAATCTATAAATTAGAGATAATGAGTTTAGGAGAAGTGGTTAGTAGGCTATTATTTATACATGGGTTTTTTCTAAAGAAAAAAAAAACTATAATTAGAGTTTAGGAGAAGTTGTGGTTGGGCTATTAGAATCCTCTGCTAAACAAATTGTAAAAAGAAAAGATTTTAAAAGTTGTGAGTATTATAAATTTTAAATTTTGAAGAGGTATGCTAAATTTTAGGAAAATGGGGTGAACATGGGATTTGATTTACATTTTTTTTTTTAACTAAGATAAGTGAGAAATGTTGGTGGATAATTGAATATTCTTTTAACTACATTGGAAAATCTTATTAAAAAAAAATTACATGAGATGATGGGATAATGAATAAGGATAAGGGTTTTTTCCCATTAAAAAAAAAAAAAAAACCAACTTAATGTGAAGGAGAGGGGGAAAAAGGGAGATCTTGCAAAAGATTTTTTTTTTTTGGTATGATGGGATAAAGAAAATAATTAATTATATATATATATATATATATATAAAGAAAAAAAAAAGAGGAATAAGGATAAGGGTTTTTTCCCATAAAAAAAAGTAAGGTTTTTTTTTTTTTTTAATTTTTTTTTTTTGAAACCAACTTAACGTGAAGGAGAGGGGGAAAAAAAAAAGGAAATCTTGCAAAAGAAATATATGCTTTTTTAAAAGAAGAAAAAAACAAGAAAAAAAGAAGAGGAGTGTTGGTTGCTGTATTTTAATATGAGTGATTGTAGCAATTTTGAATTTTAGTAGTGGTTTAGCGGATATGAAGTTAGAAATGTAATTTTATTGGATTGTCTTCCAATTTTGTCCAGGTGTAGGGGTATTTTGGAACAAAAAAATGTCCAGTCCAAATAGGAGAAGCCATTTAAATAGTAGTATAGATATAGAAACTATACTATGCATCTTATTGTATATCTTTAAGTGTATTCATGCATATGCACGAGATTACAAGCTTGTATATATAACACATAATAAATATACCTAAGTCTTCATTGCATAGTTTTATCAAATTATCAATTCAAAATCCAATAATACGCATTATCATTACATACACAAGAAGGTTTATAATATCTCATTACATAATAAGGGGCACATTAATTTAAGATGAATCAATAGCTTAGCCAAAATAGGAAAATATTCATATATCAAATCAAGAAGAAAAATTATGATGAATCAAATCAATTGTTCAAAAATTCCCATGACAATAATATCAAATGAAAAAATCACTTTTCATATAAGGAAGATGGAAATTTTAAATATGGAGTAAGGACCAAGGAAAAAAAAGTTGATATTTTGTTCATGTTCTAGATCAAAATTTAGCTGAATGGACTAAAAAAAAAATTGAAATTTAGGATGAAGTGGAATATGAGAGTGATTTATATCGGTTAAGTAACATGTTCAAAATTTACCTGCCATTTCAACCTTAATGAACAAAATTTTAAACTTGGTCATACCACCTCGATTTGATTGGTCCCAATTTGTACATTTTTATTTAAGAGTAGAGTTATGAGCACAACATTTTCACAATAAAGTCTAGGTGGTAAGCGGTTATTGGTTTTCATTTGAGTTTATTTTTTGAAACATTTGAGTTTATTATTAACATTCACCTTTTTATCTACCATTAACAATTTTCCTCCCAAGCTTTGTTGTGAAATTATTGTGCCTCTAATTTTATTGTTTTTCTTTATGTTAAAAGGAGTAGATGAGATGATATACGACACTCATGATTTGACCGGTCTCGCTTGATTATCTTCCTTGCTCAAGAAGAGATTTTTTTTTTGGGGGGCTAAATTGCAAACTACACCCCTAAAGTTTGGGGCTATTTGGATTTTACACTTAGAAATTTCAGAATTTAAATCTTTCCCCTTGAAGTTCTATTCTATTTACATCAGCATCTCCACCATCTATATTTTTTGTTAAATGCCAAATAAGATTGCCACATGTGTTTAGTTCATCCAATAAAATGATACCACATCATTTTTATTATGTAATGTCATTTTTAATTTTTTAGGCTATGAAAATGATGTAATATCGTCTTATTGGACAAACTAAATACACATGACAAGTTTATGAGACACTTAACAAAAAGTATAGACGGAGGAGTTGCATATGCAAAAAGAATAAAAATTCACTAACCTTTGAGCACGCACGCGTGCTCAAAGGCTCTTCTATTTTTTGGATAAGGGTTAATTTAGAGGATTTATTATTGTAAGAACCAAGTACGGGACTTCTGGGCCTTAAATTACTTGGGCTCACAATTTATTTGTAGTGGGTTTGAGGATTTCTTACTTTGGGTCGTTCTCGGCAGAGAGACTCAAAACAACACTCAGTTTATTCTTTCTCACTTAATGGTTTTCCCTCTATTTTTCTGAACCCCTTCTTCTCCCCAATTTCTTCTATTTATAGCCAAGGTTAGTGGGGAGATTATGATTACAGCCACCATTAGTGCTACTAAAGGTCCAATATTATCTGGTTAAAGTGGATGTTTAGGTGAGAGGGCGGTGCAGCATTTATGACCTTAGAACTTGGTTCCTGCTTGATGGATTATGTTCGGCAACTCAGTTTCCCGTGCATATCATGAGTTTCCCCTGCATATCATGAGTTTCCCGGACACGGCCAATTCGCTTGCCTGGGAAAGTTAAACCGATCGTCTGTTGGAACTCAGACCCCAAAACTTGTTTTCACGTTAAGGCAGTGTCAAGAAGGGCGTAGGGTAACTGGACCTTTCCGCTGGGCCTGCATCCAAAACCGGTAAGGGCCTGGCCCAGGACCTATATGGGCTTGGGCTTAATGCCGGTATGGGCTTTGGGGTCTCGGTGCCGTACAATTATAATTTAGGATTACTACATTTTCCAATTATTAAAAAAGAAAAAGAAAAAAGAACCTAGGGGTGTGATGAGTATGGCAGATGTGTTTACAAAGAAACGTGTGTTTTTATTTTTTTATTTATTTTTTATATATTTTTTTTATAAATAGATAAAAGCAATTTGAAAACCATCAGGAGAGTGGTCCTGTTATGTAGGCAACACTTTAGTAGAAGTTAAAGATGTATCTACTTATCTAAAAAAAAAAAAAAAACTTGTATATATCAGAAACGTAGGTTGTTTAATTTATTTTTCTATTAAAAAAAAAAACAATAAACGTATAATTGTTTTGAAGAAGTGGGTTAGTAGGAGAGTGTTTCTATTTTGTAGGCAATGTTTTAGTGTAAGTTAGACATGTATTTTTACCAGACTATCCTTTAGTTTTGTCTTTATTTAAATCTAGGAGTGTAGGGGAATTTTGGAACAAAAAAAATCTGGTCCAAACAAGGGAAGCCCCTTAAATAGTAGTATAGATTATTTTTATTATGTCATGTCATTTTTAATTTTTTAGGCTACGAAAATGATGTAGTATTGTCTTATTGGACAAAGTAAACACGCATGAAAAGTTTATGAGACACTTAACAAAAAATATGGATGGAGGAGTTGCATATGCAAATAGAATAAAAATTCACGAGCCTTTGAGCACAGAATAAAAATTCACTAGCCTTGGAGCACACACGCGTGCTCAGAGGCTCTTCTATTTTTTGGGTAATGGTTAATTTAGAGGATTTATTATAATTTAGGATTACTACAAAAACAAAAAAAAACCTAGGGATGTGATGAGTATGACAGATGTGTTTACAAAGGAACGTGTGTTTGTTTTAATTTTAAATTTTTTTTTTATATAAATAGATAAAACAATTTGAAAACTATCAGGAGAGTGGTCCTGTTATGTAGGCAACACTTTAGTAGGAGTTAAAGATGTATCTACTTATCTATTAAAAAAAAAAACTTGTATATATCAGAAACGTAGGTTGTTTAATTTATTTTTTTGTTAAAAAAAAAAATAAACGTATAGTTGTTTTGAAGAAGTGGGTTGGTGGGAGAGTGTTTCTATTTTGTAAACAATGTTTTAGTGCAAGTTAGACATGTATTTTTACCAGACTATCATTTATTTTTGTCTCTACTTAAATCTAGGAGTGTAGGGGTATTTTGGAACAAAAAAAATTTGGTCCGAACCAAAAAAATTTGGTCCAAACAAAGAAAGCCCCCTAAATAGTAGTATAGTTGAGGAAAAGTTAAATTTTGAAATTTCAAAGTATAAAATTTAAACAACTCAAAAATATAGAGGTGTAGTTTTTGATTTAGTCTTTTATTATCTATACTACTATTTAAGGGCTTATCTTGTTTGGACCGAATTTTTTTTCCTAAAATATCCCTACATCCTTATGTTTAAGTAGAGGCAAAACTAAAGGACAATCTGGTAAAAATACAACCTTAACTTCCACTAAAACATTACCTAAAGATTTTTTTTTTCTTTTTTTTGAGAAGAAGTATATAACTTTATTAATGCAAAAACTTAAGGGATTACATCAATGTGAACTAAATAAGCAATGTTGGTAGCACCGACTCCATCCAAACTAAAAGGGGAAAAGATAGGGTCACTCTTTTGTTGATTTTCAAATTTATTTATCCACTTATAAATTAGATTCTCAAAATAAAAATTATATATAAAAAATAAAAAAACATAGATTTTTTTTTCTACCACCACTAAAAAATCAAAAGCATCATTGTACGCGAGGCTAGTTATTACTTATTTATGTATTAAAGGATCTCATTAAATAAATTAGTTTGTATATCGTGGAAAATGATGAAAAGCGTTTCAGGAAATTAGCCTATTTCGCAACGAGGCCAACAAATCATAAATGGAAAGAAAGAGTCAGTTACCATGCGTTTCATATCACAGGGTCAGGGTGGGTCCAAAGCTTGGCATGCCAGCCAATTGTCCTCCCATCCCGCAAATAATCCTTACTTTCATTCCACTTTCTTTTTACACATACGTAACCTCCGCCACCACCACGATAAAAATGCCTTGCCACCAAGCTTAATGGGACGCACACCAAACCAACCCCACATCGCAACGCTCCCATCAAATCCAACGGCTCACCTTCCCTCTCTCATAAATACTCACTCCTTTCTGTCCTATCTGAATCCTGATCCATCTAAGATTCTAAATCCACAACCCATTATCTTTTTCTTTTCCTTTTTAACAAACTAGGTGTCCAGAAGTCTTTGCTTCCTTGAGGGTATGCTGCTCTTGTTTTACACGCACTAGGTTTTTGCAAAAAAAAAAAAAAAATTTATAACTCATTATCTTTTTTTTTTTTTAACAAATAAGTGTCCAAAAGTCTTCGCTTCTCTTGAGGGTATGTTCCTCTTGTTTCACACATACTAGGTTATTACAAGAAAGAATCTTATAAGAGTAGCTCCAAGATATTGGTTAGATGTTTCAAATCTAAAATCTTATGAATATCATGAAACCTTAGGAACCACTAAACTAACATCTTAAGATTAACCTATTATCTTAAATATAAAGTGTTTGGAGAGAAATCCTCTCACTAAAAATAAACTTCTTTAAAAATTGGACAAAAAAATTAACATAGTTATATATTTTGAAAATATAATTATTGGATTGTATGTTATGCATGTTAAATTTCATTCAAATTAGATGTTATTTACTATTTAACTAATAAACTTATTATGTTTTATCATAATTTAAAACTACAAAAATTTGAAATTTAAACATTTAATTGATGAAATAGTTAATTGATCTTTGATCTCTTGAAGTATAAAAGATATAATAAGAAAATATAACGAGTGTTTGCACCCATCTATGTAAAATAGAAAAAGTTCCACATTTTATCCAACCAATCCCAAAATCCTCCTACATTATCCAATATAAAGTTGTGCAAAAATTCATTTTTCCTACCAAGGTGGTCACAGGACCACTCTAATCTGGAAAAAATTAATTATTATATATTAGTTATAAAAATTTTATGATTTTTTTACCCTTAAAAAAAATTGTGACCACCCTAAATTTTTTTTTAGGCCCAACATAATTAAATTTTGGATAAAGTTTGACAACAAACTTGGTTGTATCAAACTTTGTTGTAGACGAAGGCTACAAGTTCACTCAATATATATATATATATATATATATATTTTATTGGATTTGAATTTTGACAAATCCACCTTTGGATTACATTTTTTTTTCTTATACCCTCTATGTTTGCAAAGTTTCAAGAAGATTAAAGATTAATAGCTATATCATCAATTAAATGTTTAAATTTTGAGTTTTTGTAGTCTAAAATTGTAAATAAAAAATAAGTTTATGGATAAAATAGTAAATAATATCTAATTGCCATGATTCAACTATTAAATTTTCAAAATATATAGTCATGTTAATTTGTTTAATGAGAGTTGCAGTTTAAGTTTGTAGTTAAACTTTTGGCTTCTTAACAACATATTAGGCACTTACAAACAAAATGAAAAAGCTAAGAAAAATTTATTAATTAAAATTTTGAAAGAGATATAATTTGGAGTATTAATAATGAGACTATTAAGTAATAATTTCAAAATAAGTAAACTCGTAAAAGGAAATTATAAGATTTTATGTATTTTGCATGTTTTTTTTTTGTTAACATGGAATTCACTTTTTATTAGATTTTGTGTAATTTAAATTTTTTAACATAAAATTATATATTTATTAAATTTTGTTAAAATCAACATCAATAAAAAAAATATATATTTACGAAAAGTTTGGTAAGAAATTTTGTTATTATTTGAAATGTCTCATTATTCTAAATTTACCCTCAGCCTACGTGGCACGCTTACTTACTCGCCGAAGCCCAGCCCAAACTCCAAAGTCTCCACAGTCTCGCAAATAAAAGGAGACACAACTCAACAACTAAAGAGCGCGTTGTAGGACCCTTTGCCTGAGAGAGAGAGCTTCACAGGGATTATATAGATTACGTAGTGAATCAAAAAATCTCTTATATATTTTTCTCAGTGACCAAAACGAAGCGTTTTGGTTCATCTATCCAAACACTACAACAGTTCCACCACTATCACCATCTCTTTGCAGATCGTCTTTCTCTTCTCCGCCGATTCTACAATAACCAAAAAAGGGAAAAAAAAAAAAAATCTTATTCCTCTTATAGAAAACCCTAATCTGCATCTCTAAATTTATTGTTTTTATCTCATTTCCGATATTGCCCCTTCTCTCTGAAACTCAAACTCAAAGACTCGGTAAACATTATCATTTTTAACATTCGACAACAGTGTTTGGCAACGGGACTGAGAGTAAACCGGAAGCGGGATAAGAGAGCAGGAAAACCAGAATGGTTGGAGGTGGGAGCAGGAGAGATGAGTCGGTGGTGATAAACAGCACGAACGTGTTCGCGGCGCTCGGGAGCTTGAAGAAGAAGAAGAAAGACAAAGATCAAAGCCAGCAAGGTTCTTCGTCCAAGGCCAAGAAGAATGAGGAGAAGAAAGAGAAGGAGCTAATCTGGACCCCAGCCAAGCTCAACGTCAAGTCTTGGGCAGATGTCGATGACGACGACGAAGACGATTACTACGCCACCACCGCCTCCGCCGCCGCTCCTCCCGACTCGCCCTGGGCCGCCGTTGCCGTCAAAGAAAGCGACGCTGAGCCTGTTGATGAGGTAAAACTTTTTTTTTTTTTTTTTCTCATTTCACAATTCGTTTTCTTTCTTTATTTTTTTTATCTTCTTTTTGGTTCTGATATGTATGTGCATGTAGATTTTGGAAATGGTTTGTGGTGAGTGAGTAATTGGTGTGTTTGGATTCTTCTTCAATTGGTGATTTTTTTGTTTGTTTTGTTTTTCTAAATTTGGTTATGGTTTTGATGGTGATGCTAAAAATGACGATGCTATGTCGGAATTTGTTAATGTTTTTTTTGCTAATTTCAGAAAGGGCATTATGGACAATAATGGATAAGTTTTGTAGAATTTTGACGAGGAGAGTAATCTTTCATATGGACTGGTTTTTTTGTGTTATACTATTTTTAGAAATATTCAATTTTTTTTTTTAATAAAAAAATTGTGATTTAATGGTTAGATAAATTTGATGTTTGTGCGGTTTGATATGATGATTATATATGTTTTGAGGGGTTCTTCTATGGTGCTCACGATGATCAAAATTTAAGTGTTTTAATATTGGCATTTTGTTTATACTCGTGAAGGAATGGTGGAGATTAAAACACTTGAAAATACGTTGTTATTATGATGGTGGGTATCATATAATTTGCTATGTTCTGAGATGGACATCTTGGGTTTTTTAGAGTGTATTTTCGCTTCCTTTTTTTCCGCTGAGAAGCGTGATGGATGAATTTAGGAATATTGAACTGCTATTGAGCTTAATGGGAACCTAGGATCAAGAATTAAGGTAGCAGATAATGTTGGTTATTGTTGAATATGGCCGTTATTTTCATGAGATACCTGGTTTTCATTTTAAGAAAGAATGAGACTTAACTTTATGAATGTGGAGTAATAAATGTTATATCGTGATCTTTGTTTTTGAATTTTGTAATTTAAAGGATTTTGGTCGGATTGGTGAGGTGAGGATACGGTATCATTACGTGTGCTTTGGTCCATCATTTGATTGTTTAGTTTCACGACAAAGAACTTTGATCCTTCAAAGTGCACGTTTATTGGTCAAGCATTACGTGTGCTTTGGTCAATCATTTGATGTTTAGTTTCATGACAAAGAGCTTTGATCCTTCAAAGTGCACGTGTATTGCTCAATCGTTACATGTGCTTTGGTCTGTCATTTGATCATTTACTTTCACGACAAGGAACTTTGATCCTTCGAAGTGCACGTGTATTGGTCAAGCGTTACATGTGATTTGGTCAGTCATTTGATCATTTAATTTCACGACAAGGAACTTTGATCCTTCAAAGTGCATGTGCATTGCTCCCCTGGGTAAAGGGTTGCACAAACATGTTAATAATAGCATTGTTGTTGCCTTAAGAATGTTTGGTGTAGCCTACTTAATTTTGTATTTGTCGTTACCTTGAAAATTTTAGGATTAGATTGCTTCTATGCAATGATTATGACAGACATGGAAGATGTCTTGTAGCTTGTCGGGATCCATACTTTATGTCAATTTAACATTTGTTGGTGGCAGCAGCTAATAATGGAAGATATTGTTGGTTGATCAGTAGCTTCTCTTCTGTTGCCTCCACAATAATAGTATTTTCTTTGTCATCACATGGAGTTTGTCAAAATTAGATTAATAATATATAATGGACACGGGAAATGTAATGTAGTTTGTCGGTATCTAAGGAGTATCCATAGTTCTCATCAATTAAAAACGTGTTGATGGTGTCAAAGGACATGGTCAGTAGATCCATGTCTTTCCTTTTGTGGTGTTGGCAACCAAGCAACTGCATCTGAATGGATCAAAATGACAGAATGCTCCCTTTATAGTGTATATCTAAAGCTCTTAATTGTGTTATCTCTCAACTTGTGTAATTTATTGCTATGGATATAGATTTAGAATGATGTTCTGTTATCCAAAGTCCAAACATTTTTGGATGACCTTAATGGCGTGTTTGGATGGCAGGATTTGGGCACATGGATTTGGATTTGGGAGATTAAAATCCAAGTACCTTGTTTGAATAGTTTACAAAGGGTCAAGGATTTGGATTAGAAAAATCTGCCAAGGATTTTAAACCTTAAAATTCTTGAATTCAAAATAACTTCTAAACCCGTAGAATTTTAGAAATCCATATGACATACTTAAATATTTATGGATTTGGAATTAAGGCATTTCAAATCCGTCACTTTAAAATTAAAATCCAAATTCAAGTATCCAAATGCAACCTATATGATAGCCTTACAAGCATTTTAGATGAGGGCCTTACACTGATGACACCCAATGTACATTCATATATAGCCCAAGAAATGGTTGTGGACCACCAAAGTGGGTGGGGCTTTTGAACTAGCCAATCAGGTTGCTAGAGTTGGCAACAACTAGTTTGCTGGGTGTTTGGTGAACTGAGCAACCATAACTTGGCCTTAGATATAAGTAAGAGAGCCTTGTAGCTCAACTGGTTGGCACATCTTGGTATTTCTAACTGAGACATCCAGAATTCAAATCCTCCCACCCTCAAGTATGGAATTATCAAAAAAAAAAAAAAAAAAAAAAAAAATTCTATAGCAACAATTTTTCTAAAAATAGTCTAAATCTATTAGAGATAGTAATATGTTAGAAATTAATAATGTCAAGGAGATCAGTATTTGGTTTCATATCTGAATGTACAACACAGGAATAGTTATTCTATGTGCCTGATCTTAGCGCCTTACTGGTTTGTAAGAATCTTAATCAGGTCTTGTTTTCATAATCAATTGTGTGTGTAACATACCAATTTATTTAATTATTTTTTTTTATAAAAATAAAAAAATTGGAATTGGTTGGTTTGTGTGGATAAAATATCACATTTAAACTGTGGGCAACCACTTTTCCCAAATCAGTTATACAGATTATGGTGCCAATATATATTTTTTTCCTTCATAGAACTTGAATTGAATTTTTTTTATTAGGAAAAAAAATCTAATTTAAATTGAAGATCTCTCTCTCTCTCTCTCTCTTGATAAGTAAATAGAAGATCTCATAATTAAAAGTACAAAAGAAACAATAATGGAAGGAAAATGACTAGTAGCACTGAAATCCGTCATAAATTGTTGAAAACCAATAGAAAGAACTTGTAGCTTACCGAATATAGTGATCAATCAATCGACCCAACGATATATGAAAATAATCTTAGCCAAAGCAGTCAAAATATTTTAGCGTTTACTCAAATAGCAATTAAATTATACAAAGGCAATAACTATGGTAAGAGTTAAGATATCGATGACACACTTTAACACTTAATGTAGACCAAAGTTTAGAGGAATTAAGGAGTTGCTTATTACAACTAGATTATTCTTGCATTCTACATTTGTATTTATTTTTTTAATTTGTCAACTAGAGCTATCATTTTTCCACCTGAGGTGTGGACCGTGAAATGTGTAATTGCAGTAATTGATTTGTGACCGCCCTATTTTTCATGAAAACTGCATGTTGCTCTAATTACATTAAGTAATTTTTAGATTTACTAATATTTGGATATCAGGAAACTGAAAGTGAGGAAGGTGATGAAGTAGATGATGATGTTGAGGAAGAATATGAAAATGAGCCAGGGGCAACACTTGAAACTGCTGAGCCTGTTATTACAAAGCCTCCTGAGGCTTCTTTGGCTCCTAAAGATGCAGAAAGGCAGCTTTCAAAGAAGGAACTGAAGAAAAAAGAGCTTGAAGAACTCGAAGCTGTTCTTGCTGAATTAGGATATACCAGCAAAGAGACCAGTGGCCAAGATGATACCCATGGTAATTTGGCATTTACTTTCATATGTAGGCATAGCATTTGGTTTTTTCTTCTGCTAACGAAGGATGTTCAGGATTATTTATTAGCAATGTACTTAATTTAAATTATGAAATTGATGCATTATCTTCTAAAATTTAAACACCCATGTTGTTAAGAAGTTCAGAAATCCTGAACGATAATAATTTAGTTGTTATTTAAGTAGAATTAATTTTCATGTGATAAATGGGTTATCTATATAATGTTAGCAATCGTGTCTATTTCGGGACTAAGGCCTTGTTGGCTGCTTCTTGTTATTATATTCAACATTATAATTATAGTAGGACAGGAGGCAGTAATTTATTTGTCCTTCAAAATATGAAGTTTGTATCTACTGGCCGTTTTTTGCTATGAACATAAATGCTTTCTTTTGGCTAATAATTAACTTTTGCTAGAACTACTACTGATCAATTTGATTGTTCTATTGGCATGTCTCTCCTAATTACATTTAATTTGTTTGCTTTGTTGATTTAATTTTTTATTTTTCTTTTGGCTGATTACCTCGTGGTTTTTCCTAAATGAAATGATTTTGGCGTAGCAGGTATTTCACAAGAGAAGAAAGCAGAGAATCTAAATGGAGAGTTAGATAAGAAGGAGAATGCTACAGGGGAAAGCAAAAGTGCAAAAAAGAAGAAAAAGAAGGATAAATCTTTAAAGGAGCTAAAAGAATCCCAGGACCAGCCTGATGGCACTGATGCTGGAAATGCAACAGAAGAAGCTGCTGGGAGTGAGAAGGCAGAAGATGCATCTTCTATTGATGTTAAGGAGCGGCTAAAAAAAGTTACATCTATGAAGAAGAAAAAAACATCAAGCAAAGAGATGGATGCTGCTGCCCGAGCTGCTGCAAGTGAGGCTGCTGCTAGAAATGCAAGGCTTGCTGCAGCAAAGAAAAAGGAGAAGAATCACTACAATCAGCAGCCAGTGCGGTAAGCTGGCGAGATCCTTGGTTTTTGTAATTTCTTTTTCTCATATATGAACATGTACTCTTGGTTCATTTGGTGAATGCAAAATAAACATTGGAAACTGGTTTTGTGAAGTTGAGTTTCATGAAGATACTTCTAGTTTTACTTCAGGCAAAGGGTAAAAAAAAGGTTATTTATATATCTTCCGTTGTTTTGTCATCATTGTTGTTGCTTATGTGTATCACCTGATCTTGAATAATTGTTGCTCCATATTGATTTCAAGTTGGTACTTGGTAGTAGTCTTCTTTGGCTGTTGCTTACATCCAAAGTGTTAGTTTGTGTGTTTATAGGCATGATCAGACAGGTTCCTATGTAGATGTCAAGGTGCGCACAGCTGAAATTTGAGCTAGTAAAGATTTGAGAGATTGGAATATAGGATGATTTGGTTACTAACCTAAGGTCCTTCAAAGAGTTACATCTTAGGGTATGTTGGGAAATTGGAAGTTCATAAAATATATTTTTTCTAAAATTAGGAAGCAAAGAAATATATAATTTAACTATTATATCATTTAGCTTTTATTTCTTTTTCCTTGTAATAGGAATAAAATTAGTCTTTTACATCGATTTATTTTTTTTGATAGGTGATCTTTTACATCAATTTCATTAAACGAATATGTGTTTATCCCACTTTTGGGAGGAATTCAGAAGGGTTGGGATGGGATTTATCTTCCCTCCTAGTCATTTCTTTCTTTCCCACTAAACTTCCAAACATGAGAATGGATAAAATATTCCGTAAATTTCCCTTTCAGTTCAGTGTAGTTCATTCCTTTCCCTCTCTCCTAAGCAAAGTTGTTATTGTTGATCATGGGTATATCTCCAGGTCACTTCAGATCTTTCAAATTATTTTATATTGAATAAGGTTACTACTTGTCAACTTGGTAGTCTTCCAAATTATTTCTTTTTTAATGTGTTTGGCACATGGTAATCTTCATTATAAAATTTGCCTTTTTGGTTTTTTTCTTTGTGGGTGGGTGTTCCATATTTTCTTGATTTCTTCTACTTATTACATGTTGGCATGTTTTTCCCTCACAAGTTTTGGGATTTGTGATCATCTAGTACGTTAAAATAGTTTGGATTTTGGAATTTAGTCATGCACTCATTGACAAGATTAGAGTAATAATTTGGTGAACGTGCAAGGATGATTTTAAGTGAGAAAATGATGCACCTTAAGGAACGGCAGATTCAGGTGATAGAATAAAAAGAACGAGTAAGATATAACTTATTTATAATGATTTGGCAATTTTTATCCAATAAAATTATAATCATTTGGAATGATCTTATTTTTAATTATTTATGAAATTAAATGTTTACAATATTTATGAAATTCATCACCATACAGGATTAATTATTAAAAATTGAGTTATCTTCATGATGAAGTTGCAAATACGTCAAGATTCTGCAGGATTAATTCCATTGTGACCGGATTAAAATAATACAGTAGTCTTATAAAATTTCATAGTTCCTAAACCTCATTTCTTCGTGTAGCTTTATTATGGTTGTGCGAGTAGGTCTGTCAAGAAGGTACGGATTATAGGTTTGTTTGTTAACAACAATTCAATAAAAAGAGAAGCAGGTGAATATCACACAAAGACGCAAATATATTATCAGTGAAATTCAACAGATTAATCAAATTGATAATTTTCAGTTCATGAATGATATCACCACCAACTGCTCTACACCAATATAACTTTATAATCCCCATCTATTTAGCCCAAACATCTTTGTATGTCAAAGCTAAAACTTTCTTCTACAAATGCCACCGGTTGGTGTGGGATCTCTCAGCACTCTCTCATGGATCTTCCGTGGGTTCAAGAGCTCCATTTCACTCACCTGAAAATTGCTATAACCATTGATCGTATGTTTCCTGTCATGCCCTCAGGGCCTATTCCTGCTCAGCCAGGTGACACCCTTTACCTCTCTAACCTCGATGACATGATTGGAGCACGTGTTTTCACTCCTACAATATATTTTTATGAGCCTGCAGCTGACATGAATTCCAGCCAAAAACCTGTCATGAAAATACTATGTGATTCTCTTGCTGAAGTACTAGTCCCTTACTATCCTTTATCAGGCAGGCTTAGAGAGACCAAGAATGGAAAGTTAGAAGTGTTTTTTGGACCAAACCAAGGAGTACTCATGGTTGAGGCACACTCTAAAATGGCCTTAGCAGATTTAGGAGACCTCACAGTGCCAAACCCTGGTTGGGAACCCTTGATCTTCAAGTTCCCTGATGAGGAGCCATACAAAGTTCTTGACATGCCATTAGTCATAGCTCAGGTAACCCTTTTTAGCTGTGGTGGCTTTAGCCTAGGATTGAGACTTTGCCATTGTATTTGTGATGGACTTGGTGCCATGCAATTGTTTAGGGCATGGGCTGCCACAGCAAAAGCAGGTACCATAATAGCAAAACCTGAGCCACGTTGGGAAAGGGAAATCTTTCTACCTCGCAACCCTCCACTGGTGAAATTTCCACATGTTGAGTTTATGAGAATTGAAGAGGGCTCAAGCCTGACTATGACTTTGTGGCAAACCAAGCCTGTTCAGAAGTGTTACCGGGTTAGCCAGGAATTCCAGTCTCATCTGAAAACTCTGGCTCAACCAGATGATGTATGCACTACCTTTGATGCTATGGCTGCACATATATGGAGATCATGGGTGAAAGCACTTGATGTCAGACCACTAGACTACGAGCTTAGGCTTACATTTTCTGTCAATGCTCGCCAAAAGCTGCATAACCCACCATTAAAAGAAGGGTTTTACGGCAATGTGGTGTGTGTGGCTTGTGCAACAAGTACTGTCTCAGAGCTTGTGAATGGCCAGATTTCGGACACAACCTGTGTAGTTCGTGAAGCTCGACTCAATGTTTCAGAGGAGTATTTGAGGTCTACAGTGGATTACATTGAGGCAGTCAGGCCAAAAAGGCTTGAATTTGGAGGGAAATTGACAATTACCCAATGGACTAGATTTTCCATTTATGAGTCTGCAGATTTTGGATGGGGAAGGCCAGTATATGCAGGCCCTATAGACCTGACTCCCACACCACAAGTTTGTGTCATCCTCCCAGAAGGAAAGGCTGATCATCATGGGACAGTGGTGGTATGCATTTGCTTGCCAGAGGCCGCTATTGATAAATTTACTGAGTATTTGTGTATGATGGATTCAAGCAATGCAAGTCATATATAAATACTAATAAGCTACTACATTAAGATGATGCTTTGAAAATAAAGCATCAAAGCATGATGCATATAGTTCATAATGATAAATACTCGTTCCAGTTGTCTCAACAAGGTTGACGTTTTAATGGCAACATCTTGGAGAATAAAATTCATTTTGATTTACTACCTGGTGCTTGCTCCCCTTCCCATCTGTTTTAGATTTCCTTTCAAAGAAAAGTTGGGAAGGTAAGACGTAGCTACCTTCAAGTTCTATGTTTCGATTAGCATTTGATTGTCAAAGAATCTATTGAGACAAATGTTTATATGCTTACTTTTCAGTATGTTGAATAGATGTAAAAGACCATTTTGCATAGTTCCCCTCTCCCTTCTCTTTAAGGATTTGAGATTTAAGAGTGTCTATAAACCCCCCAACTAGTAGTTTGGTGGTGTGCTCATTAGCCTAGGGCGTGACGTAAACTTAGTAGTTTTAAGTTCAATCCACCACACTATCGATTTATGGGATTTTTGGAATATCTCATGGATGGGGTGGAATAGTCTAGCAAAAGACACCACACCACTTTCTTATATATATGAAGTCACAGTCACACTTGTAGTAGGTATATGGAAAATTTTAGTCCTAAAAAGCTTTAAAAGATCACCATAATGATGTTTTTAACCAGAAGCAAGACTTACCAAGTTCCAACCATTGTGGATGGTCGGATGGTTGGTCAAAACTCAGAAGTACTCCAATGGTCCAGTTTTTTTTTTTTTTTTTTTTGAAGAGGACACCATCCTTAGCTTTCATTAAATAGAGCTGGACTCAAAATACAATGCTTCAATCACTGGAGGAGGGGAATCCTCCAGCCAGATAAGTTCCTTAGGTACATTCTTGGCAAACTTAGCTAAAGCATGGGCTGCTGTATTTGCACGCCTTCTTATACAGTGCACTTGCAACCACCTAAAACCACTCAGCAGACAGAGAACATCCTGTATAACATGGCCTACCCCAGACGAAAGCCTTTTCCTCAACTTAAGCGCCGACATGACCATCTGATTATCTCCCTTAACCACCATCTCCGAGAAGCCACACTTCATAGCAAACTCGACGGGCGCGTTGACAGGCAAGAACTTCGGCTTTCTCACTACATGTCACTAGCGGACCTTTAGCTGATAATGCTGCCATCACTTCTCCATTTTCATTGCGAATAATAGCTCCCATTCCAGTCGCATCAATCTCCTTAAAGATTGCGGCGTTGAAATTCAGTTTAAGCCGAGATGAGGGTGCCTGAACTGACTTTTCATGGATCATAGCATTACGTTGATGCCATATAAACCAGGCTTGGACAAGAAATAGTTCAAGCTCCTCGGTGGACAGCCTAACGATTAAATCTTCCACTAACTGAACCATCTCATCATATCCCCCCGACACTTCTGTAGACGTGTTGTACTACCTGCCCAAATGTCTTGTGCCAGTCCACAATTCCATAAAGCATGAACACCCGTTTCAGGTTCAGTCAAGCACGCTACAAATCTGTTGTCCTCTCTTATCCGCTTCTTTGACAGGTTTACACGTATTGGCAAAATATTATAGCAGGCTCGCCAACCAAAAATCTTGATTTTATTTGGCACCTGTAGCTTCCAAAGAGTTCTCCACACACCTCCTCCCACAACACCCTTAGAGCATTCAACCCAATCCTGCTCTTTAGCCAACCTACATGCCGTATGGTACCCCGTCCTCACTGAATATTCCCCATATTTTTCAGCTAGCCAAAACAGAGTGTCCGAAGTATACCTGTGACTAAGGGTATACGCAAAATGGCTTCAGCCTACTCCAATGGTCTAGTTAGATACAGATATTTAAAAGGAAATTTTAAGAGTGATGGATTAGAACTTCTCATACCTTTGATATAACTTGGTTTGGGTATTTATAAGGGTTATCCTAAGAGCATAATGAGAAATTTCCCTCTCCATTGATTTTAGAGATTAGGTTAGACATCCCATGTATCTTAGGGAGTCCTTGGAGGATTGGGTGAAAATCGGCATCCCTCTAGTCCCTTTGGGCCACAAGACAAATGGCAAAACTTAGGGATAATTTTTTATGTACTATCTTAAGTTTCCAGTTGAATACAACTACATGATTGTATTGGTCAATACAATGTAGTAGTGTGCAGATATAAATAAATAAACAAAAAAATACAATAAAGATAGTGTTAGCTTGTACTTCCAAAAAAAATATAAATAAAAGACTGTGTTAGTTTTTTAAGGATAATTAAATTTAGTTATATGGTCCATTGGTCATTCCAACCGAAGGAATTGTACCCAAATTTTATCCAAAAACAAATTACCATTCAAATAACATTAAATACAACTGTGGTAGTTGTCAACAATAAATGTTAAAATGAAACTGGTTTGTGCTTCGTATGAAAGTTAAACGTTATCCCCATGTTCAAATCGGAATAATTCCCTATTTGTTCATTTTCCAATTCTTCTCCCATTCTTATCGATCAAGATAAATTCTTTTAGCTATTGCACCATGCAATAGCACTTTTGATGACTAAGATTGAAAGTTGAAAAAAATTACTTTTAATTCAACCCTTGAATCAAAACTTTTAATTTCAAACTTAATACTTTTTTTACTATTTTACCTTTTCAACCTTTTCCTCTCACAATGACATGGTGCAATAGCTCACCTAATCCAAATCCGCTGTAGGGACCCTTTCTTTATGCCTTGTGACTATCATTACCATTTTACCTTTGACCACACTGTGCTTAATCAACTGGCCTGTGATCTTAATCTCAAAGTTTTCATCCAACTTAACTTGGAAGTGGTATTGACTATCGCGAAACTTGTGTCCTTCATTAAATACTCATTATATCATACTTACGCAAATAATTACACTTGACAAAATAGACCCAAATTTTATTTTTTGGAGTTAACAATAGTACTTGTAGGGCCGGGGAGCTTACGATTCGGCCCACGCTCTATCCGGGCTCAGGGCCTGTGCCGAGGAGGTAGTGTGCCGAGGACGAATGATCAAAGGCCGAGGGGTTAAGGGGAACAGCTGAGGACGACCCTATCCTCGGCACTCCAAGACTTTGATGAGAAGCGCAACGTCTTAGTGAAGGCCATCCCCAAATAATCCCCTGAAGGGGATGTGAGTGGAATAGGGCCCACATGGAGGTACGGTACAAAATAGGTTCAAGAAAAATACGTCCCCTTCGCATTAAATGCACCGGCCAACGTCCTGATCATGTTAATGAGAAAAGACGCTTGGACGGTGTAACTTCGATCCTCGCAACTAACAGAAAGTAAGAGGGGATAACTGATGGGACAAGTACAGAAGTGAGCACCTGCCTGACCAACAAGTGGAGGGCCAGGATCAACCAAGAAGGACTATATAATGTAAAAGTTAGTGTGCAAAAAGGGGGCTGAGAAAAATGGCCAAAAACTAGAGCCTCCCAGCCCGCCTCCAGGAGAAAGACTCCAGGGGCGAAGACGACTTAATCATGTACGGATATCGCGAAAAACCCACCGCCTGGTGACCAATGACTAGCCTTTCAAACCCATGCTCTACAAATGATATTGTTTGGGCCTTTTTACGAGCGAGCCCAACACTGTTATGGTTCGTTACGAATCGTGTCCTTACAATACTTATTAGAACATAAACAAAAATATTAATATTAATGTTTAAAACCAGGTTTAGACTCAAACTTATTAACTTGACTTGAACCCAACCCATAAGAAAAACCGTTCACCTTGTACCAACCTGTTTTTTAAAGAAGGTAATTTTTTTTTAAAAATAAAAAACCTTTTGTTTTTTGTTTTCTAAATTTCAAAGATGATATGCAAAGTTAGATGTTTTTTCTTTTAGCATTGGTTCGTGGCATTTATTATTTATAATAATAATATACCGTACCTTAAAAAAATTGTGGTTCAAGATCTTTAGTATTTTTTTCCATCGATTATGGTGTTGATATCATTAGTGAATTATATACTGTGTAAACTTAAGAATTTATATATCATTTAGAATTTATTTTTGAGTACTTTGTTATTTGTTTTCTAATTTGTATTGAAAGGAAGACAAACACAAAGACAATACAATCATTGTTATTATCTTTCTTATTGCATGTACAAAAATATGGGTCAACCTGTAACCTGATTAACTTGACAACTCGATAGATCCAACTGACTCACAACTTATTTTTGATGATCCAAAACTAATCTCATCTGTAACTTGACCCAACATGAATTGTTTGGTAGGTCTACCCTACACATGTCTACTAAAAATAAAAAGAACCGACTTATTAAAAAAATTGAAAATTTTAATGTTGTCTATAATTCCACTGGTAAATATATATTTCAAAATCTCTTATCTATATCTATATATAAAATCGAAACCTTTGAAATTCTCACAATTTTCCACGTCAGCACAATGTTTAAATAAAATTATTTTTGTTTAGTCCAAACTTAACAAGGAATGAAACTTTATCTCTCTAATAAGTCCAACTTAAACTTAAGCTCATCATTATTATTTTAAAACAAAATTATTTTTGTTTAATCAAAACTTAATAAGGAGTGAAACTCTATCTCTCTAATAAGTCCAACTTAAACGTTGATAATCTACATAAAAACAAAAATTCTGATAGGACAAAAAAAAGAAAAAAGAAAAAGAAAAAGAAAAAAAAGAGACTCACATTAGATGTTGAATTTGGGGATTCTATAATTTTTGAAGTTTTATGTCTTGGGGTTTTTGGTATCTGCGTCTCAGTAGGTTGATCTTAATTATTCACCTTAAATACTTTTTATTTAAGTTCATGTGATTTTTTGTTTTCTTATTAAAAGTTATGATTTTTGGTTGATTAATTATTTGTTTGGATTAATTTCAATTAATTATTTGTTTGGATTCAATATAAAATATAATGGAAATAGGTATTATAATTTTGATATTGTTCCATGTTTTGAATTGTCTATATTGTTATTATTATGAGAAAGTCATATTGCTATTAAAATTTGAAACTTGGTGTGTCTTCCTCATATCATAGTCTTTGTTTATATATTTGCAGTTTATATTAGTTTTGAGTGTGTGTATATATAATTATCGAGAGTTTTGTTTTATTAATTTAAGAATTATAAATTACTTTGTAGGTTTTGGTAACTATGCACTTGTAACTCAATAACATTCAATGTTAGACAACATTTCTAAATTGTGGAAAAGTATAGAAGTTAAATATTTCATCATTTTTTTCAAAGTTAATAGTTTTTTCGTGCATCGCATGAATTAGCAACTAGTATTTAGTAAAATTGTCTACTAATAATTGTCTTAAACTTTTTCCAAAATTGTTAGCAATGTAAAATAAATAAATAGAGATACAAACTTTTTTATAATATTATTTATAAAACTATTAATATGGTGAACGGTTATTGACAAGTGAAAAAATGATACTTCTAGTAATGTTAAACGAGAGCCAGTAAAGAGTTTGTAAAAGTGTTTTAGAATATTTTGTGGATTATAAAAAAGAATAGAAAAAGAAAAATCTATAGATAGGCAGACGCGGAGCGCGCGTGAAGCAGTAGGTAAATAGTGCTGGACCCCACACTATATATATCCATCGCCACCAGCCTCGGGATGATCATGACACCACTCAACATCACCTATAAAAATACACGTCATTATTCATTTATTACAAGCTTTTGCCTTTTTCTTTTCTTCGCTCCAATCCAAGTCCAACCCATTCCAATCCAATCACTGTTCAATTTCCCCGATTCAAGTTTCTCACACGTTACTCACACTCTTCTCTCTCTCATTCTCTCATCCCAACCGTTCGACTCACTCGGTAACTCGGACGATTCTTGCGGACTCACTCACTGTCTCTGTCCTCTCTTTTCGCTGTTCGATAAAGCTCAAGGGGGCTCAAACTAGGGTTTACGCTGCGATCCTTAGACAAAAAACGCAACGGTTTTCGTGCGCTGCGATCCTTATTACTCCGTTTGTTTGCTGAGAAAAAAGAAAAGGTGAAGGTCAATAGCAAGTAAGGAACCTAATTTTTTTTTTTTTTTTTTTACTTTTTCACAGTACTTGAAAGCTACTACGAAGATGGAAGAAATCTCTTCTGAGTTGCACTTTTCACATTTGCTTATTCTCTGTTTTTCTTTCCCCTATTTGCTTATATTTGATTATCATCTGTTTGCTCGCTGAGAAAATGGAAAACAATATTTTAGTCTCTGTGATTTTGCTTTTAATCACTCAACTGCGTTAAGTTTCTTTTAATTTAATTTTTAAATTTATATTCAGGAAGACATGGTAGAGACTAAAACCTTTGAAAATTGATGGCGATGATCATAGTGAGAATTATACCATCAAAAAACGTAGAAGTATTATAGGATTTTCTATATATGTATGTGCGCGTGTGAAAGCAGGGATGAAATTTATGGAGTTGTGAAAGTGAGATTATAAAGTTTATTCTTCGTGATAGTTACTTTGAATTCTGGATGTGAATTGTAGAAGATTATAAAATATTTAGTTTGGAATCGTTTGAACTATATATTACTTTTTCTTGCTATCTTTTTGGGTTATTATATTGCTTGTTTGAATACAGAGGGAATTGGTGGAAATATAATAGAAAAAAGAATATAAATTAAAAACTGAAAATTGAAAACTATATTAGTTTATTCATTATTTTTACATTGATTATCAGCCTGGAGCGCACTCAATATAACTTTGGATATTGAGTTGCAAATTTTTAGATATATAAAAATACCTGTGCCTTGCGTTATATACTAATTCTTGCGCGGTTAGTTGAGGAGGGTTGCAACAACAACAATGTCTTAGCACAAAATTTTGGGGTTGGCTATATATATATAAATATGTATTATGCTCTACTGGCAATAGAAATAGATCCATATTTTGTGGTTAAAGTGATAGCCTGGCATCCTTTGTGGTGCCCCATCTCTGTGGTTCGAATGGAAGATAGAGCAATATATATATTTGACCACATTTCTTATGGAAGGAGAAAGTGCCATATGATCTTGACTCATTGGTAGGTACCATATCCACCAAATTAGGGTGGGTTTATAAAGAAACACAGGTTAATGAATCTCTGTATGCACTATCTATTAAACATTTGTAAATGATGATAGTTCTTGAAATACAAATTTATATATGTCCAGTGTTTTAAGAAAATATCAGGAAATTATTAAAATATTTGGCCTTGATATTTTTTTTCAGCAAAAAGTATGTATGCATTGTAGGATAGTGGCACCCAGCAATGCTGATAATTTATTTCCCATATGCTTACCAGATATAGGTGCTGGGTTTTTAAACATACTATTTATTAAGATAATTTTACGGAATCGTTGATGTCTTTGGTTTTCACATATTTTCAATATGCAATCTCATACAGGGATATTTGTATATATTGAAGACCATCTGGACTTTATAGATTGTTATGTGTTATTTTTCTTGGTTGGAGTTTTTATTATTAGTGACAGTACTAAATTATTCTACTTGTGTTCTTTCCACAGTTTTGAGTTTTTTTAATTGAGAAGATGAAGCCAGGAATGTCATCCTTAAATCCAAATGCAGCATTATACATACCACTTCACAAGCAAGAAACAAAGGATAAGAACCAAGTTTCTGTGTTAACAACAGAAGATTCTTTGAAGAATGTTGGTAAGACTGCTTGGTCTAATTGTCCTCCTAATGGCCCTGTTGGAATGAATCAAAGCTATCCCCAAGCTGGTGCTGATTATGACATCCATGACGTAAATGAACTTCTCATTAGCAATGATTTCACAAAGAAGGGTGTGCAGAATTCGAGTGAACTGACAAAAAAACAGTGTGTAGATGAAGATCCTGAGATGGATCTGGCTTATTTGGCAATCATGTTTCCCAATATGTCAGAGCAGTCCCTTGCTGATGTTTACTCTGTTAATGAGGGCGACCTGGAAACCTCTATTGATATGCTGAATGAACTAGAGGTAAAAGTGTATGCTTTGGAAAGCCTTTACTTCAATTTATAACACACCAGTGATTACATATGATGTTGTTTTCAATGCCAATTTGCTTCTTGAACGACTGCATTAATAAAGTGCAGGGAGGACACTCCGGTCCACCATTCCCACCCTTTCAAAAGTAATATATTTGATGGATGGTTAGATGAGTTTCAATCTTTACAACATAGTAACATTAAGTGTATCCAATTGGGTAGAGGTGTTACTTTATATGCTTATTACTTTGCCATTATATGCTTATATGCAACAACTTTGGTTTTGTTTCTCCTCCTTTCTGTTTTATGTAATTCTATCGTTTATATTAGTAATGAATTAAAACGGTGATTCAAGGTTTGAATAACGGCATCTTTGTGTGGTGTCTACAATTATGCTTTTGCCTTCTCTGTTGTTTTGAAATGTGATCATAGAATTTTCTTCTCATTTATTTCTGATCTTTCCTGCTCTGGATTGTTTCAAATTTGCAGTTATCTCCTGTTGATTTCTCTGAACATCTGCCTAGTAGATTGGACATTGGTGATGTGTCAGAATGCAAAGTTACTGAAGGTTCTTCTATGAACCAGAAGATCATTTTCTCTGGGGAAGCCAGTGGGTCTTCTGCTGGTCCTTCAGGTTCAAGCTTCTAATTGCGTAGACAGATAAGATTGATTTTAGAGGGAGAATGGCTGTGCCTTATTCCGAAGTTGTAGATAAAGTAAGAAATAGATTGATTTCATAAAGTAAGAAATAGATTGATTGCATATTCAGGCTTCTAAGACATGGATTTTGTTTCGTGATATAGATAATCACATTCACAGTTTGTAGATAAGTAAGAAATATGCATTCCATATTGTTTCCTAGATTTCTTAACTGGTTATCCCTTTATGTTACAACTCAACTTTTTGTTTAGTGCAAAGAAGGATATTTCATATTTTCCTTGTTTTACTTCTTACATGTTAATTGCTGGCGAAAGAGACTTTGGTAACCTTGCCCTATTGCTGCATGGCGCCATTGGCTGATTTCCATTGAGGCTGTAATAGAAATAGAGGGAAATCAATTCAACCAAAATCTTGAGACTATAGTTTGGATTTAATTATGTTATAATAAATTTCTCAGGTTGTTTATCTTTTCTTCGTGTGAGATTTCTGTTCACGCGGGTGCGGTGCCTGGTCCATGGGCCCATTATTTATCATTTTTCAGCAAGTAATGTATTGCAGCACTTTAATGGCGTTGGGGGATTAAATCGTGTGCATGTTTCATGTGAAGCATGATAAGTGATCTATACGTTTATAAATGTTTAACTTTTTTAATTAAGGGTCGTGCTGGCTTTTAGGGCAATGGTTAACAATTCAAGAAAGTTTTGATATCATTTTTATGGGAAATGAAAAAAGTTGTAAAAATATTAATTGATTTTTTTTCTTTTCCTATAAAAACTTTATTAAAATGTATTGTTAACTATTACCTTAAGGGCACCCGTTAGCATTTCCTTTTAATTAAAGAATAACTACCATTCGTTAGTAGGTTAATATAGCTTAGTGGCATCTATTCCTTCATGGGAGTTTAGCTTAGTGTCAAATCTACTCATCCTTAATCAAATTGGTTATGTTTAGTGTTAAATCTCCTTAACTAAAAATTTCTCTCCAAAAAAAAAAAAATGGACGGTGTTGTTGAGCCACTAAGAGGGTGTTTGGTCATTGATTTCAAAACATATTGTTTAGTGTTTAAACACTGAACAATATTGTTCAAAAACAAAAAAAAATACGTTTGGTAGACCATTCCGGAACAGGGGTGTTTGAAAAATATTGCTCAAAACATATGTTTAAAACAATAGTTTTTGAAATCACCTTCGGACTGATTTTGAACAACAAAAACTATTGCTGAGTGGCACTTTTGTAATTAAGTTGAACAGTATTAAGGTCCACCGGTCAGCTTTTTGAAAGAATGGTCTCACCCACACAGACACAACCCGGCAGCATTTAAAAAATATTTTATATTTATTTTGTACTTTGTTGATTTAAAAAATATTTATTTTGTACTTTGTTCAGCTTTTTTTTACCATCTAACACGCACATATCAAACACATATTTTATGTTTTTGAACACTGAAACATGTTATTTAAACCATGATACCAAATACATTTTTTTGTTTTATAAACACTAAAAACATGTATTTCAATAACACTTTTTAAACTACAATTTTTCACATCTTTTTAAACAATAATTTTTGAACTCTATAACCAAACGGGCCCTAAACTTCTGGCTAATCATTAAGAACAAAAAAAAGAAATATTCATCATGAAAATTGTTATATATATATTTTTTAAGATTTGAAATAGAAATTCTACTATAATTTAATTTCGCTCAGATATTGTATTCCAAGAATAAAAATAATTACTCATCCATGGTAATGAAAATTTCTAACAAGAATTAATTATGGGCTGGGTTTGGGAAGATTAGAGATACGCAATTAAAAATATGAATCAATTCTCAGTTCAATTCCATTCCATTCCAATATTCCATATCTTGTAAGTCTGCTTTGGTATCACGCGCGAAAGCGATCGGACTGGATTCGGTTTGCAGTGCCTGGTCCATGGGCCCAGTATGACCCGTTCCATTTTCCTCTTTAAAGTCGATCCATTCTAGCGACGCTATAGAGTTTAGATGGTTCAGATCTTGCTTAACCCATAAGTAGCCACGTCATCAGTTATAAGTCACCCGCAGGTGATGATATCCTCACAGAATTGTTTTGGCCCAACCGAAAATTGCTTTGAGCATTTGACAGTATGGTACCTCACAGCGAAGCCTCCTAGCTGTTCTCTCTCTCTCACTCTCTCTCTCTCTCTCTCTAGTCTCTAAATTGCCAATTCTCAATTCGATCTCTCTCTCTCTCTCTCTCTCTCTCTCTCTCTATCTCCGATTCAATTCGAACACATTTCGCGATCTTATCTATTTTTATCAGTTCCCAAATCAAAATCACAGATTCAAAAAGCATTTTTCAAAAGCACACTTTTCCTTTTCCTCTTATAATTTAGATGAAGAACTTTAGGTCTAATTAGGTTGTGATTCTGCGAATCGAAGATTGGATAAATTCGTAAATAAAGATCAGAACTGGGGGCGAATCAGTCTGGGCCTCACCGAAGCCCGGCGGGGTCGGCATCCGGTGCGGGACTCTGGTTCTTTCTCCGTTCTCAACATGCTCCACATCACCACTCCCTTGCCTACCTCGATTCCCTGAGCCGCCCCGCACCCAATCACCCCCAACCACCACCGCCGCCGCCGCCTCGGCGAAAAGCCACCACCATGGACTCCTCCGTCCACAGTTCCCATTCTGCCCCTACCCTCGTCGAAGAGCCCGAGTACTTAGCGCGCTACCTCGTCATCAAACACTCCTGGCGCGGCCGTTACAAGCGTATACTGTGCATTTCCAGCGTCTCTATAATCACCTTGGACCCCAACACTCTCTCTGTCACGAACTCCTACGAAGTCGCTTCCGATTTCGAGGCCGCCGCGCCGATTATCGGCCGTGATGACAATTCGAACGAGTTTAATTTGAGTGTGAGGACCGACGGGCGTGGTAAATTCAAGGGGATGAAGTTCTCGTCAAGGTATAGGGCTAGTATTTTGACCGAATTGCATAGAATTCGGTGGAATAGGCTGAGTGCAGTGGCCGAGTTTCCGGTTCTACATCTCCGGCGCCGGACCTCGGAGTGGGCCCCTTTTGTAAGTTGCTGCTTTACTTCTCTCCCTTTTAATTGTGCGTGCATTGTGCAATGTGGTTATTTACTGTGTTAACTGTTTAAAGTTGATTGTAAAATTCAAGTTTGTTCGGATTTTAGTGTGGTTTTAGGTTTATTTTTGATTTTATGGTATCGTGAAGGTTCGGTTATACGAGGCATTTGTAGTGTGAATCAAATGTTAAGAGTTGTTGAGACTGTGTGAAGGCACAAAAAAGTGTGTCTTGCTGCTTTAGTAGACAGCAAATTTGATATAAGCGTAGAAATGAAAAATTTTGTAACCAATTGTGAGTAGAGCTTGTTAGTTAGGATAGAAACTTCGGTGCTAATAGACATGAAAGTAACTAATCGAAAAGGAAAAAAAAAAAAAAGACATGAAAGTAACTTCACCAAGTATTTTGTACTAATTTTGGAATGGTTAAGACTATATGAAAGACAAAGATATGTTCAACTACATATTGCGGAGTAATCCATATGCATGATTACTTTTATTTATTTATTTTTTAAGTAATAAACTTGTTTATTAACTCTACTATCCGGCGAGTAAGTTTAAGTTGGAAAGACAATTACTAAAAGGATATTGTTTGCTTGACAAGAGCTTGATTACTATTTTTCTTCCAATTTAGCTGTGACCCAATAAAATATCTGCAACATTCATGGTTGAAGGCCATTGATACAAATAGGTTAAACTTGGCAGCCAATTTGATACATCTGGGCTTTTGCTAAAGTGAATGTATGTAGCACAGAGGTCTTGGATTTCTTCTAATATATTTTTTTTAAACTTTTATGATTGGTTGTTAAATCATAGGGGCACTAGTTACAATAACCAAGCTTATTGAAATTGGTATGACTATATATACAATGTACCTCACTATTCTTAAATTGTACTTTTAAACTACTAAACCTTTTGTATTTACAACTGGTGACTTATACAGAAACTGAAAGTTACATATGTTGGTGTTGAACTTATCGACTTAAAATCTGGAGACCTTCGCTGGTGCTTGGATTTTAGAGATATGAATTCCCCTGCCATTATTCTCCTCTCCGATGCGTACGGGAAGAAAAATGTTGAATATGGAGGTTTTGTTCTTTGCCCTTTATATGGAAGAAAATCTAAAGCTTTCCAGGCTGCTTCAGGGACCACGACTTCTTCTATCATCTCAAATTTGGTATGGCTGGCGTCTAAAACAGTTATATATATATATATATATGTATGTAATTTACTGACATTTTGCCCAAGGTTTCCTTTTACCTCTGAAGTGCCCCCTATGCAAATAACTCACTTTACTTGAATGCTTTGTTTATCCCTTTTGGATTGAGTTGATGCACTGGGAAATATTTTGCATCAAGACTTATATAGTTGTACCTTTTTGGCAGACTAAAACTGCAAAATCAATGGTTGGCTTGTCACTATCCGTGGATAGTTCTCAATCCCTCAATGCAGCAGAGTATTTGAAGAGAAGGGGTAGTGCATTAGTTCCTGCTCTTTTTAGCCATAGTCATTTTCTTTTGTGTTTCAGCTTTTGATGCTTCTTAGTTTTTGGAAACTTGTCAAATACAGCAAAAGAGGCAGTAGGAGCAGAAGAAACCCCTTGTGGCGGTTGGTCTGTGACAAGGTTGCGGTCTGGTGCACATGGAACTCTTAATGTTCCTGGATTGAGTTTGGGAGTTGGACCAAAGGGAGGACTTGGGGAGCATGGTGATGCTGTATCTCGTCAACTTATTCTTACAAAGGTTTCACTTGTTGAGAGGCGGCCAGAGAACTATGAAGTAAGCTGACCAAATTTTAGTTTTTTGAATTTTATATTTTGAGCTTTTGGTAGATGTTAGAGTTGGAGTAATTACTCCTTGTGTTAGGCTTGACGTCATAGACTTTTGGTCATGTTTTCAAAATTAAGGGAATGAGCTGTTAGTTCTTTACCCTCTTCACAATGATTGCTCAATCAATGCATTTATAAATAAGTGGTTCTTATTATAGATTTTTATTTTTTGATCAATGAATTTGTAACATTGTTTTGTCTAAATTCTTTTATTTTTATTTTAATAATTGAAATATTGAAGAAGCTGAAAAAATTACAAAAGATAGAGGAAATAGCTTAAGTATATAGGCTATATACTCTACTTATCACGGCTATATACACAACTGTCCCCCCCAAACAAATCAAGCATACAATGAATACATAAAATCTATAAGATTAGAGGGTTTACACTTATCTCCCCTTCTTTTTATTTGTAAGTTTTGGCCCTAAGGGTAGAGGAAAGGGGAGATTTGACGTAGTGACCTCTGTTTCATGAGGCTCTCCAATTGATTGTGTAACCCCTTAAGGTTTGGGTCTAAACTTATTGAATGACATCTAGTGAAATTAAGGATCTAACATACATTCACTTAATTCTCTCAACTGAAAGCTCACGCACGTCAAAAATCATAACAGGATTCTCTTCATTTCACTTTAAATGGAGAGAGTTCGTTCACAAATAAGATTTTATTTTGTGGATATGATAGTGTACAGAGTGAAACATCATTTAAAATTTTAATTGATGTGGCATTGGATACACCTTTAGATTTGTAATATTTAATCCAAACCATGAAATAAATCCATTTTAAATGGAGAGGATCCCAATACTCAAAAAAGTCATCCTATATCTTTCCTTCCATAATTGCCACAAGCCACATAACACATGAGAGCCCTACGTTGCAGGCTCCATATCTGAATGAATTAGGTCAATTTGTCCAACATTGAAGTAACATATACAGTGATTTAGGCATCACCCATCTAACCCCAAACAACAAAAAGACAAAAGTATAGAACTCCGCAGCAATTGGGGAATGTGGCAAATGATCCATGTTCTCACCACTTCATTTACACATACAACACCATTCCATAATGGTCATCATTCGTTTAATAAAATCATCTACTATTAAGTGTTTTCCCAGAGATGTAGTCCATATAGAAAATGCATCCCTTATATAACTGTCACCAAACGTCTTCACATATGATCGTTCTCTTAAGTTAAACCTTAACCATTTCCCCAAGAATGAATTGTTAAAAGTACTACATAACTCATTGATACCTAGGCCTTGTATGTGAAGTGGTGAACACAAAATCTTCCACTCCACTAGATGAAGTTTCGTCTCCTACACAATACCTCCCCTAAATTCTTAATTATTGTCATGATCATTTTGAAGAAAATTAATATCCTATTTATAAAAAAAGAAAAAAAATCGGTTTTTTTATAGGTAAAAGTAATTTTATTGAAACAAGACTATGTCATGAAAATAGACATGAAATAGCCTAAAGAATTATAATTGGAAAATATCTACGTATGGATCGACTCTATGAAAGAGTGAACTTACTGTTTGTGAGACCCGATACAAAAGACCTCTCATAAAGAGAACTAATGAAAATAAAGAGAATTAATGAAGGATGTTTTTAATTGAGTTGACGTACACTCCACATCTGCAAAAGTACAACGATTTTTTTTCCCTCCATATAATCCACAAAACATAAAGGAGTAAGGTTCTAGATATCTGAATTAGGTCCCCTACTCAGCCACCCACATAATAAGTCAAGAACCTACTTTGGTAATACACACTGAACCCCAAACATCCTAAATATCAAACTCCACAACTCAAAGGCCACACTACAATGAATCAAGAGGTGGTCCCACTACAACAGCACATATAACATCAACTCACTATTGAGTAGCCCTTCCTGATGAGGTTCTCACATCATATGGCAAAGCATTGCAGATTTTTATACAAATCTTATAATTCTGATTAAGAGAAAAGTACATGCAAGTAGAAGAATGATCACATGCATTTAAAAATGGGAATAATGTTCATGTATTTAACACTCTTTTCGGATTATATTTACATAGTTTGGTGTGTGTTTATTGGAGTAATATGAAATGTTGAGAATCATCACTAGATGTGTGCAGGCTGTTAGCGTTCGTCCTTTATCTGCAGTAAGCTCTCTAGTTCGATTTGCCGAGGAGCCCCAGATGTTTGCAATTGAATTTAATGATGGATGCCCGATCCATGTGAGCATTTATTAGCTTCACTCTTAATTATTGTTTCACTTAGGGGTAATTTTCTGATGTGTATGGCATGAATTGTAGGTTTATGCAAGCACGTCTCGAGATAGCTTACTTGCAGCAGTTCGGGATGTGTTGCAAACAGAAGTAGGTAGATGTGTTCTCTCTTGGATGGTGAAATGATTTTATTTTAGATTTTGTAATATGAAGCTTTAAATCCTTATATTTTATTTTAGATGTGCTCTCTTGGATGGTATTTCCAATGGAGACACCAGGGTTCAAATCCCCCACCCCATAGTAACTATTAAATTATATAAAAAAAATCCTTATATTTTTTACCATGATTTTAATTAATTGCAACTAGATGATTTTTTTTTTCTTTTTTTTTTTTCGTTATGAATAATTGCAGCTAAAATTTTATTAGTGATAGATAACTTACTAAATTTCATGTGGTGTGGTTGACCCTTGAACTAAATTGTGTAGGGTCAGTGCCCAGTGCCCATATTACCGAGGCTGACTATGCCTGGTCATCGCATTGATCCGCCTTGCGGAAGAGTTCGTATACAATTTGGACAACAAAGCCCAGGCACTGATATGGAAAGCGCTTCCATGCATTTGAAACACTTAGCAACAACTGCAAAAGATGCTGTTGCTGAAGGTGGTTCTATTCCTGGATCAAGAGCTAAGCTTTGGCGTAGAATAAGGGAGTTCAATGCATGTATACCATATAGTGGACTTCCACCTAACATTGAAGTACCTGAAGTGACTTTGATGGCCTTAATTACAATGCTTCCAGCTACTCCAAATCTTCCTCCAGAGGCTCCTCCCTTACCGCCCCCTTCACCTAAAGCAGCTGCAACAGTAATTGGCTTTGTTGGATGTTTACGTAGATTGCTGGCATCAAGAAGTGCAGCGTCTCATGTGATGTCATTTCCTGCAGCTGTTGGAAGAATAATGGGTTTACTCAGAAATGGTTCAGAGGGTGTAGCTGCTGAAGCTGCAGGCCTTGTTGCAGTACTTATTGGTGGTGGTCCTGGGGATTCAAACATATTAACAGATTCTAAAGGAGAGCAGCATGCTACAATTATGCACACTAAGTCAGTACTGTTTGCTCATCACGGTTATGTTATTATTCTTGTCAACAGGCTGAAGCCTATGTCTGTATCACCTTTATTGTCAATGACTGTTGTTGAAGTTCTTGAAGCTATGATATGCGAACCACATAGCGAAACTACTCAATTAACAGTTTTTGTTGAACTATTACGCCAAGTAGCTGGATTGAAGCGTCGTTTGTTTGCACTGTTTGGACATCCTGCTGAAAGTGTTAGGGAAGCTGTAGCTGTGATTATGCGTACAATTGCAGAGGAAGATGCAATTGCTGCAGAGTCCATGCGTGATGCTGCTTTGCGTGATGGTGCGTTGCTGAGGCATTTATTGCATGCATTTTTCCTTCCAGCTGGTGAGAGGCGAGAGGTTAGTCGACAACTTGTTGCTCTTTGGGCAGATTCCTACCAACCAGCTCTAGATTTATTGTCCAGAGTTCTGCCCCCTGGGCTTGTTGCTTATTTGCATACACGTTCTGATGGAATTGCTACTGAAGATATCAATCAAGAAGGATCACTAACCAGTGGAAGAAAGAGACGTTTACTTCAACAGAGGAAAGGTCGTATAGGAAGAGGACTTGCACCTCAAGAACAGCCCTCACCTTCTGTCAATACTTTTGAAGTTGGTGATTTGGTGAGGCAGACAGTTGCTGGTGCATTTAAAGGGTCAGATGGCTACCAAAAATCTGCTCTAGATTCAAATCTTGGACAGACTACAACCGATCAGTCTTCCATTGCTCCCACTGATGATAACTCGACCGGTGAAACTCCCTTTCCCAGTGTTCCACAAAACGATCAGTCAGCTTTTGCTGGTTCAGCTGATGCTCCATCAGTGAGTCTTCATGAGGCATCAGAACCAAATGGTTCAAATATGGTTGATTCTGATGCCAGCATAGCTGGTTTACAAAACACAGGCCTTCCAGCTCCTGCTCAGGTTGTTGTGGAGAACACACCTGTGGGCTCTGGAAGGCTACTTTGCAATTGGCCTGAATTTTGGAGAGCTTTCAGTCTCGACCATAATCGTGCAGATTTGATCTGGAATGAGCGTACCAGGCAAGAATTACGAGAAGCTTTGCAGGCTGAGGTTCATAAACTAGATGTTGAGAAGGAGCGCACTGAAGATATTGTTCCAGGAGGCACCGCGGTAGAGATTATGACTGGGCAAGATAGTGTGCCACAAATATCTTGGAACTACTCTGAGTTCTCAGTTAGTTATCCTAGCTTGTCCAAGGAAGTTTGCGTGGGTCAATATTATCTGCGTTTGCTGCTTGAGAGTGGCAGCAGTGGCAGGGCTCAGGATTTTCCACTGCGTGATCCAGTTGCTTTCTTTAGAGCACTCTATCATCGGTTCTTATGTGATGCTGACATAGGGCTTACAGTAGATGGTACTGTTCCTGATGAAATGGGTGCATCTGATGATTGGTGTGATTTGGGAAGATTAGATGGTTTTGGAGGAGGAGGAGGTTCTTCAGTTAGAGAGCTTTGTGCAAGGGCAATGGCAATTGTGTATGAGCAGCATTATAAAACGATAGGCCCTTTTGAGGGAACTGCTCACATCACAGTTCTCTTGGATAGAACAGATGATAGAGCTTTGAGGCACCGTCTTCTTCTCCTTTTGAAGGTATCTTCAGATTGTTTTCTGTGATTTTATATTTTCATTTTTTCTCTTCATGAGTGAGTTGACTTGATGCCTACTTGCTACTCTGTTGGGCATACTGGTGTGAGTGATATACGTTATCTTTTGTTTCTTTCTGCTGAAATTATTCTTGACTCTGTTCCTTTATAATTTGCATTACAACCTTTTGTTGACTAGGATTTGCTTGTGCAAATTGAAGTTATTGATCATGTTTCAGATTGATTGCTCTTCTGTCTCTCATGTTAATGTGTGTTGTAGTGGAATGATCACCATTTACTAGGAATTCAACAATGAACTCATTTTTATATTGTTAACTGATAACCCTTAGAGACATTCTCATTGTCCTTATAACATTGTTGAGGCCTATTTTTGCTGTCTTTAACCCTGTTCTACCATTTTGCTAGTTGCCAGAGATGAAACTCTGAATGTTCTGCATTGGAAATCAGTGTTTTCTGATTTTGATTATCTGAAACCAACCTGGTACATGGAAAGGGCCTGAAATCTAGGCAAAGCCTGAATTGAAGTTTGCGTTTGTCATCATGATTTTAGCGTAGTATGATGAGGTAACAGTTACTCTATTGTATGTATGTGCAGGCTTTGATGAAGGTTCTATCAAATGTGGAGGCTTGTGTTTTGGTTGGAGGGTGTGTTTTAGCTGTGGATCTTCTGACAGTGGTTTATGAGGCTTCAGAAAGGACTTCTATCCCGTTGCAGTCAAATTTGATTGCTGCTACTGCTTTCATGGAGCCACTTAAGGAGTGGTTGTTTTTTGAGAAGGATGGTGCACAAGTTGGACCTGTGGAGAAAGATGCTATTAGGAGGTTCTGGTCAAAGAAAGCCATTGATTGGACGACAAGGTGCTGGGCTTCTGGGATGCTAGACTGGAAGAGATTGCGTGATATCCGTGAGCTTCGTTGGGCGCTAGCTATTAGGGTTCCAGTTCTCACTCCTACTCAGGTATTATCCTATCACACATGGACATAATGCTGATCTGTTTTTTGGTTGCTAGTGTCCTTGATGTTTCAGGAAACTTTCCCAAGAAGTTGTTTGACTGTACTTGCAGTTCTATCTCATTTAATTGATTTTAGCTTAATACTAATTACATTGTATCTATTGGTTGTTATTTGATTTGTTTCTTACTGTCCAACTTTGAAGTATTCTTCAATCCTTTGTACAATTGATTGTCCTTAGTCTTTTGGAACCTGTAAACTCTACTTGATTATTTGTTTTGTTATCAATTTTTGAATTTGCTGCAAGTAAATCAGTGCTGCTCTTGTCTAGAGCATTTTGCCCTTAATGGAATCAAGCCTGCAGTGCTGAAGTGTCATACTTAACTTATAATTGAAGTACTGTATAAAGGGGGTGCTGGAGAAATTGCATATCATTGATTTTACTTGTTTATATTTCTTGAAATCAGTACTCTCTCAAAATATTTTTCGGTGTGGGAAAGGGGCCATTATTTACACTCCGTTTGTTTCATTGGAGAGCTTTCTGTGAAGATAGTTTTCCATATTATTCGGTGTTTGGTAGCATATATAAAAAAAAATAGGTCAAAGAAAAACTATCTTTAGTTAGTAGAAAACCTTATTAAAAATATGACTTATTTTTAAGAGGTGGTTTTCGACGAAAATTTTTCAAAAAACAACTCTTATCTCACCAAAAAATGTTATCAAGCTGATTTTCAAGGTCGCTATGAAACACAGGTAAACGAGATAGTTTTCCAGAAAATACTTTTTGAAGAATGACTCATTTTCCATAAAACTTTAACGTTGAAACAAACGGAGTGCAATGGTAAAAGTCTTGAATTATCAACTGTAGTATTTGGGTTAAATTCTTGACAGCAGCCACTTCTTGTAAATATGCTGAAGTTTGGACTGTATCGTATGTTGCGGATTTTCATATAGAATATTTGCAATTGGTAGCTATACAATTGTATTTCTGGTTCTTTTACCATCTTAGAAATTGTGTCTGTAACTTTTTCCTTGTCTTATATCATTTTCAGGTAGGAGAGGCAGCATTGTCCATATTACATAGCATGGTATCTGCTCATTCAGATCTAGATGATGCTGGAGAGATAGTTACCCCAACTCCTAGAGTAAAACGGATCTTGTCCAGTCCACGCTGTCTTCCACATATTGCACAGGTATAAAATTCAGTTTGTATTGCTAAATGAGTCCTGGGTGGCAGCCTGATTGTTTCCTTGGACTTGGAATGATTGTCCGTATGTGAGAGAGGGAAAGAGAGTCACTACTCCTAGAGTAAAATGAATCTTCTCTAATCCACTTTGCCTTCAGATATTACACTGGTGAATTTTGATTCTTTTTAAAAAATAAAAATAAATGCTAAATGAGTCCTAGGTTGTAGTATAATGGTCCCTTTGGACCTGGAATAATTGTCGGTGTGTGTGTGTGTGTGATGATCTCTTTTTAATTGCTTTTACTTAATGAGTCCTAGGTGGCATTCTGATGCTCTTTTTGGACCTGGAAAACTTATGTGTTTATGTCAAGTGTGTCTTTATTGTGAAACCTATGATTCCTAGTTTTCAACCGTGTCTACATTATAAAATCTTGATTCGTAGTTATTAATTGAACATGTGTGGATAATTAGGTGTTTGTTTTTGGAGGTGCTTGCCTCTTAATTACTTATGAAACCTGGATGGTTGTATAGCACTCATTATCCTCGATTCTGTTTGCCAAATTAATTTAGGCTATGCTTTCTGGGGAACCAAGTATTGTAGAGGGTGCTGCTGCTTTGCTGAAAGCTGTTGTTACCAGAAATCCCAAGGCTATGATACGTCTATACAGCACAGGCACATTTTATTTTGCCCTGGCATACCCTGGATCTAATCTCCTTTCAATTGCGCAACTTTTCTCAGTGACCCATGTCCATCAAGCCTTTCATGGTGGGGAAGAAGCTGCTCTTTCCTCATCATTGCCTCTGGCAAAACGTAGTGTATTGGGTGGACTTCTTCCTGAATCCTTGCTGTATGTCCTGGAGCGTAGTGGTCCAGCTGCCTTTGCTGCTGCAATGGTTTCTGATTCTGATACTCCTGAGATTATATGGACACACAAAATGCGAGCAGAAAATTTGATTCGCCAGGTATTCCAAACCTTCAAGTGGGGTGCATGCATTATGTGTTTCATTTGCTTAAGGAAATTTTATCTTTAAACTACAACTGAATCTATGCTTCATTCCTTTTCACCAGGTTTTGCAGCATCTTGGAGATTTTCCTCAGAAGTTGTCACAGCATTGCCACTCTTTATATGAGTATGCTCCTATGCCACCAGTGACATACCCAGAGCTAAGAGACGAAATGTGGTGTCACCGTTATTACCTTAGGAATTTATGTGATGAGATTCGGTTTCGAGATTGGCCAATCGTTGAACATGTTGAATTTCTTCAGTCATTACTGGCAATGTGGCGTGAAGAGTTGACACGAAGGCCCATGGATCTTTCTGAAGAAGAAGCTTGCAAAATTTTAGAGATATCTCTGGAAGATGTGTCAAGTGATGATGCCAATAAGAAGCGTACTTTTGAGGGGGTTGAGGAGATATCTAGCATATCCAAGCAGATTGAGAACATTGATGAAGAAAAACTCAAGAGACAATATAGGAAACTTGCAATGAAATACCATCCAGACAAAAATCCTGAAGGACGTGAGAAGTTTCTTGCTGTACAGAAAGCTTATGAGCGCTTGCAGGTACACTTGGTCTAGATGTAGTAATATCAATCTTAAAATGATTGAAATCATGAAAATGCCCATGATTATCTATAAAACTTCAGTGATATTCCCATGGCCATTGGTACTTTTAGATAATGGAAGTTATATAAGAGGCCAGTTATTTCATAATATGGGTCTGACAACATAAATCTGCACATACCTGTATCTGGTACCTTGAGTCCTTAATTTGACAACATTTATCTTCCAACAAAGATCAAGAGTTCTACTTAATATCGTTTTGAAGTCTTCTCAATGTTGAAAGATTTGAATCATCAATATTCAACTTCGTCTCACTGTTTTAAGTTTGCTAACCCTTTACTCAATATGACTGTTTGTAGGCCACCATGCAAGGGTTGCAAGGTCCTCAACCTTGGAGGTTGTTACTTCTATTGAAAGGGCAGTGTATATTATACCGACGATATGGATATCTACTGGAGCCATTTAAATATGCTGGCTATCCCATGTTACTCAATGCAGTTACCGTGGACCAAGATGATAACAATTTTCTTTCTTCTGATAGGGCACCCCTCCTTGTTGCTGCATCAGAGCTTATTTGGCTGACGTAAATCCCAATATTCAATTTAATGATTTCAGTATAATAATTGAACTTCAACATGCACATGTTTGATTACTCATGATTTTCTCATGTTTAGGTGTGCATCATCTTCATTGAATGGTGAAGAACTTGTGAGGGATGGTGGGATACAACTTCTTGCAGTTCTTCTTTCCCGTTGCATGTGTGTAGTTCAGCCATCTACTCCTGCAAGTGAACCATCGGCCATTATTGTTACAAACATTATGCGAACCTTTTCTGTTTTGAGTCAATTTCTGACTGCCAGGGATGAGATGCTTGAATTTTCTGGACTAGTTGAGGACATTGTTCACGGCACTGAACTTGAGCTTGTACCTGCAGCTGTTGATTCTGCCCTCCAGACAATTGCCCATGTTTCTGTGTCCTCTGAATTGCAGAATGCCTTACTAAATGCTGGGGTTTTATGGTAAGTCAGCTTACGTTATGTTTGTAAACCCATTGACCAGAAATTACTCTTAGGGTTGATAATATCATTTGCCCTAAAATACATTTTATTTACAGTTTTGAGAATAATGATAGCTTGACCAATTTACCCTTTCAACTAATACAATATTACTCGTAAAACTCCCCCTCAAGTTGGTGTATAATTATATATTTATAGTCCCAAACTTGTTACATAACAAATCTAGTTGAGCCTTGCACAATGCTTTTGTGAACATCTCAGCAACATGGGCCCTTGTAGAGATATATGGGGTAGCAATCACACCACTCTACACTCTTTATCAGACAAGATAACAATTTACCTCTATATGTTAAGTTTGCTCGTGGAACACTGGGTTGCAGCCAATATGAATTGATACTACCATGTAAATCCATTGACCAAAAATATCTCTTAGGGTTAATGAATGAATATCATTAGCTCTAATATATATATATATAGTTTTGAGAATAATGAAACTATGGTATGGAAATTACAAGGGAATGGCGTCTTTTCTGTCTGCTCTTATTATGAGGCTATTTGTGGTGCATCAACAAACTCTTTCCCCTAGAAAAGCATTTGGTGTTCTAAGGTCTTGTTCTTTGTTTGGACAGCTACCTGGGGGAAGATCCTTACATGTGATAATAATATTAAGCAGGGTCTTACCTTTGTTGGGTGGTGTTCTATGTGCTGGTTTAGTGGGGAGACAGTAGATCACTTGTTGATCCATTGTGAGGTTGCTTTTATGAAATGAGTTTGGTTGCTAGATTGTTTGGGATCCATTGGGTGCTACCAGGGAGGGTAGTTGATCTTTTATCTAGGTGGAGAAATTGGTTTGGGAAGCACTATTTGGCAATTTGGAAGTTTACACAGTTATGTCTGATGTAGCTATTGTGGAAGGAGCGCAATAATCAGGTCTTTGAGGATAAAGTCAATTCAAAGTACCAACTCAAAGACTTGCTACTTCTATCTTTGTTTGATTGGTCTCGTATGTGGGGTTTCACAAATAGTACCTCTTTTCTAGATTTCAAAGAATCACTCTTTTTGGGCATAATTTTGTATTTCTTTTAAGTTATAGAGTGCTTATCATCGTGAGCTGGTCGTAACCTTTTTCATTAATAAATTATTTTACTAATAAAAAAATAAGGATACCACGACCGATTTACCCTTACAACTAATAATATTACATATAACCATATTTTTCAATATATCTATCTGCCACATTGCTTAATCCCACCCTTTTTGTTAATCCAAAGGGGTAGCACAATCAGCTTGGGACCATGCCTTCATGAAGCGAAGTCACTAATTAGAATCTTCCCCTCCCTCTCCCCTTGGGGCCAAAACTCTCTTATCAAAAAATTTCCACCCTTGAGTTGGCTGCTTTATTGCTTTGCTACTAAATTTTATGGCATATCTAGATAAGGTGTCTTCTTACTTAATGGGGAAAGGAAAAAAAATTAGATATACTTGCAAACAAAAAAAAAAAAACAGTTTACATAGTTTTTGGCATTGATGAAATAATGGTCAAGTCATTAAATACATCATGTTCTATTAGCTTAAGCTTTTGGGACTAGTGGTAATTTATCATTGTATCAAAGTAGGTGGTCCTAAGTTTGAACCTTATCCCCACTCTACCTCTCATTTAAAAAGCTATAAATTTCAAATGTTGGTCCCCATATATTAAGAGTGAGTTTGGGTCACACATAGGAGTGTGAGAATAATGGTTAAGCAGTTTCAAAATTTCCTATTAGTTTAATCTTTTACTGTAATTTATTAGAATCCTGTTCATTCTATCCCTTTTTGGCTGTGGGTATAATCAATGGTTTATATTGTTAAAAAATTATTTTATTTTCTATTTTTTTTTGGGGTCATTAAGTATATGAGTTTTTCTTGTTGAAACTTAAATATAATTGTCATAATACTTATAATTTGGTCGAATTAGGTACCTTTTGCCACTTCTGCTTCAGTATGATTCAACTGCAGAGGAATCTGATGCGACTGAGTCACATGGGGTTGGTGCAAGCGTGCAGATTGCAAAAAATTTGCATGCTGTGCGAGCTTCTCAAGCCCTATCAAGGCTTAGTGGTTTATGTGCTGATGATAATTCAACGCCTTACAATGAGGGGGCAGCTTATGCCCTCAGAGCTTTGCTAACTCCTAAACTTTCCAGTATGTTAAAAAATCAACTGCCAAAAGACCTACTGTCTAGATTAAATGCAAACTTGGAGACTCCAGAGGTAAATTCTTTGAATTTTTCTGTTTCACCTGTTTATTAGAACAAATGATTAAGCGTGGGCTTTTGATGCTGATGAATGACAGGCTAAACATTCATCTGCGTTTTAGACAAATACTAAACTTGTAATTTTTTTGTGACGTCATGAATAAAATAATTAAAGTTCAAATAAATGCCTTCGCCTGGTAAGTAGTTTAATATAGAGAAACCAGAGTAAGAGCTCAGATGACAGGTTTTGATAAATAAAAATAAAATAAAATAAAATGGTGATGATGAACCAGCAAACCTCTTGCATAGAGGTTGCAATGTCAAAGGCATATCCTTATGGTCTTGTATTCCTTTTTTGGGGCCTGACTATTTTCTTGAGCCTTCAAGCCTGTCCTCTTTAGACTGTGTAACTAATTGTGGGTTTCAATGAGACAATCTTGCAAAAAGTTGCAGTTCAATATTTGTGGAATAGAAAATGGAGGGTTCAGAAGGCTCATAGAAAATCAAGGGATCCAAAGGCTTGTATGCTCTATTTGCATGTGGAGTTATTTAATCAATGGCTTTTTTTATCATTAATTATTATCTTCCTTAGGCATTTTGTTGCTAGTGTGATTCTTAATTTGTTTTGATTATATTGTTCACAACACTAACTGCTTGTGGTTTTAGATTATCTGGAACTCTTTGACCAGAGCAGAACTACTGAAATATGTGGATCAGCAACGAGAAAGCCAGGGTCCTGATGGTTCATATGACCTAAAAGATTCACAGGTCTTTGTGTATGAAGCGCTATCTAAAGAACTTTTTGTTGGCAATGTTTACTTGAGGGTCTACAATGATCAGCCAGACTTTGAGATCAGTGAACCAGAAGCATTTTGTGTTGCTCTGATTGAGTTTATATCACATCAAGTGCATAACAGGTGTGCTACAAGTTTTGGTTCTCAAGATGAAGTTAATGACAGTGGCTCATCCCCTGAAGCATCTAAGCATCCAAATGAGACGGCTCATGTATCAGTTAATGAACAGCATGAAACATCTGAGAACCAAAGTGAAGTGGCTGCTGCATCGCTTGATGAACAGAAAATTTCTGATGATTCTTTGGAAGTATCTGATGGACAAGTGGCAAACAAGGAAAAATTTGATGTGTTTAAGAACCTTCAATCTGGATTGATCTCACTTAAGGTGCATATCTCATTATTATTATTATTTTTTTTATTTTTTTATTTTTGGGTGGCTAAATAAAACTGGGGAGGGGGGAGGGGGAACCAGCCAACACAACCTTACCTAGGTGTGGCCAATAGTCGCTTCCTACAGTGCTTGAGGGGCCTAGACTGGCCGACAAGGTGTGGGATCCAAGTGGGTAATCCACAGGTGCCCTTCAAGTGGGATGAGCCATAGCCTAACCTCAACCCCACTCAGGGATCCAGTGGTTTCAGGCAATGGGAAGCAATAGTCCCTGATCTGAATCAACATCACATTTTCACCCGAGGGTTTGAACTCAGGACCTACCCATACTAAGGCTAACCTCAGGGTCACACCCCTTGCTTGGGTGGTTTGCTATATTGAGTTGTTATTCAGGTGGTGTCTGATCCATTCTTATACTTGCAGAACTTACTGACAAACAATCCTGGTTTGGCGTCAATATTTTCTACTAAAGACAAGCTGTTGCCTCTTTTTGAATGCTTTTCCGTGCCCGTTGCATCAGAAAGCAACATTCCTCAACTTTGCCTTAGCGTACTATCACTCTTGACTGCATACGCTCCCTGCTTGGAGGCTATGGTTGCAGATGGATCTAGTCTTCTTCTTTTACTACAAATGCTTCACTCTGCACCAAACTGTCGGGAAGGGGCTCTTCATGTTCTTTATTCCTTGGCAAGCACACCAGAACTTGCTTGGGCTGCTGCCAAGCACGGTGGAGTGGTGTATATTCTTGAACTTCTTTTGCCCTCACAGGGTAATGAATTTTCCTTTGTCCTTTTTTGCACCTCTTAAATCTATTAAGATTATAAATTATTAATAAGAACAACTATGATGTGCAGAAGAGATTCCCTTACAGCAAAGAGCAGCGGCAGCCTCTTTGTTGGGGAAACTTGTTGGGCAGCCAATGCATGGGCCTAGAGTTGCAATAACATTGGCAAGATTCCTTCCAGATGGTCTAGTATCAGCTATTAGGGATGGTCCAGGTGAGGCTGTTGTAGCTGCCCTTGAAATGACTACAGAGACACCTGAACTTGTATGGACACCAGCGATGGCAGCTTCTTTGTCTGCACAAATTGCAACTATGGCATCAGACCTTTACCGCGAACAGATAAAAGGTCGTGTTGTTGATTGGGATGTACCTGAGCAGGCATCTGGGCAGCAGGAAATGAGAGATGAGCCACAGGTATCACCTTATATTTGCTATGATTAGCCATATAGTTTTCATACTTTTGAATGAACTAAAAGTTCATGTTCATGCAGGTTGGTGGAATCTATGTCAGGCTGTTCTTAAAAGATCCCAAATTTCCCCTAAGAAATCCAAAAAGATTCTTGGAAGGACTGCTAGATCAGTATTTGTCATCCATTGCTGCCACACATTATGACACACAACCTTTTGACCCTGAGCTTCCTTTGCTTCTTTCGGCTGCTTTGGTTTCATTGTTGCGGGTGCACCCTGCCCTTGCAGATCATGTTGGATATCTTGGATATGTGCCCAAACTTGTAGCTGCTGTGGCTTACGAGGCAAGAAGAGAAACAATGGCATCGGAGGAGGTGAATAATGGCAACTATGCAGATAAAAAATATGAATCTGATGATGGGTCAGCACAGCCCTCACAAACTCCACAAGAACGTGTTCGTCTTAGTTGTTTACGTGTACTACATCAACTTGCAGCTAGTACTACTTGTGCTGAGGCCATGGCAGCAACAAGTGTTGGAACTCCCCAGGTACTTGTCGATCTATCTGTTTTTCTACCGTTAAAATGGTTGTCTTGTGGATCCTATTAACTTGGTTTTGTGACAACCATAGCTGCTTTGGTTTAAAGGGATGGACATCTAAACAAGTCTGCAAAAAGGCATTTGGAATGTTGTTTTCTAAGAATAAATTATTTTAAACTGCAAATCCTCATCCTGATCTTGTCAATTGTACAGTATTGGACTTTTTTCTTCCATCTCTTTTCTTTTTCTTTTTTTAGATAGAATTTTGTTTAGGTTTAATTGCACTGGGAAATTTCAAATTTTAGGAAATTTTAAAGTTTTATTAGATAGTAAATGATCTGTTTTTCATTTTATAGATAGTATGACTACCTTGTTGATTCTGATTTTTGTTCACTAGTTGATTAGTTTCTGGATTGTGGTGAAAGGGTCCTCTATCAGATTGGTTTGAAACACGATATTGTTGGTGATGTATTGTACTCTGCATTTGTTCCTTAATCTTTATCCCTGGTTTACTCCTGTTTATCTTGTTGTTCCCAGGTTGTTCCTCTTCTAATGAAAGCCATAGGATGGCAAGGCGGAAGCATACTAGCTCTTGAGACACTAAAACGTGTTGTCGTTGCCGGAAACCGAGCTAGGGATGCTCTCGTTGCACAAGGTCTTAAGTGAGTAAATTCCATCATCTGTTTCCATTAATTACTCCATAGGTTTGCTTCAGTTTTCAATTGTGGTGTGGTCTGTACCTTGCAGATTGTTATTTGTTGTAAGATATGCTAAAACATGCGCTCACATGCTAGAGTTACATGTGTATGGGTAGCATATCAATTATATTTATAATCATATAGAGAGTGCTCATGAATTCTGTTCATTCTACTAAAAGGCATTATGCATTTTTCGAAATTTTATCTTACTATTAAACTTGATATAACTACTCAAAATTTTAATGATTCTAGAGTCCATTTGTGAACTCATTTATTTTAATCTAATAATAAATAAATAAATACATAAATTGCATATGTTGTTGATATGGTTGAATGAGAATACATTGGCTGACACTGATCATAGTTTCCCTTTTATCAAAAATATTATCAGGAAACAAGGAATGAATAAGAGATAGTAAAATTTCCCTAATTTACTATACTATTTACTAATATGGCTTACAAGCTAATTTATTTCTCGATAGCTGAGTAGGTGACCAACTGTTTGGTATGATATAATTATTGGTTGTGAGACTGCAATTCACCTAAAACTAAATTATATCATGTACAAATGTTATATAAATAAATGTGATGCCAATGTAACCGGGTCAGGCTTTACCTGTGCCAACTTAAGGATAATGTCATTGCCCTTTGACTAATTTTTCCTACTACAGTGGACATTCTTACTGCAATTGTACTTATCTTTCTGGCTGTAATATTCATCATACATTAATTTAGCCTTTTTGAGGCAAACCTTCTCAAAGGATTTTCAATCTCTTGTGGTAATATGTACATTTATGGGTGCCCCAGATGCTTAATCAGTCTGCATGTGGATATCAAATATTTTTGGTTGGTTCCCTGTGTGTGAACGGACATAGAAAGAGTTTGTGATGTGTTTCCTATATCAAATTCACACTCTCTGTGCTTTCTGATATTGGAACTAAGTGTGAATAATGCAGGGTTGGTCTTGTCGAAGTGCTTCTTGGCCTTCTTGATTGGAGGGCTGGAGGAAGGAATGGACTTTGCTCTCAGATGAAGTGGAATGAATCTGAAGCATCTATTGGCAGAGTGCTTGCAGTTGAGGTTAGAATTTTTATCATTGTAGATATTTTTTGAGTTTTGTTTTTAATTGGGCTTTGTCAATTCTATGAAGTTTTGCACAACTCTCTACGTAGTGTAAAACCATGCTTAAATTTTTACTATACCACTGGCCTTCATAGCCTATGTTACCTCTCCTAAATTAGAGTGAGGTTTTGTGTTGCTCAACTCTCTACCTAGTATTCCAATATAATGTTGTTAGTTGACAAGAAAAAAAGAGAGGTTATTATGATGTCATTGCTTCTGTTCTAGTGTCATTGCCCATTCTAGTTCCTCTTATCCATTTAAGGCTGTAATTGATCCTTGCCTTTTAGATATACCTAAGACTTGATAAACTTTTCTGTTACATGCATTTAAAATTTGGTTGTATACTTACCAGCATTGGTAAAAGTGTGGGGCACACTTAAAAGGGCAAAGGCCCCCCAGAGCTAAGGTGGAAAGCACAAGTGTGCACTTGATTTAAGTGAAGGACACATTAAAAAAAAAATTGTAAATAATTATTAATGGGAAATACGACAATCAAGTGATCAAATAATTATATAAATTGAAATATAAAATTTTATATAATTCTCTTGTGCTTAAAAAATATGTGCAACCATTAATTTATTTACTTAATAAGTATAGGTCTATATGAATTAATTAATATAAGTCTAAATGCCATGTTCTACATCAACTGGTAAAGTAAATAAACAATTACCACAAATAAAAAATATCACTTTTTTTTTTTTTCATGAATGAACTAGGAGTTCCAGGATATAGCAGTTTTGGTACCAAGCAGAAAATCCAAGAGGGGAAGTGGGGGATAAAAATTAAGAGGCATGGGTTGTGCACTGTGCTTGTGGGTTACTGTTTCAGGAAGAAAAATCAAGAAGTAAAGAAAACCTAATAGAATAAGAAGAAGAATTAGGGGGTGGGAGTATCAGGACAACTTACAGGATGAAACCCCAGAAGAGATAAGTGGGGTTTGGGTGTTGGTGGGTTTCAGGATGTCACAGTAAAATAGTAGAGAGCGAGAGAAAGACATACCTGGTAAAGGACTGTGGGTAGAGTGATTCTGGTTTCCAACTGGGGTCTTCTAGAATTTGTAAAGGGAGGGAGTAGGCTTAAGTGTATAACAGCATACCATGCATTGACTTTAATATAAAAAAGCTCCAGAAAGGCTTCTTTGAATCTGCCTCGCTTTAACGGCAGAGACACTGGGGCCATGGCACTTTGTGCATAAGCGTGCTTTGACCAATCCTCACTATAAAAAAATAGTTGAGTTGCATACCAAGTAGTTGGTGAGACAGTATTGCTGGCTATTCACAAGTCACACACCTTTGGATTTGATTTTATTTTCCTGTTCTTCTGAAACATCCTAAGAAAGATTATTAACTTATATTATCTTTGGAACATTCTTTGTTTTTTTAAACTACATTTGCTTATTTGGTACTAGTTAGGAATTGTTAACATGTTTTATGCATTTTCCATCTTATCATGTGCTTGCAAAGACGAAACATGTGAGCCATTTTTGTTAATTTGCTCTGAATTAGAGAGAGCTTTGGGTATCCTGAAGGATCTCTCACATCTTTTCGTGAGGACTGTTCACATAACCAGAAGAGAGAGTTTTTCAGACTTTTTTGAATTTATTCAAATGCTTTCTGACTCGTGAAAATCCTTTTTGTTGTTCTGTTTTTCCCTTCTTTTTCTTCTCTCTGGGGGCAAAATTGGCTCAAGATGCATGGTTTACACCTGCAAAGCTAAATTTGTGCCATTTATTTTGGTGGCTTAAAACTATCTGGTTTGAATGTGTTCATACAGGTTTTGCATGCATTCGCCACGGAAGGGGCCCATTGTACCAAAGTGCGTGACATATTGGATGCATCTGATGTAAGCCTTTACACACGTTTTCATTTTCCAAATCTTTATGTTTGTGGTGTAATTTGTTTGCGGGTTAGTATCTTTTAACTATATTGTGCAACCCATAAACTTGATTTTCTGGAGAAAGTTCTTGAATTGTGCCTCCTGAACTGTTCTCTGATACCCTGATATCTTACACTTCGTCTTGCTTATTAACAGAAAACAAACATATTTTGTGATGAGATTCTATTGCATTTTATTTCAACTGTATAAACCTTAAAAGAGTGTTTAGACAAACCTGACTACCTCAGGCCTCAAGGTCGTCCTTGTAGGACAAATAATTGTCCTTTTCTGTTGTTGTACTTGCCCGCCAATGCTGGGTTACTAGAAGAAGCTTTTTTTGGAAAAATAAGTAATATAAATTTATTGAGAAAGAGGAGATACCTTATGCACACAGGATATGTACACACAGTATTCCTAAAAATTACAAGCTCTAATCATTACAAAAAAAAAAAAAAGAGTGAATTAATAAAATAGTAGTTAATAACTGAGAACTTGTTTGTTTAACTCATATCAAAACCCATAGCAGTATTTTGCATTATATATAATTTAATCTCTACAGAAGCTTTAGGAATGACTGATTGGAAGAGTGGTTAGTTTGCAAATTTAATAATTAGCTTGTCATTCATTTGATGGTCATGCTGCCAATTTTGCAGGTTTGGAGTGCTTATAAAGATCAGAAACATGATCTTTTCCTGCCTTCAAATGCCCAATCTGCTGCTGCAGGGGTGGCTGGTCTAATTGAGAACTCATCATCCAGGCTCACTTATGCCCTTCCAGCTCCCTCACCACATTCCGCTCCATCAAGACCTCCTGCTTCAACACCATACGACTCAAATGGGAATCAGGATCACCCATCATAGTACAAAAATCTGAAGACAGACAGCCATGATCATGAAGCATATTGAACCTCACAATTTACTCATTGTATAGCACACTGTACAGTTTAATCTTTTTTGTTTTTTGGCCTACTAATCTTTCTCAGGGTAGATAATCAGAGGCAGTGTTTGCAATTTTCTAAGTGAAAAGTGGAAGGGGTTAATCTATTTGATTTCCCGTGTAAAGAGGACCTGATACCTTCTGTATATTGAGTTGGTTTACTGCCCAATTTGTTATTTATAGATGAGAGGGGATTTTGTGTGAAATTTATAAATGCAAATTTTCTTTAAATTTTTTTTCTACTTAAATCAATATTATGCCCCTTTTCATATTTCTACCCATTGAGACGTTTAAGAGTGGTTACAAATAATTAAAATTGGAAAGAGAGAATGTTGCATGCTTCTAGCAATTTACATGAAAGTAGAATGGAGAAATATGAATTCTTCTGCTTTGGATGGGTAATAGGATTCTATTCAAATTCATGGAAGAATCCACCATAAATATATATATTGATAATGTGCGTAGTAGGGTTAGGAATATCATTTGCCAGAAGCTAAGTTTTGATGTCAAAACTATAGAGGGTTAGGAGTTTTGTGTTATGGGAGTGCAGAATTGCCTCTCTTTTTCAACAGGATAGTCTAGGCCAACATCTGGATTGAGCGTAAAATGTTTTCAAGGGCACTAAGAATTTGGTGTTCCAAATCTCTGTATGACAATCCTAGTTTTAGTTTAGTGCTGGAAATGGACAAATCCTCAACTGGTTGCTTAGTTCCACGTACCTGATATCAAATGGTTGCTTCCCAAACATGATCGGCTTCAGAAATCGAAGTGGTAAGGCTCCATTATGTGGTATCAAAGCTTCAGTTATATCAGAAGGGCCCTCTCGAAATTTAGTCCCCTAGATAGAATTTTCTTACCCTACACTGCAATAGTGACAATTACTGGTGGTGCATTAGATATAAGTTATGGGAATTCCCTTGGGATTGGCAAGCTTGAGAAATTTAACTTGAATTCTTTGGAAAATGGAATACCATTTCTCAAGGCATCCCTGCAAATAAATTCAGCTATTGCCCTCCCCCTATCCGTATATTGCATTGAATGTTGGCTTAACCATGACTTAGGCTTGAACAATGCCATTAACTATTGGGAAGTGTTAGCTTCATCATGTGTAGGTATTCAACTAGCGAGTATCACATTCACATCACACGCACCACAACGAAGAATGGTTAGGCATTCTAATCCTATCAAACAAGCCTGAAAAGCCAAGAACGAAACAGCCAACAAAAAGAGGGAAATGAGAGCGAGAAACACAACTTGAAGTAAATACTAAGAACACCCCACCCGTCAAGTGCACAGGAGAAAGCCAAGAACCTTATAACTTAATTGGAACTTTCAACAGCGATATTCAAGATGCAAATCCCTCCACCTCAATTATTGAATTATCAAAGAAAAGAAAAGAAGAAGAAGAAAAAAAAAAAAAAAGCATAGGGCCCTATGATCGGGGAAAAGATGGCATGAGTCGTGTAACTATCATCAAATGAGTCTTAAAAAGGTCAAAAACTCATAATAAAAAAAACAGGTCAAAAGGGCGTGGTCCATATTATATAGCCCAACCTATTGACCTCCATACTCTGGCCCAAAACGTTTTAAGCAGAAAAACTAAGTCCCGTTGGGTGCCTATTTCCATTACCACTAATGATGGGCATTGGGCTCCAATATTGTAGCAGTGAGATGCAATTAGGGTCGATATTAAACTAAGAAGACGTTTGGTTTGCAGTGATATCATAATACAACGTAATATAATTTATATTATTGTAATCTTACATTAATGTAATTTCAATACAAAAATATAACATTACATTGTTTAGAAATGTGATGTGATATATTTTGTAATTTTAGATTATGATAATATTAAAAAAAATAAAATAAATCAAAAACCTTAATACCACATCATCGTAATGTGCATTATACTAAGAACACATCATAGCGAACCAAACGCCCTTAAGAGTGTTTAGGTATTGGTTTTTAAAATGATGTGAAAAATATAATTTAAAAATTTTTGTAAAAACACGTGTTTAAAATACTTATAATGCAAAAAAAAAAAAAAAAAAAAAAAAAAAACCAATGTTTGGTACCATGTTTTTAATAGCATATTTTTTCAAAAGTGAAAAAACACAATTGAGTGTTTGATATGAGTATGTGTTTTTAAGAAAATGTGTGTTTATGCGTTGTCAACATGAGTCTCACAGTTTTCAAAGTAATTATGCAAAATTATTACTTAAAAACTAAAAAGACCCTTGAAGTGTTCTCAAAACACATTTTAGCACTAGCGTTGGTGGTGCTAAATAGCTATATAGTTATTTAGCATCACCAATTCTAAAAAGTGAGCTACAATGGTGGAGCTAAACTTAAAAATTTTAGCTCCTCGTCTATTCCTCATCTACAATGGTTGTGCACTATAGTAAGAAGCTAAAACAAAAATATATATATATATATATATATTTTTTTTTTTTTTTTATTAAACTTCCCATTAAAGTAATGTTTCTTTCCCCCCCCCCCCCTTTTTTTGTTTTTTTTTTTGTTTTGTTTTGTTTTGTTTTTTTTTTTTTTTTTGTTTCTATTCCTGTTACACAGACTCTCTTCAATTCCCCCAAACGAGTTTTGTTCTCTCTTCCTCCATCCTTGCTCAGCTTCGACCATCTTTTTTCCTCAACTCGTCGCCAATACAAGCCCCAAGCCCTAAGCCTCTATCGCTGACCCATTTTCGGCTTTGTGTTTGTGTTTCGGTATGGATTTTGGTGTTTGTGTTTGTGTTTCGGCGTCGATTTCGGGCTTAGTTTGTGTTTCAGGTTGGGTTTGTGTTTCGAGCATGGGTTTCGGTTTGGGCTTATGTTTCGAGAATGGGTTTCGGCCTCTCGGGCTGGGTTGTGGGTTTCGGCCTCTCAATTTGTGCTTTTGATTTGGGTTGGTTTTTGCCCATAACTTTGCTAGTGTTTTTTTTTTTTGGTTTTTCTGCTCTCTTTTCTTGTTCTTCTTCTTTGGTTCTTCCATGGCTTTAGACGGTGGTTGTGGTGTTTTTTTGGTTGTTGAACAAAATATTATTTTATTATAGTATTTATATTATTTTTTTGTGTAAAAAACTAAAATAAAATCACTGATGTTGAATGTTTTGTAAAATGATAAAGTAAAATAAATAAAGTAGTTTTTTGCGGTGTCAAATAACTAAAAAATAACTCCACTAACGTGGATGCTCTTATTTGAATATTTTAAACTGAGAACGGTGACTCAAACACTTTTATTAAACACTCTTATCAAATACATTTTCAAATGTTCCCTAACAACCTCCTAGTTATAAATCACCAAAACAAACACCTGTCGCATCTCTCCCTAATTAAGGAAATTTTTGAGCCTTGTTCAATTGATAAACATTGTTTCTCTTTTAAGTGACAACCACCTTACCATATTTACTTATATTAGGAAAGGTCTATTATTTTTGCTACAAATAGGAAAATCTCATCAATCCAAACGACGTTTACTAATTTCTAAAAATTGACGTTCACTGGCCTTTTTATACAATTTAATGGTGCCGAATTAGTAGATGATAACAAATATAGTACTTAGCACATCACATACGCTCGAACATGGTAGTACAATAGGCTCAAACATAGCGGCCATTAGAAGCAGTTGGGAAGCCTTTACAGTCAATGGGATATCGTCCTTAAATAGGCTTTATACAAATTGTCAATCTATAATACTACTGCTTTTACAATTAACGTTAGGTGCATTATAATTGTCAAAACCTCATCAGGCATCAACTTCCTCATGTAACATTGGACGGGGACTGTTATTAACTTATGGGTTAATTTTATGTGTGCTCATAGGGTAATTGTTAGTAAACCATTTTAAAAAAAAGCTTTGACACAACTTTTATTGAAAATATTAAAAGCCACCAAAAAAATTAATTTATTTATTCTTTTCCCATAATATATTTCTAAAATTTTTTCTAAATCAATAACTTTATAGCATTCGTTAACTTTTTCCTTTAACTTCTTACCAAATTTGCCACACTGTCTTCTCTTCTCATCAGAATTTTATTTGATGCAAGATTCTATATAAGCTGCCTTTGACAATGCCAAGTGGGGAAATAGAGGTTTGAATCCTATTTTTTCTTTCATTGAAAAACCGATACTTATTAAGCTACAAACACTCTTAACCATTTCATTGTCCACTTTTTGCTTCCCCTACTGATCTTATGTATTACAAATAACATAATGAGGATGACCCCATCGAGTAATATATGGCTGGGAAGATGCTTGGTTGCTTCCTATAAGTTCTTACCCAACAAAATATGCTATTTTATGACTAAATGACCAATAAAATCTTTTATCATTCCCCACTCTCTAAACATACCAAAGATTTTGTGACTAATTTACTTTTATAATCAATGTTTACGCATCTTTTCAAATTTCTCCTCCCATTTTTGGAACTATATTATGAAAATGGAAACACATGGACTAGTTTGATTTTGACTTAAAGTTCATGGGATATTTTTTGCATTTTTCCTTTAAAAAAAGAAGAAGAAGAAGAAGAAGAAGAAGAAGAAGGTAATTTATCAGCTTATTCACTGTTAAATATTAGCATTGATGTATACCGTATTGTATATAGTAGAGCAGTTGTAGAAGAGGTAGCATAGAATAAGAACACAAGAACACGAGTTAGGTGATTCAGCCTTTTCGGCTTATGTCCATGGAAGATATTCTTAAAGGTTACATCTTTATTATGTAAAAGTGTAGTACATAACCTGTATTACAATAAACCATAACATGTGTATATATAGTAGACTAAACCCTAGTCTTCTAAAATAAATAGGAGACTTGCCTTGCACACAAAGTAGGTGGGCTTGGGCCTATTACATTGGGCTAATATGTCTAATATATCTCTAACAATCCTCTTCAAACTTAAGGTGGAAGCTCGATGAATGATTGAGATTTGATAAACTTGAGAAGATGCCTTGAAGAAAGTCTTTAAGAAACCACAATGATAAATTGGCCAATTGAGAGATTTTAGAGCTTCAAATGAAAAAATGATGTCCAAAATTGGAATCTACGCGAAAAACTGAGCAAGATAGGCCTTTTCCATAAATTTTGACTTTTGATCAAAGTCAACAGTCAATTATTGGTCAAAATCAACATAGGAAGTCAAATCTCCAAAGGTCAACAGGTCATATGTCATGTTGACATCATTAATCGGTTTCGGATCCAAGAAACTGGGTCGAGTAACCCGTGGTGATGCTGACGTGGCATCCGGATGCTAACATGGCAATGACTAGATTATAACATGGTAGTGACGTCATCTAGGGCTTTCATGGCATGCTTGCAGGGCCACTGATGTGGATAGGATGATGTCAACGGAGTTTTTCGGTTTGTGTGTTACTTATCGGTGCGTGGAATGTATGGAAAATCCAAGAAGGTGCATGAGAGTACGTGTGACGTCATATGAGGACTAGATTCCTGGGTTTTGTAGATCGGTGGACGACAAGGCCTACATGGCAGTGCGTGTGCACAAAAAGACGATCTAGGAGTCAAGAATTTGAAGAGGTGTGTGGAAGATTTGCCAGAGCTAGTGACTATGCGTGGTGATGCGTGCAACTATTGATGGAGACCGAATTTCAGAGTTTTTCTTGCAGGATGCCAGGGAGCAAGACCGTGTGAATGGTTTTATTTGATGAAGGCTTGATTTGCACAAATCTGAGATTGGACAAACACGGCTTGAATGTGTCTATGGATCCTTGACACAATGACGAGCAACGGTAACCACGTGATGCCGTGGAGTTTAGATTCAAGAGGTAGCAAGGCAAGTGGCGGTGATGGAGGTAGATTTGTTCACAACATGTGGGAATCTTCTTTGCTTGGTAGAGATATTTTGCTTAATGCCAAGAACAAAGTTTGGCTCTACATGTATTGTATACACTAGAGTAGATGTGAAAGAGGTAGTATAGAATAAGAACACAAGAACATGATAATTATATGGTTCAGCCTTGTCGGCCTACGACTACGGAGGAAACCCTTAAGGGCTACATTTTTATTATGTAAGAATGTAGTACATAACATGTATTACAATAAACTAAACTCTAGACTTCTAGTACAAGTAGGAGATTTCCTTTGCACACAAAATAGGTGGGCTTGGATTTATTACATTGAGCAAATATGCCTAATATTTCTCTAACATTTACGATGAGTTTTTTTTTTTTTTTTTTTTTTCAATGTATACATTTTTCAAAGGGTAAATTTAGGGATGGACCCAGGAATCTAAGTTAGCGGGGGCCGGAGTATAAAGAAAAAAAAAAAAAAAACTCCAAATAGGTGTCCATATATAGTATTAAAAAATTATAAATACACAAAATCGTCATTTCTAAATACATTAAGATGCAATCATTTATCAACAAATACAAAAACAAAAACAAAAAGATTTTTTTTTTTTTTTTGGTTGAAGTTAGAGCATTCACAGTGGTATTGCTAAAAATTTTAGCTTTTAACACCTTAAAAAGCTAGTTTATCTATTTTACCACCTCACTTTACAATACAACCAATATAAAATGTTCTATTTTTTTTTTATCACTTCATTTAAAATAATAAAAACAATTCATTAAAATAATAAAGGAAGAGAGAGAATTTGAGTTTTTAATTGAAGGAAGGGATATAATCTTAATAAAATATTGTATTTTTAACAACTTACTACTGTCAATTGGTATTTATGTCATTTTATTGTAGTTGCAAAAAATTTAGTTTTAAAAAAATTTAGTTTTAACTTCTTCAATAACACATGATTTTTTTTTTGTTTTTGGGTGGTAAAATAGTTTTTTTTGCTAAAATATAATCACCATTGTGAATGTTTTTATCTTTTTTTTGGTTAAGTTTTTGGGTTGGATAGTTGTTATTTGGGTGAGGCTAGCTATGCTTATTGAGGGAAAATGGGGCCTAAGGTTTTGTAAGGGGGGCTTAACTACAAAATAAAATATATAATAACTATTAAAAAAAAATTGGACCCCGCGTAGGTGGGGGGGAGCCCGGCACCCTTGGGCCCTTACTTGGGTTTGGGTAAAATTACAACTTACCAACCTGTGGTTTAACCGAAATTTAAATTGCCTACCTATGATTTGAAATTTGACATTTTACCCTTCCGTGATTTGACCAAAATTTAAGTTGTTTACCAGTGGTTTGAAATTTTATAATGCAAGTATTCCGTTGGATTCTTTTTTATCTTATTTGATCTTGTATTTTTACGTTTTTTTTTTTTTTTTGTGTTTTTGGAGGAGAGAGACATAAAAGCTAACCTCATGTGAGTAAAATGTAAAATATTAAACTACAGGCAGACAACTTTTGAAAATGAACAATCAATTAGAACATTAAAAAAAAATTCATACCAATTATACATGAAATAATAATCGATAAACCCATGATTCTTCAAAACTTTTTGACTATTTAAAAAATACACATCATCATCATCATCATCATTATTATTATTTTAGAAACAAATTAATATAAAAGAGTTCATTTACTTAGATTTTCACGTACTAACTTACATATGGCAATTGACAACTACAGTAACGGAATGAATACCAAATTAAAGCTGTGGGGATAAGTGAGCTGAGCAAAAGTGTTGGGCCATGAGCCATGCCCGAGGACATATAGGAACCCAAGGATAGTCGAACGGTGAAATGAGTATGGGGTCAATGGGTCGAGGACAAGGACGATTAATAACGAACAGATGGTGTCTCCCGAGGATCCGAACTTCCTTGAGAAAGCATTGTGGAAGGTTGGAACCCCGTTGCCTAGAGAATACCGTGCAAAGGGTAACCATACTTCTTAGGATAAGTTTCAGGGAAAGGAGTCAACAATAACTTAAGAACTATTTGAGAAAAAGGCTGCTATCACCGCATTAAACACTCTGCACCTAATCAACCGGCCGCATTTATGTGGAAATGACCCCTAAGTAGAAATATTTCAGTTCACAGCTACTCACAAAACTTACAGAAGGTTTCTGATGGGACAAGCATCCAAGAGATCACTTATGTGATCAACAAATGGAAGGCTAGAATTGAAAAGAACAGGACTATGTAAGGAAAAGGCCCTCCGTGAAAAATGGGGCATGTAATCTAAGAAGGAAAAAAGAAAGAGAGAAAGAAAAAGAACACCTTGTATTAGATAACTTGAGTAATATAAGAACACTTTATCCTTGGATATAACCAAGGAGAGCTTTCCTTAACATTGTGTTTGTCTTCTTGGCTTGAATATGAACAATTAAGGTCCATACTTGATTTATTGAGCTACTCTCTTATATAATCCATTTTCTAACAAATATATTGTGTTGGGCATATTGGGTGATCATTCACTGTTAGTGGACTGGAGGTCAAATCTAGTCCTTACAAAAGCCATTTTAACATATGGGGTATGGGGGTAAGAGTCAGAATTCAAGTTTTCAAGAATGAGCTTCACATACAAACACACACACACACATATATATATATACAGTGACGGAACAATAGTTGGACTTGGGGGGCAGTGCCCCCCCCACCCCCCTAAATTTTTTCAAATTTTTTTTAGTATATATGTGTATGTATTAATTTTAGCAATTTGTTTTAATAAATTTGCACTTTGTCCTCTCAACAATATTATTGATCTTCTTAAAGGTTATAACAATTTTTATTGATCTAAAATTTGAAATAAATTTAACAAGCTTAACAAAAAAATTTACCAAAAACAAACTTAAGCCCAAACGACACCCCAAAACAAACCCATGCAAGACACAAACAAAAAATAAAATAAAATAAAAAATTCCTAAGCCAATTCTAACTAGTCTAAGTGAACATCCACACACATTTGACAACACAAAAGACACCCAAAAAAAAAGTTAAAAAAAAAAAAGAAAAAAGAAAAAAAAAAGCTTAACTTTCTAAATTGAGAAGTGCTACTACGTCCACAATATTTTCACAACAAATGACATGCGGCAGGGCCAGCCTTAGACATTTCGAGGCCTAAGGCAAGAATTAAAATGGGGCCTTTTTTATACTTATGTATTAATTAAATTAATATTTATTTAATATTTTTATATTATAATATATTTCATTTAAAATTTATTTTTCTTTCATTTTGAGATGCAAATTGACTAATTAAATTTTTGTATTCAAGTTCTTCTAACATCTCATTTTCAATCGATAATATAGCTAATTGGACCTCTTTCTACTAATAAATCTCTTAATTTTGTGTCAATATTTTTCCAATTACCTGGATCATAAATATTTGAAGGAATATAATTCAACATATTATTATTATTTTCATTTTCTTCTAAATTCTTTTGAAGTTCATTATCGAGATTTGTTGTATTGCAAAATTGAACATCATTGTTATCTTGCAATTGTATCATTTCATTATCTTCTAACCCTTTTTGTTGAATTTCTTGCTCATTTGTGATATTTTCATCTAAATTTTGTGTTATATTTTGTTTATTACTAATAACAAATTTATCAATTGATCATTTTTTAGACTCAATTAATTTTTCTTCTTTTTTTCTTTTTTTAGGTTTTTCATATCCAAATGCATATTTTCTTGTAGACATTTCTAATCAAGCAATATATTTATAAAGACTAAAAATAAAAAATAACTTTCAAGTGTAGAGAAAATGAGAAATAGAACCTGATTTATATAAAAAGTATTGTTGTAGTTTCACCGAACAATAACAAGTTTTTAGCAATCTCAACTTGCATAAATAAATATTTATTCATTATATTACCAATAACTATATATATTTATATAAACACGAGATTAAAGTTTTAAAAAAAAATTAAGCAGAGCCATAACAAAAGTACAAGCCCAGCCCAGCCAAGAAGATGCCAAGATGGCCATACAAGTCTTATTAATAAGACCCACCCACAAAAAACACAAAACAAATCCTATTACACCTATAACCAAAAAAAAAAATTGAAGGCCCAAACGTCCAGCCATAACTCAATATAAACAGGCCAAGTCTTAACAAATAAAAAGTAGAGAAAGCCAAGTCTTATACCTCAAAAGTCAAAACCCATCCATCTGCAGAATCAAAATGCTACAGCAAAAAGGAAAAAAAAAGACAATCGGCAGTCCTCACTCCTCAATCAGTTCAGAGTTTTTAGATCATATGTGATTGGATCATTTAGATTGGAGAAAGCTTGAGCCAAGAAGCCAGCAACAATGGAGAGAAAGAATGAGAGAGGTGGAGAGCAAGAGCTGAGAGAAAGAAGCAGAGCAAGAATGAGAAAGAGAAACGGTAAAAATTTTATGGATTTGAGGTTTTTTATTTGTTTTGATTTGTGATTGTTTTGCGGTTAATTTCTTAGACCGGATTTGTAGTTTATCTTGTTGAATTTTGGTTTGTCTAGAGGATAATAATGTTATTTGGGGAAAATTGATTTTGTTTAGACCCAAAACTTTTTTTGTGCTACCAATGTTTAACCGGATATACCAGAACTTTTGTTTTTTGGTCAAAATGATGTGCCGGATTTTTTTAGATTCATCTAAAACCAAAATTTTTTTTCCCTACTACCCTTTTTTTTCTAAAATTTTGGGGTCTCTCTTCCACTTGGGGGCCTTAGGCAATTGCTTAATTGGCTTAGTAGAAGAGCCAGCCTTGACATGCGGTAAGTTGTTATTGGTTCTAATTTGAATTCACAACTTAAATTGCTTTTTTGCTCACTCATAATAATCAATAATAACTTACCACTTACGATTTGTTGTATAAATGTAATGAAAATATTATGGACATAACATTTCTCTTCTAAATGAATGCTTACTTAGAGTTTCAAAAAATAAAATTATTTATATTTTTGCCCTCCCTAACTCTAAGTTCTAGCTCCATCCCTATATATAAATAAATATATATATATATATATATATAAATATATATATATATATATATATATATTTACATATACATACACACACGCTTATATTAGATTAGAATAATATATATACGAAAACCAAACTGCAACTTGAACGAAATAAATTCGAAGGAAGCAAAAACGATTTTACAAAAATTCTCTTCGTATGGACAGTAGCAGAACACGTACAAAAATGGTGGTTAACCAAACTGCAACTTGAACGAAATAAATTCGAAGGAAGCAGAACCGATTTTACAAAAATTCTCTTCGTATGGACAGTAGCAGAACACGTTCAAAAATGGTGCTTAACCAAACTGCAACTTGAACGAAATAAATTCGAAGGAAGCAAAACCGATTTTACAAAAATTCTCTTCGTATGGACGGTAGCAGAACAAGTACAAAAATATTAATGGTGGTTAACCAAACTGCAACTTGAACGAAATAAATTCGAAGGAAGCAAAACCGATTTTACAAAAATTCTCTTCATATATGGACAATAGCAGAACACGTACAAAAAAGGTGCTTATTAAATATTTAAGCACATCAAATAACTCAACTGCACCAGGTTGGCCCAGGTATACCCAACTTCTCTGTTTTGCGAGCTTTAAAAGAACTAGCTAGGGTTGCCACTGATCACACTGAGCAGAAATACGGCTAATGATTGATCTTAGTCGGACCCTACGATATCTTAGTTGTATTCTTTTTTTTTTTTTTTTTTGAGAATCTGGTTGTATTCACTCTTCACCTATATAGCAAAAGGCTGTGTGTGTGTGTGTGTGCATGTGATGCAATTTTTCCTTCTCTGTCTAAGTGTTCACACACACGCTATATTTATGGTCCAATTTAAATTTTATAATTATAAATATGTACGTGATATGATATCCTATCCACACAAAAATTGATGTGCTGTAATGTAGGCTATTAATTGATTGTGAAATTGACTCTCCATTAAACATGAAAAATGAAGATAATACTAATTTTGTAATTTGTAGATTAAAACAACAATTCTTTATTCAAAGTAATAGAGAAAAGAATTTCTGGTTAGAATCCATGCAGTAAGATATACGAATTATTGTACACTGCAAATCTCGTGCATTATTGTTAGTTTGTTAGGTAAACGTGTTTTAAAGGTTTTTGAATTAAAAATTTGTGGTCAAATCTGGTATTAATTGAAAAGGTGTATGTCGAATAGTCGACAGCTTCTTCTTTAGCCCATCATTGTTACACAGCTTCTATATGCTGACTCTATTATGGTCACACCATCAAGGGGATTGGTCCGCGACGATATTTTTTTTTTATGATTTTGTTAATTAGGGGCTAACATTCTGATTTTGAACCGCAATATTAGTTCACTTATGAAATGCCCACTAACAGAAAATCTGATATTATTTGGACTTCATTGAGAATATTGAAGTTAGTTTATGGCTAAACTCACCTAGAGAATGCTTACAACTTCTTTAACTGTTTAGGCTTAAATAAAAACCCTCCATCATGGTTGTAGATAAAAAGTGTCATATCTCATGCTCTACTAATACTACTAGCATAAGTTAAGAGTTTTGTAATTTAACTAATTCGCATTTTTTGATATTTTCAACCGTACATCCACAATTTAAATCTCCCTCTCCTATTATAGCTTTCGAATTATCAATAATATATATATATATATATATATATATTACTGGCACAAAGTAAACAAGAGAAGGGGAAATAAAAAAAGGTTTTGGGTTGTACGTAGGTCAACAAACTCTAACCTACTACATTAACCCGAAGCATGGATTTTATGGACACATTTGGGATTTCACTCTCAAATATGAAAGCGAAAGAAGACTCAATGAGAAGCCAAGTTAGCTGCGGCATTACCATATAAATTGGGTATGCAACACGTGGCTTATGAATCTCTCAACCATTGGGAATTATTGCAACCATAACGAGTTCTGAACAATAATGTCCAGTCAAATATTTAAGAAAGGCATCACAAATTAAGTGAAGCAACGTTTATAAGGCTCTTTTTTTGCTTTTGGATTTTTTACTATTTAATGCACCGCTCAGTTGGTCCGATTAATTAGGAATGCGTGTTTCAATCCATGAGGTGACAATGACTTGTTTGTTCGAATTATATATTTTTTCTTTAAGAAAAAACAATTGCTGTTTAAATTCATGTTATCTACTTTGATGTGATTGTGAATTATTGCACGACTATGTTAACTTTTTTTCGAGAACAAGGACTATGTGTGTGAACTCTTTTACTGTATTTAGAGCAATTTCTTTTTTCAAAAAAAAAAAAACATTTGTTTTCTCAAAAGTAGAAATAGATATATTAACAATTTTAAATGATAAGTGGATACAATCTTCAAACTGTATTAGGAGTTTTCTCAACCAAAAAAAAAAAAAAAAAACTGTATTAGGAGTTAAATTTCAATTGGACTCCTCCGAAAAAACCATAGTTTTGAGATCAATCTTCTTATATATTTTTTGAGTGGATGTTTATGTGAGATCAACACGTTCATCAAAATGTGAGATTAACACTAGATAATGGTATTTCAACAAAATCATGTATAGTGGATTCTTTTTCTTCTTTTTGGGCACATTTTTGTCTTTTTCATCCCAACCCTAATCTTATTTCACTTTCATAATCATGTCCCGTTTTGGGCTAGATCTCTTAAGTCTTATCTCTCCTGCGGGTAACAAATAAACAATATTTGAGATGCCAATCAGCTCATTAGCTTGATCTAATGGAATCATTTTCCTTCACTAAATTAAATGAACAAGTACTTTTGGACAGAGTCACCAACTTCGATTTTGACACTAATTGGATTGGTTTTTGGTAATGGTAGTAACTTTTGTACTCAAAATCACAAGGTCATGACACTCCAAAACAATCAAAGTGCAACTTTTGCTCAAGTTTGCTAGTGGTGTTTATTGCATGTACTTTTACGCAACTAAAAAGACATTTGAAATTGTGAAACAATTCCCATAGTTTTAAAAATCAGTACAACTAAAGAATCAATAAAGGGACTAATTATTGGTTTTATAGTCCGACCGAGGTCGAATCGATGGTCGAATCGATGATGTCATTAATAATTTAATTTAAAATATTTAAATAAATTTTATGTGAATTTTTATTTTTCATAAATTATATTAAGAAAATATTAAAAAAATGAAAGATTTTCTTTATTCTTCATTTTTTCCTACTTAATAATTGTTGACAAAGTATAATTTTCTATATAAAAATTATATAAATATATATAATAGTTATTTTTGGCTGAATTATATAAATAATAGTTTGATATTTTGACCTTCAACTTTTAACAATTTATTAAAAAAAATAAAAACCGAAAACCAAAGTTCTAAATGTCAAAATGACTAGACAAGCATTCAAATCAGATTGCTCTTGTTTTCTTTCATAGCAATATTCACACTCACACACGTTTACTCTTGTTTTCTTTTTTGTTTTTTCCTTCTTTTTTTATTTTTTATTTTTTATTTTATTTCCCTTGAATCTATAACCACACATTACCACCTACTCCAAGGCCTCAAATCAAATTTAAACTCCTTTTTAAATTTTACTCTTCAGTTTTCTTTCCACACTTTGTTGGTAATGCAGTATACATCTTCTCAGATTTTTTATACATATCATCCAATAAAAGTATCTCTTTTATTTTATTTTCACTCACAAATCTGAAAATTTTCCTCAATTTTACTTTGGTGCAAATCTAAGAAGTTTGTTCCATTTTATTCCAATTTTTCTTCTTATTCTATTTCAAATTCAAGAACCGGTTTAACCATAGCGGTTCTTGGATTTCCTAGTTGAACCGGCGGTTTTTAATTTTTCTTTGGTTTTCGGTTTTTAATGATAACTAGACCAAATTGGTGTCCGGTTCCTCGTTGAATTGATCAGTCCGATTCGATTTTTAACTTTTTTATTTTTTTGAGAACAAGGACTATGTGTGTGAACTCTTTTACTGTATTTAGAGCAATTTTGGCCCATTTTTGGTATATGTATTTAAACATATGTTTTCAGTTTTTAAATAATATTACACGTATTTTCATACACTTTTTCACTCACACGTATTTTCAAAAAACTGAAAATTGTTATTTAAATACACGTATCAAATGGATCTTTTTAAAAAAAAAAAAAAATCATATGTTTTCTCAAAAGTAGAAATAGATATATTAACAATTTTAAATGATAAGTGGATACAACCTTCAAACTGTATTATGAGTTTTCTCATCCAAAAAAAAAAAAAAATTGTATTAGGAGTTAAATTTCAATTGGATTCCTTCGAAAAAAACCATAGTTTTGAGATAAATCTTCTTATATATTTTTTGAGTGGATGCTTATGTGAGGTCAACACTAGATAATGGTATTTTAACAAAATCATGTATAGTGGATTATTTTTCTTCTTTTTGGGCACATTTTTGTCTTTTTCATCCCAACCCTAATCTTATTTCACTTTCATAATCATGTCCCGTTTTGGGCTAGATCTCTTAGGTCTTATCTCTCCTGCGGGTAACAAATAAACAATATTTGAGATGCCAATCAGCTCATTAGCTTTATCTAATGGAATCATTTTCCTTCACTGAATTAAATGAACAAGTACTTTTGGACAGAGTCACCAACTTCGATTTTGACATTAATTGGATTGGTTTTTGGTAATGACGCTCCAAAACAATCAAAGTGCAACTTTTGCTAAAGTTTGCTTGAAGTGTTTATTGCATATACTTTCACGCAACTAAAAAAGTATTTGAAATTGTGAAACAATTCCCATAATTTTAAAAATTGGTACGACTAAAGAACCGATAAATGAACTAATTATTGATTTTATAGTCTAATTGAGGTTGAATCGATGGTCGAATCGATGATGTCATTAATAATTTAATTTAAAATATTTAAATAAATTTTATGTGAATTTTTATTTTTCATGAAATAAATTGTTGACAAAGTATAATTTGCTATATATAAATTATATATATATATATAATAGTTTTTTTTTTTGGCTGAATTATATAAATAATAGGTTGATATTTTGACTTTCAACTTTTAACAATTTATTAAAAAAAAAAAACCGAAAACCAAAGTTCTCTAAATGTCAGAATGACTAGACAAGCATTCAAATCAGATTACTCTTGTTTTCTTTCATAGCAATAGTCACACTCACACACGTTTACTCTTGTTTTCTTTTTTGTTTTTTCCTTCTTTTTCTTATTTCCCATAAATCTATAACCACACATTACCACCTACTCCAATGCCTCAAATAATATTCACACTCCTTTTTAAATTTTACTCCTCAGTTTTCATTCCACACTTTTTCGGTAATGCAGTAGACATCTTCTCAGCCCCTCTCTCAAATCTCACAAGTCTTTATCTTTCTCAAGATAAGTTTTGAACAGTCTTCCTCGACATTTTATTCCAGTCAAAGCTTGGATTTTTTATACATATCATCCAACAAAAGTATCTCTTTTATTTTATTTTCACCCACAAATCTGAAAATTTTCCCCAATTTTACTTTAGTGCAAATTTAAGAAGTTTGTTCCATTTTATTCCAGTTTTTCTTCTTATTCTCCTTCAAATTCAAGAACCGGTTTAACCATAGCGGTTCCTGGTTTTTTTGGTTGAATTGGCAGTTTTTTACTTTTCTTTGGTTTTCGGTTTTTAAAGATAACTAGACCAAATTGGTGTCCAGTTCCCGGTTGAGCTGGCCAGTCCGGTTCGATTTTTAAAACCATAACAATTTTATATATGAAAATCGTGACTTCAAATCATGATTTCAATTACTTTTTCAATTGTGTGGAAAGTGTGTGCAACAATATTTATCCTTTTTGCTCAATGAATATAACTTTGACCTTCAATGGAGCTTATGAACTCTACATAACCCACGAAAGTGCCCCGTGGAAAGGTACTACAAACAATGTCTGAGTTTATTTTCTTTAATGAAAACATAAAATTGTATTTAGAACCCTTAAGTAATCAGTGCAACTTTAACCTACTTGATGTTGTCAATCTACCTCACAATTTTAAATAAATTTTTTGCTTGATCTATTCCAACATTATAATTTAAAGGTTTTTTAATTATCAGAAAAGTGTATATATATATATATATAATTTTTTATTATCGAAAGTACACTTCACATATACTTCATCTAAACAGTCAAAATGTAGTTTTCTTTTTTAATTAAAAAATTATAGGTAATTATAAACATATTTTAAAATTGAACTATTGAAAGAATCAAAAAATATAGAGGTATAAGGTTTGAGGTTTCAATTAGGGTTCGACTAGGAGTCGATGTCATAATTAATTTAATAATCAATTAAAATACTATCAATATATCATAGGATTCATATTTATAAAAATAAAATAAAAAAATACCAAATTGTTTATAACTTTTAAATATACTCTTAAAACTTTTTAAGACAATAATAATTGATGAACTAGAAGGCATTATTCGTCCAGACGCAGCTATGGACGAAGAACAAGCCATAAATGAAGCCATTACTAACTGAGCCGTTATGATTGGACGAAGTAAATAGAGAGGCAACTCAGAGGTCTCCATATTTGTGCATTAAGTATCAGAAGGCTCCACATCCCTACATTAAGTGTTAGGGGCGTTACCGAGATAGAAAATTAAACTACCATTAATGGTGGTTCCAATGGCTAGGAGAGTAGAGGCCTATATAAGGCACATTCCACCAAACGTAAAGGACATGATCAGAATTATATTCCCATCAGCTAGAATTTCCCAATTATCTCTCTATCATTCTAACTTTGTCATCGGAGGTTCATCGGCTGGCACCACGCCGGTGACCTATTTGTTACATTTTCTTGCTATCTTGCAGGTTACGCTGAAGTCATTTGGATGATCTCAACTACTGATGATTTTGGCATCATCAATAATAATAATAATATGATGCGAGATTTATTTATTTATTTAAATTATAAACAAATATAAATAAATCTTTCTCTCTCGTTTGCATAATTGCATTGGAAATTTGGAATTCATGGAAGGAAGGAGAGAGAAAGATTGCACCGAAGTTAGTGGGAGAGAGAGTACACTAAAGAAGGGAAGGGCTTGTGTCCAGTGAAAACTTTCACTAGACACAAGCTGCACCCACTAAAGAATGAGTACTTATTCATAATAGAAACTAATACAATATAAGCAATTCTAGATGCAAATTTCAAAACAAAAAGCTATCATGATAAAATATTAGGTATGAAAAAACAACGCTCAAAAATAAAAATAAAAGAAAAACAATAACACTAACGTTGGATATGTGACTTAAATGTATCTCAACTTGAATAAAAATTCTCTATCTCTTTTTTTTGTAAATAAAAAAAAAAAAAAAAAAAAAAAAACTGGCAAATTTTATTGAAGTAAAAAAAGAAAGAGAACAAAGTGTTATTAAAGGACTCTCCTCCATTCATACAAATGCATCTTTCTAATCGCATACTGAGGAGCTAACACGTTTGTTGTGCGTGCAAGATATCCACGATATAGAACTCAATTTTACATTGGATAGTCCCAAATCACATTAAAACTCCGTTGTATAATGCAACTTTAACGAGACTAAATCTATCCAAAGGAAATGAGTCACCACCAAAATTAGTACAACACCAATACTTGGAGAAAGATAGCGTTACCGAATAACAGAAAGGGAAGGGTTTTCTCCCAGCCATAGAGTTCTCTCTCTCTCGTGTTTCACGAGCCTTCCCTCCCTTGACCTAGGTCTAAGGGTATTGCTTTTTCCTTTCATTCTTTTGTGATCTCGGCAGTATGGCAGATGATGTGGCTGACGGGTTGGGTAATATGAAACTAACGTCTGATGAAAAGGAGATTATCCCTATCTTCGATAAAGGCAGAGTGCAGGCTAGGGAGAGTTGTAGCTTAAGTCTTATTGGGAAGTTTTTAACATGTAAACCATTCAATAAACGTGCAGCAAAGACTACATTGAGAAGGGCATGGGGATTGGAGAACAATTTACAGATTATTGAGGTGGGTTCGAATCTCTTCCAATTCAAGTTTAAAACAGAGTTTGATATGGCACGTATTCTACAAGATGGTCCTTGGTCATTCGATAATCAATTATTATTGCTTCAAAGATGGCATAAGGGGATGACAGTAAGGAATATCCGATTGGAGTATGCTTCTCTATGGATTCTTTATGGATTCAAATATGGGGTGCACCATTCAATATGGTTTCCCCTCAAGTTGCAAGGGAAGTTGGTAATAGAATTGGTAGCGTTGAAGAAGTTGAAGGGTAGCGACGACAAGATGAGTTGAATTATTTTATGAGAGTTAAAGTTTCTGTGCTGATTGGGAAGCCACTACGGAGAGGAGGTTTCATTGCTGGTTTAGATGGGGCTTGCAGTTGGGTAACATTTAAGTATGAACGTTTACCTCTGTTTTGCCATTATTGTGGTCTGTTAGGGCACGATGTAAAGCATTGTGCATTGCATTTTGCTGTTAGTAGGAATGATGGGGAGGTGGATTATCAATATGGGGAGTCTTTAAGAGCTTTGGGAGGGCGTCCACGTTCTTTCCCATCAAGAAATAACTATGGTAGTGCTGGGGCTGCGAAAGAACAAACGTCAGGGGAGTCTACAAATTACAGTTCGGTGTAAGGGACTTTTCTGGCGGCAGGTGTGGAAGATACTAACCCTAGTAAACAGGTTGAAGTTGAATCCGAGAATCTAGGGGAACTACCTACTTTCCAAGAAGATGCTAACGTGGAGTTGGGCGGAACAGACGACGTGCAGGATGGAAATTCTTTACAACTGGTTTCAGATCCGGTTTGTGAAGGTACTGATGTGGAGCTGATGAGAGAAGTGACGGGGCAACCAGCTGGGGTTGATTTTATTGAGGTGGCAATGGGTAAAACTAAGGAAGCCGGGTTTGGAGTTAAAGTTAGTGGACTGGATCAGAGGTTGGAGATGGTTGGGCCTAGTTTTGTAAAGCCCAAATCCACTTGGACCAAGTTTAACCGAATGGACTTTGGGCTTGGAGGATCATCTAAAGCTTTGCAGCTGCCTACCCGTGCAAAAAGAAGTAGTGTTTCTACTGGGGAGGAAGAGTTGTGTGACCATTCTGATTTTAGGGAGCCTAAGTGTGGAAAGGTTGGAGATGAAGATGTTGGAACTATTTTATCGGCGAGGGTGGAGAGCCACCCTTGCCGGGAGCAAGGAGGATCCTAAGTTGGAACTACCAAGGGCTTGGGAACCCTTGGACAGGTCGTAGCCTTCACAAATTAGTGAGGGAACAAGCTCCCATGGTGTGTTTTCTTATGGAGACACGGTTGGATACAGAGGGTTTTAATAATCTTTACGGTGACTTGCCTTTTCAGAATAAAATAATTGTTAAGCATCCAGATGCTGGTGGTGGATTAGCTTTTTTATGGAAGAATGATATTAGGTTAGAGGTGATTAATTATACTGCAAACCATATGTTAGCTAAGGTAACTGAGGAAGATGGTTTTATTTGGTTCATGACAGGTTTTTATGGTTGGCCAGAGACACAACAAAAACATAAGTCCTGGCAATTGTTGGAATATTTGAAGACTTTTATGGAGGGTCCATGGTTATGTTTTGGAGACTTCAATGATATACTCCATTCTTCAGAAAAACAAAGCATAAGGCAGCCACATAACTCCCAAATTAATGAGTTTTGGGAGGCCTTGGAGAGTTACCAATTAGAAGACCTTGGTTACAAAGGATATCCTTTTACTTGGACTAACAAGAGACCGGGTAATGCAAATACTAAATTAAGACTTGATAGAGCTGTGGCAATAAAGGGGTGGATTGAGAAGTTTCAGGTCAGTAATGTAGTGCACCTTCTTCCTCATGCTTTGGACCATCTTCCTATTGCTATCCAGGTTCAAAAATTCAGACAGAAACATCGTAGAGCTGATCAGGGTTTTAAGTTTGAAGAATGTTGGTTGTTGTGAGATGACTGTGAGACTCGGTTTCAGCACGCATGGAGTTTGGAAGGAAGTGGGGCTTCGGGTTTGGAAGATGTGCATGCAAAAATTAGGGCATGTGGTGATGAATTAAAGGCATGGGGAGACATAAGAACTATACCTGAGGAGGAAGAAATTAAATCCCTTCAGAATCGGCTTGATAGAATTAATAGAGCTATCACTACTGATGAAAGTAAGGTGGAGTATTTGGCAATTAGTAAACAATTGGATGATCTCTTGTTGAAACAGGAGATTTATTGGGCACAGAAATCTAGGGTTGCATGGTTGAAACATGGGGATCGAAATACTAAAATTTTCCACTCAAAAGCCTCACAACGGCGACGATGGAATCATATAAAGGGTATCATGAACTCACAAGAGCAGTGGGTGGAGGAGGTGGAGGACATAGCCAAAGTTGTAGTTGATTATTTTGATAATCTTTTTTCTGCAGGATCATGTCATCAAATGGAGGAGTGTTTAAGTACAGTTTCGGCCAGAGTAACTACAGACATGCAGGAGATGCTTTCTGGGGATTTTACTGCTGATGAAATCAAGGAAGCTGTATTTCAGATGGGACCAACAAAGGCACCTGGCCCTGATGGTATGAATGCCTTGTTTTATAAAAAAATTCTAGCATATTGTAGGTGATGATGTAGTGAATGCTGTGTTAGATTTTTTGAATAATGGAGTTATGTTACCAAATTTAAATCATACCAATATTGTGCTTATCCCTAAAGTGAAGAATCTTGAGAAAATGTCTGAATTTAGACCTATTATCCTCTGTAATGTCATTTATAAGGTTATCTCTAAAGTCCTTGCCAATAGACTGAAACAAGTACTTGCTTATATTATTTCTCCCACTCAGAGTGCTTTTGTGCCAGGTAGACTTATTACAGATAATGTTATTGTTGCATATGAGGTTTTGCATTCCATGCATGCTAGGAAGAAGGGTAAAACAGGTGCTTTGGCTTTGAAGCTGGAAGTCAGCAAAGCATATGATCGAGTGGAATGGCTATTCTTACAAGGCATTATGCAAAAGTTGGGTTTTCCAGAAAAATGGATTGAGAGAGTGATGACCTATGTTACCACCACATCATTCTCTATTCTACTTAATGGAAAGCCTTATGGGAATGTGACTCCGTCTAGGGGAATTCGCCAAGGAGACCCTCTCTCACCGTACTTATTTCTGTTATGTGCAGAGGGATTTACATCTTTGTTGGCAAAAGCGAAATCTGATGGCAAAATTCATGGCACTTCCATTTGTAGAGGGGCACTGAAAGTTTATAACTTATTGTTTGCAGATGATTCCCTCTTATTCTGCAGGGCAACTCAAAATGAAGTGGAGGTTCTTTCTGAGATGCTTCAGACTTATGCTAATGCGTCAGGCCAGTGCATTAACTTGGAAAAGTCCTTGGTCTTTTTTAGCAGCAATACTTCAGCCAGTCAGAAGCAAGACATTCTGAGGACTTTGGGAGTGCAGGAAGTGAACCGATTTGAGTCCTATTTAGGGCTGCCTACCTTAGTAGGGAGAACAAAGTATCATACGTTCTCATACTTGAAGGATAGGATATGGAAAAAGTTGCAGAGGTGGAAGGGGAAGATGTTGTCTAAGGTTGGTAAGGAAATTCTGATTAAAGTAGTTGCTCAGTCCATTCCTACTTACACTATGAGTGTTTTCCAACTCCCTTTGAAACTTTGTGATGAGCTGGATGCAATGTGTGCTATGTTTTGGTGGGGACAGGTGGGGAATGAAAGGAAAATTCATTGGAAGAGATGGGAAAAATTGACGCTATCAAAGGGGGAGGGAGGAATGGGATTTAGGGATCTAAAGGCCTTTAATTTAGCAATGCTAGCTAAACAACGGTGGAGGTTGCTGCATGATAATAATTCTTTGGTGTTCCAATGCCTTAAAGCTAGATATTTTCCAAGAACTTCTCTCTTTGCTGCTAAGGAGTCACCAAATTGCTCTTTTGTTTGGAAGAGTATTGTGGTTGCTTTTCCTATTTTGAAGTCTGGATGTTGCTGGAGAGTGGGAATGGCCACTCAATACAGATTCTAGGGGATAAATGGATACCAAATTATCCAACAAATGCACCTCTAAATCTAATGGAAGATGAAGTTCGTGAGGCGACTGTTGCTGAATTAATTGACCAAGACTTGCATGCATGGAGGGCTGATTTTATCATGGATATGTTTGAAAAAGAAGATGCAGAAGCTATTTGTAGAATACAGCTCAGCCGAAGACATGTGGAGGACTGTATGATTTGGATGCACCAAAGAAAGGGGATTTTTACTGTTAAATCCGCTTACAAGGTGGCTAGGAAAGTGTTGAGCGAAGGAAGGGTAGCTGAGAGTTCTCGGGGTTGTGCTGGAAAGGAGGTTTGGCCTGCAATTTGGAAGCTTAGAATTCCCAACAAAATAAAGGTGTTTGGGTGGAGAGCTTGTAATGAAATCTTACCAACAAAATTGAATCTGTCTAAGAGAAAGATTATTGTAGATGCGATGTGCCCAATTTGTTTGAGGTTTCCGGAATCAGTTGTCCATGCGCTTTGGGAATGTGGTGCGGCTAGAGATGTGTGGGTGGGTAGCTTAAAAATTCTGCAGAAAGGTGGGTCACGTATGGTGGATATGCTTCAATTAATGGAATACTTAATGGAGCAGGTAAAGTCTCATGATATGGAGGTTATGCTAGTTCAAGCATGGCTGATTTGGAATCAAAGAAATCGGGTTGTGCATGGGGGTAAGTTTCATAATCTAGGCTGGTTGAATAATCGAGCAACAGAGTTTCTGGAGGAGTTTCAGACTACTACTATACTAATGGGACCATCACATGGAGGGCAAGCTTCTCGGGACACCTGGCAGCCCCCTTCTCCTTCAATCTTCAAGCTTAACTTTGATGCAGCTCTGTTTTCGGCTCTTAACAGTTCAGGTTTTGGTGCAGTTATTCGGAATGAAAAAGGTGAGGCTATGGCAGCCATGGCAACAAAGGGTCCTGAGGTATCTTCTAGTGAGGAGGCTAAGTTTCTTGCATGTCGGAAAGCTATTGAATTTGCCGCTGATGCTGGCTTTTTTGAACTTGTCATTGAAGGGGATTCTTCTGTCATGAAAGTTGTTTCGGCTTTGCAGGATGATTTTTCTTTGCTTGGGAATGTTGTAGGGGATATTCATCATTTGGTTAGGAAATTACAATGGGTTAGGATTGAATGTACTAGGCGTGGGGGGAATAGCTAGAGTTGCTCATGAGTTAGCTCATTTTGCTAGAAACATTAGTCAAGATTTGTATTGGATGGAAGATGTTCCTCCAATAGTTAGGGAAGCTTTGTATCAGGATGCTGATTTTTCTAATTAATTAAATGACATGTTTCCGTTTCAAAAAAAAAAATAACATAAAGGGAAAAAAATGGAGAGAGAGAGAGAGAAAGTGGAATTCAAATGTTTAAATTGGAAAAAAAATTAGAAAAAAAAAAATCCATACGTTTGACATATAATTTATTTTAGGAGGCAAAAATTAAAAAGTTGGAATTAGGTAAACATCCAGATTCACTTTTGAAAATTAAAAAAAAAAAAAAAAAATCCAAAGATTCCTCACATCTATAAATTGTACCTTTCAAATTTCAAAATGTTAATTATTTTGCCATTAACAATAATTTATCAATTGCCTCGGCAATAGTTTGTCCCAACTTCCAAGTTTTAAAGTTACATGCCACTATCTTCATTCTTTTGAATTAACAACATGATTCCATGGCAAATATTAATTTTGACAAATCTAAAGCTACATGTAGTCCCATGTCATTTAAACAAAATTAATTATAATTTTTTTTAATGAATTATACATGGATAATATGAATCATCTAGACTTTTAGATTTAGATAAAATTTAGGTACAATTTATTAGAAATTGTATTAATACAATTTCTAATAAATTGTACCTAAATTTTTAGGGTTCTTCAATTAACTTTAAACATGTAACTGCATACTTCTTAAACCATAAAAGGATTTCTGTCCACTTCACAATAAATTAAGAGAGACATAAAATCATAATTGGCTGCTTTTACAGTGATTTTCCCCTTTCTTATTTGTTTGGTTGAAAAAATTCATCAACTTAGTTGGGTTCTTTTTTGTGTCTATATTGCTACAAGGTCAGCAGCATTCAATTACATGCATGTTTGAGTAGAGAAGTCGAGATAACATGGGTCAAACTAGTTTTAGAAGTTAGCTTCCTCATATATAATTTTAAATAATTTAATTTGCATGTCAAAAGTACGTGTAAATCAAACTTATAAACAACAATCGTCGGTGGACAACTTATTGCTATTGGCCACTTGTCTCTTCAAAAGCCGAACACAACTCCCATCAAACAAGTCGAAGAGACTACGTAAGTGAAGCAGAAAGCCCCTAGTTGCAAATAGCGTGCAGAGTATTTTAAACCTAAAAGTGGTGAAGCATACCGCGCAAAGAAAAAAAAGGTAGGTCTGAACTATTTGAATATGTAACATAAATGAAAAGTATCTAATTATTGATGAGTATGTGTTTTATTTATGCAGTGGATATCTCACAATATGTGAGCTCCACGAGTGTGTTAAGTAAGATTTCTTCTCCTTTTAGATAGACTCAAAGGCAATCCATTTTGTTAAATGTCACTAAGAAGCCATTAGTTTCTTTGTTAGCCCAAAAAGAATGATTTCTTAGGGTCCATTTGGATGTAGTTTATTTTGCTGAAAACTGAAAATAATAAAAAAATATATATTTTGAGTATTGTTCATTAATGAATTTACTGTTCATTGGCCTGATTGCACTGTTCATGGCGCTAGTCCAAAAAAAAAAAAAAAGGTTGAAAACGCGCAAAACGCAGATCTGGGAAGCACAAATGTGCTTCCCAAACACACCATTAGTTAACCTTATTGAAGCCTAATTAGAGCATCCACAATGGTGGTGCTAAAAAGCTATTTTTAGCACCACCATATACAAAAAGGGTGCTACATTGGTGGTAGTATAGGTAAAATTTTTACCTACACAAGTACAGTGCACAACTATATATGGCTATGCATTGTAGTTGAAAATTAAACTCACAATTAATTTTTTATTCCCACCTCCTATTAAAATTTTTTTTTTTCTTCTAACCGATTCTCAGTTCAAATCTCTCACCTCTCTCTTAACTCTCAACTCTCACATCTCTCTCTCAACTCTCACCTCTGCCAAGATTCATCATCCTCTCACCGCCACCAGCCCACCACCGAAGCTCAACTCTCACCAGTCCACTCCCCTGCCCCACGTTGCCGACCCATCTCACCCATGCCGCTGACCCATCTCTTCTGTCTGACCCATCCTGGCCTCTCTTCTCTGTTTGGGTACCGATTTCTTCAAAACTTGCTTGCTGATTTACAGGTGAGTTGTCTCTGTCTTCTTCATGTAATGCTTAGGATTTTTGATTTAGGTAATTGGAATGATAAATTTTTCATGTCAGTTGGAAATTTTCTGTTTGCAAGGAATTTATATTTGTTGATTCTAATGATAACTTTGCAGAGAATTGGGATGATAAATTTTTTGTTTTTGTTTTGGCTTCTTGCTAATTTTCTATTTGTTGACTCTAATTTATTACAATAAATGTCATGTTGGAAATTGTTTTGGGAATTTTCTGGTTGCAAGGAAGTTTATGCTTTTGCAAGGCGAGTCATAGGAACTTTTTTTTTAATATGTTGAGAAGCATGAGTCATAGGAACTTGTGCGAGCGTGTGAGTTTTATTGTAATTTGGTTTGAGTTATGTATGTGAGTAATCTATGGATTACATTGTTCCAACTATAATATGTGTTCTATTTTATATGTTTTCTTATATGATTCCTCCATTTCATAGTTCACATTGTTCCAAGATTGCTTTTGGACAATTGAGATAATTGTTTTAGTCAAAAAAAAAAAATTGTATATATATATAATTTGGGGTTAAAAGAAATAATGTTGTTACACTAGACGATTATTTGCTATCATGACGATTGAGAAATTTTTTAAGTCAAAAAAAAAATTGTATATATATAATTTGGGGTTAAAACAAAATATTATTGTTACACTAGATGATTATTTGCTATCATGACGATTAAGAAATTGTTTTAGTAAAAAAAAAAATGTATAAGTATAATTTGGGGTTAAAAAAATTACTTGTTACACTAGACGGCAGCGGTGGTGGCATCGGTGGCGGTAGCGGCGGCAGTGGTGGCGGCGGTAGCGGTTGCGGTGGTTGTGATTGTTGTTTATTGTAGTGGATATATTATTTTATTATAGTAGATATATTAATTTATTGTGATGTTTATATTATTTTACTGTGTTGAAAGCTAAAATAGATCCACTAATACTGGATGTTTTGTAAAGTGAGTAGATAAAATAGATAAAGTAACTTTTTGTGGTGCCAAATAACTAAAAAAATAGCTCCACCAATGTGGATGCTCTTACATGTTGAAATTTTCAATGGGATTTGGTGTTTGGTGTCCTTTACGTGGCTCAATCTCAATAGAAAAGGAAAATATGTATGACATCAGGTTCTTCCATATCTCAAGACAAATGAAATGCACTCCCATTTTCCAATTAACTTTACCATCATTCTTTCCCGCAAAGTAATTGACTTTGCAAACTTGTTCTTTTCTAAGCCTTTTTTGTTTGGTGTGTTGTTGAACATATTACATATTGACACTTGATAAATCGGAATATGATTTGTCCAAACAACAGTAAATGGACATTAATGCTAATTTATGTGCACTAGTAACTGACAGAATGTCCAGCAAGTTTTGTAACCGACGATCATTAAAGGTGACCAATTTAATCACCTGATACGTTACAAAAGCAGTAAAGCCTAATTAATGATGTAATGAAAACAGGTTACAAGGTCCAACTCCTATAAAAGGAATCAGACAAATAAACGAAAGGTACACACAAAAAACACTTGGAAAACCCAAAAGAAGCTCTGGTTATTCTATTATTAGCTATCTTCAGAGGAGCACATGCCAGAAGCTGAAGTGCGACTTTTTTATCTTTCACCCATACTATATATACCCTCATTACCCACAGAAATTGTAAGAAGACCATTCAGAGAGAAAAACCCTAGATAGGTTTTCTATAACACACACACCCATCTTTTTAGAGAGAGAGCTACTTATCCTTAGTGAAGAAATCATTCTAGCCTCTTCTCATTCCCTCTCCCATTGTCATACATTGAGAGGAGATTTGTACCCAAACACAACCCACACCTTTTCAGAGTGTAGAGAGTGTTTTAGAGCTTGGGAAGTTTTGGAGATTTTCCAAAAGAAGCCGGTGAGGCTTGGTGGATGCAATCGGTCATATTGTAAGATCCAGAAAGCTAGAGAATACATGATTCTGTGAAGTCCGTTGGTAGAAGGATCTTGGAGGGCTCAAGTACATTGGGTAGACTAGGCTTGGAGGGTCTTTTGTTATTCGTGTACTCCAATTTTATTCTCTAGTGGATCGATTTACCGCTTGGAAGGCGGCAGAGAGGTTTTTCGCCGAGTTCTTCGGTTTCTTCTTGGATAACACATCTTGGTGTTATCTTGTGGTTGCATCTCTTTTCCCTTACTCTTGTGCTTTACTTTTATTGTTTGTTATTCATGTTTATGCACTAGAGTAGTTATCAGTTTATTGCATTTCATTTGCTTTTGTTTCGCACTTAGATAAGTTAGAATAAAAGTAACCAATCCGTAATTTTTTAATTAGGGGTCTAAACAAGCTCTTGTGTTTTCACACATATTCGAGATTTCACATCTCTTGGGTAACAGTTTTTTCACTAGAGGATAAACCAATTTCTAAATCACTAGACCTCACCCTATCCTCAGACATTACTCTCCTTTCTAAAGATTGAGCGAAACCGATTGAAAAGTGAACTAAGGGGTACAATGACAACAAAACTTCCCTCAAAGGAGTTTCTCGAGTAACATACACACCCACTTGAGGTTTCCTCCTATCAGAAGTTTGAAGGAAAAAAACCTAGCTAAGTAAAGAAAAAAGAAATCGAAGGGGAATCAAACCAGACAAGAGAATAATCAACCATTAATTACCGAGAAGAAAAAGGAACTCACCTGGAACTCAAGGAGTACAGTGCTCGGAATTAAAAACCAAACGAATAAGTAAGGAAAGAAAGAGAAATGGAAGTTTAAAAGGGGTAGAAGAAAAATCAGGATGTGGGAAGATCGCGAATTCCTAATGCACGAACAACCAATCGAAGCACGACACGTGGCAGAAATTCGACCAAAAAAGTCGCGCCTCATAAATGTGACAAGAATGGAATTCGAAGCGACATAGATGAACAAAAGTCATTCCTACAAATTTTCTCCTTCTAAACAAACAATTTCGGAATGAGGGGGCAACTGATAAATTGGAATATGATTCGTCCAAACAACAGTAAATGGACATTAATGCTAATTTATGCGCATTAGTAACTGACAGAATCTCCAGCAAGTTTTGTAACCGACGATCATTAAAGGTGACCAATTTAATCACCTAATACGTTACAAAGGCAGTAAAGCCCAATTAATAACGTAATGAAAGCAGGTTACAAGTTCCAGCTCCTATAAAAGGAATCAGACAAATAAAGGAAAGGTATGCACAAAAAACACTTGGAAAACCCAAAAGAATCTCTGATTATTCTATTATCAGTTGTCATTCTGACTTTATCATAGAAGGGTTTTAAGGAAACACCTCACTGGTGTTTTCTCCACCAAAATCTCTCTTCTGTTTTGCAGGCACACATGAAAGACGTTAGCTCCGTTGGACAAACAACATACTGACAATTTTAGGCATCATCAATGGTAGCAGCGACAACGGCAACGATGGTGGTGGCAGCGGCTGTGGTGGTTGTGATTGTTGTTTATTGTAATGGATATATTATTTTATTGTAGTGAATATATTATTTTATTGTGATGTTTATATCAAAATTATTAATTCCGTTCTGTTATGGCTGGAATGGCCAGAAAATACCATTCCAGCAAGTAAACCGGAATGGTATACCCCCTTGTTCCACCTCGGAACAAATTCCGGGTTATTTCGGGGTGTTTCGACCGTTTTGGGTGATTTCGGGAAATACCGGCCGAAATTATGGATTCGGCCAGAATGAGTTTCATGTGAAAAAAAATTGACAGAATACAAGGAAAAATCTTATGAGCCACAGTGAGGGGAAAAAATAAAAGGAAGGATGAGGAGGTGAGAAGAAAAAAATCAAGAGAAAAAAACAAAAGGAAAAAGAAGATAAGAAAGAAAAAAAAATCAAGAAAAGCTCACGGTTACCTCGGAACAAATTCCGGGTTATTTCGGGGTGTTTCGACCGTTTTGGGTGATTTCGGGAAATACCGGCCGAAATTATGGATTCGGCCAGAATGAGTTTCATGTGAAAAAAAATTGACAGAATACAAGGAAAAATCTTATGAGCCACAGTGAGGGGAAAAAATAAAAGGAAGGATGAGGAGGTGAGAAGAAAAAAATCAAGAGAAAAAAACAAAAGGAAAAAGAAGATAAGAAAGAAAAAAAAATCAAGAAAAGCTCACGGTAATGGGATTTATCATTTATGTATGGTTGTATGCTTCCTCTTAGAAGTTAGAAACCCATGTCTTTGCAAAGACTCCACTAGAACCCGACTGAGAAGATCTTTGAGAAGTGAACTTGAGATGGTGTTTCAGACTTTTAGCAAAGTAAGAGCATCTCCAATATGCTCTCTAAAGCCTAATTTGGAGAGCAAACACACCAAAAAAGCCCTCCAACAGCCTCTCTATCTCTAATTTTTTTTTTTTAGATTTGCTACAGTACCTTTCTAGGCTTGGAGAGCTACTGTAGCTTATGCAAAGAATATTTCCCCTTAAAATAATACCGGTTGAATTAAAAAAAAAAATTATCTTTCCTTCCTTTCTCTTTCTTCTTCACTCCATCTCTCTTCTTTATCTCAACGGCTACAAAACGCTAAATACAATCCAAACACGAAAATAATTTTTCTCATAAACCAAATGAAATCAGAAAAATAAAAGAAAAAAGAGAAAAGAGACAACGGTGGAGCCATTTGAAACATCTCATAAACCAAATAATTTTTCTCTTAAACATCTTTAAACTCAAGCATAATCAAAATACAAACTCAAAAACATGATCTTAAAATTAATCAAATCATAACAATAAAAGCAAAAAAAAAAAAAAAAAAGACATAGAAGCCATCTGACCCACAGTGGAGCAAGCAAGCAACCCGAAGCAAAAAAGAGACAACGCCTGCCTATGTCCTTCGATCAACGGTGGAGCAAGCAATCGCTTGTTCTTAATTTCTCTATTTCTTATCACTGTAGAGAGTGTTCTAGAATCAAGTAGAAATATAAAAAGTAAAAAAAAGAGAGAGCTGGGATAGGTGTGTGGTGGAGAAAAAACCAAGAGAAAAAAAAAGAAACGTATGGATGTAATTAAGTTTGGAAAAATAATATAAAAAATAAGAAGTGGCAATTAAAAAATGTTACTACAATATTTTCATAATAAATTTTAAGTAATAGATTTTTTTTTTTTTTTTTTGATAAAGTAGTAATAGATTGTTATTAGCTAATATTGATGAGTAAAAAAATAATTTCAATGGTGGGTTCAAATTAGAACTAGCAACAACTTTCCACATAAGATTTTGATATGATTCTTGTGAAAGTATTGCAAAAAATATAGTGAATATAACATTTTTCTTTGAAAAATATAATTGTTGGGAATGAATATAAAAAGAATAAATGATGATAAAAAAAGAATAAAGAATGAATGATGAAATAATATTTAAATGAGATGGAAAAAATGATAGAGAGTCTGTTGGAAAGTGTATTTGAAAAAGTAAGTATGCAAAAGGTAAACACAGGCAAAAATTTGAAGAAGCTCTTGAAGATATTCAAAGATGCTGTTTTATTTGCTTTATTGAGTTGACCACACAATCCAAGTAATAAGTAAAATAAGATGAAATAGTATAAAAAGTAGGAATAGGAAGTCATTGAAAAGACAATCACGTGGGGTTGGTAATTTTACAATACCCAACATCCATGTTTATTTAAAAAAAAAAAAAAAAAAACCCCAATTATTCTGATTTAATATTTTTTTTTAAAAAACCATCTAACTAAAGTTGATTAAGATTTCTTTTCAAACCTCTCTGTTGAGTTCATTAGTTAATGTCAAAATAATTGTAATTATATATATATATATATATTAGCGGGAAATTTCGAAACAGTATAAAACGGTACGTTGAAATAGGTCGGTATCGAAATATTCCATTCCAAAAGACAAACCGAAATGGTCACCAAAACGGTATTCATAACATTAGTTTATATTATTTTATTGTGTTGAAAGTTAAAATAGATCCAATGATGTTGAATGTTTTGTAAAATGAGTAGATAAAATAAATAAAGTAACTTTTTGTAATGCTAAATAGTTAAAAAAAATAGTTTCACAAACGTGGATGCCCTTACGTGTTGAAAGATTTGGTGTTTGGTGTCCTCTTAGGTGGCTCAGTCTCAATAGAAAAGGAAAATATGCATGACATCAGATTCTTCCATATCTCAAGCCAAATGAAATGCACTCCCATTTCCCAATTAACTTTACCATCTTTCTTTCCGGCAAAGTAATTGACTTCGCAAACTTGTTCTTTTCTAAGCCTATTTTGTTTGGTGTGTTGTTGAACATATTACATATTGACACTCATACGAAGTTGAAAATGCCAGTTTTGTGACAGCTGCTAATTCGCTTTAAAGTACGAACTCCTAAGCAACTCAGCCCATAGGTAAAAATACGAGTCTCTCAACAAGGAGTTCTGAGTTCTAAAAAACAGATTGCGCCCATAGGACCTGCTGTCTCTTCAGTTACACGCCTCACTGCAGCTTCGCCTGTCTTGCTTGCTTGCTTAGGCTTTGTCGTGCAGGCATTCTTTAGAGGTTGCTTGGTAAAACGATTTAAATATAGTTTTCTTTTCTTTTGTAAATTAAAATGGTGAGTCTTACACTTGAATCTATTGTTTGGATGATGTCCTTTAAATATAGTTTTCAGAAAATTATATTATATTTTTCTTGTTCAAAATAGGATTTTGAAAATGGATGAGATGATATTTTCAAGATAAAGAAAATGTTTTTAATGGCATAATTGTAAATATATTGAAAATAATAGACCTCACAGGCTTATCTAGGTTCTTCTTTCTTCTATCTTTTAAATTAAGGAACTTATCTTTATTACAAAAAAATTCTCACACTTCAAATTTGAAACTTATCATTATAAAAAATGGTACATGAACTCTATTCCCTAATCATTATCCAAAAAATAATATAATCTACAAATTCTACATGTTACTTTTTGTAAATTGTTTTTTTTTTTTTTTAAATCTCAAAAAATAAAAATGGTCTCCCAAACATCTTTTTTTTGTTTTCAACATTTTGAAAATTGTTCTTAAAAGTATGAACTAAATATGTATAATGTAAAAATTATTATCTAAAAACTAGTTTCAATTTCAATTTTTTGAAAACTGTTTTCATACTATTTTGGAAACAAAAACAAAATCTGCATCAAAAATGGTAACACTATTACAAATTTTACTATAAAAAAAATTATAAACTGAGAAAAATGTGATGTAAACGATATACTGTAATAAATAAATGTTTGAATTACTTTTTTATGATTGGTAACATATTAATTTGTAAGATTTATATAGTAAAATTTGTATTATTTATAATCGCTTATGCATAAAATATATGTGTATAAAGTTGTGATTTATAACTATATTTTATGTTGACTTTATTCCATGATAAAAAGTGTTGTAATTGTTTTAATTTTATTTCCTTGTATTTTTGTGGTATTTATTTGTAATGGGTTTAGTATTAAGTGGTGGAGATTTGATCAAGAAAGCTAAAAGTCACATGAGAAGCACATGACTAGAAACTGAAGAGTCATGCTAGGTTGTCAGTTTCGCAAGTATTTCGCGAGTAAGGCCTTCCCGCTAGATACTCACGAAGCATTATGCCTGGAGGATTTTAAGTGTGGCTTTCTTACCCTTCACCCATACTATATATACCCTCATTACCTACAAAAGTATGAGAGATCATTCAGAGAGAAAAACCTTAAATAGGTTTTCTACAACACACACACACACCCATTTTTTAAAGAGAGAGCTACTTATTTTTAAAGAGAAATCATTATAGCCTCTTCTCCTTCTCTTTCCCATTGTCATAACTTGAGAGAAGATTTGTACCCAAACACATCACACACATTTTCAGAGTGTAGAGAGTGTTTTGGAGCTTGGGAAACTTTGGGGATTTGCCAAAAGAAGCCAGTGAGGCTTGGTGGATGCAATTGGGTGTATTGTGAGATCCGGAAAGTTAGAGAAGACATGACTCCGAGAAGTCCATTGGTAGCAGGAGCTTGGAAAGCTCAAGTACATTGGGTAGACTAAGCTTAGAGGGTCTTTTATTATTCGTGTACTCCAATTTTATTCTCTAGTAGATCGATTTACTGATGAAGGGCGGCGGAGAGGTTTTTCGCCAAGTTCTTTGGTTTCCTCTTCGATGACACGTCTTGGTGTTATCTTGTGGTTGCATCTATCTTCCCTTACTCTTGTACTTTACTTTTATTGTTTGTTATTCATGTTTATGCACTAGAGTAGTTATCGGTTTGTTGCACTTCATTTACTCTTGTTCCGCACTTAGATAAGTTAGAGTAAAAGCAATCTAGCCGTATTTTTTAATTGGGGGTCTAAACAAGCTCTTGTATATTCACACAATTTTGAGCTTTCAATGTGGACCATCTATGTTTTAATTTAATTAAAAAAAAAAAATTTGGGAAGGGGTTGGGGGTTGTTTCGATATTTTAGCTTAGACAAAGATACAAATTATTGCCCTGAGACTAGCAAGTTCATTATTTATGCATGGCATTGATGCAATTGTGTCACGCATTTACCTTTGCCCCATATTTTTGTACGAGTGTCGAGTGATATCCCTCTCTTCCACGCTAGTGATATGTATTGACAAGGTGTTTGGTCTGGGTTCATTTTTTAGAACTTCTAGGATTCCTCGAGAATTTTGGGATACTTTTTTTTTTTTTTTTTTTGAAAGAATGATATGATTTTTATGTTTAGTTGTAAATAACTTTTTAAGGGAATTCTGATGCTTTTGGGCATCTAGATACTCAAATACCCACTAAAATTTTACTTTCGTAGAAATATGGATTAACTTTTCAAATCGTGGGTATCAACGTTCCTTGCTTAGTATGTTAAGTAGTGATCGGATAGTTAAGTACAGAACTCATCGTAAACAATAAGGTAATGGAATTAATAAATGAAAAGATAAGAAGTGGTATAGCTATGACATAAAGCATCCAGTAGCAACACTAAAATTAATTGTAAAATTTTCACCTAAAAAAAATGTAAAATAATCTCATATCATTATAGGTTGTTATGTAGAGATTTGTTGTGGTGATAAGTTAGATCCACATGTAAATAATGTCATAACTCATAAGAAGTGAAGAATCACTGTCGGTTTGCTTCTAGTAGGGATAGCAAAACAAGATCCGTTTGTTTAGCAAGATTGAGATTGAAATACTAGTATGTTTGCCAGGTTAAAAACTTAAAATAATATGATTAACGAAATATTTATGACTAAGTTGTAGGGATGGCAATGGGGCGGGACGGGGCGGGAGGATGGGATCTTCGTCCCCGCTCCGCATGATTGTTGCCCTTCCCCGTCCTCGCCCTGCCCCGGGGTGTGGGGCAAACTACCTTGCCCCATCCCCGCCCTTTGGGGCCCTGCGGGACCCCCCCCCCCCCCACCCCTAATACAATTTTATATATATAAATAAATTTTTTGCTACAATAATATAAATCACAACAAAACAAAATGTTTTGAAATCCAAGCATTTAAATAAACCAAGTATTTAAATAGTCTAATACGTAACAACATAATTCAAAATTTCTTATAACAAAAGAAACATTGTCTTTGCATGAACAGAATCATCAAGGATAATTGACTAGTTCTTTAACAAAATAAATATAAAAAAAAATAAAAATTGACTAGTTCTTTAAGAATAAGTTTTGCTTTCTCCCAATGTAGTGACACCACTTTCTTCTTCATCATCAGAATCATCAAGGATGTTTTGGAATGTATTAGCTTCAATTCCATCTACAATAGATGAAATGCCTAAAATAAGTAAAACAAATTCAATCAAACAATTGAAAAATACAATGAAAAATGCAGCAACATAAATCATTAAATAGATTAACTAGTAAATTTGATTACCTTTGATTTCAGCCCATAACCAATTTTGAGTACACATCAATGCCTCCACAGTCTTTGCATGAAGTTTACAACGATGTGGACTTAGCAGCCTACCACTTGTGCTAAATGCTGACTCCGAAGTAACAGTTGACACTGGAATGGCTAGGATATCCTTTGCAATACATTGCAAAGTAGGATACTTAGGCCCATTAGATTTCCACCATGCCAAAATATCAAACTCCAAAGTTCTTGGCATTAGATCATCCTTAAGGTAATGCTCCAACTCTAATTTAATATTCCCACCCTTTTTTTTTCTGACTAAGATATCTTTCAAAGTCCATAAGGGAGTCATCAACTTGTGGATCCTCACATACACAAGTGCCACGAGCACCTTCCCTACCCATTCTCCTAGAAGTATAGTCATGAATCATTTCATAACAAGTATCTCTAATTCTTTGAATTTCATTTTCAGTCACCATAAATAAGAGGAAAATAATATTCCAACAGTTCAATCTTATATCTTGGGTCTAAAATGGTTGCCACAGCCATAACTGCTTGAATCACATTCCAATAATAGTCAAACTTTTCTAACATTTTAAATGCCATACTCCTAATTATATCACTTGGGCTTGTGAACCAAGAATTCAAAACAATTTTTATTTCACACACCTTAGGGAAAAAAAGATTAGCTGTAGAATATGAGGTACCTGAGAATAGCTTTGTAACCTTGTAAAACAATGCCAATCTCTCACATATACTACTTGCCATCTCCCATTCTTCCTCTTTTGGAATGCACTTATAAGATGACTCCCTTTGGCTCAATCGAAAAAAGACATCTCAATACTCTATAGCAGTAGAAAGCATAAGATAGGTAGAGTTCCAGCGAGTCTTACAATCAAGGTCTAGTTCTTTGGTACATTCAACATGTAATTGTCGAGCCGTATCTGTAAATCGTTGCCTTCTTTTTGTTGATCCAGTCCAAAATCCCACACTCTCATGAACCTTCTCAATGCATGATCCAATAACATTCAAACCATCCTGAACAATCAAATTAAGAACATGTGCTGCACAACGCATATGCAACATTGATCCACGCATAACAAGGGTACTACGTTGAAGCTTGTCTAGTATAATATTTATAACTGCATCATTGGTACTACAATTGTCCACTGTCATAGTAGATAACTTCCTATCAATGTTCCATTCCAACAAGGTTTGTAAAAGGACATCATAAAACACTTCCTTTGTATGTGGAGATGACACATAAATAAACCTAAAATAAGAAATTTAAATTATTATAACTATCAGTGAAATAAGTTCATACAATATTTGAAAAAAAATTAAATAAAAAAAATGAATATATACTTTAAAAAATGTACCTCATAACTCGACTTTGTAATCTCCAAAAATCATCAATAAAGTGTGTTGTTACAACCATAAACCCTTACTTTTTGTTTTGTGAAGTCCACATATTAGTGGTAATAGCAATTTTACTTCGATTCTTTTCTATTTCATGCATTGATTTCTCCCTTTCATGATCATAGATGCTCATAATGTCCTTGATTGTGTTCCTACAAACCATCTTGAACAATGGTTGAAGAGAAGTTGAATATCTTCTAAAGCCAATGTGATCAACTATAGAAAGGGGATACTCATGCAAGATGATCATACGTGCGAGTTCTTTTCTTGATTCATCTTGATCAAAATGATAAGCATTCACACTTGCCATTGAGTCCACATTATGTTGATCCCTCACCAAAATTTTTTGTTTCATATCCCTATTGTTCTTAAACTTTTTCCTAGGACATATTTTTATGTGGTCATGCAAATGTTTAGTACCATTTTTAGACCCCCCTACAAGTAATCTTGTACAATAGTTGCACTTAGCTTTGTCTTTCCCATCAACTTTCCTTTTCTTAAAATGATTCCACACAACTGATTTCAACCTCCCTCGTTCCTCAATTATCTCATTGTTAGGTTGGGCTTGGGCATCTTCTGGCCTATCCAACGAAGTTGAACAAGGAGTCGTATTATCTTCATCTACCATCATTGGAGATTGTTGGTTGCCAATGGGTGTGATAGATGGATTGGAGCTACCATTGTTTTCACTTGAAGTCATTTCTAAAAAAATTGTTTATGATAATTTAGTAACTTAGCAATCATAAAAAAGTAATATAAATACACCAAACCTAAGCCAAAAGTCTCCAACACAAACAATATAGAACGATGTAAAAGATAAACTTATATCACTTATGAAAAAATTCTAGTAAATTAAACTGTGTGTAATGCTTTCACACATTTCAAGGAAAAATATTGTCGATAGAAAGATATAGATATAAGTATTTAACCACATTGACAAAGATAAAGTCTTTAAGATTATCAATCAAATAATTTTTAAAAACTATGACTCTATCACATAGTAAAGAAAAAAATAAGTTGGATATAAAAATATAAATATAACCGAATAGCAGATCTCTCCCCTCCTGTATTGTATCACTGCTAAGGTAAGGGTAGTATCAGGAATCGGGAAAGGCCTGGCACAATCAAATCAATACATGATTTCCTTCTTTATAGATTCAGTTTCAGTACGATTACAATTGCCCCTGCTTGTTTCCTTACTATAATAGTGATTAGGATAGCTTACTAAGAGCAAGTGTGGGGCCGAACATATAGCTTCAAGCTGCCTAATACATAATGAAACAATGTGCAAAAACATGAAACAATGTGGGGCCAAATATATCAACAAACCTACTGCCTACTATAGTCAAATATATGAAACAATGTGCAAAAAACATGAAACAAACCTACTGGCTACTGGAAGTCGGGAAGCACTACGTAACGTGACTAGCCTTGTTTCCTTTCAACTGTGCTTCTTCAATAGCTATAAACAAAAATACCAATTTTAGGTAGAAAAAAAGAACCAAAATTTAAATTGAAAAAAACTGATTTAAGAAACACTAAAACAAAAGAAAGATAGTGAATGAGATGAACCTTGAAAAACATGTATGGACTATAGAGAAGAGGGATGGGTCAGAGGTGGCAATAGCAATAGGGTTTTAGAATAAAAAATATTTTATCTCATGTCTTGTACTCTTGTGTTTCACTTTAAATATTAGTGATTTAGGGTTTACTAAATTTATAATTGTAGTTCTTATTAGTGCGGGGTGGGGGCAGGGCGGGTTGGGGATAAAAATACTAAACCCATCCCCGCCCCACCCTAGGGTGCGGGGACAAAATATTGCCCCATCCCTGCCCCACCACCATTGTGGGGCGGGGAAAACCGGCATAGGACGAGGTGGGGCGGGGCGGGAAAAAATTGTCATCCCTACTAAGTTGGGATGATGTGTTTAGTGAAGTCAAAGTGATGTTTCTAATCAAGTTAAAGCAAAACTATCTAGCAATGGTGATGAAATATTTTTAACGAAACTCATTTAAATATGTTCAATAATGTAATAAAAATATGTCCAGCAATGACAATGCTATTAAATAAATTTAGCAAAGTAATGTAAAAAAGTTCGGCAAAGTTAAGTATAAATGTCCAACAATGACAATATATATTTATAGCAAGTGAGATCAACACAGCAACTTAAATATTTATAGCATAGTAACATAAACAGGTACAGTGGAATTACATAAACAATAACATTATGATGAATATCAAAGTAATGCTAATGAGCTAAATTTAAACTATAAAGCATGGAGGAAAGTGAGTTTAAGAGGGGGAGAACATAGCTTTGGGAGGTGCATGTCAATCTCTCAATCATAGTAAAGGTTCCTAATAATCGTGAAATTATATATGGAGTTGCTGGAACATTTTAATGGTGCTACTAGAGACATAAGAAAATGTTCAGAAGTGAAATTAATAAACTGAAGCTTTTGGTGATATATAAAAGAATCTTAGAAAGAAGAGTGAAATTAAGGGATTCAAAGTCTGAGATTTGCTAGCTTGATTTGGGTCTCCTACTCCCTCTTGTAAAGCAGAGATGGCTACCCTTTGTAATCATGAAAAGTTACTGCGCGCTGCTGGAGTCAGCTTGCATATGGAAAATGAAGATCATAGGGCTTTTTTGTCATGGATAATAAATTTGTATGGGTGTATGAGCTAGCTAGTTATGGTTTTTGCTATGTTTAGAGGTTTTGTTATGTTGATCTGATTTGGTTTTATCCTCAAGGAAGAAGGCTATTTGCTGGATAGGTGCCACAATGCTTCACATGATATTCTTGGAACTAAATAATTAATCAAGGTTATTAGCTATTAAAATCTAGAAATGCAAAACTAACTTGTACGTAATTTGAGATTTATGCGCGTTTGTAAATGAAATAAATTTATAAAAATTTGGATGTTGAGTGTATTATAAAATAGTATGGTATAATAAATAATGTAGCTTTTGAGACGGTAAAATGAGATATTTTGTAAAAACTAGATGCTAATGCTAACACTCAGTAACACCCGCATTTGGAAGGCATCTCCCTACCCTATATAATAAGGAGTATATTTTCTAGTGGATGATCAAAAGAGTATCTTCATCTTTTTCTTTCATCCGATATAATCCTAATCTTGTTATTTTTTCTTTTTAATTCAAATTTGGGATTTCATTTTACATCCTTTAGTTTTAGAGAGATTAGGGGTAGTACAGCTTGGAGAAGCCAACTAGTCAATATAAGATGCAAATTACTAAGAAAATCAATGTAAGTTCCAAAAAAAAAAAATTAGTAGTAGTTCTGTTAATTTGGTTACTAAGAAAATCAATGCATAATCCAAAATAGAACTGGGATTGATTGGGAAACCCAAGCTGATGTGTAATTTTTTAATAATAAAAAAATGACACATCATTAAAAAAATTGCCATATCATTATTCTGTTAGACACATAGACAAAGAAAATAACAAAAGTTAATAGAAGGACCACTAACGACCATTGTTGAAACTTTAGGGACCATTAACACTCACTTGAAACTTTGGGGACTAAAAGGGCTCTGTAGGTAAACTTTAGGGATTGACAATGGAGTTTTGCCTTAAAAAAAACATATAAAAAAGGTGGGTAAGAGGTGTTTTATTTGGATGAAAAAGAAAAGGAAAAAAAAAGACTAAAATTTAGGGAAAATAAAAAGATCAATGTGAAGATGAATAAAAAAAAAGGGCTAAATTTTAGGAAAAAAATGAACGTGAAAAAAAAAACCTAGGTTTCAGAACTTCTCTTCTTGAAATGTGTGTTTTAAATTTGGTATTTGACATTTTTTTTTCTTTTGAGAAGATGGTATTTGACATTGCTATCCCCTTTTCTAAATGAAGTCATTGTTGATTGATTATGAAATTTTTTTATTCACATAAAAGTTCAGTTAAAAAAAAAAAATTGGTGTGACGTTATTAACCTTATTCTTAAAACATTTGTAAGAGAAGTTATTAGATATTGGATGAAAGTATTTTTGACCTTAAAAAAAATATAGATCAAGGAGGAGAATCCTCTTATCTATATTACTATTTAAGGGGTTTCCTTTGTTTGGGATGGACATTTTATTGGTACAAAAATACCCCTACATCTCTAGATTTAAGTAGAGACAAAACTAAACCATGATAAAAATACATCTTTAACTCCTACTAAAATATTGCCTACAAAATAGGATCACTCTCCTATGGTTTTCAAATTGCTTTTGTGGGAGGACTTTCGTCTCAACCCCCTATCAGGTATTGTCCTCTTTGGAAATGGCGTGTACTCATCCTTAGGCCAAAGGCTTATAAGGCATGAGTGGGAAGCGTTTCTCCCTGATGTGGGATTGAACAAATCCTTGAGGACTAAGGCTCAACGCCATTTCCAAAGAGGACAATACATGATTGGGGGCCGAGATGAAAGTCCTCCCACAGCTTTATCCACTTTGATATTTACAGCATATTAATTAGGCTCAAAATCTACGAGACTTACATAGCGAATGTCTTATCAACTACAACTTTGGTAAATTTGTCACTTAATTTTTCTCAAAAGTTAATAATTTTTATTTATTTTAATTTGGGTTATTGCATTTTTCATTATTTGAAAAAACCTAGGGGTGGTGAGATTTCTACATTTATGGGTGTGATTGTTTTTGTACTACATCTCATCACACTCCTTAGGATTTTCAAAAAAAAAAAAATTAGCAAGCCCAAATTAAAATAAATAAAATTATTAACTTTTAAGAAAAATTAGAAAAGCCTCTACACGTGCTCAGAGACAAGTAGATAGTGTAGATTCATGAACTTCATATTCTTAAATATTAACAGTCGAAATGGCGAGAGCATATTACCTCAATCAAAATGTTGGTCCACAAGAGGACCGGGGTAAAGGTGAGACCTAACCCGTTAAAAAGAATTCCCCTCCCCTTTTCAAATTATTTAAGTTTTTCAATTCACGAAACAGTAGGTTCTAGTCAGTTTAACTAGTTTAGCCTTTCATCGTCGAATAAAAGATATGTGGTTCTAATCTTGCTTACATTAAAAATCAATTAGTGTCTAATAATACATAGTAATCATCATAGAAAGAGCACCATAGATAAATTTTCTATTATATCTATAAAATAATAATAATAATAATAATCATATTAATGTATTTCCCTATTTACTTTTTTTTTAATTGCAAATTTTCTAGCCATATTGTATTTTCAAAATATATAATTCTTAATCCTATAATTATTCCCTTCGTCTATCTCCTCCAATGTCTTTGTAATCTGCTTCATTGCTGGGTAGGATTCAAGAGTCATATTAATGTATTTCCCTATTTACTCTTTTTTCTTTTTCTTTTTTGAAAATTGCAAATTTTCTAGCCATATTGTATTTTCAAAATATATAATTCTTAATCCTATAATTATTCTCTTCGTCTATCTCCTCCAATGTCTTTGTAATCCGTTTCATTGCTGGGTAGGATTCAAGAGAGAGAGAGAATAACTCAAATGTATATCTATGTTTAGAATAATTTCAATCCACATCAACTAAAAATAAGTTTAAATTAGTTTAAAATTAAATTCATTCAGATTGCATAAACATACAAACTAGTTCAAAGTTGATTTGTTTTAAATGATTAATTCTAGATAAAACTGATCACTTCTAATAATTAAATTTGTCTTCTCAACAAAATCCTCCTTCCAAAATCTTTTACCCCACACTGCCACTATTTGGACATCTTACAAAAAACATCTCAAAAAATAATTTCTTAACATAGTATACAATAAGAAAATCCCAATCTAATTGGCAACTCTATCCCCTATCTTGATTATCAACTTCTTTTTTATTATTACAAGTGCCCTTTTTTTTTTTGTGTCTAGGATTGCATATGATTGATCATCCAATGGTATAGTCTTGTCATCCCACATACACTGAATAAGTACGGGAAATAATTTTTTGAGGGTGGCCCCATAATATTAGTTAGCAAACTAAAATAATGTAACTACTAACTAACTATAAGACTCTTGGCCTCATTATTAAATCGGTTGCACCTTCTTTTGACAATGTCTATTTGAGTTTCACATTGTATTGCTTAATCAAGTTCAAGAACATGCAGATTTTTTTTTTTTTTTTTTTTTGAGATAATATAGACAAAGAACACAGGGAATAGGGAAGAAGGGTGGTGATATTTCTGCATTTTGGGTGTGATTGTTTTTGTACTACATCTCATCACACCCCTTGGGTTTTTCAAAGACCAAAAAAATTAACAACCCCAAATTAAATCAAATAAAAATTATTAACTTTTAAGAAAAATTAGAAGAGCCTCTATGCTTGCTCAGAGACTAGTAGATAATATAGATTCTTGAACTTCATATTCTTAAGTCTTAACAGTCTAAATGGCAAGAGCATATTACCTCAATCAAAATTCATATAATAATGAATTATGAGACATGTTGGTCACATAAGAGGACCGGGGTAGAGGCAAGACCCAACCCCTGAAAAAGAATTCCCCTCCTCTTTTCAAATTATTTAAGTTTTTAAATTCTCGAAAAAATAGGTTCTAGTCAGTTTAACTAGTAAAGTCTTTCATCGTCGAATAAACTATACATGGTTCTAATCTTGCTTACATCAAAAATCAATTGGTGTCTAATAATACATAGCAATCATCATAGAGAGAACACCATAGATAATTAATTTGAAAATTGCAAATTTTCTAGCCATATTGTATTTTCAAAATATATAATTCTTAATCTTATAATTATTCTCTTCGTCTATCTCCTCCAATGTCTTTGTAATCCGTTTAATTGCTGGGTAGGATTCAAGAGAGAGAGAATAACTCAAATGTATATCTATGTTTAGAATAATTTCAATCCACATCTACTAAAGATAAGTTTAAATTAGTTTAAAATTAAATTCATTCAGATTGCATAAACATACAAACTAGTTCAAAGTTGATTTGTTTTAAAGGATTAATTCTAGATAAAACTAATATCACTTCTAATAATTAAATTTGTCTTCTCAACAAAATCCTCCTTCCAAAATCTTTTACCCCATTCTGCCACTATTTGGACATCTTACACAAAACATCTCAAAAAACAATTTCTTAACATAGTACACAATAAGAAAATCCCAATCTAATTGGCAACTCTACCCCCTTTCTTGATTATCATTTCTCTTTTTATTATTACAAAGTGTCCTTTTTTTTTTGGAGTCTAGGATTGCATATGATTGATCATCCAAGGGTATAGTCTTGTCATCCCACATACACTAAATAAGTGCGGGAAATAATTTTTTGAGGGTGGCCCCATAATATTAATTGGATTTTACTAATGTATGCCTTACATATTAATTTCCATTTTTGAAAAAAATTATCTCGAAAATTGAAAAAGTAATGACAGCTTTTTCAATTCCCGAAAAAATATTTTCAAAAATAGAAAGCTTAATGTGTGCCACATTAACCGGACCCATATTAATTAGCAAACTAAAATAATGTAACTACTGTCATCTTAAAGACTTCTGTCACAAATTGTATATAATCCAAATATAGAAGAAAACAATTAATGTTATGGAAAACGATTGTGATTTGGTGTTAAATGTATATCTGAGTTTCGTGTGGTACTGTTTAATCTCATTCAAGAACATGGAGATTTGGAAGAGTAAAAGCTCTACCATCTAACCCCTAACTAGTGCGGGCTAGGATAGCGATCCAAGGGGCCACAGAAAAAAGAAAAAGAAAAAAAAAAAGTTTCGTCACCAACGTATTTAAAGCCAAATTTTATATAATCCACATATAGAAGAAAACAATTAATGTTAGTGGTAAATGTCTATTTGAGTTTCACATTGTATTGCTTAATCTCGTTCAAGAACATGGAGATTTGGAAGCGTAAAAGCTCTACCATCTAACCCCTAACTAGTGCGGGCTAGGATAGCGATCAAGGGGGCCCCAAAAAAAAAAGTTTCGTCACCAACGTATTTAAAGCCTTCTTAATGGTTCTTAGTCCAACTGTTTCCTATTTTACAATGTTGTCCTTGGAAAACTTCAATAACAACGAGATTGCCATTCCCTTGGCTGCTTGTTGGAAATGTCTAGATTGAAGTTCTGTTTAACTATGCTTCCTGGAAATGGAAGAAAAATTAAAGACAAATTGGTCAAAACCCAAACACCACACAATGACAAGTTCTAGCTTACCAACCATCCTTCAAAAAAGTACTACTATTAAATTTCTCAAACCCAAAATAATTAAATAAATAAAAATTACGTGCACTTTGGAATATCCTAGCCTAATTTTTCATATTTATTATACATTTATTATAACTTTATAATGTATATAATTTATAATTTTACAATTGGTCCTGCATGACTTCTAGATGAAGATTGTGAATAAATGAATTCCTGTTAAAGTGGATAAGGCACACGACAAGTCAATTTAAATAATCAAATCTCCATAAAAATTCAATTACTTTATTGTAGGTAATAGAGACTTTTGCTTCAACAACATATCAAGCAGTTTAAGCAACCAATTTGATGTTAATGAAAATATTAAAGACCATTAGGTCAAATGAAAATATTTATTTTCTTTTAGGAAAAAAAGTAGAGCACAAATATAGTTGAGCTACTCTAATTGTGAAAATTGTGGGAGCAATATTCTAGTCAAAATCACCTGCAAACCTATTCCACCCATAAATCGACCTGTATAAATCTACCTCGGTAGTAGTAGGAAGAATTTAATCTGAAAACGACTCCCTTTGTACGAGAAACAATCGTGCAAACTAGCTCTTTTTTTTTTTTCTTTTTTTTTGTGGTTGATGAAATAGCTCTAAATAATTGTGATACAATTTTTATATTTGTTGTTAAAAGTCTTACGGGTTAAAAGTACTAGTAATACGTTAAAAGATTTGGAACAAAGTCTTCTCTTCTTTATCCATTTGGAACTTTCTAGTTATCCAAATAATAATAATAATAATTTTTTTTTTCTAGAAGAAAATTCTCTTTCTCCTCAAAAAAAAAAAAAAAAAAAAAAGTTTTCTGTCAAAAGGCGTTCCCCATTTCCTGGAGAAAAGGAAAATAATTTGCTGGCAAGCATAGTTCCCAAAAGCCAAAGTCATCGCCTTCACTCTTGACTTCTAGGTTTGTGGTAGACTGGTACTGGTAGCTTCCAAATGCTAACAGATAATTCTACGACTCATACACTAATAAATTTTTTTACTGTCCAATTTTTATTTTTGAGAAATTTACTGTAAACTTATTTACTTAAAATGACTTTTTTTTTTTCTTATCTATATTATAAATGACAAGATTTCTGTTTTTTTTTTTTTTAATTAATAGGATTCCTATTTGATTTTTAACATTTTGCATACTAAAATATTCTTACACAAATTCTCAAACTCTTTAAAATACTCTTATCTTTTAGTTAAATTATTTTAAATTAAAAAACACAAACTAGTTAAAATAGTAATTTATTGTTCATAATTTTAGGTTTTTTTCTTTGTCTTCTCTATTCGGCCTAAGACTTAAAACACTATCTCAATCTAATTTTTAAACATTATTCCACGTTACCACCACATGGTGTATTACCACCACCAATGTTGGTGGAGTGGTACCTCTCCCATGCCATGAGGATTTGGGTGTTTTCCATGGGCTCGCTAGTTCTAGCCCCAGAAGGTGGGTTTGGGGTGGGGTTAGGTATTAGGATTTTTAAACTAGTTCCAAAAAAAAAATTTACATATTGCATGGATAATCACAAAGAACAAAAATTCTCAAACTCACACACACAAACACAAGATGTGTCTACAGAGAAAAAACGTGCAACGGAAAAAAAAACTCTTGGCAACCTAGCCTAGCAAATGAAATTCATTAGAAGGTAGTTGTGATACAATATACTTCCAAACCCTTCTAGTATATAGATCTACTTGTATTCTAGCTTCCTATTCCTGCTAGCAACCGGTAATTCCGCAAGTTGAGACGCCAACCAGGCAACCACAAATCCAAACCAATGGATACGCCAAAGCCACTTGAAGGTTCTGGGATGGTCTCTATAATTTCCAGTACCAATCACTCATTCCATAACTCACAAGTGTAATTAGAGTATGTGTTTGGATATGACTGAAACCTGCGTTTACGTTTTCATTTCAAGTTTCCTTCCTTTTTTTTTTTTTTCTTTTTTTTTCCAACGCATGAACAATGAATTTACTGTGCATAGACAAAAATCACTGTTCATGCACTGTAGCAGCACTGTTCACGCATTTAAAAATATTAAAAATAAGTCCCACGGTACTTTTCACACATTTAAAAATTATTTTGCTACAGTGTTTTCAGTTTTCGGTTTTCGGTTTTCAGTTTCAACAACAATAAGTTCAATCCAGACAGACCCAAAGTATTTGGTTTAATATCCTCGTATAAAGTATGACAATTTGGAGAGGGTGAGGGTAAAGAGTACTATGATTTCTCTCTAAGGTAATGGGTAGCTCTTCTTCTCTCTTCTTTAATTTAGGGTGTGATATTGTGGTTTTATTAGACACAAAAGGGGGTGGGGGTGGGGAGGGGGGGGGGTAATTGGATAGAGGAATAGCATAGAAAAAAGCTAAAATTTTTCTCTCATATACCAACTTGCTCAAGCAAGTTATTGGCAAGAGATAGGTGAAAGTTTCTAACTATTGGAATTTTAAAAACTAGCAATTTCGCTCAAAATTCGCCTGAAATGGAGATTTCACGCAAGAAAATTATATTTTCTGTAAAGCTATGATTTTCAATTCTGTTTTGTTGGATTTAATTTTGTGTCAAATTTGATTGTATTTTATTCAATCATTTACCTGTATGTTTGTGGGAATGAAAGTAATGGGTAAAGTGTTCTGTTTGGTGAAGAATTGTGAAGACAGGGGATTTCGTGACTTGATCGTGACTACTGCAACTCACAAAAGGCCACGTGAGGAGCACATGACGGAAGTTCAAACGTTTGTTACATCAAAGATACTTCACGACTAGCTAGCGAAACACACTGACAACTGGAATTCATGTGTGAAACATTTCTTTCTTTACCAACACTATAAAAACCTACATTACCCATGAAATTATAAGGAGAGTTATAGAGATAAAACCCTAAAAATCCATTGGAGAATTAGAGATTGTCATCCATCAATCATCTACACATTTCTCTTAGTTTTCTTCATTCTTTTCTCTCTCAATTTTCATATCCTATGAGAGAAACTTAGCCCAAACACAATCCACACCCATTCTGAGTGTAGAGAGTTGATCTGGAGCTTTTGGGAAGCATTGGATTCATGCCAATCATTGGTAGGAGCAATTGGTAATAATTGCGGGATCCAGGAAGCTAGCAAAGACAAGATTCGAAGAAAACTGTTGGCAGTTGGAGTTTGGAGGGCTCAAGTACAATGGGTAGATTAGGTTTGGAGAGTCTCTTTGTATTCATGTATTCTAATTGATTTGCTAGCGGATCATTTCATATTGTAGGGTTGTGGAAAGATTTTTCTATCCAGTTCTCCGGTTTTCCTCTTTGATAACACATCGCGTGTTATTGTGTGTTTGCTCTCTTCTTCCCTATTACTTGTGCTTTTACTTAATTGTTTATTATGTTTATCCATGCACTTGTTAGTATTCTTGGTTGATTAGGTTGTTTATCTTTCTTATTCTGCATTATTTAGAGTAGATTAAAACTAATCCAGCCATAATTTAAAATTTGGGAGTCTTAATTAATACTAGTAATTAGACTAGTGAGCTTTCATCTTCATCAATTCTAGCTGTAACTCCTAGTCCTCTTTTGTCTCCAATTCAAATACAACTAAAATGAAATTCAATATAAAAAATTTGACACGGAATTAGCCTAACGCTAAAAATTCTAACATAATGTATATAATTTGGGTTAGAAATAAATTCAACTTATAAGTTTTTAAAAAGTGACTTTTATGTAAACAAATTAAACATCAATTGAGATCGATGATTAGGAACTAACATGGCTAATAACTACAAACTTGAATCAAATTGAAAAGAACTTGAATATAATCAAGATATTCAAGACTAACATGGCAATGAGTTACAAGTAAACTACCTACCTGCATGAACATCTTCCTAAATGCTATGAACTAAGAGGAATCTACAAAGGAAAATACAATATCAAGAGAGTAATTTATGTATCAACAGTTTTGACAATGGATAGTTGTGTTATTCACCTTAAAAATGAGACTTCTATTTATACCTGAGGCTCTTGATAGTTATTGACGGTTACTCAGGAAAAAATTGGCTTTTGCCCCTTTCAAAAAAACAATCCAGCATTTTGCCCTTTTTCCCAAATTAATTAGGGAAATACCCCTCTTTTGAAACTCGATTTTCTCAAAATCGAGTTAAGCCTTATAGTAACGTTTTTAAGGATCCTATAGTGACGTTTTAAGGACCTATAGTGGCGTTTTGTAATTCGATTTCCATAAAGTCGAGTTATAGGTAAAAAAAAAAAAGAAAAAAAATTGTGTGTAACTCGATTTCATGGAGATCGAATTACAAAACGTCACTATAGGCTCCTTAAAACGCCATTATAGGGCTCCAGAATTTTTTTTTTTTTTTTTTTTTATAACTCGATTTTGAGAAAATCAAGTTTCAAAAGAAGGGTATTTCCCTAATTAGTTTGGGAAAGGGGGCAAAATACTAGGTTTTTTTTTTTTGAAAGGGGCATTTGCCCATTTTCTCCCGGTTACTCTATCCACGTGGCTTTCTATTCTTAGGCTTTGACGCGACTTGTCACTCTTTCAAGCATTGCTTGTAACTTCCATTACTATTTTGACATCAATTGCCGTTACTCCATCTTATTATCAAAATAAAAATAAAATAAAGTGACTGTACACCACACCTTTGGTACGATGGTCATTCCACAAGTATAAATGCTCGTGGGGTGTGGAAGGAGGGGGAGGCAAGGACCGAGGTTCAAGTCTCCAAGAGGGAGTTTCACACACCTATACACTTAGATTAGAATTTCTATATTGTATCAAAATAATAATAATAAATAAAATAAAAGGTAAATTGCAAATTACATACTAAAGTTTTGGGGTGTTTGGATTTTACACCCTGAAATTTTAGAATTTGAATTTTACCCCTTAAAGTTTGGAGATGTTTGGATTTTACACCATGACATTTTAGAATTTAGATTTTACCCCCTAAAATTTTAGGGGTGTTTGAATTTTACTCTTTAAAATTTAAGAGTGCTTAGATTTTACACTCTAAAGTTTTAGAATTTTTTTTTTTTTTTTTTGAGAGAGTTTTTAACCTATGGTGTCCGCTCCTGATAATAGCTCTTTATTATCAGATCAAGACACCAATCAGTTTTTGGTGTAGGCGGGGATTGAACCCCAGATCTCTTATACAACCATCAGAGACTTTACCAGTTGAGCTAACTGGAACCCACAAAAGTTTTAGAATTTGAAGGGGTAAAATCCAAACACTTTCAAACTTGTAAAATCCAAATTCTAAAATGTCGGGGTGTAAAATCCCAACACCTTAAACTTCAGGAGGTAAAATCCAAATTCTGAAATGTCGGGGTGTAAAATCCAAACTCCTCAAATTTCAGGAGGTAAAATCCAAATTCTGAAATTTCAAGGTGTAAAATCCAAACACTCTCAAATTTTAGGGGTGTAATTTACAATTTAACCTAAAATAAAATGAAAATGTTGCGTAAATAACTACCACATCTGCGTTTCCCATATTTTCTTCATGTCAATTGTTTTACAAAGGTCATGTTCCTATTCTGCCATTTGTCACACCGATGGCAAAGCTGAATCTTATTATTTTATCCAACAAATATCATTGGGTTTGTTTCGGTAAAAACCAAAAACAGGGAATAAAGGGTGAATGTATCTCACTTGAATTATTTTGAACAATATTAGGCTAAGAGATGGGAACGCCAAAGCAAAGTACTTAAAATATTTGAAAACTTCCTTCAAAATGTGAAATTAAAGTAAATGCGGATGTTCTACCCTTTCAGTCAAAAAAAGTAAATGCGGATGGTGTAAAGTGTAATCTCTAATGACAAGCTTTAGGTAGGAATTAAGATTATCGTGTTAGATTGGGTGGAAGAGCTATGGTAGCTATGACTATGAAGAAAGGGAAAATTACGAATACCAAACATGTAGAAACTATTTCTTCAATTTCAAAAGAGTTTTGCCTCCAAAGTATTGGTTGAAAGGGAAATCTATATACAAAAATTAGCCTCATTACATGCACTTTGCCTATGCGATGAGGCTTCTTTTTTTTTTTTTTTTTTTTTAGTATAATAACTTTCTATTCATTCATCTCCTCTAATGTCATAAATTTTAGAGGCTCACCAATCAAAGAATTTCCAATGGTGAAAAATTAGCAACTTAGGATGGACATCTAGGCCATCCTAAACAAATTGAAGCAAATACTCGTAGAGACTCAAACAATAGTGGTATATAAACAAACTTGTTTGTGTTTGGTTAGCTAGAAAATTTAAGTGAGAAAAAGAGAGAACCTTTGTTCTTTGTATTTTTCCTTTGACCGTTGAAGACTAACATGCCTTCAATTGATTTGCAAAGGCTATGTTAAGCATCTCTCCTACGAATTTCTAGTCTTTTGTTGATTTCTTTTTCTCTATCAATTTTTTAGGTAGGGATATTTTGTAGAAGGTTCAATTTTTTTCCCCAGTATTTTTGAATGTTGTGAGTTAAGGTTGTGTTAATCATTTGAACGTGAGAGGTGTGCATGGAGGAAACTGGTTCAATTTGAATTGAATATGTGTAGTGGGAGAGAAGTTTATCTATAACTATGGAATTTTGAAGTTTATCAACTTGTTTTAAATTTAAAAACGTATGACCAAGGATTTTGAAGTTTATCCATTTGTTTGAGATTATAAAATAAATAAAAGAAAAAAGTGCTTGATTTTGATAGAATAATTTCTCATTTTCTTTTTCTTTTTTTCATTTATTTTCCTTTTCTTTAAAGAAATGTAATTGATATATATATATATATATATATATATGTGGAGTAATTAAGAGAATTTGAATTCAAATAGAATTTTTTTTTTTTAATATTTGAAAGGATTTGAATTTTTTAACTGGAGGTGTTTTATTCGGATGAAAAATGGGAAAAAAATTGCTAAAATTAAGGGGGGAAAACAAATCAATGTGAAGGAAAAGAAAAAGGTAGCATGTGGGTTTTTTTTTTTTTTTTTTTTACACCAATGGTGCTTTATTAAAAAAAAGGGGGCTAAATGTTGGGGGGGGAGGGGGGGAGGAAGGTCAAAGTGAAGGATTTTTTTTTTTTTTTTTTAACTGGAGTTGTTTTATTTAGATGAAAAATAACTAAATTCTAGGAAAAATAAGTTGAAACTTGAGGGAGAAAGAAGCCTAAAGTTTAGGAATCCTCTTAGGTTTTTTTCTTTTTTTAACCAGATGTGTTTTTATTCAGATGAAAAATGAATAAAAAATGGTTAAATTTTAGGGAAAAAATAGAAAGAGTAAATTGTAGGAGTTCTCTTTTTTAATTCAAAATAATAGTAGCTGTTGGTGTTGTAGAAAACGTGTGTTTTAAATTTGTTATTTGACTTTGTTGTTCCTATTTCTAAGAGAAGTCACAGTTTATTAATGAGAGTATTTTTTGAACCACATAAAATCTAGTCCAAGAAAAACAATTTTATAGGGAATCTGTGACGTTATTGACCTATTTCTAAAATATTTGTAAGAGAAGTTATTAGATACTAGATGAGCGTATTTTTTACCTTAAAAAAAGTCCAGATTAAGGAGGGGATTCATCTTATAGATATTATATATTATAAATTATAGATAAGTACAAAACTTCTCTCAATTTGGTATTACAACTGAAGACTCGATTCATATTAAAAAAAAATAATAATAATAATAAGAAGAAAAAATTGGTTATATAATCTCATATGCTATGTGTAAGGACCAGATTTATAGTCCAAGTCCAAGATGTATAGGATCTTGGCATAACAAGCTCAGTACAATAAAATTTGTAGAGAGTGGGTCAAAGAATTAGGCCCTAACGAGTTGGACAATGGTTATTACTGAATTAAATGACAAGCAAACACAAATAAAAGATTTTGATTTGAATCGACTTTCAATCCGAGGAGGTAACCTAGTATATATTGATCACAACTGGATATGAAGACAATTTAGATTGCAACAGTGTTCTCTCTTCCAATTTCCGATCCCTCTCTCATGGAGGGTCTATCACATTATATATCTCCATTTGGATCATCTTGATCTTACACTTGTTGGTCATTTATGCCCTTACTTGAGTACCTATCCCATCAAACACTCTCTTTGCCTCTCTATGAGTTGTGATAGTCAAGGTAACACTGTTCTGAGATCTTCTCCACATAAATGCGGCCAGAAAAGTAGCTGTAGTGCATTTAATGCTGTGGTAGCAGCTTTTCCTTGGATATTTTTGGATTTCCTTCTTTCCCGTATGTTCATGAGACACGTCCCTATCATTGGAGCTTTCTGGAGGATCATTCTAATTGCTGGAATAGATATTTGAGTTGCATTCATCATATCCGAGGAGGAATTCCTCCTCGGATCATCCACCATTCCTTCCTTATTTATGAGACGTTAAATTGGAACCCCTAATAACTATTTGTCCCTTCTCGGATCATTCAACGTCCTCGAACTAAGCTCAAGGCTCAACATATGATCCTGAACCCTTATCCCTACACTATGCTAGCCCAAAAGATATTGAGAGTTGATGGAAAAAGTTTGGGAGTTTATCCATCATTTCATTCATAGAACACAGTTTTTTCACTAAAAAAAATATAGGCTAAAATATTATTACTGTGACTAAAATTTTTATGAATTTCATTTTTGTTCATAATTATAAACTTTAAAATTTTCATTTTCGTCCATACACTTTTTACAATTTTTTTTTTCAATAGTGGACGAAAATAGGAATATGAAGAAAAAAATATTTTCAATATGTTATGGATATTTGTTTTAAGTTTAGTGACAAAAGGTATAACATTTCCAATAATTTTGAAACCAAAAAAATTAAAATTAAAATTTAGGAATGAAAAATGAAATTCTTGCCAACTTTAGGGATGAAAATCATATTTGGTCAAAAATATATTATTATGTTATTTTAAAGTTGTGTGAAAATTATATGGAGAACTTTTATCATTAAATTACTTCTAATTCATAATTACCATACTCATATTTTTATTCTCCCAACTAAACTTGGCCTTTTTGAACAAATGAAATTATTCAATGCCATAAAAATTTCATGTTGACATTTTTTTCCAATACAATAAGTAAGTTTCGAATCAATTTCTTTTTAAGGGAAGACATGACAATGCATGCACGATAATGCAACATGCATCATGCTGGAACCGATGGCCCATATTCAATCAATTATTATTATTTTTTCTCAAAAAAAATTATTTCTAGGTGTCCATTTGGAATAGCTTATTTAATTGAAATTAAAAACCTTTTTTGCTGAAAGTGTAAAAAAAAGATTAAAAAATAACTTAAATAGTATAGTAGGACCCATGAATAGTATTAAAAAGTGCAGCGAGACCCATAAATAATAACAAAATAAACTGAAAGTAAAGATAAACTAAAAAATTTAGCTCATCCCAAACACACACTAAGGCCCGATTTGGATCCACGTTCACGTTTCACATTTTGTGCATTTTCAGCTTTCTTTTTTTTTTTTTTTTTTTTTTTTTTTTTTAAGACAAGCACCTGGTGCACTGTTCATGAAACATGAACAGTGCACCAAGGCATATGAACAGTAAAAAAAAGAGTAAACAGTAATTTTTCACACATTTAAAAATTGTTTTGCTACAGTATTTTCAGTTTTCAGTTTTCAACAAAATAAGTTGTATCCAAACGGATCCTAAGTCAAAATTCCTTTAACACACGTATAACAACAATAACAACAACTAAGCATAAGTTCTAAAAATTTGGGATCATCGTTATATCTTTGACAAACTTGTCAAGGCTGGCTACATGTATTGTTTTTTACAATTCTATTATATCCAAAGTCATACTTTCTATAATGTCTTTAATTAGCATGTCCTTTTATACTACTTCAACTAGTGTTATCATAGGTTTTCACCTACATTTTTTTTTTTTTAATGGTTTCTTGTACTTATATCAACTTAGGGTATGTTTAGTATGTTGTAATAACTCCTGTAATGGAGTAGTTATTCATGTGTAATAGCAATTCGGTCATTTGGTTGCATCTTTATTACATAGATTAGTTATTACATTGGAATGACTATTCTTTAAATTGAAAAATAGTTATTCCTTAGTATATATAATAGGTTTTAAAATTAATATATTTCAAAAAATATAAAGTTTCCTTATACATCATCTTTTACAAGCTTTCCATATGTAACAACCAAACTTATGAATAGTAATGGTTATTCCATTACAATGTCTTTTATTCCTAGTAATAAAGATTACTATTCATAATGTAATCTACATTCAGTGTACCAAATGTACCCTTACTTTTCTCACTAGCACATTGTAGTGGGCTTTTTTTGCAATGTTGGGCTGGGCTGCATCCTGCGGTATTGGCCCAAATGTTCTGAGTAAGGGAGTTGGGACCGGTCCAATTGTAACTCACTTTGGTTCGGCTTGTGGACAAACTATACTCCGTTCGCTAGAGTTTAATCACAGACACATGGCAGGCAGAACCACTAGGATTAAATTATGGCAAGCATATATAATAATGTTGATATAAGAAACACAATCACTACTTTTAGCCACAACAAGTAAAAGTGAGCAACAAAAGGCTCTTTGTACACAGAATAAGCTAGGTGAAGAATAAAAAGAGTTAGCAAAATCAAAGCGTTAGTCTGCCATGCCAAGCAATACACGGGGTTGAAACCAAGAAGGGAAAAACCGTTCCCTCAATGCGAGTAATCTTGGAGAAGAAATTAATTGTTTTGAGAGAACAGGCCTAAATGGTCCATGCCCAAATACAGATCTTTTGCCTTTTATAGAGAGCAAGGCTATTGAGGGAGAGAGGAAATCAACTTATTGGTGCATGCCTGCCGTTCTAAACTTTCTGTTTTTCTTTTCCTCTCCTTCTTACTTCCTGGTTTTCTTTTTATTTTGTTTTACTTCCTTTCCTTCTCAATGCTTACTTCTGAGTTATGTTTTTCTCTAGAAATTCCTATTACTGTGATTTTTTGAATCACCTTCTCAATGCATAGCAAGAGGTCCTTTATAGAGTCTGTCGTGACTGGTATTTACTATTTTAGCCCTTAACTGTTTTTGTCTGGTGTGAGTGTCCTTGTCGATCACTTACTGGTCGTCAGTGGTGCAGCCACCACCACTTACCTGTTTTGCCTGTGCCGCTCTTCTCTGCCAGACAAAGAAGACTATTTTGTTTGTTTGCTTGCTGTGATTTTTTCTACCTGTTACAATGTGTGGGCTCTCTTTCTCTTAATCCCTCATGGCATGCACCTGGTGATTCCAACTCATCCTTACTTCTTTTGGGTGGCATGTTATCCCAACAGGACATTTCCCCCAAAAGAGCCTGAGCAAGAACCCTAGAATAGGTTTTTTCCCTCTCCCCACCGCCAGACCATGCCCTCTGATCCATGACCCACCACTTCCTATATTGGCTGGGTACAAGTTGGTAGTGCTTGGGTCTCGCACGTGCTTCACCTTCTTCACCCGTTGCTCATGCACTTGCCATGTTCTAAAGATTATTCTATACATTCTGCCGTGCACTTTTGGCTTCTTATGGCGTGGGTTGTTTTCCAATCTACCATTCTTAATGACTTACTTCTTTTGGGGATTGGGCCTTGTTGGATCATAGGCCTTTCTTCCCCCGGCTTATTCTGTGTTCACTCCATTGCCTTGTTCCCATGCTCCTGCTATACCACTCTGCTATTCCTACTGTAATATTGTTTGACTCAATCCTGCTGGGCCTCTTTAGGCCTGCTGTTTATTTCCCTCCCAATAACTCAGTGTGTTCACTGGGCCTTTTCTTATACTGTTTGCGGGCTCCTGTGTCCCATTTCCCTCTTGGGCATCCTTGGCCCATTTGCTTTCCTTGGGCTTCTTCAGCCCTTTTCCAATCCTGCTTTCCCATGGGCCTTTACTAACTCTCTCTGGGCTTCCCTGACCCAATTACTTTATATTTCATCCTTGGGGTTGATGGGTCTTCCATTAGCCCCTTACTTTCTTCGCTTACATTACTTTCAGCTTGTTATGGCCTATTCTCACTTTTCTACATACTGCCCATGGGTTTGCTTCCTCTCTCTTTCTGGGCCCTTTCAGGTCCGTTTGCTTCTTCAGGACCCACTTTATGAGCCCATATGCCATTCATTTCTGCCACTTGGGCTCAATGGCTTTTTCTTGCTTTTTAACTATCAAGTCTCTACAACACATTCATTTGTGTTTCTACTTTTACTAAACCTAAGTTATATTTAATTGTGTTAGTCATGCTTAGTCGAAACCTTTAAATTATAAAGCATCTCCCCAAATTTCTATCTTAACATTAAATCAATGTCTATTTCATCCACAAAAATTTATATCATTCACAAAAAGCATGCACTAAATGACTTCATCTTCAATTTATTCAATGAGTTTATTTATCACTAGTACAAAGAGATATGGACTTAGTTGAAAACCATTTTCAACATTATCATTATAATATATATTTTAATTTTTTTAAGAGTTAGAAATTTTGCAAATCTAAAAATAATAAGTAAGGAAATATTAAAGGAAAAGTGGAGATTTAAGATTGTATATATTGAATTAGATAGTATTTTCAAGTGGGTTTCATTAACGAGTGCTTTTAGGGTATTTCCTAAAGTAGTCAATTTTAATAATTATAGGATCATATGAAGACAACAAATAACATCAACCTCTCAATAGCTCTCAATTTGTTGATTTTCTTCTAACGGTGCCATATAAGTCTGCAAAATATCACATTTTTTCATGATTTATATATTCCATTAAAATCTTATTACACCATATTTTCTTTAAGTGATAGAATAGATTTCAAATGACAATATTTAACACGGGGGAACATGACAACTTTTTTTTTTTGGTGGGTTAATGTTTAGTGTAAATGGGGTTGTGAAAAAGCGAGTCAACCTAGTTTAACATCATTATTAAATGGATTAATTTTGTGTTGACATGTTTAACATACAATCGAACCAAATTGATTTGATTCACTGCTAGTGTCAAGACTCAAGATGGGTTAACCCATTTTGACATGAATTTTTTGACTCATATAAATAAATGACATTTTTAATCAACATAAATTTGAATTTAAATATAAAAATTATTAATTAAAAGAACTTTAATGGTTATATTGCTATATTCTTCATCGGAAACTTAAAGTAGTTAATCATTTTACCCAAAAAAAAAAACTCTCATTTTATAATATATTTTTCAAATTGTGTATTTCTAAATTTGGGTGAAAGTTTTGACACATTCGAATTAAGGGAGTGGAGATTTCTAGATATATATATATATATATATATATTTTTTTATTGAAAACACTAGGTGGTGCCATTGACCTAAATGGTGATTGCAAATTTCGGTGGAACTTAATTAGGTTGAAATAATAACTTGGGATAAAATCTTCTCTCGTTGATTCCTCCAATTCCCTCCAATTTTGATTTACATGTAGGATATATGGCATTTAAAAATCAAATAAATGTCACACGTCTCATATCTAGCTAGAAATTTGATGATTCATTAAGAGAGGATCATTTCTTGTATGATATTAGCAATTTAATTGATTTTAGAATTTGTATAGAATTGAGAACCAAAAAAAAAAAAAAAACTTGTTTTTAATTATTCTATACATGTGCTTACAATTTTAGATGGGTTGAAATGGATTGTGCTCGGTTTATTATGTGAGTTGTGTTGTATTAACCCGCTTAATAAATGTAGTGTGTTCGGGTTATTGACCCATATATTAGAATATACTATGTTGACTCATGTATTAGAACACTTTGCTTGCCAAGAGAAAAAACTTACATAGTCCTGACTTCTGAAGCAATAATGGTCTTAGGCTACGTAAGTATTACTCTTCGTCAACTTACCTCTTGATATTTAAAAATAAAGACATGCACAGCTCATACATTATATGAGTCACTCCATAAGTATTAAGTGTTTATAAGTATAGAGGGTAAGGGCTAGAATTTAGATTTTCAAAAATGAACTTCACACATATATATACACTTAAATTAGGTTAGTTAGAGTAAAATTTATATCTTGTATAAAAAAAATAATGAATTATTCTTAAAAAAAATTATTGTTAATAATTATCCTAAAAGCACCTATTAATATGAGCCAATAATAATAATTAATTTTAAACCCAAAACCTCATTAACAAGCAAAGTGATAAACCATTTACCCAAACTTTTACCCCAACCCAAATTGGGAAAGTAACAAAAGAAAAAGAAAAAGAAAAAGAAAGAAAAGGCAAAGAAGAAATACGTAGAAGGGAGGAAGGGCAAAAAGGTGAAAAAGGGAAAAAGAGGAGAGACGTGTTGGGGAAAGTGGGCTTTGAAGGAGAGCGGCGGGAGAGACAGGTGGATACTATTATACTACTATATAAATAAACTCTTACTAAACGCCATTTCCCTACCACCCAATCAACCGCTGGCCCTAAAGTCCCACATTTCTCATTTCTCTCTCTCCAAATTTCTCTTTGCTATTTTGGAAAGTGAAACCAAAGCCAAAGCCAAAACCAAAACCCAAATTTTTATAAGAAGAAACAAGCGCATATATATTTTATAATTTAAAAAATTGAGATTGTAAACCCTAGAGATAAGTGTCTAGAAAAGAGAAAAGAGAAGTGTTTGCGGATCCGAAATGACATAAGAGCCCTCTCTCCGCTTCTTCTCATTGTTTCTTGTTTCCACTGATTCGAAAATCTTTCATTTCCTTTTAGTTTCGTCGCTGTTGAAGGTACGGACGGGGAGAGATTTTGAATTTTGCTTTCGTTTTCTCTCGCTGTTTTGTGTGTGTGTGTTGGTCTGATCCGCGCGTGGCATTTGTAATTACTGGCCATCGTTGTCCTCTGTTTGGTTGCCGGGAAAGTGGAGGCAGTGGAAGGAAAATGATGTTTGCTTAATTTTAATGTTAGTGTTTTGCTGGCATTTGAATAATGAGAGATCTGGATTTCTCATTTTTTAAATTTCTCTTCCCATTTTCTCTATCATTTTATCGGCAACCAAACGCGGAATAGAAGTTTTGTCTTCTTTTTTTTATTGTTAGTTTCCTTAATTGTTTACAAATTGAAATGCTTCTGCTTTATCTCTTGGATTTTTATTTTATTTTTTTAAAAAAATAGTTTTTCAGTTCAGATCTGCTATTTTTTTACTCCTTATTTACGTATGGGTCTGTATTCGATAATATTGATGGTTGCGTATTTCAAAATTTTCTGTTTATTCTTAAAAAAATAAATAAAAAATAAAAAATTCTCCTTTTGATGGCTTTGATTTGCAATCAGAATCGTTTTTTCTTTTTTCTTTTTTGTATAAATGTGCTTTTTCGTACTGGCTTTTAATTTTAGGAAAGTTTTACCGAAGTAAGCAAAAACTGTGGTAAATGTCAAAATTTGAGTTCCTGTTTCGTTTGAAATTAAAAAGGTTTTTTGTTTTAAAGTATTTTTGAAAATATAGCAATTTAGATAGCGTAAATTTCTCGGAACATGTTAAATATGAATTTATGTTTTGTGTGTTTGTGTGTGTGTGTTTTTTTTTCCTAATTTTTTTAATCAGAAACTTGCTTATGACATTTCGAATAATTTCATTATCTGAACAGTGAACAGTAAAGAATTTGGGTATTTTATTTTTGTCCTTGTGTAATTTGTTAGAAGGAATTGAAGATTCCAGTTTTGTTGTAATTATATGGTTTTATTTCATATTGCTTCATTATTAAGCGTATGTGTTCTTTCTGAAGCTTTTGCTTATAAAATTTCACTGACAAAGTTTTATTTTTTTGGCCAGAATCAGAGCTCGGATTGTTAACAATCTTTAATTGACTGTTGGGTAAAAAAAAAAAAAAATTCAACATGGTTGCCACAGCTGCTACTTCTGCATTCATTCCAGTCCCTTCTCCGTCGGCTCCGGACCCCAGCTCCAAGCCGAAAAAGCTTGCGAATTTGGGAGGAATGAAGTCGAAATCGACTTCTTCTGGTGGCTTGCAGGTCAAGGCAAATGCCCAAGCTCCTCCCAAAATAAATGGTAGCTCAGTTAGTTTGACAACACCTGTGGAAACTGTGAAGCATGAGGTTGAAATGTCTCCTTCTTCTTCCTCTTCTTCTTCACCGCCACCAAGGACTTTCATTAACACACTGCCTGATTGGAGTATGCTTCTTGCTGCTATCACCACTATCTTCTTGGCTGCTGAGAAGCAGTGGATGATGCTTGATTGGAAACCGAGGCGGCCCGACATGGACCTGCTTATTGATCCATTTGGTCTAGGGAGAATTGTCCAGGATGGTTTTGTTTTCCGCCAGAACTTTTCTATTAGATCATATGAAATAGGTGCTGATCGGACAGCGTCTATAGAGACGTTGATGAATCATTTACAGGTACTAGTATTGAATAATTCAATTTTGTGATATAGATTTTTTGTAGGGAGGAATATGGAAACCACTTCAGGAAACCAAAATTTTAATGGGTTGTTATGTTTTCCGCAACAGCATATATGTATGTTAATGAGATTTCTTCTTCACAAGCTGGTTTTTTTATTTTGTTCCTTTTTTTTTTGGCTGCAGGAAACTGCTCTTAATCATGTTAAGACTGCTGGACTCCTTGGTGATGGCTTTGGTTCAACACCAGAGATGTGCAAAAAGAACCTGATATGGGTGGTCGCACGGATGCAGGTTGTGGTTGATCGCTATCCTACTTGGTAAGTCACTTCTTCATGCATGGAGGTTGCCGTTTTTATTGGTAGTTGTGCATGAGATGATAGTTTTATCATTCATTTATGTAGTTCATGTTGTGTTTGGCTTCATATATTGATTTGAGGATTTCATCCCCTACCCTGCTATTTTCCATATGATGATGTTCATGGGGCTGGCCCCATAGCAAAGAACTTGCTCCGTGCTTAGCTTTGTTTACTTAATTTTGTACTTTTACTTAATGATATTAAGATATGAATATTGCTGGTTTTTGTTACATATGTAGGGTAGTTTTTCCCCCCCCAGAATTTTATGAGCTAGGAATGCTATATACTTGCCCTTATTTCTCTGAAATGATGTACATTTATGAAGTTGCATTCAGATTTCCTGAGTTCATGTATATTTTTTTTTAAAGGGAAGAAGCTCAATGCAGAGATGCCACTAGTGAAACTCTTACTATAGTATGGGGTTGACATTTCAAAACTCTTGAATTATAAATATGTTTTGTATTGACATTAGCCAACTGGTCTAAAATAATTTTGTGTGCAAGTTATATAATCTGTTTTTAGCTAAGAACTGTATGGAGTTTCATCAAGGCTGGGCAGTAACAGAATTTATAGGTTATAAATTGATTTGTAGTATCATGAAAGTGCTTAGTAGAGTTTGATGGGCTTAATTTATTTTTGTCTTACAGGGGTGATGTTGTTCAAGTGGACACTTCGGTTGGTCCATCTGGAAAGAATGGTATGCGGCGTAATTGGTTTGTACGCGATTACAAAACTGGGGAAATACTAACAAGAGCCTCGAGGTAGGATATTAATTTTGATTCGAAATTAATATTTATTTTTTAAACTGTTTCTCTCTGTTCTTTGCTGATAAATTGTAGTCTGATGTAGCTTTTTAATATGCTGCATGGTGGTGTTGGAAGGGGGATTGTAACATGTAATCTGATCTGTTTTACTTTAGATATTGCGTACATTGGGAAATGACAATTGAAGCAATGAAACAAATAATCATCTACTATTTGTTATTTATTTCTTAATTGATTTTTGGACCATTGTATTTAACATCTATAAAACATGCATTGTGGTGTGATTGCATACTCTAAATGCTATCAACTAAAGAGATTGATTTGGTTTTCAATGATTGTGTTTTTGTTTTTGATGATCTGCAGTGTTTGGGTGATGATGAATAAAAAAACGAGGAAGTTATCTAAGATTCCGGAAGAAGTTCGAGGGGAAATAGAGCCGTACTTTCTGGATTCTGATCCTGTTGTGGAAGAGGATAGCAGAAAACTACAAAAACTTGATGACAACACTGCGGACTATGTTCGCACTGGTCTCGCTGTAAGTTTTTTCTTTCAATATAATTAGTCAATTTACATTCTATTTTATTTATTTTAAAATTTCATCTGCCTTGCTGCTCACGTGTTGTTTTCTGATTGTTGTTCTTCCCCCTTTGTGATTTGCAGCCTAGATGGAGTGATTTAGATGTCAACCAGCATGTTAACAATGTGAAGTACATTGGCTGGATTCTTGAGGTAGATGTCCAAGCAAAATTGATTTGTTTAGATCACCCATTTGCACTTCCCCCTCTCCCTCCCTTGCTCTTTATCCTTATCTTTCTTAGATGACTGTTTACGAGATTTGATATGCAAGCTAATAATGCCTTTCCTCTCTGAAGATTGTCAATTGCTCTCTATCCTTATTTATTCTTAGATGCCTGTTTACTAGATTTGATATGCATGCTAATACTGCCTGTCCTGTCTGAAGATTGTCAATCTGGAATAAAATTCTGAATGGATTGAATAGCTGAACTGGTCTGACCAGGGCTAACCTTCTCTTGGGTTTAGTTTATTCAATAAAAGTATAGATGACAGCAGTGACTCTGCAAACCTGTTTTTGAGTGGTACTGATTGATTTGCTGTTTTTGAGAAACGGTTGAATTCATATGCTAAGAATTCTTACTTTTTTTTCAAGAAGAATTTTTTTTTATAATTAATTTAAGGCTAATTTTTTTAGCTAAATCATATCCTAAAGCTGCAATTTTATTGCTAATTCTTTAGGAGTATGTTTGCCATACTTGGAATGCATGTAGTTTTTTTTTTTTTTTTTTTTGTTGAGAGAGTTTCAACCTATATGTAGTTTACTTAATAATAAGAGTCCGTTTGGGAACAATTTATTTAGTTGAAATTGAAAATATTTTGCTGAAAATACTGTAGATAAAAGCTAAAAAGTAGCTGAAATAGTACAGTTCATGAATAGTATTAAAAAGTGCAATGAGACTCATGAATAGTAGCAAAAATAAGCTAAATAGTAAAAAATGCTGGCTTTTTAAGCCAATGCCAAATGCAACCTAAGTCCCTTCCCCAACAACCTTAATTAATTGCCAGGCTGTATAAGTCCATTTGAGGTCATGTGTGGTGTAGTTATCACTTTGGTTGTCCAGCAAGGTTGTAGTCACTTCAGTGCAGCATGTCATGTGTACATGTCTTCGTGAAAGTGTCCATTGTGGCCTTTCGCCATTGCCACATAATAATGTTTGTCTTTTAGTTGTCATCTTTAACCTCTTCGATTGATTTATTGCTGGCAGAGAGGTTCCTTCTCCTTTCCACCTGACCATGAATTCTCAGACTACAATTGTGCTGAGCTTTGGTGAACAATTTCATGTCTTTTTCAGGTGTTTGCAGTGATGCCTCAGCAGTGCATTGCAAACTATATAAACATAACATCTCCTGGTTTAATCAGCAAGAAAAGTGGGCATTTCAGATTTATGTTTAGGGTGCCATGTACTTGTGTTAAATACTTCCATCTCAGTACTGTGAGAAATCACAGTACTGCGATGGAAGTATTAGATTTTATGCATTACTGGAAGTATTAGATTAGTACATCACGTGTTATTTTAACTCTGTTGATTATATGTTTTCTTTTCTTTTATTTTGCTTTCCTTGACAGCAGGAGATTTAATCACGGAACATTTACTTGTTATCTTTATTCCTTTGAATCTGGATATCTGATGTTATTTATTTTTTTTCAGTATCTAATATCTGTTGGAAAGTTTTCTTGTCAATTTAATTAGAAGTTAATAATGGTAAATGTTGCAGAGTGCTCCGTTGCCAATCTTGGAGAGCCATGAGCTTGTTGCTATGACTTTGGAGTATAGGAGGGAGTGTGGGAAGGACAGTGTGCTGCAGTCTTTGACTGCCGTCTCTAGCAATGGTGTTGGCAATTTGGCTAGTCTTGCTGACATTGAGTGCCAGCACCTGCTTCGACTTGAGGACGGGGCTGAGATTGTGAGGGGAAGGACTGTGTGGCGACCCAAATACGCCAAAAACTTTGGGACTTTTGGTCAGCTTCCAGCGGAAAGCGCTTAATTTTGTGAGTGCTGGAATGGCAATGCTCTCCCTCCCTTCTGTGTGCTCCTCACTTGTGTAGAATCCTGCATGTGTTTCTTGGATTTATATATGTTTCTTCTTTATATATATATATATATTCCTTCTCTTTTGTCTCCCCTCGAAAAGAAAAGTAGCCCCATTGTAATTAGCTCTTGCTGTATTCTCTCTCTCTCAAAGGCTCGCTAAAGGACAAATGTCTGCATTCTGGCAGTTAACCTTAGCTGTTTGGGATACCAGGGCGAGTTGTCTTATTTAATGGCATGACATGTATAATTTTTTTTTTTTCTTTTCATTATTATTCTTTGTTATTTAGAAATAGCTATAAATGTCCATTTATTGCTACAATAATCATTGATCTGACTTCAGTTAAAAACGTGTCTTGTGTTTGGATGCAACAGCTTGTATTTTTAGCATTTTGTGTTTTAATGAGTTCCTCCTTTTTAAAGAAGACTTGTACATATATTTGTAGAATAGACTAGGCAAAAAGAAAGATTTCTTTAAATCTTAGGGTGGTCGTCTTACCCCTATATTTGGGGGATTGGTGTTTTATTTGGGTTCAAAAGTTAGGCGAAGATTTGACCATTAAATTGAGGGATTCGTTTAGAAGTTGTGGCTGGCAAGGTTGTTCAACTCTCCAAACCATACGGCATGGTGAAACCGTGTGGATTCTATTGTTAAGTGGCAGTTTCTAACGATGTAGACAGACACGAGCCAATCTCTCCTGACTCCTGATCTAGTTTATACTTTATAGGTAGTCAGAAAGAAACTTCTGGATAAACCATTAGGAAAAAAACATCACACTTCAAGCGCTTGTCGTTAATAACTCACCTTAAATACGGTGCCCAAGTTTCTTATTGACAATCCACAGCCGCCAATAACTCACCTTAAATATGATAGAATTCCGCGGTGGTGTTGCGGATGATTTCTGATCTCGGTGCAGTGCCGGTGATGATTTGGCTTCTTGGAAAGCTGATCAGGTTAATGTAGCTAAAAAAACTCCCAAAACGAGCCACCAGAGTTTCCTTGGTATGTTGTGCATCCGTCATATGCTTCATTTTTCTCACTAGATGTGGTTTCCACAACCATATAGTACCCACATGTATTGCATTCTTCTAAAAAAAAAAAAAAGATAAAAGAAAAAGATAGGTATTGCCTAGATCCTGTCTACTTTTTTCAACCAAATTATGGAGCTGATTTTGAGTTTTACGCTAAAGGGGAAATAAATATAAGTGGGCACGCCGAAAGGCATGTATTTGAGCTATTGGCAGTCAGTGAGGATATTATTGATCGAGATTTGTGATTGCGGTTCAAGATTGAATTTCACGTGCTTGTGATTTAAACGATAGCGATAGGAAACTAAATACCCAACTCAAAAGTAAAGAGCGAGGATGGTTAGACGAGAAGACCATCCTAAATCTCTAGCCCATATGCCGATGACCATGCAAACGGAAACGGACCGAAAAAGATATGCAACGCCTTTATGGATTTGTGGGACAAGCAAAATAACTAGCTGGAGCCTTAAAAACAAATTGGACCAGGAGTGTAGTAAGTTTACACCTTTAATTTTTTTTTTTTTTTTTTGGTAAATACGGAATGCTGGAATTAGATAGAAATAAGTCTGTTACAAGACATTCCCTCTTTTTCAAGGGTACATAGCTGATCCACCGCGGATTAATAAACAAAATATAAGCGTCAACACTAGTGCTGCCTATTCTAGCCAAAGCATCCGTGCATTGGTTTGCTTCCCTATAAACATGTTCCACTTGCTGATTGCTAAAGGTCCTCAATAGGTTCTTGCAGTCGGTGAGTAGAGGTTCAAGTGAGAAATTGATTTTGGAGTTTTTAATAAGGTGAACTACTGCTAAAGCATCAAGTTCTACAATTAAACTTGGAATGTTTTCTTCTGGGCCATCATAAGCCCATCTCTGAGGGCCCATAATTCTGCCATAATGCTATTCATATTCCCACAATTCCGAGCACACCCTTTGATCCACTCCCCATTCTCATTCCTTTGGAGACCTCTACCGCCAGCTTGCCCTGGTTTGCCTATTTAAAAATAATATGCTATTTGAAAAGAATGCGCCCGATCCAAAATATAAAGTTGGGTTTATAATAGGAATGGAAATAGCTCGAAAAAATAAATAAATAAAACAATTTTTTTTTTTCAAAACAGTATGAAAGTAATTTCAAAAAAATAAAATGTGAAACTAGTATGTGTTTAGAATGTTTACATTAGTATGTGTTTAGCTCCCACTTTTAAAAACAAATTTCTAAATACTTAAAACAAATAAAAACATTGATTTTTGGGAGACCATTTCAAGTTTGAGATATTTAAAAATATATATATATTTTACAGGAAGTAACATATATAGATTATTAATATTATTTGGATAATGATAAACTTTAAAATTGATAATGATAACATATATTTTACAGTAAGTAACATATATAGAACTAATGTACCCTTCTTTCTTTCTTTTTTATTTTTGGATAGTGATAAAGTTAACATTTGAAAGGTGAGAGTTTTTTTGTGATAAAAACAAGCTCCTTAATTTAAAAGATAAAAAAGTTTGGGCAAATCTGTGGAGCTCATTGTTTTCAATTTATTTACAACTATACCGCTAAAAAAAATTTATGTATCTTAAAAACATCCTCTTAATTGTTTTCAAAATCTTGTTTTGAACCTAGAAAATAGGAACTAATTTTTTGAATACTGTATTTAGAATGCATTAGCCAAACAAAAGATTCAAGTGTGGGATCCACTATTTTATGGTTTCCAAAACAAAACATTGTATTTAAATCCTATTACCAAACAAGCCCTAAATATTTTAAATATCAAAATCAATTATATTTTAGGGCATGTTTGGTAAGAGTATTTAAATAAAGTTTTTTGTTTTGCAATCTATAAAATGGTGAGTCCCGCACTTGAATATATTGTTTGGCTGATATTCTCTAAATACAGTTTTTGGAAAATTGTATCCTATTTTCCTTATTCAAAACATGATTCTGAAAACGACTGAGATGTTGTTTTTATGATACAAAAAATGTTTTTAACTGTATAGTTGTAAATAAATTGAAAATAGTGGACCCTACAGATTTGTCCAAATTCTGCTATCTCTTAATTAGTTTATCTTTATCATAAAAAAAGTCTCACGCTTCAAATTTGAAACTTATTATTATATATATATATATATATATATAAAGGGTACATAAGCTCTATACCCCTTATCATTATCAAAAAAAAAAAAAGTAATCTACAAATTCTACAATGTTTTGAATTTAATTTGAAAGCATCCTAAAAGTAATCTACAGATTTTATATTAAAAATTGTTTGGGACAAATCTATGAACCCCACATATTTGTCTTTTAAATAAAAATATACACACTTCTAAAACTATTTTCATTAAATAATGTAAATGGTAAGTTAGGAAATTTGCTTATTGACTTTTCAAAGAATGATATTCCGTCTATCACATTTTGGTATTTTTTAAAAATCCAAATTTTTAAAGAAACATCATTTAATAAATTGTCTTTTATATAAAAGGGTACTAATTTCCAATACTAACCTCTTTAATTTAAACTTTAGTGAAATATGGGTATTGAGTTTTTAGAGTTAAATGGCATGTTGCCTTTTTTTTTTTTTTTTTTTTTGGTATTTACTACAAATTGAATTAAACAAATGGATCACAATATGAAATTTGCAGCATATTGTGCATTTTTTTTTCAACAAGGCATGCATGATGACTACCTGATGTTAAAAATATTTTTATATAACCTTTACAAACTTATGTGGCAATAAATTTGATCAGTAAATTCTAAAAATATAAAAATGAATGTTTGACTTACTAATTTTTTGTGATGGGTAATACATCAATTTGTAAAGGAGATATAGTAAAATAAATATTATTCCTAGTATCACTCTTATGGCAATTTATGCGTCTATTGAGGAATCGACTGGATGATGCATTGCACTTGTCACATATTAAACTACACATAAAGAATAGTGATTTAGAAATTTATTAATCTTGAGCCAATTTTCTAATGCTTTCTGTTTGTGAACTAATGCATGCACATGAAGAAGTCCACTATACCAGCATGAGGCGTCACATGATTAAGCCCCAATCCTAACTGTATATATAGAAGAGTACAAAAACCCAATTCACTTTTGCACATGATGGATGAACTAAACAACGAATTATAAGAATGAAAGACGAGAAAAATTTGCCAATCAAAATAATACTTTTTTTTTTTTTAATGACCTAGAATGAATAAAAACAATTCAGGGTTAGATAGATTATTGCCTATTAGGTAAACTAGTTTAATTAGTTTATCTAAATATGAAAGAGATTTAACAAGAGACTCAAATGAAAATTTCCTGAGATGGCAAGACAGTGGCTGAAGCCGCGTGCGGCTACCGGTTTTGCAGTGAGAATCTTGAGTCTTGACCGCTCCCTGTTTTATTTTATTTTCCAGAAACGTTGAATGGGAAAACGACACGTCCCCAACAAGCAAACATTATCACATGTCTGTCGGACTTGTCAAGGCAATGTAGCTCTTCCCTAGCTTGACTTGAAATCCTCAAAGACTTGGGTCCCAACTTTGTTTATATAACAGCTTTAGGTCAACCTACAATGCACTGCTGCAAGCAATGCAAAAGCTGAGTTAATCTCAATTTTATATTTATTTTTTTCAAAGTCTTTCTAGTACGTATCTCTTTAGTTCAATTTATTTTTGTGAAAATGTATTATATCTGAAAAAATAAAAAATAATGAGGTTTTAAAGAGTTGAAAAAGTACAAACAGTTCGAAGAAATGGATTCTTTATCATAAATCACGCTAGGGATGTGCTTCATTTCTTTCATTATTTTCTATGTATTTTGTAGCTGGACAATAAGATTATTGTTGAATATGGACAGCTGGCCAGCCGGCCAACCCTTAATTTATAATTTTATGTATAAATTTGAAGCTTGAGCCCAAATCATTCTTACGGCTAATTAATAGGCACATGCAAATTCGTTTTAGGTCAAAACACCTTTGAATGTAGGGGGCTTTTAAGTTTAAACTTTATAAAGTAAAAAGATTTTGAAAAAGAATTTGACCTTTGAAACGCCAAAATGGTATTTCTTTTCGCCTGAGACATACATTTTAAAATGAGAGTAGGGGTGGCGCCAATCAGAAGTTTATATGGAATCTAGAAGTTAAAAGATCTCTTAAGTGGGACGAGGTGAGGAAGAATAAAATCTTGATTAAGTCTTATATCACCTAAATATATGGAATGTGTCTTAGACTCTAATTGGCATGAGACCCTTAAAACTGTGAGGGTAACACAAAGTAAAAAAATTATGCCAATGACAAGCTTAAGCGTGACAGAATAGTATCATAGCAGATCCCTATATAATGTGGGGTGGTAGGTAAGTACCACACAAGAACATGTGGCTCTTGATGGGCTAGATTGTGGGACCCAAAAGGCCAAAAAACCTCTTACGTGAGATAGGGTAAAGAATAACCAAATTTTGACTAAGTCCCACATCACTTAGGTAAAGGGAGATCCTACGCTTTTATCTGGAGTATCTTTGACTCTACTTGGTATGAGACCTTTTAAGTTTTAAAACTGTGAGGGACAACCCAAAGCAAACAATATCATGTCAATAATGAGTTGGAATGTGGCATTATATTTCAAAATCTACTTCTTTTTGCCTAATTTATGCTGAGTTAGGTTATGTTATTATTTACTTTCTAAAATTTTCATTTTCTCTGTTTAGAATAACACATTTTGTGTAATTAAGAGTGAAAGGGGACATAAATCTATCATATTAAATAATAAAAATGGAAACTCAACAAAGGATGAATTAACTCTAGTTTTGTTTCAAATGTCTCACATTAGATTTTAAACTCATTCTTATTTAATTTGTGTAAAAAGTCTTTCCAGTTTCAAAATATTTTCAATCTATTTAAATTATTTAAAATTCCATTTAAACTACTTACAACCCATTTGAAACTAATCCAATTTTTCTTAGAACTCCAAAACTTAATATTAATTCAAACACAAAATTTGATGAAAAATTTATTGATGATATGATATCATGTTAATAGGGTAGATGTTATTTTTAAATATTTTTTCATATACTAATGAGAGGATTCCCTATTTGGGTTTCATCATTTTTTGTACTAAAATATCCTCACACAAATATTTAAACTCTCTAAAATACCCCTATCTTTTAGTTAAATAATTTTAAATTTAAAAACACAAATAGGTTAAAAAAAAGTAATTTACTATTTTTTAAAAAGTACCTAAGTTTTAGACTTTCAAACTTTTATAAACTCTCGCGTAGTAAAAAATCCTAAAAATAGGACACTAACACTATCTTTATCTCACTTTTAAACATTATTTCACTAAATTCAAAAAAAAAAAAAAAAGTCTCATTGCATACACAAAACGCGTGTGATATATGAGGCTAATTTTTTCATAATGGATTAATATTGGTAATTTATATGTAGATCTTGTGGTTATTTCTTAAGTTTCCATTACCAATATATATTTATTGACAAATAATTCCAATTCAATTTATTTAACATAGTAATTAATGTTCTTTAAAAGAAATCAAAATTTAAATCTCTCATTCAAAATTATTAAAATTCTTTAGTTATAATATTTAATTATAAGTATTTTTGGACTACTTTCTAAAAAACCATGAATAATTTTAATACTTGATTGCAATTATGCATGTATAGGGATTACAAACTAGTATTATTTACTAATACAAATGATATTTAATGTGAAGTGAAACCGGTCAATTTTATTTCCTAACAGAATATACCACACACAAAAATTGTGAAGTTTACTGTAACAACATTCTTATTATTGGCCTATCAAAAAAAAAAAAACATTCTTATTATTGGTTATGTATGAAGTTCTCCAATGGTAGTCTATAACTTAGTATTGGATTTATGGTGGTAAATGAGCCAAGCTATTTATGAATTACTCCTACTTAGCTTACAAAGACACTTGTTTATGTTTTATTTAACAAATAAGCCAAACTAAAGTCAGGTTTTATACATGATTTAAAAGAACCAAGCTTAAACATAAAAATGTGTCCATAACTTGTTACTCAATTTGTGTATGTGTATAAAAAAAAATTTTGGTAAATGTATTTAAAATATACTTATACATAATTAAGATTGGATTGTTTAAATTTGTAAATAAGTTCATAAAATATCAAGTTATTATTTTAAATTTATTTGATAATCAATAGTTCATTTCATAGTTGCAAATATACATAATTTACGGTCATACCAGATTAATTGGTGAATCTAATTATTATAAGCTTATAGAAAAGCTAATCTATTTAATTATCTCAAACAATATAATTTCAATTATTATTTAGTTATTAATTGTCAAAATATAATATTTGAAGATATAACAAATTATAGTAATGGTTTTACTCTGAGAGTAGAGAATTAAAAAAAAAAAAAAAATGAACCAAGCCTAAAATGTTTCAAATAAAATTAAATAAACTAATTGTAAGGACTCAATTTGTAACGATCCCAAATTGGTATTGGGTTCGAACGTTAAAGTCCCAAACAATAAATTTGTAAAGAGTGGGCTAAAAGACTAGGCCTTGGTGAACGGACAGCCGTTAGTCATGGTGTTCAAGATGATCGCACAGAGGCGGACTGTGCTTACCCAAGAAGACTTTCTCCTCAACACGGCCTGGATGGCTCTGGTTCTTGGCCCTCGTCCCCCCTTTTTCTGGACTGCTTCCTCTTCCTTTTATACTAGTTTTTCACCTCTCTCGAACGTCCACGTGTAAGTTCAGTTTTATAGAGCTGATACTTGTCCCATCGGCCTATACCCAAAGTGGTTGGGGGTGGTTGTAAAAGCCGAAAAGTATGGTTCTATCTGGCGCTGAGTATTTAATTGCAGTAAGGGCAGCCTTTCCCTAGCTCTTTTGTCGTCACACTGTTCAGGGATCCTTTCCCCATTAATGCTACCAAGACGCTTGTTGGCGCATTCAATGCGGAGGTGACAGCTTTTCCTTGAACCGCTCCTACACTGTACCCCTGTGCGTGTTCTACTGTACTCCCCCTTTCTTCTGGAAGCGCTTTGGGATGTCGAGGACAGGATTGTCCTCGGCTATATCTCTAGGCCATTTGGACTTTCGTTGCATGTCCTCGGTAACGTCTCTCCTCGGCGCGGGCCTTGGGCCCTAATGTAAAGTGGGCCAGGATCACAAATTCTTTGGCCCCACACTAATTATAAAAGTTTATTACTCAGTTCGATTCGACTGGATTGCAACCCAAGTTGAACCTCACTTTTATTCATTTACTTATCTTTTTAGGGGATCAAGTATTTGTTTGGCTTGACTTTTGTTTTGTTTTGTATATATACAACCTTTTACAGTCATATTTTTGCCATATTAAATTTTGTGTATCTTATTTTTCGGGCAAAATAAATCTATCAAAATAAGTTTCAAAAATTGATAAAAGTAAAATTATAACTTTAAAAAGAGAGTATATGTGTGTAAATATTTTATATACATAAGAAAAATAAGTTCCAACCAAAAATATACTTAGGGCTATAAATAAATTTAACTGTTTATATATAGTTCAAGATCAACTTATTAGGGATTTTGTTTTGTTTTTAGTTTGTTAATATGCATACATGTATAAAAATACTTATTTGGATTATGTAAATTGGTGCACAAGCTTATAAGATATCAAATTACTATTTTATAATTTATTGAAAATGGAAATTGTCAATTTGGTACTAATAAAAGGCAGGTCAATATAATTTGTATTTCATGAACGAAAATTATACTATCTAATTAACTCAAATAATATAATTTTAGCTATAATTTAGTTAAAAATTAATGGTATGGACTTGTGAAAAGGTAATATATATATATATATATTAGTCATAATGTTTACAACATATGAAAAAAAAAAAACAAAGTTAATCAAATAACTCATAAACAATCTCAGGTTTATTTGACTAGAAAATCAAGTTTAAACATATACTAGAGCTTTGTGATGAACTTGAATTCAACTTGTGTTTAAATCAAAATGAATCATTATAAATTTTTAATATTCAACTTAACTCTACTTATTTTTAACCCTAATGCTAAGGAATAAAACTTAGATACAATACATAAGTTTCTTAATTAAATTCAAACACTTGTTTGCGTTGACTAATAAAAGATGAATTGTATTATTTTTTAAAAATATAATCAAAATGTTAAGAGATAAAACTTAAATACAATATGTAAATTTGTCAATTAAATTTAAACACTTAATTGTATTGACTAATAAGAAATGAATAGCATTATTTTTTATTATAAAAGACAATCAAATCCAACATAGTAAAGTATTTGAATTCAATTGGAACCAAATATATGAGTTATTGTATCTAAATTTTACCTAATGACAAAATAATACTAGTGATTAAGATAACAGCAATAGTTGAAAGCAGATTAGCGAATATAGTGGGTGGGAGAGTTGAAAGTGAATTGATTGAGAATGAATGTACCGACAAGGGGCCCAAACTTCCAAGCTTTGCTATCATCACAATCACATCCACATTCTCACAGCCACAGTACACGCATCTACATGGATTCATCCTCCAATCCACACCCCCACGTGGCCTCGTCTTATAGGCTTTCCAACCCCTTATATGTCCCCCGACACCCATCCACTCGTTCACGCATACTCACAAGCAAAAACCACACAAACACAACAATTTGATAGTACTAAATTACTACTATTATCATATACTAGGATTTATTCGTAGTTTCATACCCCAACTTGTGATTGGTCCCACCAAGCCCTACACTATGCCACCGGACACACTCTCGGATTCGCCGGAGTCTGACGTCACCTCCGCCTTGACCTTCAAGGACACCGAGCTCACCTTAGGAATACCTGGCGAGCCAACTCGTTCACCTGCAGGAAAGTTCTGTACCAAACGTGGATTCATCGAGACCGTCGATCTTAACCTCAGAACATCTACCAGCAACCCACATGGCAAAGCTCATGCTGACGAGGTTGACGACAAGTCTGATGATGTTGTCTCCGGTGCCTGCAAAACCCCAGCTTCCAAGTAAGAGAATACTAGCTAGCTAGCTTGGACCTATATAAATTTTTAGTTCATTAAAATTAATTCAAAGAAAAAGTGTGGCATTTATTTTTTTGGCTGAAGGATTTTTACTTGTTTAGGGTAATTACTCTATCCGACTCTAAAATGTTTTGCACAATATCCATATTTGAGTGTTCAAATTTTACATATAATTTAAAAGAATGTAAAAATGATGTCAAAGGATATGGATATTGTTAAGTGCAAAACAATCAAAACTTATTTGTTTATTTGTTGAAGTTGGTTAAGTTGTATTGATGTAGTGAGGTTTTAAAAAGTAATTAAAAAAAGAAGAAGATTATAACAAACATTCCTAATTAGTTATGATGAATACAAAAGTTTTGTAATTAATCTCAACACTTTGTGGTGGCCTTTCTAATTAAGACAGTCAGGTTAAATTTCCTCTCTTCACTCTTAAATTATCAAGAAAAAGAAAATAGTGATGGTGAAAAGAAGATGATTTACTTTACATGTGACATGATAGTTATTCTCAAGAATAATGGTAATATTTTTCTAAATATAATTAGTCTATGGAAAAAAAAAAAAAAAAAAAAAATCCTCCATCTGATAGGAGGGTTTTCTTTTCTTCCTTATTTAAAGTGTGAAGGAAGATTTTGACACTTAAAAAAAAAAAAAAAAAAAAAAAAAAAAAAAAAAAATAGAGAACTGAATCATATTACTTGAACCATAACTCTCTAGACTAATTTTAAAGACACTCCTTAAGTATAACTTAGTATTGTTACACCGGCTTTTACCAAGGTTTTAGAACGCTTTAAGCTTTTCTATAAATTTATGTTTAGGTTTTTTAAAAGTATTTTTTTTCCTAGGCAATTGATTGAGTTAAGAAGGTAAGCGGGAACTTCTAGATCCGCCCGATCGATGAATATTTTATGTTCAAAAGCACATGAGTTTTGCATATATACAAATATGATTTTAGATGCTGTTTTATATGTAAATGAAAGATCATCAAAGATGATAGAGTAGCCTAAAACGCTCGCTTTTTAAGGCCATCTGCTAATACAAACGAACTAGGTTACAAAGATCGAGCTCATACATGATAAGCGGCTGTAGTTCATTCTTTGCGTTAAATAGGGTATATGCATGCTAGCTACTAAAGTCTTCATGCATGTTATTCAACATTGTGAAAATTTTGTGTGATTAATTTGTACAAATATACACATAATTTCTCATTGTGGTATTTAAGGACCCAAGTGGTTGGGTGGCCACCAGTGAGATCGTACAGAAAGAAGGCGTTGGAGAGCTGCAAGTACGTGAAAGTAGCCGTAGATGGAGCACCGTATCTGCGTAAAGTGGACCTGGAGACATACAATAGCTATCAGGAGCTATTGATGGCCTTAGAGAAAATGTTCACTTGCTTCAAAATTCGTGGTGAGTATATTAATTATAATATATATATGTGCTACTTATAATATGTAGTATTTGTTGGAGTTGGAGTTTGTCATTATGGGACAATATTAATTATTACCATTTGACATTTTGAGTCATATAACTATATAATAAGAGGTAGTTTAATCATTTGTGCTTAAATTCTTATTGATTTTGGTGCTATTATATATAGGTAATTATCTGGATGAGAGCAAGGTTATCGATCCAATGAAGGAAATGGAATATGTGCCAACCTACGAAGATAAGGATGGTGACTGGATGTTAGTTGGAGACGTTCCTTGGAAGTAAGTCATCACTAAATATAATTAACCTAACCTTTAATTAAGTGACTAGTAATCATGAGAAGAATAAAGTTTCCAGGTTGAAGACTTATAAAACCATACATATTTATTATTTGGGTTTTACTAAGGTATGCCTTAAATACATATATTAGTAAATCATTTTTAAAAACGTTTTTATGGAAAAATGAAAAAAGTAACTAACTGTTTTGATAGTTTTTTCAATTTTTCATAAAAAGTTTCTTAAAATAGATGATTGTTAATGTATGTTTTAAGGACATAAATTATTATATTGGGTTTTACTTACTTTTAGTATTTTTTTAACTAGAGATCTTCTTTTATTTTAAATACACGAGGACAAGTGATAGTGGGTTTTAATTTTCACATTTTATTTAGTTAGTGGGCGATGTGGCAGTTTCTCATTAAAATAAAAGAAATTTCCAGTTAAAAAAATACTAGAGATAAGCCAAACCCTATTATTTTAACAAGTCATATACTTGATTAAATGGGTCATGTGACCAAAAATACATGTGGATAGTTTTATCAATTGTTATGTAATGGGTTAAAAGAATTTTCTACAAACCCGTTATATATGAGGTAAGATCTCTCTCATTGAATCCTCAAATTTCTTCTAACTTTTATTTAGATGTAAAATATGTGACATTTAAAACTTAACTAAATGAAAAATGTCACACATCCAACTAAAGATATGAAGGAATTACAGGATTCAGTTGGAGATGATTAATTATTTTCCAACTTTATGCTTGTAGGAATAGAGTTTTTGTAAAGAAAATACTAGAATTATTACTAATTTTCCCATAAAATACTTTGATTTTAATTTGTGTTTAGAAATAGGTACATCAATTTGAATATCATACAGTTATACTAACTCCATTCGAACAATATGTTTTTTTAAAAGAAAAACAAAATTGGATAATTTTGTGGGAGTTGGGACATGGAAACTTAGTAACTTTCATTTATGGGTCCGTTTGGATACAACTTATTTTTGCTGAAACTGAAAATTGAAAATACTGTAGCAAAATAAATTTTAAATATGTGAAAAGTGCCGTGAGGCCCATTTTAAAAATTTTTTTTTTCTGATGAACAGTGCACAAACAGTAATGAACAGTACATGAACAGTGCACTGTCTCCTAAAAGATGTTGCCTGTGAATAAATAAAATAAAATAATAAAATAAAAGGAAAAACGCAAACGTGAAATGCAGCTCAAAACGTGGATCCAAACACTCACTATGTGTCCTTTTCTAGAGCATTGTCAGTTTGAGAAATTCGGGACTGCATACCAAATCTTCCCTTGTGTTGTGTCTTGTGTTATCTCAATTTGGTCTCTACAAGTAGCATCTTCTTTAAAGATGTATTTCTATTTCCAGCATTTCACTCATTTTAAGGATTTAAGGCTACCATTAAGCATAATAAATATTAATTAGATTAAACTAATTTAACTGGTACTATTTCTCTTAAGTGGCCTCAGATCTGTAATTGTAGGATATTGAAAGAAACTGGTCTTCTTTTTTCCTTTTTTTTTGATAGGAAAAGAAACTGGTCTTCTTAATTTAATTTTAATTCATATGATTTATTTCCCTTTTTGAATGGCAGAATGTTCATAGAATCATGCAAGCGTATTCGCTTGATGAAAAGCTCAGAGGCTGTTGGGTTAGGTAATAACATATTTTAAGTACTTAAAAGAATTAGTTCATCTAATTTTTCTCCATATTTAATTAATACATCTCTTTTATTGAACATTTATTTTCCTAATTGATGATTATGCAGCTCCTAGAACTCCTCCAAGATGTACAACCACGACTTGAGAACCAAGAAATTAGAGTCTCCTTGAATGGTAGAAGCTTGCTTAGCGATCAGTCCGATGGAGAGTAGATAAATAAGAATGATTACTTTTTTTCTTTTTCTTTTTTGATAGGAATAAGAATGATTACTGTTTGTATTATTTTCCCTTTCTGGTCTAATTTGGTTGATGATACCTTCATGTAACATATTATTGTTAGTCTTGTAAACTTTTGCTGACATTACTACTTCTTGTGACTTGTGAGTGATTGTAATCGTGCCTTTTGAAATATTATTAGACTATTAATTATTGTTAGAATATTAATTAATTATCTTCTATTAATTTATTTTTTTTGGACAAGTGGTATTTTATTACTATGATTTATGACGTTAGAGTAAGTTATAATGGGCTCGAATCTTTCTCCACTTTGCATTTGTTAAAAATTTTAAATTTTGAAATAAGTGATAATTTATTAATAATTAGGCTCATAGAGTCCTAGTATGTTCGCTAACTACCTTTCCTGGCAAAATAAAATCTTGATATACGGGATGTGATTTTTTAACATGATTCTATGATTGTTTCTAATGCTCTCTTGGATTCCTGCACTCCACTAGTTGCTGTATACCTGTATCCAATATCTTAAACAGGTATGTTAGAAATTTCAAGGTTTCAGGTCAATCCAAGTATCACATGTGGAGCGGCAAGGAAATAAACTAACACATCTACATCTTGGCGAAATATGCTGAGAAAGTAGATAATTTTGTAATTAAGATAGAGAAAAATCTATCTCCATTGAGTTGGCTATAAGTCTATAACTCAATACGTACTAAATTTATATTTTTCTTAATAAAGTTACAATCTTTTCATAAAAAAATTTATTAAAAAAAAAAAAAAAAAAAAACCATCTTTACCATGAACCATTTATGCTATATATATCGGTTTCCACAGGCCTTCATGCTGAAATTAAATAACACTAGTTTGCTGCAAAATGGAGGACTCTGTCCAAATAGCAAAATCCCAGAACGTACGTACACCACTCTTTTATCCATCAGGCGGAAGAAAATTGTGTCAATTAAGTTATAAATTTATGCGAAATTGCTTGGCTGAACAGTAGGGTACGTTTGTTCTTTGTAATCAATGAAAGTTGATTGATGGATTTGTTTGTGGAGCTGAGTTGTACGTCATGCTACGCAGGCAAGTTCTCTGCTTCACACTTGACGATAATCACCATGAGAAGCAACTTAACCTGTAATCAGTACGCATCGTTTAATGCATTACAGTGCATGATCAATAAAAAGCCAGAACATTTGATTCTCTTACCATTTATGGTTAGGTAAACAAGAAGTGTTATGTCCATAATATTTTCACAATAAATTATATCTGATAAATTATTATTGTTTCTAATTTAAATCCAAAACTTAAATTACATTTTTATCTGCTCATAATAACTAATAACAACCTATCACTTTTTTTGAAAATCCAAATTGGAAGAACAGCCAAGAAATTTATTGAAAAACATTTAATGAACATTAAAAGGGCAAGGGGAGCTATATTTTCAGGTAGGGCTTCTAGCCAAACCTGTAGCTCCATACCATCTTCGGCTTTTTTAGCTAGAGCATTTGCAACCTTATTACTATTGTGTATCACCATTGAAAATCACATTTTGAAGGCCTATCTCTTTGGCAAATTGGACAGCTCTACGACATGCAAGGGCTTCCACTTCTACTTCTGTCTAAGGGAGTGGTATACGCATTGACAGAGCACCAATAACCTCACCATTCGGGGTGGCAATTCATGTTCGTATGCCAGATTCATGTTGTGTCAACTAATGAGTATACGACTATATGGGTCAACACTAACCTGACATGTTTATTAAAAGGGTCAAGATTCCTTAACCTTAACACAACCTGTTTATTAAATGGGTCAGTTATGTCGACCCATTTATCAAATTTTATCAAAGAGAAAAAAAAATATACAAATTTTAGTATTAACTAAATTGATCTAAATTATGAAAAAAAAAAAATTATTATATAAAATTCAGAACTAACGAGTAAATGCATCGCAAATAACCATTTAAAATCAAAACATATCTCAATATCACAAATAATCAATTACAATATGTTAAAAAAAATAAATCACAACAACTAATAAGTTTATATACCTACTGTGGGGCCTGAAATTTGAAGTCCTAGCCCACTTCACATTAAGGGTCCAAAGCCCAAGCCGAGGAGCCTATTACCGAGGACGTATGACGAAAGCCCCTTAACGGCCCAATAATATAGCCGAGGACAACCTCACGCTCAACGCCTCACAAAACGCCTGAAGAAAAGGACAAACTCAGTACAAGAGCAGTACAAGCTAGAAAGCTGCCAACACCATAACGTGGAGCCCAGCACCTGACAAGCCCATACCCCATACCATGCTATCTAGCTTTTCCCAACCACTCTGACGTGAAGATTGATAGGACGAGTAATTGCCCCAAACAAGGAGAAACTGACACGTAGATGAAGAAGGGAAATCGAATACTAGTATAAAAGGGAAAAAATGAGGGGAGGCCCCCGGAGAAAGAAGGAAGAAAAATGAGGAATGGTGAGAATGTAATGCTCCTCGGACTAATTCCGAGGAGTCAAACCTTTCAAACTACATTGATGCAAGGCTTAGCTATGCAGTCCAAACTCATCTTCGTATGATCGTTCATGAAACCGAGACCAGACCGAAACCCAGCGTCCAAAGGCAGGCCTTTCCAAACCCACTCTCTACAAATCATATTGTTCGGACCCTTTACATACGAGCCCAACTTCATTCTTGGGCCGTTAAATAAATCGTGTCCCCACACCTACAATTTGAAAGGTATATTGGAAAAATATCATTTAATTAAATAGGTCAGTCGAGTTAAACGGGATAAACCACAACAACTAACCTCACCATTAAGGGTGACAATTCATGTTCGTGTGCCAGATTCATGTTGTGTCAACTAATGAGTATATGACTATATGAGTCAATACTAATCCGACATGTTTATTAAAAGGATCAAGGTTCCTTAACCCTAATACAACCTGTTTATTAAACGGGTCAGCCATGTCGACTCATTTATCAAATTTTATCAAAGTGAAACAAAAATATACAAATTTTAGTATTAACCAAATTGATCTAAATTATGAAGAAAAAAAATTATTATATAAAATTCGGAATTTACAAGTAAATGCATCGCAAATAACCATTTAAAATCAAAACATATCTCAATGTCACAAATAATCAGTCACAATATGTTAAAGAAAATAAACCACAACAACTAATAAGTTTATATACCTACAATTTGAATGGTATATTGGTAAAATATCATTTAATTAAACAGGTCAAATGGGTTAAATGGGATAAATCACAACAACTAACCTCACCATTAGGGGTGGCAATTCATGTTCGTGTGCCAAATTCATGTTATGTCGACTAATGAGTATACGACTATATGGGTCAACACTAATCAGACATGTTTATTAAAAGGATCAAGATTCCTTAACCCTAACACAACCTGTTTATTAAACGGGTCAGTCATGTCAACCCATTTATCAAATTTTATCAAAGCGAAACAAAAATATACAAATTTTAGTATTAACCAAATTGATCTAAATTATAAAAAACCAAAAAAAAAAAAATTATTATATAAAATTCAGAAATAACGAGTAAATGCATCGCAAATAACCATTTAAAATCAAAACATATCTCAATATCACAAATAATCAATCACAATATATTAAAGAAAATAAACCACAACAACTAATAAGTTTATATACCTACAATTTGAAGGGTGTATTGGTAAAATACCATTTAATTAAACAAGTCAGGCGGGTTAAACGAGTTCTATAGGTTGGAAACTAACCCAACCCATTTATTAAACTAGTCAGTCGTGTCAACCCAAATATGAAACGAACTCGTTAAGCCTCAACCCATAACCTACTAATTTTGTGTCAAGTCGTGTCGTGTTTATGGGTCGTGTCAAATTTTGCCACCCTTACTCACCATCGTTATCTCAGACAACCACCCCAAAACTAGCAAATTCATTGCTCTTGAAAATGGCTCCATTGAAATATGCCTTATAACAATGTCAATTAGGAGGACACCAACGTTGGAGAGGAAAAGACTGGGTGAGGTTAGGGTCCGGTTCATGAGCATTAAGAAAGTCCTAGAGCATGCCACCAGCCAAGGAGGTAATCATAAAGTGTGGCTACAAAGGGAGATCAAGACGGATTGCATTACGACAATTCCATAAAAGCCATGCAACTAGGACAAAGATCTCTTTCCTGTAATCATCATGAAATTGCAAAAATCTAGATAGAAGGTCAGAGAAATCAGTAGTAGGGGATGTGATTATTTGGTTAATACAGGAGAGACTACTCCAAACAATCTCCACCTCCTTGCAGCCCCATACGGCTTGAAGACAATCCTCCAATTCAACATTACAGTTATTACAGAGCACAACTGGGGTAATATGTCTACAAAATAGGTTATCTGTCGTTGGCAATGAATTGTTGCAAGCACACCAAGAGAAATGCCTCACTTTGTTGGGAACACGTAGCTTTCAAATACCTCTCCAAAAAGACTTTTGGGGGTTCAGATTAGAGCTACTTTTGTTATTGGTCGAGTTTCCTCCAACCAACATACACTTACAAGCACTGTGGGTAGAGAAGTTATCCATTTGAGTTTAGGACCAGAATAGACGATCTTGGGGAAGCCAAGAGCTTAAGGAAATGCTTAGAATCAATTGTGCTTCATGAGGAAAATGTTATGATTTGTTATGAAAATGTTGTAAACATATCATTTCTCTAAACAAAAGGGTTTATTAATTTATTTGTATGATTTTTCTCCCAACGCTATCTTCAACTAGCATTATAAAAGGTTATAATTTTTAAAATTTTGGCCTCCCTTAAAATTGTAACTATATCTTATTTATGTTTTGCATAATTATTGATGGGTATGGAAAAATTGGCATGGTCGTTGATGACTAGACGTAAGATCAAAGATGAATGTGTAAGTAATAATCATCTATATTAAATAGACAATAAATAACGACATTCAATGCCCACTTTAAATGTGTGGTAACCGATACAGGCAAACAGTTGACTAACCATTATCCTCTATTGATGATGGTTATGAAAGCACCGAGCATTATTACCCCAATAAAGACACCACAATCAATTCCCAAAAAAGGTTAGCCTAGAGAGAAGTATAAAACCGTTCCTACACCTACAAAACAAGTTATGCAATCTTAATAGTAAAATACACTTTTTATTCTTAAAAGCCATTTTTATTTCAACCACTGACTTGACCATCAAAGCTCCCATACCAGGGCACAACCCGATTGTCACTATAAGTTTTCTTTTTCTTGTAGATCTTAAAAAACCTTTTTAGAACTCTGGATTTGGACGAGTGACCCAACTAATGACTTTTGGCATCATCAGTTAACATGGACATTAGACACCTACAAAAAGATTATGTGAAGGGTATTAGTGTATGTAGTTCCAGTATTTGAGTATCCATTAAATATATACATATTATATTAAAATTGAAACATAATCAAAATTCAAATTGAATCCAAATTAGCTTTTAATTATAATTTAATTTTGTGCCAAGTATCCAATTAATTGTCTTAATTTTGGTTTCGAGTGACATATTCATAATACTCAACATGAACGCTGCGATAACTACCTCACTCAATTGGATATGACCACCTTATCATCACCACCCATAAATGTTTTCGTGTGTAAGCATAGGTTATAACCTAGTTTTTCAGATAAAGAGACTAGCTTATTCTTTTGTATTTTAAATGCGTATATGTATTGTATTATCGTTTTATTCTTTTTATAAAGAATCTGTATTATAGGGGGTTGGTCTGTCCACAAGGCCCATGAAGCTTTGGCCTATAAAGTAATTGTGGGGACCGGCCCAAAATAATAGGCTGGTTGGGCCCTAGGCCCGTTCGAGAATGAAGCCCGTCCGAGGAGACATCGTGGCCCAAGCAATCCTTATTTAGGCCCACTGGAGCAAAGAGAACATGTCTGAGGAGTAATTTCTCTTCGGACATTGCAAAATCCAGATCAAAGGCATGTCCAAGCCACTACAATCCATCTTCCAAATACGTGAAAAGGAAGGAAACCCGAGATATCTCAGCAAAGGCTGCCACCACCACATTAAATACATTACAACTACTCTCCTGGCCGCATTAATGAAGAGAAGACCCCTGAACAGTGCTACCTTGGGTACCGCAACTCACAAAGAATTGATAGGAGTGTCTAATGGGACAGGTGCTCAAGTAGGGGTTTGGATGATCAACAAGTGTAAAACCCAGATGATATAAAAGGGCCTATATAATATGTAAGAAGCCCCTCAAGAGGGGGGACGGAAAAAAGGAGGAGAGAATACTGTAGAAAAATCTTATTGCATTAATCTGTGTCCACTAATCAAGTTTTAGGCCTTATCATTTGTGAGGGACCTCTCTTTACGGTGGCATTTTTCGTTCTTATTTCTGTATTCCCTTAACCCATGCAACAAACCGTTTAAACTAACTGAAACTAAGTTCTTTAACCCATACTCTACAAAAAATTCATTGTGTGGGACTTCTTGGGTCAAGACTTGACCGACAAGGATTGGATCACAAAAATTGTGTCCCTACAGTAACAGTGAGGAAAAGGTTAAGCTCGGCACAAGAAACAATAGTATGAGATTGACTAAGCATGGTAAAGGGAAAAACCCCAAGCCCAATTAAGAGCTTCGGATTTCGACACAATTGTTAGGTTCTAAAAGTTTAGAACAATTGGTAAATCGTGAACATAAACTTTTCTAGATATAGATCATAGAGTCTATAAGGTATGTTAGACAATGCTCAAGGTACTGCAAGTCAGAATACAAGAACAAGGAAGCTACAGGTTCAGGAAATTCGAAACTTGCTAAGTTCAACCAATCGAGAAGAAAGCTCGACCAATTGAGATAGATCAGCAGAATTTAATTAAGGCCTAATAGCTCATTAAGCCCATCAAGTGATTAGGGTTTCAGATCTAATTCACATAGTATTTAAAGGAAACCCTAAGACACGTTTTAAAAAGAGAGAGAAGAGTGCATCTTGTGCCTCTAATTGTAGATCTAGGGTTTTTGTACCCAAAGCCCTCTCAAATCCTTTACCAACAATACTCTTTGAAGAAACTCAAAATTCGATGTTATAGAAGTTGTTGCCATCACTAGACATCTTAACTGATGATCTAAATATTTGAGTGGAGATCTCAAAGTCAAAAACTGGAGAGTTTGTGTTGCTGATCAAAACCTATAAGTGGAGTTCAGAGTCACAAACTGGAGTGTTTGTGTGCAACAAATTCATAATAGAAGAGTTTGTGGATTTGGAGTTGCGTTTGGTCATGTGAGTAAGTACTACATGAGGTAGCAGTAGATTTAAGATTAAGTCTGTAAAAACTTTCATTCTATTAGTGAATTGTTATCTTGTGGATTGTTTAAGTTAAATCTTTCCCAAGTTTTTTACTTTGAAACAGGACCGTTTCATTAGTTTTCCAGGGTCATCATATCGTTGTATTATTTACTTTTCCGTTATTTGATATGATTAATATTTGTTTAACCTAGATCTGTTTAATTGAACTAAGTAACAACTTGGTTTTAAATTAGGTTAAACAAACTATGTTTACAGGGGTCTAAAATCTAACAACAATGACTGCCCTTATTGTGGTCTACTGACTAGTTGATGAAGGAATGACCTTGGCATTCCAATGATATACACAAAAAAGCCGAGGATGAACCATTGCACAATGGAATTATGCTCGATAAACCGAAGAAAATAGCGCTTGAATTCAACAATAGTCACTTCCGCATTAAATAGATGTTCTCACCTAATATGGTTGCATTTATTATTGAATGACTGGCCTAAATAGTGTTACACACCCAATAATCCACTCATCTCCCTAAAAGGTGGAGGAGACACCTGATGGAATAAGTATCTACTTATTTCCACCATTGGAATCCACTAAAGTGAGGGTTAACTAGTATAAATAGAGCCCCTCTCCAACTAGGGGGGAATCGGAAAAAAGAGAGAGAAGAGTTGTCCTAAAGAGAAATTGTATTCACTTGTATTCACATAATTTAATTTGTAAGCATCAGCAGGTAAAACCTAGTACAATATTCAGATTTTTACTACTTTGTCATATCATTTTGAAGTAACCTGATTATCTTTTTTGCCTCTCCCATTGTAAAGCTAGTTTGAAGTAAATTACTAAATTAGTTGTGCCAGTCAAATTTAACATTTTGACTGGCACATGTATGATAACTTATGAAAGATCATTTTCTTGAATCATTACTGTCATGGTTAATGTGAGATCACGGTGTGACTAGTAGTGTGATTCTAGGACACTAGCGGCCCCACATTGATGTTAGGGTGGTCACAAGACCACCCTAATTTGCAAAAAAATGTATATATATACTTGCAAAATATATATATATTTATTAAACTAACCTATTGTGATCACCCTAAAAAAATGTTGAACACCCAAACTTGAAAATCACAATAATTTAGGTTCAACAAAAATAAGAGTAATGCTGTATCCACAACTTATTTACAATAATCTCACAGCAAATTCTATGTGGTAAGTTGTTACTGATTATAATTTGGACTCAATACTAACATCACTTTTTTACCCACCAATAATAGCTTGTCATATAAGATTTGTTGTAACAATATTGTGAACATAGCATTTCTTCAAAAATAATTCTAGTCCCCATTGAACTTCCCAAACATAATCCTTAACCCCTTAAACAAAAAGGTTTAAATAATAACAATAAAAATTAGCCCAAATAACAACAAAAATAACCAAAAAAAAAAAAAAAAAGACTAGATCAAACAATAAATAGTGAACAAATTATTCAACAAAAAAAACTATTCAAAAACAAAAAATAAAAATCCCCAATCATTCAAATTTGGAACTTGTTCAACCCATTACTAACAAATAATTTATAATTTCATTTTTCCTTCAAAAATGGTACCAAGAGAAATACTATGGTCGTCATTTCTCATTGGAGGTGCTGGCAATTATGTTTTCTTTGGCTTTGTAATCACATCAATTTTTCTCTCCTTAGTGACTTTGCTCATAGTTTTAGCAAATACCATTTCTCTCTGTCTCTCTGTTTCTCTCTCCTCTCTCTCTCTCTCTCTCTATTATCATTTCAGACTTTCTCTCACTTTATTACTCTCATCTTATCAGTCTTTTTTTTCCCCCTCTTTGTAAATAGAAAGATGTTGTAATACCTCATGTATTTGAGTGTGTGTTATTTATTTATTATTATTTTTATGTTGTTATATTCAAATTATTTCTTTAGTAAATTTTGTATAATTTAAGTTTCTTAGTGATCACCTTAAAATAAATTCCTAGAGCCGCCACTGTTCTAGGAATATGATTAATATGTACTATGTAGGTTGACTGATCTTTGTATAGGCCATGATGAGGTCTTCATCACTTCTGAAATTTATCAACCTGAGTTGTCTTGCATAGGCTAGTAGTCTTTTTTTTTTTTTTTTTTTTTTGAGAAACCTGCTTCTTAATAATTAATCAACGGAGGCCAAATTAGCCTAAACAACATACTAAATGTCTGGTGGTACATCTTCCATCCAGACAGTTAAATTGGGCGAGTTAATTGCCCATCTTGCTAAAGCATGAGCTACATTATTTCCTTGGCGATGAACATGAGTAAAACTATGACTAACAAAAGAGGAAACTAAGCATCTAATATCTTGAATCACATGTCCATGTAAAGCTAGGGATGGATTAGTGCTATTAAGTTCTTTGTAGATGGTATATATCTGAATCACCTTCGATGATAACTTTTGTAAGGCCAATCTCTAGATCCAACTCGATGGCTTTCCTAGCTGCCATTGCTTCCACTTGGGCCACTGTTGTTGGGAGAGGGACCTACTGTGATAGAGAAGCCATGACCGCTCCTTCAGAGTTTCGGACGACTACTCCTATGCCAGCTCTTCCTTGTTCCACAAAGATCGCACCATCATAGTTCACCTTGTAAGCTTTTGACTTCGGCGGCTTCCATCTTGTATGATTCCTATGCTGGACCGTCCTTATTGCCAGATGGAGATTCTAGAACTCTGCCTTCCTTTCCTTTTACAATGGAAGTATATGGTTTATAGGACACACAGCTTCCTTAAACCTAACTTGGTTCTTGCGGTTCCAAATAGCCCAGCCCGTGAAGGCTAGAAGTTCAGCATCCTTCTTTTCCGTAAAAGCTCTCTGGAAAATTTCTTTGACATTATATCCCTGCAAAACCAAAAGCCAGCTCCATTATGGATCCAAGCTCCAAACCACTTGCAAGTTAGAACAATAGAAAATTGCATGTGCACAATCCTCATCACTCACTTTACAATTTTCACAAAGCACAGACGTAGTGATCTTTCTGTGGAACAAATTTCTCTTTGTTGGTAGAGCTTCCTTACATGCTCGCCACACAAAGTTTTTGATTTTACTAGGCACCTCCATTCCCCATAGATTTCTCCAAAATTCCAAATCATGAGCTGATCTTTGTACTGTAACAGAGCCGTCTTGCAAGAACCTGTAACCCGACCGTTCTGAGTAACGGCCTGATAAAGTAAAAGGCCAGACAATTGCATCGGGCTGACTAGTAGAACTCAGAGGGATGCTCATAATGATGTCAACTTCAGCTTTCTCAAAAACATGGTTAATCACTTCAGTCCGCCACCATCAATAGACTGAATCAATCAGCACTTCAACACATGAATTTTCTTGACCAAATAGCACTGGAGTAGTAATTCTAGCCTTATGTTTTGTTGGAAGCCAACTTTCACCCCAGATTTCGATTTGTTTCCCATCACCTACTCTCCACTATGCTCCCTTAGCTATCACATCTTGACCTATAAGAATACTTTTCCATGCATAAGAGGCTAAAGGAGAGTCTTTTGCCTCTAAGATCGTACCTTTAGGGAAAAATCTTGCTTTGAACACTCTATGGAAAAGAGAATTTTCATCATAGAGGAGTCGCCATGCCAATTTAGCCAACATAGCCTCATTAAACATTGCGAGGTCCTTAAATCCCAAGCCCCTTTGATTTTTATGTTGACACAAATCATCCCACTTCACCCAATGGACTTTTCTTCTATCTCCCCTTTAACCCCACCAAAACTTCCGAATAAGAGTTTCTAATTCATGGCACAAAGTGACTCGGAGTTTAAAACAACTCATGGTATATGTGGGTATAGCATGAATGACGGATTTTATTAGCAATTACCTTCTGGCTTGTGATAATAATTTTCCTTCCCAACCTTGTAGGTGCTTCCAAACTCTTTGCTTCAAGTGCTCAAAACTTACCCTCTTATTTCTCCCCACCATTGATGGCAACCCAAAATATTCTTCATAATTTTTCAAAGTAGTCACTTCAAGATCATCCATGATTTTGTGTTGCATGTCAATGGGAGTAGACTTACTAAAGAAGAGCGTCGTTTTGTCTCTATTTAATTTTTGCCCCAAAACTCTTTCATAAGAGGATAGAATCTCCAACACTTTTTGACAATCATGTGATGTGGCCCTACAAAACAAGAGGCTATTGTCTGCAAAAAATAAGTTTGTTAGTTTTGGACCATTACGACAAATAGATACCCCTTGAATATTTCCATTGCTGGCTACCTTGCGGATCATTCTATGAAGACCTTCCAAGCACAACAAGAAAAGATAGGGTGATAATGGATCACCTTGATGAATCCCCCTACTCGGTTTTATGTTACCACATGGCTCACCATTAACCAAGAGAGAATAAGCTACCAAAGTGACACATTCCATGATTAAAGCAACCCATCGCTCTTGAAAGCCCATTTGCACCATGACATCTTTTAAAAAAGACCACTCAATGCGATCATAAGCTTTGCTCATGTCTAGTTTGAGCGCCATATAACCAGACTTCCCGGAGTTGTGGTTCTTCATGTAGTGTAAGGTCTCATAAGCTACTAGGATGTTGTCCGTGATGAGGCGACCTTTAATAAAGGCACTTTGGTGTTCGGAGATAATATAGGGCAGCACCTTCTTCAACCTATTAGCAAGCACCTTAGAGAAGATTTTATACATCACATTACAAAGACTAATTGGTCAAAATTCCGTCACCCTTTCCAGGTTTTTTATTTTGGGGATCAATGTCACAAAAGTATGATTTAAAGGGCTGGGAAGGGAACCTAAATTCAAGAAATTCAAGATAGAACCACTTACATCACCTCTTACCAAATCCCAAAAATTATGATAGAACAATGGAGGCATTCCATCCGGGTCTAAAGCTTTTAAAGGTGCCATTTGCTTCAAAGCATTGTAAATTTCCCATGCTTGGAACTCCCTGGTTAGAATCCCATTCATTTCCTCAGTCTCCACTCTAGGAATGGAGTCCACCTCAGCAGCCATCTTAATTGGATTGGATGAAGTGAACAGCTAGTTGTAATAGTCCCAAAAAATGTCCGGAATCTGACTTTGTTCAGTACACCAATCATCAGCCTGGTTTCAAATTCCTGCTATGTGGTTTCGTCTCTTCCTTTGGGGGGCTCTACAGTGAAAGAAACGTGTGTTTTGATCTCCGTCTTTTAAATATAAGGTTCGTGACCTTTGTTGCCACATCCTATCCTCTTTTCCCATGAGAACATTTATCTCATTCTGAATTTGCACAAGCCAAATTGACCCCCTAATCTGTAACGCCAACTTCTCTACCCGAGCCAACTCTTTTCTCTCTTTTTTCAACTCTTTTCTGACATTCCCGAAGCATTTTTGGCTCCAACGGGTAAGCTCCTTACCACAATTTTCTATATTCCTGAGCATACGTCAATTGTCACCTTCCTCATAGCTTGCTTGCCATATGCCTTCCACCGTTTCCCCACACCCTTTGTCAGCCAGCCAGATTTCCTCAAATCGAAACGGCTTTTTCTACTGCTGAAACTCTAGACCAGCTTGTTCAATCCATAACAATTTATGATCAAATGTCGTACTGTCTATGTGATGTACTCGAGTACCCAAAAAATTTGAAAACCATTCAGCTGTAGCTATTGCCCTGTCTAATCTCTCCCAAATGGAAACTCCAATGTGGTAATGTTTGCTCCAAGTGAATGGGAAACCTTTGAAACTCAAATCCATAAAACCACACTCGTCTAACACTTCTCTAAAAAGCTGCATTTGAGCCCAAGGTGGTAATCTTCCACCTGACTTCTCTAATTGTTTGGTCACCTCGTTGAAATCCCCGGCACATAACCAAGATAATGAATTCTGCCCATGCAATCGACGTAAGAGATCCCAAGATTCATGTCGCTTGTGTGTTTCAGGCTCGTCGTAGAAGCCAGTAAAACGCCAAGCTAAAACCGAACTCTTATTAATGATTGCGCCGATGTGGTTCAGTGAAGAAGATACTACCTCAACTTCAATGTAAGTGTCGTGGTAATAAAGTTTGGCTAAAAATTGGTGCCAGTGTAACTAAAAAATTCCTCTACATTTATCTTCACCTTAAGTTGTATTTATATTATATCTTTTAAAATTAATTACTAATAATTTATCAATTGAGATTATAGATGCCATTATTTATTCATATATTATGTCACTATATGAGTAATATGAGTTATCAATTTATATATATAGATAGAATAGAATACTTAATTAAATGTTTTTTTTTTTTTGAGAAACAACTTAATTAAATGTTATAGTTACAAATATCATCATCTTTTTTATACTATTATATATATATATATATATAGATCTCAAAGTGAGACTATGGTTTTTGAATAATGTGTGAATGAAATATTTATGCAAATTAATGGCCGATCTCCTTTGATCCTTTTTTTTTTTTTGGGGACTTCTTCATTGCATAGCATTTTAATAAGGGGCGAATGCTTTGAGAGAAGAAAAGGATTTCTAGTCCTGTGATAATTGAAAGCTGCTATGACCCACTGTAATTTTCACATTTCAATGCTTCGTATTCTTTGTGCCTGTTGGATCTCTGGTATATGGTAATCCCATTTTAATTGCTGTAGGGAGAAATGCAAAGTTGCAAAATAGCCATGTAGCTACCAGGTCAAGTAGAAGCATAAGGCATTATGGACATATGACATACAATATTATAATTTGTGGAGAGTAAAGTGTAATACTAAGGATAGATCACATTATCTTCGTTTATTTTTTATACTTACAAAATTTTAAAATGATTAAAGATCAAAGCAATGTCATCAATCAAATGTTTAAATTTAAGTTTTTGTAGTTAAAATAATGCATAAAAAATGAGTTTATGGATCAAATTATATCCGATTGACATGAAATTTGGCATGCATATTAAGAACATATAAAACATGTAATTCAACTATTAAATTTTCAAAATATGAATTCAATAACAAATTATTGAGTGGTGTAATATTGCTTAGAGTTACATTAGATGTAACTTAAACTCAACCCTATATATATATATATATATATATAGAGAGAGAGAGAGAGAGAGAGAGAGAGAGAGAGAGAGAGAGAGAGAGAGAGAGAGAGAGAGAGAGAGAGAGAGAGAGAGAGCAAAGCTGGAAGTTCAGGTCAAGCATTTTCCTTCAGATTCGAAATGAATTATTGGATTCAAGTCCAATTTTGTCAGGTTTATTGAGGCTCTGTTTGTTTAGACGAAATTTGATTCTTAAAAAATATTTTTCGCATTTACGGGTGTAAAGTTGTGATTTACAACTATATTTTTGCTGGCTTTAATTCCGTGTCAAATTTGATTGTATTTTTTGTTCAATCATTTTCTTGTATTTTTTGTGGGATTTAATTTAAAGGTTAAGTGTGAGAGTTTGGTAAAGATTTGTGAAGAAGGTGAATTCGTGACTGGCTCACAAATGACAACTCGCAAAAGGTCATGTGAGAAGCACATGCTGGAATCTAAACAATCTCATGCCAGGCTGGATTTCGCGAGTCACTTTGCAACTCAGGCCAAATTGCAAGTGACAGACGAAACTCAATGCTTGGAACTTTTTAAGTGTGCTTTTTTTCATTCCTTTACCAACATTATATAAGCCCACATTACCCACGAAATTGTAAGGAGTTTTTCCAAAGAACTTTTGAGAGAAAAAACCCTAGCTATACACTTCAGAGTTAGTGATTGTAAACCCACAATCATCTACACCATTTCTTTTAAGTTTTCCTTTACTCCTACCTCTCCAATTACACATCCTTTAGGGGTTCTTAGCCCAAACACTTATCTCACTCAATCTGAGTATTGAGAGAAGTTTTGGTGCGCGTGGGAAGTTTTGGAAGAAGTCATTGATTGGCGGATGCAATTTGGAGCTAATTGCGGAATCCGGATAACTAGTGAAGACATGACTAGGTGAAGCTCGTTGGTAGTTGGAATTTGGAAGATTCAAGTACATTGGGTAGATTAGGCTTAGAATGTCTTTTTGATATTCGTGTACTCTAATTTTATTCACTAGTGGATCAATTTTGGCTTGGAGGGTTGCGGAGGGGTTTTTCACCGAGTACTTCGGTTTTATCTTCAACAACACGTCTCGGTATTATCTTGTGTTTGCAGCTCTCTTCCCTTACTCTTTAAGCTTTATTATTGTTGTTGCTTGCTTGTGGTTATGGCTTAAAGAGTAGTTCTAGTTATTGCGTATCATTTAATCTTATTCCACATTTAGATAAATTAGAGTAAAAGTAATTTAGTTGTAAGTTTAAAATTGGAGGTCTAAACAAATTATAGTGTTTTACACTATTTAAACTTTCAGCGGGTGTTTGGGATGATTGAAATTGCTAGTCAATCTAAAAATAATTTACAATTGATTGTAAAATAGAGGAACTTTGGGTGTAAAACATTTTACTCTTTCATTTGCGGTCTTAACATTTTATGCATCACCCAAAACTCATCAGTCCAACCCCCATCCCCACCTCCCACTGATAGCAATCCAACCACCCACCCTTCACTAACATAGTTGGTCATTGCTGCCGGATGCAAGTAATTAGTTACAATTTTTTTCTATACTTCTCATTTTTTATTATATATGTGTTTGAGAAATAAGAAAATGTAAAAAAAAAAAAAAAAAAAGAAATCCTAATATATTCAGGAGCATAATCAAATAGTTGAAAATATTTTCCATCCGTCTAAATAAAAGGAACCTTGCCAAATTCCTCGGAGTCTTTTTATTTTTTATTTTTTATTTTTAGAATCAAGTTCCTCGGAATAGAAAGCATCATGGTATTTGCTTTTGAGCTGGGTTCGAGACTATCTCTACTAACCTTATCTTTTTCACCACCTACTTATTCCCAAAAAAAAAAAAAAAAAAAAAACCCCGTAAAAAAAGAAATTGTATCACTCAAAATAAAAAGACAAAATTATTAGAAGCCGACAAAATGCAATGATAGCTCAGTAGATTATGAATTACAGCATTGAGAGATTAAGTTGTATCCAGTCAATTTGCATGACATTCAGGCCTCAGGAACCAGGATAGTACTTGCAAGACATTAATTTCAATTTCACTGTTAGGTTGCTTTATGTACCCCCACAATAAAAGCAACTTTCTTTTGGTGCAATGATAAAAGGCAAAAATTAAAAATTAAAATTAAAATTGAGCTTTGAACTTGTAGAAGTGTGAATACAGATCTAAAAAATGGCCACTATAGCCCAACCAAACAACCTCTGATATTTGTCCTAGGATACTTGGGCCTAAAACACATAACACATGGACCCAAATTCTGTAATTTAATTTTAAAATTTGATAGTAATATATTTATTTATTTATTTTTAAATATTATAGTATTATTTGTACTATATGTTTTTCTTTACCTTCTGATGCAGGTGATGAGCCCGGTAGCTACTGCAATTCTCAGAAAATGCCACACCGCTTATTCTCTTCAATCGAGGTGAAGCTCTCCTTGATCTTCCACAGAGCTCCAACATAACCAACTATCACTACCCAATAATTCAGATCAGTGAGAAACACCCTTCTCACTTCACAACCATACACTCTCTCTCTCTCTCTTTCTCTCTCTCTCTGCCCAATGCTTCATTTTAAAGCTGGAAACTTTTCTGTCACTCAAACGTGAAATTATGAATCACTTTCTCTCTCCCCTTTGCTAAAGATCCCATCTTTCTCAGTTCAAAAAACAGGTTGTTACTCTCTCTCTCTCTCTCTCTCTCTGAATATGTTGCTTTTTATGTTTTTGTTAAATTTAGTATAACTGCATAGAATTTCACATTCATTGTTGGGAATGGAATTTTAGTACTTGCATAGAGAAGATGGTAGTTGGGTTTGTTAAAGTTTGTTGTTTATGGTAATTAATAATGGTGATCTGGGTTTCTGACCCCTGGTCTTTTGTGATTTGGTGGTGTAGATTTTTGTGGTGATTCCCTTTCCTGTTTTAGCATTAGTCCCAGATCTGGGTCTAAATCTACCAAATTCGCTAATATAGGCCAAATTTTAGCTTTGTATTATTAATGTTCTTATTTGTTGTTAATAGCTTAGTACAGAAAATGTTTACTGTCTGTAAGAGGTGTGTGTTTTCTCTTTCTAGCTTCTTTTTTTCCCTGGTCAAGCTCACGGTCTTATTTTCTATACTCTGTAGTAGCTGACCTAAACTTTTGGGGACTAGGTCTTTGTTGTTACTATTACTTTTCTTATTATTATTTGTAGTGTTTATGTAGTAAATTAATTGCCATAAATTTGATCTGGGTTATTGAATCTTCTGGACAATGCTGGTAGCAACTTGGGCTTGGGTAATATTAATGTTAAAAATTTGATTATTTATTTCAGTTACTTGTTCTAGCCTTTGGCTACTTTGATTTAAACTAAGATGTGGTCATATCATAAGCTATTATCACTAAGCTATGATATTGATTAAATCAGTAAAACTTGAGCTGAACGCAACCAGAAATTTCAATGCGTCTTCTGGTAGATTTGCACCCCAAAGAGTAATTGTATAGAATTGCAAAATTTTATTGACAACTTTTCCCAAATGCCAATGGAGCATTGATGTTGTATTCTTCATCCTCTCTTTATATTTGCTTGTTGCCATTTCCATTTGTGTGGTTTTACTTGAATTTCATCATCATTTAGCTGTGTGTGGCCTCATCAATCTAATGCAGCTATGGTATTAGATTTCCCTTGTTATATGGGATTTTGCTTGTCTCCTTTTGCATTAGTTTTATCCACTGATATTTGCAGAAACTGTCCTCATATGTGTTTTGTTTCCCATTTAGTTGTCTCGCCTTTCAAGATTTTTATAGTTAAAAGTAAGGGGTGCAACAGCATGAATCTTTTTGCTGGACACTGAATTATTTCATTTGGATTATTTATGTGCTGAAAATATAAATTACAGCTGTTGCAAGGAGCATATGGTTTTCCCAGAAGTGAAGCTTTAAAATCCTATACAAATATTTGCTTGCATTAGTTTCTCTTTGTACTCCAAAAAAATGTTTTTGATTTGTTTTCTTTATTTGATTCAGGTTGTCTGTCTGTTAGATATTGCATCACTGCCACCATGATCAAGCAATTTCTGAGCAAACTCCCTCGGAAATTGCCAAAAGCTGACCAAGTAGATTCTTTAGGGGGTGATTCTGGCAACATTAATGCCAATTTCAGCAATGGATTCCAATGTACAAATGTTGGTAGTGCTCTTTCAAGCAAATTGAATGTTGTGAAACGGGTGTCTTCAGCAGTTTTCCCCACAAGCATTGCAGCTGGAGTTGAGCCAGTGGAAGCACATCTATCCTTCAAAGATGTTTCAAATTCACAGAAGCCGAACCTGTTTGTCAGTAAGTTGAACCTCTGCTGCGAGGTTCATGATTATAGTGATTCAGAAAAGCAAGATATTAAACGTCAAACCTTGATAGAGCTTGTTGATTTTGTTTCTTCTGGATCCGCAAAGTTCACTGAACCTGCAATTGCTGCAGTGTGTAAAATGTGTTCAGTTAACCTGTTCAGGGTTTTCCCTCCTAAATACCGTTCTAATTGTGGTGGGGGTGAAACAGAAGATGAAGAGCCAATATTTGATCCCGCTTGGTCATATTTGCAAATTGTGTATGACCTACTCCTTCGGTTCATCAGTTACAGCTCTCTTGATGCAAAGGTGGCAAAAAAGTATATAGATCATTCTTTTATTGTGAGATTACTTGACCTCTTTGATTCTGAGGACCCAAGGGAAAGAGACTGTTTGAAAACAATTCTGCATAGAATATATGGGAAATTCATGGTACACAGGCCTTTTATTCGAAAGGCTGTTAGCAATATCATCTATCGATTTGTTTTCGAGACCGAGAGACATAATGGAATAGCTGAGCTGTTGGAGATTTTTGGGAGTGTAATTAGTGGGTTTGCATTGCCTTTGAAGGAGGAACACAAGATGTTCTTATGGAGGGCTCTGATTCCTCTACATAAACCAAAATCAGTAGGTATTTATCATCAACAATTAACCTATTGTGTTGTACAGTTTATAGATAAGGATCCAAAGTTGGCCGGCACTGTCATTAAGGGACTGTTAAAGTACTGGCCAATTACAAATAGCCAGAAGGAATTGATGTTTATAAGTGAGTTGGAAGAGGTTTTGGAAATGACTAGTATGGTTGAGTTCCAAAAGATCATGGTGCCACTGTTTCGGCGTATAGGTTGCTGCCTCAACAGCTCTCATTACCAGGTATTTTCTGTTATATTGCTGTTCTTAACTAACAGCATGCTTGTTGCATAACGAGTTTATTTTGATGTCTTGCATTTAGGGAAATATGCCTTTTGATATAGAATCCCATGCGACATTTCTTTGGTTTCATCACTTTTGTTCTCTTGTTTTCAGCAAAGCAGCCTTCAACTTGTTGCGGGAGGCTCAACAAGATCTCTATTTTAATTTAGTTTTATTTAATTTTGGAGTCAATGGTATTTTTATTGCTCAATTGTATTTTAGTTTAGGTCCTAGTAGTTAATTAGGTTATTAGTATTTTGTTTTATTAGTCAATTTTTTTTTTTTTTTTGGGTAATTCAATAATTGGGATTTTTTTTGGATAAGTTAATTCAATAATTGAGATTTCCCAAGTCATTGTGAATTGGGTTTCCTAAATCAATTAGAATTAGAGTTTTCCTTTGTCAATTAGAATTAGGGTCTAGTCCTAGTAAATCTATATAAGCACACTGATGTACTATCCTATGGGGACAGACTCTTTTGATGATGAATAAAGTCTCTCTTGAAATTCTCTCAATGGTCTGATGCTAACTTAGGCAAACCGTAGGTGCTAACTCCTAGAGGTTCTCTTTTGCTTGGTACTAAATCCAAAAAGGCCTGAGCCTGTCTCCTAGGTTACTTATCATTTATTTTTTCCATCTCTTAATTTTCATGCTGCATTGTTTTGGTTTGTCCTGTATCACAACTAGTGTCTTTTCTGGTGGTGTAGAAAATTATATCATGGCTTATATATAGATGGTGATAACAAAGAATAAGTGCATCGTGTAAATACTAACATTTCACTTGCCATTATCATTATGGACACAGCAACCTCTGTTCTACTCAATGGGTATTATTTTAAGAAATTGTTCATTAGAAAGTGGGAAGTCTTTGTATCTAAAAAACAATATGAAGGCTATTTTTCTTCTTTCTTTGATAATTTTCAGGTGGCTGAACGCGCCCACTTGCTATGGAACAACGAGCACGTCCTTAATCTTATCTCACATAACAGGCAGGTGATTCTGCCTCTTGTCTTCTCAGCTCTAGAGCGAAACGCTCAAAATCACTGGAATCAAGCTGTGCTCAACCTAACCCTAAACCTGAGGAGGATGTTCTGTGAGATGGATGAAGAGCTGGTAGTTGCGTGCCAACATAAGTTGGAGGAGGAAGATTCAAGGTTACGTGTGGCAGCTGAGAAGCGGAGATTGACATGGGAACGCCTGGAAACTGCCGCTGGTCTCCAACCTTTAGCTGGTAATATTTTAGGTTCAGTAAAACCTGCCACATGCTCTGTTGCTTGCTAATGCTTGGATAACAGTATTTGGGAAACATATCAGAAACATTATCGTGGCAGCTTTTACTATAGTTCTGGATGTAGGTTCTTGAATATCACCTAGTTTGGAATGTCAATAGGGTTTCTATCTGCACTAAGATGCTTTGTTGAAATTGTGTGGAGTGGTTATGCTGCTGCCTTGAAGGTTGTTTCGCGCACAAGAGGTCGGGGTTGGCGGGATTGCTTGCAATTGTGTGTATTGACCTCTCTGGTATCCTTGCACATGAGCTGTTTGTTTTTCCCTGTATTATTATATATATTCTATCATATACCCTAAGAATTTACTAATCGTGCTTTCTTTCTTTCCAAACTTATAGCAAGAATATTTTCAAGCCATCTGCTTTGATATGCCAAAGATGTATATAGTAATCCCATCTCTCTCTCTCTCTCTCTCAAAAGTCATGGAATTTGCATGTTTTTAAGTGTAAAGGCCCAATTAGCATGGAATTCAAGTTCTACTAAATAGCAAGATGTTTTTTAAATAAATAAGAAAATCAACAAGGAAAGTGGAAATATTGGTGTGCTCATGTTGGCATGGAAGTCAAATCTACCCACCCAATGGTTTGCTTGCTTGGATTGGCCATTGATATGACTTTTGGGGCAATTATTTTAGATATGTATATATATATATATATATATATATGTATGTGATGTAAATACTAGTATAAAGTTTAGGTTTATGGTGGTCTCTGATGCCGACTCTACTTTCTGCTATTTTATGCTGGAAACTGTTTGTCTCTTTGTTTTGCTTTTTGTGCAAAGAAACTAGAAAGGTATTTCTTCTTTACGAAGCAATCTCGGAAGATATTTCCTGTCCAGAAGATGCCACACTTTCATGTCAACTAATCCACATTATTTTCACCACAAAAATGGTAAACAAAAGTTGCACTGGGATTCTAGAGTGAAGGTTTTGTATACTTCTTACATGTGTCGTTGTCTGGTTATTATTTTTGTCAACTAGTACTTGGAATTTTTTATTTTTCTGATACATTCATAAATCAGTATTAGTTTTGCATGTTCTAACCTTAACTAAATAGCAGTTGCAATGTCTCCTTAAGCTTCACAATTAAGCAATGTAATTGATCTTTGACTTCATCAAATATAACTAAAAGTCTATTTTTCTTTAAAATGTATCTAAAAAAAGCATCAAGACATGGGTTCAAGATCGAGAATCAATTTATCAAAAAAAAAAAAAGTTGCCTATAAATAAATTTTTTTTCTAAATATGATAAAAGTGTAAGTTTGTGTATGGTAGTTGCAATTTTTTTTATTTCCTAAAATTTGAATCCTCAGTTTGTTTTATGGAAATCTTAACCATAAAGAATAAATTTTTTACTTCAAATAAAATTAAGATAGATTGTTCAATTTTTACGTTTGTAGAAGAAATTGCATCTGTTTAATATAGTGAAAGTGAAGGCAACAGTAACAGTAACAGAAGCCGTGATAGACTTGACTTGCAGCTCAATTAGACTATTTGGGAGATGGTGGGTCCCACAAAAGTGACATGGTCCCACCTGATAAGATCTACAATGTTCTTGTGTCATTCATTTACTTGACCAAATTATGATAGTGATAGCTGCATGACCCAACCTTTTCTTTTTTTTTGGTTCAAAATTTATACGACATATAAAACATCACTACTTAAAGTAAGAGAGAAAAAGTAGTTGATATATATGAAGCGAATTATAATATGCCAAGTAAGATATTTGTAGCAAAAATTGTGAAGTTTTATGTGCATTACTCCTTTTGTTTACCCACCAAACCCAAAAACCACTGTGTTAATTAACTACTACAACACTAAAACAACTTGAGCCGCATGATAACAATCCAAAAAGTGACCCCAAAAAAAAAAAAAAAAAAAAAAAAAAAAAAAAAAAAAAAAAAAAAACCAACTTACTAAACGGTCAATAAACAAATCAAGCTCCCTCCATAATTTTCTCCCCATGTTGGGGAGAAAATTTTCGGGTAAGTTTGGAAAGAAAACACTCGGTCTCAGCCTTTTTTTTCTCTCTCCCCCTCTCAATTAAACACCCTCCAAAAAGTTCTCTTTCTTCATTTTTTTTTTTTTTTCATTCTTCCTAAAATTTTCTCTACCAAACACTCCCTTTAAAAAAAAAAAAAAAAAAAAAGATTTGGTGCTCACGGAATTGGACCTATTCTAAGGACAAGTGTCAACAATATGATTAAATGTTTATTGATCAACACTGGCTGATAAGCCTCCATTTTCATGGTACTTAAAAATGTTAAGAAATGTGATTGGATAGAAAATTATCTGTCATTTGATTAAATATACATTTTCTATAAAAGCAAGTCTACAACTTTCGAAGCATTCAAAAAAAAAAAAAATGTAGATTTAATGATAAAGACTAGAGTGCCAAAACAAGTTCAATTTTCTAGTACTTTAATTCAAATATGTGACTTTTATATGATCCTATCCAATTTTGAGATTCAACAAATGTCCCTTAAAAAAATCTCGTACATTGCGTGTTTAAGTAGTATGACCATCTGATCTCATACAAGATAAACTCGGTGGAAGTCCATCTCCACAAAATGTTTAAATAATAATGAAGATCCTGTGTCCATTTTTTACGCTTCTTACCTTCCCCATTTGTGTGTTTATATATCCACTCCAGGTCCTAGCATAGATAGATGTGAGCCTTTCTTGTACCATTTTTCCTTGTTTGGGAGAGAAAAACAGAGATCAAGAAGAAGAAGAAGAGAGAATGGATGCACCAACATACCAAGAGATGTCATATTTTGAACATATCCAAAAACGCCACGAGGAAAAAGGATGTCTTTTTGCATGGTTCGTATTTAATTACCTATCATATGTTCTTGTTCTTTATATGGTTATTATTGTTGATCTAGGCCACCTCATTTTTTATAGTTTTATGTTTTTGGTTTCTTTGCTAAGTGTGTTTTCATGCAATTAAGAGCTCGTTAGGTACTGTTGTTTAAACAATAGTACAGTTTTCGTTGTTTAAACATCACAACACGTATTTCTACAACACTTTTTCATCCACACATATTTTTACAACACTTAAATAACGTTACTAAAAATTCCTTACCAAACAAACCCTAAGTTATTTACCAAGAAAAAAAAAAGGTTATTCATGCAATTAAGTAGAGACGTGAAGGAGAATATATTTTGTGATAGAGTCAATGGCAAAAAGAAAAAGACATTTGTGTGTCCAATCTAATTCTGTCTCCTTATTTTCTTGTTGCACAGTTTATCTAATTGCTTTTGCATTTTATGCCAATTGTTCTTTTTTGAGTGCAGTTTGTTCGCGATGTGTTGCTGTTTCTGCTGCTTCGAGACATGCGAATGTTGCCTTGATATTCTCTGCTGTTCCTGTCCTTGAGTAAACAGATTATCATCATTAGAAATGGGGTTTGGGAAGAATATTGGGAAAGAAAAAAAAGAGCAAGTTGTATAACTTATTTCACAATTGAAAAGTTGTGATTGATGAATACGAAAAAATAATAGTGGTTGGTGACCTTGTATTTTCACCAATCACAAAAAAAAGGGGGGTGAAATATTTATGTTGTGTTCCTTATTTCTAAATGGGGGTATCACTTCCTGAAATAATTTTCTTTCATTTTGCTTTTCTAAAGACATATGGCTTATGCAAGTAAAATAGAATCTATATCTGAGATATACAATCGTAGGTTTGGTTAATTTGCTCATTCGTGACATTTGCCTTTCTGTGAAATTACCAGCACTATAACTAGTTTGTCAGTTTTACAAATAATTTCTCTCTTTTTTTTTTTCTTTTTTTTTTTGAGAAACTACAAATAATTTCTAGTTGCTAAATTTTGTACCATTCCAATGATACATACTCCTATATTTTGATAATCCAATCCAACGATATTAATTAATTGATGAAGAAATTGGCTACGACTTTGGTGGTTTGACTTATTTAATTAATTTGGGGAGATGGCCATCCGTTTAAAACTTTTAATAGATCCCATCAAAAAAAAAAAAAACTTTAAATAGAGAAGTGTGGTGGTGCCGCGGTGGTAGGTATTAAAGTTGTTGTGTGATTATAAGTGATTGAATGAAAAGCGGAAGCATAAAAGATAGAGTAAACACAGTGGTTTATGTAGTTCTATCAAACAACCTACGTTTATAGTGAAAAGTCCTTGATGGCTACATATATATTTTCTATTAAACTCTTATTTTACAATTAACTAAATGTAGAGTTTATATAGTAGTGACTAGTGAGAACTTGACTAACGCAGGATTAAGTTGCTTGTTTTATAAGTACATGAGTATATAATTAATTTGGCCACTTGGACTATAATGTTTCTAACAGTAGGTATGGAATTATGGATTGCAAACTTTCTCTGCCCTTTACAATAGGAGGGGCGGTATTGTAGTTCATTAGTCAATGGTTGTGCTATGAGTCAAGACTAACATCATAAATTAATCAAGTTACTTATGAACTGATCTAAGAAAAACTTATATATATTCTTTTATTTAATTAACGAACCAAACTCAAAATTAAATTTAAACTTCTTGATCGCTAAATGAGTTAATTTCAAACATAATAATGCATTTATGAATAAACTCGCTAGAATGAGACATAATTTAAAAGTATATAATAATATATGTTTATATGTATACACGTAAAAATATAAAAAACAATTTTATAGATAAAAATTATATATAATTTTAAACAATTAATACAGTGTTTGTGAATCAAAATTTTGTAATTTAATAAATAAAAATCATTTTATTTAATTACTAAAAAAATATTTGTAATGTTTATCATATATGAGAAAAGAATAAGTTAATACTGTTAATTACGTAATTCATGAATTATCTCAAAGTTGTTCAACTTCAACTGGAAAATAAATCAAACTTGGTGATGAGCTCAAGTTCAACCTATACTCAAAATAAAATTAAATAAAAAAATCTTAAGCTTTTAAATATTCACCTCAACTTGACTCGTTTATGGCTCTAATTCAGCCTACAAAAGCTTAAAAGTGAAAAAGAAAAAAGTTTTGAAAAAAAAAAAATTTTATTAGGAGAAAATTAGAGTATTCCATTTGGAATAAGTTTGTGACTCGCCCTTATATATAAAGCCTTCATTTAAATAATATCTCTCTCACTCTTCCATGTAATTAGCAAAAGAAGTGTAACTTAGTGAAGTAGTTCTTGTAAAAGTGTAAAATAATTGGTAATCAAAACAAAGGTGGTGGTAAATGGATAGGTGGATATACAGTAAATTTATCTCATCATATCATACGTGGGGTTTACGTGTGTGTGATGAGTGATCCGGATAGAGACTAGGCAATAGGCATAAAAAGACAACAGATGGACAATAATGCATGAAAACATGCAGATAACTTATGATTTAAAATTTTGTCTGGTTGGGGGTCCAGTCTTTAAGAATTTATATTTTTTTTTTATAAAAAACCATATTTGTCCTCTCATTTGTCGTTAACCTTCCTTATATGTAATAATGTGGATTTAAGTGTACCTCACGTTTTAGAATGTAAGAAAAAATTTGAGTAATTTTAAAGAAAATAAGAGAGGTTGAAGTGTACCCCACTTTATCTTAAAAGAAAAAGGGTACAATTTTACCATGGGAACAATGATTCTCTGCAGAGTCCCTAAATCATAGCCATGATTTGATACATTTAAACCATTTTATTATATATATATATATATATATATATTGATAATTATAATGGGGATAAAAGATTTAAATCTTGGATGTCTTTAAAACACCAGAAAGTGTCAATCAATTGAACTATAAGACTTTTGGCCATTTTGATATCTATTTAAATTATTAATAATCTTATAAGTTTTCAAATATTCAATGATGGCGATACTTTAAAAACTTTAGAACGTTTTAATTCAATCATCGACGCCTCATCCTTTCATTAGGCTAGGAACATGAGGTAGTAACTAGTAAGGATTAGATTAGTTAAGCTTCAAGATTTGTTAATTTATTTTTAGTTAGATCACAAATTGAGCTTGAACTCATCACCAAACTATATACATGTTCAAGTTTAACCATTTTCTTATTGAACATGCTCAAATTTGTTCACAGACTATTTTTTTTTTTTTAAATGTTCATAAATTACTTGATTAACTTATTTTTTTCCCCGCATATATTAAACATCGCAACTAAAATATATTACCCATTCACAAATCTATGCAAATAATTAAAAACTAAACTATAATTCAAATAATCTATGCAAATAATTGATAACTAATTATAATTGAAGTAATATTATTTGATCTGATTTGATAGAATGATTTTCATTTATTAACTGGTAAAAATTAGATTTACAAATCTTGTATCATTAAAATTATATATAATTTTTACCTCAAAATGAACTATTTATATTATCATTATATTAAAAATAATAATTTCATATCTAATAAACTTATAAAATTTCATTTCAAGCAAAATAAGGCAATAAACAATAAAACGTCCATTCCATCGGAGACCGTACCCACTAAAACCCATGAGAGGAGAAAAAATATCTTCTATTCCTACTTTATGAAGCGGGCTTTTAAGATAATCACTGCACGAAAAGAGGGAGGAGATGATCTCGAGTCCCTTGAATGAACCAAACGAGGCCCAATAGACTAAGTTATGAACTAGTAGTGGACCATTGGAAGACTATGTAGGTCAGGCCCGTGCATTTTCCTAATGAGAAGGAAATCCTACCACCACGGGAAAAGCTATGAAGCCTTACCACCAAACTGTCTCTCATAATCAATTTGGACAGTGGCAAATTTTCACCAAAATGATGATGCCACATTGCCACTCAACTGTGGCTCATGAGTCCCCACCTGATATAATTATGACCTGCATATATTGCTCTATTTTCTTCATTTAGATCAAGAGTATAGATGTCATACACGTCTAATTGATAATAGAACGTGGACCAGATCGACAAACTCCATAAAATGTTGAGAAATGAGAAGCTAACTTGAGGTTTCCTCCTTTGTCTATTTGTTTTTTTTTTTTTTGAGAAGCATCCTTTGTCTATTTGTTAACTATACCATTTATCCTTACCTACATAAATCTTCAGCACTCCCTCCCTCTTACAAATACTTGTTATCCTTTCTTGAACTACGTTTTGTGCACCTGCAAAAAAATACTTACTAAGAAGAAGAAGAAGAAGAAGAAACAATGTATGCACCGCCGGGTTTTCAAACGGTACCATACGTTGATCATATCCAAAGACGCCATGAGGAGAAAGGCTTCCTTTATGCTTGGTTCGTATAAAATATCAAATTCTTGTTTTTTGTTGTTGTTGCTACTTGTAATTTATGTTTCACTTTAATCAAGTTATATCACAGCACCAACAAGAAGAAATAATTTTTGATGACATAAGAGCTGTCTACTCACTAGAACACAGATTATTCCATCTTTTTTTTTTTTCTTAATGTGCTAGAATGTTTTGAAAACCACATACCCAAATACAAATTTCTCTCTTGGATATGCAGTTTGTTCGCGCTGTGCTGCTGTTTCTGCTGCTTTGAGACTTGTGAGTGTTGCTTAGAGATTCTTTGTTGTTGCTGCCCTTAAAACAACTGAGATGTTGTGGAGGCACAGAGGGTTGATGAGATACCATCAACCTCCGTAACATATATACATATACATACATATATATATATATATATATATATATAAATACTCGATTCCTCTGGTTCCCTATCATATTTTGTCAAACTAATGGAAAATATCTCAAATCTTAATTTCAGTTTATGAAATTTATTCTATTTGAGAGCAGTGTCCAATCTAATTGCCCTCTTAATCTACCCCTGCTGTAAAATTTCATGAAGTTGTATAAAGACACCAGAAATCAATATATAGAGCTTGATGGGTTATGGAAGTTGTGTGCCAGTGCCACTCATCTGGTTTGCAATTACTAAGTTCGATTTCTTTCAGTTGCATGCCTATCAGGGTAGAGTGAGGATAATGGATAAAAAGTGAAAGCACATGAACGCTATAAGCTTTCGATTTTTCAAATTTATTCTGTTTCATTGTTTTTCAATTTTACTGTTCTTGTCATAAAAAGGGGGTAAGGGAAAGCACCATGCTACCTAGATATCAGGATATGCGTTAAGGGGCTGTTACTTGTTAGCTAGTGAAGATGGCATGACCATACAGTTATAAAGCTCCCTATACAAAGAGCAAGGTTTGTAGAACCCCAATTCCGGCAGCAATAAGTTAGAAGTACCTGTTGCAGCCTTGCCTGCAACCTAACTTGCCCAGATATCAACGACTGCCGCATCATTATTAATATGAATGAGCAAGTATTTAAAGTATAAGCATGTACTACGTGCTCTCCTAAGTGCAGAATGTAGCAACTAGCAAATATTCCCAGTTAGCATAGTTGCTTTCAAGGAGCAGAACTAAGAAACAAGAATTAGCAGAGGGATCCTAAGCATTATCATGTGTTAAGTCCAGGAAATTCTCCCAAGAGCATTGAACACCCAACTAATTGGTGTAAAGCGTCAATGGAACTTCATTCGACCAAAGATTTTCATCAGAATCAAGGTCTCAAAGGATACATTATGGTACAGCTGGTACATTTATCAACTGTGAAATACAAATTCAGGAACATAGGAACTCTAACAAAATCTTTTAAATATATAGATCATTTTAGAAAATATACGTGCAGGCTATGGAAGTCAGCAATGAGGTCAGCAATATTGACACAAGGTTCACCCCATTGTTGTCAAGAATGCTAAGTCCTGAAATCTTTTTCACTGTTGGCCCTGGTTTTCCCACAACCTGCATTGGACAAGAAGAAATTGCTAAGTGGAGCTTAAAATACCCAAGAATTATACGCATACTGAGCTGGTGGTAAATCTAGGGACAATGACTTAAATGTACCTTATTGCGAACAGTGCAGAACCCACTGAACTGCAGTGTCGCTCCCAAAAGAGAATCTATAAGACTTCCACCAAGTCCAGCCATAGCTGAAAGAGGTATTACCAATAGCTGCTTTACAGCTACATCATATGTGCACTTTGTTGTGAGAAATCCAAGGACAACAAAAGTTAGTCCAATGACACTGCCTCCAGCTGCAGCTGCGAGGAGCCCTGCTTGTGTCACACCACCATTAGTTCCCTTCCGAACAGGCTGAAAACCAAACAGGACAGAATTAAGATCCATAATTTTATGTATTTAAGAAGCAAGTCTTCCTTTAGTCCATATGATTAAAGGCATAAGAAATTTTAAAAAGCATAAAAGTCACTTCTTATCACATAGCAACTATTTCAGAATTGGGGTTTTAAAATTGAGATACATGGATACATGGATGATTGCTTCAAATAATAGAAATAAAGTAATAATAAATAAACCCTAAAAAGAGAAAAGAGAAAAAGTAAATGGGGTGGATGTAAAGAAAAACCGTCGTCATCATGACATAGACAAGATTTAATTATTATGAAACATTAAACGTGTATATTATGTTCCACTCATAATAGAGCCAAAACTGCAAGCACAAGCCTAACATAACAAAATTGCGAGAAGTGAATCTTCTAGGACATAAGTGAGAGCTTTTAACCAGATTAAGTTGAACAGGTAAAAATAACGGAACGAGTCCATAACCTAAGTTGCATAAGAGGGATGACAAAAACTACTCAAAGCTACTTCCTAGCTGTAATGGCTGCATTTGGTAGCCATAGCAGATAATTGGATATTATTTCTTCTGACATCTAACTACAGGTACTCCACACATGTTTCTGTGCACAGAAATGGGAGAATGCCACAAAA